>NC_086249.1:94744922-100609922 GCF_021018805.1 Prinia subflava | reverse complement strand
GGGGAGGGAAACTGTGCTGGAGAAGGTTTGGTCCTTCACTTCCTTCCCAGAGATAAGAACAGGCATGCAGCAGTCCAGTGTGGGTCTACAGACTCAGAGACAGAAGTAAATTTGATCTCCTGGTGCTGAGGCTCAGAGATTAAACAAAAGGACCCAAATACCAAGGGCAGCCAGGACGTGAATGTGATGTGAGCTGAATAAAGCCTCCATTTCTTCAATTCAGAATTGTTTTCCTTTCAGGAGAGACCTGGAATCCACAAACCTGAGTACCCAAGCTCAGGTCCTGCCTGAGATTCAGTGGAGAAGAACCTTCCCCCTTCTGATGAACAAACTCATCTGCCCTGTGTCCTACCAGGGTGGCTTCTGGATAAATCCCAAGGCAGGGGCCAGAACAACACCAGGCTGCTGAAAGAAGTACAGTAATGAAGGGAACAAAAAAATACCACAAATAAACACAACCCCCCAAAAAATAACAGCAACAACAACAATAAAAAACAAAACAAACAAACAAACAAACAAAACCCAACCAAAAAAAACCACCAAAAACCAAACACCACCACTAAAATTAAAACAAAACCAAAACAAAACCCCAAACAAACAAAACAAACAAACAAACAAACAACCTGGCATTTGTTAAAACTCCAGAGATCAAATGTGGAACTTTGATTATAGAAAGTTAAAATCTTTCTCTTACTGTTTCAAATGCTTCTTAGTAGCAGTACAGGGAACTACATGGAGGTTTTCATAAACCAAACAGCTCTGCACTTATGAGGGCTTACAATGCAGCAATGCCATTTTAGTAATAATAATACTCATGATTATCATTTTAGTTTTGTAAAAATTATCTCTTAATATGATTTGTAACTCAGCAGAGAAGCCTCTTGTCTAGACTGCAATTTAATTTTTCAAAAGAAATTACCAACTGTGTTAGAATTTGAATCAGTTGCTATTGAAATATACACCGTGCTTTAAGCACATCATTTTTCACAGGATTTTGTTTCATAGGTGTGTATATATACTAGGTAGAAAAAAAGGTCAGTTTTGTCTCTTTGGACTGGTAGGTGATGGGTGTGGCTCTCTGCACCTCCATCCAGGTGAAATCAGGTAATAAAATCACCGTACTACAAGGGGTCTGGGTACATGTGGTAGGTTGACCCTCCTGTCTCCCTGCTGTCCCCCCGGTGTCTCCCCTCCCACCTCTCATCTCTGTGACTCATATATTTAAGAATTATCATTAAAATCCACATTTGTCGCACAACCCTCATGGATATCAACAAACCCAACCAAAAAACAAACAAACAAACAAACAAACAAAACCAAAAAATTCCTCACACATAAAAACCAAAATAATATCACGGCAACACAGAACAAATCAGGTAATTTACACAAAAACTACCCCTTGTCCTTTCACCACAATTACAGCTGAAGCTCCCCATGATCTTTCTACTCTCTAACATTGTTCAATCCATGTTTGGCCCATCATCTCTTCCAATTACCATCCTTATCTCAAAATTCTCATAATTTTCCAGGTTTCAGCACCAAAACCACTGTGGTGGGTTGACCCTGGCTGGGTGCCAGACACCCCCCAAAGCCACTCTGTCACTCCCCTCCTCAGGTGGAAAGGCAGAGAAAATACAGTGAAAGGTTCACGAGTTAAGGACAAGGAGAAATCACTCACCAAAAACCATCACAGGCAAAACCAGACTCAGCTTGAGGATATTAATCAAAGCTATTAGTAACAAAATCAGAGCAGGATAATGAAAAGTAAAAATAAATTGTAAAAATATCTTCCCCCCACCCCTCCCTCCTGCCCAGCTCTCTTCCTCCCCGCAGTGGCACAGGGAGATGGGGAATGGGGTTCATGGTCAGTTCATCACACGCTGTTCCTGCCACTGCCCAGGGACAGGAGTCCTTCCCTGCCCAGGGTGGGATCCCTCCCACAGGAGACAGCTCTCCATGAACTTCTGCACTGAGTCCATCCCACAGGAAACAGTTCTCCATAAATTGCTTCACTATGGGTTATTCTTCCACGGGGTCAGTCCTTCAGGCACAGCCTGCTGCAGTGTGGGTCCCCCACAGGGTCACAACCTGCTCCAGGGTGGGCTCCTCTCTGCACAGGTCTGCAGGTCCCTGCCAGGACCCTGCTGCAGCACAGGCCTCCCAGGGGTTCACAGCCCCCTCTCAGCATCCCCTGCTCCATTTTGGGTCTCCTCCAGGGGCTGCAGGTGATCTCTGCCCCCTGTGCCCTCCAGGGGCTGCAGGGCACAGCCACCCCCCCACGGCCTCACCACGGGCTGCAGGGGAATCTCAGCTCCAGCCCTGGAGCAGCTCCTGCTCTCCCTGGGCACTGACCTTGGTGTCTGCAGGGGAATCTCAGCCCTGGAGCAGCTCCTGCCCTCCCTGGGCACTGACCTTGGTGTCTGCAGGGGAATCTCAGCCCTGGAGCAGCTCCTGCCCTCCCTGGGCACTGACCTTGGTGTCTGCAGGGGAATCTCAGCCCTGGAGCAGCTCCTGCCCTCCCTGGGCACTGACCTTGGTGTCTGCAGGGGAATCTCAGCCCTGGAGCAGCTCCTGCCCTCCCTGGGCACTGACCTTGGTGTCTGCAGGGCTCCTCTCACATCTTCTCACCCTGCTCTTCTCTGGATGCTGTTACATCTGCACAATAACTTCTTTTCCTTCTTGAATTTGTTATCCCAGAGGTGTTTCCACCTTTTCTAACTGGCCCAGCCCTGGCCAGCAGCAGGTCCATCCTGGAGCCATCAGGGGTTGGCTCTGCCAGACATGGGGGAAGCTTCCAGAAGCTTCTCACAGAAACCACCCCTGTAGCTCCCCTGCTTCCAAAACCAGGCCACACAAACCCAGTACAGTGCCCAACCAAGTTAACAATGACATCTCAATGCAATACCATGAAACACAGCCCTGTTAATTCACTGCCCTGGAAGGCACAAGATATTTGGGAAAGAGCACTCACACAGTGACTGTTGTCCATAGATGTACATCCCCTTCCCCTGGTTTAAACTCCACCACCCTTAGCTCCAGGAGACCCACTTCTCTGAAGTAACAAGTTGTTATATTTGATGCACATTTCCTCCTCCCCACCTCTTTCTCTATGTAGTTATCAGCTCCTATTTGCTGCAAACCCACTTCTTATTTCTGGGATGAGAACTGTGAGGTTAAAGCATTCTTTTTTAATTTCAAGTCCTGGGAAAAATAAACACTCCTAGACTGGATGAAGCCAGGCAAACGGGTTTGAGGTTTTTTCCTCACTCTGCTATTTTTCCTCAGGTAATAATATTTTCCCCATTGTTGCATCTCCTGTGTAATTTTCCTTTACTGCCCTCTTCTGATTTAGCACTTGGTTATTAGGCAGGTTAATAGTGAATAGATAACCTGCAAGTTGTCCAATATTGTAAATATATTGTAAATACTACTGGCACTTGCCTCACTCTGCCCATTAGCAATGCTCACCATTATATCTGCAATGATAGCATACACATAAAACACCACCAAGGCTGCTAGACAAAAGAATCCCCAAGCAGAGTGGATAAATCAGAAAAATTTAAACAATATAAACAGGAACTTCCATACCTTCCACAAAGTTCCATTTACTGCCAGCAATACATTTTGAGATGATGTCATAACACATACATCACAAATACCCAGATAAGCAAGGCTTGTAGCAATCTTCCTCCCAAACAGCCAGCCAGCATGTATATTTGAATATCTTTTTGACAGTACTTGGGCTGGAGGAAAAAACAACATTTTTTTCCAGCCTCATCAAAAAGCAATTGACTTTTAAGCACAGGGTTTCATCCATGGCTGTTTATTTAGGGGGCTTTATTGAGTTTAGTATTTTGCCATTTCACATTGATACAAACAACTTATTCTATGTATATTTCAATTTTTTTTCTTTGCTTGTTATGAAATTAAATAGCCTGGTATGAAATTTGAAATTACATGCTTTTATTTCTGTGTAAACAGCATCTTCCAATAAAATAACCTGTAACACAGTTATGGAAGGAAATTATTTAAGAAATTACAATTCTCAGTTGAATATGTCTGCTTCCTTTATAGACCGAGTTACCAAATCTTTATAGACAAATGTTAGTCTTTACTACATTTTGCTTTTGAAGTACTGTGTAGACTCCTGGGAGCCTAAACTGGGGTGTCTTTGTCAATCATTGGACTTCAAGAATCTCACTGAAAGTCATTAACTCTGTCCCCAGCTCAGAAATGCTGCTGGTCATTCAGAAGCTATAGAGAAGTTCAATCTTCACTTGCAGGGTACATTTGCTGAGCTGGTGTCTCTCAAAACAACAAATCTGACAAGGAACAACAGGCAGGCTGTCTGGAGCCCTCAGTGCCCAGTTTTACAGCCTAGTCTCAGTTTAGAGCTGCAGAGTCCTAAGAGCACTTCTGGCCAGGGGTTTCTTGAGTGCAGAGCAAGCTGGTAGCATCCCTTGGTTTGGATCACAAGAGCCAGGCTGAATGAAGGCTAACCCACCCAGAAACAGGGAACTCGGGGCCTGACTCCTGGGAATTCTTATCAAACCAGCTGGATTTCTGGGAGAGGATTGTCTGAAACCAACCCAGACAGACAAACAGGAGCTCCTTCCCCAGTCTGCCAGACAATCTTTAAAGCAGCTGCTTTAACCCTGCTGAACCAGATCTAATCAGAGTAGGTGAGACTCATCCTCTAATCACTCAGTCTTAAAAAAACCCTTTGTGGCACCATGTGAGAGCTTCTCCTGAGAGCACAGAGGGCAGGCAAAGGGAGAGGAAAGGGGGTACTGAACAGCACAAGCATGTGGCCCTAAAGAAGCTGAAAGGCCCTTTCTACACCCTGACATGAGGTGACTGCTTAATCACCGTGGCTGTGACCTCTTGCTGGTGGCATTTGGCCCTGGCACTGCCAGGCAGCTGCACTGAGCCACAGGTAGGGATGTAATTGCACACACCCTGCTGCCACCCTCAAAAAAACTCCTACACTGTGGGCTGGAGTGCTTCCAGGGCCCCAGGCAGTGTCTCACTGACAATACTGCTCGTGTTTAGGAACCACTCTCCCTTAATAGCCAAGTTAAGATTCTGTGTGTTATTCTTACAGCTTTCACTCTCTGACTTTTTAATGGCTCGGCTATTAAAACCAATGGAGTTTAAATGCAACAAAGGTAGAGCCTAAAAAAGAATCCCCAAAGCCTTACTATTGGTGGGTGGTAATGGCTGAGTTAAAAGGGGTGGTATTTCTTGGAAAAGATTGCTCAAAGGGAAATCAGGAAATTCTGGAAACCTGAGCTGTCCATTAAAGGGAAGGTCCTGGCAGTGGGAGTGAAGTGTGGCAAGACAGACCCTGGCTGAGGGAGGTTCATGCAGGCTGTGGGATAAACTGAACAGAGAGAGAAGGGATTGCAGGGAGGTATGAGAAAAAATGTGATAAGTTAGGTAAAAATCAGAATGAGGCACACAGACAAATATGGGAATATTCTCTAGAAAAGGTTTCAAAGTTCAAAGGTTTGGATCAGGATTAATATGGACAGAGTATCACAGGCACCAGGATTGAGAGAAAAATGTTTTTATTTACAGGTAAAACTAAAGAACAGAACTACGCATTTTTGGACCAAAGAGAGGACAAAGGGAGCTTAGGAGTACTAAAAACCTGAAATTAACTCTGAGGAATTGCAAGTACTGGTTTTAAGTACAGAACTAAGACAAGGCTGGGTATAACTATAAGCCTTGTTCCCATAACAGGAGACCAAGCTCTCAGAGCAGAATCCCAGAATATTTACGGAGCTCAGCTGTGAACATCCCAAAATAAGGATTCAGCAGCTTATGTCCAGTCAACTTCAGGTCTCCAGAGCAAGAGATATAACATGCCATAGGGGATGAAGGTGTTTCAAAATAAGGTTTAAGACCTTATGAGGTGTGGAATGACACTTTCACGGCTCCAGGAATGCTGTGGAAATACAAACTGGTGTTTTGGCAGAGGCAGAGTGCACTCATGGAGGGCACTTCACACTGTAGAGCAGCAAATGCCTAAGCAGACACAAACCCGTGTCTTCTCCTCTGCCTAACATCTCTTTCTTTCTTCACCCTGGTGGAGTCTGAGCAAACTCCACTGCCTTTGGAGCACAGCAGTGGAGCGTGATCAGCTCTGGCAGGAGAGCAAAGGGGTCCCAGTTCAGCAGCCAGCTGAGTGCTCCTGGCTGGAAAGCTGTAACACTGGCACACCCTCAGCAGAATCCCCTACATACTGGATAACACAGTAGATAGGAACCAGTTGTTTTTCAGGAGAAATGAAAAAAAAAAGAAAAAAGGATATGCATACAGACTGAAGAGCTACAGCAAGCTACTTAAATGCAACTCTTTAAGTGCTAATTGAGCTGTGTATTAAAAACAAACTATTCCTCATTATGAGAAAAATGTAAACTCTTCAAGGTTCTGCTGAAACAATTCTTTCATGGGGGCAAGGTGACTACTTTTAATTAGGTGCCTAAGTAAGAGCAGGGTGGGGGTGGGAAAGGCTCCTGTAACAGCTGGGTCAGGAAAATCTTGGTTATTTATACCCAGTTACACTCAGCTAGAGGAGAATGGGGGTTCACAGCTCGGCAGCCAGGGCAGTCCCTTCTGCCACTAACCTGAGGTGCTGCTGAGTTTCATGTGACCAAAAGGACTCAGGTCACCACACAGGTCCCTTTAGTTCTGTATTTTGCCTGCCCAGCACCCATGACATGTGAATCTCTTTCCAGAGGGAATATCTGCTGAAAAATCACATCTGTGCTGCTTAATTTTTGCCTCCATTCCAATTACATCAGAAAGTGAAAGCTGTCTTCCAGGAGATGTATGGCCTTTATTTCACTTTGCATCCAGCCCATCAAAATTTGAGATCAATTGACAAGACACAGCTCCATGAGACTTCTTAGTTTGTGGACATCCACACTATCAGGGAAATGGAAAAAACACAAACTCAGCTGTTGGTTTCTTATCTTCTTTTCTTCATGTTAGAGCCGGCATTAATACACGGGAGTCGCAGTTTTTCATGTTTGAACTCAGTGTTTATTAATTTTTATCTATATTGGTGTCTCACAGGTCGTGAGCTCTAGCTAAAAAGTCAGAAAATAGAGGTGACTCTAACTCTTCCCAAGGTTATTTAAGCACTAATTGTCCAATAACAAGATGACACCTATATTATTTGGACTTTTGACCCAATAACCAAAAACTCGAGGTCTGCAATGTGGACTTTCTTACCCAATTAGAAAAAAACACCTAAAACCATGAAGAAGAAGAAGGTGAAGAAGAAGTCCATAGATAATGCCTTAAATCCTCCATATTGCCATATATAACACTATATACCAAAACCTTTAAGTCTAAGTTTCCAGGGTTTCAGCACTCAGCAGTACAAAAGGACAAAGATAATGAGCTGGGACACACCTGAGGCACATTCTATTGTTCTCTTCTGCAGGATGGAAAACCCATCCACTAAAACAGACAGGAGGAAACAAACATGGAGACAGGAGTCTTCGTGGCTCTGTGGAATAATCTGCTATTCTGCAAATTATTGTTTATTTTCAATGCAAATATTTCTGACCTCTGGTTTGCTCAGATAGCTACAGCTGCGGTCGTGGTGCAACAGCAAAATCACTTTGTTCTGGTGTTCATAAGACAGTTGAGGATTTCTGGTTATTAATAAATTCACCTTAGCTGCATTTCCTTTCTTTTATGAAGCAGTTCAGTGAGGCAGCTTTACCTTGGCGTAAGAGATGGGCAGATGGCAGGGCTATATAGGTCATGTGCTCCTCAACACTGATAAAGGAACTGCTCTGTGCCTATACACTGACTGTCTCCTGCTGACTGAGACTGAAAATAACCATAAAAGCATTCCTTATAAACAGAAATACCTGAATCTAAGTATAAACATACGGCCTAAACTAATTATTATGGTCAATTTTACATATCCCCTGTGAAAATAAACTCCCTGATTAAAAGGAATGAAGCATCTGACTTCCCCAAATATGAAAGTGGCACAATCTGCTGGTTTTTCTATTGTTCATATTGATTCTTCTAATTAGCACCTTTGACTTCCAAATGGGTAGACTCAATGATACCAGCTCATCTAGGATCATGTCAGCAGCTGTTGACAGTCCCTGGTGCTTCAGATGAGGAAGACAAAATCCATTTTTTTAATGCAAAGATGAAATAGACATTCCATTTCCTTATTTTAAGGCTTGTTGTTACTATCCCTTCTCTTCAGTTCTCTGCATCGTGTAGTATGTTCTAATTGAGGACATAAATATCTTTTACATTCCTCCATCTGGTTCTACTCCTGGCCTCAGAAGGATAGTACAGTATTGCATCCATTGCTACCTCTTATCGGGTCTGTCTTCAGTTAAATAAAGTAAGTTTTATCCTTTTTGTTTGATATTTGGATTGTTTGAACATCTTTTTGCTCTTGTATCACAATTAAAACCATAAGAATGTGAAATAACTTCCCTTAACTTTTTTAATGTGCACTCTACAGCCACATATTTTCTTATCTAGATAATCCTAATATGGAAATCCTTTATATGCAGATTTTTCCATGTCATTCCTCCCAGTTGCTTCTAAACTCTTCTGCCACTTATTCTTTTCACGTGATACCTAGAATTGAAAGGTTCCAAATAAACACACCACAGATTTATTCCATATAAATCCATAAACTCTTCCATGTCTCTCCTAGGTTTGCACCGACGTTTTAACTCAATTTTTTTTGTTTTTACTGGTTGCCATTAACTTTGACCTCTGACAGCAGTTCAGGTAATTCTTCCAAAATGCAATACCCACATTAATTTTCATCTGAAGCTCAGTGACCTAGCTTAGCTGTCTCTGTAGTGCTCTTTGGTCTTCTCTTGTTTTAATTACCTCAGACAATTTTGTCGTATTGCAAACGTTGCCACCTCACTGATCATTCTTTTACAGATTGCAAATTACATTAATCACCGAGTACTGGTACTCAGCCTCAGGCCATTCTGCCACTTCTTCTGACATTTCTGTATCTGTCTCTCCCTGTTTCTATAACAACTTTCTCTTCCTCCTCAACAACTAGCTCTTTTCACAGGTTCCTACAAAGAATTTTTCAGAAATTAAGTATTTTTTTTAAATTATTCATTTCTTTAGAAAATCTTGCATTTTTCTTGATGCAAAAATGTTTGTTCCTACCACGTTACATCCTCTTAGGTGCCTCGTACCTATTCATAATTGTTTAATCCAATTTACCCAGCAGTTAAGCAAAGCTCACAAGGGCTGTAATCACAAGATTGTCCAGAGCACTCACAATCTGTTCAGCTGTCTAATACCTTTGCAGTGTTTCGCATTTCCCATTTGAGCTGTAGCTCCCTGGAATAACTTTCCAGTAAGTTTCCTAACCTTTCCACATCTCTCTCCTTTCTCCAGTGCAGGTGGTGCTTCACAACATCACAGATGTGCCAGGTCTCTGTCTCAGTGCTGATTCCTGGGGGTTTCCTCAGTGCCTCCATCAGAGCACGGGGCAAGCAGGCCTTGCTCCTCTGCACATCTCTGAACACTCTGACAGCCATCCAAGGATTTCCTTTCCGGGTGGAAAAGGCAGCACAGAGCAGAGGCACAGCTTCAAACCTGCCTCCAGGAGCAGACACATCTGGAAAAGCTGTGCTTTAATTTTTTTGTGAAGCCTGATTAATGCTTTGTAAAATGCTTGGGAGATCCTTGGTAGGAAAATTTTACCACCTGCTAAGTATTAGCTTTCTAGAAATATTTCCAAGCAGGGCACAGTTGCCAAATGTTTGGGCTCAACTTTAACCATTCTGATGCTGGGCTAGGGGGAAATTCTCATGAGAAACCAAATATTCTTGCTGAACAAATGTTTTACACCACTCATTTTTCTGGTTTCTGTCTCAATAGCCCCCACTGTTTCCTGTCCTTTAAAAGGTCCTTGTAATCATGTATATAAACATTTTTTGTCAAATGTGTATCTTCCTTCTCAAATCCAGAACCTGACAGTATTAAAGCAATGAAATGCTGCAAGTGTTAGTTTCAAGGTCTTAACATAGTTAACATAATTAAAGAATCTGAACAGTTTGTTCCAGTATTGTCATTTTAGCACTGCACTGGTTTTTGACTACATGAAGTATTGCACAGTACCCTAACTGCAGAAGGTCTGAGATAAATTACACCACTTGAACTTTTAATATATTTACTCAGTCAGTAGCTTGAAGGAAAGTTCATAGAAGCAAATCTATTAGGTAAATTAGGGTTGTAACTTTTTGGCAGCTTCATTTAAAATATTAGTCAAAATTAGTGAAGCAATTTAGTCCCATTCAAAACTATGCAAGACCAATATGCAAATAGAAGAGAGAGAGCTTTAGAAATGTAGAACAATTACTATTTGAATATATATGTATTTAAATAAATGCACCACAGAGAGACCAGCCAATGACAGCTGGTTATCCTACAGTGTAGGCTGGCTTTGATCTCCATGTTCCACGTATTTCTTTCCTTATTTCAGCAGAACTTTTGGCTTTCTCTCTGCCAAATCATCTAAATGGCTGACTTCAGAGCAAACTTTTTCTTTTCCTTTCCACATGCTGATACTTGAATCAGAAAATATTATTCTGATTTTGTGTTATATTTGTATAGGACACAATTCTTCCTTACCTCTGTATGCTGTGTTAAAAACAGATGAGTAAAATTATTTGATCATTCATGCTGGGTTCCTGGCAGCAGCCTGTCATACTGTAAAGATAACTTTTCACTGAGTATCTCTCCCATAGGTGTATTAGGAAGACAAGAGGAAAAAATATATAGAATTGTGTTTGGGAGTAATAATTTCTTCATGTTTATGTCCAGTCTACACGACCTGAAGGCCCACTCTAAAGGCTTGGTATTCAGCAGCAAGAAGAGGCAGCAAAGAAATTATCCAGGGCAGGTTATATACTGAATTTGGTGGGGAATTCCTCAGTTAGTATTTCCCCTGCATTATCTTCCCCTTGGAGGAAGGTCTTTTTACTGTAGCGGTTGAAAATGAGCCAGGCATGCTTTCAGAGGGTACTTGAATTTAATTATCACCATCCAGAGGGCTGATTCAGGTAAACAGAGGACACAAAGTTTTCAGACACTTAAACACACACTTAGCCCTACATATAACAGGTCCCAGGTTTAAGGAGCAGATTATACCTGTGATCTTTCATCGTGCTACAGAATTGAACCCCGGGGGTTTAGGACTGTGTGGGAACAAGCTTCCTCTGTGCTATTTCTCCTGAAAATGTTTTCCAGAACATTGTGCCTGTCTGTTGAAGAATGACAAAGGTGCTTAAAATTGACCTTGAGTCAAACAAAGAGGAAAAAAAGAAGATTTAATTTTTAGTCAAGAACCAAGTTTAATCAATTATTTTAATAAGATTAATTTAAGAGAGTCTCATGAGCAATCTTCTGCTATATTTAGGGCTACCGTGTCATTTGTGTAACATGGAAAATCAAAGAATCAAGAGGAAAAGGTAAAACAAAAAATCAGGCAAATGCATAATCCAGTATCTAAGAAAAGGGGCAAACAATGTTACCAGCTTCCTCTTATTTTAAGTGAGAGGTTAAACTTACAAGAAAACAAAAATCAGAAGTTCTTTTGAAAACCTTAGCTTTTTATTCCACGTTTAATTCCAATAAAAGCAGCGTATGCTCAGTAACAGCACAGTGGTCTGCTGAGGGTGACAGCTGCTGAGATCTGTGATGTTTTTGTATCGAAGATGGAAACCTTCAAGTGTTGAAAAGGAAAAATTTTAATTACTATTAAATTGCCAGCAGTTTTTTGCCTATCCACAGTAAATTATTTCTGTAAACACTTTCAGCATTGGGGAGAACATTTCAGAGATGAGTGATTAGTGATGAGTGACAACCAGAGACTTCAAAATGCAAGACCTGAACGTTTTCTGAGCCACAGCAACTGTGAGCTGACAGTAGCAGCTGTGAAGTGGCCAGGGCAGGGAACCACAGCTTTCCAGAGCTCTGGAAAATGCCAGGAGCTGGTGCACAGAGCCAGGTTAAGCCATGACAGTCAGAGAGAGACCAGACAGGAATGAATCACTCAAACATCTTGGTTCTGCAGGCTTGGAGAATAAAGCCCAGGAACAAAACTAAAACTAACTAAGGGTGTAACTTCACTGGAATCTGCAATGGATAGCACAGATATCTGAGGTAATCTGAAATCACTGAGCTTTCAGGGGAGCAAATTAACCCATGCACACTTTTGTGCTTTCATGTACAACTGGCTTAGCATGTGAGCACACTGTCAGAAATTTTGTCATAGCTGCTTTCATTAATGAGGCTTAAACTAAGACATATAATCTTACAACTGGGACGTGCTGGATGCTTAGGGACCTATAGACTTCCATTCTGGTTGTAGCAGTCATGGCAGAAGCTCCTGTATTCAGTCAAAAATGAGCCAGGTACCTTCAGAAATTTAAATAATAAGTCTTCATTAATCCATCTCATTTTCTAAATGGTTTAGGAAATGATCACACGAGGGAGGTTGATGTTATCATTAGTATACCTAGCCTGACAGACAAGAAAAGGTTTAAAGATTCCTTGGAGAAACAAATGTTGCATGCAAATTTGTGCCTGACAGAGCTGCCAGAACCAGCTTTCTAAGGCTGGCACTCTGCAGAGCAGAGGACACAGCAAAGCACTCCAGAAACAAGTGCCTCTGCCAGTGCCAAGGCTCTTGAGAAGCTGAGGGAGTGAGAGGCTTGTGAAAGTAATCACGACATAAAGTTTTCTCCCAGCCACTCCAAGAATGACAGTGGTGCAAGTTCTCTTACAGTGACAGAGGTGAGGCCCTGCACAGGCTGCCCACAGAGTTTGTGGCTGCCCCATCCCTGGAAAAGTTCAAGGCCAGGTTGGGTGGGACTCTGAGCAACCTGGGATAGTGGAAGGTGTCCCTGCCCATGGCAGGGGGGTTGGAATGAGATGATCCTGAAGGTCCCTTCAATCCAAGCCATTCTTTGACTCTGTGATTCTCTTTGAGCTGCCTTTGGGTGTCAATAGCTGCCAGCACCACAACTAAAAATGTTCATGCTCTCATTCCCCAGAGATAAGTTTTAGCTGGACCTAGTTTTCCACAGGGACCTGGGAAATACTACTTTAAAGAACAATATTCAGCTACAGAAACACGATTTGCAAGTTAATGCAAAGCTAGGCAAGTTTTAGTGTCTGCAGGCACACTCACCCACTTAAAAACTCAGCTGTGGTTCAAGGTCCAGAGTCAGATTTTACATGAATCAAGCAGATTAAAAAAAAAAACAAACCAGTAAACACAGAATACAGACTTTGTTTGTCAAACCTGCTCTTACAAACAAGTTTTTTACAAAATGTAATTAAAACTATTTACATAGTGTGCCCAATATATCATTCTGTGTTCACTGATAATCTTTATCAAGCTCAAATTGGGGGGGGGGGGGGGGGGTGTGCTCTTAATATCAGAAGGATGCCTAAAGAGACTGGAGTAGTCATTTTTAAGATGTCATTGAAAATCATAAAATCAATGACAGAAATTCAATAGGGATTGAAAATCCTAAGAAAAGGGTATAGAGATTTGTCCTGATCCTAAACAAATTAATTCATCAAGGAAGTGGTAAGACTTGTCATATGATAGAGCAAGTACTTGTTCCCAATGCAAAGGAGAAACGAGCTTGCATGTCCTGGCTGGAAAGGAAAATCTACAGTCAGCAGTCCCTTATCCTAGAGGTGCATTGAGAGTACTCTCATTTTCCTGGGACTGTTGCTAGAAAAGATAACAGCTTAGAATGATGACATCCCAAATTTGAACCCTTATGCTAGGCTTGGCATACCTGATACAGGAATGTCTGACATTTATCGGGGTCCCGTTTAACCATTCTGTTCTGAAATATAAATTTAGTCATATAACCACAAACTCCATCATCTCCAGCCTCTACAGGCCAGCAGAAAATGTTAAAGGATACACAGGAATGGATGCCAATTCTGATCTGTACTTAGTGCTGTTAATAATGGAGTGGTAGCATTGTAACATGACTTGCTACTTGCTTACATTTTACTCAACTGGAAACTGAAAACCAGAGTTACTGCTCTTGAGTGCTTACTAGGAATTCATGTCAAAGTCATAGCAACCAGCAGATACATGGGGAAAAAGATGAAAAGGTAAAGGGGGAAGGTAAAAGGGAAGCATAATCTGGGATACCAGGAGCTGTCACCATTTCATAAGAAACGACTGTGGGAATGCCTATAGTGAAGAGCAATGACAGCAAACAGCAATAATGTTGTAAGAAACATCCTGTGGGCAGAGACAAACTTGACACACCAGGTGGTCAGATGCAGGGGAATACGTGACACTTTCTCCAAAGGAGAAGTACCAGCACTGCCATTTCACCTGAGAAGTTCTGACAGCCACAGCAGGTTGAGATGAATTCGTTTCAGGACATGGCACAAGTGGAGCTAACAGACTTGCTGCCACCTGACAGCAAGAGTATTGATACTCTGGGAGATATTTCCAATTCCATGAATCAGTGCAGAGCACCTCAGAGACTAATTGAACATGTGCTTGTTCATTAGGTTAGATTAAGTTAGCAACTGAACTTCCTTATTATGTTAATGTTTAATTTCATGATGCAGAGGGAAGTTGCTGAGAACCTTGTCTTTAAGTGGTTCTGGCTTGAACCAGTTGTTAAATACAAGCTACAAATTGCACTGCTCTTGTTAGGAGCTCACACTCCAAGTCAGACAGATCCCTATCAAACTCTGTGGTGCCTGCTGCTTCCAGAACACGGAAATATTGAGGAGACTTTTTTTCATTTCTGTGAAAGCCAGACAAGGAAAAAGATATCTTTCTCATTACTTTTTTAAAAGCTAGTAATCTTCTCCTTTTCTTTTAGGGCATCTATCACTATATTAACAGAGGAGTTTAAAGCATCCCCCTTTGAAAGATCAAAAGAAAAAAATCTCAATTTTTTTTAAAGGGAAACTTCCTTACTGCCTCCCCAGCATATCCAGAGTGATTATGCCTCAGAAATGTTTCTGTTGACTGCCTGTAAAAGAAGCCCAGACAATTAGCTCAAGTGGAGACCATTGAGGCCTAAAGTCAGTGAAATGATTTGTATATGATTCTTTGTCAGAAACCCACAGGATGAGACAACAGAATTAACCACTGCTTGTCAAAATCTAGGTTTACCTGACCAGCTGAGCACTGGCTGCATCTGTACAGCAGAGGCAAACCAAGTGCCTTTCCCTGTACATAATTCATTCCTGGTCTTTGTGCCCTTCACATCCTTGAGCTGACACACTTCTGGAGAGGTACAGCCACATCTGCTCTCTGATTATCTTCATACTTCCACCAAAGGCATCAAAGGAAGGACAAAACAACCCCAGTCAAGCCTCTTAGTACTGAGTCACAGCATTTCCACTTAGGGTAGGATTTACCAACTGATCTGACAATAACTGTAAATAAGTACTTAGCAGTTGGAAGATTTTTAGACAGCATCTCCATTCTTCTGAAAGGAGAAAACACTTGGCCCTGTCTAGCTCTTATTTGAAACAATAAATTATTATGACCGAACTCAAGCTTCCAGTCCAAGAGATGTCCTTTATTAACATCTGTAATGACTGAGCACAGGCACAGCCAAATCTGTGGGTGTGGAGCACAAAATGGACACCATGGCACTGGAAAATCCTCAAACAGAACTCAAACAGCAAGGGGGGCTGAGGAATCTGAATGGTGACAGCATGGGAAGGACACCAGTGTGCATTTCTGCTCTGGGCTGGCCTCAGAGATGCTTCTCTGTCCCTGTGCCTCTTACAGGACAGAGGACTGGGTGGACTGTCAGCAACATGTGTTACTTCTGGATCTTTTCCTCACATAAAAATTAATTATTCCTAAAGTTTTGTCCTTCTTAAATTACTGTAAAAATATAATCCTCAGAACTTAGTTCTGCTAGATTCTTTCGTATTCCTTGTGCTAAGAATATCACCAGCAACAGACAGAGTTTCTGATTAGAGTAATCATGCGTAAGATGAGGTTAGAACAGGCATTTGCAGCTCTTTAGAAAGTGTTTACATATTTCCATGATCCTTGGTTTTCCTCTGCTTCTATGATAAGCTATATTTTACATTGGTGAAGGAGCAGAGAGATGTTTGGTGATACTATACACCTAGAAAACTGAGAAAACTGAGGGCAAGTCTTGTCTCCAGATGAGCACTGATGGAAAAAAAACCCCTGAAGCTGAGCATATTGGCCTGATGTAAAAACTGAGCAAAGCATCACTGGGGACCACACTTCACTACAACATAAATAACAATTTGCTCACCTGTGTCACTCTCCTTTCCTTACATCAAGATTCTTCTCCCACTTCTTCTCACCTTCTGTTATATTTTCCACTGATGTTCCAATAGTGAGAGCAAATAGGGCAGCAATCACAAAAATAGTCTCACACTTAGCACACAAGTGCCCTTTCTCAAGGAAAAAAAAATGTCTTTGTGGGAGCATTTTTTTCCTTCCAAATGAAAAGGCCCCGAGCTACTCACAGAGGTCTCTGCTGAGATTTGGACCCTGTGCAGTGCACAGGTGATCATCAAGGGAGAATGGCTCAAATTTCTTCAAAATAAGGGAGAGCCCATAAAGGGAGGAACTTTCAGAGGGACTGGTTTTAGAGAGAGCTGTTATAAAGTGTGGCAGTCTTTTTCTCTCTCTGCTGTCTCCAAAATTCATTCCCACAACAGCTTTTCAGCTGCAGCCAGAGTGTCAGGCTCCCAGCACCATGTGAATGCTGTGGACACTGCCAGGGATGAGGATGCCCATGGCCATTCCCCTTGGATGGCTGTCAGAGTGCTGCTGCCAACACATGCTGTAGGAAAAAAGGACATTTTCCTCCTGGTTTTTCCCTCTGACAGACCTGAAGGGAATTTCATGGGACATGGTAAACCTTATATTTTGCCCTCCAGGAGTTCTTCTCCCGCTAAATTTCAAAGATGTGTTGCAAACCATCTGTGGCTTGGATTCCTGCAGGTAAAAAGTTTGCAAGAATTTTCTCAATGGTAACTTGGCGAGTCTGAATCAGGAAGTCAATACCAACTCTTCCCATTGCAGGTGGTTTTGCTCTTGAAGTATAAAAAACCCCTTGAACTTTGGGTATGAATAATCATCTAGTGCCAGCATAATACTGCAGAAAGGGAAAGCATATGTGGGAGAAGGAAGTGGGAAGTAACTAAATGGTCAGACAGAGGGTATTCACTCTTCTGTGAAGGTATTCCCCATCTAAAAAACAAAACAAACAAACAAACAAAAACCCAAAAAAAGAAACAAACCCCCCCACACACAAAAAAAACCCAAAACACAAAAACCCCAAAAAAACCGAAACCAACCAACCAACAACAACAAAAAACACACTCAAACCCAAAAACAACAAAAAACCCCAAACCAAACCAAAAAACCCACAAACCTAAAAAATAAAAACCACCCCAAAACAAAACAAAACAAAACAAAAACCTGAAAAAAAAAAGTAGGCTGCAAAAACCGGGAGAAAAAGAAAAAAGCTGGATGACAAAGAGGATAATAAAATACTTGGTAAATAATTATTTACAGAATTAGTATTCCCTTCTAAAGTTATAAAATGTGGCAAGCTTAGCTTGCCCTCAGGCTATAGGATAAGCTGTGTCTTAGAAGCCTTCAACTGTAAACCTTGTCAGCTTTTGTATTGCATTACTGCACATTAATAGAATAGTGGTCTGGGAAATGCAGTAAGAAAAATTAGGTATCTTAAACCTCATAAATAGGGTTTGGGAAATAAATTGGTGGCAGAATGGGGACAAAATAAAGGACAAAGCTTGGAAAGAAAAATGAAACACAGAATAAAACTAAGAGGCTGAGAACACAAATGCCCTAATGGGTTCACCTAGCCCTCCTTACCCAAGAGGAAAGACAGAGATCAACAACGTGGCCTTCCTGGGCAGGGATATGATTGAATTCCAGGTGTCCTGACCCTTAGGATTCACCCAAATGTGGAGAAGATGACTGTATAATTCACAGTGAAAACTGAATTTACACCTTTGAAAATGAAAGCAGAGTGGTGGCAGTAGGAGACAGCTTTGAAAGTGCATGAAAACCTGGTCACAACCTGCAACCCTTCCCCTTCCCCAGCTCCTGCTGTTGATGTCCCAGGCCTGCTCCACAGCACACCCCTGCCTATTCCATCCAGGGTTTTTTATAATGATGTGTTAACCCTCAAACGCTTTAATTCCTTTTAGAACCTCCTGATATTATTGGTGTCTACAGCTTCCTGTGGCAGCAAGTTCTCAAAAAGTTTGCTATCCAGTGTGTGTGTATAATATTTTTTTGAAAGTAGGGTCTGTCTTAAACTACCTTCCTACTTGCTTTATGGATCATCCCTTAGTTCCAGTAGTGCAGGGTTTGAACAACAATTCTGATCTCATCTTCATGCTTTTGTAAACCTCAATATACCCTACCTCAGGTGTCTTCTCTGCAAATTACAAATCCCAGCTTTTTGCCCTCTCCTTGCAAGGCAGCTGGCTCATCCCTGGGTTGTTTTTGTTGCCATTCTCTTTCTGTTCCTTTGCAGCCATCCTCCTGGAGATGGGAAAGCCTAAACCATCCTCCAGCTGTGGGTACACCAGAGTTTCCTGTGGAGGCAAAATGACACCTTCTGCCTTGTTTTCATGCCTCTCCTGACAAACCCAATACTGCCTTGGCTTTTTTTTTTTGACTGTCACTGCACCCCACAGCAGTGATTTCAGAAAAAACTGCCTGGCTGAGTCTGGGGGATCTTTCCAGAGCTGCAAACATCAGTCCCAAATTCAGCATACAGGAGGGATGGTGAATATGAGGATTTCCTCTCAATCAAGTATTCCCTGCCATTTATTCTGCACAAAAGCTCCTCTGGCCACTTGCTCTTCTTTGTGGGGCCCTTCTGGATTTCCTATTAGGGTGACACCTGTCCAGTCAAAAGAGCTTAATAATCTTGTACAAAAGACAGGAGAGTGAGAAATGCAAGAAAGAAGGAAAGAAATACATGAAAAGAAAAAGGTCATTATTTTGCATTTGTTCGTGCTAGTACTTAGCATTTTGATATTGTCCTTATAATGTGATTTTTAATTATTTTTCTCTATATAGGTGCATAATTGTAGCATATGATTGCAAATGATGAAAAGATAAATGGAATTTTCAATTGGTTTTATTACCTGGTTTTAACCCCTCTAAGACATTTTTAATTTAAAAAAGTTTCAATAAAAGCATCCTGGAGAGATTTCCTCTACAGTTCTTATAATTTAATCACATCAATGAGAAAAAGCTGCAGTTGGAAAGAAAAGAAATAAACACCTCCAGTAATGCAATCAAGACACAGCTACATGGTACACAAGGAAGAGGGAAATCAGCAGAATGGCAAGGAATATCTAAAGAAACTCCATTAAATAAGGGTTTGTGTAATTTTAAAGTATTCCCCTCTCTTTTGATGTCAGCTATTCTTACATGGGACTTTTTCACCTTTGGAAGTTGATTTTGAAAGGTGACTTGTGATACTTGTGACAGTATCAGATCGGGTCAGCTTTGGTTTAGTTTAATGCCCATCCTCAGTAGTGTTACCATAATTTCTGTTTAATTATGAGTATGGTCTAATTACAGATGAGGAAAGTGGCTTTTTCCCTTGATCAAGACCTGTCTGGTTACTGGTCCTGGGTCAGCGTGAGCTGAGTGTCAGAGGAAGGGGATGTGGTCACCGTGTCTCAAGGGCAGTGAAAGCAAATTCCTCATCCCAAAAAGGCACCTCCTCAGCCTGCTGCCCAAGGAAATGAGGTTCTGCCATGTTCACACTGCACCTAACTTCCCCAGGAACTTTTGAACCTGGCAGTCAATTCCAACAGAATTAGTCTGGGGCAAGGTACAGATCCCTGAGATAAGCTCCAACTGCTTTTTGAAGAGAAGTGGCTGAAAAAAAAGAGACCTGGTGGTGGCTTCAGTGAAGAAAGGTGGCAGTGAGAGTCCCCTTCTAACTGAGCAATGGAGAACTGACACTGTGAAGGAACTTAAAAACAAATCCACTGGGGGAAATAAAAGGAGTTGGAGATTTATCTTTCCAGACAAACATCAGGCACCCGTTAAGACAAGCATTCGTGGGAAACCTGGATCCTTAATTACAGTGTGGCACAACTTGTGTGCTACACCCCAGCACTGCAGCTGCAGCCTACCCTGCCACATGGTAGACTCTGAGCTGATTTAATTATAGACTTTTGCAAGAAGTCATCCAGACCTATTCCAGGTCAACTGATGGCTTTTTAGGGTTCTTTTCACTGACAGCTTTTACAAGGATTGAAAATGTCCGTGCCTGTTGTGATCAAAACTCATCTTTCTCTTTTCATTTCAACCAAAACACATTTCTCCTGCCCAAAGTATGAATTATTTTCAGGTCATAGAACTTGCACACCTAAACAATCTGGCAGTTTGTCAGAAAACTGGTAGGCCTGCAATATCCTCTCTTACAAAATACTAACAGTTCATACTCTTCTTCAGTGTCATTCTCAACCTGTGTAAGAGGGAGGGAATTAATACCTGGGTTACAGACCAAAGCACCCAGGACCCTGTTAAAGTTGGAATCTGAGGAACAGGATTTGGCACTTCCTACATCTGTGGGATAACAGAACGCTGTCAAACCAGTGAAATTTCTTGTTCTTCATCATCATGTACCTTTTACATCAAACTTTTAAATGAAAACACCATAAAGGCTCTTTGGATCACTGACAACAACTGTTCCAAAACCAACTTTTGAACAACTTACCTGCCTGTGGTTCATGCTGTGCAGACTTTATGTGTAAACCCAGGCAAATAAAACTTGAAAACCCTACAAAATTTAACAGGTAAGTTTTCTAGTGCCCCAGTCCATGCTCAGCTACTTCTTAGCATTTTTTTGAATGCAATAGTGTTTAACCTAAACATGCACAACCTTAACCAGCCTGCCCAGAATCTGGCAGACAGGCAACTCAAACACGTGCAGTGCTTTGGGGAAGGCTGCCAGGGGCTGTAGGGCATTTCCTCATGTGAACACTCAGTGTCCTTCTCTTGCTCTTTCCTGATCAAAAAGTCCCTCTCCCAGCTCTGAAATGACTGATGCCCCGATCTGTTTTCAGACCATTACCTTGCCAGTAAATAATTTCAGGCCTCAAGTGCAGTTTCTTCTCCTCGTACATCAAACATTATGGTTACACAGTTTTTGATGAGATGTTAGATGTGCATATTTCACAATTATTAATTCAATCTCAGAATTTATAAGGATCCATACTGGATACATGGGTGAAAATCAAGAATGCTTGCTTATGAAAGGGAATGACTACTTTTGAACTTGTGGCTGGAATTTCTGATCACAAACATACCTATAAATGCTTTGCTTGGATTATCATGCTACTGGGTCCTGGCTGCTGGCAGGCTAATGCTCATATTTTCATGAGCCCATTCAATCTGAAACAGTCACAGCACAGTTCTCAATTGTTCCAGTAACTGCTGATGCAGTGGTATGCTTGCTGCATTTGCTGGCTCGCTATGCAACTTTTTATGATCCAGATCTACACACAAACCCTGCTTCAGACAGATTCTTCTCATGCAAATGAAAAGGGAGGCAGCAGCCGTGTTCACTCTGCCCCTGTACTGAGCGTGGACAAGTGACAGGTTTGATAAATCCACCTTGCTTTTTGTGAGCCTAGTGAATGTGTTCCCTGCTCTAACATGCACAGTCTTTGCTCAAGGATGGGGAATAACCAGCCAAAACCAACAAACTACCCCAGTCCCCCCAAAAAAAGAAAAGAAAAAGAAAAAAAAAAAAGAAAAAAAAAAGAAAAAAAAAAAAAAAAAAAGAAGCTCAGTCCATCAGATAAAAAAGAAGCTACTACCCTCCTTCCTGGAAGGTAGGTAGCAGGACCCCTCACGTAGGCCAGATGCCAGGGAATGGACCACCTCTCTTCAGCAAAAGCCCATTTTTGTTCAGTGTCTCCTAAGAAACTTCCTTCCCAGGACCACAACTAACCCCCAACCCGTGCTCCAGGATCTCGTCCTTTAGCAGAAAGCCACGTTTATGTGCTGCCTACCCCCAAAACCAAGCCAAGTGTCCTCTGAAGTTCTTGAAGGGTTTGCTCTATTCCAGTATTTTTGCACAAAGGCCCCCCTATGTTATGCCTGGTAAACTTTTATTCAGTGTAAGCTGCCACAGCTGGGCAATGTGGCCTGGTGTGACACCAAGCACTTGGCATCCAGAGGAAGGCAACACCTCCACCAAGAGATGCTGCTGGGGCAGCCAAAGCATTTGCCCCAGCTCAGGAACAGATCCATCACCAGCAACTTTCTTCCTTGTGAACTTTTTTATTTTTTTTATATGTTAACTCCTCACAATGCCTTTGCAAACAATTTCAGCTCAAAGCATAAGTGAACACTCACCCATATTCCAACAATTCTTACTGAGTGACCTGTGTGGGAGTCAGTCTTGTGGGCCTGCAAAAGGAAAAAGAGGGTGCCCACGCTTAGCTGTGTGAAATTTAGAGAACAGTTTAAATATATCGGCGTTTTGTTTGCAGTCCAAAGAGCAGATGGTGGTTTCAATATTTTTTTAAAGGTTTGTATGGGATGGAGCACAGACTCACAGGAATGTCTCTCACCCTGCAAGACAGCACTGTGCAGTGATGTAATTATTAGACATAATTAATTAGATGTAATTATTTTCACTGTTTTTCTTGGTTTTTTTTTTCTTTTAAATTTGTCTGGAGACGGAAACAAGGTAAAGTCAGCTCTGCATTTTAAAACCAACCTTTAAACCATTTCATTAGATAATTCTGTTCTGACAGATTTTTTTCTCTTTCTGGGGATCAATTCCATAAATTACCTCTGTTAGTAAGTTTTAAGAAGTTGCACGTGTGCTAAAGTACCTTGACAGAAATAAACTCTTTTTGTACACTGAAAGAGTTCCTGACTAACTCCTTCAGGAGACCTTTGCTTTCTTCCACAAAGCAGCCAAGTTTTCAAAAACTTGGAAAAGCAGACACCTGCAGCATGTTGAAAAACGTGGAACAAGGATTCAGGTAAGCCCCCTGATTGTTATAAAGGTGTTATAAAATCCACCCGCTGTCTCGCACAGGGTTTTACGCGGCTGCTGTGAGAAACGAGAGCCACGGGTTACTCGCAGCGCTGAAGAGTCCGAAGGCTCCCGAAAGGTGAATTCACTGTTTTCAGCGACGAAGAGCGCTTTTCCCAGTGACAAAGACGCTTCAGATCGCGCTGCAGAAAATACTTACATCCCGTTGGAACACACAGAACGAAAACCAAAGCACTGGACAAAGCCCGGTTCGCGCTGAGGTTCTTTATTGCCACAGCCCGGTTCGTGCGGCACCGCCGCTCGCCCACCTGCGCGGCGGGAGCCCCTCGCGCCCGGGGCGATGGGGGCGATGCGGGTGACGGGGCGATAATGGCGATAAAGGCGATAAAGGCGATAAGGGCCGTAAGAGCGATAAGAGCCGCCGCCACCCGCGCCCCCACCCCTTCCCCGCGCCATGACGTCACACCCTCCCCGCGCCATGACGTCACCGCGCCCCGCGCCTGCGCGAGCCCCCACCCCTCCCGCGCCCCCCGCCCCTCGCGCCTCCCCGGACCCCTCGAGCGGGGCGGTTGGGGGCGTGGCCCGCCGCGCGCGTGCGCGCGCGCCCCCGGCGGCGCCCGCCCCCGTGACGGTTTGCGTGACGGCGGCGGCACCGGGAGCGCGCGCGCGCCCGCCCGCCCGCCTCTCGGTACCGCGAGCGCCTATCGCGACCGCCTGTCGCGACCGCCGCCGCCGCTCCGCCGCCGCCTCCTCCTCCTCGCGCCCGGCAACGGAATCGGCGCCCGCGCCTGGACTGCCCCCCGCCCTTCCCCCTCCCACTATTATCCTCCCTCCCGGCGCTCCCGCCCGCCCGGGAACGCGCGCCCCGCTCCCGCCCGGCGAGGGAGCGACCCGGCGCTGCCGCCCGCCCCGATCCCCTCCATGGCTCCCGCGCCGCCCCGCTGAGCCGGAGCCGCCCGCCGGGAGCCGCGGCTGAGCGCGGGAGGGGGGCGGGGGCGCGGGGGGTGCGACACGCGCGGGGAGCGGCGGCGGCCGCGGCAGGAGGCGGAGGAGGAGCGGCAGGAGCGGGGAGTCCCGGCGCGGCCGCGGGAGCCCCGGGCGGGCGGGCGGCGCTGGGAGCGGCCGGGATTTACCGTGGTGGCGGTGGGCGCTGAGCGGCGGGGGAGCCGGGCGTCCCCGGGGCCGCCGCCTCTCGGGCTGAGCCCCCCCGCCCGGACCATGGCCGACGACGACGTGCTGTTCGAGGACGTGTACGAGCTCTGCGAGGTGATCGGCAAGTGAGTGCGGCGGGGAGCGGGCAGGGCAGGGCAGGGCTGGGCAGGGGGAGCGCTGCCCCGCGCCCCCCGCCCGCACCGGGCGCGGGGATGCTCCGCCCGGGACCCACCTGAGTCGCCGCCGCCGGCGGGCCCGTGCGGGGTCCGGGTCCCCCCCGTGGCCGGTGCCCACCGTCCTCGTCACACGGGAGGCGGAAGGGGGAGAAGTGACCCCATGTTTCCTCAGCCACCATGATTAACCACCTCGCCATCGCTCAGCCTGGCTGCAGCAAGCGGCAACCACTTCCCACCCCTTTTCTTCTCCTCCCCCCGATATCCCATTCCTGGCACACCCATCAAGGATTGCCTATTGGGGAAGGGAAAGGGAAGATAGCTCTCCGTAGATCCACCTATTCGCTGGGTGTCTGCATATTTGTGCGCCAGGTGTTGGGTTTTCCTCTTCTTTGCTGCAGAATAACCAGCGTGGTAGTGGCGCTCGGGTAGTGCTCGGTTCTCGTCCAGATGCATCACTCTCGTTCGTGTGGAAATGGAGATGTACAAGGCAGGAGGAGTGCTTGGCCTTTTGAGTCTTATTATGCAACTGCTGTTAAACCGATGCTCGAGGCTTGTGTGAAACCTGGGAGTTGAGGCAGAGGCTGGCGTTCCCCAGCTACTGTGTCGGGTTACCGCTGTTGGATGAAAATGACAATTCGAGTCACCAAGAAAACGCAGAGACTCCCCCAAATCAGATGGTGATAAAGAATTAAACCTAAACTCCATTCTCCCCTGCCCCCGTATTTCTGTGACTGCTCAGTTTTGAAATCCTTTCTTTATTTCTTCATCATCTTTCATGTATTATCTGTAGTTGTGTCTGTTGAAAAAAGGACATGAAAGATACAGGGATACTGAGACTGCCTAATTTTCTGTGTGCCTGATTCCGAAGCTGAGATTGCTCTGCAAGCCTTAGTAGTGACACTGTTCAGTGTGCTTGGAGTTTTTTCTTCGTGACAATAGATTTTATGGGAATAATTGACCGTGTTTTGATTATAAACAAAGAATGTTTCCTGCATGTATTCTCTTGCCCGCTCTCCACCCCAATGCTTTTCAGTGTATATGGAGTGCTGTCTGCTTTCAAAGCCAGGGCTAAAAATATTCTAGAATTAATCTTTTCTCGGGATTATACTGAAATGCGGGTCTTGGGCATAGCAGGTGGCTTTGTTGTCAGCAGAAGTTTCAGCACTCAGTTCTGTTGTTTCACGAGACACTACCACCTTGCTCTTAACACAACTTTTAAAAATATTAAGCTCCGAGGCCTTGTTTGCCATCATAAATGGTATATGATTGCTTTAACTTGATGCTGATGAGGAGCTTCTGTAGGAGCAAAACTCTTAATAAAGGTGTTTTGAAGACAATTTTTGGCACACTCCTTACATGACTGGTTTTATGCTAACCACTGCAGTTCACACTCAGTTTTATTCCTGCCCGATTGCCATTAGGAGGAAGGTGCAGTGCTTATGCATGACTGCACACCCCTTCAGAGGATGGATGATTCACAGGGGGCCACATGTTTGCACGTCTCCACTGACTTTTTGTTCTGTGGCTGGAGAATTTCGAAGGGAGAGCTCAAAACCGGTGGATTAGGTGTTAGCCGCAGAAGTTCCACACGAGGTTTAGGTAGTTTAGAGAGTGTTGTGATGTAACTAGATCTAAGAGATAAATATTGAATCACAGTAGCATGATGATGCCAAGAGCACTGTGGGGAAAACAGGGTGTATCACTGAAAATAGCAGCAGTGGTGGTGTGAAGGGCTGATAGCTGGTTGTGATTACTCAGGCTTTTCCGCACAGATGTCAAGTCAGTCCTCTAAAAAAACCCAAACATTTAAAATAAATACACAACTTTCACATACAATTTATGAGTGGTATTCCTGTTTCTTTGCAGTGCTACGTAGGTAAATTCCAGGGGACCAGAGGTGCAGCATCTTTATTTAGCTTACAGATTCTGGGTACCACCTTGCCTGTCCATGAGACACTTGAGGAAAGCTGCTGTAAATCTGCTTTGAATTGCTACGTATGCATCTGACCAAACATCTTTCAGTGAAACATACACTAAATGTCTGCATGTTCCTGCATTTGTTACTGATTGATACAGTGATTTAGTTCTCGCAAATAGCACATCTAGCTCTGATTTGCATTTCGGACACATGAAATACTAAAATGTGTAATTTGTCTTTCCTAAATAGGTAGTTGCCACTGTCACTTAGGCTAGTAAAAGGTATTTTCTTTCTCACAAAGGGTGTGAGAAAGAGGTCTTTGCTTGTAAAATGTCTGAGTGTTTAGTCAAAGTTCCGATACAATTTACTTGAGAAATCAGGAGATACTTTCTTGGCTGACAGTAGACAGTCCAATTTGTTGAGGCATATTCTGATCTTTAGGATAAGCTTTAAACACTTCTAAATACAATAAACTGATAAGACTGACTTTGAGTAAATGCAGCAATAATAGCTTTTGGTGAGGAACAATTACAGGGCAATAGTATATGAATGAATTTTTGGGAATGACAATGATAAACTGTTTATTATGTGACATTTGGTGTGTTTAAGTTCTACAAGCATGCATTTTTCATTTTTAAGGGGTGTGGGTGGAAAGAAAGGCCAGGAGGGATAGAGAGAAATTCTAGTTCATGTTTTCATTAGAAAAAATGTTAGGGGAAATCTTATTTTGCATATATTTCCAGTGTACCTTTCCTTTTGCTGAAAGCTATATGAAAATACAAATCGGAATAACAATCCCAGATTCTCATTGAACTTTTTAAAGTGGCATTTATGACACTAGTATTAGTCATGTATTTTTCCTTAACCAGATGTGTTATGTTTAAGGTTACTGTCTCTTCAGCATGGCTGACACAAACATTCTTCAGCAAGAAATTAATTGGGGATTTCTTCATTAGGCTTCAAAAATGTGTTAATGTATCTCAGGATAAGTGAGGGTGATGAAGAATACAGGTGTGCCTTTTTTTTTTTTTCCAAACTTGTTTCCAGGTGGCTTTGAAGAGATTCACCCAGTGTATTAATTGAGAAGTACAACCCAAAATCTTTAAGGCTGTTACTACGTGGATCAGACCATGTGTTTGATTGACAGCTCACAGATAGTAGTGCTAAGTATACTTGTTTATTTTTCGTTAGAATTTTTCATTCAAAATGCTTTGAGTAGTTTATAAAACTTAGTAGGTGTAAAATTGAAGCATCTTGGCTACTCATCCGGGGTGCAGACTGTTCTGAGTTTATCATAGGAGCTGCACATTCACACAGCAGGAATTTTCGTTGTGCCAAAGAGAGAATGCCTGTTTTAGTAGGTGTTGAATCCAGAAGAGTGAGGCAAGGTTTTTACGATAGAGCCTTGTTCTGCAAGGACTTTATTTTAAATTATCTGGTTTTACGTTTTCGTACCTCTTAAGATCCATATCACTTTATGTTACCGTTAGAGAACCATAAAGATTGTCTGACCTTTCTAACAGTAGGACTGGCGGTTGCTTAAAATTTCTCCAAATGTTTAGGTTGTAAATACATTGAGATAAAGATGATAGGCATTTATTTGTGTTTAAAAGGGCTTTGGTCACAATTGAAGTCGTCAATCCTGAGGCGTATTAGGAAGAGCGTGGCTGGCAGGTGGAGGGAAGGCAATCCTGCCCCTCTGCTCAGCCCTGCTGAGGATCACCTGGAGCGCTGTGTCCAGTTTGGGGCTCCTCAGGACAGGAGAGATGTGGAGCTCCTGGAGCAGGTTCAGTGGAGGGTGACAAAGATGAGGAAGGGCCTGGAGCATCTCAGTGAGGAAAGGCTGAGGGAGCTGGGCCTGTTCAGCCTGGAGATTTCTGAGAGGGGCCCTCATCCCTGTGTGTCAGTGTCTGCAGGGAGGAGTCAGGGCATGGACCAGGCTCTGCTCCCTGGTCCCAGCAATGGGACAGGAGGAACGGGCAGGAGCTGATGGCCAGGAAGTTCCACCTGAACGTGAGGGAGAATTTCTTTCCTGTGTAGTGACTGAGCACTGGAACTGATTGACCAGAGAGAGTGTGGAACCTCCGTCATCAGAGATATTCCAGACCCATCTGGACACAATCCTGTGCCATGTGTGCTCTGGGATGACCCTGCTTGAGCAGGGAGGTGGGACCACATAACCCACTGATGTCCCTTCCAGCCTTATCCATCTGTGATACTAATAGTCACTTAAATTGTACATTTTTGTAATTTTTTTTCTGTTTGTGGGCCGTCACTGTGTGTGTAGTAGTGCAGTTGGCATTTCCAATACCAGAGTATAATATGATGTTTGGTGCTAATGCTGTCTCTGCAAACTTGGTTAAGGCTAATCCTCTTCTGCACTGCACGCATGAGGATTTTAGTTTGTTTTCATCCCTCTTTCCTCTGTGATGGGATGAATCTCTCTGCTTGGGTTCATCCATCTAGTAGAGTAGTTAAAGGGCATGAGCCAACAGGCATTGCTCGCTTCTCCTTCCAGACTGCCAGCACTGCTGGAACACCACACATGTGAGCTGAGGACGCAAAGTTGTGGGACAGGGGTGGTTTGTTTGTTTGTTTTTCATTAAAATTTGAAGGATTCTAGCCCACTAAAGTTAGACAAGAGGTGGTGGTTGCAATTCCATCCTAAACTCTTACTTGGAGATGGAGGTGCTTTATATTTATGCCTCAGTGTGGGAGTGTTCAGGAAAAGGACGACAGAGCTCGTGGATTCCTTGTCCAAGAAGTACTTAAGACTTTTAATAATTGTAATTACTGTGGTAACATAACTATGTAGAGGTGTTTTGATGGTTTCAGTGGTATTGTTTTCATTATTGCCTCCATTTTCACTTGTAAGAATTAGAATGCTGTTGACTCTCAAATGTACTTTTATTCTAGTACAGTGTTGAGATTTTGCATTTCTTGTAAATCCAGTGCAAATAACTGATGGGTGTAATTAATGACAAATCAAATGAAAATGTGAAACAACTGTAGTGTGTACTCACTGTTTATAAAGGGAGGAGGGGGAAGGGAACTTCTTTGGGGATGGCAACTCATTTGTCTAGTTCAGCTTTTGAGTTTTTTAGTGCTTTTTGAAACTCTCTGTTACTAAAACATTCTTGGCTATTGTCTCTGTTACAGTATGTAAAAGTAACAGATTATAATAAATATTTGATTTTTGCATGAATGTACATTGCTTCAGAAAAATAGTGGTTGATTATTTTTAGTATGTAATTGCTAGAGTATATCCTTAGCTAAGTTATTCTACCATGGATTTTAGCTGTAGTAGTGACCTGTTTCTACTTAAGAGGCTCTGCCTACTTAAATGCAGCTGAACACAGAATAGAATGAATAAACCTGATTGCAGAGTACAACCTTTCAATCACTACTCTCTATGTGTACAGCTTTTTCTAATATTGTCTTGGTAACCAGCAGCACTCTTGTGTGCATCCTTCTTGAGGAAGAACTTCATGGAAAGGGTTGCTGAGCGTTGGAATGAATTGCCCAGAGGGGTGGAGGAGTCACCATCCCTGGAGCTGTTCTGGGATGAGTGGATGTGGCACTCAGTGCCATCCGTGGTTCACTTGACAGGGTGGTGATCAGTCAGAGGTTGGAGTCGATGATTTTGGGTTTTTTTTTCCAACATAAATGATTCTGTGATTCCTATGATGTGAACAAGACAGCTGTAGTGATTGGGAAGTTGATGTTTGCTTAAGAGAGGAGTTTGGAGGAACTTGATGTGGGAAAATACAAGCTGAGAAAGATTGTGCAATGGCTTTGCAAATATGTTTATGTGTTGAAACACCAGAGAGGAGGAAGCCTTGAAAATGAGCAAATCTGAGCAGACTAGTGCGGTGTAATTTCAGCCTGAAAGTTTGAAGATTTTAGACAGGTTCACTACTGAGATTCTGGATCAGATGTCTGAGAAGGTGTAGGATGAAAAAAGTGACCTTAACTTGAAGATTTGCTAAGTCAGGGGTTTGATCTTTTTATTAAAATAGTGTGAAGCTTTGTTGCCTTCAGAAAAACGGGGGCCAGGCTTGAGGACCCAAGTGATTCCTGATTCAGGCTTTTGAATTTCAATTCAAACATAACATTTAAGATAAAATGCTTTAGGATAAAGAAATACTAGGGAAAGAAGAAAGACACCTTTTATATCAACAGCCACTCACCTACTTAGCCCCCTGTCTGATACACTGCACTTTCTTACAATCTTTTATACAGATGTCACTACTATGAACAGTAATCAAGCATTATTAACCTCAATATGATGCTTCCAAAGATCACTTCTCCGAAACTTGTAGTCATAATAAATGTGTCATCTAAAGAATGATGACTCCAGAAATGAGTGGTTTTTATAAGTAGGTATTTTGTGCCGAATTGTGGAGTTGATAAAAATAACTCTCATGAATGAAGGGAGTACTTTTTTTTAATATGCAGCATGACTATCAGCATGGCCAGAACTATCATCCCTACCTGTTAAAAAAATTAGATTTATCTCTTAACATAGTGTAGTAATCAACTATTCCCACCAAAAGAACCCCAGGAAACTTCTTTTTCTTTGCCTACATCAGATAAGTGTGTAAGAGGATACCTTGGTAAGGCATCTAAAGCATGGGAAGAGAGTGCCTTGAGTTCAACATAGCTGTAAACTGAACTGTGTTTTCTGTGCCAAATTAGTACCTTCTCTTCATAATCTTCTTCTTCATTCAGAATGGATTCCAGTGTTTCCTGGGAGGTGTTTGTTGGTGCAAGGAATGTTGCCCTTGTTGGAAACAGCAGTGCATGGCAAAACTGTGGCATTACAATTACCTTTGTGTTACTGGGTATTTAAGCTCCCTTTTACCAGTATCTTTTTCTGGAGGTGAAAACAGGGAAGTAAGGTTCAAAGAATTTTTGGATCTTGACCATAAAAGGCCTTTACATTGTAATAAGCGTGTATTTTTTTCACTTCGCTTCACTTCACTTTGTATGAGAAGTCTTTCCAGAGATATTACTAAAAAACTTTTACAGGATAAATTTAGGACTAAAAGGACAGAGGACTATTGCCTAATGTATTCTCACAGGACAGAATTGAATATCCCTTGCTTAACAAGTGCCTTGCTCTTTTACTTTCATCCCTTTTTTTTCTAGAACAGGATAAGAAGGGGCAGCCAGAAAGTTGGTCTATACCTTCTGTCTTTTGTTGCAGTGTTCAAGGTGCAGCGGGGCTGTGCTTTCATTTCAGGCTTAGGATTTGTCAGAATTCTATTGTTGTCAATATTTTGCCAATTTCTGTGTTGACTTAACTTTTTCAGAAGTCAGTAGTTAGAGCAGGTGTTCAGCAGCTGAAAACATTTATAGGTGATGCATAGTTCTTACAGACTTACAAAGTGCATTGTGTGTTTAAGAAATTCTGAATATTTGCCTTCCACCAGGGATTCTAAGTAGCATTTGGTTGAATAGATTTTTACTTGCCTCCTTTACCTGTTTCATTGGCTACCCAGTGGCAGGTCCCTGATTGCAGCTACTTTGATTTCATTTTTAACATCTCCATTTTCTTTGCTGGATTATGTGGACATAAGCAATTATTCCTAGCATTTAATATTGAGTCAGTTTCCTGGGATATGTGAACTAAGAAAGCTGTACAAAACTTTCCTCTGAAGAAATTTTTAGAAGTAAAAACTGGTGTGTAAGTCCTGTACAGGCATTTACAATGGTTCAAAATGTGTTCTGTTAAGTTGTTTGGAGACACTTTAAGGTAAGTTGCAAAACTAGTTTTATCTTATCAAGGTGTCAGTTCTGTTGCAGCTGAGATTAAGAAACCCTTAGAATTTCAAAGTGTGCCTTTCATAGGGAACACATTATTCTTGGGTAACTTGTGACTTCATATAAATTCAGTTACCAGAGTTCAGAAAGTAGTTGACTTTTGGAAATTTTTCTTCCAAAGATCAGTTGGAATTAGGAAGGAAGTCTTAAGACTTGTAGAGAGGTTGAGCCATAGTGATCTTTAAGATATTCAGAACTTCATGAAATCTTTTTCTAAGTATCTTTGTTAAGTGGATCTGTGAAGCAGACATAATACCACCAAAGGGAAAAAAAACTAAAGAACTTCTCCTAAAAGAAACTTCAGCTTGTCCTGACCATCTCAGAACTTAGGCATGTTCCTCTATCTTCTTTTTTCTTCCACTTTCATTTTGGGGAGAGAGTCTACGAGTGAAACCTTCGGCTGTGTCCTTGATGTTCCAGCTTAGAGAAGCCAGACAAAGGAGTATGTTACTGCTTTACTTCCACACTGCTCCAGGGAAATCCTGATAATTCAAATGGAGTTGTCAGCTGCCTTTTTGTTTGTTTGTTTGTGTTTTTGGTGGGGTTTTTTTTGTTGTTTTATGGGTTTTTTTTGGCTCCAGATGTTGTTCCTGATACTGAACAGAGGGGAACAGTTCTGAACCGTGGGAAAGCACTCATTCACACTCAGAGGGATCAATACACCTGTAAAGGGAAGGGATAGTGAAGAAGCAAGTGAGGTAATCTTATCTCCCTTCTTCAAACCACTCCTCCTCTCCCCTCCTTCCAATTAGGAGAAGATGATAGAGAAGGTGGGGGTGAGGGTAGCCTGTGATGATGACAAACAATTTAGGGAATTATATATTAAGTGATAGGATCTCTTCTATATCAAGTGATCCAAACTAGTAATTTTTCCTAGAAAAGAGCTTTGTAGAGCTCTTTATGTTTGCCAGAGTTGAACTTGAATGCTGCAGCAGCAGATGGGTTTGGATGGGTTTGGAGAAGAGACCTGTGTGCTCAGCACTGGTCTGGCTGCATGCAGAGCAGGAACCAGAGTGGGAATTGAGGTGAAATCCTGCACCTTTGTGATCCTGCAGCCTCTATAAGTATATCATGATTCGTGAAGGAGAGCTGTGACAAGCAGTAACTGTGCTGGAGGTTGTGTAAGCATGGCAGCAGTAGCTTTTCTCTTTTTTGTGCCCTGTGTGAGGACTCTGTGAGGGCATCTTGGCGACAGGAGCAGAATTAAGTTAGCAGCTGCTGGAAGAAGGAGGTGTTGCTCTCTTCATGTGCTTCCATGCCCCTGTGCCAACTTCTGTGTTCATTTGATCTGTATGAGCCAGGTGCACTAAAAAACACTCACTTATTGGATGGTTATTCTGCTATTTTCACTGGCTCGTCCAGACCTACAGTGCAGTGAGGGCTTGTTCAAGATAGAGAGCTCAGGGATGCAGAGATAAAATGTGCAGGCACCTGTCCCCTCTTCTCACCTTTGACAACTCTGAATTACCAAGACCAAATCATAAAATGCTTTGTTAGTTTTTTTTTTAAGTGTGTTTGGCTTTTTTTGTATAATCAGGAAGTTAGCTTCCAAACCCTTTTCTGCAATAATCCAGACAATGGCAAGGAAGGGGCAAGAAAAAAGAGATTACTTTTTTGAGGGGAAAGGAAACATTCCAAATTAACATCCAATTATTAATGCACGCACACAAAAAAAATAGTTGCTGTGGTCTTAATTTGTTTTTTCCTTCTTCCTATACACATAGACATTCCCTGTAATTAAATCCAAGCTCTAACTTTACATCAGGACCTCACTTCATTCAGGATTTTAATTGGCGACACAGCCAATTAAAATTAGGAAGGCAATTAAGTCTGGGATTTTTATTTGTTGAAAATTTGAATTAATTCTTTGAAGCATATTAGCTTCTGACAAAGTTAGATGTTCTTCCAATGTGCAGTGTGTCTTGTTGGGTCTTTCAGGACTTAAAATATTCACAATTGAGTGTACTCTGAACAAGTGTGCTTGGTGTTTGTGAGTAATTCTGATCCTTAGAGAAACCAAAGCTGTTGCTTCTGGTTCTGCTGTGGCTGTGTGCAAAAGCTCTGATAACATATTTAGGGATGTTCAAGAAATTCAAAACCAAAGTCTTCTCAAGCCACCTATTTTCAGATTTTGTTTTGCTCTAAACTTAAATGTAAAATGTATTGTATTGATCAAGAACTTGTTTCATTTAAAATATCTGCCTTTCTGTGCATTTGTTTTGTTGGGGTTTTTTGCTTGGGTTTTTGTCTTGGATCTTTTTAAGAAAAGTTCTATATTAGTGCATCTAGATCAAGTTTAGGTTGATAAGGACCAACTTCCATTTACAGAAAACACAGTTTTCCTTTCTACAGCCCCCAAACTAGAAGTAACCTTTTTCTTAGTGTATTTTTGCAAGTATCTTAATTTCAGACCTTCAGCACTACAGACATGAAAGGAACAAAAGGAGCTTTCAAAACTGAAGGTCAGACAGAACTGTTTTCCTCAGTTAGAGCTATTAGATTAAGATTATTTTTCTTAGTTTTTCCTTTCTGGAGAAAGCAGTTATCTGTTGGCCGAGTTTCTCGGATGTTCAGCCCTTAAGGTTCAATTATCTTTAAAAGTATAAAGTAAACAGGGTGCTTAAAATATCAGAAGTTCTTTCCCTAATCTTAGATCTCAAGTGTGTCAATTTTTTTTATCAGCTGCAGGCACTTGTAATTGTAAAGTATTCAAAACTTCGTAGCTGCCATTGAGATACACTTTGAGGATACTTTTTCAGCTCCTGCAGATGAATCTTCTTACTTGGATTCTTAGTTGGAAGTTTTCAGAAGTATGAGTTGTCTGTTTTCTGTGTTGATAAGGGATGATTTCAAGTGGATTGCTGACTGCGGAGTTGTTTTGTGTTGTGTGTTTGAAATACTTAAAATTTGCTTAGAGCAGGGACTGAGAATCGGATCTTTTTTTAATTTATTTTTGCTTTGTGAAGACGATCATCATGGATGCTTCATTTCCCTTCTTAGTGGATCTCGAGACTTTTAAATGATTCCATAAAACATCAGCTGGGAGTGTTAAGAATACTTTTGTTTTTACCATACCTTGTGGCCTTTTGCAGGCACTGTGTGTTAGGAAGGATTTTAATATGAGAGTCCTGATTTTGGGAGGATTACTCCAAGCACTGATGAGTGGCAGCTGCCACTGCACTGGCAAGGACTGACGAGTTCTGAGAACATGTCCCAGCCATTAGCAAGGGAAAATCCACAGCAAAACTGTTGGTTTGGGTATTCTCCGTGCTGGTGAGTTACAGTGTCTCTTGAGATGGCACTTTTCAATACCCAGCATCCTTCAGGTATTGTGTTAAACAGCAAACTTGGAAGTATAATCTGAAATTATTCTCAGGGATGTAGTTAAGCAGAAAGGTGAAGTCACTCTGTGAAATTTTTGTGATTCTCTCCCTGAATGTTTGTTGTATTTCAGAGTGGGACTTAGTTTCTCATATTGCTAATTTATTTTTTAAAAATTTAAAGTGTTCCAGAAAACTAACGTGGGAAATTCTCAAAAGCAGGCTATATCCAGCTTTTCAATATTTGTTACAGTTGCAAAGGCAAGAAAAAGTGTAGGAATACTATGTTCCTGAAACGTGGTTTCAGATATATGGCTGGAACATTCAGAAATCAGTGGTGTTTTGTGAGAATATTGATACATGTTAGAATTTAAATGTGTATTTTGCTGAAAGCTGCTTCAAAATTCTTTTTCTCATATGTGCTAAAAATTGATCTGTGAAGCTTTTGCATTTAAAAACAGAGCCTTGCAGTGGTTTGTAGCTGTTCTTACTGATAGGTTTCCTTTTTTTTGTCACTGTTTGAAAAAGAAAAAAAAAAGAAAAACCAACTTTAAATGTTTACCATTTGACTAAGCTATAAGAATTACTCAGAACTTTCCTTTTCATTTAATTTTTCCTCTTACACTCGGATGCTAGCTTGAGACTTTGCTGCCATCTCTAGTTTCTTGATGAAATTTATCTTGAGCTGCTATTTGGTCCTGGATTTTCATCTGTATTCTTAAAAAGACAAATCGTAGCTGGATTTCTTGACTGTTAGAAGAATTGGTTTTGTAAAGCTTGTGAAGAAAATAGCTGTCCCCTGTGGTTTTTTCCCCTGAGAATACATTAGGGAGTTTTTCTAAGGAGAAATATCTTGTATTCTTAGTATCTTGTATTCTTCTTTGTTTCATCTTCAGATACAGCTGTAGTTATTAAGCAAACTTCCTGCATTTTTTGCTTTCACTTTGTCTGTTAACATTTGTAAGTCACGCTCCTGTTCCTGTATTTACTATGATAAAGACTGTATTCTGTTGGCTGGTATTGAAATAGAACAGGGTTGGGTTTTGCTGATCTCTTCAGTACCAGCATTTTACTTCCACTTTGAATGTCAATACACCTGAATGGTTTGTAAATGTTTCTTCGCCAGTTTTCGTTCTTTTAACTTTTCTTTTGTAATATGCTGCTCCCAGCTCTGCCAGAACTTCATTCTGGATTTTTTTCCCTGCTTTGACTCAAATTTCTTTTCCTATCAATTAACAACTTTTCCTTACAACTTGTATATGTTGTTTCACATGGTGTATTCTGGCTTAGGCTGAGATCTCCTTTAGTTTTCTGGGCTCCCAGCAGACTGTAGGATGGCTGTCAGTCAGAATTTTGCTTCCATGGAAACTGGCTTGCTGCAAAGTCAAACTGCAATTTCAGTGTCTGTAACCTGAGCTAACAAAAGGTTTCTCCTCAGAGTTACCAGAACCTTTGAAAAAGTGGCATCATTATAGTTTTATCTTTGAATCTGCAGCCAGCTGGGACTGTAGTGTTGAGACCTGTGTTTGTTTTCTCTAGAGGGAGTGGTACAGGGTAACCTGTTCTGTTACTGTCTCAAAGTCCTGATGACAGTTCAGGTAATTAATGTGACTTTTTGGTTGTTGTTGTTTTGTTTGGTTGGGTTTTCTTCCCCATAATAGCTGTAGAGGAAGGTGCTTTTCTTTTTGCAGGTTGACTTTGCATCTGCAGCATGGAAAATGTAAAGTTGTGTGGCTTCACTGCTTCTGCCTAGAATTCAAGGAAGAGAGGTGGTTCTGTGCAGCTGAATTGTGTTCATGTGAGCATGTGTGGAAGAAGGAAGTTTATCTGATCTCACCAGGGGGAAATAAGATCTTGGCCTGCTTGTCTTAGCAACCATGCTTCCCTACCCAGTCAGTTTCTGGGAAAATAAGGATTTTTCAGCAACAACACTTACAAAACAAGTAGTTTATACCTAATAAATACGACCCTGCTCCACTCTTTCCTGTATACTCTAACTAGCAGAAAGTGCTTTTTGGATTTTTCATGTTTTCTACTTTATCTAATCTCTGTGATTTTGCAGGAAGCGAGGGGTGCTCATCCAAAAATGGTTTTTAAAATGGTGCATTTTATTTTTTTTCTTGCTACTTACTTTAGGCTGATGCCGTCTTATAGGATAACTCCTGAAATCTCAGGAAAACTTGCATACCTACTGCTCAGGCTAAAGGACGTCCAGAAATACAAATCTCCAAGAGAAATGAGAAAGTTGTATCGCCAAAGTCTGAAGCATGTCTTGTGCAGGAGTTTGTGTTTTGTGGAAAATGTTACACCAGTAAACTCATTTGAAGGGTCTGTTAGCATGTCAGAGATGTTATCAACACTGTATGTTGGGTTGGGTTTTTTAAAATTATTTTTAAATTTATCCACATGTAAATGGGCAGGTGAGAAAGTGGACACTGTGGATCTGATGTGAAATATCTTCTATTTTTCTGTTTATTGTTCTGTACCCCAAGTAGTTTCAGATGTTTTCACAGTTGTCCCTAGTCCTGTTTCTCAATAGAGCACGTTTTATGTCACTCCTCTTGTTTAACAGGTAGTTTGGGAAGGGCTATTGTTCACTATTAGTGAGCTAGTAATCAACAAAGTAAATATAATAGTATGGTTTGGAATGGTCCAGTGTCCAAAATTCTCAGTGTATTTATGAATGTTTGGTGCTATTCAGAATAGACTGAAAAAAGGTTCTGCTTCTCAGTGTTATGTTGAAGGTGAGTTGCTAATTAAAATTGATTAGCATATGCTCTTTTACCAGTTAAAATGGTTTCTTGATTTAAGTTCTTGAGAAAATGTATCTAGTAGTAGACGCTCTAACTATAGTCAGTTCTCATAAAAACAGTTTATTTAAATTATAGTCCATGTTAGTTTTTGTAAATAGTTGATAAAGTTTATGCAGTGTATGAAAATCTTAGAACTTTCTACAGGCAAATTCTGTAAAATAGGAATTATCTCCTTGTGAGGAAGTTGACAGCAAATAGTAGAAAATATTCACAATATTAGTATCATGGCTCAAGTTTACTTTTGGCTTGTCCAGAAAGGAGTTTCTGTAAAAGTGTTAGTTTCCAAAGCTTTTTATCTATAAAAAGTGAAAGGAAAATGTATATAATGAAGTTCTAAAATAAACCAAAGAAAATCTTATCAAGCAATGTTCCTTGAGATGTGTTGCCCCTCCGTTTTTGTTATTTTTGCTCATGTTCTTGCTCTTTTGGGGGACTAAACTAGACTGACAAAAAAATCAGGATTAAAAAGTGTCTTTCTCCCCTTACCCCTTTCAGAAGTTTCCCACTCAGTCATTCTCTTCAGGGATTTTGGCCAGTTTTCCAGCTACAGTGCAATTACTCTTAAAACTTTAATCTTCACCTGGATAGGAACTTGGGAGCAATAGAAACCATGAAAACAGTTAAACCAGGAAACCAGTTTATCAGAAAGAAGATGACATGTCTGTATCTTTGGAAGGAAAGCATAGATTATACTTTTTTTTTTATCTCCAAGACAAATATTTTCTGCTTCTCAGTGGATTGATTACATGTGGTTGTCATGTGCTGGAAAACATTGGTGGGAAAAGGGCCCTTTCAGTGATGCTGCCTTAGTGGTACTGGAATCTCGTTTGTCACTGAGGGGTATCACACAGTTAACACAATTGTCTGTTCCTTGAAAACCAGGCCAACACCTTTCTTGAATGATCAGGAAAAAAAAAAAGTAGAAGAGTATCAAGAGGTCATTAGTAGTTTTGAATATACTTCTTTTTTTTTTAAAGTGCTTTTAGTATTCCTCCAGCTTGTATTTGAAGTCACATCTGGACTAAACCCTTGACAATAAAGCAATTGTTTTAAGGCTTTGTTTGGGCTGATACCTGCAGAAAGGACAAGACTGGATTTTCTGGCCATATGAAGGGAGTTCTTTCTTCTTAAGAGATGAAATGAGCAAACATTTGGAAATAATCCATCTTGTAAGTGTGGCTCCACCCAAGTGCTGCTACCCTGGACATACAATTAAACTGTGACATCTGTGAACTATCTAAAATGATTTCTAGATATCTTATAGCACTCTTTTCATGGATTGTTTTCATTCTGGTTTTGGCTATAGCACTTGGTGTTGAGTAAGATTTCCATAATAAATTGAGGGTTGGGACTCACCCTCTTGATATTTGGAGAAAACAGATCCAAGGTATACAGGAGATTGTGTTTATTTTGTGTTCCAAGTCAGCACCCAGAGGGAAGGGAAGAGGCAAGATCTGAATCTCAAGAGGTGTGCAGTATTGCTTTAGTGTTTTCAGTTGAACTTCAAAAATGGGGAAGGAGGCTTTGGTTATTCAGTCTCTTGTATGTGTTTGCATTGAGAACCAGGAATGGGATCTCCATTAGTAGGGGTAGTTAAGGTGGCAGCTCTTGATCTGTTCAGCTGCTTCTCACTTGAATGTGGAGAGAAAAAGTAGATAATTGTGACCATCATTCTTCTAGCTCTTCTGACATGTCACTGGGCCTTCAGGTAGAAATAAATCAGACTCTTTTTTTTGCAAGGTAGGATAGAATTGAAATGAATGCTTGAACAAACTGATTAAAGAAAACCTTGCTTAGGCTGCTGCAAGACTTTATTTTAATTAGTACATTAAATTCTGAAATATGGCCTAAGCTTACCCAAGAGAGCTTTATAATATGCTGATAACTGTCTGTGGGGGGAAAAATGGGTTTGTTCATTTGCTTATTTTTAAAGCACATGCATAGCATAATTTTCAGTGTATTGGGGGAAAACCCCCAAGTTTTATACAAACTGCTTGGCCATAAATCCTTCCTTTCAGCACTCCACCTTACTCCAGCTGGGAAGGTTCATGTGGTACAGCCTTCAAACCTTTTTCTACTGGTTGCAGCTGTACTGAAGCTGCATCTCCACCAAAGGCTGTGTCAGATTTATCATCTCCTGCCATGTCTACAAAGAAGTCTTTGACCACCAGCCACAGTGCATATTTTAGTTATCTTTTGCCAGTTTTCTCATTACCAAGACTGAGCCTTATCTGCACCCAAATTTGAGGCAGGTAGATGAATTTACTGTAGCATCTGCAGGCCTTTTTTGTTCTGTCTTCAATTATTATTATTAGTAGTAGTAGTATTAGTATTATTAGTATTATTATTAAAGAGGTAGCTCGATGTTATGTTTTGTGAGAACTTGTTTTAATTCCATTTTTGTGACTTCCCCCCCTTGACTTTTCTTCAGGTCTCAACAGTGACTGAACACTGTCAGATACCTTACATCTGAAAAAGTAATATATATTCGGAGAAAGCTACCTGCTGAAATATTTTCATGCTGCTCTGTCCAGGCTAAAGATGTCATTTTTGCTTTTTTTGGACCTATCACTCATACTGAGCTGCCAAGTTTTATCTTAATTAGTATTTTGCCATTGCTGCTTTAAGATGAGTGAAACAACTATGTTTTTCCAAATATCCCCAGTGCAGATATTTTTGGAACATATTCACATCTCTTAAGGGTTATTACACATAAAAGCAAATTAAAAGTTTGAGCTTTTATATTGTGACAAGCTAAAGGGATACTTATCTGTGGTTTAACGGCATTGAGTTAGTCACTGGGCTTTTTGTCCTCTTGTCCTGATAGGAATAAATGGGCAGTTTTTGGGGATGAAGTTCTACATTAAAAAAAGCCTTCATTTTCTAAAATGTAATTTTATTCTTTCCCCCCCCCTCAAAATTAGCTTGTATATATATATATATATATACACACACATATATATATATTAGCTTTTTATATATAACATGCCTGCTAAAGCCAGTGGTGAGTTCCAGCCACTGCCTTTGTCAAAGAAAAATCTACATCTGTGTATTAAATGGAATTGGTTCAGGGCTATGTTTAGACCAAAGATTTTGTCCAAATTCTACTTTGAGAAGCCTGGCAGAGCCTTGGCTGTAGGCTGTGGATCACTCTGTAAATGTTCTGGTGTCATTATGTGCTTATTTCAAGCTTCCTACGTACCTTAATTCCACATTGTGTTGAAAAGATTTGCTTACATTCCGGAGCAGTAAGTCAGATGTGGAGCTCTGCAATCCTGCTGTTCCAGCTGGTTGATTGTGTACCCAAAACCCCACAATTCTACAGGTCGTGGGGAATTTAGGTTGTGTTCTTGTCTGTGAAGGAGACTGCAGTGTACAGGTTGGAGCTTCTAATGCTGTTTATTTGTCTTGTTCCATGCTGCTGTAAGGAAGAGCACATCAGCCCATTAAAGTATGGTGTTCTCCGTGTGGCTGTTTGTGTACAGCTCATCTCATGAATGCTGGTTTTTGGTTTGGTGTTTTGTGGTTTGGGATTTTTTTATTTTTTATTTTTTTGCTTTGAAGAGTTAATTTGATTTATGTGTTAATTTTTCCGGGTGAACTGTCTTTTGTGCAATAATAGAAAACACTGTTTTAGCTTGTATAAAAAGTCATGAAGTGTATCATAACAAAAGTGGTAGAGGTAAAAATTGAAGGATGTCATTGAGGGTCATAACAAATCCAGAAAAAATGTAGGAAAAGGAAGAAGGAGAATAGATGGCAAGATCTAAAGAAAATTGACCTAGAATTCTGTGAAATTGATTATAGTTGCATTTTAGATCCAACATAAAAACTTCTGTAAGAAGGATAAATGCAAAGAAATGAACACTGTGGAAAAGCAGAAGCAAAAATGTTCTGGAGCATAGAAATGTAAAAGCCCCTTTGTTTTCTAAGAGTTACTGTATTATAATGTTTTATGGAAAAGGTGTGAAAAAGCAGTCATTGGTACAGACAATGCATTGGAAGAATAGTAATTCTTAAAGTTCCTACAGCAGCTTTTAAATATGTGACTGATTCATTGTTTATGTGTGTTTGGTAAGTGGAGGACTTCAAGGTTTAAGGCTTCTGTAACAATCTGTGAAAAATCTACATACTTTGTTTAAAAACTAAAACCTAGTTAAAAAAAAAAAAAAGTGTAACTTCTCAGTGTTCTGCCTTTTCTCTTTTTTTCTGTTATTCCTGAAGGGGAGGGAGCAGGAATCATTGAAATCCTGGCTAAGTGGATTTTTGGAGTTTCTTTTTTTAATTGGAGGATGGTCCAGCCTGCTTCTGCTGATGCTGCAGGATGAGAAAAAAGGGGAACAGAAGTTGGAATAGGAAGCTGCTGAGAGAAAGATTCCCACTGAGGATGACTGTAGGAGGAAGAGAGAGGAAAAAGATCACTAAAGTAGGTTCATAGCAAAGAATAAGGAACAGAGTTTGAGAAGAAAAATTGAACAACCAACCAGAGGATGTCTTGTGATTACCAGCCTGCAAGCATAGACAAGGTGGGTTGAGGAAAGGAAAAGCAGCAGCAAGTATTAATTTATTTACAGGTTAATAACAGGATATTTGCAAAGGTAAAAGGGAAAACATCCCAGATGAGCTAAAGGTTGTGGAAAAGACACAGCTGGTGCTGGGGAAGGAGGAGGAGGAATGGAAGCAAGATGGCAATCGTGAAAGGCAGGATTAGGATTAGTGAGGTGATAATCAAACATGAGAGAGACCATTTTAACAAAGCAGAGTATGCAGAAGGGTGCAAAGACTGATTCATGACTAGGGATGGAACGTTTGACAAGGTTATTGCCATCAAGTCTTCAGTATTCAGTGGCTTTTAACTTGAATGTTTTTTAATTGCAGTGATTTATTTCTTTCTTTGTGTGCCATTTTGCCAGAAGAGCAAAGAGAGTAGAGGTTCTTAGTATGTTAAAATAAGATAGGAACAAAAATGTTGACTTCAGGAAACTGTACTGAGCTGAATCATGGGGTAACTGTGAGTGGTAATAGTTGACTGTTGTCAGCCATCTCACATTGTATTTTCTCTGTTTCTTAATCCTTATATTTTAACTGATTAAAATTACTGTTAAATCTTCATTCTTGCTCTTCCTTTGTCTCCAGTGCTTGTGGCGCAGCTCCCTTCATTTTAAATGAACTAGGTTAATTTAAATGTTTCAAAAATTCTGTGTTGTTAGCCTAGCTCAATCAGACTAAAGCAGATTAGGGAACAATTGCAGGAATCCCAGGGTGAGAGATGGAATCGTGTTCATCTCCAGTAGAGGAAACAGCACTTGGTTATAGCTCTGTTTGACAGCTCTCTGCCAGCTTGGATTACCTGATCCCGTTTACATGCACTGTACTGCAGCTGTCTTGTGAATACATAGACATTCTCAATTTAGCAAATGTCATTTGGGCCTTTTTTTTTTATATATACAAACTTTTTAACATTATATGAAAGCATTATTGGCACAACCGACCTTGAAGACATTCACTGGACAAAATTTGTCAACTCATGCTCAGTTGACAGACTTTTTTTTTAGATAGTGTAGAAAATATAGAAGAATTTTGTACCTCTTGACAGACTTTTCTTAAAATCTTGCTGTCAAGCAAACCTTTCTTTTGTTTGTTTTGTTCACTTAGGTTTTGGTGGGGTTTTTTTGGGGGGGGGAGATTTGGTGTTTTGAGATGGGGTTTTGTGTGATGGTTTAATTTTTTAGTCTCCTAAAGCTGAATGATCAATGTATTCTCTATTAACATCAAAATTCTGAGTCCTGTGGATTTCATCTCTCTACCTACTGGTACTTCTGTCTTTGTTCTGAAAGAATGAGTTTCTCCACTTTTTAAAATTCTTAGTATTTTGTTCTTCGTTAACATTTCCATATGATGCATGTAAGTCATAAAAAAAAGAAAATAATCCTGCTAACATTGCAAACTTAAAAATTATCCAGGACTACTTAGTAAGTGTGACTTTTTAAAATTAGCAAGTGTGACACTTTCCTCATTTCCTGAGATGTGCAGTGTGAATGCTGTAACCAGCCTGGCTTTTGAAATCTAGTGTCTAGACTTGAATGAGTTGCACAGGAATCAGCGTGGGGCTGTTAAAGTGGCAATAATTTCCTGTATCCTCTGCTCAGTGTTCCTGAGAAAGGGTGGGATTGTACAAGGTCACCAACAGACAGAATTCACCTTCAGCTGCTTTTGGCATCTTACAAAGAAAGAGAGCTGATTGAATGTTCTTGGAAGGATGTTGCCTCGTAGAAATACTTATTTTACAAATGTAAACCTGAAAATTACGTTTTGAAGCACTGCTTTTCCATAAAAGAACCTTCTATGTAGATATAATAACAAGTAGCCTTGCTCATATAGTATTTTTGTATAGTGGCTTAGCAGAAAACAGGCATTGTAATTTTACATTTCCTTCTTAGAAATATGCAGGATACTATGATGCCATTCAGCTTTCCATGTCTCTATAGAATTGTGTGATGCTCTTATCTGTCACTGAAAAAGAAGATTCCAGTGTATGGATGTAGTCAGAAGATGGGGTTTTGTGTCAATCAGACAGTTATTTATATTCAGTCAACAATAGAAAATGGTGCTCTGTCCCTCCTCCCTGTGGATTTTTTCCTGTCTTTTATGCTGCTGGAAAGAAGCAGGTCGTTGTCACCTCTGCCTCAGACTAATAAGACTGGAGATTCTGAATGTATTGTGTAGTAGGAATGCAGTACAAACTCCCGTGCTCCTGGGCTCTTTCTGTGTCTTAAGATTTATGGGTGGGAAAAAGAAGAATATCCCTTTAAGCCTTTTTTGCTGTTGCAGTTTTCTCTCCTGTATAGTGACCCATCATTCCAGAGGCAGTGGAGTGGATAAATAAGATTTGTGTTGCGTTGTTCATTGGGCAAAACAAACGAAAAAGGCTTGAGGACTCGGATAAGTAAGTGAGGTTTTAGAAATGAATGAGTTATGCCATGTATGATCACTGTGTGTGTGCTGTCAGACCAGAGCAAAGAGCTTGGCTGTGTCTTCCTGATAACCTCTTAGCTGCTGAAAGACTAGTGCCAGCTAGTCCTTTACACTTCCCCTTCTCTGGGCTACAAAAGTTCATTTTCCTCAGCTTGCTCTCATTTAGCAAATGTTTGAAATTTAGTCGGATGCTTGATTTGTCAATTGTTTTCGAGGAGCTTTGGTCCCTACTTGCAGCTGGCACATCTTTTTTTTTTTTTTTCCCTATATAAAAAAAATCATGCTAGATGAAGAGAAAGCAAATTATATTGTCTCTCTAGACTTCAGAACAGCCTTTGAAAACACGTCCCATAAGATTTTCAGAGAAAGCAAAGGAATAGGGGCTGGTGGAGCACACAGTGAGGAGGATTGAAGAGGATGCTTATCAGTGGCACACAGTCCAGCTGGAGGCCAGAAGCCATCATTGTACCCCGGGGGTCAGTGCTGGTTTAGTCCTCTTCAACACACTCATTAATGGTCTGGGTGATGGGACAGTCTGTTCCCTTCAGCTTTGCTGAATAAACAAACTGGGAGGAGTGGCTGGTACCCCAGAGGGACCTGGTACCACCCAGGGGGTCCCTGGCTGGCTGGAGCCTGGTACAATTCCACAAGGATAGGTGTGAAAAGTGCTGCATGTGGAGAGGACAACCCCAGGAACCAGAAAGGCTGCCTGGCTGGAGGGGATGTCTGCAGGACAGTCTGTGCTGGTGGGCACCAAGGTGAACAAAAAAGGGACAGTGGCATCCTGGGCTGCCTTAGGAGGATCTCACCCTCCTGTCACCAGGAGGGTGAGAGGAGCAATGGGCACAAACTGAAACACAAGACTGACTGAACGTGAGGAAACATCAGGGTTTTACTGTGAGGATGACTGAATGCTGTCACAGATTGCTCAGGGGTTGTTGAGTCTCCATCCCTGGAGATGGTTCAAAGAAGATGGTTCTTGGCAGCTCACTGTATGTGGCCCTGCTTGATCAAGAGGGGTGGACCAGATGAGCTCCAGAGTTTCCTTCCAACCTCAACCAGTCTCTTATTCTGTGTATGTGATTTACAGAAACTTTGCTCAAGGTTTTTATAAGCTCCGGGACAAGTTTCTCAGCAGGAGGCTGAAGCATTGAGTTTTAATTGGATGCAACCAAAGTTTGCATGTGGCAGCTGCCCTTGATGTTTCTGAGGTGGAATGGCCTCTGATACTTTTTTCAATATCTCACAGTTTATAAAATCAGTGGGAATGAGATGCACAATTCTACTTGCTGAGATCAGAAATACGTTTAAATCTGGCTGTAATATACCCTAAAGTTTGTCATCTTAGGTTGGATCTTTCATTTAGTACTAAAAGTTATTGGACAGCACTTCAGACCTCATGTCCTTCTAAACCTGAGGGCCATACACGACTTCCAAAACATTTGTAAACATTTCTTTTGATGTCTCAATTCCTAATTGCTTCCTGATTCACTATGTGTATATGGCAGTGCTTTCTCCCACAGTGTGGTGCTATTGTGTTTAACTCTGTAAAGCTGGTAACAGCTGAAATATATCATCCTTGAAAAGGGTACAAGACAATAAAGCTACAGCTAACAAAGATCCTAATGTTTTCCTCCTTTTGAACACCACACTCCAGTTAACATTTCTTGTAGAAGCTGTGAGAATGGACAAGGTTTACATGGAGTTATGTGCTAGTAAACCTAATTATTTTTAAAGTTTTAGTGGCTTCTCAGCTTCCTCTAATTTGTCATTGTCAAGGGAAGCCAAAAATGGAATGTTTTTCAAAGCTTTTACTCCATCCATCACAGAAACATGAATGAACATGCATGTTCCTCTTGGTTTTTCCATGTGGACTTCTCTCAAGAAGGGAGATAACAACAGTAGGTAAAACACCTGGGTACAAGGTAGCTTTTCCACTTAAATCCCTGCTAAATTGATGTAGACATTTGACTAGGCCATTGGACCACCATTGCTAAACTAGAAGTAAATAGCCTTCTGCACAGGAGTGGAAAAAGATGAGCTTAACTCAAAACCATTAAATAATTATGGAGTTGATTTCCCCTTTCCTCCGTTCAAATGCTAGTGAAATTTAAACTGAAATGTTAAACCAGGGGGATGTCATACAGAGATACACCTCACAGTGAAAGTCAGGTGTAAAAAAAGGGTCATCATTAATTGTTTTATTTCCTGCAACAAAATGTGCCCAGCTGCTTGCAATTCAGTTTGTTCTGCTTGTTCTTTTCTTTTTTCTCCTTTTTCTTTTTTTTCAGCCGTAGTTGTGAATCAGGAATTTGTATTTCCTAAGAGGAAGTTGTTTCTTATGACTGATTTACACTAATGCGTCCATGAATGATTCTTAGAGCTTTGTTTGCCTTTCTGGCATGCACTTCAAGTGCTTCTGGCATGCTTATTTTTCACTCCATTGCATAAAATGAGTTCAGATTCTTTTTCTTTATTTTTAAAAATCTGGTCATCACATTCTTCTTTTTCCAAGTTGCATCTTTCTACCTCCAGTGACATCTGTGCAGCAGTAGTGTTAACTCTTCTCTGTTTTAGCCACATGAGTCTGTGATTTTAAGCTTCCCTCCTGTTACTGAGACCTAGTGCCAAAGACCAAAATTAGCTTATTTAAATCCAGTTACAGAAAGGTATTAGTTCTTGAATTTGTCTTGCTGATTTAGCATGCACATATAGGCTTTTACTTGTTAGCTGTGATTGTTCAGTTTGTTGGAGTCCATGAGGTCCTTTAATGCAGCAATATTCTGCAGTTGTCAAAGGTGTGAAAGGCTTTCAAAGTTAGTGTTGCTAACAACCTTAACAGGGTGCTGCTTAAGCTTTAAAATATTTTGAAGAAACTGAAGCTTATGCAGTTATTTTTAAGTTATTGCATCTTAAATAAACAAATCTTCAAATAACTGTTAAATAGGCTAATAAGACTTATCTGGCCTTCACCATGTTTATGCTATAAATAGATCTAAAGCCAGTCCTTGGCAGCAGGCCCCTTAACAGGCTTTACAGCCTGACCCGTGTGTGTCTGGGGGACCCACCTGGTGAGCAAGCTCACTTTTTAAATGGACCTTTTTTCAGTGGTGAAAGTAACCAAAAAAAGAAGTGAAATTTTTAGTCATGGGAAAAGAGGGAGGGGGATGGATCCACCTAGTGATTTTAGCTCTTAAAATCTTCAAGAGTTAGCAGCATGCCTCAGTAATTAGTTGAATAAATTCATTGTCAAATATCCAGGGAGTGTTCGGCTCTTCTCTGAGTATACCATGCTTCACCCATCACAATTGATATCATTTATCATTTCTCCAGTGATTAAAAAAGACAGAAGTATAAATTAATATGTAAAATAGCATAAGGGATCACCTGCTCCAAACTTGCAGCTCCAAAAGAGTAAATTTAAAATACCTTTTCCATAGTTAAATTATACTTGAACTTGTAACTGGAAAAAATGTCCTCAAAATTAGCTACGCAAGAATGGGAGAACAGAGATCACCTGAACTGTTTATATATATAATTTAAATTTTTAGAGAAATGTTAAGATGATAGGGGCGTTGTCAGACAGAAATAATTTTCTTGTCAAGAGAAAGAATTTTACAATCCTTTTCAGGAGAGCATAATGCTATTTCTCTCATTTAAATGACCTTGTAGACATTTGATGAGCAATTAGGTCTTTAAAGAAGGACTTTTTAGATTAATTTCTGAATCTGCTTTAAATGATTAAACAGACATGTATACAAAGTGGCTGGAGTGCATCAGAATTGTCGTCTATTATGCCTTGTCCATAAAAAAATATATTTGTGATGATATGCTGTGCACTGTAATTGTCTTATGCAAAGCAGCATGGCTTGGTTTCTGTACAGCATGGTACAGTGACACACAGAGGGAGGAATTTCATGAGGGGCAACGCAGTTTCTTCATTAACAGGGCCAGGATTTGTGTTTAGCTGGTAGTAATATTGAAACCTGTCAGTTATGTGCTGTCTGTAAGCTGGTTTTGCTTAATAGTGGGATTAGTTGTAGTGGTCACTTGCTTGGAAGTCTTCACCGCTTAGGAGATTAAGGCATGTTTCTGATTTGCAACCTAGTCACAGAGAAATTAATTTTAAAACAAAACTACTGAAACTAACAGGTGTGAAACTACTAATATCTGATTGTTTTTTGAGCTGAAAAACAATATGGCAGCAAATTACGATTTGGGAGAAGTTGGGGGTTTTTTTATCTGTGCTTCTTTGTGCAGTGAGTATTATTGTGTGCTTGAATTTCCTCTGAACGTAATTTGTTTGGGGTTTAAGTACATGGTTATAGCCTTAGTGCCAGCCATGATATAGAAAATACTGTTATTCTGTAACAAAACTGGTTTGTAACATAGTAGTGGCAAATACTTTTAATATCAGTACATAAAGACAATTTCAGGAGCACATTCGTCCCGCCAATTCTGACAAATCCTGCTTTGGCAAGTACAGAGAGAAATAGAGAAAATAGTTTCACTAATAATTGGAGAATGTCTTATCTGGGGATTTTATTTGGAACTCTTAATTTTTTTCTAGGACAAGATAAGTGAGAAATAACAAAGATACAGTTTTCTCAGGTCCACACTGATATCTCCAAGCACAGTATTCTAGAGCTGTGTTTGTCTTGTGTATGCCTGTAAACATAATTTATAGGATATCTTATATTTCTCTTTGAAAAATACATACAAATTTGTCAGAAGGTTCGTCATATAACATTACAGAGAAAAATTAAAGTTTGTCATTGCATTCTTGCACGGTCTTGGGAGCTCTGTGTACCTCTAAGAGATACTTGACAAGGAACATCACTAGCAGAAGCAAATGAGTGTTAAAATTAATCAGATTCTGTTGTTTTGGAAATAGTATAACTCCTTAAGATGGGCACTGTTTAAGTGGATTTGTCTTTTGTGTGGTAATGCCTTACAGCAAAGTCCTTGGACAGTACTTTTAGTGGTTTTATTTCTTGTGTTTAAGGTTCTCTAAACCCAAGGTTGCAGCCTGAGCAGATGCAACTTATGAATTGTGAGACCGTTTTCAATTAAGTGCAGACAGAAATGAAATATTTTCCAACTCTGCTACCAGTGGGCAGTGATTCTTTAATATAAACCAACAGTGCCACTGGTTTTGATTGCATTTGATAATGGTGTAAGACACAATGGCAACTTTCTTAACAACTTCCTTAACTCTGAATTTTCCTTCTTTATAACCTCTCCTGTTACTGCTTTTCTTATATCCCTTATGGATCTGTTTATCTTTCTGTTCAAAACTGAGGAATAATTTGTAATACCGCATAAAATTAGATGTGAATATGTACCAAAGAGCTAATGATCATTAAAGTGCCTGTGGAATTCCTGTCCAATTTCCAGGTAACTTTATTGCATGCTGTAAAAATTTCTCTACTACTATTGTTTATTAAAATAAAATGATCTCCATGCATCATCTTCAATGGCTAAAATACATCTCAAAGTAATACTAGGTATTTTATCTAAAAGCAAAAAAAGTTTGTCCTGTGCACAAACCGTGACCAAATAAAAACAATTTTAAAACAAGATACAACAAAACTGAACCAAAAAACCCCACAACAAAACAAAACCTCACAAACACAACATACAACCCTCCCAAACTAGTCTGTGTTTTGTGTGGAAGAGCCACATTGAGTTTACAGAAGCTCTGCAGTGATTCAAGTAATGAAATAACATTAAGGGAATTAGGTGACCATAAGGAATATGTGCAGAACTTAGTTCTAGGTATTTAGTTTTCAATCTGTCTCAAAATACATATCTCTGCAAGGGGCTTTATTTTGTTGTGACTGTTGGTAGTAGGATCTTATTTTCTGTGTTGGATATGCAGACTCCTGTTCTCTAAACCCCCCTTTTGTTTGTGGCTTTTCGAGCGTGCCCGTGCCACTGGCAGATGGTTCAAACTGGACTGGAGGAGAGAGTGCCCCTCTTTGTGTCATTTAATGTAATCATTCCTGTCTGTGAAATTTTGTGAGTGAGAGCTACTTAATTTTGTTTCTGAGACAAAACTACGTTTCCTGGCGTTTTTAATAGTTGGAACAAGGATTTTGGCCTTAAATTTCGTGTGTGTTTTGGGAATTGAATAGTGTTAGAATTACTGCTTGTTCATGGCAAAATATTCTAACACAATTGGAATGCAGTCAGTAAAATGCATGTTGTCATGGGATTAGAGTTACATTAAACTCTGCTGTCAGAACTCATTAGAGGAAGTATTGTCTACATGATTTTTCAACCTGTATGACTAAAACTTGCATAACTTTTTCCTACAAACACTGTTCTTCCATAGCTGTTATGGCCTGGACATACTACAGTATTGCTGGAATTATTTGCTTTATTTCTTTAGGTTTGGTAACAATAAGTCTGTCATTCAGATAAGCAGTAAGACTGTAATTCAAGTATACAGACATTTAAGAGATTTCACCTTTTCTGGGCTATGGATTCCTTTACACCTGCAGTTCGCATTCTTTGGGTAAATTGAGTTACATCTTGCTCAAATAGAATTCTGTGTTGTCTCTTCTAAATACATACAAGTAAATATCATCTATCTCAAGGATGTTTGAATATAGCTTAGGGTTGACATTTCCATTATAGGAAACTCTTTCCATGAGTTGTATTGTTTTAAATAAAAACTCTGCCCTGCCAGTACTAATAAATTGAGAAATGTTATATCTAGCAAACTTGGCTTATTGATTTTACTAGCAAAACAGGCCTGTGTTTTAAATTTCTAAGATGTAACATTATTCTGTTTCTAGTATTATCTGTACATAGCTCTGCAGTTCAAAGCTGATGAAGCATTCAGTGCAATACCTTTTGTTCCAAGCATTGGTTACAGCAGCTTGCTCTTTGCTTTTGAGTCTGACTTTAGCAACTGAAGAACAGAATGAGTTGTGTGCTGAATTTGTTGGTTTTGTGGCACATACAGAAGTTGCTTTCTAGCTGAAACCTCTCTTTTGTTAGCAGATCCTTACCATCCTGATGTTAACTGAGGGGAAAAAAAAGGCACATCAAGTCTGTAACTTGAGCAGCAGTGCCTGGGGCCAAAACTTCTCCAAACTTCTCTAGTGTACAGCTAAACAAATCCCACTTTCTAGAGTGTCATTTTTGGAAAACTTTTTTTTGGTTTAGTCTCTGTCCTGGTTCAGCTGGGATAATTTTCCTCCTAGTGGCTAGTTCAGTGCAGTGGTTTGGATTTGGGGTGTTAAGTTGTTGCTGAGCAGCACTCACAGGGAGTCAGGGCTTTTTTGCCCCTCAGCCCATCCCACCAGCGAGAGGCTGGGGCTGCACAGGGAGCTGGGAGGGGACACAGCCAGGACAGCTGAGCCCAGCTGACCCAAGGGATATCCCAGGCCAGGTAAGGTGCCCAGTGGATAAACTAGAGGGAGGAAGGTGGCCAGGGGCTGCTGCTCAGGCTGCAGGACATCAGTCAGCAGGTGGTGAGGAATTGCATTGTGCATCACTTGTTTGGCATGTAATGATAATAAGTAATTATTACAGTATTATTAATAATACTAATTTCCACTTTTACTTCTGTCCTATTCAGCTGTCTTTATCTCAACCCAAAACTTTTCTTTTTGCTCTCCCCATCCCATGGGGGCTGTGGAGTGAGCGAGTGCCTGTGTGGTGTTTGCTCCTTGCTGGGTTAACCCACAATAGTTACCAACATAGTGCCATCATTAAAGCACTGAGAATGTGAGCCAGTGAAAGTAATTTTCTTAATATATCTGTATTTTAATACTGGTATAGTGAATGTGCAAGGATTTCATACAGCTGCATGCATCTTGCCCTCCAGGTGCTCCAACTGTATATATTATGTTTTAGGGCATATACCCATGATCCTAATAAAAGCCTGGAAATAAGTTCAAATAACACTGGGGATGTGAAAAGGAGTGTAACTATTTCTGCCCATAGGTTACCTGGTGTGTCTCCTAATAGAGTGTTTTTAGAAGATTACTGCCAAAGCATTGAAATGTTGAAGTTAATTTAGCATTCCATTTGTGAGTTCAGAAAAAAAAAAGGAAAATCAAGAGATTAATTACGCAATGTAAATTTGAGAAAGAGCAAATTGAACTCTTCAGTCACTTCTTCTATTAATTCTTCAAAGGGAAACAATTAAATTTTTAATATGTGTTAAAATTTTTCATTTGTCTGGTATTTTTTCTTTTTAGTTACTGTTTTTTCCAGATGTCTGCCTAACTGTAGTATGACTTAATGTTTCCAAGTCACGTCAGTGTGTATCATTGGTGTTTGAGAGGAGGATGGATTTTAACATGGGGCTTTATCAGAACTGTGTACACCGTGTGACTTTTCTGGCCTTTCTCAAAGCATTTTTAAACACTCCAAAATTTACCCATCTAGTGCTTGAAAATGAGCATATCTTTCCCCAAGAACAAATGTGCAAGAAAGATATAATCCCAGTGTTAATCCCTTTCTATTTGCAGTTTAGGTTGTTTTGAAGTATGTGATGTATTCTTCTCTATTACCAATGTGAGATTTAAATTTCTTTGTAACAGAGGAGCATTTTTTTAAGTCAGCACACCTGCACTATGGGTGTGTCTCCATTGCTGTTTTTTCTTTTTTTCTCAGGTCATGGGTGCTCTTTTGAATTAAGTCTCTTGATCATCCAACCTTGATGCACTTTGCTGCATTTTGTATGGTAGAGTGATCTCAGAGTGTGAGAATTGAATTAATTTTGTATTAAACTAAGCCGAATAATGCACTCTGAAGGTGAACATAATGCTCTCTAGTAGTAACTGGTGTTTAGTCTGTGGGACCAAACCCCCATTCAGAGCAAGACCCTGAAAACACTTCCAGTGTGAATGTTTGGATTCTCAATGCTTTTTTGTGCTGGTGCATTCTATTCCTGTTGCACTTCACCTCTTGTGAATGTAGACTTGGGCTCCGGTACAAAATTTGAAGTGATTTTTTGGCTGGACAGGAGTTGTAGCAGGTTTACAGGTGACACCAAGCTGGGTGGGAGTGTTGGTGTGCTGGAGGACAGGAAGGCTGTGCAGAGGGTGTGCACAGGTTGGGTCCATGGGCCAAGACAAATTGTGTGAGGTTTAACAAGGCCAAGGGCTGGGTCCTGCACTGAGGTCACAACAACTCCAGGCAGGGCTCCAGGCTTGGGACAGAGGGGCTGGAAAGCTGCTTGGAGGGCATAAAAAGCTGTCAGTGTGGCAAGGAGGCCAATGGCAGCTGGCCTGTGTCAGCAGGACCAGGGCAGTGATTGTCCCCCTGTACCGGGCACTGGTGAGGCCACGCTGCAAGAGCTGTGTCCAGTTCTGGACCCTGCAATTCAGGAAGGACATGGAGGGGCTGGAGCATTTCCAGAGAAGGGAACAGATCTGGGGAAGGGTCTGGAGCACAAGTTGTGTGAGAAGAGGCTGAGGAAGCGGTGGGGGGCTCAGCCTGGAGGAGAAGAGGCTCAGGAGAGCTCTTACTGCTCTCTACAACTCCCTGGCAGGAGGGTGTAGACAGGCATGGGCCAATCTCCTCTTCCAGGCAACAAGTGAAGACAAGAGGGAAAGGCCTGAAGTTGTGCTGAGGAGGTTTGGATTGTGTTAGGAAACAAATCTTTACCCAAAACATGGTCAGGCACTGAAATGGGTTCCTCAGGGAAGTGAAGGAGTCACTGTCCATGGAGATATCTTAAGACGTAGTTTTGGCACTTGGGGAGAAAGTACATGGGTTTGTCTTGGTTAGTCTTGGATAGCCTTATCACGTTTGGCAATATGTCAAATCAGAAGAATATTTTTGAAACTGCTCTTACGTGCTTTTATAATTTCAGGGTAGAGTTTTCAAACTGACTCTCCTTTTGCTGGGATTTTGAACTTCACAGCATTATCTCAGTGCAGCATCCTGTGCTAGCCAAGCTAGATGTTGAAAAGACTACAGAATTTTGTTCTTTCAACCCTGAAGTTTTATCTTGACAGACATAAATGGGGTAACTTTTACCAAGCGGTTTTATCATTTGGAAAAAAATCTGTGGGAATGGTACCTTACTTCTTAGGGAAACTGTTCTGCACTCTGTCTGCATGTGACTGAATTGTACCAGGATGAGAGACTCTTAACAAACAGCTTTTGATTTGGGACAGCCCAGATGTTGGTTGTGATGTGTGTCAAGACTCACGCAAACCTGATGGAGTGACATCAACACAGATGTGAAGAGACAATTTAATGTGTCCTGTTAACAGAACAAAGCAATTTGGTTTAATGTACTGTGCATTATATTCTGTAAATATTGTGACATTACTGTGGAGATGGGCCTGTTGAGCCTGGAGAAGGGTAAGCTCAGGAGGAATCTCACTGATGTGTACAAATACCTGAGGAGAGGGTTCAAAGAGGACAGAGCCAGGCTCTTCCCAGTGGTGCCCAGTGACAGCACCAGAGGCAGTGGCACAAACTTGAGCACCAGGAAACACTTTTTAACTGTGAGGGCTCCCAAGCCAAGCCCAAGTTAGCACATATTGCCAAGGGAGATTCTTGATTGTTGGAGATAAAAAAGTCACCTGGACATGGTCCTGAGCAGTTGGCTCTGGGCAGCCCTGCTGGAGCAGGGGATTGGACCAAATGACCTCCAGAGGTCACTTCCCCCCTGAGAAATGCACTTTACAGTTAAAAGCAAATAGGGAAACAAATGTGGAAAATACAGATAGTCTAAAATCTGTGGGAAGTAGCACTGGATTGCTTTAAATAGTTGGTTCTATTCTAAAAGATGGGATCTGTGCACAACATCTAGAAACTTGTTTATATGTACACATTGGAAAGTCTGCCAAATACTGCTCACTTAAAATTATTTTCTATTTGCCTTGTGACTTGGGAGATTTTTTCACGTAGGTGTTATGCCTAAAATAACCTCCAAACTTGCATAATTACAGAAGTGCAGTGTGGGTTATCTAATTGATAGTGAAATACGTGTTTTGGAGAGCTTCTATGTAGTGGTTATCTGTTTGTATACTAAAACATTAAAATTTCAGGATTTTTAATAGCTGTAGGAAGAACAAAAAGGTTTTGTTTCAGCATTTTGTATCCTGTGATTCTAACCTAATTTAGATATGTTTTTGAATGATAGGTTAACTCTTTGAATCTAAACTTTAGGCAAAAGTAAATTAGGTTTTCATAGAAAAGTCATGGGATGGGAATTTTGCTTTCATATGGGTGAGATCTTAGCTGTTTTTTATAATAGGTCTTCTGGCTGGAATAATCAGTGTAATTTGAAGTAGTGTAAAATAGAAAAGTATAAGTATAAAAGAGAAGCCAAACCTGTTTTGTAAATAAAGTTCTTCAAGTGTTTTTGAGATCTGTCTGATTCTGCTACAAATCTTTTGTCCTTTAACATTAACAAACACTCAAGTTACGCTCTCCTTTCCTTGTTTCAAGCTGATTGAAGTAACATCTGTTTCTGAAGGAGGTGATCCTGTCCAGGGCCCAGAAGAGAACTGAAAACTGACTCATAAAAGCCCAGTTCTATGTGATGGGTTGTTTTCCACTAAGTCCATTTCTTACCTGTCTCACCTCTGTGGCCACACCTCTGCCAGGAGGAGCCTGGCAGAAGTGGAAGGACAGGATTTCCTCATTTCCTGATTGCCTGTACAATAGTGCTTCTTAAAGCACTCATCCAGCCATAGGCCAGGTGGCAGCTGGAGTCACTTTTGGCATTTCCCCAACTTTGCTGCTCTTGTAAAGTGTCCAGAGGTGCAGCAGAGCACAGAAAAGAGTCATTGAAGTCTGGCCAAAATAATCTGCTTGCGTGTGAAGGAGGTACATAAGAGTGGAAAGCTCTCTGCTTGTGCTGGACATTTGTGTTAAGTAATAAGGTTTTTTATTGGTGGTGTTTGGTTTTGACCCAAAACGGTGCCCAAATTGCATTTAAATTACTCTAAGGCATGTGTGAAAATGTTTATGCTCTTTTTTTAGTAAATTTGTGTTCTGTTTGTTATTTTAATGCATTGAGGGCAGCTGCTCCTGCAGTCTATCCAATGCATAACCTGTTCTCTGGGTGTTCTGGGAAGGGAGGTTCCTAGGAAAGCAGCCAGCCTTGAAAGGCTTCTGTTCAGATCCAGTGTGAAAGTTTTTGTACCTTTAGCTTTTTGTTCATTTAACTTTGTCATTCAGTCACAGCTGTAATGTTCAAGCACTTTGGTGTGGCCTAAGTTGATCTTAAGGTGCAAAGATGCTCTGTGCAGGGCAGAGGCAGCTTAAAACAAGAAAAAGTGGATTTCCAGGCATTTTTCCAATGCATTGCAGTTGATGACCTGTGACTAATTTACTTTTTTTTAGTGTTTAGCTTTTAAGGATAACTTTCTTTTTTGTGTTACAAATATGAGGGAAAAAACACATACTGAAACTGTAGCTAGCATATAGGAAATGCTTTCTTTAGTGAGATATCCATAGTCAACCACTGAAGGAGCTTTTTTAAAAATAGATTTCAAGAGAATATGGTAGTTTTGAGTGCTGCAAGGGGGTGCAGCCAAAGAAGTGTCATGTTAAGCTTCATGACCATTGAGAGAAAAAGAATTTTAAGACCTTACTACAAAGTTCTAATATGAAGGATGTCCAAGCAGGTTCTCATCTGTTGCTGTGTTGGCAGCTCTAGTTGTTTTCTTAACTTTCAGCATAACTTTTTGCTAAGAGCAGAAGACTAAAATGCTCTGAGAAAAGGAGCCTCATCTATTTGTATTTTCTCTGTTGGTAAATTTGTGATATCTGTATTTCTTCACGAGTTGTACATGAAAGCACAGGAGCTACCTTTTTCTCTGTTGGTATCACAGGACTGCTTGGATTACAAATGAAAAACCTCATAAACTGCTTTTTTCTTCTTCCAAACTGACCTTATTTGCTCTCAGTAGAGCAATTGGAAACTTTAATTTAGGCAGGCTATGATGTGGCTTGTAAGATCTTTTTGGTTTTTTCAGTAAATTTTGACAAAGTAGGGAAGGGGCTCTCCTATGTCATTTTGGTAGATGGCAGGGTCCTGTAGCTCTGCATTTCACTCACAGCTCCTGAGGAGCTGAGAGGTGAAGGAGGGATGTCCCCTGTGATTTCCTTCTGTAGCTGATACCAGGGGTTTAACCAGGCAGAGGGGACATGAGTACCAGCTATCATTGCAAACTTGCAGTGAGCTCTTGGGAATATCTGTGCTTATCACCAGTTTTCAAAGCCTTTAGCACATCTTTTCCATATGAACTTTAAAAATGAGACTTTTATGGTACACAGATAATTTTCTTTTTTTTTTTTTGTTTTGTTTTGTTTTTTGTTTTTTGTTAAATTATATCTATGGATTTTAAGTTGTTAAATTGTTAATTTGCCACTATCAGCTGTTGCAAATAGTCTGCATTCTAAATGTGTCCTTCTGTTTCACTTCTGCTGTCTGTAGAGGAATTTTCTCTTAACTTAAATTCAGGACCTGTTATTCCAGATAAAGATCTGATGCACAACATAAAAATATTGATTAAAATATTTTTGTGGGACTGTCTGTTGTTAGATTGTGATCTGAAGCTAAACCTTTGTCAATAGATGGGAAAGACTGATAGGCAAAAAGAGGAGATGGGACATAACTGTGCATTCTAACCAAAAATCCAACTCCTTGCTGGACTAAAGAAACCCTTTATTATAAATCATGAATATAAACTTCATAAAACTGGAATGGGCTCTTCATGTTGCTCTTCAGCTTCCAATTTGCAGTAGTGGAGCTTTCCATGAGGTGAAGAATAGTGATTTCTGCAAATTACACATCAGTAATTGTCAGGAAGAATGGCAGATTTCAGCAGTGCACTGAGTTTACACTTTCATTGGGAATTGACATTTTTAACTGTCCTGAAGAAACAAAAAATGTCTATCCTTGTTGTTCTATTTACACTAATATGCAGATTTTAGCTAATGGGTGAAAAGAGTAGAGAACACAGAATGCTAATGAAAGAGCTTTTAATAGATGACAAGAGGTATCAAAGTCAATCCTACTGAATTGGGTTTTTGCTGTTCTGTGAAGTTAAATCTTGATGTGCTTCAGAGACATGAGCACTTCTCTGTCTTTTAGTCAGCTAAAGTCTGCTGAATTTTGCTCAACTCTAATTTTTACAGGAAGGCTCAATTTATTGACTGATCAGCAGTACATTGTTGATAAAGGCTTCCAAACACTATTACATTTCATATCAATTAAATTATTGGGGTTTTTTCATTGTTGACCCATTGTGTGAGATGCTTTTGTGCTGGTATGCTATAATAATTAAAATATCTAAGGCAGGGAAAGTTGATCCCTCAGATGTGCATTTTATGCAAGAGTGAATTAAACTGAAAACTTACTACGATTGTATCAAGCTTTTTTGTTGGGTTTTTTGTTGTTGTTCAGAAGGCAGTAACTTGGTCTGGTTTCTTGCATACTTGGTTTTTGGAGAATAGGAACATCAGTAGAATTAAATATAGAAGAATGATGTGAGCTATTTAATGATGGCCCAGTAATGCAGTGTCAGATGCACTTAATTTTCAGAGAAGTAAAGCAGATTTTAAAATGATTGCAATAGATTTGACAGGAACATATATTTGCTTTTCTGTGCCACATTTTAGTTATGTGTGCATATATGGGGGGAGGTTTGGGGTGTGAATATATGCATCACATATATCTATGCCAATATATATTATAAAAAAATGTATTCATTCAACTCTTGGAAAGGCTAAATCTGGTTTAGGTATCTCCTTGAAATTGCTGTTGTTTTGAGTGAGTTTTGAATATTAGAGCAGTTTTACCAGGGAGTTTAGTATAGGAATTTCTCATGGTATGCAGGAACCACTGCTTTACATATGTTACCATGTGTTCATTTTAATTAGAGACTTATTTTGGTACTATCAGCCAATAAAGTTTCAATCTTCAGGGGATTGCTGAGGTTCCAGTGAAGCCATAACTTGTTGGAGGAGTTTCTTTGGGGAGACCTCACCTGCAGTGCTGCTCCCAGCTCTGGGGTCCCCAGCCTGGGAAGGATTTGGAGCTGTTGGACAAGCCCAGACGAGGGACACGAAGATGCCCAGAGGGCTGGATCACCTCTGCTTCCAGGAAAGTCGAGGTTGTTCATCCTAGAGAAGAGAAGGCACTAGGGAGACCTTGCTGTGGCCTTGCAGTACTTTAGAGGGGGTTATAAGAAAGATGGAGAGAGACTTTTTACCAGGCCTGTGAGTGGCAAGAGTGTGTGCAACAGTTTTAAACTGAAATATAGAGTAGCTTAAAACTGGATGTAAGTTGGGACGTTCTTTGCACTGAGGGTGGTGAGACATTATGCTTTGGTCCTTATTTCCCTCTCAGTCCCAAAACATAGCCCCATATTAGTAGCTACTATGAAGAAAATGAACTCTCCTAAGTCTGTGAGAGCACATAAGAGTAAAGTGCTCCTTTTCCAGGGTGATCAGCCTGTTGGCACAATTGATTTGCCCTCGTTTTGTGGATCCTATCCCTTCCTAACAGGCCTTAGCTGTCCAAGTTGATCTTGTGCTCCTAAAAGCTGAATAAACCCTTGCTGTCAACTTCAGCTGCATAAACAGTTGCCCAGTTACTGATTCAAAAAGTGCAGGGTGTTTGAAGGGGCTAACAACCATTATAAGCTTTCTTAAAAGTTTTGGAGGCTGCTTGTGATTGTGTTTTGGTTTTCACTTTCACGTGCATCACCCGAAGTATTGGGTGTTGGGTATTTATATTTTTACATCTTTACAAGCAGTGTTGTATAGTTATTTAAAAAGCATGCCAGCAGGGAGTTGTATTCTGTGGTTGAGCAGTCCTCTGTATTCTCTACAGTCTATAGCACTTGTCTTTTTCTCCCTTGTCAAATTGTTTTGACTAGAGAAGCGTAATAAAGAAAATATAGTATGATAATTTGATTTCTTCTTCCCATTTCCCTCTCCCCCATCTTCAACTGCCAGCGCATTTCTCCTCATTCACTTTCTCCTAAATGTTGCCTTTCTTAGCAGTTAACTTCTGGTTCTGTTTTGTGTAGCCTTCAATTCATCTAAAAATATGGTTAGACTTGAATATTCAATGCAATTTCTAGTATAAAGCAGCAGGCTGCTATGGTAGGGTTCCATAGTGTAGATATATACTATTAATCCAAAAGCAATTGGCACTTTTAAATCCTGTTTTGTTCACATTTGTAACCCTATTTTTTGATTACTTGGGATTCTTCAGAGCTTCAGGAATGCGCCATCATTCAAACCAGAGGAGTAGTCGAATTCTCCATTTTTGCCTTTTTGCTGCCAGGGAAGTTGGTGTGGAGATGTGCTTATTTCTCCATGTGTGCACAGCCTGGAACAAAGCTGGAAGCTGCATTTCTGCTGCTGGGCTCCTTTCCAGTGACAGCAGCACCAGCTGCTTGTGGCAGCCAAATGAGCAACGCTTGGGAATGCTTCAAATAGGCACCAGCAAGTTTCTTATTGAACAGTCTCCTAATTCTTCTCTAGGACTTCTACCAGTGTCACTGGATCTTTTTAATTTTGTTTTATTTTAAGAACATTGTTGCACAGGTGGTTTGGTGCTTTGGGACAGTAATTTAGGGAAGGAATTTGATTCTGTGGTCCAGATGAGGAACCACAGCATTTATAACTTCAGGTGAAATCACTTTTGTTTTGATTTGAATTTGAAGTGATGTGACTGAAAGAATACTTTGACTTTTTGCTTTTTGGTGTGAGATCATGGAAACAAACTGAGATCTGCCCATGGATCCAAGGTGTTGCTTGGCTGCTCATTTCACTGTTCAGTTTTTGAACATAAATAAAGGGCAGCTGGAACCTGGTGAAATGTCAGATTCTGTTCCTGACCTGGACCATGGATTCAGCTTCCTATTTTTGTCAATGTCCCAAAGGTCAGATAATCACTTGCAGGAGTGTGGGATGTTTCAGCGTGAGCACTTTATCTGGTCATGCACCAATGGAGTCAATGCTCTGATTCATGCTAATTTTGTATTTCCAGGAGTAATTTGTTGTTTAGTCTTTTCGAAAAGCAGTAGTAAACCCCTTGTCCTCTCCTGGCAGGTTGCTGGCACCCTGTGCTTCCTGGCAGTGGTTCTGGCACAGACTTCAGTACAGCTGTGCTCAGAGCTCACTGGGACATTCATCCAGGCAGCTTTCCCTTTTTGTAGTGAAAAAAAAAAGGAAAATATTGAAAATATTTCTTGAAAATATTCAAGAAAAGTTACTTAAACTAAATTAGTTTCAGTTAACAGTTCTGTTAAATGTTTAGCTATTAGAAAACATTGTGGGTTTTTTAATAAGGGAGTTGTGAAATGATCATGTAATGCATTATGCTCCATGTGTACTAATAATTGTCATGTAGGTGGTTCTGGTTCGCACAGGAATAATTGTCCTGCAGTTAATATGAGAGATTCTGTATGGCTGAGTCTTCATGGTGGCCAGATTTTGCTAAGGAGAGACCTTAAACTTTACTTTGGCACATGAAGAGAAGAGCTGAATTTAAAATTCATGAACAGTTGTTTTACTGGAAGCTGGGAGTTTATGTTCAGATACTTCAGGAGGGTATTTGTTACCATCCAGATATTTAGTTAGGTAAATAGTTCTTTTCAGTTTCAGAGTTTTTATAGTAGCTGCATTAGCTTTTCCCAAGAATTGTAGAATCATGTAATAGTTTAATTGTTGAAGTTAGCAAGAGAGATATTTCCCAGAATCACAGCATATTCTGATTTGGCAGGGACCCATAGGGATCATCGAGTCGAACTCTAAATAAACTACTAAAAATTAACTTATTTCAGTGCAAGAAAAGGCTGAACTAATACAGATGGTGTATAGACTTATTTTTCTAATAGAGATTCCTAGAGTGTTGAAATATAATCCATTCTTAAAAAAAAAATGCAATATATACTTCAAAAAAATTAGGAAAAAACACTTCAAACCAGAAAAAATACCATGACTTCAAACAGTAGTTTATATGCATTAAATATGTGAAATACATATTTCTATGCACTGATTATATGAAATATATATTAAATATTTTAATATAAAATACATATTATACATATAATACAAAATACATAAAAATACAAATTTTTAATATAAGAATACAAGAAACTGCTGTTCAGAAACCCAGAAGATCCAGATAGAGAAATTAAATTTTCCTTATCTGTGATAGACTTTCATTTCACTACATTGTTGAAAACTTCAGACCTTAAGAGGTCAGAATTCATTCATTTCTCCCTTGGAAAGAGAATTCAACAACTTCTATAAATATCATAACCTGAAAGGTTCTTTCCTAATATTGAGCTGAATGTTCTTAATAAATCCCATAATCCTTCCATAATTTAAAATGTTACGAATGACCCTAAAGGCTGATGATTTAGGTAGTAAATTCAATTTCTGCAATACTGGAAGTTCTCCAATATTTTTTAAAGAAAACCTCAAGTATTTATGCTTTTCCATCATTTCATACACAATTTTGATGACAGCTTATGAAATTTAATAGTTTCGAAACACACAAGACAGACTTTCTTTTCCTAGTCCATTAATGTGTTTGGCAGTTCAGAGGCCACACTCCTGTAAGTACAGGAAAGTCTGTCTGGATCAAGATGTTTCAGGTAATTTGGCTTTATTGATCAATGCTGCAATGGAGAACTTTTTCACTTAGAAACTTGGTTGCTCTTACTGGCCTCAATAACTTCTCTTTATTGCTTCCAGAGGATCTTGTGAATTGGTATGCACATAAAAATATCCCTGAACCTGTGTTTGTTAGTGGCAGCCAGACTGAATTGAGATGTTTGTTTTGGTTTGCTTTTCTTGGGTTTTTTTTAAAAAACAAGAATTAATATCGAGCTATATAGGAAGCAATTTCAATTGATCAGACTGTCAGAGTAAATTCTGTTTAGCTCTGTGTGTGTGTTATGAAAATATTACTTTGTTTGACCACTGCTGTCTTTCAAGTTTTAGACTTCACTGTGTAGTGGTAGGAAATTAAATAGGAGTTTTGTAGTTAGTCAGATACGGGGAACAGAGAGGCCCTTAAAGGAATGCTGATTTTTTTGCATATAATACAATATAAAGGTGATACATTTTCAATTTTGAGGAACTGTCATATGTTACCACAGACATAATAGCAGTATTTAAATGAGTTTGTTTCCATTAAAAATGTTGAGTTTCTTCTCTACCTCTGTAGTGGCCTATGCAAGTTAGATGTACTTTTGTCCTTTGTAATAAACCTGTAGGAAGCTTTGTAAGGGATTTTGTTGGGGCAGCTGAATTAGTGCTGGTGTATTCCAAGCAATGAGAAAAACACTTTAATGAATTAGGTCTTCCAGTGCTTCTCTCTGACTTCCCTCTTGTACTTTGAGTTGCCGGCATTTATTAACACAAACAGGATAGCAATATCCTAAATCTAAGTAGTCTGTTTTGGATTAAAGAAGAAATTAACACAGGGCATTCAGAGAAGGAATGGTGTAAAAATGAAGGTTTGTCTTTGGCCAGTTTTGGATTAGATGTCTGTCAGGTTATTTTAAAATTAAAAAGTGCTAAATTGAACTGTACTATTATAGTTAAAGTATCCTTCTTGCAACATTTGAGGGTAGTGCAGAGGAGGACCTGGACACCATCCAGAAAGGACTTTAGCAGTGGAAATTATGAACTTCTAAAATAGGACTCAGCACTTGAGAATGGAAAAAGTAGTAACAACCTGTGGGGTAGATGGAGGCTGGTTGACTCAACAACTCACCAGAAGAATGCAGCTATAGTAGATGGCTCAATGATCTGTGTGTCAGCAAGGCAAGTACAGGATTGTGTACCAGGCACAATATTTCCAGCAGTGAAGAAAATATTGTTAGCATTGTGAAAACTCTTGCTAGGACCTCATCTGGAGATCTACTCATGGTTCTGATTGCTTTTGTTAAGAAAAATTAGAAGTGGAACAGGTGCTAGGAAGAGATTCTGGAATGAGAGACTGTCATTAAAAAAAAAAGCTTTTTGTTAGGCTTGCATAAATCTGTGAGAGAGAGTAGAGGAAATAGTGTGTAAGCTCAGTTTTGTTAGCAGGACTAATAGATTTAAAGTGGACATTAAAGTCATAAAGGGGAAGTTAAAACATAACCAGAATGCAGGGGGAGAGACGGTGTAGGGAGTGGTTAATGCATCTACATTCACCTGAGGGTGTAATTTCATGAAGGAGTTTTTGACAACTGGGGTGCCTGACATATTCCTGTTTTTATTACTCATCTTGCCACATGTGCTGCATGCAATCAAAACCAGTTGTAGCAGCAGCACCAGTGACACAGTGGAGGCAGCTGTGTGTGCATTTACCAGGGCTCTCAGATCAGTTCCTTTGCTTCACTGCATGGGTGCAGGTCCCACTGGGGGCTGTAGGACCCTGTGAAAGATCATCGTGGTCTGAGCTAAGGTCCAGCTTTGGCAGCAGCAGTGTCCTGACCCTGCTCTTCCTTCCTGGGTCTGGCTGTCTGGACACAGCTCTTTGCACAGCTGTGCTTTAAGCATCTGCCCTGAATGAGAAATAACACAGTAAAAAAAGGAGAATTGGTTTGTCTGGGGTATTTTGAGTACTTTTAGTTTCTCCTTTGATTCGGTTGAGTGTAACCATGCCCAAGCTGTCCTGGGATGATGCAGTAGCCAGAGGGGCTGCTGGTTTGGTCAGTGCTCTGCTGAAGAAATGCTGGTGAGGCCGCAGCCTGGGATGGAACAAGGCTCTGGAACATGTGAATGGGATAAAAAAGTTCTTTGAATGGAAAAAGAGAAAAATAGTGATCATCATCTCCAGCTGATGAGCCGAGCCTGAAGGTGCTCTGCATCTCTTCTTTTGAAGGCAAAGCTATTATGTTTAATATACTCCCTTTTGTTCCTGTTATTGAAGTGGGTTTTTTTTGACACATTCCTTCATTCTTGCTGCTTTTCTCCTCACTGTTGAATGATTTAATATCTGAAGTAGTTTTACATTTTTTTTCTGTTTTCATTCACATTCTTTTTCTTGGCAAGGAAGAGAAACAGGCAAAACACCTGGTCACATATTAAAGGAGACTGTTAGGAGAGCAGCATCAGTTTTTCTGAACACTCTTGAGCTGCTGCTTTTGGTTCAGCTGCTGGTATGTTGTGTTTTTCTGTGAAGTGTTACAGAATGTTTGGGTGTAAAAAGAAAATTTTGAGGATTTTGTTTCTATGCGTTTATTCCAGTATTCCCTGGAAACACTGGAAATTTATCAGTGGACAAAGCTTTGCTTATTTCTCCCCTCTCCTGTTCAAGTTGTGGGATCTGTGCTTTGATTACCAGCCTTCACTGGCCCAAAATCACTTCTTGTGTGAGATACAGATTCTCATCTACCTCAAGGTGAACCAGAGAGAGAGTTATATTCGTCATCAGTTTCTTGAGTTCTTTATTGCTGAGGAGGAAGAATGTTTCATTTCAGCTTAATGAACCAGTTTTGATTCTTTCATACCAAGAGTTTAAAAACCAGTCAAAAAACCCCTATTAGAAGGTTCCACTTTCTGAGATCCTCATAATTATTTATACCTCAGGAAATGTCTCATCATTTACCTGTGTATGCTTAGTAGATACACGCCAAAAAATCATTTTTGTTCCTTCTTTCATCCATCTGGAAATGGGACAAATAACCCAGTCACTTCCTTGAAGATTCATTCTGGAATCATAGTTTTGGACCTGTGTGCTTGTTCTAGGAAAGTGAAGAGTGTCCAGTGTGTAATCTTGCAGCAAAAGCAAATTAGTGAATCATGGAAACATACTATCAAGGAAGAAATGAGCTAAAAAAGGAATCTGCGGAGCCAAGAGCCTGAACTCCTTAAGGAGTCTTCTGAGTAATTACTTGAATTTGAGGTCTTGACCCTTCTCTGGGAAATGACCTTTAATGAAATGAAAAATAGCAAGTAAGGGAAGATCTGAGGACAGGCTCTAGGAGGCTGCTGTGTGTCAGAAGCTGTTGCTTGTGTTTGGAGCAGTCTCCACCCTGCAGTGTGAGCCAGCCTGACCTTGCCATGCTGTGCCCTCCTGTGTGTGCCCTGTGTGCCCTGGGAGCCCCAGCAGCTCCTCTTGGACCCTGTGCCAAAATACCTTGAAAGAAGTGCATTTCCTATTTCTCTACCTGCTACAGCTGCAGCGTTCAGAGCAATTCTTTTACGACCATGAAACCTCTTACTACAGTATTTACTGAAAACAGATTTTGCTTGTCTTTTGTTGAGGTAAATAATTATTTGCAAATGTTTGGTTTTGAAGAGGGAGATTGTTTTCTTAAAAAAAAAAAAACAAAACATGGAAGTATCATTTTTGATAGCAACAAGTACATGTTCTGCTAAAATTTATTAAGCACATCCCTTCAGAAGTACCCTCCAGCTTAAACCGTTTTGTGACTCTATGAATAAAATAGGAGAATTGACAAGGGTAAGGTCAATGTTAACAGGTAATTGTGAAATTCAGAAAATGAAGTATATGTGAACATAAAAATACTTTCTGAATCCTTTCTGTGTGAAGAATGCTGTAGGAGCCTGGTGCTGAAATATTTATTTCATGGTAATAGAATAGCGAATTTAGTGAGCATCTTATCTCAAAGATCTTCCTTTTCCATACCCTAATATCCCAGCCAGTCATTGTAAAAGAAGAGTTGTTTACAAACTAAAGATACATTAAATATATTTTTTACATACCAGCATCTGTGTATCACGTATGTGTGCCTAAGAAATTTGGTAAATATATAGAATGTTTGATAAAATGATTCTGACTTTTTTTGCTTGATAAGAGGAAAAATCAGACCACAAACTTAGCATTTTTATTGGTAGAGGTGGCTGATCATTTAAGGATAGCTTATCCCCCTTTTAGCTTGGAGATGTGAAAGGCAGGACAGCAGAAGAAATCTCTTTCTATCTGTATTTTGCTTTTTATATGCTTATATACAAAACCATAGGAACAAACTTCTGAATTACTTCAGAAAATCTCTAAAAATGAAGGTAAATATTTTTTTCAGTTTGCTGCATGAAGTCTAAGCATACCCTAAGGTTTTCTTGGGGAATATTTCCCTTTCCCAAGCACTGGAGTGCTGCTCCTTTTCTGGTTTTCTTGTGGATGAAAAGCAATGGTTAAGATTTAGTGTTATATATTCTTTTTTGTTTTTCTCTTGGATTAATATAAGAAAGAATCTATTAATATGTATCCATATTAGGATGAGATCCACTGAACTGCCATCTTATGCTTTGTCCTTTATAGATTTCACCCTAAAGCTGAGTTTAAACACAGTGTTGATTTCAAAGATGTGAGCTATTGAAAACTAGAAATAGATAGAATGTGATAGAAATATTGCTGTCTGAAAACTCAGTTTTCTGGCTTTTACTGGAATATCTTAATTTTCTAAAGTATCAGATCTTCAACCCAAATGTTCTTCTGTGCCGTAGTCATCATAATGCATTATTTTAAATTTTCCTTTGAGAATAAAACAAAAAGTGTCAAGCCAGCATTGCCAGCGATGGCTTTCTAAATGTGGATGCCCTCTAATCTGAAGTACTATTTCACAGGAAGATTCAATCACTATTTTAAGCTTCAGTGCCATGTGTAAATGAGCTGATAATTGGAGGTTTAATTAATTTTGGGAATACTTAATTTTCGAAAGAGGTTCACTTCAATTAAAGGCAAAGAGAAAGTTAAAGAACAAATATATGTTATAAATTGGGTGGATGAGTGAAGAGGAAAAAAGATCTGTCTCTTTAAATGTAGTAGCAGATTGTTTTCTTCCCAATAATTGTCACCAATTTGAATACAACTGTTTTGAAAGTATTAGCCATGTTAGTACAAAGCAGTGTTTGCTGCTTAGGTAAGCAAATGTACAGCCTCTAAAAAAAAAAAAAAAAAAAATCTGGCTATAAATGTCTTTTTATGAGTATACAACTATGGTATCTTATTGCAACAAACTGATAAAACCCTTTGTAGAAAACGCTGATCTTGATCTAAACACTTGATCTAAAATGTTGAATTAAGTTGACTTTAGGACCTGTGTTGCATGTTTCAAGTTCTTAACTACTAAATCTTGTTTAATAAGGAGAAGCAGTCCCAGGTGTTTTACTTCTAAATGGAAGGTCATTTTTAAAGGAGCACTCTCTTCAGTGGAGGAGATATTGCTCATTATTTGGGTTTTTTTTCTGTCAAAATGTTCAACTTGTGTTTCTTACCTTTTTTTAACTTAATGAAGAAGAATGAGAGATCCAAACCACCTTGTTTTATTTAAAGTTCCTAAAAAAATTTGGACTCACTTGGAAGAGATGTTGAGCAAGTTCATGATATGAACTGATATGATCCAAAATCTCAAATTTTGAGGCTCTGAAGCAAGGGGGTTCAGGAAGTGTCTTTACAGGAATTCCATTCCCACAGTTCAGCTCAGTTCATTGAGAGACACGGGAAGGAAGCAGGCTGTGGTGTATTTCAACCACAACCAATACTCCTTCTTGCAGACCACCAGAGGTTGAAGGAAAGGAGATAAGAAGCAGAACAGACAGATGAATTGACAGGATTGTAGTATAAAAAGATAGTTTGCAATATATCGGTTTATGATCGTTGTCCTTGAAGTCCCAATGACACACAAAGTAAAATAATTTAAAGTGAAGGAGATGATAAAAAAGGCTTTGATGTTATCAAAGTTCTAGGATTTTTATTCTAATTCAGGTGTTGTATTCCTGAAGGAGAGAGTAATTAATAATTGATTTTCTTGAAGTTTGTGTCTAGCTGATAGAAAATTAACTGCTCTGTGCTAGACAGTAAAGTTATCATCAGAAAATAGTTAAGGTACTGTTAAGGTTACATCAGGCCTGCTCTGCTAATTTGAAATTTTGGAGTCATGAAGACACATGAGACAACCTCTTTTGGTTTAACATTTCAAGCCACATGTTCTGGCCTATATGTCCTCACTAACCTCATTAATGTAACACTTGGGTTTGCATCTGCATAAAGCAGCAAAACTCCTCATGCATCCCAGCTTTAATTTCATACATTGTGGATTTTGGCATACATTGTAGGTGGGACTCCCAAGTGTTCCAGGTGTTGGAATGTGCTGCTTCCAACCTTGATAAAGTATCAGTGAAGTCATCTGTCCTTTCTGCTTGTTTGCATGTTTTAAGGATCCTCATATTTGAGCTGGTGTAGTCTCTGGTGTGCAAGAGAGTCTCTGACTGCAGAGAAAGATTTTGCAAGATCAGGTTATGTCTTTTAAAGGTAGCACAGAGAGAAATGAAATATAAAGCTCGTGACATGATTACAGTTTGTGTGACTTAGAAAATGAAGTCTTACTGTTAATAAATAAGCAGTCTTATCTATCTCTGACAGCTTTGGTGATTGTGTCTGGGGTTACAGTTGTTCCTTCCCCAGTCTGTGTCACCTCTGTACTTTAGATCTGTAAAATTCGAGCTGCAGAGTTGGCAAAATGAGCTTTAGAAATTGTCATTTAGAGAGGATGTGAGAGACATTTCCCCATCTGCAGGCACAACTGTTGAACAGCTCCTCATCTCAGCTGAGAGACGAATTGTTGTGGTTCCTTTCCTTGCTGGGTGGTTTCAGTGCTGAGACTCAGGGTGGCCTGAAAGGCTTTTGTTACTCAGCTTCTGAATAAGGCTTGAAGCTCTTGTGTTGGGAAACATGGATTCTTCTTTTCTGACTCGGGTTATACAGCATCACCGTGGGCTGTTACAACTTAATTTGTAAACTTGCTGTGTGCCATTGCAGCTGGAGAGGACTAACTGCAACCATAATTTATTTGAAAGTTCCTTTGTGTTACCTGGCATGTGGAAGTGATGGTGTCTGCTTAATTGATCAGGACATGTCTTGTTAGTGATTTAAAATTATCTAAAATTGGACTGTTCAAGCTTTTGTTACGATGCTATTGCCATGGGATGCCTTCATCTAATGTAGTGTCTTAACAGTATTTTGAGGCTATGTGTAGCTTGAGTATTAGAGAGAGTTGGAAGTCTGAGGTTTGTAAACAGCTGAGACTTTCTTCAGGTTGTGTTTAAAAGTATTTTTATTTCTGTATGAAACTGCTGTATTGTTTCAATAGAATGAGTTAATTGTGGGTATCCCTGAATTCATGGAATCATAAAATGGATTGGTTTGGAAGGGACTTCAGTGATCATTTAGTTCTAGCCCTAGTTCTTGTATTGTGTGCTTCACAGCACATTTGACTTATTTTGGTGTCTTTGACATTCTTCAATCCAAGTAGAGAAGTCTCTGTCATAATCATAGTGAAGTTTCAATATGGCCATAAATTTTGAGACTGTAGGGGTGTCTCTGTACCTTTTCTGTTACAGAACTGAATAAAATCTCTAGATTTTTTTTCCCAGATTTAATATGCAGGAAGGAAATTACTCAAGTCAGGATTTTAAAATGTTAGTAGATAATGGAAGGAGAAATCAGGGCATGGTTGTAGAAGATAAAGGTGGGTTACACACAGATCTGATCCTCTCAGAGCTGCAGTTTGTAGGCTTCTTTTGAATTTATGATTCCTCCAACTCTCTTTGTCTGCCCAAAGCACATACACACATTGTGGTGGCTGGGCAAGCTCTCCTGCCCAGGCTTGGCAAAACCAGGAGATCTAAAAGTAGCTCAGCCAACAGCAGGAAATATTGATCATAGGGTTTGGGTGCATTAACAGAATTTGGAGATCTACAAGTAAGGATATGGTCTTGTGAGAAATACTTGCACTCCATTATCTACTTGTCTATATCAGAATATGTTAAAAGCATTATTCAATGTCTCCAGAAAACCTTTGGGGGAGAACAATGACAATGAAAAGAAAAAGGATCATTTTAATTAAATACATTTAGTTTCTAGTGATTTATGACAATTAGAAGTGAAAGAAGGTATTGCCAAAGTTATTCCAAAGCTGTGGTTTAGGTTTTAAAATGTTTTTAGATTAGCATAATCTAAATGTATTTATACTATATTTAAGCAGTTTTACTTTGAAAGCTAAAAGAGAAAGCAGGAACTTGGAATAAGAAGTTGACACTGATCTGTATAAAGTAGAACCTTTTCATAGAAGATGGCGTTTTGAAACACGGAGGAAGGTTTCTAAGTCAACAGCTGTATCCTTCCACTGACAGATGAAATCAAGTTGAACCTTTCTCATTTAATGATGAAAGTGGATTTCTATGTATTAGAGGCTTATTTGATCATCTTTTTAAAAATACCTGTGGTAATTTTTGGTGAAAGAGCAAATACTGAATAATAGTGGGGTGTGGATTCAGAAGAGAAAATTGTCATCAGTATGGGGGATTTCATTGTGTTTGGAGCAAGGAAAGAAGAAGGAAAACAAATATTAATTTTCTTGAGTAGTTGATTCTGTCTGAATACATCACATGTCCATAGTTGTGCTAACAAATATCTTCCTTACTTGTATTTAGATTTGGATTCATTGATTGATACACGAATACTTTTGGTATTCGTGTTCTCTGTCAGAAATAATCCTATTTCAAGAAATCTTTGCACGTACAAAGAGTACAAAACCTGGATTTTAGCTGTGTGAGTGCAGGTTTGGCAGTGTGATGAATTACACACTTCAGATGATCTGGTGTGTAAAGCAATACCAAAAGCCAGTTATTAAGGTTTGTAAGTGCCCTCAGAGGGACATTTCTGTCTCCTCAGGGTCCCTTTTATTTTGAGAATGGTGTTGCTTTGCAATCTCATTGCTCAGAAACTTGTCAACTAACTTCCAGTTCCTTGTTTGAATGGAAGAATTTGTCTTTCACGTTATATTAAAGCATTTATTTTACTCAGCAGGTGAATGTTCACTCAATAAACAAGCTTCTGAACAAAGGCTCTTTCCATCCTCAAATTTTCCCTCACATCTTTTTGAGAAGGCATTAAAATGGATTTCTTTAGAACTCACCTGTCTATCATTAAATAGGTAGCAGAAAAAAAAGGATTGATTTACCACAGCTAGTGCACTCTTGAAACAATCCTATTCTGTTTTCATAACATACTAATATTTCATGTTTGAAAGCTTGACCTACCCTGTTTATCTGATGGTATTGGTTGTTATTAACATTGGACAGAAGATTCCATACTATAAGTTAAGGCACCAAGAACTTAGATCATCTACTAAAAGGTGCTTCCAAAAATACATACTTGTGCTGGTGGTTTTTAAAAGGTTGCCATTATTCTAACTGATGTTTTGGCAAATGTAGCTCCAATTTCAAAAAATAACTACTCTTTTTTATTTGAGTGCAATAGTAACATTTGTCTGAACTAATTCTGGTCTTTTCATCTGTAATTTCCAGGATACTCTAAGTGCCATAGATGAGAGAAAATCATGAGCTTTTGTGGAATTTCAAAGTACTGTAATGGAGGTGGTTTGTATCTAGTGATGCCAAACTTGGAATAAACCTTGTGTGTGCAGAACAGACAGACTGAAACAGCTCACAGTCCTGTTACTCTGGCCATTGTCCATTATCCTTTCCCAGATTAGGACTGAAAGAAGGAATGGGTTTCTCACTTCTGTTTCTCCTCCCTATTTGGATTTTGCATCTAAATACAGTCCACCTAAAATTTAATAATGATGATGTCAGTTACATATTACATAAGGTTTCTAGGAGTATAGCCTTTCTAAAGGGGCAGGGTAAGAGAATATGTCTTTAATACAAGAAAATATTGAACTCGTATGATGCTCTTTACACCCATCTAGAGTCAGAACTGTTCATTTTACATTTAATGGGCAGCAAGGACGAGAGGTGTATTCTGTGTGAACACCACACTTGAATGCACAAACCCAAACCTTGCTGAGGAGTGAGGGAGCTGTAGCAGAGTGAGGAGGAGTGTGGTTGTTCACTGCTGCTGTCTCTGTGTGCAGGGGTCCCTTCAGCGTCGTGCGGCGATGCATCAACAGGGAGACGGGGCAGCAGTTCGCCGTGAAGATCGTCGATGTAGCAAAATTCACCTCAAGTCCTGGATTAAGCACAGAAGGTAAGAATTAATAATTAATCCAACTCCCAGCACACAGGTTTGTTTGATTTGTCAGTCTTTCCTCTGTTTGCTCTCTTTATGACTCTTTCTGGTTTTCTACAAGTTTTCAAGCAAGGTTGTATATCTCAAAGTTAGCTTAGTGCTTGCATTTCTAATCTTTAGTAGCTTCTACGTATATTAAGTGGTGATCATAAATATTAGAAAGTTAGGTCTAAGCCATTTCTATTTCTGTTTGGAGTTTTTCTTAAGAATTTGAATTTTGTGAAGGAAAAAGTAGTTCTGAGTCAAAAAAGCGTACACGGGAAGTAAATCAAGAACACGAGTTTTGTTTTTACTAGTCTAAACTTAGCAAGTAGTTTGCTATAAATGGGTGAAGACATGCTATTAAAGTGCAAAATTATACAAAAATATATTTTTCATATAGTCAGGATTACAGGCAATGCTGCAGAACTGCTACAGTGTAAACACGAGGCTGTTACTCTCTAACATTTCCTATTTTAGATTAAAACAATCTGTGTTTTACAAGTTGAATATACAATTTGTGTGTCCACGAAGTTCTTCTTTTACCCTGCATGGAGAAGGGTGTTGGCAGCTGAGTGACGCTGTACTCTCCATGTCCTGTGTATTTTTCCTGGAGAATATATTCTTTTTACAGTAATGTTTTTAGGGAGTTCCACTGATGCCATTGAAGTCCTTGTGAACCCAACTTCAGCAAAAAAGGGTCAATGACTTTTGTTGGTATTTATAACAAACAATATCTTGAGCCTTAATGACTAGCTTGATTTACAAGGTAAATCACAGGTCTTGCTTCAAATTTTGCCAGATATTTTCATTTAATAATGCCATTGCTGTTGCTTTTTTCTAGACCTCTAACAAAATATAAACCACATTTTCCATAATAGTCAGCTTCTGATTAGCTCCATCATGGTTTTGGCAAGTTATACCAAAACCATTGCATTCTGAGCTAGGTGAATGTTTATTAAATGATTTGATATTGTTTTAAAAAGTTGTGTCCATATTCTTTTTCTTTCTAAGCCTCATTTGAACTGCTGGTAATAGGGCACATTTCTACCTTTGGTGGAATATTGCCTTCCTGGCCCCATAGCACTAAAATTCAACCATTTGGGACCATAAAGAATTTCTGAAAAGGAAAATAGTCAGGAGGAGAAAAAGAAAAGCCAAGAGTTATAATAGATTCACTGAAAAAAGGGTAAATGTGGACAATTTCTGCCTGGGACTAAAGAATAGGCTTGAGAGTATATTAAGAAATCTTGGGGTTTTTCCAATTCCACTTTTGTTGTATTGTTGTGATTTTAATTCAAGGTAGCAGGTCATTGAGGTATAATCATAAACATTTTATGGGTTTAGTGGTGCTTTGTTTTGTTTAGTGGTTTTGGTTTTCGATTGTTGTTTGGGTTTTTTGTTGTTGTTTTGGGGTTGATTTTTTTAAAGGTTTTGAATTATTATGCCTTAGATTTGTAATATTAAGACACAAAGACACATAAATGTGAGAGTGTGGAGTAAGTTCTTACCTCTACATAAGAATGTGAATTTTTTACAAACTCTTTCCATCTTCTGTACTCTTCGATTTTCCTCTGTTTTTCATTTGGCTTGTTTTTCAGTTGGGTCTTCGGGGGTTTTTTTGTACCTCTACTCTATCCAGGTTCTAGAGGGGGTTTAAAGATTTTTTTCTAGTTAGTTTGTTTGGATTTTTGTTTATTTCTGGTATGGCATTCCTTAAGCTCAGTGATGGTATTGGTATAAAGTAAATATACCTGTGAGGAAGCTGTCTGTAAACTGTGTTAAAGTGTGAGCTGTAATGAAGTGATAAGATTAACCCTTGGAGATATTCTTTAACTTGAAGTTTTGGCCTCTGCAAGTTTAATTTGCTCTTGAAGGTTATTTTGCACAACTCCACCTCCAGTCTTTCTTTGAGGTACAGGAGTGGGAGAACAGGACATTCTGCATGTGATGGAGCTGATGACAATTCCTTCCATTAATTCACATATACCTAGAGTGCTTAGAGCTAAAGGTCCAAATATGCCTCCACACTTTCAGATTCAATCTAAAAAGTCTTTGTTCTTGAGTGCTTTTACATAAATACCCATGTAGGATGATGTGTTATGGGTAAGAACTTCATTTTTGTTTGTCAGCAGTGTACTCTTGTGGCAAAGGCAGCCAACTGCAGAGCAGAGCATTGCAGAGGGGTAGCCAGCAAGGCAAAGCAAGGGATTGTTCCCTCTGCTCATCCCTGGTGAGGCCACACCTGGAGCTCTGTGTGCAGCCCTGGTTTCTCCAGTACAAGAAGAGCAATGATGTGCTGGCAGGAGTCCAGCAGGGATGAACTGAGAAGCTGAGATGAGATTTGGTGTTGTCTTCAATTATTTCATGAAAGGATATAGAGCAGATGGAGCTAAACCCTTGATTGGGGCATACAGTGGAAAGACAAAATGCCATGTGGACAAATTGCAACATGAAGAAATGGCAATTAGAGACAAAGAAGAGAAAAATCTGCGCCTGATTTCACAGAGAGTTTGTGGAGAACATCCTCAGAGATGCTCAGAAGTGGATTGCATGAGGCCCCAAGCTGCCAGGTCTGTTTTGACCTGCTTGGGGCAAGAGTTTGGACTAGGTCCCCTCCAGAGGGTCTTTCCAACCTAGATGATTCTGTGGTGTTTGTAGCAACAGTCTCCGTTTAATCTGTGGGCCAATATAGTTGCAATACTATATAGGGAGAAAATTCAGGCATAGCAGTACTGTGCTAAAAAAGAGATAATTTTAAACTAGTTTTGATACAATTTCAAAAACTAATTTTAATTTCTTTAACCTGTGAGGTGGCTTGGCACCAAATATGTTTTAAAGGGACTATTTTCTAAACAATTCATTTAGAAAAATACATGCTGGTGTCTTACAATAAGGGTATCTCCCTACCAGGGTAACAAAAACAAGCTGAAAAGCTTCTCCAGGCTGATGTGTTAGCAGTTGGTGATATTGTGGGCATTTGTGGCATGTGATGGAGAAGCCACTAGGTCACAAGACAAACTTTTATCAGGTCTGGTGTTCTTTCCATAAGGCTGCTCAATACTCATAGCATATATAGACACAGACATCTCAAGTGATTTTTGTGTCTCGCTGCATCTCTGCAGTGGTTTGATAATAGCAGGGAAAATTCATGCTATGTAACAATGCCTGACAGCCAGCAAATCTAATCTAGGCTAAATTCTATTGGATTTATGTATTAGTATTCATGGTCTCGCATGTTGTGTATCATCAATCTCTGTAGTGTTGTAATTCAACCATATTAATGAAGTATATTGACACCTTGTCACTGTTCAAGTGGCCACGTGATCTGCTGGATTAATGGGGGATATTTTACATGGTGACAGATTCTACTACAGCTCGCTCACATCACAGAGATACAAAAAATCAAAATTAAGAAAATGTGAAGGTTGAATATTTTTAGACATAAGAATCTCTTTTGTACTGTTCAGTTGAGAGAATCCATGTAAAAGAGTACTTGATGCTCTCAGAAGCCAGTAGTAGTAGACTCACTGAAGTCTAAAAAAATATATATCAGTGTAAATAAACTTATTTTCAAGTACAGCTCTTAGTTGCTATACTTAGAGCATTTGGTAGAGAAAACTGTGAGAAGTGTGTACCTTATTTCTGAATTTGTTACAGCTCACATCTTAGTTTGACTGTCCATTTCCTCTGCTGCTCTCTTCACATCCCATGCATTTTCTCTTGTCTTTTGTTTTTCTCTGCACAGCTTGCTTGTCCAATTTTTAGTTACCTGCTCTAACATCAAATATCTCTTAAGTGCAGGCACATTTCTCAGGAAGAGAATGGTGATCAGTCCTTACTACTTAGTAAAAGCCAATACACATTACTTATCTGCCTTTTCTTAAACACAGTGTGCTTTCTTGTAACATGTTCAGTGTTTTTTAAAGCAATTTAAAGCACAGTGTTCTGTGCTTGCAGTGCATTGAAGTTGTTTTTCAGAATTTAATTCAACATATATTAGATTCTCATACCTGTAATTCATTTCTATAGAAGTGTCCTCACAAAGAAGGTGATTACCAGTTCTTCTCCAGCCTTCTAATAGTCTACACCTCATTTATTAGATTGATGTATGTGGTTGATATACAGGTTTGTGTGTATTCAGGCTGCTGTGAAGTTGAATAAATAAGCTGATAAGGAAAGACTGAAGTTTGCTTCAGAGCCCAAACTGGTTCTTCTGGAAGCAGGCAGTGAAGACAGTCTGCAAAATGCTTTTGTCTGTGACAAAGAACAAAACTGTAGCCAAGAAAGCAATGTTTTAAATACAATTCTTCTAGCACAGAGAGGGGCAGGATTATTGAATCAAAACTGGCCTTGCTATGGATCATCCACTTTAGGAGAAGAATTCCCAAATTATTTAATGGGGAATTGGAATGAAAACTGGAAGGGTTTTGTTGTGTTTTAGTTACTACCTTGTGGGGGTTTTTTTCCCACAAAGGGGCCACAGATCTTAGCCCTGACTTTCGGACTGTGAGTGATTTTCTTGAAGTTGAGACCCTACTGTTGCTCTGCTTACTTCATTAAACAGCTTACCATTGTCGGTTTTCTTATTTTTATTTCTTTAATTTGTTCAGGCTTTCATCTTTTAGAATCATTTTGTAAGGGCAGTGTTTGCAAAAGGCTTTATTTAGTTCAGAGTGAAGTTGCATGACAGCATCTTTAACTTTTGGTGCTGGAAGGCTGTAGTGAATCATAAGTTATTTTTCACAAATGTATCTGTAAGATTCTGCACTTCCCTCCCTGTTTTCAAGGGTTTCAGAAAAAATGTACTGTCAGCTTTGAGCTCATCTCTTTTGAGTAAAAAATACTACAAATCTGTATGTCATCATATTTCATGATACTGTGCCATATATAGACTGGATCTGAAGGAAGAATGAGTGACTCACTGCCTTTGATTTGAAAATACCAACTAATCTGGAATTTCTAGTAGCTGTCAGTTCTATATTGTAGAGTATTTCACAGATCAAGGGCAGTGCCTTCCTTCTGTGTGACTTCATTGGCCTCCACCTGAACTCCTGTGCCCCATTTGGGGCTTCACAGTCTGAGGGATGCCACAGAACTGGAAAGGTCCCTGCAAAGGACAAGATAATCAGGAGCCTGCAGGACACGATGGGCAAAGAGGGGTTGAGGAAGGTTTGTTTAGTCTGGTGAAGAGGAGGCTGAGAGGATGTTATAATGTGGTCTTCAACTGCTTGAACAGCCTCAAAAATGTCAGAGCTGAGCTGTCCTTGGGTGGAAGCTGCTGGAACACAGGGAAAGGGCCAGGAATTGTTGCTTGGAAGGCTCAGGTTCAGGTTGGACATGGTTTTCAAGAGTTTACTTGGTGAAATCACAGAAATCCTGACCCAGTGTGTTCACAAATCTCATGTTGAGTCGGGGTTGGACCCAATGTCCATCAGAGGTCATTTCCTACCAACTTTTCTGTGATGTAATGAAAACAGGAGGAAAGGCACCATTATAGGTTTCATTTCATGAAAGGTGGAAAATATGAGGATATTTCAGAGAGTGAAAAGCTCTGTACCAGCTTGACTTTGCTTTTGAATTAGCATTTTAACCCTATGAGAAGTCATAATCCAAGTATTTAGTGACTGTAGTGTTGCAGGTATAACTACTACACAGGAGTTTTCTTGAAGATTCATCTAGTGTGTGTGTGTCTTAGTGAAGAGTTTGTGGCATCTTTTTATAGACCACAAAAATCACATGGTATTAGTGACACCTCTGTTCTTAAGAAAATGCACAAAGGTGGAAGTTTGCAAAGAAACTCTCTAAAATCTTGGTAGCTGACTGTCATGAAGTTTATGTTGCTGGTACTTTAAATACCACGATATATTCTGTGTGTGCTGTACAAACAATAAAGCAAGGCGGGGTAAAAAGGAAGGTAGAATTTTAATTAACCATGTACCTGTGGTAATATAAAATCAAACATTAAAATAATGCTTTTTAGAATATATATATATTTTTAAGAATGTCTGGGTCGTGATGGAAGGGACCTGTAGTAGTTTGTGCCTCTCAGGAGGACTTGAAGATTGAAGTGACTTGTGATATTTGTCATTTAAAGAATCTGCCTTTCTGTGGAATGCATTGTTCCTATCTCAGTTCTCCTTTCACAAAGGGGTAGAACTGGTCCTGTTTTTGTTCAGGGAATGTTGCCTGAGCCTTTCTGAGGGGTTTGGTTGTTTTAACTTAATGAAGGATTTGAGGTTTCTTCTTTGTTTTTCTGGAGAAGTTGTCAGCTGGTTTGGTTATAAACATAGTTCTGCTCCTTTCTATGAGGAGTACAAATTTCAGAAATGTCTAACTTTTATAGCTCTGCTGGAACTTTCATAAACAGAGTGTCATTAGAATAAAATGCTTCTATGCAGAAGTGTAACATAAGAGATGGAAGCAGCCTTTTCCCCCAGCAGTCACTTGTGTAAGTGTGGCAGCATGTTAACCATGTGGATCACAGGGATGCATGAACACATAACAAGGGTTCCTTTCTAAGGACTCATTTTTTCCTTGCTGCTGGAAGTCAGTTCACTGCAGAGATTGTGCATGTGTTTTTCTGGTTGGAAATACAGAATTCAGTCTTGGGGCCACATTTCACTTTTTTTTCTCCCCTCTTTCTCTTTTCTTTCTTTTTTTTTTCCTTTCTTTTTTAAAATTTTTTTTAATGTAAAATATGGCATTTTATATTAGGGATCTTTTTTTTATTTGAGGATTTCCTGGCATGTGCCCAGATACAGGCTTCCATGAGTGGGATGCTCAGTGTCACTGACCAAATTATCATTGTTTGACCTCACATTTGGAGTCACACATACAAATTTGATTCATCCCAGGAAGCAAATATGATGTTCTGTAGGGAAATATGGCCTATTATCCAGATCATAAGCAAAGAGTTATAGAGATCAACTATATGGTATTACTTTACTTCAACAACATAAAATTTCTGGAAATATTGATGCAAGCATATTAACAGCAGTGTTCATTAAACATTTTTCTTTTCCATCTTCAGCAGGGAAACCATAGCTTGGGAATTTATTACACCCACTTTAAATAATAAAAGGATATTTACCTAATTTTTTAATGCACTGTTGCTTAAGTAGAAGGAAAATCATTAAGTTTTTATGAGTTGCAAGCAATTGGTTCTTTATTCCTTCTAATCAGTCTCCAAAACAAGGACAGCTTTGTTTGCTGTGTGACTTCAGTCCCTTGCCTTTAACATGTATTTGATTTTGCTGGGTTTAGCACAGCACTGAACACACAATGGGTCTGCAGGTCGTCCTTCCCTCTCTTTTTAATCTTTATCTTTTTAATCTTCACTACTTGGCTACTTGGCTGGCTCTGACAGCTTTGTTCTTCTGCTCTTGGTTTCACTGTGGTGCCAACATTGTGAAAAATGACTGTTGTGTCCAGTGGCTGAAACCACTGTGGATTTGTTGCCAGATCTTTACATGACATTATCATGAAGCTGCTTTTGAGAAAAGTGTTGTGCAGCTCAGCAGCAAGTGCAGGCAGCATTTCCCAGCTTTATAAATAAAAATGGTACACTTTACAGGTTTCAAAATGCAATTACATCAAGTGTATTTAACTGCCATTTTAATAAATGTTCATTCTAAGAATAACATATTAGACTGCTAATTAAAAAATTGCTGTATCTTGGAATTCTTAGAACACATGTAATAGTGGAAATGATTATGTAATTAGCACTAAACAGAATTTATGCAGCAGATAATAGATAATTTAACTGTTATTTTTGTTAGATAACTGAATGTTCAGTTAGCCTAGTTTGGGTTTTTTTAAGTAATCATAATTGATTGAAAAATGCTCCTATAGTAACATCTCTGTAATATTTTTTTCACTTTATATGAGAGGCACTAGAACAGGTTACCCAGGGAAATTTTGGATATCTCATCCCTAGAAGTGTTTAAGGCCAGGATGGCTGGGGCTTTGAGCAATCTGGTCTAGAGGGAGGTGTCCCTGCCCATGGCAGGAAGTTTGGAACTACGTGGATTTAAGATCCTTTTCAACCCAGACTATCCTATGATTATATTTCACACTTCCATATATTTGAAATAAGAAAAGATACTTGTGTTTGTGAACAAGAAAATAAGACCAATGCCACCAAATACTGTGTTAAACTTCATGTCATTTAACTCAGTGAAATAAGGTTTGTCTCTTAATTCCTCTTTGTACATATAGTACAGGGCTCAGGGACCATTTCATTAAAATCTTTATTGAAATAACTCATTAATCTGTTAGGGTAGTGTATAATATGGAACCATTTTTCAAGGAAATAAACTTAATTTATGCACATTTTGGTCATTTCAAGTGTAACAGGATATTTGCCAATTCAGGAAAACTTCAGTGAAGATGTGTGTTTATACATCTCCTCATCTGGACAAAAACTTGGTGGTCCTTAAAATCTGTTGTTTGAATCCCATCTGTTCCCAGCAGCTTACAACCATTTAGAATGCAAGTTTTACTGAAAATTAAACTTTAAAATACTTTAAATTCTTATTAGATTTGGCAGAAACATTTTCAGGTAGTGCTTGTGATCCAGCATAAATCACAGAAGTGAAAAGGTATGCTGCAGTTATACTACTTATTCCAAACAGAATGATGCCTGTGGATGTACTGAAGAGCTTACAGAAGTCTTGGAGATAACTGCTAGGTTTGTTTTGGGGGGTTTTGCCAGTGGTGAGCCTGTCATTGAAATGCTCATCTCAGTCAGCTACAGGTGCATCCTCAGTCAGTCACTCTGAACATGAATCTGCTTTGCAAATCCTATCTCCCAAACCATCATGTGAAAGATTGCAGTTGAGCAGGATTCTGAAAAGCCTAATCCTTGCTCTACCCAGAAATAAAATATCACAGGCACACTTCACTATTGTTGAAAAAATACTTTAATATTTCATAGTATTTCAGCCTTGTCTGTCCCTTTACTGAATGTTTAGTTGGATGCATAGGACAGCTTCAGAGTACAATGACTTATGTATTAGCATTTGGTATTTAAATATGTGAAGTATACAGTAAAAGAGATGTCCAAGAACTCTCTATTATGTCAGTCCAAAACAGGCCTGAAGCACCTGGGGGTAATGAATTGTTAAAGTGTACAATTGATAAAGTGTTAAATTTACAGAGGTGTGCATCCAGAAGTTCTGAGTGGAGCTTAGAGATATCACTGAGAGGACACTCAGGATAATCCTTGAATGAACAAGGTGGCTGGGAAAGATGCCTAAGGACTGGAGGAGAGCAAGTGACTCTCCTGTGCTGGTCCTGGTGGCCACCAAGGTGAACACGAGCCAGCCATGAGCTCTTGTGGTGAAGAGGAGCCACTGGTGTCCTGGACTGCCTTAGCCAAAGTGTTGGCAGCAGGGGAGGGAGGTGGTGCTGCCCCTCTCCTCAGCACTGCTGGCTCCAGTTCTGGGATCCCCAGCCCAGGAGGGACAGAGAGAGCCCAGCAAAGGGCTGGCACTGAGGTGAAGGGACTGGAACATCTCCTCTGTGAGGAAAAGCTGGGAGGGTTGTGTAAGCCTGGAGAAGGAAAGGTTCAGGAGGGATTTGTTGATGTGTACAAATTCATGAAGGGAGGGTACAAAGAGGACAGAGCCAGACTCTTCTCAGGGGTGCCCAGTGACAGCACCAGAGGCAGTGGCACAAGCTGAAGCACAGGAGGTTCTGCCTCAGCACCAGGAAACACTTTTTGAACTGTGAGAGTGACCAAGCACTGGCACAGATTGTCCAGAGGGGTTGTGGATTGTTGAAGGTATTCAAAAGCTGCCTGGACACAGCCCTGGGCAATGAGTGGGGTCTTGGTGGCCCTGCTTGAGCAGAGGGGTTGGACCAGATCCTCCCACAGGTCCCCTCAGCCATTCTGTGATTCCACACAGGCAGATTCATAACATTCTGATGGGTTGGTGGCTCTCCTGGAGGACCTGGCAGCAGCTGGGCAGGGTGGTATTTGGGCTCTCCCCTGCCCTGCATGCCACTGTTTCTCTGTGCTCCTTTGTGGGTGTGCAGGTGAGGTTTATCACATAACCTGATGTTCTTTTTTCTAAAACCCTGGTTTAATTATAGCATCCTTCTTGCTTAGCAGAGCAAAGTGTTTGAGACAGACTTTTGAGTTAAGCAAATTTGTTTGAAAACAAAATTTAGCTTGGAGGGATAAGGAAGGATATTCCTGCTCCAGCTGTCCTAGAGCTGTAGACAGTGCTTGGAGCTTTTACCAGTACAAGAAGCCAAATGACAAAGGTGTGTTTCTTCACCCTCTTTGCAAAGCAAAGTCATAATTAAATTTATTTTTAAATATCTGGAAATACACTTTTAAAAAGTTCTTATTTTATAAACACTCTCAAGTCTTCATTCTTAAACCTTGTTGTCTTGAATTTCTGAAGAATTCATGAGGTATGTCCAACTCCTGTTCTGAAAAATTAAAATGCTTTCCAAAACACTTCTGTCTCTGTACACACTCTGTACTTGTCTAACAAATCCCAATTCTTGCCAATAGTCCAGAAATAGGCTCTAGCTGTCCTTGCTGGAATTCAGGCTGGTTACAAACACAGGGAAGATAATAAGCATCAGCTGTATTTTCAAATATTTTCTGTTTGGATGCTAGCATGTATTCTGTTCTGGTTTGTGCAATCAACAAAATTCAAAATTAATTGCAGCTGAGCTGCAGTTTCTGTTAGTTCATTGATCCAAAGAGAACCTTTTTTGACTCTTAAATGCTGCGATTTGTTCTTTAATGGATCTAAAAATATGTGTCACTGTGGTGTGATAAATAATGATCCTTGTGCAGTAGCACTGTTAGAATGACAAACTTGTGTCCTGCAGCAGGACATGGGTAAAACCCCTGTCTTCTGGTTGTGTGGGTTTGGGTTGGGACAGTTTGAATCCTTTGCAAATCTTGTCTAAAATATTTATTTCTTTCTTTTATAAAAGCAAGATTCATTATTTCTGATCCACAGATTCCTATTCTTTTGTAGTGTCCAGAGGTTTCTGCTAAGTTTGGTAGGTACATCACAATCTTGGGCAATTTTCCCATCAGTCAGTTACAAACATCCCTCTTGGAGCTTTTCTGCACATACTGGTGTTTTAATGGGACTGGAGATAAACATGGTTTTGAGCTACAGGTAAAGGAAATTTTTGAAAGTAAAGATGTGTTAGCAAACCTTAATGGACCCCCTAAATAACTGATTGGAAGGGAGAATTACAGAGTATAAAATGGGGGCACATTTTTGATTTGTTGTACATATATGTCTGTATATTCATAATAAAATGAACACACGTAGCATAATCCTCCTATGATCTAACTGGTCTTCCAGCTGAAAAATTAAGCATGGAAAAAAAAAGGTGAAGCTGAAGACCAGTGACAAACTGCCACAATCTGCACTGCAGTTGTAGAAACTACACACTGATCTCCACAGAAATTTTCATTCTAACATCTGCATCAGCAAATACTTATGAGTAATACATGAAATATGTAGAAGCTGAGAGATCTCCATAGTTTGTCATGATGTGGGAGAGTGTTTAGTCCAGTTGTACCCAGTGCCAAGCAATGGCTGCTTCCCAGGGTAAGAGTTGCTTCAGAAGGGAAAAAAAAGTAGATTTGTAATCTTTTTGAGAAACGACAAATATTAAGAGAAACAAATAGGTCTACTTGATATGGAGACAGATGGAAATACTTGTGTTTGGAAGCTATCTTGTAAAAATATATCTTGGCTAACATACACAGTAGAATACTGAAGCTCTTTAGCTTCTCAGTCAAGAGAAGCATGGAAATTTAAATAAGTCTATGACCTGAAAGTCCTGAGAAGATCTATGAACTTGTTTCTTTAAGACTTTCTACATTTTATCTGCTGTTCAAGTTGTACCATCTCTACAATCAGTTTTCTTCCAGTATTATGGTCTATATAGTTAGTTTAAGGTAAAAATCCACTTAATAAAACCTTGAATGAATATATTTTATATTAATTAAATTTTATCTTTAATACTGCATTGAATTTTTTTTCTAGTTCTGTGTTTTAAAACTGCTACATGTATAAGCAGGAACTTTAGGAGTGAGACCTGTGTTTACCAGCTCTGTGTTTTACAGCTCTGTGTGTTACTGAACACTTTCTGGCATGGCATTTTCCAGCTACAAGCCATTTATTTTAACGATGACATTTATCAGGGACAGTCTGCTCACACTGAATATATTGTATGTATTTGATTTCCTAATATGAATCCAACCAACAAGTACACACAGTGACAGTGAGTAAATTTGCAATGTAAGTAAAATCACTGTGATCTATGGCTGGTTTACTTAAAATCTATGACACAGATTTTCATGAGAGGGCGTTTTTTAAGATCACTTCATATGAGTAAGATTTATGGTGTGTTTCTTGGTTGGGGGAGGATGTTTGTTCTGTGTATTTCTTTGGCCTAAAATGTACAGCTGTCAAAATTTTTCTGGTTTTTTGAAGTTGCTGTAGAAGGAAAAGGCCAGTTGCAAAAGAGACTGGTGCTAAAAAGTAATGTTTTGTTGTTTCAGAGTGTCTTAGCATTTGTTAAGACAGTTAAATGAGAACTTCATTTTAATACTTTAAATAACTAAAAATTACTTTACAGATATATTCTAAGTTCCACTGAAAGCTCCTAGAAGAGTCAGCAGTATAAACCCCAAGCTTCTTGATTTCCTTTAGAAGACTAAATAAATTTAGATTTTAAAAATATAGTTTTATCTACTGTGACAGAACCAGTTACTATAGATTTCTTAATGTCTGTCACTTTTAATGTTGCCTGTGATATAGTGACAATTTACAGTTGCAGGTCTTACTGAAAATACTGCCTTAGTTTATAGCATTTTGAGTAGTGAAAATGATTTATGAAATACTACTTTGCCTGAGCAAAGTAGATTTTTTTTTCCTTTGCCAAATCAAATTAGGATTTGAATCCAAGTTGCCACCACAAAAATGTTTATTGCAATATGTATATGTTACACATCTGTTTTCAGGTCCGGACAGGTTTTCATTGCTGTGTCCTCTTGTGTCCTCGTGGTTCTCTTTGAAGAGCTGTACCAAACTGCAGTCTGTGTTTCCAGCACAGGGTGGGACAAGTGAGGCTGACAGGTTTGCAAAGAAGCTTTTTATCTGTGATGTTGTAGTTCTACAAGAACCAATGTTATGCTGCAGGCTGACAGGGCACCCACCATCTCCACTTAATAGCTTATCTGGTGGAGGGGAAAACCAGTAAAGGAACTGGGATTCCCTGGAAAGGTAGGATGGTGATGTTGAGGATAGATGCCACTTACCATCTGTGCAGTGTGTGGGTGAGCATCACTGCTTTGCATCTCCTCTCCTTTCCCCCTCAGGGGGGCTGAACAGCTCCTGGCTGCTGAAGGGGAAGGAAAAGCCCCATTTCTTCATTCCAGCTTCCTTACTCTGCACTCTTGTGGCTTGGTTTGCGTTTGCTTTGGTACTTTTTTACCTTTGGGCTGATTTATTTTAATTCAAGCTGGGGGAAAAGTGAATAGAGGACTTGCACCCTAAGTCTCCTAGTCTGTACTGTCTTGGTGACTGACTTGCCTCCTTTTTTAAATGCACCTTATTTAGAAACCTGTTAGGGTTGAAGAGGAATTATCCTGTTAAGGGGAAAGCACAAGCAAACATAGTTTGAGTTTATTCAGTTGATAATTTTGATAATACCTTCAAGGGAAGATAATTCTGTGTGCTGTGTGTTATTCTGGAATCTGAGAAACTGTTGTGAGATGGTCAGAAAACAGAAGAAAACATTTTCTCTCCTTCTAAGGGCTACAAGTGACTCTGTTTAGGATAGAAATGCAGTCTGGGATTGGAGTAAAAACTGTAGGAGCATGTATTGTAAATAGCTATGGTTGATACCTCAGTTCTTTCCTGAATAGCTCATGGGCACTGTTCTGGGGTTCTTTTTGCCTTAAACTACAAGGACCCTAGCTGGAGAAAGTGCATGCACAAGGTAACACAGTGGAGTGAGAGGAAAAAGCCTCAAATCTTTATCAAAGCTGCAATAGCAGCTTATCTGTGTTCCTGTGTACTTGGTAGGATTGGTCAGCAAATAAATACCAATTAAAGATTTGAAAATATGCACTTCATTCTAGAAATGGTCTGGGCTACCAAGGCTTATTGCCACCAATTTCCTTGTTTTGTCATATCCTGTTAAGTTGTTGTGGTCTGTCTGTATGGTGAGCTCCTCTTACTCTGGATTGCTGAAGGTATTTAGCTCCTTTTGTGTCATCATCCTCTCTTTCCCCCATCACATACCCAAATGAAGAGCTTACTCATTTGTGGGGAATGCCAGTCAGTTTAATTAATTGTCAGCTAACAGACTTTTAATTACTGATCCTGGTATTGAAACAAATACATTCAAGCTTAGGCAAACATCCCTTGTTTCCCCCTCCCTGGTCTCCATCCCAGTGGCCACACATTGGCTTTTTCACTCCTATGTGAACACCTGGTCATCTGCTGGTGCAGGGCACTGTTTTGTTCATTGCTTATCCCTCTGTATTTTATAAAACAAGAGAATCTTCTGCCTTGGTTCTGTTGTATTTAATAACTACTGAGGAATTATGGGCTGTACAGTAGCAGTCAAAGCTATTCACAGCTTCAGGGCATGTTAATCTGTGTTGCAAATGCCGGTCTGAGGACTGAGGGTACTTACATGTGCCAAGATCTTTGGAGGAAAATAATAATATCTATTCTGGAGGTTTTTTTTTTTCCTTTTTATAAAAATAATTTACTTTTTGAAGTCTTTTTCTGTCTCGCATGTAGTAATAACTATTGCAAAAACAATTGGTTTCTTCAATGTTATAAACCCAGATGGGGAGAGAAGGTCTCTTTATAAAATTGTGTCTCTTCTGGGTTAGTATTTAGAAATGTTAAGTTGTAGAACAGCTTTTGAGCTGGTTGTGCTGTGGTGACAGTTTGTTTGCTGATAGGAAGGCAGGTTCATATCCTGAATCAAATCTGTGTCCTCATGTGGCATTGCAGGAACTTGATTCCCCCTTGCTCTCAGCACTACACTTCGCTATCATCGTTGCCTCTTGCAAACTGATTGCTGGATTTGCACAAGAGAAGTGGCTCCTCTGAAGAATGTCAGCTGAAGAGGATTCTGCAATCCTTTGTTTTGCTGAATTTGTGATTACTCTTCTGAATAATAAGCCTTGGACCTTCAGTACCTGTACATGCCTTGTTGCCTCAGTTTGAATCTGTTTTTTGATTGTCCTGGTTTGTCTGCTGGCCAAAAGCAGAAATGAATTTCAGCTGGTCTGGTTCTGAGGTTACTCGAAACAAGTAGGAACTGATAAATGTGGGGGCACTGGCTTTGATGAGCTAAGGCAAATTTCAGGATTTGCTTCATATGTCTTCGAAGATTCAGCCCTCCTGTATCAGTTGATACAAAACTTTTAAGTTTTCCATCACCCCACTCTCACTCCACTTACGTTTTGTAGGCACTGGGTGCGTAGCTGTGCACTTGTGCATGGTTCTGTTTTGCCCTTCTTGTAATTAATGAGGAGAAGATAAGAGTTCCTTACCTCGCTGAGTGAACCAGATTCTAGCTTTGTATCCCTGCAGATTGAACTTTGCACTGCAGTTGTCTGAGACTGTGAGAGCTTAAGGAATCTTGTTCCTTTCATGCTTGGATGGAGCCTGTCTGGCAGCAGACAGTCTTGCTGTGTAAGGAGTAAGGTAATTGATGTCACTTTGACATTTGCATTTAGGAGAAGATGAACCAGCTGAAGAAGGGCCTGATTCCTATCGGGATTTAGAGATTTTAAGGATTACAGTGGAGTAACACTAATTTTCTTTGCAATGTGGTATATTGTTACTGGTTTGTGTAAATGGAGATCTTGGTAGCTGTTGGTTCTCTGAAGTGCTCTAGGAGGGCCAGAGAAGCAGTTTTGTTTGTGTTCCTAAATAACTGAGGTGTAAATTGTCATTTTCATCTGGTTTGGAGGTTTTTGCACAAAGGCTGACTCAGAAAAGTGTTCTGAGATCTGGTAGCTGGCTTTGGTGGCATTCCCTTCACCTGATGCGTTTCCAAAGAGAACTGTGTGTTTCAGGGATCAGGACCCAGGAAAAGCTTGTTTAAATAAGACAACTCTGTTCCAGGCCTTGCCTGAGCCTCCTGTCTGGGCAGGGCTCTGGTGGATCCTGTTGCAATTCCGTAGCTCCTTAGATCTTGAAAGATGATAGAAAACTTTTACCTTTTCTTCTGGTGCTATCCTGCTGTGTTATTTCAATGTCCAAATGCATTCTCCAGCAGATTTTACCCGTTCAAAGAGTGATCAAACTTCAATTCAAAGATCAGTTATTGCTGAAGGTTTTATAGCTTGTGGTATCAGGTGAGTATGGTGAACATGTGTTATAGTAGTGAGGAGTATCTGTACACTAGAAAAAGAAGAAAATTATTTAACTTCTAAATTAAAAAAAATTGAAGCTTTTGTAAATTTTCTTACAAGTTTGGGAGGTTTTTGTGCTTGCTAATTATAGTATGTGTAAATAATAGATTTGTATCTCAAAATCCTTTTCCAAACTGGAGGTGAAGAATGAGATTTCATGACTACCAGCAGGCTACTGGTTTTGTGTCATTTTTATCATGTGAACCTTATCAGTATTTTAAAGATAAATTTGCAGTTATAAAACAACAAAACAAAGAAAATACTCTGTAGAAGAAACGGTTGCTATGTTTGTGCAGTGTTTACCTTTGTACTTCTGTAGAGTTTTCATTAATGTCCTTTGTAACTGTCCTCAAAGTTTTATTTAGTGCACGTGTTTTTGCAAAAAGTCTTAAAAATGGATTATGACAGATGTGTTGCTTGCTTTGATGCCAAACTTCTGTGTCTATGATTGTTCTTAAGTTGGCACAGGTATCACTTGAATAATATTGCTTGTGGTAACAAAAGGCTTAAATGGATTCCAGTTTTGTGATTTTCTGTGGCACTTGGGAAACAAAAGAGGAAAGCCAGTTTAATTTAATAAATTTTCAAGAGTGCAGAAAAGTTCAAAGCTTTAGGCTCAGGTTCAGTGCTGAAGGTTCAAAGCTGAAAAAATGTGTTGAGCTTTAATTATTCCTTTTTCAGCTTAAGAGTGTTATGATGCAATTTAGTCTGTTTTTAAATCCTACTTACCTAGGAATTACAAATAAGTTATCCAAACTGACTGTAATATGTAGTATATATATATATAAATTGTATTAATTTCTATGTGCTCTGAGGCCATTTTTATTTCCTTAATTAGTTGTTCATGACTGAAGATTCATGCAGCAGGATGATTTAAGCAGCCAAGTCTTAATTCTCCATGGTAAATGGAGACTGAGGTGTACTGTAGCTAACAAGAAAAAATAGGTGCAATAATACAGCTCTAGTTATAAAGCATTTGGATTTGCAAAACACGTCCAGTGTGCTTTTATTATCTCTCAGGGTTTGTGAGCTCTACCATAGCACCAGTCCAGAACTGACCCTTTGGAGAGTGTCAGCCCCATTTTCCTGCCACTCCATTTTAGGGGGTGTTCATTGGCATTTCCACAGCTTGTGTTTAGCTGGGCTAATAAATCCTCAAGAGTCAGGGTCCCTGTGACTTTGAGGTGACCTTACGTGGTGCAAACTCAACCCCATCATGGTTTATTAATCCGCTATTGACTGGCAGAGACTCCTCTGTATCATCGTGCCCTGAAGCAGCAGAAGTGCTATGCATATACTGCATTTAAGCTCATAAATTCTGCTAGGACCTGAGCTGCCTTTTAATTCTGTTGCAGATGCATATACAACCTGCATAAACAGCTCATGGGTTTGCAAATTTGAGTTTTTATGTCAAAGTCGCAGGTGCATAATTCATCTCCTTCCTAGAGTGGAATATTGCACCCCTCCCTGCCTTGGTTTCTTGTCTTCCTGCTGCAGCATTCTGGAAAAGTGAGAACAGGTTGTGCAGCCTGAGACACGCTGGACAGGTTGCTTCACCAAAAGAGGTTTGTGAGGGGAGGGAGATTGGGCTCACAAATGGTGCTTGCTTCTTCCTTCAAGAAAGGGTGGGGAGAGCACCTTGTGCAGCTCCCTGTGCTTCAGATTATTTTCAGAATCTGGACAAGGCTGCATTCAGCCTGAGAGTGGTGTGTTGTCATGTTAAGAGATAGTTTTAATTTTTGGCATGCAGACAGGGAGGGTGTTCTAAAAAGTCTGTGGAATGGGTCAGGGCCCTCTTTAACTCAGATGGCTGATGTGTCACATTTTACATTTCCATATACCCTATCATGTCAGTGATATTCTTGATGCTTGACAGGCAATTTAACTTGTGAGGAAACAAAATGTGGGTTTAACAAAAGGACTCCGCTAGCAGTTTCTTACAGTGCTCTTGTAAAGCTATTTTACAGAGAGGATGCAAGTTGTTATCAGTTATTTTACTTGTGTGGACTTCTAAAATATAGTTGTGGATATATGTTTCGATAATTTCATATATATGCAAGCTTATTATTGCTCTTGCACTTTAGAGCAAGAAAAATGGGCACGATTTATAAAGGTTTGTTCTTGGTCTAATGAATTATCATTTCAGATTTGGACACCCATGAAAGAAATTTGTACAAATTTGAGTCAAACCTTTTAGCACCTGAGAAAGGCTCATTCATTTGAAAGAGTTTTATAAGCAAGTACTTCAACAATCCTTGCTCTGTCTAGCACGAGGAGCAATCCATTATTCCCAGCTGGGTGCTACAAGGCTTTATATATCCATGTCAGTCCCTCCAAATATCCTGTGACAGTGAAGGAAATTGTTGTGTGTTACAATGTGATTCTTGCTGTTGGCATCCCATGGAGGTTCAGAGGCGGTGGGAAACTCTCAAAAGTTAAGTAAAAAGCCGTGCAGGTGTACTGTTTCCCAGTGCAATTTCCTACTTTGATACAATTTCCAAGTTCACTAATTTTTTAGCTGATCGAACTGTTTCTAACTCAACTTTTGCTAAGTATGAATTCTAGGTATTTTTTTGCTTATCACCAGATAATAAAGAAAGGAAATGAAATATTATTTGCTTAATGTGTAGGTGAGATTAAAGAAGAAAACTCTTCCTGTCTGTATTAGCGAAGAGAAATTGTCCTTTAAATAACATGAGAAGTGTGTGAACATTATGAAGGAAAATATTTCTCTTATGACCTGTAATTGTGCTGGGACTCAACAATTAGGCAAAGTTGTCACTGGATTAGTCCTTTATGGGGATATGTTACCTCTTTCAGCTTAATCTGTTTTACAAAGGAAAGCATAAGTGACAATTTGTAAAGATTTGTGGTATTTTCAGCCTGTTGCAAAATCAGAGACAAGTCAGGCAAGTTAAAACTCCTTGAGCTGTGACTTCAATGTTGCTAGAAGCAGGTTTGAGCTCAGTTGCATTGCTGACATCGTTAACATCTGATTTCTGTGGAATTAAAGGAGGGGGGTGTGTTTTAAGAGCTTTGGTTTCACAGGCTTGAAGGAGTATTGCAACTACACAAGCAGAAAAGGGACAATGTTCTTCTTAAAAGCATTACAGATTTGGTATACAGAAGTACTTTATGGCTATTTGGTAAGTAGCAGAAAGTCTAGTTAAAACTTTGTTGGTATGGAATCTTGAAAGTGCTGCTAAAAGATTCATTCTGTAGTGAATTTTTTTAATGATTGAACTAAGACACACACACCAGTTTTACAGAACTTGCTTTATAATGTGTCAGTTAACAAAGAAAGCAAAAAAAATTCTGTGACTTTTGGTAATAATTGCGAAGAGAAGCATATGCAAAAGTGGAACAAACCAAAATTAAATTTTCTTATATCCTGGATTATTACTGTTTGAGAAGAATTTTCTGGTTCCTGACATTGTTCTGTCACTGCACCAGAAAACAAATTTTGCTAAGGTAGTTGTTCTCCAGTGTTCAGACATCATTCCACTACATGATTTCCAAGTAGAACAGAATTGGCATCATTCTTCCATTTGCTGGGTAGTTGTCTGTTACTCAGGGTGCACTGTAGGTGCTGTTTGTGCTGAGTTCCATGTGCTATGCAGGGACTTGGAGAATTCAGCTGTCCCTCACAGCAGCATTTACTGCAGCTTGTACTATTTTACCTGGGAAAAACTGCAAATTGACCTGAGCTGTCTGCCAAGTAAAACCCTGTCAGTCACTGAGCTCTGTGGCACTGTGGAGTTGGAGTCATTTTTAGGTGCTGGTGTTGCTTGGTTTGTCTAGACTTGGGCAAAGTAGAGGATTTCCTTTCTAGCATTAGTGTGCAGAGCCCAGCAGTTGAAGACCAAAGAAACTTTGATCAAAGCAAACATCTACATTTTGTCTGTATGAGAAGTATCTTAGGCACTCAGTTCCCTATTTGAGTGCCTTTGGGCTGTTCCTGACTCTCAGTGTTCAGCAGCAGAAGCAGTGTCATGGATTATTTAACCCTTCCTCGAGTAGGAGTTACAGACAGTTTGTCTAGACTAGCTGAATGTGTTATGAAGAGATTTCCTTTGTGTCTTTAAAATACCAGAGTTTTGCCTGTACGACTGAGATTCTTTCTTGATATCAAAAGGTAAATTTGCCTGTCATTACATTTAGGTAAAGGCTAAGTCACAGATGAAAAGACATTTCAAACAAAGAAAACCCAAAAACCTTCAAATGTTAGAATGATCAGCAAGAGAAATCACTTAATTTTTCAGGATCAGCTAACATCCTCTTCTTGATAATGTTCCATTGCCTCCGAGGGCACTTACTTGATTTAATGTCATTACATTTTAGTACATGAGTACTAAAAACTCACTTAAAGGACTGCAATGTCTATAACCTTTAGTTAACCTCATCAGCCTAAGTGAATTCTGGCCAAAAGATGTCAATGTTTGGCATAAAAATGTTGTGCCAATCTAAGCATAACATTGGTACTAATGCTTTTAGCACATTCTGAGATAATACATTGTCTGCGTTGCCATGGCCAAAGGCTGGAGAGAAACCCGAACACACACACATAGACACACACCTGCAGCAAAAAGAACCCTCCAGAAATGAACAAATGTACAAAAAAACCAAAAACTCTACTCTGGGTGATTAACTTTTAAGAAGGGAGAAAACCCAGCGATTTAAACTGAACTACTTGCAGGTTTTAGCTTTCTGAAGCTTTTTGCTAGACTTTATAGCAATAAACACAGACTGTGTTATAGTTTGTGGATTAAATTAACTTCTGATTTATGAGAGCAAACGAAATGTCTTCTAATTGTGTTATACAACTCTTAATGTGTGCAGTGTAGTAGGATATTGGTGTGTGGCCATCAGCTCCAAAGGGCTCTGGTCAGAGGTAGAGCAGAGACTGGTCTTGCACAGAACCTGGATAAAAAGGCACTTAGCACTGGATGTACCTTAATTATTTAGAGTGACATCTTTTCTTTGTTCTTAGGCCTGGACTGTACCCGTGGTTAGTCAAGGGGTGTAGAACTATAGAGCTGGCCAAACCAAAGCTCTCACAGCTGAGTCGATGCAGGCTCCCTTTGTGCTCAGCTGCTGACTGCACACGGATCAAACCCGGAGCTGCGTTGCCACCTAGTGAGAAATCTGCAGGGACACTGTCCACGTGGAGCTGCACAAACAGGGCACTACAGGGGAGAAAACAAATACCCCCTGAGCCTCAATCTAATCTGAGGTGCAGTTAAACATGAGAACATGAGACTAAGGCAAGTTAGCATTTCCTGCTAATATTGTGAAATCTGGTTTTCTGGCTTCTTTACTCTTTGGGAGAAGGACAGCAATTGAGATTTGACATATTGTCAAATGTTTTCTGCTGCTGTATTCTGGCCATTTGTTTTTATTGCCAAGTTGTCAATGCTGTTGTGCTCAGAGGTGTTTGTGCAGGACTCACCAGAACCAGCCTGGTGGAAAAGCAGCTCCAGCAGGGAACTCCACAAGGGGAGAGGGAAAAGGATTGTTTGCAGTTGAGGTGGATCGATTCCTTGATTGTATTAATTGCTGCAGTTGCACAGGCATTGCACCAGCATGAAGGGAAAGATGGTGCAGGAGAGGAGAAGGAGCTAACAAGAGAGGGAACAATCCCTGCGTTTAATGGGGCTGCTACCTTTAAGTGTTAGTTTTCATTACAAGAAAGCACAATCAGTGTAACTTGGAACACAACCTTGCAATTATTTCAGTAAAGTCCACTGTGACCATACAGCTGAGAATTTTGGCAGTTCAGTGCTCCAAATACGTGTAGAATTCTTTTCTCAAATACACAACTTATGGCCAATTCTTTCTCTGTTTTATTTTTGTTTGTTTTCAAAAGAAATTTCACAGCACACGCTTGACAGATCTGCTACTGCACTTCCTTCTTTTAAGGAACTCATTGTATCACAAAGTGTTTAAAATTGTGGTTTGCAGTGTAAAAACCTGTGGTCTGTAGTACTTGGGAAGGTTTTGGGTTTCAGGCTGTCACACAGTGCTGGGAAACAGGTGGGAATGTGGGATTTAATAAATGTGGTTATCAGCAGTGGACCCACTTTCATAACCTGATTGATCACAACTTGAGAGTCAATGACAATTTTCAATTTCCTTTCATTAATTATTGAAAACAATGCAACATTAGAAGTGTTTCTGATTTTACAGCACAGGTTGCAGAATGTCATCAGCAGTAATTCCATTTCTATTTGGAAAACCAACCTCGTGACAGAGAGAACCCTCCTTACTCCTTTTTAAATTAATTTATGGAGTTTGTAACCCTGCTTCTGATTATTATATTCTTTCTTAAGTTTATGAAGCACTTTAGAAACTGCTACTTCGCTACACAGAGAAGACAGATTATGCATATAATTAATTAAAAAACTATAATAATCCAGAAAGTGTTGCTTTCACATTCTTACGTTTCCTCTTTCCCTTTTTCCCTACCTCTGAACCTGCTGCTGAGTATTAACCAAGAGGACATGGAATGCATAAAGTCTTAGATGAGAGATATCTAATCTTTGTTCTTCCTTGAAAAATGTTAGATTCTTTTTCAATGTGGTGGTTGCTTTGTAAAAAGTTGCTAAGAATTAACATTTAATTAAATGAAGTGGGTTTAGAATATCTGTAGTAGGCAGCTGTTAAATACTCTTTTGGGCATTCTTAGACATTTTTGTTAGTTCAAGTTGATTCATTTCCTAAAATACACCATCGTATTTATGAAGCATTGCTTGTTTTCATGTCAGTAAAAATGAGAAAGAATGAAAGGAGAGAGAGTTTTTTTCATGGACACAATCATGCAAACCCATTTACACTGTCTGTCAGATACTTGATTCTGGACAAGTCTGGTGGATGTATCAGAAGCTGAGAGAAAAGTGGGATTTTTCACACCCGGTTTCGTCTTCATCATAGCTGACAGAGTATAAATTGAGGAAGGAGAATTGTCTTTTAAGTCTCCCAAGACACCCAGGTCCAGCTAAAAAGCCATTAACATGTTTATGTCCAAACACTGAGAAAGAATAGAGTAGCAAGTGAAAGTTACTCAGAATTTGGTGAACATCTCCAAAGTCTAATTCCACAAAATGAAGATTTCCATAGGTTTCTTCATGGAGGTTTCAGAAAGGGAAATATTAGCTGTAACTGCATATTGTTTTCTTGCTTCATGACAGCATTTTGTTTCCAAACAAAATGACTGTTTACTACAGTAGCATTAAAACAAAATATACCAATGGGAGATGGATTCTCTCACATTGCCAGTGTACTTGTTGATTCCCATGGCATTTTTATCAGGGGCCACTCACAGCTACATACATTTGTTTCTTTTTGGTGCTTGTTTTGGGCATGTTTGCTCAGATACAGATGGATTGTGCAGTAAAGATTTGGTGCAGTAAAGAATGGAGACACTTTCAGGGAAAGGTGTACTTGTTTTTTGCAGCATCCTAAGCAGCTTTGAAGGCTGTTTTTGCAGCCTTACTTTCTTTCTCCTTCCATGTTCCTTTTCTTTCTTTCAAGTCGAGTTCTGTAATTGAGGTTGCTCATGAGCCATTTCCAGTGCTAAAACTGCAAACCAGTGGGCCAGTGAAGACAAAAATAAATTTGTATTTTTCTTAACTGAGTTAGCACTGAAATGGTTTTGGTGTGTGGTGGGACAAGCTGCAGGCTGCTGGAACCTAAGGCAGGAATGTGTGTGGGATGAAGGGGGAAACAGCCAGCAGTTAAATCAGCTTGGCTGCCCCGGAGCCTCAGCCACCCCAAAGTGTGTGGGAGGAGAGGCAGGAAAAGCTTTTAGTGCTTGTTGAGGCAACGAATCATTAACTGGTGGGATGTATCTGTGTGATGAGGAGTCGCTCACATACCCCAGGAAGACGGGAAGTGGTGTTTTAATTAAGGGAAATGGGAATACTCTCTGATGGAAGAAGAAAAACATATTTAAAAAGAACAGATCTTTGGGGCAGAAACATTGCTGTGGTTCTGTAGTAGAGGAGTTTCACTGCCAATGTCAATACAGGATGTTCCCACCTCCAGCTGCTCGTTCCTGTTGCAGTGTGTTGGCTGCACTGAGAGCTTTTATGACTTCCCTGATGTATTATAAGAATAATAAAGCCTAGAAGTAGTTTGCACAGAGCAGCAAGAATGGACAAAGAGAGGAGTTTGGGGAAATGTTTTAAGTCAGTACTTCCCTGGAAGTTCACCTGGTTCTGGACGTGTGACCTCCGGCACAGTGCGATTGGTTAAACTGGAATTTGGTGTTGTGCAGGATGCACCACAGGGCTGTTACAGGATGATTTGAGGCAGACGTGTGTAGTGTCTACAGCAGAAAGGGAATTAGATCTGGATTAAATGTTTTTGATAATGGGAGGATGCAGGGAAAGCCTTTGTGGGAAGATGCTCGGGGCTGTGGGTCCCCAGACAGCTCCAGTGGGCCAAAGCTGAACCCATCAGCTTTGTGTGTGGTGCTTCTGTGAAAATACATTTAAGGAGGGATGGGAAACACTGGAGCAAAGTGTAGGATACCAGAACAAAAAGAGGGAACAGCAAGGTCAGGGAAGGAGGAGATTCACCCTGGTCTTCACCAAATGGAGGACACTGCAGTGTCACCCCTGCTCCCCTCACAGCTGGGGCTGGAGTGGAGCTGAGCTCATGAAAGGGGGAGGAAATTTCTTGGTTTCATGTTTATCTTCTTGATTCCCTCTACCCAAATCAATAAGTACTTGTTTTAATTGGCAAAAATTAAGTTAATTTCATCAAGGCTATTTGGCTGAAAACAGTAGCTGATAAACAATCTCCCTGTCTTTATCTCAACCCGTGAGCTTTTTGGTACTTGTGTTTTCTACCCCTGCCTGGCTGAGTGGGAGTTTAACATCTAGCAAAGGCTAATAATGCACAGGACAAGACCTGTGTGTGTGTAGGGTGAAACAGCTATGGCTGGGATCTCAGTGTCTCCCTTGTCTTCAGGTGTGCATCAGGCACGTTTCCAAGGCACACAATCCACTGTAGCTGTTTCTGGAAGAATTCCATTTGGGTGGTCAGGAGCTTCTCCATGACGCTCACCAAAGGATTGTTGGTGAGAGTGACATAACCAAGTGAACAAAGCATCTTGATTTCCCTTTACCTTAGTACTACCGCATCTGTTTAAATTATATATAATCATATGTTGCTGTACAAAATACATAGAAGCATTTTAAGCAAGAAGCTTACTGATGCAGATACTTCTTTTGAAAATACTGTCATACCCAAGCTGTGGCTGGAAAGCTAAACCTTTAAGGGATTGAACCTGGAAAACCAGAGTGGTGTATGTATAAAAATGAATTGTGTCATAAAAATGACATGTGCCTTCCATCTTGCTAAGAAACTTGAAGCTGTCCCAAAAAAAGATGGGGCTGCTACAGTCTGTGCATGTCACTTTTAAAATAATGAAATGGTGCTATTTATGTAGGCAGCTAGAGATCATCTAATTCTTCCATGAGCATACTTTGAAAATATGTTCAGTATATTTGAGATGTCCTAAAAACTTGGGTATCAGATTTTGAAAGGAAATTAGGTGTTTGCCAGAATTATCAGAGATGTGTAGGGTATTAGGTTGTTAATTCCCATGGGAATTTTAAGTGATACTCATGTTTTATGTTTTCTATCAAAGACTGATACATCTTTCTGTGCAATTATATAGAGCAAATATATGTTTTAGTGCTTCTAGCACTTTGCTTTAAGTGTCGCTATCCACACATGAGGCTACATTTTCTCTGTGTGGTGATTATAGCTGGGAATTCCCTTTTCCATCTAGAAACTTTTCTTCTGTGTTGTCAAAGTCTCAACTTTCCTGCCATTTTAACAATTTTAGTGCCTCTGTAAATAATTAGCCATGTCTAAAATGAAAACTTTAACATGACTCCAATTGCTAAAAAAAAATCAAAGTTTTGTAAACAGACTGAAATTCTGCAATATTTGTTGGTAACAGTTGTATAAAAGGATAGCTTGTAAATGCATTTTAAATTATGATGAAAAGTATGAGTCTGTGGACATCTTAAATGGAACATTTAAGACATCTTAAATGGAACACCAGGTCTTTTTTTCCTATTCCTGGTTGTGTGACAATACCTTTCATGCAGCTGGCAGAGAAATTTCTAAACCTTGTGCTTTTAAAGCTTGCAGTTCTATTTATTATCGCTGTTGTCAATTATGTTTAATTTAGAAAAAAGTGCTGACAGGGAAGGCCTAAAGAATGAACCAGAAAGTAATTTCTTAAGTCATATCAAGAAGAGAAAAATGAATAGATGAAGGGTTCAGAAAGGATTCAAATGAAGTTAAATAGTCCACCCAGTAAAAGATGACAGCTTGGTTTGGATTCCAAGACTTGTCTTGCCTGAGGGCATGTTCTTTCAGCTAAATTTTGTTTACTAGTGAAGCAGACTGCTGGAAATATGGGACACATGACCATTAGTATATGACACATCACCTCTTGCTGCTGAAAGCTTACTCCACTGGCAGATTCTAAAGTTGTCCTGAATCTTTTGTGGGTATCTGGAATATGAAATGCTAATGTGAATATGGGTTATGTGTCTGGGAGTTTTATTACTACACAACATGGCTCAAATACTCAGCAGAGGTTTAGAATAATTAACAGGAGAGGTAGCAAATAGTTCATACAATGTTCTGTTCAGAATGATGCCACACATAATATTGTGGCTCACAAGATAATAATGGGATTTTTCTTAGGAAATCCTCAATCATCTGGTGGAACCAAACATCTGCTTGGGCTTGTGTTGCATTCAGAATTGGAATCATGTCTGTGGGTACTTGTGATTCTGTTTCCCTCTTGAACCTGCGGAGGTAAAATTTAATGCAGTCTGGAAAAAGCATCTGATAAAGGATTGAGGAGATGCTGATGTCATTTTTCTAAGTGAAAACAGTGAAATGTATGTGTTATCTCTGGCTTTTCTCCTCCTCCCCTTTCCTTTTTACTGGTCCTGAACATGACTTATTTTGACCTTTTGGTCACAGTCCAAATTTACTTCAGAATCCATCATCTCTTTCCTGCCCTGTGGCTTTGTTGAATCAGCGTGGTATGTACTTGTCTGTCTCTTTATACCTCATTTTCTTTTTCTTAATAGGCCTACTGTTGAACAAGTCCCTGCTGTGTTCAAAATAGGACTTTGTTCTGCTCTTAGCCCCAAGACCCCTTAGTCATAAAAAGCCTTGTTCTGTAACTTCTGTTCATTTGTTTTCCTGTTTGGAGATTTTATTTTCCACTTTATTTCTCGTTCCTCTAGTGCTGGTGCTCAGTCTGTGAGCAATTGTTGCACTCATCTAATATTACACAGAGGAATGAGGGAAATGGCAGCATATGCTTTCCTCCTTTCAGTTCTAATTCCTTTGAAATAAAGGAAAATAACACAAAATATTAATAAAGGGAGCAGCCAAAATAAACGATTTTGAACACAATTTTTCCTGTAAATAAAGCAGAATTTCCTGTCGGATATTTTCACTTGGCTTTCCATCTGAACTAGGTGTTGGATACCACAGTGCAGTGTGGTGGCATTAAAGCTGTTGTAAAATAAGAGACAAAATAAAAGCAGCCTGTTTTCTGAAGATCATAGTCATTCACAGAATCACAGTTTTTCATTCTCTTGCACTGCTCCTCAGTGTGCTCATCTCTGATCCTGTTTGGGAAGGACTGGATGTGTGCTTGAGTGAACCTCTCTGCCTGGAAAAGGGGTGGGAACCATTTAGGGTCAAATCATTGCCTGTTATGATGGAAGGGAAAGTTACAGTGTGGCTTTAGTAGTTATTCTGCATTAATGTGGTGTAAGAACTGATAATGTGAGTATTTTCCATAGTGAAAGATATACTGCTGTTTTCTTAGGTTGTAGAATTTGATCTACATAAATTGATGGACAAAAAAAGGCCAAATTTTACATTAATTTATCAAAATTTATTCTGTATCACTGAATTATACTTCTGTTTGCCGTTCTGCTTGCACTTTCTAAGGTGCCATTACATGATGGTTTCTAAGTATTACTCTGTCGTTTTGCTTTTAGATTGTATTTTCAAGGTTGTGAGGGAGGGGACACCTAATGCAGGTGTAATATAAAAGTTCTGGTAACAAAATTTGCACTTTGTGAATCTGAACATTTTTTTGCATTCAGGCATTTCCAAACTCTCAGCTTTTATTTGAATTTATAGATGGCTGAAAGATCCAGAGTCTAGCATAAATCTCAGTTACCTGTTAAATGCTTGACATAAAAGAATGTTCATCTTGCTGCTTGCATTTTTCAATATAATTGATTCATGTTAAGAATGTAAGAGGGCACATGTGAAAATAGTGCATTTTAAATCTCTTTCTAGTGTAGACAATTACGTGGTGAATAGTCTTAAACCAAGAAATCATATTTTTATTTCTCCATAAATGCATGTGTAGGTCCTTCTTGATCAATGTCCAATTGTATGGAAAGAGAATAGAAAAGTAAAATGTCTGCTTCAGAATTCAGACTGATATTTTCCTCACTTATCAAATTATCATCAAAGCTATTCATTCAAGATTTTGCTATTCTTCTAGAATACAAGTAGATAAGCTAAAAGAAAAAGATTTAAGGATGATAATAAAAATACCAAATAGTTTCAACAAAGAAGAAAGAAAATTAATTCAGTGAGGTTTGGTTTTTTGCATTTTTTTTATCTGCAGAAAGATTGATTTGTGATCCGAAAAAGTAAGAATGTTGTTTAAAACAAAATCTCTCAAACTTTGAGAGATTTCAGAGTGGTTTCTGCTCTTCTTTTAGTTGCAACTTTTCCTGCTTTATTCACCTTTATTCACTCTTCTCTAGAACAGAGATGCAAACTAATGTATGCTGATTGAAATTTCTGCCAGTGTCATTTCATATAATCTGATTTTAAAATAAATACTACTAAAGAAGTAAACTGCAAGAAATTTAAACTTAGGAAAAATATTTCTTTCCTTATGAGGATGATCAGGTACTGGTGGAGGTTTTCTGGGCAGTTGTAGTTTCCAGAGCTCAGCTGGGTGTGGGCCTGCACAATCTGCTCCAGTTCACCCTGCTTTGAGCTGAGGGTTTAGAATAGAGACCTCCAGTTATTAATAGTTCTGTAGTGTGGTGAAAGTCTGTCTTCTGCTTTTGGAGGTAATTCTGCAGTGTTGTTAAATATTTAGGGTGAAAATCTCAGTGTAGTCTACAACTGTACATTAAAGGAAGTTCTTCAGACTATGACCAAGGAGATCTTCTATTAATGTGTCAATTCAAGAATCTGTTAAGTTTTGAGAGATATGTGGGTATTTGAATTAAGCATAATTAAATACCATCTTGTCAGTGTTCTTTATAAAGATTAATTAATTTATTAGAAATTTCAACTGTGTACATCTTTCCAAACACTGTGTTCTAAACAGCTTGGATATGTAGCTAATCTGCTTCTACCTTCTTATCTTCCACAGATCTGAAGAGAGAAGCCAGTATTTGTCACATGCTGAAGCATCCTCACATTGTTGAACTGTTGGAGACGTACAGCTCAGATGGAATGCTTTATATGGTCTTTGAGTTGTAAGTTTCTCTCCTTGATTCTACCTTTCTGTGTTGTCATTTGCTAAATAAAATCCTAAAAGTATGTCTGCTCACGCCTGTAGGTTTTGTAGCTCAGAGGTCTTGAGTGCCTTGAAAATATTTATTTCTGGCAAGTCCAAGTTGTCCCAAAAAAAAAAAAGTCCCATTGTCTAAGTGGTGAACACCAGGGCTTTCTGAAGACAGGCAGGATCTTTTTTGATGGCTGCAGGTCAGAGACAAGTTGAAAATCTGCTGGTAGACATCACCTTTGGGTAACTGAGGGTATTTTGTTCCAGTTGTTTATTTTTTTTCCACACTGTTGCTTCTTTAGCTCTGCTTTTCTGTTACTAGATAAGAAAGTAAAGTTATTGGTGTATTTAAGTATTCTTGTAAATCAGTATATCTATTCACAATATATGAAAAGAGGCTTTTGTCTAAAAGATTTGTTTCAGAAGTTTGAATGTAAGAGTTTAGTTGTAAGAGGGAGCAAAATGTGACTTTTCAGCAAGGGACAGGTATTTTTATTCAACATCAAGAAACAAAGAAGAGGGGCAGCCCCAAAATTACCACAACCTTTCTTTGAGAGAAAATTATTAGTTCTTCCCGAGTTAGTTTTATCTAAATGGGAAGGATACAACCAGACATGTGAAATGGTCTTTTGTGCATGTTCTGGGTTTGATCTTCTTTCTCTCTGCCTACCAGCTCTTCTTTTTATGCTCCCTATATTTTCATTCCTAGTCAGTCTGGGCATATATATCTGTACCTCCTAAATTTTTCTGATCTTCAGAAAATGTTTTCTGCTGGATTGGAGCTGCTGATGTTGGAGTAACCACATTGTACCAGTTTGTTTGGTAAAACTGGCTTGCCCATTAGAGCCAAGAATTTGATTTGAGATGGCCATATAGAAAATACCACATGTTTTCACGTTTTACCATTGAGGTAGTAGAAAAGACACAATAAACATTAGATAAAGCAGAAAATTGTTGTTTGCAAGTCTTCTGCCTTTTTTAGATGAATTTATAAACTTACAGTTTTGTGAAATAATTGTTCTATGCTTTCCTCTCTGTACATTTTGATTCAATACTGACTTTGCTTTTTATTTTGAAAATCCCAAAGCATGGACCAAGGGGCATTAATTACCTTATTATGAAATAATTATGTACACCTTGGGTAGTCATAGTAAGATAATTAGCAAGATTTTGAAATGGAAAAAAAAAAAAGGGTTTGCTTCTATTTTTACCATGCTGATAGCTCAGAAATATGAGACAAAAGCAGTAATTATTTTTTAATGACAACCCTATTATAATTTGTGTTTGTACACATAAAAAGCAAGTCTGAACAATTAGAATTACTACACAAATACTGCACCTGACTTCAGGCCACACGAAAGAAGGAATTACAAAGCTCAATTATTTGAGGGATGATGATTGTTTATCATATGTATGTCCTTGTCTCCTTTGTGCAGGAAAATCATCAGTCTTTTGTAGCAGTGATGGAAAATGAGGCAGTAGGAACACCTGTGCTGGAAATGTGGGAGGGAATGGAGGAGCTGTGGCAGGAGGTGTTGTTGTGCTGGAGGGGATGCTTGGGTGGAGTGATGCAGCAGCAGACTGATGTTTGTGAGGACTGAGACTGCACTGCCTGAGAATGAGCAGTTCAGGGCACACTCTGTAACTGTGACCATGAAAACAAACTTGGGGTTAGCAGAAAAGCATCTCTGTACATGTAGGTAATTCATATCCCCCCCTACTGCCCTCTGTTCATTGTGCTGGTATTGTAACCAGCTCAGCTGATTTGCAGCGAATTTGTGTCTGCAGTAATAAAATCCATTTTGTTAGGGTCTAGTTACTCTGAAGACACCAAAATCTGCAGAGGAGACATAAACCCAGCTGTGATGAGGGATTTGTGGGCTTGCAGGTGCTTTCCATGAAAAATAAGGCATGTCTAGACATGAAATTTGTGGAACAACCAAACCTAAAACTTGGTGCCATCACTTGCACATAAATGATACATTGGTTCACTGCTGGTTTTTTTTTCACTGAAAAACTATGTTTTCATAGCTGCTAGGAGGACCCTGAATATCTTGCCAAACCTACTGATACAGGAAAAGTACAAGTGAGATAAGCAAATGTAGCATGTACCTGGTAACAACTGATTGAGCCACTAAGGAAAATGTACAACTGGTGCCCGATTTTGAAAGCTTTTGTGAAAAGAAACATTTTAAAAATCAAACCACGATTCCCAGAAGCACTGATGAACAGTAGCAATGAGGTTTAACACCAAAAAATGAGCTCTGTTTTAAACCCCTTACTCATACATAAACTCAAGCACTCTCTAGAATGGCCTGTATCTCAATTACCATCAGGCTGCATGGTGCTGCTGTAATAAATTGCACTGAAGCAGGTGGTCATAATAGACAAAGTGCATGTGTAGTGTAAAAAGCAGAGCCTACCCCAGAAGGTCTTATTGCTAAGGTGAAAATATTATTTTAAAAGTATTTCGGTGTTCCTGTGTTACAAAGGAGAGAGGCTCTACCTGTGCAAAGTGATTTCCCTCACATGCATCCCAGCTGCCCTCCCAGAGGGACTCTCCTCTGAAGGATATGATCCCTTGGAGGCTCTGGGGACACCTTACATCTGAGAAAGGCCAGTTCAACTCTCTATAATAGAGTTGCAATTTTCTTTCCCATTCTTGGTGTTATTTGCTGGCAGCTGTACAGAATCATGGGGTCATTTAGGTTGGAAAAGACCTCATCAGATCATCAAGTCCAACCATTAACCCAGCAGTGCCAAGTCCACCACTAAACCACCTCCCTAAACTTCACATCTACACATCTTTTAAATAACCCCGAGGATGGTGACTGCACTATTAACCTGGGCATCCTGTTCTCATGCTTGACAACTCTCTCAGTGCAGAAATTTTTACTGCTACGTGATGTAAGCCTCCCCTAGCACAAATTGAGGCCATTTCCCCTTTTCTGATTGCTTTTGTTACCTGAGAGAACAAGCCGACCCTGACCTGGCTACAGCCCCTTTCAGGCATTTGTAGAGACTGATGAGGTCCCCCATAAGCCTCCTGGTTTTATTTAGATTACCATTTTCTCTGTGGTTTACAGGTGTCACTTAATATTCTATTGCTTATTACATTTTTTCCTTATGATCATTGATTTCTATCACTGAGAATACTTCGAGAAGGGTCAGAGCTACTTGCAATATTTCTGAAAGAAAGCAAATACTCATTTTGAAGGGTCTGAAAACTAGATTTTAGACTTATGAGTACATTATTTGCTGTTTATCCTCAGTATATATGGACTGAGAGTATTTCCATGCTGAAGAGCTCAGATACAGGAGCAGTGAGTGCATTCCAAATACATTGGTATTTGGTCATTTGCAAAATATTCTCACCACTGTACATAGTTGGGTTTGTTTTTCTTGGTGCATTCTAAGAGAGATTCATATCTTGGGACATTGGAAGAACTGATCTGTTAAGGTTTAGCAGTTTGGATGTATATATAAATATAATTATATACCTGTAGCTTTGCCATTTAATGTAGCTAACATGTAAAAATGCTTCAGGTTTAAAATCTCAAATTCATCAAAGCAATACTTAAAAGAGTTGCAGTTAGCTTATTTGAGGTAAGTGAAGATGCCAAGTATATAAAAACTGTCCAGGCAAAGGGGAAAATGCCATCATACACAAGCCTTGATACATACGTGGTACAAAACTCAGTTATGAGCAGTATATCAGCTCTGATTTTTTAATCTTATTTTTATTAAGTAATAATTCAGTTCCCTAAATGAAGTAGTGCTTTTAAAGCTTTCTCATTCTTCATCAATAAATCAAATTGTAGGCCGCAGCCTATTAAGTCTGCAAATCCAAAGTTATCATACTCCAATATGAAAATACAGATCTCTTATGCAGGATGCTGTCTGTTCTTCAGTCACTGCTGGTGTCAGAGCAGATTTCTCTGTGTGTGTGTATATATATATATAATATTATATATAATATTATATTTATATTTATTTATTGTGTGTCTATATATAAAATATATATATTTAAAATACATTGGTCCCACTCAGTTCATGTCCCTTCCGTGAGCTCCCTCTGCTGGTGTCAGGGAATTCTCTCAGGTTATGACTGTGTTCTGCTTTTTCCCAAAATTTTTTGCATCATCCACTTATGTCTTCAGCATGAATATATTTGTAAGTTTACTTCAGTGGGTTTTAACTTGCATTTTTTTCTTTTTTTGTGGTTTTCATTTGCTTATGCTGATAGTTGCAAACCCTTGAGACTTCCTGAACTTTAATTCCATCAATATTCCAAAACTTTATTGCTCTTATATCATAGAAGGCTTTCAAGTTCTGCAAAGTCATCTTGTAAGTGGTTGAGCTATTGCTGAGTTTTTAGTCTGTTGGTTCACTGAATTTGCTGGGATTTCTTATAACTGAGGTTGACTCTGGCTTCTTTTCAGCTTCAGCTAGACAAAAGTCTCATAATTTTCAGGAAAAATTCAATATCATGTATTGAATATATTGTATCAGATGGAGTGATACAAGCCCTTTTTATACATGAGTCAAAATCTACTCTTGAAAAATTAGTCAAATGAAGTCAGAGATTAAAGTATACCTGACTCATATTTGTGCTTGGGAGGCCAACAGTGTTCATCTTAATGGAGTAAAACTTTCAAACATGTTTGCCAAGAAGAAATTCAAACTAGCACGTACTGGTACAAAATGTCAATGAAAAATGCTGTTATATGTAAGTGGAAGGTAGAAATACATGTTAAAGACCATGCTAATTATAAATACCTTGTGTAATATAAAAGTTAATGTAAAAACATTACAGTCCTCCCTCCATGTCTCAGAAACTATTGATGCTGCTAAAAAGCTTGAGTGCCTCTGGGTCTTTAATTTCACTGACTTGTTATAAAATACAGATAACTAGTCTTCTAAAGGGTTCTGCTTCATGAGAATGACATCTCCTTATTTTTGGTAACTGATCATACATTTTTGTATATTCTACTTTTGAGAAAGGGTTGAGAGGTTGACATGAGGGATTTTTTTCCAATGAGCCAGTGAATTCCAGGTTTATGCTGCTCTCAGTGAACTTGCCCATACAGCATGGCTGCTGTATGGATTCTGTGATATCTCTGGGGGATATTTAGCCCTGTATGCAGGAGGGCTGAATATCTTCAATGTGCTTTTCTTTTGGTCACCAGTCCCTCTTACAGTTTGTCAGTGCTCTATCCAGATGATTGTGTATTTTGCGTGAGGGAGACTTTTGGGATTTATTTGGGAATTAAAGCTTCTGCACTTGGTTTGTGACTCTCTAAGCAGAAGTTTGGCATTGCAGATATGTAACAAAGCAGAAGTGATGCTGATACTCTGAACAGCTCACTGAAACAGCCCTGGGAATGTTGGCTGTCCAGATGCCCTGGAAATTCTGCCTTTTGGGTTTTTTCCCCCTTAATTCTTTGTGGAGAGTAAAAAGAAAAGGTGTGAAGGTTGAAAATGTCATGTTACATTCAATATTTTTGCAAGTGCCTCATTAAACATGAGTTACATGATTTTTGTTGTTCCTGTTAATTCTTGCTGCTCTCTTCTTGCCCCATCAGGCTGTGAACATTTCTAGATACCAATCTGCCTTAGGTCCCTTTCAAGAGAGGGAAAAGGAGGGCAGCACCAGGCTGCTTTCATTTTAGAGAAATGGCAGCATAATTTCAGACTAAGATCTATGGATATATCTGCATCTGAAGTGTAATGCTGCTCATTATGGGATGGTCAGAAAGATGAGGGAGAAAAGGAAAAAAGTATCAAGTTTCAGAGCTGGTGATACAGTATGTGGCCTGTCAGTGTTCTGAGGTGTCTGTGAGCTGTAAAATCTCCTCTTGGCTGCCTAATTATCCAGAGGAGAATGCCAACTGGCAAGACTGTGCTGTATTTCTAGAGTATTTTTTACAGTCTTCATTTAAAATTCAAATTGAGTAACATTTTTTTATGTATTACAGTTGTTAGTATAGAGTTGCACTTGCAGTGCTCATAAGAACACGCTTTACCTAATATCAGAAGATAATTGTTAAATTGCAGTATTCTCTGTGCAGGGCATTAACTTTTCTTGCACACCTTGTTCAATGAGCAGTTTAAGCAATAAAGTAATTGTTTGGTATTGGTAATGCTTTAAGAGAACTGTGACATGACTTGAGGGATGTAAAATGGTTAACCTGTGGCAACCCATTTTCTATTAGATTACCCATTAAATGCTGTTTTAGTGAGTAATGCACTGTACTTGTATCTAGAGTACTTTATGTAAGATTTATGTAAGAGAAATAAATAGATTTTTTTAAGCATTTTAATGTAATTGATTGTAGTTGCCAGTTTTAAGCATTTTTGCCTCTTTTTACCTGCAGTATGGATGGAGCAGACCTGTGTTTTGAAATTGTGAAGAGAGCAGATGCTGGATTTGTCTACAGCGAAGCTGTAGCCAGGTATTTATTATAATTTTAATTAATCCCTCAGGATAAGTAGAAAAGAATGGAATATTCTGTTGTGCAATCTGTTAGCTAAAAGTTGAAAGTTGGAGTACTGTAAATAATCCTGTTTCCACACTCTAGATGTTTGTTGCAATAATTAACATAATCAAAGTAGAATTTTGGAGCATTTTGCCATTTACTAGTTACAGATTTGGATGAGATCACAGAGTAAAACTGTATTTCACATCCAATACCTGATTGGCTGTGTTTGCCTTTATGGATCTCTCACATGTTGGCATTAAATGACTTGCCTGACAGGATGGGAGTTTTACTCGTCTTGCTGGATGGAGTTGGTTTTTTCTTTTTTATGTATCACTGTATTTATGGTCACTTCACCTTTTCAGTTAAGAGATGAACTAAGATGAAAGAGTCCATAAAATTTCAGAAGGGTAATGAAACCCACTGTCCTAGTGGCTTGATAGTTGAGCTCAAACACAGGATTCTTTGCTTTTCTCAACACTGTAGATTTTTAGCACTGTAGAAACCAGGTTGATCAGGCACTGATACTCACTTTTTTATTTCTTTTGGCCTTTGTGCTTTGTGACCAAATAAAAAAATGGAGGGTCTCTGACTTCTTTGTCATAGCAAGCAGAATTATTGAACAGTTAAACCTTTACAAAAACCTGGAAAAGAGAGATTTTTCTTTTCTAATTCACCTCAGCTTTAATCAGAATAATACTCAAACTTTAAATTATATTATTCACTATTATAAACATAAACTCCATTCTACAGAACTCTGTATATTTGAGCTTAAATTGGTTGATCAGTTTTATACACTTAGACTCTTAATACTTAGATTGTTAAATGTGTGTAGTAGTTTTTCCTGCAGGTTTGTCATGCATAATGTGTTTGTTTTTTCAGTCATTACATGAGACAGATACTGGAAGCTCTGCGTTACTGTCATGATAATAATATAATTCACAGAGATGTGAAGGTAAGGGGGCTTAATTACTTTTTTTTTCTTCACCACAATAATGCAAATGACTGAACTTCAATTTCTATAGTTTAGGGAAGGGAGGAGCTGTAGAAAAGGAATCTCTGTTTGCTGAGTGTGTCTTTACTCTTATTGTGTCATGTAAGATTAAAGCCCACCCTAATTCCATCAATATAGAACATTCAGGAGGTCTGTATTCACAAATTACACATGCATTTGATTACAACTTGCTTTGAAAGTCAGTTTAATTTCTAGTTTTTGAATATTCATATGGAATCTGCTTGCATTTTTTTCTTGTTAGGAAAATGTGTATATAAATTAATAGCATAAATTAAACTGGAACTGGTAGTTTATTGGCATCAATTTGACAGCATAATGACAGCTCTCATTCACACTAAGATTTCATAGAGATGCACACACTTAAATGCTAGAATATTAGTAATGTTATCTACTTCTTGGAGACAGTCCAATAAACATTCATTATTATGAAAACCTTCTTTAATATAAATAAATTTGGGAGGAGAAATGCAGTGTTTAAGACCAGTGTATGTACATATTGGTTTTGATCTGGTAAACTTTGTACTGTTTCTATGGATATTTATGGAAGTAGTTTATCCTGAAGTATTTTAATGTAAGTAGCTGGGAGTTTTAACCCAAGTGGGCTTGACTCTCTTCAGTTTGAATATGCATATTCTTTCTTAATGTCATTGCCTAAAGTAGCTATTCCCACTTCTCCAAGAGTTTGGTCTCATCCAAAATGAGTAAAGCACTGTAGGAATTAAGGAAAATTCTAGCAAGATGTGATGATGCAGTTTGAGAAGTGACTCTTGGATTTTAGTGAATAGAAAAGATTGAGAGAGGGTGAACTGTGCTTCAAACTCCTGACCTGTGAGCAAGAGAGTACAGACACTGAACTGGTGATTTTTATAAGGAGTCATTTGGTCTTCTGTACCCAGACATTGCAGACCATTCCCAACCTCTTACTCCTTTCCTTTTAAAATCAAGAAGATTATTATGTGACAGGCTTGCTTTTTAAGTTTGGTGTTTTAATAGTCATTTCTTAAAACAGTTACAAATAATGGGCTCTTAATTGCTGGTAAAATGTCTCATTTTGTTCTGCATTGAAGATTTTGGGTACTTTTAATTGTTTGGTTTTGGTACCACATGAATTTCAGACGTAACGTCATCTTTATGTTGCTGTGAAAGCTTTGTGAAAGCTCCACTCATTTTTCTTGGACTGTATTCTTGAAAAAAACCCCAAGTTTTAGCTTCAAGGGCCTCTGAGGGAGGCCACTTTCACTGAGGGTAAAGTGGGAGTTTATTTTAGTGATTATCCTGTCTCTTAGAACCTCAGAATCACAGGGGGTTTTTTAATACCATCCTTAGAAATTAACCTGTTCAAATTACATGGGTTAGGAAAAAATGTCTTGAGTATCAGTCTAAAGCAGTGTAAACCAACAGTGTTTTGTTTTGGCAAAAGCAGTGCAGAGCTGTAGGGTTTGGGAGTGGAATACATTAAACTAACTGCAGTATCCAGGCTCTAGATGTCACTGTAGACATTGTTTTGAAAGGATGTAGACCAAATGACCACTTTAGAAATTACCTGAATGGGTGAAAGGGAAAGTGCTTTAATAAAATCTGTAAGGCTGATATAGTCAGGCTACATTTTTCTCCCTTTTAGCCTTTCTGTGAGTAATTTTACATTTTGAGATGTAAAATGCCTGGTTGTTTTCTGCTGCACTGGGAAATCAGCATCCTATAGCCCATGTAAGGTTTAGGTGTCTTTCAGCTCTTTTTGTGCTCCCTTAGCTCCTGGCTGATCAGGAAGTTAGACTGTTTAGAGTAGACAAAATTAAAGTTTGCTGTTATCTGGTGCCAGAAACTTTACCTGACTTTTCCAAGTGACTCCAACCTGGGACAAACTCCCCAACATTTACCCCTGATGATGGAATCAAAATGTGAAAGCTTTCACAAGGTGGCCTGTAGTTGTCCTAATTGCTGTCACTGCTCTGTGAGACCAGATGTTTCTTGAGCCTGTGTGCATCATTGACCCCCTTCAGCATTGCTTCAAGGCTTTATAATCAGGGACAATTACACATTTCCTTCACCCTCAGTTAAGGTGATCCTGCAGTGCTTGGAAGCTGGATCGTATGGTAAGGAAAACAGAAGATGCAGGAGGGTAGAAAACTCAAGACATCTGTGCATCAGAAATGTGAATCTCAAGAGTTTTTTCTCTTACCACAACATTTGTTCCTGTTCTGACAACCTACTGATAGAGGACTCAACCATTCCATTTATTCTGTCATAACCTTGCTGTGTCAGGAATATCCAGAGAATGGCTATTGAAAGTAGCAGCATTGAAAGGCAGTCTTTTCCATTTCCAAATGTTATTACAGAGCAGTTTGTGTACAGAGAAATCTTTATGTAAGAGAACAACAAAAGGGAAAGGGGAGGGATGTGGGTCTTAAATGAGATTCTTGTCTTTTCCTGTAAAACTCTAGCTGCAATTTGAGTACCATTTGTCACTGGCTTATTTTTGCAAAAACTTTAACAGAATGGTTTTTGTCAGTAGAACATCAAGAGGTTTTGAAATCTTTTGTGAGCCTCTATTGTTATGTAGAATTTTCCATAGCTGCGAAAATCCTGTCATGAAAATACCTTTTAATATAACTGATGTAAGAGTAATTTAATCACATCAAGAGCTTTAGTTTCTGGGGTTTTTTCCTTGACTCTTTCCAAGTAGTCCAAGTTTGTTTTATGATTTCCACTTAGTTTGAGTATCTGTATATGTTACTGATTAGCAAAGTGGTGCAGTTGGGGTCAGGGAGAGCCTGTCAGCAAAATGCAGACATCCAAAATTTGCATTATGGCTTTATCTTGGCAGATATGAACCTTTTTTTACTACAAGTGATCATCTAAATAGATAACCCTGCTAAAGCAAAAATACACATATTCTGCCTTCTCTGTCATTAAGATTCAGTTCAATATTTCTGTGATTGGGAGTCAAAACCAGGGAGTTTTTCCAGGGAATAGGACCAAGCATTACACTCTGCCCTGTTTGTCATATACACATCTGAGTTGGTCCAGGGACTTGATCTGTGGATAGATTTGCATGCTGGTTTTTGCACTATACAGAGCTAAACCCATGATATGAATTCTGAGAGTTCACTCCCTTACCACTTCTGTCTTTCATTGCCTGAACTGCATGTAGCTCAGCATTTCAGATTTTGCTGGTGGAATTCAACACTCTTACACTTCTGCTTTTAGACATACCTAAAAATGAGTAAAATAGTATATATGTGTTTGTTTGTATTTATGTAATTGTATATTTGACTATTTTAAAAAATAACCAGAATAGAATCTGTTCTTTAAGGCCGTCTTCCCTTTTCCATCTTTGAATACCTAAAACAAGAAATCTGTTACATGTTACTTTCCTTCCACTCCTTTCACTTTGAAACTTCTTTTATGCTTTCTGGGGGACATTCAGTAATAATTGATGTTTTTTCTGTATTTTCTAGAACTTACTAGATCCTTGAGATCCGGTAGCAACCTCTTGGTGAGGATTTTGTTACATATTAAATTGTTAAGGCTGCAAAACCACTATCAGAGGTACAATTGAAGTATCCTACCTGGCCACATTTTTTTCTGATGAGCACTTCCTCATTCAATGTACAAATTAAGAGACTCCAAAAACAAAACTTTCAGTATTTTTTCTCAGTGTTTCTTCAGGCAATGCTCTTTTCACCTTGCTTATTTTCATTCCTGTGCCTCTGCTCCCTATCTCAAGGTCCCCATGCTTGTTTCGTCTAGCTCTTTTCCTATTGACCTGTTATTATGTTCAGAAGCAGTTTTGCTGGAAGTGTATTTTTTCTGTCTGGCCTACCTGGAGTTGAACATTTGAAAAAATTTTTGGTCACTCAGTTGATATGTTTCAGTTATTTGCCCACACAGTCAAAAAACTCATGTCTGATGATGATGAGCTGGCTTCCCATGCAGCACATTTGAATGGCTTAACCAAAAATTTGACAGACACTTGGGGTCTCTAAACTGCTTTGCAAACCAGGTGCTGTGCCTGTTTGCCTTACGATTTTGTGTTCACTGCAATAGAAATTCATTTATCATTTTTTGTTAAACAAGTCACATGTCACCTGCTACCTTCTGTTTTTCGCACCAGCATGTCTAAGAAATGCTAGAAGTTTGCCACATGAGCAGTGCTTTGCTGTAGTGTTTTTCTAACTCTCCCTCATCCCTCATGCCTTTAAGTTTTGGGGGATTTTTTCCTCCATGAACTTTTCTGTCAAGTGCTAGACCAATGCAGGACTCAATTTGTGGTTTCTCAAATTGCCTGTACTGCACAAAAGCTTTTCCACTCTTTGAAACAAGAAAAACTTTGATGCAGTTAAGAACTTTAAAGGTCATCATCTTGGGCAGATTACATAGGAAAAAAGTCAGGCATATGTCATTTTTTGGTGCTATGTAGAAGTGTTGAAGGGGGGATCTTGCTAAGAGTCTGTCACAAGCTTATATTTGATTAGTAGTTCCCAAAGTTTCATTCATTTTCTCGGCCTTTTGGTAAACACTAGGAACAAGTGGTTGTGAATAGAAAAGTGTAGGAGGAATGACTTCAGCCTGTGCTGCCCTCAAAAACTCTGTTGAGAGAAACAACCCCAGGCAGGCTTTGTGCTGAGTTAACTGCAGTCACATTCCCTATAAAAGGTTCTTCAGGAAGGACAGAAGTGGTGGGATTTGAGTTTGTGTCTGTGCAAATTAGAAGAGCACTTTGGTATTGAACAGCTCTGCTCACCCAGACTTGCAGCTGATGATCTAAAACCAGTCCTGTTAGCAGCACTTTGCCATCTGGAAAACTTGGACTGCTCAGTTCTGTCTTGCTGTAGTTACCTGGCCATTGGATGTGCAGCACAGTCCTGGTTCAGCCATCCCAAGGGAAAATGTCTGTGCTTTGTTCAGCCTTCCTCCTTGTAAAGGAAACCTGTGTCCAAAACTCTTACTGATAACAAGAGAGAACTAGGTCCTCAACTTTAGCCTAGTTTTTGCCTTCTTCCTTGACTTTTTAGGTAAAAGGAGCTGTCCACAGGTCAAGTGTAAAATGTCTTTTGTATTACATGGATGAACAGTATTACACTGTTCACTGTATAAACTCCTTGGATTCATTTGGATATACACATTGGATTTATTATGGCTAATGTTAGTGTAGCAAGCAAGATGATTTGAAAAGAAAGTACAATATGTTACCATTTTATTTAAATATTTACCATTTTATATCAAAGCCTGCCTAAAGGTATTTAAAATCAGTTTATTTTTATTTATAGTCTATGAATATCTTTCCATATTCCTTCCAATTTCAGCAAAAATACCATTGTTATGTTTTTGATTTTCTGGTGTGGTTTTTGTAAACAGGCCATAAAGACTTTTCTTAAATGTTTTATCTAACAGAAGGGTTATAATTGGATCTAAACTGCTTTTAGCAGCAGCAAGACAAGTAAGGAAATTTTTAATTTCCACTAGATAGTTTAACCTTGGACAGTCATTATCTGTAAGGAGCACATAGAAAATCGGCCTAAAAATATGGTATGGAAGAAAGCAGACAGTTAATATTATCTGGATGACAAGAATGTTTCTTTTCACTCTTCTGTAAATTAGATGTTTTTCTCCAATACAGGTGTTTTTTTGTATTCTGCTCAGATGTCTGGTAAGAGAATAGTACGACCACAAAACAATCATAAAAGACAGAAAAAAGCACACAGTGGCAAGGGAACCAGCAATCTTTGCAGGACGCTCACCAGCCTCTACCCTGATGTTGTAGCACGTGGGGAACTCCCCTGCAGCGCTGTTTTGGACATTGTAGGTGATGGCTGTGGCTGTTATGCAGAGCACAATCAGCCAGATAACAACACAGAAATATTTAGCAAACTTTGGCCTCCGGAACCTCTGCAGCAGGCACCCGTGGAAGTTTCCTGGGAGGGCAGGGGAGGGCTGTGTGCCTCTGTTCTTGCTGAGCGTGGCGTACTGGCTGAGGGCGATGGAGCACAGGATGGCGATGGTCACGTACATGCTGACGTGCATCACCAGGGCTCCCAGGTGATGGGCCACCCTGCAGGCCAGCGAGCCCGGGGGCCAGCGGTGCCCGCCAGCAAAGTAGGCGGCCAGGAAGGGCATGGTGCTGCACACCAGCAGGTTGGCAGTCACCAGGTTGGCCAGGTAAATGTACTGTGTCCTTCGGGTGGGCGCTTCCCGGGAAAATATCCAGGCGGCCAGAAGGTTCCCCAGGATTCCGGCGGGAAGCAGGCAGGAGTAGATGATGGGGAGAGCTACGGTGGTAGCTGGTGATGGCTGGAGACATGATGAATTGTTCATTTATGGCAGTGTTTCCTGAGTGGTCAGAGCTGAAACACAATAAAAAAATTACATTTCTGCAGTGTGCGTCTGACATCTCTACTTTGCACTTATCTCGGCTGTTTCTTTGTCTCCCTGACTTTTCAGTGTTCCTTTGATGTTGTTACCTTAAGTTTGCATGAGGTTACAGTTTGAGCATTCTCTCCCACTGAAATTTCATAAAGAGAAGTTAAACCCTGAAGCTTTTACGTGCATAGAATCTAATAAAATAAATTAGGAAGCTGAAGGTTCAAGCTAGGGTCTGGCAATAACTTCTGTGATCTTGGTTTATTTCTCAGTCTTCTGGAACGTCTGTAACCTAATTTGGAAACCACTTACAGACCATTTAAAATTAAATAAGCAAATTAAGTGCAAAGAATTACTTTAATTCCAGAAATGCTGAAAGAGTACCTGTACCTCTGTTTAACTACAAATTAGTCTCTATGCTGGAAGACTCTCACTATATATATATTTATTCTGTGCTCACATCTGTATGTGGTGTTACTTTATCACAGCTCTGTCAAGTGTACATTTAGCAACTCAGTCTATATTTTTTAGCATCTACAATGGTTTTCGAAAACTGCAGTGTATTCATTTTTTCCAAGTTCATTTTTCAGTCTTTTCTCAGTTTCCAAACTGAAAATAAGAAACAAAAACTCTATGCAATGACAGTGTGTAAAAACTGACATTTCAGCTTACAACCATGTAGTGGAGAGTTTTTACTGTTGTATCCATACATATCCATATATGTTTTAATGGAATGTATCCCAGTTAGCTTTTTTTTTCATATCAAATCATAAGGAAAAAACATTTCAAATTTAAAGACTGATAATTTTTTTTAAACAGCTGCAAGCAAATGAACTCAGATGCTAAATAGGATTCAGTGTACAATGATGAAAAGCCCAGATAACAAGTATAAAAACTGTGCTGTAGGCAGTGTTTGACAAACTTGCAAATTAAACTTTTATAGTTTATTTATAGTATATTTTAGTGTACTCTAAGTTGCATATGTATTGTTGAATAAAAATGTATCAATTCTTTGATTATAATGAGTTAAATTCACAAAGTAATTGTTGAATTTACTCATTTTAGAAGTCTAATGAAAATTCTTCTGGTCATTGACCAAATTTTATCAGGTAAAACAAAGAAGTAGTAATTTTAAGCTTACCTATACGAGCTGCAGGCACCTTCCTTTGCTGAGAGGAAATATTTCTGTCTGGTGTCAGTTTTGTCTCCTGCAGAAAATGAGGTACTGGAACCTGGCAAGTACAGTTAAAAATTCCTCTCTGCCATAAGTGGAAGTGATTCCATTAAATGTTTGCTTTCGTTTTGCAAAGTCAGGAGACAGGTAGGCATTTAAAGTTCAGAAAAGATGATGTCTGTACAAAAAAGGCTTTGAAATTGTCAGGATCAGCTCCATTAGGGGGAAAAAAATATATGGTGATAGCATGGAAGAGCAGCTGTAGCAGTCTTTAGGTACAGCACAGAAACACCTTGCAATCCTTTATATAGTGCTTTCCTCTTTTGGGGGCTAGAGGGGTTCTCTTTAGGACTGCCCCCTGTCCTTGATGCTGCTATTCATGCATGAAGACTTCTGTTTTCAGTGATATTTAGCAGTTCTTCAGCTCCACGAGCTGTCACCAAGCTGTCTGTTCCCAAAGCCCACATGCAGTTGTGCTGTGTCCGTGTGTCCTCACTTGAGTGACCAAATGGTCACATCTCTTTGGTCTGGTCAAGTGATGGATTGGTGGAAGCAATTTACAGCTGATTCATCCAGGGGTTCTGCAGCAAAAATGGACTCATTGTCCAAGAAATGCAGTGTTTTACACAAATCCAGAGGTGTGCACAGGACAGTTTCCTTCCTCCACAGCATAGGTATGATCACAGATCGAGCTCTGTTCAGCTCTGCAGAAGTTGAGACTTTTGGATTTTCTGCTTTTTGATACATCTGTGGTTGTAAGATAAGGCTCTTCAACACATATAAATAAGTTCCTTTATGAGAACAGAAGTTTGGTAAGGTTCTTGTTTCACTAGTTTGGCTTTATTTTTAAACACGGATTTCACGTCATGATCTGTTACCATTGTTCAGTCTCATTATTACTAATTTTTTTAGTAAAATAATGAACATGTAAGCTGGCTTCCTATTCTAATTTCGTAGCTGAAGTCACTTACAATTACATTTATTTGCTGTGGAGTATTACTAATTAGGTTGTAAAGCTGTAATTAGTTTGCATGTACTTTATTTCTTGTTAACTGTGGTGTTCCACTGAGGCTTAGATACAAAAATGCATATCCTGAGAAGTTGCTGACAGTGGTGTGAACAATTCCAGTTAGTAGGTTTTTTTAAATTACTATTATTATTCTTTGGTTATTGACTGTTGCCTGTAGTATTTATAATTTAATGATAATAACTCATGCTGTAAGAAGAGATAACTGCTACATTTTTTTCTGTATTATTGTATGATAGTAGATTGCTGCAGTAAATTAAAGTCTATCAGACTTTATTTTGGAATGAATTACTGAGAGCAGTAGGAAAGTAATGAGGTATTACAAGTTCTTTAAAAATGCCACCTGTCCTAGGAATACAGTTACAGCTGGTTCTAAGCTGTAGTAAGCACCTTCCTAATTCTTGTAGTGGACTATTTCCATTCACCAAACTTACAAATTATGTGTTCTATCTAAAATGTATTTGAAGATACTCAGATGGAACACATGCATGTTTTTATGCCATTCACCCTTAAGTTCTTCATCATTATTTTTATGAGCATCATTCACCTCAGTGATTTATATTTTCTATATTCTCAAACTATGTTCACTCTGAATTTATACATGTACTGGATTTTATATTGCCAATAGGCAGCATATGTTGCATTTCATCATTACATGCAGACAACTTGTTTTGTGGCCCTAAAAACATAAAACCAGGAGATTCCCAGTGGTGAATTTCCTCAATTTCAGCAAGGCTTTGACACCATCTCTCACAGCCTTGTGTGTGCTGTCAGAGCATCAAATTAAGCTTCCTTATGTGAACTTCCCAGTTCTGGGAATAATGTGATCCTCCTTTCTTTTCAGTGATGTAAGTTTTATTCCTCTTTTATGGTTTCATTGGCCAGTGTTGTAAGAGAAGTGATTCCATTAAATGTTTTGATGTTGTGTTATCAAAATAATTGCTATTTGTCTGCCCTCAGCAACACCAGTTTGTGAGTTAAAATGATAATTACATATAATTTCAGTGCAAAAACGAAAGTTGGTGTTGTGGTTTAACCCTGGTAAACAGGTGAGCCTTCACACCCGCTCACTCACTCCCCCTCAGTGGGATGAAGAGGTGAATCAAAAGGGTAAAAGTAAAAAAACTTGTTTATGATTTTGCCACTTACCCCTCTTGTTCTTGTGGCTGCTGTGCTGCAGAACAGACCTCCCCTTCTGGTGCTCCCTCCTGCTTTGTCTGACACACTCTGATCAAGTCTGCCAGAGTGCCAAAGTAGGTGGTTGTGGTTTTATCCCAGAAAGCACCTAAATCCCACACATCCACTTACTTCCTCTCCAGTGGGCTGGGAGGGAGAATTGTTAGGGCAAAAGTGGAAATTCATGGTTTGTGATAAAGAGTTTAATAAGCTTAAAGAAAAAGAATCAGGCAGAAGCAAAAAAACCAAGTGATAGAAAGCAACCCCATCTGACCAGTGCCCAGTGTGAGTTCCAGAGAAATGGCAGCACAGCCAAGCATCCTTCTTGGCTTTTATTGCTGGCCATGGCACCACGTGCTCTGGGATGCCCCTGGGGACAGCTGTCCCTGCTGTGTCCCCTCCCAGGCCCTTGTGCAGCCCCAGCCTCTCGCTGGGGTGTTCTGAGAGGCAGAGAAGTCCTGCTGGTTGTGCAAGTGCTTCTCAGCAGTGGCTGAAGCATCCCTGGGTTGTCAACACTGTTTTGATCACAAGCCCAAGCCACAGTCCATGTTGTGAAGGACTCTATCCCAGCCAAAACCAGCACAAGACTGGGACATCCTGGGACACCCTGGGACACCAGCTGAAATTCAAGTGTGGGTTACAGATTTGAGTGCAGAGGAAAATGAGGTTCATGCAGTTATATGGGGATACATGTTGAGTTAGCCTTTAAATACAGAAAGCAAAATAAATAGAATTACCTTCATGTAAAAATTCACCTGAAGACTCAGGTAATTAGGAAGCACTGAGGAGAGGAAAAGTAAGACAACCTGTTTGAGTGACTGATTCTGTGGTCATTTGACACATCACAGTGTGACTTTCAGCAAGTCTCCCAAGTTGTTTCAGGACTGTTTGTTCTTCAGTAATATTTTTTGTAAGGCCTGCCGTTTTACCCTCAAATTTGGGAAAACTGATTGCAGAAACAAAAAGTAAGGATTAAACATTTTTTTAAAGGAGTACACATACCTGCTTTTGTTTCTTGGTCAGTAGTAATTGCTTCCTACATGACTGTGCTGTCTAGTTTCAAATCCCTTTCTGAGCCAGTTGATACATCTGGCCTTTAACATCTGGAAACAGTGATTTATACAGTTGTAGAAATCCAAAAGTATTTTCTGATTGCTTTCTGTGATTGTTTCTTTGTTCTGATTGCTGCTCCTTAATGCTGCACTTTGTCAAGATCATGTGATCATTCCCCTCTTCTGTGCCATGCCTGCTCTTAGAGATTTTCTTACAGACCTGTTCTCTTTCAGATTTTCATTTCTCAGCTGGAGAGTTGATTAATTTAATGCAGTTTGGATTTTCAGTGTCGAAACTCTGTACTACTGCTTGATCTTCTGAAGAGATCTGAGTCTATTTTGGCAATACTGCTGTATCCATGAATTACAAACCTTGTAAATGAAAATTCTGATCTAACACTTCGATCAAAAGAATTTTAGAATTCACATTTTTTTCAAGCTGCTGTTGTTCATGTCTGTCCTCTCATGAGTTCCCCAGCCCACACCCTCACCCCAACCTGCTGTTCAGTATCATCGACCAGCTGCTCACAGAATAAGCACAGGAAAGAAACAATGATGAGATAACGTATATATCTTGTGAAATTATGGTTTATAAGCTCTACTAGATGTACCTGAATTGATGTAAGTATGTAGAACTACAGTATTGCATAATAAAATTGCACTGTACAAATACAAAACCAAGAGAAGCATTAATATAATAGGATGAAAAAATTATAAAAGATCATGAAATGCGATTACTGTGAGAGTCAGAATTACTTTACAAACACCTCTGTTGTATGCTGAAATATTTAAGAAAAAAGGCAGTTACCATCTTTATGAATATCTTTATGAAATTACATGTTTGTGGGAATCTTTATTTTGAAGATTAAGAAACTCCCTAATTTTTATATAAAAAATAAAAAAGAAAGAAAACAAAATAGACTGGCTGGTCATTGTAGTTTGTTTAACGTGTTTATATCCAGCTTCATCAAGTTTAAATTATGTAAAATCACTTCAAAATTAAACCAAGTTTATATCTAGCAGAGGTGAAGCTTTATGTTTACTTTATTCAATGAGAATGTTAAGAGTATCTTCTGTAAAATCAGAAAATTTTATGGAATTAGTAAAACCCCACACATTTTGGCACAGATTTGGCATTAAAAGTCACATGATCCATTAGTGAAATTACTGGTGGTCATATTAAAACCAACTTCTTTATACCTGCTTGCTTGAGCAATATTGTTTGTATGTGTCAAGATAATAAATCCTTATTTTACAGAGCTTGATGTCTAGCCTCTATTTCACCTTTGTGGTCTGTTATGCCAGACATTTAAGTTGTGCTGCTGTAGTCATCTTTTTGCCAGACATCTCCCACTTTCAGCTCTCTGGTTTTTGAAAAATGTTACATTTGGAAATTTAGTTGTGCCTAAATACATAAAGCTGTTTAGTTTTAATCTGAGAATATAGCTGTAGCTATGAAATATTGCTGTTACATTGCTATTTATATGGCATCAGCAATTATCAAGTTTATTTTAATCACATGGAAAGAAAAGTCTCCTGCCAGGGAGGAAGCATGCAGCTGGAATGTGTGGCTATGGAAATCTAGGAGAAGACCAGTGGCTGAGCCTGGCTGATCTTTTTGCTCTCTTCTGTGAGTTTATGTTCCTTGCTGAACTACTTTGGGTAGCTGCAGTCATCAAATTTGTCATATTGAAGGAAATCTTAGGACAGACCTATGTCATCTCTCCTTCATTTATTTCAAATTTTCTTAAAGTGTTGCTTGCTTTTCCTCAGGTGTTTGACCTTGGCACTCATAAAAATGTTGGAAATACAAGGGTCCTAGTAGGATTGAAGGTTTTAACTTTGCTGCTTAATAAAACTAAAAGTGTCTTCTTTACTTAAAACTGAATCGATAGCTGTTGTATTTCACCTCATTTCTAAGACGCATGTTGCTAAATTCTCAAATATTTTCTTAAAAATACATTTATAAATGTAGTTAAAATACTGATCTTTTGGAAACCCATTAAAACAGAGAAAAATATAAAATACATAAAATCTGTAATGGTATCTAGATCTTTCAAACCGGACAGAATATGCTTTTTTGCAAAATTCATCTATTATTTACATACACAAGCTACTAATATTAACGTGTATATACAAGTTTAGCTTTACATGTTCAAACCCCTTTGTGGAAATCTCCCTAAAGAGTTAGTGTTCTAGTTTCATCCAACAGAAAATGTCTGAGAACTTCCTAATTTGTTTTCTTGGATAAACAAGAGCGACAAAATGCTTCTGAAAAGTAACTTCTCATTTTCACAAACAGAAGTGAGACTTCTCGTTTTTCTTAACAGGAGGAAAGATGCAGAACTAGTAGCCGTAGAGTAGAGGATTTCGTGATCTGAAATTGGTGACCTGGAGTGATAGAGATTGATTTAAACATTCAAATCATGAACTTCTTCCTTGAGTAGCTGGAGTGAGGAGTGATGGTAGACAATCGCTCCTGAGCGTATTGGCTCAGTTTTATGTCTGAGGTGCTCTCCAGGTTTAGGCTTGACTCTCCATGAAGTTTCCTGCAAATCAGTTGGAACACAGTCTGACGGACGCTTCTGGACATCAGGAAATACATAACTGGGTCTAGGCAGCTGTTAAAGGATGAAAATATGAGCATCACCTCATTGCACGTGTGAATGATCTCTGTCCAGTAACAGGATGGGGTTTGTAGCTGTGATGTGATGTAGACAAACCGGAACATGTGGTAAGGCACAAAACAGACGGTGAAAATTATGAGAACAATGAAGGAATTTCTTGCTGTCTGCGTGTATTTTCCTGCATTGGGGAAATTTGCCCTTCTCCTTGAAATTTTCAGAAGGTTCTTGGCAATTTTAACATACGAAAGTATCAAGAGGAAAAAAACTATCCAAAAAATCAGCACAGTGATATAATTTAAAATTGCTTCTGTCTTCTCTCCATTCTTTTTGCTTCGGTAATGAAAGCACTTGGTGGAGTTGCTGACCTCAGTCTTAAAGAAAGAAGGGGCAACTACCACTACAAATCCTGTCAGTGCAATCGCCCACACCGTGCAGCAAATCTGCACACTCCGGGTGGTGGTTAACATCTTCGGGCGCTTCACTGACTTATTTATCTTTATATAACGATCCAGACTGATTAGTCCCAGCAGTACTATGCTAATGTACATGTTCATGTAAAACAGAGTTCCCACAACCTTGCACAAAATCCGCCCGAACATCCAGCGGTTGGTGGCATGGTAGAGTATCCGGAAGGGAAGACAGAAGATCAGCAGAAGGTCTGCAACAGCCACGTTTAGCAAGTAGACTTGGATAGAATTCCTCTTCTGATGAATGCACAGGAAAGCAAACAGGGCTATAATATTTCCAACCAATCCAAAGACAAAAATAATGGAGTAGAAAACAATCAAAGCGAGTGACAGTGAGTTGTCATCCAAAGAACAGCTGGCATCATGGTGACTTCCTGAGGCGTTTATGGTCAGGTTGGTTTGGTTGCTCCAGAATTCTTCCTTGTGTGGACCAATGGTTGGTAAATCAGCTGAAGTTGTAGCCATCATTTGCAAAGGGTTTTTAGCTGTTCTGCAAAGAAACAAAGAGAGATTTCAAGAATTAAATACCTGTTCATTTGTCTGTTTGCTTTATTGCCTGCATTCTAATGTGATATAAACATAAAGGGTCATAGCTAAGAGGAATAAATGCACCAAAGTATTGGTGTAGCTGAATAGAAGGAGTTTCAGACAGATATCATAAAATAATGAAAGTCTAGGTGATCTGCAGGCAAGAAAGAACAGATAGTGTAGAGTACTCACACAGATATCTATTTCTGTAATTACAGTGTTATTACTGTCTTGTGTTGTTTTAAAAGTCAACTGTTATATTTTCCTGCAAACCTAAGAAATTTTTTTACCTATAAGAACGAATCATTTTTTTAAGTTCACTTCTTAGTACCAGTATTTCTAGAACAGAAAATGTTTTAATTAAGGTGCAGGTAAGCATAACTAAGTATTCTTAGTGTTGATACAAGGTACACAGAAGTATATCAAAACAAGTCTAAACTCGTCTGTGTTAATTTTAAGTAATACAAATCTCTCACATGCGATTCATTGTTTCTCAATTAAAAAGTCATATCAATTAATATTTATTTGGTTATGTGCTGTTTTATAAGTAACCCTGTGAGACAGTATTATTGCAGTAGCTTGTCTTTAATTATCTGTACCTTCACATAAATTTAAGGGGTTTTTCCTTCTCTTGAGTATTCACAAACCAATAACTACACAAATAAATTACTATTAGCTGGAAATCACATAAATGCAGTAACAGGTTGTTTTCAAACCTTCCTTGTTCTCGTGGTTTTCTTTGCTCATTGGATAGTTTTTTAATTTCACTAAGCTTATTGCTGACCAGGAAGGTACAATGTGGAAGAGTCAGCCTTGACCAAGGAAGGAAACCAGAAGTGTGTGGTTTGGAGACCAGTCACAGGAAGGTGTTTAGAGAGATGGTTATCACTGATAAGTAATGAGAGAACTTTAGTCTTCAGCTTGTTTATCACAGCAACAAGAAATGCCATTAAAAAAGTTTATTTAGAATATTTTTGTTTTACAAAGGAAAGAGGTTTTTTCCTGTAATCTGACAAAATCTTCAGAAGTGGTTTTAGCACTCTGAACTTAGCTGTCTTGCAACTGTTATGGAAAAAAAACCCAGCAAGAAAATACTGCTGTATATGTAATCTTAAAATAGCTTTTATGCCAGGTCTGTGTCTAGGCCATGCAATTTGCGTGCTAGGTCTTAAAAATTGCAAATTTACATTTAATTCTGTGATGAAGCCACAGCAGTGAAAATGACAACGCTTTAGGTAAAATTCTTTAGAAGACCTAATGGACTTACAGAATCTGAATTCTTGAGAGGAGAGTCTAAAATATTTTAGCATCCTATGTTGTCTGACCCTACAATTGCATTGAACTGGTAGGATACATTAGCAGTTTCAAAAACAACTGTTCTCATACTTGCCACATGATATTGTCGGGGCAACTAATTCCAAGAGGTTGGTTTCAAACTGCAATGGTTTCAAGTGCATTTGAAACCCATCTACTGCTGTGACTTCTTTAAATTGCATTTCTATGAAAATCTTTGATCTGGGGTGTTGTATAAGCAGTGACAAGTTTAGATCAGTGAGGGAGAAACTTGAGTTGTGCTGCAGATGGATTGGAAATAGAACTTTTCACTGTTACAAGTTGTGGCACCTCTAAGCGAGCAGACGTGCTTAAACCTAGATATACTTAGAAAAAGATTTGGAGGTCACTAACACTCTGCAGTTAAGAGAAATGTTAGTAGGTATTTATTTTACTACAGCTTAAGTATTAAAGAAGCCACTTACCATTTATGTGTTAAGAAGTTCTGCTGGTTCTCAAAACTGCTGCTGAAGACGGAGCAGAAACGTGCAGATCCTCTTATTAGAAAGCTGCAGCAGCAGCTTCTCTCTGAAAGTGGTGAGCTCCAGCTGACTCGTGCAATTGGCAACAAGGGGAAGTTTAAACTGGTGTTGCAACTGGTTTGCTTTGTTTTTTTTAAAGGCATTTTTAACTGGCAGTACACAGTTTATTTGGGCTCTGCTGGGAGAGGTTCTCTAATAAATTTTTCTCAGTTTTGCTCTGAATTGGAGATTCCAGGTTTTTTTCTCAGAGACTTTGTTTCTGGTGAGCAGTGCCAGTGGCTTTTTGGGTGATGATGATGTTGGTATAGTCTGTCACCTCTTTAATACTTCATGGAAACAGTGTCACTTTTTCCAGTGTAGGGTAAAGATAAATCAGCACCACAGTGGAATGGTACATTTTGTTAATGTTTATATTGTTCTCCCATCTACCCTTCTGCTTGCCTGGGATTAGAACTGTTGTTCTTTCTCACTCGAAATGACAATGATGAGAGGATGTGAAAGTGCCCAAAGTGTGCAGCTTAACCATTTCACTAAGGCAGAACTGAAATACAATCTGCAGCGATAGTACCACCTGATAATACTCTTTCAAGTGGAGCACAAGGAAATGAAAATTACATTTCTAAGTTGGAAATTTAAAAGTGGATTCTAGAAGACCTGGTGTGACAAGGCCTAAATTTAATGAAGATCTCAAGAACGTTGTCTTGAAGGGTTTGAACTCATATAATTTAAACTTTGACAAAAAGACTTGGGTGGTTAGAGATGATAACTTTACACATAGTCAGACTGAACTTCAGGTACATCTCCTTGTGCACTCTTTTGAGTTCTTAGTTTGGAGAAGTTCTTACTTCTGGAGAAGTAGTATACATATTTGAGGTTCTTAATTTTAAATAATACAGTATTGAAAAGAGAGGCTTTGAGTAAATGCAAGAAGTTCTAAATTGAATGCAGTTGTTTGGATATATGTATTTAATACCAAATTGTGTTCTGATATATTTTGTCTGTATGTTGCTTCCTCCTGCAGCAGTCAGTACCCGTCCAAATTTTTGTGTAATATTATTTCATTTTTACACCTTACACCTCACTCTTATTTGTGGAAAATCCAAGGTGTAGATGGCTATGGCTGGAATCTAGTTTAGATGCCCAAAGGTTTTCTCTCACTGGAACATCCCAGGGGTGTTCCTTCTCTTTCCTGCACCTGAGAAGTGCTGAGTGAATTCCTTAATTAAGGCTGAAAACAGTGTTTTATGTTCTCTGTGGGAAGGCTAAGACCCCCAAAACGTATCATAGGCAGGATATTTCAGCTGGGCAGTTGAAATAGTGTAGGAGTTACTAGAATGAGGGACCAAAAGGAAAAGTGATACCAAGTAAGAAATTACAGACATGAGTTTTAGAAATTACAGACATGAGTTTTTAATCTCCATTTTATCATGATTTAATTTTGTGTTCCTTGCTAGTTCTGACAAGTTCTGAAAGGATTTTGCTATGCTGGGGCAGTAGAAAGGAAGCTAGTGTAGAAAGAGGAGTCCATGCCAGAAAATAAGATAACAGAAATTAGGAAATTGATAAAAAAAACCCCAAAATCTAACTTCTGCTCACAGGTTTATGAAAGTAAGTTCTAAAATACAGATTGTATTTCTCAAACAATGTAATAATTTATCTGGATTTTTGTCTTTTCAGCCACACTGTGTACTGCTTGCCTCAAAAGAGAATTCAGCCCCAGTAAAGCTTGGTGGCTTTGGGGTAGCAATTCAGCTAGGAGAGTCTGGGCTAGTTGCTGGAGGTAAGAAATTTTCCTTCCAAGCTATTTAGTATTGTGCATGTTGTACTGCAGAGTTCTGTTCTTCTGACACAGCCTGGCCTGCAAAACAAGAGCTCAAAAATGATCTTTCACTAAAGGCTTTGTTAACATGATAAATGCACACAGCCAAGCTAAATTGGCAGTGGAATGTTAACGTGCATTCACACATTGAGTATTAAATCCCTGTAAATGTTACTCAACAGGAGCTCATGCTGGTCTGATCAAAATAAAACTGAAAAAACCCAAAGACTTTTCCACTCTAATACAAGCTTTGGCTTAATTCTTCCATGCTTGGTAAAGCAAAGCCAAGAAAAATGCAGTCATTGAAGCACTTGAATAAGGACTTATTGCAGCATTGTCAGTGCTCCCCTGTTGGATAGGCAATTCCTGTCAGAATGCTGTGCTGTTTAATAGCAAAATTTTACTAGCTTTCACATGAGATTCTTTTCTGTGTTTTAAAATTTCATTGTGATTATTGCATAAGACATCAATATCTTGCTACAGATGTATATTTTTTGACTGTTTTGTTTTCTGTGGATTTTATTTCCTCTAGCTGCCTTCCATATTGTTCCAGACAATAGGGTTATGCTTTAATCAGCCTGCACAGATGAAGACCCAATCAATTTTCTGATGCTTTCATTGCCAGAGTAGGAGACCACAACAAAACATTTTGTTAGTTTTAATATTTTTTTCTTCAAAGTTACTAATTCCTTCAGTACCATGCGTCTTCAAAAACTCAGATTTTCTAATTTAACCACTTAGTATTCTGTGTCAATTTGACTTTTGTACATTTTTAAAAATAAAAAGCAAATCAAATATAGACGCCAACAGCTTCCATTCCCTTCCAGATATTGCTTGATACCCTGGAAAAAGCCAAGTACCTTATTAACTAGAGACCTCTTTTTCAAGAAAATACGCATTCAGTTAAGCTGTAATAAAAGGATCATTCCTTCCTTACTTTTCTTGTATTACTCAAATTATCTGTACCTCAGCCACTGCTTTTTTTAGTGATAGTTTCTACACTTTTGTTTATAATTACCTCATTTTTCTTCTTTATGTTCTGCTGAGCAATTTTACCCACTTCTTCTGTTTCAGCCACTCTTCTGGAGGTAGTCAGATGCAATGTACTTTCAGACTACCAATTGTCCAGCAAGAAACACTCAAGTTCAACTTGGAAAAAAAAATTACTGCATTTTTCCCAAAGTTTGCATTTTGTGTTACTGTTCCCAGTGCTGTGATCCCACTCACTGTTCCTGTGCCCAACCATGCAGTGATCAGTGCTGGGGGTTCTGTTTGCAGCTCTTACAGAAGATCTCAGACCTCATCACTGATATTTATCAGTATCTTTTGCTTCTTCCACCTCAACTTCTGCCATGTTAGTCTGCCTTCACACACTTGTTTTTTTTTCCTTTTCCTCAACTGGCATTTCCAATTTGCAGCCTTTTCATTGGCACTTGTTGCTTTCAGCTTCAAATTCCACTCATGTTCAGGGGTACCCAGAGTAACTCCATTTATGTACTGTGGCAAGTTTCCTTGACAGACTCCTCTCTTTCTTCTGGTCCTGCATTCCAGTCTTTAAAGCACAAACTATCTCTGTTTTCTGGCAGTTTTCTTCCCTGCTGGAATCCTACCTGAAGACAAATTATAGACAGTTCCCTACATAGAACTGGCAAGGTCTTATTAATTCAGTTTTACAATATAACTCGTATGTGTTCTATGAAAGCTGTCAATACTGGCTGCTTGAACTGGGCTATAAATTTCTTATCTATCAGTGTTTATCTACACATTTGTTTAAGGGTGTTGTTCATGTGCCTTATGGATAAGTTTTGTCTAAATAGTAACAATAATTTACTAGCACTTCTTATTTCTCAGTTATCTCATAAATAAAGTAGAAATTCTCCAAATAGAGAAGTGTGAGCAGTATCATACCAACGTGTTCACTTTCACATTGCTTTTCTGATTTTTAGTAAAAAACATTGATTCTTCTTGACGTAGTCAATTATTTCCCTTTCAGAATGGCATTATTTCCCTTTTAGCATGGCAATGCCTGCATTTGGTGGTTAGTACATCAAAAAAATGAATTCTCTATTAAGTAAAATCTATTATGGCATTAAGAAAATTTTACTGACCTGAAATCCCCTGTGCTTTGTTTGTGCTGCTTTTCCTACTTTTATACACCTGGCAATCCCAGATTCTGTGTAGCCCCAGAAGAGAAAAAAACTAAAGGAAATTTTCTCCCTCAGTGTGTTTGAAGCCAACCTTCAAACTTACAGCTTTTGCTTTGTTTGGGACTGTAACATTTTTTGATTTGACAAAGACATCATTATCAGAGTGTGCATAAATTGCTGGGGAAGGATTTTTGTAGTAAGTTAAATTAAACCCCAGGTATTAAAATCTTTTGATACAAGTCCAAAGACAGACTTGATAAGTTTAGAAGGACTGTAACTACAGGGTTCTTTCAAGCAGATAGATGGCTTGTGTTTTATCACTTGTAATTTATCAGCTAACAACTCAGTTGAGATTATTTTTAAGAAAGTTTAATTATTATTTACTTTATGTAAGTAAAATAAAGTACCAGAAAATAAGGACGTTGCCATAACTCATGTTTTCATAAGGCCAGAGGGGAAAACGTAAGGAAATACTCTTTGTTCCTCTCCATTTGCCCTAAGCTGCAATAAATGGCTAAGAATCATGTGTTGCCATCTGAGTTACAGGGAATAGGTTTCATGAGCTATAATCTCTGAAGGTCTCTTCTTGCTTCATTACTTATGATCAGAAGTGGAAAATGGTGCTAGGGGCTTCACTTGAAACCTTGAAATAGGTAGTTTTTAAAGGAACTCTGGCAGTATATACAGGAGTGAGAGATCATCGTAATTTATAAGTGAATTCCTTTATGGAACAGCAAGTAGACAGTGAACAGTCTGTGTTGCATTGTTAGGATGCAGCTGGAGTAGTGGAACCTCTGGGAAGTCAGTGATTTAATAGACTAATCTCACATTATGATCTCTGTCCCCTTCCTCCAAGAGTTTTTCTTGCAGAGCATAGTATGAATTGTCACAATATTTTCTTAAATGTGACATCAGATTTATCTGATATCAAATATCTTGGATGCTAAATCTTGGGGGTTCTAGCTAGTATATGGTATAAAAGTCTGAAGGAACAAGAAGCATTGAGTTCACAACTGCTGTTTCCTTCACTTAATCTACTTAATTTCTCCTGGTTTCAACTAGTGCAAAAAGAGATAAGTGTATAGACCTAAGTAGGATGAGGTTCTTTATCTGTGGATAGTTAACTGCCTTTCAGTTTTACCTTCAGCAGCAAAACGTCACAGATACCATAATGCTAATCCAGTCCAGTATAAATTTTCATGTATTATTAGTTAGATGCCCTAGGCTGCCTCAAAATCCCATGGTATCCTCATATAAATTAACATCTTATTGGACTTATGTGTTCTTAATAGAAGTACAGCACATAAATACCAAATGCTCTTGGTTCCTTGTGAGCTGCACTTTTAGACTTACTACAAAAAAAAGGCAAAGAAAGGCATTTCCATAAATTCCCCTCTAAATAAGACTATGGAATGGGGGGGAAGGGTGCAGAATTTTTAAAGTTCCTTAATTTTTATTTTGTTCTCATCAGTGTAAAAATGATCACAGAATGGTTTGGGTTGAAAAGGGACCTTTAAAGGTCATCCAGTCCAACCCCCTGCTATGAGCAGAACACCTTCCACTAGATGAGATTGCTCAGAGCAACCTGACCTCGAATGTTTTCAGGGATGGAGCATCTGCCACCTCTCTGGGCAACATCTTCACCAAAGTGCTTCACCAAACTAGGTCTTGGTGCTTTTATAAACTCCAGGTTAGAGAAGTCTTTTTTTGTTGTTTTTAGTGTTTGAGGGTTTTTTCTACTGCGCACTCTTTTTCCTTTTCATCATCAGTATCTGATCAGTATTTCGAAGCTTTCATTTCTTTTCCAAGGAGAAGTAAAATTTTGTAAGCTGACATCCTATGCTGGTATTCTTTCTCTTACACTTCCTTTTTGCCTGAAAAATAAAAGAATGTGAGTGCCTTCACAGCTTTGCCTTTAAGAGACTTTGTTTTATTTAAAAGATACAACTGTGGTTTACTGTCTCTCAGAAATTGCACATCACATCTGGGCTGATTTGAAAGTGCTTACAGGAGACTAATGTGTTGAGAAATCATTTAGGTTTACTTCCTCCATCATGGTTTTATGGTAGAAAAGGCCATTGAATTAATTATAGTTTGTCTCGTTAACATGTGAGCTTTGCTTTGTTTTCTGGACACTCCTATCCAGTTGTCCAGTTGTCTGCTGATGCATCTTTTAAACACATTTTCTTCAGACAATCTTCTGTGCTGAAGCTGAATTACCCCTTTCTCCCCCACACTTTTTTTTCCTTTTTTTTTTAATCTACTCATCTTCTCTGTACACCTGCTTTAAACATCTCTATTGTCTGGAGTAATGTGGAAAGGAATTAAGAATAGTAAAGTGCTGTCCTATCTGATCTGTTGTATGTCATTCTTGGATTCCTTCCACATTATTCTGGACATCCCACTCTTTTAGAAACACCTTAATTTGTGAGCATATTATTACACTATTGTGAGAGGTCAGATGGTGATGTTTATTAGTACCTCACTTTTTTTTTCCTAAAAATTATTTGTTCCAGTTGTTTCCTTATACATCGTTCAGATACTACTGCTGTTGAAAGACTCTCCTTCTGATATCTTGGTCATCAATCCCCTGCCTTAGGGATGACAAAATCTGATTTGGTCTCTGTATATACTCTTCTTCTTGTGGAAAGCATAGCCCTATTGTCTGGAATAATATGGAAAGAGTCATAGAAACTAAATTATCAAAGGTAAGTCAAAATTTATCTTTAGTGCTTGTAAATTATATCAGATTGACAGCACCTGAAGACTGAAGCTCTGTTTATCCACAGGAAAAAATCAGCAAAATTAGCAACTTCATAAATTTACAGGCAGCCAGCATGCCTTAAAAACTGGCTGGTAAGAAAGTTTACCTCTAAAAATAAGGTATTCTTACCAATGTAACCTGGATATATCTGTCCGGGCACTGAGCGTGTCCTAACTCAGCAAACACTTTGATGTACAGTGAAATGGATGGAGGCAGGGATCACATGTCTTTGTATAGTGATGATTTTCACTTAATGCCACTCTAGAACAGAGAAGAACCTAAAAGCACACAGACAGAAAATTGATTCCAGTCTTCCATATGATTTTTTTCTCCTATATGGGTACAACTAAAAATCCTGGGTGTGCATATATTCAATTAAATTGTTAAATTAAATATATTCAGTTAAAAATGTTGTTTTTCATGCACAGTCATTTGAGTACATGCGTGATTGTGCTTATATCCTGAAGAATAAAAAGCCTTTGGAAGGCAGAAGTTACCTGTTTCAGAGAAACTTGCCTTTGCTTACTGTTCTTACACTGCCTCCAAAAAGATGCAGACTTTCTCCCAAAATACCAGAGAAAATTCAAAAACTTCTAAAATACTTTAAAACTGAGCTGTTGAGAAGAATTTTAAAATTTTACACTGGACATGTTTAGAAGGCATATTTTCTACTAAGTAATTTTCAGCACAAGTGATATTTGATCTCAAGGGCAGTGAGTAGCCATGGTTTTAGACAACTTTACTGTCTATTGACTGTATTTATGCTGTTACTGATACTCCTTTCAGTTCTTGTAGTTGCAGCATAGGAAAACTCCCCATCTGTGTAAGTTCATGTGTGCACTTTGTTCATTTTGCTGAGCTAAGTGCAGTTCAAAGGTGCAGCCCAATAGTCCTTGCTCAGGTCAGTTTTTAGAATAGCTTCAAAATCATCATTTGCTCCTTTGATGCACGCAGTGGACTGGTCATAAGGATAACAGCTGGCTCAGAAATTCTAAAATTCCAATACATATGTGCACATATAGATGCATTTTTTAAATATACATTTTTTGACTGGACAGTTCAGTCTAAACCAGTTAAGTTTCTGCTTCTTCTGGGTTTGCTTTTTCATGGACATAAAGTTGTGATTTCCACCACCATAAGTATCCACCTCATCCCTCTCATCTGAAGTATTGGGATCCTGTAATCAGCACTAACAAGGTTACAAAACCAAATCTGTCTCTTGTTTCCACTAATTATAATCTAGCAGTGGCAAATGGCAGGATTTCATTAACCTAGCCTAGTCATCTTTTTCATTTCTTTTGTATTTATGGAGTTCTTGTTTTAAATTTAAAAGTGAGTATGAGGGTATAGTAGCACTGATTTTTCAGTCTACTTTTAAGTTACATCCATTTTTCATCTGGTTTATGGCAGCAGCCTGGTGAGGGCTTGAACAGCTGTGTAGTGTTTCCTTTTACTAAAGTACTCTATTTCTTCTGCTCCATGACAAGTAGTTTTCATCAAAGTGGATTTTTATTGTGTCCTGGGTTTGGACCAGGCCAACAAATATCAAGTTCTTCTACCTGTGATGGAAGAAACACCTTCTAACTTTCAGGGGAGCAGAAAGAAGATGTGTGATGATCAGAGAGGGACTGGTTTTTAACCATCACTTGTCTGTTTGTAAGAGGCCTTGAGCACTTAGTGAAGGTGCAGCCACACATTCTGGTGTGGGTTCACCAGATGAAGCAAAATAGGAACTTTGAAGTATCAAATAGACTTGGATAGTGGGAAACAAAGACAAAAATTACACCACCTCCTCTCCTCGCCTTCCAGGCTCAGCTTCACTCCCTCACTCCCGACTCACTCCCCAACCCCAAGTCGTTCAGGGAGGATGGAAATGGCAGTTCCCAAATTCTTCACTTGCTGGGCAGTTTTTTTTTCCCTTTCTTCCACACACTTTCCCTGCAGCATCACTGTCCTGACTGCTGGGCTGAGCTGTGCCCTGCAGTGATCCCATTGGCACTGGCTGTGTCTGGCATGGGGCAGCTCCAGCCCTCCTCACAGAGAGCACCTGGACACCTGAATTCCTGCACTCCATCATGCTGCTGGATTGCTTTTACAGCATGTGTTGCTGCCAAAGATGCTATTTACACCAGGAGAAAATGTAACCTTTGCAAGGACACGCAATGTTCTTTAAGTTACCCCTCGCTGTAGTGAAATGCAGCAAACTTAAGTGCATTGACAAAAAAAAAAACCCAAAGCCAAAACCCAAACCTTTAAGCACATAGTCATTTTTGTAGTATTGTTCACCTTTGCAATTTCCTGTTGAAACCACAAAGTCCTTGAGTTTATTAAATCAATTTAGATATCATTCATGGTTTCATTAGCTACTTTATCCAGACAACTGTAGCTTAATGCCTTTTTTAAATAGCTTGTTACCCCATGTGATAATTTGTCTTCTGCTGACTTCTCCTGTTTGTCTTTGGAGTAATCCTTTCACACTTGTCAGATTTTATAACAACAATTTTAAAGCACGGTGAGAAGGCAGAATTTTCAGAGAATATGCTATTTTCCATTTGTATTGATTAAAAAGATTTAATTGAGCTTTAATACCGCAAAAGATTTATTTTTTTTCCAACCTGTAAGAAAGCTTACACCTGCTCCAAAATTGCAAATGGGTTCCTCTGCACCCAAGTCTCAGGAAGCTCTCCCTGTAGCAAACAAGACTTGGGTGTGCCAGGCTCTGTGGTCTCTGATGATCTCCTGAGTTAAAGGTTCCCAGTCTGTGGTAGGCACATCACAAACATCACAGTCCAAGGGATAGAAAAATGCTCTTTGAACAGGCAGGTGTTGCTGCTTGTGCACAGGCATAGCCTGATACAGGGCTGGAAATGTTGATCCTTTTCCTGTCATCAGTGGTGGCCTCCAAAGGGGAAAAAAGTGCTGAAACGTAATAGATATAAATTTTTAGGCACATAAAAAAGGCAGAAAAAAAATCACAGCAACTTATACATACTGGATGTGTATATGATTTCCATTTTCCTTGTCTTCCCTGCAACCAGGCATCTAAAAGAGAGAGAATCATCTAAGGAGATAATTCTTTACTTCATATATGAGATCTTGAAGATCTGGCTTGGAGGTTTCTCAGTTAGGCTGAAATTACACCATACACCTACAGAGTGTGTACAGCCCACGAGAAGGATGAGTCATCTTTCCCCCTGTGCATCTTTCTCTGTCCAGACTAAGTATCCTTCCTCCTCCCTCTGTGATATGAGGGATGAGCTGGACTTGCAGCATCTTTATTCTTTTTTAGCTCAGAAAGGAGCTGCTGCTCTGCTGTCAGGTCAGCCTGGACTACAGGGACTTTTTAAGGTGCCAGCCTAGCCTAGTGATGAGGTAACATCCCTTTGTCACAGACAGATCCCAAACATTTGTTTGGCAGAGGAATTCCCTGATAAACTGGGAATGAAAAGGTTTAACAGAAAGCCACGTGAAGAGGTGTGACCATGGTGGTGTTTTTTCTCAAGAGTATGGTTAAAAAGCTTCTGGCAATATTTTAATCCTTGAGGTGCAAAAGGAGCAAATTAACAGAACATGGTCAGATCATATTCCTGCATTAGGTGGGATAAACAAAGGATGGTCTTTACTGGGGAAGCTACTTCCAAATAGTCTCCCAAGTGTTTGTTCCCAGTGCTGTGACATAGCTGTCTCCCATGCAGAGGCTGAGCAGGACAGGTTAATCAAGCAAGAGTCTCTTTCCAAAGGCAAGACTGAGTTAAAAATGTGCCCTGCAAACACCTCAGATTCTCTGGGCTGCAGTTTGGGCTCTCCTAAGCAAAAGGTGCTGCAAGCCTGGAATGGAGCCTCTGAGATCCACTGTAGTGAGCAACAATAATTTATGAAGGGAGTACTAGAGGTGACAGTTTGCTACACTGATGTTCTTTTTGTTTTTCTTCTCTTGGTACTTGGTGGAACCAGGGTAGTCCAAAGATTCAGTGTTTGTAAATGTCAGTGATAATCTGAGCATTCCAAGCTTAATTTTTGCTATGGAAACAAAACTCTTTACAATGGAAAACATTTTTTAAGGAGAGGTAAAATGTTCATTGCTTTTATTTAGCTTAATGTATTACATAGAAATTGAATTAAGTTATTCTAATCAGTTTTATCTGCTCAAAAGATCAGCTGGTACTAAATACATTTTGTTTTCATAGGAAAACATTAATTATACTCAATGAAAGCACTCTGTGAGACAAATTAGCATTATCTTTTCATCTGCAGTAAGATACTGCCCTCCTCAAACAAATGAATAACACATTTGCTGGCATTTTGCATTTTTTGTTGGCAGTTTCAGTAGACCAGCCAAGGTAAGGGCAGTGCATCAGACCAAACTGTATTCATGCCAATTAGATGCAGCTTTTTCAAGTTATCAGTGTGGACTAGAACTCTAGAGTATCTTTGTATTTGCTCTCTGAATAATTCCTGTTTCAAAGGATGTACAAATTGATGATTTACTTTTACTTTACTTGGCAAGATTCACTGAAGAGTCTTATTGCACTTATAAGTCTTTTTTCACAGTCTGCCAACTAGGGTAGAATATTCCTCAATTTATAAAAGTTAAAATGAAGCAAAAGGGAAAATGCTGATTTATCTCACTGCATATATATAAAAATATAAACTTAAGGTGAAAAGAATTGTGTTAAAATCTTTAAACTATGAACAAAATTTATTTAAATCGTTTTTGTTTAATGCAGTGATATTCTTCATTTCCATGTTTGACACACATCACTTTGACTCGATTTTCTTTTTATTTCCATATAGGACGTGTAGGAACACCTCACTTCATGGCTCCAGAAGTGGTAAAAAGAGAACCATATGGGAAGCCTGTAGATGTTTGGGGTTGTGGTGTGATCCTGTTTATCCTGCTAAGTGGTTGTTTGCCTTTTTATGGAACCAAGGAAAGATTATTTGAAGGCATTATTAAAGGCAAATACAAGGTAAATGACAGCATACATGAATTCTTTTTCAGTGAGATGAGCTCTGTTGGTGAAATTTCTGGAAGTTGATTCTTGTATTTAGCCTGATTTAAATTTAAAGCTTATGGAAATCTGTCATAAAGAAAAAGAGATGATTTTCCCTCCCCGGTCTGTCTTGTAACTGATGTGTTTTGTATCATTGCTAGGAATATTTGCTCAGTTGAAATAATAAATAGGTGCTAGAACCACCCCCTAATTGTACATTGAGCCCAGCATGAAGACAAGAGGTTTAGCTGTGAAGCAGAACATGCTGTAACCTCACATTTATAGACTGTTTAAATTTTTTGATCAACTAACAGAGCTGTCATAAACACTCATCATCATATTGCCTTGATTTAAAACAAAATGCATGTTATTTTACAAATGTAGGCAGGCATTTTTCTTCTTAGTACAGTGTGCAGTAAAGTGCAGCTGCTGATTCAAGAGAAGCCACTTGCAGCCAAGGGCAGGTCAGTGTGCACTCACGAGAATCTCCCACAGCATCAGCCCCCAGACCATTGTGGAGACAAATTTAAAGCCTCAGCTTCACTGTTTCTGTGGGTTTGTCTTAATATCAGCTTTGCTGTACTTTGGAACCAAGGCCATACACGTGCAAGTTAGCAAATTACAAATGGAAACTGCCAAAGCTCTCTGATAGTCTGATTTATTATATCACCTTAACAGCCTGCTAATATGTGGGTGACAGCAGTGTTACTGTACTTGGTCAGGAGCACACACTTCATTTTTTAAATTATATAATCCTAGAAAGAGCAGCATTTCTTCATGTCACTGCTTTTGGGATTGCATAGACTGACATGTTCCACTTTATGGAAGATTTCTTTATGGAATCTCTTAAGCAGCTAAAACCTTCTGGAAGGATACAAGTTAACTTCCGTTTTTTTAAAAAAAAGTTACAGCAAGCACATTGTGTCCCCTTAGTTCCTTTTCTGTTCCTGTTTCCACAATAATTTGTCTATTCAGTGAAATCCTGTCAAATTTACAATTACCTTCATTTCATTAGAGCTGGAAAAGAAATTATGAATCACAGCTATAAATGTGCATTTCATAGCCAGATAACGTTGCTGAGTGTCCTAATTCAAAGTGATCTTTTTTTTACATATTTTGTAAAGACTGATTTTAAATAAAATGGACCTCTTTAAATGACCAGGTTGTAACATTGAAAAGAGTCTAGTTGTAATTTTGAATTTGCATTAGTACTTTGTAAAGTTAGCTGTCTATCATCTAAATAAACTTAGCTTCGTCATAAATTAAAGAAATACCAGAAATACCTTAAGGATATAATCCTTTATATCACATAAAGAATTTTCTTACTTTGGTATGATTTTATCTATTATTTTGGCTGGTTGGGCACAAACCTGCATATATGCACAAAATGAAAATATATTCTAACTCATCCTTCACGTTGTATCTCCTAAAGATAAAGTTCTGCTCTGAATGTGTTGCAGTTGCTGGTCTTGTCTTGTCCTTTTATGCTTTCCTTGTGGAAAAACTTGACCTGTTGTGAAGTTTAAAGGAATTTATTGTGAAGAGCCCTTGTCCATAGCACCCTCAGGACAGGACCAGAGTAGTTCACAACAGGCATTCTCTTACTCCCTTCTTTTCACTGGCATGAAATTGTGGGTTGAAACAGATAAATTCTCATACCTCGTATTGATTTCAGGAGTAGATTTAATTTCTGCATTTATCATAGGCATAATTAAAGTTAAACAGAGCCTAATTGCTTTTTGCTTTATCCAGTAAATGGTCACTTTTATCTGAGCAGAGTGTAGAGTAGGTAGAAATGATACTGTGATTATAACATAGTACTAGAGGCATGTCAGGGTTTGTGCTTTCAATTTTTGTGCCATTTCAACAGCAACTAGTGTTCAATTTTTACAAGTTATTAAAAAACTGAGAAGTTTTCTTTTACATTCATTACATGAAAATGTTTGCAAGCATTAACCACTGTTAAATCTCTGCAATTATTTTACATAAACACGAGGTTCTTTTCTACATTCCTATTACTCATTTAATTTTTTTTCTTGCTTCTAATCAGATGAATCCTAGGCAATGGAGCCATATTTCTGAAAGTGCCAAAGATCTGGTGCGCCGCATGCTTATGCTGGATCCAGCAGAAAGGATAACAGTGTATGAAGCACTGAATCACCCCTGGTTAAAGGTAGTAAAAGCAGCTGTTTGCATGTTAGTTTTCTGTTTAAGGGAGAAAAACATGTATTTCTTTGTTTTTTCTGAGTTTTCCAAAGTAGACATGAACTATATAAAATGTGGGATAATGTGCTTTAAATTCCTTGTAGGATTAGAGCCTGAGGTTTTGATAATTGCCAGGCTTGAACTCTTGGTTAAGAGCAAACTCAGTTGGACATCTTCAGCAGCACCAGAGTGCAGGGAGTGCATAGCATGAAGCTTAAAGAAAGTGTTAATGTGTCTTTGTGTGGCTCTCAAACTCAGAGGAGTAATTTCTGATCTCCTTTTTCCTCAGTCATGTCTAATCCTCCTTCCTGTTACTCATGTAAGCCATGCATTCTACTGCTGTAAGTTATGCTGCTGAACTGTGCTGCTTCCTTACATTAGATTCTTGAAAATATCCCACCAAAAGGGAAGGAAGTAGTGGAGTGCTGCTCCAAGGCTACTGTGACTGCATAAAATTATATGACATCTGGTAATCAAACTATTTTTCAGTGCTGTCAGATTTTGCAACACTCTTGAAGCCAGTGGAAGAGTTTGAGTTACACCTTCAGTGTAAACTGAAGGTTTACAACAGGAGCAGGAGAAAATACAGCTGTAGCTTCTCAGCAGTCCATCACTAGTCTGTGCTAAACACTGGGGTTGGAGAGTGTTGAGTTGTGCTGCAGAATTAAAAGGTGAAAACTACTAGTTCAGAGCACTGTATTTTCTTTGGCAGAAGGTGATGAAATAACATTTTCTTAGTTATCCTTTGTTTCTTTTCTGTAGTGGGTGTCCAGGGTAAAAAGAGTCATAATATCATTAACCTAAACAGGGCACTTAGTTTGAAAGGGGGCTGATCTGGTGTTTGCTGCTGGACTCTCTATGCTCTACATGAGACAAAGAGAAACCCACAAAGAAAGAACCTGGGAAGAGCAGGATCACATCCTCTTCTCCCTCCAAGTAAATGGTGTAATCACCAGTGAATGGAGTCATTCTTCCACTTCTCTGCTCTCTTTCTGCCTCTGACTCTTGTATTCCAAGCTGCAGAATGGTGTAGCTTGTAAGAGGAGGTCAGGAGTGTTCACCTCTCAGAAATGACAGTGGTTAAGGCAGCTCTTTTGAGTGTTGGGAAACTGCAGGTTGAAGCCATTCCACTCAAAAAGAGCCAGAGTTCTGTCTGTTCATCTGTGACATACATAGTGTGTCAAATATCAAGTGTATGGAAGTGAACACCATTATTTTGGAACCCCAGAATATCAAACAAACACAGATGATCTGTTTTTACCTGCTTGTAATTGGACTTTTTCTTCACTTTGAGAGCATACCCACATTTAGATGCCAAAGCTAGAGCTTGGTGGAGGGTCATTTTGGCAGAAAACCTGTAGTGTTTGTTGTTTGAGCAACTAAGTTAATTAGGTTTGTTCAAAAGACAATTCTGTAATGTGCATGTGCAAGCTCTGCCTGTGCAGCTTTGCACTCTTGGCATCCATGGTCTCTTTCTGATCATGTTGTTATTTATTGGAAGTCACATGGTTTAGTTTATGACATCTTTGTTTGCAAGCTCAGGCCAGGCATTCTACCAGTCAGTCCTCTCATTTTTGCCTACAGTAAACTGCCTTCTCTGCTGATACAGAACTTTCTAAACCATTTATAGACAGGAGCAAATACAGCATGAGACAGAGACATCTTTAGTGCCCTAGAGAAACTGCTTGGTTTCACTCTGATTCAGGAGAAGCATGTGATAAACACATTAAATTAATGATTTTATATACCTTCAGGGGGGAAAGGTAGTTGGCTGCTGCAAGTTTTGTTGTCACTGTCACTGCAATTGTTCATTGGCAAATTTTTCATCTGCACCTACAATGGAGAATTCTCCCTGTGCCATCCCCTGGCTGATATTGGGTGGGCACTTGCTGCCCTGTTGGACGTGTACCCCACCTCCCAAAGTTACCTGAAGTATCCAGCACCCTGTAAAAGAGTGCTTGAACGTGTTGCTTCACTGAGGTTTGTGAATTCCCAAAAGCGAAACTGCTTTCTGCTTGTCAGCTTCAAAGTTCAGTGCTAGACACAGACTGACAGCACAACAGGAAAACAAAAGACTGGGGCCTTACTACAAGTGGGAAACAATTACAAAAAGAAAATACCCTTGGCCCAAGTTAAGAATTCTGTCAAAGTGCTTTAGTCCCTCTTCATTTCTTAAAGTCTTCCTTAAGTTGCAACAAATCCTCATTCTCCTTAGGATGTTTATGAGCTGGTACTTTTCTTGTCTGGTTTCTTAATGTCAAGATTGTATTAAAAGCTTGTATTTAATGTTCTTTTGGTTTGTTTTTTGTGGGGTTTTTCAAGGAGAGAGATCGCTATGCATACAAGATTCATCTTCCAGAAACAGTAGAACAATTGAGAAAATTCAATGCAAGACGAAAACTAAAGGTAAACTGAATGTAGTGTTAAAACAATATAATTACACAGCTCAAATTTTGTGTGATATTTGTTTCATTTAAAAAGTGCTAAGGGAAGTCCATGCTTTGAACTTGGCAATAAAATAAAAAGTTGCAGCAGGCCTTCACAGATGTTTATTGAAATGATGTCTTAGAAAGGCTGTTTGTCCTTTCTTTCTTTCTTAGTGCATAGTTGTCAAATTTCAGTGCAAATTGTCTGGTATCAGCCAAGGTGTATGAGGTCTGCATCCTCAGTCAATTCAGTAATTCTTTGTACTATGAATTACTGGAGAGAGTCATGCAATCACTACTGTTATTATTGTATTACATTTATAATAAAAGGAACATAGTAATTTTTAAAGTCTTCGTTGAAGAAAAGCAAAAGTATATTCTTCAGTTTATCCTATTAATGTTTAACTACATACTAGTTTATTTCTTAGCCATATTGAAAAGAATGTTAACATTTTAACCCAAAACAACATGGTTTTCCTTCTGTTCCTGTCATGGAATGTTTAACAGAAACATTTCTGAATTCACTGAAAGGTTCAGAAAATTATGACAGAAACATGGAGCATTACAATCCATGGGCTGTTTTGCAATTTGTACTAAAACCCAGAATCAGGTATTCACACTGAGCTGCTGCATTGCTCAAGTTTCATGTAGCTGATGATGAGGATGCACAGTTGCCACAGTTCATGAACAACTCTTGCTCTTAAGTGGTTTGTATGCCCAGGTATTCCATTAAAATGCTACCTAGTACATTTTAGAATATGACCTGATTCCTGTTCTAGGTGCAATTTCAGATATTTCCCAGATGCCTTCCTGGGGATGCCACTGTGTTTAGTTTCCTGAGCTTTTATACCTTCATTATTTTTTATGCCACTTTATCCAAAACTCTGTTCTGCAGTATGTTTCATGACATTTGTCCATACTTCCATAACTGTGAGGCATGAAAACCTGAGTGGTTAAAGTGTAATTTACTTGAACAAGTGAATATCTGTCAGAGCAGGTAACCATTTTTCTGGATTTGTAAATTCCCCTGTAACACTCATCCTGGGACTCTGAGATTGTCTATGTAACTGTGTTATCTTTATATTGATGCATTATGGGTGTCAAAGTATTCTAGTGCTGTCAATGTCAAATTATGACAATTTCTAAAGTAAAAACATAGTGTTTTGCTTTAAAGAGTGAATTTTTATTCCTGCTAATCCACTCAGTCTAGGTAAGATGAAAAGATAAAGAGATTAGTTATTTTGTTTACATGGTACTACAATGTGAATTTATGCCTCATAGTTATTATTTCAAAGCACATTCACATAAAAAACTGTTCTGATGAATTCCCTTGCAAAGAATATTTTTACTCTTTATTAGTGTATGACCAGCTCTTCTGTTAGTTATGGTCACTGATAAAAGGGAGGCAGAGCTGAAGACTAGAGAAAAGGTCAGCACACAAGAGACCTCAGGAGACTGAGTGATCCAAGGTGTCTGGAAATGTTTCATTGTCCTTCTTTGTGTAATTGGGACTGTGTGGGTATTTTTATTCAGGGGGCAGTACTAGCAGCTGTGTCAAGCCACAAATTCAACTCCTTCTATGGTGACCCCCCTGAAGAGCTGCCAGACTTCTCTGAAGACCCCACCTCCTCAGGTATTTTAACAGAAAGTGTATTTACTGCAGTCACCATGTCTTAATTCTGTACTGACCAGAGCACCACATATTTACTGATTTCTTGAGATTCCATAAAATTGAATATTAAGTTAACATTTGCATGTGAAAGGGTAAATAATTTTCAGTCACAATGGCACTCATAGCTGGCAAAAACGAAGAGAAAAACTCAGTGCAGTTTTAAGCTTCTACAGAAATTCTGTATGATTATTTTATTTTTCCTTTTATGTACATTTAATTACAAATAATGTTATAATCTCACATTTCTCTCTATATTACTTGAGTATAAATGCTTATTGAAATTTTGTCATGAATTCTTAGACAGGAGCAAAGCTCTAATGGCTTACTAGTAGTTATTTATAAAAACAAGCTGTTATGTACCAGAGTTTCCTGACCTTCTGTTTTAGGGAACAACATGATTAAGATGTGTCCTGTTTAAAGCACACTGGACAGTATTTCTGACCCCTAAATCTTCAGAGAGAGACAAAACATGTACTCAGGGACCTCCCAGCATACCTCAAAGGGGAAGATAATATTTGTGCTGTGATCTGGACCTTGGACAGGACAGTGACCTTACCCAAGCAATCCTTTTGTCCATAGCCCATATTCAGAAATCTAAATAACCTGTCAGTCCTAAACTACACAGCCCTGTCTTAATTGTGTATCTTAATTTTGACATAACATTGCTCAAAATATTTGCATTGCAAAGGTCTGGCTTGATCTGTCTGATCTAAAATTCAAATCCAGGATCAATTTAAATGAACCTTTAAGAAAAACAAAGACCAAAAGGACCATCTTTAATTTTTCTAAGCAGCTGAGGAGTACTGCCAGAATATTTATCTATATACTGACTTTTTAAGATATTTCAGGAACTTAATTGCATGTGTTGATTTGCTGTGTGATAATTCTCTGTCCCAATAGTTTTATAGGTGGAAAATTATGTATTGAATGCATACACTAATTGTTTATTTCCTTCCATTTCATATAAGCAAGTAATTATTAAAAATTATTTTATTATCATGAATATAAGAATTATATGCCCCATAAGAATGGGGGCAACTTTTCTTGGTTGAAATTCTCCAATTTCACCTCTTGGAATCCAAGTTCGAGCACTAAAATTAACGCATTGCTTCCTCCTTAGACATGAACACTGTTCATAATTCCCATAGAAATGAATGGGAATCTCAGATCATTTATTGAAAAAAGGCAATCAAATCCTCATAGCTTAAGTTCAGCCAGACAGCTTTTGGTTGTACTTGCAGTTCAGGATCCACCTATTCTTTAAAGAAAGAATAAATCAGTTTTACTTCACCTAGAGCTACTTGCAGTGCCTTAATTTTTGTTTCCATCTACTTCCCCCATTCCAGTGGTGAATGGCCACCAACATGACTGGCAGTGGCAACTTTCCTAATCTGGAAACAGCAGTTCTGCTTTCCAGTTTCAGTCTCACATCAACAGGACATGTGTCTTCCTCAGAGTGATGTAATTGCACATACCACTATAAAGGAAAGTTCCAAGTTCTATTTTTTTCTGCTCACAGAAATCCAGTGCGCACATAAATCGTACAGAATATCTGTGTTGGATCCATTGTTAGCTTGTGTTCATTTCTGAAATAACTGAAATTAAAGTTTGGAATTCTCAGGAAAGCAAAGTTATTCTCTAACCTGACACCGTTGATCAGACTGATGGGGGATCACAGTGATCAGGAAACCATGCTAAGTGGGTAGTTTTCATTATGTTTCTCTGGCCCACTACTTTAGCTGATAGAATAATTAGTATTGAACACTGAGCCTTGCAAGAAAAGACTCTGCAACTCCTTCAGCTTCTGGAATTCCTAGATATGGAAATCTATTTTGTTTCCTCTTCGGAAGTACACTAATAATACTTTCAAATATTTCTAGCTTGTAGTAGGGGTCTTGTGATGATTCTAAATCAAGCTAGTTCAGGGAAATTAAACATAAAACTCAAGAATTGCAGTAGAAACTTGATTATCTTAAGGTTATTTAAGTTTCCTTCCTAATATCTCATAATGTTATTCCAGACCATAAACACTAATGAAGAGCATTTAATATTTTAGATGTGGTTGCCAGTTATTCCTCCCATAAAATTTCATTAAGCTTATCTTTGTAATTAAATGGTTTGTCAGAAACAAGCAGAGCTCCTACAGAGATAAATATACAGGAATATAGATACTTATTAGGTTATCCAAGTTACATTTCCTGTCTTCCAGGGCTTTCCAAACAAAGAAACAGAAGATTTCAGTTCTCTCTTTTTCCCCAGTTGATGTAGAGGTGTTCTTCCTCAAAGTTCAGTTTGGAAACCTGGGCTTGCTGGAACCTTGCAGCATTTTCCTGTGCTACCAGAGTATTATCCTGGGATAGGGAGGCACTGCAGGCAGCAAGTCAGGTGACTTTTGTAGATGCAGAATCACAAATTCTTGTTGGACAGTTTTCCAGTGATGGTCAGCAAGTTGCATAACTAAATTAGATGGGAATGAACAGAGATAAATTTTGTTTAAGGTCAGCCAGATTTTTTTCTGTACCCATCTTCCTTTCATTTGCACAATGTGACAACTCTTGGTTCCAACCACTTGCTGACCACTGGGTGGTCTGTTTCCTCTTTTGTCAGCAACCATCCTCTGAAGAACTTGAATTAATCCTGCTGTCATCCTGTTGGTAACACGGCAGAAACCAGTCCTGCTGAATTTTAGTGTGATAAAACCTTTAAAAATGCTTTTAAACTACAATGCTGCTTTATTGCTGACAGTCTGTGTTCAGTAACTTCCTCAGTAAAGCCACCAAGCAGTTCAGCTGACAAGCTTTGTGCAAATGGTCTTTTCTAGAATGTAAAACATTGGATTCTCAGCTTGCCAGTTTCCAAGACATTGTAAAATGTGTATTCCCCAAGGCAACAAATGTTTTGGATATTTTTAATATGCTGAAACAAACATAAATCAGAAGTTAGCAATCAGCAGCCCTGAAGGTTAAATCTGTCACAGGAGAAAAACTGGCCCAGTGGGAAGTATTTGAGGTGGACAATGAAATAAATAAGGTGCCAGGGAAATTCAGTATTTGCTCTCTCCTGTCCTTCCCCATCTGACTCCCTCCCCTTTCCTGCCCAGTGCCTGGCCCTCCTACCTAATTGCACATTAGCTCTAGACAGGATTTCCTCCCCTTCTGTCATGTGCTGGCCACTTGTCCCCCAGCAGAGTGTACAGAAATACATTTTCAAGTGTTTTCATAACAGTGCCTCAGGCTGGGGAATGAACATGACCAATGTAAAGCTTTTAATTTTTCCTCCTTTTGCTTCTTGAGGTTTGACTTGAGAAGCTGAATTGAGGATGGCTGTTTCATAGGGAGTGTTAAGTAGATTCAAAATGGTTATGTTTTCAGGGCATCAGTTAGAAAAGCTGATAAATTGAAAAAGGTTTTTGTAACTTTGTATTTCCAAAAGCTTTTTGTAGCCACATTTTCAGAAGGGAGTCACTGCTGGAGTTAAGCTAGTTGATAGTCCCTAGTCTTTGGAAAACTGCATAACTGACTTTTAATTAAAGCAAACCTTACCTTTTGGTTAAAGAATGTTACTCTCTAATGTCTGCTGGAATTGCTTGGTCTGCGGCACACATTTCTCAGCTGTGACTCAGAGGTTTCCGAGCAGCTTTTTCCTGCAGACAGCTCTGGATTCCTGTAAGAGATCCTTGAGCTGTTCTTTGGGGTAACCTCAGAGCAAGAGAAGAGCCTGGGTGGCCAGAAGTGCCCCTGCACCTGTGCTGAGCGGGAACCCTGCCGCAGCGCTTCCTGCAGCCCTGGGAGCGCTGAGCTCTGCAGCCACTCTGGGAGCACATGAGTGCACAAGCAGGGTTTGCACTGCACACACAAAGCAGCCACACTGAGGCTCCTTCAGTGCCTCGTTTTCTCTAACTGCAAGGCACAGATTCCACACAGCATTTTCACAAGTGCTTTTTGGTGCTTTGTCTCAGGATTGATGTGGGCAAGTTGAAATTTTCATGCTGTTCTATTTTGTCGGACTCTGTGTTGTCGTGTCAAATGAGAAGTTCTTAACAGCATGAGATCTTGATCTTCAAATTTGATAATAAAAATGGGAATAAAGCTCAATCTCTTAGTCTTTCAGAGTAAAATCAAACATTATAGATATGAACAAATTGTAAACTCGCTGTTTCCAACATACATGGAAGTAGCTGAACTCACAAGTTAGAATGGTTAGTTGTTTTATGGGATTTAGAATTCATCAAATACTGTCAATACAAGCCCATATCTTAAAATCCATCAGTTTCATCAACATAAGAAAGAAAAAACCCCCTTTCGTTATGCAAAAATTACCACTGAATTTGTAAATGTTTTCAAAGTGTAACATTTTAAAATACAAATGCTTGGGAGAAAAAACTACATTCACCTTATAATTGTTATTAATTCCTTCACTGGTATTACAAACACAGTTACCAGTTTTGAGATCGTGAGTTTGAATGTTTCCAATATTCTGTCATTAACTTTATGATTTTTCTTATTTCTTTATTCTTTATTCATTATTTTTTTCTTAATTCTTTGCTCTGATATGTTTAAATTAAAAGGCATAAAGACACTGTTAATTAAAAGCAATAATGAAGTGGTTGTATTTCTAAATGGTTCACATAACATTTCTCACTACAACTTTTGATTTCAATATAACATTGCTAAATTTTGCTTACTAAGTATATTAATATGATGTTATGCATCATTTGCAGTATGTTGAATTATTTTATCGTTTCACCTCTTACAATATTTTTACTAAGAATAACTTCTTGTCTATGAGTTTTTTAAAATAGCTTAACCAATGTTGGGAAAAGTCTGGTATTAATAGATCTCTAGCACTGCATCCATGTGCTGCCTTCCCAATGCCAAGTGTTTGTTTTCCTCCCATCCCAGTCTGCCAGTGCCATTTGCTTCACACATAGAAAAACCATATTAAAAACTGGGGGGGTGATCCTTGTCACTTTGTTGAGACTATTTTGTGGCTAAATTAGTCTGCTAGGTTGCAGCTTTATAAATGGCTTGTTCTGAGATCTTCATACTGTTTGTTGTTTGTCCAAACGCTGCCTTCCTTCTAGGACTTCTAGCAGCAGAAAGTAGGTATCCCTTTGTTTTCCTTTAAGGCATATCAGTCAGCTATGGTGTGTGGTTTTGCATGTTTAAAAATCTGCTTTCTTTGCTTCTCTTTGCTTTTTCCAGTTTTAATACTGCCTGTTCAAATAAAATTATATGGTATTGAGTAAATTTGCCTACAGTATAATATATAATCAAGAGTGTAATTAAGCAGAAGGATGATTTCCAGGGAATTCTGAAGATTCTAATTTAGAGGCAGTATTAAAATTGCCTGAGTTTTGGGGGTTTTTTCCCAATATTTCATATTTGCAACACAACTGAACTAAAACTTAATTTTCATTGAATTAATAAAGTATACAATATTATAGTTTTGCATTTTCATTTTGAATTTGTTTTCATGGGCTATTTTTTTTTCTTTCTAACAAACATATACTATAATATTAGTCAAATATTATATTCTTGCTCTGTGCTTGCATGAACTCTCTTGATCCTTCTGTGTTGATGTGATACCTGATCTATGCATATGCACTGTGGATATGCATACACCTGATTTCAGTAACTCTCCAGTGTGTGTCTCCTCAATGAAGGAATGTTGTTGGCACGTAGGGAGGAGGTTCTGCTGCAGGGTAGCTGCACACTTTGTGAGAGACTGGAAGCACAAGCACTTCTCAAACCTTCAGATTGTGCTAGGCAGAGGAGAAGGTGTGAAATTTTAGACCCTTTGACACAAGCCACAACCATTTCAAAAACAACTAATTCAGCATTTCCAAAAACGAGCTACAAAAAGTGGGGGTTTCCTGCAGCATTTTAAAACTTGTAGGTAAACTTGTAGCTCTACCTCTGTCCTAGGTCAGGACATGTCAGCAGGACACTTGTCCATGTCTCCATTTCTGATCAGTCATGGATTTTGTGGTTGTTGTTGTTGTTTGGTTCATTCTTTTGATTTTACAGGTTGTGGGGGAAGTTTTTCCTTGTCCTCCTATTTCCCCATCTCTGAATGCCTGTCCAGTAACACAGGAGTGAAAGTACAATGGAATTTTATATGAAAGTTTTGTGCTAGTATTATTTTTAAACAGTTATAAGAAAAAAAAAACAAAACCAACTCATACAGAGCCTGTGCCATGATTTTTGGGGTTTTGTTTGTGCACAGAGACTTTTCTTCTGCAAACTGACTGTAAGAGCATGATGCCATCAGGCTGGTCAGAAGGGGATTTTTAGACATTTTTGCAATGTGGAAGAAAGGCTCTAAGGAAGGGATAGTGAAGAGCATTCATCTATTAAAATATTTATTGGTTTAGTTGCATGTGAATGCACTTACATGTAAGCTACAGGTCTGATCTGAAAAACAACACTTCTGCATATTCTTAACCACCACACTGGACTGGTTTCTGTCATATCTGTGGCTGGTTTTACAGTGAGGGGTAGCTGGGAAAAGGAGTTAACAAACTGTGAGAAGGTGCCAAGTGTGGAGACAGGAGAAGGCTGGAGCTGTGCCTACACTCAGTGCCCCTGTGTGTGCAGGATAAAAGGAAGGCTGTCTTCAAAATTAAGCATCAGTGTCTCACTGCCCTCTTTGTCCTCTCCCTCACCACTTACTCTTCCCCCCCACATCCTTTTTGTTTTCCATGTGTAGTACTGTCCTCTACATTCCTTCTGCTGTTTGGGAACACGTAATCTCTTGTTTTCTTTTATTTTTTTTATTTTTCTTTTTCCCTTTGTTTAGTCTCTTTCTCCCTGTTCTTCTTTCCTGCACCTATTTGCTTTAGTTTATTTTCTTTTACATGCCTTTCTCTTCTTCCTTGTACTCCTTAGATTTTCTTACCTTCTTTAATGTAGTTGTAAATCCCAATACCCTTCCATTGCACCAGCTGTCTTCTTTCTGAATTTTTATTGTCATCTCCATAAACCTCCATCTTTCTAATTCTCTTATTACACTCCTCCTGATTGTTTTATATACATATAGTGTATATATATACATATATTTATATTATCAGTGCCTTATTTGCTTCCCAGTAGCATTCACACAACTGTGTGCATTTAGGAGCTTATTTGTAAATTTACAGGGTGTCTGAACTTCATTGTTTGATTTCAGTCCAAGAAGGAAGAATCATGAAATACTGTATAGCTCAAATTTGAGCAGCACAGAGCCTTTACTTACCTTACATGTTAGTTACACTGCTGTGTGTATGTGAAACGTGTATCTCCCACCTTATTTTAAACTATTACAGTCATATATATGCACCTGCTTTGGCTGTCACCTCTTCCTGCAGAGTCAGTTGCTCTGGAATACAGTGAACAGCAAAGAGCAACAAATTAATGTGTGAGATCAGAGGCATCTCGTGATTTTTGCAGATGTTGTTTCAAGGGATGAAGAGCAGCTGCTGCTCAGCTGGCTTTCTCTAAATCTGAGAAGTTACATCAGTTAAAGTGGTGGAAAGGTCTGCATTTTATAATAATGCCCATGGTTGTTTTCTCATGAGATTGTATCCTGTGACTTCATTTTGTCATTGCAATATGTGATCTCTCTGAAATTTAACAATTCCTGATGATTTTTCATCTTTCCTTGCTGGATGTACTACCCTCGGACCTTTTCACAAAGTAAAATGTAAATCCTGCCTTCTGAAATGCCTGTGCTTTAAGAGCCAGGAGGGGTTTTAATTTCATTTCCAGCAGCTGCCCATGAGAAGGCAGCCAAGAGATGAGGCTGAAATCTCTTTTTAAAGAAAAAGAAATCAGCTCCTGTTTATTGTAGATTGGCTGACATGAGGACTGAACTGTGATATATAGAGAAATCACAAATGACAGCAAAGTCTTGCTTAGTCATTTAAATACCACCGTAAAATCTTCAAGACACAGTTACTTACCTATTTACACAACATAAAGAATAGTTGAAAAGCCAGTCAAATAAAGGTAATTTATAAGAATGAATAGGATTAAAATTAGTGCCTGGTGTCATGAACTTCATTTTATGTGGTTCTACAAATCTAAGAGATTTAGATTTTGCCAATGTCTCTGTAATAAAAACATGCTGTTATAATAATGGTTATTATGAGTTCTTCTGCAGAGTTGTTTCCTGGCGTAGTAATAGCAGGAGACTGGCAGAAAGGTCACGGGTTTATTGTTCTGTGTTTAAACATCAGGCTTCCCAAGTCCTGGGTTTTCATTACTCAGAAGCAGGTTTGTGACTGACCCAAGACTTAAATGAGCATTTGTAATCTTCAGTGTTAAAAAATATTCCAAAGAGTTCTTTTTGCCCTGTGTCAGAATGTATTTGCAGTCAGGATGTAGTCTGTGTTTTGTTGCAATATCTGAGTCTCTTTACCTAAACACTTTATTCAGCCTTGCTGAATATCTGCTCTTGCAGATCACATGTCACATGAAAAGAGGTTCCTAATTCTATTTACTGCCTGTTATATAACAGAGGGAGCCAGTTACACCTGCCTGGTGTGCTGAGAAGCCTCAGAAAAACAAACTTTTGGGATGCTTTATTCTAGGGGGACACATGACTACTGGAGAATATGTAGGCTATTCTTGGAATAGTATTTAAAATTCTCTTTTACTCTGTTCTGGGGAGAAGTAAGCAACTCCTCCCTACATTTAAAGTTCAGTTTCTCCAGCCAAACCACCTGTTGCAGACTAGAATAGCTGGATGTTGTAGTAACAACACTGTTTTACCAAAGCTTTGTCAGCTGCCAACCTGATGGACCAGTGTCTGTAGCAACTTCAGGTGCACTGTAGGAGAGCTATGAAGACTCTAGAGACAGAATTCAGCTGTAAAAGAGAACTGTTTCTGACTGGCCATCTCCAAAAATGAGGTAAAAGATCCTGCACAGAATACCTGTGGTAACTTTGACTGCACTGCGTAAAGGGAAAATCCCAAGTTTCTGCCTCATAAAGCAAATACTTGTCTCTGATAAATAGTAGATCTGCCTCAGTAGGCAGAAAACTGCTTAATTCATCTCTGTCTTCTCAGAAGTAATTTGGTATCATCCTTGAGAAGTCATTCCACTAACTACAAAAGCATTTTATGTACTAGTACTGACTGCAGGAGACTGTCATAAGCATTCTAATGTGGTTTTTCTTCTTTTTTATATATGACAGCCCATAGTTTTCAACTTTGCAGAGTTGGCAGTCCCCAGGAAACTCTGACTAGCTGCAGCCATCCTTTCTTAGGTGTTCTTACGGGACTACAAGAAAGACAAGGTTGTGTGCGTGGCCCAGAGTGTCACTGCTCCTTTGGACACTGAGGTCATTACTGTGCATTTGCAGGGGGATCCATCCACATCACAGAACCATGTTTGGTGTGGATTTTGTTACTGTTTCTGCAGAGAGGAGTCTTCTATTTATATCACTGGAATTGCAGCCTTTCCTGTGCAATTGGATCTGGTTTTTTGGTAACTTAAGGTGCAGGGTGGGGTTCATTTCACCCAGAAGTCGGGGCTACTTGAAAATTCTGGGGCAGTGAGCAGCATTTTCTAACAAAGTTTACTTTATGGAGTCTTAAAAAACAAATGAACACAGCCAGTCAAGTTAGTCAGCTTCCTGATTTTTCCTGCCTTACTAATATTGATGCACCATTCTAATATTCATGTTTCTAGATTCTGTCTGTAACTGCTACAGACTGTGAGAAGTCTGAGATTTTAGCTCGTATGACTGTAATAGTTCATTTAAGTTCTTCCTTTATCATCTGTGCTGAGACTAAAATGGGTGCACTTGCAATGTTGAAAAGAGGTTAAATCCTATTTCAAGAGGATATAAGCTTTAATTATAAACATTGAGTGCCTTTACAGTTTCCCCAAAGGTTAGAAATTTAGCTTGAATATGAATCTTTTTAGAAACAGCTGTGCTGTAAGGGTTGGTTAATTTTATTTTATGTAGTATTTCTTCCCTGAATTTAAAAATTTTCTGAAAGGAACTTTTAGACTTTTTTAACAAATATCTGTAACAAAGAGAGTTTAGGTGTTCACAAAAAAATGCCTGAAAATTGTCACTTTTTTTAAGCACTAACGTGCTGTCAGTATATTGTTGCTATGCCATTTTCTCATGCAGGTGCACATTATTTGTGAGTGAGAGGCAGTACATGAAGCATGAGATTATAGGTAAAAAAATAAAAGGTAAAACTGTCATTTGGGAAATTAACAAATCTCTATCAGAAAGTCCCATCAAATTTCTTAAAGGCATTCATGGAAATTTTATTTTACAGCCTTCTGTTCAATGTGACCTATGGACAGGAGAAAAAAAAGACCAAATGATCAAACTCCTTTTTTTTTTTTTTTTTTCAAATTCCCAAATATTCAAGAGGTTGTTGACATACAAATATTGAAAAATTATAACCTTCATTTCCCGTTTCAAAGCCCTCAAAGTATTCCACAAAATAAAGTTTGCAAAGTAAATAATATTGCCAAATAAAAAATGTGGTGGTCCAGAGCATTTGGTGTTTCACAATAGCACAGTACTGCAGGGAATTTTGGACACACTTCTTACTGGTTCCACATTTGGCTCAGATTTTGGTGATTATGGGCAACACTGAGCAGAATTAGAGACCCTTAAGACACCCAGGCTTCTGAATTGAATCTTCTATTGAGTTTTCCTTAAATACTCCAAATACACAGAAAGGGCTTTGAATCCAGAAAAAGAAGCTTTGCTTGGAAATAAAATAATTCAAACTCTGAGCATGAAAAGAACAGAAATAAAAGAGAATTTTAACAAATTTTCTTCTACCAACTGGATCCTGGAAAGTCAAGCACTTTCCTTCAGGCTTGGAGATCTCTAAGTCCATCAACCTGTAAATGATGTGCTGAACATGTAAAGGAAACAGTGCAGTCCTTTTTGAGTCCTTGAGTAGTTTTTTTTCCTTGCCTTTGAGGCTCAGCTGTGCTCACTCCATCCTCTTACCAGCAGATCCCCAGTCCTTATATTTTCTCAGGTTTCTTGCAGAGGGATGTGGATGGTTCCTTCCAGCTGAGCAGCCTTGTTCATTATCAAAGAGGAAGCAAATTTTTCTCTTTTTTACTGTGCCTGACCTCATGCACAGCCACTACTAAAAGTCATTTAGTAGTTTGTAAACATTTGTTTTATTTGCTGGCGGCCACAGATTTTTAAAAGAACATTTAAAAGTACATCAAATAGGTATAAATAGACACACTTGATGGCAGAGAACTAACTTTTATTGCTCCTGAGACATGAGTTGTGAGTGAGGAGGATACTGTGGTTCTCAGGTCTCAGAGAACTGTGAAGAGAATCCTGGGCTGAGGTTTGTACTAAATGTGATGCAAGAGTTTCTAGATTTGTAATTTATTTTTCCTTGTAAGCCATAAGGTTGCAAGTCTTGTATAGTAGTTTTTGTGTATTTTGTTATGTTTATTCCAGTTTTTCAAGATTTTCAGAGAAATAAGTTAGCTTCTTTCCTTGTGTGCTTAAGAGGCAGTTGGGTTATTGTTTTTCTTGCATTCTGAAAATGCAGTACAAAAGGCTTTGAGTTAAGGAGGCCAGGTGAGAATTGTTCATGCAATAGAAGATAGAATCTCAAGGCATGCAGCAGTTTTTTAGATGTTATCTATCTTGTGAAAAAGACACAGGGAAACATATAAGTAAACAGAATAAGCATATTGATGAGAAATTAGTAAAACAGAGAATGTGTAGGATTTGGTATCCAGAATTAAGAATTTCTTTATGAAAAAGCATTGTTGCAGACTCTCACTGGATATGCTGCCTTCTTACCAGGTGCTTTTACCACAGTGCAAAAAGTGAAGTTGTGGACCATGGGTGTTTGAGATAAGCCAAAGTTGGCATTCTGGTGAAGCACAGAAGTGGCAGCCACCACTGATACTCTGATTTTTAAACAAGTTGTTTCACACAGAACCACTCTAGGCTGGTTTACTGTGGATTTGTGTTGTATTTCTTTGTCCTCTCCTGCTGAGAGTTCAGCTGTTTCTCGTGGACTTCCACCATGCCTCCTGTTTCTCCTTTTTGTCTCCATAGCTGTCACTTCTCTCTCACCCCCATGCCATATAAAAATCATCCCCATCATCCTGTGACCCCAAACAATGCCCTCGTGAAAAAGCAGCAAATAATAGCAGGGTAGGAGATAACCAGGCAAGCAGAACAAACAGAACAAAACCACATTACAGCCATTTTTGTCCCCCAGAGGATTTGGCATCAGGTGTTTCTCCCTCTTCCTTCCTTTATCCCAATGCTGTTTTTAAAAATATTTGTGAAAGCATTGGTTCTTCCTGATTTTACTGATGTTTCGGATTAGATGTGAAAATAATTCTTACTGATGTTTCAAAATTTTTCAATATGTATTTGAAATTGTCTGGCAATTCAAAAAGAGAAAATGAAGGTTTGGGGTGGGAGTGGTGAGGACAGGCCAATAATTCAAGTTGCTCCATAAGACATCGTTGGAAGCAAGGCTAAAATAGAACAAAGCTGAGGTTAATAAAATCAGGTTTTAAACTCTCTCCCATTAAGCCATTTCTTATGTATAATTACATTATCTGTAAGCACTTTTGATATATGTAAAATTTATTCTGTGAGTTTTCCTGTTAAAAGTCCAGGTTTTTTAAGCTCCTGTTCCAGTTGTACCAGATGAATTGAAAGTTTCCTTTTCCAAAGTTCAGTTTACCATGAGCCTTCACTTTACTGATTTTTTTTATTCTCTTTTTTTTCTCCTATTGCCCCATAGGAGCAGTCTCACAGGTGCTGGACAGCCTGGAAGAAATTCATGCACTTACAGACTGCAGTGAAAAAGACTTAGATTTTCTTCACAGTGTTTTCCAGGATCAGCATCTTCACACGTTACTAGATGTAAGTTTACTGTGATAAAAATTTGAATGTGTTCCTGTGTCTGTTGTTCATTGGATAATATTTTGTTTTATCCTGAGCATATTACCTTTTTTGTTTGATACCAAAATAGATTTCTTTAGTTGTAGAATGTAAGAATCATTTTATGCAAAAATGAATTTTTAGAGTATTTTACAGTGTGTAAGTGATTAAGAGTTTGAGTTAATAGGTTTGCTTTAAAACAATTCATCAGAGTAGCTTTTTTTTTTCTATTAATAAGGGCCAGATTTTAGTTTTTATTTTAAAACATTAATTGCAACTTTATAACTGTACATATTCTATTATTATTAATGTTAAATGTACTAATCTTAGACCAGTTCTGAGGATACTCTTACAAGTGTGATTTTTTTTGTGTGTGAAGCACCAAGGTACACTCATTTCTCTTTTACTCTTGGACATGGTATGGAATAGGCTCAGTCGTCTAAAATCTGTTTTGCTCCATGGTTCTGGAGGGCTGTTAGTCCATAAGGCACCAGTGTCTTTCTGGGGGGCCAAAACACTCATTGAATGACAAATTCCAAAGCACATCATGCTGTCAGTGACTTTGTATCTGCACAGCACTGAGGTCTAAGATAAAAGTCAGAAGAAGTAGCAGAAAAAATACTTGTGGTGATGTTTTTTTCTGGGATATGTGGATACCTAATGTTGAAGACAGAGGACTTGCTTTTCAGACAAGGGTTTTTTTAAGCAATCTATACCTTGCACTGAGAAAAAACTCCAGATGGAAGCAAATGCAGAGAGGCACCTTGGCAAGTGCTGTGACACAGCAGTGGCAGATCTGTAGAACAAAGCAGCTGGCACTGAGGGGCCAGTGCTGGCACTGCTGAGTGTTCTAAGGGCTTTTACTTTCTGCCAGTTGTACTGCAGTCCTGTGGACTGAATAACCACTGGTAGGTGAACAGCATCTTTTATTTTAATGTTGTTTGAAAGTAAACTCTGGCAGCACTGGTACAGTGAAAAATGAAGAGTGGTATGTGGGCATAATGAAATTAATTTTAAAAAATGCATTTCTGGATCAAACCAAAATGCTTGTGTGATCACATGGATGATGACCTTTTTAGTACAATGTCTTAAGCTTAACAGCTCAGTGAATATCACAAGTCTAACAATGTGTGTGTGGTTTTTACCCAGTGAAAGAGCCACAGGAGTAGGAGTCATTCCAGCTGTCTGATCTGCAGGTAGATGATTATGTGTGTAGAGACTTGAGGGAGTTTCTGCAAAACTGTTGAATGCTCTGGTTCCTCTCTGCAGGAGCACGAGCTGAGTGTAAACAGAGCCACAGGTCCTTTGGTGCCCAAACTCTTCAAAATGTAGTGAATGATTTGTACACTGGTTACAGTTTGATCAGTCACTTGAATTCTGCACATTCTTGAAGTGTGAGGGATTCCAGTCCCCACATCAGTCTGGAAGTGGCCCCAGCTGCTGGGATCTGAGCTGGCAGCACAGAGCTGCTGGCAGAGCTTCCCCACAGCACAGCTGCCCTGGGCCTGCAGCATCCAGAGATGGGGAGCTGGCTGCTAAGTGATGATGGCATCGCTCTGGCACAGCACTGCAGTTCTAATCCTTGTTCTCTGGTAACTGTTTGTGCATTTTACATCAACAGTTATTGGGTAAAATGATATGAAGCAGACAGGAAAAAGGCCTAGGAGCTCATGACTTTTCTTTGCAATTTGCATTAAACTAGGAATCTTTTTTTCCCAGTTTAAGTTCCTCTAGCTTGTGTCCCAGATGCTTGAATTACTTTTCATATGGCATGCTGCAGTATGGAAAGGCAATCAGTTAATATGAACAAGAAATAAAAAATCTGATGAGGAGTAGAATAACATGAGTGTAGTAAGAACCAAAACACTTGTGTCACTCATGCAGAGAAGTTTTAGATATATATTAACCATTATGATGTTATCATATAACTTCTTGGGCTTTGGTAAACCACATGGCCTTAGTTTCAGTACTTTTCTGGGTTAAAGGTCTGCCAGACATTAGCTCATGCTTCTGCAATGCTTTTGCTTTTTTCTGCTCTTGACAGTACCAGTCTGGTTCCTAGTACTTCATTCATGACCTGGTATTGCTCTAATGGTCTGTTGTAGCTTTTCAAATAAGAAAAACCAGCAGTGAATTCATGCAGTTTTCACATTCTTCATCACAGTCATTCTCATAAACAGGAAGAGATGTATTTAATTGCACCTTACAAAGATACCTGTGAGAACAAAATACCATCAGTAAGCATTTCTGTTTTATTATGCTAGGTGGAAGGGAGATGATAGAATCTTCCCAAAGGTATTTTGATCAGAAAAAGAAAATTCTGAAAGAGTGCAGTGTCCTGAAATACATATTTTAAATCCTGAAGCAAGTTACATTATTTGAAAGGGTAGCTTTTTCATGTCAGTAACTGGAACATGGGAGATTGGTTTCTGGTTTTGTGTTAATACTATTCCAGTTACTTTCTCAGACTTCTGAAAAAAATCACCAGTTGTTCTTGGATGAAGTTCTGTCAGGGAAACTTTTTATTCCTCTCAGAGTATTTCGCGTTACAGAAGCCACCAGACCAAGTAACCTATAAACCATTATATCCCACTAAGTAGGAATTTTCTATTCTGTTGCAAAGTTATGGCTGTCACTTTGCATTAAACCACTGTTCCTCTTCTGTGGCCATTTTCCACAGTTAAATTTGTTCACATGTTCCTACTCTTTCTCAAGAGTTATCCTAGTTATTTTTAGATTAAGCACATGATGGTAGATCATGCCTGCTGCTGAAATACCTTATTTTGCCTCTGAAATAACTTCTTCTGAAGGCCAAGAAAGAAAGGACAGTCATTTTGTTAAGGGCACAAGTTACCCATGTGTTAGGTTGTTTCAGATCATGAAATAGAAATCTTTTTTCTCAGTAATTCATTGAATTGGGTGTTATGAGGACAGGCACCTCTGAAGGCCCCAGAAGGCATCATCCCATTGATGGTTTTAATTGATTAATTTGTTTAGATAACTGTCTGAAGCCTCTCTTCCAAATTACTTGATGGCCAAAGATGTTCAAAACAAGGGGGAAAAAAGTGCCAACTACTTAGAAAGGAGTTGATATTCACTCTCAGCCAAATCCTGCAGTACAGAAGCATATCCTGGTGTGGGTTTACTGAATAGTTTCATTGTGTGTTTGCTTCATCGTTTTACAGATCCTGTTATTTGTGTTGAGTGGGGGTTTTTCTGCACTGCAGTTACACAATTTATTATTAAAAACTTAATTGTGTTTACTGCAGAGAATAAAGAAAAGGCCCTTCTAGAAACAACCATATAAAAATATTCACTGCCTAAAAATTTATTATTTAATGATTGAATTTTTTTTTTAAGTTAAAGAATGACTTTGGTTTGAACAGATTTTTATTTTTTCTTGCTTCTGTTAAATGTGTGATGATCAAAATCCTGGTGAATGCTGTAGAACATTTCTCTGTGTCACTTAGAAATGTCTGGGTTTATGACTATATAAAGCTTTATAGACTGTTTCATTCCAGTATCCAATTTAAATGATAAAGAATGCAGTACAGTATATAAATAACTTTATGGAAAAACAGAGTTAAATTTAAGTAGTGAAAGCAGTTTTTTATTACCATGGACAGATTTTTAGAAGCCTTATCAAATGCTTGAATTAAATTCTTTTTTATTGACTTTTGTGAAAGACATCCTGGGAGACACTGCTGTCCTATCTCAGCAGCACTGATAAAGAAGTTGCAAAGTAATGTGAAGAGGTTACTAATTTTGGAGATCATGACAAAAGATTTTAATTCAATAATTATTTATTTTGCAAAGCATAGTGGGCTTCAAGGCTGTGCCTAGTGGGGAAGAGTTTTACACATTAAATTTCATCTCTATCAGTGCATCAAAGGAATTTTGCTCAAATGTCAACCCAGGAGCTGCTGTTTGGTGCACTGAAGGAGATGAGAGAAATTATTCTGCTGTGGAGTGGGGTGCTTTGGTCACCTCTGCAGGGCCCTGGCTGGGGTGATTCTGAATGCAGATGTCACTCGATTTCCAAGGGAGATTTTCACCCAGCAGGAGAACAATATCAGCTTTTGTGTGACTGGGGCCTCTCTGCTGGCTTTGTCTGCATCTGTGTGTCCCAAGGCAGAGATAGTTCTCCAGGCTGATGTGTTTTGGCTGCTAATTTTAAAAGTTTGTTACATTATTTTCGTAGATGGAATCCTTGAGGTAAGTGTTGTCATTTCTGTGATAAAAATGTTACAGGCTTTCAAGAAAGTTTATTTTACTTTTTGCTGGCTTAACACATTACACACCTATGGTTTTAACTAAATGAGGTTAAATAAATTTTGCACTGGCTATTTGTATCATGTCTATGTATGCAGACAGTTCTTTCTTTTTTGAGTTTAATTGATATTCACAGTGCATATATTTAAGGCATACTGATTTCTCTAGAGAATCTCACTTCTGTGTCTGTTATCCTTTGTTTCTCATGGTAGTGTCTCACAGGAACCTGCATCTGTGCACACTTCAGAGTTTCCTTAGGATTTCTTTTGAACTCTGTCATCCAAACAGATTTGGTCCTTAAGTCCAGACTTTTAAGGAAACATATTTTCTCTTTTGCTAGAATGTTGTTGGAACCTCAGTTTAGCTTCTTACATGATTGGCTAAAGCTTTCTGCTGGGTTTATTTTGGTTTGTTCTCTTTACCCTCCCAGTCTGGATGTTGGCACAGTAAATTTGAATTTCCTTTGTAAAAGTTGCAGTTACTAAGCAGTGTCCAGGCATGGCTGATACTGTAGTCCTCTGACAATTTCTTAAATTCTCCATGCATTTATCCCTGGTCTGCTCTTTTTTGAGCAAAGTGCATTATTTTAACAATTTTGATGTATACTTTAGAATTTCTAAAAGGCGGGGGGAGGAGGGCAAAAAAAAAAAAAAGTTGATTTTTCTCTTCAGGATGCTTTCATTTCCTTTTTTCTTTTATTTTAAATCATTAACAGACTGGTGGAATATCTATCATATGATGAGAAAATAAAATAAAACTAGCAGATGTGCATAAAAAGCTTAAATATTTTCCTAGGTCATCCAGTTTTACCATGTTTTGATTTGAATGAGAATGACTTTCTGTGTGAATCACATAGTGTGGTTCGAGTTTTTTTGGATGCACATTGATCCTCACCCTCTTGAATACTGATTTTGTTAACACTTATAGGGGGACATGTTTTAGTGAAACCTGAATGCTTCTCTTTTGCTAAAACAGATCACAGAGTGTGGTATGGATGTCTTACTTAAAATCCCTCAGAACATGTTATGCTTAAGTGAAATAATACTTTATCATTTTTAAAACACGTTGTTTCCATATTTGTAATTGTCCTTTATTTCATATCTTTGTAAGACAAAAACACATGGAAAATATTTGTAAAAAAAAAAAAGACAGAGGAAAGTATGTTGGCAGGAAGGCACCTTGCTATTTGGGGAATCAAATCTGGCTTTTATCCCAGTGCAGAGGCAGCGTGCTCAGCCCCAGGGAGTGGGAGGGACTGTCCCACACTGCAGTGGGAGCTCCTTTCCCAAGCAGTGTGGATGGAACAATGACCAAGCCTTAGGGAGAATTGTGAAGAATTCCTTCAGCAGGTGGGTTGGATCATCTCCACCAGTGCAGTGCATCTGGTCTCTAACAGGTAACTTCTCTGGCAGCTCTGTCTGAAAGAGCACAAAAAGCAGAGGCTATCCTGGAATTCCTTCTGCATTGTTTCATAGCCATTCTCTAAAATACTTTCCATTTTCATCTTCCACTGTAGCTTTGCATTTCATTTTCTCTGCTGCTGGGATAGGTGGATCACTTTGCCACTCAGCATCATCTCATTGTTTTCCTGTTCTTCCTGTTCCTCTGCCTTACAAATTAAATGGGGGTTTTATTTTATATTTAGTCTTCAGAGCAGAAAGCATTGTTGTTCACATTTTTATAATATATAATAGTGATAAGTAAGTGGGTCTCTCAAACCCAGGGCTAATACAAATAAATATGAGCCAACAGTTACTTTCATATTAATTGAGAGCAATTTTTGAGAAATTTATGTATCCACCACTTCCCAACAATGCAAAATTCTGGCTCAGTTTTCTTGACACTGGGAGAGTTACTTGGTTGTGCTTAACCTGTTCTGTTTTTAACTAATATTCTGTCATTCTGAGTATTTATAAGCTTGATGCTGATGTGATGAATCCTCAATGGAAATTCAGCTTGATAATGTACTTTAAATGGGAATTTTAGTACTTAGCCCATTTTTGTTGGCCTGATGTCATCACCCCCATGTAAAAGGTGGTTTGTGTCTGTGTGCACCAACATCTCTTACTCCAAAATACACAGACTGCTGTTTTTTATGTGGAACTAAACTTTCCTGCTATTTCAGTGTATTTTGAAGTTACTGGGCCCTGATACATCAAACAGTAGCATTGTATTCCTGACACTTGTGGAATATTTAATTAACTTCACTGATATTGTCTTGTGGTAAGGGGGATCAATTTCATATTTAACTTTCTACATTTTCTTCACTTCTTGTATTGTGTGTAGTTCAAGTTCCTTTTTAACCATAAGGGCTACCTGTTGTGTTTGGGAATTTTTCCTTATAAACCTACAGATTCTTAGATTTATTATTTCTCCAAGAGCTTGGGATCTACTCTGAGAAATGACAAAAATAAAGAAACACTACAGCACCTGGGCCACAAATCTTGAATAATGCTTCAGCTTTCTTAGTGCTGGGAGCTTAACTTTGGAGTGATACTTGAGTGTGCACTTAGTTTACATTCAAAAACCCAAAGGCAATGTGCAAACAGCCCAGTGAGCTCTGCTTCTGTGTCTGAATTCAGCCAGCCCTTGCTGCCTCCTTCTTCCAGTCCTTCAGGTAGTTGGCTGGGACATGTTGACTGTTCCAGGTGCTGGTGATCTCATTGAAATGTGTTTTTATTCACAGAATATCCTTGCAGAAAATTTATTTGAATAGGGAGAAACAAACGTAGTTCTTAATTCCAGCACTAGCACCTCCTCATGCAAGGTGTGCTCCATGTCTCAAAGCAGGGGAGGAGCTGTGTTCTAGGTATTGTGGATTTAAGTGGTTTTATGGGTTCTGTATCCCCCTGGAATGAGGTTCGTGGTCATTAGCATTTTCTCTTCAGGGTAATGATCCAACCCTGGCAAGGTACTTTGGCCAGTAGGATTGGGAATTAAGCCCATTTAGGCCTAACCTGACTCCATTAGTTCCTGTTCCTGGTTATTAGTCTGTATTGAAAGGTGAGGGAAAGACAGAGGCAAAGGTTTTTATGTGGGTTGTACCAAAGTGGTATCCACAGAACAAACCTCTTTATAAAGCCCTTCTGTATTGAGGGAGTCTTTCCTGGTGCTTATTGAACCATTTAGGTTGGAAAAAAATCTTTAAGGTCATCAAGTCCAGCTGTAAACCCAGCACTGCCAAGTCCACCACTTCACCAGGCAGCCTGTTCCAATGCTTGATAACCCTTTTGGTGAAAAATTTCCCTAATATCTGATCTAAAACCTTCCCTAGCACAATTTCAAGCTGTTTGCTCTTGACCTATCCCTTGTTACTTGGGTGAGGAGATCAACCCACAGCTTGCTGCTCCTTTGAGTGACTTATAAAGGGTGATGAGGTCTCCTCTGAGCCTCCTTTTCTCCAGACTAAACACCCCAAGTTCTCTCCTCCCCTATTTAGACTTCTGCTCCAGACCCTTTACCAGTGCCTTCAGCTAAACTCCCTCCAGCACTTCAGTGTCTTTTACATTTGTTTTTGTCTGATCAGCTGCATGGTGTCTTCTCTAAAAAGTGCTTTGCCTTGGTTTTGTTAAGATCAGCTTCAATTATACCTGATGTAGTAAAAAAGAAAAGAAAAAAGTGACTGTGTTAGTGAAATAATGGGATTTTTCTGTCCTTGAAGTCACTAATATGTTGGAGTACCTTGGGAAATAATGTTCTAAGCCCAAGTTTTTCCCAGCACTACTACTGGTACATTCCAGAGTGTTTTGCTTTTTTTAAATGGGACCTTGGAATTTTACTGGTTTTCCAGTTGCTGTGCTGGTTTTGTTGGTGCTGCCATGTGCAAAGCAGTACCTTTATCTCATCCTGGTTTGGCGTATTTCATCTTTGCAAAAGATGTTAAAACATTTGCAGTGTGAACAGAATAAAGCCTGGTTATGTCTGTGTACTGTCTGGCATGTCTTTAACATCTGCTGTCACTTGAGGAGAACTGCAGCTTCTACAGTCAATAAAAAATGTATGATGAGTATTAATATGGGTTTTCCTCAAAATAGGAGACAAATTACTAGGTTAGAGTCCTACTTTGTAAGGAAATAAAATGCTGTCAGACACCAGAGTCTGGGTTCATTATACATTAATGAGGCATTTGGGGACACCTGAAATTAAATAGAAGAAAATAATGTCTGCCGTGATTTTGTGGAGTAGCATAACCATTCTTTTTCAGTATTTCTGTGAGACAACTTGAAATAAATAAATAAATATCTTCTTGGTAACTGTGAAGCAAATCCAGAGGCACGATTCAAAAAGTGAGTTGTGGGAGAAGAAATGCACACACCCTGGAGTTTATTTTGTATAAATATAGTCCTTTCCTTGGCTCTTTTGCCTCTGAGGTGTTAAGGCTTTGATTTTACGGAGTAAGTGCATAACACTTGATAAACTCTGCTAAAAAGGAATATGTTCTACGACAGAGCTAAAAATTGTTTGTAGCTCATGTACACTGAAGGTAGAAACTTCACCCCTTGCAAAGAAATAGAATATAAAAGTCACATACTGCTGAATATCTGTGGGGTCTGAACCAATGTAAGCATAAATGTGTCCTTGAATCTGTTTTTTACTGTATCAGTGTGTGGAGCTGCAGAGATTTGTGTAGTCTTTGTGTCAGACTGAACTTTGTGTGATTTCCCCATAATTCATGACTGCCTGAAGCTTTGCTACAGCATTTTAACCTTTTGAGAGAATTTAAACTTGGATACATTTTCACTTTTTAAGGTTTTGATCAAAAGATAAACAACAGATAGCTACATAACTCTTAGCTACATAACAAGATGAAAAACCTTTTCAGTCGTCTTAAACCTTAACCTTCTGGTTCCCCCATGTTTCCAAGTATACAAAATATGCCAGTGGAAGATATACATGATAAAATATTGACTGGTAATGTCAATAAGGGCATCTCTCCCTGTTGCTGACACAAATAAAGAAGGGCTGTGTGTTTTCCTTACATCTTATGTCACCAGATTGCCACTGCCAGACCCTGTGAAGGCAGTGAAGAGCATTTCTTTCTGACATCCTTTTTATGTGTTTTCCTTCTCAAAGGGGCTTACAATCATTTCAGGGTTCCACCTTGACTAAAGAGATACCTCTCACCTGTCATTTATTTATGTTCATCCTCAGTACAATAAACCTTCATCATTTGTGTTTTACTAAGATGCTGTTCTGGCAGCTCAGTAGGACCACGTCTGACAGGCAGTGTGTTGTCATGCATATGTCACTGAAGGGTCAGGGATTTTATTCCATCAGTTCTTGAAGCAGATCAGTTCTTGTATCTCCTTCTTCTCCCATAGCAGGGCACTGGCCCCTAAGAAACAGGTGTTACATTCTGTGTGCCTCAGAAATGTGGCCATTAACAACCAGTTAATATGTATTAAACATTTTTCACTGCACTGTGTGTCAGGATTGCAGGGCTTTGTGCAGTGAAGTTTGTCATTCTCACTCTCTAGAACACCCTTGTTTGCCAGTCACTGCGGTGGGAACTGAACTAATTCACAGAGAAAAATGGGTTTTTCCAGTTGAGTTTCTCTCCTCTATTCTTACCTCCAAAAGTTATATTTTGGTTTAAAACAAGTAAAGAAGCCCATATGAGGAATGATCCAAAAAAAAAAGAGAAAGCAGCTTCAAGTAAAAGCTGGAATTGCATAGGGTGGCTGAGTTTACCTGGCATCATTTTTCTCTTATGTGTAGTTGGTAAAGGTGTAAGAAAATCTGGTTTTATGTTTATTACTGATACAGGCAGCACCAAGTGTAACTCTGTTCTAAAAGACACATTATGAATACATAACAATATAGATTAGAATATGTAAGATTACTTCTAAAAACAAGGTAGAGTTGGCTTGCTTTTTGCAGATAAAAGTTTCTCTTAAAATTGGAAGAGTATGTATTTCTGTCACGTGAATGATCTAACTCCAAATTGAAATTCAGGGTCCAATTGCTACTGCAACATTTTTTACTGGAAAGATTATTCATATGTTGCTTGAATGTGAATATGCACAGAGGAATTGAGTATTTCAAATCTGCATAACCCTTGTCAGGGTTAGTGAAAGTCTGAGTGCTTCCAATGAGAAGCTGCAGTGTTGGCAGCTGCCAGTTTTGGGGCATGACAGAAACAAACACTTGTTTGTTCAGACAGAATTGATGTTCTGCTTCAGACTGTCTCCTGTGAACACTCTGTCAAGGAATCTTGATTTTAGCTGATAAACTGCTTCCTGCACTCTTTTGTTGAATTAGTTTTGTTTGCATTGCTCAGCATTTCACTGGGTGAAGAACTGGAATGCAAATGTTGATTATGCTCCTCTCCTTCAGCGAGTGTACCACAAAAAAGATTTGAAGCTGTGGAGGGCTGTAACCTGTAATGCTCTATCAGGCACAGGGTAGAGTCTGAAAGATGCTTTGGACTTTGATACAGGATGGAACTGTAACATGTTCTGTAGAATTATGCAGGGAAGCAAAATGAACTTCATGCACAGTTCTTAAGAGTGGAGAACAGAGGGTTTGAAAGAGTAAACTGTCCTTGAACAGAGTTGAAGATAAAGCCTCTGCTGTGACCTTGCTACTCTGTGTTTTCCAGTAGGAGTTATTTGCTTCAGAGACGTGTTTCCTTTAGAGCTTAGAATCCCAGGGCAAGAGACACCCATGGGAATGTTATAATACTTTGCATGGAAAAAGAGATGTGAAACAGAACTGGCAGAAGAAAGAATGAAGTGATCTAGCATTTATCTAATTGGTCCTTTAATTTTAGCCAGTCTTTGCTACTGCTGCTTGTGAGTATTACTTATTCAGTGGGTTGTGAATTTCTTTCAGTCTCTGAGCACATGAAACCTGTGGGGTGGATGGAGAACCAGGATAGGGAGCTGTGGGAGGTAACAGAGCAAAAACCCTCTTTGTTAGTAAATGCTGCTGTGCAAGGGGCAGCACCTCCAGACAACAAATTTTTTAGATGGTGCAAAAACCTAAAAATTATGAAAAAGAGCTCTCTAATATCACTGGTTTCCTGTGGTTAAACTGTTCAGAAAGTTAAATATGTAAGGATTTATCATAATGATTATCTTTAGATGTTTTAATGTGAGGGTTTAATATTTGAGGTTGGCAGCTGAGCATCTGGTCTGAATTGCAACTGGATCCCCACAAAATGTGTATTTGTATTGAATGGTCAGGGGGCTTTATGCTCTAGTAGTTCAGTAGCTCTTGATGTAAGAAGTTTCTCATTTGCCTCACAGAAACTTCAAGGTTTGGGTAGATAAGATACTTGCTGATTTCACTGTGTGATCTGATCTTTATTACGTTCAAGATCAGACCAGGCAGGGAAGCTGAATTTATGCTACTTGTGACATATCTAAACTTTTCAGTGTGACATTGAATGGGGCTTGCATTGGGACAGTATTCTGACTCCTCTTACAGGAAATGGTTAAAAAGGAATTTCTGCACATCTGAAAAACTAGTCAGAAGAGAAGAGTTTGTTGTTTTGTCTCGCCTGCCTGGTTGTGGATTAGATTTTGGGCTGTCTGCTTTAAATATCAGAAGATATAAGCTCCCTTTGTACAGGCAGAAGACAAAAAGTCTCGACACTGCAAAAGCTGGTCAGCTGATAGCAGCTCAACTTGTGGGTATTCTCTTCATAGCTTTTGTGTTCTAGCATGCAAAATTTAAATCAAAAGTTATGTTTTTGATAAGCAGTACTATTCTGCTTATTAGCTATAATGTCAATGTATGTTTTTTATATCAAGTTTTCTTATTACATCAGTTGGGATTGTTAATCTTGTCTAGGGCAAGCTCTGTGTTTCAATTTTCTTTCTAGGAAATGCAGAATAACTGGTGCTGAGGAGTGAGACTGAGGTGCAAAGTATTCAAAAGTCTGGAAATAATACCCAAAGTACATATGTTGTGGCATTTTACTTTTTTTTGATTATTATATATTTTTAATTGATGTGTTTACACTTATTGCTTAGTGAATTTGTTGGACGTTGGGTTCCTGGGCTGAGGGGGCAGAGTTATTTGCTGGAAAATAGAGACTCCCAGCAAAAAGAAAGCCCATGATTAGGGCCCACATTTTGTCCTGCTGTAAGTCTGTTGGTATTGAACAGAAAAGCTTTCTGTAGAGGACAGTGAAGAGTGAGCCAGTTCATTCTGCTCCACAAGAAACCACCTTTGGTTTGGTCCCAGTAGGATTTCTGTTTGCAAGGCGGCTGAAAGGTGACAGCATTGTGAACAGGATGGCTTTCTGTGCTTAAAATGTTGTAGTAACTGCACAAAGTAATGTGTTCTGTACCACAGGGAGCATACAGAGCCTGGCTGTAAGTGTAATTAATGTTCATTTTAGTCCCTGATGTGTGCAAACAGGTTTCATTCAAAGTTTTCTTAGACGCCTTGTAAAACACTCATGTAAAGGTGTATTAGATTCTTACATCCAGGAGAGCAAATGTTCTTTTTAACGTATCTAAATGAAACCTCTACATTCAATTCTTTCACAAATTAATTATGTAAGCTGTAAATTCCTTAATTCTGAATTACTTTTGCCACAGCTAGTATTTAAGTGCAAAAATATTGAAAAGTATTGCAAAACCAGGTTCTTTGCAGATTTCAAGGAAGGTGTGACTGCTTCACCAGTTCTGGTGAATTAATGCACATTATAAGCTTTGCTCCTCTTGCCTCGTGTAAAAAAATCCTCCATGAGCTAACTTGGATTACAGTATGCCATTTCAAAATGAAGAGATCTCCTTGTGCTAGTGAATGTACCAAATCCCCATCCTTTCTCTGGGTGAGGCCTTGTTCCAGCTCCACAGTGAATAGATCCATTGCCTTGGGTAATATATCATGCTTAAACTTTAATGCAAATATGAAGGTTTTTCTTTTAAAGTGCTGTCAGAGTTCTTCCTAATAGTTTGATGCCTTCAAAGGAATCCTCAGTAAGCAGAAGTCCAAGAAGATGAAATTTAAGTGCCATGCTCAGCATGAAGGCACTGTAGAAAAATAAATGCACCCTTGTTTAGTCTGAACTTTGCCTAGATTTTTTTTCTAAACATTCTTTGAGGAACTCTGCTCCCTGATTTTCTTTTTGCTTTCTTCCTAATCTCAGAAGATAACTCTCCCATGTTAGTGGGGAAAAATTGTTTCTGTAAACTGCTGGTTGTTTTGGGTCACAGTAACAAGGGAAATCAGCAACTTCAGCGACTTAGCTTTTCTACCATTGCTAGAAATAAATTTAATAATAAAATATTAATGAGTTATTAATACTGTGTTAATATTGATAATATTGCTATTGTAATTATAAATATTAATAATTACGATATTGCTATATTTATATTGATAAGATATTAAATAAAATATTTTCAAGGTAACTTTTCTTAATTTCATTACTCTTAAAAAGGAAAAAGACATTCAATTTTATTCATGGTGGGTATCGTGCATTTTCTGCTGTGCTTTGGTCAGTACACAGTGCTCAGTGCAGTTTCTTAACAGGCATAGGAGGTTGGTACTTTGTAATTTGCAGTTGCTGGAGTTTGCGTAGATTTTGTTATTTTATTTAAGAAAAGGTAAAACAAATAAGTCTGTACACAAATTAAGTATCTCCTGAACTACAAGCTAGCAGAAAACTTTTATCTCAACAGTGGTCAAGGCTGCTTAAATTGTGGAGTTTAGTGGTGTTTTGGCAGCACAAGGTGAAGTTGTTGCATTGGAAGAAACCAAATTAGCCTGACTTTCTACTTTTCTTTCCCTAAGAGTGGTGTAACTGTCGTGCAGGGAATGTTGTTTGGAAGGTTTGCAGGGTTGTTGTTTGCTGGTTTTGTGCTCATTTGTGTATGGGCTTGAAATGTTCAGCGTGTTCGTTCAGTTAACCCAGGGAAGTGATGGTGATGTTGGATTGCATTTCTGGCAGTTCATGTATCCACTAAAGCTGAATGGTATTTCATGTCGTGTGAGAAAGAAAAGAGGGCAGTTCTGTGTCCTGGCAAGATTCCCTTTTTCAAACATCCAGGGCCACTCTAAGCCAAACAGTGGAGCTGTGAACTTCCCAGAGGAAGCCCCTGAGCACTCCTTGCTGAGCAGGATAAATGGTGTTTTCTTGTCCTCACCCTTGGCAGTGTTGGGATTTGATGAAGGTGTTAGAGCCACTTTTGTATTTTGAATGCTAATTTACATCCAGAATTTTGAATTTCAGTTAAATTTTGACTATTTACAAAGTTGACAGATTCCCCAACTTCCCTGGGCAACTTGTTGCAGGGTTTCACCACCCTTGTGAAAAAAAGTCTTTAATTCCCTAAAAACATTATTTGTGCCTTTTTTCTGTCTTATCTGTCAAGAAAAAGGTCTAACATAATTAGAAAATAACCACAGGCATGACCATCTTTATATTACTTGAAATGTAAGCCAAAAGGTTTTATTTGAAAATACTGGTTATTACAATACCTGTTTATCCTTAAGTATACATTTATTCCTTTAAAACATGCACAGTCTGTTAGGTTTGTATGAAAAAGAGCCTGTAATGTCTTATCTCTAATTTGAAACTTGAAGAAAGATCTTTCTTCCCTTGTGCTTTGCATAGTTGAATGGTTTATAAAGGGTTTTTTAAAAAATAATTAACATGGAAGGCTTGTAGTAGCCTGTTTAAATACAATGGGATTCTTCTGTCTAACAGAAAATCCTGGTAAAATAAGGTTAACCTTTTTTGTGAGTACTCATTCTTGGAAGGTTTATTTTTCTGTTCTTAGAGTATTTGGCTTTTGTAACATTCTATCTCCAAGAGCATTTTCCCATATTCCAAGGTTTATTTAAATTACTGTTCAGAATGTTTGATGGTTGGATTTATTGAGAAAAGTGAGATATGTGGGTTAACTTGATTTTCTAGGAGAATGTTTGGTTTATAGCATTTATTCAAGATTCATAGGCTCACTTCCAGTGGAAGAATATAGTTTCTGTAAATCTGTAGCAAAAGCATGGGAGGTTTGCAGAAGCCCTTAACCTCTTGAACTTTCCCATGTCATCCTATGAACTCAGAATCTATGGCACTGTTCAAATCAGGAAATGTTTAAAAATGAAAAGCCAAAACCCTGGGCTGCTGGATTTTGTATACAAAACATCTGTGGGTTTTGCAGTTTAACAATCATCCTAATCCTGGTAAAATAAGCAGGGTATTGTAAACACTCATTAATTTATATAAAGTAGCATATGATTTCACTAGTTTGTTTTCTTTTTTTTTCAGCTTTATGACAAAATAAACACAAAATCTTCACCACAAATCAGGAATCCTCCAAGTGATGCTGTACAGAGAGCCAAAGAGGTAATGGCTTTAAAGTGTGGTTTTTTTAACTTTGAAAGGTTGACTGTATTTAAACTGTAGCTTATTTTTCTTCATTAAGATGTGCATTCTGGCTCATTATCTGAATTATTTCTGGAATGCTACCATTGCTTGCTCAAGTTATGTAACAAGTTGCATAAACTTGCAGAATTCCATTATCTGTGTAAGGATTATGAATATTAGTCAGTTTAATCATTTAACCTTTTCTTCAGCAATTGTGGTGTTTAAAGGAACACTCCTGCTGGGAAATTGCAGTATCTTTCCTGTTCAGGTTATTTATTTGCAGCAGAAATCTGATTTTTTAAAATCTAGTGACAAAAAGAAATATTTGAAGTATCATGTTTTAAAACTGAAAAAAAACCCAAGTTTGTCATAGATAGGTCTAAGAAGACTTGGAAATGCAATGAAGGTGGCCCACTAAGGGCAAACATAGGCACAGACGTTCTTAATTCTTATACCTTGCAAATAGGATGTTATTTGCTTATTTATGGCAAGTACTGAAAAACCCAAACCCATTGAATTATGCATTATCATAAAAATTTGTACAGTTGTTAGGGGTTCCATCATAGGAAAGCAGAGTTTATTGTGCTATTAAGAGAGGAAGACTTTAAAACTCTAGGTAATAACTAAAGTCACACTGACAGATGCCCTCAGGTCCTATTCTGCAAAATACTCTGCTTTCTTTGTCCAACTAGCTGCATGTGAAAATTAAGGTGTAAGAATCAGGTTGCAGGCAAATAAGTTGAAGCTTCTTTATTCCTCCTTCCCCAATGATAAAGGGGCCCAGATTTTATAAAATCTGGAGGTGGGAGGTGGAGTAGCAGATGGTGTCTTTAACAATTGGTTTTATGAGTGTTTTTAAATTCTGCTTTTAAACCAATTGTTTTAATAAATTGAGACCATGTGTGAAAGCAGCAACTGGTGGAGGTCTTGTGTGTCACCTGTTAGCACTCCACTCCTGTCCCCATATATTTAGCTATTGGAGGAATGCTGTCAATTAAAAAAAAAAGAAAAAAGAAAAGAAGAAGAAAAAACCCCAAAAACCTGTTTCCTTCAAATTTTTTCTTTAATCTCTTTCAGAGAGAACATTGGAACAAGATATTTTATTCTCTTGGGGCGACTGGGTGGGGGCACATTCTCTTAAAACCTTTCCTGTGTCAAAAATGTTGGTTTGTATAATCATTTTGGGATATTCTGACTGAGCAGTGAGGGGTTTCATTTCTTCGACAGCTTTAAAAGAAAGTTACTATGGGGCCTTTCTCCTGCTTATTTTGCAGGTATTGGAAGAAATTTCATGTTACCCAGAGAACAATGATGCAAAGGAGCTAAAGCGTATTTTAACACAACCTCATTTCATGGTAAGCAGATCCTACTCTTGTTTGGACTTTATTATTTTATTTTGTTTTATTTTATTTTATTTTTTAGTCTTCTATTACTTTTTCTATTCTTTATGTTAGAAAACTTAAGTTCAGTAAATTCTTGCAATCTGCAAGTGGTGGAACTGCATACAATACACCTATTCATAAGTATTCCTAACCTGCTGCTCTGGCAAAAGAATTCCTAACCTGCTACTATTGGTCCTCATTACTGTGCTGAAAACTGTCAGCAGTTTGGAGTAATGTAATTAGGGAGCAGTTTCACTGGGGTTTTGGAGGTCTGTGTTGCACATGGAAAGAAGAATGAATCTTTTTGGATGTCCACAGATAAAGCTGAAATCCTCCTTTTTCTTTTTCCAAAGGTCTTCTTAGGATAAAGGTGTGTGAATTCATTGCAAAATAAGTGTTTATTTAATACTATTTTACAATAACTGTAGTTTTTACAGGCTGTTGAGTATTTTGTTACATATCAACACTTACTGTGTGTGTTTCCCAAATCTGATTTGAGGGCAATAATTTTCCTAAATTCAGGGATGTTACTGCTTTGTAACTTGGTTCAAGTTGCTGAAGTCCAGTAATTTGAAGGATTTCTTTTGTTTATGCTGTAGATGAAGTTCGTAAGTAGAGAAATAAACATGTTTGCTTACATCTGCTGTACACTATTGTCAGTTTAAAATCATGAATTTGACTTTCCCTAACACAAGGATTATATGCAGGGGGCTTTGTGGAATTTGCTCACCTGAAAGCTGAATTACTGTAAATCTGAAGGATTAACGTAATTTCCAGGAAAGAGTGAGCTGAAACCAACCTTCTCTTCAGGTATAAGATGAAATTTGGGTAGCTGCATGTCCCAGTGTGTTCTTTTGATGGCCCCTGTAGCCTTGGCTACATTTGGTTTTGTACTTTAAAGCAGATCAGGAGCGTGTTTTTAAAGTGAATCTCCTGATTGCCCCTTAACAGTGTTAATGTTGTAGCACATAAGGGTCTCAGAGCATGCAGAACAACTTTTTTTTCAGCTAAAATAAAACTGAAATGTGTGCCAGGAGCCAGTGTAATCCAGCAGCTGATGGACACTCTGTCCACAGGGCGAGTTCGAAGCTGGTCAGAAGAAAAAACTCCTGCAATGTGTTTGGTGTGTACATCAGGTCCTGACTAATCCAATTGTTTTACTTTTTGATTCATTCCTATTTCACTGTACTAATTGCTAATGCAGACATGGATTTAGTGCCTACTCAGCAACACTCTGATGTTTTTCCCTGGAGATGGTACCTGTCCTATGCTAAAGTTTGTAACAGCTCTGATTCAGCATTTAACAGGAACACTTGCTTGAAATAGAATATAAAACAAGATGGAATGGTACTCAGCCACATCATAAGAAAGATTTTTTAAAAGGCTTTTTAAGATACTTAACTTCATTTAGAATCTGACAGTTTCATTTGATTTACTATTTTTGTGTGTCATTATCCCACACTGTTGCTAAAACATTAAGCACTGTGGAGAAAAAAACATTTTTTAAGTATGAAATATTTTCAGAGTAGGCATCAATAAAAGTGATCATTGTATATAGAAATTTCATATATCAAATCAAGTGACAGGAAAATTGAGTTGAAAAATCCTCTTTTCTTGGTATCTCTGTTCCCTGATACGCTCATAAATCTAAACCCATTTGTCAGAATTCTTTTGCTGCAAATCTGTGAAAAGTATTTTCACATAGAAAAGGAATAAGCTGCAATTCCATAACAAGTACTTTGATGAGGAGTAATTTCAGCAAGTGAGTCTGTGGTATCCCAGGCTAAATTGCCAGTTGGTGAAGTCCCATCATCCCTTTTCCCCATCTTTCATCCTCTCCCTTGTAGTTCTGGCATTCATCTAGAACTGCACTTTAATGTTGCCCTGGGCTGAACCAGTAAAAAATTGCTCCAGAAAAAAAAAAATGCAACTAACCATTTAGTAAGAAGAATTTAGGATAGCAGGAATGCTGCCAGAGCCAGAACGAGCAAGGGAACAGGAACAGTTTGTGTTAGAGAGGAATGTAAAGTAGCAATTAAACCAGCATAAGCTGGTGTGAATCCACACCTGCAGATCCCACAGTCTCCAGGTGCCAAAGGTACAACTCCATCCTCTTCATCATTCCCACTCCTGCCCCCAAGATGCACCTTTATGGGTTGCAGACTTTAATAAAATTATTCTTACATTTGTTGCATTCTGCCAGACTTTCCTTCAGAATGAAAGCCTTTATATTGTAAAGAAAACTATTAGGAAAACAAATAATTGCATAAAACAATATTGTCAGCCCATACTCCATGTGTTTGCCAGGTGTTACAGACCAATACTCTGGTTATTAATGCACATTAATTCAGTAATCAATAAGGTGTAATAAGTAGGAGTGTGCATTAACACCTGTATGATAATAGACTGTTTTAATTGTTTTTTGGTTCTTTTTTCTAATGTGTCTCCCTCATAAGAAGAAAAAAGAGTGTAATCTGTCTTGTTTAGTTAGCAAGAGTGTTAAAGGGTTAGACTGTGTGCAGGCCTTTGCAGAACCAAAGCCAATAAAGCGTGTTTGTAACAGATCTTCAGGGTATTCTAATTAGTTGTTCTAACTTTCTTTTGCCTTCATGTGCCTTATGGCTACAGAAATAAATTACCAATTTATTCTGTGCATGTTTAACACTTTAATTTAAAGAAATGTATGTCAATTTTGCATGAAGGTCTTTCAATAGATAATTAATTTAAGAATTCTTAAAGCATTGTCAAGTATCTCATTTGTTATGTATGTACACATTTCAGAGTTTTTATTCCATTACATGACTTCCAGTATTGTTTTAAATATGTCAGTTTCATGTGTAAAAAATTCTATTATATAAGTTCAGTATGTTGTAGCAATTGAAATATTTTCTAGGAGGCTTTTGCTTAATGACATATTGAATTTTATCCATTATCATATGCCTTCCTGTGCTGTTCTCTGCAGAAAGTCATCCTGCAGTACACTAGAAAGCAGTTGTTCTCATTAAACTAATTTTTAGCAGGATCATCATGTTCTGCAAAGGAAAAACAGACAGGGAAAAAATACATTATCCAAATCAGCAGAAATGCCTGAGAACAGGCATCTTTAAGTAAGGTCCAATAGGAATCTTTTTATTAAATGTTTTCAATATTAAATTGAGCTTGCTGTACTTTAATGTATTTCTGAATTCGAGTTCATTTTTGTGAAAATATTTAGAAGTTATTGAGTATAGTTATGGGTATAATTACTATAATATAATGCCTGTAAAATGCTGGAAGTGCCATATTTTAACTTCCTACGAGGTGAATATTATTGCTGTAATATAAAGCAGGGCAAATATTTGAAGTGATGAAAACATAAGGACCTGGATAACATACAAAATGTAATTTTAGAGTGTGGAGAGTGTAACATACAGGCAAGGGCACAGAATCACCTCCAAGGTCATTTTGTCCAACCATTAACATAAATTGGAGTAACCACACACAAATGGACACACAAATAAATCAAATTTTAATTAAATGGTTTTGAAGTGGTTTAACTTACTTATATGGTCCTGGTCTCTAATATAAAATGTTGCTTCAGTGGTGCAGACTAATGCAGAGGAATTATTGTGAGTTTGAGCTTAGTGATGAAAAATAAGAAATGCAGATGAAAATAAGATAAGATTTATCTTATCTTATAAAAAGATGTATCTTTCCTATAAAAATAAGAAATAAGATGAAAAATAGGAAATGCAGATACAGTATCTCACTAAAAAGAGTATGTGTGTAGATGGGCTTGAAGCACTGGAAAATGGGAGGGAATGTGGGCAAACATTATGAGTTAAAGGAATTTTGTTCCATTATTATAGTGCAGACTTCCCAACTATAGTTTCAAAGCAATCTGAGAAATTGGAACATAAGGTGTTTTAGAAATTAGCTTTTGTAACAAGGTACACTTTGGAAGTGCTGCTAAAGTAGCCAGTGAAAGCTAATGAAGTAGTATTTTAGCAGTTTGTTGATTTGCACTGTCAAGCATTTTGATCTCAGGGTGGTGGTGCTGGATTCAGGTTCTAGGGGAAGGGGAGAGTATGGAAGCAATTATGAAAGTAAACAACAAAAAAAAGTATTTCCTTCTTTCAGTCGGTATTGATCCACCATCTGCCTTTATTAGAGTGAAATACCATGGGGTCTGTGTAGTTTTCCATTTTACTAGAGTAATCATTATAGAATGGTTGGCGCAAAAGGGTGGATTCCTGATTCTCTGTCTGTGCACTGTTCACTCTGGTACCCTGCAGGTGTTGAGAGGATGAGGGGAAGGGAGGCAGCATCGTTCTCATCGAAGTACCTACAGTAAAAACCACGTTACCTCATGCAGGTTTTAGAGTCTCAGTGTGTGTGTAGGCCTTTGCAGTCTGAAAGTTTATCGTAGACTCCTTCAAGGAAAAAGTTCTTCAGCAAGAAAGGTGGCACAAATATCCTGGATTTCCTTACCTTCTGGAAAGCTTTAAAAACACTCAAAAGGAACGAGCAAGGGACATCAGAGACGATGGACACCTGACATTCTGTTGCTGTGCTCTCCTCCAGGCCTTACTTCAGACCCATGATGTAGTGGCACATGAAGTTTACAGCGACGAGGCGCTGAGGGTGACGCCTCCTCCCACCTCGCCCTACCTGAACGGGGATTCCCCGGAGAGCGCCAACGGCGACATGGACATGGAGAACGTCACGCGCGTCCGGCTGGTGCAGTTCCAGAAGAACACGGATGAGCCCATGGTACGGAGGGAAGCTGGCCTGGTTTGGGAAGACAGGTGTCTGCCAGGAAAAGCCAGAGCTTCCCTTGGAATGGAGAATGTAATCCCTCCTCCCTCCGAATTATTATAATTTTTGAAATTAAGGGGATTTCAGGCAAAGATTTGGGAATAGGAATAAAAGTTCTTTACTAGGTATATTAGAAATACAAATTGAATAGTACAAAAAACCCCAAACAAACAAAAGAAAACACTAGCAGTCTGAATACAATCTGACATGCTGGTCAGGATGTTGGGAGCAGTCCAGTTAAGTCCTCCTGGAGTGACAGATGTGGCTCTGTTGGAGCAGAGATGATCCTGTAGAAGAGTCCAGTGGTGGCAAGACAGGTCCAGCCTTCCTCTAGGAATCCAGTGGAAAACAGGCTGTCCTGGTGTTCTGAATCCCAGGTTTTATCCAGGTGGGAATGCTGGGCTCCTCCCACTGGGTGGAGCATTCCCAATGGGATGGTGTAATTGTATCAGTCATGTAGTGAGACTCAATGGCCCATTAACAGCAGATATCCCCCAGAGGGAGGATGGGTCCTGGAAGAGATAAAGAAAACACCTCCCCAACTGGTTTCAACAGATGGCAATAGAATACATACTTTTGCTTACATCTTGCATTGCAACCCAAGACAGAATTCTGTTCTACTCACTATTTCCTTTGACTCTCTGCTGGTAAAGACCAGCGTTGTAATGGTTTTAGTGTTGGTTTCCTCACTTTGAGGTGGGGTTGTCAATTAACTGGAATAGTTCAGCAGACACTGTAGGTATTTATCCTCCTTGAAATGTTTGGTGTGCACTCAATCTGCTGCTGTGCCACTAGGGTTGGGTTTGTCTAAAAGCAACCTTGTATTAGTTATAGCAAATTAGTCCTTAAACCCAACTGGAGCACTTCAGTATAAAATCACATTTTTAGCAAACCAGATCCTTATATACTCATAAGTTGAAGTGTTGCATCCTCACTTATAAACAGTATCAGGTTTTATTGCTCATCTTGAAGTGAGTGACAAAGATTTTATTTTAACCTTCAAATTTATACCCTGCCTACAAGCTTTCAGGAAAAGTGACTGTTCTTAACCACTCAAGAATTACAGTGCTTAATGTTTTATTTTAAAGTATAAACATTTCTTTTTTTCCTAGGGAATCACTTTAAAAATGAATGAGCTGAACCACTGCATTGTGGCAAGAATTATGCACGGAGGAATGATTCACCGGCAAGGTAATCACATCTCATGAAGAGTTTTGTCTTCAAACAGTTATTTTAGATCCTTGTGTACAAACTGTGTACATTCTCCTGATTTTGATTGCTACTGTTCCATAGCAGTGTCTCTCTGTGCCTGCATGGTTCCTGCAAACTGCTTTAGTTACCTTCCAGTTGCAGATGTCTGCCAGTGTTTCGAGGTGAGGGCCCACTGTGTTTCATTTAGGTGTTAATTAGGATAATTACTGTCTTATTACTGAGTACAGCTCAGCAAGAGATGGAAACGCCAATAATTTCTGAAGCTGTACTTATTTAATCCTTTGTTTAAAAAAAAAGTCCTTACACAAGTAGCACTACTTTCCCAGAGCTTTGTTCTCAAGGATCCTTGTATTCTTGGTGTGCAGAATCACAAAAATGGGGTTTGAAATAAAACTATTGCCTAGATCCTAAATCTTTATTTTATTTCACCAGCATAACAAATCCTGCAAACATGCTTTTTATTCTCATCCCCAGTTTTCTCCTTTTTGTCATTTTGTGTGTTCAGATCTGATGTCCAAAAGTAACTGGGTTTTGTCCTGCTTTAAACAGATGAACTTCCCTACAAGGTTGGATTACAGCCATGAAAGGGTTACTTTAGTTTTCTCAGACTGCTGTCTCTTTCTTTTGACCAAAACAAAAATTTTCTTAGTTTTTCAAACCGAAGTTCCCTCTAGCCTACTGTTGTATTTCAAAGGAAGTTAGGAGCAGGTAATTGGTAAGACAAAACATATATTCAGTTTGTCTCACTGATATGGTAAAATCTGTCAGGAAGCAGGAAAGACACAAGTTTAATACAACCAAGGATGCATTTCAGAGAGAATTCTGTATGCCTTTGGAGGACCTTCTGAATTGAAATTTGTTTGGCTTCTGAAAGGTAGTTTTAAAAGGAGATTGCTCTAAGATTCACAGGAAAAAGATTTTCTTCCAACTGTGCTTAGGTAGTGGTGATGTTCTGCACAATATTGCTTCACATGACTGTGTTCCATAATGGGGCTAATAAAACTTTTAAAACCTGCTAAAACTGGTTAAGATATCCAACTGTGCCCATTACAACTCTTCTTTTTAATTATACAGTGTCTTTTATTTCTAAAGATTAGGGAAATTTAACCCATTCTCTATGTGCTTCATCTAGCTAAGGTTGTGCTTCTGCACTAAGTATAGTTTGAAAATGAGTTTACTTCAGTGCTTCTGTAGTATGGTCATCTTTTTTTTAATGCTTCTAATTCTGTTAGTGTTTGAGGTGCCTCTTAGCTTCACTGCTTCATTCAGCATGCCTGTATTTAGAATATTTTTATTGAATAGAACAACACAAGTGTAATTTCACAGTGATCTCAAGCGCTATCTTTGAATCCCATTGGTAGGACCTGTGTCTGTTATTGGTTTGGGGGAGTGTTAGGTCATTTTTCTCTGCTGTCTCTTTTTGCTGTATGGAAAACTGCCAGAGAGTATCAGCAATGTCTGGATAATAAATCTACTGTGAGGGTTACAGGAACTGTATAATTTCAGGTCCAGCAATATTAAATACAAACTGCACAATTCCCAGTCACAGAATTGTAGCTGCTGTGAAGTTGCCTCCTGTCTCTAGGTCAGCTCTGTCTAATCCTGATGATTGAAGTTGTTCTTATTCCAAAGGTGGCAGAGTTGAGATGGGAAGAAAGTCTTTTAAAGATTCCATCTACTTGTAGTTCCAGAGCATTCAGTAAAAATGAAACACCAGTGTCAGTCATTAAAAATTGTCTGTTTGTTGTTGACACGTCTGCCAAATGTCCATTCTTTATTCCCAATTTTTGTGTATACTTTTCCTTACAGTCATGAACATAACAATATTCACTTCTGTCAGAGTGACAGAAATGGGAAATGCTGCAGAAAAGGGGATTTTATTTGAAACAGAGATATTACTGAATCTGATTCTCAGTCTAATATGTAATTCTATCAGTTTTATGTTTTGTATAATATCGAAGAAACTTTATACTGTTCCAGGCCATATGGTGGTTTTGATTCAATATTATTGTTTAATAACAAAAACATGGTTTTCCTGTTTACTTAGGGAATGCCTGGGCATCTCTTGCTGTGTATTCACTGCACTCTGAAAGACAGATTTGTAGCTAATACGAAGTCCTTTTCTGAATCTAGCAAAAAACATTTTTTAATGTTGTTTTCTCTTCATGCCTTTGTGTGAATATTAGTGCTGTGTTATAATTATTTCACTTTGTAGAAACATGTCTTGAGGTGGTTTTGTGTTTGTTAACTCTGCAGGTACGCTACATGTAGGGGATGAAATCAGAGAAATAAACGGAATAAGTGTGGCAAATCAAACTGTAGAACAACTACAAAAAATGCTTGTAAGTGCCTGAAGGTTTCCTCATGTCCTCTATAAAAGTGCCTGTCTCATATAGTCAAATTGTTGTGTAATTGTGTTCTTAACTTCCCTTTTTTCTTTTGTTCTTGATAGACCACATGTCTATGGAGCAGAAAGTTCTTTCAATTTACAACTGTTGGGCTCACAGTTACTAATGTTAGAAATTTAAAAAACACTTCTCTGAGTGCAGACAGTCTTTTTCCAGGAAAACTCCACCTTTGGCCTTGATAGTGGAGTCTGTTTGATATTTCCATAACTCTTGTTAATTTTTCTGCGTACAACCCTGACCTTGAGATCTTAGGTGGTATCACTAATCCTAGACAAGCTTAAAGGGAAATGGCTTTTTTGGGGGTCACAGTAAGGCAGCCAAAGAGAGAAAGGGGGGAAGCTCCTTTCTGAGCTCTCTTGAAGTGATCTGCTCACATTTCTGCCCAGATCAAGTCCAGCAGTTGTCAGCCATGTGGTATTCACAAGTATTCAGATTGCCATTTAAGAAAATATGTTGTCACAATCTGCTGCTACTCTGGAATTACTACTTGTTATAAATATTCTTACACAATAGTAAATGCAAAGCAGCAGACCCCATGTTCTGTTTTGGTGAAAGACTATTTTTGACATTCCTACCTTCAGTACAGTAAAATGCAGCTTTCCAGAAGCTGAATAGAGTTTTGCTATTTAACACGTATGATGAAAGGGAAGATAATGCCACTTTGGTAGAAAAGACAGTAGATGACGAGCTACAAAGAAAAGGTTGACATGGAAGAAACCTACACATCTCTGAATCTCTCACATTAAAATGCAGTTCTGCGTTCTAGGCATTCAAAACCTGGACAGGTGAACAAACTGGTAATGCATGTTCATCCTGTGGATTAATGACGATAATTTACATGTTTGTTTATAGGTGATGTGACAACTTATCCATAGGATTTTAGCTTTTCATACTTGGACTGTGATGTTTTCCTTTCAAGCGTTAACAATTTGGAGATTTTCTCTTCAGTGTTAGTCTCAAAATGCCTCTTTTTTCACAGAGGGAAATGCGTGGAAGTATTACCTTCAAGATTGTGCCAAGTTACCGCATGCAATCTTCATCCTGTGAGGTAATGGATTTAATGAGCCATCCCCTTTCTTCCTCAGTCCTGTAACTAACTGCCTGCTGATGGCTGAATGTTACTGCTTTCTGGGAAATTGTTTCTGCCTGTCCTGTTAGATCACGCACACCAATTTTACAACAAAGATAACGGAACACGAGTAGGTCCCACCTACCTACTCAGCCCTGCCTTCATGTTCATCTCATCAGCACCTGAACTAACTCTTTACAGCCTACTAAAGAAAAAAAAATAGGAAAGGGGATTCTCAACTTATGCAGTTAGGAAGCCCCTTTAAAATATGACCATTTAAAGTCATACTTCAGGAAGTCTGTTGAAGTTCCTAAGCTGAGGAACGATCCTCCTCTTTTTTAGGCTTTAAACATTATATTGCTGCTTTGGGCTGTTAAGGGTTAATTGAAAAACCTGTTTCTGTACAACCCTGTTGAGGTAAATTTGTGGTGGTCGTGTGTAACAGTTACATGTGGCTCAATATTATGTTTCCATGAAGAAATGGTCTTTGTCACTACAGAAGAAAAACAGATCTGAGTTGTTGCTGAACTAGAAGCTTGGTTCCACAGCTTTTGCACAGCAACGTTTAATTCCCTTCTGCTCACAAAGTTACATTCCAGATTGCAACTGAAGGGAATTAAATAGTAGAAAATGGCTCCTTGAGAGCCACTGTTGCAGTGTGAGCATACAGATGGCATTTGCAGCGTGGGGAGGATGCCAATCTCTCCGTGCCACATGCTCAACTGCGCAAACAGCTCCCGAATTAGAACTCCCCGAGTGAAATCACAACCCCTGCTGAAGTCAAGTACCTTATCTTAATTAGAGCTGTGATTTCACCCTAATTGTTCTTGTGTCTCAGCAGATGCTAGAATACACAGAAACTGCTATTGTGGTTGTCAGGACAATCTGTTTTGCAAGGAAAAAAAATTACTGCTTTTTGGTCGCCTTTGGTACTTCCAGTAGAATTCAACAATAACTAAAAGGTTTTAGAGGTAGAAGGTTTGACAGATTTTCACCTATGAGGCCAATTTTCTTCAAATAGATACGAAACCAAAAGTTTTTCATGAAATGCAAAGGCTTTTTAAAAAATTACAATGTGCTGACAAAATCACGTATTAACTTCTGTGCTGCAAAGAGGAGCAATAATGAAAGATACCTCACTTCCCAGTATTGAAATACAGAAACTGGTGAAACTGCAGACTTGCTGGGAACAGGATTATTTGGAAAAACTCAGCATACAGCTTTAAATTAATACTATTAGTTGTCTTTTTAGTAGTAGCAGATGACCTCTTTTCTTCAGCTTTGTGTCCTTAGGCTTTTCATGACTATTTACTTCACAGAAGAATGGAAAATAGACCCTTACCTTCCTTTGGGAAAAAATGGCTAAACTAGAAGTACACAATCAAAGAGAAAAAGAAATCATGTCTAATCACCCGGCTTTGTAGCACTTACCATTCATTAAGTCAGAGATGGATGAGCCCTTTCCAGGTCAGCCACATTAAGACTTCAGCTTGTTTTTCATCAGTTACAGGTGTACACAAAAAACCCCGAGGTTTTTAAATCATCCTCTTAAAGCATCACTAGTCCTTTGGTACACAGAGAATTTTTTTCACAGAATTTTTCAGGAAGGTGATTCATATGATGAATCAAATTTTTAACCATTGATAAAGGCTAAAAATTAATGTTGACTGACATTGCTGACACAGAAATCTTGCTTCTCCTGCCCTCTAGCAAGATAAATAGAGAGATATTTGGTCTTCACTAGTATAATCTTCCTAGTTAAGGTATTTTTTTGCAACATTTCAGTCTGTATTTATGTTTGATTTCCCCCTTCCTTCGGTCATGTACTGGTGCACATGTAGTGTAGTTTTATGAGAGGAGGAAAATAAAACAGATTTGAGGACTGAGGGCTTTGAGGCTGCTACCAGGATCACATCATTGGATTGCAAAGTATCTTATTAATCTTGAAAAAGAAAAAACTACATGTTAATAGAATCAGAGATGGTGTGCCTTTTATTTACAATCTTAGGCCTTCCCAAAGGTGAGGGGAGCATGGAATTTTTGGTTTTTAATAACTGGGATTCGAATTTCACTTGCCATATTTGACTTCTTTCATAGTCATTTAAAATAAGTGTTATTTTCTAAATACTGAGCCATTTCTGCATGTATAGGGAAGTCTTTTTCCTACACTGTGTAATTCAGGGTCACAAGGCAGTTTTCAAAATCTCAGCTGAATAATTTCAGGGTTTTTAGACATTTGTGGCTTTTCCTGCACCCATGCCTTTCATGCAGTTACCAGACCTTCTACTTCATGGAGCAGACCTTGCTTGAAGACATAATATTTTTGAATTCCCTTAAGTAAAAATTGGATCAGCTGATCTGGTGTGAGGTGACCTGCTTAGTCACTGGTGTGGCAAATGACCTGAGTTAACACAGATATTTAGATAACAAGGGACCAGGGTATTTTCTTCATCAGATACAAAGAATATTTCCGATTTACATAAACATGAACTTAAGTAACTATTGCAACATCCTTCCTATGGCAGATGGCTGTGTACACTGTTTATATGTTTCAGTTTTATCCCAATGAGTGAGCATTTTGCTCTGGCTGCATTTGTATTCTTACTTTGTACTGACATTAACACCTCAAGTAACTTTTTATGTATCAGATATGTGAGAATGGTAAGAGGAGTATCTTTTGGTTTTTTAACAAAAAAAATCCTTATAAACATTCTCTATGTTTCAGATTGCCTTTGTGAAATTCTTAAGTTGTTTCTTTAAGAAGAAAAGCCTTTATACATATGAGATTTTAAAACCCTGGTGGTAATCACCAAGGATTTTTTCCTTTATCTTCCACAGTTTTCCATTAGTGCTCAAACATCAGGAGTTCTCATTGTCTTAAAACTTTTTCAAATCTGTATTAAAAACACTGACAGAAGTGTTCCTTGAGCAAGACAGAAATGTAAAAATATTTTCATAATTTTGGAAAGTCTGTCTGGTTTTGTTGGAGGTTTTGGTTTTGTTGGTTTTCTTGCTTGGGTTTTTGTTGTTTTTTTTTTTTTTTTTTAATACTGGCAACAATGTCATTGATCCAGCTGTTTTTGTCAGTATCTAATTTGATCAGGTCATATTTATTAGACACCATTGAGTTCTATATAGGTTTGCATCTCAAATGCATTGTTTATCATTCATAAACCACACCCAAAACCAAGGAAACAACAGGAAACTGGCTTTGCCATCATTTGGAAATAATTGTGGTTGTTTCCTCTAAGGCTCTGGCTCTGTGGTTCTTCAGCTGAGTAGTGATGACCCCAAAGATTTCTGTGTTGTTTTTTGTCTTGGGGCTGGAGAAGGCTGGGAAGTCCAGACAGTCAAGTTTACTAAAATATAATGATGATAACCTTTCTACATTACTCAGAATCATTGGATCCTCCAAAGGTTTTTCTGCCCCTATTCTCAGGAAAAGTTGGGCTTTTACTGATTTACTGGAGAAACAAACTCATCAAACCAAAACTGAAGTTTTCCAGGCCAGTCCTAAGCCAGTCCTGTTACTCTACAAGAATCTCTGTGCTCATTGATTTGTCTCATTAGATTGTTCATGATACAGTTTTTCTTCTAATTTTGAGTCTGGTATTTTTTGAAATAAAGACCTATCCCTAGAAAATTAAGAATCTAAATGCCTTTGAAAATGTGACAGAACAGCCTAATTATGTAAAAGATAAAAATATGTCTCTTGCCTAACTTGTTGGATTATATCTGACAGTACTGAAATCAGCAATAGCACTGAAAATGTGTATTTTCCTCAGTATGTTATGATGAACATTTGCTTTGAATAATATGCTATCTTGTGTTGAGAATTGCTGGAGGAATACAAATCAAAACATTCTCAAACCAAGAAAATTTCCTTCAAAGGCAAAATCCTTCAAGACAGTCCAGAAATAGTGGCATTCTCTAAAGTTGTTTTTCTCCAAATAATTTGGGTGCTTACATCAATTTCCAAAGCTTTCCCTTGCTGCCTTGCTAAACCATCACTAACAACAAATCATAACAAACCGTATTCTAAAAAGGTAGTTAAAACTGATTTTTCACCTCTTGAAAGTTAGAAAATAGCAGAGACAGAATTGCAGAGCAAGCAGAAAATCTCTTTATAAAGCAAGGAAGTCACTGCCTTTTTGAAAAAAGTTCTCCTGGTTACAGTTTGATAAAGGTGATGCTGATAATCCATACACAAAAGAAAAAAAAGGAATATTGATTCCTTTAGACTTTTCATTTTTTCTTTTTTCTTTTTTTTTCAGTAATGAATGGTTCATTTGCTCTCATTTGAATATTTTAAACTTGTTGTGCTGCAGTGATTTTGTAATTAGAATTAGAGCTGATTTACCCCACTCTGTTACACATTGCAAATACTTGTGGGAGGCAAGTTTTGTTCTTATGTTTGTGGCATTAATCCCTGATTAATGTTGCATGAACAGTTTAGCCCCAGGTTTTTAACTGTTCACAAAAGGTACTTGTATTGATAAAATATGACAAGGTTAAATCTGTTTGCTTAGAAAACTGTTTTAGCCTTTTTTCTTTGCTGTCCTTGATGATACACAAAATGGTCAGACATTCCTAAGCTGACCTTTGACATGGAATATTATATTCCAGAATTCCTTTGAGGGTAAAAGGAATTTTTTTTAACAATGTATGAGTGGATTATTTTATTTTCAGAAAAGATGGCTCAGTTATCTGACCTCATGGAATTAAGCAGTATCCAGTCAAAATGGCATGTGAAAAAGATTGCTCTGAAAAACCCACTCAGAAATTCCAGTTATCCTTCCTGGAGAATTTCCCAGTGTGAATCCTGTGTCTGAAGTGTAGGGCCACACTGGTACTCTGGGTCAAGGGAATTGGCTTTTTTAAAGTGCTATATTTTGGCAAGGTTTGATACTTCCAAGTCCATCCAAATGCTGGAGGAAAGCCCTCATTGTGCTGTAAAATGGATGAGAAGGGAGGAGAGAGAATCCAGCTTTCTCCTCAGGTGCCAGCCTCAGTGAGGCACTGCAGGGAGGTGCATCTTGCTGAGTAGAGACTGATCAACACTGACAACCACCACATAGCTGAAAAAATATTCAGAAACATCTTTAAAACAGGATATCCATCTTTAAAAAGGATATGAGTACTTAAAGTACCTGTAAGTATATTCCAACCAAGGCTGGTGTGTGACTGAGGGCTGGTAGCGTTGTTAGCCACAGGAGATCTCAGAAGTCCCAGTTATTAGAAAGCTGAAGGCAACATAAAAATAGTTATTATCTCATATAAACTAAAATGTCAAACCTGAATCTTAAGCTATGGAAAAGCTTTTCAGATCTACAGGGTTTGTAGTGTGGAAGCTTTCACAGATGAAGCAGCTAAGCAAATGGTTATAAGGCTGTGGATGTAACTGTTCTTTGAAATATATCTGTGTTCCTGTGATAGTGTTGTGTTGTTAATGAACCTTGTGTCTTATTTCAGAGAGATTCCCCCTCTACATCCAGACAGTCCCCCGCTAATGGTCATAGCAGCACTAACAATTCTGTTTCGGTAAGATTTCCAGTTCCACACAGAGAAAGTGTGAAAGTTTTGTTGGTGCTCATCTGCCATTACTGTTATACTTATCGTGTGGTCAGTGGAAAATTCTGTCCTGCTGAGAGAACCCAGGTTATTGCATATGTAACTCCCCATTTTCTTTTTTCTTTTTTTTTTCAAAAGGGCTTTTTCCAACATATTCTTTTCATTAAAAGCCATACAGTGAATTAAATGTTAATTACTGTACTGTGACACTTCAGTCATCCTTAAATCATTGTCAGCACTTTCCTCAAAAGTGAGCAGAGGTTTGAAGTGGAAGCTTTTATTTCCACCCTGAACTTTGGAAGCAGAGTTTGAAGGAGCAGTTAACGTGCAGTTGGTACCCCAAGACATTTTAGGTTCTTTTTGTTTTTTTAAGTTTTGTGTTTTGAGAGCCCTCTGGAGCGTGTACTGGTTTCCGCTATCTGAGTTAAGGAATTGGTGTGCTCTCTGCTGTCGTGGTACGTGCACATACTGTGTGAGACATGAGCCTTGCCTGGGTATGGAAAGCAAAAGGAAGTGGCTTTAAACTGCACTACAAACCAAGCTATTACCATCACATCTTTAACACAAAGTACTTCTGTTTTGTATGTCTTCAGGTAGAAAGGTGCTGTCGATCTCCTGTTCTTCCTAAAGTGCATTAATGTTAAAATCCGTGTTGTTTATCATTTGTTGTTGTTTGCACCAATGTGGTAACTGCACACGAGTTTCTTCAGTGAGTGCTGTCAATATCATGAGTTCGTGGGACTAGCTAAAAATGAAACAAAAAAACAAAACCAAGTAACTATTTCTTTAACTATTAATAAAAATTGCAACTTAGACATTATTTGCCACAAGGTAAAGTGCTTATTAATTAGTAGAATGAAAAATAATTGTGTGAATAAAAAATTTAAGACGTTTTTGTGGATTAAATTTAATTTATTACATGAAAGTAGTTGTAATCTTAATTATCAGCACAACTGATTACATTATACATTTTTAATCATAGGGGTTTTTATATTTATAATAGCCTCTCTCTTTTAAAAGCAAAACTTGATACTTAAGTGGAAAAGGCATTCACACAAAGAGCCTCTTTCACTTGGTGGTGCTTTTGTGTTGAAGATGCTGAATTATTTATTAAAAAGCACATTCTCTATCTGCTTAAACTTTTTACCTGCTTTCTTCAGCTTGCTGCTAAACAGCCTGGGTTTGATTTCTCTTTAAGAAAAAAGTTATTTCTAAACATGAGTCAATGCTTTATACTTTTGTCTAACTTACCATTTTACTGTAATGTAGTATGAATCACTAACAAACAATGTTATGTACCCTTAAAAAGTAAAATGAAAATTTCTTCTCCTGGGTTGACTTTATTCTGCAGGACTTGCCATCGACAACACAACCAAAAGGACGACAGGTGAATAGATATCCTCCATGGGAATTGTTGTAAACTTAGCTGCTAGCAAACATCCCTGCTTACCTTTCCCCCCTTCATATTCTGTATGTGCTGGACTAAAACATTTAAGCTTGGAAAATTTGTTCCATTTTTTTATTTCATTTTTCTTTTTAACTCATTTGTTTGTGGCTAATTCAAAATAGCTTTTTTTTTTCATGTGTCCACATGTGTGAGAGTACAAAGTCATTGTGAATTTAATTGGAGGTGTTGAGTTAGTTCAGAATGCATTAATAGACCTCGTGTTGGTCTCCAGTGACCTGTGCAGGTTTAATCTTAGAGGAAAGCTCAAATTTCTGTTCTAGCTGGAATGGAGACAAGTAGGGCAGGTGTCTAAAACTCTAAAATACTGTGCTGACAAAGATTGTAAAGCCTGAGCTTATCTGAAACTAATTATTAGCATTAACAAAGTTTTTCAAAGAAAAACAATAAGGACAGTTTCTGCTAAGGTTTGATAAATATGAAGATGGTCTTTTAAAATTTCAGTCCTAAGTCTCATATTCAATAACCTCCCTTAGCTTTGTTACCTTCACATGGTGGTTTTGCAAATCAGCACAGACCAAAGAAAGATCTTCTCTCTCCAGAAAATTCCAGGCAAGCACACAGGGCTGCTCAGAGGATTCCCTGTCTTTCTCTTTGCAATTTTAAGAATTTTTGTTCTTTTACTGCAGCCTCCAAATGAACACATACTGTCAAATGATTTGTGATCCTGCTCCAGTTATTTTTAGTCTTTCCAGAATCTACCTCTGATTTTTTAACCCCGTAAATCATTAGCCTCCTTCTCTACCAGGAATTTTTATAAGACCTCTTGCAGTTCCATTCAAGAAGTCAATCAGCTACATTAACTCTTAACTTTTGAGAATCTTTTTGTGCTGCTCTCTGGTTGAGTTGGCTGGAACTTCTATTACAAGAATGGTTTGCTCTCACTTCACTTCCAATTTTTAAAGCTCTCTTTGGTTCTTTCAACTTCCCATTTTCTTCTGAAGCTGCCTGAATGTAAACCTGGAGATGCTCCATGAAACACCTTCCAGACATTGATATTAGGTTTTTATTTGCTCCTCATAGGGTTTTTTCACTAGGAGAAGAAACTTTGTTCAAGGCAATAGCAAAATAATGGTGTTTCTCTTACTCATACCATTTATAATTATCTGATTTTTTCAAATTTTACCTGATTTTTCCTATTGAGCCAGCATATTTTTCTTGTCATCCTGGAAAAGAGTGAGGACTTGGCTAATTGATCTATTTTTATGAGTAAGGAAGTCTGTAATGTTCCATGAGCTGCCAATATATGGTGGGTAATGGCTCAAACTGGAGCAGAGACAGGGAAGTTTCTAGATAGTAAAAACAGTGCTGATGTTTCTAGACCTATATGAATAAGCTTCAGGCAAAATAAGAGATTGGCTCAATATTGATTAATTCATGGAAAACAAATTAGTAAGTAAACATAATTGGTTTCAAAATATCCTGTTTCTCAAGTAATTAAAAAAAGTTGGGTTGCTTTTTTAAATTCAATGCACAGCAGAGCAAGGGTCAGATTTAATGGATTAAAAATTGAGTTTATATTGGTGTTGTCATCTGATGCTCTCACTGCAAACCAATAAAAATACATCAGATGTGAGATAGAAGTGATTAGCCATTTTAAGTTAATTTTTTCATATGTGGAGGTGCAGATTGGATTACTTTTTAAAGTGCCATGAATAGTGCTAACATTGCATAGTTACAGCTATTATTGGAGCAGAATCTGAGCAGAGTTGAAAAGTGATTGTTACAGTTTCCAAGAAGGATATTACTTTGCAGTGTAATTGTTGGGGATTTTTAAATCTGGTCTGTTTTTAGTAGGAGAATCAGCAGTATGTGTATACAAGGCTGTCTGAGATGCTGTAGGGTGATGTTTGCAGTTCGTGAACTGTAGAAATTATCCATCTAGGGCATGACACTTAATTCTGATTTTAAGATTCTTAGGTGCATCAGGGCTCCAATTAGCAACCAAAGCTGGAGATCACTTTTATTTTTATTTTCTAGGGTTGAGACCTCAGTTACACACAAGGAAAGGATTGGCATAATCTTTTAAATTGTGAAGTCAGAGTCTGGATTCTTTCTGTTCATGTTCCTTAGAGAATAATTTGCTCAAATCATGAGTTTTATTTACACTGGAGCAGACTTTTGCTGAAAAACCCATACAGAGAATTTCCACATTCCTTCTGAGTAACTCTGTGATGCCTACAATACAGGACTTCCTAAAAAAGATTTTTTTAGATGTCTTAAATTTTAAAAACTATTTTTTAAGGATCACTAATAAAGCCAAAGTCCTTTATACTGTCCAGTAAAATTTCCTGTCATTAGAAATTTTTAGAACATACCATGGGACTTCAGTTGGAAAGTACACTACAGATTGAGTTGTAAGGTGCTGGCTTGTGTTCTGTGATGATTTGTGATAGTTAATAACTATATAATGATTTGTGATAGTTAATAACTATTTGAGGGACTCTGAGAGTCTATGACATTTTTGCTGTTCTCTATAGAATGTAGAAACCATGAGCTGTTGAAATAACATCATATGTCTCCATCATTTGCTGGAGGGGGCATTTTCATTTTCAACTATCACTTACGCTTTGGCACCTTCCTTTTTTTGTTTCTTTCTTTGCTTGTTGCAACCAATATGTGTAGCTGCATTCACAGATCAGATTTTCACCTGTTACTCTAAATACCATACCAATAATGCTACTGCAGTGTCTCTTATAAACTCTTTTTTTTTTGTAGATCTATGTAAGAGCACAATTTGAATATGATCCAGCAAAGGATGACCTCATTCCTTGCAAAGAAGCTGGCATCAGATTCCGAGTTGGTGATATTATCCAAATCATTAGCAAAGATGATCATAACTGGTGGCAGGGTAAACTTGAGAACTCCAAAAATGGTACTGCAGGTCTTATTCCTTCTCCTGAACTTCAGGAATGGTATGACTGAAATTTTCTATAAAATTGAACTTAGTTGAATTTTATTTCTGTCTTTCATACTTTTCATTGTTGTATAGCTAGCCTTTGAATTCTTTTTTCTTCCTTTCTTTTCCTAAGTCTATATATTTACTCAAATTGTGTGGTATTGATTTTTTTTCTCATGTATGCATAGCATTAAGAGTTACATGCAATTTCATATGTGTGATTACATTGAAAAGATAAATTCCTGTTAATAAACAGGATGTTTATTAACATTTAATTAACACAATGTTAATAAACATTGTGCTTTCTGCTGTACTGTAGGAAACTAGGATTGGAGATGGCTATGTGCAAACTGGTTATATAAGAGGGTCAAATTAATTTCTCTTTCAGCTTCTAATCAGGGGTTTCATTAGTACTGCTACATGCAAGTGCTGCAGGAATTGGGTTTTAGCAAGGTATCAAGCAACAAGGTCATTTAAAAAAAGTGTTTAAAAGTTTTAGTGTGCTCATGTTCTATTAAAAAAGTCTGGTTTTCTAATTCATTCTATGCAGCTTTTTAAAGATCCTTGATTACAACAGAAAATGTTTTTTTTCTCCTCCTTATGTCAGGCGAGTTGCTTGTATTGCCATGGAGAAGACCAAACAGGAGCAACAGGCCAGCTGTACTTGGTTTGGAAAGAAAAAAAAGCAGTACAAAGACAAATATTTGGCAAAGCACAATGCAGGTATGAACAAAAAATGCAGGTATCTGTAACAGGTTACATTTTCTGCAGTTTAAGCCTTGCCATTAATTAATCAGCTGGCACTATTATATAAACCTAATGAGTTACTTAGGAAAATATAAGTACAATTCTAATTACGCCATTACTCTGCTTGTGCTTTGCTGTTTGAGCAGAGAGCTTAGTCAGTGAGAGGCAAGCTGCCACCAAATCAGTGCATCATCGTTTATCCTGATAGAGGCTTAGATTGTTTGGGGGTTTATGTTTAAAGCAGCATTAGAAACAAACAGGATATGATTTTTGCAACCTATATAACTGTACTGTGCTCTACAGAAGACTGTTCTGTGGCATCCTTGTTAATATGTATTTATAGTTGCAGATTACATATGTGCAAACATCATGAAAGAGCATTTTTGTTGAAGTGGTCCAGCTGGAGGTGAAATAAGAGCAATTGCATAGTCAGTGTGTTATTCTACAGCTACCAAACAGAGCCAGCTGTGGGAGTTTATCCTCCTTGCAATGATTTCTGCCTGAATCCTGAGTTTGGGGCTTCTGTTTAGACTGCTGAAAAAATGAATTGTTTTAGAAAATTTTACAAGTGTGGAGTAAGAGATCCTTGTCAAGCAAAATCCATTTGTTTTAGTAGTAAAGAAGACAGACCCCATCATTTATGAGCTGAATTTGCTTCTTTTCTTCTTTTAATATAAAATACTTGATGTGCTGAAACTGCTTTTCAACACTTTTCTGTTGCTTCTGCATTGATAGCACATTCTGTGATGCTTATGTTGTGCTCCCCTGAGAGACTTGCAGAGATTTTTATTAGAATCAGAATAGATACCTGTCCAAGCATTGTAATGAAAGTATTTTATGTTACATTAATTTCTGGGGGTATTTTTCAGTTGCATTCTTGAACGCACCAATTAAACAGTATAAATCCATATTTTCGTGTATTTATCTTTACCTGCACAATGTGTGCAGCATCAGAGCTCATAATATGTAATATTATATATTATTGTATATAATGTATAACTATTACAGAGTATTTCCTTGTCCTTAAAAGTAATTTGAAAGTAAATTCTCAGAAAGTCAAAGGACAGTAATTGTTGTTTATACTCTTTCAATTCAGTGTTGCATTTAAAATGTTCACAGGTGAATATAAAACTATTTATTACCCTGAAAGCTCTCACAAGCAGAGATTGAAAACTATAAGTAGGTTCCTTCCTTTTTCTGGTGTAACACCCTGCTTGTTCTAATGTTTCCCATTCATTGCAGTAGCACTCAACCACATTTTAATAATTATAACAAAAGCTGTGGAGAGTAAACTGGATTTTATGAGCCACAGTCTTTATAATTATAATTTATAAATTTATATTTATAATATAAATTGCTCCCAGCACACATTCCCACAGCCTTCCTCCTCCCTTCAGTTGTGGCCATGCTGTGAACTGGATCAAGAACAACCAAAAAAACCCCATGGATATTTTTTTCTTTAGGGCAGATACATTTCTTGATGCAGCTCTCAGTGCAAATACAGAACTAAAAGTGTCTGTGTGAGTAAGCAGGGCCTGCTACAAGGGAGTGAGCCAAAGGAAGGATAGCCAGGAAAGGAGAAGGACCAGGCAGCACTGTAGGAGCAGAACTAGCTCCAAGATTTTCTATCTTAGTTAAGTTAAATTCCTGAAAGGAATCTAGGCTTTGTAGTCTTGACATAGGGAAACAGTTTGGAGTAGATTTATGGCTCTTCGATTCGCACAGTTCACCTGCCTTCACCAGCAGTGTTTTATCTTTATTTGCTTTATATCAGAGTAAGTGTTTGCCAAAAATTAGAAATATGAACATTAAAAATCATGATAATGACCATAAAAGAAATTGTTCCCTTGACAATACAACTTTCCCTTTCCCCTAAGTCAAAAAGTTAATGTAAGCACAGATTGAAATCAAGATTTCTTGTAGAAATATTTCTGATCTCAGTGTCCCTGAGGTACCGAAGGTGATACCAGTAATATTCCAGGGAATGACACCAAATACAGGATATTCAATATATGAATACTACAAATAGCTTTGGTGCTCATGTGAGTTCAGATTTAACTCAGGTGGCACTGAATTCACACTCTTTAAAGTGCTCTGTCACATCCAGGATTGTTAGTCAGACACATGGCAACACTGGCCCTTGCACTTCTCAGTGCTTCTGTTTCAGAATAAAAACCAGATCTTTTCCTCTTTTCCAAAACAAGCATAATCATTGTCAAAATGTTGCTGTTACAGGAAAGTAGAATTGATTTCTCTTATGTCCTAGTATAAAATTAAATAAATTGATCAGCAGGGTGTTATCTATTTGGACTTGTGTGTTATTTTTCTCTTAGGGGTGACACTGAACTGGGGTGCTGAGAAATGACCCAGTGAAATCATTCATAGTCAACTCAGATTTTTGTGGCCAGCTAATGATTTGAGAGCTGGTGTGGTGTTTGAGATACTAGTGGAAGTAAAAATGAGATTATTCTGCAAATCAGACGTACTGTATGAAGTAAACAGGAGATGATTTCAGTTGCTTTTTAGAATTAGAAGCAAATGCATTCTCCTTTACAGGAAAAATGTAATCCTGTTGTTCTTTCCTCCATGCTTCATATTAGAGTATTAGGCAATTTCATGATCATATGTTTTATCAGTATAAAGTCAGTTTTAAACCAAAGCCCACAGAAAAAATGAAATATCTTTTCCATTATTAGATTCACTGACATTTTTATAAAATGCTCTAGAGACATGCTGCAGTGATATCCAGATACATTTTTATTTATTTTACTGAAAAGTTATTGCAGGGCTTCAGAAAAGAACAGAACATACCAGAACTATGCTCCATACTATGCATAATGTAGAAAATTGCCAAACTTTTATAAAATATGTTTATCATTTCTTAATGTGATTTATTTGCCTTGTGTTTAGACTATTGCATGGTAAAGTTTATTTTGTGCATATACTTTTTATTTTACTAATATATTACAAGCCATATCTCAATGACCCCTGTACATTTTTCATGCTGTCTTACTCCCAATGGCCTCTGTGCATGTAAGTAACCTGTCAAGTGACAATGCCTCTTTATTTGCTTCTTACTGTTTCCTTTCAAGATCTCCTTTTCTTTTAATAGCTAGTAACACAGAAGCATTGAAGTTCAGTCTTTAAGTGTGCCCTGTATTCCTCCTATCTTTGTATATTAAGAAATTAATCATTTTTCTTTTGCATTTGAGAACCCCACAATCATTAGTTAATTCCATGTAAACTGAGACACATCTTCTCCATACGAGTACTTTGTGATGAAGGCATTAATATGTGTCATTTCTGATGTTTGTTCCTGTTGTTTGTATCTAACATAACATGGTTTTGTTCAAGAAGAAAATAAAGGATTGAATTTTTTTTATTATAATCATTATTATTATTTTTCAATGGAAAAAGACACTTGCAGGCTTAGGTGGTTAGCATGGTAAAGCTGTTTAGTGTGTTGTAGATCATTATTATGAAATGAATTATTAGTTTGTTTAAATACTGTGAAATTGCAAGAAGGACAAGAGTAAGAATTCCATCATGAAATGGAAAAAAAAATTGATTAAATTCTTGCTTTAGTATTTGGGGAAAGGTTGAAAGAGATTCTTCCTTAGGATGAAATTCAAAATGCTTCAAATGGACTAGGAAGTTTTCATATCTGTATCTTTTCAATACCTTCAAGAGCTGAGTGTGTCAATTGGCTGATTTGTAATTTCACCAATTCAAGCTGTTGGACTTTCAGGTATAAAGACTGCCATCAAATTGAAAAACTGAGATATCCACACTCATCCTGAAAGATGGATATAGCTGAGGTGGATTCACTCAGAGATTGCATAGGGAGCCTCTCCTCCCTCCTTTTCATAGCATGCAGAAATACAGAACTGAAAACTCTTGTTTGTTATTCTGCTCCACAATTGCTGGTTGCTGTAATCTTTACAAATATAAAGAGCTGCCTCCTGGCTGCTGCTCTCATTAGAATTCAGCAGGAGTTACCAGAGATGATGTGTCACTGGGCACAGGAGGAATAAGCTGTTATTAATGAACAAAACTTGATTTGTCAATCATTATATTCCCTGGCAATTGACAACAGATTGATAGGCATGATGGAATTCATCCAATTTCAACAGCAGTTGAAATGATATCTGAAATAATGCTTTTACAATTTTTCCCTAAATATGCTGGAGGTTCTTTTCTGTAATGCCATCACTTTCCATTAGACTTCTTCATTCTGTCACGAGTTTTAAAAGCATGTCAGTTTAATTAGCACGTGTGTTTAAAGAGAACTCTAATTACAAGTAAGTGGTGTGGTTTGAAAGAATAAATACCACAAAATATTAACATTGTGCATTTCTCATAGATCTTGTTAAAACATTATTATGGAAGTATCCCTATCTTCAGTGTAAATAGATGTTCTCATATTGTATTCATGTCAGTCACTGTCTACAGATTTTTCTTTAGTATTGCTATTTTTTAGGAATGCAAACGTGAATGGCATGCTGTTATAGCTGATTTTTGTGGTCTGCTGAACACTGCATGAGAGGACATGCAAACTTTGCTGAGCACCTCGGTAGCTTTGTTACTGTTCTTAACAGTTTTTTTAAGTGAAAACTCTTGTTAAAATTGCATAAGGAATGAATGGTTTTATTTCCATAACATGTTACTTTGTATTATAAATCTAAAACTTGATAAAATTATAATTTGTAGCAGAGTTTGTTGTCACCCTTCCTATGCCTTTTTTTTTTTCTTATCCTTTGGGGCTTTCTTTTTGTGTTTTAGTGTTCGATCAATTAGATCTCGTCACATATGAAGAAGTAGTAAAGCTGCCAGCATTCAAAAGGAAAACACTAGTCCTACTAGGTAATCTTCAGTTATATTTCTGAACATAGCATCATAGTTTTGAAACCCTTCTGGTGGAATATTTCTAAGTGATGTTTTTGTGTTGTGGATCAGGTGCACACGGTGTCGGAAGAAGACACATAAAAAACACTCTCATCACAAAGCACCCGGACAGATTTGCCTACCCCATTCCTCGTAAGTAGCAGGGTGCAGTGTGCTGCAGAATTGTTTGTGTGCTCCTTGACAACACCCCCTTGTTGTAGTGCCTGTGTTCAGCTCAGCTGAGACAAATCCTGCCTTAAAAGTGGGAGCTGTGTAGGACTGGGTGTGTTTCTTTGGCTCTTTCGAAGGGCAGGGTGGAAAATTAACACCACTTTTGCATCAAATGTTCCTTATTATTCACAAAACTTCTTGTTAGGTATACTCCTCTCCCCCCCAAGTGTTTGTTAATTTAGAGTGAAGGATAAAAGATTTCTCATTTTTAACTGTGTATAATTCCCATGAGAAGAAATATGAGCTGGATTTAGAGGAAACCTCTAGTGTTTTAATTACTTTACACAGCCAGTTCGTAAGGACTGATATTGCCCTAAAATAAAGTTTCCAGAGATAACAGTAAGTAAAAGAAAACACAATTAATTTCACTGCTTACCAGTGGGTTGTTATACAGAGGTGTTTTCCCTTCATGACAGTCTCAATACTCTGCAGGAATTACAGATCCCATTATGTGATCTCCTGGAGGTACATCCTTTTTCCTCAAGCTAAGCACAACAAAAGATCACCCAGCCCCTACCTGTCCACTCTGTTTCAGACTGACCTCAGAAATGCCATACCTGGCTCAGAAGTGACACTCATTGAATTTTCTTCACAGAAATTAGTTATTTTATCTGCAGATGCTTTTAAAATGGACTCACCTATACCATGATGAACATGCCTTAGGTTGCCTGCATTAGGTTCCTGCTCTGTGGAAGCACTGAAATTGTTTCACTGATTTTATAAGACTAAAAAGATGCATTTTCTGCATTCCTTTATGAAACCATGGTGTTGCAGGTAGCTTTTGAGATGGGCCTTAAATTGGGTGAGGAGTTTGGGAGAATGTTTTATGAAGAAATTACCTGTATACTGAAAAACTGATCAAAAGGATCAGGTCACACACAGTGGCAGTTAATTCTAAAGATTAGTAGGCCATACTTCTCTTACCACATAAGTTTGTAGAAGCAATATTTTAAAAGTATCTTATTCCTAAGTAGCTTTCACCTCTCTTGACCATGGGTAATCAGGTTTTTAAACTGCTTTTTAGACTTAGCCTTTTCACACTGATAAAAACTTCTAAAAAAAGGAAAACGCAGAAATGTTTTTAGGACAGAAGAGGATTTAGGAGAAATATGAGTATCTTAAGTTCAGTAGACCCTAGGGTCTCTACTCCTGCTTTTCCCACACATATCCCTCAAACTCCTGCTTTTCCCAGTGCCTGTCACTTTGACTGCCTCATACTTCATTGCTCTATATGTGATTTGACAGGTCATCATTGAGAGAATAAGTATTGCTAAACAAGCAGGAGAAAGAAGCCATATATAACCTTAATATTGCTTCTGTACTAAAATATTCTGTATTTTCAGACACAACAAGACCTCCAAAGAAAGATGAAGAAAATGGCAAAAATTACTACTTTGTATCACATGACCAAATGATGCAGGATATATCAAACAATGAATATTTGGAATATGGCAGCCATGAGGATGCAATGTATGGGACAAAACTGGAAACAATACGAAAGATCCATGAGCAGGGACTAATTGCAATACTTGATGTAGAACCTCAGGTAACTAATCAGAAGTGCATAAAAATGGGACTCGTCACAAATCCTTCAACCTTATTTCATTGAGATGTTTTTATTGATTGCACACTAGGTAAGTGCTGCATAGAGAGATGTGAAACAAAAGTCCTTGGACCACCAGGATATCAATCTGTGGAATTCTGGTAATCATATGGTTAGAAGAACACAGAGGAGAAAGAAAAATCAGACTCTTAAGAAACACTAGTAGTTTATTTATTCATTGTAGAAAATTTGTGGAAAGTTCTGATGTATTTCCTTTGAAACATCTGTGTAGTCATTACTTTCAATTCACAGGGATCTGGGTTTATATTTTGTGAAACAACATGAATATAGACAATTGAGATGTTTATATTATTCTGGCAGATGGAAGGAAATGGGAGGAAAGACAGAATTGTGACCGGTGTTATCTACTTAAATTTGCTGACTTGCTTCTTGTTAGTGAATAGATTCAGGAAGTTCAGATTTTTCTAAGAATTTCACAACAGAAGTGAGATACCTGACTAAATTATTTAAGACATTTCAGAGTATCTTGGTGTGGTGGTGTTCTTAAAAATAAAATCCTACATTTAACAGCGTTCAGGGAGAGCAGCATGTATAGTTAGTTCAAATGGAGCAGCTGTTAACAGCAAACTCTCATGAAAAACTTTTTCAATATGCATCTTTCAAGAGCAGTACAATTCTCAGGAGTGATTTTAATCTTTGTTAGAATGCATTTACATTTGGTAACAGCTGTCTTTGCCACATTTCCTCCAGCTGGTGTCCAGCAAGCCACTTTCCTAACCAGCTTCCTCATTCATCCATCTCAGCTCATTGAGGCCAGCCTGTTTTTGGATTTACTGCTGATTTTCTTACACCATTTGCCTGTTCCCCCCTGAGCACTCGTAGTTTTATGGGTTTTCTTGCATTTCACTTACGGGGTTTGTCTCTTGTTTGGAGCAGGGTGGCAGAGGTGATTCCTGTTGGTGGCTTTCAAACAGCAGAGATGAAAACCTTTTATCTCAGGGAAAGGGTGGATTGTGGGAGTTTTGTTTTGTTGGTTTCTTTAAAAAGAAAAGGCTTTGGAAAAGACAGGAAATAGAAAGAGCAAAACCAGAGTGACCTTTAGGAATCTTTATCTTGTCCATCCCTTTGAGTTCAGCTGAGATGTTTAACCCATTGTCCTGCACTTCAGTCGAGCCCAGATCTGTGACAGAGTTCCACAGATGGCAGCTCTGTGTCACTCAGCTCATTAAGGCAACTCTGTAATGAGAGCTCTTCTCTTTGCCACAGATTTGGTTCAGGAGATTGGAGCTGTATTTACTGCATTTAGTGCTATACTCAATTTCTAAACATTTCAAACGTCTGACATCACATTTGCAATTTTTAAATAATAATTTTGGAATAATGAAATTTATATTCTGATCAATTTTCTAAATCACAGTTGGCTCTTTTCCCTATTTATGGCATGACTGATTTTTTTTACGTGGCATTTTATCAGTCAGTTTAAGTGTCAACAGAATTCCACACTCTTTGAGAATGTTTGGGGAGAGACACTCTGAAAATGCTAAAGCTTCTACTGTCTCATAAACTCACTTTAATTAAGGATATATATATGTTTTGACCACCAAAAGTGTAAAATAATAGAAAAAATTAGGTGTCTGTATTACTAAGGTCTTGACTCCAATTCAGTTAAAAACAAATCCAGCATTGGTAGATCATGAATTTATATCTTTTGCTTGTGTGACTAAACTTATTTCACATTGATTGTTGGAGGTTTCCTCTAAAATATCTGATTTTTTTTCCCCTAGGCATTGAAGGTCCTGAGAACTGCAGAGTTTGCTCCTTTTGTTGTTTTTATTGCTGCACCTACGATTACCCCAGGCATTAATGAGGTATGCCACGTTTCAGTCTGGTGTCCTGGCAGAGGCAGAATTAAGGAGGAGATTTAAATGTGCAGATCAGACTCTCTAATTGTTTCCTTGTCTGTAAATGAAGAGGCAGAAAAATAATTGAATAACAGCTTTATTAAGTTGGATGACATACATTTATTGTTTATAAACCAATAATTCAAAATGTGGCCTTGAAGAGGAAGGATCCATGTGCAGTATTCTAAAAGTACATATTCTTTTATTTCATTTCCAGCTCAAAGATCCATTTCCAAATCATTGGCACAAATTACTCAACTGTGAGTTACAATGCCAGCACTGATCCCACCTTTAGCTTTAGCATTTTCCCTGCACAGCAAATATGTATCAGAAATAGGCTTATTCATTTTGACAACTGTCCTCTAAGAATTGGAAGCTTTGATCCAAGGGATAATTTCTTGTGGAATAATGCTAAGTATCCCTGGAGGTCCACATCATACATTTCCTACTTAGTTTTTACAGGGTATCTGCTCTGCAGATTGCTGCTGATTTCAGGGATATCAAGCAATTCTGGATTTAGCTGACACTAAAGCAAACTACTTTCACAAACACTTAATTTGCTCAGTCTTCCTTAAACCATGACATTAAAGTATTTAATCTGTTGGATTTGATCGTGAATCTGTTGCAAATATCCAAAATGTCTCCTTGATCATCAAAACACAAAGTCAGAAGCTGTGTCACTACAGCAGGTTTCTACAGAAATGTAATTACAATATCACAAGCGTGAAGCTGTGACATCAACTGCAGAGGCTTGCAGGAAAAGAAGGAGCAAGACAAACATATTTAAATGCAAATACTCTGAATAATGATTCAAATCAAAAGTAGAAAGTGAAGATTTTTGGCCTCAAGCTGGAATTTTAAGGACAACTCAGGCATTCTGCTAGTTCACTATGATACTTTAGCTCTAAATTGGAATTTTGTCAATTATTAAGCACCAGTGCTAGAACAAGCAGTGAAGGAGGGATAGGAAGGGGAAGAAGGCTCTGTTCACTTTCACAGCATTCAGTTCTGTCATTTCACTGTGTCTTGGTGGTGCACACCCTAATGGCACAACCCCAGAGTGTGAAAACAAAGATCTCTCAGCACAGCACAACTTGCCATGTTAGTGAAGTGACACTTTATGTAAACTGCTGGTGTCATGCTGTGAATTGGTACAGTCTCGATAAAATACTGGAATTTTGTTATCTACACTGAATTTTTCTTTGTGTAAACAAATAGCATTGCCATACCTGTCTCAGCACCCAGATGTCTTTCCTTGGCATCACTCATCTGGCAGTGGTACTTAAATTTTAACCCTCCACTTGTAGGATGTAATACAGAGATACTTGGGACAGTTCATATGAGGGAGAAAACATTTTCCCTCATACACTGGGAAGAGAACAGAAATGTGCCTTTTGCAGTAGTGGTGGGGAAGTACTTCATGCCAAAGAATTAAGAGAAGTAAAGTATTGTGTTCTAAGTATTTGCATTCGTGCTGTAAAACCTGTCTTTATTTTAAGCTCCTGTGACAAAAGTCTCTGTGCCTGCAGGGTCTCACCCAGGCACATGAATTGCTGAAACAAGGGCACACCTAGAAAATATGCTAATTTATTAATCAATTAAAATTAAGGAAAGGGAGGGGCAGGTGATGGCAATAGCAACAGACCTTACCCAAACAGGATCCCGTTTTTCAAGGTTTTCTGGGCAGATAAGCAAAGTGTGTCTGTGTGGTAGCAGCCTGCAAGGCAGCAAACAAGGCTGAGGAGTGTGTGTTTCCTATTTCCCATTCATTCTTCCTTTTTGAAAAGTTCATTTGCATAATGAGTGTCCTTTTCTGTTGATCCTCTTGCCCTGCCTTGTTTTATTTTACTTGAGCTTTTTGAGAACACTTTTGTAAATGACTGTCCTTTTTTCCCTCCCCATGTTTTCTTAAATTTCATCTTTGCTTTTCTTTTCATTTTCCTGCATTCGTACTAATTGTACATAGCTGCCAAAATGGTGCAGAAAACTGCCTGTAAGTACCAGCTAGGGGCTCCCAAGGTAGTCCTGGTTATTGCAGTAGTTCTAGAATGTAGATATGCTTGTTCCCATGCAACATTACTTCTGCCATTGGAGTCAAAATTTAACGTAATAATGACTTTTGATACCTGCACTAAAATTAACTGCTAGTGAAAAAAGGGCTATGGAGTAAAATTTCTACTCTTACAGATATATATCTGAATTTTGTGGTAAAATGAGTGCAGAGGCCTGATCCTAACAGTGTCTTTCTCTTGAGACACTTTAGCCTGTCAGAGAGCACACAAAATGTCTCAGTATCAAGGCCCACACAGCAAGAGTCAGAAGACAAAATATTGTCCTTTCCAGTGAATGTAGCAGTGCACTGTGAGCAGTCCTGCAAAGAACCAGACCAATGTAAATCACACAGGGAATCTCCCAGAGTGCACCCACCTGTCTAATCACAGAGGAAGCTTAAATCAGATTGTTGTTGTGCTAAAACAACACAGAGAGAGTGCATCAGAAAACCTTGGAGTGGTTCATCTTTCCTCCAGCTGTTCCTACCTCCATTGCCCAGACAGCAGCAAATGCATCACAGGCTCCATTTGTTTGATGTAAACCTTATTGAGCCAAATTCTTCAGACTTTTAGCTGTGCTTCCTCCCTTCCTACTGCCAAAGAATAACAGGAATTTTTCTTAGCAAGTGTGGAGCTCTCCAGCTGTTTAAATTGAGAATTTCTTCCTGTTGAAGCAAAACTGGCAAAGGCCTGGTGGTGTTTACACATTGTCCTCTGCCTTAGAAGGGAATATTGGTAATTTCTTGGGCTGGGCTTTGATTGTCACAAGTGGCAGCTGTTGTCCTGTGCACTTTCAGGCCAAAAAAACCCAGCCCTCAGAGAGTGGAGATGCCACTGGTGGTCTTGATGTCCATGGGGCTATTCCATGGATAAAGCCATGTTTCCCTGCTTTCATCTGTGGTGGGAAAGGAGAGATTAGGAATGTGAATTGAATTAGGAGGAAAAGATAATGGACACACTGCAACTAGACCCACATAAAATTCTCATTGCACAAGAGCTGAGGGAAGAGGAAAAGGCAGATGTGCTCCCAAATGTTAAATTTCGGAAGTTGTGGCCATTTGTCTGTCTGCAGCTTGCTGAACATTTTGATAAATACCTTCTTTCTTGACACTGTTGAGAGCACAACTGCTGAAGAATTTCCTTCTTGGAACGTAATCTGGGATGTTCAGTATGCAAAATTTATTTAAGACATTTTAGAGGAATTGAGAGGAACTTACTACAGCAAATACTTTGATTACAGCTAGCTTCAAAGATGAGTTTTGGTATTTAAATCTTGCAGACTCAGAGGAAACAACCAAGTCTGACATGTACAAACAGATGCTGTATCACAAACACAGGTGAAATCTAGTCCCAGAATGAAACAAAATTCAAGAACTTTGGTCTCTTTTCCTTTTGCTGAGCTTAGGAAAGTTTGAACCTGTTTGAAACTTATTGTAATGGCCTATCCCAAACTTATAAACCCCTAAAAGCATATGAGCAAAGTAATGATTTACATTTCCTACAGGCTGAGAAGTTTAGATATTCCAAGATACAGACCACTTTGATCCTGGTAAAGTTGGATCTAGGAGAAGCTAAGTCAGAAAAATACTGAAATTTAAGGAATTTTGAAACATTTCCTTTTGTGGAATCTGTGTAAGGTACTTTACCAGTTGGCTTTTTTTTAAGTTGAGATAGCTGTAAGATTTCTAGGTTTTCATTGTCAGTCACAGTAAGATAGATGCTGTAATGGGAAAAGTCCATACCTGTAGGTAAAACTAACATTGATGGGAAATCTGAACAATAATTCAAAATCTGCATAAGGACTTAATAGTTCTAAGGCTTCCAGGGGCTTTTCAGGTACTGCTAGCCCTGAGTCACAAGATTAAAACTCTTTTCAAGGTGCAGTATGACTTGGACAACACAGACTAAAAATACAACATTAATTTTAGCTGGATACATTTAAAGCACTGAAAATACTCTGCAGGACAAGTTACTGACCGTCCTCTGCAGGTTAATTTAAGCAGGAAAGGCTCAATGCTCAGCTGATATAAATGGATGTCTCTTTTGGAGTCTGTGAGAAGTTAGAAGTTTACCCAACTAGAGTTTTGGCTTAAAGACACTTGGGCCATATGAAATATTTCACAAAAATATTTAATACTAGTATTGATCCACATTGTTCTGTTTGTTAATACCATGTATTAAATTTGCACACACTGGAATTTTCTACTGAAGTTCCAGGAGCTGCTGGTGGTGCAAAATGGCCCATACAAGGAACATCCCTTGTACAGAAAAGCGTGTGAGGAGTATTTGCCTTACTTGGAATGAAATTTGTAATAGTTTTCAAGTGAAGACAACCACACCACACAGCCCCCTCCCCATCTGAGGCTGCAGCTTCAGGAGAGAAGCAGAACTGTAACTTTGGGAGAGCACTTCTCCTCCAGAAGTGGTTGGTTTCATTGCTGCAGGGAAGGAGAACTGTCTCAGAGCAGGCTGTTTCCCTGAGGGGACCTGAAAGCTGCTGTTCCACAGCTCCTTGTCACTGTGATTGCAAATACTTGGGAAGCTGAAACAGATAAAAAAATAAAGGTGGAGGTCATCTTAACAGCCAGATTAAAATTTGTTTACAGAATAGTTTCTAGTGAAAAAGCTGTGGGCACTGTGTCTGTACTTCTGCAATAAACTAAACCTCTGTTTAGGAAAGTGTATCCCAGCTGATGGATGAAGCAGTGAGCCTGTGGATACTGCAGAGCAGCAGGAGTCATTTTGTACCATATCCCCCCCAAACCTGTGGGACAGGAAAGACTTGATTGCTTTCCTGTGGCTGTTTCAAGGTTCTTGAAAACAGCAAATGGGTTTGTTGTTTTTTAATTCATAAGGAAATTTGCAGTAAGAGTTCAGACTTAAGGCAGACAGGGCTGCAGAGCCCTGGGAAGAAGCTTTTTGCATCCAGGATGTCCCAGGGGCTGGCAGTGCCCTTCTCTGAGATAGAAACCACAGAGAGCAATGCAGAGTGAGAACTTCCTTATCCATACATGGTCATTAAAGGAAGCAGACCCAGAAGGTTGGTGTTGAACAGAAAACATTACGAAAACTGGGAACAGCTGATACCTGACAGCCTCTCCCCCTCCTCCTGTTTCCCATGTTCTCTCTGGGACATAGGCCCAATAGCTCCTACTTGTGCACCGTGTCTGATTTATTCACGTGTGGTCTCCACTGCTGCTTTTCCAAGCTTCCATCCTCTACCTTGCTTTTTTAACTCTAGAGCTGTGTTTTGTCTCCGAGAATGTCAATAACCGAGCGCTGTTTGAGTGTCAGCTTCCAGAGGGAAGCTGTGCCCTTCCTCCCACGAGATTCCCATAGCTGTAGGTGGGAGAGCTGAGGCACCTCGACCCCCTGAGGCCTTTCTGCCCCTGTCCCTCTCAGCTGAGAAGCTGTTGTGGAAGAGCACAAAACAATCCAACATTTCTTTTCTCCCGTTTTCTCTCCCGGCCGCCCGACAGGACGAGTCCCTCCAGCGCCTGCAGAAGGAGTCAGAAATCCTACAGAGAACATATGCACACTACTTTGACCTGACAATTATCAACAATGAGATTGATGAGACCATCAGGCACCTGGAGGAAGCCATCGAGCTGGTGTGCACAGCCTCCCAGTGGGTCCCCGTCTCCTGGGTCTACTAAACCGGGAATGAGAGGATTGAGGAGAAAAAAGAAGAGAAAAAAAAATCTGTCATTACTGGGAACCACCTCATACATGGAAAACCTCTTCGTTATTGACCTTGTGTCAACAGGTCTTGGCCCCTAGAGACTACCTAGATGTAGTGTGACCTAAAATATAATTATTGTCATGTCCGAATAGATAGGAAGAGGGGGAGAAAAAGATGAAACACTAATTTAAAGAGACAGTATCTTTTTTTTAATCATTTCTCCTAAACTTTAATAAAATGTATCTTTAAATATATGTATTATTCAGTCCTTTGGAATGTTATATTTTTGGAAATCATAGCTTTTTATTTCAAGGGCCCCTAAAAACTGCACAAAATAGATGCTGCTTTCTATAATCTATTTTAATAGTAATAATAATATGATTCTGTTACCTTAACTTGGGGGTGGAACACTACATTCTTTTTAGAGTCTGATTTTATGGATTGGAATACTTTGCTTTCCTTTATTTATTTGAAGTAATTAGTCTAGTGGTTACGAAACAAATTCATAAATTTTAACGGCCTTTTTTTTTTCTGCGCTTTTTTTTTTTTTCCCTCTCCTAGGATAGTATTTTTCAGTACTTTTGTGTAACATCCAGATAATGTGATACTGTCTCTTTGAAGAACTCTGTAAAAGTTTTAGAAATCTGAAATTGGGTCTTGACTCTTAATGCATGTGGACAGTCGCAAGCGTTCATGCCGTTGGTGTATCTGTGTTGATAAAACCTGTAATCTACAGCAAAGTACATTCCGTTCATGGGAACACGTACCCAAGGGAATAAAGCAAAATATTATTCTGACTAAGTTGTAAACCTATGCACATCCCTTGCATTTTGGGCAACTTTATAAAAAAAAACAGAAAAAAAAAAAAGAAAAACTGATTTTTATTAATAATAATCATGTAGTGAAATGTGTTTGTAATTTTGTCTCAATTTAATTTGTTGTAAGGTGGGAGGGGGCAATTACTGGTTTCACCATTTCAGATCTGTGTTGTCTGAGAGTATTAACGTTTTAATTAAGTTGAAGCAAAGAAATGCTGATTTTTAATATGTATGTAATTGTTTAAAGATGCACACATTTTAAAAGAAAATACTGTGCAATGAAGAAACCAGTTTAGACATTGCGATAAACTGACTATTCCAAAAGACTCATCTACAACAGCCCTGTAAATTCCTTTAAAATGGTAATTGACTCTACAGTCTGACCAATTTTTTTTATTTTAAATATACTTCCTTTTATGTGTTCAACAATTAAATGCTTTTGGGTCCTTCATTTCATCACAAGGAGTTTCGAGAGCAAATCAGTGACTGTGCAGTGAGGAAAAGTGTCTTAAAGTGTGTAAGGGAAGCCTTTGTAGGGGCACAGTCTGTCCCAGGGGCTCTGTTCCTCCTGGATCAGCACAGGCTTCCTTCCACAAAGTTGGAATTAGGGCAGAACCAACTAAAAAAAATGTAACCATGGACTGACCTGGCACTTCATTTCCCTTCTTCCTGCTCTTGCTGGCCCACACGATTTGCATTTTCTCTGAAAAAATGGTTAAAGGCAGCAGGCATTGCCACCTCTTTTTAGGTGTCAGAAGTACACTGTTCCTGAAAATGACTTCTCCTCAAAGGTTGGTTGGCTGTGCTGTTGTATAGTATGAATTCTAGTGTTTATATTAAAAGGATACAGTGATACAGGATTTTTCCTCAAAGTGGAACTTTCAGCTGGAATTGGTCCGTGGGCTCTTCCAGTTGTTTGGGACCATTGCATGTGCAATCAGAAAAGGGTTCTCAAGGTTGAATCTTTCTCACAGGGGTAATTCTGTTGATCATTTTCTCCTGCCTACTCCTTCTGCAGGTCGGGTGGTCAAATCTGTTTACAATTCTTGCAAAATCCACAGCTGAAATCTCAGTTTGGCTGTGCCTCCTCCCACCCAGCCAGGGCAGGCAAAGATGTTCATTTCCTGCAGCATTCATAGCCCAAGGGAAGGGAAATTCATCCATCACTTCACCCCACCTTGCTGAATGCCCTTAATGCCACAGCTGGAGTCACAATTCAGTGGCTGCATCCCAAAACAAGAGCTGTGCCCGAGTCCCTTGAGTTTGTGGTTTTGTGGGATCTAATGGATGAGTCCGTGTGGGCCTCGTGCACAGGAGGGGAATGAGGGAACTGTCAGAGTAGCTGTAGGTGCTCATCTGTTCTGGGTTTAGTCCCAGAAGAAGGGGATGGTGCAAAGTGAACTATTTAGTGAATAAGAGGTAATTTTTCCAGTGGTTATGTTGTTTAGTCCTGGGTGAACCGTAGCTGGTGTCCTGTAGGCAGCTGCTGCAGTGAGTCCACACTGGCTGAGCTCGTGGAAGTGACAGGTCCATTCACTCTCAGAACTACCTCTTTTCCCAGCAAAGCACAAAGATGGGAAGACCTGCTGAAAATCAAGCAGTGGAGTGTTTCTGATGTTAGAATACAAACTTCTCTGGTGAGCATTGGTGTCTGACTTCAGTGACACGTTTTTCATCTCAAATGTTTATGGCATTAAACAGGTAAAGTAATTTTGATAGTTCAAGTATAGTCCATCATAAATGTTTTAACTACACACTTTTGACTCTGTTAATGTGGATTTCTTGGAGTTTCTGTGTATCCAGCTCATAAGGAAAGAAATCTCACAAGGCCCATGAGGGTGCTTCTGCCTTATGTAGATGACAATAAGTAGTGATTTTATGTAACTAATACCTTTTCTTCTCTTAAGTGGAGCTACCCTTCAGTTAATGCTACACAGTAGAAAGATTGACCTGGAGAGCATTGTTTCTTCTATTATTTTATTCACATTGTATAACCTTTTATCAAGAGACAAAAACTGTAAAGCACATCCTGTCTTGCCTCCTCTTTGCCACAAGCCTGTTTTCCTTGTAGAAGCCTACAGTAGCAAAAGATTAAATTGGAAACCCCACCTAGGCTTTAAGTTCAGCAGATCCACAGCACACAGTGAGCTCCATGAGCAGATTTCAGCACAGTCCCAGACAGAGCAAGCCCAGGACTTGTCAGTCTGTCCAATCCTCCCACCCTGCTCAAACCCCTCTGAAGTGTCTCTGTTGTTTGTGTGGTACATAGAGGGCAAAAGGCTGCAAAAATTGAGCTGGAAGCTTCACCTGCATGGGGAAGGCTCGTGCAGGTGCAAAGCTGATGTTAAAGTTTTTTTATTTTCTTTCAGTCTCCCAAGTGGAGAAAGGTCCTCCTGGTACTGTAAATATCACTGCGTAATTTAGAGCGCCTCATGGACTTCTCTAAATTTATGCTGAATGTGACCTCAGAAGCAGCCCTGGGATTGGGAAGAGACAAATGTTTCTGTTTGCCCCTTTTATACTTTATTTTTGTACAGGGGCTCATAGATTTGTAAAGAAAACTTGATCTTATCAGTATGCTGCCTCTCAGTCTGACTGATGCCTGTGATTTCAAGGTGTTAAGTTGGTCCAATAAATGTTCATTAATCTCTGCTTCCATTTACCTAATAAAAGTACACTAGGTTACTCAATGTCTCAGAGTGGTAAGATTATTGCATGGAAATGGTAGCCTAGCTTAGACTCCTGGCCACTGCCAGATGGACGCTCCAAATCTCATCACTAAAACCAAATTCTGCCATGTGTCTTAGCTGTGGTTTTCTTTTTGTATGGTTTGGTCAAGGACAATGCAGTGCCACTCCTCTCTAAAAGAAAACATCCCTGCCTACCTCAGAAACTTCATGAAGGTTGCTCAGTTGATTTTGAAAAGACAACATGAAAAATGAGGTGTTGCAACCTGAGCAACATTGGGCTGGTGTGTATACTCCAAAAACTGGGTACTAGAGCCACTAGGAAACATTAATGCACAGTCTAACCTGTATTTGTTCCATTTTTGTTCTTTTTTATAAGGAAATTATTTCAGAGTGCTGTTACTTAAAGAAATATTTAGAAATGCTGCCAGAGCTTCCAGGGGTGCTTTGCAAATCTGCATTTCAATCCTAGATGTAAACAGTTCTGGCTCCATTCTCTTCCACTGCAGATTAGTATTCAGCAACTTTAATGAAGGCTGTTAGAACTCAATCTCAGGCTTTAAAATACATGGTAGAAAAGGATTTTTGAAAACTATAGAAAAATATATATATTTCCTGACTATAGTAAAGAGTTACCTGTTTTTATAAGCTCAATTGACAGAGGATGAGCTAAAGCAGGCACCATAAAATGTCTGCTTTTTTATGTAAAGCATATTCATTTCTTTAATAAACCTGTCTGTCAGACTAATTTCTTCTCTACCTTTAATGAGCTCAGAGATAGTCATAACTCTTACCAAGGAAACTGCTGCACATTATGTCAAATAGTCACCTACAAATCAAAATATCTGCACAACAGGAAGCCCATCACTGACATCACAGAGAATAAAAGTAACTTCTGAATTGTGCCTCATGTCTACACTGTGGGGATAAGTGCACAAGCTTAGGGTAGAGGAGACTCTTTTTACTAATACTACACAAAAAAATACAAAGCCACTTCCCACATTTCAATGTTTGCAGTGTTTGGGGAGTTTTTTGCTTACTGATAGGTAAGTGCACCTGTAGTAATTTCTACTTTCTTCCCTTCAAATGATTTAAGAGTCTCCTGCTCCAATTCTGTGAAAGCTGAAGCAAGCACAAAACACTTCTTGACTCCTCACAATTCAGCCTCAGAGTTAAGCCTCTTTCCCAGACCTGTACATGAATAAGTAATTAATTCTTACCTGAGGAATACATTTCTCAGTTAAGATTTTGGGCAGAAAGTTCATGGTTTCACATCTAATCTTGACCTTTCCAAGCAAAAACAGAGGGAGGGGGAGAGTGTGGAGGAGCAAAAAGGTCTCATGACCTCTGTAGCTGTTCCCTCCTCAGTGATGTGATGGCTGATCCCAGAGCCCCAAGGGTCACATGAGGGGGTGCCCTCATCCAGTGGCCACTTGATGTTGAAGAATTAAAATCATACAAAAAGTTGGTTTGATTTTTGTGGTTATTTTGGGTAGGGTTTTTTGTTTGGTTTTTTGGTTTTGGTTTTTTTTTGGTTTTGTGGTTTGTTGTTTTGTTTGGTTTTTTTTTTTTTTTTTTGAGAAGCAAAGTATAACAATTATTATTGTTATAACAATTATTATCTCTTTCTGAAAACCACAAGCCAGCTAATGAAAACCTAAGCCTCTTGCTCAATAATTAGTGTCATTCATTGTTTCAATGACGTATTCCAGTACCAATTCTGCAGTTTTCTGAAAGTAGACATTTTATTGACAGTGTTAGCAACACTTGATGGAATTTTCCCAATCACACTGTTTGTTTCAAAGGTCTTCCTCTAACCACTAATATATAGAGAAATCAGGGTTGCAATTTATTTTAAAACCCTTCATTTCATATAACAAATCTTGAAGTTATTGCAATGAATATAAATAACTTTACATGTAAACAAAATTAAAAATGGATGGGTCTATCAAGTTTCTATTCACATCAGGAACTTCATCTCCACTAGCCTTTAACAGAAGCAGGAAATTGCCTTAAGGAAACAAAAAAAAACTTAGATTAAGGACAAGCATACATATGGAAATAAATTATGCAGAAAGTTGAACTAATTGAATATTAAATTATCTCTTTTGGCTTCATTATAAGGCTTTTTTAAGGCTTTTTTAAGGAAAAAGTTAATTTAGTTATTTTTATTTAGATTAATTCTTTTTCATTCTTTTACTGCAGATAACTAAGCCTGTTATCAACTGATTTTGCCTTTTGTTTTTCCTTTTTCAGATTTTCTTAGGATACTGAGTTTACCAGACTTAGTTTTTAATTTGTGCATTAAGTCATTCTGCAAAATAAAAGAGTATTTTGAGACCCACAGCAGAAAGTAAGAGTTCATATGTAATGGAGTCAATTACCCAAGCTCTATCCCTATAGGTTTTAAAAGACTCACGTGGATAAAGTCCTGAGCAATCCAGCCTGATGTCAGAGCTGACCCTGCTTTAAACCTGAGACCTCCAAAGATCTCTTCCAACTGAATTACCCTATTTAAAAAATCTGAAAAAATCAAAACTATTACTTATCTCAGCCATCTTCAGTTCATGTGAAGCTTTGTGCCAACAAAACCACATAAATATAAAAAAAATCTTTAGTGGTCAAAAAGCACTTCAGTATTATTCTACTATCACCTGTAGCAGAGGAAATCCAGTTACTGGAGTGATAGATTCCAGGGAATGGAATTGTTCTCCAGATTTGTTTATATTTCATATATACAGGCAACTTTAATTATTCATATCTAGATTATGTCAAATAGAGACTTGTTCAGCAGGTATTAAAATTTCACCCCAAAAATAAAATAATGTACAGCACTGCACTTCTTATACCAAAACTGACTAACTGACCAAAACTACAGTAAAAAATAAGAAATCCAAAACCAATCCACAAACACAGTAAAGCTCTACAAGAAGGGGGAAAAGGCAGGAAGTTTGCCTTTGCTTTGACAGAAGTAAATGTAGGCAGAAACTACTCTGTGAGTGGTCATTCAGAATTGCTCAAAGCAGTGAAGGACTGTGAACAAAGCAGATATAACACATTGTTCTTCTCTCTAGAGCATGATGGAACTTGATGCCATGACCTTTCTCCTAAGCAAGTGACAAGATTTAAAGCCTTCATATTAAATTTGGCATAGAAATTAAGATTGGGCAAATGGGAGAGAAAATAAAGAGTTATTTTCAGCAAACACATGAATGAAATCAACCTAATAAAACATAAATTCAATTTTTGTAAAATAGCTGCAGACAGAAAAAGGAACTGGGAAGTTCTCAGAATATAACGAAGCATCTTTGATGCAAGTAAATAATTAGAGAATCAGGTATTTTGTAAATTACATAGAATCACAGAATCATTAAAGTTAGAAAAGACCCCTAAACACGTTGAGTCCAAACTTGGACATCACCATATCAAAAAAAACATTGCTCTAAGTCCCATGTCGTTTTTTGAACACCTCCACAACTGGTGATTCTACCACTTCCCTGGGCAGCCATCCCAATGCTTAACCATCCCTTCAGAAGAACTTGTTCCTGATATCCAGCCTGAACCTCAGTGCAGCTTGACCTTCTTTTAAAAACAGTATTCATGGCAGCTTTTCTGCTGGCTGCTCTCTTTAGATCTGGCCAAGCCATGTATGCTGCTGGTTTTTTCAAAGGTTGTGTATGTTGTGGCCTGCTCTTTTATTTTTAATATCCCAAAGTCACTGTCTTTGTTTTACTTGCTATGACAAATCTCATTTTTAAAAAATAAAAATATGATACTGAATTATATGAAGTGTTTGAAGGTAGAATGCCCAGCATTAGCCAGTTACTTTTCCCATAAAGAAAAACAGTTTGTTCCTAGCATTAATAGGTATATTAACTGTGGTTAAAAGTGAAGCAGCAAGGCAGTGGTAAAATACATGTTATACATGCTTATTTTTTCATGAAGCTTCACACATGCCTCATTTATTGTATCATATTTCTGTAGACTTTCAATGTATTTGTGGTTTTCAAAGGATGCCTAATCTTACTGTGAAAAAACTGGGCATTCTGAGCAGGTACCAAGCAATTTTAACTAACACTGCTTGCAGGTAGGTCAGATTTTAGAACCTGACATGACAGTAGCTCAAGGTGTTTTCTTGATAAGTTCAGCCACACATCAGAGCATTTCAGAGCTCCCAGCCTAAACTTGCCCCAGTTCCCACTGGGAAATGAGGCGACCCATGATGGGCATGTGGAGAGCAACTCTTATCTGGAAAAACTGAGGGTCTGCAGCATGCACATCAAACCTTTAGAAGGTTTTCCTAAATTACTTAAAAAACCCCACTGTTAAGAGAAAAGTCCTGAAGACGTTTAATTCAAGTGCACACACTGCTGAAAAACCTGCTGCAGCTGCCATGGCTTGAACCCAGGGGCTTTTACTGGAGCATACTAAGAGCCAACCTCCAACCTAAATGACTGTAATCACAACTGAAATTATCAATTGGAAGTATGTTAATTGGAGTTAAAATTTACTTAAAAGTCTGTACAAACTGTGCTTTTTTTGTCAAGGATGAAAAAGAGTCATTTGTGGAAGTGGGCTAATCCACTAAAGGAATTTTCAGATGGCTTCAACACAATCGTGTGCTTTGTACAACGAAGAGTTTACTGAAATGAGTTCAGAGCAAGGGGAGCAAATTCCAGGAGCACTCATCTCTTAACAAACATAACTGTGGGGTGAGAGCTGGATGAATTGTTGTGTAGAGGATTTCATTAATAAGCAGTAAATATTACAGGTTACAGCCATGTTACAGCACAAACTACTGAACGCTGAAGGATCCACCCCAGGCTTATGCAGAAATGACGTTTTTAAAACTCTGTCATTTTTCACTAAATTCAGCAATTTCAATGTCTAAACATCTCCTTACTCTGCCTTACAGCCATTTTTGTTTACTAAGATGGATGTAACAAAAGCAACAAATCTCTGTCAAAACCACAACCCAGTAAAGATTATTGGATAATAAATCAGTAAAGATTTATGAAGTTACCCCATAGGTGAAAGAAGATAAATCCCACGATTTGTTTTCTGTTTATTACAAAAACTTACAAAACTTTTTTTTTTTTTCATTTATTGTTAGGGGGGGAAAATGCAAACAAGTAAACTTTATAATGGATAAAAAAGATCTGTCTCTGAAATGTACACATTACTGATCATGACTACTCTCCTAAAGTAAAATATTCTGGTTCTCCACTCATCAAAATAAGCATTTCTATAATGGCTTTAGGGTATTTCCCAAGTGTTAGGAAAGGAAGAGGAGAGAGATCCTGCTTCCAGGAAAATATCTTAACTTGAGCAACTGCCCCTGCCTGGAGCAGCCTCCAAAAGGGTCCAGTCCCGGCTGTTTGAGGGTTCCACTCTGCCAACATCATCTTGTTACAGTTTGTGGTTTTAAATTAGCAAGATTTCAGGTAGAAAATAAAATGTTTAAATTGTCTTGTGGGCTGCTGGGCTCAGTGTTTTCCCTTTGGCTGTAATTCATGATAATAAGCCTCTGAGGGCAATGGAAAGACTCAATAATTCAAGAACCTTTGACTTTCAGTCTTGACATGTATTTTTATTAATATGTTTTTAACATATTTATCTGGTTTGATCATTAAAACAGCTGAAGAGTGACAGATCACTGGGGGTGTCACTGTCTACTTCCCACTCCTGCCTGTTGTGCCAGCTGTGCTGTAGCTGGGTTGTTCTGCAGGCTCTGGGGTTGCCTGGGGTTCACCTGCCAAGTCTAACACTAAGAAGGATCCACAAAGTGATGAAATCCTCCCTGCTGGGGTCTCACAAACTCAGTCCTGGCCGTGTGCAGGAATAAAGCAAGAGGGAAAGGTGACATTGGGGCTCAGTCTAAGCTGATACTTCAGCTGTCAGGTGTTTTATCTCTTGTCACTTGAAAATTCCTGAACTTCACTTGAGTAATCCACATGCTCACTTTAAGAGTCCATACCCAACCCAATTTGGATTTTTATGGTCAATAGAAATGTCAATAGAAATGAAACAGTAGGATTGAGTGAACAGGTAGAAAGGTAAGTTGTCTGCTCAGAAAATAAATAGGCAAAGCTCAGAACGAGGGCAGCAGGTTTGGAACCTGAGGGCTGTGCAGGAATCATCTGCTGTGCAGGACAGGGTGAGTCCCTTCACCTCTTCCTCATTCCCCTCCTGCCTTGTCACCTGTGCTGTGCTCAGGATGTCCTCAGGACCTGACTCCACGTGTTTTAGAGAGTCAGCCAAGGCTGCAAGGTGCCACCAGAGCATCCAGGTGACAATTTCAGGGGTGAGGCTCAACAGTCCCAGCCCCTGAACAGCATTTGCAGGTCCATGTGAGGTAACTTGGGGGTTCATCAGAGATTTTACCCCATCACAGTAACTTGGGTTCAAATCTGGATTTCAGTGGGTGGTGCAGATGCAGGCGTGGCATCCACTGCCCCAAAGACAGGCAGGTTTACTGAAACACTAACTAGCACTTTTAATTCTGAGCTGCACAGGCAGTTCCTGTGTAACATCTTCTACTGGGGCCCCTTGCAGCTCACAATATTCTGGGATTCTGTGGCTGCAGTGGCCAAAGACAGAGTTGAGAAATTCCCAGGGCAGGGAAGATGGGAGCATAGATGCTCACCAGTAATACTTCACTGAGCCAAGGAGGCTGCCCACAGACCTTAAAATCCAGGACCTTGCAGTCTGTGGGGTGGGTGTAGGTCCCTTTGTACCTGTTGCTTGTAGCAATTTGTGGTTTATTTCCAGTTCACAGGTTTGGGGCATTGTTTTTCTAAACTGTGTTCTCCAGTGTGATACCAGTTGCAAATCTCCTTTTCCTGCTGACCTGCATCTTCCTCCTGTCTGGTTTGTCACTGGTTTTCCAAACTCCTTCTGACAAACACTTTTTTTTTTAAGGGGAGACCTCACCTTAGCCTTTCAATACATAAATGGGACCTACAAGAAAGATGGAGAGGGACTTTTTACAAGAGTATGTGGTGATAGGACAGGGGGGAATGGTTTTAAAATGAAAGAGGGAAGGTTTAGATTAGGTGTAGGGGAGGAATTCTTTTCTGTGAGAGTGGTGAGGCACTGCCACAGGTTTCCCTGAGAAGCTGTGGATGCCTCATCCCTGGAAGTGTTCAGGGCCAGATTGGTTGGGACTTTGAGCAACCTGACCTAGTGGGAGGTGTCCCTGCCCATGGCAGGACCTAGGTGATTTCTAAGATCCCTTCCAATCCCAACCATTCTATGATTCAGTGATTCGTCCTATTTTAGAGATTTAAAATAAAACAATTTTCCTCTCAAGAAGGTAGGTTGAAGGTAGGTATCCTTGAAGGGTACATGGTGATTTTTACTGGTTGGTGCTGCCATAAATGCCTTCTGTGCTCTGTTAACCTTAGGCCAAGGGGTGTCCTGAGGTGGCCCTCAGATGTCACAGATTCACAGCTGAGACTTGGTTATAAAGGTTGGCATCATCACTGGAGACAGACAAGGCCTGGGCCAGGAACACAGAAACAAACCCAGCCCTACCCTTAGAAAAATAGAAAAGCTCTATGAATCAAAATCAACTTCACATCCTCAGGGGATCCTGTGTAAGGGTCATTGTGCCCTGTGGCACAGAGCAGAGAGGTCTCACCCATCCCTAGATTTTGTGGTCATTTGTGTCCCACATTGCCCGTGATCCCTGCAGCTTTGGATCCCTGCCTTGCTCACAGATGCTTTAAATGGAGACAAAGGGATCTTCCCAGCTCCCACAGCACTGACCACCAGCTGGGTCTCTCCTATACAAAACCATCTTTTCACTCCTGGTTAATGAGAAATCTTAGCTCCATGACTCACTCATTTCTGCCACCAACTTATTTCTGCACTGATATGCTTTCTGATGTGGCAAGACATAAGCTGCACATTTTCTAGATCAGGATGCACTGGTGAAGGCATAATCTATGACATTATCTGCTGGTTTTCCTATTCCAGCCTCTGTTACTTACAGTATATATATTTTTTGTTTATGCCAGTTGATCTACTGTCTCTTCCCAGCAATTCTCAGGTCTTCCTTTCCCTAAAAGACTCAGCTGTGCCTGTAACAGTTCAGGTTGTGTCTTCCTATATGTATTACCTTGCATATGCCAACATCTATTTTATCAATCCTACTGCTCCAAATTACCTGACTTTCAAGTAATTTGGAATTCATCAATGCCTCTCTTAAGCCTTGCTGACCTACAAAAATTCTGCATCTGCAAATTCACTGCTACTTTTTGACTGCTGAAATAATCAATGGTCGGTTTCAGCACAGATAGTTACAACCAGCTTTGTTTGATTGCAAGTTTATCATTTATTTCTGTGCTTTGCCCTCTGGCTCTTTACCAGTCTCGTACATCAGGAAAGTGCCTGTCCACTTAGAGTCTGATGTATTTCTTGTTGTCACAGCACATTGAGACATAATCACTCAGCACTGTGAGGAATTGCTGCTGCCAATTCCATCCCAATTTACGTGGTCACAGCAGGTTGTCCTTTGTTACTGATTTATCACATTTGCCCATCCTGGCACTGTGCACTCAGCTTTGTTCTCATCATCAAAAGCCCACGAGTAAAACCACGTGTATTTTTACACAGATTTTTACACCTGCCTGCATGCCACAGTTTGTTGGGAGTCCAGCCCATCCTCATCTCACCAGGGGCCGGTGCCTTCTTGCTTGTCCCCTGATCTGCTCTCACAAAGCCCAAGAACTCCCTGGGCCTCTTCCCAAAATCTTTATGCCTGAGTCTGCCCTCAGTCTAAGCAAACTGAGCAGCAGTTGAGCACCATCTTTCCCATTTAGTTTGTCCCCCTCCCAGATACAACAATAGCATTTTAATCCAATTATCCCCAGTTTAACCCTCTTATGGCCCAACCTGACTTACATAATATTGCATAATATTATTATTAAATAACATTACATGATATTATGTATTAAATATTATTATTAAATAATGGGGAACCTAAACATCAAAAAAAGAGGGAAGGTTGAGTGTTGGTTTTAACTGGGCCATTGCAGTGATCCAGTTTCCATCACTGCTGGAGCAGTGAGGGCATGGGCAAGTCCTGGCTTGGAGCAGAAACAAGTAGGTGAGGAGAGGAGGATTGGGAAGGAGGGTGTGGAGTACAAGGAGAGGCAGGGCAAGGATGCCTAAGCCTCATTGCAAACCTCCAGCCACGTCAAGAAGCTCCTGACAGAGGTCAAAACCCACTGAACAAGCACAAAGTGAAACCAGCTGTTAATCCACACAGCAAATACATAGAATATGCATGAAGAGTGAACCATCAGGTGTGTACAGAAATACTAATGGTAGTTTCAGGTCTTTTTGAAATGTCTTGGTATTTTTCATTGAGAATATAAGATTTATGATGTGCAAGTTAAGAATTAACTCTAAAACAGTCCTTTAAAAGACAGATGAAGGAGGAAGTACAACAAGAATCAAAGGATGTGGTGAAGGTCAAAGTTGAGAAGAACTGCAGAAGAAATTAACTTCTCCCACTCAAGGTTAAAACTAACCACAGAATACAAGATCAGACTCGTTCAACTAACCACAAGATGGTCAACAAAATCAGGCTTTGGGTGAGAGGCATAGATAATTCTCTGTCCAGAAGTACCTATTTTCTGTATTCATCTTTGTACTGGAGTTTAAAATACCAGCCTTGCCCCATGAGAAATGAAACTTTGGTGCTGACCTTGCACATGTTTAGGTTTATGTTTTAAATATAAGCTGTATTTTTTTCTTTGAAGTAATACTTGTGATACCTTTTTTTTTTTTTAATTATAATTTCGGGTCTTTATTCAATGGTTAGCATTTTCTTTAAAGTTCTTTTAAAACTGCTTTGAGGGTTATTGCAGCAGATCCTTGAAAGTCCACCAGTTTCTATCAGATTTGGTGGGGAAGAGGAAGGACCAGTATTTTTACTGTTTCTGCAACAATCCCATACTTTGACTCTGCAAAAGCAGGAATTTACAAGCACTGTTTTCTCACCCAAACTAGCCCTGTCTTCTGAAGCTCACACTGAAGCAGGAGTGACCAGGCTATTTTCTTGCAAGGCTTAATATCCTCCTGAGCAGGCACTCCAGTTTTCTGGAATTCAATTCAGTTGGTTCACTTCCTCTTGAATTTGTGACCACAAAAAGCATCAAAGGAAAACCCAACGAATTAAAAATTAGATTTTCAAAAGCTGTCAGCCAGACACTGTGAAGACAAGAATTAGCCAAAATACAACACCCTTGAAAACTCAGGCCATGAAGTTCCTGAGTCCTGGCTGGCCAGGAGCTGTCAGTCTCAGGAGCATCTGCTGCCTCTCTAGCAAAGGACAGCAATTCCTCATGTCCTGCACTTCATGTTTCTTTCCACAGCAGAAAAATAGGATAATCCACAAGGGAAGCAAAGCAGCCAATAGCTTCATTTCACAGGGGGTTACTGGCAATAGCTGCAAATTTAAAGAAAATAGAGGGGACTTAAAGGTGCTCATGTTAAAACACTGAGTATGATCCTAGGGTGCAACATAGCAACAGAATTCTGAGACTCAGAGGTTATATCCAAAATCAAATTGTTTCTTTCCTCTATTTACATTGATAACTCTCTTCTCCTCCAACAGTAACTCTTGTAAAGCACAAAACCCAGTTGCACCAGTGAAGAGCAGTGCAGGGTCACCAGATACTACACACTAAAACAAATTGCCTTCTCCCAGGACCTCGGGTGCTTCAGTATGGGAACAGCAGGTCTGTGAATAAACTTCAGTCAGAAGGTGTATCCTAACTCCAGGCAGCTCATGACCATCCCTTCCCACTGTTCAAGCACTTCATGCTGAGGGCAGGGCTGGGAAGAGCACTTTGCTGAAAAATATTTGTAGTTATTCCAAACAGACAAAGGTTTGGTATCTTTGGAGGTGTCCCAGTCCAGACACAGATTTTGAAAACAACATTTATTTGTGAAGGGACTCTGAGACATGAACTTGTAACCAACAATTGGTTCAGGTTTACCAGCTGAAGCACAGTTTTGCAGCAAGAGTCTGGTCCAAGAAAATAAAGAAGAAACCAAACTATTTATTCAAAAAAATGTAATTATGAGTTGTCGCCTGCCCATGTAATCAGAGAAACAAGCCATTTGCTAAGAGTTTAGAAAGAAGAACCATGAAAGAATAAAGCAGGCAGTTCTAGTGTCTCCTCAAGGAATGAGCAACACAAAGCAGAGGAGCAAAGCGAGAGCAGTCGCAGACCTTTCCCAACCCACTCGGAGTGCCCACATCCAGCTGCTCTGTGCCACTGGAAACACACATTGCTGCTCTCTCAGCTCGGAGGGAAGAGCAGGATTCCAGAGCAGGAGAGCAGGAGTCTGTCCCCATTCCTGCAGGGAAGAGGAAGGTCCATTACAGCCAGCACGATGCCAGCCACGCGCTTCCCAGGCAGCCACGGCTGTGTCAGAGCAGCACAGGGGGAGCTCTGTGGGCCAGGCAGGTGTTTGACCACGAGAGACACTTAAACCATCCATGCCAAGGTCAGTGTCCTGTTGTCACACAGCTGAGTACAATGTACAGCCCACTTGTCCATCAGCTGACCACACAATCTGTTTTTGAAGACTTTTTAAATTCTGTATTGTTCTTCATATTGGAGTCAGAATTTTTACTTTATCACACTTTGTACTATAAACAATAGCCATGTTTTGCTGTCTTTCATTGTTTACCTATTTTTAGGTGGGAGGAGAAAGTTGATTGACAGTTGGCTTGACCAATGTGGTTTGAGAAGTGGAATTCCATCCTCCAATCCACGGGCACCATAGGAAATCTATAAAATTGAGTTTGGTAAATTAACTCATCCCTTTTCCTGCTTCGCTCACCAGTGTGTCCTCGTGAAGTCCTTTTTGTGTCATCTTTGACAATGATCTCTGCTAAAACTGACATTTTAAGATGCTCCACGTTCAGATCTGTATCTTGCAGATAAAGCAGGAGCATCTTTGCAGCACTAATTGACTTGAAAGCCACTCAGCAATTGCACAGTAAGGCGATCTTCAGCTTTAATGTGCCCAGGCACAGAAAATGAATATGTGGGTTATAAAAACAATTCACTCATGAGGCATCCGTACTTATAGGCAGTGAAATACAACCATTTGTGTCCTACCATCTGTGCCAGGCCTATTGATAAAGCTCCCCTGACAGGATGAAATAGCGCTCCTGTAAAGGCATCCTTAACCTAATACGCCTCTACAGCACTGGGCTGGACTAGGTTTGAAAAACAGCCTCTTAAAATACACAGATGAATTTAGCACTTAAGAAGATTAATGGATTCATAAATAGCCTGGAAATCCAAACTCATTGAATTTAGTTCACGGAACAGGTCAAATAGGCATTTATCAAACCATCTGGCATTTTGATTTCCTGGGGAAACTGTGGTTGAGCTACAGATAACAGAGAAGCCATTGCAGCAGGGAAGGCTTGGTTTTCCCTGTACTCAGCTTTCCTCTGGAAATCTCTTGCACTAATTAGAAAGCAGTAGATCTTTTTGGACAGAAGTGTATTTCTATATAGTCACTTATATTCTCAAGTGTTGCTGCTTAACACAAACATAAGCACGGTCAAGTTCTAAGTGAAAGTACTTATGTTGCAATAAATAGCTTGCCATTTGCTCTAGGCCATGAAAGGACACTCATGTGCACCCATTTGAGTAGCCTACAAAAAAAATCACCAGAGTTGTTCAGGGATCTCAAAAAAATCCCCTAGGTTTAAGCAGTTTATTTTTGTGAGTAAAATATCAAATTATTTTATTAATATGCATTGATACACAAAACATCATTCTTTCTGGTCATATTAGCAGCTTTCATAGATAAAACATTTAAGATGCTGTATAAAATAAAATGATCAGTATGGCATAATATGACACACTACATGGTACATATTAGTGGTGGAAATACAAAATATTTCATAGGGCCTGGTTGCATTTATCATCCCCATGGTCTGCCCCAGCTGCCATGGCATGAAACAATCTACAAATAAAAAAAAGTATTCATTGAAACAATATATTCACTGAGAAATTAAACACATTGAAACTATGGAAATGAGTAGGTTAAGTTTAAGTAGCTTTGCTTCAGCGAAGAATATTTGGACAAACGTGGGTCCATCTGGTTCTCCCTCACCAGTGCCAGGATAACTGGGAGGAGAAAGGATCAAAATCCTGCCTTTGGTCACAGCCAATATACTGTGCCCATCCCAGACGTGCCCAGGGCAGGTGCCTTCCCCAGGTGCTTTCCTCCTTTTAATGAGGCCTAGTGCTGCACCCCTGGGTGCTGCCCAGGACTGCCCCGCTCCCTCCTGCACCCGCTGGGGGAAATCAGGAATGGTTTCCCGCTGTTCAGCAGTGCCTGCTGTGGGTGTGGGTGTCTGCCAGGACATGAAGAGGGGCCAGGTTTTGTGGCCTCATCTTGCTCTCCTGAAGCTGAGTCACCACAGTCATGAAGCTGCTCTCACGAGTTGGCCCGATAGAACAAACACGCCACAGACAGACCCCTCTTCCCTCCATTCCCAGTGGGGAACATCACACATCTGTGGCAAAATCCAGTCTTGGTGCTGCTCATCTCCCTGTGAGTATCCAGGCTGCTCTGGGACACCCATTGTGTCACCCAGGTTTGTCACTCAGAGTGGGACCCAGATCTCACCAGCTCCCAGGGAATCTGAAGCCAGATCCAACAAACCCAACCTGGAAGAGTTTGGAGCCTGTTATGTATCAGAGGCCCACAATAAAACTTTTCTCTGATGGCTGAGTAGGTGCAAAGTCTAAATATTTAAGCAGAACCCCTGCTCCATCCAGCCCTTGGACTATTTGCACAACAGGACAATCACTGTAAAAAGTGCTGAGAGGAACAAGGAAGAGGAGTCAGGCTCGGTTCTGTCTTCCCCCACACCAGAAGAAACCCCTTCAGTCTGTCCGTCCAGCTGCGTGGTGTTACTGTACACCTCAGTGGCATTTGCCACCTCCTCGGGAAGGCCCATGTGGAGCAGGAGTTTGGAGATAAGGCTGTTGAACTTGCTCTCTGTGGTAGACCAGGGCTCCCCGCTCGGGGTGGGCCCCTCGGACGTGACGTTCAGCTCCACGGGGTCGAGGCAGTAACCCTCGGGAGACCTCTCGAAGAGCACATCCGTCAGGTCGATCCCAGCCACGGAGGAGGGGGAGGCACACGGAATGTCCCTGACCAGCCTGTAGTTCTCCATCCACTCCTTGAGCCACTCGATGCGGCAGTCGCACTCCCAGGGGTTGCGGAAGAGGTAGAGCCGGCCCAGGAAGTACACGGGCTCGAAGACGGAGAAGGGCAGCGTGGTCAGGTTGTTGCTGTTCAAGTGCAGAGCCACCAGGCTGGTGAGGTTCTCAAAAGCCCCCTCCTCGATGTAGCTGATCCTGTTGCGGTCCAGGTAGAGGAACTCCAGCTCCCCCAAGTCGCGGAACCAGGTGTTGGAAATGTTCCTGAGAAAATTCCCCCCCAGGTTGAGCATCTTCAGGCGCCTCAGGCCATCGAAGGAGTTTTCTGGAAGCTCGCTGATCAAGTTGTCATTCAGGTACAGGTACTCCATCCGCTGACAGCCCTGAAAAGCTCGCTCGTGGATGACATTTATCTTGTTGTCCTGCAGATTCAGGTATTTCAGCTTGGTCAGGCCCTGCAGGGAGTTGTAGGCCACCGCTTCGATCCTGTTTCTCTCCAGGTACACATGGGTCAAGTTCTCCATGCCCCTGATGGCGCCCGGGATCCTTCGGAAGTTGTTCTGGAAGCAGAAGAGCTCCTGCAGAGCGGGCAGCTCGATGAAGATCCTGTCGGGGATGTTGAAGAGGTTGCAGTCGGCCAGGTCCAGCCTGACGAGGCGCCGCAGCGCGGTGAAGGTCCGCGTGTGGAGATAGCGGATGTACTCGTTGTGGGCCATGCTCAGCTCCGTCAGGCTGGGCAGCCCCTTGAACGCCCCCGGCGTGATGAAGGAGATGTTGTTGTGGTTGAGCGACAGGGACTTGAGGGAAGGCAGCGTCCCGAAGGCCCTCTCGGACAGGAACTTGATGCTGTTTTTATCCAGGTTGATGGAAGAGGCTTCGCAGGGGAACTGGCTGGGGATCTGGCCCAGGCCGGCGCGGTCACAGAGCACGGAGCAGCTCCGCTCCGGGGTGCACACGCAGCTGGGCGGGCAGGAGCGCACGCAGGCCCACACCCCGTGCACCCGTGGGACCCAAAGGATCACTGCCATCCCCACAGAGGCGGGGCAGGAGAGAAAACAATGCATCATTAGCAAACTAGTTAGTCACAGCAGTAAAAGAAATTACCCTGTCTATTCCTCCCCTCTAGCCAAGCTAATTGCCACCTGCACACCAGTGCTGACTGAGGAGCTCGTGTGTAAAATTCCTAAAAATCTTCTGGGTTTTCCAAACCTGCTGTGAATATATGTCACCTAGTTATGTAATCACCATTTGTGATAACTCTGGTTTCTTTTTTCTCTGCTGAGGTCAAGATTAAGACACAGGAAACGTGGTTTTCAAGTTTGGACTTGGATGTTTATTATCTCTTATCTATTTCCAGACTCACAAGGCATGAGATCTAACTAACAAGTTAGAGAAACGAGGTAAAATGGAGTACCTCTGACCCTTTCTAAGGTTATTTAAGTGATCATTACTCAATAACAAGATGACACCTATATTATTTATACTTTTGACCCAATAATGACCACCCAAGGCTTGCAATGAAGACCTTTTTCACCCAATTACAGCCACCTAAATCCATGAAGAAGAAGGAGGAAGAAGGTGAAGAAGAAGGACTTAGACAACACCCAAAGCTCTCAATCTTGACTCACATATATTACTATATACTAAAATCTAAGTTTCCAGAATTCCAACAGAACATAATATCTCATTAATTCCTCTCCCCAAGAGGAGGCTTGCCTAGAGTTCAGTATTTCTCAAGTGTCTGTATTGAGGTGTCTCTGTTGCCCAATGGTGACATGGTTTGGCCAAGGAGCAGACAGAAATGCATTGAAGGCCAGCAGCTGTGGGTGGGTTACAGCATTCCTGGGTGTGGAAAAGGGTAGGACAGTGTATGCTGAGCCTGGCAATGGGCAGGGGAGATCAATTAATTGCCTGAAGTGTGTCAAATTCATACTTTTTGCTTCTTTTTTTCTTTTATTCTTTCAACCTAGTGCTTCTCCAGCAGAGCCATGAGCTGGTGCAGCACTGGAAGGGGAACTCTCAGCTCTCAAGGAGATGCAATGCAGAGTTTGAAAACATATTCCCACTGTGTACTGATATGACAGCGTGAGTAAAAACAAACTAAGAGATATTGTTCAACTGCTGGCTTCATGATCTCATCACAGATGAGAAACTCTTCATCTCCAGCACAGTTTTTGCTGCTTTGCCACCATTATGTTTGATGGGAGCAGCCACTTTGTCCTTTATCAGCCTGACAGGGGAGGTGCAAGGCTGTTGTTTCCTCCTAGGTCAGTCTCACACAGATGGGTGAACAACAAGGAAGACAAGGAGGCTCTTGGGAGAAAAGAGAAAAGAACAAAAATGAACAAAAGGACTGGGAGACAGCCTCCACAGACAGGTTTTTTTGTGGGGAAAAAACATCCAGTCAAATAAAATCTGAAAAACTATTTTTTTTAATGCAAAATGCTCTTCCTCTCTGAAAGAGAGGAAATTTAGATTAGATAGATGGAAGAAATTCTTTACTGTAGGGTGGTGAGGCACTGGCACAGGGTACCCAGAGAAGCTGTGGGTGCCCCGACCCTGTCAGTGTTCAAGGCCAGGTTGGATGAAGCTCTGACAAACCTGGGCTAGTGGGAGGTATCCCTGCTCATGGCAGGGGGCTTGGAATGAGATGATCTTTTAGGTCCCTTCCAGCACAACCCTTTCTCTGATCCCATGAAAGTAAACTCATTTGAGAGGAAGAACTGAAGGCAGTTTTTTAAATTGCTCTCCCAGACACATCCTAACTTCTCCTCAACAAAATGAGCAGCCACAGCAGCAGTCTCCATGTAGTCACAAGCATGAGATGGTGCTCTTGCTGCTGACTGGTTTTCTGCTGCAGTTTATTAACTCCCATAAAAACATAACCCTTTTCTTTTTTTTTTTTTTTTTTTCAGCAAAACATGGGATACCAACAGCTTTACCAACAGCCACCTCTGTTACTGCACTGCTGGGATCAGGGGTGTTTTCTCCACACTCCTGCTGAGTGTCCAGAGAGGGAAGCTCCCAGCAGCTGGGCTGCCTCTCCTGTGGTTTGCAGCACAGTGATTGCTCACTACAGCTGTATTCCCACGGGTATTTTTAGTAAGACAGACTTGTGAGGTGATATGCCCAGAAGCTTCTGCAAGCATCAACTTTTATTTTTTGCAGTCCGTAAGGTTTTAATGTACAGGATAAATTACAGTTTGGGCTCCAAACTTCCCTCCATCCCTTCCTCCATCCTTTCTAAAGACAACATGCATGGGACTGTATTTAGGAGTTTTGCACTGCCTGTGCAAAACCAGCTGTTGGGCAAGTCCCCACTGAAGGGCATCAGCCCAGGAGCTGCCCTGGAGCCTGGGTCTGTTCAAACCATTCTGGTTACTGCATGTAGGAAAGGGATTTAGATTTTACACAGAGAGAGAATCACAAAAGGATGAGCTGTGGCCTCTTCATCAAAATTCAGGTCTCATCATGCCTGGGCACACTATTGTGACTGGAGAATTAGCAAAACAACATCACTTCAAGGATAAATGATAGTGAAGGACTTTGGGAGGTGGAAAGGATTTTAGACAGGTTGTCATTTTGTCTGCTCTTCCCCTTTTTCCCACATCCTTATCTAACAGTCACAGCCGAAGGAAAGTCCCCATCAGTCCCCTTGACGACAGCTGGAGCCTAAGGACAAGAAGGGGAACAATAAGCTGGTCTCAGATTGCTCTTTCTTTGTGCAGCCTGCCAGGGGCTGCCTCATTTGCTCCCCTCTGCACCAGTCCATCCTCTGCGTGCCAACAGGGGCATATGTTGTTTTTGTTAGGCAGTTACATAAACTGAGGGCCAGACAGATTAAGGATTTGCCTGTTCCCAAATGTCTGACTGCAGGTGGTTGTCTGGGAAATGAGGGATGCAAGTGTTGCTGCTGGTAGGGAGCCTTGTGTGGGTTCAGGGTGACATCCAGAGTGGCATTTGTGCATGGACTGTCCCAGAGGTGAGGCTGTCCTGAGTAAGATCCGTGTTTAGCTCCAGCTGCCCCAAGCTGAGTCACATCCCTGGGCTTCAGAGCAGACCTCCACCCACTGCTGTGCACACGGTGGGCAGTGTAGGAATGAGCCTGCTGATAACCAAATCCCCTCCTTCCCCTCCCTGCTTCTTCTCTAATCACTCAATATAGGCAATGTCTGCCCCCAAACCATATCCAGCCTGTTTTCCTTATACACAAGTGTCAAATCTGTGTCTTCTGCTAGTGGCATTCCACAGCAGACTTCTAAGATCTGTATTACAAGTGCTGCATCCTTGCAATGTGCAGGACATGGAAAGTAAGAGCAGGAGGACCACCCAGTGAGAAAAAATCCCCCCAGCAACAGGAGCCCAGAGAAACCCCTCAGCAATGCAGCCTTTGTGGGCAATTTCCCCTCTTTCTCCTGGAAAGGAAGCTGGAAAAAATCCCCTCCACCTGAACCCTACTAAACCCTCGGGAGAACTGTTGCTCAGAGCAAAAGAGATCAGCTCTTCCCCATTGGCAAGATCTCTGATCAACATAGCCTCAAACATTCCCATCTTTCCCACCTTATTCCTTCCCTTAAAAAGGATGTTCACAGACAGAGCAGCAGCTAGAAGCTTTCAGCGACTCAGTAACACATTTGAGCACTCGAATGAGATGTGTGTTTGAGCAAAAGGGTCAAAATAGAAGTAGAAATAGAGCAGTAAGGTCAAAAATATTTGTGACATTAAAGAATAAAAAAATCCTCCTATGGATGATAGCTTCATCCATGTAACTCAGTATTTGGAGGAAAGAGTGAAAGGCCAAAGGAAAAGAAACAAGAAAGAAAGGTCGTATAATCTTAAGAAGGGTAAAGAGACGATGATTGCAATAATTGAACATTTAACCACCACCTTTCCAAATGATCTGTCTAATCCACTACTGGATAATGCAGAATAAGAGTATACTCACCATTTAGGATGATGGCAAACATTACCTTGATTATTCTCTAGTGGCATTTCAGGTCTGGCAAGCAAACTTGAGGGATCTAAAAGCACACAGGAAGAACAGAGATGGGTTTCATCCTCTGTCATTTCCCTGCATCATTTTTCCACAAAAAGATCTACGTTTAGAAAGGAAGATGAAGGAAAATGCTCTTCTCTCACACACTTTCAAGCTGAAGAAGTCCCCAGCACCTTCCTGGTGAGTATCTTTCTTCCACCACTGACCTTCTCAGGGAATCCTGCAGCTTTGTGCCACCGCTTTTCAGGAGCTCATCCGTGTCCTTCCCACAAGCCATGCCAAAGGCAGATTCCTGTCATCTGAGGTGGGAAAGGATCACCAGCAGTAAGACACTGGCTCTACCCCCAGGAGACAGGTGCTGGTACAGAGGAGTGTAACCAGCTTAGCATCAAATAGTGAAAACCAAAATTCCCAACAGAAATCATCTGGATGCGTTGCTTACCTGGCCAGGCAGTGGCTGTGTCCTCCCTCCTGCTCGTGAGGCTGCCCTTAGCCATATGAGTCTGAAAAGTTGGCATTTTTTTCTCACAAGCTATCATTTAATGGCAGGAAAATCCTCTGTATCAGAGGAGGATTAGCGGAGATGGAAGAATGTGTCTGTCCTCTAAAGCTCCCAAAGCGAAACAGGGATTGCAGACGAACCAAACGGATGCTTTCTCCCCTCTGCCAACCTGCTCTCCCCCCACCATTAAAAAAAAAAATACAGTCCAGAGTTGGACTGCTGCCACTCAAACAGCATTGCTGAAAGTCATTACTTCACTCCCCATTATGTAATGGCAGAAGAGATGGGAGAGTGCTGCCTAAATGGAATTAAATTTGGGGGCAATCCCAGGCTTATGGCTTGCCTGCACTGAGCTCTCCAAACAGACACAGCTTGAGACTCTCAACCCCCATGCACCTTTTCCCAGCCCCAGTGTGGCTCACACACTACTAGCAGTGTGCCATTGTGCTGTGCTTCACTAAGAATTGCTCCTGAAGGACAAGAAGACACCAACAGCATTGGGAAAAGGGTCAGCAAACACAGAGAGCCTGCACTGTGTATGTGGCCTTGACAATAGTAAATTCTGGCCTATGAGTGTGTTTTCCTTGTGATGCAGTAGCTGGTGCATGGAAATCATAAGGACAGCTTCTGTATGTGGTGATGTTTTAGCATTCAGGATGTGAATTGGAGTTTAAAGCCTTTTCTGACAGAATGATGATGGTTTCTTTGGAGAGTGGGGGCTGAATAAGTGAGTTATCTCAGCCTCCCATGCCTTAGGTAATTGCATTCACCATGTCAGAGGGAAAAATAGCTCCACACTTTATTTCCAAGTGAATTATTCTGCTTTATTTTTTTTCCCAGGAAATGGAATACCTGATGAATTTATGCTTGATACAGCAAGAAAAATTCAGCTGGGAACCAGGCTGCTGCTGCACTGCTCTTCCTGCAAATTAAAGCACTCAGCTACACCAGGTTTATTTTTGTTTGGCTTTCCCTCAGTCTTAAGGCATCTGGCTGGCAGCTCAGGAAATCTTGTCCATCCCAACAGTGTGTAAGCAGGCTGTGCTGGGGCAGGCTGGAGGGCAGGGGGTGACCCACAGAGCACAGACTTTAGCTGTATTTTAGATTTAAGCCTTTCCCCACCACCTGCTGTAATAAACCCTCCAGCTTTGCACTTCAGTGCTTTGCACCGTGGTGTTTTGCACAGGAGGAAAGAGATTTGCAAAGCCACAGACAGGCACATTGCAGCCTCCACCACAGAGCTGAAGCTGCTGGAGAGCTCGTGGTGACAGAACCAGCACCAGCTGGGTCCTCACCAGTGCTGGGGCAGCTGAGGTTTGCCCTGGAAGCTCTGGTTCCCATGGGAATAGCAGGAAGCCACAGCCTACCTGATCACAGAAAGCAGATCACTGACCTTTCAGCCATGAAGAAACTGAGAGGGGAGGAGGAGAAAGTGCTATTCCTACTTCTCTCTTCCCCAGTTCCTGCAAGAGCCTTATCAGGGCTAGCAGGAATCATGTCTCTCCCCAGGTGCACATGTGCTGTCAGCAAGGGGCAGGAGCAGGCGAGGAGGGTGTGTGGGATTTGGGGACAGGCTGGTGTGTGAGCAGCTGGCGGCTGCCCAGGGATTAGACCTGCAGCTCAGCTTACACAGCAACACTAAACCTGCTCACAGAGAGCAAGGAGGGGCTGGTCTGCACCGGGGCACCACAGTTCTGTGAGATTTTGGGGCTCCCCTGAGCCTCGCTGCTCTTCTCCCATGTGCACATACAAGGGCTGGAGGGGTGGGATGTGAAGGACCATAGAGCCTCGGGAAGTGTTTTTATCATCAGCCTCCCTCGGAGGAGCCGCTTGCAGGACTAACAAAACACATTCCCAATGAAGGGCACTGGGAGCCTCTGCTGTGCACAGCGGGTGGGTGGGGGCTGATGGCTTGAGAACTGGTGGGTTTGATGAACTGGGAGCTGTGAGCACCTCTCAGCCCCTTTTGGGGGCAGGGGGCAGTGGCAGGAGGTGCCTACTGCAGAATCAGCAGCACGGTGCTGGTGAGGCGATGCTGCTGAAGGAAGGCTGGCAGGGAGCACCTCTGGGAGGGCTGCTGCAGCAGGCAGCCTCACCAAGGCCAGCACAGATCCTGCAGGAGCTCCTGACAGCAGCTGTGCCAAACATTTGGATTTCCTACTGTGGCTGTAGGTAAAGGAGCTGGAAGAGCCCCAGTCCTGCCCCATCATGAGCCCTCCCACCCCCAGCCACAGCCAGAGCTCCTCCTGCCCAGCAGCAGCAGCAGCTCACAGCTCACAGCATGAATTTCCCTGCACTCTCCATGGACAGGAGTCTTGCACACCTCCAGCCAGGGGCACAGAGAAGACATTAACATCTCAGCTTATGCTGGGGGAGGCTGGGGAGCTGGGAGTGGGAGGCAACTGAGGTCCCAAATTCTAGGAAAGTCGAGCATCGGCCTGTGAGTGGCTTCAGCAGAGCACTGCAGGTGCACCAAGCAGGGCACCTTGTGCCCTCCTGAACTCCTGGTGACTCCTGACTCATTTCCTGATAACCGTTGGCCCTGAAAGGGCATGACAATGTGAGAAGGAGGCCTGAAAAGGAGAAGTTTCTAGTCATCCTAGGTAGGAAAACTGAAATACCAGAGTACATAAAGGGACCAGCATGTGTTCTCTAAAGAAACAAACCTGGGCTCTAAACCACACCTCAGCATTATTTCAGCATGACTCATGGCTGGTTAATGCCATGCTGGTTGAGCACACTAGAGATGCTCAGTGTTGGGAAGCTGCTGTGGCTGCCAGGCTGGAAGTGGGCTCAGAAGCTATAGACTGTGCTACTGCAGCTCTGTGCTGTTTAATTCTTTTGCCACCAAGAGTTCTTCCTCATGATCTACCCTGCTCTTTTTAATCTCTGGGAACTTGGAGAAGCCAGGGGTCAACAGTGCTGTGGAGACAAGACCAGAAAGCTGCAGAGATATGCTGCCACTGAAAAAAATCAATAGATGTTTATATCTGATCTTCCACCAAAAGAATTTGGAGAATTGAGTCCTGATTGAAGGAACCCACTCTGCTCCAGAGGTGTGTGCTGTGGGGACATAAACCTTGGCACAGCTTCAACAGCTGGCAGTAAGGACAAGTCTGCCTTGCAGGGCAGTCCTGTGCAGACTTGGTGCAAAGATTGCTTCTAAAAGCCAATTTCTTCATGTCCAAGGGCATTTCATGTGATGGTGACTTCAGGATCAGCTCCTATCTCTAATATACATTGATATGATTTTAAATTATCACTGGGGACTGCTTCTTGCAGGTTAAAATATTGCCATTATTTTCCAAATTTGTCCAAGAACAGCTGGCGGGACTCATTTTACCTAGCTGGACTTTAGCCACTTACCTGTGGGCACCACCATGGCCCTCAGCAGGGCTCACTTTCTCTGACAGAGAATGGCAAGGCAGCCAGGGACATGCAGCTTTGGTGACACCAGTGCTGGGTTAGCTGGAGCCCAGGCATTGCACATCCAAATGCTTCCAGCCACGTGCTGTCTTCCTCAGAGCAGTGAAGGAGCAGAGCTGGTGGCCTGACTCTGGTGGCTGAACATCTTCACTCCCCTGGTTTTTGTCTCCATCAGCTGCTTGCATTCATGGCACCAGTGCTGGGGGTGAGGTCCACAGAGCACGAGCCCCTCCGCCTTCCCCAGGCTTTGGTTTCCTGAGCTCCTGAAGCAGCGGTCACAGCTCAGCGCACGCTTCCCCTCTTGTCACAGCCACAGCTGTGTCACACATCTGAGCCTTTCCTGTGCTCGTAATCACCAGGGTGACCTTTGGAGGAGCTGCCTCAGCGTTTCTCGGCAGAGCTGCCGCTGTCAGCGCCGCCCGTGGGACCGGCTGTCACACAGGGTGGTCACACACAGCCCCGGCTGGGGTGAGTGTGGGGCAGGCAGGAGGTGTCCTGTGGCAGGATCACAGAGCTGAGAGCAGACAGGATGTACCAGTGTGGCCGTGCTGGGGTTTGCAGCTGCTGCACAGCCTGTGCTGCCACCAAAAATAGCGCTTGGTACACATGCATGCAATCTTGCTGCTCACAGGAAACGCAGAGCAAGGAGTTAAGAGCTTTTCCTTGCTCAGGAGAGAGGACAGATTTCCATCTGCAGGCAGGGGGTTAATTTTTGTGTGGTTGCCTTTTGTGTAGATGCCTGAAGTTTTAGCTTATTTAGCATATTTTTCCGATTCTGTGCTGCCTAGGTGTGTAGCTCTGAGCTTCATATTAAGTGTCAGTAAGCTCTCTTCACAGGGTAGGCAGACAAAACAATCCCTTTCCAGCTTGGAACCAAGGACAACTGTTATCAGCTTCAGGCCCAAAAGGTATAAACAACAGAGAACTGAAGAGAGCAGCAAGGAGGAAGGAACTTCATAACCTGAAGCTATAACTGGACAATTAACCCAAATATGCAAATGGACCAAAATTTATAAAAGTCTGAGACCTCATGACCGGGCATCCATTTTGTGACCATTTTGGGTCCATCTTGGGTGTAGCCCTGCTCAGGCTCTTGTACTGCCCAAGGTGTATCTTTAAAGGCCTTTTAATAAATATCTACTTTATTCTCTTAGCTCTGTCTAGTCTCTGTTCCAGGTCAGCCTTCCCAAAGCATCAAGGCCACCAAACTTTGCTCAGGCACTTAGTTCCAGAGCTCTCTAAGTTCTAACTCTCTAAGTTCCAGAGCTCCCTCACAGCATGCCCAGCCCCTCAGGCTGCTGTGCCCTGTCCTTGTCATTGTGCCTTCTCCTGGTCCCTGTAGAAGACCAACACCACCTCCAGACACCTCCTGGACAGAAGAGCTGCTGTGGTTCCCCCCACGAGGTCCTCCCTGTGCATCCTCAGCAAGGAGGGCCTCAAGCTCACCCCAGCCCCATTCACCCTCTGGCCTGGGCCATGTCCCCACCACACACACAGACAGACCTGTGGGCTGCCATCACAGAGTGCTCTGAGAGGGGACAGGCTCCTGATGGACGCCTGACTGTGTCTGAGAGCATGTCACACTCGTGTCACACTGCCCAAACCCAGCCCAAGGGCACAGCAGGCTGTCTGCAGGAGGAATCCTGCAGGAGGATTCTTCACCACCTGCTCTGTGGATGCAACAATGCAGCCAGCAGCAGCACTTGGCAATTAATAGCCACCAAAAAGCCACTTACCCACGAGGAAAGTGATGAGTTAAAGCCAATGAAACAGCAGGGAGAAGAGAGGGTCAGGCTGGGCAGCAGAACTCAGCCCCAGCCCAGGTTCTCCCCGATGGCCAAGCCGTGCTGCAGCAGCCTGCAGCTGCAGCAGGAGCATGTTCTGAAAGGGAACAGCACACTCTAGGGTAGGCAGCCTGAAGCAGATGCAGTGCACAGCAAAGCACGGGCGAGTGCACTCATCTGTCAGCACAAACCTCTGCCTGCAGCCCTGTAACACACCACGCAGATCCCACACAAAGAGGACAAGGAGCCCTGGGGATGGGGTGCAGCTCCATCAAGGTCAAATCCTCACAGTGCTTGGCAAGGGCGGGTCAGAGATCCTCTCCAACTCTGTCCAGGTCACTGCATTTCACATCAGCTCTCAAGGTCTCTCCCAGCCCATCCTGCAGATGTGGTTTCATGTCTCTCTCATGCCAATCAAACAGAAACATTTCCAGAAAGAAAGGAACAGCTCTGCAGTGAGGGGCTGGGCATTTTCCGTAGAAGTAAATTCCTTCTTCCCATTGCAGTACATGGGTATGGATGCAGTGCTGAAAACCATCATTTGGGCTGCTGGGTAACTCTCCACAATACCCAGAGCAGTCTTGGGGAAGAGGAGGCAAGATGAGCTCAGATCTCTATTAATTAAAACTGAAGAGGGGCTTGAATCCATGTTTCCCACACCCGCACCGTGACTCTTGGTCTTGACTAAAACTGGCCAGCCATGCTCAGGGTTCTCTGTTCAGGGAAAAACCGCTGCTGCTGAAGCCTGAACAGGGCTGCATCATCTTCCTCTGCAGGGTGAGGAGAGCCCTACCCTCTCTCCTGCCTTCCAGCAGCCCTCATGTGTAGCAGGGCATCACCGGTGTGCAGAGCGCATCCGAGGAGCAGCTGCTGCTCCCGTGTCACACAGCAGATGGGGAAAGCCAAGGCTGTGCCAGCCAGCCTGGCCCCCCTGCTGAAGGTGGCACCTGAGGGTGCCAGTGATGTGGGCATGCACAGTCAGGGAGCCCTGGGACAGTGTGGGCTCATGCTGCATTTTCCAGCAGCTGGGGAGCTGCTCTGCTCCGGTCCCTCTGTGGGGCCGTTTCTATCCTGTGTGATTGCAGGATGCTTCCCCCCTCACCCCCTCATGCTTTGACCTGGAATGTGGTCAAGCAACTCAGTGGACAATGACAATTTATTTGTAAATCAATTTTTTTTTAGAATGAAAGGGGAGCTATGTGTTGTTCTGGTGTTGTGTTATGCTAAAAATCAGTCTGGCATACCAACCCCAAATCAACATCCTGACAGTAAGGCAGAGCTTTGGCAGATAAGCTGCTAAACTGGCCTGGAGGCATAGGACTGATAGTCAACACCTCTACACTAAAAATCCAGCCCACTTTCCATACAGCAGGTTCTTCTGAGATACCCCTTCTTGGACTGTGTCTGGAGATTCTCCCTTGAGTGGGGATGCACCTCTCTGCCCACTCTGAGTGTTGGTGTGGTGAGTTACATCAGTGTCTACTTCATAACTTTCTTTGTGCTAGCTTTAATATAATTGCTTTAATTTAGTGCACTACAGTATACTGTATATTAGTAGTTTCAGCTTTTATTCTGTGTAGTAAGTAATTCTGATTAAGATCTTTCTAATCATTTGTCATAATAAATAATTTGTTTTCTATAAACATACCTGATTTGCCACCTTTAAATCCTGCAGGTCAAAGTTACTTGGATTGTTGACAGTCTGAGGCTAAGATTGGATCCAGCCACCTGGATCCTCCTTCCTCTCTGCACCTCGTGACTCAGTGGCAGGGTTTCTCTAGTAAATTTTGTCTGAAGCTCCCGGTCACACCCGGGAGCAGTAGCAGGGACAGCAGCTTGTGTCCTGCTGAGGTTCTCATGCCATGCTTTCCACAGGCTGCTGCCCAGGGCAGACTCCCTGCAGCTCCTTGTGATCTAATGGGAGGCCTGCACAGTGCACACAGGAAGGCAAGGATGTGGCAGCAAGTTCTGCTTAATTCCCCCTTAATGCTCATGGGTCCATTCATCCTGATAAAACTCCTCCACAGCCACACACAGGCAATGCACAATGAACTTACACACAGCTCTGTAAACACCTTTTGAAACAGCCTTTCTGCACTAAAGGCACAGCAGGCCATACATTACCCAAGCCAACAGCCCTCCCAGGACTCACCAGACACTTTATTCACCTCCTGGTAATTCATCTCTCCCCCTCCAGGACAGGATCAGTGGCACCTTCTCCCCACTCTGTAGAGTCAATATTTGGGGCAGCTTCATCACTTACCTGCCTCTGCTGTAACTCAGCTGTTTATGTCAGGATCCTGCTCTGTAGCCAGGTCAAATACTTGGGAGAATGAACCAGAAGCCCTGGGATTCTTGGAGGAAGGGACCTGGGAGGCTACAGCTGAGCTGCAATGTGATTTTTACTCCACCTGCCATGGCACTTTTCCCTGCCTAACACTTCTGAATGCAAAGTAACAAGGATCATTGCAACATGCCGAGCAAACATAATTACCTGGTATAGATCTAAAATAGAATTCTGTTGTCTGTCAAAGATGCTGGCAGGCAGGAAAGGAGGAAAGCATCAGATGGGGAATAAACTTCAATAGCACAATAACCAGCACATTAAACTGGAGGTTAGAGCAGTAGACACTCACAGATGATCTGGAAGATTTGTTAAATGGACTTATCATGCCTTACTGAATATGCAGTGGGCGTGCATTCTCTGAATACATCAAGCCCAGGTGTGAAACACATCATTGCTCCAGGGCACACCAGAGGGGGATGGAGCACTCACTGCCTCAGGAGCTGCCCTGGGGTCTGCCATCTCCACAAAGTCCATGTGCAAGGGGTTTAGATCCTCCAGCTCAGTAATGCAGCTACTCAAGCGTCCTGCACCTGATGAATGCAGAGTTTTTGCACAGGTCTAAGATGATTAAAGCTAGCAGAGCTTGGGGGTGGGAGGGGAACAGCCACTGCAGGAGATAAGCTCACGTTTACACCTACATTTTCTGCTTCCCACTCCTTCCCTGCCTGTGATTTTATGGGCTGCTGACAGCTCCTCCTCCAAAAAAAGCCAAAAAAAAAGCCCCCACAGCCATGACATGGCAAAGACAGCAGATCCCCCACGCTGGGGTGTATTTATGGATCACAGAAGTACAGCCCTCTGCTCATGCAAAAGACTCCGTTTCCTGCCAGCTGCAGAAGGCCTCGTTACCTGAGGAACAAAGAGCTCAGCACCTTCTTTCTGAGACATGGAAGTGATGGTGGCAGAGGATGCAGCTCCTCTGCAGCAGGGCAAGCACTGAGCTCCTGGATAGGATTGGTGCTGAGTCCCAAACACTGGCAAGGGGGAGAGAAAGCTCCATCCTTAGAGCCTGACAGCAGCAGCAGCACAGCCTGCCCATCCCTTAACCATTTCTGGGCTGCATCCAGGGATGCAGGCTGTGGTGGGTTCACAGGAGCCTGCAGGCAGGTGGGGGAAACCCTCGGTGCTCTTGTCAGAGAAGCTGTGCCACAACCGCTGGGCTTTAGCCACGAGTGTGTTGCAACAAGCTGCTGGAGCTACTGTGCCCAATTTGAGTTATAACAGAGAGTAGAGTATCTGCCCTCCTTGTGTGGTGGGAAACAAATAAATGAGGGGGCAAACAACATGTGTGGGAAATGCACTGGAGGGCCAGACATTCACCATTAAAAATAAATCACACTGGGGCTCTGCAAGAGACAACAGCCCTCAAAAACCTGTGTTCTACCCAGAATTTCTCACTATGGTCATCATTTCCCTCTGATTTCAGCAGCACTTTCACACTTCTCTGAGCTTTACTGAGCTGTGCAGGGGAGACACGTTTGGTACATGAGGGTGTGGGAGGGGGAAGGAGCTGCTGGGCCACATAGGGCAGCGCCTCTGGGGCACCCAAAACACCCTGTCCCTCCTTGGCACTCTGAGCATTCACAGGAGCCACTCAGGTGCACTTGTTGACAGCCTCTACAGTCTCTCTCCAAGCAATGGTCTCACCAGTGTCACAGAAATGTTTCCCTTTGGACAGGGAAACCTCACTGCAATGGGTGCAGTTTAAAATTTGCAAAATAAGGAGCAGACTATGGAAGGAATGAATGAAAGCACTGAGCTGGGATGCTCTCAGACTATTATTTGGGGTAGATGCTGAGTGGGTGCCTTGACAGAGCATCCCATGGAGCCTGGGGGATCCCACCAGTGCCTCAAGCTGGCTCTGTGTTGCTTGAGTCTCCAGCTGAAGGGCCACAGCACCAGGGCTCAGCTCAGGGTGTGGACAGGAGCACACACAGGGCCCTCACAGCTCAGTGGGCAGCAGCATCCCCTGGGGAGCAGGACGAGCAGCCAGGGCACTGCCACAGTACAGAGAGGTTGGCTTGTGCTAGCAAAGCCCAGATGTGGACTCACCTTGCCTGAGACCCACTCCTGCAGCTCTGGGGCTGTGCCATGCAGCAGCACCTGTGTTTGGGTGGCTCTATTCACACTTGAGAGACCTAAAAAGGATTAACTGTATGCCAGGGAATGTCAGCAGCACAGATGCTGAAACACCCTCGAGGTTCTGGGCCTGAATGTTCAATCAGAAGTGTTTTGTGAGACCTAGACAGCACATGAAGATGATCTAAACATTTTATTTATTGAGGCCTGGAACGTGCCAATCACTTTTCCATGACAAAGTCTGCAGGGTTGTTTGCCTTTTGTCCATGTGCACGACCAACCAGCCCAGTCCAAACAGGCTGTGTCAGGTGTCACAGGGACACTGCTCCCAGCCCTGATTTCCTGCAGGGAGCCCAGCCCTGCAGCTCCCCAGCCAGTGCCCTGAGCTCTGTCCCATGCCAGCCTGAACTGAGCCTCTCCACCCCTGCCCTGGGAGCGTGCAAGGACAAACTGTGCAGCACAGCAAACCCTTAACATCAGCAACACCAGCCACAGGCTGGACAAGCAGCAGCTTTTTCAGTGCTTGCCTGATGAGGAGCAGCCCCAAGAGCAGCAGCCCCAAGCCTCAGGAGAGCCAAACCCACCCCACCACCAAGAGAAGTGTCCTACCAAGGGAAGCCATGGGCCAGCAGGGATCAAAAGGGGACTATCCCCCCCTCCTGTTGAAACCATGACACTGTGCAGCAAAATGAATAAATGATGCCAGCAGCCTCTGGCAGAAAATGAAAGAGGAGATGGGATTTGCAAACACTTCCGAGGAGGGGGGGTGGCTGGGGGTGGAAGCATCGCCTTCTGTTTCCTGGGCAGCTTCTGCATTTTGCACTGAACTAATCTGTGGATAAAATACAGCAGCAGCCTCAGGGGTAGAGACTCAAGAATGTTCCCCCATCCACCATGAAAACCCTCACATGCACCCCTCACACTGCAGCCCCTCTGGAGGCCAGTGCCCCTTGGCCCCATGCCCGACTCAAAAAATCAACACTCAGAGACTTTGGGCACCAGCAGAGCAGAAGCTGCAAAGGTCACAGTCCTGCACTGTAATTATTTTTGGAATTTTCTTTTTTGTCTTCTGTCTCTCCAGGCCCATGCAAAGTCCCCAGCAGAAGTGGGGAGGGAACAACCTCTCCAGGAGGTCCCGTGGGCACTGTCAGACCCCTGCCTTAGCCAGTGCTCCACACATAAAGGGGGAAATGGTAACAGCAACAGAAACACAAATCAAAAGGCTCAGGTGTCTCCTTTTGACCAAACCTGACATAAGGCAAAAAAGCTTAACTAGGCCCCAGAAGAACACTAATTATCAAATGGAAAATTAACAGGCAATTTGTCTCTAATGTGAGCTGATAATTTCTAGGGGAGGAATTAAATAAATGGGAGAATTAAATCACCAAGAATTTGCAGAGTGACCACTTCTGATGGGATTCCATTAATGAGCTATCTGATAATCATGTCAGGCTTCATTTTCTTCTCCTCTGGACACAAGGGAAGAGACAAAGAACAGGAAATCACTGCAGTGCTCCCTCTCCCAGGCTTTAGAGATGCTTGCACCTTGCTGAGCCTCACCCTTTTTTCTCTGACAAAATCTGAGCAACTGAAAAGCAAAAGCCAAAAGCAGACACTAGCAAAACACTGTTTAAAATTTTAAAAATTAGAAAACAAAATTAGTGGGTGAGTGAGGAGGAATTTTGCTTTGCAGGAATGGCCTTCAGGACCACATTGCAGCCTCAGCCCCAAATTTGGTGCCAAAGCAGTGACACAGTGAACTGGAGTCAAAGTCCAGTGCCAGCGCCCTCCAGCAAAGAGGGCGGTGAAAAGTGAGTGTCCTGCCCTTGGGGAATGAGAAAACAAACTTGTTTTGCTTTGGATTTCAGCCTTGCCCAAGCTGTTCCTCTGTCCTGAGCAATGGATGGGGGGTGATGCTCCTCCCCCAGGCTGGGTGCAGGCACCCCAGCTCACTGCTGTCTAATTAGCCAGAGCAGTGCTTATGTCAGTGTCAGACTTTTAATGACAGCTCCGTGCCAGCTGCAGGAAGAGAAATGATCTCCAGCCTTGCAGAAAGACAGAGCCGCATGGGCAGACACCACCTGATCTCTCACAAAGCCTGCCAGCACAAAAATAACTTCTCAGAAACACTTGAACACATCTGAACAAGCAGAACCAGCCAGTATCAGATCAGCACTTTGTATCTCAGGGCTGCAGCACTTGTGACCCAGCCTCCAGAGCCCTAAATTTGGATTTGCTGCATTCTTCAGACCGGTGTCTGAGCTCACCTACTTTCAGTTCTGCCAACTCATTGCAGCATTGTGTGCCAAATTCTCTAACCACCCTCCTGGATGGAAAAACACAAGCATTTACACTTCAGGGCAGTGACTAATTTGTGGCACCTATAATGGGTGAGGCTCTGCAAGTGAAATAATATGGTGAGGTCCAGGTGGAACTGAGCAGGGAAGTGACACTATCTGTGTCATAAACAGGCTGTGTTTTTCCACACATGTGGAAATATATGTGAACAGAGGTCAAAGGAGGCAAACTGAAAGCAAATGGAAATCACTGCTGCTGATTTGTAAAATGATTCTCCGAGTATTAGGATTTTCCCTGATACTGCACATACTTGCTGCAGTAACACAAACTGATAGCTCTGAGCCATCTTGCAGTTTGTGCCTGAATGACAACAATAATAATAATAATAAAGCAAAACATGAGACCTGTCAGCGCCTGCTAGCCAGTTCACATTACAGAACAAAATATTCTCTCCTGGAACACGCTGGGTCTTATGCAGATTCAACTTATCTGGGTGACGCAAATGCTGTAAAAACAACTCTGAGTCACAGAATAAAATCACATAATTCTCCAAAGCCGAATAAGGACAGAATTCAGCCCACATAGCTCTGACTTCCCATTTTCCTGGTAGTAGCAATTTTGTTTATCTTCCCTTGTAAACGATACGGTTTCCTTGCTCTCACAGAAAATCTTGCATTTCTTTTGACTAAAGCCCACAGTTGGTGTAAATACTGGTACTGTAAAAAATAAAGTAACATCCTAGTATCTGCAAGGCCCAGTGTAAAAAGCCTGTTATGTGCTCTCTGGGACTCGCTTTGCTAATTGGTATGAAGTCTTTATGAGGAACCTGGAAGGCATTCTCCCAGGCTGCCTGTAGTTTTATTTTGATATATTTTTTACCAAGAGTTCATTTACAGCCCATTAGAGCCAGGCTTGGGTATTTTATGAATGTAATACAGCAGCACGCAAAGAGCACTTAATGCCTTAAGTCTTTAGAAGGCTTTTTAATTTTGTAATGCAACTGAATTGTTTTACCACCAGATTTCTCACGCACCAAAGTGGGTAAGGCCTTGTGCAAACAGGTTTGCAGCATGTAAATAAAGCTTTCAGACTTCATCTGTGCGTGGTGTAAAGCACCATCACTCTGCTCCTGTCATTTTGCATCAGCAGCTGCTGAGTTTTCCACTTTGAAACCTCAGGGGCATTTTATTAATAGGGTGGGAGGAGTTGTGTGCAATAAACAGGATGTGATGTATTTGCAGTACATGCAAGCATATTGCTTTATTTGTTTTCCTTCTCCCTGGCTTAGCAGCACCTGAGCTGAGCTGTGCTGGAAATACAGGGTGCAATGTTCACAAGCTTGATCTAACTGCAGACAGCAATGAGAATCTTTTGTGTCCTTTCTGGCTGCTGACTGCTCTCTTTAGGGCCCTGTTTGGAAGGCAGTGACACAGCCCTGGCTCTGCATTTTGAAAAGCAAAACCTTTTTGGAGCAGGTGAGAATGCAGCAGTGCTTGCACAGAGTTGCTGCCCCATGGTTGACACTGGTGATACACAGATCCCTGATAAGATATGCACACACTCCTGGGGCTCGAAGCCATTAACAGAGCAAAGCCAGGACATGCTCAAAGAGTGGGGCTCGTAAATCAGAAAGAACAAACTGTGCTGTGACCTACCAGAGCCTTAATGCTGCAGCTCCAGCCAGCCAAGCCATGCTTGCACAGCTGCACCCCTTGTCAGCTTTCTGTTCAGTGATCCCTCCTTCTCTTCCCTGCTAAGTGTCTTACAAGTTACCACTAGTAACTGAATATATTTACTGAATATAACCAAGGTCTCCAAGAACCTCATGCACATTTGACATTTTTGTGCTGAACAGTAACATTTATGTAATTGAGGCATGTTTTTCCACTGCTGTGTTTTAAACACAGCAAATCCAGTCTGGTTTTTTTCCTGAAAGGTCTACCAGGTCTCTAACAGAAGCTTTATCACCAGCATGTCACTTGAGAAAAAGCAAAAGTAGTGATTTATTCAGCCTCTTTAAAACTCCTGTATCATTAAATCTGATGTAGCTCAAATGTTTGAGAAGCGTTGAGAGGAAAATATGTCTCTATTAAGGCTCCAAGGCTCTTGTCTTTCTGATTAAGTAAAAACAATTTAATACTGCTGAGACCTCCCACGCCATATTCTTCTGAGAGGAAAGGCAGGAAACAGTCTATCTGATGTTCCCTATTTGGGGAGAAATAGAAATACTTCAGAGTTCCTTTATCTATCATAAGCTAGCTGAGAAGAAATTACTGGGTTGTTTTTCTTTACTTTTCTGCCAGCTTTAATCCACTGATAAGCCTGGAAAACTCAGTGCTGTCACCTAGGGCTGACATGAAAGGATAAGTGAAAGCTGCAGATAATCATCCCTAAATAAGAGAAGGGGCATCATTAGTGCCCAGCCATCCTGGCACAGGATCTGTGATGCTGGGAATGAGGTAAAGGGGGACACAGCAGTGACTCCACTTGGACAAATGACACATGTAATTCAGCTCTGGCTATTGTAACCACTAAGCAGCTTACAGAAATTTCCTCCAAATACTGTTATTCATCTGCCTAACTTGTGCTGTCATAAATAAGCTCCACGGGGGTTTGTTGTAAGGGCTGGCTTTTCCTTTCCATCAAAGAGAAAATCATATATTGAGATTTAATCAAATGGCCTGCACAGCAAATTGGCAGCAAGCCTTTTGGCCCAAACATTTGATTCTATACCTGTGAATAGACACCATGATCCAGTCTGAGCTTTACAGTCCAGGAAGGTCACTGGAGGACTTTGCCCCTATTAAGCTAGACATAGACATGCCCTATTTTAGCCTTGCACATAGGAGACTGCCATGCAAACACTGCAGGGCATTTCCAGGCTGCTGACGGGTTTTATTTCCTGTTGTCTCTTATCTCCTGGAAGAAGCTGCATTTCCATCTCTGGGCTGTGGCAGATGAGGGGCGATGTGCTCAGCAATGGCCCGGGCTGGAGCTGTGAGCCCTGGCACAGCTCTGGCTGTGGCTCTGCAGAGGCCACTGCTGGCTCCTCTGGTCACTCATCACACCAGGGCACAGTGTGCAGGTTCACAGCTGGCTCCGGGAATGTTTGAAACAGCCGGGGCTTTGCCAAGTCAGAACACATTCACAGACTGGGAGATCGTCTCAGGACAAAGCCTGCCCAGGAAAAAGCCTGTTTCCAATTTGGCACTGCAGCTTGGAGCAAGAGGGTTCAGCTCCCAGGACTGCCACAGCTGGAATCTGTTTATGGAGGAGGTTTAAAACACAGCCGTAGCTAATCCCTGAATTTCCTACAGCAAAGCATAAAACACTGCTTGTTTATTCCCCCAGACAGGAATTTCACCAGGTCTGTGACATCTGGCTACGGTTTGCTGGCCACACTCTCACAGCTCACAGGCGAGACCAGAAGAGAAGAAGACCTAAGACACCACTGTGAAATGACCTCTCTAAGAAGCTCTCATTAGCATCACTCTCTGAATTACAGAGTTAAACCTCCCTGCTCCCATAACTAATCCTTTGGATTTGCATGGCAATTCAGATAAGATGCTACTTTCCTCAATGCTGTACAAACACAGAGCAAAAGTCTGCAGGACATCACAGATATCCTGGGACTGTGTTCCTGCTTTCCTACAAGTTTCCCCAGGTTTCCTGTTACCCCATGAGTCCATCCTGCAATGTTCAAGGCCAGGCTGGATGGGGCTCTAAGCAACTTTTTTTTTGATCTAGTGGAAAGTTCCCAGCCCATGGCAGGAGGTTGGAACTGAGTGATCTTTAGGGTCCCACCTAAAGTGTGGGACCTAACCTTTCTATAATCCCATTTGGGCAAAGGAGGTAAATAATGGAAAGGAGACATAGACATATTCCACAGCCAACAAAGTGAGACAAGGTATGAAAAGATGGTCCAAGAAAGAGTTTATGCAGGAGTTCTGTGGTGTTAAAACCAAAGCACCTGGCAACAAGGTGAGAGACAATGAAACAGATGAAAAAGTTTGGAGTTCTCTGCCTTACCACCCCTGTGTGCTCTGGGGCCTCAGACTTCCCCCAAAATTCAGTCTGTAGGAGCACATGAGCAGCTGTAACACAAGTGACACATGACTGTACACCAAAATAGGAAAGCTGGAATGGAAGAGTGAAAGATTATATTTGAAGGTGCAAACTCCTTGTCCAAGACAAACTAAAGTATCCTCAGTTAAAAAGGAAGGATTCCTGCACTGTTTAAGAGCCCAGCTCCAAAACTAATAGAACATCCAGGTTCCAATCCACAGGCTGTCAATTTTGAACAGACTGAGCAATCTCAGCAGACAGGTCTGCCTCTGTTGCCCTGGGTAACCATCTGCTCTGTGTGACTCCAGAGTGTGAGAGGCTACAGCCCTTGAGGAACAGCACCTTTAGTCAAAACAGCAGAGTCAGGAGATGCTGAGCACTCAGCTAGATGAAGAGACACTGGACTAAATTAAAGAATAATGTTAGAAATTGAAGCATAAATTAGGCTCACTATTGGCTATACAGTGTTGAATTTGAAATTTAATTAATTTCTCATCACATGAAAGAGTCTTGAGCACTGTCTCTGGGATTATTAGTGTCTCCCAGTAAAGGACAGTAGTTTTATGTAATTTAAGTCAGCTAGGAGAAGCCTGGCTGCTCTCTAGCCTGGTTTACTGACACTTCACAATGCAAATATGCATCCTGCACCAGCTGGGGCCTGGAAACTTGAGGCGACATGGGAAGGAATGTTCTGACACATGCACTCCATTCCTGCCCATCAGCAATCACCCTGCCAAGCCTGATATCCTTCTCTACTGTACTGAAATCACTATTTCCTCACTCCCTAGCTGCTTCTTTTCCAGTTTGATCTGCAAGAACCTGGACATGTTTCTTTCCTGCCTACTCCTTTATTAACAGTCATATTATCCATACTTGAAAATGTGCTCCGAAAGTCACTGGTGACACAATGTACAAGAACCACAGAAATCAAACCCATCAACACATTCATTTTAGCTGCTGCTTTGCTCACTCTCCCATGCCCAGCACTATTCCAGGCCAGAACTCCGAGGACCCCTTGGTGATTCCAGCAGAATCATAGTGGGAACTTTCTGCTGGGAGAAAAGGAGAAGCACAACACATCCAGAATAATTCTGAGGGCAGAATTTAATCTTTAAATTTAACCTGAGCACCACAGGTTAAATCAGGCTGGGTGGGAGGTGTCACCCCAGAGCCACAAGGTTTTCCTCACCTCCCAGCTCAAGGAAACTCAAATTTGAACTTCAAGGGGGATAATGGGAATAAAGGGTAACACCAGCCACTCACAAGTTAAATGGCTAAATAATCCCCACTGTGACAAGGAAACAGGTAAATTCTGTATTGAGAGGATCAATTCAGTGCTGTTCAAAAGAGAAATGTGGTATGTACCTTATGAGCAGGGGGGACTGTGGAATGCTCTGCATGGAAAGCCAGGGAAAGACTCACACCCACCACTTCAGCCTCAGTATTTTTCTCACTTCGTCTCCTGCCAGCATGAACTGATCCAGGACATTTTCTCTACCCACAAAGCTGATCAAGCACATCCTCCTGCCAGCCTGCGAGCGTCAGCAGCCAGCTCACCCCAGTGCCAGCACACACAGCTGCCACCCTTCCTCCCTCCCCCACCAGAGTCTGCTGCTTCCAGCCAGCCCCCACGGGACACGGATTGGGACACAGACTGGGATCTGTCCCGTGATCATAAGCAGGAAGATCCAAAGCTTTGATCTCATTCCCGCTCCGCTTTTGACGTCAGAGGGCAAAGCCTACGCTGCAATTTCTGCAGCAAGGCTGAGCTGCCTCTCGCCAGAAGGTGTCAGACCCACTGCAAACCTCACTTAGAGCAGCCAGAACCAAACCCGTGAAGGGCACCCGCTGCTTTCAAGGCTTGAGGAAGTCCCCTCCTTCAGACAAGCCCCTTGGCACAGCAGAGGAAGGATCATCCTCAGCTGCCCACCAGGAACTCCCCACCAGGAGTGGTGAGAGCTGCTGAAATTTCTTCCCACTCAGCATCAGCAGGAAAATTTCCAGACTTCCCTTTCAATAAAATGGTGATGAAGGTACAGCAAGAGAAGGATGAATCCAGGACTCGGGGATTGCCCTGACCCAGGTGCAAAACCTGGCACTTGGCCTTGTTGAACCTTGGGAGGTTCTCATGGTCCCACCTGTCACCTGCACAGCTCCCTTGAGAGGCACAGCAGAACCAGCACCCCAGGAGCCTCAGTAATTCCCCTCTGTGATCCATGGCACACACTGCAATGGTCTGGAATTCCATATTCCAGCATGGAAAGGACATTCCTGCCCTTAAAGGCAGAGCTCTGAAAGGGCTGAAACCCAAGTGGAGCAAGACCTTACAATGACATTTCACAACCAGCCTGCATAACTTTATCAAGAGTTATTTTAGCACATGGACTGGGAAAAAAAAATCTGGAGAGGGTTTTTGGCTTGGAGCTGCCATGGGTAAAGACAAACACTATGAAAGAAACAAAGCAGACACAGAAAAGCAGAAGAGAAAGGAGGACACAAAGAGCACTAGGCTGAGAAGGTGGCACTCTGGAAACCAAAGCAGAACCTACTGAAAAGGAATGGGACAAATCAAGAATTCTGAAACTTTGATTTACTCTCCAAATACAATTTCCTCCTTTGATCACAAACCTCCTCCTGATGACAACAGTCATCCACAGCATGGTTTTCAGAAGGTCCTTGGTTCTGAATGGATATTGCAGGCTGCAGACACAACAAAACACAGAATGGCATTTTTCCTCCTTCTGGTTACTTTGACATCCTCAGGAGAGGAGATGCTGGGAAGAAAAGGGCAGCTTGAATTCACCCTTTAATAGGACAGGGTGGGGCAAAAATGTCTCCTGATCTCTGTAGCTGTTCCCTCAGTGATGTGAGGGCTGATGCCAGACCCCCAAGGGTCACATTAAGGGGTGCCTTCGTGAAGTTGCTGGGTATTGAGGGGCAGCGTGGCGATTTTATTCACTGCCACAAGCCAGGTGAGTAGGCCTCGGCCTCCTGGACACAAAGATTCTGTGATCTTTCTCTTTTGGAGGAGAAAACCAGGCCCATTGGTAGCCAAAGCCCAGTGCCCACAGGTGACATTAGCAGGGTTCTTTATAGCATGAAACGATGAGCTGTGCTGTTTAACTCTTTGCAGCTCTTGCCTAGTGTGCAAACAGCATCACTCAGTAACACTGAGGGAAAGGGGAAACTTTTTGTTGTATGAAAACCAACCAAACCTCTGAGTCTGACACTGATGCCTTTGCCTGGCCACAGAACACCTCTCCTGCCCCACTGTCCCCAAGGAAGGTTCCCCTTTTTGCCCAGTCTTGGTGCTCTTCTCATCCTGTTCTGCCTGTGCTGGGTTGTGGGGCAGGGTGCCAGCAGAGTTGTGCTGCCGAGATTTCTTCTCACTCCTTTCAAGAAAACAGTGGTGAAGGCACAGCAAGAGCCAGGATGCTTTGGAAATACTGCCTCAACTGTCTGTTCTGAGCTTGGAAAAGTGCTTTGCAGGAGCATTAATTGAGATGATGTAACACTAGTGTTGGCCTCAGCACAATCAGCCTTGCACAGTGCACACAAGGAGACAAATTAACCCAGAGCTTAAAGGACCACTTTTGCTCTTGAAAACCCAATAGACAGTTTCTGTACATTTCTGACACCAGGATGGGGCTGTAAATCAGATATATTCTGCAATCCACACACTGAACACATAGGCTGCTGAGGCTGTACTTTTGTAAATTTGTGCTAACTTTGTAAAATGAAAATATAAAACAGTACAGTGAATAGCAAGGCAAAACAGGGTCCCTGTTGATCACTGGAGCTAAAATAAGGTTTTTCTTGTCAGGTGTCACCCACACAGGAACCCTGAACCTACAGCACCCAAGGCTGAACTGGTGACAGGCATTACAGATGTTGAGTCACGCTGTGACAAAGAAAATGGTGTCACACATTGATATGAAGTGACCACAGAGCTGGACAGCAGCTGTTCAACAAAACTGTTCTGTGGCTGTTAGAAAATGCTGATACTTCAAAAAACATTTATAAGGTGGGGCCATTGTGAAAACTGGTTCAGAATTGCCAAAATGTCAATTCTTCAAAAGAGTATGTTTGGAGAATTGGATTTAGAAACTAAAACCATTTTACTGCAATTTTTAATAAAGGAAGCAGTAGAACAAAGCCCAAAGCTATCAAACAACCCAGACGTTGTTACATCAAAGACATGCTATTTTCATCTGTATTGGCAAGGAGGAAAAAATTTAATTTTGAAGTTGAAAGATTCCATGGAAAAGGAGAAACATTTCATCCAGGTCTAATTTTAATAAAACAGCATGCTCTTGCAAACAAAATTAAATATAAAATGTAAATAAAACCCAGCCTCTTCCTCATTTTGGAGGTTTATCAGTCACTGCATTCTTGTTATTTTTATGCTATTGGTAAAATAATAGTATAAAAAAATCTAAGCCACTGTATCATCTCCTGAACTGATGAGAATTCAAATACCAAGTAGTTCATAAAGCAGTTTTTGTGGACTGCATGCAAATTTGACAGCCATATCCATTTACAGTTCTGCCAGCTACTGCTCTGGGCTGAAAGAATTCAATGACCCAGCAGAGCTATGTTTAAATAACCTACAGTAACAATTCTGCTGAGAAAAGCCTTGCACAGCCATATTCCTGCAGCTATTACTTATCAGATGCTGTCTGAGCAGCCCTGCAAACTATTCCTCTAGAAGGAGGCCTGTGGGAGCAGGAACATCAAGGAAAACAACAGCATGGAAAATTTCTGACTTTTGAGAAGGCAGGCAGATCTCTGAAATTACCCAAACCAAGAAGAGGCTGCAGATGGTGGACAGAGTTTGGGAAAAAAAGAAGGGTTACCTGGTTCAGAAGGATGAGCACAGGTCTTTGGGACTCAGAGGAAAGTGTAAGTTCCTGGGCTTGGCAGAGTGATTCAGCGAAGACAGAAGGAAAACAAAATGGTTTCGAGTGGGACAAATGGCACCAACACACAGCAGTAAATGACTGGTGGGCCCCAGCTCCATGGCTGGCAATTAACAGCCTACCTACTCACTGATGGATATAAAACCAAGACCAGTAATCTCTAACCATAGAGAATCTGGTGACTGCAAACAGAAAACCACTCCAACAGCCAAGGTTGACTGCACTGCAAAAAAGAATCTGGGTTTCCAGTTGAACCATCCGTGTGGAAACACATTCCTTGTCCCTAAACCTAATTTATTATTAATTCACGTAATTCTTGGTAAGTCTTAACCTTAAGTGCTTTCAGATGTTTCCACTGCTGCAAGTTCTCCAACCCAATGCCTTCAGCACAAGAACTGAAACTGAGGAATGGGTGAACCTGTATGTGGAATCTACAGCCTGTCCACCTGGGCTTCACTGAAAAAAGATGATCAGACTTCTAAACCAAAACCTGTGCAAATAATATTAAGAGTAGTAGTCAGAGTAGTATGATCTTTTCTTGACATAGGAGGGAGGGAGACTCCAGTATCCAAACTAAAAATCATGATTTGATCTCTGGTGCATCCCAGAGTCCTCACTGAGTTAACATGGCCCTAGAGAAGTGGCTGCTGTTATCAGACAGACATTCTTTGAGCATACATCAACAACCAGGGATGTCCTGATGCTTCCAGCTTGTTAAGACATTCATAATGCTCCAGCACAGCCCAGGCCACAAAATTTAACTCTGATTTGCTACGAGTTTTGGGGATGCTGTCACAGACTGCAACACTGAAAGCAGCCACCAGTCTGTGTGGGGCTCCTGTCAAGGACATTTCAAAGTCACAATTAACTCCTTTAAGAATGTCAGCGTTAAGACCTCAGAGTTTTATAGCAAGTGAAGCAAAAGTAAATCACTCTAGTGCTAAACCAAAGACCAAGGAGCAGTAGCAGAAAATCTCCTAAAACCCTGGTGACCACCACAAGGCTCATCCTGCATGAGGAACTCTGATTCCAAGGGAGTTCTTACTGAAGGGTAACGAGTCCCAAGGTACAGGCAGTGGCTGCAGGCGTGGTGGAGGTTCCCATGCTATGACCACGAGCCTGGGCTGCTCCCAGACCCCCAGGTCATCGTGAGAGGAAGCTCATGTTTGTGCTGCCACAGCAACATGGGGTCACTCACTCAGAGGAGAGCTGGGCTTCCACTCTTAACTCGGCCACTGGCCTCTTGCTTGGCTGTTCTGTCTCTCCATTTCCTGGCACGGCTGATCTCCTTCTCAAAACTCTGCTGAGATTTACCAGAGAAGTCCTGCAGAAGCACCAGTGGTTGCAATGAGCCCATCATTTTAATTTATCCACATAAAATAGGCAAGTACTTGAGTCTTTGTAGGAATTGTCATAAAGCACACTGTGATTTAACAGATTTAACAGCCTAATTACCAGATTCCTCAGCTGTTTACAGAGCCAAGAAGAGGATGCATCCTTCCTCAGACCAGCTGATACAGTTAGAAAATTCAGGCAAGCTTTCAAGTACATGATCCTGCTATGTTTGTAGACTCACACAGCTCAACTTAATTAAGTACAGTCTTTTCACTCAGAGAGTCCTGGGCACATCTTCATGCATAAATGGAGAGAGCTGGAAAAGATCAGCAATGTGGTACTCTGTTTCCATAAGCCAGTTCTCAGCTCTTAAACATTTTTGTATTTTTTCAGAGAACACTTCCCTTAACCTACATCTAATCTCTGACTAAGCTCAGCACACAAGTGGTATTTAACAAACAGCCTCCATTAAGAGTCCCAGTCCACTTAATTTCTGGCTGTTCCTTCTTTGTAAATAACCCCGAGCGATTGCTTCTCTTGCTGCACAAGAAATCCTTTCAATCACGAGCCTGTGAGATCTCAAGTGCCATCAGAAGCAATGTTTGTTTTGACTGCAAGAAGAAACAAGTACGTACAAAAAAAAAAGAGAAAACTAAACAACGGAAGTTGGGTTAGAAAGAACAAGGGTAAATATTTGAGAAATGCTATCAGAAATCTCATTTCTTTCTCTTGTAAGAGCAGAATAATCAAGGAATATGCCAGGGTGCCCCATGCTTTTACTGGGCTGTCATTTTTTAAGCTGAATCTATCTGCAAATTACTGGTTTCAAGTTGAACCTCGAAGTCCCAGGTGAGACTGGATATTGGTGCTGCAATTGCTGATTGAAAAAGTTGATGTTTTTACACTGACCGGATGAACAAGACACAAACAGAACAGTTACAGCATGAAGATGTGACTGACCCCAGGTAACCCAGAGCAGCAGCACAGCTGGGAACAGATGCTTTTGTGTCTTTGCCAAACCTATTCTGCTTCCTTTTCAAATTTATCAGTACTCCTTCTTTCCCAGTGAGTCATCAACTGAAGGAGATTAGACAAACTCTTCAGCCACTGAAAAAACCCTGGTAATCAGGTCCCTCCTTGAAGCAACAGTTTCATTTTCTGCAGTGGATATCCAAGCACGTAATGCCAACACTTCCTGCAGGCTGTACTTCAGCCTTCCCTGCAAAGCCTGTAGTCCCCATGACCCTCAATTACAACCTCCAGTTTGTGTGAAAGTCCAGTGGGAGCAAAGCTTTCATCACTTCAAATACATCATTTGATACCATCACTGTATTGAAACCTGCACAGGTCATTAATCAGGCTCAGCACAGTGTAATCTGTGCTCTGAACACTGAATGTTTATTTGAACTGTGCAATCCCTTTTGCAGCAATATTTTTTGCTAACAAATCAGAAGATGGTGAATTTCCCCTGAAGTGGCAGGACAAAGAGCAAACCCTACCCTTGCTAGGATGCAGTTTAGAGCAGAATTTTGATTGTTTACAAAAACTCTCTGGGGAGATGCAGTACCCTTAATGATGAAATATACAGCAGAATTTGCTTATCCTAAATGGACAGGCCAGACTTGTAGATCCATAGCACTGACAGCCTTCCCAGACCATCCCTAAATAATGCCAGGAAAGAGCTATGGACAGCAGTAGGGGAACTCTCTCATGGTACATCAGCAAAGGCCCTCCCACCACTTACACTTTTCCCAGTCCTGGCTCTGCTGCAGGCCTGCCTCATTAACCACCAGCAGGTGACTTCAGCTTGTTTAAGTGTCATCCTTCTGTGAGCACAGGATAATTACACAAACCACTTCCCACTTCCTGGGACTACTTACACAACTGCTACCCACGAGCAATGTTATGCACAAGGCCACTGATTCCATGAGGCAGCTAGCCAAGGGGCTGGCAGAACCAGACAGGATCTGTACTGCTGTTTTCTGACACAAAGTGGTAACCTAAGACAGCAAATGCAGCATGAAACTGTCACCTCAACAGCCTTGGCAATCTGCCCCTCAAAAACAATCCACTTACAACTCTGAGGTTGGTTTGAGTGCTGGTACAACAGCTCCAGCCAGGTTCAGTGAAGGGGCAGAGCTCACAGCACAGCAGGAGTCAAACTCCAGACCTGTCCTTTGCTCCCTTCCACCTAAGAATGAGCACTAACACCTGGGATCTGTATTTCAGAGTGGCCTGTCATAACACTGCAGGCTTTTCACAGACACATTGATCAATATGAGCAACAGCAAACACTGCACTGGATGAGGATTCACAAACTTGGAAGGCTACAGGCACACAGCTTTAACGAGGTTTATAGGGCAGCTTTTGGCTGCCCCAGCCTCAGCAGCACCCTGCTTTTGTACAAGCTGCCTTTCCTGTCCTCAGTCCTTGCACCAAACAAACAGTAACCAAGTCTCTCTGGTAACCCCATTGCTCTCTGCACTTCTATGAACTCCACACTAGGACATCAATCCAAGTCCCTCCCACCCCTATCACCACAGTCAAACAGTTCCAAGACCTCTCCTTATCTGCACAGGTCACAGTGACCTCACTGGCAAACCAAGAGCAGAATTTACTACAATCTTCCTGCCATAACCTCTGCCACTGTTGGCATATGCACATTTATTGCCCAAAGACTGACTTTACTGCACGTTTTGAAGGCCTCACACAACAAAGCTTCACTAAGACAAATCAATAATAATTTTTACCATTTAATTCCACAGCCTTTTTCTTTATAGTTTAGGATGTCTTGCCCACCTCTTCCCAAGTTTTTCCTCACTGTGGGAAAAAAATTACTGCCCAGCATGCCAAGAACTACTGAAATACAAACTTCCACCTCTGTGGGAACACGCTCTGTGCTTCTCTCACCCCATCAGCTTTGGTGTCTCAAGACTCCTCATTCTCTGCCATTTCCCCAGCCTAACTTCCATCTCCAGAGGTAAAGGGTTTCCTCCAGGCTGTAGGAACAATCCTCCTGAGGACCAGACTGCCTCCTTTGGTTTTCACTCACTTTGTGCCCACTGCTGCCTTACATCAGCCCTTCCATCCCCTTTGCAAGCCCCACTGCAGAGCACTGCTCACAGCCCTGTGGCTCCTCTGCCACTCCAGCACTCTGCCAGGGACAAACCTATCTAAAGCACCAAGTGCAAACCTTTACACTCCGAGCTGGAGCTCCAGATCCCACGGGCACCTTCCACAGCGCCCATTTTCCTTGGAGTATCCATCTCCTAACTACGGTTCTAGGATTTCTAGATACACAGGGGAGGGAAAACTGCCTTTGGAAGACCCTTACGTGCACGTTGCACATCCAGGGACATTGCATGACAACACAAAGCCCTGCATGATGAGGTTGATAATTAATGCAAGTCTAAAGCAGGTAAATTTAGTGTGGTCCACAGTCAGTGTGCCCAAGGCAGATGCTCCAGAAGCCATCCTGGGAATCACCTATGTCCATCCTTTCCAGTATTCTCCACAGTCCATACACACTACTGGGTTGGTGGTGTAGATTTCATTTCCTATATGGATCCAGGATTGCAGGGGCACAACACACCTTTACCAGTCCTCACCCCCTGCCATTCACCTGCATCATGCTTTTATGCGTCAGAGGTCCCAGGCACTACTTTTTTCCCCCCACTCTCTTCCTTACTCACCAGGAAATCTCAAGTTTCTACAGTTGTTTCAGGACCTAACTTGAAACCCAGGCTGTTTTCTAAATCACTCTCAAATGAAGCAATTTTATTTCACTTTAAACAAACTGGAAACACCCAAATCTATTCCCTTCCACTCTCTTCCCCTGGATATTCCAAATTTCACTCATTTTGACTTTTCAATACATAGAACGAACAGGTATGACATCAAAACTTAAAGCTCTCCAAAAGGTACTCCTGTGGAACTCAGAGATGAAGTCTGCGCAGTCAGGGGCTGAGGAGCCAAGCCTACCTTCACAAGGTTTAATTAGGTTGTCACAGCCAAAATCAGTTCCCCTGATGAAGAACCCCAGGTGGTTTTCTCCTCGTCTGTCCCACTCAGTTGCACTGTGGGGCACAGGCCATTTCAGGTTCCTTCAGCTACAGCCCTGAGCCTGGCTGCCATCTGTCACCACACTGACGTGTGCCACACTAGAGTCACCTGCTGCCAGAGCTGCACATGAATGAGACTGCTGGGGCTACAGAGCTCATAAACCAGGAGTGACGCTTCACAAATGAATAGACTGTGCAGTTCAACTTTTTTATTTTAATAAAATCAAGAATATGCACAGCACATGCAGTGCTAGCATCTAAACTAATACAATAAGCAATTCTAAACCTACAGTGACTTGAAGTTCAATTTTCACATTCAGCAAGTTTAAATCCGTTCTTGCATATTGGTTTGAATCCTTGTATCTGAACTGAAAATATTGCTGGCTGATAAAACTTGCTAAAATGCACAAGTCACTGATTATGCCAATACAACAAAGATAACCACATGTTTGAGGATTGCAATGTGCCAGACATTCACTGAAAAAAAAAAACCACACAACTAAACAAAACTCACGCAACAAACATCTGAGAATCTGGACACTTCACATCAGTGTTTAGAAGTGTTTCATAAATATCTTAAGACAAGTGTATCAAAACCTTGGCATGTTTAATTTTAAGTTGCCAATTTTTGTTTTACTATCAGAAAGTTATGGCTATACTGCCAATGCCGGGTCTGCTTAATTTGACTTAAGAGTTTAATATGACTTAAACATTAAAAGCTCACACTACCCCGAAATATATAATTTCACGCATACGGTGACATTCAACATTCAAGTGCCAGTGTTTTTGTACTGTCTTTTGGTCAAGTTTCTTTAAACTTTCAAAGAATCACTTTTAGGCTTACAAAAATAAATATTTGTCAAAAATGTTCAATAAATATTACACAAAACTAGCAGCAAAAAGTATCTAGAAATCTGTCGTGTGCAAATAGTTTTCTTCCCAGCTATCATTCCCATGGTCCCAAATAAGTTTTAGAATCTATTTCCTTCTCCTTAAACAAGCTGCGTTCAATCTCCAAGAGACAAAATAAGATTGGAAGTTAAGGACACGCACACAAGACATATATAAAATTCTCTGAATGTGCAATAAAAGAAGTATTTTGTAAAAAGTTATGGGCAAAATGTACAAGGGCCTAAACCTAGACTTGAAATAGCACCATAACAAATGACCTCAATACTGTCAAGTGCACCTACTTAATAAAAGTTTTAGAACAAGGCACAATACACTTGAAAAAATCTATTGCACTTTAGGAGATTTTTGCCATTTTCCTATGCCACTGTAGATTAGTTGTTAAACGCTCTGGCCGCAAAGTTAGCACAGAAATTCCAAGTGGCAGAGGCATTTTTCTGGTGGACAATACTTATCTTTGGCCAGATTTAGCATAACAGACTATAAATACAATGGAAACCTATGCAACTAAAACTGACTAAAACTGCACTTTGATAGCAGAATTGAAACCTTGTGCAGTTTATGTACATTTCCAACCTCTGTGATCTCAGGTTTGTTTGTTACTCTTCTGGAGCCATTTTACAAAGTCTACAGTAAGCCAGTTTAACATCTCCACGCAGCTTGAACAGAGTAATGTGAATCTGCATTAAAATAAAGCCTGCTGCATAATTCTTCCTGTTCATACCCTCTTGACCAAAAAACATCAACACTAGCATGCGTTATTAGACCAAAAATTCAGTCAGGCCCTTAAGGAGGACCAATCACTGCCATGGTCAGCCATTCTACCATTTCAATTTCATATGGCAGGCATTTTTAAAAAGTCTAAATAGATGAATTCTCCTAAAAACTATTTCAAGTTATCAGACCTTTAAACGTTCCCTGTAATGTTCTGCCCACATTTGGCTAGCTCACGTTAATGATCTGCCTAAATATTGAAAAAGGAATTGCTGTATTTACTTGCATTAACTTCAAAAACAGTGCTTTTAATGTATGCATGTATCCATACATCATCTCATCATGACTGGAATGGCTTATTAAAGGCTATCAGGTTCTAAGTACCTATCCAGGATAGAGTGAGCAAATCAGAACTTTAACTTAGTACAGTTTTGCCACATTAGAAACTAATTGCATTGATATGCTTCAAGATGTTTTATTTTTCAAATCTGCAGATACCAAAAGCCCTAATGCAGGCTACCGCATAAGTTTTTCTTTGTAATATTATGGATGAATCAGTGATTCCTGTTTAAGTTGTATCACACCTGTGTGCCAAGGTTTGATTTTAGCCCAAGTTCAGTAATTTTTATTTTGTCAAAACAATTGATATCTTGAGCATTACTGAGCCAACAGGACATCAAAATAAAAGTTGTCTAAAGTTAAAGGCACAGTACATTAACAAACAAATGATCCTCAGTCACAAAATTATAAATGCAGTTTCTGGGTGGGGATGGGTGGGAGGGGAGTTAATCCTGACTACAGCAATAAGAGTCTTCAAAACCACCTTCGAGATAGGGCTACTTGTTCCTTTATTTCCATCTTGTGACCTTGAGCTCCCTTAAAAAAAATTTCAGTGGAGAATCACAGCTGGTAATGTACTGCGAGTTCTTGAAGCTACACAAGGTATAGTCTGGCTAAGTTACATGTGGTTTCCATATTAGCTTGTTTGGTGGGGTATCTGCTACAAGCAGATCAGTTGCCCCACCAGTCCACCCCCTGGGAGTTATAGTTTCCTCCATATCCATCACTGTTGTAGAAGCCTCCATAACCACCACCTATGAAAGGCAAGAGAAAGTGATGCTTAATTACTCTAAAGATTTGCATCTTCACAACAAGAAAACAACCCAGGTATCTGTTGTCTATTAAAGACACCCCACCCAGCAGCACTGTCAAATGCACATTAATACTGGAAAGGCAGGTACCGTCCAACCATCAGTCAGGTAACCTGCACCGGCCTAGATCCAAGCAGGATGCTGAGGCTGCACGACAAGCACCAGACGATCTCTTATTCAAACACCACATCCAGTCTGACCCCAGCACGTTTGAGGTGCACCAGCCCAGCCCCTCTCACCTCCGAAGCCTCTGCTGCCGCTGCCGCCGCTGCGGCTGCTGGTTGACCGGCTGCTGCTGGAGCTGCTGCTGCCGAAGCCGCTGCTTGTCCGGTAGTCCCTGGCTCCGAAGCCGCCGCTGAACCGACTGCTGCAGAGGGCAAGAGACAAACAGGATTTGTCAGTCCAACAGGAGGCATTTTAAGCACTGCACGTACTCAGACTCACGTACTTTGTGTACCAACTACAGCTGGCCAACAGCCACTGCTGAGGTGAGCACACTTGATAAGCATTCCAAGGCTACCTGAAAGATTTGATTCGGTGAAATCTCTGCCTCTACAGGATTTCCAACCTTAGGTGTTTAGGCAAACCTTTTCTGACTATCTCTCATAATGTACAAGATGAGTACTTTACACATATATTGCAAAATGGAAAACAAAAAACTCACACCAAACCCAATGTGGTTGGATCGTGTTAACTACATGAAGTGTTCCCTCATTCTACCCCTGTAAGCCAGTAAATAAAAGTTTGTATTACAGTATTTCAGGTTTCCACAGCAAGACTATTTTACAAGTGACCTCGTAACTGCATTCTTTTCTCTCTCTCTGTTTTGTCAGGAGGCATTGCATTACTTTCTCCTAAACATCAAAACAGCTGCTTAAGGTACATCTCTGGCACAGGCACTTCCATGTTTTACAGCTGCTTTTACAGTCCTAAAATGGTTTTTGATAATATCATTCTACCTCAGCTGTATCTAGCTGCTTGCTGAAGAGGAAAGAGGTCTTATGTGTTAACTGCCTTATGAATAGATAGAACACAACCAGACAAACACTGTCACCTTTGCACAAACCAAGGTCAGCTAATACTGCACTTTTCATCCTCTAATTGTATTTTCTGAGACTGAGAACAGGTCACAGAACTGTCTCTCACTGGACTGAACATACACCTCTAGCCAAAGCTGTGCCTCTTACCTCTTGGATCGCCCACGGCTGCCTCCTCCTTTGTGATGCTGTTCATAGGCCATGTTCTCCAGCCAAGATGGTACTTCTTGCTTAGCCTCCACAAGGAGATCAAGCAAGTCCTTTGTAATGTTTATGTTCCTCTCATTGAAGAATGAAGTGGCAAGACCTGAAGTAGATACTCAGTTTTAGCTAACACAATCCAAGTACACCACAGCACTTAAACCCACTGCTTCGTCCAGTTCCCTACAGCCAAGCCTGAGAACACTAGCATTACTTGGAGAGAAAGCTGTTTGAGACCATTACCCCACCACAGCTAGTCACAAAATCCTGTTTACTGACAAGACACAGAAGACACCAGGCTTTACATGTAGTAAGAGAGCCTTTTGATGGCACTAAGAATATTACCCAAAGGAACTGGTAAGCTTTCCACAGCAGCTTGGCAGCAGTGACCAGCTTTGGTCACAGAAGGCAGCTCACAGGCTTCTCTCAAGTACTTATTTGGAATTAATTACTCAGCCAATACGACTGCACCTGTCAACTCAGGTATGAAGTGCTGTCTGTGAAAACCCCAGGTCACACTTACCGAGGTTTCCCACACGGCCTGTACGACCAATACGATGTACATACTCCTCAATGTCACTTGGCAAGTCGAAGTTTATGACATGCTTTACATTTGAGATATCCAGCCCTCTTGCTGCTACCTATAGTGATTAAAGGATTCAATCAAATCTTAGTAAGGCTCCACAGGCCAAGAAACAGGCTCACATGCTCGAGGAGTTTGACAGATTTCACTTACTGCTGTGGCAACAAGAATGGGGCTCTTGCCAGAGCGGAACTGGTGCAGCGCTTCCTCCCTGTCCCTCTGGGAGCGATCTCCGTGGATACTCGTGCAGGCATAGCCTTCGTGGTACAGGAAGTCCTCAAGAGCATCTGCCCCCTTTTTAGTTTCCACAAACACCAGAGTCAAGGAATCTTTACCTAAAAACAAATTGAAGCCCAGGTTAGCCAAAGAAAAGCTGCACAAATACAGGCTCCATGACCTAGTAAGAGGCAGATTCAATTCTCTGCCTGTTTATTCCCAAGTAACAATGGGGACCTCCCTCCCCATTTTTTATTAATAGACATGCCCACATCAACTTGATACTGGCCTTTAGCCAGTGCAACATATTCACTGCACATCAACAAAATACCCTTTCATTCACCCAATCAACAGAAATTCTTAGTGCTCGAGTGAATATTTGCCTATTCTGAATTTTGCCTCATTTGCTTATCTGCAGGTATTCTTTACCTGTGGCATTTAGCAGGTCAAGCAGGAATGATCGCTTGTCTGGCTCTTCCACCCATACTACTTTCTGTGTAATGTTCTCAGATGTAGAACCTACTCTGCCAACAGCCAGAAAGATGTACTCATCAAGGAAGTCACGAGCAAGCATCTAAAAAAAGAGGAGGAAAAAAAAAATAAATCACAATTAATTAATACTTTTGCCCTCCTTCCAAAGATGTCATCTCTTTGGCTTTACGAGCTTTTTAAGTATTTAAACTCCTGTTAAGTACCTGGATTTCCTTGGGGAAAGTAGCACTGAACATCATGGTGTGACGAACCCCCTTTGGTGGCATAGTATCTTGTTCAACAATTCGACGAATTTGAGGTTCAAACCCCATGTCAAGCATTCTGTCAGCTTCATCAAGGACTAGGTACCTAAACAGCAATAAAAAACATCTTCAGAACATTTTTCTGGAAGCTCTGCTCTGGTGTGCACTGGGTTACAAGTTCTGAACTACATGTTTAGACAGTCCAAAAGCTACTATCTGACATCCTTAACTGTATCCCGCTTTAAGCCATTTGTACATGGACAAGCAACACTTTACTTACTTGCAGAAATCCAGCCCAATCTTTCCCCTCTCCATCATATCAACCAGTCGTCCTGGAGTTGCTACAAGCAAGTGACATCCACGTTCTAAGTCACGGATCTGCTGGCCAATGTCTGCACCACCATACACAACGCAGGGGCGAACTCTGGAGCGGTATGCAAACTGTAAAACAAAGTAAGTTAGCTCCAAGAAAAATTTTACTTGAGCTATGTTGTAATAATAAACTGTTAGATATACCTTTCTGGCTTCCTCATAGATCTGCACAGCCAATTCTCTGGTGGGAGCCAAGACCAGTGAGATTGGATATTGCTTACGGCGCCCATACCTCCCATTCTCCTGCAGGAAAAAAAACAACTTTGGCATGAGCAACCAAAACACAAAGGGAAAGAAAAAAGCTACTACAGGCAATATTTAAGGCAGGTCACCAGGTTTAAGAAAGACAAAGCATGACTGAGAGTCAGTTTGAGCACTGCCTCTGAAGACAGCCCTATTAGAGTGCCCAAGGTTCAGCTGTGGATTACTATGGCAACAGCTGCACAATCCTGGTTTCTACAACAACCACTGCAATCCTCAACTTCAGCAGCACAGAATTAACAGCCACAGAACCAGTTACTCCCTATTCTGAAATTATTAAGACACAGAAATGTGACCAAGTTGCTTTTTGTAGCAGTGGAAGTGTCTTTTAAGTTTATGCAATAACAAAACCTCTCATTAAAAAAAAAATGCACAGTTATGCATACAACTCTTCAGAAGAAAAAATAGTAATCCACAGCCTGGATTTTTTAAGGGAAACACCTAAAGTCTTCTTGAAGCTAAGATGCTTGCCTATCATACCCAAAATGATGACATTTAAGAGCAGATGTTGTGTTCAGTAGCACTCATCAGCTCATGTGGGGAGGGGAAAAACCCAAACCTATGACACAGGTCGTCACTTTTCCAGGACTGGGTATTTGAATACTTGCCTTCATTGCTCTCAAGGCATCACCAGGGCCATCTGCATATATCTGGCTCAGTATTGGTAGAAGAAATGCAGCTGTTTTCCCAGACCCTAGTAGAATACAAACCAGTATTATTAAGAGTTACTATCAACTACAGCACTAATCCTGTATCAGTAGCACAGTAAATCTAGTCAAGTCATATCTAAAGTACATGCAAGACTAAAGTTAATTAGATTCCAACACACAACTATTTCAGTACACTCTGCACAGGAGGTTCTACCTCTTACGTGCAGTAATACAAAACCCCACTTCTACTGAGAGTAAGCAGCAAAGAGGGATTAACTCACCTGTCTGAGCACAGGCCATTAAGTCTCTCTTTTCTTTAATTATAGGTATTGCATGTTTCTGGACTGGAGTAGGACGGGTGTAGCGTGTGAGTTCAATGTTTCCCATTATAATTTCTCCCATGTCAACATCACTGAACTGTGAGATATTTAAAAGGAGTAAGATCAGAATCCTTCCCTTCAACCACCACGTTAACAGTAATAAGTCGTTTATAAGGTAGCTCTTGTTTCAGCCTTTCATATAGAATTTTTATCTATAACTTTAGTATACACTTAGTGCAGCTTTCTAAGCAATCCTTAAAAAGCCAGCCAAGCCTGAAGTGCAGGCTGCATTAGCACACACACTGTGCTTGGTCTAACACTACCTATGGCTTAGTAGTTGCTCCCAAATCAACATCTCCAAAGCACTTCCACTTCTTCACAGGTTCACTGTTTAAGGACAAGTTACAGTTAAGAAGTAAGCTGTGAGTGTTGACTGAAAAAGCTTACGCTATTTCTTCCCTTAGTTCATCATATGCAACCCTCTTCTGCAAAACAGCTTAGCTGTAGAAGGGAAGACAGTGTTTCCTTTCCTCCCTAAACTTCAGACATCAAGCTACCCATGCAAAATAGTCACTATTACATATATCTTAGCAAAACAGACTTTTAAAAAGATCTTACACTTTCAATATGTGGAGGACAGTTGCTGCCTGTTGCTTCAACAGGGATATCATCATATTTCTCGAAGTTAATGCCAGTATTGCTTCCTGAAAAGAGTTCCCTAAAAACAGAAGAGGAAAGTATTTTTATTTGCTGGAATTATCAAATGACCCTCCCCTATGGATGGGTACCATTCCATGACTTACTGTTCCAGGCGTTCACTCGGGGGGAGAGGCTTGGACCAGTCATCCTCATCTGATTTGTCACACCAGCGGCTGTTCCCACCACGCTCAAATCTGCCGAAGCCACTCCGGTCATAGTCCCCTCCTCTGCCACGCTCCTCGTATCTAAACACAGCACCAGAATCAGAACATCCTTCCCAGGCAATGGGGGTACTGACATGCACAATGAAAGCAGTGTATGTTCTGTGTATTACACACACAGCGGTGGAACAATTCAAAATCATCAGGTTATCTACACTTGCTTCTTGACCTAAGAACAGAAATTAGTCCTGGCCATCAGACCAGGACATTTTTCTTTGTCAGACAGGAGAGCTTGTCATGATTTCAGAGCTCAGTTTAGCTTAGCACATTGAACTTTGCGTCACCAGTTTTATTTGATTATGCATAAAAAAATGTAAACAGCCATCTGCCAGTGGAGCTGGAATCCAAGTTGCTCAGTCTTTGCCATTTCTTTGTAGGGAGCTCTGTTTAAACCTCTTAAGCAGCATTATTCTGTATTCCCCCACCCCTTCATCCACCTCATTCTACACAGGTCTCCCATGTCCAGACAAAACCCTCCAGTGCTGCAATTTGTTCCTTTACTACCCCACCACACGTGTGACCAAATACCTCCATTATGTCATATAAGTATTTCATAAAGAGGGAGCTCACCTGTATTACTGACTTGGCAAGAAGGTGGAAGAAGTCCTTACCTCAACTGTTTAGCTTTTGGCCTGGTAAATCATGTTTGAGAAAACTCTGGATACAGGACTAGGTCAGCTTTACTAAGTAGTCGGTAAAGGTCACTCTCACCACACTTGTGCATACAACGCATGATGTGTGTAAGACTGATCAAGTAAGGCAGAGAACCTGCAAGAGTCTCACCCAGTTTTATTAACTACACTTTTTAAACAAGAAAAAAAATTTGAAATTAAAAAAAAAAAAAAAAATATCCGTAGTGATGTACTGTGTGTGCTCCCAACAGCTCTTCACTGTTCTCCAGGACATAGCCACCCACCTAGCACTGCTGTGGTGAATGTTGAAGTCAGCCAGTCACTACAGCTGCAGTGAGTGGCTGCTGGCAGACTACAGGGCACATTTTTCAACACATGCAAGTGGCCCATCCTTGAAATCATGTAGCTGCAAAGGCAAGGTTCTCTCCCTCTCTCCTCCCCTCCCAAGCTCCTCCTACCTCATGCTGTTCACACTTGGAACTCTAATTGTAACATCAAGATTACAGGTGCAGTGCTGGGGCTGAGGCAGACTCCATGTGCAGCACCAGCCCAACCAGTACTTGCCTCCCTCCTCGGGACCCGGTTCCGCGGTCGAAGAAGCTGGACTTGGCGTCGCGGTCGGAGCGCGCGCCGAAGCTGCTGTAGGCATCCTTGTCTCGCCTGGAGCTCCAGCCGCCGCTGTCGAAACCTGGCAGAGAGAGGGAATTCAGCCACACATGGCACAGTCCAGGCTTTGACGAGAAAACACCGCTTCTGTCCAGGAAATCTGCACTGAAAGGTCTAAACTCCCTCAGGAATGGATGAGGCATGAACCTTAAGACTTGCTCTAAAAGGGGCTGAGCATTTCTCACCACCCATCAGAACTGAAACTTCTCCCGGTATGTACAAGCCTGTTGGTTTGTTTTTTTTTTAAATATGCACTTGCCTTAGTACAAGTATTTCAGCTGCCTACCCTGAATCTTGCCAAACCTCATCTATGTCACCTCTCCAACACAAATCCCTGATCACACATGTAATTTTTGGAGGTTAACAAGGCCTCTCAGAGATCAATAAATGGTATCCAAAATACAAACAGAGGTTAGACTGTTTTATCATACTGCAAGTACACAAAGCAATGTGATCTGCACAGACTAAAAGTAACAGCACCCTACACAAAGAAGGTATATGGAGCTCTTCACAAAAAATTAATCACTCTGAATTTTCCCACAGCACTTCTACCCCTGCCAACAGTAGGTACCTACTTAGGTATGTTAACTCAAAAGAATACAAAGTATCTTAACTTGCCAATACTAAAATAAAAACCTCACTTTTATTCTGCTATCAGAGCCTGTGAGGTAGCACAAATCAGAAGCTTTAAACACTGCTCTGGTACTGAACTAAGAAATTATAAATTCTCTTTCAGAGGTCCAACCTGCCCAAGTTTGTGTCATATTTTGATGTCAGCTGTGGGATTCCAGCAATCTGTTATATTAAATAACAGAACAGATAAACAAATAATGTCACTCCTGTGAGCATGCTTTGCCAGCTCTACAGCACAAAACCAGTCCAGACCTATTCATAAGACAATAAAAGCAACCACAGAACAAACTCATTCCAAAGAAAGGGGCTGTTCTAGGCTCAGTCTCTCTGCAAAGGCTTTGCTACCAGAATTACCCCATGTTTCTGGGTGTTCTGTAAAGAGTGCCATTAAATTCTAGTACACAGAATCCAGAAACATACTGGTCACAAGGGAACTTCAAAATCTGTGGTAACTGTAACTCTTTTGTCTGGATAACTGAAACAGACACCAAAAATCATCCATCCGTGAAGTTGTTTAGCACACAAGATCATGGAATGAGCTTCAAGACCTCCAAACTGCTTTAAGAAGCAACATTAGTCCTTAAAGATAACAACTTCAAGAAAGTTGTTTTGGTTTGCTTAGAAGATAGCTAAACACAGATTTTATTATGAGTAACTTTCAGGCCACACTACAACTATTGGGATGTCATCCTGCCCAGAGATCTAACTGCAGTGGTACCGACAGAGCCATCTTCACAGACACAGACACAGTTTCTGAACAGTGAAAAAACTGAGATGACAGTATACCTAAGATCTTCTACCAAGCCTGAGAAGCTCAAAGAGTCAAAGTTTTATACTCCAAATATCTACAAAGCAACCTCCTTCACCTTGCCCACTACAGCACTCATTTCTGAAGCTGGTACCTTGCCACAATTTTAAGGTAGCACAGCAACTTCTACACCAAAGACAGGTATCCAAAGGTCCAGGCATACAAGTCAATTTTAAGTAAATGACAGCCATTTAGTTGTTGGAATTTCAGACATCAAATTGCAAATTAAAACCAGAAGTAAATGCCCTGAGAATACCCATAACAGACCAGAGAACAACTTCTCTAAAAGTGAAGATTACAATGCTGTGCAAGGACTACCCAGAAATCCCTTAAAATATCAAGGGTTATATTTTTTTTTAAGTAAAAACCTGTAGAGAGTCCATCCAGCACATCTTCCCCACTGCAGGGGCAAGAATACACCAAGTAATCAACTTGCAGAGCAGTTCTGTACTCCTTACACCTATGAACAGCATTACAGTTGTCAATATGTCTCCCTCAACCAGCATTTTAATTCACATTTTGTAACACTAACACAAATCACTGCCGGCTCAATTGAGAACCTGCCACATGCAGCAGCAATAATCATTTTTTTAAAAGATGGGAGAAATAGAATTATAGATTCCTTTAGGGTGGATAAGACCTTTAAGATGAGTTCTTAACTTTTTTTTTTTATTTTATTTCCTATAGATCAGATTACAGTTTGATATCCAGAAGCTGCTTCCAGGAAGTTTAAGAAGAAACTTACATAAGAACAAGCTTTGGTACTGCCAAGCTGAGCTCATGGAAGCAAGACACTTTAGGCCAGGAAGCCCTGCATACCGAGCTCCGGCAGCTGAGAAACAGAATTGCCACTAAGTAACCTAAGGACATTATTTCTATGCAGGCTGTTTTTTACTACCGCCCTGCTTCCTATTTACAAAGACAAAAGATTAATATTAGTGGGACAGATCTGCAAGTAAATGGAAGTTTTTTTTTCAATCAGGTTACTACACTTGTAAGGCTGCACCAAGAGTTTGTTGTATGGTTAAATAATGCCATGCAAGGTTGTTTCCTCACATCTCAGCTTTGAAAAATCGGCCATTAAAAATTCCAAGGAGCAGACAAAATTCAGAACAGCTTCAATGCAGCTGAAGAAATCACTGAGTTATGTAAACAGAAGCAAATGTAACTTTAATGGAAGTACAACTGTAGAACAGACTTCAAATCATCCTACAAGACAAGACAGCTCAGCTTTACAAGCACAAACTCATGATGCTTCCGACAGGGTCCTGAACTGAAACTTTTCCATTCAGCAATTATGAACCTTGCCACAGGGAACCAGGAAGAGGCCAGTGGTACAGCACTCAGGCAGGTTTAAAGGCAATTTTTGAACATTAGGTTTACCAAGGAAAGTTGGCAGCCAACTATTGATTGAACATGCCACATGTCAGATTATGGTCTCATGACCTATTTACCTTTTTGTAAGGTGAAGTCCTCAGAAAAGCCTCACGTAATCACACCCACACTGCTGTGTCTGAACTCTGCTTTTGCACACAATGAAGTACAATGCCAGTCCTACACATAATAGGTCATGGTGGAACTCAAGGTTATTGCATCTTTTACCCACAAAACTTAGCACTGAACGTCACACAAGGAATCTACGAAGAGCAAACGTTCACAACCACCTTAATGCTGTTTCCTGCTTTTGAGAAACCTGCACATTCCTCAGATTTGGCAAGTCAGGTTCTTGCAAGACAGCTCATTGGAGGTCAGTGTGACTGGGAACAAGAGCACTGAACTGGCTGCCACCACTCCCTCTCCTTTTCCTGAAACATTCAGCTCTGGTAACACACTGCTCATCACTTGGTGCTTCAGGCTATAGGTTCTTTTACATAACAAAACACACAAAACAACAACAAAACCACAAGCAAACAAAATCCACACCAAACCCTGAACACCCAGAAAACCCACAAATTTGGACACATACGAAGGCAAGCCTTTGATTGATCTTTCTTCAAATGGCTTAAAAGTATTTTTCATCTAGTCAGATTTCAAGTGAAGGACTGTGAGATATATTATCTTTTAAGTATTGTCCTCCCACCCACTCACAACAGAAGCCATCCTCCTGCAGTAATGGAAAGGATTTGTGGATGTTTACTGCTTTAGAAACATATGAGATCCAAGTCCTCTCCTGTCACAGAACCTCAATTCTTTACTTGTAACACAGCAGGAAGTGTTTTAGATGCTGCATTCTGGTAGACTTCAATAGGTGTTAGAGGAAATGTTTCTCTCATATCCACTCAAGTCAGCAGACATGGCAACAGTGCTGCAGCCCCTGCCCCCTTGGGACCTCACACAAAAAGGTCACAGTTTACTTCACTGAAGTGTTTTAAGAAACTTTTCTGTTGTATTATGTTCTGTTTAGAGATTTAAATGGAAGATGGCAGGGCCACTTCTCAGCATAAACCCCTGTGTAAACACGTGACCAAAATAGGTCATGTACTTCATGTTTGCTTCAGCAACAGCCTGCATTTCCTTCTGCAAGTTCTCCCAGGGGCTTCCATAAAAACTGCAGGAAGCTGAATGAGGACATCTCTTTGTGTAAAATACGCATTTACAGAGTGAAACTGGGCTGTTTGTTCATATTAAACAACTGATTAAGTTCCACATCACGGTCACTAACAGAAAAACTGGTACCCACAATGCCCATTCAGACCAGCACTCAAGACTCTATGGCAAGTTAAGATGGAGTCTCCATCTTGCTTCAGTCACAGCTAATTGTTACACAAACACACGGGGTATCTTGTCAGTCAGATACTGAACTTGAGCTTATGCTATAAATTGGTGAAAGATCTAGAAGAGCACACTACAAGCAGAGATGAAGTTGCCGTGTTTTGCACAGGACAGTCAAGCAGTCTGTGCAATTCCCTCCAGCAGTACTGTCAGAGTCTCTGCAGTGTGCTCCTAGAGATGCAAGAACCAGTTCAGTGTTGTCACCGTGTTTTTGATACATACCCTGTTTTGAAGCTTCCCTGTTCCGCAAGTGAGGAGGAATGTATCGGCCTTCTACAGGACAAAAGAAAGGCAGTGTTACAAACCCGTGTCAGCACAGCTTGAAATGCTTATCTTGTCAACAACAGCTTCTGCTTAATGAAAAACCATCTGCTTTTAGGATCTCCTGCAGCACTTTAAACAAGAATCCTTTAATACAGCACTTGGTAGCATGCTCTCAGTTAAAGTTTCAGTTCTTGCACGCTCATTTAGGCAGCTGGTTTAAGGCACAGATGTCTTGTGTTCCTCTGACGGAATCACACTCCCATTTATGGGTGTAACAGTGTCTACAACAAAAGCCTTCCTTGAACCCATTAAGGCTCAAGCTGGTGCCAGATACTTGAGCAACTCAGGATATTTACTGTGACATTTAAGTACTGGCACTCACGGTATTACTACTAGTATTTTTCCTTCCCCTTAAATTCACCCATCCCCATCCATTCAGGTCAGATCAAAGCAGAAGCCACACCTAATTGCCTCTGAATAGCATTCCTGTTTACAATCCAGAAACCTGTCTGCTAAAGCAACATGAATGGGAACATATCAGCCACAAGATGAAGGTGAATTCCTGGAAGATTCCTGTCTTCTTAACATACTTAGGCCTTGCATATCTATATCACTTTCTATTCAACGAACTGAGATCAGCAGAGTTAACATTCCTACTCTAGCTAGGTATTTTAAGAAGGTAAATCACCACATTACTACAATCAGTGGCCTCAGATGAGGCAATTAAAAATCTGGGACAGAACTGGTTAATTCTGTTAATTACTTATGGAACACAATTAGTTCTCTCAAGCTAATTAGGTGTTTCAGAAATGTGCACGTATACTCTACCACTACAAAATTAAGCGGTTTCATCTAAACCACAGTGTTTTCAATGCAAGCTTAACTGGCTACCTCCTATTTCCTCATCAGCCTCTGTAAACTTTGGCTTTAGAAACTGCTTTTCACAGCTGCAAACCCCCAACTTCTAAAACTTGAGAATTTGTGTGTACTTACTGCTTGTAGAGCTTCCTTCAGTCTGAGAGTCTGAGGAGTTCAAGTCTAGACCAGAAAACTAGAAGAAATAAGACAAGTGTCAACATGTTTTACCATTAACCTATGCTAAGACACAAAAAAAAACATTTTCACTTATCAGAACCCAGCTACTGCAAAGATTTTTTTTTTGTCTCACACCAAATTAGGTCTCCTATTATTACACTGTGTCATCTTTAATGTTTTTATACCCACCAGTAACACACACCCACACAGGACAGCAGAGTATCTCACACCCACCAAATCACTACCACAAACTTCTGCTTCACACTACATGCAGGCTAAAGAGACATTTTAAAGACTAAATTTCAGTGCACTCAAATGCATTCGGATTTGGGTCAGTGACAATCTTTTTTTTTTGCTCCAGAAACTCCAGCACAAGCAATGCCAATTCAGTTGGGCACTTCAATTGCAGAGACTCGATATATTTTTAACTGCAATAACACTACTAAGACATTACATTTGACGCAAATACTGCTCACAAAACATTAGGTGGTGTCTGCCAACCTCTTCAGCAAATACAAATTTTTCGTTTAATTTTCCAAAACGTTTATAGCCTTCAGTCTCCCAGTAAAGTTTTCCAAAAGATACTCCGTTCACGCACTACTGGTGTGCCGCTCAGAGGTTTTACGTCAAACACAATATGGGCTCATTTCAGCAGAAAGCAGTGGGAAACCGATAGAGCTTAAGAACCATCTTATTACAGTTGTTTGCCTGCATAGCAGGATTACAAACTTGTATCAGAAAAATAAGGCATGTTAAATAAAAAAAAAATTTACGTTATGTATTGCACAGAAGTGTTTTTCAACATGAGCTGAATTAATCCAAAGCAATGACTCCAATGCTCTGTCCTTTCTGGCGCTCAGCTGCGTGAGCTGCCGCCTTAAGACATTCACTTCTTTAGGAATTCTCCCACGGCTGACCTCATAACATCCTGTCTTTAAAGCCACCACTTAAAATGCCATCTTTCTAGCTGATCGAAGCACCAACGCAGGGCTTAAGAATGGTTCTTATTTTTAACAGCCAACAAAAACAAAGGCTCTCCACTAGGTCAAGGGGCCTCTCCACAATCAACAAGAAGCGACGGATGAATCTTCTCGCAGTAGATCCCCACGGCGGGGACAACCCTTCCCCGGCGCTGCCTGGGGCAGCGGTGGCGCAGCCCCGGCGCCATCTCAGTGCGGCACTGCGGGCTGGATTCCCGGCGCAGCGGGAGCAGCTAATCCGGCTGCCGGCGCCCGTCACGTGTGGCGCGGGGGGGCAGCGGGGGAGCAGGGGAGGGAAGGGAAGGGCCGTCTCCATGACCTACTTCGCGGGAGCGGCCGAGGGCGAGCGCTGCCCGGCCGCGGCCCCGCCGCGCCAGATGGGCTCTTCCTGCCCCCGCCGCCTTCCCCCATGGTTAGATAACCATCGATCCCGCCCAGCGTGGGGAGCGGGCAGGAGGGATGGAGGGATAAAGAGGAAGAAAATAACAAAAAATGGTGCGGACTAACACGAGTCCAGGCCCAACTGCGTCACCAGTGCCCGGCAGTACCGGAGCTCGAACAAAGGCGGCCGCCAGCGCCGCCTCCCCGGGGAAGGAGCGTCACACAAAGCGCCGTATCGTGTGTGTGCGTGTGTGTCCCCCTTCCCCCGCCCCGCACAATGGCGGCCATTGACCGCCCCTTCCTCCTCCTCCCCCCCCCGCTGCAGTTCCCGCTGCGGCCGCCGGGGGCCGCTGCCGCTCCCGGCGCTCCCACACAAAGCGGACCGAGCGCGGCGCGGGGGCCACGGGGCCCGAGCGGGACCGGGGCCGGGCCGGGCGGCACCGGCGGCCCCGCACCCCGGCAACGCCGCCCCGGCCGCGGGGACAACGCACCGTGGCGGGGGGGACCCGGCGTGGCGCGGGGCCGCCGCACGGCGTTAACTGCGCAACGAGCGAGTGCGCCACAACAGGCCGCGCTGGGGGGGAGACGGGGGTTACCGCGGGGGAAATCGCGACACGACCGCCGGGAAGCGAGGAGCGAAGCCCCACGCGAAGGATCCCGACCATCCCTGACGCCCTCCCTGCGCCAAGAGCTTCCGCCGCGCGCCTCCCCCGGGTAACGGAGCGGCCTTTCCGCTTCTCGTCCCTCACCTGCTGGTCTAGACTGAGGGCATTTTCCACCGCCACATGACTCATAACGAGAGATCGGTCTCGGGCTCGTCCCGCTCCGCCTCGAGAAATGGGGATCTGCTGGGCCGGGAGGTCGCTGCCGTGGGTGTCACTGGTTCCGCCACGAATCGCTTCCCTGACTGAGCCCCCCCCGCCGCGGGCCCGGCCTTTATATAGGCCCCGCCCCCCGCGCGCCCGGCCGCGCGCACTGACCTCAGCGCGCACGCGACCGCCTCTCCGCCCTCCCTTCCCGGCGCTATCGCGAGAACTCCGCGCAGCTCAGTGGCCGGCGAGGGAAGCTTTCCCGGAGGTGTCGCGAGACTTCGGGGCGCCGGACCCGCGCGGTCTCCGGCGGTACCGCGAGGTTTCCCCTCCCCCCGCTCCCGCCCGGCTCTGCTGGGGAGAAGAGCGGCAGCAAATTCTCGCGAGATCACTACCCCCGCCACCAACACACAGCCTGCGCTGCGCTGTCCTTTTGTTCGCCGCCCTCGCGAGAGCGCCCCGCGCGCGGCCGAGGCGGCCCTAGAAGGAGGCGGGCCCTGGGTCACGTGGGCGGGCGCAGCCGCCATCTTGTCGCTCCCCCCTCGGCGGGCAGTGGCGCAGCGCGTAATGGCGGCGCGGCGGGGAGGAGGGGCTGCTGCGCCCACAACACACCGGCCTCGCTCCCTCGCCTGCTCGTAGCGTAGGCCCAACCTGCGGCTGTGCAGGGCTCAGACCATCCCCTGTGCTTGCTGCCCAGCGGTACGTGGCTGTGAGCCGCTCACCCCAGCGCGGTGCTGGTGCCTTCCACTAGTAATTGCACGTATTCATGAGCTCTTTCTCCAAGACCCTTAGCCATCAAACATACTGACGTGCCGGAGGACTGCCCTTGTTTTCCCTGTAGTGTCAGTTTTGCCGTCTATCTCTACATCCACAAATATCCCCACCTTGGATTCATCAGGACTTTTAGGCTGTAAGCATCAGTCAAATAGTAAGCATTGAACTGTCTGTCATTAGAAAAAAAACCCCACAAATAACCCCATTCCCTTCTATGACAGCCTGCTGACACAGAGAACAGCAAAGCTGCTGCCTTGAATTTGGGTCAGTAAAAGTACTGATGAGCGTGCTTAGGGGAGCAGGCCATGGCCGGGGCTGTGAAGTGACAGGGAAAAGGACACGAGGTTTGGCTGTCCTTGATCCACACATAGCAATTACTCCCCCATTTCCCTCCTCCTCAGGCTCCTGCCTCTTCCCAGAAGAAAACCACAAGGAAGATCCATTCTCCAGAAGGATGATTCACCATGGGATTTGAAAACAAGACCGAACTTTTCCACAGTACTCATGCATTAAACAGCCCATCCCTGCCTAGGTTTTTCCTTGCCCTTAAAATTTGAGCTCTAGAACCAAAGTCTTCCTGTTGCAGAATTAGGTCCTACAAGATTTAAACATCCACAAACAAGTCCTTGAATGAGCAACACATGCTTCTCACAGGCAAACCACACAATTTTGCGATGCTCTGGTCTAAAACAAAACATTTACCAGTCTTCTGCTTTCACCTTCCATAACACTTCTCCGTCCAGCTACAGCTCCAGAGTTAAAGATTTATGCTTGTATTTCTTCCCTAGGTACACCTATTTGTATAAATTAAAAGCTCGCAGGTTTCTTCATCGAGGCTGCCTGAGAGTTAAAAGGAAAAAAGTTTCTGTGTCCTTTAAGAAGCTATTACTGGGTGTACGCCCAAATTTTGGGTTTTTTGAAAGCAAGTTTCAAATAATGCTTTTAATTCCTTTTCTTCTTACAACTTTGTAGACAATTCAAAATTGTAAACAATTCTGTCATTCCCTTTAAATCCCTGCAAGGTCTGCAGCATTTTACAAACAAGGGCGTCGTTTGTGATCATTCATATGCACCAGAAAATGACATTAATTAATCCGTTGCTGTGCAAGTTTTAGAAGTATCACAGCAATTGAAAGCCTGATCCTGCAGGCAGGGAAGTCAGTTCTTGGAGAAGTCAGTTTTCCCTCCGAGTTGCCATCTGCACTAGGCAGGACTATTCTCAGTTTCACTTTTAATTCTCCCACAGCTGACTCAGACACAATTCCCTGGAGGAAGCTGAGCAGCTCCTGAGCGCTTGAGTCAACACCAGAGTCCTCACAAACTGCTCACTTTAAACTCAGGCAAGTTTTTGCCAATGGGCTCAACCAAAGCGCCTCAAAACCTGACACTGGCGAGCGCTTGGACACTGAGTTCTTAAATCCCAGCAAATTGCCAAATCTGGTATTCCTTCCCCTACAGAACCCCATCTGGTAGGTGTTCTGAAAGGCTGCACTGATAGCCCCAAAACAGCCAGAAATGCAGCTCTGTGAGTCTTGAGGAGGTTGCCTTAGGAGGCAAATATCACCCACTGCCACCAAGCCATGTATGTGTTGTGAAGTCAGTGTGTTTATGAAGTTATATCGGACTTTTGAAGTGTTTTTACCCAATGCTGACAGACTCTGGCCTTGTGTACACGAGTTTCCTTATCCATTTTGAAACTATCAACAGGTCCTACACTACTGACCATCTTAACAAGCAGATTTCTCATTATACACAACTATGGACCCCCTTCTTAGGAAAGAAGGTATTTTACTAATGGTAAAGCAGGTCAGACACCCAGAGTGTGATAAAAGATTAATCCTACCGCAGATGTAATTCTCAAGTTGCAGTAGTGAAGACCTGTTTCTTGTTCTACACAGCTGCCTATGAGGCTAAGAACTCATACCATATTTTTATGAGTCTTTCATACTGTAAAATGGCAGGGCAATCAAAATATAAATTTAATGTTGTGCAGCCACAAGTTAGCCAAGGGATTTGGAAACAGCCTTTAGTCAACAATGAATATCTCTCATTAATATCAGAGATCTGTCTTTAGCAGCATGACTTCCACATGCTCCATCAGTTCCCAAATTTCTGTGGACATTTTTAGGCATCAAAAGGCAGAATTTTAGTGTGTGGGACAAAGACATTGCACTGAAGCCAAGGATTCCTCTCACTGGCATGATTTAGTGATTACTAAACTGTGCCTGGACAGCATTTGACAGAATATTGACAAAATACTCCCCATGCTGCAACGCTTTGTTCTATCACTGCCTTTACTGGATTCACCTGTATCCTCAATCTTAGCACATAATGCCTTTAAGTCATGTGAAGAATTAAAAGGCAATCTGATTAAGAGCTGCCCTGTCCTTTGGCCAGTGTGCTGCCACCCAAGCCCTGCTGGCTCCCCTTCCCTTGTCTCTCCATGTTCCATTTTCTGGGAGGTAAAATGCACACAGTTGATTGGAGGGAGCTTAGTGAAGAGCAGATTCATGATGATTCTCTGAAGAGATGCCTGGAGTTTGTTTTCAGGCTTCAAAGAAATTCTCATCTTGTCCTGAAAAACCACAAAAGACTGTTTGCAGAATGCAGGGATTCTTATCTGAAAGGAGAGACAGAATTGGGAAGTTTTATAAGCTATGACTCTAGAGCAGGGATACACACAAAAAAATTAGTGCCTTCGAATATACACTAGTCCTTGTCTGAGGCAGCATTCAAGGCTTCTCTCTCTCTCTTTTTCTTTCTTTAATGAAGTCCTATTTTTATTTTCTGTAATGGTTTAATGACGAGATCAAGTAGTCACAGGCTTCTGTGGGAACTGAGGAAGTACAAGCATAGTTTTGTTCTTATTTCTTCTTGTTACATGAGGATCAGAAACAGGGAGAAATGAGGCCATGAATGTGGACTCAGACTTTTAGGGGATGGAAGAGAGAATGTTTTTTGACTAAAATGACAAGGGTTGTTGTCCTGAGTGGAAAAGTGAATGGAGAGAATGTGGCAATTCTCTGAACATTGAAAATTCCTGAGTTGGGCTCTATTTTTTCATATCCTGGGATTCCTTGCTAGCTTGGATTTTTAAAACCTTAATAATTTTTTATTTCTCTGCATTCAGACTTCTCTGCATTCAGATTTCTCCATCATCCCCACTGGTCTCGAAATTATATTGCCTCCCTCTTTCACTCTTCAAGTTTATGCACTGCTGTGTCTTCCCAAATGCTGTTTTCCATGTTCTAATTAGATTAAGGGCTTGCCTGCACAGGAAAGTTACACTGCTATTAATTTGCAGTTTGCTTTAAAGAAATTACATTAAACCTGGGCAAAAGGCCATGTGGACTCCCTGGTATTCCTCTGCAGAAATACAAATGGCTTATTTCAGGTTAGATCAGGTCAATTAGGAACAGGAAGAACTTGCAAAGCACTAAGTTTTCCTACATCAGAACAAAGAGAGTCCAGCAGCTCCTTCTGCAGACTGTAACCTCCAAATGGGAAGAAAGACTGGGGCTCTGCAGGAGCCGCAATCTGCTGGACAGAGGTGGCTGCTGCTGTCACTGCCCTGGCTTGGGCTGTGAAGCAGCTCTTGCCCACTGCAGCCTTTTTCCTACCAGGACATCCCAATCCACAGCACTCAGAGGACAGAAATAGGAACTGCTGCCTCTGTGCAAGGTATTTCCTTCCACTCTGTTCATGTAGGTATTAAAAACGGCGTCCTTTGCCCCCAAAAATTACAGTATGGTGTTGTTCAGTACGGCAAAGTCGTGAGTACCCATTTACTGCCCTTCTTTGAATGAATGAATGCCTGGAGTTAAATACTGGTTTACAAGTAGATTGTAGTTTTATGAGTGTGCCTTTCTCTTGTAGGTAAGCCCAAAGAAGAAATGATGAAGACAAAAGAAGAGAGACTTTTAGGCATAAGAAGAAAGGAAAGAGACACATCAGTAAATCTTGGATTCACATTCTCATTGCAAACTGGTTTGAACTAGTAAGCTCATAATTGCCTAAATCAAAATAGGCACCTAGTCAAGATGGCTCCTACATTAATCAGCATCAGTTATACTTTGAGGGAGGCACTAATGTTTCTCATTTCAGTTTCTGTAAGGCTTTTCTAAATACCAAGAGTAACTTTTATGTTATGTAACATAAATGTAACATTAGACTCTTCTTTGAGAGCCCTTCAGAGCGTCACTGACCAAGTACCACTTGCCAGCACTCTCCCCTCTGGTGTGCAAGAGTTTGACTTCAGCTGCCAGCTGTGAGCACCTGGCAAGGCCTGCCCTTTGCAGATGGTGGTTGTGCAATGTGGTGCAGCTGCCAGGAGTGCTTGGGTTAGGAGTGTGGCCTCAGCCATCTGAGGAATGCCCGGTGTTGCTCCTTATTGAGATGATGACTCTGACAGTTGAGGGATTGTCAGGGTCCTGAGGATACTCCGAGCTCCCCACAGCCCTGCCAGGAACTGAAAGGACAAATCATGAAGACCATGAAGCAAACCCAACACTGATCTTTGGGGCAAAGGGGGAAGAAGGTCCCTCTTCCTATTTTACTCACTCTTGCTACAGGGCAAGGTTCTGTCACTTGGCAGGGGAAGGATCACCAGCAAGGGAATGGGAGTGGTGTAGGGACTTGTAACACAAAGGTTGGTGGCCTGAGTTAATGTCACCAGGTTAGCAGGTCATCAAGACCACAGGGCATCGACCTGCTGTCCCTCAGGGCATTCAGATCTGTAAAAACATGGTTAATCGTGATGACTGCCAGAGCTGAGACAAGTGGAGATGCTGACAGTTCCAAAGAGCTACAAAAAGATACCCAAACCCTGTGCATAGTCACCAATCCAAGAATAACCCAGGACTCCAGAGCTGATATCCCTTGTGTTCTCTATGGCATCACACAGATCCTGGAGCCATTACCTGGGCACAAACTTCATGTTGCCTGGATTTTTGGTTAAATGGCTTAAACATTTTGGCTAGGTGCCCAGTGGCTGCTCTTGTGAGTGTGAGAATATGAATGTGGCTGAGTGAAACCTGTTTTGTTTCTGGTTTTATTTTAAATTAAATCACTTTCTTCCCCTTCCACCCTCATCCCCACCTCTCCTATTGTTTTCTACCTTGTTTTTACCATGTTGGAGCAGTATTTTCTATAGAAGAACAAGGAGTAGTAAAGAGAAGCACCCAGAAGCACCCATCTTTCAGATGACAGTAGAGAAAGAACCTGCCATCTGAAAGGCAGGTTTTATTTAAAAATTTACTGTCAGGAGAAAAGTCTCTCATTTTCTAGATGAGTCTTCAAAGGCCACCCTGTCCCTCTTGCTGCCTTTGGTCAGCAGTGCAGGTCACACAGCTGGAGCTCTGGCCCACTCCCTTTAAGAGGCTTAGCTCAGGCTTCAGTGTGCATATTGCAACCTTTCCACTTAAATAATTAAAGATAAAGGGTTTTGGAGACATCTAGTCCATCACACTGCCTTAAGACTAAATATATCCATCCACTCTGGGTGGATGCTCATCAGACTGGATCTCCAGAATACCAACTGCATCCCCAAACCCAGGGAGGGCTCCCAACCCTGACTGGTTTCTGCTAAGGGTCAGGGCCCCAGGATGCTGTCACCAGCACAGCCTGTGCTCCTCAGCTGTGAGGAAGGAACCCCTGCTTCATGCTGAGGCTGAAAAGCTGCTTAGTGAACCAAGGGCTCCTGGATCCTTTCAGACACCCACGGACACGGTGGAGCTGTAAGCCTCCCACCCCTTTCCAAGGCAGGCAGCTCAGTGCCTGCAGTGAGGTAGGAGCTGCTGCTGCCTCTCTGTGAGACAGCAGCTCCTGGTGACTTCCCCATTGTCTAAAAGGTGGAAAAGTGCTGCTCTTCAGCTGTGAGGAGTGGCTGCACAGCTTGTTGTATGTCACCTCACTGTGGAGTAACTTAAGTCTCCATAGTAAACAGGAAGAATAGTTTATTTCCTTCCTCTTTGCAGTAGCTTTTTATGTATTTGTGTGCTGCTATTTTGCCTCTCTTCAGACTTTGCTTCTTGAGACTGAATTGTTTTTCATTGTGCCTTACAATTTATGTCTTCTGAACTTCTTGTAGAGCAGCAGTTTAGCATTTAAATGAATGTGGTGTTTATGAAATGAGCTGGACTGACAGGCATGGAAATGGAGACTTATGTCTTCATAGATTAGATGCCACAGTGGTAGGAGGAGTGAGAACTCCATGCCTACTTTGTGATCTGGAACATCTCTAGAGGCAAGAATAGGAAGTAATGATGAAATCCATCAAAGTGGTTCAGGTTTCCTCTTTAATCAGTAGCCTCTAGGCTGTTTCAGCCTGCTAGCATTCATTTGTGCCAGATGTGGTGGTGGCTTTGTGATATGGATAAACCATTGCAATAGCAAGGAGCTGTGTTAACCAAATTATTTCACATAAACTACTGGCCTTGAGGGGGCAGAGCTTTCAGGCAGGGTTCATCTCTGGCCATATAGAAGGCTCTCCCACCAAGCCAGGCCCCTGATACAGCCACAGCAAGAAAAAGACACCGAGGTCATGAATCATCTCATCCTAAGGTAGATATTTAAAATAGATTAGATAAGACATACCTTTAAATTGCCTACAGGGCAAGAGGCTCAGATGTATTGATAGACACTGTAGACATCTAAAATTAGCTGAGCTGAGTCTCTCTCACCTGTGGAGTCAAACCAGTGACACACAGGTCAAAAGCCCCACTTCCTATGGTGAACCTTCAGAGCACATCTGCATTTCTGAATTTACAGACAGCTCCAGACAACCTGCTGAGAGAATTATGGGGGTCTTCCACCAAATGGCTAAATCTTTTCACTGATTTTCAGAAATAAAATTTATTATGTTCTTCTTTTTTTAGTTTAACATCTAAATAGTCATTTTCAAGAACAGGAATAGTTGCTTTTTGACTTCTGCTCATGAAAAGCAAATGCTTGGATTAGGAAGCACAGATATTCATTATGGCTATAATAATAATATTCTGCAGAGGGGAATTTTTATGTTGATTCATCTGATACAATTGAACTGTAAAGATTTATCTTGCATATTCTTTGGCCAACAGAAACTTCAAAACAATGTTTTTTTTACTCCCACAGCATTTTCTCCCCCTTCTCTCATTTTTGTTCCTAAGCTAATAGTTCATTAATAAGGAAAATTGTTCTTTTGATACCGTAGCTCATCTGCTGACCCATTTCACTGCAAGTACATATATAACCCCTTGTTTGTTTGCACTTCTACAGGTGTTGCTGCTGTGCAGATATGGGCTGTGGTTAAATTTCATAATGGAAAATCTGACAGGCAGTTAACTAATCCATGAGTCATATTTCGTAATAGCCGAAAGGTCTCTGATGTTCGACCTTCATTTGATACCCTTGCCATCAGGCAGTTTGTACATAACCCATCTGAAGAACATTCTTTATATAGATGACTGCACGCTGCCTTTTTATACCTGCAAGAACAGGCACTGCTCTCCCACTGGAGCCAGGGGAATCTGCTGGCTCCCTGAATGGGACTGGAGAGCTGCACTGCACGAGACTCACCTGGGGAATGGGAGCAGCAGGAATCTCTCTGCTTACTTTAAGCCTTCTGCCGGGCCTAGCTGAAAGGTGGAGAGGGGTGGGAACTCCCCTCACCCTAACTGGACTTCAGATTGGAACAGCTCCAGTAATGAAAGTAGCAGTGGAATTTCCAGCACTAAGAACTCTGCTGATTTTACCTGTGCATGGTTCACTTCTGCTGGAGGCAGGAGAGACAGAGAATGAGACATCCTTTTGTCAGACCATCCCAAACGGGGATCCCTCCATTGCTGACAGCAGCAGAGTCCAGCCAGCATCACCAGTGCCAGGGTACTGAAAGGAGCACCTGAGGTGGAGAAGGCTCACCTGGAGAATCATCACCTTTATTTTCTAGCCAAAGGGTGAAAAAGCAACACAGTGCTTACAATGGGACCATAGCATTGTTGGCTTTCAGGACTTGTCAAGTCTCAAAGGCAGCAAAGGATGTTGGCATTGCTGCTGTTTTTGAAGCTAAAATAAGGCAGACACATGACTTCAGTAACTGCATGTGAAGTTTACATACTGTGAGTCATTGTAATGAAGAAACCTAAACAAAACCCCAGTGTGTCATTGAAGCTGGAATATGTTTTCCATACTAAATTCTTTTAGGTTTGCTTTGGCTTCTTTTTTACAGATGTACAACAGTAGAATATCTCAGGGATATTAACTCTTTACTGTTGCAGGATAGAAAATTCTGGTCTTCATGGATGGACCTCTATAAAACAGGAGAAGGTTATCTTAATTTTTTAAACCCTCTGGCACAACAACTTTTACAGCAGTGCCAAATTCTGGACAGGAGCAGCAGAGAAGAGAAATGGAAAGAAGAAAGCAAAGGAGAAAGAAGGGTTGTATCCCAAGATTTAGCAGGCTGTCTCTTTAAGCAGCTCTGCCATTTCCAAATAACTATTTTATAAATGTCTGTAGGATAGCAGCAGGCACCAGGAGTGATGTATATGCAGCATGTGAGTTGCCTGCTGCATATGGAAAAGTGCCTGGGGAGGGATTGGCACAGTGGGAGGGGGAGCAGGGCCAGGCTGGCTGTAGGCACCAGTGAGGAGGTTTGTCATCCTGCTGAGTCAACGGGAGACACAGCACCTCCAACGGGGCTTTCACCTGCTGCCTGTTCAACGTTAGGCAGCTGAAGTTACGTGGTAGGAGCCTATAATGACAGGCTCATATGCATGCTTGTTTATGCATGGAATTAATTTTGTGTGGATGGTCTGGATTACCAGCTCCACACCTCTTCATCTGGAGTAAAGCTGGCACTGGACTGGGCAAGGCTCGCTGTGTTTCTCAGGGCTCTCCTTGCAGCCCTTCTCAAGCCAATGCAGAAGGTAAGAAAAGCCCAAACAAAGGTTCCAGGTGGATTCATGTTCATTTCAGAAGGGCAATAGTGTTTGGAATCTGACAAAGGAGTTGCTAAAAAGGGGTCGGGAGAAGGGAAGGGATTACACTGCAGATGTACCCACCCCACTCTCAGCAGTTCTATCTCTTCACCCACCCCTGCTTTCCACTCTCATAGGAGCTGATTCTTTGCTGGTATTTTAATGGTGTGAATTCCTATTTATCAGCATGTTGATACTATTTATTGTACAGGTCCAGTTGTACAAGTTTCTGTCTAGTCAGTCACAGTATTTCTGGCATCTAGACTATTCTAATGGGCAGGAAGAGTTAGGGTTTTTCCATTTTTGCAATTATCTTCCCAAGAAGTCATCACCAAAAGTTGCATAAACACAATTATCCTTGTCACACTCCAGGCCAAATGACAGTATGGCTAGAATCAGAAAGTCAGGGGAGTTTTTTCCTGAGTGGTACTAATTATATGAGTAGTACTGAGATAAACCTGGCAGAAGCAGTGTGGTTTAAACTCTAGACCTTTAGCCTTGGAGAACTTTCCACCCTGTTCAACTATTCCCTTGTTCCACCAGTTCAGGCCCCAGCCTTGTAGTGCCAGCCTTACTGAACAATTCGTGTTGCTGTCATTTAGGGTCTCAGCAAGAGGAAGGGCCCAGCTATACAAATCCCACTGGCAGGACAGGGCTCTGGCACAAATGTAATACAATAAAATGCATTAAAGTGTTGTGTAACTCTTGTCTGATGATCTGAGGGACTCGTCTCCCAGTTTGCCCCTCAGTACCCACTGAACTGTCACCTCCATCATGACATTGGATCATGATATACATAACAAACTTCTGGTGTAAAGTGCCAGGATAGAGGAACTCTATTGTATGCCTGTTCTACACCATGCTAAACTCTTGCTTTGGCTGAATTTTTGTCTTTTAAAAAATATTTGTTTCAAAGTCATCATAATATCAGAAGATAATTTTAATTTTGTCCATCTTTCCACTTTTTTATTGCAGTATTGGCTGTAATTAAACTTTAAGTTCAGGGACATCACTACCTGATATTTTTTGTCTCTTTCCCAAACAATATGTGGAACTGAAAATTAATAAAAGGAGATACATCTTTTCAGTTCTTTGTTTAGCTCCTCTGGCTTGTTTTCAGCTTTTTACAGTGCTTTCCAGGCTCTCAGTTTCACCTCCGTATTTTTTGGTTCCCTGAGCTTATGTGGTGTCTTTGATGCAGCAAAAGGGCAAGGTAAAGCAACAGAGAAAAAAAAAAAAAAGGTAAAATACTGTGATAAAAGGACAGGCATCAGCCCAGGGATTCATGTACTGAAACATCTTTAAAATTCTTCTTAAAAACTGGCTAGTTTGAAGCTGACAGTGTCCTTTTAAGGACAGTTTATGTTAAGAAATCTTGCTTAGTCTTATGAGCAAGTTTGGCTGAGCACAAGTGCTAATGACTTTTTGAAATGAACAACATTTCTGAAGACAAAAATAGCTAGTACTGAAATCTCTCACAGTCATTACTTACAATTTCTGTGTGATCCTTTGTCCAGATTTATAATCATTGCTTGCTATGCCAGCAGAAGTTACAATTTTGTGGATTTATCTTTAATGTTGTAATTAAAACCAGGATGATTTTCATGGGCCTGAGATAATTTGTAATTCTTGTGAGAGCTCTGTCTTTTAAGTGGCCTTACATAAGATGTAATCTTCACTGACCTAAGCATGCATACACAATTTTCTTAATACTCACTGATGTTTTCATCGAGGAAGTGTATACCTTTGGGGTTATTTCAACCTGATGTGTTTAAGAACAATTTTCCCAGCCTTTCTCAAGAATTTATAATGCGTTTCAGTTATCTTGAAGTAAAATACTCCTTTTTCTTTTGAGGGGTGCCTCCAAATAGCTTGTCTCCTTTAGTGACTTCTGTGAGAGTTAAAGACATGCCCTTCAACAGTCCTTTCTTTCCTCCAGAACATTTGCCATTTTACTGCCCACCCACTGGTGACACGTGCTGGGGACCCTGCAGTGACTCCCCAGCATTTCCAGAGCTGTACAGTCTGAAGACCAAAACCTTCTCATTCTCCCTATTCATGGGATCATTATGCAGTTCAAGCCCCAAAATCTGATCTCCTACTAGCTCTCCATATTTGTTGGAGGGGTGGATGTTGCTTATGACACAAAGAAAAGGCCAGACTGGCATCGCTCACACACAACAGGGCAGAACTGTGTCACAGCAATAGTCAGTGAGGGGTGGTTATATGGGATGAGGGGAGAGCTGGGTCCTCAAATGTGAATTTCTTCTTATTGGAACACACAGCTATTTTTGAAGCCTGACATTTCATTAACAGGATCCCTCTATGGATACCTTGTCCTTTTAACTTGTCCTTAAAGCTCTTGTCCTGGGAATATCTCATGTGAGGTGTTTTGAGCCTTGAACCTGCTTGTGCCTGGTAGTATTAATAACCCGGGGCAGGGAATGTTTATGTAGCACTGAGCACCATGGCAGCACTTAGTAAATAATGAAATAAATCGAAGGCTTTGTTTCTGTTTAAATAGTGTGTTTGCCTTCTGTGGATACAGATCTGGATCCTGCTCAACAACCACATTTGGGTGAAACTGGATATTGCACCAATGTTATTCCAGCTCCTTTAATGTATGGCAACTGTACAGACAATGCACTGCCTAATGAAGAACTCAGACTCCCCATCTAAATGCTTTTTAAAAAAGCCAAAATCCATGGAACCTGCACCAAAAATATCCAGCAGGATTTTTAATTTTGATACAGATACACAATTTATGGAGAAAAGGCAAGAAACGATAATGTCCAAATCAACAATTGCAGCCTACAAGGACTATTAGGGTCCAAATTCACTGCTCCATTCCAGAATTCCAGATGTGCATTCAAGATGCTAGGGCTGGGAAGTTACTCTGACTGCTAAGGAGGGGATGCCCAGGCATATGAGAACCAACACAGAATTAGAAATGTGAAGAAAACCCCCACTATTCAACTGCTTTAAAGCACTGAGCAGAGAAAATTTGGGAAGACCACAGTCCCTGCATTCTGTGACCTTGGCCTTCCAGACCACACGGGTGCAGAGACCAAGGAGGATGTGTGCTGCAGAGCAGAGCTGTGTGTTTCCCTTCAGAAGAGCCTGGAAGCTGCTCAGGAATCCCAGCACTTAGGACGTGTCTCAGAGAAGTCATTCTGCGGTTGACTGTGCCTCGCTCTTGTATGTTTTTAATAGAAGCTTTTAAAATAATTTCAAGATAGAGGCGTATACAAGTTAAACTTTGAGTAGAAGCTGAAGAACACATAGAGCCGTGCTAAATTGGTTTCTGGTACAGCCTGACAATATATTCAAGATGCTACCTAATCCCAAGTGATCCCATAAAAAATAATCTCCTACCACCAAGTCAGTCTTAAACTTGTAGGTGAGGTTACTACAGTCTCAGCCTGATTGAATCTCTTTTCCATCAGGAATTGGCAAAGCCAAGAAATTCTTTATGGCTACATTAATCATATTTTATGTGTGATATTTGTAATTCTCTATTTTGTATATAAAATATAAGTAAATATAATCCCTATAAATGTGTAACCATGCATTTATTGTGGAATAATGACGCTTATATTAATTGAAAGATTAATACTCTTTGTCCATAACTTCATTAATGCAAAGTAAGCTGCACTAAGGGGCCTTGATATGGGCCAAAAGATAAAAAAGGACAAAATTCGACTCCAACAACCAGAGAAAAAGGAGTTAAGGTACTAGAAACTGAACCTCTACAAATCCAGAATTAAAAGCCTCTGCCAATTTTGGAATGGAAATTAAAGCCTGCTTCTACCACCAGAAGTGACGCAGCCAGGGGAAAATGGGAAGGGATGAAGGAACAGTGAGGTGAGAGACAAAGGCTGAAAGAGCATTGGGGTGAAAGGTGAATTCACCATCCTCAAATGAAGGCTGAATGCCCTGTGAGTCCTGACAGTCCATCAGAAGGGGTGAGCTCCAGCAGAGGCTTTCTTGGTCACAGTCCTGCAGGAGGCCAGGCTGAACACTGTGGGCAGTTTGGGATGTGCAGCTGGAGCTGGAGCTCTGTCTGCTGCCAGCTTTGTGGCAGAGCCCAGGGCAGAGGGGCCAGCAGGGAACTCTGCAGCCTGTGCTCAGAGCAGGAGCAACAGCAGCGTTTGTGCCCCCCAGAGCCAGCAGCCAGGCAGCCTTTGCAGGGTGGCTGTGAGGGCACAGCAGTGAGGAGCTGAAGGTACTGCCCGAGCAGAAATCCCTGTGGAAAGGGGAAAGGCAGATGCCACTTTGCATGTCTGGGCTGGTGTGAATTCATCAGGCTCTGGGTTTGAACGGCAGCCAGGTACAGCGTACAAGCAACTCCTGTTTGTGTGCCTGACCTAAATCCAAGTGTTGCTTTGTCAGGTTTGAACCAACACGTGTTCTGTTTGCCTCCTGCATGCTAAGCTGCTGGAGCCTGGGTGTTAGCACTGGGAACCCGATGATTCAGTCACAAACTATGAGGGCTGTCCTGCAGCAGCAGGGAGGAACTGGGGACATGGAGCTTACTGTGTATTTTGTGGTGGTCAAAGGTTTCAGTTCACATCAAGGGAATTCTTATCTGGAAAGTTTCAAAGGGCTAAATATAGACCAACCTCACATGCTAGATGGCAGTGAGGCTCTGCAAGCAATGCACTTGCCTGGTAACAGTGCTGGTGGGGATGTCATGCCTTGTTTGGTTGTGTGTTTGTTTATTAAATAGTTGTTTTTCAGGATCGACATCAATCAGAGCCCAGCCCTGCAACTCCACTGTTTCCCATCCTTTGGCAATGGCCCCCCCAGCAAGAACGCACAGCCAGCACAAGTGCTGGAGCTGCCCCTGAATCCTTCATCCTCCTCTCACTGGCCTGGGGGAAGACAGGAGTATTACACAAGAGATCTTGGGGTGGTAAGATAAACATCTGCTATTCGAGACTCTGCCTTAAACCACCCCATTGCCATGAATGACATGTTTTCAGTAGCAGGAAGCCAGGGATTACTCAACAGGAAGAGTGATGGCTGCCAGCCCTTCTGTGATTCCTGCCTCTGGCTGGGGCATGAGGGAAATCCTCCTGGCTGGATACCTGTGAGCACCAGATCCCACTGCAGACACCCATGTCAAGGCTGAACAGAGCAAATGCACTCTTCCCACAGATGAGCCTAAGATCCTTTCCTCAGTGGAAGAACAGCCTGGGTGTTGAAGACAGAGAGGGTGAAAGTGTCATCAGTGAGAGATGAGAAGACTACAGCAAACTGAGATTGTTGCTGTGTAAATCCACTAGACCCCCAATCACTGCGTGTGAGATTTTTCCAGGCAGTGAAGACAATTTCCAAGATCCACATTTGAACTCTAACCAAACAAGCAGTTAAATAAAAAAATAAGCAGTAATGAAAAAGAAAATCTGCTTACAGGAGATTTCAAGAGGACGCGACAAAAGTGAATTTATGAAAACATTGAATAGTCTACACCTATAAGCAGTTTTTGGCTTTAATTAGGACAGCACTACTGCCCTGCTGGGGGGTTTCCAGGGCCCTGAGTGCATAAAAGGCCTTAGAATTCCAATCTGGGACCCCCATCCTGGAGCATGGCAGGGAGGGCACTGCCCATCTGCTGTGCAGAGCACCCTGCTCCTACTGCTTCCTGACATGTAGCTAAAAGAATAAAGAATAAAAAAGAATAAAACCAAAACCATCTCAAAAGCAGAGACACTATGAATGCTGTCATACTTGCAGAGCAAAATTAAAATTAGTGCTGCTGCAGAATGATAGATGTGGAATAATATGCCTCTGGGAATACACAAGACAGAGAGTCAAACAGACTTGATTAGCATATCTGGTTTGATAACCAAGATGCCATGGCAGGAACAAACAGAACTGTGAAAATTACAGGAGATGGGATTACACCTGCTTACGGGAAGAGAGAAGATTCAATCAACTTCTGCAAGCAAAGAGTTGTTGTAAAATGCATGAGTTTTCTGTGTGATTTTTAACCTGATTATTGTAGTAGAAATGATTAACCTGTCTGAAATAGTATATAAGCTTTTGGAAAACCTGAGTAAAATCGAATTCTGATCACCGAATCAGTCTTCCCGTCTCTCAACAATCGCCAATAATTGGTGCTCCGTGTGAGGAGAAGAACCGGCGGTCTGCTGGCAATTGGCGACGCCCCTGGAACTGATCGTGGCGGTGAAAGAACCGTGTTTGGGCCTACAATCATCTGTACGCCGGACGTGACAGGTGAGCCAGGGGAACTCAAGGTATGGGACAGGTCGTGTCCGACGGAAGAGACGTTAAGAAAACCATCCAGCGCTTGCTGAGCAAGCATGGATCCCCCATACTTAAGCAGGACCTTAAGTCGCTCCTACGATGGGTGTCACGCATGTTCCCCGATACCACCCCTTCCTCTGTTCTTACTCTCCGCTACTGGGACAAGGTCGGCGTAAAGCTCTACGACCTGGCTACGCTGCCTGGCCACGAGCCAGAGCTGCGCCTGCTTCCTGCATGGAGGGCGGTCATGGAAGCGGTTAAAAAAGAGGGGGGGAGCGAGGCAGCCTGCGAGGCTACCGCGGAGACGGCCCCGGAGGCCGTGCCAGACCGAAACCTGCCCAGGTCCCGCTCCCCGTCCCCCGTCCGCACCCCCTCCCCGACGAACGCCAAAGATAAAGCCCAGCCGCCAGCTGCACCCCCACCGGGATCCCACCAGCGACCCCAGAGCCGCCGAACACTGATCGCTTATGGGGACTCTGACTTTAACAGTGACAGAAAGCCATTCGACCCCGGCCCCGAAAATGATCCGGACTGACTCGCTTCAAATATGCATAACAATTGGTTACAGATAAAAAAGAAAGCCCTTAAAGACAGAGACCTTGCCTTTATTTCGCTAATCAATGCCTCTTCAAGTTTCACCAAATGGCCAGCTTTTACAGCAAATCATCTCACAGCATGGGACAGCAACGAGTGCAGACACAAGTCCCACAGCAGACGCAGTAACCAGGAGCAACCTTCAGCTTCCAGCCGGCGCAGCCCCCATCCACCAGACCATCTCCAACCTATGTGCAGCCACCCCAAGAACTGCAGTAACATTGTCTAATTGCTCAGTTTTTGTCTCCCTACAGGAAATCTATGGCCTGTCCCCCAGATCCTCTCAGGGGTGGGTGGAAACAGTCAAGGCTATCAAAGCCAAAACCCAGTACAGATCACAGGGCCTGAAGGGAGGGTGGCAACTGTCAGTCCTTTTGTGTTGTCTGCGCCGCTAGTTTTGTGGGGGGGAAATGTTCTATCTCAATAGGGAATTTTTATGCAGTCAGATTTTGTATAGAGGTCATTTAAAACTAAAAAAAAAAAAAAAAAAAAAAAAAAAAAAAAAAAAAGAAAAAAAAAAAAAAGAAAAAAAAAAAAAAAAAAAAAAAAAAAAAAAAATTGGTAAATTAATGTCTCTTAAGTTGTTAACAGGAAAGGGGGAGCCGAGGATGGCACCCCTTCTGAGAAGACTGCAGAAAGCTCTTTTAGGTTTTCAGTCTTTTTTGTTCTTGATGAACTCTAAACAAATGGTTACAGCCTTTGAGTGAGAACTTAATGCAGAACTGCTTCTCTCCTTCTCTTGTCTAGTTTGTCATCAAACCTAGGTTGAATGCAAATGTGTTGAATGTGAGATACTGTAGTACTGTGCATCTCATAAAAGACGAGGTATTTGCTGTTAATGTGATCCATCAAGATGCATCAGAAGCAATGCACAAATTCAACGATTAATGTGTGTATATAAGTTTGATCCACCTGAAGAATTAGAGCACAGTGGCTTACTGCCACTGAGAATAAGGATATATGATGATTTCCTGACTATCATGATATTTACTGAGAATTGTTTCTAGTGCTCAGATATAGCCTGTTAAACTTAAATGCTTTTGACAACTTACATGCTTTTGACAAAGATTGTGATAACCAGTTTGATTTTTAGTTCAAAAGACATCTCCCTGGAAATATTTGGGCTGGCGAATAAGCATGCATTCTATTTCTGCACAACCCTTGCAAATCTCAACTGAAATCAAAACTTTACATGATGCACAGAAGTTGCTAGGAACAATAAATTGGGTCCGTCCCTTGCTTGGGATTTCAAATGCAGATTTAGAGCCATTGTTTGCCCTCCTGGGAGGAGAGCCTAACCTCTTATCACCCAGACACTTAAACAAAGAAGCACAAATTGCGCTTCAAAAAGTAGCTGATGCTATCTCTCAAAGGCAATCAGCTAGGTGGGCTCCAGAGTTGCCTTTGTGGCTAATTATTCTGAATCCTAATAAACAGCCTTATGCATTAATATTTCAGTGGGACTCAGAAAAACCAGATCCTCTTCTAATTATCGAATGGGTCTTTTTGCCTAACAATATGCCCAAGACTATTTCCATGCAAGATGAACTTATGGCCATGTTGATTGTCGAGGCTCGGCAAAGACTGACCTCTTTGGCTGGGAAAGATTTTGATATTATCTATCTACCTCTCACAATGTTTTATTTGAATTGGTTGCTACAGATGTCTGAAAAATTGCAAATTGCTTTAACAAATTACCCAGGGCAGATATCTATCCATCCGCCTAAACACAAATTATTAAGTTCGTCTTTTAATTTAATCCCCAAGCCAAAGAGAAGTGAGACTCCCTTGCAAGCTATGACAATATTCACAGATGGGTCTGGGAAAACCCGTAAATCAGTGATTGTATGGAGGGACCCTGAAACTGGAACTTGGCAATCTGATATTGCTGTGGTTGAAGGGTCTCCACAAATAGTGGAATTAGCTGCTGTTGTCAGAGTGTTTCAGAAATTCAGCACACCTTTTAATCTGATTACTGACTCCGCATATGTTTCAGGTATTGTACAGAGAGCAGAGAATTCTGTTTTGAAAAATGTTAAAAATGACATTCTTTTTTCCTGGTTAAAACTGCTGGTCTCTCTGTTAGACCAGAGGACGGCTCCTTACTTTGTGATGCATATCAGGTCACATTCCAATCTACCGGGTTTTCTCACTGAAGGTAACGCCCATGGCTCTCTCAAACGTCTTGTGGTAAAACAAAAAGGGGGAGCCGAGGATACTCCTGCGGAAAGATTATGCAAAGCCTTGTATGTCTTTAATTTCTTGAATTGTTCAATGACAGACTTAAATCCCCCTATGACTAGGCATTTTACATCATCCACATCGCTTTCCTGCAAAGAGAAACCACCAGTACTAATCCGTGATCCAGAGTCTGGTAAAATCCTTGGCCCTTACCCTTTGATCACCTGGGGAAGGGGCTATGCTTGTATCTCCTCAGAAAAAGGACCCCGCTGGATTCCGGCAAAAAACGTGAAGCCGTTCCGAGAACCTCTACCGACAGCTGACGGAGGCCAAGACGCCACCGCCACCGAGCCCCCGAGAGAGGAGGAGGAGGAGGAACCCCACTCAGACTGCAGTTGATGACATCCTTTGTTCTATCGAGAAAGGAAACTGTGAACTTTTGGGTTTGATGTCTGTGTGAAGGGTGTGGGAATTGGTGATATCACAGAGCCTTTTTTGGCAAAAGCGTAATGTAAAACAGGTATAAATCCATTGAATTTTTTGTTATAACTGACCACCAAAAGGGTAGGCCTTGAACGAGGACCAAAAGGAGATAAGCTAAAAAAGGTTTTGTTTTCTTTTTTTTTTTCCTTTTACCACAACATAGTTCTAAACAAACAAACAAAGGCACCATGGAGTTAAATCGAATGCTGTACTTGTTAGCATTGCTTGCCTTTTGTAGCACAGCCTGGCCTATTAATCAACCCAAAACAAATGTTTGGATAACTCTGGCTAATGCAACCAAACAAGATACCTTATGCCTGGCCACTGCATCCCCAGAAAATCCATTTTCAACCTGTTTAGTCGGTTTGCCATTAGATGGCTGGCCAATACCAGAAATTACCAAAAGCATAGTACAGAGCTCAAATCCTGTTGATACATGGGATCAGTGGACTCCTTACCTTCCAATAACACCCTTGGAGCCACAAGAATTAGAACTCCTGGGTTCTGTAAAAATGGATTTTTGTGTTAATTTTGATTACACAGGAAAAAACCAGTCAAAAGCCTGGGATGTTTCTCCCTATCACCCTGCATATAAAAATCAGACCTCTTGGTGCAATTACACTTCTGGCAGCCCTTCTAAATCCAGTAACGCCCCACTGTGGCTGCCATCAGGAATGTTTCTGATTTGTGGGGATCGGGCCTGGGCTGCTATCCCCTCACACATAAAGGGAGGTCCCTGTAGTTTGGGACGACTGACTGTGCTAACACCTAATATGTCCATGATTTTACAGCACAAGTATCCCCACAGAATAAGGCGCACTCTGCATGCCTTTGATGAATACTGTGATGATGAATTGTCTTTGTGGTCTGAGACCCAGATGAATTTGGCTTCTTCGCTTTTGCCAGGAATGGCTGCAAAAAAGGCCTTAAGTCAATTAAATAAGGTAGCCTGCTGGCTGGCAAAGCAGACAAATGCCACCAGCTCAGCTTTATCAAATTTATTAACAGATGTTGACAGTATAAGACATGCTACCCTTCAAAACCGTGCAGCCATTGACTTCATCCTCCTTGCTCAGGGCCATGGATGTGAAGATTTCGATGGAATGTGTTGTATGAATCTTTCTGATCACTCAGAATCTATCCATAAAAGCATTCAGCAGCTAAAAGAGAGTGTATTTAAATTAAAGGTAGAATCTGGATCTTGGCTAGATAACTTGTTTAGTGGCTGGGGTTTGACACCCTGGCTAAAAGATTTTCTTAGGATAGGAATGCATGTAATGATTTTAATAATAATTGTATTAGTTATGATACCTTGCTTGCTTCAATGTGTGCAGAGATTAGTTAATAAAGCCATCAAGGGGGTATTCTTGGTTAATACAGAAGGGGGAGATCTGGGAATACACAAGACAGAGAGTCAAACAGACTTGATTAGCATATCTGGTTTGATAACCAAGATGCCATGGCAGGAACAAACAGAACTGTGAAAATTACAGGAGATGGGATTACACCTGCTTACGGGAAGAGAGAAGATTCAATCAACTTCTGCAAGCAAAGAGTTGTTGTAAAATGCATGAGTTTTCTGTGTGATTTTTAACCTGATTATTGTAGTAGAAATGATTAACCTGTCTGAAATAGTATATAAGCTTTTGGAAAACCTGAGTAAAATCGAATTCTGATCACCGAATCAGTCTTCCCGTCTCTCATCAATCGCCAATATATGCCAAAAATTAATTCTTGAAAGAAAGGAAGTCTGTGCCTCCAGTACCTGAATTGAGATCTCAGTGTACAATGGCACAGGCAGAGAGGCTGTGCAAAATCTTTAGCTATTTGACCACTAGTGCATGTTCCTGTGGGAAGGGAAATGACAGATTAGTTTTCCTGTGGAGGATTCATTAGTATGCTGTGATTGGTGAGTCAGTATTTTTAGCTTAGTGAGCTCAAGATGTATTGTGGTTTAGGCCTCAGAAGTTACCAACTCTGGGTAACAAATTAAAAAGGAAAAAAAAAAAAAAAAAGAGTGTGTTAGGAACAGGAGAGTGATTTTTCCAAGCTCTTTTATGAACCATCCTCCTCACTGGTTTAGCATTAAGTGCCTATTAACTCCATTTCAGGAAGGTGGTGATTAAACTGGGTCAAATGGAAGTGATTAGCTTGGATAATCCCTGTCATGGAAAAATTCACTGGAAGATCTAAGAGGGAGGAAATTGCCACACAGATCCCAGCAAGTTCTGCTGGAAGGTAGATGGATTTGCTTTTCTCCCTGCAAAAGAGCTTTGGCCCACACAGGATGCCTCTGGATACCTCAGACTTGAACGGAATTGTTTTAATCTTGGAAAGTTCCTCAGGACTGGTAGGGAGAGCAGGTATCCCAGCATTGCTCCCACTTGTGTGTGTCACCCCAGGTTCACCTGTGCTGAATTTTGGAAGCATCCCTGGAGACACTGAAGCTGCCTTTCCTCAGGGGTCTTTAAGGGAAAAAACCCTTTCACTTCTGGTGCAAAAAAATTCTAAGGGAATGTTCAGATGGACAAGGAAGAATAATAATAACAATAACAATAGTAATTAGTACCACCATGCCTGTTGAGAGGACAAACTCTGCAAGGCCAGCAACAGGGCGCAAAATAGAGAAAATAAACCTTGTACTTGAGACTGGGTTGAGAATTGGGAAGACACCAACCCTGGCAAGCCTCTCTCCCAGTACAGCCTCCTCCATTAGGTGAAGAAAGAAACAAATCTTTTGTGACTGCCACAATGACTAAAACATAAACAGTATCTTATGGCAGGGACTGATATCCAAAGTTTCCTGCTGGCCAAGGGGCTGCTTCCTCCTGGTGACATCTCCCTGTGCTGCTCAGATTTAATGAGATTTTCAGTGTTTCATCGACCCCTCTGCCACAGCCCTTCTCCTCTGGTGCTGTCACAGAACTGCCCTGGGGACACGGGCCGAGTGCTCTGTGTGTGCACAAACAAACAAACAAACAAACAAACAAACAGAAGTGCCTGTGCACCAACGTGTGCCTCTGCTCACAGCTGTGTTAATTTGATTTTGCGTGTAGAAGAAAAGAGGATTATTTATGATCTAATCATGATGCGTTCCCCAAGCAAAACATTTTCTGCTCTGATTTATTGCTCACTTTAGGCCTGCCCCCAAGCACTGTTCTTCTATTTGGAGCCAGTCGCATTTTTTTCCCATTTGGAAATGGAAATCCTAAATGTAATGGCATATTTGATGAAAAAAACCCCGACAGTTACTTGGAGGGAGGAGGAATTTTACTTCTCTATTTTTCCATTTTATGTTTGTTTTCTTTCTCACCTCTTTCATTCTTTCTCTTATCTCTGAAAAAGGAAAGGAGAACCACTGTTTGGAGACAAGGTAGGAGCAGTATTTTGTCCTCATTTTCAGTTAAGAGATTAGAAAAGTTCAAAAGTTTTACCCAGAAGAAGTCCACATGAAAAGTACCTGTCAAATTCTGATTAGCACTGTGATACTAGTCATCAAAAGTATTCAGCCAACGAACCTGTGTAAATTAAACATGTTTGTGCACTATATGGAGCCAGCATTTCTTGGCAACTACAAAAGAAATGCTTTTTCTTTTTTAATTCAGAGAGCTTTACAAAGCTTATGCAAGTGGCCTTAGAGCTTGAGTTTCTTTTTATCTCACAAATATCAAAAAAGAGAGGTTCCCCACACCCCCAGCCTTCTCTTGCTAAGGGACTTCTCGGAGGACCAACAAAATCAAATTAGTTTTGTAGGCTGCACTTAGAAGATAGAGGAGAATGCAGATCTTTAACAAATTGAACTCTTCTCCCATGTGTTTCTCAGGAGTTTTGATTCAATCAATCTCAGAAGAGTTTTTACACAGTCTGAATAAAAATTCTTGTGGAATCCATTTTTAAACCTTTCTCCCTTCCTCCATTTTTAATTCCCCTCAGTAGCTCAGAATTCCTTTCTGTTTTGAGGCATGAAATCCCTTTAGCTCTATTGCCTACACAGCAAAGGAGAAGAACAAAGCAAGAGAATATGAAAAAGAAAACACTCCCCAGGAAGATAATTAAATTTTTTTTCTCAGAAACATGATCCATCATTATGCCATAAGAAAACAACAACAAAAAATTATTACCAGAACATCACTTTTTCCCTGTCCTGTGGGTCACATCTATCAAGCAAGAGAGAATCCTGTGCTATTGTGTTTGGTTTCTTAGATGGATGCACAAACTGCCCCGGCTGTAGCCCCCAGGAATGTTGTCACCAAACAAATGTTGCCATTAAAGTGTTGGTAGGAGGTCCATTAGGAAAGGCAAAGAGAAAAACTTTTTTTTTTTTTTTTTTTTTTTTTTTTTTTTTTTTTTTTTTTTTTTTTGAGGGGGGTGTTGCGTAGGAAAAGCAACTAATAACTAAATCTGGAAGTACAGCTGGGTGCTCTTAAATTAGAAATCTTTAGGAGGTCTCCCACACATCCCTGCAAGTTTGCTAAAGAGTTGTGCATTGCTGCAGATATGTTTCACCTCCTCCAGCTTTTCTGTTTCTTGCTAAGCTTCTCCACGGCTTTAAACCTCTCTCAGTTAACTCCCCAATGTCTCTCTGGCCAGGGTCTCACTTCTCTTCAATCTCTCCTCCCAGTTCTCTTAGTTCCTTGGTATGGTTTCAATCCTGTATTTCAGCTGCTCAAGAGGACAGAAAATTGGCTCAGTGGATTTCTCCCCTTCTCCATCAGCTGCCCCTGTTGTTTAGCTCATTAAGAAAAAATAAGCTGATCCAGATGTATGAGTAAAAAACCACTTCTTTTCTTACCCATTTTCTTGCATCACTCTTCCCCGCGGGCAATTTTATTGTTGTTTTACAGTCCAGGCAGAAGGTAATTTTCCTACATACAGGGTTGCTTGGCTGTGAATCTGGTGGATTTTCAATTTCCCCCTGTTTGCAGCTGAGGATAATTTCTCAGAAAAGATGGTCCTGCTCCAGTGTGAGACAAGCAGCACGGGGTTTGAGCTCTGCCTGCCAAGGACTCTGCACAAAGGCTGAGTTCTGCAAAGACTCCAACTCACACCTAACCCTGATCTTAAACCCACGCAACTCAGATACTTGTAAGCAATGGGATTATCTCACCAGAGAGGTGGGCAGTTTTTCCAGGATCAGTGATTAGATTAATATATCATTAGAGATACGGGAGAGAAGCAGTTTCCCTCTTATTGACAATGCACAAGGTAAATTTCTTTTAAAAATGTCAATACCTACCACAGTCACTGTGCAGGCTTTGAGGCTGCTGCACACAGGGAATTATTATTACCGTGTTTAGTGGGAGGAAAAGAGTAGCAAGAAAAGAATTATAATCAATTACGGTTCCTCAATGCCTTCCTCGCTAAGGCTAAAATGAATCTTGGTTTGAAACTAAAATAAAGCAGAATTCCCGTGCTCATTGTTTCAGGAAAGATCCGCAGAAATCAGGTGCTTTGGTCTCAGGGCCTCTAGAGGTCACCAGAACCTAATTAATGAGCGGTGCTGAACCCGTGTGTGAAGTGCAAATCGCTTTGTTTTGATTGGGATTTTCCAGTTCTGCTGCTCTGGGTGTCCCCTCTCCCGAGGAATCCAATTGTCCTTACCTGGGATAACAGGAAAAGCCTGCAGAGCCATTCCCTGCTGGAGAGCCCGGGCTGTGCGGGAGGCAGCTCCCTTCGGAGGACAAGGCACAGCCCCCTAATTCCCTTTTTCCTCTGCACACTGCTTCGATTTTATCCGTATTTCTGTGATCAATCCCGCCCTGGCACAGCCGGAGTCTCCCGTGCCCCTGGGCAATGTCTTTGCCACACCTCTGCATGCCCAGGGAATTCCAGGGGTATTCCCAAAGTCAGGGGCTGTGACAACAATAACTCAAAGGGAACGCGGGCTGAGCCTGCAGGCTGGGGACTCGGCAGGGATCCTTTTCCTAAATCCTTGCCTTGCAAATGATGATCTGCCAGCACCCTGAGAAGAGCAGGGTTTCCTTCCAGGTCACCCTGTGCTGTGTTCACAGGGAGGGTTTGGAGGAGAGCTGCAATTATGATGGAGTGGCTGTCATGCGGTCAGGGACCACATCTGCTTCATGCAAGAGCAGAAGGGAAAGCTCAAGTAATTTCCCTGGAACTCCCTCCAGGGTTTAGGAATGAGGCAGGCTGGGGAACTCAGTACAGTTGAGAAAGACTGTTTATTTCAAGACAGCAAACAGAAGCTGATTCTTTCAGGAGTAATTCCTCTGGAGAGAGCAAAGGTATTTATTTTGGGAGCAGTCTGTGGAACGGAGGCCTATGATGTCTCTAGGGAGGGATTTTTCTCTCTGGAAAGGCAGGAGTGTTGAGTGCAGAGGAATGGCCTGTGCCCCACCAGGATGCTGAGGGCGGTATGGGAATGCTGCTGTGAGGGGATGCTCACAGAGGGCTCCTTTCCTTTTAGATACAGGACACTGCAGGCCCAGGACATTTCTAGGAGTTTTTCTGGATGCAGAGCAGGGGACGAGGCTTTGCCCCTCCAGCAGTCTGTACAGGAGCTCCTGTCTGTGTCCCTTCCCTTGCCTCAGTGGCAGCAGGTGAGTCCCCTGTGCCCTGCTCTGGAGCAGCAGTGATGGGCTCTCCCAGGGCTGTTTACTGGGATTAGCAGTGTGTTATTTTTGCAGACTGGAACTGTGACACTGCAGGCTGGCAGGAGGCCATGTGTCAGTTCCTAATCCCAGGCAAAGCCCCTGAGAGGTCAGTGAGACCATGGATGTGAGTTCTCACCTAAAGGAGGGCAGGATTATATTCCTAGTAGCATACCATTCCCAGAGAGAAAACACTTACAGCCATTCTTTATTTCCTTCTCTTTCAAAAGATGCACAGTGTTAAGGGCTTTCCTTCTCAGTTCCCTTTCAAGGTGAGGTCCTAGAGAAACCTTGCTGTTTTTTCCCCCTTTTGCAAACAGCAATGTCATCAAAATTTCTTGGTGGCTGCCATCTGTTGCAAGCAGAACACCACCCCTTTTGCTATTTACAGTGCAATTAACCTTCAGCAAATTAGCTTGTGACTGTCATGGAAGGATTAATTAAGGCAACACACCCTTGACTTGTTCCCACCGTGCATTTACGTGGGTGCACCCACGGCTGTACCAAAGCCCTTCCAGAATCAGGGGAGTAGTTTTTATCCTTTCTCTGTTATCCCAGCAAATTTTCCAGCCAGGGGAGATGCTTGAGGGATGGGCTCCAGCACCACAGTCCCATGGAAGTGGCTGTGGAGATAGAAGACCTGGCCTTGCCCAGCAGTGCGGGTGCATCCCCACTGCCAAGTGTTACTGCCCTGGAATCAGGACGTGGGGCCATGACTCAGCCAGCTCAGCTCAGAGTTGTAGTTGAAGCAGCCAAAGGATGAAGCTGCTGCCAAAATATCGGGCTGTGATGTGCTGCAGCCGTGCTTTGGAAGCACAGCCTGTTTTGCCTAGCACCATCAGACTTCCATCAGGATTCCTGTGCCTGGAGGCACATGAGGCCCAGGCTTCCTGAGAGCCTCAGACCCCTGATCTGTGCAGATGTGCGGGATGTGTCTGGGTCATCCAGACAACCCTGTGCTTGCTCCAGGCTTGGAGAATCCTCAGGGAGATAGGCAAACTCTCCCAGCTCCAGCACAGCCTGAGTACTGGTGGAAAAATAGGCTTTGGCCAGAGAATTCCAGCAGGGTGGCCCTGCCTCTGTGCCTCTTCCCATCAGCTGTAACTCCTGGCAGAGAGGCAGAGAGGCTGGTAAAGGCTGTAATGGCTTAAAGCAAAGCAGCTTCTTGTTGTTTAATCCCAGATGGCAACTAAGTACCAGCAGCTGCTCGCTCACTCGCCCACCTCTCCTTCTGTGGGATGGGGAGGGGAACTGAAAAAAGGCAGAACTCGTGGCTTGAGGTAAGAACAGTTCAATACTTGAAATAAATACTTGAAGTATAAAATAACAATAATAATAATAGGAAAAAGAGAGATGTATAAATCCCACAACAGACAAATGATGCACAGTACAGTTGCTCAGCCTGTCCCTGAGCAGTGGTCAGCCCCTCCCAGCCAGCTCCCCCAGTTCATGTACTGGGCACGACACTCGATGGTGAGGAATGTCCCTTTGGCCAGCCTGGATCAGCTGTCCTGGCCATGCTCCCTCACAGCTCCTCACTGGCAGAGCATGAGGCACTGACAAGTCCTGGATTTAGAGTAAGCACTACTCAACACACTGATGTTTTAGTGGTTGCTGTCAACATTGTTCTCATACTGAATCCAAAACACAGCACTGTACCAGCTACTGGGGAGAAAATTAACTCTATTGCAGCCAAGAGCAGGATGCAACTGCCAGGGATGATGTCCTGGAGGCAAAAATCTCAGGGCTCAAAGCTGCACGAGAGCAGCTGCTGCCTAGCAGTGCAGATGGTAGGCAGTGCCAGGGAATACCTGTATTGCTTTTGTTCTGCCTTCAGGAGCCCCATGGCCCAACTGTCTTGCCCAGCATGGGCTTGTCCTGCTGTAGCTCTGGCACTGCCACCTCCTCCTCATGTTGAGAAATATCCCACAGACTGGATCTGGGAGATGACAGCAGCCCAGGGACTGGGGGCCTCTTTTCAAACCACAGCACCACCTCCACTTCTCAAAGTTTAAGAGAATTATGATCACTGGTAGTGCTCAACACTTGTGGCTTTTTGTCACTGAGATTCTTAGGACACGACACACAGCCACACTGTTCTGACAAACCTGGGCAGTATTTTTTATTTGCCATCCAATGTAAACCACTTGCTTGCATTTCTTTGGATCCATTAATTTTGAAGGCACAGCTAAAGTAAATCATTAACCTTGTTTTGAGCTCAATCTGTGCTTGGATGGGCCAGGTAATACAATGTTGTTACTCCTTGATGATGAAAGAGTTAACTAATGTTGTCTCTTGTAAAAGAAGGAATCAGGTCTAAAATTACATCATCATCATTAATGCAGTTCAGTCATCTCTTTGCATTTCTTTTCTGATTTCTAAATGCCATCTAGGCTGGAAAACTTGGAGGCTTTCAGGGTTTTGCATTCATTTGTGCATCCTAAGGAATCTTGAGTGCACAGAGACCTAGATGCATACTATTCCCTGCCTCCTCCTGGTTTTCCCTGATGGAAAAATACTTAAGAGTCAGCTTGGATGATACCAGCACCGGGGCCCTGGGCAGCAGCATGCTCTGATCCTGAGGTGTGCATAAACACAGCCTGTGGTGACAAATAGGTGACAACCACTCAGCACTACTGGGAGGAAAGGCTGACACAACCTCTGATGTGATGATGGTGAACTCAGAACTCTTCACACTCTTCTGGAACAGACACTTCTACCCATATTCAGGACACCCGAAAAGCTGGTAGGGAAGAATTAGGGATGATCCCAGTTCCAGCCTTGCCCTCCGTGTTGCAGCAGCACCTGGGCAGGGAGGCAGCTGCCCAAGCCCACGATGGAACCAAGAGGCTGCAGCTTCACAGATGATGACAGCAGTGTGACAACTGTACCACGAATTAAATAACAATAAAATGAAAACACAATGTAGTTGATACAGGGTAATAAAACTGATGAGTATACTAAATCATTACACAACTACTTCTTAGGTAATTGATTACTAAGTCCTTACTAAGAACATGAAAGAGGAGTGACCAATGTAATTTGCTGGGTTTATGGGCATTATTTGGAAATTCAGGTAGTTCCAATTCAGGTACTTCCTTTGAGATCTGTCTCTTGTCATATTTAGTAGCAAAACCTAACCAGACTCCTGCTGCCACAGGAACCATAAATTAAAGTGTCAAGATGTTCCCACTCAGCATGAACGCAAACTCAGTGTCCACCAAAGCAGGTGGCAGTTTGCCATCCTACACTGGGCTGTCCTGGGGCCCAGGACGAGCAGATGTCACACTGTCACACTGAGGGACGGTGACCTCCAGCAGATGGGCAGGGTGGACTCCATGGTAATCCTTTTATTTGTGCAGGCTGAATCCCACAAGGATCCTGGCTCTGAGCCCTTGGCATCAAGGGTTTTGCATTTTATGGGAGGGTGAGTTCCAGCAGTCCCAGGAAGACTGTGGTGGGAAAGCTCATCTGTCAGGACATGGTGGATGCATAGGTTCTTCAGCTGAAGGAGAGGGGCATGTGTGGGGCTGATGAGCTTTTCCTAATTTCCAATAAATCAAGTAAGGTTAAATAGCCCATCATCAGTGAATTGGGTCATCAGCAGTGCCCTGTTCTGGAAAAGTGGCCTCTGATGCAAAAAACCTGTTAAAGAAGTTAAGGCACTTTTCATTTCCCCTTTCAGGGCAAAGCACAAGTTGATTAGGAACACTAAGATGATTACCTCTGCTTTGCCGTATCTCTTAATTGTGCCCTAATTAATATTGATTAAAATCTCGCAAAGGCAGCTTAAAGCACCTGCAGGGGTTTTAATCTTCAGTTACTTCCTCACCCAAAACCTACAGCTCTTAAACTGCAAAATACAGTCTGACTATTACAGATCCATCTGTATCTGTGAGGGCTGGAGCCTCATCTTAAAAACTGCAGCTTTGGTCCAGCTAATTAAGGAAGGATTTATCATGGGAGCTCTTAGCTTGGGGTCCCTGGTTGTTTATGGGAGATCCCAGGACAACAGGCTGTCAGTCCCCAGGAGGTTTAAACTACGTGCCTCTGTCCCTGTACTGGGCACTGGTGAGGCCACACCTCGAGTGCCGTGTCCCGTTCTGGGAGGGAGGGACATTGAGGGGCTGGAGTGAGCCCAGAGGAGGGATCAGAGCTGGGGAAGGGTCTGGAGTACAAGTCCTGTGAGGAGAGGCTGAGGGAGCTGGGAATGTTTAGCCTGGAGAAAAGGAGGCTCAAGGGTGACCTTATTGCTCCCTACAGCTCCCTGACAGGAAGGTGCAGCCAGGTGGGGACTGGTCTCTTCTCCCAGGTAACCAGTGACAGAGAGGACACAAAGCTGCTGCAGGGGAGGTTTAGGCTGGACAGTAGGAAGGATTTCTTCCCAGGAGATATGATTAGATATTGGAATGGGCTGCCCAGGAACATGGTGCACTGTTCCTGGAGGTGTTCATGGAAAGACTGGAGGTGGCTCTCATTGCCCTGGTCCGGGTGACACGGCAGTGATCGATCACAGGCTGGACTCGGTGATCTCAGAGGGCTTTTCCAGCATAATCCAATCTGTGATCGTGTGAAGAAAGCCCTGGAGAAGCGGGGCCGTGAACTCTGAGCCCCTTTCCGCCCCCCTTCCTCCCTGGCCCCACGCAGTCAAGGAGCGTTTTAAGACTCTGAGAAGGGGGTTCTGGAACACTGGGACGGGAACAGTCCCGGGACAGGCACTGCTCCGGGATGGGAACGGCTCTGGGATGGGAACTGCTCCGGGATGGGAATTGCCCCGGCCCCGGCCCCGGCCCAGCTCCCGCCTGGACCGGGACCTGCGGGTCTGGAGCCAGGGGAAAACAGCCCCGTTCCCCGCGGGGCTTCTGGTGGAGCCACACTGCTCGGACACAGCAATCACTACCATGTCATACTTTTAATTATCTATTTTCTACTCATCTATATATAATGTATAGGTTTTGTTTATATTATCCGCTGAAACACATGCTGAGCGTTTCAGACTGGGCTTTGTCTGCCGCTGCTTTTAGCGTTGCCAAACCAAGCTGTGAGAATCTGGAAAACTTCGCGAGCGCAGCCTTTATTTGTTTTTCTTTATGCAGTAAATGAAATGTCCTCACTTGCATTCCACGGCCGCAGCCAAACTCCAGCCCTGGAATCTGCACAGCCCGACCCTTCCTATCCCATCTCTGAGGAGATTTGTCCGCAGCAGCTCCCGGAGACTCGCTGTGCCTTTCCCTTTCCCCCGTGCCCGCCCATCCCGGGGCTCTCCCGGTATCCCCGTCCCGCTGTCCCTTGTCCCGCTGTCCGCTGTCCCTTGTCCCGCTGTCCCTTGTCCCGCTGTCCCTTGTCCCGCTGTCCCTTGTCCCGCTGTCCGCTGTCCCTGTGTCCCTTGTCCCGCTGTCCCTTGTCCCGCTGTCCCTGTCCCGGTGTCCCTGTCCCGCTGTCCCCTGTCCCCGTCCCGCTGTCCCGCTGTCCCTTGTCCCGCTGTCCCCGTCCCGCTGTCCCTTGTCCCGCTGTCCCTGTCCCTTGTCCCGCTGTCCCTGTGTCCCTTGTCCCGCTGTCCCTGTCCCGCTGTCCCTTGTCCCGGTGTCCCTGTCCCGCTGTCCCGCTGTCCCCGTCCCGCTGTCCCCGTCCCGCTGTCCGCTGTCCCTTGTCCCGCTGTCCCTTGTCCCGCTGTCTCTTGTCCCGGTGTCCCCGTCCCGGTGCCGCAGGAGATGAGGGAACCCTCAGGGCTCCACCCCCTCCCGAGTGACGTCACCGCGCCGGAAGGGCCTCGGCGCGCCCGTGACGTCAGCGCTTCCTTCTTTCCCGGGGAGGCCGGAGCGAGGTAGGAGCGGGGCGGCCGCGGTCCCGATCCCCATCCATCCCCGTCCGTCCCCATCCGCCGCCATCCGTGCTCGGGCGGCCGCGGGAAGGGGCAGGGCAGGGCCGCGGTGTCTCTGCGCGTGTCGCTGAGCTGTCCCCGTGTCCCCGCAGGGCGCCATGGGCCGCGTCATCCGCGGGCAGAGGAAAGGCGCGGGCTCCGTGTTCAGGGCCCACGTGAAGCACAGGAAGGGCCCGGCCAAGCTGCGCGCCGTGGACTTCGCCGAGCGGCACGGCTACATCAAGGGCATCGTCAAGGTACGGGCGGCGCGGGTGCCCCGGGGCTGCCCGAGCCTCGCTCCCCCGCGCTGCCGGCAGCGCCCGCGGCCCCTCGGCTCGCCCCTGCTCCGGGTTCAGGGTTTTCTGTTCGCCAGTAGATCGCGGTCCTTGGAAAGTTAAACTCCTTTCAGTTTATGAGACTGTCTCAACAGAGAGGGCACCCTTAGCCAGCCGCAGGTTTTTCTGCTGGGGCTTTGCTAAGAGTGGCAGTACCAGCGTGGTTTTCTGTTGCCCAGGAATTCCCTGTACCTCAGGAAACACGGCTGGGCAGTTTCCCATGTAGTTAATTGCATATTAAAAAAAATAAAATCAGATCTTTGGAGATGCCAAGTGATTTCCATCATTATAGTCGTGAGCAGTAGGAGCAAGGCAATGCCTGTATTGTGGTAGTGGTTCGTGGGCACTGCAGGTACTTTTTGGGTGTCAGGGGCTTTGGAGTGCAGGCAGTGCTGCTGGGTGGGTGCTGTGAGCAGCCCCTCAGCGCTCTGCAGCACGGTCACGTTTGGGTTGTAGAGAGAATTTCCTTCATCCTCACCTGAGGGAGCTGATGGTGGAGGGCAGGTGGCGAGGCTTGACCTGAACTGGGTGATACATTTGGGCAGCAGGGTTGGGAAAACGTCAGTAAGGGACACCAACAGTTTGTGAGCTGTCCTAGAAGACAGACACGTCCTAGAGATGTGTCAGAGTTACTTGTCTGTAGTCTGTAAATACAAGGTTGGGTATTTTAATCCCAGTGTGCTTCAGGAACAGAACAGACATGTTTTTCCAAGTGTAAAAGAAACGACAAACCTGTGCTTCCTTATTTAGGGGCTTATAAACCTTTGTTTTACCTGATATCAGAGTGTTAGAAGTGCTTCAGTCCCAAGGGAACACATGGAGAAGTTGCTGCCCAGCTCTGTCTCTGCCCAAAGGTGGTTGGGCAAAGTGGATTTCTTAGTATGGAGAGACTGGATACCTACAGAATGTCAGGAATAAAACTGTTCAGACAGGATTAGCTACAAGCAGCACATTTAACCAGGCATTATTTTGTGATCAGTGCATGACTTGGGTTAGAAGGGCCCTTAAAGCTCGGCCAGTTCCAGTCCCCTTGCCATGGGCAGGGACACCTTCCTCTGTCCAGGGTTGCTCCAAGCGCTGTCTATGAACACTCTCAGGGATGGGGCAGCCTGTGCAGGGCCTCCCCACCCTCCCAGGGAGGATTTTTCTCTGGTAGGGTGGGGTGTAGAGTGGAGCTTGCATTGCATCAAATGTGAATCTCCAGCTCGCTCACGCTGGGGAAGCCCAGATCCCCCTGAGGAGATCTTGCTGAGCTTTGTCCCAGAGTAACCACCCCCAGTTCCCGGAGCTTTGGGTTCCTGCCTCCCCCTGAGGCAGCTGTGCCTTCCCACAGGACATCATCCACGACCCCGGGCGCGGTGCCCCGCTGGCCAAGATCGCCTTCCGCGACCCCTACCGCTTCAAGAAGCGCACGGAGCTCTTCATCGCCGCCGAGGGCATCCACACCGGGCAGTTCGTCTACTGCGGCAAGAAAGGTGGGGCTGGGGATGAGAACAGGGGCTGGGCTGGGCTGGGCAGGGCAGGGCAGGGGGTCCCAGCTCCTGGGGTTCGGGTGCTGGAGTGCAGGAGCGCTGCTGCAGGGCCTGCGGTGCCGCCGTCCTGCGCTCAGCAGAGCTGTGACCCCAGCCCAGGGCCCCAGTGAAGCTGTGGCTGCTCTGTTGCTCTCTGCAGCCCAGCTGAACATCGGGAATGTTCTTCCCGTGGGCACCATGCCTGAGGGCACCATCGTGTGCTGCCTGGAGGAGAAGCCCGGGGACCGGGGGAAGCTGGCACGCGCCTCCGGGAACTACGCCACAGTCATCTCCCACAACCCCGAAACCAAGAAAACCAGAGTGAAGCTGCCCTCAGGCTCCAAGAAAGTCATTTCTTCTGCAAACAGGGCTGTCGTGGGTAAGGAGCAATCACTGTGAACTTGTCACTGGGCTTCTTGTCACTGAAAACAAGGGCCCAGTTTTGATAACCATCTTGAAAACAGTGTCATGTGCAGGCTGGGCAGTCTGTGCTCAGGTGCCTGGCTTGTGTTTTACACCTGCATTACTTTCTCGTGTTGCTAACTTTAATTTGGAGGAAGTTTGACCTAGTGAGAAGACAGAAAAGCAGATGCTCATTATCCTCAGGCTGTAGTGGGATTGCTCAGCCTGTAAAATCTGCAGGGAAGGACTTACATGGAAAATGCCATTTTGATTTCTTGCTTTTGCTACACTGAGGGAGCAGTTGATGGTATCGGGGCGGGTGGAGTGTTCTGGAAGGTCTGACAGGGAATGACAGAACCACTGCCAACAAGGGGAGGCTGCAGCAGGTTGGTTGTGCACCTGGCTGACAGCTGAGATGGCTGCTGGGAACACTTGCCTGCCTCTGCATGGAAGATGCCAAAGTGAGAAATCTGGTGTGTTACTCCAGTAAAATGGACTCAGTAAATCATGAAACAAGTAGGTCTTTGACCTCAAAGGTCTTCACAGTCCCCTGAGGTCTTTCAATTCATACTTCACTTGAAAAACTTGATGTTGCACAGGAAATCAGAGCAGTAGAACTGGCAGTGCTTTAGGAAGAAAGCTCGATCCCGTGTGTGTTGGGTCAGAAAGAAGGCTGTAGCTCAGCTCTGATGTCCCTGCTGGTGCTGGCTTTCCTTTGTACTGGCGTGTGCTGTGTTTGGGTGTCAGCATCCTGCCATTCCCTGCAGGAATCGTGGCTGGTGGAGGCCGCATTGACAAGCCCATCCTGAAGGCCGGCCGTGCCTACCACAAGTACAAGGCCAAGAGGAACTGCTGGCCACGCGTCCGTGGTGTAGCCATGAACGTGAGTGTGTCTGGAGTCATCCCTGTCCCCCCTGACAGTCCAGGAAGGATTTCTGGGATAGTGGGACAGGCCTGCCATGTATCCAGGAGGGAAGCCTCCCGGATAAATGTGCAGCCACAGGGGCAATTAGCAGCACTTGGTGGTGACTGCACCACTAAAAAGCGAAGCAGCTCTTTCTCTGTCCCCTGTAATCTGTTCCTGCTGGCCGTGGGTGTCTGTGGTGACACTGCTGCCTTGCTCTCCCCGCACAGCCCGTGGAGCATCCCTTCGGAGGAGGCAACCACCAGCACATCGGGAAGCCCTCGACCATCCGCAGGGACGCGCCCGCGGGCCGCAAGGTGGGGCTGATCGCGGCGCGCCGCACGGGGCGGCTGCGCGGCACCAAGACCGTGCAGGAGAAGGAGAACTGAGCCCTGCCCTGAGCACAATAAACCTGTACAACACACCTGGCGTGGAGTCAGTGCTGTCTGCTGCTGCTCTGGGGTGAAACCGGGAGAGTGGTCAGCACAGGAAGTTGGGAGTGGGGATTTGGGGTTTTTTCACTTTGGCTGGGAGAGCAGGGATTCTCTCAGGCAGCATTGCAGTCTGTGGGCTGGTCCTGCAGGCTGTAAAATCTGCAGGGAAGGACTTACATGGAAAATGCCATGGAGTAACTCTGCTGTGGATGCTCTTGTGCCCTGGTGTGATGTTCAAGTTGGCCTGGTTCTGTGGAAGCTGAGACCTGACAAAGCAGTCAAGTAATCCTGTGGTTAAACTTCAGAATGTGGTGTAAAGAATACTCGATTTTCTAAGTTCATAACCTCTAACATAATGGTTATCCATGGTTTTTCATTTTTATCTTCTGGGAGCAGGGGAAGCTTGAGAGTTGCAGAGCTTAGGAAGTATTTCAGCTGCTCTCCCTGCAAGGTTTGGGCTTCCTTTTGGAACTGTCAGGCTTGGCCAAATGAAAGGTGCCTAAAAATTCAAGGTGTGACAGACTGCCCCCTCTACTTGACAGTTTTTGGGAAGAGCAGCAACTTTTGTAAAGAAATGAGGAAAGGGTCAGGCTTCACTGCAAAATGGCTTCGTTTACTACAGCTTCTCTGGAGTGGCCTTAGGAAGGATCACTGAAAGCAGAAGGGGTTCATGTCTGAGCACATTCAAAGCCAGGGCTGCCATTGATGTGCAGCAGCTCTGGCTGTGCTGGAGGGGTCTGTGCCAGGGGCCAGAGTTCCACGTGTGGGTGACTTGCATTGATGGGAATCCAGTGGAATGCAAAGTGGGAAAAGTTATTTCTACACCCACCCACAAAAGCAGTACTGGAGGTGGTCATGTGTCTGGGGAGGGAAAGGTGATTGCAAAAACCTAAACCACACCTCAAAGAAAGGCATCAGATCCCACTGGGGAGAAAAAGCAAAGCAAGGACAAGTTTTGCTTCTGTTTATTTCGTTCCCATTCCATCAAAGTCTGAAGTTCACATCTGTTCTTGCCATGAGATCAGAAGCTCTTGGGTGCCTGTGCTCTGATAGGGCCCAAACACCCTCAGAAGAGCAGCTGAAATATTTCATGTTGCACAACAATTTTCATTAAATGCACCTAAAGGACTCACAGAAATACATGGTTTCCATGTTTGGGTCTGTTGACCCCATCTGTTTTCTTGGGAAGGGGAAGTCCATCAGCAGGGAGTAATTAATACCATTTATTACAAAGAAATAAGAACCATATTACAGGGTTTAATGCAGCTCCAAACACATTTAATGTAAACATAGAGGATGCAATGTCAGAAGTCTAAATTCACACAGTAGTATGAGGATTCAAAGGTTTCTCTCCCTTCACCAAACTCCAGTTGCAGCTACTGTTCCAGTAAAGTCTCCAGTTACCAACATGAAGGTGGAGCTTAAAAAAGCCACAGTGATCCTGGCAAATGACCAGAAGACTCAAGGGGCAAAATGCTCCAGCCCCAACACCTCCAGGGCTAAAAGTCTGTGAAAAGAAACATGAGGGAAGAGGGAGTAAGATAAAGCAAATAAAAAATGAAAGGCTCTAAAGAAACCAACCTTGAATGAAAAAATTAAGAAAACTGAAATCCATTTTCCAAACCAAAGGTCTAATTTAAGCTGTAGAATAGAGGTGAACTCCAGTAGTTTACACAACAGGGGAAGTTAAGTAACAATGCAGTAAGGACAAAAAAAACCAAAAAACAAAACAAAAACAAAACAAACAAAAAAAACCCCCCACACCAATAAAAATATACAGGTGGGTTCCTAACAAGCTTGACTTCAGGCTGGGAGGATCTGTGAAAGAACTGGACAGAAAACGAAAATGGTGCTGAAGTTAAGGCAGTCCCTGTCCTCTGCTTGGGCTGAGCATCAGGGAGCAGGTTCAGCTGGGCAGGGCAGAGGCTCCTCTGAATGTGCACGGCAGAAATCAGAAATTAAACAAGCCAGGGACACTGCAGGGGAGCAGCTGAGGAGCTGCTGAGCACAGGAAAGCACAGACCTGGCCGTGGGGTGGGTGGATGTCCCGGCTCCACTGAAGCAGCTCCGACACAAAAACACTTTCAAATGTAAATGAAGCAAAATAAACGCACACCACGTTCAGTGGAAAGCCCACGGTTCCTTCTGTGGTCTTGTCCTCCTCCTACCCCCACAGCTCATTGTATGGAATCATAGGCTGGTTTGGGGTTGAAAGGACCTTGAGGAGCATCTAGTTCCAACGCCCCTGCTGTGGGAGTAATTATGTAATGTGTTGTAATTATGCTTTAATTGTGTCATAATCAGCAACCTCCTGCTCAAACCAACTGTTTTAGCAGCATGACAGAATACCCAGTTGATTTGCTTACATGGTTTATATCCAAGATACTTCATGGAGGAACATCTCAATTCCCGACCCTAATACTGTACAGAAGACATGAGCTACTATAGATATGGTCAAACATTAAAACCAAAGCCAGGCTTATTAGTAAAACAAATGTAATAATGATTATATTATTCAACTCCCTCACATAAAGGTTAGCACAGTTAGGGAAATCTTGTTTTAAAGAAAGATGTTAAGTGTTCCTGCAGAATTCCCAGAGGTTATTTCCAGTATAAGGCTTTGTTTGCTAAAAGAAAAAAAAAAAGAAAAAAAAGAAAAAAATATATATACCTACCAGTGTAGCTCTAAAGCCTTCCTTTAGAAGGGCTTCAGTTTTCCATCTACTGAAAGAGCAAACAGCATGTCGTTTATATATATTTTAAGGGTGCGTTGAGAAGCACCAAGTGCCATCTAAACATCAACAGATATCCCAAATTCTGTCTCAGTAACAGAATCCTCATCAGCATCACTGTCCCCTCCCAGCACCTCTGCAGGATCAGTGCTCCACCCAGGGGTCCCTGCCCCGGGGCTTTCCACAGCACCTCTCCCATCCCACTGCCCAGGAATGAGAAAGGGGAGCGGTTCTGGAGGATCCAGAGCCTGCTACACACGGGCAGGGAGGAACTGCAGAGGGAGATGCAGGGAAAGTGTGAGGCAAACAGGCCAGAGCAAACCCTGCATTGAGTTCCTGCAAAAAGAAGGGAGGGAAACGAGCCCCAGCAGCAAGATAATGATCCTGGCTGTTATGCTGAAGTTACCAGGTAAGTATCTATAAAATCCAAGGGAAATGCTTCAGGCTGTATTTTCAGCTAATGTGAAAACCACAGGAGCCCAAATTCTAAAAGGTTTCAGGGAGTTGGGTGATCAATATATCATTACAGCCTCCACAGAAGTTAAATTAAAAAATGGCTGGTTTTGTCCTGTGGCATTAACAAATTCTCAGAGAATTCTGTTCTCACATTAGTGAGAACAGAAACATTGGTGGGAGTTGTTTTACATTTTTGCTGTCTTCATCAAAAGCTTTCTTCTCCCAGTTTACAGCAGCCCCCCACCCCCAATGATCTGTTGGGACACATCCAAAGTGTGCCCTAAATTCTCAGTTTTGCCACCACGTCGATGTCCAGAGAATTCACACTCACGTCCAGCTGGGCAACTTCGACTGAACATACCAAGGATAAACTCAGGTGTTACAGAATCGTGGGATTGCCAGGGTTGGAAGGACCTCTGGAGATCACCCAGTCCATCCCCCTGCCAAGGCAGGGTCACCCAGAGCAGGTGACACAGGAACATGTCCAGGTGGGTCTGGAATGTCTCCAGAGAGGGAGACTCCACAGCTGATCCAGCTCTGCCACCTTCACTGTAAAGTTCTTCCTCATGCCAAGCTGGAACCTCTTGTGTCACCTGCTTCCGTAATGTCTTTTCAAAAATTGGTTATTTAATGTTAGTACCACAAATTCCCAGAAATTTGCCAGTTTTCCACTTTCATTTGCACATCCTCAAGAGCAAACTTGGGGAACCAGAGGTTTCCAGTAGCTCTCCATTGCACCCACCTCATGTTCCTTTGTGTGATAAATATAGTGGGTTAATTCATGTTTTATAGATTATAATATGGTAAAGTCATGATTTAGTAAAAGTAATACGTTAGAGTATAACCTAAATTCCAGCCAGCCACGGAACTGAGGAATTCCGAGGCAGGCACCACCCAGTAACCACCATTTAGGAGGACACAATGAGATGTGGGAACTGGAGATGATGAGATTGGCATCAGAAAGGAAAACACATTAAGAATCAATTCTGCAGAGCCATCAGAGCTTCATAAGCACCCTTCGTTTCCATTCACTCACCAGAGGCATTCCAGTAACTATTCCAAGGAAACAAAGACCTGTGGGGAAATCCTATGCCAGAGGCAAAATAAACTGTATAAAACCTGGACGCCAGAAGGGGCCAATTTGTGAACTCTGGGGGCTGCAGTGCGTTCACCCTCTGACGATCCTGGGTTATCGTCACTGTAACTCTGCTTGTTGGTTTTACCGAAATTCTGTAATTTGATTTTTAATAAAATGAATCATATTTTTAATTGGAATATTGGAATGGCATTTATAACACTTTGGGAGATGGGCCTTGCTCAGGCAGAGCAAAGCCAGGGGCTCGTGGCAGGCACAGGGGTCACAGCAGCTCCCCAGCAGCTCCCCAGCTCCCCTTGGCCTGCAGTGGGACAGGACTCCTGTCCCTGGAGCAGCTGCCACTCCCAGAGCCTCCTGCCCGCACAGGCACGAAGGTGATGCCAGGAGCGTTCCCAGCTTGTCCCCAGCCCCTGCAGCACCATCAAACCTCTCTGTGGGTGCTGCAGGAGGTGCAAAGGCAGCAGCAAACCTGGCTCAACTCGAGGACACCCCAGCTTTATTTCCCTGTCTTCACCACAGCGAGTCTCCTCCACCAACAACTCCAGCAAATCATACTGTATTTTAATAAATTCAACACAAGAGGCCTCCACTAGCCCGTTCTTCAATTAAGTCCACATTTTATTTATGGTTTGCTGTTGGTACTTCAATCAGATTTATATATACATAATCTAAAACCTACATCAAAACCATGTTGACTGCTCTGAAGACCGAGAGAAGTGACACGATTGAAGTTTTCTTCCACAGCTCTATGGTAAGTCTACATTCCCACAGCAGGTTTTTGGTTCAGGTTGCAGAAGTGTTCAGAAAGCCAATGCCAGGTCTCTCTCGGACTCGGAGTGGGAGGGTTACAGTTCTCTTTCAGCATTTCAGTCTTACACACAACCACAGTAGCAATCAGTAACATTGTTTTGTTCTAGATAAACACCTGGGTTGATCTGCAGAATCCTGGCTTTTCACATTCCCACATCTCCCCCTTTCTAAACCCTCACGGACACAGCTGGAAAACCACGTCCCTCCCTGCGTTATTTGAACATTAATTGTGAGAGGATCTGATGCTCCTTCACACGGGAGGCAGCACAAGAGGCTGAGGGGAAGCGTTTGTGAGTCCTCACGGTGCCACCTGAACAACGCCAGTTCCTCCACTCGGATGCACACACAGGTACCTCAACAATTCCATTTATCCCCAGGGAGGCCGGCACTGCCCGTGCCTGCCCAGCAAAGCCCCAGCAGGGTTTGGTGCACCCTGGCCCGGCCCACGGCAGCTCCCACTCGGCTGGAGCCGCTCCCGGCGGAGCCGCCGGCAATGAACAACAAGAGGTAGAAAAATTCACAAAGCAGCTTGCAAGGCCCTCGCTCAGCCCACTCCCTGCCTTTATCTGCTCAGAGGATTAGACTTGGTACAGATCTCAGAGAAGAAGAATAGAAAATGCTTTACATGCTACTTAATCTGAAGTTCCAGCTCGGAACAGCTCCTGGGGCTGGGGAGCCCTGTGGTTCAGGACGCTCTCGAGCCGCTGCAGAGGGGCGCGTGGGGCCAGGCTAAGCACATTTCCAGTTCCCCAGGGATTTCACACAGCACGACCTCTCCCTTCAGCAAAATATTCCCATTTCTGCTATTCCACCTGTGCTTAGCCAGGCACAGGGCAGGCAGATAGAATTGGTATCAGTAAGTCCTGAAGAACTGATCTCCACATTTGTAAGCTTTGGAATTTGCTTCCAGAAGACCTTCTGAGGACTTTAAAGCACCTACCAGATATTTAAATACAATCAAGTATATTAAGTGTCCAAGTTTTCAATCAGCCTTCTTTTCCAGAGTAGATTCCAGCAAAACCTACTGTTTTTATTCATCTGTGGAATAATGGTTCAATATAGAAAATGAAGGGAAAAAATACCCCAAACAACAACCAACCAAAGAAACCCAATAAGCTACAAGCTATTAGAATTCCAGACTGCCATCAGTAGCACAAAGCTTTCCTATCCCACATAAATGAGAAGATTTAAGAGATGACAAAGCCCACCTGGTCAAGGCTGTGGCTGCTGCTACTGCACTGTGAAAGGCTCCAGGCTGCCTGGCAAACGTGGGCGTTTTTTGGGGTTTTTGTTGCAGCAGCAAACAGCAGGACAGCAGGTAAAGTTAAAAACAGGAGGTAAACAAACTATCATGGCAAGTGAAGGGATTTGATTCCAAGAAAATACAAAAATATTGAATATAAAAATGATCCTTGCAATCCAGAAGAATCTCTGTAAGAAAGAATCACAAGAAATGATGGGCAGGAATTTAAGAGTGAGGGACAAGAACTGAGCAGCATTTCAATAAATAAAGCTACAAAAAAGGCCAATACCTTTGAAAGCTGCACCTACAGAGGTACACTACAGCAAAGGAACAGAACTGCTCACTTAATGGCTCAGGTGAAACCACACTTGAAGCATTCATCCAGCCCTGGGCATTGTATGAAAACAGAACATCACCACAACAGAAATGTGGGTCAGGGAACGGCTCATAGGGGAAAACCAAACATTTAAAGATTTTGTTCTGGTGTGGACTAAAGGGGACATCAGTGCAAATACAGACTGTGCAGCTCACACCACTTTGGGCAAAATACACCAACTTACTGGAATAGCAGTTGCAAATTAAGAACAAAAATTAACATTATCAGACATTTTGAATATTGTAGAAACAGAGAAGGGAATGATGTTATTTTCCTGCACTGGATATTTTGCTATGGTCAGATTGTGGATGAAGTCATAGAAACTTTTTCCTCTTGTTTTCATTACTCAAGGTTATCTAATGGTTAAAAACTAGAAGACATTTTTTGCACATTATTTTGACCACTGAACAATGACCCTGTCATTTCAGAATTGTGCTGATACTATTTAAGGCTATATTAAATTCTTCCAAGGAAACAGCCTGTAGGTCAGTTTTATTATCAAAAAGTGGCTTTAAGGAGTTCTAAAGCTAAAAAATACTGAGTTGGGTATTTAAAAATCTGGTGAAAAGGTAGCCCTTATTCAGGAGTGGTTTTTTCCTTCAGAAACTGGTTCCCCCGTGCTTGTTTTGATTTGTCTGCAAACAAGAGCTCTGTTTTCTGTGCCACCCACTGACTGAGCTGGCTTGACCCCAACATATCACCAACTTCCACTCTTACAGTGCTGAAATCAACTGAGCTTGCACAAATGGGACTGAAATCCATGGATCCACCACAACTTGAGTTATAAAATCAGAGTGCAGGAGGAGGATGTCTGAATTTAATGGCTGGAATCTCTTTTCAACACACTTCCAGGCACAGCCTACACCCGGATACACACTGCAGGGGTGGGGCTTGAACTGTGCACATGAAAAAGTGACACAGGAATGGTTATTGGACATCTAAAAACAGCCCAGGGGAGGTTTGATACCTTAGAAATAAAAGGAAATGCATGGTGAGAACCTTAGGAAGTTCCAGTGTGAAAAGCAGCAGTGCTCAGACTGGGTTCAAGCCCTTCCTCCGGTCTGGAACGGAGGGCAAGTCTCAGCCAAACCCTGCTGACATGGCAGGGACAGGGACAGCCTGGAATGGCACAGAGGGCACACACAGATCTCCCTGACCCCAGCTGCCAGCCAGGAGAAAATGCACCGAGCCCTGAAGAGTGGTTTGGTGCCACCTTCCTCACCAGAACACCTGCAAGGAGAGCAGGACTCCTGCAGGAGGAGGCAGCTGGGGTCCTCTCACTTTGCCTCCTGCCACTGCAGCACCAGGGTTTGCACAAGACACTTCCTACTGCTCCCAGAACTCCTCTTCTGTCCCACTCTAGGCAAGGCAGGTGCAGACTTTATTCCCCAGACCTCATGGCTGTGGAGTGTGATGAAGAGCGTGAAGGGTTAAGAAGAGAGAGCCAAAATCGCTGTTGTCCTGATTGTGCTGTGCTGGAGCAGAGCCACAAACGGGAAACTCCCACACCTGTCCTAAGAAATGTGAGGTTGGCATCAGCATCTCACCCTCCCCAAAATAAAGGTGTGTCACCACAGGGGAGAGAATTTGCTTTCAATGTGGATTTGAAAGTGGGGGCTAACAAGGTTTAACTAAGATATTTAAATGCTTAATTGGTTCCTCTGCAAATATCCCAACATGCCACTTCTTCCTCTAATTGATACAGTCAGTCTTTAACTTTCATTTTTAGTTAAATCCATTGCACTGAAAGCTTCCCTGCAATGCCCAGTAACTGGAACTCACACCAACAAAAACATGGAGCCGCTTGCCCTGACACAGTTCATCAGCCTATTCATTTCTGGCAAAAGACTTAAGAGGTAGACAAAATTTATTGAAACCAAAAATGAAGTAAATTGCTACAGCAGCCAATTTTTGCCCATTTTAGCTTTGGCAGAATGGCTAATCTCATTCTCTCCTGGATCTCAGGAAATATACAGGAAGTTTTGGAACCATAAGTGCTTTTTCATGATACATATGCTAAAACACACAAGCTAGGCACAACAGAGTGGCTGAGAAGGCATAACAGCAAATATGGTAACACAAATCTCTCATGTCATCTAAAGTTTCACTCAGAAAAAAAAGAAATGTCAATGGGGGAATTTAATTTCTTTCTGGCTCAATTTCAGCAAGACACACAAGCTTGAAAAACAGAGAACTCAAACTTTCAGAGCTGGTAGTCAGCTGGGAAAATAATGTGAAAAATTCCAAGCCAAGCAGGGTCCTGTTCTGCTTTTCCATTGCCACAAGTTCAGATCCTGCAGGACAAACAAGCTTTGACTGAACCCTGAGCCATCTCCTTCTTGTCAGAGGGGTAACACAGGTGCAGGTGACCAACTCTGTGACCAAAACGCAGCACATTTACTGATACACAAACAGTGACTCAATTCTTTTTACATATGGCTGTACTATCTTTAACACTGACAGTAGCAAGTGTTAAAAGCTTAATTTAGTCACTGAACAACCACAGTCCAAATGTACAAGATGGAGAAATTCTGCTCAGTAAGGTTATGGATTTCCCCCAAGGTCAAACTACACACTAACCCTGACTCAACACCACCTATGGATTTTCAGTTTCTATGTATTCCACGTTACACCGCCAGGAACACGAGGAATTGCTTTACTCTTTATTGGTTCATTTTATGGAAGACCAGAGATTCCCTAGAAACTGTTCTAAACAGAAAACAGGACTGAAATCAGCGAGGGGGAATTAAATCTTTAGGCACTTTGAGGGCTACTGCTTTAGAGTGTGCCATCACCAACGAGGTATCGCCAGGTGCATCGCCTGAAAGTCACCTGCCCAAATGCTGCGACAGAAACTGTGCATATCAAACTTTTTGCTTGTACAATATTTGTTAAGAAGTACAATGCAAAATGCTTTTGCCCAGAGTGAAGAAAACATTGCACCTTACACTGGAGCTGCCTGTTGAAAAAGCAACAGCTGCAGCAAACAATATGGGTTTATCCTCCTTCATGTCACCAAGATGCACAATATCCTCAGTTTGCTGCCTGAAAACAACTGCCACTGCAGCCACTCCCAGTTCTGGGGCAGGGCTGGGTAAGGCTGGACAAAGCCACAGCCTTAAAGTGTCACAGGTTTGACATGTCTCTACAATCATTGCACTATTAAAAGCAAAGACATTTGGCAAGGCTGAACTAGCACATTATATATTTCACCTATATAGTACAAAATATGTAATAATCGCCTCTGAGATAGCTTGTTTAACAATTACTGGTCCAAATAAATATTTCAACTTGAGAACTCAGGGTAGAATTTTTTTAGTTAAAACCTCCAACAAGCATCCCCAAACATAAATGGGAACACGTTATCCAAATTTACTAAATCCAGGTAAAATGGTATTACTAAAAAATTATGAAAAAAATCTGAATTGACTCGAGCACTAGGAAAAACATGGAAGCATAAAGGTGATCATCGCTACACAGCATACTCAAAAATCTTCTGTGTCCCTCCCTTGTTACACTAAATGCCTAAGAATGCACTTGGACTGAATTTTCCATTGTTCATTTCAAAACTACAGACCTTTAATTTGATAAGCAGCTTTTTTTCTATCAACTCATTTGTAAAAAACACCATCAAGCTTGTGCTCTTAAATATATATATGTATATATAAAAACATACAAAAAGTACAAGATAAATCACATTAAGAAACTTTTACAGTGTAATTGTCCTGATTATTTTATTCTTGAGGGCCAATTTTTTTTTTGTGCACAGAATCTCAATGTGACTGTTGTTCCAGAATTCAGCATAGTGCCACTGCACAGAATTCACCTTTCTGTGCAGTCCATTAAAAAACAAAACCCCAAAAAACAACACACACCACAGGACAAAACATTCTTCTTAAATCAAATTCTATTTGTGAATTCAGCAAAATAATTTCTATAAAATAAAACAGCAAAATATTTAAATAGTATAGGGTGGGCTGTATCTGTTTTGCAGGGGTATTTGGTTTTTAGACAGGTTCCAAAAAAATTACACACATTCAAGTTACCAATTTTCATTTAAATACAGTATTTACTGATGCGTTTAAGTCTTTAAACAAATGTTTATTCTGGAAGAGAGATACCTCAGAATTGTATTCGACTAACCAGTAGTTTCTTTTATATTTAAACCCTGCTTCTAATGTTAAGATTTTCTGTATAATGGATAAAGAGCTAAGACAATTCTCGCTTTCAAGTAGAACTGTGAACGAGCAGAAAACCAGCAAGTTAACTTGGTGCAGTGGCACTCACAAGTACTCTGTGATTTTGTTGACTTCCACTTCACTGGGATGCAGTAGAAGGAAAGTGTTAGAAGTTTATCTAATAAGCTCTACCAAAGAAACAAAACAAGCACACCAAATACAGTCTATTATGCTCCAGGCATCCTGGCATAGCAAATTTTTGCATATTTGTTTTAAATCTTTTAAATTCCTATTACTGAAAACTAAGTGTTCTTTATCCCACCCAGAGAGAGAACTGTCAAACATCAGATGTGAGGAACATATGTGAAACTGAAAACCACTTGTCACATTTTCCCTCCCCATTTTATAGTCTAGGTGTAAGAAGAAAAAGTTCTGAGCAATACAGTTGTCACATTGGGACAACTGCTGTCACGTTTGTTTTTTTTTTTTTTCCCCTCATTGGCTACACTAACTTGGTGTGAAGCCATGCTAAATGTTACAGCATAACTATAGCTTCAAAGTGATTAACCTAATACCAGAATGAAAAAGGCAATGAAAAAAGATCTAGAAACAATGTTACATCACCAATTTTCCACATCAACCAAATAATTAAAAGGTTACCAGCCATTACGTTGCTCATAGTAAAATCGACTCCAGTGGCAAAGAATTAACATGAAACTATTTTTGTGGTTGACATGGATAGGCTTTTTCGTAAAGGAGTTGATCCAACTGCCATGAGGCAGGCAACACTGGTTGCAGAGCGCAGCAGATATATCAAGAAATTATTTTTTTGTTTTTGTAGATCTGTGAGTCTCATCAAGACAAAAAAAAATGTTTCTTGCTCAAGAATTAACAGTCAAACATTAATATACTATATACACCTTTGCCATTTACACATTAGCATCAGGCCATTTATTACAAAACACTATACACTTTCCACTGCAGGCGGGTTATATATTGACAGCAATTTTCTGCAGATAAGACAGTGAATAGACTCTCCACTCCATGTTGATTAGGAATAGTTTTTCTAGTTTTAAATATTAGCCAGACACAGAGAAAAGTTGGACTGTAAGGCCTGGGTGCACAGTCTTGATGGAGCAAGTTAATTGATTATGTGCATTTCACTAATCTTTTGTCTGAGGCGGGGACACTTCTTCACTGCCTTCGTAGTTTTCTTGTGCTCGTTGGCCAGTTCGCTGAGGGTTGTTCATATGATGTGCTGCCGGGCCCGTATATGGCTGTCCATGCACGTGGTTATTCTGCAACAAAGCACACACATTTCAAAGGGATTAATCCTGTGGGCTGCCTCCTCACTGCCTGCTTTCCCCTGAGCTCTCACACCACTGGAAATACCCTCAAGCACACCAACATCGTGTACCTACATCGGTATGAACACACATCGCAGCTGCTGCATTTCTGATTCACACCCTTCACTTACCTCGCCAATTTATACACAAGGGAAACAAACTTTCAACTTGTAAAGATAAAAGGATCAATTGAAACAGTAATCTCAGCATTTGAATCACAAACGGTTACATGCAAAGCAAAAGCAGCAAGAAAGGAAAAAAGGAGACCAAGAGAGGTTGCCTATTTGCTGCCACATTAAACCGTGCACGTATTTTATTAACTGATTCAACCAGCTTGACTTTTCTCCCTAAAACAATGGAAAAAGCAAACCTGTGTTTATGCAACATACTTTAATTTTTAAGTGGGAAACCTCAATGTTACAGAACTGAACGAAATCTAGACCAGCAGTTTTCTGCAAATGCTCTGCCCCCAGTTTAAAAAGTCACACACAGATCTGGCAAACAAACCCACCTCATTTATTTACTGCTTTGCAGAGGTTGTGGAGAAACCAAGAGTTTGAGGATTGTGTGTGTGTTAGTGAGAAATGCTGTCTCTTGCAAGGAAGTGAACACGTGCCAAGGGCAGTGGTGAGGTTACGGAACGTGTCTGAACTGGGGAGCTCAGGAGGGAGTGGGAAATCTGCATCACTTACCAACTGCTCTGCTGAGAACATCAAGTAGGGAAAGCAAGATGGAGGGGAAACGGATTTGGGCAGGAAAGGAAATTAAATTAGCAGATTTGGAATATACAAAATGAATTGGAACAAAAAATGGCAACTAAGTGAGGGATCTAATAATTCAGTCAATTCAGTAAGAAGACTGGTTATGATTTCTTCCAGATCTGACTTTTCATTGGAAAGTATTAACAAAGCAGCCATTCAACATAAAAAACAGATTTGGATTTTATATGCACTTAAGATCTAGAGATCATTGTTCATAGCACGAGTTACATGGCAACAAAGTCATCTGCTTTTTTCCAAAAGCCTTCCAGTTATCCAAATTCAGGCCTTGAGACTTGATTTTATTTTTGAAAACAAGAAAGCAACTCACAAAATATCATCAATGTCAATAAATACAACAGAATCAAATTCACTATGCACTAGGCTGGGATGGCATCAAACTCTCTGCACTTTCTGTGGATGATTTGTACCTGATCTGATAAAATTGTCACCTGAAGCTCTGATGGTGAAGCTGCTTCTGGTGAAATGAAGGTGTACCTTTATTTTATTCCTCCAAACATGGTATTTGACAATAACATACTTCTGGCTAAATGCCTATAATTTAAGTCACCATAAATACTAAAAAAAGCAAACCTGAAACTCTGAATAAATAGTTCAACTCAGAGCTTTTACCTGTTGATACTGGGAACCAGGTGAATGGGGATACAGTGGGGCATCCTCAGGTGGAGAAGACTCATGTTCATCTGGGGCATCAGGATCATCTGGTTCCTAAAGTTTGAAATAGACCATTTAATTTACTTTTTAAAACATATTACAATTTTTCTAGTCCAAACCAATCCTATGTGCAAGTGATTGTTTCAGACATGGTAGAGTCATATTTTAGACACTGAAATTCCACCCCCCCCGTCACCTACAGCTTGTATTGTACTAAATAAAAACTCCCTCTATCAATTTATTACTGGAAATACAGACCCATTCATAATCTAATTCAAATGGTCAATTTTGATTTTATACTGCTAATTCTCTAAGTGATAGATGTCTATAGGAACAGTAATAAAAACTGAAAAATAAAAATATCAATCCATACTTATAAAGTACATACGAAATGTGTTACCTCTTAAGTAAGTGGAGACTGTTGCTAAGATTAACTATTTACAGAAGCATTTCACTCAATTTCTTAATTGCAAGTCAAATGAGTTCTTTACCTCCTCTGGGCAGAGCTCACAAGCCTTGGCCAGAGTCATTCTAGCACTGTGTGACCTCTCTAGGAAGTAGCCATTTGATGTTTCATTGCTCTGTATGGGTGGAGACCAATTGTTGTAGGTGTACTGGGGATTGCCAGTGTATGGTCTACGCTCCAGCTCATCTCCAAGCCATTCCACTGCCCAGGTCCATTTTCTCTTCAAATCTCCATTGCTCTGCAGATGGAAAAATGAACAATTCACAGTTATTTCCTCTGTTCTTGAAAACAGAAGTATTTTTCCTATCCTATACATCAGCTGTCAGAGACCACCAACATATTTCCTGCTGTTTAAAGGAGTCACAAATATCCTTTTTTCCCCAAAGAAAACTTCAAATTTGAAATGAAGTCTGCAGATTTGCAGCTGCATCACAGTTGCAAATGAGTGTGAATATAACCAGATTGCTTTCAATCCCTTATAATGACTTTCTTATACAGAAGGTTCAAATGAGTTGTCCCTGGAACTTGTAATTTAACCAAAGTGTGAAAAACTGAATAATGGTGGGGTTTGTTTTGGCTTTTTTTTAACACAGAAGTGGGGGAAAAAGCAGCAAGGAACAGAACAAAAAGTATCACCTGAAGGATCTGGTAAGCTACAGGGCAGTTGCTGAAGAGAGCTACCATGCACTTTATACACTGGTAAGCTCTTTTCTGGTAATGATTCTTCGAGCGCTGAATGGTGTCAAAGAGTCCATCCCTGTCATCTGGGATTCCCTTAAGTGCATTGTGAATCCTAGGAAAAACCAAACCAGAACAAAGACAAAACTTTCAGTGTTAAAGAGTTATAGTACTTGAACTAAGACTCGATACACAATGTAATTATAAAAGGGACAGTTGATGTTCTGACTTCCGGTGTTAGTCAAGAGGTTCTTTTAAAATCAGCAAATTATCCTGACATGTCAATATTTAAACTTTGCTTAAAAATTATCAAACATGCTAAAAATATAACTGAACAAGATATATATAAAAATGTAGGTATGATTGATTCCAGTCACAGTAATCAATTTTAACAGTTTAATTTTATTACTGAAGTAGCTACTGCACTTAAATCAGCCCTGCTAACTCAGCAGGTCCTTACAGAATTGGAACTGTTAAATCCTCAGCAGAGGGGCTACTTACACTCAGTTGTGCTTCTCAGACACCCTTTTACATGCAGCTCCTCTGAAGGGGAATGAATGGTACATGTTTGTGCATGGGATAAGGGACTTGGGCATTTCCTGGAACTAAGCCCAGATCCTGTGCCTTCTGCTCTTGAACAGGGCAGAGAAATTAATTGCTACCCTGAAACTGCAAAAACCAAGAACTGACATGTTTTTGGCTTTGAAAAAAAGTCAGAGGGGGCACAAGACCCACACTGGTATCTCAAAGAGCTCCACTCATGGCAGGGAAAGCAACTGCCCTCTTTTCTCATAGCCCTGGCAGCTGTCAGCTCAGGCTCCATCTGTAAAGCAATGATGAGCTTTACTTCAGTAAAATTAATTTCATGGCACTTGTACCATCCCAAACCTGGCACTTGAACCTGTCAAATGAAGAGAAATTTAAGAGAGTAGGTCTGATGCCAAGGGCCAACAGCAGTGACCTTGCAGTACCAGAGGACAAGTTGCCCCAGGGGATGCACACTGCCCAAGGTCAGATCAGACTTGTTTTCCAGGAGTTACCAGACATCATTTACAATGAACAATTGCAGTGTTTTGTGGTGGTTTGTTGGTTTTGGGTTTGTTTTTCTTTTTTAAAGAGAAGACAAAGATCATTAAAACTCTCTGATTACCACAGCAAAACCAAGCACAGGACAGAGACAAGTACTTCAAGCTATGGCCAGAAGTGGCAGCAAGAAGTAGTGGATGACTGGAGCTGGTTATTTAATACCCTCTGTGGAAGCCTAACAATTCCACAGAGCAGTGCTACTCCTGACACTGCAATGGAACATGGAGGGATGCACTTCTCCAGGGAAGCCACACCACAAAATTCCACCTCCTTCATACCCTGGTATTCCAAATACAGCATTATCTCCAACAACCACTTCCATGATTTCTCACCTGCAGTTCAACCCTAAAAATCCCTTATTTTACTTCACATCTATTAAAGTATGCCTATCCTCCAGCATTCTGTGGACTTACCTCATGGGATTATTTATCAAGAAGATAATATAAGCTAACTGCATGATATATGCAGAGCCAATTCCATAAAGAAGATTACAAAATCCCTACAACTCAATCATCATATTTTGGAGTGTGGTCAAGCCAGACCACCATCTCCTGAGTCCCTCCTAAAACAAGCCCAGGCAATTGGTAACATCCTAAATGAGCATTCTGCTTCCACAGCTAAGGACTGAAGTCCACTCCCACACCCAACAAGTGTCCTCTCACTCAAAGTATTTGAAATGTCTTGTGAGACACAGTTGGAAATGGTTCAGTAAATCCCATACCACCTATAACTGCTAATTATGAAACAGTGACATTTTGCATCTCTGACAGGTAGCACATTGATGACATTTGTGTTATCTCACCTACTACATTTATATTAAACTTCTGAAAAACTGACTGTTCTCACAAATAGTATTTGCAGTAATTAAAAATTTTAATACCTTTCAAAAGCTTTATTCTGTAGACATACAAAAATTAGGTTTTAAACTGGATGAATATGTAATATGCTGAAGTTACATTTCTCTTGAAGTGTGATCATATAGAGAATACTATACGTGAAGTATTCTTTTCTCCCACATTGACACTTTATGAGTGTCTTGGTACCACTCCTACATCTGACGTGCTCCTGAGCAAGCCCAGGCTGTCACCTCAAGGGGATGTTCCTATGAATCAGCCTGAGCACTTTGTAGGGAAGACCACTGAGTTTTAAGCTAAACAGCACATTCTTTTGTATGTGAGAAATCCCAGCTTTATAGCAAACTTCTCAATGGTAAGGAATGTGAAAAAATGTACTTATCTCAAAATTTCAGATAAAAACACAAAAAAATTGCTCTATTTGTGAAATTTGATTTAATACCTATTCAAAACAAACCAACTGAAAGGATTACCAACAGAACCACTGAAAAAACAATCTGTACAGAACACTACTGAATTATAAAAGGACAGGTAAATACTGACCTGTGAGTTTGCCAAGAGTCCTCAATTAACAGGATTTGCAGAAGCAGATCCAAGTACGGTCGAAGCTCGTATGTATACGAATATGCAACCTAGAAAGTGAAAATGCAGAGAACACAAGAAAGCATTCCTTGAGGCAGGCAACTTACACAGTGAAATACAAGAACACAATTCATCTGAAGTTTACTGTAATTCAAAGGATACTTCAAGACACAACATTTCTTCTCTAGAAAGTGTTGGTTGTGTCAGGAATTTTGTGGGTTGCAATTTTATTTTATTTGTTTTGTTTTTAAATAGAGTATGTTCTGTAAAGGGCAAAATGTTTCTTTATGATATTGCAACTTTTAGGCAATGTGTAAAAAGGTTGTCTTCACAGGTTGTCCTAAAGTGTAAAATACATGGCTAGCAAAATATCAATAAAGTGAATTTTTTATGCTTCTTCAAGTGTCAAACAAAGAGACACAGAAAAATGTGATGTTACATAAAAAAAAAAAGAAGTGCAAACATAAAGATGGGCTAACAGAAGTGAAGAATTTTGTTTGGTGTGGAAAAGTGTATCTGACCTTTCAGAGATTACAAGGGAAATATGAGACAGTATCAAAGATTCTTTGCTGAGTCTGAAGCCAAATATGTTCTGCAGAGTTGTAAAAAAATCTTACGAACATAATTGAAATAAATACAAGGGAGATCTTAGGCAATGATTCCAACTTCTCCTGTCATCTACCAATCTCATTTATGGATAATGACAGAAAGCTTTAGCAAATGCTCTTGAAATACACAAAGACCACCTTGATCTACTTTCCACCCTTAACACATCATTCCTGGCTTGTTAAAGGTTGATTGTTTCCCTAAATTCATAAAGCACTTCTCACAGTACTCCAACATGATGTACAGATCTACAACTCTAAATACTGACAAAGGATGCCATCTTGAGGAAAGTTTATTTATCAAGCACGTGTTCAGTATTTAATACAATATTCTTACATATAAATGCAGAATCATTCATATTTTTATTCCCATCTTTCTCCTACTGTTTTATTTTTACCTGCCAAAGTAGTTCACTGAGGACTGTGGAAGAGAACTGAGGATTCTCCCAACAGCAGAAACGAAGCAACTTGATGGTCTCTTCAGAGTTGCTGCAATCTTCAATAATTTTCTTTACATAACTAGTTCTCACAAACAGAATGTCTGCTACGTTCTGCTGAAGTGCCATTATAGGCTGAGATAAATTAGGATCACCATAAGGGTTGGCAAGTGGGGGATTACCTGGAACAAACAGTTATTACAGATTAAAAGGTGCTGAAGTACCTTCAGTGTAGACACTCCAAAATACAAACTGGTGTAACTCATCAAGAAACATGGATGGAGAAAAAACACAAACCCTCCCTTAACAGCTGACTTTCTTTGAAAAAAACCAGTACGAAATAACTAAGTTTTATGTTTGTGAAGCTTGACACTTGCTGTCTGAGAGAGCTATTTCTCCCTCTCTGATAAGATTATGCAGTGACAATCAAAGCAGAACAGCTGGAGATATGTTCACATGCAAGAGGAGAAATCACTGAGATTCCTCAGAGAAATCCTCTTGTGTCCTGCATTTATCTACTTCCCTGCTAGTGTAACACAGCCCAAGTCATATTTTAAGGACACAATGTCTGTTTACTTCACAAGACAATGCAAAAGTGTTCAGAGGAATATCTATGTTAGAACAGTCCCATCTGAATCTCTGCAGTGTAGAGAATAAATACACTTCTGTAATTAATGTATCTTATTTAGTCAGCTTTATTTTGTATAGTGGAAGAATGTTGATTTATTTCTGATGCTTCTAAATTTAGCAATGTTTTATTATTGTTTGAAGATGCCCAGAAGACTAGAGTGAACTTTTCTAGGTTCATAAGCTGAAGCAAAAAATAACTTTATTATGCAAATAGTAATCATAATTAGTAGTCAAAGTAAAGTTCATATACATAATTTTTTAGTACAATATTATGAATATAGTGAAAATAAAAGTATTTTTCACAGGTAGAGTATCTTTTCAGTTTAAGCTTCAAGTAATGCATTGAAAAAAACCTCAATCAAAATTGCCACATGATTCTGAAGCTTATTACAGCACAGTAAAATTTTCAGTTCATTACTCTCACTATAGCACAGTGTAGCCTATTGACTTTATAGCCTGACACATCAAGCTGTAATCAGTTTGCCATTAAAGAGCTTCTCTACAGATTTCTAATTAGGTTTTCTAAAATACGCTTAGCAGAACGTGTACGGATACAGGCTATAAAGTCCACATGGCCCAATATCCTGTCATCATTTCTCAAAAATAACTGCACTCTATTCAGCTACTGGAAATGTTCATGATTTACACTGTGGTTGATGAATTTCTAGCTGAGTCTTTATCTTTTATAAATTGAAGCACTGACTTCTGTTTGCTGTTTTGAGTGTGAACGAGCACCAAATCATATTCAAAAACAATGCAACATCTCTTCAGTGGTAAGCACTATCAGTTATCTCAAAACCTGCTGTGGTGCTTTTGCTGTACAGATTGTTGCTGTAGTCTCTTCTTTTATTGTCTACTCAGGATAAGAACATCTTTGGACAACTCTTACAATGGGCTTCAACTGTTGGAAAAGCATTACTATTTTGTAATGAACAGCTTCCTTTACTTTATTTTACTAATTATTTCCCTGTATTTTGAAGGAATAAGCCAAGCCAAGCAGCATAAAATAACAGAACAGATTTCCATCTTGGTCTTTTTAGTCTAACAAATCAGTTTTGCTTATGACAAACATATTTGTTTCTTTAAATGAAAGCAGCTGCTACACATAAAAGGAAAACATTTTTCCAGCTGATTCACTTTATAAATAATATCTAAACATGCACAGCAAGCCATTTACTGACGGAGTCAATGGATCTGAAGTGAATTTAGAAGTGACTGTACCATTGATAGAGGACTGCATCCGCGAGGAGACGTTGCAGCAGCGGATCAGCTGCGACACCACGGTGTACAGCTTCCCCAGCTCGGCGTACTGGTACTTAATGGGAGGGCCTGGACCCTCGTCCAGGGCCACCAGCATGAAGGTTGCAGGAACATTTAGTTTCAGAAGTTGTGTCTTCTCTGCTACACCTTTATGGGGCAGGGAGGGAAAAAAAAAATCTTGTTTCTGGCACTGAAAATATTTTTACATTTTTTTTAGAATAAAAATAACAAGAGTTTACATGACTTGCAACTTTTTAGTTGTTGGGTTCTATAAAACACTCATTTACACCTTCTAGGGAAAAATAATCAAATCAGTAAAGATGCACAAGAAAATGATATACAGCTGAAAAATCACACTGAAGTAGAGCTGTAAATTACTAATTTCTTCACAGTGCTCATTAGCACTTAAGCAATGCACAAGTAGCATATGTGTAAATAGCAAAGCCTCAGAGAAGTCTTTTGAACAATAAATGAATCCTTTTATTGTGAGGCCCAGGAGGATAGGAAAAAAAATCCCCCACAGTGTATTCTGTTATTTTTCTATCATGTCCTAGATACATCAATCACAAACTTAAGACATTTCTAACTGTGCCACACAATGTAATAAATGTAAATTAAATGACAAAATAAATAAGAAAACCTCCAAAACCCCAACCAAAAAATCCCAACCTACATCTGGTTTTACTGCAAGGATACCTTGCACACACTACACAAGTACTCACCAGAAAATTCACTACAGTCCTTCTTGCATTCTGTTTCTTATTTTGCTTAAAAGTAATGGTTTTCCATACATTTCCAAGTTTTTTTTTATTTTGAAACACAACTGGACCTTACCATCCATCTTTCTGATAAGGAGAAGTGTAAGTGCTTTTTTTAAGGCATTTTTTCTGATTATGCTAGATAGTTTTGTAGTTGCATCCTCTGTAGAACTGACCTCTAACTTGCTTTAATGTGAACAATCTACTATTTGATTTCTCAAAATGTCAGACAATTTAAGCTTTTTCAAAGAATGCAGGAATGATGTTATTGTGTGTTTTGCTGAATGAACTCCACATCCATATAGAAGCCTTCAGGTAACAGTAGTAAGACAAGGACAATTGCTTATTGTATTAGTATTTCCAGGCTTATCTCTGCAGGGTAGATTGTGATAACCATCAGACCCACAAATAAAATTATATTTTCCTGTCTGGCCTCTGAGTGCTCTCCTACTCAGAGGCCTAAAATGCACTGACTATGAAAAGCTAGTGAAGAAGAAAAGAGAAGGTGGAGCAGAAGAATTGCATCTCTATTCTCTTCCATGACACTAATTCTACTCTGGAGTCATGATAGAAGCCTGCCAGAGAAAGAACGCTTTGGTAGGCAAAGTACATGAAAGCAATAGACATTACAGGTGTAATTAAATTAACACAATTGTCTAGATTAATTTGAGACATAGGAAATTAAATTCCTTTAAAATTGTCTACCTCCTGCATGAGCTGATAAACAGCAATGGTCAAGTATTTTATAAAATTTCACCCCCACCCTCTCTCAGCAGGACACAGTTTTACTGCTCATGTTTATATTCCATGGATGATAGGGTGACAAGCCCCAAACTCCAAAGAGGAGGAACACAGGGAGCATTTTTATGACATATAACAATCTGCCTAAGGATGGAAAACTGGATCCTCCTGCTGTTATCTCTGTAACTGGATCATCAATAAAGGCCCAGTTTATTACAGTGCCATCAGTAAAAGCAGTTTGCTTACCTAGGTTGGCATACATCACAAACAGATTGAAATACTGCTGCAGGTGGCGCCCGTGTTCGGATACTTCCCTTCTTAGAAGATTCAGTACCGCCCTCAGTAAGTGATCACTTAAACTTAAGTTATCGTAAGCCTACAGAAAGAAACAAGTTCTACTGTTAGTGGCTGAATCTATCACATCTTGATTTAGTTTCTACTTTTTACTATGACAGAAAACAGAACTGGTTAAAAGGTGTGGGATTTATACAAGCTTGGAAGTGCCAGCAGCAGGTCAGTCTTGTGTGTCTCACACAGAGAAAAAGACACAGACACACAGAAAGGAATACACTCAATACTGTGTAAGTCCAAGAAATTACACAGCTATAGAAACTTTTAACTGGGTTTTTTTCCAATAGCAGATAGGCCTAAATACTCAAGAAACACACATGCAATTCCATTGTTTACTTTGTAGACTAAGACAACCAAATCACCTCTACAGGCATAGCTCAAATACCTCGCAAGACAGAACACTTCCTAAGCCTATGGAGCTTTAACTTAATTCTTAAATTCTTTTGCTGGACACAGTAGTGAAAACATTCTGAGAAGCTAAGTGGGACCACCATGTAAGCAAAAAGAGACATTAAAACATGACAAAGGCTCAGAAAGGTTGATCTTTTTAAACACTGTTATCACAAGTATCACAATAAGATGCAGGCTTTCTTGTTGTTGTTTGTCAATTCTAGGTGTGTAAAAACAGGCAATTCACTGTCTACTCCTACAATAAGTTACAAATTTTGACAATTTCACTGTTGCAAGATAGATGGAATTCAAACATAGGGAACTCCTGCAGGTTTTCAGGTTAGAGGGTTTGTTTGTTTGTGGGGGTTTGTTTGTTTTACAGTTCTAAATAAACACAAAGGGTTCACTTCCCTAGACACACTAAAATAGCCACTGCTTTTTTTTTTTTTGCAGATTTCACACTCCTAGCTTAAAGCTCTCACTGAGCCTTCACAGAGATTTACAAATGAGGGGAAATGGAACCCTCTGACAGCAGCTCTCTAAGTGGCTGAGTTACATCCTGTTTTGTAGTGCAAAATGGGCTGTACAGCTTTCCAGCCAACACCGATGCACCTGCTCCAGAGTTCACTTTATTAAATTTTATCATTAATTCACATTTTATTAAATGCTTATAATGAAGAAATAAGAGTAAATTTCAAAGACTTTTCATTAGAAAATTAAATACCTGACTGGAAGGTCCAGGAGAGGCAAAAGGTGATTGACATGGTCCGTCTTGCAACGAAAAATGTGCAATAAATACTATAAGTTTTGCAAATGCCCCCCTCACTTCTGCACTGGGGCACTCCAGGAGATACTCGGAGAAGCGGTTTGAAACATTAAAAAGGACGTTGTGTGCAAACCAGAAGCGAACATTCTTGCTGTGACGGAGCAGGATGCACAGGGCATCATACCTAGAACAGGACACGACACAGTTTTGACCAAAAGCAGACATTAGTGAATTCTGGCAGACGTGTTCTTTTGCAGAGTTTGAAGCAAATATGTGTTAAAGGTGATCCCCAAACATTTTTGTTCACAAAATTATTCTAATCAGATAATTTGTAGTTCTTATAGTGATACTCTTAAGTATCAGAAATGGAAGATATTCCTTCAATTAAAAGCCTAACCCTTAACTATAGCATTTTACTTCTATCACCTATAAGAATTAAGACAGCATTACACCCCCAACTACTCCTCCAAGCAGGTCCTATTTTGGCAGCCACCATTCTCTCTGTACTGGGACTGGTGGAGAGGGTGAGCAGCAGATAACACAGGTGGGTTTCATAAGCTGTGTATACAACACATAACGAAATATGTAACCTAAAAGAATATATAGTCTCATTTAGAGATCTTAAAAAAACCCACAAAATGAAAAAGGGATCCCCAAAGACTAAAATATCTGTTTCAGAGAGGGCCCTGCATTACTCTGTCCTTCAGCAGCAATATTTGAACTATTCTTAATCTCTTCAGTTAAAAGGAGTAACTTAAGCTGCTCTGGAAGCTGCTGCTGGGGGTATGAATTTGTCATTATTACACAACTGCTTACTAGTAGCTAGTAAGTGAACTACCAGCCATGAATACCAGATTTTCTCTCCAATTTGACCAGTAGTAACCCACACTCCTCTCCCCAGCAGAGAATAACCCAGCCAAAGGACTAAATGTACACACTGGGACTGTCACAGTGTGCATTTGAATTACAGGCCCCATAGCAATGTACATAAAGTACTCTGCCAACACTGTCTCAGAGACTATATACATGTTTCACAAACAGAATTCAAATATAAGCTGCAACAATGGCTTGTAAAGAGCTTTGTTTAAAACTACTAAAACAATGTAAAAGTCATTCTGAACTTGTCAGAAAACATAACCTGTTAGTTCTGTGCTAGTGACAGCTTCCATTCTTTTATTCTTTTTAAAAGACAGACAAAAAGGTAGAGTTAAGCTCTGTATGAAAATGTAATTTGAAGCAGTTCACATCAGCAGGAGATTATAAGGCTCAAATTCCTCCCAGTATTTTCTATTCAAATTTTCCCCCCTTTTCATGTGCACCTTCACCATGTTCATAAATGGGATCTTTTAACAGACAGCAAGCTTCCCAAATTTCAATTGTGGTTAAAAGACAAAGTACCAATCACTAGCAGGGCCACGGACTATTTTCTTTGTATGAAATCCTGTGGTGAAGAGAAATCTAGCAGCAAGCTGAATACTAATCATAGTTATTTCTTCTGCTTCAGGCAACAGATGATCTTGTCCTAAAGAAAAATCAGAATACTCATATGTAGACAAAGTAAAAACAATTTGCAATAATTTAACTGATTTCAGATTACTGTTTTGCCCGACATGGTGTTCCAATTTTAGAAGAAAGTTGATCAAAACAGCCTCTAGCTTCTATAATGTATCATTTGAAAATATAAGCTTTAATACAGGTACCTGGAGGCTAACATATGTCTTACAAATTCAACATCTCACCTTTGAGAACTGTTCTCAACAAAAGAGCCCTCAAACTTGAGTATTTTAACTTGATTTAGTACAGCAACTGAGTAATAGCTGATAGTTTATCAAAGTATCTTTTGCTAAATATTCTGACAAATTATCACTGATGACACCTCAACAAGAGGTGTTCAACTGCAGAAATCCAGAAGGACTGAAGCGTATTCAAAGCAGGACACACCAAATTTTCACTGGCTAGATAAATCCTTGGTCACACAAACCAAAACTCTTCTTGCAAGAAATGAATCCATAATTATCACACTGCCATACTAACCTGGAGGAGGGTTTAGGTAGACACTATTACAAGTAAGCAACTTCTTTATGAACTGAAAATATTCCAGGCTGTACTGCATCCGATTGTGCATGAACTGCACATTCTGCTTCCGCACGCTTCGCTCGATGGCTGAGGGCATTTTAATCTGGTGGGGTTTAGTGGTGATGGTGATTTCTGAAATATATTTTATTAGTTCATTGTCTTTGTCTATCGTGTCCATGCGTTCATAAAAAAGAATGTAAGCATTCCACCACCTCTTCTGGCGCCTGTAGGACATTCGCTTCATCATGTGATCAAACACTTCACCCATGTACTCTCCCCCAAAACACTGATTTTTCATCTCTTCGTCGTCATCCATTTTACACTCTGTCACGTCTCCATCATCGAATTTGTACCACCGGTTCTTCTCCCCATCTCCCCCATTCCTCTGGATGATGTAAGAGTAGTAATGTCCGCCGCTGGCCTGGCCGCTGTGCACCAGCACACCCACCAGTCTGTATTTGGTGCTCCCAGAGTGTTCATTTTCCGACTGCTCGTTTTGTATTATCTGATTTTCAGGATTCACGTCATCCCCTTCCAATTTTGCTACACCTGCCACTGTGTAAGGCTCCATGTCCAGTTCTCGTGGAAATTCAAAATAATCATTGAATTTGATTGCACATTCCCTTTCCCAGTCATAATCAAATCGTTTCAACTGGATTGCAAGAACTGGAGGCAACTTCTTAATCAACAAGCGTTTCACTGTATCCACCTAAAAAAGGACATGGACAGTTACCAGCTCTCAAATTTCCATTCATATACTCTCACCAAATACCAAACTGAGTAATGAAAGCATGATTTTTCTCCCCAAACATGAATTAAGACTGAACTTAGTACAGCTGTAACATCACAGTAGTACACAAATTTAATATATAAGGAATCATTACCTTTTTGTTGCATTTTTCACAATGATAGGCATTTGCACCTTCCAATAAATCTCCTTTGACGTACTGTTCCAAAGAATCAAGAAGGTTTTGGTGATTCCTTATATCTACATTCAGAGTTGTGAAGGATTCCTCACACTCGTACCTAGCAATGAACAGGTAAATGTATGAGGGAGGTGGGAATGTGTTTAACTTTTTATGTTTTACACGTGCTACAGTGTGTAAGCAGTAAAAGAACTAAACTCTTTTATACTGCAGTTTTCCTACAGTTACATTACAGTATCTACACAATATATTTTTATGGTCAGGAATTAGACTGATAAACACAAACCTGTATCACACCTAAAGACAACAGTTCGAAACACATGCCAAATCAGCAAAAAACCAAAGAAAAAGCCTTTTCATTTTCTGTCTTAAAACTCCTGAATCACCATCTCTATAAAATCTCTTTCAATTTTTATGACTGGCTTTGACACAGTGTTCTAAATATAATCTACACACAAATCTCTAGCAATAAACCAGCCATGCTTGAGAGACAACCAGTTGATACATCCTGGAAACAACTTTTTGTTTTTTAAGATAAAGAACTGATGAATAAATTTAAAAAGCTGCATCTATTCAAGTGTAACCCTGAAGGGCTTGTTTTCCTGATATGCAATCAAGCATTCAAAGGCTTGAATAAATAAATATTTAGAAACACTTCAACCAACAGCAATTTTCATTCATCCAATAAATAACTTACAAAAATAGAAAGGCTGTTAATTTGCCCTACACAAATCCACAGTTTAGTTACCATCAGTTTTCTCCTCCCTAAACTACAATCAAATTACTATTAATTTTCATTAATAAGTAACATTATGCAAATCCAGTAGAGTTCCAAATCCACAGAAAATACTTCAGGATAGCACATAATATCAGGAATGAATGGTAACTCACACTGCTTCTGGTCTGGATCTGCCATTTAATTACTCATTGCATACAAAGTAAAATCAGTGCTACCATTTTACCTTGCAGTATTTCAACTCACTTCTAGTCACTCATTGTAACCATGAAACCCAAGATGTTCACTTAACAAATCTTCTTATTCATACATTAGGTCAATGGAAGTTGAAAGATTACCAAAATAAAATCCATTTGTTTAGTTTTTTCCAGTATTTTAATTGCTAACTGAAGGCTAAAGGAAAGCCTTCAAAATAAAGAGAATTTGCAGAAGCCTTAAGAAAAAGATGAATTTTCTACACTTGTCCTTAATTACAGGTTACATGGTGAGTATGAACAGTTTCACTCATTGGAACTGAAGATTCCTACTTGGCTCAGTTCTAAACACACTTTATGAAAAACCAACGACAGCAAAAATTGTTGGCCAGGTACTAAAATTTTCTTCATTGCATTTGCTCCCTACAATTGTTTTCACTTTTAACATGAAAAAGCATAAACTTTTCCTCCCTTTATCAATACACGATGCTTCACATACAATCTGTGAAGTAAAAGCAATAATGATTAAGTACTTCAAGGTACTTGCAGACAAATGAAAGTTCAACTGTAGGAAAAATGAGGCAGCAAAATCTATAGGCTTAAAAAACCCATACAAAAAGTCCACTCTTCACTCAAATTACTTTTGTAAGGATACAAACATGGATTGTTTTTCTATAAAAAAAGATTAAAATCTTCGACACTTACCGATGTGGGCATCCTTGACAAATCTTCTGATCAGCAAAGGACCCTCCTAAAACTTTACTTAACATTGCTGGGTGGCCCAAAGCTTTTAAAGCTTCATCTAAACTGTCCACCAATGAATTAAAAAATTCTAACGCATCGTGCTGTTCACGTAGATTTACAGGTTCACCCCAGAGTCTGAAAATAAAAGCACATTTTGTCAAATATTTTTTGTTTTGTTTGCCAACAATTTCTTTTTGAAAAAATTATTATTCAAGCTCCTAACCCCTCCTCCTTAAAGAGCCAAACTACTGTTTTTGATGTACTATACAACTGTTGTTCTGTCCCTGACACTTTCTGGTAAGTAAAAACAAGCTCTTGGGTATAACTTCATAATTAATTTAAAGTCTCACTATCAAAAACTACTAAAATTCGAAAGAACCACTCTGCTGTAAACTTTAGTTTACTAACAAACTTCTACAGAAAGGTGAAAAGGCAGATAAAGCTGCACAACTTCTTCTAATTTACACTTTACATCATTGCCATTCTACTATGATTAGTTTTTTTGCATTTCAATGATCCAGTGAACAAACATCAATACTCAATTTTCTACTTACCTAAACTGTTTCCAAAACCCTCTTGGTACATAGTACTGTAGCCTGGAGGCTGCTAAATGGCCAAAAATGACTTGGAGATGCCTCAAAACTCCAATATTGTACTCTTTTCTATCTTCAGTTTTGCTCAGTGCTGGTTTGTCTTCATACTGATGTGGATAACCAAACACATCATCTCGTGGGTCAACATTGCTCTGAAAAGCAGAACATTTGTGCAATTCACTTTCATATGTAGCTGTCTCGTAGTTAGTTTTACCCCTTGTTTAATTTGACAATCCAAGGTGTTTCATACTCAGCTGAAAACCCAAATACTGTCTTTGTTTGCATTAACAAAGTTGTGGTGGCAGAAATAAGGTGCAGTGCTTTCCAGCAGAAATGCTTGAGGAGGAATTCTGCAAACCCTGTCATTTGGATCTTCTGAAGTCCCCCTCTGGCAGTGAAATCAAATATGAAATATTATCCTATTTTCCCCACAGATATCAGTGGAAATCAAAGGGATTGATTACTAACTGAAATTTATTATAACGTTTTCATTAAAAAAAAATTACAATTTAAAGATTAGGTAATTTTATATAATTAAATTTACCTCGTTGTCCTGCTTTTCATCCCCAGACATGTCATCATCTACATCACTGCCTGTGCCTTCAATTGCAAGAATCCCATTCCTGATGGCTGGAATCATGTACAGCTGCTGAATGACAGAATTCATGTAACAAGTGGCACCAGCATTTTTCAGTCCCACAAATCCCTTTGGTGGCCGAGGCCCAACAGGTGGCAGATATTCCCATTCTGTGAGAGCTTCACAAGCTAAGAGAGAACAGCACAACGTGGTCAGGGAACTGTTTCGTTATAAAATAAAAGAGGACATCAATGCAGTACAAAGGGCAGTTGCATAAAATCATTATTAGTCTGTATTGCAATTTAATAAAAAACAATGTTCCATCAGAAGACTTCAATTGCTAAAATTAACACAACTTTTATGAAGGGCAGTTCTATCTGTAATCTTAACATTGTAACATTATCTTCTACTGCATAACTAAAGAGGCAGCCAGGTAAAAATTTAGTCAATTCATAAATGAAACAGAAGCCTTTCTTCAATACCAGCAAGTTTCTTAGCTGAAGAATTTAGCTGAATATAGAATATATAATCAATTTATAAGCCTTTCAAAAATTATAATACTCTCAAAAAATTACAATCCTTAAAAAAACTATAGTATTTCACTTCAGCCTCATTTTTTCTTGCCAGGATGCGAAACAGTTTTAGCAAATGCTATCTATATAACTTGATATATATATTTTCCTCCTGAGTCTTCTCTCCCAGGGCCCTCACATCTCTTCAAGTACATTTATGATTACCTAAGCTAACCTGTTTTTCTGTAGTTTTAACACAGAAAGATCTGATATAAGAGAGCATAAATATTTACTTATATGCAGATTTGGTATATGAATCTCAGAGCATGCACAGTTCATACATGTGTTCTCTCTTCTGACACATCACAGAGATCCAGTGTTCTATGGTGCTTATCAAACACTTGAATGGAAAGGAATGCCATGAAATCCACCTAATTGTGAGGTGATAAGAAATACACTACTTCCCAATAAAAAAGGGTGAAGAAAGAAGGATGAGGCAGAGGGGAAAACCATAAAGCTGCCATTTTAATTTATTAATCTGAGAGGGAACTGAACAGGAAGAGACTGAAAAACTTCAAGTGATTCACTGATAGCACCATTCAAGCAAGTAGCACTGCCACCTCTGAGAGGTAGTGGACAATTTTCAGTTTTGGATACTCTTTTTAGCTGCTTATGGTTTTGTTAAACTCAGTGAGTTTAAACATTCTGTTATATCACACAATGGTTTGGGTTGGAAGAACCTTTAAAGGTCATCTAGTCCAACTCCCTGCCATGAGCCAGGGTATCTTCCACTAGACCAGATTGCTCAGGGCCCCATCCAATCTGGCCTGGAACACTTGCAGGGAGGAGGTATCCACAGCTGGACAACCTGTTCCAGTGTCTCAGCATTCTCATAGTGAAGAATTTCTTCCTTGTGTCCAATCTAAATCTACTCTCAGTTTAAAATCGTTGCCTCTTGTCCTGTAATTACAGGCCCTGGTACAAAACCTTTTCTCCATCTTTCCTATAAGCCACATTCAAGTACTGAAGGTCACAATAAGGTACCCCTGGAGGCTTCCCTTCTCCAGGCTGAACAATCCCAACTCTCCCAGCCTTTCTCACCATGTGAGCTTGGGTTTCCTTGGTTTGATGGTGTTTGGATTTTGTTTGGTGGTTGTTGTTTTTTTTTCCCTTCCCCTGTTGATATTGCAGCAGAATGGTTTCAGTGTCCCTTTAGGGCTGGAGAAAATATGCTGCTGCTCAATCATTTTTAAGAAATGCTTTTTTATGACAACAATAATCTGTCCTAAAAACAAGCCTTTTGCCATCCTTGTGAAAATCAGCTCAAGTTTCACTTGACTACTGGCTTTTGAAGTTTGCAAGTTTTTGAATGGGCTGCAATCACTACAATCTTTCTCCAGTGAGAGGGAGGAAGTTCTTTCAGTGCAAAGTTGTGCTGAGACAGGGCCAAAATGGAGCCTGAAAAAGGACTATGGCAAGCAGAGAATGAGTTCAGAACTGAGAAGCAGGACAGAGGACCTGTGTCTGTGTGTGGACAATGATGACAAATCAGGTGAGCAACCAAGAGACTGGCTCTGAAACTAAGCTGAAGGTACCTGGTGAGGCTCTGGGTTTGGTTAGCAAGAGCCTGAAATGAGGAGACAGAAGTAAAAGATACAGACAGAAAGAGATTCCTGAGAGCTGGTATGGACAAAGGGAACAATCAGAGATCGGGACAGGAAGGGTCAAGCTCTCCAAGTGACTGGGGCTGGAATTTGGATGCAACCATAGAATGCAAGTCAGTACATTTACTGCATGAAGGAAAACAAATAAAGGTTATGCTGCCAAACTAATTTTGCAACACTAAAAGTAGCCACAAACAAACTACGAACTAAAAACCTCAGCATTTGGTTCAGCAGATAATATAAACAAAACCTACACAAGATATAGACATTAAAGAGTAGAAAATAGATAATTAAAAGTATTACATACTAGTGATTGCTGTACCTATGTAATACATTTCAGTCAAGGTGTCTACTATCTGTTTGAGATTTCGCACACATCCAACTGCGAGTGCAACGAGAAGCTCAAAGCCAGCATTAATAGTGGCTGGTGAGCTGCACACTGGTATGGCCTGCTCAGCAGGCAATTCTCCATTTCTCATGTATTGTAGATAAACATTGGATGCTGGGAAGATGAAATCATCTATCAACTCCTGGAAAAAAAAAGACAATAAATCACCTGTTAAAATGGGAATTATTTCATAAGAGAGTAAAGGTTATTACATAAATGAATGTCTGAGAACCAGAGGGGTACTTCAAAAACAAAAACAAACAAACAAACAAACAAACAAACAACCCCAAACAAAACCAAAAAACCACAAACAACCCCCCAAAAAACCCCCTCAAAAAACCCACAAAAAATCCCCAAAAAACCCAAAAAAACCCCAAAACCAATCAAGAGTAAAAATTGAGACCAACACCATAATGAGCTTTTAAATTTAGAGCAGAACTCCATTCTGAAGTGATTCCCTGCAAACCCACCTCCCCACTGAAAGTTAAAAATAAATTGGTACTGTTCTTGATTGGTAAAAAAATTTCTTTTGCAAAACCAGTATTGTCTACAAAGCTCTTTATCAATTAGTGCTGAAAAACCAACACTCCTGCTCTACAATATGAGAAGTACAAAGAAAACATGTCTGATTAAAGAGATGCTCAGATGTGATGCATTTGTTCAAACCTGCCCTAAGCATTAATAGCACTAATTAAGAACATGTGCAGGAAAGCCATTACAGGGGTAATGAAGGAAAGCAGTTCTGTACAGGACCTATCCTGTATTTACCTCACTGTCTTTGTGTGATATTTGTCAAGTACTGGAATACACTAAGAATGAGAATGTTAAATACACTTTATAAATGCAATATGCAGTTTTAAAAATTATTTTTAAAGAAAACATTAAACTTCAATCAAAAGCATTTTTATGGATACAGACCACAAGATGTGAAGCTTTTTTATAGGTAAAAACAAACAACAAAAAACCCCCAAAAATCCATTTCCCACCCCCCCAAACCCCTAAAACCTTACAAAGACAAAACAAATCCCCTCCAGAGGTCAAGAAACTTGAACTTACTTTAATGAGATTAGCACCTCCTTTTTCACAACCAATATGGTATTTCTTCTCAGGTGTCTGGAATGCTAACAGCTCTTTTGTTACTCCAAGGTGACCCTCTAAGATCGTTTCTTCAACACCTGTTTCCCCTGTTCTTTTTACTTCATCCTGCCATTTAAGAGAAAGTTACAGCACTCCAAATACCAAACGTTAAGTGCAGACCTGCAGTTTACAACAAAAGCAGCAAAACCCTAATTATCAGGAATAAACTGATCCTGAAACTTACCCTGATTCTCTTAAGCCAGTCAATCTCATTATTGAGAAGAACTTCAGCATTGGGTACATTAATATTACTGTTGTAAGCATAGTTAAGAAGATGTCTTAAGAGGGTGAAGTAGTCTCCAGAATGCTTAGCTCTCTCTCTTGCAGTGCTCTGTGTAAACCAAAAGCAAATGAGAATTTATACATGCTTCTACTTACAGTGCAAAACCAATGTGTTTCTTCTAAATCTCACAGTAAACACAAAAGAAAACAAGTGTAAGGTAATTTTTAGCTTTTTAGAAGTTTTAGCTGCTAAGGAATGACTTCTCAACTATTTTAGCAGCAATTTCTATACCTGAATGGGAAAAAGAAAACCAAATCAAAACTTTTGGTCAAATGTTCAAGAGAGCCACGAGCATGGGGAGCTGAAAAGCCCTGGCAGGACCAGTAGGAGAAGTTACTAACTGTAGGTGTATCTCTAAACTGCTAATGATTTTTACTTAAAGGTTAGCAATCACCAAAGATCAAATGCAGACATTAAAGTCTATTGTTTATGTTCTTATCAGAAAATGCAAGAGCCTCTTTTCTCTGATCTAGCTCAAATGGAAATCATCTGTGCTGCTTGCCTGTAGGTCAGAAGCAATCTATATTTTAGTGACTGTTATTAACAGCACTTTGTCTTTTCTTGCAGGTATTGTGTCCTATTACTTTTTATGGACACTCCCACACTGAAGCCTTTATCTCTGAAAACTTACCCCTAGAACAGTAAACAGCAGGGTAATGAAGAAAAGGAGAGGTCTCTGTCCCATGCAACACCTGGTAGCCATTAAAAAGAATTGCTCCTGTGCCATCTGACGAACGGTTCTAGAAATAATTGAATAGAAACATTAAATTCAATCTCCCTATCCAAACAGGACATTATTAAATTTGTGTTTATCTGCTAAATGCCATTTTCTAAAACTGAATATAATGTAAGAAAAGGAATAGTTTAATTATTCACTACCCACCATATTATTTCTCCTTGCAGTGAAATTTCAGCTGCATGAATTACATTACAAAACCTGTTCCACAAATCAAATATTTAAAGATAAAAGAAATGTAGAAACACCTAACCTTTGCAACTGACAGCAAATACTCATAACACAACAATTTGCAATCGTAAATAATTTTTTTTCTAATCAAGCATCAGTTGTACCTGATAAGACAAACCAGAACTACTCCAATAAAACAGTTTTTATGTGTCACTGCAGCAGTTTGCTGAGTATCTTTGAAGTGATCAAAATTTGTCATTAGTAAGATGTGAGAGATGATGACCCTCCTGAAAATTCAAGTGGCTATAATTAAAGGGAATTTTACACCTCAGAACCTAATCTAATCACTAGAGCAATGCAGGAATAGATAAGCTTCAATATAAAATACAAAAAACAATTAAGGCAAACCCTTTTCTTTCAAGTTGTAGGATTAATTGTCTGAGCAGCATACCTTGTAAAAACTGTTAGGAATAACTCTTTTTATGTGGGAAGAGACCACAAATGAATGCTGAATGAATGATTCCATGAAAGTATCTCAACATACGAAAAACTGAGTTTTGCAGTGTCTGCTTGGTGTGCCTGTCCTTGTTTTGTGCCCATGGAGTCAGGCTGGAAAGCACACCAAAGAATCCTATTCCCTTCAGAGCTTTTTCATGTGTGGTTAACTGGGATTTCAAAGCCACGCAGGGATGACCTTGAGGTCAGAGCTAAGATGCCCCTGGCTGAGCACCCATCTCTGCTACCATGCACAAAGCAAAGTGCACAAGAAGAAGGAATCATGAAGTTACACTTCTCCAGAATGTTCTCTCAGCTTTTTAACAATCTGTGGTTCAAGAAGACTACCAAGAGCAGTATTTCATAGCCCTCACTGGACAAGTTCATGAAAGAACCCCTCAAACCATTTCCAAACTGAAGGTTTGCACTGCTGAAATGTTACACTTGAGAAGCTCTTATACAAAGAAACACAGCTCTTCATTTGTTCTCTCTTTGCTACTTCTGATTTTAAGGGTCTCTGTAGCATTCTCCTCCCACCATTCATCTCTCCTCCAGTATGAAGTGCCCCCAGCTATTCAGCTGTTCCTCAGATGGAAGTCACTGCAGAGCTTTCATCTTCCTTGTCACACTTCCCTGATCTTTGCAAGTTCTCCTACTCCGCTCTGAGTTGCAGCAGACTGTGGGCTGGGGCTGGTTTGTTTTGTTCTTAACAATAATTGACATTTGATGGGGTCTGATTGCTGAGCTGACGTTTTTGTAGAACATCTCACTAAGATATTTTAAGACACAACCCTTCAACTGCTTGAGACACATCACATGGACTCTCACTTCTCAGCTCTGTGCACTTGAAGGCAGAGCAAAATAGATAAAGGTGGTATCTTCCTACAGTGAGAAATGTGACCAGCGTGACACGCCTCACACTGATGTTTCTGAGGAGTCTGAAGTGTTTGAACACAAGTATTACACTTCTGTGAAGCTGTACCAATCTAAGAGCTCTTCAGGAATCATCAGAGGGATGCAGGTGCCTGAGCACAGGCATCTCGTGCTGTTTTAGACACAGGATGACAGTACAGGGCTGGCACATGGGACATGAGCTGCACAGTAAACTCACACTCAGCAGGAGGAACAGCTGGAGGTCAAGCACCTCCTGTAAGCCTGGCAGCCTGAGTCCTGCCCTAGTGAGAACTCCAGGACACAGGTTTCTGTTCAGTTAATACACGACAGTCTCTTCAGTGGGTGTGAGTGCCATTGCTTTACATCAGCACAAAGAATTTTTGTTTGGGCCACATACGTGTGGCCACCAAACACTTTGCAGAAATCAGCAGAATATTTCTGGGTTCTAGGATTATTCAGGACTATCTCCTCTTAACTCAGCCAGTCCTGCATTCAGAGGACACCCCTATGAAATCAATTATCCTGGAGGGGAAGAACTGCTCCAGCATTTAGTATTAAACATTCTGCATCCTGTTTCTCAGTTTAGTGGCAGAATGGTCATGCTCTGAGGAAACAGAAGTCCCAATCTCAAACTCTAAAAATCAAACAACCCATCTGATCTTTTCTAGAAAGATCCTATTTGTGAGACCTGAACTTGGTCATCTTTGTCTTTTATGGTGCACCAAAAGTATTTTCTCACGTGCATATTTTTGCTCACATTGTTGTCTGACTGAGCATAGGAGATTAGAGAACAATAGTTGTGGAAGAATATTCAGAGTTCTGTCTGGTGCTTGCTAAACTTTCTCTGCACTGCAAACACTGATTTGTTTCCACATTAATTCAGAAGAGGAACTTTTTAACAGCTTAGTTCAACTTCATCTTCATTTACAAAGCAGTCTTCTGTTTGCACTCGTGTTTATGCTGTTCTATCTTGTAACAATGAACAGTTGCATCATTCTAAGTGAGATTATCATATTTATCACAACTTTTACAGTCATATGAGAGGAAAGAGCTCAGTGGTAGCTTCTTGTACTGACAGTATGAACTATTTTTCCATACAATGAGTCATACAAGCAAGCTTCAGTGAAACTGAAAATTCACCATCCTATACCACAGGCTGCAAACTAATAAAGATTGTGGTATTTCTGGTAACCCTCCACAGTTTCACCAACGTGTGAAAATGGTGTGCAAAGAGTTCACTGTAAAGAGATGCTCTGATGACACTATTGACCCTTTTGTTAGGGTAAATATTCCTAAACATGAGACTTTTCAACCTGTTTTATCTAGAAAGGTCAAAAACCCCAAACCACAAATTCTGCTCAAATTCTGACCCCATTCATCTGAGAGCATCATAATCTGACTCCTTTAAAACATACTGAAAGGCTTAAGACACTGCTACTTTTGGATCTCTGTCATTTCTCAATCAAAAGTTAGAATATTCATGAAACAACAGTATCTTAAAAAAAAAATTAACTCTTTAGTAACAGATCAAAGCACTGACAACCAAGTTTAACAACATATAACAACTTTCCACCTGGATGGTTTCTGAAAACACCCACCCCAGCACTTCACATCACAATTTCAGATGGGTTGAAGCCATTGCTCTGCATTTAGGCTTTATATTCATTTTGCACTGTGAAATAACAGATGTGATCAAAACTTACTTGCTGTGACAGTGCAATAGCAAATCAATAATAAATGTCTGCCATGCTTTCTCTTTACTGAGTGCATCCAGTGCCGTTGGGATCAAAGCAAAGCACAGGGTCATCACCTCCAGTGCTTCACAGCAAACTTGCTCATCTTCCATGTCTGGCTCATTTCCTGCATTTGTCTGTGAAAACAAACAAGAGTGCACGAAGTAGGAACAGAAAACAATCCCAAGAAACCCACCTGGCTCCAAGGTATATCACTGAACACAAACACAAAGCACAGCTTTGTACATAAGTGATTATCAGTGCAGGGTATTTTATGCACTCAGGTCACTGTGTCTCAGGGGTGACCTGAGAATTGTGCTTCTCACAGGATTCCAAGGGTGAACTTCTGGACACAGAGGTTCTGTAGGAAGCTTGTGGGCAACAGTTACCTCAGTACTGCTGGGCGGTTTTTCTTGGTTTGCATCTGGGGTTTTGTTTGTTTGGGATTTTGTTTTTCTTTATCACTCAAAACATGGAATTTAAAGCTTACTACTTAAACAGAGAAAGACTATATTGCTGTATAATTAATTCATCAGTTCAGTTTTACAAGGCTTTAACATTCACACCTTATTTGACCAAAAGTTTTTTAATACTGCAAGAATTTATAAATCACTTTGCCATTTTTCAGAAACATGAAAGAGCTGTTCAAGTTTTAAACATAGCTTCTGCGGTGATTTTTGACATAGAAAATAATATTACTGCTAGTTGGTGTATAGGTTACTTTATCTTAAACTAAACTTTTGAATTAATTGAGTTGATTCTGATACATTTTTTCAAAATAAATACTTTGAGAATAATGGCAAACTCTGTCCTCCATCTAGAAGTAATTATATTCAAGAAGTTCCAAAGAAACTGAATGTAAGCCAGTCTCAATATATCATTTATAAATCATGAGTGCAGGTTAGATACATTAACTAGAGGCATTAAATATTTGTTTTATATGTGGAAAGGTATCAAGATTAATTAGGCAGAAAGAAGGGTTTACAATGCAGAGGAGAGAACTAATTGTGAACAGGTCAAACTACGCCTCACTCTGGCAACAAACACTATTTTGTATAAGCACAGCAACTAAAAAATCAGAGGCAGTCACTGCACAGCAGCAGGAGAATGTGGCAGTTCTGACACAACTGGAGACCAGAGAGCAAACACAGAATGCCTTCAGCAAGTCCAGAACTGCACCTGCTCTGCACTGAAGCTCTGGTTAGAAAGTTATTTCTGCACACTGCAGGGACCCAGGAGAAAGGCAAAGAGCATTTTATACTCAATAAAGTACTTCTCTGCACTCAGGCATCCAGAGCTCAGGGGTCTGTACACTGTTATATTCCATCCTTATAAAGCCATCATAAAAACTACTTCCTATAATCTATAATCAGATACGATTCACTTAAACTGTGTCTTTTCTTTTGTGATACTCCTCTGTTTTTAGGATACTTTCCTCTCTTTTAATGTTATATTAATAAAGGGTACTTTATTTCCCCTTCTTATTACTCCTGCAATTCCTTCCTCTTTTGAATTTCCAATTTTTCCCTTCAATTTTTATCTCCCTTTTATATAGCAGAAACCAAATGCAGCTGCCATTTATTACAGATGTCCATATGTCAATAAGAATAAAAAGAAAAAAAAAATGAAAAACCCACAAAATCATGTGAAGGATGATCAATAATGCACAGCTTAAATTTCACCTCTTTTCAAACTTCCATTACCTCGAAGTATTTTTGCAGAACTTAATTGTACATTTTTCCCCCAGAAGAATGTTAAAAAAGCACCTTTAGATCTGTTTTCTTTTAGGTATACTTTCTCTAGTGCACTACTGCTCTTAAAGCAATCTATGTATAGATAGATGAGCTTATCTTGGTGTGCCTAGACTGCCACATGAACTAAACCATGTTTTATATGCAAGTATCAAGATGATATGCAAGTATCATCTAAACCCCCAATCTATTTCATTAAGTCATGCTCACAGCAATAGAGGCAGATGCCATTATAACCCTATGAAAGCTAATGGAGAGGTGTTGCATTTTGCTGAAGCAAATATTCTTCTTTCAATTGATTCTTTAAACACAACAGCAAATACACCAAAAATTAAGCCTTTCTACATATTCCTTTTTCTTTTACTCTCCAGCAAGTATTGGTGAGTACTAAACCTGACTTTACCAGACAAAAAAAAGATTTTTAAAAATCACTGTCCAAATCCATACTGTTATTTCCTGTAACTGTAAGCAACATTACTTAAACACAAGATGTGTGATAATCTACTGAATACAGAACTCCCAACTCCAAATTATTTGTGCAAACCACATGTGAAACCATGAATAAAAGAAGAAAAGCCATACAGAATTAGCAATTAAATCTTTTTTTTTTCCAATGCTTCTCACATCACTTTGCTCTTCTCATTCTAGACTGCACATATGCTTTGCATCACTTCTGTAGAACAGACCTTTTAAGTTTGAAGACTAGACAAATTAGCATTGCAGGAAATGCTTATTGCTTATTTAGATGCAGAATCTAACTGGGCTGAAGACATGTTACAGCAGTCACAGAACTGGTGCATTTTTGAACTGACACCAGATTCAAGTTACAATTCAACACTTACTAAGAAAAGGAATTTGGAATAGAAAATTAAGCTGTGTTATGACATGTACTAGATACATGATTGTATCCACCTAAAAGCTTATCACACTCTAAGCCTGACCAGGTCAGTTTATTCCCTTTTGTACAGAAACACTTATACAGAAAAGTAGTTGTTCAGGAATTCTTACCTTTTCATAGATTTTACTAATTTCCTCATTCGAGCTGAAAACCAGCTGAACTGACCCACAACCTGATGCCCAAACAATTTTTTGTACTGCCCTGATAACACAGATGTCAGGGATGTATTTTGAAGCCTGAAAAAAAAGAGACGTTAACTAAAGTAACATTAAAATACAGCTGCAAATAACATTACAATGGATTCTAAATTCCACAAATGTATTTCACAGAAAAATTAAGATTTAAAATGTTAAAACAAAGATTTTTTTTCCTTAAATAGAAAACAGATTGATGTATTTTGAAGAGTATTTGTATTTCACTTATGTAAATTTTCATTTTTTAAAGTAGGATGTAGGCAACTCTGATTCTAAGGCTTAGCAGAAACTACCAATTTCAATGCTAAAACCTTCCTTATTTAGGAAAAAAACCCCAAGAAATCACCAAGCATCTATCTGGAAGGCAGCCAGCCTCTTAAGCAATGTAAAAAGTTGAACTTCTTTTCGGGTTTCTCCCCATGCTGTGCTAGCTGATAGCCAGCTTGAACACACTGATGTTATCAAGTATGTGATCATTACATAAAGGGATTGCTCCATGTTCCAGACACAGAGGGTTGAACATGAATAAGATTATTAGATGTATTAAATGAATGCAGAGTCACTCTTCAGTACTTTGTGCATGGCCTGAGTTAACATCCAGTAGTTTCTACTGATATGCACACTTCACAAAACATAATACAACTGCTATTATTTACAGTTCACATCAATTTTCAAAAAAACTACCAAACTTATCTGAAGTCTATATTCAAAACAGAATTGTCCAAAAAATAGGTAATCTCTAAAAGCAGAAGGCAGACAGTTCTCAAGGATTTCAAGTTTCATTTTTCTAATGCTCAGACAATAAAAAAAGGGGACTCTAAGAAGCTGAGCTAGTTAGGTATCTGCATCAGGAAACCTGAACAATATGCATTCTTGTACTGATATGAACATTAGCAGTATTCACAAAAACAAAATAAAAGGCATTTTATCTTTGTCACAAGCAAAGCAACCTTACAGCAACACCAGAAAAATAACAGGGTTTTATTTATCTCGTAATTTCAAAATCTTTAGGTATTAACGTTTTTTTTAAAAGGTGAATGATTTCTCTCTGTGCTGAAATCTTCTCTCTGGCATATGGAAACTATGTCAGGTGAATTTTTTTTTAAATTGTGAGACCCATTGAAAAGAGTCTTTGACCATCGAAACAAGAAAATGATAAAAAAACTTTTCAAAGGCTAACTACAATCCATATGAGATTTACATCTACAGCAGAATTCATAATTTCAGAAAATTACAGACAAATCTTCCACAGCAATACTGTTAAATACATTAAGATTTCTTTTGTTTTGATGTGCTTGGTGAAATAAAAACAGTTTATTTATTAGCAGGCCTCCAAGAAAGACAAAGGCAGAATTACAAAACCTTTCCTCACATCTCATCCCCAATATATTTCTTCCATAGAAGAAATCTGATTAAATCAGAGTTCAACTGGCTGACTCTACACCTATGGATGCAAAACCACCACTGATGGAAGGCAGATGGCTCAGTGTTGCAGTGCAGCACATTGTGCTTTCTGCAGACACTGCTCTTTGCTCTCAAGGGATAGTGCACTCGTCAACACCAGGATGAGAATACAATATCTTCTATCTAGGTATCTCAGAAATGTTTTGGAAATAGTTTTGCAGATACGTTACACAGTACAGAAACACTGTATTTATGGCTTCCACCCTGGAAACCGAGGGGTCCAGATGCATGAGGAAGAGGAAGTTAAAGCAGTTGTGATTTTAACTCCTGCTGAATTCACTAACGTGTTCACTAACATGACTCCTGATTCCAGATCCAAATGGGCTTTGGCCACACCATGCACATGAGATCACTACCTTTCCAAAGCACAAAGGATCCCTGTTTACCCTTACTGAGGTTTTCATTTGTGTCATTAATCCATCTGCAATATATAAAGCTACACTGATAATGATTTGAGATTTTTCTCTTTCATATGACTATTACCTAAATCCCTTTAGAAGGAAAATCTGTGTCTTACAAAACAACAAATTCAAGGATTAAAAAATTAGAAAAGACACCATAAGGAAAAAGGTGATACAGAAAGGAATTCACCAACCTCATCAGATATTTGCTGTGCAAGACGTATTGCTACATTTCTCAGCATGCATTCTGAAGTTGGATTAGGAATGTTTTGTAGGGCATTTTGTAGCACCACTGCCTGGTCATGCGTAGCCTGGTTTATCTGGAAGAAAGTATTTCTCATACTTACTTTTACATGGGAATAAAAAGCAAAAAGATATGAAGATCTAAAGTTACTTGGAAAGGTTTGGTAGAAGTAGGTAAGAACTTGTAAGGAGAAACTCCTTAGCGCAAAGGCCAACATAAATAAACCTCCTCATTTTCAAACAGACACCATCACATCTGAAGACAACACTACTCTGCAGTGTACGATCACAGAGTACAAGCAGTTAAAAGGAAAGGTACTTGCTCAAAACTTACTAGGTTTGGGGGCTTGTTTATTGATCAGATTACTTCAAATTAACAGAACTATTTTCTGTTACAATGTCTCCTTCCCTTTCAGTAGATGTGGGAAAGAAAGGGTTTGGTAAAACACTGGGTCTCCCTCTGGATTAGGTAAGAGTGTCCAGACAGAATACAGCTGCAGTTTTGTTATACTGAAGTACTTTAAACATTTGAGATGTTACTCTTGAAGAATTCTGTTTGAAATTTCCCTCCTGTTTTTTATAATATTTTCAAAACAGAAACAGCAAGACAAGTTTTTATCTTTTTTGTACTGGTTTGAGATTCCTCTCCTTAATCTGCCAGAGCTCCACAGTTTTGACAAAACCTGAAATGGTTGTTTCCTTCTCACAGACAAACAAAAGATGGTGTGCTGTGGTTACAAGTTAAAAGAGAAGAGTTTCTTCATTTTCCTGTACCAGTTCATTCAAAAAGCCCATCTCAAATGCTGCTCAAAAGACAAACTGAGGCTGCTGTGTAAGGTCTGGTGCTGGTCACATCCCCTGTTTTGTCAGCTTCACTAAGACACTTGATTCAGGGAGCAAAGCTACAGAGCCTCCACTGAAGACTCACAGAGCTTCCAGTCAATCGGCTACAGGATGCTACTGGAAGTGATCAACAGCAATATGTATGGGGTAAATCAGTTCTGTGTAACACAACACTTATTTACTAATTCAACCTTCTATGAAAACAAGGAAGAAAGTTTTAAAGGTACTAGTGACAGCAACAGACCAATAACTGAAAAATTACAGAGACATAACCTTGGCTGCCTCCTTCTCCTAAATACTGATGGAAAGCCAAGACAGAAAGTTATGCTTTGGTATTTATGCTTTAGGTAAGAGAAATGAAAGGTTTTAACAAATCTCACCTGCAAATCAGGGGAATAAAAATACCAAAGTCCTTCAAAGAGGATGATGGTGACAGCAAGAACAACCATGCTTTTTCCAACAAATCAGTTATTATTAAATCAGATGTTTGCAACTCTAAATAGTGGAATGTTACTACCTCCTGAGAAGTCAGACTGTTTGAAACAAAACTTCAAGACTCAAGTGATGCAACGTGTGTTCCAAACTGCCCTTTCAATAACTGATGTAAGAAAACAGGGCAGTAAAATTCACTTACTTGAAACAGATGAAAGACAGGGTGGCAAACATGTCTGTCTTAATATATTCCTGTTATACTTTAACATGAGACATTAAAAGGGATCTTCACTTCTTTATAATTAGGAGTTCTGATTTACTCGAAAAAGAATGAATTATGTGTCTTCCAAGAGATGCAGCTAAGCAGAACAGAGATTTAAGGGGAGTGTACTTCTCTGATTCAGAGATAGATCTTAGTCAATACTATGGAATAATGTGCTCTGAAGTGGGGCTCTCCATGTAATCTTCAGTATAGGTTGACAGATCAAGCAACTATTTGGGATGGAAGCACACAAATGGGGAGTTCCCATTTATCACAGAATATGCTCAGCTGGAAAGGCCCCACAAAGATCATACAGTCCCACTCTTGGCCTGGCACAGAAGCATCCCCAGGAGTCACACAGTGTGCCCAAGAATACTGACCAAATGTTTCTTAAGCTCTGTCAGGCTGGTGCTGTGACCACTGCCCTGGGGAGCCTGTTCAGTGCCCAAACACCCTCTGGGAGAAGAATCTTTTTCTAATATCCAACCTAAACCTGCCCTGACACAACTTCAGGCCATTCCCTTGGGTCCTGTCAGTGTCAGCACAGAGCAGAGATCAGTGCCTGCCCCTGCTCTTCCCCTCAGGAGGAAGCTGGACCTGCAGTGAGGTCTCCCCTCAGTCTCCTCCAGGCTGGACAGACCAAGTGTCCCCAGCTGCTCCTCACAGAGCTTCCCCTCAAGGCCCTTCACCACCCCTGTCCCCTCCTCTGGACATTCTCTAAGAGTCTCACACCCTTCTTATGTCGTGGCACCCAGAACTGCCCCAGCACTGGAGGTGAGGCTGCCCCAGCCCAGAGCAGAGCAGGACAATCCCCTCCCTTGCCCGGCTGGCCATGTCCTCATGTCCCTCAGGACAGGGATGTCCCTCCTGGCTGCCAGCCATTGCTGGCTCACATTCAACTGGCCATCAAGCAGGACACCCAGGTCCCTTTCTGTGTCACTTTTCCAGCATCTCATTCCTCAGTGTGTCCATACATCCAAGGGTTGCCCCATCCCAGGTGCACAATCTGGTGCTAGCCCATGCTGAACCCCCTATCGTTGGCGATTGCCCACTCCTCTAATTTGTTAAGGTCTCCCTGCAGGGCCTCTCTGCCCTCCAGGCAATCAACAGCTCCTCCCAGTTTTGTGTTATCTGCAAACCTGCTCAGTATCCTCTCCAGTCCTGCATCCAGGTCATTTATGAAGATGATGAAGAGCACAGGGCTGAGGATGCAGCCCTGCAGAATCCCTCCTGTGACAGGTCACCAATCTGATGTCACCATTCACTACAACCCTTTGTGCCCAGCCTGTGAGGCAGCTGCTCACACATCACATGATGGGGTTACCCTGCTGTGGGCTGGACATTTTGTCCAGAAGGATGAATAGGGTTAAAATGAGAAGTTACCTGAACTCTCAATCATGCAAACCACTGCAAATATACAGAGCAAGTGCATCTCACACCTAACTTTTTACAGTCACCAAGAAATAGGATTTCTTTAATAAGTTGATCTCTTTTTTAGGATTGCAAAACATTATCTAAAAGTACCACGAGTTCCTGATATGCAACACGTTCAAAGAATAGACTACCAATGAAAAGTAAAGAGATGTTGCTGCACACATTATAAAACACAGAGCACATTGCTATGTGCAGCAAGGAAGATTTATCTTACCGGTGAAATTGTACTTGAGCCTTCCACAACTGGCTGACAAGCTTCTGCCACAGCTCGAACGTGGCCATATCCAATTGCTGTTAGCAATAATTTGGCTATTTTTAGAGCATTAAGGTAGGCACCCCTTCGAGTTTCCATATCTGCATTTGGCAGGAAGTTATTTCTGGTCAGCATGCTAAGCACAAGAGGCAAACCACCACTTTTCAGGAAGTTGTATTGGAAGTCACTGGCATCTTCTCCCAGAGGTGCACTGGCAGGCATTAACAAGGCATAAACTACCTGTAGAAGAAAATACAGAGTTATCTAATGGAAATGCACCAGCCTGGATATACATGACTGAACAGGAGATTTTTTTGCAATACTACAAAAGTACTGCTTTGACAGCACTGGCCACATGTTTAAGCCAGTAAATTGTTAAGTATTTTCAATTGTTAATTTCAAACCAGAATTTGATCTTTAGGCCTCCATAACATTAGGACTGCCACACAGAGAACTGATTATTTTTAAAGAACAGGCAAAGCATCACAAACCTCTGTTAGGTACAGCACTTGTGAGGCAGAAGGACCAAAGAACAGAGAATCAAGGGATGGACTAAGGCTGCTTTCCCCAAGCTTTGCATGGTCTAAACAAATTGCTCTTAGTTTCTCAACCGTAGTGTTATCTGTAATAAAAACACAACTTATAAGCATTTTGCAGCAAAGCTACTCCGCAACAACCCAGTACTATTTACAATTATAAATCTGAAAAATTTTAAGTGTGTCAGAACAGCTGCAAAACTCACAGACAAAATCAGACTACAGAGTGGTCTCCAATGATTATTACAGTCAAAAGTGATCCTATTAAAGCCATGCTACAAAACCACTTGAAAATACAATCATCCCCATTTTCACTGCATTGTGGCACTGAACTCCAGTACCAACTGCTAACTATGCAATTTCATATAGCAGGCAAGAAATAACTAGTTGGGAAATCTTTTACAGTCCTTATTAGGATAACAGTAATGAATTACAGTATCAATAAATTACCAGAAAGTATAAAAGGCTCCCCTATCTTCACTTTTATGTATAAGGTGATAAATTATTATACAGCACATTACAAAGTAAAAAACAAAGCACACAGTAAAAAACAAAGTTAAGTTTTACCTGGTGGCATGAGCTTCATAAGAACACGAGCTCCATCTCTAAGAGGTGGCATATTTAGACTACTGCCCAAGTCTGCAACTTGCCAAAGAAAAGAGATGTATCGAGGATGCAGTGACATGATCTTAAAATAAGCAAAATAATAAAAAGAAAAACAACAAAAAAGACCCATAAAAATTATTAGCCAAAGACAAAGTGTAAGAAAAAACATGTTTGAACTGCTAATTTCAAAAAATGCTTACCACTCCAGGCAAACAGCTTTCCACTTCTGGATTTGGACCATCACTGTAGTGATTGCCGTGGTTGCCCGGAGAACCAGTTGAAGAGTCAGAAGAACTATCTGGACTTGAGGGCATATTAGAATTTATCTGTGTAAGCTTAGCTGTAATTAGCTGAAAAACACAAACATAGTTTTAATACTCTCCAAAAATTAAGATTCTTTGCCAAATAAGCAACTGATAGAATGTTAATGGCATAATATAAGAAGGAAGGATGGAATTATTCACAAAAATAAATGACACCGTGCATGGTGTTTTTCAAGCATTTACAAAAGGGATGGAACATCTGAATTGATGTAAACACCCAGCCTGCAACACTTACCGTTTTATCTTTAAGATTCAGCTGCCCAATTAATTTTCTGTCATCTGCAGGATCCACCAGCTCACCCCCAATGAACAGCTCTACTTTCGTGTGTGCACTGTTGGCTTTGATGCGATTGAGGATGCAGCGCCGCACTTGGCCGATCGTGTCGTTCGTGTGAGACCAAATGTCCAAATCTTCCACCTGCCGCCCTTGGTTTGGAAAACGAACTACAAGTGTGATATGTTTACCACGGAAAGCTCTGAAAACAAACAAACCAGCAAAAGTTATTTTTGCCCTCACAAAATAAATTATTTTCCCTCCTGGATTTTTTTGTGACAGGTATTTCAATATCAAATCTTTACATGGTATTTTCCAGTGGAAGATTTTGTGAAAGCCTCAGCAACTCTGGCAACAACATACATAGACCCTTTCAAGAAGCTACTCAGTACAAATGCATTCATCATATGGTCACATTTACAGTCAGGTTAGGAACTCTGACAGAAATTTTAGAAGTCTCTTATAAAGTTTTAGATATTTTCTCTGTCTTGTAACTTCCTATCAAAATGTGCAAACAAAGCTTAATCAGACAGGCAACAACGTTTTGCTCTTTTAGCAAAGCAACTCAAGCTTCAAACACACCAAGATCAGAAAAAGCTATCAGGTTGCCAAGCCTTAATACCTTCTGTCAAAAACTGTTATAAGTGTTACACTGGAATTCCAGTTTTTAAAATCACAATCTTTTAAGAAAGTTTAAAGTGGTCAAAAAAGGAAGAAACTGTTTAATATTAGCAGTGATCACACTCCTCAGAACAGCAGGGGTGCTCATTAGGAAAGATGTGCCCAGATAAGCCCAACACACTAATCCCATGTAACAAAAGGCAAAAACTCTTCATATCTCCTTGCTAACAATGCCTGTGAAAGATTAGTCTAACCAAATATAAAAGAAGATGTACCCACAACCAACAAGAAAACTTCATTAGGAGTAATCAATCACTCAATATATGCAGTAAAAAAGCTGTAGCAACACTGCAAAGTACTGACACACTATGAAGAAGTACCAATTGCTTCCATTTTTTTGAAAAAAAAGTGCATTTAAAGTAAGTGGACAAAAAATCTCCACCATGTTTAAAAATACATTAACTGTTAGTTAAAAATATGTTATAAACCCACAGAAACACAAAGAATTTAAGCTAAGTTTTCACTCAAGGACAAGTATAAGAAGAGTGAAGTTATACAGAAAATAAATATACTTCAAAGTACTGTTCTTTTTTTCCTCTTCTTGTGAGGAATTTACAGAATATTTCACTTAGAGATAATTAAAAATTGAATCTTGGGAAGTAAGACTGAGGTCTCTGAAAACAATTCTGGAAGGTGAATATATATATTTACAATTTTTTTTATAATACGACTTGAGAAACAAAAAAGCTTTGCCAATGCTAATGTAAAGAACAGTACTGCTTTTAAGTAATTATCTGAAATAAAGAACTAAACCCAAAACAATTGAGCCTCAAGGTACGTTGTGTGAGTCACAGAAAAAATCACCAAGTTTATTCTTAGGCCTGCTTTCCTTTTCATATATACTTGTATTTGCCTGATCTTTCAAACTTTTTTTTTAAACACAGTTTCGTGTATTAGCAAAGCAAAGGGAATCTGAAACACTGTGAAACCATTTCCTGAATAGAAACCATTTAGAATGTAAAACTCTCAAGGATAATAGTACTATTTTAGTTTAACAGAAATCAAAATCATGATACTGCTTTTTCACACATACCTTGACATAGGTAGAATAGTTCTCTCTTCGTGGTAATCACTGTCACATTCATTTATATACTCTCTTAAAACAGTCAACACTCTCACCATCCTTATTGCTTCTTGTCTTGCACAATTGATACTGTCTTTATCTCCATCCAACACACATAATGTATCATAGGAGGCTTTCAGACGATCAAAACAGGACTGAATGAAGTCTTCATGAATCACTACCTAATTACATTAAGAAATTGGTGTAATTACAAGACATATTAGAATCCATCTTCTCAGAAGGATGACCAAATGGTAGAGAAAAAAATCCCCCAAACCAAAACAGGTAAGTTACTCAAGAAAGCTGTTTTATTCCAGCAACTCGCATCAATAAACAGCTCTAATTTAGTGTGCACTTCAATAATCTCACGCCATCAGCAGCTGTAACTCTATTGTATGCAAATAGAAAAAGCGAAAGTCTGGACAGAGAACACTGAACTGGACTTTCAATTCCTCCTCTTCTCAGACTATGTTAAAGAATTCTTGGGTGCATGTAAATCCAACACTTCTGGAAGTTTCAGAGCTAAGCATGTGCAGATGGACAAATGAATGTGTGCTTAGTACCTACAGCAAGACAGAAGCCTCCAGCCATCTGCCACTGCAGGAAGATAGAGCTTGAATGGTTGTGAATACACCACCTAGAGCAATTGTGCAGGGCCTCGCACACTGGCAGCTCTGAAGATTATGAAAGTGTTTTTGAAGACAAGTAGAATATCAGAGTTTTAAGAAATACACCTGGCAAGTTATCAACTGGAGACTGTCCAAAGGACAATATTCCTCCACTAAATTTGTGCAGTCACATAATTACAGAATGGTTTGGGTTGGAAGGGGCCTAAGAGATTATCCAGTTCCCATCTCCTTGCCATGGGTAACACCTTCCATGAGGCCAGGTTGTCCAGAGTCTCATCCAACCTGGCCTTGAACACTTCCAAAGGTGGGGCACACACAGCTTCTCTGGCAACCTGTGCCAGTGACACAACACCCTCACAGGAATCATTTCTTCTCAATATCCAATTGAAATCTGCCTTCTTTCAGTTTAAAGCTTTCCCCTTGTCCTGTCTAAAGTCCCTGCCCATCTTTCTTGCAGCACTCTGTAAGTACTGGAAGACCTCTATGGTCTCCTGAAGTCTGCTTTTCTCCACGTCTTCACAGCAGAGGTGCTCCAGCCCCTCAATTATTTTCATGGCCTCTTCTGGACTGGCACCAGCAGCTCCACATCCTTCCCAGGTTATGGGCCCCAGAGCTGGACACAGCACTGCAGGTGGAGTCCCACCAGAGCAGACAGGAGGGGCAGAACCCCCTTCTGGAGCTGCTGCCCATGGTCCTGTGGATGGAGCCCAGGACACAGGTGGCTTTCTGGGCTGCCAATGCATGTTAGGCTTCTTGTCAACCAACACCCCCAAGTCTTCTCTGCAGGGGTGCTCCTGACCTGTTCATCCCCTAGCTGTATTTGTGCCCGGGATTGTCCCAACCCAGCTGCAGGACCTTGCACTTGGCTTTGTTGAACTTCACAAGGTTCTCAAGGATCCACTTCTGTGGATGACATCCCTTTCCATGACCCTACAGAAACCCAGTATCTCTTCTCTGTCCACTGAACCACAGCTGCCAGCAAATATTAATACAGGGAGATAATATCTGATTTGCTAGACCTCAGCTTGACCATTACATAGAAACTCTGTGACCCTTTTTAAGGGACATGCCACAAAAAAGAGATTACATTAGCTTGTGACAGTACCCCACAGATCCAGCCACTGAACACACTCGTATGAGTAAGTGCCACAATTTGCAGTGCAACAAAGGGCTTCCCTCATACAACATTAACTTCTTCTGTGGCAAGAGCAAATACAGCAGATGAACTTAGTATGAAAAATTAATGAGAGTTCAGTCTGCAAATACGAGAAAAAACTTTAGTTCTGCATCTGCCCAGAATTTGATGGTTGGACTCACTCTCCAAAACACAGAAACTATTTCCTGTTTTTAAATCTTTCAGCTATAAAAGTATCACCACACTGATTTTTAAGACTATTTTAAAATTTTATTCCAGTCTTCTTGTTGCCTTTTCTTACCTGATTAACTTGTAACCTTGGGCCAAGATTAGTATAGATCTCTTTAAGAAGGTCTATTGCTCTGTTTGCGATGTCATCATTTCCCTGAATCACAACCTAGCACAATTGAAAAAAAGCATTAGCATCTCTTAAAACTTGCTGGTGTAAAAATGAAAACCAAAACTACTACATAAGTATCTCAACACAATAGTATGTCTAATTGTCTTATGAGTTGAAAGGGACTAAAATGCTTAATTACAAAATACAATCAATACAACTTAAGATGCTTATATGAGCAAAAATAATGATTAACTAGTTTTGAAGTTCAGAGTTGGCAGAAAAGGTTGATGTTCTATAAACAGAGTAAAAGTAGTGTTTATAAGTTCATGTTCACAAAATATTCAAAGTTTTTTCATGTTTCAGAGAATAAGAAAACAACTTCTTCATGCTTCAACAATCTGCATCACCAGACAGAATTTTCAAGTATTTAAATGGCTGTGAATGGGTGGAGGGGGGGCAAGCAAATTAACTCTTCTAACCTGATAATCTAAATTTTAATTACTAGTCACCAGGTCGGACAGCTGCTTTTACAGACAACCCTGGTGGGGTACTGAGCTGAATGAAGCTTCATGAATTTTGTCATGCTGATCAGAGTAAGTTGATTCCCAAAACTAAAACATGTTAACATTTGGTGGGGACTGTTCACAAACACCGTGTGAACTTATCTGTATTAAAATTGGGATCTACTTTGGTTTTAACTATTATTACCAGGATTAAAATACCTAACCCTTCAAAATAAGCCACAACCAAAATTACTGAAGACTGCTGCTGTACACATTTTAGAAACACACAGCCATGATAATCATGTCGCAGTGCACCACTGTGGCCTCTAATGCAGCTTTTGAGAACTAGAAATACTCTGAAAAAATTAGGTTACAGTTTAGATACTGATGGTTTTCATCAACAGATTTGCAAACTTCAGGAAGCTTCAACCTATATAGAGAGAATAGGTGGTTATATGGAATCTACAGATCCTAGAAAACCACCCTGTTTAGCCAAAAGGTTGTGTATAAGAGAAGAATCAGACCAGTGATCACTTGGTCTGATCTAGAACCACTCCACTTTACCACACTAGAAGGAATGCCATGGAATAGCTTAAGAAGTCCATGAAACAAAGTTCAATTATAATGTGCAAGTGAAAAAAAGAGAAATCTACAGATAATTCACCAGAAAGATCTTTTCTTCTTCAACAGTATAGGCAAAATTTTAATTTCATGTGCATACATATATATACTTATGTTTCAATTAACTTTCCATTAAACATGAGTGTGCAAAATTACCAACTTGCATACTTGCTGGGAAGATAGTGGAGTCAAAAGCTATGCATTTAGTTGGAAAAAGTAGATTTTTGTAATTTCAGTTCATTACTAATAAATTACACGTTCCTAAAAACATAAAGAGACTGAGAAAGTCTTAGCAGTTAACCTTTCAGATGCTTCCTTCAATTAACTCACCCTCCAAAGGTAGTCTAATCCTATTAATTCCAGATCATCCATCATATAGGCTCGTCTCTTTGCTACTAGCTTTCCTTCTCGACAGTTCACAGCTTTGAAGAAACGTTCAAAACATTTCATTCCATTTTCTGTTAATAGGGAAGGATCCAGCTGAAGCACATTATTTTCAAAGAAGTCCTTATTAATGTCAGGGTCTAAGTCTGGTTCATCCCCCATTAGTTTGGAATACCATTTAAAACAGGCTTCGCGATCACAAAGATAAACCGCATTTTCAGCTAAACACTTCCATATTTGCTTCGCCTGAGGGGCACAGAGCCACAGCTGACCATCCTTCAATAAAAATCTTGAGCAAAACAAAGAGACAATTAACAGTACTGTCTAAGAGACATCCAGAGTTACAATTCAGTAAAAAGTACAGGCACAAAGGTGGATATGCACATTATACATGTATATATCACAAGCATGAAAACTTTACTTATATCATCACTCTACTCATAATTAGTCCCATGATATCTTAGTAAGTTTGAACAGATCAAGATCTTATATTCCAAAAAAAAAGGAACACAATTCAGTAAAAAACACCTTACACAAAAATACCAAGCACTGTTTACATTTTATATACAAAGAAATGCACATTTCCTAATGTAAAATATTTAGTTTAAAAATCAGGTCACAACATATGAGAATAAATTAATTCTGCAATCATTCATTATGTTTTAACACTTGCTTTAGCAAAATTGCAAAAAAGGTATCAATAGCATGGAGCGGAGCCAGAAGCAGAAATCAATGAACTGGAAATTTTTCCTTTTATTTAAGCAAATTTTTCCTTTGTGTTCAACTACTATGAAACATTTACTAAGAACTTCAATTCTGAGAACACTAAGGATGTTTCAGGAGGAACAAATGATAATTGAAGTTCTTTAGAATAATTTTTCTGATGCAATTTTTTTTTAATGTAAAAGTAATCAGTGACTGAGTTATGGCACTGCTTTTCAGAAATTGCTACATACATATTCTACATTTGACATCCATGGAACTTCATAAATTTCTGTACATTAATAAATAGTGAATTTAAATCTATGGAAGTTATAATTGTTAACATGCAGGAGTGAGACATTAAGTGTGCTACCCCTATGCTATTGCATAACTTCATTAAACTGTTAACACTTTAGCTTAGTTCATGAAAATTCTCAGTAAAATTTTAAAAAGTAAAAGAAAATCTCCCTTAGAAAATAAGGTAAAAATAATCCAGAACTTGACAATTCAAATATTTTTACTCATCTAAAAAAAGGTTAAAACCAAGTAGGAAAAAACTGACAGAGACTTAGCCTATAAAACATCAACATTCTGCTCTCTGACGAGCAGAGATTCTTTGTTTTCTTATTTTCTCAAACAGGAGCTGGCCAAAATCATCCAAATAAGTTTTTTATTGCTCTTTGGCTCAGCTGCTGCCAACATAACATCAGTGACAGACAAAAGTATATGTCAGTTTATGATCATGGATTTAAATCTGGTGTGATACCAGTAAGGACACATGGCCAGTCCTTGGAATATTTTAAATTTTAAACTAAGCTATCCCAATAGGAATGTAACTGTACACTATATTCAAGTCAGTAAGGTTCTAAATCTTAGTCCAGAATGAGAGCCTCAAATTCCAAATATTCTAATAAACTTTATTTGAATAGTCCAACAGTAGCATAGAAGCCCTCCAGGAAAAAAACAAACCAAAAACATTCAGTGTATTTTTATATCTGAGTTTTGAAAGAAGTTAACAAAACAAAGCTAGAGAAGAGAAAGAAACACAAAGGATTTATCTTTAAAAAGCATTCAGATTATTTTTAAAGAAGGTGAACAATGCTGAAGTTTAAACTCACCGTAAGAAGTTAAGCCGCTCCTGTACTTCCTGCACGTGACTGTATCGGCTTCCCGGTCTCACAGTTTGAGGATCGTATTCACCATGCTCTGCAAATACAATATTTTATTAGACAACACCTTCAGAAAAGTGATGCTAACTCCAGAAGACAGGATGTGTTTGGAGACTTGTCACTCTGGATATAATCCTAACCCAGAACACTTTCAGTGAGGTGTATGAGAAGAGTTTTCATAGGTCAGCTATGACCAGTCACGGGCAAAGACCACCAAGGTCTATAATCAAATCAACAAACCATCATCTGCAGATACATGTGCTCACTGTTCAGTGTTACAGAATGCCATGGAAGTGTTACAGAACAATTAAGAATTTCCACTCTAATTATTTAAATTATTTTTTTCTATTTTCAAGTAGTCAATTTGAAGTCAGAGTCAGTTGAAAATAGAAGTATACCAAGCACATAACTCAATTATCCAGTGCTTATTTTTCTGAGGATGCTTTAGTTTTGTTACACAGCATCTTTTCCAAAATTCATTTTTTTTATTTTTTTAGGCTTTTCCTGTCCAGAGGAAACCATGACTCCATTTCTTTACCACCTTTATACATAGCTATGCACACAACATAACTCAGAGGAAGAAAGTATAAGACAACTTTATTTACTGCAAGTTTCCAAACATAAATCCTAAATGCCTGTAATACTGACAAGCTTGAAACAAAGTGGTCTTTTCAAAGTAAGGCATGAAGTCAAACTTTTACCTGCTTTTTGTCAAAGTTCAGCACAATATTTTCTAAACAAACAGCGATTTTGTTCTTGGGAACATGGTTTTGGTGTGGCATTGTTTGGTGTTGGGCTGTTGTTTAGATTTTTTTAATTAAAGAGATACTATCTAGATCTGCACTTGCATTACCTTCATCTGTACTAGCAGTATTTCATCATGACACATATTCATTATGACAGCTCCATTATAAATTAATTAATGCTGCATTTCTTATTTGCAAAGGTGTACAGATTGCCTTTAACAAAGGTGACCCAGTCATGGTACACCTTCTCATGGTTATCAAGACTAATACTAAAATGTATCTTCAGAGCTGAAAATCAGTATCTCCTACTACATCAGGCAGGGGCAAAAAGTACATCAGTGTTTCAGCACACAGAGAAAAATAATTGTTATAAATACTCCGCTCTATATCCAAGTGTAAAATGTACACTACCTTAAATATTGAGTGACAGAGGAAACAGAAGACCAGTAGTTAACTAATGTGTGCAAAACTGAAGACATTATGTTTCAGAAATCCTTAAAAATCAAACCATAACCTTCATGAAATGATCATACATAAGCGATTACCAGAAGGAGAAATGTGAAAAAAATATGAAGAAATAATATAAAAGTATGTGAACAACAATTATTTAAAAATTAGAAGTAGAAAACCAGTAAAACATGCTGTGTCTCCAGCAGAAAAAAAATCAGCATAGATAAGCACATTGCAGAGGAATTAAAACTGATTACTTGAAGTGTTGGGTGCTGTGGGTGGGTTTTGTGTTTGATTTTGATTTGTTGAGGAGGAGGTGGTGGTGTTAGTTTATTTTCACTGTGGGGACTATCTAGGCCTTTTCTTCCTGACTAGAGTTTAACTCACAGACACAACATCAACAGTGGCAATGACAGGAGAACTCAAAGCCACCCAGCTGCAGAAAGGCAGTGTGGATGTACCTCAGGATTCTGAAATACTGCACTACAAAAAAATCCCACTTTCCTAAATATTTTCAATATCACATTCTTTCTACATCTCCCAGATTTATTTTCTACTCTGTACATCCCACAGCAAGTCAAAGTGTGATCTCCTTAAAAATTCCTCTGACACACTGGAGCAGAGAACAACTGGTTGAAAATTTAATTAGTGACAAACACACACAGAAGATCATATGGCACAGTTTCTACAAATCCATTTCCTTAACACTGGATTTTTTATTACTGCAGAAAAACAGAAACAAAGGAGAATTGACTAGCAATCTTTTAGAATTTTCAGAAGATCTTTGATAAATCATTGAAAAGATGAAACTGTGACCTCCTTCAGGACTACAAAATCCAAGAGCAGTTGTCTCATCTCATGGAGAGCTGAAGGAAAGGATGAGTTCAATAATAGAAGTGAAAATCACAGAGCATGCAAAAAATTCAGAAGAATAGATTAGGTTTCTCTTTAACCTTATAAAGGCAAACATATAAAAGGGGAGTATCCCAGAAACCCCTATGCATTAGTGAGCAACAGAAGAACAGGAACACTGCTCTCCATCACCAAACACAACTACGGAAGACTCCAATGAAAACAAACATATGACAAATTCAAAGTGAATTTTAAAATATCCAAATTACATACTAACTGCAGTGTTAAGTGTCAAGAATGTCTGTTGACAACTGGATTTTTTATTTCTATGGCATTTGCTTGACCTGAGGCACTGTTTGGACCTTAGTCTTCAATTTTACCCCGTCTCATTCACCTTCTCTTGCCAAGCTTAATTCTACAGCTTCCAGCTCTTTCTGCCTTCACATGCATAATCTTCTTTTTTCCCCTTTCATTTCAAGGGAATCCCTTTCATTTTATGGCCCTCTGGCATATTTTCTCCCTCTCCATGAAGGCATGGAAGACAAACTTCACAGTACTCTATGTTCTGCCCTATTTAGTATATCAAACTGAAAATTAAAAGAGTTTTTGCACAGGAACTGTGGATTACAGTGAACACAGTATCTGGAACATGAGGAAGATTTTCTGGTTGCCCTTAATAATGTAATAAAGCACCTAATAAAACCCCCTCATTATTATTTATCTCCTTTTGTACTCTGATACAAATGAAGTTCTGCAGCTTCATCTCAAGAAACAGCAATTTAATTGCTTCATAATTAGATTAAATTTAAACCCTTTATACACTTGTAATTCCTATTATATTGAAGATGTTTGTATTACTGCTTAACTGAGTCACTATAGCTGGGGAGGGGCAGGGCAATGTGGTTTTTTGGGAAAGGAAAAGAATCATGCAAGACATCAGCCTAATTATTCTGCTCTCAATTTGATAGGTTAACAATATTTTCAAAAATTACCTTGAGCTGAGAATTAAAAAGTAAGATAAAATAAAAATAGTTCCTACACTAATAGTGAGAACAGACCAAATAATTTAGTATTATTTTAACATTAATTAGTGTAATGTTATCATTAGTTAAGGAACTTAAATTAGGGTAAACCCCCCCTCCCCCATGTATTCCTAAATAGAGAAATACAGCTGCATTACAGCTGCATATGCAGATTTAACTGCCTGTAATTCTCAGTGGCCTACATCTCATTGAAGTGACCATCTTCACAGAGTATCACTATTTACACAAGTCTCCAAGTATCTCAGAAGCTAAAAGCTAATCCAGAGTTAAAGGGTAAATTCATCAGCGAAGATGTGGATTTAGCCTAAAATACAAAAATACTAACACAAGTGCTGCCAGTAACAAACACGGTGAGAGAGCCTGAACAGAAGTGGGAGTTACATGGGAAAAAGAAATGGTATCCCTGTGGTTTGAAATCCTTCTCCCTGACAAATTCCAAATATTGGCTGCAAATTGAGGTAATCAAAAAATTTTTCAAACGAGCCTTCAAAATTCAAAACTAGAAGTTTTACTACTAGAACCTTCCACAAAAATAACTACCCTAGCTTAAGCAGGGCAAGATGATTTTTATCAATCCACAGATAAACAATGGCTGCCACTTTCTCATATTCTGCTGTAAAAGATATATTTTCAATTATAAAAAAGCAAAAATTAGTATTTTAAGCTTTTCTTACCCAACCAGTCACCACAAAGATGCTTGAAAATTAAACGAACGTAACAGTTATTTTATTATGGGAATTTACTTTTAACTCTATTTTCAAGTGGACTTCTCCTATACTCCATGAAGGAACTTTGATGTTAAAACTCACCTTTAGCATACTGCCTCATGCTCTCCATATAGGCAGAGAGGTTTTCTGCCACCAGTGTAACGAGGGCGTGATTGTGCTGAAGTTGATTGATTAAGTCATGGCGGTAAAACACGTGAGGACTTCGCTGAGTTTGACTGAAATTGAAATGCAAGTGTCAGAGGAAAAGAAAAAAGCTTTGCACCAAATAGTTCAGAATTCAATTTAACAGACACACCTTTGATGCAAGATCCAAATTTTCCTTGAACAGAACACAGATTAAGTTTCTGACAATATTTTTCTATCTTCTGACCTATCAACAGTTCTTACCAGTTACTAAAGCAGCTAATTTATGAGGATTATACAGTTACAATATGTATGGAAAACATCAAAGCAATGTGAGCAGCTCAGTGTGCTGGAGGGAGAATATCTGCAGCAAGACAGAAGATAAATAAACAAAATGCACAGTAGAGACCCTCAACTACAGTACAACTACAATACCATACTGTTTCTCCCACAGCAATCTGATATTCTTTTCTATATTTAACATTAAAACACCAAGTAAAACTCAACACTGTAGTCAAAATACGCTAGCTAATAACCACACCAACTATTTCAGTACTTAAAAATCCTAAAAACAGTATTTTGTACCAAAAATGTTGGTACAAGCAAAAAAAGCTGTTACACAGAGCATATAACCTAAAAACCCCCAGAAAAGTTCAAGGAAATATCCCAAATAAATAATTAGATTATAAGTTAAGTGTATTATCAAGACCTGACCAAAAATGCTGCTCTTAAACAACACCAGAAATATTCAGAAGACAAAAGCAAAAGAAAAGACAGAGCTTGTGTCCAAGACCCACGTGCCATGAACACTATCAAATTCTAGAGCCTGGGGATTCATCACCTTTGCAGAAAACTCTCAAAATGTCTCAACTGCTTTAACTGCAGATCAGAGCACTGATCCTGACTGCATAAACCAGTACTGCTCTTCCATGGTAAAGAGGGAAAAAGAAAACAAGTGTGTGTCAGGGGGAAGAGCAGCATTCCTCACTGCCACTCAGTCAATCCCATAGCCTGCCCTAAACAAAGATGTGATTTCAAAATTGTTCTCCTTTCTTTCAACACTTAAACAAGTAGAATTAGCTGAGTGGGTAACAGGTATGAATTCTCATCCTTCCTGGGAAAGAGGGTGTCCACACTACATGGCCTACAGCACTCCAGAGTACTGCCACACCTTTAGAGAACAGTGGGGAAGGCAAGAAATCCCAGGTCCAGCATCAGCTGACAGCTGATAACCACATTTCACTGTAGACGTAACAGCAACAGATGAATTGATTCATTGATTCATTCAGTGCACATCTGGGTTTAAAAGACAGAAGCCACCAACACCCTGCCAATAATTATGTTATCTGCAACCAATGGAATTTGGCCTGCTAAGCACTGTGGTTTTCAGAAGACTAAATTTCATAACATAGAATTTTCTAAAATAGTTGGAAAAAAACACTTCAAACACAAGTTGTGTTAAAAACATCCAAGTACCCAGACAACTGTCAGAGAAATCAAAATGGATGGAAGCATGAAAAAAGAAAACATATAGGACTTAATATATTCAGAACATTCTCTGTTTTGACTTTAAGAAACTTTCTAATTATGTTTCATTCCATCTCCACCACCCTCCTTACTCAGAATAAAGCAGCAGCAAACCCAGCAAAAGCTTGGATGTTTATTCTAGTGGTTACACAAGATGTTACCTCTAGACAGAGAACTGCATTCACACAGGATAACAGTAAATAAGAACCCTGATTATTTGGGAAATACATACGATCAAACAACCACAGGAACAAACAGAACCGAGATGGGGTGTTTTGTGGAATCAGAGATATTGGAGTGTGTATTTATATTCATAATATTATGCATTTGTATCAAACACACAGTACAGCAAAACCAAAGTTTTATCAGCAGAAGACTACAATGTTCTGCTTTATTTTTATTTCTCTCCTTTCTCAGCCACATGCACAAACAGCATATTTGCACATGCATCTGTCTTGGTTAGCAATGACTTCAAAAAACTTAATAACTGAAATAATTAGAGTTATGAGCTGTGAGTTGTAACAGTGATTGTGAGCAGCACTTTGGATGTTATTTTGATCCATTGCTAGGATGGACTCAAACACAAAAAGATTGTCTTTAGGCACAGGAGAAAAAGTTGATGTGACAAGAGCTTCTACCATGATTTCTAGCATTAAGACAAAATCTACATGCAATTAAAATTTTCCTTAAGCATCTAAAGTTAGACAATATGATGTTGCCATTGGGACACAATCATTTACCCTTTAATATTATTACACATTAGTTACTAGACACATTAGCGTGCAATAACTGAGGAGCTTGGAAAATTGAAGTTAACAGCTAAATTCATATTTTCATTGTGTTTATACTAAATGGATACCAAATATCAATGTATAAAAAGAAAAAATAGCATTTTGAAAGGGATGACAAAGTATTTCAGATTATGAAAAAGAACACAGCTAGAATGATTATTTGTTAGAAAAATACTGGCAAACCAGTGAAGGCAAAATTTCAAACAACTTAATTTAAATGGATTAAAAAGCATTATTTATCTGCATGTATAACTAACCCAATATAATACTACATATGTAACACAGATTTTGAAAGTGACAGTTGTGCTAACTGAACAAATGCTATGCACCACTAAAAGAGTGCAGATTATTCAGATTTAAATCCCAATTGCAGCAACCAATTCCCACAAATTCCACTACTTAGGCTCAGAAGTGATTGAAGCATCATTGTTGCCTTAAAGGACTATGAAATCCTGAACTCTCAGTGTTCAGTTAATTCTCCTGGGCAAGTAATTGAAGAGCCTGGTCTTCCACTGCTCAGGTGGATACAGATCAAACTTAAGCATTTGATATTGGCCTACAGGAGGCTGTACCATACAGTGTAGAGAGAATTAAGATGATTATCTGTAAACTGAAGGTCAATATTTTGAGTAATAAAGGTGACTATTCCTAAGTATTAATAAGCATCTTTGCACCCCTAGGAGTCCTTGTTCTTACATAAATATTACTTTCTGTTGCAATTCTGGTTAAGCTGAATTTCCTGACACATGTAGCATTTCTTTGTGGTCAGGGAGCTGAATTTTGCCACAGCAGTTGTGTAACCAATTCATCATTTTTCAACTGCATGAATAACTAACAACAATTAAAACCTCCCCCTCAAAAGGATTTCTACAGTGCCAATGGCATAAGATAATTTATACAGATTTTTGCCAAGATCAGCAGGACTTGCTGATCTGGACTGAACTTCCCATTGCTATTGGCAGTCAGCTGACCCACCTAAAAGGGTGGCATAAAGAATATGTGCTCTGTGACATGTTTTTGAGGCAGTTGTCACTAACACCTGTTTAGACCTATTTTCACTCCAAATTCTAGAAGGATGTTAAAATTTGAAGTCAGATAAGGTAAAATAGAAGAGGTACTGCATGCATGCATTACAGTTTACAAAGTGTATCAATATTAAGAGTTATGAGAAAATTCAGAGGATTAGAAAGTCACTGATTATTTCAAAATTATGTTTTCACTCAGTAAATTTCCCAGTCACCTGGGCAGTAATATCACCTGACTAAAACAACTCCCTCAACAGTCTCTTGCTAACAAAGGAGGTTTAAGTTCCTTGATTAAAACTTTCAATTCCAAGTTCACTTTCCTGCCGTATTTGTTTTCAAATTCTGCATAAAAATAAGGTGCTGCTACATGCTGCAATGCAGACTGCCCTGAAATCTGAGGAAGATATGGTCAGATTAAAAAAAAGAGGAGAGACATTCAAACCATTTAACTGTACACAGACCACACAGCAAATCTACACTTCTACAATTAAAAGAAGTTCAGTTCCTCCCAAGATTACTTCAGAGCAGAAACCTGAATCAGTGCCTTGAATGCTTGAAGTGCTCCAGTAATTAATTACTTAAAGCAAAGCATCTTTTTGCTAGGGGACTGTGCTAAAAGCACTCAACTTGAATAAGCAGGCAGCTTGTTTGCCTGGATCTTACAGTATGAAAAAGGTTAAAGACTCCAAGACACAGAAAACAGACTTTTCTGCAAATTAGCAGGTAACTTTGTGACTTTATTGGATAAATCTCAAACAATTATTAACCTAAAACTGTAAGGGAATTAAAATTCACTGAGAATTTGAGAAGTATGTTGCAAACTAAATGAATAAAGAAAACTCCAGAAGCCAGGAATGCAACATTATCACAGCTCCTGAATTGGTATCAGTGAGAAGATAGTGCTGTGCAAACTGTGGCTTATTTCCCCCAACTTTTCCTGATTTGATCCTTCTTGTAAGCCAACTGTAATAGCAACATTGATTTGAATGCTTTATCTGCTTACAAGAATTAAAACAAAGCAATTGTGCAACAATGATATGCCAACAAGATTTTTCAGGAGTTTGTAAAAATTCTGATGTGAATATGAACAGTCTTAGGGGCTCAGTCTTTCTTACTGAGAAGACATTTAAAATAATTAAAATAATAATTCCTACTTTAACAAGTCCAAACTGATAATGGCTTCTCATTATTTCTGCCTTTCAGAAACAAACATCAAATGAACCCCCCAAAAATAAAACAAACAAACAAACCCCTTAACTCCAGTAAAGCAAATTTCACACATTTCTAATCTATTCCATCCGGGAGAGAAAATCGGTTGATAATTTCTCCCAGTCCACAAAGTTACCTTTGATTTTAAGCATATGAACTAGATGACCTGCAAGAATTTATCATCAAGGAACAAGGATAGGTGGCTATGTTTGTGTATGTGTGTGTGTGTGTGCATACAGCCACATAGGCACATAAAACATATTTATGTTTCATAAGCTAATTCTATTGTTAGGCAGGGAAGTCCACATAACTGAATAGCTGAAAAAGCAACCCAGATTTTCCAGTAATTACCATAAAATTATTAAAAATATGTATGAAGAAGCAGTTAATGCTCTCTTACCAAACTTGGGTGTCTGACTTTTAAGACACTATTTATACACACTAGAACAAACTCAAGACCATCTTCCAACACAGGTTATGGTTTTACCTAGACTTTCCTGATCTCTTGCAAAAAAAAAAAATTAAAAATTCCAACCCATCCAACTTTTAACAGAAAAAATTTTATCTGAGTCCCGTTCTTACCTCAAGTTCTGTGGTGCTTCACCAAACAAACTGCAAATTTCTCTAATCTGTTTCAGTGCAGGAATGACCCATTTGTCATTTGTGCGAAGCTCTTCTATAAAGCGATCTATCCACTGGATCTTTTGTGTATCTCGATCCTTAAATAAGAGCAGTTTATAATCAAAATCAAGCATACTGCAGAACTATCCTAATTCCCTTTCTTGGTTTCCAAGGCAGAACACCCAAAGTCAAACAAATAGTGGATCACCTGAGGACTGAAGCGTAAAAGCACAGCAGAAGTATCTGAGCAGCACTGCAGGCTGGCAGAAGCCACCAGTGTGTTACAAACTCCCTGCACTCAAGCACTCAGTACTTATTTAACAATAATTTGCTCTCTCTTCTTTCATTTATTTCTCACTGTCATAAAACATCAAGAAACAATGAGAAACTGTTTCTTAACAAGCTGGATAATGGATTCATTTCAAACCATAATTAATTACTGCTCTGACAGACTTCCACACAAGTTTGGGTGGGGAAGGAGAGCGTATAACAGTATGAAAAGGATCTTGCTAGGTCCTTTCTAACATTATACAAGACAGATAAGGACTTACTGGCACAAAAAACCTCAACAAAACCCACTGAAACACATTAGCATGACTGAGTTTGGGAAAATTCAAAGGGGGGGAGGGGGCAGGGGGACAGGGGCAGCTTTTCCTTTCTTCCTATTTGTTTTGGTAGGGTTCTTTCCCAATTCTTCCTGTGTGCTAAATATAGCATGCCACCAACTGCAACAAGACACTCTCTCCCATTAAAGCAGCAATTGTGTTAACTAAAAAATGTCCTGTAACATTTTAAAAGTACCAGGATGTTGGTAGAACCACATAAATTTATTTAAGTAACACTTCTGTTAAATTACCAAATATCTTGAGGTTTTCATGGGGAATGGAAGGAAACTCTGACTGATTTCATACTGGACTACTCACCTGTGAACAGCTGTAATCCAGGATTTTAATATGGGCACTAAGAGCCTGGTCCATGATATCAACTGGCACATCATCACTGTGAGCCAAATTCCACAAAAGGTTCAGCACTTTGTGTGCCATCACACCATCCTTGTCATCCTCTGCAAGGCGACGAATTAACTCAAGCAGTTTCTCACGCTGTTTCTTGCTTGCATTTGTCCAACTTGCCTAAGACAATATTTTAAAAAAATATTACAGAAGTTCTTTCTTTAAAATTCCACACATAACCTGCCCTGTTAACAAATGAGGCAAGAATAAAATGATGCAACTACATAAAGAACTTTCACATTAATTCCTGTCATTAATAATAAATAGCAAGTTAGAGCAATAGATAAGCCAGACTCAGCTGAAGAGCTCTTCTGGTATTTGCAACCACAGCATATTCACCTTGAGGCTTAAAAAAGATGGCTCTGTTTAAAGATCACAGATGTGCTTAAAAAAGTTAACATTACCATGCACAATTTCACCAACAGGGTGGACTTAGCTGTTTCTTTTTAAAGCTTTCACAAAACTCCTGTATTTACACTTAAAAGATTTTCGAATTAATAATCACTACATATGTAAAACTTCAGTATCACTCGTGCCTCTGAATCTGACTGAAACATACGGCTCCTCCACTAAATTAACCTTTTCCTGGTTAAGTTTTCAAAATAACATCACTTCGTCTCTCAAGGTCAGACATAACAGTTTACACACAGAATTTCTAAGCACTGGGTTGAGTATGTGAACTACACAACATTAGACCCACATTCACCAAACTACAAGACCACATTAAAGAAAGCACAAATTGCATGTAAGCCAAAATATTACTATAATGCATTTATCCAGAAAGAGAAAACAGAGTCTACAAAGCTGGCTTGCATTTTCTAGTACAGCAGATCATGTCCTGAAAGTGAAACAGTAAAACAAGCTGGAGAGCACCACTAGTGGAAGCTCCAAACATTAAATGTTATACATAAAAGCCAGTGAGTAACATAAACTTTCAGAAACAAGTTGTTTTGTCATTTCAAACAAATCACGAGGTGTTTATAAACATTCAACTTTATCTTCCTGAGACTGTTTCATTTTGTATGTAAGCTAAACAGAGAAAAGTTATTACATGATAAAGAGGAAGTTGGGGGAGCAGGGAACGGAAGTCCTTGATCTCCTCTACTTAAAAGATCAAAAGTAGCACTGCTCAGTAAACCTGACAAAACCTACTCTAATGCCAGCAGAAAACCATAATTTACTAAATCACCAAACACTTCCTAATTTGCAACAAATGCAAAAAGGTATTTAAGATAAATAACTTACTTTATTTGGAAAATTCTAGACTCCTAGGATTTCTAAATGTAACTTTAATACTACAGGCTTCACAGACCTGCATTATCCTGAAGTGTTCAAACCAAAAAACAAAACTGTCTACTAAACAAACATAAGCAGCCTTTGTTTTAGACAGGAAGTAAACAGAAAATCTCACAAGGAGTGCTCATTAAAGAACAGCCCTTCTAGAATTAAATATTATAGACAATTGCTACACATTAAGAAGTCTTTTAACACACAGAAACTGAGCAAATCTAAAAGAAGTAGAAAGAAAGACACTGAAAAAGCCACAAATTTACACACACCCTCACAACCCATTTCCTGAATACAGTCAAAACACAAAATTACCTTAAAACAATCAAACAGGTGATCAAGCTGTTCAGGAGAGAAATCCCAAGCTAATTTTGCGAGGAGATCATGTACATTTTTTACAATGGCTTCATGTTTTCCTGCCTGTCGGGAAGGAAAAAAAAAGAATCCACCAACAATTCCCATTAAGTCAAGCAGCAAGAATTCTACATAGTTTTTTCAGGAAGACTGTTAGAGGTGGCCAGCAAGAAAAGCTGATGCTGTGGGAGCAGCACAGCAAACTGAATACTTCACTGGGAATTCACAATATTTAGATTTCCCTTTTAAGTGTAAGTATTTAAGTGTGCTTTTTGTGTATGCACACAAATATTTATTTAGAGCATAAATACTCCAGCATCAAAATATTTATACTTTTGTTCCTGCTATAAAATCAAGACAGGACAGTGGACAATAAAATCTAAAAGGGTATTTAAACTTACAAACTGGTATTTTAATTTTGTGTTGGGGGGGGTTATGGTTTGGGGTTTTTTTAATAAGAAATTACTTAAAATCCACTTCTGAATTTCACTGAGGTGTTTTAAGGTGTAAAACAATTTTTAGTATTTCTACATAGTTTCTCAGGCTGAAGTACTTCCTTTGTGTTAGTGGATTCAAAGACAACTAAAGCATTCTATTACAAACAAGTTGTTACCAGACAATGTGTTGAAGTCCAGCAACTTTTAAACTTACAAATGGAGCAATGAAACAACTAAGGACAAGATGTTGGGTTTTATATCAGATACAGTTTTAAGTGAGAGTTTGGTGTACATCACAATTTTGACATTTAAGGAGGAACACAATGAGAAAAACTAGCTCCATTTAACTCTGAGCAGGCTGGAAAACACATTCTGTACTTTACATCTGCACTCAAAACCAACAAATTTGGACTATGAGAATTAATAGCTGATTTACTGTAGAAAATTCTCCTGTAAGTGAGAAATAAAAAATACAAAACAAATACCTAGAATACACTGGTTTAATTACATTCTGATGTAATTAATCTTGTACACTATTAAAAATGCATGTATAAGCACTTTTGAAATTCAATTCCTACTAAAAACTTCCATCAGTAATTTAAAACCACAACCAGACAAATAGCTTTGTTACATGCTGTGCCTTGAATTCTTTATAAGTTGCCATAAATTTTTGTTTTAAAAAAAGTGATTTTAAGTAGTAACATTCGTTTTCACATTATGAGTCAGATTACAAGAGGGAGAATTACTAAACCTATAATTCCACTTGACTTTGGAAAACATCACGTAATTTTTTTTTTCCTCTTACCAAACCATTTCCTGGATAGAGAGAAAAACCGAAAGCATGGAGGGCAGAAAGAGCATCTATAACATAACAAATAAAAGGAGAAGTATGGCCAGCTCCTGGGGGGAACAGGAAGTGCAAGAATAAGGCAGGTAACAACCTTGATCTGGGAGGTTTTTAACAGGTCTGGGGAAGCAGAACCAGACAGTGGGAGGAGGTTTGGAACCGGGTGTGTGAGCTGCCAGCTTGCTGCACAGAACAGGGAAATGCTTGTGGAGTTCCAGTTGAATACTCCAGAACGTAAGCCATGAGAGCTCAACCTCTGCCACTCTGTATTTTGTACAGTTGGATCTTTCCCTGCAACTCCAGAGGCTGCAACTTAATGCTTGCATTTAGAGACTCCCAGCAATATTCCTTTAATCAAATACACTCCTATATCGTGAGCACTGGCTTTGTAAGACATGAAATCACCTCAATAAAATGAATACTTAGGTTGCCTTTGACAGGTAAAGCAGCAGAATTGCATTACTTTTAGTAGTACTAAGAGTCTCAGGTGCATGCTCACCCCCTAAACCTGGGCAGAAACACAAGTGCTTGAGCCTGAAAGCAGAACCTCCCCCTGCTGCACTGAGGCCACACTAAAATAGTCTGTTATATAAAGCTACACAGTAAATCAACTCCTCACTACTCAATTTCATGTCCCAGCTGCTCCCAGGAGCAGTCATTTAATAAGAACTTCTAAAAACTACTGTACACAGGGAGTAGTGAAGCAGGTGAAAATCATTCTGTATTAACAGATTTTACTATTCTTAACTTTTAGTCCATTATAATCCCATGGCTAAAGCCACAGTGAAACCATCTACCTGAATAAGAGTTTAGTGTCACACACACAAAAAAAAATACAGGGCAAAATTACAGCCAGAGCACTGCAGCAGCCACCTACCTGAAAGCCTAAGAAGTGAGCAGAGCTGGGTACGTAAGGGCATGGAACATTTCTTCTGAAATTACCCCTATTTATTCCTAATTTTTTTCAACTATTAGGGTGGACTATGCCCATTTTTTAAGGGTTGCACCACGTATTCACATTTTTCTGGAAGGGCAGAAATTTTGACTTATACTTGCTTATCCACATGTCCTATTTCCAAGCACTAGGAGCCAGGTAATTGTCTGGAAGACTGGTTTTTTTTCGAATTTCAGATTTTTTTTCCTCTTATTAAAAGTGAGGCTCTAAAATAGGTAAAAGAGGCTTACTAACAGCAAATTAACCTCTCAAAGTTTTGTCAGGTTTTTTCCCCCACATGTATCTTGTAGTCTGGAAAGATCTACAGACCACAAGCTGAAAACTAACAGTATGATCCCAGACCTTAATTCAAGTAATCTGAGTATTGCTCTGCTACATGATGAAATTTTCTTAACAGGACTTTGGGATAATAAGGAAAGAGTGTATTGAGTTTCAGCCTGTGCAGTTACTGCCATGCTGGAATTGAAGCCTAAGCATGACAAAGTTACTTGCAATGCCAGGGATCTCCCCTACATCACCTGCAGTCCCAAGTGTTTTAAATGTAACCTGAAAATAAATTCATCTAAGCCAAACTGTTATAGTCTCAGAACAGCATGAACAAAATAAACTGTGTTACCAAAATAACCAGACTTGTATTAGCCCTTGTCAAGGTATAACCTAGCTGGCAACTGAGCCCCACAGAGCTGCTCACTCAGCTCTCCACCCCACAGTGCCATGGGGGAAGAGAGCCAGCAGGGTGAAGTGAGAAAACTCAAAACTGATATAACACAATTACTACAGAACCTACTATGGAGAAATTTAACTCTGTCCCTGCCCAAACCAGTACAGCCCTTCCTCCCTTTCTTGGAAAGCAGAATTAGCCTTCCCACACTTTAAATAGACTGGGTTGGGGACTTACTTGTACAATCAGAGTTTCACTACCCATTATTTATGTTTCTATCCTACTTTCTTAATTTTTCTGCATACTCAGTAATTCTCAATGATTTTGTCTCTCCAGCTGCCTAGTCTGTGTGTTTAACTCATGCAGCCCACAGCTAAGGAAGTCCAGCTTCCCTAGTCATATAAGTAAAAAATCCAACATTGCAAAATTTGTAATTTTTCAAGAATAATTATTGCAACACAAGAAAAGGAACTTGCAGTTAAGCAACTTCTAGAACAGTCATTACTATAAGCCTTACTAATCACACTCTGCCCAAGAAAAATTTACACAACTGTGGGGAACTCAGAGACTAGCAACACATTTCTTCATGCATTTTTAAAATACAATGCTATCATGTAGCTTTCTTTGCTCAATGCTGAGGGTTCCTTAATACTTAAAAAGGATCATCTCTGTACCATGTTCTGAACTGTTCCCTCAGGTTTACATATAAGTGTAGCTGACCCCTCCCACTGGAGACATCTGAGATGGCAATTTTAAGTTCCAAGACCCCAAAATCAAACACCATTTCATGTCAACTTTTTCTTTAGCTTTGTCTAACACAGAGTAGAAGCAGCCCAGGTTCTCTTCTGAACACGATATACAAGGAGATGCCTCCTGTGCGGCACCAGACAAGCAGTTGAATTATTTACCTGTGCAGCCCAAATGTTGTCAAGATCCTGCAAAGTGAGAGCTTTCTCTTTGATGACAAACCGGAGAATTTTCTCAAGTTTTTCTACATATTGAGGTTGATGAAGACTATCTCTTAATACAATTGATAAAATGTTGTTCTGCTGGATCCATTCCTGAATATAAAAAGAAAATAGTGCCATCTCAAATTATTCAGGTACCATCATTGGTATTTAAACTTCAAAACAAAAATCCAACCTGTTACAGATTAAAAAAGATGCAGCACAATAGGAGGGCTTTTATCTTTTATTTCCTCTCTCTCTCTCAAAAAAAAAAATCATCATTTAAAATAATCTATTACTGGATTACTATTGGAATCCTCTTCACTGTGTTATCTTAGGGGGACTTTTTTTTTCAGGCATATTAAAATCATGAACTTAGAGCATAAAAATGTTCAAACAATTTCAAACATAAGAAGCCAATGTGAAGAGGAGTTAACTCTTCTATTCACAGAACAAAATTTTCATCTTCCAATTCACAGTCATTAAGTATCAAAACCAAATTGAGACACTTCTAACCCTACTGGTACACCTAAAGCATATTCCATATAAAGGACTTAAGCAAGGACTGAAATATAGAAAAGATTATTTAAGTACTGCCACTTTTAGGTTTTTTGAAATATTTCTAATTGAATCAGAGGCAAATATTCAAGTCATATTTAAGGAGATGCAATTTTCTCAGTGGTGTCACTGACACGGTCAGACCGTTTTGTTCCCAGTGAAGGAAAGCAGGATGTGCTCTGAGCACTGAAGAGAAAACAAACATCCACAGCATCATAATTTCCAACAGTGTCCTTGATTACACTTGGGATATCCAAGCTGGTCTCATTAAATAATGAAATCTGGATGTTTTCAGTTAAAAACACAAGTTTTGTATGAGATGTCAAACTGTAGGAAATGTGTAAAAAAGAGACCCATTTCCTCCTATTGCTTTAAAAAGTCAAAACTGCAATTATTCTTTCTTGTCGGGTGTCCTTTTATGGGTTAGAAACCTCACAACAGGTGGCCAGTCAGAAAGATGGGGCAGAACAGTGTAAAAATCACTTAACACAACTGGATTTCATGAGGTTTAAGAGAAAATAGTTCTTATTTTAGTTTTATAATTGCTCATTTTTATACTTGCCTATACATACATTCAAGCAACAGTATTCAAAATACAAAAATATTAATTAAAACAAAAATGTGGTGTCTAGAATTTTCTGCACCAAAGCGCCCAGCTTCTGAAATGTGAGAAGCAGAGTAGTCACTTAGAACTCTAACGAGAAAAGTTGAAGCACCAAACCCAGACTATATCCTTATTTAAATGACCATTAAATTTTTAGTTAATGTGGCACTGAAATTTCAAATGAATCACACTTGTTTTATCTAGGTTTCTCTGGGTTTTTTAAAACTCTGTATAAAACCTACACTATTCAAGGACTGCTTTGGAGCTATGTTTTTAGCAGCACTGAGAAGTAATTCTCAATAGCAGCTTTGACACAAATACAGCATTTCTTCACAGACAGGCTACTATTAAAGGGCTTTATTACCATCACAAGATACCTAACGTTTCTAACACTGTGTATGAAAATAAACAGTGTGTGCTGGATCCACAATACAGAGCTACTTTCACACTTAGAGTACAGAGAAACAAAATCTACACAATCAACTTCACTGAAAAGAAGCACTTACTGCCATTCTTTCAGCTGTGAGCCACTCCTCCTCTTCAGGATTACCATGTCGATGAGTGTAGTATGACACACTGGATATTACTTTGTTAACTTCATTTAGTGCATTCATTTTACCATTGAAAGAGGAAATTTGTAACAACCTGTGAGAAAAATTTAATGTAAGAAGTGTGGAAAAAAATGTCACCAGTGGCATATTATATTAGGAGTAGCATCTTACCTAAGAATCATTTTTAACCTAAATATTTCTAAATTTTTTACAGTTTCTTCTTGTCCTGGAACTCTTGAAGCTAAGTTCTTTAGAGATTTGATTATCATTGACAGAGCATCATTTTTGGCTTCATTCTTTGCTTCTTTTTTCAGTTCATCATCTGTTAAATTTTCTAAAAACTGTGGAACCATTTCTATAATTGGAAGGAAGTATTTCTTCACTGTATGTAATGTTAAAAATTCAAAACATTGTCCAAATGGCCTAAAAACAAAGAAAAAAAAAAGGAAAGTGTCACAATCAATAATTATGCAATATGATGACTAATAAGGTGCACTTAATTAAAGAAACTCTTATCTACTTAGAAGCACATGAATTGGAGAAGGAAGACACAACTAGCTAAAGAGATGGAGTAAAAGGCAGTGCTTCAATAAAAGTCTAAGCTGTCTGCTAACATAGTATTTTATACTGAGTCCAACTCTTGCAAAAGCATAAATCATTATTTAAAAAAAAAACTTACTTGATGAGAGCTGCAATGATCTGAACATTCAATGCTGATCCACTCATGAATCGATCATGCAAGATCTGAAATCCATTTAATGTGCCAAACTTGTTGATAAGATCTACTAGCCAACCCTGTAATAAAGCAAACAGTTATTTTCTGATATTTACAAAGTACCATCTAGAAATATTTTCAAGTACTTGTTAATAACAAAATTTGCTTTAAAAAAATCTTTACACAACAGTTTATATGTTCAGTTTTACAGAAATGCTCAGAAATAGAAAACAAGACCTTTTCTGTTATCATGTCTAAGAGCAGATGCTGTGTATGAGCTACTCAGAGAAATTTATTAAATACATAGGTATAAAATTGACTATAATTTAGCTCCAGCTTTGGCTGCTAAATTGCTACAGAAAGTCTGACAGTTCTGGTATTTTTTTCTTTGTCCTGGATGTGATAACGCCACATATAAAAACATTAAGAATGCAAAGTAACATTCTTCTAAACACAACTAGCAATGCAAGGGAAGTCCAAGGACACTGGAGTTTTTTATCCTTGGTTCTTGCAAGTCAATAGCCAGGAGTTCCACTAAACAAGAAAAAAAAATTAAAAACTTAACACCCCTCCAGAAAAAGAGAAAATTTTATATATATCTTTATATATGTATATATATATATAAATGTATATAAATAAAAAACATATGGAGAGTATACAGATAAAAAATTCAGTTAACTCCTGAAGTCTTATCAATGCCATTTGGGGATCAGTTCTGAAAACTTCAGACTCAAGAACCAGAATGGATTGCTAATCTTCACTTCCAGTTAAAAAAATAAAACAACAAAACAAAACTCCAAGAAACCACAAAAACAAACAACAAAAAACCAAAAAGCCCAAACCTTCAATATCCCCCAAAACAAAACCCAACCAAACCAAAGTCACTGAAAAAAACACACTGACAGTAGTATCTCATGTCCAATCAAAAACATTTCTTCCATCATTGGAAACTGCAAGGGAGGAGAGAAAATTCCTACTTTATCACACAATCATCTCCTCAAAATGTGTCACCCACAAAATTTCATGTTAAGTGAGAAGGTAAATTCTTCAAGTGGCAAATGCAAGTAAGCCAAGGAGCACAGTAGGAATGGCACTCCAGCAGAGTTGTGCCAGCTCACCATAGAAACACGTGACACAGTTTGATTGTGGACCAAAGACAGAAGAGTTAGAAGGGGAAATGTACATTAATCAGGAGTCATAAGCAGCAGGACATCTAAGTGATAGAGAGAATGAGGAAGGCTTTTGCCCCTCCCCCTGCAAACACTTCTTTACAGCTGCTGTGTCATTAGGTAACACTGCAGAGAATAAAATACCTGTGTCAGGAAAGGCTCTCATACCTTTGGTGATCGTGGGTCAGGAGGACGGGCATAAAGTTCATCCTCAGCGAGCTGGACTCCTGCAGGAACAGTTTCTGAGGGACGAGTACCATTGTACAGGTGGAATTTGCAGTGAGGATTTAAGGCCATGGCAAGAAGTTCAAGAAGGGGAAACCAGTCTTGGGACAGCTTGGCCACACAGAGTTCTACTAGTCGATGAGTGTTGTTAATAATACATCTCTGTTAATAAAGAAAAGAACAAGTAAGAATGCAGCAGGGGACTGTACAATCACTATGAACTATAAACTTGGAACATACACGGTTTCAGTCCTCCCCAAATCATGTCTCCTGTTTTATTTTCTTCCAAAACACTGGAGGCAATAAAATGAAACACTGACAGAAAGTTGACTCCCCATTGCCTGTCCAGATCCATGCATACAAGAGTTTTCTCACAACTCACACTTTGAGTTTCAAAGATTAGATCCAGTTTTTACAGTCTCTCACTAATCACAAAGGCAGTCTCCTTCCTTATTTAAATCACCAGGCTCTTCACAAACACAACTTTAAAAACTCACATGAATCTCAAACTTCCAGCCGCTCACTGCCTCATCTGTAAGGATTTTTGTGAAGGATATTGTTAACCCATCTCGAAAAAATCGCTGGCATGCTTCACTTTTGACATCAAGGCCTATTTAAAACAAGAAAGAATAACAAACTATTAGACATGGAATTTCATTACTTGTTACATGAACACTTTAAATGCTGAAAGCAGAGATTTGGTGTGCTGGCGTTGGTAAGTTCTCCTCAGTATCTCATACAGGGCTGTGTTCTGATCTGGGCTGGAAACAGTGTTGGTAGCCCAGGGATTTTTTCTTCACTGCTGAGCAGCGCTTCCAGATCCGAGAGTTTCCTGCTTCTCACACCACCCTGCCCCAGGAAGTGAGCTCGGGGTGCACAGGGATCAGGGAGGGGACACAGTCAGGACAGCTGAGCCTAAAGGGCCACAGGGACATCCCAGACCACACTGGTGTCATGATCAGCCTGCAGAGCTGAGGAAGAAGGAAGGGGGGATGTTAGAAGTGATGCTGTTTGTCTCCCCAAGTCACTGTTACACATGATGGAGCCCTGCTGTCCTGGGGATGGCTGAACACCTGCCCACCTATGGGAAGTGGTGTGTGAATTCCTTGGTTTGCTTTGCTGGCACACAAGGCTTTTGTTTTATCTGTTAAACTGTCTTTATCCCAATCCATGATTTTTTAACTTTTGCCTTTCTGATTCTCTCCCCCATTGCAGCAGAGGGACAGTGAGCAAGTGGCTGTGTGATGCTGAATTGCTGGCTGGGGTTAAATCACAAAATTTGGACTTCAAACATTTGATGTTTAAACTTTCAGAATTGATTTTAAAGAAGTCTTGGATGAAAACAAACTTGCATAAGCTTAAATGGACAAAAACTGGATGGATTAATGTTCTAGTAAAGCCACCACAAAAAATTACACTCCTTGACATAATTTCAAAATTGTTTTTAAAAACATGTGATCTGGGCTGGTTTTTTCCCCATGTTTAAAACATACTTTGATAGATATACTAGCAAAAATAACACTACGTACTATCTTTATCTTCCATTCTTCTTTATGTTCTCTCTTATCTACTTGCTAACAGCAAAACCAGTGAGTGAAGAGGGCTAAAAATAATCATTTCAAGGAAATGCAGAAGATACAGCTTCAGTAAGGAACTCAGTAGTGGTCCCACAGAAAGGCAGACAAATCATCTTGAGAGAGATGGAGATGGTCTTCAGGTAGTAGCAATGGTAGTAACAACTCCCACTCCTGGGGTGGCCTAACTTTTGGATGCACATGTGCCCATCCACACACTGATTTTTTTTTTTTTGTCATTAGAGCCTTCCTCTCTTTCCCATTCCATGCAATTCATCAAAAACACAGATTTGGGATCAAGTCTGAAGGTTTATACTGTGTAGTGAAATCTCATTTCAGTTTAAGTAACTTATAAATTCCAGAAGTGGCCTTGCATCTTGCTTGCATGTGTCACATTGGAAATTTCTGGTGCCATGTTAAAAACTGAGTGTAAATGTTAGGAGCAATAAAATCCTTTTGAAAAAAAGAGTGGAGAATATTCTTGCCTATAAAAAAACCAAAACCTTAAAACAAACCATTTTTTAATCTTTAAATTTATAGTTTCCAATTCACTACAACGTTTATTTCTGGAGCAAATCTCATTACTGAAAATACTCTGTAAGTATTCCAGATTCATTGTGAAGATAAACATCAGTCTAGCTATTAAGCACTATTTTTCAAATAGGTTTTCTTCTATTAGCAAGTAACTCCAGACTATCTGTTGATAGTTTCATGGCTCATTGTTTAACAAAGAATAATAGATTGATGCCTACTCATAAAAAGAGAATTTTCCATAAATGGGTGCATCTGCCAGGAATAATGCAAGTCACAGTCTAACAGGATTCACACTACTCTGTAAATTTGCACCTTTCACTTGAAGGTGCTAATGCTGACATTTCATTCATATATGTACTTTCATCTAGTTCAGTTATGCCCCTTTCAATTGTAGTTCCTGAAAAGATTTAAAGATCATGCAAATATCACTTTTATTTTATAGCCAGGGTCACAAAGAGGTAGCTATGCTGCAGTCACCCCAGAATGCTGATGGCCATTGCCCGTGTTGGCAATAAAAGCTGTCTAAGAGCCCCAATCACAAGAAAATGGTGCTTGACAAAAATATGCAGTGAGGTCTTCCTAGGTTTTGTTGCTTCACAATTTAAATAAGATACAGTCAGAAATACAGAGTTTATGTAATTCAAGAGCTGGTTATTTTTCAATCTGTCCTTTCATTTCCTCCTTCTGGAAACAGATCTTGTCAGAATATGAAAAATTCCCATAGACAGGTAGCCAATTTTAGGAGTCCAATTTTAGATGTTATGGAGATAATGGAGCAGTTTAATCTATTAAGAAATACACACAACAGAACCATTTATATTGCTTCTCTATATATACCCCACTCTCAAACAGTGTCTGCCAAGCTCTGAGCTACCAAAACAGTGTCAGTTACACCAAGTTACACCCTATCATATTCCTTGGGAACTGGAAGTTATTTAAAAGGAACCACCTTAGCCATCATGTAACCTCAAGTAGCAAAAAACTCCCCAAAAATCTAGGATGTAGCTGTAAAGATAACACAGTCAACAACTACTTCTAAGAGCTTTCCTTGTTTTCTCCTTATCCAATAATCCTTGTGTATACTCATAGGAATTCATCTAGAGGGCAAGGGGAAACGTAATTAAGTAGCAACACAAAAGTACTTTTTAAATTGCACACCAACAACTTCATAAAAATCTAAGGGCGAAAGCATATGAATAAATTTCCACTGTTTGTCACAACTTCAAGAGGAAAAACAAGCTTTTCTTTTGGGGAATTTTCAACTAAGCCTAATGCTTTGGGGAAGACATTGATGTCAGGAGTAGCTAGAAATCTCATTCTGCTCTTATTACTTCACTGCATTGACAGCTTTTAGGTTTTGGGGTTTGTTTTTTTTTAAGGTGACTGAACAGCTGGCAGAACATACATCTCCTCTCTCACAAATCACAGGCAGATAATTTCTTTTTACTGCACTGTTCCAACAAGGCCGACACAAAGGTGGCTGCACTCTCTCTTGAAAAGCTGGCATTTTTTTTCCTTCAGAACAGATGTGATCCCTTGAACATCCTACACTTGCTTGAGGCTTCCTGCCAGACCCAGCTACACATGAAGTCACCAATTCCAAGCACAACTACAGCTGTTAAATCAGTGTTGGCAACAATATGTCACTATCCTGTGCTGGATCATAAGGATGCACGCTAACTTTTGTTCCTCCACAGAGTACTCGAAAGCAAAAAAGACTTAACAGTCAAGACAACCCAGAATATCATGACCATAATCAGCTTTTTAGTCTTAAAGCTGCCTAAGACTAACAGTTATTAACGTGGAAATGAAGTTGTCCTGGGCCAGCACCTATGCAGACGAGCGAGCAGACACTTTGTATGAAACTATATTCGAAACACAAAGAGCTGGTAAATGTAGATATCCTAAAAAATTATTTTGCTGTCACTCTTGCTATTACTCAAACACAGGTGACCTCCCAGGAGAACAGAACTTTCCAGAACACATGGCAAACCTGTCAAAATCTGACCAGAACAAATTTAACAAACACATACACTGTCCTGATATGGAACTCTCTTACTCCCAAGCCAGACACCAGCAAGCACTGGTAGGACTATTAGTCTAAGCCATGCTGTTTAAAATGCTAACTTTTCTCTGATATTCCTAAAAGTATACATGTGCCAAATCCAACAAAAAATTATGGCATGACATTTGAAAGCTGGACTAGAAACTTATTAAAAAATAAAAACAACTAGAATTCTTTGAGTTTTAGCATCTGCTATAAAGACCAAACCCACTACTTTCGATATCAAAGTGAATACAGAAAACAGGTATGACAGGAATGACAGGATTTTTACGTCTCTGAGCTTATTCAACTTCCCTACTCATGCTAAGGCACCTACTTCTATCTACATTAATGGCTTTTTTAAAGCTCTCATCTGTGAAGATTTTGCATAGCACTCTGACATAATCTTCAAGACTAGGGTTGTAACAGAATTTATTAAAAAATTTTTAAGCCTTCACCAGGAATTCAAAAGAAGAAAAAAATCTTTGCAATAATCAAACGTCTTTCAGTTACCTTTTTTACTTAGGTCAATAGCAGCTTCTAGAAGAACTTCTAATTCCCCCTTCGGCAATACAGGAACAACCCATCGAGGCCTATATTCAAAAACAAACAAACCCAAGTTCAATTGTGCTTCCGAAAAGTCAAGAATTCTTGCCCCATTGTAATGCTTTTAAATATAGGCTCAGTATATAAATTTTTAAATGCCTTGATGAATATTACACTAACCAACCCAAACAAAAATGCTAAGCTTCTTTCTCTTTACAACTTTAACCCATCAAAGAAAGCATTTCAATAAATCCAGTGAAACAAAGATACAAAAATTCTGATTCCACTATCAAGATGTTTGCACAAATCATCTACACCTTGTCAAAAAGTGTGAGAATACCTGTTGATCATGTCATCCAACTTTGCCAGGTCTGTGTGTGGAAATGCAGGCTCCTCATCTTCAAGCTGGGGTGGAGCATCAGCTTGGCCCTGCTCATCAGGCGGGGTAGCTGGGGAGTTCTCATTGGAAGAATCAGGTGAAGAAGTCTAAAATTGGGATGAAAAATACTTTAAATACTACCTGCACCTGTTTTGGCAGTTTTCTGTCATAATGTATTCCAAACAATCTGCTCAAGTACGAATCAATATAAAATATTTTGATTTCAGATTAACAAAAAACAGAGCATAAAATGTGCTATATTTTTTCTGTCTTGGCAGTTTAAAAATCAAGCTACTTTCCCAGTGAAGAAAGTGGGGGTTTTTTGGTAACAGCTTCTACTTTCCGCAATAATTTTTCCAAGAAGTGAAATAAATGCACTGAAGCTCCAGTTTTTACAAATCTTGTCCAGAAAAGTTGATTACTTTAAGTAGCGAAATAGTTTTCAATAAAAACACAGAAGAAAACAACCATGAAAAACACTTTCTTAAAGAGTTGGCTAAAAATGAGTGTCTCACTACTGTAACCATCTCCTTATCAACCTCGAAGAACAATGATTGTTAAATCCACTTTGATGGGTCATGCAAAAAAATACATTTTGCAGAAGTCACTTATTATTCACAGAAACAGTGTGAACTGACAGTAAGAGCAAGACTTAGGAAGACAAAACCTCAAGAACATTTTTCACCTGCTGCACCACATCTGGTTGGCAGTGAGTATTATTTTCCTCCTAGTAGCCTGAAGGGTGCTGGGTTTTGGATATGTGACCAAAACAGCACTGGGAACACACCAGTGTTTTGTCTGTTGGTGAACAGTGCTGGCACAGATTCAAGGCCTGTTTTTCTCTTTGGTAACTCCTGTCAGAACTCAGACACAGGCAGGAGATACCATGAGGTGGAAGCAGGAGAGGCCACCTGGGATGCTGTCAGAGTATGAAGAAATGCAATGAGGAAAGCCAAGGCTCATTTGTAATTAAACCTGGCTAAGGATGTCAAGGGTAACAGCAAGGGCTTCTCAAATACATCATAACCAAAATAAATACATGGGGAAATGTGGTCCTGTTGCTGCCTCTGCCAGGAGACCAGGGAGGAGGTCTAGAGGAAGGAAGTTTCTTTTGGTTGAGAAGACTGGGTAGAGACCATGTAATTAAACTTGATATCCACAGTCTATGGGCCCTGATGGGATGCACCCCCCAGTGCTCAGAGAACTGCTGGAACCACAGCGAGGCAGGAGAGGCGCGTGAGGGCTGGAAGAAAGCAAATGTCGCCCCTTCAGTCCTCAGTAAGGGCAAGATGCCGGACTCAGGGAACTAGTGGCCAGTCAGCCTCACTTCAACCCTGGGAAATGTGACAGAATAGTTCACTCTGGAGGCCACCTCTATCCACATGGAAGACAGGAAGATGATCAGGAGAGGTCAGCATGGATTCACTAGAAGTAAATAATGCGTGACCACCCTGATTCCTTTCCACACTGAAACAACTTCCTGGATGGATGAGAGGAGAGCAGGGGATGTCTGCCTCAGCTTCAGCAAGGCTCTGACACTGTCTCACAAACTCAAGAAGCGAGGACAGGGTGAGCACACAGTGAGCTGGATTGAGAACTGGCAGATCCCAGAGGTTGGCAATCAGTGGCACAGGGTCCAGTTGGAGGCCTGTCACCAGTGGTGGTCCCCAAGGTTCAATACCTGGCCCAGGACTGTTTAACTTACTCATCAATGACCCGGGTGAGGGCAGATGGCTCCTCAGTGAGTTCTCTGGTAACACAAGGCTGGGAGGAGGAGCCAATACCCCAGAGAGGTGTGCAGCCCTTGGCAAGGACCTCAACAAGATGGAGAGATGGGCAGAGAATCTCCTGAAATCCAGCAAAGGCAAATGCAGGTCCTGCACTGGGGAAGAACAACCCCAGGCACCAGGACAGGCTGGGCCTGACCTGCTGGGGAGCAGCTCTGGGGAGAAGGACCCGGGGGCCCTGGTGGACAATGAGCTGTCCCTGAGCCAGCACCGTGTCCCTGTGGCCAAGAGGATCAATGGATCCTGGGGTGCATTAGGGAGAGCACTGCCAGCAGGGCAGGGAGGGGATCCTGCCCCTCTGCTCAGCCCTGCTGAGGATCACCTGGAGAGCTGTGTCCAGTTTGGGGCTCGTAAGTACAGGAGAGATGTGGAGCTCCTGGAGAGGGTCCAGCAGAGAGTGGCGAAGATGAAGAAGGAACTGAAACATCTCACTGAGGAAAGGCTGAGGGGACTGGGCCTATCTGACCTGCAGATGGCTAAGAAGGAACCTCATCAGTATCTACAGAAAGGTGTCAGGATGGAGGCATCTGTTAGGATTGGCAGACCAGCCTCTGCTTGGTGATGCCCAACAATAGGACAAGAGGTAACAGGCAAAAACTGAAACACAGAAATTTCACCTGAACATGAGCATGAACTTAACAGTGAGGCTGACTAAGCACTGGAACAATTGCCCTGAGAGGCTGTGGAGTCTCCTCCTCTGCAGATATATTGTCTGGTCACAATTCCCAGTAAGGTGGTCTAGGGAAACCTGATTGAGCACGCAGTCTGGATTAGTTGATCACCAGTTGTCCCTTCGAACCTCACCCATCCTGTGATCCTCACTTTGCCCCCAGTAGTAGCAGGGCAAGAGGCTGGGAGGGGACACAGCTGGGAGAGCTGACCTGAAATGACCCAAAGGATTCTCCATGCCACAGAGCGTCACACTTGGCAATAAAACAAAGGGGTTTTTTTCCCAAGGCAGCTGTTGCTTGGGGACTGCTTGGGCATCCATCAGCTGGTAGTGAGTGATGGCACTTGCATCACTTGTTTCCCCCTATCCCTTAATTTATTAAGCTGCATTCATCTCAGCCCAAACAGTTTCTCACTTTTTCCTTTCAGTTCTCTCCCCCATCCCACTAAGGCAGAGGGAGTCAGCAACAGTGGAGACTTCCTTGGCACTTCAGGGCCAGCCCACCCCACATATCAAAGTACAATTCACTCTCAGGAAGGAGCAATCACTAAACCTTATGGTATTAAAAAAATACCATCTTCATACTGAATTAAATAATAAAGCGTGATTCTTCACTTAAATGGTTTTACATGACATTGTTTAAAAGCATCTTTTCTGGTATTTTTTTCCCCCCACAAAAAAGAATCCTTAAACTGTGATGCAATATATGAAAGCTTTTGCTTTTCTTCTGAAAGCAAGGAACATGAGAAGCTGCTCAGGAAGTCAAGTACAATGAACAGAGACCCGGATGCAGCTGCTCTGGAAGGGCTGATACCTGAGCAAGCTGCTTCACCCAGAAAGTGCTTTTGCAGAACTGAGCAGAAACCAAACTCACAGATGCAGTGTGGTTTTACCAATCTGTGGCAAGTTCTACAATGTGGTTCTGAGGAAGCTTCTGGTATTAATTCAAGAAGGCTTCTTATCCAGAACAGGTATGCTTGAAAGAATAATGCCACTACCTGAAAAGGGAGCATTTTTTGCAATGCCATGCTCTCTAACCATATTTACTTTGCCAATACCACTGCCTTCAACCCTCAAAATATTGTTGTACTTCCAGACATGCACACAAAAATGTCTAGCTTAACTAGAGATCTCCAGAAATAGACAAATTCAAATAATTCAGGAACACTATTTCTAAGGAACAAATTCCTTTATTTTCAGATGAATTGATTGTTAATACCATACCTGATTCTGCTGGAGGGGAGGCTGGGACTGTCCATCAGGAGCCTGGCCCTGGCTGTCATTCCCTCCTACCGGAGAGCCACGAGTCGTGGCTGTCATACTCGACACAGGGCAGATCTTTGCAATTTTGTCTGCTTATGTAGTTGATGTGAGAGAAGAAATTATAGTCCACTTAGTAAAGTTGAAGTACCAGCATATGTTTGCCTTAAAAAGCTCCAACTCAAGAACATGCCATCTTGCAGAGACCATTGCATAACCTACAGGGGAAAAAAAAAGACAATGTCCTGTATTAACACATGAATGGAAACACAATCCACACCTGTAAAAGAATATTATAGAAACAAATACACTGCTATAGAGAATCTTCTATTTTAGACTTAGTATTTCTTTTTGTTGAATACAACTGACAAAGTCACAAATGAAATATTTAACATTACTTTAATGTTCTAAGTAAAAATTACAGATATAATCACCTTTACACCATTGGGAAACTGACTCTTTCCAAATGTGTGGCTGTTTACTCTGTCTTCAGAGTAAATGTGTGCAGCTGTTTACTCTCTTTGTGCCTGAATTCCTACAGTAGATTCTCCATCTGAATTCATGGTGCTGCTCAAGGTCTATGTAGAAATGACCTGATTAAGAGCCTAAAAAGTCAAATTTTAATCTCTTCCAATACTCTCCTCCTAACACTGTCTAACTGCAGATGCCAGAGGGAGTCAAGAGACTGATTCTGCCTCAGCTGAGACTAACAGAGACCCTGCAGCCAAACTCCTCTTAGCACATCAGTATTCACCCAGGGAATTTGACCTGTATTCCCTGTATCCAGCATGTGCCCAAGAAAGCCTGGGTCCACTGGCCATTCAGCCCCGCTACCAAGCCCATCACATCCCCTCCAAGTGGTTTAGCAGATTATATGAAGAAAATGGTGACATCAGATTTGTTGGACTTGTAATGATATCCCAACAGCTCCATATTCAACATACCAAACAGCTCCATATTGAAACACAACATATAGTTGTGTTTCAACTTCACTGGGTTATACACAGACAAAAGAGTTGCATTAAGTTATAACAGCAATTCCACTCTATACCACCAAGCATTGTATAACCACAGAAGCTGAACTGTAATTTCCCAGAGCAACTCAGACTTCCAAGCACCACATAAAACAAAAACAGTTCTCAGAAAGTTAAAAAGCCAAGTAAGGTGATACAAGGAGTTGTATGAGCTTCCAGCAAGATGCATTTGGCAGTGCTGAGTTCCTGCTCCAACCACCAAAACCTCAAGTTAACAACTGGAGTGAAATTTCTGATGTAACACTATGCATATTCCTAAGTGTTTTATAATGATGTTTCATCTCAAGTTGAGTTTCAAGGCTGTTATCTTTCTCCGAGACACTTTAAGATCTTTTCTTACATTGTGTAAATTTGCAAGGCATTACATATACAATAAAAATTGACTGAATACAGTCTAACTCCTCTGCTCAGTCTCCAATATTAACAGCACCACAAACTTAGAGATCTCTAATAATGTCACTAGAATAATGTTCACTTTTGAATAAAACTGTACTGTTTCAAAACAGTCCATTGTAATCCATCTCCAGCTTACATAATTCATATTCATAAGGCTTAGTAAGCCTACTAAGTCCAGAACAAATGCATTACCAACTCAAAACTCACTTTAGGAAGAAACTGATTTTTGATAAGCAATTTTTAAAATGAATGTATTTGGTATTTAATCTGCATTTTCTTAAAAATGGCCTCCTGAGTATTTAATTGTTTTCTACTAATGTTTATAAAGATCACTAAGTAGAAAGTACCAGCAAGAGTAAGTTTTGTGCCACATACATAACCATACACACACACTGCAGTCTACTGCAGTTCAATGCAGTCAGTTCCCCTGCACTACCTGATGGAGGTTTCAAGGTACTCACACAAACCAGTGAAATCAAACTGCTGCCAGCTCACACTGACTGCACTCTTCCGCAGCCCCAAGCCAACCACCATAATAAACTTTCCTTAATCACCACCATTCTTCCCTAAAAGGGCTGGGTCACACAGCAGCCACGTTGAATTCTTGAGCTGGCATAAGGAGCAGGCAGCAAAGAAGCAGGGAAAAGGTAAAACAGCTCCTTTCAGCAGCAATCCTGGTCCAGGCTGGCTTAAACTGCAGGCAGAAGTGTCCCCCAGCAGCTGCGGTTCCACTACAGCTGACGCCAAGGACAAATTGCTTGATCTCATCTCTTCCCCATTCTGATGTTTTGGACTGAATTATCATGAAGTGAGCTGGTTCAGAGTACTAAAGGAAACAACAACAAAACCCCACCAAATGTACAAAGACTGATTTTTTTCAGTTTCTTTAATTATCTAAAGTGGTGTACTGCAAGGCCAGAGAGTATTTACCCTAATGCCAGCCAGGGAAGCAGGACAAACTGCAGCTCTCCTGTCAGACTGACTGACATTAGTGTGAATTTACCCTCAGATTTTGCCTCTGTGCTTAGCTGAAGGATGTGGGAAAAGCATTCTTGTAAATTCTATTCTGCTCAAGGCAAGCAGCACAACTTAACGAGGAGATACAAGAAGGCTACTACTGAAATAGCCAATTTACTCAAAATCTTGCAAATTCATAGAATGAAACAAAATCTAAGAAAAATACTATGAATTTTGTAGTAGATGCTAGTAAATACAAAACATTTACATGAAGGACTAATATAATTTTTTCTTATTATTATTTAGGGATTGTTTGCTTAAGAGTCTAATTCTCCATGCATATTACTTAATTTACATTCCCAAGAAAAGTGTATTTCAGGGCTTCCACAGAATTTCACTTGTCTTAGTCATGTGCATTAGACAAGGCAAAGTTCCTAAGACAGTTCATCACTTCTCCCTCCAAATTTGTGGGATGTCCTCAAGACACACAATAATAACTTCAAGTTATGCTGCAGCTAACCAAAAAGGCTCCATCTCCAATAAATCATCTGACTGCTTCTTGTAGTATCTGCATGTTCTCAATTGCAGGGATATCCCTGTTCAGGTATTTTCCTTTTAATTACAGAATATACAAACATACTTTCATAAATGCAATCATAATCCAATTCATGCAATTTAACCAGTATTAGAAGGCAGAGGTTTACCAGTCCTGTTTTCAGCCACTCATTTACCATTTGTTTCAGAGGAAACATCAAACTGCATGCCCACAGAGAACACACCACTGCTTTAATCTCTCTAGAACTAATTAACCATGAAACCTTGAATTCCCATCACTTCTTTAATTCAGACTATTCAATTTCAATTTTTTTAGAGTTACAACACACCAAGGCACAGTTTGGCTCAGCTCAAGAACAGCCTTTATACCTATTTATAATTAATTTCATAATTTATAAACAAATGTAAACTGATGCAGTGACATATTGGTTTTAAGTGCACAGACAGCCCAATAGAAAAATTCAAACTGTCTGGATCAAGTTGAACTCTATGTTAGTTTTTATATACATCTCATTTCTACTATTTCTGATTCTGGATTCACACTATCCCAGAATCAACTATAGCACACTATCCCAGAATCAACAGAATATGTTCAGTTGGAAAGGCCCCACAAAGATCATACAGTCCCACTCCTGGCCTGGCACAGAAGCATCCCCACGAGTCCCACAGTGTGCCCAAGAATACTGACCAAATGTTTCTTGAGCTCTGTCAGGCTGGTGCTGTGACCACTGCCCTGGGGAGCCTGTTCCAGTGCCCAGCCACCCTCTGGGGGAAGAATCTTTTTCTAATATCCAACCTAAACCTGCCCTGACACAACTTCAGGCCATTCCCTCAGGTCCTGTCAGTGTCACCACAGAGCAGAGATCAGTGTCTGCCCCTGCTCTTCCCCTCAGGAGGAAGCTGGACCTGCAGTGAGGTCTCCCCTCAGTCTCCTCCAGGCTGAACAGACCAAGTGTCCCCAGCTGCTCCTCACAGAGCTTCCCCTCAAGGCCCTTCACCACCACTGTGGCCTCCTTTGGACATTCTCTAAGAACTTGATGTCCCTCCTACATCGTTGTGCACCAGCTTAGGGAAAGGCCACCACAGAGCAGAGGGGACAATCCCTCCCTTGCCCAGCTGGCCATGCTGTGCCTGATGCCCCTCAGGAAAGGGATGTCCCTCTGGGCTGCCAGGCACTGCTGGCTCACATTCACCTCTCCATTAACCAGGACTCCCAGGTCCTCTCTGCAGCACTGCCTTCCAGTACCTCATTCCCAAGTCTATCCTTACATCCAGGGTTGCCCTATACCAGTTACAAGCTACATTAAAAAAAATTACCACCTTTACCTAAAGCTTTGAATGGACATTTTAACACAAGGTCAAGATGGAGACAGAACCCTGTTAACGTGACAAACTGACTCCTCCACCGCTAATCAAGCAATGTATGAGGCTATGAAGCCTGAGTCAAATGAATCCCACTGACACTTGCTTTTGATGCCAACTGAGAAAATTCCTACTTGACTTGTTTTTGCCATCCTCTTGTGTCACCCTGATTCACCACCAAATCGTAAGTGAAAGCCGGTTTTTGTTCCACCTGACTCCTAGGATTTTCAGTAGCCCCAGAAAAGGACAATTACAGAGTTTTTGCCTCCATAGGGTCCCCATTCAGAAGGCATCACGCAGTGGGAGCAGCACTCCAGGAGAGCCCCTGCTGCCCACACGGAGGCAGGGCACTGTCCTCCAGGAGGGACCTCTGCTCCCCAGCCCAACCATCCAGTACAGCTGCACACCTCACCACGGTCTGCAATCTCATGCCTACATGGCAGAACAGATTAATTTTGTTTTGGGGAGAAATCAGGCACCTTTTCAATAGTCAGGGGAAAAAAAGTATGTGGGTTCCTGGATAAGTGGTAGTTAAGAAGCAAATAGGTACACAATACTCTGTTACATGTCACAGCAAACACAAAGGATGGCATCTTAGCATGCAATGATAAAGGAACAAACACAACTTCCTAATACAGTTGACTTCTAGAATGACCTTCATTTGAGTTTCTCAAAGTCTCCTCTTCAAAAGTAACTGAAATACCCCAAACATGCTGTCCTTTTCCCTGAATTAGCTACTTATAATACAGAGTCTCAGAAAAAAGCAAATCCAAGGTGCCAGATGACAGAGGCACACCTCAAAATACTTGTTGTTATTCATATGCATTACCTAATCCCTATCCAGTAAAATAGACCTATTTTTCCTTGAATTAAAGTATTCTGGTTATACACAAGTGAGGACATATGTCACAAAATCTACTTTGCCATGTGGTAACAATGAATGCCAGAGTAAGAGTCTGCTTAACATGTAACAACAGAGCTTTCTAACAACCATACAGCAATTCATTTACAGAATGATGTTCCCATGAAACAGGAGCTCACAAATGTACTTCATCACAAGTGCAAAAAGGCTTAACAGCAGCAATACAAATTTGGGGTTGAAAGGTATCATTGACTTGTTTCATATAGGATTCTAGGAATTGCCTTCTTAAAACCTTAATAAGTACTGACTCATCATAAGGATTATGATGTGATTCTAGTTTAAAAATTCTAGACTCTACCCTATTCCTTTATTTCGACCAGAATGACTTCTCAACTAGAAACACCTCCCCCAAATCTGTAACACTGACCTAATTCAGGAGTTACAATATATACACACCCCCACACATTTTCCATTTTCTTTCCTCCCTGTGCCTTGTATCTTTCAGGAAGGAGAAAATTATTTACATAATCAGAATAGAGAACTGGAGGTCACAGCATTTCGCTCATTTACACTGACATGCACTGAAAGTGAAATGCATTCAATGATTAATGCCAAACCTGTCACTAAGCTACTATTTAGTAGAGAAATATCTAACTTTCAACATTTAAAAAATACCTGATAAGCAGCAATGAGAAAATGTTATCTCACATAGCAGATATTACAAAAATAAAGTAAATACCCTTCAACACAATAAATACAAATAAATACCCTTTAAATTCCTTCTCCTCCTGAAGAAGTGAGTGTATATGAGACTTAGTCAACTGCATCAGGTTCCAACATCAGCTCAAAGCAATAAATGTCTTCATGGTACAGAACAAGACAGAATTTAAATAACTGTAATGGTTACAAACTGAAACTATTCTCATTGAAAAATAGGTTACTTCAAATCACCTTTTTTGGTGATTGTTTCTCATCATACACCTGAAATTAAGTCAATTAGCAGCATAAGTTTCTGGAACATTGAGAACATCCATGTAAACATACAAGTCTCTCAAATTCACATAGCAAAATAAAGGGGAATTGTCCTGAAACATACTTCAGTTCTTTCAGGACTCTTTAATTTCAAAACTTGGTGTTGGGACTAAGCGTAGCTAAGATACATCTACTTAACAGTATCCAACTTCACCTTGTACAAAAGGCTCCTACATGCAGCACTCACAGGAGTTTAAGCAAGCAGTAAGAGCACAGAAAGTGAACTTGTGAACTTGGAGCCCAAGAAATTCTAATCAAAACAAACGGTATTCAAGCCAAGGCTGACAACAGGATTTGGCTCTGCACACCAAGGCAACACAGCTGACACACTCAAAACATTAACTTGTTTCACAGCATCACAGAATGGTTTGGGTTGGAAGGGACTGCAGTGATCATCCATTCCAACCCCTGCCATGGACAGGACACCTTCCCCTAGACCAGGCTGCTCCTTCAATCCAGCCTGGCCTTGAACACTTCCAGGGAAGGGGCATCCACAACTTCTCTGGGCAATCTGTGCCAGTGCTTCACTACAGGAAATAATTTCTTCCTAACACGTACTCTAAACCTACTCTCAGTTTAAAGCCATTCTGCCTGTGCTATCACTACATGCTTTTGCCCCTTAACTCCCTCTCCTGCTTTCCTGTAAGCCCCCTCTCAATACTTGGAGGAGTTCTACAGTCTCCCCACAGCCTTCTCAAGGCTAAACAGCCCCAAACCTGTCAGTGTGTCTGCAGAGGAGAGGTGCTTCCACAGAGAGTAACTTCCCAAAAGACTTAAAGAAAAAAGGAAACCCTTTACATCAAAGGGCTGTCTTCCTTCAAAGCAGTAATTGCTGAAGGTCAGGCCCTGAAGGAAACTGAGCAAAAGCAAGTGTCTTTCTCCAAAAGACATTCACCTGCCAATAATTCCTGGGACATGTAACAGTCAGACAGTGCACTCCTGTTCACTTACAGCACATGATGGCTTTTCACAACGTAATGAGGACAGGCCTTCAGATCACACACTTAGTTCTGGCTATCAGAGAGAAAAAAGTTTCAGCTCCTGTTCTGAAGAGGTGTTAAGGTGTTTTGCTCATGTGTTGGGGGTTAGATTTGTTTCTTTTTTACTTATAGAATTTTTCCCCATAAGTTGCTAGGAAACTAACTACTGGGTACTTGTAAGTGCCAGACCAAAACAAAGTGGCCAAAGGAGATTGTAGCACTGGGCTACATCTTTTGGGTTTGGGTCTCTGGGAGTTTTCTCTCGGAGGGGAGAGATAACACGAGTTTTGGGGCAGTTTCTCTCTTGCTCTTGGCATCAGAGAGTGCAGTCAGGCTGCTGTTTACTGCGGGAAGAGTTCACTGTCACCACCCCATCCTGTCCTGGGAAATCTACCACCATCTGCTCGAGTGCCCAGGAACTCTGAGCTCTCCTCCTCCTGCCCTGCTGGGCCGGCCCTGTCCCGTCACTGCTTTGAGCCTTTCTGCTGCTCTGTGGCACTGCCCGGCCCTGCCAGGACATCCCTGCCATTCCAGCTACCATTGCACAGCTTCTGATCTCATCCACCAGCCTGGGATTTTCCACTGTTCCAGCTTGGTGCTCTCAGAGACCCGCAGGGGCACCGAGATCAAACTGCCCCGGCCTTTGTGAAACAAAGCCCCTCGAGGTTCCTGGTTCTGTTTATTATTAATGCTGTACTTGTTGTTGTTTGTTTGCTTTGTCATACATACCAATAAAGAACTGTTATTCCTATCCCCATACCTCTGCCTGAAAGCCCCTTTAATTTTCTAAATTAGAACAATTTGGAGGGAGGGGATTTGAATTCTCCATCTCTAGGGAGGTCCTGCCCCTCCCTAGCAGATACCTGTCTTTCAAACCCAGACATCCTGTGACAGTAAACAGAGACAAATCCAAATATACAGCACCCAGTCAAGGCCTTACACAAAACCCCACCAAATGTGAGGACAATAAACCGTGCTCCCCTCAGCGAGCTGTGGCCCTGTTGTCACGCTTTTCTGTAACTGCACATCTCAAGTTGTTATCAAAGACAAAGTGCTGAGCAAGACTGGGCCTCTCATCCTGCACAACCATTCCTTCACTCAGGAGTTTCCACTGGGAGTTCCACTGGTTCAACTGATATCGAAATACATCCTCAAGGATATTCAGTGTATCTGGGTGACAGAAGGAAAAGGGACATAGATGTACAGCCCCTAAAATTCTATTATTTAAATTACTGGTGTAAACATTTCCTAGCAATGAAGAAACTACATTCAAGGCACTGGTAAGTAGGTAAACAATATGGGGTTTTATGGTGGGAGACGAAAATTTTAGTTGTGGCAGTAAAAAACCCAGACTTTTCAAGAACAGAATCCAGCAAATATAAAAACCACTGGTAAATGCACACACTGGAACCTCAGAAAAGCAAACTTACTAAGTGACTTCTATCTAGTAAATGCAAAAATCTATTTTAAAATGCTTAGATGTTTTGAACCATGTCTTTCACTTACTATAAAGCCCTTTTCTTGAATTTCCAATGAACATGCAAAGAAGTTGGAAAGACTTCCTTTTACCTTGTATTAAGAGAACAAGCTACAGCAGGAAATACCTTCAAAACTAAACCAACAAAAAATATCAAAGAACTTCAGTATATAATTTGTTTCATCAGACCAAATTCATATTGTTAAGTTATATTTTTTTCCAATTAGGCTATGGTTTATTTATGCACAAAGCTATACCCAAAAAACATGTACTTGGCAATAGAGTCAATTAGGATTGAGTTGATACATCAGGTCCAACTGCAAACCCAGTCCTTTTTGGGCAGCCATAGAATGGCTCAGGCAAGAACAAGGAATACACTCACTGTTGGTAATCTTTCATCTATGGAGTAATTGTTATTGTATCATTATATCTATCATTACTTCAAGAAAATAGTATGTCTAAAGTTTGCACTGCAACAGATTAAATGCTCTTGGTCCCTTATTCTGATTCTTAAATCCACAGTTTGGTCCTGGACTCACTCAATTCAAAAATGGATGTGACAGCTACACCTCTGCAAGCTATGGAGCAAAGCTCACCATCCACTACACTTGAGCACAAAACAGTCCAAGTGCTCTGGGAATGCATTCAGCATCCTCCCTTTGCACTTGGTAGAAAAAACACTTTCTCTGAAGATGTTACTCTTCATCATTTGTGCTTTAGGAATTACGTTTAAAGATGGTTTCTCTGTATGTACATTACTTTTAATTGAAAGTGTATCTATGTATAGGTAGTAGTGGTACCAGCATCTTTTCTTAGCTCTGTGTGCTAACTGAAGCAGTCAAACGTTTTCTTGCACCACAAGCTAAAATACCTGCAAAAACCACATTTTAGATGCACTGGTTCTGTTCTTGAAGTCCACAGCTTAAAAGCTTCTAGCTCAAATAATGCCTTATTGGATTTATAATTTGCAGCTTCAGAACCAAGGAGGAGAGACCATGCCATGTGTAGGAAATGCTGTACCTCTTCTCAAAAGCTGGAGGAAAAGGCAGGTTCTCCTGCTCTTCCTGATTTTGTTTTGTGTGCTTGATTGGCAGTTCTGATTTTTTTAAAAGGCAAGTGCCAGTTAAAAGTACAGTTTGTGTAGTTCTTGTCTGCCAATTTCTCAGCTCCTTTTCTTCTTTGATAAGCCCAAAAGTCAAAGAGAACAGCAACAGCAATCTTAAAAGACATCTTTATTCCCTAACTGCAAGGGAGTAGATAAATAGTTGCAAACCCCAGAACAGCCAGGCTACCTTGGCAATGGATGGTCTCTCACATTCTCTAATGGACTCAGATATTTGACTCTTCCCACTGCACTCTCATCTCACGGGGGCAGTAAACTGGTGTGGGGGGAGAACTTTTTGGCTACTTTCTTTTTTTCTAGATGTAAAAGGCTGTAATTCACAAGTTTCTTATCAGTTCTGTGACCAAAATTACACATTTATATTAAAAAGACAGTGCTTAGATTTATTCTTTCTACAAACATAAAATTGTGGTGTGCACAGGCAGTTGCTTTTGTAAAATAACCGTGCTTTTTGTCATGTTCACCAGTATATACAAAGTTTTCTGTATGTGCTCTTTTCCAGGTAAATGACCTGGCACTTGGCTGTGTTAGTGCACATTTTATTGTGCCAAGCTTACCAGATAACTCACATTACTCTGTGATGTTCTCACTGTTTGTCACCCCATTCATTTGGGTGCCACGTGCAAGATTTATTAGTAATTTTATGGTTTTATCTGTGCAATTGGTAATATATTAACAGTATGAAATTGTTAGTGAAGGGTTGAATTGCCAGGTGAAGGGTTTGGCTAGGAAATGTGTTCCTGTTTGTTACAATCATGTTAATAACTGGTTTCACTCAGTAAAGGTTCATTTTTTTTAAACTCTGTTTTTTTCTCTGTAAATTTAATCAGACAAGCGTGTTACAATGCAGTACACAAATTCAGGTAGTCTCTAACATCTTTTGGTTCTCCTCCTCTGCTCTGTTCTGCTGAAACCCCACTGGAGAGTGCTGTGTCCAGTTCTGGTGTCCCCAATATTAGGACATGGAACTGTTGGAGCAAGTCCAGAGGAGACCACAAGAAGTTGGTGAGAGCAGTAGAGCATCTCCCTAATAAAGACAGGCTGAGAAAGTTGGGGCAGGTCAGCCTGGAGAAGAGCAGGTTGAGTGGAGATCTCACAGCAACTTTCCAGTATCTGAAGGGTGTCTACAGGGAAAGTGGAGAGCAACTCCTCATCAGGAATGGCAGTGACAGGAAAAGGACTAATGGGCACAAAATTAAAGAGGGGAAATTTAGTTTAAGTATTAGAAAGAAATTTTTTAGTTCAGGGATAGTGAGACACTGGAACATGCTGCCCAGGGAGGTTGTGGATGCTCAACCCTGGCAGTGTTCAAGGCTCCTTTCTTCTTCCATCATCAAATGCTTGGACCTTTAACTTGGTAAAAACATTGAGGTTTGTATCAAATACTGTGAGGGTAGTGAAGCCAGTGCACACCCCAAACTTCAGCTCTGCAATTTATGCAGGAAAGTTTTATTGTTACTTTAGGTTGCTTAGGTTCTATAATGTCTCTCTAAGTCAGGTCCTACAGTTAACTAGAGAAGAACATGGGTCTTGTAAATTCCAAAAGACACCCACAGAATATCTCACTTCTTTTATGAGAGGGGCTCAAACCCTTCATAATTGTTAAAAACGTTTGTACCCTCGCTCTAGCAGAGGACAAACAGAAGATAAACCTCTGAAACTTCCTTGGATGTTGTTTTCTTCTTTCACTGAAGAGCTCACAGAGAAAGCTCAGATTTTTTAAACACAACTTCGTAGGCAGGATTGATGAAGCTAAAATGATGAGATATCTACTTCCTCCTCCAATTACAGGAATATTTAAGAATAGAATTATTTTGTTCATCCACATGGGACCTCCAATGATCATCTAGTCCAAATGCCTCAGGATTACAGATAATACTAACTGTAGACAAAAATAAAAAAAGTTAATTAGAAAAGTTTCAATCAAAACACTCCCTTTGAAGTACCAGAGCCATTTAATACTGTTCACAACTCCAATTCTTCCTCCAGAACAGAGTAAAAAAAGAAAATAACCTTTTGACACTCCATTTTGGAAGATTGTGCCAAACCATACCAAGGACCAAATCCTCACTCATGTCCAGTGCCATCCCTAGCCTTGGTTTCTTCCCGAGACACATGAACACATTGTGGATTCTGTAACTTCTGGTGAGATTCATGCATTTTACCAGGCCACTGCCAAGTGGTGAATGGCTTTTGCTACCTTCATTCTTTCCCAAGTATCTGAGGCGAAGGATAGTGGCATCTTGCAGATTTGTCCCACTTGCAGCTTTAAAACATAGCCTTATTTATAGTATACATACTGCACTTAAGGCTTTGCAAAACTCAGGACTACAAATATTTGAAATGTTGGTTAAAGTCATTCAGCCAGTAAATTAGGGGTATTATTACAATGTTACTTGGACATGTTACTTGTGCACTATTTCTTAAACCCTGCTTATGCACAGCACCAGATGTGTCACCATGGTGTGCTAATACTGCAATTGGACTGAAAAGATTCCGGTAGAAAGTCGAGTTTAAAACTGACCTGCAAAAATCAGCTCAGCCTCTCTGTCTCCTTTTATGTTCCCTATGGAAAACGTAATGGCTTCTCTAAACTATGTCAAACATTGTACTAAAGAAAATTAATTAATCAGTAGTAGTCTATATGTCTAATGTTCTGTGACATTATCAACACATGATGGAAATTTTCACACAAAGTATAAAATCAACACAACTTACTGCTTGGTTAATTGTAAATAATTAAAGCATAATACAGCACCTAACACAGGTATTAAGCTGGAAGCAGATTGCACTCTTAAATCATGACAAAAATAACTTTGCGAAACACCTAGATATTTTTAAATGCTTTAAATTCAAATATCTAACCATTCCTGTTACTGTACTAGCTTTAATGTCCCTTTTTTTTAACTCTGCTTTTCATGTAATGTTTAATCAGCACAAACTAAGCACAAGAACTCAAACTCTACCATCATCACTGTCAAGTGTAATTCAAATATCTCTAATACAGAAGTGACACCAGCATTAAAATTCATCTTTCAATAAGCTTCTTCACAACTGTTTCACAAACTTGGCCAAACTTCCAATCAGTTTCAATGTACCAACTGCCTACTCAGCCTGGTGATTTCTGTACTGTTCCATGCCAGATAACTGCAAGTAAACATTTTGACATTTTCTGCTGCCTTACAACCATTTCAGTCAGAAGATACTCTGCCTGAAAAATCAACCTTGCACAAGCTCCCTAGAGGTGTTACAAGATGATAGCTCATGTCTTTTAATATTGTCTGCCTGAAACGTGCTCCGTTCCAACCAAACTCACACAAGCCCATCTTCCTCGGCAGACTGAATGCTCCAGAAATCCCTGAGAACTATCTACCTGCTCCAGAGAACATGTGTAACAACTCCCCTTAAAAATCTTGGCCTCTCTATAAGAAAGTAAAAAGAGGCAACAGAACAGCAGTTTTGTCTTCTGTCTTCATGTTCCTTATGCCAACACAATGCAGGCTCTAGTTTGATATAAATGCAAAAGGATAAATAGCAGACGAGGTTGGAAAGGAACAAGAAGCCCCAGAAAGCACGCAAAGAACAAAGCAGGGTGGGAAACAGGAGAATGACTTCCACTGTTCACTCCCTCCAGAACCAAGGAGTGACACCACTGTCCCAGAAACACAGTATTCCTGCATGCATAAAGCCTGTTAAAAAGCATGTCATAACCCTCTTTACTGAGAAATGCAGGAGAAAACAACTATGATCACATCCTAAGGACTGAGGATGGGTTTAAGAATTCTGTTGCAGCTAGCTGAAAATGAGAAAGTCATTCAAAAATCCCACAACCCATCACACACAAAATAAAAAAATCCGTAACACGCACTACTGCTATAATCCCATAAACTGCCAAGCCCATAAACCCCCCTTCTACAGAGCCCTCCCTTCAGTCACAAAGATCCCACTTCTGAGCTGGGCCTACCAACAGGCCAGGAGAGACAAGGGGAACACTGGAGCTGCTCTTCTCAGGGACAGTGCTTAAAGCAGCACCACCTGAGTGACAGAACTCTAATAAGGTGGCTTTGCCACCACAGTGTGTGCGTGGATCTGTTCTGCGTCTATTGTTGGAATCTCAGTGTGAAACAGCAATCCCATCTCCCAGTATGAGTATTATATCCTGATAAATTTTAGAAAATAAGTCCCATTATATTTTTGCATGTGGACAAGCCTCAGCTCAGTGTAAAGCCACTCAGTTGGTTTGAAATTAGGGAGGTGTCCATTGTGACAAGAAGGGAAGGAGGGCGATCCTGCTGGCTTCCATCCCAACCACTTTTTCAGCACTATGGAATTAGCCCTTGCATCACCACATCACCAGCCAGATCAAGAAGCCAGTCTGGCTGAAAGGTTAACTGCAGGATAGGAATAAAATCATTTTCATTTTCACTGTATTATATGCCATACGAACACTAACAATGGCAGGAGAAACAGGAAGAACACATAACCATGAACAGAACCAACTCCTTCAGCACCAATGCAAATCTCTTATGAAAATACACCCTGAAAGAAGAGGGAAAGTGAAGAAAACTGAATACAGATCATTACAATTAGCACATATTTAACTAATATATAACCACAGTTCACGTACATTATAGTACAAATGAGTCTTTACAACACAGAGAAGTCATAAAGACCAAAATTCTTCCCAAGCATAATGGATATCACAGGAAAATACACACAGAAAAAGCTGCTTAGCAGATGATAAATGCCAGGAATGTCAGTCCACCAACAGCACAAGTTCAGTCATGAAAGAAATATTAAGCAGCCACAGCAAATAATGCCAAGTGTAGAGTGTCTGAGAAGGTGAAGGCAACAAACTGTCCTGGAAATTATTATAAAGCCAGTGGAATACTCAGCAGATCGCAATGAGTCAGGAAAATTAGTTGGCAGTAATACCTTGAATAATCTCACTACAAGCAGACAACTTAATGATGAAGCTACAGCAAGTAACACGGAATTTGTAAAACACAGAAGGTGACAAAAATTTTACTTCTGATGACAAAAAAAAAAAAAAGCCAGAGTTATGAAACTGTAAACAAAGCTCTACAATTCAAACATTACCTGGAAACTCAGGTTAAAAAAAAAAGGGAACTAGAGATGACAGAGCATGAGTAGCTGAGTACAACAGCTACATCCACTGTGACAGTCAACATCTTACGACTTTTTCACAGGTTTTCATTTAACAAAATTTTATGTCTGCATGAGAGACAGACACAACATGCTGTCTGTATTTGCCAAAGGCTCAATTTGTCATTTTGCTCCTACCTAATTGGAATTTTCAGAGTAATCTGGTTTCCACTGTAATTTCATTTCCATCAAACTAAGTCTCCTGGGTAAACAGTAATCAGCTGAGACACAAGGAAGAAAAACTGTCCATACCTTCTTTGTCACAGAAGTTTAATGATGTTTAATAGGAAAGAAACAGAACTTCAGAAATCAAAAGGAAATCTCTGGCTTATAAGGCAGCTACATAAAATTCCCCAAAGTTAATTCTGTGTCTTGTTCAAAAACATTGCTGAAGAACACACCAGCCTCTTCAGATTAATCTTTTTGTCCTCCTCTCATTCTTCTGGGCATTAAGAGAAAGAGAAAACTGAGAAAGAGGAGGTACGACAGCAACTTAAGCCAACAAAACTGTGTAACACCTGAATATCTAACAAAAATCCACAGAAAAGTTATGACAGGAGGTAGGTTTGAAGTTTACAGCCTCTGTGTCTCAGCTCCTCATCACACACAAAGACAACACAAGCTTTTTGATTAATATTTGGGTAACAAACAGGAAGAGAATGGAAAGAACCTAAAGAACCTATTAAGCTTATTAACAAGAGGAATAATTCTACTCAGTCTTTGGACTGATGTCACACATGCATTTACAGAAAGAATTTCACATTTAAAATACTGAATGACAATTCAATTCCATCTGACTGAATGAATCAAGAGACTTAACTCCAATTGGAGGAGTTCCGAATTAAGGGGGGTGGGGAAAACACTGATTTAAGGACAAGCTTCAACTCTTATTTCTCCATTTTCCATGTTTATGGAAAAATAGAGGAACCTGAAGTTCAAGGCCAAGCGCAAGGTCCCACATAAGGGTCAGAGCAATCCCAAACACAAGCACAGGCCAGGAGAAGGATGGAATGAAAGCAGCTTTGAGGAGAAGGACTTGGGGGTGCTGGGGGACAAGAAGCACACGACCCAGGCAATGAGCACTCAGCCCAGAAAGCCAAACGTGTCCTGGGCTGCAGTCAAAGCTGTGCGGGCAGCAGGGTGAAGGAGGGGAGTTTGTTCCCTCCTCTGCTCTGGTGACACCCACCCACAGTGCTGTGTCAAGCCCTGGGGACACCAGCACAAGACATGGACCTGCTGGAGCGGATCCAGAGGATATCAGGAAAGAGGGCCAGAGCAACTCTGCCATAAAGACAGGCTGAGAGAGCTGGGGCTGTTCAGCTTGGAGAAAAGAAGGTTCTGGGGAAACCTTAGAGCACTTTCCAGTTCATGCAGGGGACTGAGGAAAAAGCAGAGAGGGACTTCTGACAAGGGCATGCAGAGACAGGACAAGGGAAAATGGCTTTAAGCTGGAAGAGGGTAGGTTTAGACGAGGGGCTAGGAAGAAAACCTTTCCTGTGAAGGTGGTGAGGCACTCAAACAAACTGCCCAGAGTTGTGGATGTGACATGGCTGGAAGTGTTCAAGGCCAAGCTGGATCACAGGGTACCATCCCCCTAACTAGTTCTTAAATACTTATAGAATGCTTATACAGACCATGATTAGTAAGTTTTTGCCCAGGCTCTTTGCATCATTTGTTTTTCACCACACACAATTTTAAGTAATTTCACTGAGCCATCTGACAATTTGACTAAAAGATTAATAATGTGTGCATTTTAAAAAATAATCTTTTAGTTTTGTTGAGAAATTCACTCTGAAATACAAAAATCCCATGTCCTGAAATAATATGAAGAAATCAAACTTTTCACTTCCATTTGTCAAGAATCTGTGCAGGAACAAATCACCTCAAACATCAACCTTACATTTACAAATGCAGCAAGGCACAGAAAAAACTCAACTGATTCTATGCACCCTGTGACCAGCAGTTGTCTGAAATGCAGACATTTATTCACAGCTAGAAAGTGTCTCCAAAGGATACACCCAGTATCACCAATTCTGGGAAACAGAACATTTGCTATTCAGTAGAGACAAGACAACTCTCCTTGAAAGCAGATTACTAACACCTGACCAAACAGGCAAATAGGAGCAAACTACAAAGATTTTAACAACATTTTCTTATTAAGAGAAAATCATCACAAAAATTGTGAAAGTATCTTAAGAGAAAGCAAACACTTTGGCAGGCTATGTAAGAAGCAAAGTTTTTTATATCTACAGAAATGTATCACTAAAGCAACTTCTTCACAATTCCTGTCAAAGGAAAAATCCTTGCAACTGAATGTCAGCATAGTTGTTCAGGCTTCTCCCCCTCCTCTCCATTGCTGGAACGAAGCTCTAAGACAAGAACTTAAATTGATGAAACACATTAGAGAAACTGAATATGTCAAATATACGGAATAAAGAATTCTAGTGGACAACTGCAATTTAGAACTTAAGTGGCATGCAGTGATACACTCACATTTAAAGCAAATTTTGCTGTTAGACTAACTGAAAGTAGAAGTAAAGGGTTACTCTTTCTTTTAAGCATAAACTACTACCTATTTATTGCATTTTCACATCTGCAGTGACTCATCAACACTGCCAAATCCCCGGGCTGTATTTCAGGTGTAGCACAGTGTAAGCACATACTTGAAAGCACAAAGCAGGAGAGATTTTGATCCTCTGCTCTCACCTGTTGAGTTACTCCCTGCTGGCCTATATAATGCCCATAACCTGCAAACACCTCAGCCTTTGGGGGGATACTTGCACTTGGGTAAATGTGACACAAACGATACACTGAGTATCAGTACAATGTTAACTTCAGAAAAAGATGAACTTCTGAGGTACCATCTAAGGATCAACCAGCACAGTGCAGTGGAACCTCCAAATCAAACTCTGATATTGGCTCTTACCTGCCAGCAATGAAACTAAACTAACCACTATCCTCCTCCAGCTATCTCCAGGCAACATATCCTGAGTTCTACTGGTCCTAAATATTCATACCATTATCAGGAAAGTGACAGAAAATAAAAGGAACATTCATGACAGGATGAATTACCAAACCCTCCTTCATCTAGTCAAAAATCTCAGAATGGTGCAGATAAGTGGAAAATTCCAGTCATACACCCGCTAATCAGGGGATGGGATTAATTGAAGTTTTTTTCCTATACCTTAGCTTACAGCAAGGTTTCACTACCACTGAACTCACTGATCATCTCACTGAGCATCACTCAACTGATGGTTGCTGCATCCATTCAAAAGCAACAACAAAAAACCAACCTCCTTTTTCCAATCCTATACATGGAAGGAAAGAAAAAAACTATGGCTTCCCAAATGGCACAAAGGGAATTCATGTTTTCAGCTACAGCTTCACTAAACTTGTAATAAACTCAGCCACAGCAACCTGGCTGAACTGCTCTAAGAACACAAACTGTAAGAATTTTCAGGTTGTGTTCCTGCTTAATTACCAAAACTATCACAAAGACATTCATACACATCAGGAGAACTGTCAAGCACGTCAGAAATCTGACATTACCACCTCACCTAAGGATAAAAGTCCGTACATCACCCTAGAAAAAGTCCCATTGCATCAGTGTGTGCACACGTGTCTATCTAAACACCACTACAGGCATTCAAGGAAAAGCTTGGGATTTGAAGGTCCCACTGTGTTAACAAAACCCTGTCTGAAAGATAGGTCAAGACATAGGAGAGCTGTGCAAAACTGGAACCTGACACTGTAGAACCAGCCACCTGAGTTATATCTTCAAGCTCCAGAGGATTTATGCCACAATTTAAGATTTAAAAAAAGGAAATCTTCACAACTAAAGGATTCAGGAAAACATACTAAAAGAAAACATTAGAAATTATCAAACAGTTAACATTCTATTTCTAAATCAGAAATCTAAAAAGTTTAAAATATAGTTTAAATTATAGTTTAAGGTTTTAGTTTATCAAAATTTTAGTATTTCACCAACCTATTCACTTAAAAAATAACTTAAACAGATACATCTTTCCCGTTTAACTTTGAAATTCATGGACTTGTCTAGTTGAAATTTACTGAAAAACACACTGAAGTACTCTACTGCTAGAACAACAGAAAAATATAAACCATAAACAACTCAAGGCTCATTTACCCAGATGCCAGTGTTTTGATAACAATATTCATTCCTATCTTATATTTAAAAAGAGACTTTTCTTCTGCTCGCTGTCAAATTTATTTCTGGACAAATGGAAGTCCCACCCACAGCCAGCACAGGCCTGTCCCCACTACCCCACACCACAGAGGGACAGTCCCACACTCAGCAGGGACACTGCTCCAACCAAAAAAGCCTCTCTGGTAACAGAGGTCATAACTGACAGCACTGATTGTTCTTACTGAACACATTTCTGAGCAATCTTTTATTCCTTCTTTCATCATTTCATGTTGTTACAGCTAAGAGCACCCTAACATAAAACCAAACCTTTTCCTCTTCCCCACCTAGTCCTGCTGAAGCTTGAGGAAAGGATAAGCAGCAATTAAATTTCTTAAGGACTGAACCCTACGGAATTTGGAAGGTGCATTTTTCTGCCATTCCATGTTGCCATTCAACTGTTACAAAAAAGTGCTACTTGTCTTAAAGGCTCTCCTAGGGACAATTTTCTGTTACTTCAGTTTTGGGTATCTTACATGAAAGCTTAATGAAAAGACAGCCCTGAAATTCCCTCCACATATTTTTCATTACTTTGAAGCAGTCATTTGAACACTTCTGTTAAAAAAAGAAGTCATTTGTAACAGAGAGGATATGAGGAAACTCATGCAATAAGGACGTCTTGCCTTCAAAACAGTCTTGAATCGCAGCTTAAAAATGGAATTTGGAAATAAAGCACATCTCTAAGGAATGATGCAATGTGGAATTCCCCTCTTCTGAGTAAATCCGCAGCTAAATGCTAAGCAACAAACAGCAGGATTTGCTGAAATGTCCATGCAAAGATCTAAATGCAAGAAAATCATATTTTTCTGTTTGCAGTTACATGTGTAAGGACAACTAAGTCACTAAACAGAGTTACATAGGGGTAAGCAGATCAAGGATGCTACAAATAAAAGCTCCCCACAGTAACATTCCTAATAGTTATCCATTACTTCCAAGGCATCTTCAATCTGAATTCATGAAAAAGAGTTGATAATACCAGCATTCAAAATACACCTAGATGTTAAATCTACATCCCATGGATCTCTTTCAGGGCTGTACTGACACAAAGTTAACCAAAAGCAAGTAATTCTCAGTCAACAGTAACTAATCCTTTAAGACAATCAGCAACGTTCTGTTAAACAGCAAGCTTGGGAACACACCTATATCCCAGAGGTTTTTATTTTCCAGAGCTATAATTTTTATTTGAAAACACGTCAACAACTCACAACCAAAAAGCCTTAATAATAAGCAGACTGAAACAACTCTCAAAATAAGAGTAATTAATGGCATATATAAAACAAAGCAAATATTAGAAAATTCACACCAGAAAATGCAGAAGAAACTGGTTGTGGTGTTAAGCTGTCTCAAGAAAACAAAAATAAAAACCAAAAGAGAATCAAAACCATTTAATATTAAGTCACAATTGGCTACTTTAAGACTTTATTTACTTTCTTCCTATCCTCTACAGTGAGGACAGTTATTAACAGCTCTCCTGCAATATTCCCAACACCCCATTTTAAATTACTTTACCAACCCAGACCTACAGAATGTGCTCAATGCACCGATGGGCTCAGGTGGGCACTGCAATGTATCAGAAAGGCAGCAGGTGACATTTTGGGGGTGCAAGGTAATGACAGAACAACTTTCTGCTCTATCTATCTACTGAAGACTAAACAAAATACTGAAATCCCCAAGTGCAGAGGAAACCTCTGTTAACCATAGTCTCAAGCCATGTTCTAGCCTTAAGCATAGGAGAACCAGCCAACACAACATAACTGTTCTAAAAAGGGAACTCATAATGAATTACGGTTTCATAATAAGAGTGTGAGAACTTTCAGATGTTCCTACATTAGTAAGAGAACAAAAAACTAGATTTAACACATGGAAAAAAGTCACTGTGTTTTTCTAACACAGAATCTCAAGTAGTTCAAAATTCCCAGATAGAAAAATTCAAGTCTCACTGCATGTGCTAATAGCAGACCTTCCTTGCCTCCTTCGCCTCTGCTACGGAATATCAGAACAACGCTCAGTTATGTTCAAAAATAAAAGCAATGTTGTGTATTTACAGATCACAGATAACGTGTGATATGAGGAATCTACAGAAACAACACATAATGCCGCCAGCTTTGCAAAAGACAAGGGCTACAGTGAATGACAGACATCACCAAGCTGTGTTCCCAAAACATGCCCTGAAGTACAGCTTTAAACTTCGAATTCTGATTTTAAACAGAGGTGATATGGAGAACAAAACTGGGTGCAGCTACACAGAGGTTGAAGAGGAGATACACTCACATATGAAAAACTGAAGTTACCTGCACAGGAGAAACCACGAGCACGTGTTCAGATTACTGTTAATGCTCACACCCAGCAAACAACTCTCTACAGCACACAAAAGCCTCCACATTTACAACTTTGCAAATGAACACAAAATCCAGCATCGTTTCTTACATCTTCACACTGGTCTCTGCAAGTGCTGGATAAGCAAGGCTCTTGTGATTATAAGAGAAAGAATTAAGTAATTACTACAGTTTCAAGGGTTTAGCAGCGTTTGGATTGTCTTTAAAAAAATAAAATCATGCTTTAAGTTAAAAACAGTAAAGGACACCTGTGATTTCTTTACTTCGCATATGAAGCTATCATGACCTGGATGTTTTCAAAATACATCTATTTTTGATCTCTTAGAATAGATAAAACAGTATTTATTTTTTAAAGAAGCAAGTAAATACACATACAGACACACATATATATTTATATACACATATAGAGATATATCTCTACACTCAGAGTACCACCTAACAAAAAAGTACTTTCCATCCAAATATCTGAAATAAGTTCAGCACTTGTCTAAACTACAGCAAGAAGGGAAGAAATACTTTCCATGGAATTTAATATATTTTCAATATGCACCTGACAGAAACAGGACTTCAAAGCCATTTAAAAATAAATTGTTCAAACTAATAAATAAATTAATTCCTATCCATTCTTACCCAAGGCTGTATTCATACTGGAAGGTCCTAAACTAATTTTAATTTCAAACATAAGATGTTTTGGAACAAAGGCATTACAGGTACCTTTATTTTCTCAGAAGTCCATTTATTTTTGCAAAATAGACACTAATCACTATTTTAGTTTATTTTAAGTCTCTCATCTACGAATTTCAGCATATTAATAAAATGCATAAAACTGAAAGTGTGCCTTTAGAACACAGAGTAGTTGCACTGGTCTGTTTCTGAGTACAAAGGCACCACAATGTGGGGAATAAAACGTTTATGTAAGGGTGACAGTGTTCCACAGAGACAGCAAACAGTTTTGCTACCACTATCTTTATTGATTACCACCTCCAGATGTAGACTCCCTGTCAATTCCAGGGGCAGAGAAATTGCCACAAAGGCAAATTCTGCAAGATGTGAAGCAGCAGCCAGGCAAGATTAAGACAGAAGCTTCCCAGAAGAAACAGCCTGAAGACAAACTACACAAAAGAAAAGTACAAGACCCACTGGAGAGGGAAAGGTTACTATGATACAATCTTACATTTATTTTGGTTAATTCCTTCCCCATAAACATGCTGATAATTTGACTTTCTTCCACTGCAGCTTTATGATTATGTTTTGGGGTTTTGTATACAGCTATCATTAAGCATCACTGTTGTCTGGGGTATTGCAACAGAATAATCAATCCATGTATTCCATATGCCTCCCTGAAATTCTTGGTATCAGCTACTGTAGTTTGTTGGTTCAAAGAATAAACATTACTTCAAGAATAAAAAGCATTCTTTTAGAAAACAAAACGAAAAAAGCCCAAGCAAACAAACTCCCTCATGTATGATTTGGATTTTGCTAAAATAAATATGCAACTTGATCAGCAACATTTTTGGTGGGGAGGTCGGACAATTTCTCAAAATATGAAAAAAAAAAAAAGAAAATCCCAAGTACAATATGAATAATAAAGTGAGCTGCCTACAGCTTTCAGTCACCCCTAAATCTTTCTTACTAGGGACACTGTTTCTATTCCAAAATCAATTAAGGTCAATCCCCCAAACACCCATCAATAGGCCCCTCCTAAATGTAACAATTTTACCACCTATTTGTCAGGCATCTGAGAAGCTGCTGAAAAACACAGGTTCCGTGGTCTGTCACAGCAAGTGTTGCCACAAGTATACCGAAGAATGCATAACAGTATCTCAATTCAACAACTTTTGATAAAAAGACAGGCCCCAGTTGGGCAAGTAGGTCAGCAAAAGCAGGCCTAGTGCTGGCTCTGAGCCTGCCACTCCAGAGGGTCTCTGGGCTCTACAAACCTCCAGCGACACGAACACAACTGCAGAACTGCGAATATAAACCGAGTTGTACAGATAACATGGAAACAGCTGAGACAGACACAACATGTCTGCAGAGAGCCTGGGACTCCTTTGAACATTTAATTAGAACAATTCTTTTCTGAAAGGTTTGTTTTTCCCCTGTGCAGTTGCGAGCTACTGCAAATCTTCAAAATACCTAGCTGGACTTGTGAAGGAGCAAGCTGAAAATGAAATATGGCATCTTAAAAACTACCCCAACATTTCTGGATGCCTCTACAAGAAACCACTCAAGAACAAAACAAGTAATTTTCAAAAGCTCTTCCCACTGTATACAAACAAAGCTGCACAAAGCGGGGCGGCACAGGTTAACACAGTGGTAACCAACACACAAAAACCCCAATAACTCATCCGACTGGTGAAATCCCGTTTTCTGGAGGACAATAACAGAGAGTATCTGCGGCCAAACTACCAGCAACTACCCCTGCCGCACACGTCGGGCAAGGGAAGAGGGCTGTCCTGCCTACAATAAATCGCTACAGACAAGCCCTCAGACACAACTCCGAGGAGAAGCGGCGCGGTGAGCTGCAAGAATCAGATGAAAAAGCCACGAACGCTTTTCGTACATGGAAGCCGGGGCGCTGGAAGCCGAGGCCAGAGGAGTGGCCTACGTGTTAACAGTGTTTACAGCGGGCGTGAACGAGCTGGGGCTGGTGGATTTCATTGAGCCCGACGGGAAAGCGCCTCGGCAGGGCCTGATTTCCAGGCGTCGCCCGGGCCTACGCGGCCCCAATCACTCCACCTCAGTAATGGCGTTCGGGGCGAAGGGAAGCGAGAACCAGGGGGAGGAGATGCCGGTGCAGCGCTGCAGGGACGCGCCGGGCCCTCCTCACCGCGGGGGCCCGGCCGGAGGGGCCCGGCGGGGCGGTCAGAGCCCCCGAGGGCGCCGGGCGCTCCCCCCCGCCGGCAGCCGGGGATGAGGAGCCGTCAGCCATTTTCCCTCGCCCTCCCAAACACGGCGGTGCGGGGCCGACACGCCGGGGCTCCGAGGGAGGCGCTGCCGCCGCCTCACGCCCCGCGGGTCCCGGAGAGCTCCGTCCTCCCCCCCGGCCGCGCCCCGGCCCGCGGAGCCCCATCCCCGGGGAGCGCAAACAGCTGCCCGGCCCCGCCCGGGCACCGCTCCGCACTCACCCGCGCACCGCTTCCCCTCGTCCCGCGGCGGCTGCTGCGGCGGCCCGGAGCCCTCCTGGGCGCTGCCTCATGCCCGGCGGCCGGCGGGGCACGGTCTCATGCCAGGCCGCGGCTCTGAGGGGGCGGCTCCGCTTGCCCCGGTTCCCACTCGGTTGCGCTGCGGCGGGAAGCGGGAGGGCAAATCCGGCGCCGCTGCCCGCGCTCCGGGTGCCGGCCCTGAGCGCTTCTCTCTCTCTGGGGCGTTTTTCCTGCGTCACCAGCTGCTGCCCGGCGGCGGCGGCGGCGGCCCTGCCTGGGCTCGGGCTGGGGCTGGGCCGGGGCCTGCGCGTTCCGCTCCGCCCCGTCCGGGCACCGGGCGCACGCGGGGGGGTGGGCGGACGCGCGCCCGGGGCTCGGCCGGGCGGGGGTGGCGGGGCCGGGCCGGGCAGCGGCAGCTCCGCGCTCGGGGCTCAGCGGTGCGGGGCAGGCAGCGCGGAGGGAGGCGGCGGCGGCGGCTCCTCGCGCTCCCGGCGGCGGCGGCGCAGCCGCGTCTGGCGGGGCCCCGTGGGCAAGATGGCGGCGCCGGCAGCGCCTTCCGCACCCGGCCCAGCGCGGCGGCGGTTCGGCCACCCGAGCGCGGCGGTGACGCGCCGCCCGTGGGCCCGCCCGGGGCTGCCGCTCACGGCCGGCCCCTCCGTGTGTCCGTGTGCGGGGCGGGGGCGGCGGTGAGGGGACGGATGAGGACTGTGGGGGACACACGGTGTGTACGCGGCCGGCGGCGCGCGGGCGCGCGCGGGGCCTGCTCCGCGTCGGTTGGGCGCGCGCGCGCTCTCCATTGTGGCCCGCGCCGCCGGGCGCGCGCCGGGGCCCGGATGATGACGTCAGGGCGGTGACGGTGGTGACGTCGGCGCGGCCGCCTCCCGCCGCGCTGGGGACGCGACGGGAGCGGGACGGGGCCGGGACGGGAGCGCGGGCGGCGGCGGCGGCTCCGTCCCTCAGCGCCCGGCTCGGGGGACACCGGCGCTTTCTGAAAGCTGCACGGACCTTTCGATGCTCCTGCAGGCTCCCCAGGGCAGCGGTGACACCCCGAGCCTGGCAGAGCTGAGGATGTGCCCTGGGCACTCGGTGTGACTCTCGGGGTGTCCTGCGCAGGGCCGGGCCTTGGGGACGATGATCTCCATGCGTCCCTTCCAGCTCTGAATATTCTGTGGTTCTTGGGTTCTTTTCTTTGATATGTCTGCGTTTGTACGGCCACAGTATGAGATCGGTAGAACCCCAGTGTATGTACGTGCTTTATATAGCGACCGGGAAGACTTCAAGCGTGGATTTAAAACCTGAAAAACCAGGAAAGGATGCCTTGTGGCAGGATAGAGGCTTGGCAGATATGGGGAACTCGGACTTCAGGAGTACCTGAAGCGGTGCTTAAAGTTTTTAGTATGTATTTCAAGATCCGAGTCTCATTTTAACAACATCATTCAAGAATTTTGGAGCAGAAAGTGAAAGATACGGTATTGAGCTGAAAACACAGGAAGAATTTAGGCTCCACAGGTTGGAATTTGCTGGAGAGGCTCAGACCAACAACTTTAAATCTTGTGCAAAATGTTTTATCTTTTGGACCATGCAGTGACAAAAGACGAAAAAAACAATTGCTCATTTCAGGAGTTCAAAGAACACTGCGTGGTTGTTTTTCAGTAAAAGGCTGGAGCTCAAAACCACACGGTGATAAATTCTGAGATTTCCTCATTTAGCAGTTACTAGGTTTTTTTGCTGATTATTAGATGCCATTATTTGGGATGGAAATCTGAAGTATGTTGCTGTGATAGCCGCTCAGTAAACAAGGGATGCAGCTGCTTCATCACTGTACAAGTGCAACAGTTTGTTTACTGAAGGAATAGCTTTGTGTGCATTTTCTTCAACAATAAAAACAAGCCATAACCACGGTGCAAGTTTGCAATGATAAGTCTTTCATGTTTGGGTTAGAGATACATGTAATCACATCAATACAGCCCTTTTATCTGTGTGATTTTCATGTTTCTGGGCATGTTATTGTGGCCTCCTTTTTTGTCCCTTATCAACTACTTTCAGCTTTTCCTCCTATTTCCCATTTATCCACTTTGTTTTCCAGGGAAAGCATTTTAAATAGCTGCACCTATAATGCTTGTACCTTCCCTTGCCACCACAGTATTCTCTCTCAAGCCCTTCACTGTTTATGATAACTTGCAGAGGCATGGTGACACCTCAGACAATTGTAGTTGCCTCTATTTTGACACTTATTTTTAAAAATAAACTACTGTGTTTGTTGATGGTCATTTCTTTTTATTGTTAAGTAGATCCTTTTTGTAATGACAGGGCAAATACTGTGTTCCTTCTGACTCCCATGGCTTTTTTTTTGGCAGAGCCAAAGAGTGACACATCAGTGGCTTTTATAATGTGAGCAATTGTCCACCAAGAAATTGACTGTCAGTTCACATAAAAGTCAACAACAACAACAACAAAAAACACAAATAGTAGTTGTGGAAACAATGGTGGTACAACTTGCAGCAAGTATTCCCTCTTGATGCAAGCATTTCTTCAGCCAAGAGAAAGAGTGGAAGCTTTGCTTATTTTAATTGAAACCTTAAGCTTGGAACAGATGAAGAACTGATTCCTCTTCAAATCTCTGGTGGTACTTTTCAGGTTTTTGATTCTACTTTGTGTAGAATTTGCAGAAGCACAGCAATACTAGAGGAATTTTGCACCTGCATGGGGAAAAAATCAAAAGTGTTGTTTATATCTGACCTCCTGCCTGGTTTAAAGGTGTATTCTGCAGTGCCTTGACCAGCACTTGCTTGAAGCCGTGCTAATCAAAGGTCAGGATAGGCTGAAGCACACAGCTGTTTATGGCACCAAATAAAAGAAGGTATTGGGTCTGCAATGACCCTGTGTGGTTCCTGAACCAGCAAACTGCACATGGACTGCTGGCTGGGGAATTCTTCCTGTTCCCCCAAACGAGAATCTATGCCTGCCCCTCTTTGCTCAGGCTCCTGAGGGCATTGCTGTGGCTCACCTTGTGCTACCCTCTTGTGCCTGAAAAGGTTCACCCCCCCAGCACTGCAAATACATGTTACCAGTTTGTCTTTGTGCAGCAGCTGTGGAAACAAAAGTGTACAAGTGAGATAAATTGCTGATTAAAATACCCATGAGATGAAGACAGAAGTCAGTAGGCATTCACAAATCTAAGTGCTCCAAAGTAAGCATCCTCACAGAGAACTGTGACAGAATTCTGGTTAATGCCCTGCTGTACGGAACTGTTGGTACAATTAGAAATTGTTGGTGTGATTAGAAATGCTTTTCTGACATCTTTAATTCAGTGTGAAAATGTGGGGAAGGGAAGCATTTCCCTGAAGGCTTCCCTGCTCCAGCACTGCAGCTAGCCCAGCAAACAAAAAGTGAAACCAGTTGTGAACTAGCTGCAAATGAAAAACAAAACATTCTGGTGAGGGAATTACTCAGAATTTAGATAATCTCTATGTTAATGGGTGTGTTTATCCACAGTTCTTAAACTCTTGTTGATGCTGCACTGCTCCGTGAGTAGACAAAAATGAAATTTAAAACGTTGCTGCTGCAGAGTAAAGCTGTGGAGTTTTGCAGTGGGGTAGCAAAAGGAGGAATAACAGATGGGAGAAAGCAGAATTTTTCCACAGACCCATAAAAGATCTTTTTTTCCCCTGGTTCAGCCCCTTGGATGCTGCATCACACACTGTCCACCAGCACTCAGAAAACAACAGGTTGTGTGGCAGTACTTACTCTACATATAAATTAACATTCAAAATTAGGGAAAAAAATCCCATGATAATGATGTATCAAAAAGTTGTTAAAACTCTCCTGGAGTGATGCTCTGTCTCTTTTTTGTTGCAAATAAAGGTCCAGTATACACATTTCATTTTAGTTTCTCCTGAGGTGGCTGCTTTAATTACTATTCCTCACATCTGTGTAAGACTTCTCTTCATAGCTGTAACTTTCCATCAACTTCTGTTTTCTAATTGTAAGAGATATTAACAAAGATGTTGGAATGGGCATAATGTCACTCTTAAAAGACTCATAGAAGCAGTAAAATCCAGTTTGTGCTCCATACTACAGGTACAAAGGAATGGTTACTTAGGCAGAAATCATAGAAATTTTATAAGAAAAAGATTTTGTAGGGACCTATGGTCTCTCACATTGAGGAAATGATGTTATCTGATTTGGAGCAATGCTTGTGATAAGAGAAACATGGTGTGGCATTTTCATGTTATTAATTTAGTTGTGCATATATGGGTTAAATGAACAGCATGAACAGAAATTCTCAGTGTGCCTACCAAATGCTCAGAAGATGTTGCAGAGACCAGTTGTCAAAAAGTCTGTTTATAGGCCTAAAAGAGTATCTTGCCCATCTTTTGGAGAGAGAGCAATCAAAAATATTTTTCCTGTCTGGTTCATTTCTAGCTGAACTGTCCTCAGATAAACCATGTGGTGTCCATGTGAAAAGCATCCACCTCGTAGGCCTTGGACACAGCTCAAAAAATTGATTTGACAACCATATGGCTCTCTTCATCCTCATGAACCTTGAAGAAGTTTGATTTCCTTCCAGCCTTAAGAGCAGAGTGAGGGAAAAAGGAAAACTGTTCTTAAAACTTGTCAATGTTGTTTCTTAATGTGCTAGAGGAGGACATTGTTCAAAAAAACAGCAAGAAATTGTGCAGATTTGTGAACTACTGCAATTTCCTCGGCTTTTCTGGATGCCTCTCTGCCCACAGAGGGTTGTCAGTGCACGGGTGGGGATTTCAGGGGGCTGTGGCTCACAAACCCCATCCATCACACCTCACACATGGCCATTTTCTCCTCAGCAGGGTTTGTAAACACCAGCGTTGCTATGGGAATGGAAGCAGCTTGTTTTCCTAGGGCTGAGCATCCTAGGATCCAGCCCTGATCTCCCTCCAACCCTGAATTACATCCCTCATGTGCTGGAGTGCCTGCTTTATGTTGGGTATGCTGGGCTAGTCAGGAGCTTAATTAGCTAATAGCAGGAGGAATAATGACTGAGCTGTACTTCCCTTTCCAGCAGTGGGCATTTCTTTGGCATTTCTTCCTCTTGCTAGCAGTCTTCCTGCTAAAAATTTTGTAGAAATTAGTATCTCTTTGAAATCCCTTTTTCCTCATTCAGGGTTACTGAAATTGGCTGAAAGAATCAAGGGGAACCAACAGGCAGAAGCCGAGCTAGACAAGGGGATCATGTGAAACCAGTGTCATTATGAAACCATGAGAAGTTTCAAAAGTTCAAAACAGGGTAGTCTGAAAGGAGAAGGGTTGCCACTACACTTTTGGAATGGAAAAAAAAAAAAAAAAGGTGTGATCAGAAACAATAAATAGGAAAATATTATTTAAGAGTAAACCACAGATATTGAAACAAACATGCTAACATGATTTGAACAGAAACACAGATCCATTTCAGATCTTGTACCAATGGTTTTATCTGAGCTTTATAAAAATAGCTTCTAAGAAAGGCTTAAATCTAAAAATATTTACAGGAAGGAAGTTCAAAATTTTGTAAAGCTATGGGTTTTTCTTTCATGTGACTAAATATTTTCTTTCTTCAGTCTAAAGAGGGATTTCATAGAGTAGCATGCAGACTAGCAGGATTTTAGAATCTTCAGTTATGTGTTTTCACTCCACTCTTTCTTTTTTTATTTTGTCTAGAAGTTTTTCTCAACTATCTGTATTTTATTGCCAGTTACCTGCAAAAATAATTCCCATTGTCCAAAAAAATCATTATTTCTCCTTTGATGAAATGGTACAGTAAGCAAATGTCAGTTTACATGGGTGATTTGTAAAGACTGAATTTTGATAACCGCTATTGCTGTTCCATTGTGTCTCTGTGACAGGTCACTCCAGAACATAATGCAGATTAACTGCATAAATACAGTGCCATGCTGCATTTTATGTAGCCCTGCAGCCTTTCTGAGAGATTACATTAAAATACGTTGGATAAATGTGAGGTAACTCATCCTAGGACTTCTGCAGCAGTAGTGTTGTTTTGGCTGGAAGGTTCACAGTAGCAATAATGTTGGAGCAATAGCTGTGTCTTTGTAGCCAGAATGGTATGAGGCAGCAAGCAAGCCAGAACTTGTAAAGAGGGGCAATATCTTTTATTAGATCTGAAAACAGGTTTGTATGCATCAAAGCTTGTCTGTTTTTACGAGACATATCAGTTGGTCTACTGAAACGATATTTAAGTACATCCTTTATCATCCAGAGGCAATCTGCTTCTTTTCAGCGCACTAGTTCTTTTCTACTTATTTTTTTTCTATGCCATTATTTTGGGAAGGTGAATATATTTCAGAATATAAATATGTGGAAATAACATCAACAGACAAGAGCTAAAGTTTATGCTGTAAACAGAGCATTTCTGTGGTTTAACAATTTTGAATATCAAGCAAAATGCTCTTTAGAAGTTAAATTGACTTGTCACTATTTCTGTAGCTTGCACTGCTCTCAGTTACAAATTGAGACCAAATGGACAAATCTGATATCTACAAGTTAATTTTCTTTTTGAAATCTAAACTACTGCAGTTCTGGAGTTCTTCTGCTTTTAAACTTATTGCTGGTTATTTCCTAGGCTAAAATGAGAATCAAATTTCATATCATAACATCCCTTGAATTATTTGCTTTTTCCTTGTGTTTGTACTTTTAGATGCACGTGTAGTAAAACATGGTTAGACATACTTCTGGTTTTTAAATCTATAACAGAAAATCTTAAGACCTTTAACAGAAATATAAAATAAAACAAAAATGGACAAAATAATGTGTATTAACTTCACAGAGACAAGGTAATTATTCCTTTATTTTCTGAAATGACAGAAAAAAAATTAAAGTCATTCATGTTTTGTGTTCTTTTTTTTTCCCCCTCTGAATCAAATGGACCAAGCTGCCAGCAGTTCTTAAGGATTTTAATTTGTGACTACACATCATTACAAAAGACTAATTCCTTATTCTTCTCAGGTAGAGAATCCAACTGAAGCCCATAGATAAATGCCACTAATAGTATTAATTTCACCAAGTAATAGTAGACTTTGAAGTTTTCCTTGAACCTTAATTCGAGGAATGTTATGAATATCAAAACCATATGGCTGAAATGCTGCGGCCGACTGCACAGCTCCAGCCTCTGCTTGGTGGGCTAAACCCATCATAAGTCTGTCTCTGTTTCAAAGGGGAGTGAGGCTCCTAACATGGTAAATAAATTTCAGCTGGGTTGTAACCACCTACAAAGGGGGCACCTACCTTGGCAGAGGTGGCTCCCTGGCATCTCTGGGCAGACTCTGGGGAGAGGCAGCACTCCCTGGGCACAGCTGCCCATTCCCCCTTTGCCCTCCAGAGCTGCTTTCCTTTCTCCAGTAGCTGCAGAGAAAAGGTGAATGGCTATGTAACTTTCAGCCTGGCCATGTTAGTGAAATGAAATTTGGGTTCTCAACAAGTGGGGTGTCTGCCCAGAGGTGAGTTTTGTGGCTGCAAGCAAGATGAGCACTGGCCCACTTGGCCAGAAGAACCCTGTGAGTTGCGTTTGTGGGGCCAGGTTTTGGTTCTGAGGGGCTACAGGGGTGGCTTCTGTGAGAAGCTGCTGGAAGCTCCCCCTGTGTCCTGTGGAGTCAAAAGCAGCCAGCTCTGAGACAAAGCAGCTGGCCAGGCTGAGCCCAACAGCAAAGGTGGGAGCACTTCTGGGATAACTCAGGTAAGAGAGGGAAAAACCCCTGTTGTTCAACAGCACCCAAAGAGAGGAGTGAGGAGATGTGAGAGCAACAGCCCTGCAGACACCAAGGTCTGGGAAGAAGGAGGAGCAGGAGCTGCTCCAGGTTTTGGAGAGATTCCCCTGCAGCCCATGGAGGGCACAGGGATGCAGAGATCCACGTGGAGAACAGGGTCTCCACCTGCAGCCCATGGAAGAGCCCGTGCTGGAACAGGAGGATGCCCAGGTGAGGCTGAGACCCCATGGGAAGGTGCACTGGGGCAGGCTCCTGGCAGGAGCTGTGACCCTGTGGAGACAGGAGTTCATCTGGAGCAGGCTCCTGGCAGGACTTGTGACCCCATGGAGACAGGAGTTCATCTGGAGCAGGTTTGCTGGGCAGGACTTGTGACCCCATGGAGACAGGAGTTCATCTGGAGCAGGTTTGCTGGCAGGATTTGTGACCCCATGGAGACAGGAGTTCGTCTGGAGCAGGTTTGCTGGCAGGAGCTGTAACCCCATGGGGGCCCCATGTTGGAGCAGGCTGTTCCCAAGGACTGCACCCCGAAGGAGGGTCTCACACTGGGGCAATTCCTGAAGAACTGCAGCCCATGGAAAGAACCCGTGTTGGAGCAGGGAAGAGTTTGAGAAGTTCTCCCTCTAAGGAGGAAGATGTGGTAGAGAAAATGTGCAGTGAACTGGCTGCAGTCCCATTTCCTGTCCCTCTGTGCTGCTTAGGGGAGGAGATAGAGAACATCAGGAGTGAAACTGAGCCTAGGAAGAAGGGAGGGGTGGGGGAAAATGCTTTTTAAGTTTTGGGGTTATTTCTCATTACCCTACTCTGATTTGATTTGCGATAAATTAATTTCCTGAAATTGAGCCTGTTTTACCTGTGACAGCGACTGGTGAGTGACCTCTCCCTGTCCTCATCTCACACATGAACCTTCTGGGGTGTTTCCTCTGCCCTGCCCAGCTGAGGAGGGCAGTGACAGAGTGGCTTTGGTGGGCACCCGGCACCCAGCCAGGGTCAGCCCACCACAGTTTCACACAGACAGCAAGTGGCACACAAAGTGCCCGGGCCACAGGAAGAGAAATGTGCTGGCCCTTGTATCAGAAGTGCCCAGGGAGCAGATGTAATGACTGCTGCCTGCAGTGGGCTTCAAAACTACCCCTTATCTGTCCTAGCAGACACAGAGGAGGTGCCACAGCAGCCAATGAGAGAGAAAGATGGGCTGAGAACAGCGATGTGATAATGAGAGTCTGACCCCAAACTATTCTTTCCAGGAATGGTTTCTTCAACTTATCCCAAACAATGGGCTGCACTGTCCAAGTATTACCCACGTAATTCTTGAAAACCCTCATTCTAATAGCAAGCAGCTGTTTGATTGAACCACATTTATGCCCTTTGCTTAGTGTTTGTGGACATTTGTGTGATTCCAGCTTTGGTCAGCTGTTCTTCTGCCTGATCTTTTGAGTGTCTGTCCTGCACATGAAGATCCTCACTGCTCAACTTCACTACTGTTCATTTCCATCCTTGAAAGGCTTAGTTCATTTTACCAGGGAGTAAAAATTACAAAAGAGCCACTGCTGCATGTGTAGACTGAAAATTTTGTGTCCAAATTGTTCTTGGGAGCCACACATAAATTTATTCTTCAAAGAATTGCTTTAAAATTTTCACGTGGACTCTGGGAATGCAGGGCTTATCACACTGCACTCATTTTTCACGTGTAGAATCTTGGAGCTGCTCTAAGAATGCAGAATTTAGATGCTGATGGTGCTTGCAAGAACAAATAAATTACAGATTGGCTCAGTCTCATGCATGGGAAGAATTCATCAACATCATACCTGGGGTTTTTTTTCAGTTTCTCTGTGTGGCTGACCAGGTTTTGCATACCTTGCATGGTATGCAAAGGTCATCCTTCAAAATTATACAGATGCCCTCAATGGTAAAATTTAGTATCAAGTATTTTATGTCAGTATATCTTGCTATTTGGGATAAGTACCTGATTAACTCAAAACCCTCTGGAAAAGAGCTTTCTCAAACTGTTTCTTTATTTTCTGGAAGGAATATTGTTCCCTAACTATTTAATCTCATAGTGAAAGACCAAAAAAGGGAGATAAGAAATTGAAGATTGCTATTGTGAGACTACTGGAGTTAACTTGGAGCACATTTACAGGCTTCATGTTCTCTTCATATTATACAGAGACAGCAACAGAAGCAGAGAAACGAGAAGACAGGCATTGTTACCTTCCTCATTTCCCTTTCTTGTATTCGTGAAAGACCATCTAAATTTCTGATTAATAATATTTACACTCATTGGCTGGATGCAAAAATGTAAAGTAAGAAAAAGTTGCTGGTTTTCACTTAATGTTATTTGGAATATCTCCAATTTCATACACCAGGACATGACATGCTAAATTTTGAACGTGCTAGAAAGCTCTGTTTTTCTTGCTAAATCTCTGATTTCTTTAACTGATGAAAGAAAAATACAAGCCAAAAGTTGTAGCTTATATGAAATCTGAAGCTTAATAAATATTACAATTACCTATATATATAACTGTTTCTCACATAGCTGTAATACACCAGCATATTTTCCTCTCTTCTGACACATCTCTTAAGGAAGTTTTCTCTCACTAAAACCTACTGGGAGTAAAGGGAAAAAAATTACATTCCATTAAGTGCATTACTCAGCTCCTAAGTATGCAACATTTTAAAGCCAACTGTCTTGTACACACACAAAAAAAAGAGTATTTTTCGTGCTTAAGTAAACATCACATTCACTTAGGAAACAACTGCATATTAGTGTGGAAATATCATTTGGAACACATAGCAAACGAAAATGTATAATCAGCCTTGCAACTTGTCACAAAGCACTCACTGCATGATCAGCTCACCCAAGATGTAGGAAATTTCAAAGACAGGAAGCAACTTCTCCTCCCAGATTCTCACTGCACTAATTAGCTTTGACTTGCTATTCCTTCCATGTATGCAGAGAACTTCCACTTCATAGAGTTCCTTAGCACTACAAGATGAAATAATCTGTAAATTCTGCTCTTTTGTACAGAAGAAATGGGTTATGTATTCAATACAGGCAAATTAAAGTTAAAATATCTGTCCTATGGTAATCAAAATATGGGTCATCAGTGTCAATTTTATTAGAAGTATTAAACAAATATATAGAAGTGCTTAATGCAGTGGTACAACTACACAGCTCTTCACATAGGAATAAATGTGAAAAAACCCACACAGCCTTCAGTCCCTCCCTGTCACATGTGGATGCAGTGTATTGTTAAATGATGGGCATATTGTGCATGCTTAATTAAAAACTAAGAAATAACTGTAAACTTTTCCAGCACCTTAACAAGGCATAGATATATTGATTGTGGAACATCAGATAAAGGTAGTGTGGGTTATTTCTGCAGCTCTGAGACTTGTAGGGAGAAGGAATAATCTTATAACATGCCAACTCTCATAGCTGGAGAATTCAGAAGGGATCTCAGACACACAAAGCCATTGTTCTGAAATAAAAGCAACAGATTTCAAAGATCTGGGGATTGCACTGGATCATCTTTAAAGATCCCTTCCAACACAAACAATTCCATGTTCTGTGAGTCTGTAAGACAAAGGTGGATGGAGGATGATGGCTCAGAGCTTAGCTGGCTGTGTACCAATTTGATTACCTGGGTTAATTATAGTGCTTTATAGAGCAGGTGACCCTTCCCAGGTCCCTGTGAAGAACGGGGCTCCTCACTGCAGGAGAGAGGAGGATGCATGAGATATGGAGAAGTTTCAGGTTTCCTGGGGCAAAAAAAAATAGAGAGACTTGTACTTTATAGCCTGTACAGCATAGAGAGGTTAGCAGTGGACAAGAGAGTTTATCAAATGTCAAAAATACATCTCTGAAAAGCCTCTTCTCTCTGGGGCTGTGCAGTTATGAACGAGCCCGAGCCCGTAGTTACCAGCTCATCCTCAGGAGGTTTCCCCTGAGGGTCCAGACTGCAGGATTAGGATGAAATGACCCTTTTGAGAAACCACTGACTGCCAAGAAGGTGTTTCTTTCCCTATGGGCATTTGTGTAAATTCTTCCTGAGTCACAATGGTTATTTACTTGACCCTCTTGCAGTCATGCACTGGAGGAAACGTATCACATTCTTGGACACTCAGGGACAGGATCCAAGATTGTTCTGCTGTAGTTGGTATTTCCTCTGCAGTGCTGACAGGCAGGAGTTGCTGAGTTTCACTCATTTCATTTCATTGTTTGACTGGATGCAGTCTGGATGGGACTGGCTTACTTGATACTGAGTTTTCTTCTGCTCACACACTTGGTGGGACTGAAGAGTGCTTTGAAGGCAAGGATGGACAGCTCTGTCCAACTTTCCAAGTAAAAGCTCCTCCTCTGTGGAACGTTAGAATTTAATGATTATCTGCATAGATTAGAAGGCAAGGTATGCAGCAGTCAAAAGTGTATCACCAACTGGAACTCCTCACACTGAGTGTCTCTTTCAAATAAAACTTATTACTTTGAAGAGCTGTTTCTGCTTGAGAGTGAAAGTAAAACAAAAGGGTTTGCTTAAAACCACCAGCTTTACTCCTGCTGTATTTTTGTCAGTGGTGAAACTTATGAGAACGGGATGTAACATGAAAAAAATTCACCTTCCCAATAAGAAATTAGGTAATGCAGGAGAAAAGCTCATAATAAGTAACAAATGCCAAGGGTAAATATCTCTAATGCAACCAGCAAGAAGGTTTCTTTCATTTCTCTTTATCCTGGAAAATTTGTTCCAAGATCATGAAAGGAAATGCATCAGGTTTTGCCTTTTTATTAACAAAAGCATTAAAAGAGCAAAATGTGATGGACTTGCAGATGACCAAATTGCCTCTCTTAAAACATAAAAGCTCAAAATGTTGCGTACTAGGAGGGAACTGAAGAACAAACAAACCCAGAGCATTCCTCTGTGTGCTGGAGCAGGACTCTGAGAATCTTGGTTTGAAAGTGGATGAATATTTGAAAGCTCTAAGAAGTTGTCTTAACAGATGAAATCTGGCTTTGAAAGGGGAGTAGTGTTATGAAAATATAAATGTTGAATATTTTATGCTGTTTTAGGAGTGCATTCCAGTTTAAATAAAATTTCAAATGGTCTTCAACAAGTGTACAACAAAGAGATTATGCAATCAAACTCAAATAATAGTTACAATTTTTTTAAAAAAATCCCTCTCTGGATTCATGAATTCCCTCTAGGTGGGTTGTTTTATACATGAAGATGTTTCTCATCCTTATAGGCCAGTTTAAAATGTTACATTGGGAAAAGCTGCTAAATAAAGAAAAAGTACTAGAAAAGAAAGGGTTCATTTCTTTCTTCTCTGTTGACAAGGAGGACATGGTATAAAGAACATTGTCTAAGACCTAGAAAACTGAGTTTCTGAGAGTCTGACTGCTAAGATCACTCAGTCCCCAAAGCCCGTGGGAAGATCATTCAGCCATGAGCAGACTGTGTCACTGTTTTCATATCTTATCTGTGAGGAGCCAGCTCAACTCATGAGCGTTTGCAAAAATTGGAATGTGCCACAGGAAAGCCAGAGTGACTCCTGAGTCTGCAATAGTTCTGCCACTGGGTTTTCCTGTCAGGATCAGGCTGTCCTAGGTAGTGGAGAGCTGGTGGCATAAGGAATATGTCATGTGGATAATGTTGGTGCTATTAATCCTCTTTTTGTTATAACCTAAACCCCGTATTATTAGCTGACACGTGGGGAATGATTCCTAATCTGTTAATCTAACATGATTTGAAGGGATGATAAAAATAGTGTCTTGCTTTGCAGGCATTCATTTATGGAAATAAACTTTATCTAGTGCACAAAAATTAGGGTGGATAATTCCAGGGTTACATTTCATACATCCCAGTACTTAGAATTGATGTCTTTTAAAATACAATATTAAGATGCTGTGATTCTATAACATGTTGTGTTTGACGGCTTTTCTGAATCATTGCAGTAAATATTCATTTAGACAACTAAGACTCCTGAGATAAAATTAGGCACTGAGGAAAAAACCCTGCCTACAAAACCAAAATCAGTTGTATTTAAAAGTATAACAGTGTCTGTATTAAAGGTATTGAATGGGAGTTTTCTGATGCTTTATGAATATTTTTATCCTGTTTGGAGGCTGGACATTTCAGAAGTTTTTGTAGGAAGCTTAGCACTGCAGTGATGGCTGAGCTGAGTCCCTGGCTCTTCAGAAGTTCAGGACTGATCTGTCAGATGTGACGTCCTGGGTACAATCTGGAGGACAAATGTTTGGGTTCTGCATCAGGACCATGCTGCCCATCAAATCTACCAGCCATGTCCAGGACACACCTGAGAACACCATGGACATAAAACCAGGAGAAGATTGTTATAAACTTGTTCTAGAGGGGCTACTGTTCAGCCACTGACACATAAATGAGGGAAAATTTTAAATTGTCATAGGTGAGCATTTAAACACCTTATTGGCCTTTGCTGAATACTTTTATCAGTGACATTTTATACTCTCTATTATGAGCAATATAAATATGGTGGGGTTTTTTTGCTTATGATAAAGGTCTTTTTTTCAAGAATAACCATCCTTAGCATATGTTAGAAATGGGGTGACAAGCTAGGATAAGAACCAACAATTCTCAGTTTCTGTATGTGGTGAAAAACTCCTAACAGGCATCTTCGCTTTTAGCCTACTTTTGTCTGCCTACAAAGAACTTTGCTTGTCAAGAATTGTAGGTACCTACTCTTCAAGTGGAAAGAATAGCTGGCCTCCAGCCTCCCACAGGGAGAGCTGAGAATTAAAAAGATCTTTTAGAGAACCTAAGAATGGCTTTAGCCCCTTCAGCAGCTGAATAAGGTTTTATAATAGAAGTGCAAACGCACGTGCTGCAACCCTCAGTGAAAAGCTGTCATGATACCACAGTATTTGCAACCCAAACCTCAGCTTCCCCAGGCATTCTCCTGCACTTGACAAGTGCCTCTGATGTACAAATAATTTCTGGCATGGCTCTTGATGATTCTTGACAAACATTTGAAAATTATAATCTTCCGTTACTAATGTGAATTCAATGGGTGTGCTGGGAGCTCTCCCCTGAGCACACATTGTACAGCAGAATGGGCAGGGGCTGTCTCAAATGAGCTACAAAATTGTTAGCAGTGAACATCACACGCTGTAGGCAGGTGTGCACCTGCCTGCCTCGGCTCTGTTGAGCTCCTGGTGTGCTGGGATGCTGCTGGAGGTGGGGACCTCTGTAAATGCACATGGCAACAGCTCCTGCCACTGCCAAACTCCTCAGCATGAGCAGTAACAACTTCTGAGCTTCTTTGTTGCCCAGAAGAAATAGTGACTACTTGGGACATGTAGGTTTGTGCTTCCAAGGCAGCATTGGCCATGGGATGTGAGTGCAGGTCATGGAGCTGGGACTCCCTCCCAAGGGGCTGTGAAAGCCACTACCCCAGCACCACTCATCTTTCCAGGGAGATCTCATTGCCCAGTTCTTCCTGCATGTTCTCCTCTTCCTCCAATCCTGCTGGCTTCTCTTTGCACTTGCCTTTTTCTTCTCTGCCCTTCAATGAAATGATTACCTCTCCCACACCATTCATCGTAACTTTATCTCCCATTCTTCCCCTTGTCCCTTGTCTTGCATCCTTCTGCCTCTACTCTGTGTGGTTCCCTTTTCTCTCTTTGGGTTCCCTTTCTTCCCTCCAGCTGCCCTGGACCTTTAGTTTCTGATGTTCTTCTGTTCCCCTGTGCCAAGAGAGGGACAGTAGTGGAAAGGTGTGCCTGTTAGAGCAGACAAGGGACAGGTTGCTTTCAGAATACTGTTTTTAGGACTGAGGCATTTAAAGCATATGTATTACACAGAGTCAGGAGTACACCTAACCCCATTGCATGCTCCTACCTTGTCTTCTGTCCTGACAGTGTGAACTGGGCAAAATTTCCATTTATCCACGTTGTGTCATCCTATGTGTTCTCTAGCTGGTCTAGCTGCACTTTCTCCCTGGGCATGTGCACATACAGCCAGAAGCTGAGGGAGCATAACCCACTTTCCTGCTTGTCCACCCCAGGAGGAAGAGAGGAGAAACTGTGACCAGAGTGACTGCACAGAGAATTCAGTCAATTCTCAGCCTCACGCCTTCCTGCTCCTCCCCTGTTCCAGGAACTCTCCAGCTGTCTTTGTGTTCACTTCTGCCTTCCCTGTGAGTTTCTGTTCCTCTTTTGCATGCTGGAGAGAATGTTATCTGCAGCCCTCTTTTTTTCTCTTCTGTTGGACTGGGCATGCTTGGGCTCCTTTAGAGCTCTTATTCTGCCAGGGCAATGAAAGGAGATGCATTCATTGCTTCCCCTTGTTCATGCCATCCTTAGCAACAACAAAATCCTTTCCATCCCAGCCTGGTTCCTCTGTGCAGCTCTCAGCTGACTTATTAGTAGGCCTGTGTTTGTCATTTGTGAGATTGACTGCACAAAAACTGTAGGTGTAAATTTAATAAAAATACATCTGTAAACATTACAGCACTCATCACCATGGTTTTTATAGAATGTAATGTAAAGCTGGCTGTCCATACCAAGTTTTGCGTGGCAGCTAGCAGGGTTTTATTTCAATGTTAGGCTCCTTGATCCTTTTCCAGGTGAGACACTAAAGAAAAATATCCATGAAATTTCTGAAAGGAAGAGAAAAGGCATCTCAGACTGGTGTCTGAGACCTATTGTAACACTCTAACAGGATTTTTCAGAGCTAGATGAAAGCATGATAAATTGGTGACAAGAAGGGTCAGTCAGCTGCAGGGGGGAAAGGAACCCACAAAGTTTGCCCTCCTGGCTACATTCATGGACTGGATGACATTCCTGCTGCATGACAAATGTGCAGGCATCATCTTCCCAAGCTGGAAGGAGATACAGAAAGAATGTGGGAGAAACCAGATGAGGCCAAGAGTATGATGGAAGGATTCAGGAAATGAAATCCTTCTTTAGGAAAGGAACTAGGCTAGTGACAGATATCCATAAGGGGAGTGGTGATGAGGGAACCAAAGATGGGAAACATGTCAGGCATGCTGTGAGGAGGCAGGACAGCAAGACATGGGATGCACGCCCCCTAAAAGACTTGTGCAAGTTGGTCCCTAAAGGCTTACGTGGCCTTTTACAGGCCTTTAACATAGATATTGCTGAATTCTCATTGCTCAGGTCTCCATGGTCTTGGTTTCATCTTCTTTCTGTCTTTTCTGGGCTGTCCTTGATGCTTTTGGTGTTACAGGAAGAAAGCAGCCCAGTTTATGGCTTCTACCTGGCAGTATTGCTGCCCAACATCTTTACTGCTCTACCAGTGCTGACAGGTTGTCCTGTCAATAGTCAGAGATGCCATTTCTGGCACAGTAATGGTGAACAACTGCAGTGGTGTGACAAAAATTGAGGTTTCTGGAGCCTTTGTTCCATGTACTCTTGAGAATCTCTGCATGGCCTCCTGCCCACCTGCCTGCATGAGCTTGGCAGAGCCCAGGTGAGTTGTGGGGTTAAAGACCCCAGAGAATAAAATAAAACATCCCACCTTCCAAGAAGCAGAGCCTAAGGAGGGGTGTACAGCAGATGTGAAGAGTGCTGAAGAAGCTTCAGCTGCATTTGGGCCTATTCTACTTCCACAGTATATAATGGATAAGTGGGAAGGCAGCTCACAGTGGATATGGAGTCATCATTAAAGGAAGGCTTGCAAGTTCAGCTTGTGTACATCTCTAAACAAGGGAGGGCAGCAGCTTTTTTGGGAGCTGAGTTCAGCTGTCTCACACATCCTTGTCTCACCCCTCCTCCCACTCCTGCATCCTGAGAAAGAGCTGAGCTCCTCCAGAGGAGGCTGGGAAAGGAGGGAGGTTGATCTTTAGGCTTTCTAGATTCCTTATTGTCAGACCCTCCAGAATCTGCCTTCAGCAGCAGTCCCTCCCAACCAGCCTTTCTCCAAGATGTCTTGGGAAGGCTTGAGATATGGAAGAAAAGCTGTGGGCATGCATGGAAACACACCACGTTGTGCCACCTGCACTAAAGGATTCTTCAGGATGCTCAGAGTTTGGCAATTTCAGAATCATGGCTGTCTTTGACAAAGCAAGCCTGGAAAAGTATCACCAATGTTGTCAATGTCCTCCTTGAGAGGCTCAGTTCACTGTGGCAAGGCCAGGGTGTGATGTTCCCTGTGGCTCTGAACGAGTCCAGCATGCACATGCAAATGGTTTCTGCTTTCAATCTGATGCAAATTCTGGAAAATGTCTACCCAAGCAATCAACAACTGAAAATTAAGTTATAATGGACAGTTTAAGACAGTCATAAGGTAAATGTCTCTACTACTTGGCATATATCTACAAATAGCATTCACATTGTAAGCTAACTGAATCAAGGTGCCTACTGGAAAAGAGCTTGGAAAGAGGCAAGAAGGCCCTGAGATGTGCACCAAGCTGGACTAGTGGAACAACAGAACGTTTCCTTAAGCTTATTGGCAATTGACCCTAAAGTAAAAAGCTACAATCAATAGATTTTAACAGTTTACAGACCATGACAGAAAAATAAGCAAAACTTTCATGGCTATGTGCTCAATTTCCTCGTTTACCACGAGGCTGTATCTTGAACAGTCACATTTCAGCTCTATTTTTAGGCAACATTCATGGGGAGGAACCACAAGATGCAGAGCTCCTATGAGCTGTGCGTTTCCCAGGGAGACCTCAGGGAGCAGCTGATGCCTTGTTTGCTCTTCCAAAGAGGATGGCTCTGAGCTCCCTCTTTGCTGCCACAGCCTTCTGAGAAAGGCAGAGGGGGGCATTTCTTCCTCACACCCCTTGGGATGTGTCAGGGGCATCCTCATGGATGGACAGTGCTGCCAGCACTGGCTCTGTACCACATAATCCCAAAAACAACCTGCCAAGAGCTGCTGGATGGAGCACAAATTGCATGTTGCAAACTAAGCCCAAAGTTCAATCATTCCTGAGGTAATGTACATAAGGAGGAAATGAAACTCCTCTCTAGAAGAGTGATGTATTTGCTCATTGTCTGAGGAACCAAATACTGTGAAAAGGAAAACAGAGTCTGTAAAGTGTTTTAGCTGGTTTTTGTGCAACCCAGAGGGTAAAGCCTCGCTTTTACTGACTATAGACATAATAGAAACCATCCCTTGGTGCAAGACTGAATTTACAGTGGAAGAGTTGATTATATGATTATACCATAAAATTCAGTCATACTGAAAATGAAAGCAAAACCCATGAAGGATTTACATGAATCCTTAAAGTGACATTAACTTCAAGAAAAATCCACTTCACTTTGTCGGCAAGCATCTCAGGAGCAGGAGGATTTAGTGCTGAGGAAGCACACAGTTTATTTAAACTTCCCCTTCAGCAGCTGTAGAGGGGTTTGAAACATCTCCACGTCCCCCCAGGGGCTCCTGGATGAAGGTGGTGGGTTTGGTTCAGGACCACAGGGGAGTTCAGCTTCATCACCCTGTTAAGAGAAATAATCTGGGAATAGCTGCTGGGATGTTTATATTGCATAGCTAACACAAATAAATCAATTTAGCAAACACTGCTTTTCCCTTTCCCCCCAAATGTGTCCATGGATCCTGTGCAGCACTCACAGACGTCAGGCAGAGCAGCTGTTTCCCTCATCATTTCCCATTTTCAGTCATATCTGACAAAACTGTGGCTTTTCTCTCCTCTTGGAAAGACTAATGTCTGATGTCTGCTCAAATTTACTGAGTAAATAAAACATCAGGTGGTGTCCCTGTGTACATTTAGGAGTGTAAGGAGTGGCAAAATAGGTTTGTTTGGGCTGCTCTGGACTAAGAGCAATCATTCCCATAGCATCCACCTCTGTGCTGCTAAAGGCAGCCAAAGGGCCTCTCTCTGAACAGGCAACACATTTTCCTTTGGACAGGTGAATCTCCCATCTTTTAACTTTTATTTTATTTGGCCCCTTCAAAGATAGACCAAAGATGATGATTTGGTTATAAGATTAGATTATAATTTTAACCTGTTAAATAAAATTTATATAAATACAATATAGTCGTTATACTTATAAAATATTATTTAGTATCACTATAATCAATATGGGAAAATGGAGCTGGAATAATTTCTAGTATGATCAGCAGCAGAGAACCCTTGTCTCAATGCTGAGTCTTTATAATGGAGATAAATTGCATTTAGATACTTTCACGGATGCTTCATCCTAGTCAAGGCAATTTGTTGAGTTATTCTCATTGAAATAATGAATTTCTGTTTGTATCTCTTACCTCTGAATGGAGTAAATATAATATAGATGTCCATGAAACCTTGGGAATTACATAACAGTCAAAATTCAATTACTACAGATTTGCATTTGTTAAATTCTTTTTGCATTGAGGTTTATCATTTAATGTGAACTCCAAAATGTTTCACAGCTTTTTAGTGGCTTCAATAGGGCATCAAAGCTGACACATCCCAGAGAGATGAAGAAAAAACACCTCACAGTAAAATAAAAAAACCCCACAGTGCTACTAGAAAAATGCTATCAACTACAAATAAACTTAGTATGATGTATGTAAATGTAATTTTTGCAAAAATATGGGCAGCCCCCACCTATTTTCATACTTATTTGGTTACAACACTTTTACAGCTGGTATAGACCCACACATGTATTTTCCCTTTCCTGGTGGTGCTGTAGCTTGTCTGGTTTTGCACCTGACAAGCCGAAAGCATCTACATTCTAACCTTGTCCAGAAAGAAGATTGTACCAATTTATCTCAATCTTTTCTAAATTGGAGTAGTTAAATAGATACGTGTGTGTGTGTGCGTGTGCAGCTGATGGTGTTGATCTACATTTCTCTTCCAATTAATTTCTCTGGCAGCTGCAGCACATCCTGCCTACCAACCAGTCCCTGAGTGTGCTTGGGAGGGGTTCAAAGACTGCACCTAGAAAAGGACTGAACTGCAAACGAGCCAAAGCAGAACTGAAACTGAAGTCCCAACGTGTTTTGCTTATTGCTCAGACCTTCTTTGCAGTGCGACGTCTCCCCGTGCCCCAGATTAGGAGGTTTGTCACCAGGGACTGTCTGAAGCCTTTTTGATAGACTACATTTTCTAATGCTGTTGAAATACATTGCCCTTTCCAGAGGTGCAGTGCAGAAATAATTATTTGTCCTGATAGGACTCAAGCTTAATAACTCCTTTTAAACTTAGTCATTCTCACCTTTCTCCTTAGGATTTAATTTGGCCAACATTTATGCATACAGGTCCTGACACTCCCATCACTCTTCAGGGGTTCCTCTCACCACCAGCATCTTGTCCCTGTGCTCCCTGTTTCACCATGCTATTGTAAATATTTGTGCAGTTCCTCGAGACAAAAAAAGGAAAGAAAGAAAAAAGTTGCCTTTCACCGTGTCTACTTTTCCATGTTGATATAGAACCAGAGAGAGGAGGAGGCAGCACGGCTGAGAACAATGGCTGGGTGCAAGGGGAGAGGAGAACACCCTCCTTTCAGTGCTGGTTTGGAGCATTGTCAAGATGCACACGCTTCACTTCAGCCCTTCATTTCACAGGATGCCCCTCCCAAGGAATTCTTCAGTGATATTTGTCCTGTTGACTAAGTCAGTCTAGAGGTGTCTCACCCCAGAGCTGTCATGTCTGGGGCTGACTCTCACTGCCTGGGGTGCCACGTAGGAGCCCTGGCTGCTGGGGTTTGACCTTCAATTGGTGTCAGATATTCAGAGACACCAAACGGGCACAAAGACTTTGCTGTGGCCTATCTGAAAGACAGGAGTAAACCCAACCCCTTATTTGTGCTTACCTGGGCATGTAATTAAACCACTAGGACACTCAAGTCTTAATCCAATTGAAAGTTCTTTGATTACAGCATTTAAAATTGTGCCTTCATTACAAACTCAGCAGGCCCAATTATTTTGCAATTATGAACATTAATAAGTGCTATAGGAAAATCAGGACAGCCTGGAGGATCTGAGGATGGCAACTGCTCCTGAGAAGGATGTGGATGTGTTGCTCAGGAGTGATCAGAAGCTGCTGCCAGGCAACGAGGGGCCTGAGAGGAACCTCCTGGGATGAGGGGCAGGACCTAGATCATCTCATCTTCCAGATGAGAGGGAGATGAGGCTTGTGAGGGCTTCCCACCACTGCAGAGAGCAGCCCCAGGGAAGCAGAGCAGGGAGAGGTGAGATAAATTGGAACATCTCATTTAGCAAGGAAAAGGATCCAGCCCTGGCCTTGGGTTGGTCTCTCTGGATCAGGGAAGAGAAGTTGTGGTGGTCATGAAAATGATCATGACAAAAGAAGCTTTTCTAACTCAGTATGGTCTTTGTTCCCACACTTGCCTTTTTATTGAAGCCTTATTTGAGAACTTCATGATATGACTTAGGCTTGACTTAACTAAGCTCTGGCTCTTGAAGGTAGTTTTCTCATGAGCTGCTGTGCTGCTCCATTTTTGGAGAAACAAGAAACAGATGAAAAGAGGCTACAGACTGGTGACCACTTCAAATGATAGGAAATAATCAAATGGATCTCTTTTTATAATGCCAAGAATTAAAAGATGGTGATAAAGAGACAGTTACTTGAAAAGATTATGGATTAATCATAAATTACTGTTAAGGGCACTAAGAAAACCACAATCCATTTTGGTTGAAGAAAGTTCTGGTGATCACTGATGCTTCACTGCTCACCTGCAGGCTCTACCACGTTGCCATTTTTGAGGCAAGTGGACTCAAAAGGCAAGGTTTGAAGGCACCAGTCTCCTGTCAGTGCAGGCTCTGAAGCAGAGGAGGCAGTAGATGAGCAGGTAACAATCTCAGGGCTTTGAACTCTACCAGTTATCTCTGCCTTAGAGAAGAAGGCTACCTGTGCTTGATGGAAGCACATCTAGCACATTAACAAGCAGCATTTTTAATGAAATGCTCTCATGTTTTAGGAGCTGGGAAGCACAAGCTCAAGGTAAATATAAAGTTACTGGAGTTGAACATGTTCCTTCTCATCACCCTAGGTAAGGTAACTTGCTCTGAGCAAGCTTCAATTGCAAGGTATTAAGCATTGACAGAAAAATTCTCCCTGAATGTTCAGCCAGGGCATTCCCTGCCCTTTCCCATCCTTGTGGCCTCATCTTTGTCTTCCTGCCCTCCCCACCAGTGCTCCTTTGACACTGATGTGAGCCAGACCAGGCAGACAAAAGGAGAGAAAGAAAATCCTTTCTTCTGAAGGGTGAGTTTAACTGGCTCCCAGGAGAACTCCCAGTGCCAGCGAGGAGGAGGAGGGGGAGGAGGAAGGGTGGGAACAGGTGCTGTGCCCAGCAGAGGGGGAGTTTTCAGCTGCACCGAGTGGTTGGACAGGCTTTTTGCTGTAATGTCAAACCACACCTGGAGTTGCAGAAGCGCGGAGCCAGGCGCTGTGAGCGTGTGGGACGGGTGACACGGCCCCTGCCATCGCTCCACTTCATTGTCACACCGTTTGTTAGGCAAATGGCCTTTATTGTCACACTGTTAGAGCAATGGCCTTCCCATCCAGGGCTGGCATTCTCTGCAGCCTTTAAGGAAGTGCTCAATTACCAGGTGAGCCCCATCAGCTGCAGGGGTGGCCCTGAAGAGGTGACACTTCCATGGTGCTGGACAGACAGCACCTGGGTTCTTGTCAAACACAGACAGGGATGTCAGATGAGAATTACAGAAATAAAAAGCACACTCGAGCATAACTTGAGCCTGTGCAGTGCTGTGACTGAAAAGGATGATGTGGAAGGACATTCTGGGACAAAACTGGTCCCTATGACCAGCTGTATGGACAGCTGCACTAGCATGGCTGGCAAGGCTCCCTTTGGAGCCAGCTGAAGAGGAGCAAGCCCTCTTAGGATGAAGCTCAGATACACACAGCTAAAGGTGATAAATACTTCTCTGATATTTTAAAAAGGCAAAGTTCTCCATAGGCAACTATTTTTAAATGAGAGAGTCGTGCCCTATGAGGGCCTGTTTTTTTCCACATGCCACAGCAGAGATCCTTTGGTGGCTTGCAGGAGTGCACACTTGGCCAGAGGAATCCCACCATTTCTCTCCCAGGACCTGAAGGATGAGGAAACGCAAGTAAAATATTTCTCCATGTTTGCAGAATTATAAGCAATTCTCCTCGCAAAGCAATAACTAAAAATTGCATCAGACTCCGAGGAAAAGGTAGTGATGAAAGAAGGAACTGCATTCCATTCTCCGAAAACCAAAAAGCTCTTGAAAGAAGAAGAAAGCTGCCACAAATTCAGCTTCCTTCAGGACTGGGGCAGATATTTTTATGCAGTGTGATGCTGACCACGCAGCTGCCCCTTTGCAGCTAAGCCTTGACACCTGTAATAAAATCTGTTTTGGTTTCTTTTGCCATTAGCATCTTCAGATGCATTCTTTTGTGGAGCAAAATGTTATTTGGCTCCCTCTAAAGCCAAAGGCAGATGCTGCTAGAATTTTTTCCTGAACATCAATCTACCTTTAGGGCTGTGTAAACCCTCAAGGCAACAATTGCTCAGAAATAGACTGTACTGCTCAGGGAACAAAGGCTGCTCCATGCACCTGCAGTAGGGATGTTTTGTCAGTGGAGTGCAAAGGTTGGACTTCTGTGCAGCACAATTGGAACCTGCCATGCTTGACCTTGGTGTCTGTGCATTTTATTTCTGTCAGCAAAAGGTTTTGACTGTTGATTTTGACTCACTGACTCTGGGGATGCTGGTGATGGGCTATTTAGCATATTAATGGGAATAAATGCTCCTGAGCCAGTCACACTTCATCACAGATTGCTAAACTTCCCTTGCATTATCTTACTAAATAATATGCATCTATTCAAATTACATTTATTCATAATATGTCTGAGATGCTCATGAAAGTGTAAAATAGATGTTTAACAACAAATTCTTCTCCCTCCTTAAATTTTGGCTTCATTTGCTGTTTTATTTAAATGAGGGGTCACAACTGGCCATTAAATAACAACATTTGCTTGGTTTTATAAAAACTATGCCCTCATGTAACATCTTTGAAAGGAGGCAGGCATACACTGACAGGTCCTTTCTCTTTCAGAAGAATGCATATCCCTTTGCCTCTACTTCTGCTTGGGATGAGAAAACATGCAAAACAATGCTGCCATTTAAACCAGGCTGCTAATACCTGATCCTGCAAGGGTTAAATGGTGTCACTGCAGTTTCACATCCTCTCAGACAGGGAGAACGACACTGTATGAAATAATTTGTTTATATTCCTTTCCTGTTCCAGACAGAGTTAGCAAACACATTATTATGACTACTGCATCAAACACTTGCATTCCTTTTGCACAAAGCAATTTAAAATGAAGGTTTTGAGCAGGTTTTCTTTTCTTGACCTCTTCTCTAAATGAAAGTGCCCCTCAGATAATTTTGCATTAGGTAAGTAATTGGCCTGGATAAAAGCCTTTCCCCTCTAGGAGAATTTTCAAGTGTTTAGAGTGATAAACTCAATGTTTAGGGACCAGTAATCCAGCAGACTGTTGTGCTTCTGTAAGTGGCAGATACAATAGATGCCCAAGTTCAGGTATGCATTTCAAGAGAATACATCTTGGCTGCTATTAAACAATCACTGGATAATGCAAAGTAAAATGCTTTTTTAGAGAAGTTTTATGAAATCTATGAGCCTATTGGATCATAGATAAATGACTGCTAAAAGAAAAGCTCATTGACAGCAGCATGTGAGACCAGGCTATAGATAAATTCAGTATGAAGCACCTAACTGGGGACAAGGTGGGAAGAAGGGAAAGTCCAGGATGCACAAGGCTAATTCCAAACTCTGCTGTACCATGCTCAGCCTTCTTGCTCAGGCTGTACTCCCTACTCAACTGCACAAGAAATGGTGACAAGATTAATGTCAAGTTACCAGAACTTCTTTTAGCTTACTATAAGGAATCAAAGCAGGACAGAAGAGTCTGGGGAAAGGTATGGGAAGGGAAAAGAGATGCAAGGAGCAGAAAGAAGGATTTCTTCTACTATACTAACGTTTTCTCCTCTGTAGTCTTCTTTGGGCAGCCTAGCCTAGCTCCAGGGACAGCTGTACAAGCTGTAATTTGACACAAATTCTTCTGCCTGACACTTTGGTGGTCCCTGTTACCTTATTTCCTCTAGTCAAAACAAGCAGGAAACATCTCTGCAAGGACCACAGGTGTATTTAAATGGTGCAGATGATGATCCTGTGGAGAAGATGGCCTCGTTTCTTCACTCCACCGCTCTTCTCCTTTGCCATGGTAGGTCATTCCCATGTGCCCTTTCAATGCTGCTCCTCTCCCACATTTTTTCCTCTGCCTGTCTTGAAATTAAATCAGACAGAGCCCTGGCCCAGGACAGCAGGCTGCCACTCAGTTTTTTCTAGCAGGAATTTCAGGGGCAGGTGGGAATTAATTGTGTGGAGGGACTGGAAAAGGCTTTTCAGCTAGAACAGAGGCATTGCACCAAAAATTTCTTGCGATGGAGAAACACTTGAATATCCTTCATTTCAAGGAAACTGTTGGTCGTTTTCATGGGTTGTTTGCCAAGGATTTATTATGCATATGTATTTAATAAAGGCCATGATATTTGCTTAGCAGCAGGAGGGCATTAGTGTGCGACAATGCTGCCCTGCATCCACTCCCTGAGATCTGTCCAAAGCAACCTTCCCATGCACTGTATGAAAAAAGTCCCTGAGTTGACTTCTCTTAAACATGTCAACCCAAAACTTTCCTCTGTAGTTTTCTATAATGCTGTTACTCACCTTCGTGCTCATTTTCTTAATTAACCTGCAACAACCTGCATTGCATGTGAATGATCTTGGCCTCTGAGGCAAGCAGGAATAGAGACTCCTTCATGTGGCATGAGCTCGGTTCCTCCATCCCAAAAAGCTGCCTCCATGGTCCACAGGCACAGACTAAAACTACTGAAGGAAGGAAAAGTTTGGTTAATGCTGGATGGGGAATAAATATTAAACTCCATTTCACATGATGATTCAATGGGTGAGGGAATCTCTGGGAGCTTAGAGGAACCCTGCAGAGGAGAAAACAGAGGCACGGAAGGCTGATGATTTACACTCAGTATTTGAAAGACATATAAACAAATCCTAGTTAAGTCCCTCTGATAAGTGAATCACTGCCACCAGTTTTAAAATGTCAAATGATCCTAATGTTCAAAATGATTGCTGAGATGGCAGTTCTCTTCTAAATCCCTGTTCTCAGTTGCCCCGTATCTTACCTCTGGAAGTGAAATTTTTCCATTAGCCTTGACTTGGAAATGAAAAATTGTGCACTTTGAAAACTCAATTTCAAACAATGCTACCCAGCATAAAGTAGACTCTGTTCTTCTGAAAAATGTGTGGCTGCCTGACATTTTCTAGCAAAGCTGCTGGCTTTATAATTTTCAGTCTTACGATTCTGACAGGTTGTGAAAAGTGTGCAAGGAGAAATACTCTGCAGATATTAGGGCTTAGGAAAAACTGCTCTCTATTTGGCAAAAGTTGATTTTCATCATTTATGTTCAGAAAAAAAAAGGAATTACTGGTGAGACAGATAGTCTTAGAGAGTTTTGAAACCGTTCTTTCAGCTACAAATCACTATCTGATTTTATTGAAGGGATTATTTGGAAGCATCATACAGCTCCTGTATAGTACAATAATACAAGTCTTGTATTCTGCAGGAGCTCTACTGCCATGAGGCCCAAAGCTCACCTGACCCAACACCTGGTTACCTGTGGTCAGGTTTGTGGCACTGGAGCCAGGGGAAGGCAAACACTCGGGGTGTGGTGGAGACAGGACCACAACCCAAGCAGAATTAATTGCAGGCCTTGTGGTGATCAAGGCTCCAGAGAATGAGCTTCCCATGGCCTGGATAAGAGAGCTCCAGATGGAATGTTTAACAATAAGGATTTTTTTAAGCCCTGTGAATATTTGGATGGAGGAGAGGAAGTGCTCTGGTTCCATGCCTCTGCAGTGGGGAGGGCTGCTTGAGGATGGGGACTCCACAGACTGAGAGTTTTGCCTGCAAACACAGGTCCAGGCCAGCAGCTGAAGCAGGAAAGCAGAACTTGTGTAACAAAGCAGGTACCCTGGAGCAGGGGTTGTCTCTCCGTGCCCTGCAGGCTCACTGAGCTGGGAAAGGTGAGGGTGAGCAATCACTCCCTGCTCTGCTGAACCTGATCGAAGGATTTCCTACTAATGGCTTGATGATAACAGGGGGGCTGAGAGACTGTAAAGGCTGACAGGGGTCCACTTTTAAATATCAGGAATCATTGCTCTCACAGCAGAGGGGTGTCTTTTAATTACATTTTATACAAATCCCTTTTATAAATGGTTAAGGCCAGGCGAACACCCGGTTCCTACCTAGGCAGCAACCTCCCTTTGGCACAGATCCATTTCATTTCTGCAAAGTACTTAAGTACATGCTTAACTTTAACCACCTGAACTGTCCCACTGGAGCCACGGAGATGACTCATGGGCTAAACTTAGGCCCCTGCTTGCGTATCCTGCTGACTGTGGGCTTCTGCAGTATCTGCTGCCAGATGTTTGGGAGAGGAAATGAAAGAAACTCTGTAGTGGACAGTTAAGGGAGAAATTAGCTAACAGAGGAAACTTTGTATGGCTTCCAAATATCTGAAAAGTGATCTAACATGACAGTTGATATTTTGGTAGTCCAGACATAGATTTAAACAATTTTTCGTCTTATTCATGTCTTGTTCTTTTATGTTTAGTCTCCTGGATTCTTCTCTAATGCTCCAGTCTGTCCACATAGAGCCTTATCAACTTTGTGGTTTTATCCTAATTTAAATATGCATTAATATTCTTCATTACATGCAAAATTGCAGGGTAAGAAGAAAGAAAAATGCCATGCTCAATGGATGTAATGCTTCACTGTACAAAGGCCAGAGTAGAAGATGGTGGGGTTTCCAGCATACCTCTACTTTTGCAATGCATACTGTGGTTTTCTTTTCTTTTTCCTTTCCAGCATACTCATCTTTCACTTGGATTGTCTTCCAAAAGCTCCTCATGAGAGCACAGCACAATCTCTGCACCAACAGCACAGTGCTGGGACAGTTAACTGGAGACCTCAGCCTGAAAATCTCACAACCATTTTCTATGCCATAAGCAGCACCCATCACAATAAGGCCTTTCATTTGGATTACACAACCCTGCACAATGCCCACACCGGGCAGCTCCCACAGCCTGAGCCCAGGGTTAAAGGCAGCCCTGCCCACAAACCCCACACAGCAGGATCCCTCTGGTGCATTCCCCATGGGATGCATCGGGAACCATCACTTGCAGAACCTTGTGCATTTTGTGGAAGTGCTGTTCTTCTAGCTCTAGGTTACCTGGAGTTTCAGAGAAAAGTGTGGCAGACTTGTGACAGGCTGTCACAATCTGAGAGAGGCTGAAAGATTTATTAAGGGAATCTCCAATGCCTCAAACACAGCTTTCTTTGAGGGCTGATGCTTCATTTCCTCCTGGTGCCACCTCCAAGCACTCTAATTCCCCAAGTGACAGCAACAGAATAAAACTCAGCATCTTTGTCTCACCATCTTTGTCTCACCACCTTTGTCACCAGTGTGGATTTGCCCCTTTGCTCCCTGAAACTGCTCACATACAAATGACCACCTCAGATCCTACCTGAGCTGTTTCCACGGGGCCACGCTGGCTGAGCTGCTGTTCCATCTGCTGCAGTTCCTTGCAGAGGTCGGTCCCTGCTGGGTCTCACACCTCCTTTCAAGGCAGGCTGCTCCAGCACAGGCCTGACAGGCTGGAAGGGGACTGAGCAGGAAGTCTTGTCTTGCAAATGCATGGAGGGGTGACTCTATCCTGGAATAAATTCCTCTGGAATGAAGGCATGCAGGACAATCCTTTCTGCCATCACCAGCTTAGTTTTGAAAAGCAGTGGAGAAATAACACACAAGAGGCCACACTCGAAAGGAAACCAACTGCTTCAAATTCCTTTGGTGTGAGTCCTGCCTTTCCTTAACCTCCATGGGAACTCTGCCAGTGATTGCCCTTGTGCTACAGTCTCTCCCTTTGTATTAGCATCCAGCAAAGCCTGGTCTCCACATCAGCTCAGAAGAAGGCACAACACTGACTCTAGTCTGAAAAAGCACACAAAGTCATTGTGAATATGTACCTCATTCTTAACTTTTATCCTATATGACACCTACTTTTTGTTATGTCATACCCTATACAGCAAACTTCTCTTCCTTGCTAGCACTGGAAGGAAAACAAAGGCTTGTTGTTTCTCTGAAGTACTAGACCTACTCCTAATTTCCATCCAGAAAAGCCCTTCCCAATATTTATTCTGTCCAGAAAAAGATCATAGATATCAGTGGGTGAAACACTGACTGATATTTTAGAAAGGCAGGAAGGGAATATACAGCTAAAGTTCTTCAGTCCCACTAGGTATCCCTAATGCCTAAAAAGTCCTTAGGGTGTATCTTTTTCAGAATTATTACTCAGCTTTCATTCTACTCACATGCCTATATAACATGCACAGCCACCATCAGTCCTGTTCCACACTGAGTCTAGAATATAATTCAAGACAAAAACCAAAAATCTCAGCTGGGCAAGGGCATTCAAGAAGGTCATATGCTATTTTCTCTGGTGGGGAAGGAGGGTTTTTGCAGTATGTGGTTCCTTTCATGTCTTTTGAGCAGGGTTTGAGCAAGGAGCCCTCCATCTGGGGCATTCTCGCCTCCCCCTGGGCAGCTGCTCTCAGGGCTGGCAGCTCTTGCACAGCAGCTTCTCCATCTGGGGAAGCAGAGCCCATACCCTTGGTGCCAAGCTCTCAGTCTGCTTGGAGTTCTGCAGCCTGGGCTCACACTCCTGGGTAGGTGGGTCAATAACACTAAGAACTTTATTAAAAACTAGACCCAGGCTCATCAATACACACCAGTATAAAATGCTTTCAGGGCACGTGACCATTCACTGTGTATCAGCTTGCAATTGGCACTGCCTCAGCTTCCAGCCCATGGAAGTGCCTTTGAAACACCATCCGTGTTACCTGCACTGCCCAGCAGCTCTCACCTGCTGTGAGTGAGGAGGAAGGAAAGGGAAAGAGCACACAACTCCCTGGGCTTCTTGTGCAGAAAGCAGCTGCAGTCCAGCCCCTGGCTGGGGTTGTGGTCTCCCCTGATGAGGCTCCTGTCCATTATGGGTGTCTGTGTATTGCAGCAGGAGGCTTGCTCTGATCTGTCTCACTGCTTGGCGAGAAGTGAGAATGCCTTCATAAGAAAAGCTGCAGCTTTCTAAATAATGCTGCACCTCCTGGTCTGGACTGCATCCCAAACCTTGCTGGGAGGTGGGTCCAGGGCAGCTGCTGCTCCCTGCCTGGTCCTGATGCCAGCTGGGTCCTTGGCACTGAGGTCCCAAGGCACCTCCCTGGCCTTGGGACATCCCATGCCAGGGGAGTAGGTGACATAATTTTGGGAGCCTCCTCCTTGTCCCAATTCCACAGGTTGTGACAGGGAGTTTAACTAACATTTGCCACCGTGCTTTGACCAACAAACCAAAATGTTTCCAGTGGCCCCTCACCTTTAAGGATGATTGGAAGAAAAGGAGTTTGGTCTGCATCAGCCCCTTCTGTCCTTTCAAAAAAGGGATTCTGGATTTGGATGGTAAATACTTAACTTGCAGGTAGGTTTAACCACAATATCTTCCCAACTCCAGTTCTTTTCTGTAGGCATCAAATATGTGACTTTGCTAATCTTTTCAGCCTCACTCTGTTTTGGTTATTTAATATTACCATGTACATTTCTGGGTGAATTGTTTCATATATGTTTCTGAGAAGAAAATTTGCTTTAATAAATGCATAGATGCATATAGCAAATTAAACTGGTAAATTAAAACTAGCATTATCCAAGTAAAGAGACTACACTACAAGACAGCTGTATTGCAAAAGTGACTTGTAATACCCATTTCATTCTTGTAAACAATGCATCTCTTTAAATGTGGGCTGCAAAAATCACACACAATACTTTGGTTCAGGAATCCGCTGGCTGATTTTCTGAATCACTGTTTTTAATATAGGGGATGTGGGCGTCTAAAAAGCCTTCTATATATAAATCTGAAGACCCATCTCATTCTGTTTCTGCAACTTATTTTACCAGTTTCCCCTGATTCATTTTTTAGTGAATGCTGAGCATTTTAAGAGCAGAGACTGAGCAAGAATGCTCTACATAGATCATTACAGTTTGCAGCTCCGTGACTTCCCAAGAGGTTATTATATCTCAAGCAGTGAGAAACAGCTCTCACTGTGTAAGAAATGATTCCATTGTGTAGTATCATTCAAGCAATTAGAAATCATACTGTGTACAAAATACTGGATCTCTAGGTAGGAATTTTGGGTGTTGTACCATGCCTACTTAAGTGCACAGCTATAGCAAAAGAAGTGCTGTGTTAACAATACAACCATTTTTAAATCAAAAGACTAGCAAGTTCATAAAAACAATAATATACTGAACTGACATGCACTGTTTCATTTGCTTCAGATACCAAAATTCCCAGTTCCAGAGTCTCCTGGCTTCTTGATTTCCCTGCCATTTATAAATTCCTTATCTGGCCAAGGAAAGTGAGCAATATCTTACAGCATGGAGAAGATGTTCACAGGAAACAAGAGGTAACTTCCCTTTCCTTGCACAGCACTCCTGACTCTTAACTGCTTCAAAACACCCCAAACCTAGTCTTGCATTTTCCTTGGCTAGTACAACATACTGCCATAAGACTAAGCAGAACATTTTTAAGAATTTCTGAAGACTTTTAGTCAGCCTTTTTCTTTAGAAAATTAGATTGTGTCAGCATATTACCTTGAAGCATCATATTAAACCTAGCTTTGCAAATTATATAGATGCGGGCTAAGAGGGACAGAGCACACCAATTACCCAACTCTTAGAGTAGGTCTCTTTTATAGACAGAAGCAGAAAAAGACTAATTTGTTTTTGAAGTTAGCTAGGATACTTTTACTGGCTTCATTAGGTAAGCTGCCAGGTACATTACAGTGATATTGATGAAAAAAGTGGCACAACAAACCAGTGAGGAATGGAGGTGCAAAAGCATGATTAATACCTACCTAAAACTCAAAACTCACACAGTCAGTGCCAGATGTGACCACAGGAGGAAGAGTGACCATCTTGAACAATCCTGGCCTGTGGCTGCTTAAAGAGGAAATGTTTTGTGTAAAGAAGCAGGGGATCCATGGTGTGTGCTGGTGCAGAGCTTGGAAACCCCTCTCAGCTCCTGGCAACCAGCCCACCACCAAACTCTGAGCTCAGGACCTCCACCCCATGTAACTCCTGCATCCTTGGGTCTTGGAGAGTCTTGGAGATCCTTTTCCACAGCTGTGACCTTCAGATACTGCTGAGGGACTTCCCACACTGCCTGCAGTGGCCAGGCACTCTCGAGGGGCTCAGGAGCACTGAGGTAGGTGGATCCCTGCAGTACTGGAGGATCCAGTGCTGGAGGCACACTCCAGCAGGCACTGGACTGGTCTGGCCCAGGGATCCCAAGGTTTTGGGAGCCCATTCCAGTTGCAGGCTGACACTGGGCCTCCTCGCTATGAAACCATCCATAACAGCCCCAGGGTTGGGGGGAAGGAAAGAGTGAGTGTGAGAGAGGCAGGAAGGCACAAACACCTCTCTGTACGTAATGTCTGCATTTCATGAGACTTTCTGTTACCATGGCAATGAGCATGGTATAAATACCCAGACAGATCTCCCCTGTGGCAGTGCATTCTGCTGCTCCCATGCTGCAGGGCCAGTCTGTCTGCAGACATTTTGATGGGCATCTGCAAACCCTCTCTGGTAAAACTGTCACTGATTTGGTTCAATCTCAAGCCTATAGTTCACTGAGCAGAAGTGCTCTTTCCACTTCATTCACCTCAACTTACTTTCTGGCTCCTACAAACAAGGAAATAAATTCTTTCAAATCATAAAGATGTAGGATTGCATCCTTATTAGTTTGTATTCAGGCTAAATAATCTATAGGAAGAGCTAACATTTTAGTTGTTTTAGTTGTATTTGGAGTCAGACTCAGCACAAGCATTTCCAATAACAGTTTTGGGTGATGAAAACTGCTAATGCTAATATTGAATTTTGAGTTGTAATGGAGTTACAACAGATCCAGGTTAGCCAGTCACAGAGAGGCATAGCCTTAAGCTGAGTGCAATAATTTAAAAATAAGTGCCTGTGTTTCATAACACAGAAACCCTTCAATTGATTTTTCCAGGATCGGTGCAGTCTTGCATGAGATGCAGATAGAAATAGGTGGATTTTGTTATAAAAATCAAGCATGACCCTATGTACAGAATCTAAACATCTTATTTTAAAAGGCTCACTGCCCCCTAATTCATTTGACAGGTATGGTAATGTCAGTGACCAGATTTGCCAGGACATCTCCTTTCCATTCACCCCCTGCTTTTTGAGTGCACAATTGAAAACAGGAAAATGAAACAGCAGAAGAGAATATACATTCCTTTATATCACATCTATGCAGGAAGAAAAACTACTTCAGAAGGGGAAAAAGCATGTCTTCATTTGGAAATGAGGTTTGCTTTTATGCTGAGGGAACTCAGTCAAACTCAAATCCAAGCTACAACAAGAGAGTTGGTATTTTCCACATAAATTAGCTGGGTAAATTACACATGGGAATCCACATAGGTTAACCCAACCTGCTGCGTGGAGAACAAAATAAAAATGTCAAGCTGCCTGATTTTATCTTATGACAGTTAACAGCAGATCCAGCCAAAATGGAAATGAGAGAAATGTGCCTTGAAAGAAATCCGTACTAGGATTAATTTCTTCCTGTATTCTTCCTGGTAACAAGCATGTAGTATGGAAACAAATGGGGCTGGGAGCAGGAGGAGAGTCACGGAAAAGCCAGGAGGATGGGATGAAAGAACCCTTCCTGCTACCAACATCATGTCACTTGTGGCAAGCTGAAATTTTCCAGAGCAGCACTTATTCTCCCTTTAGGTTCTGAATAATATAGAGAAGAGGCCAGTAGAGCCCAAATGTGAGGAAGAAGCAAAAAAGAGTCAAAGTGCCCCCTTAGCCTAACTGGGATGGATTTGCAGTTGAAACCATGAAGAGTAATTATTTTTTAATCCAAATTCCTCACCTTCTTAAAATGAGTCTATGCTCCTTCCTCCAGCAAAAGTGTAGTTTCCTCCATCTCCTTACTTCTTATTTCTAAGCCAAACAATTAAAAGTAACAAGGAAGAGCAAGAAAGAGCACCAAATGAGTTTGGAAAAGGAAAATCTGTGTTGGCAGTGAGAGCTAGTCAAGATGTACATTTATCACACTGTGTAATCAAGACAGTTCTAAAGAACTGTACTGTAACCCCATGTTAAACTGAATCAGAGCTCATACAACTCTTCACACTAAATAATGTCATGATCCTGCAGTACTTCTAAATTGAAAACTCTTCCAGGAACTGGAAATTGGTTTGACCTTTCCTTGGACACAGGTGAGGTGATTCATGTAACGACTGCAGGGGGAAGGGGACATTGCATGAGTCACTTCTGTTTGTTTTATGACAAGGACTTTCTCCAAAATGTTTACTTCACCAACTTTCATTTCCATCTGCTGCCTTTGACCATGACAGAACATGTCATCCCCAAGATGTGGCTCACACTTGCTTCTTAGTGCCAAAATAGATTACAGAGGCTATTCAGTGGACCCAACCAACTTGAACAGAACAGAAAATTCTTGCTTGTACTGAAAAAACATATCTCAGCCACTGCCATGATTCTGATCAGGGACCCATCATTGTGGCTGAAGGCAACGGAGGTGCAAAAAATGCATGAAAAATGGTTTCTTGATCAGCTGGTTCTTTCTTAGGCATTAACCACTTCTAATAAAAATTATCCCAAAATAACAAATATCACCACTTCCAAAAACAAATATCCCACTCTGTTAGACCTGTAGGCTATATAGCTCAACAACTCTTTATCCAATAATGGCCAAACCCAGATGCCTAGAAGAGTTTAGAAGTAGAGGACAAGTATTCTCTCTCATTTCCCTGTTTCTAGAACTCTATAGCTCAAGGACGTGCCTGTTCTAACACTCCTGGGACAGATTTCCTGTGCCATGAGCATGCTTTTTTCTACAGGGATAAATATCTACCTGCAAGCACTGGAATGCACTTTCCCATGCTGTCCTGAAGATCAGAGACAGCTCTTGCCAAAGCTGAATGCTGCCCTGTACCTCCAGATGTTCCACAAGTGCTCCCAAGTGACTTGTGGGGACTTTCCCAAGCCATTTGCCTGATGACAGAGAGAGGGCTCATGGAGAAAAAACCCCCAAAACTCAACACTCTAGAGAAAATCTCAGGCAAGTATTACAACTTAAAAAGTGTACATTTGGTGAATGATAAATAGGAATGGGCTGAAGGGTTATTTTTTAACATTTCCCTTCCATGTGAGCAGAATGATAATGGTGTCCTTGATGTGTCGATATCAGTCACACACTAAGAGAATTTTTTAAAGATGGCTTTCTAAACTCTTAAATCAGAACACATGCACCAAGGTGAACATGCTGTTGAGGCAGGAACATTGTCACTTCCCTAAGAGTGACAGCATCACCACTGTCTGTCAGTGACACACTCTGTAAAAAGGTAAAATCTTCCAGAAAAGCCTTTCCAGTAATTCAGGGAAGCTGCAGGCAGGATATCCTCTGATGTCACATACTCTGATGTGCCAACATCAAAAGCATAACCCCCAGGATGTCCCAGATATGGCTCTGTGTTTGCTTGGAAGCTGGACAAAGTTATTGTCTGCAGGCTTTTGCACATCTATCAGAAATGGGGCACGGAGCCCTGGGGTGTGTTATAGACAGGTTTATAAACAAGGAGGGAGAGATCCCAGCCTTTCCTTTTCTCCATTCAATTTCAGGGCTGTGGGTGAGTTGAGCATGCTTTGCCATGTTCTTTACAGTAAGTAAAGTCTTTTTTCTTTGTGCTGTTATCACCAAGAGGTGATATCCCTGTGACTGCTCTGCATTCAGCTGGCACCTCTGACAGTCTCGCCTGCACTCTGTCCACCAGCACTTGAGAGTGGCCTGTAAACTCAGATTAAATGATGCCTCTGAGTGCCTGTGCATGCTGCTGCCCATGGATAGCTGCTCCCTGCCTGCAGGAAGGTTGTGGTAGCTGAGGAGAGAATTCCTACAGGTAGATAAGCACGTTCAGAATTAAAGAGCGTGATGATTTGGGGGGAAAGTCAGGGCACCCAACAGAGAATCTGCAGCAAACTAGGACTGTACTGATGGGGATTAATAAGAGAAACATTTTGCCTAATGCTAGAGATTTTAAATTGGACGGAGAGGACAAAAAAAGAAATATTTTTGTGAAATACTAAAACCTAAAAAAAAAAAAAAAAAAATAAAATAAAAAATAAAAAATAGCAATGATCCTTTTGCAACTGGATCCATAAAAATATACGTCATAATCCATGGAAATCTGGTACAGTTCTCTGCTTACTGTGGCATTACATCCCTTGGTATTCACTGGAAAAGCAGCAGTATATGTGTGGATATGAGTGAGTGTGACAGCACTCAAGAGGATGAGAATGGAGCTTTTTCCTTTTTGACTGCCTTTTGATGAATGAAAAATGAAAAACTGAAAGCTTTGCCACGTGACACGGATCTCCACATTTGGCATCTGGGATTAATTCTGCAGGCTTGCTGTGTGTGGATGCCCCTCCACATCTCCAACAGAGAGACCACAAGTGCAGCCTCCAGCCCAAGGTGCTGCTGTGTCCCTGCTTCCTGGGGATATTGTCTCATCACAGCCAGGAAGAAAAACAAAACAAAAATCCAAGCAGGCATCTGCAGAATTGGATATAGACTTAACATTCAGGATAGGTTACAGCAACACCTGACTACCAAACTATTGCATTTGCTAAATATTTAGGCAGACAATGCAAATCATTGCAGATAAAACTATTTCTTTGTGAGGAAAGACTATGGAGCGACAGGCCAGGATCCTGTTTGGCTTATGCTGGGCATATTAAATGAATCTTAGCTGTGTTGAGAAGTCTGTCAATCCACAAGAGGGGGGAAAATGCTTTAAAGGAAATAAGCAGAGCAGGAAGAAGGAAATCTGTATTCAGGACAGTGCTCTGGGTACTGGATTGCAGCAGTGATGGAGAGAGTGGAGGTGAAAGGGAGAAGCACATACTATTCCACATGCTGTCCTGATCATCAGGCAAGGCAGCTGAGGCACTGTGAGCTATTTGACTTGGAATAGGTGTGTAAATAGCAAGCAAATGTTATCCCTGATCCTTTTAAGATTTTTAATAGCTTTTTTAGATTCAAATGTTGGGAAACATGCAAGGAAGCTGACAGTGGTACACCTGGAAAAGAGTGGAGGGCAGCCACCTCTGCAGTTGCCATGGATGCTGTTTTGAACACAGGGACAATCCTTACCCAAAGGAGGGGGGCACTGACAGGGTGGTGTGCTAACACAGATTCTTTTGCTCTAGCTGAGTAAGGGAGCATTTTAAAAAGCATTCAAGTGCAGTTCTGGTTGAGAAGCCAAATGTCTGAGTTAAATCCTTGCAGTGCCAGAGTTAATATCCCCTGCTGAGAGGCAGGGCCGTATTTGCATGACTGTACAGGCTTCTGCACTGGAGCTGGACAGGAAAACTTATTTCAGAGTTACTAAGTGCTGTGCAAAAGTAAATATTTAGACATCTACACATACAAATGCACACTTGATGGGTTTATAAATGTGCTTATGTAGTTAGGCACCTGCTCTTAAATGAGTATTAACCTTAAGTAATGAAATCCTCATGGAAATCCCACCAAGTGTGATGTTTCGTCTTCCACTTTCCATTCTGTGGGATCAGCCCACTGACTGTCACTGAGGCCTTGTGTACTTGTATGGCTCAGCTCCCTCTGAAGATGGAATGGAGGCCTCTGCATCATGTAAATAACTTTTAGTTTCTATTGTTTTCAGCCACCTGAAAAAGAGATCAAATAGAAGATAAGGAGCAGAATCTCTAAGAGGGCAGCATTTGTCTGGCTGCCCACATCAGCCTATGGCCACAACTCCCTTCCTCGTCCATTGCTTCAAGACTTTATACTGTGAGGATGGACAGAAGCTGTCCAGGGCAAGGAAGGATCCAGAAAGGTGGTGGCATTTCCAGGGTGACAAGGAGAACAGTTCCTGCCTCAGTCCTGGCCATGCCTGCTGTCACAGGCTTGAAACCCCTTGGAAGGGCTGGACATGTCCTGCACAGCCCTGGCACAAAGCAAGCTCATGCAGTTTGCCAGTGATGTTGACCCATCAGGTCCTGCAGGGAGCAGCATTAGGTCCTGCAGGACCTAATGCTGGGGGCAATAATGTTTGGCCTGACAGGGATGTTCACAACTCATTCTGGAGGCTCCCAGATTCTCAACAGTGAGGTTTCTGGTGCAAGTGCCCAAATTTTCCTTTTAATTTTCCCTTCTTCTTGAGTTAACGTAGGTAACCTTGGACATACACATATGCAATAAGCTCTGGACTCAGTGCACTGGCTGGCAGCCACAGCCAGGTGACATCCTGGCCTGCTTTATATGTGAACAGCATCTCACAGCTGAATAAATGGTTGATTGTGAGCAACCTCTGTAGAGCAATCTGTGGAGATTGTTCCACCTGTCACTGATAGGCACACTGTGCCCCTTCCTCACCATCTGAGGGATTTGCACTTGACCAGGGTTATAAGTGTATTTATGAATTCCAAACTTTGTTATTGTAATTCCCTATTCCTGCATATACAATAGCCAGTTTAAAGAGAAAATTGATTTAGAACATCGCATCTTCTCAAAAGCACAGCCTGCAGCCTACGATACCTCATCCTCTATATCCTGTTCTCAACTCTGCTGCTATCCTGAAACTGAAAAAGAAATGGAAAAATCCTATTTTCCTTTCCAGTGCTCTTCAGGGGAGTGCAGAACGTACCCAAGGGCTGGCTGCACTGTGTGTCATTTGGATCTCCCACGACACCTCCAGTGGTCAACTACAATGTTTGTGACAGAGCAAACTTCTAGAAGAGAACAGGAACAAGCCACCCTTGATTTGAAGGGAATTTCAAGGCAATTTCTTTTGTTCCAATCCAGCTACTTATAATTTGTGAGGGATACCTAGACTCCTGTCATGAGTGCTAAAGAGCCATGTGTTTTTAAAAGGTGAGAGGAAACTGTACATATACAAAACCCACAAGGATGGACACACATTCCCAAGCATTTTTTAAAAATCTACTCTATCTACTTCATACCATAATACAACCTTGGACATATCACACAAAGGTTTGAACTACCTCAGAAACAAAAAGGGAGCACTGCTGCAAGGTCAGGAGCACTAAGTACTTACTGCAAACATTGATAATTAACCACTTTTCTTTTTTTTTCCTGTCACTATTTGTCCATTTAATAATACATATGGCTTTCTGCAATCAGTTGAATTCCAGCAGTATATGCCTCATGTTGAAGAGCAAAGCTGTCAGCATAATGGGCACATTTCATCTCTGGGGTGAGATGTGGCAGATCTCAAAGGAGCATCAAAATCCTTCCCGAACTGCAGAGTTCACCTCATGCTCCCATACAGAAAGTCCCAGGGTTCAGTGGTGTGGCCAGGGGCCAGTGGCTCAGCAAGTGTCTTCCATGGAGAAGTCATACCTGAGAGGATACAACCAATATAAACCCTGAAATTACACTTCCAGACCTGCTCTTGCAAAAGCAAAGGTTCTCCTGCCTTACATTATCTGAAGGCCAGAAACTCAGTTGCACAGGCCCTTGAGGGTCAATTGATTGTTTTAAAAGGCTCTATGAAAGGTAATTATGAAAAGATTCATTATGGGAAAAAATCCTTAGGGATCTGAAATCTGAAAAAACAAAGGATAAAAGTCACAGGTTTAGTCTTCTGCCTTCTTCATCCTTCCTTGAAGCCTCTACTGGCAAGGTCTGGAAATGCTTTTGATTATCTCCAAAAATGACAGAAGATGAAGGCACTCAGCACCTTGCACAATCAGGTACTTAATGTCCTTACCCTCCCTGGGGCTTTGTTGTTGACAGCAAATGAACTGATAGCTCCTGCTGCTCCCACCAGCCTGGTGCTCTGTGTCATCCTCCTACACACTCACACATTCATTCTCTCCCTCATGATTTATTCATTCAATTTATTTATTTATGTAGGTCATTTCCAGTAGTAGTTTTACAAATAATGGCAGAAGTGAAAAAAGAGCAAGGCAGAAACAAAGTTAAGGAGAGAGCTGGTGGCACGCAGGGAATGGCAGGGGGAGATCTACTCTGCTGAAAACAAGACGTACGCTAGAGGACTGCTCCTGATTTTCTCCTCAGGCAGAGCCTGAGCAAATTCCAAGTGACATCAGCCTCACCAGCCTTTCCTCAACACTGACTTCACACAGCCAATCCACCTGGTGCTCGTGCCCTGCTCCCTGGGCTTGCAAAGCTTTTCTGATTGCACTTGAGGCCTTTTGGAGCTCTCTGAATTCTGCTTCTGCATTTAGAGACAACTGTTTCTGTTTGCCAGGCATTTAGTCACTAACTGTGTTTAAAGCTTTCATCACAGGGGTCTTTGCAGTAAAGAACAGGCCTATTTATATTGCCTAACCTATGAGTCTAAATTAGATTGCTTGCCTTTCTTTCCTTTTTATCCACCCTCTAAAGAAACTCCCTTTTCTACACTGAACCTACAGGAACTCCAGGGAAATCACCTTGCTAAGGATCTGATCAGACAAGGTAAGCTGACTTAAGGTTTTCCATCACTGAAAGAAGGAGTCTTGTTCCCTCACCTTGTGTGCCTTTTCCTGTCTTCTTCCTCTTCCTTTCCCTAATTCTACCTGTTTCCCACCTATGCTTCCTTACTTTTGACACTTACCTGACCCCTTGTTGAGCTGATTCGGCTCATTGAACTGGCAGAAAATAAATCCCAGAGAAGTATATAAAAAAAAAAGGACAGTTTTCTGATGGGTTAATGAGCTGCATCAGCTCAATGAATATGAAAGTCAGCCCAAGGGTGAGTCAGGATCATGTAGGAGGGAGTGTGAAGAGCAAGGAAGATTGACCCTTTTTTCAGTAGAAAGTGATCAAAAGAGCTCAGTTTGTCTCCACTAATGGTATCCTTAGGTGGGAATATAAAGTAATGCCTGGAAACAGACAATTTATCCTTGCTGTTCTGGCTCTGCAGTAATGAATTTATATTTCATTTTCTTTCCTTTCTATGCTCAGCTGGCATGTTCTACCACAATTCATAGCCTGAGAGTGTTACAGAGACCCCCTCCAAGCACAGCATCTCAACACTGCTTAGAAAATCTGTCTCTCAGATGTTTCACACATACAAGAAGCACTGAAAACCATTAGGTATCAACTATGACCTGCCCTGATATGGAGTCTAGTGGAGAAGCACATAGGGAGCAAAGAGCAGCACAGTTGTCAGACTGTGAAAGTCAAACTGTGACAGTGAAATGAAACCTTGGCTGCTCCATTTTTTGATACCTTCAGACCAAGGCTGGGCACTTTCCTCACGACCCACCGTGCCAAGCACAAGGTACATAACGTGTTATGCTCAGCAACACTGTTAGTTCAGTGAAACTGAAGGTTCTGTGATACAGTGGAGGTCAAAGAAAACAATCTCATATTCCATAAATCTATAAAGCACTGATTACACAAAGGGAAAAAAATAAACCAAAGCAAGACTTTTTAATTAATGAGCACAACCAATTCCCATTGTTCTTCCAAAACAAAGAGGACTTCTCCCTGCGTCCTTCACTTTGGTTTAGTAATCCTCATCTAACAGGAGGAGAGCTCCTTTTCTTTTGATCTGTGGACATAAGCACCAAACCAGCAATTACAGCAATTGCAGGTGTCCTCTCTGTTTTTAGAAAAGTAATTTTTGAATGCACATGTGGCATCTCAGCATTCTCCTAGCAATGTTCTGGAATTGCTTTTGTCACTTCTGCTTCTCCCATGGTGTAAGAAATTATGTGCTCTGCCGTAGACTTTCCTGCTCAGGCTGTGATGGAAGCACAGGCAGAATGTGCATCAAAGGGCTACATTCCACGTGGAGACCTTTGAGGCCTTCAAAATGTAATCTGTATTCTGGTTGCAGAATCTGTGGAAGATATTTTATTGCAACAAGGCTCTCAGCCTCTTTGCATGGGTTAAGGAGAAATATTTTAATTTCTCTGTCTTCATTATCACTTTTTACATTCAGAACGCGTGCAGATAAATCCTATCTGAACTAGAGACACTAAAATGGTGGGTGCCTGCCCTGGCAATAGTCTGTCAGTCTTTTTTTAAGGGGTCTTTTTGTAAGGCTCCTTGAATCAGAGTCCTCCAGTGGTCTAACCAGCATCCTAGTTAGCTTTGATCCCCATCAGTCGTGAGAAGATATGGACTGCATTTCTCCTGCCTCAATTTGAAACTAGTCTGGCCTCCTACAGTTCCTTCATTTTGCTAACTTTCTCTCTTTTCCCTATGACTAACTTTTTTTTTTCTGAGTTAAAATTTGTGACAGGTTTCTACCCATGGTCCAGGACTAATGTAAATAGTGACTCTGGTTCTGTAGCAAGTTGGTTTCCTGTTGCAACCTCACCCACACTAAGGAAACCACATCTGTTCAGAGACAGACCCATTTTAAGAACAGTTATTTTTAGGCTGTAGAAGATTATCAGTCATTGAGACAAAGAGCTCAGGTGAGTCTTAAAAAATTAGGAGAGTAGGGAAAGCCTTCTGACATACTGAGATACTGGAGGCAGGTGGGAGAAATACCATTTGCAGGCTGCTCTGCTTAGGGAAATTAAATTAATTATGATTTCAAGATAGTTTGGAAGTTTTCATGTTTGAAAATGAAACAGTGCTCTGAAGGGAAGGACTAAACAGACGAATGGGTGAAATTGTTGTGGGCTACAAGACAGGATTTCCTGCTTCAGGTTGGGCAGAGAGGATGACATCCTCCATCTTCAGCGCTCTTTGCCACTTCTCCTGCATGTTCTGAATTTTGTCATTTATGGCTCTTATCACAGGAGAGATTAATGCCCTGGCCAGGCTGATCCCTGCCTGCTGCTCTGTGCTGTGAACACAGATGTGTGTGTGCACATGCACGGGAGCTCCAGTCACCTCTGCCCCTCGGGCACCCAGGCTGGATGAGGCTCAGGGCTGATAAACCCCTACCGTGTCTTTCACCTGTCCTTTCTCACCCCTCTCCAAGATGTGGGGATACAATTTACAGTGAAGCCCTGGACAAAAATGAAATTTTGGGGTGAAATGAAGGGACAGCTCCAGATAAGAGCTCAGATTCAGCACTCTGTGGGGAAGTTTTCCTTGTTTTCCTGTCACGTTTTAGACTGATAAATACCTCTTGGTCATAGAGGTTTGTTGCTCTTTTCTGACTGGATTAACTGCAATTAAGATAGAACTTCTTTGCATGGAGAAAAGGGTCTGACCAGCTATTCTGGCAGCAGGCATTTTGCACTACAGGACTACATGCTCTCCTTTTACCTTTTAGAAACAGATTAGGCTACTACTGTTCATACAGTATGAAAGGATCTATCCAGGGAAAGATGCAGAATAATCAACTTTTAAGTATATATTTCACTGATTTTCAGCAGCTTTCCCACGTACACAAACCCATCCCTAGAAATGTTAGGGTTTTTGATCTATGTTCTAGCAAGTCAAAGGAACTGGAATTGGTTTGAGTTTTCATTCCTTGTTTTATTCCAGAAAATGTTCAGTTCTTATCTCTTGATGTACTGGTATTTTATGTACTGTACCTCTGAGTAGTGCTGTACAAGATGCTAAAGAGAAGGAGGATTTTATGTGTATGCCTTTGTAAGAAAACATATTATACAATTATGAAAAAAAAAATCATCAAAAAGACTGCTCTATATTTCTCTCTGCTCCAGAGCAGCCTTAACACAAACTACTGATAAGTCTAGTTCATATGCTTGTGCAGGGAACAGGTTTCCAAAGGCCCATTCCAGAGAGCCCTGATTAGATAACACATTACATAGAGAAACCATGGGCTAGAGGAGGGCTTTGTTTTCATTTGCAGCTCATTAGGGGCAGCCCAGAGCTAACCTAAGCCTCCTGGCTGGGAGATACTGGATCAGGATAAAACCAGGCACAGACAAAATAGCACTGTTTACACTTGATACAGCTGTACCCTGAGTTCCCACACCAGCAAAAAATAACAAGCCACCAAAGGAAGAGGCACTGTCTTCCAAAGCCTCAAAATCCATGCATGCAGATTGCTGCAGTCCAGCACTTTTGGGGGTTCTTGCACCATAAAGCTGGGCAAGAAAAGCACCCTTAGTCTATGAAGGTGACTTTACACTCCTACAGTTTCAGACAGGAAATTAGATCAAACTCTTCTCCTGCTGCAGAGGATGAGACAGGCAAGTGATGGAGGTAGGTCTTAACCAGTTCCAACTAGACTAGTCTTAGGGCTCTCTTAAACCAAATTAAGAAGGCCACCTTAGAGGGGGGAGAAAGGAGAGTGTCCATGTGTATCTAACATAATTTTTAAATTAGTTTAATCAGTATGTGTCATGTGAGCAAGGCTTATTGTCAGAAAGCTAATTCTTAATTAAAATGAAAAATAGAGTGGTGTCATCCACTACAAAGGAGACATGGGCTGAAACTACTGCTGAATTGCATGATGCCTTCTAAAAATACCAGAATGCAAGGATTAGGTACAAGTGAGTTAATAAGGTGTTGTACTGCCTTCTGAAGGCTGCTTAAAATTAGCTGTGAATGTGCTTTTGCTTGTCCCAAATGCATTGCAGAAAGACAGAATTTTTTTTCTTCTTTCGCAGTCTTCCTTTGAGCTATCATACTCTGAGAAGTCTGGATCTGTAGGCACTAGAGGGAGAGAGATTGCTCTGTTGTTGCTCCTCTTTCCAATGCTGCTCTCAAGCCTGAAGGAATCAGTTCCAGTAAGTGATGTCCTGAGGTGAAGCACAGTCATTTCCCCACACAATTTGTTTTGTTTGCACTATGGTGCCATTGGGCAGTGCTGTGCTTTCTAGTGAAAGCAAATTTTCACCAAAAGTGCTTTTTGATCACTTTCATGATCAAATCATTCCCTATAAACCAACCAACCAAAAGATAGAAGGGGCTACAGCTCTCCTGGCTGAACCCCAACTGAAAATAAAACACTACTAGGATTAACTGAGATTCTACTGTGTCTTCTGCATTCTACAGCTGTGCAGAAAGGTAACAATTTTTAGCATTTTGCACAGGGCTGCAACTAACCACAGGCTATTAATTACTTCTGCAGCCAATAGGGCAAAGAATCTTCTACACTTAACTGTAAGCTGCATGAATTTTGGGCTACATGCAGTGCTCTGTGGTCTGTGCCCCACAGAAATCTCTAAATAACTCTCAGCCAGTGTTGCCCAGCCCCACACAAAGGATTTCATGTCCCTGTGGCACAACAGGCTGTATTTAGTTAGGTGTAAGTAGGTGCTTCCAGGTGAACTACAGTCCTTGAAGAGAGGCAATTCCACCCTCAACCTACAATTTCTAATCTTCCAAAACTAGCACTGGCCAAAATTGCTGCCTGCATGGAAGACTTTATAGCACCTGAGAGCAACCTGCACCTCTTGCCCATTAGCAAAATACCTTATAATCTACTAGAGGATCAGTGTTCCTGCAGTGCTACAGATATGAGTTTGCCTTTTTACCACACTCTTTAATTTTAAGGGACAGTGAAGAGTTGCTGGAGTTCACTAAGTTCCCCAAGTTTGCAGTCACACAGTTAAACACGTAATCAGCTCTTCAGCCTGGAGCCAAACCTGTTCTGGCATTCCCCGTTGTCAGAGCTGGCATCTTGGAGCTTTGTGACACAGGCAGTGCTCAGATAAAATTCTAACTACTACAAAAAATGCTGGTTTATCCCTTCTGGGGAAAAAAAAATATCCCAATCTAGAAGCTGTGCAAGAGGGAAGTTTCCTGGATGGCATCTTAGCCCAGAAACTTCCTTCACATCCAAAATCTGAGTGGAGGATGGCAGCTCAGCCACAATTCTGCGTGTCCTTACTTCTGAGAGGGTCAGCACTCAAATCTCAGCTGCCCACAGCCGAGATCTACAAAGAATTTGCAATTAAGCATGTTCTGGTACCCACCTTTGTCTTTAGAGGAGTGTGAGAGTTTGCACTGTCTGAATGTATTAGCCAGAAGCAGTTAAACACAATTGAGCTGTCTACTTCTAAGGTCAGGACAGAATACTTCACAGCTGCAGTCCTTCTCCCACTGGGTATGACTAATCACATCTACTTCCCTGATATTCTCTCCATCTCTTTTAGGTGTTTGCACAGATAAATTCTTTTTGCCCAAAAGTGCTTTCATGTTGAAATAAGGGCTCACTTTGTATTTTTTCAGCACACATGTATTTTTCTCGAATTCTGAGTAACACCCAGGGATGGTTAGACAGGGAGAAATCACAGGGTTTGGAAGGTATTGTCAAATTGTTCAAGTCCATGACTGAACAGTGCAATTCATCACTTTACCCCCATGTGCCAGATTGCCAGATCAGAGGCTCTTTCTCCTTTGTTAGCTTTTCAAAGATGTGGGGTCCAGAAAGGATGTCACTGTTTTGCTCCCATTTCAGAATTACTTGTGAACAAAGCATTTTTTAATGCACAGAAAAGAATCCAGCATCTATAGTTAAAATAGTAAATTGAGTGGTAATTAACTTAATTGAAGTAATAATGAAAATACAGTCTTTTGAGGACAGCATGGCCTTTAGCTGCTTTAGTTCCAGTCTGACAGAGATAAATCAATTTAAAATTTACACTGGAGATCAACATTGTTAGTAAAGAAGCCCCAAAAGAAGCTCAGAGTAATAGCTCAGAGCTATGTTCAGTATTAAAAAAATAATCCATTTTGCCTTATAATAAGAAAGGGGACTTTTGTAAATTCAAGTAAAATCAAAGATTCCATTTTATGACTTGGAGAATGTTGCTTTTCTTAAGTTGTTCACAATACATAATTAGAACTGGGGTTTACTTTACTGCACACCACACAAGAAATTCTCTGTCTCACTAACCAGAGTGACTGACAGAGAGCTCTCAATCTGTTACTATAGGTCTCTTATCATTCAAAAAAATAGTTGTCAAACTTAATCCCACAGACAAAGCAGATCAAAAAGGAGACTTAAAATTATAATTTTAAAGCTTATAAGTTGGAGGCTTTTTCTTTTTTAATTGGTTCCCTTTGTAACCCTTTTAATAAAAAGAAAAAAAGCAGAGCACGTGCAGTAACCAGCCACAAACCCTCTTCCCTTAACACACACACAATTTTGCAAAGAATGCTTTATTTTAGGTGCAGTAAGCCCTGTACAATTCACAAACCAGTGATTTGTGGCTTGAAGTATTGGACTGTCAACAAGTTAATTAATTTTAAAAGTATTTTCAATTAAAAAAATAATAGCTAATAAAGACACAGGACATAAAATCATTTGTGATTAAAAGGTCATTGATATTTTTCTACTGGACTTTCAGCATAACATTATTGAAAAAGTCTCACATTCATGCAAGTGTTATAATGGAAAAGTCTAATCTTTTTTTCAGTATTGATGTGTGTTTGATCTAATAGTGACACATGAAATCTCATTAGAATTTAAATATACATCTTAACTTTTACTGAATTGTAAGCTCTGTAAATTTATAATATGTAGCACTGCAATTCCTGATACTATATGTGGGAGCTCTCCCACACTGTATCACATTCTCTCATATCTTCTGAAAAGAATGAAAGATATCAAACTCTTATTATTCACAATTTATATAGGCATTTAGATATAACATTGCTAAATGTCACAACACTACGAATTAAATGATTAATGAGAAATCTTTGCACTATATTTGCATGCTACTATTTTTTATTATTTTAAAAAATACTTAAATGTCAGGTCCAGGAGGTGGCTGTGTGATTAAACATTTCTCTGATTTAAAAGCCTGACAGAGAAATGGAATGACCAAGCTCTGAGCCACACAAACACAGGACAGCTCAGAGCCTGCCTTGGAGAGCACAACATGATCCCTCCCACTGAACACTCAGCCCAGGGTTCCAAGAACAGTAAATGTTTAACTTCCCTGGAAACAGAAAGTCACCTGCTGTCCTTCCCACTAGCTCTATAACCCCGTCAGCTCCACAGTTAATGGCAACAGATTTTGATCAACCAACAAATCCCTACCTGAAGTCAGGCTTCTGGGCTCCCCCTTGGAGCTTTTTACATAGAGGGTACAGTGACTAGAGTCATGGAATCATAGAATAAGCTCAGCTGGAAGAGACCCATCAGGATCATCAAGTCCAACTCCAGGCCCTGCACAGGACACCCCAGGAGTCACACAATGTGCCTGAGAACATTGTCCAAACACTCCTTGAGCTCTGTCAGGCTGGTGCTGTGACCACTGCCCTGGAGAGCCTGTTCAGAGCCCAAACACCATCTAGAGGAAGAATCTTTTTCTAATATCCAACCTAAACCTGCCCTGACACAACTTCAGGCCATTCCCTCGGGTCCTGTCAGTGTCAGCACAGAGCAGAGATCAGTGCCTGTCCCTGCTCTTCCCCTCAGGAGGAAGCTGCACCTGCACTGAGGTCTCCCCTCAGTCTCCTCCAGGCTGAACAGACCAAGTGTCCCCAGCTGCTCCTCACAGAGCCTCCCCTCAAGGCCCTTCTCCACCCTTCTGTCACACCGTGGGACACACACTGCACACAGCAGGAGCAGGCCAGCCTGATCCAACACTGGTTGCAATGCTGGGCCATCACTCCCATCCCCTGTGTCCCTACCACATTCTCCTGCCAGCAATCCCCTGCTTCCCCTGCGGCTCTAAGGCCCTGTCCATGCTCCATGACAAGACGAGCCAGTCATCAAGGCAGATGCTTTACTGTGAGGGTGTGAGGCCCTGGCACAGGGTGAACAGAGAAGATGTGGGTGCCCCATCCCTGGAAGCGTTCAAAACCAGGCTGGATGGATGCTGAACAACCTGATCTAGTGGAAGGTATCCCTGCCCATGGCAGGGGGACTGCAACAAGATGATCTTTAAGGTCCCTTCCAACCCAAGCCACTCCGTGATTGTGTGTACAGCCAGCCAAGCCTGCACATCAGGTCCCTCGGCTGGCCCCAGTGCCACACTGAATGTCTGTGGGAGGGATTGTCTGTCTGCAGCAAAGCCTGAGCTCAGAGCTTGTGGGAGACTTACCAGGCCTCTTCTCTTCCCATTGCTATGAGAAAATTTGTCACCAGGTTTAAATGGCAGGAGTTGAAACCTGTTGAATGAAGAGAATAAACACAAATGAAAATACAGTAGCTTTTGCAAAGAGCCCTCTCTACCCCAGAAGTCTTGTTACTCTTTCCAGCAAAGCCCCTGGCCCACCTTTCTCCCTTGTGTAGTTTTGCTTTTGCCACTCCAACAGATTTCTGGAACCTACTTCCAGTTCCTTCAAGCTGAGGTTTTGAATTTAGGCACAATGCTCATCCTTCCTAGAAGTACTTGTGTCAAAGCACTGCCAACCTCAGAAAGGCAACAAGAAGCAGGAAACGTAAATATTTCTTTTCCACAACTATCATGTAGGCTAGTCTATTGTTTTTGAACTCCTAATGCTCATCTCCATCAGTTAAAACAACTGATCTTGCCAAGTCTCCCAACAGCACAATTGCTGTGGGTATAAAACCATAAGCCTTGAGCTACTGAAATTTCTCTGTAGCTGCTCCTCCTTTCTTTGAAAACAGTACCAAGAGCTTCTTTGCTATGCAGCCATGTGAGAGGAGAGCTCAGCACAATCTGTGCCACAGCACTGATTAACTTCTCTCCAAGAGGAGAGGAGCAAGGCAGACACACTGATATCCACCCTCCAACCAATGCTGAAAAATTCTCCAAGACCAGAGCTTTTCTGAGGAAGAATTCTAACAGCAGCAAAGTTAAACTGCATCAGAATTCCACACCTACCTTTTCATCAACAAAGTGTGAGCTTGTGTCACTGAAATCAATGGGAATTTTATTACAGACTAAATCAGAAGAGATGGGAAGAAGGGGGAGAAACAATTAAAAATCCTGTATTTCTAAGTTTTAGTTCTTATAAAGAGCCTAATCAGATTCCTGTGCATGTAAGTCAGTATTTCCTTCATTAGTGCAGCTACTTGGCCATAAAATGAGTATATTGCATTTATTCATGCATCTAGTGTGAAAAAAAGAGATTTTCATACATTTAGAAAAAAAATCTTTGAAATAGGCAGACAGAATTTAAAATACGTTAAGTCAATAATTTATGCCACAATATGATCCAGAGGTATTTATCATTCTGTCCTTTATAGATCCTTTATAGATTAATTTATATAAACAGAACAAACATTTCTTCCATCTGTATTGAAAAAAACCCTCTCAACTAATCTAAAAAAAAAAAAAAAAAAAAAAGGAAAAAGTTAGGTATAAACACATTTTAGTGATTTTAGGAGTAAAGAATTCCCAGCTGACAATCATCATCCACCCCCAGCTCAAAGGTCCATCTTACTGTGACAGCAGCAGCCCACAAACCTGGCATGGCTCACAGCTGCAGCAATTCTGCCCTTCCTACCTGGATGGGTTATTGCTATTGTTATTATTAAACTGATTACACACTTCTGAGGTTGAAAAATGTTGCCTTTAACATTTAACTTTCCTGGAAAGATATGCGTAGGAGGAGAGGTTTTTTTAAAGACTGCACTTCATACAAAACAAATAGGACCTCTCCTTCTTTTTATTAAACTTGGAGGGGTTTGGGTGTTTATTGTGTTTATTTCGGGGATTTCTTTGTAATCATAAGGCAAGAATTTATGATTTAAGACTTGACTGAATCATGACACAAACCACCCAGGATTTATAGTTGCCTTACACAGTCCCCTTTGGTAACCAGCACACATCACATCAATCTCCAGCTGTTTACAGACCTCCCCTCTCCCTCCCTTCAGAGGTGTCAGTTGGTCTGTAAGATACAAATATGAAAAAGTTCCCAATGCCTTGTGTTTATCCCCAAATCTGGATGCTCTGCTGCTCATAGCTCCCTTTTCTCTCATTAACAATGACCTCAAAAGACAATGTTCCACTAGTGCATCCCATCTGGATACCCCTCACGAATGTCCTGCATTTCCTGAGTCATTAGGAAGGGACTGGCCAGCCTGGTGTCCAGCAGAGCCCGCTGTTCCTTGAGAGCCCCAAGAGCTGCGTCAAAGGTACATTTGAGGCACCAGGTCTCTAATCTGGTCTCCTTCACCCTGGATTTCAGTAACATGAGCAGATACAGGGGCAGGGAGGGGATCCTGCCCCTCTGCTCAGCCCTGCTGAGGATCACCTGGAGCGCTGTGTCCAGTTTGGGGCTCCTCAGGACAGGAGAGATGTGGAGCTCCTGGAGCAGGTTCAGTGGAGGGTGACAAAGATGAGGAAGGGCCTGGAGCATCTCAGTGAGGAAAGGCTGAGGGAGCTGGGCCTGTTCAGCCTGGAGATTCCTGAGAGGGGCCCTCATCCCTGTGTGTCAGTGTCTGCAGGGAGGAGTCAGGGCATGGACCAGGCTCTGCTCCCTGGGGCGATGGGACAGGAGGAACGGGCAGACTGATGCACACAAGTTCCACCTGAACATGAGGAAGAATTTCTTTCCTGTGCAGAGACCAAGCTCTGAGACACACTGCCCAGAGAGGGTGTGGAGCCTCCCTCACTGCAGATATTCCAGACCCACAATCCTGTGCCATGTGCTCTGGGATGGCCCTGCCCGAGCAGGGAGCTGGGACCACATAACCCACTGATGTCCCTTCCAGCCTGACCCATCTCGGGATCCAGCGGTCGTGTGGCACAATGGCAACGCCATCCCCATGTCCCGTGTGTGTCCCTGTGTCCTGCCTGTGTCCCTGTGCTCCCCGTGTCTGTCCCTGTGTCTTGTGTGTCCCTGTCCCTGTGTTCTCATCCCGTGTCCCTGCTCCACGCGTGTGTCCCTGTGTCCTGCGTATGTTCCTGTGCCCCGCATGTGTCCCTGTGGCCCGTGTGTCCCTGCCTGTGTCCCTGTGTCCTGCCTGTGTCCCCGTGTCCCTGCCCGTGTCCCCCTGTCCCGCCTGTATCCCGGTGTCCCTGCCTGTATCCCCGTGTCCCGCCTGTATCCCGCTGTCCCACCCGTGTCCCCCTGTCCCGCCTGTATCCCCGTGCCCCTGCCCGTGTCCCCCTGTCCCGCCCGTGTCCCCGCCTGTGTCCCCCTGTCCCGCCTGTATCCCGCTGTCCCGCCCGTGTCCCCCTGTCCCGCCCGTGTCCCCGCCCGTGTCCCCCTGTCCCTGCCTGTATCCCGGTGTCCCGCCTGTATCCCGGTGTCCCCGCCTGTATCCCGGTGTCCCGCCTATATCCCTGTATCGGTGTGTCCCGCCCGTGTCCCCGCCCGTGTCCCCCTGTCCCGCCTGTATCCCGGTGTCCCGCCTGTATCCCTGTATCGGTGTGTCCCGCCCGTGTCCCCGCCCGTGTCCCCCTGTCCCTGCCTGTCCCGCCCATGTCCCCCCGTCCCGCCGCCCCGCCCCCTCGCGCCTCCCGGAAAGGTTCCCGTTCGCTTCCGGTCCCGTGCCCCATCATGGCGGCGGCCCCTGCGCCCGGCGGGCTCTGAGCGCTGCGGAGCCGCCCCGCTCCCGCCGCCCTTCCCCGCTCGGTCCGCGCGGGGCGAGCCGGGCGCGGTGCCGGCGCCGCCGGGAGCCGTTCCCGGGCTGCCGCGCGGGTCCCGCCCGGGGCCGAGGCGCCGCCGCCGCCATGGCGCCGGTGCAGCTGGAGAGCGCCCAGCTGGTGCCGGCCGGCCCCGCGTCAGCCCCGGCCCCGCCGGCCCCCGGCGCCGTGACAGCCGCCGCCAGCCCCGGCTACCGCCTCAGCACCCTCATCGAGTTCCTCCTGCACCGCACCTACGCCGAGCTCACCGTGCTGGCCGACCTGTGAGTGCCGCAGATCTCTCCGCGCCCGGCTGGCGGTGCCGCCTCGCAGCATCCCGGGAGGATGCGGAGGCCTCGCCCGCGATCTGTCCCGGAGCGCATCCGGGGCTGCAGTGGGGGGAGGTGGTCGCGCTTTCCTATTCATAAAATGGTTTGGGTTGCAAGGGACCGTAAAGATCTCCCATTTGCATCCCCCTGCCACGGGCAGGGACACCTTTCCCTAGACCAGGTTGCTCATAATCCCATCCAGCCTGGCCTTGAACACTGCCAGGGATGGGGCATCCACAGCTTCCCTGGGCAGCCTGTGCCAGGGCCTCACCAGCCGCACAGAAGAATTTTTTAGGTATCTTTTTCTATTTGAACCCATTCCCCGCTGTCCTGCTCTTGTAAATAGCCTTGTCCTTTCTTCCACCCAGGGAAATGCCTGTGCAGGCAGGTTGGCCTCTGCATCAGGCTGTGTCCAGGGACACAGCGAAAGCTGCTGACTGATCTGTCATAAACAGAGAAAAGGACTGTGAGAACTGGAGAGCAACTGCAGATTGGCTCCTTAAATGCTTAAGTTTGCCCCCAAGTTATTGCCAAAAAACCCAGCTGTAGTGCTGGTACTGATATTGAAATATGTGAAACTCAAATGTCTGAAACTGAGATATTCTCAGATGCTGCCACTCCTTGACGTACTTCCGTAGTTTTTAAAATACCATTTGATTATTTTTGGTAAATAAGTTATTTACATTTACTTAATGATCTGGTGTGCTGATGTTGTTGCGTTGGAAGTGGCAAAACAAGGGGTGTTTTTGAGCCAAGAAAAACTTTCCTGAAAGCATTTGAACTCTGAATAAACCTGTTTCCCTCTTTGTTTGACCGTAGAGGTTCTTGTGGGGAAGCTGTGTGTTTCAAGAAGTGACATACAGAACAAATGGGAAAAGATAGGTGTAGCTTTTATACAGTACCATGTCTGGTAAGGGTGTAAACAGAAGTTTGCCTGACATGAGTTAAAGAGTGCTCGAACTCTGGAAAGGACAAGGAATTTTAGAGTTTTAGTTTGCTTTGAAAAAACTCCCAGAATATCACTCAAGAAGTCCTTCATGTATATTTATGGCATTTGTAGAGTAATTGATCTCAGCAGCCTTCATCAAACTTTTCAGTTCATTTGACCAGTTTGCCTGGTACAGAGTAGTGACAGGTGACCCATGGTACTATTTTTTATATACTTTGTAGTTGTGCAGAAATTTCTGTACCTGAAGGCGGCTAACAAAATTTCTAGTTGTCTGGAGTGTAATAGAATGAGATATAACAAATCTCTTTTTTTCTCCCTCTTCTTTCATATAGATTACCAAGAAAGACTGATATGGAAAGGTGAGTTATGATAAGAGAATCTATAATACATGTTAAAATACAGAACTTGTTTAGGATGTTAATATTAATACACTGTTTAAATAAAATCTTTTTCGTTTAATTTTAGATTTTATGCAAGAAAATAAGCTTTGTCTGTCTTGCTGTCCCTACATAGTTTCAAGATTTTTCTTGGCATCAGTGACAATATTGGGTTTGTTGGTTGTTTGGATTTATAGTTTTTGGGGCTTTTTTTTTTTTGTTGCTGTTACAGTAGGTGAACTCTGTTAAGGGTGTTTTTCTCTTCATGAATCTTGAAGCAATGAATTGACAGTAAAGCTGACATGAAAGGGAACTGGAAAATTTAAATAGATTCTAGTTAGTGTGATAAAGAAGTGTTTTGTTCAGAAGCAACAGTTTAGCAACGACAACAAGGTAAAAACCTCATTTTTGCATTTTTCCATGTTACCTGGTCTTTCTTATCAAGAACACTTTTCTGCTCCTGTTCTATGTGGTTTTGAAGTGTGAAAATTATTAGAGAGCAAATGTAAGAGACCAGAACAGCATCCTGTTGAGACAAAGAAAATCCATTTACTTTTCTGTTTCTCTTAGTAAATGTTATGAAACTTGTCGAAATATTGTTCCCTTATTTTGTCTTGACATATTAATTGACCTAAATTTCTTTAGAGAGATATAGAAGCTATGATATTCGGAAGAATCTTAGTAAAGAATTCTGTGTACCAGGATGATCATTAATTGCTATCTGAAATGTTCCAAAACTCTCATAACATGTAGAACTAATCCTATTTTCATGGAATCATAACCTGGAATGATTACTTGTACCCCTTTTCCTTCTGTTTCATTAAGAGGAACAGTATGGATTTTGATTGAGTTTACTTTGGATTTTTAATTATCATAGTATTTACTGAAGAAATTACTTCCAGCTTGGGTTCAGAGCTCCCTTGTACTGATGGGTGAGCTTTTCTCATCTAGATATTTAGCATTTCTAGGTAAAGCTACTTTGTTGGGCACATGGATGTGAGGCAACAACTTAAATCCTAATGGATTAGAGAAAAGAAAATGAGACAGTCTTGAATGTACAAAGAATGTCCTACGATTGAAATTGTCTTGAAATTAAATGTTCACATCCTTGTCAGCTTTGACTTAAACTCCTCTTGGTGAAATGGATTTCCAGCTCTTGGAGGAGCTCATCTGTAGGAATGTGGCTTAATTATGCATATTTTCTCTAGCTTTGAGACTCTAATGGTTTCAGTAGTTGGGCTTCAAGCTCTGTTTCTTGGAGCTGGAGCCTGGTGACATGGCACATATACTTCAGTGAAGATGTGGTGGTGTCATTCTGTAATAAAGTCCACATAAAATATAAGTTCTGTACTACAATGCCTATTTAAAAGATGCTAGGCTAAGAAAAACTGATGAGAAATTATGCATCACAGTATAACATAGCACTTTTTTTTTTAGGGTCATTTATTAGTTACCAACTGTAGGAATAAATAACTCTTAAAACAAAGTGGTTGGATTAAAAAAAAAACATTAGTACTGTGGTGGAAAATTAATAGTGCTGAGTTGCGGGGGAAATCCAGGGGTTTTCTTGTTGGTAATGGAGACTGGGTGTTGCACAGTATCATTTTCTGGGTGACCTGCCTCAGTCTTTGACCCCATCTCCATGATTCTTTGTTTTCCTCATGTCTAACTAGTTTTTCACTGGTTTAATTTGTAGCTGTTGTCCTTGGCCTTCTGCACCTCTGAAAAGTGTCTGGTTCCATCTTCCCTACAATACCCCTTTAGATATTTGAAGATGTCAGTAGGATTTTGCCACAGCCTTTTCTTCTTAAGCAGGAGCAAATTCAGCCTCGTCAACCCATCCTTGTATTCCACATGTTTCCTGCAAATTTAAATCCATCTTCTGATCTCCCCTTTATCACAGAGCAATTCATCCTGTAGAAGGCAATTTGTTGATCAAATTGGTGGTGATCAAGGGTGGTTCGCCCTTGGCAAATTTCTGATGGTTGTTTCCAGGCTAATTTCATGCTTGGCATTTATCAGGATATAGCTTAGAGGAATATTTGTCCTATGAAATTTTTTCTTAACTGAACTTAGGCCAAGTGACCTAGAGGTCCCAAGATCCTCCTTTGCCTACTTGAAGAAGGACATGGTGTTGGCCTTTTTGCTGTCATCAAGACCTTTGATCACAGTGGATTTTGAAAATGATAGGGAGCAACTTTACAGTGGCATGGGTCAGCTTCCTCAGAGTCCTTGGATGCAACCCATCTACTCCTATGGACTTTTGTATGTCAAGCTTGCTTAAGTGGTCCTTAACTAGATTTAATTCTACTGTAGCTAATGCTTTACTCCCCAGACTCAGCCATTAGTCTGGAGGATCTTAAACCTGAGATCCAAACTTAGCAGTGAAGACCAAGAGTTAAAAACATACTGAGCAACATGGTTGTTAGAAAGATTTTTAAATTTTGTTTCTTTTTTTGTATAAATAAACTCTTTCCTGAGGTTTCATCTTCCTTGGATATTTATTTTTGTGTAGCCTAGCATGAGGTCATATACCTGTAATGAAAGACAGTGCAGCAAATTTGAAGACCTTTATGTTTTATTAGGGAAGTAATTCCCAATGCAGTTGTGATTCAGGGATGATGAAGCAGGGTTCTGTCAAATCAAAGTAACAAGTCTTCTCTAACTTCATTTAAGTTGTATTAATGGAACAGTTACTGGAATACTCTGTCTAGAGTTGTCAGTCATTTTCATTTTTAAATTGTTGTGCTTTTTGGGAGATTTTTTTTAAAATTTATTTTCAGTCACAGAACATCAATTTGAAATTTTCTTGCTATCGTGCTGCTTTCACCATAGATATTTAACATAACTACTGGATTTTAGCAACTTCTATGTGGAGTTTGTCTGAGAGATTCCTGGCTTTCTAAAGTCTCACTGTAGTCATCTTTCAAATCATAAAGTTTTCCTGAATCTTTCAGAATTCTCAACATTTTATTTCCATAGTGTGTTAGAGCAGTGTGTATGTACAGCACCTTGACCACCACTTGAAATCTTAATATCAGGCTGAATGCCATTCCAAAACACGTGTTCTAGAACACAGAGAAATTACTGGCTTAGTGCCCAAGTTCTTGGATGAGGCTCAGGGTCTGTAATGGAAGAAACAGGACCAGATGGTATTAATGTGCTTCTGGCGTTACATGTTCATCTGCTACAAGCAGATTATGCTTTACTTGCCCAAAGAGTTAACCTCATTACACCAGCACTCTCAGCAGAATCAGGCTCTTTTTGTGTTATGAGTTTGTGTTTTACAGATGGGGATCAGAAGGAGATGCAGCTTCTGTTTGGTAGAGGCCAGTACAGTATGCACTAATTAATGTTCTTTTTGTCCAAACGCTTCTGTTACTTTAGCAAACCATACCAGGAAAACAGCTTAGGTTTGGGGTTTTTTCCAAACTGAGTAGAAAACCATGGTGAAATTAGTAAATTGAACACACAGAAAGGGAGGAAAACCTGTATAAACTGTTGATGGAGTGGTGCTTCAGAGTGTATGGTATTACAGATCTACACTGTAGATCTTTGTGTCTCATCTGATGCATCTGCAATGTAGATCTGTAATAAAGCATGAAAATCTGCCTGTGCCCCTATTGCATTCTCTTTTACAAAAACTAGCTCAGAAGACATGCAGACACACTCCTTCATTTTGACTATTTTGTACAAAAATGGTGGGAGGAATACTGAGAGTCAATAAGTTCTTACCTCGTTTTCTTTGCAAGGCAGAAAAGCAAAGTTAAAGGATGGGGTTTTTGTGGTTTTCCCTATTTCTATTTTGTATCATACTGTGTAAAGATATTGTAAAATATTGTAAAAATGCTAAAATGATATTTTGTTTAGAATCTTATTTATTTATTCATAGTGAATATAAGTGTAATGTTACTGTAAGGTCCTTTAATCCTTGGGTATGTTGCCTACTTTAAACATAATCTTAAGCCTTGGGGAAATCCTTTAAAAGGTATAAAGATAATTTAGTTAAGCTCACTATGGAATTATTTCTCTTACAGTCATTGATTAATTCCTATGAATATGCCTTTTGTTTCCCAGATAGTCATGATTTGTTAGAATCCATATATGTTGTTAGGTATTCACAACAGACTTTTCCCCCCCATACTCTTAAGCAAGCAAGCAAGCCACAGACTACTAATGCCTGCATTAACACAATTAATAGTTATCATTACAGCTCGTTATTTTTTTAATTGGCACACAGTTAAATTACAGCTTTACTGTATATCTAAGCACTAGCGTAATGTACATTTCTTTTTTTCCAGAAAAATAGAGATAGTGCAGTTTGCAAGTCGCACTCGGCAGCTGTTTGTTCGTTTGTTAGCCTTGGTCAAGTGGGCTAATAATGCCGGGAAGGTGGAGAAGTGTGCGGTAAGTTAGAGACAGAGTCTGGCATGGAACAGCCTCTGAGGGACATGGGATAGTGCTGCACTCTGACTTCTTTTTATTACTGAATTTTAAAAAAATATTCCTGGTTAGAAATTGTATAATCTTTTTTTTTAACAGTTCGTGTTCCCAAAAACTCATCAGTGGTATAAAATGAAAGGCTTGTCTGCACAAAGTTTCAGGAGCAATTTGGGTTAATGACGGGGAAGATGTTGATCTGAGTGTCTTAGTTCCTATTATCCTGATCTTGGATAAATAAGAATAAAGTCCAGAATGTTGCAGAAAAACAAGTCCCTACTGATTACAAACAAGTGTGGTTGCATTCCAGTAGCAGTCAGCCGATAAAGAGCTGTGAGGCTGTACAGATCCCCCACAGCATCGGGAATGGCATGTGGGTTTTAAGTTTCCTTGCATATGAATGTAGGAAGTGGCCAGAATATTCATTCTTTCTTTGTTTCGTAAATGCAGTTACTTGATTTGGAAGTGACAGATAAACTGAATATAAAGGGACATTGATTGTACATTTTTTTGATTTCCCTTTTTTGTTTTTAAACTCCTTATACTCTACAGATGATATCGAGTTTCTTAGATCAGCAAGCCATCCTGTTCGTGGACACTGCTGATCGCCTGGCGTCGCTGGCTCGAGATGCTTTGGTTCATGCTCGGCTGCCCAGCTTTGCCATCCCTTATGCAATTGATGTTCTGACAACTGGATCCTACCCTCGGCTGCCCACCTGCATTAGGGTAAATAACTCTGCCGTGTCTGGGGCTGTGGGAATCCCCAGGAAGGCATCAAATGCACGGTAATCAAACTGATTGTGTGTGTGCAGATGGAAGTGTGGCTCAGTCCAGGCCTAGTGCCAAGTCTCTGCAGTGCCAGTTTCTCTTGCAGAATACTTCCTGTTTGAACAAGTTACACTTTTCCAGTAAAGCATTCCCTCCTTTATTTAGTTCTGCCAAATTTAGTGATTTTATTCACTGGTGAGTCTTGGGTAAAATGTAATCAGCTAGAAAGCAAATATAAGATAGAAAACTTCACTGGGTATTTATATTTTCAGACTTCTGGTCTGGCTGGTTTTCACAATTGCTGCTATCAATATATTATACGTGTTTGAGATACATAGACTTGCTTGTGTTTATTGTAACAGGATAAAATAATCCCTCCTGACCCAATAACAAAGAGTGAGAAGCAAACCACACTTCATCAGCTAAACCAGATCCTTCGCCATCGGCTCGTGACTACAGATCTCCCTCCACAGCTGGCAAATCTTACAGTCGGTGAGAACTGGAATTACTTTTGAAGGAGACATTATTGCAGGCTGATATAAAATTGTTGTTTTAATGCTACAGCAAAGGTAAATGATAGCTTTATTGAGACAATTAAGGATGCATCATCTATTAAGACTGGGATCCTGTCTCTATATGACATCAAAATATGTGGGGTTTTCCCTGTTTGAAAAATGAGAGCACTGATAAAATTGCTGAAATATTATTTATTTCCAAGCAGAAATCTTGTGCAGGTAATGCCAAGAAGTTTAGACATTGTCTTGCTCTTTCAGCAAATGTTAAGCGAAACAGTCTTTAGGCTACTTCATCTTAATTTAATTTTAAAATCAGTGGAACTGTTAGGTCTTCTTGCAGAAGGTCTTTGAACTTAAGTTTAAACAAATCACTCAATGTTGCCTTTTTAAGCTGTTTTGATATTCATGCTCAGGCACAGAAGTTGTTCATATTTATGCATGCCTTTTGTTCAATGGCTCACCACTGTGCCAGATCTCTTAAACTGTTTTGAGATCTCTGTTTTCATTTATCCCAAGTAGTGGTGAACATTAAGACAACCTTTTATACAGGAAGGATGGCTATAAACTGGACTAGGTTATTGCAGATTCACAGAGAATAGGGTGGGAATGGACCTAGTCCATGCCTTTAACCAGGACAAGGCTGGCCATTTGTAAACCATTCCCCACAGACCTAGGTCAAAGATGTTTCTGAAGAATCTTAGTGCTGTTTTTTCTCTAGTCCCTGTGTGAGTGCTTGCAGTATCAGTATTAGAGGTATCTTAGTTTAACAGAAATATATATGAATGGTATATGAATAATATGTCTGAGCTCTTAAGAGCTTTCAGTTAGCTAAACATTTCAATGACTATTATTTTCTGTTTTGGAGTGTGATTTGTTTAAAGAGCATGTCTGGGGTGCTCTTGAAGATGAAACTTCCTGAGTTAAATGGATAAAATTTTTGCAAGAATATTTCTAAATGTCTTTAATTGTGGAGATATATGACATCATTTGTTAAATGATTGAGAAGGTTGACCTGCATGTCAGAGTAAGGACTTGTACTCACTTGTTTGCTCTACCTCTCATTCTTTTTATGACCTTGCTTGCATAGTTTTAAAGTCCTTGCTCCCAATTCTTGAAACAGGTAGCAGTGTTCACAGAGGTGTGAGGATGTACGTGTCAATTAGATAAATAATATGTGTGAACTTCGCTTGTTGTGTGTATATAAATTCTGCAAAATATTATCTTCCTTACATGAAAATGGATTTATAATATTCTAATACTAAATAAATGCTTTGCAGTGAGATGTGTTTTCAGGGATAGATTTCAGCCTGGGCTGAGTTCCATGTTCTGAATGTCATTTGAATATTGCTGAAAGCCTTCATTGTTGATAGTAGCAAAGAATAGGAATATTTCAGGCAGATGTTTGGTTTGTCAGGCTGGTAGTCAGCTCCGTGTTACTCTGTATTACAGAAACACAAGTGTTAACAAGTGATCAGATTTCACAAGTTAGCTTCAGGACAGTTTGTACATCTTTCTGTGCTGCTTATTGACATTGGGTCTGCAGACTGTGAAATGTTCACAGTTGCACGGAAACATAAGCACCAGAGCAGAAATGATAGGGAAGTAATCCATTACCAGTGCCAGGAGCTACCACACTGCTCTTTTTTAGGCATCTTAGGAGATTGAAATAAAACATTCTTGTCTTCCTTAGCCAATGGCCGTGTGAAGTTCCGAGTTGAGGGTGAGTTTGAGGCCACCTTGACAGTGATGGGTGATGACCCTGACATCCCCTGGCGCCTTCTCAAGCTGGAAATTTTGGTTGAAGACAAGGAAACTGGTGGTAAAGAAAAAAATCAAACCTTTACACTTCGTTTTTAACATGTTATTTGTCTCTGGCACTTGTATAAGTCTTGTTTATGCTGAGTTTTCTGCATATCACCGCTTAAGAGAATGAAATTATATGTACTTGTCCTGTTTTGACCTTGCTTTACAGACTTTTAATCCCTTAACAATATACAGTGACTGTAGTAAAATGACTGACATTTTCAGAGTAAACCAAGAATTTTGTTGTTTTGTTATAAAACCTGGTATGGAAATTGCTCGGTACAGTTGTATCTTTTATTTTTAATTTATCAATTTACCAAATTATTTTATATACCTGCTTTCCTGATGACTAATGTGGCTTATTTTTCATTTTCTGAAGATGGTCGAGCCTTGGTTCACAGCATGCAGATCAACTTCATCCATCAGCTGGTGCAGTCCAGGCTGTTTGCTGATGAGAAGCCCCTTCAGGACATGTACAACTGCTTGCGTATCCTTCAGAAAGGGCCCTCTGAATTAGGGTTTAATGTAGCCTTGCTCTTTGTAGCTGCAAGTCAGGAAAGATGGATTTCCTGCTAAGCTTGGGGGAAATGTCTGCACGTGAAGTTATGGTGGCCTTGAAGTAAATGATGGCTTTGGAAGCAGTAATTCTCAGGTGTCTGCATGTCAAATTTAATTGTACACACTAAATCAGCAAAGGTGAAGGTGAGGTACTCAAGGCAGCAGGTTGTGTGGTAAGTCAGTGCAGCAGCAGCAGCAAATTTTGGAGATGAAATACAGAGCTGACTTGGAAGTTCTGGGAGTTGGCAGTTCTTGCCACCAAGAACTGCAGTAAAGGGCAGTTGATGACGGTGTGTTAACTCTCTTGTATCTGTGTGAATAATGACACAAGATACAGGGTGTGCAGTGATTTTCCACTTGCAAAGGGCACATTGCAAGACAATGTGAAATGGATTTCAGTGAAACTCTTTCTGCAAAAAGAGTCATGTTTTTTAGGGTGGCTGTGGGAGATGGGGTTAGTGGTACCTATAGGGTGAATGGAATTTCTTTGTTAGTAATCATCTTTTCAGTAAAACACGATGACAACTAGAAATCTGTAAAACAGGGCTGTGGCTCTCTTGTCTAACAACCTGTCCTAGTTTAGAGTTTGGAAAACCACAAAAAAAAAACCCTTTTGAGAAATATTTGGTACTGTTTATACGTATTTATCTGTGGATTAGTACATCAGAGTGTTTTCAGACAGCGTCTTGTGTGACTTGGGTGACAGAAGGATTGATGTGGTGTACAGAAACAGGTTTATGCAGTGTACAGACTTCCTGGACCTCTTACATTTTCTTAGCTCCCTGCATTAGACTCCTTCTGCCTGGCTCTGCAGCTGGAAGTCCTGCACTCACAAACACTAATGCTGATCCGGGAGCGCTGGGGTGACCTTGTGCAGGTGGAGCGGTACCATGCAGGGAAGTGTCTCTCCCTCTCTGTTTGGAAGTAAGTGCATTTCAAAAGGACTGTTAACAAACAGTAAATGAAATAACAGGAGGGATTATATTTACCAAGCTTGAGCCATGATTTTCAGAATTGCACACTTTTTTTGATGTGAGACTCCTAAATTCTTGTAATTAAGTACATACACATGTTTCGTGATTTGCAAAGAAGTAAGGGTTGCACATTAATGTACAGAAGAGCCATGGATGCAGTTATAAATGATTTTATTTTATTACACAGATATCTAAAATTTGATTAGATCTCTGTCAGACTTCTATTGCATTTATTGCTTGACTTACACTAGACAAAATTTTAAAAAGCAACCCAAGTGCATTTCTGATTGTGTTAAATTTTCAGTCATCTAAAACTCTTCATGTAGTTACCGTTTACCACCAGTTCTGCTTTAAAATGTCATCTAAAACAAATGCCTGTTTCAGTTCAGCTGCCACAATGTTGTTTTTAACCAGAACACACAGAATCAAGGTTTAGCTACTGAAAAATATTTTTTCTGTTCTTCCAGTTGCATGGTTTAATTATTCTATTTATTTTAAGTCAACAGGTACTTGGCAGGAAAACAGGGACTGCATCTGTCCATAAGGTCACTATAAAAATTGATGAAACTGATGTCTCAAAACCCTTACAAATATCTCATGAGCCTCCACTGCCAGCCTGTGATTCCAAACTGATGGAAAGAGCCATGAAGGTAAAGATTTGCTTTGCAAGAGGCATCTAATTTTGTGAATCAAAAACTCAAGTGCTTTACACTGTCAGTTTGTTCCACTTTGATTCTATTTAAAGAGCTGTTTCTAAGATTGCTAGTAAGTAGTTACCGTAGGTTGTGTAGTATTTATGTGAGGACCTCAAATTGTTGTTACAAATTATTTGCCTTGACTTAATCTTAAAAACTGCACCTACTTCACAGTGCATTATACCACTTGTGAGACAGAATGCTGAGGCTGGGGGGAAACAACAGTATTATTAGGGTTTGGCTTGAAATGCTTTATAGAGAGACAGTTCTTCCCTTTTCTGTCTTGGATCTCCTCTGAAAATCAGCTTCCCCTTGTCACTGGAGTTGGCTACCCAGCAGTGTCATCCACTTTAGAAAATCTTACATTATGATTTGGAAATCTTGTGCTGAAGAGCTCATGTGGTTTGTTTGTTACAAGTGCTGGGTGAAACTTAGTTTTACAATACCACTAACCAGGTTTTCTCATGTGGCCTATTTGAATGTTCAAATTCCTGTATTTTAAAGGTGGGGTTGTTGCAATGATCCAAAATGAGTAACTGCAGTCAACTACCTACCTGGATCGTGCTTCACCAGGGATAATTCTAGGGATAATTCTGTCTTAAAGATATTTAAGAAAAACTGCATTCTGGGTATTGTAATAAATGCTCTGTAAGTCCCTCAGCAAATGTGGCTGTGACATATCAGGATGTCTGTCTGTCATTATTTCTTTCAGTCTCTGGGTTTAGGAGAGTTAGTAAATTTGAGTGAATGGTGTAGTCTTCAAAATTTCAGTTTTCCCACAGGGAAAAGCTCCCCAGCTCAGATATTTCACCTGTCTTACAGCTGCTGATGGTAGCCTCCACCTCCTGTACATCCTTTGTATTTCAGCCTCTTTCCATCATGTTACCAGTGCTGACAGACAAGTCTGTATGGTGGGTGTCAGGAACTGCCAAGGTTTCAGCTACAGAGGGATGTGGGAAACCTAGTGAAGCATGGGAGCCTTCTACTCTACTTCTAGAGTAGGAATTCTAGTGTTAATATAATAAATACATACTACATTCACTTATTTAATAGCCTAAACTAGCACATTTAGGCTGCTAAATATAGAGTTGATTTAGTGAAGGTGCTGTATTTTTGTGTAAGTCCAAGAAAATGCTCTTTATCTACAGCATCTGCTGAAGATCCACTGGAGCTGATGCAGCCCAAGCTCACTGAATGAAGTCTGCAGCCTGTAGATTAAGATATGAGGCAACTGTGAATTTGAGATGTATCAAAGTTAATTCTGTCCCCCTTTATGAGGACTTGCTCTGAGCTTAAAAAAGTTATCAGCTGTGGTAAATACAGTGCTGTTGTAGTGTTTGAATAATGATCTCAGCTGTAATGATGTAGATGGCACACTGGGTTTCTGTTTGTTTAAGATATTGTATAAAACAGTGGCACAAACAAACATGTTTGTCTGAGCAGGTTCTGCATTAACCTAATGAAAACTGGATGGAGCTATAGAATGTGTAGTCACTTCTTGGAGAGAAAGGTTTAACCCATTGCAGCTACTGAGGTGAAATGCTGTAGTGGATGGATAAAGACTTGATTTTTAGGGCCTTATCTTGCAAGGCTTGTCTTTAGGGGAAGGTCATTCTGGTATGCAAAAGCTTGCACTGAATGTAGAATAACTCTGTGGTGTATGAACCTCTTCTGCATTTATCTCTCATAGAATAAAATTTGAGTTTAATTCAGCTTGAACAGTTTTCAAAGCAATGTGTGGTTACCTAGAAAAAGGGTTTTGCGGTAATCTGGAGCTTTGCTTATGCAAAATATGTAAATAATGTGACTGGAATGTGAATGAATGTGAATGCAAATACTTTAATTTAGATTGTACAAGTAAGTTACAGTGAATATAAGTGGTGGCATGAGCTTCAGCACTGGCAGTGCAACAGAATGAAGATGCAAGCCCCTGGATGCTTCTGAGTTCAGTAGGGCTGGCCATACCCAGTGTCTGTCACTGCATTGTTACACTGTTAGCAGGACTTAAACTTGTTGGATTTCATGTTACAGGTGCATGTGTGTGTTTGTGTAGAGGCAAACATGTCCTAATGAAGTGTTGCACTGGGGTGTTTTATGTGGGAGATCCTTTTTCTTTAGCTTAAGCTAGTTACCAATGGCTGAGAAAAGAAAACTCAGCTGAAAGTGGACCAACCTTGATCCACAACAAGGTCTGCTCAGGGAGTGGTAACAGCATAATTTGTGAAATTTGTCTTTTACACCTTCTTCTAATCTTAGCTCAAAACTCCTCCCACTACCTGCTGCACAGACAGAATCTCATGGTAGTTTGTTATATTTTATAGTGCTCCAAATACTCACCACAATTCTAAGCAAATTATTTCTGAGGTGATTGCTTCATTAAGTACTTTTGTTGCAGTGTGCTAATGCAGAAAGTCTGCACATCAAATATGAGTTTACTGAAGTATTTTTCTTTTTTACAGATTGACCACCTATCAATAGAAAAACTCCTAATAGACAGTGTCCATGCAAGATCTCATCAAAAACTCCAGGAGCTGAAAGCCATTCTTAAGAGCTACAATGTTAATGACAATTGTATGTGCTTTCTGCTGAAGTTTTTCTAGTTCATTTGCATTTGTGTCGAGGGATGGCTTCCTTTTCTCTTGATGTTTCTTGTTTTCATTAATTTAAATTAAAGAAAGTAAAAGAGAACATGTTCAAAATTAACAAAACTTAGCTTTGAATTATTCTGCATTGATAATTGTAGAATACCCATACATCTAAATGCAGGGTAATAAGTGAAGCTGGTAGAACATTGTGGTCTGGCTTGAAGAATTAAAATCTGCCTACTGTAAAACTTGTTTGTGTTCAGAATTGAAAGCAAATCTTTCACTGTTTTGAATTGGTTTTGGATGAGACTTACCTTAAAGTGCTGTTGAAACTTTTGGGATTTAGATTGATAATTGTGAAGCAGTGAGTTAAAAGATTTTCAAGGATTAATAATCTTCAGATTTGCTCTGCCTGTTCTCATTGATTTGTCACTGTTTTCAGAGAGAAATTCTTATATTCACATTCCTCTCTATGTCAACACTATAATAATGTGCAAGTGAAGTTTGTTTCCCTAAAAACATACAGCTTTTTGATTATAATTGGTCAAGTTTTAATATAAGCTTGAATTTTGAGTGAAATTATTAACACTATTTTTTGTTTAGCGTTCATTGAGACGGCTCTCCCAACTCTTGTAATTCCCATTTTGGAGCCATGTGGTCGATCAGAGTGCTTGCATGTATTTGTTGATCTCCACTCTGGAATGTTCCAGCTGATGCTGTATGGTGTTGGTGAGTAGGCACAAAACCAGGAGGTGTTTCTTTTCTTGCAAGAGTCGTGCACTGTGAGGTTGTTTTGTGGGAACAATTCTGTCAGATCTGCAACGTTTTGTGAGCGAATGAACACCACACTTGGGTCATCATCTAGGTATTGGGGTTTGAGGAATAGAAAATAGGATCTTTGTGCTTAAGTGTCACAGTTAAGATTATTTGAAGAGGACAACAGAGGGGTCAATTCAATGCATATTCTTTCTGACTCGTGATTCCTGGCTTGTGCTGTTAATGGATGGGGTAATTTCACATAGACCTGAGTGAGAATTGTATTACATGACCTTACACATCTTGAGTTGCTTCTGTTCAAGTTTTAACTTCAGGTTTCACATTGCTTAAGAAAAGAAAGGAACTTCTTTTAGTTTATTTGGTTAATAACATCCTGCTGTGGTCTTACAAGCATTATGGACCATATGTTGGTACAAGGGACAAAAATTACAATTAGAAGTTTCATCTCAATATGAGAAAGCAGTTCTTTACAGAGAAATCAAACAATCCTTAGAACAACCCCCTGAGAGTTTTGGTGGTGTCAGCATTAGAACAACCCCCTGAGAGTTTTGGTGGAGTCTGCATCAGTCGCAGTCGACACGAAAGAACTGCATGAGGACGTGCTGATGAGCAAAGCAGGAAAAAGGGATGAGTTTATTTACAAAACTCAATTTTATACATTTCTTATGGTGCCTGTGGATTGGAGGATGGAATCCCACCTCTCAAACCACATTGGTCAAGCCAACTGCCAATCAACTTTCTCCCCCTACCTAAATATATGTACGCAATGAAGGAGAGTTAGTGAAACAAGGCTATTGTTTATAGTAGAAAGTGTGATAAAGTAAAAATTCTGACTCCAATATGAAGGACAATTCAGAAGGCTTAGAAAAGTCTTCAAAAACAGGGTGACATGCATCGCTGGGAGATATTCAAGATGCAGTTAGATAATGTCATCTGTGTTCCCTTTCCCACAGAAAGTTGGACCAGATGATCTTTCAAGATCCCCTTTGAAGCCCAAACCTGGTCTGTTATATGGTTACAAGATTAATTAGATGACACACTTTCAGTGAAAGTATGAAATTTTGTTTGAAAGACTGGTGCTAAACCGCCCTGATGTTCTTGCAGATCAGCTGACCCTTGATGACATAGAGAAGTCTGTTAATGATGATATGAAGCGAATCATTCCTTGGCTTCAGCAGCTCAAGTAAGTGACGTGAACAATTCTCTTAGTTTGCATGGAATGAATCACCATATTTGTGTTCTGGATGAGGACATTTGCATGGCTTTGTGTTTTACCACAGTAGGGGTTATATTTTCTCACTGTTGTAAGCAGCCTTGAGTATTTGCCATCTCCTCAAAGCAGGGGAGGATAGTCTGGTTTTATTTGAAATTGATTCCATAGTCCTGCTTTAATTCTCCCCCTTACATGTAGCCTCATGCATTGCTGTATGCACACTTTGCATGAAGTCTTTTCACTTTTAAGTAGTAGACCCACTTGCTTCCTGAGAATCTCTTTTTCTCTTCATGTTCATCTTCTATGTCCTTTATTCCACTGTGTTCCTACAGCTGAATTCTGCTTGTTTCTCAGCAAGAATGATCTCACTTCTCACAATACACAGGAAAAACCAGGAAGTGGCCTAGGATGATTTGAATAATACCTGTTTATCTTGTAGCACTTCAGCCCTTGCTGGTTTAAACCTCTAATCTTCCTTCCATAAAGCCCTGAGATTTAAGCATAAGATACATTTGGCTCCTATAAGAGGTTGTAACAAATAATACAAACACAGTTTTCATCTCCATGAGAACTGAGTTCCACCTGCTTTGTCATTTTGGAAATTCCCAGTGCTCTGAGTTAATTGCAGGGTGAAATCTCTATTTGAGGAATTCTGCTTCTAAAAGAAGCTTGATGATGCACGAAGCACTGGCACCCTGGAGAAATTAATCAACCTCCCTTTGTTATAAATAATGTACTTGAGATAATGGCTTGGGTAGTGCTGCAGTTTCTGAGGAAGCTCAGCAGTCCACAGAATGTCTTTTAGGACAGCTGTATCAGTGAGAATAAATGTGGTGTGTTGTGGTGGAGAGGTGCTGAGCACCCACACTTTCCACTGCTGTTGTCAGTGGAAGTTGGAATACCCAAGCCATGCATTTCTGAGCCCCTTTCAAGCCTAGTTAGTGACCCTGGCCTTGCCACTGTAGCCAAAATCCATTGGAGTAGGACAAAGTTTGATTCCAAACATGAGAATAAATTTGGTGTCTTGCATGTCGCTCTTCATCTCCAAACTTATTCAGGTGAATGAGTTTGTTTATAACATAAACTTCCATCCAGCTTCAGTGACTTTTTTTTACTGTATTGCTTAACAGCATACAGGAGCAAAGATTTTCCTTTTTATCAAAACATAATTGAAGATTCCAGATTGTCAAATAACTGCAATCTGCATGTTTTTCTTAATGTTTTCCTTCTATGTTTTATATTGTAATTTCATGTTGTAGTATATAAAAATTTATTCAGCAAATAATTTCAGGGCTTTTCTTCTTGAACTAACAGCTGTCTGTTAAGCTGAAGACAAGATGTAAAGATAGTGATACGAAAATATAAAGTAATGAAATTTTCTATGTGGTTTTTCTTTATTTAACTTATGCTGCAGTGATAGGTGTTGGCTTAGAATATGCCTGACTCTTAATTTGACACTAATGCTCTGCACAGCAGTGTGTTAGAATCATGAAACCAGTTTCAGGGTACTAATACCTTTATTTCCATGTGAGGTTCTGGCTTGGACAGCAGCGCTGCAAACAGTCTATAAAACATCTGCCTACAGTGAGCAGTGAAACTCTTCAACTAGCTAATTATGCCAGCCATCCAGTGGGAAACCTCTCCAAACACAAACTGTTCATCAAACTCACTCGCCTTCCTCAGTACTACATTGTGAGTAACTGAAAAATGCTTCTGTCTTCTGCTCCCTGCCGTGGATATCCCAGACAGTTTGTTGTACTGTTAACTCTTAACATTAGCAACCAAGTGATTGATGTAATGCTTGAGTCTCTCCTCTCCCTCCTTCTCCTGTGGGTTTGTTAAGAGCTCAGGCTCATATGGAAGAAGGCATGTACAGATTTATTACCCAAAAACCTTCCCATTTTCTGTGTTTCCTGAAAGGTTTGGTCTTTTTTCTCTTCTTGGATACCTTTCCTAGCCACAATATTAATATATTAAAAAACCCTAATGTCTGTTCTTTGAAAAGGAAACAATAAGAATTGAATTAGACTTACTCTTAGCTTGAGAATCTTCTCAATTTGTTTTAACTGTAGGTTGTAGAAATGTTTGATGTTCCTGGCAACCCCACAGAACTAGAGTACAAGTACCATTTTCTGTCTGTGAGCTATGCTGAAGGAGATGACAGCCCTGCCACTGCACTTTTGCTACAGCAGTTCAAACCAAACATTGAAGAGTTGGTACTGGACACAAAAAGTGGCAAACAAATGAAGAGTGGTGTCAAGCGCAAGGTACGTGTTCCAAAAGCCTTTGGGTGTGATTCATTTAACACTTAGATGAACGAGGTTATTCTCTGACATCTCTTCAGTGTTTACTCCACATATGCAAGCACATTTGTCTTTATTTTAATTCTAGTTATCTGGAGATCCATGTTCTGTAGAACCCAAGAAACCAAAACGATCGGGAGAAATGTGTGCCTTCAATAAAGTGCTAGCTCATATTGTAGCCATGTGTGATACAAATATGCCCTTTATAGGGCTTCGAATAGAGGTAAGAATTAAAAAATACTTTGTTTCCTTCTTTCCCTGCCCTGCTCCTGATTCTGGTGTCTGTTGGCAAGTTCGTGGTCATGTGCTCTCTCTGGAGTTCCCCAGCCAGCTGAGCCCGGGTGACTCAGTCTTCTGCTCTGTGTTGCTCTAGTCTTGTTAGAGCTGCTTCTCTTAGCACAAAGCACTGCAAAAACCTTGAAAAGTTGAGGGAAAAGGGAAAATGAGGATGAACAATGCACTTGTGGGAAGGATTGGGAGACAGCTCTATACCAGATTTGCACAGACCGATTTTTGGCTTTCCAGTGCTTGAGGATGTGAAACATCTGACACCCTCAGGGGAAAATACAAAAATCCTTGAAAATGTTACAAGTTTTTTGCTTGGAATAACATTTTTCTTGTTCACTCCTAGTTATCCAATATGGACATTCCTCACCAGGGAGTACAAGTAGAAGGAGATGGCTTCAGCCATGCAATACGTTTATTAAAGTAAGAGCATATTCTCTATGTTTCATTTTATCACTGTACATACACTTGAGAGAAAAAAAGGCTTGTTTGGACAGTAACAATATCAGGACAAGGGCAGGATTTTGTTTTGGGATTATTTTTCCTTTTTTTTTTTGGAAGGGTGTTAATATTGTGTGTCTTGCACTTGCAAGTGAAGCAGTGCTAGAGAAAGGGGAAAATAAGAGTAGACTAAGAGCCAGCTACGTTTTTTTTCCTTCATTAGCCTAAATTGCAGCTCTCTGGAAACAGTCTCTCAGTACTCAATCCTTAAATCCAGGCAGTGCTGAGGAAGATGTGGTGATGATTCATGAACATGCAATTCTGGATAGATCAGAGGCCTACATACTCCATATGGTATTTGACAATTATGTGAAACTGCGGAAGAAAATGCCAGGAATCCCAGAGAAGACAATTGCATGGTAAAGAGGTTGTAGAGGAAATATCTGAGAATCATACAGTAATTTAATAGGTTGTTTAGGCCCAAGTGCAGGACTTTGCATTTGTTTTCATGCAACTTAATAAAGTTCCTGTTACCTTGTTCCTCCAGCCATCTGCAGTCTCTCTGAAGGGCAGCCCTCACCTCCAGCATGTTAAACGCTCTCTTCAGTTTGTCATCATCTGCAAATTTACTATTCTTCTGTATCATATAGGCTACTGAAATAGCTATATGGAAATTCTTAATAGGAAGCAAATAGTATCTGCCTCTGTATTAACCCTGAGAAATGCCAGCCACAACCAGCCACTAACTGGACCTGCAACAAATCAAGTTGAAAGCAAAAAAACCACAAACCCCGAAGATACCTCCTAGAATAAAACCTTCTTAACTCCTTTTCTACTGCAGAAATGTATGGTGATATAGAGGTACCACTCTCTAAATACGTCAGGCCCTACCTTTTTAACTTTGCATATGAGCAGAGATCTTGTGAGCTGAAGTTAAGGGTGGAATATGGGATTTCTGGCTAGATCCTCGAGGAATTTGAAAAAGAGTTTGGCATGTTTTTACTTAGGCTTTATTTAGTCTGTCCCCTGAGCTCAATTCGCACATTGGGATACGAATAAATTAGTGAGTACTAAGGGAACTGCCAGGTTGTTCATTGCATATAGAGCAAGCTTGTTCTAGAAGGCAAATGAATTCAGGCTGCCACAGAACTTAGTTATTTTCATCTTTTTTGGCTTATTTCTCTGTATAAGAGCTTTATATTGGTGAGCTCTTAGTTCACCAGGAGATAAGGACAATTCAGCAGATCCTTTAACAGTCTGTAATTTGCAGGTGTTGAATCCACATAGAAAGTGGTCTTAGCTCAGAGTACTCTTGTGACACAGTTATTACAGCCCTTGAAGAGGAGCAGGTTATCTCACCGAGCAGCCCAGCTGTCTCTGCTATTGATCTGATCATTCTTTCACGTCCAGACTTGGGAGTCCTTCAGGAAATGTTAGAAGACACCATTGTTACTTGTGGAGCTGTACTGTGTCTAATGGAGGTTTTGTTTCTGTCACATACAGAATCCCTCCCTGTAAAGGTGTAAACGAGGAAACACAGAAGGCTCTGGAGCGATCTCTGCTCGATTGCACTTTCCGACTACAAGGTAGAAATAATCGCACGTGGGTGGCCGAGCTGGTGTTTGCAAACTGCCCTCTGAACAGCACTTCATCCAGGGAGCAAGGCAAGTGGCACTGGGGAACACTGGTGAATCTTGTTTCTTTGTTATTTACATTGCCTGTTCCAGTAGTTTTAATGTCTTGGTTTAACTGGACAGCTGTCTGCTCCTAAGATTTCTAATAAACCACAGTGTACCTTAATCGAAACCTTAATCACAATTCCGACTGCTGAGTTGATGCATTTTTGTCCTTCCAATGTGCTTGCTGGTCACATGCCACAGTTCACTCACAGTCTGTAAGCCACAGCTCAGGAGCCACTGGCTTGATCAGTGTTTCCCATCTCTCACCCTGCAGGACCAACCCGTCACGTGTACCTGACGTATGAAAACCAGTTGTCTGAACCAGTTGGGGGTCGCAAGGTGGTCGAGATGTTCCTTAATGACTGGAGCAGTATTGCCCGGCTGTACGAGTGTGTCCTGGAGTTTGCACGATCCTTACCAGGTACAGAAATCACCTCCTTTTTGCCAAAATGGTGGGCTTACAGATGATTCTGATTTTCTCACTACAGCTCTCCTCCCTCCTCTCTTCACAGACATCCCCAACCACTTAAACATTTTTTCAGAAGTTCGGATCTACAACTACCGCAAACTTATCCTTTGTTACGGAACTACCAAGGGGAGCTCAGTGAGTAACTCCTAAATGGACTTTAAATGATTGAAAACGGAATGGGTAGGCTTAGACTTCTCAGAATTTTGCTGCACAATTTTTTTTTTGTAGTGGAATTAATACAGATGAATGTAGAAAAGACACAAGTTGCTGCACTGCTGATTTACTGGTTTGCTAGAAGTTCAGGATTTTTGAGAATTTCTGTTAGATGCTTTATATTGTGAGAGGGACAGTTGTGTGCTTCTGACTGATGAAAGCTGGTGTGGCAGCCTTTTTCTGAAAAACTTTATGTGAGTCTAATTACTGATCACTGCTGTACTGGGATATATGGATAGATTCCTGTAGGCTGAATGCCTAATTCTGCCTTAAAAGAGAGGAATCTAACAAAGTTTTAAATGTAGTGCTGTGCTTTCAATGAGGTGTTCATTGGTTATTTTGTAGCAGTGCTATTCTTTGTTCAAAGCTTTAGCTTCCTCTGTAGTATTTGAATTTACAATTTATTAATTACTTGTATAACTGAGTACTCACTCACACCTTTGCTCACACACTTTGCACCTCTAAGTGCAAAGTAGAGGGGAATTAAGTGCACATTTATTTCAGATTAAGAATATAGTTGTGTGCAACTGATGCAAAGTAGCTTTATATACTTGAAATTTGCTTCATGGGACTTCTTTGTGTTTATTCTCTAAGCTGAATTTTAAGAGTATTTTTATGTGCATTTTATTGGGAATTGTATGTAAATATATATGTATACATATATACATATATGTGTGTTATATATATATGTAAGTAGCCAGAGCAGCAGTATGGACTTTGCATTTAACTTCCTTACATATTATCCAGTACTTGTTTTTGTGTAATGTAACTTAAGAAAACCAGTCCACCTCCAGCAACTCACTAATCAGTTTTCCACACCATGAATCTCTTGAGCTTAATTTTCTCTCTCTCACCTTTGGCAGAAAAGATTCTTTTGCTTTTTGGTTGAGTTGCTGGTGTAAGTGCCCAGTTATGTGGTTGCCAACAATCCAGGCAGCTAAATGGGTGTTAAAGCTGAGAGTGCTTTTTCTTCCCTTCTCAGCCTCAGCAGCTTTTGAGGCAGGTGAATTAGGAATCTGTTGAGGTTTGATGAAAAATGGGGGAGAATTAAATCTGACCAACTTTCTTTTTATAATCTTTTATATAACCTCATTATTACAGCCTACTTGTTCTAGCTTCCAAGATAATTTTATGTTTGTGACATTGCAGATCAGCATTCAATGGAACTCCATCCTCCAGAAGTTCCACATTTCACTGGGGACAGTTGGCCCAAACTCAGGTTGCAGTAACTGTCACAACACAATTCTGCACCAGCTCCAGGAGATGTTTAATAAAACGCCAAATGTGGTGCAGTTGTTACAGGTAATGGTCTAAAAAACTTCTCTCAAGCAAATTGCAAGCTGAATTATGGTTAAACTGTTCTCTTCAAGGGTGTTATGATTGTTTATGGATCTCATTGCCAGAAAGCACCTAATTTTCCCTGCTATGCCTCACTTTCCCTGACCTTTCCTGTTGGATAATCTCCCTGAGCTCTCCATCTCCGCTCTGTGCCAGGTTTTGTATGACACTCAGGCTCCGTTAAACGCCATCAACAAGCTCCCGACCGTGCCCATGCTGGGGCTGACCCAGCGCACCAACACTGCCTACCAGTGCTTCTCCATCCTGCCCCAGTCCCCCACGCACATCCGGCTGGCCTTCAGGAACATGTACTGCATCGACATCTACTGCCGCAGCCGCGGCGTGGTGGCCATCCGCGACGGCGCCTACAGCCTCTTCGACAACAGCAAGATCGTGGAGGGCTTCTACCCCGCCCCGGGGCTAAAGGTGACACCCCCGTGTTCTCTGGCAGGTTGTAAAGAAATGAGCTTCTCACTTGGAGGTGTGACTCTGAGGTGAAGAGCTTGGGGAAGGTTTGCTTTGTGGAGAGCTGCGGTCCTTCCGAAATTCTGAGCGTTGATTTATTGGTTGATCTGTTAATTAGTTTGAATTAGCACATTTCCTTTAAAAAAAATCCCATCAAGTTCTAGGGTTTTTATTTTTCTGATCTATGTATTCAGGCTTCTTTTTGTTGAAACTTGATGAGGGTTTTTGACTAGGCTAGTTGTGTGCTCCAGGATTAGCAGCAGCTGCTCCTCACAAGCCGTGTTGTTTGGCAGTACAGTGCTCATAAGTTGCAGGTAGGACAATACTCCATGTCAGAGGATTTTAGACAGAAGCTTCTCTTTTAAAACAGTTTCCATCAATGTGTGGCAGGAGCCTTTGGCTTTGCTTCTAAATACAGTGCTGATTCACTCTTCCTGACAACTGAATCTGTGCACACAGGACAGAATACCTGAGAGCAGCTTGTACCAGTGCTGGTTATACTGAAATACTGGAAAATGGCACCTTTGAGAAACAGGTTAATTTGCTAATATTTTTTCTGGCAGTTGCAGCTGAATATTGATTCTCTGGCATTGCATTTAACTGATCCTGAACATCTGCCCCTTCAACAAATGCCAAATGAAAGGCTATTGGAAAGGAGATTGTAAAGTAGTAGAAGAGAATGGAAATGGGAAGGTAGAGGAGGAATTAATTCAAGTTGGCAGGTTCCTCTGGGTACAAGAGAATGCTGTGGAGCAGGTGACCTAGATGTTCTTAACCAAACAGGGCAGTTGTAGATGTGATACAGCAGCCCTGTAGGTTCTGGATACTGAGGAGTTGTTCTGGAACGGGTATTTCCAGGTGTAAACTTTTCCTTATCTTTAAGGAGAGAAGAAAAATATTGCTATTTCAATATACTGGAGATATTTCTTGTTCTAGAGCCAGGTGTCTCTGTTTATGAATTGATATATTTTGCAGACTAATTATACTGTAATTAATGAATGCTCACTAGTATTCAGTTCCAGAGGCCTGCCTGTCTCCTATGTGCTGTAGCTAATGAAGGTATTTTTAAAGCTTAGCAAATACTGCCTTCATTTGTATAGTAAAATTTAAATAGGCAAACTGGTAACAAAACTGCTCTTTCCACAGACATTCCTGAACATGTTTGTTGACAGCAATCAGGATGCACGGAGACGATCTGTAAATGAAGATGACAACCCACCCTCTCCTATCGGGGGAGACATGATGGATTCTTTGATATCACAGCTCCAACCCCAGCAGCCACCACAGCAACCACAACAACAGGTACCCTTCAGGCAAAATTAATGTTTATTGTCCTCCACAACAGTAGATTCCTAAGAACTTCATGTTCTAAAGGGATTAGCAGTAACAAAATGGAAAGGGAGACTATAAACCCACTCTGCTGCAGAATTCCCCTTCAGGCAAAAGGTATTAATTTATTTTGCCATTTCTCATTCCAGTGTAAACAGCCTGTAGCATACGAACAGCAGCTTTGGAAGGTCACATGAGACTTGCTGCCTAGAAGCAAAGGACTGAGGGAGGGAAAACAACTGTTTAAGATAAAAGATGGGAGGGAGAGTCAGGAGGCTTTGCTGTTACAGGGTGGCAGATAAAAGGAGAGAGGTACAGAGGTATTATGTCTTTAGAAGAAACTGAGAAAAACAGTGAGCACTGAACAAGATATTACAGAAAAATCAAACAACTGTGTGGATGAACCTGGAAGACCAAAGCCTCATTAATATTCTCCTGCACGTACTTAACTTTTGTTTTGGTACAAAATGATCAAAAGTTTTCATTGTCCTGTGTTGACAATTTCAGGCATTTGCAAAACAGGCAGGAGCCTCGGGAGCATATCCTCTCACCTCCCCACCCACCTCCTACCACAACACAGTGACTCCCTCCCCGTCCATGATGCACACACAGTCACCAGGTAGGATGGCTGGGAGCTGATCCTTTTTTCTAATTTTTTTTCTACTGAGTTGTGTTTAGCCCCAGATTAGCCAAGAGAATGCACCTTATTCTTCAGGGAAAAAAACTAGGGTCCTGTCATGTGTGTTTTGGAAAGTACATTTTGAAGCTAAAATAACCAGTTAAGTAAAACTGTCATCTTTAGCTGTGTCATATTTGGGACTGTTTCATTATTACAGTTTATAACTTATTAAGACAAAACCCTATTAATTTTCAATGCCTGCTTCTTCAAAAAAGCTTTTCATCACCAAAACTCTGCTTTCTGCTCCCAGCTGTTGTAGAACAATAGCTGAAAATATTCAAATTTGGGGAAGGACTGGGCAGGGGGGAAATGCCATTCTTCAAGCCAGATACCATGGGAAGTTTCCTTTGTGTGGTAAATCAACCTGAAAAATATAACAGTCCTGCATGTGCAAAATAAAGCCATTAAGTGCAAAAACAAATCTTCTTGAATCTTGTTTACTGTCTCCCTAAAAACAGAGGGAGCAGTTGATAGAAAAAAATAGAACAGAAAGATGAGAAATGTATATGTCAAGTGATGTGATGTCTTTGATCAGGAAATTTGCATGCTGCAAGCTCACCTAGCGGGGCTTTAAGAGCACCATCACCAGCATCCTTTGGTCCAACTCCTTCACCTTCCTCTCTTGGAATCACAATGGGACAAACAGCTAACTTTGCCAGCCCACATGGTGAGTTCTTTACTGGCAGATGTATATGTAGTGCCAGGGAGGGCAGATTTGCTTCTTGAAATTAAGTCTTCCAGAGCAGACCCAAGTTAATTGAGAAAAACTCGTGGCTTGTAATTGGTTCAAGTAGCTGTTTTCATGTATGTGAGTGTTAATTGATAACTGTAGTCAAAAGTAGCTGCATGGCATGTTGAGGCATTCCTAACATGTTAAAAATTGACTCTTAATTACTCCTTTCTGCTTACTAATGTGGGAAAATTCAGTGTGGTCTTGTAGCAGAACAGTGGCTGCAGTTTTTAATGAGCATTTCCTTTTGTTGGATTAGTTAGTGGATTTTCACTGCTTACATTTCCTGGAAAAATAACTGGAACAGGTTAGAAATTCAAACACTTGCAATCTGAAATGTTGTCAAAGTTTGGCTGGTTTGACATATCTGTATGTGAACAACATGCTTTTTGGTTGTTTCCTTTATTAATTTGATTGGTTCTTTTGGAAAGCTGCCAAAACAATTGTTTGTGTAATCACAGTGCATTGGAGACTGTTTTATAGATCACAACAAATGAACAGTTCAGATGGTGATTTTCATGCATCAGTTTGACTGTTGAGATGAGCAAAGTGAGAGACATGTGCCACAGAGTAGGTTTAAGGTTCAGCTCAGCCTGTGTAGCAGAGATACCTTAGCAGCAATAACTGTAAGATAATAAATAAGGAATTGTCTGTCTGAGGCTTCCATTCGCTAAGGAGCAGTAGAAGTCAAAGGCTGTAGGCAAGAGCACCTTTTGTTTTAGAACCTATTTATTACTTGTTGAAAATTTTCCTTAACATTCAGTTCTACTTTTTTAAAAATACAACGTGGAAACCCTTGAAATCTGTATCTTGATTTTTACTCTCTGCCCCCATTTGTGTGTTTTGTACGGCTGTAGAAAGTAATCTAAAAGCTTGCAGGCACTTTCATGCTTTACAGATTTTGGTAAGCCTCTTCTAGATTTCTCTATTATTACTTTTTAAAGAAATAATAATGGTCTTGTAACATCTGTAGGTACCATAGACCCAAGCTCACCATACACCATGATGTCACCCAGTCAGCGTGCAGGGAATTGGCCGGGATCTCCCCAGGTCTCTGGTCCCTCACCAGCAGCACGGATGCCTGGAATGTCACCAGCCAACCCTTCCCTTCATTCACCCATCCCTGATGCCTCTCATTCCCCACGAGCTGGAACAAGTAGGCTTCTTTATCAGTGTTATAACTGTGAAATACTCGTGTTTAACGTTTCTAGTTGTGTTCCTTTTGGTAGTTCTTGTGTCAGTCTAATAGTCCTTGCTGTCCTTGTGCAGTAAAATGTCTAAGGAAATTAAGCCTTTATTCTGTCCTAGTTCAAATCTTCAATAACAAATTGGAAAAGTGAGCTAAAGCATACAGCATAAATGTCAGCAGGATTGATGATAGCTCTTGTTGCAGTGCAGAAATCAGCCTGAAACCACTGAACTCCGTGACTAAGAGAAAAGTCTTCAGAGTGAAAGCAATGATAGGCACATTTGCCAACCCAAATACTAACTTTTCACGTAATAGATTTGTAATGCTGCTCTTGCACAACTGATTTAGCATCTTTACATCCCATTGAGTTTGTTGTGCAAACCTGCTGTCTGCTGGCATGCTGCAGAAAGAGGAAAAGGGAGGAGGATTTTTAATGAGACTCTTTGCATGGGTTCAGGGTCAAAACTAATTCCTTGTCTGTCTGATGCCTATCACTAGGCAGGCAAATTCTTAAATAAGAAGGATTGAGCTTTGGCCTAGAGGACTCATTGATGAATAGTGACAATTAAAGTGAACACATATCTTATGTTTCAGCCTAAATCCTGCCTTACTGCAAGTCCTTGTGTCCCCACAGGTTCCCAAGTCATGCCGACAAGCATGCCTCCACCTCGGAAACTACCTCAGCGCTCTTGGGCTGCATCCATTCCTACAATCCTCACCCACAGTGCCTTGAATATCCTGCTCTTGCCCTCTCCTACCCCTGGGCTTGTGCCAGGACTAGCTGGCAGCTATCTGTGCTCCCCTCTTGAGCGATTCCTTGGCTCAGTGATTATGAGGAGGCATCTTCAGAGGATCATACAACAGGAAACGGTACGGTTTCAGTTTGAGTGGACCTGCGGGTATGTGACTGCTCCACGTCTCTCAAATCAGGCACAGACTGAAATGCTTCAAATAGAGTAACTGCTTGCTGTTAGACTTGTGCTGTACTTCTGATTTTTGCCATCTAAAGTGTCAAAATTTAGAGAAATCATTTAGTTCCACTCCTTTTCCACACAAATTAGATGTGGAAACCCTGTTTGGTCAGGTGAAGTATGGTAACTGTTAGGATGGCAAGTCTGTGACCAGAGTTTGAGATGCTGTGAGTTCTTTGGGTTTAGCATGTCCATTGGGAGTTTACCAGAACAGCCATGGGGTTACTGTGGATACCATTAGAGATTGCCAGAGAAGTGAGTTACTAGTTAATGTTAACTACTCAGTCAGGAATGTTACTTTGGGGTTTGGGGCAGACAAATGTGCCTCTTCACTTCTGTGGCATGAATTCAGTGACAGAAAAAGAAGCCAAATCTGGCAAAAGCTTAATTCTCAAGGCAATTTTACCAGTATTAAAGTGTCATGTGTTTCTTTCTGCAAAGAGAGGTTGATCACTACACTTTGGGGAGGGAGTGAGAGTGGGTATGTGTGTGAGTTCATGCCATTTAATGATTGGCTAATTGACTGTGAATCTCCTTTTTATGCAGCTACAGTTAATAAACTCCAATGAACCAGGTGTCATTATGTTTAAGACGGAGGCACTGAAATGCAGGGTTGCTCTCAATCCCAAAACCAACCAGACCTTGCAGCTGAAAGTAACACCTGAAAATACAGGACAATGGAAATCTGAGGAGTTACAGGTTTTGGAGAAGTTCTTTGAAACAAGGGTATGTACTGAAATCAAGAATGTTGATGTTTTTGTGCCTTGCTTTTAATCTCTGGTGTTGTTTTGAGTGGTCCTGCTGACTTTCTCTGGCATGTGTAAGAGCTGCAAAATACAAAATTGACAGCTGTGCGTGCTGGTTGCATATTAAATGATACATTTATTATCTAAATAGGCACTACTAAATAGTGTCTTTCTTTAGGTTGCAGGACCACCTTTTAAAGCAAACACCCTGATAGCCTTTACAAAGTTACTAGGGGCTCCCACGCACATCCTCAGGGACTGTGTACACATCATGAAACTGGAGCTGGTAAGTCAACTGTTCTATTTGTATACTTCATCCAACTTTGGTTATTATATTTTTGGAAAAAACCTGTTGTATCTTTATCTACAAACACAGGAATTAGTCTCAATTTATGAGTAAGTTATTTAATGCTATTGGAGAAATTTTCATTTTACTACTGGCTTTCCTGGAAACACTCAAAATTTCTCATTTAAACTGATGATTTTAAGGAACTGCAGACATGTTACTGCACAACAGGCACATGCATAGGCTGACCAGAATCTTTCTGATTGTGTTACTCTGCTTAGTTCTTTCAGTTACTTGGACTTCTCTAAACCTAGCAACATCTGCAGGTTTAGCTAAAGAGGCACAAGCTGCTCTGTGGTGTTTCCCTGTTTCATAGCTGTGTATGTCACTGACATGAGACCTTTGCTGTTCTTTCTCTGTGCTGCTCTCTCTGAACAGTTCCCTGACCAGGCAAGTCAGCTGAAATGGAACGTGCAGTTTTGTTTAACAATCCCTCCCAGTGCTCCTCCAATTGCGCCTCCAGGAACACCTGCTGTTGTGCTGAAATCCAAAATGTTGTTTTTTGTAAGTAGAGCTATCTGTTTTAAAATCCTAACCCTGCATGCCTCTGAGATCATCATGAGTTCGTAGCAAAACAAGCCCACTGTATCTGACAGCTGTAATAGCTAAAAGTGTTGTGCTGTTTGGAATCCTGGATTTGCTTGGATCTCTTTTGTAATGAGTTCGGTTCGTATTCCTGCTCTCCTTCCTACTAAAGCACAGCAACTCCTCGTGTTTCATGTTCTCAGGGAGATGTTGACACTGTATAAAGTTCAGCTCCCTCTGGGCTGCCTCCTCAAGAGCTCAACGTGTGGGTGTTTAGTTCCTTGAGGCACTAACCACCTAGATGGGGTGACAGGCACATTAGTGGTGCTGGGAGAGGAGAGCAGCATGAGATGTTCAGAACAAATCCACATTAGTGTTGTGCCCCAGGCAATGTCACTGTGGGGTGCTTTTGAGAAGACAATCCACCTGATTGATAATTTCCCTGTTACAGAATTGGTGTCTGAAAACAGGGGGTTGAAGTACCTGCTGTCTGTAGGCCTGGAGTGTTTAACTATATCAGAAGTTGCACTGAAGTACATGGTCATTCCATTTAACACACTTTTTGGGTTCTTTCCCCACAGCTTCAGCTAACACAGAAAACAACAGTCCCACAGGAAGCTGTTAGCATTATTGTCCCAATTATTTATGATATGGCTTCGGGTACAACGCAACAGGCTGACATTCCCAGGCAGCAGAACTCTTCTGTTGCTGCTCCAATGATGGTTAGCAATATTCTAAAGAGGTTTGCTGAACTGAATTCACCACGACCAGGTACTGTACATGTCCAGTAGATATATTCTCTTCACCCAGACATCTGTGACAAATCTCCAGTGTAAAACTAAACTCCTTTAAGTCTGAATTCTTCCTGGTTTCTATCTTACCTCTTTAGTGATTACAAACTCCTGCTGTGCCAGGCAATACAAAACCTAATAGGAAGTACTGGGAACACAGCAGAAGGTTGCACTGATGATTCAGGCTGGGTTTTGCTCTTCTGCCCAAGTGATAGAATGAACCCACCTCTTGCTGCTCTGTAAGAGTCACACTTTTTGACAAATGGGCCTAGAATGAGTCACAAGAAATATGCTATGGCCAAGTGTCAGTTTTCATGGTTAATTATGAAGTTACTCAGCTTAACAGTAGAATATGAAGGGATGTTAAAATAGTTACCAGAACTTGTCCACGTGCTGTGAATGATTTAAAAGTAATTGCAGTGGTTGTATGCTCCTTTGTCAGTGTGTCCACTAGCAGAGGTGCATACAGTTCTGTCCACCAGACATGCTGTGAAGTGTTTGAGCTAGGTTGTTCTGAGTGTTCATTGGCCTCTAGGTAGTGCACTGTGAGCAGCATTGTGCTTTGCTTTCCCTCATTTGTCATGCCTTTTATTTTTTTTTAGTATCTAAGACATGGAAGAACAGTAGCAGGTTCTTTGGGCAGCATGTTGTCTGTAAGCAGTGGTTTGGGGTCCTAATACATGATAACAATAAGAACAATAACTTTCAGTTCTGATGAAGAACAACATTTTTCCAGTAACCCAGTGACTAGATTGAAGTTGTGAATCCAGAGGTTGACTCTTACTTCTCTTTTGTATAATTATTCATCTCGTTGTTATGCAGTAATTTTAACTATGCTTGATGGATTATTTTAATTGGTAGAACATGAGCGATGTCTACCTTAACTTGGTGTGGGTATGCATACACTTCTGAAACTTGTGATGGGATTTAAATTAATATGCACTTTCTGTTTAACATGTAGTCATAGTGTAGGTAAATAGAAGAGAAAATAGCCTTGAGGGCATGTGGAGTTCCCTGTAGGAGTTCTGTATGTGGAAAAGAGCTGTTGTTTGTATAGCACTTTTATTTCAAAATACATTAACTAAACTTCAGGTGTTGCTTTTGAAAGGTGCTTCCCCACAGAGTTCCCCTGATGTGGGGAAGGGTAGATTCTTGCTTTACTGTTTGTTATTGCCCTGAGTTGTGTTTTAAAGTAAACCCTCCACAAAATACCACGGGCAGAGCAAGTAACTGTCAAAGCTGCTCTGGAAATGCGAGGTGAGATGTTTTCTGATGGTCATTAGGTAGATCAGAATGGATAATTTTTGTTTGTCGTGCAAGATTTGAAGCAGTTTTGGAATCTAGTACAGGGAGCAAAGTATAGACAGAGGGGAAAAAGCAAAGCAAAAGCATTGGAGCCACAAGCAGAACCTTGTCCAGACAAAGGAGAATGTAGCTGGCTGAGCAGAGGAAATTTGTAGTAGGTCTTCCTCTGACTTCCAAAAGAAAGAATGAGTCTGTATGATTTTATTCCCACCATCACCCAGTGAAAGTGGGATCTTCCCTGAGGACACTTGAAATGCAATTTCCTCTGTTTTTATTGTGAAAACATACATTATTATATCTGATCAAAGGGAACAAGAATACCTTCTTCTCTTCACCATTGAAAGGTGATAGGAGAGCCAACAGGTGAAAGTAGACAGCTGGGAGACTTCTCTTTAAACAGCAATACATGGGAGATCCCAGATGTGTGTCCTTTCTTGTCTCATGCTCCTTTCTCTTCTGCTGCTCCTGTGCTGTACCCAGGATTTTCCTGACTTTCCTGCCTGTTAGCTCTCTGCTGCACTAATTGCAATCTGCTTGGTTAAGGGAACTTTCCACTGTTTGAGGCAGGAAGGACCAGGGCCTCCCATCGTGCACAGATGATGTTACTGGCACTGTCGTTGTAACCTGGATTCAGTGTTGCCTTGTTCTGGCTGTATCTTTTTTACCTTTCTCTCTTTGTGAGAAAGTATTTTGTATTCAGCTTAATTTTCCTCTTAATAAAATGGTAGTGCCTGAAAAGTAAGTTCTTTTGAAAGAGTTTTCTTTTCAGATCTGTGGGCAAACACATTCTGCTGTGCTTAACAGTAAAATGTTGACTCATTGTGAGTACACCTTGTCTAATACCACTTTACCTATGCCTCCATGGGAGAAAATACTTTACTTTGGGGAAATACTTGTATGAACTGAGAGGAAATCAGTGCCCTGGAAAAATAAGTTAAAACTTGAGCTGTAAGTCCAAAACCTACAGTATGTAGTGGACATCAGTCTGGTGAGGAAATTAAAATCCCTATGGATGCTGGAGGTGACCCTTAGAGAGGAGCTCAAGGGACTCGTGATGACCCTTAAAGCCCTTCACGACTAAACATTTTTCAGTGTCTGATTTTCAGTGATGCAGTGGATGGTATTTAGCCCAGATTTGTAGCTTTGATATGATAATGACTTGCCCAAAATTATCTTGGGAATCCCTAGTCTGGCAGTTAAGGTTGATGCATCCCAACAGGCTCTGCTCTTACCTCTTTGCTCACACTGTTGCTTCTTCAGCAGCGAAACTCAGTGTCTTCTAATTGATACTTTTTGAAATATGCAGGAAACATTCAGCCCACAGTGACCAGAGTACAACAGTGGCTATTAATTGTATTATTTTAGCAGGAAACAGTAGATGAAAATCACAGCTGCCTGTTGCTTCATCTTTTGTTGTTCTTACTTAACCCTTTTGCTTCTGTTGGTTTTAACTTCTTTAAGCTATTAAGAATGTGTTTGTTGTCACCAAGTGCTAGTATTTAAAACTTGAGGTAGCTGTGGCTGGTTTTTCCTCTCAGTATTAAGTCTCAGCTGCTGGAAACACAAGTCCACCTGCTCTGTATTTTATTTTGCAGTTTAGATGTCAAGGATAGAGCCAGAGCAATTTGGTTGAAAGATTGCACAGTCTTGGAATTGGAAATGTTTCCAAGACTAAACTTAAGGCAGAAAACATCTTCCAGCTGTTTCAGACTTGAGTCTTTCAAAATGTTTCGTTTCTGCTTGTAATCAATAGAAATATAACTTGGAAAAGTTGGGTTATTTTCTTAGTAAGATGCATTGCTCTTAATTAATAACGTACAGAAAAAATCGGACCACAGTCAGTGTGCAATCAATTCTAGCATAGATTCAATCTGACATTCAAAAGCAATTAAAAGTTCAGAGCTACTTGCAATTCCATCACCAACAAGAGCAGTCCTGCTGGGAAAGCTGGAGCTGCTTCAGCTGGTGACTGCCACAAATGCCCAAGTCCCTGGAGGTGGCTGGGGTTTGGGAGTGGGGTGTCTGCACCCCTGGCTCTGTGCTGGGGGCTCAGCGAGGAAGGGCTGTGGGCTGGGGGCTAACCTGTCTCCTTTCCCTGCTCCACAGTGAGGAAGGGTGTCCGGGGCACGCTGCTAACCTGTCTTTTTTCCCTGTTCCAGGTGAATGCACAATATTTGCAGCCGTTCGTGATTTGATGGTTAATCTTACGCTGCCCCCTGGGGGGCGTCCCTAGACACTTTTAAAAGAAGGCTGAAAGTGAGACAAAACAGCAAAAAAAAATTTAAAAAAAATAAAGCCTTCGGTTAAAAGAGGACGTTTTAATTTTACCTTTTTTTCTAAGAGCTAACTATAAACTGGCAAACTTTCAGGGATGCACTTTCATCACATGAGTATCACCACGACTTTTGTATAGTGCTGTTGTATAGTGTGTTTTAATGGGAGACACTTCAGACTAGGTAATAGATTGAAGTATCAGCTTGCTGGTAATAGATTTAATATTCTGTTTTATACTATAAAGATTATGAAAATGCCAAACTTGTTTGTTTTTCTGTTTTTTCTTATGTTTTGGTGTAATAGTCTTTTTTTAAGGCAGGTCTGTCATTTTTGAATACTGTAAAACTGTGACAAACTTTATATTGAAGCTGTATTTTAATATGACTGCTTTGAATCCTTAAACAATTTATTTGGGCTTGTTGTAAACATGTCCCCAAAAAGCAATATTTAATAAACTGAATTAAAAAATCTTAAACTGGATGTTGTATCATCTTAAACTTTATCCCTCACCCCTGTAGCCACTGCTCAGATCTCTTCTGTTCACACTTCCTGCACTGTCTCTCTATGTGATCTTGGTTATACACACACACATGCAGCTAACTTAAAAACCCAAACAAATCTTTATTTATTTATCCTCTGGATTCAATTTATTCCAAATCAGAGTAGAACAGATTTTGTTCATTTTCCTGGTTGTAAAAATAACCAGTAACTACTTAAAATCGTGCTTCATTTCTTATACCAGGAAGTACATCTTTTCTGTCCCAAAAGCAAAGCTTAGTGGAAGAAAGAGCCTTTTGTCATCTGTCATTGGGTCTGTAATAACAGACTCTTGTCTTATTGTAGAGGCAGGTAAGGCAGAAGCTGGACCTCCGTACAACAAAATTGGAGAGGCTGATCCAAAAAAGAAACAACCTCACACTTCCTGAACTGGATGTGTGTTGATAACTTTGTCAGTAATGAATGAAGGCTTTTGTAATTGAATGAAGTGTCCATCCTTAGGAGTTACTCTGTCATTTAACCATTTGTCCTCCTGGATCAGTATTCTCAAATTTTTATGGCGTTAAAGCCTCCCTGCCTTCGCAGAGCTCTCGGATCTCCCTGCTCAGCTGAAGAATGCTTTAAACTCATTTTAAATACATTTTAGTGAATGTATTCCAGCCTGCCTTGCTATCTTCAGGGCTGCCCATTGTCCCTACAACTGTCACAATGCTTCTTTCTGAGTCTCTTGCTGCTGGAAATCACCTTTTGGTTGGTGCCCACCTCAGATTTCAGCCTTGGACCTGTGGTTTGAGAGTGGGTTCTGTGTCACTGCTGCTCTCCCCGTGTGTGTCTAACAGATGGCTATACAGCTTCTGCTTCTGAAAAACAAAACCCATCCCCTGGAGTGAAAACCTGCAGGTTTTAAATGCTGCTGCTGCTCAGTTGGAAAGAGCCCATATTTCTGCCTTTTTACAGCTAAACTGATGCTTTAAAATTGAGAGGTGACACAAGGATGTCTGAAAAAGACTGGCTGTTGTGCTGGTCACTGGCCTGGTTTTGAGGTGGGAGCATTCCCATGCCTAAAATCAGCTTCCTGGCCCGGGATCAATACCTGCTGCCGTTGTGGGAAGGGACAGGGGGTGTCAGGTGTGGTGGCAGCAGAGCTTCAGTACCTGGAAATAAAAGGGAAGGGAGAGGCCTCCCAACAGGGCAGAGAAAACAAAACATGTAACTGCTGACAGATGGTTATGGACTGACACTCCAAATCCCAAAGATGATGGGAAGGTTGAATTTTGTTTCAGATTACACACAGTACTCATAACATATGCCACATTTTAAACATTTCTCCTAAATAATTAAATTCTTAAGGAAAACACTACTAGTGAAAGGAAGCATTTCCCACTCACCCAGAGACACTTGTTCCTTTCAAAGCAATGACTGTGTATTTACAACTGCAGTTTTAAGTTCTGTTTTTCATGTGTATTTACAACTTCCGTTTTAAGTTTCATTTTCCGTGTGTTCAGTCCCTTTTTCTGGCAGCCAGATGATGTGACCACCTGCTGCTTTGGGACTATTTGTACATTTCTTCCTTATGGTGGATTTCTTTGTCCATTTATTTCACTGGAACTGCTGCAGTGACTTCACATCCTTCAGTATTTCTGGAGGTTTCTAAGTTTCTGATCAACCCACTTGTGAGACAAGGATGAGGGCATTGAATTATGGAGAGGAGAAATAGTTGTTCTGAGCTGATCCACAGCTCTGGCTTAGAAATGTTCGCCAGTGTCAGATGGAAACACGTTTTAGGTGTCCAAAAAGCCATTCCCCATGGCAGCCACAGATTTTGTGGCTTTCCAGATAATAAATACTGATCCTGTTAAAGGTTTCCTCAAGATAGGTAATAGGGAAGAGGGAAGAGGCTTTTTTGAGCCCTGCAAATACTCAGACAAGGAACAGAATCAAGGTGAAGTTCTGGGGGGGTTTTGGTTTGAAACTGTTTTTATTCTTCGTTATCTTTCCAGGTTTGAGTGTTCTGCAGGTCGCCTTTGAGTCTGCAGATGTTCTTTTTTAACTGAGTTTACAAAGGCTGCAGGGAAACAAGCTCTGATGATAAACTGCTGAGACAAAACAAAGCTCCATAAAACCAGAAGCTGTTTTTCTTTACGAGCTGCAGTTTGTCTTTAGGCATGTGCTCAGTTTCATCTGTCAGTTGAAAGTTACTCTGGTTCGCAAGCATTTTAAAGCAAAATCTTCTGCATGAAAAATAGACTACTAGGAGAATATTTGGGTCATTTTAATCAGATCTATGATTAGTCTGTTGAAGGTGTCATTTCAGAAGTTGTGCTACACTGGCCATTTCAGCTCAAGTGGTTATAGTTGTTCCCCTGGCCCAGATTTTCCATCTACCACAGAATTTCAGAGGTTTTTAAGGCAAGAACGTATTTCAATAAATTAACGTGTAATTGAAATGTATTAACCATATGTAGCACCGAGGTTGTAATTACCGAGCTATAACCCCATAATAGCGATGTAATTGAGACTTTCACATTTAGATTAGATCACGCTGACTTCAAATATGCGACGCTTTTCCGGAGGTGCTCCAGCGGCCGCCGGGGGTTCGCTGCTCGGCGGGTGGATCGTCCTTTTGGGGAATGTTTTTGAGGCTGAACTTTGGCTCCGGGAGCATCGCACGCCCGGGAAGCAGGTGCTGAGCTGTCCCCTCCCCGCGTACTGCCGGCTCCTCACGTTCCTGCAGAGAATTAATTAAGCAGTGATTAATCCTCGGGGAAATGACCCCGCTCAGAGGGCCCGGCAGGAAGCGTGCGGCCGCTGCTCCGGGAGATAAGGGATGCCGAGAGGGGAGGGAGTGCAGAGCAGCACGGACGCGGGAGGCTCCGGCAGCTCCAGCCCGGGCAGCTTCAAACCCTGCCCTAGAAAAGGAGCCCGGAGGCAGAGCCCCCGGAGCAGGGCTGCTCCCTCGCCCTTGGCTGGAGAGCTCCTGCTCACAGCCAGAGCGGCAGGAAAACGTGTCCCTGCAGTGGGGGATAGGGCTCCCACAGCGGGGAGAGCAGCGCGTTCAGCCTGCCAGGGGCTGGGTTTGCTCCTCCTGCGATGCCCCAGCTCCACACGGGCCTTTGGAAGGCCGGCACTGAGGCTGCAGAGCTCCGGGAGTTCCACCTGCACCTGGGCTCTTGGAGAGCAGCGCCTGAAGGGGGAGCTCGTCAGGAATTACAAAAAAGGGGGTGCGAATGCTGCAGGGTGGGCAGGGGGCTGCTGACATCCCTGCCCTGTGTTAGGGCAGGCACTCCGAGCTCAGGGAGGCCAGGCTAGAAGGGGTGCCCTCCCTGTCCTCTGCCACACCTGGGGACGGGCCTCCCTCACGGATGTCTGACCCCTCTCAGGGTCACTGCAGCTGACCAAACCAGACGAGGAGTCCCGCCCGCCCTCGGGAAAGCTGCCCGTGGCCGTGAGGCACTCACATCTCCGCACTGTCATGACCTGGTTTGTGTGGGCAGGGAACCCCGCCTGTCACTGCAGCCCCCCGGGCCAGGACCGGCCCTCAGCCTGCCCGGGGCCCTGCCCGCGGCCGGGGCCGCTCCCTCGGCAGCGCAGCGCTCCCTTCTGCCGCTTTACTGCCGAGGCCTCCTCCGTCAGGGTACGCTGCTGAAAGCAGCTGGCAAGCTGGCAAAACAGCATTTAAAAGAGACAAAGAAAAGCACTCCTGTCCTTTGGAGCTGGTTTTGCACAGAAGGAGGGAAGGGGCAGCTGGGGGGCTGCAGGCCAGGCTGGGCCTTGCTGTGCCTTCAGCACCGATCTCTGCAATGTCGATCCCAAAAAGCAGGGACAGAGCCAGCCTGGCACAGGGCTGGGGGCTGTGATGGTGCCTCTGGTGCTGCTCTGCACGGGAGCTCCCACCTTGCTGCTGGAGAGGAGAGGAGAGGAAAGGAGAGGACAGGACAGGACAGGACAGGACAGGACAGGACTGTTTCAGCTGGAGAAGACCTACAAGGATCTTTTCGTTCAACTGCCTGACCAATTCAGGGCTCACCAAAATTTTAATCACTTTGTTAAGGGCATAATCCAAATCTGCCTCTTGAACACTGGCAGGCTTGGGGCATCGACCACCTCTTCAGGAAGCCTGTTGTAGTGTTTGACCATCCTCTAGTAAAGAAATGCTTCCTTATGTCCAGTCTAAATATCCCCTGGCAGTCCAGGTTTGAACCATTCCCATGCATCCTGTCCCTGATCCCAGGGGGAAGAGCTCAACACCTCCCTCGCCATTTCCCCTCTTCAGGAGGGCAGGGAGCAGAGGTCACCTCTGAGCCTCCTCCAAAGGAGACATGCCTGGAGTCCTCAGCCCCTCCTCTCAGGGCATTCCTTCCAGTGTTTTCACCGGCTTTGTTGCCCTTGTCTGGACACATTCAAGGATTTCAACACCCTTGTTAAGCAGACGGGCCCAGTGCAGAGTACAGTGGGAAAATCACTGCTGGCACCTCACTGTGCCATGTCTAGTACACCGTGAGATGGGCTCTGCACTCCTGGCTGCTGGAGCAGCACCAACTCCTGCCCTCATCCCTTTCTGCAGGGCTGCCCACGCCTCTCCCCCTTGTACTTACGAGGCCTCTGCTTGTGAAGTGCTGAGATGTTGTAGGAACTTGTCATGGATTCCACACCCAGCTGGGAAACCACATTATTCCCCATGCATGTTCCCTCACAGAAGCTGCTCCACAACCTGACACTGGGATTATCACACACTGGTGCTGTGGAAAAAGAGCCAACACTTTGACTTGCTGATCTGTGTAAACATCAGCTAGCAGGACAGATGCATCTTGTTTATTTACATCTGTGCTCTGTCCTCCCATCAAAAGCAGGACAAGGACAAGGCAAAGAAAAAGGTGTTTGTGTGCATGTGCCATCAATGATCTTGAAGAAACAAAAAGGATAAATGGACATATGCTTTAACTACTTGGACAGCCTGTAAAGCTGGCTGATACCTAGGGATTTAGCTATGTGAAAATAGCCATTTTGATAACAGCACTGTGTGAGACTGAAGTGTAACTTCAAATACTACTGAGACATCCGACCCCCACACTGAAGCAGCTGGCTGAGCCTAGCTCAGTTGTGCTTGGCTGTCACCTCAGTGGCCAGAGGAGAGCTGCCAGCTTCAAGCTGAGACCTAAACTGTGTTTGAACCCAGCTCTGCCCTTTCCACCTGCTCTGCACTCAGAGTTCAAGTTTTCCAGTTCAGCTCTTGGTTAAGGTATCAGGACACCACAGCAGCAGCTGCTGAGTGCCTCTCCCAGCAGCACCATCCCAGCAGCTGCTGCTGTGGAGAAACACCCCTTGTTTCTTGTGTTCTCCACCATCACCGAGCTCCAGCAGCTGGGCAGGAGTTGGCTGGGAACCCAGGCTCAGACCTTGACTTTTGCCAGGCAGCTCTTGGCACCCACAGTGGTCCCACTGTTACCTTCTCTACTTGGCAGGAGTCTCCAGAGGCTGGAATCTGCTCAGGGTGTGGGTGTAGAAGCGTTTGGGTGTGAGTCAGGCAGGGATGTTTGTCCCAGGGGCCCACACTGGGTCCTGTCCCTCTCACCTTGCAGTGAAGGCACAGCCCCTCCCTTTCACAAAGCTCTACGATGAATGTACAGGCATAAGATGCACATTCATGGTAGCTCTGGATGCTTGGAAACAATAAATTCCTTATGATTTCTGTGGGCTGGTATTTATCTTGGGAGCAACTGTTGACCTGGGTAGTGCCTTTCTGTTCATGGTATCTTACAGACTGCAACCAGGGCAATCTTTAGAAATAAATCAATTATTTTCTATGCTCTATGTGCCCAGATCCCATGTTGATCACAGCCAACTTGAATTCATTTTAGATTTGAGAACACACTTGGTAGCTGTGGAATCAGGTTTGTAAGTTGCTTTTCTTGACACACTTTTGCATTTGTTTTTCTGCTTTGTTTTGTTGCAGATGGGTGCCTTAAAAAAACCCAGAGTTTGCCTACACACCTCCTGCCTCTTGCTCGCTGCACAGCTTGGCACAGTGTGGTATCATCCGCGTGCAACTCTCACCAAAGAGTCAGCTGCTCAAACAGGGAAAGATTTCTGAAGGTTTTCAGGGATAACGTTGAAGGAATCAACCTTTCACATCCTGGCCACCCTGGAAGAGGATTATTCCAGGTTGTTTCATTTATTTCAAACCCCAGGGGCATTCCTGGTGGGGTGGTGACTGCAGAGTTTGCTAAGGCCCCATCAGCCATATGGGGTTTGTCGTGCAGATTTACTTGGCTTGTGGGCAGATGAAAGTTTTGGGGCCAGTTTGGTGGAGCACAGCAGCTCTCCTCCATCCTTCTAACTTTTAGGGCTACAGACATCAGCAGAAAGTCCCAGAGGTGACCCTGCCCAGAGTATTTCCTAGAGTCCTCTGTCCTTTCCCTGCACACAGCCCTGTACAGCCCCGCACTGTGCAGGGCGTTTGTGGGCAGCAGAGCCAGAGCTGAGCTCAGCACAGTCTTGGCCGTGCAGGGGCATTGCTGCAGCCCTTCCCTTCTCCCTGGGGGACTGGAGACCTCAGTGAGCTGCAGTGTTCTTCAGAAATGAGAGTTTCTTCTTCCTCATGGCCTCCCTCATGGGAGGGAGACACGAGATTCACCGTGTGCAATGCAGAAGGCGCCGCTGCTCGAACAGCTGTGAAAAGCAAAACATAAGGGGTTCTGCTCTGCATTCCATAAGAAATGTAGGACTGGCAGTGCCCTTCTTTGTCTCCAAACCCAGATCCATTACAAATGTGCTGTCAAATGCTGTTTATAAACTTGGCAGGCTGTCTTAATTACAGGCTTTTACTTGAACTCCCAAGTCCTCCCTGTATCCCCAGGGAGGGAGGCTCGTGGAGACACTCCCTGCTCTGAGCCTTGCAGTTCACTACAGAGATTAAGTCAGCCAGAGAAAGCTGTGAGCATCAGGTGATATTTTTAAGAATCCAAGCAAAAACCCCTGCCCTTTTCCCATCTCATTTCAGTCCCCTTGGGCAGAGTTAGGACCAGAGTCAGGCAGCTGCTCCTAAGTTGTGGTTTTTAGAAGCATCTTCCTTCTTTCTTTGGCACAAAGAACAACAAAATCCACACAGCCACAGCTCTTTCAAAGACTGATCTCAAAGTTAACGTGGAGTGGAAGGAGCAGAGGGAGGAGAGCAGCAGGGACTGGCCCAGAGGTGCCCAGTGTCCTGCAGAGGGCTGGAGAGAGGGACAGCCCCTGGCTGCTTCTTCCCTCCTTCCCCATGACCTCTCTCCCAGCCCTGATGCTGGGACATCCTCCCTGCAACTGAGAGGGAGCCAGAATATCCTTCCTGCATCATTGTTTTCCTTCAGTGCTTTCCATACCTTCATTTTTAAGGAAAGAGATCAAAGTCTTACCCTGGTTCTCTTTGCTTTTCCGAATTTTCATCCCCATCTGAATTGCCCAGGCATTCAAATAAATAAATAAAAGTAACCTCCTCCATCCCATCTCAAATCTTTGCCAGGGTATCCCACGTTGTCAGTGCAGGCTCAGCCTAGTTCAGTGGCAGAGGACAGCTCAAAGCTGGTGAAATGAAGATCACCTGAGCTGTGCAGGGACAGGCCAGCCCTGGGGAATTCATTCAAGTGTCCTCCTGAGAGAGGCATGTCCTGAGGAATAATATCCCATGTAGGAATACATAATTCCATCAGAAGCCTTGTCCATTTGTGCTACTCCAATGCTTGCAAGAGATGCAGATTATAAAAGCCTTTTGAAGGATTGGAATGCAGAGGCAGTGATGCTTTGAAAAACAGAAACATGACCAAAACCAAATTTTAGCAGAGACCAGAGAGGAAGAGCTTGAGGAGAGAAAAGAAAAATGGAGTTAAGAATGCCAATGTGTTTATTTTCCAGCTAAGATTAAGCTGCATGTTACAGGGAAATTCGTAATGGAATTTGTCAGTATTTAAAGACTTCCGCTTTTTAGATTTTTTCCCCTCTGCCAAATAGTTAATTTAGGCTACAGTAACCAATTACTCCTACACAGTGCTGGAAATGATGGCAAGTAGGACTTGTTTCACCACTTCCAACAATCTGAATATTTCAGCAGCTGCAGAATTCTTAAAGAATCAGGCCTGTGGCATGAAAGTGGCCAAACACAGGATGGAAAGAAGAAATAAAGGTGATTGGATTCCCGAGGACCTGTGGGTTAACAGAAAAACAAAACCAAAAACAAGCAAAGAAGCAAAACCAAAACTAATAAAAAATAAAACCTAACCCAACCAAACAACCAACCAAAAACCCACAAAAGAAAACAAACAAAACAAATCAAAACAAAACAAAACAAGACAAAAACAAAAACAAAAACAAAACCAAAACCACAAGAAAACCAAAACCAAACAAACAAAAAAACAAAACAAAAAAACCCACCGAAACCAAACCAAACCAAAAACCAAACCAAACCAAAACAAAACCAAACCAAAACAAACCCCCAAAAAACCACAAAAAACAAACAAACCCCAAACCCCCCCCAAAAAAAACCCAAAAAACCAGGCAGAAAATGGAGCCAAGGAGGAAGCAAACTGCAGAGTGGTTGTTGTGCTGTTCAGTCAGACAGTCCATCCCAGACAGAAAGCTGTCTCATGACACGATCATGATACTATTGTGACATGCCAGAGGCTGCTTTCCAGACCCATGTTCTTGGGATGGAGTGGTTTGTCTGGCCTTAATCCACCAGTCCAGGAGATTCCAGCTGTGCCCTGGGATGGCCAGAGAGGCAGATTTGGAGGGAGCATTGCCCTGAAATCACTTTCTAAAATTCCAGGCTTTTCAGTGCTGTTTGGGTCCTGGGGCAGTGTGAAGACTCAGCCCCTCTGACACCCCCTGCCTCCTCTTTAGTGCTGACTTTTCATTCCCTTGGATAAAACCAATAGTTAAGGGACAAAGGTGACATTAAAGTAACCCTTGTACTGGAGGCTGGCACTGAGGCTGTTACACTCCAGCAGCACTCTTCGTGTCCTGCTTATGTTCCTAATTCACTTGTGCTTGTTTTTGATGGATTAATTTGTTCTTCTCCAGAAGTGACACACATCAAAGACAGCTTCTGGTCAGCATCACCTGTGGGGTGATAGTGGTATGGGCACAGTTTTCCTGCAGATGTTTTTCGTGGACATCTTTTTTTAGGTGGATGCATTCCTATTCATCTTCTGAGTTTATAAATCCTCATTTTTACAAAATATTGAGAACACTTTTTTTTTTTTTTAATCTCCTTTAAAATATGAAAAGAGCTTAAAAATAGTCTCACTTTTTTAAAAAAATACTGTTTTTAATGGGGGGAGAGAGCTTCTCCCAAGGTTTCATTTGTAAAGACCAATGTAACACTGTGTGTGTGTGCATGCAAACATGCAGGAAGGAGATCAAAACCATTTCAAATATAGAGAAAGCTTATCTTAGTTTGTGCTTTTTCCAGTTAAGCCTCCTCACCCCATCTGCTTCTCTGCATGACTGACAGCTGATTGCACTTCCTATTTCTAGCCTGTTTTCCTGTCAGGTTATCCAGAGTTGCCATCATTTGGGTGCCACCAGGCTTCCCTGGTGAACACAGCCCCATCCAGCCATGGGGCAGAGCCTCCCTGCTCCCAAGGAATCCATCACAGCCTGGGACAGCTCCCTGGACATTCCAGAGGGGAAAACTGCACATTCACCAGTGGGGCAGGGGTGGTTCAGACTCATCTGTCTCCAAAGGAGTCAGAGGTGCTCTGGAGCTGGCAGCTCTGGCTGCCTCTTGGCTCTGCAGCCTGCAGAAAAGTGGGGATGGCCTACGTAAAATAATTGGTACAGCTGTTTTTATATCTTTTTTCCCTTTTTTTTTTTTTTTTTTTTTTTAATTTTCTGCAGCAGAGACTAAAAGTTACAGAAATAGTTAAGAGCTGTTTTTTTCTTTCCAAGCTGATGCTGTACCACAGTCAAGATTTTGATTGATCACCTGCTGTCGGGTGTGGTTGGAGCTCCCATTTACCTCTGCAGTGTTCCAAATGCTCTGACTGATCACTCAGGTATTGCAGCAGACTTTTTATATCAACTTTTTTTGTACAAAAAATAAGTATTTTATATCTATCTTATATACAAATATTTTATATATAAAAGTATTTTTATAAAAATATTTTCTATAAATATATATTAAATATATATATATATCAATTGCTTGGGTACTTGGATCATGCCATTGTAAGGAAGTATTTAAAATACAGGGGTTGATCAGGTGAGATTGGCAGCACTGAAGTGGTTCAGGTCTGTGACTTTACAGTGCTGGCCATCAGCCACCAGCTAAAATACTCTGAATTTATTGATCTTAGCCACTGCTTCTACATCCCTGGCCTAATGAAAAGCTCATGCTCACTAGATTAAGGACATGTAAATTTGTCATCATAAATTCATGCACTGGAGCATAATTAAGTGGAATTTGACTGCCTTTGTGGTTTTGTGCAACCACCAATTTTCTTCCCCTTATGAAATATTTTAAACATTTTATGATGTATAGTCATGTCAAGAACTGAGTTATGTATTTTTGTTGATGTTGAGTGACATCAACAACAATGCTAAATTTGATTGCCAGAGTCCTTTAGTGTGAATCCATCCTTCAGCAACAGAGGAACCTCTTTAATCTCTGAAGGCACACTAGCAAGGCAAGTCCCTGTTTAGGGATGGGATTTATATTCCAGGTGCTGTCCTCAACCACTGCAGAGTAGAGATGCAGTACATGCTTTTTTGACCCATTCTAGAAAATAATTCCTAGAGTTGTTACAGAGATCCAGGAGAATGCAGAGCCCTGGAAGTCCCATGCATTCCTGGTGTTAGGCAGCTCCATCTCCTGCATGCCACACACAGACACCATCAGCAGCAGCTGCTTTTCCAGCAGTTCAGGTGGGAGAGGGCACTGGAGCAGACTGTTTGGATGTTTGGCTTTGTGCCACCCATCGGTTTCTGCTCTGTTTATTTGAGAGGAACGTGGCCACCTGGGTGTTGGGAAGGATGAAGTAGAAAGACCTTGCAAATATGATGGTTTAGATTCTGGGAGTATGAGACCAATAAGAGATAGAAATTAAAGCATGCTTTGAAATTTAGGGTGTAGGGTACAGAGCCATCAGCTAGTGAATAATGATGTGCCAAGCTGAGGGCCAGCTCCCTTGATTAAACAATACCCTCCTGCTTGCCTTAGGTAATGGGACATTTCTATTTGCTGTATGTAAATGTTGTTATCTTGTATTAGATTGGTTGGTCCAGCAGAGACTATTCAACCTGGAAAGATATTTAATGTACGGTATTCAGAACCTCCTCTCTCTTATCCCCTTTTCTCTTTTCCCCTGCTCTTTTCCCCCTCTCTTTTCCCCTGCTCTCTTTCCTCCTCTCTGTTCCTGCTCTCCTGGCCTGCTTTAGCTGTGCCAAGCAGCTACAAGCAAGCCCCCCCACAATAAACTATGTGTTACCCCTGCTACTTTGCTTATAGAGATACTTTGTCGCCGACTCTACCGCCACGGAGTAACTCCCTCACCTGGGCTTTGTCCCCTGTCCCTCAGCCCAGGCAGGCAGGGCACCTTGCACAAGTCTGGGCAGAAGCACCAGGGTGGTGATTTCACACCATGAGCGGGAGGAGCCCTTTGCAGTTCAGTTCCTCCACAGCAATGCTCTGCACTAGTGGCACAACAGCACAGGAAATAAACGCCTGGGTTCCCCATTTTTCTCAAGTTTCTTTTGTTCTGGCAGATGTGGAATCTGATAGTTCCATTTCTGTCTTCCTTCATCTGGCTCCTTTTCTGTCCTGCAATACTTGTGTGGAAATGTTCTTCCCACTTCTTCAGAGATGAAAATTCTCAAGTATATGGTTAAGGGCCTGCACAGGGGAAAATAAAAAATGCTGGAGAGTCCCAAACCCTCACTTGAGAAAAAAAAAAAATTCTTAAAGAAAACATTTATGACTTTTAGCTCAAAGCACCCATTTCACCATAGCCAAAAAATGTGTCAGTATAGGATTCAGAATGTTGTTGTTTTGGAGGGTTTTTGGTTTGTTTTGAGAGATGCTTAACTCCTAACGTAGACTCTGGCAGTGTGCTTCTTAGAGCCATGAAGAGTGACCTATAAATCTCAGCAATCACTTGCCAGGTTGCTCAACATTTGCATTTCAACGTCGTTTCTTCATTTCCACTTCCCTTTTTTAGATGTAACATTTACACATTGCAGATCTGCTTCAGGCTTCCCTTCCCTTGTGTGCTGCTACAGCTGCAAGAACTCTGAAAGTTGCCATTCCTGCCACAGAGGAGTCTGGAAAGTTGATGCAGGCACAAAGGCTGATTACACCTACCTCTGCCAGGTTTAGACTTTGGGGCATTATCTAGAAAAAGCAGCACACTGACTCTTCAATGAACCCTTTATTTTATGGCTTATTTTCTCTTTTTAAGCTAAGCATCAAAAGCAACACTCAGTCTTCAATTCTGACTCAGGATTCTCTCTTTCTCCAGAGATCTCAGTGCTTCTTGAGAACAGCTTAGGTACACCCCAAGCCAAATACTGGACAACGTAAGACCAAGGTCTGAAGAAGACCCTACAAATACACATCACCCTTTGTGCCAGAGGCCAAGCTCCCCAAAGAAAAACTCTCTTCATGATCAGATCACTATTCCTGCAGCAGTTGCACCCTAAATCCCACTGACAACACTCTGTGCAGCCTGTCCCAGCCTGGTGAAAGCTGCTTGCTGCCAAATATTGCAAAACAACCCTCCTGCCCTTCTCATTTTTTGCACACAGGGTCCCAATACCTGCTGGTATTTTCCTTGCATCCCCTTCCCACCTTGGCTCCTCCCTGTTGTCTTCCTTCACAGAACTGCACCTGACAGTTTCACTGCTTTCTCTGTGCATAAAACCTGTGATTGCTGCCCTATCACATAAATCTTTTTACAATTTATATTCTTGGGGTGATTTAAAGAGAACAATCAAGAGCTGGTCGAGTAGTGTTGATGGCACTTTCATTCTAATTAACTTAAGTACGAAAATGCTATTCCTGGCTCAGTGATCAGAATTCTAATTGCCTGTTTGATTAACAGCTATGGACCAATATTGTTGTATAATAAAGTGTGTGTGGCTTTCCTAACTCAAACTAAAATACAGGGGCTCTGGAGTGGTTCAAAATGCAGCCTGTGCTGCACAAAGCATTTGGTATTTAAGACACAGCCACACGACAGTGCTCAGCAGCACCTTTAGTACCAGCTGGAGGCCTACAGCCATGAGAAGGAACAAATGTGGCACTAACAGAAGTGGGAATTGCAATTCACCCTTCAAAGTAGTCTAAGACCAGCTTTAAAAAGTAAAATTAGAGCCTACACCAGCAGCTGGGAGAGAGCTGACAGGCAGAGACCATCTCAATGGCTGGTCCCGCATTTAAACAAATTCTACACTGCCAACTTCACACTAATATACAACAGTTAAATAGTTACCATTAATTACACAGCCCCTTTAAACAACCAGCTCCTGTTAAACTCTGTACCAGTATCTGAAGTGGACTGCTAATCTGATCAAACCTCTGAATCCACTGTTAGAGATGATAGAATTGTTATTTAGATACTACACTGGGAATATTTAGATACTGTATTAGCAATAAATCTAATCATAATCATTGACATAATCACTGTGTCCTACTTCTCACAGCTGGCTGGGAACCTTCCCTTGACTCCTCTGTCATGGTGTATTACAGAACGTTCAGTAATTACATTCCTGTCAGAGAAACTGCCAGTGCAACTCTTCCTTTCCACCTACTGGTATCAATCATCCAGATTACTTTAAAGGCCATTAAAAGTAATTTCAAGTGATTGTAACATACACTACACTGGATTTCTTGGACTCGGGCAAACCTGCAATTTGCTCATTTCAACCTGAATCACTGTCCAGTATCTCCAAGACAAGAACAATTTCAATGCCACCAACTCAGACACTGCCAGTAAATGAGACTAATTTAGGGAGAACATCTTTTCTGGAAGTGGAACAATTATCTCCTAATAGCAGGGAAAGTTTAGCACATCAGAGGGCAAGATGATAAAAAAGTAGTTTCCATTCATGCAGCTCTAAGTCTGGAAGATCTCCTTTTACCACAAGAGCAAATGAGTTCTAAGAAGGAGCTAGTTGTAAAAAACACCAAAGTCAGAGATCAACCACTTGTTTTAACTACTCTCACTGTCTGGTTTAGGAAAATCCACCCAAGACAATTTTTCTTTTGAAGGACAGTTAAAACTAAACTGCTGCAGGCTTAGGGCCACTGTCACACATCAGATGCTGCCACACCTGCCCCAGTCAGCTGAACAAATCCTAAACAGAAGCAGCCACATCTACAAAGCCACAAGGAATAAATGCATTCCAGAACAACTGTTCTTTGTTTTATTGAATGGTTGAAGCAGGACTATAATCCAGGTATACTTAAATCAAGTGTTGGTCCACTCTTATCATCCAAAAGAACTGATTTTTTTATAATAATAACATCAACACAAATGGAAGGAACATGAAGCATCAGAACAGGAACTTCGAAGTGTACATGACGTTAGACCATGACCAGACTGGTGCTACTTCAGGATTTCCAGGCTGCCCTGCACACACCAGCCACACCAGGGTTATCCTGAATCCTGGCTCAGGATTTCCAGACTGTCCAGCACACACCAGGGTTATCCCAAATCCTGGTTCAGGATTTCCAGACTGCCCTGCACACACCAGGGTTATCCCAAATCCTGGTTCAGGATTTCCAGACTGCCCTGCACACACCAGGGTTATCCCAAATCCTGGTTCAGGATTTCCAGACTGCCCTGCACACACCAGCCACACTAGGGTTATCCACCTCCCACCACTGCAGCTCTGGGTGATCCTTCAGCTCACCTCTGAGCATCAACATGAGATCAAAATGCCACTTGTGCTACTAGATCTTAGGCTGATAGAAGTACTACATTCTATATTTAGTATTTTCCTGAAGAATATTTACTTTCCTCTCTGAAGTTACATATAACCATTATAAATATTTACATTAAACATTTACAGCTGGTTCATAATATACAACACAACAATTTACCTATAATTTTTAACCTTCTAGTGGTAAAAGTTTCAAACAACATGTTGTTGTCATAATTTCAATTTATCTGGTTTGCACAGGCAGTACAGGGCATTTCAAAAACACGTTACATGATAAAAAAATGGAATGATATCACTTTAATAACAATTACTCCAGGGAGTGCTGTTTTGGTTTTTTTAAACAAGAAGATTTCAACTTCTAAATCCCATCTGGTGCTACTACTAACATTCAAAATAGTCTTGAAAAGGGGGAAAATACTTAGAAATAAATACACCTTTAAAAAACTTCCACAATTAACCATGTCAGAATATTTCTTTTGCACACAGGCTCAAGGAGACCTTGCTCTTCATCATCCTCCTGCGCTGAAATATGGTGCAGTTCAATCCATTCTTATCTTCTGATTTGTCATCCTATAAATGATGCTGTCATAGCCAGGATCCATGTTCCAGAGGTTGTAGGAGATAACTATCACAGCTAGAGCAAGGCCTATCATCATCCACAGAACGATGTTGAAGATTACAGAGTAGTCAGAGTTATACGGATAGGCAAGGTTGTATGGATTTTCCTTTTTACTCTGCAATAAAGAAAATATTTATTACTTTAAAGTGAGCTTGCACACCAAACATCTTGACTCCATCCAGAGTCTGAGCAACCTAAATGAGAGAGATGTATTTTGTCTAGAGAAATTCGATGCAAGGGCACAGAATGCTAAAAGGTGATTGTGTGAATGGCATCAGTGGAATCCAAAAGAAGGTGACAGGAAAATGAAATCCAAAGTGCTGAACCTGGGGCAGAACAACCCAGGTGACAGCACAGGCTGGGGACTGAGCAGCTGTAAAGAGGGACTGGAGCTCCTGGTGGACAAGGGGAATGGGAGCCAGCAGTGCCTCTGGAGTGACACAGGACAACTGCACCCTGGACTGTGTCTGGAGTCCAGCCAAGGAAAACGTTTTCCCACAGCTGAGAGACAGGACTGCATGCACTGGGGAGACAACACAGAAAGACAAACTCTAACAAGGAATAAGGGAAAAAGACTTCACCATGGATCTGGTTAATGCTTTGGAGCAAGAGAGGCTGTGGGATTTCCAGGAATGGACTTTTCAAGAACTTGGGTGGACAAGAACCAGAGCAACTTGATCTAGCTCCTAAATTAGTCCTGCTTTGAGCAGCAGGTTGGACTGGATGATCTCCAGAGCCTTGCTCAAGTGAAGTTACAGAATGACAAAGTGAACCTCAAGACAAGCAAGTAAGCTGCACCCACACCTAAGTCACAGTCAGTATTTTAGCCCTTAAAGAAAGTTACACTCAGGTGAACTGATATGCTTTGGACCACTTTTAATAAATGAGATGTAGAAAAATGTGGCTGTACTACCTGTGAAGCCTGGAGAATGGAGCGGGTCTTCCTTGAGAGGGGAGAGTTAAACTCCTTCACAGCCACCACTTCTACTACTGCATTCCCACCATACAGATTAAACATCTCATCTGCAAACTGGACAAGAAAAGGTGGTTTAATGAAAGGCCTAGACTGCAGCCAGGAATTAAGCAGAGTTTTGTTAGCAAGAGGTAGCAAAACAGAAGGTGTCAGCTTCAGGAATAACTATGGAAAGCTATAAAAGTTTACACTGTTTTGGAATTTCACTAAATGCCAACCTTCCCGTGGTTTACAAGGCTTCTTTCACACCCCCAATCACTGTTCAGCAGACTGTGGCTTTGCCTCCTTTCTGGGCTGAAATTTACTCTTGTATCCCTTTTACAAAAGGCCCATCCCTGCATCATTTCCCAATTGTGTGTCTGTCAGTTCCAACAAAATATTTAGGTTCTCAAACTCCCACTGGGAAACCATGAACCTGAATATTTTTATCTGGTCTAAATGCTAATATGTCTAATATTTAAATATATTTGCTTAAGGTCAAAGAGGCCAAAGAGCAATGCTTAGAGAAAACAAGTATTTGGCCTAACAAATTGATGTTTTTGAATTTTTTCAGCACACTTTTGGAAATTCTCAAAAGTGACTGATCTTAACAAAAATTTAACTAATGATTACATAAGACCTGCTGAAGAATTACTTTCTTGAGCACACTGATGGATGAACAGCAGCTGTTTTAAAGTCTTAGAAATTTACATTTACACAGCTTTGTGGGCAAGGGTAAACTAACCACTGCACCATGGGATAAAGATATTTCCATATTTCCAAGAGCCTCTTTCTGTGAGACATTCTGCTGTTTTCAAATGCAAGGTGTTTGTTCCAGAAAAACAAACATTTCAAGTCATGTTGATACAAATTTTCAATACACCCCTACTCCTTTGTTCAAAATATCCAAACACATTGTAGAATCATACCAACACTTTCCAAAGAAGCAAATTGTAACATTCTATTTTATAACTAAACAGAAGCATTTTAAAAACCAAACAACAAAAACAAGCATGAGGCAAGCCAGCACTAATGAAGTCACATCTTACTTCTTTGTAGTTAAAAATTATTTTCTTAGTATTATCATGAGTTTGGTCATGGTAATACTAAAATATTAAATACTAAAATTAATTATAATATATTGTATATAAATATATATTATTATAGTACATAAAAATAAATAATATATATAAAATTAAGTACGAAAATTAAAATACTGAAAAATATACCTTTTGCAAAGAGTCTACAAGAATTTGAGAAGCATCCTTGAACTGCTGAGAGTCTTCCCCATATCGTTTTCCAATCTCTTCCAAACCAGTCAGTTCCAGGGAATAAAGGTCTGGAGAGTGATCTTTGGCTAAGTGTTTGTGTCGAGACAGCTTTGGCACAACATTGAGGGCACAAAGAAATTAATTCATACACGGGTTACTTTAAAAACACATTGCACAAAATCAATTTACTTGGACTAATCCAGCCTCACTTTTTACAGTCATATTTCATAATTAGGAAATGGAATTCTTGCCAACAACTAGAAGGTGTCCATAACTGTTTCTTTTTTTAATTCTACATAAAAAGCAGATGATCATTATGTAGCATCTGTTCCTGATACAAGGTTACATACACATAATAGAAAGTGTACTAAAAAGAAATAGAACGATTATTGACATCAGAATCTTCATTCTGTAATTGCCATGAAAATAAAACTCAGAGAAAACAAGACCACATAACTACAAGACTTAGACACTATCATTTCCTTGCTTGAAGCTGGCCCTTGCAAGGCTCAGTAGGCTGCAACTTCTACCTTGTGTTGTCCATGTACAAAAGTAGTTTATTTGAGAACTATCATCAAATAGTTGGAAAATCTAACCAATACAATCCAAATTATCTCAAAGGACAGTAGTGATATTCTTGCATTTCTGCAGGTGAGAAGATGCAGCACTGATATTTGCCTGCACAAGACAACACTCTCTGAAAAACAAGGAATTCAATCCCATCTTCCCAACTACTTAAACTGCAGCACTCCTAGCCTGCAAAACAAAACCAAGCAGTTCCACCTCATTTTCTCAAGAGCCTCATTTCTCTCTACTAGCCCTTTACCTAATGTGAATTTTTGAGTTTCTCCACAACTCTTTCTTTCCCTTCAGTAGTTAAGGACTGCAGCTTAAAGGGCACACAGGAAAAACTAAAATCAAACAAAAAGGCCCACACACCACTGAGCCACTAAAACAAACCCTAAACTACAGCAACAAGACAGCAGCTTCTTGGTAAAAAATCCTCAGGATTAAAAGCTCACCCCTCCATTGGAGCATTTCTATCACCATCACATCAGGGCACAAAAGTCACTCCAGTCTTTTCAGATAAAGTGATATTTTGAAGTAAAATGTGGACAGGGCTAAGAACATGTTCTTAACTACCATTGTACTTCTCAAGTTAGACACCAAAGAAAGCCCCAGCAAATTCTTCATTGAGTATTTCAGAACTCTCCCTGTTCTGACCAAACACAACACAGAAGAAAACTACAGATGATTATGGTTCTCACTCACAATTGCAGTGATGGGGCTGATACAAAGAGAATGCATTATTTAAACTGACAGAATCAGCTGATGACTAGGATATATATCACTGGTTGCCAAGTACCCTGGTTATGGCTTCTCAGCTTTAAAGATCTCTGAAGTTTGTGACACAATGCAGGGAAAAATGTTTCAAAACACCTTACCAGGCTTGCAATATCATGTAGGACTTGAAGTTCTGACAGAAAAAGCAAGTCAACCTGAGGGAAGAGGCAGAGACATATTTCCTTTGATGAAACCCAAGTTAGGGAAATCTTGTTTTATTGCACATGTTTTATAACAGCTGTCTGCTACAGCATCAGAACATGCTAGGAGGAAATAACTCTTTCAATAATTTACTTAGAAAAAGGATGTTTGAACTTAGTTAATTTGGTTAGAAAAAAATCAGGAACGGGCTCTTAGGCAAAGAAAGAGGGAAGAAAAAGCAGGGAAGGAGAAAAGCACAAGCTAACCAAGAATATTAGAAAAAAACCCACAGAAATTCCCCAGCTGAATGGTTTGTACCTCGTTGTTCCTGCTGAGGGAGCTGAGCGGGAGGGAGCTGAGGACGGAGCTGTCCTGGAAGAGGCGGCTCCGCAGCTGGCGCAGCGTCACTGGGAGATCCTCGAACACGGCGTTGGCCTTGCCCACCATGTACACCCTCTGCAGAACAGCCACGGGTCACTGCCAGCAGAGCTCCTGCCCAGCCTCTGCAGGCACACACTAATAACCCATCTGCAATAACTAATGAACTAAGAACTGCAACCTCCAGGCCTGAATTTCGTGTGATCAGCTGGGTTTGCTCCAGCCGCACAAGGGGAAAGAGGTTTGGAAGCAGGAGTGAAGCAGTGCTCACCTCCTCACTGGGGGCCAGCTGCAGCACCACGGGCGTCTCCTCAGAAAATAGAGTATGGATGGCATTTGCAACACTGTCCAGGCTGAAAGGAACAGCCTGGAAAACAAAGTCCAGTCAGATTTTTGGGTTAAACAGGGGCTACTGATTTTAACTACAAAAGAAAAGTGAAGGGTATGCACGTTTCCAAAGTGATCATAAGTAATAGGAACCTGTGTGCAAAACAAAACATCACCTGTGTATCTTTGAACTGACATTTTATTTATGTGGCAGACACAGGATATCCTGAAGAACTCCAAGGGACCATGACTGTGAATTAAGAGGATTATTTAAACTTAGACTACAGCCTTTAGATCATCAAATATAGACGCAATGCAAAAGGGGAACAATCTTGCTGCAAATGGAAAGTTACGAAGCACAAAAAACTGATGGGTGAAAACATACCAGCAGAAAGACCAACTGCTGAAACAAAAAAAGACACATATAAAAAAACCTACTAAAAATAGAAGAAATGCTAGCACAGTATAGTGCCATTACTGGCAAGCTAACAGAACTGTTAAAGGTTTTTTTAAACATTTACTTCTGGGTTTTATTAAAAAAAGATGCAGAATGACACATTTCCATTCAGTACCTAAAGTGTCCTATGACAGAAGAGGCAACGGCAGAGGCAACCCAGGAAATTTTAACAAAAGAACAAAGTTTTTTACTCCAAGGGTGATCAAATGCTGGCAGAGGTTGCCCAGAGGTCATGGAGTCTCCATTTGTGGAGATGCTCACATCCTGACTGAACACAGTGCTGGTCAGCCTGCTCTGGCTGATCCTGCTTGATCTGGGCATTGGATGAGATTTTCAGAGTTCCCTCCCAGCCTAAAGGATTCTTTGTTGCTGTAACAAGCCCGAGAAGCCTTAGCAAAGACAGACAGTGATAAGTAAATGTAATGTGTGTTGATTTGTTCTTGATGCAATATAATGGAATGATGTCTCTAAGTGTTGTATTTCATAGTCAAGTACTTGAGGAAAACTCAAAAGACCACTCAGAGGGTGATACAGTACATCAAAAATCAATCCATATAAAATGTTATCACGTACTCAGCTAAAGTAAAAAACTTAACAATTCTGATTTTGAAATACTAAGTTACCATGGGAAGACGTGGATTGGTACAAAAATTAAAATTAGCTGTCTTTCAAGGAAAAAATGCTTGGTCAAACAAAGCATGTTGTACTGAACACAACAGGAAGCCCTGGGTGACCTCAAGGGCCTCTTACAGAATCCTGAGTAGATTATTGACCCACCAGTTCAGGGGATGTGCAAACCTCAAGGGAAGCAGGAAACAAGTGAACATCAGGAATTACAGCAGAGAACCATGTACTTGTCATTGGCCCACAGGAGTCCCAGGAATGACGTGACAGCTCCCAATGTGGGTACTCACATTCTCAATGGGGTAAGAAAACCCCTTCACAGGCAACTTGTCCACGCCCTTCACTGTCACCAGCACAGTGGCTTGTGGCCGGTGAAACAGATCCCCCACGCCCAGCCCAGGCCACGGGAGGTCCTAGTACAAAACAGCAAAAAACAAAAAAGTTGTACTTCACAGGCAAAGAGAAGAGTTCTTCCCACTATTAAAGCAAAATAACTAATTATGCTGTTAATGCCTCTGTGTAGGACAGCCTCTTGGAAACTTCATGGAGAAGTAAATTAATACTACACTGCTTTCACCCTGAGTAACGCCAGCCAACCATGAAGGAACTGTTAGTTTAACCAGCAACTTCACAGCAAAGTCTACACTAAGAAAACATTATATATAATGGATATATGAGGAGTTATTTCCCATAATTAAATTATAAATACTTTAGTCTGTATTTAGAAAGTGAAGGCTGAACTTAAAAAAATCACTAACATCTTGATATTTCCAGCACAAGAGAAAACAGAGTGGAAAGGAAGGGGAAGAGAGGGATGTGCCAATCACAACAGGCAACTAAACTTAAATGTACAAATTTTCACAGAAATATAAAAAGATTTTTTAGTAGCTTACTACAATTACAAATCAGTAAGAGCACAGTGGAGGCTGACTGGTTTATTCAGGCACAAAATACAAATTCATCTGTCTGGAATAAAGGCAAACAGATCTCCCTATTTGTGTAAATGACATAAGTGCCCTTTTATTGAAAGCCAATTTAATTGCATTTTAGAATTAAATGTGACTGACACTATGATTTGTATCACCTCGCAGAAACAAAGGAAAAACTCTTTAAAGCATCATCAGGGACAAAAATGAGGTTTGGTTTTGTTTTCCTTCAACAAGGGAAGAATATTGAATGACTCCTTCTGAGAATTCCCAATGTAATGCACTAAGAATTCCAAATTCCCTACAGTGGTCTTGCTGCACTGTCAGTTTAGGCTCCTAGACTACAGCTTTGATGTGAGCTGCAAAAGAAGTGCCTGGGCCCTGCAGTGCTCTCCTTACCAGGGCTGGAAGCTGCTCACACAGTGATCTCTGCCTCAGGGACAGCTCTCAGGAACTCTCAGCTCCAGGGCTGAACTGAACAATCACTCCAACACTTCCTTCCCTGCCTGCTTCTAGCATTTGAATTATTAGTAACAGAGAACTATTCCTAAAGGATGCTACAGACCATCACAACAAATGAATTCCCAAGCTGTGGCAAAGGCACAGAGTGAGTAACAAAACACCTTTTTCCATATCCATGACATATCTCTGGATGATCAGGATGCCAAATGGAAGGAACAAGCCAAACTCCACTGTTTTTCTGTCTTTATATGAAACACACATGATACCATTCAATATGTTGGTTTTTCCTGATAAAATAATCAAAGTTTACTCCTCATACTACTCATATAAGTTTGTTGCTAGTTTGACGACAAAAAAGCAGAATTAATTGCTAGCATGGTATTTTCAAATTCCAAAACACAGGCTAATTCCTAAACACATTCAAACCAGCCTTATCAGACCTCTTCCCTAGCTGATGTATGGAAGAAATGAGAACTGGCTGCCCTCACCAGCACTGTGAGAATGCCTCAGCCTGCAGATTTCAGTATCTGGCTGCACACAGACACTGCCAAAAATATCTCCCTATTACACTTTCATCTACTGCTTCAACAGCCACTCATCCCTGCTGAGGCCCAGCAAAAAAATTCAGTAGGCAAGATGGAATCAATCCAAGGGCTCCTGCTCATGTGCCCCACTTTAAACATTGCTTAAATTATATTTGAATACTGAATGTGGAGAAACACTACCACAAACCACGTTTCTAAGGTTTGGATTATTTCCTAGGTAACCAACATACTTGTTCTAACTCTGCTCAGCAGACAGGCCTGCTGACCTGACAAAATGCCTGCCTTGCCAAGCCATTCCTCATCTTCAAATGACTCAGGAGCAGAGCCCTACAGAGAGCCCGTGTGCAAGAAGTGACAGTGGTTCCACAGATCCTCAGTTTGTGACCGTGGATGGGGGGATACAGCACACAGCTGGGTCTCAGAGGAACTGAGGAACAGCATTGGAGAGCTCTGCAGGCTTCCTTCTACAGCTGCTGACTCAAATCACCCAGCTAGCACAGCTTCTGGCTGCTCACATGACCCACACAGCTCTGTCCTGGAAACCACCTCTGTCCAGTCATGCGTTCCTCATGACAAGCAGGGCAATATTTTATATATTCCAGCACATGACAGGAAGATTTGCATTGTGAGTGAGCAGGTCTGCAGCTTTAGAGGTGTTTCACAATCAAGAGCTGGAACGTACCTCTTCAACAGAAAAGCCCATGGTCAGTGCAGCGACATCCGGGATGCGCTCGCCCGGGATGGGCCAGCTCCCATCCCGGAACACAACCCACTGAGGGGAGCGCAGGATACTGAGTTCACCACCACACACACCTGAAAAACAGACACAAACAGCTGCCAGCGTTCCTCCAATCTTTTCCTTTACAGAACAGGGAAAAAAAGGTATTTGAGCTTTCATTTCTTCTTCCTCCCTCCCATGCCTATCAGTTTATGGAAAGCCAGGGATGAGAACTGATCATTTTAATGCTCTGGAATACAAAGTAAGGTTTCTATACCACAATGACTAAGAATTAACAGACCCATATTAACGACAGCAGGGCAATTATTCAAACAACAGCACAGTTCTGTGTAACAGGCCACAAGCAGTCTGGTATTTTACCAGTAGACCTGGTAAAGTGAACTCTCAATGGAGCCAGGCAGACTCCAAAATCCTGTTAAGCTCACAAAGCACCAGCACAGCTCTGTTTGCTTCCAGGACTGCTTGGCACAACACCTCTGCTCATGCAGGCAACAGCCAGAGCCACTGAGCCCAGAGCCAGGAAGTCCAGAGGGATTTCTCAGTGATGGCTTAAACCAGGCCCTGCCAGGACAAGCTGGCTCCTGCAGAACAGCTCTGCTGTCCCTGCTCCACCTCAGGACACCCTGAGATGTTTGTCTTCCTTGGATGCAGCACTGGAACTGCGTGGAGCCTCAATCTGCAACACTGGGTTTTCACTGATCTGGGATCCCCCTTCACTCTCTTCTCCATTATTTTGAATAACAAAGTTGATTAAAGGCATATTTCTAAACTGTTTTATGATGACAGTAATTTACCACATAGGTAAAAAAAGGTAGAAAGGCCTCCATGAAAATATGAGAAGGGCTTCTTTCAACCTGGCTTCCTATCTTAAAGTCACTTAGGCACAGCTGCAATACTGTGTACACCAAAAATTATCTTAATAAATATTAAAATTTTTTTGGTACATATAAGTAGTAACATGCACAATGCAAATTTTCAGGCATGTGCTCCCCAATGAGCAATCTGAGTAGGCTGCCACCAGAAAACTGATTTGATACAAGATAGTCAAGAAATAGAGTAACAACTATTTGCAGGCCTGTATGTTCAAGTTCCAATTATACAATGAATCTGACTACAAACCTCAAAATTGCATGAGTAAGGTAACTGTCTAAAGAAAATAGAAGTATTTATTCATATGATTGATCACTGAAAATTGGTTACCAATCCAAGCAGTGATATACAAGAGTTTTCCAGGGCATCTACAAATCTAAAGGCTATTTACAAAAACAATGCAAGAGTGAACTGATGTGTTGTGCAGCTAAAAACTTCCCTAATATTAATTTAATGTGACCTTGAAGATGCTGTTCCAAAGCCTGGCTCATGATCACGCATACAAATGTTGACAGTAAATCTGAGCTATGTTATGATAAACACACCAAAGGACAAAGTTCTGAGATGCAGGCTGGGGAGGGGGGCAAAAGGAAGGAAAGAGGCCAAACCAAGTGATATTATGGAGCAGATTCAAGAATTTATTTAAATTGATGTGTTCCTTGGGTGGCCTGCTACCAATTTTAATGGTAGATCAACCCATATTTTGAAGGGCAGAAATGTTTCTGGACCAAATCCTTTAAGTAAGAATTTACAAAATGGCTACAAATCCATAGGATTTCAGATGCTGCTCTCCACAAGGCTGTCACATTATCTAGGACAAACTGGCTTACTTAGGGCAGGACTGCTCAGGTGGATAAAGTCAGAGCATTAACCCTTCACAACCGAATTTTCCTCACTAGACTTGTTAAAGATTACCATTAAAACTAAATTTGAAGGTGGGAACATCAGCAGATTCCCTCTAATTGCTTATGGAATAGTTAACCTAATTCCTACCCTGCCAAAGTTGTACCTCAGGTTCTCAAAAGCCTTTGTGAACCTGGAGAGCCAAGGAACATTGACTGAGAAATATTCACAGGGCCCAGAAGTGCCATCACAAGCCTGACTCACAGCAGGTAACACAGAGGCCACAGTGACCACAGGAACAGCTCAGCAACACGTGAAAATTCATAAAAAATAACAAAATTATGTGTGTCTATCACAGAATCATCAGAGTTGGAAGAGACCCCTAAGACATCAAGTCCTACCATCAACCCAGCACTGCCACTGTGACCCCTAAACGAGATCACCCAGGGCCAGAGCCAGACACCTCAAACACCTCCAGGGGTGGTGACTTCATCACCTCCCTGGGCAACCTATTCCGATTTTTTTTTCTAGTATCTGATCTGAATCCCTGTCTCAGCTTACAGAATTGGATTTTAATATCATCTGTATACCATATAAATTAATTCAATAAAGTAGCACATTACATACAATTATACACATGCATTATCAAAATATACAATATATTATCTAAATATAATAATATAATATTGATACAGAATAACTTTGTAATATAATTATAAAAATAATTTTATAAAAATATTTTCTATCATGAACTTACCCAATAAAATTATAGAAATTTATGATTTAATATAAACCAGCCTTTGGACTGAAAGGGGCAGGATAAAAGGGTTCGAGCACGGTCTGTGGAGGAGGATGGGGGTGGGGGCAGGGAGCTGCAGCACAGTGACAGACCCCCGCTGCCACCCTCGGTCCTGAGCCTGGCACCCACAGACACAGACAGCGCCCTCACCTTTCCCTTCACCTTTCCCCCTCCCCAGCACTGCGGCCCAGCCCCTTTCCCGCAATATGCCCCTGCAGCGGCCGGGCGGCCCTCCTCCCGGCTCTCCCCCGCGCCGGCCCGTCCCCGCTCACCCACCGGCGACACAGGCCGCCGCCACCAGCGTCGCCAGCCCCAGGGCCCGACCGGCCCCGCCGCGCCGCCCCATGTCCGCCATGAGCCACCGCCGGGCCGCGCCGCGGACAGACACACCGAGCGCCCCGCCCGCCGCCTGACAGACAGCCGCGACAGCCAATCCGTGGGCGGTATTCAGGACGAGTGGGCGGGACTCGGCAGAGCTGACCAATTGCCGCGCGGTCCCTGTCACGGGACTGAGCAGTCAGCTGTCCCGCTGGGGGCGGGGTCTCTGTTTGAGTGGCGTTCCGACTTGGCCAATCAGATCGCGAGGGGTCTCTGCACCATTTTCCTCCCCGCATTCTAAACCCAGAGGGAGCGCCGAGGAGGCGGAGCCAACTGACAGCTGATTCAGCCAATCGGAGCGCGAGGGGGGGTGGGGCTTTGCTCCGCCCACACGGTCGGCCTGACAGGGGCGGGGTGAGACTGTGATTGACAGCCAAATGCGCCATTCAGAGAGCAAGGAGGCGGCCCCACCCTCTCGGCAGCCGTGTGGGGAGAGGCTTTGGGTGTGGGGCTGGCAGGCGCTCGGTCTGTCTGTGTCGCTGTCTTCGTCCTTCCCCTTCTGTATGCCCCCGCCTTCAGTGGTTTGTTCCTTAAATTTTGTTGAGCACATCCACAGTAGCAAATTCAGTGACTGCCCCAGCCATGCTCATCTCACATCAGCTGTCACTGCCAGTGAAAGAACAGGCAGGTGGTGCACTTTGGTCAGTGTATGTTTAATGTTCCTGTAATATGCCATGGCCGTCACAATCAAGGGAGATGGTCCTGCTCCTCAGCCCTGCTGAGGATCACCTGGAGCGCTGTGTCCAGTTCGGGACTCCTCAGGACAGGAGAGATGTGGAGCTCCTGGAGCAGGTTCAGTGGAGGGTGACAAAGATGAGGAAGGGCCCGGAGCATCTCAGTGAGGAAAGGCTGAGGGAGCTGGGCCTGTTCAGCCTGGAGATTTCTGAGAGGGGCCCTCATCCCTGTGTGTCAGTGTCTGCAGGGAGGAGTCAGGGCATGGACCAGGCTCTGCTCCCTGGTCCCAGCAATGGGACAGGAGGAACGGGCAGGAGCTGATGGCCAGGAAGTTCCACCTGAACATGAGGGAGAATTTCTTTCCTGTGCAGAGAAACTGGAACTGACTCTCCAGAGAAGGCATGGAATCTCCCTCACTGGATCTATCCCAGACCCATCTGGACACAATCCTGTTCTGTGTGCTCTGGGATGACCCTGCTCGAGCAGGACCAGATGAACCACAGTAGTCTCTTCCAGCCTGACCTGTTTTGGGATTCTGTGAAGCTGTGAGTATTTCTTGGGGTGTTTGTACATTTTTAGGCTCCAGGATCTTGATGAAGCTCTCTGCAAGTAAAGGCATAGAAAACTAAGCTTTGAGGGTGAATTGTCATGTAGCATGGGAGGTTAAGACTTCCCAGTGCATTTTAAGTTAAAGTGTGCTATGAGCACTTCAATACTCACTCATTCCTTTATCTATGTTGTGCATCACACAACCAGCACCACATAATAGCTTTTGTAAAACAAATGCAAGTAAATGCTTGAGATTATCTGATTCATAATAGTTGTTTTCTGGTGGGCTTTTTTGTCCTGGGTTCCTTGGGAAGCAATGTACATGAGTTCACAGGAAATCCAACAGTGCTAGGGTGTTTTTTATCTGCTTTGCTGGGAGACAGCAGCTGTATCACCTCCATGTGGTAAGACTGTATTTGTGTGCAGAACATGGCAGGGATTACTACCCATACAACTATATGGCCAGAGCTATTCTGCTACGTGTTTAGAAGTTCCAGACAACTATAGAAACACTAAAAATGTGCCTGAGCAACATTTCTGCACTGGAAAAACAAAAAGTTGTCTAGAAGAATGAGTGAGTGGGCAAGGGAATGCAGGTAGCAAAATGAGAGTGTGTTTACAGCAAACAGTATTTAAGGGAGTAAAGTGATATCCCTGCCACATGATAGTATGTGACAATGGACAAATCACTTAAACTCAGCTCTACATAGGTAGCAATAACAGTCCTTCCCTTGTCTGCGAGTTGTTTTGCATAAATTAGGAGGAACTCCTGCTCCTCCTGCTGCCACGTGGAAACTACACTTTGAATATGAAAATCATGCCAGATGCATAGGGCACTCTACAACTCAGCAGCTGAGCAAGTTATGAGCACTTCAAATTAATACCCACTCATTCCTTACTCTGTATTGCGCATCACAAAACCTGCACTGCATAATAGCTTTCGTGAAATAAATGCAAATAAATGTTTGTGAGATTACCTGAATAACTGTGGCAAAGACATGATCAAAATAGTTGTTTCCTGATGGGCTTTTCTGCTTTCAGAACGGGATTAGAAAAACACATGGGAGAGAAGGCCTGGATCAGTGAACAACAAAGATATTGAGTGATTGCTTTGCAGTGAGCCCAGCTGGTTTGTGCAGTGAGTGAGTCATGATGATTTTCAAAAGATGGTATTCTGTCTTGTAAACTGATAATGCTACCACGACATGTAAACCCCTGGGTCCTGGATTAAGGTTATGTGGGTTACCTTATTTTTGGCATTTTCTGTCTCTTGGGCACTTGACTTTGCAAGTGTAGTGTGCCAGGTAGTGTGGATATTTTAGCATAATTTCACCAAGTTTTGCCTGTCTAGGCAAACATGGTTTCTGCACCTTGTAGTCTGAAGTACAGATGAACCACAGGTATGGTTTGTCCTTCTCTTACCCTCCCTTCCCTTCAGGTTGTGTCTACACCCAAAATGTGCATAGAAATAAGGCAAGAAGAGTGACTTCAAGCAGTGAGTTTGTGAAACTGCTAGAGGGCATTGGGTGGATGTGATTGTGTCTTAGATGGGAAGGTAGTGGGAAGCATAGAGCAGGGAAAGGACCGTACAAGGGAAGAAGTTTCTTCATCTAAATGAAGGATTTCTTACAAATGTGATGTGGAAAAGAAGGTGCCAGAATGAACAAGACTGTTTTGAAAAAGTTATTTGTTATTTCTCTTATAACTGTTACAATCTCTGTGTTTCATATCTGTGTGTGTTAGCAACCATTTCAATTTTTTTATGAATCTCTTGACACTTTTTTCCATAAAACATTCACTCTGAAAGTCATACCACAACAAAAGAATATCACATTATTTTTTTCACATTTGCAGAAGGAAATGTATTTTTGAGACTTTAGCATTCACATTCTCATTTTCTGAACTTGTGGTGCTAGGAATACTATAATGTAATTCTAGAAATAGAAGAGAAATCAGTGTTCTGTATTTGAAGAGCCTTATATTCCTTCTCTGCTTCTCAAATTGCTGTTCTTCTTGAAATCACAATACAAACATGGTTTCTGAAGAATTCTCTATCTTACATTTTCCTGTTCTCATCTTGGTTTCTTCTTTGGGAAAATAATAAATAGAGGCAATAAATTTTATTATGGAACAGTCAAGTCTCACAGACTCCATACTGGTTTCTAGTGCCCACTGGGTATATCTGTATGTCAGTGAAGCCTGATATTAGAGAATAATACCATCACTTTGTAGGCTGGCAGAGTTCTAGCTATTTTCTCTAGGCTTAATATAGATCCCAGCTGTGCTTTGAAGAGAGTGAGTTTTGTAATCCTGTAAGCAATACTTGTGACAAAATCTACATGCAGTAAAAACTATTCTATTAAACTGATTTCATTTTGAGCTACTGCTCAGGGCAAGTGAAAAATTGAGACAACATGCACATTAGGTCAGAAATAATTTTTATAAAGCCATATACTGCTAGTAGCAGTCACAAAATCAAAGTGTCAGCTGTAAGCATAATAGCAGCACTCCCTGGCACTTTTAGGAGTGTGCTGTGCAGAAATGTCTTGGGCAGGAATTGCTCACGTGGCACTTGGATGCTGCCTTTGCCTCCAGCCCCGTCTGTACCAACAGTGTTATGGGTGAAATGATGGCAGAAGAGGGAATATGAGGAAAAGGCTGAGTCAAAGAGCCACTGATGGTCTAAACTGGACTGCTGTGTTATCACTGGATTTCATTGTGTTACTACTAAATCTAGACCAGTTGCTAGCTGAGTAATTGTCTCAACCATCATTTCCAAAATGATGCTTTAACTGGAAAATATTTTTCTGGCTGCTGTGATGAAATTCGGGCCAGTTGTATCCTACTGGAAAGAATGAAATGCCAGTGCCAGGTGCCGCTTGGAGTTACCAGCTCCAGAAGCACACAGGGTGAGCAATGCCCCTTTTGGTACTAGGATTTACAGTCTCAAAGGAAATTTATGCACAGAGATTACGCAAAAGATTCTAAAATAAAATGGAGCAGACAAAACTCTTTTTTCTGTTATCTTTTCTGACCTTGATACACCTTGCTGACATCCTGGGAGGTGAGAAACGAGACAATTGAGCCCAACCTGGTGATTTATACTGAGTGCAATTTATACAGGTCTCATGTGAAAAGTTGTTGGTCCTTGCTGCTTTGTGATCTCCTCATTCCTATCCCCATTTGCACACTCCATCTATGGAAGCAGAAACAGTTATTTTTACAAATGTGGATACCAAGGCTAAATAAATCAAAAGCAGCTCGAATAATTTTTAAAGGACTCAAAAAACAACCCTTGAAAACCAATAAAAACCTGCAGCAAACCTGTTGTTACTGAGCCAAACTGTGTCAGAGCTGATTTCCTGAGGTCTCAAATAATAAGCAAAATGAGTTCTGCCCTCCCTAAAAGGTGGGTTTGTCTTACCTTGTTTCTTTTTCTTTTTTAAAAGGAGAAGTGCCTTTCTCTTTTACTTCTGCCAGTCAATAGCTGTCTTAAAGAGGATTGCAAGTTTTCTCTCTGTAGGGCTGAACTACAGTTAAAGCCTCCAAATACACACAAGAAGCCCATATTAGGGTTCCTTTTGCTAGGTTTTATATGCACATCATATAAAGAAAACTATATGTCTCTTTCTGTGTATCAGTACAAATGTCACAACTTCAAAATTGTGATTTTCTGGCACTGCTCCAGCAGACTTTAGGCATTTTCTCGCAGTTCTCACCGTGGCCCTGGCTGTGACTTTGCCAGCACCCTGGGCTCACTGGAGGCGGGAGTGCCCCTGTACCCGTGTTTGGTCAGGGCAGTCCCAGCCCGGCAGTGTTTGCAGTGGCTGGAGCAGAGTGTTGGTGAGGTGACTGATTCACCCGAGGTCCTGCAGCAGGGCAGTGGGGAGACAGGGAGAACCTTTCCTCTGTGGCCTGTACTTCAGCCTGTACTGCCCGCGCAGCCACTCCCTGCCTTCAGTGATCACAGCCGAGTTTTAGAAACGTGTTTTATGTATTGTTCTAGAACACAACACTGCAGTCTGCTGAGACCGTAATATCGATGTAACAGTTCTGGGGAAGATGGTCATCTGTAATTAATTTTACTAGTTTCAAAGTCACGTTAAACACTATTTTTAGTTCAGTTTGCTTAATCAAAATGCATTTTAATGTCATTGCATATAGGAAGTGAGTATGGTTTTAAGGGTAATTGATATAATTAAAGGCACACAGCTTCTCTATGTTGACATTGTAGCGCTAATGAGGAACGAGATCTGTGAGAAAGAACTCCTGAAGCCGCGGAGAGCAATCCGCCTGTGTGCGATGCCTATGGATGGCAGCTAATTCGTGCGTTTCCTTTTCCTTCACCTGTTCCCGGCGATTTTGGCAGGCAGGGAATCCCCGAGCCGGGGCGCTTTGGCACCATCGCGTGGTCGAAGCTGCGGCTGCAGCCTCGCTGCCTTTGTGTCGGTCCTCGGACCGAAAATTAAAAGATGCTCCAACTTCTGGGAGCGCTTCATCTGCTGTCCCCTCCACAGATGCCCGTCCTATCCCACCACCCGCCCTTTCTGGGAAACAGTGGCTAAGAGCATGCACGGAGTGGGTGGCAGAAACTGAGTCAGAAGAAATGTGGAAGCCTAGAAGATTAAAAAGTGTCTCAAACACTGATAGCCAGATGGCTGTGGAGCCAACCGAGGGTTGCTGGTAATAACAGACAAGAACTCCTTGAGAAAGAATAGGATGTGGCTAGAGAAGGGGCTCTGCAGAGGTAGGGCAGCACTTTTCTGGACTAATGCCCTTGTTCTGGCTCCTGGAGATAAGCCCAACACAGTGCAAGCATAAGGATGAGGTTGAGAAGCAGGTGTAGACTGTAGAGGGTATTGAGACCATTGAAGACTCCCAAAGCCTGAGACTCATTTCCAGAAAGGTCTAGAGGAGTGGGCAGAAATAATTAATTTGCATGGAAAGCTAGAAACTTCTCGCCAGGCAGTGAAAACTTACCTATAAATAGGTATCCCCACAAAGCCCAGTGCACTTGCTCTGCACCTGCACCCCAGGACCCTGGACACCACAGCTGGATCAATACTGGAATAAGGAGTGGTGATCTCTTATCCTCTCTTTTATTTCTCTCTCCCTCCTCAATTCATCTCTCTGTTTCCCTTTTCCCTTTCACCTTATCCCTTAATCCAAAACCCACTGCTTATACTAGGGGTTCTGGGACTAACACACCAATTTCCATGCCAGGTGTGTAGTTTGCTAAAAAAACTTTGTAAGCTTTTGCAGGTACCCTCTGACTTACATCATTCCATTCGACCCCAAGTATCTACAAATTTTGGGTGCTCCCTTCCCACTGAGGGAGGAGCATCTTAACATGGAACCACTAACTTTTGGTGAGAGCTGGGATGAAACTGGAATTTGGTGTTTCCTTCCATGTCAACACAGAATTTAAGTGTTTCTATACCACTTGTTTGAGCTTATGTGGTTTCATAAGAGGTAAGAAGGCAATTCACTACAATTTATTAGCTTACTATGAGGGAACTTGCCTTTAGGAGTGCCAGGCTAAATCTTACAGACAATCTGCAAAACCTCATAAGCTGCACTGTGAGATTAGCACACTTTAGCTGACAACACTTGAGCTATCTCTGTTCCTAATTCTTGTTAAAGACTGAAGCTGGTACTTTAGTCATCCAAAAGTTAAAAGAAAAGCAAGAGCATTATCTCTTCTCTGGATGCATGAGCAATACCAAGACCATTATCCCTTCTCTGGCACAACTGCTTAATATTAACATCAAAACCCAGCTTGAGCTTGTGGGTGTAGGCCTGTCAGGCACTTGTCACACAGTAAGTGGGGGAGTGACTCTCCAGCGGGTCAGAAACTCAGCAATAACTACCTGTGTCTGTGCTCAAACACAGCTGTGACAGCAGGGCAGGGCTTTGGCTTCATTTCAGTGAAGGCTAGAGCTAATTTACTCTTTCTCCATAGCTGTTAGGTTTAAGAGTTGGCTTCTGAAATTTGCCTTCATCACTTTTCCAACTGAGAAGGACAAAGGTGGTCTTTTACACTTTTGGTTAATGAGCCCTCTCTGCTGTGACCTTTTGTGTTTTGCAGCCCCACAAACCTAATATCCTGTTGTGACTACTCAGCCTTTCTGGAAATGCACTTCTTCCTCCAGTTTGAGAAGATTTAGGATGTGGTGAGAAAGAGAGAGAGTTAAATTTTACATTCTTCCCCCTATGGTTGGAGAGATTTAATTGAAGTTCACCCAGGGGAGAAGTCACTGCCAGCAGATAAACACCTTAGCTTGCTGTTTCTACTAAAATTGTTAACAATGGAGTAGTTAAGACTTAAAATATAATTTGTTGCCATTAAGCTTTTATGTTATCTTCATCCTGAGCTCAATAGAGGCTCCTGTTGAACGGTCCAGGTGCTTTAGGTATGTTCTAAATTCTGAAGGTAATCATTGCAACCATAAGTGTGAAGATTGCTGAGCTAAGCTGATAGCTTCTTGCTTTTGAGAGGGGTGGTGTCATCCCTATTCTCCCACAACTTTGGTCATCCCCCAAACCTTTGCATTGCATGGGCTGTGGGTCTCCTCTCAGCTTACTGAACAAAGCTCAGGGTGAGTCCCTTCTCAGTGATTCAGCTCTGTGAGCCAGGTCGTGATGTGGCTGTAGGAACTTTGATGTTGCTCTAAGCAGCGGGGCAGGAGCTGCTGGCTGGAGGTGGACTCGCCTCCTCACCGGCACAGATTCATACCTGAATTAAGTGATGATTTATCCATGGCTTTAAGCCAGATTTTCTTTTCTGTGCCTTTCAAATTAGACTTCCAAATGAGACAGCCAAATGCAACCATGCTGACCATTCTCCTGTTAGTCACACTTTCTTTAGTGGCAGTGCCACTTCCTCTCAAACACAGTTGTGCTGTCTCCTGGGTCTCACTTGTTACTGATACTTGCTTGGGAGGACATGGCATGCCTGAGAGCTAAAGGGATGACACTGTAATAATTAACATCTGTAAAGGCCAAGGAGGGAACTTCAGGGAGATAGGACGATGTTTTTGGTAATATAACATGAAAAAATGATCCTTTGCCCATTGCATCTTACCTTATGGAATTCGAAACCACACTGTAGCTGCATACACCTTCAGAAAGATAAAGATGGATGCAGCATTTCAACTGCAAGCTACAGAAAGGCTTTTTCTTTGGCTCATTTAACAATTTCTCTAAGTATGTTTTTGGTGCTTGCTTTGGGTACTTTCCCTGGTGGTCTCTCAAACTGATTATAGACTTGCTCAGCTGATTTCCATCTCAGCATTTTCTGTCTGCCATTGGATTACTGGAGAGCTGTTGTCAGATTTAAAACAACCATTGTAAGGGTCTCCTGTGTTAAAAAAAAAAAAAAAAAAAGAAAAGAAAAAGGAAAAATATCTGTTCATAAAGTGAAAGAGAGAAACTGCTCAAAGGGGCTCTGAGCTGTGGGTGAGGAAGCAGCTTGAGCAATGGCAAATGCAGGGCTTTGTCTGAGCAGTTGTGTGAAAGGGCCCTCCAAGCCAGTGAGGACTTGGGATAAGACAGATAACCTCAGTGGGGTTGAATGGAGTTTACCTTTCAGTGGCTTGAAATGAAATACAAAGGTGATGCATGAAATGTATTGTTCTCATAAGCTCTATGAAATGTCAGACAAAAATGTCTTTCATATAATGGCACGACTGAAGTTGAGAATCATGCAGGAAGGAACAGAGCATTGAAGTAAACAATTTGGTTTCTGAAACTATTGGAATGGAAAAGAAAATCTTGTAACCTGGAACATTGAGGAAAGGGATTAGAAAAGAAAACAACCAGAAAAACCATACAACCTACTTTGTGGGTGGGTAAAAGATGCTTTAGATTGACCTCTGATTAAATTTTGCTTTTTCTACTTCTGAAAAAAAAAAACCCAAGCAAACCCAAACAAAATCAAAAACTACAGTAGGACCTAGGAAAACAAGAACCTTGCTGATAGAAAGTTACTTTTCTGAGGACCCTGCTCCTATTTTTATGTATACTTATCCTGGATCTGAGACTCTGTTGTACATTTGCAAAATTCAGTGTCTCTTTTTTTTTTCTTGAATCTCCATACCATCCTTTCTCAGAGCACATTAAAAATATTCACCTCCTTATAAACTATTTGTAGTATAAATGAAACCCAATGAACTGCTCCATTCAGTAGAAATAGGGTTAAAATGTCATCAGCAATGCTAAGTCATACAAGATTCTTGCAGTATTTCCCTGAAGCAGCTCAGCTTCCCACTCCTGCTTGCCCCAGCCAGTCAGCCTCGACTAAGAATCAGAAAAATCACTTTCTCCTGACACTGAACAGGAACTTTGTTCAATTAAAGGCTGCTCCCAAAACTACACTGTCTCTTTCTCTGGAAAGCTTCTGCCCAGAACATTCTTGTGTCAATAAACACAACATTCCAGCTCAGTGATGCTGCAGTGACACTGCATGGCACTGTGCTGAATCTGGCTCTTAAAAAGGGACATTGTAGTGTGAATAAATCATGGTACTTGTCCCAAACACAAGAGCTCATAAAATTCTTGCTATGGTGTCTTAGGTTAATGCTCTGGAGCACTGAGTGATTTTAAAAGCTGTTGTGGTGTTAGTTAATCTACAAATTACTTGTTCTGAGATGGCATTTTTGTAAAACTTATGCAATAAAAATTAAATAACGATAGTGTTTTTAAAGGAGAGATATTAAAAATGGTCTATTCTGCAGACCAAAGCAATAATATGTTGGGCAGCATCAAAGCATTAAACAAGATGGTTTGCATCATTAACATTAAATGAAATGGCTTAACAAGTCAATAAATGATGAGAATAAACCCGAATTATCACACAGTACAGTGTTTTAAAGTGCCAGAAACAAATTTTCTGAAGCAAATAATTTTCCAATAAAGCTAGATGGAATTCAAAGGAACATGTTTTTCTGATTGTTGAATGCAAAATCAGTTAAATACTATTTTGCATATTCAATGTACTCTATGTATGGTCTTCATAACATCCTAGTGAAGCAGAAAGGAAGAGGGAGCAGTGCTTTATTTTGTAAATCAGGAAAATAAAGAAATTACATAGGGAAGACCGGAAAAAAATTTGCCTCTTTCTGAAATCCATATGGTGATTAAATCTTTAAATGCTGTTCTTCCTTTCTTTTGGGTGTCTGCACTAAAGCTTTACACTCTGCATTCTGTAAAGAAAGCTATGAACAGAACAGTGCTTATTTAAGTGGGGGGCATTTTGGAACCTATAGTGTTCCACTATGCAAATTTTAGGTTTTGCAGTTTTGTCTGGGGCAAGGATGGAAGAAATTTGCTGTTGGCTGTTTGTGACCTGTGATTGAATTTTGTTATTTGTGGGTTCTTTTCATTTTTAGGTAAGGAAAATGGTTGTGGGACTAGAGGGTCTCTTCGACCCTCAGCAAGGAAAAGCCCTTGCATCCCTGGGCTGAGAGGAGGCTGGTCAGATTAACATTCTTCTCATTTCTACTTCCTATCTGCATGCATAGCTACAGTCCTGGGAGCTAAATATTTTTCACATCCAAAATTTATTACTCTTGCTCTGGAAGATAATTTTCCCTGTGCTGCTAAAGAGTACAGGATGGCACAGATGAACCTGAGAGATTTTATCAGACTCATTACTGCAGAACCTGCACACAGCGTTCTCAGACGCTGAGAATATATCTCACTGTACTAATTCTGTCCTTTTGACATTCTTGTGCTTTTAAAACAAACCCTTCACATATGTGAAGCCAAACCAAATTCAGCCATGGCAGTGCCAGGCCTTCTCCAGTGACTTCAGTAGGTTATATTTAGCATTTGACTGCTATATACTGTTTTCTCTTCCAAACTGATCAAGGAAAAATTTTATAATTATGAGCATCTCCTGAAGTCCATGGTGTAACCCCACATCATCTTCTTATCTTCTTCAGAAGCAGGAGGGTGGGGAATATTTCTGGGGTTTTTTTAACTAATGTAATTTTCTGATGGGAAAGAAATGATTTCGGACCATTCCTAGAAGAGAGAAATGGGAATAGATTTGGTACGGTGGTTTCTCGGATCAAGTAAGAAATAACTTCATGCAAAGAAGTACCTGAAAAGACTCTTGGGAATTCTGTGGATTATACTTGGCTGGGGTTAATTTTTATTTTGTATTTAAGTTTACATTAAGTACCTGTTTCATGTTTTGCTGAACTGGTGTTCCCATCAGATATTCTCTCACAACACATTACATCGAAAGGAGTTTTGAGACAAACCCCTCATAATTTCCAAAACTCCTTCAAGCACTGTTCTTAAGTGATTTGACTGATTTTGATTGCTCGTCACTCCCTTTTCACAGCAAACTTTACTGATGGCCAGAAAATGCCCCAGAGTCCTTTCCCCTGACAGAAACAGGATTTGGAAAATAATGAGTGCAAGTTCTGCTCTCCCTCTAGCTGCTGTGGACTGAGGCAATGGGCTGCTCCAGTCCTCTGCTGGGAGATGACTTTATCAGAAATCCAGTACCAATGGGGAGACTTTGGAGTTATTTCTCTCCTGCAGTGGAAATCCCTGTGGTGGTGACTTTCTTTTCAGAGAAGTTCCAGTAGAAATTGCTCATTTCCTGTAGGTGGGTTCAGACCATTAAATGTTTTTTTCTTCCTGGTATCTTTCTCTGAACTGTCATGATGCCAAGCACTTTTTTCCTTTTCACTTACGAGGTGAGGCTGCAGTCTTTCTCTGAGGGGCCCAAGAACCACAGAGATGGATTTGGGCAAGGCTTGTCAGTAGTGGATACTCCATTCTCTAAGGTTACAGACACAAGTAGCAAAATTTCAAACAAATAGAGAGGCCTAAAAGCAAAATTAAACTAATATTAAAAACAGCTTTAGAAAAGAGTTTCCCACATGAAATTTGGCCATTTAGTGTGTTCTAGCATTTTAATTGATGTTTTCTCAAGGACACATCAGAGACCTACACCACCAACCCCTACAGCTATGGCATTTTTTTTCTGATTACAGGGGGAGCTTTGAGTCAGGCCCTAAAGGTTTGAACCTGCTCTTGCCTGTCTAAAAAAACAAAGATGGATCAGTTATCAACAAAAAGAACAAAACAACTGAGACCTCTGGAGATCCCTTTCCATCCTGAGTTAATCTTCCAGAGGTGCTCAGCTCGTGCTGGTGCCTGCCCATTGGGGTCAATGCTTTCGTTGCAGTGTCTGCACTCTCTTCATATTTTGGTGATTTGTTGAGTGCAGTTGTGCTTGATTTTGTAAATGCTTTTAGGATCTTGGAGCATTTTTGGACAGCCTTCAACAGCATGTATGTGACAGCATGAGCATCTGGAGGGTTTGTGTGCAGATAAAGCATCTGTGATGTTGGGAAATCATTGCAGTGTTTTTGCCAAACTGAAGTTGAAATGTCCATATCTAATTGAATGGCAGCTTTTGAATCACAAACTGAAACTTTCCTTGCTACAAACACACACATGGATCTTATGGCAGAAAGAATACTTTCCAAATCAACACAAGGAAATTATGCAGCTAACTCCCTAACACAATTAGAGAGTACTAAAGGCAAGTGAAAACAAAAGTCATTTTTAAAGCTAACAAAATAATCACAGGTTGAGGTTTTCCACAGCTTTATAAAATGAAGCCAAGGATCATTTCAGTGCCAGGTATAAGTTTCAGTCCATAAAGAGCAGCTGTTGTTGTGCTACTTTGCACAAAACAAATAAGCCAGTAAAGTTTTACAGGACATGGTTATACCAGACTCAACATGCCTAATAGAGAGTCTCTACTAAAGAAAAAAAAAATCTTTTCTTTCCTAAAAGAACTCGTGTGTTTCCGTGCTTTAGGGAAGATGATTTAAGGGTGGATGTCTTCTTGGTTATGCTGTGAGTTCAATGATCTGAGAGACAATCTAAGTGGAGAGACTGCAACTGCCTGTCAGCTGATGGATGAAGCTGATGTAATTAAATTCAGATCATCATAATGTGGAAAGAGTTTCATTGAGATAAATATTATCTGCATACCTCAGCCTTGTGGACTGTTGATTATAAATCCCCTAAAGTTCTAATCCAAGCCCTTGTTGGAGCTGAAGATCTGTGGAGTGACTGAAAAGGCAATCATACTTAAAAATTGAACACCCTTGGTGAATTAGCAATGGTTTGCCCATAAATCATCCACACAAGCTTTCTGCAAAGTTCCTAGTCCTTTCCAGCTTCTGTCCACAAAATACCAAAGTTTGAACCTGTTTGGTGGAAATAGGGAAGAGTGGCGGGAGCTGTGCTTAAAATCTGAGTTTGCTCCAACTTCAGCAGTACTTTTTTTGCAGTACTCCTGCATTTAGGATGGGAGAATGGGGAAATTCCAAGGTCTGCCAGGCTGTTGTGAGTGCTGGACAACAATCAGGGCTCGTTCTCAAGCTCCTCAGCTTTTGGGCTGGTCAGTCTGGCAGCGGGGAATTCTCAACACGCCAAGGGAAAGGAAGCTGGAGATGGAGAAACTCCACTCTCTTGGCACTTAACTGGCTCCAGCACTGCAGGGACCCTGACCAGTTCTCATAAGTTCAAGCCCTCCTTGATGAGAGAGGCTGGGTGAGGGCCAGCATCATCCGAGAATCAGCACAGGCTTACTAGCATCCCATCCCATCCTTTCTCTGGCTCTAATCTATCTTGGAACAGGGAGAAGCCTGGCCCCCTCCTCAGAACGCTCATGTCACTTCTTCCATGTCCTGGGTTGGCTGAGTCCCTCCCCAGTGAGCGGGCGGGTCAGCTTCACACACTGCAAGCCATTTTCTCTGGGTTTCTCAGAGGGAAACTGTGTTTCTGCTGAATTCAAAGCAGCTGGATAGTCAGGAAAAAACATTTCTTCTTGTCCCTTGTGTCTGTCTAGATCTGGCAGTCGCTGTTTTAGCACATTATTATCTTTTAATTCCCATAGTTATTGGGCATTGTCCAATTCATAAAAATGCAGACTTATTTGGATCTGGGGTAAATATGGTGAAAATGTGAAGAAAGACAGCTGAGGGGAAAGGTTCTCATTTTTCCTAAACTATAGGTAGTTATTTCAGATTTGAAATAAGGGTTTCAGTTGATTCTTTTGTTATCCAAATGTTGTGAGGGGAAAAAGGAGTTGTGTTGGGCAATTTCACAAAATGTATTTTATTGCCATTAACATAAGCTTTTAAGTCTTTATTCCAGTATTGAGAAATAAACAAGATTTAAACTGGTATTTAAATACCACTTCCCTCTGTAAAAGCTCTTCTTCCCAGCCCCATCCCCGTCCCCTCTCTGCACAACACACTCAGCTCCTTGATGGGACAATGGACAGCACAGAAGAAGGTGGTCACTGTGTGATTTTCCCTTTTCTTTCATTGCTCCTTGTTTGCCTACTCAAATGCTCTGAGGTTTCTCAGTGGGCCACAGTCCCCACAGAGCTGTACCTGCTCCTGAGACACTCCTCACTCCTGCTCCAGCCTCTCATTTTCTTCTGCCCCTGCTTTGCCCTGGATTGGTCTCCTCTTGTTTTTTCTGTTTCTCCAGCATCTCCCCTCCTCTGGTGTCTCTCTTGCCCCTGCTTGTTCCATGCCAGCTCTGGCATCTCTCTTTCTCTGGCATCTCTCCTTGTTTAGTGGCTGCCACCTTTCTTAAATATGTTTTTGCAGAGGCACCATATGCTCCTCTCCCTGGTTTGTTCTTGGGGCACTGGTGGGTCTGAGTTGGCTGTTGCAAAGCCAGCTGGAAATGTCTGGGACCAGCACAGGGCAACCCCTCACCCCCACACAGGTCACCCTGCAGCCCCTTCTCCTGCCAAAACCTTACAGTTATGCCCAATATAGTGAATCATTCCAGTTATATCTGTATTTAATGTACATTACATAGAACTCTGTGAGCACATTAATTCTCTTCAAGTGCATGTGGCTGTGGTGCTCAGCACCTTTCAGAGTTGAACCCTGAGTGAAAATGATTGTAGCAATTCCGTCTGATAATTTCTTTTGCATGTACACATGCTTAACACACTTTATTTTCTGGCAAAGAAACATGGGAAGTATCCATAAATAAGAGCAAATAAATTAGAATATGTAAAGCAGTTTAACACAAATCACATTTGTGTTAAACACATTTGTATTTTTGAGATTTGGAGAAGCATGGCTAATTTTCAATATTCATTTTTCACAATCCTCTTCTGCATCTGTTCAGGAATTTCAAAGGCAGTGAGTATCACTGACATTTCTAATTTAAACAACAATAAGAAATTTATCATATGAGTATATGTGTTATTACACACATATGAAAGACCAGTTTATAAGGTAGAACTCTGGGTTATTTGATCAAATCAGAATCTCTGTGTTGAACACAACCAAATTGCTAGGTCCAAATGTAGACAAATACCTAAACTATTTCTGGGTGATGAGGTACCTGGACGTAAGACATACATTCAGCAAACCTTCTGACCTACTCTCATCTCCAGTTGCTGAAAGTCTGTTTGTGAGTTCCAGTGATCCTCTCTGGTGTCCTCTTTTCTCCCAGCCACTTGGATTATAGTGCAGTATGGGGCATGGCTGTACCTGACAGGAAAAATGAGTTTGTGAGACCTTATTGAAGGCACAAAGGCACAAGCTATGTGTGTGCCCCACATGATCTTTATTTTATAGCTGTATATTTCAAAGCTTTTATCTTTTATTGTTCCAAGGCGGGTATAAAAAGTTACACTGCAGAAGGGCATAAGCCACCACAAGGCACTTAAAGGTGATTAAGTCTGATATTTAGAGCCTCACTGAAATGAGACAGTGTTACCACCATTGCTGCTCTTCACTGCATCACTCCTGCACATGGCACTGGGGTTCACCTCACCCTCCCTGTCTGTGTGGGCACCAGGGAACAGCACAGGCAGTCACCAAAGCACTGTTCCCTTCCCTGGATATCCCCTTAGAAGAAACAACTTGATAATGCCAGCACTATTGAGTTAGCTGACAGCATTATCTATGCCACTGAAACATGGAGTTCAGTACCTGCCAGAATTCCTGAATGTCGTCACCTGAGCAGTCTAAATCCTCAAATCATTCACCTTAGAGAGATAATACAATATACATATATGAATACGTGGGGGTTTTAAACTCCTATAGATTTAAACTCCTGTGTCTCTGCTCATTGAAGAGGTGTTGGATTACCTTTAAAGGTGCTTTCCAACCCAAACCATTCTATGAGTCTGTGATTTCGTATCTGCTGTGGTGCAGGCAGTTGCATGCAAAGCTAGCACAGCTCTATTGTCCCAAAATAGCCCTATCCATGCTGTTACTTATTTTAGGAACACATATGGCCTCTCTTTCTTTAGCATCTCATCATCTCACAGTCCCTGTGAGACTTCTTTGCTATTGTCTCCCATTTTGCACATGGGGGACTGAGACACTGAGATGGGGTGACTTAAAATAGCGCGAGGCACTTTGCATTCCCAAGGAGGAGTTCTGCAGATAATACAAGTACTGCTCTCGTGCCTGTGGTGGGATAAGGAATGGATCCTGGCCTTCCCGAGTCTGAACTTGCTGCTTAATTGTCTCACTACACTTTTTTGTGACAAGTCATTCTTTCATTTTAAACATACTTTATGGCTAGCTAGCAGACACCTTCTGAGTGATTTTCATCTGTAAAAACAAAATCAGCTTTAACAGATCTATTGCAGGAAAAGCATCACATTATCCTGGTTAATTCCAGTGCAGAGTAATAGACCCTTCCTGACTAAGAAGTAATAGGGAAATCATTCCTCCCCTACTCCACACACATTTGCAGATAAATCCATTTCAACTCCAGATAAAAATCCTTGATCCCATCTTGGGCCTCCCGTCTTCGGCCTTGCAGTGGAGTGTCAGCTCCAAAAATGGTGTTCTGCCTTAGGCAATCTGACTTGGGGAGCTGTAGACCTAATGAAGCACAGGACCAGCCAGAATTTTTGACCTCTGCTTCCCCTTCCTTCGAGGTCCAAGGGGCCCCATAGCTCTTGCAGAGCTCTCTGCCCCCGTGTCCCATTCCCTTCCTAGCAGGACAGCTGCAGAGCTCTGTGTGGAGCAGGACCCCTGTGCTGGCGTGTGCCTGCACTTTCCTGTTAGCTTTCTATGAGAAAAGTGCAGCTCTGGTTGGCAGGTGCTGGCCAGGGGCCTGGTGCTGCAATTCCCTCCCTCTGTGCACCAGGGACCTGGACTGCAGCCACATCCTCACATTCCCCAGGCAAGGGAGGGCCACTGGCCTGGGAGAAAATGCTGGCCACAGACCTGGCTTTCAATGTCTTTTCTATGAGAGGAGATTGCTTGAGGCCAGGTCAAAATTAAAAATAAGACCTAGAAAGCATGGACTTATTTATTTACAATAGTCTAAAATAGAATCCTCTGGATATGTGTAGCAGTCCCATCTCTGTATCAGAAAGCACTTTGTAAGGCATTGAATTAATTAAGCTTAAGAAACACTCCAGGGATACAGAAGTATTATTACCCATATTTTAAAGATGAGGAAATGGAGACAGTAAGAGGATAAGGGACTGGTGTGTGAATACAGGCTGAGTCACTTGTAAACTCGGAAATTAAACTTAAATTCAAGTTTTTATATCCTTTCCCTCTTGCAACTCAAATTGGCTAGAAAATGGCAGTTTTCATCAGTGAAAACATATATCACGTTCTATTATAAATAAATTAAGTCAGCACATTTTATAGACTGGAATATACCTAAAATTTTCTGTTATGTTATCCACAAACATAACTGAGTTCTTTGGTATCCTTAAATCTGAAGTGTATATTCTTGTCTAGGCAGTGAGAAGAGAGTTAAGGTACAAAGTCCCCCGGTTCTAAATAATAACACCACATTCCTCATAATGAAAGCAAACCAGATAGAAGTTTATATAGGTCCAGAAAATTCAATTAACACCTGTGAGTGGTGAATATAAGAACAATGGATGCTTATTTCCTTTTATACCTTCAATTTTAACTTGCTTACTTCCCAAGAGGTACCTTCTCTTAATGACTTTCCTTGCTCATATTTCAAGAATTACACTAAGCTCTTTTTGGCTTGCTTATCGTTGCTTATAGTAAAAATCCCCAGGGGCATATTAATTAAAGCTAGAAAATAGAAGTAAATTTCCAGTTATCCCAGTTGGGAGGTTCTGGAAAAGTGTCCTCAGAAGAATGGTAGTGGCAAACAATTTCTCTTATTATTAGACTATGCCTGGTAATTTTATGGAAGAGATTTTGTGATGTAGTTTCTGTGATAAGGGACCTCAAATTCAATGACCCATGAGACCTTTTCTGCTCCAGAGATGTTAACAGAAAATGTTGTTGATAAAGCAGGACTTGGGATAGGAGTTAACTCATTTTCTCAGATCAGAGTTTGTTCAGGTGTTTTGAGGCGTGGTGGTGATCAGCTGCTCTTATCTGTAAAAAAGATAGATACATCTAAACCATGGGAACCAGGGACAAGTCCTGAATTCTGGCTCTGAGTTTCCTGGCACTGCCTTGACTATGAGTGAAGAGCAGAGATGGAAGCTCCCCTCCCTCCCTGGGCCCTGCATGAGCTCTGGCTTCCACGAGCAGTGGGGCAGGGACTCATTCATGGTGGTCTCCCAGAGGTGCCTTGGGAGCAGCTGTGGAATCACAGTGTGATGGTTTGGTGCATGAGAAATAAGAAAATACAATTTTTTGCGCAGTCTCTGTTCTGTACTGCTTCTACACTTGAACAATTCTCATTTTTTTGAAACCCACAGAGAACACCAGTCAGATTAACACTCAGAGCATCAGCAGTGTATGTGTTGGGGAAGTTATGTTCAGTGTCTACAAGCAAAACTTAATATTAAAGAGAACGGTGTAAGGACCAAGGATTTTTGAATTTTTAAAATAATTATTGCCTAAGAGATCTCTTTTCATTGTGCTGATTAATTAATGTCCTGTTAATGTGTATTATAAACTACACTAATGTGTAGTTTACTATAAATAAACTACAAATCAAAATAAAAATTAGTAGATTATCACCTGTTTTAACCTAAGTGCTGAAAGTATTAATTTCAGCTAAAACCACTGCTACTCTTCTCACCTTTGTTAGCTTTGTTCATTTGACTTAGCCTAATGTTAGAATGAAGATGGTCCATGCAAATTACATCATTCTATAATCAGACTTTTACTGTTTAAAATTAATTTCAGTTAAATGTTGGAAAAAAGCTTTTTAGTGTCATCTTTAACTGTGGAAGTATTTCATTCGTGTTGAACTAGATATCTCAATTAGAAGAGAAAGCGTTGCCAAATGAGTTGGAATGTGGGCTAGACCCAACCTGTAAAATATGGATTTGAATCCAGATTTTAAATGCTAGAAAGTGTGACATTCCTGTCTTCATACAAAATCTATTAATTTGTGGCTCTTAGAGAGAAAAAAAATGCTGCTTATTGTGAAAGCTATCAGAGTCTGACCCAAGTGGTCAGGCTTCAGAAACTGATCCAACACGTTAGAAAAATAGGTTCTGTGCAAAATGCAATGCCAGGTTTAAATGTACCAAAGGTTTGAAAGTTTTTGTGTAATGTTTGGGGTTTGAATCTAACCCTATGGGTCCATTAGTAAATGGCTTAACTTTACAGTTTCAGGACCATCTGTGTTGTGGTGAAGGGTAGCTAAAGGCAAAAAATGACCTGTATTAATCTAAAGTTCAAAGCCTGAAATCCACAAGTAGGGGAGAGGAAAGATGTCGCTTTCTCCATGGTAACATGGATGTGTACGCACCTTTTCATCTGTGAAATAGAGAATGGCTTTAAATGCTTTGGAGAATCCTCCCTACTTTGGGAACGTCAGGGCTTTCTTTTTGGAACAGTGGGCACAGATCTGTTGATTGAACCATCTTGCACCATTTCTCATTGTTAACCCTTCATAGCTTCCATTCATGTTGAGGGTGTAGAAGCATTTCCCTCTGAGTCACTTGACACTTTTTTCCCAGCTGGCAGCATTTGTAGCTGAATGCTCCAAAAGTAAATATGATTTCTCCAGCTAGCTGACCTTTCCCTGAGCGAGATCACAGGGGGGACCATGCTGTTACTCTGCATGCTGAAGCTCAGTGAAATATCCTTTTATCAAATTATGAGGACAGGATCATCAACACATCATTTTATTTTGCAAATCATTCCATCTCTTCTGTGTGACTTTCTCTGAAACGAAACCAATTGTTGATGTTCAACTTGGCAATTTGCACATGGAAAGCAATAAAGACTTATTCATAAATTTGGATGCAAAGTTTGTGTTATATATACTGTGTAGTGAAACAAACATCACAGTTCTTTATGTACTCTGTTGTCTTTTGTTCTGTAAGGTCTTGAGCCATGGTACTGCATGCTAAAGGAACACAGTAGTTTGTGAGCACAGTGTGTTTATTTGCACTGGGTGAATATGTAGGTGCTTTTGCAGTTACTTGTAGTTATTTTGTGTTCCTATAAACCAATGCATCTGTAAATACAGCAGCTCACCTACATCAGGCAGACTGGCAAGAATAAGACCTTCCATTCAGGGTATCTGATGTCTTTTTTGCTCAAATAACCCTGCAGTCTCCTGGAATGTAGGCTTGGCTGGCATTCGTGCTCATTCCCAGCAGAGGAGATGCTATCACAAGCGTGGTTTCCAGCAGCATTAGTTGGCAATGCTGCCTTGTAATCTCCTCCCTGCAGCTCAGGCTCCTTTTCATTAAGCCCCACCAGGCACCTTCTTGAAAAACCCAGTTGTGCCACTCTTGATTCCTTATTTTCAATGAGCTGGAGTGAAGCTGCTGGCCAAGGGGAAGCCTGTGCTCCTGGAGTCAGGGGTCCAGAGCCCAAACATCCCAGCACTGCCATCTAGTAATAACAAGAGACTTGGCATGGATGCTGCCTTGGATTATTCCTCGTTTATGCCAAATTTGTTCCAAGAGATGCCTGGCTCCGCCACCACACTCTGGGAGCCAGCCACTTGGAGAGTGGTTTCAATAAAACCACATCATCTCTTTTGAAGGGAATATTCCAGTTCATTGGCTTTTCGGTTTGAGAATTCAGCTGTTACTTCTGGATCCTCTGCATTCAAAGAGCTATGGGAGATAGGATGGTACATCACATATAGAGGCAAAAAAGGGGGCATTCACATTCTTCAGCTCTAAGTCTTTTAATACACCACCATCACGTGTTTTCATATTACTTTGATGGTTTTGTCCTATTTTCTGCTTCTTACGCATGTAGCTACGTGCCAAAGACACAGAAAAAAATACTCCATCTATATCTAATCTGATCCTCCCATGTGCTGAGTACTTGTTAGCTCACGGGCATTTTTCCAATATCACCAAAAGAGATTAATGTAGGAATATTAGTCTGAGCAACTATCAATGTAATATCCAAGGACCTAATAATGAAAACATTACAGGTGAAGCAGGTAGTAATTTTTTCACTTAAACTCACCTGACACTTCCCATTATAAGTTTTTTTAGACCTTTTACCAAACTTTAATTGTCAGAGTTGTAATTTTCCATTCACACAACCTAAGTTGATTCTAATTTTTTTTTTAAATTTTTTTTTTTTAATGTTTTTGTGAGAAGGAGACAGGGATGAAGAGGTTTCATATAAGATAGCCATTTCTCAAAATCAGGCTTGCTGATTTTGAGACAAAAACTTTGTTTTTTCTATGTCAAATAAGAACCTCGGGAGGAACGTGGTATTAAATTGAGAAGGTGCTTCCTGTGGCAGGTTGGACTTTTTTATTTTGCTGTAACAAAGAATCATGTTTAGCCAACTTAAAAACATGTAAATATTTTGGATCTGAGGTATTCTGGAGTGTAAAAGGATATGCAAAGTTGGATTTTTCTTTTAAAATACTCAGTGAGATTGCTTTGCTTTTTCTATGGCTGGGGTAAATAAAATGCTTTTTCTGCTTCCTGGAAACTCAGGCCTCCAGTGTCCAGAAGGTAAAATAGGTGAGAATAAAAGGAGCATTTAGAATATAGAGATATCAAATTTTTAATTTATATAAAGATCAATACTTGAAATCAGTGTTTCAATATATACCCCACCACATTGGTGGTAGATCTGAAAAAATAATCCCAAAGGTGGTATTAGGATAAATTACAGTTTATCAAATACCTGGGAAGAAAATGTTTGGGAGACCCAGCACTGACTGATCGACTAGAAAGATGACTGCAGCTGAATGTTTTAAGGGCTAGTTGGAGAGAAAGGAAAAGGGAAGGGCAGAGGTCATTAAAAGTCTTTACACTTTAGTTGCTTCCTTTTCAAATATGAATAAAATCCCAGGTTGCATCAGGCTTGCCTTTTTTCTCATCTGTCCCCACACTAAAAAGGATTTTGTGGCACTCCTCTTGGGCACTGTAGCCAAAAAGAGATTTATTTCTGAATATATGCTGTTTCATTGCTTCTTCTACTGCTTTCCATCTCTGTTGGCAATCACATTTCCAAAATAAAGCTCAGTGTCTTTAGCTGCCATAGGTGGGACTGTTTCATCACCATGAGAGAAGCTCCTACCAAGGCCAGGAGCTGCTTCTTCAGCTGCTGCCCAACGTCTTCCATGTGCAACACGGCAGAGTTCATGCACAGCCATCCAGCTGAAATCTGCCTAATGACTCAATCTGTGCCTGGACATTTCTGGCAGAGTGGAAAAACCATCTTTGCAAATGTGCTGTATGAGTTTGTTTACTTGGCACAACACAGGCCCGCAGAGAGACACCCACAGTGGTTTCCAGAGGGGGTGGTTGGACCAGGTGGAGCTTTGCAGCAGTGCAGCTCTGCTGCCCCTTTTCCCTCGGGACACTGGTGCCTGGATTAGGAAAGGAGCTTTAAAAGACTCATGAGCTCCTGCAGAGCTGGGGAGTGCGAGGGGGGCCTCTTCCTGTCAAAAAGCGTGGTTCTCTACTGGCAGGCTTGACCCATTGGGGAAGAGTGAAAGTGCTGCCTGCCAAAGTCCTGTGCAGAGAGAGGCACCTTTTGTTCCTGTTGAGCATTCCAGGAGAGCCCATGGATAGAAGTTGTTGAGGCAGGGGGAGCTGGGTATCCTTGGGCACCCGTGTAGGCTGGCAGTGCATCTACTGGCCACCTTCAGCACACCCTCCTCCTCCTTGGCTGGCAGGTGGGTGTTTGCCAGTCCCTTACTGGAGTCTGCCAGGCTGCGTTTCACATGGATGGAGAGCAGCCTAAGGGAGATTTCAGCACAAGGCCACTCGTTAGCACTGACAGACATTGCAGTGGCTGGGCTGATGTCTTGGGTTATGTAACCAAAAAAATGTGTATTCTATTTCATCTGTAGAAAGCAGTTGGGGAGTGGTTTCTTTTTTCTTTCTCTCTTGTAACTCCAGGGTTGAGGAGGGTGGATGCCTTCTGATAATAGGCCAGCTGTTAAAACCAGGTGGGGCAGTGTTTCTGATCTCTTTCACCACTGTCCACCCTCTGGGGGATATCTTCTGTTAATGGGCCATTAAGGCTCACCAGTGACATGACACATTACATCATCCCATTGGGAGATACTCCACCCAGTGGGGAGGAGCCAACCATTCCTACCCAGATAAAAACGGGGACACAGAGACCCCAGACATCCTCTTTTTCCATTGGATTCTCAGAGGAAGACTGGACTCATCTCACCACCATTTAACCTCTCTACAGGATCATCTCTACTCCAACAGAACAGAACCACATCTGTCACTCCTGGAGGATCTATTTGGACTGCTTCTAACACCCTGGTCAACAGGGTGTCAGGTCATATTCCTGACTCCATCAGGGTGTTCTAGGACTTCTGTTTCTTTGCTTGCTTCTTTTTTTTTTTTTCTTTCTTTTTTTTTTTTTTTTATTTTTTTATTATTACTGTATTTGCATTTTTAATATTCCTAGCAAAAAACTGTTATTCCTATTCCCATATTTTTGCCTGAAAGCTCCTAACTGCAAAATTACAGTTTGGAGGGAGGAGTTTTTACATTCTCCATTCCAAGGAAAACTCCAGTTTTCCCTGACAGATACCTGTCTTTCCAAACCAAGACAGCTGGAAAATAATCTGCCTGTTAATCTCCTGCACACTTTCACTGTTCTGTCTGATATCTGAGGAAACTAGTGGACAAGATCCCCATTTCACATGGAGTTTAGTCTCTTTTATTGTGGGAAAGACTTGCTTTTCTGGAAATCAAATGCAGTCTGACATTTCCACTCCCTCTTTTACTGATTTATTTGCAAGAAGAGATCATTCTGGCTTTCAGAGCTGAAAGATGCAGCATCAGAGAAAGTTTGAGTTGCACTCTCCCTGTTTTTGCAGCCTAGAAGTTTAAAGTGAGCTATAGGCTTTTTAAATAAAACAGATGCTGCTGTAAGGCTGAAAGCAGGAGCTGATTTAGAGGGTTGCTTCCTCACATAATGAACTGCTCCTCGGCAGATGTCTGTCTCTTGTACCTGAAGCCGAGACTCCCAGAAATCACATGCATTGGAAACTTGGAGAGGTAAAAGCAACGCTTCTCCTGGATTCCATAATCACAAGTGGTATTTTCAGTGCATTGTGGCTTTTTGTTTTCAGTGTTTTTAAAACTGATTTGTTCATAATATTTTGTATCTCTTAAGCTATTACCCCTCCTTTAATTGCCCACGCGCTGCTTTCCTGAAAACAAGAGAATGTAAAAGTCAACGCTGTGCTGTGTAGAGAAGTGTTAACTGAGTGCTAATGAGCTGCCACATCGGCTCCAAGCCATCTCTGGAAGCCAGCGCAGTAAAACAGAATTTAAAGGCTATCAAGTCCATTTCGTGGCTGCGAGTCCTGAGCACGTTTTGCAGGGAAGTGGATGTCCTTGTTATCTAGATGCCAGCTAAATGCTGCCAGTTAATGTGTGCACGGGAGAAGCTGCATTTCTGTGTCTGGAGCGATTCTGTTACCGAGCACACCTCAGCTAGGCACTGCTCCTCATCTGCAATCTGAAGAACTGTAAAAGCTTTTGGTTCAAGAGGAGGCAGCGGGAAGTGCAGAGACCACCGGGTGCTTGATGTGAAGCAGCTACCGAACACAAGGAGAGAATGGCTGGCGTGTGGTGGTGGCTAACAGCCTTCAAACACATCTAAAAAGTTCTTTGGTCTCAGTGTGGAAGAAACGTCTCTTCAGCTAAAAGTGAGCCATGGAAATTCTGGAAACGATGATAGTGGAATTACAAAGAAGCCCCATTTACAAGCAGCGTCCCCTGCACATTATGCTACTGACAGCCCTGCTCACAACACGGCCCTTCTGCAAAGCACTGTGGAAGGAAACCATGTCTATATTCGTGTGAATATCTTTTCTCTTCACTTTTTTATTAAAGTGGGAGAGGTCATTGTGGTAACTTCACCAGACAGTAGAAAAATAATGTAAAGAAAGGCAGTAATAGAAAGAAAGGACAAACAAGTTGCTGTTCCTGGCAGCAGGAATTAGGTAGTCATTGAGCAGGATGGCAGTAATTGCCCTTGAATCTCTTTTCAAGGCCTACTCTTTCTTTCCAGTACCCACCTAAGATGTTGATGAACATGCTTGAAGGACCTACACAGGATAAAATTCTCCCTCTTTCACTGCATGAGTTATAAAGGATGAAGAACTCCTCTCTCTGGGGAAGAACTCATTGTCTTTGGGGAAGACTAACCAAAATACAGACCCTCAGTGAAACTGATGTACAGAGCTGTCAAAACTGAGTTTTGTTTTTGTCAAAACTGAGTTTGGGCGTCACTCACAACAATATTATGGCACAGAGAGCTGTGGGTCACATATTCAGTCTGCGGCCACCCATATCCATTCAGGTAAGGGAAGCTCACATGAAGGTGTCTGAGTGAGCTAAGTACCTCTGCTGGCTTGTCAGGAAATGGTACTGTCTTGCTGAGAGGTGAAGAGCATTTGCTTGGACTCAGCTGCATGAAAATACAACCATATTTGTTCTCTCTGTTATATGTTATCTATACATTAGAACAGCCCAGGTCTTTAGCACCCTGCAGTTTGGTGTCCAGTGCTCAGTTGAATAGGACTCTTCAAGTGCCAGGGAAGCTGAAGGAATTTGTGTTTGGAAGTGGAAGGGTCAAGAGCTGAGCTGTATCATGTGTGAGCTGACTTCTCCAGCCCACTCTGAGTAAGCAGATGTGGGATGTCTGCCTAGGCTCCATGACTCTCTGAACAGCCTTCCTGATTCAGTGCCTAATTTAGTCGGCAAATTTTATTTGTCACAACTTGCCTCTTAGCATGCTTTTGCTGCTACATTGCTAGCAGAAATACTATTGCAAAATTTCACCTCTCTTCTGTGAAGTAGTTAAGCACAAATATATCTGACATTGAATATTTAAACTTAACTTTGGTGACTATTCAGACCTTGTTATTAACATTGTTGCATTTGGTTTTGTTTTGTTTTTTTTCATTTTCTTGCTGTATATCCATCAAGAAAATAATTTAGATTCAAACACTTCCAAGTAAAGGGAGCTTTGAAAAAAGGGCTGCAAAATCTGAGGTGTAAAATCCTAGATAAATACAATTACTGAAATTCATCTTTTCCATTGGGAATGGATATGGTGCTTTATCAGTCTGGGTTGAGAAAACAACACCCATTATGAAGTCTTTCCAGAAAATGAAGGATTAATCTTTCTTTCCCCTTTTAAGGAAAAAAAAAAATCATTCCAGCTGGAAGAAGGAGTCGTTAATTCTGTGTCAATCAGAGATTTCCTACAGAAAACAATGATTGAAGATTGCTTGTACACACACTGAAGAAATTGGTATCATCTGGAGGATAGTAAATGAAAAAATATTTATCTACCTTTTGGCCCTTTGGGCTATGATTTTTCCTTACCATCAAACTGTAATTCTCAAATGATTTAAGAATATAAAGCAGTTGAGAGAATGATTCAGGAATTTATTACCTGAATTTTTACCTGTATGTACCTTACTGAAAACAGCTGGATATGATTTCAAGGAATGGTTTTATACCTGTGCATGAACACAGTACTGAATTAGGGCCTCAGGCTCATTTACATAGGACATTCAACTTAATTAGTCCAAATTCACTTAAATTAGAAATTGAAAAATGGATTAAGCTCTATACAAAGCTGAATTAAGACTACTTTAATTTTGAAAAGTCTTTACAGGGTTAAATGCACTTTCACTAATCTGCTTTAAATTAAGCCCTTAGTTAATTTGGATTAATTTTCCTGAATATCTTTGTGAATACCAGCTCAGAGTTAGGATCCAGTCTTGCAAATACTCACAGAAATACCTCATATTATAGGAATTATTGCAAGAGTAAAAGTTAAGAATGTGCATAATGTTAGGTATGCAGCAAGGTCAACACAAGCCTAAAGGGCTTGTCTGGAATCAGCAAAGAATATATAGTCAGATTATTTGTTTCTTAAGTGCTTGAACACATGTACAAACACTTGGGCTCACAGCCTGTTTGGTATCTCCCATCTCACTGTAAATGGACCTGGAAAGCTACTCTGGAGTATTTGCTGCATGTTAATTTTGTATTGCCTTCTGATGCACTGATTTTGTGACAACAGAACATTTCATTTCCACATCCTGACTAGTGATGAGTTTAAGTAATTTTAGAAAGAAACAGCCAACCTTTTGACCATGTTCTTGATGTGATTGATGTATTCTTGGCCTGTCTGCTGTGTTGGATGGAAAGGATGGTGTCTGCTTCCATTCAAGTCAAATATGAAGTGTTTCTATTGAAAATGTCGCAACAGAAGGATTCCCATGAATATTTTTTGGTTCAGAGTTCATCAGTAAAGAGCTGATGTCAAAGAATTTGTTGCTAGCTAGTTTTGCTTTGAACATTAACATCACATTTTCATGTTTAGGCTTCAAAGGGGTATAAGTTCTACAGTCAGGTGTGCTAGGCAAAAAATTCTTTCCTATTTCCAACAGACGACAGAGAAGTCCAGTAAATTGGTGTTTTTCTAGAGCAGGGGGAAGCTTCATTTCCTTTTTCCTCCTGAAGGGACAGTAGGGAGCATGAGGACTCATCCTCTGCACCCACCTGAAGAACCCCTCACCTTGAAAGGGAAGAATGTGTACCCGTTCTCAGAAGTGCATCTCCCTGACTTTCAGATTTGGGCTTGCCAGTGTTGTCCCCATTATCCTCACATACGCTGGGAAAGTGGAAGCTCACAGTAATCTTTAGGAATCAATTCTCCCTGCTCTTCAGCAGAGCTGCTGCACTAACCTTAAGGCAAGAGAGTTTGCCATCCTGTTCTTTTGGCTGCTCCTGACCTTTGTGGCAAAGCACATTCAAGGATATGATATTCTTAATAGGAATAATTCTATACCTGTGCTTGGGCACAGTACTGAATTAGGGCCTCAGGCTCATTGACTTAGGATATTAAACTTAATTAGTCCAAATTCACTTAAATTAGAAATTGAAAAATGGATTAGGCTTTATACAAATCTGGGAAAGATGGGAAAGCATGCCGTGCTGCTGGCTGAGCTTGAGGGCACCTTTGAGGGTGACTCCTCCCAGGGAGGAGTGGAACATGCCAGGCCTTGCAGACCGGGGGTTTCCTGCAGGTCCTGGCAGTGATGCTGTTGCAGTTTGCAGGCAGTGTTACAGGTCTGAGGTTGTCCTCGCACTGGAAAGGATAGAAGCACAATTAAAAGCTAAATGGAGATGCCAGAGCACAGTTGCATAGGAATGATTTTCACAGCTATGGGACTGCAGAATGTATAAATATATATATATATATATATATATATAACACTCATTCTAGTGAAATTGTAGCTGGCTTTGTATCAGAAATTGTATCGGTTACGCTGTCTGGAATATTCAAAGTCCTGTTCTGGCTGACAAATGCAGTGCACTGCTGGCTGCCCAGCCCTTGATGCACTTGATGTGCATCCCCTGTACAGGAGGGGCTCTTCTGGATCCTGCCATCCCTTTTGGTTGTTTGGGCAGCTCTTTGCTTTTCTGCCTGCAGTTTTAGTGAGTTCAGCACAGTATGGATAATACAGAGGTCATGTGCAAGAAACCCGCACAGGGCAGCCAGGAGCAAAGGGAAAAGGAGAGAAGGAAAAGTCACCTCCATCTGTCTGAGGTAAAAGAGAGGAGGATCTGTGGTACCTTGCTGCCTAGCAAGAGATGAGATTTGGCTCTGGTTGGTGGCTGTGTGGCTGCCAATGCCTCACCAACTGTTGTAGGAAGGATCTTGCCTCCGCTCTGGCAAAGAAGAAACCCGCTCCTGATTCCGTGAAGTTCAGTATTTTCTCTCTGGGATGAGGAGAGAATGAGGAGAGCAGAAAGCAGTTGCAGTGTCTCATATGGCCTGACTCTTGAGTATCAGCATCACCAGCACCTCCTTCTGCTCACAGCTTGCAGAAGCAAACAACCCTAATGATTACTGCTAATACCTGACAGATCCGAGACCTACCCAAATATGCACAGGGTCCATAATAACTTTAAAGGAAGATATTGGCAGGAAAGATATTATGAGATGTTTCAATTTATGCTATCATGACAGAAAACATATATTTGTAAATGTAGTTCTGCTGCAGACTGATAAACAGCATGTGTTGTTTCCAAGTGAAGGTTTTCAGGGTGGGCAACAAAATCTGAAGCTCTTCTTGGAGAGTCTGTATTGATAAGCCCCTTAGTCCTGAAAAAATATGGAGTGATATTCCACTTACAAGTGATAGTAAGGAGATTATAATGTTTCTGAATTTCTAGAGCCTACCAAATTCCCACCCCACAACCTTGTAGGCCATATGTATTTAACTTGGCTTACTTAAATGGAATTACAGAAGCCTACAATTTGCTACGTACTCCCTTTATAAAACCTGAAATGCTCACAGGCTTTTTTTTCTTTGCTCTCTAAGTGAGAAACAGTTTTACTCTTGTGGATTTTGAAGGCTTTTTATGAAATTGATAATATAGGAGAAAAGATTATTTTTATAAAGCCAGGGTCCCTTGTGTTGCTCTGGTTTTGATTAGTGTGTGAGCTTTGAGACAGACTTCATGGTGAGTGACTTGTTTAAATGCTACTTAGTTTTTAATATTTCATTTGTTGCCTTTAGAGAAAGTGAGATGTCCATAGGAACTATGATTAACATTCTTTACTGTGTTCCCAAAGGTTTACTTCTGTAAGAGAGATTATTGATTGTGACTCTTTGAAGGAGAATTGGCCAAAAATAATCCTTCTTGACAGGATTTCTTCTTGGGATAGGACCTGAGAGGGGGCAGTTTAACAAAAACAACAAACACAGTTACAAACGAAACAGAATTTGTTTCAATCTCATGAAGGAATTCTGTGGATTTTGCTAGTTCTAATAATACATCACCTTGCTGTGCAAAGTCTGCCTCTCACCACAGGGTGGTAGGGGAAAAGCTGCTTTTTTCATACCAGGGGCCTTTTACATCAGCAAATACACAATATTATGTTCCTTAAGAATTAGTGCTTTGTTAGGTTAGCAGAGGAAAGAGGGGAATTAAAGTTCTCTGTCTAAGGACAAGGTCTACTTTCATGAATCACAAATTGTGGTAGATTGGCCTGTGAAGCTGAGGCACAATGTTCAGAGCATTCCATTCATTTTCATATGTCATTATGTGCCTGCACTGGAGATTGTCTTAAGGGATCTGTTCAAGGTAGACAGAGTTCTTCCTTTAAAAATACACAATAAAATAGTAGGGAGTGGAAGAGGGTTGTGGCTTTTTCTTCAAAAGACTCAGAGGACTGGCAGAATGATGAGCAAAGTCAAATCCTTTGAGACAAAAGGAGACACAGCTTCCTAATTTCTTAGCACGATGTGCATTTCTGAAACAGCAAAATCAGGAGAGACTGTGGAATTAAAATTCCGACCTCTGGGTCCAAGAGGTTCAGCTGGCCCTGAGCTAGATTAGCACCATGATAATGATTTCTTTAGCCTTACAAATACTGTCTCAGATACTAATCTTCCTCCCCCTAGCTTTTCAATTATCTGCAATAGAGAGCACAAAAAAAGTGCTGCAAATCTTAGGCTATTTTAAGCTTTTTGTGACACCCACCAGGAGGAAGAAAGGAGGAAATCCAGGCAAATGTGGAGGTGTAGTTTCCTCAAGTTGAGTTTGTGTAGCTTCTGTGAGAATCAAACACTGCTGGGAATAGAAGGACAACCCAAAATATCAGTTCTGTGTCCTGGACAGGGCTTGGGCTCTGCATTGGGCTCCATGATTCTTCATGGGGATCAGCCTGGGCACCACTGGAGTTGTGCTGCAGGAACCACTGTTTTCTCAGAGCAGATCACAGATTGCAGATTACACACAGTAACAGTGACAAGCCATTGATTGCAGGCCCTGAGCTTCACAGGGTTCAAAGATTGCCCTCCCAGTGCAAAAGCCTCTGAGTGAAAAAGCTGTGCTGTGTGGGTTCCCTCCCATGCAAGGATGGGTTTCCAGGAATTTGCTGAACATTATGAAGAAATCCATAAATCAGAGAGCTTGAGGGATAAATTGTGGAGGGAGCATCTTCTTCATAAGCTCTTATTTATTAGGGGGACTGTACACTATTAGCCTATTACAGTCCTACCTATTGCAGGCTCTGCTAAAGCAGGTTTTGTGATTAAAAACCATGTTTCTGAGCACATATGTTTTATTTAAGAAATTGTCCAGTGAACATCACTGGGTAGTTATGATAAAATTGAGTCACTCCCACATATCTAATAAGTGCAGTGATTTCCAAACCCAGGCTTGCAGAGTTTTTTTAAAGTAGGTATTTGTCTCCTGTTTGCATTGAGTTTAGTTAATGTTTACTCTCCTTTGGCACATGAGCACAACGGAGGGAAGCAGATGCTCTGAGTGTATCTGAGTGTATCTGAGGCCTTTTTATTCCAGGTACACCAAAGAGAAACAAATCATTACTGTTCAAAAGGACAGATCTCTTCCAGCAAAGGCCTCAGCATGCCATCATATCTCTGCTCTTGCCCAGGAGTACTTGCTTCACCTGCCCTCACATCACCCATTTCTGAGTTGTTTTGTGAAATCCTGGATCTTATTTCTTTCTGATTCTTCGCTATTACCCTCACTCATTCCCTCAGTAACTCCCAGTGCTTTTCATCCAATCCACGTTGTTTATTTTGGATAAATAACATGCAGCTATTCTGCTCACAGAGCTCTGTTCCATTTAACCTTTTCTTTCTCCATTATAACTTCCCTCTTTTATGCTTTAAATTGCTCCCTGAATCCTGTGGAAAAGTCTGTTGCAGGGAGGAAAAGGAATACTTTGTTCACCAAATCTGGGCTGTGGTGGGCAGGATGTAAGGGTTAAAACTGTAGCAGCAGAAACTTCCTCCAAGCCTCATGCTAAGAGGTCAGGACAGAAAGAATTAGCATAGATTAGTTAGGGAGGTAGGTCTTAAAAAAGAGAATAATAATTATGAAAAGGAAGGACAGAAATGTTTGTAATTTTGAGTCCTGGTCCAAGTATAGATATCTTACAGTCTTCTCTTCAGCCCTGTTTTCTATAAATCCGCAATTCATCCAGAAATCCTTTTCAACTTCTTCTCACCTGCTATGAATTCTTTTTTTGCACTTTCCCCTAATACTTTGTGGCCTGTTCAGTGTCTCTTTTGTGGCATTGACTGTATCTATATAGTCATATGGATTTATTATTATAAATCCTTGCATGAGACTAACACTTGCAATACAAAGCTTTTGTATCTCTGAGTAGCACATCTTTGATTGATCGAGAAAATAACAAGATATGTTACAGAAGGAAGAAAATCTGTCATTTGGTGGAGATATTTCTAGGCTTTTTATAAAATATTTGAGACTTTCCATCACTGGCAATAAAATTCTAATCTACTTATCTGTTAAAAAAAGCATTTTAAAAAGACCAAATTAGCAAGATCCTTTTTTAACTGCTACTGACAGAACCCTTTACATACATTTCCCTTGAAATTTATTGCTTCAACATTTCTTATATTCTGAAGCCTTCACCTAAAGCTACTTCAGAGTACATATGATTAAAATAATACTAGAATTATACTGAAGTATCAAAGAAGCAAGCAGTGACTATTTGATATGCATACATGCAATTTTAAAATTGTTATGTGTACAGAATAACATGGTACTGTATGACAACATAGCATAATGATGCATTGTATAGCAGTTAATAAATGTATTATATTTTGCTGTGTTATTTTATTACATTTACAGAACATTTGTGTAAAGCTGATAATACCTATTTGATCCTTGAATCTTGTTCCTGTCATCACTTATGCTTGGTATAAATATAATTCTTACTCCACTGAAAAGAGGAGCTTTTGGTCAGTTTTATTCAGATGTTTGAAATCTATTTCCACTTTGACTCAGCATGAAAACTGAACTGAAATTAGTTTTTCAGTGGGACAGAATGCCCTAAAAAATTCCAACTTGAAGTCTGTAATTTCAAAAAGTCCTCTTAAAAGGTTTGGACGTTCCTGGTCTGAAATGCTTGGTGAGGGAAGAGGACCTGTTGTCACCTAGTTCTCTGTGACATTAATCTCAGTCTGCCTGGCAAGCTGTGGGACGTGTGTTGACTATCAGGAGCTGAAGTTCTCTGTTCTCCCCTTGGCTCTGGCCAGGACAGCCTGGACCTCCCTGCAGTGCCTTGGATTCTGATGCAGTGAAAAACCAGCATCACATCTCACATTACCATGGGGCAGGTGTAACCTGGCCAGCCTGTGACAGTGTGATGTGTGGTGGCCTGGCTGGGTAAGGGAAGCATACTTGGATAAAAATGACTGGTTTTGTTTTGCTTTTTGCATTGGGTGTTTTTAACCCAAACCAGCTCTTTGGTCTGGTTCACAGCATAACCCCATGGGCAGCTCTTCTGGCACAGCCAAGGCACAGCCTGGTGTGAGAAAGAGATCAGCACAGTGAGGGAGCTGCCTGCACTGGCACTGAAGGAAATGGAAGACTCTGGCAATGGTTTCCTTTCTTTCCAGCAGGTTGTTTGCAGAATAGGTAGGGGGATGAAGGGAGGCTAACTTGAATTTGAACAAAGGCTGGAGTGCTAAAAGTTGACAATAAAGAAATAAATGACAACTTCTGTTTCATGCCTAATCCCATTCCCTCATCTTGAATGGACTTTGGAGCTAAGAGAGGATGTGGTGGTAGTCTTTGATCACATTTTTACATTCTTGACACCTTTCAGGACACATTCCCTGTCACTGAGTAAGAGGGTGGCATACACACAGTATCAGTGGTGCGATGAGATCAGTGTTTCCTTGAAGTCAGTGCAGTGAACGAGGTGCAGGAGAACAGCACAGACCATCTGCAGAGTGGTATTGCTCTCATCTTGCTTTCCTCTGGCCTCTCAGTGTTGGCCAACAGCTGTGGAGACAAGATGATCTTTGGAGCAGAGGGATCTGGAGAAAGAGGCTGTGCTCCTAGTCTTTGCCTATATTCCTCCCAAAGGGTGGGAAGCATAGAAAGAGAAAAGCCTCCCAGAGAAGCAGCAACACAGAGTTGCCTTAAAAAGCCAACTCTGAAGTCTAGAAGTTTGGTAAATATTTGCTTTTGTACCTTGAGGCCAGTGATGTTTAAAATGTGAAAATGTTTTTCTTACCCTGAGGTGAAAGGAGTTTGTGTTTTGATTTAAACATTCATTCTGGTTTGTATTTAAGCCACCACAAAGTAAACTATCACACAAGCAGGGCTCTCGAAAACACTCATTGTGCATCCACCCTCTGGCTTCTATTTTATCACAAGCGATGAAGGATTGGAATTTAATAAGGGATAAGCTGTGGAGCTGGCCCAGAGGGTTAGCACAGCCAGCTGGGCTCCCAGTGTCTGTAAAGGACTCTCGCCCAGCAGGTTCCTCTGAGGTTTGGAAATCCTGCATCATTGTGCAGCAGTCGAGAGGCAGCACAGATGAGCTCCCTAGGGAGCCTCCCCCAGACCCGCATAGCCAAGGCAGACTGCTATTGAGAGAAACCTTTGGGAAAAAGAAATCTTTTCCAGCCAAATGGATCCCATCAAATAGGAACATGTTTGGCCATTCCACTGAGTCCTCCTGCAAACCTGAAACGTGAGAAGATCCATTGCTCATGCACGGTCTAGCTGCCTTTCTGAGGAGCTCCACAGCAATAAATATGGGTTGCAGCCTTTGTGTTGCTCTGGGGTTTATTGACCTTAAAGAAATCCCTTTCACTTCAGCTGTGATGTCAGATGAGTGCTGTGATTTCAAAACCCTCTGTGAATGTATCTCTGCATTTGTAAGACAGCAGCCTTGTCTAATAGTTACAGTAGTACCTGTGAGTCAAAACTGAGATGTTTATAGGTCATTTATCACCAGAGACTGTGGGACTGAGTCTCTTCATCTGTTTCATGCCCATTTGTAAAATGGGTAATGTTTAGTTACCCCAGGAATGGCTTTGCAGACTTATAAAATGTCTGCAAAATCTGTAAAAAGAAAGATTGCTATCTTTTTTTTTTAAATTAAGCTGTTTGTCTATTATTCCAGTTCTTTGTACACTGAAAAAAAAAGGAAAAATTTTAAAACCCTTATCACTTCTCAACCTTAGTTCTCAAAGCTTCAGTGTAAACACAGGTCTCTTACATTAACAGGAGGAAGTAGAAAGCAAGGAGAAGAATTGTGCAGTGGTGAAGACTTTCACCATCAACAGACTGAGATTAAGCACTACACTGGGTAGTATTGGTGTTGTATCACTTTTAAATCCATGCCAGTGAGAAATCACAGCTGGTCCCATACCAGTTGAAAGTAGGTGCAAAATTTTTGTTTTAAATTTGTAGTATTACATTTTTCAATCTGAGTGATTGCTGACTTAAGTTAAATGGATCCCAGCCATTCTTGACTTGGATTTGAAAGTGACTGTAGTGGATAGAAAAGCCAACATTTGGCCTCCTTAGACCACTGATGAAGATTTGTTTGGGAACCACTATAAGACATGGTGCTTTTAAAAGCCAGGCAGGTACAGGTGTGGGATGTAGCCCCAACCACACAGAGCATTCAGGCTGAGCACTCAGAGCACCTGGGCAAATGAGAAGTTATTTCTGAGCACTACACCAGCTGTAGGCGTGTTGCTGTCTGTCTGCTGGATTTCGAGGCTGCTAACAAAGCCAGGAGAGAACAAAATACTGCTCTTTGGTGTCAGCTCACTAGGAACCTAAGAAAATGGAAAGGCACAGATTATTCTACCTTACTTCACCAGTGACACTTTATAGAAATGCTTTATGAACTGTCATTTTGCAGATTTCTCTGGCTGTCTGTGCCCATGGCCATACTTTTCTTTTATGGTGTATTGTTCTGCTTCCCTTCTTTTTTTCTTGCTGTCCTGCAGCAGTTCTAATGTGTGCTGTCCCATGATTTGGAGGTTACATCTGCTGCCTGTGAAATTTTGGGATCACAGGATCTGTACTAAACTGAAAGATGAATTTGGAAGGTAACTGGCCAACAGATTGATTGTTAAACACTGTTCAAGAGCTATACACACCGTTTTAGGTCAACATTAAAATAGTCAAATACCAATTGCAGTGGCTTTCCTTAGCCTCAGTCATTTAGTGCAGTTCAGATGTATCCCAAATCTTCCAATGCTGATAACCCAGAGGTTCTGAGTGTAAAGACGTCATTGCAGTCTCAAATACCAGCACATATTTATAGCATCTGTCTCAGCAGAGTTTCCTTTCTTCCCTACAATTATTTGAAGGCTGCAAGCCAACTCCAACACCCACAGAGAACTAATTTAAATCAAGATTTAAATCACCAAGTAGGAAATCTTGGTTTAAATAATACATTTGATCTCTTTTTGCAGCAGTAAGTTATGCTAGATATTTTTTTGAAATAAAAGTTAGCTTTCATGGGCTGGTAACCATTAGAACACGTAAAGGGGGCCTACAAGAAAGGTGGAGAGTGGCTTTTTACAAGGACATGTAGGGATAGGACAAGGAGAAATAGCTTTAAACTGAAAGAAGGTAGATTTAGATCAGATAATAGGAAGAAATTCTTCGCTGTGAAGGTGGAGAGGCAGTGGAACAGGGTGAAGCTGAAGATGCCTCATCCCTGGAAGTGTTCAAGGTCACGTTGGGTCAAAGGAGAGACCTGGTCTAGTGGAAGGTGTCCCTGTCCATGGTGAGGGTGTTGGAACTGTCCCTTCCAACCTAAACCATTCTGAGATTCTATGATTTATAACAAAAGATAGAACACAGTGAGGGCTTTTTTCTTGTTAACCAAAAGTATTTCTCTATGAATATTTATTATGTTGATAAATTAATGATCACTTTATCATATTCTTAATTTTGTCATATTTTTAATTGGAAAATGAAGCATGGTTCATTTATTTCTAGATTTTTTTCCTTGTTTTTATGAATCTATAATTGAATGAAAACTAGAATTCAATAAAAAATCCCCAAATAGCTTAATAGTCCCTTTGTTACCTAAATAAAATATATTAAGTGTTATAAGAAAATAAAAACCCATATTCTTTTCTTAGCTTAAAAAAACCCAACTGGTTTGTTACTACGAATAATTAAGTTATCAGTCACTGAAGTAAGTCAGAGCAAAGAAATTGCAGAACTTATTGTACTCACTTTTATTCATAGATTGGAGAACGAGAAAGATTTTTTTTAAAATTCTCTATGGATTCACAACATGAAATGAACTTGTTAAATAGAACTGATGGAACAAAATTAAATTAGTAAATATTTTTTATGTGCAAGGAGGCTATTGCTTCCAAATCTGCTTCCAGATTTTCTATTTCAGCAAATTCTTGTCCCAGAGAACCCACCTAGTTCACCCAAAACCCACCCAGTACACCTGACTAGAACTTCAGCAGTAACAATATGTTATTTTTAAAAATGATATAATTTTAGACCTTGATATTAATTGTTTAAATTTCACATTTCATTTAAGTAAGTTTTAAGTTTTTATTTAATGTAAAGTTGTTTAGTTTTTAAGTGACTGGGGGTTTTTTTTGTCCACTTTGTCAACTACCAGGGAGTGTAGAAAAGGCAGTGGTTTGTGTTCTGCATAGCCCCACTAATTCAAGTTGTGAAGGTTGTGAATTGACACAAACTGTGTGCTCTGAAAACCAGGAAAGTGCATAAAAATGGCCTGGAAACCTCATTCTCCAGATGAAGGAGGGTATTTTGAGCTCCTGGCCTGGCCAGGAATTCCCCAGGCTGGGAAATATCCATCTCTGGCAGGAGCAGCATCTGGCATCACCCCCACTCAAGGTCTGTTTTTCCCTCTGTGTAAGGAAGAAGGAAGGGAAATAACAAATAATAAATAGCAAATAGCAAATAACAGCTGAGGCTTAGGGCATTTCCCAGGGAATTACTGGCAGGCTTGGGTTAATGGTCTCCCACTTTTCTTTGGGCCATCGACTCTTCCCAGCTCCTCCTTAACTCCCAGGAAATGCCCTGTGACTCAGTTCTCATTGCAGGTACTGTGAATCAACAATATTCTACATCTGCTCTGTGTAGTGAAGACCAGAATGGAAGATAGCAAATTTCGCTTAATTATGAAAATCTGCCATATTTTCATCCAGAAATTTTTTGTTCTCTGTCTTAACACAGATAAGATGTGCTGAAAAGGAATTCCTGCTCAGTAAAGTGATGCTAGAGGATACAGACAAAATGTCTCATGCCTTCACTCCAGAGTCTTTTCACTTTAATTTTTCCACCCCCAGCAGCCCATTTGCAGGTTGTTTTACACCTGAGTGGATTTTAGAATATGGTCAGTGAAAGGAAGTCATTCAGCAGGTAGCTGGCTGTAATGTTCTAGACAGGGGTTGCTGAGCAAGAGTCCCACTCACAACATCTGCTTTGCTGTTGGACAGGCACAGAAGTTTTAAAGTGAGAGCAGAAAACTCCTCTGACACAAAAGAAGGATGAGGAGTGATGAGCCCCTCGGAACAAGTGTCCTTGCTGCAGGAATATATATAATCTGAATATATAATCAAGACTGAGTTGTTTGGAGAGCAACTCATATATAGGTAAAAGGACACAATATCTCTTGATTTGGGGTAACACTGCATTTTGGCTCTTCACCTGTCATTTATTTAACACAACTTTGAGCTGTGCATTGCAGGTGTTAGACACAACACACCCTGAGCTCCACTGTAAAACACAGTCCCCTTTGCCTGAGGTAAGCTGAATTCAAAACTTTATATGTGAGTATTCTAATTTTGGCATGCACAGATTCCACATATAGCTAACCATGGTATGAAATTCCATCATGTTGCTATGGAAGAACTCTGATTTCTACTAGCCATGCACACTGCAAAAATCAATTTCCCCCCCATACTTTCTATTTATAAGGAGAGGTTCTAGGTGGAACTGAACCCATCTTTGTAGGGATGAGTTCCAATAATTTCTGTGTATTTGCTCAGGGACTATTTTGTCTCAGGGGTGGTGTCTGCAGGCATCCCCCTCCACCCCGAGCCAAACACCTCCAAAGGACAGAAGAGCAGAGTTGACTCGCTCCCAGACCAGAGACTGACTGGTTTGGTCTGAATGCATGTCAAAGAGTTTGGGGGAGGCTGGATATGCACAGATGGGTGCTGGAAAAAGTGCTCACAGACTGCTCTGAACCACCTCCAAAGTCCTATAGAAGACTGGGGTAGAAGACTGAGTGATACAAAGACCTGCTAAGTAAGAGCAAAAGGCAGACACCATGTCTGCCTCCTTTTGTAAAGGATTTGAAATATTTGTTCTTTCTTGTTTCCAGCACACTGAGTGGTTGCCTGGTGTTGTTCTCTCTCAGCCAGTTGCTCTCCTGTCTGAACAGACAAGCCTCAGATCAATTTTATTTTATTATTTTTTTTTACCCAGTTTGTGGGCTGATCTAGGAGAGCAGCATGACTCTCTGTCATTTTTGGCAGAGGTTCCAAGCCAGCCTCTGACAACCTGAGTCTAGCTCATTGTTGGGTGCTGTGTGCTGCAGACAGATCCTAAACCAAAGTGCCAGTGCCACGTGCTGCTCCTGCAGAGGGGCTGCAGGCCACCAGGGAATGTGGGAATGCTGTTTTTCAGGAGCTGCCTGCACATTATTGCCAGCACCATGATTCAATCTCCCTCCTCTAGCAGCCCCAAGCACTCTTGTGGGTTTCAAAAGCCTCATGACTTCTGAGACTTCCACAGCCTACAGCAGATCAGGGAGCTGGGGAAGGAGAGAAGTGAAGCCAGAGAAGTTACGTACATGGGAAGGAAGTTGAATTCTCATGAAAGAGGTATTGGACATACATCTTCAGAGAATTTTTCTCAGATACCAGCAGCTTTGATAGGAGTCCGTGATCCCCTGAGCTGAGGTAGACACACTATTGTTTCAGAGGCCATGCATGACACATCCCTGTTACCACGTTTTTACACAGAGTGTTCATACAAAGTGATGTCTGGTGGAGTCTGAAAAAACTGGGAATTTAGTACTGGACTGTGGTCAACATTTTCTGCGAGCACAAGGATATGTTATTCATCACTGGGTTGAGAGTCCAGGAGTACCTTTTTTCATTTTTTGATATCACACTTTCTCAGTCAGCCCATACACAGAGGAAATGATGTTGTTGTGAAGGAGAACTTTCACTTTAAAAACAAAGCCAGCACCAATATCCTCAGCAGTTTCCACATGCTCAACATTAGCTTTACCTTGTGTTCTGTGAACCTTGCTCTTGTGCTGGCAACATGAACAATGATCATCTGAAGAACTTTATGTCTGCCTTTGGATCTCATGTAGATTAAACAGCAAAACCCACACCAAGAGAGAAATAGTTTCTTCTTCTGTATTTCACTATGCTTTTTAATGACTAAGAAATTACAACTTCTCTTTACCTTTTTCTTTCGAGGTTTGAACCCCTCACTCTGTTGCTGTCACCTCTCACATGTAAATGCACCAGGGTCTTACAAACCTCTGTTGTTTTGGAAAGGAAGAACATTCTGTGTGTGCTACCCTGATAAAGCTACATGAGCTGCTTGCTCTGCATTTGCCACAGGAATCCTTGGGGGCGAGTGTAGAGCTGTGGTACAGATCAGGGCTTGACCTGTAAGTAGGGAAGGAGCTGGAACACTCAATGGCCAGCAAGGGAAGTTTTCTTTGTCCCTTTCTCTTGCAGGGAGCACAGATGCCTTGGGGGAGGCATTTGGGGGATCCAGGAAGAAAAGGAAGAAGCTGGGATCTGCAGCTGGCTCCCAATGGGCCAGGTTCCCTCCCTGGCTCCCTGGACAGGCAATTGGGAGTACTGGTGCATTCTCCTTTTCAATCAAGACCATTTCCTCTTGAGGTGCAGGTGAAAGAGGAGCTGTGTTGTTTCTCCATGGCTCTGGGCAGGAGCATCTCCCTGCTCCAGAGCCTCTGTCCATGAGGGTCTTGTGCTGGCATTTGCTCTGTGGAATAACTATGAAATCCACAGCATTGCTGCAGGCACAGCAGGCTCTTCCATTCCACCTTTTCTGCAATTTTTCTGCATTAATATGGCTTCAGCAGTTAAAAATGTGTGATGTATATGTTTTGAGGAGGCAATTCCAGGACAAATCACAGAAGAAAGGCCCTGACTGTTAGCAGTTCTCGGAGTTTACCACTTTTCACCTCTGCTCCCTTGTATAAACACAAAGCTTTAGATTTTCTTTCATATCAGAACATAAGAGTACTTTCATTTTTAAAAAAATAAATTATTTAAAATTTCTCTGCAGTCAGCATTTTGAATACCTTAATAAAATATAATTTTTCCTCTGCAAGTCTCAGATCAAAAGCTGTTCCTTCCCCCTGTATTCCTGAGCTTTAAGTTTAAAATAAAAATGAACATATTGAATTTGAAGAATTGTGGAGCTGAATTTTACTACAAGGCTTAGACTAACGTATACATGATTTTAATATCTGGAAATGTGTGATTTTCTTTTATCAGTGATGTAATGGTGTGCTATTAGCTATTTTATTTCTGTGCTAGACTGGGATACATTTATGAAATTCCTTAAGGTGAACTGAAAAAGAGGAAAATGCAATGGGCAAAAATGTTATGGTTGTGTGCCATAAACAGCAAATTAGTACCCAGAATCTGAGAGTTTTAAAGCCTCCACACTATTTAGGGACACATTGAGGGGATATTGCTGATGGGTTAAAAATGTGTGCTCATTGCCCCAACTTTGCTGTCAGGCTCACAACACCCTCCAAACACGTGCTCTCAGATCCTCAGATTTTCAGCAGAAAGTCTTTCATGTGGAAGGAAAGAAAAAAAGAAGTCAAGAAGACAGATTTTGGTTTCTGTTTATGTTTTAAAAGCTACAAAAAGATGGTTCTATAGAAGCCATATGAATTTTATTCCTACACAGTCCCCTCCCGAGCATCGTCTGGGCTATAGACAAAGGGCTGTGTTGCTTAGCAACCCCCCTAAAGCTCATCAACACAGCCTTGGTATTAATATTTATCCTCCCCTCCCTTCAAAAAAAAAAAGCCTTACTCTGGAATTTGAAATGGGATCTGTCCTTACTCTCTTTTGTGCAATTAAAGCAACACTGCTCACTTTTTCCAATTAATGTTACTGGCTAAACCAAATAATTTCTGCCAGGAGAACCAAATACAGCTCTTGGGTGGCTGACTGGAATAAAAGTTACATCAGGGATGAATTTCTGTAGCCTAGTGTGTCTTCTACAGTCAGTGTTTTGTAGTTTCTCTTTCCTTTAGATCACTGAAATCCCTAATTTCCATCTTCCCACCTTTTTTTTTTCCAAGTCCTCTCTTTCCATGCCTGTACTGAGGGGCTCCCTCTTGGCTGCATCCTCCTCACTGCCTCCAGGAATTCTGGTGTCCTCAGTGGGGCACTGGTGGGGCTGGAGGGGTTTTCCTGCATCCTCTGAGGGCAGCCAGGACAGGTGCTGAACAAACCAGGGTGAAAAAACAATCCAGCAAGCACAGCTGAAAGCTCAGCTACCCACGCTGGGATTAACCAGGACCCAGCTGTTCCTGGGCCAAATGATTCTCTGCACCAGCAAGAGCCCTGTGCACAACATGAGTCCCTTTACAGCCCATTTTTGAGAATTTCAGTGGAATGTAATTAGCAAACAGCCTGGAGAAAATGTCTCTGGAGGGAGCAAAGCAAATTATTCAATGCCAGGGAAATATTTGGAATAAGCTCTGGCTTTCTGTTTGTGTTAAATGGCCGTGAGATCCAGGGATATTCACTTTTCTGCCCTTCAGCCTTTCCAAAGAAGCACCACCAGAAATACAGATCTGAGCCTACCAGTACAGGCAGTGTATCATAGAGACTTGTCATTGTATTAAAACATCGTGGTCACGTTGGGATTTGGTGTGAAAACAGAAGCAGGATGGAAAGAAGTCAGCTGGAGCTACCACTTAACTATGCTGAGAGTGCTGAGAAAAGGGCACTTAAGTGCCTAAATAAGGGCTTGATGCTTAAAGTTTGGGTCACATTTGCTGTCTCCAAAATCCTGGCCACAAACTGTGATGTTCTGCAAAGCACAGATTCTTTCTGGGGTAAACTGGGGTGTATGAGGCTGCTGGACACTGAAGGATGGGAAAAGAACTGTGATTCTGGAAGCAATTTCTCTTCAAAATCATTTTCCTTTGGAGGTGAAGAGGAAATGATTTTAAGGTCAGGAGGAGATGTGTATGGAAAACTAATTGCAAATGTGATAAAGAAGGAGAAGCGCAGGGTCCTTCAGACAGAAGCAGCAACTCTGTAAACAGCAATATTGAATTCAGGCTCCAGCAGTGTCTTAATACTGTATATATTCTTCTTTTTTTTTCCTAACTTCTACCTCTTCTGTCATGCCAAGCAATAATAAGAACTGTTTACTAATATCAGTGAGACAGGAGACCATAAAGACTTATGGTTGTTAGGCTACTCTGAAATGGAGAGAACATCTTGCAGATGCTTCACAGCCAGTTCCAGTCTGCCCTTCCAAGCTGTGAATATGGGCCACATCTCAGGCCCACCCTTTCCCTGGAAGGTTACACCAAGACCTGTCATGTGGACTTTTCTCAGCCTGTAAACTCTGTGCAGGGTTCTTTAGAACAATGTTAATTCCACTTGGCCAGATCCTCAGCTGAAGCCAGCCAATACAGACATTGCTTTCATTGTCTACACTCTCTGTGACAGCCAGGAATGATCAGTTATTTATATCTAAAAAACAAAATCCTTCTTAGAAGTCCTGAAATCTGAAAGCTTCTTACTTTTGATTGAATTCATTTTGATCTGAAAGCTTCTTACTTTTGACTGAATTCAATTGAATGATTGCCTTCATTCAAAAGAAAATCAGCATTCAGCCTCTCTAAACTGGACCTCCTCCTGATTCCACTCATTTTTCACTGGTTTTGCCCTTGTGAATCTCCTTTAATATTACTCTGGACTTACACTGATATAAGAACAAGAAGATACAGGACCTGACATTTAGAGCCAAAATGTGTGTGCCACTCTAGGTACAGGTACATCTCAGCACAGGGGTACAAATACAAGAGAAGAGTGGGGCAGATGTGAGCAAACTGAGTGGGAGCTGTGCAAGGGGCTGAGCCACTCAGAGAACAGTAGAAGCATCTCCTCTTTTTCCAGCTGTTGATGATTCAGCCTCAGCTTTGCTTGCTCTCACATCACTCAGCTATAAGCAGACAGCATCTTTTGGATCCAGTGGTGGCAGTGAGGCAAGTAAACTTCCCCTGTTCTACTTTGAGCAAAGAAATTCAGCCTAGTTGTGCCTGACCTTTCCTGCTGTGGGTTAGAAAGTGCACACAAGAGCTGCTCCTTCAGCACAGCTGGAAAAACCTCTGTGCAGTGAGGAGGTAAGTGATGCCTGAGGGTTGTGATCCCCCCAGACTTCACTACACACAGAAGAGACTGGCTGGTTGTTGCTGTAGATACCCTGTTAATGCTGCCTTTATGCCAAATCAGCTACAGCATCTTGAGAAGTTCCAGAGCAGCACTTCCAAGGGTAACTGGTGTAGTTGGCTTTGTCCTGCTAAGTTTGCCTCTTTAAATGACATTTTAAGAGAGCAGCTGCTTCTCATTTACTTCCTCCTTTCCCTTTTTTTTTCCTTTTTTTTTTTTTTTTCCCTGACAGGAGTTAGTGCTGCTGCTCATCCTGTTCTCCTCAGCAGAATCCCATCTTCTCTGTGACAGGAACTCCTTTTGCACACTGAGCATTTACTTTTGAATTATTTTAATTTAAAACAATGCTGGTGAAAAGCAGGGGTAATAGCTCTGTGATCCTGTCTTTAGTGCAAAAGATTAGATCTAGCCTGAGCAGGGATAGAGCAAATCTCCTTCCCTTTTGTTGGTCTCTCTCAAAACCGCCTGAGGCAGCACTGAACTTGTTCATTCTCCTGTAAGTCCAACTGGGACAGTGTATTTTCCACTGGGACCAGTAAGGTCCATGTTATACATGTTGCCAGATCGACTGGATTCAGTGGCCCCTCAGGACAGCTGGGCTTGAGCCAGTAACCAAGGCAGAGATCCTCTCTGACCACCACATGCTGCTCATTTTCACCTCATCTAACTGCCAAAGGGTTGAAAGGGTTTGTGTTTGCAAACTTTTCCCTCTTATGGTGATCTTCCTTCCTCAACATTCACACATCCTGCTGGTTTTGAGCTAGCCAATATCCTCAGCTTTGGTTTCCTCTTTGGTTTTGAGCTTCTAAAATCATTTGTGCAAAGTAGAAGGGGACATTTTCTGTCCCAAAAAAACAATGTGTAAAATGCTTTTCACCTTTCTAGCAAACTCAGTTAACTAATTAATCCTTGCAATATCCCTGGAAGGAAAGTAAACATTATCTCACTTTTACACACGGGGAAACTAAGGCAGAAAGGTGAAGTGAATTGCTCAAGGCTGGTGAAAGATTTAGTACTGCAGTCAGTTTTATAAACACAGGGGTTTTCTGGCTCCTGGTCCTGCATGCAGGCAATTAGACCAAGTCTCCAATGGATAGAAGGGGCTAGAAGGCATGATCTTCCCCTTGAAGCATTGGTTTTGCTCTGGGGTCTGCAGAGGCTGAGGCTCACAACTAGGGAGAGGTGAGGGAAGGGCAAGCACTGTCCTGGTTGAGCCCCATCCCTTTCTAACTGTGCCCCAACACTGTCCCAAAGACAAAACAGGCTGCATAACATGTAGAGCAAAAGGAGCTGCAGAATGCTGCAAAAGTTCAAAGGAGTTTTGGGTCAGCTGTGGCAAATCAGCATAATGTGGATTGTGGCAGTGTGGAAGACATGAGTGCTGCATCTCCTGCAAACGAGCCTCCATGTGATGGAGATATGGTTTGCTATGCCTGTCATCAGGGGGATTAAACAAGAATATTCATCTGCCTATCTTTTATGGGTTCCATCTCAGGAAAGGCTGTGAGCAACTTTCCTCATAAGTATTTTGTGTTCATTCTGCTTAAAACAGTTCCACTTGTTCCAGAATTACACTGGGCGAGGGAGCAGCCTTATCACAGCACTAGACAAGTTCTGGAATCAGTGACAATGGTGTGAACAGAGAAGTGGATTCAGCTTCAGAACTGCTCAAGCTTTCTGCTGCTGTGTCTGAGCATGGGGCTGGCCAAAAATATCTGTCTCTGGACCAGCCAAGAGAGGAAATTAGAACATTTGTGCAGCAAGGAAGCTGCTGTGTTGTCAGCCAGCACTGTCAAAGGCCCTGCTCTAGGGAAGGTTGTACCAGTCTTGCTGTTAATATTGAACATTACTGCTCTCTCTGAGACAGAGCTGATGATTGAGGAATCAACACTACCCCTCCAAACTCACCAAAATGTTTTCATAGCTAGTGGGTCTATGCTTCAAAACAAAACAAAAACAGCTCCAAAAATATGGCAAGTGGGTGCCAATAATTTTTATTTCTGCACTGAAGCAAATTGTTCCAAGCATTTTGTGAGAGAAGGACAAGAGAGGACAATCCATCAGTGCAGAGTACATCAACATATTAAAAAAATGCAAGTAGTGGGGAAAGCTTTTAATTTGAATGATATCAGTGCCCACAAGCATGACAATAATTAAAGGTCTGCCAGCATGGCTATTATACATTCTGGTTTAGTGCATTTAATATCTCAGCTGCTTCAAATCACATCAGCCTGATGGCTGGCAAGCATGTTTCCACTCTGGATGCAAATCAAACTCTCACACACCATTCTGAAGCCTCACTTTGAAGGTAGGACTTTTTTGCATCAGGACAGGCTGTCCTTCGTCCTTGCAGTTCTGTAATGCTGGTACTCTTCCACTGCCTGAGAAAATGGAGAATAAATTATTTTCCTTACAGTTACACTGAAGTGTTGTCATAACCTAGCTCAGGGCAATTTTTCCAGTTCTCAGAACTTTCTTTTCTCCCCTGGCAGGTGTGTGTGCCGTGTTCTGTCAGGGTGCTCCCTCCCTTTTGGGTTGTAACGAGGGTGAGGGAGGGCTGTGGTCTGTGAGAGGGGCTGTGCCTGGCAGGGCGCACTGAGCTCCACTGCACACTGTGCTCCAGTGCATTCAGCTTGCTGTGGTGGGCACTGCCAGGCTGCAGCCAGCTCTGATGGGGCAGGAGGGCAACCAAGGGCTTTCACTTCATCTCCTGGTGCCTCCGTGCTGGGCTGTTCCTGCAGAGCCACGGGAGCTCCCCGGGAAGCACAGCCCGGAGCAGCACTGGCACAGCACCAAGGGGAATGAGAACAGATGATCTCTTTTGCAAATAGCAATTTCCAACATTCCCAAAAACAAGCCAACAACTTATTTTATTTTCATTTGGAGGAGGGATAAAAACGAAAGAACAACAAACCGAGAGACTAACAAGCGATGTGACCTGCATCACCATGAACACTTCACTTCCATGTCCTCCACTCACTTTCCCTCTGCCTGCTTTCCCTTTCAGCCCATAACCTCAGGAGGGCAGGAGCTGTCTCTCACTGGGTGTTTATGCAGATCTGAGCACAACGGGGCCTTGATCCTCCCTGGGTCCTTCTGATGCTGCTGCAGCACAGCTGAGGAGGAGGTTTCAGACAGAGATGGCTGCAAGCTTCAACTTGTAAGAGATTGAAAGTGCCCTGGAGGTCAGGGGGGAGGTGACACATCCTGAGACCTTGGGAACATTAAGGAGTGGAACAATTAGCTGGCTGGAGGTTGGCAGGGAGAGTGCTGGATCTGAAGCCACCAAGCAAAAGTGTGACCTTGTTAGGATTAAAAAATGGAAAGCTCAAGGGGGTACAGAAGGGAGAGTGGGAGGTCAAATGAAGGATATAGACAGACAGATACAAAGGTTAAAAAAACAACCAATGGCAGTTTTCTTTGCCAGTTTCACATCTGCAGTTGTACTGACTGGGTCTCCTGGAAATCACATTGGAGCAGTTTTTTCCCTTAAGAGATGTGCTAAATGGTGGTGCGTGTACTTCTAGACCGTTGCATATGCAAGGTAAAGTATAAAAGTATTTCAAGGAAATGTGATTTGCAGTGGATCAGGAGGGAATGCACTGCAGGTTTGTATCACAGCAGTTGAGATGCAAAACCCCTCTCTTTTAGGGGTCAAATATTTCTTAAGCTGTGCTGATTTGACCACTCGGGGCAGTTTTGTTTGGAGGGTGCTGTCCTGTGTGGATTCATAGTGCAGCCTTTCCTTCAACAGGGACTGGCCTTTGCATACACATTTTGGAGGTTGATTAGTCTTAAAGCCTTCTATACCTACCAAATTCTTCAAGAGCTATTAGGAATGGGTGCCTACCTTAGCAATTTAGTGTTCTGGAGGGGTTCTTGGTATAAATTCTCCTTGTGTCCTTACTTTGAATCTTGCAGTTGCACCAGGCATCCATCTGACCACATCTGTGACCAGCTCAGGGCCATTCCCACCTCTTGGGACCAAGGCTGGAGTCAAGAGGTGCCACCCAGGGTGCTGCACTCACAGAGCAGACAGAGCTGCCAGCTGCTGGTGCTCTGAGTTTGTGCAAGGGGTGCACAGGCAGCCCAGGCTTCATGGATGGGAGAGGTGTGATGTGAATATGAGGGTTTGGAACTGTAAGGGAAATGAACCAACTTAATTGCAGTTGGTTATGTCAGTGTGTTCACAGAGCATTTGAAACCAGGTAAGCTTTGTCTCCAGAAGGCACAAACCCACACCAGCCCTGATCAAGTGCTGTTGGCTGGATTTGGTCATCAACTATAACATATAGCTTGAAACAGCTTCCGTTTTAGTGATTATGTTGTTAATTTTAACAAGAACTTTGTTTTATGCTGATCCACGTAATGATTACTCTAAATATTGCTGTCTGCCATTAGCTGGTGGCTGTGCTGCCTGCCTGGCCACCTCCTGCCAGTGCAGAGGGTGTGACATGGTGCTGGCTTCCTGCAGGACACCTGGCCAAACACAGCCTGAGAGGAGGCAGATCTTATAAAGATCTGTACTCTGAAAGGAAACCAGATCAAACACTTTCATTTGTGTTGTGCCCCTCACCCACAGGATCCTGCTATCCCACCTTGGGCACTTTTTGCTGTTACCACTGTTCTCCAGTGTCGTGTCCCACTGGCCCAGACTCAGGATTCCCACTCCTTTCCATCCCTTACTTCCATCTATTGTGCTGGGAGCTGCCAACACTGGAGGTGCCCTGAGCCTGCTTTCCGCAAGCCCCACTCCTTTTCCACATTGTCCAGCTCTGAGGGAATCTCCTTTCCCCCTGCACTGCCCATGGGCTGTGGGATCACACCAGATTGCCTGCTAATACCTGCAGAGAGACAAGTTGAAACTTGAGTTGGGAAAATGCCTCCAGAACCAGCATCTGGATCAGAACACCTGGAAGAAGCTGTCTAGTAAAAACCCTCAAGCACAGGGGTGCTGGACACCGAGCTGGCCTGGCACCAGCAAGATGATGCTGACAGGCTCCATCAGTGTCTCTTGCAGCCTCAGCCACATCACTTGGGTACTCTGAGCCACCAGAAGAGTCAGTGACCTCCAAAATCCCCCTCCACACAGAGTTTGTCTCAGCAGATTTGGGAAGGGTGCTAAGGATCCTCTGGCTCAGGCTGTGTGTGGGAAGCAGTGGGTAAAGGAGGAGCTGGGGAGGAACTGCAGTGTAAGGACAGATGGCCTGGGAAGGGATTTATCCCAAAAGGAGGGATCTAGCAGAGCAGTCTGGGAGGGGGTGGCAGCAGCAAGAACAATAATGCAGCTTCTTTTTTGCCACAGAATAAAAAGAGGGAGTTAGTTTGACATGCAGACATCACTGGATGGCAGATGAGGTTCCCAGGGAGTTCCCAGAAGCACTATTAATAAATGACAATTTTTATTATATGCTTCACACTTCAGAATAATTCTGATTCTCACTGCTTGCTTCATTTTTGAAGAAGCACCACCACCAGAGTGCCACTTGGGCACTCATCTTTCTAAAGCACAAATTTATCCCTGTCTGCAGGTTACCAGGTCATTTGGGGGGTAACTTCCATATCTTTCAGCATTTGGACACTGCACTTGCTTACACCCAGAGACAGGCTGCTAGAGGACATCCTAGGGTTTGAGGCAGCTGAAAAGTGCAGAATATGCTGGTTCCTGGGTGGTGTGGGGATATTTATAGTCCCTTTAGGCATAAAATAGAAGAAAAAAAACAGGCCAGGCTAAACCAGTCCCACCCTCGTCTGGTCTATGTCTCCCCACTGAACATCAAAACTCCCCAACAGCTTCCCAGTCTCCAGGATAAAAACAGTGACAGAGTCACATGGACTTCTTTGAAACAGAATACTTTTGTCTTCACAGTTCATTTTTATTTTGGGGGTTGCTGATGCCCAAATTTGATGTTTAGGAGCAGTAGGACATGAAAGGATCAGTGTAGTCAGAGGTTCTTCTCCTGGGAAATGTTTGAGGAGCTGAAAAAAAATGAAATCTAAACCCAAGTAACTCTTACCTGAATGCTGGCATTGAAGTCACATTAGGACACCACATTTGTGAACTATATGTTTGTGATCACAGAGTAACTTCCATTATTTTAGATGTAATGGTGAAGCCAAAGGGCAGCACAGCAGATGAACAGAAAATTGATCAACTCTTCTGGACATATCCCACTGTATCCCAGAATCTATGTGCCTGGTCCAGATACTCCAGTGATAAATGCTTTGGAGATGTTTATAAGTTAGAGGAGACTTGTGTTGTTTAGGGCAGAGTGGTTGAATTCTGGAGCTCTGTGCCTTTGGAGTTTATGATTTGCACCAAGTTTTCTGACCAGCAGAGTCTTGTCTCTTTTCTTTCTCTTGTCTTTCCCCTTCCCTTCCCTTCCCTTCCCTTCCCTTCCCTTCCCTTCCCTTCCCTTCCCTTCCCTTCCCTTCCCTTCCCTTCCCTTCCCTTCCCTTCCCTTCCCTTCCCTTCCCTTCCCTTCCCTTCCCTTCCCTTCCCTTCCCTTCCCTTCCCTTCCCTTCCCTTCCCTTCCCTTCCCTTCCCTTCCCTTCCCTTCCCTTCCCTTCCCTTCCCTTCCCTTCCCTTCCCTTCCCTTCCCTTCCCTTCCCTTCCCTTCCCTTCCCTTCCCTTCCCTTCCCTTCCCTTCCCTTCCCTTCCCTTCCCTTCCCTTCCCTTCCCTTCCCTTCCCTTCCCTTCCCTTCCCTTCCCTTCCCTTCCCTTCCCTTCCCTTCCCAAACCTTCCCAAACCTTCCCAAACCTTCCCAAACCTTCCCAAACCTTCCCAAACCTTCCCAAACCTTCCCAAACCTTCCCTTCCCTTCCCTTCCCTTCCCTTCCCAAACCTTCCCTTCCCTTCCCAAACCTTCCCTTCCCTTCCCAAACCTTCCCTTCCCTTCCCAAACCTTCCCTTCCCAAACCTTCCCTTCCCAAACCTTCCCTTCCCAAACCTTCCCTTCCCTTCCCAAACCTTCCCTTCCCAAACCTTCCCTTCCCAAACCTTCCCTTCCCTTCCCAAACCTTCCCTTCCCAAACCTTCCCTTCCCTTCCCAAACCTTCCCTTCCCAAACCTTCCCTTCCCTTCCCTTCCCTTCCCTTCCCTTCCCTTCCCTTCCCTTCCCTTCCCTTCCCTTCCCTTCCCTTCCCTTCCCTTCCCTTCCCTTCCCTTCCCTTCCCTTCCCTTCCCTTCCCTTCCCTTCCCTTCCCTTCCCTTCCCTTCCCTTCCCTTCCCTTCCCTTCCCTTCCCTTCCCTTCCCTTCCCTTCCCTTCCCTTCCCTTCCCTTCCCTTCCCTTCCCTTCCCTTCCCTTCCCTTCCCTTCCCTTCCCTTCCCTTCCCTTCCCTTCCCTTCCCTTCCCTTCCCTTCCCTTCCCTTCCCTTCCCTTCCCTTCCCTTCCCTTCCCTTCCCTTCCCAAACCTTCCCTTCCCAAACCTTCCCAAACCTTCCCTTCCCAAACCTTCCCTTCCCTTCCCAAACCTTCCCTTCCCAAACCTTCCCTTCCCAAACCTTCCCTTCCCTTCCCAAACCTTCCCTTCCCAAACCTTCCCTTCCCAAACCTTCCCTTCCCAAACCTTCCCTTCCCTTCCCTTCCCTTCCCTTCCCAAACCTTCCCTTCCCAAACCTTCCCTTCCCAAACCTTCCCTTCCCTTCCCTTCCCTTCCCAAACCTTCCCTTCCCAAACCTTCCCTTCCCTTCCCAAACCTTCCCTTCCCAAACCTTCCCTTCCCTTCCCTTCCCAAACCTTCCCTTCCCAAACCTTCCCAAACCTTCCCTTCCCAAACCTTCCCTTCCCTTCCCAAACCTTCCCTTCCCTTCCCAAACCTTCCCTTCCCTTCCCTTCCCAAACCTTCCCTTCCCAAACCTTCCCTTCCCAAACCTTCCCTTCCCTTCCCAAACCTTCCCTTCCCTTCCCAAACCTTCCCTTCCCAAACCTTCCCTTCCCTCCCCCTCCCCCTCCCCCTCCCCCTCCCCCTCCCCCTCCCCCTCCCCCTTCCCCTTTCCTTCTTGTCCACCCAAAATTTTGCTCTAACAAATTCTCTAAAAACAAGTAGTCTCAAGAGTTTAAGAGATAAAAAATTGTTTTGTTTCTTAAATCCTCTTATTTATTTCTATAGGTCACTAGGTAAAAATTCAGATCATCTAGAGTCACTTTTGTATCAGACAGGCATATTCAAATATTTAAGGTACAAGTTAAAGTACTCAAGCACTGTCTTTCCATCAGGCTCTTCATGCCTCGTCCTGCATAATCTACATCTCCATGCCGTAGCATTGCTTGAAAAAATCACTCCAGTGTTTGTTCCCTTTATTGTTTACCTTATGGGTTAGAATAATGTCACCCTGACAGTTATTTTGTCAAAATTGAACCATCAATTCAGAACTCCAAAACAGGCAGGTAAAAAATGTCCAGTAGAGTATTTTCTGTCTAAGATTAGGTTCTACCTTATCATCCATGGCTAATTTAGGACCATTAATTATGTGTGAGTTGGCCATAAGTTTTCAGGCATATATTGTTTTACTACCTGATCGCATAATTAAAATGCCACATATCAAGGGACAAATTTTAATGAAGTTAAAAGCACCCTGATGACATATGATTTTTTTACCTGTTATATAAGAGGATTATTTCTTGCCTGTTACTGAGGTTTTTTTGACAGCATGAAAAGGGTTTTCAACTAGCTTTTTCCTCAGAGAGGGGCGAAAGCCACATGCTACATCCTTCTTATTCCTTGCAAGACCCCCTTTCACTGAGGTACACTGTTTTTATACTCTGAGCTCATCAGCTTGTCCAGCTGCAAAAGAAGGGTAAAAGTCATTGATAAAATGTGTGTGAAGGCAGTCAAGAGAAGGAGGCTGTAATTACAATGGTATCTGCTGAAGGTCACTAAAACTGAGCTCAGTTTAGCTGCAAGTGGAGGAACTGACTTCCAATACAAGAGAAAAATGTAAATTTCAACCAAGCAACAGCTAAGAGGGTGACAAATAATCTATAACATGATTCTAAAGTATGTAAATACCACTGGAAAAAGGTGAATCTTGAGTGGGGCAAGTTGTTAGTGAAGGTTAACAAAGAAGAACAAGAAAAGCACTGGTTTATTAGAAATTGCTTCCTGCTGGTGCCACCGAGGGGGCAGATGTGTGGGCCTGGGTAGGAGCGGTTTTGTTGCTGCTCAGGTGCTCACAGACTGGATGGATCATTGTCATTCCAGGTCCTGAAGCCTGACAAGCAGTTTTATCCAGGTACAGAGTGTTCATTGGGAGTTACTTAAATGAGAACCCAACAAAATTTGCCAGAGTTTCACCGGTATTGGTAACACTGAAGGAGGGTAGGCTTAGAGGAGGCATTAGGAAGAAATTTTTGACTGTGAGGGTGGTGAGGCACTGGCACAGGTTTCCCAGAAAATCCATGGATACCTCATACCTGGCAGTGTTCAGGGCCAGGTTGGATGGGGCTCTGAGCAACCTGGGATAGTGGGAGGTGTCCTTGCCCTTGGCAGGGGTTTGGAACAGAATGAGCTTTAAGCTCCCTTCTAATCCAAACCATTCTGTGATTCTGTGACTTATGAAGGAAGGAAGGTGCAGTGGACAGACAGTGGAGTAAATTATCTTGTTCTTTCTTCATGCCAGTTTACAATCTGGAGAGCAGGCAGGCTGTGCTGCAGTTACATGATCTCCAAATCACAAAGTTGTGCATTAAACCAGCATGGCCCACTTTAGAATGGAACAATACAGCAGCTTTGACCAGCCTTAAGAGAGATAACACATCAAATGTCGCTGCTGCTTCCTTCAGTCTCAGAGAAGTGGTGGGTTGTTTCTCAGGCCGCCATCCTACCCCAGACTGGACCTCTCTGAGAGTTGCAGGGATAACTCTGGCACTTACCCAACAGCAGTGGTTCAAGAATTTTGTTTCTTTAGTTGATGGAGCCTGGCAGTGACAAAAGTCATTTGCAGTGCAATAAATACCTCTGTGTCTATCTGGCTTACTGACAGTAGCACAAATTCAGAAATTTTCCGTATTTTCTCTGGATCAGAGTTGAGCCTGGGGTGAGCACTGCCTTGGTCTGAACTGTGCTGCATCTTGCAGGAAAAGCTCTGACCACAAGGTACCCAGCCCCTGCAAGATTCAACCCCCAGTTCCCTGAGGAAGGAGTGTCAGGCTGTGCCTCCCGTTCTTTCCATCCCCTGCTCCGAGTCCTTTAAGTCTCAGTGAAGTGACACGCATGAGGCAAGCTCTGCTGCGGTTTCTCACTGCCGGGTTAAATGTACCCTGGATGCTGTGGAGGAGCAGTGAGGAGCAGGAATGCACTGCCACAGCATGCTCTGAGCTCTGGTAACTCCAGGGCTCCAGGCTGCATTCAGCTTGAATCAGAGCATTGCTCCATACCTGGAGTGCCAGAACACTCAGGGCAGCCCCTCGTCTGCTGCTGCCAGCAGAATCCCTGCAGCCTTCCAGATCTGCTGGCTCTCAGCCACAGATATGAAATCCTCTGTCTGCCTGCACACAAAGGTTTGGTGGGCTGGCCACAAGCCAGGCTTCCCCTCTGCTTACCAGCCCCACTTTGACCTCACCTGGACTAAGCTCAAGCTATTTTGCTTCTACATCTCCTCTGCTCACATAATATGGCAAAATTTGGATGCTGTTATCCACAGTAACAAAAAGTTTGATAAAGACCTCACCCTGTGTTCCAGTTCCTTTCAGAGCCCTGAGACCTATATTGCACAAAAAAGGAGCAAGGACAGGGAACCACCTACAGCCACTTATTACACATTATCGATTTCTTTCCATTGTGAAAAACACTCCCTTTTTCAAAAAGCCACCTTCCACCCCCTCCCTCCTAGCTATTGATTCCATAGACCAAAACAATGATGTGCACCTTGCTGCAGTGAACTTATGAATGTCTAATTTTGAACAGGAAAATGTCACAGACCTGCACTCATAGGCAGGGCTTTGAACTGAAATGTACATCCTGTCTCTTCATCCGTGGTTTCCTGCAGGGGAACATTTACTCCCTCCAAAATTTGCTATTAATTTAAGCATTGTTAATGATACCCAGCCTCGCTGGCAGAGAGAGGAGGATGCAATTGTCCATTTTGGTTCCCAGGAGGTCCTTGAATGGCTGTGACAAGCACCAATAATAGGACTTAGATAAAAAGAGAAGTTGCTAACTTTGTCCCAATGTATCATAGTTATAATTTCCTTGAAAGATGAAAGGATTGTTAAACTGACTGGGAATACAAAGCAACTCTCCTCAGATTGAACTGAATCATCTTTGCCCATTTCAACGGTATTGTTCCTTTTCTTATCTGTGTATTGTGGAGTCCTAATATTTCTTGCAAGTAGCTTACTCTGAAACCCATCCCCTAAGTGACACAGATGCAGGTTTGTGGGAGATGTAGGTGAGAACCTGATCCCTGGAAATATTTAGATGCAGGAGGATGTAGAGATGCCCAGAGACAGTTTTCTCAAATGCTTAAGGTTACAAATTCTCCTGGACTATCCTTTCCCATATAAGAATATCAAACTGCCAGTAAGATTCTGACCACAGTTCTGCTCATAGCAGACTGTACCATTTTATAAGGAAGTTCTAGAATATTATATTCTCATTGCACATTATTGTATAAGTCTGGACTTTGACCTTTTTAAAATCCTAAGATTCCTATAAGAAAGCCAACTCATCCAAATTACAGGACTTTAAAATTTGACCACTGTATTTCTTTTACATTACCATAAAGATTGATTCTGCTGACTATAAAAATATGTGTTTATGGGCAGGGAGAAACATCCCCACAACAACCTCAACAATTCTTATTTTATAATGACTAGGAGCTTTTATTAGACAAATAAGAGACATTTTGGATTCACTGCTACTTTCTATTTTAAGCCTCAGACAAAGGCTTGGCAGCTTTCAGCCACTCAGGATGTAGCACAAGAGGATGCTGACAAGAGAAATTGCCAGTGTAGGAAATTATCTGTCCCCAGGGAGGGGAAGCCAAGGGAAAAAAGTTTACATTTTGGGTCTTTGCAAGGGAAGACTTGCACTAGGGTAAAGAATTAAATAAGTCCTTAAAAGAAACTGGCTAAGGGCTCTTCTTTGGGTGCTGAAAAAAATTGAAGCCTGTGCACAACAGAATTAAGAACCTAAGAAACTGTCAGGCAAGAGCTTAGAAAAAGGAGGAGAAAATGGGATAAGAAAATTACCATGCAGGAGAATAGTTTGGTTTACTGCTGAGGAAGTAAAATGTGGGAGGTGTTTCTGGGATAAGAAGCAATCGAAGTTCGAGAAATTCACTGTGATGTGAGTTTGGAGCCTGTAACAGTTTTTGTGTTCCCATGAAAGACACCTGATCAGAGCAAACTGCTGTAGTCTGTCTTACTTTATGGATAATTTCTTTGTATTTAATTGCTTGTTTCACTCCTTGAAGATACTTTCTTTCCCTGGTACTTGTATGGGATTTTCACTGTGTTAAAAAGTTGTACAGATTTCCAAAAGGAGACTGTGTGTGCATGTGCACGCTGTGTTTATGGGTAGGCACACTTATCTAAATTAATTTTGTTATTATGCAGACTTAATTCAAAATACATTAGAGGAAGACATTATTCAACAACTAATAGATGTTATACCATCACCATATTCTAATGGGCTGATTAGCAATTTTATTGTATTCAATTTGCAGCGTGGCAATTCCATGTCAGGTGGAAGAGCTATCAAAATGAAAAACTGCATTAAAATTAAAAACCAATGGTCCAAGTTTCAGTCTGAATGAGCTTCCTGGTGGAATGAGGAAGCATGGTTATCCATAAGTCTGTCCTGGATACCCAGTAAAAATAGGCTATGGAAATCTTTGGATAAAGGTGAAGAAATTAGGTATTTCTAATATTTCATACACAAAACTAGTAAATATGTCACTGGGGTTTTAGAGTTTATTCTTTTCATCCTCTCTGCTCCCTCATGAGAATAGCACCAAAGAGTCACAACCCTGCACACTTCTTTTTGGAGGAGTTTTTGTCCTGCATTTGAAAACTGTTTGATTTGTCTACTGCCTTCTGAAAGGCAGGGATGGAAGCAATATTTTATTGTCCTTTGCCTCTCGTTTTTTACACCTCTAAAGCAGATACCTCTTAACTCACTGTCAAAAGTGAAAGTATGAGGATTTTTCACATATCCTGATGAGTCCTTCACAGAGCCTAATGTCTTGGGTTATGTAACCAAAACAATGTGTATTCTATTTCATCTGTAGAAAGCAGCTGGGGAGATTTTTTTTCTTTATCTCTTGTAACTCCAGGGGCAAGGAGGGTGGATGCTTTCTGATAACAGACCAGCTGTTAAAACCAGGTGGGGCAGTGTTTCTTATCTCTTTCACTGCTGTCCACCCTCCAGGGGATGTCTTCTGTTAATGGGCCATTAAGGCTCACCAGTGACATGACACATTCCATCATCCCATTGGGAGATGCTCCACCCTGTGGGGAGGAGCCAACTATTCCTACAAAGATAAAAACTGAGACCCGGGAACACCAGGTATTCTGGTTTTCTGCTGGATTCCCAGAGGAAGACCAGACCCATCTCACCACCACTGGACCCTTTCTACGGGATCATCCCTACTCCACATAACCTCATCTGTTACTCCAGGAGGATTTATTTCGACTGCTTCCAACACCCTGACCAACAGGGTGTCAGGTCATATCTCTGACTCTGTCAGGGTTTTCTAGGACATTTGCTTGTTTGTTTTTTGTATTACTGCACTTGTATTTTTAGCATTCCTAGTAAAGGAATGTTATTCCTATTCCCATATTTTAGCCTGAAAACCCCTAATTTCAAAATTATAATAATTTGGAGGGAGAGGGTTTACATTCTCCATTCCAAGGAGAGCTCCAGCTTTCCCTGACAGATACCTGTCGTTCCAAACCAAGACACCTAAGCACAGGAAAAGCTCCTGCCTGAAAGCCAGATTGAACCCTGAAGGGAATGGGTAACACCACATTTGCACACCCTGGTGAGAGAGGGAATCCTCTGCCCTCCAGAACCACTTCAGAGCCCCTCGTTGTTGCTGGTGCTGTGGCTCCTCTGTGAGGCTGCCCCAAGGGACTCCCCTTTCCCCAGAGCCTCACAGTTTGCTTCCACACTGTTTGCACTGATGCAACTCTTTGTGTCACTGAGTTGATCCCATTAAAAAGAGCCCCCCCACCTAAGAAAAAAGCAAAAAGATGTTTTTGCAGCAGATGCAGATACTCCTGCCACCCTCAGCCCTTCTCTCTCTCTCTGGTATCTTGTTCCCTTAGCACAGGCAGTGGCAACTTGCTGTGGCACTGCCAGCCCTGGGGTGCTGAGGCAACCCAAAAATTAACAGCAGTTTAAATTAGTGCTTGAGCTGTAAACTCAAATATTACTTTGCTGTCAGTTCAGCTGGACCAATGACTGATGGACTAATGAGAGTGCCCACTTCTCCCAGCCATGAGCTCCTGCCACCCCCACGGTGGGACAGGGTGCCTTAGCTGGGCTGCTGAAAGAAGACCTTTTTCTCCTTTTGCTTCCAGCTCCATCTGCATCCAGCTCCCATTCTCTGTGGGTGGCAGGGACTGCAGCAGAGGTGGGGAGGCACTGGGAAGTCATAGCTGGACTGGAGGAAGACAGGGCCATCCCTTTGGGAGGGAATGTGGGTTTAATCCAGTTGGCAGGGCTGTGTCTTGATAAAGCTTTGGGAAGGATAACCATCCCACTCATCGGGTTCTGAGTGGTGGTGACTGCCAGCCAAAGGCCACGACAGACAGATGGGACAAGGACTGCCTCAGTCCTGGCCATTGAACCCATCAGGGGGGATAAGACAGCTCCCCAGGAATGCACATATCACCCACAAGGTTAGAGGGGTTGCTTGTGTCACTGAATTTTTTTACTGTATGTTTTTGCAAATGCATATGCTTTGGGGATTTTATCTTGAAAAGGCAGTGGAGCAAACATCCCACCTGACATGGCTGTGACTTCTAGGGATGAAAAGCTTTTGGAAGCAAGCCTGGCTGAGTCCTGCTGAGCTGGGCTCCCTGCAGCAGGCTGAAGACAGTGTGCAATGCTGCCCAGTGCCAGGGACACTGCCCTGCAGCCCCTCAGCAAACTGCAGAGGAGGGTGCAGTGCTGTGAAGCATCAGGTGTTGTGTGCCTGGGAAAGCCTCAGATAAAGTGGGAGGTGACATGTCTGAACACACACACACACACACACACACACACTTTTGTTACAGTCCTATTTCTGCAAAAATGATGAACAGACTAAAGCAGAAGCTTCAGCAAACTGCAGGACAAATTCTGTGAGCCAAAGTATGCTGAACATCATGAACACCCTTTTAAATCTTGTTTGGAACTAAAATATTCTGTTGGGTTTTTCCCTCCCAACAGAAAACACGGTCTATTGTTACTTAAATAGCATATATTTCTGTAATAGCCTTTTAATGCAGAGCTGTTTTTCTTTAGGGCCTTGAATATATGCAAATGGAAATGAAGAAAAGATCTGAAGTAGAAAGGAAGCACAGTAGTCTGGAAAAAACAGAGGGGCAAGTGACTGTAAAGATCAATGGGCAGAGCAAGCTTATTAGGCTTTTGTGGGAGGAGGGGGGTTTATAAAATACCTTGTCTCATCCTATGTGAATGTAGCTGCAGAGACTGCAGAAGTCAGAATGTGTGAAGGAAGCAACCTCCACTGAGATAAGTGATACAAATCAGAACGTTTCCATTCCCTCAGCTGTGATGCCATTCGACTCCAAAAGCACTGTTTAAATATGAATAGCATCCTGTTTATGTGTGTATTAGCAATATGTATGTCCATAAAGACCTGCAGAAATGCAAATATTGCTCTGCACACAAGTGTTTCCCACCGAGGCTCCCTGGAAAAGTGGCATCGGGACTCAAATTGGTAACAATAAGTGCAGCTGAAGCAATAATGAGGTAAAATACATATGCATGTGTGAGGAGTGTAAAACCTTGGCTCTGAATCATGTGCCTCTTAGAGTCTGGTGATACCAATTCCCCAGTGCCTCTGCCCCTCTGTCCTCAGTTACAGGTGTGACCAGAAGATCCCTCCTTCTGCTTCCAGCACCTTGGATGAGTGTCCCTTGTATGTGGCAGAGGCTGCCAGAGCAGAGCAGATGGGCTAGAAACAGCTTTTGTTGCCCAGGTTTAAGCAAATGTAGCAATTGTTCTGAAATTTGCTTGAAGATGCTGCTGAAACCCAGGAAAAGGGTGCACAAACAAAGCCTGCAGTGCAGTATTGAGTGGATAGGTCCTGTCTGATCAATGAATGCATTAGTGCAGCCCAGTTCACAGCAACATCCTATGCCCATGCTTTCAAGGAAGAGCCCAGAGACAATTCCCAGCATGGAATTTTACAGATTTGTATGTTTGGTTATTTCTGTGATGTTATCACTGGGAGGGTCATGGAAGGTCCCTGTAGGTAGGGTGGTTTTTTCCAGCTCATCAGCTGTTTTAGTCTACTGTCCTTAGCTGTGCTGGAAATTCTGACTAGATAGATTTTGTTCCAGCCAAGATCTCTCCAAAACATTATTTGTGAACACTCATTCAGAGAAAACCTTAAGATTTGCCTGTAGTTGTTTTTTTATCAGCATTTGCACCAAGTGATACCACTGTGTCTGCCAGAGCGTTGGTGGAGAGCACAAGCCTTGCCAGGGTTGATGTGAAAGCTTCTGCATGCAGGTTCACAGAGGAGGTTTTTCCCATTCCCCAATCTCTTTTTACTGGTTCTGCCATAGAAAGGGTAGAAATTGATGAGAGAACATGCACGGCAGGGGATTTCTTCCTATCTCTGAATTCTCACCACCCCCTCCCAAACTGCAGCAGATGACTCCTCCTGTGCCAAGCTTCTACCAAAGTTCACACAGCCTTCAGAAACCAGGCTGGAAACAGGTCATTGGATCACTTTCATAATAGTGAGAAGTGTCGTGCTTTTTGGCTTGGCTGAGAATAGTTAACCAAGGGAGAGTCTTCTGAGTGACATTTCTCTAGAGAACTCCCTAAAATCAATTATCTTCTAAGCATGGGTAATCTCAGACAGAAAGCTGAACCTCTGAGGAGCCAGCAGCTTTTTGTACAAAGAGAAAAATTAAACTATTTGCAGTAAAAATTCCTACACTTACAAACCAAACTAGTTACAGAGGATACAGGGGCATCACTTTTTAATTAGTCTCTGTCTGTGCCAGTTTGTATTTGGTCTCTGTACAGCAGACCATCGTCTCACCTGCAGTGAGGAATCTTTGGGGTTTTGCAGTGACAGGAATCTTTTTGCTGCAACTTTTGTTGTTTACCTCTGAAATTTTAATGAAATGGAAATTTGGAGGAGGGGGGAAGGCTTGGGTTTCTTTCCCTTAAGCATTATCTTACTACCTTGATTCAGAAAACTTCCAAATTGTGTGTATCTCCTGAAGACAGAATTAATAATCATATGATCTATCATGGGGAATTGACTGTCATTTTGACAAATGAGATATTAAGCTCTGCCAGGCTGGAGAGCTGAGAGGGTTTGGTGTTTTAGCAGGTGCTGAGTGCTACTTTTGCTTTCTTCCCCAGTGTTTCTCAACCCAGCCTCCACAAAGTCCAACCCATGCAGCTGACTGGGAATTTTGCTCAAGAACAGCAGGATCTGAAACGCTGCAGGCCAACACTACCTAAAATTCAGAGGCATGACCAGCCCTAAAAGGGGCCAGATATTACAGCTAAGCTGCTGCAGTGTAAAGAGAGACAGGGCTACCTTTACCCTGGAGGCCATATTTTCTTTATTCCCATACATGTATGTTTAATAACCCCGCCGTATCCTGTCTCTTATATATTATGCAGTAGTTTGTCCTTCATGTTTCTCCTTGTGTGGAAAGAGTCAGCCCCTAGCAATTTACACTAAACATGAATGCCCAGGGAGGAACTCTCTGAGAGGGGCTTGAAGGATGCAGTAATACTGGGAGCATTTACTCTCTGTTCTGCCTCAGATTGTGCTGAGGTGCTTTTCTCCTTGCCCAAGTATGTTGATATATTTGTTGCAAAGCAGCGACAGGACACCTGTAGGATTGTGGGGTGCCTGATATCACAGAGGTGCACAGGATGGGGTGAGAAGGCAGGGTTCAGCATATTTACCAAGCCCCAGGCAGAGCAAAACGTGTCACTGTTCTGAGTCAGATCCTTTCCCAGGCTGACTCCTCTCAGCCTTCCACTTGGCTTTGGCCCATGGGGACAGTTTCAGTGCTGGCCAAGCTCTGTGTCCCCAAGGATGCTCCCCTGCTCTGAACAGCTGCATCACCAGCCCTCTCTATTCTCTCACACGCTGAGGCATCACGTTTGGTGCTTCCATGGGGATGGTGGCAGCAACAACAGCTTTTTCTGTCCCCAAGCTTTGAATATCCACCAAGGGCCAGAGCTGCAGCACCCTGCCAGTGTGTGAAACTGGGAAGCTGGAGGTGTCCAGGGTTCACAGGCTGGGAAAGCAGCTGTACTCACACCCAACGCTCAGCCCAGTGGTGGGGCAGAAGCTGAACTGCTGGTTCTGAACTGCCATGGGGCCAGGAGCCTGCACTTGTCTGTTCTGACATCCAACCTCGAGCAGGTCCCTGCTCTTTGGGATGCACAGAGCCTCCTTGACCAGGTGCTGCTGAATCAGGAGACAGCCACCTCTCAAACTGCTGCTAAAACCTCTCAGACTCACTGCTGTCCTGCCCAAACCCTCACCTCATTGCCCAAAACCTGGCTGCCCCTTTGGCCAGCAGCACAGCTGCAGTGAGTCTGTCTCCAAACACGCACTTCAGCAAAGCAGCCACTGATAGCAAAGCCCTGCTCTGAGGTTTACCTTCACTTTTTAATTTCTTTTTTAATTTCCCCAACTAACTCACTGATTTTCTGTCATTTTAGGATATCTTTTTTCCGATTAAAATGAGCTTTTATTCTCTGGGGCACTGAGCAAGAAAGATTTCAGTGTTCTCTGGGAAAATGGAGCTTTTACACACTTTTTCTTGAGTTTTGGTCATGGATGGGATTGTGCTTCTTCTTTATTAACCAGCAGGTGTGTGTGGTGGGTCACCACAACCCTCTAGGTAATGCTGCTGTGGGTATAAGGTGTGGCTGGGTCGTTGCTGGCAGTGCTTTGTGTTCTTCTTTGCTGGGAATTCTCTGAAAGAAAGTAAACTCTCTTGCTCATCTCTTCCACTGCAAATTTTTATCCCAGCTTGAGATAAAGCTCAAAGTCTGAAAGCTGAAATGATTTAATTACAGCTGTATAGACAGCAAATGAGAGTGTGCTCTCAGTCACAACCCCTGCAGTTGAGATAATAAGAGAATTTCCATTACACCCTCCTTTTCTGTCTCAGTAAAGTCTGAATAAAATCTTTCACTCTCTTTGAATGGCTGTAATTAAATCAGTGCAGCACTCGGGATTTTAGCTGCACCCCAAGTTGAGGGGCAGTGTCTGCAGAGACCATTCTTGCCTCTTACAGCTGCTGACTAAGAAATACCTTCTGAAAGCCAAAATTATCAATATACACTGGTATATTGCTCTTCATGAAGGACCTACATGAAATACTGAATCTTACTGGCCCCTGGAAAATGGCTATTATACATAGGCTGTAGTCAAACCACAGCTTCAGACAAAATGTGATGACTTGAAATGGTCAATCCAGCTGTCAAACATCTGGTAAATATGCAATGATTAAGGAAAAAAATGTTTTACATTTGTCTGAACACCTCTACTTTCTCTGTTGTCTGTGTCATGTTTTGAAGAATGTTTTGAAGCAATTCCAACTCAACTGTTAATTTAGCCCCTCATATTCTAGGCTTGCAGCTGTTTCCTGCTAGCTACAAGATTGAGTGCTCTTTATTCAGCTTTCAGCTTTCCAGTGGGGTAAGAGTTAAGGAGGTGGGATCAGTCATGTTGGTTGGGGCTCTGAGGACCTGACAGAATGAATGTCTGTATGACAGGGGGGTCAGAACTGGGCCTTTTGTTTTACACTAAATGTGGAGAAAATGGGAAAAGTCATGGGCTGGTGAGGGCTGTTGTAGTTGCTGGTTCTGCCCTGCCATGGACACTCTGCCTGCTCCTAACATTATTAGTTTCTTATCCCAACACAGGATATTGGCACTGGGACTGGAACATGGCCATGATAACTTTATTTTTTCATTAAACTAAACAAATTCGTTTCAAAAGATACATTGTGAGCCAAAAGGGGCATTACCATTTTTTAGCCAATTTTCTTATTGCTGCTGTAAAAGTATGAGGAGATGCATTATAGAGATATAGTTTAAAACCATGCCAGCAGAAGAATTTAGATATTGTCCAAAATTAACAAATCCAACTGTTATTTCTCCCAGAGGTTAGATGGTATAATTTTTTTTTTTTTTTTCATCATATTTTGGTAGCACTTTCCATAAACTCTGCAGCCAAGGAAACTTTTGAATAATTTTAGCTGTTATTAAATTCAATTTTAAAGACAATTATCAAAGCATGGCTAGCACATATAGGAGGGTGAGGGTTTATGTACTTATATTGGACAAGTAGGAGCTGGTGTTTATTTTTGCTGGATTACAAGGAGTCTCAGTTTCAAGACATGTCCACAAACACCTTTGTTCCTGGGGACAGTTTTACCCTGCCAGCTGTGCACGTCCATGGATTTAGCATCCTCAGAGGCTGCTGCAGCCTTCAGAGACAGGCACGGGAGGCTCCATCAAGAGTAGGGGCCAAGCCATGTGGCACCAAAACTATCTAAGCAAGGAGCAAAGGAAAATGAGAATAAACACCTTTGTAAAGCTGTTCTCACATGTGAGGAAACAGATGATGATACATGAGGCCACCTGTGCTGTTCACAGCTCTGTTTTAATTTAAAGTTTTGAGTTAAGTAGGTGGAGCACTTTCTCCCCTCCTCCAATAAAAAAAAAGGTTAATCTCAAACTTTATTTCATCTCCAGCCTCAAAATGCTGTCTTGTATCAGCACGTGAATGACCAGAGCATTGCTTCTTGTCAGAGTGCCAGAAGGGCAGGAGGACGGTAAATTGAAATTCAGGTTGTAATTGCCACAGTGTTTTCCTCTCTGCTCACCCTGTGTTGACAATGGGTGTTTATGTCAGATGAAAGGGGTCTGCAGACACGTCAGTATCTCACTTTTCTCTGTCCATCCAAATGTGCTGGCAAGTCTGTTTATGAAGGCTAAATTACAAGCAATACACAAGAGATGGGAGAGTCTTTATTGGATAACACAGGCAGTGCAGGATACAGCTCTGTGCCTGAGAACTTATCTGATGCCAGGCTGACAGCATTCCTGCCCGGCGGAAATTATTAATCTTTGAAAGGGGTATGCAGTGAAACACGTTGAAAAAGGCAGCACAAAAGACATCCTGTCTGCTCCAGAGTTATCACAGGTAGCTACACCACACTGTGTGACAACTGCAGAGGAAACCCACCCGGAGCTGGAGAAGTGCCAGCCTCCAGGACAGATCACAGAGCGGATCTGACAGCAGTGCCACGTCTCCTATGGGTGGATGTGACTAATCACAAAAACAGGCATGCAGGGTGACACCAGCACAATTAGTTTTCAAAAACTCTCAGTGGCCACAGAGTGTACACACACAATTTTATCCAATTAACTAAAATTAGTTTTGTACATTGAGTGCCAGGGGTGTTTCTAAGGCTCCAGGGCTGAAGACTGGAATGATCACTCTGGTTCAGCAGGCTATTAGGGTTTGAAGCCCTGATTTAACAAGGCACTTCAACACATGCATAAATTCAAGCATTTGAGAAGTCCTGTTGTTGACAGTGGAACTACTTAGGTGCTTCAAGCTGAATAACTGCCTAAATGTTTTGCTGAATATGACAATGTTGAGTAAAGTAGCACAGCTCCGGAGCTTTTAAACATCATGTCAGACAGAGCAAACACCACTAATGAACACCAAGTCCCTGTCAAAAGGGTATCCTGCTCCTCCAGGGCAAGGGAAATTTTGAAGTAGTGCTGCTGTGTGGGAGCAAAGTCAGATCAGACTGTAATTCACTGCACTCTTGCTTTTGCTTGCTGCAGAGACTGCCTCCTGTCTCCTCTTTGGTAACAGCAGCTTCTTATTAGAAACAAAACCCGAAAAAGTCACTCATAATCTAAGATCAAATTCTTGCAATTCTTGTGCAGTTTCATTCAAATTAGGGGCCACTTTGTGTTCAATCCCACGTAAAAGCTAGATTCATGATCCTGTCCCTTCCACCTCCAAATATTCTGCAATTCTCAGGCTTCTGTGATTCTTAGAACACGTCCAAGACATATTGATCTGCTGAGGAACCTCAGAGGCTGCAAAATCCAAAGACAATTCATTTTTTGTTTCAACAGATTGAGTAAGAAGCCAGGGAGGGGCAGGGGTGGAACATTTCCATGGCTGATATTGCATCCATGAATCCAGCCCTTTGTTCAGCTGGGGGCTGTATGCTGACAAATGTGCTGTTTCCTGAAAGCCATAACATCTTTGTCCTGTGTCCAGGTGCAGGAGATAGGACACAGACTGGGGTAGCCTGTTTCTAAAAAGTTTTGAGTGGGTTTTAAAAGTCATTTTAAGATTAAGAAAGCAACTCAAAATCTCAAGACATGCATGAGATCAAAAGGACTCCAGCTCAAGAAGATGTTAGAGCCTCTCTTCATCCCCCAGCTAGCCATCTTTCTCCCCCTCTGAAGCCTGGTTCAATCGGCTATTATCTGTCCTTTTGCACAGACACTGCTTTGTTTTTTCTTTCTGAAATCTTTATGAGCATTATGTCTACTGCAAGCTGCAGATTAGGTAGTTGTGTATGTATTGAGATACTTCTTGGCTGGACATGAGGCCAGTTTCATGACACTCAGCTCGTCAGGAATGGTAATACCCCAAATGCTGAGTTCTCACATATTGCCACATTAGATCATTTTACTCTTGGGTTGCCTCAAGACACAAGATAACACCCAGTCAGCCTTTCAGTTTCATACAGCAGTTCCCAGTTTCAAAATCAATAGGAGGTAAGGAGAAGGTAGCTGTGTCCCATGGAATTTGACAGCTTGGTGTTGAAGCACAATGCACACCTCTTAGCAAGAAAATGTGGTACTTGGCTTGAAATAAACATCATTTTTTGATGCAGTGGTACATCTCAAAAATTGAAGAAAAAGGACCTAGTGAGTTATTTTTAGTGAACAAAAGATTCTTTGAGGGTGTTTTAAACAAGAACAGAGGAGCTTAGAAACAAAATACTGGATCACAAGTCTTAGATATGAGCTTAGATACTCCTCATAAAACTATTGAGTTTTATGAAAAAGCTGTTCTTGTCTCTCCACCTTGGTCCGATCATCCACACTGCAGAAAGCCTCTTGTCTGGCTTCCCTCCTGATTCAAACCTCATGAGCACTGCCTAAGGTAGTTTAGCGGGGTACCCAGTTGATGTTTGAGGTCTCCAGCACTTGGACCAGCCAATCAGTCTTCATTACTGACTTATAAAGTCTTGGTTCTTCTTTTTTCTCCTGTTATAGTGGATGCTCAGGTGCTTCTTTCTGGTGAGTGCCATAGCTCTGCCAGGACATGAGAGCACAACCCTCTGGACCACTTGGTGGCCAGAAGCTGCACCTGGCAGGGACCAACCAGATCCTGGTTATAATTTTTATTCGTAAATAAGCAGACAAAACTTATAATATACCAAGTGTGCCATGCTCTGGAATTATACTTTGTCCCTTGAGCCATCATGGACCAAAGACTACTCCATGAAAAATAACACAATGGCTTGGTTATGTCAAAATTTCAACATTCTCTCTCTCTTTTTTTTTTTTTAATTAGGTCATAACTATTTCTCAAATTCAACTTGAAATGGAAAAAGATTTCCTTTGATCTGAAATTTCATTCCTCTTGAAATACACTTTTATCTTTTTTCTTCTTTAACAGAAAAACAACAGGCCTACAGAGAAGCAGCTAATATGTTTTTACAGCTGTAGCTATTAAAGGACACATTCACAGCCCAAGCAGGATCCAGTGCGCAGTGAAGCCAACACAAAGACACTGAATTAAATGGGCCTTAGACAAGCCATGAAGCTCTCTGGAGACAGCATTTAACTGGAGATCAGAAATAATATTTCACCAAGGTGAACCATTGCAAAAGATAAAATCACACTGCTGCTTTGCCACTTAGCTGCTGGCCAGCCTTAGAGGATCAGAGTCTGTGTTATCAGAAAGTGCTGGGCTGTAACTCCACTGCTCATCCAGGTGTACTGAACAGTGGTTATTTACCTGGGAGGGGAAGGGACAGATGGGAATAGTTTCTTATCTTGCTGAGCAAGATTCTTCACAACTCACCTGTCAGTGTCTGTGGTAAGTCTCAGCACCCTTGGGGAACACATGGGATATTCCTGTTCTGGTCTTTAGAAGATGAATGTTGCAGCAAAGGGGCCATTGTCCCAACCTGACACAGTCTGTGCAGTGCCCTGTTCCAACCCCTGTCCCAGCTCTGCTGGCAAGGGGCCACCTCCAGAGAAGAGCTGAACTTGCAGTATCCCTGGAAATCACAGATTGGGTCACTTGGAAGGGATCATCATGGGTCATCTGGCCCAACCTCTGGTCCAACCAACCAGGGCCATCCCAGAGCACACAGCACAGGATTGTGTCCAGATGGGTCTGGAAGAGATCCAGTGAGGGAGGCTCCACACCATGTCTGGACAATCTGTTCAGTGCTCGGTCTCTGCACAGGAAAGAAATTCTTCCTCATGTTCAGGTGGAACTTCCTGGGCATCAGCTCCTGCCTGTTCCTCCTGTCCCGTTGCTGGGACCAGGGAGCAGAGCCTGGTCCATGCCCTGACTCCTCCCTGCAGACACTGACACACAGGGATGAGGGCCCCTCTCAGAAATCTCCAGGCTGAACAGGCCCAGCTCCCTCAGCCTTTCCTCACTGAGATGCTCCAGGCCCTTCCTCATCTTTGTCACCCTCCACTGAACCTGCTCCAGGAGCTCCATGTCTCTCCTGTCCTGAGGAGCCCCAAACTGGACACAGCTCTCCAGGTGATCCTCAGCAGGGCTGAGCAGAGGGGCAGGATCCCCTCCCTGCCCTGCTGGCAGTGCTGTTCCTAATGCACCCCAGGATCCATTGACCCTCTTGGCCACAGGGACACGGTGCTGGCTCAGGGACAGCTCATTGTCCACCAGGGCCCCCAGGTCCTTCTCCCCAGAGCTGCTTCCCAGCAGGTCAGGCCCAGCCTGTCCTGGTGCCTGGGGCTGTTCTTCCCCAGTGCAGGACCTGCATTTGCCTTTGCTGGATTTCAGGAGGTTCTCTGCCCATCTCTCCATCCTGTTGAGGTCCTTGCCAAGGGCTGCACACCTCTCTGGGGTATTGGCTTCTCCTCCCAACCTTGTGTTACCACAGAATTTATTGAGGATGCATCTGTCCTCACCCAAGTCCAGGTAGATGACACCAGTTTCTCTTCCCTCAGCACCAATACCATTTCCCCATCACAGAAAACCATTATCATGCTCTTAGTGAAGCCACGTTGGCTGTCACCAATCCCCTCCTTACCTTCCATGTGTCTTAGCATAGTTTCCAGGAGGATCTGCTCCATGATCTTTCCAAACACAGGAGTGACTCTGACTGTTCTGCATCCCTTATTTTTCCCTGAGGAATGTTGCCGAGATGTCTTACGCCCACACAGCCACTGTCATTTCACTGGTCTTGTGCACATGTGTTTCCGAGGTCCTGTAAGAGTTAAATGTTGGGATTTCAGGACAGGACAGCTGCAGTGGGGGAGGATGCTCTGCTATGCAGGCACTTGCCATTAGATGTCTCCAGGCCCCTGGTCTTGGAAACGCAGGGAGTCAAGCATGACGGTGGCAGCAGGAGGTGGAATTGGAAAGCCAGTCGTTTATCCTCCTAGTTACCAAGCAAGGGCTGATACAAAGCGTCCACTTGTTTGGGAAGGAGCTCTTGGACTGCAAACTAAACTTCTAAATCAAGGTTCTCTTTGACCTCTGGTTCACCTGGACTTTCTGAGTGAAGCAGTCCAGTGCCCCAGTGGAAACAGAGAGTGGTGGAACACATTCTGAGGTCAGAATTCTCTGCAAGTATTAACAGGAGCCTACAGAATCAGCTTCTCAGTGGTTGAGAAGGCTGCAGTTATTTTTCTCCATTTAGTTTACTTATTTAAACAACACAATAGATTTTCCTTGTGTGACTAACCGTGATTTTTCAAAATAATAAAGCTTCCACTTTCAAAAGTACTTACCAAGGCAAGCAAAGCTAAGCAAAGTCAAGCTTTGTCTTAGTTGGGGCTGGAATAGGATTTCAATATGGATCAGTTTCCTATTTCTATTTTCTATATAAGTAAAACAGCCCAGAGCAAAGTGAAATGACTTGCAATGGACACTGTGCAAGTTAATGGCAGAGCTGGAATTTGACTAAATGCTTAGTCAGGTCAGTTTATCTTTTTCTAATATTTCCATGCAGCTGATCACAGAAGAGAATTACACATCTCTTCTTTGCAGTGGGCTCACTGAAAGTAATTAAGAATGGCAACAGGTATTAAGATTAATTAAGATCTCAAAGGTAGTGACACAGATAGGGAAAAACTGCAATGCACTGATTAAATTAATTGTGATCAGTTAGAGAAAACTGTCTCCTCTGAGCAGAAAGGTTTTGGAGAACTTGCCTCATGAACTTGCCTCAGGTGCTCAGCAAAACCTTGAGGGAACTGGAAGGGTCAAACTGGAAGAGTCAAAACAGCAAAACTGGACCAGCAGCAGACATTGGAAGGGCTCCACCACCTCAAACCACAAGTCTGTTTCCCTGAGAATGCCTGAAATTAGAGGCCTGGGAGTGGGAACCAGCCCATTTGTGTTTGAGTTCTTCCCAATCGTAGTAAGAGTCACTAAAAAATGACCCATGTAAATAAAGATATTTAGGATGGCTTTTGCTCAACATTATGGAACGCTGTCCCATTGGCAAAACATCTTAGAGATGCAATTTCTTCACTTTTAAGGGCTGGGTGTTGGTTCAAATTAAATCTGAGAAATTTATTAATATTAGTGTACCAATTTTGAATGCCTTGAGAAGTTTGAAAGTGTATGTTAGAAATATCTCTCTTTCCAGGCAATGTATGTGTGTTTCCTGCAGCAGATAAAAGAAACATGGGCAGATGCACTTTGCTACTCTAGGGCCAAATTCCCTTAAATACAATAATAATTCAAAAGGGAGCAATGGTCTGCTCCCTTCCAGAAGGCTCTCCTCCTGCTCTGGCTGTGCCCAGGCAAAGGGAATGCTCACACCTGGGCATTCACACTGAGATGTGTCTGTACCCTGTGCTGGGTGCCCCAGCCCAGCACAGAACAGCCACAGGCAGCAGCAGCCCTCCTAAGGGCAGGTCCCTCACGGGCAGGCTCAGGCCAGCCCTGCTGTGTTTGGCTGCATCAGACTTTAAATCACCAGCCGTGAACAGCTGAAAGGCCACATAAACAAGGAAGAACTTCAAAATTTTCTGATAGTTGCTGAACTTCTTGTGAAAAAAGTCAACAAAGACGAATGAAGCAAATGCTAAATGTTGGAGATTTATGGTCTACATGATGACCTTTCTTTGAAAGAGTGTCAGTGTCATTCCCCTTGCTGGCTGAGTGCACACACACTATCTCTGCAGCAATCCCCAACCATTTCGATCTGATTTCACTTTTTCTCCACCCTGATTTATAAGGATGTGTCCTGTCTTCATGTCCCAGGGAACACACTGGACTTTTCAGTAAACATACACAATGCAGTTCCTTTTTTCCCAAGAGCCAAAAGGAAAAGGCTCCTCCTGACAAGATAAACAACCCACCCACCCGTTCCCTCAAGCAAATACATCAAGGAGGAGATGACCAGCTTTGTGTCATGTCCTGGAGGTTTCCAGCCTGATGTCTCCTGCAGTGGAGAGCTCTACCAGGAAGAATTTTGTCTTGGGAGTGCTCTGCCATGGGCCAGCCTCGATGGGGTCTGGGACTCTCAGACCCAGCAGCAGGAGCCTGGCTCTTCCCTTACCCCTCACCAGAGAGACAGATGTTATCCACCATGGCAGTACAGTGCCCAAGTAGCCAGGCATTACAGACTGCTCTCCATGGCCTACAGGAGCTGATCCAGTTCCTGTTGAAGTGGTATCAAGGGATTTCTATGGACGATGGCTGAAATGTCTTTTAGACTAATAGTGTGGCATGGTTTTGATCTAAAAAATATATATATATCCATTGACCTAGGGACCTTGAAACTTGTCAAATTTGTCTTACAACCTGACCCCAAGACCATTAAAGTCAGTTTAAAGTCCCCCTTTGATTCCATCGAACTTTAGATTGGCCCTTGGCAAATGTTTCAATTAACCTTTGCCAGGTTCCATGTTTGTAATGAAATCTAAATGCTTGCTTGTTTTGTGCAGTTCCCATTTCTATAACAAATGTTCTTCACCGCCTTCTTCCCAATAAAGAGACATCCTCAGGCCCTACAGACCAAGTACAGCCTTAGATAAGAGATGGATCAGTGGCCATGTGGGGCCTGTGTTTAGAAGGATGTCATAGCAATGTCAGAAACAAGGTGGTTTTTATCAGAAGGTCCCAAAACCACTTTTCACCTTTACCCTCTGCAGAGGAACAGTCCTCTTATTGGGGAGCAGCACTGGGCTCACTGACTTGGTTACCTGAGGGAGGAAAGAATTGCACTGAAGTAAGAAATGACTCTGAGGCAAAAAACCAGGCAATGAGACACTCATCCAGACTCAGACAGAGAAACAAGAGAACACAGGAGAATCAGGAGCCACCAGTCAAGTGGTAAAAGTCAACTGTCTACATGGCAGCTCTTGAGCTGCAGAAAATGTGAGGTCATTCACACCAGCACAGACCTCTCTCATCTTCCACGAGGATGCAGAGATCTCAAATTATCCCACATTTGCCACCTTGCAAATCATCAGGGACAGTTGCCATGGATCAGCAGACACCTGATAACTTGTTACCCAGCAGCGGGTTCTTCATGTGTTCAAACTCGTGATCTCCCTTGAGACTGAAAGGTGCTCTGCAATGTTTTGGAGTGTGCCAGGCTTTCTGTCTAGCACTCAAATGCTGTTTACCTCTCTTTGATGCCCCTTTATTGCTATTTATTTCTAAGAATACCTTCAAAATTGCAGTTCCTGCTATTTTTTATTAATAGGAATTTCTTGTTATTCACCTGCTGAGTGGAGTGATTATTTCAGAATACCCTTAATGCTTGCCCCTCTCCTCACTGCAGCTTAAGGACTATCTTTTTGGAGACTGCTTTTTTCTGGAATGGCTGTGTTTGGTGGTACCTCTGAGTGGGAACAAATTACTTCCAGATGGTCTGTGAAAACTGGTCCTTCAAAACACCAATATTAATCAGGCTCCAGCACTTATCTTCTGTATTGCGGCTGCTTGTCTCCCTCATCCCACCAGAACCAAGAGAGCTTAAATTAGCTTTCAAGGACACAAGTCCTACATCATTTTCACTTCCATTCAATTTTGTTTACTTTCTGAACAGCGTTGGCTCAATAGTACCCTGGTATTCCCATCCAGTACTTACTCAAGATCAGTCTGTAGAGCACATCTTCTGATGATAACTTGGATTTTCAATTTGTCTTCCACAAAGGGCCATGATATGAAAGGGGTAACAAGCTTTGGTGCCTTCTAGAATAAAACTTTGCACAGGCAGAAGCCACAGGATGTACCAGAGCAGAAAAGCAGGCTGGGTAGCACATAGCATATGGGAGACCTGGAGAAATGGATTTGGAGCAAATCTAGCTTCCACGGCAACCAGAAGCAGTGTCAGGTCCTTGGGGTGTGTTCTGCCAAGGAACCTTCTGATGATGCTCAGATCTTGCTGTCACAGAGGAGTTCTCTGAGGGCTGAAATGGTGTGGCACTTCATTTGCCATCGTCACCCTTCTGCTTTTGAGTGCCATTTCAGTCCTGTGTGCCGTGTTCAGTGAGGATTTCCACAGAAGGAATGGCACATGCTAGCAATAGTACATGCTAATAGTGAGTGCTTCATGTTCTGCAGAAGGATGCCTGAACACACTGAAATCCCTTGCTGAGGTGCAGTTTGGGTGCCTTTCTCTACCTGGCAGTTAACTAGTAAACTAGCAGAGATATCAGCTGAACAAAAATTCCTTTCACTCAAGGTTTAAAACCCCACTTCTTGAGGAGTATGACAAATGTGGAGTAAAAGCCATCTTAGCTACTAACACACTGCAAAAGATGGATTTATGAAAAACTCAGTATTCTTTACCAACCCCAAGGTAATTGTGTTGTGTTAGAAAACTCCTTTCAAGAAAAAAATTGGCTTGATGTAAGGCAAATCCTTATGTCTGACTCAGGGTGGTTAAAACAACAACACCTCTATAAAGCAAAAACTGAACTAAAAGGACAAGCAGAAGCAAAGGGCAAAGGAAATGCAAAAATACAGAACCTTGGAAAGCACAAGAAAGCAGAAAAAAACCCATAAATACTTATGTCAATAAACCAAGCCACTGGTCCTCGTTTAATTAGCAATTTTTATTAACAGTGGTTTGTTGACTTGTGCAGTGTTTACCTAGGGCCAACATAAAAAGCATTAAAATCAGGAGATAGTGGCATTTTAATCCCCCTATTCCCAGTGTGGAAATGAAAGTGCTAAACTGGTCATTTGTGTCCATCAATAGATCAGGGGCAGAGAGATCACCAATCTTTGTATTTTGCTCAGGAGGCAGGGGGGTTTAGCCATGGGCCCAGCTGAGCTGCAGCTTGCAGAGAGGCAAGAGGTAAAATAATTTTGGCAGATGCCATTTCATCTGTTGCACATGGATTCATAAGACCACAGCCAGCAAAACCACTGCTGGTTCCCAGATCCATCTCTTCCTGCTAGTGGTGTAGCAGGATACAAGCCCGAAGTCACATATTTTATTTCCAGTCTTTGAACTCAAAGCCCATTAATTATAAATATAAAGTCATGTCACTATCTAAAATGTAGAATTCCATTCCAGCAATGCAAATCTGCTGAAGGTTTTGGGCTGGAGGCAAGGGGCCAGGACCCACCTCACCTGGTTTATTTACAGCTGTGCTGAGTACTAGAGTGATCCTCCTCACTCTTTCTGTTGGCAAAATAGGAAACATGATGGTCCATGATCATTTATTTCAGCAGGTCCTTTCTAGAATTCAGAAAACATTGCTCTCTGGCCTATTTCTGCTTCCCTTGATCTGAGGTCAGGCAGGGGCTGAGCCACATCCAGAACTGTCTTTAAAGGTCAAAAAGAAGAGTTAGATGAGGCTGCTAAGCGTGACCCCAAGGGCTCAGTGCGCTGCTGAGGCTTGCTGGTCCCTCTTCACTCTTGCTAAGTGTGCTGTGCCTGCCCAGGAAGGTCTATGCTGTCACAGGCAGGGGCCTGGTGACAGGGAGCCTGTGACACTGTGGGTACAGGGAGGGCTTCCCCTCCACCCTCCCTGTCCCAGGTGAGCTGTGTAGGGGAGGGCAGCCAAAGCCTCGTGTCCGGATGCCGTGGGAAGTGACCAGGATATTGTTTGCAGTCCTGGCCTGCACCCAGCAGTGGATCACCCCTGCTGCTGCTGCATCCTCAGCCAGCTGCGGGGACTGGAATCTGTGCACGCAGGGCTGGGGTGGCAGGAATGCAGCCTGTCTGGGTTACAGCACCTACAACCCCCAATTAGTCAGATATTTCCAAGTCAGACGCTGGTGACTAAAAGGGTGTGGACTGAACTGCTCTTCCCGGTGATTCGGCTGGGCTCCAAGGGGCTGGCACTTGTCTGGGACTGGCCAGGGCAGCCCGTCCCCTGCCTGGCTCGGGACACCCCACTGACAGGGGTTCCTGTGCCTGCCACATCCCGGCTCTCCTCCCGTCACCCTCAGCATGCCAGAGTCAGCAAGGCCCCCCTTGGCATCTGCTGGGGCCACTGTGGCTCCTGCCTTTGCCCCAGGTGGCACAGCCCTGGCACCCACGGTGGCTCTGGAGCCACTAGCACGGCTGTGCCTTCAGCCAGCCCGGAGCAGGCATCCATCCTTCACCAGGGCACCCCATGGCTGATGCTGACATCTTTCCACTACCTCAAACAACCCAACTCCCACACCTCAGTGGGCAGTGAAAAGACAGCTTTTTTTCCACCTTATACTTTCCTCCAGAATGGAGGAGACTGAGCTGTCCCAGGCTGCAGAAGCTGAGATCAGAATTTCTGCCTGGCTGCTGGGGCTGGGCTGGGTGTGAGGCATACCTGGTGGCATTAATGACCTTTACCTCCAGGAGCAGGGAGAGGAGGGATAACTCAGAAGTGGCTTTAATGGGAGACTTGCAATCACATAATTATCTGTCTAATCCATCCATCTCTTATGCACACACCTTGATTACACACACACACATAACATATATCTGCAGTATGTTTATATATTTGTAAAATGCTTGACAAATCATCCACAGATTGGGAGGATTTATCCTACTTTTCACAGCTGTTCAGGCTGCTGTTTCCATTGCAGCTATTCTTTTCCAGCATGCCTAACTTTCTTCAACGTGGCACTTTTATGCTGGCATTTAAATGTGTTTAAGCAGAGTCTGAAAAGGAAAAATAGGAAGAGACCTCATTTGACCACTTTTACATTCAGTAAAAATGAAAAATTACTTTTCCCACGTTTTTGTGATAATAAACTCCTGTGCTCTGTCTGACTGATGATGAGACAATTTACCTGGGAGGCATTGCGGTTCTCTCAGCAAAATAAAGCAAGAAACTTCTGTAACTCTCCCTGGTCCTTGCTACCTTAGGGGAAGGAAAGGGGGAAAAAAAACAAATAAGGGTATTTCCTTCCAACGGAAGGAAAGAAAATGTATGCTAAAGAAAAAACATTTATGTGTGGGTTTATTAGCACTATCTGTAAATAGTCTCCTAGCTTGATGCCTTTTCCTTCCTTCTTTTCAGTAAGAAAATATGTGGGGAGGGATTTTGTCTCGTTCCATGAGAAGACTTGAGCTGTTGCCCTGTAGGTGGGAATGCCACTGCCCTGCTAACCCCCTGCTGCAATACAGCATTGCCAGACAAACAGGAGAGCTGAGAGGGGTGTGAGGGCAGGGACACTACGCTGAAAGTTTGAGACAGCACAGTTTCAAAAGGCTCAGCTGTATATAAATGGAAATAAGCATCGATTTGGGTGATGTGTTTCTTTTCTGTTACCAACACCAACAGAAATATGTGGAAGCAGGAGTTCAAAGAGTATCTTTCCCTAAGTGTGTGAGCTGGGCTGCTCTGTCCTGTCTTGTGTAGGAGCTCAGAAGGATGCTCGGGCAGGCTGCCTGCTCTGGAGAGCTTTAGGTCCATACGTGAAAAGCTGTGCATGGAAAAAAAACTACAGATGTGTCCATGGCCAAGGTAACATTGTCTTAGAGCCTTAAATCTTACATTTCCCTCTCCTGCAGCCAAAAGCCAGATATGCCAGGACAATAGCTGCAAGGCAGGAGATGTTGAGCCAAAGTTTGCTGAGGCTAAGCAGATATTTCTAGCTTTGGGATCGCTCTGTGTGTGTCCTGTGCTTTGCAATCCTCTCTGTGCAGCTGTGGCCAGGTGCTGGTGGAGATAAGACAATGGGTTAGAACAGAACAGAATACAATAGTATATTTCAATTGGAAGGGACCTGCAATGATCATCTGGCCCAATTACCTGACCAATTCAGATGGATCTCTGATATGAGACACAGCAGGTCTTATTTTCTGACATGTTACCTGTCAAATCTAGTCCCTCTCTGTTTAGGTGTATTACAGTATACAAGGGCCCTGCCCAGTCCTTTTAAAACTGCATTGAAAATGTGTGAAATTCCCCAAACTCCTCTGGGAAAAACCAGGTGATGTTACTGCCCCCTGTACAGGCAGTGGCTCCAAGGCTGAGCTGGTGGTTGGGATCAGGAGCTTGGTCCTCACACCAGGCTGCAGTGCTGGAAGCCAGGCTGGGGAAGAGGAGGACTGGGGGCTTTACAGGCAGCATGGTGTCAGTGTAGAGTATGTGAGAGCTGAGGGTGGATAGATGGTCAATTCGGGCTTTGCAAGATGGCAAGATATTGAAGGATTGCCCTGATAAGAAAGGTGTTTGTGTAAGCAAAAAGTGACTGTTTTGTTTTTTGGTTGTTTTGTTTTGTTTTGTTTTTTGTTTGTTTGTTTGTTTGGGTTTTTTTTTTTGTAATTGTGCTTTCCCGACTTGACCATAATGTCAGTCATTGTGTGGTGTAAATTACTCTTAGCTGGTGATTTAGACCTACCGAAGGTCCCGTGCTGTAACACTGTAGCAGTGATCACGCAGCTCAGTGTGGGTGGATGGGATGGAAGAGCTGCCTGCTCCTGGGGCTGGGATGAGCTGGAACAGTAGGGAGGAGGGCCAGCACTGCATCCAGCAGGGCTTCTGCCCCTCGTGTGACACTGCAGCAGTGAAACCCCGCAGTTAGAGGTGTCTGCCCAAAAATCTGGCTCCTGTGTGTCTGGCTTAAGAGCAGCATCTTAAGGGAGGGTGCAACTCTCTTCGTGCCACTGGGCTACCAAACTATGACCCTCCTCTGAAACGCTGCTGAGCCATGGGTGATCAGCCAGCCCTGCCGGTCCGGGCAGCGCTCACCGCAGCTCCTGCGGGCTCCGTGCCCTGGGGATGGGGCAGGGAGAGCCGGGGGCTCAGGCAGACAAACCGCGCCTCGGGTGAGGTCCCCGAGCACGCAGGAGCCCCATGCCACCAATCCCCCTCCCCGGCTGTGGCATGTGGGAGTGCCCGGCAGCTCGTCTGGCATGCCCCGGTGCTGGCCACGTCCGTAATCCCGGGGCAGGAGCCGTGCTTGAACTGCATGTGAACCGTAAATCCGCGCTCCCAAAGGCCAGGGCAGCTCCCGCTGGCACGCCTGCTGCGGCGGCTCAGCCCGGGCCCGGCACTGCCGCCCACGGCAGCCGGCTCATTTAAATTGCTTTATAAATGGGCCAAAGAACTCTGGCTCCAGCCTTCATCCGAGTAATAAATACACAATAAAGCAGCCTCGGTGGCTGAGGGAGGCCAAACAATCAACACTTCCAAAACGGGGAGGATGCTCTTGCTGAAAAGAGGTCGTCTTTTGTGATGTTTTAGCCCTTTTCTGCCCCTTTTAAGGATTTCTCCCGGAGGAGATGGAGTAGAGGCTATGTTTAGCCAGCTGTATGCCCAGATGGTCGCAACACTTATGAACAACATCCCTTAGGAATAATTGTATTAAGTCTTCTTTGGATTTTATACTCTTGGGGTTAAAAAAAAAAAAAAAAAAAGAAAAAAAAGAAAAAAAGAAGAAAAAAATATTCCCTAGAATGAATGGTTTGGCACTTCTGCACTTGATTACTGTATTAAGAAGCCAGCCAGTGCCTGACAGGTTTTTGTAACCACCTCCAAACACGAGACATCACACAGAACTATGACTTCTTAATGAAAACCTGGGAAGTGTGTAATTGAGGCTGAGGCAGGATGTGCTGACATGCCAGAAAGGACATTTGAACCCTGCTGTAGCAGTATGCCCACGTGGATTGAACTCCACACTCACCAGCCAGGTGAGGAGCTCTTCTCACACAGATGAGAAGAGCCAGTGAAGAGTTTCCATCCTCCTGCTAAGCAGCGCACCTGGGAATGAGCGTGTGCTCTATTTGGCTTGCAAATTTTACATCACCTATAGCATTTCCACTCACTTCTTTCTTTGGGGAGAGAGAAAAGAAAGCAACCAGAGAAAAGAAAGCAACCAAAGGAAAGAAAGCAACAAACAAGAGAGATCAATGAACCATGGCAGAGCACTCTGCTGTGCACACACTTCACACCCTCCTTGGGAGAAGGTGGGGAAGGGTGGGGAGAATGAGTGGATTAATGAGGGCAAAGCCACACAGTTCAGTTAAGGAATGTGCTGAGAGATGAGGGTGATGGTAAGAACTGGCTAAAAACTTTCCAGGAAGACCCCTTGGAAGGGTATGTAAGTTTTGAAAGCTAGCATGCACCTTCCTGGTGCATCCCAGCAGATCACAAAGTGCCTGGCAAGAAACAGCACTGCCCCCCTGTTAGCAAACTCCTGTCTGATGACACCCATTTCACACACAGGGACACTGAGGCACAGAGAGGTCATTGCAAGGAGAAATTAACTTCCATTAGGGAATGATAGATAACACCTCTGATTGCAGAGATTTAACCCTACTGGTCAGGAGGCCCTTGCCCAAAACCTTACATTCCTATTTATTATTGCAGTGTCAGAAAAGCCATGAATAGAGACATAAAAGGGATCTGCAAAACATCCACCCCACACCAGAATCACCAATACTTTCTCTGCAACCCATCACAAGCTGTAGTCAATGACCTGCAGCCATGAGTGTTATATTCAGTAAAAAGCAGCTGAAAAGGGCATGACTGGTGGTCTGGGTCCTTGTGATAGCAGGGAATGTACAAAATTGCTAAAACAGATGTGAACACTGCCTATTGCTCCAGTGAGATCTTGGACACCGAAGATGTCCTGCATGGGAAATTAGATCTGTGCTTCCCTGAAGCCACAGCAGCCTACAAAACATCACACCACAGGCAAAACCAGCTGTTCCCAGCCCAGGAGACCCCAGCAAAAAACAGCTGCCTGGTGTCAGAGGAACGGGAGCATTGCTCTCTGCCTCATGTTTGGTAGCTGGCCTCTGAAGAGTGGCTGCTGCAGGACTGCCCAGGCTTGAGTGTGAGCGTGCCTCAGTGCCAAGAGGCTGCTCTGGCCGCTGGGAACTGCTGCAGCAGCCTGTCAGTCCCTGCCACGGCCCTTATTCAGGTGCTGTGGGAGGGAGTCTGTGAATCCTGCACAGCCTCTCCATTCCTCCAGACCCTGGTGAAATGGCTTTGCTGCCCCTCTCTGTCCCTGCACCGCTGCAGAGAGCTACAGTAAACCCCATGACTGAGGCTTCTGTCATTATCCTCCTACCACACATAGGATTCCTGTCTCTAAAACAGAGCAGGGATGAGATTAGCATCTTCTCCCTCTCTTGCTATGCCAGCTTTTGACAGACAGAGGGGTGGGGGAGTAGAAAATGGGGTAAAGATAGAGCTGTGTGTTTTGATAGGAATTGTCATTACCCTGATAGCAGTGAGGTTATGTGGGGACACGGTGACTCTGCCTTGCTGCAAGCCACTGGCTGGAGAAAAGGGTGGCAGAGGAGCTCAGCATGAGGTGAAGGGGGCTTTACCTTAGCACAGACCAGGGAGTGCATGGGGATAACAAACCTCTGCCTGTGCTGGCACCATAAATGTGTAATGCACAAACCCTAGAGACTCAGGCCACATGATTCATCCTACTGAGTCCCACAGCCCACAGAATCAGGCACAAACTTTAAGCCTATTTAATGTATCATTCAGGAATGAACCAGGTAGCTTTTACTTTTCTTTTAGAAGACACATGTTTTCATTATATATGCTCCAAGTAGAGGCTAAAGATCCAGAAACTATGGCTATGGAGTTTTGGCGTTCCCTCTCATCAGTTTGGTTAATTGCTCATTTCATTTACTAGCTGGGTTTTAACTTTCCTATGGATCACTTGGCTCTTGAAATTCCGTGAGTACTGAAAGTCAGCAAATTTTGGGAAGTGTTCTCTGGAGGAAAGTCCTGGAACACTTACAACAGGCATAATTTTCATTTGTGCAGGTTTATTGCTCTCACAGAATAAATAAGCATTAACCATCCCACAACTGCGCCAAAATGCAGTCGGTTTGTAGCCTGCTGTGTGCTACACTAGAAGCCTGAGCGTTTTACCTTGCAGGCTAAATGCCTCTGTGAACAGAAATTGTGATCATTGCTCAGGAGATACTTTCCAGATGAAACCTCACTCAAAAATAGCTGTGTCTGGATTTAATACCTGTAATGCCAATACAGTGGTATTTGCATTTAAACACTGCCTTCAGTGTGAGGGAACTCATATGGGAGAAAGGTGTATTTTTAACTAACCCTTCTAGCCACTGGGTGCCACTAGTGACTTGTTGGGTTGAGAGAAGAGCAGCTATCCTTAAACTTTAGGGGGACAACCCACACATAAATCCTCACAATAGAGCAATACATAGGAAGTTGACCTTCAACTTATTCAATTTGCTTAAAAAGCATGCACCCTGCATGTCTCTGGTTTCCCTCACTGATTCCCGGTGGCTGTATTTCAGTGCCAGGGTATCACTCAGGGTGCTGGGTTAGAGGCTGTGTAACCAGCTCTTGGAAAGCCTGATGAGGCAAGCAAGGCACTCAAGCTTATGCTGACGTTTATGACAACTGAGCAGCGCCTTTGCAATCAGGGAAACTGCTCACGTGCTTACAGACAAGCACACATTTGACTGGATTAGTGCGTGAAGAGACTGGAACCGAAGGCATGGTCAGCAAAGAAGCCCAATGAGCTACTGCTATTGCTGCTGGTTACCCTCCCCAAATTCATCCTTTGCAATGCAGACACAATTCCAGACCCTCACATTGGATACATATAATGACTCCTATTAATTCTTAGCAGGGGACAGGATCAGACCCCTGGGCTTAATGGTCTGCTTTTCATCTCTTTAATCCCCATCCCATCTCTCATTCTGCTTTTCCCTTCGAAATTGTTTTGCCTTCCTTCCCCTCCTCCATTCTTATTGTTCTGGTGTTCCCTGCCACGATTTCTCCAAAGGCAGGATGGCGAGGCAGTTCATTTGCAGCAGTCCATTGCCACAAATAGGCACGTACAGGCGGAAATACGTACATGAGTTTATTCTACACCTGAAAACATACAGGGCAAAATAAACTGCTGGAATCTACTTGAACACTGTACCTACAGAGAGGTCTCCACTGTTTTACTATCTGTTTTAAACCAGAGTGATACGAATTCTGTGTAGGGACAAGCCTTAAAGAGCCAGTAATTTGCACGTGTACATGAAACACCTACAAACCAGGTTGAAAATAGAAATTGGGCCCTCAAATAAGAAATCCAACACAAGAACAGGTCTCTGGGGGGCAGTGAGCTACTGTGTGTCAGCTACCTCAGGGCAACAGCCTGGTTGCAAATGCCCTAAGCCAGTGGTACCTGCAGTGAACATACCCCTGTCTGTGCCAGTCCTGCTTCCCACATCTCCAGTGGGAGAGCAGGCACACAAGCACTGTGTTGCACTGGCTGACGTGCTGTAGATCCACGTGCTGGTGTATCTCACAAAAAGGGTGTCCACAGACCCCAGTTCACCTTCTCCTTTCTTTCTCCAGTTCCAGGGCTACCCAAAGTCCACAGATGTCTCTGCTCACCCTCGCTGCCGCTGCTCCAGCCGCAGGGGCTGGCTGCTCCCACGCTCCCATTTGAATGTCACTCACGCGTCTCTCCCCACTTAGAGCTGTCTTCTGTTTCCTGCTGCCAAGAACTGTCTCTATTTGAGACTCCATTTCAAACCCATGATTACCAGGAGCCTTCCTCTCATCTCATCTCATCTCTCTTCAGCTCTTTCTTACTCTTCGCTTCTTCGTCTGCTTTTTATTTTGGTCTGCGAGCATGTGCTCTGGGGCAGGGAAGCCCCACGCTCACTGTGCTGCAGGAATGATGTGACAGCATGATCCTCACTGTGCAAAAGTGACCTGGAAAAAAAGGCACCTCGTCATCTGAAGGCAGAAAGGACAATGTTGTGTTGAATTTTTAACTATTATCCCTGATTCTGTGGTTGGGAATACTCCCATGCCTTCTTCCTGCCAGTAAGGCAGCCTTCTGGATCAAGAGTATGGGAGAAGAGGAGCAGAAGTGTCACACAACTGCCTCAAGTCTCAGCTGAGACACCCTGCTCTTGGCCACCTTCTAGCACGGGTTGGGGACAGGGCTCGGAGCAGCTGGGTGTGTCAGGCTGCAGAGGAGCACACTGACGGGAAGCTGTGGGTGCAGCCAGGCTGCACAACAGAACAGAAAGGTTCCAACCAGAGTTTCATTTTCCAGTAGCTGTACTGGGTAAATATGGCCCAGATACAGATGGGTAGTGTGCATTGCTAAGGCCAAGTTCATGGACTGTGTTCAACTGCTCATACTCACTACGACTCTCTTTTTAATTAATAAACATTTTTCTCCTTCAGACATTTTAAAAATTACTCAGACAGTTCCTTCAAGCTGCAGGTTCCACGCGAGAGAAGGGTTGCAAGAAATCACCATTTAATTAAATAAACATCTCTTTGAACGATGACCCTTCTCCAAAGTTGGAACCTCCTTGCCATCATTAGAGCCCCACATAAACTGTAGCAGTTAGCAGTCTGCTCCGGGATTACAGTGTTCGTAGCAAGAGAAATTGCTCCTGAGATCATTTAACCTCCCCGGGGAGATGACAGGAAGGAATTAATCTTCCGCTGCTAATCCGCCCTGTGCTGCTGGATCAAAAATTGGCATGGATGGGGGTGCCTGCACAGGGGAGCCTGCGGTGGCATTTACCGTCCGCGTGTGCTCCCTCCTGCCTCCTCCTCCAGCCTGGCTGAGCAAACAGGGGGCAGCTATTTCAGGAAGCCTACGTAACATACTATTAAACCATTTGTGCTGGCTGCGAAGGAGATTTGGTTTCTGGCGTTCCCCTCCAGTCCTAGCTGTGTCAGCAAGGTGAATGCTGCAGAAGGGCTTTCACTTCAGTCCCAGGAATCAGCCTGCTCATTGGTTTTGTTGCTACTTGCCATCTATTTTATTTTAATTCAGTTTGGTTTATGTTGTTATTGTTATTATGTTTGTTAGTGATTTATGTGGATTATTCACCAGTGCCCAGGTACACCAGGTTTTTATCCCCCAGAGTGCATGTAGGAAACAGAATGTGCTGGCATGACCCTCTGCCCATGAGAGCCTTTGTGTCGAAAGCAGCTCTGCATGGAATGGAAACCTCCATTTTTAGTTGTTTTTTTTCTTTTTCTGGTGAGCAAAATGGACCCAGGAAACAATTCAATATGTTTGTGAGCAATCTGCAAGCAGAGCAGGGCTTCAGGTTTACAGATTTGAGGTGGGGCCACTCCTGGAAAAGGGACAATTCCTTGGGATACAGCACCCAGCCACACAGCGAGAATAGCAAGTAGCGAATGCCCGTAGCAACTGGCTTGTGGAAAAAAATTAATTTGCTAAAGAGCATCAGCACTAAGTTACCTTGAAGAGTTGTAAATCACAAGGCTGTACAAAGGGAAACCTGCTCCTGCATAGTCTGTGAGCAGAGACAGACTCTTACGATGGATTCAACTATTCCTAGCTAATAAGAACTTAATGGGAGTTCAGAAAATGCTAGGCTTGTCCAAATCAAAGATCAAGTTCCTGATGATGTTGGCAAAGGCAGGATGGGACCCAATGGGCAAATTTTTTCACGGAAGAGGACAACAGCTTGTTTCCTTCTCCACAGCATTCAGGTTTTCAGCCCAGGACCAGCTGCCCCTGCCAGACCTTGTTCTCCCACAGCTCCCACCTCAGCAGGACCAAGGGGATCCAGCAGGATGCCTGGCTCAGTCCCTGGCACAGAAGGTGCTAAGGACAGGAAAGCCAAGCCCAGAGAAAGACAAAGCTGCAGTGAGGGCTCTCTGGAGGGCTCTCACCAGCTGGGTGGTGTGGGAGCAAAGTCAGACCCTTCTATTGCTAAAACCAACCCTGACACACATCTTCTCTCCCCTGACAGATCCAAACACTTGCAAAAGACAGGTTTTCTTTTCACTAGCAGCACACCACCAAATGGGATTTGCAACAAGGAGGTGTGAGGGATAACAGCCCATCCCTCATACCCAACAGAGCCTGCAGGCTTCTTTTGCTGCTTTCAAGTTTCCTGTGCATTAATCCCCACAATAACACACAATTACCAGAAAAAACTTAGGAAATAGGGGGCAGGGGGGATATGGACACTTTTCAGAGAGAAAGGTATAAAAGGAAGTAAAAAACAATCACAGTGGAAAAACATAGGTCGCTTGCTCTTCCATTTTTCTGTCAAATGGCGATTAGAAGAGAAAATGTTCTTTCTGTACTAGTCAGGAAAGGAAGAAACATGTTCCACTTCGCTCTCAAAAAAAAAAAATCCAGTGAAATAAGAGTGATGCCATTTCTCTAACTCAGAGAAGCAAAGCAGTCTCCAGGAGTCTGTGAAGGTTTGTGAAAGTACCCTTGCAGTTATTGTTTTAAACACTGAAAAAAGCTTGTTTCCCAAACATGTAGGGTGGCACAGATGACTCCAGCAAGCTGCTTGTCAGTTCTTGGGTATCCCCAGCTACCCAAACCTGCTCCAGTGTCTGTCACCTACAGTTTTCTGAAGGTTTGGAGTTTCTCTGAAGTTGATCCCCCACCTCTCTGAAGATCACAGAATCACAGAATCACTGGGTTGGAAGAGACCTCCAAGATCACTGAGCCCAACCCAGCCCTAACCCCTAACACCTCAACTAAACCATGGCACTGAGTGCCACATCCAGTCTTTTTTCAAACACATCCAGGGGTGGTGACTTCACCACCTCCCCAGGCAAACAATTCCAGTACTTTATCACTCTTTCCATAAAAACCTTTTTCCTAATATGCAGCCTATATTTCCTTGGCACAGCTGAAGACTGTGTCCTCTCATTCTGTCAGTGCTGCCTGGAGAAAGAGACCAACCCCACCTGACCACAGCCACCTTTCAGGGTATGGAGAGTGATAAGGTCACTCCTGAGTCTCCTTTTCTCCAGGATAAATAACCCCAGCTCCCTCAGCCATTCCTCACAGGGTTTGTGTTTCCAGCCCCTCACCAGCCCCACTGCCTCCTCTGGACTCAAGCGTCTCAATGTCCTCCCTAAACTGAGGGGACACAGCTGGACACAGCACTCAATGTCCTTCCTAAACTGAGGGGACACAACTGGACACAGCACTCAATGTCCTTCCTAAACTGAGGGGACACAACTGGACACAGCACTCAATGTCCTTCCTGAACTGAAGGGACAGAGCTGGACACAGCACTCGAGGTGTGGCCTCACCAGTGCCCAGTACAGGGGCAGAATGACCTCCCTGCTCCTGCAGGCCACACCATTCCTGATCCAGGCCAGGATGCTGTTGACCTTCTTGGCCACCAGGACACTTCTGGCTCATGTTCAGCTGCTGTCACCAGCACCCCACGTCCCTTTCCTGGGCACTGTCCAGCCACTCTGTCCCCAGCCTGTAATGCTGCAGGGGGCTATTATGGCCGAAATGCAGGACTCAGCACTTGGACTTGTTAAACTTCATCCTGTTGGACTCTGCCCATCCATCCAACCATTCCAGGTCTCCCTGCAGAGCCCTCCTACCTTCCAAGAGATTGACACACACTCCCAGCTTAGTGTCATCTGCAAATTTACTAATGAAAAACTCAATACCCTCATCCATGTCATCCATAAAAATATTTGACAGAATTGGCCCCAGCACAGACCCTGGGATGGCATTAAGCCTCAGCAGTGCTTGTCTTAGTGTGTCTTGCTCTGGCTGTACCCTCCAGATGTTGGTACTGGAGGAAACCAAGGTTCCTTCTGAATAAATCTTTTGACTTCTCTGTTCCACAATAGGAAGCTGCAGGTAGGAACTGGGATACACAGAAATGCACTTGTGGAGTGGATAAATTTTGACGTTCTTTATTTCTAGTCTGGAATCATGGTTATTTTATTCTAGAAAAAACGATGACACAAACACAGGTTTCCGCTCACATAACAAGTATATTTCTAGCTCATCTCTTTCCCTCAGCATTACTGCATTGTGATGCCTCCTTTTTTGTGCAATGAGCATCTTCATTTAAGCCAAAAGTGATGTTTGGATGTGTTTAAGATAAACCTATTCTGCATTTAGTTTCAAGGAGAGCACATTTACCTACGCCAAGGCAAGTCCAAGCAGCCTGCTAATTCATGAGCTGGGGCAACGAGCTCTACCAAGCTGGAGCATGTCACTGAATTGGTGGCATTGGGCACAGACTGGAACTGCCTGATCAATGTGCAACAACGAATGGGGCAGAACTCACAAAAGGCCATGTCACCCCTGTGGGCTCTGGCACCACAGCTCAGCAGGTCCCAGTGCCCAGCCATGGCTTGTGTTAATTTTGTGGGTGCTGATGACATGCACCAAGCACAACGTGGTCTTATCACTCAGGCTAGTGGGTGTAAAAGTCCTTTGTTCAACCTGGCCCTTTGACAGTCAATTCTTGTTCCCCGTGTAACACAAAATGGTTAAAAACAAACAAGCAAACAAACAAACAACCCAGCATAAAACATAAGCAGCTGCAGCAGAATATATATTTCATTCTTACATTAAAAACTACTTACAGTGATAGATGACAGCACGGTACAATCCAGAAACCAGCTGCCTATATTATGCATTATATCAATATTTATTTTAATTCTAAAGAACCATAGTCTGGGGACTTTTACTAAAATAGACACTGCAAATGGTATCCTGATGGATTATTCTTCATTCCGAAGTAACTTTACTTGGACATGTCTGAATTCTGTTTGTCACTCGTTCTTCTCTCAGTTTTTCAGCATGCTGAAAAAAGAAATGATAGAATAAAAATAGAGCTAACTGTGTAACTGAGGTGAGAATAATCTTCCCTGGCAATAGAGTGCGATTGGTCTCCAATTGTAATTACTGCCTTTCTCATGCTCTAACAATAGATCTGAAATGGTGTTTTGGGGATACAGGGCTTTCCTTCACAGAGCCATTGCTGTGTGATTCCCTGGGTTGAGCGGCTGTGCTTCTTCACTGTCCCCCTTAAACCTCTCCCAGCACCAGTGACGAACTGCCTGAGCAAACAGCACACACGTGCAGCACGCTGTGGTGTGCAGCACCGAGCTGGGGCCCTGCCAGCTCTGCCATGGGGCAAACTCTGCTGGGAGCACAGGGAGGCAGTGCTGGGCAGGGGGAGCAGCCAGAGCCCCCTGTGCACTGCAGCTTGTGCTGCTCTGGAGCGACCCGGGGCAGCAGTTCCTTGAGGCCACTTCTGCAACAGACAGGGACTCAACATTCAGGAGCCTCAAAAACCATAAAGAAGGACATTTTGCTGTATCACTAATCTACAAGATTTTCCTGTTGCTCTTCCCTTGCAGAGCCAGGGGTGAATAAGCATAGAAATCACAATTCAAGAGTTATCAAAAAGGAACATGGACAATTTTCACTCCTTGAAAATGTGTTTATGTTTTTGTGTCATCCTCAATGCATAATTGCACTTTTTGGTGGGCAGCATGACTAAAATGTAGCATTCATGTCTATTAGAAACTGGAAACAGTGAGCTATTTCTTTGGTGCAGCCCTGTTTACTTGCAAGCAATTGGTATGTAGAATGCAGGAGGAATCAAACAAGAGGAAACAATTTCTTTTCAGCTTTGTTTCTGGAAGAACTCTAACCCCAGAACTCTGAGCATTTTCTCAGTCCTGCTACAAGTGGTGCTATGATTACTGCTTGCTTGCTGACTTTCCTGTCAGCTGTCCATGTGGTTTCTCTTACTTATCAGACATATAAGCTTCCTCTTCTACTCTTTTCCATAGCTACCTATTTCAGTTTAATCAATCTCTTAAGTGAAAGATGATGGTTGCACACTTCATTTCCCATATAACTATTAGCCAGGTTAATGATGATATTTTAAATCCAGCACCTTGTTGAGGATATTGAAATCAATGATCAATCCTTTGTTATTGCTGTTACTGCAGTGATCCAGAATCACAGAATCACAAAATCAGAGAATCACAGAATGAGTCAGGTTGGAAGGGACCACCATGGGTCATCTGGCCCAACCTCCTTGCTCAAGCTCTGGGGAGCACACGGGACAGGATTGTGTCCAGATGGGTCTGGAATATCTCCAGTGAAGGAGGCTCCACACCCTCTCTGGACAATCTGTTCCAGTGCTCAGTCACTGCACAGGAAAGAAATTCTCCCTCATGTTCAGGTGGAATTTCCTGGGCATCAGCTCCTGCCCGTTCCTCCTGTCCCATTGCTGGGACCAGGGAGCAGAGCCTTGTCCATGCCCTGAGCCCTCCCTGCAGACACTGACACACAGGGATGAGGGCCCCTCTCAGAAATCTCCAGGCTGAACAGGCACAGCTCCCTCAGCCTTTCCTCACTGAGATGCTCCAGGCCCTTCCTCATCTTTGTCACCCTCCACTGAACCTGCTCCAGGAGCTCCACGTCTCTCCTGTCCTGAGGAGCCCCAAACTGGACACAGCGCTCCAGGTGATCCTCAGCAAGGCTGAGCAGAGGGGCAGGATCCCCTCCCTGCCCTGCTGGCAGTGCTGTTCCTAATGCACCCAAATCCTTCATCCAAAATCCTTTTGGGACACAGTTTCAGAGGGAGGCAGCCACTGCCATTTGCCTTGGGCAGTCTGTCCTCCCCTCTGGTCTGCAGGATGGCTCCTGTGCACAGTGCAGTGCCAACATCCTGCTGCCTGCTGGGGTCTGCACCCTCACACTGCCCCTCCATGGGGAGCCTGGGCAGGACCAGGATGTCACCTCCTTCCCCGGCACCAGAGGAGACAGGACCTGCCAAGACAGGGGCTGCATTTCCAGGAGATCCCAAGTGCCCCTGTTGTAGGATCTGACTCGGAGGCAGATGCCTGTGGAGGGACACAGTTTTGTCCTGGGTAGCTTGCAGCAGGCCCAGAGCAAGCTCAGCCCTGGTACAAAAGCTTTCATCATCTTCAGACTGCTGGCTCCAGTGATGAGCATTTCTAAAACTCTGGAGATGAAAAGTTGTCTAATCTCCCAGAAAATCTAAGAAAATCAATCCCACCTCAGAAACAAGTTTACTGAAATGTTATGATGCTTCTATTATTGACATTAAACCACAGCCAAATTTTACTGGGAGGTGCTCAGTGCTGACAAGGCTTTTTCTGCCCTTGCATTATTTAAAGGTTGAAAGTGGAAGGGTATATCACTTAAGATACAGGACAATACATATATGTATGTAAAGATAATGATCCTTCAAATAGTGAACCCTGAAAAGGGCTGCGTGGGTGTAGCCTAAGGAACGACATAAACATCAACCAATTATTTTTACATTTTCTCTTTCTTGGTGTAAGCTTCAGCAGCTGGGTCCCATATGAATATGTCATGACAGATGACAGTGATATGAGCAGATGGACCCCAAGGCAACCCACTATCCTGTCAAGGAGAGGGCAGAGCTGGGTCCCCTAAATATGCATAGGCTGTGTCACTGACAGCAATTTACTGTTGTGGTCAGGCACCTGGAGTCTGGATTCTTCCCCAAGAAGCAGGTTTTAAAATATTTTTAGGCTTGAATACCATTAAAGTTTGTCTTCAGTAAGAAGCACTGACAAAGGAAAGCCCAGTCTTCCACAGGCTGGTGAAATTTAGCTCATTTTTTTCTGGCATTTAAAATAATGCTTACCAGCTGCCTCACCTGCCTTACCTAGCAACATTAAGATGAAAAGATAGGAAAAGTGGTTACTGGGATGATTTGTAATAAATGTTTACATTTTATAACAGGCTTGCACCTGTGTTTTGTCTGGCTGTGTCCATGTGGTTCAAAACACTGAAAATAGAGACAAACGCACAGTTTCTTCTTTTAAAGGTGAGGTTTCCAGCATCAGAAGGGTGCAAAAGGAGAGGCCAATCCATTGCCTCCTCTAGGAGCTGGATAAACAAAGCAGCCACCCTGTGATGCTGACAACACACAGCCTGTTGCTCAAAAGGTTGGATCAGTTCCTTTTCTGGCTTGCACCACAAAAAAGGCACAATGACTATCACAGACTGTGTTTGACAGTGCAAAGCAAGGGCTGAATCTTGCTCCTGGTGTCTCTGTAATGTAAGGAATTCAAGAGCCTCATTTAAATATTAAATCCTTCTTTTTCCATACCCCATTTTCAGTCGCTTTCTCCATTTCAAATACCTTCTCTGCTCTCAAGCAGGGACCAAAAGCTTTCCATGGTATTTTGAAGGGATGCCAGTGATTTCTTATGGCAGGGATTCATATTAGGGGAAGCTGGTGTGCATACTGCTAAAATAAAGTGTGCTCAGTCGAGTAAAAGGGGGGATGTTCGTGCTAAGATCGTAGTTCAAGCCAATCTGGAATTTGCAGCCAAAAGGGGAATCAAATCCCTCTGTATCAAACTTCCCTGGCTGAGTTTAATCTCCAAATTTTACTGAGTAGATCTTGCACAAGGCACAGAGGGGTTAACATTATTTTCTGGCATATCAACTCATTTCTAAATTATGTTCATTTTCTTTCTCATTCATTTCTAAATAATTGTAAATACCAGACTTTACAGATGGAAGATCTGATGGCATCTCAAGGTTTCTGTTGTTTTGTACCTGGGGAATTTCAGGCACCACAAATCATTCCCACTGCTTTGGGTGGCAGGTCCGAATTAAGCTGAGTTTAGCCAAAGGGAATGGTTGGGTTTGCCAGTAATGTGAGCTTAAAAGCCTTCCACCTCTTGCATTGCTCACCTGATAATAGAAACTACGGAGGTGGATTTTCAAGGTAACAGGGGAGTGAGATGTGTGGGATACGTGTGCTGTGCACATGATGTGACAAGCAAGTGACGGCACTGGGTGGAAGTGGCTAAGCCCCACTAAACCCCAAGTGCTCCAGTGGTTCTACAGTAGAGGAGGAATGGACCAAGCCTGGCTCTGAGCCCTGAGGTTCTGCACCAGATCAGCAGCACTTGCAGCTGTCCTTGCAGAAGTCTCACCCACGTCACCTTCTATTCTCCTGCTCTCAGCCCGTGCCAAAGGAGCTGCACCTTTGTGCTGGGGTGTGCCAGCCCTGACTGCCCCACAAAGCTGAGGCAAGAGCAAGGGGCTTCCTCTGAGGGCTGACCCGTGGGGTTAAGGGCTGCTGGGCTTTTACTCCTCCAGGAACCCAGGCCTGCTCCTGCTCCCTCAGTCTCTCTCCCTGGCATGCTGTTTATCTGCACCACGGCAATCTCTGCTGGCAGGGCAGAGGGCTGTAGGCAGCTGCAGCAATGGGATTGTGTGGGGCAGCATGCAAAGGGAAGGAAAGCTTACACGAAAGCTGTTCAGGGTAGAGGGGCTGCCCAGGCTTTGTTAGCTCACAGTTCCTCTGTTTCTCTCTGCTTGGGTCCAGATTGACTACAGAGCCAGTTTTCTCACCTCTCCCTCCCCCTTGGAGCTTGTCAGTCCTGCAAACCCACAGAGAACATTACAGACAAGCCCCCACCTACACTTCAATATCTTTACCACCTCTTCTCATGCTGCCCTCCTTACTGTCCCACACATATCCCCTTTCTCTTTTTTTTCTCCCTCACTGCCTTTATTTTTTTTCTGTGCCCATAATACATCAACCCTCCAGTGATTCTGTTTAAATGAGCAGTGAAAGACCTGACCAAAAATTCAGGAAACAGGGGAAAAGAGTTAGTCTGGGCTCTAGGAACAGCAGAATATAGAATTAACCCAGGACATGGTCTGGAAAAGGAGAGAGAGAAGGGGAGGCCAGTAAAGAGGTTATAGAGAAAGCAAGGTGATATGTGAAGATTTAGGGCTTTTCAAGACACTAGGGGAGGAACAGAGATGAAAATACATGAGCTACCCATGCCATCTGTCAATGTTTGCACAGAAATCCCACCAAACCAAAAATATTGTTTAAAATCCATTAAAGTTACTCGTGGCACATCCCACCAACAAAAACATTAGAAAGCCATGAGGTCCCTAGCCAAGCTCTCACGTGGGTTTGGAAGCCCTCAACCGCAGTTTCACATTTGGCATGTCACCCCACCGACTTCTGGAACCCACAGGCTTCCTCCCTCCCTCCCCACCTGAAACCTTTAACCTGAACCCTGCACACAAACCTCTCCTGCCAGGAAAACAAAATTCAGCATCGTACTTCCTCAGTGCACCACTTAACTCACACCAGCACAGGGAGCAGGGGAGTGCTCCAAACCATGAACTCTCCTACCATAGATTCCCACTTACAAACAAACAAAAAAACATTTGCACCATCCTACGTAGCTCCCTCCCACCAGCTGCTGAGACCATACACCCTGAACTCCTCTTAGGGCACCACTGATCCACAGAATTGCTCCTCCTGTGAACCACACTGCACATTCTGAGTTTATGGTTATGTAGCTTGTGTGGGGACAGAGGGAGGAGGTGTGTGGGTTGTGGGTGGTGGATGTGGCTGACGTAATGTGGAGAAGGTGAAATCATGCTCCCAGATAGCTGAAGGCTACACTAGCAATTTCATTGATTATTTCTATGGCTTTGGAAGTGCCTGGTGTAGGTAGGACACTCTCTTTTTTTTTCTCTTTTCAGTAAATTCTGAGAGAGGATGGAAGTTGTGGTAAGGAGTAACCACTAAAACATAACAAAATGTTAAGCTGTCTTTCTTTCAAAATTGTTGTTTTGTGAACACATTAAGATCACAACTGTTGGCTTTACTCTCCCACTGTGAATTAGAGTGCATTTCTGCATTGGCCAGGACATGGCCCTATAATCCCATGAAGATCTGGGCTGCTGCAGCATTGGGTAGGAGGAGCAGATGGCCTGAGACAGCACAGTCATTGGTTGAAAAACAGAACTCAGCAGTATTTAGCAAACGTAAATTATTCTAAAATGGATAATCTCACAGTGCAGAAGCAGTAGAAAATATCTTGAAGTGTACCCTCTGCTCACAGTTTTCACTGTCTTCCAACATTACTGCACGTGCATGTTTTAACATTTTTATCCATTCTTGGCTGACCAGAATCCAGCTTGAATTTTTCTAAATAGCTGCTGATTGCAAGTGAACCCATTTTTCCACACAGGCTGTAGTTGAGTGCCCAGAAATTAAGGCTTTTATAATCAGTGGCTTTTTCTGAATGTGTCTCCCATGAAGTACCTACCCAGTGCACTGGGCTTTGTCTTTAGAATTCTTACAACATGGGGAGGGAGCAAGCACACCGTCATTCTCCTGATGTCAGTACCTGCAATGAGTATTGTAGTTGGTTTTAAACTAAACAAGGGTAAGTTTGGAATGTAGCACTCTGTGACTGGGGAGATCTGGATCCTCTTTGTACTTGTATAAATAAGCAAATATGATATATCACCCTTAGTGGGGTACAGTCTTAAATGGTTGGCAACTAGAGCAGCAAAGAGCAGAGATTTTTCAGACAGAGGGAGCAAAACCCTCTGTTGAAATCCAGCAGTCCTGCCCTTCACAGGATGGGCTGGGCAGGTGCTCTCCTCTGGCAGCCAGCCCTGTGCTTCCAGCCAGACACCGCCTTCAGAGGATGCTCCTCAGCACACCACAAGGCTCTGGGAGAATCTCTTTGCTCATCAAATGCTTGGCTTTTCCTGCCAGGGATTCCCCAGAAGATACCTGTTGTGATTATACTGGGTCCCCAGCTCAGCTTACCTCATTTAACAGACACTGTAAGTTTAAAAAACTTTTAATATAATCATGGGCATGAACTTAGCAGAGCACAGATTTGAAATTACCCTGCATGACAGCTGATTTGATGGCCTCTGGGAACCAATGGAAAATTTTCCAGCCATCCAGCGACTGGGACAGGTTTGTGGGGGACTTTGGATCAAGCAAAAAAATTCTAAATCTGCTCAATGCTACTCACAAGGTGCCAGATACTGTGTTGGCATTACAAGGGCTAGATCATTATGCACAGCACAGGAAGGGTCCACTGTTTTGAAGTTAGTGTTTGACCAGGCACCAGTGGCCAGACTTGATGGCAATAGAGAAGTAGAACACAGAAGAGCATTTGTACCGGGTGACTGGCAAGGTTGTTGGTGCAGAGACCACTGGAAAAGAAAAGAAAAGAAAAGAAAAGAAAAGAAAAGAAAAGAAAAGAAAAGAAAAGAAAAGAAAAGAAAAGAAAAGAAAAGAAAAGAAAAGAAAAGAAAAGAAAAGAAAAGAAAAGAAAAGAAAAGAAAAGAAAAGAAAAGAAAAGAAAAGAAAAGAAAAGAAAAGAAAAGAAAAGAAAAGAAAAGAAAAGAAAAGAAAAGAAAAGAAAAGAAAAGAAAAGAAAAGAAAAGAAGAATGGCATAGTATAGCATAAAGCCACGTTACTCAAAATAAACTAATGAAATCCCTCGCATGTTGTGAGGGTTTCCCATCCGGCAAGAAATCATTTCTCCAACAGGAGGAGCTCTTTGCTTTGGTGAGACAATGTCAAAGGAGTGGCCACAGTTTTACTCCAAACCCCCTCCCCCTCCTTCCCCTCCAGCCCCCGTTTTATACGAGAGCGGCAGCTTAATTGATTTGATAACAAAATAAACAGCAGCCGAGGGCTGCCCGCGGGAGGCGGCAGAGGAAGGGGATGGATGCCCGCACGGCTTTCCCGGGCCGCGGCTCCCGGGGCCCGGCGGGGAGCGAGCCGAGCCGAGCCGTCCCTGCGCACCCGGGACCGCGCCCGGCGCTCCGCAGGGGCTGCACCGCCTCCGGGCTCCGCGGCCCGCCCGGGCCAGCCGCGAGCAAGGCATTCCCCGCCGTCCCCCGAAGGAGGAGAGGGGGGTGCCGTGCACAGGGGATGGCAGACGCGGCATCAAGTCCTGCCCTGGGGGCTTCTGAGTGTAGCGAAGCGCCAGCGCCTGGGCTGTCTCCCGGCGCCAGCGCGGGTGATGTTTTATTGTGCTTGGATCCCCTCGCTGCGCCGAAACTTCGGCGGGGAAAACGGCCCGCACGTCCGATTAGTCTGGGGGTGGGTGTCCGGCCTGGGTTTGTAGGGTAACTCTTGCCTCCAGGGCGGGCGCTGCCCTCGCCTTGAACGTCCCAGACTCACCGCGGGGAGAAGCTCCCTCCTGCCCGCGGGTCCCTCTAACCTGGCATCTCCCCCCTCGCTTCCCATCCGTGCAATAAAGGCCCCCGTAGCCTCAAGAGACAGTGGCTGACTTGGCGGAGCAAATTAATCGGCTGTCCGTAAAGGCACTTCACTATCATTGTGGGAACCAGCGGGCCAAGAGCCCGCGTAAAGGTCGCCACGGAGGGAAACCGCCGCGGGGGCTGAGCTTGCCCGCAGGGCATGTTTGTGCCTGGGAATGGTGGTTCCCGAGCAGCCTCAGCGGCAGAAGGAAAAGCTGCCGGAATAGCTGCGCTGAGCGGCGCTCGGCCACAGCCGTGCCCTCCCGAGGGGACTGCCCGCCACCCTCGGGCTGCGCTCGCCCTCCCCGGAATGTCCCCACATTGACCCTCGGGTCCCCGTCCCTGCCGCGGGAGCGTCACTGCGCCTGCCCCTCCACAGCCTCGGTGTCCCTTGGGCAGCCGCAGAGCCCTTGGGTGTCCCTTGGGCAGCCGCAGAGCCCTTGGGTGTCCCTTGGGCGTCCCTTGGGCAGCCGCAGAGCCGCTCGGAGCCCAGGATCTCGGGCGGGGGCTGCGGGGACCCCCGGAGCTGCCCGGGCGCGGACGCAGCGGGCAGGGCAGTGGGCAAGGGCTCCATCTGCTCTCTCCTTCTGGGATTAGCGCAGCCACGAGCAGCACCAGCGTGGAGTTTCCAGCGCCTTGTCCGCAGTTTCAGCTTGTTTTTCTTCCTAATTATTTTTTAAAGACTCGATGACTTCTCTGTGTGGGTTGTGCCTTTTTTGTTGCTGTTGGGTGATGATTTTTTTTTTTTTTTTTTTGGTTGGTTGGTTGCTGGGGTTTTTTTTCCTCTGGTTTTGTATGCTTTGCACTGCAAAGGGGATTTTGAGCTGTAGAACCCGAAACCGGGAACCGTGACTAATTTAGGGGTGTATTTCTTCAGTGCGTTCATTTTAAGACAGTAAAACTTAAAAGATGGAGTGGAGGGGCTGTGAAAGGGAGGGAGAGAGAGGCGGGAAGGCGGTGCTGCGGCTCTGGTGAAGTTTAATGCGCCCTGACACCCGCACGGGGCCGTGTGCGGGGCTGGGGGCGCGGGGGCTTGGACAGGCAGCCGGGAACGAGCAGAGTGCCGTATGATTTAGAGCGATGATGAGGTTTATCATTTGAACACTGATGAATTCAGGGAACATGAGAGCTGCAATTGACATTCCTAAAAACAATTAAATCGGTGGGGAGTACTGCAGGAAAATCGATACGGCCCAATGTAATACGGTTTGACTATAAACAGATTCCTCCCGTAGTAATAAACCACGAAGTGAGTGTGAAGTACCGCGATTCCCTGGCTGAAAGGAGGTCTTCTCCCTTCAGCGTCTCAAAACACATCCCCTCTTGCCCTCGGCAATGCTCCCCGGCTCCCGCCGCGCGTCCTGGTGAGCCGGGGCGACGGTAACAAATACCTTTGTGAAATTCTCCAGCAGCAAACTCATAACCTCGAGGGGAGGTCGGGGGAGGTATTTAAATAGCTTCCCGAATAAGTAGAGAGCGCCTTTCGTCCTGGACGAAAATAAACTGGGAGTTAAGTTTTAAATATCCAGGATTGATTTAAGAGCACGATGCACTCGGCTGAGTGCGCTCTAGGGGTGCCTCCCCCCGAGGAGGCCAAGGAAGGGAAAAGGGAAGTGCGAGAGGAGGGAGGGGAAAGAGGAAGAACGGGGAATGGAAGGGGAAGGAGGCCTCGGGGCACGGCTCGCCGCTGAGCACGGAGGCGACCTCTCCCTCGTCCCCTCGGATTTGGGGGGGGTGTGGGGGACCTCGCCGGCGCCACTGCCCCGCACAGCGTGGAGGCTTCCAACAGAGGGCGAGGGAAGCCCGGCTGGGCTACGAGTCCGAGCGGGGACCGGGATCGAGACGGGGGCCGAGGGACAGCCCGGCTCCCCGGGACCCACCCCCCGCCCGCCGCTGGCATCTCCCACTGGAGAGAGGCTGCGGGGACGAAAAGAGGGAACCGGCGCCAGGCAAACCCCCGGGGGCGTTCGCGGAGCTGGCTTTCATTTCGGCTTTGGCTGGCGAGCGGAGCGCTGGGGGCCGCCGAGCCCCGCTGTGCCCGCGGCTTGGCACGGGCGGCAGCGCCGGCTGCCAGCGCCGCCCTCCACGGGCTGCGACCGCGCGTTCGCAAAGCCGCGGCCGCACGCCGGGGGCCCGCCCGCGGGCCGGAGCCGGGCTGCGGCCAAGCCCCGCAGGGAGTGCCTGGCAGGGCCCGGGGCCTCCGCCGTGCTCCGGGCGGGGCGGGAAGAGCCCGCTCCCCGCGGGACCGCCGCTCTCCGCCGGCTGCGAGGGAAACAGGATCCCGCTGCCGTGCGCTGCACGGGAGCCTGTTCCTGGCAGCCTCCGGATTGCCGGTGCCTCCAAGGAAGAGGATACAAGTTGAATATTGTTTGTGCGGCCGGGACAAAATATCCAGGGTTGACGGGGGTGGGGGAAGGGGGGAGGGATTGTGTTCGTCCGCCCATGATGAATAATCCGGGCCGGCCTCCCGGCTGTGGCGGCCAAATCGCTCTTGGATCTGCCAAGAGATCAGCGGCTACCTCTGCCCGCGCCTCGGGCGGAGTTGGCCTTTCCCCGGCTGGCTCTGGCAGCGCGTACATCACGGCCGAGCGCACGGCGCTGCCTCCTCAGGGGCCACCCGCCCGGGGCTGGCCGCAGCTCGGCATCAGCCCGGGACGGAGAATGCGGACGGGGGTATAAAGCGTGGAAGCGAAGTTTAGAAAGGAGTGGGGGTTTCCCCGGCCTGGGGATGCCCGGCGGCAGGTGGAAGCTGCGCCGCTGCCCCGGGGAGCGGAGCCCGGGGCTGCGCGGTGCGGGACCTGCTGACCCTTCCTCCCCCCGCCCGCCCGTCCGTCTGGTGGGAACAAACACAAGCTGTTCCGGACCGGGGCCGCGCAGCTGGCCCGGCGGTGGCGGCGGAGCGCTGCCAAAGAGGCCGCAGGGAAGGTCCTCGGGTTTCCCGCAAGCGCACACTCGCGGCCGCCCGGGCGCGGCGCTGGGACCGCTCCCAGCGCGAGCAGCGGGGACCCCGTGTGTGTGTGCGGGGGTGGGCGGGCGTGTGCGGGCGGGGGCGCACCCGGAGAGCAGCCGGGGACGGCGGCGGCTCCGCGTGTGTGGAAGTCTGAGGCGGCGAGACGATGTGCGTGGGGAGCGGGAGCGCGCCGCGGGGGAGGCGGCGCGCGTGTGTCTGCGTGGGAACCCCGCGCTTGGGGCATCGCGTGTGCGGGTCACAGTGTGTGTGGCTGTGTGACAGCCCGGGTGCGAGAACGGGAACGGGAGAGGGCCTCGGCGTGTGTCCCAGCTGAGAGAAGCAGCGAATGTGCGAGAGCTGCCGTACTTCCCCCGGAGGATGCAGTGCCCGTGCGAGAGGGCCATGGAGTGTGCGTGGGAATAAATGTGCGTGTGACACGGAACGTGAGTGTGACACGGAACGCGTGCGTGACACGGCACGATCGAGAAGCGGCAGGGTGTGTGCCACACGGAGCGTATGCGTGACACGGTGTACGAGAGGCGGCGTGCCCGTGTGACTCAGCGTGCCACCGTGTGAGTGCACGCGTGGGCGAGAGCTGCCGAGCCGCTCGGGGGGCGGACGCGCTGCGGGGCCGGGGAAGCCGGGCAGAAACTGTGCCCCCTGCCGCACCGGCGCCCTGCCCGCGCCCTGCCCGGGCGGTCCCGACTGCCGGGACCGCTAGCGGAGTCCATTTGCCATCGGCTGTCCCGTCCCTTCGCCGAACGGAGCCTCCGGGCCCATCCGCCCCCGCACGGCGCAGCGCGGCCGGCGCCCGCCGGAGGAGGGAGCTCCCGGGGCAAAAGCCGTGGCTGGGCGGGCAGCGGGCCATGGAGGAGGGACCCCACGCCCCTCCCCTCCCGCTCAGCGCCGAGGGCCGTTCTGCCCGTCCCCACCTTGTTTATGTGCGGCAGGAACTGGGATTTTCCATCTGCCTGCTCCGCTGGTCGTGACCTCCGCGCAGAGCTCGCAGGCACCGGCTCTCGTGAGCGGGCCCGGGCTGCAGCGGGAGCTGCTGCCGCCCCCCCGGAGGAGGACGCGGATCCTCACACGGGCTCCCGGGGTGAAAAGGGGACGATGGCAACGGCGAGGGGAAAGGGATGGAACTGGCGGTGGGAGGCCTTGGAGACCTGCCCTTCCCGGGGAACCCTGCCAGTCCTGTCCTGCCTCTGCACGTCCAACCACTTCGGCACAAGTTTGCGTTTTCCCGCCCCGGCCCGATCCTTCCTGCCAGGGATAACATAGGCCCTTAGAGGGGTTTCGGGGGAAGGGAATCCTCAGCTTACACCACAGGGAGCAGCCAACCCCGCTGTGGCTGTCGACGCGCTGACGGGAGCAAGGCCCTCAGCTCTGCACGAGCAACTGCATGGGAAAGATGCTGCCCCGGTACGGGCTCGTGTTCCCACTCGCGGCTCTGTGCTCTCGCGCGAAAGGGTTCCCGGGGGGGTGGGACGCGGACACCGGTCCTGCTCGCTCCGGCAGGGCGGGCAGAGGGAGCACGGAGCCGGGCGCAGCCCCGGCCGTGTCCGGGTCTCGGATCCGCCCGTCCTGGGCGCTCCCGGGGCGGGCTGGCGGCGCTGCCCCGCCGCGGGGCTCGCCCCGGAGGGCGCGGGGCGCCGGCGGGCTCCGCATGGAGGCGGCACTGAAGCAGCGCTGCGAGCGAGCAATGGCTCTCTCCTCCTGCGCTACAGAGCAGAGGCTGGCTCTGTCTGAGCAGCCAGCAGTGATAAGAGCTGATTTACAGGTAGGGGTGAAACGTGCTCTGAAAATCTCGTGACACTTTCCTCCGGTGGATTCAAATAATATATAAAGACCGTGAGGTGGCGATCTCCCGGGTAGCTCCTAGGATGCGTGGCGTTGTTGTTAACACATGTTTCAATTTTGGATTGAGACTGTCAATTACCCGCTGAGCTGTGAGTCTTAGCCTCAGGCGGGCTGGGAAGAGGGGACGGTATATTTATTAACCTCTCAAGCCTGGCGAAGATGCGCTTCCAGCCTCTCACTCGGCCTTTCTCGCACCTTCTCTTGGACCCTGCAGGTGCCACCCGGGCTGTCCCGGTGCCTTCCGATGCCCATGGCAGCCGTACTTTGCCTCCTCCGGCCCCGCAGAGGCTCTCACTCCTCACATGGGCGCAGCACCGCGAGGAGCCCCATACCTGCCGGCGGAGGAGGCGGTTCGCCCCGGCCGAGCCGAGGTGGCTCTCTTGGCAAAAACTACCCTGGACGGAGCAGGGAAATGCTCGGGCAGCGTTTCCCCATGTTTCCCAAATACAGTCTCTTTCTCAGTCGGAAAAACAGGCCAGCTCTCCTTAGCGTAGTCGATTTGGTTTAGGGGTTTTTTTCCCGGAGCGGAAGAAACCCTCATCTCCCCGGGAGCATAAGCAAACAGCTCCGAGAGCCCGCTCCAGAGGCTGAAGCGGAAGGGCTGACAATTAACATTTCCTCTGGTAGCAGAGATCTGCAGGCAGATCTCTCGGGAAGCGCATCGCCCCCTCCCGCGGCGTGCCCTCACCGCATCGCATGGTGCCTGCTAAGCACTATGCGCTGTTTGCAGAGGAGGTTTCTTTCTGGAAGAGCCCGCCCGCTGCCCCGGACCCTGCCCCGCACCGCCCCGGGCACGCTCCGCTAGAGCAGCCCGGGGAGGCCCCCAGCCCCGCGGTTTGCCCTTTTTGCCTCTCCCCCGTTCCCCTGCAATCACCTGAAAACAAGCCATCCTAACTCGCTCAGCGCAGCGCCTCCGCCGCTTCCCTTTCCCTTTCCTTTCCCCTTCCCTCTCCCTCCCCCTCTGACCTCCCAAACTTCGCTGCTCGGGGCCGAGCGGAGCCCGGCGACCCCCGCTGGGCCCCGTGCGCCTCTCTGTGCTGGGAGCCGCGGGTGCGTCTCTCCGCACCAAGCCTCCGTGACGAGAAAGGCATCGTAGGCAGCCTATAAATAATTTCCATTATGTTCAGCTGACAGCGCGAGGCGATTAATTTTAATAGCTGTATATTTGCCTGTTTCTCCTAATGCTCTGTAATGAGATGAGAAGCCATCCAACCCCAGATGGCTCCAGCCGCCTCGTTATTTATTTATTTTGTGTGTGCGTGTGTGCAAAAGAGGGGCGAAGGGGAGGGGGGGGTGGCGGTTCCTGCGGGACCCGCAGCTCCCCCCCGGAGCTGCCCCTGGCCCCGCCGCTCCCGGTATCGCCCCCGGGACTGCCCGCGGGTCGGAGGAGCCATCATGACACTGCACATTCAGCTCTGCCACTCGTGCGCGGGGCCGTGGCGGGCAGGACCGTGGGCCACCACCGGCTGGGTGTTTCGGGAATATTTATTTATTCTCCCCGGACGCGCAGAGAGCGACTGCGGGAGCGCTGGGGGCCGATCGGCGCGGGAGTAAATGCAGCGGATCGATGTCGTTCGGGGTGAGGGGCGGGCGAAGGGGACCACAGATCAAAGCCCATCCTATTAACCTAAATTTCGGCTCTGCGTGGCCTGCCGTCCGGGGGCCGGCGGGAGGGGAGCGCTTTGTGGGAGCCGGGAAAGCGACCACGCCGCCCGCCGCCGGCACCAGCCAGCGACGTGGTGGTGGTGTGTGTGTGTGGCGGTGTGACAAAGCCTCGCCGCGCTGAGCAAGCTGTCCCTCAGCCCAGGCGGCGGGCGGGGGAAGGGAGGGTGAAGGGAGGTTTCGACATGTAGGAACGGCGGAGCCAGTCCCAGATTTGGGGACTCCAAAGCGGGGGGAGGGGGAGACGGGGGCATTCCCTGGTAGGACGAGGCTGCTTAACTAGGTGGAACAGCACCGAGGCGAGCACCTGTGTCTTTTTCTAAAAGGCGTGTACTGATAATTACGAGAGTTAATTGCATTGCTTTGAAGGTCATTTGAAGTTATGGGGCTGTGTTTTCTTTTCAGGCTAGCAGACAATGCCCGTGCACTGTTTTAAATGTAAATCAGAGGGTATCCGCATAAACCTGTATTGTAGGATCGAGGCGTAATGGATTCACTCCGGCTGTGCCTGAGCTCTCCACAATACAGCTGAGCAGCCGAGCTGCGAGCGCGCCGGGGTTTCTCTGCGGAAACGCAGTTGCCGAAGAACATGAAAAGCATTAAATCGTGACGGGAAGGGGGCGGCGGGGGCGGGGGGGATGCGTTTACGCTCGGGGGGGGAATCTCGGGACCGAAAGATGCGCTGCAGCGGCGCAGCCACCCGTCGCTAGCAGCCAGGAAGTTTCTCACCCCGGAGAGACACGGGGCTGGCGTGTCACGCACCGTGGTACCGGCGGGGACGGCCCTGGCATCGCTCCTCCCGCGGGCGTGGAGAGGCATCGTCCCTTGTTCCCTGCCATGCCCCACCTCGGGCACGGCCGTTCCCAAAGGCTGCTCGCTGCTCTGCTCCTTCTCCTCGGCTGGGGGAGAAGGGCTGGTATCCCCCAGGCCCGGAGGACCTTGTTCTCGCCTCCCCCTCCTCGGTGTGGGGCAAGTTCTGGCCCGGCCCGATCCAGAGGAATGTGGCATAAGAAGGACCGGCCCTTACCCATGCCCACTGCCCCTGAGCCTTCATTAATCGCTCCGCCCGGGGCCGCGGCGTACCGCCGAGCTGGCCTGCCATGCGATTACCCGGCGCCCCGGGGTACGGCTCTTCCCGGCGGCGCTGACAGCCAGCCCGGCCCCCGTTGCCCCCGCTCCGGCACCTGCGAGTGGCTCCGCCGGAGGCGAGGACGTGCGGAGGAGTCCGCAGAGAGCCTTTCTTCTCTCCCCCTTTCCCCACTAATAACAGGGCACCACTTGCAAGACGGTCGCGCCGCACGGAACAAACGTTCATTGATTTCCCCCGCCGGGCTGCGGAGGGACGTGGGGCGCCCGGGGAGCGGAGAGCCGCGGCAGCAGCGCCGTGCCGCGCTCCGGCCCTGAAGCAGCGGGGGCGAGGGGGCACCAACCGGGGAGGGGCCCGACCGCATCCCAGATGGGAGGGTGTGCGCACATCCGCGGGGCCGCCCGTAAGGGAAGACGTTCCTCTCCCCAGGGATGTGCCAGTGCTTCGAGGCAGCCTCCCGGACCAGCAGAGGGGCCGCAAGGCGAGCGGCGGCCGCGGGAGATGCGGTCTGTCCCTTCCCGCGACGCCGGGCCACCCTCATGCAGATCGCGCCGTGTCACCTCCCTGATGGCAACCACCACCCGCCTCTCCAGAAAAGTCGTCAGCCCGGTACCGCCGCTTCCCCCGTTGTCCACGGCAACCGGCGTATCTGATTGAACCTCGTTGTAGGCAGTGACACCCGCGTAATGGATCATCCTGTCAGTGCTTTTTTATCACAGGCATTTATTTTGGTCACGGCTGGTGATAACTTTGGTGTTTATCCCTTGTGTCGTTACGGGCCCTGCCGCGATCTCCCTTCCGCCCTCCCTCCCCGGCGGGCGCGCTGGGTGGACAGGCTGCTCTGGGACTGCAGCTCCCCCCGCCCGTCCGAGGGGTGCCCCGGTACCCCCCACTACCGCCCTGGGCTTCTGCGGCCCGGCCGGGGACGGATCGATGTGTTTGGTTTGGTTTGGTTTGCCAAGCGCCCTCCCCCGATGGCCCCGGCCTCCCCGGGGCCGGGTTATCTTGGGTCACGCTGGCGCGGAGCGCCGGGTGCGGTAAGAGGCTCCGGCGGAGCCCTGGTGCAGGAGGGAGCCGGGGGAAGAAAGTGCCGTTCGCAGTTCTCCATCAATCCAGACACTTCAAAAGTAAATAAAGCAGGGCAGGGAAGGGCCTCCAGGGAGGGCAGAGAAGAGGCCTCTGACAGCCGATTGTCCAGGGCGGAGCCAGGGCTATTTCCAGCCCGGGAATAATAACACTTGGGCTGCGGTGGCTCCGACCCGCGTGTCCAGGAAAGACCGGATCGGGGTGTTTGTTTGCTTTTAATTATTATTTTGACGGCCGGCTGACGCAGCGCAGGCAAACAATAACCCCAAGCAGTCCGAGAGGGGCACCGGGGAGCAGCGCCGCCCCAGCCGGGGGGGAAAGAGCCCAGCGAGGGCGCGGGCGCGGGGCCAGGTTCGCTGCCTCCCGCGGAGGTCGGGGCCGGAGCCGCGGGGCCGGGAGGAACCCGCTGGGGCTGCCGGCCGGGGGCGGCCCCGCGGCCCCGCAGGGAGGCAGCGGGAGGCGGCGCGGAGGGCAGGGAGGGCCGGCGAGAAGCAGGACCGGGGCCCCCGGCGCGCTTGCGGGCGGGGGCGTGGGGGGAGGCCGCTGCTCTTATCTGGGTCACTGGGGTTAGAGGGAGCAGCTGATAGAAAGAGAGGAGCTGAGCTCCCGCTGCTGCAGAGATAGAGCCGCGATATGGGCCAGGCAGGCACCGAGCTGGAGGAAGGGCGGGAGGGAGGGAAAGAGGGAGGAGGAGGCGGCGGCTCGTTCCGGCTCCCGAGCCGAGCCCAGGTGCGCTGTGGTTTCCCTGCGCTCAGCGCTGTGCTCGGCGGCCCCCCCTCCCTCGCTCCCCATCCCCCGTCCTCCTCCCCGTCTCCCTCCAACGTTTAACCCTTTCCCACCTCCGCGGGGCTGGAGGCTGAGGCGTGCGCTGGCCCGGCCGCGTCCCCTGCGGTTCCCCACTCCCTCCGTGGCAGAGACTGATCACGGCGGGGGAGAAGCGGGGGGGCCCGGGGGGGTTGGCCTTGTGCTGCCGAGCACCGCCCTCGGGCAGCTCCCGGGACCCGGCTTTGTACACACACACACACTCACGCACACACACACCCAGCTGCGCTGAGCCGAGCCAGCCCCGGGGCCAGCCCCCGCCTGCCGCCGCCGCCGCCTGTGCGGCCGATCTCGGTTGCAGCCAGCCACCCAGCGGGGTTGGCTGCTGCAGCAGCCGCCTTCCTCCTCCTCCCCGGTCCCCGCCGCCCTTTTCCTTCCTGCGCGGGTTGCGCTGCCCCGGAGCTCCCCTGGCTCGCCGGCGGCGGCCAGTCCCCGCTCCCGGGCCGCTGCCGGCGGGGAGGCGGATGCGGAGCGACCAGGCAGGGGAAGGGCTCTCCGAGCGCCCCCATCGCGCGCCCAGCCCTTTAATCAATTTCACCCTATTAATTATTAATTTTACGCCAGTCAAGCTTGCCCAGGAGGAGCGAGGAGGGGGAGGGGAGGCTGATGTCAGTCGGAGGCGGCGGCGAGGCCGTGTGCCAGGCTCCCCGCTCAGTCCCGGCCCAGCAACTTTCGGCTCCGCTGGCTCGGGCAGCTCCGGTCGCTGAGAACCGGGGGAGGCGGCGATTCCCATTCCCGTGAATGATGCGGTCCCCTCCTCGCACACACATCCACACACACTCTCCCTCTCTCTTTTCCGCTCCCTCCCCTTCTCTCCCCGCCCGCCCCCCGTGTAGACACATCCATACAAGGGCCCATCGCATCGTAGCGATGATGGATCGTGCCTAGCGGGGGTGATTTGGTGTTGATCGCATATTATCACGGGCAGGTTGGACTGGTTGCTGATGGACGGCTTTCTAGCAAGCCGCTCCTTCAGACGCTCGGGGAAGCAGCTCGATCGAAAAAGCAGCTTGCTTTTAACTCCTTCTCTCACCAGCACGCGCAGGGCAAAGCCTAGCATCTGTCACAACAGCTCTCCGGATAGCACTTTTCCCTCCTCCCACTCCATTTTCGCCTCGGCAGCCCCGCCGCCGGCTGGTTCTCCCCGGCACCGGACGAGCACCGGGCAGGTCTGGGGGGGCTGGCGACGAGGGCTACTCCGGCTCTTCCGCGGGCGAGCTGCCTGCGGGGCAGCGCGGTGCCCTGGCCAAGAGAGGGGTACGTGGGGGTCCCCACAGCCGCCCGGGCAGAGCCCCCAGTCCACTCGCTGCCCGCCTGGAGAGAGCTGCTCTCTCTCCTTCGCCTCCTTCTCTCCTGTTTTTTATGTAAGTTCCTGCAGATACAAAGGTGGTTTCGTAATGCCTCCCGTCTGCGAGGGCCGGGGACCTTGGCTAACCTTTCCAAAAACTGATGGCGAGTGCCTGGCAGCGGCCCGCGCTGGCCGCGCACGGCACCGGGGGAGGGTCAGCGTTTCCCCGGCAAGCACCGAGGTAGCCATGGATCCGCTGCGAAAGGCCTGCTCGCAGCCTGCCTCCTCAGAAACGCTTCGTGCGAGCGCTTATTCTCTGGCGAGAGAGGAGGGCGGTGGAGGGGAGGCTTAACCCTTTCGCTTCGCGCCGCCAGCCGCCTCGCAGCCGCCCGCCCGCTCCGAGCCGCGCCGTGCCGGTCAGCCCGGGGCGCCTCCGCCGGGACCGGCTCGGGCGCTGTCCTGGGATAAACTGCCTCTGCTCCTCGTGCAATGCAGGACGCGGAGCCACGAATTGTATTTTAATTTGTTTATTATTTATTTTAATTTCATTTTTCTTTATTTTTTTAATTTTATTTTCTTTTCCTTTTTTAATCCTTTTATTTTTTTTTAAACACAGGACTAGAAAGCGATGGTGCAGCGAGCTGCCTCCTTATCTCGCTCTCCGCTGCTAGTTTAACTCTTTCCGCCAGGCCCAGCACAGGTTCCTCGGGCCGGGGATTGTTTTCTGTTTGGAAACTGGAGAAGGGGGGAGGCTATCGGCAGGAAAGCAATAGCTCGCTCTCTCTGGAGAGCTGCTCTCCAACAGGCAGCGCCTTGAAATCTATTTAAAGAGAGGGAAGGGGGGGGGGGGAGAACAAAGGGGGAGGAGGAGGAGGGGGCCGAACCAGAGCCAGCCAGAGAGGGAGAAAGCGATGGATCAGCCGGTTTGCAGCGTACATCAAGCTATCACATCTGTATATGCTCCGATCGATGAAAAGGATGGATAATATTTGTCAGCTGCAGACCTTTTTCTTCTCACTTCCCAAGGAAAGGACGGGGGTTGGTGGAAGAGAGGTAATAGGGAGTTTCAAGGCCAGAGGCACTTCCTGGTACAGCCAAATAGAAAAGAAAGGCTAGGGATTATTATTAATTATTTTTATTATTCTGCAGCCGTCAAAAGGACGATCAGGGGACCGTGCAGCCCTCTCTGCTCACTTCTTCACGCTCTCACTCCTTTCCCCCCCACCTTTCTCTTTCTTTTTCTTTTTTATTTCTTTTTTTTTTTCCTCCCCTCTGGTTCCTTACAGGGCTCCAAAGATTTAACCCTTTGCTTGAGGCTTGAGATGGGTGAGGCACAAAAGCATGTCGTGAAAGCCTTGGACTGAAAACAAAACAAAACAAAACAAAAAAACCCCAACACAAGCTCAGCGAGAAGTCAGTAAAACGCACCGTTACACACAGAGCGACGTGGTTTGGCTTTGGAGAAGACAAGGAGGGGGAAGGCACGAGAGAAATGTAGCCTCGCTCTCCACCCCCCCCGGCTCTGCCAGTCCCTCGCCTGGTGCCTGCAGTTGCACTCTGAGTAAATAGTTCCCACACATGGTCCACATTTTGCACAGCAGCAGCGTGTTTCCTCTCGGTCTCTCATTGCTGCTCCCCGAGCAAAGGAAATAAAAGAGAGAGAGAGAGGTTTAGAGGAAGTTAAAAATCAGACGAGCTGAGAAAAGGCTCTGTGTTACACACATCCTGAATGAAAGCGAAAGCCCAGCATTTCGGCCCTCTGAGCGCCAAGCTCTCACCTCCTCAGTAATGTCACTAACATCCACGTTGGACACACCACAGTAATCACTCACACCCGGCTAGACGGGCTCTCGGGGCTCACAATAGCTGGGCTGGCTGCGGAGCCTTCCCAAGGAGGCCGCTCGCCTCCCGCTCGCTTGCCAGCGCCGCAGCTGCACGCAGAGAGTGCCCCGGGGAGCCGGGCTCCTTCCTCGCCACCGGGGGATTCTTCCTCCCTGCAAATGGGGGTGCCCGGCAGCTAAGCCGTGTGTGCGGAAATGGCGATGTCCTAACGCTCCCTCGGCGTTTACTTTCCCAGGGCATCAAGCGTCCCTGGAGGGGCGGCGGGACGGATGGACGGGTTCGGGACGGGGATGCCGGGTGAGCTCCTAGGAAGGTCACCACCGTTCCCTGCACTGGGGTTCACCCCGGGCCTGCGAACCGCTGCTCTCCCCTTGCTTGGGGAGCTGGCAGACAGGGTGCCGGAGCGGAGTGTGCTGCTGGGAAACCATTATCCGGCGTCCTCCTTTTCTCCTCCCTCCAGGCCCCGGCTCCGTCCCCGCCCGCCCCTGAGCCGGGATCAGCCAGATGATCCTCCGGCCGTCGGCTGAGTGGCAGCCGCTCCGTGGGTAGCGTTAGGGCTCTGCCACTCCGCGCTCCCGTGACCCCGCCGTGTCTCTCTCCCTCCATCGCAGCCTCTGCGAAGCCCAGTGCCCCATCAGCTCTCGCTGTGTGATATTTAAAAGAAGGGTTGCATTCTCCCCAATAGAAGCCCACTCGTTTCCTTGTTGCCAGGAACAAAGCGTACATTCAGAGGGGTGGCTGTTGACGGCTCCCTCTGTATAGCACTGGAAAGCGGGTGGCCTTTGGTTACTGGCAAGGAAAATTCTAATCAGGGTGCTTGTAAGCGGGGCTTTATAGAAGCTTAGTTACAAAAGGCTTACACCAGAGTAATGCAATAACTATAATAACAGCCAGGGAGCCCTAAAGAGGGTGGAATGTGCTTGTGTCTGGATGATTTTCCCCGCTCGCACAGAGAGGGACTGTTTACCGCGAGTGCCATTAAGTATCGCTGGAAACTCACCAACCGCAGACTTATTTCAATATACTTTATTGTTGTATCTGCTCTAAAAGCGACTTGCTTCGGACGACTTCTAGATCGTCCTAGAGGAGGAGAGAGGCCACCCTCGGGTATTGGAGGAGGCTCTGAGCACAGGGGTAGTGCCAAGGTTGAGGGAGCTGCGAGCCGGGGCCCGGCCGGATCGGGCTGGCCGGAGCGCGTTGGGGCGGGCAGAGCCGCCGCCGAACAAAGCGGCGAGGAGAAAAGGCCCCGAGCGCAGCGACACAAAGCTGCTGGCCCCGGAGGTGGGTACGCAGCAACGACCCCTCCGCGGCCCTCCTCGGCTGTCTCGGCTGATAAGGGCGTGGGGACCCCGAGGGACACGGGAGGAAGGAGGGGAGGAACCCAGCATCGCCTTCTCGCCATTCTGGCCGGCGCCCCGGGGCGGCCCTGGCAGCGGTGACCCCGCTGTTCCGGCTCAGCCGCTCGGCTTGACGAGGCTAATGGGATCAAGCCGCTGCCCTCCGCCACCGCTGCCGCGTGTTGGTTTTTCCGACCTCTCTGCCCAGCCCCGATGCCCGCCGTCCCCCAGCCAGACCCAGCCGCTGCTTGGCCGCCGGAGAGGGGCCGCGGCTCCGAAGGGCAGGAAATGGCTTGGCCGAGGAGCGCGGCGGTCACCCCGCCCCGCCGCGATCCCGGCGTACGGCGGCGGCCGGCGCGGGCTGCGCCGGGAGGCGCCCCGGGGACCGCGGTGGCCCCGGGCGGAGCGGGTGAAGCTGCAGAGCTCCACCAGCACCCCCCATTAGCAGCGTCCCCCGGCACCCTCGAGCAGACTTCGCAGCGCTTTATTTTAACGGAACAACAGAGCGCGGCGAGCAAACTGCTGCTCCGCGCAGGGCAGGAGAAATGGGTTTTTAATAGGCAAGGTCGGCGTGCTTGGCAGCCGGCCACCGCGGCCGGGGAAATAAACAAACAGAGGAGCTGCAACTTCAGGTCGGAGCAGAAGTTGCGCTCCCGGCGAGATGAGCCCGCGGCACGGTCCGCGGGGCGAGCGTGCGGCCGCGGAGAGCATCTCGGGCCCCCTGACCCCTCACCTCGCCGCCGCGGAGCGCCGGCTTCCCGCGGCCCCGGGACGGGGCAAGCACCCCCCTGCGCCGGCGGGCGCGGTGCCGCGGGCTGGCAGCGGGCGGAGGGCAGATGGCCACCCTTGTTTATCGCGTTCCGGCGGTGCTGCACGCTGCCTGACCGCTGCTGTGCGGCGCGGCCGGCCCCGGGCAGGCAGGAAGGGAGAGGTGGAGGGAGCGGGAGCGGAGCCTCCCGATCGTGAAGCGCCAAGACGGCGTCTCCCGCAGGGTTTGCAGCCGTGCCCGGGGGTTCCCGCTCCCTCGGCCGCCGGGGCTCGGCCGTGTCGGCCCCGCTGGCCGCACCGCGGGGGCGCCGCGCTCCCGCTCTCGCGGCGCGTTCCGGGCTCCGTGCCCAGCGCTCTCGGCTGCCGCGCATCAGCCTCCCCGCCGCCTCCCGCCGCCGCCGCGCTCCCTCCCGGCTCTGCAGGCGGCAGGGCAGAGCTGATCTCGCAGCCTCTCCAGTGGCACTGGCCCCCGACCGGCCTTCACGTCTGCCTCGAGGAACGAGCCCGGGCAGGGGGTGGGGGGCGGGGGTCCGCTCCTCCTCCCATCGCTCTTCCCGAGCCTTTCCGCACTGTCGGCCTCCACAGGCCCACACAGGGGGAGAGGCGGCCCCGCCTGAGCAGGGCTTGTGCAGCCCCTCTGCTCGCGGAGGGCTCGCAGGGGACATCACTTCTGCATCCAGTTTTTAACAGAGCCAGAACAGCCCCAAAGCCCTCGGGGTGAGGAAGGGACTCTGCACGCCCTCAGCAGAGGACGAAAGGAGCTGTGTCAGGAGAGCCGGGAGCGAAGTCCAAGCCTGGGGAAGCTGGACGAGAGCTCGAGAAGAGGCCGCCAACACTCGTCCCGGCGGTCACAGACCTTTCTTTCCCGGCATGGCGGTGGCAGGAGAGGATCTCTTGCCGCTGCCATGGTTCCCACTGCAGCACGGCCCGAGCCGGGGCCTCGGGCTGGGGCCACGCCGGGAGGAAGAACGGGAGCGAACCGCGCCCCTCGAGTTTCGACGCAGCCGCGGCCTGGGTTCCCAGGGGTGCTACATGGCCTCCATCACCGGTCGGCCACATCACGGCAGAGGGGAGAATCCCCGCGGTGCCGTCACCCCACGCCACTCCTCGCAGCTGGCGACAACGGGGGCTGCTCCCGGGACGGGCGCCGGGCAGGGCGGTGGCGCTGCCAGCGGCGCTCCCGCTCCGCCCCGCCCGGGCAGTGCCAGCTTTTTTGGCAGATCGCTCCGCAGACGGCTCCCGAGGACTCCTGCAAGGGCTGAGGCGGGTCACGGGGAGCAGCTGAAGAGTGCGATAGGCCAGGCTAAGGCACGGCAGATTTGAGGCAGGGAGAGCGGGGACAGGCCAGGGTGCAGAAAAGGGAGAGGTGCAAAGGCCCGGGCTGGGGGGCCGACAGGCAAAGCCACCAGCCTGCAAATGCTGACTTGGCAGCATGCCGAGAAGGGAGCACTGCAGCCCCGCCAGCCAGGGAAGGAGGACATGAAGAGGCAGCGTGAATGGGGCAAAGATTGTTTCTTACAGACCTGGTGTGACCTATCGTTAAAAAAATCTGGCTTGCCCTTCTAGTGCCGGGGTGTACCTGCAGGGGAGTCTCTGCCTTTCTGTCTCTCGTCCCATTATTCCACTACAGTCGAATCCTTCTGTTGTGACCTACAGCAGCGCTCTGATTTATTTTTAATGCGTTCCGATTCCTGTTCCGTTGTCAAGAGATGCATTGAGATTCATTTTCCATCCCCTGCTTTTCATACTTCTGTTCTGCTGGAGGGACCCGCCAATAGAGTTTAATTCGATTTGATATGATTTAATGAACACCTTTATCTTTTGTTTTTAGCAGAAGGATAAATAATACAACTGCATTCAGCTTTTGCTAAATCAGACATGTTTCCCACCAAAATCCTATCTGGTGACACACACTCACTGTAACATTTCATTAACAACCTCCCTGATTTATTGATTTTTAATATTTGTATTAAATGTTGTGTAAAATTGAACTCAGGCGTTAGAAGAGATTGTGCAAGTCACAAGACATGACTCCTACTTAATTGTTATTTTTTTTTCGGTCCTGGAACAACAGTTGGAAAGAGGCCAGCAGGAGGGAAAAAAGAAATTAAAAATAAATTCTCCTGTGGGGGGAGGCGAGGGGAATAAAGGGCAGTGCCCGGGAGAGCGTGGGGGAGAGGGAGAGAAAGTGAAGCCCTGAGGGAGGGAGGGCAGCAGGGCCTGGCCGACGCTCTGCCGAACCCCCACGGGCCCCTCGGGGGCCGCCCCCGCCCGCCCCAGTGCCCCGGACCGGGGCGGCCACCCGGCTTCCCACTGCTTCCCCCCTCTCCCGGCTCGCTCGTTCCGTGTCGCCTCCCTCCCTCCTGCTCCATATGGTTTCTCCCCTCCTCCTCCTCCTCTTCTCCCCCCTCCATGTCTCCGTGACTCTCCCCACTCCACGCTACTTCTCCCATCCCCGGGGGAGCGTTTCCCCGCCGCGGCGTGGGGAGGCCCCGCAGAGCGGCCCGGCCCGGCCCGGTGCAGTGTCTGAGGGGCTCAGCCGGGCCAGCTCGCAGCGTGGAGGGGCGAGAGGGAACAGCAGGGGAAGACTGGGGGTCAGGAAAGGGCCGTGAGGAGGGGTGCCAGCCAAAACTCCCGGCCAAATTGTTTCCCGGGTGTGCAGTAGGGGAGCTTGAAGAAGTTCATCTCCCCCACACTCTCCCTCTTCTTGTTTTATTTTTCTCTCCTCCCCTTCTCCCCCTCCCATCCCCCGGCCGCCACCAGGAGTACGAGGCATTCAGAGATCAACATAATTCACCTGCATCAAAAAAAACCTCGCGAGCTATAAACTAGCGGCTGATCCTCCGCTTAGACTAGTGTTTAGCCGTTCATGCATCATGAGTGTCAAATAAATGCCTGATTGAGGCCCTCAGCGGAGGAATTAGCTTTCCTTGTGCTGGAAATGCATAATAGAGAAAGTGCTGAGGCATCCTCCCCGGAGTTCGCTCGGGCTCCGCTCCCTGCTCGCCTCGTTTCGGGAGTTTTCCCTCCCTCACTCCGCGTCCGTCCCCCTCCCCACCCTCCAGCCCCCCCTTATCGCTCGCCCTTATCAGCACGCCCAGCTGGCCAGGGGCGGGGGAAGCCCTCGGCTGTGTCCCAGGGCCGGCTGAGGGTGGAAGGAGCAGCCGAGCATCCCTCCCATGGCTCGGGGCCCCGGACTGCCCCGCGGGCGCTGCGGGGGCACGGCGGGAGCGCTGCCTCGTCCGCCCGAGGGCGGAGACGTGGGCGGGGGGAGCGGGGAGCGCGGGAGGACCCCCTCGGCGAGCTCCTTGTCGCTTGGCCGCCCTTCCGCGCCGGGGGCCTCATCCTGCCGGCGGGCACTACCCAGCCCCGGCGTTTGGTGGCGAAGGGGCCCGGGGGGGGGAAGGCGGGGGAAGCGCTCGGCTCCGCCGCCCTCCGCAGCTCCGCGCCGGGCTTGCTGCCCGGACGGTCCGAAGCCCCTCCGGGCAGGGGACGCCGGCGGCGCTGGGCAGGCGGCCGAGGCACACAGGGGTTAAACCGCGCCGCGGCCGGGAGGAGCAGCTAAAGTGCACGGGCTGCAGATGCTTTTCAGGCCTCGATGTCTACCGTTTTAAATTAAAAAAATGCACCCGGCCCGACCATGCACCAGTGACCTGCAATTTCCCCTTCTTTTCAAACTGAAATATTGCCAAACTATCTTCAAGTTAACTTAGGGGCTGGGGACGGGGGCGGGGGAGGTGGGAAGGGCGGGGGTAGGAGGAAATCGCTCTGGGTTGAGATCTCTGTGTCAAGTTTCATCCCCTCCTGACATGTCTGGCTCGGTGCCAAAGTCCTGAAAATGGAAAATTGGGGAAGGGCGGGCTGTGGGGGGTGGGTGGAGGAGCAGGGGGAGCGGGGGGAGCGGGCCAGAGCTCTCGGCGGAGCGGCAGTAGCGAGAGGCTCCGGCCAAGAGGGATGCATGAACGAGCCCGTGTGAGCGGAGCGCGGCGGCATCTTCCGCCATCCATTCCGCCTCCCAGGCGCGTGGAAAGCCGCCGGCCGCTGCCATTGTTACCGGCGGGCGATGCGGGGACCGGAGCCGCCGCTCCGGCGAGAGATAAATAGCCCTTGACAGCGTCTCTTCGCACCCACAGCTCGGCAGACTGGATTCGGCGGACGGCCGCAGGTCTGTGTCGCTCCCTTTCGCGGGAGTTCCTTTAAATCACGGGTCCACTCCCCCCTCACCTCTCCCGGGGGATGTTCCCGACCGTCCCCCACACAGCAGCCCTGCCGCCCTCCCCTGCTCGCTCCCCCTCCCGCAGCCGGCTGCGGCCCCGCTACCACAGCTCGGCACGGCTCGGCTCGGCACGGCTCGGCACGGCTCGGCACGGCACGGCTGGGCGCCACCGGCCCGGTGCGGAGCTCCGCCGGGGGAGGGGGAAAACTCTCTGGTGAAATACTTTCGGCATGCTGCGACTTTGTCAGGAGGGGTCTTAGCGTCGGATCTTTTGTCTGGGGGACTTCGGCTTCGTGCCCCGGAGTGGCTGGCGGCTCTCCCGGGAAGAGCCTCTGGGCAAAGCGCCGGGGAATCCCGGGCTGCCGCCGCGGGCAGCAGTGCCCTGGCCCCGCTGCCAGCGCCCGGCCGGCGCTTCTGCAGCTCGCCCGCCTCCCTTTCCCGCCGCAGGAGCAGAGGGGCTGGGCTGGGACCTGCCCTCCGGGGCCCCAGCCCCGCAACGCCCATGGGTGCTGAGCGTGACAGTGGCCCCACGGGGGGCTGGGGGCCGTGTGTCCCTCCACTGGCCATCCGGAAAGACGAGCAGGGGACAACTCCGGTAGCCCAGGCGCTACTTTCCAGCTGCTGCCCTCCCCTGCGCCTGGCGGCCAAGAGCGTGCGCTCCGGAGCCCCCGGCACCTCCCGGGGCTGCCTTCCCCGGGGACACCGCGCAGTGCCACATCCTGCGCGGGCGGCTCGCTGTGAGACAAGCCCGCACTTTATTTTTTTCCATCATCACTTTCTTCCCCCCCCGCCCCAGGCAGAGACGAGCCGGTGTGCGTGTGTGCAAGACGAGGCTATCGCCAGCTCGAGTCATTATTTCCAGGCCGACTGCCGCGGAAGTCTCTCCCAGGTGGAGCCGGTGTGGGCGGCCGGTACCCGGGGAGACAAAGGCCGGAGCCCGGGGTGCCACCGGAGCCCTGCTGCGCCGACAAGTGCGGGTTCGGCCGGTCCCGGTGCGGCCCCCCCCGCCAGCGGCGGGGCCCTGCCGGGGCCGCGGGCGCTGCCGCCGCCCCGGGGAGCGCGGGCTAGGTTTTCCGAGTTACACTGGTTACATTTCCGAGTTATATTTTCAGTTCTACGGAATCTACTTTTAGGCGATTGTTTTCCCTTTCCACTTGTTTGTCTCCTGCTAGCCTCATAAACTGCCTCATGATTTATTACCTAGGCTAAGTGCTTAATTTGTGAATATGAAACAGATTAAAAGGAGATCGGCGTATTTTAGCAGTCAGGCCAGAGCAAAGCCCGGCAGCTGTTTCGAGTTTGTAGGCATCTCCAGCGCCGTGCAAGCAGCCCAGTCTGCTAGTGATCAAGGGGTATCCCCGGGCTCTCTCCGAGAGGCCCATGCCGCTGGATCCCCGTGCGTGCTGCTGGAGTGGAGACCGCCACGGGATGGCTGCTGTGGGCTTTTTTGGGGGGACAAACACACGAGTGATGCCGTCCGTCAAAGCGACACCCGCGGCTCCGGGACTCAGGAGCGGCTGCGTCCCCGCCACAGGCGGGCTCTGCCGGCGGAGGGCCCGGCAGGCACGCAGGGGGTTAACGACGACTCTGCCCTCTCCTTCAAAGGACTCACTCGAGATAGAGTAAATACGGTCGGGGCGGGGGGGATGTGTGTGTGTGCCGCTCGGGCCACATGATGCAAAAGTAAGACAAGCACACTCCGGAGAACAAAGGCTTCCTACCCCCTTCCTCCCCCTCCCCCCCAAATCTGTCTTAATTCTGCAAGTAAACTTGAGCAGCTATAAAACAAAGGCGAACGATGAAAGTTATAGCCAAGGGACAATCAAAATAAATACCTTTGATGCAGTCCAAGCACGCACTTGGTATTTTCTGGAGCTCCCTGCTACCCCCAGGCAGCCAGGATATCGCAGGCTCTTCCCAGGACAGGGGTGACTTGCACAGCAGGGTTTTGGCTCGGGCTGCTTTAGGCCTCGTTCCTCAGCCCGGAAAACCCTGCCCGGGTCCAGCACCACCTCGTAACCCTGGGCGAGGCAGGCAGGGCAGGATCGGGCCGTGCCGTCGGGGCTGGGGCCGGCAGCAGCGGGACAGGGCTCCGGGCTAAGCCAGCCGGGAAGATTGCGGGCCCGAGAGACGTCCCGGTGAGACGTGCCCGGCTCCGCGGGGGGAAAGCGCAGCACGGCGTGGAGCTGGGAGCGGTGTCCGAGCCGTGCCCCTGCCCCCCGACGGGAGCCAGCCTGGGCGGTTTGTCCCCAGCCCGGTGATGGCCCCGGCCCCAGGTCAGGCAAGTGACATCTCCCAGCCCGCGGCCCCTGCTCCCGACTGCCCTGTGCCTGCAGAGCTGACCAGCAGCCTTCATGCTCATCACCAGCACCCTGGAGTGATCCTATTCCCAGTTTCTCACTGACCTCTGCCTTCTCCCTCTGCTCTCCTCCACCCCTGGGCCTTTGGAGGAAGTTTTAACGCATCAGGGATGGCAGAGGAAGCAAAGGGGCACAGCAGCAAGCCAGCTGCCTGTGCAGCCCAAAAGTCAGAGAGGCAAAAATCTGTAACCTGGCCTGTATGTCTGAGGGCTGCTTAAGGAGCAGAGCACTGTGCCAGTCCTGCTGGAGCACAGCAGAGAGGACTGGCTAGGAGGGAAATGGTTCATGTGCTCCTATTGCACCAGAGAAGTTGCTCTGGTCCTCCAGAAATGGATGGTGTTGGCACAGTGGAAGGTGCAGGAAATGGGGATGGACTCTGGGCAGACCATGGGGAAGAGGTGTGGTGTGGCACATGCCTGGGCAGGCCGAGCCCTGGTCTGCCTGGGAGCAGGAGAGCAAAAGATGGTGCATACAGCATTCAGAAAGATCCTTCTCTGTGTGTGTGCGAAGATGTCAGAGTAACTCTTGTCTGGGGAAAACTGTGGTTGGGAAGGTGTCCTGTAGGAACGTGTGAATGAGGGTTTGGGGATGCCGTCTCCCATGCCAAGGAAGCCCCTGAAAGAAGAGTGCAAGAATGAGACACCAGCAGCAATGTGTGTCAGTACAACTCTTTCTGTTGTTAGCTTGAGACAAGATCCTTCTTCCGTATTTGGGACAAGGTTTGTGGCAAACCAATACTGAAACTCATTTCCCAGGGGCCTGATGGGGTTTGGGTGTAGTTGATTGGTCCCTGCCTTGTGAGGGGAGAGATATAGTATAGGTATTATATACCAACACTCTTTCTAGCCCTGGGCATTGTTGTTCACTGTCTGAAGGCAGGACTGAAACTTTTGAGCAACCTGAAGAGCAGTAGGCAAAAATGGCCCCAGGGTCTCCACACCTCGCTGCAGGTTCTGCATGGAGCTGCTCTCTGACTAGGTACACCCAGCATTTTAGAAGGGAGGGAAAACACAGCCTTGTATTGTGATGGTAACATACTTCACATTTCAAGCAGTCTGCATATCAAGAAGCTGGAAAACCAGATAGTAGCCATGAAAACAGAAAACAGAATCCCTTCCAACCTGTTGGCTTGGCCTTTGCAGTCATCCCTGCCTCGGGGAGGGCCTTGGTCACAGTGTTAAGCCTTGGTTATACAGCTGAAATTCACCACGCCAAAGTCACCTGGTCCCCTGAGCATTCTTGTAGAGCACTCCAAGGTCCCAGAGAAAATGGTTTGTGTGTACTTGAAACTATGTGGATTTGCTCCCAACAGCGCATTATGCCACTTTCAGCCTGATCCTGTCTGGCTTTCACTGAGCCAATGCCTGGATGGATCTAAGTCCCAGCATCGCAGACTAAGGTTGTTCCAATAGTCTTCCCACTGCTGTCCCCTTGGTGCTCCAAAGGCATTTTAAAATCTTCTGGAAGTGCTGTTACGTGGTGATGGCTAAGCCTCATAAACAAAGCAGGGAAGAACATTACCAAAGCAGAATGGGCAAACCCCAGTGGCTTGGAGCACTTGGCTGGCACACCAGAAGGTGTGAAAGCTTCTTCAGTCTGGAACACAGGTGCACCCCTGGCCCCTCTTCCAACCCCAGCCCTTTGCTGCCTGTCTTAATTCTGCAAGAAGTAGCAGGCTGCAGGCACCCAGTGCCCAGCAGCCTGCAGGCCTTCCTGCAGCCAGGCTTGCACCTTTGATGCTCTCCCAGTTACAGTTTGTCAAGTCTTGTCTCTCTTTTTCACTGTTTTGACATCTCACCACCCTCAAAACACATCTGAAAAATTATTTCAAAAGTTCTGTCATCAAAAATTCTTAAAGACCACTACATGACCACCTAAATGATGCCTTCATATTATTAGAAACTCTGTTTATGAAAGCTGTCTTGTTTCTTCAGGGTAGATTCTGCCTTGCATCATCTAATATACTGTCCCTATTATCAAAATATAGAACAGCAAGGAGCAGTTTTGGACTAGGGTAAGGCTCAGAACACACAGAAATGAGTAGGGGGATTGACATATCCTAAATTTGAGTGGTATTTTATCTTTCCAGGTTCACAAATGTTGTGTTTTGTGCCAGGAACTGTAGAATGCTGGGCACTCTGTAGGGACAGAAGACAGATTGCTCCCCTCTGTCCCAAAAATGGAAGAAAAACTGTAAAGTCTATAGAAGCAGATGATCACGAGTGCTACGCTGGTGGCACAGGGAGGCAGGTGAGCTCCTGGACCTGGTCATGGGCTCCTTTGCCATGTCTCACCAAGGCCACCACTCCCAAAGTCTGTGTCCTGTGGTTAGAAGGGAACAGTGTGTGTTTGTGTGTGTGTGCTCATGTGAACGTAATTGTGTTTCTACATAATGTGGATTATCTTTCTTTTGGCAGCAAATCTGTTCAGGGGTTTGGATAAAAAGATAAATCCTGCAGCCATTCCCTTCCTGGGAAAGGGCATGTCTTCCATCACTTTCTTTGCTCCTTTTTCTGAGCAGTCCCCAAACCCACTTTTTCCTACCTCAGTGTCTGATATCACCTTGACAGCCTGCGCACTCTCAGCATGACACTCCCACTTCAGGAATGGGGGGAAATTCATGGAATAAGGCGCAGCAGGTGAGGTGTTGCTTGGACAAACGGGAAGAGAAAGGAACTAGGGCACAGGGTGCAAGCAGGACTGCCCAGCAGCACTGTCCCATATGGTGCTGATGTGAGGGTTACACTTCCACAGCTTCCCAGGAAACTCTCCTGGCAGGGAGATCAGGTGTGCCATAGGTACAGGACACCTCATGGTCTCCCTTCTTGGGAACTCTGGTAGAGATGCTTGGCTTAGTGAGAAGGCAACCTTGTCAGGGAAGAGAGCTCCATTGATTTAAATGCAAAATTACCCTCCTGCAGTTCTAATTTCCCAGGCGAGGGCTATGCAGGCTCTGAAAACATGAAAGTTGTTGATGTATTGGTTCAATTAATTTTTAAAATAAGTTTGAATGCCATTTGTTTCAAATTTGATAGGAAAGCATTGTAGATTTTTGCAAGCAAAGAGTGAAGTGAGCGTGGACGGGGTGTGTATTTTGCATGGCCTTGAAAACAGGGCTTAAACGATGCATTCATTTAGTAGCAGACCTCTGCACAGGGATAAGTGAGGCCCGTGATGAAAGAAAAAGACCTGAACATCTGTATTTGCTAAGTGGCACCAGCAGCAGTCATCCAGCTCACAGAGAAGGGCAGACAAGCGGGTGTGAGGCCCCGCTGAGACTGCTGGGTCCCTGGTGCTTTTAAAAGGAAATAATAGCTTGTGGGGGAACCCTTTCTGGTGGCCTTGGCTCCCGTGACCCCCCTCTGATGTATGATATTTAAACAAGGAAATGTCAACATTGGTTTTTACACATACAGCCTCGTTCTGCTCTCCATGAAAACCACTGGCAAGCCCCTAAGAGAGCTGGAGGGGAGCAGACCCCAAAAGAGTCTCTCAGACCCAAACACTGCTGGCTGCAGCAGCCTGGCAAGAAGCAGGTGCAGGTTGTCATGAGTGGCTGGGCATGACGTGTGCTTGCAGGTAAATTGGAAGAGAAGTAATCCCACCCCGCAGCATGCAGTGCCTCAAAGCTGCAGGTCCGATGGTTTGAATGATTATTGCTTTTTAAAATTATAAATCACATCTTCGTACAGTGAGCGAGGATAATGTGCTGCTTACTAGAATTAAGTGCAACTCAAGGGTGTTTTGTTATAACAAAGGTGACTTCTCTGCGCTTGCTTTTTCACGGTCGGGTCTAATGGAGAGTTTGATTTGAACCTGATGGCTATCTAGCAGTGGTTCTGGAAAGGAGAAATGCCCATTGTATGAGAGGATATCCATAAACTGGGCCGTCAGATGTGTCTTCTGATATATGTGTCCTCCGAGGTAGGAAAGTGTAAGTCATAGGAAGAGAGGGCAAGTGTGTCGACTCATAGTAAAACGAGGGCACGTGGAAAGTACAAACGAAGGGAGGGCTGTCGCTAGTAGGACTTGAAAGCCATGCTATGTGTCATGGGAAAAATTATTTAAGCTCCTGGATAATTTATGATTAAAGGGGCAGATGTGGTGCAACAGCATGGTGCAAAATGCGAGATGGGGCATAAGCATGAAAGAAACTTAACCCCTGATCCTGTGCTGTCCCTGTCTCGGTGTTGGTTTATGCAGGCTGGGCCTTGGCAGGTATTGCAGGAACGGCCTCAAGGTTTTCTAATGTAATGTGAACTTCATCATAGTTCACCTTAGTGTAAAAAGTGTAGTTACACTGGCTTTATGCTCTGCCACCACATTCCCAGAGGTATTGGAAGAACAGGTGGCATGCAAGTCCCTTCAGCAGCTCTGTGCAAATGGGGAATCATCCCTGTATGGGGACCAGCTTTCCTGGGCAGGTCATAGTTACTTCCCCACTGGGAGGTGACCATGGTGCAGGCCCACTAAGCTCCCCCAGTGCCACAACCTCTGTTAGGGCACAGAGCTCAGTAAGGACAGCCTGGGAAACCAAGTGAGCTAGAAGATGACAGTCTGATTCCCCTTGATAGGAAAAGCACCTTTGGTCTGAGGTGTGACCATGACTAACCTGAATCTCCAACCAGAACCATGAAAAAAGACCTATAATTTGGGAGGAAAATAAATAAAGGAGTGTTCCTCAGGTGTGATTCCTGCTAGGAAGCACAGAGATTGTGTATGAAGCTGAGGCTCAGCCATTTCCTAGAATCTGTCTATCCTATGTGATTTTCTGCTTTTGAGGATACAAATAATATGAAAAGAGATTGTAGGGTCAAATTATTTCATCCTTGCTGTACAAAGCCCAGCACAATGCACTCCCAGCTACTTTTGGGGATTTTAAGAGCCTGTCTCACCCAGATAATCCAGGGCATTTTGGCTTCAACTCAGGCCACCTCTCACACAGAACAGAGCCCAGGCTTGCAGCACCCGATGTGACATCACTCACAGCCCTACCATCCTTAATGTCCATTTTTTGGAGCAGGTGTTCATGAGAAGCTGGATGGGCAGTGGGCTGAGGGGTCAAAGCAGACCCTTTGACACGGCTGGAAAAGCCCCCATGGAATGTCTCTGTGAGCTGTCTGGGGAGGAGTGTCCCACAACTGAGCCCCATCACTGGGGCATTGAAAGGACTGAGCTACCCTGAGTCTTGGAGGAATTTAATGAGGGCTTTGGTAGAGCAAGAGAGGAACAGGGAAAAGAGGGGATGGTGCAGTGAAGCTCTGTCCATGCTTCTCTGTTGCTGTACACCCAGGGCTAGTGCCACTGTGAGAATATGCAGTAGTTGCTTCTTACAGACAAAAGAAAAAAAAATTTGAAGCCCTACCAAAGGGTGCAGCACCGAAAAAGCCCCAGCCAGAAAAACTAAGCGAGCTCTGCACTTTGGTTAAGCGATGCTCAGCACTGTGATTTTGATGAACAACACTAGTCTGCATGAAGACAGGTGACTTTTTAAATGGGGTTTTAATAAAGTCAGTATTGCTAAGGCTATCTGTAAAAGTAATCTGCATAGGGTTTTAAACAAGTGAACTTAATGATGCCATTAGTGCTTCCAACATGAACGAGGCTGTTGCTGCAATACTGTGTCCAGCCCTGTTGTGGTGTTTGCATGTTAAAAGTGCATTGGCAAATTAATATGGGATCAGAAGAGAGCTAGAAGAGTGATTCAAGGTCTGGGAATCGCATCTTATTGCAAAAGACTAAAGAAATCCCGTCTATTAATTTATCCAAGAGGAGGCTATGACTTGGTTTGATCATAGTCTTTAAGTGCCCTAAGTGTCTCTATGGGGAGATTTCTGATAGTCAAGATCTCTTTAATGTGGCAGACAAAGGCATAATGAGATCCTACGTTGGAAAATGAAGCTCCATGAATTCTGAGCAGAAATAGGTACTTTTTTTTTAACAGTGAGAGGATATAACCACTGGAACAACTGAGGCAAGCAGTGGTTTTTCCTGTTACTTAAAAGTCTTCAGAGCAAGCTTGGATGCCAGGTTAAAAGCTCAGGCAGAATTTATGGGTCTGATACAAGAATGTCTGGCTGAAATTCACTGGCCCATGATATGTGGCAGGTCAGACCAGCTGATCATAACAGTCCGTTCTTGGTTTAAAAAATCTATGAATTAGGTATTTCCAGTCCCCTGAGCCCTGATATTACTGGAGGTCTCAAAGGAATGCATTATAAGCTGTCATCATTTAATTGTAAGCAAGCAGGGGCATTGCCTTTTTCTTTTTTATTATTAATAAACTTATTTTCCAAGAGCTTGTTAGGCTTGGAGTTAAGCAGCTGTTAACAAACATGACAACATTTTAGAAACAGTTCAAATAATTCTCCTTCTCCCGTTTGCTCAGCTTTGTTTTGCAGCAGCAAAATTTCATTCATGCCACATCTACCAGCGTTTCTCTAGATGAAATAGCAAATTCCAGCAAAATGAAAAACGCAACCTCCATACTTAGGGTGGGCCCCTCGCGCTGTGTCCTCTTTCATGTGCATCCCTTAGTCTCACAGATACACCGCAGGTTTTCTCTCAGCACCGGGTATAAGCAGAGCAGGGAAGAAATCCATCTGTTTTCTGGTGCAGGCCCTTCAGATAGGTAGGAATCCATTGTCTGTCACAGGAGCGCTTGGCCTACAGAGCTCCTGGTTTTTCTGAGTAAATGGCAGAGAATGAGAAGAAGGCATTAAGGAGAGATCTGGTATTCCTGAAATTATGCAAGCTATTAACCTCCTTGAGGTTTCATAAAATGGCCTCCAGCAAATGGTCAGAATGTTTTTCTTACAGAGGAGTAGTTTTCAAGACAGCATAAACTTTCTTAATATCCCTTCAAAGGGAAAAAAAGACAAAAAAAGAAAGAGAGAGAGAATAGAGAAAATAAGATAACAGAAAATCCCAGCAATGGCTCTTGGGAGTCTCGAAAATCATATCCACGGTTGTGTAGACATTCTAAACCTCTGATACACTCAGTGCCTCGTTAGCCTCAGTTATCAAAACTGAAACAAGGGCTGGTGAGGAGCGCCGCAGAAGATGGAGTTTTAAGTCGCTCGATGACCGCAATCCCGCCGACGGGAGCCCCCAGCCGCCCCCTCTGCCCGCTCTGCCGGGCCCCGCGGAGCTCGGAACGCGGGCGCTGAGCCACAGGGACGCGGCTCCGGGGCCCGGCCGGGGCGGGGGCCGCCGCTGCCTCCCGGGGCGCGGGCGGGGAGGTCGGCGGGGAGCCGAGCAGCGGGGGGAAAGGTGAAGCCGGAGCCGAGAGGGGCACAAACCCATTAGTCGCACATAACTTGGGAAGACGCTTGGCCTCGCCATGACAACCGGCGGCCCGGGCTGCTCCCACGTCCCGCCGCCTCCCCGGGAGCCCCTTTCCGTCCTCTTTCCCGGCGCTTTGGGGAATGCGGGGCTGGAGGGACGAGCCTGATGCTGGTAACAAAAGGGAATGAAAGGAGCTCTGTAGCTCACTTTACACGTCCGAAAGGCATTTTCGTGCCCCGTAGTGAGAAGGGATCATTCCGAGGAAGTTCAGATCACAGGGGAGAGCGTCCTGCGTATTTGCATCATTGCCAGATTTCAGAGCACGGGCTGCAACCTGGGCACCTCACCGGGGCTGCTCTTCGCTCGCCCGGGGGCTCGGCGAGCTCCGGACAGGGGGGAGGTTTCAGACCGTGCTCCCGCGGAGCCAGAGGAGAGGCCTGCCCCGGGAACGAGATACGGAGGTGGCCGGGGCCCGAACGCGGTGCTGGGGCACGGCTGCGGTGCCCGACGGCAGAAAGCCCTCGGGGGCTGTGAAGGGTGCGAACCCCCGGGGCGCGGCCAGGCGGTGCCCGGGCCCCCGGGGGCCGCTGCCCTTACGGAGGTGCTGCCGCTGGGGATGGGCTCCCCGCTCCCTCCCGGCGACATCTGCAGCGCCGAGCCAGCACGCTGCCTCCCCGGCGGCTGGCGGGTGGCTCCCGGCCCGGAGGCTCGCACTGCCACCAGCGAGCGGGGATAAAGCGTTGGAAATAAGGGCCAGGAGACCTTCTGCTCTTTTCTTGAGGCCCTTCATTTAAGGATTAGAGGAAAGGATGCTCGGGTCTGCGCACGCCGCCGCTGCTGCTGCTGCTGCTGCTGCTGCTCCCTCGGAGTCTGCGCCGCGGAAGAGGATCCGTCGAACCCGCTGCTACCGATCACTGCTGCTGTGAGGTCGGGGGCTCCTGTCCTCGCGAAAGCGCGAAGAAGCTTATTATGGCTGGTTTAGTCTAGGGGTGTCTTGGTCTTCCAGTGCGTTGCAAGTGAGGGCGAGGCAGGAAGCGACTCTCGTCGGCAGCTAGGTAGTTTGCTCAGCTCGGTGGTGCTCCTCGCAGGTTCTTATTTTGCTCTGGTTAGCTGCCCAGGAGGTTTATTCCCCTCTACTGGGCTTCTGGGTAGAGCAGTGTCCCCTGGGAGCTGTGAGGTCTTTACATTAAGGGTGGAGCTGGCAGCTGCATGACAGGCTGTGAAGGGTAGCCATGAAGACAGAATGACAGCAGTAAAGGCGGGGTCTGTGATGGAGTGGCAGCAGCGAAGGTGGAGTCTGTGACTATGGTGACGGAGTGTCAGCAGTGAAGGTGGAGTGGAAACGACGAGGCCTTCGAGGCCTTCGGGGTTGGGGAGCAGCGGAGGCAGCGCAGGAAGGGACGATTGGACTACAGGGGTCAGGGATACAATGCTGCAAAACAGTTTAACACAGTTCTTAATGCACGTAAATCACTGGAGTTACAAACTGGGAGTTACAACTTGGAAATGTTACTATCTTAACATAGGCTCTGAACTCTGACTATTACATTCACAAATTAACACAGACTTAAAGTTACAACTCTTACACTGACAGTTTAATACATTTAGAGGTATAACTACTAAGTAACGTTTTAACACAACCGGTTTAATCTGAGGTTCCTTCACTTCAACAGGGGAGAGCGTCCTGCGTATTTGCATAATTGCCAGATTTCAGAGCACGGGCTGCAACCTGGGCACCTCACCGGGGCTGCTCTTCCCTCGCCCGGGGGCTCGGCAAGCTCCGGACAGGGGGGAGGTTTCAGACCGTGCTCCCGAGGGGCCAGAGGAGAGGCCTGCCCCGGGAACGAGATACGGAGGTGGCCGGGGCCCGAGCGCGGTGCTGGGGCACGGCTGCGGTGCCCGACGGCAGAAAGCCCTCGGGGGCTGTGAAGGGTGCGAACCCCCGGGGCGCGGCCAGGCGGTGCCCGGGCCCCCGGGGGCCGCTGCCCTTACGGAGGTGCTGCCGCTGGGGATGGGCTCCCCGCTCCCTCCCGGCGACATCTGCAGCGCCGAGCCAGCACGCTGCCCTCCCGGCGGCTGGCGGGTGGCTCCCGGCCCGGAGGCTCGCACTGCCACCAGCGAGCGGGGATAAAGGGATTAAACGGCACGCTCGTTCCGCGAGGTGGGGGGGGCTTGGCCCGCTCCGGCCTCCCGCTCCCCCCGAGCGCCGCCCCCGCCGCCTGCACCCCGGCCCCGCGGCGCTGTCCCCGGGCGGCCCCGGCCGCGGGAGGCACCGGGCGCGCCCGCGGTGCCTCATTGTTCCCGTAACCAACCGGGGCTGCCGCCGCCGCCCGCAGTGCTCGGGGCGACGGGGTTCGCCGCTGCTGCTACCGGGAAGGGGATGCCCGGGGACACCCTTTTCAGCCATTTTAAAACAGCAGAGCTGCTGGCGTCTCGCCGCGGGTGCCCCGTTCCCGCCTCCTCTCTTCGGAGCCCATTCTGCGCTCGGACGATCCTGACGGAGATGCGGGGGATCCCCCCGCCCTGAAGTCAGCACCACCCGCGTACGCTCCGCACCTGCGGTGCCCGGGAGAAACTCCACCCTGCGGGGACACCGCGCTCCTCCTGAGCCCTGTCCCGGGGATGTGGCCAGTCCTGGACCCTGCTCCCCCCCGTGCAGCCAGCTCCCATTCCAGCCCCAAACCGGGATGCAGCCGGACGCTTCCACGGCTCTGGCTTGGGCTGCTGCCAGCCCCAGGCCGGGATGCAACCTCCCCACGGGAGTCGCGGCTTCTCCCTCCACAGCCGGGCCCGGGCGGGCTGGCCGGGCGCCAGGAAGGTGAGGTTAGCCTCGGAGCTGGCTGGCGGATGGCATGTTATTGTGAAAAGCGAAAAGCGAGCGGGGAAGGCAAATAGGAGCATGGCACCGTATAGGCTCGCCACGTGACCGAAATGTGTTTATCTCGCCCCGGAGAAGCCGGGCTGCCTGCGGAGGACAACCCTGCCTTCATGGCACAGGCACAACTCCCGTGGCCGCGGACGGTTCTGGGCCCTGCGCGAGACCACTTCTGTTTGCTTTCGCTGTCGCTTCGGCTCTTATCATTTGCCTTGTCATTCATCATCAACCTCTCCCGGGCTCCCTCCCCCTTGCTCCCCCCCGCCGCCTCTCCCAGGGTCAGTCGGGAAAAAAACTGAGAATCCATCTGAGTGAGACGCGGGAAGAAGGGTTGGATGGTGATGTGGCTGGGTGGAGGGCGGAGGGGTGTGTGTGTAAGAGCAGCTGCATGCAGAACAAAGGTGCTGGAGGGTGGCTTTTGGTGCTGGAGCAGAACCTCGTAAATGGGAGATTTCCGTTCACAAGACTCCGCTTGCACAGTTTCTGTCCTGCCCTTGAACTGACAAGTGAATATCTGCATTGCAACCAGAAAGTAAATCACACCGAGCCTGGCTCGGGGAGGGCGCGCACGACGCCTCAGTCTGTTGCTAAGTGCAAAAAAAGTGGAAGATTTCAGCCTCCCAGCGCAGCCCCGCTTCTCCCATACAGTATTTACTTAGGGCGCCCGGCGAAACGCGCTCAGTGTTTATTATGGAGAGTGCCGGGGCAAGCTCGCATTTGCGTGATTAGGAGCAAGCGGAGGAGCGGCCGTGGCGCGGAATATCAAAGCGAGACCGCCTTGGCAGGGCTCCCAGGCAGGGCTTTACTGGCACCCGCGGGATTCCGCGGGGTAGGGCGAGCGCGGCCCGGGCGGCGGCGGCTGCCGCTCCCCGCTCGCCGCCGCCGGGGCACGGGGGGAGCCGGCGGCCCTTTGCGGGAGGCCCGAGGCCAGCGCCGTTCCTGCCCTGGAACGGGGCGCAGCGGCCGGGCCGGGGCTCTGCCCGCCGCCTCGGCGCTCCCCAGCCCCAGCCGCGGCCAGCCGGCCGGTAATCTCATTAGTGCCGTCGCGTTTGGGCAGTAAAGCGCCCGGCGTCCCCGCCCGGCCTCGGGAGAGCAGACAAAGGTCTGCGAAGCGAGGCCCTGCGGCCGTGCCGCGCCGGCCGGCCCTGTTAATGTTCAATCGGGAGCCGGGGAACCGTGCCTCTCCGTGCCGGGGGGCGCCGACCCCCGCCCGCCGCTGCCGGGCAGCCCGCGACGAGGCCGGTCCGACGTAGCACGCCTGGCCGCCTTACCCCGCCAGGATATTTTCTCCCTGGAAGTTATGCTAAAATAACATTTGTGTGCACGTTAATGATTTATTTATGTGGCTAATAACGCTCACATTCTCGCTGATATTTGTCTAGGCGAAAGACCAGCTGCGAATGCCCCGCAGCTGTAGCCAGAGCTAGAACAGAGTGCCTTGGAACCAGAAATCAATGCTCCTGAAATGAACAAGTGGACAACTTATTAGGCTCAGTCACTCCACACGCTGTCCCCTGATAACGAATAGATGAAGTAGACGCCGGAGAAGGGACATGCCTGGGGAGGCCATACACGCCTGCTCCTTCCCGGAGAGGCGGGGTGACACCGCGGGGCACCGCCAGCCGCACGGACATCCCCGGGCGGGGCAGGGGGCCGTGACACGGCACTCGCGGGCTGCCCAGGGTTAGGTGGCGATAAACACAGCGAACGCCCGGGAGAACGGCTCCGGGGGTCACTGATAAAGGTGTCCGGTTTCCCTGCTGCTCCAGAGAGCACAACCGACAGGTTCAGCGAGATCACGTACTCGTGGCTTCTCTGCCTAGAAACAGTCACGCTAATTTTGCATTTTTACCATCCACAGGGAGGAAAAATACCTGTCGTCCCGCAATGCAAATTCTTACGCAAATAGATCTGCGGGTGCACAGGGACCTGCTGGCAGCCTGACCTGTCAGCCGAGAGTCGCTGGCCCCGAGTTTAGAGGTGCCGGCCAGCAGCGGCACGCCCCGAAAGCACATGGGATCTTGAAGACTCCCTGTTAGCCCCTCGGAACTTGCTGCTGCCTCAGAAAACTCCGAGAAAGAGCCTGCGGTTAATCTCCAAGGCCTTCATACATCCCTGGCGAGCAGCGCCCCAGCGCTAAGTGCAATTAACATAACAGACACTAAAATAGGAGAGCGGCGCTGAATTTAATTTGCAGGCTTAGGAAAAAAAAAAAAAGGGAAAAAAAAAAAACCTTAGCACTTAGAGCGTTCTGGTGATGAACGCAAGAAGTGATGTGGAAGGCGGCGGAGTAGCCCTCCTGCCTCGGAGCGGGGCCGCGGACAGTTCTGGGGACCCTCTGTGGGAGCCGGGACCACCTTGGTGCTCGCAGGTTCCTAGACGGGTCAGCTCCTCAGACGGCGATGCCTCCCGCGGCATCGCCCCAGCGCGGCTCCCCCCGGGCCAGTGCTCCCGCGGCCACCAGGGCAACCGCAGCGCGCCCAGGTCGCCGGCGCGGGCAGGCACCTCCCTGAGGCTCCCTGCTGCCCGCCCCGACACCCACACACCTAGATCCGGCTCACTTTCCTGGCCCCGCTGCCCCTGGGGAGAGGGAGGACATGGATGGGGGGCAGAAGCGACGGGGCAACCCCCTCCCCGCTTTTCCTTCCCCCCCTTCCCTCCGCCTCCTGCAAACTGCCGCTGAAGTTCACAAAAGAGCGAGACATAAAGAGATCGAGGTTTCCGAGAAAAGGGAGAGGCGAAAATAGCGAGGTAAAGGAAAAAGGGGGGGGAAAAAATCGTCGCAACAGAGGGACCCACCGACCGGCTGGGAAGCTGGTGGTATCCGGCCGGGGGAGAGGGGGGGAAGGAAGGAGCAAAGAGGGCTTTAAAAAACTGGAAGGCAAAAGCTGTTGGGGAGGAAGTGTAAACCGAGAGGGAGGCTGGGGGAGGGGAGAGAGCGCCATCTTTTCATGTCACAGTCACAGAGACAGCGCTGGGCTCGGCCACAGTGTCTCGGTTTCTTTTTAACAGCGGAAAACGTGCGATTAGCAGGCAGACGGGCGGAGACTACCAGCCCTGCGCGCACACACAGCCCGCAGCTCTGTCTCAGCGCCGTGTAATCCCAGCGCTCAGCCCTTCTGCACCCCCTCATTAAAAACCCGGAGATTTCCTCCTCCGCTCTCCGAGGAAAACAACGCCTGCCACCGCCTGAACCCTGGCAGCGCCGCCCGCCCCGCACCGTCCGCCCGGAGCCGCCCAGAGGCCCCGCGCTCCCTGGCGCGCTGCACAGCGAGCTGCGCGCTCCCCGTCACTCGGCCCCTGCTTCCTCTCGGGAGGCTGATTCTCGCCCCCCCTCCCATCTCAAAGGGCCGCCCCCGATGGGACGCACAGCGGGGCTTGAAGGGGGGGGGCGTGGGGAGGGCTGGCTACAGCCTCTTCTACCCTCCGTGTCTGTCCCCAGGGGCTGCTGCTCCCCCGCTGCCAGGGCGGCTGCTCGGTTCCCCCCCGCGTTCTCCCTTTATCCATCCCCAGGGCGAGGGTGGGGTGCGCCGAGCCGGAGCTCCCCGCGCTGGGGCCGGCGGCGGGGAGCAGCGCCGAGATCGCCCGGGAGCCGGCGATCCCGCGGTGGAGCCGGGCACCGCCGCCCACGGCCCCATGAACAGCGCTTTATTCCGCAGCGCTCAAACCCCTCATTGTGTTTGGCAGAATCACCTGCCTCCTCCGGAGCCGAGCGATTAATTTAATGCGATACAGAGTGCGCTCCCTCCCGGCCCCTCCTCAGCGGGGAGATTTCCGCCGGGCGCTCCGCGCCGCGGAGGAGGGGCACGGCACAGCGCGGCGGGGCACGGCACGGCAAAGCGGGCTGGCATCCTCCGAGCACCGGCTCTCCCGGCGGCGCCCGGGGAGACGTTCCCCGCCCGGTAGCGGTGGAGCGGCAGCTCCGGTCGGAGTCCCACATAAGCATCCGCCGCGCAGACCTGCTGGGTGCCCGGGGGGGGCTCTCGAGGCGGGCGGGGGCCGAGCCGTGCCTGGCCAGGGGATTTGATGGGTCGTTGGCTGCGCCTGGGGAAAGGCGGGCGGGAGGGGGGCGGTTGGCTGCGCCTAGCGATGGGGGATTTGAGAGGGAAGGGGAGGGGGGCTGAGCTCGGTGGAGGGGGTGCCGACTGCCGCGACTGCTGGGGACGGCGGCTGTTATTATTGTTATTACTGTTATTGTTATTTTTAGGGGGCGGCGGTGGTGGGAGCGGGGGGGGAGTGGGGCGGTCCGCGCTCGGCGGGGGGCGACGTGGTAGGGGGGCCGCCGGCTGCGCCCGCGGAAGGGGCACGAGGTGAGGGTGGTGGGAGAAGCGTCTCCTCTGTTTCTAATAAAGGAAACGACTTTTATTGAACGATAAATGCAGGGGAACGAAAGTCGTGTGGGTGCGCCTGGTGGGGGCGATTGATTTGGCAGGGGAGGGGAGGCGGCTGCCCGTGCCGGCGCGGGCTGTTTGGGGCGGGAGGGGCCGCCTGGCCTCGGCTGCTCCTGCCCGGGAGGGATCGCGGAGAGGGGGCGGCGGCCGCCCCGGTGGAAGGGGACGAGGGCAGCCCCTGTTGGTGGGGGGCCGGAGCGGGGAAGTGCGGGATGCTCGCGGTGGGGGGTCCGGCGGGAGGGGGACGCAGGCCACGGGGTGGTGCCGCCTGCCCCTCTCGGGCAGGGGGGGCTGAGGGGGAGGTGTCGGCTGCGCCTTGCCAGTTGGGATTTGATAGGGGCGGTAGGAGACACGTCTCCTGTTTCTAATAAAGGAATCGGCTTTTATTGAAGGATAAATGCAGAGAACCAAAGTCGTGTGGGCTGCAGCCGCCGAGCTTCGTTAGCTGCCGATGTGACTGTGAAGATAAAACGCTCCACAATAACTCGAGCGCGAACAGCGCCGAGGATGGGGACGCGCATTCCCCGATGGCCTTGGCCTCCGGCCCCCTCGGCCCCGGCCCCCTCGGCCCCGGCCCAGCGGCGGAAGGTGCCCGGGGAGCCTCAGACCGTGTTAACGGCTCGGCCTTGGGACTTCGCCAAGTTTCTGTGACTTAGGGGAACTCTGGGGATGAGTAATCGCGCCAGGCTGGGGTTTGGGAGGGAGGTTTTTTTTTTCGCTCGCTCGCTCTCTTCTTTTTTCCCCTTGTCATCAGCAGCTGACCCACTCACTTCGAGAGCACGGCACCGACGGGTTTCTGAGAACTGCAGCAGGAGGAGATGGGGGCTGTGGCGAGGCATGGGAAGCCCCCCCACCGTCTTGGCTCCCCGCCGAGCCACCCCGGCTCCGCTCCGGCCCTGGCCCTGAGCACGTTGGGGCAGCGCGGGGTCGCTGCTATCGCATCTCCCGTGCGGTGCCCTCGATGTGTCTTTGCCGGGGGACAAGGGGACGCACGCCACACACACTCTGCTGCCTCGCGTGGAGGCCCGTGTGGAGGTTTCCCAGGCCAGCGAGGACACGGCGCTGCCGCGCCTTGCCCTCGGGAAGGTGTCGGGAAGCCTTTTCTACTCGGTTTATCGCGGGTGGCGACGGCTCGAGAATGGGAGGGGGAAACTCCGGGCCCACAGGGAGGCCCCGGGGACCGGGAAGAAGCGCGTAACCCCGGCCGTGGCCGTGGCAGGCGCGCCGGAACAGCGCCCGCATCCTGCCCGCGGGCCGCGGGGCGGGCGCGGCGGGGCCTTGCCCGGTGCCGCAGAGGGCAGGGCCACCGCCGAGTGCACCGGGCACTGTGCCCGCACCCGGCCTCCGCCCGTGCCTGCCGGGCAGCGGGGCTCGGGGGCGGCCGAGAGGCTCAGCATCAGAACCGAGCACGGCCGCCCACAGCGGATCCTGCAGCTCGGATGGGGACAGGCCGGGGTGGAGGAGTGTCGCCGTCGGGGGTGCTGCAGCGAAACGAACTGGGAAAGGCAGCCTGGCTCTGGCTTTGCCTCGCCCTCCGCAGCCTGTGGGGCCGGCGCGGGGCTTTCCCTAGAGCGGGGCTCTGCCCACTCCGGGGGCAGCGAGGGGCCGGGTCCCCCCCGCCTGCGACGGGGAGCGGGCACTGCCGGGGAGCGGCGGGGAGCCGCTAATCTCGGCGCCTGACAGGTTTCGGTCCTCTGATTACCTGCGTGATTTGGCTTCCGAGAGGCGCTCTGTGAAGCGGCTGCTGCCCTTGTTTGGGTACCCTGATGGCGGAGCGGGGGGGCGCGGGGGAACCACGATGTAGAGAGATGAAGTGAGGACGGGGTTTTAAATGGCACTTCTGAACGGAAAATACTTTTATTTTCCCTTGGATTTTTGAAGCTGCTTTCGAAATGAACATTTTCTGAGATAAGAGGTGACCGATCAGAATCGCTGGGGGGAGGTTGTAAGCAGACGTTTTGCCCCAGCTTACTGTTATCTTATCTTTCACACTTGCAGGGCGAAAAAGTGGCTTATCTTTATACCCACCCCCCTCTCGCCTTAATTGCTAAAAACACTGTGAAGTGTTAAGTACAGGACTAAAGAATCTCTCCGCGTGTCTGCCATGCGAGTGCAGGGGCGGGGGGGGGGGGGGTTGGTGGTGTCCGATTTTAAAAATTAGGGGCTTTTCTCTGGAAAAGGTACACGCGTGTAGGCACCGAGAGCCCCTCCCTGCCCTCGCTCTGCTGCTGCTTTGATGTTGCAGGCTCTCATTTCATATGTATGCACCCCGACGAGCCACCCGCCGCTGCCGGGCTTCCAGCCGGGGCGCAAATCCCGCTCGGCACGCTGGCGAGCCCGGGGGCCGCGCCGCGGGGCGCGGGCGCAGAGGGCGGCGGAGGCCTCCGCTGTCACCTCTGGGGCGGAGTGAATAACCCCAGTGTTTATGAACCCGGGCTCAGAATTGGTATTCAGCGCCGAGCCACCGTCTCCTCGCTTTCTCTCCCCACCCCCTTCGAAACAAAACACAACACAAAAACAAAACCAGAAGGAGGACGGAGGTGATTCATCGACTGTATCCAATTATTAACATACAAGCTGTAGTCTGCACAAACACACCTTCAAACCATGGCGGTTCCCCCGGCCGCCGTATTATGTTTAAACTCGGGAGCATGGTGGCTTCTGTTCCTCCGCCAAGTCACCGCTCGCTGCCGCTCCTCTCCAGGCCGCCGAGAGACGGGGACGGGCCGCAGTCCGCGCCTGCCGGGGCCCGGGGACCCCACCGGGAAAAGGGGTTGTAGCCTCCAGCTCCCGCGCATCGCCTTCAAAGGCGAAGCCTGAGCCTCGCCCGCGTCGCTTTCCGCCGGGCCGGGGTTTTGTTTGCTCCCATTCCTGTCCGTCCCCGGAGCCCTCCACGCCGCCCTCCCGCCGAGCCCCACCGCTGCCCCCCGCTGGGCTGGGGGGAGGCGACGAGAGCGACAACCTCGCCGGCGCTATTTTTACTCCTCTCCAGACTTGTGCGGCGCACGCCCCCTCCCCTGCAGGGCCTTGCCTAGCGGCTGCATCTCTCGGCTCTCAGGAGCGGCCGGGTCCGCCCGCCTTTCACCTCCGCCTGCCCCTCGGCCCCACCGCTGGCGCGGTCCGGCCCCTGCGCCCGGGGCAGCGCCCACAGCGGCCCCGGGGGACGGGGCGGGGGACACACACACGGGCGCGCCGCAAGCACACAAAATGGCCGTGGTATGCAAGTGGGAGAGGTGGAGGGGGCAGCTCGCAGCCGGCCTGCCCTCCTCCTGCAGCTGGGCTGCCGCCCCCCTTCCCCGGGCCGGGGCCCGCGCCGCGCATCGAAGCGCGGTGAGCTTGGCGCTGCGAGCTCTGAGCTCTGCCCGGGCCCGGCGAGCGCTTCCCCGGCCGCGGCGCGGCGGGCCGAGCTCCCCGGCTGGGGGCAGGCCGGCAGTGCGAGTGTTTGTCTGCCTGTCCTTGACGGGCTGTCCCTGCCGGGCTGTCCCTGCCGGGCTGTCCGCTCCGGGCAGCGAGCGGCCACCGCAGGGCCGCAGGCACCTCCGCTGTTTGGTGGAGCAGGGAAGGGGTGCGGAGCAAAGCAAACGCAACATGAGCGATTTGGCATTCGCCTTTGTAAGAAAGATAGCGGCGCTTAGTCCGTGAACCGAGCGCGTTTTGGGCTCTCCTGAGGAGACGGAAAGAAAATTATGGATCTCCTGTCAACGGAGTAGCCCTGAACTACGAAGTAAAATTATGGTACTTCTGCTATGCAAAACCCCTTTGATTGCACGGGGAGTTTGCATGGCGGTGTAACAATGTGCCGACGCCGTGTCAGGTCTGAAAGCGCTGCAGACCCTGTATAACGCCAATTGAGGCTTGTCTTGTTTTGTTATTCAGATTTCTACACTTCCATTAAAAACAGCCTTACAATAACCAATGATAAAGGTCTGATTTAAGACACACTCAAGCAGGGCAATTCAGAGCTCAGGACAGTGATCTGTTATTTATAGGCTTTTCCTAGCACTCATCACCAGGCTGTCTGAGCACCTCTCTCGCATTAATTCATTTCACTTTCGCAGCGCCCATCTCCCCTCTATCTCATTTCCCGTGCCCGAAGGACTCCGGTTGCCGTTTGGTGAGCAGGGGAGCGGGCCGTGGAGGGGCCAGGGCCCGGCCTCGCCGCTCCTGCGCTTTCACCCCCAACTTTCCGAGGTGCGCGGGCCGGGGCGCGGGGAAGCTTCCAATTAGAGGCGGCGCTGGAGGTAAATGAGAGCCGGCATAAAGCCATCCCACTTGGACGCCTCCTGCGAGAAGCCTATTCTGCCATTAACAATGGATTTGTCTTTACGAGGAGGTTAAGTACTTAGCATTATCGGAGCAGCCGTTTTTGCGAGCGCATCCTCGCCCCGGCTCCTCGGCGGTCGCAACAGCAGCGCCAGCGCCGAGCCCCCCTTCCCTCCCGGGGAGAGAGCAGTGTGCAGCGACCTGACCCGGGGGTCAGCTCCCTCCGGGCCGTGTGGGATGGGGGGAGGCCGCCCGGTAATCCGCAAGGCAAGAGCATGCTTTGAATTTTCCGGGGTTAGCGCAGCGGAGCCCGGCGGACCCGCGCTGGGGAAGGCGGCGGGGCGCGCAGGCGGCCGGGGCAGGCCGCGGGAGGAGCGAACTGAAGCCCCAATGTCTTCTCCGGGAGCCGCCAGCCTCCCGCTGCAAAGCTCGGGGATCCAGCGAACAAAAAAGGCACAGAGGCGAACAAGCGCGGGTCTGTTCCTCCCCGCCACGAAGGAAGCTGCGTTCACAAAGAAAGTTTACGGTTAAAAATAAAAGCGGAGCAAGTTTACCCCGAGATAACTTTAAGTCATTAGTGAAAAACAAAAAGCGAACCACCCCTGCCCCAAGCATCCAGCCCTACGCTGTAGGCACACACTTGTGATCCGGGCTTCGCAGCTAGGAGCAAGGGAAGCGAGCGACTTTTGTGATGCAAGTGCGGGCCGCTGGCACCGCGGATCCAGACCTGTGGGGAGAGACAAAGCTCAGATCAATGAAGCTGGGAAGCCGCGGCTGCGGCCACCTCGCCAGAAAACGCGCTAGTTCTGCTTTCATATCGAAAGAAGCAATTTTAATGAGGTTTTCCTAGGAAAGGGGAAAAAAAAAATCCAACAGAGGCCTCCCCTCCAGCTGTGTGCCTGTAACTCACGTGTGTTCAGTCTAATAACTTTTAATGTCTAGCCCTAAAACATCTTTATAAAAAATAGCTTTACAGCGTAATAGGCCAGGTGTCCTTCTGCTTGTTATTGGAGATTAAAAAAACGTGTGGGAGCCTTTTCAGATGCGTGGCCCGCCGCGCCAGGATCAAACCCGGCCGCTACTCGGGGCAGTGCTCCCAGCACGGTGGGACCGCAGCCCGTCCCCGCAGCTTCCAGGGCTCCCCTGCGCGGAAGCTGAGCGGTGCGGCTGCCGTTTCGGGTTTCACATGGGGGATATTTCACTTCTGCTTTGAGACGAGCAAGTTTTTTAAGAGACGCAATGAAACTCCAAAGCCCGTGATGGCAGTTTCATGAAATGCCAGCGCTCTGGCCATGACCCGGCTGCCTGTGTGTATGCGTGGGGGGTGTGTGCTTTTCTCTGGACTCTGTGTCCTTTTCTCGAGCATTGGGCGACCCCCACTTTTTATTTATTTTTTTCCCCCAGACGTAGTGTAGCTTCTCTATTAAAAGCTTCTGGATTTGGGAGGGGGGTAGCTTTAGTAGGGACAACTTTGGAGAACTCTCGCTTTTCCACCTTCAGAGATCAGCAGCGGCGCGGAGCAGGCAGGCAGCCCCGGCCGTCCTGCTCTGGCGTTGAATTCCCACCGCCCTGCTCGCTGCTCCGGCGCCCTCGGAGAGGGAAGCTTTTGCAGCTCATAGCGTCTCTGCAGCCTTTTCGCGCAGGGTCCTGAACGAGGCGATTAAAAATCCCCCCCGGGGCAAACTGTCCGCGTTAATCGCCTGGCGTTTGGCTGGCAGTCGCTCCCACACGGAGCGGCGGCGAGAAGGGCTCGATGCGGCGCCGTCGGCGCTGAAGTGGCAGAACTCCCGCTTCCCCGGGAAGGCGCCGGGAGGTGCGGGGGAGCAGCGGGGCCAAGAGCCCGCCTGGCCCCGAGGCCGGGGCCGCCCCGGGAGCTTCCACGCCGCGGGCCCTGCGGGACCGAACCTGGGAGTATCAGCGAGGATGGGCGTTATGAACCTGGAATTTACAAGTCGAGCTCGCCGAGCCAAAAGTTGCCTTGCCAAAGTAAATAGATGCAGCCGATAACTACCAACCCGGAGATTAAAGGGCTCCACGATCCGGCCGAGAAATCTTAAAGCAGCCGTAGAAATGTCAGCGAGGGAAACGGCACTTCAGCCGTGACCCCACCCCGGGTTGCCACACTGCTCACACCGGGTAAAAAGCGCGTTAAGGGCTGCCAAAGCCGGATCAGGCGAAAACGCGCTTTAATAAGGTCCCCCTCGGCCCCCCCGCCCCCCGCAATGCAGACGTTGACAAACGAGTGGCTTTTTTTCCCATCCCGATTCAGAGCTCGGAGAAGCGGGCCGGGGGAAGCGCGGCAATCAGCGCGGCCGAGCCGCGGACCACGCGGAGCTGGGGGCGGCGGGTGGGACCAGAGAGGGGCCCCGGGGTCGGGGGGCGACACCCCCCCTCCGCCAGTGTGAGAGGCTGCGGCCGAAAGAGCCCGCTCGTGGTGTGACCCCCGCGGCGGGTTACGCCGGCTGCGAGCCCCGGGCAGGTCCTGGGGGAGCGGGAATGCCTTTGCGCGACGGGGGGAACCCGGAGGCGGCGGGTGTGACCGGGGGCGCGGGCTGCATCGCCGGGGGGGATTCCAGGCGCCGTTGGGATCACGGGGGGAGCGGGGTGGGGAGGCCGGGGGCTCCCGGCGGAGGGGCCGGGGGCGAGCGGTGTGGCGGGGGGTGGCAGCGCGGCGCGACCCGCCGCGGAGGCTCGCAGCGATGTCTGGCAGCGCCGCCGCCGCCGGGGTTTTGACAGCTTGGCGGAGCGGAGTGAACGGAGCTTTATGGTAATTGCGGTTCTCCACTGGCCTTCTGGGTAGCGAGAGAGGGGAGTATCGGCGGGGCGGGGGGGGCGGCTTTCCCCTCCTGCCTGCCGGGGAGCGCGGGAGCGCGGAGTCCCTCCCCGGGGCGCCGCAGCTTGGCAGCGACCTGTGCCAGCCGGGGGGAGCGGGCGAGGCGAGGGGCTGGCGGCGCGGCGAGGGGGGGCAAATCAATTAGTCAGGGCAAGCGGGGGAGCGGGCGAGCGGCCGGGCGAGCCCTGCCTGAGCAGAGAAACGCAGCCAGGGGAGGGGGAAACTTGCTGAGGGAAAAAGCGGTGGCGGCGCTGCTGCCGCTGCTGCTGCTGGCGGCGGCTCCCTCGGTGCAGCGCCTGCCCGGGGGGAGGGGAAGGGAGGGGAGGCGACGGCTGGAGGAGGAGGAGGAGGAGGAGGGAGAGAGAGAGGGAGGGGGGATGCGAGGGGAGCGCAGCGTGCAGCAGACGGAGCCCGGTCTCCCAGCGGCAAGGTGAGGAAGAGCGGCTTTCCCGGCGGACTAAAGAGGGGAGGGGGGGGAGAGGAAGAAAAAGAGAGAGAGAGAGGAGGAGAAGAGGAGGAGGAGGAGGAGAATTAAATCCCCAGCCACACACACACAAAGCCGCGGCGGCCAGGGCACGGGAGACGGCGGCGCGGGCGAGATGTGGGGAGCGCCGCGCTCGCCAGCGCAGGAACTTCGCCCGGAGCAAGCCAGCAACATGGCGCTGCCAAACCAGAGCCGGCAGCCGGAATGAGCATCGCGGGCTGCCGCTCCCACTCCCGCCGCTGAGCCCAGCCGAGCCGAGGAGCAAAGCCCTTCCCGCGGGCACCTGCCCCGTCGGCGCAGAGGCGGCCACGTTCCTGCTCCCCGCGCCCCGCAGCTCTCTGGTCTTTCCGCGCCCCTTCCCCGACCCGCCCGCGCTGGGGCAGCCCGCGACACACGCACCCACGGAGAGGGGGAGTGGGATCGTGAAACTTTTCTCGCCTCTTCCTCCCACCTCCGACGGGGCTGCCCTTCAGGGAGAGCAGCAGGGCCAGGCGACGGTGTGGGGATCCGCGTCTCGGACCGCGCACGCCACAGCCCGCGGCGCGGCAGGAAGGTCAGTGCTCCGCTCCGCGAACAGCTCCCGTGCGGAAGCGCCGCCGCCGAGTGCCGCGGTGCCGGGGGCGGCCGCGGGGCTCCCCTGGCCGGCCGCGGGAAAGGCGGAGCGGCGGCGCCGCAGAAAGTTACGGCGCGGGGCAGCAGGGCTCGGGTGGGAGCGGCGGGCGGGCGGCGGCGGCAGGAGGCTCTAGCGGAGCACCTCCGGGGCTGCGGTGTCGGAGGGGAAGTTTAGAGGCAGTTACTCGTGAAGATGTCTGTTTGGGGCAGCGGAGGCGGGGGGAAGCTCCCGATCGCGTTGTCGGCTCCGGTGCGCCCGTGTGGGGAGTGGTGGCGGTGTTCCCGTCATCTCGCACTTAATGATCGGGAAGGCGCCGGAGCAGCGGCGTTACGGGGGCTCCCGTGGGACGGGGCAAGCAGGGAGCGGCGCTGCCGGCTCGCCCAGCGGGGAGAGCTCCCGCGCCGGGCGGGCCGGGCTCCGCTCCCCGCCAAGAGCAACGCGCGGTGCGGCGGCGGCGGGCAGGTGAGCGGCGGGGAGACCCCGCTGCCGGCTGCCTTCTCCCGCCGAGAGACCCCGCTGCCGGCTGCCTTCTCCCACCGGGAGACCCCACTGCCGGCTGCCTTCTCCCCGCCGGGAGAGCCTCGGGCTCTGCTCCCCACTGTCCCTCCGCCCCGGCGGGGCGGGCGCCGCGGCGCACGTGGGACAGGGCGGCCCGGGGCTTTCCCGTGCGCGGAGCTGTGCTGGCGTGAGGTCCGGCGTGACACGGAAGTTTAGTCAGCCCGAAAATGTAGTTTGGAGTTGGGAGAGCGAGCAGGAGGGAGGCTCGGGGCTTGCCATCAATGGGCCGGCCGGAGGGGGACGGCCAGGCGGGGAGGCAGCGGAGGCTGCTTTGTGAAGCTAGGGCCAAGTGGGGCGGCTCTGCGCAGCATATGAGGCATGCATTTGATGTTCGCGGAGCGAGTCCGGGGGCGAGGGCTGCGGAGCGTTCACGTTCCTCTTTCTTTCTCGATGTGTGTATGTTGGGTGGTTTGTTGTTTTTTTCTTTCTTTTCCTTTCCCCTTCCTCCTTCCTCCCTCCCTCTCTCTCGTTTCCGCGATGTCCGTCAGATCCCGGGTTTGGTGATCGCAGAGGGGGCGAGGGGAAGGCGAAAAGCACCTCCCCCATATACCCCGACAAGAAAAAAAAAGCCCCGACCATAGCGAGCGGTGTAAAACTGACAAAGTGTGGGGACTGACTTTAATGGTATCGCCTCGGAGCTCCTCTCAGCATTAATTCCCACTAATGAATCTTTTCCAGAAACTCCGTTCATTGCTTTCATCTGCTCTTTAGAGCCCGCAGCTTTTGTATTCGTGTTTGCATTAAAAAAGGGGGGGAGCGGGCGGGGGGAGCCCAACCCGCACCACGTAGCCAAGCCCGGATTTTCCAAAGGTTTCTATTAACTTTTTTTTTCCCCGCCCCCTCCCCGTGGCCCTACCGCGGGGGGCGGCCGGGAAGAGCAATGCCCCGCCAGAGCCGCTTGGGAACAAAGCTGGGGGCAGAGCGGGCGGGCGGTGCGGGCTCTGGGTCCCCCGGGCAGCGCCCGCACCCCCCGCCGGTGACTCCGCCGCTCCCGGGTCACCGCTTCCCGCAGCTCCGTGCGCGCCGCCGCCCGCCGACACCGGCGTTCCGCTCCCTCCGGCCGCCGCTCCCGCCGACTTTCGTCCCCGAGGTGCTGAGGCTTGCCTGTCTGTCTGGAGCCCGGTGCTGTCGCCCTTGCGACACACCGATTCATTTCCTTTCGGTTCTGCTGTTGGAGCCGCTGGGTGGGTTTTTTTCCCTTCCTTTTTTTTTTTTTTTTTCTTCCCGAGAGGTAGCCAGCGCAGCGCTCACCCTAATTGCTTTTAGGAGGATTAGGAGCAAATTCCTCCCCCCTCCCTCCCCGCCCCCCCCGCCGGGTTGCCTTCGCGCGCCGGGGTTGCAGTTTATCCCTGGTGCAGTTCTTTGAATTGCTGTCACAAATAGGTGACTCAGAGTTAATTAGGAAGTATGCACCGGATCAATGGGCTGCACAGCTCATTAGTTATTCCCCAGCCTTTTGCAGCGTTGGACCTCCGGCTCCTCGCCCCGTATACCTCTTTAATACGCAACCTGGAGGGCTGGCAGGGAGCAGGGAGTACTTCGGATGAGGGGGGCCGGCTGCGAAGGGATATGGGAGCTTCCAGGTTGGGAGATTGCATAGGGACGAGTGACCGGGACTCCTACTGCTCCCCCCGTCCCTCCCGACCCCGCTATCAAACCCGGCGTCACGCACGGGCGTGGTGGGCCCTCGCCCGCCCCGGGATCGGAGGGACGAGGCCGGAATGTTACCAAAAACAAACACACACACACACAAAAAAAAAAAAAAAAAAAAAAAAAAAAAAAAAAAAAAAAAGTGTGTGTGTTTATTGGAGCGTACGTTGAGAGAGCAGACAAAATCTCATTTGTCAGGCATGAAGGTGGGCTATGTGGAAGGCTATAAATATACCGGGGAGGATTGTATCGCGGTCACTTTTCTGTTCTTCGCCATTTCTAAGGTGAGTGGTGGAGGCTGAGGGACCGGGCAGGGGCTTCTCCTGGTATTGTTTGTCCGTCTGTGATAGATCGGTCTAGACAGCCGCTCAGGCTCCCTGCGAGCTCAGGAACCAGAGCCTGAAAGGGAGAGTGGGGGAGACGAAAAGGAAAAGGTCACCGCGATATTTTTTTCTTTTTTTTTTTTTTTTTTTTTTTTTTTTTTTTTTTTTTTATGGTGGTGGTGGTGATGGTTGTTAACCCTTCACGCCAGAGGGGATGGGGGCTGGCTATCCCGGCCTGGAAAGATGCGGGAGCACAGCAGCGATCGCAGGGATGATGTCGGAGCCGGAGGGACGGGGTAGCGCTGCCCCGTTCCTCTAATGGCTTTATACGAGATGTTTCCCACAACAGGAAAAGAGTTCACGAGGCGAGTGCCAGATGATTTCGTTCCCAGGAGTTTCCTCTCTGGAAACTCCGAGGAGCGCTTGGAGCCGGCTCGGGGCCGGGGCAGCCGCCGCAGCCCCTCGGGCCCGGGGCCGTCTCCGGCGCTCCCCGCCCCTCGCGGCCCTGCCGTGCCCGCCCTCCTCCCGCGGGCCGCGGTGGAAATCCCGAGATGGAGCTTCCCGGCCCCGCGGGGGGGCGGAGGGCGAGTTTCCGTGGCCGCCTTCGTGTTCCGTCAACTTCTCCCCCAGCGTCTCGGCGCCGTTGGCCCCACGGGGCCACATCTGTGCTCTCAGCGTGGGGCAGCCCTGGGCTCGCAGGCAGGAGCCGGGCGTGCCCGCCTCGGGGTGTTCGGGAGCCCACGGGAGCAACACACCTCGTGGAACGCCAGGGCAGGTGGCGAGCGGGGTCTGCGATGCAGCTCGGGCGGGTCGGGGTTGTTCGCAGCTCCTCTGAGCGTATGTGCTTCCTTTTGTGCTTGAGACGTCCTCGGTGCATGAGATGCTATCCTGGCGTGCAAGCCTGGGCGGTACAGACTAAAAGCAGTTAAGGCTTTAGAGCGATAGATAAAAGCTGGTTTTGTTGGATTCGCCTGCAGCACAGACCATTCCCATCCCTCTTTGTCTGAGCCCTGGTTCCGGGCGCTACAGCCTTATTGGAAATGCTCCCGAGCAGTCCACGCAGCCAGGGCAGCAGGCAGCTCTGCGCTTATTTACACGTCACATCTAAATACATCTCTAATTAGATAGAAGCAGCGCCGGAAATGGCAGATTTGTTGCATATCTAATAGAGACCAGTGCAAACAGACTCAGCAGGGTTTCCCTCTCTTCTCCCCCCACAAAAAAAACCCCCACCATCAAGACCAAGCCAGTAATCTGAGAGTGAACAGAAATGAGTTCTCCTATTTGAGTGCATTATGAACCACATTGGCAAATGTCTCTAATATTTAAAGCAATACTTGGGATGTGTGAGCTGAATGCCCAAATATGGACTGGGTCTTGAAACAATACTGGTGCCTTGGCTTTATTCCTGTGCTGGTGGACAATCCAGGCTCCGTGTCACACGCTGTATCTGCCCTTACCAGAATGTGCCAAGAGCTGCAGCTTCTCAGGCAGTTCAAAATTGTCATTCCTCTTCCCTCCTCTTCCTCCATCCTACGATAATTCACTTTTTTGAAGACTGATGAGGAAGCCAAGGGTCCCCTAACAGTGACTGAGCTGCAGGGGCTCGTGTACAGTCCATGCAAGCAAACTTTCTGGATCTGTGCAGCTGCGAGTGCACAAAGTTGTTGACATGTTTCCATGTCTCCGTTTGTGGAGAAAACGGACACAGGTCACCACAGCCCAGAATAATGACTGCTGCACATACCAGCGCAGTTTTGGCAATGTGTGCCTGTCGTTTACAAGGTCTCTCAACTCTGACCGATGAGTGGCCCCTGCACAGACAGGCAAAAGGCCTGCTGCAGTTGAGGTCGTAGCTAAGCAGCCACGTTGCCCTCAGACTAAATATGGCTTGCAGTAAATCGGTTCTTAGCGTGATCTCCGATTTCTGCATGTCCTGACAGAGGTCTGTGCTCTTACTGGGACCCTGCAGCGTAGTTGGGTTCCACCGGTGATGTGCGATGCGCTGTCTTTCCCCCGAACACTGCAATACATCACATTTTAGTGTGGGCTTAGAGCAGCACGAAGCCGAGTTTAATACTTCCTCCTCAGGCTGGCGTTGCTTTAGAAATAATAGGTGGCCAGAGCAGGCCTGCTCCAGTCTTTGTGGGTTTTGCAATACCCTGAGCAGTGACACGGAGGGCCTGGCTCACCCTGTCAAACGCCGAGCAGCGCTCGCTGGCTGCACCGCGTGTGCGTGCCGGAGGGAACGCGGAGGCCTGGGCTGCAGGCAGGGGGAGTTCCCCGGGCTGTGAGCAGATCCCGTTAATCCTCTGGCCTTTCAGGGAACTGGCTTACAGCAGCCGCTGCTCCGGAGCGACCTTTCCCTCCGACCTGACCTGCTCAGGTCCCCGGGCTGCGGCGGGCAGGGAGGTCTCTGCCAGGACAGCGCATCCTTCGTTGGGTTTCTCTGGAGCGGAATGCCAGCGCTCCTTCGAATGGCTGAGCAGATGAGGTGGGGAGGGAAAGGAGGAGGCCAAGAACTCCTTGCAAATGTGGCTTTAGGAAAGTTCTGCTGCTTTCCAGCAGGGAATTCGTTTTTCCTTGTTTGCTGGACAGCAGTTCTTGGCTGAGGGGAGATTTTTTTCCCCTCCTCTCTTCCATTGCTGGAAAAGTTAGCGAGTGAGAGCACGCCTCGGTATCTGCATGCCTGTTTTCCAAAACTGTTGTCTGAATTATTTGGTACTCTTCCTTCACTCTTTGCACCCCAAAACTACCTCATGAGCTGATAGATTTGGTGCCATGTGATTAGACATGCAAGGAAGTCCGCTTGGAGAATATCCTGACAGCATGAAATATAATTTGTGATCTGAGAGACAGTTTCCAGTATAATCTCATTATGCACCACAGACTCCCGGTGTTATTTTGTAGAAGGCGGACAATGATCAATTTACATTGACCTAGGGCTGGGTGAGCTTTTAGATGGTAATTGCCATATTGATTTGCATGCAAAAAGAAGACCTGCTAAAATTAAAGACCGGAAGCTAAATTAAACAAAATTTATTGTCTAGGTGCAAACTAAAAGACTTGTTAAAGTCTGCGTAGACTTGGAAAGCTATGAAATTGAGAGAAACAATGATTCTCATCCTGATAATTCAGTAAAATGAATCTACATGATGGGACAAGGGGCTGCAAAGCGCCCATTGTGAGTGGAGGCACACAAGCCTGGGCTGTTCCCTGTAAGCCCTGACTCCCTAAACAATCCGAGAATAAAATATCTCCTCTGTCCAATGAAAATCTCAGTCTGAATGTTGGGATTGTCCTACTAAGAAAAACAAAGCTTTATTTGGATAAGACAATTAAAGTGGAAAGCGCAGAATCCACCAGCCACACTGGGAACAGCTCGCATAAAGAGCTGAGTGTGTTCAGTAGAGCACAGGGGAAAGGGGAGGCTCGGGGCTGTGCTGCACGGCCCAGCCTGCGTGGGGAAAGCCTGTCATTGTGTTTCCCCTGCCGGCTCCTCGGCCAGGAGGGCTGAGAGTGCTCAGCCTTGGTGCTCTCCTTTCCACAGCTCCTGCTGCCCTTGGAGTAATCTCCCACATGCAGGAGCTGCAGCAGCTTGGTGCTGTGCTGGGGTCCCTCCCTATGCACCTCCAGACGGCCCACGGTGGGTTGCAGTGTGCCAGCTCATTCTGTCTCAAAGTGTGGTTTGCTTTTCGTTTTCAGCTGGAGTGGCTCTTGGTCTTACCCCAATACCTCACTTGGGGGGCCTTGTATGCCTTTCAGTATTTGCATATCATAAAACATTTGGGCCTGTATCTTCAGCTGTAAAAGTGAAAACTCCACCTTCACGGGAGTATTGGAGTAGCTGGCACTTGGCACAGGTGATAGCAGAGAGAAGGACACCTGCACTTGCACAGAGAGCAGACTCCATGCTTGGGGCAGCCTGATGGGTATCCTTGTCCCTGTGTGGGCAGGTGCTGTGGGGCTGCTTGGCCCTCACCCACTGCTGTGTTTCCTCTGTGTTCCCCTGGAGTGGGGTGGCATTGCATCTGGGAGTCTCCTGGAGGGGTGAGAGAGCTTTTTGGGGCTGGTTTAGTCATGGTTTGAGTATGGCATTTGTGTATGGTGACAGGTAGGGACAGAGAAGTGAAATCAAAGCTGGAGGGGCGTATTCTCAGCTCTCCTTGAAATTCACAGAGAACTTGTTAATGGCACAAGAAGGGATGGGCTGAGCTCCCCTTTCTAAGTGTAAATTCCCTCCCTGAGCCAAACTTTCTCCATGTGAAAGCTCCCGGCTATGGAGAGATCCTACAGGGATCTCTGATCCTCGGGCAATCCCCTTTGCTCCCACGCCCTGGTGTGCTGGCTTGTGCTTTAAGCTTCTCCGACTTGCCTACAGCAGTAGGAGGCTGAGCTGGGTGTTAAGGAAAGTGTTTCCCACAGGCTGCAGTCCCCCATGCTCACCTTGCTCTGGCCTGGTCGTGTTCCCCGTGCAGTGTTTTCCTTTCCTCCCGTTTCAGCAGTCGAGCACAGAGTGGATTAGCAAAGCCCCGTGCAGAATTAAGCAGCCCCGGTGTGAAGTTATGCGGGGCTCTGAGCACTGCCCTGCCCTCCCCTGCAGACCTCCTGTGCTTTGCCGTGTCAGGGCACCCCAGGACCACGGGGCAGGGGTGGATTTTTTAGGGCTCTCCACGCCTCACTGGGCGAGGAGAGAAATACCTCTGGCTAAAGTTGGGAGCGGCAGAGGAAGCTGGAACAGTACTCACAAGCAGGAAGTGATCTCCCGGGGTAAACGTTTTAATGGAAGTGTAACCTGGCATTGCACAAACCCCAAGCCAGGGCGGCTGCTGCCAGCCGGGGAGGATGCAGGGCTCGGGGAGAGGCGTGGGAGGCTGTGCCGTGCAGTGCCAGGGGCACCCACAGCGGAGCCGTGTGCGCCGAGCTGGAGGCGGCTGTGGCGCGGCCTGCCCGGAGCAGGTGGCTGAAGGTTGTCTTATTTTAGCTACAGAAATATCTCTCTAGATCCATTACTGCGAGATCTCGTTTGCAATAAACTATATTGGCTCCTCTCTTTATACAAATTGCTGGTATGAAAGAAAACCCAGCCTATATGCATGGAGGCAGGCATGAGCTAGTGAGATCAGGTTTCCTACTGAGCTCCCAGAGGAGAAGTCAGCATTTGATTGAAGCTACACTTGGTTCTTGGTTCCCAGGGGACAGCAGCCCTGAAACACGAGAGCCCTCCCTCCTTTTTTCCCCCCTTCTCTCTCTTCTTCCTCTAAAAGCCTTTGTGCTGAAAGAGCCTCAGTAGGCACGAATCGCCTGTCTCTCACAAGACTGTGTTGCAGCCTTTGCTGACATTGTTCTGTTCGCAGTGGTTTTTACCAGGCCAGCAGATTTCTAGTTACGTATAGCCAATGAATAGTCGATGATACTGACCTGCGAATATGTTCTGCTGTCTTTGGGTGCTGAATCTGATTTGGAAGTCTACTGGAGACTTACCACGTTAGTGTGAAGCCCCATACCTGCCGGGGTAGTACTGCCCTTAGGCAGGAGTTTAGGCCAAGATGGAGATATGCTTCCAATGAAGTCAGCTCATTTCCCTTACTGGTGCCGGCTCCTGTATATGCATATAGGCACGTACAAAGTGTTATTCCAGCTCCTGTGGCCTCCTCAAGAGTTTGTGCGGGACACAAATTTCAGAGAAAGTTGCCATGTCTCGGTTTTCCCTTACATGTACAATTTGGGTAAGGCCAGGGGTCAGAATGGGCAAGGAAAGGTTTCCTCGAACAGATTTATTTTCCGCATGTTTCTGTAAAGTAAATTCCACATCTCCTCCAACTTTGCTGCTGATGAAAAAATAAGTAAGGGCAGGGAAGGAGGTATGAGGATTTACACTCAAATTCCATCTGTGACCGGCAAAAGGCCCTCAGAGAGTGTGCAGCGCACTCCTTTGCTTCCAGGTGGTTGTATCATGAACGGAGCTGGACTTGTGCTTTAGGTTATCGGCATTCTTCTTGTTATTGTTTTTTTTCCTCCTTACGGTGGGAAGGAGAGGGTGGAAGCGTCTCTGTTGCCCGGCTGAACGGAGGGGCCGGGGCCGCCGCGGGTTGCGGGGTCACCGCCCCGGGCAGGGGTGGCGGAGGGGCCCCTCGGCGGGAGGTTCGCTGCGACCGCGGCTCGGGCGCTGCCGGCGGCGGCCGGGCAGGGATCGGCCGGGCAGGGATCGGCCGGGCAGCGATCGGCCGGGCAGGGATCGGCCGGGCAGCGATCGGGGGAAGCCCGGCTTTCCCGGGGAAGGGCTGCTCGGAGGCGCGCCGCGGGGGCGAGCTCGCCGTGTGCCGCGGGGCGCTGCGCAGCTGCAGGCGCGGCTTTCCCCGCTACAGCGGGGTTCCCCCTCGCCTTTCCCAAAAGCCAGACCGAGAGCGAAGCTCAACTTGTGCAGGCGTTTCGTCGGGCGTGAGTGCTGACTGGAAACCCCTGTGTGCTGTGGGGGAGAGCCCCGCAGCGCTCGGCACCCGCCGACATCGGCGTGGCGGAGCAGCACCCCCCGGCCCCGGCCCGCAGAAGCCCTGGGGCAGCGCGGCTCCGCCTGGCCGACCTCCGGGAACAAGCACGTTTGTGGCCCCGGGGCGGGGGAGGTGGGTAGAGGGTGTTCCTTGTTTCGAGTAAACCAGCTGCAGTAGTTGATGGTAAAGCAATGAAGGCAGACACAATGCTGCTGTTGTTGGTTTGATCTCTAACTGGGGATTGTTAGTCTGGATTTAACTCTGTGGCAAGGGGGGCGGGGTTGGGGGGGGAAGGCGAAGGCTGTTTACAGCCAGTGCAAATAATGTGACAGCTGTTGGAGCGCGAAAAGCCCGCGCCTCGCTGGCACTCGCACACAAAAGCTCTCGCTGCGGCCAGAGCGGCCCCGGGGCCGCCCCGCAGCTCCCGGAGGCTCCGCCCGGCGCTGCGGGGCCCGACCGGGCGCCCCGGGGCCCGGCGGCATCCCGGGCGGCGGCGGCGGGGCGCCCGGCCGCGCTCCCCTGCCGCCCGCCGCGGCGCTGGAGCAAACGCCGCTGGCCGGGAGAAGCGTTCCGCCCCCTCCCCCCCGGCCCCGCTTTCCGCCTCCGCTTGATTTACAAGCGCAGGGAGGCAGCTGGAGGAGCGGCCGGCTCCGTGCCCGGCGCTGGGAAATCCCTCCCGGCGGCAGGTTTGCGCCGGCCCCGGTCACTCTGCCGGGGAGCCCCGCGGCAGAAGAGGGCAGCCCGGCTGCGAGCCCCGGCCGGCCCGGGGCACGGCACCGTGCGGCGCCTTGGCAGCACGTTTCCTCACAAACACGTGTTGGCAGAGAAGTTATCGCTTGAGATGGCAGCGTACGACCCCTGATAACCTGGATGTGCAGGGATCCCTGGAGTAGGTCTTCAGTGAAAAACTCCTCGTGCATAAATTTCCCTAGTGGCTATTTTCTGCTCAAAGCCTCCGCATCTAAGGCCCTCGGTTTGTCTTCTGAGAGTAGGATATAAAATGCTGTCTGTTCTTGAAGTTTGCTCCAGTACCCAGAGTGATCTCCTGGCCCTTTCAGAAGAGCCTCTGGAAAGTCGAGGAAACTTGGAGAACTGGGTTCCGGCCTATATTTGTACCTGACATAATTGCGCTACCTACGAGAACCGCTGTGTTTTATATAGTAAGTGACCTCCTCGTACTGTTGTCTTTTTGACGAGGCAGCTCTGGGGTGGTAAGCAGGTAAGAAGGGGGAGATGCTTATTTCCTCCCTCACCCCCCCCTTTTAGTCGTTTTTGGTCGATGGGTTGTCTTTATCTATTTCTCTCCAGTCAATCTACTACTTTTTTTTCTCTTTTGGCCTTGACTGTCCCCTTGGTCCTTTATGGATTACACTGTGCTATTAGTGGCAAAAGTACACCAGTAGTCATTCAACAATTTTAGCATCAATTCCTATAAACTGGTGTTTTATATGACATGTGCCATTTTTCTGCGAGAATACTGCTTGCGAAACTAGTTTCGCCTTGGAGCAAAGGCGGAAAGATAAACAAGCCTGCATAGCCAAAACACTTGCATAGCCAAAACACTGGCAATTGCTGCCTCCTTCCAAATCTTTTAAAGTCACGGAGCAATATTTTCAGGATTATGCTGCTGCCTCTGAGGAGGGAATGTCGGCGGCGTTAAAAAAAAAAAAGAAGCTAATGCAAATTAGAGAAAAATAATTTTCTTTCAGCGATATGCAATGTATTAGTCACTTGTTATCATGCTTAGAGGCAGACCTCATTTGCGCGTCTGCCAACTCGTTCACATCTGCTCAGAGCTGTTCAGGGCATTTTAACCTTGGCGGTGTCGTGTCGTAGTCCCACGGATCAAGAACGAGTAATTAAAGCTCTAAGCAGCAGCAAAAAATTCATAGCCGCCCATCTGCATCGCAGTTGATTCGCTGCTTTGTTTCGGTGCGGAGCGCCGGGATGGGAAGGCAGGGCCGGTGGCGGCCTCCTCGCTACCTCCTCTCCACCGGGCCACCGCCGCTACCGGCAACTTTATGTCCTTTTGATTTCCTTTTTCTGCCTTTTTTTTTTTCTCTCTTTAATATTTTGTATTTTTTCACGTGTTGTTCGGTTTCCTTTTTTTTTGCCCCCGGTGTGTTCCGCACGCCGAGTCGGGCGGTGTTTGGTGCCCGTGCTCTGGCCAGGCGTTTCCTCTAAAGGTGTGGAAAAGGTGCTGGACGTGAGGTCGGGACACGCTGCGGAGACGAGGTGCTCGTAACGCAGCTTTCCAGAAGTGCTCGGGAAAGCATTTCCCATTAAGGAGAAACGTTAGCGCCATAAACCCCACATAAACTTTGGGGCGAGGCTATTTTTTATGCATTGTTCAGCAGAAACCAGGCTGTTTATTTGTTTGTTGATGGGAGGAGGAGGAGATAATTAAAAATAAAAAAAAAAAAGGGGAAACCCCCCAACTTCCCAAGCACTTTTTCTTGCCTGCGGCCGCCGAAGGTACCCATGCCCCGGCCCTGGCCTTGCCGTGGCTGTGCAGACAAAGCCCTGCGGGAAGCGAGAGGCTTCCACGCCGGCCGCGCTAGGTAAAACGAGAGACGGAGGCACCCAAGTTTAATATTTGCCTGTTGTCCGCGGCCATTTGCTGCATGAGGCGCGGAGCCACCGTGCCCCGGCGGGGTTCGGGGCTGGCGCTGGGGAACGGAGTGGGGGGTTGGGGGAGCAGAGGGGGCCGCTCCCCATCCATCAGCCCCGCGAAGCTGTTGCTCCGTAAATGAGGGAACCACAGGCCCTGTCAGCCGCAGTTATGCAAAATGAAGTCGTCCGTGATCAATATCTCGCAACGTCCCCGACGGATGCCGGGGGGAGGGGGCCGCCCCCGCCAGGCGTGCCGCGGAGGCTCCGCGCCGGGGAGCGCTGTGCCGGGGTGGCCGGAGGGAAACCAAGGGCGTACGGCCCATTAATCACTCCACCCCCTCGGGGGTGCGGCGGGGGCCGGGGGAAGGAAACGGGGGCCGTGCTCCGGTATTTCTGCGAGGATAACGTTGCGGAAGTGAGCGCAGGCCTTCGCCCAACTCTCGCAGGAGCGCTGGGAGTTTTGTATTCAGTGTGGGGGGGTTCCCTCCCACCCTGCCTCCTAAGTTTCCCGAGCTACTGGGGGCAGGGGAGGGCTCGCCGGAGCCCGGCTAATGGCGAGCCCGTGGCGCTGCGCTCTCCCAGCCTCCCGCGGACGAACAATGGGGAACGAACAGGGGGAAGGGGCTGGCTTGGTGATATTTTTCTTTTTTTTCCCTCCCCTTCCCCCCCCCCTTTTTTTTTTATTCCTTTCTATCCCCCTCCTGGAAAGCAAAAGCCATACGGAATAAAGGCAACAATGAAGGGATCCCGGGATGCCGAGTGCGCGGCGGGTTAATGGGCTGGGGGCGCGCAGGCCTGCGCTCTTCCTTCCCCGCGCCGGGAATGCGGCCTTAAATTACCTGAAACGCACATTTCTGCCTGGCCCGCGGTGCGTGGGTGTGTGTGCTTGCGTGTGTGTGTCCCTCTCTCCCACCGCTGCCGCCGCTCCGCCTGCGCAGCCCGGGCTCGGCTGCTGCCTGTTGTCTCTGGCAGCGGCAGCGGAAACCTCGCTCCCGTGCGCGCGTGTGTGAGTGTGAGTGCGTGAGCGGGAGCGAGTGTGTCTAAAATGGCGCGGACGGCCTTGGCAGGGAGATGCCGCGGCGGGTGGGCGACGGGAGGCAGCCCGGGCTCTCTCCGGGGGGCCCCGTCTGCGTGGGGGCCCGGGGGTTCCTGCGGCTCAGCCTGTTTGTGGCTCCCTCCTCCGCCACCGCCTCCTCCGGTAACCTTGTTTCCCGGAGCGGCGGCAGGAATCCCCCGGCCCCCCCGAGGCGCGTCCCGCCCGGCCGCCACCGCGGCGTGTGCCTGGGGGACACAGGCATCGCCCGAGCCGGGGGAGGGACCGGGGCCCCGGGGGCGGGCGCCGTAGCGGCGGTGCGGGGCTGCCAGTGCGGGGATGGGCTCGGTGTTTCCCGCGAATCTCTGGGAAATCCTTCGTGCGGTGATGCCTCAAAGTTGGGTACCAGCCGCCTCACCTCCCCCCGCTGTGTGTGGGAGGCTTTGCAGCCTTTCTATTGCACCCCCACGATGTGGCTCAACCGGAGGGAGAGGGAGGGGGAACGTGAGTGCCCCCGCCATGCGAGTGTCCCGTAACCTTCAGATACGGGCATCGAAGTGTGCGGAGGCAGCCTCGGCCCCGAGGAGCGTGTGCACGGGGGTCCGGGTCTTCCCCCGGCGCTCCGCGGCAGGCAGTGCCGTGTGGGCTCCAGGGGAAGGCAGCCAGGGTTATTTGAAGGATCGCCAGCCATTTTAACTTTCCCTCATTGGCCTCCTCCCCCGCCCCCTTCCCCAGCTCCTAGGCTTATCATTAATTGAAAACTTTTTTTTCCTCCCCCTTTTTGGCCGCCGCCGGCAGCTGAGAGCGATGCAATGATTCGCCTCGCAGCATATGGGAGAGGGGAGCGCGCCGCTGCCGCTCCGGCGCAGCGCCTGTCTGTGCAGGGACCAGGCGTGACGGGCGGCGCGGGAGGGCTCCCTGGGGCCGCCTGTGCCGGCGGGACAGACCCGCCCGAGCCCCGCGGCACCGGGGGCGGCTCCGTGGGAGCCGGGCACGGAGCGGCGGGCGGCCCGGGGCGGCGGTGCCCGGGCCCGGGAGGATGCCCCGCTGGCGCTGGCGGCCCCGGGTGCCCCCGGCTGGTTCCGTGTTTACACGGCAGAAAGTCCCGGTCGCTGTTCGACACGTGACGGTGTGGGAGCCGCGGGAGGGGGGAACACGGGGGACACGGGAACTATGGGGGTGGCTGCGGCAAGAGCCTTAAAATAGTCGCCGACCCCCTTGTGCTGCCTGCACGCTGCCTAAACCGAGATGCACTACTGTCGTGCATGACTCAATATGTATTTTAAATCGGTTTAGCGATCTCGCTGGCGCATTGTGCTTAGCTTTATGGTTAAATGAAATGCCACACGTCCCGGGTAAAGGTCAAACTTCTTCTCTAATCCGCGGATCCGTGCGGCGGCTACTTAGTCTGCAGCTTCCTCCTCTGGTTTACAAAACGTGTCACTAGCGGTGATGTCGTGTGGAGATCGCAAAAAATCACCCACAGTATATTTTATTTTTTGATACATATATATAAAAAACGCAGCCAACCCTGTTGTTTTAACACTTGTCTAATATTAGATCGCTGGCTGCTGCCAGAGCTTTACACGGCGCATTGTAAGCGGTGCAGCAATACGGTGTCTCTGAAGTCTCCTTTCTAGCCGTGGCACACACTGGTCGTTGTTCTTATAAGTCGTAAATATGTAAGTCGGAGGTACAAGATAAACGAGGTACCTAAACACATTCATAAGCATCAGCCCGTATTTAAGCTTATAAATACCGTGCGAGCGCTACCCTGTAAATCAAGCTCCAGATGAACGGGGCTGAGGGCTAATCGAAGTAGATCGCTACGGGTCCCCGACTGCTTTTCACTTCTTTCTCAGGGATTTTCACAAATCTAGAAATGATCCTTCCAGTGGCCTGGAACCGGGCGGCGAGGGGGCGGAGGAAGGGGGCCGGGGGGGTGATGTGGGGGAGGGATCAGAGGCCGGTAATTTATTGCATCGCTTTTAATATCCGAAAGGCTGGGTTGTTTGCCGAAGCTCCCGGCGCTCCGTCGGTGCCATCGGCTCTCGCAGAGGTTTTTTTTTTTATACCCCGCGCAGCCCTCCCCGCCGGCTGCCGCTGCGCTGCCGCTGCCGGCTCCGTGGCTTGTGCAGTGGAAACTGGCAGGCTGCCAGGCGGAGCTCGGAGGTGGAAAAGAGTAAAGGCGCCAAAAGGGAACTCGTGCGCCGCTGCAATTCTCCTCCCGACCCGCTTCCTGGCTCGCTGCAGCCGCCGGCCCCGCCGGGCTTCCTCCGGGCCAACCCCCGCTCCCCCGCACGCCCCTCGCTGAGACTTTCACCTCGCAAGCTCGCCGCCAGGCACCCCGGGGTCACGGGGGTGGAGAGGGAGGGGGGAGAGGCGGCTGCCCTGTCCCGGGTGGCGATGCCATCCCCTCCTCTTTCCCCCGGAGGCACGGAGAAGTGGAGTCTTCCTCCTCCTCCTTCTCCCCCTCCCCGCGGGCATCGGGTTTTTCTCGTTTCCACGCCAGGAGCGTGTTAACAAAACTTTGCTGCTGCTGGCGTCAATGGCTGCCAAAAGTCTGTTGACGTTGCGAGGGAGACCCAAACGTTTCCCTTTTTAATCGGCTGCCCGAGCAGTGCGGTGTGTGCCTGTGCCTGCCTCTGCGGCGCGGGGCGGCGGGGCGCGGGCAGCGCGGGAGGCGGCTGGGTGTTCCCGGCACGGCTCGGCACGGCTCGGCTCGGCACGCCGGGGCCCCGCTCGGCAGCACGCCGGGAGGCAGGTTAGTGCTTGCAGGCGCTTTTCACAACTGGTTTCACACGGCGGCATCGCTGCGGAACCGCGTGTGCGTTGCGCGTCTCACTCTCTTCCCACCCCCCCCCCCGTCCCCGCGCTTTCCCTCCCTCTCTTCCTCCATCCCTCCCTCCCTCCCTCCCTCCCTCCCTCCTCCGTGCATCACCGTCTATATTTAGCCGCAAATGGCTTTATCGGCCAGACACCTCCCGGAGGAAATGCCGTGCGCGCTCTGGCTGCCGAGCCCCGCTCCGCGCCCCGCCGCGCAGCGCAGCGGGGGCGGCCGGGGGGGCTGCGGCGCCCTGGGGCGCGCTGGCGGCGGCCCGATGGGTGACAGGAGGAGGCAGGGACAGCCGTGTCCTCGGTTTCCTCCGTGCGCCGGGGCGCTCAGCCCGCCGTCGGGGTTGCATAACGGGAGCGGCTGCGCCCACCCCCGCGGAAGCCGGGTATAAATAGGTACGGTGCCCCCCACGCCCCCTCCGCTGTCCTCCCCGCCCGGTCCCCGTAGCGCAGAGCGCTTGTGGCGCTGCCGGCGTTTGGCCGAGCCTCTGTGAGACGGTGTCCGCGACAGGCTTGTGGGGACAGCGAGGAGGGCGAGGGACAGGGTGTGCGAAGAGTTAAAAGTCTGCTGCTTGTTGCAATGAAATTATGGCTGGCAGTGGCGCCGCTGCTCGTTCAGCAGACCTCCACTTTTAAACAGTTCACGAGAAGTTCAGGGCGGCGATGATTATAACCGCGCACCCGGGCGCACGGCGACGAGGGCTGCCTTTGGGGAAAGGGCTGGCAGCCGCCGGGGCCGCGGGCTCTGACCGGCCTGCTGGCCCCGGGACGTCCCACCACGACCCCGCACCCGGGTGGATTTTGCCCCTTGCTCGGGCGGTGGTGGCTGCGGGACATGGGGCCTCCAGATTACCCGCGTTTGGCTGGGGAAGCTCTCACTCCCCCCATGCAACTTCAGCATTTCGCTATCTGCACGTGTCAGGGGATTGATGAGCTCTAGTTCAGGCACCTCGCCTTATCTTAATGATACATTTCCACCGAGGAAGGCAGGCGGGAGCAGGCAGCCCCTCCGAGGAGCCGTGGCCCCGAAGGGAAGCGGGGCACAGCCAGCGGGGCTGTGCCGTCGAGGCCCTTCTCTGAGCCAGTGTCTGTCCCCTACGGATGAGGCAGCGCACGGGGTGGCTACAACCTTACGTAAAACCCTAAATCACTCTCTCCATGCTGCTGCTGCCTCTATTGAAAACATTACGAGCAGCGCATCTGGAAACCAGTAAATCTGTCCAGAAAACGTCTTTCCAGTGAAATAACTCCTTTTGAATGATAGCGCGGTAACTAACCTCCGCGGATTTTTGTTTCCTCGCGGCGATTTGTGCGGACTTCATTAGGAAAAGCTAACCGTTGTGGAGAAAGGAGGGTCAATGCGCCGTTTCATTAATATACATTTGTTCCAGACGTGGAGTTTTGCACAAAAGACCTCTCCGAGGGGAGAAAAAAGTGTTGGGGAACAAGGCTTTCCTGCCGTTTCAGTTCTTAAACCTCTCTGAACGTGTGTGAAGTATTGTGTTAAAGGCCCAATCTGGGCTTCTTCCCTATTAAATGCCAAAGCGATCATTTGCATATTTTGTAGCCTGACAAAGGAAATGAGTTTGCTGGGGAAGCATGGATGCTTTGGGAGACGTTAGGCATTAAACTCCCAGTGGTCAATCGCCCGTTACTGGCTTGTGTGTGTGTAAAAGGAGTATCATGCCTCCTGCTTAAAGGCTTCTATTTTTGTGAGAGAGGAAGAGCTGAGGGATATCCTGTGCATTAAAGGCTCCCCCTACTTATTAACCCAGCATTTAGCAGCAGGATGCAGGCTGAAGCTCAGTCAAAAGAAACGACTCAACCTCCGAAGAGCAATTAAAATCTTGCACTGGAATAAATCATGCACCGCGATAATCCTGTTAATAAAACGCAGCTTGTCCTGACACTTCGCTCATGCAGCAAACTAGAATTTAATGCGAGCGGAGGTGGCATTAGGCGAGGTAGAGGGGAGGAAAAGCCTTTCCCTCTCTGCTGCTGGACGCGAAAATGTGGTTACCTTTCACCTGCCTCCCTGGCTGCACACGGCGCCGATCCTCTTGGACTGCTAATACTTCTCCAGTGAGCCTGCTAATGATTTCTTTCCCTGGAGTGAGCAGGCATCAATGAATTACTGAAAGCACTCGCAGCAGCAGCAGCAGCAGCAGCAGCAGCAGTAGCAGCAGCAGCAGCAGCAGCTCCGATGCAGAAGCCACCAGGGCTCCTCACTTAATCAAATCAAGGGGTGGGGAGCTCGCCAACCCACTTACTATTTTTAACCCCTTTCTCCAAGTTAGTCATGTACAGACGCTAAAGGGGAGGTTTTTATTTAGATGCCTTCTGTAGCAGTGTCTCTCTGGTTTTAAGCCCTCGTGTAAAAGCCTTATCAGCAATCAGCGTAGCTAATACACGCTGGTATGTGGTTGTTCTTACCATGCTCTCCTGCTCCTGTGTGTTCCTAAAGCAGGGCTTTGGGGAGTGCCTGTGGCTTGTTTAAACGTTCCCCCAGGCTCACAGGGTCTCCCTCCTTGGCTCAGGCTGTGTGAGATGAAGATTTGGGGACAGCTGTATTCTTGGCCGGCTGAGTCATTTCTTGTGGAAATGAAATGCTGTGGAGAAACTTTTATTTGCCGATAGTCTGGAATGATTCTTAATTTTCTGGATGTGCGCTGGGGAAAAGATCCATCTCCTCTGACCTATAAATGCCCTCAATTTGCTCCTTTATTGCTGGGTATCTCCCTCAGCGGTTAACGTAGGCAGCTCACTCCCCGCACCAATCCTGCATTCATTATTAATTACCCGGAGGGAGGCTGCCTGCTCCACTGTGATGTTTGCACTTCCTCCTAGACAAATCTGCTCAACTTTTTTTTTTTCTTTTCTTTTCTCTTCTTCTTTTCTTTTTTTAATAGAATATAAAACCGTGAAGAGAAGCGTTGATTTTTAAGAAGACGTCATGCTTTCTGCAACTCCCCTGTATGGCAATGTTCATAGCTGGATGAGCAATGAAAGGGTCCGCATGTGTGGAATTAATGAAGACAGGTAAATATTTAAGCTTCTGGCAAGTTAAACCACACTGTAATTCTGCAGAGCGAGGTCTCGGAGTTTGCTCGCTTCCCTAATACTGGAGCAGAAAGCCTGCATGGAGATCAGCCCAGCTTGGAGGGAGGGCAAAGGGAGAGAGTCAAGACGTGCCTGAGAGCAGTAGAGCAGATGCTGATTTACTGTGGAACAGGCAGCCTGGGTCAGTGAAGTGGGGACGCCCCCAAGCAGCCTTTGAATGTGCTTTTACAGTTAACTTATTATTTTGCATTTGAAGGGGAATTAAACCAAACAGTGCATGTTTTCTTGTGGTGACTCTCTGCGGCAGGGGGTCTCGTGCCTGCAACTTTGTGTTCCCTGCCTTTGGACCCACCTTTTTTCCTGCTGAATATAATTCAGTTGAAGATCAAAATTACAGTGTTCCATGGGGTGACACAGGCACTGGCAGGTGTCCCCTTCCCTTAAATCCCAGCTTTTTAAAAAGTAAGATGATGCTGGACAGAAGCTGCAGATGCGCCTCCAGTTCTCTGTGCCAGTTTTGTGTGGTTTTAGTGCTTTTCTCTCTTCTCATTCCCTGTTCTCAGTGTTGTGTGAAAAGCCTCCAAAAAGCTGGTGGAAGTTTTTGGTCTTTGCAGGGAATATTATTTGCAAATAATAAGCCGAAGGAAAACAGCCAAGCATCTCGCTTTACTTTCTCACCCTCCCTCCCCACTTTCCTCCCAGTTGTTCAGGGGTAATAATTGTATGTGCTACTTGCAGGGAAGGTGAATCTTTTAAAAACAAATGGATTAAAATCACATTTCTGCGTTGTGGTGATGATGTGCCTTTAAGCACTTTGATTGAAAGGAGTTCTTTTGGGTAATGCTGAAACTTCCCTTCTGCTGCATGTCAGTGATTTTTATCCCTGGGATTTGGAATTTGGCACTGAGGTATATTCTTTATTGGTGATTTCTGTGATAACAAGTCCCAGAGCTGCAACACTGGTATGGCACAGATGTGCAGCTCCCTCTTTAGCATGGAAGAGCTGATGTTCATATGATATTAGCGTGTGCGTTTTAATTTTATCCTCAGCAGTTTTTATGGATGGTATATGAACAGAGTGAGTTTAAAATGGGATATTCTGCCCCTGGAAAAAGGAAAGGGCAAGGAGCAAAAGGGAAGACCTTGACAAAAACTGCTTGCTTTGGAAGAATCTGCTCTGAGATGTACTTGGTGTGTTCTTGTTTTCAAAATCCTTTATGCTTCTTTTAAAATAGTCCTTGCTTTTCAAAGTAGTTGGCATGTATGGGTACAGAGAAGGGTAAATATGTTATCTCATGGGACTTCTCTAGGAGAATCAAAATATGGAGGTGATATGATACTGTAGTGATCCAAGATGTGCAGGATGTTTTCAAATAGTAAGCTTCTGTTTTTCAATAGGAAAATTCCCGTTAATGATGCTGATGCACCGAAAAGCAGACTGGAGTTGAGGGAGGAAAATCACCTGAATCACAGTGTGGTAAGAAGTTACAAGCTTCATGCTGCAGATGAATCTGTGCCTGTCCTCCCCCCCTGTGACTCCTGCCCCTGGCTGTTACTACGTGACCCATTTGGAGAAATGATTAAAACACCTTCCTGTTGCAGCCCTAGTGGGCTTGGGCACACTCTGGTTGTTTCTGTGAAGTTGGGGCTTTGTTTATTTATCCCGTTAATCTCTTGATGCTTTGTGATGTGTGTTGTTGTATGGCGTCAGATTCTTAGTTTTGCTGTTATGAATAATGCCATGCAGAATACCAGCATGAGTAACAAAAATAGTTCATGTAAGCATTAAGAACATCAGTGTTCCAGCAAAGTTTGGGCAAAGGTGGGGTTTTCCTTTCTTTGAGTCTGCATGGGGAGCAGCAGGTGGGAAAGAAATAACACAGCAGACCTTTCTTTATGCTACATCCTCAGATGCTTTGCCCCATGAATCATGTAGCGGTGGTGAGCCCCAGAGCAGAGCTGTGGTGGAGGGAGAGGGACCTGTAGGAGGAGGAGGATGATGAGGAGAGACACTCCATCTTTCTCATTCTGGTCTCCATGCCACAGCCCACATCCTCTTGCTCTGGGAGGGCTGGGGCTGAAGAGCCAGTGGTTGCACAGGATCAGTGCTTCTGAGCATTGTCTCTGGGCCCTTCCTGGCTGCTTGAGTCCTCCCACTTTTGTTCCTGTCTGTTTGAATTTTGGATTTGGAGAGATTGGTGTTGATGTTTGTGGTGTTATACGTATTGCTCCGTAGGTCTCTGTTCTCCTGTTTTCCAGTGTAATCAGCCTCTGTACGTTTTCACAACAAACAGCATGTTTGCATTGTTACTGTTCCTCGTCCAAAGTGCTGATCTATCTGTTGCTTGAATGGTAGTCATGTTAGTGAGGTGTGAAAGTAACATGCTTCTTGTTCTGTAAAGGTGGATGCAACTACAGCACATCGCATCGACAGTCTTGCAGCTCTGAGCATGGACAGGTCTGGGCTCATGCGAGAAGGACTCAGAGTCCCCAGTAGCATTGTCTACTCCAGCTTGTGCGGACTTGGCTCGGAAAAATCGCGGGATGCTACGGGTTCCATAGCCAGCCTGGGATTTACTCCTGAAAGAAATCCAGAGATACAGTTTAAGGCTAATCCCCCCGAAGCAGTGGAAAGCGCAGCCGTCTCTGGAAAAGCCCCGAACGGCTTCAGTGCTATATACAAAACGCCACCTGGAATACAAAAAAACTCAGTCCCAACAGGGGAGACACTGGGTTTGGACCGAGCTGCGGGTGACAGGCAGAGTCCCCTCGGCGTCAATGGTGCTAGTTACCTAAGGCTCCCCTGGGTAAACCCCTACATGGAGGGTGCAACGCCCACCATATACCCTTTCCTTGACTCACCAAATAAGTATTCGTTGAACATGTACAAGGCATTGCTACCTCAGCAGTCCACCTACAGCTTACCGCAGCACCTGGCTTACTCGCCCGTCTGTACGAACGGCGAACGTTTTTTATACCTGCCTCCCTCCCATTACGTTGCCCCTCACATCCCTTCGTCGTTGGCATCGCCCATGAGGCTCACAACTGCTTCAGCTTCACCAGCAATCCCACCTTTGGTGCACTGTCCGGATAAGAGCTTGTCGTGGAAGATGGGTGTGAGCCCAGGCAATCCTGTCGACACGCATGCCTACCCGCACATCCAGAGCAGCAAGCAGCCCCGGGTCCCCACCGCCAAGCCGGCCCCTGCCAACTTGCCAGCAGATCCCTCACTCCTGCTGCCGCACTCGCCCCGGCCGTCCCCCCGCCTCCCCCTGCCCGCCCAGGTCGGGGATGCCTATGCTGATTTCCACAAACATTTCCCCAGGATCACCACCTCTCCCTCCTCTGCTGTTACGCTCCCAAAGCCCTACGTGAACATCGGCAATGAGTTTCCACCTGCTCGCCTCTCCAATGGGAAGCTTCCCAAAGGCAGTGATGCTGGGGAGGCACCCCTGCCATCTGCCCCCCATGCACGGAAAGCTAGCCATGACCGGAAGGACAGCAGGTCTCCCCCACTCCTGGAAAAGCAGACCCCGACCAAAGACGTCACCGACAAACCACTGGACTTGTCGGCGAAAGTGGTTGATGCAGAAACTGCTGGCAAGTCGGACCACAGTAAGAAAATGATGCAAACGGTGCTGGTGCATGGAAGGGCAGGAGCGGGGACACACTTGCCAGGCAGTGACATCGTTCAGAAAGAAACCATTTCTCCTGGGAACAGCTGCCCCATCTACAGACCTGAAATTATCAGCACGGCGCCATCCTCCTGGATTGTTCCTGGTCCCAGCCCCAGTGAGGAGGCTGGGAAGAATGTCCAGCTGAAAAACAAGGCACTGGACTGGGTTATGCCGCAGCCGCGGAGTTCCTCCTGTCCCAGGATGGGTGGCACAGAGGCAGTGGTCGGCAGCGTTTCGGCGGCGGTGTCGGCGGGGGGGCGGCCGGCGTCAGCGTCACCAGCTCCCAACGCCAACGCGGATTGCGCCAAGACGGCGCGGAACTCTGCGGAGAGCACCGCCTCAGTCATACAGCACGTCGGGCAGCCCGTCGCCACCCCTGCGAAACACAGCAGTAAGGTGGCCAAATCCTGTGGTCAGGAAGCCAACTTCAAGGCGACTGAGACTGCCCTGGCCTCCAGCCCCATCTTCCTGCCGCCCAACGAGGCGTTTCGCTCCCCGCCTCTGCCCTACCCCAGGAGCTACCTCCCATACCCAGTGCCGGAGGGGATCGCCATCAGCCCTCTCACTCTCCACGGGAAAGGACATGTCTACCCTCACCCTGTCCTGCTGCCCAACGGCAGCCTCTACCCCACGCACCTGGCTCCCAAACCCGGCCTCCCTTACAGCCTGCCAGCCGGGAGGGGGGAGTTCATGACCTACCAGGACGCGCTGGGAGTGGGGATGGTGCACCCCATGCTGTTGCAGCATTCATCTTTGGAGATCAATAAGGAGGAGAAGACGGAGCGGAGGTCCCGGTCTCACGAGAGGGTCCGCTATGAGGACCCGGCTCTGCGGGGCCGACTGCCAGAGCTCCTGGAGAGCGGGGCCAAGATGCATTTTGAAATGCCCGGTGACAAGAGCGTGAAATTGCACCAGAGCTCTGGCCATAGTAAAAACTCTGCAAAAAGTGACAAACACCTCTTCCCAGATCTTCTGCGAGACGAACAAGAGGCTAAGAGCGAAGCAAATGTAACGAAAGCCAGCTTTGCTACAGAAAGCAGTAATCAGACTAATGACCCTACAAAGCACAAGGTAGAGCAGGCGTCTCAGCACAGAGATTTTATTGTAATGAGAGAGGAGTTTGGAAGAAATAATGATGTTCATGAAACCTATAATTTCAAGCAAGCCCAGAGTTCATCAGTGTTTGGCTTAAGGAAAGAAGATTTATCTGTGAGCCAGCCTAAAGAGCGAGTGGCAGTCCAGCCTTCTCCTGTTTTCTTGGAAAGCACGCACGAGAGCGATGCTCCAGCTCTGGCTTTTGGCAAAGTGCAGGAGGACGCGAAGCCATTCTGCATGGGGACCGCGCCGCCAAGCATCGATGCCAACCAGACCTATACCAAAGACGGAGCTGACGACGCGGAGTCTGCTGATGGCAAAACACTGAAACCCAAGCCATCTAAATTGGCCAAGAGGATCGCAAACTCCGCCGGTTATGTAGGTGACCGATTCAAGTGTGTGACGACTGAGCTCTACGCCGACTCCAGCCAGCTCAGCCGCGAGCAGCGGGCGTTGCAGGTGAGTCCGCGCGGTCCAACGACCGCCGCGCTTTTTGTCGTTATTTCTCTGTTGCAAGTCACAGTTGAGTTTTTAAAGTTGAGAGAAGCGACGCAGGTGGGGAGACCAGAAAATTTTTTTTTGTTGGGGCATACTCGCCGTAAGTGGTTTTAAATAGCAAAGTGAGGTTGTTAATGAGAGCGAGGCGATGTAAAGAATAGTATGTGTGGCTTACAGGTATGTATGGGCTGGCGAGCTTTAAAGGGCTTTTACTAAGATGTGATGCAAATGTTAATGCACGTTAATGCAATGTTTGTGCAGTTTCGAGGGGAGTCAGACAGGCATGCATGTTACCCTGGTGCTGGCTGTAATTTCTGAGCCGGCCTGCAGTGCCAGCTAGCGCAGCGCACCCAGAAGTTGTGATTAGTATGCCAAATGTGCCATTGGATGGTGAGGAGTTGCAGCCATGCATTAGCGGGTCTCAGGCAACATCGGTGCCAAGCAAGCGCCTAGGGAAGTGTAGGAGTGGTATTGAGGTTGATGCTAAGGGATGATAGACAGATACTGTGTAGGAATATTCTCAGGGTGTTTTACTTTTAATGAAGGGATGAGTTAAGCCAAATTGTTTTGCATTGTTAAGAAAAGAATTGGTTTATGCTTATAAAAATGGATGAAATTATCTAAATGATCCATTGAGTGCCCATTTTAATTACATAGATGGAAGGATTACAAGAGGACAGTATTTTATGTCTACCTGCTGCTTACTGTGAGGTCAGTTCTTCAAATTTTTATTACTAGACTCTTACATAAACCTTTGAGTTAAATTTCATTTCCAAATACACAAAGGGAAGTTTGTGGGCCATGGTCGTTTTTTATTCATTGTACAGTTTTGTGTTGTTGTTTTTTTTTTTTAATTTTGTTTTATTTCTTTTTGTTTTTGTCTCTTTTTACCTCCAAAATGGAATGTTGCTTGTTTTATATATAATATATGTTTATATATAATCTTTTATATATATATACTTATATACGAAATAATTGTGTGGCTATTTGCTTATAAGATGCTAGAACACTGTTTCACAAGTCAGGTGTGTTAAAATCCTACCCTTAGCTATCTATATGAAACCCTGGTTTTGAGTCAATTTTTCTTTGGAAATGTTTTCATTTAAGGTAAGGTAAATGAAGTAGTTTTTATTGCAAGACTTTTTTTCATATCAATTCTCTTTCTAGCGTGCAATGATGCGCTTCTCAGAGTTGGAGATGAAAGAGAGAGAAGGCCAAACAGCTACCAAAGACTCAGAGGTCTGCAGATTCAGCCAGGCAGACTGGGAAAACTTGAAAGGAAACAGTGAAAAGAAGCCAAAGTCGGTTGCTCTGGAAGATGCCATTGCTGACCAAAATGACAATGACAGATGTAAGCGAATTTAGATGGCTTTCTGAAGCGTGTATGTGTCTCTTTGCCATGGCAGCTTGCAGCAAAGCAAGCAAATCTTCATGTACTCACTGTGTTGCTGGTGAAAGTCACTGACCTCATCCTCTGCAGGTGCTGAGTTGCCACGGCTGGTACCCTGTGTGCTTGTTTTGGGATTTGTGAGTTTCTGGTTGCCATTGCACCTGCTTTTCAGGAGATAGTTGACTGTCTGTCACTGTTACTGCCTTAGAGAGAGCCTCCTTTTAACTGATAGGATACCACATCAGCCAGTGAAAGCAAAGGTCTAAGGTTATATTTTAAATACAGAAAGGGTATGGGGGAAGAGAGGAAAACAAGAAGGAGTTCAGCTTCCTGAAGTAGCAGTAGCACTGAGATATGCCAGTATTGCAGTCTTCAAAGCAAGGATGGAGGATGGAAGAGTGCAGGGAAGTGGGGAAGGATGTGATCTGCCAGGCTGGCTTGTCCATAAAAGCTGGCAGTAACAACTCCAAATGATAAGAAGCTACTTTGCCCGAGTGACTTCTGCTGCAGTGGCTGGGAGGTGTGTGTGAGGCACAGGTTCTTGCAGGCAGAGTCTGAAATTCCCTGTGGGGCTGTCTGCTCCCTCTGGGCTGTTACAGGGTGTCAGAGGACTATGGAAAGTGCAACATCCTGGAAGTAAGATAAACTTAAAAATAAATAAATAGTATTAGGGGATTTTTTACTCTGTGCAAGAAAGATCACTTCTTTTTTGTTTGCACTCTTTAGTAAGCTTATGGCTTCTGTCAGTTTCCTCCTTTTTTTTTTGTTTCTTTTTTGTTTTACCTAGGTGTTTAAGGAATGGATCAGTTCCTTCGGTTGATACTTTGTTTTGAACAACTCAGAAAAAAAGATCTGTGCTGAAAGCATTGCAAAACAAGAGGAATTGTACTGCAGACTGCACTCTGTGTGTGTGTTCACAGCTGTGTAACTCAGTGGTTAAGTGTGCTCTTTGGTAGGTGGAGATTCATGAGTGTAGGGCTACTAGAAAATTTCATTCAGGCAATTTAATAACTTTGAATTATTGTTCTGGTCTTTGGTTAATGCTTTTGGCAGAGAGCATGCTGGTCAATCATAGTTGCTCGGTTACTCACCTAAATTCAAGTTACTGTGGCATCGCTATCGCTGAAATGACAGCCTCAACGAAAACTGGCGTGGTAAAATGGCAAGAGAAAGTTCTAATTGTGGAAGTGGAGAGGGTAGCAGGGTGGGGAGAGGCAGGCTGAGCCTCTGGAAGCTGGGCAACCTTTTCCTTCTCCGAGCTGCGGGGAGGAAGGCACAGCTGCCTTTGCAGTCCCTGTGCTGAAGCTGAGAGCTGGGCAGGCTGCTGCCCTGACTGTCCCCATTGCAGCCTTTCTTGCTCCTCAGAGGACATGGGATGCCCTGGTGATGTCCTCTGTTAAATTCCACCCTGGGTGGACAGGAAAGCCAGAGGAGCAGTGGCAGCAGCAGTCCTGCTGGCTTGTTCTGGCTGCAGAGAGGGTTCAGCAAAGGGGGCATGATGGGCTGTGGAGCTGGGGAGGGTGCAGGGGATTAACAGAGGGAGGGCTGGTGGGGGTGCTGTGAAGAGGATGAGTGTGTTAGAGCATAATTGTGTGCTGAAACCCCTCCCCCCATCCTTGCAAAAGGCTGATGGTATCGTTTGTCTGTAAAGTCACCATTTAGTGAGATCTCTGGCACTTGAATTTGCTGGCTGAATTTTGTTTGAGACTGTTAAATAACTGTTGGAAGCAGGGAAAGTATGTTCAGTCTTATGTTAGTTCATTCCTCTCCTCTGCTAATTAGCTCTGACTTAACAGGCTATTTCAGACTTTGGCCAAATGTCTAAACTCCTAAAAGCACGGATCTGTTCTGCTGAGGGAGCTCCTGTTTTGTACGCCCGCCTGGGCAGCAGCAAATACTTACCAGTACAGATTCAGGTCTCAGTAGAAGTTTTTTATCGTGGTGGTTCACCTCCTGCCCCTCGGGATAGCAGCTGATAAATCAGGAAGCCGAGTTTCACACCTCTTGAATGCCTCTACTGTGGTGGCGTGGGCTCTGTGTTGGGGCTTGAGCCACCAGCAGCCTTCATGCATCTCTCACTGAGCCACTGGCAGAGGGGTGATGAGCTCTGCCTTCTTTTCCCCTTCGGTGAGAGCCAGGGCTGCTTATCTTGTGCCTTCCCTTTGCCTTCAATTTCTGACCACGCTGTTGGTGTGTGGCTTTAAGGCTCCTGAACGGGAACGAGCTGATGGTTTGCAGCCTCTTCTGTTTCCTTTCTGCCTCCTGCAAGCGATCTTGCTGCTTGAAAAGTTTCGTGTTTGTCTGGTGCTAGCTTGGAAGCAAAGCAGCCGTGCCTCTACCTGTGTGAGGAGGGAATTCAGGAGTGAAAGCAGCGAGCTGTTCTGCCCCCACTGCCAGCACTTCACCTGCCTGGTGTCGGTGGGAAGGAAGGAAACTGTGTCCAAAACTGTGACTGTGGCATGGAGCCAGCTCCCAGGGCTCCCCTGCTGCTGCCTCGGCACGGTGGCAGCCGTGCTTGGCATGGAGCACCAGAGCTGATCGGGGCCCTGGCAGCTGCCTGCCCCCTTGGCTCCTCTAAACCTACCAGTGCAACAAAAGGCTAAATAGCACAGGCAGGTGATGCTTACAGAGGCATTTGATGCGATGGAACTGCCTTTTTTTTTAGCTTGTCCTAGGATTTGCTGTTTTTCCTAGCTGTAGTGCACATGTGTAGACTTTTTTGGAAGCACATGAAGGCACAAAATTCGGTTCCTTAAACTTTTCCTCGGGCTTGGCAGTGCGTGGCTTTGCTGTACTGGGAGTCTCCTTAAATTCGAGCATTGAGCCTTCTGGAGAAGGGTAAAAGAAGTGGGCTTTTGTTTTGTTTAGCTTTTTGTTTTGCCTTGTTGGTTTTTTTTTTATTTTTAAAGGCCCAATTTAAGGCAGATAGCCATGTTAGCTAATTAATGAGCAATTAAAGCTGAGCAGTAAAGTAGAAGTGGTTCAGTTCTCTCCCATCTCATCTGGGTTTTGCTGGGCATCTGAGACCGGGCATCTGAGAGCAGCCGCAAAGCTGCTTTGTTGCCAAGGTGACTTGTAAATGTTGCTGAGGCAATGCTGCTCCAGTGCATTTTCATAGCACAAACATGATAAATTATGGGATGCATATGTCATGAGTCATAGGATTGTTGAGAGATCAAGTGATTTAAGCTATTGGCACGGACACGCGCATCAATACGGGCATGTGATGACTGCATGTGGGTTCATAACAAAGCTCTTCCAGAGGTTCTGAAAATCATACACCAGTGCAAAAGATGGGATGAATTCTACAAACTGTGAATTTCTTGATTGGCTAGCATGACTTTAGCTGTTTAATTTTTTACGATAGAAGATACTGTCTGTTCAAGCCTTAGCTGGGCAAAATTACGCCAATATATTGGAAGCCTGATCTTAAGGTGTGAGGTCATTAGGAAAAAGTTAAAGCAGGTGGTGTGTGTGAAGGTAACTGGTGCAATGTGCCTAAACACATTACACAATTGATCTTAGCATTGTAGTGAGGTGCCAGTGTCCCTTCGCATGCTGATGCCCTGCTTCTCTTTTTTCTTGCTGGGCTGTGTGTACACTGGAACAAATGAAAGATGGAGGCAGTAAATATGTCCTTTGCCCTGGTCAGTTATTACCTTCCTGCCAACAGGAGATAGTGGGGAAAAAAAAAATAGAAGGGAAAAAAATAAAAAGGCTGCAGTGAGAGTGGGGGTTGCTTGTTTGTGCAGTGTGGAAGGCTTGGGCAGAATGAAACAAATGCAGAAAGCTCCCAAGCAGAGGTACTTGGAGGGACAAGTGAAATCAACTGGGTTCCCTCTACCCCATGGGATACTCAGAACTGAATTCTGAGGATGTCTTAGGGAGTTTCTTACCGTTGTTGTGATCTCTGTGCTGAATGCTGGGTTTTAGCATTTGGATAGTCATTACTGCTCTCGGATGAATAAAGGGTGCCTTGCATATAAGTGAGTGCAATGAGAGGTTGCTCCAGGGAAGAGGAAAGGCTGTTTTTAGCTGCCATGTTATTTGAACAAAAGAATCTGACTTAAACACTAAGATGTGTTTCCTTGTTTGCATTGCACGGGAGGGTCTGGTCTGGTTGACAGCAGCTGACGGGAACAGGAAGATGGGAAAATGAAAGTTTTTTTGGGTAGCGTGTTTGTGCGTGTCTGTAACTGTTTCTTGTGAGATTGTAACCCGTGCACTAAGAAGATACTGCTTCAGACAGAAACCAGCTGTGAAGAAGCATCTGCTTAATTCTTCCTTGTTTCTAGATTGGTAGGACAGTGAGAAATAGTTTGAATTGTTGGTGCTGGTTGTCACAGCTGGTGTGAGACTGGCAAATACTGGAGGCTCGAGGAAGGAACACATTCAAGAGTTTAATCTCCTTACTCATAGAGGTGTGTTGCTATGAGAACTCAGCATTTATCCTGTGTTTCTGGCTACCTCACCACTGTTTGAATAATGATGATACGAGAACTCCCAAGTATTTTGTTGTTGTTTTCTTCCTCAGGCAGAGAAAAGGATGTTGTACTTACATGGCATGGGAGGGGGCTGGTGGGAACAAAAGCAGATAAATTCTCCTCATCCTTGCTGGGTGCACACGTTATGCTTATGTTGCTGTGCTTGTTGACATTTATATCTTAATTTGGGGAGACATTACGTCTGATCCCGGTTGCTTGCAAAACAGTTTGAGGACGGAGTGGAATCCGGTGGTAAAATATTAATAGAGCCAGCCGCAGCTGTGCCAGGGGGAGAAAACCTCTGGGCTTGCGCTGTGTCAGTGCAGGCTCGGGGAGAGCCTGGCGGCCCGTGGCCGTGCCGTGTCCCCAGCAGGGAGTGACCTTTGTGTCCAGGGCACTGAAATCCAGCTGCGGGAGAGGCGGGAGCTGCGGCGGGGGCTGGAGCGGCTCCGGTGCCGGGTGATTACACAAGCGGGATTAGCGTGCGGAGACGCCGCTTCCCCATGGCCTGAGCCGCAGCGAGCGGGACGGATTCAGAGCCGCGTGTGCACGGGCGCTCCGTGAGAGGGATTTCTGCCTCGGCAGCTGCCGAGATGTCCCCCGAGGGTCCCTCTCGGATGTGACCTGGAAGCGGAGGCCGAGGTGTCGCGGAGCTGCTGCTGGCAGCGAGGGCTTTTCGGAGGAGCCACAGTAGGTGTGTGCTGTTCTTCCCAGCACGTGGAGCCCCGGAGGAGCGCTGACAGTGACAAGCTGTTAGCGAGGTCTCTCCCCGCTTTATTTTTCAGCGCAGTCTGAGCGAGCGGCGCTCGGCATCCCCGTGCCAAGTCCTCTTGCAGATAGAGGAGGAATTAATCTGCAGCAGGTTGCTCTCGGTGGTGGCAGGCTGGAATTAGCCTGCTGTTTCCTGCAAGCCGTAAAGATTAAGACCATCACCCCCCCTCGCTACAGCCTGCTACTTCCTTTGACCCTGCAAGAGCTTCTCTGGGAATTGGTCAGGATGTGCCTGCCTTTTCTCAGGCCAGACAGTGTTAGGAGCAGGAAAGCTGTCCCGGTGTAGCCACTCTCAGCATGAACCCTGGCGTGTAGCTGTTGGTGCTGCTGGAGATGAGAAGGCTCTAAGACAGCAGGAGCGTGCCTGAGAGTGCCCTTACCTGATCTCTTCAGGGAAGCTGACCACAGAAGTGTCATGTTTCTTTATGAAAGGAGGGAAATAGCAGATTGCATTAAAAATGTAAAATGAAATCTGATAGACGCATTTATTTCTATTGTGATACTTTAAACGTGGCTGGGCCAGCTGCTTTTATGCTGTGTGAAACAGGACTGCTGGAGCTTTTGGTGTGGTTATAGGGTACAGCTGTGGGGCGGCGTCCTCCTGCCAGATGTGCGAGCACAGGGCGTTGCCAGATTCCTTCTGATCCGGGGGGACTCTGATTTAGAGGCACGGTCATAGTAAACTGAGATACCTGTTCTCTGGAACGTCTCAGCGTTGTTGGCTGGAAGAAGTGTGACAAAGTGCATTTTAAAGTCTTGGAAGGAGCATGTGTTGGCCAGACGGCCTTGTGGAGAGGAGCATCGCCAAGCAGCGGAACAGCCCAAGCGTCCCGCTCGCCTGCAGAAAATCAGCTTTTGTTTTGATTTTTCTTGGCCGATATCTTGTGCTGTTTTACAAGCAGCCCTGCAGGCAGCTTCCCAAGCAGTGTAAAAAATATGCTGGGGTGTCTTCTGGTGCCCACAAACATTTCCAGAGCCCTTGGTGCTACTAGAAGCCATTTCCAGATTGTGGTGAAGAGAAAACTCGTCAGGGAAGTTTCCCCTCACCACCCCCCCCAGCCTTCCATTACTGACAGCAGGTATTTCGAGGATGGTCATGAAATCAGGAGGGGTTGGCAGGGCTGTAGGAAGGTGCTGTCAGGATAAGGTGGGATAGATTTGGGCTGCCTCCAGAAGCTGCCAGTGGTGGGTCTTGAATGGCACAGGAGGGGAGAAGGGGCTGCAGGGGAGCAGTGTCAGCCTGGGTAAGGGGGAAGAGCAGAAGTTGAAGGCCAGGCTGGACAGGGCAGAAGACTGAGAAGACTGAGTAAAAGGGAGAGAGGATTCCTCTCCCTTCTGGGAGGGAAGGGTAGCAGAGCTGTCAGGAGTCCAGATAGGAAACCAGCAAATAAGTTTGCAGGAAGGGAAGTGAGAGAAGGAGGAAGGACAAGAAGGAAGAAGAGGAAAAGGGACAGTGAGCCATGGGGAGACAGGATGGAACATCGAGTTTGCCAGACAGCAGCAGAGCTGTGGAGTAATTGTCGGCCAGGAGGGCTAAAACACGTGGGAGCCCCAACTTGATTGTGGGAATTGTAAATAGGAGCTGATTATCTGTGTTGAAGTCTGTACTGCATCTCTGCCTAACCTTGCCTTTGCTAGTTTGGTTAAACCCAAGAAAATAACGTTATTCAAGATGGTGATTAAGTGTAATTTTAAATCAGGCATCCATTTAAAATTGCATAGGCTGAATTTGGGCAAACAGTACTGGAGGGAAGCTGAAGTTAGTGCGGGCGAGGCAGCATGTGTGTTTTTGTGGCTTATTTGTCAGACTAGTTTCTAGTAAGCTTTTCAGAGCTCACCCTCTTGCTATTGCTGGAAATACTCCTTGAAAAAAGTGAGGTCTGTTTTAAAAGGAGGTGACAGAGATCATGTGAGGTACAGTGCCTTGTTGGTTACTTGAAGTGAGGCAGCCTTTTTATAACCTTGGATTCAAGTAGTGCCTTTTTTGCAAAATATCACAGCTATTCTTAGTGGTATTTCTGTGTCCGTGTGTGCGTGTTCTGTATCCCATTTATATCTCCAGAAGAAGGGATGAATGCTTTTAAGTCAGACTCTGCAATTTGATGGGAGAAGTTAGTGAAAGATTAGGAATTAAGGGAGGACTAATACTTGGTTGTCATCAGAAGGTATTTTTGAACTGGATTGTTACTTGCCACAGTTTTCGGGGGTGAGGCTGCTTTCTGAAAAGGGTTTGTGCTTTCAGTATCTAAAGATATTTCTTTAAAAAAGCATATTGTTACGTTTCTATGGATACAAGTATAGTGAATATTGTGCTTCTTAAATTAATGTAAAAACAACACAAAGTTGTGTGCATTTGGGTGTTTTGTGCTTAACTGTTGAGGAAACTGCTGCCTTAGGCTGGGCAGAGGAGACTTGTTCCCAAGTACAATTTTATGTTTATTTGCATGCCTCGTGAGCCATAAGTCACGATGGAGATGACATTGAAGAGATCAGAGGGCAAAGCCTTCTCACAGTCAATTGTGTCATATTTATTAGGTCTTGTGGTGTTTGTTTGTTTCTTATTTTTAGGTAACTTTACTAGTACAGAAAACAACCGAGGTCACTTTCTTGAAACTCCAGAGGAAAAAGATCTCTCAAATGAGAAATGTTATTTAGAGAGGCATTCTGTATATGAAAAGGCAGAAGACCAGCCAACAGAAGATTTTGGCCAACATTCATGTCCACGTCTGGACAGGAAACGTAAACACTCTGGTGAGAGAGTGCAAAATGATGGCAGCCAAAATGAAAGCTTTGGGGATGAACTGCAGGACGAAGTTATATCAAAAGCAAAAAAGAAGAAGAGCTCCAAAGGTAAGACAGCATTTTGCTTTGGTCTCTCTCAAGGAATGTCTTGTGAAAGGAATGTCCCTTTGGCTTAATGTGTTTCCATTTTTGAACTTGCTATTTACTAATGTGAGCACTGTCATTTCACTTTTTAAATTATATATATGTGTATATATATATGTATATATATATGTATATATATGTATATATAAAAAAACTTGGTATGTAAGGATAAAGCACTAGTTATTGGAAACTGTAGCCACAGCAGTGCAAGTTACTGTAGTGCATGTAACCCTTAATGAGCGAAGCTTTAAAATGCATAGTGTGGTGCTAAAGCTGAGACTATATGCCCCGAAAGTGAAATGTAGCTTTTGTTTTAAGTTGAGGGGGCTTTTTGATTAATTTTTAGTTATTTTTCCATTAGATGACTGGCCTGAGAGGGAAATGACAAACAATTCCTCTAACCACTTAGAAGAGCCCAATTGTAATGAGGTGACCAACCTGAAGGTGTGCATTGAATTAACAGGGCTCCATCCCAAAAAGCAGCGTCACCTGCAGCATCTTAGGGAACTTTGGGAGCAGCAGGTGTCACCAGAGAGATCCCCGTCCGGCAAGTTGGGCCGGCAAAGCAGGAAAGATTTAGCTGAGGCTGTTCAGCCAGAGGCCACTGCAAAGGTCAAAGACTTCACAGAAGAAAGGCACACCAAGAAAAGGTCAGAGGCCAAAAGCAATAGAAGTTGGTCTGAAGAGTCCCTCAAAACAAGTGACAATGAACAAGGTATGCAGAGACTACTAGGGAAACCAGCTGGCTTTAGCATTTACAGTGACGCATGCTGCCACCGATGTTTAGGAATTGTTGAGAGTTTTTTCTTCTTGTTTTGTTTTTTTTTAATTATATATATTTCTGTAGATGTCCATTTTTATAAGGACAGACACCTCCTCTTTCAGAATTGCACTGTAGCTGATATTTGTCAGACAAGAAAATGTGTTTGTGTATGTGTGTGTAACTACATGTTTGTGTGTGTGTGCGTGTGTGTTTTGGCTTTAAATATTTTTGTAGATGATATGACGATGAAGTTTATGACTCTAGAGGAGAGCTGGGGAGGGCATAAAATGTGGGCATGCTTTTGAGTGAGAGTGGGAGCAAATGGGCTGCTGGTGTAAGGGTGTTTAACCACACCTAAGATTTGAGGGTCTGTGAGCTTCTGAAACAGCATCAGCACAGTTATGGCAGCTCTTAATCTCGGGAACCCAACACCTCCAGCACCCTCAGCACTGCTGGCTTCCCCTGCCTTTCCCAGGCCATATGCTCAAGAGTAAAGCTCATCCTCCTCCTGATGAGGATGCTTTGCTGGTTTGTCCTGAGCAAATCCTGTAAACCCCTTTCACCCCACTTCCCAGCCCCATGGCAGAGGTCTTCCAGCAGCCCTCTCCTTAGGGATTGCTTCCTCAAAGTGCATCAGCTTTCCTTGACTTGTTTTTGGCTCCTTCTTTCCCCCTCACTCCACTTCCTCCTTTCCCCATCCTCCGTCTCATTTCTGTCAATTCCCTGTGCTGGGGGAGAGCCTGTGGACACAATCTGCCAAATTTTCATGGGGATGGACAGGTCACTCTCCTATCCTCACTGTCCTTAGCCCCTGGGCATGTTTTCTGCTCTGATGCTTTTCTCCTTCCCTTCAACATTTTGGTACTGTAGCTTGGCTGGAGAACTGGTGGGGAATGGAATCACACAGTCCACAGGGCCAGTCCCCTTTTCTCTTCTTTCTCTTTTCCTGCTCTTACCTCTCCAAGCCCTCTGCTTGTTTTTGAGGAAAGACTGTTTCTGGGAGTGGGAGCTCTGTGTATGGGGCTCCTCATTTGGGCTCCTTCCTCCTTCACAAACCTGGGTGCTTCATCACCTGGAAGGCATTCACATTCCAGCTGGCCTAACCTGTAGTTTAGCTGAGATCCCCTTAAAAGAGAGAAGCAAGAGGAGAGTGGATCCTCTTGTCCCACACCATGGAAGGGACCAAGTCCAGATCATCTTGTGCCAGTGCGGATTTTCCTCGGTAGCATCTCTGAAACAGTCACAGGCAAAAGTATCAGCTTCCCTTTGGTCCTAAAACTCCTCATCTGTCCTTCTCCTTGGCAGGATTATCTGAGGGCAGAAACCCCCAAACTTTGATGCTTATTGATGGGGAAGGTTCTCCAGAAGAGTTTGTGGAGCAGGAGATCAAAACTTGGTTTAAAAGGCGCTTTGACTCTTCCTTCCTTGCTTTATGTGCTGCCTTGGCGAGCGTGGTGTCGGCTCAAACACCCCTGCCCCTCACCTTTGTACTTTCAGAGAGAGATACCTTGCAGAGATGAAACGACGGTCACTAACAAGAAGCTGGATTGTGTAAGGATGCTCTCACTTTCCCCTGTAATGCCTCCTGTGGCAGTGACAGGCTTGTGGCCTTGGGAAAGAAAAAGGGGTGGCTCCCAATTTATGCACCATTCTCAAAGGCATTCAGGTTCAGTTGCCCTATGGCTGTTAAAAAACTCTTGGGTTTGGAAGCTGCTATAAAACCATAAACTTGACTAAATTGCACCTCACTGTTTATTGTACAAAGACACTGGATATCATTCAGGTAATTTTGCTGATGCTTCTCCAGCCCTGTTGAAGTGCCAACTTTTGAATCTCCTTGTTCCTAGTTGACTGGGATGAGGACATTTTTGTGTGACAGAGCATCCTCTGCATGACAGTCTCATGGAGACAGAGACTTCCAGCTTGTCTGTCTTGCTCAGGACTAGTCCTCAAACTTTTCTTAAGCAACCAGAGACTGTCAATATGAGAATATATACTGTCACTTGCAGCTTTTCTTTTTTTTAGTTTGGGGCTGGCAACAGCTGTTGTCTGTGCTCAAGCACTGCCTGCAGTTGTGGCAGTCTCTGCTGCCTGGCAGCTGGTTGTATCCCAAGGAGCAGTCTGTAACAGGACATGAGGGTCGCCTCTGTGCCTCTGACGCCTCAGTGTAACACTAGCAGGATGATTTGCCACTCCTGCCTGCAAATCTCTGGGAATGTGGAGGTTTCTGACTTCTGGGCTTGTTACCCCAGTTGTGTTTACCCAAAGCAGTGTGGGCAGCAGGTCGAGAGAGGTGATTCTGTCTCTCTGCTCTGCTCCTGTGAGACCCCACCTGCCCTGCTGTGCCCAGTTTTGGGCCCCCAGCATGGGAAGAATGTGGACCTGCTGGAACAATTCCAGAGGAGGCCACAAAGAAAATCAGGGAGCTGGATCACCTCTGCTCTGAAGACAGGCTGAGGGGGGGTTGGGATTGTTCAGCCTGGAGAAGGGAAGGCTCTGGGGAAACATTAGAGCACCTTCCAGAACCTAGAAGAGGGCTGTAAGAGAGCTGGAGAGGGACTTTTGGCAAGGGCATAGCAAGCTGGTTAATGGAATGTGTCCCTGCCCGTGGCAGGGGGTTAGAGCTGGATGATCCTTAAGGGATGATCTCCCTTCCAACCCTGAACCATTTTATGATCCTGTTGCAAAGCGAGGTTGCCGTGCTGGCTCTCCAGGGTGCATCGGGTTTGTGATGCTGCTGCCTCAGGGCATCACTCTGCTTGCCCAGCCCTGTGACCGAGGCAGAAGCCAGGGCCTCTGCCGGGGTCCCAGCTGAGCAATAACCCTGCACTGCTGGCAGTGCTCTCCTGATGCTCCCTGGGGAGCTGCCACCGTGAGCGTCGAGGAGAAACCCCGAACAGCGCGGAAACAAAACCCTGGGGAGAGGAGCCGGGAGGCTCTCACCCACCGGGAAGCCTGTGCCAGCCCCTTGAGAAGCCTGTGCCAGCCCCTCAGAGCCACCACAAGCTGCAGGCAGTGCGGGGCCACGGGCTTGGCAGGCAGCAGGAGGCAGCTGCCGGGGTGGGAGCTGAACAAGCGAGCGTTCAGGTGACGCGGCAGCAGCTGCTTTTCCGCACGGACCTCTCAGCAGCCCGCTCCTGCGGGAAGGGAGGCAGATCCTGCTCTGAGTCAGACTTGCCACAACCCACATCAGTCAGAGGCCTGAGTTTTTTGGGGTTTTTGGTTTGGGTTTTCTTTTTTTTTTTCCCATGGATATTTAGGTATATTCGTGCTTACCCTTGTTTTTCTTCTCTCTTCACGTGGTCAGAAAGATGGGGTGGGATTCCAGGATTCATCACTTGCTGCTTCTCTGCCCCTGTTGTCTTGCATTTCCCAGGCTGATGCTTGGCTTTTTCTCTGTAGTGCTGGTGTCTTGCAGTGTTGTTGATCCTGAAGCTCCTGGGTGCATAGCACATAGCTACTCCCCATCTCTTAGCTCTGGTGCCCATCTCTTAGCTCTGGTGCACATTTAGCCTGGTGCCTGCTGTCACCACTGTGGAGGGTCAAAGTGAAGCACAGAGTTGATGTGGAGTTTGCAGGCAGGAGTACACATTTTTTGTGGTGATTAAACTTCTGCTTTCAGTGCCTCGGCATCTCTGCATGGGAAAGCCTGCAGTTCTTTGAGATAAGCTTCCTGTGGTTTTTTTCCTCCATCCTTTCAGTATTTCTATCCTTCTCCAGACCTGTGAGTTTTTCATTCTATTGTAGTTTTTATGCATGCAGCTGTTTGTTCCATGTGCACTCACAAGAGCTCCTCAGTGTTGCTTTCCATCTTTTCCATCTTTTTTTTTTTCTTTAGTAAGTGATTAAGTAGGTAATGTTGGTACTTCTGTATTGGAATTGGGCTTTTCACATGCTGCTCAATTAGGTTAGTTGGGAACTTTAGAGTTAAACACTCTTTACCTTGTGCTGTCTACAGAGTTGGAAAGACAGCCTTGCATCCATAGGCTCAGCCTACAACTAGGTGCCTTCCTTCAGTATTGGAAAGCCTGAAAAACTTATATGATTTTTGCTGAACAATCTGCACATCATGTGTCCCATAAATCCCCTGACATCTGCTTGGCAAGCCGTGGTATGTGTCTTTTTCTAGAAAGTGGCTCAAAACAACTGAGGGATTTCTGTTTTCATCCTTAATCTAGAAAGCCTTCTGTGAGTTGCTTTCACAGGTCTATTTAAAGGAAGACTAAAGTGTGAAACTGCCCACCAAGAGGATTCTAGATTTTGATTTCTTTTTTACTAACTGGTTCTGGACCGAATCTCTTTAAGTAAGGGTATCTCTCCTCTGAGCACCTGCTTATTTGCTCCTGCCATCTCTTCTGTTCTGAAAGTAGCATCACTTCAGAGACTTCTCAGAGCAAGGGAGCCTCTTTCAAGTTCTCAAAGTTTTTTCCACACCTTCCCTTGGTTGTGTGGTATTGTTTGGCTGAAGTGTCCCTTCCTTTCCAGCAAGCTTTAATTTTTCTGCAGAGGAGCTGGTTCTGAGGTCACCTCAATTCTCCTCCCAAGGGAAATTCAGACTATAAAAAGTCAACTTTCCTATCCTTGTTTTGTTGTAAGCCTGCTTGCACTCTGAAAACAACCCCCAAACTAACCATGCTTTTTGCATGCGGCCCAGACTGAGGGATCCAGCTTGTCAGAACTAACCCCCAGAGAAAACCCAGCCCTGCCAGTGTCCTGCCACAGGCAGCAGAGCACTGGCCTTACTGTCCCAATGTCCCAGAAAGACTCACTTTTGGGGAAAATATCTGATTGCTTTTCCTGCAAAATCCCCGTGCTTTCTGGCAGAGAGCTTGCACAGAACCTCTGTAGGGATGGCTCCTTGAGTAGTTTTCTCTTGGCTTGTGTTTGAAGTCAAAATGCTGCTGAGGAGGTGTTCCCTGTCTTGGGGCTGTCTTGGGGCTAAGCTCAACATGCCCACCTGTGCTGGGGGGCAAAATCTGATCCTTGCTCCCACCCTTCTCCCTGTCCCCCCCTCCTTCACCATCCCTGTGTCTGCGCTTACACCCCACTGAGACAAGCCGGGCTGGGCCCAGGCTGCTGGAGGAGTTGGTTCCCCTTCACATCAGGCAGTCCTAGGCAAGGAGGGGAGTTTTTCCCTGCAGCTGTTCCGCTCTGCCCGTGGTGGCCGGGCTGTGGCACATCCCCATGGCCCTGGCGCTGCCCGGCACCTGCGCGGGGCCTTTCATTCAGGGGTTTTTATTAGAGCCCGAGAGCCGCTAGTGTAGCGTCGACAGGCGAGATGCTGTTTACAGTTTGGATGTGGAACGCTTAAAATATTAATGATTTGAAAATGTAATTGTAGATCTCTTAAGCAGTCGAGGAGCTTGTGTTAAGTGCTAGCAATGCATTTTCCGTTTAACGCGCCGTGCGATGTGTAATGCCTTTCCTTCCCATTTAGGCTTGCCTGTATTCCCGGTGTCTCCGCACATGAAGAGCCTTTCATCCACCAATGCAAACAGCAAAAGGCAGGCTCAGCCAAGCTGTACTCCAGCCTCGAGGTTGGCTGCCAAACAGCAGAAAATTAAAGAAAGCCGGAAGACAGATGGGCTGTACACAGACGAAGAGGAGGATTTCCAACATGCGTCTCTGCTGCCGAAATACAGCGAGTGTGAGAAGCCATCAGGGAAACGTCAGTGTAAAACAAAACACTTGGCACTGCAGGAGAGGAGGAGGAGGTCATCTCTGACAGGGGATGACACCACAGATATCGAAAATGCTGAAGATAAGGTATCTTTATTTAGACTTAATTGTCCACCGGCCTCTGAGAAGGCAGAGCCAGCTTGCTTAAAACTAGCGCACTGTCGTGCATGCAGGGTAACAGGGATTGCGTTCAGATTTGTCTATGGGCGCTTTGCACATTTTGTGTTTGCTTTTCTTAACCTTAGTTGAAGGCACCATTGCAGGGTTGAAGCATCTTCTGTTTAAAAGCTGTAGCGAGTCTTGCTTTAAAAATTAAACACGAGTAGAACAGTGTAATTCCTTGCTGACAAAACGCGCTCCCATCACCGTGCTGTGCAAACAAAGATAAAACACCCCCCTCCGTAATGCTTTTGACAGGTAACGGTAACGAGGAAAGTCAGGAAGCGGCCGGAGCCAGCTTCGGACGGCGACTCCTCGCCAGTCAAGGCGTACGAGCAGAAGCCGTACGAGCGGCTGCCGGTGGCGCCGCCGCTGCTGCCCGCGCCGCCCGCGCCGCTGCCCGTGGCCAGCCCGCCCCAGGACACGGCCCCCAGCCGGCCCATGCCGCCCGAGGCGCGGCGCCTCATCGTCAACAAGAACGCGGGCGAGACGCTGCTGCAGCGGGCTGCTCGCCTGGGATATGAGGTGAGCCTCCCGCGGCGCCCTGCGCGGTGGTTTCTTTTTTATCTTTAAATTTCAAAAGTTAAAATCCTCTTCCCAGTTTTATAGATGGAAGTTCTGCGAGTCAGCAGCTTTGGGTTGGGTGGTTGAAACTCGCAGCCTCTGTTCCCCTGCTGCTTCCCCTTCCCTGGTGTGTGGGGACTGGGGGCAGGTTGCTGTGGGAATGAGTCCCCACCACTGCTGGGTCAGCTGGCAGGGATGCAGGGAGAGCAGCATCCCACGGGAATGAGCAAAGGGTAAAGTTTTATTGGTAACCCTCACTTCCCTTTAGATATAAACCATCTGCAAACAGAACGAATGTCTTTTCTTTTTTTTCCCTCCCAAGTAATCTTTATGGTGATCTTTAATGAGCTGTATGTTTTCTGCTTTTGTTGTTTGTGAGGAGCGCGTAGTTTAGAAGGGTTTTATTTTTGTTCTTCTCTCCAAGGAGTATCTGGTATGTGACACAGGATGTAGCGCTTGGAGTGTCCTCTTGCATGATCAGACACATCGTAGCAGCACTCTGCATGCTTTATACTCGGCGTCTGGAGCTGCTTGGTGTAGCTGGAACAATGTTGTCTAATGAAAGGGGCCCCCTGTTGCTACAAAAATCAGAAACCGATGAATCCCTTAGCTGTGCCGTTTTGAAGCACGCTTTTATTGGGGAAATGCGGGCATGTAGGTATGAGTGGTGTTGCTGGATTTCAGATCTGGTGCAGAGGTGTTTCATTGCAGAGAGCGACTGCTGCCCTCGGCGTGGCTGCAGGGTTTGCTGTGCTGCTGAGAGGGCTGCCTGGACCTTGGAGCTGGGCTTGAGCCCCACGTGGCAAGGGGGCATCAGCCCAGGTCCAGGTGGGGCCTGCCCAGCCTTTGGGATTTGCTGAAACCTTGAAATGCCCTTTGTATAGCTGGAGAGAGTTTTGTGTGGAGCAAGGCTTTGTCCAGCTCTGGAAGGCAGGGTTTATTGGAAAGGTTTTGTTTACCTTAGACAAAGGATTCTTCTAACCCAGGGCACTTCAGCTCAGGCTGTGGTTGTTACAACAGTGCTATGGTATTCTTCATAATTTAAGTGCTTAATTTTCTGTAGGTCCAAAATCCAAATATGTCGTAGCATGTGCTCGAACCATCAGTGTGTATTTTCTTCCTGCATGGGGTCTGTCAGGATGGGTGTGCTTGGGCACTTGGCTTTCTGTGCCTGGCACCTCTGCTGAGCACAGCTCAGTGGGAGCAGCTCCCACACTGAGTGATGGGCTGATGTCCTGCTCAAGCAGGAGCCCAGGGCTCTCCTCTTGCTTTATAGCAGGAGCTCTCTGCCATCAAACCGGCTGGTTGCAGAAAGCTGGGGATAACATTGTGTGCCACCATCTCATTCCCTTCAGCTGGTTGGAGATTTTCATTTTCTGGCTTGAATTCACCCAAAAGTTCAAGTGAGCACCACGTTTTTAGTAGGCTTGAATATCCAGCCCGTTTGATTTGGTTGCTCAGGTGGTGTTGGCCATGCAGCAGGTGGTTCTGTTGCTGGTGGAATGCAGGGCAGGGAAAGAGCCCGGTCCATGCACCCAGGCTGCTGCCACAATCCAGCGTTGTCTGTGTTTTTCGAGGCTCAGAGTGGTGGGTGGCTGTGCCACCCTGCCAGAGCTGTGTTTGGCCCATGGTGAGCTGTGATAGTTTGATCATCCGTGGGAGCTCCATAGCTGAGGGGTTTTTCTTGATAGTGATGAGACTGCTGCAGTTAGTAGAAAGCTGAATTTCCTCTGTCTGCACAAAGAATGAGAATGGTCGAGAAGTAAGAAATTCCTCTATGTAAAAAAAAAAGAAAAGAAAAATCTGGACGAGTCAAGGTAGTATGCTGGTCTGTGAGCTCTGGCAAGCACACAGGTCAGTTTTGTGCCACCCCTGTTGGCAGGGCAGCAACCTCTGGTGGGCACATGGGGGCTTCCCTGGCTGCTGCGATGGCAGCCCTGTGCCAGCCCGGTGGCAGGGGAGGCAGACGAGTTTGCATCATCAGAGCAGGGCTTGCAGAGGGAGCCGAGTGCTGATTCAGGACTCGAGCTGGAAGCGGCTGGCACCGCAGGGCACCACCGAGCCCTGGCAGGAATGCTGTACTGCCCTGAGACCGGATGAGCTCGTGCCTGCCCTTGGCAGCCTGCCCGCCTTTGCAGCAGGGATGCCCCGAGGCTGTGCAGAGATCCCTCTCCAAACCCTTGGGCGTGCAGAGGTGCTGGCAGGCTGTGTGTGTCACTGCTGTACCCGTGGGGAGCCTGCATGCTGCGGGGCTGTGAGCCTGTCCTGCTCTCAGTGCCACGGGGCAGATGTGCCCCAGATCGCCGCAGGAGCACGACACAAGCGGGTACGAATTGTGTGTGAGGCTGACTCGAGTGTGAAATGTCGAAGGACGAGTGTGGCTTGTGTCTGGTCAGATAAACTGCAGGGCTGCAGCCAGCAAGGCTGCTTAAAGATAGTGCAGCAAATGGTCTTCAGCCCTGGAAATCCCTGATGAAGCTGGTGGGAAGCTTTGCCTTTCCCTTCCTAGGTTTATGCGCCAAGCTGTGCTTCAGCAGGATGTTACCAACCCATCCCAATATATGGCCACTCTCGAATCCATTCTGCTTTCCCCATTTGAAACAAATGACTTGAGATAATGGTAGTCTTAAAACTGTAATTTACTTTTTGTGAAGAGGGAATTACAGGGAGTGTAGATTCTTTTTTGGAAAAAAATTACAGAAGGCTTGTGTAATGAATTTGATGTGAGAGGAAACACTGTCTTTCTGCCTTGTTTCTTTTCGGTGTGTGTGTGTATGTGCTGGTTTTGGATGGGGTAGGGTTAATTTTCTTCCCAGTGGCTGATGTGGGGCAGTGTTTTGGATTTGTGCTGAACACAGTGATGATAATACAGGGATGTTTTTGTTACTGCTGAGCAGGGCTTGCACAGAACCAAGGCCTTTTCTACTTTCCTGCTGCCACACTGGTGAGGAGACTGGTGTGCATGGGAGGCTGGGAGGGGACACAGCCAGGACAGTGACCCAAACTGACCAGAGGGATATTCCAGACTGTGTGACATCATGGCTCAGTGTATAAATTTAGGGGGAAGGAGGGGGGAACATTTGGAGTGATGTTGTTTTTCTCCCCAAGTCACGCTAAGTGGGATGGGGCCCTGCTCTCCTGGAGATGGCTGAACACCTGCCTGCCCTTGGGAAGCAGTGAATGAGTTCCTTGTTTTGCTTTGCTTGTGTGCATGGCTTTTGCTTTGCCTATTAAACTGTCTTTATCTCAGCCCACAAGTTTTCCACCTTTGACCCCTGTGATTCTGTGGTTCTCCCCCTGCTCCTGCTGGTGGGGGACTGAGTGAGGCTGCCTGGGCTCAGCTGCTGGCTTGGGTGAAACCATGGCAATGGGCTTGGAAAGTTCCCTCATCAGTTTGTTATTAAGTCCTTTCTGGGAAGGCAGTGAAATTAGCAGAGTGTGTGATGTGTGATAGGGTATTTCAACATGTGAAGGCAGGGCTTATCCAGGCACAGGGAGTTCCCAGTGTCACTGCCACAGGAGCAGGAGCTCCAGAGCACCCTCCTGCCCCTGCACAGCTCTCGCAGGGCTCCTGAGTCCTGCCCAGGAGGGGACATCACTTCAGGGGCTTGGTATGATGCTGGGGGGAAGTGCTAAGGCTCAGCATATAATGCCTGACCCAAGGGCTGTGTTTTGAGGTTGGCTGTGGGGTTATAGTGTTTCTTGGGGCCCGGGGGATGCTGGTCTCTTCCCCTGTAAAACAAGTACATAGGAAGGGCAGCTCCTTGCATATGAGGATGGACCATGCATATGTGCATACTTTGACTATTTGTAGTTGGGCAAAGAAACTACAAGCAGCAGAGGTGGAGGGTGTCTGATTATGTTCTAGTTTGACTCTTTGGATTAACTGTGAGTGATTTTCAGGATGCTGGTTTAAGCAGAGCACCTGAGCAGACATTAAATTGCCCTGTGGCACTCTCACAGCCTTCCCTGAACTTCAGCGAGAAATGCTTGGGAAACCAAAAGTGTGTTTGTGGCACCACATGTTCCTGTATTTGGCAATGGTGGCTCATTTTTTTGTAAATTAAATAAATCATGTTAAAAAAAGTTAATGAGGCATTTAATTAATTAACAATGTAGAGTTTTCTGGTCTTTATGGTTACATTTTGTGGTTAATGACATTCTTCTTACAGCCTCTTAGCACAGAATTGCCCGACAAAATTAGCTTTTTTGTCCAGTAGTAAGTATTCCACCCTAGGACCAGCCTTTCCTTTTTACAAAAATAGATGAAACATCTTTTATTTTGGGTTGCAAAGTCTATTTTAAACGGTAACTGCATGCTAAAAGTGGTGCTGAATACAGCAACTGCTTCTGCTACCTATATCCATCTGCTAATTTGCCTGGCAGGGTGGTCTGGTTTGAAGGAAAATTCATACCTCCGGAGTATAATTTTGCACAGCCCTTTCTTACGGCCTTGAGCATGTGCAGGGTAAAGAGCATCTGTTCTGGACTGATTTTTGGCCTTTGGGCTGATTAGCAGGAGCGTTTAGAGTCCCTCTTTGGTGAGAGGTGGGACTGGGGGGGTCCTGGGTTAAATGTGTGGGTGCGTGGGGGTAGGTGGGTGCATCCCCGTGGCAGGTGGAGGGGATGCTCTGGAGCCTGGGACAGGCAGCTCATTAGCTCTCAGCTCTAGCCTGGTTGGTGAGGGCCTGCTAAAAGAGCAGCTTCATGCTGTATCCTGGATACCAGCTCTCGAGTCAGGTGTACCCAGAGCACAGATTGTTGCGGGCTTTCCGGTTTATTTTGAAACGTGAGGAATAAATGCGCTGCGCCCGATGTCGTTTTATTCTTGTTTTGGCAAAACAAGCGCTCGCCCCCTCCGTGCCGGATCTGGCTTTGCAAGGATGTCACTCAAATGCAAAATTAATGGTTTACCACTAATCTGGGAACGTGGGGGCTATTTTATGCATCGAACATCTCTTAGAAATGTGTTTTGTTTTGTTTTGTTTTGCCTTCTTCTGCATCCGACACGAGTCGAGGAAGACTCGCACCATCCTAAATTTTCGGTTGAGTGATGGAGCAGTCATTGTTCCAAGGCTGCACGGCAGCGCAGAGCTGAGCCTGGCCCAGGCTCTGGAGCGTGGTGTATTTGACTGCAAGATGAATTGTGTTAAATTCACATGGCTTCCTGCGGCGCCGGGCTCGTTACTGGAACCCGGCGCCTGGCTTTACTTCTGCATGCAGAAAACCGGGGAGGGTGAAAATGGGATTTCCCCGATCCCGATAGAGCTGGGCTGGTTTCTGTTTGCTGATAGCAAACCATCCTTTGTCTTAAATGTGTTTTGTTTTGGGTCGTGCGCTTTTTCTTTTTAAAATCAAACTGACGTTGGCTGTGCTGCTGTTGCACTTGCAGAATTTTCTGTTAAAAACAATTTAGATGTATGAGTAACAGCCTTCCCACTGGCTTTACATGTAGAAGTTCTCAGAAGTGGAACATTGTGAGTTTTTGTCTGTGAAATTTTTATGTTCTCCGCCTATGACAATTCCTGATGTTGGGGGTTACAGGGTCATGCAGGGCATGGAGCTCTCCGTGTCGCTTTGCCCAAATTAGTCTGCTCAGGGAAGTTGTGCTCTCTGCTATGTCTCCTGAACAGAAAGGACTGTCAACAGCTCCCCTTTTTATTTTCCTTTTGACTGACCCATCTCGTAAAGGGTAACTTAGCATATCACAGGGATTTTGTCTTCAGCCTCTTTCCCGCCCCTCTTTTCCTTCAAGCAGAGAAACCTGCGCATTCACACGGCAAGAAATAACTCTATATTCATCCGTTTTCCTTCCTTTTTCCAGGAAGTGGTTCTGTATTGTTTGGAAAACAAGGCGTGCGATGTGAACCATCGTGACAACGCGGGTTACTGTGCCCTGCACGAGGCCTGTGCCAGGGGCTGGCTGAGCATCGTGCGGCACCTCCTCGAGTACGGCGCGGACGTCAACTGCAGCGCCCAGGATGGAACCAGGTCAGCGGCATCCCTGCCTCCCTGCCCTCTGTGCCTCTCCTTTGTCCTCCCCTCGTCCTGCCTGTCCACCCTGAAACTCTCAGAGCAGATAGCACTGCCTTATTGCCAGTCCTGGTCCTCGTCCAGGCTCTGCGACCCGCTCTGCTCTCTGGTTGATAAAGCAGTGGGGACACGCTGCTGTTGTCACTCGAGTTCGGGGTAATTTCTCTTTTCTTCCGGGAATTTCAATAAGTTGTGCTTTGGCTGGTTTTTGTTAGTCAGTGGAATTGCCAGCTGCAGGGCAGGAAGAAGTGATACTTGAGCCGCAGCCCTGCTCATGTGCCCTCCAGGTCCTTTGAGTTGTGCCACAAGAGCGGAGTTTGCCTTGTTAGCAGGGTTACTTTTGAGAGCACTTCAGGCTTTTGTGGCGATCGGGTGTGCGAATCCTGTATATGCTGTATAAAAATGTTTGTTGAACTGTTAAACTATCTGCTCATTTGATATTTTGGATTTACTTTTTTCTTTTTTCCTTTTTTTTTAATCCCGAATTAGCCTTTTTTTAGTTTCCTTCACAGAATAGCAGGAGCGCTTTAGTTCCTGTGCTGGCAGAATAGATAGCGAGCTTTTCTTTTGAGCTTTGTGGAGAAAAAAAATTGCTGCTCCGGACCTTTTTTGAAGCTTCTTGTGTATCTCCTAAAGCACCTCTTTGACCACCTCTGTGAGGCTGACCTTGGGGTAACTCGTCCTGAGCATATGCAGAGCGTTATTCAGTCTGTGCATTTTGGGGACAGGTCGCTTTGTATTCTTCGAATCTCCTGCAGCTTGTTATCTTAAATGGTTTATCGCCTTCCCTATCACCATCCAGATAGCCAGGGAGGTAAAATTAGCGTAACTAAGAGGCTGCTTCTTTTGTTTTTAAGCTCTTTATTTATTAACTTGGGAAGGGAGGAGTCAGGAAAACAAAAAGAGGTCTGGTTAGGATGGTCCATTAAAAGTTCATGATGGCCCATTGTTCCCGGCCCATCACCAGCCCATCACAGCCCAAAGGAAAGCTTTTGGGAGAAACATTAAAACCCCGACTGGATTGTCAGATTCCTCCTCTGTCGCCCCTGTCTTTGTAAGAGTTCTGAGCTCTCCAGGCTGACAAAAACAGCCTCACATTTTCTGCTGCCTTCGGCTTTAATATGTGACCTGTGCAACAGCGGTGAGTTACCGTAAAAAGAATCCTAAATTATTTTTGTCTCACTCGCTAGAATAACCTATATAGAAAATTATCCCTGGGAAGTGTCTGAGCAGTCTTAATCACTCGCCAGTTCAGAGTCCACCTTTGATTTCTAGTCACAGACGGAGCTGATTTTCAAGAAAGAAACTTGGCCCGTGTACCCTGAAAAGTTGTTTCTGGGAAAATGTATTTTAGAAAATAACATAATGATGATCTGATCATAGATGGTAATGTCAGAACTCAGCGTGCCTGAGAGAGTTGCCTCTCTTTTCTGAGGGCAGACTTACTTTTCATTTGGAAAGCTGCCCAACAGACAGCAAGAACCCAAAACACAAGTAATATATAGAGGGAAGATGGTCTGAGTTGGGCAGGACAGAGAGCAAAAGCTTCTGTAAGGAACTTTGAATCTGTGTAACATACTGCCTTTTGGCAGGATCAGACTTCTCTGTAAGAGTAAGTCAGGACATAAGACAAGTCTCATTTCTCTCTTGAAAGTTTTTCTTCTTTAACTTTTAGGAGGAAAGATGTCCTCAGCTGTGTTGCTTTTAAAATTAAATTCCAGAACCCTTAGAAACACAGTAAAGGTTTAAAAAGAACAACAAAAAAACCCCAAAACAAAACCCAAAATGCGCACCGTCAAAGACTTGTCCTTCTCTCCTGCTTTTTTAATGACTCTGAATATGCTTTTTATGTCCTTCTCTGCCATGTCACTTATCCCAGGTACTTTTGGCCGTGCTGTGGCAGCTCTGAGGGCTGCAGACAGTGGCAGTGGCTGTGTGTAGTTGTGTTCAGCCTGTTGGTGTAAGGCAGCACAGAGGGCTGGTGTGACTGATGCAGCTGGGGTGGGGAGCTGGCTTGGGGGGTCACCTGGAGCTCTGGGCTCTGTTCCTTGCTGTCTCTGCCCTCGGCTTTTTGGAGGACGCTCTGAGAAGTTGTGGCTGGTGAGGATATGGCTTTGGTGTGTGCAGGATGTCCGTGGGAATGTGAAGGGTGCAGGAAAGTTCTGTAAAGTTCTGTCTGCGCGTCTCTGCAGTGCTGCGGGTGCTCTGATCAACGGGCTGGCTTTGCATGTGTGTGTTTAGGGATGAGTTCAGCCTCTGGTTCCTGATAGTATCAGAAATCCCGGTGAAGCCAGAAACAAACAAAGCGCCAGACTGGTGTAGGGACAAGGAGGAGACACTGGGGGTGTAGGAATGGTGCAGTCCTTCCCTTCACTCCAGCTCGGCACAGGATGTCCCTCTCTGCCCTATTCACAGCACATCTGGCCAGGCTAAATGTGGTAGGTCTTGGATGTTTTTCCCCTTAAACCCTGTGCTGATAGACCACATGCAGTGCCTGCAGACCCTGAATACACAAGCACTCTGCTGCTCAATTAGTGCCTAATCAAAGATTATTGTAGAACCCGGAGATCTTTAAGACCTGTCTCCGAGGTGCTGCAGTCACTGAGGGCTCTTAATCGTCTTACCTATAAATAATAATAGACCGTGCTTAAGAGGTGAGAGCTTCCCTTCCCTGACAGGACCCCAGTCAGTGCCGCAGCTCCGCTAGGAGTGTTCGAGCTGACATTAGCAAGGCTGTTTGCCGCGTGTATCTGGCCTTATCTCGCTGTTCTCCTCCTCTTACCTCTTCAGCTGAACCCATGCCATTATAGAAACAAAGCCACATGCCAAAAATACAGACGTCCCTTGCCTGTTAGCGAGGGCTCCGCATCGCCCGCTAGGTTCTCTCTCTGCAGCCAGTTTTGCTGTATCCTTCCCGCTGGCAGCTGATGAGCTCAGCCTTTTTTATTTATTTTTTTTCCCTGCGAGGACCATGCCAAGATGGCTCTCTTCCTGTGTCCTTTCAGCTGGGCTTGGCACAGCCATACCTTCCAGCAGCTAATTGCGTTAAAGAAGAGCCAGCCTGCGGAGCTGCCCTCCTGCAACTCGTGCCTTGCCTCTTCCGTGGGGGGATGGAAACAAAAACAAAATGCCAGAACGTGGCATTGCTTGGCGAGTTCAAGACCTCTGGCTGCAGTGAGGAGAGTTCTGGTGGTGCCTGAAGGGCTGAGAGCAAACCCTGACTGGTCTAAATAGTTTATGATTTTGGTGGTGGAATGATAAATCCCTCCAGTGAAGTGTTTTCCTAACTCTGGGGGTGGTAAAAATAGTAGGAAGAATTCGGCAGTACACAAGAGAGGGTTGAGATGTGTGTCTTTTGTAGGATATTGCAGCTCTCGAATGTCCCCAGATCCTTCTGGGGCCTTTTGGAGGGTTTGTTTTAGAAACGAGCTGTGCTGCGTTTACTGTACCATTAGGGATAGAGAGTGTTTATTTCCACGATGCTCAGGGTGGAAGAGATTGTATGGCAAAGCAGCCCAGGAGAGGACTCCCAGGGATCTTCTTTTATTTTCACATCTGAAAAAGTTGCCTATTCCAGTAGTTGCTTTTGCATCCTACAAAGAGGATGGTTAAGCTCTGCCAAGACTGAAGAATACTCCCTCCTCTGCTGGCCCTGCTGGGAGAAGCAAACAAATAGCTGTGCCTTTGCATGGTTCCGCTCGTGAGCTTGCCAAGAAGCTGTTCTAGCCAGTAAAAGAGTCTGTCAGTGCTCTGTTTTGGCCTTTTCTCCCTTAACTTATCTATGGGGAATCTCCTTTTCCCCCCGCACCCACCCCATCCAGCTAGTGTTTTCTTTCCTTCCTTCTATTTATTGTTCTTCCTTCTTCCGCACTGCTTTACTACGCCTTTCCTTCCCCATGCCTCTATAAATTCCCCTCATGCCCAGGCAGCCTCCCTGTGTACTCCTAGATGACAAATCTGGTTCTGCCTGCCCTGGTGCCTGCCCTGCTGCCTCTGTCTGCAGCACCACGTTGGGCTGGGTGACCTGTCAAAAGGCAGAAGGAGGTTCCATCACAGGATTACAGCCCATGTGCTGCAGTTTTTCCTTCCTGGGGAATGCCCAGGCACCCTTTAATAAACTCGTCTGAGTGTCGTTAAATCAACTGAAACACCGGGCGGTGATTTAGATGCTGTTTTTAATAAGTTAAGGGATCATCTTGAATTCATTACTGCTTCAAAAGCCACTTAGGTAAGTCAGTTAAAAAATACCCCAAACACAAACAAGAAAACCCACAAACCAGTAATCCCACAACGCTCCTCAACCCCCTCCCAAAACCAGAAAATCGTAATTCTGAAATAAAATTTAAAAGAGTTCAAAATTAAAGACTCCAGTAAAGCGAGGGAGTGGGGGAGAAAAAGCATTCCCAGCACTTGGCAGCAGCCGTAGTGCTGATCTCCTCCTGGTGCCTGTTGCCAGACTCTCAGCCAGGGATGCTTCGTGCCCAGTGGGGGACGGGAGGGTTTGCAGCAGGGCTGACCTTTGCTGCTGTGGATGCTCAGAGTGCCGTGACCCAGCAGCTCAGGCCTCAGCTGCTTGCTGACAGCAAGAAACACCCGATCCTTCTGCAGCCCCCGTGTCAGCACCTCTGTTATTTGTTGCCTCCTGCTTGGTGTCACCTGGGATGTGACACTGTGATGTAGCACTGACCAGATCCTGCGTGTGAGGCTTCCCTGTGGGGAAGCACTGAGTCAGTAGGTGGAGGTGGGAGGGTGAGATTTGCTGGGGAATCCTGGGAATGCTGGCTCCTCCAACACTGTGTCTGAAAGGCATCAGGTTCAGTGTTATTTTAGAGGCATTTCCTCAGAAACAGAGAAGGGATATCCTGACCCTTTTCCAGTGATCCTCATGGACCTCTCTGGTCTTAAAGTGTCAAGGTGGCTTTCCCAGGAGTGGTGTGTTGGGCTTTGAAGGTGTCTGCATGTTGTGCCCTCTGCTGCCAAGGGTCTGAGGACTGGCACAGGCTGGACTGAGGACTGTGCTCAGCAGCTCGAGGACCACCTGCTTCACTCTGTTGGTGGCATGGGGTGTATGGGAGGCAGGCAGTATGGGATAAGCCCTCTTTCCATAGGGAAAAAACCACCAAGTCCCCAAGTGCACCTCCTTATGTCAGTATATTGTGCACATGTCAAAACCAATACGACATGCAGCTTTCCAGCAAGATGGGTGCAAGCAAGATCCCTTCTCATGTAGCAGGTGTTAGTCACCCTAAGCTATGCTGGAAAGTACTTGGAGTAAATACATCTGGAACACCTTCTTGAGACTTACCAGAGTCCTCCTGCTACCAGCAGTGCTGTGTAATAGATGGGAAAAAGGTGGTGTGCCATCCTCTTGTGACTGATTTGATCCTCCTCTCCTCTGTCCTGAGCTTTCGTGGATGCCAGGTCATCCAAAGCAGTGGTGACATCCAGGGGACGTTGCCCTGTGAGGGAGGAGTTCTGGGATGTGACCTCTTGGCAGGAGGGAGTTGGAGCCCTGGTTGTGAGCCGAGCGTTGCTCGGCGGAGCGGGAGGCGGAGCGGAGAGGTTGGCTGTGCTTCCAGATGCTTTCCCGTGGTAACATCACTGGGAAAGCTTTCCAGGAAGGCAGTGTGTGATCCTGGTTAAAGTCCTTCCTTGTGTTTTCGTACAAGCTCCCTGAGAGCTTGGAAACCTTGCTGGGGGCAGCAGTGTTGACAGCCCAGAGGAGGAGTGTTGTGCTGAGTTGGACTGCCACGATCGCTGCCCACGCATCGGACTCTGCTTTTAGTTCCCTGCTCTTGCTGTCTAAGGAAAAGATGGGATTTTAACACATCTTCATTAGTCTGAAGGGTAATATGTTCTACTTCCAGACAACTCCCTGTTACGTGTAATCAATTTTAAAGGCAAAAGTTAATGCGATTTATAATTAGCAATAAGAAATTCTAAACCTGGAATTGCAGGCCTGTGTATTAATGAATAATCCTTCTGAAGGCTCACAAAATCTATGTCTGAGCTTGTATGGATTGCTCACGCGCATGAAATGCGTTAATTTCTGGGTGGACTACACCTAAAATAACATGTTTTTCTATTCTCTGATTAGAAGGGTTGAATTGTGCTGCAAATATATTCACAAGTACTGTTTAAAGAGGATGTTCTGTGTGGAAGTTTAATTCCTAGCAAATTTTCATAACTTATTTCTGTGTACATAATTTAGGAGCTTCGGGTAACTGATTTCCGTGCTTGCCCAGAGGCAGGCTGAATGAGCCTTGCTCCACAACACGCTGTTAAATTGGCAGAGATTTGGAACGGTAGAGTGACTTGCAGCAAAATGATGTTTGTGAGGCTTCACACAAACTCCTGCTTTTCCTTACAGGGCTGTAATTATTTTACTGTCCCTCGAAAATGTGTACAGCAAGGAATAGACATAACAGAAATATGTGCCCTGAGCAGTCTGACTGAAGACAGGAAGGGAGGGGAATGATGTGCAAGTAAAACCGACAATAAGATGACTGGCAGCTGTATTAATAGAGTTACTTTCTATAAATAACTTTGATCTACAGTCAGAAGTTTCTTGTCAGAAACATTTGCATAACACTGTTGAGTCAAAAAGTAACGCCGTGATTTTCCTTTTATTCCTCACCAGACCGATCCACGACGCGGTCGAGAACGACCACTTGGAAATTGTCCGCCTGCTGCTGTCCTATGGTGCTGATCCAACACTGGCCACCTACTCTGGGAGGACCATTGTGAAAATGACCCACAGTGAGCTCATGGAGACCTTCCTCACAGGTCTGTACCCACGCTGCATGAGACTTTCTGGTCCTGGTAGATGGGGCTTTGTTCCCTGTCCCCCAAAGTCCCTCCTGCCTGGCAGGGGTGACTTCACGCCACGGAGCCGTGGGGTGGGCTGGGCTGCAGTAGCTCCCTGTTTGCCTGCAAAGACCCAGAGGCTGCATGTGGGAAGCACAGCCATGCTTGGGGGCTCCTTCTAATTGAAACTCTTAAAAAGTCATAAGGATTATTCCACTGTCAGATTTAATAGGTGGGTAGGTCAGCGGGCTGTTTCGGTGCCTTCAGTTTTCTGCTTGAAATGGAAATAAGAAACTTGCCAATTCAAATAGCTGTTTGTTAAACATGTTTTCCCATGGTCTTGCTTCTTATCTTAGACTATTTTTTGTTTTGCCTGTTCTGCCTTGTTTTATATCTGAAATACTGTAAAAATACGTTAAAGGCTCTTGTCTTTAAACATATCCATGTTGTAACATGGTTTTAGGGGTTTTTTGCCTCTTAGTTTTGGATGAAGACACTTGCATCTCCTAATAACTTACCTCTGAGCATGTTTGCAGTGTTCATGTCCATGAGTTTAAGTACTCATCTGTTTACCTCTTTAAATGGTGCAGCATAGAAAGCATACAGATGTTTCAGGACTCCAGTAAAGTCCAAAGTATCTTTGACTTCTAGCATCCTGAATCCCAGTATCTTTTCACCAATTCAGCTTGTAAATCTCCGAAATTATATCTGTAGAAAAGAACTGCATCTTGTGAACATACCTGTGTGAAAAAACCTTTTTCATCGGTTTATTTGGGGCCACAGTTTCACCCTCAAATTTGTGTGAAGTCCAAGAATAATTGTGAAGGCCAAAAAATGTGGTACACCCTTTCTTTACAAAAATAAGATACTGCTCTCAGTACCTGAAGCTTAACGTTGGGTCTGTCCTTTTTAGACCTTAGGTGATTATTTGATGTGGTGGGTGATTATTTGATGTGGGGGAATGGTGGTTATGTGCTGTTGTTTGTGGCATGTGTGCCAGGAGTGTGGTGTGGGATTTTTTGATGGAAGGTACAGAGGACCCGTGTGGAGGCTCTGTGACGTGTGGTCTCCTAACTTGGCAGCTTTTTGTTCTCATCAGTATGTTTTTGTTGTTGTTTTTTCCTCTCCAGAGTATTTAACTGACCTGCAAGGTCGGAGTGTTGATGACCCTGGTTTGTGCTGGGATTTCTATGGCAGCTCTGTGTGCGGTGAGCAAATGTTGCCCTTTATTTCTTTGTATGCAGAGACTTTAAAAACGTGGGGGTGGGGGCTGTTTTGTTGTTGTGGTGGAGGAAGCTAGGAAGGAAGCAAACTCATTTTGTTTACAGATCACGTTATTGGGGAAAAAAGCAAGATCTGCAACAGTCTTTCCATTGCTGACTTAGCACCTTTATTCAATTTTATTTAGATCCAAAAGATGAATCTGGATTTGATGTCTTGGCAAATCCTCCTGGCCCAGGTGATGAAGATGAAGATGGCTTTAGCGATGTGTTTGAATTTGAATTTTTGGATGAGCCTCCCTTGCCGTGTTACAACATTCAAGTGTGTCTCTCTCAGGGGTAAGAACAAATACAAATTTTGGGGTAAAACCAGCTGGGATGATCTGCTTGGGTTGGTGGCAGTTTGTGTTGGCGGGAAAAAGTGTGTTTATGTAACATAAATGAGAGATCAATACTGTAACTGCTAGGGTTTGTTTGGAAATAAACTAATGGGACGTGAGAGGGGAAAAGGCTGTTTGTCAGGGCTGAGTTCTTATTGCCATATTCCCAGGTGGGACAAGTGATTTTGAACACAAATTCCTTTCCTCATCCCAGATGGGCATCTTGTTTATAACTTTCCAAAACAGAAATGCTTCTAGCACTTAAATTGGGGTATCAAGTTTGAAAGGTGTCAATTGTATTTCATGGGCTTTTCTGTTTTGCTGCTGAGTGGACACACTTTTGTGGATGACAAAATGACACCATTACTCCTTTTCTAGACTTTTTAGCAAAACTAGTTTAAAGCTCTGAATTGGAACAAACAAATAAGTATCTTAATGAAGATCCTATGATACTTAATAATAAGCAAAGACCTGGAAAGCTGTATTATCTGTTATATTCAAGATATAAATTAGATTTGTAAATGACTGTTGTTTACCATTTGCACCAGTTTTGATGACAGCTAGTTTTAAATATTGATCATGAAGGAGTGTGGGTTTTAGTATGTTTTTGTTACATGGATGATCAATCTAACTTAATTCCCTGAAGTGGACAACTACAAAGATTGAATTTTAAAATTGTGTTGTTTATCTGACAAAAAAAAACCCCAACTTACTGTTGACTTCTATTTAATATTGGCATCTCTGGAAGCCAGGGGTGCTGAATTTTGTGGTTGTAACTATAAGCCATGTCCTGGTTGGTGCAATGAAAGTTGGGATCAGGTGGGCTGACCTTTAGGTGCCTGAGTTGGGATGGCTGCTGGCACACATGGGCACTAAGGAGCCCAGGTTTTACAGGTCCCTGTGCCCCTGCATGCCTGGATCCTTCCTTCCCAAAGCTGCAGGTAGCAGTACTCTGAGTAAATACATGCACACCTGCTCATGTTACATTCGACTCCTGAGTGACAGCTTTGATTTCAGAGGGATCGCTTGTGGGATTGGGGAGGGTTTGTCACACAGCGCTGTGGGGAAGAGTCAGGAGTCCTGTCACTTACTGGCAGTCACTGGAGCCTCTTTCTCCTTTGCTTCCGCAGACCACGGAACTGGCTCCTGCTCTCGGACGTGGTGAAGAGGCTAAAAATGTCATCTCGCATCTTCCGCTGCAACTTCCCCAACCTGGAGGTCGTCACCATCACGGAGGCAGAGTTTTACAAACAGACTTCCCTCAGCCAGTTGTTCTCTTGTGCTACGGACCTTGAGGCTTTCAACCCAGAGAGCAAAGAGCTCTTGGACTTGGTGGAGTTCACAAGCGAGCTCAAGACTCTGCTGGGCTCCGAGCTCCACTGGCTGCACCCGCACGAGGAGCCGCCCTTCGACATCCTCTGGTGAACCGCCAGGCCGCTAATGTACAGCGCTCTATACAGCTACTCCTTTATGTATATGTGTTCAGAGGAAATCGTTTCTGTAAAGAAAGGACACTATTAAATATGAAAATATCTTTCCTTTATATAAGAGATCTGAATTCCAGTTGGATGGATTTTGGAAGAATTTTTTTTTAACTTCAATCAGTTTTTACGGAAATTGTTATATAATGTTTCTTTAAATGCACACAGGCTTTGGGATAAGTTTGTTATTACTCGGAACACATTTTTTTTTTAAAGAACACACCCACACACATTGACTTTGTTTCATACAAAGCACTGATTACACAGAACATACTTTTTCTAGGTGATGTGATCAAAGTCGTGTGGCTTGTTTGGGAGATAGAATTCAGTAAGGCACTTGGTGATATTATTTTTGTTTTTTTTGTTTACAGAATTACCTGCTTTGGCCAGGTAAGCACTATTGAATATAATTCAATAGTTTGTAATATAAATTAAACCATATCCATACGCATCAACTAATTGTAAGAACTTTTATATCCTAATTTAAAAGCTGTGAAATTTAGTTTTCACACATCAAACCGGATTGTTTATATATGTTTAAACATTTTATGCTCTTTATTTAAAGAAGACTTTGAACTATTTTTTCTGTACCTTGTAAAATATTGAAAAACTAACATATGTTGAAGTTGCTTGAAACTGTACATAAACTAAATTTTCTGAATTGTGTGTTTATGTTTGAGATCTGTGTTTTAACTTTGTAAGTAAATCTTCTGCCTTTGTATTTATATTTTACAAAAATTTTCTTAAAGGCAATAAAACTGTTGAGAAATGAAGAGGTTAAAGTGACTCCCATTAACTCTGTGCCTGGTTGTGACATGGGCTTCATCCCATTAATGTTTATGAACGGAGGGTGTAGTTTCCAAAGTGGAGCAGGGCTGGTAGAGGTGCAGGCAAGCAGCTGATGAAATTTGGGGTACAATCTGTAGTGCCTTTCTAAATTCCATGTTGCAAGAAAACATCAGGTGGGTGCTTTTGGTGGGACAAGGGTTTAAAAGTGGTGGTCACAGTACCTTCTGCACCATCTTTGAGTTAAACAATTGTGAATAGGTTTAATCTCCTTCCCTCCTTTGACATCCTTTTAATTTCAATTGGTTGAATTCTTTTTTCAGTTGAGTCTGCAGAGTGGAGGAAAATAGTACCAGGGGAAATGCTTTAGTTTTAATGCGGAGCATTAAATATATAAGCACATTTTGGGAGGCTTTGAAGGGACAGTGACCAGAATGTCACTTCTGCATAGCTCTGGAACTTGTATCTATGAGGCTGGGCTCCCTGGGCTTGGGCAGACCTTCTCTGCCTTCCCCTTGTGGAAGGAAATTCTTGCTGTGAACTCATGAGTTTTAATTTGGGGCTGTTATTGAGAGTAGAATGTCTTATGATAGCCAGTTGCCTCTGAGGTGTTTAAACTGCACTGTTCTTCTGATGGGGGCCAGGACCCCAGCCCAAGGGTCTCGAGCAGAGCGCCTGGTCAGTCTGGGAAAAGCATCTAGGAGGAAGTTTCTTCATTGCCTTGAAGGCTGAAGGTAAGGGGGAACTCTGCCTCATTTCTGAAGGTGCCCTGGAGGGGAGGACTCAGAACTGCCTCTCCTGTGCTGCCCCTGAGTCTTTTGCCAAACATTTGTACTGTGTGGATTTACAGTGGGCTGTTCTGTGGGTAAGGTGGTTTTGTAGCTGAGCCAAGAGGTGAGAGAAGGGTCCAAAAGCTCCTGCTGCTGGACATCAAAGTCTCGTTTCTGCACAGGACAGGGAACTTTTATTCCTAACACATCCACTAACCTCCTTTTTCCAGATGTGGGGTGAGGAGGGTGATGCTCTTATGTGCATGCTGGATTTCCTTTTCAAACAGCCTCCAGCTTTTCAAGGAACTGAAACACAGACACTCCTACTCTCCAGTGCCATCTGCTTTCACCCCCTGATTTTCCCTGAAAGAACAGGGCCAGAAAATGTAAGGCAAGGGAGAGCACTAAAAGCAATTGTTAAGGACACCTTTATCTGATCAGCTGTGCAATGCTTGGGTGGCTCGAGCTGGGTATAAATCAGCTCCGTGCCACTTCCCGGGCTGTGTGGCAGACACCTCATTTCTCCCCGAGCCCCTCGGGCAAACAGAAGATTGACAGGGCTTCCTCTTTTGGCCAGCTCCTCTTCAAAGAATCCCGAGCATCCCTGCTTAGTCAGCTTTCCCTGCCTCCTCCGGGTACAGCTGGGTCTCCTCCACGCTGGCTCCTGCCTGGTGCTCCAATACAGAACAGCCTCATGCCATGCCAGCGTGTGTGCCTGCCCCAGGCGCCCGTGCTCTAAAAATAGGGGCATGGCAGGGAACACCTGATCCCGGCGCTGTCCCCGGACTAACACAGCCCTTCCACACGCTGGGATGTGCTTTTTTAAAGGGACGTGGCTGTGTGAGGGTGCCTCAGGGAGCACAGAGGGTTCAGCAAAGCAGGCACGAGCCTGGCTTGGTGGCCCTTCGCTGGGTGGTTTGAGAGAGATTGTCACAGGAGAGGCTGGATGCAGGAGTGATTTTGCAGGAGGCAAGGCCAGGGGAGAGTTACCTTAGGAGAGGAGAGATGGCAGCCTGCCAGCAGGGCGGGAATGTGGTGACAGCGAGTGTGACAAGGGAGTGGAACACCGGCCAGCACCGGGGCTGTCTGGATCCTGTAGGGCACAGAGCTGGGGCTGGACAAGCTCCAGCCAGCGTGGGGGCTGTGTTCAGCAGTTCAGCTTCTGGTCTCACTCTGCTCTCCTTTAAAGTGCTTTCCTGTGCATCCTCCTTGGGCCAAACATGCTTGCTTCACACTGCTGGCTTTGCTCCAGGTTAATAAAAAAATGAGGAAATGGAAACGCAGCCTTTGGGGATGGTAAAACCTTGCGGATCCTGTTTCTTGACTTCTGCAAGGTGAAAGCCCAATGTTGATGCTGTAGGGGGCAAAGCCGAGGTGTTTCCTTGAATTTCCCCTGCTTACCCCTTGGATTTGCCCGGCTGGGAGCCTGTGCTGCCCTGTGGAGGCGTTGGACAACCACTGGTGCAATTGGGAAAAACCCTATTTCCAGCGAGAGCAGGAAGATGAGCCTCGCTTCAAAGAGGTTCCTTTCACAAACTTTTACTTATTGCTTTGCTAGCTGGGAAATCCCAGGGAATACCCAATTCCAGGCTGGCTGCCTGGCGGGGAGGCTAAGGGGAGCCGCAGCTTAGGCAGTGCTGGAAATTTCCCCTGAGATAAGCAATGCTGCTGAGGACCAAAATATTGAACCCCTCCTTCGCCTTCCTGCCTTACCCAAGGGTTCTGCAAAAGTGGGGTCAGCTCTGGGAGTTTCCTGTTTGGGTCATTTCTCCCTCCAGCCACTCTTCTTGCTCCTTCTGCTTTGCTGTGGTGGCTGAGCTGGATCTTGTGCCAGAGACGTTGATGCAGTGAGTGACAAGCAAGGGTCAGAGCAAGGGTAGATGTGATGCTTGGGCACATGGCTTAGTGGGGGACTTCACAGTGCTGGGTTAACATTTGGACTTGATGATCTTGGAGGTCTTTTCCAACCTTAATGGTTCTATGATTTTAGTTAGCAGGAACAGAATGGAAATTATTTGAAGAACAGCTCCCAGGGGCCAAGCTCACTCCATGAATCAAAAGAGTTTGAAGCTGACTCCTCCCTTCATTTCTGTGCTAAATAATTGAACTATAGATGAGACCCATCGCTTGAGCATTGATGTATCAGGGAGTGGTCAGTGCAGGCAAGGTGCCATTCCCAGGCTCTGTGGGGCTGCTGGTAAACATTCAGCATCATCAGTTTGCACAGGGAAAAGGCACACCTTATTGCTTTAAACTTGCACAGATACAAGGTAACTGGAAAAATAACATTTTATCTGCTTAATTTTTTTTGCAGAATATATTTTCATTTCCGTACAAGGCCGATGGTGGTAGGAGAGGGCTTGGCACCACAAGGCAGAAGAGTTGAATGCTGTGATTGTGAAGACATTGAGTTTTTCTCAGTGTGCTCATTCACTATTGCATTTCTGTTAGAAGGAGGAGCAGAAGAAGGTGACAGGAATCCAAGTTTCACTGGGAGCGGCGTCAGGTGCAAAAATCTCCACAGAGCTCTGAAAAAGATGAAGTTTTAAGTATCCCACCATGATGTCTACCTGCATCACTCTTGCTAGTTCTGCGTTTCACTCGTTAGTGTGGTTTGCATGGGTTCCCCTGACTGCACAGTGAAGAGACTTTTCCTGCAAGTGAAGTGTGATGGATCCTCAGCAGCAGCACTGCCTTCTGCCCTTGGGGTGCAGAAAGCCATTGCTTGTTTCTGGTTTGCCAGTCCTGAAGAAAACCCCGTCCACGCCATGTGCACATTTTCCTCCAGCAGACTGACGTGACTGTAGATGGTTGCTCTCTTGAGCCAGGTAGGAACCACAAATCTGTCACTAAATAGATTTTCCTTTTGTTGTCACATTAATTTGCAACTCATTAATAGTGACAGCAGTGAGGTACTGCACGGATGCAGATTTGCATATTCATGGTTAACTTATTATTAAACAAATAAGATTTCCCTAGCTTAGGGAAAGTACCAGAGTAATGCCACATTGTGCATTATAACAGCCTGAATGTTTTATTTTCTTTTTAATATGCTAATAGATGCAAGGGGAGGTCTTTTTTTTAAGTAAATGTGCATCTATAAAATAATGTGTAATTTAAAATATCACAATTGTTTAAATAATAATCTATTAACAAACCTGCCAATAATTGAGCACAAATACCTATTTAATGTACAAATCAATTAATCAATTCTAAATGCTGGCTTTGTTGCCTGATGACCGTAACACAGGCTGTACCAGCAAGGCACAGCCAAGCACTCTGCTGGCGAGGTGACCCAGAGGTGGGGAGCTGATCCTGTGTTTTATGGTTCGTTACAGTCAAATTGGTTGGTTTTCACAGTCGCTTTTGTTTCTTCTCCCCAGAGGAGTGGTGGGAGAGAAAGTGAAGGCTGAGCTTGCTCTGGTATCCACTGCCACCTTCTCATCCAACTGGGCATGGCTGAGTACAATGTGGTGTCTTGGTTTGGAAATCCAGGTATCTGCCAGGGAAAGTTGGAGCTCCCCTTGGAATGGAGAATGTAAACCCCCTCCCTCCAAATTATTATAATTCTGCAATTAGGGGCTTTTCAGGCAAAGATATGGGAATAGGAATAACAGTTTTTTACGTGGAATATTAAAAATACAAACATAGTAGCACAAAAAAACCAAAGCATGCAAACAAACAAAAATCCTAGAAAAACCCTGACAGAGTCAGAGATATGACCTGACACCCTATTGGTCAGGGTGTTGGAAGCAGTCCAAATAAATCCTCCTGGAGTAACAGATGTGGTTCTGTGGACTAGAGATCATCCTGTAGAAAAGGGTCCAGTGATGGTGAGATGGGTCCAGTGGTGGCAGGGTGGGTCCAGTGGTGGCAAGGTGGCTCCAGTTTTCCTCCAGGAATCCAGTGGAAAACCAGATACCTGGTGTTCCTGGGTCTCAGTTTTTATCTGGGTAGGGAATGGTTGGCTCCTCCCCACTGGGTGGAGCATCTCCCAATGGATGATGTAATGTGTGATGTCATTGGTGAGCCTTAATGGCCCATTAACAGAAGATATCCCCCAGAGGGTGAACAGTGGTGAAAGAGATAAGGAACACTGCCCCACCTGGTTTTAACAGCTGGGCTATTGTCAGAAGGCATCCACCCTCCTCCCCCCCTGGAGTTGCAAGAGATAAAGAAAAAAAACAAAACCAAAAACATCTCCCCAGCTGTTTTTAACAGATGAAGTAGAATACACATTTTTTGGTTACAGAACCCAAGACACGTGGCCATCTCGGCTCTGCAGGGACCTCCCTGCTCCCCCTTTTCTCTGCCAGCAGGCAGCTACCACCTGGATGTACCACCTGCAAACCAGCTTTGGCTCAGCCCTGGTGAAGAGGAGGGCAGAGCTCTGCCCCCAGCATGGCAGGTGGGCAGTGGGCAACAAACTCCCCTGGCACCGTGGGTTTCTTCCCCTGTGCTGAAGTAACCATGGTGAAAAGCCCTTAGAATTCAACAGGCACTCAAATCTGCAGGTGAGAGGAATGGGAGATGTGGAGTGTGGGGCTGTCCTGCAGCAGGTGTTTTAACTCATTTGCTGGTGGCAGTGAAGGTCCTTTTCCCTCAAAGTAGCACAACTTTTCTACTGGGCTATTCAAGACCATCCTGTATGCACAGCAATCTCCTCTTCAGATCCCTACTACCACATCCATATTTTTCATTCCTTTCTGGATCTTTTAAAAATTTGTAGGGTAGTGGGCATAATTACATGTGAGGAAACCAGCTGGTTATTGCAGTTCCCCTCAGCCCTGAGGTGAGGTTTTGTCCTGACCTGACTTTCCAGAGTCCTTTGACAGTGTTGCCTAACCACAAAATGCGGTTCTTACCCCATCCTGCTGTTTCCTTGTGAGTCACAAGCCACCCCCTTTGAACCACTGGCCTGTGCTCCCAGCCTCCCCAGGCTCTGGAGCTCCTGTTTCTGGCTAATTGCAAAGGATGTACGGCCCTGAAGAGACACAGGTAAAAACAAGGATGCTGAAATGCAACCAGAAGTCACCCCAAAGATTGTATCCCTGCAGGTGCAGAGCAGGGTGAGGCTGTTTTTAAAACCTGTGTACAGCAAACCCAGAGAGCCCTTCTCCAACAGGGGATAATTTCATTTTCTAATGTGGGATCTGCTTTTATCTTCATCTCCTGGCTCGGGTCTTTCCTTGACACAGTGAGGAGTGCCAGTGGGACTGCAGCCTGATTTCTGCTGCTCTGTGGCTGCAGGCTGCTTTTCCACACACTGAGGATGTGGAGGGTTAGGCAACACATGTGGCAGACGCTCATGATGTCAGAGACAGTGTTTAGTATTTGTAGCTGTCGAAATTTCAAGGAAAAGGCTACCTAATGAAAACCCTTTTCAAATATGCCATGAAACTCCTGTTTAAGTAAAGCCTGCGTGAAGGCAAGTCCTGACAGGCCTCCTGAAATGAAAAGGGCAGATTATTTAACAGCTGATCAACACTAATAACCCTTGGCAAATACAGTATGCAAATTCAGAGCTGGAGCCAACCTGTGCCGAAGGGACTCTTCTGTGACAGCCTGGCCTGGCTGCTCTCAAACTGCTGCTGGTAACCACAGAGCCCAGCACTGGGAGTGGGGAGAGCTGGGCTGCCACTGCCACGTGTCATGGGAGCCATCTGTGGGAGCTCCTTGGGTGGGAGTTCCTCCACCACCACAGGAATCTGATGGGCATTTAGTGCCTGACCACTCAGTGGGGCCTGGCTTGGGCTCCCTTGCTGAGGTGCTGGAACTGATGGCATAAAGCACCGAGGAAAACAACTAGTTTGAAGCTGGGTATCTTGTCTCCTCATTTCATGACATCCTAGGGTAAATATAACTTTTAAGTATCTTTGTGACCTGCCAATCTACACAAATGTAATTCTTTCTGAATTGGGCCAACCAATGGGCAGTCAAGCAAGGGATGGAGTTGGGTTTCCAGAGTGAGCTCATCCTTCTGTCCCCTAGCTCCATGTCATGAGGGTGGCTTTGTATCTGCCTGGCTGCCCTGCACAGCTTTCCCATCCCAGGGATGCTATCTGTGCTACACACTGGCTGCTGTGAGCATCTGGGGATTTGAGCCACCTCCTTGCAGGGTCAGATCAGCACATGGCAGTGCTTGGGAATGTCCCCACAGGGGCTGGATGCGCTCACTAAACCGGCAGATGACGGACCCAGAAGCCACTCAGGGTGGGATGGTACAGGGTGGGATGGTACAGGGTGGGAGGCCACCCATCCCCCTGCAAGGGAAGGAGGCAGTGCTGCCTGGGGCTGAGAGCAGGGCAAGGGGTCAGGGAGAGCCAGTGAAGTGTTGCCCTTTTGGTGGCAGTGTGGCTTTACCTTGGCTCAGAAAGTTGGGTAAGCCTGTGCCTCCGCATCCTGGATGCTGTGCCCACCCAGCACCTGCTGCTCCCAGCACAGCCCCAAACAGCCTGGTGACCAAACCTGGCCCCAAGGGGTTACCTCCCTGAAATGGCTGCCATGCCCAAAGAGATGGAGTGCCTTTGAGTACTGCTGTGTTCAAAGGCCCAGGAGTGTGCTTGATTAGCAAAATCAACAAAGAGATGCAAATACGCCGCAGCAAAAAGGTGCTTTGTGAGTCTGGGAGTCGGGGCCTGGGCAGGGGAAGCAGCAGCTCCGTGTGCTGGGAAACTCTGGAGAGGGGAGGGTGTGTTATTGCGGGGAGGGCAGCGGCTCAGGGCAGCAAACTCTGTGAGGGGAGGGTGTGTTATTGCGGGGAAGGCAGCGGCTCACTCTGGAGAGGGGAGGGTGTGTTATTGCGGGGAAGGCAGCGGCTCGGAGCAGCGCTGTGGGCACAAAGCGGCGTCTCTGCCTTCAAGGTTATTTAATAGCAAACAAGAGCTGTCAGGAGGGAAGGAGCCCACCGCTGCCCCAGCACACTCAGGCTATCTTGTGAGCACAGATGTGGCACAGGCTGCAGGCTGGGGGAATCCAGAAAGCCCTTGCTCAGGCTGATTTCTGCAGATCACCTCCGAAACACAGCCTCACGCTCAGCCCACGCTTGACTTGCCAGGGCTTCAAACACCCCACCAAGTTTCTTACAAGGTTAGAGCCTTTCCTGCTCAGTGTTTGCTTTCACTTCACCTGCGGTAACTCCTGGTGTTCCATGGGGCCCTCAGCTTTGCTTTAGAGGCAGAACAGGGTGAGTCAGCCCCATCCCTCACCCAGCCAGCGCTGGAGGAGGAGGATGAGGATGTGGAGGAGGAGGATTAGCAGAGCTGGTCTGCTCAGCAGCTGGTGCTGAATCACAGCAAGACAGCCCCAAGGACAGCCCCTCTTCTGCTGCCAGTGGCTCCCAAGTACATGGAATGCAGCAGCCTAGGCAGGGTGTGTGTGAAGGCATGAGGCACCTTTTAGAATACACCACAGACTTCTGTGGGGCTTGGTCCTTTATAAAGTAAATTTATTTGACAGGTTTATTCCTTTATCAGGTATTTGTCTAACCCTGTGACACTGAGAGACCTGATTTCCTGGTACAAATGTTAAAATGTAAACTCCCAGAGATGTGGACTGTCACAACCAGTGTCCAAAATATCCTCACCCCGGTTCCTTGTTGAGTCACAGCAGGAGACTCCAGAGATGCTGGATAATCTGTGCTGTGATCACATCAGGAGAAGAGCCCTAGTAAGAGGACAGGCTGGCCTGTCCTGGCTGAGTGCCTGGTGGATTCAGGGGTTAAAAACAAGCCTTTTACAAGCACTGCCTCCATCCAACAGGATGGAGAGATTAGAAACACCTAAAGTGCCTGAAGGTTTGCAGCACCACTGACTGATCAAATAAAAATATGTGAATCATAAATCAATGTAATTTAAAGCAGACTTATTAAGAAATTGAGATTGGGCACTAAGGGACTTATTCAAATCACTCTGGCTTGCCATTAGCCACCCCCTGCAACTCTGTGCACTCTCTTGGGGTGGGTGAGGTGGGGGTGCAGATGTGCTGTGTGTTTAAATCCCGCCTGGGCAGGGAGCTGGCACAGAGCAGCCAGGGAGGTACCCGGGGTGGAGGAGGGACTCAGCTCCTGCTCTCCCTGGCTGCTGCCCAGCCCTGCTGGCAGAGGAGGGCCAGAGGGCAGGAGCAGGCTGTGCCCTGTGGGGTCAGCACAGCCCAGCGTGTCAGGGACCACAGCCAGTCCCAGCAGAGACAGACACTCTGCCCAGGGCCTTCCCTCGCTCTCTTGGCTTAACAGGCAGCTCTGGCTGTGCTCCTGCCATCATTCACCACCTCCCCTCCTCAGCGTGCAGCAGTCCTGAACATCTCAGGAGGGACACACTGCAGTCGTGCACAGTCTGTGTGTGTGTGCAGAGGGTGCCGGCTGCTTGTCCCAGCCCCAGCTGTGCAGGAGATCCTTTGACCTGACCCAGAGCAGGAGCCAGGAGGGGGAAGGTTGGTTCTTGGCTCCCTCTTCCCATCAGGCTTGCAGTCACCCTGCAAACACATTAGTTTTCCTAAAACGGCACCAGAGAGCTCGAACAGCAATATCACCGTGGCATTTATTAATTTTTTAGCATAGCCCTCCCCCCACCTCCACTGCAATTTGCATACCTGTTAATCCTCTTCCTGCTGCAATAATTCTGTGAAGGATAGGGAAATGATATCTGAGCAATAACTCCTTGACTCTGAAGCTGTGGAACCCTGTGTGCCATCCTGATCAGAGCAGAGACTTCCAGAGAGTGGAAGCAGGAGGTTTAACCTCTTAAGAGATGCTTCTCACCCACAAGACCCAATCAAAGCCATCCATCCTGAGTAAGTGGAACCCAGCTCTGCCATTCCCAAATGGCTTTGCTCCCTTCTTCCTCCAGGAAGGACCCTGCCTTTGGCAATATTTTGCTTTCATAAAATTACTGTTCCCTACTGGCAGTGTCCCCCCTGCAGCAAAGTTGCTTCCTGTGGGAGAGAGAAGGAAAGCTGTGAGCTCTGGAGGTTTCATCACTTCTTCCAGCCCTGCCTGGGGAGCTGGGAACACCACCAGGTTCCTGCACATGCTGGGATTGATCATCCCATGCCAGGACTGTGCTATGAGGCAAGGTCTGAGCCCAGCACTTCGGATGGCCTTTGGTGAGGTCTGTGACAATTTTAACCAGTAAGAAGCTGCAGACCCCAGCAGCTTCATTAGTCACTTTTCTCACTGCTGTCTTTATCCTCTTCTCCCCAGCTTTTTATTTCATTTGGATTTGTGGGTGCCTAACACTTTCCAGTAAAAATCCTAAAGATGAGTCAGTCATATCCAGGTCCAGGTCCAGGTCCAGGTCCAGGTCCAGGTCCAGGTCCAGGTCCAGGTCCAGGTCTAGGTCCAGGTCCAGGGAACAAATTCCTCCATAAATCCCTGGAAAATTTGGGCCAGTTTTTCTTGTTATCACACTTCCTCTGTAACCAGAAGGGGACAGGGCAAGTAGGCAGGGGAGGAAGGACAGCAGGGTGATGAGTAGGTGGTGGAGAGCTCTAGGGAACTCACTGTCCTTATTTGGAGCCAGCAGTGTGGGTGGACTAGAGGGAAGCACAGGAGAAGAGCAGGAAACTGAGTTTGAGGAGGACACTTCTATCACATGATGGTAAGTCCCCAAACAGCAAGCATCTCTCAGTGAGGGAGTGACTGAAACTCCAGTTTGCTGCAGCTTTGTTAAAACTGTGCTACGCCCCAGCTGTGCTGGAAAAAGAAATAATTCTTAAGGTCTGAAAGATGGATCTTTGAGGGCTCTGGCATCCTTGTGTGCTGTATGTGCCCCTGTGTGTCCAGCTGCATAGACTCAGCAGGCAGCAGTGAGGGAGGTGAGAGGAGAGGTGATGCTCACCATCACCTCTGTGCTGTGGCCATGAGGAGCTGCCCCCTGCTCTCTGCCAAGCACAAAAGGGAGGATCAGAGGCATGAGGGCAGCAAGGCCAGAGTGTGAGCCAGGGTGAAGACAGGCTGCACCACTGTAGGGCCAGCAGGGAGTGTCCCTGGGCTCTCTAGGGACAGAGGTGCCACAGGCAGCGGGGCTGGGAGGGCAGGCAGGGTACACCTGGAGCAGCAGAGCAGTGCAGGCAGGCTGGGTGTCCGTGCTCACACCACGCACAGCCGGGGGCAGGGGGTCATCAGGCACCCCAGCCCTGCTGGCAAGGGCTCCATCAGGCCCTGACAGCGAGCTCTGGGAGGTTCCTCTTTCTGGCTGCATTAAGGCACACACAAGGGCTCCAGAGCAGGGTGAGAGGACAGCAGGGAGTTGTGAGAGAGCAGCACACTGGGGCCTGTGAGTAGCTGAGGCCTTCTGGCAGTGCTTCAGAAAGTGGGGTGGTCCAGTTAGGGAGTTCAGGAAATTGTCTGAGTTAGATTAAACACTTTCTAAAACCTTCTGGGTTGCTTGAGAGCTGACTTGAAAGTTGGCAAAGCTAAATAAAACAAAAGTTAACACATTCCCCTCGAATTATTCTGTTACAGGTCTAGTATAAAATGAGACTCTTTTTCATTAGTTTCAACATCTCCTTCCACCTGAAGGCAGGAGTATCTGCACAGTAAAATGCTGGGATGCTTGCACAGCCTTGCAGGGAGCCACATGTGACACATAAGAGCTTTAGAACACATTCCAAAAGCCATAAACCACATAACTTTCAGGCAGAAAACCGGATTTCTCTCTAGTTGAAGCTGAGTGTAAAAGAGTCTCTGTGGATCTGAGGTTCACTGGAGTCTTCCTTCAGCCCCAAACCCCTGGAGTGCCCAGCAGCAGAGAGCTTGCTCTGGATGTGCTGCTTGTTCTCCAGTAGCTGCACTTTGCCCCTCAGGAGACAAGACTGCCAGTTTGGGCAAGAGAAGCATCATCTCTCTCATCAGCCCTGCACAACAGCAACAATGGAAGCAACAGTGAGGGTTCTCTCCAGAGAGGATGGGAAATGCATGATTCCTGAGCAGAACAAGAACTCCTCTGCCCTCATGCCCTCTGAGAAAACTGACTGCAAGCTGGGTGTCTCCCCTTCCCTTTGGAGAGCAAGTGGAGTTGGAGCTGCCTGAAGCAAAGGATTTCCACTGCTGATGCAGGCTGTGTGCAGCCAGGAGATGCAGAGCACACCCACACCCTGCATCTGCCCGTCTCCCTGCTGGAAACAGAGCCCCCATCCCAAATTCCCACCAGCCTGGGAAACAGCTTGCTCCTTGTCTCTTGGGAAAAGTCTCTGCTTGTGGAATCGGAAGTGGTATCAGGCACAGAGCAGATGTTGGCGGCTTCCTCCCCCCATGGAAATACGGAAGTAGGAAGCCCATTTAGACAAACAGTTCCACATAAATCTTAGCTCGATGTTCCTTGCCTGTACCATCTCTGCAAAGGGTAAATTGAACTCTGCCTCATTGACAAAGCCCAGTGCTATTTGTTATACCTGTCTTTACTGCAGAGCTGCTTTGGGTGAGAAAGGAAAAGCAGTATGGCCCCAGGAGAGGGAAAGAAATCAGAACATAAATGCAGGTATCAAAGCAGAAAAATGCAGAGAGTGGTATTAGCCCAGGGTATGTTGGAGAAGAAAACAAACTCTTATCACAGCGAGAGCAGAGGAAGCCATCCCACTGAAGGGAGGAGACAAGGAGGACAGCTGGCATCCTGTGGAGAGGGAATCTAAGGTCTGGGGGAGGGAGAGCACAACCCCAAAGGCATGGCATTGGGAAGGGATGTGGCTCTTAAAGACACAGCTCCCCTGCATGGCCCTGCTGAGGGGCAGCAGAGCCAGGCAGCCAAAGGAGCAGCTCCAAGGGCAGGGCTGGGAGTGCCCCTGTTCCCAAGCCATGGCGCTTACAGGCTCCTCGCCATCCACAAAGTCCCAGCAGAAAGTGAAAGCCTAAACACCCACCTGGAACCTGGTTAGATGAAAATGAATTATTAAAAGAAGCGAAGATTTACTGCCTTTAAAAATTTATTAGCAGGACAAGGAGAACAACTTTCTGCAGGAGCAGCGTTGGGAGGCAGCAGCAAGAAAGGGAGTTTTGCCTTTGAAGGTTCTCCAGGGAGGAGCTGGTGGCCGCTCTCTGACCAGGGTCAGAAAGGGGTCAAAAACACCCCAGCTCCCACCCAGTGCCCACTCCTTTTTGGCAGATATTGAACATCCAAAGGACACTGCAGGGGCACCAAACAGAATCAGTAAGGATACCTCCCCTTTCAGTGTATGAACCTCATGAGTGATGGGCACCTTGGCTAAACCCTGCAAGAGCCACAGAAGCCTGTTTGCTCTGCTTGTGGAAGGAGCAGTCACCAGACTGCCCTCAGGCCTTGGATTTCCAAGATATTGTTTTTTTTATAGCTAGGAATTGAGAAGTGATTCCTGCTCTGACCTCTAGCAGAGGAGGAGTGACGCTGTGGGGATGAGAAAAGGAGGAATGATCCAGGGGAGGATTCCCAGCAGTGAGTCAGAGGGGAAAGAGACTGAGGTGGAACTGGTAAAAATAGTTCAGGGAACAGGGACATGTCCTAAAAGAAAGGAGTCTTTGTGCAAAGAGGATACAATAAAATCAGAAAGGGCTGGAGCAGCACCATAAAGATAGAGATCAAACTGAGGACCAGGAGGAAAAGGCAGGAGGGGAACACAGAGAGGTTCCTGTCAATCCCTGCGGTCAAATTGTAACACCACTGTAACATTTTGTAACATGGAGACACAAATTTTAAGATTTTAACACCAGGTCTTATTGGAGCCTTGCAATTTCCAGCCATCTGCCAGTGTTGTCTGCCCTGGCAGCTGCGGGTGAAGACGCTTTCCCCCGTGACTTCAGCTTCTGACTGTGTTCTGTATGTCCAAAGGGTGGTACTTGAGGCAGGACAGCTAAAGGAAGACCCTGTTGGTCCACTTCTGATTTTGGTCACACCCTGGTAAGTATTTTCTGGCGAATCCACCCCAGGTTGGAGTTGGTAAGGAGTAAAAATTCCTCCTGGTGCTCCTACCCACTGAAATACTGCTTGACATCAACCACTCTGCCAATTTGGATTCCATCCCTCAATGCCCAAACCTATGCAAATGAATGTAGCCATTTGTCTTGTCATTTCCCTTCTTCTCCAGGGGTTCTGTCACACAAGGAAATTACAACTACAGTGAAAGGGGCTAAACCCAGTGGGCTCTTGAACTTCCCACAGGTCCATCCCTGCTCTTCACCTGCTGTTCATCCCCCTCTGTGGGCCTTGCTCTACCTCATGGATTTTCTTTTGGACTTTTTTTTTTTCTCCTGCCTGTGGCTGAAGGTCCTTTCATGCACACAACATTTAATTTGTGTACGCAGCAGTGATGTTGGCCACACCAGTACTGTCTATGCAACACAAGCAATTTGCTCATGTTGTTTACCTTTTAGAGCTCCTCACATTTGTTGACTGATATGTGAACTCTTGCTCATTTCTATCAAAGCACACAAAGAGTATTGCAGCTCAGAGCTGTGACCCAGTCCAGAGGAAAACATCTTGGAGCTCTGACAAAAGTGCAAGGGAAGTCCCCCTCTGATCCCTGGGCTGTGCCTTACAAACCAGATGGTAACTTTTATGTATGTATGGCCTTTTTTAACCACACTAAGACACTTATTTGCAGAAGACCTGCCCTGATGATAGAGGCTCCATGTTTGCAAACAAACAAACCTGTCAAGATAAAACCAATCTTCTGCTTTAAAGTGTTTTTCACTGGAAACAATACCAAACCCAGCTCCAGCCATTGTATTCAAAGAGAAGCAAGCTCTCTCCCCAAGCCCCGTATCTTGGAAATCCCATTATCTCAGCAACAAAGAGTGTCAGGGACCAAGCTCTGTGTCAGAGCTGTCCTCTTAGAGCTGAGTCACATGGTGAATCCATCGGGGTGTTTTGTAGCTGGGGGAATACTGCTCTTCTGCACTGGCAAAAGCTTCTACGTGGAACACAGAGGTAGCAGCAAAGCTGGCTGGATAAAACTACAAAAACCAGCCCTGCCAAAGAGAAAAGCAGGTAGCTCCAGCATCCCCCAAGCTGCCTATGCCTGGTTAGCTTGATGTGAGTGTGCCTGCATGAGGCAGGATCACAGTGATGCTCACAGCTGGCGTGGCTGTGGTGGCAGACACACCTGGTGCACAGCCACCTGCATTACCAGAGCTCTCATCTGTTATATTCCTTGCCATGGTGTGTACAAATGCTTATTCATAAAGTAACAAACTCCGTGGTGACTCCTGTACACGTGGTGTGAGAAGAGAAAATGGGATTTTGTTGCATTAAAAAAAAAAATAGGACAAGATGCAAACTCATCAATATTTTTATTGTGCTAGTTAACCTACCTCAAACAGATACACAACAAGGCCAAGCAATTGTGGAGCGTGTTTGAGCTGAGAAAGAAAAAGTGGAAAAAAAGAGGAAAAGTTCTCTAAAGGAAAGTTCAGGTACATTTCAAAGCACTACAGCTCTAAAAACACCAAAGGAGTTTTATCAAACTTCCCAGCAAAACTTTCCTCTGAGAGGAAATAGGGCAAGTGAGATTTCAAAGGGAGACATCTGAGCTGATGACTGAAAAAACCTCCAAGCCTGAGCCTCCTGAATGTGCATTTGTCCTGAGCTGAATGTAGCATGGCTACTGTCAGGCTGTAATTAAGATGAGAATATGCACTAAGCTCATTGACCAAAATTCTGGAATAATCTTGGCTGTAGTTGATGAGACCTTAGATTCACCCGAAGCACCTGAGTTATCACAAAGCATTGATTCATCAACCCTTAAAAAGAGTGCAGCCTTAAAAAAAATTATTTAATTTCTCTTCTAATTAACAGCAGGTAGTGAATAGGAAAGTGTTTATCCTCCCCCCCCCAGCTCAGCTCACTACCCTGCTGTGTTATGACAGATGGAATGTTAATTAACGTGACCTGGCATAGAATATTTAATTCAAGACAGAGTATCATGGAAACATCTGACTGCCTCAGGGCTGGTCACCTACCAGGTACAGCCTGGGAAACCCTCCTGTGCCCTGTCCCACGGGCACCCATGGCTTTCAGCTGGGCTGATCCAAGGAAAGGTGAAAGGCTGTGCTGACAGGAGGATTCTGAGGGCTCTGGGGGGCTGAAGCCACAAGCTGAGGAGGAGAGGTTCCTCAGGAAGGAGAGGTTTGTGAAGCTGCCTCAAGACAATCCATCCCTGGGTGACCTTTCCATTCAACAGCCAGGCACCTCAGCAGTGGGAACGCTGTGTCCCTGCTCCGTGACCTGTGTGCCTGGCCCCCTCTCCCTCCGTGCAAATGCAGCTCTCCTCCTTCACTGGGTGTTCCACTAACCCTGCTCACCCCTCAGTGTACCCAGTACAGCCAGTGTACCCAGTACAGCCAGTGTGCCCAGTACAGCCAGTGTGCCCAGTACAGCCAGTGTGCCAGCCCAGTACACCCAGTGTGCCCACTACACCCAGTGTGCCCAGTACGCCCAGAGTGCCCAGTACACCCAGTGTGTCCACCCATTACAGCCAGTGTGCCCAGTACACCCAGTGTGCTCAGCACACCCAGTGTGCCCACCTAGCACACCCAGTGTGCCCACCCAGTACACCCAGTGTGCCCAGTACACCCAGAGTGCCCAGTACACCCAGTGTGCCCACCCATTACACCCAGTGTGCCCAGTACAGCCAGTGTGCCCAGCACACCCAGCATGACCAGTGTGCCCAGCACACCCAGTGTGCCCGCCCAGCACACTCATCATGCCCAGCACACCCAGTGTGCCCACCCAGTACACCAGTGTGCCCAGTACGCCCAGTGTGCCCACCCAGGACACCCAGCATGCCCAGCACACCCAGTGTGCCCAGTCACAGTCAGGCTGGAGCCACAGCTCAGGACCCAGCTGGCCTCACCAGCTGCCAGGGTGGTGACCCCAGCCCTGCCCTGCCCTGCCCGTGCAGATCTCCCTCCCAGACAGGCTGTCCTCAGCACATGCCTGAGGTGTCCTCCGACAGAAACTGCAGGGAGTATTTAAAGAGAAACCACATGCAGCATGACTTCACAAATCCCCAGACTAAAGCTAATGCATCCACGTGGTTGCAGAGTAAAGCAACAAACAAACAAACAGTCAGTGGAGGCTTTTTAAAGGTCTGTGTTGCTATAGAAGGACTTGAGAGGGGTTATGACTGAAAACTTGACGTGAAGAAAAGCACCTGACTCCACTATTCTCAGTCAGTCGGCTCCAGCCCAGTGAAGGCAAGTGCTGAATTACAGATTATCCTGTTATTTTTGTAGTAATTGGTGTTTGGTTATAAACATGAGTAAAAGAAGAAACTTGTTGCCTAGGCCTGATTTGGGCACCAGCACAGCAGCTGCTTGGAGACCGAGGGGTGCTGAGCCCCTCTGTGTCCTCACCGTGCTGAGCTCAGGGGGAGCTGTGCACACAACACTCAGGAACTCACACAGTTTTTACACCAGTGTCAAAATGTGAGCACCTCAGAGTGAGATGTTGAGCCTGAGCAACTCAGCTGTGATTTCTTAAAGTGAGGGTATTCCTTTAAAACAATGTTGTTTCTTTGCAAATACTGGATGATCCTGACACGGGGAAGAATTATTGCCAAGCTGCCCCCAGCCCTGTAAGTGAAAGACTGAACTTTCTGCTATCTTTGAAAATACTAATTTAACAGCTGAGTTACCAGATGCTATCTCTTAAGAGATTTGGGACAGTGATTTCTAATAACTTTAACAAATATAAGCAGCGTGATGCACGCACGCACACACAAACACGTCTTGAAATGTAAGAATCAAAAAGCTTTTCTAGCTGCAAAATGCTACATACTGTTATTGCCAGGAGCAGCCTTCCTGACCACAGATATCTGAAAGACAGAGTGGTCTTTGGGTACTATTTAGTTCCAAAGGGGCTATAAAAGGCAGATGGTCTCATTAGAAACAATTTATGCATATATATTTCTAGGAGTTGTACACTGCCAGAATAGGTTTAGCTCTTTCACCATCCCGAGGAAAATATCACCACTTGCAAATGTTTCCAGTTTGCAAAATAATGACCTATCCAAAGTAGCTAAGCAACTAATTACTCAAATACTAGAAGGTTATATGCCAATATTATCACATTGTTGGTCTCCTGGGCAAACAACTTCACATTCCTCAAACTGCCATACAGTGTCATTAGATTGTGCAGGAAAGTCCTTTCTGAACAGTACAGCAACAGCAGCCCCAGTGCCCCTGTGCTTATGCCATCATTTCAACTATTATTTCCAATCTCCAAGTCAAATCACTTATTAATTAGAGAGGCAACTCTAGCAAACCCAATTACCTGCAGGCAGTTTCTTCCCAGATGTGAAGCCCTGCTTGGAGATGGACCATGATGACAGTTGCTGGGGAGTGTTTGTGATTTTTCTCTCCAATATATCAACTTCTACACTCAGCTCTGGCAATACTTCTTGTGGCCCCTGCCTGTGATGTGTCTGCTGGATGCATTCCTCCCCGGAGCTCCAAATCCTGCAGAATTCAGCCCATACAGCCTCAGGATGTGTGGAGACAGCCATGCACAGGCATGTGTGCTTTAAAGGCCTGTACTAGATGTCTTTGAATGTTTCTCGGGGGTAGAGCAGGCAGAGCACAAAGAAAGCAGTGATGAATTGTGCAGAGAAGTGGGGTTGGCTCAGGAAATTGCAAAAGGCAGCAGTTCGAAGACTCGGTTTCTGGATTCACTTAAAACAAATAAATACTTTTGATGATGGATTTTTGACCAAAAAGGCAGAGAGAAGATCTGTTTTAGAAGGGGGAGGGGAGACAGTGCATGTAAACAAGCGTTGGAAGATTGGACGTGGTGCTTATAGTCAACCTATGGAGTGTCTCCTGTCGCATGCAGGGTGGCAAATATTTGGCAAAAATGGTCTGTCCTCTGGAATAGCTGAGGAAATAATAAATACTTGGGCCTGTGTTAAAGAGGTTGTATATGGGATATGAGGAGGGAGGATGGGGATTAGGAGGATGTACCTGTTTTCTCAGATAACCTTCTCCTGATATTGTATCTTCAGGATGGCTGAGTTCCAGTTCAGACATTCCCTCGGGAGACAGTCACTGGCACTAATTATGCCCATACAAAGCAGAAGTGTGCTTGAGACACAAAACTATAGAAAAATCTGTGTCAGCATGAGCAGTTGCAAATTATGGTCTAGTTTCCTGAAAATAGCCTTGCCTTTGCCAGGCACTTGTGTGGAGCCCATCCCTGCAGCAGCCTCAGTTTGTAGTGAATGTCTGCACCACCCCAAAACTGTAACAAAATATTTTGCCATCGCTTTCTCTTCAATACTCATTCCCAGTCACCTTCTGCTCACCCTGCTGCTGTGGGCCAGCAGATTCCCTTGTAAAGAGGCTGGGATTACCCAGCTGAGGCCATGTGTGCCTCCTTTCTCCTCACATTGCCCTGGGAGACAGGGTGAAGCTATTTTGCAGTCTGTGAACTCAAGCACAGAGGCTAGTGGCCATATTTGAGGGTATTTACGCATCAGTGTCACATGGAAAATCTGCAGCCAGCAGATACTCAAATCCATATCTCCTAAATCCAAGGTTAGTAGATTAATCATTTCCTTTCAGTGATCTGTCCAGCAGCAAAGTATTGCTGAATTTGTATTGGATTTCTCCAGGAGGAATTAAACGCTGACATACTTTTACCTTACAGGTGATACAAAAACACAAAAAAACAAGGAAAAAAAAAAAAAAAGAAGAAAAGGAAAAAAAAAAAGAAGAGAGCAATTACATCATAAATATGTATAGCTTAAACCCTTGGTTTAACCTGAGCTCCTGAGGACTGATCCTCAGTTTGCTACAAGTTATATTTGCTAATAGAAAACAAAACCTATGGCACTATTGAAAATAAGTAACTAACTCAACGAACTAACTCAGAGAAAAAGTTACTTTTGCCAAAAAAATACAGGAAAATAGAGGAAAAAAGGGACATAAGCTGGAGCTCCATCTCCTCTGTGTTGATGGATCAGCCTAGTAGATTTCTGAGAGGCATTCCCAGTGGTGCAGCACCCCCGAGCAGGAGCCAGGAGCACCCGGTGTCCCCGGGTGTCCCCGTGTGTCCCGGTCCGTGCTCCCGCCCGGGCGAGGCGATCCCCATAGCAACCCTGCCACGGCAATGCACAGCCTCCAAAGGTCAGCCGGGAAAACAACAACAGCATTTCACAAAATCCCTAAAACAAATACTGTTTTATTTCAGTGACAGGGAAGTTAAACACACCCAAAATTCTGCCAGACCGAGGGCGTTCAGGCCTTCTTTCGAAGCGTGGCAGGGAAAGATCCCCAGTGTATCTGCACTATTGGAGAATTCACCTGACAGGCACAAGCTGCAAGTGAAATTTCTGATAAAAAAAGAACTGGGCAGAGCATAACCAAGTCCTTCTTGCTGCAGGTCTGTCTTTTACAGCCTATCATACTTGATGAAATAAAAGAATCATTCAGAAGAGCTTCACCTGTACTTCTGCAAAGCTGATACTACTTGTCCACAGGAAGGCCAGCAAAAAAGCAACTTGCAACCATACCAATCCTCCCTCACACTGAGCACATGGAGGAAGACCAAAAATCCTTTTTAAAACTGGGAAACCATCTAAGTAGCATTTATTCCAACAACTATAAACCAGTGCCATTTACAGAAAGTTCATACCTCTTTTAGCAATTGTGCCAAAGCTATTAATGGACCCTCAGTCACCTCAACTTAGATATCCAAATGATTGGGTGGGGAACACAAACTTTCAACCTTTCACTCACAGAAGAAACCTCTCTTGGCACCTTTGACCTATGATCAACCATCCATATTCCCACAGAACTGCTCTCCTCTTCAGAACCATCCTCTGGTGCTGTGACTGGTTGGGGCAGGGAAAGCCAGGAATGAAGAGCTATGGAAAACAAGCACAGCATCTCTCGGTGTTTCCTACCCCAGGTGACAAACCAGATGTAAGCACCTAAGGGGAGAATTTCTGAGAGCCAGTGTGCTTAGCTCTGGGAAAGTGAGTGCTCAGGAGGGAGAGATCATGGCTCCTGATGCCCTGGAGGTGGGAAGATTCACACACTTGTCTATCTTACACTGGAGGGTTATCTCCAGAAAGGTGTCCTTTCCTTATTCTTTCTGCTCATGTCAGATCTGTCTCTGTTAAATCAACATTACTGACTCAGGACATGAGATAAAGCCAGAGGCAGGGGCAGCTAAAAAAAAAAAAAAAGAAAAAAAAAAAAAGAAAAAAGAAAAAAGAAAAAGAAAAAAAGAAAAAAGAAAAAGAAAAAAGAAAAAAGAAAAAAGAAAAAAGAAAAAGAAAAAGAAAAAAAGAAAAAAGAAAAAAGAAAAAGAAAAAAAGAAAAAAGAAAAAGAAAAAAGAAAAAAGAAGAAAAAGAAAAAAAGAAAAAAGAAAAAAACAAAAAGAAAAAAAGAAAAAAAAAGAAAAAAAAAAAGAAAAAAAGAAAAAATAGAAAAAAAAAAGGAACACTTATTGCTTTGAACTTGAGCAAAAAGTATTCCAGGGGAAGATTCTTTACCTTTTCTTCAGCCTTTGTATTCTGAGTGTGCAGGGGCTGTGAAAGCTCCAAACCCAGAATGTGAGCACTCCCCTGGTTAGAACATTATAGCAGGATGCTGCAGCCCAAGCTGTCTTTTCTTCTCCTCCACCCCCAGGCCCACGAGTACTCTGGGACTGAGGAATTTCTGCATGGTGCCTGGGGATGAAAACCCCATTTATATTGGAGGAACTGACTTTTATCAGAGGGCTGCACAGTTCCTTACTGTGGCCTGGTATCACAAAGACACATATCCCTCTTTGTCCCCCCCTTCACTTCAACTCTGTGCCCTTTACTGCCATTCCCAAAGTCAGAGAAGAGAATTTTGGCCCAAGCCTTTACAGAAGATAAAGTCTAAATGTCAGGTGTCTCCCTAGGCAAGCAGCAAACATTCCTTTCACCACAGAGCACTAGAGGATGAAAAATTAAATCCAAAAGAAAGCATGAACCATCCATATATCACTCCCTAGGCTTTGCAATACTAACCTCTAACCAGTGCAACAAACATCCTGTGCTCAACCTGAGAAACACTCAAAACACTAAAACATTTAAAAGGCAATAAACCAGGCCAAGGGAAACAACCTTGACCACAGCAGGTTACTTTTAAGGAAGTGACCCAACCTTGTGACAATGGAAAGGGCATAAAATGGGGTGAAATCTCACAAAGGCACTACCTATGGCCAGAAACTGGTGATAGAAGCCAGGGAAAACCAAGGCAGAGCTGATTATGCCACCAGTATGACAGAGAAAAAAAACCCTGTTGTTTGGGTTTTTTTTACAAGTGTCTGAAGTGCAAGGAGGCATAAAGCAGCCCACTGCAGTGCTAAACATGAGAAGAGGTTCTGAAAGTGAAATCATGGGGTGTATATAGCAAGAGGAGACAACAGAACAACTCTGCATATTGCCATCATCTCTATTATTTACAGATTGTTGGATCTTCTTGCTTAGGATATATTCTGTTTGGTCCAAGGTTCAGCCTGTGATCTATTTTTGTACAACATCAGATGCAATGCTGCATAAACAGAAATAAATATTACAATTAAAAATAATTTGTTAAATACAAGTTGACAAATGAATAAGCTGAATAAAGCCCTAAGCAGTCCCAGTCTCCATTCCCAGCAGACTTCATCTACCTCTAATGATGAACTAAGGGATCTGTTTCTTGGTTTGGCAACGACAATGTAACTCGCCCTGCCAGCAGACCACTGCTGACTTAAATAACATAAAAATCCATATGGGATGTGTAGATGTATTTGTGTTGCTTGAGTTGCATGGAGAGTTTGGGAAGCCGCTCCTGTGGAAGCGTAGGGGTTAGATTTGGGATGCTTGTAGACAAATGCTCTGTCTGTAAGGTGCCCAGGTGTTGAACAAGGTGGGGAGTGCTTGGGAGAGATGCAGCACAGCCCTGGAGCCAGGACTTGTGTGTTTGCACGCGCAGAGCCAGACTGGTGGAGAGATATTTGTGATTCAGAACATTTGCTTCTGCCATAGGGTTTGTCCATTACAGCAGTGTTGGAGAACTGCCTGGAAGATAAATGTCAGTGGGGCACAGGCAAGTGGTGAGTACAGATGAAGACCTTGTGATGTTGTGGGTAAAGGAGCTGGTGTCTGACTGAGGTGGATGCAGTTGCAAATGTGGTAACAGCATTTCTAAAAGGCACCACACTGGCTTGTGACCTCCACTAATGGTCTGATCCCACCTCCTTGCTGCCTTTCCACTCAGTCTCCTGCCTGTACAATGATTTGAGCCTCTGCAGTTGTGGATCTACAGGTGTGTGCACGCTTCAGGTGTCTGTGCTGCCTTTGGGAGTGAAGGGCTCTGTCTGAGCAGGGTGTGGAGTAACTCAGGTATGCACAGGAGGCCAAAGGAGAGGGAGCAGAGAGAGCCCCGTGCGTGGTGTGAGGGGCTGTCTCTGGCACTGTGTAGCTGAAGGGGATGTCTCGTCTGTATTCTGGTGAGGCTTGCAGAGGCTGGCCCTCATGTGAAGGGTTGTCTGAGCCCTGTGTGCAAAGCAAGGAGGGCAGATGGGAGACTGCAGAGGGGCTGTGGATGAGGGGAAAATTCTGTTTGGCTGCTGGTCCATATGCCCAGGTGGGTTGTGCCTGGCTCTGTGTGTGGGTGTCAGCAGCAGGGCAGGCACTGGGGACGTGCTGACTCTGGAGGTGATGGTGGGGGGTGGCTGGAGAGGGGCTGTGCAGAACTGGGGGCTGTGGGGAACAGAGAGTTGTGGGGGACTCTGTGATCCTCAGGGGAGGGGCACTGCCGGGGTGAGCAGTGCCACAGGCAAGGCACAGGGGGCAGGATAGTGTGGGCTGGCCGTGGGCACCTTGGGCAGGGTGGGCAGTGGGGCAGGGTGGGCACGGTGGGCGGGGTGGGCAGTGGGGCAGCGTGGCACAGGCAGGCCAGGCAGGCTGTGGGCAGCAGAGGCAGGGTGCAGGCAGGTCCCACCGCCGTGCTTAGGTAGCAGAGGTGGCAGCAGGGGTGGCAGCAGGACACCGGGCACCGAGCCTGCCGCCTGCCCCGGCGCTGCAGCCACCCGGAGCTGCGTGGGCTGTGTCGGCAGCCTGCAGGGACACTGCCCTGCCCCGGAGCTGTTGTGTGGCTCAGCCCTGTTTGGAGAGGCTCCCTGCCAAGGAGGGGTGGCCGTGCCGTGTGCCACGCATGGCTGTAACACTTGGCAGTGCTCTAATTGCCACCTCTGGAGGCTGTGTCCCATCTCTGGCAGGATGTAGGAGGCTTGGCAAGCCAAGGAGAGTTCTCGCTGTCGTGCAGCTTGGCGATGCAGCCCTCACCCCTTTCATGTTGTGTGCTTTAATCCTCGTGGGCATTCCCATCAAGAGCTGTTCCTCTCTCATAAAGGGGAACGGGGAGCTTGAAAAGATTGAATGATCTGTTCAAACTATGGGGCAGAACTGAGAATGGAACCTAAATCTTTGAGGGCCTCCTGCTGTGCCTTAACCACAAAAGGAATCCATCCTTTCCTGGTATGCTTGTGCAATGCATTGTTTTAAAATTATGTCCTTACGAGGTTGTACAGATGTTGCTGGGGGTTGCATTAGATCTCTAGAGCAATCTCTGATGGGTAAGATGTGGAGAAAGGACAGAATGCAGCTTGGGTCCCCAAGTCTCAATGTGTTTGCAGGAGCATGGAGTGGAATCCTATAAGTGCTCCAAATGCTAGACTCATTTCCTCCAGGAGTAAACTAAGGCACAGGGAAGCCTAGTTTGGCTTTAAACCATATCTGTAAATCTGTGCCAGAAACCAAAGCAAAACCTACTGAGGCTGATGTTCAGCTGATATCACAAGCCCACCTCCTTCCCCAGGTGGTTTAGTCTCAGGAAAGAGCCAGACTCCCTTTATTTGCCACACAAGAACATCCCCTGTGCTCCACACTGTCCCTCACCATCCACAAGCTTTCTGGAAGGTTCCATTTGGAAAGTGGTGTCAGTAGAAAGGCACTTTGACTGGTTATTTCCTCTTTCTCTGCTGGTCTTTCCTCTTTAGGTGGATACCAATTCACCATGAACAAAATTGTATGTTCTCATCCACCAAAAGGAAGAGAAAGGAGGGATGAAGAAAACTAGAGAAAAATTAATGCCTATATAACAAAACAAATAAAAAAAAGGGCTGGGTGGGAGTGAAGACATCTGTCCTATACGAATAAGAAGTTAGCTCCATGGGGGTGCCAGGCAGATGACTTGCATCAGCACTGCCATTCTCTAAAAGAGTTGAAGGGTCTGCAAGGTGTCCAGTGGGGCAATCGTTGTGAGCTGCTGGAGACACGAGTAGAAGGAGAACACATGGGGACTTTCATCAAGATTTCTTCTGCTGGTGCTGTGGATGGCCTCCATTTGGCTTAGAGGAGGAGATTCTGCAATTGTTTACACTTGATGTATGAATATTCCTCCTCTCTCCTTAGGTTGGTGGCTTTTTTTGAATGGTAGCATAGCCAAACATCCCCCTGAGGAGCTCTGACTTTCCCTAGAAGCTTGTTCAACTCTGGTGGAAAAGGATGATCCTGATCTTCCCCTTTGCCTAAGCAGCCTTTCCAGCCTTCTGTGAAGCTCAGTCCAGTTCCCACCAGGGCTTGCAGGGCCTTGTGCTGCCGGAGTTTGGCTTTGTCAAAGCAGCAGCTCTTGCAGACCAGTGACCCTGCGGCCGTGATAAACTACAGCCCAGCCAGGAAGAACAAACTTAGCCTGAAGCCTTGCCTTGCCTTGCTGCTCTGCTTGACCCCACATAATCAGTCACACTTCCCACTGCCCCTGCCTGCATGGGCAATCTGAGACCAGGGGTTGGCTTGAAAAGGCCTTTGGTCTGACCTGCTCCAAGAGCCATTCATGTTCCTACATGCAATGCCAAAGCAGTGGTACTGGGTTTGTAAAGACTCCTTCTATGCTTGACATTTTTGACTTGTAGTTCCCAAGGCAGGGAAAGTGATTATTGCCTTTCTCTTGCCATTTCCATCCATTCTGGCAGAACTATTTCTAGTGTCATGGTGCTGGAGCCCCATGGAGACCCTCCTGCTCAGATGGCATTTGTGACTTCCTTCAGACAACACCCCGACAAGAGAATGGAAAGACAAGAGGTCAAAACATGATTTGGTGTGTTAAGTTTTGTGGAAAAGTGGGAAGACCAGCTCCAAACCCTGTGTTATTTGCAGTCTGTTTTAGTTTTGACTTCAAGGCCTGTTTGAAATCCTCCTACAGAAAGATGCATCTTTCAAGGAACTCCAGTATCTTGAACAAGCTAAAAAAAGATGGTATTCCCCATTCCATATTCCACACTCTATCAGTAAAGTCTGTGGGTACAGAACAGTAATCAGAGAGGTTTTTCTTTGGGGTAGAGGATGCACAAAGCATACAAGATCAGAAAGCTTTCTTAATGTTGAATTTGAAGTCTGCCTCTGTGGTAAATTAAAAGAGAACTGCCACCCAAAGAAAAGCAGATAAAGAAGCCCACATTTGTCTAGTGTGTTGGTCTTTACAACTCAAGAGTTCAACACTAATGAGTTATGGGTTGGCCCATGAAAACATAATGTGTAAATTAGGAATTTAATGATGTGTAAGATTAAAAGCTGTGCGGGGTTGCATTTATTTAAGGCTGCCATCTTGTGTTCAAAGAGGAATTACTTTATCAGACAATGTCCCTTTCACTAGGTTTAAATTGATTCCGTTATGCATGTTATGGAGGGTACTCAAGTGCCCGAGACTGCCAGCTGACAATAATTCCCACTAAATGCCCTTTCTGCAGCTCAGTTTGCAACTTCATAATAGCAAACATACTGTGCAGGCCATAATGACTTCATCTTAATTTCCAGAAATAAATAAGTGTAGATTTCCCTCCCTACATCCCTACCCATAGATTTAGCTGCAGGAAAGCTGGGATTAAAGACAAGAGATGTAGAAATGGAAGTAATGCTTTCCTATTTGACTGGCTGTCCTGATGCCTCACTGCCAAGTCTCCTACACCCAACCCAAACCTCTTTCCTTTAAAAAAAAGCCCCTCAAATCCCAAACCATACTATCAATGAGGGTGACCTCTACATGTCCATTTTCGTTGCAGTGAGTGTAGCTAACTTCTAGATACTTGCATGGCAGTATTTTGCAAACCAGGATTTGTAGTTCTCAACTCATGCCCTGCCAATGCTGGTAACCAAAAAGGGGCTCTTTTAGGAGTTTGACACTGAGCCAATCATGCACGTTAGAGCTCCCTGGGATGGCAAAAGGACTTTTTGTGGGAAGGGCTCAGCTTCTTTTGAACACTCTGATATGCACAGTTTTAAATTGCATAAGTCCTTCCTGATGCAGAGAAGAAAAAGAAAAGTGATTGAGTGCTCTGCAGAGCCTTGATGGAGAACAAGTCTGGTCTGATTTGGCTCAGGCATGTACCAAATTTTTATGGTAAGGCCCAAATCAGCTGAGGCATTCAGGCTTCTAGTTAGGTAAGCTGAGAGGCCCATGTTCCCCACTTAGCTGCTTCCTGAGCTTGTGGGCAAGTTCCACCCACCATCCATTGGTGAAAGCAATCTTTCAACAGACGGAAAACCTGTTTCCAAAGCCTCACCCTGCCTAATTGGGGCAGATCTACGTGTTTCTCCTAGCAAAGTGACCTGACCATCAAGCTCAGGACTGTATAGATTGAAACTAGAGCCGAGATGATTGCTAATTCCTCCCTGGCACCTCCCTGAGCTATGGTTGAGCAAGTGTCAGTCACTGCTCCAGGGAAAAGTGAAGTGAAACAGCAGCATCAGGAGATGCTGCACCATAGAGATTCAAGCCTGGATTTTTAAGACAAGTGTCCCCTGTACCAATGAGTGTCCTGAACCCATGGATGCTGAGGAAACTATGACAGATGGTTAATGGAAGGGCAGTGGAGTAGTGAATCTCTAGAGAGGATAAGCTTCTGCTGGAAGTCTTAAATTGGAAAGTTGATATCCTACAAGATACGTGGTTTAAGTCTTACCTCTTTCTTTAGCATTTCCTTTTTAGATAAATAAGGCTTTATATTTAACATTTGAGCTACTGTGAATGCACAAAACTGTGTTTTTAAAGTTGGGTTCAGATAAGACAAGCTGATCAGATATGGATGATCCCAGCCTGAAACCATCTCTATGTTTGTGTGTCATGTTTTTGTGCAATTTATTCCTCACTGCTTATTTACAAGAGCCGTTTTTAAAATAGTTGAATGCTATAGATTTCCAAACTTTACCTTGTCTTTAACTGGAGCAGAGACCATGCCTCACTATCTGTTTAAGCAGTGTTTATCATAGAGTTGCTCAGAGTCCCAGGGGCAAGTTCAACAGAAATATTAGCAAGAAAGAGATCTGTAAACACGGACATAGTTCATATTTCTGTTTTCAGCCTTGTTTCCTAGGGACACAAAAGTTACACAAACACACTGTTTATCTGCTACTCCCCAACTACAAGCTTTTGAGCTCCACTGGTCAGCATGGAATCAAATCTGGCAGAGGGCTGGGGCAGCAGCAGTACTTGGGGAAGAAAGACACCACTTAATACTTCCACCAAAGAAAAGCTGGAGAGAAGATGCTACCCATGTTGACTGGCATCTGACAACTCCCCCATCCAAATCTACATATTTTTGGTTGAATCACAGCATGTGCTGTCTCTTTCCAAGCTGAAAGACTGGAAGAGTGGTGTGAGGGCACATGGAAAAATGGTAGAAACCACACAGGGCAGGAGGAGAGCACTGCAGAGATTAAAAGAAGACTGGGTTTGGGTGTTTAAGGAGCATGGAGGAGATCTGAAGCTAGAACAGCCTGGAGACTATGGGCTAAGGAAGGACTTGGGACGTTACTGCGGAAATTTCTTGGTGAGAGAAAGTTTCAAGTGTCACACACAGGACGTTTTGAGGTCTACAGCTGAAATTTGCAAGGTTTTATTGGTTCTGCATAAAGAGCAAACCACATGTGACTGACGTACTTAGCTTGCAGTTTTAAGTGTTGAGAGAATTTCTTTGAAAGGTTTGCTCTCCCGTCTGTAATCTAGCAACTGTTTTATAGAAGTTCTTATGAGGGAGAGAGAGTTGCTCCAGAAAGCTGAGAGTAATATTTGTTTATTACCTGCACGATGGGAGCCTGAGCCTCCAGTGCAGCAGGCGCCATGCAAATGTGCTACTGTTAACGTAATGGCAGGAACTCTGCTGGAGGAGGCAGGGAGGCAACTTTTTCCCTTGAGTACTTTATACAAAATGGGGATTTGGTGGTAAAGCAAACACATTTAAATGATGCCCACAGGGAAAAACTTGATTTTGGCCAAAAGAAGCTGGCTTCAGTACCTGCTATATACAAAAACCAGAGTCAACCAGAACACTCTTCTGGGCTTTCTTCTGCCAGCTCCTGAGGTACCCAGAGGAAATTTGATGTGTACTGAAAACCAGGTTACTACAGAGGTTGTTCACTTGCAAGCATAGCCTGAAAGCCTGTTCTGAAGCTGAACGCCAAAATGCCTTGGCAGTTCAGTCATTGACTGGCAATCCTCCTCAGCCAATGCATGTGCCTGCTGCTCTGCTGCCTATTTTTAACAGGATGCAACTATTTATCATGTTTCTGGCTGAGATTTTTATAGCTGAGGCTCCTGCCATCCATCAACTCCAGACGATTTATGTGGGATAAGGGTTTCTCCCAGGATCGCTTCGAGCTCTCCAGACTAACAAACTGGCACACGGCTTTGCCATCGGATCTGGGGACAACGTGAACGTTGCAGCGCAGTCCAAAGGCTCCATCTGGTCCAGGCCCCGGTGTGTGTCACACAGCCCCTCTGCTGCTCCCCGTGGCACAGGGAATGCCTTACCTGCTGCCTGGGCTCATCAGCACCACAGCTCTGCCCGTGCGTGGGGCTGGGAGCACGCCCACCCTTCCTTTGTGCCTCCAGCCCTTTGATGCTGCACCTCGAACACTTTATTTTAATTTTTAAAAAGGTTTGGGTCAGAGGTGAGGGAAACAGAAACATCCTGGTTGCTGTTTCCAATGTAAGACACTGTCAGGGAACGTGGAGAAATCCAGCTCCTGCTTCCTGTTCCTCACTGAGAGTTTCCATTGACTTCAGTGGGATTGTGATTTTCATCCCCTTTGCTTTTAGAACTTCACCATGAATTTAACAGGCACTGAGATTTGTGGGATGTGCAGGAGTTGGAGCATTCTCTCTCTCTTATTCTGCTCCAATTTCTTTTCAACATGTATAATATTGCTACTGTGAGAAATATAGGGAAGAAGCAAAATCAAATAATGTTGTCTCTGCCATGACAGGCTAAAATAAAGCTTTTAGCAAGCATGGGCAAGAGAACCTTATCTCTTATGCATTATAAGACCAGATTCCAATATCTTTATGTATGTTCTTTAGGCCACAAAATAACCCACTCTGATCATGGTGTGAAGCATAGAGGGCACATGAAAATATGAAATTCTGGTTTATATCCACCAGCAAAAATAGAAATGAATATTTATTTTTAGTAGGACTCCCCCCCGCAAATGGTATGATAATGGAAAATACCACGAATTTCTCAGCTGCTTTAACAAGTCAAGTACAAACCCCTTTTATTTTGCTTCATTACTCTTGCAGGCTCTCACCACAACACTCCAAATACAACAGAAACTGCTGCTGACAAGCCCTCCTTTGGTGTTATTCACTGTAGCAAACTCATCCCTGCCCCTGTTCTGCTGTCTACACATCGTTTTCATGTATAGATATTAATTTATGTGTACAGTAGAATACAAACGCTCCCCTGTCTCTATAAGTTATAGAAGCAATCATCCAAGGAAGCATCAGAAACTCTAAAGTCAATTCTGGTGTCATAATTTCATACTTTAACCTGAGATGCCAAATCATGGGGCTTTATAGATGAGAAGCGGGTGTGTGAAAGCACTCCCTTTTCAGAACCGCAGACTTTATTTCTCTATAAAACATATTTATGCTGTGAAATAATAAGTGGCTAACATGGCAGCGAAGAGGGGGATCTGTGTCCCTGGGACAGCTTTGGGAGCTTGCTCTGGTTCTGGGGAGAGGGAGCACTTGGTGTTCTCTTGGGCAGGGGCTGCTCCTTCTTGCTCTGCATCCTGTGCACGTAGCACAGTGAGACTCCCAGGATCAGCCACGGTCTCTGATACAGATGCATTAATAAATAAACAACAGCAACAGCAGTAATAACATTGAGTAACCCTCTTAGCCTACCCTATAATGTTATGAGCAAGCTCAGGAGGGAGGGTTCATCTGAGCCTTCTCAGCCACATAAATCAGCCAGCCTGGCAGAAGGTTTCTGATGCATGCAAACCCCCCATCCATTAAGTCCTTTGGGTTCCTGATTTTGCAGCAGCTGTGCCTTGGCTAAACCTGCCCATTTCTTGGGCTGCTTCATCCTCTCTTCTCAGCTAATTTTACACTGCACACTTTTGCACCTTGACTTATGATACCTTTCAGCATTTTCCTCCCTAAGGTAACACAAAAATCCTCTAGAAAGGAAGTCATGGAGCAGTAGATACTATCTGGGATAACATTTCAGTAAGAAGAACTCTTTTATGGACCACCTAAAACTATGCCTAATGCAACCATGGTCAACCCCTTCCCATATTTGATTTGTGCATCTGGGAATGCAATCTTTTGTAGCGGTGAGAAGGAAATTTCTTCTGGAATTTTTGTCTTTCATTACTTTCCATGTTCCTCCACACTGAGCTCCTGAAGGTGATCAGCTCATCATGCTGTGTCTCCAGGTATTTCTGGAGTTACTCCAGCCACTGGCCACAGCTGGGGGCTCCTGAGAGTTGTCAGGATCTCATCTTGCTCCTGGTATAGATTACACCCTACCCAAGGCACATCTCAGTCCTGCCAGTCCAGGGTGCTTGGGGCTGACTTGGATTTCCAAACTCAGATCACAATCCTTTTAAAACTGTGCTGTGTCTGGAAGCCACGCACCCACAGCTCCCAGCACCCACAGCTTTTGCTTGTTACAGGATTTGCTGCAAAGCTCCTGAGTACCAAGTGGTTTTGGATGATTACATATTACCCCACTTACAGAACCTGGTTTAATTACCCAGTGTGTGTGTGGAGAAAGCACGGGATGGGACAGAAGCAGAATCTTTCATGTAAGCAAATTCCCAAGCAACCAGCTAATAGGAGAACATTGAGGATGTTAAGTAGATTAGACACATCAATAGAATCTACATAAGCGATGCCAAATTTAGTAACAGCAAAGGGGAAAACATTTTTATTTTAAGTCAGACTCTGCTAGAGTGGTGGCACCAGGTCTATTCAGGGTTATGTACTGTGTTTCTTTGTAGCACACTAAATATTAAGTGCCGAGGAAGAGTTAACTAAAGTAAATGGGGTTGAAATTTCTGCAAAAAGAATGATGTACTGTACCTATGCATTTTATAGCACGAGGTAAGTAGTTTAATGTCTCAGCCAATATCAAACACTTCATTTGCAAATCTTACTGTGCTGGCCTCCCTGGTGATTTGTGTAATAAAATGGGATGGTTAAAGGGCATGTCCTTGCATTGACTATTCCTTCTAAATTTGAAGGGCCCAGCTGTTATGTAAATATTTACTGTAATTAACTGCTGGAGTTCACTGGTTCCTAGTTTGCAAGAGTTGTCTGAAGTTGCTGTTATCCATAGGCAGGGAGGTGCTGTCTGTAAATAGTCACTTTTACCTTACCATGGCAGAGTGTGGCAGAAGGGGAGATTTGACTTGTCCTGCTTGTCACACTTGACCACAGTCATAACCACCCTTTTTTAGTGTCCACTTGCTGTCAGTGCCTTACTGTAGGCAGTCTAATTGGTTTGTGGATTATCTATAAGAAGTAGGAACTGCCTTTGTGCATAACAGCCCGAGCTGGGCTCTGTCCCTGTGCTGTGAGGACACAGCTCTCTGCTTCCAGACAAAAAGGGACCTAGAGCCCTTGTGTGCCCAGAGTGCTCAGTCTGTGCTACTAATCCCTGCAAACCCAAGATGGTTTTGGAGGCAGGGCTATTGGGGTGTCTCTGCATTGTGTCCCATAACCCACAGACTGGGGCTGGAGGACAGAGGCACTGCACAAAGCCAGCTCAGACCCGGGTGGGTTAAATAGCTTCATCTCAGTACGGGCACAGCTGCACACAGGTTGTTTCCTGGAGAGTCACCTGGACACTCTGCATGGTGCTCTGCAGAGCTCTGCAGCACCTCCCCTCGCTGAGGGGCTGTGCCATATCGAGCCACAGCGCCAGCAAAGGCCAGCGCTGGGCTGGTGTGGCAGCCTGGAGCCCAGAGTGCAGCTCGCAGACACCTGGGAGCTTGTGCTAACCCAGGTCTGGCAGAAGTAGCCCCAAGCCAGAGCTAATGAGCTCTGCTGGATCTGACCAATTCTTTGAGGACCGTCTCAGCTGTCTTCATGTCATGCAGACTAACATATTTGGAGAATTCTCATTACTTATGTTTCTTCATTGCCTGGGGTGCTCCAGCCCCTCTGACTACACCGCTCTGTAAAAAAAAAGAATGAAATCAATCTCGAGCTTACAGGTGGAAACAGGAGAGGCAGGGAAGGCCAAAGGGTAGCAGATGCTGTATGTGGTGCCACGCTTTTCTCTGCGCTGCATGCCAAAACATTCTGGCTGTGCTTTTTATTCCCCCATTCTCCCTTAAAATCTCGTTTGACGCATTTGGCTGCTACGCTGCGCTGGTGTATATGTGTGGGCTTCTGGAGCTGTCTCGGAATCTATGCCCGGGAGGAGGAAGGAGTCTTTAAAAATTAATACTGCGAGGCAGCTTTAGTGGCAGCGTTGGCAGCACAAGCGGAATCACTAGCAGGGAGAGCCCGGGGTCTGCAGCAGGGAGCAGGACCCGTGGCTCTGTGCCAGCAGAGGTGACACTCTCACACCCACTGAGAGGAAAGCTGCCTGCAAGCAGGGTTGGTGTTTGACCCCTCCGTGAAGCTGTGAGGGTGAGGGCTCTGAAAATAACCACTAAAATGTCCCTTGCCTGCCCCCCATGATAGAGGCCCCCTCTCTGTCTCATCTGCTGTGAGATCAAACACTCAGCAGCATTTCCTGGCGTGCTTTGCCTGGCGCTCAGTGTAGGCCACAGCGCCTGGGAACACAGGCTGGGGTGGGCTCCACGGTCTTTTTCCTAATGCAGTATCATCTGGCTTTGGCAGTCTGAAGGCCTTAAATCCTGGCCTTCTCTCTGTCTCAAGTTCAAACCTTCCCTCTGTGTCTGGACACCAAGGGCAGTGATCTGGCTCTGCAGCTGCAGCAGCGGGCGATGTCCGTGCTGTGCTAACGCTTTGGCCAGCCCTGTTTATTTTCTTCCAGCTGCAGGTGCCCTTTGCCTTTGTGGATGGGGTCAATGTTGTGAGCAGGGCTAGCTGGGAAGGCAGGAGGAACGTGACCACTGTTTTTTCCATTTCCTATTTTTTTCTTTTTTTAATCTCAGGCTTTATTAAAGCTTCTAGCATTTCATCTCAAATACATCTAGAACACCTTTAGCAGTCCTGGCATGCAGCTAAAGCACAGGGACACTGAATTGTCTGTCTAAAGGATTTTGGCTGCTGTGACCCCTGCATGTCTGATGACTAGGCTGCGGAGGGAGACGCGGTTTTATGACATTAAATATTAACAGCTGGATATTAATAATGAAGGCTGACAGCTCCTTTCCCAGCTCCTGAGGTTGTTTCTCCCCCAGCTGCAAGTCCAGCAGGATTTGTGTTTTTTCACTGCTTGAGCATTATGGTTGGGGCCTCCTGATCTCAAAGGGTCAGGGGAGGCAGAAAGAGTAGCAGGGAGGTGTCAGCGCTGTGAGTAGCAGTGGTCACTGGGGCTGGCACTGCACAGGCTCTGCCTGCCTCTGGTTAGCCTTGTCACACCAGGCTGGTTGGAAAGCAATTCACCGTTTAGAGGCTGAGAAAATGCAGGAGGTTAATAATAAAACAGGGGAGGGGCAATGTGGCACTGGGAGACCTTCCTGCATTGCTTGAAGCCAGAGGAGAATAAAGTATTCCAACAAGTTTGTGCTTTATTGCTGTCTGGCCTGTGCAAATAATGCAGTCAAAATTTTCATACTGAGCCCTCCAAAATTACATTTTTCTCTCTTCCTTTCTCCTTTCCATTTCTTGTCGTCAGCTGTAGCTTCTCCCCAGCCTAGGACAACTGAAATGCTGCTTCAGTCTGCAGCTGTATCAGTCTCGTTCCTGAGATAATTTACAGGAGATGATAATGCACAAGGCAGACTATTCCTTCCCATCAGCAGCACCACCACAGCTGAGGAAAGTCATGTCTATAGCTCAGATCAGGTGGCTGGAGGACAGAGGAACACAAGTCCTTTCTTGAACTTGTGACCCTCAGGCCCTGCCCTGCAATGTGCTAAGTGTTGCTGAAAAGTCACCTCAGAGGAACCTGAACAGGGCTTTATTTGAATAAAGAAATATGGCACAGAGCACACAATGGTTGCTAATAAATCACAGATTGGTTTTATTTTGCTACTGCAACTCTGCCTTATTTTTTTCCATATTGGACTTTTCTCCAAATTACATTTTCCCAGTTGTGCACTTTTGTTCTTTTTACTATGTGACAAATGGAGGTGCTGTTTATTATTTATTCTTTGGCTTTAATGTTGTGCAAGCCAGATCAATTCAGTTTTTGATAAATAAGTCTGCTTTTTGCAGAAATTACCTAGTTGGATCAGTACTCTTTTGTTCTTTCTCTGCAAGGGCTGACCTCTAACCCTGTCTACTCTACGGTGAAAGTCCATTTATCCCAACCATTTTTAAACTCTGTCTTAGTCAAATCTAGACCACGTTCTCTACTCTGACCCCTGCATCCAATACCAGCCTAGTACCCTTTTATAAAAATAGGTCCTAATGTTCCCCATGCCCATAGTTAAACAGAATGGGCTGATTCTTTGGATTGACAGGGAATAACTTGGTGTAAAACCCAGTTTTATTCTGTGTAAAAGTAACTTACAGAATATTACCAAAAATTCGTGTAGGGAGAGCAGGACAGAAGGTTTGAGCTGCTTGAGGTACACCTGGGCCACGGTGTGAGGTGCTGGGAATGAAGACAGACCTCAGAAAAAGGTAAGGATTCTTTCAGCTTCTTTACTCTCCTGTGTGCTAAGGCCTGCCTTCAGGTTGATATTTTCTCACGTCTGAACACAACTGTGTTTGCTGTGTTTTTTGACAGAACACTAGACATGGATTTTGGGTCAGTCAGAAAGCAAAAGGCATTTTGGTAGTTTACCTGTTGTGTCTATTTGAATTATTGTGCTTATAGTACTGCTGAGTCCAACCAGTATAAAATCAGAGGTCCAGTTGCTCCCTGGGTCATGAGATAAAAAGTCTTGGTGAGGAAGAGGGTGTCCCTCTATTTTTTGAAACATTAAGGTTCACAAAATCAGGAATCTCTATGAGAGAGACAAGAAGACAAAGAAGTGTATCTGGAAAAGAGCTCAAGGTGTCATTCTTGTATACCCAAATCTTGGAACACAGGCTTTAAAGGGTATTGAGCATCACAAGGTGCTCAGTAAAATGAGGAGAATTTGCAACACAGGGGTGAAAATTGAACCCAATTTGCTCTTGCCTGCACGTAAAACCAAGATTTGTTCAGCTATAGTGATGTCTTGGTGGTGATCATGTTTAAACACAGTTACATGCTGTAGTAAGACTTGTCCTACACACTTATTTTTTCTGTATTTTCCATCCATGTACCTGTACCCTACTTGGAAGAGGTACAGGCTGCAATGAAATAAGTGCTGGCCTCACCAGCTCTCTCTAAAAAGAAGGCCTTGGCTGTGACCTGACAGGGATGAGTATAGTGGGGAGGAAGAGCTTTTGGAGTTCTGGCTGCAGATTGTGCCTCTCCACTTAGCTCGAGGGATTCTCTCCCCACCCACCTCTTTCCTTAAACAGCAAGAGGCTGTGTTCCTTGCTGGCAGGAGCAGTCTAGAGCCTGTTCCCTGGAGGCAGAAGTGGCAGAAGAAGCAGGATGGGGAGCGTGGGTGAGGATGATACCCAGCCCTGGTGAGACTTTTGTTGGAGAACTCAGCCACAGTAGTAGAAATCCTGTGAGAGAAGGGATGACAGGGTCCTAGGGGGCTCATGGCAGTCCCTGGGGGAGGACAGGAGGAAGGGGACAAATAGTCTGATCCTCCTCTACTTAGGACAGCATTGATTTTATGGGAAAATCCTGAGACTGTGCTGCTCTTGATCAAGAAGATTGGCAGGGCAAATGGTTGCTAGAGCAAAAGAAGTTTTAAAATTAAATGGAGACAGAATGTTTCTGTAAGGGAAGAACCCTGGGTCACATCTGTGTGAAGCCAGGGAAACCCAAGGGCCTGCAAACCAGAGGATGACAGAAGTTTCTTGCAATCCAGTATCCTTGAAAGCTGCTTCTGGTTCAAGAGGAGCAATGGCAGCTCCAGGAACTGTGCTAGAGAGTGTTGCCCTATGATCAGAGGCAGGATTGGTCTGCAGGTAAGGGGTGGTGTCCCTCCTGACAGCCCGAGACATTTCACTGCCTGTGTGCAAATGTTTTGATGCCCAGGGGCTGAAAGAGTGCAGGCACCATGTTATAAAGGCAAAGGGATGTAGGGATCATGCATCAGGAGATGGCTGTTCTGGGTTTCTGTTCCAGTGGCTGGAGGTTAGGGATGAGAGGCAAGGGGAAGCTAGACGTGTTTAATTGCCTGTAACTAATCAGGCATGTACACTCATCCTTCCCCTCCTTGTTCCTCTGAAAAAAGTGCCCCCTCAGACTCTCCTGATTCCTGTGGAGCCAGCAGTGAGTTAGCTCATACCGACATGGACAGTGAAGTGCAGAGCATCCCTGGCCTTGTGCTCAGCCCCTGCACTCAGCCTGGATCATTAGGACTGGCACCATCAGGATGGTCATTCTTTCTGTGCCGTCTCAGAAAAATGAAGAGCAGCTTTGACAAACCCTAGGAATCATTAGGAGAAGGACTTAGGTCTATTCATCATAAAATCATGTAGTACTGCTGTGGCATAGTGCTTCACTGAGACCCTGAGGTGGGAAAGGATGTAGGATGAAGGGATGTTTGCTCATAGCAGGAACTTAAAATGATGTGCAGTGAGTTCCTTCATACATAATATTGGTTTTGAACATCTTGGCACCTGGATTTTCAGTGGAAATAATTAACTTTGACAAACTAGAAATTTTAAATCAACTTGGACAGAGGTAATTTTGGATAAAATGGGAGCTGTTCTTCACAGGGAAAATGTTGACGGCACAATTCCCAGTCCTTGTAGTGAGAGTGAGCAAAAGAATTTTTTTTAAGAATTAAAAAAAAATTAAGAAAAGTTCTGGGGGAAAGCTCATGGCTCCCATTCACTTATTTAGCTGCTCCTCTTCAAAAACAAAATCAGTTTTTCAGTAGAAGGGATGTGCCTCCTCAGCATTCATACCTTCCTCAGGAACCTGCCACCACTGCTGCTGCCTGGCAGCTCCTAGCAGGAGAGGGAAACTGCTTGGAGTGAGGCAGTGGGCAAACCTCTGTGCATCCTCTCCAGCTTTAAGCTGGCTGCTCCTCTGAGTGACTGAGCTGGGGAGGCTGAACCCCTGGGCTCAGAGCAGTGAGCACCATCCCCGATTTAGGGTGAGACTCTGGCTTAGAGACAGACACGAAAAGCAAACACACAGCGCTGCCCTAGGGAGGCCGCTTGGTTGGCAGCATTAGCAGTGAGGTGGCTATATTAGCATTTTAATCAAATAACTAGATATCCTAGAATTATATGTTTGAATCTCTGTAGGCTAAACATAGCTTCAGAGGCAAATAATTTCCATGTAATTTTAGGGTGGAGAATGTCCTTTGGGTAGCAGCTGCCTGCTCTGCATGGGCATTAAAAATCCTGTGGCACTTTATTGAAAGCAGAGGTTTGTCTCAGGGGCCTTGCTTCAAACATCCCTCAGCGTGCTGGCTGTCTGCCTGGCTGCAGTGCTGACACCCAGGAGGGCGTGCAGCTCGGGGGGAGATACTGCAGCTCCTGTGCCCTGCCTTGTTTGTAGGGTGCCTTGGGAGCCTGGGGGTAAACACGGAGCAGCTTGCCCAGGTCACAGCAGCAATGACCTTACTGGCATGGGTCTGAGCATGTTTGCTTATGTGGTACAGAGGGAAGAGTGAGATCTTTGAGGGCAGGAAAACAGATTGCCCAGTCACAGGCTGGCCCAAATCCTGCCCCGTCAGCAATATCCAGGGGCTGGTTCCAGTGACCTGGGGCAGGCCCCTGGTCCCTGCAGTGGACACTCATCCACAGCCCCAGCTCCAGTGGGAAAGATTTTCAGCAGGGCTTCCAGGCTGTGCTAGAACTGACCACACAGATTTCTTTTTATTTTTCCTGTTTTTTTTTTCATAACGTCAGAGATTAAAAAAAGTTCTAATGATAAACCATCTGGAATAGGTTTCTTTTCAAAAGAAAAGAATGAAATAGATGTGAGTTGGCAGGAGCTTTCAGAGAGATTTCCCCCACCCCCCTCTGTTTATATATTATGCAGAGAACTCTACAGGAAAATGGGATAGATGAAGTTGAGCATTTCATGACAAGTTGTCACATTCTGTGCATAAATTTCTCTAAAGTGTTAGGCACCAGTGGTGGGAGGAGATATTAGGTCACTCAGTGCTAATCCTGGAAAGTTTAGAGGACTTTGCATGTCCTTTGGGAGTGTCCCTTTTATGGAACAAACATCACCTGTCCAGAATTATTCCTTCATGGTGCATATAATCCATCCATTTATTTGATAGAAGTACTCATAAAAAACCAGAAATGACCCAACAACACTCCCAATACTAATAGTCAGTCCTATCCTGCTGTTTATTTTTTATACCTTTTTGCTTGCTACTGCATAAAGTAATGAAGAACTAAAAGCAATAGTCTGTCTGCTTTCTTCTGAAAAACATTACAATTACTTACCTTAATTCATCTTCTGCTTGTGTTCAGAAGGTTAAGCATAAGTTTTTTTGGAGGATTTATGTACCCATGGTGCATTTAAGGGGTTTTGAGTGACAGATGTTAAGAACCTCTGAACATCTGAGTCCTATTAAGTGCTCCCCAGGTTCATGTGAGGGACATATCAGAACCAGCATCAGAATTTGGATTGTCCTGGCTCCAAACCCTGGTCTGATCACCCCTCTCTCTTTCAGATGCTGTTCTTAGATAATGGTGGAAGGGCATCACATTTCTGATGACTCAGCATCTGCAGGGGAGGCTTGCTTCAAGTCGCAGCTCTTCTGCAGTTATAAGCTCCTGTATTACCCCAGCATTACTCCTGCATGGCATCATCATCTTTGATCCCTGGGAGGAGGGTAATACTGGATCAAGTACTGCTATAGGGGGTTAGTGGGAAAAAAATTGATTTTTTTCCTCTTTGCTGCGTTAGGACACAATTTCAGCCTCTAATTTCTCATACCCCCTTCCCTCACCCCTGTATTTCATGAAAACCTTTCATGAAAGCAATAGTCTTTCTGAAGGTGTGTTTGGAGTGTTATTGCTTCAGCCCGCAGGGAGAGCACATCCCTCACATAAATTGTGCTTGATGGTGAATCTGGGCAGTGTTTATACCGCAGCATGGGCACAGTCTAGGTGCAGGTGTGAATTGCTAAGGTCTCCAGGCCTGCACTTTGCCCAGACATTTTTAGTGGTACCCTCAGAAAACAGTAAGTACGGATACAACTTGGAGCGCTGCTCTGCAGAGCCCAGGACGCATTTCCCTCTGACTCTATAAAATCCCTGTCAGGCAGAACTGCCCTGATCAAACCTCACTGCTGTGAGTGCCCCCTCCACAGCCTGCCCAGCTGTGGAAAAGTCCCTGGAGCAGAGCATGGCCAGGAGCACGTCCAGCATGGTGCACTCAGCCCTTCCCTGGTGAGAACGAGCGCTCCAATCACCCCAGAAACAAAGCCAAATCCCCTTGGTCAGCTGGTTGGCTCCTATTCCAGCCTCAGTCATTTATTAAACCTATGCCCCCTTCCCTGCCCTGCTGCATCTTCTAGGTGAGGCAGAGAGGAGAAACTTTGTTTTTATTGCCTTCAGAGTAATTACAGATTGGTGTAGGGGAAGGGCTCATCTGTTGTATTTCTCTGGGAAATGGTTTGTCCCACCCCAGAGACCCCTGGAGCCTGTAACCATGTAGTTTAACACTTCCTCCCCTCTCTGACCCTACTGGCTGAGTTCCAACTATCTCTCCTTAGCAGGAGAGTAGATAAAACTCTCTTCTCCCTCACTGTCTCTTTCACCCCTGGAAACCATCAGGAATAAAGGTCTTGGACTACATCTGGGGGTTAGAGCTTTTGGGATCCTTTGCCCTGTCCCTGAAATATTCCTCCAAAGCCTTCTAGGATCTGAGCTAGCATAGGAACTTTGCGGGGCTGCAGGGGGGATATTTCACTCATCCAGACAGCAGCAGGGGTTATTGTGTTTCATAAGTGCATCTGACCAAGGATGTGTTGTGTGGAATTCAGAGTCAACAAGAGTCTCTGGTACCAGGGTCAAGCCAGTACATCCTCTGTAACCAAAGTAATGCACCTCAGAATGATACCTGTGGGTGAAAGGACTGGGTGGCCCCTCAGATTTCATCTCTGAGAAGCCTGGTGAGGCATTGCTCAGCAGCACACACAGCAGTCCCTTCCAAATCTGAGCTCTTGCTGCTACATTTTCTCTTTGCATATGTCTCATCAAGAATGCAAGTGGTTAAGATTTCCTCCTCCCTTTTAAAGATCAAGTTTAATTTTTCTTTTTTGCTCTAATGATTTAGATGAAATATTTAAGCTCACTGCTGCAAATCCCCCTGGGGCACCTGCCAGAAGGTTGTGAAATCTGGGTGAGGGATGGTGGAGGGGTGTTTGCTGTTAATTACTGGAGGTTGGCAACCCCCTAACACTTCAGCTCACGCTCTTGTCGGCGGCTCTAAGGTCTGGCTTTTCAGGAGCCGGTTCATGCAGGCATTTGGAAATAACTGGACTCTGGCAGCAGCTCCCACTCTGACAGAAGAGACCATGACAGCCAGCAACCAGTTTAATGGGTTGCTGCAGCCAGCGAAGTCCTCCGGTGAGGAGCAGTGAAGTGAAGAAAAACAAAGCTCATTCCAAGCGCTGCCACAGCACACAACAACTGAGAGCAAAGAATCATTTTATTGCATATGGAGGGCAGGAATAAGGAAAAGAAAAGAGCATGAGATGGCATTTTTTTTACAGATAAGGGTTTAATGATTTCTTTCCTTTTCCCCCCTCCCATTAAATGGGATGAAAATACATAGAAAGAGAATTCCACAAATTTTGATTCTTCTTGTAAGAAAGGACAGTGCAGCCAAAGCTTCTTCCTCACATTAAGTTTTCAGAAGGGAAGTCAGTTCCCCTTTCTCTGGCTCCTCACAGCAGCATTTTTCTGGCTCCAGCAACCTAATAGGTTGATTGCCGAGCCTCTTCTGTTTCAATTACTTTTGATTGATTCTCAGGTCTATGTCAGCCACTCGGTGCAGCCACCATCCCAGGAACAAATCTGCGGCAGCTGAAGATGAAAATAGCTTCCATGACCACTTAAAAGGGGAGTTCAAGCATCTTTTCTAAGCTTGAGGTTACTGTAGCCTTCCCTCAAAATCATCTCTCTGGCCATCTCTCTGCTCATGATGAGGTTCCTGTTCCTGATGGCTCACTGAGCTGTGCTTAGCCTCAGCCAGGAAGGAGGGTGAAAGGAGCTTTAATATCATTAGGCTGCTCAACTTGGAGTTGCTGGAGGGCACTGATGTTACCCCCCAGGAGAGGGACTCTAGCAAAAATCCCTCAAGGTTAGGGAGGGGAGAGGACAGGGAGATGTGGGACACGGAGCCTCTGAGTCCTGGGAGCTTATTTTCATGTTTTGGTATTTACTGTAGGAGCAAAGAGAGACAGAGAGGAGAGAGAGCTGGAAAAGGTGTGGAGGTGATGGTGACTGCTTCCCTACAGAAACAGTCAGCCTTTGCACTTGCTTTGTACACATTCTTTTCTCAGTAGTAGCAGCCCCAAGCCTTCAGACTGACAAAAGAGTATTTAGGATAGATCAGGGATAGTCTGGATTCCTGCATGAGTCAGAACAGACAGAGGATGATAGCAGTCTGGAGAACTGGGGTTATTTGTGTCAACAGTGGGATTATATTTCTGTATTTTTAATTTCCTACTGTTGCTACTCAATTCAGCTCAGCATGGGAACATAGCATAATTCAGGCTGGGCATGACCTTGAGAAGCTCAGAGCAGGGTCACCCCCAGATCAGACCAAGCTGCTCAGGGCTGTGTCTGTTTGGGGCTTGAAACCTCCCAGGATGGAGATGCAGAGCCTCCTGCACTGCCTGCTCCATGGCTGCACTGTCCTCATGGCAATATTTCCCCCCCTTTGGATCTAATCTGATCTTTCTTGTTCCAGTTTATGCCAGGTGTGTCAAATTTTCCTGCCACACAGACCAGTGAAGTTCCCAGCTCCCTTTCTGTAGGTATTGGGAGGCCTTCACATTTGCCTTTAGTTGTCAAGGAAATCCCTGGACCTCCACAGTCTTTGGAAAATGTGTGAGGAAAATGAGGGGTGGTGTGAAGACATGAGCCAGCTCTTGTGGAACTTTTGGATGTAACTGTTGAGTCTCATGGACTTGAAGAGATGTCAATCCCTGAGTCAACACCACTCTTCTTGCTGGTAGTTTTCCTCAGGCCCAGAGCCCTGAAAGTCCTCATTGATGAAGACTGAGATAGAGAAGGCATTGAGTACCTCAGCCTTCTCTGTGCCCATGCCACTAAATCACTTTTCCTGTTCCTCAATGGGCATACATTTCTCTGTTTAGCCTTTTTTTGCTGCTGTAGTGGCAGAAGCTCTTCTTGTCATCCTTGATGTTCCCTCCAAGTGACAACTCTGGATGGCCTTTGGATCACAGGTATCTGTGGGGAGCCCTAACCACATTCCAAGGGCTGGGCTTCTAGTCCCAGCCTGAGGAGGGCAGATGCAACAGGGTGCTGTGATGATTCAAGTGACCCCTGGGGAGAATTTGTACCATTGTCTAAAGCAGGATGTGTGCAGCCATGAAAGTTTCCTGCAGGAAAACCTGGTGCACCCAGAGCTTGGAGCAGCTCTGCCAGGGACCTTCCTGTCTCCTGCTTGTGGGCTGTCCTCAGAAACCAGGCAGGAGAGCAGGAGAGGCATGTTCCTGTGCCTCCTGGCTGCTGGGGTGCACAGGTTCTGTCTGGCAGGTATGGGTTCTCTCACAGTTAATGTGTCTTCTAGAAATACCCCACTGTCCCTGCTGGGAGGATCTGGTGCAAGGCAGCAGAGGGACATTTAGGGTGTGGGCTCACAGATTCCCTTGGGGCCTCTTTCCTCCTGAAAAAAGGCAGCTGTGGTGCCATGAGGTGACCCAGCCCCATGCCCCATGAGCCCTGTGATCCTGGGAACCCTGGGGTCCCGCTGTGGGTGACCAGCCAGGGACAGGGCACTCCCTCCCCTCCTGGCCCTCACTGCCCAGGGGTGGCAGGGAGGGAAACAGACTGCGAGGCCAGGTTAATACAAATGCACATGCTGTGAAAAATGGATACTAAATTATCGCCCAATCCAATAAACCTCTCAACCCACATTCTCAGAAAAGCCTCGGTGAGTAGACAGGCCTCAAGAGTTGCTCAGCAGCTCAATAAAATCTGTGTCTGCCCTGTCAGATTGAAAAAGGAAACAAATGGCAGAATTCGGGTCCCTCCCCGGAGGAGGCCTCACTACTGCATGAGCAGCTCTGCTGGTGACACCAGCTCTCTGTGACACCAGCTCTCTGTGACATCAGCTCTCTGTGACATCACCTCCCTGGGACACCAACCCTTGGTGACACCAGCTCCCTGGGACACCAGCCCTCTGTGACACCAGCTCCCAGTGACACCAGCCCTCTGTGACACCAGCCCTCTGTGACACCAGCTCCCTGGGACACCAGTTCCCAGTGACACCAGTACCCAGTGACACCAGCTCCCAGTGACCCCAGCCCTCTGTGACACCAGCTCCCTGTGTCACCAGCTCTCAGTGATACCAGCTCCCAGTGACACCAGCTCCCTGGGACACCAACTCCTTGGGACACCAGCTTTCTGTGACACCATCTCCCTGTGTCACCAGCTCCCAGTGTCACCAGCTCCCAGTGACACCAGCTCCCTGGGACACCAGCCCTCTGTGACACCAGCTCTCTGTGACACCAGCTCCCTGTGTCATCAGCTCCCAGTGACACCAGTTCCCAGTGACACCAGCTCCCAGTGACACCAGCCCTCTGACACCAGCTCCCAGTGACACCAGCTCCCAGTGACACCAGCCCTCTGTGACACCAGCTCCCTGTGTTACCAGCTCCCTGGGACACCAGCTCTCTGTGACACCAGCTCCCTGTGTCACCAGCTCCCTGGGACACCAGCTCTCTGGGACACCAGTGCTCTGCCTGCAGCCTGAGGTAGCCACATCACAGGCAGCTGCCTGCAGCAGAACCATGAGCTCGGGAGAGTTCCCCTCCGTCCTCCTGGGCCTCCAGGTTGTTGTCACAAAGGGATTTCACCCACGCCATGGGATTGCTTGGAGGCTCAGGAGCTCCCAGAGCCTCTGGGAGCAGGGGGAGGCTCAGCCCCCTGCCCCACACCATCCCTGCCACACACCCCAGCTGGCTCAGAGGTCTGGAAGCTGCTGCCTGGGGTGGGAGCACCCTTTCAGGGCTGTGTTTGCCCTCACGAGGAGCTGCAGTCGATGCCCTGCATGGAGAAAGGGCTGGATCCTGCTCTGCCAACACCAGTGTGTTGTGCTGTCTGTGGTGGGGGCCTCTGCCCCTCTGCACATGGGTTAGGATGATTCATGAGCGTGCAGGAGTGTTGTATCTGCACTCAGGCCGTGCTAATCCTGTTTAGTCATTTTTCAGAGGATTTCATTTAGATACTGGGCTGGGGCTCTGCATGCCCTTGACAATACTGAGCAACACCATTGCTCATATTTAAACTCTCTGACATAGCTAGTGATGGTGAAATTAAAAGAGACAATGACATAAAGCTCTCACCCAGCAGCGGTTTTCCTCCTGCCAATCACTCCTCTTGCATTTCCCCTCCCTTGCTGAAAGCCAAGGATAAGGGGCAGATTTTGCAGCTTACCTGGGATATCAGCAGGTCTGAGCTCTTCTGGACTGTCCTGCATGCCCAGCCTGCTCAAGCCAAACCTGCAGAGCACACAGGAGGACCGGGCACCACCTGCAGTGAAAACCCACAGCAAACCCCTCGCAGAATGTAGTGCAGGTGATTTGTGCCAGCAAAGACTTCGGGCCCTGCTGGTGCTGTGAGCAGCTCACTTGTGCTCACCCAGCCTGCAGCAGAGCCAGAAACAGCCTGGGCTGCTTGGGCACAGCACCCACCTCTTGCCTCCAGTCCAGCTCTGACTGTACACACCAGTTTGCTGTCGTGGCCCCTCTTGCTGGCTGGCAGAAGGAGAGGATTGCTCCCTGAAATGACAGCTGAAGATACAGATGTTCCAGGGTTTATTCCATGGCTTTTGATACCCAGCAAGTAAGTCACAGCTGGTTTGCCACTCTTCTATTATTTTTTTCTTTTTTTTCCCTTCCTACTATTATCAGAGCTAAAAATATGACTTTGATTAATGCTGCAGCAATGGGAAGAGAAGGCTTGTCTCAAAATTCTGGTTTAAAAATAAAAACAACTAGAGAGAAATATTTTATGCCCCTTGTGAGTAGATGGAGGCTTTAATTTCATCTCAGGTTTCTACCATCATACCACTCAACAGCAAGTGGTGTAGTCATGAGCATCTAGATTAGGAAGGGCGTGAATAGTGTCTGCTTTTCACTGGTTTTAGTGAGCAGCAGGTACCTAGAAACATTTATTATCTGGTCTAGCATTTCTGTGACTTTACCCTCAGAAACTACTTCTTTCTATTAGATACGTCATTTCCTTTTCTGTTCTTAAGGACTATAGAAAGAGGGCTTTGTGAAACTTAGCAATTAATAGTAACTGGCCATAATGTCTAAGTAATTATTAGCTACCCACAGAATAAATGAAAGATTAAAAGGTAGTAATCTTCTTTCCTCTTTGTTGCTCGCTATTAATGGCTTCCTAGGCTACATACTAAATGGTTATCAAGGCAGTGCTCCATTGCAGAAAATCTGTACCATTAAAATTCAAATTTATTGAGCGCAGGGAATGGGTCCACTTGAAAAGAGAAGAAAAAATGATAAGGAGTTTTGGTTTACAGGGACTTTGCCCCAGTCTAAATCCAAACATTCCTTTTCATGTATGGTTGTCTTTAGTGTCACTTGAAATTGGGAGCAGACAAAGCCTTTGCAGGAGCCAGGGGCAGTGCTTGGCAGTCCATGGCCCTGCAAGGTAGCCCCGTGGCTACTGAATTTCCAGAGGGTGTTAGTTCTACTTTAAAAGATACACAGGGTCAGCAAATTAAATTTAAAACCAGGACACTAGGAACAAAAGAAAATACTTGGCATCCATCAGACATGGGAAATATTGAATGCAAGATGAGGAGCCATGGCTAGGCTAGTCATTGCCATGTAATGAGGAGGGAGAAAAAAAATCAAGTCTTTCCAGCTCCATGCCTCATAAAATCCAACTGAAATCAATCCACAGTTTTGCCAGCCATGAGTTACTCAGCAAACCCAAGGTCAGACCAGTGGAGTCTCCATCACACATCATTGGCTGTTCTCTTTATCCCTGCACTGCAGACAGGAAATCAAGAGACAGAGCTTGATCACTGCAATATAGGCAAACATTTGGGGCCAGACTGCAAGGTGATTAAGTGTGCATTAAGGCCCACTCCCATTTAGCAAAGCCCTTATGTACATGCTGTGAATGCCACTGGAGCTAGAGAGACACAGACAGACACCTAAATTCCTTCCTAGATCACTGCTACCTACAGTATAAACATTTAAGAATAGATTTAAAGACTGTCTGAGTTGAACACACCTCTTACTACATAAATGGGGCTGGAAGAATTGGGAGTTGCAAGTTGCCACTGCAAGTTGAGGTGCATGGCAGGTGCTGAAGGTGAGCAGTCATCATATAAATGGGGCTTTCTGGGGCAGCAGGAGAGCAAAAGTGAGCCAAGAGAGATAGCCAGGGTCTGCAGAATTACAAGTGCATTTTATGTATGTTTTAATGCTTACATGGGGGTGATCCTGGGAAATGAAAAAAATAGAAGCCAAAACAATGGCCTCTTTTCTTCCATGATGTATTCTTTTCTTCCCTGCTACAGCCTCCTATTTTCAACAGAAGTGAAGGAGGACAGGGATCCGATGCAGGGATTTGAGCTCGTGAGGTGGCAGTACAGTGGGTAAATCAACAGCAGATATATCAGGGGTGTATCACCTCTTGCATGTTAAAGCACACGTGCACATTAGTCCAGTTAATATTCTTGGTACAAATGGAAATGGTTTCTTGAACTGCTAGATGGGCAGGAGGACCAGGTCCCTGCCCTGAAAAGTTTGTAGATGAAATGTGAAGAGTACGGTGCTGCAGGCAGAGAGGGAACACAACATGAGCTGAGGCACTGTTGTTATTCCTGGCACACTCTGAAGCCTCCTTCCCAGTCTGTTGCCTGCCTTTGATGTGAATCATTCCTCCTTCATTGAAAAGCTCCCTTCCTGAGGTGCTCTGGAGCCTTTCCTACTCCTGGTTTTCATCCTGCCCCTCTAGGTGTCCTTGCATTGTCTTTTTACTGCTTTTCTCCTCCCTACTATCAGACTTCCCTAGGACATCTCCTCATTCCTGGCTTTGTCCCCAGGACAGCTTTTTCCTGCCGCCCACTTCAGTGATTGTCTTTGTGCTGACAACTCACAGATCTATTTCCTCAGCATTATTCAGTCCATTCTACAACAGCTCCTGCAGCATCTTCTCCTTTATGTCTCTTTCCCCCTTCTCCCAAGAATTCTCTCTTTCCAGGCTGGCTCTCAGTCCTTCCTTGCATGTCACCATGGCAGTGGTAACAGCCCTCCTACATGTCCCAGAGGGTGACTGGCTCACTACAATTTGTGTTCTGTCCCCTCCATCCCACTCAGAGGCATGGACAGCATCAGGAGCAGCCACCATGGTCAAGGTCACTGGGCTCTGTGGTCCTACATGTCCTGGGGAAACCCACCCCCTTGGAGAGCCTGCCTTTGTTCCTGCTAGCTTGTCCTGGCTACTGTGTCCCCCCAGCAGAACACTCACAAACCCTCCTTTTCAGCTGAATTTCATGCCCTTCTGAAAGAAAGGCCTCTATTTAATCATTCCAGCAGTGTCTAAAACCCCTAATTCCTTCAACATAGTGACAAACAGTTCTGATTATTTGTAGAAAAGCTTGAAAAGCGTTGAGCATATTTTATTAGCCACAAAAGGTGCCAGACTGGCAGTCATGGAGGGTTGTCCTCTATTTATCCCTAGAGCTGGACAGCACAAGCAGCACACATTCCTCCAGAATGTCTCTCTGCTCACATTTTGAAAGGAACCTGGTGGTCTGTCGCCATGAGAAGATGGCACTTTCTGCTCAACCCACTGAGTGTTTTCTCAGTGCCTGGGACAGCAGCAGTCAGGTTGCTCATGGGAGCAGCTGGGGAAGCCCCAGAGGGACTCACCACGAAAAAAACTGTCCTCTCAGAGGCTGTGAGTGATTCAGTGGGTGAAGCTGCATCTGCTCCTGTCTTTTCAGGCAAGCCAGGTCTCATCCAAAGTCAATTATGATCTTTGGAAGTGCTGCTTGAGGGGCTGTGAATTGTCATCTGGGGATGTATGGAGGGAGCAGACCCCATGCTTCCTCATTAAAGCAATAAATGCAGTAGATTTGCTGGAAAAAGCCCTGGAGCTTCTCTTTTGCCACCAAAAGAAGGATTAGAAGATTACTTCTGAGAACACTTCACTGCAAAGCTTAGCTGTTCCTGTTGTAAACCCGCAGAAAGGCAAGATACCACAGATTTTATCTGCAGGAGAAGCAGCAAAGGTTATGGGCAGCCTCACCAGCTGCTGGTGGCAGTGCTTCCTCAGAGGCCAAGGGCTGCAGCAGGGCCTGGAGCCCTCCTCCAGAGCAGTGGCACTGTTCTGCCCATGCAGGAGTTCAGTGTTTGTCTCTGCTTTGCAGCAAGGGCCAGGGAAATTACTCAGCAGAGAGGTAAATAGCTCACAGGATCTCTACTCTTCATATTCCCCTTCTGCCCCACTTTGCAGCACCACACACGAAACACAGATGGGCAGTGACATTTTTAAATTATGCATTGATTTGTTAGGGTTATGCAAAAAGAATATTAAACACTCATTGCTGCTGTTCAGGCTGGGCCTTATATTTGCTTTATGTGCGCTGATGTTAAAAATAAAAAGAAGCAAAACTTTCAAGCAAAGCCACTCTGGATAGAGTTGTTTTTTCTTCCTAAAATGAAGCATAGCTCGGTTAGAGGACTTTTTACTTTGTCAATAATTAAACAGCTCTGCACTTGTTGAGGCAGCCCTGAACGTAAGTACCAGGATCAGCCAGCCTTGACCACAAGAGGCTAAAATTTTCTACCCCCTCTACAGTATGGATTTTTTTCCAAAAGAAAAAAAAGTCCTTGCAGTATTAACCCTGACACCTTCACAGCAGATGGGGTACCAAAGAGACATCTGAATTGAAAGAGATGTCTGGGTTGTGCCTGCTCTAAGCTGAGTTTCATGTGGAGGTTCCTCCTAGAAACAAACCAGGCACAGCTGGTTTCTGCTCAGCCTTTCGGTGTTGAGGTGGAATTCAGCTGCTGCTGGGGCTGCCCTGGAAAACACCTTCAGTGCAAACAAAGGGGAGGGATTTCTGTCAGCAAGTCAGATTTATATTTCCCTCGGAGTGCTTTCTTTAAGCACAGTAATGAATGATCAAACAGTATCGCACTTTTTGCAAGTTTGTTGTATCCTTGAGGGTGTCACTGTGAACTCAGCTGAAGATGGGCATGTGAGAGTGTTGGTACAGAAACAGGAGATGTTTGACCTCTGGTTAAGGCCCTCGCTTTAAGGAATAATAATGAAAAAGGGAGGTCTTTATTTTTGGTCCAGAGCAGTCAGGACAGAATTTCAGCAGAAGGAACCCTGTGCAAAGGACACGATTTATTTATTTCAGAGAGATGATGGACTACAGGCCATCAGCATGTACAGGGCAGGGGAGCAGGATGTCCCTGCCCCTGTGAAGGGCCAGTCCTGCAGGGGCAGAGGAAGGGGGATCTTTCTGTTTGCCTTCAGGCAAAGCCTTCCTTCTCTACACCACCATCCTTGTCCATCTGCTCCTTTACCCATCATCATCTGGCAACACAAACCTTTCTTGTTGTGGGAGGGACTCTCACTGTGTGTCCCAGTCAGGGGGAAGGAGGAATGGGTGAAGGAGAGCTGAGACAGAGATGTGTGCTGTCTCCCTTGCCCATGGATAGCAAAAAAGGTGAAGGGTTAATACACCAGAGGGAAACTACTGTGTAAGGGCAGGTCCCTGCAAGGCAGCAGGTGAAGGAAGGTGTTGAGTTGGGGCTGCACTGATGTCAGTGTTGGAGGGCTGGGATCAGGGAGAGAGCCCTGCTTTCCCCTCAGACACTGAGCCTCTGGCAGATACAGTCAGAAGAAAGCTCTGATGCCCTGAAGGCTGCTTCCCCCACTCTAAATGCTTGGAAAATGTGGGGACAGAGGGTTTCCTGTGGCTCACTTTTCTTCTTCTCAAGGCCCGTGGTTGTGCAGATGGCTTTATAAGATCCCCCAACAACCAGGCTCTTCTTCTGCTGCTCTTCAACATATTATGTCTCTTTGTCATACTGGTTTGTGGTTATCTGGTCATGGTTCCATGTCTAATAATCCCTAAGCAGGACCATGGGGCTGAGGAGGCTGATCCTACCTGCCGGGAGCAGATGGGCAGGCTGCAATGTCCAAGCATGGCTCTGTGTCCTCCCTAGAATGGTGAGAAGTCAGGGCTGCTACCAGTGGAGACAGGTGAAAAACAGACCTTTCCCCTCCCTCCTTTCCTGATTTCTATTTCTCCTCTTTATTTATGCTAATGTGTTCTGCACTGGAGTCATAATTAAATACATATTCATATAGAAATGTACAAAGCTTCTGCCTGTGCTGTGAAGCTCTCTGGAGCTTAACTGCTTGAGACTTGTCACAGGAAAATATTTCTCCCCATGAAAACAGGCTTCCTACAGCTGGGCTATATTATTGCCTTTTAATATTGCTGGCTCTGCCTACCCTGGGAAGGATTTTCTGACAGACTCCTACTGGAGATACAGCTTTTGCCGGTATAACTTACACCAGTTTCCTAAAGAAACTGGGGCTTTCATTGCCAGAGGTATCTCACTGATGTTGTAATTTGTTCCCACACTCTTTGCTATGCTGGCAAAACTTGAAAGTGCGGTTCACTGTTTTTCTTTCTCGGTGCTTTTTCTCCTAAGTTAGCTTTTCTATCCCTGTGCTCACCCCAGCTGTTTCCCTGGGCACATCTGATCATCTATTGTCTTCAGAATAACTCCAAGGGATGAGAGGGGTGGGAAGCTGATGATGTTTGGAGGGTCTAATCAGATGTTGGTTCCTTCTAACAGAGCTGTATCAAAACCTGGAGCCTGGTTGCTCTTCAGAAGGGAGTTCAGGGATGGAGGGGGACAGAAGAAACAGGGTCTGGCAGTTGGGTTTAAGTAGAAAGTTGGGTCAGGATGGCTCAGAGGAGACAGGGACAGCCTGAGTGGAGGAAACTCATCAGATGGCAAAGGCTGTGGACAGTGAAGGCAGCTAGCAGAGACAGAAGCATTATCAAGCCAAGGCAGACCATGCTCACCATCATGTGTTAAGGCCATTCACATTTTCAGTATCTCAGCCTGATGTTGATATCAGTTTTGCTGGGATCTGGCAAGATGTCTGGCATCATACACAAATGGGCTCCATCTCAGGCATTTCACATCCTCAGTCAAGCACTGCACATTATGAGCTGGGAAATGGAGTCCTGAATGTGTCAGTGATATGCCAACCCCCCAGCCAGTATCACTGCTACAAACCCAGGATCCCAGACCCTTAGCTTAGTTTGTATTCTGTTAAATAAAACATTCTGTTCTATCTCTTTGTGCTGATGAGACTGAGGAGGAAGGCCTGAAAGTTTGAAGCTCCTGAAGTCTCCTATAGTTGAATTGTTTAAAAAAAAAGTGCAGTGAATATTTTCATCGTACTGCCTGGAAAATGGAAGATATGCTGGGATTATTAATCAAATATCTGCTTGGTTTAGGGCTACTGGATATTACACCTGAACCCTTCCTTTACATCAACCATCCTATCTAAGAGGGTCAAAGCCCTCCTCTTGCACATACATATCTCTCCTCACTTCCTGTGCTCTGACTCATCCCCATAGATGTGCTGCAAGCTTTGGCAGACTAAAATAGTTGTGTGAGGAGGTGACATACCAAACCCCCAGCCCTGTCAGAGACATGGCAAGTGGCAGTGGTGTGTGGGAGGGAAAGGAGCAGCTTCCTCCATCCTGAAGGGAGACTTCCCATGCTGTGCAGCATGACAGGTCAGCAGCAGAGACTTCCTGCAGCAGCCCTCTGCACTGATGCTCTGATCTCTGCAAAGCCATGTACAGCTCCTGGATGCTCAGTCTGCTGGAATGTCCTTGCTAGTTGGCAGCTGGCTTGGCACAGTGTTGCCTTGAGGCTTCTGGCTCAGTAATGGGAGGCTCAGAAGATGATGTTGAAAGAAACAGATAATTTTTGGGGCCTCGTGATCTTGTTAATGAGAAGAAAATGATGTGCTTTTGGGTAACTCTTTGCTGTGACGTGTTTATTTCAGAAACTGCACAAACACCTGTTCCCTGAGCATGGTAGGGATTGATCAAGCCTGAGCTTCACTCTCATTTAAAGCATATATAGCTACTGCTACTGAAAGCAGTGGTTGCTTGCACATACAAAAAGATCAGCCAGACTGAGTCAGAAGAAAGCCAACTGTCCTATTGGTCTTTGCTTTGCCAGTCACCAACAAAGCAGCTGCACACAAAATGCTTCAGTACCTGCAGCAGGCTGTCCTACAGTACAACTGCAAGAAGTTTAGGCTGTCTTGGATCTCCAGCAATGGGAGAAATTAGCTTTACACCTAGAAATTTGTCAAGCCACCAGAGTCAACATGGGGTGTGTCCCCAACAAGACTGTGGAGCCCATATAGTATGCTCTAAAAGTTTTATGGGGTTGTCCATAACACAGAAACATGCAGTTGATCCGTGTCTGTGACAAAGGTTCACTTGAGTTTTTCTTAGGAAGACAAGATCACTGTGTATGTGTTGGGGCCATAAGCAGTGAGGCAGAGGTTGAATGCTGTGTCCTATAATTGAGAGGTCCCCTTTAAAAACCCAAACAACTCTCCAGAGTCTCAGTGGCAATTTGCAGTTGCTATAGGAAGCAAAAGAAAACTCTCCTGCTGTCTTGCTTCCCAGTGCTCTCTTGCTGGATGTGAAAGCATGTGTGAGGTCACACAGTGACCTGAATGAAGGAATTAGCCTGCATTAAAATTCACTGAGAAGAAGTGTTTGTGAGGGATCTGTTCTCCTGAAGCCAAAAAGAAAGATGACCTAGGGGTGAGGACTAGTGGCAGGAGGCAGGGGAGGCCAGGACAGCTTCCTCTGGCAGGGGTGGCACAGTCTGTGATCACCAAGCCTTGGTGTCAGTTGTCATCCCCTGACAGGGCCAGGTTGCAAATCTGTCCCTCCCTGGCCTCACACAAGACTACAGCCCACAACTACAGCCCCAACCACCTCCTGCAGATGAATGAATGCAGAAGTGTTTCTAGATGAACCATTTGCTGCTGGTAGCCTCACACTCAGGAGTGTGAACAACCCGCCCCTGCTCCTGCCCCAGCTGCCTGGTGCCTGTGGTCTGGAAAGGGTCCATCTGGGCCAGGCCTTTCCCTCTGGGTACCTGCTGGCAGCACAGAACCTACATTTTCCCTGTCTGACTGGAAGAGTGGGTTGCTTTAGCCTTTTAAATACGTCTCTAGCTGAAGTGGTTACGTCAAGGGCCAAACAGGGTTTGCGTGGTGGGTTGACAGCATTCTCCTCTGGGGTTGTGTTATTGCAAAGCACAGCTCAATTAGTTGAGAGAATCTGTCCCAAAAGCTCAGTGCTGATGCAGAGAAGAAGCACAAGACAAGACAAAAGTTCTGTCTCATTTTCCTAGCAGTAGTTCCTTATTTTTTAGGCATTTCAGACTTGCAGAGGACACAAGCAAGCTCGAGTGTATTGCAATACCTGCATGGGTGTCTTGTAATCTGACTTCACCTTCCTCTTGGGCTTCCTGTCCTAATGTGTGGATGTGGATACAATTCCTTCATGTAGTCTGAGCTCTGAGGGTGTGAAAGCTTTTACTGTATTTCATGTGAGATGGTTAAGGACTGGTTTCTGAGAACAAAAGCAATTGGACTCGTGTGACTCTTATCTATTTACTGACCAGGAGAAGATAATACTTCAAACATACTCAGTAAGACACAGAACTTCACCTGCTCCTCCTTTGAGCTTAGAGCATTCTGGTCTGAGTCTTGGTCATTTGTTTTGCTGCTCCACACTGTGCTATCTGCCAGGCTTATGTCTTTACTAGGTATTGCTTCTGATGCAGTAGTGCATGAGAAATCACATAATGATCAGGGTGCTGTGGTTTAGGTGTGCTTCAAAACCAAAACCTAATGCTTGGGATTTCACTCTGGGTTGGGGACTTGCTTTAAAGGCTCTGGAGCTACTCCTTTGAACATTTTTGAGAATTTTCCCTAGTGTTGGATATTTCTAGGGCAAAGGCATTTGTTTAGAGACCATGTTTAGTCCCTTACCATGCAGAGCCATTGCTGGTTTGTAAAATATACTAAAATAAATAAGCATTATTATCAATTCCTAGGTTCATTGCTTGCCTGAACAAGGTAGATAACAATGGTTATTGGTGAGTCTAAAATTCTGCTCAGGGAATTCAGAAGAGAATGGATTTTCTAGACAGGAAAAGAAGGATAATCAATGATGCACATCAATGGCTGGGGATGGAGACTCCCAAATAAAAAAATGATCATGTGCCTCAAGCTTCAAACATTGTTAAAATTAGAGGTAAGGTGGGCTAACCCTTCTCTCTGCTCCATTCATTTCAGAGGAGAATCAGAGGAGGAATCAACCATCATAGCTCCCATTGCCAAAATCACCCCTGAAGAAAAAAAAGGCTCAGGACGTACAATGGGCTTAAAGACAACCAAACACACAAAGAGCACAGAGGTGGCAAATCTTCAGCTAAATAAATAAACAAGCAAACTGCCTTGTGAGGATGTCTGCCTGAAACATGCACTTAGAGAAGTTTCCAAATCCTAGAAAGTCCTCATTTCTCCCACCTCACACGTCTCTCCCTGCGCTTCATCCGCTCACAGACAGCTACAGAACCCCCTGCCTTTGATTTACAATTAAATTAAGAATTACTTTGGTAAAAAGCAGTGCTTTTCCCCGCCTGCTTTGCTCTGTGCCTCCAGGCTGTGCAGACCCCTACTGCTCGCTGTGCAAGAGACAGCGTCACACGGCGTGTGAGGAGCTGCAGGAACTGAAACCAGTTCTATGATTTATAGCACTAATAAGGCTCAACTGCCATTTCTTGTGGTTTCCTCCCAAGTTGTCTTTGATAATTTCTACTTCTACCATGGTTATTGGTGTTGCTGCTAGGGTTCAGCTGGCAGGTAACTTGCACAGTTTTTCAGCGTCTGCTCCTTTTTGGCTCTCTTTGTTGTGTTATTAATAAACATTTATGTTTGGGGAGTGCCAGAAGGGGTCAGCTAGGCACTGTCTCTGTGCTTTTCCCCATCATGCTCAGGTTTGTCAGAGGGATGAAAGATGTGCCATGCCATGAGGAGTTTACAATCACGTGGTGACAACCTCTCTTTCCAGAACACTTCCATGGCAGGAAGGCTGTGGCAGCTCTGCTGGTGGCCATCTCACAAGTAGCCAGCCTGTGTAGGGCTGTTCAGGCTCACTCTAAGGGCTCTAGCTCCTAAAGCCCTGCCAGGTCACACTGGGATGATTTCTGAGAGTTCATGCCTGGGTGTGTTGCTGGAGGGTATTCCCTCTGCAGGTGATACCTGGGAGGCAGCTGGAGCTGCTTCTTTCTCTCCAGCACAGATTAGCACCTTGGCTATGAGATGTCGCAGCAAAGACCAGGCACGTCTGCCACTCCTGCCATCAGTGTGGCAGAGTCAGTGACCATCAGAGGAAAGGTCTCATGGATGATGTGCAGCTGTCTCAAGCTGCCCCAGCAGGAACTTGCAGGGCTGGCATGAGGATTCCTCACCCTGGCTGAAGCAGGTCTCAGTGGTGGGGTTTAGTTCCAGCCTTTTTCTTGCAGGTCATAGTTGGCATCAAGAGGAGAAGGAGGATCCTGCTGCTGCCAGGAGGGAAAATGTTGTTGAGGGAGTGGAGACACTTCTTGGGGAATGGCAGTAGGGGAGGGGCACTGTGTTTGCTCCAGTCTGTTGGTTGCAGCAGAGTTGGGCAAGACAGAATCCCCATGTACCCTGTGATTTAAGTGTTTCTCTTGTGCTCACTTTTGGGCTGCTTTCTGCCTGCTTCTGTTAACTCGGCTGGAGTAGAGGCTGTGAAAACAACGGAGCATTATCACCCAAGGACACTGGAGAGTCTTTGCCAACACTCAAGGCTCTGCTTTGATAATTTGCCTGGTGGAACAAGTGTGGAGGATTACAGGCTACGCCACAAAGATACTGATGAAGAGTGGCTGTGCCATTTTTCCTTGCTCCTGAGCAGCAGCAGTCCGTGGCTGGCTGCAGCTGCACAGATGATGGCAGAGCTGGGGCTGGGTTTCCCCGGCTCCATCCCAGGCTGCACACAGCAGGAGAGGGCACTGGCAGAGGTGGAATTACTGCTGACCCAACAGGCCACTCTGGCTGAAAATTTCAGTGCTGCCAAAGAAATACAGCTGCCTACTTTGCTCTGCCTGGATCCTTGTGCCTGTGAGAGGCACACAAGGCAACAAGAGGGTTGAGTGAGGAAGGAGATGGTCACAGAGATGAAATCAAAACTCTGTGCTGTTTCCCACCTGCTCAGATCTTCAAAGCTAATGAGGTCACCAAACTGCCCTTGACAGTCTGTCTGTTATCTTAGCCAGGGCCATAGATCTTCCTTCTCAGACTCTCCCATTTCAGTTTCCAACTAAGCAGCAAACAGAGGTCTACTACATGTTTGTCTGAAGGGCACAGGAGGGCCCTCAGTGTCTGGTTTATCAGGGCAATGGTGTTGCCATCAAAGTGATGAAACCCTAATGGCAGAGCACCTGAGACTTGGCAGCACCTTGTACCCAGGAGAAGATAAAACCACAGGGGAAAAGAGAAATTAAAAATGTTGTAACATGAAGGCAGCAACAGGAGTTTCGTAATGTAAATTTTGGTACCTGAGTGAACTGCATACATATATCTGCTTTCTGGAGCCTGTCAAGGTGCAGGAGGTGTCTGGTTTTAAAAGGCTTGTGGGAATTGGGATACTTTTTTTTTTTTTTTTTTTTTTTTTTTTTTTTTTTTTTAATGGCTTGACTTCTCAAGGCAGTTTGGTAGCTTCTCTTTGAGCCTTCCACTTCTTCTCCAGAGCTACATCCAGGAGAGTTCTGGCTGTGGCCATAGCATCTCACTGAGTCCTGAAAGGAGACAGCTGAGTCAAATCAACAGCTCTAGGACCAAACGCTTCCAATATCAAGGGAGTTAGATCCATCTGCTGCTTTTTGGAAAGCAGTAAATTATTGCTTCTTCCCCTGCTGCACACAGACACACACAAACACCCACAGACTTCACAGTCTGAAGATCTGCTGTCTTTCCTGCTAGAAGGGCAATTTCTACACTCATTTTCTATGCTCATTTGCCAGTAAAACCAGCTCTTCTCTCATATAAAGTTTTGAAATAATTCTTGCAGGCAGCTAAGAGGACTTGCAGTTATAATACTTGACATGAATCTTCATGACACTGCACTGGGGTTCATTTCTCTTTCCTTCTATCCCAGTGAAGATGCAGTGGGACAACTGAGGCCATTCTGAAGTTCAGCAACAGCATCACCATTCATGGCTCTCTACTTTGCCTTCCAGACCATGTAGGAGGCTCTAACCTGGGCTGACGTGAGAAGTTTCACTGAACTGTTTCTGTCATCTGATTGCTTGTGGCACAGCAAAGCTTTTGAATCAATCTGTCCGTTGCTTATACTTGGGGAAAGAGCATTCATAGATGAGCTGGGGAGTTTTCCCAGCATTAGGAAGAAGAATGGTTCAGACAAAAACTCCCAAGTCACTTTAAACCAAGGAAAATATTTTGTTGTAAATATTTTTATAGTTCCGATTCTTTTTGTTTGGGTTTTTTAAAATTAAAAAATGTTCAAACTTTTCCTTTTCTTTCTTTTATTCTTTTTTATCCCTCTTCCTGTTAGACTTTTCCCACTTTATAGAATCATAGCCTCATAGAATAATGGCTTGTGTTGGAAGGGGCCTTGAAGATCCTCTAGTTCCAGCCTCCTTGCCATGGGCAGGGACATCTCTCATGAGACCAGGTTACTCAGACTGGTCTGGAACACTTGTGGGGAGTCCACAGCATCTTTGGGCAATCTGTTCCAGTGCCCCACCACCTTCACATTTAAGAATTTGTTCATAATATATAATCTAAACCTACCCTCCTTCGGTTTAAGCCTGTTGTCCTATCACTCATGTCCTTTAGAAAAGTCCCTCTTCAGCCTTCTTGTAAGCTGCCTTCAAGTACTGGAAGGCTGTTCATAAGAAGTTAAGAATTATATAAGTAAATTAGTAACTAATTTATTTAGCTTTGTTACTCAGGAAGTGAGACACAGAAGGAGGAAAAAAGGCTCAGAAGAGATTAGAAAATTCAAGTGGCACACTAAAATAAAAAAATGAGTGAGATTCATCTATGTAACCTGAGGCAACAAGAGATGTATGAGATTTTTCAGGCCTCCCTCCAGCCTCAGCTTTGTGAAGGTGTGGTCTCTGTTAGGTCCTCTGTCATGTCTGCAGCTGTGTGCAGATGTTTCCAATGCTCTACCACATCCCAAGGGCAACACACACCCTGGCCTGGGCAGCAAAATCACCTTGGCTTCTTCTATCCTTGCTGAATAGAACAGGAATTTTCTGACAGATGCATGGAAATTTTAGGATTCAAAGAAACACCTACATATTCTGAGGGACTGAAAAATAACATTCTCCCTTGTACAAGTTTATTAAAGTCTCCTTAGAATCAGTGTCAAGGCAGTACCTTGTGGTATGCCAGTCCAGATGCATTTGCTGCCATCTTCTATAAATGTGCCATTAGCTGGCAGGCATGCACAGAACAGAGGTTTCCATAAGCTGTTCTTTTTAATGTAAAATTACCTCTTAGTGTGTTAAACTCATTTTTGCCTTTAGCTTATAAGGTGTTAAATGCAGGAATATGGCTTTTCTCTGGCAGGCTCAGCCCCTTGCAAATATACATGCCTCAAGGTATTGCATATATAATGATTATAACTATAATTTTAAAGGGATTCTTTTGTGTTCAAAATGTGATTGGTGTTGCCCATGACAGGATATTCACCATTTGCCTGAAAACCTCATAACCTAAATAAGCATTTACCATCAACCTAATCTAATCAAATCATAATCAATACCAATACTGTGGGATCTTGTAAAACATGACCCACGTGGCAAGTTCTGCCACTTGTTAATTACGTCCTTGGAGGCAGCAGTCAATAACTCCCAAGGGTTAGATGGTTCCTACTTAGTCAGGTGTTTTCAGGGAGTACCACTGACATTTAATAAGGACTTCTGCAACCATGGAAAACTTTATGCTATGACAAATTAAAAGGCTTAGGAAAGATAGCAATTAGAGAACTGTTTAAAAAAAAAAAGAAAAAGAAAAAAAAAAGGCTGTCCATAGATCCCTGCAGAGCAGGACTACAGGGAACTGACAAGACAATTTTTCTTTTTCCAGAAAAAATGTTTAAAAGAGGCTTGTGTCTCATCCAAAATCAACACACAGCCTGGACCAGCGTATAAGTCACCGCAAGTACTTCTTTCAAAAAAAGAGTCTAAACCTTTGGCTTGGGTATTTCAACATAGTTTCAGAGAAAGAAGCTCTTCTAGCATCTGGCAGATGAGAATGTGTCCAAATTAGTATGTCTGCTGATATTCAAAGCAGATAATCTTGCTCTTTTCTCTACACTTAATAGGAAAGCATTTGCGGTGAGAGTAATTTATGAAAGAGAAAAACTTTGAAGAGGAAGGGATAAAAGCAAACATAAACTCATTGCCTTTTCTTCTCCTGGAGAAACTTGTTTTTAATTTTGTTTTAAGCTGCTGATTGAAGTGACTGAGTCTTGTGAACAAACACATATGGTTGGGTTTCTGGGCCACAGCTTGACCACCTATGTTAGTTAGTTTAGACAAGTGTGAGGAGAGAGCTGGGTGGCTGCATATACTGGATATCCATCCCAACATTCAGTTATAGGTGCTCTTGTTCTTTCCTGTTTTCACTGATTTATCTGCTTACAGGAACAGATTGAATTGCTCCTCTATGCAGAATGAAGGAAATGGCCCCTGGAAACAAAGACTGGGGCTGTACTTCTGATGAGAAAGCAATGGAAAATGCACAGGAGAGGCAAAGTGAGGGGAAGCATTGTGATTCATAAAGACCTGCACCAAAGGCAGTGTGGCATTCCCAGGGCATCCAAGCAGTGTCTGCCCACCCACACCCTGCTGAAGGGGCAGGTCCCAGCTCTGGGTTTGGTTGTAAGTGCAAACTCCCACCTGCCTCTGTCCACAGGCAAAAGTGATGTAACCCATCAGCCATGTGGGTACTCCTGCACCTCATCCAAACTCAGCCTGCCTTCTGATGGAGCTGCAGGTCACAGCACAGAAACTTTAGAAATGCTCCTCTCCACTGAGGCTGGAGAGGGCTGGCTGCCTGGAAAGAGGTGAGAACTGTGTGCACTCCTGGTCTACTGCAAAGGCAAAGTGAAACAGGTTAGTTTTTCCCATGTCAGAAACTCATCTTACTTTGCAGTACAACAAACTGAGAGTTTGCAGATAGCCGGAGACTGTGCATCAGCTACGAGGCATTTCTCTGCTAGGTGTGGTAGCATTTTTAGCCCTTTATAACATGGTCATAGGGATAAGTCTAGTCATGTCCTCAAATGTCTTTCTTTGCCTTACCCAGTAGACAGTGGCCATTTCAGAACAGAGACAAGCAATGTGACATTTCAGGTACTACTGCAGTCTTAATCACAAATCATTCTAGCAGCTGAGGTGACTAATGTAATACAGACACACACGTGCATTGACACAGACAGTACACAGTGCAAAAATGACTTTGCCAGTCATTTCTCTTGACTAACTAAAAAATACCATGATGTGCATTCTGCTGCTGAAGTCTCTGAACAACATAAAGCTGGTGCCCACACTTAAAAATATCAGCAAGGTATGAATAAATGCAGGTTGGTTCAACAGGAAAGAAGAAAACAACACCTCTCAGTAGGAACAGAGGAGTTTAGTTAGGTTTTGTTTCTCTCGCTGACAAACTGCTAAAAAAATAGCTTTGTTTCAAAATGAAAATTGCCTTTAGTTCAAAGTGAAACATTCAAACACCCACAGAAGAGGGAGGAAGGGGTTAGATTCAGAGGGGGAGTGTGGAGGTGAGATGGTTGTCCCTCTCCTGTCTGGAGGCCTGGCTGGCAGGGCACAGTCGTGTTCACTTCAGGGGAAGAAGTAGCCTCAGTGAGTCAAAGATGCTAACATGACCCCGACACCGAGCAACATTAAACACTTAAAAAGGTTTTGGGTTTTGAATTCAGAGACCTCGGCCTACTTGGTTACCATGGCAAACAATCACCAGTAGAAGTCTTTTAACCTTTAATTAAAGATACACAAAAAGGAGGAAAAACAGTTTAAGCACTTGAAAAATAAAGTAATAAGTAAGACTTTCCTTTGTAAAAGCATCCATTATTCCTCTTCCCTCAGCTGTCAGCAGTTCTTACAGCAATCTTCCTTCCCTTTATTTAAGTTCATAGCAGCAGAAACTGTTCTTGGGCAAAGAGAGACACACATCGAGATAGACTGGATCTGTTGTCGCTACTCATTTTGGACTCTGCTCACTTGAAAACACACATATGCACAGGGGGAGAGAAAAGTGTAGCAGAGAAAAAGAAAACTTACTTCCTTTTCTGATGTTGACTTCTACTTGCAGCCTCACTGCTAGAAGAGGACAAGCACAAAACCTGGCCTTAGCCCCTCTGAGATCTAAGAGACTTGTACCAGTGTCTGCCTCTTTTGGGCACTGTTTTTAGGAGTCTCCCTGACTGCTGTTCACAGCTGGGTTGCACAACCCCTACCCTTCCTGTCTAGGCAAGTTTATTTAAACAGAAGGTGAAGGAGAGAGAACGAGGAGAGAAGCATGTGAGGAAATGACAAAACAACTAAGAAAGGGGTCATATCAGGACCTCATCTTCCAAGTGGGTTTCCAGTGAGTTGAAGCTGGTGGAGATAGCAATGACATCTCTGTGTCTTCTGGCCAAAATGTGGCCAAAAGGTCTGATCAGATCAGGTAACGAGGTGCCAACAGTGTCACACTGTTAAGTCTCAAAGCTGGCAATGACAACTGTCAAATTTCTATTTTCTGTCAACCTGACCTATCACCAGTATCAAAACAGATGTTTCCAGAAGATGATGCACATGCCACTAGCCACCAGTCAGGTTTAGATCCTGACACATCTGTTTTGGTCCATTGGTTTTGGCATCCAGAGCTGTGTTTTTTTACCTTATGATCTTTATTATATAGCTTTGGCTGACACAGTGCTTGTGCAGGACATGCAATGCCTGCTGCTGCTGTTTCTGCCCTTCTGATTTCTGAGGAGGGTGTCACAGCCTCAAGCACAGGGGAGCTCCTGGTGGGGGTAATATGTTGACTTCTGTGCTCCTTAATAGTTCAGTGCTCATTAGCACATCTTGGGGAAGCCAGGAGAACCATTTCCATATGATGGCCTCAGCTGAGGGTCTAGAAAGATCTTCTTGCAGACCAAGACACACCAATTGCAGAGAGTGAGAACAAACACACCTTAGTATGCAGCACAGCACAGCCTTATGGTATTCTCCTGAGAGATAAGTGATGCTGGTTCAAGTTCCCCCAGGCAGACGAGGAAATTAAACCCAGGACTCCCACATCCTTTATGAATGAATAAAAAGTGGCTGTCTTGCTCACAGCCTTGTGAATATAATCCTGACTTTTTTTTTTTTTCCAGGAAAGCAATTTGGTAAGTCCACACTGAATCTGACAATCATTTCTGGACAATGGAGGAAGCATTTTTCAATGAGAAGAACACTGACTAAAAAAAATGTCCTCATGAACATAGTGACAATAAAACAACTGGACAGACCCCAATGTTCTGCTGCTTTATATCCAATATCTGTAAGATGTGAAATCTCTATGGCTTTCAGGCAATGAGGGAACTTATCTGGCAATGTGAAATCTTGGCAGGCAAAAAACATTTTGAGGAAGTAATGAAATGCTCCAGGAATGGCAGATGAAGCCTGAAGGCTGGTGGGACTGCCCTGAGTCCACAACTGCAGTGGTGTACAGAAAATTGTGAGGATCACACCACTCTATCTGCTAAGGTGTGGCCAAAGTCCCCTGTTCTAATTAGGTGGTGAAGGCCTGAGAAGGTTCAGACTCTGTTAAAGTTCAAACAAATGCCTGTATGAGGTCTTGTCAGCACCTCTAAGATTGAGAAAGGAAGCAGAGGAAAAAGGGTTCTTTACTTCTCTGACCTTCTTTACTGAACCTAGAACTGTGTCTGCTGGTGGCCATGTCCAACATCATGGCAGATGCTGGGGGAGAGTAACAGTTGTCTAGAAATGGGCTGTGTCTCAGTAAAAATAATGTTTGGCTTTTTTTCAGCCAGATGAGTTCCCTGTTCTAGCTTCCTGCTAGGCCACCCACATATTACCAGCAGCATGAAGGAGTAAAGAAAATGTGTGTCTGGAAGTGGAGGAGAGGATGGAACAGTTTCTGTTGGTCTTAGCATACATCACAAGCCTGTCTAGTATGACCAGGCAAACATAAGCTCCTCTGCTCCTTTACCTAGAACTGATTGAAATGCCACAATGCTTCATAGCTCCTTTATTTTAGGGAAGGGAGAGACTTCATCAGGTGAAATGCAGAGTGAATTGGATTGCAGATGGCCAGGCCACTGTGCAAGAGCCTGTGGGAAAGCCAGGTGGTCCTTAGCAAAGGGCAGTGCATATGAGGCTGCAGGTTTGTTCTGAAGGGCACCTTCCTCACCCCCACAGCCAACAGGAGCTCATTTCTGCACCTGCACACACACACAGGCTGTGGTACTGCTAGGTGTGACAGGGAATGAGCAGGGACAGGAAAAAGAGGCTTGTCTGGCCCCAGTGGCCATAAAATAGAATTGCTGTCGTGCTGGCAAGTGGCAGCAAAGCTTTCCTTATTGTGCCTGCTCTTAGAGCTGTGCACTGGTTGCACTGAATATTCTGGGTAGAGAAAGAGCAGAAATTTGCTGAAGCTCTGCTTGGAATCAGATCTGTGCAGGTACAGCAGTAACAACTCCTGGTGTGCTCACAGCTCTGTTCTGGGGATGGTGCTGTCACTGCTTTCCTCACCACCACGCTGAGACACAGGACAGAAAACAAAGACCTCTGTGATGAGCTGTACATCACCATCCCAAACCACTCTGGGTCCAAATGAAGGTCAACAAGGACAGCAAGGCTGCTCACTGGTGCCCTCAGACACCAAACCACAGCTCTGTCAGAGGCAGTGCACACAGCAATGGCAAAGTCTTACAGACTACAACCCCAGTCCTGCAGCTTTAACATAACACCTTTGATCAGCAAGGCTGGAGCTACTGTAGGGTAAGGGCTGACCTAAACACAACTAATCAAGCAAGACCACCTACATATTTAAATTGACCTATATTCTTTGGTGTAATATTATTTTCTTTAAGAATTTTGTTCTTTTCTGCACGCCACTCTGGCACTATTTGCCCCTGCACATCATTGCTGTGGTAGATGCATCATTGTCATTCATGTACTTAGGCCCTTAATACTGTAGAGGAGCAATAGCAAGGTTACCAGACATTTTGTTTTAAAATAATCTTTGGAACTCAAGGAACTTTCCAATAATTGCAACGTACTTTTGCTAAAAGAAAAAAAAAGTAGTTAAAAAAATTGAAAAAACCAACCCCCAAATGTTTTTAAATTTTACATGTAATTTAAAAAATGCACAAATATTCTTTCATTCCTTTTTTTGCAGAGAGGGAACAGAATCAATTTGCCATGGTTATGCCTCCTGCCAATTGTTTAGAATTTCCAGGATTTAATCTTTCATCCATGTGTGTATCCACTATTTACCTTTGAATGAGATAATGCATAATGCATTGGGCTTTATGGAAATGAACCAAGAAAACCTGGTGGTTGGTTGTGCTTTTTTTTTTTTTTTAACACAGAAAGTTATTCTCTCCCTTTCTAGCCTAGAAAAATTAGCATCGATGTTACAACAACATGGAAGGCACAGGGAAATACAGATTACCTTAGTATGAACTCAGGAGATGTCACATGTGTGGGGAAACAGTGCAGTGGTCCTGCATCCTTCCTCTGCCTCAGGTTTAGTACTGGTGAAGTAACATCACTGTAACAAAAGTAGTAACAAAAGCAGGGGTGGGATGTCTTCTACTCCTGAGTGGGGCTAGGTCTTTGCTAGTGCTTAAGAATCTCAGAGAGGTTTAGGAGCTGTGCAGTGATGTGATAGAAATGCAGAAGGAAGGTGTGGAAGTGTGTAAATGCACTGCTACCAGTAATAGAACTGAGGACCTTATGGCTAACACGAGGCCACAAGAGGGTCATTTTGAGCAGTAAGTACCAACAGAGTGTTGTCAGGACACAAATATCCTGATTTGAATGCTGGTTTTTGCTGTACGTGCAGCTGAGAACTAACTAACTGAAATGGATTCTTTTCTCTCCTTTCTGAAGGAGTGGTTGCAGCAGCTTTGATGCAAATCAAGCCCGATGCTATCTCATGCCCCAAGTGTTGGTTCTGTCTGCAACCATCAGTAGAGAGAAAGCCACCCTATGACATTCCTCTTCTCTCTGCTTCTCACATGTGCATGTACATCTACAGGCCCTCAAAGAACCAGAACTGGCAGAGGTTTTTTAAGAGGCTTGCTGTCTAGGAGCAGTGGGTATGAGCAGTATATGGCTTTTTATGTGGGATTTTGTCTTTGCTTTCTCCTAATGCTAGGATTTGGTGCTTTTCCTCTGGTGTCAGATGATTTTTTCAAAAAGCTTTTACTGGCTAGAGTAGGGGTTAGACTGTTCCTGAAGCACATGCACGGGGCAATTGCTCATTTCTGGCCTATCTATTGATACCTTGCTAACTGTGACAGAAGCAGAAGGAAAAAGCAAAGAAGTCTTTGTCATGGAATTGACTGGATCAAATCAACTGGATGTGACACACTGTGCTAACCAGAAGTTGGAAAAATTGGTTGTGGTTTGTTAAAGTAGCTCTCCTCCTCTTACTGAGTGACCAGCATATTGTTCTTTCTCTGGAGAGAGGCCACAGAGGCCAGACAGGCTGAGATGGAAATGGAGAATTTTTGGAGTTTGAAAATGGAGTTTCACATCGTTTCCTTGCAGCCCTAGGTGAAGAACAAAGCTATGGTGTGAGGAGCACTACAAACACCTAAGGAGGGCTCTCTTAAAGTTGTCCCTTTGGAATTAAGACAGTGTTGTGCTACATTTTGCTAGAAATTCTATTTCTTCCTTTTTGAAATGGTAAGCTTGCATGTGTTTTTCTTCTGGAAGGAGAGGGTGAACTTTACAGTCACTGAGGGAACACTGCTGGAAACCAGCATAAGAGTGAAGATATTCAGGACAGCAGGCTGAGTTAATTGCATTGTGCCATGGGGCTGGTGGGCCTGATGAAGCTGTATCTTCCACTGAGAAATCATTCTGCAGTACATGGATGTGCTGCCTGATGCCTCCTTATCGTTCCAAATCAAGAAAGTGTCCTTCAAAATAGATTTTATGCAGAAAAAGGTATGGAGATGTGAATTTTATCCAAGACAAGAGAGCAGCTCTGGCCTTCCCCTCATTGCAGAGTTGTAACAGGAGGCTCACACATGGTCCTGGTTTCAGGACCAGGGCAGAGGTGGGAATGCTGAGCCTGAGCTGTGTTGCACACAGGGGAACTCCCACATCTGCAAGTCACTGATTCCACAGTGGGTCTACCCAGGCCCCATAAACGTGGTTGATTTGGACTTGAGAGAGTTGAGCATGGTAGCTTCAGAGAGAAATAACCACACAGAAAAAGGTAATTTTAGAGACAGCAATCAGTGAGGGACTGACTGCTGTGGAAAACATGGACTTGGAGTTCTGGCAGGAGATGAGTAACTTGCTAGCAAGGTCTCCCTCCAGCAGGCAATTTAAAAAATGACCTTGGAGAAGAATACAGGAAATTAATTCATCTCTGATGAGAGGTTTTGGAGAGTCTCTTGCAATTTTATGCATGTTGGATAGACAGCCTTGCCTTGGCAAGCACTCTTCCCTGTGCCAGGGATGTAGATAGCTGCAGACTTTTCCATTGGTCTTGAGAGAGGCTTTTAAAAAAGGCTGGTCCTGGAAACCAGAATAAACTGTGAAAGGTTCTGGCAAGGCATGCCTGTTGTGCTTGTAACTGGCAGCTGCAGATGGAAGGAGAGGGATTGGTGGATGGTCAGGTTAGGATATGTGTCTTTACTGTGAGGAAATTTGTGATGTGTGGAATGCCTTCAGCGTGCTGGTAGTGAATTAACAGCTGGATTATTTTCATGTCCAACACAGGTCTAGGGATGGGGAGTAGAGTGAGACTCTCAAGAACAAAGGTCAGCCAGTTGTAAGCATGACAGTGTGACTTTGCCAAACTTCTTATGCCTGGCTCCCTCCTAAACATCCCATTTAAGAACACTCTGTTCAGTATCAGGTGTTTTCCCTTCTTTGTCTGAAAATAAGTAAATCAGCCCTCAAAGGCGGGGCTTGGAAGTATCTGCTTGTCCCAAGGAGAACAAAAACTCCCACAAATTATTTTCCAAAACAGAGGAGAGACTGAGTTGCAAGCTCACAAATGGAGGAGATGCAGTCTTACCTAGAAGAGGCTCCTTGAAGGCAACCTGAAGAATGAGCCCCATTCACTTCAGCACCTACTGTTATCCTGTTTTTCCCTTCCAGTATGCCTTGACTACCTTCCTGGTAGCCAAGCACCTACTCTGAGAAGGGCAAACAATGTCTCAGCGAAGCTTTGCCATGCACCACTCACTCACTCTTTTTGCTGGCAGAGAGTAGGCACAGTCCTACATCTCTGTCACCAGGCACTGGTCAATGACTGCAGTGGCTGGTCTCAGCCAAGAGTGGCTAATAAACTACCCGTGTTTGTCCCCAGAAGATGCTTGCACCAAGTTGGCTAAGGTTGGGAGTGAAATAAAATAAAGTATCTAACAGACAGACACACTTGCAGTGGAGAAGAGTCACATCAGAACTTTTTTTTTGGTGGGGGTAAGCAGGATTTAGCTCTCACGGATTGAAGGAGTTACTGGTTTAGTCAAGTCAAGAACAGGATGAGACACATTGGTCTAGTGCATTGACATTTGCATCTCTGAGTGAGAGTGCTTGTTTTCACTGAAAAAACAGCAAGACTGCCTTTTGAAACATTTAAAAGTAGTTGAGCTTTTGGAGGAAAAGAAGTGAATATATTCTGATGGGAAGCTTTGAATCTCCCTGGGCCTACCAGAATGGCTACAGAAAGGCTTCAGCATTTCTGTGAGTGCATCTTCTTAGACTGTGTGGTCTGTTTTAGGGGTTGTAAATAAACACATTTCACTTTTGCCTGACGTAAGAGTGTTTTAATGGTAACTGGCTAAGAGCAAAACATCACTGATCTAAAATTAAATGAACCTGTCTTTTTGAAGCAGGGAAGCTCAGGTTGAGAGCAATTATCAGAAGGCTGGGAGAGAATGATGTTTTTTCCACTGACTAACACTGGCTAGGGGACCTCTCTTGCATACTGTAAAGGAAGAAAAAGCATGCTTGAATGGTTAAGTCCTGAATGAATTTTGCATAAAGAAAAAGAAGAGCCAACTTTTGCTCTGAAAATACACCCCTTCCCTCCCTGCTCTGAAGTCCCTTGACCCTCCAGTACTAATTGCTGGTGGCTAGTGCCTTGCAGTGGGGCTGCACTGCGTCAGGCAAAGGGGAAAGAAACCTGCCAGGGCTGTGTGGAAGAATTCCTGGGCATGTCCAGTCTCCAGGCACAAACACAACCTATATCTGTTCCTGGATTTAAAAGCACTGTAGAAAAGCTCTACATAGGCACAGTTCTAAGAGTTAACTGGGACATGAAGGAGGACTTAATTCTTTTGAAATTTCAAGACATATATTTATCTTTCCTCCAAGGAAAATAAAACAAATGTTCTTTCCTTCCATAAGGGATGGAATCAAAAGCAACCAAGAAGTCACCCTTACAGCACATGACAGCTGCACAGCTGGATCCTGGCTCAGTCTTTCAGCTCTCCGTGCTCCACGCCGTGCTCAGCCTGGGGACTCCAGGCCCTCAGCCACAGAGTGTGGCATTATCAGCAGTGAGTCCTCATGAATTTTGCAGGGCAGCAACACTGCACCTTATATTACATGTGAGCATTTGTGCAGAAGACAGGGAGTAAAATTAAACGGGGTATGTAATTAGGTATTTCATACCACATCACATCGTACTAGGGTTTAAAAGGCATATCCAGCACTGGCTAATGATCAAGGTCCATGTGCTTCCATGTGTCTCTCTCTCAACTTCCATATGATACAGAAGCCTACAGGCATACATTAGGAATTTAAATTTGGTCATGGCCTGTGCTCCTACCTGGACAATTTTCTTGTTGTGCCCCAGTTCTGGAGAGCTGCTCTCAGCAGGAACCAGTGCCACAGCTCTTCAGAGCAGTGGTAGTGAGGCACCTGTGAGTAGAGATGCAAAAATGGCTCACCTAAGAGTGACCAGTGAGCCACTTCATTGCTAATGTAGGCAGGTCAAATCTTACTTGGACTATGTTACTCTGCAGAACTTCAGAAATTTTGCTTTTATTCTGTTCCTTGCCTTCCAATAGCATTCATGTTGGCAAATGCAAGAATCATACCGGGAGGAGCAGCAGGTACAGGGGCTCTTAAAAATGCTGGGATCTCCTGCCCTGTCTGTGCCCTTGTCTGGTTGGTGAAGAGCTTAAAACAATGCCAGATGCTCACAGGTGTGCCTGACAGGAGTCACTCACCCCTCTCTGGGGTTAATAAGTGGTCCTGGGTGCAGCCAATTTGTGCCCACAGAGTGGTTGAGGATCCTGGGTGTTGCAGCAGGCTCACAGGCTGTGCCTGTGCCAGACCTAGTCAGGAGCATTGACTGCAAAATATTCCAGGCATAGAAAGAGCCTTTGGAGAAAAGGTAACAGCTGCCTGGAACAGTGCAGGGTATGTTTTCATCTGGGAGCCCTTGGGTTTTCCCTACCCATTGTAAAGGCAGCCTCACCTTGTGGACAAGCCCCTGGTGTGGCTGAGCAAGCTGTTTTCAGGACTGAAGTTTTCCAGTACTGGTTTTTCAACCAAAGTCTGTGGTACAAATCTCAGGCCTGGCCTGAGCTGGCAAGAGGAAAAATGTCTTACCATCTCTCTAATGCTCTGGAGTTCATCACAATCTCTGTGACGAAGGTGATAATGCAAACAGGGTTTAGCTTATTTTTAACATAGTTTGTGAAACTGCTTTATGCAAACCAGTTTTAAAGAATAGTTGAGTCCCACCTCTGGCAGCCAAGTGAAACTGCTATTATCTCTGAGGCAAGAAAAATGTTTATAGCAATGTTTTTGAATAGTATTAGTGTGATTTTGCAGACCGATATACACTGTCCTCTGGAGCTAAAACCATCCCCGTGTTTTTAAAAAACCAGCAGAAATAGGATGGATGTCACAGCTGACTAAAGTTTCTGGAAGATTTTAATTAAAATGAACACTGAGAAATGCAAAGCATCGTTCTGGGCTGGCTCAGCTTGAGGAGGTGATGCAGCAGTGTCAGTGCAGCGCCCTGTTTCTGCAGCCACTGCTGCCTTTGAGGACACCACAGCAGCTCTTGCAGCCAAGGGACTGGGACAACCTCCCACACCAGTCCTGAGCCAGCACAGCTGAGGCTGCCACAAGGTCCTTCACTCTGCTCCAGGACTTGGAGCAGCAGCAGGTCTGGGGCAGCAGCTGTTGGATGCCAATGCTGTGTTGCTAATCCTCACTGTAAAACCAGAGAAGTTGTACCTCAGTGACACCTGGCTTGATAGCATCTTCGATGTTATCTTCCCCCAGTCCCCCTCCCCACCACTCTTCCCCCATCCTTTTTAAGGAAAAAAAAAAGAAAAAGAAAAGGCAGGGAAGGAAGCTTGCATTCTGATGCTGGGTCAGTGGATATGGAATAATTCAAATTCAGCACCTTCCTCTGAGCTATGTGGTACCCAAGGGACAGTATCTTACTCTGCTCCTTCCTATCACTGTGCACTTGTGGGGGCTTATGGTATTACTGCAAAACACTCTAGACATGCACAGCATGAAGAAACAAGTTGAAAGGTACGTTTGGATGCTTCAGACTCAAATCAGATAAACTCACAGGATTCACGTGGCCTCTGACACCAGGTGATTGCAAATGGTAATAAATAGAATCCAAATTCAGGTTGGCACATGCTTTCCTAGCAAGGGGACTAAAAATAACTGCATTTTAACAGACTAAGTGGTTAGAGAACTTTGTTAATTCAGACATAAACCTGTTAGCATAAAATATTGCCGGAGGTCTGAAATAGCCTCAGACAGTTTACATTTTTCATCAGGATTGCTGTTAGAGACAACTAACCCTTTCTCTCCCTAAGAATAATGCTGCTTTTCCACAAGGCAACCCAAAAGCCAATCTCTTTGTACACAAGAGAAATGCCTCTAATCTAGACTTTATTAGACTGATCACTATATAGTGGCTTTAGAAACTCTGGACAAAATAGAGCAGTGGGTTTAGCTGACGGTAATGTCAGATTGCTGTCAATAATCCCCAGCAGATGCAAACGTGTGACCCTTTTTCCCCTTAATTGTTGAATATTTATTTTTATCTTATAATGTTAATAAGGTTTATTGTGCTACATGGAGAGCTGATATCACATGACCTTCATCTTCCTGACTCACAACAAAACCAGAAACATTACACTGCCTGTCACGTCCTGTTGCTTAATGATAATGTGTAGGTTAGTTGCTTTTCTTCCCCACACAATATTATTTATTCCTTTTGGACTCCCTTCCCTTATTTGGAGTTGCCATCGTGCTGAGAGAAAGGCATGATTGAAACAGGGGGTTCTGGAGCATCTTTTCAGTATGAGCAGAGGGAACAACAACAACAAAAAATAAATATGCAATTAGTCTTTAGACTTGTTCTGTTTATGAGTGGCATTATATGATGTGGTTGCCTAAAAGAGCAGCGGACTGGTGAAGCAGGAGGGACCTAGCAATTCAGTCATCCTAAATAAGACCTAGATAAAAGCCCAAGTAACCCTGGTCTTAATAAACAAAAACAGACTATGCAAAGGACATGGGAGGGAAAAAAAAAAGCCAGACAATTTCAATTTTCTTTGGAACAGAATTAACTCCACTCATGTATATTTGAGATGGCAGACACCCAAAGTAAAGGTTTACATCTGGTCCTCTATTTGTGCTGTGCTGAGCCAGGATCCCCAACCCAGATAACTCATTTTGGATCAACCATGTTGGTGTTATGTAGGATCTAAGGGCCAAATTCATACAGACAGAAGAATGCAACAGCTTGGAGAGTTAGGCTGTAGCTTAGGCTGCACTTTTTCACAGCACTGCAAGGAAAGGTGAGGCTCATGTGCAGGTGGATTAACTTGAATTCCCACACTCAGGGATGAATGGTTGCATTTCTCAAAGCAACATTACCATGTCAATCAACTGCTTCCCACTCCCTACACAGCAAGGGGAAAACCAAGATGTGGCCCAGCATCTCTGCCCATTGCTGGGGGAGAGAAGCCAGGGCATCACACCCCTCAATTCTTGATCCCAGGTCTAAACTGAGCAGAGATATGGGAACCTTTGTCAAAATGCTTCAGAAACGCACGTGCAGGATGGAGGATGCACAACAAAGAAGCACAGAACACCCGGACAGTTCAGCCCCTGGGGCAGCTGTCAGCAGCCTCTGGACATGACTGGCTGTGAGTGGTCTCACTGGGAGGACTGGGGCTAAACACAGGAGGTCCCCACCCTCTGTGGGCAGGCAGGACATGGCTCTGGCTTTGGCAAGGGGTGCAGTGGGAAAGCCTGGAAGATTGAGCATTTTGTCTGTGCCAGAAATCTCCAGCTGCAGAGTGCTGAACACAAACTTTGTATACCCTGAAAACAGCGAAGATAAGTGATTTTTGGGTTTGTTACGTGTTTTAAATGGAGTGAGAGCCCTCAGCTATTCCAGCACATTCCCTTTGCAGGTTCATTAATGAGACCTATGGGAATTGGATTGGGTTCTTTTCCACTGTTATTTGGACTGTGAGAAAAAAAAATTGCAGAAAGGAGACACTATTTTCAAACTTTGTTTTTTTTCTATTTGACAACTGAAATGTTTACCAGGCTTCTGTCATTAAGTCCAGATATTTGGGGTATATATTAGAATTGTGCAGAGACCAGTCTAGATTTTTGTGTGTGGCTAATTTTACTGAGATCTCTGTGATCAACTCTTTACATTGTTTTTTTAAATATTATTTTTATGGTATGAAAATAATATTCTGCACTATAAAAATAATGTTTCAGTCCATGTGGTCATGATACAATATAGTATTTTTATTTCATTCAGAGTGCTTTGTAAGCATTAGTGAAATAAATGTTAGGGTACACTTGTGAATTAGGCAGCACATCCCAGTTACAGTGACATGAAAAAAATTCTGCTTCCCAAATGTCTTTGCACCAGTATCACTATTTTGATGGGGGGGGATAATTTTTACCATGCTGATAAAAGCCCCAAAATCCCCAAACCTGGTTGCAGTTAAACCAGAAATGAAAGTATCATATCTGTCTCTGGCTGCAGTCCAAATACTGATTATCAGCACTCCTCCCCTGACTAAAGTGACACAGGCCAGGTCTTGGTTTTCAGCCTGTTACCTCAATACTGATGTAGCTAATGCTCGACAGATGTCGTGGTGAAATCATAGATCCATTGAAGTCACTGGCAAATTTCCCATCATTCAGATGGTCCCAAGGCTTTGCTCAGCACAATTTAGGCTCCATATGCAATACCCAAAACACAGGTCACCCTCAGTTACAGCGTGACTGTTTCCCCAACCCAGGAACAAGAGTGTCAGAAAGTGGCCCTGTGCACAGTGCCAGGATGTGCTCCTGTAACTGGTATCCTCAGGCAACTGCACATGATGGGCAAATCCAGTGGGGGCAATTGCCACAGAAACACTTCTGCCCACTACTTCTCTTCTGTCATCCTGCAACATCTGTGTAACACCTACAGAAGTCGCTGGGGTTGGCAAAGAAAGTTTTAGCTGGTTTTGAGGCAATTTAGTACTGAAAAGGAAAGAAGAAGAGCTGCATTAGCTTTCAGTTTCCCACTGGCTGCCTACCAGATGCTTGGGGACTGGAGATTTGGAAACCTTGACCCTGCTGTGTGGCATTTCACCCATGACATGAGACAGGGGATTCAGTGCACAGCCTCTGGGAATCACGGGAAACAACAGTGCAGCCACATTCCCTGAGCCAGGAAACAGGTACAGATGCCCATGGGCCACTTGTATTGCTGCATTTTTCCATGCTTTTGAGCCATGTCCTGTGCGTGGTTATGCAAACAGAAATGACCTGGCTGCAGAGCCACAGCTGCAGCTCTATCCTGTGTGTGGGCACAAGGAAAGCTGTTCCACATTCCCCTTAGGGGTAAAAAAAAGTCTGGATGTTTCTTTGGTGACCCTCCTTACAGCAGTTTGCACACCATAAATAGCATGCTTACTGCTCCCTGGGAATCCATGGAAGATGTTGATTCCTCAGCTGAGTGCTGTTTAAGAAGAAATAGGATCCACCTCTGTGTGGGCTGAGCTGCTGAGAGCCCTGCTCATGTGCTCTGGCTGGGCTTTGAGATGCAATGGTGCTTTTGATACTCAGTTTAAAGCTGAGCAGGGTATCTCTGCCATGCAGAGCACACTGAACCTATAGGGATAACTTCTTTCACTGATAAATTAAACCAGCTGGCACTATGGACTGCAACAGAAAACATGACACATCTGTTTTCTGCAGGGGCAAAAGCTGAGTGCTGGACTTTCCCATCCTCACACCAGTTCTTATCTCCCACCTCAGTCCTTTCAGAATGCTGCAACGGGAAAGTTCAGCAAAAGGAAAGGAAGGCAGCATGTCTAGCCCTGCCATGTATGAGGAAAACTCCTTACCAGTGGGAACACCAGCTGAAGAGTGAAATGGATGGATCACCATGGCAGTATGGTCAGGATCACTTAATGAGATGGGCACAAACCCAAAACTGTGTCTTTCAATGTAGACAAACACTAGGACTTGCATCCAGAAACAGGATACAAACAACAGTCCTGTGACTGCAGGGAACACCACATCTAGAGAGGATTGATGAGAAAGATAAATGTGTCTAACAGTTCAAGAAGGTTGTGGATGAGGTGAGGACGAATCCAAGAAAGGCCGTGGAACAAAGTGACTAAGTACTGGAAAATGTGGCTTGAAGTGACAGACTGGAGAAGACACTCCATCTGTTTAGCCTAACAAAGACAAAGTTGAGAGGATGACTTGATCACAGCCTCTAAGTACTGAAGTGGAGAACAGAAATGTGATAATAGAAGGCTTTTCAATCTAGCTGACGCAACTATAATATGATCCAACTGGAAGTTGGAAGCCAGACAAATTTTGAGTACAAATAAGGTGCAGATGTTTAACAGTGAGGGTAATTAACCAGTGGAACTAATTACCAAGGACTGTGGGGACTATCACCAACAACTTTAAATCAGGATTAGATTTCCTCCCCCTGCCAGAGATGTGCTCTAGTTCATTCAGGAATGAATTCAGAGATCTCCTTCAGTGTGTGTACTGAGCTCAGTTTAGATTATCAAACCAGCTTGGTTTAGATTGGAATTTAGATTATCAAGCCTTTGGAATACCCCTGTGATTCACAGGCCCTTGAAGTACGTAGACACCTTGCAAAAACTTGCAGCACTTGCCCAAATTGACTCATGACACTTCATTTCATATCCTGGGCTGTTAAGTACTAAAGGGACAAATTGGTAAGAGTGGGAGTAGAAGGGCGTGGGCGACAGGATCACAGATCCCCTCCATGCAAGCCTGTATATTATCTTGGTGATTCAGTTACTTCTTTAAAGACATCAAAAGAATGAAAGAATTAAGATGGCAAATGTAATTTTCTGCCCTCCTAAAAGCATTGCAGGAAAAATGAGCTTTCAGGAAAGATACTGATAAAGTGCATTTTGTGCTCCTCTTGCTGTGCTCTGATGAATTTGGCCAGGGCAAGGAGCATCCCAAAATCAGAACGGGAAGAAAAAATCCCTGTGTGGAGTGAAGTCATCCTGGGGAGCAGCAGTGAGCCAAGGCATAGCTCCTGGCCCGTCAGTGACAGACCACGGAACAGCCAGGTCTATGTGGACATTCCATGTGAGAAAACAACCAGCCCAGCAACAGCGATGCTCAGGTGCAGCAGCCAGAAGTGAAGCACAGCAGCTGGCTTGGGAGCCTGGGATGGATGGAGATGGATGCCTGGCCTGGACCTGCACTGTCCGTGGTGAAACCCCTGTGTGCTCCAGTTCAGGGCAGATGGAGGAGAGGCCAACTACAAACACAGGGCATAGACAGCCTCTCCCCAGCCGTGAAATGGGTAAAATCAAGGAAAGATTGGAGGTGTTTGCAGTTTTGTTGTAGCCACAATTTTCCCTCCTGACATGGCAGGGTGCAACTACAGCTGGAGGACAGAGGGACTAGGAGAGGCTCTTAACTTGCAAGCGTCATCCTGTCCCAGCTTGGGCCCAGCAGCCTTTTACAACCTTGTAGGGCCTTCTAGAACCATCCGGGACCTTTCAGAACCTCCCAGGGCCTTCTAGGGCCTTCTCCATCTGAGCTGACACTGAACAGAGTCATGGCAGAAACGCAGGAGCAGAGTGCATGCGGTGAACACCCTGCTGTCCCCGCGGTGCTGCCCCTCACATCTCCCGGCTCCCGCAGGCCTGGCCGTGCCCGTGCCGGGGCAGGCAGGGCTGGGGGAGGAGGAGGCTCCTCAGCTGCCTGCTCGCACCTGCCGGCGCTCGCTGCCGCAATTAGCTGCACCCGCTCCAAGCCAAATGGAGGCCCCTTTCAAACCACAACTCTGTGCGTTTTGTTTCCAAAGGGAAGTTCATCTTTTATGTGCATGCAAAATGGATAAACCCCGAGGAACCCTTTTTTTATCCCCCCCCTCCTCCCTTCTCTCAGTCGGGCAGGAATTTGTTTAAAAACACCCTCTGCTGCGGCAGGGAGATGCAGCGGGCTGGGGTCTGCAGCGATCCCTCTTTTGTGGCATGGGAAGGGTTGGCTTTTTCCACAGAGCAGGCTCGGCATGTGGCCTGCTCACGGTGACGGGATCCCCGGTGTGGGTGGGCAAGCTGGGCTTTCTGCCCCATTTGGGAAACCTGTCCCCTTCACCCTGAGCGGGGAGAAGATGGAGAAAGGGGGCTGGGTGAGCTTCTGGGGAGGAGATGTGGCCAGGGGCACCGAAAACCCCTCTGGGAACCAGCATGGGCAGGAACTGAGGGACACCAGGCAGCCTTTCCCTCGCCCTCGCTCCCCTTCCCACCTCCCTTGACCCTCCACGTTGTTTCTCCTGCATCCACATCCTACTTCCCACAGATGCGGATCCCCCTTCCTGGGCTGCCAGCGGTGGTCCCCAGCCTGGGGATGGGTTCATGTGGAGGCAGAGCCCCCCCGGGTGAGTGCCGGGAGGATCCGGCAGCCTCGGCATTAAGAGGATTTACAGGGGAGATAAGGCGCAGTGCCGAGCTTCCCTCGGTAATCGCGGCGCTCACAATTCGGGGCTGCGCGGGGAATTTCGGCGCAGCTGACAGGTACACAGCGCTGATCCAATTGTCCTCACAGCCGCTATTAGCCAAAATAAGGGGCAGCGGGTATTACAAATGATTCCTGGGTAAATGCTTAGCCCCGGTGCTGAATGATCTCTCAGCAATAATCCACACATAATCCTCAATACAGAGACTCTGCTTTAAAGGCAGCTCCATTTTGAGCAGGCCTCAATTATGCGTGGATGTCCTGATTCACAAAATAAGGGGGAGGAGGGAACAGGAAAGCCACTTTTGTTTTACAGATTTTTTTTCTGAATTGTAAACAATGATCATGTACATATTATTTATTAAGAGAAGATTACCTGCTTAATTATTTCTTTGGGAGGATAATTTTAACTACAATGACTGCATATGATTGCTTGAGGCAAGTCTGATGTATCTAGAAAATAAACAAACGAACAAAAATCTCCTGTAATGACTTAGTTCATGCTGTTTATCCCTCAGAACACTACTGGTGACTTAAAGTGAGGGAATGAGTGTGCTGACAGTTAACACCTCTCTTCTCTGCAGCTCCTGATGTGAAAAGTTGCCTGGTCCAGTGGCACTTAATGCAGCCCCACTAGCAGGGTCACTGAGAGCTCTGCAGTATTTGGTGCATTGGGTGGCCTCACCACAACCCCACAGAGTGAAGCAGGAAAATGTGCTGCTGCTCCCAGAGGCACAAATCCCAGAGAGGAGCAGGTGATTCTTCCCAAAGCCATCTCCTCATTTTGGGTGCCTGGTGCTGGCGTGAGACCCAAGGCTGGGTTTTCAGAACTGCATAGCACCCACTCCATGCCTGGCTATTTATCTTCTTTGAAGAGTGCTCTTCCTACAACAACTTGATTGTCAGAGAGTGGGCATAGAAGAGTTTGAGTCTGCAACAATTACTCTGTGAGTAATCCTTGGGTAATCCTGGGAGGCTTTACCTGGCTGACAAAGGACTCTTAGCATTTTACCAAACCATTGGATATATCCTCTACAAATATTTTTGGCCCACTGCTCCCATGAGGACTTTCAAGGGGTCTGGAATAGTTTTTGTAATCTCTGGTAAACTTTAATTAACATCCATAGGACATTTTAACCAATGGGCTCAGTTCTTGGCTATACAATAGAAAAGTGTTGCAAACCGTATCTGTTCATCATGAATCACATTCTCCTAGCTACCTGCTACAGATGGGAAAAGAGGCCCTGCCAAATGCCGCAGAAAAAATTGTAATATTTCTCTGTTAGCAAATTCTGAAAAAGCAAACAACATTTTCATAGTTTGTTTACTCATTTGTTCCTTAAAAGAGGCAAAGGAATCTGTGAATCAGAAGAATTTCCATCTCAGAAAACTGCTTTGGCAGCCAGTGGCTTGTAATTTAAGATTAAGTGATTGAATTTCATGCAGCCCTGCTTAAAATTCACTACCCCACACCCCGTTACCATACGCATAAAAAACCCCACACAACAGTCCTGCCACCACCTCCCCCAGCATCTATAAGATCTACTATAAGTAGGTAAAAAAATGTCCAGTCAGCTGGGAGGCCACAAATGTACTTAATAAAGATGTTGTCTGCGTGACTGCTGGATTTTTCCCCTCGCAGCGCTCACAGTCTATCCGGCAGTTTCCGTTCCGATGCAGTGCCAGTGCTGGGCTGACTTCAATCAGGCTGCACAAACCAGCAGAGAAGAAATGCCTCCTTCCCTCCATCACCTGAAGCCAATCCTGATTCATCTCTTCAGGCCCATTCCTCCTGCCCTTGCTCTGAATTCGCTGAATCATTTTTTATTCCTTTTTCTTTTCTTCCCCCCTTCCCCTCTGGAGTGTCCCGGCGCTGAATGCAACACGCTTCGTTTTGAGATCTGACTGAAAGGGAATATGGAAATTAATTGGCTCAGGCTGCTGGCAGCCTTTTCCACGTGCCTGTACTATGTAAGAGGTGCAATTGCCTTTCCTTTGTGGTTCCCCACCAGCCACCTGTCTCCTTGCACACACTGCCGCGGCTGCTCTCAGCCTGGGCTCTGGAGATGGACGTCCCCTTCCTCTCCCCATTGTGCAAGAGGGAGGGCAGCTGGCAGGGCTGTCCTCCTAAGGGCTACAACTTCCCTGTTTGACTCAAAATAGGCCAGATTTAGTGAATTCTCTGCCTTGTGGTAAGTAGCGTGTGACTGGTGCTTTGGCAAGGGCTGCAGAGGGGTGTACAGTTCAGTGCCACTGCTGCTGAAATGGTTATTTGTTCTGGCTACTGGAAGGAGAGCCCAGCTGAAAAAGAGCAGACAGGGGACATGCCTCCTCCATGGGAGAGTGGTACTGGGACCCTTGCAAGTTGGGGTATAACCTCACTTCATGAGTGTGCCCCATCCCAAACATGCTGTCCCGTGGTGCTGTGGCTTTTCCAGCTCCATGAGAAGGACAATGCTGGGCAGGGAGAAGGCTTCATCTCCATGTCATGCAAGGGGCAAGCACAAAAGTAACAAGATCTTACAGCCAGCCAGGAGGGCAATGTCAGGCAGGCCAGGAGCACTCACATAAAGCTCAGTGACAGAAACAATCTTGGTCTCTAGAAACACCTCAGCACTTGCTGGGGGACAATGGGCTCCTCTGAAGGGTGGATGGCACAAAACTGACCCTGATTCAATCCCTTGCTGGAAGGAAAAATCTGAATGTAAGGAGGACACTGGTCATTTGTGCTGATTGTTTTCTGTCTGGAGGCATTTCAAGAAGTGGCTTTTGGAGTCCTGAATAAGGACATCCTGTGCCCAGAAGAAGCTGGTCTAATTTTCCCACTTGTAAATAGTTGGTTTTTAGAAAGATGTTGTCTCTACAGACAGACTTTGTCTTACCTATGTCCTTGGACTACTGCAGTCACCACAAAACTACTTTGAGGCTGCTATGGCATTCAGCAGCAGATCAATGGCATGAACACTACAGATGTCTGCAACTGCTCAAAACCAGGAATAAGAAATTTTAGGTAGAGACATCCTCTCCTATGGCATCAGCCCTTGTGTCTTCATCTCAGCAGACTGATGGTGTAAGCCCCACTAGGTGCTGGTGAGTCGTTTGTACTTGCAGGGTCTTGGGATGACTCTGGCAGCACTGTAGGTCTGATGCTGCCTGTGGTTTCCCTGGCATGATGCCCATTTTTCTCTTCCGTCTTTGCACTGCTTCTTGCCCAAGGAGTCATGGCCTACAAGAAGGACCACTTCCTATTATTAGTACATTAGCCATAAATGAAAGAGCATGGACATTTCTAATGCAGTATCACTTACACAGAAGACTTGATCTCAGGCACACTGGATGTCAGAACCAAATGAGAAACTTTTCTTCTAGTTTTATCACAATTTTTTCCCAGAGCCACTGCTACTTGCTTTCTGGAAATTTACAGAATGAAGGATTTTGTCATGATATCTAATTCTAATCTAGAGTGATTTACTCTAAAGTTGAAAATCAAGCCTGTACATATCCTCCCTCCAAAGTGGTTTCTGTGACAGTTTGTATTAACCATAAAAATGTCACTTGCTAGGAAGTATCAGCCTTCTTATAGGCTTTGCAATCATCACTACCAGATGCACACTTACTGAATGGAATAAGTAATAGTCTCACACAATTAGCCTAGGATGCAGGACATGTCTGGCTATCTTTCTTGGCTCCAAAGTGAAGTTTTCACAAGCAAATCCATATACCAGGAGATGAGATCTATGTGGAATCTCTGGAGTTCTTCAGAACTTGAAATGTTGTAAAACCTTAAGGATAAAGCTAACAGTTTTGGTGCCTATCTTTGTGGTTTCAGTCTGTGTAAGCAACTGAAATACCCATCTTACTTCATTCTGATCCAGTAAAAAAAAAAAAGCGTTTATTCTGTCACTTCTGATGTGTTTTGAAATACTCTACTGGCTGTGTGGTGTTTCCTGCTGTTGCACAATCACAGTAAAATTTGTAGTGTGGGATTGCACCGTAAACACCTCGTCCCCATCTACCCTTCAAGGAAATGACACACAGAGCTGTTCTTGAGCCTGGGGCTGTGGATGGGAGCTGCTGTCTGTGGGATGTGTTAGCAGTGCTGAGACACAGATTTGAGTTGGTCTGGTCCTCAGGTATGAGCTGAAATGAGAGTTTGGGTTTGTGTCATGTTCTGCCAGTCCTCTGAGCCACTGCACTGAAGGTCACTGCTGTTGGTAGGGAGCTCAAAAATTAGTCTAAGTACAGATAATGACACTTAATGGTTTCCCACATTTTAAGCCATATTGTGAGCAGAAGCCATAAAGAAAATTGTAACTTGGACCTTCATTGCTGTGTTTGCACCTGAGGATTGAAGTCCAGGGGGCTGCAGAGCTGAAGTGGTGGATCTGAACTGCTTGAGACACATTACTCTTGCAGCAGCAGAAGCAAGCAGTCTGTTTACATCTGTCTAGAAGAACAAAGTCATGTTCTCCTCTTCTATGCACCATTCTGACTACAGAGGTCAGTGAACTTTGACTTGTGTGTCATGGAAAAAAATTCACTGTGTAGAAGATTGCAGCTGGCACAACGAACTGAAGGAAATATCAGCCACCTCCAAGAGCACCTGGATCCCTTGATGAAGTGAACTTACAGAGCCTGGATAGATCTGAAAGAGTGAGGGGAGAAAGAAAACATTTGGTCACATTTCGAGAGCAAGGATACTGTATTTGAAAGCAGAAGCTCTGAGAGGGACACGTGCAGTGAGTTCAAAAAACATCTGCTGGTACAAGGAGCAGCATGGGTGCAGGGAGCTGGGTGTTGGGAATCATGCAAATGGCAGCTCCTGTGCTGGCCAGGGCTCACAGAGAAGATCAAGTAGGCAAGAAAGGGGTTTGGTTCCTTCTCCCCTCTTTGTCTGCTTTGCAAAGGCTGTTGTGAAAGGGGAAAGGGTTAAAAAATGTCTGGAAGAATGATTTGCCACTTTTCAAACATGCTCTAGAAGGAGAATGTGAAGAAACTCGTCTTATCAAACTTCAAAAAAAGAAATCTTGAAGTATGCTTAACTTCAGCACAGGCAGAGGCATATAGTCTGATGCTAGAAGACACTTTGTTTTTCATATATACCAAATACATATATATTCCACAACAAAAAGCCCCTGTGTGTCTCTTGCCCATGGAATTTATAAAGATTTATAAATTAAAGTTGGAATCACAGAATATTATACAATATATATTTCTAAATGCTGTTGTCAGAGGGAAAAGTGCCTGTGGTCTGTTTGTGACTGCAGAATCCGTGATGAATACCTAGAATGTTCCTCTCCTGGAAACGCTGTTAATTGTTTTTTCACATGATGAAATTGGTTTGAAGCAATTTCGCTGTCCCTTGAAGTCTTGTGAAAACAGAAAACAGAATACATTAGTACAGGAAAATATGATGCTCACAGTTGTCTAAGAACTAAAAAGCCATGTGTATTCTTCAAAGTCTGTGGGATGAGGCTGCTTTCTTCACTGCAGTGTTAACACATGCACCTTGGAGACTCTCATCTCAGCCAGCATCTGAGCATGCTCTTGCATTTTATCTGATGGCTCAGGAGCAAAAGCACCAGCTTATATTTAGCAACGTGTAGCTCCAAAATCAATGTCAGCTAAACATTTTCATTGCTAACAAATGAAACATTTTCACAGCTATTATTTGGACTAAAACTTGATAAATAGAATTGGAGGACTCTGGTAAAGCTAAATTCTCCAACCTGTGAACCTTCTTCTCTGACTGGGACAGATGAGAGAGAAGAAAAAAGTAGCTTATGAATATTTTCAACCTTACTCTCTATGACGTGGCTCTTGAATGGATGAATGTCACCAGAGAAAAACTGTCTTGGTGAGAACTTTGTGTGGAAAGATCCATCTCAAGTAGTGAGATTTGCAGGCCAAGCAGAAGGAATTCTTTGTGTTTCCAAATTTCAGTTCAGTGGAAGTTTGGGAATTAGTTGGGCCAGTGACTTTTCCACACTTGAGAATGATAGCAAGAACAGATACTCATGCTGTGTACAAAGGCACTCCCTGAAAAAAATGAAATAGAGCTGATATATTGGAAAGGTGCCAGACTGATATAAATGGGAAATCCAAGACATTTATCTTCAGAGCAGGTGTGTCAAATGTGCTGGCAGCCAAAGCTTCTCCACGGAGTGGAAAACTCATTGGCCAAGTTTTGTTTCAGTGTTTGTGAGGAGAGATTTGGTACCCACAGCATCATCCCAGCTCACTTCATGACTTCATGAAGTTTTACCATTATCATGTATTAGATTTCCCCATAGCAAATAAAATATTGAAATTGGAATAAAGTATTGAAATTGCAGTGGAGACAATACATGAATTTTAACTATGTCATAAACCATACGGATGGCTATAATAATAAAAATGTTTGAGACCCAGATAAGGCGAAGATTTTGTCTTTAAAAAAAAAATCCTAAGCAACCCAAGCCTGCTCAGTCTCCAGTTCTAAAAAAGTCTGTACAAACAGACTTAGCATCGACTTGACATTGACTGATCCATGTTCAGGCCACATAGAGAGAGCCAGCAGTTCACTGGCAAGCTAGACCACAGCTTTTCCTATGGCAGCTCGTGGAAGAGGGTCCTTGTCTGAAGATTCCCACTCATGCCCCATTCACTTTATGGACATCCTCAGGATCTTGTCTGAGCACATCTGAGTGTTTGCAGAGCACCTGACGTGAACAGGCCCCCGTGCCACTTCATTTATCAAATGATAAATAAGATGATAATACTGTAATTGAAGTCACTCATACAGACAGTAATCACCTCGTGATTCAGTACGGCACAGACCTGTGAGGTGGAAGACTGCACTAAGCTTGTGCAGAGATTTCTATCATGCCCATCAGTTTCTGCACTCTAAATATATTCTGACTCTGAAGTTTTAAGGTGAGATTTTCCCTGCTTGGGCTAAACCCAAAGTGATTAATTTTTGTAATGCCAGAACAAAACCATTCAGCCACTGTTGAGTTATGTGACACTGAAAGACAAGGTATTGATAATGTTGCTATTAACAGCTGAATCAAGACTCACTGATAGCACATATAATAATATTTTTTATTTATTGAGCAAGGAATGGCAATACAGAGGGAGGCGGAAGACAGGAAACTTCAGAGAGTTTATGCCCTCCAGTGAGCAACACCTGATCCAGAAATCAGGCTCTGGCAATGTACAGTGCAAAGCAAGTACTCTTGAATTAATGCCTAGGACCTGGCTGATACATACCTCATAGCTAATCTGGTTACACGGGGTTTATTTCACAGTCGGAAGTTCTTGCGCTGGAAGAGAGTCCTGCTGGGGTTTTCTGAGCACACGGCAGAATTAATGAATGAACGAACGCAGCTTGCCAGCCCAGATTTAAATTGCTTACTAGATCAAAATCTGTTCATTTTCTCTGCCCTTATTTCCAGCCTCCCTGTCTTTTATTTATTAATTTATTTGAGAAAACAGATAAAGAGCACAGAAGACCTCATCAAGGCAGCAGATGCAGATAAAGGGCTGTGTTTTCACCCTGTCCTGAACGCTGGCACCAGGCTTTGAGCAGGTCCCGGGCAGGGAGGTGCCCGCAGAAGTTGGCTGGTGATGCTTGTGGGGCTGGGGCTGTGAGGGACTGTGGCTGCACAGCCCCAGCCCTTACAACCCAGCTGCCCTGAGCCTCTCTGGGCCCCTTTTCTACAGCCCCTGGGAAGGGGACGGCATTAAAGCGGTGAAAAAGGCAAGAAATAAACCCGGGCTGCTTTGCAGGACGCGTCACGTTTGCTCTGTCTTTCAGATCCATGCTGCCTTTGGAATTAGCCAATTCTCAGGCTTTAATGGGCGCTTGCAAACAGCGTATCTGGAATATTTTGATTTATTTGGCCACTGGGCAGACCTCCAGCCCGCCGCCTTGACTGCGGTGTCCGTATTTAATAGGAGTTTTCAGAAGGCTTAGTTAGGGGTATTTAAGGTAGTCCCTGAGTTTTCATGCAGGCTTTTCAGCTCCGACCGAAAACACAGCACCAAGGAGATGCGGCGGCAGGTTTTTGAGAAGGAGAGGGATCCTAGCAAGGTGCCACTGTCACTGCACTCCCAAAGACCTTTTCAGAAGAGCGCAGCTCCTCTCGCACCGCCCCGGCTCCCTCCGTGTCGCGGTGTGCGGACTCCTTAACTCGGCGCGCCCGCGCTGCGCAGGGCCGGGTGCGGGCAGCGCTCCGCGGCGGGAGCGGGAGCGGGGAAGGAAGGACGGACGGACAGACGGACGGATCCCTGCTCGCCCCACGACGCTCCCAGCCCTGCTTCTCGGCGGGGCCGGGCTTCTCCCTCCGAGCACACCGGGGTGTGCTGCGGGGAGGCGGCGTTCGGCTGCTCCCAGCTCCAGGCAGCCCCAGACGCCTCCCCGGGCTCCGGGCTGCGCTCTCCGGAGCGAGGGGGAAAGGAGACTGATGTCGCTCCTTCAAGGTGAAGGGCAGTGCTGGCATGACGGAAAAGCAGCCTGTGCTCTCTGCCAAAGACTGGGGACCTTCCTGAAGATTCAGTGCTCTTCAGTTTGGTTTTTTTACGGTCTTATTTTAGAGCTTATGGAAGAATTGGCTGATAATCAAGAGGGAGATTCTGCCAATATATCCAGGTATCCTGAGCTGCACTGCCCCAGCTCTTCCTCACTTTCCTCTCGCTGTGCTGCCAACCCAGGCTGAGCAGGGATGGATTGCTCTGCTGCCTGGTGCAGTGCAGACATGCAGGCAGCTGCTGCTGCAAGACTGACCAGGTTTGCTTTCCTCAGCTAGAGACTGCACTGTGAATTACCTCCAGGTCTCTGGAGGTGCAAGCCCAGTGTGCAAAGCACTCTGCATGCTGCTGCCTTAACCCTGCCTTTGGACCCCAGCCCCTGAGGAGGATGAGGCGCTTTTCCTCCACACCATCCCAAATAGGAGCTGAACAACTTCAGAAATGAAAATCTGCTTTGAAGGTGTCACCATGGTCACCCTGCTTCTCTGGGAGGCAGTTTGGTAAGAAAACCAAACTGGGAAGCAGAGCCAAGCTCCCCAGCCATGGCCTGGAAGAAACTAAAGCAAGCAGGAAGATTTTAGAAAGCCCCTCAGAGCCCAGCACATCAGTTGTTCAGCTTTGGTGACGTCCTTCAGAGCCAACAAGCTGCAAGCAGCTGCCCTCCTTCCTCTCCTGCTTCTCCCCATGGAGCAGGTGGAGGGGAACAAATATGAAGAAGGGAAGCTCAAGGCCTCACTGCAAGCTTGATCTGCTCTGCTCAGTGTGCCCACACCCACACACCTCTCCAACAGCAGCCAGCTGCCCCCAGAGGAGAAGGTGTGATCCTGGCACATTGCAGAGGATGGGAACACGAGGGCGACTATCAAGGCTTGAGAATATACCGAGGTTGAGTAAAGGCTTGCCTGGGTGATGAAATGTTCGTGAAGTGGCACATTAATTGAGGAAAGGTGCAAAAGGCAGTCCATCACGACTTCACCAGCTTGTGCTACCAAGCATCCCTTGAAAGGCTAATTAAAACTAGCAGAGGGAGAGGAGCCTGCTAACAGGATCACAGCCTTGCTTGGATTGAGTCATAAGTGTGTAGTAGGCATTTGTGTTTTCCTCTACGTGTGTCTTCCAAGCCGAGTTGACGGAGAATGTTGCAGTTTTTTGAAATCCGCAGAGTAGGATGAAAACACAGACTAGATAGCGAGGCAAGGTCTAGGCATGAAGCATGAAGAGAAAAAGCCATGACCGTCTTCCGCAAATAAATAAATAAATAAGTAAATATCTGCCCGAAATGAGTGCTAATTAACTTGCAATAAACCAACTTAACCACTTAGGGGCAGCGTTAACACAGAGTTAACATGCAAAACAAACCTGTAGTTTCTCACCTGGTTAATTTAATACACGTCGTGAATATTCATAGCGCATGAAACCCTGATACATCAACACACCAAACGATGCGGTCTGTCAAAACCGGGAACGCGTGGCAAGAGGAGGAACTCAGTGGCGCTCGCACGGCGCTGGCTTTGATCAGTTCCTGTTCCTAAACACATTCAGAGAGGAGGCAGGACTCTGCCGCTTTCCCTCCGTCGGGGTCACAGACTGTGTTTTATACAGAGATTAAAACCTAAAAAAAAAAAAATAAAAAAAAAAAAGCAGATAGGAAAGAGCTTCACTTAAAATAAACATAAAGGATATCAAACAGGAAAAAGGTGTCTTTGAGAAATGCTGCTCTTGCATGCAGGAGCTGAACACCCCATTTTATCTCCGTGGCCACATTCCGAGTCACTTTGCTCTCAGACAATACATTTCTTTCTCTTGCGTGCAAAAAAAGTCCCGGTTCCTTGGATTCTTCTGAAACATCTCCTTGCATAAAAAGGAGCCCAGACCTGTTTCAGGTCTGTTTACACTTCCAGATCAGAACACATAAATAAAGAAAAGGTGTCTTTTTTTCTTTTTTTTTTTTTTTTTTTTAGCGTGACTTGACTAACTTGAATAAGCTTCCTCAGAAAAAACCCATAGTAACATGTTTTATTTATTTATTTATTTATTTATTTATTTATTTATTTATTTAATCTATTTATTTTTAAAGGGAGATAGCAACTTGAATTCAGACTCAGGTAAACCTCATCTCACCTCAGTGTCCTTTTAACCTGAGGTATTAAAGCCACAACTTTTCCCCTCCTCTTCCTGCTCCCCCTCCTCTCTCCTTTCCCCTTCCCTTCACACTCTAGCACGTTTACAAGCTCAGGCATGGCTGTCGGTGTCCCAGCCTCACCTTCACAGCCACCAGGTGCTCGGGCTGGGCTCGCAGGGTGTGCCCGGTGCCCCTGGCAGCTGCCCCAGGCACTGAATGCCAGATCCATCACCGCCAGGGCACTGGCAGGGAGAGCAGCCCCGGATCAGGTGCAGGCACACAGGAATGTGTGCTCACATTTCTGCTGAGCCAGCCAGAGTGCACGGCAGGGAGCACACGCCAGCTTTATGCTCTGTGCCGGCCCAGGGAGCACAGGCGATACCTGATGTGGCATCCAGTGAGCTTGGTGTGGAGAGGAGATATTGAACATGGCATCAAGTTAAAGCAGGATGGGTAAACTATATCTGAGCTGGCAGAAGAAGCTGCTGGTACAAAGTTGGCCTGTCAGAACCATTAAAATAAATCCAAACCAGTGAAGTGAGTGCCACATGGCCAAAAGTGTTTCTGCTGCTGATTCAGGGGGCCAAGAGACAGATTCCCTGTGCTGTCAAACTCTGCACTCAGGAAAGGAGTGGGAACTGTGTGCCCACCCTTGCTGGCATGGCTGTCTGAAGAACAACACTGAGGTGGGTGAGGAGGCAAAGGACCAGGGATGATCCTTCAACCCTGAAGGATGTAGCTACAGACCTTGATCAGCATTGCCCAGGTCCCAGCAGCTGTTTGAGAGTGGATCCTGGTGTGGACAGTGGATCTGGGTGTGGACAGTGGATCCTGGTGTGGACAGTGAATCCTGGTGTGGACAGAGGATCCTGGTGTGGACAGTGGATCCAGGTGTGGACAGTGGATCTGGGTGTGGACAGTGGATTGGGGTGTGGACAGTGGATCCAGGTGTGGACAGTGGATCTGGGTGTGGACAGTGGATCCTGGTGTGGACAGTGGATCCAGGCTTCCCTCGTTGCAGGAGGTGGTGCTGGAAGGTGGAGATGGAGGAGGAGAAAGATGTGCAGCACTGCTGCCAGCACTGCCTCCACAGAGGAGGAGGGGATCAGGCTCCAAAGCCATCACCCTGCCAAAAACATCAAACAGACTGAAATAAAGTCCCGCAAGGAGAGGAAGCAAGCGAGCTGTCAGAAGTGAGAGAAACAACAAGCCCACTGTACAGGATCATCCACAGACCACCCTTCTCCGCTGAAGTGATATTTCTCCTTTCACCTGTCTCAAGTGGATGAAAAAAGTCAATGTTTAGGCACTTGCTTCCTTTGCTTATACAACTTGAGTGTTGGCCCTGTCTTTTCTTCCAGGATGGCCAGCGCTGCCCTGGGAGATCCAGTCCCACAGCTCCTAGGAAATGGAAGGAGAATGACGGGCCTGAGTCGTCATGCATTATGCTGAATATTTACCCCTCATGCATGCTATTTTATTTTAAATCTAGCGTGTAATATGCTTTGCATCCAGCGTGTTGCTCTTGTGTGTTTTTCCCTTGCCCTGCCTGTCTCTTGCTGGCAGCTGCCATCGTGAAACAAAAGGCAGCTGCCAGTTTGAGTGAACATCTCTCTTTCTCACTCACTCTTTTGCCTCTTGCTCTTGGAGCTGATGCAAAACCACTTCACAGACTGGGTGGCAGGCAGTGATGCAAGGGGGGTTTGCTGCCCTTGGGATGCTTGAGCATGCAGTGCCTCTGAGACTGGCTGCCAGAGCTCAAAGCTGTTCAGGCTCTTGAACCTGGCTCAGCAGTAGCCAAGAGACAAGCAGCTGTCACTCTGCCAGCACACCAGCTCAAGCTATCTCTGTGGCAGCAATTGCCCATTCCACAGGATTTGATTATGCTGCTTTTGGCAAAGGTGATGGTTTATTAAATACCACTTTGGTCTTCTGCTCCAAGATGTGTAATCAAACACAGGGTTCTCTTGCTCCAAACCAGTGGTATTCCTACATCATCTGAAAAAAGCCTGAAAGAAGCAATGTTGAACTGAAACAGCACTTGGAAGAAGAAATTTTCCTGTGTCAAGTTAAAGTAACATGGGGAGAAAGCAGGAGAAAGCCAGGACCCAGACCCTCAGGGCAGCTGTGGGCCTTGGATGCTGCAGTCCTTTGGCCAGTGATTCTGTGCAGAGTGAAAAGCTGCTGTGTGTGAGAGTGCCTCCAAAACTCAACCAGGATCCTTATCCTTTGGCTCCTCTTATGACTCTATAACTCCATGTTCTAAGAGGCTCTGGAGACCATCAGAGGGGCCACTTCTGTTTTTTTCCAGAGCTGGAAAGTATGGAAGAGATGTTTTTGCTTTTCCCCTGAGCTATAATGAGAACATGCTTTGGGAAAAACAAGTTGAACTCTTGAGTGCTGTAAATAGCCATGGGCTGGGTCACATCTCTGGGAAGGGACTGTGTCCTGCTGGGAGAGGAGCAGGGATTACTGAAGTTTGCTGAAGCTGTGGCCACTGGCATGTCCTCTGTATTTTATCTCTCTGGGCAGTGGTGAGGGGTCTGGTGAAGAGGGTGAGGCACAACAGGCAGGGAGGTTGTAAGAAATCAAGCAGGACTCCAAATAATAGCATAAAATGAAAAAGCCAAGTAAATGCAAGCCTCAGTTCCAATCAGGAAAGTTAGGAAATGAGATCTGAAACACCCTCCTGGGAGTCTGGTGTGTGCTGAAGAAGCATACTGAAATAAATTCTCATGCAAGCTGTATCACTCTGATTGTCAGAGAAACTGAGCCCTCGCTCCTTTTCTTTGTGACAATTTTCCTTCAGACAGCTCCTGGATTTTTTTGTTGCATGGCTTTTTCTTTTTTCTTTTCTTTTTTTTTTTTTTTTCATAACAGGAATGGGTATTCTCACGTCACTCATTGTAAGCTCTTTTGTGGAAATTATGGCAATATGGATTTGTTCATAGGGACGGTTTGGAAAGATCCTGGTTTGTCTGATTTGCCTGACAATTTTTTTCCTAAAGCACAGAGAAAAATCAGGAAAAGAAGCTGCAGAGGACAGGTCTAGAGTCCCTGAGGGCTGTCAGGGCAGGTGAGAAATCGCAAGTGCAGGTGAGGAAGTTGTGATTTTTATAAATGAAGAGCAAGCTATAGTTCCCAAATGAAGATGACTTCCTCTAGATTAAGCAGGATTGCAAATAAACAAAGAAAAGTTCATGTCCATGAGCAAAAGAGGCATCTGGCACTGCTTTGTGTGCTGGCTAGCCTCACAGACAGGCAGGTGGGCAGGAAAACAGGAAACACTTCCACCTGAACCATTGCAATCCCCCTCACCAGAGCTCCTGGATGAGTCCAGAGATTTTCTCTGCTTCCAAAACTACACCGAGAGTGGAGTTTATGGAAATATTTCCAGTTTCATTTGAGACACCCTCTAGTAAGTGGATTGTGAAGACGCAGCAGCAGAAATGAGCAGCTGGATGCCTTCAGGCTCCACGGTGGCCCCGTGATCCTGTCTTCTGATGTGCCACAGTTGTGCTGTGACACCTCATAGTCCCACTGCCAGGAACTCTGTGGCTCTGACAGGACATGGGGCAGTGGCTGCCCTAATCCACTCTGTGGCTGCACCACAGGTGAAACATAGTCCTGCTCTGAAAACTGTATTTATTTTAACTCCTGCAACACTGCTGAGTTAACACAGCTGTGATAGAAAGCGGATGAGACAAATCCTTTTCCTTTGCCACCATCTGCATTGGCAAGCCAGGACTGACAGCTGGGCCAAATCCTGCTCCTGAATGTTGATCCTTTGCCATTGTTTTGGGTTCTTCTCTCTGCCAGCTAAGGAGATTTTCCTGATTTCCCTTTAGGGAGCCCTGTTTAGCAGCAGTCCCGGGTTCTTGCTACATTTCCCTCCATGCTGCAGGGGCAGGATTCTGCTGGGGACTCCAGTTCCCCTGCCCCGGGCACAGCTTCCTTTTCCAGCTCAAACTACACTGCTGAACCTGTCTGCCGCTATGCTTAAGTGATAATAATCCTTACAAAATGATTCTAAAACATCTTTATAAAAGACAGAAAAACATAACTCCTTGTTCTTTCCTCAAAACTTTGCACCCAGATTTTCTGTAAACCTGCCTTGGTCTACCTCATCTCCAGTCACTGTTGAACCAATCCTGCCCTGTTGATGGCTGGGGAGTTCCTTCATTCCCAAGGCAGCAGCAGGGAGGAAACATTCTATGTTCTGCTATGGGTCTCTGTCTGGGATGTCTCTTGCACCTCTGCCTCACCATCATTCTGGTTTCCCTTCCAAGACCCTCTGTCCCAGGTGCTCTACAAAAGGACTTCCCTGGCCCCTTCTTTCTTCTTGTCCCCTCTCTGTCTGCTACCCTGCAGCCTGTGCCTCCCTCCCCAGGCTGGGGATTCACCCCTTTGTCCTCCCAGGGCACACTCTGTCCCCTTGGGCACACGGGCACTGGCAAAGGGCAGCCACAGCCCCTGAACAAGGCTGGTTCCTTCTGTGGCAATCATCTCAGGGCTGAGCTCAGCAATCAGGAGGATCTGAGGGATGATCTTATAAAGTGTGGGAGAGCTGTGGCCTTGGTACATTGGGGTGGACACAGATCCTGGAAGAATTTACCATCCTCCTGCCTGGACCTCTGAACATCCTGGTGACAGACACTGCTGAAGAACAGAATCAAAGCCACCTGCCTCCTTCTCCTTCTGACACTCCTTGCTCAGTGAGGAAGTATCTTATGTACGACTGACTGCCTCTGTGAAAGGGAAGAAGCTCACTCACTGCACTCAGGTGGAGAGTCAGGAGTGACAATGAGGATGAATTGGACTTCCACCTCCTAAAACAATTCCACAGTCTTTCCCTCACCAGGGCATCAAGCGAGAAAATATATTTCTTCTTCTACAACCCCTTACTTGCCACTTCTTCTGCTGCAACTAAGGTGTACCTGGCAACATAGAAACAGCCTTTGCTGAAGCCCATCCTGGGGTTTGTTTTCCAGGGGTCATTTGCCAAGCAAGGGCACAAGGTTTCGCTGCAGAGTCTCAGATCACCCTCCTGCCCCACTCATGTTCCCAGGCTGCTGGGGGGATGCAGGTCCTTTGGGACCTCCTCACTGCTATGCCCTGAGCCCTGGAGGGATCAGCAGATCACGCTGTTCACATCCTGAGATGCCCTTTGCCACCCAGAACCCAGAGAGCCACTTTCTAGGGATTCACCCTGGGGCTCAATATGAACTTTTGAGGTCAGATCCTCCCGACCAGCAAAATCAGCTCTCCTACCCTATCCTTTTGTGTTTTCAGCTTTTAACTAAAACAAGTTGGGGGCAGACTTTAAATTCACTTTTGATCTCAGGGAGAAGGGTTGGAGATCATTACAAGTTATGAATACCCCAAACATTGGAGAAGACAACAGAAAATGCCAACTACCTCAATGCTGGAGGAGATCCAGACTGTCTGTGTTCAAGTGGGACTGATAGCAGCCAGCCGTGCCATCTGGGCAATCCCAAGCTCTCCCACCCACAGTAATGTCCCTTCCAGAGGCTGGGGTGGATGATGGGCTGGGCTGTGCAGCTGGGTAAAGCCCAGGTACCCAATGAGATGTAAAAACCTTGCTAGAAAGCAAACAAGAGAAGACACAGTGCAGGCCCTGAGTTATGGGGGTCTGGATCACACATCTAGGGCAGGTTCACTTCCAAAAGGTCCCAGCAATGGGGGCCTTTTCTGGGGGACATGGAGTTTACAGTGACAACAGGCTGCCACTCAGAAATGCTCTGCAGTGGGCTGTGAGGACACAGAGCTGAAGCAGAGTAACCAAGAAAACCAGTAAAGAAACCAAGCCTCAGCCATCTGTAAATCTCATCAAACCATGGAAATCCCCTCTTTTTCTCCAGTAAAAGGCTCTCTTGTGTTGGGAAGAGGAAGGCTGAGCTGTTGATCTCAGTGCTGAGGCATCCCTTTTAAGATTCCTTGTAACATCCCATTTCTCATCTCTACCCCCGAGACCTGCCTGCCTCCTGGAAATGCACGGGCAAGGTTGAATTTTGAGAGCTTTCTTGTGGCTCTCATTTGCATGTGGTTCCTCAAAAGAGAGCAGGAAGTGGGGGGATGCTGGGGGCTAGGATGTGTGTGCTGGGTGGTCACAGCTTGCTCTCCCTGAGCTGAGCTCCTGCTCTGGCCAGGTCAGGAGCCCTGCCTGGCATGGCCTGACCTCTGCGTGATTTCATCCTCGATACTCAACATCTGATCTGTGGATTTTTCTGTAAGGAGATGAGAGAAGTGAGGAGGGAAATAAACCCTCACAAAGCCTCCTATAAAAGCCAAACTTCCCAAGCCAAAGCCAATAAAAAGCTTCCCAGCTGTTCCCGCTCCTCCGAGCCAGCTCAGGCTCTGCAGGGAGCAGAACCCTCCCGGCCAGCCGGGGATGAGCGGGGCGCCGGTGGCCGGGGACGGGGCAGGGACCCGGGGCCAGGGCCCCCCCGGGGTCCCGTAAAGCTGGGGCCTGGGGAAGCGAGAGGTGCCTGAGAGAGGGCTGACTCAGCGGGAGACAGCGGTTTGTGTAACCTCCAGCAATCCATTATTACAAAGGGGCTTTCAGGAACTCCTCCGTGCCAGGCGCAGCGAGGGTTATTGATTGAGGAGACAGTGCAAATGCACAGAGAGGTTCCATCCATTAGGGCCGCTGCTCTCCACCAATTAGAAAAAAATCATTACTCAGCAGCCATCAATGGGCTCTGCGCAGCGCTGGAGTGCGTGCATTCAATCTGTCTTCTCCCACCTCCCTGAAAACTTAATGACAACTATTAGAGCTCCGCTGAATGCCCGGTGTGTACAGAAGCAAAGATTCATTTGGTAATCTTAGTAATTACGATGCCATAGGAGGACACATGCTAAATTAAACCGAGGGTGTGAGGGGGAGGCAAGGGGGGAAAAGCCTGAATTCCTGTGTTGTGAAAGCCCTCGTCTTGCTCAGCCTCCCATCCCTTCCCACCCACCTGCTGCCTCCCCTCCCCTTCTCCCACAGTCTCTCAGTGGGCTTCCAGGCTCACTTCTCTGGGGTTATTTTTGCCTCCTCCTCAAAAGAGGGACATCATTTTGTGAAAGTGAATTGAAGTGGGGTGGCTTGGGAAATGTTTGAGGCCTCTGGATGAGGCACAAGCCTGGCAACACTGTTTGACAGCACTGCCCTGAGCGATGGAGGAGGCAAATTCCCATTTACAAAAGCCCATTGGAACCGTTCTGGAGCCCTGCTGGCGTAACACAGGCAGGGTGCAATTTATTTACTCTGCCACAGGCCTCTCCTTACCCCACCCCCGCCACCCAGCCTTTTCATTTACACCCGTCAGGCCTGAGCTGAGCGAGACCCTCTCTCCCCCTTGCCAATGCGTGTCACTCCGAGTTATGGGGAAAGCAGAGTCCCAGGAGGGAATTTTTGGAAGAGCTCAAGGATGGATGTGACGTGTCATTGAAGCTGAAAGGAGCTGTTACTTACAAGCTGTGGAGCTTTTCACAGGCCTGCTCTTCTCCAGTCCAGGAGGAGGTAAGTCATCATTATCTGACGGTGCTCATCAGCAGCCAGAGCCTGGCCATGCTGGCACCCAGCACCTCGGCTCCCCGCAGAGGAACACCTACCACACCACTGGCAACCCTGCAGCTGGCAGACTGCATCAGGATAAGGGACAGCTAAAAGAACAACTTTCCTGTTTCCTTTTCAGTACCCTCTACAGGAGCTGATCCCGCCAGCTTGCACAGCTCCAGCCAGTCCCATGGGGAGGATGACCAGTGAAGGAGACGCTCCCAGTGCCTGCTGCAGTTCAAGCTTGCAGGCTGATCTTGAGGGTGTGGAGAAGCTGGGTCACCACATCTCTGTAGCCACCCTAGGCTTGTCTGGGCTCAAGACATTAGCCCTGAGCCTCACAGCGACAAGAAGTCTTGATAGCAATACAGAGTGCTTAATTTTCAGCTGGGCTTAAAACCACGACAACAGCACAAGGCTTCTTTGAACTTTGCTTGAACTCCTTGATCTTCTTCACATGGACTCATTATAGGAAGAATGCAGAAGTTCCTATGACACCCAGCAGATGGAAAAATATGTCAAAGGCAAAATGGCACAGACAATCATAGGAAAATGAGAAAAAAAGGAAGTAAATCCCAAAGACTCTACTCAATTTTTATTTTGGCTTTACTCAGGGGAGGTATTTTTAAGATCCACGAGATTTATTAAGCACAGAGTGAAGGCCTCAGACTTCAGCAAGTTGTTAAGGAAAATGTAACCTCCAAACTTTCTCAGAAATAAAAATAAAAGGTATTAAAGTATTCAGTGGAGAGAATAATCTTCCTCCTCTGAAAGTATGAGAAGGGCACTAAGGGAGATGTTACTCATCTGCCATGCTACACAACTTAGGACAGGCACCAGGAGCCCTTTTGCTGCTGAAGGCCAAACAGACCTTCAAAAACCTTGGATAAGTTATGTATTAACACCCTCTTTGATGTTATCCAGAAACAATGGTGGAAAACCACAAGTGGCTACAAGCCACCTGCAAAATGAGATTGCAGCCTGTCTGCCCCTTGCAGACCCTCTCACAGAGGGCTGGGGATCACATGGCAGGATGCACCCTTGTAAAGACAGCAGACGTGACTCTGCCCTGATGAACCTCTTACATCTGCAGCTAAGTGGCTTTTAATGTTAAAGTTTATTAAATAAAGAAGGAATTGTCAGCCAAGCAAAAGGGCACATCTTGGTAAAATGCAGTGACAAGCTCAGCATGTGCAAGGCACCAGGAGGAAGGGGAGATGGACTTCATCACAAAACCCTCCAATGCCTTCTCATGTTCCTTTCCCCGATTCTCTGCCAAAAGGCACAGCCCATCTCCCTTCCTGCTCTCTGGGAGAGCCCCTGCGGCAGGGACACTGCAAAAAGAGAGACCACAGCAACCAGATCAAAAGACAGGTGTCTCCATGGTTCCTATCCAGCCATCCCTGACCTTGAGGCATCCCGAGTGACTGGGAGCCAGGAAGGGCAGTGTGTGAGAGTCCATCTGATCTCCTGTTCACGGGGAAGGTGCTGGCAGCCACCACGCGGGCTGTGGATCCGGCCATCTGCCACAGACAGCGGGGAGATGAGTGCAGGCCCAGCTGGCAAACAGGCTGGTGCCTGGCTGGCCCCTGAAAGAGTGAGGAATGTCCTCAGGTTCAGCACAGATGGCCCCAAGGAATTGCTCAGACATGGAGTATTTTCTGCCTCTGGGACACAATGGAGACCAAGGCCACACGTGAGCCAGGTGAGATGTTTTGCTGCTCAGGTCGAATGTTAGGTTAGAGTCTAAGCACCACCTTGGCCCTTCTCCTTATTAACAGAAGCCATGGAATCACTTTCCCTGCTTAACCAGGAGCAGGCAGAGCTGGGCTCTCTGATGTACACAACTTTACTTATCCAAAAAGCCTCGACCACAGCCCTTTGGTATTCCTTGTGAGGACCTAACAATGGGGAGAGGGGGAAAGAGCAGGCACTGAATCAATAGCACTGGACATTTACTAAAAACTGCAGGCTCTGGAAGATGAAGGAGGATATATCAGACCCTTTGACCAGGGGACACTTGCTATGTTTCTGTGACATCGTTGCTCGGGGAATGGTGTAGAGGATGACTGCCTAGAAATACATTTGCTGAGCCATTTGCTTAAACTACAGAGTCACTTGGGCACCATCATCAGAAGGAAAGCCACGAGCTCCTTTGCCAAGAAACTACTGGTAACACCCTTGAAGAGAAATCTTAAAGCTCTAGGCCCATTTGCTGAGCCTCCTTCTCCACATTAAGGGTGATTATAGTATTTAAGGAGTAAGGACAGTAAGATTTAGGGTCATAGTTTAAAAAACTCCAACTCAATAATGACACAAAGCCAAAGATGGAGAAGAGGCAACCTATATTACAACACATACTCAAAATATGGCAATTTCACAAAATTTCCATGATTAAGACTACTTTTTTCTTGACTATCTAAACAAAAAAAACCCTACTCCACCATGCATCAGCAGAGAGAAAATGCTGCTGAGATGTTCCTCAGTGTGTGCCTGGGGATAGCAGACAATTTAATCTCCAAGGTTTTAATTCATACTAAATGACAGATGCATGTCCTGAATGTCTTCTAATGAGATGACAATTGCCCAGATTCTCTTCCTTTAATACCATAGCTGTTCAAAGAAGCTGGAACAAAAAATCTGCCCAGGGGCTACCTGCAAATACAAGTCAGTGTTTTCAAACTGTACAGTGTCCTTTGTTGTTTTGCAAGATGCTCTGGATGATTCGTTTTGGGTGTATTTGTTTACGTTTAGAATAAAGTCCTCTTGGTGGTCCTATCCTATCTATCCCATTTGGAAATGCTTCAGTTGGTGCCTCTTGTGGCTTCTTTTCAGAGTTCTCTTGGCTTTCATTTTAGACTAAAAATATTTATGGATTCTTAGATATTTATTGGTGATTAAACTGCTCCTTTTAGATCCCTGAAACATTTTAATCAGAGAAAATATTTCTACTGTGGCAGACCAGACTGGAGCATTGTTTTGGTGGGATCATTGCTTAGGTGTCTTCCCCTCAACCCTTTCAGTATTTACTAGCTCTCTCTTAGCTGCAATATCTTTGCCTTTCTCCTAGAAAAGCATGTCCTCTTTTCTATAATTTCCCTTTGCCACCTACAGATTGTTTTCCAATCTGTCAGCCATTTACAACTCCCTCTCATCTCATGCTTTCTCTCATCCCACTCCACTGTGCTTTTGTCAGTCATTCCTTGTCTTCCCTGGCTCTTCTTCTGTTTCTGTATCTTCTGTTTCCCTCCTTCGCTGTCATGGCATCCCTCCTGTAACAGATGTCCCTCTGCCTCCTCCTTTCCCCTCTGCACTGTGGCTGTCCCAGAACTACCTGACTTGCTACTCTGTGTAGGTCTTCTTGTCTTATCTTTTCTTGGCCCTTGTCAGAAATGCCCTGAATGTCTGCTGTTCCTTTGGATCAAAGGCAAAGCCACCCCAGCACCCCTCAATCCTCTGCTTGTGTGAGCTGTTTGTGAGAGAGCTGCAGGCTCAGGGGAAGCATGCAGCCTCATCCCTCCTCAGCACAAGAAAGGACCTTCCTGGCCTTGGACCTTAAGGAGAAGAGGAGGAATGAAAGACAAGCTGGCTCTTTTCAGGCTTGTCACCTCTGCCTAGTTGCTCTTCCTCACATCCACCAGCCTGGCCTGCAGACACCAGCTATCATTTACCTCAGATTATTTGGATGATCAGCATAAACCAGTTGCTCTCACCCCGATTTACCTTGGGGAGATTTTTGCTTCTCTGTCAGGCCTGAAGGAGTGCTTGCATTCCCTAAAGCTGGCTTGTTTTCCTCAGATATACTGTTTTGTTTAATGAAAGGTGCTACCTGTGCCTGCATCTCTTTGACTCTTTTTGGCAAAGACACACTGAGGTACAATTTCCCTGGCTTCCTCCCTGAGATACATTTGTTTTGTCTCCTCTCTGCCACTCAAAGAATCTTCTCAGACAGGACAGGCTTCAAGACATCTTTCTTGATGAGAAGCAAGATCCCTGTTCTGTCTCTCCTGCTGGTGGAATTCCTGTCAGTGGAAGGGCCCTACCACACTGTCATGAGCAGTAACAGGTCACAGAGCTGTCTAGAAAATCAGGCAGAGCCTCCTTCCATCTGAGGTATGAGGACTACCTGCTGCCAGAGTAGGAGAATACTTCCAAAGTAGTTGACTGGAAAATATTACTGCCAAACTCATCCCAGTTCTGCCTTGAGGTTTGAAGCTGTGATGGTCAATGCAATTAGACCATGGCAGGGTTGCAATCTGAAAATTGTGCCCTACTCAATGTTACCAAAATTACCGGGTACTGAGGCCACAAAGTTCACAAGACTCATTTTGTGTTCTGCTTTGTGTCTTTGCTGACTCTGTTTGCCTCTGTCTCCAGCAACAGGGAATCCTTTTCTGCATGGATACTGGCCTCTGCTGCTCCTCTTTTTCCCCACAAAGCTGGAGGTGGGCAGAGCCCACGGGCAGGCAGGAGACCAAGAGGAGAGTGGGTGAGGAAGAGGATTACCCCGAGGAAGGGAGTTGCCAGAGTCTGAGGGTTGGGGTGTGAAGGAAAGGACAGGCTGCACCCAGCCTCCAGTGCCACGTGCTCCACAGGTTCTGCCAGGTGATGCAGTCTCTCAGGAAGGGTTTCACTGCCCCTGTAAACTGAACTAACTAAGGAGTACGAACTAGAGAGGGATAAAAGACGAGACTTGCCTTCACCTAGACCTTCCCAGCTTAAACCTTTGTCCCAGAGGCTCAGCAAAAGCATAATACTTGATGATGCTGTGGCCCTTCTCTTGGTATCGGTGTCATGAAAGATTCAAATGGCATTGTCCACCTACAAAGCTTTTGCAGAATGAATCAGTTTTCCTATGTGCCTGACTTGACACACATTCCCTGACCACTTGGAGGTCACAAATTTAATTAAACCTCAGTGAATAGTAGCAGACCTCACAGAAATAAAGGCCTTAATCCAATCAAGCCACATTTGTACTCCCTGTACAGCATCAAGCACGACCAAAGCAGAAGGGACAGACCGTGGCGAGCTAGAAGGGCCCCAAGAAGTTCCTCTGTACAGCACCATTTGTGGATGATAATGTGATTGTGACACTTGCAGACAATACCAGCAATTCCTCAAACGGGAGGTCCAAGGCTTGGTATTATCATGCTCAGCTAGTGCCAGAAACATGGGAAAGATCAGAGCTAGTTCTGGGAGTAAAATGCCTATGGCTCACAGGAGAGCTATCATTTGTCAAGTGGAGATCAACTTTAACAGCAGCTGGTACAAATCTCTCACCAAAGTCACAGCACTGTTTTTATCGGTCACTTTGGGGGAAACTCATCCACTCTTTTCTGTTAAAAATAACATAAAATAAAATAAGGAAGAGCAGAAGCAGCTTGTTGTCCTAGGAAGGGCTTTTAATCTGCCTGTGCAATAGTAATTAATTTTGCATAATGTCTCATGCTGCATTCCACCCTGGAGGAGGCAATGCTTGATGTGTGGGCCAGGTGATTCACTGGTGATCACAGGAGCCAGCTGTAAATTTTTTCTGGAGCTGGCAGAAAAGTCTACTGAAATTCTGAGAGGAGGAAAATGTGACAATGTCATCATAAGTTGCTCATCTTCAACATATGCATCAGTCAACATTTGCAGAGTGTTGAAATTTTAGCAAGGAATGGACAATTCCTTTGCTAAAGAATTCTCAGAATTCACCCCAAGTATAAAATTCCTACTATCCCCATATAATAAATCTCACTAATCAGATTAAGGGAGATGCAGTGTGTAAACAGAATTGTAGGGGGCTTTGAGGCATTTTCTGGGTGTTGCTAACTGTCAAAACATAAGTAAATTGTGCCTTAACAGTGCCTTAACAGTATACAGACAAAACCCAAACTATAACAGGAGCAAGATAGGTATGCAGAGTCAGGAGCTGGTTCCTGATGGCAGGTCCTGGTTAGGAGAAAACACATCTGAAACAGGTAGCAAGGCAGTGTTAAAGGATCTCATTGTTGGACACCTCAAGGGAAGGTAGGAACTAAGAGCTGTGTGCTTCACAGAAGCCTTCATCCATCCTACTCAGAAACCAGACCAGAAAATGGGATGGGAGTTGTTCCTACTCCTTGTTACTCAGACTGCAGCAGTAGATAGAGAGCATGCTGCTTTTGCTGTTTAATGCTCTACAGAGAGTAAAATATGTTGTAAAGTATTTTGTAAAATATGGTGCTTGTCACAAAATGTTTGTAATGAAAGGGAATAATGACACTGGAGGGAAAGCACAACTTTTGCTTAATTTTTTTTGTAGGCAGAGCTGAAGTTTTGCTGCACCTATCCTTGCGCTGGTAGAGGAGGAGGCAACTTACGAAAATTGATTTCATTGGAATCACTCAGCTCAAAAGATGGGGCAAGAGTAAATGAGAGAGAAAAAGTCCAATGAAAACTGTAATGTTTTACAAACCATTTCACCTACCTGATGAGCAGCCTAGGATCAGCTGCAATGTGCATGGGACAGTGCCCTGGCCATTCTTCCCCAGGAATCTGCTCAGGAGAAGTCTCCTGCCACAGGCCAGACCGAGCAGACTGCAGTCACACTCTGCTCTTGGAGCTGCTCTGGGCTCCCTGCATATGCTGGAGTTCAATAGGCTGTGCCCCTGTGCTCATTCTGCTGATTAAAAGTAATCTTTTTTTTTAAAGCCACCAGCATGTGAGCCACAAGAATTCGTTCATTATTGCTCAGCCGTGCTGTGAGATGTTGTCTAGAAGTAATTAATTGGGCAATGCTTTGGAAATGTGGAGGAAAAATATTTTCAGGGCAAAAAATTAGTGCAGGAAGAGGGGGAGAGGCTTGCATTTTCCCTTTGAAGTGAGGATCTTTTGCTGAGAGGGAGGGAGGCCCAGCCAGAGAAACAAACCCGCTTATAACTTTACAGTGTTATTCTCCACAGCTGGATGTATAAACTTCAGCCTGGGTTTTTTTGCCTCATTTTAAAAATAACCCTAGGAGCTGGACTTTGTTAATGAAAATTTGTTGTGGGAAAGTTTGTTTTTCAGGAGAGGGAACCCTGCCCCTGTTGCAAACCCTCCCTTCTAGGCCGGTGCATGCAGCCCTGGGAGGTCCACGCCACTGGACCGTGTGCGGCTCTCAGTGTCATTTGCAGAACATCTGCTGCTTTCTAGCCAAACCTCAAATAATCCTGCAACTTTAACAGGAAACACAAGTTCATGCAAGGAAAAAAGGGTGGGGACCCAGCAGCTGTCAGGCAGGCCTATTTATATCCAGAGTGCCAGTGCTGACGTTGGTAATTCCCTGGTGAGGTCTCTTGCCCAGCACAGCATCAGCTGTGCTGTTCTCTCTGGCCATGGGATTAAGTGGCACTAAATCTGAATTAACTTTTTACAAAAATGCCTTTGAAAGTACAAAGTCTTCTGCCTTCTGCCCTGACTTGAGTCTGGAGAGTCTGGGTTCCATCAACTTGTCCTGAGAAGGTGGCTCTTAGCAGGTTGTTTTGCAGTCATCCATTTTCAGAGGGGTCCTGTGGATTGGGGATCCACCAGCACAAGGAAGCTGGCAGCACTCTAAAATGAAGTGATTCTTCATCCAAACAGGATGAAGAATGAACTGGAGACTCAGGTACAAAAAGGGGGAGACCTTGGAGAAGGGAGGCATATACCAGGAACTATCAAGGGAAAGGGGGCAATCCTTTCCAGAGGCAGAGATTGTGTGTCAGTGTATGTGCAAAGTCTCCAGGCAAATCAGGCACCATGGATTCAACTGCAGAGACACTGGCATGGGGTACTTTGCATGCCTCTAGTAGGTTTTGAACTTGGATCACATAAGAAATTGACTTTGTTTTGCAACAGGGAATTTTGCAAATCCAAAAAAGAAAATTGAGTGTTCCTCTTCAAAGACCACCATCTCCTTTCTGTTCTTGTCACACTCACCTGTCAGAGATGGCACATATACAGATGAGAGAGAGCTGCCGAAATTGCTGGGAGAAAGAATTATGCTAATATAAACAATAATTAGCAAAAATAAAATACTGCCACTCCCAGTGTCCACCCACTCGAGAGCCACCCAGGCTCTGACAGTGTTTCAGGCAAGCAGCCTTGTCTTCCGTGGCCTGAAAGAGGCATAAAAGTGGTCCCTCTGCTCCCCAGTGGCTTGGGCCAAGACACCGTGTCCCACCATCAGCTCCCTGTGACACCAGGTTCCCTGCAGGCACTGTGACTGTGACAGCTTTGGCACACCAGGAAAACAGGCAGCACTTTGGAATTTTGGGGTTCGTGGGTGATCCGGAGCTCTTTTGAAAAAGGGGTGATTTGGCATTGAAGTAGAAAAAGGAGTTTAGAAAGGAGTGGTGTTTATTATCTGTGGCTTTAAAGGAGCGTTGTGTTCTGGCAGACAGGGCCCGGCTGGGGCTGCGGGTTCAGCTTTGCTTTCAGCCTGCCCGTTCTGCAGGTTGAGTTTAATTGCGCCGCCGCACGAGGTTTCCGTGCTATTTTAAGGAAGCGTGTGTACTCATCAACATTATCAGGGAAACGCAGATTCCCAGAAGCGCCCCTCGTCGCAGAGGAGCGGACAAACCTCCTCAAACACCCCGAGCCGGTCGGCTGGTCGGCCTCCCCCTCCCTGCAGCTCCCCGGCCCCTGCCCTCCTTGTGCCCCCCATCAATAATCCGCCTGCTTTCGCCAGCGGTGACGCTGATCGGACGGGGCAGCTCAGTGAACTGGCAGGGACGCGATTCCAAGGTCACCCGGGGATCCCCAGCCACGGGCCAGCCCAGGGGCAGAGGGCTGGGAATCAGCCCCACCGCCGCCCGGGGAGGGAGAAGAATAGGGTAAAGAGAGGGCAGAAAGAGAGAGAGAGCACAAAAGAGCTCGAGGCGCTTAAATAGCGCTTGGGATGGTTGTTGTGATGGGGCCTGGGCCCTTTTGGATGCTGTTGCTGACACTTTTAAGCGAGCTGACAGCCCCGGTTCTAGAGGATTATGTTCAGTAGCGACTTGCTGTCCCTGCCAGTAGGCACAAACAAATAGCTTATTACATCGGGGCCAAAGTTATCGAAATGGCTTTAAAAAAGCAGTCAGCTTTAGTCTCCCTCTGCTCATTAGAAACTGCGGTTAATCACTTGCTGTGAAAAGGCTCACCACCAACTTGCTTACTCCTCCAGCCCTTCTTTTCTGCCCTTCTCACAAGTAAATCCCTTATCCAGCTGGTCCGTCCCCCTGCCATCAAATAATTCCGTATGCCTGCCACCCACTCTGCCTGGATTAACCTCAGGTGGTCACTACATTGCACGGTTCTTGAAAAGTGCTGCCTCTGAGCAACATCTCTTTGCTTTTATTCCTAAGCCTGGGTTTTAAAATCCCTCAGTGTATCTTGAACCTGCAAGGCTCTTTCCCCCCAGGCTCTGCTAGCAGTTTAATCGCCTCTTGTTTCTCTTAAGTCCCCGCCTTACCAAGCTGGATGTGTGAAGAACGCCGATGGGGAGGCAATGACTTCTGGCTCCCCAGCTCTGCTGGGCACCTTCTCCACTGGCTGCTGGCTTGGACAGCAAGGGCTGATTTCTCAAAATCCTTGGTCTCTTGGGTGTGCTTGTGCCATCCACCCAAGCTTTCATGCCACCAGAGCCCTGATGTGCCTTGTGCCTGCTGCTGGCCACCCCACAGCCAGTCTTGTCCTGATGTGGTAATGGAAATCTCTCTGGGTAGGAAAGTAGATTTTTCTTTCCAATGTCTGAATTGGGCAGCTGCTGTGGCCACATCTCCTAGTATGGAAATCTTTTGGGGGCTTCCAAACGCTTTATGCTTTTGTTGTCTAGTGCTTGGTGTCTAACTCTTGCTCTGCTGGAGGAGGCAATGGCTGTGAGTTCGGCTGTGAGGAAGGCAGGAGAGCCCAACGTGTACTGTGACTGGAAAAGCAGCCTGGGATTTTAAATGGAGGCAGAGGCAAAGGCACTGTCTTGTATGTTAGCGTTGCCCGATGTCAAGTACCTGGCTTCCAATGCAGGGACGTTCTGATCACCTCTCTGGTCCATCTGATTTGTTTACTAAAAGCACTAAGACAACAGCTAGAAAATGAAGAAAGTAATGTTCTGGCCCCAGTGTGCTGCTATTGTAACCACAGTGGTTCTAAGCTCTGCCCAAACCAGAAAGACTTTCATTCTGCAAGGTGCCATAGGCAAATTTGCAAGGAATCACTGCCCCCCAACAGTGTTTGGTGAAAGGAGCAGGGTGGGCTTCCACACCTCACAGGGTACCCACAGATGCAGTGAAGCCTCTGTCTGGATTTCCAGGAAACTCCAGGGTCTCACTCTCACTGATTACAGGAAAGAAAACTAGATCAGAGGGAAACATTGGAAATGCCTTTAAACAGAGAAATCAGTGAGACTCCCACATGTACTGTAGAGGCAATAATGTGTTTGGGAGTGTGGGAATTCTGTTTTGTACTACGAAGTCTCAGCTATTGGGACGTGATTTTTATCTGTGTCACTGTGAGCCTGCCAGACCTCCTGTGTGGAATGGAACTGCCTGCAAAGGGTTGGCTGCAAATGGAAGTGTGACTTTCACGGAATCCCAGTGACAATGAGGCAAGGAAGACGGTCCATTTCCCTTCCAGCCATCCTCTGGCTTGGTTATGGTGTGTGCTGCTGCTTACCTACAAGATGATTAGCAGAGCTGCCAGCAAGTGTACCTGCTCTGTTCACAACTAGTGCCTCTTCACAATTGGTGCCTCTGGTTTGTGATGGTTTCCCGAATTTGCAGAGCTTCTCTAATGTCCTCTGCTGAAGCTTTGGATTCCACACAGGGAAATTCAGCCTTTGGCTCAGCTCCCTTTCAGGCAAACCTGTGGCACTTGCGACAAGCCCCAAGAAGGGAGGTGTACCTGTGGCACCATCCATGGGCCACCATTCTGACAGGTCCCCAAGCCTTCCACGCCACTGGAAGCAGCAGAGAGAGCCACCCACCCTGTGCCTGCCTGGGCCGTGTTGCTGCAGCTGCGCCGTAAGGGCAGCCCTGGGGCTTTAGGGACAGGGACTGATTTCCTGCCCTGCCTTTTGGCTGCTTCCAAAGGTGTCACTCGGTGGTCACAGCTGGCATGGTGGCACTTGGGGGTCCTGCTGCAGGTCGTACAGAGGTGGTTGAGCAGCAGCCTTGAGATGGCACGTGAGGAAATCCCCTGGCATGAGGGACAGGGACAGCACAGGGCGGCAGGGAGCGGCTGTGGGGCACTGCCCCTGCCAAGCACCACTCCATGGCTGGGCTGATGTGTGAGCAGGCACAGGGCATGGAGGGAGCAGCCAAGTGAGAGCTCAGCTCAGGCTTTCCCTGTTTTCAACGGGCTTATCCAGCACAGCAGCATTTTTAAAGCCGTTTCAGTCTTTCATTAAGTGCATTGCAGTGCAGCTGCTCTTGGAGTTTCAGAGGGTGTGCAAAGCTCTGCTCTGACTCCTAGAGTCAGAAAAAAAGTACAAATCACATTTTCCACAACTGTGTGGACGTTTTCCCTCAGTGAATTCACACAAAGTAAATCACAACACCTCACTTGGGATATTCCTTATACCTTAGACCGGAGCCTCTCCTGCAGCCTCCCTGAAGCCACTGGGACAGCAGCACAGCCACTCTGGGGTTTGCTGCTGTCACACACTGTTTTGGCTGAGGGAGGAGGAAGGCTCACACGGGACAGGGAGGCCCCTTTGCTTGGCAGCCTGTGTGCGGCTCCGGGCCAGGCGTGCGAGGAAGGACAGGCAGCTTTAAGACCTTCCTCTGCCGCTGAGGCAGCTGGGGCTGGCCTGATGCCCAAGTATAAACTAAAGCAGCTTCACAACTGGTTTAATTTATGTCCAATTGCCAGTAGCCCTGGGGCATTTCTGTCAGCCGAGGCTCAACCAGCTGTAGCAGCATCCTGGTTTCTGCTTCCCCTCTCGGTGCTCACTGCTTTTGCCACTGGCTGAGCAGGATCAGGGTACAAGTGGCCCCAGTGTGGGTTCTTCTCAACAGACCATCTTCAGGATGTCTGTGCTGCTCACCCTGCTATCTTCTGGCCAGGTCACAGCCTGTGTTTCCACCTTGCTGTATGGAAAGCACTTCTTTCTCATATTTGTGATGGTGCTTCATGGTCTATATCCATACATATGACGTGAGCAGCGAACTCCTCTGCAAACCACCCACAAATCACCCTGGAGTCAAAAAGCCCAATCACAAAGACTACAAAGAAATATGAAAAGACTGTCTGGAACTCAGAAATAGATGATGTACAGTAATTTTCCCCATCTCTCTGCTTTTGCTGGAATTAATCAACAATCTCTGCCTGCAATTGCTGGGAGTAATTTATTTCAAGAAATGCAAAGAAGGAGCATTTAGGATAAATATTTAAATTTCCTCTTCCAGCCCATCCTATTCTCAATCATTGTTTGTGTTCAATTCAGTCAGCTATGCATAAGCTGATGCTCGTTCTCTGTGCTCTGGATATTTGCATTTTTTTTTTCTCTACTGAATCTCTGATCCCTAATTCTTTCTTGAGTGGGAAAGGAATTATGTGAGGAAAATTCCCTCGGGGACTGAATTCTGAGTGAGAATACATAGGGTCACCCAGGACATGAAGAAACTCTTACAGACAGGTTTGGTGCTCCCAAATGCTTCTGTCTACCTAGGCCTTTTTGATTTACTCCCCCTCTGCTTGGGATGGTGAAGTAGTGGTACTGAGGGCAAGGGAACAGTGTGAGCAAAAATGCAAAAAAGCTTGATTCTGGAAGGTGTACATATGTCAAGTTGTATGGAGAACATAAAAAAATAGATTGGAAATATGCAAAGGCTTTGGTGTTGTGGAAACTATTGAAAAATATTTTGCAGGGTTTTTTTACAGGAAAATTACATAAATTGAGCTGTGAGAATAATCAAACAAAAAATATATATATAATTCAAAAGCAAAACTTCATCTCTTTCAAACTGAGAAGTCCAAAAAGATGAAGAGATGAGAATAAAGGATTAATTCTGATCTGTGATTGTTCATGCATGCATTGGTCATGGTTTTCCCCCAGCTTCCTGTAGCCAAATGTCTCCAAACACAGTCTGGACAGGTCCTGGCTGACCCCCTGCCTAAGCTGGGCTGCCCCACCAGGGCTGCGCTTCCCACTTTGGTGAGCTCTAATTAGCTCCTGCCAGCAGAGGTTTGAACTGGAGCGGGCTGGGGGAGAGTCATATATAAACTTTAAAGGCAGCTCATCCACCACGTGCAATTTGTGTTTTACACCTCATGAATTTTAACGGCTGAAGTTATAACTTCACTGTAACCCCCTGTGTGCCGGCACCCCTGCCTCGGCCGTCTGGGGATGGAGGCTGTGTCACAACCGCAGCTTGCCTGGCTCAGAGAGGCTTTCCCTGCATCCCTGCCCTCCCTCGGCCAGCAGGGCCAGGCTGAAGGTGCAGCTTTCACTGCCTTTCCCCCAGCTCCAGTGCTGCAGCAGCCAACAGCAATTCCTTTTCTTCTCCTAAAAGAGCTCAAGCGCTTGTTCAAGCCCTTCCTTTCACGCTGAGTGTTAGAGTAGCAAATGCCCTCCAGATACCACTACGCGGCTGCTTAAAAACAAAATAACAAACATAAAAACACAGACAACTGCAGCATGGAGTTAAAAATCTCTGCACTGCTGGCAGGTTTTGCAGAAAGCCGTGGCTGGACGGGCTTGATCTTCTGCGACTGTCGTTTGCACTGTCATTAAAAGTCGATGTTGTGACTCTATAACAACACCTCAAAACGCTTGGTGGAATCAGAAAGAAGTTAATTTTTTTACAACATGAAAACTGCACATGCAGGTGAGAGCTGGGACCTCTGCTCCCCAGTGGTGTTTCATTACGGCACTGAAACTATTAAACCAATTTCCTAGCGCTCGGGTGTGAGGTGCTTGTTGGATTTCCCAAGCTGAACAGACCAGCTCAGAAGCCTGCAATTCATTAAGCAAGTTATCAGGCAACAGCCTCCCCTGCTCTCTCTTTGGCGTGCCTGCAATTCCTAACTCACAGCTTGGATTTTTTCCAGTTTGGTATAGCAGGAGGGAGAGATTCTAAGTCTTTTATTTGGGGCCACGATGCCCCAGCAGGTCAATTAGTTGAGTGTGAGTCTCTCTGAGAGTGGGGGCTGGCAGTGCTGCCCTCAACACTGCAGATTCACCCTCACCAAGCCCTCTGCAGCCACTGGGGACGGCTGTAAATGAATCAAGCCAGGTAGCAGAGTGGCTGAGGCTGCCAGGGCTCTGCTGGGACGGTGTCCCGTGTTCCATGGCAGGGTTATCAGCCGAGCTGGCAGCTGGCAGCAGTGGGAGCTGGCTGAAAGTGAGCTTAGCTGTCTGGAGGGCACGGTGCAGATGTACCCTGTGGTCAGCCAGCCTGATGTGTGCTGTCAGACCTAAGTGAGCTGTCAGCTCCTTAGCCAACACACACGAGCTAACATCCTAAAGCAAGACAATGCTTTAGGACATCCTAAAGCCTTAAAGGCAAGACATCGTGTTCCTTCATGCAACTTAAACCAGCCAAATCTGGCTTAGGCTTGCACATCAACACTCCCTTTCAAGGGGCAGCGGCAAGGATGTGTTGCCAACAGTCCTTTATGTCCTGATTGCCACAGAGCTGTACTGGGTTGTTTCTAAATTTTCAGTCTGTACAGGTTTTCTGGTGAAGGGGCAGAGCCTGAAAACTGCTGCTGAGTACTTGCTTTCCTTGGCTGTGATGTGGGGGACTCTCAGGAGCAATTGGTGGGCCAAGGATTCAGAGCCACTGCCTATAGGATGGGGAGGCATGAGTTACCCCACAGAGTGAAGGTGTCAGAGGAAAGTGGTACACCAGGTCAGTTTTTACCATCTCTCATCAAACCTAAAATTGCCTATGAAACTGGGCCACATGCTGCCATCCTGGAGCCACTACACGTCCCTTGATGATTTTGCAGGAGGCTGTGCTGACTGCTCGTACATCCAGCTGCTGCCTGCTCTACCCACCATGAATGAGAAGCAGGAAAAACTGGCTTGTGCTGAGGTCTGTGCGGCTGCAGCTGGATGGCTCCCGACGCTGAAGTTTGCCGGGCAGCCGCCGAGGCATGGCACCCTCCCAGGAGCAGCCCTCCCAGGGAAAAATCTGGTGTTTTGGAAGCATTGCAGTCAGGCAGGGACAGACTCACCCTCCTCTTTGGCTCTCCTTTTGCCCTTCCTTTGGGTGAGGTGATGACACGGGATGACAAAGGGGCTGTGGATGCTCCTCAGTGCTGGGCTGTGCTGCGCACTAAGGCTGGTGCTCAGTAGTGCGGGAAGGCCTTTTCTTCCAGGCCTTTGCATTTGCAATTTGAATTTAATCCCGTGAGCTAAAGATAGCTCTGGCTCGCCTATTGTTCCTCCAGCTGGCAACAGCTTTATTTCTTTGATGCTTTCAGTTCTCAGTCGTTTCCAAGGAACTGACAGACGCTTCTACCACAGAGCCTGTCCCAGCACTGTGTCACGCTGGTCACCACGTTCACTCCTCTGGCCCTCCCTTCGCTGCTCAGCTTCCCACTGGCAAGGTCTCTGCCTGACACTGCAGGTTTCCCTCTTGCTGGCATGGGCTGACTTCAGGGCTGCTCCCCAGTGGCTCCTCCAGGAGCAAGAGTTATCCTCAGGAGCAGATCTTTCGTGAAAGTCTTACTCAGATATTTGTTAATTGATCATACTACCATTACTCCATTGGAAGAAGTAAGTGATGCGATCCTTTCCTGTATTCTTGGTGGCTGTGTTCATTTGTGTACCTCTCTAACTCACCTTTATTGTGTATCTCTCTGGTAAGAGTTCAGTCATTACTTTTTTCAGGAGCTTTCTGTGTCACATCAGCCAAGGAAATGCAGTCTCTGCAAGGTCACTGAATGCATGTTTATTTCTCAAGTAGTTGGAACAATGATTTGAAGTGGATTAATATTGGCAAGCTCTTATCTTTGTTTAGGTTTCTATGTGGTGTATGTGCATCACGTATATATCCATCATATGTGTCATACACATTATGCTGTATATGTGAATTGGTATCTTGTAATCTTAGGGACAAAAACGGGGTGCCTTTCCAAAAATTGAATTTGGGACTGTTCCATGCTAATTTGTGTTGTTAATTAGCTATAGCAGGCAGCCAATAAAGCAACGCAAATGATTTCAGGTTCCTTAGGAAATGTGCCAGTACGAAGGCAAACACTGATTTAGATGTGGAATTTTCACAGCGCCTCTCGGTGAAACTCATTCATTAAATTTAATAAACGTGCCGCGGTTGTGGGCTGCTGGTGAACACTGTGCGACCCGGAGGAGGGGGATGGTGAATCCCTCCCTGGGCGTACCAGCAGCTCCCATCGCCCTGGCAGGAGGGAGGGAGAGCCCTGCCGGCTGCGGGCAGCCCCGCAAGCCGCAGCGGTGATTCCCGGCCGGCTCGCACCGCTGGCGCGCTGCCCGGAGGGCTGCCGGCAGTCGGGAGGCGCCGAGCCACAAGGAGCTGCACGGGACATGAATGCGAAAGATATTCAACAGGGACACTTCCTTTCCTGCGGCTGAAAAAGCCGTTCCTACGTGGAAGTGTTGTTGCAAAAATCAAACTCGGCACAAGGGGAATTCTCTCTCTGGGTTCCCAGGTAAACTAGGGGAAGTATACGGGCCAGGTAAACTGAGGGGAGTAACTGCAGCCTTCCCCCCTTTTCTGGAGATTGTCCTAATGCCACAAAAGTCTGTATGTGAGAGCATAACATCAATACTGCATTTAAATATTTCTCTGCCCTCCATCCTTCCCCAGTACCTGGTTTGGGACAGAATGAGGATCTCAAATAAAAGCACTCTGCAGCAGAACACCAAGTGTTTGGAAAACTAGCCATGAAGGATTCAAGACACTTCAGCAGAGTGGAAGGAGGAGATGAAAGTTTTCCAGGAGAGGGCTCTGAGTGGCCTTAGGGATGGACAGACTCCAGAAGCATCAGTTATTCACTTGAGCCCGTATGTTTTGGGCTTTGGACATCTTACAGTCATACAACTGGGAGATCTCTCCATGCAGGCTCCAGGACTTCTTCCCACACAGCTGCTGGGGTGCTCTTCTGCAAGTCTGAGGAGTGTCAGACTGAGAGAAGCTGTGTTTTGTCCCTGAAGTCAAAGGAAGCAGACACAGGAAATCTCAATTGCCTTGATAAAGTTGTCAGTGAATGGCCATCCACATCAGATACAACCTGAGTATCCCCAGGGTGCTCCAGGAAATGTGTGTACCTGTGTTCACTGCTGTGCTGAGTCCATGCTTGACCTCTGCAAGTACATCCACCTGGTACCTCTTAAAAGAAGAACAGCATGTTGAAGTAAATTTTGATCATCTGTACTACATGTGAGACCTGAAGCCTTCCTGTAAGAGGACTCTGATGTTCTGATTTAAGGGATGAAATAAAACTGTTTGTGAAGGCAGAGTTTGCCCCCATGTTTGAGGCAGAGCGACACTGATGATTTTAATTGCTTATCCCCTTGGGGGAAGCAATGACAACAGTTCCATTGATTGGACTTCAGTCTGTGGTCAGTAGCAAGCACAAAAAACTTAAATGGAAAAGGACATGTCTGGCATAAAGAAAAATAAGGGTTTTCTCCCTGTTGGGAGCCTTGTGGAAGACATTTATTAGTGACACTGTGCAAGCCATGTCTGCACTACAGGGGCCTGCACTGGGCAGGCTGCAGACCCATGTACACAGCAGTATGAGGGAACATGCTGAGATGCCTCGTGCTGTTGATGTTGTGCTTTGGGGGACATCCTTAAGGAGAGAACCTCCTCGTCTGTCAGAAAAAGAGAAATGATTTTGTTTGTCACAGGAGATTAAAGACACTATGGTACAGGAGGCAGACCCATCACCTCAGTGATGATAGCTGTGGCAGTTCATCTGGAGGCCATCTAATGCAGCTCATAAATGAGGTTCCAGTTTCTGAAGGGACATAAGAATTACCTTACATTCCTCTTCATATTTTATATTATTAATAAAGCAATTTTATTAATACTCTACCTGCTGTTGTGCCTTCCTTATTGACATCCAGAGAGACCCCTGCACCTCCCCGTGCAGAATGCCCTCTGGTGCCCCTTGAAGCCCCTCAGAGGGGTTGGTTCATGAGGAGCTTGTCCAGGGTCTTTCATTCTGAGGAATTCTGGGGTTTGCTCATTGTGCAGACAGGAGCTCAGCCTGGGAGGCACAGCAGGCAGAGTGCAGGCAGAGTGCAGGCAGCTCACTGCTGCTTCTTGGGTGTGTGACAGAGCCAGGGTGAGAGGCCACCACGCCGTACCGGGGGCTGGACAGCTGGATCCAGGCAAGAGGGCCACTAATTCAACCTTCCCACCTCTGAGGAGAACCAGCTGCTGCTGCTGCCAGTGCAGACAGGGCACACAGCAAGGCCATGGTGTTGGCTTCCCAGCCTGGGTGATCCTCCCCCTCCCGGGCTGCTGCCTGCCAGGATGAGTCACGCCTGCTGCTGGAGCCAGGGCTTGGTCCCGTGCCAGGAACGCACTCCGGAGGGAGACTGCAGAGAAATACAGAATAATTTGCAAATCCATAAAAACCCCATGGCTTCCCAGCACGGGTCTCTCAGCAGGTGCCAGAGCGTGTTTGTAGCAGGTGTCACCTGCCCATGTGAGCTCCTGGGGGACAGGCCCCTGTGCCAGGTGACCTGGCAGGTCCGTGGAGTGCTGGGGGTGGGCCGTGAGTGCCAGAGCACGTTGATGCCAGGGGCTGCACGGAATGGGGCTGCTCCCACCACAGGACTCGAGAGCCATTAGCCAGGGCACGCATGGTGACGCCGTGCCGCAGGCGGAGGGGAACCCCGCTAGCCATGAAATGGCATGGAAGACCCCCAGGAGTCTTGTAGAACAGAATGGTGGAGTGTAATGAATAGTCAGACATATGGTAAAAATGAATTAATGTCGAGTTGCCATCCACTCTGCCATTTTTTGCTTTCAGTTTCCCTGCTGTGCCTGTCTCCTGGCATCACTGAATCTTGATTCAGGGAGAGGCAGCCAAGTAGCTTCCTGTGAAGCCAACATCACATCCTAAGTTGGCCAACAACTTGGGAGTGCTTTCTCCTGGCTCCATCTGGCTAGGACTTTCTCGCCTGGCCTGGTGGAGAGTGACCCAGCCCCAGAGGCATAGGTCTGTGTCTCCTCCCCTCTGGCAGGGAGCCACCTGCCTTCGGGAGATGCCAGCTGATGGTGAGCACAAGTGCCTTCAAGCAGGAGCTGCCTTGAGCATGTCAAAACAAGTCCTGAATCTCAGGTCTCACAGCTACAGAAGCAGTGGCCCTGATCCAGGACTGCAGGAGGTTCACCTGGAGCTCCTGGAGAGCTCTGTGGCCAAGGTGCAATGGCTTGTCTGCTGTCTGGGGATGCTGGCTGTTTAGCAATATCCTGATAAAGAGGAAAGGTCCAGCCTGGTGGAGCAAACTTGAAGGAATGACTTTTGAGAGCCTGATGCATTGCTATGGGCAGCACCAGTGCAGATGTGTGTGTTTGTGTGTATGAGTGCACATCTGCATGTGCGTACCTTGAATAATCCCAATTTTCCCAACAACAAGTAAAAGACTACCATGAGTCAGTTCATGAACTGTAGGTACATGATAAAAAACTTGCAGAGTCCAAGAACTGGATGAGGCAGAAAAGGGCAGGAGTATTATATCTGTCCTCTGCCTTCCTGCTGCAGCCTTTTCATCCACAGGCATCTCTTCTTGTGCTGCTCACAGCACAGATGGGCTTTCTCCAAAATGAGTGGGCTGCTTCTTTGCTCTTGGAACCTCTGCTGTGTCTCAATTTGAAGGGGCCTAGCGTTAAAACAGAGGGGCAGGAGCATAGCTGGGGGGCTGTGCAGGCAGGGAATGCTCCAAGCCGGGATGCAGGGGAGCCTGCCTGCTGCGGGTGCAGCTGGAGGAGCAGTCTGATGGCAGCAGTGCAGGCTGAGGCAGGCGTTTGCATTTGCGTGTGAATGCACGTGTGCATCCGTGCCACAGACCAGGGAAATGCTTGTGCAGGAAGAGTGAAAGAGGAGCTACAGCCTGGGGACGTGTATTTGGCTGCAGCCACACCTCTTCTTGCTCCTGGGTGCCTCCATCCCGGGGCAGGAGCATCACCCCCGCTGCCCCCAGCACAGCACCCGCAGCCCCTGGCAGTGCCTGGGAAGCTGTGCGGTTTTAATCAAGGCTCCTTGCTGAAAGCAAGCTTCCTCCTCTGCAGGAAAAAATCCTCGCTGGCTTAAAAACAGCTGTCACAGTACAGATCCTATTCTTGGATTTCTTGGAAAAAAAGGGAGTGCTTGTAGGGGCTAAAGGGCAGGAGACGTGGGTCGGGTACTTGTGCTCTGCTGCTCTGCTGCTTCCTCGGCTGCTGAATTCCCATGTAATGGGAGGCAAGTCACTTATTTTTTATATTATATAGGACGAGGGGAGAGAGAGGAAGAGAAGAAGAGGACAGTGCTATTAAGCAACCTTTGTGAAGCGATTTAAAATCCACAGTGGAAAAAGCCATAAATGTCACATCACATTCATTACTGAGCGGCGGCGGCTGCGGCCGTGGCTCGCAGCGAGTCGCTGTGGCCGGGCCAGCCTTGGCAGGCTGTTCCCCCGCCGCCAGGATCTGTCCCTCCCACTGCCGCCTCCCGAAGTAATTTTTATTACACAGCAATCACCTGTGACCCTGAGATATTTTTAATGCCTGCATTTTTAGTGCTGCTGTTCTGCGGGCGCGGGGCTGTTCAGCCCGGCAGCGTGGCCCTCCCTGCCGCTGCTGCTGCCTCATCCTCCTCATCCTCCTCCTCATCCTCCTCATCCTCCTCCTCTGGGCGCGCCTGGGCTCCATCCCTTGCGCAGGCAGCCTGCTCCTGCCGCCCACAGCGGGGATCAGACGCAGCGGCAGCTGGGGAAACAATTGGGTGCCAAATTAGAGCGGCTCTTCAAGTAATTGAATGATGGAGCCGCGCTCATAGTTAAAAAAAAAAAAAAAAAAAAAAAAAAAAAAAAAAAAAAAAAAAAAAAAGCGCCCCAGTTTCGCAGTATGAGTCACCGGGGCTGCTGTGCTCTGAGCTGTTTAAAAGTCAGACCGTGGTGGAGGTCAGGGGATGGAGCTGTTCTGCTCCGTGCTGCTCAGGGCTGGCCCCTCTCCTGGGAGAAGCCCAGGCTGTGCCCGGCCGTGCTGCGGGATGCTGGAGTGATTCAATCCAGCCGCACGAAGCTCACCTCCCCTCCGCCCGTGTGCTCAGCCCGCGGCTCCCCCGGGCTCGGGGGGACACCCCCGGCAGCCGCAGCCGCTCTCGCTGCGGTCACGCCGACAGCTACAAGACAGCTCCTGAAGGGATGCTTTAGTCAAGCAGTCAGGAGGGAAAATTTCATCCAGAGCTGGGCTAACCTTGCATCCTCTCCTGCTCCTTGTAGTGGGAGCAGGCGGAGCGCTGTGGGCTCCAGCTGAAATCGTGGGTCCTGCCAGCACCCTGAACGACAGCACTGGCTGGGGAGCAGTGCTGAGCCCTTGCAGGCATGGAGAACAGCAAATCTGACCTTAATTGCTCTTAAAAGACCACGCAGATGAGTATTTGCCCCTGCATTAACATTTTAACAGCCTCCTCGAAAGAAGTGAGGCTAGAGAAGCCAAGGAGCAGCAAGTTTCACATTATCAGGGCTCCGGGAACTGGGGCTGCAACAAAACCTCCTGATATCTCAAGACACACAAGATACAGAGATTATCTTTGCAGCTCATGCAGCACTGTGTGGGCAGTCAAAACCAGCAATGACACTCTCACTCATCCTCTTTCCCACACTTTTAAGGAAAGTGGAAAAAACCTGTACTGATGACATTTTGGTTGTACTTACTCTGTATTGGGACAAAGCAGGCAATAGCCATGCTGCTTGAATTCATAATGTCTCCGTGGGTGGAGGCCTTCACGTGTCTCTAGTCCCTTGGCCCATTTGAAGTTTTAATACCTTTCTGGTCCCTAGATGTATTTTCTTATCCAGAGGTAGCTCCAGTATTGTCTCTAACACATGGCTTTTACAAAAGAGGGGCACAAATTAGAATAGCTATTTTGCTGGGCATGGTAATGATGATTTATAGGAAGTTTACAAAGGTACTGAAGTTTGTTCAAGATAGGTATGGTATGGAAAAGAGAAAGATTTCTGCATGTTGCAGGTTTTGTCATTATTATAAGTTAACCTGGCATTTATGGAAAAATGTAAGCAAACAAATCTACTTCAGGGAACTGGCCAAAACCCTCTCTGACTGTCAAAGAGGTGACTGAGTGTGGTGACTTGTTTAAGGGGTAAAGATGTCCTTCATCGTGTTGTGCCTTGTCTCCCAGCTCTACTCCCAAAGGAGTGGGAAATGCCAGGTTCAGAACAGGCTGGTCTTTCCACAATCCTTGGTATCAGTCTTCTCACCTGGAGCAACACTCTAGAGCAAAATACAGAGCAAGAATTCTGCATGGGTTTCCCATACAAACCCCAGGAATGGTATGCAGCATTCACAAGCTGGGCTGCACACAACCCAGGGTATCAGACTGTGCCTGTGGCCAGTACACCTTCACGGGCTGTTCCCAGGTGTCACCTGCTCATTGCCTTCCTGGGGCTTTTTCCTCACCTTGCACTGTGTCAGAGCGGTGCACCCTCACCTTGCTGTTCCCAAAGCCCTTTGCAGCTTGAAGTGTTTTGATTTAGGCTCTTTTTTTTTTTTTTTTTTTTTTTTTTTACCTGTGATAGTAACTCAGTAATGTGGGCAGCAAATTCGAGCAGCCGAGCGCAGTTCCTTGGATACTCATTTCCTCATCACTGGTGTGTAGCTCTTATGTTTTATGGAAGGTTGTGTTGCTGGTGCAAAGGCACCTCCTTGCCTTTCCCCAGGTCTGATTGTTTCCTCCAGCTTTGCATACAAGGGGGTTAATAAGAAGCTGGTAATTCCCCCCAGCCACTGTGGAAGCCTGATCAGGAGCCAGCAGCGAGAGGGAGGTGAGGCAGGGATCAGTCCTTTGTAGGACTGGTGGCTTCCTGGCCCTGTTCTTAGCATGGGGAGGGTTTGGGTCTTTCCCTGCCTAGTTCCAGTGCTGACCATCCCCTGGCAGAAGAACATGCATCCCTGGCTGTTCAGAAAGAGATTATGGCACATCTCTATGACTTCTCCACATTTGTTCGGTGAGGAGACTTTATAGTGTCATGGAGCTGGGTTATGGGGTGAGGAGTGGCTGATTTTGCCTCTGTGCCAGCTCCAGCAGATGTCTGCCCTCTGTTCCTGTGTGGATGGGGAGAGTGGCTCTGTGTGTGTGTGTGAGAGAGAGAGAGAACGGAGCGCTGGCTCATGCTATTTCCTCCCTTCCCTTGGGGCTTGACTGGGACCCATTTTTTTTCTCCGCTGCCGCTCTAATAAAAAAAAGTGGCTCAGCCAATTCTCTTGAACCTGAACGCAAAGGGAAGGAGACAGGGAGTGAAAAATGTGAAATCAAATGGGTTTTTTTCCCCAACCAGCTGCAGTCACCAGGGAATGGGGCTGGGAACACGGTGGCAGTCTCCAGCAGCGGGTTGGGGGGGCAGTAATTATTCATGCGGGGACCAGGAGCAGGAGTGCTGCTCTCCCCGTCTGAGGGAGCTTGTTACCACCTCGAGTTTGCTTAAAATACAGCTCTAATTACCTGTTTAAACAATAGCTCTGTCCCTTCCTTGGTCTATGAAGACTGCACACATTTTAATTATCGGGAAGACCTTGGCCATTCACCTTTCTGAGGTATTTAATGCTTCCAGTCAAATGCCTGCCCTGATGTACTCTGTTACTACTCCACCTCTCGAACTCTCGCTGGTGGAGAGCTGCAGGGTGTCGCTGGTGAAACGACATTCTCTGGCAGATATTTTTCTGCATAATCATGGTATTTGGGTTAATTTTGCTCTGCTGGGCACATTAGTCTTTAGCTCCTAAAAAAAGAATATGCAAGCCCTCCTCCTGCCTTTCCTTTCCCTCTGTGCACACATGAAAAATAGGGCTTAGATTGTATCTGAATGTGTGATAATATTCTAGTCCTGAAAATAAATGCCAAACCTGTTCCTGGGAGAGGAACACCTTTTTTAGAGGCAGTGTATCCAGCACGGGAAGGGCTCTCCTTTTCCTTTGCCCAGACATCTATCCATCCACCCCAGCGCTGTCTTCTCCCCACAAAGCCTCCCGTTTTGGGTATTTTTCTTTTCCTAGCAAGCAGTGGGCTGGGAAATCCCCGCAGTCACAGCGCGGCGCAGCAGGGGGATCCTGCGGAGTGAAGAGCCTGGAGGCGATGGAAGCGCTGCTGCCGTCCCCGGGCACACAAACCCGGCTTTCCCAGGACTCGGCTCCTGACCAGCAGCAGAGATGCTGCAGCTGAGAGACATCCTTCCTCAGGGCCCTTTCCTCACGGATGCTGGGCGAGCAAAAGCTGGGATACCCTGAAACCCAAAGTCTCAGTGGCTGCCCCAGCTCCTGGCAGTGACACAGGGCAAGGGTAGGGCTAGTCCCAGCAGGCAGCAACTTCTTCTGGATATCCATCAGAGTGCATGGGAAAGCATCCACTGCCACACTGGGCCCAGGTGATGAAAGGCTGGCAAGAGGGCTTTGCTTCAGCAGAGTGCCTGAGAAGGGGGCCAGGACGCTCAGAAGAGGAGACACTAATTTATAGTCAGAGAGGAGGAGGATGCCAAACACTGCCCGGCCCATAAGTGTCAGCCTCTGAAACCTTGAAACTTGTCTGTGAAACCTTGTCTGTGGGGTTTGAGCCGGCCAGCTGGGAAGAACACAGAGTAAACGCAGCAAGCTGCCCGGAGGGCCTGGAGCTGTAAATCTCCACAGCCTGGATTTAAAGAGCTGCCAGAACTTTTCATGAGGTTAGAAAAACACTGGGGAGGTGGCAGAGGAACACCTGGCTGTTTCTTCCTTCCTCCTCTGCTGTCCTGCCTCTTGGGGTTTTTGCCTTCCCTTCAGGAGCTGGTGAAGTGTAATGGAGCCTTTTGGGACTGGAAGGTACTGCTCTGATTTAGGGTAATTGCCTGTATGTCATGATTCAGCGCATCAGTTGAGCACTGGTCCACCGCTGGACATGATTAACTGGACATGATTAACTGTAAAGACCACAGGGATTTTCCATGGGACTTAGGCATGTGCTTCCCTGCTGTGCAGACCGCGGTTCCCCATTACCACTGCCGGCTTCGGTGGGGTTGCTGGAGAGCAAATGCAAGAATTCAGCTCTTTTGTATCAGATCCCCCTTTGTTTTTATCTAACCGCTGAAATTGCAGAGCTGGAATATTTCAAAATATTTGCTCAGCTGGCTACGAAACGCGAGGGTTTCTTTGGAGGGGAACGGCTCATTTATTCTCCAGCCAGATCAAGCACCTCCAGCTAATGATGAGGCATCACGACACATTGAAGCCCTGCTAATGGCAGCGTCCTGAGGAGTGAAGATAAACAGTCCTTGCCGCAGCATGGGGGGATGCCGATCCCTCCCCTCCGCTGATGACAGAGGGATGAGTAAAGGAAAAGGGGAGGGGAAAAAAACCGTGCTGCTCTGGATGTCCCAGTTTTCTCGTGCCTTTTTTTTTTTTTTTTATATGTTATTATTTTATTAAAACCTAGTACCCTTACCAAAGCTAAGCGAAGAATCCCTTTCATCCGCTGGTGTGTTTCGTACCTTTGATGGCCAGCCTTTCATTTCACTTTGAGGTATCCCCGCTCAGAAAATGCCTTGCTGCCTAGGCAGCACATTTGTTCCTCCCCGGCCGGATGCAGATGTGACCAATTTGCTTCCCCGACACAATGCGAGTAGGAGCAGGGGCGGAGAGGGGAGGAAGGTCTGTGGAGCCCAGTGGCGCAGCAGAAGGCAGCGAGGACAGCGCCGTGCTATTTATTCCCTGCCTTCCACCGGGGTCTTCGGTGTCCCGGGAATGGTAAATCTTAACTTCCATGCTATAGTGCACCAGGATGCAATTTACTTCAAAGACAGCATAAATCCCTGGATGCCGCTTAGTTCACAGGGCTGTTACATAAAAAGGGTTTATGCACTTCGGTCCTGGGAGCAGGTTCGTGGTTTTCACCGTGGGTCTCAACTGAAAGGCCTGCAGTTGGTCTGAAAGTCTCACAAAGGCCTCAAAACCCGGACTGTTCCTGCCCTTCTGAACCACCCAAGTGCTGTACTCTGCCACGCCAGCCTTGGGAACACTCTCCCTCCATCCAGCCCCACTGATGCAGGGCAGTGACTCCCCCAGCGCCCGGCTGGATGGGGGGGAAGGGGAGGCATAGGGAGGCTCTGGGATTATTGTTTTTTACCCTTAGGAAAAACGCTGGGGAGGGAGGGGAGGAAGGAAGCAAATTCCTCTTTCTTTGCTACCACAGCTGTCTCGCCAAAAGAAAACAAAAAGCACTTTGGCCATGAAAAGCTGTGTGTGAAGTGGGTGCTGCCCTTGCAGAGGCGGGCTGGGGGCATGCGTGGGAGTGGGAATTTCTGCCCTGACTGAAGGCAGAAGGGCCGGGCCCTCACCTGCTGTGAGCCTTTTGGTTTCTGTGAATCCCCATGAAGTCATGCCATTTCACACTGACCCCACGAGCTTTTTGTTCTGTGGCAAACGTCACAGATTTAAACAGGGGAGAGCTAAAAGACCTCTTTAGGCACATGAAAAAGGTACCTTTTCAGGAGTGACAGAGAGCCTGCAGAGCTCAGACCCTGCTGTCAGGAGTGACGTGGGCAAGTACAGCCCCAAATAACTTCCAGAAGTGGGACTTTGGATCTGTTTAAATACTGTTTATCCACCTCTTGGCCAGGAGAGTGGATTCTAGACAGCCACCTTGCCTAGAAGACTTGCCTTATGTGCTAGCGAATTAAAATCAAGCTAGAAAACACACGGGTAAACTTCTAAGAATTTAATTTCTTGGCTTAATGTGGGAACCCAGGCATTTTCGGAATATTGCTTTTGGAGTGAAAGAGGAGAGAAGAAATCCCTTCTGCCCTCTGTAGTTCAAGCATATTAATAATGTCTTAGTTGCAAAGCTGTTTACGCCTCCCTCCCCTCCCCTCGTGCCGGGGTGCTGCTGTGTGTCTGCTCTCATCAGAGCTGCCTTCATTGTGCAGCAATGCTTCATCGTTAGCCAAAGTTGCTTTATCTTCGTGAGGGAGAATCAAGCCGTCCCTCTCGGAACCACCCATATTTCATGGCCAACTAAGCAATATTGCAAAAACATCGAGGATTCCTCAATTTCCTTGATCACGTGGAGCAGATGCTGGTTTGATGCTGGGAAAACTGATTAGCGAGCCCCTTCCTGGCTAGTCTGTCACGGCGCTGACAGCCCCAATGCAGGCAGCTTGTCCAGCAATAGAAAGACCATTACCAAGTGCATTTTTCATGCAGCGAGAGAGAGCGTTCCTGGCTGCTTTCATGCAATGAAAACAAATTTCCAAAAGCCCACACGGCAAAGTGCCCGGGTGATAATCCGCTCCTGTGCGATATTACCTTCAAATGTGTTATCACTGGGAGTGTAAAATCCTGACTCCCGTTGGAGCCCCACTGTCATTAATCGAAGGCTTTGCTCGGCCAGGGGCCTGTCTAACTCACAGGGCTGGCTGTGAAACCAAGGGCATTACTGGATGATGCTGTCATGCACAGCCGGGCAGGTCTCTTGTAAGGGAGCTGTTGTAGCGGGTGAGCTGAAATCTAGTGTGTATAATTCCAAGGAAACCTATTGGCTTGCAGAGGCTAAAAATCAAGATCAAGAGTTCAGGGTTAAATTCAGCTGTCGGGTCTAGATAAGCTTATCTCCAAAAAGTGGCTTACGAGAGATGTGCCCTGGGCTGAAATGCTTAGCTGGTGACCTGCAGGACTCCTTCCCACCAGGGCTTACCTCCAGATCTGCATGTCTCCTGCGTTTTGGATGCTAAAGCCGTGGCGGGGGCGGGGCAGGGGGTGGATAGCATGTCAGGACAGCTGTGTGCTGGCCCCAGGCCTCCAGCAGATTTATGTGCTTTCTCTTAGCCTGGGTGTCCCAAAGAGAGCAGCGAGTGGCGAGCGCTGTGGTTTTGTTATTACACAGAGGCCTGCTCTGGCGAACAGAGAAAATCAGAGAATTTTTTCCAAGCATTCTTTTTCACTCTCTGGGAAAAAAAACCCAACAAAACCAAACCAAACAACAAAACAGCCATGCCTGTAATCAGCTGCAGGAGCGGAACAGCCCTCTTAATTTATTTTAAAGTGTCCTTCAGGACTGTCTGCTTAATAAGCACGCTCCACGGCGCTGCGCTCCCCAAGGGCGGAAAGGCGCCGCTGCCTGGGAAACTCGTTTTATTTGTTCTCCAGGATTGGATGCCCTCTGCTTCATCCCACCAGACACTGGAGAAGGGAAGCAGGCACCTAAAGGAAGCAGCATGGCTGGGACAACAGCAATCCTGGCGGCTGCCTGCAGCTGCTGTGGGAGTGGCAGCTCCGTGTTTGGGATGCTGAGGAGGGAGGCTGGCACATGGGTGGCTGCCACGGCTGCGGGGGACAGTGGTGACACTGTGTGCCTGATCCCAGCCCTTTGCTCCAGGGGGCTGCTTAAAGGCACTGCAAATTCTGAGGTGGGCAGCATCTGAGCCTGTGTCACACAGCTCTTTGATCCTGTCAGAGGTGTCTGCGGATACGACACATTTCTGGGAAGGGCAGTAAATGGGAATAAAGGTCAGTTGATCAATCATCCTGCCGTCTAGAGCTGTGGTGGCCTTTGTGGGGAAAAGTAAATCAATTACTTTAACCTGTCCCTGTTTTTAAAGCCTATGCAGAAGGTTCTGGGATGCGTCACGGTGACATGGATCAGTGAGGTGCCCACTCACTCAGCCAACTTGTTAACAGAAGAAATTAAGATAGAAGCAATAAAACAAGCCTGAAATGCTGCAAGAAGGCAGTGAGGACAATGAGGCTCTTGTCAGGTTAGATGTGAGGTGCATGGATACCCCTCTGGGGGTGGTCAGTACCCACTCTTGCCTGCCACCAACCTCTCTAGGCAGAGACCTCCTCCAAAGAGAGGTCCATGCTGCTCCACATCTCCCTGAGAATCCCCTCTCAGAGCTGATACATCCAAGCAGTGCTCCAGGAATCCAGTGCTCACTCCCACATGGGTGCCAGCAGCTGCCTATGTCCCCTGGAACAGCACACTGGAGCTGCCACCTCCAAGAGAATCCCACACCCAACATTTTCTCACAGTGTATGATTTCTGTGCAGAGACACAGACACACGTGTGCCTGTGAGAAAGTTACATTTTGGCTAAAATTCAAAACATCCTGCATTGGGTGTATTGAAATGCATTAATGGGAGTCATTGCTACGGTGCTCTTGCTACCTTAAAATGATCCTGCAATGCTTGAGACACTGAAAATGAGATGTTTCATCTTAAAAAACCCCAAAAAACCAGACTATAAGGTCTGGGAATACTAGTTTAAACTTCAAACATTTTCTTTTCTTTTCTTTTCTTTTCTTTTCTTTTCTTTTCTTTTCTTTTCTTTTCTTTTCTTTTCTTTTCTTTTCTTTTCTTTTCTTTTCTTTTCTTTTCTTTTCTTTTCTTTTCTTCTCTTCTCTTCTCTTCTCTTCTCTTCTCTTCTCTTCTCTTCTCTTCTCTTCTCTTCTCTTCTCTTCTCTTCTCTTCTCTTCTCTTCTCTTCTCTTCTCTTCTCTTCTCTTCTCTTCTCTTCTCTTCTCTTCTCTTCTCTTCTCTTCTCTTTTCTTTTCTTTTCTTTTCTTTGGAAATTTTGGCAAACAGTGTATTTTGTTTTGAAAAAACAGTTCTTGTAATATCTAAGAATGATAGGAACATTTCCAAAGCTTTAAAAACCCAAAATAGGCCTTTGCTGATAGTGTCACTGAGAGAAATCCAGATGCTGCTGCAGGGAGGTCCTGAAAACAGAACATCCTTCAGCTCTTGTGTCCAGCCCCAGCCAAACACAAGCTTTCAGCTGAGAAAGTAAAAAGGAGACTCATGAAATGAAGCATTGTTTTCTCCCCAAACCCTGTAGCTTTTCAGGAAAAAAAAAAGTGTATGGAAGTCTGATGGAGACAATTCCTGAGCTAGTCCCTGATTTGCCCCACAGAAAAGCCCTAAGGGAAGGGCTTTCGTGAAAACAGTTTTACATTGGAGTTATTTTCCTTGCATTTTAAGGGCCAACATTTTTTAGGGTGGTGGCAATGTATTTTCTTTGACTTTTTTTTTTTTTCTGGAAGTGAAAAGATGGTGTATTATGCAATCAGAGAAATCTGAGGCATGGGGCCTGAGGAACAAAACACCACCCATATCGCCAAGCCTGTGTTAGAACTGTAGGATTTGGGGTCTCTGTCACAAGACAAATCTGCTACACTGAGCTCCTGTGTCCCTTTCTCCTGAGTGGTGCTGGTGAGGGTTTGGTGAGGCACCCGAGCAGTAGCAGTCTCTCCCTGCCAAAAATAAATGGGAAGCAGGGAGGTTAACTCCAGCAGGACCTGGTTAATCTGTGCTTAGATTATCTCAATTGCACCCAGGATTAGGAAATGCTTTAGCAGGGACTAATCTTACCCGGTGGACAGCAGCCTGCCTGACTTCTTAATCCCATCCCTTGACTCCCAGGACTTGACTTCCAAAACAGATGGGTCCCAGGCATCCCTGTGGCCCGGCCGTGCCTCTCTGTGGGGTTGTGGTGGGAACCCTAGATGTGATTTTGGGTCTTTTGCACATCAAACTCTGCATTTAAACATCCTTTCTTCTTTCTTTCCCCTCCTTCTACAATAACCAGGGATCAGGCAGAAGGCTCTGAGCACTGTGGAAAGTGTTAGGCAAGGACAAGACAGAGCTGTGTTAATTACCCTGATTTTCTGAAGAGATGCCACAGTGGAAGATGAAAGGGAAAACAGCTGATGTGAGAGCATTTCTTACTGCCAAGTGATGCTTTGAGAAGGTCTCCAGTGATATTTCTGCGGTAGTGTAACTGAGCTGGGTGCCCTGAACCTCAGACAACCTTCTGGGAAGGTAACTCCATCCAGCCTCTCCCTCTGGAAAGGAAAATAACTCAGAGCACAGCTGCAATGGAAATCCCCCACTTCAGGGAAAACAAGGAGAAAACCCCACCAAAACCAACAAATAATAATTTTAAAAGCATGGTTTTTCTTTTTTTCAAGAGAAATAAAACATTTTTGCACTTTTTGGCAATTAAAAAAGCCCCAAACCCCCAGGAGGATGTTGCTAGTAATAAACAATGCGAAAAACGTCACTAATTTCTTGTTTGCAAAATTGGCAGAGTTTAGAGCAGCTGAATTTGGGAAGCAAAGTAGAGGTTTGCGAGTGTGAAACACTCATGTGGCTGGCATCCAGCAGCTCCCCTGCCGGGGAAGAAAAGCCTCTAACACAGATTATCCAGCAGTTTATGCAGCTCAGCTTCAGCGGGGAGACCTTTACGACAGCAAACCTCCCAAGAGCTCCGCTTGTGAAACCCCAGCGCTCATCCCCGCGGTGCCTCCGGCCCCTCCCCACAGCATCACCTCCTGCAGGGGCTGCCTCCCGCCCAGCCTCCCCCTTCCCAAGGCTGTGCAATTCCCAAACTCGGACTGTGCCCAAAAGCACTGCTGAGCCGTAATTGGTGCCTGAGGTGAGAATTACAGAGGCCCTTGAAAGGAAGGCAAAAAGAAAAACAAAGTCCCTGCCCCAAACAAATCAGCAGAGCAGCAGCAACAGTGAATAACCCCTGTGTGATTTAAAGACTTGAAAGAGGCAATAAATAAAGTCAATTAGCCCACAGACTTTGTCCCGGCTTATGTGGAGCCAGTCTGGTAGAAAGAAGGGCAAACCCAAAACCTGTTAGCCACAAAAGCATCTCTTTTCCCTACTCTAAAAAACCCACTAAAATAAAAAATACCAAAAGGAGCAGGGGTGGTGGGGGTGATGCCAGGAAGAAAAGGAAAGCGAAAGGGCAGGTCCTGCCGGGGAACAGGCTGTTGTAAGTGATTTATTAAAATAAGGAGGGAGCCCTACTGCCAACCCTCAACCTCCCCTCCTGCTCAGAAGGAGCCCCTCACCCACAGGGGGGCTTTGCTCCCACAGTCTGGGAGTGAAGGGAGCACCAAAGATATTCCCTAGGGATAGGGCAGCTGCTTTGTCACCATCCCTCCCTGGCCCTGCTCAGTGTCCAGCAGTCAGGAAAAGAACTGGTCGTTCAAGTTTTTAGGGCCAAGGTTAGGAAAGGATTAACCCAGCCTTTCCCAGACCTCAAACACTTTTAATCAGGATTTACAGTTGTGAATTCACTGCTGAGGCCATTTACTGTCCCTCCTCTGTCTTGCAACCCTCATATCCTTTACAAGAATGCTCTTTTGATACCCTATAGGTACCTTTGCACATCCTACCCTTATTAGAAATTACCTAAAAACCACAGAGCTTTGGGACCAAAGATACTCAATATGCTTCTGTGCTAAACATGCCACAGTGTCTCTTAACTCCTGACAACCATTATCCAGCTGCTGAATGAACCTTATTATGAGCAATTTTTGTAAATCATATTAAAAGCGTAAAGTCAGAATGACGAAAAAAATGGATCTTGGGGTCATGAACTGCAGCAACACCTGGCAGGTTGGTGAAAAAAAAAAAAAAAAAGAGAGAGAAGCTACGAAAATTGTTGACACAAGATCCTGGGATGATACTTCACAGACAGCAGCAAGTATGTCACACCCAAGCCTGGGACAGGGCTTACCCAGCCCTGCAGCTGCGGGCTGACACCCATCGCAGCTGCCTGACACCGCATCCTGCACCTTTCCGGGAACCTCCGAGCAGCTCAGCTCGGAACGTGCCAGAACCCAAAAGATTTTGAGACACGCCACAAACTGGAGGGGTTTTCATCGACCAAAATACTTCCAGTCCAAGGAGGGCTGGGGCAGCGGGCTGTGTGTAGGCAGCAGCACGGTGTTAGTTAGCAACTCTCCCCTGCTGCCTGTGGGGCCTGGCGAGTCTCCGCAGCTCTGCGGAGCGAGGTGAGCGAGGTGCGGGGCAGGGGAGCAGATGAGCGATGTGTGCCGTGGCCCTGGGCTGGTGCCTGGGCTGTGTCACTGCGTTCGGAGCCGCGCACGGGCCATTGTGAGCCGTGGGGTTTGGCCATCACTGATGAAGAGCCCTCCGGCAGTGACCTTAGCGAGGCGCTGGTGGCTGCGGGCACTTGTCACTGTCGCTGCAGAGGGCAGGACGGAGCGGGGGATGGCGAGCACTGTGCCCCAGACAATCTCCTCCGGCTTTGCTGGAGACCAAAGAATTTGTGTGTGCGTGTGTGTGTGTGTGTGAGGCACAGGGCGGCAGAGCTGTCCCTAGGGCCAGCAGGGTCTGCGGCTGGCAGCCCCCTGGCCGGGGAATGTGGCAAGGAAGGGCAGCCCGGCGGGAGCAGGAGGGTGCTGGAGGGGCAGCGGGACCATTGGATTGTCAGGCGTCGTCAAAGCCAGCGCCTCGGAAAAAACAAAAACACCCAAGGCGGCAGGGCGACAGGAGGAGCCGTGCGGGTGTGACAAATTAAAGATTAGCGGTGCAGCGCACGGGGATGCTCCCGGGCTCACGGCGTGCGGCACAGCGCTGCCCTCGCCGCGACACGCGGCTGGCTGTCGCCCGGCCGTCCCCAAGTGTCCCCTCTGCAGCCCCCTTCCAGCTACACGCACCCATTCAGGGCTCGCAGGCTTTGGCTGAAATCCTGTAATTCCTCGGTGCGCTGGCTCGGCTGCGGCTCCCGCACGGCAGGAGACAAAGGCGAGCGGAGCCCCGCAGCATCCCCGGGCCGGCAGCTCGGCCACGGCGGGGACAGGTAGGGCTCAGGTTTCAGGCTGAAATCAAAGCAGGAAGAGAAGGGAATGGATGACCCATGAGCTCTAAAACAAGAGGAGGTTTTGTTTTATTTAATGCGAGGCCATTTTGGCCGATGTAAAAGTATATCTATCAAAATGGAGACAGAAAACAGTTCTGCCTGAAAACGTTGGGGCCAAATTGGCTTTGAGACTTGCATCGTCCTCAGCCAATTAAAATGTCATAATAATGCAGTCTCAAAAAAAGACACGGTGTCTGCTAGTTATGAGACATACACAAGGAAAGGAATCATTCCCCAGCTAGAACTGTTTATCCAAGCAGGTCTCCATGAGAAAATCTGTTGGTGAAGAGGGAGAGGGAATACCCCGAAGCAGCGGTAGCCTAGATGCAAGCCTGTGCTCTTCTCCATGTTCACATTGCCTGTGCTGGTGTCCCTGGAGCTCTCCAGAAGTTCAGGGGGATATCTTTGCAGGTCTGGGAAGGTCCTGCCCGCACTACAGGTCTCGTGCTTTGGGGTGGCTTCATTGCAAATGACAGTTTTAGCCTCTGTGTTGAATTTCCCCGCCTTGATGAGTCTTTGGGAGACATGTGTCCCCCAGGTATATCAGCAGTAATGGAAAGTGCCACTGTCACTACAGGCACTAACTCATCATTTTGATGACCCATCGATCCCTGGAAGAGTCGAGTGGAGGGTAAAATGAATGTGGTTTGCTGGGACAGGAAGAAAGGAAGAAAACACTGAAGACATTTTGCTCCACTGGCCACTGAAATGAATGGAAAACTGGCCACTGGCTGCAGTGGACATAGGGCTGGGCTGTGCCCAGGTTCACCAGAAGCAGAGACATGCTGAAAGGCAGCTCCCCAATGTCACCCTGGTTTTGAAGACTTTTTTAAGCCTTCTGTTATGTTCTTCATATTAGAGTCAGAAGTTTCAGCTTATCACACTTTCTACTATAAACACTGGCCATGTTTTGCTAACTGTCTTTTGTTGTTTACATATTTCTAAGTAGGAAGAAAAATGTGATTAACAGTTAGCTCGACCAACGTAGATTGAGAGGTGAAATTCCATCCTCCAATCCACGGGCACCATGAGAAATGTATAAAACTGAGTTTTGTAAATAAACTCGCTCTCTTTTCCTGCTTCGCTCACCAGTGTGTCCTCGTGTAGTTCTTCCCATGTCCACTGTGACATCCCAACAGCCATCCCGGGCTAGAGGGAATCCCAGCTGCATCCCTCTGGAGCTGCCCAGAGGTGCCAAGGCTTGTGCTTGGTCTTGCCTGCTCTTTGGAGAATCTCAGACCTGCCTGGGGCAAGAGGGAAATCCCACACACTCCCCAAACTGCAGTGTCTTCCAGGGCCGGTGGAGAAGACTGAGACTCCTGCCCTGGGCCAGCAGAGCAGTGCAGTGGGTGCTGGGAGCTGGAGTTTCCCGGAGGAGCCGATTCCAGCCGATGCCGCAGGCTGTAGCGAGCCCCGGAGGCCATCCCCTCTCCTGGGCTGCCACAGCCAAGGGCTGAGCTGGAGCTCATTAGTCCTGCTGTGAGGGAAGTTAATTAGCTCGGGGAGAACGCCGTGCTAATTTGCCTAACCGGCTTTGGGGACCAAGGTTAACCCCGCCAGGCAGGCTTGGGCTCTCTGCCTCTGGCTGGGGCTCTGCCTCCCGCAGCCTGGGGGCTCCAGCGTGGCTTTGAACGTGTCACCCCTGCTCTCTGAGGCCGTGGGAGCTCAGGTCTCCTGGCAGGGGGGACTGTCATCCCGAGGCAGCTGTGACACCAGCCGGTCCCGCTGGGCAGGGAGATGTCTCTGTGCCGGGCAGAGGTGCCCTGGCTGTGCCTTTCTGCGGCTGCCACACGGCTCAGTGCAGCTTTCACAGCCTGTGTGGCCGTCCCTTCACACCCCTTCCCTGTCCAGCTGCCCCTGCTTCCACACTACTCACTGCTTGCTCTGCAGGGCTCCGACAGGCCCTCATCTTTTCCTGTCTTTATCAGCCCCCCTGGCCTTGCAAGAGTGTACGGCTTGGACAGGGCGATCTGAGCAGCGTGTGTAGCAGATGGAAGCAGGTCCCTGGCTGTGGCCAGGTGGAGGGAGCACTCAGCAGGCAGACACTGGGCATGGCAAGCTGAGAAGAGGCTCCTGGCTCTGCAAAACGCTGCTGCCTCTCCACCTAATGCTAAAGCAATTGGTGTGGATGGCTTTTGAATGGCTGCTTTTGGAGGCTGCTCCCTGCTCCCTCCCCTACATGGGAAGCCAGGCTTGGATCAGCATGATTTGCAGCAAGGGAGAGAAAGGAAGAGAAACACGAACAACAAAGAGTGGGGAAGAGAAAAACAGGAGCAGGGTAATCGTCAGTGCAGGCTTGCAAACTGCTCTAAAAATAGAAGGTGAACTGTTCCCCAGTAATTAGGCAGGAGATGGTTTTATTTGCAGCAGTGCCATTTCAGCAGCAATGCTTTTGGCAGGAGGAGATTGGAATGTCCCAGCAGCTCTAACCTTGCAGAACAGGAGGAGACTTGCCTCCCCTTGCCCAGGGACAATCCCCACAGAGGGCAGGCAAGCGTGGGCCCAGGCATGAACACATTCACATCTTCCTCTGCCTGCCTGGACAGAGGGAACCAGAGGGCAGTGGAAAAAAGGGATCCCCTCCACAATGGCCTACTGCCTGTCTGGGATTAGATGCCCCTCAGCCTTTGCACTGGAAGAAATGACGACATCCTTTTACAGGGGGAGGAGACAGCAGCATCCTGGCACAAGGGGCCTTGACCCCTACAGGGGTTCAAGCAAGGACAAACCATGCCTGAGGTCTCAGGGGAAATGCTATAGGGACCCAAGCTTGGAATACAACAAGGACGGGGCCTGAGGACCTCGATTTGCCTGCAGTGCATTCTGTAAGTCTTTGCATCCATCTTGGGGTGGGACAAGTGGCAGAACTGTCCCAGCCTGTCTTACAGGTGGCGCTTGGGTGCTGGAAGAAGTGAGAATCTTCCCCTGGCTTTGCTGGAAAAGCCTAACAAAATAAGGAATAATGCTAAAATTCAGGAAAAACTCAGGATTTACATCCTGCTGCTGCTTACAGTGGGAGTGGGACTGGGATGGAGTCAGCATGGATCCAGGTAATTTCATGCATTTTATGGGTTCTGACAATGCAGGATGACAGGAGGAAAACAAAATGTAACGAAACAGAAAACAAAAATGCAAGGAGTCAGCTCAGCACTGTGCTAGCCTTCTCCCACTGGTCCAACACTGCATAACCCAAACCCACCCACACCCTAGAAGGAAGACAGAGGACTAGAGGAACATTTTGACTGAGGAGGTACAGACTGCCTGAGGGCAGCCTGTGCTGCAGTCTGACAGCACCACCCCATGCCAGGGAACCCAATGGTCCTTGGGCAGGGGATGGGCACCACTGCCCCATGTTCCACAAATGTGTGGGGTATCATCACCTGCATTCTGGAGGGGAACAGTGTTGCAGAACTGTTGCTTTCCAGACTCAGGAGGATCCGTTATCACTCTTGATAAAAGCTGGTTTTGGCAGAGGAAAAGCCCAGTGGTGAGAAGACAGTGTGCCATTTGACCTACAGCCTGCAGCTCTCCCTGGGCTGCGAATCAGTCCGTCACTGAATGAAAGAAAATGGGCTTTACATCCCATTTCAGGCAACACCCAGCCCCTGCTGTCCTCCTGTTGATTTTGTGGCTCCGCAATCATGTTTAGCTTCCCATCTTTCTCTCTCCCTGTTGCTGCCTGTGAGGCCTGTGCAAACAGCAGGGGAAGCAGGCTAATTGCCTCTGGAAAAGAAATGGTGATAACAGTGACGCTGGAAGAGCCATCACAGACAGGCAGTTAGCAAATGGATAACACAGGGAAAAGCACCCCCCTGTTCCCTGGATGCTCTTCTGAAGGATTACTTGTACCCACTGGAGGCTGTGCTGCTCCAGGGGTGCCAGGCGCTGCTGATTTGGAGTGTCCTCTCTTCTGGGACACGATTAACTGGAAAATTTACAAGCTGGGAGGTCTCTCCAGGAGCCAGTTTAAAGACAGTGGTTCCTCCGGCTCACTCCTGCGTGGCAGAGCAGCTGTCGACGTTGGATAAAAATTGAGGAGTGAGATGGGAGCAGCCTGTGCTGGTAGTGGGCATGGACGTGCAGCTGTGGTGGGAGATGCCTTAGAGTTATTTTGGGTGTGGCTGCAGAGCCTCCAAATGATGCTTGTGCTACTTTTGGGGCAGGAGGAGAGTTTGCTGTGAGGCCCCGAGCTCTGTAGGGCTTTGCTGCCCTGCTGTGCCCCCAACAGAGGATGGCCACAGGCTCCCTTTTCTGCTCCAGCCTCTATGGAAACTTGTGTTGGCAGATCTGCTCTCACCCCCAGGCAGGGTGGAGATGTGCAAGAGGTTTGTCTATTTTTTACATATATATATATATGAACGAAGTGTGGCCGGGTGTGCACTCATCCGGGGTGTGGATAGGTGATGTAGCCCACTGGAGACATGAAGAAAGGACCTGAGCTGTTTCCTTTTCCCTTGTTCTTTTCTCCTCCTTCCTCAGTGAGTCCTTTCCCCTGCTCCAGCAGCCTCGCATGTGCCCCCAGCAGCCAGGGGTGAGACCGCTGCTCCCCTGCTCATCCCTCCCCTGCCCTCCTCTCCTCAGGGAGCCTCCTGCAGACAGAGAAGTCCTCCCAGGAGGGAAGTGGCAGTACGTAGGTTTGCACAGTGATGCATGAATGCAATCAGCCCGGCCTTTCCAGGAGCACGGGGAGCGTGTGGTGAGGGGGCGCAGCCTCCCTGGAGAGACCGTACCTGAGACGCATTAGAAATGGCTGTGGGGAATTTTTAAACTAGCAATCAAGAGACAGTTTGGAAATGAAAATCAGTGATGGGCAAAGAGGCCAGGGGGAGGCAGGGGGCTGCCCCTGCCCCTGAGCTGGAGAAATCTGTTTGAGTCACTGTCCCCTTAGCAGTGAGGGACAAGACATATCCTGGACATATCCTGGATATGAAGGGGGAAACTTGGCTGGGAGTTCCAGTGGCTCTGAGATTTCTCAGCTACAAAGGACTGATCCCCTCTGACCTGCTGGATGACAAAGCACTTCTCAATTGCCTAAAAACCCTGGGCAATGAGAGAGGACTAGGAGGGGGACAGAGGTCAACAAATGCAGCATGTCCCATCTTGGTGCAAGCTTCCCCTGCACTTGGGTGGTGAGTGCTCAGCTCTGGGTTTCTGGGAATTAGGTGCAGGTTCCAAACAAGCTCTGTCTCCCAGACTAAAGGTTGTCTAATCTTCCCAAATGCACACAGGCAGAAGTGTGAAGTGTCATGTAAACTGGATCTGCTGATCCAGAATTCTCTTGCCGGGAAAAGCAAAGTGAGGGAGAAAAAGCCGATTATAATGCTGCCAAATTAGCAGAGCTTTACATGACAGGTATGGAAAACACCTGCAATCCCAATCCATACAGTGCAGCATTTTAAGAGTGGTTATTACAAAAAGCTCTGCAGGATGCACAGCCCTCCCCTGCCTACACTCCCCTCTACTCTCATCCATGGCCTTTCCCTTCCCCCAGCTGTGGGCAGCTCTGGTGCAGCAGCTTGCACTGCTCCACACCAGGAGGATCCTACCTTAGTGGCTTTCCCCGGTGCCCATCCACATTTTGGAAGACTGTCAAATCCTGGAGCTGAATCTGCTGCTGGCATTGCTCTAGCTCTGTGGCTAAGGGCGATGCCAGCAGTGAATCTGGCTGGGAATGTCTGCAGTTTTCTCAATAAGAGGGAAGTTACAAAAATCCCAGCCCGACACGGCAGAGTGGAGCCGTGCCCCCTGGCAGTGCCAGCTGCACGCTGCCTGGAGCAGGGCAGCCAGCACGGTGGACAGATGGTTGCTGCCCATGTTAGCATGTTGTTCTTTTGAGGAGGGACTCATGCTTTTCCTCCATTCACCTCTGCATTTCAAACATCTATTCTCCATCCCCTTCTGTGTTTTCAGCTAGCAGCTTGCTCACAAACCTGGGGCTGAACCAGAGACATCTCTCTCCCCAAGGCCAGGGGTACCATATGGCACACTTCAGCCTCGGAGACCAAACAGCTTGCTCAGGCACATGCTGGAGCATGGGTGTCAGGGAAAGGACTGGATATCTGAAGAACCTTCCCCAGCTCGGCTGTCAGAGGGTTATGGCCTTGTGCCTCCTTCTCACACTCCACTGAAAACACAGCAGTGCAGCCCGTGGCTCCCCAGAAGGGTCCCCAGACTGGGCTCTCCTGGAGCCATGGGCATGGAACTCCCTTCTGCTGGACTTGACCTGACCCCTGCTGGGTCTCCAGCCTCAGGTTTGAAGTGAGCTGTCTCCCAGTCCAGGTTTGGGAAGGTGTACAGGAGGGAGGAGAGATTCCTCCTTTGCTCCTCCTCCCCCAAGGGACAGCCCTGCCAGGGCACTCCATGCCTTTTGCAGTGACACAGAAATGCTTCCTAGCATCCTTCAGCAAGAGGTGGGACCCTGGCGCCCATGTTGCAAAGCCAGAGCTGCTTGGAGCTCTGAGCAGCTGCAGAAGACTGCAGCAAGCCTATTTCCCTTCCCTCCTGCTTACACATGCACTCATGGACGCTCTGTGGGGCAGGGCAATGAGCTCAGAGCAGTGTGGCAGTGGGTGAGGGCACAGCAGGCAGAGCATGGGCAGAGGAGCTGCAAGGCAGCACCGCAGAGAAATGGGATTAGCATGGAGAAGGGAGGGAGGGAGGAAGAGAGAGAAGTGATCCTTGTGGTGGGCTTCAGGACTTTGCTTGACACACTTTGGTAAGAAACTTAAAAAGAAGAGTGGCACTTGCAAAATGTGAGTGGAAGCCTGGTGTGAGGGATGAGGACTTGCTCAGTGAAGTTGTGAGGGTTCAGAGCCTTTAGCTGGTGGAACCCCCAGCAGTATTTAGGTGCCTTATGGGGTGTTAAGTGCAGTGGCACAGGAGCAGGAGGCTAATTCACATTCTTCCACCAGTCCTGGGAACGTGAAGCCTGGGCCTGACCTGGGGGCTGCCTGCCTCATGCATCACTCAGATGACAACAGAGTTATTTTTTCCCTGACAGGACCCAGAAACCAGGTCACTCTGCATGGAAATCTATAACAAATCTGGCTGGGATTAGGCGGGCCATGGAGAGGTGGGAACAAGCAGCATCCATCAGATGTGCCTGTAGTGAGGGCTCTGCATGCTCACAGGGAAGGGAGCAGAGGCACATTCTTGCTGGAGCAGGGGGGTTGCTAGGCCAGGAGCTGCTGTCCTGGGTCGAAGGATTTGGGCCATGATGGCCTCAGCTGAAACAAACGCTGCATTCCAGGGAGGCCAATCCTTGAGAGCAATTAAATAATAATAACATGATGGTAATAAGCAGATCAATCAATCCCTCTGTGAGCTGAGGGACCCTGGGGGGAGGACTGGGCTTTTCCCAGGGCAAACTAGGACGAGCTCTTCTCCAATAAACACAAATAATACCAGCAACAAACCTCAGATCTCGGGCCAAACTTTTGCTAATGACACTGGTGCAGGATGTGGGATGCATGTAGGCTGGATGGACACAACTTTAATTTTGCCTGTGCAGCAAACAATATCCGGGGCTGAGGAGAGAAAGGAGCAGCATGGTTGCAGCAGGCAGGGGCTTGTGATCTGTTTCCTACTCCTCCTTCCTTCTTGAGGAGGGGAACACAGGCGCATGGGATGATTACAAACCAAATCACATCTCTCCAGCAGCGTGCCTCCCCGCTCCAAACTAATCAACTGAACCTTTAAGGGTTAAAGAATAGCAGCACTTGTCTCCATGGGCATCGAAAGACCTATTGAAAAATCCCCACCCCTTTGGCTCAGTTGCTGAGAGAATTTTTCAGCTGAAAATGCCAGGGCTCTGGGAACTGTTAAACCCCACAAACCCTAGATTGCTTTTATGCCTGCCCCAGGCTGCAGCCTTGGATCTTTTCTTTTCCCCTCTGCAAACTGCTGGGTAATGAACCCTTGTGGCATGCCAGCTCACCTCCCCTTCTCCCAGCTGGCAGCCCAGCTCCACAGCTATGTCGTTTTGTTCCACCGGTGCTGAGATCTGCAAACTCATTGCTAATTACTGCATCTGGGGCTTCTAGCTCCAGCGACAATGCCAGGACTTTCTTTGGGCTCCTGACGGCCAAAGTTCATCCCCCTGCTTATTTCCTTACTAAAGACCATTATCTCTCATTTGCATCTAAACTAGTTTTTTATACTAGTTTAAATGCTGCCCCTCCCCCTGTAATCTCAGTGCAAATGAATTAAAAGTTCATTCTTCCGATGCTCAAATCCTGCGCACTTACTTTTTCACTTCTTATTTAAATCACACACTGTTTTGAGCTAAACCTTTTATTTCCTCCCAATTATTATTTCTGGTGTGTTTTCCAGAGCCTTACAACATGGCATCTGATTATACACAAAGCTTCAGAATAAAGCCCTGCTTTTTCCCTTCATTAAGGACACAAAGGATTCCTGTGTGAGCCAAGCAGCACTTTGGACACTAATACAGCTTTACACCCCAAATCACATCCTGGCTCTCTGCAGAGCAGATTGGGGAGTGGATCCCTGCCTTTCCTTGCTGCCAGCATCCTTTGCAGGCTGCAGCCAGCTCCTTCCCTCCTTGGAATGAACATCCGATTAAGCTGTGCCAGCAGGTTCGCCCACAATCTCCCGTCCTCTGGCTTTTCCTACATCTCAGCTGGGTGTGTTTGCCAGCTAATCCTGCCTGCCTGGATCCCCTCTGGTTGTGTCTGTGTCCAGAAGCTTGGTGGGTCCACACGAGATTTTGCTGTTGTTGACCATTCCCCACAGAATGGGAGCCACATGGAAAACCCAATCTGCAAAGCCCACAACCTTTCCTAAAGCCTAAAATTAATGAAATTTGGGCCAAGTTCATTAATGATGTCCTTGGTGAGACCAAGGACATCAAGACAGGCAGTGGCAGGGTGGTCACCGCATCCCTCCTGGATGTGAGATCTTGTCATCTGAAAACTGCCTGAATCAAATCAGCAGCACAGGAAACCACCCTGTCTGCGGCACGTTTCCCTTATGTAACATCATCATGCAGAAAGGAATAATGTATGCCATGTTTACCAAGCAAAGAGGGGAGAGCTTTCTATCAAAACGATGCATTACTGAGCTGATTAGCTGCACAAGAAGTCTCTAAGCAAATGGGTTTTATCTTGTTAATATTCCAGCATTTTAAAAATAAACCATTCATTCCTGATGAGTTTTAAAAATACTTCTGACTGGCGGTCACCTGGAACTGATAAACATTTAGAACCATGGGGGTTCAGGACAGATTTCAAAAGGTGTTCATAGGGTGTGACAAACAATTTGCCAACTGGACATAGGACAGGAGTTGGATCACTGGTTTGGCCCAAAGAGAGACTTCTTTCAATACAGAAAGGTTTTGACTAGGAGGATTTGCATGGGTCTGTAAGGTGAAGGATGCTAGACTTGCAGCTCTGATATCACACCACACTTCTCCTCTGGGACCTTGGGCAATTCAGGTTATCCCTGTCTCTGTTAAACTCTCTATCTGTAGAACTGAGATACTGCTGCCTGCAGTAAACACCTGCAAAGTGCTCAAATATGAGGGTGATTACTGTTAAATATCTGTGCAGCTTTCACCTCTGCTGCACTGAGAAGCCAGCCCGTAGGAACGCTTCTCTGTCTGGCAGAGCAGGAATCTCATGGTACAGGAGTGAACACGGACTGAGAAACACGAGGAAAGCCGGAACTGCTCCATACCAGGAATATTTTTTTCATTAAATATTGGAAATCTGATGTAATTATCCACCCTGTCTACTGTAAGCTTGCTTTAAGTTTAGAAACAGCCAGGCCAGGCCACGTGCTTCCTTGAGTGCCAAGCTGCCTTTCTGACCCGCTGAGGAGCAATGCATATCTCCCAAATGCCAGGCTGGCCGCCTCCTCCTCTATCCCATCCAAAGTAAAATTAACATCTGAATCCCAACGATCCAGGTCAGCCCGACCCCTGCAGAATATACACCACCAGGGAGGTCATGAAACACCACAAAAGCCACGAACAAAACCACTAATTGGCTTCTTTTCAGCCCCACCCCTGTGCCACCAGTCTTGCCCCTCTCAATCCACCCTGTTCTGCCTTTGGACTGTTGAGACACAGCCTAATTTTGCAGGGCCAGAACAGTTAATGATACTTTGTGTTACTGATTCTGTAATTCATATTGTTTGTGCTGGCAGGGAATTTCCCCCTGGTATTTTATCTCAGCCAGTCTCCTTTGGCTGTTTAAAATATTTGGAATTATTATTTCTGGCTCACGGCTCCACCCGAGGTCGTGGCAGGATTATTCCTGGGTTGTGCACAAGCACACAGCCACTCTTCCCAATGTCACCGGTCTGGAATAGATGGGACATACAGAACATACAGGACATACCTGGGGTGGGGGTTGGGGGTGTGCAAAGTTTATGGTAGATTTGGAACAGAAAAAATTGAGGCAAATGGGCCTTAAGGTGTTTTCCTGGCTGTTCCTGGGGTCAGTGAAAGGGGTACAGGACTGGGGGATTGGGGAGGGGAGGGCCCATGGAGTGAGGGAGGGAAGCTGGTGGGTGGCAGAGCAATGCCAGGGTGCTGCCCTGGGGTCTGAGTGTCCTCTGTGGGGCAGAGCTGGGCGTTTGATCTGCAGCTGGGGCCAGAGCGTAATATGGGCAGGGGTGCCTGTGTGTGTGTGTGAGCTTGGGGGCTCCCAGCAGTCCGGGGGCACAGGGGCATCCCTGCCCAGCTGTGTGTGCTGCTGCGGCTCTGCTGGCAGGCTGCCTTCCTCCATCAGCTGTGTGCACTCATCAGCGCCGTGCAGCCGGCCCCTGGAGCTGCCGGCCGTATCACAAAGGGCACATTTTTAACACTGCTTTTAATCCCACCATCCTGAGCGTTTAAGCCTGAGCTGCCTCGCATTTGAACCTCTGCAAATGCCTTTTGCAGCAGTCCCCAACTCACGTACCACTCTGGAGAAAAACTAATTAAAGCTGCCTGACAGGCTGCTAAATATTAAGAGCCCAATACCGGCGCAGGCACAGGGACATCCTCATCTGAATGACAAAAGCCTGTAGCCGGGGGATGCTGCTGGGCAGAGGGGCCGGGCAGGGCTTGGGCCGGCCTTGCTCAGCAGAGCCGTCCCGCTGCCCTGGGAGCACCACCCGCGGATGGAGAGCGCTCCGGCGCTTCCCGCTCCCCATCCGTCCGTCCATCCATCCATCCATCCGTCCGTCCCACGCGTCTCACGGCCGGGCTCGCTGCCCATTCACGTCACGTAAGAGCGGCAGGGCCAGCTGGCTGACGTGGGCTGCGGGGTCCTGACCCTCATTTCTGCCCTTCCTCCAAATATTCTGCAATTACGCGTCGATTGCTGGCGCTGGAGGGAGAAAAGCAAACACGCCGTGAACGCCGGTGCGCTGGGAGTGTTTGCTCTCAGCGGCTGTGGCACAGGCTGCTGCTAAGGAAGAAAGTGGGTGATGGACAGAGCTGGTGTTTTGGGCTTGTTCATGTCATGGAAAACCCAAGACACTCTCCAGGATGACCAGCCAAAGGCACAAGTTCCAGCTGGTGAGAAGAAACCCCCACCAAAACAACAGCCCAGGCAAAAAGGAATTTGAAGGAGAAAAAGGGAATTTGAAATCCAGCTAAATCACACTTCTCTCTGAAAATTTCATTCCTGCAATTGTTCTGAGTAACACGTACGATTACTCTAGCTGAAAGAAATGATAAAAAGCATTTTGTTTTCTCAGCTCGTTTGCTTTCTACATCTGGCAGTGTTTTGTGCGCAGGCAGTCTCACCGTGTTCCTGAGGCAGAGTGCTTGGAAATGGAATAAGAGTGCAAGATGGTTTTCCTTAACTGTTTTGCAAACGCTTCTGCTTCTAACGACCAATAGATGAGCTAAAGCCCTTGGCAAAAACTGATATGACAATAAATAACATAGCAGTTTGCAGTGTTATTGTAATGGTGAGGAAACCTCCACCCTCCTTGTTTGATATCCAGGTACTACCTTGCAGTTCAGCAGAGCAGAATGTGCTGGCAATAACTTCCCCAAAGAAAAGCTGCCCTTTGATCCATTGCTGTCCCCAACTGTGCTTCCACAAAGGGGATGGAATGGAGATGAGTTTACCTTGGATACTTCCATGGGGATTGCCACACGTCCAGCCCCTCAAAGCTTGAAGTCCTCCAGAGGAAGGGGCATTAAATGAGCTGGGCAGCAGTGCACTCTCCTGATCTGAGAAGCTGCTAGGGACATGCTCTGTGATTTAGGGGCCTAATGACATGGTCTTCAGTGAGCAGGGTGCTCTGAAAGAGCCCAAGACCCAGCACACAGCAAAGCTGCACATGAGAGATGCCAGGCTGTGCATTGGCATCTGAGCACAGAGGCTGCTGGATGAGGATGTCATGGCTCTGGGCTCAGAGCTGTGGTTCCCACCTGAGAAGCCTCACAGGACTTCAGCTCAGTTTGCTGGTGCCCCAACAGCAAAGGAAGAGGGAGGATGAACACACGTGGAGTGCAGCTGTGCAGCTGGGGCACCTCAGGATCAGAGGGTAGGCTCTTCCAGAGCCCTGTCCTCCTCATCTTTCTCTTTGTGGCAAGTCATGGACAACAGAGGCTCAAAGGACTCTGAGATTTGAAACGGCCCATAGGAATTTTGCTGTAATGAAGTCAAGAGTTAGGGGGAGTTATCTTTCACACTGGTAAAAAAAAATAATAAAAAACCCTGCTGGGGAAAATTCAGGTGAGTTTTATCTCCTCTTTAATGTGCAGGTGTGCAAGATCACAGCTCTGGTCTAAATGGGAGACCCTCTTACCTGGTGCACTCTCCCTCTTGACCATACCTGTAACCAGAGCCCATCCCTTGGCTGGTCACCCCTTTCTCCAGTGAAGCTGAGGAGTTGATGGAAGCAGGACAAAACTGCTGGAGCCATTTGCCATGTGCATTCTCTGCATACCCCACACATCTTTGTTAGTGTCCCCAAACATGCACCAGCAGCACTGGGCACTTGGCACACAGCTGTTTTGCTAACCCATCCTGCCTATGTGATCGTGATGCTCCCCACATATTCTCCAGAAGCTCTTTCCCATCACCTTTTCCTCTCCTGATCCCACTGGATGAGAAAGCAGGAAAAAGGACAGATCTCAGGGACAGGGCTCCTGCTCTGCAGGGATCCCCAGGTCAGAGGGTGTTGGCAGCCCAGCAGAGTCCCCAGTGCCTGCAGGTCATGCATCATCCAGAGCACTGGGACGAAGCCCAGTGTGCTGACTCTGGCTCACTTAGAAATTTTTGAATAAAATGTCTTTTCCATGAGACAGTGCAAGCTCATCAGATCTGATTTGTTCCCCAGAAGAGCAGCAGCTGCTATAAACTTTCACCGAGAAAAGGATGGAATTTCTGCTTAAAGCCAGAGCTGGGGGAAGATATAATATCAGGCCTGCCTGGCCAGTAGCCAAATGATTAGGACAAAGAAAGACTGAGTACAAGTCTTTTAGCTGACCAGAGCTTGCACTGGAACCTGGGTCTCCAACACAGTCAATGGGTGCTAACTCTCCAAAAATTGTGATGTGAGACAGGGAAGGCAAAAGAAAGCAAGGCATGTTGCAAAAACAAAAGCAGAAAAACCTGCCCAAATGCAACCCCAAAATCACACACACACACAAAAACACCCCCACAACAGAGAGAAGCTGGAAGCTGTCAGGGAAAATTTCCAGCTAGGAGCCTGCTCTCAGCTATCCTTATGCTGAGCTGCTCAGCTAAACCCCCCAAGGGCATCTCCAAAGTCTCCTTTTCTCTTCCTCTTCCTTTGAATGCATACATGCTATTCAAACACCCTACATACACACATAAGCTGTAATACACAGGACATATTCAAAGTATTTTACATACCAACTACTGTTTCCATTAAACCTTCTGGGCTTTGTGCAGTACCTGCAAGAACATCGGCAACCAAGTGGAGATTTAACAAAACCCTCTTCGTATAAAAGTTTGAGTCATGGAACCAAATTGTGTTCCACACAGGGGCACAAAAATGGTACAAAAATTAAGATATTAATTTTAATGTGATCTTAAACATTGGTCCCAATTAGGCATATGCCCAAGTCCCATTGGAATTAAGCACATCATTTCTTTGCTGAACAGGGAAGGCTGCTGAATCAGGACTCCAGACTGTAAAATTGCTCAATTGCCTTCAAATTTCTGGGGGAAAAAAATAGTGTGCTCTGAAAGCAATCACAAAATACATTTGGTATTCAAAGAGTATAAGTGAGTGCAGGGCTTATAATTAAATCCTTATCTACGAAGCTGCTCCTGAGTGACTGTACATTCTGGGTAATTTTTAATGGCCTGAAACTCAAAAACCAGCATAACCAATTTTTTTAATTTTTTTTTTTGCAGAAGACACAGCTAGTCAGCTATAATTCTGCAACAAATCCATTACTTCAAAACAAGTCCCTGATCCTGCAAGCATGAATGCACTTATTTTTAATGATGCAAGAGTACCAAGGGGGAGTCATGGCAGAAGCTACCAGTGTTAATATGGAGCACCACGCAAGATATAGAAATAAAAATACATAAATAACTATAAATAAATAAAAATAAGGTGGGGTTGAGCCCTGGAATGTGCATTGGAGCTCTAGCCCTCATTTTCAGTCCCACAGCTGCTTCTGCCCATGGCCTGGAAGAAAGCCCATGACAAGGTGATACTTGTGACTCTGGGAGACACAGCAGCAGCCACCAGCCTCAGGAGGGCTAAGACTTCTTTCTCATTCTTTACCCCTCAAATCTTAAATTATGCCATATTTTTTCTAGAAATAGTTTCTCAATTCTTTTCACCTGGGTGAAAAACTCTGTAGTACAGTAACAACAGTCAAGTAAACAACGTCCCACATCAAAGAGAGCATACACAGGGCAAATTTTCAAAGTGGGGTAAGTGATATTTTTTTAAAGCTTGGTGACTTAAAAGACAACTGGTTCAGTTTTGCTTGACCTTTTGGGAAAATTCACCATGCTTTGAAACCAAACAAGTTTTACATCAAATAATAAAAATATGAACTTAGGGTTCAAAAAGGGAACAGTGGGTTGGCTTGCTGGAGAAAGGCTCCTGTCTTTCCCAAAAGCACAGCGAGACAGAGAATGAGCACTTCTCCAGTGTCATTTTCTGTAACACTATATTCTTTAAAATACAAATCTTGCCACAATTACAGGTTCAAACATGAGGTCTTGCCTGAAATAAAAGGTCGCGTGGCTATAACTGTAAATAAGTTTTATAAAAAGCTCTTAAGCAGGTCAAAGCGTAGCAGGGACACTCTTTGCAGACCAGCTTCCTCTCCTTCCACAGCTCACCCCCACTGAGGTGGGGTTTTGGAGCCACCAGACAGGCTTCTCCTGGTGGTGTAAACCCTGAGGATTACACAGAGGCCAAAATAGCCCTTCTGCTTATAGGCAGGGTTTCCCAGGTCTCATTCCTGCTGCCCTGCCAGCCACCCACCCGTGTTCTCAGCTCCTTCACCTGCCACTGCCATCCCAGCCAGCTGAGCCAGGGGAGCTGAGCCCTCACCCAGGCACTACAGAAGCACTGCCCAGAACCCAGACATGGCCAAGCTGTGGCACAAGGCCACTGCAACAGGGAGGGGAGGGTGGGTTAGAATTTATGTCAGCACCCTGGGGCTGGTCTGACATCCTTCAGCTCACTGCATGGCCACCGATTCTCCCCCTCACACCACTGCAGGACTTTGGGGATGCAGTATCTGAGCTTGTCTTTCATGGTCCTGGGCTTTGTTTTTCTTCCCCTGGATGTTGCCTATCTGTACATTTTACTGGCTCCTGTACATCGGTTGCTAGGTAGCTCCCACTCCTACTCCCTTCTGTGTGCCCTTAACTTGCTGATGATCTCTCCAGTAGTTCCTGCATCTTTTAATTACATTAATACCTGCTGCAGTCAAATGAGAAGGGAAAGAAAAAAAGAAGGCAAAAAATGTGCTCCGGGAACAAGCAAAGGCCAGTCAGCACAGCAGGCTTCCATCTTTTGGCTTTATCTTAATCCCCCCTTCCTGTTTTTTCAAGCAGACCCCCTCGAATCCTTTTCCTTCTCTTGAGAAAAACCCAGGCATCTCTTGAACTCATTTCTGCACTTTGCCTCAACCGTCTCCCCTGTAACTTATTCCATATGTTTGCTTGGCTTTGCCTTCTGCCACAGTTCCCTCTTTACTCCCAGCTCCTGAACCCTCAGATCACATCACTGGGGCGCTTTGTTGACTTAATTGGATCATCAGCCTGGCTGTAAAGCTTCCCCAGCCAACCCTGCTTCCCTCTCCTGGGCTGCTGCCCCCGCCCTGAGGCAGGAGAAAGACCTATTTCTCTGCTGGATGCATAAATAGATGATGCAGGTTAAATTTAAAATACATTGAAGCTGATAACCACAGGTGCAGGGGCTGCAATTCATCCACTGGAAACAAAAGCTTCTTTCTGGAAGAGGAGGAGGGGAAACTGGCTCGGACAGTGAGGAGTGTTCTTCCCCTCTTGCTCTGCCCTTGCTCCTCTCGTCTCCCCTCCTGTGCTCTCCCCTGACTGCTTTAAGGCCTCTGCTTGTGCTGGGAGGGCAGGGGTTTCAAAGGCCATGGAGAGGGTCCTGGCTCTGCCCCAGGCTGCAGGATCAGCCAAAGTGCAGCATGTCTGCTGTGCAGGGTGCCTGGACAGGGCTGGTGTAGGGTCGAGCCAGGCACTTCCACCCACCAGGTCCCAAAAGCTGCTCTCGCACCGGGTGGGGTACCTGTGCCCATCTGAACTCACTTCTTACCCATCTTGGCTGTACCTTGACACATCAAACCCACACCAGGATGCACCAGTGTACCCTGAGCTGCTCCCTTTGCTTTCTGCACCCCTCTGCACCACAGTGGCCAGGAGGAGCAGCCATCCCCCTTCTCCTGAGTGTGGGCACCTCGGCCTCCCACCCGTGGGCAGCTTGTGCTGGTCCTGGTGGAAGGTGCAAGAAGTGGGGACAGCAGCAGCCAGCACAACCCAGCCAGGAGGCTTCAACTGCTGTAACCCCTCCTTCCTCCAAAAATGAATGTCAGGTGTGGACTGTGATGGAATAGAAGAATTACACAGCTGTAATGCTGATAAAGGCCACTCACTGGCAGGGGGGAAAAGGGGAAAAAGAGGAATCTTAAACACCATCTCTCTGTGTTGTTTAATCCATGCCATGGCTTGCTGCAGGAGGAAAGCATGGCAGTTAGGGCTAATTTTTCTTTCTGCAAAAAATACTAAGAACCCTGCCTATGTTTAGTGACAGTGGAAGTTTATCTCAGCTGCAGTGTCATACTAATAAAAAGGCTTTCTTGTTCTTGTATTTTACTTTAGAACATGGGAACTTTGGAGTTGGTGTGAAACTGTGTCAGGGGAGCCTTGCTAGCAGCTGGAACCTGGAGGCAGTCATTCCTGTCTCTTAGCCATGCAGACCTCCAAGCAATCCAGAGGAGAAAGCACTCGTCCTCCTCTCTGCCCTGACAAAACCCTCCTGTAGATTCACACACCCGTGTGCCTTCAAGCCTTGAGTGAGAGGCTGCCAGCTGCAAGACCTGCTCAGATCACACTGCTGCTTTGCTGGAGCTGGAGCTGTGCTGTGGAGCAGGTCTCTCGCTTGGACGTTCCCACAGTTTCCTTGGCTGGTTTGAAACCAGTACACGGCTTTCTGCTCCCAAGTCTCACTAGAAATGCTGCATATCATTCCTGCAGAGTCCAGCTGAAAAAGGAGGGCAGTAGGACCTCAGCATGTTGTGGCTCCACCACCATCCCTGGAGGTATTTAAAAGCCATGTAGATGTGGGGCTTAGGGACATGGTTTAGGAGTGGGCTTGACAATGCTGGGTTAATGGTTATAATCAATGACCTGAAAGGTCTTTTCCAACTGAAATGGGTGACTTTTCTCCAACTAGGTGTTGCAGACCCCCTAAGAACAGTGATAGCCACTATCATATTATGGTTTTGTCCTTCCTGCCAGAAGACAGCTTTGGGTTGCAGGAAGTTTAGTATGAAACCCACCTGACTTGACACATGCCTTTTCTGTGCTCGTGTCTGCCTGCCACCTGCACAAACACTGGGGCTGCCAGGGTGTCCCTGGGCTTTGTGCACCATGTCCCACCCCAAGGACATCTTCCTGCAGATACAGCTCAGCCACTGCTGCCTGTCACCTACGTGCTAAGCAGTAACACCATCTCCCTTGAGCTCTGGGTGCTACTCAGGGGCAGTGGCAGGACAAAAAATACAGGGTGGTTACGTAATCAGGACAGAAATAATTAGGTAGATGAAACCCTAAGAGAAGTAATCTATCATTTGAAATGGACTGGCAGCTTGAAAAATTTAGACATCTTCATCAAACTATTACAAGCCTGAAGCTTGCATGTGCTTTGTTTTATGGGTTCTTAACACATGAAGGACATGCAAGTATAATTAAGGATTTGCAGTCCATCTTCTTGATACTGGAATTGGACACTGGAGACTACGATAAATAATCTGTAAACAATCCTTCAAAACCAAATAGTCTATCCATTAAAAAAAAAAAAAAAGGCTCTTGGCAGATAAACCACTTATCCTTGTAATGTTGTCCCCTTTTGGAGCTGAAGATCCGGATTAAAAATAGGAAACAGTTAGTAAAACATCCAAGGTAAGTTGTATTAACTCTGTGATTAATAGGAAAGTGACAGGACTAGAAAATTTCACCTGATGGAAGGGTAGAAGAACAGGGGAAAAGAGTGGTATAGAAATGTTAATTGCCACAATGTGGCAGATGTGCATCAGACCCATGAAAATATTCACCTGTATGCCCATTCTACTCCTGAGTTGCTGCTGGTACTTGTACAGCAGAGGTTTCTCTGTGTGGGTGGCCCCAGCCCGCCCTCCCAAATGAAGCTGTTTGGCTTTGGCTTCACTTTTAAACACCAGCTAAGACCCACCTCACTGTGCTAGCAGAGCCATGCCTGAGGAAACACTATCTTCTCCCACCTTGGTGAGGAGAGGAAATGTGTTTTCCCTTATTTTTAAGCCTGTGGTTTGCCGAGCATACTTCTGTCTTGTTCTGCAGTGCTCGCTGGCCGTGCTGGAATGACACAAGCCCGTGCTGGTGCCAGGAGCTGCAGCCCAGCCAGCATCAGCCTGTGAGCTTCACGTGGCTGGCAGTCAATGCTCCTGCTGGATGCTGCAGGAGAATCCCCTCAGTCACATCTGCAGCTCCCTGTCTGCAGCAGCCTGCTCGCTCAGGAGCACTGAGCCATGAGTTCCTCTTTCCAGAGGGATGGGATGGAGGGAAAACTCAGCATACTGAAAACTGCACTCTACGAGATGTGCAAACGCCAGTGCAGTCAAAACCCACTGTGCTGTGTAAATTGCCACCTGCCTAAACCTCCCTGGCTGGCCTGATTTGACACAGTGTTGGTGATCCAGCGTGTTGGAAGGCAAGTCTCCTCCTACTCTGGGGCCACCAATCCCCCATCTGATTCCACAGCCTTCCCATCAGGTCAGGTGGGGCTTCTCACTTAGTGCTGAAGTAGCCCCAGCTAAGGAATTCCTTGGATGTTTGCATGGAGCAGCGTGTCAAGGGCCTGAGTGGCAACTGTCTTCAGGAACTCCAGCAACCAGTGACCCACAGCCCCTCCAATCCTTTTCTCTCCTGCTCTGGAGTGCAAATTCCCTAAATTCTCCCCACTAGGCTCCCATTGCTCCCATCCCACTTCTCTCACCCCAGACTTCCCCAGCCCATCCCTCCAAGCCCCTTCAGGCCCAAAGGTGTGCACACCCCTCCTTGCTTGCCCAGCATGTCCAGTCTTGGTCCCCCTTGGGCTTTGCAAAGCCTGTGTGACCCCAGCTCCTGGTGTGCCTAGGGCTCCCAGCCCTTCCCTCCCAGGGCTGTCAGCAGTTGAGGGGCTTCCTTGTTGAGCAGTCACATCCAGACCCCTGCTTGTCCAAACAGCTGCAGCAGACACACAGACACATTTGCCAAAACCCTGGGCTGCCTGGGAAAGCCTTGTTTCTCAGGGCTCTCTACAGCCACCCCTGTGAATACTGCAGGCAGCAGTTTTTGCATCATGCCACATTCCTTGGAGCAATGGGAGTGAGGTTATGTTGGGTGAAACTCCCAGGGCTTTCCATTTTTTTTTGAGAGCTGGCTCCAGCCCCTGGAACATCTGTCCAGCTGGAAGACCATGGAGCTCATGAGACTCATTGTTTCGTTAGTTGGCCCCCAGTATCAGCACCAAGCCCCACCTACAAAAGTCAAGCCATCTCCCCACTCAGCCATGTCCCCTCTCCCTCTCCTATATTTTCCTCAGGCACTCATCCAGCTTGTCCTCTTTTTGTGTTTTTGGGAGAACTCTGCCACCATGGCAACAGCTGTGTCAGACAGACTGACACACACCCATAACACTGGAGCAGATGCCTCAGAGTTTTTGCCATTATCAAATCATTTTAACGCTTTCAATGCTGACTTTGCTGTGTGTCCAGCAAAGCCAAAGTTTGCTGTGCTGCTGCTCAGAGAGGTACTGAAAGAACTTCCAAATTTTCTATTGCAAAAGCTAAAATGTGATGGTTAATCTTGAAAGAGGCTGGAATATGAGATTTGAGGCTGGTAACTAGTGGCTCAACTGCATTCAATGGGCAGGAGTCCATGGATGTGCTTTGGCTTTGATAGTTATCCCAAGAGTAATAGTCCTTATGGAATTTTCCAACTGTAAACCCAACCATCGGTTTATTTTAACATAGCTAAACCCTTTTCACTTCATATCTCTCAACAACAGTTCATTTGGATGTACAGTGGGTTCAGGACTGTGTGTCAGTAGTCAAAGCAGCCTTTTATTCATCCCATTTCTTACCAGTGCCAGTCACTGGCTGGAAGTTACAGGCAGATTTTTCCAAACCAATATGGAAAACCAGAGCAACCTCAGCCTAGCAAATGATTGAAGACCCCTCTGTTGGTGTGGGACAAGCCAAGAATGAGGAGCCAGCTGTTCTCCCTGCATTTCTCCTCTTCTCTAGGAGGAGAGTCTTGCCTGGGAGTGCCAGCTGCATCCACCACAGTGTATGTGGGGACAGCTTTGCTGTATCTCCACCCCACCAGTGGCCAAACACCTGGGAAACCCGGTGTGCTTGGGACTTCTCACTCATTGATCAGAAAGTGGCTTCAGTTCAGGTTCAGAGGCTCAGTGGTCACTCTGGGCAAAGGCAGATTTAGCTCAGGGCACGATGGCATTTGCAGGGATTGTCTAGAAAAGCCAAGAGAATGAGCTGAGGCTGGGGGCTCTGGCACTGAGCATGAGCATCTTCTGTGAACACAACACAGACAAAAACACAAACCTTAAAAATGCAAATCTTTGGGCTATAAATTCACTGCTCTACCCAAGGCAGTTGTTCATTTTCCATATTTATTTATGATTCATTACAATCTGGATTTTTATAGATCTCCTACTCTAAGTTTTATATTTAATTGAATGAGAGTCCTGGTATCTTTCTGCATGTGTTTATGTGGTTTTCATTAACTACTGTGCAATCTAAGAAAGATCTTTGTTAACCAAAAATAAGGAATGTTTGTTAATGTTTAATGGAAACAATAACAATAAAATTACACAATGATAATTAAAACCACCCCAACCGTAAAAGCTCCTTCTTAATGAATCATATTAAGGGAGGGTTCAAGCATGTATTTATGATCTGGGTTGTGATTTATGGGCTAAATCCTGCCCTTGTATGTCTGCTTGAGGCTTTCACTGATTTCCATGGGGGCAGCATCTGCAGCGGAAGAAGGCAAATTTTGGATGCGTGCTGATTCAGTGCTGCCAAAAAAGAACATTATTTTACCCTGACACAGTATATGCAGAACTAAAATGTTACCCTCCTCCCCTGCCCATTAAAAATACAGAGAATATGAAGCATGATGTTGCTGTGTGTCCTGGCACGCTCCTGGTTCCTGGCTGTTGGGAGCTTTTCCAGTGGATGTCCCAAACTCCCAGCCGTGATTTATCACTAATTGTCACAGTGGGCCTAAGGATACGAATGGTTTGTGGGGGAAAAATAACTGATATTGGCACAAAACATTTTCCTGGGCAGTTTGTGGGGCCCAGACTATTGCACAGCCTTGCATGTTCAAGAATTAGGTTCCTTTTTTATCCTCAAATTTCTCTATGCCACACCAAGAGCTGGAAAGGCTTGGAATGGGTGCAGCCCTCACTTGCTATCCTTGGGAGGCTGATTGATTTTTCCTGCATGGAGTAAATGGGCCTTAGGGCAAATGAGAATCAGACCCAAAATGTTTCTGATCTGCATGGAAAAGTCAAGAAAGGCAAGGCAGTATTTGTAAAACTAATAAGACATTATGATGTGAATGATTTTTAATTAGCCAGATATAGATTCTTTTTATCTGAATACTTTTAGGGCCCAAGTGGATAAATGTGCAAATAATACCACCAGGCACAGAGGTACTTACAAGAAAAGACCATCTTTAGAAAGATGCCCGATTCCCATCTATTCCACAGCGAGCAGAAGTGCAAACTTATTTAACAAAGCTCCGATGCCTGTGCGATAGAGCTGCAAACTTGCCCTGCGGGGAGAATTTAATTTTCAGAATCGGCAAGCGGTGACCAGCGCGTCACACAGAACGGGCGCCGCGTCTCCCCAAGATCCCTTGTGCCTCTGCTCCGCTGTGTGGCTCCTTCTTCTCCCTCCCTCCTTGGCTCTCTCTGTCCCCTCCAGAAGCCACTTTGTCCCAGCTGTGTCCCCACGGCCCCTGGCTGAAGCGTTTTGCCGAGTAAGCCCCGGCCCAGAGCCTGGTGCGAAGGGTGGGGGAGGATTCAGACTGCGCTGCTCGCCCTGGTTTGGATAGGCTGCCGAAGCAACTCACAGGTTTATTTTTTAAAAAATGGAGCCCCCTAATGTCTATTTAAACCAGAAAAAATATACATCCTTTTCAGCCTTGCAGCCCGAGCCCTGGCCCCGCAGAAAGACGCTCTTGGCTTCTTCAATTAACAAATACGAAGCAAGTGCCCTCCTTTCCCAGCACAATGACGGCTGCCACTATTATCCCTGGCCCCCCAATTATTTCTGAGAATCTCTCACTTAATGAAGTTTCTCTGCCTCCCCTTCCAGGCTCAGCAGACTCAGGGAAGCTTGCTGAACCAATTTAGCAAAATGTTAGGAAGAATAAAATATAACTGCATTCTCCTTTCTTCCTTCCTTTCTTTCTTTTGCCGTTTAGTCGGCAGCTCCCTGCTCTGTTCTCAGCTGTGTCCTTCACAGCGGTGCAGATCAGAGCATGGAAATGCATATCTTGTGGGTGCCAGGAGATGTGAATCATGAAAATAGAGACAATTCCTTCCCCTTGATCACAGTTTGCCCACTTTTTCATTAAAAGGGAGCCTTTAAATAAAACTCTCACATCCGAACACCTCCGAAATTGGGGATGGGATCTAGGTTTTGATTGTAATTCTGCTGTAGCCTATGACAGTAGTGGGTCAAGCCTGCCTTCGAAGGTGAGCCATTAACTGATGGTGCCCTTTCAAAAACCCAGCGTAAATCAGGCTGGGACTACAGTGCCTCCAGACCAACTTGCAGCCTTACAACACTGTCTGGTTGTTATTTTCCCTCACTGCACCATTCCTCTTTTCTGCTTTTTGCATACATCTGTGGTCATCCCTTTATTTAGTCTTCTTTTTCTCCTCTGACCGGATTTCTAACAGTATTTTCCTTGTCTTGCCTAAAGATTTTTCCTTTACAGATTGCCCCACTCCGTAACAGTGTCTACCTATGCTTTAAGCAGCATTCATATAATTAAGACCAAAGAAAAAAGAGACGTCTGCTTAAATTTTTTTTGAAAAAAACATGCCACATTTCTGCCATTAATATTCCATGTTACAACATGTGTAAAAACACAGTGTGTCTTATTTAACACCATATCTTTCATGAAGTGAAGCAAATAACTCCTTTGTTTTAACATACCCTCCTTGTTGATAATTCTGGCAAGGATCTGAGTCCCCCTGATGCTTGGGAAGGCTGACCTGGAACAGAGATTGAGCAGAGCTAGGGAATAAAGAGGATATCTATTAAAAGGCCTTTAGGGTACACCTTGGGCAGTACAAGAGCCTGGCCAGGGCTACACCAAGGTGGACCCAAAATGGTCACAAAATGGATGACCAGTCATGACGTCTCACACTTTCATAAGTTTTGGTTCATTTGCATATTGGGGTTTAATTGTCCAAATACAGCTTCAGGTTAGGAAGTCCCATCCTTCTTGTTTTCTGTCTTCAGCTCACCGTTGTTTGTGCTTTTGGGCCTGAAAACTTGTAATGGTCCTTGGTCTCCATCTGGAAAAGGATTTGTTTTGTCTCCCTACTCTGCGAAGAGAGCTGACTGACACTTAAATGAGGCTCAGATCTACACCCCTAGGCAGCACAGAATCTGGAAACATGAAAGCTAAAACTTAAGGCATCACCCCAAGAGTACCTATCACAGCAGAGGCTTTCCTGGTTTAAAACAGAGGCCCAGGCACCCCTAGGGGTGCAATGGTTGTGGTTTCTTCAAGAGCTTGCCCTGCAGAGGGATTCATGCAGCCAGGTCTGAGAGGAGCTTGGTGTAGCCTAGACTGCCAGACCCATGTGATACCACAAAACTGGGATGGAAATTTCCTGAAATTTCACTAAAAACCCCTGACGTTGGGTTAGGATTGGTGGGAATCAGTTGGCAAGCCTAGATGTCATTGGACAGTTGGGATTCTGCCTGAATATTTTTCACCAGAAATGTCTTCTTCCTCATGAAAATACTGAGTTTTTCATCAGAAACCAGCTGTGCCACCTGCTTGATTTCCATTTGTGCATCTCCTCATATCCTTGTCCCCTCTATGGTCCATGTTCTGGGCACAGAGCCTGCTTCCATCCCCTTCCCACTGCAGCACTGACTCCTCATCCACTGTCAGGCACTGATTTGAGCCTGGAGTCTGGCTGGAAACCAGAAAGTGGGGCAAAGTGTGGGGGCATGAGCTCTGATTAACTCCTGTCAGGACTGCTAAATATAAGCACTTTGGGGTTATTCTGGCAGACAGAAAATCTCTTTCAGGAGGGAGAGAACAGAAAATTGCACTAATAAAGGTACAGCTGGGTGGCAGCTCTTTCCCTCCTGTCCCTGAGGAAATGCTGATGTCTTTCATATCAACAAGCAGAGATTTCTCTGAGGGCAGGCTCTAACTCTACCTGAGCATTAACATGGGCTGCAGGAGAGCAAAATAAGAGAGACTGAGTCCCCAGCTAGCCTTGTCAAAGCGTGAGGGACCTATTCCAGCCCGAATGCTTTTCTCTTGCAGTTTATTGCGAACTCTGACCACGTGCAGACGCTGCCTGTTGGCACCTTGGACGCGCAGATGCCTTTTGGAAAGCCGTGCTGGGAAGCTGGCAGCCAAAACAAGCAAGTGGTCCAGCACCTGGGATGCTGTGACGGGGTCCTGCCTCTATTCCCAAGATGGGAGGCACAGCCACTGAGCTGTCAGAGGAGGATCAGGCTCCCTGACTTGATTTCTGTCTGTCCTGGCTCTGTGCAGGCACGGGTGGAAATTTCCCTGGGAGATGGAAGCTGGAAGTGCAATAAGGAGAATGGAACTGCTGGCTTCCAGCTGAGCCCTTCCCAAAAAACACTGGTACCAGGAGAGCTGCCAACCCAGGAAGCCTCAGACTGCTCCTAGCAGGACAGGTGAAGCCCTCCAGGGGTGATCTGTGCTGCCAAAACCTGTGAGGCACTCCAGTTTAGGGGAAAACGTGTTGGTGGAAGAAGGAGGAGGAAGCACTAGGAAAAGCAATCCATGACAAGCATATACTTCACCTGAACAGTCCAGGAGCCCAGTGCTGTGCTGCTCCTTGGCAGAGCAGAGGCAGGAAAGTCAATTGGACTGGAGCTGGCAGCAAGAGCCTGTCCAGTCCACTCATTGCAATTACCTCCATCTACTGCAAAGGGTATTTTCTTCCTTTTTCTGCCACGCTGTCCAGGCAGTCTCTTGCTTTCAGCTCTCCCTGCTTCCTGGTTTGGTTCCTTATCATGCACCAGTCCACAGTGTTCAGTGGGTCTGCTGGGAAGGGCGGTGGGATGGCCACTTGGTGGGCAGTGCTCAGCATCTTTGTCTCTGAGGAAAGCCAGGCTGCTCATCACTTTAGCACCCAAACATTTTGCTGGCAGCCAGAGGCTGACCCCCACAGGGATTATTGACTCCCTTTGGAAAGTGCTGAGTACAGGGGAGAGAAAGCAGACAAAACTGGAAAATTCTGTCTCTGTTTTCAGGTGGCTGATTTGGTTTTTCCTTTACATGTCCAGACTGCAGCTCCCATGCTTCCCACCACACCACAATTTAACCCCTCATCTCACAACCTGGGTGCTCCACAAACCAGGACTTCCAGGTCCTGACAACCTGTACAAATTTTGGGTTAAAACACTTCCCTAACATTCACTCTGAGCTCTGTGGTGGTGAAGGATACAAATCAGTGTGTCAAGCCTTTTGCCTTAATCCCATAACTGTGAGACCTCCTTCTGTCATCCTCACTACCAATGGCCATTTTGGGCATTGAAGGATGCAGCTCTCCTCATTAATTAGCAACAGCCTAATTCTCTGCACAAACCCTTCTGCCTCCTCCAGCACTGTCTATTTGAGCACCAGGGGATGACAACTGTTTGACAGTGGTTTTTAAGTTGTGGGTTGGTTTTTTGATTGTTGTTGTGGTTTTTCTTTTTCTCCTTTTTTTTTTTTTTTTTCCCCTTAACAGCAGCATTTTCGTCAAGTGCAGAAATGAACACATGTTCAGTTCTGGGCCGAAAGTCGGGTTTTTGCTTTTTGGAAGTGCCTGTGGTTTGACTGCTGGCTCTGTAAATGGGATTCAGATAGCAGTGTCTGACCTCCCTCAGTTTCTCTGCCTGCTGCCTCTCTGCATGTTTCTGAGGGAGGACATGAACTCAGTCCAGCCCCCAGCCAAGGGGAATTAGCCTGAGGAGGTCTGGCTGCCTTTCCTGCTTTCCCAGTATTGTAATCCAGAAATGAAGCATACATCAATATCGCTAAATAAAATAGTGCAGGAATTGATCCATGTCCCCAAGACAAGGGACACTAAATAGTTTGTATGTTGGTATTTCCTGTGAAGCAGAGTGGCTGTGCATAAATAATACAGCCTTGGGTCTTCTCTGGGCCCAAAGGCCCTGTGGTCCTAAAATATGACTGTGACCCCTTGCACATTTTTGTTTTCCCAGTTTAAAGCAACTGAAATAACAGGAGGGCTGTGTTGCAGCACACCGGAGCTGACTTTTATGGTATCAAAATTTATGGCACAGCATGAGGTACAGCTTGAGGGCCTCAGGTTTGCCAGGGTAGCACTGGAGATAGACAGTGGGGAGAGCAGGAGGAGCCCAGGCTGCTGCAGTGTTTGTCATCTGCTCTGGGTCAGAGTCAAGGAGCAGAGGTAAAATTCATCAGTGAATGTGGCCCTGTGCCCCATGCTTCACCCCAGGCCCTGGCTGCTTGTTTAGGGCTTGTACCCAGAGGCACCAAATGCAGCTGCACAGGTCGTTTGATGACAGCATTTCCTTTTGCATGCTCAACAGGGTCCAAGTTGCTTCTTTTTCCAAATGTACTGTCAGCAGCTTTTGGAAAGCAAAAGGGAGAAACCCCTCTGCAAGTAAAGAGACAAGCAGAAGAAGAGCTACCAGCCTATAAATGGTGCTTTGGCCCTGCAGAGCTTTTGGCAGTGGTCTCCACCAGCTGAGCTGATGGTGTGGCTGCTAGCTGTAGCAAACCACCCTTCACCAGAGATGGGCACATTGTCAGGGTCAAGAGGTGACTGTGGCCTCTTAACAGGTGGTAAATGACCTCTGTCCCCTGGGGTGACTAGTGTGGCTGTCATCCTCATCTGCTCCCTGTGTTAGTGTCCTGCTTCATCCATCCCAGCCTGTGGTTTCTTTACCTCTTCTCTCTGCCAGTGCTGGGCACTTCCCATTTCTATCCAGGCAGTGCCAGGAGGAGGCTGGCACTGAAAACCAGTGTCATCCTGTCGATGATTACATCTCCAGCATCCAGATCCTTTGCTGCCTTTGAGATCCCAGAGGAGAAAGTGCAGGGAAAATCTGGCTCTGCTGCCACTGCCCTGGGGCCAAGAGCAGCCTTGGACCTGTGCAATTGTGGCCACTGTGCTGGGGCAGGAATGAAGGTTGTTCTTCAGCGGGTTAGAGCAGACCTGCATGGGGATAAATTTGCACAGGGCCAGTACAAAATTATTCCTTTTTCCCTGGCAAGTGCTGAAATCCCTGACTGAAGCCCTGCAAATACTCAAAGGAGGTGCTAGCAGAATAGTTTCAGCCTAGCCAAACCTCAAGTATTTTCTTCCAGATCCATTTGGAGAGCCAGCTGAATTAGTTTTTGAAATGCTTCCCTAAATATTCAGCCAGAGATGTGGAAAACTTCTGTACAAATAAGAAAAAGAAAAGCATGCAAGGATTCTGATGTGTAGTGCAGTGTTAAGAGCAGCCATCCCCACCTGCCCTGGCTCTGCCTCACAGCCCCAGCCTCTGCCTCTGCAGAGTCTGGGTATCTTTGACCAACACAGTCAGCTTTGGATGAAATGTCACTACCCCTGCCACAGGGAAAACATTCCAGAGGCTCGTTGGGACACTTGTGCAGCACTGAAGGATGGAAAGTGTTACACATGTGTTATGGATTATTATTAACTCAGAGAGTTTCTGATTTCTAGTACCATGAATGATAGTCACAGATGTACAAGGGCCCACATAGTTTATAACAAAGGTAAGATAGAAAATGGATGATCTTGAACTTTCTGTCGGTTATTTTTAATTCAAAACCAGATCTGGGACTGAGATTCAGCCTTTGCTGTTTAGTTATCCAAATAATAAAATTAAGACCAAAGCCAGATGAACTTAGGGAAAGTTAAGGTTCAGATCATATCAATGACTGTACCTCAGGCCCAAATTTAACATGCTGATACTTTTTCTCCTTGCTTTTAAACTATGTGAGGGCCTTCCTCCTCCTTTTTACAGAAACCAGATGTGGGTTATTTTTTGACTGGCATTTCATGGCAATGTGTGTCCTGGTTTATGTGCCTGATCTTTTTTCCATGGAACAAAAAAAGAAAAAAAAAAAAACCAACACTGGTTGCAAGTATTAAAATGGCAACTGTGGATGGGAGCAAGATTCAAGGCAATGGAAAGAAGATTAGATTAAGAGAACTGTTGAAAATTTATTCTTCTGGTTAATTTTATCTGTAAAATTGTCCTAAAGACTAATATTGTCAATTCTAATTTGGCTCTGTAGGACCCTGTGTGAATCCATATCCGTCCTTTTTTGGCAGGCCTTTTTATCACCAGTGGTACAGTGACATCTAAGTGTCAAGAAGATGGGCCAGTCGGAGCATAGAAAATTGATTTGAGCAGCACCATCCCCCCTTGGCTGGCTGCAGATAAACAGTTCAGCTAATGTGCTGCTCCCGACCTCTTTGGGGCTCTATTTGAATATGATCTAATATGGCAGCTGCTTCACTGCAAACACTGAAGGTAAAGCAGTCTCTGAGAAGTTTTACTTTTTCCTTGCATTTTTAAAGTTGGGGCAAGTGAGTTAAAGAAAAGGCTTGCAACCATGAGGGCCTTACACACCAAAACCTCTTGTGCCATTTGCTGCTTAGTGATTTTTTTTGAATATTGAAAATAAGGAAAAATGATCTCTGTCAGACATGAGGGTACAAAAGCACAATTAAGGTATCCTTTTGGCTCTTTTTCTTGCCCAAGATTGCTTTCCAAACTACCTGAGTGAATTATATGCTTGAGAGGTTGTTTTAGAAACAATTTGCATGGGTGCTGACAGCTGCTCCGAGGGGCACGGAGGCAGCCCTGCTTCCTGCAGGAAGGAGTGTGAATTCCCATCTGCTCCAGGCCTTTGCCTGGTTTTGGATGAGGGAGGCAGGAAATACGTAAAAGGCAGAGGCTGCCACTTGCCTCTCTCTTCTTTTCTTCCCTTTTTGAGATCAGGGGATCCAAGCTCTCCTGCCATTCATCTTCCTTCCCGTCTGCTCCCAGGGCTGCTGTGCTCCATGCAGCTCCTTCGAGTGCTGTCATCCCTGCAGAACCCGAGTGCCTTCCAGTCGGGCATCACACGAAGTGACTAACATCTGTCACATGTGGCTCATTCTTTCCCTCAATCAGCCTCAATCAGCTTTTCTGCAGGCAGCATTTCCTATCTGCAAATAACAGCCATCACGGAGGCTGGCAGGATGGTTGCTTTCTCCTCTGCTTCTCTTTTCCCAGCTCTACTCTCATTTTCTCCTGTTGCTTTTCACTCCTTTTCATTTTCTTTGTGCTCACCACCACTGCCATTACTACCATTATTTGCCTTTGTGCTCCGTGTCCTCTGGAAATCTTCTCTCTTTCCTTATGCCATTTCTTGATCCTTTTCATATTTCTTTCATTTCCCCTTATGACCACCTGCCTCTTCTCCTCTTCCCACAACCTTGCCAGCCCTTCACACACCTTCCTCCCCATGTCCTGAACTAGAACACCTGGCCCCTGCCCCTACCACTGGTGGTGTTGTGCTGGCAGAGAAACCTCTCAGCTTGCCAGGTCCCACCAGCACCTGGGACTTACTTCTTCAGTCAATGCCTTTTATATGCTGATTCAAACCAGAAGCCTATGGAAACAAAGACCCCCAGATCACACACATGATCCTCCCATCCATAGCAGATGTCTTTGTTTGGAAAGACAGGTATCTGTCAGGGAAAACTGGAGCTTCCCTTGGAATGGAGAATGTAAAACCTCCTCCCTCCAAATTATTATAATTTTGCAATTAGGAGCTTTCAGGCAAAAATATGGGAATAGGAGTAACAGTTCTTTACTGGGAGTATTAAAAATGCAAATGCAGTAATACAAAAAAAGAAAAAAAACAAGCAAGCAAACAAACAAAAATCCTAGAACACTCTGACGGAGTCAGGAATACAACCTGACACCCTGTTTGCCAGGGTGTTGGAAGCAATCCAAATAAATCCTCCTGGAATGACAGATGTGGTTCTGTTGGACTATAGATGATGACAGAGGTAGTTCTGTTGGAGATGATCCTGTAGTGGTGGTGAGATGAGTCCAGTCTTCCTCTGGGAATCCAGTGGAAAAGAGGATGTCTGGGGTCCCTCTGTCCCCATTTTTATCTGGGCAGGGAATGGTTGGCTCCTCTCACTGGGTGGAGCATCTCACATTGGAATGATTTCATTTTATCAGTCATGTGGTGAGCCTTAATGGCCCATTAACAGCAGATATTCCCCTGGAGGGAGGATGGGTCATGGAAGAGGTAAGGAACATTGCTCCCTGGTTTTAACAGCTGGCCCATTAACAGAAGGCATCCACTCCCCTCCCCCGTGAAGTTACAAGAGATAAAGGAAAAAAAAAAAAATCTCCCCAACTGCTTTCTACAGATGAAAGACAATACACTTTTTTTTTTGGTTACATAACCCAAGACAGGAGACCATGGTTAGGAAGCAGAAGGCTGTTTTGCATCCCTGTCCTGCTCTCACCACACTGGTTGCTTTTGACAAGGGTTCTTGTCTCCAGTACCTTTTTTTTGCCCTCTGCAGAGTGGGGTCAGTGCTACAGACTGCTTGGGTTCAGTGTTTGAGGGTAGGAAGAAACACCAAGGGCAGAACACAGTGCGTAGAATCATACAGTCATTGAATTGGAAGTGACCTTAAAGATCCCCTAGTTCCAAGCCCCCTGCCATGGGCAGGGACACCTTTCACTGTAGCAGATTGTTCAGAGCTCCAGCCCACCTGGCCTTGATCCCAAGCCCCTCTCTAGCTTTGACCAGGATAACACTGCAGGTGGCTGAGTTGAGCTAACTCAAACCTGACCTCCTGTTCCAACCCAAGTAAATGCCCTGCTCACTTTCCCTGCCTTTGAGAGGGAAAACATCACCTGAATTAAACATGAGAGCGGAGGAGCCCTCCCCGGTCATCACATTCAATCCCTCACTGTGGGCGGACGAGGTGCCGAATAATCCCTTTCACAAACGGATTGAGCTGGATGTTAAAAACAGGGAGTTATTATCCCTCCCCCTCAAAACAGCTGATGCTTCAGAATTTAGATGTGCGAGAAAGGAGCACAAGATGCTTTCTTTCTCAGCTGAAATTTCAGCAATAAGGGAGAAAATTTATCTGAAGGCTCCAATATTCTGCTCTAACCGAGCAGCCTGAAAAGTTCAGATTTGAGATGCAGGCCATTTTCTTTATTAAAAAAATAGGCATATAGGCATAGAGAAAATTACTGATTCAAGGGTGATCTGCACAGGTTTTTTTTAATAATATGATCTTAGATGGACAAATAGAAAAGAGAGCCTATTTACTGGCAGGTGCTTTAACCAGAGCATTGCCTGCACATCTTTCTCATTTAGCAGAGACATTTGGTCCCACACCTGCCCAGCTCCAGTCTATTATGCAGCATCTTAGCACTGGCTGAGTTTTTTCAGATGGAAGTTTATTCGCTTGTGCTGACTTTAACCAACAGTCAGCCAAGAGGAGACACTTTTAAAAACTCAAAAGATTTTGTAATTACATTCTGCCTCTTTATTTTAAATCTTGTCTTGCTTCCAAACTTGCTTGTATCTCCTTTCCCCTGAAGGAGCTGAGTAAAAACCCTGCTTGCTGGGCTGAGTCTGAAGGACAGATCCTTCCTCTCCCTCACCTTCAGTTTTTCCATTTGGGTGGTGAATCAGTGAAAACCAAAATGTTCCTAAGGCTTTAATCTTTGCTTCCAAGCAGCATATACTGAAGTACAGATGCCTGGCCTGTGCTTTAGCTCTATACTGTGCTTCCACAATCAGAGGGAATGGTTCTATTTCATCTTCTACCTCATCTCCTGTCTACAGTGGATATAACCATCTTTGATCTGGACTTGATGTGTTTTGGGATGCCAGCACCTGGAGAAGAAGCCAGTTTGGGGAGTGTCTATTTCTGACCTACACAACATTTCCAATGAATTCATGTCCAGGAAAGTCACATCTCTTTCATTTAGTGCTGATGAAGACATGACACAGGTCATTGCCTAGTAAGATGCAGAGGTGTCCTCGAGCCAACTGGAGAAGGTGGAAAGCATCCCCAGCTGGCTGAGGGAGGCAGCCCTGAGCTGCAGCACACACAGGGACTGCCTGCCTGTGGGGAAGCCCAGAGGCAATGAGGGGTTTGGAGGAGCCTCCCTTCAGCATCTTTCCCTTCCTTCCTGGTCAGCTCTGGGCAGCTGCCCTTCCTCCCAGGGCTGTTTCCTTGCAAGCCCTGGGCCAGCTGGTGTTGAGTGGGGATCAGCAGCAAAGCAGTGCACTGGTTTTGCATTTTGGCACCTCCTCAGCTTGGCCACTAGCAAGCACACAGACGGCAGGGAGGAGCAGAGCATCCTCTGAGAGCTAAGGCTCCTTTTGGGCAGGTACCACTCCTGGCACTGCCACGAGCCAGGCTTGCCTAGGCACACCCCACAAGGCAGTGGGAAAAGCGTGGCTGCCTCTCGCTTCTCCCTCCCCTGATGAGTCTGCGCTGCTGCCGAATTCAGGTGTCACCTGGCTTGGCACAGATTCCATCTCGATGGAGAGGCTCCTTCCTGCTGCACGGGGAACTCGCCTTATTAGACAGATAAGGTTTGTATTTATTGCTTGTTTGTCATGTCAACAGAGGTGCTGGGGTGGCTAGAGGAGTGTCAGCTGGCTGCTCTGCTCTCAGAGATGGGACCACTCCTCCCACAGGCATTCAGGCTAAACCTGAAGAGGTGCATGTGAGATGCTGTCCCACCTTCCCTCCCCTCACCCACATCCTAGGAAATCCTTATCAACAGAAAGAGCCCAAGGGATGCAAGGAGAGCTGAAAGGCAGCTGTTCTCTGCTTTTCCCAGGAAGCTGGGAGTCAGGACTGTCACAGCCTGATCCTTCTCACACCACTTGTGTAAGACGGCGTAAATCCTCTGCTTTTATGGAGATAGACCACCACAGAGCAGGGCCTAGGGAGGGGAGAACCGGGCTTAGCATGCTGAATTACGCTGCCAGCACCACGCTCTCAGTGTGACAGGCAAAGGGACTTGCTCTTACGCCTGGCTTCCCTCCTCGGCAGAAGAAAGGAGTGTCAGGGAAGGAAATCAGGGTTAATCCAGGCAGCCGGCTCAATGGCTGGCACGGGTGCGCGTCTGTCCTTTGTACTGTCAGCTTGCAGCAATATCACACTCATGCAGAGGGTGTTGCTCTGGGGCATCGGTGTAGAAAGAGCCAATCAAACCCTATTTATCAGCTTTGGCTTCTCAAAGGCCGAGCTGACGCAGCACTGGATTTTTATTTTACCGATTTAACACCAGGATTTATGGGTCGTGTACAACGCCACATTGCAGGGCACTGTCTAAATAAGTATTTATCATGTAGGAAGAGGCCCTGAAGGCAAGCAGTGCTTAGCACCATGTAGCCCCTTGTCCTTGCATCAGCTTCACACAGGCAGCCTGACTGTCACAAGGAGAGCCCACCCCTCGATTGTGTACTGCTGGGGATGGGCTGGTGAGTGTTCTTTGCTGGGGGCACACATGGATCAGTTCAGCAGCTGGTGGCTGCTCTCTGTGAGCACCACACCTCGAGGTACCCACAGCTTCGCTGGCATCCCTGAGCCACCTGCAGACCTGTAGTGGGCACCCCACACTCATAGCAGTGATAGAAACCATCCACAGAGGGAAAGCTGGTCGAAGCCACTCAAAAATTCATCGTGTCTCCTGGCCTGTCCGGGGACTGTGACTTGTGCACAAGCCATTGCTGTCCCCTCCCTGTGCCCCAAGGAAGCACTTGACCAGGTTTGGTCTGTGCATCAGGGAGCTGTTCCCAGAGGAGGCTGGGAAAGGGGGCAAGAAAGGCTCAGGGAAAGCCAATGGCCCTGGCGTGGGGGTGGTGTTTCAATCACACACAGGCGCTGCTGATGCATTCTTTCAGTTACTCTGCTTTATCTGCTCTGTATCCCAGCCTTCCCACTGCTGGCTGGTGACACTTGCCTTGGCAATGGGCAGGCAAAATATGAAAATGTTCATACTGCTTGTGATATATTCCTGTAGTAGGATTCAGTGGAGCCTTTGCTGGAAAATAGCTGGTGGGTCACATTTCTGCTATCTTCTTTGTTTGCTCTTCTTAATAGCAGTAGAAGAGCTAAATTTCTCTCCCTCTTCTTATGCTCTTTGTACAACTTTAACTTGCTGCATTTTCCCCACATGCAGGATACAGTGGAAAGTGGAAGTGGAGACCTCTGTTAATCTCACAGTGAAGAAAATAGGAGCATGGGAAATTCCTGTCTTAAAATAAAAATATCCCTCTCCCTCAGCCACATCATTTCAATACTGTATTGCTCCAGCTTTCCGTGCTTGCTTCATCCTTTCTGCTCTGTTATTTACAAGAGTAGACCAGGATAGGAGGAAGAGACATCTTGTATATTGAGTTTTACTTCTTTGCACATTTATTTCCTTTATTCCTTACTTCTTTTTTCTATTTTTTTTTCATTACCCCTAAAGCTCTCTGTTCTGCCACTAATAAGAAATCTGACACCAGAATTTTGCCTTTCAGCCTGTGCTTACATCTCACATCCTCTCTGACTTCAACAATAAGACTCAAACGTAACGCAGGATGGAGTCGACCCAAACCAGAGGAAACCAGATGTGATGCCAAGAGGCTGGATATGCATCTCCGGTGGCAATCAGGATACTCCAAAGGCATCTCCGGCTGTGCCCCTCCGTCAGAGCCCAGGGAAAGGGCAGGAGCGATTCATTAAAAACCCACCGCCACGCGCTGGCGTGCAAGCCCGAATGAATGTCACCGTTTTCATTACGGAAAAAGAGAGACCAAAGAGAGAATGTGACAAAGTACATCTCGCCTGGCTGTTGATCTTTAAGCAACAGCGTGATTAGCAGCGTCTTCCCTTTACATTTCAAAGCGCCGGAGCACAATGGCAAGGAGATAAACATCCAGAGGTGCTGCCTGGCTGAGAGACATCTTTCTGACAGCGCATTACGGCTCCTGCCTCCCTCACCGGAAAGAACATGAGGTTCTAGTCAACGATGAAAGAGAAAAAGCCACACTTTATCTACCATAAACAGTTGCCTATTTGTATTTGTTTTTTTCCCCCAATGAGTTCCATCTTTGAAACGACGCTCCCCCGCCATTCTTTTGCAGCCGGGGGACCGAAGCAGCTTTCCCACGGACTCACGGGGCCCTGACTCCTTCTCAGAGGGAGCTGAAGCTGCTGGGAAAAATAAAACATCCCCGACTCCTCTCTTCGCCAGTGCCGGGCACTTTGCCTTTCTCCCCTGTGCCTCCAAGGAAGAGTTCGAACCTGCTTCCACAAGGCAGCCAGCACCCCTTCGTGCCTCCCAGTCAGGAAAACACAAGCCAGCTCCCTTATTCAAGAGTTATTGGCTGTGACAGCTGCATCAGCTTAGACAGGATTAAAAAAAGGGAAAGGAAAAAAAAAAAAAAAAAAAAGAGAAAGCCCCTCCTTGCTTGTGAAATTACTCGCAAAGTCACCTTTTTAATGCTAACACACACAAAACGCGCTCAGCCACTGATTTCAGCAGACCATATGCTGCCACTGCTGCTGGCCAGGTCCTAAGGGATGAATTTTTTTCCCCTTCAGCAAGCCTCCAGAAATGTCATAGAAATTTATATGCTTATTCACAGAGCCGATAAAGCAGAAAACCGGTGTTTCAGCTATTTTTGTTTTGCTTTGCAGATGGACAGTAAAAGACATAAATCTCCTTCCCGCCACTTGAGCGCCCTGCCTGGCTCCCTCTTTTGTGCCCAACCACCAGACCTACAGGAGGTCTGTGAGCCAGCCCTCCTCTTCACTTAGAGAGGAAGAGTGAAACCCCAGGAATCTCCCAGGACATGACGAGTGCCTCCACTGATGAGCTGAGGCACAATTTTTTGTGCAGCCACCAAGGCGGGACAGCTTTTTTCTTACCATCTTGGATGGAGGAAGAAAAGCAAGCTGCATGGCCCGGGGCTGTCCCTGCTCCTACCCCTCCCCGTGTTAGCGTCCCAGCTCTGAGGAGAGGCACGCAGCTCTCCCGTGACGTTATCTGATGCGTGCTCTGATTTACAGCTCTGTGCCACACACCTCCATAAATCAGGACAAAGCCCTTAGGGGAGCCCGGCTGGCCCCCTCCTGAAGCGCGTGCGGGTTGCAGACCCTAGTGATATTTTAGACACGTTTGACATTTAACCTCAGGAAAAGCAATATGAGGAGGAGAGGGGGGACCATGGCTAAATCTCCCTCCCAGCTGTATTTACAGCCTCAGCATGAGCTTGCAGCCCATTGGAAAACGCGCCCTGCACGCCACATCACCAGGGAAATTTAGGATCAGCAGCCAAGGCCTGTTGACTTGCTGACTAAAGGAGGCAGCAGGAGGGATCCTGGCTGAGGGCAGGAGGTGGTTTTATTTCAGTGGATGGCGCTGCGGCTCCCAGGGAAAATCTGCTGGCAGTCATCCCTTCCCTGGTCCTGCATTTCCCACGCTGTTGCTGCGAGTACAGCTTGGCAGCTTTCCCTTCTGCAGGAGGGCAAGCCTGGGGGCTGCTCCAAACCCATCAGCCTCAGTGCCCCACCAGCAGAGATCACTGTCCCCACCCGGGAGAGCCCCTTGGGGGCTGCCTGAGACCCAGAGCAGGGAAGGGGTGGCTGGGCCACAGCTCAGCAGCTTCGAGCCCTGTCCCTGGTGCCATTCCCTGCTTACAAACACCCCTGCATCGCAGCTGCTGGGATGGCTTGTCTGCACAGTCACAGCAAAAACGGGCTGCCTTTGCCAGCCATGCCATGCTGGGGAGCAGAGAAATCAGGAATGAACCCAAACCCATCACCAAGAGAGGATTGTGCCTCTGTGCCTCACAGAAAGAGCTCGGCGGTTTAGGCAGCCCGTCATCCTGGCTAATAACAGCAAGCCAAATATTTAACTAAGATCTCATGATAGTGAGGAGCTTGGCAGAAGGAGGCCTGCAGAAAGCAAGCACTTTCTCTCCAAAGCCTGTTTTCTCCTTATTTAAAAAGCAGGAAACAGGTCAGCTGTCGTATCTGCCAAGGTCAGAAGCTCAATTTGTTTTTCAGAGCCCGGGAAAGGTGAATGCACCAGAGCTACATCCCTGATGGAAACAATCCCTCATTCTAATAAGGTTGGCAGAGGCTGGAGCCTGCCTTGTTCAGATACAATTATTACAGCCCGGGTGTCAGATTACTGAATCTATTAGCCAGGAATCAGCTGTTATTCCAGAGCAGGGCAGCTATCCTACAGGCAGTTGTGATGTACATCATGTGTGACGCCCGGGCCCGGCTCACTCCGCCGGCACCGAGGGGCAGGAGGGGCAGGACTGCCTAAGCTGCCGAGGAAAAAGCCCGTGGCAGTGACCTCTGGACACGGCTACATCCATCAGATCGTGACACCAGCATTGTGGTGACTGGGAATAGCGCTGGCGAACGGCTCGGTTTGATGCTGGGAGAGAGGAGATCCCGGGTTTGTGGGAAATGCTGCTGGGAGAAAGGAGATCCCGGGTATGTTATAAATGCAGCGCTTGGCTGTGCTGCTGGCTGAGCATGTCCCTCCCTCTGGCATCCACAGAGAGATGGGGGTAAGGACCCAGGGCCAGCGCTCCTTTTCTGCCGCAGAGGTGTTCAGAGAAGCCTGAAGGGGAGAGGAGGGGACTACACACAAGTCAGAGGGCAGCTCTTTGTGTGGGAGCTAAAATAAAAACCACCTTTACCCAAGAAGATTTACTGATTGTTGGCTAATGCAGCACTCCCATTGGAAAGTACAGCTTAAAAAAAAAAAAAAAGGTTGAAAAAGAGTCTGTGCTACTTTAGCAGGAGTAAGAGTCGTGCCTGTATGGATCTGGTGAGCCTCTCTGGGAGCAAGCCCAGCCATCCTCCAGCACGGAGCAGGTGGCTCCCAGGGCCCCCCTGCTCTGTGTGTCTCCCTGGCAGCAGGCAGCTTTGCTAGTGATGCCCTCCCAATCTGTTTTCTCTGTCTCCCATTGCAGACAGGATCCCCTCCCGCCCCTCGGTGTGAGCAACCAACCACCACACACTATTTCAGCTCCATCCACATCACTGGTTCAGCGGGACATGGCCAAGCTCCCCAGCTCTGTCCCATCAACGTGCAGAGGCTGGAAGCTGCAAAACTTGGTGTTTTATGCTTCTTAGACTCCATTTTATTTTCCATGCAAACCAAATTCTTGCTCACTGGACCTATGTCCCCTGGAGGGAAGTGCTGGGAGAAGGAATGTGACAGGAGGGAGAAGTAAAGTTAGAGACTCAGGGCTGTATGTCCTAATTGAGATTTGTGTGATTTTCCCCTGTTGATTCTGCCTGTTTGCACTGCTTTTGTTTTATTAACACCAGAAAGTGTTCATCAGACTGGCAGGCCAGCTTTGGGACAGGGGTCCCGTGTGTCTGGGACAGCAGCAGCGTGAATCAGGGGGTGTTCAGGAGCCATAGGTGTCACCACAGTGAGGTCAAGGCTGCAGGGTGTGATCTCTTCACTTGTGAGGTGCAGCTGTAAGCAGGGGCAGCAGGATCTCGGGTTGGGCTGATAGTGAGGAGGTGAGGATAAAGGAAGTTGCTCCACCTACTGACAGCGATTATGGGACATGGTAACACGGCTGGGAATGGCACATCAGCCCATCTCTGGAGGTAATGTCATTGATTTCATAAGAAACTTTACTAGAACAACTTGTTTTGACACCCACTGTGAGAGGCTGGGGTGTCAGTCATTAATGGCTCAACCGAGGGCCCGTTTGTGAAGGCAGTGGGTGCTTTGCTGAGGCTGGGTTTGCACCCCCCCAGTGGGAGGATGTCACCATGAGATTTCCTAGTTTTCTGAGCATTCATATTAAAGTAGAAGTTCTCACTTTCTCACGCTCTCTCATGTAAACAGGACATCGTGTTTTGTAAATATTACTACTGTTTTCATATTCTTCTCCAAAAACAAGAGAGATTGTTTGACAGTCCTTTTAACCAATGTGACTGAGAGGTGGGGATTCCACTCTCCAATCCATGGTCACCTTTTTTAAAGTATATAAGAGCATGTAATAAACAAAGGGCAGATTGCTCTGCTCTGCTCTCTCTCACAACTTCCAAGTCTCAGCGTGTGGTCATCTGAGCGTGGCAAACATTGACAGGAGGAGGTGAATTTCTGGGTGTGTGGTGGTGAAGCTGCTGGTCTGCATAAGACAGAGGAGGTGAGCATCACCACTGAGGGCTCCAAGCCAGGCCTTGAGCCAGATGACAAGCAGACCCTGCAGAGGCAGGATGGTGCTTTTATCATCCCAGCTGTCCTCCCTTACAATTCATTCAGTTGTGAAACTCCTCCTGGGAAAGGTCCAGCTTCATCCCTTCTGATGGGACATAACTGGCTCCACTGCTGATGTGAAAGGCAGCTGTCATGTCTCAGAAGGGATCATAAACCATCAAAGACCCCAAAAGTATCCCCAGACTCATTTCTGAGGCTTTCCACCAAAGGACTGAAAGCTCCCCCCTACCCAGGGGAGGTACCTGGGCACTCCTACCTTAACCTGGGTGTATATTAACCCACTGAACTTTGTTTTTTGGGGGTTTTCCCTGCCTTTGAATGATCAGGACTGCAACCATCTCTTTGACCAATGGACATTGAAATTGTAACAATCAAATCTCATTGCAGGATCCATGGTGCCGTGGGGAGGTGGGACAGAGAATATGCCTATTTCACAGCAGGCTCTTCTGCCTTAAGCCTTAACAAAGTTTACAAAGTTGACTGAAGTACTCTTTCCTGCTGGCAACTGGTAGGCATTGATCTAACCAGAGGGAAAAGGTAGCAGAACATTTCACACAAAGCAGGAGGTCCTGGCCCCACAGTTTAGCTGTTCACAGGACACACTGCCAAGGCAGCAACAGGACCTGGGAAAGCAGGTTACAGCTCTTCCTCTTGCTGTACTTGTGCACAGGAGGATAAACACCTAAATTTGCAAGGTTAGCAGTTACGGGAGCTTCTCTTTTATTAGACCAAGATTTCCCTGGATGAGGGGACCCTTGGGTGGTCCACAGAGAGTCCCATGCTGTGCACCACTGGTCTGTCCAGCAGAGCAGTGTGACTCCCATCTCAGCCAGCTGGGACTCCTGGGGGATAATTGACCATTCTGCATTACTGTGTCCCTCAGGGAAACCTCTCTCTGCAGCCCAAGCACTCTGCTCTTGGCTTGTGTCCTGAAGCATGAGGGCTAATATCCCCTGCACATTTTTACCATAGAAATGAAAGAGAGAGGGCATTTTTCGATTCAATGGGAAACAAGTGAATAATAATTCTGTGAAGCCATGTAGTGGAAAGAGAGACTTTGAGCGCAACAAGAAACAGGATTTTAAAATTTCATCTGCACAGCAGAAGGTCCTGCCAATTGAACCGTTTCCAGTAAACAATCTGCTAAGTCTGACAGTTTGAAGGAATACCAGACTGCCAGGAGTGAATAGGCTGGGATTTTTAAGAGGTTTATTTTTCATCCAAACACTTTTGTTTGTGAGCAACAGCTCAAAAGACCCAAAATGCATGTGCAGCAGCATTAGCAGCCAGGCTGAGGTTTCTCCCCCAAGCTGGGCTCCAGCAGGAGCAGAGCAAGAGGGCTGTGCTGGCCACACAGCGTGCCCTGGGCTGCTGAGTGTGCAAGTCTGTGGCACTGTGGGTCTGCCCCAGGAGAGCCCCTCTGGTGCTCCCATACTCCCACAGAGAGGTTTGATTGAGCTCAGTTTCCTTCCCCATTTTCTACTGCTCTCTGTGGGAGCATCAGCTGTCTTTGCTGAGGTGGTGGTCCCCAGATGGATGCCAAGGGCAGCTGGCTGGGGTGGGGGACAGGAGGGATTGCAAAGGACTGGTTGGAGGTCAAGGGTCTCAATCACAGGACTGGGAAAGCACAGCAGGAGGATGCTGGGTGTGTGTGGGGATGGAGAGATCCATGATGTGGCCAAGATGGGATGTACAACCATGATACATCACAGGTGCTGCCTTCTCCCAGTGCAGGAGAGCTTTGCCCCACCAACAAGAGAACAGGGACAAGGAGAGGTTACACTGCCAGTTTAAACACCTCTACAAGGAGTTATTTAACCTGGGCAGGAGTCCCCCTGCCTAGAATAAACAAGGGGCAAAGATTAAGGGATTGAGCCTCTAAGACAGTGATGACTTTCTGTGCGTAGCTGCCTGTCAGTGAGTTCAGGAAAAGGATGGCTGAGAAGAGGGGAGGTGCTGGCTGGCTTTCTGTGGGACTTGGAAATGTGCAGTGTGGGGCAGGAGATGCATAGTGAGCATCTTCCATGCACACATCCCACTCAGCATCCAAAATCAGGGGCTGTTTTGAATGTACAGAGCTGTCCATCCCACAGCCAGGTCATGGAGCCAGGAAAAAGGTTTTGAAGTCTTGAGAAGAGTTACAGACCCAGCTGTGATTAAGAAAACGGCTTGAAGTCTGCATTCCCAGTTCAGACCCAGTTCTGCTCAAATCCATTAAGGAATGCCCCTGACTACACTGTCTGGAGGCATTCACATTCAACCTAGACCCTCAAGAAGCTGGTAAGACCCTTAGGGACCTCTTAGATTTTCCATCTGAGCAGGGAAGTGACAGAGCAGTGTTGGGCACCTGGCATCCAGCCACCACTCTAGACTCCCTCAGGTTTCCTACTTTCTCTCTTTTGTAGAGGGATTTCTAATTGGATAAGCAAGGAGTTCCTTAATCCTACCCTTTTCTCAGTGATAGTCCCACCACATGCCCCTTTCACTAGAGCAGGAAATTATTGGATCATGAGAATTGTCACCTTGCTCTTTCCAAACGCAGTTTAACAATTATGCCCCTAAAATCATAACACAGAAGAGTTTTGGCAATCATTTGCATTTCTGAGAATTAAAGGTAAGAAGGCTAACTTGTCACAAGCCAGCACTGCGGAAAAGCTAAGCCTGTGCAAGCAGAGATGTCTAAAATGCACAAGAGGATATGCACAGCATTGCAACAGGTGCCTGGAAATATAGCAGGGAAATTTCCTGGTGCAGAAAATGCTCCTGGTCTGGCACATAGGGAGATGGGGGCCATGTTCTCCTTTTCAAGATGATTTTATAAGTGTCAGGACTTTCTCCAGTGCTGCTGGTGGTTATCACAAGGAGAGTCCAGCTGCAGTGCACCTGGGCAGCTCACCTGGGTGTGGTGTTTGAACAGGCCAACAAATAACTGCCTCTGAGTCCAAATGTTTGCTGTCACATTGCTGCAGTCCACAGGGTAGGAACTGACCTTTCCTGCTCAGAAATAGTTGAGAAGCAAGGGCTGGAAACCAGGCAGGGAGTGAAGTCTGATGGAAACACTGATGTACAGAAGACTCAAGCAGTATCATCTGGAAGAGGCAAGAGAAAGGCTGAGATAATGAATCATTTCCACAGCTTCCTGTGAAATGGGGTCATTCCCAGGACTGGCTCTTCTTTCAGCTCAGTGATCTGCCTCCCTGCATAGGTGAAGTGGCAGCCCCATGACCTGTCACCTAACTCTTCACTTTTAAAGAGGTGAGGGCTTGTAGCCATTGGCATCACCAGAGAAGACCTCAGTGGTGACTTGTGACAGTCCTTCCTTCCTTACTGGCAGGATAGGGCCAGTGTGGGAGGTGAGATCTGGATGAGAAGTCCCACACCTCCACTTTAACACACCTGAAGCTGCCCTCTCAAGGCCTGTCATGGCCACTTTATGGAGTAAGTAATTCACCTCTTTGGGGATTTATTTTTGCATGCTGCTGCCCTTCTTTTATACTTTAAACATTACAGATGAAACAAAAAATACACTTGGCTGCAGTACACTGCAGTAGATGTGTTGGGATTTGACCTTCTACAACTTAATTTTTAAAATGTAGGACTTGGGGGGTGTCTCTGTTGTGCCTCATCAGAGGTACTGAGCTAATGACCTGCTTGCAAACATGCCAAGAATTAGGCAGAAAGATTTAGAGAGAATTCCCTGGAATGAAACAAAGTGGAACTCCTGGGTACAGCTTGCCAACATTCTTAGGACTGACTCAAGAAGCCATTGTCACAGGAGAGGGTGGTTTCTTGTCCTCTGTGAGAGATGGACCAAAACCAAATGGCATCCGCTGGCCCCTGCCCGCCTGTGTCTCCACCAAAGGAGTAAAAGGGCTTAAGAGATCCCAAGGCAATGCTGGGGATCATCTGTCACCAGTGTCACCAGTGTCCCATGGCAAGGAAGAAGGTGGGACCTGGCTGCAAGTCCAGGGGAACCTGCCTGTTCCCTGCCAGCCAAAAGACCAGGCACCTTCCCTGAGGGCAGCTGGGCCAGCCTGAAGAGTGCAGGGGCAGAGGCAGGGCAGGCTAAAGGGTGGATGGCTGCCAGAGGTGCTCTGGGGCTCAGAGGTGGCCACCTTCAATCAAACCTTCCCTCCCCACCAGCTACTGTGCTGACAATAACCCCAGCAGAGGGGCTGCATGTGTAGCCAAGGGCACTGAAGAGCATCAAAGTGGGAGGAGGGAAAGGACAAAGAAGTGAATAAAGATGGCTTCAAGGCAGGAGCAGTTGCAGTTTCCTCCCTTCAGAGGAAAAGCTCATCTCAGGCTGCCTCGTCACACTGGTACTGGTGTAATATCAGTGGTATCACTAAAGAGCCCTTTGCCTACTTATGCCAGTGAACATCACTGTTTTACAGAGCTGATGTAAATTGAGACAATATTTTTTCCTATTTATTTCCAGACTCACTCCTTTTTAATGTTTTCAATGTGAATAAACACAGCTTTCTTTCAAATGTATTAGACATCACATTCCTTCAATGTTGTCAGTCCATCCCAGGGCCCAAGGGTCATTTATCAACACCCCAAACCATAAAATCAGTTAACACATCATGAGACTCTTTTGGAAAGCTGCTTTCTGTGATCACCAGTTCACAGATTTCTTGCTCAGAAGAATTAATCTTTTTTTAGATTTTTCTTTGTAACAGGAATGGTGAGACAGAATTCTCTTCCTGTGAAGGAAAGCTTGCTGCCCATCAGTGCTTTTGGAAGGAAAACCACAGTGAAGCATAGGACTGGTGATTAAATCACAAGAACTGACAGCCATGAGTCACCAGCAGTGCTTGGTTCTCTGCAGGGATGCTCTGAATCACCCTCCTGAAGGCATGGCAGGGTTGCAGCTCTCTGTGGCCAAAAGCATCGTCAGACCAGGGCTGAGTCTTCAAGCAGGGATCTCATCTCTTTTCTGTTTTCCTGACATCACTTAACCAGGGCCCAGCCCTGCAAATACTCGATTGCACAAAGCTTTTTACGTACTTGATTGGTTCCCCTGAACTCTGAGGGAAGCTCGTGTGCTGAAGTGCGCCGAGGATTGGAGATGACAAAGGCAAACAAAGAAGTGGGAAAGCTAATGGGTTGCCTTCTCCCTCCTGCTGCTCCGTGGAAAGCTTTTATCTGTTGGACTCTCCCCTCTCCTCCCTTCACAAACAAGCCTTAGGCCAGAGAGCATCTCTGCATGGGGAAAAGAGCTTTGCCAGCAGAGGTACAGCAGCAGCACGATGATGGCAGAGTGCTCTGACACAGCTATGCCAGTTAAACCCTGCTGCTGGAATCCCCCCTCTTGACTGAAACCTCCCCAGTGCTGAAGCCTTCCTCTGGCTCAGACATACTGCACTCCAGCAGAAGAGGTGGTATTTACCCACACAGGCTTCCAGAGCAGCAAGGAATCCTGTGGATGATGGGAAGGAGTTTATTTCTGCCTCCACAACAAACACAACATGCAAGACTTCTGGAGTCCCAAGAGGCTTTTCCAGCTCCTGTTCCCTGGCTGGGTTTCCTTGGCACTCCAGAGGAGGTGTCATGGTGATGCCGAGGTGCACAGCTCACCAGAATTTATATCTGGGCTCAGTCAGCACAAAACCTCAGCCCTCTCCAGCTCCCTCATTATTTACTGCATTCTGCTTGCTGACTTAATAGTGTTTTGTCCTGTCCTTGAATCCTGCATGGATGGATTCAGAAAAAAATCAATGTGCCCTGACCAGCAGGCCTTCTTCCCACAGCACAGGGGAATTTCCAAAGTGCCACCATTTCTACTATTTATTTGTTTCCTTTAAGTTATTAGCATGATGGGGCTAATTGTGATGTTCCAATGCATTAAATCTTGCCTTCCATGCTCAGAAGTGTGGAAGCAGTTGAGGAGGAAAAGAGCAGGAGTTGTAAAAACAGAGTAAAAATAAAATAATTAAATCACTACCCTCCAAAATGAGAAAAAGTGATGGAAGGAATAAAGCGTTACCATTGTGATAACAAGGTACTAATGCAAAATGAAGGAGCAAGAGCAGAGTAGCTGATGAGTTCTCCACTGTGGCTTAATTAGGCAGGCAGCTACAACCTCCCCATCACCACTGACATAATTAGAGGGCACTGGTGAAGAGTGAGCAGCAGTGTGACCAGACCTCAGGCCAGCCAGGGCTCTGCTGGTGCAAGGTTTGGTCTGTCAGAAGGGTGTGGACCTGTCCAAAGACTGTGCTAGCACCATACTGAGCCAGGAAGGTGTTTTCTTCACATTCATGTGTGACATGGCTGTGCTGGCAAAAGCTTTAGAGCACCACCTCCACCTCCCCCTGTGGCCTCGTGGTCCTACCTGAGCACCACTGGCAGTGAAATGACTGAGGGGCCTGTGTGGCCTCACCTGCTGGTGCAGCACCTGGGACTTTGAGTGTTAAAACATTTAAATATGACATTTAACAATAGATGGACTCATCTGGTATTCACAACTCTTTTATTCAAAGCCCAATATTTATAGTCACTACATTGCCTTAAATCTTGAGAGTAAAGGCTGTCCCCTGACAAGGTTTACAGACTTGGGAGATATGGGGAAGCAGCAGCATATTTTCAGGGGATGGGATGTGAAGGCTTTGCAGCTCTGCTTTGGTGTGGATGCTCTGCCAGAGGAGGAAATCTGGAGAACACCAGAGTGCCCTTCTTGGTGGGTGGAGAAGCCCTCAGACATCAGGGCTCGGTGTTGATGTTGTTCAGAACAGCTTCAGAGCTGCCAGCAGCTGCGTGAGGGCTGATGGCTGCCCCCAAAATCTCAGCCCATCTCTGGGCCCCCTACCTGGCTTTTCAAACTCTCAGATCCAGTCTCCTGCTACAGAAAATGTGCCACTGTGTGCAGGGTGCTGTGTGTTTATCATGAGCCCCTCCCACTCCTTACTCTCCCACCAAAATAAGATTTACTGCCCATTGGAGTTCCACACCTTGCCATCCTGCTCTGCACCCCAGAGCTCATCCAGATTTACCCAAGGAGGAGAAAGCAACAGCATTGCCACAGGGAAATGTAGTAGAGAACATTTTAAAGAAGCAGCAGACGCAGTCAGTGCCAGCAGATGCTGGGTCCCCTGCCAAAGCAATTGTCCCTGCCAAAGTCCTGGTACTGCCTGGAAGTAAGGAATGGGTGGCCTTCACCTCATTTAACACACAGGACTCATCCCTTTGGTTCTGGCAAGTAAAGGGTGTCTGAGATCAAGACCCTCCTCTATCACTGGATTTTCAGGCTGCTGTAAAATTGATGGGTCCCTTTGTCATCCCCCTCTGCTCTTCCCCCACCCCAAAAGAAGAAAAAAAAAAAAAAGGAAAACCAGACCCAAAACCTTTAGGAAACTTGTGCTCCTTTCAGGAAGCAGCCAGAAAGAGCCAAGGCATTCCTGCACAATCCTCTGTGTGCACAGCTGAGGAGGAGGCAGCAGCAGCAAGGTGTGAAGTGTTCCCCAGTGCTGGTGCAAGGCAGATTCCTCACTGGCCTCTCCTTACACCAGGTGGGCTCAGGAGCGGTGCTGCTTCTCACAGGGGTGTTTGCCATCCCCACAGCACAGCCTGCAAGACCCTCTTGGCACACCAGGACACCAGGCAGAGCCAGGCAGAAACAGGGGTGTGCTTCAGGTTGCAGTAAATGCACTAAAATCTCCTCTCCTTCCTCATGTGCTGCTGAGCTGCTGCTCAGACATGTGAGAGCAGCCTCTGGAAGAGGATTTTTCTCTTCCCTTCTTGAAGTGAAGCAGCGGCAAAAACAACCAACTGGTACAAAAATTAATTAATTAATTCCCTGTCCCTGAGCTTTTAGAAGGAATGTGGGACTTTTTTTTTTTTTTTTTTTTTTTTTTTTTTTTTTTTTTTTTTTTTTTTTTTTTTTTTTTTTTGTGCTTTTCTGGGTCTTGTTTCAGCAGAGAAGTTTTGGCCACTGGGGCACTAAGCAGATGAAAGGGAGAGGCTGGGATCCACGCTGAAGCAGCCTCCACACTGGCATTGCAGTGCTGAGCCAATCCATCTCCACTAGAGTTCACAGCCTCTTTGATCAATCTCATCTTTAAAAATACCAGTGCTCCGGAAGGCTCGGGAGCTGCCTAATGTTCCTTCATTGTTTTTCAAGCCATTAAAAGCAGAGGTATTAGCTGCTGCATACTTTTTGTCTTGTTTGGAAGTAAAAGGAGAGGAAGCTGAATGCTAAAAACGCAGATTAAAACGATTAAAAATAACGGAGCAATGAAAGTCAAACTGTTGGCTCTAAAAATGTTGATGTGCTGCATTGCTGTAGGCATTATATTCATATGAATGAGAGCAGAGGGCCCTGCTACCTGCCTCTGTGATGAACTGTGTGTGTCATTGCATGTGGCTGTTGCATTAAATCTGGAAGGATTGCCTTCTGCTTGTGCGGCAGCCACGGCTGCCTCCTTGCTGATACAATATAAGGTGATTCCTCTAAAATGCAGACTCACCTGGGACCAGTTTTGGGGCACAGGAGGGATTTTTTTATTGGCACTTTTCTATTTTTTTCCCTAAAGATTTCAGTGAGTTGCTGGTCTGAACGGGCTGCCAGGTCTCAGGTCTCTCTGCAGAGGTGCCCCAAGCCCTCCTGTGTGTGCTCATGGGGCTCAGAGATGTTTTATTTCTGAATTGGCCAGGGCTCTGTGAACCCACACATGTGCCCACCCAGTCCAATGCTGATGGAGACCTGGGTTCCTGAGCTTCAGGAACCTGCTGCTGGAGTCTCACTTTTCTTTCTCTGCTGAGGTCTTTACAACAACAGAGTAATAGGTAACCAGACTAAAGCTTTACTTCTATTTGAGCCACAGGAAGGAGTGCTCGTCTAGCAAGAATGAAAAGACCATTCGAAAACTGGGGCTTTTCTTTTGAAATGACTGTGTGGGTTTGGGGCACTTCTCGACCAATATTTTTTGCTTGCAAGTCAGCTACACATTTAACACCACTGTGGAAGATCTGGGTAGGTTTAGAACAGGCATGCAGGCTTCCTGCTTGCCTACATGCCTGATGAATTCACTCTCAGTAGCTCCTAAAGGCTGCTTGGCCCTGGCATTCACTCTGTTTTCTGGTGCCCAAGCACTCCTGGATTTCATGGCATGTTTGACTCAATCCTATCCTTCTGATGGGACATTAAGCAAATATTTTTTAACTCCTTCCCTTTCCACACCACAGGTTCTAATTAAAGAAAGCAGTGTCACAGATGAGCTGTCACAAGATGAGCTGTCACATATCAGATCATCAGTGAGGGTGGCAGGACCAGCCTGCACCCCAACTGAGAGGGTCAGCCCCTCCCTTCCTGAGGGCTAAAACTTTGTAAGCAAAACAAAACCTGCCTAATTTTGAGAGAGAAATAATTTTATGTGAAAGTTTTTGCTGGCTAGACTCAAATTTGTTACCATTTACTTTCAAAGGAGCATTTGCAGATGTGGACACTTGTCTCACAACAGGGTCCAAAGCTGGAGCAAAAATAATCTCATCACATGTAGAGGTGTAGGTTTACTCTTCACCTGGTACACTCTCAGCATCTTCTTCACCCCCTCTGCTGTGTCTTCTGAAAGGCTGGTGCTGAGCCAGAGGTGAGAAAAGGCTGAAATTAAAAGAGGATTTGGGTGCTTTGTCAAAGCTCATCAGAGCTCCGCTGGTCTGCGGCGCAGGGCCGCGGTGCCAGCCCTTCTCACAAAACACTGGCTATTTCTGGCTGCTCTTTTGCAGCCTGCCCAGATGTGAGCAGAGCTCCCTGCCTGTTCCTGGCACCTCTCCAGCTGGTTGCTGGCACTGCCGTGCTGCTGAAGCTGGAATGACATCGTGAGGTGGGGCAGAGAACAAGGGGACCTGGCTTGCTGGTGGGACTGGGTGTAAATGCCTGAGATGACTTTACTCCCATGGAGGAGTTGCAGAGTTGCACATGTGGATGCTGAAAGCCTAGTCAGAAGAGAAAGTCAGACTTTCCCAGGCATTTGCTCGGGGGAGCTGTGAGAAGACATTCCAAACCATTTCTAATCTTTGCACCTGCTGTTTTTCCATCTTGTTTACTTGCAAAGATGTTTACGAAGAGGTGTTGGTTAGAAAGATCAATCATGTCCAGTTATACCAGAACTGTGTATAAAAAGGGTGTGCTTTTTTAATAAATGTTGCTAGATGCCCTCCAAGAAGATTTGGAGTTAGATCCTTATTTCTGCTGTCCCAGATACATCAGGATAGTTACACATGCAACCCAGGCTGTACTTCAGCATGACTGAGGAGTGTAAAGGGCAAAGACAGGTCATTGGAGCCTTAGATAAAGCAACAAGCTGTTCACTCTCCTCTGTTTGGAATGAGGATGGGAAGGGGATGCCAGGCCACACAGAAGAAACCCTGGTGGGTCTCAGTTTTGTGAGCAGTCCCCCACTGTGTCTCGTGCTCCAAGGGCAGTGCCACAGCCACGTCCCCTGCTCCCAGACCATTCCCCACAAGCACAACTGCTCAGCTTGTTGTCCAGCTGCCCCTGGGGCTGTGTGGCAGCAGCTCTCAGGATGCTCCCAGCACAGTGGGCAGGCTGCAGCACAAAGCGTGGTACAGATGCCTGGCTCAGACCAGCATGGAAGATTTGAGAAATGGAGCCCCTGGAAGATCCCAGAATCAAGCACCTCTGAATTTTGGGGCAGCCCGAGGGGATGTGGAATCCAGCCCTGATCCAGGTCTGTGGGTATATGGCAGCAGCTGTAAATGTTCTTAGGAAATGTGGTTTACAGTCTGAATGTTAATGTGGCCCTTTTCCTCCGAATGGAGAGGATCCTGGCTATTGCAGAGCAGTAGGTTATTAAAATGGATTGGATTATTATATATTGGACATAGCAGCAGCTGGGGTGTATGGTAGGGCAGGTAAATATTCCCATGTGAAACATGGCTTCTGCCTATTCATCAGCAAAAGAATATTTCTGACATTTCCACTGGAACAGCTTCATAATGATACCCAGCCTTCTCTGTGGAAGCCCAGATATACAGCAACAGCTCCCAGAATGGCAAATCTGCCTTGTTCTTCTTTTAATTACCTCACTGCTAAGGGAAAAAAATTGACACACTTTTCTGTGGAGATTAAGCAGAAATTCGGCTCCAGCTCAAAAGTGTGGCTCCCAGCTCTGGTTTTAAACAAACAGTGAAAGAAATTCCTAATGCCTAAAGCCAGCAGCCTCAGACCATGTGGAAGTTCTCCACATCACTAACCTGATTTCCCAAGGTGATGGGGAGGTTGCCTAACCTGACATGTATGATCTGTTAAAAAAAAAAGAAAAAGGGAAAAAAAAAAAGCCTTTCAGAGACAGATCCCAAAGCATTTAAATTTATTTAGTAATGGGTCCAGTGGATCTCAGCTGGTGTCCAGCACTTTGGGTCAGTGTCAGAGCTGAGAGGGATTTCAGCCAGACCCAGGTTTGCTGGGTGGATGCTTGGGGCTGGCTCAGACACTGCCCCAGTCTCCAAATCCCCCATGAGCCTGGAACTGGGCCCAAACTGACCTGTGGCTATCTGACTTCCAGGCTGAAGGTGGCTTGCATCTAGGCAGCCCTGAGCATGGTCTATCTGTGCCTGTCCTCCTGGCTGTGTGCTTGCATCAGCCAAAGGGATTCACTCCACAGGAGAGCATCTATTTCACATCTTCCTCTGGATCAGGTTGTGCTTTTCAGATTTATATGGAGGCTAAGAAAGAAGGGTCCCACTCCTCAGACAAAAGATCCAGAGCTGGGTGCATGTGGAACTGAAGATACATCTCTGCTGCTGTCACCAGAACAGTGCAAACACACCCCAAAGAAGCTAAAAATGGTGGATTAAATTTCACAGTTAAAATATTACAGAGTGGAGCTCAATTGTGTGTTTGCTGCAGAAAGAGACTGAAACACAGTCCTCTATCCTGCTGGACAGTGTCCAGCTCTTGGGCAGGAGCACATCCCACAGGGATGGAGGTTACTCTGCTCCCGTGTAAGTAGCAGCATCCCCACAGAGTCAGGGACAGAGTAAGAGGGATTTGACAGTTTTGGGAGGAGGACATCACTTGGGAAGGTGGAGTCCCCACATGAATGAATAGCTAATATGCTAATATTATTTAATCACTGATTTATATTTAACCACTTTGGGGGCATTTGTGCTCCTCCCCTTGGAGAATAGTCCTTGGATCCTCCAGCGAATGATACTGGAATTTCCCTTCCCCATAGAGATGTTTCCCCTTGGAAGTGACTCTGTGAAACAGATATTAATGAATTTTTTAGAAACAATTTCTGCATACGTTTTTCTTGCCAAAGCTGTTTTCTAGCTTAAACTTCAACTGAACTGAATAATCTTGGCTTCCTACGAGCCGCATTTCTCTGCGAATAAATAATTTTCCAGTTCTCCCACCTTCAGATCTTATGTCCCATGGTATGCTCGGAATATCTCTGCAGAGATGCACGGCATCATTTTCCATATGGATCTGCAATCAGTCCCTTTATCGTTTGGCACAAGCGATGGCACCAAATTAGTGCCTGAGGAGAGGGAGCGCGAACGTTCCCTGGCACCCTCCGTGGGGCTCTGCAGTGCTGTGATCTGGGTCACCAGCTCTCACCACAGAGCCTTTCTGGCTCTTGGTGCCTCTGGCTGCTATGGGCAGTGCTCTCAGCAGAGGCAAAGGCCACCTCCCTCCTCCAACCTTGTCACCACGCCCTCCCTGTCCTCCTGATTAGAGATGTCATCTCCACCACCCTGCCGGTCTCCCGACAGCGCGGGGAGTCTGGACACAGATGTTCCTCTCGATCCCGGCCTCACACTTGGCAGCTCGGCATGCTGGTTCCCTTTGAGACATGCCATTGAGCCAAAACACACACACTGAGTTTTATTTTTAATTCAGAGCTTTTCCTTCCAGCCAAAGTTGTGTAATTCTGCCCTTCCCTTTCCCCTTCCCTCTTTTTTTGACATCAGTGTGTGCTCTGGTTACATCCAGCCCAAGCACACTGTGGTATGTACCAGTGGCTCTATTTTTACTCCTCCGCCTAGCTCAGCTGCTGGCTCTGTGGTTTTTGATGCCGTATGCAAACAGCAAAAAGAAGCACCCGTTGTAGCCCAGAGCCACCCACAGCCAGCAGCTCCCAAAGCCCTGCCTGAGGCTGCTTTGGCCTCTCTGCTTGCCCCAGGCTGCTGCCATGGCTCAGCCCTGGTCATACATAGGGTTGTCCTATAGCACTGCTACCCTCCAGCTGGGCCAGTCTGGCCAGCACTGTCCCCCGATCCCAGCTCCCAGTGCCTGGGAGTCCCCAGCTCCCTTTGATGACAAATCCCCTCCTTGGAATACCTGGGGCAGCTGTGCTTCTGTAGGCCTGTGCTCAGCTCCTCTGCAGATGCTTTCTCAGGCACCCTAACCCTAACTCTCTCTGTGATTGCTGTGCAGAGGGGAAAGCTGGGCTAGCAGAGACATCAGATGCTTTTTAAGCTTCCCTCCACTTTTCACACATTTCTTGAATTATCCTTGCTCCACAGCGGTCACAGTCACTGTGCAGACACGGGCACTGAGCCATCCCTCTTCCAAATCCTAGTATTTATGTATTAACCACCCCCTTACTTACTTATTCACCATCCCCTGGGATGCCCAGGATCGACACCCTCTCACGACATTCCAACTCTGTTTGTGCTCGTCTGGCTGCCTCTCCAAACCCCATCTCCCAGTGCTGGGCTGCAGTTCTGGGCTGCACATGCAAGAGGCAGCCTGCCCTCTGTGACCAAGACCACCTGCCTGCCACCCCCGAAGGGAAAGGTGCCCCAGCCTCCCTCCCCTGTGTCTGCAGGGCCAGAGCCCCTTTATGTGACACCAGCCCCTGCTGTCGTTGAACTGATGACTCGAAAGTGCTCGGCGCAGGGTGGAAAGAAAAAAAAAATGGCAACTGCAATGTAATTAATGCTGTAACAACTTGTTTCCCCCTTGGAGAATTATACCATTAGCTGCTTCAATTGTGCATGAAATATAAATTACATTACTCAGAGGCATCATGTCTAAGCAGATACAATCCTAAGTGACACGGCTTGCCACAGTGTATCATGCTCCCTGGTCAAAATTAACAGAAGCCCGCTTGCCTGAGGCTAGCAGATATTCATTCCGATATCAAAGTTAGAACCATGGTGGTTCAAGCGCCTTCCTGCCTCAGGGGATTTCCCAGAGGAAGGCAATGGAACCAGGCTCTATCATCTGATGAGAAACAGCTCACAGGTTTGAAAATTGCTGGGGTACCCCCGGCAACTTTGTGTGTTCAGAGCCTGGTGCTTTAACAAACCAGGGCTGTTGTAGCACCACATGCACATCTTTGATTTGTGTGTGCCTGATTTCTGTTTGCTGCAGTCAAAATCTGACCAGGGTGGTGATGCTAAACATTACAGGGATGGATAGCAAGGACCCTGCAGGAGGATCCCAGGCGCAGGAATCCCCCCTCACACTGAACCAGGACCCTTTTTCTAGAGACAGGAAGCTTCAGTTCTTGCATTTGGCTCCTCTAATTTTGGGGTTAGCAGCTGGCTAGAAGACACACTTTATTCTCCTCTGACTCCCATCTATAATGAATGATTGCAACCCCGCAGCCTCGATTAGCTCTGTTTGTGAAGAATAATTTGCTCCACTGTTGGAATAGCATCACAAATTTTTTTTCCTAGTCATTTAAAATGGACCCTTATAGCTGCAAATGTGAAAACAGAAAGGGAACTGCAGTTACTCTTCTCTGCCTCCAGAATAGCTTTTGCCTTAGTTTGCCTTTGCAAAGTGGAAATCCTAAATAAATCTCTTCCTTGGGGAAAAAAAGATGGGGGAAAAAGGACAGTCTTGGCAGTTACAGAATCAGAGAATATTTCTGTTTTGCTGTTTTCCAGTATCTCATTCCTCAGTGTGTCCATACACCCAAGGGCTGCCCCATCCCAGGTGCACAATCTGGTGCTAGCCCTTGTTGAACCCCCTATCGTTGGCGATTGTCCACTCCTCTAATTTGTTAAGGTCTCCCTGCAGGGCCTCTCTGCCCTCCAGGCAATCAACAGCTCCTCCCAGTTTGGTGTTATCTGCAAATTTGCTCAGTATCCCCTCCAGTCCTGCATCCAGGTCATTTATGAAGATGGTGAAGAGCACAGGGCTGAGGATGCAGCCCTGCAGAATCCCTCCTGTGACAGGTCACCAATCTGATGCCACCATTCACCACAACCCTTTGTGTCCAGCCTGTGAGGCAGCTGCTCACACATCACATGAGGGGTTTACCCTGCTGTGGGCTGGACATTTTGTCCAGAAGGCTCCTGTGAGAGGCAGTTTTGAAAACTTTACTGAAATCCAGAAAAATTACATCAACTGGCTTCCCTTGATCAGCTTAGGGGGGTTACCTTGTCATGAAAGGAAATCGGGTTTGATAAGCAGGAATTTCCTCTCATGAAGCAGTGCTTGCTGTGACCAGTGACTGTGATGTATTTTGGGTGTCTTTCAACACCTCCCAGAATAATCTCCAAAGCTTTTCCAGGCACTGAGGTGAGACTGACAGGCCTGCAGTTCCCAAGGTCCTCCTTCTTGCCCTTCTCAGCCAGCATCTGCTGAAAGAGGGCCAAATCCTGCAAGGTACTGTGTGCCTCTGGCTCCCATTTAAACCAAAGGGAAATGAGGATGCTCATCACTTTCAAGGCTTTTTTTGGCATGTCAGCATTTCTCCAGTGGCGCTGCCTGAGAACCACCAACAGAGTCATGACAGGTTTTGGTTGTGGTCTCCCATGGTGGGGAGTTGATGCTGTGGAGAAGAAGGCTCAGGTACCACCCACAAGACACACTTTCTGAGCTGCAAAAACTGCAGCCCCATTTTCTTTGCAGGGTCATGGATGTGTGGGCTTTGCCAACAACATTTCGTGAAGGGTAGTGGCTCAGCATCAGATTAAACAGGAGGTGTTGACAAGTCTTATCCAATGCAGCTTTGGTCTTTTAGTTCCCTTGACCTCTGCTCCTCAGTAAAGCATGAAGAGTGCATGAGAAGTACCTTGCTCTAGGCTGGAAAACCTGCCTGTCAGAGGAAAGAAAATGATCTTGGTCCAAATTGACTTTGGAAGGAAAGGTTGTTTTCTCTGTCTCTTGTCTGGCTCAAAATCCAGACAGTGAAAATTTCTTTGCTCCAGTGAAACTGTTACTGAATTGAGTCAAAAAGTAAAACTGGGGTATTTTTAGAAAGAAGACTCTCATCCCCTTTTCTCTTTTTGAGTTCCGAGTCCAAGTGCAAGAAACCTGATTTTAAAAACAGGAAGTGTCTAATACAGAAGCAAAATCACTGTGGAGAACTTTGCCTGCTGAAACACAAATTGCCACCAGGGTTCACTTCAGGGGAGATGCACCCCACTGCTGGTGTACTCCATGTAACCACAGCATGAGGGTTTCCTGATGTCCTGCTCATGGCTAAAAGTTGTACCTGCAAATGTGCACTCACAGGATGCTGAAGGCTGAAGGCTTTGGTTCAGTAATGATCTGGCAATCCCGGAGCACAAATGTAATGCAAGCTGCAACAGGAGCACCCTGTGCAAGGGAAAACCTGGGCTATGGATGTACCTCTGACAAACAGAGCCATTGCCAAATGCTGAAATGCCGTGGAACCTCTTCCTTCAAGACCTCACTGACTTCTCTGCAGCAGCCAGAATGGTGGCAAACGTTTCTGAAGAAAGGGAAAGAAAGATAAAGAGAAAAAGGGATTTTCTGGGGTGTTATTCTAGAAGATGCAGGCACCTGACTTGCCATACACATTTGGAGAAGCGCCCCCCCCTGCCCCCACAGCAACAGCCAATGCAAATACATCTAAACATGTCAATATACACAACACAGTCCTTAAAAGATAGCTCAAGGAAAGCAAACATGCTGCTTCCTGAGAAGACCAGGGAATATACATTCCCAAGTGCTGAGCAAGATCATCCATTATACATTTCTATCTGTTCCACCGACTGCCTGCACATCCCCCATGTGCCCAGACAGGACAGATGCCCTGGTTCTCTATCCAGCACAGGGGAATTGCATCCAGCAAAGAGGCACCCCTAGATCTGTGGATTTGCTCTCCTGAAACGTTAAAATGCCAGCACTCTTTCAGGAACAATTTTCTTGGCAAGGGAAGATCTTGACTGTCGATTGCACTTCGGCAGCAGCCAATATAGGAAGTAGCAGTATAAATTCTCATTCTCATTAAATGTGTCTGTCTGACTGATGGACGCCACTAGAATTACACAGCGGATCCAGATTTGTGGGTCTGACAGTAATAAACCAAATTTTCATATAGAATACATGTCTCAGAGGGGTGTCGGACATGCTTTATTTCTGTGAGTTATGGGCACTGCGTGACACAGGAACAGTGCTGGGCACCACTGAGTGGAACAGCCACCAAAACCAGCCTGGCCCTGATGAGCAGAGCAGTGACCTCGCACACACACACTGCTTTCACTGCCCAAGAGACAGGCTCATCCACTGTTCCTGCTCGTCTGAAAAACCTTTCACTCCAAAAAACCCGCCCCGTGTGCTGTGAGACACTCCTACACTCTGCTGCAGCAGCCTTGTAGGAACAGGCAGAGAAGGGAAAAACAGGCACAGGAGTCTCTGAGCTTCTCTCCTGAGTCCACCACCACTTCTCCAACCCCTGGTAACCTTTCCACAGAGCAATATGACCAGGCAGGCAGCCAGGAAAGTGCTGCAAAGGGCACTGGCCTTTTTTCCATATAAAGCAAGAGCAAGCCAAAGGTGTAGGTGTCAGGTCTGGGATGTGGTGGGTCATTGCACAACAGTGAGGCAGCCAGGACACCCAGAGCTTTGTTTTCCAAATTGCTACAGCAACGACCAGGGTTAGATACCGGAGCCGTTAATTCATCTGTACAGCTGCCAGTGGTGGAGTGGTGCCAGAGGGAAAGGTCTGCAAATTCTCCCAGTACGACTATTTATCAATACTGCTCTCTGTCCTGCTGTTTCAAGTGGGTTAATAAAAGACGTAAAATATTTCCTTGTCTTACTTTTGCACTTTGAGCTTCTGTTTTGCACACAAGGCTCTTTTCTCCTCCACTGTCTCAACTTTTCCCCAGCAACCTGTCTCAACTTTTTCCCAGTGATGTGTTTTGCCCTGGTCCCACACAGCCACCCTGCTGACCCTTTATTGTGGGGTTTAAGGTGCTGTCCCTGCTGCTGCAAGCCCAGGGGGCTGTTTTGGACTGTTCTGTGTTCAGTCTCTCTCCCAGGCACTAGATAATACTCAGGAAACCCTGTTAGCTCCTGCTCACTGGTGTTCCTTGCCATAGCCTTAATTTCTGTCCCTGGACTGCCAGGCTGCTGAGCCTCATCCTAAAAGTGCCTCCCATGGCCCCTGTCTACACTCTCTGAGCATCCCTGGTCCAACAACCTATTTGCTGCCCTGGCTGTGAGCTCCTCTGCTGCCTTGGATTACTGCAAGTGAATCAGCCAGCAGCAGCTTTGCTTTTAAAACCCTCTTGAAAGCATTTTCTTTCCCACTGGAAGCGTCAAAGGAAATTCCCCTTGATGAGGTTGCTGGCCCTGGAAAATCAGCTAGGAGCATGCCAAGCAGAGGGCTCTGGTAGGTCTCATGTTTCAGGTCTAATCCTGGGGTCCATGGTGGAGGAAGGTCCTTGGGAGGGTGGCTGAGTGGTTGGGCTGCTGTACCCCAGGAGCCCTTGAAAGAGGATTAGGTCAGCACACGGAACAAATGGAGGGCGAGCGGAAAGCTCAGTCATTTTGGGATTGCTCACCACAGCTGCAGACAAAGAGATGAGAAGAGGGATTTAAAAGATTATTCTGAATGCAGGCCAGACTTCAGGAGAGCAGCTAGCTGGCGGATGGGATTGTAGCTCCCTCCCACCACGCCCGATCCAGCCAGGCTGTGCTCACAGATGAGGCTGGGCATGTGTGATTATATGGAGATAGGGGGTCTTATTTGTTTTTGGATCTGTTTTTCGTGCAGTTTCTGGGTTGATTCTGGTCCCATTATTATGTTTGTTTAGGCTAATATTTACCAAGAAGTCCTCCCCCAGCTGCAGCCTTTCTTTCCAGAGGTGCCTTTGGGGTTTCCACATTGACAAGGCTCTCTCAGGAGTTGCAGTGAGTGTTTACCCACACGCTGGGGCTCCACCTTGCCTCAATTACTTGGAAGATTTTGCTGTTCCCAAAATGGTGACCTTTCTCAGTCTTGGGGCCGTATGGAGTTTTATATTGTGTTTTAGGATTTGCATTTTTATTTACTATGTGTTTCATTGGACAGCTGTTCTCTAGCACAGATTTTTAATGCTTTGGAGGAGATTTCCTCAGTATCCCCTCTTGTCCATGTCCTTTAAAAGTAATATTTGATAAAACTAAGCTGTTTTTTGTGCATTCCCCAGTTGATTTCCCAGACTGATTGCATGAGTTCTAATGCCTTATTCCCTTCCCCACATCCTACATTATTCCTACAGGCCATACGGTCTGCTGCTCTACCTGTAGTGTGATAACAGACATCTGGAAAGAGAGGAACCAAGAGGAAAAAAAGAATATTATATATATAAAAATCACAAATCCTTCCCCTTAATTTCTTGTACAGAATACCTGCAGTGGTCATTTGCCAGATAAAAGCCATATATTACAGCATTTCCCAGAGATGCCTGTGCTGCTAATCTGGAAAACCACACTGAGCTAAGACTCATTAAAAATCTCTCTTGGCAATTTCAGATTTTGCATTGAAAAAAAGGTCATGATTCCTTCATATTGACAAAATCCATTTCTGAGTATTTCAATGTCCAAGGAGGTTGAGATCCAGGCTGAACCAGCCTCAAGTCCTCGCAGAGTGTGAGTGTCTGTGCCCCTTTCCCGAGCCAAGCAGCAGTGCCAGGCAAATTACCTCTGTGAGGTTCAGCCAGAATTGTGCTCCCCTTTGCATGGCTGTGAGGAATTTCTCCTTTCACACTTCCTCAGACCCAAGTAAAGATCCACAAATGCCACTCCCATTTCAGCTAATGGTCCCTCCAGCACAGGGGATTGTCTCCCTGAGGTGTTGTTTGTGTGGGCTCTGCTCCTTCCTTCCTGCAATCTTTTCTCTCCACTCTCCCACTGAGAATTGGGCACCTTCTTGTCCCATGGGAATCAGCGATCCTTGGGTGTTTTCCTTTGGCCTTCAATCTGAGGAATCTGAAGCTCGATTTTAAGAAATGTGGTGCTAGACTGTTGTGTTGGGGCCCAAGTGTTTGAGGTGCAATGCAGACCAGCTAAGTCACAAAAGGTCACACCAAGGAAGCTGAGAAGATGCAAACTTTATCACTGATGGACATGGGAACCTTGCCACCTAGCATGGGGGAGTCCTAAATCTTTTCCAAAAAATCCAACAAGAGAGATCTGTTTACTGAACAAAACCCTCCTATAAGAACAAGGAGGGAAGGACATAGCATGGAACAGTTGATGTGATGTTGGTCTGAAAGAGACAAAGCGATTTTACTGACGTTTGCTCTTCCTTCCCACATCTTGCAGGAGTCAGACAGCTGCAACTGGAACTGTAGGATATTAAAGGACTTGGAAAATATCATTACCTAAATATGGATGCATATATAATTTCTGGTTTATTCCAGCCTCTAGGGGATGAGTGAATTTGGTTTCTTACTGCACCTCCTGTACTTAGTGGGAACATGGAGGTTGCCATCACAGAGCAGAGTCAGATCACCCTCCTAAAAGAGAAGGAGGGGGCAGCCTGCACCAGCCGAGGTGAGCAGAGATTTTTGCCTCCTGACCCTAGCCATGAGTACTTGAGATATTTCTGTGTGGCACCACACTTCCCTGCTGATGTTCCTCCTCCAGCAAAGGCTTCACAGAGGTGGGGAGGGAGGGTCTGGACAACATTCTGAGGGGGACAAACAAATACAGCAACACCCTTAAAGCCTTTGTTGCCCGTATGTGGGTTGGGAAGGGGTTGATGGGGCAGTGTACAAGAGGGATGTAGGGTCATGGAAGGAGCAAGCACAAGGAGGCAAGGAGGAAAAGGTGACACTGAGAAGCAAAAGGAGATGGGAGGGACCAGGAGTTTAGCTTTAAGAGGCAGAGTGTGAGGAAAAGGAATTGCTAAAAGCTACATGGCACCTGGGAAGGGAAAGAGCCACAGAGGTAGCCCAGGGGTGAAAGATACTCTCCTCGGCTTAGTCTTTTTTGGACTGAGTCCAAACTTGAGCACTTTGCAGCTCCAACCCACCCACAAGGTGTTAGCCAGGCTTGTGTAAAGCCAGATCCAAACTCCCCAGTGCTGAAGATCAAATGGCTTGTGCACATGGCTAAATATAGTGGTGATGAGCATCCAGCTTCAGGGCACCTTGTTGCAGAGCTCACACCGTGCCAGCCAACAGCAGCATTTTCTCTGCTCACACCCTCCCTCAAAGGACATCTTGGCCTGGCTTGCATGGCATCCCTCAGATGTTTTGGAAGCATGAGAGGCCATGGTAAGGAAAATGGGAAGAGGCAAGAGCAGGAGGAGATATATATTGGGTGAAGGAGAATTGTGCTGGTGTCTCAGGCTGACAACCCACTCGCACCTGACCCAGCCAGTTCTGAAAAGTGTGGGGTCACCCTTTCCAGTGTCCTCAGGCAAGCTGAGCTCCTGAGAGGGTGGTGACAGGCACCCAGTGCTCCCAGGAGGCTGGACCCTCTGGAGACAGGAGTCCTGGCCCCTGCTCCTGGCTTGGTTGCTCACCTGGGGGATGCAATTCCCATCTCCTCTCCTGGAACTCAGGAAGGGGGAATTTATGATCCTGACCTTCTTTCTGCTGTCAGATCAGCTGATGAAAAAGTACTATCTAGGAATTGATTAGGGACTTGTCTAAATGACTGCTATAAATCTAAATGCCCCCAATCAGAAATTCCAACATAAAGCTGAATTTTGACACCAACTCTATCTATAACAGGTCAAATCTGGATCCTCGTTTTCCTCTAGAAGAGTTTAGTTAAACTTCTTTGAGTCTAGCTCCTAAATACATTAATAGTAGCAACTAAATGTGTGATCTCCAGCACTTTTAGAGTTAATTGAGAATAAATGGACACTTCCAAATAGATTCAGGAGGTCTGGCCATAAATCGTCTGTACAATAAAAAGCAAATATAAATTTTCAAAAAAATTTAACCTTGCATGGTGTATAAAGAGAATACATAATATTCTTGAGCATAAATACATCTCAAATCAAGCCCATTGTGTATACACAGAATACGTAATGGGTTTGCTTGAGACATTTACCTCAAGCTGAGGCTAAACTGGTGATCTTTTTATGACCAGTATAGTTCTTTGCAGCTTCCTCCATGATTGTGTGTATATCATTTTGCAGGCCCAGTACAGACAGCCCTGGAGTATATGCAGCTCTGCAAAGGGTACACAGCCCCTCTGTTACTCCAGACAGGCTCTGGAGTCAGCTGTTGTAGAGGCTCCTGCAGCCAGGGAGGACAGAGCCTGTGGGCAGAGGGATGAAATGGAGGGGCACACAAGCCAGCTGGAAGAAATGGAAAGACAGGGCATGGCCTGGAGTTCCATTCAACTTCATCTGACAGCTTGGGATCAGGATGAGAGTCAGCAGCAGGAACCACACTGACCAGATAAATCTCAAGCACTCCAGGTCAAGTCACAAGAAGGGGAAAGATGCGGTGACTGCAGGACACACAGATAAAGTCACTGCCTTTTCTTTGCACCTGACACCATGGCCCTGGCACAGCACGAAGCTGAACCATGCACTCCAGCACCTCCAAGGCTGGGCAACAGGCTGCAGGGCTGATTGCCCTGACATGCTGATCAGAAGTGCTGATCCCGTCTGAGTGAAAGAAGCTGGCCTGAACTGACAGCACTAATGACCTCTGTCATCATTCACCTGCTCAGTGAGATGGTTCATTAGGAGATGGAGAGGGCTCTGCCTGGGCCAGGAGCTGCAGGGAGCAGCAGTGGAGCTGGCCTGAGGAGGCAGAGATCATGCTCCGTGTGTGCACATGTCATGCACACAGACACCTCCTGTGCATGCTGTCTGCTGGCCTGGTGTGTGTCACATCTGCAGGTCAGGAGTTCAAGTCAGATAATCAGACTGTTGTTATTATGTTTGACTTAGTGTAGGGTTCACTGGCTGTGCCCACGTGGCAGTGCTCTGTTATCAGAATAAACAAGGGCTAATTGTACAGCTGGAGGAGAAGTGGTGGCACACCATCCCCTGTATGCCTAGATTGAAGCAAAACATGGGCAGCTGAGGGGGAAGGGACAGAAATTCGTTCCAGCACCTCCTCCTGCCAGCACTCTTGGAGGTCTGGAACTGTTGGTCACACCACAGAACCCACCTGCCTGTGTGGGGATAGGGACATACAGGGTGAGTTTTCTGAGGACATCATCACTCACCAGGAATGTATGTGGCAAATCCTTCCTAAAAAACAAGAGAGGCTGGCTTCTCAGTGCTGGCCTCTTGCTTGAAATCTGCTGCTTCTTTAATGTTAGCAAAATCCATCTCACCTCTATGCCAACACCCTGTAAATATAACTGCAATTTACAGGAAGCCAGTCTGTGCCAGAACAGCCATGCTGCACACAGAACACATACTTCAAGAATTATATTTATTCCCTGGTTCCAGTCACAGGCTAGAGAGCAGGTTTATGAAAGGTTAATGCCCCCTTATATGGCTGCTGTCAGTTCTTACTTCCTCCAGAAGCTACATTTTAGTCCTTCTCCTTCCACTCCCTCCTCTCCTTCCATCCCAGAAATGCAGCTCCAGGCACATGAGGGGGAAGGAAGGAGGAGATGATGCCAGTGTCCCCAGCTGACCCAGGCAGAGCAAGTGCAGTAACACCAGTGGCATTTCAAGTGCCTGGGACTGCTCTCACTGAGCCATGGCTCCTGGCTCCTGGTTTGGCCAGGTTTGCTCCTCCAAGTCCCAGCAGTGGCAGCTTCATCTGAAGGCCAAGTGCAGATTCCAGATCCAGTTTTGTCCTCTGATAGAGCAGCCCTGGGCTCCTTCAGTGATGTAAGTTGCTCTCCCCAGGTTTTCAGAGATGTCCACGTGAAGCTCTTCTAGCCGTTGACATGCTCAGGTGGATGTGGAGCCATCCTGGTGATTTCAGACCTTGTTCCTTGGGACCACACCTGTGTAACTGTAGGTGTACATGGCAAGGGAATAAACATTTCTACAAACTTCCCCCTTAACCCTTACTTTCCTCACTTGTCTCTCCCAGGTGACATTAATAGAATTTGACATTGTGGCATGACCCGTTAGTCATCCTGCCAGACTGGTAATTTGGTCAAATGACAAACTTTCAATCATTTGAACAAATGGCTGTTTCACTAGACCATTTGATCAAGTGATTAAAACTAAAAGGCATTTGGCCACATGACTGAAGATGTGATCATGGCTCTGGACAGGTGCCGGAGCAGATTTTTATAAAACAATCAGACTGGAGTATAATCCTTCATGCACCGGAGCTTCACTATGAACAGGTCCTGCCTTGCTGCTGATGTTAGGAAGGAATGTGGGTTTCCCTGCCTTCTTCCTCCTCAGGACCTCTCTCACCTTCAGTTTGCCTGGGTTTGACCCCAAAGGCACAGGAGCCTTCCAAGCCCTGTGACCATGGGGGATGGGTTGGGAGAAGGTTGGTCAGTGGTGAGGTAGGACAGTGCAGGTGGGAGGATGGAGGGGGAGTGGCTGCCATGGCATGGTGGCCCTGGGAGTGACCACCTGGCCACCCCACATGGCCTCAGAGTATTCTGTGACTGCCTTAGGGGTCCTTGGAGGGGAGGGCAGCACAGCAACCCAAAGGAAGAGCTGGGGTCCTGCTGCTCTGCGTGGGGAGCAAGCATGGAAGGAGCTGAAATGTGGCTCTCCCTCTCATGTGCAGTGGAGAGTCTCTGGGGAAATAGGCATTCAGGGGTGTGTCTGGGGTTTGAAGTCTCCCCCCAGAAATCCTCCTGGGCAATTTGTCCATTCTCAGCCAGTCCCAATTATTTATGACAGCAAGATAAACACTTTCCAGGCAGAAGGGGACCACAATCTCTCTTCTGTGGAGCTCACAAGCTCTGATTGGAGAGAGACAATGTTTGTGGTGAAGAGCTTCCTGTAGCTATAGAGAGGTCAACAGGATGCTTACCAAAAATGAGATTCAGTTCATTGAATTAATGTACTTGAAGCAGGGAGCACGGAATATACAAGTGAAGAGAGGACTAAAGCTTTTAAACAACAAGCACTGTGATGCATTTAGACAGTATTCCCAAATCACTATACTTGATGGTTTTGCCAAAAGCTAACCCCCCTCCCAAACCCCAGGATACAAGAAAACAACATAAAAGGCACCATTTCCTGACCAGACTCATTGCCCAGCCACTGTTCAGATTTTCCTGCACATTCACAAGAAATGTGACCTTTGCATGCTCTTGCTGGGGGTAGGCCTGGTCCTCAGAGGGATGGGAAAGTGTGTGAGTGCTGGATGAAAGCAAAAAGGAAGCAGCTTGGCCAGCAAAACCCCCGGAGGTGTTTCCAGTGCTTACTGCATTTGGAAGACCCAGCAAAGCCATGCCTCCCCTCCTATTGCTTCTGAAAACAATTTTCTGCCATCCCTTTGAACATAGGAGCACAAAAAATGCCTCACTGGGTCAGATGAGCAGCCTGTCATGCCCAGTGCTCTGTCTTAAGCAATTTAAGGAGAGAATGTGAGCCTAAACCCCCTCTGTGACTCCACTCCCTCCACCCATCCTGCAGCACCTGTAGATGTGCTAAGGGTGATGAAGGGCACATCCCTGTCTGCTCCTTTCTTTAATATCTCTTTACAGCCCTGTCAGCTCTGACCATGTCTAATTCTTTTCAAAAAAAGGAAAGGAGAGATCTCAGCCTCAAACTTCCCTAGTTTATGTTATGTCCAGTAAGCTGTATTCCAAACCAGCCATTCCAAATATTCAGACAGGGGGACAAGGCCAGGGAGTGCTCCAGGCTGAGGGCTACCTTCACCTGGTGTCCACAGAGAACAACCTAGCAGGATCCCTGTCGTGATGAGGAGCTCTCAGGGGACTGCAGGAACAAAGTTCCATTCCTTTCCACCTCTGTGTGTACTTTTGTGTGCCCCTTTTGGGGAAAGCCTTTTTTTTTTTTTTTTTTTAGTCCTTTCTCTACAGACATACATGACAAGAGGCTTTTAACTAATGGGTTGGAAGTTTCTATTTGTCTGGGGGACTGTGAGATTTTCATTTTACTCATTAAATGAGTGAAATTTTCAGCCACTTGACTGACAAGAGTGTTTGGGGAGAAGGAAAGCCTTATATACTGAAACAATTTGATGAATTTATCATCAGCATGACTAAGATGTAGATCCACACATATGGGAACTCCTTTCTGCCTAATAAATAATGCTGTCTCACTTGCCCTACCAGGGCAATGGAAGAACTCATTAATTACTGAGTCTGCATAGCCTGGAAATCAGAAGATGTTAGGTAAATACTAACTCTTCTTATCTTGTAAAGCAAAAGGCTGTGTTTGAAGTTGGTGTGCTTTTTGGTAAAAGCACAACCAGGATCTTTTCCTGTGATGAGGCTATTCACATAGCTGCTTGAGGCAGGTATAAATCATATGGACTGTGCATGGAACAGGAGAAATCTACTCTATGCAAAATTAATGTTGGGCTGGCCCAGCAGAAGCAGAGCACGCAGCAAAGGTGAAGTGCACAGTCTTAGGGGGAAGCTGTGTGCCTGCCCACCTGGTAAATTTATGTCTTTCACCTCTAGAACTTCAATTCATGCACAGTGTGAGGTTGTAAGTGAAATGAATTTATTGATGCCAGTTCATTCCCTAATGGGTAACAGTTCATGTCACAAAATCAGCACAGATAATTTGTCATGATTGGAAGACTCTTATAAAGAGAGGCTCCAGTGTGCAGGGGTATGGAGGAATTAGTTGCTGGCCCCTGGGAGAGATGGCAGAGCTTGATAGAGAAGCCCATGCTACAACAGAGGAAACAGAGGTAATAACTAACCCTCCCTCCCAGCCCCTCACCCCCTTGTGAACTGCGTCAGAGAAAGTTCCCGTGCTGCAAGTTCAACAGTAATGAAAAACAGGCCTCCCTCGCATTGTACCTCATCCCAGGATGGGAATGAGATGCAGCAGTTACTTTAGATCAACACTTAAGTCAGTGGGAAAACAACCCCATCAGAGCAATACAGAGGCAACAGACTGTGTTTGCAGCTGTGCCAAGAGGCAAACGTCACCCAATGACCCCTAAGGGTTTACTGCAGGGGAGATCCTGCTGACATCTCTGGTGGGTCTTGACGCTGTTCCAGGCAGGACTCTCTGTCTCCCAGCTTAGCCTCGGGAAACTGTTCTTTCACTCCCCTCTTTGGCCTCCCTTTCTATCCCAGGGGACAGAGCAGCCAGGAGATGCTGACGCATGCTGCAGACCCTTGAACGGGGGAATGCCTCAGAGCTGCCTTCAAGTATTTCCCCTCAGCTAAAACCCTCAAAATCCACCAGCTGATCTGTATCGAATTGCCTGGGAGTGATGTGAGCAGCGTTTTGGATCACTGCCTGTGAAAACTCCCCGTCCTGTCTAGGACACAATGGTCACACTGGTGTTACCTTGCCCACACAATGTCAGGCTGGAGGTGGATCTGCCAGGACAAGCCGGGCAGCACAAGGACAATCACATCAGCTAAGGTCCTTGGAGAGCTTGAACTGGGACAGCCTCTCTTGAGCCTCTTCCCAACCTGTGCAGAGCCATGTGGTTGTGACCTCGTGTGCCCTAGAGCCAGGGTGGCCAGGGTGATTCCTCATGACACTGCCTGGCAGAGGCAGGGCAGGGATCTGTGACATCAGGATGCTGTTTGTTGTCCCACTGACTGTTCAATTCCCAGCGAGTGAGTGACCTTTTGAGGGGAAGTTGCTCCAGTAAAGAGGCAGTAGAAAACAAGGTAAAAAAAGAGAAAGGATCATTAGGTACCTGATCAGCTGATTTTCTGAAAAGTTAGAAGGTGCTGGGAAAGAAAGAGTGAAATGCACATTCCACCCACTGCCACCTTATGTCTTTGACTCCAGTGCTCTGCTTCATCCGAGGAAGAGAAGCATTACAGGAGGAAAAAAAAAACCTGTAAGATGCCCAGTCTTCTCTTACCAAGAGTTATTCATTGAAGAGATGACTAGAAACTGCTCTTCCTGTGCCCTGGGAAATTCTGTATTCAAAAACAAGGGAAACAATGAAATAAAAAAACCGAGCCAAGGAAACAAGGCTCAATCAAATTTGATTCCAAAAGAGAGGGAAAACATATAAAGATAGAAATTTGTGTCTCTACTGCCAGGCTGAAGTAGGAATTCCCTGAGACTTCACAGAGTAGACTGGCTGTCCTCTGCTCTCTCCAGAGCACTTCCAGGGCTCAAAGGCTGGCCAGGAGGTCCAGCAGCCAGGAAGCCCTGGGAAGTCCCTCTGCCAAGGAGCCAGGAGACAGGGGCTTGGCAGACTCTATCCCCTGCCTGCCATCTCCCCACCAGCCTGCCAGGTGGGCTGCTGGGGGAGGGAGGTAGGGAAGCTTTCAAAAATTGCCTGGCAAGGAGGACGTCATTCTGCATCTGCCTAGTTTCTGGGAGGATCTCATCAACACTGACACGTATCCAGTGTGTTTCCATGCCAGTGTGTTAGGTTTAGCAACGCCAGGAACATGCCAGAAAATTGCTGACCGACTGTACTGTGCACACTGAGAGCCAGCAGCTCTCAGCTGCAGCCCCATCCATCTGCCCCAGAAGCAGGCAGAGAAACCTGGGGAGAAAACTCACACACCCCGACAACAAAGTTCCCACAGCATTCAGCACTGACTTCTTCAGGTTTGGGCAGTGCAGTGCTGGGGATTTTGGGAAGCCTTTAGCACTGTCTTGGTTTAGGAAGACAGGTGTCTGTCAGGAAAAGCTGGAGCTTCCCTTGAAATGGAGAATGTAAACCCCCTCCCTGCAAATTATTATAATTTTGCAATTAAGGGCAAAGATATGGGAATAGGAATAAGAGTTCTTTACTAGGAATAGTAAAAATACGAATGTAGTAGTACCAAAAAAACCTAAAAAAAACCCCAAACAAACAAACAATCCTAGAAACCCTGACAGAGTCAGAAATATGACCTGACACCCTCTTGGTCAGGGTGTTGGGAGCAGTCCAGTTAAGTCCTCCTGGAGTGACAGATGTGGTTCTGTTGGAGCAGGGATGATCCTGTAGAAAAGGTCCAGTGCTGGTGAGATGGGTCCAGTCTTCCTCTGGGAATCCAGTAGAAAGCAGGCTGCCCTGGTGTTCTGAATCTCACCTTTTATCCAGGTAGGAATGCTTGGCTCCTCCCCCTGGGTGGAGCATTCCCAATGGGATAGTGTAATTGTATCAGTCATGCTGTGAGCCTTAATGACCCATTAACAGCAGATATCCCCTGGAGGGAGGATGGGTCCTGGAAGAGATAAAGAACTCTGCCCCACCTGGTTTTAACAGCTGGCCCAGTAACAGAAGGCAGTTTCCCCTCCCCCCTGGAGTTATGAGGAATGGGTTATACAAGAGATAAAGAAAAACACCTCCCCAACCTGTTTCAACAGATGGCAAATAGAATAAACATTTTTGGTTACAATTGCAACCCAAGACACACTGACTTCTTCAGGTGTGGGCAGCGCAGTGCTGGGGATTTTGGGAAGCCAGTCACGGCCTCAGGATGACACACTCCTGGCCACTGTGTGCAGGGGTGGCTGTGGGCTTTACTTTATGCCTGCTCCTCTAAATAGGCCCTGGGCCTGACTGTTGACCCAGGTTCATTTCCAAGCCCTTCCCTATCAATCAGACATGCACATATACTGTTCCAGTAATGAATCGAGCTGCCTTGTTCTTGGCCTCAATCAATCAAGCAAGACTGTGTGCCACACAAACATTCATCTAGGTTGGAAATAACAGGTAAAAACAGCCCCAAGCACAGCCTGCAGGGAGCAACTCCCCATTGCAGCAGCTCATCAGAGAGCAGAAATTTTTTGATGTGCACCGGTGTGTCAGAGGCACGAGGCAGCAATTAAAGATGGCGAGAAAAACTATCCAAGCTCAAGTATTTTCTAATAAAAATGTGTGAAGAGAAATGTAATGCTATTGGCATGGAAAATTCAGAAGGCATGAAAAGCTCAAACTCTGTGGAATTCCACCCAGTTATATAAAAGCAGGAACTAGTGTTCTGCTTTTAAGCCTGTTTGAGAAAACCAAACTGTCAGAGTTAACCTTCAAGCCAGTAGCTGGAAATGGACTGCCCAGATAATCTGTGTAACCACAAATTTCTGCTAAGGTTTCTTAAAGATTTTGGGAAAAAGAGCCATGCAGCCAGGGCAGAGGTGTTCCCTGGTTCTGGAACGTGTCAGGGTGATGAGCCACCATGTAACCTGACAAAGACTGATCTACAAGATACAGCAGAAAATCCTTATTAGGCACCAGCCTGCTTATCAAGCAGCTCAACAAGCTCTCCTGAATCACTGCATGGAAACTTAGCAGAAAATGTATCTTTGTGAACCTCGCTTTTCTCTCCCAGCTGTGCTGAGCTGGCCATTCAGGATGCAAGAAAAAAAGCAAGCTGCACTCAGTGCTTGCTTCAGGCCCAACCCATCTTTATCAGCCCCTTCCAGATGTTCTTGCAGCTGTATCACCTCAGCATCACCTCAATTTGATGCGGCACCAAGGCAAATTAAGGGCTACATTTTTGTAGGCCTCGATGATGCTCTGTGCTCTGTCTACTCCAGCTTGCTTCTCAGCCTGTTTTTTACACACTAGTGTCTTCAATTACTTTTCCAAATGAAAGGGAGTCATGGTACTTTAATTAAACATTTAATTGAAGGGAGGAAAAAAAGAAAAAGAGGGAGGTAGCTGATGTTTGCCAATGAGGAAAGGATAACGGTGAGAGATTGCTCCTTCTGAATGAAACCACACAATGCTGCTCTCTGCAGCAAGAGGCACCCTGGGCTGGGGCTCATGTATCAAAGTACAACTCAGCTCCTATTCAATTAATGTGTCTGTTTCAATGGGAAGCTTTTGTAAAGCATTGTTGGAAATGGTTTCTAATTTTCCCTTCAGTTTTTGGCTGGTTTAATTAAACTTACACCCCCTGAACCCCAGTGTCTCTCCAAAAGCAGACTGGTTATTGACCTAAGGGAATTTTTTTTAATCATTTCTATGTTTCCCTGGCCACCTTCAGTGAATTAGTGAATACAACTTTTTTTTTTTTTTTTTTTTTTTAAAGGTTCACCCAATACTGGGGTGGTTCTGCTCCCTGCCCCTCCAAGAGCTGGCAAAAATGTGTATTATCTTTCTTTTCTGCACCAGGCTGGAGTTTCCCCAGATAAAGGAGCCATGCAAGCCAGTGCCTCCACAGCAGAAACAGGATGTCTTGGCACTCCTTGCCCCTTACCCAGGGGCAGGATTGACTGTGAGAACAAACCCACTCATGTGTGTGAAGGTTCATGGGAGTGGGTCCTCATAAACTTAGGGCACAAGTTTGTTTTGGGAGTGAGTGACCTAAAGAGGTCTGGTTTTCCATCATTTTGGATCTCAAGAGCTAGCAAAACCCCGTGGATTTGTTAATGTCTGTGACAGATGGACCCATACAGCGGCCTTTCCCTCACTGGAGAATTTATAAAGTCTCTCTTCAGTTGCCTGGTCCAAAAAGACTCAGAGACTTAATTATATTTGGGACATCTCTCTCTCAAATTCAGCAGAAATCTGCTAATAGGCTCTGAAATGATGGGAAGGCTGAATGAACAATCATAGAATTGCAGGAAGCTCCTCTCCTTTGGAAAGCAGGCTAAAAATGAGGTTGAAGCCTGGGCCATGTGTCCGTCATTCCTGCCATTCCCATGTTATTTACCTGACTGGATAAAACCCAGGACCCGTATTTGTCTGACGCTGCCACTGCAGGCAGTGATTACCTTTGAAATTCAGGCTCTGCCCGCGTGTTAGAGGATGAGAACACTCACAAATATCAAAATACAAAGGAGGGCTGACACAAAGGAAACATCCCACGGCAGAGCATTGTGGCTGCACAGTCATCCTCGTTGTCCCTGGGAAAGCAGGGGGTGAGGGGAGGCAGAACTGGGCCACTCCAACAGCAGTGACTCAGGGTGGAAAGAATACAAGCCTGAGATCAGAAAACAGAGAGTGAGTCTGATGGGCAGGATTGCCTACCCTGTTCCCTCCTCCAAACGCACTGAAGAAACAGCAGGACAAAAAGTGTTTCTTGGGGCACAGCTGACTAAAAATTCAAGAAGGAAACATTCTTTTCTGCTCACAAAAGACTCTGAAGGCTTGCTCCTGTCTAAGGCACAAAAACGTTCCACTCAGTGCTGAAACCTTGTTGTTACAGGCTCTGTAGTGGAAAAGCAGTGGAAGTGCTTCAACCTGCTGGATTTCCCACCCCCAGCAGGCAGGAGAGCTGCTCGCAGCAGGGAGCTAAACACGGTTTCTGCTCCTCATCGTGACTGTGCTGTGGATTAGATGCAGATTAACCCAGCGACCTGACATCCACTCTCATCCGTGCTTAAGAATATAAGCAAAGGGAAGCTGATGATTAGGGAAAAGAACAGGTGAAGTTCAGCTCAAAGTTCAATGTCATTGAAAAAAAACCCCATGAATGCCAAAAGCAGAACGGGCTGGTTTTAGTGTCCATAAGCATATGCAGAGCCCACAGAGCAGCCTGGGCTGCTCCCGAGGGTTCAGATGAGAGGGCTCATCTGAACCTCATAAAAGAGGGCTCCAGCCTAAACTAAGGTTCCCAGCAGGGGAATTCCTGTGCTCTGGTTTTGGTTCCATCACCAGCTGGCTCAGGGACAAGCCACACCACTCCTTCTTGCCATACTCCCTTTTATTCACTTCTGAAGTGAAGATACTGAGATATCCTCACCACATGGGGATGTTCCCTGCTCTGTGCTGTTTGCTCTGAGTGATTGGGGATTTACATATGCAAAGTGCAGCAAGGAATTAGGAGCAAGCATCAACTAAACTATCTTGCACAACCACGCCTGGGTGTTATGTAGGAGGAGATGGATGGGAGACAGACTTGATTTTATCAAGATAGCAATAAACTTAATTTCTAGGACTGTTTCTAATAAAATAAAGGCAATTCTCTCTGGCTTATAACACCTTAATAATCATTGTAGTTGTGAAACAGAATCAATCATGCTTTTATTCTGTACTCTTTTTTTAGGTTAGGAAAAGCAAGCCTGTTTGAGCAACCCTTAGAATGAAATCCTTTGATATTTGTTGTGGTGTTTTCAGGTAACAGAACTCACACTGGCCTAAGAATTCACTCTTTGCATGCACCTTATCCATACCTGAGGAAGATCCAGAGCAGGTGGGGAAAGCATGATGAAACAAGATTCCCTGCATGATGTAGGGTAAAGGGGTTGTCTAGCCTGCTGCTGCTTTCCATATGAATGGATTTTATCCAGGCATTGCTGCTATTGTTGTTGTTGTTATTGTTATTATTATTCAGAGAAGGGCACAAGTGTAGGAGCCTGAGTGCAGCAGAGCCCTGTGTCTCTGTGATGGTGTTTCTGTTTCGGAGGGCATCTAGTCCTAAACCTAGATGTTTATTTTATCTTTCTTTTAGGACAGTTGCAGAACATGGCACACTAGAATACATGCTGTAACGTGTCCTCTCACTTGCTTTAAGACACCATTCAATTAACAAGCAGTTCTGTGGATGTTAGCACTGAAAGGAGCAAAATGCATGGACAGCTGAGAGATGAGGAGTTTCTCCCTTGCTTTGGGAAGGTGCTGTCTCTGGTGGGAGATCTCCAGTGTCCAGCAGTGGCTGAGCACATTCTGCAGCACGGCATCCTGTCCAGTGGCAGCTCTCTTCTCTTCACAATTCCCCATTTTCACAGACCTGTAGGAGCTGAATCACCTAAGCAATCTTTCTGTGCTTCTGCATTTTGTTGGCTTTGGCCAGAGGGTTTCAAAAGTTATTACAGGGAGAATCACACACACGACGTGCTCACATAAGCCTTTAAAAATCCTGCTGCTGCTATGCTTATTACCATGGATAGTCCCCTTAGCTGAAAAATGAGTCATAATTGTAGAAAACAGCGCAGAATTTGAACCTAAGCCATTAATGCTAATGTAATATATGGTGAGAAAATACTATTAACATTTGGATGGATGAGTTACAATACTCTGATTACCACACATTTGCATTCCTTAGCTCCTGTGTGATTACAACCTCGGCTTTGAAGCTGTGCTACCACAAAGACCTCTTCTGCTGTTTCGATTTGTTTGCTCGGTGTGTGCATATTTAGAGCCAGCGCTGGTTAGCTGTATTAATAATATTGATTGCACAATGATTCCCGCCGTGCCCGACAGAGGCGACGGGGAGGGAGGACAGACGATGGCGAAGGGGTGAATTCCCTCTTAGGAAGGGGACTTGTGGGGATTTGTGGAGGAGTCGCCTCGCTGAACTGTGGCTGTTTAATGTCTCTTTAAAGGCTCACGTCCACGGTAGTGTCCCGGCTTCCAGGAGAGCACAGTACCTCTAGAGGGCAATTCATTCCAGGGATCGCAGCCGCCGCCGAGGCTCGGGCGCTGCCGCGGTGCCGGAGCCGGCTGCAGCCAAGGAGCCAAAGCACCGCAAGGTGACCGGCCTGGCTGTGGGGCTCAGAATGCACAGGGGATGCTGCATTTCTCTCCAGTCAGCCAGCAAAAAAGCTCCTGCCCACTCACCGTGTTTTCCTCCAGGCTTTTCCCTATGAAGAATTTTCCTGTGCCTTTTCTGACAGCTTGAGGAGCGGGAGGGTTCCCTTGGTGCTGCTTTCTCTGGGACATGGGCTGAGGAAGTTTTGTTCCCAGGCTCTCTAACTATGAGCAGCAGCAGTGTCAAAAGGCAGCAAGATAGATCTACCTACCAAAATAATTGTGGTCTTTCTTTAGGTGGCAAAAACGTAAGAAGAGATCAGATGGGCAAGTGGTGAGGCCAGAGATTATGCCCAAATGCGAAAGATCTGTCAACCTCTGTGCTATTTATTGGTAGGACTGTATGCTAGGACCTAGAAAACAGCAAGCTAAGTTATAAACCCTCTGAACATCTTGAGGGCTCCCTGCTCCACAACTTTGATGGAAAGTACCACTTCCTATGTTCTGCATGTGGCTTACAAATTTTCTCTATATTTTTGCAATTATAGTCAGGCTGGAGGATCAAGTTCTGCTCCCTCTTAAATTGAGAACAACTTCTCTGAGAAGTAGAGAAGTGGAAAAGAGAGGCTGACTAAACCCCTTGGGCTGTGCCCATGCCTGCAGGACATGGGCAGGGTAAACCCTAATTGGCATAGTGGGGCTGCAAGGTGGGGCCCTGCTCACCCTTAGTTTTGGAAAGCAAAATAAACTGTGTTGACAGACTGAAAACAAAGTCAAAGTACACTTTGGTTTTGCAGAGAAAGGAGCTTTCTACCCATGCAGAGCCAAGCATGTGGGTGCCAAGCCTCACACATGGAAAGCTGCAGGCAATATCATGGTGGTCTGCCCCAGCCTTGGACTTGACATGGGGAAAATGCTTACTTTTGGTTAGTATATAGAAATGTGTGTGTGAGGAGAGGAGGGAGGAAACAGTCCTGTAACCAGTATCTATACAGCAGTTTTGAATTTATGGCAAGTTGTCTTAATTGTGGGACAGGTGTTCCTTTTCATTCTCATTCCTGCAGCAGAATGAATGAACGGAATAAAAAATGAGTAAGAACTTGAGCCTTCACGTAATGAATATTGTGGATACAGCCTCCTGTAAATTGCATTTGGGACGCCCAACAGGTAAAGTCTCATTTATTACTGGGATACTCACGTGTCTTTTCAAGGCTCTCCTACAGCAAAACCCTGAAAAGTCAACACACCTTGTGCAGGTTGGAGAGAGTCTGATGGAGGAGGAAGAACAGCAGAGTCATTAGGGAATATCATTAGAGGCTTAAGAGCTAATGATCCAAAGCACATTGACATTAATGTGACTCCTTTTTTTGGGCTTGAGGCACCAGGGCATGTGAATCCTTGCTTGTGATATTAACATGTCTGGTTTGCAGGCACGATTATCTATTTGGGAACAGGAAAGGGTTTTTTTCTCCTCTGCAGAGTAAAAAGTAAACAAATAATCCCCTTGTGCTGAACAAATCAAGTCCCAGCACTGGAGACAAGATTTCTTAGAATTGCTGCCATCATAAAATCTGCTGCTTTGTTTTTTTCCTATGTTTATAAAAGCTGTAAGCAGTTCTATTAAAATTAATAGAAATACAGCCATATAATTAAACCTTGTCTGCCTGGCCAGTGGAAGGAAAAGCCAAGGCCAAGGGCACTTTAACTTTTCCATTATGCTTTTCCTTCTGTCACAACAAAGCCACAAAATGTTATTGTTGGGGCCTAGCTTGAAAATCAAAATATTCTCCTTGGGGGACACTGCTTCAGCCCTCAGAGGGGAGAAGGGTTGAGGAAACAGCTGGAGTCTCACTGAACAGAGATTCCTGTGAGGGACTCAGTGCCTTGTAACTCCATGGTAAGATTTACTCTTTGCTTGAAGGAACAGTCCCTGTGCATTCATTTTGACCTGATAATGGCTGTGTAACAATCCAGGATACTACTTATTTACGTTGCTCCCTGACAGCTTAAAAATTCATTAATGTCTCAGCAATAAATTCTGAGCAGACTTCCCTGAAGAGATGAAAAACGGGGGACACCAGCTAATGAATTATCAGACAAATACTCTGGAAGGAGGGCCTGGGCTCCTCTTCCACACTGTTCCTGTGGCTGAATGGAAAGAGGCTTGGCTTTTAAGTTTCATTTTTTATTTCTGTTTTTCTGCAGAATGTGGGAGTAAGGGAGGCAACCTCCCCATCTGGCACACACAGTCCATATGGCAGCCATACGATCTCCTCCCCTGCATTTCAGAGCCTTCTGCACTGGAGGGGCAGCCCTGTCTGAAACCCAGCATGGGCTACACGAGTGGCTTCCAATTCCCATCCTGTGCTCCCTCCCTCTGGAGCAACTTGTTTAGCAGTGACAATTTACATACGGTGGTTTTACAGTGTGGACTAGGATGCCCCAGGGACTGATTTAAGACTCACAAATCCATTTCAGAGCCTTTGTGCTGAGAAGACAGTGTGGCAGATTCAATATTCAGCTGTGCTCATCTAAATCCAGAGGTGATTTGGGGGGAACAAAACCCTCCAGATTTACCTTGGTGCAAGACAGAAAAATAAAGGTTCCTGCCTGGACTCTTAGCCACTGCACCTCAGTAAAAAATACCTTGCACACAAAATTCACAGTACTTTTTAGCTAAAGATAGATGACAAGCCTACTACTATATATGCAAATATTGTAGAATGCAGGAGATCAAACCACAAACATATTTTTTACTGCTAAGTTACCTTTCCCTTCTGAAAAAGTGGCAAATTTAGAAAAAAATGAAAGCTGGGCCAAATTTTGTCCTTGTAATTTCTATGAGGAAGTTATGCCACGTATTTTCCCAAACAGTTCTTTGCTGTGGATTGCATGCATGGATAAATGATCCCCACATAAGCTACACTCATTTTTAAATTTACTGAAAGTGAAACACAGCTCAGAAAACACTGGCAATGCAAAACTAAGAATCTGACTGAAGGAAAAGAGTTTAATTAAATCTATGGAACACTTTTTAGTCTTAGTTATATGGAAATAGTGAAAATGTGTACTGGGAAAGACCTTTCTCCGTACACCCTTCCCAGAATTACTGTGTCAGGGAGGACCTAAAGCATCATCCTGTTTGAGGCTGAGACAGCTGAGAGAGGGGAAGAGAATTCCTTGCCTCTATCACTTTCTAACAGGTAATTAAATTTATTTAAACCTTGACAATTAATTTTATTTAAACTCTGATTTCTTTTTTGCTATACAGGAATATGAAACTGTGCCCTGATATTAATAATAAATGAGGGGAAAAAAAGTTGATATAATTACGATAAGCACATTCATTTTCATGAGTACAATTGTTTCAATTTCAGTCTCAAAATGAAAATGAGAGGAAATCCAGATTTCCTCCAGCCATACTCTCCTCTATATGGCAGTTCTGCTGGGGATGCTGTGGATCTTTCATGAGCCATCCATGCAAGGGAAGGTGCCCCTGTTTTGATGGGGAAGCAGCCTGAGAAATTTTCTTAGGCAATAATCATGGGAAAAAATAATGAACATTGAAACTGGGGGGTTTCTGACTTCCACTGTGCACAGCAGAACCTCTTCAAAGTGCTGAATGGCCCAAATAATATCTGGGGGCTGCCACTGCTGTTGGTAGCACCTACAGCACCTTCCCTGCTGCTGCCAGTACTGGGGGCAGAAAATGTCATGGAAAGTCTCTAGCCTAGGTTCCATAGTTTCGCCAATTCTACACGCAGGTGAACAAAACTTGTGCTTCTGACACCTCTGCCTCGCTCATTTGAGTGCTGGCCTTGTCACACAGTGTTCAAGGAGTAAATCTGGGCAAGGAGGAGAACCCAGCTGGGATGGAGCAGGCTGTGTTGGGCTGCAGGGAGAGGATGCTCTGCAGGTGTGGGAGGAATGGAACCCTTCCCTTGGTGCCAAGCAGTTCCTTACAGCCAGGTGGAGGACTCTGGGCTTTCCAGTGAGGCTATTTAATCTTTTATCAGTTAATAAGATGTGAATCTTTTCTTTTGGGTGTATGGCAAGAATATTTTATATATGTGTTTGTGTATTTCTGTGTGTGCCTTTAGACAATACTTTAAATGTTATTTAAGACAATACTCAGAAGCTCACAGTGCAAAGGGGAATGTGCAGCTCTATCCAGACTCTGCTCTGGAGCAGGGAGGCCTGAGACAGTTTCACATGCAGAAGATCACATCAGTTTTTCTCCAGCACCCCTTGCACTCAGGCAGACAAAATTCTGACAATGGACTTCCAGATTCAAAGCTGCTCTGCATTCAGTTTTAGTCCTTTCTGAGAGGTTGCAACCTGAAATAATCCTGAAATAGCAAACCTTTCAAGAAACCCTTCTACAGTCCTAAACCCAAAACTCAGACTTCAGCTGAATTCTCTGAGCTCTCTGGGCTTTGTGGAAAACTTTCATTCAGTTCATGTGACTCACTCTTCCTCCTGTTGGGATAATGGAAAAGATAAACCTACACTTGAATGTACAGAAACCACAATCACCAAACACACAAAGAACAGAAATTATTAAATAGGTGAATATTTTAAAAAGTTTTCTAGTTCAGATTAAAAAAAAAAAACCAAACACCCAACAAATGTTTTCAGCAGATGTTTTCTAACAAAATTGCATCTGGAGAATTCTGCCCTTCTCATTGTGCAGGCCAATCAGATTCTGTACACATGTTGGACTCTTCACATGGATTCAAGCCTCCATCTGAGATTAGCCTGGCACTCATGAAAACACAATCGTGCTCCCCCTAGAACGGGGCAGCACAGAGAGCGTGGGCAGCAGGAAAACAGGAAGCCCAGCTCCTCCAGCAGTTCAAAATTAGTTTACATTAGTTCTTCCATTGCTGCTGCGTAATAGGCTGATTTGACAAACACAAAATCTCTGAGTCAGTGGAAAGCCAAAATGAAAAGCCATTTTCCATAGCTCTATGTACTTAACAAGGTTATGTAACCAGTCATTACTCAGCTCTTGAACTAGCCATTAAGGGGTTTTTGCCTAAAAAGGGGTAAAGAGGTGTGATGAGTCATCCAGTCTTCCTCCAAATCTTTGTGACAGTTAAATTTCATAGAAGCCAAGCTGACGTCAGAAAACTTTCTACTGATGACTGACCACAGCCAGTTGTGATTCCCCCTCTTTCCTGCAGAAATTTTTGAGTTACTCAGTCCAGTCGTGCTCCTGGTGATGAGTGTGGCTTTGGGAACAAAATTGTTCCCCTCTGAATGTGCTTTTGCTCTGTCTCCTGTGAGGGGACACACATTAGCTCTTACTCTTCAAGGGCCTCAGAACACACTCATAAAACCTCAAAATCAAAAAAAGAAACACCCCAACCTCACATGAACTTCATTTATCTCATGAGCTTTTCAGAGCAACTCTTGAGGGTCTTTGTACTGTGCCTAGCAGAACTGTGCCTGACTTCTTTCAACTCTTAAGAAATAAAATGTGTTTAGTAACACTCTTACTGAAGCCATCCAAATGAATAACTCCACCTTATCCATGAATAAAGCACCAGAACAGGATCCAGGAGGCCTTCTCTCTGTCCCTCTCTGCTGGAAGGAACACACAGCCTTGGTGTAGAACAGGAATGTGTCTCAGGCATTCCCCTCCAAAGTGCCTGCTGCAAGCCAAGGGGCTTTTCCTCTCTTGTCCCATCTTCAAGTGGTCATCTGAGAAAGGCAGGAGCAGAAAAATACTGAATGTTGTCCATCTCCTTAGTACAGTAAAATATCACTGCCCAATCTACATAGCTGGAGGCTTTTCCTTCTGCCCAGAATCCAGTATGAATGACTTGTGTCAGTCACAACCCAGCCTGGCATTCACACAAGCTACCAGGAGACTCAGATCTCTGTGACCAGATCTCTGCTCTTGGGAAGGTCTTCCTGAATGTCTTGAATTCAAGACAGTCCACACGGGAAATTTGTTTCACTGTGAATCATGCTTTTTCTGACCTATTTGCCCCCCTGTTTCCAGGGAATGGGCAGTCCTGTGCATCTCTCTGGGATTTGACAGAGCCCTTCACCCACACTGCAGTGTTGAGGACAAGGAGGCTGAGAGCTGAGGTCTCTTAAGCCCCATTCCCTTTCCTTGAAAAGATTTCAAACTATCTTTGGAGGCTTTCAGCTGGCTCCAGCCCCTCTGTGGCAAAACTGGGAGGGGATGATCTGGCTTCGTGCACTTTTTAAAAAGCTTGAGAAGTAAGAGCATTAGTTTCTCCACGCTGGCTAAAAAAAGGCTTGCTAAACCCGTTGAAACCAATTGAGGAGCAGAGCAGAGTTAATCCTGGAAAACGCTCACGGTAGCTCAGTGACGCACGGCCATGCAAAGGCAGAACAGTGTTGCAAGTGATCTGTTCAAAGAGGACCAGGAGAAGTTGGATTTTGGGCTGGGGATCAGCCCTCAGTGTTGCCTGAGTGGAAGTGGAGGCTCCTGCAATGAAACTGCTCCCACTGCCTCTTTACCATTTTTCTCTTCTTCGTGTAAGGTTTTTCTCTGTTGGGAAATCCTGACATTTTTCCATCTGCCTTCTGAGTTCAGGCTCGTGGAGAATAGGCGTAAAGAGCAGCCACAAAAGCTTTCTCCTTTGAAAGGCCTGTGTGCTCCAGTCTGTACTTGGAAAATCATTTCAGAGTGCATTATCACCATTCATATTGTGCAGTGGTACAAACAGCCGCTGTGTACTTGAAGCAGGACCAAGGTCCCCTTGTCTCAGACACTGCACTCCCAAGGAATGAGAGGTAATCTCCACTTTCAATGCTGCATTTTAAGTGCCAGGAAATGTATTTAAAGTCGCAATGGCATTCTGTTGGATTAAACATATTTGGGAGAAGCATCTACCCTTCATTTAAGGTGTGAGAAGCCATCAGCTCTTTTATTAAATTAACTTGCTAAAGCAATAGCACCCTCCATCCAAAACGGGCTCATGTCAAGGCCCAAATGAAAATGCATGGAGCTTACAAGGAGCCTCAGTTGCATGGAAGGATGGAGTGTGCTGGGTGTAGTTTTAAGAGAGGAGTCTGTGGCTCTTTGCACACAAATCCATGAGAGAAAGAAAAAGGTACAAATACAGAGAGAAAAACAAAACAAAACAAACCAGAAAGAAAGCCTCAGAGATGGACACAAAACTGCTGATGGTAGCACCCAGAGGAATATCTGAGAGAATTGATGCTTAGGGTCTGAAAAGGGCTTGGAAGTTTGGCAGAGAACAGACTGTTGTGTAATTCCCTTGGGAACATTATTTTTTGTGTGGTCCCTTTAAGTTAAAGGAACTGGATCCAGGAAAAACTCTCTTTAATTATTTTAACTGAGTCACCACAAAGCTTTGCTAATAGCTTGAGTTTAAAAGAAATTAGAAATCTTAGAATAGAAATCTACCAATTTTGCTCATTTTTAACATACTTCTCTTCCAAGAATGAGTTCTCAGCAGGCAAATTAAAGTGTCTGCAAGGGAAATTATCTTCTAAAAATTGCACTGCTCCAATAACAAACAGAAACCTTCCATGTGACATGATGCAGCGTATCGAAACTGTGCCATATAACTCGAATTTCAAATTTCAAATAACTTATCAGACCTCTATTTGGTTTTGGTTTCTTTCAATTAGTTTCTGTTGCTTTTCTGCAGAAGGATGACAGACAGTTAAAGCCCGCAAGAATCAAGCAAACATTATCCTCCTTATACAAACATCACTGAAATCCTCTGATGCTGTTTGTTCGTTGACATGGTTTCCATAGGGGCCACTCCCTCAAGTCCTTGTTTAATTTTCAAATTTGCCCTGGAACCAAACTTTTCAATTATGCTCTGGCCACATGAGACTCTGCCAAGGCAGCTTACAGGCAGAATCTCCAGACTCCAACGTGGAAGAACACGAGGTGTCCTCTTTAGGGCTTCAGATCCCCACCCCAGCTCTCCACAGGTAATCGGGAGGATGATGACTCCACAGTCCAGCCAACAGAGCTCTTAAGGAGCTCAGTTATCTCACTGACAAACTCAGAGGTGGCAAGTCCTGCTTCATATGTCACTTTGCCATAAATACAATACCCTAAGGAAACACGAGCTGGCATTAACTCTCCACCAGGCTGATGGCTAAAACAATCTGGCGCTCTGGTGAGTTTTTTGGAAGAGATCTCCCCCCTTTTGCTGCTGTTTTCCCTTTGTAGTTTAGACACAGGAGCTGGGAAGGCAGGATAGGCTTGACTCTTTCTACCTGCAGCATCATGAACAGCACAGACCCTGTAATGTGGGTCCAGGGAAAGTCACCTGGACTTGCATGACCCTGTGTTCTCAGTTGGTCAGGAGGTTTCTTTTGGCTCATTTCCAGGGAAAATCACACACAGAGAAGCAGCAAAATCTAGTAATAAAATGAGTATCTGATCAATAGCTGTATTTGCTAGTCAGATGAGTTTGAAACACAGTGGCCTCCACTCCTCCTTCCTCTTCTGTAAATCCAAACAAACTTCCCTGCAACCATGGAGTGTTTGCTGAAAAATCCCAAAATACAAACATTCTATCAGAGTGGGAAATCACATCTATTTTTCTCCAGATTAATGGCCATGTGTGTCCCTTCCCCCTCTGCGACAACGAGCTGATTTGATAGACATCTTCTAGCCTGTGTCATTCTCCTGTCGTGTTCTTCATAGAGTGAGATTTCTCCTACTTCTTCTCCATGCTGTGCCACTCTCTAATATGATGACAAGGCAAAGTGTGGAACTGGGTGAGAAAAAATCCTGAGGCTGTATTCATTAACATGGAGAAAAGATTCAAAATAGCCTTGTTTCTTGGAAGGTTTGAGAGAAAAAAAAAATATAGCTGAGAAACATCAATAGCTACTTATTCTCTTATTTTAAATCGGATCTGATCCATCCATCAAGACCAGCTAAGCTGAGAACTTCAAGTGGCCACAGGAATACAGTTCACAGACTCTTTTTGCTGCCGTCCTTGTCCCTGAGTTAAAGGGCTCATTTTCCTGAGGGAGACAAAGTGAAATTCCTCTAGGAGGCACAGAGGTTTTCCTCTACCTCCCAAAGGAAGAAATATTCATGAGCAGCATTTGTAGGGCTGATACTGCAAAACTGGCACACAGCAGTGGTGTTTTTTCCCCCACCTGTGTTGAGTGATGCCCCTTGAGGCATGAGAGCTCGGATACAGCCCTGCCCCTTCCCAAGGAGCTCCCCTGCCATGGCTGGCCTGAAATTTAGGGTGTAGGCAGGGCTGGGCTGTCCCCTCCTGCCCAGGAAGGCATCCCCCAGCCCTTTGCTGAGCTCTTGGCCTCTGTGGTAAGTGACTTTTCATCAAGCAGGAGAAGCCTGGAATGGCACAGATCCTGCTGGTGCAGTCAGAGGCTTTTCTTAATTACTCCTACATATTCCCTTGGAAAAGCTGCAGCATGCTGGCAAGGCACCTCTTGCATTCCCAGGCTAGCCAGAGGCTAGCCAGAACACACAAAGCCAGGAACATGACCAGCATGCCTAACATGAATTCATATTCACTCCAGACTCTGCATACTAATTAGAAGCTCATTGCAAGTAGAGTAATAACTTTATTAGAAATAGGGCTGGTAGCAGCTCTCTCACTGGATCAATCAGCTGTCACCCAGGCACCAAAATAAGCAAGCACATCTTCATAAGCACAATTTGTAAATTGGCAATGAGTTCTTTTGCAAATATGACCCCAATTTAATCATCTAAACGGGAGGAAACTCCTTTGGGGATTCTGGTTTTTCAAAGAAGACAACAATCAATGGTCACAACCAACTTGAACAGGCTTGAGTTTACTAAAAATTAAGATATATGCACACCTTATCCATTTCATGTCTGTCTGTCTCTCCTTATCACTGTCATTTCACAAATAGCACAGAATATGCACCAGGACAAGATCTTAATGCACTTGTTAGAACATAACACTTCATCATTGTCAGGCAGATAACCGAAATCCCAATGCTGAGGATACAGTGCACTTTAAGAGGGCATAAACAATTTAGCACAAATGAAAAATAAATTTGTCCTGTCTAATAAAGACCTCATAAATACACTGATGTATTACAATAAGTTGTATGGAGGTGGGGGGATGATGTCATTCTAACACAGGCTTTTCATCAGTTTTGTTTTCCCACTTCAAGCAAATAAGGGGAGGAGAAATATGTCAGGTTACAAATGAGAATGAGAATCAAAGTTCTTAGCAGTAAATCCTCTCTTTCAAAATCAAGAGATCTCTTTAATGCTAAAGAAGATGTTGACAGTCCTTGGACTTGCCCATGAAAACATATCAAGGAGTAGAATCTACTCACAGTCCCTCCAAATTGATGCATTTTAAGGACAGACACACATACTTGCACACAGATAATCCCGTGTGTGCCTGTACCTCCTGAGGTCTGAGAGTGCTTCTCACAGGGAATACTGCTTCTCACTGCAGTACAGTCTATCAGCCTATTAAGAGTTTCTTGTCCCTATATGAGTTTTGCAAGGTAGGGAATCACCATCCTCCACAAACACATTGCCAAGACAACAGCTGCTGGCGTAATTTCTTTTTCCTTTTGTGCTGGAAGGACAGTGGGGAGAAGTGGAAGACTGTCCACTTTGGTAACAGGTATCAACACCAGCAAGCAACAGAATCACTGCAAGGGGTTGTAACTGGATTTTTTGGAAAGGCAAAATGGGTCTGTATGAAAGAAACCAGGAGAGACTTGTCCTAGAGATTGCCAACTCCATTTCTGGAGTGGTTCTCAGCACATCACTGATCCCTCACCTCCACACAATTTTTTTTCTCTATCCAACAAAGCATTATAGTTTACAAGGAACAGTTTTGCTAGGCTCTGCTCTCCAAATCCAAGTTCTTCCTCTGTACAAAACGGATGACAATGACTTTAGATTTTGGTCTACATTTGCTTACACCACCAAGCCCTTCCTGCCAGAAGCTCTGCAGTCAACCCTCCTTTACAGCAGAAGCAAAAACTCCCTTAACAGACGTGAAACCCTCAGGTTTTAATGATCACATCATCCACTCCTGTTTCCAAAGCTCTAAGTGGTGTTTTCAAATGGGGATAAACATTTTTGTATGTACATCAAAGCTTTGCAGAGAGCTGTTGTATGCAGAGGTAGGCACCTCCCAGTGCCAGAGCAAACATTAGGTAGTTTGCATGCAAGGTCTCCCTGGAGCAATGAAAGTGCAGATAAAAGGTGAGAAAGGATAATGTTAAAATTTAAGTTTATTGCATAACATTAAGCATGCATTTCTAGATTTTGATCATGGTTAGTGTTAGGAGGAACAGGTCTTAAAAAAATTACTAAACATTCCCTTTCTTTCAATTTAACTTGATAGTTGATTCAAAGCTTGAGTCAAATAAAATATGTTTGCTAAAGAAGCTTAAGTTAAAGGGATTTTGTTCATGTACATCTCACGACCTTTGTCTTGCCTTCCCACACGACTTTGGCTGCATCTTGACCTATGTGCAGCTACAAATATTGTGTGTCAAAGGTATTGTGTGCCCTCTTACAGTGGAGATGAGTAAGAAAGAGCTCAAACCATGAAATAATTTTGCACTTTCATTGCATCTCTCTCCAATTTGGCATGATGGATTTTTGTCTCTTCACCTCACATTTGTTCCACTTACTTTGTCATAGAAAACAAAAATACAGTACAAAAATACTTGGTAAGAACATGTGAAAGGAGACTTCACCAGAATTAGCACATTATATATAGAAACACACAATCCTGATGTATGATTTCTTAATGGAGCAGACCCAGTGGTGTAGTGGCTCTGAGGAAACCAATTTTGTAGCTATTGATGAAAAGAGAAAGAAAAAGAGAGAGCGAGAAAGAGAGAGAGCTCGTTTCCAGTGGGAAATATGAAACAGATTATTTTTTCCCTTAAGACCACACAGAGACAATAGCACAGTTTCATGAGGAGTAGTTTTGAATAAAAACTCGAACCACCACAGAAGTCTGAATCTCACAAGCAAATTTTTCTGTAGAGACTTATCGTCCAGCAACAAATCCAGGATTTAAAATGGTCAGAAATCAGTACTAATTCTGTAATTTCTGAACAAAATTCCTTTTGCTTGTAAAAACATCATAGGATTTGTTTGTTTAGGATGTGTCCTAGGCAGCAAATGGTGTGCTTTAAGAAACTTCAGTTTCTATCAGCTCTACAGGTTGGCACACTTTAATCTCTGGAATTAACTACAGTCAGCAGGAGCCACCTGCATATCCAAGGAAATAACATGGTCCTTAGCACCTGAGGAAAGGAAAGGGGAACCTTTCTAATGAAAGAGAAAGAGCTCAACACCTCATTCCTCAATTTTATAGCAAAATGAACAAACTTCCTTTAGAAAGGATAGGTTTTCATCAAACGTGAATCAGGAACAAAAAACCAAAAGGAAGTCTAGGAGATTACATGGGCTATATTTTGAAACTGAGAAATACAATGACAAATGACCACTGCCACCAAATTAATTTCTCTCTTGAATATTGTTTAATATGCTTGTTTTTCATTCAGAAATTAAAGAAATCAGCGAATTTGTGTGTGATGAGGTTGTTGACAGACTTTACTGAAGAAAGCACTAGGTGGAACCTAAAGTGTCCCCTAATAAATAATGTTAGGATCTAATCTTATCCTTACAAATTTACAAGTGAAGTGTACAAGATAAACTTCTTTAGAGAAGCCCAGCAAGCAGATAGCCCAGACACACTGCACCTCTCAGGGTGGCTAGTTCAAATTAAATCATGAGCTGAGAAGGAATAATCCTGGTAGGTTCAGAAAACCAGTTTAAAATTTGGTCTGCTAGCAAAAATCTGAATGTATTTACTCTGGATTCCATTTCTCAACCCATATTAAAGCTCCATAGCATAATCAATTATGGGCTTATTGCAAAGTACAGTAGGATTCAATCTCTGGGAATGCCTCAGGGTATGTCTTAGAAGGACGATAAAACTAACAGTAATAGGGCTACAGCTTCTAAGGCTAATTTTCACAGTTACAAATTTTATAAATAAATAGAAGGAATGTCAACCCTCAGTCACTCAGCTTGAGGTCTCTCATGCTGATAACTCCTCTCTTCTCAGATACTCTCCCTTTCCTCAGATATATTCCTTTTTCTGTTCTGAGGCCCCTGGGACTTGTTCAAAGCACTCCCGTTCCTACCTTTCACATCACTAAATGGAGCAAAGAACTGAGGCACCAAGGAATGTGCAGCACGTACAGGAGGGGCTGGTGCCCTCCCTAATGCTGCATCTCAAGGAACAATCGTACCACCCGCGAGCGTGGTTTCATGACATCTCAAAGTAAGCAGCATGAGGCAGTGTCAGATGGAGAAGAGGCTGCCTTGGAAAATTGAAGAGCTATGGGTATTGACATTGGTTGTTTTGCAGTAGATTCTCTTCAGCAGGCGAAATGGTAAGAGAAAAAAGGCTCCCAAACTCAGTGACTGTCTTGCCAGAGTTCCTGAGATATTTCATGTCATGCAAAAGAAAAACACAAGGAGCATTCTTCCACTGCAGCTGCCATTTCACACTGGACACGACCCACGTCCCCTACTAAGCCTCACTAGACTCAGGTAAGGTGCTGTGTCCCACCAGTGTACACCCAGGAAAACCTACAGTGTATTAAATTGGTTTTGTCTTCAACTCTGCCAGTGACTGGGAAGGACTTGAGAAGAAAAACCAGATTCAGTGTGTGTGCTGGTTTGAAAGCAAAACCAGTGAGAGACTCCAAGTCAGAAATACAATTTAACAGGAGAGAGAGAAAAAAGTAAAACAAAATAAAATAAAAGCAATAACACAAAAGGTCACTGACAGAATCAGAATACAACCTGACACCCTGTTAGTTAGGGTGGTGGTAGTCCAGATGAAGTGGTCTTGTTGAAGAAGTGATCCTGTAGAAAGGTCTGGTAGCTCTTGTCCTCTGAGAATCCAGTGAGTAAGGCTGCTCTGGGTTCCCCGAGTCCCCATTTTATCTGGGTAGGGAATGGTTGGCTGCTCCCCACTGGGTGGAGCATCTCCCAATGGGATGATGTAATGTGTCATGTCACTGGTGAGCCTTAATGGCCCATTAACAGAAGATATCCCCCAGAGGGGGAGACAAAGTGGATGAAAGAGATAAGAAACACTTATCAGTTGTCCTATTAACAAAAGGCATCTGCCCTCTTTCCCCCCTAGAGTTACAAGAGATAAAGAACAATATCTCCTTACTGGTTTCAACAGATGAAAATAGAATATACATTGGTTACGTTTTTCAACCCAAGACAGTGTGTCAACATCTGGTTGTGCAGATAACACCAACACAGATATTCAGCTTTTATCATTGTGGGGCTCTCTTTGAGCATCAAGGACTGGTAGGAAGAGCTGATCAAGTGGGACAAAGATGCTTTGTCAGCAGGCTAGTCAACCTAGTGAAGAGTGTTGCATAGTAGGATTGGCATGGGAGAGTGAAGAAGTGCGGGAACAGGATGGCAAGGAAGGGTTGTATGGTAATGTGGACAAGAGAGAAATTCCATTTAAACATAATAAAAACACACACATTTTACTATAAGAGTGTTTGAACATGCATCAGGTTGTCCAGAGAGCGTGGTGTCTCCATTTCTGCAGATACTTCACACCTGACTGGACATTCTCTGAACAATTTGCTGTAAGTGACCTTCTGTGACTGAGGGGGTAGGACTAGCCACGCTCTAGAGGTGCCTTCCTGGTTCAACCATTCTTTGATTCTTCCTTTCCTCTCCCTCCACTCCCTCCTGCATCCCTTTCAAAGGTATTTTCTCACAGTTTCTGCAGCAGTGCAACTCTCCTCAGAGATGCAAACACAGAAAAGGTGTGTGGCACTACTACTTGAAGGTGTGGTTCAAATCCCAAGAGCGTTTTTTCTGTTAACAATTCCAGTGTCCTTGTCCTGGAGGAGACCACACCGGAAGCAACGAGACTAGAGTCAGAGAGCAAAATGTACCTCGTTATTTCAGAATCCTCCATTAAAATGTAATCTGTTGTACATTGTTATAATCTTTGACAACAAATGCTGGCCTTAAAGGATAAGATTGAAAACCATGGGGAAATAAAATGCAGTGAAAATGGCCAATAAAAGCATACCAATATCCACAAAGCCTTCAAGATCTAATATGATCTAATAAACAGAAGATCAACCTGGAATCTGAAACTGGATAAATCCTCGCCTCTGCTGCTCCCTTGGTTATTGAATGTCACACAAGTCACTTGACCATTCTTTCCATAATGTCACTTATGCACCCAGTCCTGCTTGCTCCTACAGCTAGCTCTGAAATGGGGTTTAGAACAATTAACTTCCCACACTCCTTATTTGATGTCAGATTTAATTAGTTCTTTTGTGTGAGAAGAATTCTAATGCTGCTTTTGCCATCTGAGTATTCCTTGTAGACAGTAAATACATTTTATAGGGATACTAATACAGTTTCTGTGCAGTTGCACAATGGATGTGTTGTCACCTGCAAACAGCATTGTGGTTTGCATTGGATGTTTACAAAGGATCCTTTTGGGGGCCATCCCTCACCAAGAAACCCTTGATGAAAATGTATTTGCTGCTGGATTCTTAAGGGAATTCCATCCTGGTTTATAGTCACTCATTTCTCTCCCTGGCCAAATTCAGCAAAACCCGTGCCTCTGCACTTTGAGGCATCCAAAACAAATGTACACCATCCTCCTGTTGGCACACAACAGCCATGCATGGCAAAATAGAAACTGCTCATTATGTACAGCCTGTTTAAGCCAGGTTTTCAAAAAGAAAGAAAGATTTTATTTTTTGCTTTCCCTTTCTTCAGATATAAGAGTTGTCAGAGAGCATTCTAGATGTTTCACAGCTTACAAATATGGCATGGTGTAACAAAGGATTGAGGTGTTGCAAGTCACAGCTAGCACCAAGGCTGATGTGTGAGTGTTCTGTATGGGTTTCCAGTGTATTCACCCACTGGATAGCCCTTTTGCCTTTAGTTTTGCCAAATTCATACATACTGGGAATTGCTCAGATAAATAATGAGTGATACCTCCCCATTCAAGCAAGTCCATATCCTTGGTAGTGCTGGTAGGCCAACAACTGCAGGAAAAGCACCCAGTTGCTTTTTTCTTGGTGTAAATACTCCTGAAATGCCAGTGGGAATATTTTGCAGGGAAGGATGGAGAACAAAGCAAGTTTTTTTCATGCCATTAATGCTGTTCTCAGTTCTGGACTCTGTAGTTCTACCTGTGCTGCAGAAGATTGTGTCATTTTTCCAGGAATTCATTGTTACCTGAAATAATTCACTTGCAAAAGCTGTAAGCATCCTGCCAGGCTGATGGGGCTGTGAGGCACAAAGATCCAAACTCCAAGTTTCCAAGGCCCACAGGCAGGATAAATTGTGCATACATGTACAAGGCCATGCTGAGAGTGAGGTGCAGCACAGAACAACGTGGTGGTCTCTTGGGTGTTTCATGTGTCTGTCATGTGGAGTGCTGTAGAACTGAACAATACAGACCTTTTAATTAGAGGTGGAGACAGATACCTCATGCATCCATGCCAGAAATACCCAACCTGCCTGTTTTAAATAGCTTTTCATCCATGGCCGAGCCCTTTAAACTTTCTCCTTTTATTAAAACAGCTCAACTGAGACCATTTTAATGTGCCCCCATCTAGTTATTTTATTGGAAAGTATTAAAAGTGTGGACCAGGTGAAATTAAATGCTTTGAAAGTGGAAATCAAGCAGTACTTTCAGTTTTTAAAATCAGCTTCCCCTCCTTGTGCTGATACACTTAATACTATCCCCTTATTTAAAAGGCATTGTTTGAGCTAAAATTGTGAGTAACTCTGTAATGGGCACGAACAAAGGAAATGATAAGTAAGAAAAATACAGCTCATTAGAGAGAGTGTGATTAAAAGGGGAAATGGACTTACAAAGACTTGAGGTACTTTTCTCTGGTTATGAGCCAATATTCTTAGTGTTCCCTCCACCACATGCCAAGGGTGGATGGGAATAAATGCAGGAGAAGCCAGAGATAGCATGTCCTCCCCCAGGTGCTGAGACCAGCATGTCACCTCCAGGGAAAGGCTGAAAGGGAGGCACAGAACTGACCCTTTCTGTCTCAAGCACAGATGTTGTGTCTGAAAAGATCAAGCTGCCACTTTCCAGACTGGCATGTCCTAGCTGAAGGCTTGGCCTGGATGGTTAAGCCTCCTGCACGGACCAGGAGTCAGCTGAGGTCCTCTTGTGGGAGAGCAGAAGTCCATAACCAGACAGCAGTGCTTTGTGCCTCTTACCAAACCAGCCAGGTAGCCAGCCCTCAGAATACTTCTAGTGAGAATGGCCAAGAGAAGAGGGGGTTTCAGGAGAGTAGTTAGCAAGAAATTAACTCCTCAAACACATACATTGCAAATCTTTTTCATCCACTATTGAAGTATCTCCTCCTGGTTCCCACTGAAGAGCTGATTGTGATTTAGGTTCCATCTGACCCTAAGGTCATTTACAGAGGACAGGAACAAGGCCTTAGATACTGTCACCATAGACATGGGATTGTCACTGTGGTGCTGCCAACAGCGTGGTCCCAGCCTTGTGCAGGCTGTGCACAAGCTCAGGGTGGGAATCCAACCACTCTCCTTCTCCCCATCGAAGGCTGTCCCTGACTGGGCTCCCCCTTCTGCCATGAGCAGGCACTGGAAGAGTTGCCTGGACACTCAAACAGTTCTCCGACCCTAAACAATTGCTTTCCTTGGCACAGCTTTGAAGTAAATGGTGCACTAACAGCTGCCATACCCCATGCAGAACACTCTTTTCTCTGTGACCAGAGGTGTGATGAGGTGTTTGCAGCGGGATCCCAGCAAGGTTTTGTGGTTCACATTATCTGAAGGCTGAGACAAGTTCCTCTAGGCTAAAGCACAAGTTCAAGAGCTGGCAAAGAGCAGTCCCTGGAGCTGTGGGAGGAGAGTGTGGGGACTACAAGGCACAGAGTCAGTGAGGCAAAAGGGCATATTCTGGTGTAATCAAGCTGCAAAGGCTGACTGTTAAAACATGCCTATCCCATCTACCCCAGCACAGCATCAGTGTAAATGGCACCAGCTCAGCTGGGAGTGAGGTGAGGGCTTCCTTGGGGACAGCATGACAAAGACATGACACCGCAGCTGGCCTTTCATGAACCTGATGCAAGATGCAGCAAATCCATTTTACACTGGTCCCGCTGGAAGGACAGCTGCGTATGTTCACATTGCAGCACTTTCAGGAAAAAAAAAGGAAAGAGGAGCTATGGGAACAGTAATTCTCCCAAAATTTGGATTGTTGTGCTTTTTATTTCCATGAACAAAGCCATGAAGACATAGTAATGCAAATAAAAAAATGTAAAATATGACTTTGATTTGACCTTAGGAGGATATGGGCTATGGATAATAAATAAAATATTTCTGAAACTAAGGAATAAATCTAGCTCTGGGAATTCTCAGGGAGGGGAAAAAGCATTCATAAAAATTCACTCCTCTCTGAGCTGCAGCCCTGAACCTCCCATGCACTAGATGGGAGACACTGATAAATCTAGGAGGCCATATGTGCCAACCAGCTCATATGTTTTCAGTGAGCAATGACAGGGAGCCAAATTGCTTTATTCCGATTAGTGAAGGTCCTCTGACTGCAAAATACACCGTGCGAAAAAAAATATTGAGTTTTAGTTCGCTGACACATCAATTTAGGAGAATTATTGCTCTCACAGAGAGGCCAAAGCATGTATCTCCCTTCATGTATGTGCAGTAAAAACTAATTGTCAACTTTTATGTAGGGGTGAAAGGGGAGGGAGAGAGGAATGGGAATGGTACCTCTCCGACCTGCAGCAGCCTGTTCTGATGCTCGTGTGTTACGTTGTTGGAAGGGCACTCAAAACAACAACACGGAGGCAGGAGGTCTGCAGTGAAAAGCTGCTCCCCAAAAAGAGGGTGAGCCTGTTTATTTCTTCAATTTTTATACATTTGTGGGTCTGGTTATGGATTGGCTTCTGCCAATCTACCCCTTCACCCCACTGGCCAGACCAGCTGTCAACCAACATTATTTTCAGGCTAGAAATATGTAAACAAAGGACAGTGAACAAAACCAAGAAAAGTTGTTTATGTTCCAAAGTGTGAGAAAGTGAAAAACTAACCCTTAATATTGTACAGAAACTAAAGAACTGACTCCATCTTATGAACAAGTAGAAGGCTTTAAAAAACCTCAGAAAAACCAGGGCAACATCACCTCAGTGGCGGACTACTGGCATTTTGTCTTATTCCTGAATTCAAAACTCTCTGTAAACAGCATCGTGACTTGCAGCTGTCTTTTCTCTGCAGAAGTTTCTAGAAAGCAGTTTCATCCAGCTTCTTGGTCATAAAGTCTCACAGATGGCCAGAGAGACCACTAATGAAATCCACGACCGGACCGTCCCCTGCCGCGGCTTGAACCTTGCCCGCTTTCCTCGCAGAATTGACCTGGCAGGGGAGGATGCCAGGGTGCCTGGGATGCGTGGTCATTGCAGGGCCTCCTCTGGGTGGGTTTTAAGCCCTGTCATGTGCTGGAGCTGATTCAATTATGCTATTTCCTGCTTTGCCACGACGCTCCCCTCGCCCAGAGGAAGGGGGGCGGCGAGCCCTCAGCGCGCTAATACCGCTCAGACAATAGGCGTGCGAAATTGATGTTCATGCAATATCTTTGAGTCTCCAGAGATTTGTATTTTAGCTATTGTACCAAACGCTTCGCTTTCATTGCCTCTCTCCTTCACCTTTGTTTCCCAGCTCGCCGTCTCATCTCCAGCCTTGGCTGGGGCTCTGGCTGCTGCAGGTTTCTTCATTGCATATTCAGGAGATCTACTGGTGCAAAGCAACTCATTTTCAGCACCTGAAATTCGCACCGTGGAGGCAGAAATAATCAAATATTTTGAAAAAAAAAACCCAAACTGGTGAAGCGAAACACGGCACATTAATTATTGTGATAGTTATAGGATAATAACTAATTATTAATTATGATTTCCAGCAATTGCTGCCTTGTAGTTTGCTGAAATCTTCAGCTCAGCATTGGAATTTGTATGAGTTCCTCTAATGCAGCGTTTTTACAATCAAAATATATAGCATGCTCCCATTTTTGCTGGAATGATTTTCCTCTGTGATAAAACAGGAACTGGCCTTTCCTAGGATAAGAAAAAAAGATTATATACAGTTTACAGCTCTGGCACTACCTGTGCCAAAATCAGAAAAAGAGAGAACAAAATGGGGGTTTCTAATCCCAGCTTTCTCCTATCCCCAGCTATTTCACCACTTCTCCATTTTCTCACAACAGACTGTCTTTGATTTGCTTTCAAAATGAAGGCCTAGCTGAGAGACAACTGTAAGAAAAAAAGATTCCAAACAGGAAAAGAGACTTTGGGGAGGCCCTGGGCACGGGGTGCCTGGGACTCCAAAGGGGAGACAGGAGGGTTGAGGAGGCTGAGGGAGGGGAAGCCTTGTGCATTGGCAAATAAGAGACAATGACAGAGAAGGGGGACTGAAATAAAGGGGAAAATGAAAAGAAAGGAAAGCTGGGGGCAGCTCTTGGAGCATGAGGTGTCTCATTCCCTTGTCAGAGGGAGGAAATTGAGAGAGGTAGGAAGACCTGCCTGAATGAATGAACATCCAGGTCAGTGGAGCTCCTCCCCTGCCTGCCAAGGCTGAGCCCTGATCCAGAGGGCTTGGTCAGGTGTCCCTGCTGAAGGGGAATAAAATTCAGAAGGACAGTATGCAAATGACTTCAGAAAATGCCCTGCACCTTTCTGTGGAATTTGAAAAGTGCCCAGCGATGTGGAATTTGTACCTGCTGCTCACAGCTGGGAATGCTGAGGGAGCACAGGGGCCCCTCCAGGCCAGCACTTCCTTCTGTGGAGTCACTCTGAAGACACAGGTCCCAAACTGGGGGGCAGGTGACTCCAGAGGGCAGGAACAGAATTGAGGATGGGGAGAGAAAGGGAGAAGTGCTTGGGAAATACTACTGAGCCTTTGTTTTTCCTCTTTGCTCTCTCTGTTAGCTTTGGGTTAGTTGAAGACAGACTGGGATCACAACCTGCAACTAAGGTGGGAGAGTTTCCTCCTTGTGGGGGCTGGCTCACCCTCCTCAGCTGCTGAGCTGAGAGGGGACAAGGACAAGGACATGTTGGAGGCATGCCTGCATTCCATTTCCCCAGTGGAAAACCCATCCCTGCTGGCCAGGACAGGGAGGAGAGGGAGCAGCTCCCCAGGCCATCCAGGGCACAGTGCCACGGACGTATACCAGTGCAACAGGGAGCTGGGAAATGAATGGCAGGGGATGAGCAGGCAGTGAAGTACAGGGTGCAAAAAAAAAAAAAAATCTCCCTGCCACTGGGGAGATTAGTGGGACAGCTCTGGACAGGATAAAGACTGACTTTGTTGGACTTTGTGATGCAGCAAGACTTCTGCCAGGCACTGGACAATATGGGTTGTTCTCCATATGGGTTGTTTCCCCACCTAGGGTAAGCTGGAAGGAGTTGGAAGCAGGCAAGTGTTTGGGATAGACCAAAATGTAATCAGAAATGCATCTGTGGGAGAAAGCAAAAGTGCTGCAAGATTAAAAAAATTTTAAAAATTAAATTATTTTAGAGGCACTACTTGACATATCTAAAGTGTTCAAGCATTCAGACCTTAATAAGCAGCACTAACAGGGAGGGAAATTTCTTAATGACAGCATTTGCTACACAGACCTTTATCCGTATCAGAGATGCATAACAGGAGCTGGGCAATCTAATGGAGATTAACTGCTCAAAGGAAATAAAAAACACAACACATCCACATGGCACTGGCTACTGCCTTAGCTCCCCATCCCCTGGCAGCTTCCCAAACACACAAGTTCATACCGTGAATGCTGAATTGGAAAAGCTGGAGGGCAGAGCTCTCGTGGAAACCACAGAGAGAGAGCGCACATGAAGAAAAGGTTTTCTGCATGACAGAATCTAAACTGGAAGGTACTTCTGCTGGGGAAATAGCCCCACATACCAAGACTGAGCCAGGAAAAAATGGCCTTGCTGCAGTGTTGTTGATTAAACCTACCGTGATTCAAAGCAGCAGCAATTTGCCACTTAATTGTAACCAGGCACAGAAAGGAAAGGAAAAGAAAACAGTAAGGGAGCATTTTCTCACTGCATCTAGCTCACCGATTTAAAATTTCTGTTCATAGTGACTTATTTCACATGCAGAGTGTAGGCATTCATTTAAATAATAGATAGATGCCTATCTCCAGGTACAGAACTGGGCATGCTACAAAGTACACAAACAAATTAATGCTAGGCTCAGTGCCCAGATAAGAAGGCTTACCAAAACAAACAAACCAACCCCAAAAGCTCAGATCTCAGCAAAAGAAAAGAGTCCCAAAATAATGTGGAAAATATGAGAGTAAAAAGTTGTAATGCACCTGTCTGGAAAGGTGTGATTAGTTGTGTTACATCAGCCAAGGTTTCCTTATGATGAGCACTGTACACCTCTGCAGGGAGAGGTGGTCCTTGCTGTCTGCAAAGAAGAGGCTGTCCAGCCATGAGAGAGGGGTCTGTGGTTTAAAGAGATGAAATTTGGCCCAAATTGCATTCAGGGTAGGAATAACTACAGAATGCTTTCCTCCCAGTCCCAGATTCAGGGATCACACACTGCTGAGATTCAATGGCTTTTCTCTTGAAATTCAGCATGGAATATTAAATGCCCACCTGAGCTTCCTTCTCTGACCTCAAACTGTGCCTTCCAAGGCAGGGAAAGGATGTTCAGGGTTGAAGTCTGAAACTGTTAAAGACAGGGCTGGAAGAAGATGAGGAAAACCCTGTAGAAGAGACGTCTTACTTGAGAAAAATCAGTCAGAAAGCAAGGACAATTCAATACCTGTCTCATTTGCTTTGGAAGGACACAGCAAAGCAGCAGTCACTCAACAGCCTCAGGCCTCGATAATTAAAACCTTTGTATAATGTCAGGTAAAAGAGCAAACAGTCTTTCTATGGTGTTGTGGTTTAATTCCACGATGGATGGCAACTGCACACCACACAGCCAGTTGCTCACTCCCCCTGAGCTGGGATGGGGGAGAGAATTGGAAGTGTAAAAATGAGAAAACTCAGAAAAAACGTTGGTTGAGATAATTACAGTTTAACAGGTAAAGCGAAAACCATGAGTGCCAGCAAAGCAAACCAAGGAATTCATTCCCTGCTTCCCATGGGCAGCCATGCCCAGGAGAGCAGGGCTGCATCACGTGTGATGGTGACTTGGGGGGACAAACACCACGACTCTGAATGTACCTCCTCCCTTCTCCCTCTTCCCCCAGCTCTGTACGGAGGTCATGATGCTCTGGAATATCTCTTGGGTCAGCTGGGGTCAGCTGTCCTGCAGTGTCCCCTCCCACCTCCTCACTGGTGGGTTGGGGTGAGGAGCAGGAAAGGCTGTGACTGTGTGAGCTCGGCAGTAACAAAAGCACCCCTGTGCTATCCCACACTGATCAGCTCAAATCCCAAACACGGACCCGTATGAGCTACCGTGGAAAAAATTCACTCTGCCCCAGTCAAAACCAGCACACGTGGCAGACTAAATTCGAACGCCTCCTTCCCACTTGCAGCTCGGGGTTGAAGGTTTTTTTCTTTTCCAGAGCATCTTGAGTAGATAATCAGAGCGTGCTGACATTCAGCAGTAATCAATTAGCGCCTACTTTAGATTAAATTGAGAATATGTAAATTGGACTCCTCATCAGGCACCACAGTCAACATTGCAGAGACACTCACCATGCTCTGAACATATAAAACAGATGAAATGCAGAAGTTGTTCCCAATCCTTTCCTAAAATAGGAGGCCAGGTGAGCTATATCAACCATTTAAGATTACTTTAATGTTTTTTGGTTTTGTTTTCTTTTGGTTTTGGTTTTTTAACTTACTATTTTTGTTAAATTAGCCTCTGCGATTCTTTTGCCAACCTGATCCAAAGCTGACAATTTTATGGAGCTGCTTACATATGTAATATGATAAAATGCACCACTTATAAATTAATACAAGGAATCTGAGCCTAAAAGGTGCATTCCTCCTGTTTATCCTTTGTTCCTTCCCGCAGTGAAAACACAGTCACCACCAAGTGTGGAGAGCTCATGCTGGTGCTGGCAATGTTCAGAATAATTCCACTTCATTTCATAAAAAGCACAAAGAGGATAATCCTTGGTGTCATCCCACTCCCAGTGCCAGGGCACCCACACCTGCTGGTTAGCCAAGGCCCTGCTGGACCAGGCCAGAACTGCTACATTGGTAGAACAGAAAAGACTTGCAGGAACCACTTATGGCTTCAAACACTGAGCAAGCACCTTAGGAAGAGCCTTGTAATTTTCCTTATCATGGGGAATTTTTCCTGTCTGAGCAGCAAACTTTCCATCAAACCCCATCTTGGGTCAGTGTGCCTGACCTTTCATTATAAATTAAAAATGTTGATTCTTCATCACCTCACTTTCACAGCATCCACCCTCAGCTGATCACATTTGGGAAGAGACAATAACTGGACCTCACTTAAGGTGGATATTGGAGAAGGTGCTCATTAAAAAGAGCATCTAACCTGTGTGGGAATGAAAGAAAGCACATATGTGTTTAAAAAACATATATTTGACTGAGGTTGGTTTTTAAAAATATCCTTTTTGTCTCTATAGATCATCATCTTACACAGAAAGGTTTTTCTTCTGGCCTCTGAATGCATGTGATTGCCATGACTATCGGGAGTTTGCATTTCATTCTGCTTCGACAAAAGCCCAATGCTTCAGCCTCCTCTTCTGCCCCCTGTGTTATAGGTGAGATTGTTTCTGTAGAGACCAGTTTGTCATTTTTGCTCGAACGTATCCCATTTACATAACTCATGAGGCATTAGCAAAAACGCCCCGCTCGAGCCACGCCACACACGCACATATACACGCGTATAAAGCTGTCACATCGTGCCCACAATAGCATAACAGCGTACAGCAGATACATCACTCCTGTCCCTCGGTTTGTTTTTGTGATTAGCAGGCATGACGCAGACCCAATAGACATTAGCATGTCCGGAAAGCACTCACAATAAATTGCCAGAGCTACTAATAATTTAGATATTTTTATGACTGTTCAGTGCTGGCTAATTTCGTCTAATAAAATCCCATTAAGTTGCTGCCTAGTCCTTTTCCTTCCTCCAAGTCCCCGAACGGGACTTATATGCTAATTGCAACCAGTATATGCTAATTAGGCCTCATTTCCATTTCTTAAAGAGATAAGCACTGCCTTGCGCCAACCCATCATTAACACCTCCCACCTTTGCCGCAGCCTTTCCGTCTGGCTCTCGCAGAGGCGCGATAAAGCCTCGCTCCGTGCCCGGGGATCGCGGCCGCGGGGGGAGCGGGGCTGCGCTGCTCCGGGGGCCCGGCAGGGCGGGGAAGGCAGCGAGAGCCGCCCTCCCCTGCCCTCTCCGCCCCGCAGGGGAATTCTCGGGAGTTTCGGTCTGGAAAAGAACCCGGGCTGCCGGCGGGGATGGGTCCTGCGGCTGCCCCGGAGGAGAAGCGGCCCCCGCGGCTCTGCCCCATCCCGCCCAGCCCACGCGGGCTCATTAGCGCTGCGGGGATGCAATCAAGAGTTTATCATGCTTGAAGGGGCGCCGAGTCTCCCCGCGCTGCCTGGTGCGGTTTCGCGGCGCTGCGATGCGGTGGGAATCAGATCCGTGTTAGAGATGGGTTAGCGGAGAGGGAGCGCAAGAGAGAAAGCGAGAGGCGAGCCCTGCTCTGGTGTTTGAAAGCCTTTTCAGCTGCCGTGCCCTGCGCTTTGCTCTCGGGAGGGTGACCTTCAAATCCCCGCGGCAAGATTCCTCGAGAGTTTTCGGGCTGAATACATAAGAATTCAAGCAAATTGTAGGCTGAGTTTTTAGGCCGGCAGCTTCGTAGTCACAGGACCAGAGGCTGAGCTTGTCAGCACTGGGGTAAAAGCCCACCAGAGGGAAGAAATGAGCCCGTGGGAGTGGGGAGGGAAATTCCCAGGTTCCACGGCGTAAAACCAGAGCAGTGCCATCAGCACCGTGCAACTCTGCTGTGAGTTTAGGCGAGTAGCTTATCAGCACGTACTTTTCCCCATAAAAAGCATTTCTGGAAATTACTTAGAAATGCCATTTCCCTTCTGCCTTTTCCAGAAAGCAAATTGCAACATTTTACTGTCTGAGAAACACAATTGCAAAGTCAAAGGATCTGGGAATATTAGCGATGCCATTGTTTGGAAAAGAAGCAGCCTTGAAACATCATTTGCAAATCTATTCATTATTCTGAAATGCTAAATGCAGTAAGAGCAGGTTTAGCATCTGTCTGCTAAGTAGCTCCCTGATTATTGCGCAGTGGAAGAAGAGGAACACGAGCAGGCAGAGCTTTACTCCGGGAAGCCCAGGCGCTGTGGATGAGAAGTGTTCCCAAAATATGCACACCCCCTGAGCCCCCACCCCGGGCAGGGCTCTTCACACCTTCGCTTTGTGCTGCTCTTGACAAACGAGGGCAGCGTGGCTCTTTATTTTCGTGGCTAAAATGCCCCCCTGCTGCTGTCTCCGGGAGCTCAGCGATGTCACGCCAGCGATGGATTCGCCCACGTCCGTCTCAAACTAACGCGTTTCTCCCCAAAACCAAAATCATCATCCGCCTGATTTCCCCTGCACCTTCCCCACATCCCCTCTCTGAGCACACACACACAGAGCACACACAGAGCACACCTACAGCACATACACAGAGCACACCACTCACACACACATACACACACAGCACTCACACACAGAGCATGCTCGCACACAGTACACAGAGCACACACACAAACACACACACAGAGCACACACAAACACACACACAGAGCACACACAAACACACACACAGAGCACACACAAACACACACACAGAGCACACTCACACACACACAAACACACACATAGAGCACACATACACACACACAACACACACAGAGCACACACAAACACACACATAGAGCACACATACACACACACACAAACACACACAGAGCACACACACACACAGAGCAAACAGAGAGCACACAGAGAGCACACACAAACACACATACTCACATTTACACACACAGAGCACACTCATACACACAATCACAAACACACACAGAGCACACACACAGCACACTCACGCACACAAACAAAAAACACACACAAACACACAGAACACAATCACACACACAGAGCTCACACACACACACAAACACTCAAACACACACAATCACACACACAAATAGACACAGATTACACACACAAACACACACACAGAGCACACTCACACAAACACACTCACACACACACAAGAGCACACACACACGGCACGCTCACGCACACAAACAAAACACACACACACACACAAACACACAGAACACAATCACACACACAGAGCTCACACACACACAGACACTCACACACTCACGCATACAAACATTCACACACACCCGTGTCAGTCACAGCTCGCTGTGCCACAGCACCGAACTCCCCCCGCGCTGTGCCCAGAGCTGTCACCCACGGCAGACACGAACGCGCTGCGGGCTGCCGGAGTTCTCTGTCGGGGACACGGGGACAAAAGGGCAGAACCCCTCGCTGGCAGTGCCAGGACGGCCCTCCGGGGGTGACACTGAACCGCAAGGTGGGGACGGTGCGGAGCGGGGCGGCGGCCGCTCCCCGGGGCGGGACGGCCCGAGGCGGACCCAGCCGCTCGATGCTGCCGCGGGGGAACAGAGATGCTCGTGTAAGATGGAAGAAGAGGGAAAGGGCATGTGAGGAGAAAACCCATCAGTATGTAGAAAACATCGCAAAGGCTACTTTCTTTCAGTAAAATCAAATGGACCGGAGGGGGGCTCCTGCGGAGCTGATCTTTTTATTGCTTGCGCATCTCTCTTTATACCTCTCCCTTCTGCTATTACTGATTATTTAACTCTGTAGCTGCACTTTAACTTTAGAAAGAGCTCCGGGATACAGTTGGTTTGAAGGAGGCCATACAAAATAAAATGTTATATTTTATTGCATTGTATTGTTCAGCATTTTAAAGAGGTAAATTAATCACTAAACTGCTGTTGTGTGCTTTAAACTACCAGCTGTTCAGTGCTCTGAATTACAAGATTTATCCTTCAGGATTTTTTGAAATCATTTTTTTTCCTCCTTTCATATAAAGATTTTATAGGGAAATAAGAATATGCTGGGGAGCGGAGGAGGAGATTAAGAGACAAAGAATCACGCCGTGCTTTGGTCTTCATCCCACATCAGATGACTTGGTGACAGCCCTTCCTCTGTGGGCTTTACAGCTTAATTACCTGGCTTGTGGGCTTTCCCATTTCCACTCTTTCCAATCACCCTCAGACTTTATTAGTATTTAGAGCATCTTGCTTAGTCTGTTGGGTTTTCTCTTCACCTTGGCAGCTGCAGTGTTAAACACACACAAAAGGCCTTTGCTAAGCCCTCATCACTGTGATCTGTGCTTAAATCAAACAACACAAAGTCTGACCACAGCAGGGACCTTTTTTCATTACAGGTAGAAGTGAGGCAATAAAAAGAAGTGTGGGGGAGGGGAGTGTGTGTGTGTGTTTGCAAATGCCCTCCAAGGTGTCCACTGCCCTCTCCCTTTAAGAGAGTGTGCAGGGCTGATGAGTGGGGAAAAGGGAAGATGGTGAAGGAGTTATTCTGTGCCTTTGAATTCCCATCTTCTCCTTTAGCTCTTCTGAATCACTTCTCTGCAATTTTCACTGAAGCACAGTTTTGAGCCCTGTGTTCAGCAGCATGAACCATCTGACCCCTTCCCTTTCTTTACACCTGGCTGGTGGCAGCTCACCCCAGCTGAAAGCACCCTCACCCTGCCCAGGAACAGAGGAGCTCAGGGTTTCTGCTGGGGAGCATCACTGCTGCCAGCCCATCCACATGGGGTGTCACAGCCTGAGCTACAGCACAAACTGTGGCTGGGCTCTCCATTCTCCACAAAGAGGACAGGATAAACAAACCAGAGTCCTCTTTGCAACTCCAACATTGCTTCTGCAGCCAGACTGCCTCCGCCAGTTTTTCTCTTTTTCCTTTCTGTGTTATACTGGGAGAACAGCTTCTACAGAGAGTGGGGCATGAGAAGTGCAAGGTCAGGATGGAAAGTCTTTGTACAAGTTCTAGAACAAGGCTGAACATTTGGCTACATAACAGAGATAGACAGCCACATGTGCAGTCACAGCCTGCATCCTACAGGACAGGTGAGAATGGAATGCCTGCAACATGTTTGGTAGCCAGAGCAAACACAGGAAATGAAAGTCTCTTGGTAGCACCATGAAACAGGTTTTCTGAGCATGTTTGGCAGTCAGTCTAGGTTTATCTCTCAGGCATTGCTTTCAGACACCAATGAAAACCTCCCACTCTCAGCCACTGCCTTTTGAATCTCATCTTGCCCAGAGCTACTGCTGTCTTCCTTCCCACTCAGCCAGAGAGGTGGTGACTGCTTGAGTCCTGAGCCTGAGTGACCCTTGCTGAGCATCCTAAGGGCAACAACACTTCCTACCACCATTCCTCAATGCTTCCTGGGGCCAAAACTGGGGATGCTCTCTGCTTTTGTGGCATCTGCCCTAACATCCTTCTCCATACACATGGGGAAGGCCAGATTGGGTGGGGACCTGGGCAACTTGTGTGGCATCCCTGCCCATGGAGGGTGGGAATGGGGCTGGAACTAGATAATCTTTAAGGTCTCTTCCAACCCAAGCCATTCTATGATTCTATGATTCCATGATTCCATGCTACACATCCCCAGAAAACTTCACATGCTATTTTCTTCATTCCTGAATAGCATGGTTCTAGTCATCTTCCCAACTCTTTATGTAGCTGGACCCAAACCTGGCATTTGCCCCTTTTCTGTTGCACTAAAAGGGGCCACGGGCTTCATGTTTGAGTGGCACTTGGCCATGCAGCTATGTCAGCACTACTAACTTCATTAAAACACTCTAATTGAGAATGGGAGCACTGATTGTCACAAGCAGTTTGATGGGTCAGCAGACAGGCATGGATGATGGGTCCAACAAAATGATCACAGACCCAGCCAAAGGAATGCTGAAGGAAATACAACTTTCTCCAGGAAAATTGTTCTCTCTGTTCTCACCATTATATGCCCACTCATTTTCAGGTTAAAAAAAGAATTTGTGTGCAGTGCAAACCATTATTTCACATCTACCTAAAACCAAGGCAGAGGAGAAAGAAAAGACATAATTAAACCTAATCTATTCAAGAAGAACTTTATTTCCTTTAAGCTGGATGACCAGACACCTTGATATTTTCTTGGGAGAACCCAGATCATTCCAAAGAAAATCCTTGTCATGTTCATTTGCCCTGGACATGAATCAAGGCAAAAAAAGCCATTCCTTTTCCAAGGGCATTACAGACAGGGGCTGTGGGCCCTCACCCCCAGGTTACTCATTTATTGCAACCTGAGCTGAAATGGGTGTTGAGAAAAAGGAGGAAGTATTGCAATGGCCCCTGCTTCTCCAGTCCTCTGTTTAGAGGGAATGGAGCACAGCACCTGTGCCTACTACGTGCCCTAAAATACCCCTGGGCACTCTCCATCACAAACACCATGCAGGGCACAGAGCCAGCCTGGCAGACTCCAGGTAAACACACAGAAAGAACTTGCATTCTTCCCTTGAAACCATTACAGTTCAAGAAGAAGTGCACAAAACACTAACTAAAAAAGACAGTAAAAGGGAGAAAGAGGTGTTGGCATGACAAATGATGAGCCCAGCATATTCTTATCCCAGTGACAGAAGGCTCTTTTAGGATTCCTACTGTCTAAAAGCATGAGTGTGAGCTTAGAGAGGTGAAGCCACCACTCCCAAAATGCTGGAAAAGCATTCATTGGATGGTTTGAGTCAGAGAGACAGAAGCAGCTCCTGGTGAGAGGTATAGAAAGGGGTCTGGGCATGACTGGAAAGAGCAATTTCAGAGATTCATGAGGACAAGCCTGTCGTGAACTGTGCCTGTAATGCAAGTCAGTGGGTTACTTGGTCACTCCAAAGCCATTGCAGAAAAGCTTGCCTTCATCATGGCATGCTCTGAATTTTAAGTGAGCTCCCTGAAAGTCATTTGAAGCCTCTCCAAAATGTTCAGATACAGAAAGCTTGGTGAACTGAAGTGTGGAGATAATGCAGAGTTTTAAGATAACTTATTAATCTGTAAATGTCTATGCAATGAGCTTATCCCTATGCTTTTTAAACCTTTGATAAGGTAAATCAAAATACATCTGTTCCAACAAAGTTTGCCACACTGATTAAAAAAAAAATCTCATGACATTTCAGTTTCTAAATCTTTTCCATTCACTCTGTTACTAGCAAATTTGGATCAGTTTCACAGCCCTTTGGAAACAGTATCTAAATTATTAACTTCAATCAAAGGAATGAAGACAATCAGACTTTAAAGAAAATTAATATCAACTTCCCCAACATTTGGAAATAAAACCCAAAGATAAGTGTCCCAACATTCTGTGTTTCCTACAGAAATTTTACCTTGGAAAAGGCTGATTTCAAAGAGCAGTGAACAGTTTTACTACAACCACACACGCAGTATAAAGCTGATTGTGGTGCTTTGTCTGGACTCAACAAGGCATTACACGAAATATCAAGACCCCAGTTCTCAATTCTTCATTATTTTCTTCTTGTACAGAAGGTTACAAAGCTGCAGATCTCACTACATCATACTCTGCACCTTTTGTAGCTACTCTGCATAAGAAGGAATCAGTCCTTCTTAAGTTTCTCTGTGTGTGAGTCAGTCTTTCTTGAATTTCTGTGTGAGTGGTGCATGGTGAGCAGCAGAGCCTGCCTTGGCTGGCTGGTGGAGCAGCCTGGTGGGCTCAGAAGGGCTAAGCTGCTCTGTAGTCAGGGCAGTCACCACTGCATGGAGCCCCTCAAAGCACCTGACTGGGGCAGAGCATGGAGTTTGGCTTCCCTAACAATTATGGGCAGAATTTGAAGGCCACCAATAACCAGATTTTCCAAGGGATGAAGCAGTGGAGATTTTCCACATGACAGCCTGGCAATGGAAGAGTGAATCCACCTTGGACATGAAGATAAACTCAGTTTGGGGCATTTTCTGGCTGTTGTGTAGCTCATGTGAAGATATGATGTGTAGCTAAAACCTGGCATCATCTTTCCACTGGATATGTATATTTATAAAAATTGTGAAGAAGCAAAAAAGAAATTATAAGAAGTCTTCTAAAAGAACTTTACCTATGGTGATACAGATATCTGAGGAGCTCTGCAGAAAAGCAAGATCATGAGAATGAGTCAAAGCAAACCTGGGGAAGAAAACCTCAAGTGAGCTGCAGCAATAAACAAGAAAAGACTGGGGCTGAGCAGCAGCAAGGACAGTATTCAGAGACACTCAAAAGCTACTGCTTTTTCTCTGCTCTCCTAAGGAAATATCTGGAAACAAAGCCCTGGATGTCCATGGCACAGCCAAGTGCTGTGCTCCCTGTGGGGAGGGCTGGGGGTGGGTATTTCTGACTGAAGGAGCAGACCTGGCTACCTCAGCTTGGGGTATAGGGAACATATTGCACACACACATATAAGAGATTTACCATACCCATTCACAGACGGTTCTTCCCCACACAGATGGTGTTTATCACCTGAATTTGCTTCAGAATTTTTTCCTGGGGAATTATTGAGTAATCAACTTATCTCTCACATAATCCCTTCCTTATTATCTGAGGCAAAAGCTGCTGGATCTAATAGAAGACCTGCACACAAAGGGCAAATAATGTTCATTACAACTGAACAGAAGTAATTCTTCCTTTAAATCTCAGATGCTGCACTCCAAAATGGCATTTCTTTTTAATCTAACACCACACCAAAATCTGATCAGGTAAGGAGAAGTGAAATTGGCTCAGAGTTGAGTTTTAGAGAATTAAGAAACCACAGCTCCCCTGATCAAACAGATTTCACAAGAAAGAAACCTCACTAGCTTTGCTCATCCCATATCCCAAAATGAAAACCTGAATATAATGAATATTCATGGTAGAGGAAGGAATAATATGGTCTTATTGAATGCACTCTGGGAACAGGTATAGAGGAGGAAAATAATAAAACATTATGAAATCTGGATTATATTTAGTTGAAGTTTTACATGCAATTTAAAATCAGATTGGATAGCTCTTGATGAGATGTGCTAACATGATAACAATGTAATATGCTGCATGGGATATTTTTCTGAAGAGTTTTCTCAAGCCATGAGCAGTGAGGGAGCAAAAGGAAGCTCAGCATAGCTTATCCAGATCAACATCTCTCCTCAAGACTGACAATGAGATTTTTAGCAAAACCATTAGTCATTTGATTGAAGGCAATTTGACCAAAATTGATTCCCCCTGATCCAAAGGAATTAATTTCAAACACTGCAGGGTGTTTTCATGTAACATGAAAGGGCTCCTTTTGTGCTGCATGAGATTCAGACCCCACAGATCTGCTGTTCTGCTGCTCCCATCTGTGCGTGGAAAATCCTTGACAGTTAGTTGTCCAGATATTTAATGTTTCAGAGAAATAATTTATTACAGGGCTCTGGCACCTTTTCTATAACCATGTAGCAACAAACACATGCCACACAAGTTATTAATTACTCTGCTTTCAGGAAAACATAAGAAAAGGGCTGCAGAAGGGAAGAAATACATATGGGGTCACATTTATCTATATGTGGTTCTAATTCTGATGGTGCACTGCTTTCTTATTTGCTTGATAAACTGAAGCATCCTTGAGACATTTCCTGGGCTAGGATTTCCTCTGGTTTGTACTGTTTTGACTGGAAGGATGTGGTGGGTGACCAAGGGCAGTGACAGCACCAGCTGCCACAGAAACTGCCACGGAGGGAACCCAGTGTGTGTGTGGATCCTGGGACTGGCACAATTTAGGACATGGCACGGCTGAGTTTGCTCTCAGAAGCTGATGGCTGTGCTAAGATGCCCATTTCAGATCAGACTGCCTTTTAACTCAATGGCTGGGGAAAGTGTGGATTTGAGTCGCTGTGGAGAGCCCTGAGCTATTGTGCAGAAGGCAGCTGTCCCTGCCAAACCTTAAAAGAAAAGGAAGGTTTCCATTGCATTCTGTCTGGATTCCACCTTCCAGATGTGCCATGACAATCCTCAGCAGCATGGATCCCTCTGGGGAAATGAGCCCTGAGTGCAGAGTTCTGGGCTAAAGATGAGTGGTCTCACCCTGCTCAGCTCTCTCAGGACTGAGGTGTTCCTGAGCATGAACAGATGCACAGCTGGGGAATGTCAAAGCAAAAGGTTTGTGAAGCACAGGGTGAGGTGGACACCTTCAGGAATGCAGATTTGCACTCAGGCACCTTTATTTCAGTTATAAGCCACATTATGGGCATGGGTCCTCTTTGGGATCAGCCCTCCACACCTTCTTGGTTTCTGTCGCCTTCTTGGGTTCTTTTACATTCTGTTTTCACAGAGGACAAAGGGCTTCAAGAGTTTCTGATAAAACCTGCATAAAGAATTAATTGCCATTTGAGAATACTTTCAATCTTTCCTTCTGTCTTCATTACAGAATTTTAAATAATACGGACAAATTTCTCTTTCTCCCATGAACAAATTACCAAAATAGAGAATTCACTGTCACTGGCTATCCTTGAGATTAAAGAAATTGAAGGAATGACCAAAAAATCTTACACTGTTTGGTAAAAAAGATTACTAGCATACAAAATATGTTCTTTAACCTTTCATTTTAGAATATAAGTGAACAATTAACTGTTTTTCACTAGGAACAAATCTTTTCTTACAGCTTTAGAATGGAGGACACCTCTTGTCACTCCTTTGGAGGAATATGTGTTTACTAGATCTACAGCTAAGCTAGATAGGCAGAAAGGGAAGATGCACCACTGCACCACTGCTGAAAAAAAAAAAAAAAAAAAAGTGATTTGTAAGTAAAGTTGCACATTTGGGGTTTCCAGCAATTTTTCAGTCAGGTATGGAAGTGATGGGATGTCACATTACAAGCAGAAGTGGTGAAGGCTACTCAGCAACAGCAGAGCAAAAATAGGATTTCAGCTGAGAACATCTTCTTGGATTTTGCATCTTCTGTTTCCCTATCAATAATTTGCAAAGTAAAACTGATAACCTTTGGTCAACAGTGTTGTTGCTGGGCCTCTAAGAGCTCGCCCTCACAACCAAGGGAGTCCTTTTCTTTTAAGCAGTGAGCAAAAGGGGCAAGGCACTTTGGGATTTTGAGAGGAGAATTAATTCAGGTTGTACAAACCCAGTGGAAGGGAACCCTTTGCAAGCTTTGAGGCCCACGTAGCTTCATTGGCAATTCACAGACACATGAAAGTGATGCAGACAGACAGACTCCCTAGGTAGTGTGAGCTTGTACAACCCTGGAAAAAAAAGCCCCAGACTTTGATAAAAGGAAATGTCAAGTGTTTTATAGAATATGAAATCCCTTTTGAAGTTTGTTAGAATGACTGGGCCCTCACTGAATGCGAAAGAGAAATTTGATGTGCAGCATCAACTCATACCCAAAAAAGATTTCTGAAAAGTGGCACAAAAGATGAGAAGAAGCTGAAACATTAACCTAAGAAAATATCCTTCTTTGTTATAAATTATGATTGGGAAGGTCTTAGGAGCTTAGTGGTTCAGCTTGCCCACAGTAACTTGTCAGTTTAGGACTCAAGATCTTGAAGGGATTGCTCCCATCTCAGGATGATTCACCTCTTTTTTTCTCCACAGAAAATAGTCCAGCATAACCCTGCATTGTAAATTACACAAAACTGGTAACAGATCAGGTAGATTTTTTTCTGCTACTTGTCAGAATGAAGTGTGTATCTAAGTTCAAAAGAGAAGGAATGGGAAGAAGAAGGATGTGGTGAGCAAGGTCTATAAAGGTACTTTAATCCCTCGAGGAAAAAAACCTATGGACTGTCACAAAAAATAAAAGCCAACAAATAGAAATCCAGCATCATTCCACAGAGTTTAAGAAAACCATATCCCTGCCCTTTGGAATTCACTGATCAGGACAACCTGGAGAAAATCACATTAGCCTTGAAAGAGCAACAATTCTTCATCTGAGGTGTTTTTACTGGTGCAATATTTCAGTGTCTCACACTTGTAATTATCTAAACTTCATGTCTCTGAGGTACAGCAATCCTCTTACCTCCTTTCACAGATGAAAGGACTGAGAGAGGTGCAGGGCTCTGGCTGAGGAGCAGGATGGGTCAGCAGCAGAACAGCACTCATACTTTCTACAGCTGCTCTCAGGGCTGCAACTTCTCATGTGCAAGAAAGGTTTGTCTGTTCATGGAGCAGCCCCCAAATCTCTGCTGGACAGCACAGGCCACGGAGCTCTGCAGGGCTACAAACAACTGAGGCTTCTCTGAAGCCCTGTTCAGAGAGGAGAGGAATCAACAAGGTGGGGAAGAATGGCTAGGGATGCTCTCAGTCACTCCCTGAAGGACTCAGGGCAGGAAGGAAACTGTGTCTGGATTTTACACAGCTATTTTCCTCGCTGCCATGGCACCCTGTATCTCTCAAGGTCACATTTCTATTTGAATCAGATTTCCACTTTCTTTTCCACCCTTCAAAATGACAGCTTCAATCAGGGTCTTGATCATCCTAGAAAAAGTAGTACTTTTGTAGAGAATAATGGTGCAAAACTGCTTATATTGCTGGTGAAAACAATAAAATGGCAAACAACAGAAGAATTAAATGATTATGCCTGTCTACATATTCCAGACATGAAAACAGTGGCCTTTCTAGTTTTGCATTTCTTGTTTGCTTGATAAAAGTTTTCAGCACCTTGTAAGAGATTAGAATAAGCCCTTGATACTTTTCAGATCAACCTCCTGCTGACAACTAGCCCTTAGCCAAGAAGGACAAGCTTCACCAGGAAAACAGTACACATTTTATCCCAAAGTTCCACATATGGACCACAGGGAAACAAAACAAAAGCAGAACAAAACAAAACAAAACAAAACCATCCTCTGCTCTGCAGTTCTATGCTTCCTACAATGTCCTGAGCTACAAACTGGAGCACAGCAAAAGGGGTTTGCTATGCAAAGTTCTGCTGCCCAGTACAGTGTGGGGAAAGTCAAACTATTCACAGCACAGTAACACCTGGAGCAAAACAATGCAGTTCTACTGCTCAGGCTTATGACTTAAGAGAAGCCCAGTCCCTCTTTCCCCACTACTACACCAAGCACTGCTCACAAGATGAGGCTGTCTCCCTGTGGTTTTGGTTTGGTCCCAGACATCACTCCAACACTCAGTTACACATCCAGCCACATTTCATGAGGCCAAAACTCACACTACTAGCCAGCAAAACTCCAAACCCTATTGCACATACCGATGATGTAACCAAAAGTTTCTTAGTCAGGATGCCAGAGGCACATAAACATTGGCACTGCTGCTGCTTTTGCAATCCACGGTGGAGAGAGGATTGCTGCTGGTTTACAAAACACAGCCACTGACACACTCCTCTTGGCTCCCTGCCAGCGTGCTGTCCTGAGATCCCCTCTCAGTCAGGCTTTCCTTGACTTTGACACAGCCAAACCGAGGTACAGACCTGTCCCCTGACTGTCCCCAGGTCCCAGGTAATCCGATTGTCAGTGGTGGAAGGTTGAGGCTGAGGGTGGGATGTGAGGGAAGTCACACGAACCCTGAATCGTGAATGATGATGACAAAGAGGCAGGAGACAGGTCAGGTAGGAAAGAAGCTTGTTGGGTACCACAGGAAAAAAGTTTGTGCTTCACCTTGTGTTTAAAAGTGATTGTACTTAAAATTTGGAGGCCAAATCCTTCCCTTGAACATGTATCTCTGAGTAATTCTGAGCAGCTCAGAAAGGGAAGAGTTATCTTCACTCCGAGGTAATTAAAACCCCAACTTTTACAGCATTTGACTAATAGGATTGCAACCTTCCAGCAAGCCTGAAGGAGCTCTGTGGGCTTATCAGGAATGCCAGCTCTTATGTCATCATTAACTAATGACACACTATTCATACCCACCTGGAGATGAAAGTAAAAATTTGCACATGTAATATCTGCTGCTTCTTGTGTTTCCCTAATAGACTTAGAAAACAGAAACTTGTAACAGGGCCCGACCCTGCATTCATAGAAAATTCCTCTGAATGCCAGTGTGATTGAGGGCATACAAAGAACACAAGCCTGGGAAATGTGTATGTGAGAATTTCACACTTTGAGTTCTAAAATAAAAGAGCTGCATTAAAGTATTACTGTGCTATAGGTGCAGGTGGTCCTGAAGGCTTTTAGAAATACCCAAACACTTGGTCTTCAATCTCATGGTAATCACATTGTTGATTGTGTCTGTGGATGTGTTTAACCCTTAATACAGAGTTTTCCATGTAATATTTACCTTCTTCCTTTACCTTCCCTGTTTGTAAGGCATGAAAACCTATGAATAGATAAACATTTTGAGAAAATGTATGTTGCAAATATTGTGCAAATAGCCATGAAGACAAATTGGCAAAAGCACAGCCAAAAATGCACATCACCTCCAGGACCTTGTGACAGGCAGGTGCAAATCCCTGCTGCTTCACTTCTGTGCAGGGAACAGCCATGGTTTATATAAGATTTTTTTTACAAATTTGGACATTTGAAAACTTTGCAGAGCAATAATTGATAACTAAAAGAATCAGAGCCTTGAATCAAACATGAGTGTGTTTGAATTTTGCAATGATATAGGCACCTTGTTTGCCTGTGCAGGTGCATGAAGTTATGCAGCCAAAAAAATGGGTGCTGCTACTTTCCTTATCCTTGCAGCTAACATTTTCTGTATAGTTAAGCCATGGCTGGAAATACAGACTTCATGCAGCCAGAAAGCCAAGGCAAGGTTTGGTCAATTGTCTCTGAATTTAGAAGTGTACTTGAATTTTTCAGTAACCCTTTGCTGTCAGATTAATCAGACAAATAATTTTCTGGTTAAAATAGAAAATGTGGTTCAGTGATGCCAGTTCTGTTACACAGGTAATGAATCAGTCAGTTTGCAGTACATGTGCATTAAGTGGGATTATTTGGAGAAGAATTCTGATTTATTTCAGAGGGAATTTTAAGGTAGTTTTCTCCTGTGGGGAGTCTTTGCCCTGAACAGTTTATCTTCTTCTCCATGGCCAAAGGCTACTCTCTAGCTACTCCTCCATTTGAATTCTCCTAAATTCACTACTCACTGGATGACACTTTTTTTTAGGTAAGAATTAGGCTCTTATTCCAGATTTATAACAGAAGAACTAACAGCAGAAAGTAGAATTTTATTCCAGTAATAGCTAATGATTAAATAAAGCAAAAATGAATTTTGACAAGCAGCTGGTTTGATAAAATTTATAGGCACAGTATCAGATTCTCTGCCTCCTGCAATTTACATAGTCATTCAGACCAGCACTAAGTGACTTTAACTTTCTATTACTCCAAGCCAAGGGTCTCTCCCACCCAACGTGATAAAGGTAAAAATATTTGCACATGCATGAGAAGTATAGAACCAGGTTCAGTACAATTATACTGCATCTTTCCTTGTGAAAATTTATGTCCGTGGAAAGTTCTTATGTTTCAGTCAGGACAGTGTAAAAATTTAAGCTCTCAGAGCTATTCTGGAAAAATGGAATGCTAAAAAACAGGGATGTTTTGGAAAAATAATTTAACCACAATCATTTTTTGGGGTATAAAGCCACATCTTCAGCTTCTGTAAACTGATCTTAACCCAAAGAGCAGCTGAGGATGCTAAAGTGTGGCAGAAAACAGGACTGGTAACTCACTGCTTTTTCTACCTTAGGCTGATTGTTATGCCACTAAAATAAAGGATAATTTGGCCTCTAATATTCCTGATGAGAACCTTGAAGAGAGATTCTGAGAAAGCATGAGCTTATGCCCCTGGCAAAACTCTGACACAGGAAAAAGAGGTGAACATGATTCCTGGAAAAAGCTGAGCTTTGTGTTCTCCTTTCTGGAAAGTGGCCAGGAGAAGCAGAGGAAATGAAGAGTGGAGTGGTCACCTCAGACCAGGCAGTGTTAGCAGCAAGAAGGATCAAGAAACTGGCTCAGACACCACAGCCAGGTATGCACCTGACAGGGAGGCTTGAGTACTTCTAAGTGCTAGAGAATTTTGTAATCAGTGTTTATTTATTCTGACTAGACAGGGCAGGTAACCTGTCAGGACCAGGGAAGGATAAGCACTGAGAAGGTTTGCAACAGGCACGAAACATAAAACAGCACAAAGCTGCTTTTTCCACTACACCACCTGTTTTTTAACACTACAGCTACCCTAATTTAACCAATAGTTGGATAATAAAGAAAAATATTTGCTGAGAAGTATGCACATGTTGCTGCAAGACAAGATGGAGCAGAACATAGAGAAAATCAGCTAGTTTGTGACTCATCTTGCACACCTTCACTAACTCCAAGGCAGTTTACTCCCTTTTATTGTGGAGGGATACTTTGTACTTGCCATAGAATTGAAATCCAAATGCAGGACTTAAAATAAGCCAGATGAAAACAAGGCAGATTTACATACAGCTTTCCCATGGAGATAAGCCTTCAAGAGTCCACTGAAATACAAATTTAGCTTTTATCCCCTTATTAATTCTAGGAGCCTTTCTTGCTTGTAATTGATGAAGATAACACTCTTCCATAATGTGATAAATACATTGCAGTAAATTGCATTAGACATGTACATGACGTATACCTAAAACACAAAAGGACATAAATTAGAAGGTAGAAATTAAGCAAGTAATTAGTTATAACTAGAAAAGTACAATAACCTTATGATCTTTAATTGATGGCTGTGAAGACTCAGCCTAGACTTCCTCAGACCCCTGGCATGCCTCTCCTAAATTTCTCTGAATGCCTAAATTACCTCCTTGTTACAACAGCACTCATGCTTTAGTCAGTGCAAGAGGAAATGGCCAGAATGACAGAGTGGCCACACTGCAGGGAATGGCTGAGGCTTGGTGTCCATGCACAGAGCTGTGCAATGACAGGACACTGAATTATACTGCCACCAAAGTTTAATTTTCTTCAGCTTGTACCAAACACGGCCCAGAGGCACAGAGCACCACGGCTTCTGGAGGGCCACACTGATATTAAGGAAAAGAAGGGGGATGCAGGGAAGTGAGTGCTGCCTGTGATGTTCAAAGAGATGACAGGGAAAAAAAAAAAAGCACATTCTTCTGTATGTTATGCTTTTCTTGATTCAGAATACAATAATCTGTCCTTCCCCTGCGTCACCTGGGCCAAGGTGCTCTTCATCCAGCCATGGAATATGCACACATGATGGTCAATTTTCAGGTAGAGGCAGCATCAAACTCCTTTTCCCACTTGGAATGGACTGGAATACGGCAGCTTATTCTCCTAAGATAGGCACCACCTATTCTGCTAAAAGCAACAAGAAAAATTCAGTTTAAAAACTCAGTTCCCCTAGGAAACAGATTGAGATAATTTCATCAGATATGTTCTGGAAAGCTGTTACTCCAGAAGAACTACAATATTTACAAAAAACCCCTCTTAAATAGCAGGCCAGCTGTCCACAGCACAACCATTTTATACATCCATGAAATTAAAAGCACAATTTGAACCAGTCATTGCTGAATTAGTTTATAACACAAACAAACAGGCTTCACCTCAGAGTTAAGCAGGTGTTGATTAAAGGAATGCTTGATTAAAACTCCTATCTCTGCTAAGGGAAAGAACCTGAGCTGCCTGAAAGATGCACCTCCCAGCCACAGACACAGCCTTCACCTGCTGCCCTGTGTTCAGAGGCATTATGAAGACAAAGCCTCTCGTGAAAACAAAACCACAGCCTTGCTGACAGTTAGATGAAATACCAAATACCAAACTGAACAGTAAACACAGCAAAGCCACCACTCAGGCAGCTTTTTCAGAAGTTTTCTCTTGCTCGTGCAGTCGAGAGCTCCCACGCTGAGGCAGGCACTAATGCGTGCGGCCCCCGCTGCTGAGCCTGGATTCAAGCCACAAACTGGAGCTTAAATGCTCTGAATACTCCTGTGACCAGTGGAGCCTGAACTTTCTGTTACAAAAACCTTCTGAGCACCTGATTTGGCTGTGCAGTACAGCCTGGAATCGGGACCTAGGCAGCCAGGTGAAGGAAATTGTGCTTCTTTAGGTGTTGATTATATTGAGGGAAAAGGCTCTGAGCAGGGAGGTGCCTCCTCTGCAGCAGACCAGACATCCTGCTGGAGCTGCCACAGCGTGCCAGATCTGGAGCTGAGGCTAAAACTATTCCCAGGACTTCTGGACTCTTTTAAACGAGCTCTTAACAAGCTTATCTAGGAGAAAGAGACACTGCCACTGCTTGAGCAGGCCATCCTTCTGGTCAGCTGCCCATCAGCTCACACAGCCACAGTCATTTCACAGGCTGTGAGCCCACACTCACACAGCAGGAGCCTTGTGACACCCCTGGCCCTGTCCTTCAGTCCTGCTTGCACATTGTGACAAGGCTCTGGGCATCCCAGTCAGACATCCCCTGGTGAAAATTTCGGCAGCAACAGAACCATGACACAAACATCAGCAATGGAAAAAACACCAGACAAAAGCTGGGGGAGGTTTTGTTGGAGTTTACTTAGTAAAAGGAGAAGTTGGTTATCACAAGGAATAAAATATCATGTGAATAAAAAGAACTCTTTTCAGCTGTCTGTTTAAATTTCTCTGTGCACCTTTTCCTCTGTAAAAGTCTTGGAATACACCTGCCTCCATTTACAATGCACGGATGTTGCAGTTTGCATCCAGTCCTCCGAGGCACTTGGATGTTACCGGGTATTGCCAGGCAACTACAGCTCTCAGTGACATAAAAGAAATTGGGGATCTTCAGCAGAAGATAATTAGTATCTCCATGGATGCTCTGAGAACCCGATTCAAAGAGAGATGTGTGACTTTTCTCTGCTTACACACCTGTATCCCTTGCAAGGGTGACGTGTAAGCCTGCTAACTTCCCTGGTAAAAACATTAACTTTTTTTTTTTTGTGATCAGGCCCTTTCTGACACAAGCTGCAAGTCAAACAGAGAATTTCAAGAGCGAAAGCAAAGAATCCATACAAAGCTCTGTCTTTAGCCTGAAACAGCAATGAGCTCATGTCCTGATAAAAGGCTAAACACCGAGCAGAGCTAGCAAGATCAGAGGATTTCCTCACAACACAGTCTCAGCCAGCTTCTGTATTTTGCTTCGTTTCACACTGCCATACAAACATCCACTAGGCAGGAACAGAACAGCCTGCCTCAGTGTCAGCCCACCTTCCTGCCAGCTGGCAGGGCAGCTCCTGAGGTGGCCAGGGACCTGTCCTGCTTGCCCAGGTGGGTCCCAGCTGCCTGGGAGGGTAGAAGTCAAGCCACAGGGCCACTCCAGCCAGCGGCAGATGCCAGGAACTCTTTTCGTTCATACACGCGGAGATAATTTGAGTCAGCACCCTCCCAGACAAGCCAGACGTAAAAAATCCCCACCAAAGCCAGGTTTTCTGACAAGGCAGGGATTTACACACGGTTTCAACATCAGAGGGGCATTTGCCAGAGGAAAAGGGTTTCCCTGGCAGGGAGGAGTGGAGGGAGCACAGGGGCACTGGGTTAAAAGGAGCACAGCAGGGTGTGCTTGTGCCTCAGGGGGCACCCTCCTTCCTGTTTGTAGCTGTGTCAGGATCCTTCCCACAAAGGGTGTTTGAGGTCTTTTCCTCATGCAAGCAAGCCAGGACAGGTCTGGCATGAGTGGGATGGATGTTTTCAGGGCCACACCTATCTCACAGAAACTTGTGTGGAAGCCAGCTCTGGCAAGTGCTAATAAAACCTGCAATCAGTTCATGCTAAATGTATCCAGGCTGACTTTCCTTTCAAAATAATACAGGATGAGGCTGCAAGGTGGGTAAGTCCATTTTTTACAGGACAGCTGAGAGCACAGGCCTGTCTTCTGTTGCAGTGGCTGAAATGTGAGGCAGCCCAGCCCAGGCAGAAACTCAGTATGGCACTGGGGATTAAGGAGGGGAATCACCAAACATCCCCTCCCCACCGAAGAGCAGCATTTGGGAGGAGCAGTGAAGAGGAGGGTGCACAGGAGGTGCTGTGCATCCACCTCCTTTCCTTGCTAAGTGACTGAAACTAGTGGCAGGCTCCTACCCCTGATACCATCTCAGGACTTCAGGTTGGAAATGGCTGTTGCAAAATACTGTGGTTCCACTGTTTACTCTGCAGAAGCTGCAGGTTTCAGGCTGGCCACCCAAATGAGATCGACTATTTACCCAGGTCTTTAGGGAAATTAGACATTCATCACAGCACCATAACCAGATAGTTTAAAACAAAACCCAAACCTGAAAGCCCTGCTAAGCCTGGATTATGAAAATATACAAAAGCAACATCACTATCCCCAGAGAGATACAGCTGTGTGGTCAAAAGGAGAATTTGGCCCCATTCTGGGCTTTCACAGATCCGTCAATGTTTATTTGTTGTGACCTGCATGCTCATGACTCTAAGCACAGCTGAAACTGTCGACTGAACATGTCCAAAATCAATTGACCTTGACTCCACTCCTGGGTGAGAATTAAGCAAACTACATATTTTTAGCTTGCAGGTTTCATAGCGATTAAATCTTATGCGAAAGAATCCAAACATAATGTGATAATAAAAATAATTTTCTACTTTTTTTTCTTTAGAAAATTGATCAATAGGTTTCTCTCCAAACCAACAAACTTTGCTACTGAGCAAATGCCAAGTGATGAAAATGAAATCCAGAGGAGTAATTTTTTTCAGGAAATTGTAAGCAATGGGAAAGTCAAGTGCAGATGCAGCCTTAAATAAGACTTTCACTACTATCTAAGGCTTTAATAAATGCATTTTAAGACTAATAACTTTGATTCTTATTCCAGAGACTTTAAGGTGCATTGCCATTCTACTGTAAAATAATCCCATGTAAACCAAATTAAAAGTAAACTTGTATGGAGAACACAATGACCTGTTTGAAATTCTTTTCCATATTTCCCATTTGCTATTTATTCACTTTCTTCTAATTTTGCATCAGGCAGAGAGCAAGATCCCCTCATTGCACAGGGGAAAATCTCAATGGCAGTTAATCTGATTTGATGTTACTTTGCCTACATCCTTTGCTATGCCAAGGAACCTGGCACTGAGGGCTTCAGAGAGGTCCATGGGCAGAAGTGCTGGATGCATCCTGCAAAAGCATTTCCTGAACCACTGGCTGCCTTGTGAAAACCCCTGCAGGTTTTCCTTGGTCAAAGAGCCACCACTGCTGCCTTCCTACACCGGACCACTTCACTGGGCAGTGGTATTTTTCAAACCCAGCCTAACAGGGAGCAAAGCCACACGCTCAGAGCTCGGGGAGAGCTGAGCCCTGCTCCTCTGTGGGCTCTGGGAGGAGCTGGTGGCTGTGGCTGACCCAGCCTGGCTGCTGAGCTGCTGTGCCACAGAGAGAATCCTAATTTGTTCTAACAGGATGGGCGTGCGCCAGGCCGTGTCCCCAGCCGGTGTAAATCACAGGAGCCCTCCTGAAATCAATGCAATTATGCCAATTTTCATAGATTCATAGATTTTCGAGTCAGGAGGGAGCATTGTGATTTACATGTTGGCTGTAGCTGTGATCTATGCTGTAAATGAGGATTTATACCAGCCGGGAGGATCTGGCCCTTCGATGTATTTCAGGAAGTCTCATCTTTTAGTCAGATAAATTCTACAGAGCAGCTGCTTTGCTGCAGAAGGTTTTTAGCTCTGCAGGAGAAGAGCAGAGCCCTGCAGATCTACATGTCATGGAAGGGCTACTTGCACCTCGATGAGAAACCAAGAGGGGCAAAAAAGAAACAGCACAAAGTACTGCCTGGAGCAGAGGAACAGCAGAGGAGCAGCAAAGGTGGTTGAGAAGGAGGGAATGACAACTTGATGGAAAGCATCTGGATGTGCTGTTCCAGATTCCTCTGGCAGCTAAATGAGGGCAGGCACAGAAAGCAAGGAAGCAGCTTTTGAGGGTCAATACCATGTTTTTCCTTCCTCTTGCACCATCTCAGCAGGGAACTCGTAGCCTGGATGGGATTTTGAGACCTCTCCCTGCTCCTTTCAGTTCCTGGCTGTTTCCCTGGGCACCTTGCTGCTTGCCTGGCCTCTCTGAGCCTCTGAGCTAGCTGTAGACAGCCTTGCCTGCAAGGGAGAAAGATATTCCTGTATCCTTGCTTGTAAGGGACTATGAATCAGTGGACCTGTCATTACACTGCTTGTCTTACAGGAGGATTTGCACTGATCATTTAGGAAGGTTACAGGTAATAGTTAGTAGGTTTGTATCCTTTCTCCCATTTTCTCTAGTTACCCTTTCCTATCAGACAGGGTAGATATTTGAAGGTTCAGGTATCAGTCACTGAGGGGGAGCTGCACTGAGATTTGAACTTGTGTTTTGCAGTGCATTTCCCTTCACCACGACAGCCATAAATCCCTTTTTTTCCTACTGCCAAAGCATCCCCCCATGCTGGTTTGTGAGACAACACAAATCTGGGGAAAAGGACCTGGCATGGCAGTGAGCTCTGCCCAGCAGCCTGACAACACCCAGGCACTGGCAGTGATATCCTGAAGCCCAGGATTAGCACAGGAGGGAAAATGAGGCGGCCTTAAGGAACCTTTTAGAAGCCCCATCATTCTTCAAAGGAAGAAGAGAATTAAAAGTGATAGGTCCAGTCCAATGCTCCAGGTGACTGGCATGGTTTTACTGAGAAAACATGTCAAAGCAATGAATCCAGAGCTAGCCAAATAAGCTGTGGTCATTTTGTTTCATCTCACAGAACAAAAGGGGGCTGGCTTGAACAGAGCAGTCCATCTGCATTGCCCAGAAGATGTTTATGTCATAAAGCCTTCTTAGGGAGAAAGGGCTCAGTCTACTTGCAGTCAACTGGAAGGCATCTGAGAGCATCTTTTACTCTGGCAATCCCTTTGCTTCATCTTAACTCATCCAACTCAAACCAGTGTGAGACAAAAATTCTCTAGGCTTAGGTAGGGCCGGGGAATTTGTGACATCTTGGTGGGAGAAAGGGCTCATGTACATAATTCATGGACCAGACTGGGCTGAGGTAAGTAAGCCTGGCTTTGGAGGAAGGCTGATGCTTGTTGAGAACTGGAAATCTCTGGGGGCTTCTCAGATACATTAAGGCTGCGTTTTTGGGGTGTTGCAACTGGATCTGGGATTTCCTGAGCTTTATTTCGATAACTGTGATTACTCAAGCAGCCACAGACTAACTCAACTGAAGCATTCCTACAAGCTGAGATAAAACAGCTCTTTCCATTTCTACACAGTAAATACAGAAAGCTGTCTAAAATTTCTCAACTCATGCAAAATACATTGAAGTGCTATTAAATCTTGCCCACAAATGCAGCAGTTGGAGAACAAGGCCTGGTGTCTCCCTTGTTTCCTAACCCAGCCCTAACTCCAGTCCAGAACACGCAAAGCATCTCTGGAATGGCACCAAGGATATGAGCACTGAGTGCTTCTCTTTCCGTGATTAATTCAATTCACAATGCTTGAGGAAGAGTCTATAAACACACGCATGCACACACAGCAGCAGTCTAACAAATTATGCAAAGCGTTTGCTTCATTTTTAGTTTTGCAATCAAGGCCCAATTTGATTAGCAGCTCGCTGACACTCACCTGGGAAATTTTTCAAAGCTGACTTTTGCTGCTGTGAGTGCATGTTTCAGTCATTCCCCACCAATGCAGCAGCAACCTCCCAAGGCCCCCGTGGGGGAGGGAAAACAAGGCTGGGAAAGGCACTGCTCATCTTGCCTTTCTGGTTTACTGAATCCCACTTGATTTCTCTGCCAGGTTGGCTTGGACACAGGGGGGACAGAGGGGACAATTAACACTCACCCCCCGTGCACACACACACCCTCTTGGGAAAGACATCTCTGTCTCTGGAGTCTCCTTTGCTCTTTCCTTAATTGCAGGCTGGTGCTGCAGGATTTTGAAGTAAGACACAAGAACTGCTATTCACAACTAGCTATTTCCTAAAAAGAGTTGGTTTCTGGTCGCTGTTTAATTCCTCCTGATGTCACTGTTCAGAATTACACTTAAAATGCCAACCCAAACCAGAAGAGAATGGTGCAGAGAATACAAAGATTGGCATTGCAAGCTTGGAAAAAAGCATGTGCACAAAACACTGGCTAAAGTTGGAAGAAGGAAACAGTGCTGAAAGAGTGAGAAAGGTAACTGGGGACTTTCTGGACAGCTGCTCCTTCTGTGGGATGCATTTTCACAGGGATTATTACTTGACTGCAAGGTGGAACTGAGATGGACATCATGAGATGAAGCACTCCTGAAGACAGTATGGAAAGCAGCTGAAAGTAACTTGAATTACTTTAAGATATATTAGGAAGACAGATAGTATTCAGGAATTGGTTACTACTGCTTGATCACTGTAAGTCCTCTGAATCAACACCTGAGCTCAGAACAGGGACTGATCCAAAATAAAACCACTTTAGCCTCAGCAGGTGTTGCTGTACAATCAAAATGGAGGGAAAATTAATTCTCATTAGAAGCAGAGATGACACAAAAATCTGCATGTCTGTTTTGGGGGGTAGGGTGGGTGGGGAACATCACTCCTTTTAAAGCAAACTCATTTCAAAACAGAACAAAGAATAAAATAGGATTGTTTCTGCAGAACCAGAAATTCTGTACTTCTGCATCACTGAAGCCATATAAACATGGAATATATAGACAGAAATATGTAAATACACTAGCAAATGTTGCAATAGAAGGATCCAGATCTAAATGAGGAAATCAGAATGAAACGTTTTGACTTGCAATAAATGAAACAATTTGACATTACCACAGTGAAATGAGAAAGTCAAAAGACAATTGTTTCTCATTTTCCTATTTTAAATTTTGATACATTTCCAAACACTTTTACAAAGAGGAGACTACTCCACTGATTCTTTTTCTTCAATCTGCTCTACTAAAAGCTTCCCACAACAATGCCCTACGAGGCAAATCTTTGCATTTTTCTGCACCTGAGCACTTCTCTGGAGGCTGCTCCTTGCCTTGAATTCTTAACTCTGCTCTGAAGCTCCGAATCTTCCCTGTTCATCTGTTTCGAGTCAAAGAAGGACCCCACACAACTGAAGTCATCAGCCTACCAAGAATAATGAAATAGCTCATATTTTCTAATCTGAAAATTCACCTCTGGCAGTTAAAACTAAAGCAGGTACTTATTTTTTATTCCTGGAATCATGGCAGGTCTCTCGGTGAAACTCTGGTTCCACCCTCAGCTCCCCTGAATGGCTCCACGGTCTCTCTCCTGTCATTAAAAGAGATGAGCTGTTCTCTTCCTCCAGTAAGTAGCTCTGGCATGTTTTTCACTACTTGACTATCCACAGCAAGAAAGATGAAAAATCAAAGGAGATAATCCTGAAATAAACATGGGAAGTTGTGTCGGGCCACAAGCAGAGCTGGTACAGCTCACTGTAAACCCAGGATGCTCCAAGGAGCACCTGAGAAGTTCTGGGCTTTGTGAAGGATTGGAGACCAATCCTAAATTATCAGGAACTGTAAGAGGTATTTGGTTCTGATCATTCCTAAATGATCAGGAACTGTAAGAGGTATTTGGTGGAGAGTGGAAGAGGAAAGGAGAGCTGTTCTCCTTGTTGTCTGAAGGAGACACTGCAGCTGCTGTGGGCTGCAGCTGCTTCTGCTGATGGAATATACAATTATGCATTTTTCACAAAGTGTGCACCTGTCCTAGCCAACTCCCCACTGAGAAAATCCTTCCAGTCTACCTAATTCCTGCTTGCAGCTTCCACAGAACACATCATCTTTCACTGCCCCTCCACAACTGTGGTGTAGCATCATTCTGTGCTTCCAAACACCCGACACGTCACCTCTGTGATGGAGGAAAGGATTCATACCAATTATTAGTGACCTCTTGGAGGTTCCAGAATCAAAGTCTAACTTGGAAATTGTGAATTTGGAAGTCTAATTTCCTGGAAATTAGTGTAAAAATTAATGCGTTCTAAAGCTGAATTCTGAAAGTAAGTGGAGCTTGTCCTCTCAGGGTGACTCAAACCTACATTTCTGCTTCTTCCACTGAACATTGCAAAGCTCCCCTGGTTTGAAACGTTCAGTCTCTGCTGGCCTTTTATTCCTCTGACACCTGTGAGTCGACAATATAAAGCACCATGGGTCAGTTTTATGTGACCTGAAGAGGAAACCTTTTCCTGTCTTCTCCACCCAGCTGCCTGGGTGTTCATGAAGCAGGAGACCATATGAGCACGAAATGGGCACTGCAGCTGGGCAGCTTCAGCGTCTGCTGACACTGAGGAGCCTGCTGCCCTCAAAAGGCAGCCACTCCTTTTTGCAGTTCTTGTTAGGATCAGGCTGGCCCTTACTCAAAGGCCCCTGAGGAGGGGAAGGACTAAAGGAGAGAGAAAAAAAAGGAGAAAATGAACTGATTATGGGATGCAAAGTGAACTAAAGGGAAGGGATGTGAGGATCACAGGATTAGACATGCCTTGAGAGAGAGCTGGATGGAAGGGGCATCAAGCAGAGCACCCTCAGTAGCAGCCATCACACCATGATGGCATTCGAGGTGCTAGGGGGTGTTCCCAGCAATGAGAGAGGATGACAATGCAGGCAGAGCTTTCCCCACAGCTTCTGGGATTTACCACCAAACTTCCCACACTGGAAAGGGGACATGGAATTTCCCTCAGCATTTTGAGCTCACAACAGTCCCTGAAGCTACATATTAAAGCTTTAGCCTGAAAACTGAAGGAAGCACACAAATCCAGAAGCTGGAGCTGTAAGAAGCCCAGCAATTATTGCAGAACTTGTAATAAAAAATGCATTTGGCAATACTAGCAACCTTCCAGGTGCTGGTTAATCTCTGGGCTGCTTGACATGTAGGGTGAGAAGGACCTAAAGGTCAGAGAAGGTTTGCAATGAAATAGGGCTGGAAATCAGGCTTGCTGTAATAGTTGTTTCCCTGCTTTCTCATGATGGTTTTAGAAAGAAATGAATGTACCACACAATCTCAAAATCTAAATTGAAAGAGCTTTGTGACCTTCTTTTCATTTTCCTTCTCCTTTCTTTTCAGGTGTACAATATGTGCAGCACTGAATTTTGCATTAATGTATATAGTGTGAAATTGGTTACTTGAATATAGAGTGTAAACAAGAGCAGGATTTGACCAGCAGATAGATTTTCAAAATCTATCATTTTTATGTAAATTCTTATAGTTACCTTTGTACAGAGCACTGCATTTTGACACAGTATCCTTTGTCTAGTGCAGAAAAACCCAATAAAAAATGTGATGCACAGCATATACTTTTTCAAACTATTGCTGACAAGCTCTTTCATTTGGCATAGCATACAGCTTTAGGCTGTAATACATGTTATATAGTAATAATCAGTAACAATATCTTTTTTATAAATTGAATCCATCTTTTATCATGCAAACCCATTAACACAGCTGTTTTGTGTGTGTGTGCATGTGTGCACCTGTGAATTTCCCTACAAAAAACACTCAAAACTTATCAAATAAAGCATGACAACAGTAAGTTTTTGGATTAAGACTCAAGCTTTTGTCAAGTTCAGGAGTACTTTTTTTCCCCCTAAAAAAGGTAAGATTGACTTCCCTTTGCTATTCCATATTTATATTATTACAGGTTTGTTACTTCACTGAAGACTCTGTTGATGGACACCAGAGAACCTGAAACTGAAATCAAGTCCAAAGGCTGTGCCATTAAAATACTGACATAACCCACATGGATGGAGGGAAAACATGGATGAGAAAGTAGCCAAAATTGGGGATTTGTAGAGTCAGATCAGCTGACCTTCAGATTTCCACCAAGCAACAGAGAAACCCACTGCTGTAGTAGTGACAATGTCTGCAGAGTTCACTCTGAGTGGATGGCAAACAGAAGGGCACCAAGAGTGGTCTAATGTAACTGCCCAGCTGTGCCCAGGCACATACAAACATCTGGATTACCTTCCAGATTAATAAATTAAATGAATCAATAAATGTTGTCCAAATTTTTCCAAGACCGCAAATATATGATGTTCCCCATATTGATGAAGGAAATCCTGCATTTCTTGGGGTCTGCCACCGTTTCCATACAGACAATGACACAGCACCTGGAGGGTTTAGAGATCTGGAACTGCAGTGGAGCAAATGCACAGGTGCCTGCTGAAGTGACCTACATCAAATTATCCCACAAGGCTGGCAAAAGCCAGGGCACCTCCATGACATTTTCCACCAGACCTTTGCAAAAGGTCTGGAGCTCCCAAGCTCTGGGCTGGCCTCCAGTTTTATGAGGACTGCACATTGCATTTTTTTCTGCTTATGCAGGATCCTTTTATAAGCATTTTTCCTTTTCCTCTTTCAAATGAATGATGTCCTTCTTTAAACACTACAAAAGAAATAAAAGAAAATGCAGGAAAACACACAAGGTTCTGCATAATGTGTATAAGAAATGAGTGTTTATCACTGCATGAATACCTAATTAGACCAGACATGTAGCTTAACATCAAAATAGCAAAACCACGGGTTAAAGCATGCAATGGTTACTACTGCAAAGATACAGACAAGAATGTGGAATGGAAGGTCTGTGAAGTAAGAGCCATTAGGCAGGCAAGTAAAAAATCCTGCAGAGATGAAGGCGTGTCTTAGCTGGGCAGACACTCTAATCTCTTCACTGCAGTCCTTGTTCTCCACCCATTCCCAGCTCTGCACTTATTCTGCCCTCAGAGGGATGTGGGCCTCCAAGCAGAGCAGACATCTGCCTGCCTTGGAGTTGGATTGAGAGTGTGGGCATGAGGTGCACTCGAGGCAGACCCCGTGGGATGAATGCTGACCTGGTTTGTTGGCTCAGACCTGGCACCACACCGAAGGGGTTGCTCTGCTTCCAGCCCCAGCTGGCCTGTGCTGGTTACTGTGGAGCTTGGGAGAAGGAATCCTGTGACTGCCAGCACTCATCCCTACACCTACAAGGACAGGTTGCTCTGAGCAGAGACTCAGTGTACATTTGGGTTTGGGTAGAATTTAGGGCAGCACATGGCAAAACACTCACAAAACCTGCTGTTCTCACTGACCATGGGTTTGGACTTTATGTGTCCTGGGACTTATTCTTCCAAGCAATTAGAGCAAGAGCCTCTGTCCAGGTCCAAAGATCAGATTAACTTTAAAAGCATTACCTGAGATAACATGAGGGTAACAGAGATCTCATGGTGTAGTAAAGTGTCACTGTGTGAGAGGACTTACAACATACAATTGGTGCATCATGCTACTTATAGGAAGGTTTCACCTGGAAAAAAAATCCACAGTTTTCTGTCTCCTGGAAGTCTTGTTCCTAATGGTCTCTATTCAGACTCCATTGCTTTTTTAGCACTCCACCAGCAGATGCAAGCTAATGAGGAAGATTTCAGAAGAGGTCCAACTTTTTCTTCAAAACCTTCTCTTCTTACCTGCCTTGAATTTCAGGTGGCCATTTCTTCTTTCCAGTCCAGGACAAAATGCAAACCATTCACCAGTGTCTTTTTGCAATATAGTTCTCCTCTTTTGTGCAAAAACTTTCTCTTTCTCCCAGATCCTACTTTCTACCATTTACTTCAAACTCAGTTGATCCCTTTGAAACTCAGCTGATCCCTTCCTGAGCTTCTGGAGTATCTCTCATCCCAGATGCAGCTGCAGTTCATTCCTCTCTCGTGATGCCTGGGGATCTGAGTCATCATTTTTGCCAGTGTTTCTTTGCATCAAAGCCTCATCTAATGCTTGGTGTGTCTGCATGAAAAAACGTGGTTAGAAGAGATACGACTATCTAGCAAGCCCTGGAGATAACAAAAAATAATGGAGACAGGTTAAGGCCATGCATCCACGGGCTTTACCTTTTTTAAAAATCTTTTAGGGACCTGGGATGGTCTATCCTGACAAGAACAGCAGCTTGGAACAGAACCTGCCTGATATTAAGAGGTGTTGCAATCTGCTGCAGGCTTTTCAGCTAGTGAGATGCATGCCATGCATTTTGCCATGCCTTCTCCTCTGCAGTGACAGGGACACACACCTTTACTCTGCCTTCTGAGCTGTCCCATCATGGAGATGGCTCAAAGAACAAAACCTGATGTGAAAAAGGCTGGCAGGAGCTGGACGTGCTGGCCCAGCCCCTCAGCTCTCACGCCAATTCACTGGTGGCTGTGCTGCCTGCGTGTCAGCAGGAGATTAACTGCCTTAGTCCACAATCCATTTTTGTGCTTCTCAGGGAAGCGTATTCTAACATTCCTCTCTTTTAAAGACCAATCTGGGCACATGCTGGATGTGGGTGCCCCCCTCCCCACGTTTAATTCTGCTTTCTGAACTGTGCGTTTTGAATGCTTCTGCAGAGCGCCGCGTGCAATTAGTGACAGTCCCACAGGGCAAAGGTGCAGGCTGCATCCTGAGATATTCCTCTGCTGTGGAAAATAAACAACAGTCTCTGAGACTATTCCTCTGCCAAAATAATTTTAGCATTTCACTGTCACACAGCAGGTGGGCTGGGTGGGGAGGGAACACCACCAGAGGTGCCGCTGCGCCAACCTCAGGAGGCTGGTTATTTTAAAAAGCACCAGACAATTAATTAATTTTCCTTTAAAAAATATTGCAGAAATGTAGTTGGAGGTATTACACCTTCATAACAAAGTCTCTATTATAAATGAGCCTCTCCTTTTCAGACAGGCCTGTAATTAGATTGCCTGCGGTGATGATGAATGGCCAAGGTGAATTCATTTCGGGGGAAGTGTTCAGCAGCAACCCACATCCAAGAGGCAGGGAAGGGCTACCTGCAGCCACCCCTCAGGCCCCCACAGCTGTCCCCCCTTGCTCAGGGAGTCACACAGCCCCCACTGTGGAAAAGTCAAGGCCACTGCCTTCCCCTCCTGACTCTGACAGCTTTGCAGCAGCACGGGGCTGGATGTGGTCTCTGGGGAAACATCCACTGCCAGGTGGGCACGGAATAAGGAGTGGAACTGGGGGCTGGGAGCAGCACTGCAGCCCTGACAGGGCCCCTGTTTATGCCCCAGTGAAGCACATGGGCAAAGAGACCTGCTCTTTTTTAATGCCTCTATTATGAAATCAGCTCTGCGGGGTGGGGGGAGACCAAGGGGGTCACACACACCAGTACTGCTCCCTGCAGTGATATGGAGGAGGAGATGGGCAGCTTTGCTACACAGCAGAGCTAGAACCTCCAGCCTAATGGGCATGCCTGGAAAGAATCCCATTGTGGCCTTGTTGTCCAAGGATGTATTGCTGGTGGAGAACTATCGAGGTCATGACAACAAAGTGGAGTTGCATTGGTTGGTGGTCTCATCTTCTCCTCTAACAGACTGAGGGTACTATTCTCAGTCTCAGATTTTACAGTGGCTGGTTGTCTTCAGGGTCTTTTTGTCCATAGGTAGTTCCCAGTGTCCTTAGTGTCCCTTCATTTGCATATTGTGTGCCATTTTGGGGAGCAGCAGAGGTAATAGCCAACGAGTAACAACAAGGATACAAGTAAGGGACTGTTGGGTAGGGTAATTAACAATACAGGTGATCCACATTTAACAGAACATGATAACAATCGATTCAGCTATAAACTTGTTCATAACACCAACAGCCCTGGGCTCCTCCAGATCCGCTTTGGTGGGGCCAGGATGGCTGGGAGACTCTGGCAAGGGTCTGAGGCTGCAGTCAGAGTCACACAGCCCGCCCTGCCTTCACAGCCAGCACCAGCCCTGAGCATCCCCGGGCAGCTTTAGGGCTGTGAATGATGCTGGGATGAGGGAGCTCCCCCTCCTTGTTCTGCTGTGCCTGCTCCACGGGAAATGCTGTTTCAGAGGCAGGCCCTGGGAGAGTGCTGTGCCCCAGTGATGGGGGAAATGCTCTCCTTAAGGCCTGGCTTTAAACACTTTAGCTATCAAGGAGATATCATTTGATATCAAGGAGCTCACTGGTGTGTTGTAGTGCTTGTGGCTGTGTTTCAAAGGCAACATTTTGCAGGATGCAGCAGGTATCTGGACAGGTGTAGGACAGACTGGGCTCATCCCAGCCAGGAATCACCCCCTGCTTATGGATGTTTGCTGTTCATAAAGGCCATCATCATTTGGCTCACCAAGACAAACAGCTTGAGCTTTGCACTGTTTCAGGAGTTTCTGCCTTCTCTAAATCTTGACTTATTTTTTTCCTTTCCCTCAACTTTACTGTCTGTCATTATGCAACAGCCCATGCCTGGAAATGAAGAGCTCCATCCAGAAGTAAAAGCTGCTATAAAAAGAGGAATCTGTCCCCAGGACAGATCCATTTCAGCAAATGGTGAGGGTGATGTGAAATGAAACTTGTGCTGAAATCATTAGCTCCAAGAACACTGAAAGGACTGAAGAGGTGTAAGCTGAAATGTAAGAATTATAAGCTCCGTTGTCACTTACAGTTACAAAAACTCCTGCCTGGACAAAATTGTTGGCAGAATGAGGCAGGTGATGGCTGTAACAGCAGCACATTTCTGCTCTGTGAGCTTTTTCCTTGGCATTAATAAAAATAGTCTACTTGGAGGCTGAGACAGCCACCTGCCAGAGGGCCTCTGGCTCCACACACAGCGCTGCTCGGTGAGGTGTGGAGGCTAAACCTGAGGAAGGAACACTTGATTGGGAAATTGCAGGCCTCACTAACACACAGTCTGATCCACTTCAACCACAGGTTTTCATCGGCCTCCCATTCCTTCTCTGGCCCTGAACACTTCCTGAACAACCCTAAAACTCTCAGCATCAATTAATGCAAATGTGACAGGCTTCTCTGATATGTAGGGTAAGGAGTCTTTCAGCCTCATTAGAGAAGGGAAGGGCTTTCCATCCATCTCCTGATTTTGATGGAAATGGTATACAACATGTTTTATCTCTGTGAAACAATAAGAGCGAAGGGGCTGTGAGCCAGGGCCGCCAGCTAAGAGTTGAAGATGAAATTTAATTGGTTAGTAACAAAATTTTACTGCTGAGACAGCTTGTTTACATCTATTTAATGTCATTGCTTCCTGAATTTGTCTATCAGGGAGTGCTGCCTGACTGCTTCAGCCAGATAACAAACTGGTTCTTGCTGCTTACAGATTTATCTTCTCTTCTGGCCACCAACAGCCTCTTTTCAGTGTTTTAGCCTCTGTCTGGTAGCATCCTTTCCCACTGCGCTGAACTGGGGTACCTTCTGTACCTGCTTATAACATGGCCTTTCCCCTGCTGGTACTGCTGATTTAATCCCATCTCTTATCTCTGTCCTGGCTCTGTGCCTTTTGTTTACCATCCCATAGCCCTTTGCCACTTTGCACTTCTGTGTTTCCCAAACCTAATCCTTACAACCCCTGAAAAGTGCTTTTTATTTGAGTGAGACATTTCAGGTCTAACGCTAAGTTGTGCAAGGACTTGGGAAGTGGATCTCAGGAATGTGGAATTACTGAGTGAGCTCCTACTTTGAGGGACTGAGCCTATAATGCACTCGAATTTTCCTACATTTGCTTTAGTTTGAGCTGTGGCTGCCAGCTGCCCAGCGTGCCTTTGAGAGGCAGGAGGATGGAAGTGCATTTGTGCAGCTCCCTGTGTCTGTGGCACGGTGCTGCACGCTGTAGGGCAGCAGTCTCTGACCCAGCACTCTTCAGGGTCTGGGTTTGCAAACCTCAAGAGTTCAAGCATGAGAGGGAAAAGGAATGCAAGTTTAGGGTAGCTGAGAGCACAGTGCACCTATCTGTGTGCAGAAGCCCTGAAAAAAGCCCTGTAATTGGGCCTGTTGACATTCAGGTGATGTGCCCAACAAAGAGCAGCCTGCACGTCCAGGAGGGCACACCGAGATGGGCTCTGCAGTCCAAGGGGGAAAAATGTGAGACAGTGGCACTGAAGTGTTGGTGTAGGAATGCTGAATGCAAGGGTCTGCTACTCCACCTATACCACTTTAGGACCATGTCAGTGTTCTTTACAAATGGCTCCTGTTGCATTATTAAAGCAGGGAGGCAGCAGTAAGGCGTTTCTTTTAAAGTGGGAGGCAATTGTTTATGAAAAGATGCTAGAGGAACAGTCAGATGTACATGAAAAAACCTGGCATAGCATGATTTTCATTCTAAAGCTCAACAAGAAGTGTTGAGTGATCAATGGAGTGATCCTTTAGCTAGCTTTGTACCTGGGTGAACCCCAAATTTCACTGTTTGGGTCTTGTTGGGAGGCTTATTTAGCCAAAGGAAATTATCCTGAGCACTTCCAAATTCTTCAGCTAAGTGCTGAGGAAGCTGAGTCAGGATGAAAGGTCTTGTTACAAAAATAGGTTCTGGCATGGAAGAGGGATTCCAGCCCTCAGAGTACTGCCATATACATGTTTCTCATGTTCAGGGGATCTGTTTCACTCAGACTGAGTCAGAGTTATTTCCTAAATTTTAGCTGTTGCTTACACAAACTTCTCAGGGTAACCTGCTGCAGAGTTGTGAAATGACCAGTGTTGCAGAGACCCTGGGGCTCAGCTCCTTCTCTGTGCCCTCAGAATCAAGCTACAAGAGGAGCAGAGTTTTGCACTGCAAGGTATAAAATGAGTGATAACAAAAGATGTTGTCAGGAGGTGTTAGTAGGCTAAAGGAAATTAAGAACATTGTTCCTGGAAACAGAGAATGAGGAGCTCATTAAAACGGATCCTGTTGAAAGGAGGCTTTGGAAAAAAGAGCACACTTTTTCAGATGTCATAAGAATACTTATGAGAGCCACTTACCTTCCATATTGATCCTTGACTGGTGTTTTATGGGATTTTGAACCAGTATGGATGCAAACCCTCCGAGCCTCTCACAGTGACAGAGCTTTGGAAGGTAACACAGGAGAGGAACTCCTCAGGCTAACAGCAACAGTGACATCAGATCATCACTGCTGTGGGTGAGGAACAGCAGGTGCACAGCTCTACCTCAGGTGTTTGATACCATTCCTCTGGAACTACACTTTGTAGGTGGGACCTTAGACCAAAACTGGAGCATGTCAGGCCCCATGCTGCCATGGGACTCAGGAGAGACGCTGAAATTACCAACCTGTGGCAGAACTTTTAAAGATGGCCAGTTGGTTTTGGTTTAAAGTGAATTGCAGGATGTTCTTCCCCATCCCGTGGGGCCCTCACACCCATGTGCTGCCTCTACAGAACAAGGCCCTTTTCCCCAGGGAAGCAGAGAAGACAATACCCTTCACACAATTTTGCTTCGCCCATAAGGGCATCAGCCAGGCGTGACGTATTCATGGCAACTAACAAGGTTTGTAAATATACCATGTCTAGGAAGTCACTGGTGGCAGATGTTTTTTCTCCCTCACTGCACACAAGCCTTGTAAGCACGAGCACCCTTTCAGCATAGTAGCAAAGGAAAAATACGGCAGTGTCTTGCCTTGGAGAGAGAAAAGGCATTGTCTAGAGATGAGCAACTCGTGCTGGTGGGGGGAGCTCATTTGGAAAATTAAACATGACCTTTTAGGCAGAAAATGAATGGATATAGAGCAGACAGCCCATCAGCTGTGTGAGACAAAAATGTTGCAATCTGGCTAAAAGCACCCCATGCTTTTTTTGAACTCTAGATACTATAAAAAGCTGTGGGCACGTGATTTTGCCTGGCTCCTCTGAGCTTTGATATATGCAACCGTTTGCAACAAGAAAAGCAGCGGTGTCTAATAATAAACACGATGCATCCTCAGCACTTGATGGAGAAAATTTGGCCCTGGCACGATCAATACAATTGCATGAGCCTGACTTTCTGCTGTCCCCACCCTGCACGTCCCTGCACACCCTTGTTCCAGAGACTGCAGCTCAGTCAGCTCTGGAATACCTCCTTGGAACCTCGGCAGGCTCCCATGCCAGACAAAGAGCCGTGGCTCCTGCTGCAGAGCAAGCTTCATCCCTGACTACTGGCAAGCCTTGGCTTCCTCCTGGGCCCAGCCTGGTATGCCACAAGAGAATAGTCAGGATGTGTGGGAGAAGCTCCCTGGCTCCTGAGGCCAATGCAGTGCCTCTTAAAAAGAGATTCTTATAGGAGAATGAGACCCAGGGCCAAGGGAGACTTCAACATCTGCAGAGCACAAGAGGTGCACAGTCATTGCTGATTCCACTGAAGCACTTGAGATGAAGAATGAGCTGCAGAAGTCTCCTACTGCATTGCAGAAGTCATGTCTGTCTTCTCCAAGGTTTCCATCCACCTCACGGCCTCTGCTGACCTCTCCTTGGATGTCATACCACCTTCCACCCAGAGGGGAGCAGCTGCTAGTGAGCCAAAGCTGCCTCACACTCTGTCAGTTTGGGGTTTTCCACTGCCCTTTAGGTCTGCTGCTGCCTCCATCTGTCAGGGCCATTCAGCTGCTGCATTTTGTCACAGTCTCGGCCTGGAAATGTCAAAAAACCCCAAACCAGAGGCATCCCATTCTGCCTCTGCTTCTCATCCCAGGAAATCTGCAGAAGAACACAACCTTGTGGCTGTGCCTGCAGCACCTGAGACCAGGGGACAGCATGCTGCTGTGCTTTCTGTCACAGAAACCTACAGCAAGCCTTTGATTTCAGGTAGCACACCTTTTTAAATAGTGTATTTCATTCATCCATTCATTCCACGGTTGTGGAAGAGCCCATGCTGACACTGGTTTGGAGACTCCATGTGTACATTGGGCTTTGGTTTCACTCACCACCACTTTAAAGTGAAGCCAAACCATTCAAGGAATGCACAGGCTTGGTGCCCTCCTCTGTACAGCCTGTGTAACACTGGTTTCCAGTTTTCCAGAAAGAAGAGTACACTGGGGAAGAAGGGCAGGAATGTGTCAAAGTGTCAGCCTTTCATTTCTGTGTTTACACAAATAAAAAAAAAAAAGTAAAATAATGTTTAAAACTCTCTTAAAAATACTAGGCATGCTCTTTCTGCTGACCTTGCATGAAAATGATAATCAAAGAGCCTTTGTACTTTACAGCCTTTTTTAGTTACAGTTCTCTCGTATGGAGATAAAATACTTGTTGGTACAGTGAGTGACAGGGAGAGAAGTGATACTAACAGGCTTCCAATGATGTCATCCCAGGAGAAAAAAGGGAGAAAAAGAACCAGCTGAAAATTAAATACAATAATAGAAACATGTCTTTTCATATTAAAATGTTTAAAATATGGACATGTAGAGCCATATCACTGCTGGGTGTAAGTCACATAACCCTGCTGACATCAGGGGTGCTATATGCCAGTTCTCACCATCCAAAGAGCTTTTCCTTTAGCTGTGTTCTGCTTTCAGCCAATGAATCCCCAAGTATAATTTCCAGCCTGCAACTGGACCGTGTGTGCAGGTTTACAGTAGTGATAAACCAAGGGACTGGGGGGATGGCCTCCTGTTTGAGAAGACTCTGCTCAGCCGTGCCTGCCTGCAGCGTGCCTCAAGAAAACAGTAAAAATGTGTGTCATTTCAAGCAGTATTCCATTAGCTGTGAGGTAGGTGCATAAATACCATCCTTACCTGGCAGACAGGGAAACTGCATTTGTGCAGGATGCAGCAGGTCTGTGGCAAGCTCAGCCAGACCTCTGGGCTTCCTACCCCAGTCCTGTGACTGCAGCTCACAGTGCTGTCAGAAAGAGGCTCAGAGAAGGAGCACTTTACCTTGAAACAGAGCAGATTGTGCCAGGCACAAGATATTAAAAGAAACACAACCCAAAAAGTGGAATGCACTCAGTGCTCCTGCAACATCTCCGCTTATTCACAGACCATTTCAAACCAGCCAAGTTAAACACTGCCCTGCACTATCCCCACGCTCAGTACATTTCCCAAGGACACAGTTTAAAGGCTTTCATCAAGGCACAGCTTAATTTATTTGTTTGCCTCTCCCCTTGCTCAGGAGAAAGCATTTTTGTTTAAATGGGGAGAATAAATAGTCTCCTGACCCTTCTCTGGGCAGCACGTGCTCCTGCACTGCCCTGTGCTTATGAGGCTAATGGGGGAGAATGCTGTGGGAGGCCCTTGTTAAAACACTGGCAGTGCCTCCCCCTCTGTAACAGGAGGATTTGGGGATGCATTGTGTTTGCAGAAGCAGGAAAAGGAAGAGGAGGCTAATAAAAAATATCCATTATCGGAGCTTTCTGTGCGTAAGGACAGACGGGCAAAATGCAGGGAAGACAACAAATACCTTGGAATAAAGAGCCCGTGATGGAGATAAATAATCATGGGGCTCATTCAACAAGAGCCTGCTGTTTAGAAATCCACTGGAACAGCTGCAGCTTACACGTCATTATACTTCTGATCAGTGAGCATTAGGAGCCTTTTTGTGAGTCCCTTGTTTGTTATATCAATCATTGCAAAACAGACTCTACAGACATAAAACCACACTGGAAATATGGGGACTTCTCCTCACCCCAACTTTGCCAGTCAGCCTCTATTTTAATCTTTTAAACTCCACCCCTTTATTTTTCTGTTCTCCAGTGTTCTGGGGTTAAATGTACATCTTCCTCATCAGGCCTGTATGGTTTTCTTTTTGCTTTTTAAATAATCTCTTAGTAGAGTTTGGCATCATATCATCTCTTCTGGCTTGGGAGACACTCACAGAAATCCAAAACTATAAAGGTAGGGTCTCAGGTCTTACATATCAAGCTTATTTCTGCACTTATTTATGGCCCTAGACGTATCTTGGCAGTGTGTCAACATGTTGTGCAGGAAAAGATGTTTTTCCCTTCTCTAATTCTTTTGGGAATGCAATAAAGGAAAATGGCATATCGCTGAAAATAGAGGGAAAGAAGGCCCCTGGATTTCACTGCAAGAAGGAAGATGCATCACACCTTCACAAATAAGCAGAAAAAAAGGAATAAAGAAAGAGCTGAGACCCCAACAGCCTTCTTTTTATCACAGATGTCCTCTTCAGGCTTTGGCTGTAGGGCTGGGTGAAAATCATTTGTGCCCCTAAATGGAGTGACCCATGAGGTGGGGTTGCTCCTGCTTTCCTCGTGGTGGTGGCCCCTCAGCCACACCTGAGGGCTGCACACATCAGTCACACAAGTGACCTGCAGCTCCTGGTGGAGGCTGCAGCAGCCCAGCCTCCCCCAGCAGATGCTGTGCTGGACAGGAGAGGGCAATGAAACTGTTCCCACTGCCTTCTTCCCGCTACTCATGGAATTTATTTGTGAGTTGGTGTTGCTGTGGCTCCTCAGCCTTCTATTACAGACTCACAGAACCACAGAATCTGCTGGGTGGGAAGGGACCCACAAGGATCATCGAGTCCAACTCCCTGCCCCGCACAGCATCATCCCAATACTTCTCTGAGATGTGTGGGGCCTTCTGTAGGCACAGACAGTTCTTATGGGATGAGGTGTGTGCAGTCATTTCTGTAAGGCTTTCTGTGGATCCTCAGATCAGATCCTGCAGGAACAATTGATCCTGGCTCGATTGTTCAAATACCGACACAATTCTGGTAAGCCTTGGTTTCTAAAGCGGGTCTTTATTTCCAAATTTGTAGCTAGTTCCAGATTTGCTCCACCACATTCTGATCCTATACCTCCTTTTCCAGTTTCTGAACAGGAGGGAAATCAGGGTGTGCTAACTGATGGTGACAATTACATGCTCTAGACTGGCACACATTTTGGACCTCTGCAAAGGCTGGGATGTTCTGTGCTGTACCCTGGAATGCTCCTGTGGATTAATCACATCTCTCCACAACAGAATCTTAACTGCATGATTCATCTCTCGATATCTCCTGTAGGATCTGTCACCTTATTTCCCACAACCTTTCATTGCACATGCTCTGGTATATCTGTATCCCAGGTTAGCTTTTATCCTGCCAGGTTGGAGATACCTAAACATGTGCATCCTGTGCCTGAGAAAGAAGATCCCTGGAGTTGCTGAAACCTGTGCCCAGATGTGAAAAGAAGATGCCTGGGCAGCAGGAGGCTCCATGTCCACTGGACTGGCCAATGCCTGTCACAGTGAGGGCTAAGTCGTGGTGCACGACCTGGAGACTGCATTGTGTCACTGTCCTGGTTTGGAAAGACAGGTGTCTGTCAGGGAAAACTGGAGTTTCCCTTGGAATGGAGAATGTAAAAACTCCCTCCCTCCAAATTATTACAATTTTGCAATTAGGAGCTTTCAGGCAAAAATATGGGAATAGGAATAACAGTTCTTTACTAGGAATATTAAAAAAATATAAATGCAGTAGTACAAAAACCAAACAAACAAAAGTCCTAGAAAACCCTGACAGAGTCAGAGGTACGACCTGACACTGCATTATCAGGGTGCCGGAAGCAGTCCAAGTAAGTCCTTCTGGAGTAACAGATGTCATTCTGTGAAGTAGAGATGATCCTGTAGAAAAAAAAAAAGGGTCCAGTGCTGGCAAGATGGGTCCAGCCTTCCTCCAAGGATTCAGTGGAAAACTGGCTGCATTGGTGTTTGGGATTGCTGGTTTATCCCAGTGGAAAGGCTTTGGCTCCTCCCACTGGGTGGAGCATCTCCCAATGGGATGAGGTGATGTTATCAGTCATGTGAGAGCCTTCAATGGCCCATTCACAGGGGATGTCCCTCGGAGGAGGATGGGTGCAGGAGGAGAGAAGAACAATATCTCCCAACAGGTTTCAACAGATGAAAATAGAATACACATTTTTGGTTACATTTTTCAACTCAAGACAGTCACACAGCAGGAAACTTCCAGCCCAGGCAGGGCCAGGAGAAAGCATTTCCCTTCTTCCATCTTTCCTAAGAAAGATTTTGCTGCAGCAAAGCACCACGAGGCACACCAAACACCCAGACTACCCTGGCCGTCTGTTGCTTCACTGATGGATGAGGGATCTCTTTGCCTTGTTCTGTTTTGTTTAACAACCACTCCACTTTTTCAGGAGCAGAGGGGACAAACCAGTTTCTAGCACAGCCAGTGCAGGTTTGGTGTGTCACCCACAGGTCTCACTGGCCATTCTCCACCTCTGCCTGATTTGCTGCTGTGGTGTGGCCCTTGCTCTTCCCTGGGGAGGGGACATCTGCAGTGACAGAGGTGACCTGTGCTCCCTGCAGGTGCAGATCTTTGTGCTGGCCACTCTCTGTTCATCCTGCTGCAGACACATGGACAGGGCTTTAAGTGTGGGATCCTTTGGATGCTGAACTCCTTCTCCCAGTCTTCTCCAATTTCCTGTCTCTCCTAGACTATTAACTTCCCAACAGTGTAAGGGTGACAGTGTAGCCTATCTAAGCAGGAACCTAAGCATGAAGTCAGTGGTTAATCATAGCTGAGCAGCCAAATCCACATGAAAAATGTAACATGCTGTGTTTCCAAAATGTTTGTTTAAGATCCTGTGTGAGATTACACAATATTACTTAGAAATATGATGTGACATAATTAAAAAGGCCTCCTCCTCTACCCCCACTGCCTGCTATTGGTTGTTCCCTGCTCTCCTTGGAGCTCTCTGGGAACACACGAGCAAATAAGCAGCATCAATCACTTACATTCACTTTGGTTTTCTTTTTCATCCTTGTTGTTTAATTTAAAAATGTCCCAAAGTTGTTATTGTGTTCCCCCACTCCTAATAAATAAAAAACCCCTTAATAAATAAAAAAAATCACGAGTTAGTCCTGACTTGCTTGCAACCTGCCTGACTAAATATCTCAAGCAGCAGCCTTCCAGCCATCACATCCTGAGTCCCTGACACCAAAGCTATTCCCAACAACAGCACTGGAATAACTTCAGCAAGACAGGTAGTTTCTCCCGGAATAATTCATAAAAATGATTTATTATTTAGGAGGGCAAGTAAGGCCACTGGGATCTGCCACTTTCTGCTCAAGAAAGAAACTCTACGCACTGTCTGTGTTAGCCCTCTAGAATACGGTCACATATATACACCACTAGCAGTGGCTCATAATTAAACTTCTCGTGTACCACATTAGAAAACTAACCCAGAGATTTTTCTGGAGTTGTTTCATTGTCATTGATTTTTGCCATAGCCAAAAAAAAAAAAGAAAAAGAAAGGAAAAAAAAAAAAGACAAAGAAAAAAAAAAAAAAAAAGACAAAGAAAAAAAAAAAAGACAAAGAAAAAAAAATCATGATCAAGTAAATACAGACTTTCTGAATATAATAAATATTGCCAGGTCACGAATATTTCCTAACATGGCTAGGAAAAATGAGTCATATTCATGCAAAATGGTTGTCCTCTGGGCAGTGTAGGAATAATTAGGAAACTTTAATTCCATAGCAAAAAAAACCTCTTCTGAACTGGAGAGCTAATGAACTGTAATTCATAATAACAACATTAGGCCAAAGTCTCATCGTCCACAGAATTTCTCCCTTCAAGCTGCTTTGTGCATCCAGAACACCAAGCCAGAAGGACACAGGAACTGGGAATCCTGCTCCTCTGTCCTGTCAGTCTCTGTGCCTTCTCCACAGCTGAGCAAGGAGGCTGCTGGTGAGGGTGGCCCACACCACTGGCCATGCTCACTGCTGAAATTGTGGACACCTAAGGAGAGCTACGGGGCCTGCCCCAGATGTGACCCACATCAAGAGATTGATTGCTTCGTGTAAACTTGGAAAGGGCCTAAAATAGAAATGCTGCTGTTGTGGTTTAACCTGGGGGGCCCTACAGGCCCCTCAGCCCCACACAGCCACTTGCTCATCCCCACTCATAGGTGAGATAGGGGAGAATCAGGAGTGTCAAAAACTGCAAAAATGGTGGCTTGAGCCAAAGGCAATTTAATGGGTAAAGAAAAAGCTGCACATGCCAGCAAAGCAAAGCAGGGAGTCCTCTCCCCACTGCCCACCTGCAGGTGCTGTTCAGCCATCCCCAGGGCAGCAGGGCTCCCTCACACCTCACAGTGACGTGGGAGGACAAGCAGCATCACTCGAGCATCCCTCTGTCCTTCCCACAGCTCTGCCTGCTGATCTCGATGCCACATGGTGTGGGATGGCCCTCGGGCCAGCTGGGCTCAGCTGGGAACCCTCCCAGCTTCTTGTGCAGCCCCAGCCTCTCTCTGGTGGGGGGGTGAGAAGCAGAGAAGGCCTTGACTCAGTGGAAGCTGCTCAGCAATAACAAAAACATCAGTGTGTTATCAACACTGTTTAGCATCACAAACCCGAAACAGCACAGTACTGTGAAGAAATTTAACTCTGCCCTTGCCAAAGCCAGTCCAGCTGGGAATATCTGAGCTGTGTTTGGACTTCCTAAACACCTGTGACAGCTATTCTGCTGTGTAGTTCAAGAGCATGGGGACTCAGATCTGCTTTCCAGACCTTCTGGTCAGGTCCCAGGGAACCAAAGCAAGCAAGGCAAACGCTGCTAGGGTCCAGCCTGAATGCAGTCACTTTTCTGCACTGGGAGGCAAAGGAGTCTCCTGCCAGATTTTTGGCATCCCTGTTTGACCTTGCAGGCATTTCCCCCTTCCTGTGCCACCCAAGTGGGATACTTTGGGATGGATATGTAATTCCCAGGGATGGTCACTGCAAACAAGCTGATTTAGCAGTATTCAGAGAGGGGACAGTGTCTATGAGGCATGAGGATGTCTCCCCAGGAAAGGCTTTGCAGGCAGACATATCCATACCCAGGATATGTCTGTCCATACCCTGGCACAGTTTCCATTAGCTGCCAATTGCCCTGCAAAAAGATTACATCTGTGTTTCTCAGCCTTTTCCATGCTGTGACCCCTTGTTTGAAAACAGCTGAAGTTTTTTTACACCCTTTCCCTGACATATCTCCCAGAAAAAAATGAAGCCTTGAGGGAGTGACCAATCCCCTGCTGCAGGTTGTAGCCCAGAGTTGGGATATTTGCATTACTTTTTAAATAGCATTTTAATACTGCAGCAACAGCAGTGGTGGTGTGTGGAAGAGTTTTGCTCTGAAAAATGCTGCCTCATAGGTGACATGGTCTCTCAGCCTGTAATCCAATATTCCCCCAGTAACAGCTGTGATGTTTAATGATTGAATAGTTTGGGTTGGGAGGGACCTTAAGGGTCACCTAGTCCAACCCCCAACAGTCTCCAGGTCAACATCCCTGTCTAATCAACATTTACACAGCATCCTTGATTGCCCAGCACACCCGGAGCAGCAGCAGCACAAACCTGGGTTCCCTGTTGCATCCCATGGGGATGCACCCCAAAACTCTCTGCAGAGCAATTTGACACCCCTCTGGCTTCAGCTGTGGGAGAAAGAGAGCAAAGCCAGCCTTTCCCACTGCCTCCCTCCCTACAGGCACAGAAGAGGGGCTCTGCCCCCTCTGCTCTAAGCTGATAGCAATGGTCTCCTTGTCTTTTGAGTGAAAGATGTGCCAACAGGCAGCAGTGCTGCCAGTGCTGCCTTGGCTGAAAGGTGGAGGCATTGCTCAGAAAGCTCAGCGAATAGCCCCTGCCATGCCCAGGCAGTCTGGCAGCAGAGTCCTCACTGAGATCTTTTATTCTTGTGCTGAGAAATGGAATTAATCTGAGGATTTTTGAATTATTATCACTTGTGGCCAGGATGAGCGGGCAAAAGTTTCACAGAAAAAAAATGTATGTGAATTTGGACACTCTCATAGCATCATTCACACACACACACACACACTCCTGAAAAGCACATTTATTTCTTCTGTGGTTTATTTTGTGTATGAGTTAGACCCAGCCACTTCCTTGCATGCATGTGTGCAGAAAGGGCCAGAACTCACACTAGGGTGGGCTGATGCTGCACCTCACATCTCAGCTCATGTGGAATTTGGCCCAAGGAGACCTGTTTGGGTCACATCTCTTTGTGTTGGCTCCGTTTCAGTTATATTGGAATATTACAGAGGCTAAGTGAGGACTCATGAAAGGTGTCTTGATTTACCTTGATAGAAGTTGTAAGTTATAATTAAAGTGTGTGTGTGTGTAAGGTCTGTGCAAGCACAAAATGACCAGTTTAAGGATGCTTGTGCAACAACATTTTATATACCTAATTTCCATGCATCTATTCAGGCTGGACGACAGGAAGAATTTCTTAATGGAAAGATTTTTTAAGCATTGGAATGGGTTGCCTGGGGGGGGTGGTGGAATCGTCGTCCCTGGAGGTGTTCAAGAAATGACTGGATGTGGCACTCAGCAAGTGCCATGGCTTGACAAGGTGGTGACTGGTCAAAGGCTGGACTCGATGTTCTTGGAGGTCTTTTCCAGCCTAAACGATTCTGTGATTGTGTGATTCTGTTCTCCTAACCAGGACAATTCTCAGTGAGGATGTGGAGGACATCAATGCCTCCCAGCACCTCCTGCAGTGCAGCGCAGCTTGGCAGCCACTTCCTTCTGCACTTACCCAAATAACTCCTCCTCTGCCCCCGTGGCTGTCTAAAAAGACCGGCTGGGCAGTGAGAGCAGCTGGCTAGCAGTGATGGTGAGGCGAGGGAGGCACTTCCCCTGCTTATTTTATGTGATGCAGGCTGTCCAATCTGTCCCTGTAAAAAGGATGCAGATGGAGAACAGAGAGATAAACAGAACTGTCAGTGTAGGCTATGAACCTGGTGGCACTCCCAGGTTACACTGCATAATCAAAACACCTTATGTTGTGCTAACTATCCTTGACAAATAATTGGGGGCTGTTTTAATGCTGCTGGTGCTGCTGGGGTCAGTCCAGGATCCCAGCAGCTCCTGTGTAGGCTGGCAGGAGGAGGGGGATGCTGTCACTGCTTCCTCTGAGCTGCTGTCCTGACTCAGCTCTTGCACAGAAGCCACAGGGTGCCTGAGCATCAGCCTGGCTGGGTGGCTCCCAGTCTTGCTCCTCGTCTTGCTCTTTTTCCTGAAGACAGAGAAGTTGCTGAGCTCGTTAAGGCATTTTCTCTCCTCAGGGAGAGGGGGCTCAGCAGCAAGAGCTGTCTCCCTGAGCCTGGGTACCCATGGAAGCACAGGTGGGTGTGCTGCCCCATCCTCCTGCCTTGTACTCCCATCACACGGCTGTGTCCCTCACAGGACCTGTCATTTGTGAGTGCAGACACACCGTGGCTGCATGTGCATCTATTTATCCCCTCCCTCACACAATTTCGCCCACTTTTGGGCACCTCTGTCAGAGCAGGACTAAGGGGCAGGGCTGCCCTTGGGGTTTACTCTTCCTCTGGCACCCACAGTGAGTTCCCAGCTCGCAGGAATGTCGATTGCAGGCGTTTCAAATCACAGTCAAAAACCAGGCATCTACTTCACTTTGATTTTAAAAGAAGTCAAGTCCCTTTCCCGAATTACTCAGCTCTCAGGTTTCAAAGGCAGGGAGCAGACTGCATGTGCAACAATCCTGCTTTATTCACTGCCTGTAATTTGTGGTGTGGCTTCTGCTCCTGGTGTCAGGGAGTAACTTTTCAAAGGGAATTAAACAGCAAGCACTGAGCGCCTCTGGGTGAACAAGCTGTTTTCTTTACACCTGAAGACATTACAAGAGAATCCCAGCCTCTATTAACACAACTGCCGAGCTTTCACGGTGGCAGAGGAAAGCTTTTGAGCACGAACTCTCTCTGCTCGGGAACCAGAAGTCAAATGAGAAACATGGAGAATACATCAGTCACAGAAAGCCCATTAGTGCAGGCATGGAGGGACACAAACAGGATTGAATCCAACAGCAGACTGTTTGTAAATATTTGTAAATACGGTTTCATATCGCTTGGGTATTGCAAATCTCTAAATTTTTGCATCCCCAGAATTCCTGCTCTCTCCTGAAAACTCCCATTGGTTCCAAGCTGGCATCTCTCAAGGTCACACTGGTCTGCTGTTCACTATTAAAACCACCTCCCATGGAAGAACCCATTAAAAGCATCAGGAATGGGATCACAAGCCATTTACTGCAAGAGAGTGTTTCTCCCACTGTGTTTGCTGTGCTCTTAGCTGGCACAAAGGGCTCCCAATCCTGAATGGGGCCTCCGGGCGTGATTCTAAATGTTAAACAATAATTATTTTTTTGCTGGTTTTGTTTTAAACAACACACATGAAAAACAGGGTATGCAGAACTCCCCAGACAAAAGGCAGCTTGGGTTATCATAAACTGCCCGGGTCTGAGGCAGATCATTTGCATCGCCTCCTCTGGCACATTCTGGCTCTTAAGGAGGTCAAATTTGCCTTGGCTTTCCCTAGGAGAAAATGTTGTAATGCTTTGTATGACACATGTTTTTAAAGTAATTAAAAAAATAAATATGGCTATCTCTACGTAGAGTTTATTTTTATGAGTCTCAGAGAATTGTATTAATTGCTTAATTTATATTTCCATCAGGGTCCATCAATTAAGAGGAATCGGCGGCGTTATTATCCTTGTAAAACACCGCATCAGTCAAAAATGAGGCAGAGTCAGAGGTCTAACTGTTAATCAGGTCACATTTCACTTCCTGTTGACATTTTTATTTCCCTTGCAGAAAATATTTGACGTTAAGTCCCAGATTATGAGCGCTGCTCACCCGGTGCAGGCGCGGCGGAGCAGCGGCGCTGCTGGTGCGGCTGGGAAGAATTCACCACCTCTTCAAGCAGCTCGGGGTGGATCGACAGCTATTCATCTTGGTGATGAATGGGAAATCACTCCAAGGTGAAGGTCAGATTTCCATCTGCACCTCAGAAAGCAAGAAACAGGACCAGCAGTGGCAGCAGAGGTTGTTCCGTCGTGGCTTTGTTGCAAGCTGAGCAGTTTGAAGAGTTTGGCCAAGGAGGCAAAAATACCCTAATGTGATAAATGTGATAAATGTGATCAAGGGTTTGCTGCCAACAGGCTGGGCTGATGACACAGAGAGAGAGAGGAGAGGACAGCTGGGGTCAAGGATTCGCTTTAGAACAAGGCAAACAGGGAGGACAGTTTAGTATTTAAGGAAATTGGCCCAGAGACAGGGAGGCTTTCAGTTATCCAGAACCAGATATTCATACGCTTCTTGAGCAACCTTGAATGGGTCATTTAGTTCTCCTGGGGGAAACTGAGCCTCAGAGAGGCATAAAGAATGCCAGCCTGGACAGGCTGGTGTTGGGTGGCTGCTGCACCCTGAGCAGTATGGGAAACACAAAACCCTCTCTGCCTCACAAGTTTTTTCCTAATGGACTTATTAAATAAGATAATATCCTGACTCAATGTTCACTATTACTCAGCACACCACTGGTTCACAGTCTATGATAAGGAACTAATAGTATTTTCCCTTTGTTCACTATATCAGCTGCAGCTTCCCAGAGAAGTCCCCAGTCCTGTTGGTGGAATTTGAATAATGTGCACTGTTCTTGAGATAGCTGACTTATAGTTTGAGAACAACAACCATATGCAGTGTAGCTCATTTAATCCATATCTTTCCTATTCCCTCTTTGCTAATATCTCCTCTCTCTTTATTCATTTTGTCTTGTCTATAGAAATAAAAAGATGCTTTATTTGTCATTGCTCCTTTCTGATGCAAACACTAACACTACCAGCACCCCAATTAATGCTTTTTCTCAGAAAGTGATGCAGAACACTGATTAGAGTTTGTTAACAGTGGTAACACTGCACTGGAAAAAAAAAATCTTTATTAAAAACGTTGCTTGCACTAATACCTGCAAAAGAAAATCCAGTGTAGACACACAGTGAGGGCCCAGCCAAAACCAGTAACTTTCTAAAACTATTGTTCGTGTTTTAGCATTTTATTCACATTTTTCAAATTTGTAATAGCCTAATGACCTCCCCAACTGTCTGAGCTACAGACACTTAACAAGGGGAAGAAACTAAACACGTGTATCTTTTTTCTCAGTCAAATTATGTAAAAGTTTCAACTCTGGTTAGGAAGCTGAATTTTCCACCTGAAAGGTCTGTAGAGTTGTCAAGAGACATTTCAGAGACAATCACAACCCTCCATTCCTGTGAGCTGGGGTAGAATTAGATCAATGCTGTGGTGCAAAGTCCATTCCCATGGAGTGTAACACACCTGCTGAAGGTATTCTTTTAGCAGCTAAATCTGCAGACCGTGCCTCTCTCTCCTGACACAAAAGGCATGTTTGAGTAGTGCTAATTCTCAGATAAGCAGATATTTCCTCTTATACCTATTTGCTTTTCATGGGGCGTGTGGCATTTTCTCTATAGCAGTGGTGTGGAAACTTTTTTGGATTGCTCTCTACACTCCCAGTTTGACAGCACTGCTTTGAGACCACTGTGACTCAGAATAAGTTCAAGTTTTTATGAGATTCTGCACAAAATCTTTATTTTGCTGAATATTTTATATGTTAGAGTACATGTGTGAGGACCGGAGGGGAATGAGAGCTCTCACTTGTGGCTGGCAGGGTGAGTGTGAGAAAGCATGGCATTGATGAGGCCAGGGAGAGCACTCTGCAGTCCTGGAACACTCAGGAGTTTCCTGAGGTTTCTGGCTGACTCCCAGCCCCTGGACAGAGTCAGCAGAGGGGATCCTCCCCTGTTCATTTAGAGTCCTTCATCTGTGTGCCCCAGGTGCCAAACTTTTGACACTCCTTGTGCTGAGACAAAAAGCAAACCAAATCCCCTCCATGTAGCCCTTCTCGTGGATGTAAAGACAAACAAGCCTCCAGTGTAAATAAACATTTCAGTCTTAGCAGAGCTGATCCACTGTTGAGCAACCAGCTGGCTGCCAGTGCTGCCATGGCTCTCCAGGGTTATTTGGGTTTTGTGTGTCCTCAAGGACCTCTTCATCCCAGCTTAAGCCACCAGCCTGAAATCTCCTCCTGATACACGTGAAGCCTGGGTAAATATTGACATCTCCCACCAAAACTTCTGAAAAAAAAGAAAAAAAAAAAAAGAAAAAAGCTTTTCTTTGCAATATAGTTGTGAAAGAACTTGTTCCTTTCCCTGTGTAATATTGCATAACTGCAGCCGAGTGTGAAAGGAAAGTAAGTGCATATATCTGTGTTTTTCCTTATGCATTACCTTCAGAGAAAGGACATGGTTTCTGTTCCATCTCTGGTTGTAGCAGGTGGAGTAAAATGGTTGATTTTTTCCCTGTGTATAACTTCTGATAAGCTGCCTTCCCAAGTTGATCAAGCAAGTCATGAAAAATGGTCTGTTTATAAAAATGATGATTCTGATTGAGTTAAAGCACTGTAAGGCAGACACTACTGTCCCTAAAGAGAGAAAAATAAAGGCTTTATGGAGAAATATCTTGTTTTCCTAATAGCTTGGTTTGGAAACAAGTTTATAAAACACATTAAAATGCCCCAGGGGCTTGAGAACTGCAGTGTTTCTGAACAGTCACATCTACCTTGACCTCACAGCTGTAGGATAAGGAAAGATTGCCTTCTTTTTTAGCCCCAGGAATACCATACTTGGCGTCTATTTAGCACTTGCAGTCTTAATAGCTCTAGAACCACAAACCAAGAATCCTCGCCCCCCAAACAGAGCAGCAGGTTCAGGCACCTTTCTACAACCTGTCTTTCACCCCTTTCCTCATGTGCCTGAATGAAAGCCAGCCCTGTGCAGCTCTTGCCTGCAGGGTTAGAAATATTCCACAAGAGCCCAGCAGGGTATTCAGACACACAGGCCAGCTGAAGAAAAAATGTTTCATAGAGGTTGCAAAGAACAATTTTGATTTTGATCATATTCAAAGTACTGTTAAGGTTAAGGGCTGTGGCATAGAGAGACAGGGTTTTCCATTTGTTTGTGATTTGTGGGGTTTTTTGTTTGTTTGATTTTGTTTTGATTTTAGTTTTGGTTTTGGTCTTGTTTGTTTGCTTGTTTGCTTTGTTGTTTTTTCTTTTTTAGTTTTTTAATTTTATTTGACCATCACATTTTGTAATCCTGTTGTCTGCTTTTAAACCTTAGGAAGATCTTGGCTCCTACTTCTCACCAATTTATTATGCAAAGCACTTGGGAAGAAAAACATGGAAAGAAGAGGTAGGCACCAGTAAGTGCAGAAGCCAGAGACCAGACCCAGGTGTTAAAATGGATCAGCTTCTCCCCTGTCTCTTGCTGCCCTCACTAATGCCTTGAGATTTTTATTTTATTATTTTGACTCAGCAAATCAATGGGAAAGTGGCTGAATGTAAGACTAGCCAGGGAGATTTCTTAGTGTCTGTTCTGTAAAGTGGCAGTGCTTTATTTCCTTGACCACAGCACCAAGGTGGAAAGTGCCTTGGGGGCATCTTAATCTCTACAGACGAATCACACAGGTGAAGAGCACATTTTGTTTACCAGAGGGTCTGTCAATGTCCATCCAGCCTTCTCATGCTCACCTGGAACAAAAAATCCTCATCAAACAGAGTAAAATGTGGGCATTGATGTGTTCCTGGAGCTCTCACCTTCTCCATTAGGCTGGCATTAAAAAAACAGCTCAATCTCTTTCCACGGGTGGCACAGCACCAGGGGTGTGGGATGCCTGGAAAAACCACTGCCTGCAGGCTGGAGGAGCCAGCTGCTGCTGAAGGGTGTCTGAGAGGTTCATGGGGTGTTGCCTGCTGCCCAAGCATTGTGTAGGTAAAGACCAGAGGAGGGGAATAAAGCAAAAAGTAATTTTCAGGAAAGTTCACTCTGGGAATGAAAAGTGGCAGATAATGGTAGTAGTAGTAGTAGTAGTAATAATAATAATAATAATAATGACAACAATAACAATCACCCTTTAGACTAGCCATGAAGAATTTATCTAAAAAAATGAGCACAGCAATATAAACTGTAAGACAGAGCTGTCATTCCATATTCCTAGAGACTAGACCTTGCACCCCATTTTCATTCCCAAGTATGCCTCTTTAGTTTTATACTTTTAACCATTGATTTAGATTTATAGCAGCTTAGAAAACTGGAATCTCAAATCATGATGAGAACCCCTCTGATATTAACTCCATATGGATATTAACCTTCAATTATAATGCACTGTTTCACCCTACTGAACCATTATACTGAATTTTTAAAACAAAGACTACCATTGGAAAAAAAGAAAGTCTTTTTTTTTATATTAATTTTTCAGGTGTAAGACACAATTTTCCAAAAGCGATGTGTATAAAAATAAAAAATTGTCCAGTCATGCTATGCATTATATAGTACTTAACTAAGAAGAATAGGCATTGACTATAGATTTAAAAACTCAGTGGATCCCTGAGAGCCACTATGTAATCTCACGAATGCAATTATGATTCAAAGCAAATGTTAAAATCAATGTCTTTATGACTCATCATCAGCAACACATCCCTCAGAAGAGAAAGCTGACAATGGAGTTAACTGATGGATGCCTTTCCTGTAATGCTGCTCGGGGCAAATAATTTTACAGCACATTCCAGAGTGCTGCATGACCCGGAGAGATGACAAACCCCTTTGAGAATCCCCTGGGAGCTGAACCAGAGAGAGGTGGAAATTACCAGCAAAAAAAATCTGACTTGCTGAAAAGATTGTTACATTTTTCTCAGCCGGATCCTCTATATCCACCCAAATGAGGATGGTGCTGCTGCAGCCTTCCCAGATTAAATCAGACTGCAAAGAGCTGAGCTGAGGAGCTGGAAATGTGTGAGTTCATCCTGCTTTTACCTACATGCAGATGCTGTACTCTGAAAATCTCTGGACTCCATCTAAAAATCTTAAAGGTGGACGGTAGCACAGCTTAATCCTTCAGGGCATTCCTTTAGCCTAGCAAGCTTTGACCCTTTTCAGCAGATCTACAGGAACTTACAGCTTGACTTCTTCCACACATAGCATGCACTGGTAGTCTTGGTCACCTTTTTGGGGCCGTTTCTTTCCACAGCTGTGTCCTTCAGATCAGACACAGGTTGTAAGGGAGACCTTTGCAGCCTTCCAGGGACATTTAAAGATCAAGGAATGGTCTCAGGGTTGCTTTTGCCTGTGATTCTCCTCGGGGTTGCTGTTCCCAGAGGTAATAAGGTTTTCCGTCTTCTCTTTGCCCTAAGTGTTACACACCAGAGGTAGAGACGACAAGCTGAGCCCACCAGTGCATGTTTCCAAGGTTGTTTATTCTTCATTATCTCAGTTCTTTCTCAGCTCTGCCAGGCCTCCCTGGCAGGGTACCTTATCTCAGTTCTTTCTCAGCTCTGTGAGGCATCCCCAGCAGAGCAGGACATGCGGCGGACTGGGCGGATCAGAGGGTCCCGGACCTTTTGTACCATTCCCCTGATCCAACCACCATCCAAAACGTACTTTTTATTTACAGAATCACACCAATACTTACTACCTATGCTAACATGTCATTTCTACTCTAAACCAATCCTTGAGATCCAACTCAGCACAAGATGGGGGACGAGAGCAAGAACAAGGAGCACAGGGGCCACTCCCCAATTCCTCCATCTTGTCTCTTCAACCCCATATACTGAGAATCCTAGATTCTACATTTACATTCTGTGATAAACGAAATACTCCTTATTTTGAATTCTCTCAGCTTGTGATTCTTCATACAATGTGGGCATTCACTCCCATGGCCAGGGATCAGAGGCAGTGTCCTCCTGGGCTCTGTGTGAGGCTGGTTGACCCCCTTGTACAGATCCCAGACCCCCCTGTCTGGTCTCCAAACCCTCCAGGGTGGCCAGAGGGGTGTTCTAGACTCCGACAGAATGGGAGCAGAGGGCTTGGCAGCCTTTGGGCTGCTGCACTGGTGCAATGTGAGGAGTACTGAAGGGCTACAGGGGTCCCTGGGGCTGGAGGTGGTGGGGTTTCTTTCCAGTCTGAGACTGACCCTTGCTCTGGTCTCTAGCTCTAAAGGCAAACCTTCCCTGCTGTTTATATTTAATGAGGAGGGGGAGACAGAGGTCCTGGGAAAGACCTTATCAGCATGAACTTTTTTAATACCTTGGCTTGAGAGTTGTTGGGAATTTCTAGGTAGATGCCACTGCTGCCTCCCATTGATGTGAGAGGATAGACTGTGGGTCAGAACTGCTGATTCCTCTGAAATAGGCATGCACTGGATGTTTCCAGGAATGACATGGTGCTTGTCTGCTGTGCTTAATGAACAAGTGAGAGGATGCCAGGATGGTTTCCTGGGGCTCGTGGAAGGAGGCTGGCTTACCTTCAAAGATTTCAGGAGAATTTCCCTTGGAGATCTGAGGTGAAAACCTACCTGCCCCAGCAGAGAAGTGAGTGTTGCTATAACCTTCTTTACAAATAGGTGAAGACTATTGGGAGCTGTGCTTTGGAGGTGATAAGGATGCCTCAGAACACAGCAGGCAGGACAGGGGACAGGGGTGGCTCTGCCCACCTCCAAATGTCACCTGGTGTGGCAGCCACCACAGTCAGAGGTAATTTATCCATTGGGATGATTGATGCTGCCTTGGGATAGGGCTGAACGGGAGGATTTCTTAACAAGAGCACAGTTGGGTTTGTTTTCACCTACAGCAACCTTTATTTCCCCATGCTTCCTTTCTGTCAAACACATGATGGAGTGTGAGAGTGTGAGGAGCAAGCTGAGCCTCCAGAAACAGACTTTGACACACACACAGAGCCTTGAGAACCTCAGGAACACAGCTCTGCATTTCTTGTTTGTTCTCAGCACATGTGCTGCAAGGCCTGGTGCTGGTCTCTGCTTCTTGCTGGCTCCTCAGCAGCTCACCAGGCCCCAGGGGGTGGTGGCTAATTGCAATCAGCAGGTGAGAAATGCAGTGTCTCAGCAGTGGAACGGCCTCCAACTCTGAGACATGTCCTAGGAAATGGGGAGCATCCAGGAAAAGAAAGGGAGAGGACTTAAACTTGGACTTCTGTGAGAAGCAGTACTTGAGAAAGACATTGGTGCCCAGGACAAGTCATATTTGCATTTATTAAAGTTATAATGGAATAATTTAGTGTTAAACAGGTGGGAATCTTTCAGCACTCACCTCTGGTGGCTTCTAGTGACAGTCTAGTGTCACTTGAAGCCTCATTGCCATGTTTTGGGGGGGCGTTTGCAAGGTTGTAAGCATCCTTCTGGAGCTGGAGGGACAGTGTCACGAAGAAAGTGTCTTGCCCTTGGGTCAGCAGTTCAAACATGGCCCAGAGTCTTCATGTCTGGAAGGTGACAGACTGACCTTGATGGTCAGTGGGCAGTTTTCTGCTTTGCTGTGTGCTTTGTTTGGGAGCCTGGGAAGCCAAACACAGTATTTGGCACGAGTGTGTGTTCTGTGTCTTTGTAGCAGCGACTGCTCTTAGGTGATTTTGTCTGAGCTAAGGATATCTCTACCATCTTGTCAGTCAGAGCCCACAGCAGAGGAAACAGTGATTAAATCTGCAAGGAGATTTGATGCTTTCTCATCTTCAGAAGATCCTTAGAGGTCAAGGTTGAGTCACAAAAGCTTTCCAGGCAGCAGGGAAAGCGTCTCTGTTGATAAATTCGAGAGGACTTCATGGCTAGCAATATAGAATCTTGACAGGTGCTCAGTTATCCAGCAGTAGGTGTGCTACAGGACACAGGAAGCTATGGATGACAGATACATGTTTGAACAGCTCCATGTTTTACAGGCTGTTGAGAGCCCAAGATTCCTCTGAGGTAGACAAGTGGGCCATTTCTAGGCAGTTTAAGCAACGAGAAGATTTCAGGCCTGCAGAAAAAAAAGACACCACAAAAGAAATCCCACATTAGCTCTCGTGTAGGGACTGCCAGTGTAATGAATTTTGGAATTAGCATATGTGCTGAGCAGTTCCACATCACTGCAGCTGCTGAAATGGAAGAGCACTGAAAGCCTGGGAACAAAGGGGGAGATCCCTGGATCCTCACACATCCGCGTTTATTTCTCTGCAGTGGTGCCGATGCTCTGGGATCAGCAAGGGCAAATTCCTCCAGATAGAGATCAGTGCACGGGCAGGAAAAGTAATTAACATTTTATTATCATCCCGTTCATGTGCAATTAAAAAAGAGTCGATTCCCCTTCAGATAAAGGCGCATAAATAAGTTGAGGCTGGCTGTGGGTCCTAAAGCAGACAAAGGTAAACTGAAAGTCGAAAAAGATCACCTGTCACTTCAGTCCCTCACACTGAGATGTTGCAGGAAAAGGTGACAAGCAGAGCACGTGGGAAATGGCACGCTCAGCAGAGAGATAGCATGCAGACTGCTTTTTGTTGTTGTAGTTTCAAACCTCAATTTTAATTGCTGTGGGTTTACAGGTTAATGAAACAATGCATTCCTTCCAAAGAAACAGCTGTTTGGTGGATGATTTTAATCACAGCCTGGTGATAACCACCCGTGGGAGCTCATCTGAGCTGCAGAGGAACTTTTTAAACGAAGAGTAAAGAGAGTCCAGAGTCTGTAGCTGGAGAACTGAACAAGTGGAAACAATTGAGCAAATTGAAGCTCTTCTCCATCCCTTGCAGGTGAATCTCTGAGTAGAAAACGCTGGGGAACACAGATCACTTTGTCACAGGAGCACAGCACACACACAGTCACTGCTGCCGACCATCAGCCAGTGCCAAATGGCACAGCACATCTGATGCCAATTGACTGCACCCCAGTAAGGAGTTTATGGAAGTGCTCCGTTTGGACAGGCTGCTGAAATTGTTGGAAAATCTCTGGAATCAGGGCTCCTCGGGTCAGGCTAATTATTGGTCACTTAGCCCGGCATTAATTGTCAAAACAACCGTGTGGGATAAAAGCAAGGATTAAAGACAGGCTTCTTCCTGTCTAGGGCAAACAGCGCTAGTGACACTCCCTAAAAATCAGACAATGTGTCTGGTGAAAGCTTTTAGAGCCTTTCACAAGCTGCAAAAGAGCACGAAAGTGATCGAGAAAGTGATCGAAGGCGGTAGGGTGGGTGCGTTACTGTTCTCATTAGAGCATCATCTGCCAATTTATTGCAGCAAGAAGCCAGCAAATGCAAAGCCTTGTCTGTAAAAAGAGCCCCACTGTGCTCCTTGTCCAGCATTTAAGATATTCGGGGGCTGGGCTCATGGGGGGCTCTGTTGTTGGCCCTCACTGCAGCCTGGATCTCTGCTTGGAAGAACAAAGGGAAGAGGAGCAGAGAGGGCAGCGAGGTGGCCGTGACAAAGATTTCACCCCTGGCTCCAGTGAGGGCACTGCAGGCACCAGTCTGGGGCCTGGACTCTCCAAAAACAGACAGCATGTGGGCTCCCCAGGATTTCATCACAATGAAAACCCACTGATTCTCACCAGACTGTTAACTTTTGTGCATGCAAAGGAATAACATCCCTATCTTAGGCATGTTCTTCCAGACACAGGTTTGTTTGATAAGGTGGATTGATTTTTTTCCCATCTTCCCTTCCTTATGGCCTGGATCCCGCTGCCTTTGAATTATGTGGTTTCTGTAGTGCAAGATCAAACATCTCAGCAGCTCTTGGATAAGAAGAATCCTACACTGCAACTGTCCATCCCCACACAGCCATCTGTCTCCTGTCCTTCTCATGGACAGGCTAATATGCTGGTGGAAGAAATCCTATTATCTGGGGAGCACTGGGAGTTTGGCCATTTATTTACAACAAAATTTCTTACGTAACAGAGCCTGTGCAATAACAACAGGCAACCCTCATTTTGTTCCTTACTGTACCAGCTAAATAGGGACTGCAGGTCACAGGGGTGGGAGCAGCTCTGGACCTCTCAGCTCAATCCCTGCTGGCATCAGCTGATCCCAGGAGCATTAGAGGAGTCACTCCCAGGCCGGTGAGAGCAGCTGGAAGACTTGGAGCCATCACCAGCCCCTCTAGGGCTGGATTTGCTGCAGTCCAGCATCTGCACCGTGAGGCCTGGGGAACTCACTGGGAACTCTGCACACTGCTGTAAAACAGAGGCAAAGGAGAAGTAAAGCCCTGCAATGCTCCAAAGAGCTGTGTGTGCTACACAAGGATCTTTGCTCCAGCTAGGGAGGCTGCAGGATTTATATGAGCAGGAGTAACCCTCCCAATTCTAAAAATAAACTAAAATTCTGAAGTTAGGTGAAGTGGTGTACATTTGCCCTGCCTTGAGCTAGACCTTGAGGTGTCTTGAGATGAATATAAATCCTCTTTCCTCTTTGCTTTCTCAACTATAGCACCCCACATCCATGGAAAGAAGGAAGCTGAAGAGAAGGGAAGAACAGTGTCCTGATGAGCTGAGGACCCTCTGAGCTCAGCTGAATCTGCCTGGTGAAACCTGCCCATTTCTAGGCAGAGCAACCCAGAGAAAGAAATTCCCAACACATTCAAGGCCTTCCCACCAGCACACTTTAAAAGAGTGGAGCAGTGCAGGGAATTGCCCTGGGGTTCAGCACTGACCTCACAGCATCTCATTTCCCAGCAGTGCAGCTGTGGGCTGATGGGGAGGGATGGACCACCTGCACCTTGCCAAAAGCAGGGGTGAGAGGGCACCTGTGTGAGGGAGTGCAAGTGCTCTGCCAGCACTGCAGTCCTGCCTGGGTTTCAGAGTGCTGCTGGCACAGGGAGGTGTGCTCATCATCAAAACCTGCAAGGGAGCTTCTGAAGCAGCGTCTGCTGCCATCCAGCCCGCCCGTGGCTTTCAGAGGGAAGAAATTGCCTCTCTGGCTACAAAAGCATCTCCTCCTTGGGAACACGCTGGAGAGCTCTGATACAGCCACCACCTCCCAGGGGAGGCTGGGATCCTGGGCACCTCAGCAAATCCAGGCTGAAATGGTTCTGGGTGTTTGAAGTTTTGCTGGCCACTCCTTTTCCTTTGTGGCCGTAGATCAGAGACTGTGAGAGAGCAGAGAAAGCAGAGAAAGCAGATGGTTTGTCTAAACAAAGGTCAGATTCGCTGCTCAGGAGGCAGCAGACCAGTGTTGTTCTGCAATGAGCCGTGTAACACTGTCAGGTCACACAGCCAGAGAGTCCCCTGGGGAAGGGAAAAGCATTACCCCACTGATACCACCCCTATCTTTTATGAAAGCCTGCACAAACACACACAAATTGTGCAATTAGCTAATACTTAGACAGCTGGTACCTTCCAAGTGACTCAGATAAGATCAGGCAGTAAAAGCATCAGAACCTCCTGCCTATAACTTCCTAGGGGTTCAAAACCATGCCCAAAACAAGAAAACCTTGTTTTCAGCCATGTACCTGAGCCTGTTGCCAAGTGAAGTCAGCAAACACACACGAGAGAGGGTCGTGCAGGTAAGGAGCACTGACTACTCCAGCAGCTGGACCTTCGAGGGCAAAGGAAAGCTAAAATTCATTCTTTGCATAGTGTCAAAGACAGAGCTAAAACAAAATGTGAGCAAGCTGCATAATCAGGTTACTCCAAGTTGTCTTTTAGTTCTTGTTCCTTCAGAAAGAAGCATTGTTTTCTATCTAAAAATGGCTGTAGCCAAAATGTAAAGCTCTTGGGGGAATAAGTGAAATTCCATACCCTTTCAGTAGAGCAGACATCACTAATTACCTTCTTACCTTGTAGAATGTCAAATTAGTTGAAAAAAATAGATCAAGCTACAGTTAAGCACAGTGATTAAAGTGATCAAAAGCTCATAACAGCACAGAGAGTGAAGCGTGGTTGTAGTTGTGCTCTAACACCTGCACTTCATGATGGAAGATAACAAGAGGCCTGGAGAAATGTAAACATGAACATTTTGCAAATGCTCACATTGAATTTCACAAATCATCCCAAATGTGGACTTTGAGATTTAATCTCAAGCTTCAACCTCAAGCTGTGTTTTCCAAAGCAAGGCAAGGCTTGTGGAAAGACGTAATATTCTCTCTTCTGGCCTTCAGTTATCCTGGCTACAAAATTCTGTTATGCCATTATTCTAGAGGCTCATAAATATTATTGTGGAATTTTGAGGGCCTTGGGATATTCTGAAACATGAGATGCTGTGCAGATTTAAAAGATCCAGGCCAACTGCTGTGTCAGCATTTAAACCAACCTCAGATTTTCTTTTAAAGTCTACACAGTCATCCCTCTACCAGGAACAGAAGGGTGGATCTCATTAGTTCCCTATATTTAATATTTTTCCTGTCAGTGCTGCTGTGTGGACTAAATGCTGAGTATCTTTTCATGTTTGGAACCACCCCATGCAAAAGTGAAAGCCTGGGCTTTTCGTAGGTGTCTTTAAGGAGCAGAAATATCTAAGCCAGCAGACTAAATTTCTTACATGGTTGTACTGGTTTGAAAGCAAAACCAGTGAGACTCCAAGTCAGAAATACAATTTAGTAGAGAGAGAACAAACAACAAGAAAGGTAAAATTAAAATGAAATGAAATGAAATGAAATGAAATGAAATGAAATGAAATGAAATAAAATAAAATAAAATAAAATAAAAAGTACAAAGGACCACTGACAGTTAGAATGCAAACTTGACACCCTGTTGGTCAGGGTGTTGGAAGCAGTCCCAGATAAGTCCTCCTGGACAGATGTTGTTCTGTTGGAGTAGAGATGATCCTCAAGAAAAAGGTCTGGTCTTCTTCTGGGAATCCAGTGGAAAACACAATGCCTGAGATCCCTGTGTCCCCATTTTTATCTGGGTAGGGAATGGTTGGCTCCTCCCCAATGGGTGGAGCATCTCACAATGGGATGATGTAATGTGTCATGTCACTGGTGAGCCTTAATGGCCCATTAACAGAAGATGTCCCCCAGAGGGGGAGACAAAGTGGATAAAAGAGATAAGAAACACTGCCTTATCTGGTGTTATTAGTTGTCCCATTAACAGAAGGCATCTGCCCTCTTTCCCCTCTAGAATTACAAGAGATAAAGAACAATATCTCCCAACTGGTTTCAACAGATAAAAATAAAATACACATTTTAGTTACATTTTTCAACCCAAGACAATGGTCCATGGTGAAACACAGGTATCAAAGGAGGGTAATTTATTCCAACTTCCAGCTTCCTTCCTGGCCCTCCTGGCAACACAGCTTCCTCTGGCAGACCACGCTCCTATCATAGGAGCTTCTGGTGATACAGCAAGAATTAGGTGCAATAGAGCCAGACCTAAGTAACTTATCCAGTGTCATAGTGGGAACCTGTGGAAGATCAAGGTTTAAAATCATGTTTCCCTGGGTCCTAAAGTATTCTGTTATAATGTAATTATTTTGTTGTTTTGACTGTTTCCTCAGCAAGATGGCAGATAAGTTCCTCTTGGACATTTGGGTTTTTCCAAGCCAAGAATCTGCAAGAAAGAGGGGGATGAAAACTGTGGGAAATGTCAGTCACAGTGCCCATAAGGGTCCTCTTGTAGCCCATGGAGATGACAGAACCTGTGTTAAGTGCAATACAACTGGAGTTAAACTTGTGAACCCCATAAGAAATATAATTGGCTGTTTTCATAAAGAAATCCCCCAGATGAACAATACTTTTTGTTGTGAGGTCATTTGTTTAAGCAATGGCATCAGATACTCATCAGTAGCTGTAAGCCAGAATCCTCTAAACACTTGCATTGGTTTACAGCAGGACTAAATTTGACCCAGCATATCTAGCAGGATGTTTGATAATCAGGGTTAGGCTAATGTGAGGGACCTGGAGTAATTGCTGCTGCTCTTGGCCTTGCATTTCCTCAGCAGATGATGGGGGCAATTCTACAAAGTTTTCACAGAATTACTGGAAATTCTGGAGAAGATAGGATTAAGACTTATGAAATCTATAAAAGTATTATCTTTGGCATCCTCATAAAGTGTTGTGAGGTAGAAACTCATTTTCTCCTTGAAACTGAGCAAAATTCAACCCCAAGGTGCAGGGGCATTACATTTTGCACAAAAAGGGAGACTGCAAAGAAATCAGGGATGAGAAATTTTGAAATCAGTTTGCTAGCCAAAAGAAATGCTAATTTGCATTTTCTGTCCTGCAAAATGTAATTTGAGAAGAAACCACCCTCCCTCTCCCCCAGTCCTGCATTTCTTATCTAGAAATGAATTTCAATAAAAGGTAGGCAATGTTCCTGTCATACCTCTGCTCATTAGCAAATAATCTGGAATCACTCCTGCAGCTCCTGAACATCTCCATCCTCAGGAGGCAGGAAGCAGTGTCAGTGCAGCACTGCTCACTGCAGAGTGCCCTGGGAGCTTCTGGCTCTCTGTGAGCCAGAGGAAGATGGAACTGCCCAAAAACTGCTGAGACCCTGGGGCTCCACCATGGTCAGTGTCTCAGGTACAGAGGAGAGGATGGAGGAGGGAGGGCTTTATCTGCAGTTTATTCTCTGTCGAATGTGCAGCTTGGCAAACACCTCAGATTTAAGAGGATTCAGCCTTTTCCTTGACCACTGTTGCAAGCACGGACACGTGTAGGCATCTGAGCAAAGACAAACATGTTTTCAGTGTTTACAGCAAGGCATCTCCACTGCTGCTAATGAGAAAGGGAGGGCAGTATTAGTTTTCCTGTATGTGCAGCTAACAATTCCTGGAACCTCAGCTCTCCTCCCACTTCCCTTTTACTCTTTCCTGGCTCCTTTCCTCTGGGATTTGACAACACTAACCTGAGGCTCTGGGTTACCCCTGACAATGCTTCTCCCCTGTTCCTTCCAAACCTTGCAAAGGATTTAAAAATTGGAATTTGTGGGTTGCTTTTGCATGCAAAAACCACGGGGAAAACAGAGATAGCACAGATGTCCTGGGGTTTCAGCTCTGGGAGGATCTGTGGTGCTCAGAGCAGTGGTGTGCAGCACTCCTGCAGAGCCCACGCCATCCCAGGACACCCACTGTGCTGCTGGCTGCCACCTCCCTTCTGGATTCCTGCCACTTTCCTTAGGACCTGGGCTCAGCACTCAAAATCCTGAGCTAATTGTGACCCTGGTTTAATGCTTGCAGCAGTCACCCTGCTGGCACAGCCTTGTGCCAGTGGCAAAAGTAGGGAAGAGCCTGATCCCACAGGAGACCCAGGAGATACCTGAGGGGATCCATCTGTGCTTAAGAGGCTCATTACTTAACTCCTCTTCCAGGCATTAAAGTCTCAGCGTGCACTGAATGGCTCCAAGAAAGATAAACACAAAATCTGGATGCAGCACTAGAAATGGAAATGATGGGTAAGGGAAGCAGTGAGTGCCTCTGTGTGTGCAGCTGGATTGAATGCTGGACCTGCTTTTATGCTGCAGCTCTACCTCCCTTCTGCAGGGCAGAAAGAAGCAGCACAGGGGTAAGAATGGCAGGATGCAGCTTTGCTCAGGTAGTTCCTACAGCCAGGGAAGGGTCTGGGGATGTTTGGGGATGTCCCACAGCCCTGGTCTGTGTTAGGGGATGTTTTTCTTCTGCCTGACCATGAAGCAGGGAGATGTCTGTTTTCCCTGTCACACAGGGAGTTTACAGCTGACCCCAATTCACCTGATTTTTTGTCTCATGCTCTGACCCAGGGATTATCCTTCCTGAACATATTCTGCATGCAGGGAGGGATGGAAATACAGCCCAGTTTGAGACCACAATAATGTAGACCAAAGCCTTTTTATCACTGCTCACCATGGCAGAGAGGCCATGGGATGTGGGCCACTGCCTCGTGCTGGGGCAGACCTGTCACACAGCCAGAGAGAAGTCAAATCTCTGCACTAGGGCCATCACTGTGCCACACACAAGGGCTTCTTTGGATGGGTGTCCTGAGGCAGTGTGCAGCTCTCAGGATGGTTTTCTGGAGAAATATAAGTTTAGAGTATTTTTTCCTTGAATGTCTGTGCCAGTAGCAGAAGAAAGAGTCAGAGTTTGCCAGCTTGGGTTTCTCAAGGTTGTTTATTTTCTCTTATCTCTAAGTTCCTTCTGTGCCCTGCCAGGGTCCTTGCTGTGGCAGAGCACGAGGCAGCTCCCCCCAGGTCAGGAGGGCTCAGACCTTTTGTACCCTTTTTCTGACCCAGCCATTGTCCACAACATATTTTTTATTTACAGTCTATTACCAATACCTACTACCTATGTTAGACATGTCACTTCTGTCCTACACCAATCCCTTGTGACCTACCATGGAAGAAGATGGACAAGGACAAGAAGGAAGAAGGACAGGGTCACACCCTGATTCCTCCATCTTGCCTTCCCCATTAGCACCCTGTGATAAACTAATTACTATTTACATCAAACTCTTGGGGTCTGTAGCTCTTTGTGCAATGCTGATAATTTTTCCCATGGACTCAGATCAAAGACAGTGTCACTCTGGGCCCTGTGCCAGGGTCTCAGACCCCCCTGTCGGGGTCCTGGACCCCTCTGCCAGGGTCTGGGACCATCCAGGGCAGCCAGAGGGATGCCCTGGACTCCAACATGCAGCCTGGCTGAAGACTGTGTCCCCTGACCTCACCAATGACCTTCAACTCACAGCCTGGCATGGCCAAGAGCAGCCCACCAGACACTGAGCAGGGCATCTCCTTGGGAAGGGATTCCCGTCTAGACTTCTTGCATGATTTGCCACTGTGGAAAGCCATTATGTGACATTTCTTAAAACAAGGACTTTAGAAAATGTTTTAAAGTTCTGTTTGAAACATTTTATTGTGTTCAGTAGGGGTGTGTTGTCTTTCTCTGACCAAGCTCAGAAGCTACAAAAACCTATTTTCAGCGTTCAAATGTAATGCTGCCTGTTTAATACCATAGTAGTTCTGTCTGGAAAGCCCTAAAATGGCAAAGGACTTTTGACCAAAGCTGCAAGAAAAGTTCTGGTTGAGGAAAGCAACAGTAAAAGTGGTGCAGCCATAATAACTCCATTTCACCATGCATGCACACAGTTCAGTGCCCAGCAGGGAAGTGTGTAAAGTATTTATGTTTATAGATTTCTGTCCACCACAATGAGGGCTCTTGGTCCCAATGAAATACAGGCAGCTGCACCCACAGTGATTCTTAGATGTTTCCTTGGGTCCTCCTTGCTCCTACATCAGCAATTGCCTTTTCTGCCCCCTACAATCCCCATCCTCAGAAGCAGTGGCAGCAGCCAGTGCAGTGCTGTGGTCCCAGAGAAATTGCACTGGTCTCCCACCACTCAGGATACAGCCTGTAGGATCTTACACTGAAAAATGGGCAAAAGAAGGCAGAACAGCAGGATTTTCCCAGCTGTCCTTGGCTTGGATGCATTTTTCTCAGTTCATTTTCACTCTCTGGCTCAGAGGAGTTGTTACTCACCTTGCTAGGCAGGGTGTTTCAGGTCTGCAGGGTTCAGCTTTGGTGTACATTGATGGCAGCTATTTGCTCAGTTTCCCATTTCTCAGGGCCAGTGTGGAGTAAAGCAGCACCTTCTCCCTCCCACTGATCCCTGCTGGAACCACAACCAGCCCTACCTGCATCAGCTTCACTTTCCTTTTTATTTAAATTAGCAGCCAGGAAAACATCTGGGTGTCAACCCCCGGCAGCCCTCAATTTTCCAGTGAGGTTCAGTGGAAAACTGAGAAATGGAAAGAAGAGCTGGAAAAATAAACCAAGCAAAATAACAAACAATACAAGATGTGTCTCAACTCCCTTGAATTGTAAGATTAGTTAGTTCTCTATGGCTTCACTGTCCTATGGTTGTGACAAGAAGTGTATATATATATGTATATAAATATGTATATATGTATATATGTGTATATATATATACACAAGGTAGACTTCAGGGCACAGAGCAGGTCATGTAGACAGTACCACCATAAATATATTTTTAGTTGTCACTAGGCAAATTCACTGAATGTGGAAGAGGAGCCATGTGATATTCAGGGGTACAAGTATTTACAGAAAGATTCAGCATTATGGAAATTTCTGCAAGAAGGTTTTGTTTGGGCAAATTTAATCCCCATTTCCCACATACCTCCCCAGTGCTTAAACTGCAAGACTATACTTGTTCCCTAATTACAGAAGAGCACCAAGGATCTGTTAGTATTTCTGCCAGTGGGATTGATAAGTGTTGGCATAATCAGAGAAACTCTTGACTGCAGGCTTTCAAGTGTCCAGATCAGCTCTGGAGTTTGGAGAGGAAAAAAAAAGAGGACAAAAAAGACTGGTGAAAAAACAAAGTGGTAGGTCAGAGTGCTTGTTGCCAAGCTAAGTGGTGTTTTTTAATTCTCTATCCAAATCAGAAAATCCAGGAAAGGTAGTCCAGATTAAATTTATGACATTCTGAATGCCTTGCACCTGTTCTTAACAGGGTGAAATTTCCATTGCCCTCTAAAAGGCCTTAGTTAAGGTCTCAGTATCACCTTGGAACATTCCCTGACTGGATTGTGCAACCTTTGCTCGCACTGCTGCCCTCACTTCAGAAGCCTCTTTGCAAAAGCCAGTCCTTGTACTCCCTGAACCACTTCTGTGTATATTTGCATCTTTGATGTAGAGGTCCCCTTTGTAGTCCCTCCCGGCCAGGGATCTCCAAGACCCATATAAATATTAGTTATGAAATTCTAATGTAAGCCTGTGAAGTGGTTCATGACTTCTTTTAGTTCTACAAGAGGAGCAAACAGAGGTGCCAGGCTGGTAAGTGCTTTGCCCAGGATTAGAAATGCAGGTGGAACACAGCTGGAACAAAGGGTGTCAGTGGAAGTGCAGGGTCCTGTGCTCAGGTCCTCGCTGTTCACTGACAGAGCTGCAATTTTGAGCTGCACTCAGAGTTCATTTGGCCCTGGTCAAACCTCACGATTGACTCCCTGCTATTTCATTTATTTGCCTTTGTTTCTGTGTGAGGAAAGGAAACATGAGTGTGCTGCCAGGCTGGGGGTTGAGCAGGATGCTGGGCAGCGAGGGGGAAAGGGATGATGCTCCGGGACTGCCCGGTGGGTGTGAGGCTGGGTGGAGGTGTAACCTCAGTGATCCACAGGCGCTTTGCCTCTTACCCCTCACTGTCACCTTGGTGGCCGGATTCTGGAGATTTGGCGTGGAAAACACGGGCTGAAGGTGCCCCCAGCTCGCTGCAGGTATGGGGTGATCTCCCCGGCAGGCACCACCGCCCCTGCCAAGCCTTCCCCATCACCGCCCATAACATCGCCACCGCGACCTTGAGATGCTCCTGGCCACTGCCACCCCGTCTCTCAGCGCTGGGAAATCAGATCTCCCTCCCCTCGGCACGGCTCCCCGCATTTCCATCTCTGAAGAAAGAGCCGGGGAGGGGATGGAGCTTTTCCCTGAGCAGCAGTGACTGTATTTTCAGCTGTAGCCCGACAGATTGCTTCGCTCCTCTGCCTTATCATCCAATACCACCTTAATGCATGCAGCTACGCAAGGTTACCATTAGTGACTGATAGCACTGGCGCTGCGGACTGGAGGTTTTAACCCTAGATGAACCGAAATCTCTACACCACATCCTTGGCTCTCCCTGGATTTTCAGATATCAGTTATTTTTATTACTATTTTTGAGCTCTTTTTTTTTCTCTTTTTGTAAACCAGAAAATACAGTAAGTTTGTTTTTTCAGAGGATGACAAAGAGAAAACTCAGCCATTCTTGAGGACCAAATCAAGCAGTGGTTTACCTTGCATGGAGTGACTGACAGCTCTGGCCCTCTGGCATTGTAATTTATTTTCCAGGATCAACCCTTTGCAAGTATCACATGTCACGCTTTTAAAAACGTATATATAGAACCAGCTAGATAGTTATATTTAGTGCAACTGTAGGTATGGAGGCATTTCTTTTTTTAGCTTCTGTTGGTGCAAATATAGAGATAGGAGAGAATCGAACAACCTCTCCTCACCTCTCTCCTGTGAAAGCATCCCTTCCATCTGGCAGTGTGCCCAGAGGAGTCTGTAAAGCTGCTGTTGGGGAAGGGCTGTGGAAAGAACTGGCTGAGGAATGGTGAGTTTACAAGACATCCCCAATTTTCAGGGAAAGGTGCAAAAAAATCTCATTCCACCGCAGAATAAAAATGTGGTTCAGAATAGAAATAACAATTTCTCCCCTGAGCCCTGGAAGGTCGAAACAATTTATTTTGACCTTTAAAACCTACCTTGAGGCTATGCAGGTCACAGGAGGTGCACCAGTTGGTACGAGGGAAACCCCAAAGAGCAGAGCACCCCTTAGGTAAGCACCTGATGCCAGATAAGCATCCTGACTTGTATCAGCAACAGTGTGGCCAGCAGGAATAGAGAAGGGATTGTCCCCTGTACTTGGCCACCCCTCAAATCCTGTGTCCAGTTCTGGGCTCCTCAATTCGGGAAGGACATTGAGGTGCTGGAGCAGGTCCACAGAAGGGCAGCAGAGTTGAGGAAGGGTCTGGAGCACAAGTCCTACAAGGATTGGCTGAGGGAGCTGGGAATGTTTAACCTGGAGAAAAGGAGGCTCTGGGAAACCTAATTGCTCTCTACATCTCCCTGAAAGAAGAGTGTAGCCAGGTGTGAATCTGTCTTTTCTCCCAAGTAACAAGTGACAGGACAGGAGGAAATGACCTCAGGTTGCTCCAGGGAAGTTTGGATTGGATATTAGGAAAATTTCCTCATGGAAAGGGTTTTCAAGCATTGGAACAGGCTGCCCAGAGTCTGCCAGGTTGAGTCATCATCCCCAGGGGAATTTAAAAGGCCTGTGGAAGTGGCACTGAGGGGTGGACTTGGCACTGTTGGGTTAATAGCTGGACTCAAAGATCTTAGAAGTATTTTTCAACCTAAATTATTCTATTCTATTCTATTCTATTCTATTCTATTCTATTCTATTCTATTCTATTCTATTCTATTCTATTCTATTCTATTCTATTCTATTCTATTCTATTCTATTCTATTCTATTCTATTCTATTCTATTCTATTCTATTCTGTTCTGTTCTATTCTGTTCTGTTCTGTTCTGTTCTGTTCTGTTCTGTTCTGTTCTGTTCTGTTCTGCTCTGCTCTGCTCTGCTCTATCTTCCAGTTCAGGATTCTCCAAAGGTGCCCTTCTTAGCAGATTGGCCTTGGTCCAGGAATGGGAAGTGCTACCAACCATGCAAGGCTCTCAAGGCTCCCAGCCCTTCTTGATGACTTCCATTCTGGTAAATGGAGCATACTGGAAACTGGACAGCTCCAGAGCATGGGTGAGGAAACCAGGAACTGAGGAGTGTGTTTGGGCCCATTGATGTCCTGTCCATATCCCTGCAGAGCATGTCGAACCACACAAATGCACATTTTCCAAGAACAAGTTGTTCCAGGCAGTCCTGATTTCAGGCTGGGCATCAGGGAGGCCCTTGGCAGGGAGCTGGTGGCTGCAGGAATGAACAGCACATCAGGGCAGGGGGACACAGCATCCAGATACCCCTGGTGGTGTGGGGTCCCTTGCCAGCTCCCAGCTGTTCCTGACAGCTGGATCCCATGGCCTGACAGCAACTGTAACCTCTAAAGGCATGAAAAACAGACAAGTTTAACAGGTACATGGACTCCTTGTCAGATCTGAACAGAAACCTCTCCTCTGGTCTGAGCAAGGCTTTGTGTGTCCCAATAAATCTGTTTTCTCAGGCTGTTATCAGCTGGTCTGATAAAAGGTGTTACTCCTCCCTGCATTTCTCACTTTGCTTTTACAGTAGCCCAGGAAGGGTTCAGGTCTATGAACATATAACTTCCTGTTATAAATGCACCATAAAAACAAACACTTGCATTTTAAAAATGCTGTTGTCCTTTTATATTTCAGCTTTCCACTTCTCATCTGTTTGGTATCTCCTGGTCTGTCCACACATGGGCATTCTCTGTGCATGCACAAATCTATTGGCATGCACCTTTTCCTGTGTAAATTAGCTTCTTCCTTGGGCAGTTGTACATCACAGACTGGTGACACCTTCTGATCTTATTTTAGGAGCTGGTGGTATGTTTCTCACACGCTGACCTCAAACCTGCATTCACAAAAAATATCCTTGCTCTTGGACTCTGAGACCTTGTTTTTCACGTTTCCCAGCAAGAGAGAAATGTGGGCCTGATATTTTTGGGCCTTAGAGATTTTAGTCTGCTGGTAGCTTCTAACTCCTTTCTCAAGGGAAAAATTTCTTAGGAAAGCTTCTCCCAAAACAATCTTGGCAAAACAACTAACCTTTCCCAAAACAATCTTTCTCCAGGTGGTGCTTGCCTTTCTGGGTCTCAGAGAAAAACATTTTGGCTGTTTCTCTAGTTTAACTAATGGGATTGGGGAGGTGTCAGTCTTGTTCACCCATCGTGTTAAATCTGTATTGGAACACCTTATAAAATTAGACAATTAAAGGTTTTTATGCCTTTTGCCTTCTGAAATATTTGGAGTCTTTTGTTCATGTCCTATAGCGACATGAGAAAGATAAAGAACACTCAGACCCAAGAATGTATTTTATGATCATTGAGAAAGCAATAAAATCTTCTTCTCCAAAGCTGAGATTCATAATCCATGTGTGTCTGCCTGAGGCTGGTCCGAGCAGAGCTCCCACAGGCTGGGCTGTGGCTGACACAAGGTGATGGATGCAGTGTCACAGGCTGTTTGGAGGTGGCAGCATTCATGTCCTGGCCATTGGTAAGGGCTTGGAAGTTATTACATCCCTTGCTCAATGGGGGAGAGAGATAAGGAGGCTTTCAGCAGGGCCTAAACACATGGGGTTGTGATAAATGCAAATCCCTCAAGCTCTGCACAACGGGGCTAATGGGTCTTCAGCTTTAGCAGAAAGAGAGTCACAGTCTGGCTGACCTCGTCCAAGGAGGACAAAAGACAAAAGGATGAGAAACTGTAGGAAGCAGCAGCTGTGGCTGAAAGAGGGAGAGGTGTTTGGGTTCAGGGTCTCAGAGACGTGGTTGCAGTATCCATGGGGAGACAGGCCTGATGGCAATTAGACCAAAAGCATGCAAGTGGCAGGGTGCACATTTGTCTTGGTTGAAATCAAGGTTTTTGGAGGATTTGTTGAAGCCAACCGACCACCAGCACTCGCCCTGGTGTGGGATTCTCCAAGACAGAAGTCAGCCCTGGGATGTGCTGGCAGCCCTGGGGTGTTAACCTGCCCCTGCATTGAGGCAGCCTCTCCCTGGGGCTCTGATTGCTGAGGCCACTGCCAAGGTCATTGGGACCAAGGAGAAAGGCTCAAGGACACAGGGAGACACTGAGAGTGCAGGAACTGACAGTCCTGCTGTGCAGGGTTCAGCCCTGCTGGGATCCCTCTTCTCCGAGGTCTGAATGCCTGAGGTGTGCTGGTTAAACACTCACATCTTTCCCTTGCTATTCTTCAACCTTCAGAGATGCACAATCACCAGTATTTGCTGAAGCTGCTTGTAAATGATGTTTACTGGGAGGTATTTCCCGCTGTGTCTTCCCAAAAGATGTGATGCTGTCCCACAGCAGCAGCACAGCTCTGAACTGCCAGGAAGTTAAGGTAAAAATATCACCTTTCCCGAGGTGCTAAATGGCTGGTGTGGACTTGCATACTCAGTGTACTCTGCTCCCCTCTCTGCCACAATCAATACCAGTCTGATTTCTTCATCAGGGAGGAGGGGGGATGGAGATGAGCCATCCTGCTCATACCTCAGCTTTGGCATTTTGATTCCCAAACAGCCCATTCGCTACTAGCATAAAAATAATGTAAAAACAAATAGATCAAATAAATGTAGCTTGAAGACATCTCTATTACAACCCTGCTCTGTATTCTATAAGCAAAATATGTACTGTGCATACAAACACCGGGGGAATGAAGGGATACACGCATTAACACTGACACATCAAGTGGTTCCTTCATGAGACCATATTATCTATACAATCACCTACAAGTATTTACATTGCATGAAGGAGGTTCTCCAAACATCACCCCCAGCTGCACCACCTCGTGCTGCTCTTGGATGTAGTTCAGGCAAAGGATGAGGCCAAATCAATCCCTTCAGAGGGTGTTTTCACAAAAGACCTGGCTGCAGGGGGAAGAGCTGGGTGCTGTGACCTTGAGCTGGGGTGACTGGCAGGGTTGGAGGTAAAGCATCATGTTTGTGAAAGACATCATCCAACAGACAAAACAGGTAAGTCCACTGGAAGAAAAATGCTGAGAAGATCTCTAGTCGGGCTCAGCCTCGATCTTGGCTACAAGGTCAAGTGAGGCTTTTTTCTCCTATTTTGGCACTGGTTCTTTTGAACAGTTTAGCATAGGTAGGCCTTGCAAACTGTTCCCTAGGACTCCTCAGCAGGGCAGTTGTGGAGAATTTGCCACTCACAGGGTGCAGTTGGTGACTAAACTCACCTGGCATTTTTACAGCCTTTGCCGGATGAAAAACGTGTTGAGGAGGAAGAAAGTTTCTGAAAACCACCCATTCTGCAAACAGCCTCTGTCTGCAGACAGACTGAGTGAACACAACACAGCTGGCAGCCCAGAAAGTTTGAAAAACTCCAAAATCAATTAATGGATTTTTTTTTCATTGTTGACCCACACTTAAATCCTGGCCACTAGTTTGGACAGGGCACTTTATGACACTAATAAAACAAATTGTGGTGTTAAATGTTCAGTTCAGCAGGTTGCCTGCAAGTACCAGACTGACTTCAGGGCTACGTCACATCCTGACTCCAGCACAAGTTATCCATTTTATTTACTTAAATTCCCTTTGCAGGTTCAATGAGACACGTGCTTCCTCTCTGCTGCTCCTCCTAAGTCACTGTGATTACATTTGCTGTTACAAATGCCTGTTTGATTATATTGATTAAACAGTGCTTGTTTGATTGAGTATAATTTACAGGATAAACAAAAAACCACACACACACCTTTTTAAAAAGTGAAGTATCTTGGAACAAAAAGCCTGGAAGAATTCCTAAGCTATGCTCCTCCTGCTCAAAGCAGAAATCCACATTTTGTGCAAGGACAACTTATATGACACCGTGTGAAAATGTGGCCTGTATTTCTAATAAACTTTTGTGGTTTTTAATTACATGTCAACAAGCAAAGCAGGAGGTGGCTGGGACATCCACACAGGATGTGGGAGATAAGGGTTAAACTTCCACTCAGCCCAAGGGGAATGTGATCTATTGCACTTGCCTTTTACTTGGGGATTTTCTGTATCCTCTGTCTTCCAGCTGCCCTGGGACGTGGGTGCTCCCAGCCAGCTGTTGCAAAACATTTTACTATTTCTTGGCAATGGGAAAAGAAAACAAGGGAGTACCCATGTGAGGCAAGAGAGGCACACAGTTATGCTTGGTAAATAGATATGCAGAGTCCAATCTGAGAAATAAATGAATTTAGCATTCAGCTGTGGGTCCCTCCAAGCACACACCAACTGCTGCAGTAATTGTGCTGCAGCCAAGGGAGCAGGACTGTGGAGAAGGATTTTCTCTCCAACTGCAAAACCTCCTGTGGCACCTCTGAGGGTCACTTTTCCAATGCTTCATCTCCACTGGTGAATGTGACCACTGGTCAGGGGGATATAGCTGCTGCCTGAGGGTGGTAGGAGGCTCAGGAGAAGGAGAGACCTAAGTCCATCACTCTTAGGACACACACTTATGATTAACTCTACTCATACAATTCTTCCTCTGTAAGTAAAGGATTCATAGATAAGCTCCAGTCTATTATATGAAATGTTCCTGCTGGCATCAGTTGTTTGTACTTCTATGATTGGTGCCACAAAGTATTTCTCAATTATTGACAAAGCCAAAGTGAATGGGTCAAGTTATGTCACAAGGGGCACTTATATTTTAAAAACTCTGAATTAAACAAGATTACCGTGTACCAAGTTAGAAGTGCTTCCCATTTGTGGGGTGAGAATTTGCTCTAACTCAGATGAAGGGCTGAGCCATTGGGGAGTTTATTAGCTGGCACCACAGGGTCTCATCCAGACCCCATTCATGCATTTGAAAATTCTTCCTTGCCTTCCATGGGCACACAAGGAACCAAGAGGATGGGAATTAGCCTTGTGTCAGTGCCAAAATCTTTCTTGAGTATCTCAAAAAAAAACCTTGTCCAAAAGATTTGCTGCCAAGACAGATAATAAAGAGGGTGAAAGCTCACTCATTTAACATTCCTATGAGTTCTTTACTCACCTCAGACCTCAGATCTGTCTCCTGGACCATTGTTTTTTATTCTGACTATCAGGCTAGCATGTAAAGACCTCTCATGGCACAGTGAGAAGAGCCTCTCTCTAGATGTGCTTGTTCCACCATCTTCCAGTCTAAATTGGGCCACAGCTTCTGGAGCAAGGCCTGGCAGGGTGAATTTTACCCATGGCTCATGGGACAACCACTACATTTAGTCTGCAATTCCTGCCTCCTTCACACAGCCAGAGTGCAGGAAGGGGTCTGAGCAGAAATTGAAATCAGCCTCCTGGGTGCAAACAGGAAAAGACAGCACATTGCCACTGACACCCTTGGGATGTAGGCACCTATACAGAAAATGGATGCCTTAATCACTTAGCAGAGCCTGTCCACAGTGTTTATGGAAAACTGACACCCATGAGCATTTATGGAATTGCATGAATGTTTGATCCATGGCTGTGCAGGCAGCCACCATGTGGCACCCAGGCAGTCAGGCTCCTGTATCACAATAACAGTGTTTTGTAGCACTGTCCTCATCTCTACCTCTGTGGGTGTTCATCTATGGCTTGCCCCTGGTGAGCCACAGGAATATGTTCACTCCTTGGCTCAGTGCTGTAAAGTGAAGAGGAGAATGATTGCATGTGGGAAATAGTGTCCTGAAAGGAGCAACTGAGGGAACCACACCCCAGCTTTCTCTGGAAGAGCTGGGAAATAGCTCTCTCCTGAATCCTAGGGTAGGTGGATTAGGGAAAGAAGAGGTCTGAGAGCACTGACTGTGCTGGCCCCACTGAAGATGGAGGGCTGAACTCTGACCTGGCATCTCTGGTAGTGATGCTAATGAAAACATTATGCACTGTGAAGCCAGAGTTTGGCAGGCTCTTTACATCTACCTGTTATATGGGAGCTAAAAAAACCCTCACAATTGCTTCCTTAAACAAAGATTTGCAGTCAGACTGCGTGCAGGTCAGTTGAAGGCAGATAGAAGCCTCCCAAAGGACTCCAAAGATAAGATAACAAGCACACACACAAAAATGCAGTCTGCCTTGAACTCCTCTGGAGGGTCACTAAGGCACTGCAAAGCCAGCGCTGGGTTGAACGCTCTGGTTTGCTTGTGGACCCTCCAGTAAAATATGGCCTTTTCTCTGCAAACCTCAGTACCTAGAAAGGGAGAGAGGTGTGGAACATTCTTGTCTCTGGAGCAGGGATTGTGCCTGTTGATAAGCTGTGCCCGGGTGCCACGGCTTGACCTGCCCTGTATGGCAATACAGGAACCAGAGTGGAGCCCAGGGCTGGACCAAGGCTCCTGGATCAGCCTGACAGCCCATCCCTGAGAGCAGCCAGCGGTGGCTGGGGGGAAGGAGTCAGAGGAACATGGTGAGGAGATGGTCCATCTCATTGCCACCTTCTCAGAGCCTCTTCACAGACAAATGGGAGAGTTGAAGGACTGTCTGACCTGGAGCTCACCGCCAAAGTTCTGGGGGCTGCAGCAGTGGTTAATTCCAGCCACCCAACTCTGGTTAAACCCTGATGGAACTTCTTCATACTGGGGGCCACCATACCAGCTGGTGGCAGTGAATTCCCCAGTTCAGTTGTGCACATTGTGGAAAGGCATTCCTTTGTGTTTATTTTGAATTGGCTGCCTGCTAATTTCAAAGGAGTTCCCATTCTGTCCAATCTAATTTGGAGGATGTGTGCCCAGTGGCTAGACCATAGGAATGGATCTCTGAATTAATTCCATTTTCATCTCTGTCATTCTTCTAGAAGAGCAGGTATTATTATTCATTGGGGTGAGTTTCACCTTCAGCCAGCTCAGTTAAAATCACCCCAAGCAAGTACTGATCTGGAATTTGGACGAGACTAATGTTCCCTGTTCACCTGCAGAGAATAGGTAGAAACTAAACTAGGCAATAAAGGTAAAAATTCTGTTTTGAATTTCCAATGCCTGGATCGATCTGTGCAATTGAAACTGCTGCCAACGTGTTACAAAATAACTTGTCATACACAAGTAGACTCTATTATGTAGCAGAATGCCCGTAATTACAGCAAGATGAGAGCCCACACGTAGGGCAAAAATGTGTAATTTCTAAAAATAGCAATTTGCATACTGACCTAAGGACTGACTATCTATTGTAATTGTCCTATTTCTATTCATGTGTCTTCATGTCACTTGTAGTTTGCCAGTGAAACGGCACAAAAATCTTGAAAATAATCACCTAGGCAAAAGAGCATTTAACAACCTGTGTTAGCAGCTGAGATATTCACAGATATAGAGGTGCTGGATGTATCTCAAAAAGAGAAGTGGTGTCTGCATTAATTATAGTTTTGGGCACATGCTAGTACCACACTTAAAGCCCAGCCTCAATGGGATTTTCTTCCTTCTTTCAGAGGCAAAAAGCCACAAGGAAAGTCAGGCAGCCTTTTTGCAAGAGGTCGTTTGCATCCAGGACGTGTACAAATCTCTTCACATTTAGTTAGAAACTAAGGCAATTAAAACACCCCAGGCCCCTCCTGTTAACTCAGAAACATCATTATGAAGATGCTTATGCCGCGGCGGCTTACTATGCTCGGTTTAGTGGAAAACTGGAAAGCTGCATTTCCAGCCATTTGATCAACATTAGCCCGAGGTTGCTAATGACTTGCAAAAATCTGCCTCACAGTAACAACCTCAGGGAGACCGCGTTGTCTCCTCCGAGAACACCTATTTGTTTCCAGAATGAGAAGTTTAATTAGGTGAGGGGGTATTTTTGGCGGAGGAGTTCGTGCCTTGTGCCCTCAACAAACGAATCCTATGTGGCTGCGCTGGAGCCCCAGTTTTGGCACAGCCTCGGTCCTACTGGGGGAAAGGAAATTAATCTGATTTTAAACTGGCTCTCACTGCTTTCCCCCCTTTTTGCGCAAGCTGAGCTCGCTCCCCTTCTTTCGGAGTTTCCCCTGAGCACATGCCTTGGTTTGTGCATGGCTTTGGTGGCCGTGGGTGCCACCACAGGCTGACAGGGATGCCAGGGATGCTCCCGGGGGTGCCACCACAGGCTGGCAGGGATGCCAGGGATGCTCCCGGGGGTGCCACCACAGGCTGGCAGGGATGCCAGGGATGCTCCCGGGGGTGCCACCACAGGCTGACAGGGATGCCAGGGATGCTCCCGGGGGTGCCACCACAGGCTGGCAGGTGGAATTCCCGCAGCGGGGCGATGTCTGCGAACACAAACAAACCCATCCGGGCAGGCACGGAGATAAGGGACAGCCAGATGCCACCGGCATTCCTCAGGGCTTTCTCAACTTCCACCGTCCTAAAAAACCCACGCTCACGAGGCACGCTTAGGAATCCCCAAAGACTCTCCATTAAGTCACTAATTGCTGCTAATTATCGTGAGAATGATTGGTGAGTGCCGGTAATGCGCTTGGTGCTAAGGAGACGGCGGAGCAGCGCCGGTCCCCGCCGGTGGCGGCGGCACCGATGGAGATGGAGATGGATTTCTATGATTCTGTTTCTGTGGATTGAGCTTTTCTCTTAATTTTATTTTTTTATATCTGCATTTGTTATTTTTTCCACACGAACGTCTCTGTTTCATTTTGCTCCCTGTAGAAAACAGCAGCCATGCCACGATTGCCACGATTGGCTGCTCTGCACTCCTCCCTTTCCCCCCTTTGCCAAGATGTGTCTGCAGGCACATTCCCCAAATTATACTAAAGGCAGGCTGGCACTTCAAGGCACTCTCAGTTTAAGAAGAGGAGCAAGATGAAGACAGAGATGTGGTTTTGTTTTTTTTTTTTTTCTGGCAGGGGACAGTGAGCCACTGCAAAAGTTCCTCTTCAGAGGATAAGAGGGACTCTTCTCCTTCAAACAGCAGAGTAACACCCGTAGCTCCCTACCCTCCAAAGGGAAAACTGCCTGTAGTGAGTGTTCCCAGCTCAGGAATCCTCAGGCAGCAATTGCTTACCAGCCTCCTCTTCCCCAGCTGTTGCTCTTTGGAGAGTGATTTTTCTTAAAGCAAGCATTCCCCAGCTCTTTCTCAGCCAAACAAAATGGGCAAAATCAGTGATGGCATCTCCTACAGAGCGCCCTATTTAGTTTGCTGTCAAAATCATCGTATGTATTATTTTTGTGCGATTTTATTTCACAGCATAAAATTAATAGAGAAGGAAAGTGGGTCTTTAAAAATCAGTTGCAAACAGCATGTTCTGATGTAAATGAACACTCTCCAGCAGCATTTGCAAATCTTTACTGGATCCTTGTGCATCAGACTGAAAAGGAAAACAAACTGGGGGCCTGGCTACCAGGGAAGCCTACGTTTTTCTCTCTCTCTTTTTTTTTTTTTCCCCCTCTTTTACAATTCAAACTGAAAGGGGAAAAAAAGGCTAATAACATGCAGCTGAAAGCTAAATTAGATATTTAAAATTCAGTCTGTTAAGTTAGGGAAGGAATTGCTCAACACTCCAAGAAGAATATGCTTATGGTCCATGGTTCTGAACCCTGCTGAGAGACTTTGAGCTCTGCCCTGTCTCCATCTCCTGAGCAAAAGGAGTGCAAACCAGAGGCAGGCATTTCCCACTCAGCTTGTGTGGCTGTCAGCACCTGATTAGCAAAGGGGAAACCGGCCAAGATTATTTTTAGCCTTACAACATCCCTTTAAAATTTTCAACTCCACGAGACATGGTTTTATGATGAATGTGCACCTGAACAAAGTCCAATACAAAATTCCTTTTAAAAATTACACAGAAGTGAATGCAAACATATATGGGAGTTGGGAGCTTGGTCTCCAGGCTGCTGCCTGTCAGGGCAGCTCTCTGTGCCTTAAAGATTGGTCACTCCCTATGGGAAGTCATTCAGGAGGAAGGCTGAACCTTGCCAGACAAGCCCTAATTTTCGTATCTGTTATCTAGCCATCACAGCAACAGCCAGAGTGAGATTAGGCAGATACACAGATAGATACTTTACATTGCCTTCTAATGACAAAAAAAGGGCCCCAGGAAGAATGCATCACTTGCCCCAAGGGAGGACACAAAGGGTGACACATCTGTGATAAGGGAGTAGCTCCTGAAAAAAAATTAATAACCCACCCCCATAAGAAATTCAGCTGGTACCCTCTGCTTTCCCACTTTGACTCCCTATTTGTGCAAACTTTTCTCTCTTAATAACTGAAACCAATGGTGCGAAGCAGGTTGTTGAGGTGTCTCCTAAGAGACACCCAATTTTTGCTGTTGAAAGCCCATCAGACACACTGTGGACACAAAAAAGGGGGATTGCAACTGACCTGGTGGGGCTTTTCCTACCCCTGCCCATGCTGTGGGCTGGCTCTGCCTTTTCTCAGCTGCAATAAGCTGCTCAGGAGGGAAACAGAGAAGCTTTACCTTGAACCTTGCAGGACAATTTGTAGCCTGAAACGACTCACTGAGGTGCAGCAAGCTCTGTTTAGAAATGGATAGATCCAGCCTGGAGCCCTGGGAGACAATAACGCATCTGTTTGACTTCCTCAGTGGGTTTGCTGTGTGTAAATCATTTATCCCTGCTCCTGCTCCCCTTTCTTAGCTCTCACAATTTGTATTTTTTTGCTAAAAAAACCGACGCCTGCCTTTCTGTTGGTGAGCAGCTTGGGACACATTGCCTGGAGTCTGACCTCAAAGCAGGGTGGGATTTGAATCTGAAATCCACTCGGTTTGATCTCTCAAGAACCGCCGTGCTGCACAGCTTGTACATCTTTAGTGAAAAGGCAAGCCTTCAAATCCATCCTTTTCAGAGGCCCGTCTCCGTTGTCAGCTGCCATCTTCCGAGAGAAAGATCTAAAATTAGAGAAAAGCTGCCCTCCACTGCTGGAGAACACTGCTGCTGTGACATATGAAAGCAGAAATAAGCTTCAGATAAAGGTCTTCTGCTTAGGCTCACGTAATGAACAAGAAAGACTTTAGGTCTCTCCTGCCCAGCCTGGCGTTTGTGGGGATCTGACTGAAACGGGCAGCCACAGCACCAACACGAATCTTTGTCTGCCTAAGCATTTATACTCTGCCTGTCGTCACAGGCACTGCTATTTTGATGGAAACCTACAGATCCAAGTGGTTTCCTTTTAAATACCTTCCCTAGAAATCCCGAGGGATGCCAGGAGACCCTACTCTTTTCAATAAATCAATGAAAAAGAAGGAAACCCTGCGTGTGGGAACAGCGTTTCGAGACACTTTGAACGTGGTGGTTGTGATGAGGGGTGGGCAACGAGCAGGGACTGAGCTGTGGCTGCAGCTCTGGAGACCCCAGGTTCAAATGAGTCCTTCAGCTGGGCCTGGGGTGTCCTCAGAACACCCCCCAAAACCTACTGGCAGTGGTAACACCTGGGGATGAGGAGTCTGGGGTATCCCTGGTAAACCCTGGTGTCTGCACTCCACAGTCTCTGCCTTCTGCTGCATCCCTCACAGTAAACAGTGCTCTCCTGCCCTGGAGGGATTAGTGGGGCTTACAGGGTTAGATCTGCTCTAATGTACCATGGCAGAGCAGCCCGGGCGTGGTGCCCAGAGGCAGAGAACCCTGGGGAGAGCCCCTGCTGCTGCCAGAGGGGAGAGGAGCTGGTGATGCACCAGAGCGAATTAAGACAAGAACTGATTTTAAGCTTCCCATTACTTGGAGGCAACGACAATAAAGCAGGGTTTTATTAGCAGCAAAGCAGTGTGATGGTTTCCCTTTTAACCTGTGTGTCTTACAGTGTCCCAAAACCAGAGATCCTGCTCTAACACAGCTGCTGAGACTCGCAGCGAAGAAAACAGAAAACAAACCTCCTTCTTCCCTCTCTTTTTCTTCCTGTTCCCTCTTCCCCCAGGCATCCAGCCCCAATTCCCCTCTGTGCCACGGCTCATGTCTTCCTGTGCTGGTGATGTCATGCCATAATTACCCCTCGGTGGCTCCAGCAAGAGCTGAGAGCTGCCTGCATCCCTGTGCTCCCTCAGCCTGGCAGCAGCGGCTGCCGTGTCCCACAGCGGCAGGCAGAGCTGGGAACAAGGGGCTGCTCTGCAGGAGCCATCCCAGGAGTCTGTGGAAGGGGAAACTTGGTCAGAATAACTGCCTCAGGAGCCACCTCGCTCAAAAATGTGTTGGTCAGTAGCTGAATTTAAAGAACCTTGGCACTGCAGCCAAGTTCTCTCCTGAGAGAGGGAGAGCAAAGCACAGAGGGAAAAGTGCAGAAACTGCACTCGTGAGGAGGCTTTGCTTTCACACGATTGCAGCATATCTGAAAAACTTGTCAGAAGCATGAGGTGCCTTCAGGAGCCCCTTTCCCACATTGCAAACACAGGAGAGGCTGCTCACTGTCTTTATTCTCCCTGCACTGGGCCCCAGCAGCTCCAATCCCGTGTGCTGGCACCACAGGCTGCCCGCAGAAGAGGCTCTTGCTGGGATCCTCTTCAACACAATGACACAGGACAGCCAACTTTGTCACGTGCCTGGCAAAACCAGAGCCTGAGGGACAGTGCACATGGCCTCCCTCCAGGGGCTGGAGTGCCACTGTGTTTTCCAGACCTTTTCAGATCCCTGCAGCTCATGAGACAGCAATGTGACAGGGGAAAAAACCAAAATTCATAGCTGGGCTGCAAGCGCAGGAGAAACAGGCACACAGCACCTCACAAGGCACACAGTGTGGCAGGTAGGATCCTGTGGGAGAAGGCAGCTTAAGAGGGAGTGGGATTTGGCTACTGGAGTTAAAAGGCACCCATTTTTCTTAGGCAGGAGCAGTAGAAGTTTGTCTTCCTGAAGCACTAAAGCATAACCAGGATGGCTCATCATCTCCTGGCATCACCCCAATGCTGTTATTACTGTTGGTGCTGCAAAGGGATCAGATCATTAAAGATTATTAAAGGGCATGGCTAAGTCTGTGCAGCTAAAAGTGCACATACTTTTAGCATCAGCAACATTTCAGGCCTCATTCAGAATCCAATGAAACCACTGGGAAAAATATCCTGTTAATCCCTTGAGTCTTCCCCTCTGAGATTGGCTTTATGGGAATAGTCCCAACAGGAACCCAAGCTGACAGTGGAACTTGGCTACTTGCACAGATGGAAAACCAGGACACATTGCTTAATCCAAGAAACTTGAGTATTAGTGAGTCCCTGTTGCTTGGTATGGTATCACTGCCATGCATGACTCTGGTGGATTTGCTCCAGAGCCTTCTCCTTCATTTTCCTATGTCAGAATCAAACCCTGACTGAAAATGGGTTATTTATTTTAAGCCAGGCCGTTCAGATCAAGTTCTTAGGATGTCACTGACAGAAGCACCTGATCCCTAATCTCTGCTTAGCCTCTGACTTTGCACTTGACTTAGGTGGGTGCTAGCCTGCGCTGCTGGAGTGGCTGTGGCTGCAGCCCGAGGTCCCAGGACCAGGGGCTTGAAGGCTGGCAGAGAAGGAACAGAGAGGGAGATGGGCAGATGGGCAGCTGCCTGAAACCCGAGGAGACAAGGCAGGATGGCTTTTTGCAGGCAGGACCAGATGCTGAGAGTGAGGTGCCCCTGGGATCAGCAGAAATGAGGTGCCTTTGCTGTGAGGCTGCAGAGCAGGAGCGGTGCCAGGACAGGGTGGGAAGCTCGGGGCATTCAAACAAAAGAAGTGGACACAGTTAAAAGGATTTTCTGGTGTTTGTTTAGCTTGGCTGCTACACTTTGCTAAAGAAAAGGGTTTTTGCTAAAGTTGGAACAAATAGGAGATCAGAACATTAAATAAAGGGTTAGCAAACCTTCCAGGAGTGCTGTGTCAGGTATGCTGATGAGGTCAAAATTTAATTCCACACTGAAATTGGAAATTTCAAGTACAAATGTTCATGACAAGCCAAATTATTTTACCTACCAAACCTCCAGGTTCTCTGAAGAGTCTCTTTCATAGTCATTTGTCCAATCAGTATTTACAGTAGTAAAATTCACTATGGAAACAGAGACAGAAAGAGAGCAACTTTTTAGTCTATACAGGGCAGACACAGGTAGGAAAGTTGGAAGCTGTGCAGCCAGCCTGCCTTGGGGCCTTCCCTAGGCTGACAAGACCTGCAGTGCCATCTAAACCTCTCCCATTGATCTTCCCCTTATCCCTGCCCACTCCCTCAGCTCTTTCATTAAATTATACTAAGGATAGCAGTAATTTACGAGTGGGATCAAGAGGAGCAGAGGGATGGGAGGATAAGAAGAGTGCACCCAGAGGGATTGTGGCTCTTGGAGGGATGTTCAGGGGCAGGTTGAGTGGGGTGCTGGCACAAAGCTCCCAGGGCTCTGATATCAGGCCTCTGCTGGGTGCAACACTTTAGCCCAGGCCAAAAAACCAGGCAACATAATGGAGTGGTGCAGCTTCCACTCTGATAACATCTGAGGAACTCCTGGGTATTTGGGGAAAACAGAGGCGTTCATCTCCTCATTGCCTGTGAGGCAAGAGGAGCAGCATGAGTAACTCCTGGCAGGGGTGAGTAACAGGCTCACAGCTCGGGCTGTGTGCTCCTTGCTCAACACTGCACTGCCCAGCTACAGCTAAGCCAGGAGCAGCTCTGGTGATATATCACATCCGAGTTTGGGACTTATGGGTAGTAATTACTGTAATTAAGCAGTGGTCTCAAAATACTCCCTGGGTTGTGAATGCTTCTGTGCTCAAGCAAACTCACATTTACCTAACTGAGTAAGGGCACAGCAATTCTGTCCCATAAGGTTTGGATAGCATATTAAATTGGTGTCCTCAAATTGCACATCTAGTTAAAACACTCTTATAAGTCATTTTCATAACTGTTTGCAGTATAAACATATTACCAAGTTAAAATTAAATGAGCAATTATCATATAGTATAATATAATATAAAAATTCCCTCCTTATAACACAATCTAAAATTCACCAAACAGAACAGCAGTGCTGTGTAACTAAGCAAACAGGATAGGTGTGAAATTAAACAGGATATAGATGCATTGTGCTGGAGAGATTTGGTGGTGGAAATGAGTCACCTCTTTGTCACTAACAGCATCACTACCAACTACAGCTTGCTGTGCAGAGGGGGAGGGAGGCATCCAGAACAGCAGTGGCTGTGCAGAAATGACACCAGAGCCATCCCAGCCTGCACTCAGTCACCTTTAGCAGTAAGGAGTGCCACCAGTGAAGCTCAGAGATGCCCAGGGCCCCCATCCCTGCTCCAGCAGCTCCAATCCACTGCCATGGGAGCTGCCTCCACCTGCCTGCACACAGGGATGGTGCCTCGTGGCTTGGAGATGACTGAGAGCTTATGGGCAATACTGAATCCATGCAATGCCTCTGATAAATAAAGTCATGCAGTGTGATGTTAGAGCTGTTCCAGTGACCTGAATTCAGAAATGAGCTCTCTTTGGTGACCTGGTCTCACCATGCCCAAGAGGGGCAGCAGGACTGTGTCCCATGCAGCAGCTCCTGCCCTGCAGCCTCAGCTTCGCTCTCAGCTGCCAAGGGGTGCAATCCCACTTTGAGGTGCACTGGCACAAGAATGGGACAGGGCTGTGGTCCCAAATTCAGCCCAGAGGAGCCCTGCTGCCAGCCCCTCTCGCTGGTAGCCCCACAGAGAGGAGAGGGGCTGTTAGGTCCTGGTGGTGCCCTTTTCCAAAGGACAGCTCCACAGCTCCTTCCACATGCTGTCCCACACCAGGCTGCCCTGGGGACATCCCACTCCTCAGGGGACAGGAATCAGGTGCCCTGACTGAAGCAGAAAAAAAGAGCTGACTTTGCTCCACGCTATTTTGCACATTAATTGTTACATAAATGCATTCAAATATTTGTAAGGTTGATTGAAAATGTTGCTAAATCAGACTGCTCAGATTTACCCACCAGAAATTAAATCAGATAATAAACAATCAGCATTTCATTCCTACAAAAGGATGATAATTCTGTAGGACTTTGGGTTTATATTGTCTGTGCACCTGCATGTGGAATGCTAGTGATAAAGTGAGATTTGATAGCAAATTGGACTGGCAGACTGTTTTTGAACATAATTGCTCAAAAGAAACCACCCGGAATCAATTTAATCATAGTGCAAGTGATTTTTAATTTCCAATGGGACAAAAAAGCACCATTCACGTTAGGATTTTACTGACTTTGGTTTGTAATCATGGAATGTCTGTATTGTAGCCAAGCTAATTAAATAAATGCTAAGTATTTCTCACTTTGTAATACAGAAAAAAAATTATTAAAAGTGCCTCCTAAACAGCAAACTGAACAAAAGCTAATGGCCTGGCAGCACATTCAAGCCATGGTTAGACACAGCCTGTTCTTGTTGTAGTTGTGAAATTCTGGGACAATTATTAGCAGTTTCTCTTGAGGCTCTCTGGGCAATTAGCAGTGGCACTAACAGAGGGTGGGGAACACAAAGCCCAGTTGCCAGAAAGAAAGCACTGCTGCAAAATCTGAAATCTGGAGTGCAACGCTGAAATCTGTCCTGTAGAAAAAGGTGCTGCCCTGGCAAAGAGGGGATGCCCAGTGAGCCATCCTGCCCTCTCTGCTCTTGCCTTTGAGGGCAGGAGAAAAGCTGTGCAGCCACCAGAAGGAAAGAGACAGGAGTGCCAGTGCCCCTTCCTGCTCCCCCGGTTGTGGAGTGGTGTGGGTGTGGCAGAGGAAGCAGCTGCTCACAGCTGCCTGAGCATCAGAGGGGAAAGCAGCTGTCAGGTCATGCGGTGGCTGGAGCATGAGTCCAAAAAACACATGGTGTGTATTAGGAAGAGGAAAACACACTGCCCCATAGTACCTCGGGCCTGAGAGGAAAAGGCTGAAGCAATTACGTTAATTTCATTTGGGATGGGAAGTCATCTCCAGCCTGCTTTTATTGTCTAAGTGGTTCTTTTTAACTAATTTTGGTGTTTGTTCTGGATGTTGCTCTCTTAGCTGGAAGCTATTAGGGCATAGTGATCTTAGAGCCCTATACCCTGAGACAGAGATCTGAGATGAGACAAAACTGGATTTTTGCCTTCTCATCCTGCTTTTGATTTAGTAAGGGAAGAATTAGACCCTACATTCTCATGGGGGAAACATTAGGAATATTTTTTCCTCTGATCCTGTTGAGCATCTTGAACAAAAGAATATAGACAGCATGGCAGAAGGGTGAGGTTCTTCTGCTCCCCTCCCTGCCTGCAGCATCCCCCTCCACCAGGAACCTGCCTGGCAGCAGGTGTGGGTAGTTCTGATGAAGTAGCCAAAGAGCAAAATGTGCCTTTCTGCTTTTGTGCTGCCTTTGTGAGGGCTGTGGGAGGACAGACAATACCCGGACTCTCAGGATGCCTGGCAGCCCACAGCCTTCAAACAGCTCCACACAGCGAGGCTGAAGTGGCAGAGTGAGCCTGGGCTTTGCAGGACACGGCTCTGGGAGCCCTGCATTGCTGTGGGACACTGATCTGAGCCCAGAGCTGAGAGAGCCTCCCTGAATCACTGCCTGGCTCTGTGTGCCTGAGCACCAGAGGAACACAGGAGCTGTGCTGGGCACCAGGGGATCCCACACCACAGAGGTAAGGGCTCTGGCAGCACAGCTGAAAACACAGGGGTGCTCAGGGAGCTCTCAAACACAGGGGTGCTCAGGGAGGTCTCTAACCCTGGGGTGCTCAGGGAGCTCTCTAACCCTGGGGTGCTCAGGGAACTCCCAAACCCAGGGGTGCTCAGGGTGCTCTCTAACACAGGGAGCTCTCAAACACAGGGGTGCTCAGGGAGCTCTCAAACCCAGGGGTGCTCAGGGTGCTCTCTAACACAGGGAGCTCTCAAACACAGGGAGCTCTCTAACCCTGGGGTGCTCAGGGTGCTCTCGAATCCTGGGGTGCTCAGGGAGCTCTCTAACACAGGGAGCTCTCTAACCCTGGGGTGCTCAGGGAGCTCTCAAACCCTGGGGTGCTCAGGGAGCTCTCTAACCCAGGGATGCTCAGGGAGCTCTCTAACCCAGGGATGCTCAGGGAGCTCTCTAACCCAGGGATGCTCAGGGAGCTCTCTAACCCAGGGGTGCTCAAGGTGCTCTCTAACCCAGGGAGCTCTCTAACCCAGGGAGCTCTCTAACCCAGGGAGCTCTCTAACCCAGGGATGCTCAGGGAGCTCTCTAACCCAGGGGTGCTCAGGGAGCTCTCTAACCCAGGGATGCTCAGGGAGCTCTCAAACACAGGGGTGCTCAGGAGGGACCTCAGGGAGCTGCAGGCTCCCGAGGGCTGCCAGCCCACATGAGGGGAACACAGAAATAACCAGGGAACTGATAAAAGTGGCAGCTCCCCTTTCTAATCAGATGTATTTAGGGTCATAAACACTGCCTTTTGTCTGGCAAAGTGTCCCTGATGAAGGGGCAGCATTTAAGGCCAGGAAGTTTTTCCCTGCCTCAGACACAGGGGCACAAAAAAATGGGTGTTTATACATCGCACATAGCAGTGCAATGCCCAGCTCATCCTTCAGGCTTTTGGCAAAACCAGCCTGCTCCACTATATATATATATTTAAGATTGATAATTCCTGTCACAAGAAAGCCCCAAGCAGTTGGCCTGGCTTTAATAAAACACAAGTCACTGATGCCTTCTCTCTTGTGCTCAAGGGTGGAATAAAAGTTGTGCTTGTCCTTTGTGGAGCTGGGAAAGGACGTGCATCAGAGCATTTTGGGCACAAAGCCTGAACACTCAGGGTTAGGCTTCCCCACCCTGCAGGACTCAGCTCCAACACAGCTTAAAGAGCAACCCAGTGTTCAGGCAGGGGAGACCAGTCCCACCGAGAGCCACCACAGCCCTCACTTGCCTGGGTAATTGTGAGCAAAGAAACCCACCGGCTCCCTGGGGTTAAGATGCTCTGGGGCTCAGTCACGTCAATTTTTTCTTCACAAGGCAAGGATACCAGGAAAAAAAAAAAAAAACAAACCAAAACAAACCACTACAACAAGCTCAAGGCATCCAGAAGCTAGAAGGTAACCTAGACCAGGGAAAGTCAGCTTTCATTCTGAACAGGTGTATTCCCCACACACGCAGCCTCAGTGCCATATTATTGGATATGAAAGACCCTTTTTTACCATTCCTGTCCCACAAAACCCCAGGCAGCCTTCATAACTCCACACAGAATTAAAAATGAACGAAACTTACTAATTACACCCAGCACTAGTCAAATAAGAAGTAAAGATTTAAAAGGGCATGCCATCTATCTATCTATCTATCTATCTATCTATCTATCTATCTATCTATCTATCTATCTATCTATCTATCTATTTAATTATTTTGAAGAGCTCGCTTGAGAATGGCAACACCCCCAACCTAACCCATCGTATTCCCAGGGAATGACACAGCTCTGCAGGATGGTTAAAATTAAACTCGTTGAAAGGCTCTCTGTCTCCTATACTCCACGGGAATTTCCTGTGACTGCTGCCTTTAGGGAATGCCTAGCAGGGAAGTACCGGCAGGCTTTATCTGTCCTGCTTTATCTGTCCTGCTTTATCTGTCCTGCCCCACCCTGGGGAGGGGAATCTGCCGGGACAGGGCTTTGCTGTCTCTCCGGGTGGGATTCCGGTGTTTATGGGAGATCGGTGCCGCTCGGAATGCCCGGGGTGTCCGGCTGGATTCCCGGCGCTGCCCCGGGAGGGTTTCTGGCCGCTGTCTCTGCCCCTGGGCTGGATCCCCTCGGTTCTTTGGGAGATGCTGGCACACCCAGCTCCTGCAGAAACCACAGCTCCTCATTATCCTCCTGCTTGGATTTATTTCAGTGGGGACAACTGATGGGTCCCAATGTTTTTCCTCCCTGTGCCCTGTGGAACAGGACAGCAAAACCTGAAAATATGGCATAAAATATGCTTTTCCCTGATGAGATGTTTTTAAGGTAAAAATAAAAAATGCAATAGAAAGCTTCAAATAAAATAAAAAATGACAGCATCCTCTAGGGAGAAGATGCAGGCACTTACTTTTCTGGCTTATTCAAAATTGGGATCTCTTTACTTTATGGTTTATTTTTCCTCTTCTGAGACCTGTGAGGCCAGTAGGAATTGTCTGATTATCCCCAATGAGCTCTGGCCTCATCCTGAACAACTCACTACCCTAAACATTACCTGGCCAGGAAAGTTTTGCCAGATGCTCCAGCACAGGAACAAAGATGACACTACTATTGTGGTATACCTGCCTTCTCCATATGCTGCTCCTTGATTTTCAAAGTTCAACCACAAAAGAAAAAACAAGCATTTTGGTGTAGCTGCCCTGTGTTAGGATCTCAGGCTGCACCCAGAAAAGCTTTCCTACAAACACAAGGATGGAGGTGAAATCCCTGCAATCATTTATCCTGGTCAGAGCTCTGAGGGTTTCAGCAGCTCCACAAGCTCCTGTGGGAAGAAAGGAAGAAGGAGAGTGGTGCTGAGTGACTTGGGAGACCAGCATCAGACTGGACATCACATAATAAGGAGTAAAAAGGAATGCTGCCAAGGTTTCCCACAGTCTCTAGGACAGCTGGGAGCTTCAAAACCTTCCCTCTGTGTCCCTCCCGTGTCTCTGTTCCACTGAGCAGTGGTTCAGCTCCTCAGGCTCACCTTCCTACCCTGTCCCTGGGAGGCCAGGCCACCTCTTCAGGTGTTTCTGAGACAAACATCAGGGTATGAAGGGTTATGAGGGGCATCTCACAACCTGCTTTGCTGCTCTGGAGGGAACAATCCATTTGTGGGGAAGGATGTGAGTTGGTCACAGTCCCCTCAAGTGCCAGGATGGTCTTTGGGACACAGTCCCCTCAAGTGCCAGGATGGTTTTTGGGGTCACAGTCCCCTCAAGTGCCAGGATGGTCTTTGGGGTCACAGCCCCCTCAAGTGCCAGGATGGTCTTTGGGGTCACAGTCCCCTCAAGTGCCAGGATAGTCTTTGGGGTCACAGTCCCCTCAAGTGCCAGGATGGTCTTTAGGCTCCCAGCCCCAGGGAGAGCCAAGTTTCCTTGCCAAGCAGAGGGCTCACCAAGCATTTCCAAAGTGAACCTGACACTAGTGGTCTTTAGGGCATGCAATAAAAACTGGTGTCAGGGTAAAGTTTATGAAACACAGGGGACTGCTGGGGAAAGAGGGGCCTGGGGAGAAAATGCACATTTAAGAGCAGGGATCCTGGCAAGGGGAAGCAGCAGATTGCCTCTTACCACCAAAGGTTACACAAGCAGCTGGACACATATATATAGCTGGAGAAACCTTAGGAGCTGACCTGGAGAACAAACATCAAGAAGTGCTGCAGTCCTTTGTTTCAGTGCAGCTGTTTTACACCCCAGTAATTTAATATACGCTTTTTGTAATAGACACACTGCTGCCAGTACCCACCAGAGCCCTGTGTAGCTGTGCTGACACTGATGGGGACCCACAGAGAAGGGAAATCCACCAGGACACGGGGCTTCCTGAAGACTCAGCACCCAGATTCAGAGCAAAAAGCAGGAATACTCTTCTTTTAGCATTTAGGCCACCAACACAGCGAGGCAGCTGGGAGTTGTCCTCCAAAATCAAACGAGGGATGCTGCTGCCTCCATTTGGCATGGGTTATTTATCAGTCTCCTAAACACTGTCCTTTTCACTGGGTACAGGATCTGCCCTTGGATACACAGATATGAAAGAGGAGGCTAAAAAAAGCACCCTGGCACTGACAAGCTGATAGTGAAGGTTTGAGGGGAAAGTTAAGTGAGCCTGATAAACCAGCCCATCACACTGGTCACAAAACTGCATAATGTTATTATCCTGTTAATTCTTAGACTTGTGTGTAACAGGGTGATGGTCATTCCACACTGAGCTGAGCCACCAAGCCACATGGCACTTTCACCTGCCTCCCCTCATCCTTTCAGCAGCTGCCTGGAGCACTCTCACCATTCCTGCCCTGGCCTGCCCTGGGGCTGGTGGGTGCTGCCAAGTGTTCCTGCTGGTTGGCAGAGGTGCCAGGTGTCCCCACAGCTGCCCTCCCTGCTGGCACAGTGTGTGTCCCCTCGGTCCTCCAGCCCTCCAGGCACAGCTGGGGTGACAATGTGAATGTGGATGGTGCTGAGGACAGGACCCACCCTAGGAACGCTGCAGCTGCAGCTTTGTATCCCAGTGTCAAACCAGAGAGTCCTTTAATGTCAGGTTTCAGGAGAGTCTGGAGATGCCCAGGCCCTCCTGCAGGAGCAGCAGCACATCTGAGCTGGATCCCTTGCGAGAAAAGCTGCCAAACCTCATGGATTGCTGTCCAGTTGAAACTTTTCCAGTATCCCTCTGCCCCCTCTGCCTTACCACAGAATGCCTTATTTTTCATTCCTGCACTTTGAAAGCTGCCCTGATCTTTGCTGCACCTCCCACAAGCAGGCATCTCTATCATTTCCAAGGAGCCATTGAGCAGACTGGTCTGCAAGGGGATGGAGCAGGGTGGGTGAGGGAGGCACAGGAGCTGTCCCAGCCTCATGATGCCCTCAGCAGAGGCTCCCCCATCCTCTCACTCCTGTGCCAGCACCTCCCATCACCCTTCCCTGTCACCCTGCCCCTGCCCCCTGTCCCCTGCCTCCTGCACTTTCCTCACCTCTCCACAGAGATCTGTCACTTCTTCAGTGCTCGCATAGTCAGGCTGTGCTCTCCTTGTTTTCTCCCAGTGTTTTTTGTCCTCCTGCAATGTAAATTAATGTGGGATATGCTTTGGCCTCTCTCCTTCAGGAATATTAAGGAAAACTATTAATTATATATTTTTTTCCATTTATCAGTGGCCAGCTCACATCAATTAGTTATCTTTACCATGTCGTGCAAGTAAATTTGCTGTCTCCTCTTGAGACCTTTTCCTTTGCATGTCTGAAGAGTTTCATGTTTACCTTGATCTCTTGCACAATATTTCTTCCATTATTTATTTTTCTTTTGTGTGTTTGTCTGTGTGTGTGCACACGTGCGTGTTACTTCTTTCACTCTCTCCCCTACACTCTGTAACACCTCCCTCCCTTCTCTGGGGTGATGTTTTACACTTCACACATGCCTCTCCCTTATCCTTGATTATTATCTGTTCTTCCACATTCATTCACAGTGCCCTGCTTTAACTCCCATGGGATTTATCCCTGTGTGGCATATAAAACCCATGGACAGGCTGTGATTTGTGTGCCACTGCTTCATCCCCTGCCAGCTCACTTCTTGCCCTTTCTCTCCTTTACCCTGCCTGGTTCAAACTCACCCACACTCCTCGCTTTTCCCTATGCAGCTGCACTAGAAGCAGATTATCTCCATCTCTCCCCGTTTGGGAGCTGCTTCCCCCTTCCTTTAGGATTTAGTGGAGCCACAGGCTCTGCCCCTCTGCAGTGGGAGCTCCAAACAGCCTCAACCAGCAGCAGGAGCCCCTGGCTGACCCCAAACTCAGCTCAGTGCCCAGCAAGGATGCCTGGTCATGGGCTGCCCCAACGCCACAGTGCAGCTGGAGGGGCTGGGCAGGAAAGGGTTAAACTGCAAGGGAGGCCCGAGGGGCTGGGAGAGCAGAGAAACCCAGGAAAGGGCAAAGTCGTGAATCTGCTCTTTCCTCTGGAGACCTGCAGGGCCGCAGGGCCGGGTTTATCTCGGCCATGCCAGCCAGGAGATTGTTTAAGACATCCTTTAATCTGTCCCAAGAGTTAGGGTGGGCCTGTGATTTGAATCACCAGCCCCATATACCATTGTCCTAATGCCCCTTATCTCAGTTATTGCTAAACTTTCCTCTGCAGCAATTACACCTTTCCTCTCCAATCTCCCCCAAAGCATCTTTTACTATTTACCAGCATTGATTTTCTGCATCCCATTTTATTTATGCCCATTGTGCTTTGAATTATTAAGTAAAAGGCAAATTTGCAGACTCTGGCATGTTCCTGAGTCCCTCTGCGTGTCTGTTCTTGTTTCTACCTCTTGCATATACCACAAATTGCTTTCATTAGTGGAGCTACTTTAAGAACTTCCAAAAGGAAGCCTTGAAGAGGAAGTGCACATATTTTTGTTTTTTATGCCTAGCACCTCTATTCTATTTTATCAGTGGACAGATGTGTGTTCTTGTCCATCCTTGGGATACTCCCCTCTTCTCCATGGATTTCTTGCTAAATAAAAAGAGAAATGCCTCCTACCATGGAAACATTATCTGGGCTCCTGGATCTGGGGCTTCGCAGTCACGGGAGGTGATGTCTTTTGTCTGTTTGCATGGGAAGATCTCCCAGGACAGGTCATTGATTCAAGAGCTGGTGATGGGCTAAAAGCAGTCTGTAGACTTGTATGGGTGGATAATGACTATTGGTAATGGCTCTGCACATTCAGCAAAGCCTTAACAGATACAAATCCACTCGTGCCCACTGAAGAACATCTTCTAGACCACAGCTGCCCAGCAAAACATCAGCTGGGTCCTTAGGATGGACTTCCTCTGACCAGAGTAAGGTAAAGAGCTAGGGACAACCTGGAGAAATCAGAGGAGCTGTGGGAAATGACAGACTCCAATAACTAGAAAATTGAAACACACACGGAGAAAAACCTCAAGTGTCTCTGTCTCTGGTTTGCTTAAACATGTTACTTCAATTCTATTTTGTTAGGCACAGATTTCTTTTTCCTTCCTGACAAAGATTCTGCCTGTCCTTTCTTTTCCCCACGGCCGTTGCTGCTAACTGCCACTAGAAAAAGCAACAGCAGAGGGGAACAAAGAAACTATTGTCAAACAAAAGCAGGCATAAATAAATGGAGGTTTCCTGGGGTACTCCTAAAAACTAGACAAAACCTCCTTTCTCTTCCAGAAGAACCCATTTTGTAATGAATCATTAATTCCCCAGGGGTTATTGTTCAGCTGATGAACGTGCATAATGCTCAGTTACACTGGTGCAGGTGCTGTGGGTATAGCACAGAATATAGAAAACATGTCAGTTCCAGGATGCTGCACAGATTGCAGCATCTGCCACGCTAGGAAATGACCTGAAACTATGGTTTCAATTTTCCCTCTTCAGCAAAACAGACTTTGTTTATTGGCCATTATGATGCAGAGGTTTATATATTTAACAGGCATCTTTCTAATAACTTCTGTATCTCTGAATCAACCCCCAAGCAGTTTAATAAGAGCAAGGCAGCTCCATTTTTACAAGGCTGAAAATACTGAGGAGGGGAAGCATGTTGCTAAAGAGAGGTTTGTGAGTCTCTGATGGGACAGGGCCCTGCCTTCTTGGAAGGCAGCTTGGTGTTTGAGATTTTAGGGATGAGCTAGGATTATTCTATGGGTTTTTCCAGCAAGAGCCCACCAAAGCCCATGGAGGTGAAGGAGGGGTTGTACCTTCAAGGGCAGCTGCTGTGGGATGCCACCAGCTTGCTGGACAATGAGCCAGCACCTGGCCCTGGTGGGAGATCAGAGGTGAGACACAGTTGACCACTGACTGCCAGCATGGGGGTTTCTCCCATGGGAGAAAGGCTGCAGACACCCAGCCCCGTGAGGGGCCACTGCCTGCTGAGATGGTTCCTCATCCCCGCTTGATGGCTGTTCTGCAAGCTGAGGCCAGGAAGAGGATGTCAGGCATGCCAGTTGGAGGCAACAGTGGTTTGTCAAGCCCCTCCCAAAGTCCATCCAGATGAAGTTTACTCAGCTTCCTCCCACAGCCAGTTGTGACTTCCTTGCCACATCTTGCAAGATGTTTCTGGTGTGAACATCTGCTCCCAGCAGCTGGTTGATGCTATCACCTGCTTTTGGTCCTTAGGAAGAACCTGTGGTACCAGAACATCCCCTTGCCTCTGTATGATCAGTGATCCCTGGGGATGGGACTACAAGTGGGGGTGGGCCACCCATGCTCTCAAGGAGGTAGAGCCACCACCTTGTGTCTCACCACGTGGCCTTTACCATTAGAGAGGACTCCATCTCCTGCAGGTGTTTCTCTCCTGTGCTGTGTCCTTCTCCATGGTCTTCCAACACCACTTACAGCTGGGCTGTTGGACCCTGGGTTGAGCTCAGTTGCCTCTCCCCTCCACATTCTCAGAGGAAGGCATTTTGTCCAGGCTGTGAGACAGTTTTGGGGGGTATATTCTGTCCCCCTCTCTATTTTCTCAGCATCCTTGTAGGAACTGGACAGCAGCCCTTGCCACAGCATGCTGCATCACTGCCTTTGGTTCTGGTAGAGCAGGCACAGAATCCACACCTTTGCTTCTCCCTGTTTATTGCTCTGCACCTCACAGCATCCCATTAGCTGTGTTTGCAATGCTGCTCTGCTGAGAGCCATCTCCAGCCATTTGCTTTGCAATCATCAGATTTATAACAAGCTTGACCAAACCCCAATCTAATTTGAAACTGTGCTAAAGCACTTTTATATTTACTTTAGTAATGAAATAAATTTTCAGGTCTGTTTTTAGAGTGATTTATTTCAGCATCACTACTGGTACAATATCTCATTTGTGTTTCATAAATTGCCATAGGCAGGAGCAAAATGCGAAAAGTGTTTTCAGCAAATTACTTCTAAAGAGGATGTTTTCCCCTGTACACTCACACACACAGATTTACCTTTTCAGATCTAACCAGTGATTTTGGTGCTCAATCTGACATCTATAAAAGGTGCCTGATCTTTAGAAAAGGGTGTCTAGACATCTTCTGATTATCCACCTATATCCAGTATGGCTTAGACTGGATGCCTAAATGTACTGCTAAATTAAATAATTTTTGAAGCTGTGGACAAAAGTTATTTGAAAATAACTTTTTGTGTGATCAGAATGTGGTTAGCTAATCTGCATCATGGTAGCAGTGTGAGATGTCCCTGACAGTTGTTTCTAACCTTAGGTTGTCCAGCAGGATCTGATCTCCCACTAAGGACCAGGAGGGGTGAAGAGTTCAAGGCAAGGAGTCTCCACAAAGGGGATGGAGAGGGTGGGCTTCAATTTTGAAACTCATTTTCCCTTTTGGTCCATCAGCACCCAGATTTATTAGCCTTCCCAACAGACTGTAAAGCCCATCTATTTCCCTGTTCCAAGCTAAGGCTATTGCTAAGGGTGTGAGCTGAGGAGGAATTATTTATGGAAGGTCCTTTGTCTAAGTTTCTGCTGTTACTTTTAATTTATGTGGTAGGCGCCCAGTGTACTGCTAAGAGGCCCAGAGATGCATTTTAAAAATTTGAATACATAAATAAATAAAATTATCTGTACTCAACCAGACCTAAATTATACAGTACAAAGGGAGGAGCAATTCAATAGACATTAGGAAAAGCACCAAAGGAGCAGAGCAGACCAGAGCTTCTTGCAGACCCAAGAATTCTTGCCCTTGAGCAATAAATAGAGAGGAGCTAGAGCTGACAGCCCAGATTTTGGGTGGTATTGCAGCCCATCATCCAGCCTTTCACTTGAGAGCTGAGTGCAGGTCTGCAGCAACCTCAGACCCCACCAAAGTCAGTGCTCTTCCTAAATAAGCTGATGTGTAACCCAGTCACAGGTGGTGAAACCCTGTGGACCTGCCAGGTTCTTGGCCAGCAGCCTGTAGAGAAACCAGGGATTCACCAACTTCTTTAGTTGTGTAAGTCAGGCCTAACTACAGGATGAATCCATTGTAAGGCACCCACCACTTAAAAGACAGATGTTTAAAGAATCAGAAGACATTAAGCAAATAAACATCAGCTGCCCTATCAACAGGATGACTCTGATTGATGGTGCAAGCATGATGGTGTGCACTAAGTACAGCATACATCTATAAATGTACATAATTAGAGGTGGCAGAGCATTTGTGAATGTGATGCAACAAGCAGCATATCACAGATGTAACCAAGAGCTACGCTGGCCTGTGATGGGCTATCCATAAACATGTATAATTATACATAATGGGGCTATAGTATGCTGATAATACACAGTACTTACTGGATATGTAATCCCTGATAGCATCACACAAACAGAGTGGTGATGTTCTTGGCTAAACTATACAAGCAATAAATACAGAATGATAAATATCCGCATTCTGCGTCCCTTCATTTGTGGATGGGTTTAATTCAAAATTCAAGGACACGCAGGACCAAAGGCAGAACACATCAGCAGCTCTGCACACATCTTGCTGTGGCCCAGGAGCACCTGGAGCAGAGGCTGCAGCGTGGGGAGGGGGCTCAGGGCCATTGCTAGACAAACAAACAAACCCACAGCACTGAGTGCTTCTCAGCAGTGAAAGTGTGGATAGAAAAACTCCTGCCCTGGGTTTCCCTGGGGCAGATTTGCACTATGACCACAAATAATGAACATTACTGAGCTACCACTTAAGCAAACCAGCTCAGGCAATTTTACCAGTTTGGTGAGCATGGCATGGGCTTCAATGGCCACGGACTTTTGTTTTGGCTGCTGAGAGCCCCCGTGGCTGTCACTGCCAGGGATACTGTGTCAGACCTGTAATTTAAAAGGCACCAGCCTGACTGACTTACCCAGGCTGTGATGGCATCTTGGCTCTGCTGGGGCCTTGGTCTCAGGAAGCAAAGGTGCTAGCTCCCCCTTAAAAACCCTTTATTTCTTCAGGGTTTTCTGTCTGCACTTTGCATTTCACCCAGTTCAGGATTTAGGCTGGCACGGGGCCCCTCTCCTTTGAGCAGGTGAGCCTCTGTGATCACAGGAGCATTTCTGAGGAATCCTCCCCAAAATGTGCCAAGCTGTGGCAGCAGCCAGGCCACGAGCAAGGCACACACTGCACATGGTCCTGGTGTCAAAGCACAATCACAGAAAAAGGCTGTGACACAGGAAAGGCTCCTTGTTCCTCACCTACCACTCCAGCTCACCTGGGTCACGGGGAACCACCTGGCTCTGGTGGCAGTGCCCAGCTGGCAGCTGCCATCCCAGGGCACAGGGATGAGGACAAAGACGTGTCCCCCAGTGCCCTTCTCACCCAGCACTGTGTCACCACAGCTGGGACAGGGGGCACAGCCCACAGCACCCTGCCAAGCCCCACGCTCCTGCAGGGCTTTTCTCCATCTAAGTGCCACCAAACTTCCCCTGCTCCCCTGGAAACAAACACTCACTGTGCCAACAGCCACTGCCCTCCATTTTCCAACCTGTGGCTCCCTGTGATGGACTGAACCAGCTTGAGCAACAAGGAGGATGTATTTGCCATCCAGTGCATGGGCAGAAATACCTGAAACTCTAATTGATGGAGGCATTGATCTCATTTGCTGATGTGAAGCAATGGGCATCTTCTGTCTAACAGAGGATGTCAGTTTGCATTGCACAATTTGGAAGTTTTATTCCCTTTGTTTTGAAAGAAGCCATTAGGAACCAGATGGCTCAGGGATTTGGTAATAGAATATGAACCCTCTCATCTCTCCATTGACCATTCAAACATGACCTATTGTGTTAGTCATACAAAAGCATCAGATTACTTGCTGGTGTCTTACTCAAAATGAGATATCCATCCTCTTCTGCAACCCAGCTCCAGCTGAACAGATTTTCCTATTGAAATAGTTGGATATTGTTCCTATTGAAATAGTAGGATTTTGTTCCAGAAATTTGACTTTCAGCTTTAAAAAAGTCAAGTCTGTCTGAACTGTGAGCTGCAGTAAGCTCCTTGCTGGGACAAAGCTGAGCCTGATTGCTGCCTCATCCCTGCCACAGATGTCTGCCAGTGAGGGAAGGGATAGCTCTGGGACATGTCTTCAGGTCTGTGTAACTCATGAGTGAAAGTTCCTCATGCACAATGCTTGGCCAGTGCTCCTCAAAGAGAAGAGCGTGCTGGAAAGGGCCTGTGGCTTTATCAGGATGACTTTTTGGGGAAAACACTGTTGAAAGCAGTAGAAGTGGTGAAACTGCACATCTCAGCTGATCTGGGGTGAGCCCTGCAAGGAAAGGCTGTGTGATGGTGAATGGAAGGAATCAGAGGTAGCCCTCGATGACAAAACACTTTCATTACCCTTTCCACTTAGTGGAGATGCTTTGAAATTTCCAGTCTCTGTGCTGCCAGCTGGAGTGTGAGGGATGAGAGTGGTAAGGGAAGATCCTCAGTCAGGTCCCTGGTTGGGTCCATGACCCACACAGTGGCTGAATAGAATGCCAAGCCAAGCAATCTCTCTATTATGGTGAATCAAATGTCATGGAACAACAGAGACTCATAAGGAAATACTGGTAAATATAGAATTATAGAATCATTTATGTCGGAAAAGACCTCTAAGATCACTGAGCCCAGCCATTTTCCCAGCACTTCCAAGTCCCCCATAAAACTGTGTCCTTAAGTGCCACATCTACACATCTGTTAAATACTCCAGGGATGGGGACTCAGCCACTCCCCTGCACAGCCTGTTCTAGTGCCTGATAGCCCTTCCCATGATGAAATCCTTCCTAACACCCAACTGAAACATTCCTTGGCACATATTGAGGCCATTTCCCCTTGTCCTATCACTTGTTACTTGGGAGAAGAGTCCATCCCTCACCTGGCTACACCCTCCTGTCAGGGAGTTGTAGAGAGCAATAAGGTCACCCTTGAGCCTCCTTTTCTCCAGGCTAAACATTCCCAGTTCCTTCAGCTGCTCCTCACATGATTCATGCTCCAGACCCCTCCCCAGCCCCATTGCCCTTCTCTGGGCTCGCTCCAGCCCCTTATTGTCCTTCTTGTAGTGAGAGGCCCAAAACTGAACCCAGGATTGGAGGGGTGGCCTCACCAGTGCTGAGTACAGAGGGGTGATCACTGCCCTGGTCCTGCTGATCACACAATTGCTGATCCAAGCCAGGATGTTGCACTTTGGTGTGCTGGGTTTTCAAGGCCAGGTTTTGGTTGCATTCAGAAGCACAGGAGAAGAGGAACAATACAGGACAGCAGAGAGAAAGGTGTCTTCAATGTATTAAGTTTTTCCCACTCATGACAAACCTCTGCTGCTGTAGGCACCAGTTCTCTTCTTAGACAGCTAAGGAAATAAGATTTTAAGGAAAATGTGCATGTTGAGGTTTAACCCCAGGTGCTGGCTAAACCCACACAGCCTCTTGATCACTCTCCCTGGGGTGGGATGGGTGGGGAAGGGAATCAGAAGAATAAAGGTGAGAAAATCCATGGGTTGAGATAAAGACAGTGTAACAGGTGAAGCCAAAGCAGCACTCACACAAAGAAACAAGGAATCCATTCCTTGCTTTCCCACGGGCAGGCAAGGTGCTCAGCCATCTCCAGGAGACCAGGATTCCATCCCAGGCAGTGATGATTTGGGAAGACAAACACCATCTCTGAGTGTCCATTGCTTCCTTCTTCATTCCTCAGCTCTGTATGCTGATCACAGTGCCATGTGCTGTGGGATGTCCCTGTGGTCACCTGGTGTCCCAGCTGTGTCCCCTCCCAACTCCTTGTGCACTCCCAGCCTCCTGAGGGGCAGAAAAGGCCTTGGCTCTGTCACCCTGGTTTTGAAGACTTTTCTAAGCCTTCTGTAATGTTCTTCATATTGGAGTCAGAAATTTTACTTTATCACACTTTCTATTATAAACAATAGCCATGTTTTGCTAACTGTCTTTCACTGTTTACAGATTTCTAGGTGGGAGGAGAAAGTTGATCGACAGTTGGCTTGACCAATGTGATTTGAGAGGTGGAATTCCGTCCTCCAATCCACAGGCATCATAGGAAATGTATAAAACTGAGTTTTGTAAATAAACTCGGCCCTTTTTCCTGCTTCACTCACCAACGTGTCCTTGTGCAGTTCTTTCTGTGTCCTCTGTGATATGGCTCTGTGTAAGTCAAAGAATAAAACATACAGGAATTATCAACCCCCATCCAAGATTCTGTGAAGAAAATCAACTCTCTTCCAGCTAAAACCAGCGCAATTGTTGGGATGCAAAATCCCTCTGGGCCCCATCCACACAGGCTCAGAGGTGTTCAGAAATGTGAGGGCTGAATTAAAACCCCCAGAGAAACTAAAACACATAAATCCACGCAGACATGAGGTAGAAATGCAGGTTTAGTTTTAAATAAGTAGAGAATATTTTAAGTGCCTTAAACAAATAAGAGCCTGTATTAATTAGTATGAAAAGGACCTAAACCCTAAAGTTCAGTAGCTTCACCTTTTACAAAGTTATCTAAACTCTAGACATAATGAAAACAATGTGGCCTTGCTAGCATTCCTAGATGGAACAAGATGGAATTATATATGTAGAATTTGTATAAGAAATTACAATTACTTTTGCAAATCACTCTTAGATTCAGCTAGGTCCAGCAAGACTGTGGTAAATTCATTTTTGTGCCTGATTGGCTAAAAAACAGAATAAAATGCACTGCTTTGAGGGTGTTAGCATGCTCATGGAACACAGATTACAGGTGCTGTCTCTGCTGCTAAGATGCTGCCACTTCTGCTGGGGGCATGGGGACTTTATGCTGGAAGGCTTTCTGCATGCTGGCACCAGCTGTAACACCTCTGCCTTCACGAGGCTGATTTAGCCATGCAATAAAGGACTTTACTTTTACAACTACCCAGCTTTTGGTCTTTCAATGAAGACATGCCAAAATCTCGACCTCATGCAATCTTCCCCTGTGCCCTCCCGCCTCGAGGGCAGGACCAGAACTCTGAGCAATGCTTGGTGGAAGACAGAGCATCTCTGACACCAGAGCACTGCATGCCTCATCTGCTCAGGCACACCTGTAGAATCTCTGGTGTTCCTCTGCCACAGTGAGGAGCAGTCCCATCCACCGATGCATTATCAGCTTGGGCATGTGCCACTACAGGACACAAACAAAAGACTCCAAATATTTCAGAAGGCAAAAGGCATAAAGAACCTTTAATTGTCGAATTTTATAAGGTGTTCTGATACAGACTTAACACGACTGGTGAACAGGACTGACAGCTCCCCAGTCCCATTGGTCAAACTGGAGAAACAGCCAAAATGTTTTTCTCTGAGAACCAGAAGGATTGTTTTGGGAAAGGTTAGTTGTTTTGCCAAGACTGTTTTGGGAAGAAGCTTTCCTAAGAAACTTTTCCCTTGGGAAAGCAGTTAGCAGGCTACCAGCAGGCTAAAATCTCTAAGGCCCAAAAATATCAGGCCCACAGGCATGACCCTTGCTATGTACAGATTTTCGCTGGCCATTACCCTTCCTTTGGGACTTTGGGCAAGGCAGAGTCAGTCCATGCTCCAGCAGCATTCCTGAAAAAGATGGAACAGGCAAAAAGCCTGAGAGATGCAGTGAGAACGAGTGGCTAAAGCTTGCAAGGCTAAAATACACAGCTGAGGATGGTAGCACATGAGGAAGAATGGAGGGGCTACACTGATCTCCTCATTTCCAGCAGATGGAGAAAAAGGGAGGCTGCAGTGGCTCAAGCTGTGCATCTGTAACTGCAGGGAACAGCCAGAGATGCTCTCCCACATGGATACTAAAATATATTATGAAAAGAAAAAAGTGTGACATGTTTTTAATAGAGGTAAAATTTGCTGTCCTGCTCCCCTTGCCACAAGCCTCCATAACGTAATGTAAAGAAGGAAAATAAAAAGGATATAATCTCATGCTGAGTGATTTATCTGAAGTGAGTTGCTGAGCTCAGTCCAGCTCTTAGTGGGCAGATCCAGGCTTAGTGAGCATCTGCACACTCCTGACCTGCTGCTGGTTTTCTCAAGAAAGTCTGGCACTGATGGCCCAGACCTTCCCCACAGGGGTTTTACTTTCCATTTCAGGGGCAGCAGAGATGGAGGGATAGAGGCTGGAGCACTCTTTATTTGAAGAGGTATTTCTCCCCAGGTGAGGGATTCGATTTACTGGTGGGTTAGTCTTGCTCTGTGGTTTGTGCCAGTGAGGGTTAGAAAGGTCTGTGCCTGTAGAGACAATGTGTTTCACACATCCAAACTTCATTTAAAAACAGGTAAGAGAAATAGAACTGATAGGAAGTAATGAGCAGGAAAGCCAGCAAAAGAGCAGTTGAAATACATTTAAACCCACCCCTAAAATGTTTGTACCCTTAGGACTATTGAGTCCACCTCAAGAAGTCTTGCACTGATGTGATTTGTGCTGCTGCTTCATCTTTTTTGTCCATTTATCTATTTTCCATCCCCAAAGCTCTCTGACTGGGAGGAGAGGCAGCCACCCTGATCAGGGCACAGAGAGACAAAAACGTGGGACTGAGAGTGGGCACAGTTCTGTGCCCTGCAGGCAGGTGTCCTGTTGGCTGCCACTGTAGGATGGGCACATCCCTGTGCCTGGAAAAGCAGCCAGCCCTTCACCCAGCCACACTGGAGAACACAACGTGGAAATTATTTCTATCCCTCTGCCATCTTGGCTACGTGCTGCATATTCATCATCTTTATATTTTCTCTGCTTTAATCTCCCCCATTTGCATATACACAGGTCCAAATGATAACAATTACCATAAAACAATCTCGTTGTCGCCCTACCAATAAAAATTGCTCTGTTAATCAGGAGACTTTCAGAGGCACCATGCCTGAAAGACCTCATTTTAACCTGGCAGGCTGAACGGGCCAGCAGATAAATTAGCCTATATATGATTGCATGCTGAAATACATTGATTTAAGATTTTTCCCATTCAGCCTGACAACTTGTCTAAATAAGCTCGTGCCTGAAGAAGACAGCTTGCAGACATGATGCGAGTGACAGGGCATTGCAAATATAATGCAGCGCTCCGCAGAGCAAGGGAGCAAAATCATGGCAGAGGGGATTAGAGGGACAAAAGAGAGGGTTAAAAACAAGCAAAAGCAGGTGCTGCAAACAGCACAGCTCTCAAATTTCACCGGGATTTTCTTCTCCCATTTCTAATTGCTAAGTCACTACAGGGAAAAAGCAATTGCTGATCTGCTATCATTCACTGTGTCATCTTTAGGTCCCCATTAGCAATTCCATTGGCAGTCTTAGCATTTATCTCCCATCCTGTGATTCCGAGTGTCCTGATAACACCGTGATGGTCCAGAGTGCCTGAGGAGCAGAGACCATGCCTTCCCCTGTGTTTGGATAAACACAGTACCTTAGGTATGGATTGTCAGAAGTGAGCCATTGAGACGGGTCCTGGTCACTGCTGGTGCTCTGGGCTCTGCCCGTGCCATTCCACAAACATCTTCAGCAAGAGAAACACTTGAGAAGGACTAAATCCTTTTTGAAAAAGCATCCCATGAAGCACACTGTAAATCAGCCTATGCCACAGAGGTTTTAACCATGTAGGTTAAACCCCAGTGTTTTTCCTCACCAGCAGCACACAATGCCAGGTGAAAGAGCTGACACTACTTGCAGCATTAGATCTGATATAAAATAATATGCATATTTTGATACACTGTGCAATACCATCCATATTATAAATATTAAGTAGCTGCTGGATTCTCAGGACAAGGCAAAGGCAGAGAGATGATTTATGGAGGAACTTCAGTGGAGACCTTTCCACCCAGAAAGCTCAGGAGGGCTGAAACTGGGCGAGGTGGAGGCTGAGGAAACTGGTGCCTGGGAGCCCCTTGGCCCTGCATGGGCACATGAAGAGCTGGGCTGTGTGAGGACGTGCTGCTGGAGTGAACCATGGTGGAAAGATCCTCTTCTCCACCTGCAATGTACAGGCTGGGTTCCTGCTCAGTCTCTGGGAACAGCTTCCCTGGAAATCCTCAGAGAAGCCTTCTCCCCAACCTCCCAACCCACATTTTGCACTTCTTTCCCCCCTGAAAGAGACCTGAGGGACTTTTTGAGCTGCCTCCATTGCACCTCACCCTGAGGGCCTTCCTCTGATCACTGCTGGGATAATCCCTTTGCTCTGCAGGGCACAAGGGCAAAGCTCAGAGCAGAAGGTGCTTCTGAGGACATGAGGACAAACCTGCTGTTATGGACGTTCCCATCATTTCTGGAGTTAGTTTTTGAGGTGTGTAGTGTACAGGTTTTGCCATTTGGAGCTATATAATATGCTACAGAGAAGTCTGTGGGTAAAGCCTTGTGCAAAAGAGGTTTGTGGTCCTAACAAAGCTCTGACAACACATGATTCCTGTGAAGACTGTGGCCTTGGCAACAGAGGAAAGGAGAGAAAAGCAGGGGTTTTCTGTGTCTGCTGAAGCACCAGTGGAAACCTCTTCCCATCTGCATGCAGCCATTCCCCAGCACACACTGGGCTGTGGCACCCTTGCCTCAAACCCCTCCTGTGCCCCTGCAGCCTGCACATTCAACTTCAGGCCCCTCTCACCAGCCATGACCTGGCTCCTTTCTGCATTGCCTCATGACACAACTGGGCCAACACTGCCCAGAGACCATGAACTCTTCATCTTCCACCAACATGGGGTGGTAACCCATGCGAGGTGGCAAGGAACAACCAATTCAAAAACCTTGCTGTTGAGTCCCCTGGTGCTCTGACTCATTGTTAGTCACCAGCACAGCTGGGAGAGCTGCTGTGCTAAGGAGTCCTCGTGTGCCCAGCAGGACAGGGACAAGCTGCTGCAGGTGTGTGGCTGCCAGGAGCTTCACGTGAGCTCTCCTCACTTGCCTCCTGCTCTGTTATTGCAGCACACTGACATCTGAGCAGGGTGGGGGATCTGGGAATGCCTCTCTGACACTGTAATTAACATTTATTTGATCATCCCTCGCTGTGGATCCTTATTAAAGCGTTTCAGACGTGATGCAGTTTTCTCTAGTGGACCAATAAATTAAGGAGACATACATTTTTAGAGTAAGCATTTTAGTAAACAAACAGTCTGGGGGAGAAAAGATATCTCTGGGAAGCTGGTATTGAAAAACCATCTCTGTTCATGGGGAGCTGCTCGTGTCAGAGCAGTGAGAACTATTCAGCTGCCTGGAAGACAGAGAGAAGGGCTGGTGTGAGGGGCAGAGGGTGCTGCCACAAACACACCCCAGGATTGGAGGGGGGAAGGAAATGTCTGTCAGTGTGAGGGATGGCAGTGGGCTTCTCAGAGGTGACCCTCTCCCATTTTGTTTGGAGGTTTAACAACAGCACAAGATGCTGCCCAGCCATCCTGGGAGACAAGCCTCTTCCTGAAGCCAGAGCTTCAGGTTTGATATGCAGAGGGAAAAGGGTTATGCCCTGTGCTTCAGAAAATACCCAGAATCAAGGACTCTGCTTCACATTCTGAACTTCTCTTGGCCAGCACTGTGTGCCAGGAGACCCTGTAAAGCCCTGCTGCATGAGTTATCTCTTATTTGGGTTCAGAGCACTCATATCCCCTGGAGGACATCCCTCTGATCCCTCCTTCATTGCTCTGGCCCAGCATAAAGGCATCCTGCTGATGGGAACAGAGGCATGACAGCTTTGTAACTCAAAGTGCGTTCTTGCCTGCAGCCACTGGAAATTGGAAGTTTTCACCCACCACAGTTTGTCTGCACTGCTCTTGCATGTGTCCAGCCCAGGATCGACAGATATTCCTCTGTTTTAGATGGCTGTTTCACTTCTGCCAGCCTGCACTGGTTTTGTTTGGCTGCAGGATTGGTTTGGGGCAGGGGCGTATTTCTCTTTCTCTTTGTCCAGGCTATGCATAATCCACAGGCTCTTGTCAATCCTTCTGCACAGCAATGCAATGCACTGGATTTTTTGTACAACCTTTACCTGCACAGGGGTTAGTTTATGCTGGCTGTCACAGGCTGTGCCTCTTCACATGCCAATTTTTGTGAGTCTGACTTTGAACTTCACATGACCCCTCGTGTCAAGCCCTTACCTGCAGCATCTTGATTTTTTACTTTGTCCCTTCTGTCAAGGCACTGTCCTCCTCCCTCCATGATTTACCTCTCTTTCTTGACAAGCTTTCATTCTTTGTCATGCAGTAATTCCATGCCTTCCTTTAATCTTTCCCAGAAGGTCTCAGCCCAAACCTTCATTATAACACAGTCTGACAAAAGACTTTGCTCCTAAAATCATGAAGGCATTTCTGCTACTGGAAAACCCTTGCCAACCATTCTTCCCTTGCTTGCACATGCAAAAATATGTAGGTAGGTCTCCTTTGTTTCCTGTTGACAGAACACATCCCACACCAAAACTTCTGCCTGCATTTTCACAGCTGAGTTGACTGCAGATCATCAGGAGCATGGTGTTTATTGCAAGGAGCAGAAGAACTCTTTTCCTGGCCCCAAGGGCTCGTGCGTAGTCCTTGGCCATAGCTGAGCCTCTTCCAGCCACTCTCCAAGCTCGTAGCCTTTTGGTTCCTGCTGGGAAGGTCTGGCTGCATAAATGGGTTCCTCCTCCATCCCTTCCCAGTTTAAAGCTGTTTCCTGTTGCTGGGGCAGTTGCAGGTCCTAACCCAGGATCTGCCTGGCAGTGAGAGCCTTCCCTGGGGGTCCAGACCAGGGATGGGTCCACATCTGGATGCTGTTCTGCCAGAAAGTCCCTTTGGGGACTGCTGGTGCTGCTGCTCCTGGTGCCACTCGTGGCTGGGTCTCTTCTGCATATTCATTAACAGCAGCATAAAGAACAGATGGCACCTTCTTCCTTTAGTGCACCGAAATGAAATTTGTTATTATTCTTTGTTCTTTGTTACGAACAGTTTTAATTGCATTAGAGGCCTCAGGATTTGCAGAACACGTCATCCCTTATCGTGCAGGGCAGGGAAAACAAACACTGCTGGGCTCACTACCCAGTGACTCATTCATGGGAGAAATTTTACACTGGGGAATTGGACTGGCTCTTGGTCAGTGCACATCATGAGCATTCCTGCAGCTGGAAGGGGTGATAGGACTGGCAGGGAATGCCAGGATAACAGAGTTTTGCTTTGGAGAACTAAACTAAAATAGTTAAGCGACCAAAAAAGGGAAAAAGGGAACCAGATTTCAAGGATATAATTAGTCACTAAGATATTTGCACTTTCATGTTCAGTCACATAGGTAGGGGATTAAATGCACATTAATCATTGAAAAGTCTCAGGATAAATATTTAGATACATGGAAAGGCTCTCCAGATTTCTATTCCAAGACAAAATACTTAAGAGGATATTGAGAAATGGCCAATATCCAGAGCAGTTGCTGAGAAATGAGTAAAAGCTGAAGTTCAGTTTTACGACAGGATGTGCCGTTAGCCCTGGAATGCCTGTGAATAACCCCTGGCTTCAGTGGATTTACAGCCTGACCTGAACAGTACTCAGGTTTCTGCTTGCCTTCTGCACAGAAACACACTTCAGCCTCCTTCATACTCAACAGAGGTATGAAATATATTTTTGCTTTTTTGCTTTCACCCAGAAATTTTTGTTTTTATACAAAAGCATTTATTTCTGCTGAGAATCTCTGGAAACACCCACAGCCACCCCCTCTCAAAATCTTCATATCTGTACTCCCAAAGGTAATAAAGTGGGGTTTGGTCCTATTTGGCTCTCCATATGGCCATCATTAATTTTGTCATCATTCCTCAGTGCTCAGGCCACTCAGTTTTCCCAGTCATTTTTGTTATTCTAGAAAAAAACTTGAGCACTTTTCAAGTAGACAACATATTTCAGCCACTTTGTCCAGCTCCTTTAAGTATCACAACACTCCATGGGGTTCAGCTCATTGATTGAAAAGTAAAGAAGGAAGTTTGCTGACATGATCCAGGAGTAAGGAGCACGTTAAACAGAGGAGGAATAAAAGCCACTTGTTCTGAGTCCCAACCCTTTTATCCAGGGCACATAACATTCCTCTGTCCTTACCTGCCAGGGGTGCTGCAGGTGTGTGGAAGTTGCTGTCACACTCCTGTGCTTCTCTACATTGCTGACTTCAGCAGTAGGCTTTGTCCAAAATCTGATGCATTTCACACCTGAATTTCACCATTTGTAACACCACTTAATTTTAGATGAGCAGCAAAGCTTTGTCTTTTATCAATATGTAATAAAGGGTGTTGTTTCCTTTTTTTTGTTGTTGTTGTTGTTGTGCTTTCCCCACTCCTTTCGCAGTGGACTCGAAGTCACTGTTAATCTGGTTAAACTGAAGTTGATTAAAAATCCAGCTAATGAATAAAACTCAGCAGCAGCACACACAGTCTTTCTGGAAAATTCCTACACTGTTCTCCCCACCCCAGCTCCAGCCTTCATGTATTAGTGGCAACCTGTTACCCGTATTAGAATTTACCCCAAAAGCTGCCACTGAAGTGGGCAGGAGTGTAAATGCTTCCACCCTGTGACCCCAGTGAGAAGGTGACAATCCTCTGCAGTTGTACAGCCCCATGCAGAGGGCTGGGGACACCTGAGCAGGGCTCAGCTCTCACAGAGGACTTGCCTTTGGGAAATGTTCCTGCTCCACGAGCTCCCTGTCCTGGTTTGGAAAGACAGGTGTGTGTCATGGAAAGCTGGAGTTTCCCTTGGAATGGAGAATGTAAAAACCTCCTCCCCCCAAATTATCATAATTTTGCAGTTAGGAGCTTTCAGGCAAAAATATGGGAATAGGAATAACAGTTCTTTACTAGGAACATTAAAAATGCAAATGTAATAATACAAAAAAACAAAAACAAAAACAAAAACACCAACCAACCAACCAACCAAAAACAAAAACAAAAACAAACCCCACAAAAACAAAACAAAAAACAAACAAACAAACAAACACTCAAAAAAACCAAACCAAACCAAAACAAAACAAGAAAACCAAAAAAATCAAAAAACACACAAAAAAAACCCCCAAAAAACCCACAAGGAAGCAAACAAACGGAAGTCCTAGAAAACCCTGGCAGAGTCAGAGATATGACCTGACACTCTGTTGGCCAGGGTGTTGGAAGCAATCCAAATAAACCCTCCTGGTGAAACAGATGTGGTTCTGTTGGAGTAGAGATGATCCTGTAGAGAGGTTCAGGAGTGGTGAGATGAGTCCGGTCTTCCTCTGGGAATCCAGTGGAAAAGAGGATCCCTGCGGTCCCTGTGTCCCCATTTTTATCTGGGTAGGAACAGTTGGCTCCCCCCCCACCCTGGGTGGAACATCTCACAATGGGAAGATGTGTTTGATCACTTCACTTATTTTTTCCTCATTGCTTTAAAATAACTCTTACCTTGGAGATTTTACAGAATTGTGAAATAACTTTTTGTCAAGAAAATACACATTCTGTAAAAAATATTGTGTGAGGTTCCTGACTTGCATTTTCACAAACAGCAGAATAACTCCACCTTGGTCCTGTGAAATGATCTTTGCTTCTAACTGAAAGAGTAAATCTCATGACTGTGTATTAAGAATAATAAAAAATAAAAGTCAATAATTAAATAAATGGATGGAACTAAAAGAGGTTCAACTGTGGACCAAATCCATCAGAATGCCAAATAACACCCCAAGAAGCAGTGAAAATATTGAGACAGCACCTTTTACATACTGGTTTATTACATATGATTTTGAATGTATTTCGTTCATCATAGTAAAGTTATGCCTCTAGGTAAGAATCCACCAGCATATCAAAAAACAATAAAAAGACTTAATAAAAGAGAAAAACAACTAAAACCTGTTGCAGGAGTTGGATCCAGTTCTCAAGCTATGGCCCAAGCTGGAGGATGTTATTTTTAGCAAGGAGAAAAGTCTGAAAGTGTTTGAACTTAGCTCCCAAGTTTTTAGCTATACTAAGCTTTTTCCTTAAAACAAGTATTCTTCACAAATCCTTCCTACTTGATCATCTTCATATATTTTACAACTCCTTATAGACTTGATAATCTTGAAAATATAACATAACTGATTTCCAAAGTCCTATGGAACAACCCACAGTGCAGAGAAAAAACCCTTCTACTTTGCAGTTAAGCTGTGGTTATTAAACCAGGCTCAAGACTGGGGAGCTTGGGACTGGGAATTCATGGGACTGTTTTATGCCATATTACCAATTTTCCATGTTATGACTTCTCCTGTTATCCCTTCATCTGTGTTTTTTGCCCTGTGGTACTGTGCTCAAACCCATTGGTGTTTTCTACGTTTTAAATCTTCTCATCTTGGCTGAAACAACTGTTTTGCCCCTCTGCTGTAAACTTGCATTTGTCCTTGAGCTGGAGATGTCTCCTTCAAAACCAGCAGGAGCTCAAACTCCCAGCAGCACAACTCCCAGGTGTCCAGCAGGTATCCACAGATCCAGCACCTTCCTCCTCCATTCTGCAGGACCCCTCGAAGAAGCTGAACAAAAATGGGCATTTGCATGTTTCCAGCAGCTTTGCACCCTGCCTGGAGCAGCTGTTCCATTGTGGAGCTGAGGATGGACCACACAGGACCCAGGTTTGCTCTCTCCTCAGTGAAATCTTGCAGGAGGAGGCTGGGGAACCCCAAGCAGAGACCTCATCACAGAATCATTGACTCATAGAATAGTTTGGATGGAACTGGACATTTAAAGGCCACCTAGTCCAACTCCCTGCAATGAGTAGGGGTCTCTTTAATTAGATCAGGTTACTCAGAGCCCCTCCAATTTGGCCCTGAATGTTTCCAGGAGTGGGGCATCCACCACCTCTCTGGACAGCCTGTTCCAGAGTTTTCCAACCCCCAGGAAAAGATGTTTTCCTCTATTCCTCATTTGGCCCTAAGGCAGGCACTGATGGCTGCTACACAGAAATCTACCCTTTTTAAATACATGAGCTGATTAAAAGTAACACCTTGAAACTCACTCCATCTTACCCCCCACAGATCAGTGTTAGAGGATCTGCCCAGCATCTCTGAGCCTCGGAGGGAGGATGTGGTGCCTTCCCCATGAGTCCCTGCCCAAGGACTCTCTCTGGAAAGCTGCTCCATTTCTGAGAGGCAGATGTGCTCAGCCTCCTCCCTGGCCCTACTGCAGCACAGGGACTTGGGCTCTTCAGAAATACCCCAGGTCTGATCATACAGGTGACTGCACGTGAGCATCAGAGACTCTCAGCTCAGTTCCTTGGAAGTTTTCTTCCTTTCTACTATTACTCACTTGAGTCTCAGGAGACTCAACTCATTTCCAGAAGGAATGAGTGCGTGCCAGGGGGATGCATATAAAGGTGATGATTAACCATGACAGATAAGACATCAATAGAGCTGTCTCCAGGTGGGCTGGCAGCAGCAGCATTGCACCCATCTCCATTCCCATCTGACAATCATCAGCCAGGGGACCGTGCTGGAAGTCAGGCAGGGGGACCCTTCCTCACAAAAGGTACTCTGGGGGCTGGGTGTGGGGCACCAGCCTGACTGTCCCCAAGCCAGCCTGGTTTAGCTGGCTGAAGGAAGAAATACATTCTGCAGAGGCAGAGAGGAGAGCTCCCAGGTGGTGAGCCTGCTGCAGACAAGGAGAATCTCCTCACAGTCGTGCAAGGAACAGCAGGAATCAGGGGGATCTGCACTCAGGCATGGGAGCTTTAGATGTCTACAGGGCATGGGGCAGCCAGGAGAGTCAGAGGGTGCTGCAGTTCACCAACCTTTTACAGACCAAAACACACTTCTAGGGCAAGTCTCTCTTCCTCAGGCACCTTTGGTCCCAGCCTGTCCTGCCTATTTCTCTGCCCAGAGCACTTGGAGGAGAGTGACAGTGCCAGCCTGTGCCCAGCAGCTGGCAGTGCCCAGCCTGCACCCCAAACAACCCCATCACCCCACAGCAGTTCCTGCAAATCCCACTTCAGTCCAGCTCCACGCTGCTGGATTGTGGCTCTTGGAGCTCGCTGGGCTTGCACCCCTTTGCAGAGCCCTGGGGGCTGCTCCTCATAGAATTCCATTACATCCTGTGCCCTTCAGAGCAGCCCTCACTTCACCCCGTGGTTGCACACACACACACAGCTCCATTTTACCTGTTTTAAAACTGTGCGGTGTGGCAGGACACCAAATGGAAATTGCTTGTACCAAAAGTCATGCAATGCATCAGTGAAATGTTCTGTGTTCCAAGATGAGTGGTATTTACCCCACAAATGCAGCCCAGACTGGGATATTAAAATATTTTGTAGATAATCATGACATATAGCTAAAACCTGGAGGTGCCACAAACAGGCAGCCAAAGGCACGCTGGGGGAAAGTGTTAATACAGACCAAGAAGGGGTGATTTCCCTTCTTGTCCTGGCCTCCTGCTGGATTGGGATGCTGGGAAAGACACACTGCCCCTCTTCTCCAAATGTGGCTTGGCAAAAGTACAGAAAGGATTTTGCCAGTCAGCAGAAGGCAGCAATCATGGCAGGGACCTTTGGACATCCTGGAGAACTTTCTGGAGAGGACTTAGGCAGGGAGGAGGAGCCACCTCTTCTCTTTAGCCCCATTTTGTGGCTTTTCTCCTCCCTTCTCCTTGCCCTGCTCCCTCCCCAGCCCTTTCACTTGTGAGGAGGCTGAGACAGAGACTTGCTTTATTCATGGAAAAGTTTGAGAGAGAAGAAAGGACTGAATCAAACACCAAATCTACCTCACACTCCCCAAACACCAGGCATCTTTCCAGCACACCCACCAACTGTGTCCTGGAACCAGCAGCAATGCTGTGTTTGGCACTGGAAACACAGGGACAAAAAGGATCTCTGCTTGTCTGGGCCAGTTGCACACTGTCAGGAAAAGTTTCAAAAAGTTCAAAAAGTTCAAAAAGTTCAATAGTTTGCCAAGTTCCTCCCCTAAACTGGTTAGGATTTTTAAATGTTCTCTTTTTTTGCCCCCAGAGTATCATTTGTTTGTATCTCTTTGTCCTGGATAATGTGATGACAAACTTTGAAGGCAGCAGCTGAATTTCCAGAGGAGGAAGAAAAGAAGATACAGGGTGAAATGTGCCATGGATGTGTAGTGATCTCAGTGCTACCCATCCTCCTGGATTGCTTATGCTGCAAACCCATTGGCATGCCCAAAAGGTACAAATATGTAGAGGTTCACCAGCATTTTTGTTTTAAGGAAAAAGATAATCCAACACCAGCAGACTTGTTATTTTCGTCTACTTGACCATGAGAGAAAACTGGGGTGGATGTGAGGGAGCCCACTAATGATTACTAATTTTATGTCCAGAGCACCTACAAAGGTGGAGGGCTTAGAGGAAAGTGCCTCACTCTGCCTCTTCTCCATTTAATCCACGCTGCAAATTTCATTTCCAGCATAGCAGAGCTCTTTCGAGCTGACAGAAATAATGGAACTCTCCAGGGCTCAGTGGGGCTCAGTGCCAGCAAAGCTCCCCAAATTGTGTTTTGTTCTCCATAGATTCACTAGGTACAGCTGCCCTCAGTCATGGGTGTGAAAGGATTTTGGAACCTACCTCTAAGAGCCCAGATTTGAAAACTTTTTTTGCCACAGAGGCAATTTTTTTTTTTTTTTTTTTGCAGGGAGTTAGTGTAAGCAAGCTGCATTTCAACTTCATCTCAACATCAGCACTGAAGGAGCTGGAGTCTCATAAAAATCCCAGCAGTGTATTTGACATGAGGTTTTATAAAACCCCTCCACCTGGGGGAGGCCAGTTAGCAGGCAGGAGTGGGCAGCTTTCTCCCACAGGGCAGGTGAAGGCAGGCTGAGGGCAGCCAGTCCAGGGGCTGATGCAACTTTACCATCGAGGGGGTAATAAAGGGATGCCTGCCCTCACCTCCTAACCCAGCAGTGACCAGGCAGGGTCACTTCACAGCAGGTGCAAGATCTGCATCCAGATTATTTTGGTGGCTTTCTGCAGTGTTTCCCAATGCAATGTTTGCAGTGTTCTGTGAAATGAGTGTTTGTGGGAGAGTCGGGCTGTTGGTACAAAGAGCAAGCACTGACCCTCCATAGGTGTTTCTTTTATCTGCTCCCTCACGTGCCCCAGCTGTTCCCATGCCCAGTTCCTCAAGGACACAAATCTGTCGCAATCTCCCTCGGGCAGTCCCAGTTCTGCAGCCCAAAAGCACAGAGAATAATCAGCTCCCTTTTGAGGTTCCCCCAGACCAGGCTTTGGGGTGCTGCATCCCCCTGAGCTGGCTTTTGGGGTGCCAGGCTCTTAGGGCCTCCCAAGATGTGCAGATGGTGTTTTGTTACCATTCCCCAGGGGAAATCAGAGGCAGGAAATTATATGGCTGCTACACACACTCCCACACCCTGCAGAATCCATCCTTCCATGAAAATGCCAGAGAGATTTAAAGAGCTTGCATAATTTCAAGAGGAAGTAGCGAGAATAGAAATAAATATACATTGTAATTGTATAATATCACTGGGTTCAGGAGAAAAAAAAAAAAAAAGAAAGAAAGAAAGAAAGAAGGAAAATACAATAAAAAGAAAGCTGTGTGCTGACAAAGGTAACCAGATCTGCTGGCAGCTCTGGGAAGCAGATGGGACTGGATCCACAGAAAAGCACGGCAGGGTGAGTGCCCATGATCCAAAGGGAGTGGTGCCACGCTGCTCCCAGCCCAGCACTACTGGGAATGGTGACAACTGCTTCTCTGGTGACAGCCACCAGTGCCACCCTTTGCTCCAGGCAGCTGCTGGCACTCCAGACATTAAGTAGAAGTTGCAATGAATGCATGGACAGATAACCTCAAAAATGCCCGCTTTGGGAATTTTTTTCTGAAATTATTTTGTGTTCTTATCTTGTGTTTTAAATTAGCAAATGCTGATCCACATGCATTAGACAGGGTGTGGAAATTTCACTTGATAACTAATGTAACTAATGCAATAAAAATCTCTGCCAAGTCCCAAGGTGAAAAAAGAGCCTAATCTCCAGTTACCAGTGGACACAGGGAAGCACAGTGCCCTCAATCACTCAGAGATTCTTTCCCCATAGATTTGCTCATTTAAGATAGCAGTACTTCAGGAGAGAGTTCCCACCTCTTCTGTACACCTACAATAAATTACTGGGCATTTTGTGGGGTGAAGTACAAGATCTTTAGGGCTGCAAGAGGGAAAGGCTACAGAGAAGTCAGGTGGCTGGTGACCCTGTGGCAGAATGGACCATTCTTGGCAGGGCAAGCCCCATTCCCCCTGCTAACAAAAGGAGCATCAAATCCAGGAGTTTGCATGCTGTGATGACATTCATCCCAGCAGGGCTCTGCTCCCGAGGAGAGCAGGCACCAGGAAATTATGTGCAATACATTTAACTGATTTACAGCTCTGTGCTTGTGCAAGCCCACTGTCAGCTCCAGTTACTTTACAGCCAGCAGCAGCTTCAAGCCATTTAAAGGTTTCTTTTCCAGCTCACAATATGCACACAAGGTGGAAAGGAAGACTACAAAAATCATGAGGTAAAGGGAAAACATAATTTCAAGAAGGAAAATGCACATAACTCCATAAGAAAGGAGAGTCTAATTTGTCCCTTGGAAGGAAATTCCCCATCTGAACCCAAGTACCAAGGAACTGAAAGAGAGGCTGGTGGGGGCACTGGGCAGTGGTAGCCCCTTGAGCCCATGGGAGACTTCATTTAGAATGAAAAGGGTGGAATGGGTACCATCAGCATATGGCATTTTCATCCTGGATAGCAAGAATCTGCCAGTTGTTACCCCTCAGTTATTCTGGGGTAGATAAGGGAGAGCCAGTATTAATATGAATTTATCTGGAGGCCAACAGCAATTCTCAGAAAAGCACTGGCAAGCTTGGGTGAGGCAGACATAGATCCAGTCAACACACAAGTTTCAGATTCATACCTTTTTAAGGAAAATGTGAAATCACTAAATAATAATTCTGTTTCACATTATGCTGCATCATAAGGAAATACAACACATCTCAACGTGTAAAACCTAAAGTTAATTTTTAACTTTCCTTCTTTATCTACCTCTAAGCTGAACTCAGACTATCACAGTGGGCACCTCTCCAATTTCTGCTTATAATTTTGAGTCACCCTTCACACGGTTTTTTTGCTCCCATGCAAAGACCAACTTTGAACTGTGTGCATTACCAAGTTTTCTTCACTGTGACTTACTTCTCTTAAAAAAAATTACCCAAACTGAGGCCATTTTACTTTCAATGCATTTACATTTTAGCTTCCTTAAGCTAAAATGACAACCTCACTGGGGTGTAATTTAGAAAACCTTCAAAGCTTAGGGGAGAAAATGTGATTTTTGCTGTCTGTATCTAACATCTTTAGCTGAAATCCTTGCTGTGCCTGTGGTTGAGGCACTAGGAAGTGTCAGAGTTTACTGCAGTTCCTAGGTAAGCTGGAGAAGAGGACTTCTTTCACATCTCTTACGTACATTAGAGGTAGTATCTGTATCTCCTCATTGCTAAAATTTCACCATAGCTGGACTTCTCAGGGGGTTCCTTCACCCTCTCCATCTTCATCAGACTCAGGAGGGAGAAAAATCTCCAAAGAATTTTTTTTTCAGTTTCATTTCTGATTTTCTCCAACGTAGTTTGATTTTATTTTTCCCTCTAGAGTGGAACATAGAACTTATTCACGACCAGGGCATCCAGGGTCTCCACTTAGAGCCAGACCACTCTAAATTATATTCAAACATGTAGGAAGAGACAATTGCTGCCTTATAGCATGTACAACTGGGATATCTTCTCTAAACCAGTGACACAGAAACAACTGTTTTCAAGATCCCACTCTTTTGTTTGTAAACCTGTTAGAGCTCTGAAAATATGTTCCAGCTGTAGAGGGGTTAAAGCACCAGCAAAGACCATGTGGTACCCAGAGAGAAAAGGCCTCTGGTGAGTGTTTTTCCTTGCATCCCTATCAGTGCACAGGGGAGACCTCTACATCCCCACGGGCTCCACATCCCTCTCCACAGCAGGCACAAACCCCTTTTGCCCTCTTGTCACTGACAACAAAACCACGGGCAACAAATTTGGTTCCATCCCACCCCTCTACTCCCATGAATTTCTCCTGAGCCCCTTCCTCCTAGCTGGGAACTGGCAATTCAGGAAGCACCACATGCTACAGCAAAAGCCGGATGTTTGGTCTTAACAAATTCAGCATGAAATAATTTTAAACCAGCATAATAAAGATAATACTTAATGAGATACCTACACACAATTTTTACCTAATGAAACATTTATTTTTTGAGTACAGCTCAATGCAAGTACCACCTAAACCATTAAAATTGAATTACTAGCACAGAAATGTACCTTTTGCCATGCACATAAGTAATTAGTCTTGTATTTTGAATATGGAATATTAATAAATAAAACTTAGCACCTATGTTGTGACTGTGTTTCAAACTGCTTTTAAAATTAATTAACTCTCACCAGCTTATGTGAGGCAGAAAAAACATTATTAGCCTAGTTTTTACACACTGAGGCAGAGAGCTTTCTCCAGCCAGCAAGCTCCTTGGGCAACATCACCACGGAGCTCTCTAAACAGCACTTTTAACTCCTGGAACTCAGATTACTTTGCAAAGGAAATTGGCTTCCTTTCCTTGAGATGAAAGGAACCAGGAGAAGAGAGCTGCCAGCTCAGAGGTCTAGATGTGTTTTATTTAAATCCCTGGGGCTCCAGCAATGCTAGCCAGGTGCCCTGGCCTGTGCCCGTGGCTGCTGATGGGGATGTGAGGAGGGTCCCTCTCTGCAATTACAGGAACAAGGTGGGCACAGGGCAGATGCTCCAGGCCCTGGGCAGAGTCTCCTGGCTCTGCTGAACAGACCTCATCAAAAGCAGGGTCCTCAGCCTTCCACAAGGGACTGCAATTTTAGAAGAAGTTGCTGTGCCAGCTTTCCTGGGGTTATTGCCTGGTTCCTCTTGGCCAAGAGCCAGGAACCTCTGGTCTCAGCCAAGGTGCAGCTCTCAGGCCCTGGAAGCTCAGACCTGAGCTGGGACTTGGGACTGGCGAGCCCTGGAGAACCTTCCTGGGGCCACATGCTCCAGTTCAGGAGGTGGGACAGCTTTGTGGGCTCCTGTAACCTGCTCCAGGACAGGAGGGGAGCCCAGGCACCTCCTTGATCATCACCCCCACCCTCAGACAGGCTGCTCTGCCTGGACACACCACACAGCTGAGGATGCACATGGACAGCTGGTTTGTCTGGGGCCAAGATGTTAAGATTAAAACCTCCAGAGACCTCTGCAGGGCTCAGTGAGGAGCACTGCAGCACACGTGCAGGCACAGACACAAGCTGTCCCCTCCTGGAGACCTGCCAGACGGGAGCCAGCTGCCCGAGCCAAACCCAGGGCAAAAGGCAGGGTTGTTTTGGTTCACTTCTGTTTGCTGAAGGTACTTCAATGGCAGAACTGAATAAAAAGGGCTTGCAGGATTGCTGCTGCCAGGTGACAAAGGCCGTTTAAGGGAAGGTCATGACTTGACCTGGCCTTACCTCACCTTGCTGTTGGGTCTCCCCCTCACATCTCCTGCTCTCACACCAGACCTCTCTCCCACTTTCTGGCAAAAAAAACCCTCCCTCCAACCTCAGCCCCATGCTGGTGTGTGCTGCACTCAAGACAACACTATCTACCCCTAATAACACCACACAGTCAGGTAATAACAGGCTGACTCCTCTGGTGCTGGCTACTGGCAAAAATAAGTTGTCCTCTGCAGCAGCACCTCAGACTGAGAGGTCCTTGTGAAGCACAAGGGACTCTCCATGGACACAGGTTTGATGGTCCTTGTAGAGCACAGGGGATTCTCCATGAACACAGGTTTGATGGTCCTTGTAGAGCACAGGGGATTCTCCATGGACACAGGTTTGATGGTGCCTGTAGAGCACAGGGGACTCTCCATGGACACAGGTTTGATGGTGCCTGTAGAGCACAGGGGACTCTACACAGCCACATGTTTGATTTAACTTCTGAGTCAACCTTGCAGGGGAGGGAAAAGCTGTGAAAATTATAAATATTCTGCAGATATCTGCAGTGGGTGATTATGTCAGGGGGAGATGACCCCTATTGTCACTGCCCTGGTCCCTGCAGGAGCTCGGGCAGCAGTGGAATGTTTGGTACTCGAAAATCTGTCAGCCAAGCATGGCCAATGCAAGCCAGAAAAGCTCAGCAAGTTCCTCAGTGTCAGGAGCTGACAAGGGGTGGAGGAACCCCAGAGCAGAGGGTCACCTCTAATCCCCACCTGCACCCTCTCTGTCCTGCACAGCAAGAGGTGATTTCTGTGCAGCAGGCAGGTGGGGAGGCACTCACCTGCTTCCATCTCAGCTGGCACCAACAGGGCAGGGGGCAGGTCAGAGGAATTCTTCCAAAAAGAAAAGAAAAACCAACCAAAGAAACAAAACAGGAGAAACCACCCCCCAACATTTAAAGAAAAGAGCAAAGCCCCAGAAGATTTTGGTGGTCTTCCCAGCACTTCCAGTGGCTCTTGGCTTCTGGCCAGCCTGGGTGAACAGATTCTACCAAATTCTGCAGTCTCCTCTCCTCACCAGAGACTGCACTGGCAAGACCTCATGGTACTGGCATGTCACATCTCAATTAACTGGGTCTTAATTTGTAGTGAAAAACCCCAAATCCAAACCCCACCATCACTACCAAAAGCGCCCAAACAAAAACCCACAAACAACAAAAAAATAAAAACCAGAAAAACCCCAACAACATCAAAACTCCCAAATAAATAATAATAATAATAAAATATTCTTGAAAAACCCCACAGGGCTCCTCTGAGAGCAAGTCCCAGCAGAGCTCACAGGTCTGTCAAGCAGTTCAAGCATTATGTGAGACCAAAGCCAGAGGCTGTTGAGGGGAAAGACCTGGAGTGCCCCTCTCTTCTGGGTCTTCTTCACTGAGCAGATTTGCTGAGGTTTAACAGCAGCAGCATGTAATAGAGTGGTAGCTGCTCCCTCCTCCAAATGATCATTTAGCCCAGGCTTACCAAGCCATTCATTTCATGCTTATTAACCTTTGGAGTATTGTTTTGTCCAGACTGCCAGACAAATTAACTTTTAAGAGGGGTCTATATGGATGTCTGCAAACTCCCTTAGACACAAAGCAACTCTTAAGGAATATTTAATGAAATATGTAACAGTCAGTTTATCTATCCATAAACTAACACATCGTTCTGGACAACAACTCACTGGAAGTGCTGTGGGTAATTCTGAGGGGGAAAAAAAAACGTATCTAGAGGCAAACAGGGAAGAAGAGCAAGACAGTCAGATACAGCTACAGAAGTGCTCTAAAATCCCCACACAAGGTCCCTGCACAGCACACCAAACCCAAGCATTGGGCTGCAGCAAACTGCTGGGAGGAGGTGGCAGTTCCAGGGGGCTTGGAGGACACTCATTTGTCACTGTGGAGAAGCCTGTGGAAAGCAGATTCCCTAAAAATTGCCCCAGAGATTTTCTCTCACCACATACTTGCATGCAGGCCAAGTCTCCTTCTTAACATACTTCGCCTTTTGTCTTGTTTTTCTGACTTCCAACAACAACCCAAATCAACCTCTGGAAACAATGAAAGCATTAAAGGGAAATGTCATGCCTATCAATAAATGCCTTTGTGGCTGTGGGAGCGGAGAAGGCATGATGTCACTGGGGGGAATAGCTTAGAAAGTTCCATTGAGAAAAGGGATCTGCCTTTAACAGATGCAAAACATCCCAAAATATGCGCTGTGCCACCCAGATATCCAGGAGAGCACTGAGCTGTGATGCAGCACAGGCCAGGTAATTCTGATTTAGTTCAGAAGTTACGGAAGGAACTTGTACTTATTTACCACGGGACACAGAGAGGGGATGAGTGCAGGTTTTAATTCTGTGTGCAAAGATGTTGAGGGGAGCATTCTCCATATACTGAGACAGAATAAAAACCCCTCAAGGTGTATGTGAAATGCTGAGCCTGGGTGAATCTCTGCAGCTGAGCCCTTTGCTGGGCTGTTGAGTTCCACTGCAGGACTTTGCATGAAATCACATAACAAGTCTTCTCCTCTCACCTTGGCTGCCTGGTGCACCTCTGTTGGTCTCAAGTGCATGACAAAGGGGTGAGCCTCTTCTTCTGGTGACAGAGATGTTAATTCTCTTGTTGACTTGGTCCTGAAGTGCACTGGAAACAGCAGCCCGGTCCCTTAGGGCTGGATGGTTCATAAAGCCACCCCTGTTGTTCAAAAACTCATTCAAAAAGCCACCCCTGTTCACCTTCCAGCTCCCACCCTTCAGTGGCTCAGCTATTTTAGGTGCATCACTTAGCAGCATTCTGGCTGGTGGCTCTCTATACTGACAAGTACACTGGATTGAGATCAGATGACAGGATTTTGAATGTGAGAAGACCCAACACTGTGATGGTTAATTTTGGATCCAGATGTTACCCTCCTGAAATTCCTGGGAGGGTGGGGACTGAAATTCTGTTTTCTGCAGCTACAGAGGTCCAGAGGTGAGTTAGGGCTTCAGTTCTGGGCTGGGTAAAGGCTTCTGTAAAACACTTAATCACCTCTTCAGCTCACTAAAACCTGAGACTTCCCCACCTGGGAATAAGAGTGAAAAAGCAGAGTCCCATACAGCAAAATCCTGCAAAACATTCTGGTTTTCCTCTCTGCAGTCACCCTCTTCTAAGGAACAACTCTGGAGGAAAATTAGATCAACTTACAGTGTTACAACAAACTTTATACTGGGAAAGTACCAGCTCTTGGCAGTCTGAGCTGGGATATACAGAAATTATGGACTTTTGCCCAAAGCAACAATCTCCTGGGCTTTTGCTGTTGCTGTTGATGAAAGGCATTAGCAGGTATGAAACACGGTGAGCAGAGAGCCTGCCTCCCTGAGCTTGAGGTCACCCTCCCTCTCTCATTTGCAGCATGGCAATTGCCTGCTGCCAGAGGCATCCACAGGCTGCAAACAGAGGAAGACAGCTCCAACTGGAGCACCGGGAAGTGCTAAGGAGCAATTTTGTTCTGGGAGAAGTGGTGGTTTGAAAATGCCAGTGCAGAGCTCAGAGCATGCCTGCACTGCAGGGAGCAGCACTGCCAGGGACAGCTGAGCTGGCCCTGGATGAGCTGCTGGCACGGGAAGGACACAGCCTCAAACACAGGTTAAGTCCAGCTGACCTTAAACTGGCTGGATTGCAGAGCTGCATCCTCTCCCCTGTGTACCCAAACCCTAGCTCAGGTCTGCTCTCTATTTACCACAGTCTGTGTCCTGGGAGCAGTCTGGCACATCCCATTGCAGACTGGTTCCCTGCCTGCCTGCAGGTTTCCTTGCAATGGAGCCAAGGCCACTGCAGGGACTGCTGTGTGCCTGCCCCTTTCCACAGCATGCAGAGATGTGCTCCCTTCCCACTGTTTAGATGCTGCAAATCAGACAGGCCCTTTCATCAGCATGGAGGATTTCTGGCTCTCCTCCCCCCAAAGTCGAGTTGTTACAGCTAGAATCCACTGAATGCTCCTGTTTATACAGCAAAGGCCAGCACAGCTCACATTTCCAAAGCATAGCTGGATCTGGTTTAAACAAAGAGAAATGAAGTCATAACAACTTATTCTATCATTAAATTCAGCTGTCCCAGTTTGGGCAGGCTGGGGAAGCAAAACAGTTGAGGCTGAAGTTAACCAGACCCTTTTAAGGGTAGATTTGTGCTCTAAAATGCTACAATTCGTGCTTGTTAGGGTTCCTTCACAAGGCTCCTGTGCAATGCTAGTACGTGAAGGGTCACACCAAATGTTTACCATATGCTGCACAGGCACAGTTTCCTCTCAAGGTTTTCATTATTACATTTTTATTTTTTCCCTTTAATTCCCTAGGCTGTTGCTGGAAGTTGATGCAGTTGTATTGATGGGAGGAATTTCACCTGTTCAAAGCAGGTTTTGAGGGATCTGGACATACATTTTTTATGTTTCCTGATAACATTCCAGCCCTTGTCCCTCCAAGGAGTCATGCTTCTCATTTCTTTGCACATACCCAAAGTACCTGTGGCTGTGCTGCACAGGGCTAAGGCAGCACAAGAACCCTCTGCTTACTTAACACAAGAATGTAAATGAATGTCAGTCTCACCTCTAATGTCACACAAGAGTCAACACAGGAAGATTATATTCCACCAAAAGCCTTGGCCTGCAGGTCACTGTCCCCCTGCCAGCCTACTCCAGCTATTCCAGGAAAGTCAACAGACCTTGACCGGTCATCTCTTCCAGGTGGGTCAACAAATGAGACCACTGAGTTCATTTAGACTTTTAAAAAGTGTGGCTTTTCTAACTGGGAAAATATATACTGAGCAAATTTTGATCTGGCTCAGACACCCTTAGACAAATTAGAGTACAAAGTTCCTCTGCTTGTTTTGTTTCTCCACAAAAGCATTTGCAAAAAAGGCTAATCCACATCATTAACTATACTAAGTTGGTGAACCAGCCAATTCTATATTTAAGTTTCTAATTCTGAGTTTCTACACATGATGAAGAAAGATTAGCTGTCACAGTTTGTGGACTACAGTCAAAACCTGTAGCTTTTCAGCACTTTCTTATAGGGCTCCTGAGTTTTGGCTCGAGTTGCAATTTCAAGAGATCTATTCTCAGTGAAGTTGTGGATCAGATGTAACAGCCAAATTAATGCAAACAAAAGGTAGCAGGTCAGGTAACTTGCAGAATAAATGCTTGGGAAACCCACTTACATTACTCTTTACACAGACAGCTTTATTTGGAAGTACCTGCTCTGAACAATTCCAAACCATATTTTTTATTGTAAGGGAGGCAGAGTTCGGCTCAGAGAGGTTCAGGATGAGAAGAAATAAAAGACTGGTTTTTACAGTAATGCATTCTGTTTGCCAGCTAAATCTGTCCATAGGTCTTCCTAAGGACACGTAGAAAGTGTTGTAACTCCCGTTTGATGTGCAGCCTAGAGGTCTGGTCCTACGTGGAGTTAACAGCATTCTGCTCACAGACGTGGTAACTTCGCCTGGCTGTTCTAAGGGATTTCTGCAGCCACTGGAAAAATGTGAATTTTAATATTCCACCTGGATATAACAGAAATGTGAATACCAGAAGCTTTTGAACTCATCCTTCAGCTCGTGAGTGGAAGCAATGGCTTTCTTGACTTCATAGCATTGTTGAAGATTCAACAAATCTCCCCTTCGACCTCCACATACTCTAGAGAAGGATTCCAAAAAGGGTGATACTTGAATTTCCCTAAAGCTTGACATTTTATGGAACATGTAGTACAAAGACTGAGAACCATGGCTTCAGCTGAGCATGTGAGTGTTCACATCCAGTGAGGGCTGTGCTGGATGGAGGGTGAGGAAGAAATGGAGGTGATTATGTGGGAGGTGTACAGGCACTCCTCAGTCCATCATTATATACTTACTGTTTTTAAGATCACTGATCACATTCAGACTAACTCTAAAACACTGGATTAGATTGCTTCGGGACTTCCCTCAGCCCTTAAGACATTTTCAGGTATTTCTTTTTAAATCACGACTAATTACAAGATGTGAGCTGATGCACAACAACTTTGTCTTTTTCTGCAGCCATCTTACTCTTACCCGGCCTTGTTTATTTAATGGTGTCTTAATCCAAGCTAATCACGTCCCTAGCAGCGAATTATGTTCTAAATGACAATGAATTATGTTAGCAGGAGGATAATCAGGGGAGAGCAATCCAATCACTTCTATTTTTTTCAACATACCTTAATCAAAAATGGCAGAGAAGAAGAAGACACACTGCAGAGCAGCACATGAGAGGAGTAAAGTACTGCTGAACATACCTGGACCTGCATTAAGCAAGCATGAAGAGAGTGTAGGAGCCTCCCATCAGAGCTGTGCCTTCAGCTTTGCCCTGACTGCAGGGCAAGTGAGACAGGGCTCTGGGGAAATGGGGGAAGGCATGAGGAGGGGGCTGAAGGGGGCTGGCTGAACAGTGTTACCCAGACTTGAAAGCACATTTAGGATCATGAATAAATAATAATTTATTAGTCCTGCACTAAGAGGCTGCACCAGCCTTCAGAAAAGTCCTTGATGGGTCAGCACACATTGAGTGTGGCTGAGCAGTGTTCCCTTGGCTGATCTGAGGAGTGGGAAAAAAGAGGGTGCAGGGGGAGGAGCAGGCTCAGTGTGTCCAGACTGGCAGGATCTCAGTGAATGCTGAGCACAGACAGCACACAGCAGAGCTGCACAGCTCCTTCTCTCCCCCAGGCTGTTTCTAGGGAAGCACTGTAGTGAGGATACTGGGTATTTATTAGCCCTTCCAATGCCCCGACAGACAGGCCACATGTCAAACATGCTATTTACCTGGAAGCACTTTTATTGATTACTTTTGATAAGAGAGTAAAATATTGGCAAAGGCTTCTCTTCCTCCTTATCATGAACATCAACACAGAGCAGATTCCATGCATTAGTCCCGTACTTTTTTGACAATAATGTAGAAAGCTTAAATAAATCCATTCATCTTGCAGCAATGTCTCTTCTGGAATAGCTGCTTTGTCGCAGTTATTCAGTTGCTGGGAAGTGACAGATCAGCAGCCAAAGAGCACAGCCAGTCCTGGCACTCCAAGAGATTATCTGGGCCTAGAGAACTGCCCCATGCAAAAACAGATGCTGGCAACAATTTGCTAAAGTGATATGTCCTGTCCCACAGCTGAAAAGTACCCTGGGACCTTTTCTCCATCTGCCTGCACACAGCTCTCATTTGCTTCAGCTGGAACAATTTAAAAGTACATTTTGTCTTCGACAGTTTCATACCTGCCTCAAACATCATGAGAAAAACAGGACAAAGCCTTCTCTGCAGTGGGAAAAGAATCTTAACGGACAGCTCTCTTTCAGCAAGCTGTAGGAAAAAACCCACGCTTCTAAAAAGGCAGTAAATAAATTGAGATTCAGCCTAAGTGAATGCAGGCTGGTATGTTTTGGAGGGAGGGAGGAAAGGGAGGAGTACAAAGTAAGAGGCACTTAGTCATGAAAAAAGCTGAGAATCAATAAACAGACTGAAGAACAGTGAACAAAATGCACCAGGATTGAAAATGAAAAATAAAACCAAACCCTCCAGCCTTAGGGAATTATTGCTGCATACACAGCTGCAGTGGCCCAGGAAAAGAAAAATTAAGGGATCTTAAACTGTCAATGGCTGTGGCCAAAACCCCACACATCTTTAGTTCTTTACTTTAAAAAATATCTGATATTTCCCATATCCTACTTTATGGCTCTTTAGGACTGGGATCAAACCCAGAAGAGCTGGTGTAGCAGTTTTCTACCACTCTCAGGGGTTATGCCTGTCTAATGGGGTAGGAAGGAACACTACAAGAAGAGAAGGCTTAGGAATGTGCCTTGGGAAGTTTGTAACCATGAGTTGTGTACACTGAACACTCTCAGCAACATACCAATTTATAACAAACATGTGTAATGGAATATATATTTATTCTGCTTCTATTTCTTTCTTCAAAATGTGTTGCCTGCCATAAACCTGCTAGGCTTCTTAAAGCTTGGGACCCTGTTTGTTTAAGATGCTCTTTTACTGCTGCAGATGTGCTTTTTCAGGCTGAGCACAGAGAGCTCAGGCAGTGAAGCTCTAAACACCACTCCCATCGATTCCTGCTATCATGCTGAGGAGAAAAATAAGATAATCTCACCAGACCCTGCTCATGTCACGAAAATGCATAGGCAAGAAGACAGAGCACATGGAAAAGAACCTGTCTCAGCACAAATGTCCCCCTTGATAACAGCAGGTTTCCTCCCTCAGGGGAGTTGCATTGCTGAGGGAGTGAAGGATCACAGAACCACAGAATATTCGGAGTTGGAAGGGACCCACAAGACTCCAGCTCTTAAGTATCAGAGCAAACCCAGTGGGCTGCTCCAGGCAGAGGTGTCTTGGTTTATGTAACCAAAAAGATGTGTATTCCATTTCATCTATAAAAAGCAGTTGGGAGATGGTTTCTTTTTTCTTTATCTCTTGTAACTCCAGGGGGAAAAGGGTGGATGCCTTCTGATAATAGGCCAGCTGTTAAAATCTGGTGGGGCAGTTTCTTATCTCTTTCATCAACTTTGTCCACCCTCAGGGGATATCTTCTGTTAATGGGCCATTAAGGCTCACCAGTGACATGACACATTACATCATCCCATGGTGAGATGCTCCACCCAGTGGGGAGGAGCCAACCTATCCAGATAAAAATGGGGACACAGGGACCCCAGACATCCTCTTTTCCACTGAATTCTCAGAGGAAGACTGGACTCATCTTACCACCATTGAACCTGTCCACAGGATCATCTCTAGTCCAACAGAATCACATCTGTCACTCTGGGAGGATTTATTTGGACTGCTTCCAACACCCTGACCAACAGGTGTCAGGTCATATTCCTGACTGCATCAGGATTTTCTAGGACTTTTGCTCGTTTGCTTGCTTGTGTTTTTTAATTTTTTTTTTATTTTTTATTACTGAATTTGTATTTTTTAATATTCCTAGTAAAGAACTCTTATTCCTATTCCCATATTTTTGCCTGAAAGTTCCTAATTGCAAAATTGTAATAATTTGGAGGGAGGGGATTTTACATTTTCCATTCCAAGGGAAACTCCAGTTTTCCCTGACAGATGCCTGTCTTTCCAAACCAAGACAAGAGGTCTTGCTCACACTTTGGAGGAAGTTTTCCCTCATCCAAACACACTGCAGGGATCCCACCAACCTTGCAGCAGGCAGGTCCCTCAATGCCTGCCCCAGAGGCATTCAGGCACTCAAACCTTGTGTACAATGAACCTTTCTGAGGTTTGGGACCTGCTTTCTCCCAGGCATGGGACCAGCAGCCCATATCGCCCACGCAGCTTCCTCTCCCTTGTCAGGCAGCCCATGGCTGATTTTTCTTTCTGGAAAGGAAGCCTGATCAAGAGTCTTGCTTTAAGCCTGGTTTTCAGGAAAAAGAAAAGAATGCTCAAATGATTTTACTCTGTAAATGTACAAATGCCTGGATCTCCCTTAGGCTTTGAATCCATCAGCCCAGCTCACCAGGTTTGACAAAGGAGATGGTATTTCCAGCTGCACTCACTGGGTTAAGCCACCTTGGAAGCAGCACTCAGGGACCTGGTGGAGTGGGTCACATTCCCCACATTTCCCTCTTCTGCAAACCAGTGCCTGGGTCTGGAGGGACTGGGGCACTGACACTTGACTGTGTTTTACCCTCCTACAGGATGAGAGTAAACCTGTGGAAGCCAGGAATGCAGAGGCTTGGGGGTTTCTCAGTCCAGACACAGCCAGAGATACCTGGCTTCTGCAGGGTTCCTGGGAACAGCCAGCTGGATATTCGTGCTCTCCCCAGGGAGAAGACTGAAGCCTGAGGTCGTGTGTAATTGGCAGGGAACCCCTATGCCAGAGAAAACATGCAGACAGACCTCACAGTGTCCCAGCTTCAAGAAGAGCTTCAGCTGAAGATTTCATTTCCTTAGATGTCAGAGAACCAACACCAAGACACAGATCTGTACCACACATCTGGTCATTGGCTCTTTTACTTGCCACTTCCCATCTTCCCTACCCAGGCCCTAGCCCAATCTCTGAGCCCACTCCACTCCTGGGGTTTACAGCTTAAGAGGAAAGTAGCTGCATAAATCATACATTTTATAGTTAGCAGTTATATTCTGCCCTGCACATCTTCACATCTGCCACAGGTTTTTATCAAGGTCTCAGCTCTACAGGCAGGATTCTCATATTCCCTAGGATGTAAATCTGAAATCACAAAATGATGTCATGCATTTTCTTTTGCTCTGGTTTCAATCTCCCTCCCCTTTTCCAGCATACTTCCAAGATACAGAGTATGTTTCCCTGTGTTCATTTTCAACTATTTTCTATTTCCATTTTTGCGTATTCCTTCTCCTTGCCTTCTCTTTTTGTCTTTTGTCTGCTTTCCTCCTTCTGTCCTGTTTCAAAATCTTCCTATGAGCCAAGCCTACTATCTCTAAAGAGTAATGCTGTCATCTTTAATAGGAGCTGAATTAACTCCCACGTCTTTCATCTTCCCATTTTTCCCCTCTGTCTGTTCCCAGCCAAAAATAAATACAGTTCCTGCTTCCGTTTTCAACTTCTTTGGAATTTACTTGAACTTTTCTTTCCATTACTTACCTCACACCCTTCTGCAGCCCCTCCTTGAGTCTTTCCTGCTCTTTTCCCTCTATCCGTCTCACAGCAAACAATCTGCCTAATCTACCATCTCCCAGCTACTGAGCATTTCAGTCCACACCCATCACTGTTGTCTGGGAGCACCTAATACATATTAAGATTAGGATCTCTCTCCTGTTCTCTCCCCTTTCCTTCACGAAGGATGCCAAAAAGGCTGCTGTAGGGTTTTGTTCAGTAGCTCTGCCTCTTCCTTCCCTGCTCCTCCCTAGCTCTCCTGGAGAAACAGAAAGCCAGAGATGTGGGTTACACAAAATCATAATGAGCCTGTTAAATATAGGAGAGATTTACTGTCTTGCTTTCTCCCCCAGAACACGACATGAAGCCTGACGTAATATCATCCAAATCCATGCAAGGACTGAAATGAAACTCCACAGGAGAAAGAACAGATCCCGGGGAGAAGAGATTGGCAGAGGATGTGTGGGAAAAAAAAGTATCAATGGGAGAGAGGACTGTAGAAGATGGGAATAAAAGGGAATATTAGAGGAAGTCCATGTTACCTGACACATTACCTCCTGTCTTTTTGATCAGGATTTTCCTTGAAATCTGTATTTCACTGAAACAAACAAACACTCCCTGGGGAAGTTATTCTAGGAGGCTGATCTAGACAGTAGGGTAAAGCAGGATCCACCCATCATGATCTCAGCTATTTCTTTCTCATGGTTCATAGGAAAGTCATTTTCTCACAGCCACTGCTTCTCTCAAACTTCTGTGCTGTTCTGGGGAAAAAAAAAGGAAATGGGCAACTCTGTGTATCACCCAAACTTGATCCCAGAAGTACCAGCCAGTCTGGGAGGGATTCAGTAACCTTGACAATAACAAAAAGGAGTTGCTCCTGCTCCCTTCTGTCCCCGAAACCAGGAGGAGAAAACAGTGAGAGATGTTTATTGGAGTACCTCCCCTTTCTGTGGGGCCAGGAGGGAAAGAAAACAGAAATCAACAAGAAGGGTTGAGAGATATGAACATCTCCTACCCTCTTCTTAGATGTGACAGAGGAGACAGGAAGCAAGCATGAGAACCCCTTCTAGATTTTCCTGGGTTGTGAAACATCTGCTTGGGAAAAGCAGTAATATTTAGGGTTGGGTGCTGGGAGCAATATGGGGAGCAGAGGACTGAACTGAGCCCTGAGATTTCTTCAGAGATTTCTTCAGTTCCACAATGGAAAAGGGTCAAAGGTGAAGTAAACTTATATCTATGTTTTAGAAAACATGCTTCCAGCCCTGGAAGTCTGTCTAGGTTGCTGCAGGCAGACATTTCTCCAAAACACAGGAATTAAATGCAAAAAATGCAGACAGAAAAACCACCCCAAGCTGCCAAACAGCTTCTTCAAGAAGGAAAAGGAAAGACAGAGGAAGAAAGAGAACACGCAGAAGGAGAAAGAAGGAAAAACATATAAGATCATAAAAAATTTAATTCAAAATTGCTTAATTCACAAAAATTCAAATCAGCTATGTTATGTTAAGTAAATTGTGCTAGTAAGTTAGAACTGCCTTGACTTGCCTTATCTAGACACCAGAGTTCTTTAATGCATCAGCAGTGTGCATTTGCCGTGACGTTCTTGTCACCAGAATTCGGTTTCTGCAAGTTTTAGTTCTACTTCTTCCCCATGGCAGGAGTCAAGTTGGAAATGATGAACAACTCTGTTCATATGTTTCTCACCATTTCCCCTTCTTTGATTACTCAAACTTTCTACTCCAGGCAGTGAAGCAGCTCTTCCTACCACACTGAGGCTTTGCAGCAGGTACATGACACCAGCTCGTGTCCCAGTCTCAGTCCACAACACCAAATTAATGTGGTGAGGCTTTCCACAGACTTCCATGACTGCAGGGAAATATCTGCAGAAAGGAAAATGCAACAATTCCACATCCATTTGGATGAATTACAGCCCCAAAAGAATAACTGGAAACTTGCTTGCGAAAGTCTGCAGACTTGAGAAACAACAGTGTGTGGTTTCTGAAGAGAGGTAATGATGTTGATTGCCACTAGAAGGAAAAGGATTGCAGTATAAATAATGCAAGAGAGAAGGAAGAAGGGACAGACAAAAATAGTATATTGTTGGTCGTAATCAATAACAATCATCATAGTCTTTATTAGAATCTATCCTCCTTGAATAGGTGAGGGCATGGGAGTATACCTCAGTAGCCTAAAAATTAGGATGTTAAAGAGAAGTAAAGCAGACCATGTTTTTTACCACTTGTCAAGTAAAACACGACATGTTCCTGAGTAAATAAGGCAGTATGTCTGCTGGCTAAGTGTGCAGAGTATAATACTGTCATCAGTATATTGAGAGAACTCAAATCTGCCAATTCAGAGAAAGTAGGGCTTCCTAGAAATTAGTCATTTCATCTGATTAATAATGAAAAACTCTTCTCTCTTTCCTTATGGAACATCTCCTCTCTTTGGGTCAATTTCTTGGGGAATCCCCCCACATAAAACTTCAGCCTGAAGAACTTGTGCCTAATGGTTCTGGTGACTGGCTGTGTCAGTGAGCACAGTTTAGAAGGCATCCTCAGGAACGCCTTTACCTGATAAATTCCTCAAGTGACAGAGATTATCTTTTCCCTAGTGGCCCAAGACTGCCTTTCTCTGCTCCACTGCACCAGTGACAGATCATGTCTTTTGTTGCCTGTGCACCTTAGGGTGCTTTCCTTTCCCTCTGTAAAAGCATCTTGATTTTTTAGTGAAAACTGAAGCATACTTACATGTCTTCATACATCCATGAAACTCACAAATAATGGAAGAGATCTTTAAAATGCATTTGTGTTTCCTCTGCAGAGAAAACTGAGAGGACTGAGGTCAAAGACAACTCCCCATCTCTCCAACATTAGTCAGTGTGAGGTATCTATACTTAGCTTTGCTTCACATCCTTTGGTATTCTCATTCCTAAATACTTATGTTTGCTACCTTGAAGCTGGAGCAAAGGTGACCCTCTCTCCTGCCTTTAAAGGCAATTTAGAAGAGTGAAGACATTGCTGTGCAACAGAAATGATGACTTGGCAGTAGATGCTCTGCCAGCATAAGTCATGCTGCTCTCCTAAGAAGGGGCTCTTACCATGCACTGGACATGAACCAGATGACTTTTTTTTTTAATTCAAAATACCATCCTGTAAACCGTGCACTGACCCAGTGACATTCAGGATAATTGAGTGGAAAGATGATAGTGTACAGCTTAGCCAAGAGAGACTGAATGATCAAACACCCAAGGTAGTCACATTGTGCTCCCCTCAATATGGTCTGACAGTCCACAGACAGCTGGCTGGTCATATGGTGCCAGTCTCTTTTCCCTGCTTCTAGCTGCTACATGATATTAAAAGGAGAATGAAGGACGGGAAATCCCTTCTTAAAATCATGTATACAAACAATAGATGCATCAGTGCAGATGGAAGGGGAATCTGTCCAAAACACACTGTCAAAGGCAGCGAGTGCTTCAGAGTCTGACAGCCAGTCTCTCCTGACTTTCATGGAGAAGGCCACTGCACCTGGAGATGTCCCCTGAGCACCGAGTCAGGGGAGGAGGAGGAGGGAGCTGGTGTGGTGGCCCCTAAAGCCCAGCCCTTGATGCAGAGGGCAGCTCCCACCACCACCAATGCCATCAACATCCTCACCCTGTGTGACTGCAGGATTCAGGCCTTGGGGCAGGGCCCTCAGCCATGTTTCTGATGGAAACTCTTCCCCAGAATTGTCTGAGTAAGTCGTTACACACATGCAGACCAAAAGGGCACCGTGGACATCAAGGCATCTTCCTCATCCTCTGTGGTGACTCCAGGTCAGATGGAGCATGGTGAACAACATTCTCCCCTGCCTTCCACTTTCTGTGCGAAGGAAGCTGGGCAGGAAGGCTGGAGGAACACTGGGGGTTAGCTCTCTTGTTCACATTGCAGTGCATTCATTTCTGCCTCTCCTTCTCATGAAGGCAGCATCTTCTGGCAAAATCAACAGGCATTCCCTCCTACTCTTTCCTGGTGGTACAGGCTCCTGCCTGCAACCTCCTGTGTTTCCCAAGTGGCTGCTCGAAGAGCAGGGAGGGAACAGAAGCTGAGAGTCAGAGCAGGGCATGGCAAGGCTCCAGTGCCACAGGGAGGGTATGAGAGGGAGGCTGGCTGGGAAAGCCATTGCCAGGCAGACCTACCTACCCAATGGAGAGAATTAGGCAGAATTCTTGCTGTCTTCCTTTGCTCTTCATCCTTGATGGCTGCAGCAACAGCAATGGAAAATTTTACCTTGCACAGTGTTGTGGAGGCAAAAGAAGTCTGGTTGTTCTTGCACCACAGTCAGATCCTACCTCCTGCAGAAGATGAGCCAGAGGAGAGAACTGTGCCAAAATCTGAAGTCCACTAAACCACAGCTCCCATGAGAAATGGTTTTTGGATGGGTAGTGGTCTCATAGCACATCTGCTGAGAAGGACTCTCCACAAAATACTCTGCCTTTTTACCCACTGGCACCTTTGAGGGGTAGCAAAGGCCTTGTTTTCAATCCTCCAAGTAGCTTCAAGTTCACCTCTCGAGGTTTCTTTAAGAGTGGTTTGTCACTTCAGGAGCAACCTGCTCTCCTGGCTCTCAGGCTTCTGGTCACAGCCTTATTTTGCATGGCATCCTTTAATTAGAGAGCAAGAGAGACCTTGTGCTCAGGGCGCTCCCGGGGAGGGCAAGGTCTGGGCTCCCATCCCTGCACCAAGGCCTGGCATGTGTCAGTGCCTGTGTACAAGATGCACCAGGGCTCCTGTTGTCCCCTCCTCTTTCCCTCATACACCACCCAAAAGTACGAAATCCTTTCATATCAAAATTGCAGCCATGGCGTACTCAGCATGATTGTCCCATGGAATCTCATAGGTGTTCTCTGGGAAGCTGGGACACCAGCGGAGGCAGGATGGCAGCAGGGCTGTTGGCCATGCTCTGAAGGAGCTGAGGGTCTCCTAAACTCCGTGTGGGAGCATCTCCTCTTGGCCATGGCTCCTAAACTCCATGTGGAAGCATCTCCTCTTGGCCATGGCTCCTAAACTCCATGTGGAAGCATCTCCTCTTGGCCCTGGAGCTTAAACTCCATGTGGGAGCATCTCCTCTTGGCCATGGCTCCTAAACTCCGTGTGGGAGCATCTCCTCTTGGCCATGGCTCCTAAACTCTGTGTGGGAGCATCTCCTCTTGGCCATGGCTCTTAAACTCCGTGTGGGAGCATCTCCTCTTGGCCATGGCTCCTAAACTCCATGTGGGAGCATCTCCTCTTGGCCATGGCTCCTAAACTCTGTGTGGGGGGAGCATCTCCTCTTGGCCATGGCTCTTAAACTCCATGTGGGAGCATCTCCTCTTGGCCATGGCTCCTAAACTCCGTGTGGGAGCATCTCCTCTTGGCCATGGCTCCTAAACTCCATGTGGGAGCATCTCCTCTTGGCCATGGCTCTTAAACTCCATGTGGGAGCATCTCCTCTTGGCCATGGCTCTTAAACTCCATGTGGGAGCATCTCCTCTTGGCCATGGCTCTTAAACTCCATGTGGGAGCATCTCCTCTTGGCCATGGCTCCTAAACTCTGTGTGGGGGGAGCATCTCCTCTTGGCCATGGCTCTTAAACTCCATGTGGGAGCATCTCCTCTTGGCCATGGCTCCTAAACTCTGTGTGGGGGGAGCATCTCCTCTTGGCCATGGCTCTTAAACTCCATGTGGGAGCATCTCCTCTTGGCCATGGCTCCTAAACTCCGTGTGGGAGCATCTCCTCTTGGCCATGGCTCTTAAACTCCATGTGGGAGCATCTCCTCTTCATCATGGCCCTTAAACTCCGTGTGGGAGCATCTCCTCTTGGCCATGGCTCCTAAACTCCGTGTGGGAGCATCTCCTCTTCATCATAGCTCTTAAACTCCATGTGGGAGAATCTCCTCTTGCCCATGGCCCTTAAACTCCGTGTGGGAGCATCTCTCCTCTGCCACGAATGCCACGAGGGGACGGAGGCAGCCAAGAGCCAGAGGGATGAGGTGTGAGCTGAGCCCTCCTCAGCGTTCCCCCCGCGGTTCGTGCCGCCCTGCTGAGTGTCCCGGCTGCCCGGAGGGCAGCGTGGGGAGCCGGCACCGCCTCCTTGGAGCCTGCAGGCTCTGGCACAAGGAGCCGGCGCCTGGCAGAGGTGGCACATCAGTGCTCCTCCTGCCCAGGATCTCAGCCCCGAGCAGCTGCCAGTTTCAGTGATACTGAACTCATCAGCATGCAAACCTCTTTTGAAGATGGGACTCGGATGACACTTTCACAACACGCTTAATCCAATCTACTTGAAAGTGGCTGCCAAGAGGGGAGGTCCGACTCTGCCTTCTGGCACCGCGTTCCCAACCCTTCCTCCAACACCAGCCGGCAGCTAATGCTGCTGAACTTCTGCTGAATGAGGAAATTAGTACAGCTGAAAGCTTTTTTGCTCTACTAATTTTGATCTGGATCAGCTCCCTGAGTCTGGTAACTCCATTGCTGCATGAGTGCTGGTGCCAGCACAACAGAGCCGGGGAGTTCATGGGGCTGGGATGGGAGTCAGGGGACAGAACAGGGCAAGTCCTCTTGGCACTGCCTAAGCTTAAACCAGTCAAGAAATAGTCACTGCTGGGTCTTAAAATAAAAACACCTTCAAAAATAGTGACTGTGTTTTGTTGTTGAAATCAAGACTTTCATGACTGTATTCACCTGGATGAGAAATTATTTTAGTCTGCAAAATACCATAAACCAAGACCAGTGAAAGCTGAAAGAAACCTACAGCCTTGTTTCATTATAACCAGACTTCTCAACTTCTTTAAATGAGGCTTCTTTTGTTCTTTTTTTTTTTTTTTTGCATTACACTGAACTTGAATACAAAAGCCCATCAGAAATGCCAAGGCCATGCTCTGCCAGCTCCCCTGTGTTTCCTTGTCTCTGTTCAGGCTCGCTACAGGGTGTGTTTTTCTCTCAGTGTGTGATGCTATGTGTTAATACGAACGGCAATTATTAGGGCACGTCAAAAGATGAGCACTGCACACATTAGCAACAGAAACCAGTTTTCTGCATTGCTGGCTCTGCCTTCAAAACAGCTATTTAGACATTGATATTTCTCAAAGCATGGATTGGTGATCAGCCATCACTGTTGAAACATTTTAAAAAGAAAAGTGCCTCCACATGAAAAACAGCAGGTTAATAAAAGAAGCCAGGTTTAATTACACAGTTCAGACAATAAAATATCTTGAAATCACCTAATAGTCCTGTTGTTAGTAATTGCAGTTCAGTTCAAAACTGAGAAGTGTCTGTGTGAGCAAAAAGATCTTGGTTTACCAGGAATTTCAGAGAGGAAAATTCTCGTAGAATGGAAAAGGAAATGGGAAGGACACATATTGGTTACAGGGTGAGAAAACTCCCCATTGCCATTCTCCCTTCCAAACATTGTACAACCTGTAGTAAATCCCTGAAGGAATGGTTCACCTTGCATCTGTCTGCATGCTCCAGCACATAAACCAGTGACCAAAAAGCACTCCCAAAGCAAGAGGGTTGCCATGCTCCTGTGCTGTACTCTGAATCATGGCTTTAGGCATTCTGCCCATCTTCTCAGTTCAAATACAGATGGGAAAGTGAGATGCACTTAAAAAGGCTCAGCTAAAGTGTCTAAAGTGGTGTGTCTGAGCCTGTGAGATATTGACCCTGCTGTTTGTACCCCAAAGTTGCTAAGATAAAATGGGCCAGAACAAAAAGACAGAATCATTTTAGAATCAGATGTACGTAGATATAGATGATAAAAAGATACAACTGATACTATGACAGACCTTACAAATAGGGGGGCAAACTCATTCACTGTTTTGTGATTTAACATGGAGGCACCTGCTTTCTCTGTAAGTTCTCTAGGCCTCTACTGTGCCATTCCTTCCAGAACAAAATTCAAAAGCACAAAAACTGGAAGGTGTTTTCCTCATTCTATCACTCCAGGTCAAATAAGGATGTTTGAACAGGGAAGGAATATTACTTTTTACAAAGAGTGCCCATTCTGGCAGTTGGCTACCAACAAAAAGATATACCATTACTGCACTCCTATTTGCAAATTTCCTTTTGGAAAGGCATTTATGGCTTCATTCCTTAAACTTAATTTTGACCTAAACTTGTCATGCAAGTCTGTGGTCTGGAAAAAAAATTTGCAACATTAGAACAAACACATTCAGGTATTTCTGGTTGTTTAGGGGTGACAATGACAAATAACAGAAAAATGGAGCTGGAGATGCTTTTGCAACGCTCACCTTGATTGCACTTCCCTCAGATTTTGTGGTGGGTTACAACCCATCATGCTCTTCTTTTTTCCCTGTGTGTAGTATCACTTAAGATCTTTGGAAGCAACTGACGTCATGTGCATGAAATTGTGCAAAACATTTGACACCATCCCACACAACATCTTTGTCTCTCAACTGGAGAGACATGGATTTGATAGATGGGCAGCTCCATGGATAAGGAATTGGCTGGTTGGTTGCACTCACAGGGTTGTGGTCAGTGGCTCGATGTCCAAGTGCAGAGCAGTGACCAAAGGTGCTCCTCGAGTGTCAGGCACTGTTCAGTGTCTTTGTTGGTGACAGGGACAGTGGGACTGAGGCACTCCCAGGCTGTGTGGTGCTGTCCACACGCTGCAGGGAATGGATGCCATGCAGAGGGGCCTGGACAGGCGTGAGAGGTGGGTCTGTGTGAATTTCAACAAGATCAAACACAAGGTCCTGCATGTGGGTCAGAGCAGTCCCAAGCAGACACAGGAGGGGTGGAGAACAGCTTGAGGATGTTGTTTGACGAAAAGCTTGACATGATCCAGCAATTTGTGCTCATAGCCCAGAAAGGCAAATGTGTCCTGGGCTGCATCCCAAGATGCAGGTCATGGGAGGTGATTCTGCCCCTCTGCTCTGCTCTCACAAGACCCCATCTGCAGTGCTGCATCCAGCTCCGGGGTCTGCAACACAGGAAGGACGTGGACCTGCTGGAGTGAGGGCAGAGGAGTCTGCAAAGATAATCAGGGGGGCTGGAGCACCTCTCCTAAAAAGACAGGCTGAGAGGATTGGGATTGTTCAGCCTGCGGAAGGGAAGGCTCCAGGGAGACCTTATAGCAGCCTTTTAGAACCTAAAGAGAGCCACAAGAAAGCTGGAGAGGGACTTTCAACATGAGCATGTACAGATAGAACAGGGGGAAATGGGTTCAAACTGAAAGAAAATAGGTTTAGATTAGCTATTGGGAAGAATTTTTTTTACCATGAGCATGGCAACGCACTGGAACAGGTTGCCCAGAGAAGCTGTGGATGCCCCATTCCTGGAAGTGTTCAGGGCTGGCGTGGATGAGATTTGAGCTACCTGAGCTAGCAGAAGATGTCTCTGCCCATGGCAAGGAGGTTGAAACTGCATCTCTATCCAATTCTGTTTTTATTATCTTTGAGCTCTTTGGATATGATACCTAATATGCTGTTACCTAGATGCAAATAATCAAAACATTAAAAGTTTAAAGGTATGAATAACAAAAAGGAAAACTTCCACTCAATCCCCTCCCATACTCAAGACTTCAGGGAAATAAGTCAGTGAGGGGAAAATTGCTGCAGACTTCTCTGCAAAGAGATTAGTGCTGCACCAAATCCAAAGGCATAGGAAGGAGATGCTTTCTATTTCTTTCTTTCTTTTTTCTTTTTTTTTTTTTTTTTCCCTGGTAGAACAGGGTGCAGAGCTTAAGTACATGATAATAAGATCCTAACACAACCCTCCCTCTGACCACAAACATTAGTGCATCTTTCAGCAAAGCCAGCCTACTGATGACTCATGTTGTCTTGGCGCAAGAACCTGTGCAGGGGGAAAGACACAAACCACAAAACACGAATATCTTGATGTAGTTAGAACCCTCTGCAGGAAGAGATTTCACAGCGAAAGTAGGAAGGTGACAGCCTAGCCTGACTCAGCCTAATCTGCTTCCACTACGCACTGACCAGCCCTTGATTCTTGTTCTTCCCGTGGAACTCACACCCATCCTCAATGCCCTTTATTTTTATGGAGAGAAAGAGAGAGATAGGGAGAGAGAGAAAAGCATGGTTTCCCCCTCATTTGTCCTGCTTTTGTATACACAAAAATAAGAGTTGACTCATGAACTATAATGACAGATACTGCGCACTTTTATATATTAACTGATGCATGCCATGAGCAATGTCCTTGAGGCTCCTTGGCTGTAAGGTAACTTGTGCTGTAATCAATTTGTTAGTGCAAATAGTTCTGAATCTCATTATTTACTGCTCTTCTAATGTCTGCCTTACTCTCTATGCAGTCTATTTCACTTAAGTGAGCTAAAAGTGACAACTGCTTCTCACAGTGCATATCCTGTTTTGAGCATGGCTGGGGCAGTTTGGCAAGTTGTCTTTTTGCCTGTGTGTGGCTAAGAAATTAAGTCACTTCCCAGAGTATTTGCCATCATAAAGATACTCTTTTTATTAGACTGATGTAATTTGTAATTAACACAAGTACCAGAATCACTTTACCAGAGCAGCCTAAAGGTTTGCTGAACTCTGCATACAACTGGGAGACTTAAAGTGATCCAGTCTTTCAAAAGGAAATGTAACTCCTTAATAATGATTTTAATTGTTTTATATTGTGCTGCTGATGGAAATTTTTCCCAGTTCAGCATCCAACATACAAAATCTGTATTAAGACTCTGCAATCTCATCTTTGCTTACTGCAATGCCAGGAGTCAGCATTTATGTAATTGCCTGACCACCCCTCCTTTTAGGCCAAGTTATTTTACAGCAGAGCAGCCAAGTCCCATCCCTTGTCCTCTGCATGAGAAATACATCCCTGGTTTTATCTGTTGCTGTCTTTCCCTCTGCATTAAGAGATCACTTTCTTGATCCCAAGAGCTTCAATCCTCTCCCACGACCTTGAGAAGGGGAAATTCTGAAGCAGCTCCCAGGTGGGAGGCGGCAGGAGTCTCCTCAGCTGCTGTGACTCCCGGCAGGTTTTGCATGGCTGAGTTGGGATTATCGGGGCTGCTGCCAGGGCCCCGCATGGAGCCACGTGCGGTTCAGCAACTGCAGCTTAGTCACAGAGAGGCAAACCCTTGAGTCACAGAACCCTCCTCCTCCTGTCACCCAAAGCTTTACCTCTAAGGAAATGCCACCTTGGCTGCCCCATAGCACTGGATCTCAGCTGCTCTAACACCAAAACTTCTCCCTTGTGCTTTTTTTTAGAATGCAAAGGGAATAGATGCTGTACTCGTGGCTGTGCTGCACTAATGTAACATATTTTCCTGACATTACTCATAGTCTAAATCAGCATCACATTGTCTCTTGTGCAACATTTAAACAGTATTGTCTAAACCCACAGCAGGAGAAGTTACCGGGAGATCAAAAGGCACACGGGTGAAACTGCACGGGCTGCTTTTGTCGGAGGTTTCGCCGGCGCTCCCCAGCAGAGGCTGTAATGTGGTTTTCACCTGATGGAGCACAGGGCCATAGAGCACAGCAGAACAGGTTCTCCCTCTCTCTCGTCTTCAGAACAAAACTTCACCACCCAGCACAGGGCACTGCATCTTTTGCACTGCATTAGTTCGACCTCGGAAAGTCTGGCAAGCTGACATGTTAGGAAACCAGGGTAATCCCTCTCCTTGTTCCTGACTTTCCTGGCATCTTCCCAAGAGGGGAGGGGAAGAGGAGTTAAAAACATTACAAAAAGAACAAGCATCGCCAAACTAAAAATTATCCAGCCTTCCAAAGTTCTTCTTTACCCCAGAAGGGAAAAACCTTCCAAAATATATATATTTTAAATACAGATTTAGGCCAAATGTTTTAACTTACACAAACATCTGCCAACTAGTACCATGTCTGGAGTGCTCATGCTTTACTACAATGTCCTAACAGTTGAGCTGATAAATAAGGTGCTAAGGAATATGTGAATTTAAACAAAAATACCCTTGAAGTTCAGAGAAAAAAATCTTCTCTTTTTTAGAAGAAAAAAAAATTGCAAACCAACACCACCAAATAAGCCCTAAATTTGATGACAGTAATACAAAGTGAAATCTCAGAATAAGACATCTACAAACTTGGCATTTCAGTGCCTGAGAAGAAAACCTACAAATGTTAAGGCCTTATATATTCATGAAACATTTATACTCTGTTATATATTTTGTATCACAACCAGCAAGTGCACTTCAATGTCAGAACATAATATTAGAACACAATATAGACACCCAATTCTGAGGTACTTTACTTCACGAAATGAAAAAAAAAATAGTAGAGAAAGAAATCAATACAATCTGGATAGCATAAAACCAATTAATTCCTGGTAGCCAAGGAGGATTAGAGGAAAGAAATGTAAGAGACTGGGGAGGCAAGTCTGCCAGACCTGTTCGGAGGGAGAGAAAAGAGCTCCCCACAGTACATTAAGATACTTCCCGAAAAAAGCAAGAGTCATTCCTAGGCTTTGCTCCAACCTCCATGAATCGCTGCCTGCAGAGTAACCATGACTCGATCTTCTCAGATTTTGTTAAAGAGACACTGACCTTCAAGCCAACACTCACACAGAGGGACTGCACTGTGCAGCAGGGAACAGCTTACCAAAACTCAAGCCATGTATGGTTAAGTTTAATATGGTCATTCAAACATTTTAGATATGCCAAGTTATCATCACTGCCTAATTGATTTGATGGGGAAAAAAAACAAAGCCACAAAACCCCCTCTCTTGCACATACAAATTTCTGTACCTACTAAGGCAACTCTGAATGTAACATAGAAGAAAAACAGAAGAATTCCAGATGTTAAAAATATCATTTAATTAGAGAAAGATAAATCATACCAAAAGTTTAGGTCACTCTTAGTTAATACATTTGCATTTATTTTAGAATATACTCTACATCTGAGTAAAAAAGTTTTAAATAAGCTCCAGTACATGTACAACCATGGGACCCTGCCATCTCTCCCTCAACAGAGGGATGCTCCTTAGCTCACTGGGTTCCCTCCGGGGTAACAGAAGCAATTTTGTGCCAGTTTCGTTATGTTCATCGGCTTGAGTAGAGCCTCCTTATCAGCCAGCAATGCCACCACCTCGTACACGTACGGGTTCAGCCTCCCCGCTGGGTCGGGCACAGCGACTGCTCGCCCCGGACCGTACAACGAAAAAAAAACACGGAGGGGGGGTGTCAAAATAATTAATAAACTAGTATTGATTAATTTACATCTCTTTCTCTCGCTTGTGCGTTGGTAGAAAACCTGCTGCAGTCCTGGGAGCGCGCAGGGGAGCCCCGGCCCGGGGCGCTGCCCTCGGCCGCCGCAGCAGCGGCAGCGCCGGGCGGGGACGCGCCGCTCCCGCCGGGTCGGAGCCCCTTCCCCCGCTCCCCCCGGCGCTCACTGCCCCCAGCTGCTAACGCCGATCTCCTGCTTGTATCTGTTGGTGAGCACGTTCGCCTTGCGGGTGAGCTTGGAGAGGACCGAGTGGAGTCCGCTGAGGTGGTAGTGGAACTGCTGCTCCAGGTCCTCCTCCCCCTCGCCCTCCTCGGCGGGCCCGCCGCCCAGCTTGTCCTTCTTGCGGGCGGCCTCCTCGCCCGCCGGCGGCTGCACCACGCCCCACTCGATGTCGTTGCGGATGGACTTGAGCAGCATGTAGTGGCTGTACATGTCCCTGCGGGAGAAGTAGGCGCCGGGGTCGCCGGGCGGCAGGGCAGCATCCCGGGGCGGGCACACGGCGCCCGCCGCGTCCAGCTCCTCCAGCAGCAGCGGCACGTCGCGCAGCAGGCTCGGCACCATCACCGTCTGGTCCATGTTGTTGACGGCGCCGATGAAGCGGTTCATGGCGTTGAAGAGGGAGTACTTCTGGCTGTACGAGTCGCAGATCTGCATCATGCTGGCGGCCGGGCAGGCGTGTTCGGCGACGCGGCTCGGACCGGACCGCGGGGCTCCTCCGGCGGCGACCTCCTCCTCCTCCTCCGCGCTAGCGGCACCGGCCGCCCTGCGTCGCCGGCTGGGCTCGGCGGCTGCTCGCGATCAGAGAGTCCTGCTGGGAGGCGGTGGCGGAGGCACCGGGGTTAGAGGCTGCTCTCCCTCCCTCTTTCCCTCCTCCCTCCCCCAACCCGCCTTCCCGTCCCCTCCCGCCAGCGCCTTCTCCTCCCCCGCCGCCTTTATCCCCAGCCCCGTGTCCTTCCTTCATCCCGCCCCGTCCCTTCTCTCACCCTGCACTCCTGCGCCTGCCCTGCTGCAGCCGCCGGGGCTCGCTGCCGCCGCTCCCCTCCGTACAGAAAGAGGCAAAACGCAGAAATCCCCCCCAAGTCCTCCCGGGAACCGGGTGTGAAGGGCGGCCGACGGGATGGCAGCCCCGCACCGCGCCGGTGAATTAAAATTCAAGCAGTCCCCAGCCGCCGTGCCGCGGGGAAGGCACCCACCGTGATCCGGAGCTGTTCCCCGCCGCCCGTGGCCGCGCTCCCATCCCCGGCGCCGTATTTATAGCGCGTATCTTACACCAAGGTGTTCCCCAGTGCCATCCCCCGCGCCCCCGCGCCAGATAAAGGCGGCGGGCGGCGGCCACGCCAGCTCCGCCTCTCGCCCCCCACCGGGGGAGGGCGCCGGGAGCGGAGCCTGCACCGCGGGCATCCCGAGGGGCCGGGCGGCGCGGGCTTGGCGCTGGTGGGACGAACCGCGGGGCTGAGGCCCCAGGGGAGCCGTTCCGGTGCGGCGAGTCCCTCGCACCCCAGGCCTGGGACAAGGCGGCGGTGGCGGCAGAACGCTGCCCAGCGCCGGAGCCGCCCGGGCACGGCCGCAGCGAGGGGCAGGGTGACACACCAGCGCTGCGGGCGCGCCCGCCCTCACGGCGGCGGGGGAGCGGCGGGCGGGGCGGGGCCGGGCGGTGACTGACGGGTGATTGACAGCCCGTGCCGCGGGGACACGCGGGCCCCGCGTGCTGCCCGCGTTCTCCCGGCCCGCCCATTGGCTGCCGGCCGCGCGGCGAGCGTGACACGGGCTCCGCCCCCCCGCGCGCCGCGTGCCCCAGCGCCAGTTGGAGCGGGCGGCCGGGCGGGGAGGGCGCGGGCTTCGTGGGCGCCCGGCCAGGCTGGCTTTGACACCTCCCAGCAGCGCGCCAAGAGCCGCGGCTCCCCCGCCGCCATCCCGCCCCGCGCCAGCCCGGGGGGCGCGGGGGGAGCTCGGGTAGCCTCTGGGCAGCCCTTGGGCAGCCTTTGTCTGTGTCCCGGCGCTGCGCGGGGCGGCGGGCATCACCCCACAGCCTCACCTCCGGGCCCAGCCAATCGGCGCGTCGCCCGTCCGCCTCCCGCCAATCAGCGAGCCGCGGCAGCAGCCAATCGGAAACAAGAGCGTCCCCCCCTCACACGCCCCCGCCCTGGTAACAGGCGGGTTGGCCGCGAGCGCCGCCGCGGGTCACGTGGGGCCGAGCGGCGCGGGATGGGGGGGTGGGTTGCCGTGGCAACGGCTCGAGCATCACCCGCCGCTCCTCCCGCCGCCCCCGCCGCCCCCGCGCCGCCGGGGATGCCGCGTACGAGCAGCCCGGCCTGAGACGGGCCTCGCACCCTGCCCCACTGCCTGCCCGCCCTGCTCCCCACTGCAAACCCCCTCCGAGTTGCCTGGCTGCACTTTGCAGCCGGGTCTCTCCAGGTCTGTCAAGTCCTTGCTTCCTCACTTTTCCTGAAAATCATTCCACGCACGGCTTCAATCCGTTTGCAGCCTCTGCGGATCCCGGGTGCCGCCGGGCCCCGGCCCCAAGGCAGGAGGGCGCGTCCCCGGGTGACAAACCGTGTGTGAGGGGTGGACCGCGGGCAGCTCGTACGCTGCAGATACTTGCAGTTAAGCAGTAGCCAGAGATACGGGCTGGTATAAAATTATGAGTTGTTTGCAGATAATTCACTGCGGGGAAAATAAGTTTTATCTCACTGGGCCAGAAAATTGGCCGCGACTTATATTTGCGTCTTTATATAGATGCAGCGTGTCATTAATAGACCATTAACACTTTTGCTGCCTTTAATTGAAATACAGCCTGCACTGAACGTTCAATAAATTGGAAAAAGCAATAAATCTTTAGAAACAAGGGAAATTGGTTTATTGTCTAACTTTCCAAATTAAAACAATTAAACATTTGAACAAATTAAAACTGAAGTCTTCACCTGAGGTTACGACGCACTGGCTGGGGAGGAGGAAGAGTTGGCAAAAGCAACCCAGCTTGGAGCTGCAAAGGGGGAAGTACCTCTGTCTTCAGTGTGATGCTATTATACAAATTAGGGCCTGAGCATGAAATAATTTTCACCCACACCTATCTTCTTTGTCTCCCAAAAGATATAGCCACACATTCTGCTTCCAGCTTGGCTGTAAATGTTTCCTTTTTTTAGGGAGGCATGTGCCTCACCTGAGACAGATCCTAATCAAGTCAAACTTAGCAGCATAAGGGAATTGGCTTTTTTTTTTTTTTAATCTTCCTTATGTTGTGATTGATTTTGATATGTGACATAAGTGTCCCTGGTACATATAATGTGCATCATGAACACCAGCCTGGGTGGATTTGATTCCTCTTTGGTTCAAACAAAATAAAGGAATGCATATTCCTTATTCCAGTGGTAAGTGACATGGCTGTGCACATGAGAGAAAAAGAAATGGCACTTTTTCCACTCTTCTTTAGGAAAAGATGATCCAGTTTGAGGCAAAAACTTTTATATGCAATTTGTTTGAAAATGTCCTCTTCAGAACGATCTGGTTATCATGGCCTTGCAGGCCCTGGAAGGGGAATCAGCTGGAAGCCCCTTATCGTGCCCTGGGCAGTGAGGAAGTTTGCATGTTTGCTATCTGGCAGTCCAAAAAAGTGTAAATGTGTACCTTTGCCCACCACTGTCCTGGATAAGGAGACCAACATGACAACATGTAGTAGTAGTAGTCTTTATGCAGCACCTCAGCTGCATGGAGCACTCCTGATGTACAAGCCCAGCACTGCGAGGTGGAAACACCTTTCTGCTCAAATAAACTTGATTCTGCTATTCAGGAAAGCAGGAGTCACATAAAAGTTACTGTATTAGCTAAAAACCTTTACTTTTCTGTGAAATTAATGAGGACTGGTGGCGTTCAGCTCTTTGTGGATAAGAACCTCCTTCTTTCTTCTTCCTGAAGAAGAACAGGGATGAACTACAGTTGTTACTATTTAGCTGTTCCTGAGCTATTAATGGCAATAACTGTTTGACTTAGCTATAAACCAGCCTTTAGCCCCAGGACCGCTGAGGTTAGTGCTACAAAGGTTAGCTATAGGAACAGAGCTGCTCCTGGCCTGTCTCCTCTGGCAACATTAGCAGCTGTGCAGTGTTTTTCAAGCAAAGACAGATGATTCTGTCAGCTTGCGTGGGTTTTCATACCATTTGCGAGGCCTATCTAATTTCTCTGTTCAGTGGCAACAGGATAACAAACCGTCTTTGTTCACAGTTTTCCCAAGACACGTGCTGGCACGAAAGAGGTGCCACTGGCACGCTGCAGACCAGAAATGGCTACACTTTGGTGGCTATGAAGTTGTTCTGCTGCACAGTGTTTGCAAAATAAGATGAGATCTTGTGCGGGCAAGAAGTGATAAATATGTGCAAATATTTAGTGTTGCATTCTTCAGGCTGGGAGCGCCATTTGGGCCAGCCTTGTAAGGGCAGCATCTCTTGGGAATTTCACTTCCTCTCCTAATCTGTTGTCAACGTGACACGGCAGATTAGAGTTCAGCCTTGGAAACTGCGAGTTGTTTCCTTCTATTCCTATTTGACATGCATTTTTGCTCAAACTTGTGAACTGCTCCCATCATTTTGGGAAGAATACAGATGCACTCATTTAACACTTCTTTCTCTTTCTGAAAGCGAGTCCAGTTGTACCAAATACTGAACCAAGGGAAACCCATCATTTCTCATCCAGAAGGAATGTATGTAAATTTATCATCTTAATTGATGCCTCTCCATGAGGTTCATATAATCAGCCCTTGTAGCTTAACATGCTAATGAACAGGGTAAGTAGAAATCTAATATATTAAAGGAATGCAGACCAATTTGTCTGAGCCCTGCTGAGACCTGCAGTGTAAGTTTTGCAAAGATTTACTCATCCCTCTCCTATCTTTCCCTTAGCTGCCTTTTACTCCTCTTTCTGTTGATCTTCTGCAAGTGGAGTGATTCTCCGAAGGGCACAGAAGCCTCTGTGGAGATGTGCAGAGGGGTCAGGAGGGTGTTTGGAGAAGGCAGAGGTGATGGTAAATCCCCTTTCCCTCTGGCACAGGCACAGATCTGCACGACACCTCACACTGCCAGGAGCAGCACAAGAGCTCTGCGTCCTCGTATCCTGGCACAGAGCAGCAGGGCACGGTGAGAAGTGTGGGATCCAGCAGGAGCTGTGCTGGCAGTGGGATCAGGGAGCAGTGCTGGGCAGGTAGGCAGCTGCCTCAGGCAGCTGAGCTCCTGCAAAGCCCCTCTGAGTTGCCTGGCTGCACTTTGCAGCTGGGTCTCTCCAGGTCTGTCAAGTCCTTGCTTCCTCACTTTTCCTGGAAATCATCACATGCACGGCTTTAATCCATTTGCCAGTTACTGTGTGTTTTCAGGGCCTGGGATCATCCAGCTAGTGCTGTGAGGTCAAAACAGGCTGAATCCTCTTCCTCCTTAAAGGAGCCGGTGGGATAAACGCTGCCACAGAGTGTTTGCATGGCGTGTGCATAGCATCCCTCTCCCGTATCTCCTGCCAGCCTCATCCATCTTCCCTGGAAGCTGGCCTGAGCAGGCACTGCAGTGTGCAGTGCCCAGGACAGCAGCGGCCCTTTTCAAATGGCTCCTTAGTGCTGCCATAATAAGCCTGATAAATAAAACATGGCTTGCAGACACGGATTTACTGGAGAGGGCTAAGGGGGCTGTAGCTCCCTCATTAGTATCTCCCGGTGCAGCATGTGTGCTCCTCATTATGTGGCACAGTGGCGGTTGTCTAGTCATCCATGATGAGGCTGCAGCCACTCCAAGGATGCACCAGGGATCCCAGGGATTCTTTTTTTTTTTTTCCTCTCCTGTGTTAATAATAGGAATTTAGAAGAAAAAAAAAAAAAAAAGAGCTTGAATATGAAGAGGATGAAGGGGAAAAGATTGCAAGTGGGTCTGATTTTTTTCTCCTTTGCGTCTCTGTAAGTTAGCAGCAAAGGCAGAGAAATCTGTATAGCTGGGCTAATATGGAATTGGCATGAGCAGGATTGAGACCTCTGCACTAACTCTTATTTTGGGGGGCTTTGTTTTTGTTCATTCTAAAATGCTGCTCATAAACTTGTGGCCCACGTATAAACTTTATAATCTCCCTCACATTTTTTGTCATCTGTTCAAGGGAAAGGAAGCAATTTGGCTGATTTCAAGTCCCTCAAAGCTGGGAACTCAGGAATCTGGGTTAATCTGAGCATGGTTTGATCCAGCTTTTCTTTCTGGCCATCGCTTAAATCCCTCCTACCTCCCGCATACAAGTTACAGCTGCATCATCTTCGTAACCCTGTGACCAAGAGGCATGAGAGTCTCCTCTGAGGCTGTAATCTCACTCTAAACAGCTCTCTGGCGGGTGCTCCTGAGTGGCGATACATCATGCAATTTTCTCCTTTAGAGGCTTGTGGTGTCATCTCCACCGTGATCCCTGCTCTGCCTGGCCAGGGCCTGCCTGGGAGCGTGTTCCTGGCAAGGCTCTGCACAGTTGGGGCCTGCGTGGGGTCATGAGCAGTGTTGGCAAAACCTGCCCCTTCCTCTTTGCCTCTCTGGCAGGAGAGGAACCTGTTTAGGATGGCAGGAGACTTTACTGGTGTAGCAAAAGTAATCCTCAATAAGCTCAGGACTTTTCTGTAATGGTATTTAATATGCAGATAGTCAAACGAATGCCGCTGTGATATATTTTTATGGACAAATATTATATATTAAGCCCTGATTTATACATTTGAGCGTAATACCTGGGGCTCTGAGGAGAGCCTTTAATCTCTGTCAGCGAGGCAGCACGCATGCTAAAGCGCCGAGTAAATCTGCACGGGAGCGCTGAACTGAGCGCAGCATATATCAGAGTTCTTCCGCCTGATAAAATTAAATACACGGGAGCACCTTCCTGTGACATTACCGGGCTGATACGCAGGGCTGACAGCAGGAAATACCCATCTGTGCTTCCCGCTCTGACTCAAACCCACAGCGTTGCTGCTGCTCCTGCCGCACCCCCATCCCAAGGGTGCCATCTCAAGCTCCCAGAAGACGTTCCTGGGGGCAGGAAGGTCTGTCCGCGATGTTCCCCCTGTCCTTCCATCACCTTGCTCCCATGTGACAGCCTGGGTGCAGCTGAGGGGGTGCCGGTGCCCCATTTCCCCTCCACCAGCGCGCGTGGTAAGGTGAGCGTCGTCTCAGCACGGAGCTCTGCATTTAATAATCTCACCAGCTCAACTGTTTTTATCTGACTCTCCCTGCTGAACTGATAAATCTAAATTGCACATTTTCTAACCCGCTTTAGCGGAGGGGGATGTCTCGCAGGTATCCTCAGGTGACGCGCGGGCTCTGCCGCGCCTCTCCGGCTCCATCTACTGCGCTCTGCGGGGACTGCCGGCCCTGCCCGGGCGCTCCCGCAGGAGCGGCCGCCAAAACGGGAGCTCCGGTTTTGTTTGAAAGGCCCAGAGCTGTCCGGGTGGTGGAACAGAGACGACACGCGTTCACACAGTCCTATAAATCCTAATTCCTCGTTGTAAAGCAGTCGCTGGTTTTCAGCGCGTGGCTCGCGGGATGAATTCATCACTTGCCCGTGCTCGGGAGGAGAAGCAGCAGAACAAAGGTGCCACAGCCACTGAAGCTTTCCGAGCTGGGGACACGGCAGGACCAGGGGCTGGAGGAGAACTCTGTGCGGGGAGGAGGGGGCCAGCCTAGGAACAAATCTTCTGACTGCCAGAAAACGCCAGGGGGAAGATACCAGCTTGGATTTCTGCGGTCTGATGGGGGCTTAGAGGGTGGGACTAGAAGCGGCAGAATTTTCCTGTGAAAGTCCTATCTCTTCATCTTACATTCAGTATTAGGAGAGAAGCTGCTCTGAAGGAATATCCTACTTTTCCTGGCTCTGTAGTTCAGAGCTGACATGGAGGCGTTGTGTCCTTATTATAAGCACTCCTATTATAGTGTGGTTTTGGCTGGAGGATGCTGTGTGGTTAAAGACGACTATTACAACCAAAAATAGTACCAGAGCTTCCTGAATGCTATGACTATTCTGAATTTGTAGGATTAATATTTGGTTGCTCTAAAAAAACCCCACCAAAAGCTGGAAGTTAAAATCAGAACAAAGTTGTGCTAAGGACTGCACATAACTTTTTTTTTTTAATGTATCTATTCATAGTGCATATTTCTGTAGGTGATAGATTAACATAAAAATACTGCCAGTTTTTCAGGGTTGTAAAACACAAGGTACATAATATGTTATTTTTTAATTGAAGCTCAGATTATCTGTTTGAAATGATTTTGTTTCAATGGCAAGTAACGTATTTTTCTGTGGTCCTTGTGAAAACTGGAAATAAGGTAGATTTGGCTGTTTAGCCTATGAAGTTTTGGGGCAAATCTCTAAACCGAAAGACCACAGGGTTTTGTCCTGGCTTTGATGAAGTTCTGAAAAGAGCTAAATTAAATCCATGCAGCAGCCATATGTGTAATTTTGTTCTACTGGAATAGCTTATAGCTGTCAGTGAATTTCTCCATACTCCCAGCATTGTGTAAGGGATGACACAAGAGCCTGAAGATTACTCTCTCCAGTAGTAACATGCATTTGTAGCCTTAAAATTATTACAACAGCATTTTTTCATTTACATGGCTGGAGAGATCCTGTTTTTGCAGTAAATTTGTATTTCAAAGCAGATTTTTGTGTCCATCATTATCACTGGTTTACAAGATTTCTCTTCTCCCCCCCCACCCCCCCGCCATTTGGGGATGTGGGAACAAATGAAATAAACCCGTCATAAAAAATAATTTTGTCCAGGTGGAACATAAATCAGCCAAAAAAATGTTATTCCACATGGCAAATAAAAAGCATATGCTGTATTATTTAAAGCACAGCCTCCATATTCACATACAAAATTAATGCTACAGTGGGAGGTAAAACTGATGGAGGCAGACAATGAAAATATTAGGAGTAAAACATCATGCCAGGAACAATTCAAGCAGAGCCACTTGCAGGGTCATGGTCGTATTCCATTTCAAATGGGCATGGAAATACACTGTGGGTTATTCTTCTCCAGAGATGCACACATAATAAGCACCTGCTCCCCATGTCTACTCTTCCCTTTTAACTGTTGATTTATTGGATGTTTCTGAAAGCTGTGGTCAGGCTTGTGAGGGATATATAACGTGGTGCCTGCAGGAAGGAATGGCAGTGGGCAGACGAGCTGCCACACTTCCCGTCCCTACTGTGGGGCGAAGGGCTGAGAGGCACTCACAACAAAAGCTGCCTGCTCCCCAGCTTCCAAGGGAAAGGACACCACTGGGGAGTAAATCATAGCCATTGTGCCTGGCTCACCCCTAGGAAAGTCGGTAAAAAATTACAAACTGTGTTCCTTGCCTCCAGCTGGAGGAAATGGTGGGTTGGGAGGAGAAACACACAGCATTCAGCAGTGTAGGGACCAAAAGGGATCCTTGCCAGCACTAGGTATTTGTCTTCCACAGTGTCAAGGAAATGATATATGAGTATAAACCATAATACTGCATGTGCTTTAAATAATTTTCAGAAAATTATGAATCCACCCTTCTTATGTGTGTGGGAAGGTACATACCACATACTACTGCTCCCTACTACACTGGAGACAGTATCACCAGCAAATATTTTATTCTCATCCTGGTTCTCCCCGGTTTGGGAAGGGTTTTCCCTCCATTCCCACTCTGAAGTGGAGCCTCACTAAATAAGAAATGAACATAATCTTCAGATAATGTTGAAGAGGGGTCACTACAAAGAGACTTTGAATTAATATGATGTTTATCCCTGTAATTTAACAAACAAACAAACAAACAAACAAAAAAAAAAAAAAAAAAAAAAAAAAAAAAGCACACAGAGAACGTTCTTGCTGTCTGGCCTTCTATTTCACTATTCTCTGATATTTTTTTCTCTGCAGCAAGAATGGAGTTTTGCAGCCATGAGGTCTTGAGATATTCTCGTCTTGGTGGTCCTTGAGATGTAATGACACAGCATGCCCATTTAGAAACAAAAGAAAGAAAATGATATTTAATTAAAAATATGAATCGGAAAATGTAGGGCTATTCAGAATCATCCTGAACTGCTCATTCTGTGTACATGGATAAAAAAAAAAGATGCACTGTAGCAACTGGAGTAATTCATGGTTCAGTTCCTCTATTATGGTAAGCAGTTTATTGACCTAGAACTACAAAATCATTCAAAATGACATTTGGGAATGCTGAACTTCTGACACAAATCCCCTGATGTAAGGAAATGGGGAGGGCAGCCACACAACCTTCCACTGAGCCCTACTGTGTCTGTAAATAGCAGCAGGAGAGGTGCACCCAATTCAGAAAAGTAGGAGCAAGAAACTCCTGCATTTTAGCCCTGGCTCTTTCAATGGTCCTGAGTCAGTCACCTTGGGCCAGACATTCTGGTGTTAATCAGCCAGAGTGCAGGCCTGGCTTTACACAGAACGTCCTGTGCTCGTTCCTGAGCCCCTTGGACCTGACTTACACCCCCAAAGAGCATTGAGGTGTTTAAAAACCAAGTCCTGGTGGTGCCTGCTGGGAGCTTTTGAAGAAGGCTCCCTAAGGTCTGATCTTACAAGTTCATGATGGAGCTGTGAGGCCACCCCAGTTAGAGCTCTACTCCTGACACCTCTCAGCCAAGGCTAGGCCTGGCTCCTGTTGTCACCTGCAAGGAGACACAGCCTTGGCCACTGCCAAAGGTCCTTCATTTCAAGGACCTTCGGGGCTTTCTTGTAGCATGAGGGCATGGGCAGGAAGAAAAATCAGCAGGCCTTATAGTTTGCCTGGCAGGTTGGTTCCTGGCTAGCAGAGGATTTTTTTGACTCAGTGTGAATCTTTTTCTTTGACAGGCCTGTTGCAAGGAAAACATGTTTCCCAGCCTGAGCTGCACACATGGATCATGTCTGCTCTGCCATGTAACTGGAAGGGAGCTTTGGGCACAGGGTTGCCAGAAAGCACAGCCAAGCTTAGAAAGTAAGCACACCTCCCAAAATGGGGGGATGTGAATTTACTCTCCGGTGCCTTTCAGCTTTAGTAATTTCAAGTGGTCCAGTAATCTCAATTGCTATAAATAACACTGCAAATGTTCTCCCACAGAAGCTCTATCTTTTGGCTGATGCCATCCCTTTAAGTGTTAAGACACTGTTGTGCCCAGTTTTTCTGTAGCCAAATGGGACTAGAAGGAAATCAATAGCCCCATTTTGCCTGTCACTTACTTAAGCTTGATTTGAACCCATGTTTGTAAAGCTGAAAGCTTTTGTAATCCACTGTTGTTTTGCCTCCCACAGCCAGCCCACCTCTGAGAATTTCATGTTCCCACATTTTAAGAAGAAATATATTGGACAATGAAAATACATGTTTGCTTAGTTTTAATAAGTTTAAGTCAACACTTTTTCCTGTTATTAAGGCTGTGCCAGAAAGAGACTGTTTTGAAAGGAGACACATCTGCACAGAGCAAAGACTTCCATAACTCATTCAGAGTTATTGGACGTACCCACAATATTAGTGATAAAAATTGATTATCCATTCCCACTTGCTTCACGATCCATAGCTTTTTTTTCATTCATATTATAAGTTGGTTTATACAGAGTGAGACAGTGTTATTTAAATAGCCAAGGACAAGCATGATACATCTTACAAAAAGCCCACACCAGCAGAAAGCAGGATATTTTCATGTTAGACTTGTCCTGTCCTGAAGGTAGAAATAATCTAGAATTGGTAAGTATCTTGACTTCTTTCAACCCCAAAGAGCAAGTACCCTTCTGTCAGTGTGTGTGCACTGCCCATTTAGGCTCACTGCTGCCCTTTAATCCCCAAGTGCAAAGTTTGGGACTCGGCAGAGCACTGTCATTTAAAGAAGAGTTTTCTCACTCACTTGTTTTGGGACTGTCACCAGTAGCTCATAGAAGGCAAGGGAGAGGGGGAAGGATTGAATATTGCAAGGATGGAGAGAAAAATTAAAAGGAGGGACAAAGCTCAAAGTTTCCTGCAAAACTTTCTGAGTGAAAGCTCTGTTTTGAACATCACGTTTCAGCAACATGGGCTCAGCTGCTCCCAAGAGGGGGACCATGCATGACACCTCCAACAGGGTGACATCATGACCATAAGCATCCAGAGCCTCATACACCCTCTTGCAGCTGTCAGGGAGAGGAGGAGCATTGCTGCCATTAGTCCTGTGTTCTTAAGCATTGAAAGAGCAGAGAAGTTTGGATATCCCCTTCTGATGAAACTGTAAACTTTGCAATCCCCAACTTAAGTTGTTACAGGTAAATATAATGGGAGAACAGAGGTAACCCTTAAATCGTATAATTTGTAGTGTTGCAGTTGTGAGGATGAGTTTATTGACATGACCTTAACTCCCTGTTAAGAGAGTGATTAAACCATGACACTCCCTAACAAAAAACAGAGAGGGATTTATGACCTTGCCCAGAGATTTTTTTTACTTAGACCTAAAAGGTTTTTGTTTTTTTTTTAATCCAAAACTGGATTCTGAGGATTCCACCTTTCCCTCTGTAACTCCTTTTAGCATAAACAGGTATTATCTGCCCACAAGGGAAGGGGGAGAAAGACACCTAATAAAAATACTTCACACCTTAAGTGCATAGGTGGTGGCTTCCCTCACACGGTAAAACACCCAAAGCATAAACATACTGACATGAGATTGAAAGGAGAGATGTTTCCACTTGAGACTATTAAATGTAAATCGCTTTTTGTTCAATAAGGGCATGAAACAAATTTTGCCACCCCGTTGCTGTGTAATCTCTTTTGGAGGGAGGGCTGCTCGTCGTGCACGGGATCTCGAGCTCCTGAGGGAAACTGCAGCCAAGCCACTAAAGCCAGCAAGAGCAGCAACAAAACCAGACACGTCCACATCCCTACAGTGCCCTCACCCTCGCTGTTTCTGAGCTGCACCCGATCCTTGGGGCGCGATCTCTGCGGCTGGCCGTGCTTTGAGGGAGGGCGGCGGGATGCAGGAGGGCAAGGCAGGGATGCGCAGCCTCTCCTGCGGCCCCGCTGCCAAACCTGGCGCTGCTTTGCCATCTAGTGCTGCTTGGCCGGATTGCAGGAGCCAGCATCGCACGGAAACCCGGCTTCATGGCCCAGCTGGAGTTACAGGAACTTCAGCTTGGGTTGTTTTGAGGTTTTTTCCCAGCATTAATTCGTGTCAATGTTTTATGTGCCGCAGTGGCTGTGTAATCGCCTCTGGAAGGGGCGGTGGGTGTTCGTGCGGGCCACAGCAGTGGGAAGGGGATAAATCACTGGTGGCCACACGAGCTGCCTGTGGCTCGCTGGGAAACCCTTCCCTCACCTATTTGCAGTGCCTGGAAGTGAATATTTACCGTCATTCAGATCTCCCGATTCAGGGTTGGAACTGTGACGGAAGCGAAGCCGCTGCAGCACTGCTGCCACCACTCAGCTCGTTTGGCAAGTGAGTGAGCCACTTTGGCAAGTGAGGCTGCCTTGGGTTTTGAGGGACATGATTTTACCAGGGAAGGCTTGGGAGCAGAGCCAGGTGAACCCATTTCAGTGACACTGAGTCATGGATCCCGTCAGCTTTGTGGACCCTCCCTCTCACCTGGAAATTGCCCAGGAGTAGGTCACAATTTTCTCACATTAACTCATTCTTCTACATTGCTGGGTCAAAAATGTCAGTGAACATAGCACATCCCTAAAGGATGTGCAGGCAGTTTATTGGGGAGTCCTGAAGTCACAGGAATTATAGCTGGCTGACTGGAAGCATGGGAACACTGTACTGAGCCTTTTGGTCCAGACATATAGGGCTTACTCATGTGTATGAATTTCTGATTTACTGTCTGAAATAATTCTCCCCTGTTCATTTAGAGAGTGCTGTGTCTACAAACATCAGGTCTGTGACATTTTTAAGACTATAACTAGATATGAAAAAATGCCTGAGATGCAAATCCAACCTAATTTCCCATAAAGCACAAATTAATATTTGCTGAACCTTTTTATTTTAGGTTTAATTTAAACAAATTCTAGTCACCTCTGAAATAGAGAGGGCATAGATAAGTGAGTTTGGCTGCCTCACAATCAGTTCCCAGCATGTAGAACTAAAAGGTCTCATGCTTCATGAACTGAATTTAACAGGGACAGGTTTTGACTTTGAATACCATTTCCTTAAAGAAGAAAAAACAATCTTTTTGTTAGCAACCAATTTCCACAGGAGTTTTAGAAATAATTTCTGGTTTTGTTATGTAAAACTTCCTTCAGCAGTTGGATCCACACAAACATCTTTACAGGCCTAAGAAATTATCATAGGGAGGAGTTGGCATTGCTTGGGTAAAGGACAAGCACATAAACTGTGTGCCAAGCAGCTTAAAAAACAGATAATGATGAGGTAAAGCAAAGGAGACTGAGTTAAGCTGGAGACTGAGACAGTCAGAAAGGGTGAAAACAACTATAATAAACTAATGAGCTGTTTTCAAAATGCCTCTCCTGCTGCACAGGAAAACAGGGCAACAGATGTGCCACCACAAAGAAAACTTGGCAGGTTTCAGGTAAAGCCATACCACACCCTGTAGGCTTGGTGAGCTATGAATAATGCCAAAGTTTCATTTTACATGCTAGCACAGGCTATATTGTCATCTACAATTCAAATCTTTACTTAGGAGGTTACTGGGTTTGCTATCAAGAGAGAATAACAAAGAAGTGTTTGAAGACAAGATCCAGTGAGACCTGGTTTTCTGCAGATTCGTGGCTTAAAGCTGAGCACCTAAGAGGAATCTGTACTGTGTAATAGCACTTATGCCCACACTGTACCCTTTCCCTCAGCTGGGAATATGAATAAGGTCTTTCTCATCCACCTTCCTGCTGTCATGCAACCTACAGGAAATGTCTGTCTTGGACATCTTTGGCTTTCTGTCACATTTGCTTAAATTGGGTGGTAAGTTTGAAAGTTGTTGAGGTTACCTGGACTTAAATCAACAATGGCTTGAATTAGTCTGTTTTCCTTGGCAAACTCAAACCTAAATTGATTTCAATCAAGGTGATTTCCAGCTAGTGATAATTTTTATCCCCCTATTTTACACTGATTTATAGAAATTGTGATTATGTATTATTGTGATTATTCATCACAGAGTTGGAGGGATAAAGACTTCAGCCTTCAAAAATGGATTCTGTTGCAGCAGAAGGGATGACCTTTTCTAAGCCTGGCAAGCATTTCCATCACTATCAACAATAAGGACTAATAAAGTTATAAAAATAACAGCTGAGCTTTGACGTAATAGCTTACATCTCAAAGTGCTTTTCAGTTTCTTTTCTCCTCTTTCAGAGTAATTATCTCAAAATTCATTGCATTTTTTGCAGTGTTGCTATGGCCCAGTCCTTTCTTGGATAGGACAATCACATGGGTTGCAGCACACTGCACATCAGTGGAGGGAGAGGAAATTTTAGGCAGAGACATTCAGATGTATTTCTGCTTGATCATAAAATGTTAGGGTTTGTTTCATATTAAAGCAAGGAAGACCGAATTTAAACAGTAGATGTCTTATTCAGTTTTGTTTTGTTTTGTTTTTTTGCTAAACTGGGCAAACTGTGAGCATCATTGTATGTGAGACACCCCAACACCAATCTCCTGACAATACAAGGAGCTGAGTTTGGATCAGAGTTGCACTTTCAGTACAGGAGCACAGCAATGTTGATTTTGTGAGATGTGCAGTGATGTGCGGTCTCACAGATCCTGAAACGTCCAGAGCACACACCAGATAATGCTTCAGATCCAAACTAGTAAATGCCTCTCTTCTGAGGACTTGAATGCCAAAGATGTGTTCAAAGGCAGAGAACAGGCCATTGAAAAGCTTTTGAAAGGATTGCTGCTGAGCTGTGCTTCAGTCTAACTTTTGGGGCAGGATATTTGCTTGTATTCTTACAAAAATGTGAGCTGTGGAGTCTCTGCATGTATTAGGATATGCATACAAAGAGATGGAGAGGAAAAATTACTGAATACTTTATGCTTTACAGATTCTAAAATTGGTGGTACTTAAACATTGAGGGGAGGCTGAACTCGCCTGTCATCAGCACAGAGACAATGATTGTGCCATTTAGCAAACATGCAGAAAGGGTACTATAACATTCATTAATTAGTTTCTCTTTACAGTATTTCATTAAGCTATTATTATTATTGTCATTATTGTTGTTATTTTTCTCCCAGTGAGTGTGCACAGAGAATGACAAAATAATTTGGACAGACAAAGCACGATTGGGAAAGAAAAGGGTTTCTAAGCACTTCATTTCCCTCCATCTTATTCCCTCCAGAAAGGAGAATAAAATCCCACGGTTTTTGCACAGAACTTGGGCAGGAGGCAGGCAGCAAACAATTAAGCATTCTCTTCTGACAGCTTAGCTTAGGAATTCCCTGTGTGCCAGTGAGGGTAGGAGGGGGCTGCAGCAGCCAGTGCTTGGTCACTGACCCAAACTGTGCCAGGGGGCCGGTGGCAAGAGAAGCTGAAGTCTGACAGATGGGCAGAAACAGCAAAGGGTTTGCAGAAGGGTCAACACCTGGATGACCTTTAGAGGAAGAAAGGACTGGCACACCTCTGCCTTTCCTTGGGTTCATATGAAAGCAAGTTAGTGGCACAAGCCATGTCCCTCTCCCTGGGTGAGACACAAGAACAGCCTGCACCAGGTTGGTCTGGGCATGGAGATGATGGATCAATGGGAATGGGATCCTGAGTAACCAGCCCTCCATCCAAATGCTCCCCTCTGATAAACAAATCTTGGATGGCTCCTTTAAAGGGTTTTTTTTGTTTGTTTGTAGGTAGTTTTTTGGTTTTTGTGTTTTTTTAAATGAAATAATGGATGTGGAATTGAGATGATACAAGGATAAACTACACTGAGCCTTCCTTCTGTACCTTGTTGGTGCAATCAACACAGATGGCTAAACTGAGGTCCAGCACTTCAGAGACACAAAGATATGGTAAGGAGTGAAGCACTTTTTAGAAGGGCTGAACCACTTTTCCATGTCAGTAACACTGTGTCAGGAATCCTCTTTGATTATTTTTCCCTCCAAAATAACAATATGTGAAGTTGTATGAAGAATATTTGGTAGGAAATATCAATTGTGTGTAAAGCTACTTCTGGAAGTTCCATAAATGAGCTTTTCAAGCAACTTACAGAGGTGTGAGGTCAATTTCCATTGAATTTTAATGGGATTTGTGCATCTGTTATTTCAGTCTTGAACAAAATTCTAAAACTGTTGGTTTTCACAGGAACATTGCTTAACTGCCTTCTTTGTACTGTAGTAAAAAAAATCAAAGTCCTTTAAATATAAATCAATATAATGGACAAAATTACCATTTGAAAATTGTAGGCTACTATAGCAATTTAAAGAAAACATTTTTAATCTAGCTAATCCCTATTCAAATAAATCCAACAACTACTTTAAGAGGCATATAATGATCTAATGTACTCAGCCAGCTCTGTGTCTCCTTGAATAACTCAAGGGGACAAAACAAAACAAAATTCCAGCCAATAGCCAGATGGGGATATGGCACAACTTAGTAAATTAAAGTAAGATGGGAGACAGATGGAGGCCTTTTCAGAAGTCAGATTTTGGTAGTTGGAAAGGACAGTGATACTCCGGCTGTGATAAAATCCCAGCAGATTGGACTTTAAAAAGCTGTGGGTAATGTGTGGTCACAGCCTGACATTAAAAGTCTGTAAACTGTTTGCATAACTCCACAGATCTTCTGTGCCTCAGATACAAGTTATTTCTCAGGAGCATTGCTGGGGTATTTGGGCATGAGCAGTGCTGGAACACTCGGGATGCCGTGAGGAGCAGCATCAGGAGGGATTTCACAGCCCTGACCTGAGCCCCTCAGGCAGCTGCCTCGAGGTGAAGGGCCCCACTTGACTGCCTTTCAGGGCAGACACAGAGGTCCTTCTCCCTGTCCACCCTGGAACTTCCAGGCTATTTTCTCTCCATTTCAATGTCAGTGAGCAGAGTCACTGCAAAGTGCTTTCCCACACTCCCCCTTCCACTCCTTCCTTTTCAGCATCGTGGGAAATCCTGTGCCCACACTTTTCATGAATATTCCCTAAATGACTGAATGTTTGTGTGGGGGGATCAGTTACACCATCCTGTACTTTGAGGATTTGTTGCTGTTACAGTATTTCCTCTTTGGCTGCATTTCTTTCCCTGCTCTCCCCTTTTTGCTGGGGATACAGCACATTAGACCTTACCATGTTCACATGGGAGGCTTCTGCTTTCCCCAAATCATTTGTATCTCATCAAGCTGAACACGCCGACAATTACCAGGTGGAATGCTGGCTGCTCTTTTGAACTGGCATAATTTTTTATCCAGGCTTTCAACCTGCTAACAAAGGCACTCACTGTTACCTGCCAAGGTGCTACTCCCTGTCTTTTCCATTTCTGTAATGTAGTGGTTTAGGTGCAATTTATGTTAGGATGCCACAGAGTGAGGGCATGGCCATCAAAAGAATGTACAGTGACCTACATGGCCTGGCACATCTTCCCATCCTTGTTATGCTTCATGTGAAGTCCACTACAGGCTACAAATACTTGAGCCTGTGTTTCCTGGGTGACACACCACCTCTCCTCTCTTTAGTTCTCCCTGTGGACATCTTGTTCTTTTTCATGTTTTTCAGATTAGCAGCTTTCCAAAGGCAGAGACACTTGATCATCCTCTCAGCTTCACCGAGCATGTTAAGTCTGTGCTGCACATCAACAGATGTCACACTGTTTGATGGATTATAGTTTAAGAGCGAAAATATGGCCATCCTAATGAAAGAGACACTTGTGAAGGTGGGAACTACAGACCATGGAACATTTTGTAGTCATTGACACAGCTTGGCAAAGTCCTATTTATTTACAGCTGCATTTTGCCCTGTAGCATGAGCCTGATTGTAGTGGTAGGAGGGTGAAGGAGGAGGAATACTGATGATGCTTGTAAATGCTTCAGGTCCTTGCTGTCTCAGAATCACACAATGGATAAGGTTGGAAGGGACCATGTCCACTGCTCTAGCTGTGATAATTACTCTGTGTCTGAGCAATGCATTTTCTTTAGCAAGTGGTTTGAGTTGCGTGTCTGGGTGTGAACAGACTGACCTACTTCAACCTCCTTTGCAATTTCTAAATTTCCCTGTTTACCCCTTTCATTGTCAGCTTGCTCACTGTTGCTTATAATCAGCAGGCTTTACTGCCTTTGTGGTTGGTTTCTCCAGACACAATTAAATTGTCTGCGACTGACATCTGGCTCTGCTGAGGTTTGGGTTGCATCTTCTTGGCTGCCTCAACGTCCTCCTTGATTTGGGATTCTGATCACTGCCTGCCCGGGCATGGCACATCATCAATGGGCACTTTCATTCCTGAGGACTCCCTTGCGCCTACAATAAGGCAGTGAAGTGTTTCTGGCTCTCAGAGCACTCCGGAAGGTTATTTCAAGACAGCCTCAGCTGTTGTGCCTGTTGTGCATGCTGGAGCCTGCAGCAGGACTGCATGGAGCTATAGGAATTCCTAAGGGTCCCCATCCCTTTGCAGGAGGGCCTCAAGCTCTCCAGGATTGGGGTCTTCCCCATCACCCCCAGCCAGAGGTCTCACTTGGAGTGTCCCTTGGTCCTTCAGTAGCTGATAAAGTTCTGACAAAAAACTGATTCATGGAAGATTTGTTTTCTTCCTGCTGTCTGTGATCTTGCCAAAGGGTCAAAGCAAGACCTCCTGGTACCTCTCTTGTGCCCCTTCTCTCCTCTGCTCTTTCTTCTGGCTTAACCCAAACTGAAAACTGAGCACAGGCAGCCACTCCCTCCCTCCCTCCACTAGTGGGATGGGGGAGAGAATCAGAAGAAAAAAAGTTACAAAATTCACGGACTGAGATACAGACAGTTTAATAGCAAAAGCCTTATGTGCCAGCAAAGCAAACTAAGGAATTCACAAACCACTTCCCATGGATGGGCAGGTGTTCAGCCATCCCCAGGACAGCAGGGCTCCATCATGTGTAACAGTGACTTGGGGAGACAAACAGCATCACTTCCAGCATCCCCCCTTCCTTCTTCCTCAGCTCTGCAGGCTGATCATGATGCCATATGGTACAGGACATCCCTCTGGTCACTTGAGGTCAGCTGTCCCTGCTGTGTCACATGCTCTTAGTGTCACAAGGACCTGCAGCCCCCTCTCCAGTGTGTCAGCACGGGAAGCAGAAAAGGCCTTGGTGCTGTGCAAGTGCTGCTCAGCAATGACAAAAACACCTCTAAATTATAAACACTGTTTTCAGCAAATCCAAAACACAGCCCCGTACCTTCACCCACAGTGAAGAAGTTTAACCCTACCCCAGCCCAAACCAGCATCCTGTTACAGAGCTTTCTCTCATTTCATGTGTTACAAGCTGTGCTATCTACACCTTTCATCTGCAATGCTTCTTTTAATCCCTTAATTTCAGGTTTGTGAAACACTGCAGGTGGTGACAAGAAGAGGGTTCATCTTTTCCATGACATACTCTTGTGATTCTGGTGAACAACCCTGTGCCTTTCCTATGGATGCAGTTGGCCCCTTGTTTCTGGGAAGAATTTTTGTATTTTATTGTTGCAGTTTTTGGTGATGTGCACCCTCTTGGTCTCGAGTCTAACAGCTCAGGTATATGCAATCCCACAGCCTATAGCTTTTCTTTGTCAAGTTCATTGACTTTAGTGGATTAAATAGCAGGCACCCAATCTAGAGATGTCACTCATTGGAAAGCTTGGCATGGCCAGTTTTAATTTTCATACTAAATTTCCTGAATTTTGTGGTCCTGTGCTTGCTTGCCTGGCCATGGTCAACCATGACTGTCACTAGATGCTTTCACAAGTGAGAGCCTTAAAACTTGACAGATTGTCTTCTCACTGTGCTTGAAGTTACTCCTATCTTTCCTGTAAAGACCCTCCACATTTAACCTTCACCTCTCAGTTTTTCCTGTTTTGAGCTATTTGTGATTCTTTCTGATTGGAAGCTCTTCAAAATATTCATCCAATCTGTCTTGTTATCACTCCTTGTAGGAAAGGATTCCTCCTTTCCCCTGTTTTTTTTAATGTACTTTTCCTCTGTCTGCTTTGCTCTGGTGTTTCCAGCCACATGCTTTTTGATGCTCTCTAGACACCACATTACAGATGTGCTCGTTCATCTCTGCTTTGCCCAGTGGGATCTCTGCACCCATGCAGAGGCTGCCATGTATCTTTGTTTTCTATAGCCCAACAGGAGATATTCTGCACGCCTGTAGGATGCTAAACGAGGATGTGTCAGGAGCTGATCAGTTTGAAGTTATAGGGTTTCTTTAATATGCCAGACTAACAAGGCTAATTATTTCTTTTAAGTCTGTTTTAAATATGTAGGATTTTTAAAATTTTATCTCTGACTTCTTATGCAGAACATCGAACTTTGGTAGATCATTTATGTAAAATGTTTAATTTCTGAAGTAATGTTCTTCCTTTCTTACCCTCACTCTCAGCTCTCAACCCCCCCCTCACTAAAACCAACAAAAAGTGACACTGACTGTGCTCTTTCCCATCTTCCTACTAAGAGGAAGGCCTTTATCTGAACTATTTTTTATGGCATGCTTCCATGGTCCCTATATTTAATCTTTTACACTTGGTGGCTGATCTGTAGTAAGATTTCTAAAGTAAGCAAAGTAAATTCATACAGCACACAGCCCTCCAACACCACTGTGCTCTAGTCTGGGTGTATTTCGGAGCTGCTTCCCAGCTCCGTGTTCAAAGCACTGCCAAAGTCAGCTGGAAACTCAGTGCCCCACAGTGACCCACGAGGAGATGCAGTGGCTCAGAATTGCTGCTGGGCTGAACATTTCCCTGGAGATAACCTAGGGATCTTCTGCTCTGGGCAGAGACTGAGCCTGGCCCCTCAGGGGCTCTTCCAACTTGCACTAAATGAAATGTCCATCATCTGTGCCAAGGTGGAGAATTGTATTATTAAGTGCTAACACTCGTTGCTCTGATCCCATGCACAAAGGCAATCTATTTATTGCACGCTTCCTTGATTAGACAGTCTTATCCCAAGCAGCTGAGCTGCACAGAGGTTCAGGCCCTGCCACAAGAGCCCTGAACAAGCCCTGGCTCCATGGTTTGAGGGGCAGAGCTCGGCCTGGGAGAGAATGGAGCTGTTCTGGGCTTCGGCTACTAGTGAACAAACTTGTTTAACAGAGTAATATCTAAATCCTCAGTTTTGCACCCATGACCCTAACTATATAAAGAGAAATCCTTTTAAACCTTGCATGTTTGGTGCAGAAATCTGCAGCATTGTGGCAGGATGGAGAAACGCTGCTGCCTTCTGGAAGCGTCGCCTTCAGCAGCCCTCAGAGCAGGCCACAGGAGCAGCCATTTCAGTCCATGCACACACAGGCCTCAGCGGAGAAAGACACGAAGGGCCTCCTGGATGATATCTTCCAGCAAGGTTTTAGCATGCCAAAGGGATCAAGGACAGAAGACCAGGAAATGTGGTCTGCCCTGGCTTAAGTATGGGGTCTAGGAACCCATGGTCTGAGGGCACAGGGGCGGTACAAAGGCAGGGCAAGGGGCAGCAAAACTGTGGGGGATGAGGGACAAACAATTGGGGAGGGCAGGGTCAAGTGGCTCACAGGGGAAGCAATCCAGGAGAGACTGGCAGCAGTTCTGCAGGACACCATGGGGGAAGCAATCCAGGGTAGATTAGATTGGCAGCAGTTCTGCAGGACACCACGGGGGAAACAATCCAGGAGAGACTGGCAGTATTTCTGCAGGACACCATGGGGGAAGTCCTCTCTCAGCCTAGGGAAGGAAACTCCATGGTACATTCTTCCAGGGCAAAGCCTGGAAGTTTCCCTGAGGGGCTTTTTAGGGTTCCCACAGAAATCTTGATATCAAGTTCCACTGATGATCACAGTGTGTCTAATTGTGCTTTTCAGCATTACCTCATTTACACCTGGACTAATTTATAAGAGCTGATTTACAGGAACAGCCATGGCTGGAGAGACGGATCCTCTCTCCCTTCATTTGTCTCCCTGGGCCCTGACTAATCCTGAGATGAAGGGAGTGGACCCACAAATAATTGTTATCCAGCACAACTTGTTTTACCCCCATGGAGCTGCCAGATCAATCAGCAGAAACCAAATTGGGACCAGTTTCAGGTGACTGCCCTTTGTTTGCCATGGCTTTCTGAGCTGCCTCTGTGAGAGGCTGGTGGGGGCTCCCGGGGATGCCACCACGCTCCCGTCCCCGACTGAGCTGCACCAGCTCACGAAGAAGCGGGAACAACTTCGATTCACACACGAGGTGAAATGGCAAGTACAACTGTGAAGCCTGAAAGGGAAGTGCCAGAAAGCAGAGGACAAGCTCCTGCTTGTCGTTTAGCGGAGACAAACACGAGCGCCACCAAAACAACAGCATTATCCGATTAGCAAAGCGCCCGCAACACGACAGGAGTGGATCTGTAAAAGCAGGGAATCTGTCAGCTGTTGTTGCAACACCACTGCCAGTGCCACAGTGCATTAACTGGGAATCAGGAGAGGTGGGGCAACAGATGACACTGCAATGGTGCTGAAAGGGACACTGTCACAGCTTGCAGACCTGAAATGTGACCTCTCCATCTCCTGCGTGGGTGTGCGGGAGGTGCAATGTTGTATTGCACTGAGGGCTGCTCTGCCTTGTGGCTCCACGATGACATCCAAGGATGCAACAACTCTGAGCTTGTGAAACTCTACACTGACCTTGTTCACAGCCCAGAATAAGCAGAGGACTGCTTTGAGAGAGAATACCTCAAACAAAGTGTCTGTTATGGCCATGCTTGGGACCATTGTGGTGAACTACTAAACCTCTGCTGCCCTAGAGAGCTGTGTCTCAGAGATCAGCTTTAAAAGCACCCAGACACTTTTAACTTGTCCTTCCCTTGCCACATTCTCTTCCTTCCCATAAGGCAAAAAATGTATTCAATTTCAATCAGAGTATAAGTTATACAGATATATTATACAATGATGATGATGATGATAATGATGATGATGATAAATGGCATAATAGCTGTCTTTTTTACACGTACACAGATGTGAGTGCCACCACATGCTTACATTATAGAAAATACTCAGTATATGAACTATCACCTAAGCATGGATTATCTGATCATATTTTTACTCTGAAGAGTAATTGGTAAAAATAATGAACTCTGATAAATTGGAAAGTGTTTATAGGGTTTTCCATGGGATCTTCTGCTAAATGACCTGCATAAAACAAAGAAGGTATGGTTCACATGAAGGGCTGATATATCATGCCCATCTTCCACTTTCAAGATAGTACAGTCCAGTTCATTAGGTTGCCTAATACATTCAGTTTATTATTTAAATCAATCAGCCATGGGTTGTTGAGCTGACTTGAGACTGTGTTTTAGATGCAGAGATATGCACCCTCACTAGTACCTTCTCCAGGTGGCACAGACACAAACCTTTCTCAAGAAATCAAAACCTTGAAAACATTAATTGGTGGAAAAATGACAAAAGCTTGGTCCTGGAATGCAGTACTTAAAATTGCATTGTCAGTACCAACATGGGACTGGACTTCCAGAACTGGGAAATGCAGTTCTTGTAGACCTTGGCAGCTGGGCCTCTGGGTTGTGTCCTCCACAGCATGGCTCAGGTTTAGTCAGGTGGACTGGACTGAGTGCAGCACGGCAGAAAAGCCAGGCCTGTCCCTATTTGCACCCACAGCATTTCGGTGGACCTGCCGTAGAAGGGATGAATTTTCAATGTCTTTTGTGTGCTGGGACTCCAGAACACCACCAGGTGAAACTGTGCTCTCCACCAGCCAGGGAAGGGATCAAAACTCCTGTGAGAGGGGAGATATGAGCCCCCTCTGGCTGTTTATCAGCTGCTTCCTGGTGTGCTGGGGCCAGGGTGAGCATCACAGGCTGGAGAGAGTTGTGGGTATTGCCCCTGCCCTTGCACAGCCACCCTTTGGAGGGATGCAGCCCCATCACGAGAGGCTCTAGGGATGGAAGGGTCCCCTGTTTCACCTCCTGAATATGCCCTTCTTCAGGCAGCAGGAATCGTGGAATTATAGAACCACAGAGTCCCAAAACGGTTTGGGGAGGAAGGGACCATGAGGATCAACCCCCCTGCAGTGAGCAGGGACATCTCCAGCTAGATAAGGTTGCTCAGAGCACTACTCCATGTAGTGCCTTTTTTTCAATCCACTTCTTAAGAGCAGCTTATTTTTTTCCCAGAGAGATGACAGAGTTTGCTGTGACTTTTTGGGTACCTGTGTACACAGCATGGCTTGTTTGACCACAAGCAGAGGCCTTGAAAAATGTATCCCACTTACTAAAAAAGAGGGCCTATTATTCTCAAATACAAGACACTGGTTGGCAAGAGAGAATTAGGAAGGCTGAAGAACAGTCACAGCCATAGATTTTCAATTTTGGAAATAAGTCAGTGGCAAACACAACAGCTCATTTGTCCCCCAGGTAGAATTTTCCTCATGACTGCTGTAACTGTGCAGGGTGTCCAGCATTTGAAACCCTCCTGGGATAGTGTAATGGTTTTACCCAGCTGGCAATTGATACCAAACAAGCATTCACTCACTCACTCACTCCCCACCCACTCCAGGGGGATAAAGAGGAGAATTGGGAAAGAAAAATAAAACTTAACTGTGGGTCAAGATGGATTAATAACCCAAACAAAGTAAAATATATAGTTAAAAAAATAAAAATGATAGCACTATTAATAATAATTGTGATTAAAAGGAAAGGCAGAGAAAGAGAAAACCCAAGAAAAACAAAGCATACACAATACAAAGTCCTTGACAAACACTACTTAGCAAAAACTAAAAACATCAGTGTGTTATCCATATTATTCTCATCCTAAATCCAGAACACAGACTTGTGCCAGCTACTGTAGAGAAAATAAACTCTATTTCAGCTGAAGCCAGGACAGACAGGCAGCTATGTGCAACCTCCAATACAGGATAAAATGCAAATAAAAGGGCAAGTCTGTCCACATCCTTCTTCTTTGCTCTTATCCATGTCAGCCTTTGCTCTTGACCCTGATGCTGTGCACAGCTGTCCTTCCAAAGCCCAGCAAAGCCATCCAGACAGGGAGCCGGGGGAAAAGGAGGTGTTAGATGCGTGAGCCCTGCAGGATCCTGGCAGGACAATGATTCTCCTGCAGGCTGCCAGGGGCTGAGAGCCCTGGCCCAGGGCAGCCTGTAGGTAACAGCCACCCAGGCTGTGCATTTGCTGTGGGATAGGCCCCTTAGGTGCTGTATCAATGGGAGTTTTGTGGGGCAGGTAACCTCTAGGAAGGGTGGGTGAGCATCTCCCACTTCAGTAAGTGCACCTCTGTTTGGGGTCACAGCTCCCACTGACACAAAACACACCCTGTAACTCCCCCTGGTTTTGAGCTTGTAGCTGCCTTTATGTCCCAGAGTCTGACCTGTCCTGGCTGCAGATACAAGCAGTTGGTATTTCTTGGCACCGTTGCCATGATGGCATTAAAGGATAATTCCCTTTTTTCAAGTTTCAACTATTTCTGCAAAAATTTCCTTCCTGGTATTGCAGGAGAATGGGTGAGGGAAAATATGGACTCCAATGCTGTATGAATCCATAGGAGACCTAGCCCTGGTCAAGTCAACTCTTCATCTCTGTTGTTTATTGAAAAAATGAAACAAACAAACAAACAAACAAACCACCAAAACCCCCCAAACAAACAAACAAACAAAAACCACCACCAACAAAACAACAACAACAATAAAAATATCCACAACTAAAATAGGGACAGATCTCTAAAAAGTGAAAACTGCAAATACAGTTGCATTAATTTAAAATATAATTATATTAACAAAAAATTTAATTCTTGACCCTAGATACTTTAAATGTAACATTTAAGTGATTCCTAGTTCATGTTTCAAAGCTAATTACAGCTTGTTGAAATTCTGGAAACTTCTGCATTGGAAAAAATCCGGTTTTTCTCCCTTGTAAAACTTTCCCTAGAGGTCTGCCAACCCTTCCAGCAATAATAGAGAATAAAACTCTAGTGAGTATTAAACTGAGGGATCTTTTTTTTTCTCTTTATACTAAAATCATGACACAGCATGGAAATCAGCTTCCCCAGGAAGCCCCATGCTCTGTGGGAGACTTCCCTTAATCCCCACGACTCTGCAGCTCAGGCAGCTTTTCCTTTGGGCCAGGAGCTGAACAATCCCACTTCCCATCCCATAAAGAGCTGGTGAGACAGGCACTGAAGGGCTGATGTAGGGACTGCAGCCCTGCTAAGGGTACCTCAGAGGATGCTTATGGTTCCACAAGAAAAAAAATATTTTCCCGCATGTACTTTATTTTTGAAGTGAAGTAATTACATCAAAACAAATGTGTGCTCAAAGAAGCTTACAGCTGTGAAATTAGGCACCCATAATCTATGAAATGCCAAAATTGAGATTGCCCAAAGCAAGTCTAATGCAGCTCTGTGCTCATTGCACTGATCCAAACAGCCTCCACACTGCCTTGTAATCTTAGTTGTTTTGTTTTGTTTTGTTTTTTCTTTCTTTTCCCAGGGAATATTCCAAGCTGGAAGGGACCTACAAGGATTGAGCCCTCTGCCCTTGTTTGTTCCTCCCCTGACACCAGCACCCTTAGCTCCTTGGCATGACTGAATTCCCCTGACATATCCAGGGAGAGCTCTGATCCCACCCCGTGGCCTGCAGGCAGCTCCATGCTGCAAGAAGAGCAATCCTCACAATTCCTGCTCCCCTGAGGGGTTCCTCTCTCTGACACAGCGTGAAGCAGCAGCTGAGATGTGCCCACCACAAAGGTGTTTGGAAAGCTGCCTGGTACAGCCTGGATTGGCTCCAGAGCCACCCCTGGCCCCAGTGTCACACGTTGTCCCAGGGGCTCTGGCACCACCTCTGAGCTACCCTCCCCCCACCATGAGGGCTGTCTTTGCTTCCCACGAGAGCCAGGGAGAGCTGGAAAGGAGGAGAGGCTGGAGGCATCTTTTTGTCTGGATTGAGAATGGGCTCCCCAGAAAATAAGTGTGAAGTAGCAGAGGGAGGTGTGGGCAAGGAGGATTTTTCCAGCAGCATCAAATGTGCTGTTGGCCTCCTTAATTAGACCTCCCATTACCGACTGTCTTTCCACAGGGAAAAGCCCTGGGGCCAAGCTCCCCAGTGTCATCCTGGACCACTCCTTCCTAATTTGACAGCCCAGCTTGGAGGGCAGGATTCAGCTGTTCACTTGAATCCTCAGGTCTGTAAACGTAACAGGGATGCTTTTATAGCCTGGCTGTGCCAGCAGCCCCTGCTCAGCTGGGGCTCCCACCAGACCCGGGCTGAGCAAGGGCTGCAGAGGGGAGCAGCAGGAATGTTCCCAGAGCAGGGGAAGGGAAACTGTTGGTTCATCAGTTTAGTCTGTGAGGGCTTCCTTCTGACAGAGAGCCCTGCCCATGCTGTGCTCACCACCCTGAACAGAACCCGGTGGCTGTGATGGGTTGTCAGAGCAGGAAAGCCACTGAATTGAGAAGTCAATGTGGGTTTTGCATCTGCACTAACACATACCTCACTAGAAAATGCTGACAATCAAACAGGAGTGTGGGGGAAGGGGTGCTGTCACCAGCTCCTCATTCCCTCTGGTGCCAGAGTTGAGCAGTGGGGACTGCAGGGACACACAGCCCTCTGCCATTTGGCTGCCAAACACCTCCAGACCACAAAACCAGCACCTCCAGACCACAAAATCAGCACCTGCAGACCACAAAATCAGCACCTGCAGACAACCATGCAGACAAGTCCTATTCCACCCTCTACAGGCACCATCAATACAAGGTTGTGGCCAGCACTGCTGCATCTCCATTGGCTTTCTCAGCTTTGACTCAGGGAAATGAGACCCAGTTTTTTGTATCCATTGCTTCATCTCCTTTATGAGTAAGAAAACAAGTCTGCAGCACCAATCCAAGCAAATTATAATGATCTTTCATTTTTATGCAACCAGCTCCAGCGCTCGCCGGAGCAGGCTCACCTCCTGTTTGTGACTGTCCTGCTGCCTCTGTTGTCAAACAACGCTGTTTTATAACAACATTCGTGTTGAAGTGCATTATTATTGGGCTGACTACCCCTTGGGGTGTAATGAAAAGCATTCATTAATGCTCAGGGCAGGAGGGCTAATTACTTCTTTATAAAAAATCCGTGCTAATTGCCAATAACTATTTTATTGAATGGGTCTCATAGAGGTAATTTTGATTGTGTTTTGATTTCCCTCTCATATTGTAATGCTTAATGCATAGTCCAGAGAAGCTGGGAACAGCCAGGTTATCCAGATGAGCATGGGGAGGAACCCCCACCATTACAGAGACCAGTGGACCATGCCAGTCTATGCTCAGTTCAGTGCTCAAGCCTGCTGTGTGCTGGCCAGGATTTTCTGGGTCTTATGCCTTCCTGCTTCCAGCAAGCAGGTGGAGACCTGTTCTCTGTACTCCCCCAAGGCACAGCATTGATTTTGGCAGGCCTCAGAGAATTCTGCTCTGGCAGAGCAGAGGGCATGTACAAGGTTCAGGCAGGTTCCCTGCAGAGCTGAATTCCCCTCACCTGCAGGAACAAGGCAGTCCCTGGCCCTGCAAGCACCAGGGCTGTGTGAAGGCAAAAGGAGTAACACAGCAATAACCCATGGGGCCAGTGTACCTGTTCCTGTACTCGGGAGTATGATCAAGACTCATTCATCCGATCTTTGGGTCACACTGCACTCCAAGATGAAGAAAATCTCCAATAATCATTTGTTTGCCTTTATTTACAAATAACTACAGGGCTGAAGGTACCAAAAAACCAACACAAGCACTGATCAAGTCCTTTTAGTTCTATGGAGGAAGCAATAACTTACAAACACTACATCAAAAGCAAATCCCACAGGAGTACAGTCACCCTGTGGGAGGCAGAGTAGGAAACTACCAGGGCCCAAATGCTCCTGCAAAGCCCCAGGAGGTGCCATGGGCTGATGCTGGCAGTGAATTTCACTGGATGTACACTGCAGTAGTTTCTAGCTGTCTGGCACCTACAGACTCCCATAAAAGGCTGCTCTCACCACTCAGGGGATGTAAGAGGTGTCCTGGCAGGGAACAGTCCCTTCTAGACCAGACCCCAGACCCTGTGGCTGCAGACCTGAGCTGCTGAGCCTACTTACCTTGGAGCTGCTGTCAGACACAGCACCACACCAGATTGAGCTACTTCCCATTTCCAACCTCTCTGACTGGAGAAATCCTTTTTTAATCTTTTTTCTTCTCCTGTCCCACCCCAGCAGTTCTACAGGGTATCAGTCTTCTCTCACATCATACTTTCTGATTCTCTGCTCAAGAAGATAAAGCACACAAACCATGTCCTCCATATGCAAGCCAGAAAGTTGTGTTTTCCCCTGGAAACCAGAGTTTAAAAAATACTTTTTTTTAAAACTTGGTTGAATGATCTCCATTTTAAGAACAGATACGGCTTTCAGCAATGACTTTTCTCAGTGCCCTGAGAGGATTTGAGAGGGCTACATTAACAAAAAGTTGGTCGTTTGGCACTTTCTGAAAGCATTCTGGAAATACCTCCAGGGGTTGCCTGGAATCTACTGCTTCTGCAAGTCTTGGCCAAGTATGGTGAATAAGAAATAGCATTCAGGTGATTTAGTAGTTGCTTTGGGAATGTTTGGAGTTGACTGTGGCATAGTGAACAGAATTACAGAATGATTTGGACTGAAAAGGACCTTAAAGATCATCTTGTTCCATCTCCCCACTTTGATGAGGCTGCCCAGGGCCCCATCCAACCTGGCCTGGATATTTTGTGTCTGTAATAAACACTCCCCAGTTATTGATCACACAGGAGGATCACAATCTAAAATAAGTCCTCAGTGTCACCTACAGACAGCTCCAGACACCAAAAATAACCACACTGCAGCTAGCAGGGAGCAGGACAGGCTCCACAGCTTGAGGACTTGCTGTCTCAGCACAGCTTGCTTTTAATGAGCTTGCACATACCAAATATCTCCAGTCACGCCGGACAAAACTGAGATGACTTTTGGATAAAATGTTTCCTGGCTGCAACAGGAACAGGTGCAATGACAAGGAAAAGGCAATAGCAACAGCTTTTTACTTCAAAATCAGGCCAAGCTGGGAGAAACAGCTTGCAGAGTGCTGACCATACTTTACACGTTTGGAGGGCAAAACACTTTTACCTACAAAATAGAGAAGTGTCATTTCTATGTCAAATTATGAGAATTTTTATTTTTGTGATACATTCATATGAAGCAGACCTCAGTCAGCCCTGGTAGAAGTCTGACATCCTGATCAATCCTTCCCCTCCAGTGGGATGCCAGGTATTTTTATGCAAGGGGCTTGGCAGCAAATTAATTTCCTAGCTTTAAAATTATCTTCAACAGTAATGAGCCAATAAAGTCAAGGGAAGAATCACAGCAGATAGAATCATCTTAGGGGCTGCACTGGCCCCTCTGAGGAGCAGCGGACTGAACTCCTGTAAGCACAGCCAGTCTCTTCTGGAGCAGTGCTCACCCAAGGGTGGCAGCAGCAGCAAGGCCTCCAAGGGCTGACACCATGAAACATCACCTTCACAGCACATCCTGTCCTCTCAGCAGGGCTCAGGGATTTTCTCCACAGCAGAAACAAGCCTGGGAGACAGCTCAGGACAGCACACACATCAGCTCAGGCTGCTGGTCCACCTTACAGCCAAACCAAGCTGGCAGCTCACCAGGACTGAAGCACGGTGATGTCCCTTCTGCCTCCTCCCAGAGTCCCGTTTCATGTGTTGTCATGATTTTGTGGTGGGTTTGGCAGTGCTGGGGTAACGCTTGGACTGATCTTAGAGGTGTTTTTCATCTTAAATGGTTCTATAATACCCCACTATCCTCGACCCCCAGCCATGCCCCATTGCTCCCACCCCTCCTGGGGCTTATCTGGTTGCCCCATCGTCTGCTTCCCTCCCACACCTGCCCACCCTCCTTTGGCTCAGTTGGTTCACTAATCGCACAGAACACAATTTGTTCAGGTGATGCCTTAAGTTTTAGCTTTCATGTTTTTCAGATTCTGTGCTGCCTAGGGGTGTAGTTCCGAGCCTCATTTAAGTGTCAGTCAGCTCTCTTCACAGAGTAGGAGACAAAACAAATCCTTTTCCTGCTGGAGACCAAGGACAGTGGTTACAAGTTCTCAGGCCCAAAAGCACAAACAATGGTGGGCTGAAGAGAGAAAACAAGAAGGATGAGACTTCATAACCTGAAGCTGTAATTGGACAATTAACCCCAATATGCAAATGAACAAAAACTTATAGAAGTCACAACCTTGTGACCAGGTGTCCATTTTGTGACCATTTTGGGTTCATCTTGGGTGCAGCCCTGTCCAGGCTCTTGTACTGCCCAAGGTGTATCTTTAAAGGCCTTCTAATAAATAGTTATTTTATTCTCTAGCTCTGTCTAGTCTCTGTTCCAGGTCAGCCTTCTCAAGGCATCACAGGGAAGGATGAGGCACCCAGAGCCAGCCTGATTCCTCTGCTGCTCATTCTGTTCACACCAGAGGGAGCAGAGGGACCGCAGCCCTGGGGGCAAAGCCCTCTGCTACCTGTGGCAGCTTGGCCTCTGGAAGGAAAATCCTTCCTTTGTGCCCGGCTGACACTGACCCTTTCTCTGCAGCCCCAGCGTTGTTTCCTCCATCAGCTACCCCACTTCTCCCTCTGGGAGGAAGGAACGGAGGGAGAGCAGGGATGCTGCACCCAGGGCAGGGGATGCCGCCGTGCCAGCCAGACAGCCTGGGTGGTCCCAGCCCGGGCCAGGGGGATTTCGCCAGGGAAGCCCCTGGCAGCTCCTCCACCAGCCGGATCCTCTTCAGGGAGGCTGCCAAGAGCCCAATTAACACACCTACCCCATAAAAGCAGGAGTGGTGCTGCGCCTGCTGCGCCGAGAGAAACAATCGACCACGCACTGAAGGGCTTTGCTGAATGGACTTAATTCAGCGCTTACGCCTTAAAGCCGAGCACAGCTCAGCGTTCCTGAATGGGGACAGGCACGTTTGGGGGCCTGCTGACCTGTCAGCCAACATCAGCATCTTCAAAAGGAACAGCTCCTGGCACAAACAGCTCTTTCTTTCAGGAAAATGAAAAGAAAGGAAAAAAAAATAATAAAAAAAAAAGAAAACCAAGGAGAGGCTTTTGTACTCCGGAAGGTCACTGGTGGCTCCTGAAGGAGGCGGTGGCAGCCTCACCCACCTCCCTCCCCTCCGTGGGGCAAGGGGAGACCTGCCCGGGAGTGAATAGGGGAGGGAAACTGGGGCAGCTGGTGGGCCAGTTCTTTCTGGTATGGAAAAACATCGCACTGTGAACATCCTGTGCCTACAGGAGAAGGGCATCGCTCCAGCGTCGCGTAGCCCCAGCAACCAAGCGAGCGGCTGTGACTGCTCTTAAGGCCTGAGAAGAGACTGCAAATGTGAGTGCTGTGACCTGCCGAGTGGCTTTGTCCCCAGCACCGCCCTGCATGGCTGCTCAGCATAGATGCAGGGCCTGTATGGGCATCTCCACCTTTAAAGATGCCTCACTCTCTCATGGCAGATGTTTTACTGAGCACAGGTTTAAATTTGGGGGCCAGATTCCTCTTGTATTTGCAAAGCTCTTTTTCCTGCTCTGGAAGTGCTGTCTGAATAAAGCTAAAGAAGGTGCTACTGGGATTTTTAAGCTATGCTGGCACGCTTCTGCCCGTGTGGCTATGACCCCTTTTGGAGCTGTGGGTGGGAGTGCACTGACCACACCAGCACCACTCACAGGCTCACCAGGATCTGATGCTGCAGGCACCAGGCAGGCAGAGCCCCTGGGCAGGAGGTCACAGTGGCACTGATGGATGGACAGACAGACAGACAGACAGACAGGGGAATGATGGGGACTCCAGTAGCTGCACAGGTCCCACAGCCAGAAGGCTGCAGGACTTCTCAAGTTTCCCTCTCTGTCCAAGCTGCCAAGCTAAGGGCTTGGCCCAAAATTCCCAGGTTTAAAACTTCCACGGGTTTTCTGTCAGATCTGTGACGTTTCCCTTATTCAAGTGAGAGAGAGATAACTGCCTGCCTTTGCACGAGCCACCCCCTCCACCCCAAAGCTCTCCTCTCCTTTCTCACCAAAATCAAGAGAGAAATGCTCAATGCCAAAATCACTCAAAGCACTAAGGATGGGATAATTAAACACTGCAGATTTTTAACAATTACAAGAAGAAAAATTGCAAAGCAGAGGGTATGTATTTGTCACGTGGTGAAACCAGCTGTAGGAGTTTTCAAACAATTCCAGCTCTTTCTCTCCTTTTTTTTTTTTTTTTTTTTTTTTCCTTTTCCCAGGGTAGTTACATTTTTCTCTTACAAGCAAATTAGTTGTTAAAAAACACATGAAGACATGTCATGCCAAGCTGTGCCCAGGTGTTTCATGTTCACTTTACCCCCTTCCCCAAAAAAAGTTTTCTTATAACTAAAGAATGAGAAGGAAGCAGCTAGAAATCTGTAATGGTTCCATTTATTAATACGTATATCACAAATACTCACAATATCAATGCATTCTCGTTGGCATGCTAGACAGAGGCATTATTAAAAAAGTCCTATTTTTTTTTAAAAAGGTTTTAAACTTTTGCTTTCCCCCAAAAATATTTCATATGCCTGCTTTTTTTTTTTGTGATTTTTTTTTTTTTGTGTGTGTCTGTGTGTGTGTTTTTATTTCAATTTGATTAAACAATGTATTTGGTGGCTGCAACCTCAATGCAAAAAGAAAGAAATAAAAGAAAGGACAGGAAAAAAGTATGAAGGCCGCAGTACAGCACAGTTCAATTAGTTCATAGCTACGTAATAAAAAATAAAGGGAGCAAAAAGTTCTGCCTTCACAGTAAGCAACAACACAGCTTAATAACAGCATTACACAGGATCAGGTTCCGAGGCAAAATGCACTAGACAAAGCCTACCGGGATACGCACTAGGCATACAACACTGAGTAAGAATCAAAGATGTAGAAGAACATCAGGAATAACAGTTCCCTTCAAGCACAACATTTTAACATCATTTTTCAAGTATCTTCATGTTATGTTACTGATTCCTTTGTTTTCGGGGAAAGGGGGACAGGCGCAGGGGAAGGGGGAAAGGATGGAAACCTTAGTAAAGCAATAAACAGAACAAGAAATCAAGAGAAAACCAAAAGAATATATATTTCATATACCGGTTTATATGAACGTGTGCAACACTTATTAACCATGGTGAGAGGCTAATTATGCCCTCCAGTCACTACATGCACAGCCCGATCAATGCTGTTAATGAGTTACCTTTGTTAACTTACGATGCAACTACTGTGTGACCAAGAACATACAGACGGTGCCTTCCTAGGCCGAGCCGCGGGGGTGGGGGCTGCCCCTGGAGGCCGAGGGGCCCCAGCCGCTCTCGGGGGCACCGTGGAACTTCACAGGATGGGACACTACGCATGGGACGGTTCGGGAGGCGGGGGCGAGTGTGCGCGCACACGGGCTTGCTCGTGGGGTGTGCGTGCGTGCGTGCGAGAGACAGTGTGTGCTAGAACATTCATGTCAGTCTTTCTCCGATTCTGCAGCTCCTGGTCTTCACACAGGCTCTGGGCTTCACGCTTCTTGAAAGACTGGAGAGCAGGGAGGATGAGAAAAACGGAAAAAATGAAAAACAAACAACGGATCAAAAAGCGGGTGGCTTTGGTTGCTAGCAGTGTTCACTGCAGGTGTTTTGCTCTCTCTTTGCAAGAAAACTGAAATTATGAAATTCAACACTGCTTTCCCCCCCCCTCCTTGTTTCCCCCACCACCACACATAAAATTGGGATGAAAATCCCAAAGCAAAAAAGCCCATGGGAAAGCTCAATGAACACACTTTTACGCTCTGTAAAACTTGTTCGCTGTCTTCAGCAGAAGCAGCATAGCCACAAGAACATAGCAAGGCTTTTCTAGTTTTACCACTGGAAAACAGGGAAAGCTCACCTTGTTACACCATCTCGTACTGGTTAGCAGTAATAAACCGGGACAGACAGCATGCCAGCAGCATCCCGATCAACTGTTCCAGACAGGACAGAGACAGAACAGAATTTAAGTCAAATTACATCAATGCAGAGCATTGGTAAACATGTATTTCACATTCTGGAGTTATTATGCACAACGTATTTATGCCCTATTTTAAGGACTGCTCTAATTAGAAAAACAGCATCAAAATCTGTCATCTTTCTTTGTCAGATCTTCCTCTCCATTTTATCATTTATTTGACAGGCAACATGCTTTTTTGGTATTTTTGAATCCCGTTGTCAATGTCTGGCCAAGTCAGATGTGGATGAATAAATTGCTAGGGGTATCAGCATGTTACAGGCTGTGTTTCACTTGCTCCACCTGAATTCCTCACCACCACCCATCAGCCCTGAGAGCTGGTGCCTTTAACTTCTTTATCACTGTGCCAGGGAAAAGCTCCCTGATGTCCCAGAGTGGTTATGCTTCCTTTCCAAGTGATGCAGCACTGTAGAAATGAGCGCTGTAAATCTGGAAATAACTTTTTAAAAAGCCATTCACTATTCCCTTGGCTGTCACTCAGATTATTGAAAACAGATCCCAGGCTTCCACTCATCAATAAGCACTCAGTCTTTCCAATGTTTTGTTGACTGCAGTTTCTTGGTGCTTCCTGCATGTGCCAACAGAGTTAATATGCTGTAAATAATTCAACCTGGCTTTTCTCATTGGGGTTGGTCAATTAATTAACTCTTCAGCATATCCAGAGCGTGCCTAGGTATGCCTGGCTGGCTGTTCATCCAAACTGGCTCCTCCTATTTCACTCCTCAGGACTGTGTGTCCCTTCCCCCAGACCAGGTAGTGCTCCCTGTGAACACAATCATCATCCAAACACACATCCTCTGCACCAGGCAATTGCTTGATTTGGGCTGGCACCAGCCCAGAGCAAGGCCAAGCCAGGATAACTTAAATCTGGATAAACTGTCTCCTAAGATGTCACAGTCCTTGTCAGACTGTGCTTCTTTTGCCAGAAATTTGCTCTGTTCCCTGTTTCAGTGTCCACCAGAGCTGTTCTGGGAATTTCAAAAGGGCACAGAGTCACATTTAAAAGCAGGTTGAGCCCTCCTGTTCCCCACATGCACCCCCTGATTTTGGCACCAAGGATGACACTGCCTTGGTTGTAATGGATGTGGGGCACTGGTACCACCTCCTGACCAACCTCCAACAAAAACCAAAGCTACCAGGGCCCAGGGGCTGTGTTTTTAGCTGTCAAAACGATATGTGCATGGTGAAAACCCTCCTCAGCTCTGAAAATCTGTTGATACCAAGAAGACATTTTAGCCATTTTGTTGCCTTTTCTACTCATCACTGGGAGGATGATTTACCGAAAGAAATGCTGAAAACCAACCACATTCTCCAGGTTACATAACACTCCTGCAGCTGGCTCATGCACTGTTTCTTTAGCTCAGTTCAACTGCGGAGAATGAGATTTCTGTTTTGGACAGTGCTGTGTATTTCTCCATGCTCTGACAGGCTGAACAGAGTGAGTGCCTCTGGGTGGCCCTGTCCCACCTCCTTCACTGTCACTTTTCCATGTTTGTGGAGACTTTCAGTCTTTCTTCACCTTCCTTGGCTGGACTCAGAACTTGCTTCTCTGCCTTATTGCATTTTTGAATAAGAAGTGTATTTAATCCAAATTATTTTCCCTGAGCAAATTCCAGCCCAGGCCCAAATCAATTCCTCTCTACAATGGCCAAGACTATATGTATATTAAAGTTGTTGGTTTATTTTTCCCCATCACAAGCACCCAGATTACAGCCACAGTTCTTCTCAACCACAATCTGCTGCTTGTATCAGGTTTACAAGGGGAAAGATGCTGTAGCCTCTACAAATAGGAAACCACAGGCTTTTCTTTCCCTCTTCAACTGGAGCAGACTTCCCCAGATACCTCTTATTAGGGATTCTTCTGTTGTGTGCAGGCTGTAACTCTAACAATCAGTGTGTCTAAACTCTGTAGCATCTGCAGACATGTTATGGTGTTTTGTTTTAATCAGCTCACTCCTAAGACAAATGGCAGGTTACTCATGAATGTATGTTCATGATCTTTGGCACACTTATTGATTCTTGGCTCTGACCTTAGGCTGGTTTGGGCATTTAAGTGGTCACAGTGACAAAATGTTTAACCCTGTATTTCAAAAATAATGGCATGCATATCAAGCCATTGCACACACATTTTATTCAGCATTTCTAACTATTATCAGGTCATAGCAGAGCTATAATAAACATTCTAGAAATATTTTGAATGCACATAAAAACATGTGTTTTTCCATATGTTGACTTCCACATTTAACCACAAGAGCACTGTTCCTCCTGTAGCCAAAAAGAGGCAATATTGTACTGAGTTGCTGGATTTTCTTCACGGCGCTCTTTCATTACAGGCATAACTACAATCCTCTGCATTTAAGTCAGGCTAGAGGCTCCCAGACTGTGCAGCACAAATCAGCACTCTCCACCCTGCCTTGCTCTCTGCATTTGTTCCACCACTTGCCTCCTCTGCTCTTCAGGCAGGAGGAAGCTCCTTATCCTATTGTGCACCAGGTCCCCGCAGCTCCTTTGAAAAACCAGAATTGGAGTTAAAGGATTCCCACAAAGAAACTGCTGCTGGGAGCTGCATTCATTTCCCTGCACTCTCATTGTCTCTCAAATGCCCCTTCTCAACTTTTATCCACTTATTCATTTATTTGATTATACTGTCTTGATTTTTGAGTGCTAAGATATCAGGCTTGGTTCTGCATTTGTCTTCCCTCTTACTTTTTCCTTTCTTCCCCTTTTTCCTAAGATTATCTTGGTCTTCTGAGCTATTATATAGAATGCAGAGTTTTCCATACTCTGGTCTTGACACAGGAAACTTGAAAATCCTGACAAATTCTTTGGTTTAGACAACTGGGAAACCCACACCCCCAAGGTGTGCCCTCTGTGCTACCATCCTGTTGGCCACAGGTCATTCCAGCAAGCAGAATACAGTGAATTTCTAACAGTTTGTAGGAACAATCTCTGGCACATTTTAGTTCTGACCATTGAAAACCATACTCAGCATATTTTATAGCAGGCTTAGCCCTCCTGTACACATAATAACTGGCTTTTTAATACACTTATTCTGTAGGAGTTACCACTGACTGGAAGCTGTTCTGCATGACATATTTATTACACCTTATTATACTGAAGAGAAAGAAACTGAATTGCAATTTGAATTTCCATTTTATTTTGGGTCTTGGTACCGTCACCATTTTTTATTCTTTGGGAGAATTTCTATAAATAGAAATGTGTTGAACACTAGGAATTCATCAGCACATCAGGTAAGCCAAAACCGGGGGGGGGAGGTTTAATCCATCAGGAATATTTTTTTAGCCCAATACCCTGTCATATTCTCAAAATGCAGATCTCCAAACAGTCAGGTTCTCTGGCTCTATTTTAAAGGAGAGAATTTTCTATGTCACGTGTCACTTATTTGAGTGGGGTGCCTCTGTCACAGGTCCTACCTCTCCACACTAAATCCACCCTGATTTAAGGTTTAGAAACAGATTAGTCTTTGGAAACAGAGCTAAAGAGTTGTCCTGGGTTGAAAAATGTAACCAAGAATGTGTATTCTATTTTCATCTGTTGAAGTCGGTTGGGAGATATTGTTCTTTATCTCTTGTAACTCTAGGGGTGGAAAGAGGGCAGACGCCTTCTGTTAATGGGACACCTGATAACACCAGATAAGGCAGGGCCTCCTTATCTCTTCCTCCACCCATCCTCCTCCCAGGGACATCCCCTGTGAATGGGCCATTGAAGGCTCTCACATGACTGATAACATCACCTCATCCCATTGGGAGGTGCTCCACCCAGCGGGAGGAGCCAAAGCCTTTCCACCAGGATAAAACAGCAATCCCAAACACCAAGGGAGCCTGTTCCCACTGGATTCCCAGAAGAGGACTGGGCCCTTTCTTGAGGATCATCTCTACTCCAACAGAGCCATAACTGTCACTCTGGGAGGACTTACTTCAGACTGCCTCCAACACCCTGACCAACAGGGTGTCAGGTTTGCATTCTGACTCTGTCAGTGGTCCTTTGTACTATTGCATTTATTTTATTTTATTTTTATTTTATTTTTATCTTTCTTGTTGTTTGTTCTCTCTCTATTAAATTGTATTTCTGACTTGAAGTCTCACTGGTTTTGCTTTCAAACCAGCACAAGAGTATTCTTTAGAAACAACCCAGTCTTAGACCAGATTTCAAGTCACATAGTGGGTGCTGACATGGATCCCATTCCCTAAGCCCTGAGCAAGCCCCAGCCTCCCTGTGCTCAGGGAGGAGTTGTGGCAGATACGGGGGATGATGTCTGCACCAGAACTGTGTCCACGTTCAGGCAGAGCTATTCACATTAATGCTGACAGTAAAGGGAGCAGGTGGGTGTTGCACAGTAGAGAGGGCCCCTGGCTGCATGGGGATTTATCTCAGTATGATGGGACAGCTGTATGTGCCCAAAAAACTGGTTTGGAGCATGTGGAGAACACCTGATTTTCAGTCATTCAGCACAAAGGGAATAGTGTGGCCTGAACATTGCACTGAGTCTCCCCTAGTTACAATCTATAAACCTCTGCAGACATGGAAACCTCTTGCATTCCTTAGGCCAATGCCTGCACTCTAATTTTATCTAGGCACAGCTCTCCATCATCTATGCAGTTTTCATAATTTTATCCTCTGTTGGGCACAACACAGCAATCATTTTTCTGCTCTGAAGAGCACCTGCTAAACGGAAATTATTCCAGCTGGAAGTCAGCATTGGCATCCAAGTCCAAAACCAATCAAATTTATTTTTATTGTTATTATTTCAAACCTGAGGAGCAGAGCAGACAAGGTCAGGAACACAGTGTTTTTTATAAAAACTCTTGACTCTGATGGGGAGGTCTGTGCCAGGCCTGTGAGATTTGCAATGCCTTTACATCAACTTTCCCTATTTCTGGGCATCAGCACGTTCCCCATGCTAGTCAACACCTAACAAATCATGTGAAGGAAAGGCCCTTGAGCATGCTTTACTGTAGAAGAGCAGCATCATTTCATTTGTCTTTTATTTAGATTAAACCTGTTCTCAATAGGAACAGCAAAACCTTGCCTACAGCTGGAGCCCTGCCTGGCATTCCTGCTAGCCACATTAACCTAAAATCAATCTGTAAACACTGTCTCTGATTAGGCCAGCAAAACAGATTAGGCAGTAAATTACAACTGGCTACCTTCTATTCTTCACAGCCTGGGAGAGCTGCTTTTTTCTCCTCTGCAGCCTCTCTCTTCACTTTTTTTGCTAACACCTCAAGCAGCTGGGTATGCCCTTGCAGTGCCAGAGCCCAGTGGGGCTGGGGAGTGACATCCCCATGTGGCAGCAGGGCTCATGGTGCCACCAGCAGCATGAGATGCCAACACCACATCAAAACACACCTCGTTTTCCCCCTCAGTCACAGGGACAAAGTGCCTTGCTGCCATGAAACACCCATTAAAGACTTTCAGGCAGTATTGGTCCTGACTTTTTCCCCCAGCAGCATATTTTACAATTCTACTCGTCTCATTTTTCTTTTGGATAGCTTTACACAAGGCATTTTAAAAGGTGCTTTACAGCCTCCTGGCTATCTAGAACCCAAACTGAAACCTGAGCTTGGGGTCCTATAGCAGTAATCAAGCCATCATCAAGGCTGGAGAAGAGAATGCTGTCACCATTCAACAAGAACTAGAATAGCCTGTTAAAAATCCCTCTCCACTCATCCATGCACAAACAGCTCCAGATGGTTCACCTTTTCTGGATCCCAAAAACCTGACATGCAGGCACATGCTCTGAGCAGCTGCTGTTGTTTTGAACCAACATTTCCACCCACACCAAACCACGTGCTCCTCACATCCAACGCCTTGGCTGCAGGGCATCAGGCTCCCAGCCGTGCCCAGGGCAGGGCAGTCAGCCAGCCTGAGCCCAGACAATTTTAGGGCTCCCTCAGGCTGTGTGTATGCTGATGGAGAGGATGTGGGGGCCGTTTTCCACATGGCTTGGGGACAGCTTTGAATTGTGCATATTTCCCTCTCTCTCATTTTTGCATGTTTCCAGTAGAGTCCTTGCTGTCACACATGAAGTGACTGGTGTAAAGCAGCATCCTGTTGAAAGATGCAGGTGTTTTCCTTCCCCTTCTTGATCAGAACAACCTGACCAGACCTATACTTTCCCCAGTTCCTGTCTCCATAAATGCAATTTGAATATCATGGAGCAGAAAACCCCTTCTTAGCTCTCCTCTTGTTGCTCTCGTACCACACTCCTTTTGGTGCAGTCAAGGTTTAACAATCTGATTTTGGTAGACTTTTTGGTAGAATGAGGTTTCTCAGTGTTCCCTGTTAAAGGGAAAATAAATAAAACTGGTCACAAAATGTCCCCTCCAGGCTCCAGGTCCAGGATGGAGAGGCCTCAGAACACACTCATTTGAATTCTTGAGTCCTTTAAGAACAAATAAGAGTACTCAGAAGATAGAAGCCTACCCAAACAATGGATAAGCTATTTGTCTTCTTTGCTGTTTATGCTCCATTTAAGCCAAAGTTTTATTGGGTTAACCTCTATTTGACCCAGTGGAGGGACAAGTTGTTTTCCTTGAGCTAGTCATTAGCTCAACCGTAACTGATATTCCCAAGGAGAAACTTCATTTAAGTTGAAAAAAAGAAAATCAATGAACAGATGACCTCAGGACTAATGAGCATGCTGAGTTCAGTCCCTTTCCATAATCCTTCCTTCCTTGAAGTCCAGGTAAAGAAAAAGAGAGGAAAAGAAAAGGGGGGAAGGGGAGTGTTTATGCACTTACCTGTGAAAATGCAATCCCAAAAGCCACTCCAGCTATGATTCCCATATTTGTCTCCATAAAACTGGTCACCAAGTCATAACAGCCCTGGAAAAAAAACACATTATCATTCCTCGTACTGACCTTCCCTGCCATGAATGCATACATAAAAATTTCTCATTTAAAATGAACTCTGGCTAGACAATATTTCTGCTGTAATTTCCAAAAATGGCACTTTTTTTTTTAAATAGCAATTCTGAGTGAATGATGTGGAGTTGTGGAAAAAAAGTTCCTTTTAGAAACAGATGCATTTCAATACTTTTAAAATCTAGATGTGATGTTGCACTCATTTTTATGGGTTGTTTTAAAGAAAGTCTGTTAGAAAACAATATACCTTTGACCTGAAACCAAACCAGTAACAATACACCAATGTTATAATACAATACAGATGTCAAAGTGAATAAATGACACTGCTTTCTTAATACTCTAGGTATTTAATAAAGTGTCCCTTGAGGCATTCTGCTTGCCTTTACCCATCAAAGGACACCAGGCAAGGCACTGAACAGCATGTAACTTTAAACCATGTAACAAAGTTATCAAGGGTTTTGTATGAATTTTCTTGGTTCATTTGGCCTTGGACAGAGAATTCCCTGTCCTGCTCCCCAAACTAAGTCTTCCCTCTGCTGACTTGTTTTCTCAGGCCTCAATTCACAGACTGGGGCCAGAGGATTCATGTACAATATCTGCCCTTCTCTTGGACAGACTTCTTTGAGAGGTTCCCCCTCAGTACAATAATGTTTGCCAAGATTCTCCCCTCACCTACTTGACCCCTCAAAAAAGCATTTGAAATTATCTCCTAGTTTGTGGTGTCTAAATTAATCTAAACAAGTTGATACATGAAGAAATAAGAAAGATGGTTTTTTTTTTTTCATTATTAACGCATCTGTCCCCACAATCCAAAGTCACTGCTAAGCCCCTTTTGCCACCTTTCTCAAATGACCAACATTCTGGCTTAAGGCCAGTCCTGAGGAATTTCATACATTATAACTTCATCCACTTTATCAGAAATTGTAAATTTCAGAAATAACAGTGAGTTGCCTTTCCCAGTTTGGACTCCTGTCCCATAAGAGAGAAGTGTCTCTTTTCACCTACACCCACACACCCCTCACTCTACAAGCACTGTAAGAACCCTTTATGACCTCAGAGCATCAGGTGCTTGTAAAAAACAGTGAGAAGGAGAAACAATGTCCTTTATTACAGACAGGCTATTCATTAAATAAATAGTACCATATCTTTAACTTCTTTTATAACATCACAAGACATTTAATCCTAAGAGTAATGAAGTGCTGAACCTAATAGTAGCTGAGGAGCAGCACAGCTGGTCCTGATTAATTTCTGAAATGTTTATGTGTACGTATTAACTATGTTTTACCACAGTGTACAGTAGGTCTGATTCCAGCTTGCATATTTAACCCATCAAGCAACTATAGTTTGCATGTCTTACATGTTATGCAATGAGATTAGATTTCTCAAGCAGTATTTTCATTCTGTCTGACATGGCTTAATGATCTCCCAGCTCTTCTGAAATCTCTGCTGTTGAAGAGCCTTCAAGAGGTGCAACACCGAGGCACAGTGGTAATTTGAGGGTGGCAGAAAATCTTGTCAACAAAACGTGCAATGGCAGAGTTTGGATCACCCTCCTCGCTTGAAGACTCTGTTTTCCCAAGCCACAATAATCTGTTTACTGAAGTACATTGTTTACATATGGCTTCACTGCTCAGTCCTTGCTGTGCACGGAGTGAGAGTGCAAGCAGCAGCCACGAGCTGCAATACAGGAGAGAAGTGTGTGCAGCCCTGTGTGAGCACCTCTGGGTGCTGGTCCAGAGACCCAGAGCACAGAAGGGACAGCTCACAAAGGATCTGAACTTTCTCGACTCCAAGCATCTGTTCCGGTCTTAAGGTTTCAGAAAGAAATAGTTCTTGAGGTTTCTTGGAGAAGAACTGTGGTTAAAAGCACTAGATGAATGTTAATTAGCTAATCCTAATGACAGCTCTTAAAGTTGGGTATTAGTGCCGTCAGAGATGAAGAAACAGAGAGCCTAAATAATTAACCCAAGGTCACTAAGCAAGTCAGGGTCAGAATTGGCAAAGAAAACCCAGGAATGCTGTCTTTTAGTCCTGTAATTATATAATTAGTTTAATCCTCTTTGGTTAATTCATTATTAGTCCTCAGAAACTGCTAGTAATTTGATTAGCTCATAGAGAACTCGTCTTACTGATAGTTTTGCAAGATCCACCAAAAGATGTAATCCAAATATACTTGTCCACAGGCATGGTGAGAAGGGTCTTCCACAACACAGGCATTAAATATTTTCCTTTTTCTCCAACACACAAGGAGCAAAGGGCCTGTTTCCAAGATGAGCAAGGGGCTTGGGTCAGAGGCAATGATGTTTGCTACCTATCTGAAGTGAAAGGAGAGGGCCAAACAACATTTTCTCCTTCTTGCTTTTTATTCCCATGTTGCTTTCAGAAGCATTCCACTTTGCTCAAATGTGTGGGACAACTCCAATATCTCATAACTGCTGAAGAGAAATCTGCAACTTTTGATGTCAGAAAATGAGAAAAAAACACATGAACTTCCAAACATCCAGATTTCCTCTAGGTAATTAAATCAAGTAATTACTTCAACAATTTCCTGAGGAATCAGCAGTCCTTTTTTGTCAGGTGACTTGTGCATTGGACAGGAGAGCAAGGAGGAAGAATGGCTGTAAATGTGTTACTAGCCCTGGACTAGCAGACACTGATCCCTCAGTCTCTTCCTCCAATTCAGCAGGCATCCTGTGCCACGAGGAACTCAAAAGTGGACAGGGATTTCCCTGTGCAGGCAGAGCAAGCCTGGCACTTGGGGGAAAGAGCAGCTCAGTGCTGGGAGTGCAAATGGTACCTAAATGGTTGAGCAGCCAGGAAGGGTTCAGAGTGCATGGCTGTCCTGAACTGCCAAGCTGGGACCCGCTGGTGGAACAGCAGTCACACCAGGACTTTCCTGCTGGGAAGAGGAGCAGAAGCAGGGGCTAGGGTGGGCTGCCCAGGAGGAACTGTGGGCCTGGTATTTCTGGGTCTGAGAGATTTTAGCTTGCTAGCACCTGCTAGCTTTTTTTCCCAAGGGAAAATTTCTCAAGAAAGCTTCTTCTAAAAACAATCTTGGCAAACAACTATCATTTCTCAAAACAATCTTTCTCCAGGTGGTGTTTTGCCTTTCTAGTTCCCAAAAAAAAATATTAGCTGTTTCTCTAGTTTAACCAATGGGATTAGAGAGGTGTCATTCCTACTCACCAATTGTGTTGTCTGTATCAGAACACCTTATAAAAAGTAGTAAGAATTAGACAATAAAGCCTTTCTATGCTTTTTGCCTTCTGAAATATTTGGAGTCTCTCATCCTTTCTTTGTGTCCTACAAGGACAGAGGCATGGTGCCTGCTGTGGGTACTGCACACGCCCTGGATCCACCCTGCCCTGCCTCTCACCCTCCTTCCACTTCTACAAAAAACATCAGGTTAGTACAAATCCACAAGGAGCAACTGAGCAGAGTGGCTCACCCTTTATTCTCATGCAGGATTGCTCTGCTGGTGGTGACTGTGAGTTACTCAACCAATGGACACCACCAGCATTCCACACATCTGCAACAAGTGGCTCTCATTATTCCATTGCAAAAAAAAGGAGAAAGGCTTAGTGGAAAATAATCCTCTAGTATCCCTTTTACAATACATGCCAGAAAATGTTGTCTACTTGACTGGTTTTCAAAGATGTTTCAGGCTGTGCTCAGCCACCAGTCCAACCTTCTGAGTCACAGGGGACTGAGGTGAAAAAGACAGAAACAGAAGAGACAGAGGCATTTCCGTATTTCCCCTGTTGTCTACTCAGGACTTCTATTTATTTTTTAAATAGATCTCTGAAAATAAAAACAGAAAAGAAAATAATCCCTAAGTCTTGCTAAGCTGTGCTCCAACTTAGAATGGTGATTTAGCCACAATATCATTCCTCTTACCAAAGAACTGTTCCCCTCTTGCAAATCTCAAGTAAGAAAGACTTGATGACACACTAGCACTTGAAGCAATAACTTAAGTTACACTTCTTCAGCACAGTGTCCAGTGTATAGATGCTGCATTATTTTCTCTTTATTCTTCCTTTTCTTAGCATTTTCTCTATTTTTATTTTCTAATTATTAATTTTCTTTCTGTTCTCCCCACTTGCCTCCTATTTCTGCCTTCCCAACCTGCTCCTTCAGGTGACCCCAGGGAAAGGGTCACTTTGGCTGTCCTGTGCTGCCAGCCCTACATGTTCAAAAATTTTAACTCATAATAAATCTGCACACCAACCACAACATTTACCTGTGTTTCCTCAGAATTGCTGCATCTGGGATTGGATTTGAGAAAGGCCAAAAACATGGAGTGCAGGGCCAAGCCCATCCTTACCATCACTCCAGCCTTATTTGCACATTATCAACCAACCATGTGAAATGAAATGCAGCTGCAAGCACCCACTCCCCTGGGGTGCTGGATGGTGTCACCACTGCCTCTGGCACAAGGTTACTGGTACCTTCTGGTTTACTTTGGTGGCAGCCACGGTCATGTTGCGCAGATCCTGAGTGTTACAGTCACTGGAGTTCATGCAACAGCTCGTGGGGATGCCGTGCTTGAAGAAGTAAGGGCTGGTGCTCCAGTTGGTGTAGCTCTGAATGCCACAGCAGCTCAGCTAGGAGGGACAAGAGGCAGGTTTAAAACACACAGGAAAACAAAACAGAATTACAATGAGAACAGAATCATCTCGGCCCACTTCATAATCAGTGTAAAGACAGGGCACCTCAAGTTTCGAAAATACCACCCCAGCCCCATGAATTAAAAAAGTACCAGGGACTTACAGAACATGGGAGCAGATGACCTACTAAAAAGAAGGTACTTTATGAACAGAACTATGATTTGTAACATTTGACAAAGGTCCAGCCATAAACCCATCTTTTTTAGTTGACAGTCTGTTGGGGTTTTTGTTTGTTTGTTTTCTTTACATTTTAATTTGATTAAAGATGGCCCTGTAAATTCAAGGCCTCAAAGCACTACACAGAATTACATGTAACACATACAGGTTTAAACTAGTACAAATCAGTAAGGTGAAGCCTCTCTAACTCACCAAAATAATTTCTAGGACAATTCACTGAGCTGTGAATAGAAAGAGACCATATGTTCCCAGGGTGTATCTAGGAAGCCAGCTAGAAAACCCTAAATTGGGAAGGATGTTCTGATTTAGAATCTAAGCTACAAAACAGAGACACAAACATATGGAGTATGTGCTGAATTTTCTGCATGGAAAGGGCTTATAAATACAGTTCCTGTAAAAAGAGAGCTATGAATGAAATGAACATTTTGCTACAATAGAAACACCAGAAAGCTACTCAGAACTATTTTGTTTGGTGAACTCCAAGGAATCAAAAATTTAAGATACAAGTTAACATTATGCAAACAGACAATTTGACAGCAGAATATACTCCATTTGGAGCACTGCAGCAACCTGCTAACCAGGAGAAGACAGGTTAGAGCACAGTTTCAACTGTGCTGAAGAGTCCAACATAACAGCTGTAATTTCTAAAGGTCTAGAAGCCATTGATACAATGACACTGACATTTCAGCCAGTCATCGAGCTACAATTACATGGAAAGGAAATTGGCTTGTAAAATGTATTGCAAACTGAAGGAACAGCTTCTTGCTACGGTAGAGCTTCCAGTGGGAAGGTAAATGTGAATTTTATCACTCTGTGTTGTGGCTGGTGGACGTGGTCTCTTGTGGGTGGCATCCCCAACTGGTTTGGCCATGCCGTGGCATTTGCTCCTGCCCTGTGCCCTGCTGGAGGGCAAGGCAACCCCCACTGCCCTGCTGCCACCCCTGAGGGTCAGAAAGGTTCTCCTCCACCAAGCTCCTACTCCATCCCTTCAGCACAGCTTTCACTGCCAACCTCAGCAGTTTTCCCCTCCATTTTCCTCCAGGGAAAATATACCCAGTTTTTCTCCTTAACTCACTAGGTTTCCTTTGCCAGCCTCTCTCACTGTGCTTGTGAAGAGAACTGCTGCAGTTTATCAGTGATGCAGGACACAAGATTATAAAACCCTAACTCATCCAGCTCAAATTTAAAACATTTTACAATCTTACTGGCAAATTCCCTTTGGAACAAGGTGTGTTCTTTAGGACTAGAACTGCCACCTAAACCTAATTCAAGATCTGCGACCAACAACAAGCCAGGGGGACAGGCCTTGCCTTTGTGAGACAGCTTTTTCACTAAAATTTAGGCATCCTGGGCAAGCATTTCAGCTGAAATACTTTTCCTTTAGATCAGTTTTGCCAGTCTCTAGTTTGGCTTGCAAATTGTAGCCTGCAGATCATGTTCTGGGATCAATTCTGTGCTTTCTCTATTGACTGATTTTTGGTATCCAGTTTTAGACTTACACTTTCCTGTACGTTATCCACTGCATGGCTCCGCTCATCGTTCTTGTTGTAATTCTGGATTGCTTCAGTGTATGTCCTAAGGAAGGTATCCTTGATCTGTGAGGGTAAGGGGAAAAAAAACAGCCCACGTGAGCAACAAGATGCACAAAATCTGAAGCAGTTGTTGCAGGAAGCAAATATGTTTCCAAATTTCCTAACAAGACACCCAAATTAGCCTTTCTCAGTTGTTTTTAAGGGTGTTTTTAGAGCTGGCAGAATCATTAATGCCATTTTTCCAGTGGGATATCAAACACAGAAACAAGAGTATCCCAGTAAAATGATATGTTTAAAAAAATACTGTAAAATTACTCAACCTATCAAAAAAGTATCATTTTATGCTTCTTCCCCCAAACTCTTTGTTCCAGCACTAAGTCTGAAGGAGACTGCATGCTTCTCCCTGCTCATGGATGCCAGGTGTGAGCCAAAGCTTGTACAAACACCCTGAGGACACAAGCCAGTGGCAGCAAAGTAAGACTTGAATCTCCTGACCAGGCCTGCCCAGCACCAAAGGGATTTGGGAAAGGAACAGGAGGTCCCTCAGCTGGAAAATGTCAGGCACATCATCAGGAATGGCACTTTGGCTGGGTGGGAAAAGGGCTGGGGAGCAGATGAGGTGAGCAACCCCCATGGCTGTGGCCTTCACAAGGCACTGCCTCTCCCAGAAGGGAGCAGTGTGACACTGGGGCTGCTGCAGGGGAGGTGGGATGAAATGGGAATCCTCAGCAGGACAGGCACCTCAGGACCACACTAAGAACAATCCACCGCTCGCAAGGGTGGACAGCAGAAAACTCCATAGCAATGGAAATGTCATGTCAAAAGAGGAGACTTGAAAACCAGCTACTACAAAGAGAAGAGACAAGGAGGGTCTCTGGGGTTGTTCTGGTTCAGCACCAGTGGCATGTAGGTCCACGGACTTACAGCCAGAGATAGACCTGATTACAGAGGATAAAGCAGAAGTGTTACTACAAATCTAGACCATCACGCTTTTTTAAAGCTTCTTCCTGTCCCAGTTTCCTACCTCACTCTACTTCTAATCTCTCCTTATTCTCAAGATAGAAATGAAATCCCATCCCACTCCTTCTCCACCCCCTCTCTCCATCCCCCCCAAGAAAAAAAGGAAAAAGATTTACAAAACAGCAAGTCTGGTGTGACACAGAAGTTGCCTCTGCCATACATAAACCAGCTTTTGCCTGGCTGAAAAAGCTGTGTTTAAGAAAAACATTTAATCTATTTTACAGCCCTCAGCATATGTAAAAGAGTAAAGAAGATCTTACACGGTGGACACACAAAACCTGATAGCTCCAGGGTAAATCATCAGGCAACTGAGGGCAAGAGCTTTGGCTAAATCCCTTCATTTGGAATCAGGTCGGTTTTTGAGAGCTGTACAAGTTACTGTTGCACGTCAGCCACATCCCTGGAGATGTGCTGGAGCCCCCAGCTTAGCACCCCACACATTCTCCATGCTCCAGGGAACTTCTCAGCAGCTCCTGCCCAGGGAGGCCCTGCTGGATGCAGTCTCAGCACATTTCCACCTACCTCGTGGCGAAAGACAAACCCTGAAATGCCAGCCACCAGCTCAGCCAGGAACACCAGGGACAAGAACATGGCATACTGCAAAGGCAGGAGGTGAGAGGAGTCAGAGCATGATAGGCTTTTGTCACAGCACAGATATCATCACATGAAATGTAACTTTCCCGTCTAGGCACCCTTCAAAGATGTTAAGAAAAGTCTTTTGGAGGAGATACACAGGTTATGACCTGAATGTAATACATGTGTTTATACAACTCACAACTGATATATATTGCTTAATTACTGGCTTTTCTGACATTTCTGCTCCCACGTTTCTCAGCATTCTTACATACATTAAAACACACTCACATGCCAGAGGTGAATCCAAGTCACTCAGGTTTTGATCTTGCAGTAAAGGATACAAACAGACCCTTCCTCTTTGCACAGTGCTCTGCTAAGGTTAATAGGCTTCCCCAGGTGTTTTGGTTTGTGTTTATCTATCTCACTGCCAGCTTGGGATTTGCTGCTTGTTCCTGAAGTTTCTCCAATGAATGAACTGAAACACTGCCTTCACTGGAAATATTCTCACAGTGACACTTCGCTGAGCCAAGGTCCATATTTGGCTTGAGGTGCAGCATTTGGATCAGGAGCTAAATAAACCTTGAAAACAGTGCTTTCAGTGTAGGCACTCACCAACTACTAAAATATATATTTAAGCAGAAATAAAGAAGGTAAAGAAAAAATGCAAAGTAGGATAGTAAAATTTGAAGTTGGGGCTTAATCTTCTGGAGGAAAAATTACCTTTTTACTCCATCTGGTATGTAAAATTTAATTAAGAAAGGAAACATTTTAAATTAAATGCAGTCCTAGCAGGATTTAGTGGAGAAAGGGAAACTTAGCTTGAATGAAAGGTTACTGGGGAAAGGAGCACAACGGTGAAGGCAGAACTAGAAAAAAAAAATGTGTCCAATTAATGCAGCTGTCAAATCACTGTTCAGGAGAGAAAAGAAGTTTAGAAACATTTCTTATATGTACAAGGAAAATAAACCCACGTGCTGGGAACAGCACATGTTATTGTTAGTGGCATAGCTTTAGAAAAGTTACATGAGTTATGGAGCAGCTAGCAGAGCCTAATTTCCTATGGATTTATATCATCATTCACCTTTTATCCCTTTCCCATCTGGACTGCAGTGACTCCAGCAAGCCTCTGCACATGCCCTGACAGCACATCACCAGCAAGAGACAGCAGTGAGGCACTCGCCAGCTGGCCACCAGCTGATGGAATTGCAGCTGCCACTCTCCTCTTCTCCTTCCTGCCATCATTTGAGGAAATTAACTCCCTTTAACACCCCTTCTTTTTTAAAATGCAGTTTAAACTGGATAAAAATCATCCCATCTCCTTAGAAAAGCAGTCCCAAAATATTGTAGGGGGAATGCATTGTACTGTCAAGCCCTTTCTCACTAGTTCAGTGCTTCACAAGTGCTACTTGCACCCTTCAAATAATTGCACACATAGGATTTTGCTCCTAAATATGCCTAGAAACACAGTTTGTTATGTAAGTTTGTTTAACCTGTAGTTATTTTGAATTTTAAGGTAGGCTGGAAAACTCAGAACAGAGAAACTCACAAAGAGAGAAGTTAAAGTGGACTGAGGGGCAGCAGCTTCCCCTCTGCTCAGTGCACCTTGAGCCCCTGCTTCTTTTGAGATGAGGCCAAACACGCTATACAGTGTTCTGCTTTTTGGGTTGAATTGTTATAGCCTAGTGAATGCTAGGAGAAAAGGAAGGACTGATGTGCTCTTATGAGGTGCCAACTATTTGTTCCATAATTTGACATCGGGGTGTTAAGCTGACCCCTTAAAATGCAGTTTGAAAGCGTTTCACATTTATGATGCTTTGGGCATCTTTAAGATTGTGAATATATTTATCAATCTGGCTCACAGAAAACCAGAATGATTGTAGAACGACCCACAGAGCAATTCAGCAGCATCCCCCCTGCTCCAAACACTTGGGCCTATGTGACGTGTAGCAAAATTCAGTCATAGTCAGTCAAAGATCGGTTTTGGAGAAGGGTTTTTTTCCCCCCATTGTCCAAGAGGCACAAATGTTGAACATAAAGATTAACAAAACCTGGCTTATGTGCCTAAAAAGCTTCATCGACGTCCGTCAGGGGGTGGGGGGAATCCCAACTGATCAAAAAGCCCTCCTGCCCTCCTAAGGCTTTGCCCTCCTAAGGGTTTGCTCACCAGCTTCAGCATCCATGGGCTGCCCCGACAAGTGGCGAAGCACCCGAAGAGGCCGAAGACGATGATGGTGGTGCCCGTCCCGATGAGCACGTAGGGGGCATTGGTGGAGTTCTCAGCAATGAGGGAGATGTAGGTGCCGAGGGTGAGCTTGCCCCACACGCCCACTGCCAGCAGGATAACGCCGGTGATCTGCAAGGCAAGGGGAGAAACGCGTCAGGAGCCGCTGGGGAAGGCATCCAGAGCCAGCACATGGTGATCCTGAGGGGTGCTGCTGGCAGAAGGAACCCTCAGGACTCAGTTTGGGAAGGACGTGGAGGGGGGGCAACAAGGCTGGTGAGGGGCCTGGAGCCTCACAAACCCTGTGAGGAAGGGCTGAAGGAGCTGGGGTTGTTTAGCCTGGAGAAAAGGACACTCAGAGGTGACCTTATCACTCTCTGCAACTCCCTGAAGGGTGGTTGTGGTCAGGTGGGGTTGGTTGTAAGAGCCTGGACGAGAGATGCAGGACTCCAAAGAGGCTCTTAATAAAACTGTTTATTGCATAGATGAAATTACAGCAGTCTTGGGTTGTGGGTAGGAACAGCCAGCCTAAAGTTGCCAGTCACAACTGAAAGCATGCTTGAGAGACGCTTAAGTTCTGGTTACAATACATTATATCTTTTTCTGTACTGAATATGCTAATTTACAACATCCAACCAGTAAAAGACACAAATCTTATAGAATCTTCATACAGCCTGTTAGAAGTCCTATATTACCATACTGTGTTACATTTTAAACCCTAATAGTTATTTTCTAGACCCCTTTCTTTCTTCTCTGCCAAACTCCGACCCTTGGACTCTTCAGCTTGCAGAAGCATCCCTTCTGTTTGCCAAGGACATTGTTCAATCAACAGGGATCTTCTCTTCAGCCCACTCAACCATTGTCTTTCCAGTTGTTCAGTAACTGACTGGCTTGGCATCTTATACATCAAAACTTGCCCTCATTTCTATTTCACTTATAGGTTTTGTATTCCCAGAGTCTTTTGCCAAGCAATCATATCTGTAAGACTTTCCTATTTCATCTTCCCCAACAGCTGGTCTCTTTCTTCAGGAAGCAACTGACAGAACAAGAGGACACAGTCTTAAGCTGCTCTAAGGGAAATTTAGGCTGGATATTAAGAAAAAAAATTTTACAGAAAGGGTAATAAAGCATTGGAATGGTCTACCTGGGAAGGTGGTGGATTCACCATCCCTGGATGTGCTTAAGGAAAGACTGGATGTGGCACTTGGTGCCATGGCTTAGTTGAGGTTAGGGTTGGGTTGGACTTGATGATCCTGGAGGTCTCTTCCAGCCTAATGATTCTGCAATTCTATGAACTCCAGAGGGACAGACAGACAAAATTGAACTCCAGCATCTGTTACATTAAGGCTGCCACTGAAGGACAGACATCTAAGACTAATCACTGCCAGGGAGGGTGCAGTGTACCACCTGCAGGAATCCCCTGCTCCTGCAGGCCACTGAGTGACATGGCCAACTCCTCATGTGCCTCTCTCTGAGTGTCCCCTGCTCCCCTTGGTCAGCCTCAGCAGGGGTTGGCATTTCTGCTGCTGCTTTGGGACAGGATTAGCAGAGGCTTCTGCTCTCCTGCTCACAGTGGCAATGAGAATAAATCCAGCTCTTGTCCATCTCTCAGTGCAACTGTGTGAAAAGTGCTGATTCCTTGCTATTGCACCCAACAGCTGAATGTCAGAAAAAATTACCCAGGAGCACACCAACGCACAGACATCAAATGCCCTTGCCAAGTCTGGTCCCATCCCTGCACAGCACCGTCTTCACCTCCCCTTGTCCTGAACAGAAGTGGATTAATCAGCAAAATCTGAAAGCAAGCTGCAGAGGACCGGGAAATCTGCAGAACAACCTCTGCTTTCTCGCCTTCAGTTCCACAAAGGGCTGGTTTCTGTGCCAAAGCTGCTGAAAGTTTTACCACTGTCCCCAGGGAGGCATAAAAGCAGCCTTCACTGCCAAAATGCACAAGCAGCTTCACATATGAAAGAGAGCTCAAGCCTTGTTATAAAAGGCATTTTTAGTTGGCTGTTTGAAACAATTACTAACCCTTTATTATGCATTTTAAGAGTTTGGTTTCACCAGGTCTCAAGGGGGGACCCATTCAATTTATGGCACACACAGACTTTGGAAAAAAGGAGGAAAGCCTCTTGGTGGTTTATTCCCCTTCTGCTTCTTAATAGAGCTCTGATTTACAGGGATTTAAGGAAATCCTGTGTTTGTTGGGAGGTCTAAGCCCCTAGCAAGCTTGGCACAATGCAGAGGGGATGGGATGTTTCCACAAAGACACACTGAAGATGAACCTCGGGTTGCAGCAGTGCTGGCTGGAATTTTGCTTATGAAGACACATAAAAACCATAAGACTTCCCTACAAACCTTTTCATGACCTTTATTTAGCAGAGCACAAGCAGTGGTATGACTAATGCCTACCTCCAGCCCAAGGCAAGCCTCATTTCCTTATTTCCAAGACACAGTTTTCATTACTATCTCTCTGTGCTGTCACACAGTCAAGGGAACAATGAATGTACTGGTTTCTGGTTTGGTTTGTAGATTTTTCTTTAAAAGCAGGAGAGACATGGGCAGACAGAAGATCAGGACAGTGCTGGCCTGAGAACAGGGCAGCAGGAATAGACACTGACCCTGACACTCACCATCAATGCACACATCTTCTCTTTACCTCTGTGTCCTTCCTTTGACCCAAAATCTCTCCACCAGCCTATCTCCAATTCTGTGACCTGTGGGTCAGGCTCAATACTTGCAAAAACAGGGTGCTGTGGGTCCATTTACACCTGAAAGGTCTAAAAGGAAACTCAGAGCACCTTCTCCAATGCACAATCCCACCCCAGTCTTCCCTACTCCCTTTCCACTGTAAAGTTTCAATTCAGACAATGATCAAACAGGAGATGTACAAAGTATTTCAGATATCCTGGCAGTCAGAGGAGAGTGACTACCAGCTCTTTGACCCTTAGAGCCCCTCTGAGCATTCAGCATGCAAAGGAACTTCATTTACAAACACCTGGAAGGGCCAGCACACAGGGAGCACAAGAGCAGCAGTCACATTCCACCAGTGGACTTCTACAGCAAAATCTGGTCTTCATATGGCCCAGCAAGAATTTTCAGATTTGTCCTGGAAATGCTATGACAGCTACAGGCTGTGAGGAAAGAGTGTCACAACCCCACTCCAGATCCTCAGCAGACACAGAAGAAATGAACTGGCAGCTGCACAGGCCACAATGCCCCAAATGAGACATCTGGAGTGGTACAGAAAAAAATGCAATTGCAAAGGAAAAAAAAAACAAAAACAAACCAACAAAAAAACCAACCCCCCAAAAAAAACCCCACAAAAACAAAAAACAAAAACAAAAAACAAACAAAACACACACACCAAAAAACCCCACAAAAAACCAACAAAAACCAAAAAACCAAACCCCCAAAAACCCCAAAACAAAACAAACAAACACAACAACAACAACAACAACAACAAAAACAACAACAAAAACCCCAAACAAACAAAACAACAACCACTAAAAAAAACACAACCAAAAAAAAGGGGGGGGGAAGAAATTTGCTTCTAAAAAGCAACTAACTGCCAGGGACATCCTACCTAAATGTAAAGACATGCGGTATCCAGTCCTTTGGTGTTTTCAAGGGAAAGCAAAAGAGAATAAACTACCCCAAATACCAGGCTGCAAATTTACTGAATGCTTTTGATTCAGAAAAAACCCTCTGGAGTTTTCCTTGAACTTCAGACAAGCTTTGGTTTAAGCAGCAATAGCCCACCCTGGATAACACAGGCAAAGCTCATATCCACACCCAACTAGACATCATCACTAGAGAAATTCCTGCCAGCAGCACGGGCTGGCCTGATTTATCCATGCTTAGGAGCAGTTCCTATGATTATAACAAGCCCCAGAAACCCAGACAGTTTTTGTGTCCACAAATGGGCTTGCAAGTGATTTGTGCTGTTTTTGGTTGTCTCTTTAACGCTTGCACCCTGTCCTGCCCCCTACACTGGTTTGATGGATTTCTCCTGCACCTTCTGCTTCTTTTCTGTGTTCTTTCTCTAGTTTGCAACATTATTAGAAAGCTATTTCATCCTGGATTTCATCAAAGGTAGATGATATCTTCCTCACAAAAGTTCACTGCGGTGGAAGCCCCTGGACTCGCGTTTCCTCTGCCAGGAAACCGGAGATGCAGCATTCCATAAAATATTATTAGTCCTGCCCTTCACTTAGGTCAAAATTTTAAAGGTTAAAAAAATAAACAAAAACCAAAAAACAACACAGGAGATGTCCAAGTAGGGCAAGGATTGTAAAGGCTACACACAAGTAGAAATCACGTTGTTTAGCCCTTGCAGGTCTCACATTTCAGTGCCTCTGAGCTCAGGCTCAGCAAACACACCCCAGAAGCCCTTGACTGATGAGATGGCAGGAAGTGAAGCAGGTGGGCCACCTGGACATTTTCTAAGAAAAAAATCCACTGAAATCAAGATGTTCCCACAGAATGTTTTAATCTAGATGAAGTGGATTGTTCTGGCTTAAGGAAAAAAATAAAAAATCTGTGAACCAACCCCCTCTCTGTTCAACTCTACCTCTTGCCTCTCCTCAAGCATGGCATCACAGGCACATCCCACCCATCCCTGATTTCAGTCAAAGGCAGGCTTTCTAGTCCTTTTGCCTTCCTTCAGCACCAATACAGATGTTTCCAGTGTCACCTGCAGTACTGCGCCCAGTTCTGGATGTGGTGGAAAAGTCAGCATGCAACAGGCAGGCAGAGGTACAACAGAGCTGCCTGTCAGGTCTAGCTTCACTTGTCCAACAAACCAACTGCTTTTGAGAGACACACAGACAAAAACGTGGCCAACAGCACTGACACAAGGATATGTGCCACAGCTTTACAGGACACAGGGAGAGTCATGTCCTGATAACACTGGGCATTGCTGAAATCACAACTAATATGAAACACAGGCAGTTTCTTGTTAAAAGGCAACAGAAAAATGTCGGGAAATTACTTCTTTTAATAGCATCAAAACAGATTAAACTATCAACCCCCTTCTAGGCAAAGCAGAAAAGTATGCAGAGAGGTATCTTCAGAAAATAACTTCTGAAGGTGCACTGTCTTTAATTCTGTCAGAATTAGGCAGGAAAACACTGTGTACTCCTTCCAGCTGGATGAACACCATTCCTAACAGAGTCTGTTTTCTTCATACCCCAAAACCCACAGAGCACTGGTGGCAGGATATGAAGGTTGCTGCTGATACAGGAGGCGTGAAAGGTCCTACACCCAGCATTCACAGAGATTCAAGACCCTAATTCAAATCCTTATTTATACCCAGGACTGCCATATGGAATATTTAAAGTTTGTCAGTTACAGAGGTGAAGATAAATGTGCAGCAGGAATGGCGAGTTTATCAGTTCACATAATTCATGTCCTCCTGTTCACTACTGATGGGAACTATTTTGATTCCTAAGCTCTGTCAAAATTAAACTTGAAAGCAAGTTTTGATTGCTGCAGAGCACACAGCAATCCCTACTACTCCTAAAAGCAGCAGGAAGAACTCATCACTCCTCTGGACCAGCTCTTCATCTACAGAACTGAGATGCTGGACAACAACTTCATTAATGAGGATCTCACTGTAGGCATAATTCTTCTATTTCACTGTCATATTTTCAGCCTTGCTAAATGAATGTAAAATGTGGGCAACTTCAAAAAAAATTTGAAAACAGCAGCATAGAATCAGACACCAGGAAAATAACCATGTTGTTGGTATTTTCAGTTTCTCAGTTCCAAATACTTCCTTTTCCAAACACCAGCCTCCCTTCACTTTGGTAGAGACATGCTGTCTCTGCACAGCTCTTCTGAAACCTTCTCCTAAAAAAGCCTGGAGAAATGGATGAGGCCAGGGGAAGGCAGACAAGAACTATGTCAATCCATCTTGGCTGAAGCTGAAAGGTCTAGCAGTAGGTTTAGCAGGCTGTGAGGAAATGAGAATCAAGGCACACAGCTAATTAGCTCTTCCAGACATTTCCCCAAAGGAGGGAAACTTTTTCATGACGAAAACGTCCGACCTTGACAACATCCAGAACAAATCCTGCGTTAAAAGCATGTCCAGAGAGACTTAAAAATAACTGGCCTACCTCTGAAAATTTTATAACTTTCCCAAAATAGGCAATGGATCACATTCAAAATGTTCTTGCTCTACAGCTTGTCAAGCACTGGGAGTGGCTGGCTTTGAGTCTTCTGCCTCAGCCCCTGGCAGGCAGGTGACTAAAACTAATATAAATCTTCCTTTGAGCTTCAATGTCAGCTCTTTACAGGCAGGGACAAAGCATTAAGCCAAGATACAACAGAACATGGAGCTGCCTGTAAGCCAGGAACACACATCCTCTGTCCTCACATCTGCTTATCCTGTGTGCACCTGCAAACCCAGCTTGGGTGAGCTTTGCACAGGACTGATCTCTGCTGGAGTGAACAGGAAATGAAGATCCCACCAACTGTACCTTTGGAAGAAGGTAATAAGATGCAAGCCAATTAATAACCATTTCTGGCTCTTTGCAAACTAAAAGACAGCCTGTAAAGGTCAGTGTGTTAGGAGAAAACACCTGCAGTGGCCATTCTTGTAGATAACTGCTCTGGTGTCTCCTAGTTCCTTACTTCACCATTTCTTAACACATTTCCCCAGTACCTAACAAGATTATTTTGTCCCTCTGCTCTTGTAACTTAGGCCTCTCCCTCTTCTTTGTTCCTTACACTTTCCCATGTAAATAATTCCTTCCTAAAAAGACACAGCCAAGATGATTTAAAGGAAAAATGCCCTAAGATTAATTCACATTCCTTTGTGTGATCCCTTGTCTGTCTCACCTGGGCAGGCTGCCACGCTTTGGGCTCAAGGTTTTCTCTCCCTGTTGCATGTGTGGAATGTCCAGCACAACGAATCTTGTTTCAGCTCTTCACCTCAGGAACCTGTTTGAGTTATGATCCCTGCTGTTCAGCATCCATCTAGAGCTAACTGCTGTCACAGAACTGATTAGCCACCACAGCCCTTCCTGTTTCTGTGCAAAACTGAGATTCCTGTGTATTGAAACTACTGGTCCACGTCCTCCCTGTGGAATCCATCATCAGGGATACCACCACATCAAACCACAGCAATGGGGATGCACCCCCAGGTCAGAGCTGAGTATCAGTGCACTCCAGTCAGGGGACAGCCACTGAATCTGCCCTGAAGTATAGTGGAGGAGATTTTGATTAGACACACTGATACCAAGCTTAGCAACCTGTTCCTGCACAGCTCCTTTCTGTAACTGGACTACTATCCTATTTCCTTTTCAAAAATATTTTTAATTTCCAGTGTTTGTCCTAGCTGGGACACTATTACAAATACATGAGTAGTTGTAGAGCTGACATCAGGTTAAGGTCCTCAGAGGTCAAACTGCAGTGCTGGTTAAAAAAAATAATTAAAACATTAAAACATTGGCTCTCACATAGATGACAAAGTGAATGCCAAATAATCATAGAGCTGATGTGGCCACTCACCACCAACTCTGCAGACAACAGAGTGTGTACTAATCCCTAACTTTAATAATGCCTCTATCAACTACAGAGTTAAATGACCTCTGAAAGGAAGTGAACATTTTATAAACAAGCCAGGTGTTTCCCAGCACTCCCACCCATCCATACACCAACCATACACCAAGGTCTAACCTGCTTTCCTTGCAGGCTGGGGCAGAAATTACAACCAGGACTGTATCACTTACTCTGTATGAAAAACAGATTAAAAATCACGTAGAGGTGAGTGCAACCTTCTCCTTGCAACCAGAAGAGGCCAATGATCATTTAATGAACAGCAGGGAAGAAAACATCACAGTGATTTTGTTTGCTGCAGGATAAAAAATTGGACATGGCCCAAGAAGTCCTAGGAGCACTAACAAGGACTGCAGTGGGGAGACAAGGACTTGAAAACAACCTTGCAGCATTGCTCAAAACCAAAGATTTCTTGCCAATACAGTGCAAATACCTATTCTTGGAGAATTTTTCTATAAGGATCAATTGATTACATGTCACTTGTAGGAAGATTCAGGAAGAATAAGGGTAATTGTGACCTGATCTCTATAATAATGTCATGCTTGTGATGAATAGTTAAAATAAACAGCCATATTCCTATGCTGAAGATGTAGCTTTATTACACCTTGCACTTTCAGAAAAAAAGTTGGAAATCTCAGTAAAATTAAGTTCTTTATCTTGAGAATTATACTTATTTTTATGTAAGACACTTCATTAAATGAGAGAAGATATTTTGCTTCACAGTTTAATCACTAGTGGCTCTATTAATTGATGTATCTTTTAAGCCAGCTTGCAGACAAGAATGTGGTCATCTCCGGATAAAAATAAAATGCAAAAATATATTTCTGCTGGGAATTTTCAGACCTAATTTCTACAAATGTGGCTTTAAATATGCATGATTGAACATCTCAGGGAAAAGAACTTAGAGAGTGCAGACTTCAAAAGCAGCATCCCACTCTGCAAGGCTGAGGAACACTCCTAGCCACAGGAATTGTGGTTGCTTTGCAGGTCTAGTAGTACACAGAACAGAAGGAACTAACTGTTCATCAGCAAAGTGATACAGCCAGAGAATATTTACCTCTGGGGCCTGAAAGTTTCTGGAATCTTAAATGCAGCATCTGTCCCTCATACCCACACTTTCAAATCCTTTCAGTAGCAATACACAGAGGTGACAGAAATGTTGTTTAAACAGCATGACATAGCTTGGCCTCAAATTTTAAAACAGTTCACCTATTTTACTGATATAAGACTTCAAATGATAAAAAAAAAGCAACACAATAAAAGGTTTTGAGATAGGACTATCCCCTAGTCCTATCTATCTAAATACTTTATTGTTTCTTAAATGCTCTTATTTGGTTGCTGCTTAATAAATCAAGGTAAAAATCTAAACTTCTATAATCCCTATGTGAACAAAGTAAAGGAATAAAATTAAACACTCTGAAAAATAGCCTCTAATGCTATCCATGCCCATGAGACTAGCACTGTGTCCAGAGCCCAGGCTGAGTCAGACTTCAGTGGAAAGACTCCCTTGTTCCTCAGGATGGGCCAGGGCAGAGAAGACTTTAAGAGAGACCCCAGTCAAGGAGTTTTGGTAATTTCAGTGGATCTATCGTCACATAAATTCCTCCCTGCACATGTAACAGCCTTACAAAGTTTGGATTTAGCAGTAAGAAAACTTGAAAAGAATTAAAAAGAGATGTACAAGCTCATTAGTCACAGCAGTGGTGTGAAACTCTTTTAGAACCACTTTTTATTCAAGCAACTACAGTACTAATAACCTTGAGAAAAAGCAGAATATGCCACTGAGGTGTGAGATGATAAATTCAGTAGTACCAAATGCAAGGTCATGATTCTGGGACCAATTCCAGCAGTTTTAAGCCCCTAAATTTGCAAATAATAGCAGAGGTAAAGGATTTCTGAATGCCAGTGTTTATGAGGAACCACTCATGGCACACACAGAAGAAGGCACATGCAAGCCAGCAGTGCATTCCCAAAGGCAGGGAATTTCCAGAGGAGGCTGTTTCAGGAAAGCTGAGGTGATGCTGCCACAGGTCCATGGCAGGACTCCCGGGATGATGAGGCACAGGAGAGTCCCTCGAGCAGGAGTTGACACACGTGGCTTCCAAAGCCTGGCCTGGAGGGGATGAGGAGGGCTGAGGGGATCTAAACCTGCCTGTAAGGGGATTACACTCCAAGGACAAGAGAGAGCTGGTTAAGCCACAGGACAGCCCAGTTGGGAACAAAGTGAGCACATGCTGGCCATGAATGTGCTGAGGATGCAAATGAGGGTAATGAGAGTGGGAGCAGCCTCCTCCCCTGGAAGAGGGAAGGAGGTGAAGGCAGCAAGACAACCAGAGCCTGCAAAGGGTGACAGCTGGGCAGCTTTCATCCCTTCACTGTGGGATGGGGGCTGCACAAATGGAGAGCTGGGGGGGGCCCACTGAATGCCTAAAAGGCTGGAGACTGTGAAGAGGGAGGAGGGACAAGCGAGGTCTCAGCCTCCATCCGTGCAGAGCCAGGCTGCCTCTGGCAAGAAGGTTGTCAGCTGCAGCATTAATTTCAGTTCAGTCCATCCAAAAATCAGCTCGGGGGCACATGTAATGATAAGGTTTTGTTTAAAGTTTAAAAAGGATTTTATTGTTGCAACCAAGCCCCTCATGTCCTGATCCCATTTTATGGAGAATCATGGGTTATTTACATTCTCCTAATTATACTCAGAATGAGCTGAGAACTGTCATTCCTACTGTGGGGCCGTTTTATTTTTTTCCCCAGAAAGGACACATTTCTTTCATTTTTAAGACTTCCGGTTCTTTCCCTTTCTCCTTTCATGTGAGCCATTTTCCTCTCATGTTCTTCAAGCACCATGCTCCAATGTTTTCTGGTAGTCTGCTTTTTGAGGCAGTGCACACAGGATGGATCCCCACTACTCTGTTGTACAGCTCACATGAGAAATAAAATGTTCTCAGTCCAGCATACCCATACTCAGTCCTTCAAAACCAACCACGTTCTCCATAACCCTCTGTGTTTGCTCTCACCCACACCTCGGCTACTGCCCATCCTCCCAAACATAAGCAGCAACACAGTCAAGGAAGTGAAAAAGGCTGGCTACAAGAATGGCAAAAGTAAGGTTTATTCTACTCTTAAACAAGCCAGTTTTGCCCAGCCAAGGTCCAGCACTCTGAATCTGCATCTACACGACAGTTTTCATACTGCTCTGTTGTTCATTTGTGTACAGCTCTGGTTTTCATGTGCTGCTCCTGCTACAGGAGCCAAAGTCAAAGACAGAAATTGCTCTTAATACTTCAATGCTTTTTTAGAGAGAGAAAGGAAATATCTGCTCCAAATCCCAACAAGACTGCAAAATCAAAATTCCACACCATAGCTTATCAATATGATTTCTAAATAGTTTAGGACCTGTAATGATTCACCACAACTCTCTGGATGAAATGAAAAGAAACAACTGAATTGTGTTTTATATTCCTATAAGTACACATATACCTTAAATGGTGCTTAAATGGTTGAGATACTGGAGTTCCTGTTTGTGGGTATTCACTTGAGTATGTGTCTGAAAATAAAGGCATATTCCTCATCCAATAGTTGGGGTTTGCTACATGTCAGAGTTGCCTAATTCAAATATCGACACCTTTGAGTGTGTATGACTATATGTGATTGCATGGGAAAAAAAAAGTTTCTATGTAGCCTGCATTCAAACTGCTAAATTCCAGCTGAAACAAAACCAAAAAACATCAGCCAGAGCAGAAACAAAACCTTAAAAATTTCAACCCAGATGTCTGATTATTAAAAAAGCCAAAGCAACACAAGAAAGAAAAAACCAAAAAACCCAAGCAAAAACAAACTAAACCAAAAAAATCAAATCAAACCAAAGCAACACAAAAGAACCCGAGCAACAAAAATGATGAGAACAAAACCCCAAAACCCACCACCACCACAGCAAAAGCAGTAAAAAATACCAGATAATTACAATACCCAAGTGACACTACCATAGTGCTGCTAACACACATGTAACTGTACTGCTGGTGCTTTAATGCCCTTTCGAGACACAAATAACCCACCACTCTATTCCCATCAGGACAGTGATGCCACCAGGAAAGCCTTTTAACCATGGGCCTCCCACTACTTAAACTCATTCTTTGGCCTGGTTTCCAGAAGCTGTGGGATTCCATCATGCAGGATTCCCTCGCCCCACCCTGAAGCTTTGCCACAGCTCCTGTGGGAGCACAGGGACAAACGTCTGTGTCATTTGTGGCTGAGCTGCTGCCAGTCCCCTTCAGAAGAGCCCTGGGAGGTGATGGCTGCTGCTTCCATCTGTGGCCCCCTCATCCCTGCCACAAACCTCCACCCAGCCTGTAAAATGTCCTTTGTCAAAACCACCAAAATACCCCAAAACTGAGCAGGAATGCTCCTGCTATTTGAGATGCAGTGTAAGATTTGCAGAGGGGATGGATTACTCCTGGGTTTTAAATCAAACTCTGATTTCTACATATAGTACTTGCAACTCGCTGCTTAATCCTTCAACTTTTCTTTTCCTGAAACAGCTGCAGTGATGTCCTAAATGACCAAACTGTATGGTATTTTACATATCTTATTGCTATGAAAGATGATTCATTTTTAAATACTTTCAGACTTCTTTATTCCTGTTCATCTCAGCAGCTTTAATCAGGTTTTGATATACAGTTAACATACTTGCTAACCAAATCTGCAATCAATGCAAATAAATTAAGTAAGTGGGTTGATTAAAGGAAAGGAAGAGGAGGAATTTATCTGAACCTTGGCTCTGGTGCACACAGTTCCAGAGTGCAACTTGCAAAGCCTTTCTCAGCCTCTCAGAGCAGGCACTGGAAAGGCAGAGATGAGCAGCCATCCCACTGGATTTTGGTGCTGCTCTTCTGTCCCCCAGGCACAAGATAAATTCCACAGAGTGAGAGAAGGAGCACTGGATTTTGGTGCTGCTCTTCTGTCCCCCAGGCACAAGATAAATTCCACAGAGTGAGAGAAGGAGCACTGGATTTTGGTGCTGCTCTTCTGTCCCCCAGGCACAAGATAAATTCCACAGAGTGAGCGAAGGAGATGAGGTTTGTTCTGCTTGGCAACTCTTCTGAGTTTCCTTTAAAGTGCCTGTAACTACGACAACTGAAGAAAAGCCTGTGTGCTCAGCATTAGTGCACTCCCATCTTCCCTGGAAATTGGGCTAATAAACCCCCCTATGTTTACATAAAGCAGAGCAGAAATATGTTGAGGAAGCAATTTCATTTTCAAGCTTGAATGGAAGTACTGCAATTAACGGAAAGAAAAAAGACAAATATAAAAAGTAGGCATTAAAAAACCTGTTACGTGTTTCAGAACAGCAATTAAAGGAAATGATTCACTGTAGAGCCCCTGTTGAAAAGATTAAAGAAAACTACTGCATCTTTCTCAAGAAGAATTACAGTTTGAAGGGGGGTTTCATGCTGGTATAATGCTAGTTTATTTACAGATATTCAATATTTATCTTACCAGCATTCATATGAGCAGTAAGGCAAGCTAATGTTACCATCATTATACACATCATTCTGTTTTATTTCATTTGACTGGTTGTTGTAAAATTCATGTTTGCACTGTTGCCAGTCGATCTTATTCAAGCCTCATCTATGCTCTTTATAGGTTCCAATTTGGGAAACCACCTACTAACGACAGAAAATAGAAAACTTTAAAAGGCTGAGCATGAGCCATAAAAATTCCTAGTTGATTACTCTACCAAGCTTTTCTCTTTTACTTCACCAGCTCTTACTACACTCTGGCAGCAGCTGTCACTAGACTGTCCTGTGAGTGGCTCCAGGCAGGGATGTAGTTCCCAAATTTGCCATCCTAGCTGGCTAGAGCTGATGCACACTGTTAATCCAGGATGACACACCAGCACCATGGTGCTTTACCAAACAGGCTTTTCTAAGTCTAGGATATCAGAGCCTGTGAGGAGTGACACAGCAGCAGTACCAGCAAGGAAGGAAACAAAGATAAAATTGCTACACTCATCCATACATAACAATAATAATCAAAGAAAAAATTAAAAACCTTGCACCAAATAATATGGGAAAAGACCAGACACACCCTTTCCACCTCATGTTGCCAAGCACACTGTTAACACACAGTAGAGTGTTCTCTTCCAAACCCAAGGCATATATAAAAGGACCACATCGCCCTACTTAATTAACGTACAAAATTATATAAAGACCAGCATTTTGAGATGGATTATATTATAAGGGGGACCCTATGGTTTCCAAGCATGCCAGGCTGCTGGGGAACTCTCCTGCCTGAATGCTGTGGAGGTCAAAGCTTGGAAATCATGCACTTTCCTAGGATTCACAAGGAGAAAACAAAGGCTCTTTCCAGCTGTGACAGACCTGTCCAACAGTCCCAGCAAGTTCTGCTTCTTCAAAAACAAAACATGCTATTCCCATCTAAGTGTTACTGACAGGGAATGCTCCAAAATCAACATCTGGAGAAGACACAACCCAACAAGTAACAGGAACTTCTCTGAGAGAGTCTAATATCATTCTTCATTTTCTTGCTGGTTGGCTCCTTGATTGAACTTCACACAAAGGACCATCCATACCAAAACATGCTGTTCCTTTAACCCTTATTCTGCTGTTCCTTATGGCAGTTTCCTACATGAGCATTTCCATTCACACTTCTCATACATTGATCTTGGTCCTTCAGTTGAAAGTTTCTGCACTGCAAAGGCTTCATGCATTTTGCAGTGCATTTTGCTGCACTGAAGCTGTAGAAACCCAGAATTAAGATCTCTAGAAGCATCCCAAAACATACTACATCAAAAAATGTGAATATCTAAAATTAACAAAAATTAATCTTCTTCTGTTTGTGCCAATAGGGGCATATTTTCAAAAGATATTCCGGATACAGCGTGAATTAAGTACAGAAGGGCTGAAACTCATTGACCTGTAAGTCATCCAAACACCATGAATAAAACACCAGATGAATGCCTTGTCAACTAAAGAAAAAGTGCCATTCTGTAATATAACAAGAAAGACAAACCATCTGACTTACAAAGTTCTTTGCAAAATGCAAATTGCTTAGAGCTAACCCCTTCTACCATTACACCATTTCAACAGATCAGACAAAAACCTTTGTCTCTCAGTCCAACATGTTCTCACCATCCATCTTCCAGGTTCCCACTTTGTATCTTTTTAGAGAAATTACAGGAGAAACATCCAACCGACCACACCCATGTCCTAGACACGGAAAAGGGACTTGGTGCATCACTTCCAAGAGCAGTGTGGTGTTGCCAGAGTCAGGAGGGATGACTGGGAGATCTGGATGTTTTTTCTGGCTCAGGGAGTGGGGCTGGACAATTTGGTTAGCAGAGCAACCTGGACTTAAAGATTTAGATGTGTGTCATCCTTAGAGGCAAAAAACCATGGCTGGAAGCTAAGGCACAAATCCATAAGTGGGTGTTCAGATAAGAACACATCCCAGGAATACTCCACGTGGGATAAATGATGCCTCTGTGAGATCAAGCTGCCTTACAAAACAAAGCTTAGGCAAGTGCAGCCCAAGAGACACCTCAAAGCAAAAGAATGCTTAAACTATAATGAAAAAATATTCTTTCTACATGCTTTGCCCTCTTCCCCAACAGAATTGCTCAAATAAAGCCAAATGTTTTATGCCAACATGACAAAGTAAGCTGAACTTACTTCAGTCAAATTTGCTGATCAATACAGAAATGTAAGGGTTTCTAAAACACATTTACACTTCTGCTGAGGAAAATATTTTCTCATTCAAATGGATATTTTAATGTCAGCACAAGTAAATACACCCCGATGCATCAATACAGCACTGTTTAACAATGCAAATACCAGAAGAAAGTAAAAAAAATAAATTAGAAATATTAAAAAAAAAAGTTAAGTAAATGTAGATATAGTTTTCATTGTACAAGCCGATAAAGTGCCAATTTAAATGGGAAACTAGGCTCCACCTATTGAAAATAAAATAATATTCTGGCAACATCTACCATCAGGCGTGGTCATATCACTGGGTATGAGCCATTGCCTCCACTTCTTGGAATGAGTGGCACCTGGAAGCAAGCCATCAGCAAGGCAGAATCTTCACTGTTATTTCTTAAACTCTCAATGTCCCATCAAAATGCACCCATATTACAACAATATTCCTTTCAAAACTTAGCACCAGCATTAATTTTCACATCCAGATCACCCAGTGTACACCTTTAGCAGCATTGTCTGCATTACTGTAGCTAAATAAAGCAAAAAAACCCAATGTTTTCAAAATTTAAACGTCATATTTTGACCACCAAAAGAAATTAACATAAAAATATTTTTTCCTAGCTTTTCTTACTTGTTTTATTAAGTGAAGGCAATAGAGGTAAGCAGGAAGCAGGATAAAACCATGCAGAAAGCAAGGCTCACTGAAGCTTGGTTATTGCAAATTAACCCAAATAACTCCTTCTGAAAAGCTGACTCACTTTTTATACAACAGAAACACTGCTGGAACCATCTGAGCTCCCTGCAGGAAACCTGCTGACAGAGCACCATGTAGAAAACCCAAAAAAGCTGTACTGCAACAGCCTGATGACAAAGGAGCTGGAAACACAGGGGAAGCTGCAATCACCTGTGCCAGCAGGAGTTATTAGAGAAATTCTGCAAGCACTGGAGCTGACTTGCTTTTATGAGTGTCACAAAAAATGAGGAACATCCTAAGGAAAGTTTATTGAGGATGAAAATGGCCAGCACTGTCACACTGAGGACACTGAAGGAAATGGAGGCATTTGACACCAAAACAGAAGGAACTTGAATATCTGTGTAATGTCCTGAGCATATGTATATAGACCTCTGGCATAGCCTGGTCTCAGTGCTCAGGAATTACAGCTGAAAGACCTGTACCAGCTTCTCAAAAGGTGAGTATTTGCTACTAGGGCAAAGCAGGTACGAAAAATGCTTGTGCAAACTATGTACTTCCAGCACATGGAAATATGGGTACTAAAGAACAAAGGCCTGATGAAGTCTCCTCTGGAGCAGAGTATGATTCGAGCTGTCCATATTCAGATTATTACAGGATGAGTATGGCAGACACCCATGACTGCTGCAGAAAGCAGTTTCTAGGCTCCTCAGGGGGTTCCTTGTCCTCCTTCAGCAGCAGCACAAGTCATACTCACTACAGTGCAAGTGCAAGGTCTAAGGGCGGTTTTATTGCCAGTTTTCAGTCATGCTCTTAACTCTTTCTGCAAGCATGCATGGCCTACGTGACTCTGTGGATCACATGTAAAATTGGTTACTCAGCCAGTTTAAATTAGAGATAGCTGGGAAAAAAGAATGAGAGTGGATCTCAGTCTCATTTACAGCTTTTATGTTCCAGCTTGACAACTCCTGCTACACTTGACAATTTTTGCTACACTTTCAATCCCCATCTCTGAAATATCAAACACTCTCTGAATCCACCCAGAATTACCTGTTGTCAAGTCACTTTTACTCTTTTTAACACCTAAGAGTGTTTATCTCCCCCAAGGACAAAGAACACCCACACCCACAAAATGTTGCCTGAACTGACAGCAGAAACACTGAAATAAAGGCTTAGAATTCTCCATCCATGGAAACACTTTGTCAACCACTGGTCACTCATTTTAACATATTTTAGGTATCTCAACCCTAAACCAGAGTTGAGAGTTCCCATGGCTTCTATTTCCTTCTTCAATCTCTTGTCCAAAAACCCAGTGTTGACTTTGGTTGTCAGCACTACTAAAGCATGAAGACTGCACCCAAGCATGGGCATCACAGGGCAGAAGATAAAATACAGAGGCCACAGCTTCCACACCTACTTAAACCAGATTGCCAGAGATGCAAAAAGCCTAGCATTTAAATAAGGACATTTCAAAAGCATCAAGAGACTCAGAAGAGATAATGCAGTAGAAAACAAGCGCCCAATTTCCAAAGGCTGTCTTTCATTGCACAGAGGTCCAGCAGCCCGACCATCTGAAAACCCCAGGACCTATCAGCACTTTTAGGTACCTAAATGGAAATGTGACTCTACATAAACATCACCTTTTCTGACCACTCTCATGCCAGCATTAATCTGTCCCTTCTTTTACATCCCTTGACTTGTGCTCATTTTTTCCATTTAAACCATCTGAGAACAGCAAACCAAAGTACTCAGTATTTCAGCTCCCTACCCTCAGCCTGTTAATATAGACACAACACATTTGCAGTGTATTTCTAATATAGACGTGTAACTAGAACACCAGCGGAGATGGTTGCTGTAAGGAAAAGACCACATTAAATATACTCTGCAAAGAACATAAAATCAGTGACATTTTGACCATCAGGCCTTGGGGAATGATCTGTACTCCCTGCTCACAGCGTGCGGGCTGGTGCTGGGCTGATGCTGAGCAGATGGCTGCAGAGCAGCTTTTGCTGGCCCTGAGCCATCAGATTGTTTTTTCCTTGCTCTGCAAAGGTTGGGTTATTTATTTATTACGTGGCCTGCCACAGCTGTGATCAGGGCACGATGGAAATGCAAACGTACGGACAGTAAGATGCTGTTTGCAGTTGTGAGGGGCTGCTCATGATCAGACTTTGATTTTCTGCTGCCAATTTTCCATTTACCACCTCTGGCCTAACAAAGCCTTCCCTCCAGCTTATTGTCGCTCTGGCTTACAACCACTAATGAAATGCTCGGGGGTTTCCATGGGGGCTGATATTGACGTGGTTTTCCCGGAGTTTTTTTCTTCACAAACAGCACTGAGGATGTCAGCAGAGATCCTGCAACCATTTCTGTTAAGCACAAAGGTTAGGATCTCAAATTAATTGGCATAAAGATAGAAGAGTCTTTAATTAAAGATCTGTGGCAGGGAAAGGGGTTAAATACAGATGCAGGATTATTAGATGCTAACTTTCGTACAATTGTTGAGAGGATACACTTTTAGTAACTAATAAGACGCTCATTTTTATCTTATAAATAAATCCCTCTAAAAATGGTAACTTTTATTTTAAACTCTTTCTCTATCATTACGCCGCTCACAGATGCTCGTTTTGGCATTATATTTGAGAAAAAAGCTAAACAAGAACCAAGTATGTGTGAACTAAAGTAGAAATAAACTCCTTTTGACTCCAAACTAAGATCCACACAAATTATGCTGCACAGAATCAATAACCATTCTGCCTTTTGCATGCATATTTAAACAGGCCTAATCCCACACATAAAGGCGACAGGTTTAACAATTACAAGACAATCATCAGACAGACTTTAGATCAGCCAGATGTCCAGAAATACATTGTTAATCTCAACTGTAGTTTTACCTCCAAAATTACTCTGTATCCTATCTTCTGCCCCCCATGCCTCATTTTTAAATCCTTCCATTATTCACTCCATAGCTTTTTATTATCCTCCCCTTAACTCTGTGTGATCAGTTAAGTTCCAGCAGATGAACACATTCTCCATATGAATCAGAAATCCAGCACAGCCACAGTGCTGCCTGGTATTTACATGTAAAGTGGTAAATCTTATAAGAAGAAAATTAAAATGACATCAATTTATACTTTGCATTAAGTGGATCAGACATCTCCTCTCTCCCTTCCCCCACTCCCTCCCACCCCCCAAAGCTTAAATGACGACAGCAGTACTTAATCTTTTTTGCTGAAGGATGTTAACAGCACTGGGCTATGTGTTCTGCTCCTCTAAGTTTGTTGTTTATTAAATACTTTTTCTGCTTGGTTGCTTTCAGGCTTAGAGTCAAGTTAAAAATAAATGAATACAATGCAATTATTAATACTCAGTTCTGAAACAACTTTAAGCATTTAAGAGGTCGTGAGAAGGCACAGTAAATACACTCTAAGAAATTTTATTTCATTTATTTCAATTTAGAGATGAAAGACAACAAAATGCAACATTTCTAACAACTGGCAGGGCAATGAAAGCTGAAGAATGCTCTGTGTAATTGACTTGATTCTAAAAATATTTTGATCTAAACTAAACATGAAACCGCTCCCTCCACCCCATACAAACTCACAAATAAACCTGGTGTGCTTTTCTCCTAGAAAACCCCACATCATTATAGCCAAGGCTTAAGGCACTGCCTTGGTTCTGGACCTCAGTCTGAAACACGAGAGGGTGTTTCCCATTTCACAGCCCAGGCCTGCCCAGGGCAGCAGAGATGAGACCCAGCTGAGGGTCCGTATCCAGTACCAAGCAATTCTCCACCCCACACCATCCACTGGTACCGCCTGGGTCCCTGGAAGAGAAAGCAGTCCAATTTGCATTGTGCTGAATAAACACCTCATTTCTTTTTCCAGCTATCTCAAGTGACAGTCATTCCTCCTATCGTAGCAATGTGCATTACTAGAATGAACATTACCCAAGGCAACTGGGTTAAATTTTTTTTTTTTTTTTGGAGGAGGAGCTCACATCAGAGCAGCTAGCAGGAGGGACACTGGCAAGAAGCTATAAAGCAGCTCCAGGGATGGCCAACAGGAAACTGATGACTAAAAGAGTGCCCTCAAGAAGGCGTTGGGTTATTCTGTGGAATGTAGTCCATGGCAGGAAGAAAGTAGAGAGAACAGGGCAGTACATGTTGCAGTGACACATACATGGACAGTCACCGGTGCTGATAATCAATTATCACTCTTACAGGTGCTGCTTTATATCAAATACCATGGTTAGGTCCTTTAAATTGTGGCAAAGCACATGGAGAAAGATGGAAATGACAGCAATCCATACTTCACAACACACTGGCATCACTCCAAAGTGAGGCATGGGCTGAGTCTGTCAGCTCCAAGCTCTGATTTCCCAGCAAACATCCAGGTCTCACACCAGAGTTCCCATGGCCACCAAAATTTCCAGTTAGCATAACTTGACAAAATAGATGTGGGTGAAATCCAGTTGTTACTGGGTCAAAATGCATATTTTCAGACAATGCAGTAAGCATGTTCATGGCCAGAATGGTGCTTGCATTTTGTCACAGAAACATGGTAACACAAGGTGGTTTTCCTGGATGGATTTTTGTAGCCATGATCAAGATTTGTTTTTCTTCTTCAGTGGAGAGGAGTAATTCAAGCTTTCTCCATAAGCTTCTCTTTCATGCCTGAACTGGATTTTCTGGAAGCTACACCTATGCAGCATCTCTTCTGCTTAGGAAACTTAAGAAAAGTATCTTTAAGAAAAGTGTCCTTTTCATACTCCTCCTCCTTAGAAGGAAAGCCCACACCACTGCTCCAGCAGGTCACCACGGGCTGACCAGAGACAACTCTGTCCATGCAGCATTGTCATCCCAAATTTGTTTCCAAGCTTATCATTAGTAACTCAAATGTTTTTCTGGAGGCATTTGCCTCTGTGTTTTCTTTTATTCTGGGTTTCCTCCCACTGTCATCCAAGTGTCCTGAATACCTCACTGGAAAAGGATCCCCTGTCATGATGGCAGCAAAGTAAATTCTGGATTCCCATCCCTTGTTGTGGACTGCATTTTCTGCAGCTCTCAAACAGCCAGGCTGGCTGGGCTGGTGAGGGCACTCCTGCATGAGCACCACCATGTGATGTGAACCATCCACTTCTACTCGAAATAACTCTGCCAGCAAGGAGCAGAGTAAATAGGGACTGACAAGACAGAAAAAAAAAAAAAAAAAAAAGGAAGACTGATGGAGTAAGGCAGCAAATGAAAAGATGGAAGGAAATGACACAGCAAACACAGCTACAATGTTCCTATTGTTCTTTTACAGCCCATCTGTGAAACCCTACATGCTTTACTAGTGCATCTCTTTTGTAAATGGAGATGCTAGGAAAAATCAATCTGTGGTATGCAAATGCTTTGTGCTGTAACTACAACTGGGTAATATCCTTGTTACACCTTTAACGTGTCCCTGTTTTACTGTGAACCAGTAAAACAAAGAAAATTCTAGGTGAGATCACAAGTGTATCAAAAAGCCTTCTGGCAAAAAAATACACAAAGCCTGTGGCCCCCTAAAAGCAGTAATCTGGTTTATGGCCTTAAATGCCTAGCAGATTACACATACAATTGATAATGTACATTTACTATGGCTAAGTGACCATTTTGTCCTTAGACATTGCACATGATGCTTACACTGTCATTCTCTGGTGCTTTGACATCTTCCAAGCAGGGGTCAAATCCCCTCATGGGTTCCAAACACCAACAGATAAGTTAAAATAGCCTCGTAGCTCTTAAACTTACGTCCAAATTTCTAGCAGTCAGTGCTAGATGCACAGCAACCTGTAACCTGCAAGCCAGGCTTGCTGAAGACTCCTCACCAGCTGCTCCAGCCACGGAGCACAGAAAACAGTCCAGGAATCCTCACAAGCCTCTGCCCAACCTGGAGGTCTGTCACACCCGCTGTCCCCTCCGTCTGGGCTGGCTGGGAGGCTGCAGGCAGAGCTCAGAAATCAGCACGTGGGGTGGCCCAGGGGCCTCTCCCTGCCCATCCATTCGTCCCTCAGCCTCTGCTGTCACAGGAGGCTGCACAGAGCCACGAGGCAATTAAAAAAACAGCGTTTGGTTTGGGCATGGTCAAAGCACTGTGCAAATAGAGGGATTAATTAATCCCCACAACAGCAGAGCAAGGTAAGCAGCGCTCTCCAGATGGAGAAAAAATGACAGAGGCAGCGTGGAAAAGCCAAGAATAAAATGCAGGTCTGTGTGCCTTGTCAGACTTGATTTCAGTCCCTCAGGCCACAAAGCAAAACATTTGCCTTTAAAGGAGAGTGATTTATGATGATCTGGATCTCAACCTTGACCTACTTTAGCAATTATAACCAGACAGGAAAAAAATCTCTCTCAAATGTTAAATGAAGGTTTTAAATCAAAATCATCTATTCCAATGCAGAGGTACTTTCTCTACTGAAGGAAGCAGCAAACCCCTCCTGGCTCGACGGTGGCAAGGTCCTGAGCTCATTTACCCCAGAGCCAGGATGAAAGGCAGCAGTGCTGGGATGTTCTCACAAACAAGCTGAGCTACTGCCTCCCAATATACATCTCATGTGTGGCAGCAAGCACAGAACTGTCCTGCTGCTATTTAGAACCAACTGCTATATTGCAGCAAATGCAGCTAAAATACACAAAACTAGTACTTTCGTGCAGAAGCGCCTGGTGTAACTACCCCAGGGGTGCTACACAATGCTGAAATGCCATGAAACAACCCCTCTATTGAGGCATGAGCTGCTCTGCAGGATTTGGAGCTGTTGCATTGCAAGAAACCTTCAGCATGACAAGTTTATTTCACTTTCACACAAAAGCCAGCTGTCAGGAAGGAGAGGAAAAACTACTCTTTGCCACACAGAGGAGACTAGTTGATAAGGAGACACCATTCTCCAAGGCAGGACGTAGAGTTCCCTGGGCTCACTGCAAACCCAAGATGTTTGCACTTGCTCCTTCCCCACAAAAGGATTGAGCAGACTTTCATGTGATCACTCATTCGCTGGTATTGCTATGTAGGTAAGATTCAGTCTTGAACACAAAAGATTGCAGAGTGCAGTTTTATTGCTTGGGAGATGCTATGGCAGTTTACAGGCTGATATTGTCCCTTAATGCTGCCCCTGTCACCAACCAAGAGCCTCCTCCTGACTCCTCATTCAAAACATCCAAGCATTTAAGCATCTAATCAAGTCTAGCTGTCATTCCCAGAGGGAAAACACCTATGGTAAATATTCTACCTGATAAGCTATAATGGATTTAGGTATAATTCAGACTACAAACATCCTTGTAAAGTGCAGGTTTTGATTTTTAAGGGGTTTGTTTTCTACATGGGATGGCACACTGACACCATGAACAAGGATGAAATGATTCTGTGACAGTCAGCTAGAACAAGGTTCTGATATTATCACCAAAGTCTCTGTGGAAAATAATTACAAAATAATGGACTAAACCCACGGTCTGACCAATGACAGGACAAAGGGGAAAGGAAACACTAATTTGGGCACCTTCCTGTGGCATGATTTCTGTTAAAACTTTACAAAGCAAAGAATGGAGATAATAAGCTCAAGGTATCCTCATGCTGCTCTCATTTTTTGCCCTGACACCTTTCTCTGGAGCTCTCACTCCTTTTGGTCACAGCCTGGCTCCATCAGCCAAGCCCTTCAAGATAAGACACCTGGTTCAGAGGCTTCGTATCTCCTGCTGTGCTGGAGCATTTCTGCTCTCTCTAAAATATCCTCTGTGATGCTGGAAGGCTGGCACTTCACAGGTATTTTAGTGGGACATAGACACACACAGGGTCTCTGGTGAAATTTGGGCTGCCACAGAACTGTCCCACATACTGAACAAAGACAGTGTTTTCTGAAGTCTCTTCTGTGCAGAATTCAGCCCTACAATGCCAGTGGACACACACCTTGGCACTTGTCTCAGGTTTTCTTTCTGGGCAGCCAGCAGCTGCTGCTCCTGTTTTGCCTTCCCTTCAAACACTGAAAGCTGGACTCTCATGGAGTCAGGGAGATAAACAAATGGCAACTGTGCCTGAGAGGCACAGGTGGGAAACCTCTTAGACAAAATCCAGGATGGAAGAGCTTTGGAACAAGCAAAGAATAAACCCTCCAAAACAAGCAAGAGAATAAAAAGAAAACACTTGTAGCTGTTACCTCGTTAAGCCAGAGAAAGATAGGACAAGCTGCTGATAATTCCATGCCATCCATATAAAAGAACTGCCAAGATGGCACAGAGTGCAACACCAGGAGAGATGGTGGAAAAACCCCTTGTGGAATACAGCACTACTCACTGCACAGGTAAGAAGCTGTGGGGATTGCACTTCCCAGTATTAGCTGGCTGGTCTCTTACCTTGGGACTGGAGATTGGAGAGGAAACTGGGTTTCAGGTTCCAATTTCTACCTAAAATTGGAACAGGAGTCCAATCTGCAGTGTGCCACACAAAATTAATCACTATCAGTTTACATTCCCACCAAGGTCTCACTGCTCCTACTCAGAGAGGAGGCAAAAACAGGGGTATTACAAGGGGAACTGTGAACAGAAAACAAACCATTACAGAGCAAGCCACCCTTCCTATTAGCAATGCTTTATCCATCCATTCCTGCTACTAGTCTTCACAGAGAAACCTCGTTATTTCTAAGTGACAGAACTTGAGTGCCAGGGGGAGGTTCACTGTCACCTTCTGAGCAGCCACACACAAACCCCAAGCCCCTAAGCTGGAATTGCAGTGAACTCACAGATTGAAATCACAGAAATCACAGAACAGTCTGAGTTGGAAGGGATCCAGAAGAATCATCGAGTCTTACTCTTAAGTTTTGTTGCACCTGCCACACAAATGTACATTTACTGCCCATTCTGCTTATTTTATCCTCATTTTTGTCTTTACCCAGCACTTAAGGAAGGGAGAAACAGAACAAAATAGAAAATACTCAGTTACTTCTAGAAAAAGTATGTTTCTTTCTAGCTCAGAATGCAGCATAATTTTGTTCCTAGACTTGGCCATGTTCTCAAAGCTAACCAGCAAACTCTAACTCTTCTGGGGAATTAAGTGTTAGAGCAAGAAAATATCAAAGAGCCAGCCAACAGCATTCAGCTCTTCTGCAGCATTTGCTATCATCAACCTCTTCCTCTCCAAGCACCAAAGCAGTTCCTAGTGAAATTTCACTGGCAACATTTTAAAACAGAATGCACCGTGTTAGTGCAAGCTTTTAATTTAATGTTTAATGTTTTATATGTATACATATATAAATATATATATATATAAACACCCACAATTTTTTGGAAGATCTGGCCTGTTCAAAATCCTTCCTTAGACAGAAGAGTTCTTCCCCAGGGGGGAAAAAATCACACTCCAAAATCACAATACCAACAGCTAAGTTAGTTTCTTTTCCAGCAAAGCTACTGAAGCTTTAAAGTCTCATGTCAGAGCTACGCTCTTGGCAAAATTTTAAGCAATTAACTGCATTACCTGGTGCTGCCACGAGATGTCAGGGAGCAATAGAGAAAAATTAGTCGTGGCTGCCCTAAATCACGGAGCTGGCGTTGTGAAGGGGGGTAACACGGCCATGGCAGCTCTGACAGGGATGTCCACATGATTCTACCCCTATTTACTGCAACGTGTCTTATCACACCGTAACATCTTACATGCAGGGAGTTTTCTTTCAAATAAACACCCTCAGGTTTTGAGAGCATCGTCAGGGGATGGAAGGAAGAAAGGAAAATCAAGCTTGGTTTTCTGAAGCTGGAAATTCAAAAGAAAAACCCTAAGGTAATGTAACAGCATTATGTAGGTCTTAAAGGCACACAGCTCAGAAATACCCGCTTCCAAGATCAGCCCTGCTTTGTGCACATGTAACAATATTTTTACACGTACTGCTATCTTCTCCCTTTAATTATCATGCTGTTGGCAGCTGTGGGAAATATGGTTATTTAATTCATGTTTTATAAATAATTATAGATTGGGAACTGTGATATATATTGTATGAATTTCTGTAAAGCACCTCCCTGATCTTCCGGGTTCCAAAAATGGAAGGTGAGAACGACTTGCCCCTGCCTACGTGCAGCTCAACTCATTGGGACTCGCAACAGGTCAAACGCTACGTGCCAGCAAAGACGTGCCAGCGAGGACTTACACCGGTCATCACACACCTCTACGACAGTTACTCAAAGCAAGGACTAACTCTGGACATTAGCATTTGAATGTGCCCGGGGACCCTTTCGGGAATTAATGTAAATAAAGTTAATGGTCGATGATTAGAGAAACAATGGGAGGAAAGTTGCCGAGGGGGAAACTAAGTGTATTTAAGTTGGGTCTTTAGGTGGGCAAGTTTGTGAACCCAGCTAGAGACAAGGCTGCCAGGTCCTGTGTCTCTGGGGTCACCCTTGGCTCTACTTTTCCCGGGAGAACTTCGGTCAAGTAAGTTTGCTGTTCGTGGGGTTCGTATTGTTTTGTTTTTATTGTTTGAAATTGTTATAATTTGATTCTAAATTTTGTGATTTGGATGTTAATAAACCAAACTATTGAATTTGGCAATAAATTTGTCCTGGCGTTTATAACAATTTTGACGCCCAACAGCGGGGCCAGTTTTGAATATTCTACGGATCCCTGCTTCTGACCGGGGGGCGCCCCGCCGTAAAAAGCGGCCTGGCAGAGCGGGTAAGTCCGGAAGAACGAACTGGCTTTACGAACCCAGAACCCACAACAGCAAAGGGATTAGGCATTAGGACAAGCTAGCTTGGGGGGGCTCGGGAACTCAGCAGGGGTTTTCCCCTGGAACCGCGGTATTGTTTCACTCGTAAAAATCTAAGTGCACGAAGAATCCACGCAGGAAAAGGACCGTAAGTATAGCGTGGTTGAGTGGGGGTGACCAAGTGCTTGAGAACGTGTATGTGTGTGTGAGTGTGTGTGTGAATGAGACGTGATTTATCACGAAGCGAGAGCGGACCTTAAGGTCGCGTTTCCGCTGCTCCCGCGAGGGACACGGCCGACCGACGGGGAAGCGATTGGAACGTGTGATATTTCGCTTCGTGTGTGAGTGCTACCCGACGGGGTGGGGGAGGTCACCAGGGGTCCTGAAGGAAAGAGGACGTCCCTTTTTGAGTTCGGGGACGAGTAAGCCTTCTTGACCGCGACCAGGGGGGTCGCTTAATTTTTTCGGTGGCGGTTACAGAGCCCCGCCGTTAACCGAACATCCACGGAACGGTCATCCGCTGGATCATTAAGTTAACGGCATCGAGTTCGGAAACTCGGGATTTAATTTTTGGTATCCCATAACTTCTGTGCCACGGGGAGTATGGGATCAGATCTCAGCAGAGATCGGGAGGATTCTTTAAGGGAAACCTCAGCGAGGGCTGATCTTGAAATTCCTCGGAAAAGTCCATTAGGAAAGTTGTTGCAAGGTTGGCAAGAATGCCCAATTAGGAGAGGAGCATCTAAAGATCGGATGATTTATTTGTGTATGAATGTTTGGGGAGGAAAGGAGATAGGACCTAATATTATATGGCCTGTGTTTGGTACTTTTGACGAATGGGCGTGGGAAGCTCTGTGGGAACATGTAGCGAAGAAGAAAAGGAGAGAATTTGAGGAATTGGCATATGTTCTGTTATGGTATGAGGTACGAGTAAAGCTGTGTTCTGAGGAAAGGGAAACACGGAATGAACTGGACTACGGGATAAACTTCTCTCACGGCTCGGTGGCCCCCGTCCTGCCAGCCCCTACCCCTACCACTTCCTCCTCCCCGGCCTTCTCAGGGGCAGAGTTAACACTGCCATCCGAGACCCATGCGGAGCCCCGAGCTCAGCGGCCACTCCAGAAACCTCCCTCCCGTTCAAGGAGATTCCCGAGAGGGAATCCTGCCCCCGTTTCTGGTCCTGACCCCGCACCTCGGCCACCGACGCTAAAATATGGAGAAAAAGAGAAGAAGGGTAAGGAAAACGAAGGGTGGAAGAATAAACCAGACAGGTATATACCAGTTAGAGCCCTGGCTAAAACCAGGACCCCCGAAGGAGATCTTGAAGAGCCCGGGAGGGATTCGGGGTGGGACAGTTGGTGTGAGAGCAAGAATGGCCCGGGAGGAAAAATGGGGGAAAAGAAGCATTCCCGTAAGAAATTTGACAGTAGAGCAAAACAGAAATTACCAAAGGTGAATTGGAATGCATTAGAGAATAACTAGTGGTGTTGGGAAGCGTGCAAATTAGAAATGCGAAAATTCACGTGAGTCTGCAAAAGGAGAAAAAGATAGAAAAGGGATTAAAAGGAATCTTGCCTACTCTTTTCCTTGGTGGTGGTAGATCTTTTACTTCAGGCTGAATACATTTTGGAGACTCCCTAGAGTTGTGTATTTTGCTTTAAGAGTTTTTTTTCTCCTGGACGAGATCGGCGGAGTTGTTTTTTTTCTTTTTCTTTTCACTAACGTGGGAATGGAACGAAACCCGCCCCTTCCCGCAAGCGGCAGGGCGAGTCAGTCCATGGTTGCCGGGAGACGAAGGAAAGCGGCAGTTTTAAAGTGATTAGACAAGGCTGCCCGGGGCAGAAAACCGCCCTGTAAGGCGAAATAAGAAGCAAAAATAGATAAAAGTATTGAGAGAAGAGACCAAGAATGGGAGCTATACTTATGCGTAGGAAATACCTAGGTGTTTGTTCTTGAAAAGCTGAAAATATATCTTCCTTTTAGTTGTCTGTCTACTGTATGTGAGGATTTTGTGCAAATCAAAAGGTTGATAGTATGGTGGATGTAGCTCGTCTATGTTTGAAACAATTGCTACATTTTGAATTCGGATTGTCAGCTTGAGCAGGAATATGGCATTTGTGTTGGCAGACAGTGTACTGCAAGGGTTTTGTGTGTTTCAGTTTTTCTTTCAAAAGGTTGAAGCATGTGGCCGGTGAAGTCCAAATTAAAGCGGCTGTTGAGAGGCAGGAAACTAAATCTTTCTGTCGAGATAGTGTTGGAATGGTAATTGGAGTCAGGATTCTAGTATTAAGTTGGGAAAGTGGTATAATTCTCTGTGTTGGTAGTTACAGGATTTTTCTTTATTCTTTGCAGTTCCTATTCTGTATGTATTTTATCTAGTTGGGAACCGGGATTCTTAATTTTAGATGGTTTGTGTTGTCCCTTTGATATTATGTCTTCTTACTTGCTCCTCAATTTGGAGGATGTGAACCTTGAGGTTGCCCTGGTGCCTGTGTTTTTCTGGTGGAGAGTAAGTGATGTATGAGAGGCAGCATTTTGTCACCGGTGTTAAGTTTGGTCGGTGTTTGCTTGTGTATTTAAGTTTAATAATACGCAAGAATGTATAGCAAATACAGGAGCTTTACTTTGGGAATTAGGCACAAGTTATCTCGAGTTTGTTTGTTAAGAAAGGCTAAGTTTGTGAAGTTTTTTTGGACTGAAGTAAAAAGCAGTAGTGTTAATGTTCTGATAATTGTACTAGATAAAGCTGTCTGATTACCGGGGCCTGATGTTTACAGTGACTCCTGGCTTTGGAAAACTTCTGGGTTTTAAGTTCCGAATTTAAGTAATGTATGGTTTATTACAGAGTAAGTTCTGCTCTTTGTAATAGTTTCTTCTATTTGGTGTGCTTTGTTTTTTTCTGTCTTGTTAAAATACTCCCCCAGGATTATGGGTGAGGTCTTAAGTTTTTCTCTTAATTTGTACAAATTTTGCTTAAAGTTATCCTTTATTAAGTTGTACTACTCACTGACTGTTTGAATTGGCTCTCTGATGAAGGGAAGAAGTCACTTCAGCTACTGCTGCAGGATTGTATCTTGCCACGCTGAAATAGGGGTCTGCAGCTGATCCTGTCTGTGAGAAATGGTTTGTAGACGGATCTGCACGAGTAGTTGATGGGAACTGCCCCGGTATATTAACCGGGAGTTCCAGCTTTTCGTGGATGTTAGCAATCACACGGCGTATGGAGTTCTTACACAGGAGTGGGCGGGAGCCAGGAAACCGGTGGGGTATGTTTTAAATGGCTTACTGAATCCCGGCTATTGAAATATGAGGCAATTCTGGTAAATTCCCCGGAGTTAGAACTCCGTACTGCTGCTGCTTGAAACCCCGCCCAGTTTCGGTCCTGGGGAGGATCTGAGGAGTGTAGTCACAATTGCTACGAGGCAGTGGAATTACAAACCAAAATAAGAAGTGTCGCCATCAAGCTAACAGCAGAGCTGAAAGGTCCGATAGTGCTTCTGGAATTGTGTTAATTTTGCTGATCATTAGGGGTGGCTGAAGCAAGGGTGAGAAGCAGTTGTGAAGGCAGATGCTTCTTGGAGGCTGAGTGAGAATGGCCATGGCAGGGTGCACATCGAAAATAGGGACAAGGTGGTCTCATTGTCTCACTCAAGTTGCGTCCTTCTTTTGGCTGTGTGTATCTGAGAATGTGCTGAGTAGGGGTCTGGAATATAAATTTGTAGTTCAGTTAATTAGCAGCAGTGCAGACTCATTACACTGAGGCTGTAGAAACTGAGTGAGGATGTGTGTAACCTTAACAGCTGATTGTCCTGGAAACTGCTGTTGTCACCGAGCATTGTAGGATACTGGGTTTTATGAATGTTTGTTTGTATGCCAAATCACTCTGAATGTGCTGAGTTTGATTCTTGAAATAAGCCCAAATTGTTTGTGCTCATCTATGATTTTTTAAACTGAATTTTTCTTTAAAAAGCTAAAACCTGTGTTAATACTATGGGATTTGGAGTAGTCTTAGTGTTTATTGTTTGCTCGCTATATATCCAGTGGACACTGTCAGAAGTATTGGTAGGATGTAAAAAGAATTGTTTGTATGTTTAATAAGAAGTAAAATTTTCTTTCTGATTTTTCCTGTAACAGTACAAAAAAGGGGAAAAATTCTGGATGGTATGGTACATTGGGTGGATAGTGAGGTGAGAATCATAGTGATCCAGGGACAAAATTGTTTTTATGGTAAAGGTGTGAATGTACTATTAGATAACTTGTTCTAATATTCAGATTTTCTGAATGGTAGACATGACAGGGATTCTCTTTATACAATATTCTTGTAGTATTGGGCTGGTTTGGAATTTTGTATTAGGTAAATTCAATCTGAGGAAGTTGCAGGATTTCGATGTATATTCATGAGATACAACCAGGAGGTAAAGTACTGATCAGAGCTTGGAAAGCGGTGTCATTAACCCCTCATTAGGAGGGACCCTTTCTTGTCCTTTTAACTACAGATACAACCATCCGAACAGCTGAAAGAGGCTGGACACACGCCTCCAGGGTTAAGAAACTAACAGCCCCGAGGGAAAACCCCGAATGGAAGGTCATCTCTTCCCCCGGAGATCTGAGGGTCCGGCTGCACCGAGGATGCCAACACCCTGGAAACATTAAGCTGCAGCCTAGAGGAGCCTCAAAGGAAACTTAATAACCACCCGACAAGGAGGACTGAGAGAGGGAAGGGTAACCAGAAGGAAGGTGTTAGAACATCAGGAAGGGTGAATCCGGAGCTCCAGAAATTTAAAGAGAAAGAACTCCAACCCCAGGATATCAGAAACAAATGGCAGAAGAAATATCCATGCGCTGCTCTGAACCTGGATGCCCCCCTGCAATCCATATATCCATTTCAAATACAATTATTGTCTTGAAATTTGGGTGGTGCACTGCAAGTGGGGGTGGGGGGGCCGCTGGGGTTATGCCCCAGGTGTTCTGAGGAAAAACAGACTCTGACTATGCGATTCTTAAACTGTGCCACACGTTTGGGATTGATAGAACCAAAGTATCCCGGGTGGTATTCAATATACGAAAAGGGGTTAAAGGGAAAATTGGATCTAAAGGCCCAAGTGTTAGCCACGGAGTGCCGTCGAACTAATGTAGTGCCGTGGGTGGCAGAGCAAGTAAAGTAATCTCGGTGGGGAATTTTTAAAAAAGGAGGTGTGCCGTCCGAACCACCCCGAGGGTCCGAGCAGAGAGCCCCTGCTGTCGCGAAGAAACTTCCCCGTTGTTCGGTTGCAACCCGACAGACGCTGGGCCAGACAGAGGGAAGCCTCTGCGGATCACTCTAGGGAGTGTGACATAAGGCTCCTCCAAAAAGTTACCCCTGTTAAGACACAAGTAACTAGCTGGCACTCAAAGGCAGTCAGGGACATGGGAATTGGAAAGATAGAAGAAAAGCAGAAAAGGCAAACATGGTTCAGGAATCGCTGGTCAGGTGTTTCTCCAAGGAACGGGAAACTCGAGAGAGGAAAACAATTAAGTTAAATACAAAACATGAATTAAAATTATTGACAAAAGAAAAGAAATGGGGGAGTTGTGGGAAATATGGTTATTTAATTCATGTTTTATAAATAATTATAGATTGGGAACTGTGATATATATTGTATGAATTTCTGTAAAGCACCTCCCTGATCTTCCGGGTTCCAAAAATGGAAGGTGAGAACGACTTGCCCCTGCCTACGTGCAGCTCAACTCATTGGGACTCGCAACAGGTCAAACGCTACGTGCCAGCAAAGACGTGCCAGCGAGGACTTACACCGGTCATCACACACCTCTACGACAGTTACTCAAAGCAAGGACTAACTCTGGACATTAGCATTTGAATGTGCCCGGGGACCCTTTCGGGAATTAATGTAAATAAAGTTAATGGTCGATGATTAGAGAAACAATGGGAGGAAAGTTGCCGAGGGGGAAACTAAGTGTATTTAAGTTGGGTCTTTAGGTGGGCAAGTTTGTGAACCCAGCTAGAGACAAGGCTGCCAGGTCCTGTGTCTCTGGGGTCACCCTTGGCTCTACTTTTCCCGGGAGAACTTCGGTCAAGTAAGTTTGCTGTTCGTGGGGTTCGTATTGTTTTGTTTTTATTGTTTGAAATTGTTATAATTTGATTCTAAATTTTGTGATTTGGATGTTAATAAACCAAACTATTGAATTTGGCAATAAATTTGTCCTGGCGTTTATAACAGCAGCAAAATTTTACACACTTTATTCAGAATCCCCACCCTCTCCAAATCCAATTTCAGTGATGAATAAAATGCAGAAGGATGCATTAGAGGCTTTATAGCAGCCGCACTGTTCCTGCCAAAACTGAAGAGTCCCTTCAAGTCACTTTGCAGCAGAGTCTGAGAGCAGGAATTGGGATATGTGATGGGGAGGAAGGGCATACGAGGTGACTGCAGCATGAGTTTGAAACCATGGATTGTTCCCAGGTGGTGAAGCCACAAACTGGGTTTGGATGGCAAGATAGAAATGTTAAAAAAGAGCTACCCTGTATCATCCATATGTCACCTTTCCAGAAATGCATCAGACGGCTTTTCAAATCCTGCCACAGCTATTTTTTATTTTTTTTTTGTATCCCTTCGATATGATGGATACAAGGCTTGGAGCATGCTGAAGTCTGTTACATGATGTAGAACATTTACACTTTCCTGTAAAGAGAGTAAGAAATTCTTTAAAAAATGGTGTCTTGGGTCCTTTCCAAAGTAAGATGGAAGTGCTACAAGTCCCCAGGGGAGGGGAAAATTCCTACTTCTCTTGCAGTGCACATCTTGTTGAGGAGCAGTCCAAGAACATGCTCAAAGCTATGGCTGTTTAAATTACACCTTTGACTAGCTTCAGGCAGAGAAACTTGGAGGTCCAGAGGAGAAAAACGTTTCTGTGGCAGGCTGAGTGACTGAAAAACACGTCTAAGGCTTTAAGACACTCAAGGCTGAAACAGGGCTGAAGTGATCAGGTGAAGAGAGCAAAGCCTGGCAAAGCAACCAACAGCATATGGCAAATTAATTATTTTTTGTAGGAGTTCTGCATGTATGATTTTATACATTGCATCCAATGAATATACACACACATTGACATCCAAGTACAAAACATCTAAGGAGCTGTGTTCTGAAGGGGTAATCTGCCAGCCCTTAGGGCTTGGATTAGTGGGCAACTCCTCAGGAAGCCTGTCCCAGGACCTGGGTGGTACGTGAAGAGGACCAGCAGCTGGGAGCACAGCTGATGCCCTGGAAACCTGCGAGCAGATGGGAGCTGGGATGATGGATGTCAGCAGGGGAGCGGTGTGGGTAGCACTTTGTTCCGGATGCTTCGTGCTGAACGCAGGAGATTATCAGTTATGTGAGCAGCAGATATATGGGCAGTAGCTCCAGCTACCGTGGATGCCCTGCTTCCTGTCATAATCCCTCTCCCAGGTGATGAGAGCAGCAGCCCCAGTGCTTTCCCTTCCTCTCTGGAGCACGGCACAGTATGGAGCACAAGGTAAACAGAGCGTCAACAAATTGGTTTGTGCCAGGCTCGGCATAAAACACTCGGTACACACAGCACGTGACACAGCCTAATGGAAATTGCTTCGGAAGGCTCGAGTTCCAAATGTCTCAGCGAGGAGATGTCCCCATCCTTCTGTTAAGCCAGAACACTGAGGAAATCCCATGACACCGAAGAGCAGTTCTGCTTGCTGCGGTGGATCTGGCTGTTGCATGCTATAAATACAGCCACTAAGGCTGTGCATTAGTTCCACAGTACGTCAGGCAGCAGACACTTCTAGTATCAGACACTGCAAACAGTACTGCCTCCTAAAAATTCCTTCAGGTTATGGCAGCTTGGGTGTGAAGTAGGTCCCTAGGATTGCAGTCTTGTTATCTGATGACAAATTATTTTTAGAGCTGTCTTTTGTACCAAAAAAAATATTATTCTATAAACAACATTTGAAAGATCTCCCAAAATGTACTTGCATCCTTATTTATTTATAAATCAGTGAGTAACTCATGAAAGAGGGCAGATAAAGGGAAGAGATCGGTACAAACAAGGTGCCCAGGATCCTAACATATGTATGGATTTGAAGAAAAAAACTTTTGGCTTTGAAAGATAAGACTGCACAGTCACATTAAAGCCTTATGATGTCATTTCACTCTTCCAAATGCACATCAGCAACCACAGGAGGGATTAGTGGTTCAGAGCCTTACCACAGAGATCCAGGTACAGACCTGCTGAGTTTGCTGTGGGCTTTTTCACATAAATGGCTTAATTTTCATGTAGGAGAGCAGGAGGCTGCATGAAGGCGTTAGAGGAGACTCCATGCAAAGCAGTAATTTGAATTAAAGGTGGAGCCTGGGGAGCAATGCTCCAAGGGCTGATCACAGCTGCAAAGAAGGGTTGTCAGGGCACACTCCAAATCCTTCAGTAACTTATTTAATAGATTGAGGAAATAAATCACCCTTAAAAAAGAAGCCCCCAAGTTTGTTAGTGCCCAGTTTACTTCCAGACACTGTCCAGCTCTCTAGTCAAATGCAGGGCAAGCTGATTGTACCCTGCAACTGCAGGCACCAATAGGAGTTCATGTTTCCAGCTCCTACTTTCAGCATTTGAGTTTGATAGAATCAGGTCAAAATCAGTCTTGCTCAGTCTGACGTAATGCAGACTTCTGGATCCTACCCTGCTCACTAAGATGTGAGACCTCATTCTCCCTTCCCACAGTCAAGCTCTTAAAAAAACTGCCAGAGAAGTGCTTATGCCGTAGATTGACATACCAGCAAAAAATCCCCAAGCCTTAGGTACGGAAATCATTTTCAGAGAGAGAAAGCACATTTCCTACCACCACAGAACAAAATAATGGAAATGGATAGTGTGCCAGAGCAGGCAGGTACCTTAACTGAGAACCATTTAAGTTAACTGCACTCCCAAAATCTATTAAAAGCCAGTACAAATCTTGATGTACCGGCTTATCATGTTGTAAATAAAAATAGAGCGAACTGAATGTGGTATCCTCCTTTCCTTGGCTCCCACAGAAACATTTGGTGGTGTGCACTTTCACAAACTCCTCTCCATCTTCCCTCTCAGATAGATTATGCAGGTCAGAAGGTCAGGGGGATACATAATTTTACCAATCGATCAGTGCTTAGAGCAATCTTAGCTAAAAAAGACCCAGGATTTTCCGACATAAAGAAACGCCTTCAGAAAACAGAACTTTGAACCCCGCAAGGTTTCCTTCCCAAGTGGTTCAAGCAGAATGAGCTAACTTGGTAAGGACATGGATTAAAGGAATGCACTGAGGCCATCTCCAGAAATGGATCTGCACATATTCCAATCGGTGAGGTCTTTTAATTGATAAAAGCTTCCTGTAAATTGAAAGGGTTGTACAGAAATGTCAGTAAGACCTATTAATGCTTCAGCATATCTCCTAGAATTTACTTGGGGAAAGCAAAGACCAATCCACTCCCGAATTACAAAAACAAAGCCGCAAATCAGTCCGAAATCCAGGCTGAAAAGTCAGCTGGCTTTGGCACCGGGAAAACGCAGTCATTAAGGCACAAGCGCCGTAGCTCTGCGCATTTGCCGCTCCAGTCAGCCTGAATCCCTGTGACAGCAGCAAGCGGCTGCTGATTGCCACCAGCTAATTATAGCGCTGGGCTCACGGCAGGGCGGCCGCTGCTGGCTGCTGGGGCGGTGTGAAGGCAGCAGCTCCGTGACACATTCACCAGCAGCTCTCCAAAAATGCCCCGCTCCCGCCCGCCTCCCCCTCACGGCGCTGGGGGCGGCGCGGGGCCGTGCCCGGCCCTGGGGCTGGGGGCGCACGGCGGCCTCTGTGCTGCGCCCACAGGGAGCACCTGGCCCTTCTCGATGTAAGGAAGCTCAGGGAAAGACCTCGTGGCGTGGGGAAAGGGGTATATACTCCAAGACACTCCAGAAATGGGGAATCTTCCGGGGGAAGCGGAGCCAGAGCTGTCAGGGCCTGCAGGGCACCTGGTGCCTGCAGCAGTCTCCACAGGAAGGCAGGGGACCGGAGAGCAGCGCAGCCACCGGGCTGCACCCACTTCCCTGGGACACTTGGCCACCAAACAGCTGCTGCACATTTGTTCTCCAACCTCCACCGTTTCCCAAGAATGAGAAGCAAAATAAAACGGGGAGGTTATTCCTCAAATGTTTTCCTTGACCTGGAGATAGCAACAGCTTGCTACAGACTTCCTGCTGGCCTGCCCTCGGTCAAAGCAACCGAAAGGGCTGCTGCACGTATTTCCATCTCAGAGTTGTTTACAGAGTTTTGTCCTTCCCTCAGGCACTTTCCTTCCCAGTATTAGCAGCGATGTGTGAAGATACTTTGGTATCAGTACCCTTTTCCTGGAAGTGTTCCAGTCTCCCAATGACTGCTCTGAAGGGCAGCGTTAGCCACAGCCTCTGCGTTTCTCACCAGGTTCCTTTCCATTCACAGCCAGGCAACAAGGCACACACGGATTTGCAGTGTGACTCTGCCAGAGTATCTCTGTAAGACTCATATTTAACAAGAAGACTGTTTTCCCTATAGTTGTGATAACCAGGCAACCAAAATGATGCCACACAACCTCAAACATTAAAGACTGCAGAACAAGACAATTCTAAAGAGATACTTAACATAAAATCAGTGCTAAGTAGATGGGGAAACAGGAATGAGGAAGGAATGAAAACTAAAGCCAGCAAGATAGCACATCTTAGTTACTTTTCTATCCACGCAAGCTGCCTCTCTTGGAATCAATTCTATTTGCACCTAAACTAAATCTGATCAAAGTTGCTGTAATAATTTGTATACTTAAAGTATCAACTCATCAGTAAGAATGAAACACAGTCAGCTCATCAAATGCTTCTCATTATTACAGTCTTTCACAGCAGGAGCCTGCAGCTCCCATCCCTGCAGACATCTGCTGTGCTCATCAGAAACCCAAAGAGAAAGTGGCATGAAGACTTTTTTTGCAGGATTATTTCAGTTTGAGCACTTGTCGGTGCCACACACCCCATCTCCATTCTCCCCAGCTGTCACACATGGAGAAGTGCAAAAGTACTATGAAAAGAACCTACTGCAAAACCCACACACTGGCAAGGGATTTGGGGACCTACATAGCACTTGAACCTACATTTGCCTTCAGTCTGTGAAATAATTTAGCTTTCAAGTCTGTGAGGCCTTGTAGCATGGGAGCTTTCAATGCCAATCTTCCTGAATGCCAGCACCTAGTTCCCTGTTTTTGAACACTTAAACCCAGGAGTATGTCCATTCTAATATCTGCTACTTCCCAGCTTCCAGAATCCTTATGTTTATGACTGATTTATGCTTCTCTGCATGATTTTTTTTTCTCACATGAAGATTTTCATGTGAGAAACCTGCACTTACACCCCCATTGTTTTGGACAATCACTCGCTTTGCAACTTGACTATAACCAAACTGAAGAGGAAAAGAGTATATTAGTAGCCCATGAGTTTTCACTTCTGCAGGAAAGCTCCAGATACCTCTGTACAAAAATATTTTTATAGTTTTTACTTCATATATAGCCACACTTCCTTGGATATTGCATTCACAAATGTTCCAGTAAGCAATGAAAGAAGCACAGTCTTGATGAAACCAGCGACAAATGGAGGACCCACATGGGTGTCATTCAGGGGACACTGTAAAAGCAAAAAGAGATGTCAAGTAGGTTTCCTCCTTTTTTTTTTTTCTTGCTCTTGGTTCTATTCCCCACTAACATTACTGAAGGAGAGGAGGAAGTAGAGGACATGCTGATTAAAATTTGCAGCACACAAGTCTGGAGGGAACGCAATTACACCAGAGGACAAGATTATATGAGATTATTTCATCATTTGAAGACATGCTTTGAAATTCAACACGACCAGAAGTATAGTCACTACAGGCACTCAAAAGCAACCAACAAAGAGGGGTTGGGGAAAACTGTTCAGACAACAGCTCTTCAGAGGAAGATTTGGAGTGTAGTAGATGATAAAGGGAATGTGCCTTGGTGAAGTCACACTGTTATGAAAGCTGAACGAGCTGGGATTAATAAATACAGGAGTCCACATCACCTACAATGTAAGTCATTCTTCTGCTCTGCTCAGCTTGCTAAGTCCTTGGATGAAGTATTATCTCCTACACTGAGAACTTCGGGTAAATAAAAGGAGACCAAAGGAAGAGAGTACAAAAAACAGGAAAGACATCGAGAAAATAGGACTTGTCAGGAGGCTTTACAGAAAATGGCAGTGTTTTTATCTAGTGAGGAGAACGCTCTGAGTAGGGTGATAATGGACTGCTATGTACATAGAAACATGCTACAAAAGTCAATAGAATGATCTGTTCTCCATAACCACGGCAGATAAGGAGTAATGGGCTGAAATTGGAGCAAGAATGACTCAGATCAAACATTATAAAAACTAAATATAATGATAACAAAGCTCAGGAATAGATTTTATTCAGAATTCTCCAAATACAGGATAAATTAACTGCAGTGGTGCATCACTGAAGCACTGCTGATCATACCCAGGAGCAGGAAGAGGACCTTTGCGATCTGGTGGCATTCTCCCTCCATCCCATTTTTTCTCAGTTTTCCATGAATCTCAAGCTGTACAACTGTAAGCACTAAGAGCTACAACAATATTATAACCATGAGAGCTACCACAAACCTCAGTGAAGTTTACATGCATTGAGTACCTCATTAATACCAGCCATTAAATCACAAATGGTTTGTGCTCTCTGGTCAATGCAATGGCAGGGAAGTGCCTTTTACTAAGGGCATGATTCAGCTGACATAGGATTAGCAGAAGAAGAGAAATTTCAGCCACTTATCACTCTCAGCCCCCGGCAGAGTCAACAGGGACAAATCCCCATGGTCAACATCTGCTTTGGGATAAAGGCTGTGTCAGGGGTGTGCTCTGTGCTGGCTAGGCAGGCACCCTCAGGGCTAGCTCAGGGCTTGGCTGGAATTGTGAGATTTCTTGTGCAGGTAATGCAGGATGATTTGTCTGTGTGCAGTGAAACGGTCACCTGTGTACCCAGCCCCTCAGTCAGAAACCCATGCTGACACTTCTTGAAACTTCCAGATCAGTGCAGCCAGAGAAGATGCTGCACAGCATTGGCACGTGAAGTCTAAGACAGATTTTACATTTCTCTTTTTAAAAGATTTTGGCTATAACCTTTACTACACAAGGGAGCAGAGGACCCCAGTATGTTTCAGGGTTCTCATTGATGTTATTCCATATAGGACATCAGCATGTTTCTAGAGAAACAATTCTTTGAAAGATGTACCATTAGCCCTGGATCCAGAGCCTTTTGGTTGGTTGTTTTGTTTTGTTTTCAAGACACAACTTGTGAAGCTACCAGACAGGAACAGCTGATGCAATATCCTCACTGGAACATCAGGCTTAGCTTCTTGCAGTTAAGAAAAGCAGAACCCTTCAGATTGCAATTTGGCTTTGGGGTCTGCCCATTTGCACTGGGCTTTCTCCTGGTGGGGCACGGCTTCTCTGGAAAACATTACAAAGCCAGGGCAGTGCTGTCCCACAGCTCATGGGCCTTTTCCAGGGTACAGGAGTTGTTTTCTTACACCCTAGCATTCATTCCAGCCCCCTTGGGGCTGGGAGGGCGAGGAAGGCATACACAATTCCCCTACTGTGGAGCACAGAGATAATTTCCTCAAATTAGAGAACTCAAAATATTTGAAAGTCAGCATCCATTATTATTTTGGAAACTTCACACAGCAATACAAGATGGGTTGATTCTGGCAAAAATTCTTCATAACAAAAGAGCATTATCAGGCAAGAACAGAGACATTTTTCTCTTTTTCAGTGAAGTAATGGCAACAGATAGATTACAGCCAGTCAGACAACTCAGCTATCTCCAAGGGGGAAGAAGGGCAAACATCTAAATACAAAAATTCCAAATGTATTGCATTCAGATATTCCCCCTCCTCTCACAGATGAGCCTGTGAAAAAGATTTCTCATAAAAATGACATAGAACATCAACTGAAAAATAACCATGAATTCATATTCAGCTGCATCTTTCAGATGTCAATACAGCTTATGTTACTTCTCTTCCCTGAAATGGCTTTGGGGGGAAGGAACAGAGAAAGGAGAAAAAAGAGAAAAGGGAAAAAAAATTGTCCTGGAATTGACTTTGGGAACAAATGCTATGTCAGCTGGAAGAAAGCCAAACTTGAGTTGAAATAGCACTTTGCTATATTCAACTCTACAGATTTTTCTGACTGGAGATGGCTCACTCAAGGACATCGCCATAATAATTTGGAACATGCTGACATCTGCATCAGAGGCTCAGTCTAGTCAGAAGTGGAAGTGCGAGAAAGGCAGAGAGCTCATGCTCCAGGATCTAGAAAGCCTGCAGTCAGGACAGCATTCTGGGGAAGGTTGCCTGTGTAATTCCAGAATGTCTTCCTAACCTTGCTGTAATATTGGGAAACAGAAAGCTGATCCTTTACTCAAACACTTGTCTCAGAGCAAACCCAAGCTACTCACTTCACTTGATTAAAATGTAGTTAATTCACAGGCTTTGCTCAGGCAGTACCACAGACTATATTTGTTGGCCTGTTGCTGGGACAGGGTGATTCCTTCACCCTGTTTATCAATTTTGGTCTCATTATGGTTGAAAGATTAACTTTCAAATAGCAAAATTCCTATATGAGAGAAAACCAGAAGGTTTAACAAATAACAATTTGAGTCATGCTCTCTTCTTGCCATCAATTTGCAGTGTTGGGAGCAGCAGACAGGGAAGATGCAAAACAGAGATGGTGCACAGATTTGTGAGAAATTACTCATCAATCCAAACCCCAATATGCAGCAGGGCCAAGAGGAATTTAATTTCAAGTGAAAAATGTCCAGTCACCAGCACATAAAATTGCTTCACAAGAAGTGGCATTTCCAGTTGCAGACTGTGTGCTGCTTAGACACAAAATCCATTGTATTCCTCTTTCCCTTGGTATGCAGAGCACACATGAATGGGAGCTGCTGCTTGCTCTCAGGGTTGAAGGTGATCACATTCCTCCTAATTATGTAAGAAAATTCCACTGACATGGTGATTGTTGCGACAAGAACAAATGTGTAATGCATGGGAACAACAGTGCTTTGGGACTTCAGCAGATCACCTCACTCTGTTCACAGGATGCTGCGACTTCTCTTTCTGATACTCAGTTCCAAATACATCAGGCACCAAACAGGCTCAGCTGCTATTTCTGCCTTGCTTCACTTGCTGTGATGTGGCTTCCTTTCAGTTTGCTTCCCTGCATCCATCAGGGATAAAGGAAAAGAGGTAACAGGATTTACTGTGTGGTTGTTCTAGCTCTGTATACAGGATCCACATTCCTAGTAGAATACAATAAATAACTGGTTTTCTGTTACTTTTCTCTTTGTTTTGAAATTAGAGGTAACTCATTCATTCACAGGCCAGGAAGATAAGGACTCGCTGTGTCATCACGTGTGTTGGTTTAGCATGGCTTCAGGATACAGTATGGGCTGAATTTGTTTGAACTTTCTTTTTGGTTACCAGGCCTTCATCCAAAATGTTCTTCAAGCAGAAGAATTTCCTCTTTTCGTAATACTAGCAGTGACACAGCCAGTCTCCTGCAGTGCCCACCAAACCTGGTGAAACTCAAGAAGAAAGCAAGACTGCTTCCAGCACATACAAAAAAACCCAGAGAAGTGGGATGGAGATAACAGTTTCCTTCAGGAGTATACCCAGGAGTTTGCAGCTGACTGTCATTCTACCTGTGACTGTCTAAATCTAGAATGAAATCTTTGTCCTCCAGGACAAGCGGGCAGACAATGGGAGGCTCTGAGGAAAATAATAGTACAGCACAAGAAATGGGCATCTTCATTCATGTCATGGTGCTCCCTGGGATACCAAGGTGGAAACTGCTTTGTCCTGTTCCTGATTTGGCTCACACAAATGGTCAGGCACTCACCCTGGCCAGTGTCCAGCAACCTCCTCCTGATCTCCATTTTCCTCACTTGAAAGAGTTTGGCACTACATGAGTTTAAGTGCAGAGAGGGTTTGTAGGCAGCCATGCAGATGACCCTGAAGCAATCAAAACCAGCCATGAACCTTTCCTCAGCAAAACCACGTTTGCTCTTGCACTGTTACATTTTCTTTGCTGTCTCTATCAGGGACTGATTCGACCTGACATATGACCTGCAATCCTCACCAAAACTGCCTTTTCTCTGTTCTGCATTTTCCTTTCAGGGTGACTGTTTGGTCTAACCTTTACACAGGAATCTCCAAGGGCAGAGGGCAAAAGGGAACTGCAGGAAGGATGGAGGAGAGAAAAGTCACACCAGCATGTGGACAGAAATACAGACTGCAGTCCACAGCAGAACAGTCAGACCTTTCTCTCACTGGTTGGGACAACTCACATGGCAGGAGATGAAAGTTGGTGCTGATAAACTTTACATTAATCACTGGCTGCCAGGAGAGGAGCTGGTTTCTCCTGCCATGGGGATGTGCTGCATCAGCAGTCCCGAAAACAGGACCATGGCACAACAGACTTGGAAACTGCTGCAGTTAAAACAAGGAAGATGTAAAATGACAGGATGAAAAACCAGCGCCCTTCTCTTCCCAAAAAACCACCGAGCAAACTCAGAAGATTTTGAACAGGAAGGTACTCATGAATGCAGTAACAAAATTACCTCATATTGTTAAAACATCCTTCCTTCTCCCCGAAGGCTGCCGCCGTCTCACCAGCAGAGCAGGCGAGGACACTGCACTCGTCTGCACATCCCCTCAGCACTGAGGATGCATCACTGCACCATTTCAGGAGGAACACACTGCATTAGCGTGCCAGGTCTCAAGCCAGCAGCCTTTTAGATTCAGGGCAAACCCAGCGTTTTTGGTTTCAAACAACCTCACTTTGAGAGCTTCTCATTCGTGGGTTTCCAAGAGCATGTGCCATTCCTTAAAAAGCTGAGCTGGCTGTTGCTTCAGAGGCAGCTCTGCACAGGCCATACTCCCACAGTGTACTTCACATTTCTCTGCCCACACGAACCCCCAGCTCTCAGCCTGCAAGAGGGCAGGCACCAGATGCCCTCAATGCAGCTCTCTGTCTCCTAATGCAACATTTCACAGCCAAAAATAAACCAGCCCCAAACAACTCACTGGTTTGTAGGTACTGCACATCCTATCTGTTTTATCAGCTAAAGCCAAGCTCCGTGCTGCAGAAATAGTTACACTTTGTAAGAGAAAGGCTCACTAGAGTAAAGAAGTGCACAGGAAAATTAAAGAGGGCAGGGGCTCTCATAAGGAAAGCACTCTGGCACGTCTCCTCCTTGGTGGCTTGGCCCCCTGAGCAGAATACAAATGAAGAGCATCACTGACAGCCCAGCCTAACATCTCAGTCCCCTTCACAAGCCATCCATTCGGCTCAGGGCACAGAGACAGTGCAGGCATTGTCACAAATACACTGGGGACAAACAGACTGAGAGGGAGGCCCACAGACAAACATCACCCTATTGAGACTGAACACAGCCTTAAAAATATACTAACAGATACAGCTATTAACATGCCTGCACAGAACAGAATATGGGCAGAGCACTCAAAGTGCTTGTTCATTCCTCATCCTCCATTTCAAGCTATAACGTCACCCTGTAATTAGCTGAAATAACCTCTATTCTGTTCAGCTTCACCACTGATGAGGAGCTCACAAGAGGCATGAATCGCCAGGAAAGGTTTAAAAATACACCCAAATTTAACAGCAACAACAAGAGACATAAAGCACTTGCTTTTTCTTTGTGGGTTTTTTTGGTGTGTGTGTTTTTTGGTTTTTTATTTTTTTAATCTTGCAGGGGATGATTAGCAAGGATGTCACCAGTTTGGTTTTGCAAGCTAGTTCATAAGAATTAAGTGGCAATAGACTCGTCCTAAGTGGGAAGAGACTTTTCCAAAGATTCAGTTGTAAGACAAACTGACCATGCCATTGCCAGGAAATATATGGGCATTACATCCTTAAACAAAGGTACATTGTAGAATCCAGCAATGCTTAGCTTTGAGATAGAATAATGACAAAAGACCTAACATCAAGGCAAAAGAATTAGCATAGCAGAATTTCCATAACAAATAAAAAGTTGAGGATGTAATATATTTTTACTGACTGATCATCCTTGCAAAAAAACATGGATGGGAATTAACTGTGGGCAAATGAGGGACCCTACATTTAAATAGCAGATTATTCATGAAGGGTTTTTTTCCCTTCCTCTATTACTCTGAACATCTGATTCACTGGGCCTTTTGTGTTTTTTCTTTAATTAAACATTTCAAGCCATTCACCACATCTGACTAATGAACCCTGCATCTTTCATTCTTGTTTTGTGTGCAGATGGGTTGTACATACAACTGCGAGCACTATGGCTTATGATGGATAAAAAACAAATGTAGATTCAAAAAGCAAGAAAAAAAAATCAAATCTTATGCAGTTTCAGAAGCTTGTGAGAGAAACACAATCTGAGTGCTGGGGAAGCTCGGGCTGTCAGAAAGCCAGGAAAACCTCCAAGAGTCCTGTATGAAGACGCAAGAGATAAGTACACTGGGATAACAAAATTATTATAGGCAGGAATTATCCTTTTAGAGAAAATGATGGGCTGTACAGGAACAGCAAACTCTTCTCAAGCCCAGTTCACGTTCTCTAGGTGCCACATTTATACAGACTGTAATGAGAAACCCAGGCTTAATTAAGCTTTTTATTTAAAGAAAGAGCTGATAAAACATGAAAAAGAGAACCCCACATGTCTGGTATGCATTCCCCCTTCTTTTAGCTTTGCTTGCTCAAAAATCAAACATAGAGAAGATTAATTTATTGGTTGGAACATAAAACCAATTAAATAAATAAACAGCCTGTCACTCTGGGTTCAGAGTGAATCTAGTGGAAATTTTTTTTTCCCAGGAAGCCTATTTTGGGAAAGCAATAAACCACAGAGAAGGGCAAAGGCTACAGAAAAGGCCAGAGACATAAAAAACCCCACCTGGAGACACTGTGCTATTTCTGATGTTATTGAGGATTTTTTGGGAAGGAGCCTGCAGGAGCTCTATGCTCCAGCCCTCCTACAAGAGCAGCCCACAGTTCTCAGGTGTTTGGGCATCTCACTGCACCTCCAGCCACGCAATCACACTGCTGTTCCCATCCAGATATCCATGGTCTGTGATGTTTTTCTTCAAATAGAACTTTTTTTCCTCTATTATTTTGCTCCTGATCTATATGACAACAGAAAGGCAGTAGATTCCTCTACAAAGATACAGACCAATGAAGCTGTGCTTAGCCTTGATGGAATTAAATCACTGGTGAAGGGTTCAGTTCAAGGTGCATCATTACCACCCACCCCTGTGAGGAGGTGAGGAGCAGCCCTCTTTTGCTGCCAGCCCAGACTCCAAAGTAAAGAAAATTACTACACACAGCATAGAAAATGTTTCCTTTGGCAGCAGTTATGAAAATGCCATTCATCCTGTACGCAGCCTGTATGCTCCAGCATAATAAAGAGAGTGATTGAATGGTCTTTTAAGAAGTTTACTGGGTCACATTTCTCCTGGACTAAGGCCAATGCTCCCATTATTCCCCAGTGCTGGGTGCTCATCTCACAAATCCTTTACTGGTCTCAACCCTTGTTTCTTACTGATAGTGACAGTGCCAGAGAACAGAAACATGAACCCTGACATTACTTCTAGTGTAAAACATGCTTCCAGAGGTTGTCTAGGGTAAATTAATAAGCCTGCCATCCTTGCTTCTTAGGTGTCCAAAAGGCCAAGAGAAGTGGAGCCTGTGCACTTCTATCTGTGTCATCCAGCACACACCATTCTTCCTAGGCTTGCAGGAGAACGAGAAGCAAATTAAAATACAGTGTGGTAGGATAATGTGAGAGCTTGATTATGCAAGCCATTAAAGTTAATGGCACTAGTCATTTAAGGACAAATTATGCCAGGGACTATGGTTTTGCAGAGAAGCGCACTGACAGTAAATTGTACTTTCCAGCTAGACATTTGTGCAGCTTCCTAAGGCAGTCAGTCCTCCTCTCACCACAATCAAGGAGCTACATTTTCCAAAAAACCCTTAATGCTGAGGGCAAGAGCCTGTGCAGGGGCACTGCTGTGTCCTCTCCACAGATGAGCTCAATGCCTTGAGACAATCACCTGCTGCATTCAGGGGTTCTCCTGAAAACCAGCAAAACACAGAGACATCAGCAGTTGCACAATCACTGTCTGAGGCTCTCTAGGTCAACAGGAATTGCTAGTAACCAACTCGTCTTTTGCAAAATAAAACAATTTCTTACAAAAGAAGGAAAACCAGAACAAATAATTTTTTCCTTCTCCTTAGCTGTACTATTGGGTTTCTCACCTATTTAACCTATAGGTCTTCTAGAGAAGTTCTTTTCTGCATTTATTTTAATGTTTCAAGCATTATTTTGAGAATAATTTAATATTTTAGTGCTTCAGGTACTAGTACTTAAGAAAATCTCATCAAGGTCCACATTTCAACAAGCATTGCCATAAACTGAGGGTAATAAAGCTCTAGAGAATGGCCTGTGCACACTGGGAGTCAGCAGCAGTCACGCATCCAGAGGAGGGTGGGAGCAAAGAAATGACCATAAACCCCAGCCTCTGATTCACCCAGAGAAAACCAGCCTTCCCCAGCACAGCATCCCAGCTGGCTCACTCTGGGCATCGTGGGCAGAGAAGAAATTGCAACACAGCTCCTTCAAGGGCTTTTTGCTGCACCCTTGTTTTAGTGACTCTGCAAGGCAGAGTGGCTCCCCCAGTCCAGATCTGAATACACAAGACCTCAGCTGGGCCAGAGACCTGTCCCTGCAAAAGCAGAAGACACCCATGGAAGGTAAATACTCTACAGGACATGAAATAAATAGGCACAGAGGTACATTTGCAAAGCCTGGCAAAGAGTTTCACTCTTCACTCCCATTAGACTAATGGGCACAAGAACAAGGAGGTATTCTTTATGCTGCCCAGATCTGGATAATTCTGCCCAGAAGGTCCATCTGTGGCAATTTTAAATAATTTCAGATGTAAAAGCAAAGACGGGAAAGTAATGGGGGAAATAGCAGAAAAAGAAAAGAGGGGAAGAGCCTTTGAATCTCTCCTATTAATAATGCTAAAAAGTCCAAATAGCTTCATTTCAGACCCAAGACCTAATTTACTGAGCAGAAATAGCGCTGTCACTGTACTTATCACAAAGAACCATTTTGTCCCAGTGAAATGTGCCCTTGGAGGCATTACTGAAAAGCCTGCAGGACAGGAGGCTCCCTTTCTTGTCTGGAAGAAACTTTCAGCCTGTGAGCTGGGTAGCTATGCACAAATGCAGCAAAATTATGTGTCCTCTTTTGTTGATGCTCTTACAGGGGCTGTAAATCAGCAGTGCTCACACTTAACTAACACCTCACCTAAAGCCAGAGAGGCAAACAAGCAGGATTTTGCTTTTGCAAGAGGCCACGAGCTGTTGAGAGGAGCAAAGCAAGAGCATTCTGACAGTGGTGATGGCATCTTTGGAGGGCAGTGAGGTGCCCAGCTCCCACTGTGATGGCCAGTGAAAGGGGAGGCTCTCCTCAGCATCCTTCTGCAAAAGCCTCTTGGCTCGTTTCAGAAGCAAAAAGCCTCCCTTCTGGTCTGCTGCATGAGCAAGGAGCAACTTTGAGCCACAGATCCCTCCTGAAAGCACTGCAGGGCTGGGAGAGCTCACCCCCAAACACACAAACCTCCCAAAGAGATTTAAAACCAGACATTTGTCCAGGCAAGAGGCAGCATGACAGATGCTTCATGGATTTTCTCATTGCTCTGAGTTACATTTTTGAGCCTCCCATAAGCTTCCCCTGCTGGGATCTCCACTGAAAACTTGGCTGTGAAGAGGCTGCAGCTGCGTGGGACTGCACTGATGCCTGGCAAACCCCCCAACTCCAGGGCAAGGATGCAAAAACCAGAAGGAAATGTCAACGCTGCAGGCACTTGTGATGTGCCATTTCTCTGCTTCACACTGCAGCAGTTGGGCTCTCTGGTGCTCCCAAAGACCCACCAAAGCCTGCCAACACTCTCCTTTTCTGCTTGTGCATTGGTACAGCCTAACAGTGTTCCTGCAGTGCCATCAGCAGTTGTTCCCAGAAGAAAATCCAAGCCAATTTTGACGTGTCTCCCAAAAAAGAGGTAATTTTAACCGCACTGGGTACGCTACAGGCAACATTTACATTTGCACAGGTTTAAACGAGCAGAGTGCAGTTTCCAGTACATGCAGATCAAGCTGTGGTAAAAATTTCAGCTTGTGACACTTGTAGGAAGGAAGGCTGGACTGATAAGTGGTGACTCAGACAAGCTGGCACTGAGGAGCAAGATGACAGAACATTTAATTAACAAATTAACTTTTTACTCTCTTAAATAATCATTACAGTCTTGCAAACATCCAAGAATACAGCATTCAATTTCTACCTACAAGGCTGCCCCTGACATTTTTCCAAGCCTTACTTCCAGTTTCCATTAAAAACAAGTTTACCTACTGCATCATCAGATGTTCTGCTGACAACAACATTCTGCTCTGAGCACTTCTTTGTAGCTGCAGGACGTATTATCCAATTCCTCTGAGTCACTTCTAGCAGAGTCTCACTCTATCAGCAGCCCTGAGTTGTGTGAGTGTCTGTTTGCTTGGCTGCCCTCCAACCACACCAGCTTTTCTGACTAAATCTCCTGGTCTCTCTCTGAGCAAATAGGAGTCAGGAGGCTTGCAGAAAGTCTTTTTCCTGTTGGGAGGGGGACTCAGCAAAAAAAAAAAATCCTGGAAACCTTTTTCTGAACTGACTTGGAAGAAGGAAAGGAAAATGGACAGGAAAAAGATAGAACCATGTATGTCACTGTAAGAGTCTTAGGATCTTTGTTCCTTTATGAAAATCTCAACCTTCTAAATTTGGGTGGTGTGTGGAGTTAACCAGAGCTGATACTGACAGCTGTAGCACATTTCCAGAAAACACACAACTAGAAAAAGTGGCTAAAGCTACAAAAGGGCATTTTTATGTGCTAACCTGATCCCTAAGACACTGGATCAAAAATCTGCCCAGGCAGTTTGGACTCCTGTTCTGCTTTTCAGTCACTGTTTTTTCCCACTCCTGCACACAGCCCTTGCTTCCCATGCTGGAAAAAAAAATTACCATTATCAAACGTTAAGGGCTTTTGGAAGAGATTTGGCTCCTGTTGCCCAAGATAAGCCATTTGCAAGGTCAGGAAGGCCCAAGCACCATTTTTCTCTTTGAGCATCTGCTCTCACATCAGCCAGTCCTCAAACACAACGGCCCAAATTTCTCCAGCAGCCACCATTTAGGTATAATTATGAGTGTCAGTGTTTAACAACCAGATGGGAGCATCAGCTCCAAACACCATTCAGACAGGTCCCTTGGGCTGGGAGCCTTCTGCAACCCTTGCAGAAGCAAGTCACATCTTACTTACACAGGCACTGGTAACAGGCATTTAATTATAATTAAGTTTGCTGAAGGAAAGGCAGCAGTAGCAGGGCCAAGACACAAAGGAAAGAGATGCTCTCCCTCCTTCTTGGGACAGGAACAAGAAGCAGAGATTCCCAGAGATTTAAAAGAGCAAACAGTGGCCAGCCAAAGTACCTCGGGGAGCCCTGTTGTAATGGGGAAAAGGTGTCTCGGCCAGAAGAAGCAACCTTAGAAGGAGTAACTTCCCAGCAACCAGTGCTAATTCCAAAAGCCCTGATGGACACACAGTAGGGAAATTAGGAAGCAGTCCCGTCTCTCCCCCGTTTTCCCCAGGGCACTCTTCCCATCCTCCGCGTCTCAGCGCCCTGTGAACGCTTCCTCCCGGGAGCTACGGGCTTGCTTACCGCATTACCATCAGCAGGAAAATCTGGGTTGTTTATTGTCCCTCTCGGGGAGGGCGAGCCCGTATTAGGGAGATTAAGGTCAGCCCGGGAGCGCGTGACGGGATAATCTGCTGCGGGCGCCGGAGGGGCTGCGACAGCGACAGGGCACAAACCGCGACAGGGACAGGGCACAGACCCTGCCCGGGCTGGGACAGGGACAGGGCACAGACCCTGCCCGGGCTGCGACAGCGACAGGGCACAGACCCTGCCCGGGCTGGGACAGGGCACAAACCGTGACAGGGACAGGGCACAAACCGCGACAGGGACAGGGCACAGACCCTGCCCGGGCTGCTACAGGGACAGGGCACAAACCCGGCCGGGCTGTGACAGGGACAGGGCACAAATCGTGACAGCGACAGGGCACAAACCGTGACAGGGACAGGGCACAAACCCTGCCCGGGCTGCGACAGGGACAGGGCACAAACCGTGACAAGGACAGGGCACAATCCCTGCCTGAGCAGTGACAGGGACAGGGCACAAACCCTGCCCGGGCTGTGACAGGGACAGGGCACAGACCCTGCCCGGGCTGGGACAGGGACAGGGCACAGACCCTGCCCGGGCTGGGACAGGGCACAGACCGTGACAGGGACAGGGCACAGACCCTGCCCGGGCTGGGACAGGGACAGGGCACAAACCCTGCCTGGGCAGTGACAGGGACAGGGCACAAACCCTGCCCGGCTCCGCACCGCACCAGCTCCGCAGGCCCGGTCACCCCTGGGTGCTGCTGCCAGGGCGGACCCCACAGCCCCCTGCTCTGAACACCACACCCATGCCCAATCTCCACCCGGAGCCCTGTGCTGGGATGCTCCACCACACAGCACATGCCCATGGGATCTCCGTGACCTCCACGGGTGCTGAACTTCTCAGCTAATACCCCCTGTCCTCAGCCCTTTCCCAGCAAGAAAATATTTCAGGGTAAATACACCAGCGTTGCTTTGGCATCCCGTCCATCTCCCTGGCATCCTGCAATATGCTCTCCTGCACCTTCTGAACAGCTTATAAGCCAAGATACTTTTTAAAGTGTCAAACAAATTACACCAGAAAAGTCATGAATGATTCCAGTGAAGTGTGTCGGCAGGGGGTGGGGGGAGGGAATCTTTATTTTTTCAGAACAGCAGCTGTTATTTGTGTCCTAAAGGAACAAGCGACCCTTCTGCACATTTTGGGAAAGCAGAATCGCATCTTTTAGATACTATCGTTCACCTCATGAAACTAAAGGAAATTTAGTTTCATGCTGAATAAGGTAGCTAAACACAGACCATATTTTAAAGCACAGCAGCACCCACAGAAAAAACCCCAAAACACAAAACCCCCCAAACCGAAGACTTATTTTTTGTCCAGAGTATCACTTTACTGCTGACTTGGGGCAGAAACATCAAGCTATTCTTAACCAGCCTGGTCACAGGCATTTTCTTCAACAGCAAAGCAGAATTTAAGTTTCTGTATGCTCAGCAACTGCAGCTCACAGCACTTCTAGTATTGTGCAAGCAAAGCCACAGGATTCCCCTTGCACAGTGTCCTGACAAGAGGCCTGACAGTGCAAGAGCTGCCTGACATGCAAACCAGGCCTGCTGTAGGCAGCCAACACGGTGTCCGGGGATCCACGGTGTGAATCCCCTCTATGCTTGTGGTTGCTTTATTTCTTTGATAACTGATGGTCCTCACCATACTTAGATTAACCTCTCCATCATCCCTTCCTCCACTGGCAGGGGAGACCCCAGCCCGCAGCTCTCGTACACTCAGGGGATGCAGCGCTGGTTTTTAGCTACCATTCTCTCTCTCCCTCTCTTATTTCGTGGATGAGCAGCAGCTTTGAATGCTTGTCTTCCCTTCAGATGCTTAATTGCTTGATGTATTGAGAAACTACCCCTTAAAATTATTACACAGCTCTGTTTCACAAGAGCTCCATCTCCCAGCATCAAAACCCGTCACACACAATCAAGCCAAAGGAATCTTTATTTGTGTTATCACAAGGAAAGAAGAACCCTATAAATTAAGAAAACTGCTCATACTGCAGCAAGTTCAGAATGGTTGGTACTTTCTGTCTCAGCCTTTCTTCTTTAGAGCTAAACCCACTTTGTCCAGGCCTGCCTGCTACTGATTTTCCACCAGTACCTCAAGTGAGGAAACCACTCCTTTTTTTTTTCTCAAAAGCCCAGCTTTATCACAGGTTCTGTACCTGACAGTACGAAAAAAGAAAATAACCCTTAGTGTGGTTTTGAAATCAGTGCAAATACAGTTAATATTTAAGTAAAAAAGCCTCATTAAGAAAATCTTTATGTCTAGAAATCCAACCTGTTGTGATTCTCCTTTTCTAATCCCCCGTCCCTACCTCCCCTCTAAGCTAGCAAAGCCAGCTAGAATGATCAGAATGATGGTGCACAACAGTTGGTGTTTGGTGCACAGAATAGTCCCTCCACTCCCAAACCACTCCCATTCCTGAGGGCTGACATAAGATTCTGGGTATGCCAAGTATCTGCTTAGCACCAATCTCAAGGTCAAATTTTCTTTTAAGATCCATTTCCTGCAGACAACAATGAGTTCACTCTACCAAAGGTAACTTGAAATCCAGTCATCTTCACTACACAGAGAAATACAGGGGTGTCAAGTGAGAAAAAGGAATGGAGCCCCCTTGGAGAGAATCACAGCGACCGCTGAAATATTAATGAAGCTCTTTATTTGAGAGAGTCTAAAAAGGACTTTGAATAATGCATTGCAAGCAACGGTACATCAGCACTGGCTTTTTTATCTGAGAGGCAGCTGGCATTTTAAAAATAGACAACTTTCAACTTGATGGGGGTAGCTCACCAGCAGAGGAAATTATCCAGAAATGCACCATCATTTAAGAGAACAAAGCAGACAAACAAGCAGAGCACAAAGAAAGTTCATTAGTAGAAATGCTCTAAAGCAGCCCTCTTCTCTCAGCACAGACTTGCCCACCATAAGCTCAACTTCACTATTGTTGCGTGTCTCGACATATTCTGTCCCTTAATGTCACCAGAAAAGTCTCTTTAAGCTACTCCACAAAGGGCATGGTCTGGGGCAAAGATCTAATGAATTGCACTTGTAAACAAAAGAGATACTCTGTCCTACCCAGACAGCTCATGAATTTCTGAAACTTATATTTAAAAACAGGATTATTACTGATACTGGTTTTTTAATTCAATGGAAGAAAAGGAAGTGGAGAAAATGGAATTTTGATAGGAATGGAAAGTAAGACCCTTGAAGCTTGCTCTCCTGCAAAACTGATAGGACATGCAGAACACCTTGGCTTTAGGATTGCACTGAAGGCCCCAGTCCCACTGCACAAACACCTTCAGCACATGGAACAGACACATGGGGTGTAGCTGGCTTTTTGACAAGTCCTCCAGAAGGTGATATAAGTTCTTCCAGCCAGAGATGTTTCCTAAATATCCTTCATATGTACTCCCTTCTCCTGCACCCAAAGCTTTAAAATACAGTCACACAGGCATATCCAAAGGTGTGGGGCTGGATTCAAGGCACAGGTTGTGACGATGCTCACAGCCAATGCCAATGGCACCATTGATTTTTTGGTGAAAATACTGTGAATCTTGACGCCACCAGGGGAGAAAACATGACAAAGCTGTTTAGGAAAGGGACTGATGGAGTTTTGTATCCACACAACTGGAAATTCCCCTCCCTGCCCTCAGTGCCACGCTGCCTCCCCTCCCACCAGCCCCTCTGGTTCTGCTGCAGAGACCAACCTGCAGATAAAGGGGTTTTATGCCATGATGGCAAGTTGAAAAGAAGTACAGGGATGTCTTCCCCTACCCATTTCCCAGGGTTCTTCTATCCCAACACAACCCCTGAGTTGCACCAATCTCACAAACTATCCTGCTCCCACACCTTTGCGTCCCCCACCAAGGAGTGGGGTCAGTGGGGCCGCAGCTCCTCACCCTGAGGCACAGGGAGCCAAGCGGGGAGCAGAGAGGGGCATGAATAGGCCCCACCAAACCCAGTGATACAGCAGTGAACTGTACCAGAGAGCAAGTGAACAGGGCCATAAAACAGAATGCCCTGCCAGCCTTATCTCCTCTTTCACCTTCCTGATTTATTCTGCCTAGGCACTTATTTTACTGGCCAACAGTTGACTGGTTGGTTGCCTCAATTAGCTGTTTCCCTTTACCCTTCTCCATTAATTTCTGCCTTCCTTCTCCTTACATCCCCCTTCCCTCTGTTAGCCCACCCTTTCTGCTTTGCCTGCATATCCAAGTTTGGTCACTTGTTGGTGTCCACATTTCACACAGCTAGAAACAGGCACCCATCAGCCCCAACACCCACACTCACTCCTGGCAGGTGAAGCTGCCTGAAGGAAGAAAAGCCCAAAGGACAGACAAGAGGAATTCCTATCCCAAAGGCATCACATGCTATTATGGCCTCAGAGAAACTCTGAAAATGGCATTGGGGGTTGAGGGGCAGAGATCCTGGATGTCACCTTGCTCCCACCCTGCACTGGGGGTAAGCAAAGGGCTGCTGCCCCACCAGAGCCATCTGGCACCCCGAGACAGCAGCATCCACTCCTGCTGCTGGAGGATAACACAGGAGCACACGAGGCAGCCCTGGGATCCTCTTGTTTGTTTTCAAAATCAGCTTTGCCTTGCCTGGGCACGGGGGGAGACACTTGGACACCACTACCACCACAGTGTGAGCTGTGCCACAGGCAGCCTGCCCTCACCACCACCTCTGGGGAATACCCGGGTGGTGCTGCCAATAATCACACAGTGAGTGAGAGTTCATCTGTGCACAGGGAGCCTGTGCTGTCCGGAGGGTTAGTTGTGAATGAGATGGCAGGAGAGGCACCAGCATGCACAGAGATGTCAGAAGTGCAGCCCAGTTTGCACTCCTGACATCTCTGTGCATGCTGCTGCCTCATCTGATGCCATTCCCCCCTGCATCAGCACTCAATGCACCAAGGTGTATGCTTTTGCACCTCATTTCACACTTTTATTTTCCATTTTTTCACCTCTCTTCACTCCTTCTCCTCCCTTTTTTAAATGTAATGCAGCCTTTTCTTACCTTTTTTTTTCTTTTTTTTTCTTTTTTTTTCTTTTTTTTTCTTTTTTTTCTTTTTTTCTTTTTTTTCTTTTTTTTCTTTTTTTTCTTTTTTTTCCCTGCACACTGCTGAATACAGGAAAAAATCAAACTGACACACCTGAAGGGCAGAGCAGGAGGTGTGCAAGGTGTGCAGGGTGTGCAAGACTGCCCAGGGCACAGGTGATGATGAGGGCAGGGCAGTCAGCCACACCAAGCACACACAGTAAAACACTGCAGCCTCACTGGGAGAGCATACAGATCCCAGATACAGCTGGCACAGGATGGATTTAGTGTGGTTGTGCTACTCAGCCCTGGTATAAACCCTCCATGCCCTAAAGCTGGATCCCCTGCTACTGCAGTGCAGCTGCCCCCTCTCTTGTTTTAGCCATTCCCAAGAGGCAGATCCTTCCCAAAATGCTGAACAAGGACAAAAGCACAGGGAAAACAGCCTGCAGTGGGGGCTTGCATCTCCAGACTGTACCACAGCCTGAAAGTCCCAGCATCTGGACTTCTGACAAGCTAGGCAGAGTTTCAAATAGAAGAAGCCCTCAAAGGGGAAGGCAAGTTTTTCTAAACCAACCCAAAACCATGTAGTAAACCTTTAAACTGGGGGGCGGAGGGGGAGAATAACAAAAAGAGAGAGATGATTTCATCAGTTAAAAAAAAAAGGAAAAGGGGAAGTGCAAGAGTGCATGGTGTTTAGGATGACACATACCCTGTGGAGCAGGTCATAAAATCAGAGGGAACGTGATGGTTAGCCAAAGAGAAGTATTAAAAATGGGGTAACTGTTTCTGCTACAAGCATCAGAAGCAGAGTGAACTCTGAACTTTGGGATTACATCCAGGATGTTCAATATTATTCCTGTTGTTAGTATTTAGGTTAGATATAGACACAAATATCATTTTACCATTAAGTGTTTCAAGACAAACTGTTCACTTGTCTTCTACTCCTAAAGCTGGGAGCCTCAAAAGTCCAGCCCAGGTGTGTAGAAGCACTGGCAGGTATGTCAGGACCAAAGAGATATAAAACTTCAGTAGTGTGATATTTGTGAGCAACTATTCCCTTCATAAAGAGAGTTTCAAAACAAACAGTGCTAGAGTTTTTCTGCATTCAAATACCTACATCATCAGACTAAGTTACCTAAATTCTTCCAACTTTTCTTGATGAATCATCTTTCACATATTGTTTCCTGTTACAGAAAACATAGTAAAATCTTCTGGTTCTACAGGCCTCCTCACTTTCTCTGACCAATTTGAAATATGTAATGCAAAATTCCACATCTTCCTACATCAGGAACCAAGTACAAACAATTACATTTTACAGTCATTCTGTGATTTTCTTGCCAGTTTCAAAGTCAGGTAAAAAATTCATGGTTCATTGTAACATTGAGCCAGAGACAAGGCCAGCAATGGATAGTGTTATGCCATGGATATTCTCCTTCCTAAGGAGGTAATGAATTTCCTTTTCCTCTAGCAATGGAAACCCATACAAAAGGAACCTGCCAGTTTCTGTCTGTCTGCAAGACTGATTTACGAGGTCAGAGTATCCTGATAAAGACCTTTTTGCCTGCTGACTTGTGATATACACACAGATCTTCAAAAAGGAGAGAAAGGTTCCACATTTAAATTGTGGTGTGAAGTTTTGGGGGGAAGGTGGCAGTTAACCTTGGAATCTGTGTAAATTCTACAGCCCTTACATCATTCCTTAAGTTACCTGTCATGTCCATCAAGAAGAAATTTCATATATAGCAGCCTGTGTATGAGCAGCAGCCAAAATAGTCTGTGGAATAATAGGGGAAGCAATTTCCTCACCATCCAGCTCCTGATCTCCCCACTGGAACAAGGGAGGAAAGAGCAGGTTCCTCCTGCTATAGAGAGACCTGACCTGGACCAAAGCCATTTGATACTGGCTTTCCACCCCCTCCTTTCTCATCAAGCCACTAACAAATTAGTAAGCTATTTCTCAAGAGCAGAGCTTAAGGAGGGAAGTGCAAGGGAGAGTTAACATTAATTACTTTGATCTCTTCAGCAGCTTAGGTACAAAAGCAGGTGCTCCCTTCTTTGCAGTTCTCCAGAAGGAGTGCCATGGGACTCCACTCCAGAGCTAACAGGGAACAGGAGAAGCAGAGAATACCCAGCTGCCACCTCCACAAAGGGTAAATGTGTTTGACAGTTCTGCACAGCCATGTATCCCATGTCTCCTGGAGAAAGTGGGGATAAACATATTTTTCCTTCCCTTGAATGACCAGCAATGTGTTTCTAGTCCTGTCTCCACACACAAGGTTGTTGGTGAAAAAGCTTTTAAGTGACTGCAGAATCTGGCTTTACCCTAGACCCAAGCAAGTTTGTGTACATGGGCCAGGGAGAGGAGGAATTTTCACCACCTTGCTTGGTTTCCACTTCTCTCCCAGGGCATTTTAGAGGCATTCCTCATGGATTTTTTCCTGATACATTGCCAACATTTTCTGCTTATGCTCAAAAGACACACATCAAGACAGGAGGAACCAAGGTCAACACAGCAATGTAGCTCTAGGAAAGTGCAAAATTCATAAGGCAAGTTGTGAGACAAATCCTTCCAGGCCAGGCCGACAAGAAGGTTTTACCCCTTTCTCAGCTGTCCCAGGATAAGGGCATATCCTGGCAGGATTGCCTTAGGTTATCTTCCTAAGATCTTCCACATCATTCTCTGGGCAGTTTTAATGTGTTTTATCTACTGCAGGTTATTATCCTGCTGGTGAGAATAGAAGTCAGAGGGTGGTGAGGCACTGGAAAAGTTTGCTCAGAGAAACTGTGGCTGCCCCAGTCCTAGAAGAGTTCAAGGCCAGGTTGGGTGGAGTTTGAGCAACCTGGTCTAGCAGGTGGCATCCCTGACCTTGGGAGGGGATTGGAGCCAGAGGATCTTTTGGGTTCCTCCCAACCCAAACCATTCTGTGATAATGTGATTGCCTCATCCCAGGACTGACACAAGTTCTAGTTGCTTTATACAAAGCAAGGACTGCCTAGCCTCTGTCCATGCAGGAGAAGGAAAAGGATTTAAATGTCAGAACCAAATGAAATGTTATCTTCTAAACTGAAAGCTTCTAGGACAGCAGCAACAACAACAACCCACAAAGTAATGAATTTCCCATGACTGTCTGATAGTGAATTTTTCAGTAAGAAGTTTCTCACATTTTTATTCATGTTGTGTCTTAGTGTCAAGAGAAGACAAGTACCAATATATATACTAAGAATCCTCTGAAAGACCTGATGTGCCAAATCTTAACCACTTGGCCATGTGGAGGATCTCTTGGCCTATTCCTGCTGGCACCTGGACAAACATCCAATATAACACAGTACACAAGACAAAGCTGGCTGTGCCTAAGGTGGCTTGGCCACCTTAGCGGAATCAAAGCTTGGCCTCCACAGACTGTGTTTAAGATCACAGCCTTCTTCATTCATGCTTTTTGCCTGCCCCCTTGGAGATGTGCCCACTGCTACAGATGAAAACCAGGTCGAAGCACAAGGGATGCTGCCAGACCTGCATTGGGAAGGATCTTCCCCAGAACATGGGCTCTGCAAGGCAGCCACTTTCTGACACATCCCCCTCTCCTCTTTGGCTTTTGCCTATCATGGAACCCATGTGTTTAGTGCCAGAGCAAGCTAGAGGGGGAGATACTCCTCCAACCATCTATGATTAATTCTGGTTTTCTTCCTTCAGTTTTGCATTATTTGCAATTTTTTTTGCATTTGCATTTTCCATTTTCAGACCATCCTGTGGTAGAGCACTCATAGAAGCAAGAGTACATAATGGATCTGGCTGCTGTCTTCTGTGTATTTTCTCACAAAGTACTTTTGATTACAGGATAGGCAAAAAGAAAAAAAAAAAAAAAAGGCAGTAAAAAAATCTCCAAAAGAAAACCAGCAAGCACAGTGATTTTATTCAGGAAGAGGTATAATTTCAATATTATTGATATAGCCCTACACAAACTTGATGTTCACATGTGCCAAGCCCAAAAATCAGATCTCTGCAATTCCAGTGCCAGTTGTGCTTCCTCCTGGGAAGCATCCATGATGCAATCCAAACCACATATGCAGATAACACTGGCTCCTACCCCTGTGATCCTTCCTGTCCTCGCTAGCATGGGCCATCTGTTACTGCTTAGCAGGCAGCCCCACTAGACACTTGATTGGTATGACTTGCATGAAAAGTAAGAAATAAACTGCCAGGAAAAATGGCATTAAGAAGTCTTTCCTAAGCAATTTACCATTTGAAAAGTGTAATTTAAACTGCACCACATAAGGTGATAAAAGAAAACAAAGCATGAACTAAGCCACAGAGCAATCTCTGTCCCTACATGATACCCACTCAGGGGGAAGGAGAAGTGGGAAACAGAAATCATGCTGTGGCTAACCTGAAAATTCTCTCTGCCTAAAAGCAGCATGGTCCAGGAATGCCAGAGAAATTAATTACCTTCTGCTGAGTCCCTGCTGAGCCCTTTGCCCTCTTGTTCACCAAGCCATAGGAGAGGACGAGAACAAAACAGTGACTGCTCTAAGCCATTCTGCTCTGCTCTGCTCTCAGCCTGACCAGCTGGGCAATAGCCATGACAAGGGATTTTAGATAGAACTGCACAGGGCCATCAGAAGAAAACCAGCCTGTCATTCACCCACTCACATTCAAGATGCACGCTAGAATGAATGATCACATCTTTCCATGAGCTGTCACCGCCTACACCCACCAAACTCCAAAATACACCTTAATCCAGGCTAGTGAAAAGCCTTAATTTAACTCTGACACAAAACCAAGAGCAGCCAGCATTAATTTCTTCCAGAAGGGTCTCACTGAGGTGTGGGAGAAAGCACAAGGTACAGAATAGGCTCTCAGCATGAACAAACTCCCTTCTACTTGAAGAAATCCCCAAAGTGAAAGTTTCCTCCAAGCAGTAAGTTACCTGATATCCTTTTCTTTATAACATGTTCTAGCCTTAAATGACAGCTTGGCAAGCCCCCACTGTCCTTCCCAGCACAGTCTCTGCCCCAGTAGGTGTTACTGCTCTCTTCCTGTGCTAAAGCAGAGTTCTGAGAGCTGCATCCCCACACAGTGAGTTCTTTTTAGTTGCCTGATTACAATTTATCAAACAAAACTGCTAAATATTCTTTGCAGCTGTCATAATATCCAGTGCATGAGTAAACTAGAGAGAAACCCTTCTTGAGCTAAGAAGTCAGTCCAGTTCCTGGAAGGACTTGACAATCCCACTCACAAAACCTGGCAGAATCCACAGATGACAAAATTCTGCATCCAGAACTAATGGTGTTTAACCAGAACTCCACATTAGCAAAATCTTCCTCTGTGTCTTCATGTCCACAGCAGGGTGAAAGTAAGCAAACCACCTTGTTCTGGAGGTCAGCCCTTAAACCTGATCCTGCTTGCCACACTTGGAACATACCATGGAGATAACAGATCGCTGGCACTCAGCACAAAGAGGATGAGGACATTCTTAAGCAAGTACACCAAGTCTCCTCTCCACGGGGAAGTGTATCAACATGCTTGTGCTCCAGTCAAATGATCTTCCAAAATAAAGGTGGAGATCCATCTGCAGAAATGTGCAGCTCTTTCCCTGAAGAAAAACTATCCCCCCTATGCCCTGCAAGACAAAGGGCTTCCTGTGAAGTCAGGAAAGTTGTTTGGATCATTCCCAGCTGTGGAAGCCCACTCACCTTGGGGCTTGCTCTCATGCACCAGCAGCTCTGCTCCCTCTCCCAAGATATTGTGCAGCCTGAAAGCTTTTTCAGAGCATTGTCTATGCAGCTTCAGAATAAAGAAGCATCACGGTGTATCAATTTCCTAGCTCAGATACAGCCAGCTGCTCCATCATAATCTGTCTTTACAGGCAGTAGTCATTAAACTTCTCAGAAGCATTCCTGTACTCTACAAGCAACATCAGGTAACTCAAATTTTTATTTCAGCTTGCTATTCCTGCAATTGAAGTAAGATGTCGAAGTGAATGCTATGACATAATAATAATTACAGTGAGGGACTTAAAATAACTAGCTCACAGCTGTGCCACATCTTAGACATGTTGCCTGACTTGCACCAGCAGCTCTGTCTTATCAAATGGACATGCCAACTATTATTTTTTAAGGACTACCACTGGTAAATAAATCCAAAGATTTAGTGTTGCCAATAAGTAATTACACAAAGCTTCTTAAGAACAGAGAAAATATAACATACAGCTGTCAATGTTGTAAAAAAATCCCATCTTATCAACATACAGGGTGCAGCCAGGGTCCATTTTCTTCAGAATTTAATCCAAACAACATGCACTCTGCCATGCCCTCTGATGCCAGCCATAATACTCAACATATATTCATCCACCAGCTGAATTGTGTGGTCTTGCACTACAGCATCTCATCAACACAGAGGTAAGTCTTCCCCTCTTGTATTCTTTTAGGCTTTGTTTTCATAGAAGCTGCAAAATTTTAAACCAAATTTTATTTCTTTTAGGTTCCATCTAAGCTTCTGTGGGACCACTGCACCAGAGGATCACATATATTTGTGTAAAATTATGTTGTGCTGCAAAATCATGGGGTAACCAAAGCAAGTCTAGAGACCAGAGGCAGAACTGAATGTGACAGAGGAAGGGGAAGAAAGTTTATCCTGTTGAGACATCCAGCACACGAATGAATGATAAACCCTCCCAACCACATGTCTATGGGAATTCTGTGGGTTCCAAGCCAGAGTAACAGTCTGTTTCACTGGACATGAATATTAAGACAGGTGAGTTTCAAAAATCATTGTCTGACTGCACAAGACAGTTTGGTCATGTTTGTTTCCCACTGAATTTAAGCAGAGCAAGATGATGTTCTAAGATATTTTACACCTTTCCTATGGACCAAGCTGAGTCCACCCACATGTGCCCACCAACCAGAGATGAAGTAATCCCTCTTAAAATGTCTTTTTATTTCAGATTCTTTTGCTTACCAGTATTGCACTAACATACGATGTAGAGCAAATATGTTTTCAAAAAGGAAATTTTAGTGCCACAGAGACTTGGGCTTGAGGCACAACTGATAGGCTGGTTAATGGTACTAGAAGAAAAACTGGGTAATTGTCTGCTCCTCACTGATGAGGTGGCTCTTATTCTTATATCATTAATAACTTGATAGATTGATTGCCTAAGAGCTAAGACTTAGCATGAAATTCTTCTCTATATCTTTCAGATTTAGGGGTCTGCAGTCTTAAATATTTTTCATATTCAATAGTGCTGGAAAAAATAGGAATTAATTTTGGTCTAACACCTGCTACAACACTGGAAATTAAATGAAATTAAGAGAAGAAATCAACTAAGTGGTTGTGGTTCAGTTATATTCTTTATCATTTGGGGACTGCATTGCTCTAAGAAACAACCAATCTCCTTGCTTTAATACTGGATATTCTTCATGGCACAGGGATTAATCCTGTCTGGTCCCCCAGCAATGTAAGGTCAGTGAGCAGAAGGGAAGGGACCACATTAAATCCGATACTTCTGTTAAAAAATAGCTATGGTGCAGCATGCTCAGGTTTCTGGACAACAAGAACCAGGTTTGTTTTGTGTTCAAGAGTATTACATGCATATCATGCCAGCTCACAGAAACTGAGGGAGCTTTTCCATATCATTCTATCAATTCCATGAGCTGAAAATTCCCTCCACCACAGACATACCTATTTTGAGTACAACCATCTTGTCACAAAGCAACTAGCTGTTGCTTACAAAACACAAAAGTCCTGGGAGTGGGAGGTTTTATTTTTGTTGCTAGTTTTGGTTGAAAATTACACAAGAGCTGGATGAAATACTGTTTATTACCACAGTGGCTGGTCCAGCACAACTCCTGCAGTTTGTAATTTCACCAGCTGGTGAGCACAGAGGGAGAGCCCAGCCCTCACCTGCCTGACAGTGCTCCCGTGCTGGCCAGGAGGCTGCTGGCTGTCCCCTGGCTGTGGCAGGGACCACCCTGGATGGGACAAGGACCAATGGCCCTGTCTTGCACGTCTCTCTGGTGATTATGCCAGTAAACACAGCTGAGGATGGGTGAAGTCAGAGCTGATCAGGGCACAGAGGGCACTGAGCTGCCCTTTCCATGCTGGGAGGATGCACAGTCAAAGCACCACTTTGAATTTGGAGACCAGTAGGGAAAGGTTTAAAAAGGAGTAGGTTTTTTCCATTAGGAACTATTTATCTACAAAGCCATGGGCAAAACCAGCAGTTGCCCCATCCTGCCAGTGAGAGTTTTGCACGAGTGCCCTGAGAGCTGCAGACATCCTGCACATATTCAGTAAATGCAGCAAGGTCCTGCTGCCTCCTAGAAAGGCTGTTATGTGTCCCCAGTCCCACCTGCCATGACAGAAATAAACCTCTAAGGTCATCCCCATGTGAACTACATTTTTTTTTTTCTTTTTAAATGGTGTGACCTTCTGTTGGAAAATCCTAAGTCAATCCCTTTGCATCAGCTCCTGTTTTGTGACAACAGAAAGCAAGGAACACACCGAGGCTTGGCTTGTATGTTCCAGGAAATAACAGGGAAACATCCCTGAAACTCAGCTCTCCAACATCTTGCTGTTCTGGTTCTTTCTTCAGGAGGTTTTAGAACACACTTGCATAAAAGAAAACCAAAACCCTGAAGACTGCAGGTGATGCACAGATGGCCCATAGGTTATTCTGGGACAAGAGAGATCAATTTAAGCCTCTAGATTATTTGACCCACACGATTTAACTCAGCAGTTTTCCTGCAGTATACTGGAAAGAGAAACTCAGTTCCAGGTAACACTCAAGCTGACCTCAACATTTACAAGCAACTGTACACTGGACCAGCTTTAACTGACTCAAAGATTCAGCTATACAAAAAAGGAGCTCTAGCATAGCATCAATGACCTGAAAACAGAGGAATTTTGAAAAAAAACACCCTCAAATCTCAAAAACATGCAACAATATCAGCTGCTGGTTTCCTCCAAGATATTATTTTGCAGGTAAATTGAATCATGCTCTGTCTGCAATCAGTGCATGCCACAGAGCAATAAATGCTCCATCCAGCACAAGGCAGCTGCACCAGTGAAAATGAACCCAGCCATGAGATGCAGCCATCAGGGAGAGCACCAAGGTACTGAGGGTAACCTATCTGTATTTGTTTCCTTTCTTTGTTGTCAACGGGAAACAGACATGCACTTAATTATGTTCCCATTCCAAGCCTAATTAGAGCCAGTTAGATGTTAAGTACTATTGAAGTGAAACAGGATTGAGTTTCTATCTGTTCTTCTGTTAATGCATACCTGGACAGGTCTTCTCTTCTATCTTAACCTGCTCTTCCAAGAATGAAAGGCACAACTTGTGTGACACATTTCTGGTGTGTTGACTGTCTTTTGATGCAGTGGTGGCCACAGCAAGTTGTAATAAAAATGCTTTGGGCAGGAGACTATTAGGAAAGACAATAAAAATCATGGGTTCTCCACTGCAGGAAATCTGCAGCAATCCTCCATCTCGGATAGCTTTTGGAATTGACTTGGACATGTTTCCATAATCTCTTTACAATGTCCTCCACCTTTTCTTTGGTTGAGGTCACAGCAGAGTATCTGGACAGCCCAAGCAAGCTGCAAACTGCCATGCACCTTTGTGTTCTCTTCAAGCATGGACAAATATCCCAGTCCAGGTGGAGATCCTTGCAGGCTGCACGGGCCTGCAGAGCCCAGGTCCCCATCTCTGGCAGACTTTCATCTGTGCTTGGGCTCCAAGCCCCAGCACAACTTCGAAGCCTTGGTACTGCCCAACTGCACTGATGCAGCACATCACAGGTTGTGCCATGACACAACCTGTGATGCCATAAACTGGCCTCAGTTTCAAGTCCAGATACAAAAAAAAATAAAACCCAAAATTCCAGTGCTACCTGGCAGGTTCAGGAAATTCTCATTTCTTTGAAAACTTCATTTTTCTAGAATTTCCCAAACCACTAAGTTTTTATCATTGAGAAGACTACCACCATCAAAAATGTCAGGTTTTGATATAGCTCCCATTTACTTTGAGAAACATACAAAATGAGCAATGTTTCATATTCTTTTGCCAAAAAATGCTAAAAGGAGTTCTCCAAATGCTTTAAAGTTTTTTTCCAGGTGGAGGCCCATGAGAAACTCTGTCCAAATGATAAATGTTTTTAAAACTTATCAAATGACTAAATCAGCATGGCCTGGCTGAATCTTCAGCTGCAGGAGATGTCCTCAGGTCCTCACAGTAAGAGTTTCTCATGTGCTGAGTTGCAGACATGCTTTGCTGGTGGCATTCTGTGCAATTTGCAGTTCCTGTGTACTGCATTCTCTGAAGCAGTGCCTGTAATCCAGTCTGGAATAAGATCCTGAGGAACTTGTCAGCTTCACTGGTGGCTTCAGTCCTGTGGCAGCAGCAGGCCTGAGCTGATCATGTCTGTCCAGAGGCATTAAGGCACTGAGTGGTTATGTGGGTCAGATAGCAGGGTCTTCCTTCTCTCCCCAGTTTTAGGAAATGTAAATGCTCCTCTTCCTATGATAGTTACAGGGTTTCATTCTCTTTTCTCCTCTCCTACATCTCTGCAGCACCTTTTAAGCATGCCAGCCTTTTCCTTAGGTCTGCTCCCAAGATCCAGAGGCTTCTGCAGATTAAGTCCATCACATCATTATTCACCTCATCACATTCTCCTAGCAATTAAACTCTTAAAAAAGACCCTTTCTGAATATAATAACAAAAAAATAACATTTCAGTTTGATCCATCCAAATCCACATTCAGCCCAAACCAAACCCAAGCTTTCCTCAAAGCCCTCAGCAAACATCTCCTGATAATAAATTAATGACAAGACAAAATTTTAGCCTTCTGCTCAGCCCAGGCTGTTGGTGGATATGGTGAGTCCTGCCTGGCTTTTGGGAGAGTGTGTCACTGCCAGCCTTACACAGTCACCAGACACCAACTGAACTCACCACAGCAGTTCAGGGAGATGGGAAAAGCAAGAAACAGAGAGGGAAGGGGGGCTGCTTGCTTATTTTAAAGATTTTAGTGCTGTCCCCAGAAACACAGAGAGGAACAAAACACATCTGCAAAACGCTACGTGGAAATTACAAAAAAAATTAATATTGACAACATTAACTTCCTCTCCTTTATTACAGCTCCTAAAAATCCTGTGTCCTTCTCCCAGAGCTCAAAGAACCAGCTCAGCTGTGAAGTAACAATAATCCAGCAAGACACAAGTGTGCCAGGCTTCAGAGTCCTTCAGTGCAAGGGAAATTCAGATGCTTCCCTCTCCTACCCCAGAACTGTTAAAGAGACAGAACATTTCAACCATGTGCCCACCACCGTGAGAGAGAGCTAAGATGGAAAGAAGCCTGCTCTGCCCCTGTGGAATCTTCTCTGAGAGATTATTAAATGTTAATTAATAGAAATGAGCCTAAAGAAGTCACGTTATGCAAATAAAAATGGTGTACGATATCTGTCAACTGCTTTCCACAGTCACTTCTGGAGTCCTGCATTTTATTCTAAAGATTCAGTCGCCGAGGTTTGCAGGGCACTGAGATCAACAGGGCTGAAAAGTGCAAATTTGGTGACTGCAGAAGGGACTCAGCACTACAGCAATGCCATCATCTCTGTAACAAGCGTCACTGGGCTTAAACAGCACGTGAAAGATTGAAGGAGATGTTTCTGCAAGCTCACATGCACAAAGAGCCTTTCTAGATATTCATCTATTAACTCAGTGGCACGTAAATTTGTAGGACAGTTGCAACAATAGAAGAAACGATGATAAAAATCCAGAGATGGAGACAACTAACGGTACCAGGTAACCTAATTTCCCTCCCTAACAGCACAGGGAATTGATAAATAGTCACAGAATCAGAGATAAAATCAGATTATTGGATCCATTTTAAATTCCCTTGGTTTACCTACGATAATTGCCTCCATTTCCTTGACAAGCAAGGCTGGAATGAACCAGCATCCAAGGACTCTACTGCTGTTTTCACAGAGAAGTGCTAACAAGGCCTCCCCAGCACCTTTCCCCAGGATTTATATTTACCCTGTTTAGGCACAAACAGGGTAAATATAAACAGGTTATACAACAGGTTGCTCAGAGCACGAGGGAATGCTAAACAGCCAAATGTTTGCTACACACACAGTGGCACTCCCCCACAGCCTCGTCTCCTTCCCTGTGAAAAACCAGAATTCCTGCCACAGCTTGGTTATGAATGCATCCTATGCCTTCCCAAACAGAACTGAAACAACTTCTAAGTCACCCACAGCCCTCCTTCACCAGCCCAAACTGACCTCTCAACGTGAAAATGTCACCGTCCTCAGTCTACAGAACTGTCCTGATGCAAAGCCCAAGGTCAAGGGGTCGCACCTGCTGAGATGCAAGCACAGCTCCACAAGCTGAAAAGAAGGAGCATTTAGCCAATGGCAAAGTCAGGTGTTCCATTAAATGAGGTGTAAAATGCTAATTTGTACTGAAACCATTCAATTTTCAGGACCTGAAAAATCCCAATCAAAACCCCACTAAACTAAGCCAAGCTGGGTACACATCCCAAGAAGTGACTTAGAAAGGTGACTCTGGAGTTATGGTTTCAAACACCTTCTAGCCTTATTTTGGTTGTTTGTTTTTTTTTTTAAATCCAGTTATTTGTTTAGCCAACAGAATTCACCTTGGGCTATGCTCACTAGAAACAGCCATTATCTTTAATCTTTCATGTATATCATTATGAGAACAGAACAGGAAACAACTGACTTAAGGAGGCAACTGCATGAGGTTTGTGTCTGAACAATGGAGCACTTCAAACCTGTCATGATAGAGGGATACTGTGCATTTTTGAGAGCTTGGGTTGGGTTTTTTTTTTGAGATTTCAGGTAACTACATATGAGTAATAACACTTCTTTCTAAAAGTATAGCAGTGTTGACTTTGCAATCAAATGGAACCACCAAGAGATTGAGCAATCTAAGCCACATGGGAAAGCCAAAAATTTCCCAAAATATTTCCTTTAAAACCATCTGCTAACATATACTTTGAAAGAATTAAAAGAAAAGAAATACAGGCATGGTAAGAGGTATTAAAAAGACCAGAAATACACAGGAACCAATACAGAAGTACTGGAAAGAAGATGTGAGGAGAAAACCAGTTAATTCAGGAACCCAGCTGGACACTTACAGGGGAGATGACTAACGCCACTAGTAACTCAAAGTGACACACAAATTTAATCCCACATTATAAAGCACAGCTGCGTTTGAGGATGGCCAGGAGTGGAGCCATCAATCTGTGTTCCTGAGCAGGCCACCACACGTGCTCTTTGTCTCGGTCATCTCCCGGAAAACAGCTCTGTGAGCCCCTGGAATGTCGAGGGAATGCCCCCTCCACCCCCCTGCCACAGCAGGAGCTGCCTGTCCCAACAGCAGAGACACCCCCAGCACCCACAAGTGACCTCCTTTTGGGGAATTCTGAGCAGATGGAAAGGAAGGGGGGCACTTCAGAGCAGACACCAAGACTTTCCACACCTCCCATGGCAGAGGGACACTGAGCCCATCGTCCTTCATGGGGCCATGTCCAGACCCCCTGACCTCCACGCCAGTGACACACATTCCCAGAGGAACCGGCTAAAAGAGGAGGAACCATATGAAAACACACAGCTTCAACCTTTTTTAAAATCACAGCCCTGGTGTGGCCTCACAGCCAGGCAACATTTACCTGCCCACCATTCTCCTACCGCCTGCTAACTTCCAAGGGGTTACACCAGGATGCACAGGTCTATTTTCAAAGCAATAAAAACTACCACTAACTATGACTAGCTACCCTATTTCTGATTTTGTCACATAGACAAAGACACGCCAAGTTCTAAGAAGCTAATATAGTCCCCAAAAACTTTGGAAGATTCTCTTCAGATCAGTGACCCACCTTGGAACATTATCTAGATGGAAACTCTATTTCCACGCTTTTATTACATTAACTGACAGCAAGAAAACCCAATTCCAGCAGGACAGCACACACAAAGCTCTCATTTGATTGCCGAGTGTCTCAAAGGGCCTAGGATCAGAAAGTAATCACTTTGCTATGGTGCTTATTTGGGGCAACAGCAAGCTTTGCATGGAAGACAAAGCCCATTTTCTTCAGCCATAGAACTTTAAGGACAAGTGAATGTACCCTTAAAGCTCCCTCCCAAAACACATTGAGGCAGGCAGTTAATTTGGTAACAAAATATATTTAGAAGGCTACAATGAAATATTAATTATACACGTGTTTTAAGACCAAAGGTTACTTAAGTACTAGACAAATACAAGATACTGAGGGGTGCTTCAAGGTTTCTCTCTCCTATAAAAAATTCACTTAGAATTCTAATCCAAAATTCATCTTCTCTTAAAAACAGGACAGGCTGTATCTCAGATTTCTATGCAAGCAATTTATGATACCCAAAAGGAAAAAAATAAAGATAGCTAACAGCCAAGCAAAGCTTTTATCACCTTTTTTAATCTACTAGTTCCAAACCAGGTGCATTCAGTACAGAATTCTGATTAGGAAAAAATGGCTGTTGAATTTTTATTACTACATCCCTTAAGGACCAAAAGCGGTAACCTTAGGCATTTAATGTGTTCTATGAATAACAATACATATGAGCACACAAAAAGCTTGTTATCTCTGTTTATGGAATTTTTTTACCATGTTGATACATTTATGGAAAGAAGTTGGGAAGTATGGTGAGGAGGAGGAAAGGAAGCTATGAAAATAACAAATTACATTAAACAAAACCTATTTGGAAAGGAACAAGCTACACAGTATGAAATTTGAATTAACTGTGTCTCCCTATTACGGTCCTACAGCTCCCAGGGAATCCGTGCAGCCTCATTTAATGCCTATGCTAAAAGCCTCCACCTATACACATTTGTTCCACAGATACAAATGAAATTCGTGTTTAACCCTGACAAAAAAAATCACTTGTTGGGGGAACATGCTGCATACACACATTTTCTTATTTTATAAACAATGTGAAACACACAGAAGTCCTTCATGATGGCTCAGAACAGCTCACTGGGTGCAAAGAAGCATCTTCTCCCCTCTCCCTCACATCTGTAACCATCTGACCCAACAGGCAAACAGTGGCCACCACACACCACCCTGTCACAGGATGAGTTTCTGCCCTGTATTATATCACAACTCCATTCCCACAGCCAGAAAAAAAAACCCCCATACAAACTGCAGCTAAGCAACACAGAGCTTTCTCCTTCAGAAATCAGCTTACAACCTCTCCAAAAAATGTGGGAAAGCCGTCAGAATGAAAATTTACAAACCAGCCATTTGTGGCGCTGGCATGGTTTCCTTCTGGTATTTAGATCAGTCCAAGAAATAAATTTTTAAAATAGTCCCTCCAATAGAATCCTTCCCATATTTTCAGCTCTGAAAATTCATAAGGACTCAAATTGAGTTACACTGATTCTGGTGCCAGCAGCTCCTAAGAGTACAAAAATCACTCCAGAAAACAATGGAGGTGGGGGCTTTGAAGGAAGTCCATGCATCCCTCAGCTCTCAATCCTGACTGAAAAAAAGAAATGAGTGTACAGCCAGAGAACATCATGGTTTTGCTCTCCTCATGGAGACAGCTGCACCCTTGCTCCAATTTATCCTAAATGGATTCAGAGCCCAGAAAGGGGACAAAAATGTTAATTAGTTTTGTTCTTCCTTTTAGCACAGAAGAACCGATAAAGACTTAGAATCTGCTGTCAAATGCTCTGGACCTTTACCAAGTCCTTTGCTGTCTCCTCCCACTGAGACCTGCCTAGGTGTCCCCAGGCTGGTGCCTTGAGAAACCAGATGGAACAGCAAGCATGATTCTTCATTCTCCTTTGATCATGGCTGCAGGATTCTGTCTCCAACCATTGATTTCCTCCTCCTTTTCCAGGCTCGAGGAAGGGGACAAACACAGACTCTGGTGGCTGTCAAATGTTAAGTAACTGGAATGTTAAGTAACTGGAAGAGTGGGCCATGCCCTTGGAGAAGATCAGGACAGACGGGAGCCTGACCCACAGCTGAGAGGAGAAGAATTCACAGCACAGCATCCCACCAGCACGGCCGCCTTGCTGGAGCCCAGACTGGAGCTCAGCTGTGTTATTTACCCTTGAGGTCCCAGCTGTCAACCTGGCCTGGCATCGTGACAGCCTGTGGCACAAATGCCCTCGGCCAGCTGCTTGGCTCAGTGTACAATTCTCTCTTTTAAATGAGATTAGTGTCGGTGAAATGTGCTAGCTCAACGGGCGTGCTGATCTAAGTCCTCTGTTTATTCGGGCTACAGCAGATACAACGATCACTTAAAAAAAAAAGACTCAGTTTTAAAAGATGCCATGAATTTTCCTGAGCTCCTGCAGTTGCTCACCCATCACAGGATGAAGAGGGGTTTCTTACAGATCTGCTGAGAACAGAGGACTGGAAAGGAGGAATCTTGAAACTGTGGTAAGTATATCCACTTAGCCACCTACCTCCTGAGACTGATGTGAAGGAACTACTTGCCAACAAAAAACCCAACAGATGATTCCGGCTCCCTATCCATTTCAGTCATCAGACACATCTGCTGCCACCAAAATTATTAAAAAAGAAGGGGAGGGATATGTTAAATATCGGGGGGGAGGTAAGAAGGCGGCAATAACACCGAGGTACTGCCATAAGTAGGGATAAGCCAAATGTGTTTTGGTTATGCTTTAAAAAAAAAAAAATCTGAAAGCCTATGAAGTTAAAGATGAAACAGCTGAAGTCCTATGTTCACTGTAAGGATGTCAAACGCTATGGCCATGAATAAGCAATTCTTTGTTTAGAATGCCTTTTTAAGCAGAAAGATGAAGATTCGAGTCACCGTGTTTCACAGGCACTTTCCACACAGCACAAAGCTACCAAAGCGGCAGAGCACAGGCAGCTCCCGTGGCTGGGAAGCGACAAACGCGCCTCGGTGCCCGCGCCGCTGATGCGCGGAGCAGGTCCCTAACAGCACACAGCGGGGCCATTACCGTGCGCTGTCACCGTGTGCTGTCACCGTGTGCTGTCACCGTGTGCTGTCACCGTGTGCTGTCACCGTGTGCCATTGGAGGTCCTTAACCTGCGATCGCCGCCGCGGTCCGCGGCTCCTGCCGGCGATCTGCTGACTAACAGGCCGGGGAGCTGCGAAAACCCCCAGCCCCCGGGGTCGCCCGAAAAACGCGGCCGGGCTGCCCGTCAGGCAATCGCGGCAACTCAATTAATGCATCTGGGTCAGGAACATGGTTTGCGGGAGCCCGAGCCCGGTTACGAAACGCGGGCAGCGCGGCCGGGGCTCGGGACCGCGGCTCGGGGGCAAAGCCAGCCCCGCCGGGGGCCGCGGCTGCGGCGGGCAGGGCGGACACGGTCCGGCGCTGCGGACACGGTCCGGCGCTGCGGACACGGTCCGGCGCTGCGGACACGGTCCGGCGCTGCGGACACGGTCCGGCAGGCCAGGGGGGCGGCGGGGAGGGGGCAGCGTGTGGAGGCTCTCGCGGAGACCCCTGCAACTTTCCCCCGCAGGGGCTCGGGAGGGATGTGCTCGCCGCGAGAGGAGGCAAAATCCATCATTTTTTATACATAGATACGTGTGTATGTACGTGTGAGCTCCTGTATATGCGTGAGTGTGCATGCAGAGCTGTGTTCCGGCGGGCATGCCCCGTCCCCGCTCGCCCAGCCGTGCTACCCCGGCTGCGGAGCCCCCGGTGCCCCCCGCCCCGGGCAGGTGGGGCCGGGGGGTGCCCGGCGCTCCCTGTGTGCCCGCGCCGAGCCGCGCCGCACTCACCCAGAACACGAAGGAGTAGATGATGAGGAGGGTTTTCAGACACGTTATCACGGGTTTGGTCTCCATTCTCCTCGATGCCATAATACTGAGATCCCGGCTGCAGGCTGGGCGCGGGAGGAGGCGGAGGAGGAGGGAGGGGAGGGGGAGGGAGAAGGGAGCGGGGGGGCGGAGGGAGGTGAGCTCAGCGCCCGGCTGCCGCGGCCGGGCTCACCGCGCCTCCTGCTGCTGCTGCCGCCGCCGCCCGGGGACCCCCGGCCGCCCAGGGCAGCGCACAGGGGGCTCCAACAGCAGGGGTGGCATTTACTGGAATATCTCGGGCGGGGGGGGGGCTGAGGTTTTGAAAGATGAGGTGAAGGACACCCCCCGGCCGCCCCCTTTTCTCGGGAAGGTGCTCGGAGGCTGCTCAGGGGCTTGGGGATGGAGGCGCTGCATGGTCGGAGCTGCAGAGGGAATTGCCGGTACGGGAGAAAATCTCTTTCAGTGTCACGATTAAAATGTGTGTTCCTGCGCAAGCTTCAAAGGTCTGGAGACCACAGCAAGGGCAAGCAGCACAGGTTTGACGGCGCTCTGGTTACAGCCGCGCAGTCTGGCTGAGCCAGGCTGTACCTAAGAGCGAGAAGCTGCACCGAAGCCATTAGGGGGACCGGGCTCCTCCAGCTCTCCGCATGTGGCGTGCCCCTCCTGCAGCTCTGGTGCAGGTGACCGTGTGGAGACTGTACGAGCTGTGACCTGTGAACGGTGCCTTACAGGGGCAGCTCATGAAGCTGGGGTGCTGCTGGAGCCTGGCCCTCAGCCCTGGCTTCATGTCAGCCTCGAATCTGAACTCAGGGCTAAAACTGCTCTGGACACTGAACCCCAGCTACACTGATCAGAAGCCTCATACTGCTCTGTCTTTGAGAGCCTCAGCTTCAGCTGGAACAGGTCTGGAACAGGTCTGTTCCAGCAGAACAGACTCAGCTCTGCCTGGAGTGTAACACACCGCGGAGAGAGCCCAGAGCTCCGGAGAGAGAGGCCAGAGCTCCGGAGAGAGAGCCCGGAGCTCCGGAGAGAGAGCCTGGAGCTCCGGAGAGAGAGCCCAGAGCTCCGGGGAGAGAGCCCAGCACTCCGGAGACAGAGCCCGGAGCTCCGCAGAGAGAGCCCAGAGCTCCGGAGAGAGAGCCCGGAGCTCCGGAGAGAGAGCCCGGAGCTCCGGAGAGAGAGCCCGGAGCTCCGGAGAGAGAGCCCAGAGCTCCGGAGAGAGAGCCCGGAGCTCCGGAGAGAGAGCCTGGAGCTCCGGAGAGAGAGCCCAGAGCTCCGGAGGGAGCCTGCTTCTCTTCCCTGTCACCGCAGCCCCCAGCCCTCTGGAAATCCAGCAAGGGATGGCCAGCAGGGAAATAACCTAGTCTGAGACTGGAAAGGGAGCTGATCCTGCAGAGCCTGGCAGCAGAGCAGCGTGTGGGTCTCACCAGCTCCTCTGGGTGGGTGGGGATAGAAAGGGCTTGTGGGCTGGCTGCCTCCAGGAGGAGCACGGCCAGAATGAGGGCACACATGTGCCTTGGCAGCCCAAGCTGCTGTGCCAAGGCCACGGGCAGGAACAGAGGGGATTCCTTTGGGGGTTTTTTCCGTAGCTCACATTTTGGAGGAGGTTATGTGTGCAGGGGAGTGGATGCTGGAACACTGCACGTCCCTCCTGAGTGGTGTGCCTGCACGCCCCGCAAGGCAGGGATCTGAACTATGGCTTTAACTGCATTAAAATCAAAACAGGGTCAACGCTAAACAGCGAATCTCCTTAAGCTACAGAAGTAGTGTAGGTTGTGCAGCTGAGACATATCGAAGTGATGAAACAGCCTTTGCCATTCAAGAGACAGTGTTTGGAAAACAGAGTGAGAAAAACATGGTTCCTGAGCAAGTGCTTTTGTAATATGCAGAAATTCTGCCATGAGGACTGCTGCAGGATTTTGCTGGGTTTAACTTATGACTTTTAGAGCTGTTAGCCTACTCTTTCCTGAAACAATGAAGGCATCTAAAAGATGCTTGGAGAGGGAGTATTCTGCAGGAGATACAGGGTTTTTTAAGCAATCACCACTTTTGTGGAAAATTCAGACGACAGGTGCATAAATCTTTGTTGGCTTGGCCATTAAAATGTAAATACGTGCACTAACTGCAAAAAATTGTATTGACATTAACAACAGTTATAAATATTCACTGTACAAAAATTACACTAAGATTTTTGACAGAAAATAGCTATGAGCTGGAGAATTCTCTTCCTTCCCCTCACACTTGGGCTGTAGAAAAGATAAATGCTGCTGTCACAGCCCAGGGGACAGCAGCCATTTATTTCAGTAGCTATGGTTATACTTCCCCTCCCCTTCAGGTGTTTTTAAGAAAGCATGAAACAAACTATAATATCAATCAGAATGGATATTTTGGTAGATGCTGATTTTGACAAAGACTCATATTTTCTCCCAGTAGCATGTGATTTTAGGTCACTCTGTCCCATAGTGCCTAATTTGAGACACATCCCCTGAGTCTTCTCAGAAGGATGAGTTGGGGATCTAAACTACATGAGTGCCTACAAATCCTCCCCTGATAGTGCTGCTAAAACTCACAGGATTTTGCACCAGGGAACCAGGGAGGAAACAGAGGTGCAAGAAGAAAAGCAGACATCAGGAAATACAGCTCCTTTCTTCATGAATGTCAGGTCCTGGCAGGGATGATGTCCTGAGAACTGAGAAACAGAGGCTCCATGGTATCTCCTCCTGAACCTACAGTCTTCTCACGAGGCTGTCTTTGGAGGAACTCTGGAGCATATACTTTATTGGATGTAGATGCAAATTTTGGATTAAAATTGAGAATGTCTGAACAGAGCTGAACAAAAATCTGCCTGATTACAGCAAATACCATTAAAATATGACAAGAGCACTGAGCCATCAAACATTTTAGGCTTAAATGGAATTACTGAACAATTGCTAGCCTTTATATGTGGCTTGGAAACACATCTACCTTTTAAAATTATTTTTATCATAGTTTTGCAGATTTGGGAGGGCAGATTTTCAAGTATTACTTGAACAAAACCAAAGCAAGCCTTTCTAAAGCAAAATACATTTTCAGTTCTGTAATCCATGTTTGCAAAGTTGGGAACATAATTGCTCTTCACATCTCCCCACAGAGAAAACATTCTTGTAGTTATTCAAAACAGGACATTTTTGCCTAACTGTGTCATTTGAAAAATATTTCTTCAAAACACTGGCAGTTTGCAGGGGTTTCTTCTTCAATCTGTAAACTCTTATTTCTTCAGGAGGCACAGGGAATATCCTCTGTCTTAATAAGTCTGTTTGCAAAGCATCGGTCTAGAAGGAGCTCCTTCATCCTATGGCAGAGCATTGTACCATAGGAAGTGAAAATGAGGACTTCCATCCTTACCTGAAGCTGACCTTGGCTTTTTGGTAGTTAAATGGCAACTTTCTGGGGAAAGTGGTGGTAAAACATAAAGGTCTCACACTCTTCTGCAATTTTATCAGGTGAGAAATGTAGTGCTTTGTTCCATTCATGCCCATTCTGGCCTTTCCTGGATTTGCTGTGGTGCTGTTGAATATAAAGGCAGCAACATCTCCTATCTCTTATTGGGCATTCAGGTTTATAATCCACACTCACTTCATCCTCCCTGGAGAGCAGAGGTTTTAGGGGTTTTTTGTCCTTTTCTCATTCCTCCTGCCTCCATGAGGCCTTGCCAGTGGCTGTCCTCAGCTGGGGGAGCCCACAGCCTGCGTCACTCCATGGCAGAGAAACCACAAGCTTTGTGGCAAAATGCAGGAAGCAGGAGGAAAAACAAGTGTCTGATAATTTTGATAATTTTGCTTCACTCGTGGTTCACAGGTGAGTTCAGGCAGCTCCGTACAGGTCCCACAGACACATCTGCATCATGATTCAGCTCTAAAAAAGCAGAGCTCTCGCACAGCAGCCAGTTTGTCACATGGCTGCTGGCTGCATGCTTTTGGCAGATGCATCAGTGGGACCAAGCTGCCAGGCCCAGGCCCCAAAATGTGTCTTCTAAAGATGCCTCAGGCTTTATAGGTCCCCAAGGAAGAGATGTGGGGTTACAAAACCAGTGCCAGAGAATGATTTTCCAGAAAAGGTCCTGTAAGGAGATGAATGCAGTGTTGACAAAGTCAATCAAGGTATTTCCATTTACCACAACTTGGAAATAAAGGCCCAGTCTCCTGCAGCACAGGTGTCATGGGTTATGTAACTAAAAAAATGTTTATTCTATTTTTCCATCTGTTGAAATCGGTTGGAGAGATGTTTTCTTTATCTCTTGTATAATCCATTCCTCATAACTCCAGGGGAGAGGGGGCAGGTGCCTTCTGTTAATGGGCCAGCTGTTAAAACCAGGTGGGGCAGTGTTCTTTATCTCTTCCAGGACCCATCCTCCCTCCAGGGGATATCTGCTGTTAATGGGCCATCAAGGCTCACTACATGGCTGATAAAATTACATCATCCCATTGGGAATGCTCCACCCAGGGGGAGGAGCCAAACATTCCCACCTGGATAAAACCTGAGATTCAGAACACCAGGGCAGCCTGCTTTCTACTGGATTCCCAGAGGAAGACTGGACCCATCTCACCAGCACTGGACTCTTTCTTCAGGATCATCTCTTTCAACAGAACCACACTCATTTCTCCAGGAGGATTTATTTGGACTGCTTCCAACACCAACAGGGTGTCAGGTCATATTCCTGACTCTGTCAGGGTTTCAAGGATTTTTGTTTGTTTGCTTGTTTTTTGTACTACTACATTTGTATTTTTAATATTCCTAACAGTAAAGAACTGTTATTCCTATTCCTAAATCTTAGCCTGAAAGCCTTTAATTGTAAAATTATAATAATTTGGAGGGAGGGGATTTACATTCTCCATTCCAAGGGAAACTCCAGTTTTCCCTGGCAGACACCTGTCTTCTCAAACCAAGACAACAAGCAGTGCAGATAAGGGAGCAAATACAGACATCAGCCTCAGTAGTTTGGCAATGGGTATGGGTTAGGATGAAATTCATATTCAGCACTGATTCAATACAAGGGGCTCATGGGCTGGCTGTGCAGTATTGAGATCATAGTGCTTACCCTGATGGGCAGCAGTACATGTTTGCAGAGGAAGAAGTACTACTGCTAAGAAACGCTCTTAAACCTTTTAAGAACTTCTTTAGGATGCTTTATAGGAAATACCTCATTCTCTCTGAATTATGCTCAGTTTATGTTATGTTAGGCCAAAAAGAGATGTTCTTTATCCTGTTTCCCTTCCGAGTGGGCATGTAATATCTGGCTTTTATCAGTAACTTTGATACAAATAAGCTTTTCATAGCTCTTTGTATTTCTCAGAAAATGCCTTGATTTAAAAGGGAAGTTTATGGCTGTTCTGTAGGCAGGTACTTCTCATGGCCTGTGATGACTTTTCTGATTACTGCAAAGCTTTGTGAAGTGTTCTCTTGAAGGGAATGGAACAGAAATACATTTGTGACAAAGCATAACTACCACAACAGGATAAATTAAGATCACCAGCATTTACAGAGGGAGGGTGGAGGACTTGGAAAAGAAAAGAAGTCAGAAAGCAGAAAAATACACAAAGGGCAGGTCTATATTATTTCAGGAGAAACATTATTACATCTCTAAATGATGAGAGTTTTGACACACAGTAAGAAAAATGGAGCCACACAATTTTAATTTCTTCATCTTTAGCAATAAAGTGACAATTAACCCTGCACATTTGCCAAGTCACTCAAATTGATTTGTCACACTATATTTTCTCTGTTTTTTTCTTTTCTTTGTAGTTATGAATAACAACATCAGATTCTCTCCTGTGTGTCTCTGGAATACCTGGACATTTCTTAAGGTCAGTAGATAATTTGCAATAATCTTGGGAGGAATTAAATAATTTCTTCTTCTGGAAAGATCAGTGTGAGGGATGAAAAATCATTTATGAGGTCCCCCTCCTCCGTGGTTTTCTGTTATTTAACTTCTGTCAAGAAGTTAGAAAACTGTTAGGTTAAAAAATTAGGTTAAACTGCGAACACCAAAGCATTCACTACTGTTTGTATTTTCCTCCTTTTCATTTCCTTGACTGTGCCATGATTTGTTTCCACTAGATTTCTCTTTTGTGTGCCCTGAAGCAAATACAGGCAGAACTGGGGATCTCAGCCTCTTCTCCAGTGCTGGCAGAAGTTACCCATGTCATCACTGGTCTGGGAGTGTTTGCCTAAGAAATGGGCAGAAGAGCAAATCCAGCTTTTCTGTTCTGCAGCAATCCCCCCACATGACAGACACAAGCTCCTGGCTGACACGGGACTGTCTGCCTGCATATTGTGTGGTATTTTCTGGGCTGGGTAAGACACTGATCTGCCTGGCCACCTGCAAGGACGTGCCAGGCCCTGGACCTTGTCTCTGACAGCAGTCACAGGTGTACATGGGGGAGGACCCTGACCTCTTGCCTTGGCTGCTCCCACTCTTGATGCCCCAGCTGCAGACTCTGGATTTTATGTGTCAGCCATAAGAGCTCTGCAGCAAGAGTGTTCCCATCTCCCAGCAGAGACCACTCCAGTTACAGTCTGGAAACAGGTTCGAGAAAACTTCATTTTTCCCTGAGGTTTGCTTTTCCTTGTATGCATCTCAGGTCCAGTTCCAGAGGAAAGGAAACCATAACCGAAGTCTTGTGCAGCTGTTTGAGCAGAAAGGGGATTCTGGATGTCCTCAGCTCATGGACAGCAGGATGAGGAAAGCTCAGGTGTGAGACAGCTGATGGACCATGGACAACATGGATGCTGCTGAGGGAGGTCAAGCTGTGGAATGTGATATTCCAAGGGACCCTGTGAAGAGCACCACAGAGGTTATGGGAACACCAAGAGCTCTTTAGTCAATTCACAGAATCACAGAATCACTGGGTTGGAAGAGACCTTCAAGATCATTGAGTCCAACCCAGCCCTAACACTTCATATAAACCATGGCACTGAGTGCCACATCCAGTCTTTTTTTAAACACATCCAGGGGTGGTGACTCCACCACCTCCCCAGGCAGACAATTCCAGTACTTTATCACTCTTTCCATAAAAAACTTTTTCCTAATATCTAGCCTATATTTCCTTGGCACAGGTGAAGACTGTGTCCTCTCATTCTGTCAGTGCTGCCTGGAGAAAGAGACCAACCCCACCTGAGCACAGCCACCTTTCAGGGTATGGAGAGTGATAAGGTCACTCCTGAGTCTCCTTTTCTCCAGGATAAACAACCCCAGCTCCCTCAGCCATTCCTCACAGGGTTTGTGTTTCCAGCCCCTCACCAGCCTCGCTGCCTCCTCTGGATGCGCTCAAACGTCTCAATGTCCTTCCTAAACTGAGGGGACACAGCTGGACACAGCACTCAATGTCCTTCCTAAACTGAGGGGACACAACTGGACACAGCACTCAATGTCCTTCCTAAACTGAGGGGACACAGCTGGACACAGCACTCAATGTCCTTCCTAAACTGAGGGGACACAACTGGACACAGCACTCGAGGTGTGGCCTCACCAATGCCATGCTCAAGGTAAAATTAGACCATGTACATAATGAAAGGAATTTGAGGTACACTGCATGGTTTTTGATCCAATGTGTTTTCTCTCCATATGGTTTTCCTCTCTAGTTTTGCTTCTCCTCCTCTAAACAATGGCTCCTCTTCTTGTCTTCAAAAGACTACATGATTGATTTTTAAAGTTGCCATGTATCTTAAAACAATATGCTAGTGATGAAAAGAGAAAAAATGACAACAAAATATTAGCGTGTTTTAACAAGTAGAATTATGCTGTATAAAGCAATAACATTTAAAAACCGATTTATTACAGGAAAAGTGTATAACAACAAATCTTAAAACAATGAAAGAAAAAAGACTCGGAGCACATCTTGTGCCCACATCTTGTGCCCACATCAGTGCCAGTGTAGGCAAAGTTTTGTTTTTCAAGGACAGCCTGCTGTGTGTTGTGTACAGGTATCTCCCACACGAGCACACAAAAGCTCTGGCTGCAGCTCAGAGGCCCAGCTGCTCATTGTGGAGCAGATTCCTTCCCTGTGAGGCTGGGGAAGGGAGCAGACATGAACTGCTCACTCAGACCCTGCTCGTTTCTTGGGTGAGCTGGGAGGTGGACGAGAGCAGCTCTTCTTCCCTTGTGGAGGCTTTTCTTGCTTTGTGCCCACATCCCTTCCTTCTGGAGGAGCAATCTGTTCCCTGGAGACACCCACTGCTTGTCCCTGTCAGGCTCCCTCAGCAAACAGCTTCATTTCCTCCACAGCCATCCAGCAATTCCCTAAGCCCTTGGGTGAGGAGCTCTGCTCCTCTGAGAGGAGGAGCAGCAAGCAGTTGTGTCTCAATTTGTGTCAGGCTGCCCAGCACTGCCTGCCTGACCCTTAGCACACCCTCCAGCTCTTCCTGGGCTTTGACTGCCTGGGCTCAGCTTAGGTGAGGGGTGCAGCTGTCCCATCTTGAAGCAAAAGTTTGGGGAAATGCTGTGAGAAGCCTTGGTGGAGGTGCAAGGGCTGCCTTCTCTCTGGAGGTGCTTTTAGGCTGGGCACTCTCCTCATAACGCTGCAGCCACATTGGAGCCTGTGCTCCAGGCTGGCCACCCACCCGAGATGGACTCAGGTCAAGGAATGCAAGAACCACACACAGCTTGTTCACAAAGCCTCCCTGGCACTGCAAACAAAGCACCATATGCTCGAGCAGCTGGAGCTAAAGAACGAGCCCAGGAAGAGAAGGGCAAGGGAGGTGCAGGGGGAGAGCACCAGGACACCTTGCTGCATGCTCACCTCCTTATGGGCACTGGTGGGTCTCCCCTCTCCCTCTCCCTCTCCCTCTCCCTCTCCATTTTCTGATATCCTGCCTCGAAGTTTGCTACTCCACAGGCATCTTTCCCTTTTTCCTGCTTTTGGACACCATCACTCCCCTCCTCTTTGCCTTTCAGTCTCCCCTGCTGTCCTGTCCTGGCTGCAGGTGCAACTCTCAGCAGGATGAGCAGCCTGGGCAGGGAGATGAGGTCCTGGCCGTGTGCCATTGTCCCCAGCACAGAGCACGGCTGGTGAGCCCTGGTGCCACTGTCCTTGACACGTAAGGCACAAAGGCTGCTGCACTGCTGGCCTGTCACACTGGGCCTGCTGCATCCAGACTGGAGATACACAGCTTTTTAATCAACAGGTAATCAACTAGGGCCTTCCTTTATAAGGATGCATAGTGGAGGCTGATAAAATTTCTATTGATTTATTGCCTTTGAAATGTGTGACATCCTTTGTCCTAAATTGTACGTATTCATTAATATTTCTTCTTTTTCTGGACCGCCCCTAGAAATATACTTGTATTAGGAACTGAGATAAATAGTTTCTTGACTCATTTGAAATATTTTTACTGATGTCACTTGCGTTCAATACTCAATTTCATATAGCAAAAGAAGACATAAAAATGGGGCTGGATAAACCTCACCACAGCAACTCACTGTGGAAACAACCTCTGAAAAACCCCCTACGTTATCCTGGAGTTTCTGAGCCAAGGATCACAGGTCAGTACCAGAACATCCCATATCTTCTTGCTGTCATGCTGGCCTCATGGATGAGGGGTACAAAGCATGGCCTCAGTCCCTGGGGGTCACTGCAGGAGTCCCAGTGACACTTGTTGGGGTGTCCCCGTGGGGAAGAAGAACTCAGCAAGTCTCTTACTCATCACTTTGGTGCCTGAGAACCCACAGGCTTTAGACAATTTAGTTTCTCTGACTCTCCTCTTTTTCCATTTCAGTGTTTTCCCTCCACCTCACATTTTTCAGTCCTCTGCAAGCCCCAGGCCAGCCTGCAGGCCTGCACAGGACCTTTTATCCTGCAGAGCACCCTCGGGGAGGTTGGTGTGGCAGTTCCATGATGTACACAAGTAAAGGAGCTACGAGGACTGCACAAGTCACACCAAACCAAACGAGATTGAAGACTGCGTTTTGCTGGTTCTGGTGAATTCACAACACAGCAAGGGCCTCTATAATCCTCATGAATTATGATATTATTTCTGTGCAGGAGCAGCACAATAAGGACACAGGGTGGGTCCACCATGGAAGTGGTACCATAAGGAGAGACTTCACCACTTCCATGCAGGAATAAAAGAACCAGGCACACCTTTCTGGGATGTGTTTTGGTGCAGGATTTGGTATTTAGTGCCTGGATAACATTACTGACCTTCAGAGCTTTGCTGTAGTTGGTAAAGCAGTATCAAATAAAATAGAAAGTTCTGCATTTGCTTTCTCCTGAAGATTTTTCTGTCAAACTGGGTCAACTTCTAAGTAAAGCAGGAGATCATTTTAGTCTGTCAGCACTGCAAAACCAGCCTGGTATTTGAAAATTACTTGTATGCTTGAAAATGATGTGGGCTCTGGATTTGGCAGGCAGTATTGTTTAAGATCTAATGGTATATAATTCAAAACCTGAACCTTTCTGCTTTGCTGAGCTTACCATTATTTTAGCAAATGTTTGTTTTGGTGGGGTCTTGGGGGTAATATGAGCAAATGAAAACTCCATGATGATATTTCTTCCAATACTGAAAATTAAAAAAATAAACAACATCCCCCCAATTTTTTAAGCAGTAGCATTTGCATCCTTTAAAAAATTCTGTTATAGGCATGGAAACAGATCATAAAACTGCTATGCCCAGATCTGCAGGGGAATCAAACAGATGGCAGATCCCACTGCAGTTTGGATGAAGATTTAATCGCTAGATAGGCAAGAAAATAGTCAAGGTCAGTGATGAGGTGAAAACCATGCCCAGATTTTTTTCAGTGAGGAGCATGTACAGCATTCTCACACATTTAGAGGAAATGCACCAAACCCAGAAATTTTTTCACAAAAAGAAGCAAATGCCCTTAGTGTAAGACAATATAGCAACAGGGAAACAATATGCTTGCTTAACTGTCATTTTTAAAATTAAAATTAAAATGGAAACTATTTTTTCCAAATTTATGTGTGTATGTGCTAGTATATATTTTTAAAATTCAGTTAAATCTGCAGGTGGTCATACACCAGATTGTAAATAATATTATTTGTGAATTTTGGCAACCAAAATGATTCTCAAATAATGGTTATTGTTGTTCAATTAGTTCCGGGACCAACATGCATGTAGAGCTCTTGGCAGATGATTTTTTTCCTCCGTGCTTCTGTTTTTTATTTGCCCTCACAAATGTCTGAATTGAAAAGTTATGGCTTTAAATGGAAAATTTCCTCCCTGATTTGTTGTGTTCTTTTAAAAACAAAAACCCCAAGCAATCTAGTTTGTGATATACATCAGGCTCAGCTACACAGATCTGGAGGTTGTATTTCTCTCTTGTTTATATTGTTAGTCTGGTTTTAGTTAATTTTCATTTCCAGATGTCTCTTGTGCATGTTGGGTTTTTTTTTTTCCTTGTGGTTAACAGGATATAAATTATCTTGATAGGACAGAGCTGTTTGCTCTGTTTTGCTTGTTTAATTTCTGGATATGTTTTACCGAGCCTGATCCCTCATCATCACAAAATAGATTTTACTGGCTTAGGACATAGATTTTACTACAGTTATTTACTGGCATGAAATATGAACAACTCAGTGAAGAATCACACTTGCAGTCTGAGTGCTTGGTTTTTTTCTGTCATTAAAAGGGCACAAAGACCTGCTCTGGCAAGGGCTGTGTTCAGCTCTCAGAGCAGCACAAGGACTCCAGTTAGCCTTGCTGAAAGAACAAAGCTGGGGGCTGCTGCTGTGAAGGCTGACTCCTATTTGCTAGGTGGGATGTTACCTAAGAGCAAACAGTGCTTCCTGTTTAGTATCTGCCTTCTGTGAGAGGCAAAGGTTTAGATTTTACTCATTTTCAGTGAAAGAGGTGCTGTAGGGCAGCAGCTTTAGACCTGCAATGGGGTCCCTGCCAAGCAAATCACTCCTGCACTGCATCCTCTTCTGCTGAATCACTTCTTGTCCTGAGGTTTCCCCCTGAGGGAGTAAAGGACAGTGCCAGTGTCCAGGCAGCTCCTCCAGTTTTTTTTCCATGCAGGAGTGTCTGAAGAGGGGTACTGGGGTATCTCTTGTGCCTTAGTGGACTTGAGCAGATCCCCACATTTCTTCAGCTCCAGGGGATCAGGTGCCTTTGTGTGTGGGTACTGCTGGGTTATGTAAGGCACTGCAGCAACCAGACACTTCCTACTGCTTTCCCAGAGAGCTGCTCAGGGACACTCACCCCTTGCACACTGGGAGGGCACCTTGTGCTTTGTGCTGGAGGCTTTGAGAACTTAAAGAGGTGAGATCCAGCAATCTTAGAAAAATCCTGAGAACTGGTGGTCCAAGAAGAAAATCTGAGTGGCAGGGAGATCCCCAGGCTTGTTATGTGCTGCCATTTCCCCACAGGGACAACTAACATTCAACTCCAGGCCATGAGAAAGAAGTGCTTCCAAAATTTTCCAAAGCTTAAAAAAAATACAGAGTAATTACTGCTGCTTTTCTAACACCCCCCCACCCCCCCAAAAAAAACCCCAAAAACACACACACACAAAAAAAAAAACAACCCACAAAAAAACCACCACAAAACAAACAAACAAACAAAAAACCCATAAAAAACCCCACCAACAACAAACAAACAAACAAGGGCCCTGATTTAGGGGCCTGCTCTTTGTAGTTACCGTCTCCAGACAACCCTTGGTGGGACAAACCAACTTACAGCAACATGTGCTTAATTTAGGGAGCAGATGCAAGTGTTTTTAGGGCAGCTTCGTCCTGCTGAGCAGCTCACATGAGCACAGGTGGAGAGAAGCAGTCACAGAGCACATACCAACAAGCAGCAGCACAGATGCACACACCAACTGTTGTCACTGAGGTTACATATTAATGGTTGCTCAGACCTGCACTGACAAACACACTATTTTTGGCTTTGTGCTAGTCAGCCCAGGTCCCGAGCTCCTGCTGATCAAGGATCACGAAGGAGACCATGCAGCAAATGAGATTTGTATGCTGAAAGTCACTCGTGCTTTGAGAACCTGCCAAAAATAACGTTTCAGAGGGCATGTATAACACTGCCAAAATCAAGCTGATGAATGGCTGTATCATTGAATTTGGATGCAGAATGAGGGTCAACTTCAGAGCAGTCTAGCAATAGGCCATTCATGCAATCTAAGCAGGATGGGATCAGGGCATTTTGTAATCCACACTTATTAAAGACCTGTTTTATTCTGAAGTGCAGTAGAAAGAGGGCAGAGAGAAATTAAGTCTGGAAGGTAGATGACAAGAGAAGTTTAGGGCTGGATCGTGCCAAGCTTATCTGATTGTTTGGGAGTTTCCTCTAGTTAGGCACAATAAAACAAGAAAAGGAAATGCTGATAGTCTCTTCAGAAACCTGTACACATCCAGGAGTGTATTCTGCAACACTTTTCTTCTGGTAGAATTGTTCATGGTAAATATTAATTCAAAACACGGAATAAGAAGTCTGTAGATTAAATGCTGCATGCTACTTTGCCTGAAGATGTTCGAAGAGAGGAGGAGTTTGAATTTAAAAAATGAGGCTCAGCTCTGAAAGAGTACAGCCTTGCATTTCATTTTTTATTGAGGAATTTTATCTCCCTGGGTAACGTGCAGGTGGTACAGAAAGAAGTGTATCACTTTTTCCTATCTAGAGAAAGGTGGTGAAGAAAATCACAGATCAGGCACAGAGAGTGTCAGGTCTTGACTGAATACCCTCCTCTCTTAGCTTTTGCTTTTCAATTCCATTTCCATTTTTCTCTTTAACCAGTAGGTGCTTTCCCATTGGTTTTGCTTGAAAGGGCTTTTCTTATGACAAGCTACTTTGGACTGAAGCCAGTTTAAACCAGTTTTATAGTCAAGGACCTTGTGACCAAGAGGAAAATCATGTTCAGGTCCATCATGACAACTGCTGAGAAGAAAACTGAGGGCTAACATCAGAGACAATGCTGCCTAAAATAACCACTAACCACAGTTCTGCTAATTGTCATTAGCTTATGAAAAGTGCAGCATCATTTCTAGCACGTGCAAACAACAGCACGTGGAGGTGTGTTGGGAGTGTCATGGACAATTCAACTGAAGTAACTGGAGGTGTGGCAATTGTTGCTGGAACCTTCTGTGGTTTTTGTGACCTCAGTGGTATTTCATACCTCAGTCATGAGCTCCTGGAGTGACAACAAGCCACTTCCAATCCACAGAAAAAGGCCCAGTCCATGGTGTGGAATTATATCCAGATGGGAATGTCACTGAGAGATGACTAAGAAAAACACTTAAGGTAAATTAGTTGTTTGTGCCTAGAAATCTTGTGTGAGAGAGATCTTGATGCCCATGGCTCAATGGAAGACAGATAACAATAAGAGAATAACAAAATTATAATTAAATAGAGTTTACAGCTGAGGCTCCCTATCCAAAATCATCTGCTCAGTGTTGCCATAATACCTAGTGATGGACAAATCCACCCCATTGTATCTGGACATACTGGTTTAAAAGATATTTGTCAGTTCCACATCTATGCTTAGGTTACTAAATGGCTCATACGAGGCAAATTAAATCTCATGCAAGAATATTACATTAGAAACATTAGCTAAGCCTTATAGACCCGAATAATTGCAGAGCTATTCCAAGTCACGAGTCATGATTTATACCTATCTTTTTATTAATTTATTGACCGCCTCTAAATTGGAGAGTTGCTCTTCACAAAAAATGTCTCAGTTAAAATAAGAACTGAACTCCAGAAGACAGAGGACCTGGATTCAAGATAGCAAAGAAGATAATAAGGATTGAAGAGTTGTAAGTGATGTATTAGTTTGCAGTTTGAATTCAGCTCCAGCAGAAATCTTGCCAAGATACCCAATTCTCTTTCCACACTTATCTCTGGACAGCAGGGCTGGATGCTGTCCATTGCACCCAGACAGGAGTCATGTTTTGAACCATGTACTAAATAGTTATCAGTGTCTCTCTCTCCCGACCAACAAGTCCATCTCAGCGATCTTTAAGGTCAAAGCTAGAGTGGGGCAGTGCACATAAAGAGTTTTACTTAACTGCATCCTTCTGCCCAGCTCCTGCTCAGGCATCTCATCCTTCTCAGGACCACAAGCACCTTGATTCTGGTCAAGAACTTCACCACTTCTCAAGGATTCCTCCTCTTCCTCACCACCACCAGGCATTTGTCTCGTGGGTCTGGACTAAAAGTGTTGCCTGCCTGCTTCCCTGATCCCTCTGTGCTTCCTCACTCTCTCCCAAACACCCCCTGCCCACACAGTGAGGGTTCAGCCACATTGGTGCCAATTCCTGCAGCGTGGATTAGTCCTTGTACAAGCACTGGTGAACAGCCCCTCTCCACGTTTCCCTGTGAACAAACAGTGGCCATTCAATTGTTTGCTTAAACACAAATGGATTTAAGCCTGGCTGAGCAGGATCTCTGTCTGCTTAGGCACAAATATTTGATGAGATCTTTCTCCATCATTTTCCCAGCTAATTTCCAGCTTTATATTTAACTGATTATCTAATTGATGAGTCACTGTCAGTGTCTGTGATCAAGAAACACTGATGGTCTCTAGAGGGAAGTTTATTTCATTCTCCCAGGCCACACTGAGGGTGATGATGTTGCAAAGCCCAGAGGGTGAAGGTCAGCCTTCCCAGGAGGGAGGAAGAATAGGTGTCTGTACTTTCACTGGACAAAGAGCTCACATTTTTAAAGGTCAGATCTCTCATCTTCAATTTCCTAGCTACAACCCAACCAGTGCTTTGAAATGCATTGCTGCTCTAGCTGTAAATAACAAAACCTAAATTTTTGTTTATGAATGCCAGTTTATGAAGCAGCACTCAACACTATAGCTTTCATGACATCTCCTCTTTTGAGACCTATAAAAAGCAAATTTATCCCAAGAGGTGTTGCCTTACAACAGGTGTCAGATTCTCTTAGAATCCGAGATTGGAAGTGAACACCTTGGCAATGGTGAAAAGTGCTTTGTGTTTGGAGAGCAGCAAGTTAAATGTCTAGCCTGCATCCATTTTCCCTGCTTCAGCTGAGCAGCAGTGCTAAAAGCAGCCCAAAACACCAAGAGCTTGCCTGCTTTTGTGAATTCAGGTTGCCCTAATTTAGGGGCTGTGTGTGGATATGTATGAGCAGCCAGCTGTGGGTGAATGGGGAGAATTCCACCCAGAAAATCTGGAGTGTGTTTTTGGGCTGGTACTGCCTTAGAGGGACATTGGCAAAGGTTGGTTAATGCAGCTGCAAAAAATGTGGCTCACACATCAGAAAATAGAACTGATGCATTTGGAGGAGCCAGCTGTGCTTTATAAATAGGGGAGTGGGGTAGTGCTGCTGGACAGAGTAAAGCTGTATCTGCTGTACATGGATAATGTGCAAGAACAGCTACATGGATAGACTTGCCTTTGCCATGGTAGACAGGTTTGTCTTTGGAATGGTCTAACCTAACCAGCTCAGTGGCCTTCTTTATAGAATTTATCAAACTGAATAATAGAGCCAACATAAATTGAAAGCAAGCATGCTACATAGTTTATTTACAAAGCTAATAAAAATGCGAAAAATACAGTAATCAAATTATGTTCTCAAGTAAAAAATGAATCAATAGATTAATAGCTTCAAAGTGCTTCCGTACCAAATTAACACAATAAGCAATCAAATCAAATGATGAGGCTGTCACTTTCACTCTCAGTCCTTGTCACTAATGAAGTTATGCTAAGAGAATAAGAGGAAGAGTTGTTTTCAGATCACAAGTCTGGCATCCAACCCAAAACACTCCTTTCACTTGTCTGGGGAGCAGCACAGGTCACATCACCTCTTTGGTCTGGATTGAGACCCTCACCAAGCAAGAATGAGAGGGGTGAGCAATTTTCCTCTTTCAACATAAGTGGTGCTCAGCTACCCAGGTGTAAACAGTGATTCTTGCCATAACATTTTTTAAAGTCTTGTGGCTGTTTCAGGGAGGTGGGTGTCATTACCAGTTCCTGTCCATGCACACAGTTTGTGGGATAGTAGGTTCACCCTCTAGCACGGGTGGGATTGCTAAATACTGCATGATGGCAGCTTTAGAACAGCTTCTGTCCTCAGCAGAACTTCCTGACTAACTCAGCAGCAGGCTGACATCATTTATTTTTATGAAGCTGCGAAAGGTGTTTCTCCTTGAGCTGCACACAAACATTCATTTGTAACTGGGGGAGGAGGGTGGCAGGTGGAAGAGAGAATGCACATGGACAAAGTCAGCCTGGAAGTGGAGCAGTTCAGTCAGAAGCCTCAAGCTGTGTCTGGGGACAAGAAGGGCTGGCTTTATCCTCTATAGGGTGATGCTGAGAAAAACATTTCTGGATGTTTCTGTCCCTAAAATATCTCACTAGGAGAGTGCAAACGCAGATACTAGTGAGTTTATCAAAAGAAAGAGCTTTCAACCCATCAGGGAGCAACAATGTGCTGTCCAAGGAATATGAAGATAAGCTACTCTAATTTCATGCTGTGTTATTTTATTCCATAAGACAAACTATTACTTGCTTTCATAAATTTATAACGATGACCATACAAATTATGGTTTGATGTCACAGTCAGTCTCTTGGCTTAGCTGGCAGGGGAGAGGAAAAGGTAATTGCAAAATGTACAATGACAATAAAACAGTAAAGCTAGGTGGTTATGTTAGCCATTATTTCTGATGTGTGAATGTTTCCACTACAGCTAATTTTCGAGAGGAAATTGGAAATTTCTTTTAAAGAAAAATCCTTCCTGGAATCCTAATAAGGGCCAGAGGAAATGGATGGTAAAGCCTCATGGCAGGTTGGGTGAGCAGCATGATGGAGCAGTAGCAGGGAAGTTTTCTGGGATGTCATCTGTTGCTTCCTGACAGCTTCAAGGAGAGGATGCCAGTGAAGGATCAGCTGTGATGAGAGCAGGCATCAGCCTGGTGGTCCTTGCTGGAGGAGTAGCTGGAATGTTGCAGTCTTCAGATAAGCAGTAAACAGACAATGCAAGGAATCAGTTCAACAACTCCTCTGAGCAGATCAACACCAGCAGCAAGAAGAAATTTCTAGCAGATAGTGAGAGGAAAGCCCCCACATCAAATCTGTGTGGGTGGTTAGCAGGAGTGCAGTGACCTGCTTCTTTTGGGTATTGTTCTAAAATGTTGGGAAGTCACTGAGACAACCTCTCTGGGACAATGGCATTGACTTTAGCAACTCTCAGAAGTGAAGGTGAGCCAACAGAAGGTGGGTTGTGATACAAAACAGAATGTTCTAGGGCATTCTGACTATTGAAGTAAGTGGTTGTTTAACATGGCTGGGAATACTGTTATTAAAATAAATATTTGTTGCTAAGATACCCTGTTAGTTCAACAGCCTGGAAATCTAGTTTGTGTCACTAGACTGGAGGTGCAGCTATTTTATAGATATGTCATTGCAGTGATTGCAGGCAGACCTAGGAGGCAGGGAGGGAACTCCTCAAACACTAATAAGAAATAAAACAGCTGCTAGCAGCAGCTCTGACCTTCAGGGCAAAGCTATCCTTGGAAAGCCAGCAGCTTGCTGAGGGGGAGGAAGAACAAGAAGGAAAACAGTGGTAAGAGAGAAGGGAGAAAAGGAGCAGGATGAGCCACACGGGAAGGGAGCAAAGTGCCTGATAAATGCCACCTCCTTTAGGCTTTGTTCACATCAGCCTGTGAGGAGGAGTAGCAGAGGCAGAAGCTAGAATAAGAGGGGTGGTCTTCAGGCAGCCAGAATTCCTCACCCTTACTACAGGACACTGAGTCTGCTCCTGGCCTTGTCCCACGAGCTGAGGTGCAGTCAGTGGCTGGGGCACCACAGGTGGCACTCCTGCACTCCAGAGAGGGCACTGTCCACCCACGAACAAGCACCCAGATTTTGGGTTCTTCATCCAGAGTGTGGCTGGCTCATCCAGCCTGGCACAGGCTCCCCAGGGGAGTGGTCAAAGCTCCAAGCCTGACAGAGCTCAAGAAGTGTTTGGACAGCTCTGTCAGGCATGTGGTGGGATTTTTGGAGCTCTCCTGTGCAGGGCCAGGAGTTGGATTTTGATGATCCTTGTAGGTTCCGTCCAACTCAGAATATTCTATGGTTCTGTGATCTAATTTAGGTCAGCACCAGCCTGCTCCTTGGGTCTCTAGCCCATGGGATAGAAACATTTCTTCCAGCCTTCCTAAAGAAAATTCTCTCTAGAGTTTAGAGAGGGCAGAAGGCATCCCTAGAAGCTTCCAGATATTTATTCAGCATCTCTGATTGAGCATCTCTCTTTCTCTCCATTGATAATTTAAGAAACGAGTAGGAAATGCTGGATGACTCATTCCACCAGAGGTACTGCTTTTCTGAGGAAGATCAGCAGCTTTTTTAGAGAAAAGGCAGTGGCATTAGCTCATCTTTTTCTTCATCTTCCATCTCACCATATAATAAGACTAGGGGGTGGAAAATGTGCCTTGAATGAAAACAGCTTTGGCTCAGTGCTTCCCTCAGCCTCAGTAGATCTGGTTTTGTCTGATATGAGAGCATGGAGGGGAGCCAGGGAGGGAGTGTGAGGAATCCTCTGTCCCTCCTGAGGGCAGGGGATCCCTCTGCAATCCTTAAAGGGGTCTAGCTCTCAAAGCTCACAGGGCTCAGCAGGAAAGTTAGCAAGAGGGAGTGTGAGTCTCCTCTGGGAAGCAGCAGGAGGCTCTGTTCCCTGCAATATGTCAGTAACAACAGAAGTAGTCACTGAGCAGGACTCAGGGTGTTTTGGGACAAGGGACTGACTGCCCTTAACTGGAGCAATTTTGCTTTTGCCCCTTCTGCTTCTGGTTCCATCACTCCATCACCTTCCAACCAGAGGCTGGTCAGGGTAATCAGAGCCATTCTTTGCACGTTCTCGTGTGTATCAGAACAGGTCCCAGGGCTGCACTGCTCCTGCTCACACAGCTGAGCACCAGAAAAGCCCCAGCCTGCAGATCTCCTTAACAGCAAGCTCAGGAAAGCTTGGAAACGCCATCACCCCTCCCTTGCTAGAGACTGACTGAAAAGGGAAAACACAAAAGAAAAAGCACCAGGGCTGAGTCCTGGTTTCAGGCCACAGAAATCCTGGGGCAATGCTGGCCCAGAGACGAAATTTACCACATATTCTCCCTATTTTTGGTGCTTTAGCAGATCATGTTAACATCTGCATTTCTCAAGTCCATGTATACAATTTCGTTACAAAGGGTTTTGTCAGCTGGTAACCCTTGCTGTAGCAGTTTAAGATGTTGTTGCCTCCAGCTGTCTGCTCTGTCCCTCTGTTCAAAGTCACAGCCTTTTAAGAGCCACCAGAAGGAGATGTGCACCCACCTGCATCTGCTCCCATTCCAAATCCTGCACATTAAGGCCTTCAGCTAATGCCATGATCAAAATTTGGAGCCACCAAAGAAGAAGTGACATTTCCTTCACCTCACATTGCTAAGGGGGCAATAACCTTTGCAACTGGGAGTGAGTGACAGCTGGATGTGGTCACACATTGAAGCAGCTGCTCAAGTTTCTCAAAGCTGATGCGTGGCACTCGGAAGTTGTGCTGGCCCTAGAAGGATTTTTCTTGCACAGTAATGCAGGTACAGTGATTTGAGCAGCACAGCTTGTTCTTGGGTGTGTAGCTGTGTCACCATTTCTGCTCTCTGTGCTCCTAAAGAAAGCAGAGCTATATTTTATCAGCAAGCCAAACTATCCCAGAGAACACAAACTCTCGCCAATGTAGCTGGATCTGCACCAGAGGCTTCTGCTGACACAGTTAAGACAGTCAAGGATTATCCTGCTTTTCTCCCCTATCAACCCACCAGGCTGGAAAATATCTGTTGTAGAGAGCGGAATAAAAACAATCACAATAGTTTGTCTTTTTTGTGGTGCTCCAATTTAAACAGGATCACATGGGCAGCATCCGTGGGTGCAGCTTTACTGCAGAGATCGATTTCAGCGCCCTGAAGAATTTGATCAGTGGCAATGTAGTGTGGCTTTAAAATTAGAAAGCCCAAATACAGCCAGGCTCTGTCTGCACAGCTTCTGCTTTACAGGCTGGGGTTATCAGCCTGTTCAAGTGAGGGCAGAAAACTGCCACAGATGCCCCATGGCCAGCCTTTGAAAACAAAATATTGGGTGTGCACATGAGGAGGAGCACACAGTTACATTTAGCTGCTGTGCTGTCTGCTTGTATAACCATGTTTTACTCACAGAGAAGTGATTCTGGCAGAGTATAAATACTGCCATAACAGTTCTGAGAGCAGTGCTGAAGGAGAAATATGTGGTTTAGCAGGGATGGCTTGTCAAGCACTTATGTCACCTCCTCGCTGGGTGAAGGAAATATTGTATTATTACGAACCTATCCTAGGAAATGGAAGCTCTCCATCATTTTCCTTGTCCCTGTGCTTTAATAATGAGAGTGGTGAACCATATGGTGTCCTCTACAGGCTAAGAATCTGTGGGCAAATTACTAAATTCATTAAAGCCAAGAATCCTTGATTCTACTTCAGTGGGGCCTGGATTTTACTTTATGTTCACAAACTATCCTCTGTGTGTAAAGTCCTTTTGAACTATGTTCTGCAATGGTGTAATAGCTAACTTATTTCTCAGTATTAATGTTTAACATAGGTTATTTTTCTAAATAAAGTAGGTTTTAATGTAGAGCTAATTGATTCCAGCTCTGCCCTGGTAACTGAACCATACTTCCTCTGCAGAGGGGTGATGAATGGGGATGTTATCATCTGACCCTGGGACTGGGGGGCAAAGAACCCACTGTGTCATCATCCACCATTCCTGCAGCTGTTTAAAGCAGCCAGCAGCAGTGGAATGTTCCCCCATTCCCCACTGGTGGTAATCTGTTGATAATAGGATGAAGAACAGCCCATTTTGCTGACCAGTGGAGGTGATATTCAGAGACAGCCACTTTCTCATCTTGCTTCTTGTCTTGGTTTGGAAAGACAGGTATATGTCAGGGAAATCTGGAGCTCCCCTTGGAAAGGAGAATGTAAACCCCCTTCCTCCAAATTATTATAATTTTGAAATTAGGAGCTTTCAGGCAAAAATATGGGCACAGAAATAACAGTTCTTTACTAGGAATATTAAAAAATACAAATGCAGTAATACAAAAAACAAACAAGCAAACAAACAAAAATCCTAGAAAACCCTGGCAGAGTCAGAGATACGACCTGACACCCTGCTGGCCAGGGTGTTGGAAGCAGTTCAAATAAATCCTCCAGGAGTGACAGATGTGGTTCTGTGGAGTAGGGATGATTCTGTAGACAGCTTCAGTGGCAGTGACATGAGTCCAGTCCTCCCCTGGGAATCCAGTGCAAACAGGCTCCTTGGTGTTCCTGTGTCCCCATTTTTATCTGGGTAGGAATGGTTGGCTCCTCCCCACTGGGTGGAGCATCTCCCAATGGGATGATGGAATGTGTCATGTCACTGGTGAGCCTCAATGGCCCATTAACAGAAGATATCCACTCCAGAGGGTGGACAGTGGTGAAAGAGATCAGAAACACTGCCCCACCTGGTTTTAACAGCTGGCCTATTATCAGAAGGCATCCATCCCCCTCCCCCCTGGAGTTACAAGAAATAAATAAAAACATCTCCCCAACTGCTTTCAACAGATGAAATAGAATACACATTTTTTGGTTCATAACCCAAGACACTTCTCCTATAATTCCTCAGTAGTTTTGGGCATTTCACTTATTGTCCCTCCCCTTTTTCTCATACGAGGGATAACATTTATACAGTCTTTCAGCTGTTGTGATGGCTGTTATTTACTGTTCAGGCACTGCTCTGAAATTAATATATGGTGCAAGTACTAAGCGTAATTTAATTATCAAATTTCAGAATTATTTGACTCTATGGGTTATTTTTAACTCTTGTTTTTCAGTCTGTATAGAAAACATACTGATTTCTTTCAGTCTGCAAAAATCTGTGTTAATGGCAAAGGTATCTAGGACTTGAAGCTGGATGTTACAGAAATAGGAGACTTTCTGGATGCCTAGAAACCAGAGTAATGTTTGCACCATATTCTATACCCACTATTGCACCTTCTTTCTTCCTGTCTCCTCCTTTCCTTCCTTTGCACCGAATGTTGTGGGTTTCCCATCAGTTGCTGCATTAAACCTACCTGGTGATTCTGCCTATCTGGAAACAGCTTGGTCTTCAGATTAACCTGCCCTCAATCTTACCTTCAAAACTCATTAAATTTCTGTCTGCTAAACTCATGACCATTTCTTAATTTCTTCTCAAGCTAAGAAAAATAAATTCTGGGCTTTTAAATTATTTATGACTGAAAAATCTTTGGGGATTTGGCTGAACTCTATGTGGGGAGCTCAAGTAGATGGTTTGTCTATTGTCAGAGATGTCACAGTTTGGCTGAATGGATGTTGCTCGTTTTCTCTCTGTCTTCACTGACCCATGGCATGGATTTTGTGGGTGCGTGTGCTCATGGAAAGAGGCAGACAGCTGCACTTCTCCCAGTTTTGTCCTGCTCCCTCAAGAGCTTTGTGAAAAAGCAGTGCCTGTGCTGCAGAGACCATGGAGACCACCACTGAGGGACTTGTATTTGTTGGGTTCCCCATGCATTTGCTGTATTCCCCATTGTCATTATCATACATCCTCTGCCTGATGTGTGCTGGGTTGTTTCCATGGTAAGCAGTGAAAAATTCAGAAGGACCTCATTCCCCAGCAAACAGGGACAACAGGGTCCTAATATTTTAGCCAGTTAAAAGGAAAAAAACACAAAATAAACAAACAAACACCAAACAAAACCCAAAACAAAAAAACAAAAAAAACAAAAAACCAAAAAACCAAAAAAAAACCCCAAAACAACAACAACAAAAAACCAAAAAGCCCCACCAAAAAACACCAAAAAACCCAAAAAAACCCCAAAAACCCCCACCAAAACCAAAACAAAAAAAAAAAAAAAAAAGAAAAAAAGAAAAAAAAAACCAAAAAACCAAAAAAAACCAAACACCCCCCCCCCAAAAAACCCAAAAACAAACAAAACAAAACAACAAAAATGTAACAAACAAACCTTATCCTCCAAAAGTCATAGGGATGATTTAGGGGAATGGATGAGAGTTGCATGCTCAGCTGCTCATCTTTAGAAACTGATAGATCAATGTTCATACAGCAAAACATTGTAATAAATTTCTCTACTGGATATTTCTCTTCTACAGAGAGTTTAGGTGAGTCTACAGAGGCTAACTCGAGAAATGCCCATAATTTCTCAAATTCTCCAATCTGTGTGCTGCCAATAACTCCATTCTGGGAGTAGTGGGTGATATCTGAAAGGCTCAGTGAGCAGGCTCTGCCAGACAAATAGCACAGCTGTGCAAATGAATCAGAGGAAATGGAGACCTGTGTGTTTATACCAGAGTGGAGGGAGCACCAGGAGTCTCCTCAGGCTCTCTCCTATCCCAGCTGTTGCTCCTGAGATCCCCCTGCCTCAGGGGAGGCACAATTCAGGATGCTATACAGCCATGGCCTCAGGCAGTATCTTTTTCCAGAGGAGCTGTAAGAAGAAAATACAAGTGTGGAAAGTCAGGGAGCAACACAGAGCCATCAGCCAGTTCCTCTGGCTAGTCCTTGAGGAAGAGGCCAGAGGCAGACCCAGACAAATGATCATTGCTCCATGCTTGTTTTGATTTATGCACAAAGCCAAAAGTCAGTTCTTTTTCTGTGAAAAAAGAAATAAAATCTGTACATTATTTTTTATTCTAGAAAAGCCAAAATACCTGGAAAGGGCTTTCTTCTTTCCACTAGTTTTGAGCAGGCTGAGAATGGCAAGACTGGGGAGAGGGAAAGCCTTCAAGTATATAGGAGCAAAAAATGAAGAGAACTGATGGCAGCCAGGATGGCTCTAAGCTTGGAGGCTCTTTCTTAGGAGAAATGTATGGAAAAAACAAGAACAAATTAGGAGACAGAAATAGCTGTATACTGTACCCAGTAGCTACAGAAAAAAACCCCAAGACTTAGAAACAGTAAAGCTCCTGTCTTGCTAGTAAGATAAAACCAAAGAAAAGGCATTTCCACCAGAAAATGAAGGAATAACCTATTAATAAGAGGATGTCTTGGATGGCATCATATCTTTTTCTTGGTATGACAGTTACTGTGTTGAGTCTTGAGGTATGAATCATGCTACAGTAGGACAAATAGTTAAATGGGTCTGAATAATTAGGCACATCTGAACAGAAAGGAAAGCGTGCTGGAGACTGAAAAATGGGAAATTGCCATTCCACAGAGAAAAGGGTTTGAGTAACAGTGAGGGTGACTCTTTATACATTCCCAGCATGTCCATGCAGCAGCCACAGCAGTAATGTAGTAATCAGTTAGAGTCAGGGTGCATTTGAGCTGTCACAAAATACATGGTTTGATTTGGTTCCATACCACAGCTCTTCTTCTATTGCTGTTGTGGTTTTCCATCAGTATATAATATTCTGCCTAACTGTATTTTAATAGCACACTATGGACAGCCCTGTGCTCTGCTGAAAACAAAATATTTAAACAAAGAACTGGGAGTTTTTAACCCATTCATATTTTATGGCTAAATTTATTGGAATTTTTATAGCACTCCAATAGTTTTCTGCAGAGGTCACAGTGGCCTTTTGCTAACAGGCAGTATAACAAGTTGGTCCACTGGAATATGGACCCATCTTCCAAAGTCTGAAATATGGCAGCTGAGAAGTAGAAAGGTAGACAACACCAGGGACCTTCCCAGAGATTTTTTGAGGGGTCAGACATTAATTATTTGTAACACAGGCAGAAATGGGCAGTAGTTATTGCTTCAGCTTCATACTGGTGCCTGAGTGGACTGATTCTCTGTTTGGAGCCCCAGCTGAGTTCAGCATCACACAGAGCTGGATTCATGGGTCATTCCAGCTGGAGCACACTGTCCTGCCCACTTCCCAGACACTCCTGAACTGCTTTCCAGCCCTGGGCATTTAGAGGCTGCACATGAAGAGAAATAAAGCCGTTCACAGCTGGCAGGCTGAGGAAGCTTGGAAGACAAGCCCTCTGACTCTGGCTGCTCTGCCACTGCCACGGCAGAGCCATGAGCCTGTTCCAGCTCCTGCACAGCTGCTGATGCAAAGGCCCAGCAACAAGGGCACCAAAAGCTATCATTAGCAGCACTTAAACACAGCAGTTGGGAAGCAGCACAGGGAAACACAAACCCTCTGATTGCAGGAAGCTGGGATAAAGTCCTAGCACCCTGGGAGAAAGCAAAACCTGTGTTCTAACATCCATTTTCAGAACAAGTCAGGCTTTCAGCTGCTGTGGTGACAAGTGGCTGAGGATGCCATTAATAGAGAGGGTGTGACACCTCGCTGAAGTCTCATCTCCAGGCTGAGCAGAACTAGGTGAGCATGTCATCTGCAGTTAAACAGGATACAAACAAGACTGTGCTGGAATGTGTTGCTGGATGGCACAGTCATGGGAGTGACCACCTGTCAGCTGTGCACATTTTGGGAATGTGGCAGCAGGTCTTTGTCAGCCGAGAGGACACGTGACAGAACATCAACCTGTGATGCTGTAGACGTGTCTGTAGCATGACTAAGAAGGGATGTCCATAGACAAACCTGGCACATTCTAATTCAGGACAGGGCCAGACTTGTATCAAATCATGTGATGCCACATTTAAAATAATTTTTAACCAATTTTTTAATTCTTGGTAAACCTGAAATTCTGGTTTATATGGATGTAACTATATTTTCGCAAGACAGCAATTGTCCCTTCTATCTTCTTTGGGCTTTCCATTTTGTGCCAATAAACACAAAGTGAAATCCCATTAGTGTCTTCTGAAAGTCGTTCACAGAGTTGTGGTTTCCATCAGAGAAGCTGATTTTGCATTCCAGGCTCAGTGAGCATCACATAAACCAGCACAGGGGCTTGGCACAACAATACTCACCACTTCCAAGATGATCTGCCTGTCAGGCACCCCTGTAAATGGCATCATGTCCGTGATAAGCAACTCTATCCTCATTATCCTCTCTCAAAAGCCTAAACCCCTTTCTGATTAATTCAGGAGGAGCAGATAAGGAGGAGCAGATAAATGTCATTTTACATTGCTTAGTGCTTTCCATTACAAAAGACCATTATGATGTTTCACCAGAAACTTTCACATATTCAGTGTTTTGTCATGGGGTGAGGGGAGCTGGATTTTCCACAGCAGCACAGCCTTTTGGCTGAAAGAGTAAAATTCTTGTTAGGTTTTTGTGAAGAAATACATTGGCCCCAAAATATCATCTTTAATTTTAGTCTTTGGGAAAGTCTTGCTTGCTTGCCAGCCATCAGCTTTCTGAGGGTAGGCTGTGGCTGCAGCAAAACCACTCATCTTACTCCTCTTGGGAGGCCTCAGTTTCTCTGCTGAAGCAATCAGTGATGAGAAGAGAAACAGGCCAGGGGCCTTCCCTCTCCGTGTACAACCATACATTCTCTGAACCCTGTACACAGCAGCAGAACACCTCCTTTTCTGGGGCACCACGTCAAAGAGCAGCGTTCCCCCTCCTCAGTCCCACACTGCAGGGCCCTGCTGTCTCCAGAAGGGGAGCAGGGAGTGGGCTGAGCACAGATCTCATGGGTGCATCCATTCCCCAGCCTGGAGGGACACTCAGGACTCAGTTCTCTTGTCCAAAGACAACCTGTGCAATTTCAGACACCCTCTCCCCTCCTGCAGATTTCTCTGGGGATGAAGGAAAAGCAGGAGACCCAGAATCTTCTGGAGAGGTGGCTGGAGAGCACGTGGGGTTCTGTAGAGTGTGTAAGGCAGCACCAGAAGTCCATGGCCAGGAACAGGTTCAGGTGCTCCTCTTTATCTCCACGTTCAGGTACTTAAACAAGCCTATCCCCACCACAGGTACCTGCATGTGGAGTGAAGGTCTCAGCTCCTGTTACTGTAGAGTCATTTAGTAGGACCTGGAGAGCTGTGAATTCACCAGACATCGCATTTTAGGTAAGTCCTGTAGACTCCAATGACTACAGTGGCAGGATATGTGTTTCACATGTAGACAAATATTGGGGTCTGGGTCTAGAGGCAAGTCCCATCCTCTGTGTTTGTGTCTGGAGTACAGGTCCTTCCCACAATGACAGCAGGTCGCTGCAGTTACATATAATTTGGTTTTTATCATTTTCCACTCCAGGGGAAAAAATGGAGAATTAAATTTAAAAACACCAGCATGCGAAAAAATTATGTTAAGAAACAAGTTGCAAAGTCAGACACTTGAAAATTAAAAGTTCTGTATGTAGAAGTTATTCTGCAAAACCTAATTCAGTTACCTTGTGAATATATTGCAATTTTCTACATTTTACAGCATTATACTTTTTTTGTATCTACCTCTCTCTTCATTTTGCATTTCAAATTACTTTCCTCCAATGTTTAATGATACATTATTAATATAAACATAGCAATACAAATGTATTACAAACATCTCTGTACAAAAATTGTATTTATTTAGGCTGCATAGTCAAGCACTCGAAAGCCTGGAAATGCCAGATGTACGCACTGCAAGCACAGCAAGATGCATTCTCTATCCCAGAAATCTTAGGAATCAAATTAACACAAGGTGAACCATCTGCCACGGGGATAGGATGGAAAGACAAAAATAAGAGTGACCAGGACATGTTATATAACCTAGGTATGAGCACTGAGAGAAAATGAGTGATGGCCTTTGTTTTCTTCTAAGTGGTTTCAGGAGACCTCTTGGCCCTGATACAGTTGACATTCCTGGAATAATATTCTGCATATTGCACATATCCCTGGATCTTCTGAAATGACATCATCAGAAGCAGTGTGCCCATGGGGGCTCAGAGATGCCTTCCTCCAATACTTGTTAAACAGACACATTCCTGGTACTGGGAATCTGCAGTACTATGTGGGAGTTCATCCAGCACAAGTGCTGCAAGTTAAAAAAAAAAAAAAAGGGATATTTCATGTTACAGAACATGGCTCTGGTCTCCAGGGTAAGGGCAGCCCACCCTGAGCCCTCTGTCCTGAAAAGCCAGGGCCTTGCAGTGCAAATCCTGCCCTGATGGCCTCACATCTCTGGGAGCTGGCACATGCTTCGATTAACCTTCTTCTTCATGTTCAGGGTTATTTTCAGGGGTGGCTATCTGAGCATGGGTGTGTGCAACAATACTGAACATTGTATGCAGAGCTGTGATCTCATTCTTTGAGTCTCGGTGTCTGAGTACTTCCTGCTGGCTCTAGTGACAGAGAATGACACTGGCACTGCCTCCTGTCCCCATATGGGATACTTTAGACATCGAGGGCAGAAAAAGGAGGAGATAAAATAGAATTAGGGTCTCAATTTGATCTCCTTGCCAGCTGTTCCACCAGATCATTACCTCTGGTGCAATTCCTGGTCTCTGTGTGATGCCTTTGTTTTTATGCTCATGCAAAAATATCTCAACAGTGGGAGTGTAGAAAGAGGCAGTAATGTGATTCCATGCCCCTCGTTTTGCTAGACTGGCTGCAGGCCACTCCTTTGCCCCAATGCATCTTCCTGCAGCTGGCTCTGCAGAGCATCCCAAGCTCCTCTGGGTACAGGTTTCTGATGAAGGTACTGGTGGAAAGGTAGACTCCTGAAGAACACTGGCTTTTCAAAAGCTGTCTGGACTACAGGTTCACCAATCTGCCTGCTGAACTCAGATTCATGCCTTTCCTGTGGGATCCAGGGGGATTTCCCAGCTTCTGGATCTGTGTGTGTGCCTTCTTCCCACTTCCAGACCTGAGGCTGAATCACGACTTGGATATTTGTCAGCCCCCTGTCTCCACATTCCAAAAGCCTGCACGAGCTGTCCAGAGAAAGAGCAGTGACACATTTTCCCTGTGCTTCTGTCTGAAAGAGGAGGAGAGCAGGGCTGCAGGGCTCACCACCTGGGCCAGCATGGCCTGTGCTACCTGGGTAGCACCCTGTCATGAGCACTTCAAACTCTGCACAATCTGTTCTCAGTTTCTGGTGTGTCAGATGATTCATAGCACAGAGGAGAAGAATAACTAAATATAAATGGCAACTCTCACCATGCTGCTATTAATCATCTCAGAGTATTGTTGTCCCACCACACCCCCTCCCCGCTGGCTGATACCCCTCCAGGGTGTTGGTGTCTCATAGAATTGTGCAGCAAAGGGGGGCTAAACATGGGTGAGGCCATGTCCCTGCACATTTGTGGTTCTCCTAATAACCAGTGTTCTCCCTTGTTGCTCCTGGAATCTCTGCAATCCACTCCCCACCCACGTGCCTGCCATCTGCTTCAGGCTTTCTGGTGGTGTTGCTGTACCCATGTGAGAACAACTGCACCCAGCCTACCCTCAGAGATGTGTCAAATGCTGCTTTCTTTCCAGTCCAGAAGGAGGAACTGTGGGAAGGGTGTGGGGATCTTCCCTTTCCTGGTTTCTGAGACTTTTGAAAAAATATATTTTCTGTAATGATCACAACAAAATGCTTCTTTTTCTTCTCTTTTATGCACGCTTCAAAGCACACCCCTTGCCCTGATCTTTCTTTGGAGCATGCAGTTTGCTCCTAGTACTCTTTGCTGTTGCTAGCATTAATGATTATAGTGTTTCCCAGGTTTCCTTGGTCCAGTAGGTGGAAAAAACCCACCACTTCTCTGACCTTTAGAAATGCTTTTCTTAGCTATCAGCATAGCTCATTGTGCAAGATGTAAAAAGTGGTGGAAGAAGATACATCTGTGCTGGTTTGTAAAAGTGGGGTCAAGTGGGTGGAAGAAAGAAATTATTTGAATAGAGAGGTGTGAATTTATCTTCTTTATGCTGTTTCTTGTATGTATTCCACCCTGTCTCTTGGCCTGCACAGGAACAGGCAGGTCCACACCCTACATGGTGCCATTAGCACTGGAAGTGTCTCTGAAAACTTCATTACACTAATGATTTCAGTCTGAGCTACCAAACAGAGATTTCTGTAACTGAGGATTTTTATCTAGCTTAATTGGCACTTCTTTTCAAACCACTCCAAAGGCACCCCAAAATGTCATTAGTTAAAAATGGGATTTTTCTGTGTTTGGCACAAAAATGGAGGAAGGCGTGTTCTCACTGCAGGTGTGTTGGAGCTCCCCTGTGGTACCTTCCATTACATCACTCACCAGGAAACTGCACATCTCCACACAGCAGAAGGCTGTATCAGTGCCAGTGCTGAAGCAGAATGGGAGGGGAAGGAAGAAACAGCTTTCTTTTTAAACATATATATAGATAAACTGGCTAAAATGGCTTTAGAAAAAAATGCAAATTCCCTTCCTTATGAGGCTGAGTCAGAGGAATTGCTAAGATAATTAGTCTGAAAGTTCAGAATTGAAATTACAAATTGAATAGAATCTGTCCTGGATGGACAGGACATTCCATTTCACAATGGAAATATTTTCCTATAAGTGCTAATAACATATTTACCATTGCTTTGTATCCAGGCCAAAGAAAAGTGAAGGGAACAAAAAGAGGGAATGAGAATAGAAGGCTGAACACTTCTGTGTGATGCAATGTTGTGATTTCTCTCCCAGCTGCCAACAAAAGCAACACTTTTGAGTTTTGGCTGATAATTCAACTGGGAGAATTTCAAAGCACTTTACTGATTAGCAGAAGAACAACTGTAACATAAATAGTAACACAGACTGAGCAGAACAATAGAGGGAGAAAACACAAGATCTGCACAAGAAAACTCTGTGCATCTCACTGGCAGCCCATGGAGTGTCTGGGGTTCAGCAGTCTGTCCCTTACCTTTGCAGCCCCCACAAGCAAGAAACACAAGCTTCAGGAGAATGAGACTGGCTGTGAACTGGGCAGATCATTCACATTCTCTTCTGGGGTTGCTTGGAAGTGGACCTTTCTCTGCCCCTTCAACTGATGTTGCAAAACAGCAAAGCATGTTGTTATCCTTCTGTGATGCCTCCTCATTATACACTTGTGATGCCTCACAGGTATTTTGAGATATGTTTTCTGCATTCATTAATTTATATCTGTATTTTTTGGTGGGTTTTTTTTGCCCACATCACCCTCATCCTTGGTCATTTCTGCCTGAAAACAGGTTATGCCCCCATGGCTCCCTGACTGCCTGGCTTCAGGTCTTCAGGTGCAATTGTTTGTAGGAAATGCTTTTGTGGAGAAAACCCATCCTGCATGGGAGGGGAGGAGGGAAGAAGGACAATGTAATATATCTCCTCTTTTCTTGTTTTTGCAACCCATTGATCATTGTTAAGATAAGTGATTTAGTTTCCCTTTATGTAAGTTGACAGTGTCCAGAATAGAAGTTGTGTTTATCATAAACTTGGAGATGCTGGAGACATGAGGGACTTTGTGGTCTCTAAGGCTGTCTCTTGAGACAGCATTCCTAAAAATCCATTATTCTTTCCATGTATCTGTAACAACTAGTGAGCCTTCCGCTTCATCTTAAAAAAAAGGTCTGTGATATTTTCTTGACTTCCCTTACTAGAGGTAAAAGTGGCAATGGGAGACCCAGGCTGCTTTCAGCTCATGCCTAATATGGGAAAAATGAGACAGCTCCAGAGGTTTCACCAGAGCAGTTTTCTCTCAGCTCTAATCAGTAAGAATGAGAAAAGAAGATATTTGCTGTTGCCTGCTGGGTCCATCATTTTTCTTTGTTAGTGGACTACAATATTTGTGTTCATAGCAGAAGAATGCAGCCAGCAGATCCTAGACAAACCATATATTTCTGGGGTTTAGCAACCCATAAAAGTGGAGCATAGCATCTGATTTATCTCAGCAAATGGCTCTGACTGTTCTCAGGAACATATTTTTTTCATCAAAGGAGGGGTTCCCTAGTTTAAGTCTTGATTTGAGTCTCCTTGCCCGGGGATATATTTATAGAACTACTTATAAAATATTATCCACTCCATAAATGCATTTTGAATGCCTTGTTCATGCAGTGACTCTCTTGAAATCATTGTTTCTTCCCACTGGAAACTAGCAGGATTATTAGTAATTGCTGGATTATCAAACAGTGCACAACCTCATTTTCTGGCCTAAGCAAGTTACTGGAGTTTCAGAAATGCTCAGTCACGTCCATTATTTGACTATGCTGACCTAAAGAGAAGGAGAAGGAGAAGGTAAATGACCCACAGAGGGTGAGAAGAATATTTGCATTCCTGAATGATCTGGGACTTCACTTGCTTCAGCCTGTGATGTTGCTTCTTTTGTGTGTGAATGCAAGGGATGCCTGGCCCCACAAAATATTGATAAGAGAATGGTGACAAGCAGTGATTGTATAAATACCTGACATTTACCTTGGCTTGGTTTTAAATAGTGGACTCAACCTTTACTCAACTGCAACCATCCAGCACAGCTGCTTTATGGTCCCTCCCTTCTTCCTCTCCCACCAACTTTCTCTTTTTTGCCTCTGAAGGCTAAATCCTGGTATGACACAGAGATGACAAATCTTCAGGCTGGTCTCCATCAGAACAATATTCTAGTGGTCTTCACAAGCCTCCATAAATCACTGGATGGCCTTCTTCCTTCCAGAAAGGAAATTGAAAGAGGAACGTGACAGATACATATTTTTGATTGTTTAACACTTGGTTTTAACCAATAGGTGAATATACTGGAAAGACAAGGCAGAGATATATTTGAGGTATTCTTTTTCTTCAAGTGGGAAATGCTGGTTTGACAAAACTAGGGTTTTTATACTGGTGCATATGGCTTTCATTAAAATATTTGCAAAATATGTTAAAATATTCCATTCTTACCTTTTTGCTACAGCTTTTATGTTGCATTGTTATTTTACATAAATGCAAAAATGAAGTCTAATTTAATGAGCCCAAAGGAAACATTTTGACTTTAGTGTTTGAATGTTTGGCTCCATGACAAAGAAATAAAATCAGTGCAAGTCACTTTTATTTATGATTCAGGATGAAACCAAATTTTGAAACCCTGCAGCTTTCCTGAGGATGGGATTTCTGGTTTCAGACAGCAGTGCTGATCATGGCACAGAAATGGGACTGGAGGGGTGCAGCACACAACACAACCTCAGGGCTCTGCTCTGTGCCACAGCAACCAAGGGCCACAAAAGTTTCATTCAGCAGCATCCCTGGAAAACTTCTTTTTAATTCACTTTAGGTGCTTTTTCTTTTCTTATGTACTGTTGGTGGGGTTTTTTCCCTTTTATTTTTTCCTCTTTTTCTCTTCCAAGGATTTTTTTCATGGCCTCACCTTGCATTTTCTTTTTTCTCTCTTAAATCGTTGGGCGAGTGTGATGCTCTCTGTTGGCAGTCCATATGTGGGTTAAAGAATGAGGAGAGATGCTTTGCCCTTGCCCAGGGGTGGGTAAACTGCCTAAAATTCCTTCCTGGGAGACTTATTTGAATCCCTGCAGGAAGGTGGAAACATGGATGATATATGACTAAACTATTTCATGGCTTATGACTTTTATCAGCATGTAAATGAAGGACAGTGAGTGGCTCTTCCAAACGTTCCCAGTGAAAGTGTTCATTTGGACACATTATCAAAAAAACAGCAGTGAGGAAGAATTAAAAAAAAAGGAAGTGAGGAATGTGCTATTAGGAAATCACAGATACTGTTCAGGGCCTCAACCATTGCGCTGTTCCTTTCAAAACTTAATTCCTTAATCAAAGATTGCCTTGTTTTTAGACTTACAGCAAGGGGCAGGTAAGATTGGCATCTAATGGAGGTTGTCAGTCTGGCAGTTTCTGTGTCTTCCAAGTTATTATTTCTTGTATTCATGCATAGCCACAGAACTGTTACAGGTCTTAAATAAGAACAAAGAATCCCTAAAACATTATAAGGTGTCAGAACAAAGAAATAGAGGATAGAGAAAATTCAGACAACACTCCCTACCCATTTTACCTATCTTTCCTGCAATATAAGAATCTTGAAAAAATTAAAGAGAAACTTCTTAGTTTTCAAACAGCAATCCATTGTCCTAATGTGTACCCCAGGCCAAATTCAGCCCTCATGTAAATGATTGAAACAGTCATGAAGTCAGGAAATTCCTAGAGTCAGGCTTATGCCTGAATTTGGCTTCCTATGTTATATGGGGAAGCTCATATGGGGTTTTTTTTCCCTAGGAGTGAAAATACAGTTTACAACCAGGATGTGATACATCCCTTCACAAATAATAAACAAATTCCCTGTGACAGAAGCTCAGCCTCACCAAACTGAGCTCTGTGCAAAAGAAAAAGAATAAAAAGCTACAGCCCTAACACAAGCTGGGATGAACACGATGTGTACCTGACTTCTGGTTTGAATTCAGCAGGCTCCTCTCTTCTGACAGAACAAACGGATCCTGCTTCCCCCAGCATATGGTAGCAACACATGCAATTTACATCCCATATGGGATCTTTTTCAGGCAACTGTCCGACTACAGAATGTCACAAGAAGTCACTTTAGATCCCCATTATTGAGCACAGACACTTAGCATTCCCTTTTGTAGCACTGTCCACAGCTCCAGGAGAGGTGCTTTTATTGTAATTTTTATTTGTGCTGCATTAGTACCTGCAAGTTAGAGAGCACTGCAACGCCTCTGCCGTCGTGCTGTGAAAAATGTAAAATGTAGGATTCCTGCAGATGCCCACGGACTAATTTAGCCACAGATGAAACCAGTTGGAGTGACACAAAATGAGAAAGAACGGGGCAGGAAAAACAACAGCGCAGGGTTATTGCCTAGCATGTTTTATCACTCGGTCTGAAAGCACTTGGAAAACAGGGTAAGCAAAATTATCCGTGTTTCAAAGGTGAGGAGGCAGAGGCATGAGCAGGTGACTTGTCAGAGCATGCCAAAGCAGTGACAGAGCTGGCATCAAAACCCCAGTCACAGGCCAGCCCTTCACACACTTCCACAGTGCCTCCTCCTCACACTCTCAGTCCCATTTAAGGAGATCACGTAATGCCTATGAATAGCTCAGCCACACACATGTAAATGTGGGGGCAAAACACCACACAGAATAGGCCTTTTCATCTCCTTGGCCGCCTGTACCATCCTGCTTAATTGGCACTGCAGTGTGGGCAGCACAATGAAAATCCCTGCAAAATGCAGATTTTAAAGGCCGGTATCAGAAGGGGCCCCTTCCACCATGAGGAGAGCATGTGTGCACTCAGTGGGAAACTGGATATCCAGGCACATGGGGCTGGGATTTCTGGCATTGCACAGGGTGGAAATCAACAGGGCATCAAAGTAAATAAATGGTCAGAAGTCTGGAATGGGAAAAGAGAATATTTGTGCTTGATGTATTTATGAGGAAGATGGAAGCAGAAAGGGATAGAGCAGGGAAGGAAATTGCTTTATCAGTGCACATGGATTAGATTTAATTGTTTTCATACTAGGAAGGCCAAGAGGGGAAGGATTCATAAATTCCCCTCACAGTGGACTATTACAAACACCATGTTGGGCACAGCAAGTAACTCAGGGTGTGGAAATTCATCTTCCAGTGGACCTGAAAGACAGGGAGAGTGGTCAGTGAGAGACCTCCAAGGTCAAGAGGAATGGGGATGACTAAGGGAAGGGAAGGAAGGTGCAAAGGATGCTGATGTTTTAGCCCAGAAAGATTATTTCCAGGTTAATGAATGGCTCTTATAAGCTCATAAGAGGATGTGGCTGGAATGCAGAGAGGATGGGCAGTGTACTGTGAGATTCTCGTTTCAAAGGAAGCAAGGAGAAGAACAGAGGAAGCCATTGATGAGAAGCACTAAAGGAATAAACAGAGAAATAAAAAGAGGTCTTGAGAGGGACAGGACTGCCAAAGCCACAGAAAGAAAAGATTTCAGGAAGGGGATGAAACTGATGTCACCAAAGCCAACAAGGAGGCTTAGGACCTAAAGATGTGGACTGGCTGGGAAAGAAGGGATGACACAATGGTGTATGTGCCACCCACCAAAAAATGCACAAGCAGTGGACCACTGTTCATCCCATTTCCTTTACCATTGCCCAAGAGCACGTGAGAGAATTTTAGTTGTGTGGCAAAAACCTTGTCTTGAAGGATCCTTACCTCTTCTCACTGAGCAACCTTACATCATGCCCTTCATCCATCCTGACAGTGACACCACTGTTAACACCACAGGCTTGACATGGTAGTGCCATGGAACCCAGATAGTTGTACCATGAAAACCCAAGTGTTTCACAGCACATCACATAGCCAGTCTCCAGCCAGTAATTTGCCTGCAATATTGCCCCCTTAGCTGGAGTTTGCAAAACACAGAGAACTTGGTCTGGACAAGAAAATATTCAGTGCAACGCTTGAATTTCCTGCAGTCATTAATCTGATGTTTTTCTTCTACCTCTTCTAGTTATCCTGGTCCTTTTTAATAAGACTGTTTATTAAGTCATTCTAGGCTTTACCTTCAAGTTTGCATGCAGCAAGATTTTGATGAATGTTTTTAATAAAATTTCTTTGGTTTAGTCAGGCAACAACGTCCTCACTGCCAAACAGCTACACCCAGCCTGCTGTCTTTCCATTTAGTGCTGTGAACCAGGTCAAACCCCAGTCAAAGCCTCATCCCTGGGAGGCTCACACTGGGCTATAAAACTGATAATGACACGAGGACAGTGAGCCCAGTGCTCAGACACAGTAATTGCTCAACAGTCCATAAGAGAAATAATCACAGTGTACAGATAGCTGGCAGCACAGGGAGACCAGAGAGTCCTGAAAAACAAACAAATTGTTCTCCAAAGAAGACCTCTTGTTAACTTCTCTCTGCCTTCGTCTAGACTGGAATTAACCTTATGAATTCAGGTAATTATTCTCTGCCCTGACTCTTGTGCCAGTGGCTTCAGAGCCATCTCCCTGCTGTCTCCAGAAACAGCAGTCCACAAGGACATTGCAGATATTAATTGGAAGGGAAATGTTTGCCAAAGGTCAGTTCAAGCGGAAGAAAAGCCCCTTTCATTGTGGCTGGGGGGAGAGCATAGAAAATAAGAATCCCAAGAGAGGCACAGCCAGTCTTTGTGATTTATTTGGTAGAAGGCAGGTGAGAATCAGTGAATCATTCCCCTCTTATTATTTTTGCCCAGCCTCTACCAACTTAACACATTTCTAGCCAAGACATAGATCAGCACAGTTCTCAAGACTGTCCTTTTTTTTCATCTTACACTAGTGCACACGCATGTTAAATCACTCTGCTTATGACTTTGTGTGGATTAGTGCACAGAGATGTTTAAATCAATGTTTGGAGTGGCTCATCTCACTTGCTGATGGCCAGCACCCAGTTTAATGCAAAATGGCATTCAGGGACCAGGAGGGCATTCCCCCTGTATTTCACATGAGATCACAATGCCATTGGGGATGCAGAGACTGAAGTTTAAGAAGAAAAAGGATGGGAAATTATGAAGGACACATTGAAGGCCTCCTGACAGTCCAAAGCAGATGCAGGAAATACATCATAAATGATTTCAGCAAGGTCTTCTGCCACACTGGGCATCTACCTCTTTGCTGTGCAGGCATTTCTCTATAGATCCAGACATCTCTGGCAGCTCTCATTCTGTTCCAGAATTTTTCCTCCCAGACAAATGTAGGATTGCTTTACTCTTATTTTTGTGGTTACAGACAATATTTGACATAAATGGAGCATCACATCGCATTCATTATTTAAGAGTGGGAGTGGTTTTTTGTAAAAAAATTTCTCATTTCAGACCTTTGTTCCTCACTGTCTTACATTCCTGGTAAGCTGGGAGATGCATTGGGAATTCTAGGGCTGAGAGAAGGGGGTGGGCAGATGAATTTGATAACTCTGACTGTGCTGAAAGTCTCTGAAAAACTTCAGAATGAAGATCCTGGCTACAGAACAGTCACCTGCCAAGCACCTCAGTGCTCCAAACACTGGAGATGGGTCCAGGGTGTTCAGACCACAAGCCCAGGTCTTGTGCGGCCATGGACTCAGAGGCTTGGGATAGGAGGATCCCCAAAGCTGGTAGGCACTTGGGTCTCTGTCTCCTCACCAGGTAAACAACTGGGTTAAAGGACCCATATTCTCTTCAGTAGCCTGCTGAAAAAAACCTCAAAGACAAGAAAAATTTCCTGAAAAAAAAACTGAGCTCTACTGTGAAAATCTGGCTTGGCAAAGTGTTTTGATATTGTCACAGCTGTAGCTGGAAAAACTGCCCCCAGTTTTGCAGAAGTTTTGCTGCAAAGAGTGTTCTCCTGCTTAAGCATTTGCTTAAGCATATCCTGTTTTCAACCAACAACTGGGTGAAAAAGATGACTGCTGCAAGGAAAAGCACTACTTGGAGACAGTCCAGACATTTAGTGTGTAGAGGCTAATCCAGTTAAGCCATGTAAGGCAAGTACTCTGCAGATTACCTTTTTAGCTGCCTAGCTAACAACCTACAGGGACCTCCTTTATTTTTTGTGTAATAGCCTTTGACACCTGTTTCTCACAGGCAGCAGTAATCTTGAGACAGGCAGCAGGAGCTTGCTTTCAGACATAATGAGTTCTTAAGGTCCGTGCAATTTATTTCTCCCAAAGGTTAGGTCCCATGTCTATAAATTAACCTCTCAAGTCAGCAGGACCCTGATTATTGTTGCTTGCAATATACAGTGTTCAGAATAAACATGTTTGTGATCCTTCTTTTGCCCAGCTCAGCAATGGGGGAGAGTAGGAGAACACACTGTGGCCCTGAGCATCAGCAGTGAGCAACAGGAAACAGCTTTGAACCTTTGCAGAATGGGGCAAGACCTAGGAGTGACAGGTGAAACAACTTCCCTGCCTAACTCTGACAATCTCAGAGGGCCACCTCTGTGGGAGGGATGCTCCCAGAGTCATCCACAGTGAAACTGGAGTTCTGTCAAGCTGCAGAGACAAGAACAAGGAACTGGTGACTTTTCCCTATAGTCAGAGCTAAAGCCCTCCAAGTGGCAATAACTGACTGTCCCCAATTCAGGATCCATCCTGCCTTTAGAAACCTCTGATACAGCCTTCTCAAAATATCAGAAAAGCTTTTCCTTGGCAGGCCCAGTTGTTCCTGCTATATGGACACCTAGAAGCAATTTGTGCATAGTCACTACAATAGTCTTTCAGAGGAATTTATTTAACATGCTTTCCTGAGTCCTTAATTGCAGTCTTGTGAATCCTAGTTACTACCCTGAGCAAATCAACAGTATTGCTGGGAGAATAAGTATAATCTCCTGGTTTCGTTTTCCCAGGAAGAAAATTAGTAAAATAGATAGTTCTGCTGTACTGCAGCTTCCTATAGCTGTATTTGATTGCATTGTCCTCCCTAGTGTTACAATAAGAATTAAACTTCTCTCTCTGGTGCAGTTTTCAGATTGTCTCCTGCTGGGAAGATGCTCTGTAATGCCCAGTGATTCACAGCTCTGATATTTCATGTCTAATGGAATTATTTCTGGATGGAATTGTTACCTTTCCTGAGAGAGAGCCATTCATAAAGCTGGTAGGAGACAAATTATATACATCTTTCCCTATCTCCTCTGCAGTGCTTCTCAAAATCAAGTTATTTGGCTGCATGTTTAAAAGTTCCTCCCACTGCAAGAATGTGGGAGAAATTGAAAGAAAAACATGGGGCATTGAAATTACACAAAACACAGGAAATTCAAGGTTACAAATGGATTTAAGAAAGACCCAGCTGTGTCACAGCACAGAGGATTAAGGCAGGGGAATCTGAAAGCTCTCTCTTCTTTCTCTGTAGACCATATTATCAATAGCTCTCCATTATAGGATTATATGCCCATAAGGCATCACGAGGTGTGCTCTGTAATTGCTGGATTGGGATTATGACATTTTATTGCTTGCAGTCAGCCTGAGTTTAAAGTGTTTTAGACATCCTGCCTCTGCTCCCTGCAGAGGTGGCTGTGTCCTCTGCCCCAGAGGAGCCCACAGGGCTGCTCTGCCACAAGGGAAATGCCCTGGAGAGCTGCTTGTGCCCTTCCCCCTCTGCACCCTTTCCTCAGGAATCCCCCAAAACTGCTCTGGGACAGAAGTCAGAAATCTGAGCTGTGGAGTGGCTCTCATAAGCCTGCTGGTGAATCATGCAGGGATCCTGTGGAGCTGGCAGACATTTCTTTTCAATTAATTGAATTCCCAAAGTAAGCGGATGTATTTCAAGTGATACCAACTGCAGGCATTTCATTCTGCCCTGGGACAAGAGCAGTGCACCATCTGTGGGGCTCCATTCTTGGGGTTTGCAGGACAGGGACAAACCTGCCCCACTGGGGCTGCCCTGGGGTGGTCCAGCCCCACGGCCCAGGGCAGGGGCTCCTGGGACAGCCCCGTCCCCAGCAGGGCAGGAGGTCACAGGATGTGATCACCCACAGTGGGACAGTGCTTTGCAGATGGCTGGAGCCCATCCGTGGGGAGAGCTCACCCCAGACATGCAGGAGAGCCTCCTGGGCAGCCAGAACAGTGCAGGTCCCATCCTGGCACCACCAGAGAGCACAGCAGGCTGCCCTGCCAGCAGGGACATGGCAGGAGAGCCCTTGACCCCCTCATTTCTAACCTAAGCCAAGGTTTGTGTGCAGCTGCCTGTGCTTGCACTCACCAAGGCACTTTTTGTGGGTGCGCACTACAGTGTTCCTCATTTCAGGTTTTCTGTCTTTGTTACCCAAACCAGAACAGGCAGCCACGAGCACGGTGTGTGGCACAGAACCAAGGCAGCACTGGCTGGCAGGCTGTCAGACACAGACACAAATCCTGTGGCACAGCAACACCCAGGCCAAGTTCACCTGGGCACAGAATTGGGAACAGGACGGGAAGGTTGGCCTCCATTTTGGGCCACAAGCAGAACTTGGTTTGTGTCACCCAAAACAGATATTTTAACACCACTGAGCTGGCACTACTGTGATGAGCCTCGTCTTCACCTTCTGAAAGAGGTGTCCTCCAGTGTGGCTGCAGAGGGGTTGGGGATCACATGGGACAAACTGGGAGCTGTGGTGTGGTTCCCACCTCTCAGGGCTGGACACCCCCACCCCACACACTGGCCAAATGAGCAGCAAGGGAGCCACGGCGTGCTCCTCCTCCAGGAGGCCAGCCTGGCCAGGAGTGGCACCAGGTGAGAGCATTCCCCTCACCTTCAGGCGGGCACATCAGGGGAGGCAGGACAGAAGTCAGTCAAGTGCAATACCATTGATCTTGCTGACTGTGAGATGGAGAGGGACCTGTGAAGTCTCATAACTTCAGGGATGGTAGGGCACTGGAACAGGCTGTCCAGGGAACTTGTGGGTGCCCCATCCCTGGGACAGGTTGTCCCTGGAACTTGTGGGCATCCCACCTCATCCCTGAGAGTTCAAGGTCAGGTTGGGTAGGGCCTTGAGCAGCCTGGCCTGTTGGAAAGTGTCCCTGGCTGAGGCAGCATGGTTGGAACAAGAGGATCTTTAATGTCCCTCCCAACCCAAACCGTTCTGTGACTCTATGATTCTATAACCCATGTGGGTGGTTTAGCTTTTTCCCTTCAATTAAAATTATTTTGAACTTAAATCCCTAAGCATGACCTGTATTTGCCCTGCCAGCTCTTCAGTACTCTTCTTCAGCTATCACTGCTGTTCCTTACAGTTGGAATTAATTTTGTCTCAACTAAGTAAACTTTGATCAGCATCTTGGTGCTCGTCCCTCTTTCTAGATATATTATGCGTGTGTTGGAGCCTACTTTTCATGAGTGCCAATCCCCTGAAAATGGGCCCATTAAAGAGCAACAGCATTCATTAATCCTCTAGCATATAATGCAGACCACAAGGAACTTTCCAAGGGATTTGGCAAGGGCAGGCAGTGCTTTGACTGTGGCTGTGAAGGGTCTGTTGTCTGAATGGAGGCACCTCTGATTTCCTGCCCCTAGAGAAAAATCCTCCACACACATACACATGGGAGGGATCATCAGCCTTTACAGAGGCCACAAAGGTTTGGGATTTCTTCAAAAAGCTGGTAACAAGATTGTGTAAGAATCAAACAGCCTTGCAAATAGCTGTATCCCATTAGTCATGAGAGCAAATGCTGGGCTGAATTAAATGTTGATTGTGGCTTATGAAGTGTCTCTGTACACATAACCTTGGGCAAGACCCAGAAATTCTGGGCTCTGCATTTGAAAGGCAGCTGGCTAAATAGCCATGGCAAAATAATCAAAAAAGCACTGTTTATTTTCTCAATACATTAACCAAGTGATTAGCCAAGAAATGGGAGACACAGAAGAAAGAAGAAACCTTTCCCTTTGTGTGAAGTCTGTTTTTTGGGCTTTCCACCAGTATTACACATTCCTGGAAAAGAAAACTAAGCTCAATGTATCTCAGCTCAGCCATGAAATCTTTCCCCAGACTGAACGATCAGTTCAGTGCATTGCTCAGACCTTCATGCAGCTCTGTTACTTCTCTCACAAAATTTGAAAGAGGATTTCAGGCAACCAAACCTGGTGTTTCCCTGCTATTTAGTTATTCCTGTATTTCCCTTTTAGCAGCTCAGACTTTCACAGGCAACTGCTTTCGCTATCACACAATGAGTACATCTGCTGTATGTGGTGCCATTCCTGATGTAAGCTGGCTCAAATAAAATATTTAATTCTGTTTGAGAATTTTTACTTTGTTCTCTCCTGGTTGTCCAGGCTCCCCACTCAGTTGTTCCTAAGTTACACTAATAATTTGCAAATTCTTTCCACAGGCCTCTTACCTGCTGTGGTTACTGTGCTCTCTTCCTTGTAGTAGTACACAGGAAAAAATGTTGTTCTTTCTCCTTGAGAAAATTGTAAAGAAGCTTTCTGCCCCTCTTTGTCTACTAAATCTGTAGTTAATGTTAGATCACTTTTGGAAGATTACACACAGATAATCAAAGAATCCCCCCACTGTTAACGCAGTGCAGAACAAGGATTTACAGTCTTTGAACTGCTAATAAACAGTCCTGCACTTTTCTTTCTAGGCACAGAATAGGAGTAATCCTCTATGGGCCATGAATATGTGAGGGAGTGGTTGTCAAAGCACTGGATCTGGGGCCATCTGAGGTGCTGTAGGATGTCTTTGCTGGCCACCAGTGTCTGCCCTCAGTGCCCCATCAGTCCTGTGTCACATCTCCGGATCTGTGCAGAGGTCTCCAAGACTCCCAGCTGTCTAAAATGACATTAAAGAACCTCTGAGCCCCTGTGGTCCCCCATGGCCTCAGCTGGGTTCAGAGAGAGGTTTAGAACTAACTTTGGATCAGCATCAGGACTTTGGGCACCAAAGTCAGCAGAGTATGTCCTCTTGGGCCACAGCACAACCTCCGTGCCTGCCTGTGTGAGAGGTCTGGATGTGCCTGCACAAGCAGGAGCACACAGCCAGCCCTGCAGGGGAGAGGAACATGACAGGGGGGTCAGTCCACCCCTTGTGCCTCTGAGCAGGAGATAGATGAGGCTGGCAGCTGCCCCCACCAGTGCAGGGTCCCAGAGAGGGGCCAGAGCCCAGCCGTGCAGATGCGTGGGGTGAGATATTGGACCAGGGGATTATTGAATGAGTCAGATGTGGGTAAGACTTGATAGACCTGAGCTGACCCAGGGCTGTTCTCTGGGTCTAACAGAAGAGCAGGACCTTTGTGGAAGGAAGGTCCAGGCTATCAGGAGCCAGACAGGAGCATCTCTGTAAAAACACAGAGAAAACAACACCACGTCCTTCAAGAACACTCAGCAATGAAAACAGCACTCCTACCCATTAAAGCATAATAACTGTAATGAAAAACACTGTAAGCTATTAGTGACTGCTACCTGTTATGCATTTGGTATAAGCCCTTTGAAAGCTGATAAACTCTTTTTCCCCATATTGCTGTTTCCCTTGTTCACCACATTTGCAGTCATCACTAATAAATTCAAGTAATGAATTAATGAAGAGTCTGGGTGGCATCATAATGCTGCCTTGCACACTACCACAGCTACCACCCAGCAATCCCAGGATGCTTAACCTGCCCAAGTGGATTAATCCTTGCAGTGCTGTTCTGCTGTGTGTCAAGGCAGTGAAAGTCCCCACAGGCATAAGAGAAACCCTTCAGGGCACCATATTTCAGGGTCTGTGGGGCAGAAAGTCTATTTGGTACCAATCCAGTGCCTCTAGGAAGTGCCAGATCTGCTCTGCCAGCACTGTGCAGTCTACACATGTCCCATAGGTCTGTCTGCAGGGATGTTTCTGGCTCCCAGCACACAGGCTGGGTATTGCATGTGCAGGAGGGTGTAGGAGGTTTGGTGATTCCACACAGTGGAATCCAGTGCTCAGGATATGCAAAGTCCACCCAGCATTTCTGTAAAGCACCAGAACAGCTCATGGTGTGAGCAGCTTGTGCAAGACAGAACAGGGACTGTCATCCTTTGCTGTATATCTTCACAGAGGAATAGAATGAGGTGAAATTACCCTCCTGGAAATGTTGGCCTCTCACTCACATGCTATGCCAGCAGCTCTATCCATGTGTTATAAAAATGTCAAGGGGATTCAGCTGCCTGGCATCCTGCTCAGATTCCTGGGTACAAAAAGAGTCAGCAATAACCAAGATGCACGTTAGCTCTAATCAAAGCACTGGGAACCAAAAGAGGAGGAGGATTGTTAAACTGTTCACCATGAAACATTTAACAACACAGCATTGGTGTTATAAATGTGCGTGACTTCACTGACAGTACATTGAGCAACACCATAAAACTGGTATTAATGTGGCTTTTATGAAAGGACTAGCAAAGTGAGCTCTCACACTCACAGAGAGCACTAAAATCAGGTCAATAAGGACATCTGCAATTCTGAGCACACAAACAGCTTACCAGGTCCAAGAGGACCAATCACACTTCTACATATCTTGCTGAAGTGGAACCTAATTCAAAAAACAGGACTTACTGCAACCAGAAATATACTGTATTTCATGCATTTTCCTCCACATGCTGAACTGGGAAGTAAAACATTGATTTCTAGCACATACCCTATTTCCACATCATTGATGCAGCTATATCTCTGCTGAAGTGTAAATGTTCACTGAATTATTGAAACCTTTGTAATGTTGTAAAGGAAAATGTTAATCTTAACAAGACACATACAAATGCATCCAAAACCAAGAAATCAATTGTAAATAGATAGAAAAAAAAGTATCTTTATTTTCATTTCAGTCATGTGTGGCCCTGCAGTGAACTCCAATTTAGAAAGGCACTGAATAATGTTTTGCAGCTGGTCAGAAAATGCAAACTCATTTGCAGAATTTTTTAAAATATTGCAGACATTGTCCCAGTATTTCAGTGGGAGAAAAAATTGAAACTATTTAGAAACAGCAAAGAAGGTTTCTGTTAATAGTTAACTCAAATCTTTACCTGAAATATTAAATGCACATGCCCAAATATCACAAAAACTACAGATGTCATGAATTTGTTTACCACTGAGAAGGATTAGCTGAAATATGTGCTGTGTAACAGTGCAAAATGCAGCAATTTCTGCAAGGAAGCTGTGCAAGTTTCATCAGGTGGTGCCCCTCATGTTTGGTTAGGAAAAAAAAAAAGAATATTCACTTCTTTAGCCAAAATTCTGTTTGGGAAATGAAGGTCTAAGGGAGATAGGCACAGAATGAGCCAGTTCCTCCTGGCTGTCTCTCTTTACTGCATCCAGCTCCGTGGAAACAGCTCTATTCCAATTCCTAAGCAATATCCCCCTGTGCCAGCCCACAGGAATAATGCCATGAAGGAGGATAATGCTCACAAGGGCTCTGTATTTTTGGTGTCAAACAGGAGTGGGGTTTGGGGGTTGGCTGGAGAACAGAAACAGGAGGCAGGGTGCCCAGGAAGTGCAGGCAGCCAAGGCAAACTGCAGCACTGCTTCTCCACACACACTTCCCCAGATCAGCAATTTAAGGGACAGGTTTATGTCTGTCATGCTGCTGTCTGGAATCAAAAGACAAAACTTTCCAAACATTATTAACAGTGGTAAGATAAAAAGCAATTCTTTAGTGAAAGCGTTCAGGTGCACAAATATGCTCTGAGCACACATGATACAGGATTTGTACAATTTTTATAAAGTTAATTTATTAGTATATCTAGCAGGTACATCCAGTGGGAGATCAGTTGCCCCAGTAACTCACCCTTGGGTCTGCCCCTCTGGAGCTTATTCAGGGGGTTGTTTGTCCTATGTGTTGTTATGTCTCTCAAATTCTGGTGAAAAACAAGGTGTCCTTGGTAGAAATTCCCTTCTTGAGAATAAGACTAAACAGAATTTCAAGGATTTGTTAGAAAGGGTTAGCCTATTGTGCTAAAATGTGACACAGGGCAGGGAAAGCACTAGAAATGATACAACTATGTATTTTAAATCGACAAAATCTGAAAAAGCTAAAAATCTTTAGGTATCAATATCACACAGTGCAAGCCCCACCACACCTGCATGTAGACCCTACCATGCCTATGCTGCTGGTAGACCCAATCATTAAGGTACAACCTTGGAATGTTTTCCATGATGCTGATCCCTAAAAAGGAGGGCCAGCTTGGAGCATCCAGATGAAAAGCAGCTTCTGCCATGGTGTTTATTGTCTTGAACATTTTCAGGAGTGTAATGCAATATTATATAGCTAACTATATGTTTTTATTAAAAAGTCACTCATTGCCTTGGTCCTTTCTGAAGAAGAGCTATGTGTTTGCAGACCAGAATATTCTGCTGATGAGGAATATTTTTCTCCTGGCAGGAATCCAAGCATCAAAATGTGAATTTTCGTAGCTGTGGTGAGTAATCTGTCAGCAGGGAAACCATGACAGCCTAGAGGAGGAAGAGAAGAAAAAAAATCCAATCACATTGGAAACAGATACTCCATAAAAATAAATAAGGGGGAAATATTTTCCAGCTCTGAAGCCTTGTGTTGAAAGTTATTATCCTGACAAAAACGGCACACTTAGATTTATTTGCTAGAATTTCTGATGATGAATCAGGCAAGAGCTGAAAACCAGTTAGGGTGTTCTGTATTGTAGCTGATAGATTTTCTCAGTGTGGACAAAATATATTAATGGACAGCTTAGGAGCAATTCACACAAACATTTAGATCAAATGCTGAGGCCTTTTTGGCATGTTGTGATGTATTCTCAGCTATTTCTAGGAGATGCTGTAGGTACCCAGACATCACATGGGCTGGCTTGTGGATTTCAGCAGTTTCCATTAGCATCAGTGAGTGCCACCCAGAATATGGACTCTGAAATTTATCCCACTTTAGCTGCACTTTCTGTAGTGAAACATGAAAAATCCTAACTGAGGTTAAGAGTGTGTCTCCTGCCCTGCCTGCCCAGCCTCAGACACAGCTCTGGAATGGCAGTGATGGGACTGTCAGCTAAATGAAAGGTGGTGTTGCAGCAGCTCTGCTGTCCCTCCTACACCTGTGCCCACAACAAACCCCATGCTTGCTTGACCCTGACCAGGCTTTTTGTGGTTCACTCTGCTGTGATTTCACAGCCAGTTCTGACTGCACGTTGTTATTTTGCCCAGCACTGGATGTGTGAGGGCTCTCCGGGGGCTGTGATCTTGCTGCCTGTCCTTCCTTTCCCCTCATCAGTGTGACAGGGTCACCCAGGCACACGGAGGTGGCTGAATTACAGCTGTGCAACCCCTCAGTGCTGCCCATGCGTGGCTGAACTCAGCTCTGCTTGCATCTACAGCTGAGCAAATAATCTATTCTTCAGTTTGCTCTCTGTGCTGAAAGTGGTAGAAAATACAATAGAAACAAGACCCATACATTCATTATTTTATAGGTTGATAAGATACAAAGATGACATTTTCCTTTACCCCTAGCCCCCCACAAAATGTGCATCTGGAATCCAAGTTAAAGGGCTTCCTTTCTTTTTTTAAAAAAATATTTAGGGCAATTAGAAACATGGCGAGATTAAAATAAAAAAAAATCTGAACATTTTGTTGAATTTTGAGGACAAAGCTATGAATTTAACAGACTATTTTTAGTAATTTTGACTGTGTCCACTGTCTGAGGTTTTAGCAAACACAACACTCAGCTCCTTATTTATTCATTGGGAGGACATCTACACTTCATCTCAGAACTATGACAATGCCATCTCTGTTTTTCTTTTCACCTCTGAAAGTTTTCACTAGCTTTTGTCCACTTGGTGGATCTAAAGCCAAAAATAAATAATAAGCTACTGGTATCTGGCAGTAATTTTCTGAAATTCTAGGAATGCTGAGAAGGCAGTTATGGTTTATGTTAAATTCCAAGTGTCCTCTCATTGTTCCCATGGATCACACAGTGTTACCCACACCATAACTATTCAGGATCTTTCAAATCTTTGCTCTTCCAGCATTTTCTCAGGGAAAGCTCCCATTGCTGTCAGCAGCTGCTTTTCCTGAGAGAAAATAACTGAGTTTATGTTTTTGGGAAACTGTAGTTTTTAAGAACAGACCCTGGGACCTCAGTGTTTAACATGTTTTAATTGAGAAGTTGAGTTAATCATTAGAGTAAATCCAGTGATTTAATTACCAAAAAAAAAAAAAAAAAAAGGCAGTTAATATAGTATAATATAGTAGATTTCACTTAGTGGTAAAACGTGGGTCAAGGAACAGCAGATTATCACCAAAATAGATCACATTTGTGCCCAAAAGTATTTGTGCTACAATGTTGTCTATAGTCAAAATTGTGATGTGCTCTGAAGTAAATTTGAAACATATGTTTTAACATTCACTATTTATTGTAGAACCAAGTTGAATTCAAGTCTGTTATGTAAGGCAGAACAGAATTGACCCTAACCTCCAAATACTGGGGGTTTTTTGGGGTTTTTGTTTGTTTTGTTTTGTTGTTGTTGTTGTTGTTGTTTGGTGTTAGGTTTTTGTTGTTTTTTTTTTTCTTACCATAATTGTCCATTTTCTGTTTTCAGCCTCCTGGAAAACCAATGACCGTGGAGAATAAAACACTTCATTGTCAACTTCTTCAGGTTTTCTGGGTAAACAATGTAAAAAAGTCCAGTTGGAAGCAGCAGATTTTGCAGTCTGTAGATTAAAAAGCATATAAAATAAAGACATATGTGAGGACATTAGCAAAATCCTTAACTAGTAAAAAAGCTAACAAATTTTATATTAACTCCCACTCTGGTTACTTGGATGATGAACTCAGAAGAATTCCACAGACTTCAAAAGAATTCCTCATCTGTGAATAAGATGGGAAAATCTCCATGCAAGTCTGTGAGAGTTCAATGCTGACTTCACAAAAGTCAAGAAGTTACTCCAATTTCTCTGCCTTCAGAAGGAGAGTGAAAACCTCTCTGCTGCACGTGTTCTGGAGATGGTTCTCATTGGGAGGCTCTGAAAGAGGCCAAGCCATGTGGAGTGTATGACATAACTCAAACTTTGTTATCTCTGTGAGTTTTTTAACTCACAGAGTTAAAAAGCAAGGGAGGTTTGCATGCAACTTTTCCATGGCCCCACTCAAAAACCCCCCAAACTCGTGCTTCGTTGATGTTGATTCTCATAAATGCAAACTGTAAAAATGTAAATAAACCCCAAAATCTCAGTTTTTACCTGCATTGTAATCTGATAACCTTGGAAGGCCTTTAGTCTTTCTTCCTTCTCCTCCTCTTGTCCCATGCTTATCCATGTGTCGGTAACTAAGACATTGGCACTGTCTGCTGCTTCCAAAGGGTCTGTTGTGAGGAGTAACTTGGTACCATACTGATGTGAATAAAATAAGAAAGATCACTAAGACAAGGAACTTCAACTTCATTTATAATGAAAATAAACTCTATTCAAACTATTCTACTAGGCTGTTTCCTAGGCTCCTACCTCTTTGGAGTTCTGTTCAGTTATTTTAGTTATCCTGAGGTCTGGTTCAAAGCCCTGACAAAAGAGATGATAGGTTACACATAATGGAACATGTATAAGATCTTCAATAGTTAATAAGAATGGTTAGAAAAATACTTATTGAACCATTGGTCATGGAAGAAGAATATCTTTCAGAACTGTAAAATTTGAGAAAACGTTGTTGATTTTGTTGAAAGTTATGTTGGAGATAAAGTGGTGGAAAGTGTTCTAAAACATAAGAAAAATGTATTTTGACAGTTACAGAATTAAATGCATATACAACATTTAAATTTTTTGTTCTAAACTGATTCTTTAAAATATTTTATACTGTATTGCAATGCAACATTCTAAAATGCTGCACCACCAATTTAAACAAAATGAGATGCAACACTTCCACCCATCTGAAACAAGCTCAATTTTTTTTTTTTTTTTAATGGGAAGAGTGCATTGGATGACTTTGTAAGGCTTTATCAAATGAAACTGTGATCCTCCATGATTTATATTCCTGTCATGTATTCCCATTTCTGATGTTGGACTCAGTAGAATCACTCCTGCTTTGCATCCAAATAACTGGATGGGGATTTTGTACCTTGGTTCTGAAAACAGGCACTCAAGATAGATGCAGGCACCCTGTCTTGGCAAACCAAGTATCTGTCAGGGAAAACTGGAGCTATCCTCGGAATGGAGACTGTAAACCCCTCCCTCCAAATTAATACAGTTTTGAACTTCAAGCTAAATTATGGGAGTAGGAATAACATTCCTTTACTAGGAATATTAAAAATACAAATGCAGTAGTACAAACAAACAAACAAACAAACAAACAAAAGTCCTAGAAAACCCTGACATAGTCAGAGATACAACCTGACACCCTGCTGTCAGGGTGTTGGAAGCAGTCTAAATAAAACTTCATGGAGTAACAGATGTTGTTTTGTGGAGTAGGGATGATTCTGTAGAAGAGAGTCCAGTGATGGCGAGATGGGTTTGGTCTTGCTCCAGGAATCCAGTGGAAAACAGACTGCCTGGGGTCCCTGTGTCCCCATTTTTATCTGGGTAGGAATGGTTGGCTCCTCCCCACTGGGTGGAGCATCTCAGCATGGGATGATGTAATGTGTCATGTCACTGATGAGCCTTAATGGCCCATTAACAGAAGATATCCACTCCAGAGGGTGGACAAAGTTGATGAAAGAGATAAGAAACACTGCCCCATCTGGTTTGAACAGCTGGTCTATTATCAGAAGGCATCAGCCCCCCTCCCCCCTGTAGTTACAAGAGATAAAGGAAAAAGAAACCATCCCCCAGCTGCTTTCTACAGATGAAATAGAATACACCAATCTTTTTGGTTACACAACCCAAGACACACCCCCAGTTGGGGCCCTTGACCAGTGCCTGAGTGTTTGAGACAAGCCTGGGTGAAGTTTGCCCTCCTTTCTCCCTGGGTTTGGCTTTCCTCACCCTGGGAGTGGCGATCCGCAGGTGCATTCCCAGCTTTGCAGCACTCGTCATGAAGGAGTGCAGGACGTTGTTGCCATCCCCGATCCAGGCCACGGTGAGCCCCTTCAGCCCTCCAAAGTGCTCCTGCCAAAGCAATCACAAGCTCTGTGGTTATGTTCCAGAGGAGCTGGGCAGGCAGATAGACTGGAGGGAATGATCAGAAAGGTCTGTGCCCAGGCAGTTGGCTGCCTTCAAATGCTGCCTGCATGGACCACCCCTGAAATTACTGCTCCTACAGGATGGTCATGGAGAAGAAGCCCTCCGTGTCACACAAGAAAGCTCAAGTGCTGCTGCTTCCCCTGGAGAAGGACACATTGGCACATGTGCCACGTGGTGAGGCTCAGGCTGAGAGATTCAGCACCAGACACAAAGCTATTTTAGCATCACTCATGTACAGCTGTTCTTTAGGCCTCATAAACATCAGTGAATGCTAGAAATTATTAATTTAGAGACAGACCTAATGTCTGGAATAGAACTCCTTCCAGCTTTGCCCTGGATTGTGCAAATATCCCTCTTGAGGTTTGCTCTGGCTTGGTTGGCTCTACACGCTGTTCCCTGTGGCCATGGCAGTGGCCCTGCCCTGGGAGTGCATCTTCCCCCCACAGCTGCCCAGGACAGCCAAGAGCAGCACTCTGAAAGCAGCTGTGCCACTCATGGCCTGCAGCATTTGTTCTCCATTGTTCAGCCAAAGAGTGCAGGGATTTTTTTTTAATGTGGATTATCCAAACTTGAAAGAGCATTACAGAGGTAACTGGCTTTGCCTGATGGCACTTACAGCCTGGCCATGTGCAGTTACTCTGTCCCTCCACCCCAGCACATGAGGCCTAAGAAGGAAGAAGGGTAACAGGGATTACATATTTCCAGAGCAGGACAATTTCAGGTTCTTTAATGAGCCTTGTTTTAAATATGCCTGTTTATAGGCACTTAAGCTGATACCAAAATTTTTACAAAGATGTAACCAAATTCTCCTATAAGCCTGCTCTGTAAAACTCTATCTCTTGAAACAATTCCTGCAGAGACTTTTATTCTTAGTTCAAATCTGGGCCATGCTACAATTGCATTGTAGTAGCTGGAAGCCAGACAGTGTTTCAACACTTTGTGTGACATGATTCAATGCTTGTCAGAGAGGATAAGCATCCATGTTGTACTAAGTGGCAACCTTGCAGGCAGTTGCAGAAAAGATGCCAAAAGACTGAACAGGAAAAGGGCTGGGACTACCCCCTCGTCTCTTGGCAGCAGCTTCTCCTAAACAAATTGTTTGTGAAGTTGTTCCAGAACAAAGTTGTTAGCATTTTTTCCAGTGGCCACAATTTTGAGTCAAAAATAGCAGTAATTGAAATACTGAATGACAATAAAGTGCTGTAAAGATCTAAATATGATAGAGTCCTAGACTGTTCAGGTTTAAGGGCTATGGTAGTGCAAAAATACTGCTTTTTCAGCTGAATTTTATTAACAGCAGGCTCATTGGCAGAGGTTGGATGCAAGGGAGTTTACAGGAGAACAAATCAGGACTTTGTGGACAAGGAAGTTGTTTCAGTATAACCACTCTGCAGGTCTCCAAGGAGCTTTCATAGTCCTTCCACATCTCCTAGCAATGGTGCTCCTAGGAGAAGGCCAAACTGGAGCATTTATTTAAGGTGTTGTTTCCATTTAGGGCTTAGTGATAGCTGAGACCAGAACCTCAGCCAGAAGCAAGTGAGACAGTCCTGAGTTCTTTTCATCTCACTGCTTAAAAATAGACATCTCAGCCTTAATACTCAAAGCATTGACTACAGTCACAAATGCACTGCTGTGTTAAACAACTTCACCTTATTGCCAGCTGCTACTCTGCATTAAAAGAAGCACAGTGCATACTAAGTGCTTCCCTCTGTTTTCCCAAGCTACTAGCTGTTACAGATAAAATATGGAGTACTGGACATGTCTGTATAATGATCCCTGATACACACTGCAAATTGCAAAACACATCTGCAGTGACTGCTGTGTAGAGTGGACATAGCTGAACTGATTTTAATGAAGACATTTTGCTAATGGAAGGAGTCATAGCAAGGCAGAATCAAGCTGTGTATGTGTGCTAGTGGAGCCTGTTTTGTATCCTGTGCCAGGCTTTATGCTGCCACTGGTGCACTGCTGCTGCAATTCAAACCTCTTCATTTAAATCCAGATCACTGTGACTGTGACTGTACTGCTTATAAGCAAACACACACCCTCAGCTTCCAGCAAAGAGGAGGTGGCTGGTGGTCAGAGCAGAACCAGACAGCTTGGAGGCAATACAAAAGCTACAGTAAATGAGACACACTTCCCCTCCTGCCCACTCCCTCTTTTATAGTACGTGCTTATCCAATCACACAGGTGAAATCCTGCTAACAGTGTTTTAGTAGTAATACTCTAAACTAAGTGAGAGCCTTTACAATGTCTGCTGATCACCAGAACTTCTGAAGATATTTCCCCTTTGCAGCCCTCCCCAGTTTTGACAAATTATGTTATATTGATGTAGGCTTTACTCCTGCATGGGTGTTCTGCAGTTTCACTCTACATTTGGAACACAACTCCTAGTAAAGCCACACACAAAAATAACATATTTAAAAAGTCTAGAGCCCTTTTTCCTCATGAAGCCTTTTTGGCAAACTAGTAATTGCTGCTGTAGTGCCATAAAACTGGCCTGTGTTATTCTCATGAAAAATCCCAGCTAAATAAGTAATACCAATTTTACATTCAATTATTTCTCACTCTCATGTTGCTTTTACAATGTTTCACTCTGCTCTTATCCATGGCTGCAGTGTATCAGTGTAGGAAACCCCGGGAAAGAATAAGAATTCTCAGTGATTTGACCCTGCTGTAGTCATGAAGAAGACTGGGTTAACTAATTAGGAATATTTGTGTCTGCCTCTGCCTGGACTTGCTTCCAGTGAGACTGAAACTCTGACACCATTATAGATTAATTCTGAAATGTTTGACCACAACTGTCATAACAGCCCTCAATTAAAACAAGCTTTTGAATAATGAATCAATAATCTGTCAAATTTTAAAATGGAATGCCAGGGACTAATCAAAGCTTTAGCCCTTTGGGAGACTGCAATCCAGTAAATGAGAAACTGGGCAAACTTGGATTTTCTGGCTCTCAAACTGGGCTTAAGGCAGAAGCTGGGCCAGTTATCTTTCTTACTCCCATGCTGGTTTTTGTCATGGTTATTGATACAGTATATTTTAGAGGATCTGGACAGATCTCAGTTGGGATTTTTAATTGTTAGAATAATAAAGATTATGATGGTAATGAATTTGAAAATTGTAAAAATTTGAGGTCTTAGGGTCACACAGCAAGGAAAATTTGAGAATATATTGCAGCCCTTTTCAAGCTGGTAAGCATTATTTGTTATGCTGTTTAAAAAGAAATCACCAATGTATTTCTTATGCCAACCGTTGCTTTCTAAAAAGGAAAATTCCCCCCAGACCAGTGACATAAAAGCTAGTGGCATATGGATCCAGTCTAATTACCAGTCTGGCCATCCTGCAGTCAGCTACAAGTGAGCTGATTTGGCCGGTGACATTAATTTCAATTGAATCAATGTCAATAGCCGGGCTGTCCCTGGAATACAAATTGTGTGCTGCTGCCCTCCTGAGCTGAGCCACAGCCCTGCCCAGGACACCGAGAGGCACAGGGTGGACTCAGCACAAGCAGGGGAGCAAAGGGGCTCAGTGTGTGCTCACAAACTCACATCTTTAAATGCCAAATCCCCAAATCCTCAGAATCAGGTTCTTTACATGTTTGCAACCATTTTGAGTGAGTTATAACTCAAGCAAACTCAATTCAACGCAACTTTTAAGAAGGAATGTAGTGTATATATATGCTAAGAAAAACGTTTATCTTGGCATAATAGAGGGCATTAACCCTGAACACAATATTGGAGGACAAAGCCAGCTTAGACTTCAAACATGTGAGGGGATCCAGGTTGCTCAGGAAGAAGGCACTGGGCAGGAGGATGCTGAACCTGAGGAATCTCACCCCAATATTCATAACAGGAGCACTCTGCATGATCTGAAAAGGACACCCTGAACATTTCCAGGATGAGAAGTTGCCTTGAATGCAGAATGAGAATTGACAGTTCTGAAAATAAACTAGCTGCATTGTTTGGGGGGATGCAATGGACTATACTTAAATAACAATACTAAAATGCACCTGGGAAGGGCAAAAGGGAATCAGAAGCTATAAGCTATAATTTTGCATTTTTCCAAACAAACCATGCAATTACGTAGTTTCAGACCAAAGAGAAAGTACTTGAGGAGGGTTCAAGAAGGCACACAACAAAACTAATAGGATAGAGAAAATGGAAACAGAAAAATGTGCTAAGCATGGAGAGGGCCAGAGTGCATGTAGAGCTCCATGGGAAAACAGAGAAGGAAAAAAAAAGAAAAGAAAAAAAAGGTACATTCTGGGTATGTACTGACAGCAGGGAGGAACAGATCCAGGCAGGAAAATATTTATGGGGATAGGGAAGAGACATTTTTTTAAAGAGAAATAAGCTGCACAAAATCTGTAGTTACATTTAAATATTAGCCTAGCAGTCTGTGCCACTATTGTAGTTTGCATATATGTATAAAACAAATAAATCACCTTTGCATTGCACAGGAACAGTTTAAATGTTATATATGGAATTTCAGCTCATTTAAAGAGTCAGTGGTATCATTCCACATCCCTCCCTTTATTAATTTTCTTGCAGGCAGTACTTGGATGACACCTTGCTGAAAATCCCATGAGAATCTTGGCTGGGGTAAGTAGCAACTAGACCCTGTGGCTCACACCTCGTCAAGAGTTAATCTCACTTCTGTGGCCTGGTAAAGTTCATTATATGATTAAAATGTTGTTTCATTACATGCCACTCCAGTCTTCTCCAACTCACTGTATAGTGCAAAGAGGAAAAAAGGGAGCAGAGGAGCAGGTCAGAAAGGGAGAGTTCAGGCAGTGCCATCACCCACAGGGAGCTGCTGAGAGCTCTCCCCTGCCTGCCCCTCTCTCCTGGATAAGAAAGCAGGAATGGAAAATGAGTCAGCAACCTGCAGTGCAACACATCCTTGGCATAGCAGGATGGCCACCCAGCTGCCCTGCAAAGATCTCCTGATAAATTTTGGGCTAAGGAACATGCTGGAAAGAGTCAGAGAGAGGTGTGCAGATGGAGGAAATGGTGCTCTGCTTATTGGGCTGAGTGTGAAAGTGCTGCAAATTTTAAAAAACTTCCATGTCTCTCTAAAAGCTGAGCCATTCCTTGTGATCTCTGTAAGTGCTCACTTTGTCATGACACCTCTCCATGTCAAATATGTCTTTTGTTTGAGCACCAACTGCCATGGACCTGTTTCTTCATCACCAAAGCCATCCTCCCTGGTGTTTGGTGCAGCAAGGACACCCACAGCTGTTGGTGCTGCCCTTGGTATTCAAACCAGGGGAGAGCACAGCCCATGGGCTCCTGCTCACCCAGAGCTTCTGCCACAGCTGCCCTGTAGGAGATGCAGTGCAGGAGGAGCAGGGGGTGATCAACAGAGCATGTTCTCATTCTGCTGCTTTCCATAGGCTTCTCCCTAAGATCAATGGGGAAAGAGATGCATCTCCAGAAGGCAACTGAGACGCTCATTGGTCTTTCTGAATTAACTGCAGGTGGAGTAGAGGGCAACAGCCCCGTGAACCTGGGTGCTGGAGCCAGTGGCCTGGATAAAACCATGTTTGGGGCAGAGATATCCACGGCTGTGTGGGCTGTGAGTCACTGTTCCTCAAGAATGTTACTCACAAGTGATAACACGCTGATTAATAAGGTGTTTGCAAGACAGAACACCCCACAAAACACAACCAGATGATTCTCCTGACTTATAGTTGCACACAGTGTTTACAATGAAATGATGACACTCTCATTACAGCTTACTGTCTTATGCAATTTGAACATTGAGGCTGGTTCAATGTGATCTCACAAATCTCCCCTTATTCAGAGGTCTGTAAGCATTTTAATCTCAAGTTCAGCAGTTTTTGCTGGTCTCTTCACTGTGAATATAAAAAAATTACAAAAAAATACTTTAAATAAAAAAGTGATTTTCACCAAATACTTAAGTCTTTCAGTATTTAATGTTTAAAGCATGAATAATTTAATATTACTCTTACTAGATCCTTCCCACACACTGTATGTCCCATAGCAAAGTCCCCAACAGCTGAGGAACATAGCTGAATGAATCAGGAAATTATTCTGCCCCACCGTTTTCAGGCAGTGTGGTTTTTATTCATTCCGAAAGTAAACAAGGTCAGAGGAGTTCATCATAGTTGTCAACCAGCCCTGCAGTATAATAATCTTTTTTAATAAGCCAGACCCTCATACGGTTGTAAAACCACATAGTCCTTCTGTTCACAGATAAACATCTGGTATTCTGTGTGTAAAATGTTTTTCTGCTGTCAGATCCACTATTACATTAGATAAAAATAAAAAATACAATCTCTTTTAACTTCGATGTGAGCAAAGTTTAAACTGGTTAAAGTGCTGAACACTAAGCTTCTGTACTGGTAGCATTAACTGGCTTTTCAAAACAAGGTTATTCAACCAATTTCCTGATATATAAATAGTGATTCCTTTTAAGCTGTCCATAGATTAGGGAGGAATCAAGAGCAAACTACTGAGGGTTTTTAAGTTGGCAGGAAAACTTCTGCTGGTTTTGCCTGAGCCAGATTCTCATCTTTGTCTAATATGTACAGCCCTCTTTACATTCTTTGAATTGCAGACTAATTCCAATGAAGTACTTAATTTTATGCTTAACTTCAGTCCCACTACAGCTGATAGGACTACGTAATTGTTTTAAATTAAACAGGTCCTTAATTATATTGCTGGATGAAGATCTCTTTAAACAACAAGTGCCATGTAATTACTACTTTGAAAAACCTAGGCATAAATAGTTTTGAAGCTGACTTCCCCAAATACTTATTAAGAATTAGAGAAAAAAAAAAAAAAGTTGTTTCTAATTTTACCTGCAGAGTTAGGTAATCAGCTAAAATCTGAAGAGGATGGTATAAATCGGACAATCCATTGATTATTGGGATCGTGGCTTCTTTTGCCATTAGGTCTAGATCATTATGGTCATAAACTCGAGCCAAGATTGCATTTGTCATGCTGGACAGCACCCTAGGGATGGCAGAAAATACTCAAGTCAAACATAATAAATACACCCCTATTGCACTCTTCACCGTGCAACACATAAATATTAATGAGAAATGGTAATGAATCAATATTTTTCAGCTATCTGAATAATTTATCATGCCTGCAGAACAGACTCAAATGTAGTCATTTAGCAAGCTGCTAATAAGTAAGAAGTTTCACTTCCTAACTCCACTATAGTAAGTAAATGAAAACTGCTGCTCTATTTTATATTCTTTTCTCTTTAGCATTTAATTGTAGATGGAACATCGATACATGTTAAGCTCTCTGAACTAAGATAAGAGATTATGTGATACTGTAACATTTGAAGAATTTGATAGCCCCAGAAGAGATTGGGTATGTGATTTTTTTCAGTCTTTTAGCAAAGAGCAAATGACAGAATATTATAGACCCTGTATGGTAGCCTGACTTTGTGGGGGTCAGCAATACAGATCTGTCTTAGATTACAACTATTGTTTACTGATCTTAATAAACACAGAAACAGAACATGCTGGGGTTGTTGTCCTGCTTTCTCCTACCTACACACCTGTGTATTGACTCACATGGTATCAGCATTCCAGTAATGCCCAAATTTCCAACTCACTACAAGGGAAGGGGTTGCAGGACCCCCTGTACCACTCTGGCATTATCTCATTTGCTGAAGTGTGAAAGACACAGAGATTAGCATTGTGGATTAGCATAGTATACTCTGAATTTTTTAGATAAATTAAATATGGATTTGAGCTCTTAATTTCTCTGCATTTCTGTGTTTTAATCAGGCCCTGAAGCCTGACTTTGAAGTAGCATTTTGTGTGTTTTCGTGTTATCTGAAATAGGACCTTAAAACAAAACAAGGGAGGAGTGAATTAGAAATATGTGGAAAAAATCTTTGCAGTATCTGCCTTCCTGATTAGCCATGACAAATTCTTGCAGCTCCTTTTGTGGAAATAAGGCTGTTAATACCATCATCAGCAAGGTCTCCTGATGAAGTCAGTAACAAGCATTTTCTACTGACACCAGATATTCCTCACACAAGCAAAGCTCTTATAAAATGTTACAAGATTGCCTGTAGAGCTCTCTCTGAATAAAAGACTGTCAACAGCAGCTACAAACGAAAAGGAGGAACTGATCAAGTTATTTACTGATTACAAAGTAATGGAACAGTTGCTGTTGGTGCCATTATTTTTTCTTAGCTCACCAGTTCCTTTCTCTGGGGGAAACCTGTTCTGTTCTGAGCTGGTCATCAGGGATGTGGTGCATGCTTCCTTTTGTTAGCCATCTCACTGGCACGCACCCTAAACAAGACACAGCCAGGCCCCATCAGTCAAGGGAAAGGGGCAATCACACTGGGAAATTGCTCATTTTCCTTATAGCATTTTTTCTTCCTTTAGGATGTCAGGACAGCTGATTTCTATTTGACACAGCTAATCAAGAAATTAAAGAAGATAGTTCCTTCATGGTGTATGCCATTAGGGAAAATTCAGTCATAATCACCAGCTAGTGAAAACTGCTGGACTTTCATCTTCAGTCTGTTGAAGGTAGATATCAGAGTTATTAGACACCTACCAGCAGGACATCAGACAGCCCTTCTGCCAACATTTCTAGATTTCATTTTTTACAGTAGGAAAATCAGCTGCAAACTGGCTTCATTCTTTGTGAAATCAAAATAAAATTAAACTTGGGGGAAAAACCACGAACAAATAACCCTCACCTGGAGGTCTGATTGCAGGGGATGATTTAGTCTCCAGAAATTAAATCAGTTTAAAGGAAATCATTTGAGGCTGGAATTGCATAGGAAAAAAAAGATCCTGAATATATGAGAGTCTTATCAAAGATAAAGTTTTAGAAGCTGAGGGGCTGTAAACACAGGTTCATCAGGTGACCACATTTAAAGTTCTTATTTTATCAACCACTAGGTCTTTCTCTCTTTTCATTCCTTTGCAAAATGGTGAAAAAGAACTTCAAAATCCCAGAGCCTTGAAATATTTTATATTGGAACACTGAGTACATTGGAATGCTGCATATCTCTCTTTTCAAAGTAATTTTTATTTCTACAGAGAAAACCTCATTTTTTTTTCCTCAACTGTATCCTCTGAGGAATCCAAAATGAAACAAAGAGTATGCTTTTTTGGTATGGCAGACATCTGAATTTGAAAATGGAGCATTTGCATATATTTTGTATAGAATACTGCTATGCAAGGTAGTTTTGCTTTTGTTTTGAAAGTTTATATCCATTCAAAAGCTTTAAACTTTTGATAAGACTACTTCACTTTCACTCATAATCTCCCAGGGACAGACAGTGGATGTGTTTGTTCTCAGCAAAGTAAACCTGTTCCCCATAAATGCAGAGATTAATGCCCTAATAATTCCAGTGGACTGGTGAAATCACCCTGTGAGTTCTTCAGGGCTGCCACTGAACCTGATGGCCATTGAGCTTTAGTGGAAGTGCTCTGCAGTGGGAAATACAGACACAGTCCTTATATTTCATTTCAGGTAGTTCATCAGGCATGTTAAAAAGCACTGAAAAGCTCAGAGCTCCTTAATAGGCGGTAACTTTTTGCCACTGTGTCAGCATAAATGTAAATGTCTTGTGAAGCATGGAGGAACTGATTTATGAGCAAGTAATAAGTCACTAAAAATATGTTCACAGCAGCAATGCTTTCAACCCTTACCTGCAGCAGTTCTAATAAAAACTGTGACTTTTATGGATTTGTGCCCCTTTCTCTTTAAGTCTCAATTTCAAATACTTCAAAGGCCTTCAGAGCCGCAGACACATGGCTGTAAATATTTGAAATACCCTCTGGGTCTACTGGAGGCATTCTTTTTTTGTTCTTACACTAACTGAATGAGGTTGGGATGTCATCGTTCATTCACAAGGAGCACCAAGGAATTAACACTCCAGTTGTTCTTTGGGTAAACTGCTCAGCCTTGATTATGCAGTCAGTAGTGTTTCTGCTAATGAGAGCAGGAGTGGAGCAGAGCACATGGGACTCTGTAAGGATTTGGGAAAAGCCCCTGTCCACTGCAGTAGGAGAGAGCTGTGACTCAGCAGAATAGCAAAATCCCCAGGTAAGAGTCATAAATAGGGACTTGTCCTGGAAAAAGGAGCAGTGACAGAGCAAAGGGGACTGAAGGTTTGCTTGGGAAGTGACTGTTGTAGGAACTTTAGCCACAGAATGGGAATGCCTTCAGAATGACTGGAAGATCTGCTTGCTTTTATTTGTTGCCTTGTTTCTTGTAGTTTATTGTCTGCCTTTTTCCTTTTTTGCTTGTGCAAACAAAAGCTATTCAGGACAGTGTAGACAAAACATTTAATGTCCCTTTACTGTCACGTTTGGGAGGAAGAAGAAATGAAAACTGGCCTGTACTAAGCATATCAGGTTTTGTGTCAGATTTTCTGTATCTGGCATCTGACTGGCAGAGAGGCTGCAGGTGACAGTCCTGCATGGCTGGTGGGACAATGCTTGTAGCATTTGTTGTATTTCTCTGGGGAATGGTTTGTCCCTCCTCAGAGACCCCTGGAGCCTGTAACCATGTAGTTTCACACTTCCTCCCCTTTCTGACCCTATTGGCTGAGTTCCAACTATCTCTCCTTAGCAGGAGGCTAGATAAGGCCCTGTTCTTCCTCACTCTATCTCTTTCCCCCCTGGAAACCACTGGGAATATACATCTTGGACTACATCTGGGGGTTAGAGCATCTTTTGGAATCTTTTGCCCTGTCCCTGAAATATTCCCCCTACAGCCCCCCAGAGTTCCTAGGCTAGGTCAGATCCTAGAGGGCTTTGGAGGAATATTTCAGGGACAGGGCAAAGGATCCCAAAAGATGCTCTAACCCCCAGATGTAGTCCAAGATGTTTATTCCAGATGGTTTCCAGGGGGAAAGAGAACTAATGAGGAAGAACAGGGTGTTATCTAGGCTCCTGCTAAGGAAGAGATAGTTGGAACTCAGCCAATAGGGTCAGAAAGGGGAGGAAGTGTGAAATTTAAATGGTTACAGGCTCCAGGGGTCTCTGGGGAGGGAAAAACCATTCCCCAGAGAAATACAACAGAGGTTATTTCCCCTTTGGAAGGGCCCTGACTTCATCCTTCCCCTTGCTGAAGCTTTGGCTGCTTGGGCTCACAGCCAGTTTTGCAGTAGTGCAGATGATCAGAGGGAGGGAGCACCTTACCTACAGGGAAAGGCTGAGAGAACTGGCATTATTCAGCCTGGAAAAGAGAAGGCTCCAGACTGACCTAATTGCAGCCTTCCAATACCTGAACAAAACCTACAAGAAATAATGGAGAGGGACTATTTACAAGAGCCTGCAGTGACAGGACAAGGGGGAATGGCTTCAAACTGACAGGAGAAGGTTTAGGTTGGATATTAGGAAAAAATTCTTTACTGTGAGGATGGTGAGGCCCTGGCACAGGCTGCCCAGAGAAGCTGTGGATGCCCCATCCCTGGCAGTGTTCAAGGCCAGGCTGGATGGGGCTCTGAACAACCCAGACTAGTGAAAAGTATCCCTGTTCATGACAGGGGGCTTGGAAAAAGATGGCATTTAAAATATCTTCCAACCCAAAACATCCTATGATTCTATTGCTGCAGCTCACTTTGATTATGGCAGAGTTCTGTATCTAGCAGAGAGTGAGAGTTAAGTATTTTCAAACCTCAGGGGGACTGAGATTTTTACTTTCTACTATCAACACCCATATGTCTTCCATTTTAGTAGTGAAAAACAAGGAAGGAAAATTTAAAATGTTCAGATGTTTGATCTTTTTTCTTAAATTTTCCATGGATTTCATCACAGAGAACAGCAACACAGTTCTCAAACAGTCTCTCCCACTGACTGAGAACTGTGGTATTCAGCAGAGGCAATGGAGCTCATCTGCCTGATTGCACATTTTGAATTGAGCTTGATGAGCTTGACACTGCATATCTTTCACCAGAACAAAAAGGACCACTCAGACACTGCTAACCTTCCAACAGCTGGGCCTGACTGAATCGACCTCAGGCTGCAAAAGGGCTGCCTAGAAAGCAGGATGATGCTAAGGCTGGATGAAGCTTTAATAGCTGGAGTGCTGTGGAAAACAGCAGGAGCACCTGCAAAACACGACCTCCTGTTCTGCCAGCTTCCTGCAACATCAGAGGCACTGCAGAAAATCTCTGAGCTCAGGTGCTCCCTGCCACAGCAATGGAGATAGGCTGCTACCCATCCCTGCATGCATGTGGGACAGGCATGACTGAGATCTCCCAGGGATGCCAGCAGGAGAAGGGAGCCACAGCCCAGCCTCCACAGCAGCCCTGACAGTGGGTACAGCTGGGAAGGAGGGTGCAGAAAGTCTGAAATTGGCTACAAGGTGTTGGTCCAGTTTAGTGCTGCTGAAACAGGGGGATCAGAAAGGCCCTCAGTGCCACCCTGTCACTGCAGGGACATTTCTACAGCAGGCTAAGACCCACCAGCAGCTGGCCTAACTAACAGAAATTATGTCTTTGCTTTTTGATTTGGCTCCAAGGGCAGCAGAACCAGAAGGTTTGAGTCTTGTTAGAATATATGTGCTGTCATCAGTGGAATTACATGACTACTGAGGTTCATAAAATTGTTCCATTTGTAAATGTAACCCTAATTAACACTCTATGTGCCAAAATAAGTCTCAGTGTGGGAAGTGTAGGATAGCTTGAGAGGATGGAATAAAGGCTTACTGAGACAGAGATTCTGTGAGCTGATCTGTAAATGTTTAAGAAATTTGGACTACCTTCTGACATTTTGCAGAATGAAAATATCAGCTTCCAAAATTCTGCCAGACAGGTGCCAGCCCAATCAATTACCAAATGCAGAGATCAATCAAATGACATTTTACCAACCTTGTTGTATCTGTGAGACTCTCATTAGTGCCCAGATGTATATCTTGAGTTGTAAGGAAGGAAGGATGTCCTCCAAGGAGTGCAAATCCTACAGTGAGGAAAAATTTAAAAAAAAAAAAAAAAAAAAAGAGAGAAATTAAACACCAGCACTTCATATTTACAGCCAAGATTCAAAATCTTCTTGATATAAAATAAATTTACAAAACTAAAAGTAGAACTAGACAGGACACCCAAGAGTTAAAATAATTAGCATTTGACACACAAAATTTTCAAATAAATAAGCAAATAAATGTGCTTTGGAATAAACCCACTCAAATGCATGCCTTACTGAAATTGTTAGCCATGAATTCTGATCTGTGATCACAGGAACAGTCATTCAAGCTCCAAGGCTGCGCATTGCCACAAGCATCACTGTTGCTCCTTGTTAAAAGCCAGGTAATGCATTCATCATGCTGCATTTCTACTCCATGGGACTTTGCATCCTACTCCATCCAAGTCACCTGGTATAATTCCACATCCTTGCAAGGATCACACTGTCTTTCATGTGAAGTCACTCAGAGAGAAATCTCTAAGCCTCCTTATACACGGTAACAAATTTGAATTTCACCTCAAACGACCAAGTGCTTTAAAAATTGTAATGTGCTTTAGAAATGGTAATGTGAGAGAGAGAAAAGGAAAGGTCTCAGGCCCTGCCAGCATCCCTCTACCCTGCAATAGTTAGGAATTTGCAAGCAGGTCCAAAGAATTGGATGGATTAGGTATGAGGAGTAAAATCCATTCCTGAGCAGGAAACCATGGACAGGCTTGAGCATCACTTAAGAATATAAAACACTTTGGGGAACTTCAAAGGTGTCTGAACAGTGTTTTGGATGAAGACAAATTATATGTTAAGGGAGAATCTCAGGTCCTCTGCTGCTTTATTTTAATTGCACCACCAGTAGAAAGTAACCACCATCCGACACAGACAGGGAAGAAAACATCTTTTCACCAACATCTGAGCCTCTCTGCCTTTGCCTGGTTAAAGTCTGAAGCCTCTTTCTACTGAATCTGAGTGTAAAGTTCCTCATGGCCACACATTGGGAGGATGGGGCTGTTTTATGAACTGTCACAGATGGTTTAGCATAATCCTAGCACGGGACACAGAGCCCCACAGCTGGGGAGGTACAAAGTATAGGATTTGTACATAGCCCTGTGAGGCATTTTCTGTGTGATAAGAACAACTCCCTTCCAGCGCAGAAATTTCCTGCAGGCACATCCTGCCCTGTCACTAGCATTTCTGATGGAGGAAATTTCCAGAGAATCTCAGTATGGACAAACCAGCCTTGTTGAGACAACACTGTGGGGGCGTGAGTCTTCTATTGTGACAAAAATTGAGAAAGAAGCCTGTCTTTATATTGCCAGGAAGAGAAAGGCTGCATATAGCACAGAAGAGTGGAGACTCCCACTTTGTTTACCAAACTGTGATCTCTTGGAGATGCTGATGAATTTTGTGCTGTTAGGAAAAAAAAAGGTTTAAAAAGAGAGAAAAGAATAGAAGTGGAAAAGGAGGAAAAAACTAGAGGAAAATGTCAAAAGCTGCTCAGGCTGGCTGTATCCATTAGATGGCACTGCTGCCAGATTCAGCACTGCAGCTTCAGCACGGTGGTTGCACAGGTCTGCCATAGATTAAAAACTTCTCCCACAGCTACTTTTTAAAAGAGGATTAAACCAGGACTGAACACTGAAACCTTTCACAGACAAAACCAACAGGTACAGGCAGCAGGTCTGAGCCCCACAGCTGGGCTCCTTACACAGAGCAGCCCTAAGGAACTACCATCTTCTGTGGGCAGCAGGGTTGAGGTGAGGTTTTCTGCTTTGCATCAGTTCAGTCAGCCTCTGGAGTTCAAAATACAATAGAAAAAAAAATACTGGCAAATCATTGTTTTTGGACTTCCTCAATTTCCTCAAGTGTCAGATTAAAAGTAATGATGCTCCAGGTCCCACCTGAAGGGCAAATTTCTGCTCCCCTAGCCAGTGTACGCTCATTTTATTGAATGGGCCCTTTTTAATTGCTTGTTGTTTTCATTAAGGGTTGCTCCAAATTTCAACAATATTACAAGTCAGACACAAGACTTTTAAGAATGAAGCACCCTTTATTCTACTGTTACTTTTTTCACCTCCCCTCTGCAGCTTAGACACAAATATTGTATTTAGAGGATAGTGTATGCAAACTACACATTACAGCCTGTATATTCAGTGCAAATTTTTAAGCCAAGACCTCAAGGATGAACTGTTGTTGGCAGTAACTTTTCTTTCCCAAATTTTTGTGGAATTTTTTGGAGTCATATACAATTATGTCAGTGATTGTTCCTGCAAGTTCCTCACAATACAGCAGCTCTTCATTTTAGGATTCTAAATGCATGTGTTTTGGTAGATGATTCACAGTCCAGGCAGGCTCCAATGGACATGTTCTGTTTTCTATAAATGATGCCCAGGTAAAAAATGGGAATCTGAACATTTATTCAGAATTGCCAGATGTCAGACAGCCCAGTCAGAGCTGCCACCTGGAGTCTGTGTACATAGCAGAGCCCTGTGTTGGGCTTTCTGCTCATGAACTGGCCATCTGTGCAGGGCCTGGGAACATATTTCCATCCAAAACTTTCCATCTGGAAATACAGGAGTTCTGTGCTCCAGCTTTGTATATAGTTGCAGAGACAGATTCTTTTTCAGATTCTTTCATCCACACTACCAGTAGAAAGTGAAAAAAAAATGATGACTTTTGAAGGTATGCAGGCACCAATTCAGCAAATAAACATTGGGTGGCTGAGTTAAACTGGGAGATCTAATCCTCTTTGTTGTCACAACATGGTCATATCCAAGGCCACATGCTAAATATTTATATGAATCGTGGTATCTTCAATAAACTTCTAAATGTTCATACTGCAAATCCAGAATAGATTATTACCTCATGTCCACACTTCTCACTACTGTAAATTTTCAAAATACACATACTCCTTGTGCTGTGGCACATTACTGACCCCCCTATGCAGACTCTTTCAGACAGGACATGAGTGAAATCTTCATCCCAGGCTGTCCCTGATGTACAGGGCAAGGGGCCCAAAATGAATCCTGTATTTCACAGGTTGGCTACACAGTTCTGGGGCTGTCACCAGGAGACACACACAGTCATCTTCTCAGACTCAAAGGAAGGATCTTTTTCAGAATTTCAAGACATATGGATTTGCATTTATTAATTTCCCTCATTGCCTGCCAGGACTTCCAAAATAGAAAGTATTTCTCCATTTAGACTGATAACAAAGAACTCTCCTAGGCAGCAATTACAGAATATTCCTAAAGCAGAAGCTAAAAACTGATAAGCAGTTTTTAAAAGTTATTTTTAAGCTACCCTTTTAAGTGGAGAGCAAACTAAGAGTGCATTTGGGCTCTCTGTAATGAGGCCAAGCTAAATAATACTTAGCCACTCCAACAGAAAACAGACCCTGTACCACTGCCATGTAATACCATCCCCACTACACTAGCTCATATGCTATGATGCAATTATTTCTGTGACTTTGTGTGGCAGTCTTCGGGCATGGCTATCATGTTCCTCTCACCCCATTGTGTAGGAGGAGTGAGTTGGGAGTAATTCCACTGAAGCCAGTGGTACTGAACCCAAATAATGCTGTTAAGATCTTGTACATTCCAGTGCACAGCAAAAGGTAGCCTGAGCTTTCCTACCTGCACTGCTTCCCCTCCACTACTACCCTGTGAAATATTGTCTGCATTCAGTATCTGTGAAATGCTTGGATTTATTTATGATTTATTCACTAAAACATAACTGCAGCTGTATATTTTAAGGGCAACAGTGACAATCAGAATATTTTACACCAAAGCTGTAACAAAAACAGGGCATTCACCTTTGTGCCATGCCTGAGGATGTTTATTTTACAAGTAATATATGACCATGTGAATAGTTCTGTTTTCAAAAAGTATACAAGATTTTATGCAGAATGGGTATGGGATTCTGACTGTGAAGAAGTGACATTTTCCAGTGTAATAGCAGATATGTCACATTTTCCAATAAAATAGCCAGTGATAGAAATAAATCTACTAGGTTCACAGAAGTGGATTTACTTTGCTGCTACTCTATGGAAGTTATTTCTAGTTCTGCATTAAACTTACAACATCACAACTTATCTTAGAAATGGTAAAATTATATGGGTTTCAGAAATACACATTAGGACAAGATGAAAGAGGTAATGAATTATACCCCAAGGAGCAGTATATTATTCAGTACTGTTGCAATGCCATTAGAATGAAACAGGATGTTGGAAAACCTTAAATATCAGCTTATCTATTACAAAGCATCTAAAATCAATGTTTTGATAATCTTCAATTGATCTGGACAACTGGGAGAAATGCAAAAAATGTCACTCCTAAATTAAAAAGGGCAAGAAGGAGGACACAGAGAATACAGGCTGTGCTGCCTCACCTCAATCCATGGGAAAGTAATGAAGTAGCTAATCTTAGAAGCCATTTCTTGTAGATTAAGGACAAGAAAATCATTAGGAGTAGTCAGCATGGCTTTGCCAAGAGGAAGTCATGCTTGAGCAGCTTGATCAACCTCTATGATTCTCTGACTGGCCTGGTAAATGAGGGGAGGGCAGTGGGTTTTATCTGGTTTGTGACCATTGACAGTGTCTCCCATCAGATCCCGCTGGCCAAGCTGTGGATGCTGGATGAGCAGAGCCTGGGATGGGTTCAGAACTGTCCAAAAGGCCAGGCCTGAGGGTGGTGATGGGTTCAGAACTGTCCCAATGGCCAGGCCTGAGGGTGGTGATGGGTTCAGAACTGTCCCAATGGCCAGGCCTGAGGGTGGTGATGGGTTCAGAACTGTCCCAACGGCCAGGCCTGAGGGTGGTGATGGGATCAGAACTGTCCCAATGGCCAGGCCTGAGGGTGGTGATGGGTTCAGAACTGTCCCAGTGGCCAGGCCTGAGGCTGGTGACCACCAGCACAAAGTCCAGCTGGACGCCAGTGAGCAGTGGTACCCTAGGGGTCTGTTTGTGTCCAGTCCTGTTTAACACCTGTGTTAAGGGCCTCAGTAACTGAGTGTGGTTTCAGCAAGTCTGCTGATGACACAAAACTGGGAGGAGTGGCTGGTACATCACAGGGTCATGCTGCTGTCCAGAGGGATCTTGACAAGCTGGAAAAGAGGTCTGACAGGAGCCCCATGAAGTTCAGCAAGGAGAGATGCAAAGTCCTGCGCCTCAGGAAGAACATGCACATGCAGCAGGATGTGATGGGAGCCTCCCAGCTGGGAAGCAGCTTGGCAGAAAAGGACTTGAGGGTCCTGGTGGACAGCAAATTGAACATGATCCAGCACTGAGTGCACCTTCCCAGCAAGGGTGGAGAATGGTGTCCTGGACTGCCCCAGACAAATACTGCCAGGAGGTGGAGGGAGTTGATCCTTCCTCTTTATACAGCACTGGTGAGACCAAACCTTGAGAGTCTGGATATAAACACCTGAAGGGAGGAGGGAATTAATGTATATAAACACCTGAAAGAGGACAGGACTAGGAGGTTTCCAGTAATGCAATGGGCACAAACTGGGAAGATCCCTCTGAATAGTAAATCCTATTTACGGAGAAGCTGACTGAGCAATGGCATAGGTTGCCACAAAAGATTGTGGAATGTTCATCCGTGGAGATAATTAAAAGACTTCTGGACATGGTCCTGGACAACTGGCTCTAGAAGACCCTGCTTGAGCAGGGGATTGGACCAGATGACCTTCAGAGATTACTTCCAACTTCAACCATTCTGTTCATTTATTTTTCAATAAAGTTGTTCTGTATAGGCACAGGGATAGTAGGAATTCTGAAAAGACTTGCATGGTGTTAATGTGTCCCAACAAACTCCTAGACATTGCACAGAGAAGATTTTGTAATCAGTGCTTTCCAAGTCTCTCCTCTGTAATGAAACACACTGATTTAGCTGTTCCTGAGAGTTGCAAAGTTTGTTTAGATTAATCTCATCCCCAGGACCTTGCCCTACGAGTGACCTCCCTCAAGTTATTGAAGGGACAGCTCTTGGGAAGTGCTATTTGAGATGACTCAGGAACTTTAGAAATAAACACTTCAATCCACTGCAATTGTCCACTTTCACCAGACATTAGAAACCTGGAATTAAATTATCTTGTTTAGCTAAAAGGAACACATATGGCCCCACATTTATTTTGAGTTAGAAATTCCAAGGAGGGAATAACTTATGTTAAAAAGCAGCTGAAATGCATAGAGATTTTGTGGACAGAAAAAACTTGAGTCTGCCTTTGAAGCAAAGTCTTAGGCTTAACGGACTTAAGACCAATTAACTGAAGGTGTGAAGTTAATGCACAGAAGCTAAACTGCATTAAACTCCCTTGTGGAAGCTCTCACTTAGAAATAAATTTGTTTTATTTCACTGGAGCTTAATTCTACCTTGGATGAATTTATGTGCATTAACTCCCATCCTTAAGTTAATTCATTTGAACTTTCCTGAGCTTCCCCCTTCCATAAGCCTTCAAAAGACAAGGACCAAGCAGTGTTTCCCTCAGCATACAGAAGAATGAAGGATAAACAGATCCAGAGAATTCATTGGCTGGCCATATACCAGGATGGCAGGCAACAAGAAACTGGACTAAAAACTCAGGAATTAAAAGGTGGGTGGTCTTCACCCAGAGAGGGAATGCACATTAGTAAGTCCTCACTATCTACAGAAAACAGAAAGCAACAACAAGTCTGTTTAAAGAGCAGGATCAGCAGGCAAATGGCTGTGCCAGACAATACAAAGGCAAATTCAGAAATGCTTGGTGTTAATGTATCTGCTTCTTTCTTCCATTATTTTTACCTTCTCTCTTACAGCTTGTAAAGAAATAACTCAACAGGTTTCTTATTTCTTCACTAGGGAGAAGTGAGGGATGCTGGGTCAGTTTAAATGAGAGAAGAGCAAGTTCTTCCTTGATGCATCACCAGTTCAGTTATTTCTTGCTGTGAATGATTGATTAATTGATGAGTGATTTATTTCAGCAGTGCCATTGAATTCAGAACAACTACCATGTAAATAAAGACACCATATGTACATGTTTCAGTGTTTGCAGGACTGTAACCTAAAAGAAAAAATGTTCCAGTGCCTGATATTATTAGGCCAATACCCCTGACTCTGCATCAAGTTATCTTCCCCTGTAGGTAATCATGTTAATTTCCCCTCCGAATTTATATCAAGGCATTACTGTGATTCCCAGCCTAAAAACACACTTTGAAATGTAACAATGGTAATGCATATTACATTAGAAAAATATGTATTAGAGCTTGCACAAAATTAAATTTGTGGTGCTTCCTGAAGTAGATGTTAGGAATTGTACATCTTGCCAGTACAGCTAGCAGCTTACACCAGAAATGCTTACTTCTGCCTGTTACTTTATTTCTGATCTACCATTTTTTAGAAGATTTTGACAAAATTTTAGTGACCAAAGCCATGTGCTTGTGAAATTAATATGCAAGGTGAAACACAAACAGCCACCATTCTTTTCTTATTTTTGCTTTCAGAGTTTAGGTTTCTCCTGAGTAGAAATTGCTAAATGCAAAATTATGCAGTGTTTTTCAATACATACTCAATGTATGCAGTTTCATATAAAGCCTTACTGTGCTGTTGCTTAGACCTACCTGTTTCTGCAGATAATCTTGTTCTTGTGCTTCTCTTCTCAAAAATCATGGCCAAAGATTTGCCTTGCATCAAAGGCAAATACTGAAAAATGAAGGTATTTCGATTTTATAATCATTATATACATTAAAATATGAAATACTTCTTGCACTTTTAAATTCACCATTAGAAAAGTTGCAAAAGGTTTTTACCTGTGGTTTTGTTCTCCTGCCCTTCAATAAATTCATTAGCAGTGGAAAGGTTAAAGGCAAAGAATTAATTCTAGGCCCAAAACCAACTGCATTTTGGCACTCAATTTGAGCCAGCATTAAGGAGAACTCAGATACTAATTTAATCCCACGCAAGGAAATGTCTTCCATTTCCTACATTTAGCGCTGCATGTGCACCACCCATGGATGGATGGGTTTAGCTGACAACAGGGAGTTAGCTGTGCAAACCTGCTTAACCTTTCCACTCACAAAGTCCTCTGAAGTGTTAAAAGAATATCTCTGGGCACTTTCCAGGAAGGCTCTTTGATTTGTAGCACGATTTACAGTATTTAAGAGCTCAGGAGATTTTGTGTAGTGCAAGACATCTGAAATGCTTTTTCACAATACCCATCAGAACAGTGTTTATTTCCACATCTGAAGGACCTAAATGACAGTTAAAACATTTTACCTCTCCTTTGTGCTTTATCCTTTGTTTCAAATCTGATGCCATCCACAGCAAATACTTCAGTTCATCAGCTGTGTAGTTCTGTAGAGTAAGGAGGTCCCGACCTTTCAGATGAACATTCATTTGAGCTGATGTCCCATACCTGTGTCAAAAGAGCAAAAAACTGTGTATTTTTTGCCATTCAATGCTAAACTGTACATGTGCTAAAGCCAGTGAGCAAGCACCTGAAATCTCTCCCACTCCCCTCACATGACCCAGCTGGATCATCCTGATAGACTGTGTTAATTAGTTCAAATAACTCCTGTCAGACAGGCACAGCACGCCACTAGGCTCTGTATCGATGGCCACTGTAATAATATTTCAAATTGTGTCATAGAATGTATATTAGATGTATTTTCTTCTGTCTTCTGAGATGCATATGGCAACTGCATGCTGCCTGTCAAAAAAAGCCATTCAGAACCTGGTAAAATGATTCATGTGTAGATCCCAAAGCTGCCCTTTCAGGGGAGAGAATAACAGAAATGGATCTTGGTGCTGTTTCTTCTTCCTTTATGCTTTATGGGTGAGTAGACACTTGCCACATTCCAACCCCACTCTCACAAAAAGGTGGCATTTCTATAAATGTATATGAAATCTCTTCATTAAACTGGGGAAAAGGGTAAAAAACCCAACAGAACAGCCTTACTGTATCACACAAGAGACGTTCTGGACATGTGGTGTTTATTCAGTGTATTCTGGCCTCCATCCAGATTGAGGACTCCAGAATCACATGAAATTGGGTGTTGATAATCACCCACAGAAGTTACATGATCAAATTTCCTCTAGCTTAGGCATCTTAATGACAGTCTTGTCCAAGCTCATGTTTCACAGGCTAAAGATTAACAGGGAAATGTGGCAGTTCTGCCCTTTCTCTGGCTCTGTACTTACAGCCCTCCTTAGCACTACACAACCCACACTGTACTCTTGCTAAGGTTTTGATGGGTATGAGTTAAACATGTCTTTTTATTTAAAGTCAATGTTTTTAGACTGATCTAATGAAATGGAGACCAAAACAGTGCAAAGGTGTGGACTGAGTGTGGCTAATATTTTCTATTTCCAATTGTATTTGTGTTTTATATTTCCCTTTAGCTCACTATTGAGACTAGCTCAGATGCAGCGCCTGCTAATTGCCAAGCCCTGAAGTCCACAGCTAGGAAAATATTCCCAGATATACCCCTGTGAGACTTTGGACACTGCCTCACATGACATCTCAGGCCCCACACTGCAGAGCTGTGGCTTTGGAGGGTGGCTATGCAGGGCATGAGCCATGGGCCAGGTGGATGCAGCCAGGGATCTGTGGGCAGAGCTCCATGTGCAGCTGCAGGCCAGGGATGAGGGATGTCCCTCAGGACTCTTGTTCCTTAGATTTAAGGAACAAGAATCTAAGTTAATCTAACTTAGATTTAAGCTGTTTCTGAGATTTCCAAATTCTTTATTTCTGCCCCATTCCTTTTCAGTAGGTTCTGTTTTGGTTTTCAGAGTGCCAGTTTCCCAGCTTAGTGCTCTTTGTGTCTTCCTTTCCCTTCTGCCTTTCTTTGCTTGCTCTGTTTCTTTCCTACTGTCCATCTGTACCTGTGGCAGCTCAGCCAAAGAGCCTCACCACACTGTGTACTAAGACAGCCCTTGATGAAGTTATGAAGGCTGGTCGTGAAATGTCATTTTAAGATCTTGCTCCACTTGGGTTTCAGCCCTTTCAGAGCTCTGTCTTTAAGGGCAGGAACATCTTTTCCATGCTGTAGACTGGAATTTCATTGCAGTGTGTGCCATGGATCACAGAGGGGAATTACTGAGGCTCCTATGGTGCTGTTTCTGCCATGCCTCACAAGGGAGCTGTGCAGGTCAGGGTGACAAGGTCCTGGAGCTGTGTGGGCTCCCAGAGCAGACAGCAAATGTTTGCTGGACATTTTCAAGCACATTCCAAGCATGAAGCAGAGGGAAGAAGAAAATGGAAGCAATTGTAAGAGCTTTCATGGGCCAGGTAATTTCTACCACACTATGAAAAGCAGCCCACCAAGATAAGCTACTGAAATCCACTCTTGAATACCAAGACACTTAGTTTGTAATCATGGGATTAGCTTTAATTTTCAGTGTATATATTCTGAAGTTTTATAACTGAGACTTCTTTAATTACTTTAAGTTTTCAGAACAGGGATTTGCTTTTTTAACGTTTGTGGGGGAAAAACCAAACTTGTCCTGCTTTCAGATCTATGCAATTGCTTGCTGCTCCCTCCTCTCCTCTGCCTCCTTGTTTCCAGAACAGCTTTGGGGCTGCTCCTTGTTTTTCTCATTTCAGCCTGCAATTCCTTCCAGGGATTTAGAGATTATCTAATCTAAATTTGCCAAACAACAGCTTCTGTTCATTGGTCTTGTTTCACCATCTGGCATAATTGAGAAGTGGACTGAGAAATATTCATCACTTAATTCCTCCACTGACAGATAGTGAAGTACTTAAATTGGTTACTCAGAGAGGATTTGGAATTACCATCCTGAAGTATTTTCAAGGTGTGGCTAAGCAAAGACATAGCTGCTCTCATATAGTGTTTGACAGGCTGCAAGCAGAAAGTTGGACTAGAGATCTGCTCCTGACCTCTTGAATATTCTGTTTTATTGCTATGACCTCCAAGAAATTTGCTCCCTGCCCTGTTATCCATATCTGAAAGAGGGGCAAAAATGGAAAAATTAATTCCAGAGAAGGAGCATGAGACAACATACCAAAGTTAAAATGTAACGGGCAGAGTTGCAAGGTCAAGCAGTTTTGGCTTCTTCCTTTCTGAGCAGGGACAACATAACTTTGGACTATTAGCACAGACTCACAGACATTAGGTTATCCTGCAGTATCAAACACTGTGCTTAGCTGGTAATACTCACAGACAGTGGTGATAGCTTATGCCAACGTTATGCTATAATGTTTAAAAACCCACCAAAAATAACAATGCTGTTTGTGGAACTTAACAAATCAGATTACTTCCTCAGAAAACCAGCTTTACTACAGCTGTTTTCCAAACTTGCTTTTCCATCACCTCTGTTAACTGCAGAAATTTCCCAATTGGCTGCAATAAAAATCCAAAATTTATAAAAAAATTACAACAAAGCCTTTAGGACCGCTCTAAATTTGTAGCAAATAAATCACAGAACTTGGAAAACATTTGATTTTCATATGATGTAATGTGGAAATTATAAACAACAATTATTTATTACATATTAGGATCCCTGTGAATGTGAAATTTCTGCATATTGTTTTCTAGAACGAATCACCAGTTATGTAACAACTGTTAATTCTATTCTTATTGAAGCTGACATAAAACCATGAGAAAACATGGAATTAAGTTTCAGCTCCAAAATTTTAACCTGCTTTTGGAGATGTGACAAACCTGAGAAGCGGCTTAGGGAAATGCTGTCATACTTCCCTAAAATCAAGGGGGACAGGCACAGTTGAGAGGGTGCAGAAAGAACCCCAAGCCAGGTCACAGAGGCAGGTCTGCCTGCTTGACTTTGAATCCCCCCTCACATCATGCTTTTCCTGCATGCCTCCAGGGTACATAGAGACACAAAATAATGAGGCAGAGATTCACCTTGCAGCTTCAAGGAGAGAATTCCCCACCCAAACTGGCCACAATATAAGTCTAAATGCAGAAAGATTACCTGTACTTTATTCAGATAGTTATTTACTGGTTACAGTACCTGCAGCACACACTGACCTCAAGAATAAACATTCCTTCCTTTGCAGCTAAATCCCACAGAAAAAATGAATGGGATCCCACAAACACTAAGAACAGATAATCCTCCAGTCTCCTGAAGTCACAGAGCTTGCTGCCTGGTGAGGTAAAAGGACACAAAAATTGCAGAGAAACCCCCCCTCCCAGAGCCTTTCTCTGAAACACTCACTCCTTCACAGGATTCTGCTGCTTTTGCCTCCAGGTTTCTGACCAAACACCACACACCAGATGAAGTTTAAGGATAAGCTCACCAAAACTGTCGCAGCAGCTGCTTGCTGGTCCCTGCAAGTTTTGCAATGCTGATGAAATTCCTCCCATTAAGCAGCATCTTCTGTTTTCATGAAGACTTCTCTTAACCCACAAATAAAGTTATGAGTGAGGAAGGTTTAGGAAGCAGAGAGTGAGCTGTGCAAATGAGGGAAAACCAAGAACCACGGTCCTGGTTTTGGTTTTTCCAGCCAGGGCTGGGCCAGCCTGAGGCTGACCCTGAATTTTTTCTTTGGTCAAACCCTACAGATACAAAGATTTCTCCCAGGGCCCATTGCACCACTCGCAGTTTGTGTTCTTCTGTGTTGCTTCATCATGTCATATCATACCTGTGTCAATACTATTTCGTAGCTATTTCATGTTAAATATTTGTACAGGAGCATGTGCTGATAGAAAAAGGCAAAAGAAGACTTGCAGGATGACATGAGCAGCATGGCCCCCCTAGGGATGGGACTGTGGCCATGGGGGCTTTAGCACAGCCCAGGCAGGGACTGTGGGCCCTGAGCTGAGCCAAAAAGAGGGTTCTGGGCCCATGGATATGGAAATGGGCAGGGAATAAAGACTTATTCATGCTTTTGGGGCCCTTACAACAATGCAGTAGTCTGCATTAAAGAAATAGACATTTTCCTGGGGGGGTTTGGTGAGGATTTTTTGTGGTAGTGTTTGCTTTTCTTTTTTTTTTTTTTTTTTTTTTCTTTTTTTTTTTCTTTCTTTTTCAGACAAAGTTTTCAATTATGCTGTGGTAGTGTTGAACAGTGTGGGGTCCAGAAAGTGAAATACTGCAGCCTGCCTACCTCCTTAGGCTAAACTGCTTGCTGTATAATCTGAAATAGGTCAATTGCTAAATACTAAAGTGGTTTCATTTAAGTTTCTACCTTCAGATATAATTGTCAGATAAGATTTTATGCCACCTGCACTGTAGGTGGTTTTGAAATATGACCATTACTTTCTCATTTCCTCCTCCCTGTAAGGACAGATGCACTAGTGTAAATCAAGCTGATGGCATATCTGTCAGAGAGGGTGATATGTTGAAATTACAATGCAAGGAACTTATAATTAAAACATACAGAGAAGAAGTTTGACTCCCTGGGAAAGATACACAGCTGTGAAAAAGTCATGCAGGGTGAAAGCTCCTGGTGGGATTTGTTCAGGACCCCTCATGCTGAACCAAGTCTGAGATGCTTGGGAAATAAATCAGTTTCCAGGGGAAATGTCAAACAGAACTAAAATCCAAGAGAAATTAATAGTAAGGGAGTGGAAGAGAAGAAAGAAGAAAGAAGAGAAAAAGAAAGATAAGAAAAGGAAGAAAGAGGAGAAAGAGAAGAAAGATAAGAAAAGGAAGAAAGAGGAGAAAGAGAAGAAAGAGAAGAAAGAAAAGAAAGAGAAGAAAGAGAAGAAAGCCAGGCCATGGTTTTCCTCTTGGTTGTTCTTTGGCAAATGCCTCCCATGACCTTCAAGCCCAGCCCATGTCATCAGCGACACCCAGGAGAAAAGACAGCAGACAAAGCAGATGTGGTTGAGGTGCCAGGGCCTCCAGTCTCACCGTGCAGCCTCCCAGGGAGGGGACAGTGCCAATGCCTCTTTGTCAGGTCACCCCTTGTACCAGGTCTGAGCTGGAGTTCACTTTCCCATAGAAGCCCTCACGGTGCTGGGCTCTGCATTGGAAGCCAGAAAGGTGGTGATAGCACACCAAGATTTTGGATACTGCTGAGCAGTACTGGCACAGCATCAGTGCTGTCTCTCTGACCTCCCACCCCCTGTCAGGAGGTTGGGGGTGGACAAGATCTTGGGAGGGGGCACAGCTCGGAGAGCTGACCCAAATTAACCAAAGAGATATTTTATATCATATGATGCCAGCTCAGGTATAAAAGCTAAGGAAAGGAGAAGGAAGGGGGAACATTCATTATTTTACAATATGTGCCTTCTGCAGCAAAGATGAGGTGGTTAAGCCCTGCTTCTTGGTAATTGGCTGGACATCACTTGCTGATGGGAAGAAGAGAAAAAATCTTTGGTTTTTGCTTTGCTTTTGTGCATGCAACCTTTCATTTCTGCTTTAGTTTACTGCCTTCTCTCAACCTATGCTTCCTGTCTTATTTTCTCTCCTCTGTCCACCTGAGAAGGGGTGGAGATGAAGTGGCTTGGTGGGCACCTGGTGTCCAGTGAAAGCAAATCCACCACACTCCTGTACAGAGGCTGCCTGATCCCAATTCCTACACAGACCAATTTCATAGCAAGCTCCTGTGGGCAAGTGTCACCTAAGAGGAAGGGAGCAGCCAAGATGCCTGCAGTTGAAAAGGAACAGCAAATGCCAGAGGGTCCAAACAAAAAATACTTACGAAGTTTTATTAGTAAATTATACATGTGGCATGTAAATTGGTGTAAGTTAGCTCCTTATCTCCTAGTAGCAAGAGAAATAAAATAATAATAATAATAATAATAATAATAATAATAATAATAATAATAATAAAGGTGAGAAGAGAAAGAAAAGGAGATCATCGGTCCTGGGTCCAATATTGATCTGACCAGCAAGAGGTCCGGGGTCCTCATGGCACCACCTGGGCACTGTGGGGGTCGATTTCATACAGGAGCTTTCTTCGGGAGCTCAGGGCACTGTGCTGGGCCTGGTGCTGTCCCACTGCTGCCTGCCAAGGGAGGTGATGGAGCCACAGTCCCTGGTGGTGTTTAAGGAAAGACTGCATGTGGCATTGAGTGCCACGGTGGCGCTGGCCGTAGGTTGTACCCGGTGATCCCAGAGGTTGTTTCCAGTGCAGCTCATCCTGTGATGCCGTGCCCTCACTCCTTGTACCAGGCTGTTCTCCTGCCCAGCACAGCCCCTCCTGTGATGTCGGTCCCTCACCCTTTGTACCAGGCAGTTTTCCCTACACAGCACAGCCCATCCAGTGATGCTGGTCCCTCACCCCTCGTACCAGGCAGTATTCCCTGCCCAGCACAGCCCATCCAGTGATGCCGGTCCCTCACCCCTCACCCCAGGCTGTTCTCCTGCCCAGCACAGCTCATCCTGTGATGCTGGTCCCTCACCCTTTGTACCAGGCAGTTTTCCCTACACAGCACAGCCCCTCCTGTGATGTCGGTCCCTCGCCCCTCATACCAGGCAGTTTTCCCAGCACAGTCCATCCTGTGATGCCGTGCCCTCACTCCTTGTACCAGGCTGTTCTCCTGCCCAGCACAGCCCCTCCTGTGATCTCGGTCCCTTGCCCCAGGCAGTTTTCCCTGCCCAGCACAGTCCCTCCAGTGATGTCGGTCCCTCATACCAGGTAGTTTTCCCTGCCCTGCACAGCCCCTCCTGTGATGTCGGTCTCTCGTCCCTCTCCCCAGGCCGTTCCCCCGCCCGCCCTCAGGCCCCGCCGGCCGTTGCCGCCCCCGCCGGCCGCCAGGCGGCGCTGCCCGCGGCCCGGCCCGCCCGGCGCGGCCTCCTCCCGGCCGCCATGGCCGCGCCCGCCGCGGGGACCGAGCTGCCCGTGCCCGGTGAGTGCGGCCGCTCCTCTGGGCACCCGCGGGGGGAATGCGGCTGCCTGTGCCGGCCCCTGCCCGCCTCAGCCCCGCAGGTCTGCACCGGCTCCCTGCGGCTGCCGGCCCGGTGCCTTGCGGCGTCCGGGGAGAACCGCGTCCGCTCTCGTCAGAGCTGGGACGGGGCAGCCCCCTCAGCGGCGGGGGCACGGGCAGCGCCGGGCGCTCGGGGGCGCGGTTAATTCCCGGCATTAATGGTTAGTTTGTGTCGCGGTTTGGCCCAGGGTAATGTTCAAACGTTTGCTCGTTGCTGGGACAACAAACGCCTCGTGTATGTCCTGTGGGATTTAATCTGCCGAGTTGATGGTGTTCGGTTTCCAATGGCAGCGCTGAAGCACGGAATGGGTCAGGCTGGAAGGGTTATCTGGTCCCAGCTCCCTGCTCATCCCACAGCACATGGCACAGGGATGTGTCCAGACGATTCTGGGATGTGTTCAGTGAGGGAGACTCCACACCACGCGTGGTCACTGTACAGGAAAAATTTCTTCCTCTTGTTCAGGTGGAACTTCCCGAGCATCAGTTTCTGCCCTTTGCCTCTTCCCCTATTGCTCAGCACCACGGAGCGGAGCGTGGCTACATCTTCATGGCACCCCCTGGGTTTAGATATTTATACACATTAGTAAGGTTCCCTGTAAGCCATCTCTTCTCGAGGCTGCAGAGGCCAAATCCCTCAGGCTTTCCTCAAAAGAGAGATGCTCAAGGCCCCCAGTGATCCTTGTTGCCTCTCTCAGACCCGCATTGTGAGCTCCGTGTCTCACCCGTACTGAGGAGCCCAGAACCGGGCACAGCAGCTGTGTCCAGTTGGGAAATGTTGTGGCTTGGTGAAATGAATGAGATACAAAAGACTTTAGGAAATTCATCGGCTTTTTGTATACATTGGATGAAGAACATAAAATGTTTTCATGATAACCCTTCTGAAGGGAAAATAAATGGACCAGAGAGCTCTCTACATGCCAAAGACATCACTCAGAAAGTTCAGAAGTGCATGGCTGTCTGGCTGGAGATGAAAACTTAAAACAGAGTTTTCAGAGGCTGTTTAGCTTGTCTGTAGTTGTAGGTGTGTCTAGGTAAAATAAGGAAAAAGTCAACTCTTTCTTTAAAAAACCTTGAGTTTGTCTGCACAAAGCTTGTTGAGCAAGTGAAAGTGAAAAACACATCTAGTGAGGTAATAAGTACAATTTGTACGTCTGCTCCATCTGATACATAAAATAACGCCTTTGGAAATAGGGGAAGTGTTTGCATTAAATAATTATTTTAAATGAAAATCAAATATACAGTTTAAGAACTAGGTTTTGGAGCTAGGGTGCATATTGTTGATGAGATTGTTTTCATTGAAAGGAGATGCATTAAGATGTCTCAATGTAATTTTCAGAAATAGTCTACTGTTATTGTGTGTATTTCCTGACATTTGTTACTTGCTAACAGAATTTACAAGTAAAAGGTTTGGTTTATTCTTGGTTTTGTTTTTTAAAAAATCTTTGTTTATAGCACAGACTTTGACATTTTAAAATAGGGAGTCTAATTGAGCTTTAGATCTGAGCTGACATTGTCTGCAAGGATTTTGACAAATTATTTAACTTGTAAGTTCATTTATTTTTCTGTAGAATTAGTATTTCCTGTCAAACCACATGCCCAACCAAAAGCTGAACAATAGTTAACATTCTGTGTTTTAAAACAATGTTGCTAACACTTTTGAAAGCGTGAAGAATTTAGAAAACCAGGCAGACTACAAAGCCTGAAGAGCTGCTTGGACTTTATTTTGGGGTGGTTTTGTTTGGGTTCTTTAGATCATGGTCTTCTCACTGAATCACAGAATGGTTGGGCTTTTAAGAAACCTCTGGAGGCCCCCTTGCTAAAGCAGGTTCACCCAGAGAAGGTTTCACAGGATTGTGTCCAGGCAGGTTTTGAATCTCTCCAGAGATGGAGACTCCACATCTGCTCTGGGCAGCCTGTTCCAGTGCTCTGGAAAGTTCTTCCTCCTGTTCAGGTGGAATGAGAGTTGTGCCAACCCATATTTTGAAGGCTGAGAGAAGCAAGAAGAGAAAGATAAGACAATAAAATGTGCCACTGAATGGATAGAACATGTCTATTTCAAAATATGTGAGGCAAAATTTGCTTTCACTAAAACTGACATTATCTTTCTGTGTTTCAGAATCAGGTGCTGTTTTCACATTCGGAAAAAGCAAATTTGCAGAAGATATTCCTAGCAAGTTCTGGTTCAAAAATGACAAGCCTGTGCTCATATCATGTGGAGATGAACATACAGCTATTATTACAGGTCAGTATTGGAAATGGAGGATATAGAACCAGAATTGTTTAGGTTGAAGAGACCTTTAAGATTATCAAGTCCAGCCATTAACCCAGCACTGCCAAGTCCACCACCAAACCAAGTGCCACATCTGTACATCTTTTAAATATCCCCTCCAGGGATGGTGGCTCAGCCACTTCCCTGGGCATCCTGTTCCATGAAGAAATTTTTCCCAATCTCTGGTCCAAACCTTCCCTGGCACAGCTTGAGGCCATTTCCTCTCCTCCTCTTGCTTGTTATCTGGGAGAAGAGGCCAACCCCCACTACAGCTTCATTTCAGGAAGTTGTGGGGTGATAAGGTCTTCTCTGAGCCCCCTTTTCTCCCTGATAGGACTTGTGCTCCAGACCCTTCTGCGGACACATTCCAGCCCCTCAATGTCTTTCTTGTGCTGAAGCTGACCTATGTGATAAAAGGTGATGTATTTGGACACCTGTGAAAGTTAGGAAATACATTACCTTACTTGCATCCTGAGCTAATACATTAATTGAGGTTGGGGAGAGGAGAGAGGATTGCTTTGTGGGAACTGTTGGGTTTAGTGTAAGGTCACTCAAGGTTTTCACAGGACATGCCCAAGAACTGAGGAAGTTTGTAATAACTGAGTGTATGGCAGGATTTAAACTAAGCATAACTTAGTTCAGGCTGAATGTTTCTTGTGAATCTGACAATGTTTAGTGTGTTACATATATTGTATCATGGAAGTAACAGTAACTGCTGAACACTATAAGTTCACTAGAAATCTCCTTGAAACAATAAATTCAATTGTGTCTCTCAAATGAAGCTTGGGATTTCTGTCAGATGAAAATAACCCTTGAAAGAGCAACTCAGTAAAGGATTTCAGAAAACCCTATGAAAATCAGAAATAACTGGGAAAAGCATTCAAAGAAACTCCAGTGTAATAGAGGGAGCATTATTAATGTTTTTTTCTTTTCGTTGAAATGATGGAAACAATACTCATTAAAGAATCTGTTGATTTTATTTTACATGGAAGGGGCCACTTCTGTGGATAAGCATGTGTGACGATTGTATTGACAATCAATTGCAGACAGATAATAAGACTTGGTTGTTGAAAAAAAAAAAAGTGTATTTTCAGGACTTTTAAAATTGGAATGTAGTCATTGCTCATCAATATCCAATTGGTCATTGCTTATTAAATAATTTCCTGAGGATTTCTCACAATGTTCACAAGCAACACTGAAGATGCTGAGTTTTTAGAAAGAACTATTCCAGGCAATATAAAAAAGACTATAGATTTCATGGGCTGCAGAACACCCTGAGGTGAAATTACACAATTAATTTTTCAAGCCTAACTTCACAGAAGATGAATTATACGTTAATAGTTTATTTTGAACAAAGCTTGACACTTTTTCTTGGATTGAACCAATAATATTAAATTACCTGTTGCATTAAATGAATTTGGATGTAACCTGGGGGTACTGTGGCATTTTCCTTTTGCATTTTCTTTTTACATATACTTTTGAAATAAGTATATGTAAATACTTGAAATAACACAGGTATAGTTCTGTGTTTAAACCAGTCGATTTAAATTTCCTCCCAGCAAGTGCCTGGGCCAGCACTGTTAACCCCAATCATCAACAATCCCCTAATTCCCACATCACTCTAATAGTGACCACTTAGATAAAGCTTTTGAAGAAGTCATCCTGCAGAGATCTTCATGCAGCACCATTTCTGTGCAATTTCCCCTTCTCTCCATTATTTTAGCTTGTTTCACAAGTGTTTCTGTAGCTTGCTTTAGCTGTCATAGTGGGCAGGTACATCTCCAGGGAGACTTCTAGATGATCAGATCTTTATTTCCTCAAAGCTTTTGCAGTCAAGGAATTGTAGAAGCATGAGAAAAAGATTTCTTTGATAGCAAAAAGTTTTCTGGATCATTGTAAAGTACAGGCAAAAGTGAGGGTAAAGTGTGGATCAACAACAAGCAAAGGTAGAGAAACTGCAAGACTGTACAAAAAAAGTGAAGAAGGGAAAGAAAAAGCTCTTCTCCCTCATTCATTCTTCACACTAGTGCATGCCCATGTGCACCTCACATTTCTGCAGTTAGATGGAATTGGAGGATACAGTGGAATTAAGTCCTTGGGAATGACCCTGAGCTGCAATAACACCTGGAATAAATGCTCCAGAAGTGCATGCTGCTAATGAGTTTACTAAGAAGGGTACTGACCTTGTGGGAAACCAGGAGTTTCTTCAGCTCAACCTGACCTGGAAGAGATAAAAGACAAACATCACCGTGGAAGGAGAAGTATCTCAAGCAGGTGTGTGTTAATGCATGCTTCATTTCATTTTCAGTCTTTATTTATGGGTCACAAAATTTCCCACCTCCTTTTTTTTTCCACACCTAGAAAGAGGGACAGTGGGAATATGAGGTAGATTAAAATTTAGAAATATATCAATTTTACACTTACCATGGCTCAACAAACATAAATAAAACGATCACCCAAACTGATTCAAATCCCTAATGCTGGATTTGGGCAGGAGAGACAACTACATCTAGCACTAAATCCTGACGGAATACTAAGGAAGAAAATGTACAAGAACTGAAATTTAGCATTCAAACAGAATATTCAGAACCTTTCAAATACTTCTTTCATCTAATCCAGCATCCATATTCCCATATGATTTTTATAAAGACAAGTGCAAAGTAAATATAAAACACTCCATCCTTTCCCTTTCTAGGTCAGGAATTAAGAGTCCAAAATTTTATTTACTTGCTGTGGCTGCATGTTGGAATTGAAGGGACCAGTGGTAGTTACTTGCTAACTTCGAGTTGGCTTGCTGAGCTAGCTGAAGAAATGTTTTCTTCTCCAGGAAGGAAGATTGAGATTGAAATTTGTGTTTCTTTATTCTTTTGCTGTCTACCATTGGCATAACCTTGATTAAAATGTCCAAGCAGGAATTTTTTTAAGCAGTGGTCTTCTTTAGGTCTTTTAATGCAGTTATGAGCAATATATATTCCAGCATTACTTGTAAGATGTTTCATAATGGTTCTTGTCTCATTTCTGTATTTTTATGGCCCAAGAATAGTGATAGCCCACTTCCTGCATCTGCTGTAACTGCAGGCTTTGGAGAGCAATTAATTCATCCTCATGGGAGCTGGTGTGAAGAAGTATGAATATGCCTTTTAAGAATCTCCTTCCAATGCCTGTGTATTACATTTTCTTTCCTACAAAACTCTTAAAGTTAACAGCTGTCTTGTTGTTTATTTGCCTTGATTAGAGTATCCTAGGCAGCTTAGCCACATTTAATCAAAGAGACTGATCCTGTTCACAAGGGGGAAATGCTGATGGATGAAGACACCTTTTCTGAGCTCAGTGCTCTGGAGAGAATTGAAGCCCCCAAAACAAGAAGGCAGAAGGAAAGAAAGAAATATCAATTGTAGTAGAAGTCAGCATGGAAAGAGGAACCATAAGAAGATAGAATACTCATAATTTCAGTTTTTTAAGGCATTAAGCATTCAACAAAGAGACCTTGGATCACTCTAGGTGTTTTGTCACCAACATTTGTCACCACTATTCCTTCTGCTTACCAGCAGGTCATCAGAATATGGCACAGTATCTTTTGCATGAACTGCAAGGGGAGGATGAGGAACATTAGTACACATTTGTGTTGATGTATATGAACAAGCAACATACTGTGCTGGTTTTGCTTGGGTGATGCCAAATGTCCTAAGTCCATCATCCTTGGTGATGTCCAAATGACTGTTCTTGTTGCTCAATAAAGTTTCTGAGAATATCACAACTTGTCTAACAAAACTCATGCCACTCCTGTTTCTCTGGGATCTGTTTGACTTCTATATGAGTTTTAAATCAACTGTTAACATAATTTATTCACTAGATAGCTCAAATAAAAAAAAAAATAAATAGTGATTGTAGTGCCTTGGCATTTGCTACTCTACAAAATACTACCTTTTATGTTTTATTCAGATGCAGTTTCTTAGAATGATCTTGTAGTAAATATTCAAGGTCTGTTCAGCTCCTCCCCATCTTATATCTCTCCCACACTCATATAATTTACAAAGGGGGGAATATGTAAAACATACTTTTAAACATAGGTGATTAGAGTACTTGGCTGCCTGCTGTGACAAAGCAGATGAGATTTCAGCTGGTATTTCCCAAGGAATGCCTTTAAAAGCACTTCATGAACCAGAAGTGCACATGACTGATGGGGTTGCCAGGAATCATAGTTGTGATAGCAACTATTTGTGAAAAATGAGGTGGGAGACAATCTCTTACTGAAGTGTTCCACAAAACTTCTGTCGCTACACATGGAAGTGTCTCGTGGCTTCCCTGGCAGCCCTGACTTTCTGTTGGTGAAACATCTGCTGGTTTACCTGCCAATGAACACATATTTGGGAGAAATACTCCAGTTTTGCATCAGCATAAAGGTGGAGACTGCTGTTGGAAGTGTTTTCATCACCAAAAGTCTGAGTAGACATTGCCATTATATCTTGTTGTTTCCCTCCTCCCCACAGTCATAGTCTTACTCTTCTGGACCTGTCTTGTGCCACCCATTCCCCCTGGCAGATGACAGCACCAAAGTGGAAGCAAAAACCCAAGAGCCCAATCTGAGTTTATGAAATATTGAAATTTGATCCTTGCCTATTTGTCAGCTGTTGGATTCAGTGCATGTGTGCGATGTCTCCGTATGCAGTTATGAAAATTGTGCTTTTTGCATGCAAAATTATATTGGATTTCTTGGCCAGCTGGACTGAATCTTGTCTCTTCTGAAACTTGATTTGCTGTATTGACCAAGAAACATTGCTTCATTACAGGCATTTGTTTAGGTTCCTCTGTAGTGCCTATTAATTCTCATTCTCTCTCTAAATTAACTGCTTCTCAGATTTTTTTATTTTCTGTTATACTCCTAGGAAACCTGAAACTCTAAAAGGCTGTCACTCAGTTGTAAAAGAATGTGAAAAAATTCCTCTCATCTATTAAGCTCCTTGACTTACAAAGCAATGCCTGAGAATTTAAAGACTGATATAAAACCCAGCAGATTATAGGATGAAAAGCATGACCTTGTTTGAATTTTGCATGGATAAAAGAGAATGTGCTTAAATTGAATTAGGGCAGCTTGGCATCATACTCCCACAGAAGTACTGCTGTCTTAGGAAAGCAGTTGGAAAGTGTAAAGCAAGGATACAAGGAATCCATACCAATATAGGATAGATGTCATTTGCTGATAAAAATCTTTTCTGTTCAGGTGTGTTTGCTGTCAGGGCCAGCTCTGCATGTGTTTGACATGATTGCATTATCAAAATTAGGATGGAGATATAAATGCTGTTAGTAGAACAGAGTGAGCATGAACCTGACTTCTTTCTTCCCTTCCAGCTTTCTTGGAAAGACATAATATTGACACATAGTCCCACGTGCCAAGAATTGTAAAATCTAACAATTTGATCAGGATTTTAGATACCAGTTATAGTTAAGCACTGGTGTGGGGTTTCTTATTTTTAAGTATGTGGTTATAATTAAGAAAATGAATGGATATTTTTATTAGAATAGGATTTTTTTGTCATATTTGAAACATTGCAAGTATTTCACAATCAGAACCTTCACTGGGAACAGCTATATTATTTTGACATCATTATATGGAATTGCTATTATGGACTGTGGCTGTGGTAATTGTAGATGATGAGGGTGACAAGCTCTATGACCAAATTTCTGTTTAGGGTGACAGCATTATGATGGACTCTAATGCACAAAGCTCTGCAGACCTTCAGAAGTAAACAAAGTCCTTTTAATTGTTGTAAAAGGGTGGGGGTTTGGAGAGAGAATGTTGTTTTGTTGTGGGTTTTTTTGATAAATCAGATTCTATTATTTTGCAAAGATTTCTTTTGTTGTTGGAACAAGGGTTTTATTTTCCAGTGGGAACTTTACAGCTTTATAATATGTAATAGTTTAAAAAAACGGAATTAAATGAGTTCATTTTAAGGTATTGTCAGCAGTCAGTTTTGGCTAATTTTTATCCCAGATGACAAAATTCTCATCTTTTCATATACCATCCTCAGAAAAAGCACTGATTGTTCAGAATTATTACAGTTCATTGTTTGCAATAGTCAAACATGCAAGTCCAATGACAGACACATCATAGCAATTTCTGAAAGGTGATTCTAGCATTGTCCCTGTTGAACATTTGCAACCTAATGTTTGCATTTAGATTTTCAAAACTCTCTGACTGGTGGATTTATGCATTCTGTCTTTATATGCAGAATAACAAATTAATATAGTTTGTGAAAATTGATCAGATATGTTTGATAGAAAAGCATATTGGTGAATCATTTTAAGAGAAGACATTTAGCAGTAAAAGAAATATTCCACCCTAAACAATCAAATAAGGCAAATATTACAGAATTGTACTTGTATTTATCAAATAGCTGCATTATTCATTTGTGTCTTTGGGGTAAAAGATGTGGGTGCTCAGTTAGATGTGGTGTTGTTTTATAAGGGGGCTTACAGATACTGTGGTTTCTGAGCTGCAGGGCTGCCCAAGAGTACAACATCTTGTTTTCTGAAGAGCACTTCACCTGTGCTGTAATTAAAGATGAGGAAGTTTCTTGTTGTAGCTTGGGATTTTTCACTTAAACACTACAATTACTATTTTTAAACTGTAAAATCACAAGGATGTTAATTGTTGTTTACACTTATGTATTGAATTGCCTAAACTTAAACCTTACATTCAAAAGGAAGTAATAAGTTCATGGTGAGTGAATAACCATCTTGTCTTGAATGAGATACTCAAACACTTGTATGGATTCTGTCTGTGATTGCTTTTCAGGGAAAGGTAAACTGTACATGTTTGGCAGCAATGACTGGGGCCAGTTAGGACTAGGATCGAAGAACACTGTCAGCAAACCAACGTGTGTTAAAGGTTTGTGTGATTTTTCTTGATTTTTCTTGATTTTTCTTTTTTATTTTGTCTTTTTGAAAGGAGGGCCTTAGGAAAAGGTACTTCATAGGATCCAATTCCAAAATAACTGGTTCTTTATTCATTATGTGTGCACATTACTGCACAATATCATGAAGGCAGCTCAGAGGGATTCTTTACTGATTTTCCATTACTTCAGATTCTGGGTCCTGTTGCATCTAAGGATTCCTTCAGATACGTAGAATCCTGTCAGTTTTGAGGGGCTCTGACTTTATATAGTATTTGCCTATTCTGACGAACCACATCTTCATTTTTTGCTGCAGACAATAATCAGATGCTTGATCTCTGCATTGTCTATGTGTTAGAAACCAGATTTCAAATAGCATTATGTAACCTCTGTGTCACTACTTTCTTAGCAACTTTGTAAATGAAAAAAATCTATCAGAAACTTTTCACAAGTACGGCTACATTTTTAACAAGTATAAGAAATGCCCAAGGGGGCATGAATGTTAATACATTTTTATGAGGCAGTAAAATAAATTCTTACATGTTGGAAAATATGTTTTCATTGCACTGTGATCTTCTTGATCTTTCCTAGCTGCTTTTATCTTGTCAAATAAAGCTAAGTCAATACTTTTCCCTATCCCTTTACTTATGTCAAGTCACATCTATCCCATTAACACATTTCTTTTCACTATTAAATGTTTATCTTCATTCCTTCTGCCAGCAGATCGATCTGTTATCTTATTGTTAAAAACAAATTATCCTGCTTGTTCAAACTCTGTTCTTCCTGATTTAGTTTATTCTACTGTCCTTTATTTGCCTCCATCTCTCTTCAGACTGAGAATGCAGCTACTCCCAGCTACACTTCTGTCAGCCATGTGAGAGATTGATTCTTACCTTGGCTTAAATAGATTTGGCTTCAAGTTTTGGGTTTGCTGTTGAATTGCAATGGAGAATAAAAGATGAAGAGAAGATGACAACAATTCAAACCAGACCTGGCATCCACTGAAAAAAGTCACAAGGGGGGTGTCTTTTTTCTCTTGGCAGTAGGAGCAGCAGGAATTCCTAGAACTTTTCTCACTAGCCTTTGGTCATCACTTGGCTTTGGGAATGGGGTTGCAAGGACACTTTTCAGTTTGTGCTTGGAGCCAAATGCTTGTGTCTGCATGTTTTCTGAGAAAAAATTTTCTGGGACTTGCCGAGAGATTAATGAAATTGGTTATGAAAAGTCACCAGCAACATTGTAAATATAGCATGTCTCACAACATACAAGCTATGCTGAAGTGGGAGGAAGTTCAGGGAGGACAGGCTTCTGAAGAGCTGATTAATATCATCTCTGAAGTTGAAGAGTGTTGGGATATAAAGATTGTAGGAAGAAGCCACCATTGGAAATGTTATGGTTCCAGCCTGATGGTACTGGTGGGTGTTGGATAGAAGAGGCAGGAACCTGAATTTGGATAAATTAAGTTTGTGTCTGTGTGACAGACCGGGGCAGTTCATGCTTAGGTTGATAGATTTGTTTGGTGACTTGGTAGAAGGGTGGATGTTAATCTGGATGTTAAAGAACTGATGAAAGTTGATCTGGAAGGGCTGTAAAGGGCTTGTGAAAAGGATGATTGTTGTTGGCTTTGTTATGGACTAGTGCAGTGGAAAAGCAATTAAAGATTTATTATGTAAAAATAATCCTGGTTTAGAGCATTGTATAGTGTACATAGACTGAGAGAAAATAATTTGTTGACAATAAACAGTAGCTGGAGCAAAGATGGAAAAATCAGGGAGATATTTTTCCTCTCTTTTTCTGAAATGGATTCTCTCTTTCCCACCAAAATAACTCCTGACTCTCCTCACATACATTCCCAGTCTTTCGAAGTGACCAGACTGCAGAGAAGTGCATGCCATGGCACTGTCATTGCTGGTAACTCAGCTCAAATTGAGACAGGGTGACACACACAAAAAATGCAGGCACTAGTGCAGGTAGGGCTGCCCTTGGCAATCGAGGTCAGTGAGCAGGAAATGATCAGAACACAGCAGCAAAGGGATGGGAGCACAGTATGAAGGGTGGTAGGGATGGTAAGACAAAGGAATAGTATGGGTTTCAAAAATTTACAATAGTGGGAAAAGTCTTAAGAGGGAATAGTACTGCTATTGAAAACTGAAGACGGCTTAAATTATTAATTTTACCCTGCAACTTAATATATTCTCTGGGGCATATCCTGTAAATGGTAAATTCCAGGGACTGTGGCATTGGGATGAAGTAACCATCATCAAGTTAACGTGAATGTTTTAAGTATTTAAGGTCTGACCTATTTTCCTTTCTTGGGAGAATACTAATTTGATAAGTCGTGTGCAACAATTCAGATGGGCAACGAATTTTGTAATAATTCTGTTGGTAAAAAAGTGAAAAGAAGAAATCAGAGCTCCCTCTAGAGCATAGAACATTTTGGTCTTGAACCAGCTATCAGCTTGTTTGTAACTTTCCCTTCTCTTTGGTTTTAATCCATAGCTTTAAAACCAGAAAAACCAAAACTTGCTGTTTGTGGAAGAAACCACACTTTAGTTTACACAGGTATGTAACCTCTATTTCATACATATTCAAGATACATTTTTTCCTTTGCTTTCATGCAAAATTACATTAGGAATCCCAGAAGTGTTGAGGAAGGAAAAATAAATGATAATAGGGCTGCTAAAACTTAGGAGTTTGACATCCTGAGAATGTTCTAATTCTTAGAATTTGGAATTTTTTTAGAATTATTTGATTTATTCTGGGCCAATGCATTTATAAACTAATATTAGATAGTAGTTTCCTAGTAATAGATGGAAAAAATTCTTCCTGGCATTTGAGGTACAGTTAACAATTTTGAACATTTCCTTTAAGCCTTTTAAATATATATTGCTATTTTTATATGCATCTGTACTCAAATTTACCTTTGATAAATGATCTTTATTAGTGTGTAATTATTTTATTTTTGAATAAAATATATTCTGTATAACTGAATGTTTTTAAATCTTCAAATTTCGTTGCATTTTTGGTTATACAACATAATCTGCTATTTCAATGACAAGTTGCTTTATTAAGCTTTAAATAAACAAATTGTAAATTTCAGCTTAAAAATAAATTAGTAGAGACACAGTATACAAAGAATTTATGAAGATTCTTGTCATGCTTCTATAGTTTATGTAATGGAATAGCCATGTTTGTGGCTGCAATCCTTCAGCTATCAGTAATGTTGTAAAGAGGATTGTTTAATTATTAGGAGATTTTTATATGTGGAAACCCTGAACACTGTAAATAAGATTGTTAGAATAAAATAGAACATACTAATAACAATCAAATATGCAAGACTGCACAGGGTGAAATATTAGTCATCTTTGGTGTACACACTGGCTAGATAATTTGATAATTTGTGGCCATTTATAAATTATATGTCAATTTATTTATCACTTTTCTGTCTGGGTTTGTGTTAATAGTAGGCTGTATCTGTTTCTTCATAGATGAGCACTTTAGATGTGAAGCACACTAAAATTAAAAATATAAATCTTAAGTTCTCTAAAGTTGAGAATATCTGTCATCAGTGTTAAGTTCAAGATTCTAAAAAAATCCCTGGTTAATTAAATAGAAAGTTATTTAAATATTAAAATAAGTAAAATATTTCTAATAAAAAACTAAGTAGAAATATATTTCATTCACAGTACTCAAAACTATCAAGTTATTAATTTCTTTAATTTATGTACTAATACACCTTCAGTTTTTCTTGTGTGTGACATCATGCACCCTTTTCCTCTGGCTTTATCTTGAAATATACATTATTTGTGGAAGGAGCTGCTTCTGGCTGCCAGGGCTACTGGCAGTCATTTTCTAAGAGCTCTTGCAGAACTTCCAGTCACATTTATTTTTACATCTGTCTCCAGAAGAGTGGGAAATGCAGTCTAAAGGAAGTTCTGCTCCAAGTATGTGCAGGGAAACCTTGCTAGCTGCAACAGAAACTGCTAATTTCAGCTGGAGGGTGTTTCAGGGAAACAGACCCTAATGTTTTTGTGATTTTTTTTCCATTGAAAATCAAATTACTTGCTCTGGTTTCTTCTTTCTGTGTATTACCTGTGCTTTTCTGTATGCAGAAAAAGGAAATGTCTATGCTGCTGGAGGCAACAGTGAAGGCCAGTTGGGATTAGGTGACACAGAGGAAAGAACCACATTTCATTTAATTAGTTTTTTTACCAACCAACACAAGATCAAGCAACTGTCAGCTGGATCATACACTTCAGCAGCAGTAACTGGTGAGAACACCTGCAAATAAAATCTATTTATGTGTGTCCAGCCTGGTTCCAGGAAGACATTGAATCCAGCATTCTGTCTGCATATGTGGGTGCATTTTCTGTCCTCCCTGTCTTCTTTCCTTGGTAGCCACAATAATTTTGGCAGCCAATTGCCTATTTTAACAATCTGGTAAGGGGTGTGTCTCACTGACTTCTTAGAGTTTTTGTGAAAGTTTAATAAAATACTTACAGAGGAGGAACTGTATGAATACCCTCAAAATGGAAAAAAATCTTCAGTTTCTTTCCAGGGAAAGCAGCTACAAAATATGAATCCTATGAAAACTGAGCATCTCTAATTCCACTTGTTACTGCAACTGTTGTGGTCCATTGGCACAGGCTGCTCAGCTGTGTCATTCCTTACTCATTGTGGGAGGGGCTGAGCCTCTCCCCTGTTTCTCAGTGGCAGAATTATACCAATTATATGTCACAACGTGCTGAAATCCACAGTTACAATACTCCCAGTCACTGGATGGGTGATCCTTTATTATCCTATAATTCAATTTTTCAAGTCTTGCTGTAAAGCAGTTTTTTTCCATACCTGTTTAGGGTAAGTTATTGAGGCTATAATTTTGGAACTTGAGAGAGATGCTAGCCTGCTTCTTTGATTTGCGTTTTTTTTTATGCCAATTGCTGACATTCTCCTGAGATTTTTAGATTTTTAGGGCAATTTTGAAATATTTTGGCTCCTAACACCACCTCAGTAACACTGTAGGTGGTATCTTTTTATTCACCACTTATTTCCCACCAATAAGAAATACACATAGAGAAGACCTTATCTCTTCTAGAAGAATCTAGAGACTTTCTGTGTTGTTCACTGCCTTTTTTGGGTTGTTTTTTTTGTGTTTTTTTTTTACTGTTGCCACTGGTCCTTGTTTCAGTAGAAGGTGGGCTTAATAAACCTGGAACATCTACTGTTGTAGTTTAAGGAAAGCAAAATGAAGCTGGTCAATATAACCAGCTGGAGGAGAACTGAAAGATAAGGCATGAATAAGCGGGATGCCTACCAAAGTCAGAACAGAGAATAAGTTTGGAAGAATGAGAAAGGAGTGACTTGCACCTCAAAATGTGAAGAAGCCTTAAATTCACTGTAACATTTTCATACTGACCTCTGGCAAGTGAATTGTCTCTCTCAGTCTTCCTCTTTCTGAAAGAATGTTTTTTACATAGTACTTTTTCTATTGGTATTTATGGCCTAATATCAGTTGATGTGTAAGTGTTCTGGGTCACTTTTGAAAAGCTTAAGGAAAACCCTCTTATTTCCAACTCCTTTTTTACGTTGTGCTAAATTATCATTTTATAGCCTTGAGATCATGACATTCAGTAGTATCACCTAGAGAGCTTCTGAAATACTCCTCAGTAAATAGATTAACTTTTTATTAGTTTTTGTTTTAAATCTATTAAGTACCTGTGTCTTCATTTTAGAGGATGGGCAGCTCTTTGTGTGGGGTGATAACTCAGAAGGTCAGATTGGCCTGGCCAATGAAGCCTCTGTCAGTGTCCCCTGTAAGGTGGATATTGGAAAACCTGTTTCCTTCATATCCTGTGGATATTATCATTCTGCTCTGATTACAGGTAAGAGAGTGGGAATAGAGGTTAGTGGAGACAAGACAGTAGTTTTCAAACAGTTGTTTGAAAGTTGATACCCTATAATCGTTAAAAACATGTGAAAGAAAGCCTCCCATGTAGTTTTGTATCAAACAAAGACGAAAAACTTGCACTAAACTTGCAGTATTAGAAAGGATGAAGTATCTCATTACAGTTTGTTTTCATAAAAAGTTACTGCATATGTTGTGGATTAAAATGATGGTTTTCAAAAATCCAACTTTTTTTGAGGTTATTTTTTTTTTGATGACCAAATAATAAAGTTCATCTTCTCTGGAAACATCAATATTGAACCGAGTTGCTATGTTACGAGAAAAAAAATTAATCTTGTTAGAAGTAAAGGATTGTTGTCCAAGTTTGTTGTTCAGTCTTAAAATTTAAGTTTTGAAGTCAGTTAAAGTGGCAATATGATATGAGGAGAAGCAATGCTGCAGTGAGCTGCTGTCTGGTCTCCAAACCAAACCACCTCCCTATTGCTTTCCACCTCTCTCTTCCCAATTCTCCATTGGTTTCTAAAGGGAAGATTCCACTCATCTTTTAGTAATGCCAGTATGGATGAATTATCAGCCAGTATTGATGGCATTATGTATGAGCAGCTATGAATTCCTCTCAGCCATATATAGATTTACATTATTAAACTTCACTGTTGGGTCCCCTTAGAGTAATTAAAGATTTCAAAGGATCGATAGTTTTGATTGTAAAGCTTTTAATGGGTACCCAGGAGCTATCCCATCAGGTACGTTTCTCAGATTACTTGATAAATGTTACTTTTCCACATACAATATCTATATTGTGCTCTGAGAACATGCTGTTAACAAAATGAGAGCTTGCTACGGTGGACAAATATTACTTAGGTGTTATGCTGGTACTGTGCAACTTTTATTACAAATGCTTTATTACAGTAAATGAATTAAGTATCTGGGACTGATGAGGACCTCAGCACCTGTTAGGAAAAATACAGGTTCCTGAACTCAGAATCAATGGGGGGAAAAAAGACACTTGCTTCAAGGATGTAGTAGTAATGTGTGTACCTCTGCCTTCAAGCCAAGAGCTGAAGGTCCAGGAGTGCAGCAGGATGTCACAAAAGTTCTCATTAGTAAAAGGGTTGAGGACAAACATCTAAGAGTAAAGAGAGAACAGTGTGTGCCAAGTGCCCTAAGGAAGTGGAAACTTTTAATGGAAGGAGATAAGAAAAAGAGGCTTGGGCTTGTACCTGGTTAAGAAAAATGGAGCTTCTTAAAATATTAATAGGAAGAATGAACTGGTTATCACCTGTGAAAATGAAGAGTTGTTGAGCCTGTTAGTACTTAAACAGGCCTGAGTATAAGATGGAAAATCTTAATTTTCAACCTTAATATCTGCAGGTCCTGCATGAATTGGGTTCAGTCTATGTCACTGAAGCAACTGACACACATGGCCTTCTTTGTGATGAAAACATATTTTTTTTTATTACTTTCCTTTGGCCCCATGCCAACTGTTTTATTTGACTGATACAACAGCTACCATAAAAATTTAGTATTGGACATCCAAGTACTTTTGCTGAATTGATTTTCTGTTGCACTGCCTTTCTGTTGCACTGCACAGGGTTTAAAAATTAACTTAATGCATTTATTGTATTATTATATTTCTTATTTCTTATTTTATATATAATATATATATAATATTTATTTTTTCCTATATTATATATATATATAATTATGCATAGAATATTATGCGTATGTTATATACCATAGTCACAGGATAGTCACTTGACAGTTATTAGAATATTATGGAATTACCACATTTTCATTTTCTTAAACATCAAACAATATAGTATCTTTATTAGTGTAACATACTTACAGGATTTAAGACTTGGTGAAGTTTGCTGTCAGACTGAACTGAGGAGCATGGCTCCCTTTGTTAATATGTTTATGTTTGACATAAGGTGTGCACTGGCTGAAAACCTGTTGGGAGCACAGGCATAACTGGGTTAAAACCAAAAGGTGGCTCATGAGACAGCTAGAAAGCATAGTATGGACAGAGAGTGCCCTCTCCAGGGCAGGATGTTCATTAATAAGAGAGTATTGAATAAAAAAATGGTGAAGTATGAATTCCAGCATTTTTTTTTCTTTTTAAACTGAAGTTCTTATTTCTTTGACATTGCTGGGTTTTAGAAGATTTTTTATCTTTAAGGTGTTTAACTGCTATAAAGTCAAGAGCAATGCCTCTTATAATTCCAAAAAGATGATGTCGCCCTTCTTCCTTCTTCTTTCTAGAAGGCCTTCTTTGCAGACAATAATTTAACTGCTGAACATGTGTTACCTGTTTTCTACCATGTACACTTGGAGTCCACTGATGCCAAAGTGGTTGTAGAATAAAAGAACATAATAAATCTTGAGTATTTTAAATAAAAACCCTACTTCTGAAATTTAGACTAGGCACATGCACAAGCAATGGCTAACTCAATTCCATATATGAATTAGGAACTAGTCTGATTACTCAGTGCATATTTGGAAGATGATTGTTTGCTCCCTTTCCCTCTCCTTTGCATTCATCAAATAGGTCCACTAAAGAGAAGTTCTTAGTCTGTAGCTTCCAGCTCTCTTTAGGATTTTTTTCGCAGCCTGTTTCCTTTCCTCCCTTTTTGCAGGCTTTGGATGTTGCATCCCACTATTAGGGTTATGTCTGAAGCAAATCAATAGAGAAATAAACTGCTGGGAGAGTGTAGCAACAATTTTGAGCACTTATACAGATCTTTACTTGACTTTCCTTTGAGCACCCACTCAGGAGGAGACAATTTTTCAGGAAGCATTGAGCTGGGGGGGAGCATGTACAGCTCATTTGTGCACTGCAGGAGATGGAGAGCAGGAAAAGCTGATGTGTCTCACCACTGCTCTGGGTCCTACAGCAGAATTAGATTTGTGGAGACAGAAAGGAATTGAATATATTAGACTCCTTCTATTGTTTCCCCTGCCTGAGTTGTAACTATAATCAAGGTCAAGATGCATTCTTGATGAGATGTCTTTTTATAGAGAAAGCTTTACAAGTTCCTTGAATTCTTTTTTAATGTATTTTGTCATTATTTTTAAGGACTGGCTTAAGAATCATTCATCCCACAAACCCTTCCATGCTCTGAATTTCAGTGTTTGAGACAGTTTTAAACAATTCAGTCTTAATAAATGTTCCTTTTCTTCTTCATTTATTCAAGAAAGCTCAGAGTTATCCAATTCTTTTGTCCACTCATTTTTTTTCCATCATTTGCCACCAGCCAGGTCTCTTACCTACTCTCAAATACACATTTTCCTTTGACATTTTCCATTCACTTGTCTATTTTCTTGTTAAGTTCAGTGATACAGAAAATGTGCCACATTAGGGAAAGTTCAACATGTGACAGTGTGACTCATATGAGAGAAGAAAATTAAATAACCAGGTTTTGTTGTGAACAGAGTGTCCTTAAAATTCAGGTGTACTGCACACAGCACATCATGTCCTCAGCATGCAGATGTACTGCACACATACTGCACTCAAAATTTATCTGGGTTTGACTGGGTTCTATTTATAGCTTGATTGCTATTTTTCATCGGTTTTAGACCACTATTTGCCTAAAAGGGATGTGTAATGTATTCAAAAATTGCTTTGGTAAATGGTTTTATCTTTGTTAGCTGGATTATTAAGTAGAAAAAATGTAATAAACTTGATTAGTTTGGGAGGCTTGGCCATTTGAATCTCTAATCCTCTTAATTAGATAGTGATTGGATTAATTTTTTCAGTGCAGTAGTGTTTAAAAAGAACTGCTGGTCTCTTCAAAGAGAACTGCCTAAGTAGTTATCTCCCAAGTGCTTTTGGGCTTTTTAAAGTTGTTTTTAGAAATATATGGCTGATCTAAGAGTATTGAAAAAATACTCACCTACCAAAAAATACAAGATTCTTTTTGTTGTTTTTTTTTTTTTCCTTTCTTTCTTTCCACTTAGAATGCTTAATAAAATCTCTTTTTGTCAGCAGAATGTTTTGGTTACAGAAAAACTCACATTGCTTGCAGTTGATTTTTATCTTTTTAATTGGGCTACTGTTTTAAAACAGAAAATTGATGCTTATGCAAATAACAGCAAAGTATCAGCCTGTTCAGAGTATTTCTGCACTTATATATAAGAACGAAATCAGAATTAAAACAGGAAATCAAACTGAACAGAGAAGCCTAAACACGGTCCATAGGTTTGAAATTAAATGAAATACACTTTTTTTGCAGCTGAGGTAATTAGCTGGTTCTTAAGAAGCACACACAGATTGAAATGATTGCAAAAAAAACTCGTAGAAAAGAGATGTGGAAGAATGTAAGAAAGCCTTGAGAAGATGAGGCTGAGGGGGGATCTCATCCCTGTGTGTCAGTGTCTGCAGGGAGGGCTCAGGGCATGGACCAGGCTCTGCCCCCTGGTCCCAGCAATGGGACAGGAGGAACGGGCAGGAGCTGATGCCCAGGAAGTTCCACCTGAACGTGAGGGAGAATTTCTTTTCTGTGCAGAGACCGAGCGCTGGAATTGATTGTTCAGAGAGGCTGTGGGGCCTCCCTCACTGGAGATGTTCCAGCAATGTCTGGGCACAATCCTGTGCCGTGTGCTCTGGGATGACCCTGCTTGAGCAGGTTGATTTTCCATCAAAATTCTATGCAAAATTATTTTCTGTTTCAGTTCAGATTCTTACAAGAAAATTCATTTAACTTAAAAATTATTACAGAGGGAATTACCACCTCTCAGAAGCAGGATGTATATGGTTTTGTTTTTCCAGTGGCTACATTCCTTGCAGGCTAAATATTGTGATTCTGAATTTGGAGGGGACTAAAATATAGTCCCCCTTTGGTCCCACCAAAGTAGTGCTTTTTACAAATATATTCAGCTATCCTGTAATGTTCATACACTTTTCCGTCTTTATAACTTGTGTCTGCAGCAGTCTTGACAACCCATCCTTGCCCCTGAGTGTGTGCTGGAAACCGTGCTGTGTTCTGTATTTTCACAGGAGATGGTGAGCTCTATACCTTTGGAGAACCTGTGAATGGGAAACTGGGATTATTCCCTGAACAGCTGAAGAACAATAGAGTCCCACAGCCTGTACTGGGAATTATTGGAAAGGTTAATAAGGTTGCCTGTGGTGGAGAACACACCGTGGTGCTGACAGGTATGCAATTTAACTGGCTTTTCTTACAGCCCTGTAATTTAAACTCCATTAAGTCTAAAGAATTTAAATCCCACTGAAATGCTGGATGCTGATCCTAATTGGAGGACCACTGTACACCAAGAAGGTAGAAATCCATGTATCACTCAGCTAAGGCAGGCCTGTTCTGCACTGCCCATGTCCCTTGGCTACAGGATGACCTTTGCCAGGTGATTTTAGCAAAGGGGCTTCCAGGCAGCTCCTGGTTGACACCACTTGCCTGTCCTTGCTTTTATCTGAAACTTCAGCAGCAAGTTCCCATGTGAATGTCCTTTTCATTCAGTGTAAAATGCTGAATTTATCAGTATAAATTATGTATAGAGTTGATTTGGATGTAAGAAAATCCTGTAAGAGCTCAAACTGAGGTAACCTTCCATGGATAGGATCTGCACAGCATGCTGGGGTCCTTTTCAATTCCACACAACTTGGGATTCCCAGCCTCTGAAGGGACAGAAGGTTATGGATCCTGTCTTCTTTTTCTTTATAGTCCTAGCTCCAATAAATAGCATTTTCAGAGAACTTTACATAGGCTGAGTGCCCTTCTTACTGGAATTGCAATAAGCCAGCACCACCTGATACAATGCAGGTAATTGATGTTTCTTTCTTCTAAGGAGCTTGAAATTATTATTGCAGTGAGAGGAAGTGAAAGCTTCCATTCTGTAGTAAATTTAAATGCTCTCGAATATTTAGGAAAGTATGTAGGAAGTCACTTTTCAAGTGGCTTCACTATCTACTGCATATCTGAATGGATCTCCTATTGTGATACAGAATTTGCTTGTGCCTTTGAGCAGAATGTTAAGCATAAATATAAAACACGTACAGACATACATTTGACATATCGTACAGGTTATGAAAATCAGCAAATACAACTGGTATATTAGTTCACAGGGCCACATATATAGTACTTAGAAAATGCTGTGTGTTACTGAACTGTTAAATGCTTGTCTGCCAGTGGTGACTTAGTTTTCCCAGGGCATACCTGCACAGCAGTGCCAGCCATTTCTTTCCACAAATTCTGTCCTGACCTGGAGCGGTGTAGAAGCAGGAAAGGCAAGTTTGACTTTGCCTGAAGATAGTTCAAAAAAAATACCAGCATTATATTCTAATGAATATAATATGTGTAAAACTGCATGGCCTGTAAATTTTTTTCTGCCGAAATGAAGAAGCTGTAAAACCAAGTTGGATGTGTAGATATCAGTCCTTAAATCTGTATTCTGAAGGTTCTCTGTAGTTGCCTCTTGACAATCTTGTGATGTACCTTCAAGGTTATGTAGGCAACTTTCTAAAATCTAAACTGAATATCTAACTGAGGGAGATTGTGAGTAATATAGTGTGGTGTTGTACTGCAAGACATTGGAAAGAGTAAATGTGGAAGTGAAATGCTGGGAAGGATTATGTGTAGTGAGTCAAGCTGCAAAATTCTGGGAGGGCTAAAATTCCTTTGGGAAAACTATGAAGAGCAAAGAGCAGTAGCCAGTCCAGGAAATAATGTAAACACTTGGCTACATTTCAATGCCTTTGTCTCCCTTCTTCCACCAACATACAGTCTTACTCTGGCAGCATTCTATGTCACAAAATAAATTTCTTTATGTGAAATCAGATAATCATTACTAGTGAAAAAACTACCATAAATTTGGGACCAAAAAATGCATGAATCATAGCATTATTTTATGAGTTATAAGGTGACTTTTGTAGAAAGAATTTTATTATCATTATTGGGTTTTTTTAACCATAAATCTGAATTCAACCAATAGATATTTTGACTTGATGGCATTTCCTGTGATAAAAAAATCATTATAACCAATGACTGTTACAGAGATTTAGAAGAAAGATACAGACCTGGATGCCATCATGACTATAGTGAAATCTGTACAAGAGCTAGAACAAATAGGGAAATACAAGTGCCATAGAACAAATGCAGTGAAGAAAATACTGTAAAAAGTATGTATGTAAGATTTACTTGCTTTTGGAAATAAATTCTTAGTAGAAGGTAAATAAGAAATTTAGTGCTGGCTGAGCTGGCAGCTGGTGATCAAGGTGTTGAGTGCCCAATGACCTATTTGAGTCACGAAAAGAGAAAAACTATATCCTCCCAAAAATATAGTTCCTAAAGATTAGCAGTTGTGATAAGAGTGAAAAATCAGATAGATTTTTTTTAATGTGATTCAGCTGTTATTAAGTAGGTGACTGATGTGAACTTCTAAGATACTTTGAGTGAAACAGTAGAGGACAGTGGCAATACTGTCTCAAATGAAAGATACTTATTCAGAAGTGTTAACATAGAGAAAATTTTCTGACTCAAAGCAAAATTTGAGAAAAAAGTTGAGAGAAGAGGTAGATATGGATACTAAAATGATAAGTGACTATGATTTAATGTCATACATTATTGGCTTTGCACCAGCAACTTCTTGAAATTGGTCCTAAATTGCATCTTGAGGTGGTGTGACTAGAAACTGAGAATTCTGATGTCTTTAAAGAGGAGCAGAAACATTTAAATTTCCTCTTTCTAGCTCATTTTTGTAAATTAAAAGAGTAATACAATTTAGAAGAAATTCTGAATTTCATGTGTCATCCTCCATGAAAATGGGTGCTGCTTGCCCTTACTGACTCAGTATATACTGGTGTGGTTTCCATCCTTTTAGGGTCTTTCCACATTTTAAGGATTTTAGTCTCAGGAAACGAGAACTGAGTGTGGGACTACTGAATATTCCCCTGCTTCATCTATCTCATTTAACATAGTGAAAACACAAGAGAAAATATCATATGGAAAAACTGTTGCACATCTTGGCTCATTTCTTGACATCATTTCTACTTAGAGTTTATCAAATTAGAAGAATGCATAATTCAGTTATCTTACAGAGTACAAGGGAAGTTTTTTCCTGACTCTCATGTGTAATTAGTCTATTCCAAAGGACTTCATTTGATTTCTTTTCTATGACTGTTATCTATTCTATTGGCATTTTTTTAGGGTAAGAACAACTGTTATATGGGTTATTACATCAAGGTACTGTTTGGAATCTCTCCAAAAAGTATCAGAGTAAAAGGTAGAAAGTATATATTAAAATAATTCTTTGGGATTTTGTGCTCTGAAATTCCAAAATGAGAAACTCTATTATTTCCCAAAGAACCAGAATCAAAATTGTTGAGAGAAATAATTTAGAAAAAACCCCAATTTTTAAAAGATTGGTTTTAGGAATGTTGAGTATGGTATTGGAAACCATCTTCTCTGCAAGCTTTATTGTTACCTCTGCCTTTAATATTTGCAATTGTTCTAGATAATGAACAGAATTGCATTTAAAAATTCTGTTGTGCAAAATCTTGATAGCACAAAGCTATTCATTTCGTGGCAGTCAGTCAGATAGTCCAAGCAGATCCTGTCCTCATCCCAGATTCTTTCTCTCAGAGACTGAAAAAAAATGCACCAACTACCCCCAATGCTTGCAGATCCTTCCTGCTGCAGATGAAAGCTGTTGATGATGTTGCTATTATCACTTTCAAGTGAAATATAAGAGAGCAACAATCCCAATTTGTGTGCTTTTTTCAATAAGGTGTTTTAAAAGGTAGAAAAACAATAAATGTGAATCTAGAAATTGCAGAAGAAGAGACAGATTATTTGGAATGGCCTTAATAACTTGCAGTTTTGTTCAGATGAGATCCTCTGGGAATAATTTTTTCTATAAAAGGATATATTACTTCCTTTCATTCTCTGAAAGGAAGGAAAGCAAAGATAACTCTTCAAAGGAAAAAGTGAAGCAGACCTTTGAGAATAGAATGTTTGACATAAGAACATTAGTGCATAAGTATGTATAATGTTGGATTTTTCATCTTCTGTCTCAAGGTCTTTTAAAAAGAAAAGAAAGCCAAGGCTCCCTTTTGAAAGAGGACAAAAAGGATGTAAAAGCTCTACCTTTTCCTGGCAGAATTCACGATTCAGACCATATAGGATTATTAGATTTTTCAAACCATTCTTAAATCTGTATACTATTGATGCTGAAATCCCCAAATCCAGTTACTAACTCTGAATACTGAACATGGTGTTGACAGTTGATTTTTTACAGTAACATTTTTCAGTGTAAGCTGTTTAAAAATAAAGCTATTGTGAGAGTCAATAGTTCATTGGCATAATATTTAGAGTAGTAGGAGTAGTAATAATAATGTTCAAGGGAAATGAATTTATGTGGACAGGCCACCAAGATGATTAGAGGAATGAGTAAAGTCTGACAGAATTGGGATTGTTCTGCCTGCAAAAGAGGAGGTTCTGGGCTGATCTGATAGCAGTCTTCCAGTACCTGAAGGGAGCCTATAAGAAATAATGGAGAGAGACTATTTACAAGAGCCTGCAGTGACAGGACAAGGGCGAATGGCTTCAAACTGACAGGAGAAGGTTTAGGTTGGATATTAGGAAAGAATTCTTTACTGTGAGGGTGGTGAGGCCCTGGCACAGGCTGCCCAGAGAAGTTGTGGATGCCCCAACCCTGGCAGTGTTCAAGGCCAGGCTGGATGGGGCTCTGGACAACCTGGGATAATGAAAAATATCCCTGCCCATAGCAAGAGGTTGGAACCAGATGATCTTTAAGGCCTCTTCCAACCCAAACCATTCCATGTTTCTATGGTGTAAGCCTTCCTGTCTCTTTCCTTTTTAGTTCCGTGGACTTTTTAACCTCATCTGTAGCCTCAGATACATAGCAGGGGATACTTGATTCTGAAAATCATTCTTTGAGCTCACACAGTTCTGTCAGCAAATGGCATTTTTAAAAAACAATATGAAAGCTATATAGCTTTTTGCCTAGGACTATTTTATTGATAGTGCAAGTGGTCATGGAAATTGCATAAGATACCTGCAAAGATGGAAGATAACACAATTACAGGGAAATATCCCTGTTCTTCCAAAAAGGGAAATAGGAAGTGAAGAAGCAGCTCTTCCAGCACTCAGGTGCTGGAGGTCACTGGGAACAGCAAAGCCATTGTCTTCTGTGCAAGCTCTGAAACCATTTCTCTTCATCCTTCTAGGGCCCTCTCATGGGCTGCTGTGTTAACAATGATGAAATTCACCCCTGTCATTTTATCAATAAGTGTGTGAGCTTGCTTTTCCATACACTTCTCTTTCACACATTTCTAAAGACACATTGGAGGAAATACCTCATTTCTACTAAAGGGGGGTTATCAGTGAGGTTTGACCTCACTTCTGCACCAGAGTGGTGAATCATTTAAGAAAGGTGCAAGGATTTTTCTTCCTCTACTCTGCTAATTCACTAAGAAGCAAATTTAGGAGGAGGAACATTTACATGCCCTTGGTTTATAAGAGCAGCAGAAGAAATTACTCATCATATAAAGGCACTGTAACCTGGTCTGGGATTGGCCTTTTCCCTCATTTTCAGTAGAAACACAGGAAAGAAAAAATTCCTTGCACTTTTAAGTTAACATTTGAAAACATCTCTGTGTCAACACAAATGCAGAAGATGTTGCATGTTTCATGCAAGGATCAAAGGATAAAACCTGGAGTTCACTCAAAGTAATTATGTTAATCAGATAAAGCCATGTGGTTAAATGATCTGCCAGTTTCCAAAGAAATGTTAAAACAAATGCAATACTTCTAAACAGAATTTTTGGAATCAGCCATCCTGAGAAAGCAGTTTACTAAAATAAAGTTGAGACTTTTGTTTGCTTAGAGACAGCTCCTGTCTTTCAGGTGTAGTTTCTTGATTCTTATTCATGATGTCTAAATATTACAGGAAAATTCTTACTACTTCTTTTACTTTATAAAGCTCATTAAAGGTTTTACTTTCTTGCACTAAAATTTCCAGCAGAGGGAGCTTTACTTTTACATTTAGTAAAAAAAAAATAGGTTTACTCAGTATTTTTGATCTACAGTTTAAAAATAATGTGAGATCATTTGGGGTTTTTTTATGGTATGAACTCATGACATCTTAGTATGGAACAGTTTATAAGGAGCAGAAGGAAAACACTTTCCTAGAAAGAACATTTCCATATGTAGTATTACTATTTCATCGCAGTTACTTTGAAATTGGAAAGTTCTTTTAACTTAATATGGAATATTTTTTGTTAATTCATAATCTTTCTCATTTTTTCATAATAATATTTCAAGTGCTTTAAGTACAGTTTCTCTCGCTTTTCCTTTGCTGCCTACATGCAAAAGAAAAAGGGGCAGGAAACAAAATTCTAGGAAAACTCCTTTTTCCCCAAAAAGCTTCTCTGTTCAAGCATGACCTCATCAAGATTTCCAAGCTTCACAATCTTCCCCTGTTGTGATTGAGTGCCAGGGATGGACACACCAAGAATCTTTATTGCCTTGGAGAAGCTCTTATTCTTTTTCCTGGCACAGACAGTCCATTAAACAGACAAAATATAAATGTGGAAAGATGATTATTCTGTCACAAGATAACACAATTATAGTGTTCTCTGTATTTATTGCAGGGCTGATTTGGTAGCTGAACAGAATACTGAAACCTATTCTGTTACTGTTCCAGACTATTCTCTACATACAAATTATGAGGTCATGTCTATTAAATTTAAGGTCATACAATGTTTATAGAGCTACAGAGAAATTAGGATGAGGCTATTGTGAAAATGCATCTATATGTATAAACACTGTGATCTTGAACTGATTGCAGTATGTAAATTCTTATACGTTTGTTTAACTTTCCTTTGTGTACATATGATTAGTGGATTATTTTGTATTTATGTTAGAAAATGTATCATACATTGAACCATTTAAAATTATTTTCTGTGCATACTTTACTGCTTCAATTCATGTTTTTTTTTTAGTTTGTTGCATATAAGTGATTGAAAAATGTAACTGATTACTTGGAACATTTTTTTAACTGATTAAACTTTTTATGATGTTTATGTCAGTGGCCTTCCGTGTGGCAAATAGAACTTAGGTAATTATATAAATAAATTCATAAATAAATAAATAAATAAATAAATAAATATCAGCATATTTGTGTTTAACTTTGCCTGTATAATTTCAGAGACAGATGTTTATACTTTTGGACTTGGACAATATGGGCAGCTGGGACATGGAACTTTTGTGTTTGAAAGCTCAGTACCAAAGCCTGTGAAACACTTGAAGAGGCATAAAATATGTAACATTGCATGTGGGGAGAATCACTCTGCTGTGATAGCAGGTATGGGCGTGCAAAATTCTGGAACCACTTCTAGCAACTCTGTGTTATATTGTAAAGGTTTTCCTTGTACAATGAGAAGTAGCAGACATGTCCATTACTGGTTCTAAATGAGCCAGTGAGAAAGGTGAACTCGATAGAAATTTCTGACTCACAGCAATGAGGGAATTATAACCTCCTAATCATGCCATGCTAACAAATACTCTTGTTTAGAAGCCACTGCTTTTCTGTACAGTTTACAACTTATTATTTTGTTGAGGTGTTTTTTTTACAAATTGTCTAGACCAACATCTCAGACAGTACTTTGTCTGAAAAAAAAAAGCATATTTTTTAATAATATTTATCTGTTGAAGATCTAAAAATAATTGTTTGGGTTTTGCTTTTGGAAGGGAAATATTCTTTACTTTCATGGCCTGTCACTTTGTTTGTAATGGTTCTGTCCTAGTTTTGGATTGAATCTTTGTTTTAACATCCTTTTTATTCCCACATGCAGAGAATGGCCTCATGTTTACTTTTGGAGATGGACGACATGGCAAGTTAGGATTTGGAGAAGAGAGTTTTACAAATCTGTTTGATCCCACTCTGTGTTACAACTTCTTGAAGTTCACAGTCCTTTTGGTAAAACATTCTTCATTCTTTTCAGACACCAAGATATTTACCTTTTTTATGAAACACATTATTTATGAGGCCTGAAATTGTTTCTTTCTATGACATTTAAATAGTGGACAACACAAACTGAAGGAAAGGAAATTATATATCCTTAGCACAGTGTTCATTTAGTTTAGAATGTCTTTGACTTGGGCTACACATAGAGGTTGCTCTTTAGAGTTTTATTCAGTACTCTTGTGCCATGGTGTTTTGGTCTTCAGAGCTGTGGTAGCTTATAAACAGAATTATTTATTGCTCTTGGGTGCTTGGAAGTATTGGGAAATTTATGTCTTTTCTATGAAGAGAAAAGAGAGAGAGTCATCTTCTCAATTTTGGAAATTTTTGTACTGTAGGATACCTTTAAATCTTAAGAAAATTTGAGGTGTTAGGTTTTTTTAATCCAAACTGGACTAAAAACTAGGAATAGTCTTTTCTTTTGAGAATTGTGTGAGGGAAGTTTTTTCATCTGCTTCTTGAGGTGCAGAAGAAATAAATGTCACAGAATTGTCAGCATCAAAAATGCTAACATGACTCAGGATTGAAAATAATTTGGGACAAAAGTCTATTGATCATTTCTGTTTGTTTACTGGAATTACAGGTGAAGGAAGTTTTATTGGAAACACTGAGTGTTTTAAACCTTTTAAAAAGTGAAACCTTCAATCTTTATGTAATAATACTGTGTCTACTGGAGGGTGTCAAATTTGTCTTACATATTGCTGATTTTGTGATAAAACATTTAGGTTTGAGTCACTGAAACTATCAGTATTGCTCTCATTTGACTTATATCAAAATAATCAGCTAAAATCTCTTGAAAACAGTGGAAATATCTTTGCTATTTTCTATATCAAAAATTTGATAGAACTGTCTTTTTTTCTGTTCAATACAAATATATTGTATTTCACTAACCAGAAGTGAACATAGATCACTAGTCATTAATAAATGTAATTAAGTACTTTTATCTTGCTGGTGCAATTAGGAACTAAATTTGAAGCCATTTGAGATGTCTTTTGCTATATTTTTTCTTATCATCTAAGATAATTGTAACAAAAGTTACAATTGCAAATTTGCTACTTGCAAATGAGGTAATCAGACCTTTTTTTGAGCTGTAGGTTGCTTGTGGGGGTTGTCACATGCTGGTTTTTGCTGCTCCAAGACCTAAAGGATCTGAGGTAATCTTGGAAGATTTATATGAGCCTCGTTTGACTGCTACTATCCCTAAAATGAGTGGGGACTTCGTGCTAGCAAACACTTTGCAATTATCAGCAGCACGAATACGACGTCGAGAGAGGGTAAGTGCAGAGATATTTAGAGTTGCCACACTTCTTTAAGGAAACAAAATCACTTTTAAAGCAAACATCACAGCCTACACCAAGCAGTTAAATATATCTTCTTAATTTTTTTAATTTTAATGTATAATATGAAAAATATATATTTACCCTGGTCCCAAAAATTGATGCTCAACAAAAAAAAATAGATATTGGTCAGATTTTGCTTATTTATTTCTGTGAAAGAGATGCAAATTGAGTTTGTAATTTTTTTGTTCTAAAATGTAGGACATGCTCCTTTGCATTTCCTAAACTATCTTAGAAATACTGGTAAGAACATGACTCGTTTGCTGTTCCCTTTGTGTTCTTGAATATATTAAACAATTTCATAGCTTATAAAATATCAAAGGAGAATATTAGATATAGCTACTTAAAATACTACTTCTGCTCTTTTATCTCTACTACACATTCCATGTGATTTCCTTAAACAGCACAATGAATTGGATCATTTCACTTACCTGTCTGAGAACCAACTACCAAAACCTGAATTTATTCTGTAAAAATGTATTGATGTTGTGGATTAAATACCTTGATTTCATTTGAGAGATTAGTTTTTCATTTTTAATAATAAAAAATGTTCTTTTCCCCCTTTGTTTATATGTTAGGATTGCTTGGAATCATTGCATAGAGATGATCTTAAAATTCCCACAATGTACCTGCCCGCTTTCTAGGACTATAAATAATTTAAATTTTAAAGATATTTGTTTCTGCTTATTAAGTTGCAACACTGTATCCCCAGCTAAAAGCAAATAGCACTGATAAATGTGAGAGATTGCTTACATTTTGTTCTTCTGCCTTTTTCTCAATCTGTTGTTTTTCACTCTTCTAAAGGAAAGGTCACCAGAGCAGTTTGCTCGAATGGCACAAACTCTGCCTCCAATGGGAGAAAGCTTCTTGAGATCTTCATTGCCTGTGAAAAGCAACACCAGCCCATTCTGGTTTTCTGCAACAAGTCATCCTAAATCTGACTCTGTGAGGGATGGAGACCATGGAAAAGGTGAAGTGTCCTCATATCTGGCTGCTGTTTTCTGATAAGAATGGTTTGACTCTCATCATTCATAGACAAATGTTCCATTGAACCTGAAATAGGTTCAGTCTTACCTCAGGAGGGTCTGGCAGCATACAGACATGAAAGCTGAGAAATACAGACAGAAAGTAGCCTCACACTGCTCATGTTTGCAAAATAATGATTTAAGGGAGGCTTGAGTGAAAGAAAAACAACTTGTAAATTGTACCTGTGGTTCTTAAGGCTTTAGAAATAAGATTTCACAAAAATACTGAAAGAACATTAACTACATACTTTGTTTTCATGAAAAATAAAGGAATTACAGACAAAAAAGGTAAGAACAGTCTTGAATATATAGCTAAGCCTATAAGGAACTTGGATAAGAAAAGATAAGAGGTCTACTAATTCTTACAAGACCTTTCTTCTTCACTTGGAAGTGCAAAAGTACTTTTCATTCTTTGTTATCTAAGATAATATATATTTATTTATATATTATCCTAGAGGGATTTATAATATTCTAGCTAATGGAAAAGTCTGGATAATCATAATACAGCACTGGACTTTGGCACAGATTCTCTAGAGCAGTTCTGGACTTACCTGGGTTTGTGGGCATGTGTGATTTCCTGGGAAGAACAATGCTGAAGAGTGCAGAATGCAGAGCTTCTGTGTAATAGTTAGCTCAGATTTACTGGACAGACAAATCTAATTTGAAAATAATTCATAGAATGAAGAAGATTATTTTTAAATGGGCCAACATGTCCATTAGCATTTCTGGTTCCAGGAAAGCAATGCAGTGAAATTTGAATTTCCTTTAGAGTCTTCTTAGGCCTAAAACATCACATTTTGTGCTGTTCAAAATGGTCATGGACCTGATTGGCTTAATGATGTAGGGACATTTTTATAATGCTGCATTAAACCCTCTGTCTCTCCATCCATTACATAGAAAATGTGCAGTGGAGATAACATGACTGCAGCTAATTTGGTCTAATTGTTACACTATTATTCAAGAGATTATCCAAAAGAATCTCTTCCCAGGTAACATTTAGGCTTTGAAAGACTGCAGAAATAGTCAGAGATCTACAGTGCACTGAGACCAGATTGCTGAGCTACCTCTGTTGTTAATGATGAAATGAGATGAAAGTGTTTCTGCTGTGTCTTGGGCTGGGGGAATGAAGATTTTGAGAACTTCAGTTCTATGTTAGTGAAATAGGAATAATCTCTGTTTTTTAAGAGTAGGATGTTCTGTTCTCTACACAGTGCTTATTCCTATGACATTTGTTCATTTTCCCCTTATAGAAAATCATAATCAAGAAGATAAACCTGGTGAAGTTTCTTCAGAACAAGATTCAGATAATGAAAATATTGACAGAAATCTTGGGGATACAACTGACATCCTAAACATGGTAATATATTCCAATTATGGATCTGTAATTCGTAATTTTTTGCAGGGGGAGACAAGCTCAATTGTGTTTCAGGTTCTAATACAGAATTCCTGACTAGCCCAGAACATCATATGTGACACCAAGAAGTACTGACACACTGTTAAATGAGCATGCATTTTATATAATTGTTACCCAATACTAAAATATGTTCTAATTTTCCAAATAATATTGTGATATGAGATTGAGGAAGTCCAAGTGGTGCTGTGCCTCCCCATGCTTTAGCTCTGAAAACCAAAAAAAAAAAAGAAAAGGATGCTGGAGGCCACATGGTGATCTCTATCTCTGACCTTGCTTTTCTTGATGATTTCCAACACAGAATTGCAGGAAATGAAGCAGAAGAGCATCTTTTCCTCTTTTGAGAAGAGGTTTTTTAATACAGGTGGATCATATTAAAGAGAAGACCAAAATCCAGACATTTTGATTATTTGGTGATGCGCCAGCTTGTTCCTACATATTTCTTTTATTTAAAAAACATGTTCATCTTATCACTTGTACAAGTTTCCAAAACATTCTATTCTCTCAGCAGAAAGGAGCATGTCCTGGCCTTAACACAGACACAGTTATGCTGGAGGGATTGAGCATCTTACAGGAATTATTATTTGTTTGCATTAAAGTACTTAGGAATTTAAAAGGCTGTTTGTGCATGCCATTTATTTAATGTTATAAAACTTTATTTTAATTTAGAAGAAAAAAATGTGATCAGTTCCAATGCATAGCATGGCCTTCAGTAATTTACTGAACCACCATTTACATGTTGCACACTTTATGTGATAGACTTCCTTCTCCTTTTCCGTTTTATTTCTGTGATGAATCAATTTTAAAACATTTAAAAAATTTTAAACATAAATTTGAAAAAAAAAAGCCCATCAGGCAAACTTGTCAAAAAATACAAAATAAATGGTTGCTCTTCTTGGATCTGAATGAAAACAATCTGTTGCAGTGTAGTTTTTCTCAATTTTTCTAGAATGTGGTAACATACTTCTTATTGACACATGTGACAAGAGGAGGAAAAACCTTTAATGTCATATTGATGATACAAATTATTTGGAGTCTGAAACCACAACTGTCCATGCTCACTGTGTTGAAAAATAATATAGTGGTTAAACCATGAGGAGTTAACAATCAGCAGCAGACAATATTATTGTATTGTCATTTGGAATATATTGCAAGGGATGAGCAAAATTTCATTATCTACTCCCACCTAGTAGTATTCTGTGTTGCCTCTTGGTTTCTTGCTTTATGTGGAAGAGATAAAGGCATTAGATTCCAAGGAAAATTTCTGCTGTGTAACATTTCTTTGAAGGTGTTCTTTCAAGGCTGTGATACCAAACTGGATGTGGAGTTGAAGGTTGTGATGATAAGGGAGTAAAGTTGTATTTGTAACCTGACAGTGAGTGCAGGGTGGATCTCAAATGTGCCTGTGGGCTCTAAGAAAGTCAGGGTAGTGTTAGGTGTGGACATTTGTTCACCACTCTCTGTATAAGCAGTAAATGAGGCAGTGGAACTGCAATAGATAAGCTGAATGATCATACAGGTTTGTCTCACCCTGACTGTGCAATAATATTAAAATGTTCATAAAACAGCTCTGTTTAGTCAAACTGGGCTTTGATGCTGCTTTCCGTACTAAATATATTTATTTTTTTAATTGAGATCTTATTTTTTGCAGACACATGCAATGAAGTTGAATCCTGGTGACTGGTCCTTAAGATTATCACCACTCCAAAAACAGAAGGTACTGTAACTAATTAAGTATGTGCAAATAGATACTGATGTTTTAAAAATCTGCAATTCTTGTATTGTCCTAGTACTTCATTCTTTTGCTTTGAGTTTTTAAAAAGGCAAATTTTATAGACCGCCTCTTGCTAATTTTCTGAATATCCATGACCTAAAATTCTAAGAAGCTGCATGAAGGCAGAGAGAATTTGGGCATAGAACTCTACATATCCAGTGCAATTTGAGATGACTGTATAATATTTCACCAGTTTAAGAAGTGAGAAACTATCACATACACCTTGTAACTTCAGGTGATAACATACATTTCTACTGGTTTGTTGCTAAAAAAATATTTTGGGACACAGTGTAAATAAAGATTTTATTTTCACATATTCACCATGAAGTATATTTAAAGGAACAATTATACTGGTATTAATTATGAAATTAAAGTACTCTGTAATACCTTCCTATTTCACTGCTAAAATGATCCCATCTTTTCAGCACTTTATTATATTTCATTAAAGTTTTATTTTAGATTTTTAAAGTTATTATTCATAATTTGTTAAATAAGTGTAAAATTTAGAGCAGAAAGACAACAGATTTTCAAACTTCTTAGAAAGGGCATACCAGTGAGTGCATCAGAAGATTTCCAAAGGAGGAAAGTGTGAGAACTGTATTAATTTGCTTCTGCTTGCACAGCCTCATGCATTGCCCCTGCTCTGCTTTATGGGATGTGTTACTGGCAAATCTTTTATTGCATTTCCTTGGATAGTGAGAAAGACATAGCACTGCACTGACCATTAACAGGATGTTACATTCTTCTAATATGTGCAAATTCATTTCATGTGAAATATTCTACCTTTTATGCTGTCTTTTAATCCCCTCATAAATTGTTTCTTTTCTTGTTCAGATGCTTTTGTAACATTTTTCTTTCGCTGTCATTTGTCTTTAATGCTTTTTTTCTTTCTTTTTAATTTTCTGCTTCTCATGTGGAATAGAAGAACAATAAAAATGTGAAACTGAAAAGAGATGGTAAGGGTGGGCTGAAAAACAAGGATTCTGATTTCACAAAGGAGGGCTCAACATTACAGTCTGGCTCTTCACAAAAGCAGTCTTCACTTTCAAAGTCACCTGGACAAGATTTAGAAAAGAGTAGTGCCTTTGTAGGGAAGCCTGTGGCCAGAAAAAGTATAAAGAAAGGTAAATCTGAGCATGCACAAAGTCATACTACTTTGAAAAGTGGTGCTCAAGAAATTACTGAGGACAAAAGCACATTAGTGAAAAGGGAAAAAGAGTGTGTGGAGAATCCTGAATTTTTCAGACAGGGTGCAACATATAATCTTCCCACTGAAAATCAAATTCTGACTGAAAAAATAAATTCTTCCAATAAAAAGCCAAAAGCTGTTAAATCTAAGCAATCTCTTAAAATAGAGGTACTTCCTTCTGCTCCCAGGGATCAGCCCCAGACTGATTCATTAATTGTACAAGAATACAGTCCTGATAAAAAGCAAGGGAGTCAAAAAACAACAGAAAGTCAAAACAAAATAAAGGGTGGTGTTGAAAAATCTGACAAGTGTGAAGGAATGAATGTCACAGGAGAAGAAAGTACTGCAGAACAGAAGGAGCTTAAAAAAAGGCATCAATTTTTGAAACAAGTATCTGTAAGTTCGTCATCATCTTCTACTGAGGAAAGTACTAATGATCTCCCAAAATATATACTTAAGGAAGAGGTCTATGAACACAGAGTTGTCCAGAGGGCAAGGAGAACAGTGACACATCTGGACATAGAAAAAGACAGTGAGATTGAGGAGATGCAAGCTACAAACAATGAGAAAGAATGTGTAGAACAGACTGATGTAAAAAGCCTGAATGAGGAAGAAACAAGCTCTGATGGTAAATCTGATGAAGACAGGCCATTAGCAATTAAGAATGAGGAGGAATCTGATCAGGAGCAGGAGAGTGAAGGCAGTGAAAAGGGTGAAAGTGAAAAAGAAAAACTGGATGAAACAATTGACAGTGAAGGTAAACTCGGGGAGGAAGAAGAGAGTGAAGTTAAAAAAGATAGAGATGAAATTTCAGTAGAAAAAGATGAAGAGGAAGAAAATGAAAGTGAGGAATCACAGGCTGAAAGAGACAGTGGGAATGAGGGTGCAGAGGAGAGTGAGGAGGTCAATCAGCAAGATGGCAAAGATCAAGGAGATGAGCAAGGCAGGTTGATGGAGGAAGAAGAAATGGTGAGTGAGGAGGAAAAGGAGGATATGGAGGAGAAGTATGAGAAAGAGGAAGGCACTGAAAAAGAAAAGGAGGAACAGGTTAAAAGTGAGGTAAGAGATGAAAGTGAGGAAGAAGGAGAAGATAGAGAGAGAGAGGAAGAAAAAGAAGTAGAGGCAGAAGAGGAAGGAGAAGATGAAAAGGAAGATGAAGAAGACAAAGAAAGGGAGAGTGTAAAAGGCAAAGAGGCTGAAGAGGAGGATTTTGGAAACTCATTGGCAGGGAGGGAAGAAGAGATATCTGAAGAACAGGATGAGGAAGATGCAAATACACAAACTAAGGAAGGGGATGAGAATGGAGTGGAAGAAGGTAAAGATGGGGAGGATGAAGTGGAAGAGAAAAGAGAAGATGAGAAAGAGGAAGGAACAGAGGCAGAAGCAGAAGGGGAGGAAGGGGAAGAAGATGAAAAGGAAGAAGAGGGGGAAAATGAAGAGGAAGGGGAAGATCAAGGGGAAGGAGTGGAACAAGATGAGGGAGTAGGGGAGGAAGAAGAGACTGTTGGAGAAAGTGAGGGAGAACAGGGAGTGGAAGAAGAAGAGGAAGATGAGGAAGAAGAAGAAGGAGTGGAAGAAGAGGGAGTGGAAGAAGAGGGGGATGAGGAAACAGTAGAGGAAGAAGAGGTAGAGGAGGGAGAAGAGGGAGGGCAGGAAGAAAGAGAAGAAGAGGAAGAGAGTGAAGAGGAAGAAGAAGAAGAGGAAGAGGGGGAAGAAGGAAAAGGGGAAGAAGGTGAGGGGGAAGAAGAAGAGGAGGAAGAAGGTGAGGAGGAAGAAGAAGAAAAAGGAGGGGAAGAGGAAAAAGGGGAAGAGGGTGAGGAGGAAGAAGAAGAGGAAGAGGGAGAAGAAGAAAAAGGGGAGGAGGGGGAGGAGGAAGAAGGTGAAGAGGAAGAGGGGGGAGAAGGTGAAGAGGAAGAAGGGAAAGAAGGAGACGAGGAGGTAGGAGAGGAGGAAGAAGAGGATGAGGGAGAAGAAGATGAGGTTGAGGAGGAAGAAGGAGAGGAAGAGGAAAAAGCAAAAGATAAAAGAAGAAAATATAGCAGTAAACTTCCAGAAAAGAAAAGCAAACCCAGGAAGCCAGACAAGACAGAAAGTACTGCTCTACCAAACAGCTCTAAACAAAAAATGAAATCCAAACATCATGTTGCAAATGGTTTACATAATTCAGAACAATTTTGGAACAATGTGCTACCTCATTATTTAACACTAAAGTAGCATAGACTACTGGAGATGCATTTTAAGCCTATTCAGGAAACAGTTTGATTTTTATTACTTAAAAGAAAATTTTCATACTCTTATGCATACAATGTAAGTGCCAATTTCTTGAAAAAGACTGAAGAAAATGTTTAGATTTAGGATACTCTTATGAGAGAAATCATACTTTACTGATACAATCATTTTCACAATCATGTTTATCATGTATGATATAGTAAAAAAATTAATTGCTGAGGAGGTAAACTGTGTTTGCCTCTTAAAGTGTAATGTCATGCTGACAAATGAATTATACATTGTAACAGTGTGATCTTTGCCTTTGAATCAGCAATACACCAATTTTAGTTGCAGGACAGTTTACTTGATAATGTGCCTTACATGACAGGAGTTTCAGTAAATTAGCAAATGTACCTATTTTTAAATTTTGGTATCGCCCCATAATTTATTCCCCCTATTTTTATTCTGTTCATGCATTGGTAAAATATTCAAGTACTTAAAGAAAGGACAAGTTGCCAAATTTACATGGGTTAGCAGATGGGAGGTAAATGGAAATGCAGGCCTGGCTAAGTGATGGCCTGGGACTTTTCAAGGGCCTTGAGGCTGACTTCTTATTTTGGTGTCAGCACAAAATTCTGTACAGAAAGACACACACAGATCTCCATGCTTAAACATATAGTCTTAGAATTCAGGGATAATTTTTGATATCACACTTGGTGATAAGATAGAAATAAGAATTTGAAATATACACATCTAAAACATTTTTTATTTGTCTATACTGTGCAATACATAGAAGATTCTGTATCTGCCTATAAAAGACTACATCACATTAGTCCTCTAACTCTGAGGTACTCCAGGAGGGGAAATATATGTTGTTGCTCTGTGAAAACACATATATGTTTTCAAGATCAGAGCCAAAGCTTCTCCTCGTTGAAGGAGATTTATCAGTTTCCCTTCTAAAAAAATCCTATTTGTAATCTCCAAAAAAGAGGTAAACCAACAAGCCAGATGGAATAGTAAAGAAAGTGGCAAGAAAGTCCAAATTCTTTTTGGAAAAGACAAAGTTAATACTTTTAGAATTTCCTTAAAATACACAAACAAATCTTGCAAATTATTTTTGTAAGATAATGCATCACTCTTTCAACCACTAGGGACTGAACTGGCAAATGAAGGGATAGGGACTCATCATGCAGCATTGTTATTTGAATATTATGCCAATGGGTGGTCTGAGAAATTTCTGTAAACTGATCTCAGTATTGACATTCTCTAGAAAAATAGTTATTTAAGCCCTATTTGAAAAAGAGGAGAGAAGAAGAAAGGAAGCAAAATGAGTAAATGTCATTCAATAAAAATGTGAATGGAATCAATACATATGTTGAGATTATAAAACATTTTAATATTTTTTGTAAGATAGTGGCATTAAACGGTTTTTGACACGATGTCTCCAGAATTTGTTTTCTAAAAACCTGTAGTAGATCAATAGTTTGCCAGTAAATCCTAGTCCAGGTCCAACCTTCCTGCCTCACTCACCCCTTCCACATACTGCATTTGAAGGTAAGATCACCTCAGTCACGTGCTGTGCCTAACTACAACAAAAAGTTATCCCAGTGACTCTATTTTGTCCCTGTGAAATTTGTTTCAAACTTTGGAATTCTCTGGAACACATTGTCTTGACATCAGCATGTGTCTTTGGAGCAGGGTAAGTATCCTCATGTTGTGTTAGAGAATGTTTTATCAGTTAAATGCCCTTCCTAAGAAATCAACTCTAATAATGGAGTCATCAGATATTTTGTCAGTGTGCTGTGTTATCACTGAACTCCTGAAAACACTTCCCTTTGAAACTAAGTGGAGCTGTGATGTGTTATCTTGTCTTTCTTGGGAAAGATTAGGATGCTACTGTGATTAAACTTAGAGTAGTACTGAAAACTATTTTTATAGGCCTAAAACTGGGTTTATTGGATATGACATCTACTTCTTTGTGGTTCTAGAATTCAAGGTTGGAAGAAAACTGGGCTCTGAAAAACAAAACAACCCTGTTATTTCTAGTGAAAAATATTTCCTAGAGAGAGGGAGAGAGAGAGAAAAGAGAGCATTTTAAAGCAAGTGATTTCCAGTTCTACATAGGAATGGTCCTTCATTTACTGTTTGTTTGCAGCATTTAATATAAATTCTTAGGCAAATGAGGACTATTTGTTTCTCTCTGCTATGCTGATAGGAGAAAGCTTTCCAAGAGAGTGAAGGAAGCCAACTTATGGGCATCTCCTCCTCTTTGTTTTGTCTGGATGAAAATTCGTTGATTTGAGAAATGATTTTATGTAGTTTTGTGGATCATTCCTGTGGCAGGGGAAAAGCAGAGCTTTATTCCAGCACTTCTAAGGGTTTTCCACAGACTCATTACATAAATTGTGCTCTGTGCCAGCGTTTCTGGGCTTTGAGGGGACTTTGGAACTCCATTAGCATAACGAATGGAATTTTATTTAGTTTGACTCATTCTGGTCTATAAAGTTTGCTACTTGTGGTTTTGTGGAAATTCAGTATATCCTTGGTATTTATTATGGCATACAAAGAGAGTTATACACAGTACTGAAGAAATGTGGCAGAAATAGTCCTGAGTTAGTTTTTATTAGAGAAAAAAATTCCTACATTAGAGAGAGAAAACAAAAGACAATTGCCCAGACTGAAGATCTGCCTGTCTTTTTTCTACTAATGGTTATTGGTGAGTGCCTGGGGAAAAAAAAATAGAATTTTAGAGTAGCACAATCATGTAGTGTTACTTCACCCCTGTAATCATTCAGTATAAGGAATGTATTCAGCATTTTCAATAATTTGTTGTTCAGTAGATATATGTATTATGTTTAACATCCATTTTCTTCACATGAATTTATTTCAATCAATTTTTAAACTGTTTAGCATGTTTTGGAAAATAATATGTGGATTTCTTTACACATTGTTTGAAGAAGTAACTCCTCTTTTTACTTGCATCATTTAATGTCTTTGTATTCTTGTACTAGAAAAAAGAGCATTTATTCCCTCTTCATGATTTATTCCCTAATGATTATCATGTGGAAAAACTGTTCAGTTCTGTGATTTAAGTGTAGAATAAGTGGTTTACTGATTTATTACAATTAACCAGCAAGCAACCACTTATATGTTTAATTCAAGAGCAGCAACACAGCAGTCGACAGCAAGACTGGACATCCTTAGGTGTTGATAGGCACCTGTGAATTTCTAGGCACTCCCAGCAGCTCATCTCAGAAGTTTGAATCCCCTGCACAGTCTCACAGACATTCACAGAATTACAGATGCAGCTGCTGCCTTTTACAGCAGGTATCCAATACAAACACCTCTGGCACTTTCAGAGTTCAGAACAGAGCTCAGCTCTGCTGCTGCCTCACAGCTCTCACAGAGGTGAGGGTGCTCTGGGTGACTTTAGAATATTCTGTAGCACAGCTCTTGTGCCTGCAAAATTTCACCTGGTAAGTTTTTCCATTATGGCTGAACATATCAAACCTTTTATTCAGATAGCAGATCTCTTTGCACAATTGATGCTGAATAACAAAAACTTCCCTCTCCAAACTACATAAATGCCTAGGTTTCACTCATTATTTTTGTTCCAGTTTCTTATCAGGATGAGTACATGAATATTCTTTAGAACAAGACCTTTCAGAATTATGCAGAAAGGACATCTAGTTTTTTTCATTGCTTTTAGATTTTTTTCCCTCCTTGTTTTTCTTACCTATAGGCATCTTTTATTATAAATTTTAGCTTATTTTCTCCCAAGATGACACTACCTTCTAGATCCTGTCTCTCATATAAAATTAAGGATCTGTAAAAAGACCAAAATGTAAGGGCAATGTAAATATGAAAGGGTAATTTTTCATCTAATTTCTAATTGTGGAAGTGACAGTGTTTAGTACTGTGGCATTCTATGAGCAACTGAGCAAATTCTTTGCTTGCACAAATGGCAAACCCTTAGTATTGTGCTCAGTAAAGTTCTGAGCATGTTTGGGATCCAAAGTCACTCACTGAGCTGTAAAATTCTTATACACATATTTATGTTTTAATGGAGACAGGAGAGGTTAACTTTTTGCATCAGAAAATTACATTGCAGACTGTGACAGAGGTTTTATTTTTCTATTGCCAAAAGAAGAAGCAAGTACAGTTAATCACTCTCTTTTTATAAGGATTTATGATAGTTCTCATTGCTTTTTTGCTTGTCAACCTCATGCTATAATGATTTAAACAAATATTAATACTGCTATCTCAAACCCCCATGCTTAGTTATGAAAATAATTCTGATCAGTGCCCTGAAATGTCTAGTGTAAAAATACTTACCATTCTGGTTTTCTTATTTCTCCAGTACTGAAAAATCAGAAATTACTCTTTTGGTCTGTGATGGGTTGCAGGGCTGTCTGCTGGAGTGTGGTTCAGTGGTATGGATTTAGAGCCTTATAATTTGTCATGACTGCCATACCTTTCACACAGTCTCATTTGTGGTTTGTGTGAAATGTAAAGTATTTGTGCTGTCATATGGGGAGTGTGGGAGAGAGAAACAAAGGTGGCTCCAAAAAGAATTTTGTATTAAACAAAGCCTTTATCTGCACCTTTTGTGCAAGGATATAGATCCCAGCAGTATTGAGGAGTAATATTTCAAACCTCCTGTGTACTAGTGTTAGTACAAGAGCCTGTGCTGTTCAACTGGAAAGTAAACAATAAATACCAACCTAAAAGGAGCTTGTGAGCCACCCTGGCAGAGCCTGGCTTTCTTACAGGAAATATAAAATACTTCACCTTCATTCTATCCAGCATCTATCCAAGGCACAAACCTACTTTCATAATTAGAAACACAGCAGTAGAACTGCTGCAAAAATCAGCCTCTTTTACAAGGCACTTCATTATCTTCTGTGAGGAGAAAAAGAACAAAGCAATCCTGAACGTGTCCTGTTTTAAGGGCATAGAGAGAAGTCAAGCTGTGCTTTAAAGCCAGCCTTGTAGTGGCTGAAGGAGAACTTCCACAAGTGCTGGCATGACGTGGAGAACAATTCCATGGAAAGCTGGTGGCACTTGCATTACTGAGTTGGGTGTACCTTGAAAAATCCATGACATGGGCTTAAGGATTAGTGATGGTTGTGGAAAAATTACCACTTTTACATCTGAGTATTTTAAAATGGGAGCTCTCCCCTGACACCCAGTCTTGCAGTCTTTGGAAGTTTTAGAAATGACCCATGGACCAGCTCTTTAAGGAAAATACAGAGTCAGAGAATCTCAAAAAACCTTCCTGCCTGCTTTGGTGCTTTGGCAAAAATTTGCCTTACCAGTATTTTCATCAAAGCACTGAATAAAAGCATGGAAAAGGCAGGATTTTAATGAAAAGTACAGGATTTGGGAGAGGCAGGCAGTACTCTAAGCTATGTGCACAATAAAAGCAGAAAGTAGTGACTGTCCTCATTCACTTGCAAATATGTGGGAGCTGCATGACAAACTCCAGACACTAATTTTTTTTCTATAAGGATTTGGAAAATATGCACAATCTGCATCCAAGTGTGGGCCAGTATTCCCAAGTAATTTTTTTTCTCTGTGTCTGCTAGCATTAAGAATTCGTTTTATACAGCATAATATCTTCCAGAGACACAGTAAGTTTTTTAGATAACACCAAGATATTCTGGAGCTGCTCATTATATTTCTCCTGCTTTGCTTAAGTACTCAGGAGTTATTTTGGTATGCTATTTCTGAGTGACTGAATATTAGAGGGTATTTATGTTTTTGTGTAAAATACTTCATAAGAGATGATACTTGGTGTAAACAGTCTCTAACTTGTTTTATAGTTTTCACAAAACACTTTAAATTATTTCTAGTTCTACAGAAGGGGATTTTTTCCCCTTTTTGCTTGGAAAATTATATTTTCTATTTGTTCTTCAAAGAAAGAAAACTTTTATGAGAAGGTAACTGTTTTGTATATGAAAGTTGTAATATATCAGAGCTATTTCAGATCTTGACTTATCTTGGGGAATAAACAAAAAATATGTTCTGAGCTGCTGGGAGGATAAACCCTTTTTTTGAGATATAACCCTTTAAATAACTCTATTTAAATTTGTAGTGAAAAACTGAAAGTACAAATACTTCTTCAGAATGTAGTTTTAAATTACAATTTTATACATTGGTAAGTAGTTGTTTTTATTTGCAGAAGAATGCAGAGATATATCTTTTTCCAAGTACACCTACAGCAGCAAGCTGGCAAACCACAGAATAATTACACCAAAGCCAACTGAAATTATCTTTAAGAGAATGCTCTCAAAAATCACTCTATGTGATAAATGCCAGTGTGCAGTCTCAGGATGACACCTAAAGCTTTGGTTAATAAATGTAATCTGATTAATCCTCTTAATACAAAGTATGTGTACTGCCAGCCTGTGACAGAAGTGCATGGGTCTGTGGAGACTTGTAGGTTGTTGTGTTCAGATTTTAGTAAATAAAAATATGTTATGTAGCAAAGTATGGGCCAAAAAAACTTAATGGAAGATGAGTCTGTTCAGTCAGTCTCTACCAATACCATTTTCAGCTGTGTATTCACTATTTTATCCCAGGGTGATGCCATCCTGTTGGAGGGCACTGTTGTGGTAATTAGTCACCACATGTCGAGGGTAATTAGTGTCTCACTACGTGGCAGTTGCTACTTCAATATGTTTTCTTCCATCATATTTACAACTATCTTTAAAGTTCAGTTTTTGACATTTAACAACTGAAACTCCCATCTGACATAAACCTGGTTCCCAGTGGTTTCACTGCACAATCTGCCTGAAATTACAAGTCAAGCATTGCCTTAGTTTTCCAGGATACTCACAAAACAGCAGCCTTAAGGGAGTGTAGTAAGTATCAGGTAATCCATGTTAAATGCTCTTTACATAAAATTGTGTAATTAGGAAACCAATATAATCTAGTAGAAGCCTAGGTGTTAACTTTTAGACAAGTTATATGGTAGGCTCAGCTTTTTACTGGAAATTCTTGTAAGTGTATGCAGCTGAGCTTTTCTGTTTGTCTCCATGACAATATGTAAGGAAAGCTTAGTTTGGCTGCCTTATTGCTAGTAAGTGGAAGGATAAGCTGCTAAATCTCTCATTTGAGTACTCACATCTTTGAATTTTGTCAGTCTTTAAACTGGACAGCTTTCTTTAATAATCATTAAAGTGAAGGGTATTTCTCTAAGGCTTAGAGAAGCTGAGCTAATAAGTTCTCTATATTAATAGCTGCAAAATGAAAGCCAGTTCAAATACCTGATGATAAGTGGATAACACTGTGTGGACTTTGGGGTGTTAAGCTGTCTCTGGAACTGCTTAGTAAGAAACTACACGGTATGAATCTCAGCTTTGCCAACAGTTTTGTTAGGCAATATTTCCAGTCACTTCACATCAGATGCATTGACACCCTGATCAGGATCAAGAAAATGTTACATGTCTACCCATCCATGTACCTCCAACCCACAAATGGTAAACTGAGTTGTTTGGTTTGGTTTTTTGGGGTTTTTTTGGGTTTTTTTCCACTCATCTGTCTGTAAGGTGAGGGTTGGTGGTGTTACTTTCAGTGCTGTTTTAGTAAAATGCTAACCCGGTGCATTTCCCCAGCATGGACAGTTCAGGTGTGACATGGATGTGCACTACGTTTATGGAGAGCAGAATGACAGCTAGCATAGGATATGATTCCTCTGCCTGTTCCTCTTCAGTCCTGCATCAAAGTAAGAAGATAGTCTGTAGAATGTGTTTTGTATTTGTCTTTACTAGTGCCCCAGAAAGGGAGCACTGTTCAGGCCCATATAAAGCGTTATGCCCATTGCCCGACCTCCTTGGCCCTAACCCCATCTACTCAGAGTCTTTTACTCCATAGGGAAATCCCTGCTGGTATTTATACCATCCAATTATCCTGTAGACATGTAAAGGGGCCATGAGAACGCTTTTGGGCATGTCAAGCTAATGAGCTGGGCAGGTGATGGAGAAATCTGTTCTTTAAATGATTAAAAACTCTGCTAAGCAAGTGCTGGGTTAGGGCTGCTTGGCAGAACACCACACAGGAACAGACATGTAGCTACCTACCTCATTCTCAACTCTCTTTAATAAGCTTCTCTGTGGATTTTTAACAGTTTCCACAGCAACTGGAAACAGAAACAACTCTGTAAACCAGAGCTTCCTAGAACTCTCCACTTCAAGTGGTACACATAGTAATTTCAGCTCTCTTCATCACTGAGTTTTCACTTTTAAAAGATCTGCAGCTAAATTTGTCCCATCAGTGGCTTTGATATTTTCTTCCCTAAAAATATAAAAAGGTGGTGGCAAACATTATTTTGACTTCTTGAGGAGATGTGGAAAGATACCATAAGCCTTCCACTCTGAAATGCTAATTATGAGCAGCCCATCTGCCAGAGCTGTTTCCATAAACTAAGCAGGAGGGGTCCACACTGAAACAATTACAGAAACACAGAGAAACCTAGTTTGCAGCTGTTGTTTGAGCAAGGTCTGCCATGAGATGTGTCTCAGTTTTCAGTGAGACTTTTAGCCAGAGCATGGCACCAGGTGAGACAACAGTACAGAATAGAGTGAAATTTTTTCCCCTCTTTCCAGGTCCTTTTCTGTGGACATAGGACCACATTTTTATAGAGCATTCTGAAAAGAAATGTCTTTATTTGGTATTAATTTGCCCACAGAAAAGCCAGCTGCAGCCATTTTAGCCAAAGACAGTTGTACCCACTGAGTTATACCCACTAAAGCAATACTTTTGCCAAAACCAGTGCAAGTAAGGTCATTTTTCCCCATAAGCTTGGAAACAACAAATTTATGTTAAGAATGTCTAGTTATGAAGGTCTAGATTTAAAGAAAAAACAGAATAAATGCATGAAAAAAATCAGCAAAGACACCTCTACAAAAACCTGTGTAGTATGTTAAACCTGCAAGGTTATATTTTCTAGACTGCTATTCTGCTGTACTGATTTATTATGCTAGAGGTACAAAATGTTTAAGGCTGTTTCATAGTAACAACCACGGTTTTTTCCTTGAAGAAACTGGAACCTCAAGCCTAAATGAAACCAGTTTGAAATATTTCAGTTGTATGCTCTCTACTACTTTTGACTTTCTGTGTGACCTTGGCCTAGAAATCTTCTCCATGTCTCAACTTTAGAGGCATTGAAGGTATTCTGTCAGCATTACCTTTCTATCAAAAAGGAATTTAGAATGAAATAAGAAAATAAACCTCCTAAAGCATGATGAAAGAGAATAATGAAGAGATTATAGGTATATATAATATTGTATATAACATATACATATAATATATATACACAAATAATTTAATTATATATTTATTAAAATATTATTTATTAAATATATATGCACAAATAATTAATAATTTTAATTAGTAGCCTTGATTCTTAGACTATTACATTCTTCAGGTGTAAATTTGAATGGTCAGATGATTCATCCTTTAATGTAAAAGCATATCTGTAGTATGACATTCTCAGATCGTTCCCTACCATTGGTAAAATCTCCAAAACATGCCTGTAAATGGGCAAGCAGAAATAACAGTAATAGAACTCTGCTATCAGAATTATGATGCAAAATGTGCTATTTTAGGAGTTGAACAGATGAGGTGACAGCCAGAGACACGTGTGAAAAGCTGCAGTAAATGGAAACAGAGTCAGCTTGGGAAGCTGTTCAGTTAAACTGGTGGCTTCCTTGGAGTAGAAGGAGTGTCTCTCTCCTCCACCTTTTTATTTTGGATGAGGAGCATGGCTCAGTTGCTGAAATAAATTAATCTAGTGTCATTTTAGGTGCTGTAGGCTGTGAGCTGGGGTGCAGAATGATGCAGTCTCCATAAGGCCCCTGTAAGGATGTCTCAGATTCCTGGGGTATGTGAGTTGGGCTTAGCAGAGGAGTTCCACCAAAACCCTCTGTGTTCCAACTTCTAGAAACATTCACTGGTGGCCTCCTCCTCACCAGCAAGTTACCTTCTAATGACCATGAGAACAGTTGGGAAGAAAACAGGCAAAAATCCAAAGAAGAGAGAATAGGGAAAACATAAACAAAAGAAAGGAGACAACATTTGGAGCCAGGTGTAGGAAGGAGTTCAGTGTAGGACTCATTCCTCTACCACACTTCCAAAAGAGTGCAGATACTTCCCACTGGTTACCATTGGGTGCAGTGGAACAGAAATGTTCTCCTTCTGGGCAGTGATGTGCCTTCACTTGAGTTGACCTGGGAAGCCCTTGGTTTAGGCCCTTATATTTCTGCAAGGGGAAGGAGAATGTTTCTTATTTAAATATTGTATTTTATGCTGTTATAAGTACATACTGGCATAATAATGATGATCTAAAGGGAGAAAGAAGGATATAATTGGTTTATTTTCTACCCATTTTACAAAAATAACATTCTTTCTTTTAAATATTTGTTTTATAATGCCTTTGGCCATTTTATTTTTACTATATTGGAGTTTTATCTTAGGCTGAAAATAACTTAAATTCAAATTATAGTGTCTGTATTGAATCACATGAATCAAAGCATTGTATCTGGCATTTCTTCATTAATTTTCTTGAGAAATAGATTTGAAATTTTTTTCAGTGTTGGAATTACTACTGCTTGTGTCAATTATGCTCATTTCAAACATTTAAAAGAAATATTTTCTTTCCAAAAAGTTGTTTTCATTGCTTTTCCTTTAAGGAGGCACATGTTGGTAAAACGGAAGTCAGCTGCAATACTAATGTTCCCTGGTGGTCAGTTTTTTAAAAATATATTAAAATTAGCAAACTTTGATTGAAGTCTCCTGTGTCTGTTCTTATTCTATCTACTCCTTAGAACATTTCATTTTGAGTTTTCTTTTTTTTTAGTCAAATTCTGATGTGTCATGAACTGGTGTAGGATGACGATCATGATCATTGTACAGTTTGAGTTTTAAAATTACGTTTTGGCAATTTTGTCCAAGGAACAAAACTTGTCTGGAGATGAAGAAATAGATGATGATGAGGAAGAAGAAGAAGAAGAAACAGAAGATGAAGAAGAAGAAGTAGAAGAAGTAGAAGAAGTAGAAGAAGGAAAAGAGGAAACAGAGGGAGATGAAGCAGGAGAAGGAACAGAGAAAGAAGAGGAAAAAGAGGAAAAAATTGAAGACAAAAAGGATCGTAAACCACCTGAGGGAGAGACAAGCAGTAGTAGTAGCACTTTGGAAACCAGACAGGTAAAGGCCTATTAAGTTACTGTCTCATAAAGAATTTGGTTCTATAACTAATTTCAGTTTGATACATGTGTAGCTATCCTTTAAATGCAAAGTTGTTGTTTGGGGTGGTTTTGGTAGAGGGAGAAACACATGTAGGTATTAATAGTTAAACATCTTTTTTTTAAACGATTTTGAAAGAGGTTTGTTTTTTGGTTTTGTTTGTTTTGTTTTGTTTTTTGGTCTATAGACAGAGGAGACTACTCAGAAAGAGACCATCGTTGAGCAGGGTAAGAATACAGTTCCTCAGAACTGGACATTCTAAAGACAGATAAAAGCTTCCTAAACAATATTATAAAATACTGGACAGCACAGATCTTGTTCATAGTTGGTAAAGCAGTTCTTGAGAGGTAATGAAATTTGAGGGGCAACCCCCCATTATCAGTTGTTAATGATTTGAAAGAAATAAATACTTTTTTCAGTTATGTGTTGGAGGAAGTCCATGAGAAGGACTTTCTCTCAGCAGGACTGTATCCTGCTAAGAGCAGTTCTGGTTGTGCAGTGCCAAAGCCATGGTAATTTTATTATCTCTCAGGCAACTTCTTTGTTGAGGCCCTGGGCCTCACTTCAATCAAGAAGCTTCTCAGAATTCTTCCCCATCTTTTTCAGCTGACATTTCCTCATTCCATTCACAAAGAGACTATTGTAGGTGAATTGTGATAAATGCTGCACACTGTCCAGGATGCTGAAGATGTAAGTCTAGAAGCTCCTTGCAGTTTTGATGGCAGTTTATGAGAACTGTATATTCCTTTAGAAAAGTTGGGGAACATGAAGTTGGGTGCCCTATATGTGTAGGACTTCTTTTATTTTAGAAATTTTGAAGTAATCTAGAATGGTTCTCTTGAAAGAAAAGAACCAGTGTGGTATAAAACAGACCACAGCCTTTATAGTGAAGAAGCTATGCTATTTATTTTCAGTATTATAATGGAAATAGCTTGTACAGAAGGGATGCTTAAATATTTTTCCATTATCCAGTGATCTGGAAGTTTTGATATTAAGTTTGAAATTTATATGATTCATACAGGGAGTATAGGAAAATTTAAACACAGGAACATCAACTGAGATGGAAAGTTTTTCCTTTCCCAGAATTGTTTCTATGGATTAAAATTCATGCTGAACTGTAACTCCAACCCTAAAAGTCAGCTTTACCAAATTAGAATATACTTACAAATAAGTGTGCAAGACATTGTCTCCTGTCAGCAAGAGGAAACTGTGAATGTCAAGTAGAAATATTCTATATATTGTCACTGCCTTAAGTGTTCTGTTCTTAAAAATTCAGCATCTGGAGAGTAATATCAAGACATTATATGGAGAGGTTAAAAAGTAAAGATAATCTTTTCAGGCTGATCATCAAATTTTACTGAATATTCTGACTGATTTTTAAGTTTTATCTAATGACCTCTACTTCAAAAATAATCTGAAGAGCAATTTTTTTCTGCTTTTCTGTGATATTTTTCTGATTTTCATGAATCAGAAGGAAGCTAATATAAACGTTTATATTATTGTAGAGAAGGAAAGCACTGACAATCACACTGTGAACAATTCTTCAGAGAACACTGATGACCAAAAAACTGGAAGAATTGCAGGGAAAATAAAGGTTTGTGGCCTGATGTTTCTTTCTAGCTTTGCCTGTGACCAAGAAGCCAGTGGGCAGTTACCAAAGCAAATACCTCAGTTCAGATGATCTGCACAGTAACTGCAGTAACCTGTTCCTTCTGTTTAGCACTTGATTTTATTTTTTGATAAGATAACTTTAAATTGTCCAAATAATAGAAATTACTTAAAGCCCATTATGATTCCTTCATGGATGGCATGTCCCTGAAAGAGAGATTGTTTATCACATCACGTACTGGTGAGGTGAAAACTTAGGACTTGATTATCTAAATTATTTAAATTAACATTATCTAAAAAGATTTTCCCCTCTCTTTGTCTCTGAAAGCAGAAGCTGAGATCGTTGGCCTTGCATCCATTTGCAACATGCACTGATTTTGTGATCATTTATATCTCTTAGATAGGTGTGTGAGCATGTTGAGGAGTACCTGAAATGGAATTTCTTACAGGTTTTAGGATCCAGAGGCTCCTGCAGAGGCTGCTGACTTTCCTGTTGACAAAGACCCTAAGCATCAGTTAATGTGACACGTGTGGTCTCACTGAGCACAAGCACTGTCATTAATGGCAGTACAGACATTTATCAGGAGGCATAGTAAGCACTTACTGCTCTGGGGCTTTATTTTTGTACCTTGCCTCAGGCTCTTATTTGAAAGAAACCCAAATAAATGCACCACTTACAGCATTTTGTACAAACTGTACAATGTGTAATTTGACAAAATGCAATCACTTTAACTTTTCTGATTCCCATGTGCAATTTTACGACAATTCAAATATTGCAAATGTTTCCCGTTAACATTTTTTAGTAATTTTGTTTTGAAATGAAAAAAAAATTTTACTAAGAAGAAATCTGCCAACCTCATTTAACTGGTATATACAAAGGGGTTTGTGGGGGTTTTTATCTTGAATTTCACTGCCAACTCATATAATTTACCTGGTTTTTTCACTTCAGTTTTCCCTGTTTAGGCAAAAATCATTGATCAGCCAGAAGAATGAATGTAGCAGAAAGGAAGACAGCACTGAAAAGCCATTGCAGAGTGAAGAAAAAGAAAAGGAAGATTTATCTGGTGAAGAAAGTAAGGATGAAAATCAGAATCATACAGTGGAGAATTCCAGTGAAACTGTGACTAACCAGAACAGGAGGATGAAAGTTAATACGTGTATATTGCTGTAACACTCTTGTAATATATGAGAATGTGACAGTCTTCAAGCACATAATGAAATTTTTACTTGAAAACATTTCAAGTTATGACTCGAGATGTTGATGGCTGCTTTTTTTTTATTGATTTGATTGCTGCAATTTTAAATAGGCAGATGATTTTCATGGTATTTATTGGTAATTTTAATAGTTGAAAATTATATGCCTATCAGCACCTTGCTGGACTTCTGTGGCCTTACCTGTTGATATTCTAAAGCAAAATATGGGGGGTTTTCATGTGAAAAGCTGAATACAGGCATTTTATGGGGTTTTGCTAAATAATTTTACTCTGTTTCTGTCTACAGAGTACTACTTCCAGCACGATACTCTTGTAAAATTACAATATTTGATGTAAGATATTATTTGGTTTAACAACCTAGTTAAGAATATTGAAGGTACTCACTTAGAAATATATGTTTCTTTCTGTTTTGACATGCTAAAAATAGCAGTGAAATACCAAGTTAACTTGTAGGCCATTATGGAAGAAGTTACTTGAGTATGTGCCTAATTTCACACGTGGCAGCAGTCCCAGTGGAAACAGTGTAAGTACGGAAGCATCCTGCCAAACTGGGACAGGGAGAAAGCTTTTATTTCTGAGAGGTGCTGAAAACTTTTGCTGCTGCTGGAATTGGCATAAGCTGATGGGCCTCTCTCCTCACTGAACCAGGCCCAGTGAAAACTGGACACCCTCACTCTTGTTTCACTTGTGATTGAAATCATGTATCCACACCTTAGTGAGTCTCCAGTGAAGCTTTTCTTACAGGAAAATAATGCAACCAGAAGTACCGTGGCATCAGGATGACAAACTGATCACTATGGGGTGAATAGTCATGTTTTTCTCAGGCAGACTGGCATTTCTTCAGATGGACACTTAGCAGGAGGAGCCAAAATTCAGTACAAATAAAAACTGCTTAGCACCACTGGAGAATTAAGAAGCAGGAATCCTTTATTCAGCCAGATGTTCAAGGGGATATCTCCTCCAAAATATTGTGCAGGCTGAGGACAGAAAAAGCTCCTGTTTATATACTTCATTTTACATACATAGTCCTTGATTTTCCCATAATAAACATACACATGATAAACAATCTCCCTGAAATCATGAATATATTTTCCTTCCCCTTTACATGCGTTCTTCTGCCCTGGAGGTCTCTTTGGTGATCCCTGGTGGTTCCCTGACCACACAGGGAACTAGTAAAAGGTGGGACAACTGGGCTGGTTGCTTTCCAGTCCTTCCTTCATTTTTTCCTGGTTTCAGAGTTGCTTAAATTTTATATAATAGGTCAAAAGTGTCCAGAGTTGATTTCATCCTAGGAGTTGGTTCACCTTTGTCCTTGTAAGTATGGCAGGTGCCCAGATTCTTTCATGGGGTCTCCTCTGTGCTACCATAATCAATCCTACTAAAAACCTGGATGCTTGGGTCATCCTTTGTCAGAGTTAATTAGGATCCTTTTGTGTCTTTTATTTTTCTTTTGGCTGTGAATCTTACATGAGGGGTTTTTCTCCTCCATTATATTTACGTATTTTCTTATTTTTCTGAATGCACATGTGGTTTCTCTTCTACTTGGATACTGTTGAGAAGAGTGAAGTGGAAAAGTGGAAAAGAAGAAATAAAGTAAATGGTGCCCTCAATAATTTAAATAAGCTTTAATTTTTTTTTTTTTTTTTTTTTTTTTTAGGGGAGATCAGTCACAGAAATTTTTACTGCAAGGACAATTTCTTTTTTTAAAGGTGAATAAATTTAGTGAGAAATATTACTTTAAAATGGAAATTACCCTCAAATCTGACAGTACAGAAGTTTACATAATGGACTATAAATTGCTGTATGTCTGAGCAGTTTCAGGGACTGGTACATTTGTCTTGTCCACACACTTTGTTCAATAAGAAGCAGGAACATATTAACTCATTCCAATGTCTTTTTTACATGTTTTCATTTTTAATAAAAAATATTAAACAAATCAAACAATTACATGTGCATGTGTATTAACTTAAAAGGTTTTTTAACAAGTTCAGAATATTTATGATAAAAATGTGAAGATTTTTTATCACTGAAATATTTTCATAAACAGATGAGTAGCAAAAAAAAAGTAGAAACATTTATAGTACATCTTTCTCTGTTTTTTTCTTACTTTCCCAAAGATTAAGTGTATCAGCTCCAGTTGATATTTCTCATTTTTATAGTCCTGTCATGCAACTGAGATTGTTCTTTAGAATTGTTTGGTTTTGAAAATTTCACCACTAAACCTATCACTAGGTGGAGTTAGTGCTCTTCGAAGGTGTAACCAGCCCCTGGAGCCAGAAATTCTCCTTCTCATGGCCCCTGAAAGAAGTTAAAGATACTCATTCTGTACCAAATTTTCTGTTTCCAAGTTCTCAGAAAACTTTATGTTTTCTGGCATATTGCTTTTGGCATTAAAGTACTCTGGTACCTCGGTGTATTTATATAGTGCATTTTGAAAGGTCTAAACTGTGTGTATTTGTAAAAATATAAAGATAAAAAAATACAGTTACTCATTTGTTTCTCAGTATACATCGATGGACAGCGGTCAAGTTCTGATAAATAAATGTAAATCTAGATATACATGCTTGATTTAAATTGAAGTGGTATTAGTAATGTGCACTGAGATGTGTGTATTTATAGACAAAGAGACAGATATACAACATATGGACATGTGTGTGCACATGGATGATCAAATGTGTGCCTGACCTCCTGAAGTTTCCATTTAATCCATATATTTACCTATGCAATTTTACTGATTTCCAGAACCACGGGATTCATTTATGCAGCTGCTGTTCATATGCAAGTTTGTGGTGATTGACATTAAAAAAGGGAGAACATGCTGTTTAGACACTATTTTATACACCCAAAATTAATAATAACAATCATCATTAACTTTGTGCAACTTTTTCCTTTTTCTTCCAGGTATTACTTGTGCAATATGCAAAATACATCCATCCTTTGTCCTCAGTAGTCATGCTGTTGACATTAGGGTGGTTGAAGTAAACTGAATCGGTATCATGATGGTAAACCACTCTAAGTCCTGATAACCAAGAATACAGAAGCTAATCTTGCATGGCTATTGAGAGACTAAGTGTGGGTTCACTTAAAACATAATCATGTCCTTGAACTACTTTAGTTCTTTAAAATATAAATACAAATAACCATAACTATAAACATAACTGTAACTATAAATATACTATCTCTAAATTCCCTCACAGTGCTTTTAGGAGCTATATTATTTATACTACTCACTACTTAGAGGAGTTTACAACATTTTCACACTCTGTTACATCTAAATTCCTTTAAGGACCTAAATAATGTTTTGATTAAGTGTAATGAGACCACTATCAGTGGCAAGAATTGGAGATATTAATGCTTTGGTAATAAATCTGCTTTGCTCAGTGTCTCATAGTGATGAGCTCTAAAGTTCACACCTATTTGCCTTTCAAGACTGTTTTGGAATTACATTTTAATCATGCTATGTAATTACCACTTTCTTTTTCAGGACCAGATTGTAATGATTCAGCAAAAGCCTTGCAAAATCTAAATCTGGCTAAACTGGGGTTCTTTTATTTGTACACAAAGAAGTCTTTTATTTTTGAGACCATCCTCATTTAATGTCAAAACAGTTTAGACACAGCTGTTTGCAATCACACTTATCAAAAACTGAGGAGATATTCCAGTTAGAATTTTAAGGGATGTTAACAGCATTAAAAAAAAACCAAAACAAAACAAATATTTTGTTCTTCAGTGTATCTATGAAACATGAGACCATCTATCTGCTGATTTACCACGTACTCATGCACCAGTCAGTGTCCAACTGGGAATGCAATATTGTCTTCCCCCCCAGATTTTCTGTTTTGCTGGCTGCCTAAGACACACCAGCCCTGCCAGATGGAATGGAAAAAGGCAACTGGTGTTCTCCAAGACTTGTTACATGTGTACACCATGTATGTGCTTTCTGTGCCTCACCCAGACTTTCCATAGCAAGGGTTTTGGGAGTACAGAAATTGAGGGAAAGTTACTCTTGCCATCTCCTTTGTGCTATTGCTGGGAGGGCATGAGGCCACCTTTAACTGGGAGGAGCCAAGGAGCAGGAAAGTGCTCAGGAATGGAACACACAGCCAGAGACTGCTGCTCTGAAGAACATTTCATTTCCCTAAAATACACTATTTTTACAGTCAGAGAAGTATCTTTTATATTTTTGACAAGGAGTATGCCACAGAGGTTTAGGTGTGACCTAGGATATAACTTGAGTTTATTATTTCACACAAGAAACTATGTGACCATCATCTCTGTTATTTAAGCTTCCAGAACAAGAATTTCCATTGGTGTACATCTTCCTGACATTTTACCCAATGCTGTCCTCTCATAGGCTGGCCTCTTTCCTGTCATTTTAGGAAAAGCAGCTTTCTATTAGCAGACATGAATATATCACTTAAAAATGCAACGTGAGCCAAGTGCCTTTGACAGGCATGGCATGTGCAGAGGAGATGCCTTTTGAAAACTGCTTGGAAAACTCTGCCTGCAGGGATGATCTTGGGCTGGCAGTGGTGTTTCTTGGCTAGCACTGGGGTTTCATGGGCTAGCACAGGGTTCCACAGTCATGAGCTGACAGCAGCAGCATGTTGTGTGAGGAATTTTGTCAACCATTCCTCGGAGAGCTCCCTCAGAGACACTCATCCACCTGCCTCTTTCTGCCCAAGTCCTCCTCTGAATATTTTTTGCCTTTTTTCCTCTTCATGCCCTCACCACGGCAGCCCCTATGGAAGATCTGTTCACCTATGGAAGATCTGTTCACCTATGGAAGATCTGTTCTTCCTGCCTGCTGTCTCCACAGGTCAACCCCAAGTCTTTGCTTCCATTCCAGCCTCCCTCTCCCAGACTCTGTCAGGGTTTCTGAATGTCCCAACACCGGAGTGACCCCACAGCCCCACAGCAGCACCAGAATCGCCCTGAGTGGGATCCTAAAGGGACAAGGGTCCAAGCACAGCCCATGTGCAACAAGATGACACCAGGGGGAAAAACCTGGCCACAGGAGCTGGCAGTGACCAGCAGCCAAAGGAGGGTCTAATAACAGCAAATGTTGAGTTACAAATGAGTATTTTTAAGTGTTGCTGCCACTAGACATCATGACAAAGTAATAATAAGGTCCAAGAATTCTAGGAATGGTACAGAAGAAATGCATTACTAGGATTATTATTTTATTTGAAGACTCTATTTCTGCAGATATTTGCAAGAGTAATTCTAAGTACCAGAGCATTTGCAATCAGTCAGGCAATTCACTGGCTAAAACTATTTGGTTTGGACTGGGGCCCTATTTGTCATCCTCTTATGACTAATTAGACCTTACTTGGGGATTCCAAAACTTCATTACACACAGCTGGGATGTTTGGGTATTGTTTTCATTTTCCTTATTATTCTTTTACTATTTGGAGAAAAATTATTAGATTGTTAAATGTTATTAAAATTTGATTTTAATTAATTTCACCTCTCCATCGAAAGCTGTATTTTTAATATCACTGTAACTGCAGCTGTTACAGCTATTCTGTCACAGAATAATAAAATTATACTTCTGCACTGCTATTTTAAAAAGCAGAAAAGAAAAATTATGTCTTTATATTAATTCTTTGACATAACAAGAATATTTTGTTAAGTCTCCAGGAGCACTTAACTTTGCTTTGGGCTTTATTTTTCTATCCAACCAAGATATTTTCACACATTTCAGTCCTGTAATGTTGCTTGATTTCAGTGTTGGAGATTTTCTTTTACCTCTGAACAGTCAAAACCTGAATTTTCATGAAAAGCAGCTGGGTTAATTCTTGTGTAATGCCAGGAGTGCCAGGAACTCCGACAAACCACAAGCTTAAATAGTTGGAATTTTTTCTATAAAAATTAAAAGCTGAACTAGGAGGAAAAAAATGGACCTTCAAAAAAATTTGTGCCTTCAAATTCAATATATGTGACATTTGTTTAATTCATTCCTAGTTCCACATGCTTCCTCCTGTTAAAAGGTCCCTTAAGAAAACTTCAAAAATCGTATTTATTATTAGGAATTCAGAATTTTTTTAAAGTTGCCTTGAATTTGCCTTTCAAGCCCCAGTCTTTTGGGTGATTTCACATTGCTGTCATTCCATCAAACACAAAGAATGAGTGTTACATTGCACAGAGAAAGTCCAGAGCAAACTGGAGTCGGGATGAATGCACGCCTTGGCACTGGCGTTTCTCCAAGGCTCATTTCAAACAGGCCACAAAGGATGCATTCCCACTGCTCCTTATGCTCACACCTGTGTTCTAAATTTGAGCTGTAAGTTGCAGACTGTGTTAGCTCTTCAATCTCTTGCCTTTCCCAGGGCAGCTGGACACTCCAGGCCTGGATGTCAGAGGAGAAGCAGCATCGCAGGCACGCCTGCTCACAGTGCCCACTGCAAGAACCCCAGGCAGTGGGCAGGCAAGACAAGGTAAAAATTCTGCAAACGCCAGTGGTTATGTTGTGTGAGCAGATGGAATTGCACAGGCACAAGCAGGAGCAACAGGAAAGCAGTCTGAGGTCCCATTGAATCCAGGGAATCAAACAGGGTTCTTGCCTGTACTAACTCAGACACCACAGCTGCTGTCACTGATGGCACCTACTGCTGACACCTTCATCTCTCACGCTGAGGAGACAACCCAGCAAGGAGGGTTTGTCACCACAATAATCACATTTCTGCACTGTGGCCATGCAGCTTGAAATGGCTCTAAAAGGAGAGAGGCTGTGACCTATGGGCAGGGTGGTGTTGGAGCAGCTGGTGGAGAAGCCGCAGCTGCATTCACACTTCACACCACGCTCTCACAGCAGTACAGACCTTAAGGCACAGAAATACCTAAATGAAGGCCAGTGTTTTGGAAATGGGCAGCTACAATGGGCAGCACACAAAGGGAAAGCAAGAGATACCTGACCCATTAAGATCTACTTCAGGCATCTTTGTTGTTCCAGTACATTGGAACGCTGCATTCTTCCAGCATAGATAAACTACAGCAATTATCACTATCAGATTAAAGCACTCCTTTTCCTGATGTTCTTCTTTAAACAGAGTAATGTCAGTATTTTAATCTCTTCATGTGTGGAAATCTAAGAATTCCTTAGTCTGTTAAACTGTAGTTGTTCTGATGAAACTGCCATTGTTTTTGTTACCATCCTTCTTCTTCACTTTTTGGCAAACAAGTTCAAAACAGATTATTGAGCCCAAGCATACTCAGATTCACCTGTACTGGGCAGAGCAGCTTGGAGAACAGTTTGTGCTGAGGCCCCACCAGGTATTTTACTCCAACCCCACCAGGTATTTTACTCCAACCCCACCAGGTATTTTACTCCAGAGCAGCTCTAGCCTGGCCCCGGGGGTGCAGGAGGTGCACTCACTCGTGTGCACATCTCAGACAGCAAATTAGGGGATCCAAGTGGGGAGGTAACCAAGGACACTCCTGATTCAAAGGGGAAGTCAGATGAAAAGAAGATGCTTTGGAGAAAGCTCCCAAACACAGCACCCACACAGATTTTTATTTTAATTATCAGCAAGATTGCATTTTTCTTTGCTACTTTGGCCATTTTGGTATAGCCAGCCTCAAAGTGTGGCAGAAGTGTCACCTTCTTCTGTTTCCTAACTAGCATTTCCCCTTGAGATGACTCTCCTTCCTCTGCAATTATGCGTCCCTTATTTTTAAAGAAGTATTCCTTTCCTGACTAGATGGTATTTCCCTATTTGTCCAGGAAACAGCACAGAATGTGGAACTCCCTGGGCTCGCTCCCCTGTACTACTCCAGCACACAAATTCTGGCTGGGGCCAGGGCTTTTCCCACACCTTCTCCAGTTTAGATTGCACATTAAATGCTCATAGTAGGAAGTGCAAAAATAAAGAAACCCCAAATCTACCTGTAGTCAAGCTGCGGAGTTGACAGATGTCAAATCAAGTGTTGGAACATATGACGCTCTGCCTGAAGTATCTGCCTCCACAGGCATGGAGTGTCTGGGGAATTTGCTTTCATGTGAAAGGCAGGCGAAAAAAAGCCTCTAGTCTTTGTGGTTATGGAACAAAGCCTGAAAACGTAACTCCGCGACACCCTGGCACTCAAAAAGTTAATGAGAAATGTGATGACTCCAGACTTTCTTTTCTTCCTCTCATGACTTAGAGATTTTTTTTTTTAAACATTTAAAGTTGGATATCTGCAAACTGCTGAGCAACCAGAGCAGCTCATTTTCAGAAACGCAGTCTGTCTCCTTGCACTGCTGCCTGCAAAATCCCAGGGCTGCATGGGCAGGCACTGCCAACTGGGATGGGATGGGATGGGATGGGATGGGATGGGATGGGATGGGATGGGATGGGATGGGATGGGATGGGATGGGATGGGATGGGATGGGATGGGATGGGTTGGGATGGGATGGGATGGGATGGGATGGCACGGGATGGGATGGGATGGCACGGGATGGGATGGGATGGGATGGCACGGGATGGGATGGCATGGCATGGCATGGCATGGCATGGCATGGCATGGCATGGCATGGCATGGCATGGCATGGCATGGCATGGCATGGCATGGCATGGCATGGCATGGGATGGCATGGGATGGCATGGCATGGCATGGCATGGCATGGGATGGGATGGGATGGCATGGGATGGCATGGGATGGCATGGGATGGGATGGGATGGGATGGGATGGGATGGGATGGGATGGGATGGGATGGGATGGGATGGGATGGGATGGGATGGGATGGGATGGGATGGGATGGGATGGGATGGGATGGGATGGGATGGGATGGGGGCCAGCAGCATGACACTTCCCAGAGAGTTCCCACCGTGCCAGAAGTTACTGGAGGGAGCACGAGGGTCTCATCCTCCCATCCCAGATAAGGGACCCTCGTTCACTGCGAGCCTCCCTGCCTCGCTCCCTGCCTTGGAGGGACAGATGGGAGGACATCGGTGACACACACACACTGCCCCGGCCAGCTCGGTGCCCTGGCTGAGATCGGGGCTCATGGCACCGAGCGGGGACCCCACACCTGGGCTGCACCAGCAGCAGCGTGGGCAGCACGTCCAGAGAGGGGATTCTGCCCCTCTGCTCTGCTGAGACCCCACCTTGAACAGTGCACCCGGTTCTGGGGACCCCAGCACAGGGAGGACGGGGACCTGTAGGAGTGGGGAGGAGGCGGTGCTGGTGGAACGAGGTGCTCTTCACGGTTCCTTCCAACACAAACCATTCTGATTCTACGATTCTATGACCCCTCTCCGGGCCAGGGCACCACCGGGCCGTTCCCGGAGGGCCGCGGGCAGCGGGAGCCCCTCGGCGGGGACAGCGCACGGCACCGGCGGCACCGCGGCCCCGGCCCAGCCCAAACGCCCCAGCGCCTTCCCGGGAGGCGAGGCGGGGCCGGCAGCGGGAGGAGGAGACTCCGGCGGCGCCCGGGAGCCGCTCGGGGAATGTCCCCGTCCCACTCCTCCTCCTCCTGCTGCTGCTGGCCCTCGGCGCGCAGCCCCGGGCCGGGCAGAGCCGCCGTGTGGAGCATGGGGAGCTGCTGGCTGCGCCTGGCCGCGCTGCTGGCCCTGGGCGCCCGGGCCAGCCTGGAGTACGAGGGTGAGGAGGGGAGGAAGGGGCGGCGGGGCCGGGCCGGGGAGCGGGGCCGGGCCGGGGGCGGCGGGAGCGCCGCGGTGTCCGCGGCAGCCTGAGGGGCCGGGGCCCGTCGTGCTCGCTCGCTGCCCGCCTGCAGCGCTTTGTGTCTCGCTCTGTGTCTGCTGCGGTCCCGGGACGACCGTGAGCGCGTTGGGAGCTGTGGAGCGCCGGGTTAGCGCTGCAGCGGGTGCGGGTACAGCCTCACCCGTGCCGCGTTCAGCGCTGCCCGGGGCGGGCTGGGGCGGTCTCACCCCGAGTGTCTCATCTGCTCCTCCGTGCCGCCGCCTCGGCACTCGGAGAGGGGAGGGGACACCCTCTCGGGGCTGCTGAAGGACAAGAGAGGCTCTGTGTTGTCCCTAAGTGTAAAGTGTAAGTCCGATGGGCCAGCCCTGCCTCTCGGATCGTGGCACTTCGGAGTCTGTCAGCAGTGTTTGGTGCCCGGGTGAGACTGTGCAGGCAGCAAAGTAATCTCAGTTTTTAGTGTGAAAAATGAGTGGGTGAGTCTGCCTGGTTTCTTAGGCACCTAGTAAATAAAAAAATGCATGCTGATGCTATTTGACTTCTAATTATTTGTATTTCCTGTAGAAAAATCTGAAATGAGCTCAAATGTAGGTTCCATTTCCATGCAAAGGAAGGGGGTACGTGGGTTCTGCCTGTTCTAAAGCAGCTGCGTCTTGTCTGGTCAATAATTTTTGATTCGCAGACATTGCAAGCAAAGGCAGTGTAAGCTGGCATGCCCTGGTGGTGGTTTATTTAACAGGTGTAGTCTGTGAGAATTTGTGGCCAGAACGGAGCCTTCCACGTAGATGGGTATGGCTTCAAACTGAGATGTGTTACCGGGTCGAAAGGGAAGGGTGGCAGTGAACAGGGGAGAAAAGTGTCTAATACAAAGTGCTGCATGTTGGTGATACCCATTTTTTGTTTCCTGGAGTTATCCCCTACTTAATATGTAGTTCTGCCCATGGAGGGGTGTAAAATGGTATAATGGTGGCATTTGTGAGTTGAGGTTTTGCTTTCCTTATTTTTGTTGGCGAGTTCCAAGTGGCTTCTTTCCAAGACGAAAGATGTTGGAACACACGTTTATGCTCTTTCTTTACCAAACACTAAGGTATTGGACACATCAGTTGCTGAATCAACAAAGACAACAGAAGTTCCTGTCCTGGCATTTCTTTGAGGATTATCATACTGCCAAATTCTCTTTATTTTCTTAGGAAGATGAGTGAATGCTTTAGTTTGCGGTTCATGTGAATGTTAGTCTTCAAGTAGTTTACAGAGAATGCTAATATCCTATCCTCTGTTTTCCTAAAAGGCCAAATGTAACCTCTCTAATCTCAAATGTCTAATTTTTGCATGTAATCTTCAAGTTGGCTGCACAAAAGTCTGCTTGTTACGTCTTTCACTCATTTAAAAGTCCAATTTCCTCCTTATGCTTAGTGTCAAAGGCTCCAAAGAGCTTAAATCATCAGCAGCTGAAATTGTAAACCCTAATATTAGGTTTATGTTTCATGTTACTTTTCTTCTGTTTGTTTTTAGTGGAGAAATGTGATATTCCTTCAGATCTTTATTCCCAGTATGAAATCTAGTGAAACTGTTAATAGATGTTTTCTCTAATGGTACTGTGTTGGTATGTAACCATGCACGTTAAGTACAGAATGCCATTAAGTAAACTAAAATAGTCTTTAAAAAAAAAAAACTCTCTATAGCACATGTGTTTGGGGCCCTCTTGATTATACAGGCACAAGCTTATTGAACCCTTACCAAGATACTGACACTGGACTACTTTGTAGACAAAGCCAAGCAGTCTGTTTGGGATTCATGCAAAATGCTTGTATTCAATAGTAGATTGTTCTTTAAACATCAGGAATAGTCTAATCAGCTCTTGAACTAATAATTTTTTAACACTTAACTTTTTGGTGTAGGGCATTTGTACTCCACAATTCCAAAGACTGTGTTTAACACCACACTAAATTGGTGTAATTTTCATGCCCTGAGAGTTCTGCCATCAATTTTTTGATGGCAGGCAAGCAGAAATCAAGCCAGTATTCCACCTGGGAAAATGTAATTGAACTAATTATCTGCTTAGCATAAGGAAGAAAACTGAAAAATATCCAAATAATTAAAATTCTTAAAATACTTAAAAGCCTTTGAAGCAGCAGCTGTTTTAACTGTAACTGTATTTGCAAATTTTGAAAGGATGCTGTGGTATTCTCACGCTGTGGTGTTCAAAGCTAATGAGGCACTGACAAAATCTCTCTGGTGGCTCTACTCAGAGGAAAGGCTGTTTTCTCTTCAAGAACAGTTTAGAGATGCACCTTTTGGAAGTTAAAAAAAGTGTTAAACCTTTTCCCTAAGGACTGAAGAGGGAGATGTGATCTTGGAGCTCTTCAGTGATTTTCTGTGGTGTTGGGGAGGGTACAGCTGTCCATATGTACGTATATACATGTGGAGATCAATTGTTCAGTATTTGGGGATGTGAAGGTGAAATCAAGTGGCTCTGTATGATGTAAGGCTGTGGTACTTGTCTCCTGCACTTTTGGTAGATGAAAAGAAAAGCCTGTCTATGATAGAATGAAAGGGAACTGTGCATTGGAACAGGGTTTGGTGTGAAGGAGAGAACCTTGAGAGAGTTGTCGCTGAAATCACTTGAAGACCATGTAATATTATGGAACTATTTTCAAAAGCAGTATGAGATTTAATTCAAAGAAAACAATATATACATATGTGTTGTATGCTTATAACCTGTGTATATTATGGATTAAATATGAGTAGATGGAAGTCAGGTTGTGGAAAGGGTAGTCCTTCTCAAAGCAGTGTGCTAGATCAAGGAGTGCATCTGTGAGTGAGACTTCTGAGTGCTTCAGCCCTTCAGAGAGAGGCAGTTCTTGCCCAAGAGAGTTTATACTATAAATAGACAAAGGATAGGAGGACAAAACTGAAGGAAGAAAGTATTTAAGATTGCCTAAAGTCAAATGGCAGGCTTTAAAAAAATCTGGCATCACAATAATTTGATTCCTACTCATAGCTCCTCTCCATCAGACCAAGCTGCAGAATGGTCACAGAGCAATCCCCAGGGCCCTGCGCAGCTCTGCAGTGCCAAGGGTGGGGCCTGTTGTGTCAGCTGAGAGTTCTTTTGTTGTGTTTTTGTGTTGTGTTTCTTTTAAACACAGCTTGCTGGCTGCCTTGTCAGTTCTGGGTGACAATTTGTATGTACAGGATCCACGAGTGGAGCTGCGGGCGCCGCTCGTGACCCGTGGCGGGCACAGGCCTGGGGGAATTGTGTGCTGGCCAAATCCAGCACAAAACCCAGCCTGGGAAGGAATAGTCTGAGGAAAGGGTCCCTGTCCACAGCAGGGGGCTTGGAACTAGATCAGCTTTAAGATCCCTTCCAATCCAAGCCATTCTATGATTCTCTGATGTTCTGAATACAAGCAGGTAAGTGTGTTCTAAGGCAAGGCTTTATCCTCAGATGTGCTTTGGAATCTGTCTAAACAAGCTCCAGTTACCTGGATAGTTGCATATGGATAAGACTTCCAGCAGCAGAGAAGCCTAGCAGAAATTACATTCTCAGGTGACCTCAGGCATAACAGATATGTCATGTTAGTATCAATCAATAGTGTTAACTCATCTCCTGACACTTCCATATATTCCTGTGTGAAGTGGACCATTTTCATGAGCTGCAGTAATTCTCTACTGAAAACTCCCTGTGGCTTTATAAGCATTACCAAAGCAGCACATTTCTTCCTGAGTGGTCCTTAAATAATCAGGTCATTGCATCCTCTCTGCTTAGTGTGCTAACTCTTGAGCAGCACCTGGGGGCTTCAGTGCAGCTGAAATCTCCAGGGTGAGATCACATAAACAGAGAGTGAAATTAGGGATATTTCAATGAGCTGTTGAACTGTCCTTTCTGTCACAGTGAAATACACCTTGCCAGAAAGCACAGACAAACTAACTGCATTTAATGCCTTGCATAGCTAAGTCTGGGCAAGCATTGGAGGTGGTACAGGAGGTGCCACAGAACCATCAGTGACAGCTTTTTTCAAGCCTGCGAGCTGCTGTACCCCTTATCTTCTTGGGGCTTGCCAAACATCTACAGTGTAAAAAACCAGAGTGTTTATAAAAGCTTCCACTTGAGATTGCCATCAGTATGTATGAGGTTCTTTCTGTGAAAAGTATGAATGTGCTTAAATAATTTTGTTTATCAAAAACATTTGATTCTAAAAGTAATTTGGAAATGTTGATTCATGTTTTGCTTTTGTCTCCTTGTCTGACAGTTGAAATGAGTAGTTAAAAAAGAACATCACTGAAATACAGTTTATTCTCTCACTCTAGAGCTGTGAACAGAATGGGTATTGACTGGTCAAACTTGATGAAGGTGCAGGGAGCAAGATTTGGCAAGTTCTTGCATTGGCATTCTGTTGAATAAGCCACTGGTTTGAAAATTCACACTCCACACACATTTTACATACAGCCTTAGGCAAGCTGCTTAGACTTACTTTGCAGAGTTTGGAGATGGGCGTGGGCTGGAGGCCACTCTGAGCTGTTCTGATGTTTGTTGATAAACAGGAGTATCCTTGTTGGGAGAGTCTGCTCCCAAGGCACGGATCCCCAGTCCAGCACTGGGATTGTTTGGAGTGGCAAGCACTCCAAGGCAACCAAAATCCATCCCTCCCTCCCTGCACCCCAATCACACTACTCATTTTTTGTCCAAAAAGTATATATCTAATGCTTCATGAAATTCTAATATGCAGTGCATTGTAACACAGTCTCTAATTTAATATTGTCAATATTTCCTGGTACTTATGTGAAACTTCTGAAACAAAAGTGGTTTTTCCCTAACTGGGGTAACAAGTTTCATGTTCCTCTAAATAGTTGGCTAATTTTTCAGCTTCTGAAATGGCTGTATTTTGGTTGTTATGAGGTTTTTTTCCTTTGAATTTGCTGTTTCAAGTTATGGGAAAAATTACATTGTGTTTGTATCACTCATTTCACAAGGCATTCACTTAATTTTTTTAACACAGTAAATGAATGTCTCAACATACAGGGCATAGCTGGCTGGCTGGCACTTCTCTGTCACCTGGAGGGAAGCACCTCCAGCCATGTCGGAGTGCTGAGCTTCTGCCAGCCTCTGCAGCTCAAGCTGGGGGTGGCTGGACATTTTTGGCAAAGGTTTTTGCCATTTGAGCAGACAGAGTTTGTATAACTTCACGGGTTTTTTGCTTGCTCAGTGCAAAAGGACAGATGACATCTGTGGGGTTCAGATAAGCTGCTCTAAAAGACCAAGTTTTGCTGCCTAATGCATAGACCTGAAAGACAAAGAATGCTTGAAATTTTGTGTATTTTGGGTTGTTCTTGTGGGACACCAGCAGGTCATTATAAGCTGTTTTTGAGAAGAGAAAAGAAAACCCACAACTGAAACATGCAGGATGAGTATCATAAGGATTCTTGATTGCATTCATTTGTTTGAAACTGAAGAGCAAATATCTCCATATGGGTGTATACAGCTTTGATTTGTGTAGTCATTGATTTGTGATGTGCAGCTGTGTCCTTCAGGGAGACACAGAAGAAACTTCTGTGGCTTTGCAGTAAGATACATAACATTAAATTTTATGTTAGTGCTATCACTTGCTTCAGATCTTGCAGTGGATAAACATATGCATGTGTGAGACTACTGCACATGTGCAGATTGAATGATTTAGAAGTTTTATAAGTTAATCTCCTTTTGAAGATTCTGAAATTACTGTGGTGTTAATATGGAAGGAAACCTTTTCTCTCTTGTTGTGTAAAATTTAAAATTTGTCACAACTCTAAATAGACACATTTCCTTATAATTTGAGCAGCATGATTGAAGACATCTGATTTTTTTCTTCCCTACTTCTCGCCCTATTCTTGTTCTTTGGAGGAAATGCCATTGTTATTCAGGGTACTGGATTTAGATGTGTTGCACATACATTCACTAAGAATAGCATTGCAGTTTGGAAGTAGTGCTGTATTCAGGCTTCTGCAGCCATGCCTTCTTGTGCTGCCTGGTTTACCCAAAGCCTACACTTAACCAGTGTGGGCTGGCAACATGAGTCACCCAGCAAAGTCTGTCTCCTTTTAGGCTGTGTCATGAGAGTTTTAACCTGCCAGGGTCTGTGGTCCCTCCTGGTGTCCCTCAGATGTCTTTTGTCAGGCTTCCTGATGCTTACTGGCCAGATGGGGGAAGATGCTGCTTCCAGCTCCTGCCTCAGTTAAATTGTGAGCCCGTGCCTGTTAGAGTTTCTTTGGAGTTGTCAACTTCAGGGCAATGCACTCAAAAATAATTATTCAATTTGCGTCTGCCTGTCTTGAGTCCATCCATTGTGGCTTTCTAGTTGTACTGTGTGATTTGTCAGTAAAAGAGCCCCAAATTAACATGCCTCTGTACAGGTATTCCTGAAGATTAAAATCATGTTGGCTTGCAGACATTCCCTGTTCTAAACTGCCCAGAGACAGATACCAGAAACATTACACCTGGTGCTGAGCTACAGTCATAGTGAAATGTGTAAATAAGAAAACCAGCCCAACAAATACTATAAAGGTCTTTCCCACACCTTTCTGAGAAAGGAGTGGATGTCAGTGCCCTGTGATGAAAGCAGGTACCATTTCTATTACTGTGGTAAAAAAAAAAATGGATGACTTGCTGAAGGTGTTTCTTGTGAAGGCATCTGACTGGTAGTTTGCTTCAGCTTTGCAGCACTGATTTCTTTTTTGTCACACTAAGGCAGCTGTTTGGCCTGTGCCTGCCTTTGTAATATGGTTTGTCCAGAGAGCTTTGACTGAAAACATTTATTCAGCTGCAGTTATTGCCATTGCATGTGCAGTAACACGTGTGTGTATGTATATTTAGTTATGAAAATGCTACAGGTAGCTTTTATGTCTCTTTGGAGCTGAAAGGGGGTGACCTGGGCCTGGTTGTGGCTCTGGGCATTCCTGTGTGCTCTTCTAGCTTGTCTTTTCATTGCTCTCCTTACTGCTTTAGTTAAAGCTCCTGGATGTGCATCCATTTTGGTGGGTGTTGGGAACCATATTTTTAGTCTCCTGTTGGTACTTGACATTTATTATGATGAGGTAGGAAATACATGTCTGGGAGGAACAGGAGATAACCATAGCTGGAAACTTGCTTTGACTTGGAGTTTAGAGAAATTTCCAGTCAAATACCTCAGATCCTGGGTAGTTCTTTAATAAGGGAAGGCAGCATTTGTAGGAACACCAGCAGTGCTGTTGGTGTGTCACCAATGCCTCTTTGTTTCACCAGCATGCTGAAAGCTTGCAGTGTTTGACTGTCTGACAGCTTATTATCTTTTTGGAAATTGGAACACCTGAATTGTGTTTTGGCTCTGTTTGTGTTTCTGATTGTGTTTCTGACAGGGAATTCTGTACCTCTCTCCAACTGTATGTCAAAACCAAGAATACTAAACTGTACCTTTAGATGTCTCCAAGGCATTTCAGACCTCTTGGATACCAGTAACAGCATGAGATAGGCACTGCAGCCCCTTAAGTTCTTTTGTGTTATCCAAACTCATTGTCTTGCAATACTTTTGTCTGCCATATTGTAGGCAAATCATTAATATGTGTCATACTTACAAAATCACTTGGACATTTTTGCAATAATATGCATTAAAAAACATAAATATTTTGTGTGTAATAAAAGGCAACTTTTAACTCATCAGAAAGATAATAGTGATTTATAGCTCATTTCCCTATTGGAAGAGTAAATTGGTTTGTCAAAGCAGATCAGTCCAAAGGAATTGAAAGTAAGTCCTCAATCTGAGTTAGAAAATATTTCCCTACTTGTAAGCCCATCACAAGGAGTATGGGGTTAGATTTATTTGCAGTTCATGAATGTTGTTTCAAAAGCACAGTTCTGGTCTCTGTTTACTCTTCTGCCATGAACAAAACTTCTCTTACTGCACAAAGACCATGAGAAGGCAGGACAGGGAACAGAAAAACAATCAAGCTTGTAGTATGTGACACATGAGAATAAACTAAAGTATTAATGATGGATTTTGTGGTGTAGATGGTGCTCTAGGGTTCCAGTTCACAGGGAGCCATGCTCTTCAAAATGTTCTTGGCCTTTTTTTTATGAAGGCACAGTGGTAAGGGGAACTGACAAATGGCTACCGAAGTGCACAAAGGGAAAACAAAAGTAAGACCTAATGTCTGCAAAGATGAGTAATTTAAATAAAGTTCAACTGGCAACCCCTGTGTACCAGTTCCACTCAACAAACTCTTCACCCTCCTCCCAAGCCCTTTTCAGAGTTGATGCAGCAACTCACGTTTTGTATTACAGAAGTTTCTTTTAAAACCTTGCCATTCATTTCCCAGTCACCTCTCCTTTCCAATGTGGGAAGAGCTGTGAGGAATCCCTGCCATTGCTGTGAGGTGCTTTCTGTGTGTGCTTGGCAGGCACGACAGTGCACAGCAGCTCACAAGTTCAGACGGGACTGCAGCTCCTTTGGGCTTTTTCTTGTCAGCCACCTGCAGTGAGAGTGCTCCAGCCCTGTACAGGCTCCTGAAAGGCTCTGACAGCTGGAGCAAGCTCACTTCAGGCAGCTGGCTGATGGGCTGCTGCTGACAGCTCCCTGCCAAGGCAGCGGGTTGTCGAGGGAGGGTTGAAACAAGCCCTACTATATCTGCTTTTTCCCAGAAAATGTTTCCTGTTCCCAGAGCAAGCTGGGTTACTGTCAGGTGTTGCTGGCGGTTGCCCTTGGCCTGTTTTCTTACTGGCAAATGTTGATTTTGTCTCAGGTTGCTCTTACAAATAAGAGCCTGTGACTGCAGAGGAGCAGAGTGGCGAGAGGCAAGTGACTGGGGAGCTGCCATGTGTGGCTTTGACCCTTTGCCTTGTGCCAGGGCTTCCTGCCAAACACAACATCCCATTTTCCTCGATGTAATGAGGCCAGTACAGGTCTGTGATAATAATAGCAAGGGGGTGATGCTGATTGTCTTTTGCACACAAGACACACCACACTGGAACTGACTGTACAGTATGTTTCTAATTTTTTTGTATGTTATAGTAAAATTTCGTAAGAGGGGAAACTTTAAATCATGGAAAGGAATCGACTCAGAAGCACATTTTTAGATATGCAACTGTGTGTATCCTTTGGTTATTTGGTCTGTTTGCAGTGAAAATCCGTGTCAAATATTCAAGCATTGCTAATGACATAGGATCAGATTTGCAAAGGCAAGGTAAGAGCATTACATCCAGGAACGTGAGCACTTGATTTTATGTTAGTGTCTGAGTGGTCCAAATCATGATGGCTTTTTGCAAAACCTTTGCAGGTTCCTCAGCTGAAGAGGTTATTTTTCTATGAAACGTCGTACCTGGCTGAGATGCATACAAAACTGCAGAACTGGTATTTTAAAATTATAAAAAAGTAAAGGGAAGGGATTCAAATTTCTCTTTTCTACATCTGTCCTGGTTCTGTGAGGGCTGGTAGTGGGACAGGGATGTGCCCAGATGCATGAGCAGAGCTGGGACAGGAATCAGCTCTGGCTGCAGGGACAGGGGCACCCTGAGGCCAAGCCCCTGTCAGGACTGGGGTTGCTGTGAGCATTTATGGGTAGTGATACCTCTCACATGTTTGAGTAAAATTCCACATTATTTACAGTGTATTAACTCCCAGTAACAATTTAGGCAGTGGTTTCATTTTTCCATGAGAAGTATTACTTTGTACCTTTCCTGTGGATTATTTTCCCCCAGTGTGTTTGACATGCTCCCTTTTTACATCCACATCTCTGGTCCTCATGGCAGATTTGCAGGTTGTCTGTCTGCTTTTAATGGCAAGCCCTGAAACCTCACAAGTCTGTTTCTCAGACTTGGAAGTTCTGTGAGAAGGAAATAGTTAGAAATATAACTATTGATGAGAGGCATCTCAATCCCACCCTTCTGAGACAAACAGCTGATCTTTGGTGTGTGTCTTCAGTGTCTTTGACTAATGTAATATTTTCACACTCGGAAGAAACTGGTGTAACAAGAATACCAGCAAATCTATACATCTTTTATTTAAAAATATCTGTTCTGCTACAAGTTTCTCTTGTTTTGTTTGTTGTTTTTTTTTTCCTGACAGCCTTTAGTTGCCAGCTTCAGGATGTTTTTGAAACTTGAGAATTCTTTCAGTACTAAACTGCTTTTGTGGAAACTAAAATTCATAGACTATTAAAGGACAATATCCTAATCATGTTAAGTGAACCCTGACCTTGGTAATTTGAAGCTGTGTGCCAGCTTTGCTTGCTGCAGCTGGTCATTCCTGCCACATGTTGTTCATCAATCCCTACATACCAGGCTGCCCTTAATGAAAGGGGCCCAGAGCCATCCTTAGGTAATGCAGCTGCACCAAATACAGCACAACTTCACATTTCCCTGCTTAGCCCTGCAGCTTCCCCCCACGCTCTGTCCTGATGTCAAAGCTGGGGCTGGACCTGCCACTGCATTTTTAGTAGCTGAAGGAAACAGGGCATCATCATCATCCTTCTTGCTGAGGACCGTGGTGCTGGCCATACCTTTTGTAAAACCTACGAGTTGATTGTATACATGTTTCTCTTCTTTTCAAACAGGTTTCTTTTAGGGTTCCATTTCAGGTGCTTCAGTCACCTCTCCTGTTTCTGGTAATGGCAGTGGATTTTCCATACCCCTTTTCCCTCTCCTGAAAAAGCAGGGTGTAATTCTGGAAACATGGCCTCAGTGTGTTGAGGTTGTTAGGTTTGTTTAAGTTATTATATTGGTATTGCCAGGTCTCCTTTTGCCGTAAACCAGCAGTTAGGGTTCCAAAGACAGAGGAAATTGAATATTATTTTGATTTCTTTTTATTTACTTACTTTCTAGTTTGAGGCATTTGCAGTTTCTGAGCATTGTCTTCGGCATTATGGCTATATAATAGATAAAGAATCATAAAATATCCTGAATTGGAAAGGACCCACTAGGATGATCATCAAAGCTCAACTCCTGGCGCTGCACGGGACAGCCCAAAGAATCACACCTGACAGCATTGTCCAAATGTTTCTTGAGCTCTGTCAGGCTGGTGCTGTGACCACTGCCCTGGGGAGCCTGTTCCAGTGCCCAGCCAGCCTTTGGGAGAAGAATCTTTTTCTAATATCCAACCTAAACCTGCCCTGACACAGCTTCAGGCCATTCCCTCGGGTCCTGTCAGTGTCAGCACAGAGCAGAGATCAGTGCCTGCCCCTGCTCTTCCCCTCAGGAGGAAGCTGTGCCTGCAGTGAGGTCTCCCCTCAGCGTCCTCCAGGCTGAACAGACCAAGTGTCCCCAGCTGCTCCTCACAGAGCTTCCCCTCAAGGCCCTTCACCATCCTTGTAACCTCCTTTGGACACTCTCCAATAGCTTCATATCTTTTTTGTAATGTTGCTCCAAACAGTGTGCATCATCAGTGAAGCTGGATCTTCTAAGCCAGTATCCTCTCAAATGACCTTGGTAGCCACTCTTTCAGAAGGAAAACTGTTCACCCTCTTGATTTTGATGGAAGAGAAAACATCCTCCTGATGGGGATTTGCCACTGACATGAATATTAATGGAAAAAGAGCAGGGGTTTGGAGAGACTGTCTCAAATGTTCCTTTAAAATCTAATCAGCATTATTTTATGCTGGCTCTGTGAAAAGAACTTTTGACTCTACCTTAGGATATGATCAACTTTGATGATTTTAAAAGGAGCAAGCCACTTCTCATAAATTGTTTTATACAACTTCTGTGCTTTTGGCGATATTAAATACTGTTTGTTGTGAAGTTGTTTTTAATACTATTCTTTGTAAATAAATTCAATTCCTATCTCTTGAGTCTTGACAGCAGTTGCTTACTTTTTCCTTCAATTATTGGTTTGCTAATAAATTTGAAGCCTGTTTACTTTTTTTTTGGGTTTTGAGTTACACCTGCTTTTCTGTTGTCTTTGTTCAGTTTTTGTCCTTTGACTGCCCTGCTTCCCCTGACTTGTTCCTTCAGCTGTTCCACACTGGTGTAATGCCTGCTTTTTTTCTACCCTTGCAAAGCACTAGTAAAGCATGAGTAGAAGTAGTTCTGGACTCCTTTAAGTGCCTATTTTCTTCTAAAAGTGGTGCTTGCTGCCAGCTTGGCGTTTATAGTATTTCTGTGTTGCTTCTGACACTCTGTGACTCCACTTGCTAAAGAGCAGGAGGAGATCACTGTCAGTAACATCACATTTTTCCACTCCCCTTCTGTTTTCTAGGAATTTGTTGGAGAGCTTCCTATGGATTACAGGCAGCTCCTGATGCTAGTTTGCAAGTGTTGGTGTAGTGTCTGACACTTGAAGCTGAGATTTTTTTCATAGGGAGCCTTTCTTTTAGTCTGCTCATAAAATCTGAAAAACCTTTCTAAAATGGCAGAGCTTCAGAAATAATGTGTCTCAAGGATAAAAAAGCCAGTGTATCTGGTACTGTAGTATTAAAAGTTAGAAGCTGAGATGTGCCAATTTCCAGTGTCAGCATTAAAAAAAAAAAAAAAAAAAAAAATCTTCCATCTGCCACCAATTCAGAATAGATCAGGATTAGTTTTCAGTCTCCTCTGTTGGAAAGTTATCCAAAGTCCACTGGAACTTGTCATTAGCAAGACTTTCAGCTTAAATGGTCTTTACTTAATTAAACAGCTATTAGTAGTTCTACCTCTTTTCAGTCCCTTATTGGCCTTCTGTAGGTGCTTCCTGTTTTTCCATGTTTTCAATGGCCTATGTTAAAGACTCTAAATATCTTAATATAAGGAGAAAAAACCCTATACTTAAGTATGTTCACAGGAATTATTTCTCTTTTTTCCACTCAAAGTCACTCCCTTCTTCCCAGAAGTGAAGTCCCTTAGTCCTGACCACAGTGATGATGTGTGTGGTGTGGAGTAACAACAGAGACACTGCTCCAGGCTCTGACCCCTCCAGGCCACTGCAGAAAAGAGCCTTTGCAGAGCCTCTTGTAGTTTGTCACACACAGAGTGCCAATCCTTCTGTATAAAACATTCTTTTATATCCATGGACAACCCCATAGCTGCTGTAGCTATTGAAGGCATAGCCGGAGTTCAGGCATGACAGGAAAGCACAGACACATCTGTGCTCAGGATAACAAATATATTTTGCAGCATGCAGCTAAATAGCTGTGTCTTGTGTAGATGTAATGCAGCACTTACCTTCCTTTAACCTATCAGTTAAAGGATGTACATTTTATTCAGCTGAATTGATTTGCATTTTAGGGTTCATGACACTTTTCATCCTTCCTCTGGTAACAGCCTGTGACAGTTTCTGATCATAAAGAGAGATGCTGTCACTAATATTTTTAGCATTATTTATTGAGGAGTGCCTTAACCAAAAATCAAACTTTTAATTCCTCCCAGCCTGAACAAAGGAAACATTTTTCTCCAGTCTCCCCCCTGTTAATCTTCTGCTGGCATAACTAGGTGCCTTTCCAAATGATCAGTGACTTGTTTTGTTTTCCTGTCTTTCAAAAGTTTTTGTTTTGTTTTGATGTATTTCACTTTATTGAAAGATCCTTACTCAGGTGGAGCCCTTTAAAAGGGAGGAAAGAGGCTTGTGGACCTTCTCTTGGCAGCCTAAAAAATCATAGAAGGTAACCTCTTCCTGTTCCCCTGCACCTCATTATTTAAAACTTTGGGCAATGAGCCAAAACAAACAAAAACCAACTCAGTGCTTGGGCTGAAAATCAGTATCACTTGAGGGCACTATTCATGTATGTAATGGTCACATTTTTCCATCTGAGCCAAGCTCCCAGCTTGAGCCCATCTTCTTGATGAATCTTTGTGGCACCTTGTGGCTAATACTGCTCAGCAACCAAGGGAACATGGCTTATGTGGGAAACATGGATCAACAAAGGAGATGACTGGAATTTTCTTGAAGTCGCATCAATATTAACTCCCAAGTGTGTCTTTATTGGCCTTTTGAGCTTCTTTCCCTCCCCCTCCCATAGTAACCAACACTTTATTTCAATAGCAGAAGCCTTTCATTCATATATTTCACTTTTTTTTTTGGTCTACATTTACTTTAATTTTCTGTTGAAAACCCAGTATGTAGATGTATATACATTTGATAACTTGAAATTAAATTAAATCCTCACTTTCTGTTGAATCACCCAAAATGTCACATCACGAGAGCAATTCAGGATGAACCAGAATTTCTAGAATTAGGATTCTGGAATTTTCTTCCAAATTTCCAGAACTGATATTTTGGAAATGCCTTGTTTGTTTGTTTTCATTGAATATAAGGGCACCATTTTCATGAATTTTTTTTTTTTTTTTTACAGCTTCAAGATAATAGTATTTAAACAAACAACCTTTGGCTGTTTAAGTGTGTAAACTGCAACAGCATTTGAACATACTGCTCATTCTAACACTAAACACATTATTACAGTGAAAGCAAATTAATTTGCAATGGAGTAAGGTATCCAGGAGCAGCCTGGGACTGCACTAAGGTTCCTGGATCATATGGATGTGTTGGCAAAGGGATTTGTAGATTCTTATTCTGTCTGCCAGCTTTCCTTGACTGCAGCTGTGTTACAGGACTTCTGCCTGCATTGAGTCAGAGCCATTTGAGCCACTTCCACTTTTTATTGCCAGTCTGGAGTGGGAAAAATAAACCAAAATCAGTGGTGGAAAGTGTTTTGCTTTGGTTTTGCTGTATCTAAGAATCTGTTTGTGTCCATAAAAGGAAGCAGAGTTCAGTTGTATTTTACAGAGCTTTTCTGGACTAGCATTAATTTCTGTATCCATGCAGTTTCCATCCCACCACTGATTTTTCTGAGACTAAATTGCATGGGCATGGCTGCTTGCTTCTGGATACAGGACTTCATTGAGGTGAAGGAAACTCCTTGAGCCAGGAGCAGTTCTTTTTCTGTTGCACAATATTTGCCAACACGTGAAACAAGTTTTGTTTTGTTAGCTGCCATTTGTGCAGAGCAATAGCTCTCTCAACATGTAATTAATCCATTTGGAAACACCTTCATGGCTTGGTGTCAGCTGCAGTGTTTCTTCATAGTCACACTGGGTCACAGATGGCAAGGGAGGAGGAAAGAGATTATCTCTGGGGAAAAGAACCCATGGCTGCATTTCCCTAATCTGATTCATGATTTCTGTGTAATTGGGTGGTTTTACTTCACAAAGCGTAAGATACTGCTGGCATGCAAACTTCAGACAGCTCTGACCTCTTCTGAGCTTGATCATTCTGAAGTTTTCTGTTCTGCATTTCAGTTGTGCTTTGGGTGGCTTTGAAAGAGTTGTTCTTTGATGAGATCTTGTATGAAGCCTCTCTCTTGAAGCAAGTTAAAACCTGTGCACTAAAACACGACGTTTGCATCTTAATCAATACTGGGACACAGTGAATTAATCTGTGTACAGCCCTGAGGGGATCTCCATGGTGTAGGATTACTTTCTGTGCCTGAAAGACTGTACACCTGCAAGGAAGAGAAGCACAACAGTTGACTGGAGCTTGTGGCTGTGCATGGAAACTCAAATCTATGCTCTACACCTGTGTATTTCCATATACATGAGCAGGGAAATGCCTAAACAACTCTGGAAGTTGATCATTTGGGCTAATAAACTGCACATAGGGTTATTAACTTGGTTGGCATTCAGGAACATGCTGTGATTTTCCTGATATCCTCTGCTTCTCAGTTGAGCACAATTATTGTTGAATACAAAATGGTTGTGTTTCAATGCTTTAAGGTCCATTCCAACTCAAACCATTCTATGATTGTAGGATTTCTATAATAAAACAAATATATATATTAAGCTTCATGGACCAGATGCAACAAAACACCTAACTGTGCAGGCAGTTTTTAAACAAATACTGAGGGCCCACCAAAGCAAGTGGTTTTTAAATATGAACTTTGCAGACCTCTGGGGTGTAATGTTCAGCCAGTAAAGAACAAGATGAAAAACCCAGTTTTCCATTTTTGCCATTACAAAAATGAATGCAAGTATTTTTACGCACAAAAATGTGAACATTGTGACCATTTTGTGCCTTTTCTGTCCCATCATGTGCTTCTTCCAGACTTCTGAGGTCTTAGAGTGACCTTAGCCCTGCCGGACTCCAAGAAGCTCTTCAGTTTGCTGCAGTAGAGCTAAGGTTTTAAATTCACATATTTGATGTGGCGCATATTTGATATGCCTTCAGGTACTGTGGAATGTAAAACTCGGAGGCAAAACACTGGAGGAACTAAATCCAGATGTTGCAGACATACTGGTGGAAACTGGTCATTCTCTTCTTACACATGCTTAAACTGACAAACTTTTTGAAAATGGAAGGAATTCCGAAGCACTTTTTCTCTGATTTGAAGGATAGGTTAAATGTGAAAGGAGCTTTCTCTTTCCTCCCAGTATCAAGAGTAGCCAGTGCCTGCAGACTACAGAAGATGCTGCCTAGGTTAATTTAATTCATGTTGTTTCTGTGTGATCAAGACACGGTGTCATTATAGTTTTGAGGTGGCTTTTGCTTTTTTTGTTTTTCAATTTGCTTGCTTCATTTTGTTATTCTATGATATCTGCCATGCAGCTGAAATTGGCTATTATTGCTGTATTTTTAGCGTTTTTTGGCTGTTCTCCATTTCCCAGCAGCGTTTTAAAAGTTGAAAATGTGGTGATATTTGCACTATAGGCTAGGGGCAGAGTGGCTGGGAAGGTGCCCGGAGGAAAAGGAGCTGGGGGTGCTGGTCAGCAGTGGCTGACCATGAGCCAGGTGTGCCCAGGGAGCAGGAGGGACAATGGCCCCTGGCCTGTGTCAGCAATGGTGTGGCAGCAGGGATTGTCCCCTGTACTGGGCACTGGTGGGGGCACAGCTCAAGTGCTGTGTCCAGTTCTGAGCCCCTCAGTTCAGGAGGGACATTGAGGGGCTGGCGTGAGCCCAGAGGAGGGAACAGAGCTGGGGAAGGGTGTGGAGCACAAGTTCTGTGAGGAGAGGCTGAGGGAGCTGGGTTTAGCCTGGAATAAAGGAGCTCAGTGGGCACCTTATTGCTCTCCACAACTCCTGAAAGGAGAGCTTAGCAAAGTGAGGGTTTAACTCTTCCACCAGGAGCGATAGGATGAGAGAATGTGGTCCTGAGTGGCACCAGGGCAAGGACATTAGGAAGAAATTTTTTTTTTCACAGAGAGGATGATGACACATCAGAATGGGCAGTCCAGGGACATAGGGGAGTCACTCTCCCTGTCGGTATTTAAGGATAGACTGGACGTGGCACTCAGTGCCATGTTATAATTGACATGGTGGTCATGGGTTAGACTGGATGATCTCAGATGTCTTCTCCAGCCTAGCTGATTCTGTGATGCTGTGGGAAGACACCTGGGCACACACGCTGGCCCGGCCCGCCCGGTGCCCTGGCTGAGGTCGGGCCAGGGCACCACCGGGCCGTTCCCGGAGGGCCGCGGGCAGCGGGAGCCCCTCGCCGGGGACAGCGCACGGCACCGGCGGCACCGCGGCCCCGGCCCAGCCCAAACGCCCCAGCGCCTTCCCGGGAGGCGAGGCGGGGCCGGCAGCGGGAGGAGGAGACTCCGGCGGCGCCCGGGAGCCGCTCGGGGAATGTCCCCGTCCCACTCCTCCTCCTCCTGCTGCTGCTGGCCCTGGGCGCCCGGGCCAGCCTGGAGTACGAGGGTGAGGAGGGGAGGAAGGGGCGGCGGGGCCGGGCCGGGGAGCGGGGCCGGGCCGGGGCCGCTGCTCTCAGTTCAGTACGGAAGTTACAGCACCGAGCTCTGCTTTCCCCACGAGTCGTGTTCACCGCGGTTTTCCGTGCCAGAAGTTTGCAGTGGCATAAAGCCATGCATTCTGAGAATCTCCCTTCAAGGTTCTTATCAGGAATATTAGAAGCCGAATTATCTATTAGTTTAGCAGCATAAAAGTACATTAAGATAGACAAAGTGATGAGTTACTAGCCCTGTTTCCTGACACAGTTTCTTCAAGTGCTCTTTGGGGTAAGGTCCGTTTACAGAAGCTGAAGATCTGGGCTTATACTCCAAAAATTACTGTTGTAAAATGATTTTCCAAAATGTCTCTTTTTAATACTCCACTAAAGCGTGTCTCTTTTTAATACTCGACTAAACCATGTCTCTAAGTACCACCTTGGTATCTTCTAAATACCTACACGGATACTGACTCAGTTCCCTGGGTAGCCTGTTCCAATGCTTTTGATCCTTTCAGTGATTAAATTTTTCCTAATAGCTATTTTAAACTTTGGCCCAGCCTGAGGCTGTTTCCTGTCATACTCTTGGTTTTTACCTGGGAGAAGACACCCCCCAGCTGGCTACAGCATCTTTTCAGGGAGTTAGAGAGCAATGAGCCTCCTTTTCCCCAGGCTTAACAACCCTGGCTCCCTCAGCAATTCCTTGGAGGACTTGTGTTCCAGAACTTGTCCTGTTTCAGGGCAGTGAAGTGCAAAGTTTCAGATTGGTTGAATGTACTCTACTGTTGTTGTGTGTAGCTTACTTTCAGTTAAAGAGGTAAATAATTCTTACGTCAGTCCTGGGAAAGCAGGTGTGCATAGCTCTTTTGCCTCTTAAGTGTCACATTCCTTCTTTTTCTCTCTTAGAAAGGATTTATGGCACAATAGCATGTGAAGGGCTGTTCGTGTGTGTGCAGGGCCTGGCTTGGTACCATGTTCTTGTGCCTGATCTTGTCATCAGACCTGTACAAGTGAACCTTTGCAATGGAGACAGAATTTTATTTTGTGAATGGAGAAATCTTTTTTTTCCTGACATAAACAGAATCATGTAAATCCATAGATTAATCTTAAAATGAAAGTGTTATTTCATGCATTTTGCTTGACATCTGCCAGAACAAAGTCCACACCATTTTTTGAGAGGAACCTGCTATACCCTGAACTGGGATAATTTTAGCACTTCTAACACAGAACAATGCTTTGTCCTTATGTGGCTTGGTAGCCAGTTTTGAATGTATGTGAGGCAGAAACACTTGGATTTGTGACTGTAAATATGGAGATGAAATGGCAACACCTCTTCCATGGCTCCCCAAGCCAAACCTGTTGTGGTTATTAAGAAAACATTGATTGTTAGGAAAGAAATCTGACTGACTTCTCATTTTAGGTAAAAACGAGCTTGAAATGGGAGATGTCGAGCTCTATCAAGAGAGCCTTGTTTCAGGGCAAAAGTAGTGAATAACTCTTTAAGGCCAGTTTTTCTTAGAAAACTTTCAAAAGCACTTAATTGTTTCTTGTCTAAGGAAAGGCAAATGCACAAGAGCTCACATAATTCCAAGATTTACTAATTTTAAATGCTAAAGTCACTACACACTACAATTTGGACAATTACTAGTGATAACACTGAGGTAACAGTTTGATAACCCTCAAAAGTGAGTAATTATCTAAGAGTACTTCAATTTCTGGCAGAAAAATTGATGCTTAGAGAGGTATTCATTTACATATCAAGGTCTTCCTGAAGCCCTCAGGGATCACAGCTTGCTCTTTTTTGCTATGCAGTCAGATTTCAAGTACAAAAAAGTTTGGTTTTATGTTCAGAAGTCTCTCAGATGTCAGTGTTTAGGTATCAAAATTGAACCTCAACAATAAATAGAAAAAAATCCACAGAAATTAGTCTGAGTGACAAAAAGACTTCCTTGTGTATAAATCTCTCAAATTCAGAAGGAGGAAATTTACTTCTTCAGTTCCCAGCTCAAACTGGTAGAGAGATTCTCAGTGATTCAGTGCTGGGGAAGATGCTCCCATGGAGCAGCTGCAGATACATAGGCTGAGTTTTCTTGAGTCTGGTAGAGCAAGAAATCAAATTTCACCATTTTCTGGGCAGATATTTTGGGGTTTTTTTAATCAGAAGTGTAGTCTGTGGACAGAAATCAAACTCTTGGGTTTGATTTCTGCTGAACAGTTATATGCTTTGCACATGGAATCAGTAGCTTGTTGAGGTGCCTGAATTAAATAATTTTATCTAACTTTAAGCAGCAGCTTGTACAGACCATAGGCTCAGGTGTCAACAAATGGCAGTGAAATAACTCCAAATGCTATTAGTTGAGATACCATGTGAGAAGCTCCTGTGGTCCCTGAGTACCTGCCTATTGCATGCAAGGTTTTTAAAAGGATATTTCAGAGGAGGAATTTGTATGAGCCCTTCTTTGTAGAAAAGATTTAGTTAGAATTTAGAGTAGACTTCATGCTCTGGAGTTGTTAATTTTAGATCAGTGTTGTTTAGGGAATTTTGAAGGCTTTCTTGCCAACTATTTTGTTTTATTGATGGATTATTTGAGTAGTAGTGCTCCAACTGGTTTCTGATTTTTAGAAAGCATCTTCTACCTTTATTTTAAGTTTTCAGCCATTGCACAGGCTTTTAAAAGTATGAAGGTTTGTTGTCTCTTTATGTGAACAATGCCAGAAGAGTGCTTGAAACCAAACCGTGTTTTTGATTTGAGTGTAACTTGTGTTTTCAGGTCATGTACCTCAGTGCCTTGTTCTTGGTGTGAGGATCTGACAGGTCATTAAGGATGGTTGTACTTGAATTATTTACATTTTACTTTTGCTGTTTGGCCTGATGGCTGTTAACAGCCACTGACACTATGGAACCACTTTCTAGTGAAACCTCTGATGAGACCCTTCACCTGTACCTGCTCTGCTCTCTCTGCTCCCTAGATCACCTGAACAGAGGAGCTGGGACTTGGCATGTGCCACTTAACATTGCACAACATTGCTCTAGGAACACCAAGAGAAATTTACTATTTCACTTGATCATCAAATCAATTTGTCCCTTCCAAATTCACTATAAAGTGGGTCTGCTATGACTCTGAGCTTCAGAGAAGCCCATGCTGATGACATTGCATAGATTATTGCATCCTAATCTTGCATGTCTTTTCTCAAAGCTTTCTTTTATTTTTAATTTATATTTCCTTTCTTGCTGCAGTTTTTTTTTCTCTTATTTTGTATTGTAGGATCGGGATATTCACCCCTGGAAGATGATGAGGATGTTTATGCACGCAGTAGATACAAAGGTGAATGCTTTGCTTATATGCTAAAGAGAATCAACTGCTTGCTGACAGAAAGCTTCATTCTTTTTTCTTTCATGGATTATGCAATCTTGGTGATCCACCTCCATGTTTTTTCTCATGGATATGTAGATCAAGTTTTAATTTCTACTGTTTTTAACAATGGAAATTAGACCAAATATTGATCACAGCTCTTTCATGCACCTGAGTAAGTAACTTTTACATTGCTTTTGCTTCTGGAGGATCAGGTTGTTGAATTATGAAAATCAGGAAGAGCTTCTCTTTCTTATCCATACATGCTAACAAAACCATCAATGGTAAGCTGACTCAAAACCTGGGCTTACTCATGGTAATGTATAGAAGTACATGCAAGAGAACTTGGTTTTCATTACTTTTTTCTTTCTATAAAATTGTTTGCATTTCAGGTTAACCTGCTACCTGAAATGTCAAGTGAAGTGTGTTTGACAAATGTGTGTGTGCATTCCAAAACCAAATTATGTATCTGGATGAGTGAACAGATGGGCATGTTTATAAAGCAAATTCAGGTTTTCTTCCCTGTTCTGGAAGACTTTGCCATTCAGCAAAAGTGAGAAGTTTTTTGCCACTACCAGTAAATCTTCCATTTGCTGTGTCCATTTTCTAAAAAGTCTGCTTTTGTCTTAAAATCACTCTTCTCTGCCAAAATCCCTCAGAAGCCTAGACATTAAAGAAACATAGCATTTCATTTGCCACTTAAATGGTAACTGTTTCTTTTTAGTAAATTAATCTATGGACATATTATTGTCATCATTATTTTGATTACTTGAGAATACTGTTCATTGGTGTCTTGTTGTACATTATTCATTCTCTGCAAAGAATCAATGGGCCATATGAGAGTTAAATCATAAAATAATTGAGACATTTATGAACAGCCAAGGGGAAAGCACAGCTTTTATGGCTATGTTGCTGTTTTCATAAATGTCTCATCTTCCTCCCAGTAAAATACTCAAGTATAAAATTTGGTTTCAAACATATGCACGAATAATTCTCTAAAGCTTTATTTAGGTTAAGTCGTTTTTCTTTACCTTTTAACATGTGATTCTCTGCAGATACATAGAAAAAGAACTCAGAGATCATGAAGATAAATCAATGCCAATTCATGCCAGGGCAGGCAAGTAGTTAAAATGTGGATTCTGTGTAAATTCCTTTTGTATGGTGATCCAAAATGGATTATACTTATGTCAGCCAAAATGTCACCAGGGTAAGTGAAACACAATGACTTGTTCACACAGATATGAAAAACCATCCCAAGTATGGAAGCCCTACTGCCAAATGTTGAGGAACAGACAATGTGAATCTAAGAGTATAAAGCATTAGAACAGAAAAGGCTGATTCTTCATTAGCATAATTTTTTATGTTGGTTTTAGGGGGAAGGAGATGGAGAAAGCAAGAAAAAATGGACTGCGTAGCAATCTTCAGAACTTCTCAGATGTGCAGTCCAGCATTTTGGGTGTGGCCCATTTCTTAGCAAATAAAATTTACCAATAACAGGAACTGAACAGATTTTTGTAATTGATGTTCACATATGTAAGCAGCATTGTTTTCTTTCTTTCTACACATGTGCAAGCGAGCCCACAGATTCATCCTCTTTGACATCTGCAAACAAAACATTGCAGTTTATTGGGAGGGGTAAAAATCGGCCTCCTACCAAACCCTTTTGTCTTCATCTGGATGTTTTCCCACTTGCTCAGCTTTCTAGAGAAACATGGCCAAGATTTTCTGTGCCTACAGCATTTTTAAGGAGTTTTTCCCTTCGTCCCTGGTGAACCATCAACTCTGTTGCTGGTGTAGCAGCAAGCAGCAGTACAGCTGGTCACTGTGTGAAGGAAGGGCTCAGCTGAGGCTGGTGTTTAAACAGGACCAAGGGGCTGGGGGAGATGATGCTCTAGAAAATGCTTTCCTCCCTGCCACTTGGCATCTCTGATCATATTTCATGAGGAAATGTTTCCTGAATACACCAGTTCCTGTGTCCCTCACAGCTCCAGTCCTGCTGCTCTGGTGATCCTCATTCCTGATGGGTTTTCTCAGATACTGTAAAGATCAAGCAGTATTCATAGCTCTAAAGGCAACATTGGGGCTTCAACCATTTCTGTTTGCTGCCTGTTTTCCAGTGGTTTCAAACACAGGATTGAGTCTCTGTAGTGTTTTACTACTAAATGAAAATTCAGGCTGTTGTACTACTGAGGGACTTTTTACGGTTTTTTTCTGCTGCAAACTTTCTATCAAACAAAAAAACCCAGTATGTAGTCCCTAAAATCTCAGATTTCAGTTGGGTGAACAGAGCCTGGTAAAGATGGTGAAGTTCATAAAAGATGCCTGGGAAACCTCTAACTTTTGTAATCCCTAAAGCTTCAGGAACATGGCTGATCTTGCCTTGAGGCAGGGAACAGCTTGTGTAACCCCTTGGGGCTTCACACAAACATAATATTCCACAAGTGCTCTGTGTAGCTGCTTACCCTTTGAAAACCAATATTTGCCTTCACTTAAAAATAAGCAAACTTTGATCTGAAACTTTGTTGTATTGTTTGATGTGCTTTTCAAGTTAGCTGGGTTTTTTTTTCCAGCAGTATCACTTGGTCTAACCCCCAGTATTTGTAAATGGCTTGTAAACCCTGCCTCACCCACTCCTAATCACAGTCAGTTCTAGAGTAAGTATTATAATGTTTTAAATTAAAGAAGTTGCTCCTAAGCTCTTCAAGTTATCTGCATCCGAAAGCATGTTTGCTTTTGTTTTTCTTTCTGGCAGAACCATTTGGTCCAGTGCAAGATGCATTTTGCCACTGTCTAGGAGCTTTGTTTCTCATTGTAAACCACTGTAGCTGCAACAACACTACAGGAAAGGCTTTTACTTTTTCAGTACTGTGTTTCTGCATTAAACTGCATTTTTTAGCTGTTAGCTACCTTATATATATATATAAATATATATATATATGGGTAGCTGTCAAATGTGTTTGTAAAACCACAAAAATTTGCAGAAAAACTCAGGCAATTTGCAATACCTGAAACAGCTTCTTTGCCCTCCTTATTTTATTTTTATTAGCCTCTTGATCATGTTGCAAAGCATATTTGTCTTAACACCCTTTACAAAGGAAGTCAGTGTGCATTTGGAGTTTATACATGTGGAAAACCCAAGGCATAAATGTCTTGAACTGATTTGCTGAAGGGTTACATAACTGGCTGGGGTGAAAGCTCAGCCCAGATGAGTTTTTATCACCCAATCCTGCCCTTGCAGATAGTGTTATCTTAATAACTTCAGGTTTAAGCCATTCTGTAGAAAAACTGAGGCCTAGTTCTAAGTTAATGACAAGCTTGGGTGTGTAAATAAATTGAAGTTTAAGGTCTCAGTGCATGGGAAGAGCAAGCGGGACAGAAAAGCTGGAGAGTTTGGGCATGAGACCACTGAAGTGGAGATCATTGGAAGCTCAGGAGTAGGAGGATTTCTGCAGGAGGTAAATGAGACAGAGGCTGTGAATCCCCCAGAGAATAGTTGGAGATGGTGCTGAGACTGCACCAGCAGCCCTGGGGTAGCAGCTGAGGCAGAGCTGGCTGTTGGCATCACTCATTTTTTCAGCAGTTGACTTCTGTTCCCATTAGCTCACACTCCTCATGTTGTCTCAGTTTTAATCTGGTGCACAACAGGCATGAAAAATGGGAGCCATTGTGATGCAGCCCCTCAACAAAATGGCCCGAGTCAGTGGATGTGGGGATTTTTTAAAAGTGTTTTGAGAGCTGTGGGATAGACATCAGGGTGAGGGACAGGAAATAGTTCTAAAAAAAATCAAATCCCCAAACCAAAACCCATTTTCCACCAAAGCACTTCGCATAATTGTAAGGTAAATAGCAGAAGATGTATTTGACATTCAGAAAACAGGCCTATAGGTGGGAAGAAACAGAGCTGGGATGATTGTGTGGGTAAGCCAAAAAGCTGAACTGTACTCTGCCCTTAACCTGAGGGTTGCTGTTAGACTGGCCTGCTTGTGTCCTGTCTCTCAGTTACTGTGTTTTGGTGACACTGGGAATAATTTCATCTACACATCTTTGTAAAAGGTTTTTACTTGTATTAATGAAAGACAAAAATAAACATATCACAGTACAACTGCTTCAGAAATGGACTAGTCTAGAGGAAATGAGCCCTTGGTCTAGGAAAAAGATTGTTAATTGATTTAGTGTCTGCAGATGCTATTTGTGTTTACTCAGGACCAGCACCGCAAATTACAGATGTAAAGTGTAGTTTCCATTGGGGAAATATAAATATGTCCTAGAAACATAGCACACTGAATATAAATATCCCATGTGTGAGAAATGCTGTATTGATTGTTGTTTATTTATGTGTGGAGCTGATCCAACTAGTGTAGGAAAATATACTTAATAACTATGGAAATTAAGCTAGAAGGGAACATCTGCCAAGCACGATCTAGGAAGTTTTTTAATGTTGTGACTTTGCGAGTATGCAAGGCTAAAAACTCATGTGTTTTGTTTGTTTAGGGGTTTTTTTTCCATATTTCATGCAAAGTTCAAATGTTTTTTCATGCCCATCCCTCGTGTCACACATTGTCACTCAGGATTTCAGGATTTGTTACCTTTCTCTTTTTGCTTTGCAATCCCTCCCTTCCACCCTCTCCCAGTACATGCTTTTCAAATCTTGGATCTGAGAAAGGGGCAGGCTTAGTCACTGCTTGTGTAGGAAACTCCAACCGAGGAGCTGCCCATTTTCTTGGTGCACCCTGTTGACAAAGCTAAACAAAGGATGTGAAACTTTGGCTGGGAAGGGAAGTCTCTACTTGATACTGTTCTCAGCACCACAGTGTGGTGGTAAATCCTCACAAGGTGGGGATTTATCCCCCATATCCTGAATATTTTACAGCATAGTCCTGGCCAGTTAATAAAGGCTCAGTTTGAGCAGGTTCAACGTGACCTGTTGGCAATATGAATTCTGTTAGTGGGATCTTCTAATTGTGGGAGAGCTTGAACCATCACTGACTTTTGCAAGGTACAGATTATTATGGAAGCAGAACTTATTTTTTTTAATGAACACTAAGCTAAGTGTGGAAAGCTGAAAACTGCACCAAGATATTCCTAATGCAAGCTTCTCTTATCAAAATGCATTTAGATGTGTCTGCTTAAAAACAAGAGGGAAAAGCAGCCCAGTTGTCATCAAACTGCCCACATGGTGGCACACTTATTCCATGGACAAAAAGCATAGTAAAACCCCACCTGCCCTCCCAAGCCCTCCAGTATAATGGCTACAATGTTTAATGTTTGTCATAAAAAAAAAAAGCTTCCAGTTTTAAAGGGCTGACCTCCTCATGTGTAAGTGCATCTCTCCAGTGTTCTCCACTTGAAAGATTGGTGCCTTTTTAAATAAGGGCTTTTTTCCCTTTTCTTCTCTGTGACCTTGATTAAGCAAAATGATTTTATATTTGTGTCTGAACCTTTACATTTTTCTAATTGCTTTGCATGGGCTTTTTTTCTTCTCTGTGCCAGAAACACCGTGGTGCTCCCCCATTAAAGTGAAACATGGTTATGCAAACTGCAGGACACCTCAAGGGGAATATTACAAGAATGTGTTGGGCACAAGATGTGATATTCGTTGTCAGAAAGGCTACGAACTGCATGGCCCTCACCAGCTGATTTGTCAGTCAAGCAAACGCTGGTCTGGGAAGGTGCTATGCAAACGTAAGTGGTTGCAAAATTTCTCTGTGTGTGACTTGTGCTCCAGGGTCAGACAATAAATTCTTGTTTGTCATTGAAACTGCTCTTTGGATTTTTTTTTTTCATTTTAAAGGTCGGCAGTATGCTTGGACATGTAGATTAGTTTGTTGTTGAAAATCTCACAGGGGTACATGACATGATAAGTGTCTCAGTGGTACAAACACTCATGGCAGATACAGAATATTTTGTCAATGTGAGATTTTCATTTGTGGGAATAGTTTTATGACAGAGCCATAAAGCTGTTTTAAAATATTGTCCATCTTATACTTTCTAAGTTGACACAGTTTGTATCAGATGTCTAAATGGGCTTTTACAGTAAAACATTCTGAGAAGGGAGGAATAGGTACTTGTCATACCTTTTCTCATATAAATATTGTATCAGCCCACTAATGCTTATGTAGAGTTAAATTTGAAATGCAGCTAATGAGAACAGTGTTGAAAAACCTCACCTAGAAGAAGAATTTCTCCCACTTACTGTTTGCCAGCTGTGTCTTTATTTCTGTGTAATACCCCACATGTGCATTACTGTAACGGGAGTGTAACAAGTTTCCAGAGGTCTTTGTTTCCTTTTCCAGAGAAGCGTTGCCCCACGCTGTCCATGCCAGCCAACGGGGGCTTCAAGTGTTTGGATGGTGCCTACTTTGGCTCGAGGTGTGAGTACTACTGCTCGCCGGGGTACCAGCTGAAGGGCGACCGCATCGTCACCTGCATGGACAGCAAGGCCTGGAGCGGCCGCCCCGCCGCCTGCGTTGGTAAGGGGGGTTTGCTCTGCATCCTGAGGCACCTGCCAGTGCCCGAGCCCTGCACACATGAATTCCAAAAGGCCTTTTTTGTCCAGTTCATGGGGAGAAAAAGTTACTGTCCCTCTTAAGGATGCAGAGAACAGTTTTACAAAGGTACGAGGATCTGTCACTCAGTACTTTCAGTCCCGAGCCAGTATGCAAGCACTACCTCTTTAACAGAGGTGAGTCTGGTGTAAATGGCCAGCACTTTACAATGCTTGTGGTAGCCTTTGGTGATTCCTGAGTGACTCCTTGGGAGCCTGTGATGACTGTGCTGCTCTTCCAGCACGTTCTCTGTGCTGGAGTCTGTCACACTCTTTCTGCTTAATGATTAAAAGCAGGTTTGAAAGTAAACCTGTTGTCCAAACTGTTTTTCTTCCTTGGGATCACGGTCTTCAAATATATCCAGAGAATGTGAATGGATTGTTGTTACCAGCATGTTTGCAGTGAGCTAATTTAAATTTCAGCCTGGTTCACTCTAGTTATGCCAGCAATTTTCATTATGTAGTCAATGGTCTCCTGGTAACCTCAGCTGGAAGAAGTATTTCTATATCCATAAATCAGAAGAGAGATGAACAAATATTGAGATTTAACTTTCCTGACTACTAATGAAATTTCAGCACATAGTGAAGTCTCAGCCTGTGAGTGCCCCTGTTTCTGGGAAGCCTCTGATAAAAGCTTCAGCAGCCACCCACAAAGGAAAGTATTTTTTGGCCATCTGAAATGGCTACCAGTAATTTAAAGCATGTGGGTGGTAGAGTGTTTGTGCTTTGTGTTCTGTGTGTATGATAATTTGGTTTTCCTCAGAATGCCTGTGTCTCAGTCTAGGTTGGCAAATGGCTTTGGAGCCTCTCCACTGTGGCCTGATGTTCATAAAATGTTTTTCAGGTTTCCTGTTACTTGGTGTTGTACAAATGTAGAGATGAACTGTTAGGTCTAGACTGTTAGTGGCATCTCTTTGTTTTTATATGCAAAAATAAGCTTTGTCCTTCTCAGTGGTGTGGGCAGAGGAAGAGAACAAACCTTTTAAGTTTGGAAATGATAAAATATAATCCTCTGTATTTCCTGGTACTTTCAGAAGCTCATCTGTTTGCAGAGATGGTGTGCTTGTTACAAAGGATGCTGTCTTGCAGCATAAAGTAAGCAAGTACTTTAAGCAGCAAAGAAAAGAGGCTAAGTTAGCACTAACACTTCTTTTTCATTCCAAAAATGCAGAGTAGTTGTTGCATAGGGTTTCAAGTCCCAATTGTTGCCTAGGATTGCAAGTCCCAAGTAACCCAGTAGATTAAACCCCAGTAGTACTAGGATTTAAGTTGTGGTAATACTGCATAGTTTGGAGAAAGTCCCTTCAAATCTTGTGTGCAGAGTTCCTATATGCAAATAGTGAGGTCTGCTGTTAGCAGACTGTTTAACAAGGTTATATTTTGACCTCTTGACAGGCAGGATAGAGATTTTTTGTGGCCAGACATTGTGGCCAGACACAATTCTAACAGTACAATGACGTTTGCAATTGGACACTTGTTCCTTAGTGTCATTCAGAAGTTACAGAACTGCAGCCTACACAGTGGCCAGGAGAGGACTGGCTGAAGGGCTCACTTTCAACTGAGGTGTGAAATTGAGGGGAGCAATGAAATACAAAGGCAAAAAAGGCTGCTTAATTTCTTAACTTTCATATACAATTAGTTGCTCTGTGCACAGTGGGGATGCTACTCGTGATCAGAGGCATAGGCTGGTAAACTTCATGTCAAGGAAGTGTCCTGGGGATTCCACAGCTTTTGGCATTGAGTATAGCTAAAATTACTTCATACCTGAACTTGAAGTGTTCTTGTAAACAAGGGGCTTTCCTTTTATACTGCATAGTTGCACTGTGTAGCATTTTTGCAATAAATTATGTGGGCGTCACAGTGCAGCAGTGAAGATCCAGGTAGGAAAGGCATAAGGCCTTTCAGTAGTCAAATATATATTCGTTAAAAGGAGGGGAAAAAGATACATTTTTTTAATTAGATATGTTCTAGCAGTGACTTACAGAAGTCCTTAGAGTTAGTGAGTATTCTGTCCTAACAAAGCAGACTGTCTCCTGTCCCCACCCTGTAAGAGGGAGGCTATCCCTTATGTTGCTGAAATAATTTTGATTAAAAGAAAAATCAGTGTACAGCTGGTTTTGGTTATCAGTTAGCTAAAAATGCCAATATTCACTTGAATAATATTTCCATTATATCTTTAATGCACTGTAGCATGTCTTGAAATAGATACTTTCCTCTAGAAGACTGAAAAATGTCACTGTTTTTTCTCCTGGGAAGATTGCCTTTCCCTGCTGATTGTGTAGCAGAGGTTGTGGTAAATGGCTGTCACCAAGCTAAGTCATCCTTTTGTCACATCCTGAGGCTGTATTGATAGGATGCTTGAAATTTAGTGCTGGCTACTGATGTAAGACATTATTATAAGAGTTACTAGGAAATAATCAAATGCAGTATTGATTCTCATTACAAAATGGTAATTGTGCCAGTCTTCTGTTGTTTCTCATTTTGGCATTACTGCAGGAAAAATAACCAGCATGTTATTTTATAGTTACAGAGTAACATGCAAAGTTACCATACAGAGACAGACTGATGTCCACTGTGCTTTAAAAATGTTCTTAATCACATTAACTACTGCACAGATGGACAAAGAAAAGAATGCAGGTGAACAGAACATCCAGGCTCCTTGGGTGTGATCTTGGACATCCCTCCTTGGCATTCAAAGCCATCCATTTGTCGACATTACTTCTTAACTGAACTGTGTACAGAAATGTACAGTAACTACTTTTGGTTGGGTTTTTTGGATTGCAAAGGGCTGCTCATTGCCAGCTCTCCTTATAAAAAGGTGAGAAGCAGAGGCTCCATGTGCCTTTTGCTGGGATGAATCCAGGGCTGAGGAGGCCGGCTGGAGGTGGTCCTGGCTTACCCTGACAGCAGGGAAGGAGCTGTGAAGAAAATGCACAGCTCCAGCAGATGCTCCAACGCCCTTTTGTGTGACACTGATTCCAACAGATACTGAGCCTCCAAGGATCCAGTGCCCGAGCGTGAAGGAGAAGGCAGCAGAGCCCAACAAGCTGACGGCCAGAGTGTTCTGGGACACGCCGGAGGGGCGCGACACCGCCGATGGCATCCTGACAGAGTAGGTGAAAATCTCTGCCTGTTTGTATTCTCTCCTTCTTACTCTTTTGTTAGCAACTCAGCAGGCCAGGGACCCTTTTCCCTTCATTCCTCCAAGGTGTTTTTTTGTAGCTGTTGCATATCACTGCTCTATGAAGAATTGCATGTTTAACTGGAAAAGCTGGCAATTTAGAGGTGAGTTGTTCAGGAGCTGGTTACCCAGTTGTGGTTATTTAGAGCTGGTGGAATAGACAACAGCAGCATTTTGACTGCTCCTGTGAGGTTTAGCAGAGCTGCCTTGTGGGTCTCATAATTAACAAGTTTTCTTACAACAAGTTACCTTTTGTACATTGGAGGTAACAGAAGAGATAAGTTTGACTGTCTTAAAAAAACCCAAAGTGTGTCACAAAATAATACCTGCAATCATCTTTAGGTTTCTTCTTAAGGTAGTGCTGGCTACTGATGTCCCAGGATTCTGCAGTTACCTTTTAAGTTACATTTCTTGTTTGCAGCCTTGATGAATTTAAACATTGGTTTTAGATACAACACTTGAAAATTTCCTTGCCACTTTCAATGGTTTCACAGTCCCATTTTCCAGAAGAGCAGGGTGTACTTCTGGTGGTACTGCTGTCTCTGATTTTCCCGTTTTTATCATGCAGGATTTAGGTCAGTCTGGATTATTGTAATGGTGGGAGCATGGAAAATCTGTTTCTTTCAGTAAGCAAGTTACATCACTACATTAGTGGACTGGATAAGCTTAAAAGCTCCAAGTTGTTAAGCTTGAAGATGTTTACATGTTCAATGTAAACATCTTCAAGCTTTTTTTGTTCAGTTTCATGTGAACACAAAAAACCTAATAAAAGACAATTATATTTCCCTCTATAATTTAATAATTTCATAAAGAATTCATTACATAATTAAAAACTTAATTGCCATTAAGGTCTGATGTAACAATTTGGTGGCAATTAACAACATCAAAAACTGCACCTGGTAAAGTAAAATCTTGAAAAATGTCAGAATGGAGAAATTCCTAGGTCTTTTTGACAAAGGAATATCTTATAGGCAAAAATTGGGGAATGTTCCATGTAGACTTTGTCATATGAGTAACTGTTGTCAGCTGAAAAGAGCCAAGCTGATTCAATGGATGCTTTTCCATAAATCACATCTATATTTTTATAAAATATTGCTAAATTGTGCTATTTTATAGAGTATGCAGTGCTTTTCTTAAAAAGTGCACAGTCCTTCAGTTTCAGGAGTACAAAAGCTTTTCCATTACATGGAAATCTCTTTGGTTACATGCTCTCTGCTTCAATACAGAGATTATGTTCTATATATCTGAATTCTCCCACCCTGTTTGCAAGACAGGGCCAAATTCCAGGTGAAAATGCTGTGGATCACCACACCCTTACGCTGTGACACTGAATCTCACTTTCTGTTCCATTTCTGTACATACTAACAGTCCCAAATGACAGTCACAGGAGCAGTTCAGAGCAGCCAGATGGGAATACATCCCCACTGTAAGAGGCTGGAAGTTTTCTTTTTTGATGTTGACTTTTTCTTTGGTAAGAAGGAAGCTTGAGTTCCTCTGGGCATGATGGGCTTGGCTACACTATGAATTGTTTTATAGGAAGGGAGCAGACCCTGCCCACTCTAACCCCCTTGTCTTAGCAGTATAGGTACCAAATTTAAATACTCTGGTTGCTGCTGCCCAGCTTTTTCCTTTGCTTACTCCCAAGTCTTCTGTCCTGCAGGCAGCCAGACAATCCTAGCATGCACAAACATCCCTGTTCAGGCTTTTACAGCATTGTGAGTAAATAAATACTGGTGAATTTATGAATATCTGTCCTGTTTTATCTCTTGGTTTAGTGTTATTTTGAAAGGCCTGCCACCAGGGTCACATTTTCCAGAAGGCGACCACAAAATCCAATATACTGTGTATGACAGAGCTGAAAACAAAGGCACTTGCAAATTTCTTGTTAAAGTCAGAGGTAAGGATGGTGTTTTACCCTGTAAACACAGACACTGATTTGCACCTGGCTTAGTAGGCAATTTGAGAATGTTCTCATTTCTGTATTTATCTGCATATGTCTGTGTTTATAAACTCCTGTGATGATGCTGAAGGGGAGAACAGAGTCTTACTGAAGACCCTGGAGGTCAGGTTTGCAGCATTCTTGCACATCCAGGAAGAGCCGCTTTGATCAGCCCTGCCTCCAGCTCCACACCCCTTCCCTTCTGCCAGCTTCTCTGTGACATGTAGCCTGTGAGCTGCTGAAACAAGGAGGCGAAAGCATTTTTTTCAGCTGAGGCTCACATCTCTCGAGCAGGGCTGCCCTTTCACAGGCCCAGATGTTAACCTCTGGAGCTGAATGTACAGAGGTGACCTGTAGTTTTCAGCTTCAGCCCTTTGTGCTCCCTGACCTTTTGTCACATGCACACACCTACACATCTATTTCATTTTACATAAGAGTGAGGGGTGAGGGAGTTCGGGTTGGTTGTTTGGAGTTTTTAAATGTATGACTAATAATACAGAAAGCAAACAGAAAAATGTCTTTGGTACTGGTATTCCACTGACCTGTGCTGCCTTAGTAACAAATGGTGATTCATGCTGTGTCTTTCATTTTGGTGGTTTTTTTTTTTAATTTCTCTTGCTCAAAGTCAGGCGCTGTGTGAAGTTAAATGCTCCAGATAATGGCTACATCAAGTGCTCAGGTGATGGAAATAACTATGGTGCTACCTGTGAGTTCTCCTGCATTGGGGGCTACGAGCTGCAAGGAAGCCCAGCTCGAGTCTGCCAGTACAATTTGGGGTGGTCAGGAGTGGAGCCAACCTGTGCACGTAAGTGAGTATTTCACCACTCTCCCAGGAGGAATCCAGCACAGTGGTTCTTGAGGCAGTGAGAATTTGGGAAGGGGGTGTGTGTGGTGGAATACAGCTGCAGTGTCCCAGAGGTAGGAAACTTAACATCACCTTTGTCTCCCCTGCCAGTTTGCGCTTATGGCTGAAGCCTTTGCTGCCTTTGACTGCTCTGTCCCAGAGTTTGTTTTAGCTCAAAGCTTTCTACAAGACCTCACATCCTGGAGTCATTTCATTGTGAAAGCTAGAGCAGCCTACAATAAAGTTGTTGGCTTGAATGAGGCCAGCATTTCACCCATGTCTTCTTTATTATTGTTTCTCATTCTTGTATTTCTGCTGTCTAACTCTGTCTCTAGAAATAGATCTGTTTTGAGTATGCTCCATAACTTTTGTTTTAATTTTATTCCAGCCATGAATATTAATGTGAATGTGAGGACTGCAGCTGCACTTCTGGATCAGTTTTATGAGAAGCGGAGGCTGCTAATTATTTCTACTCCTACTGCAGCTAACTTCTTCTACAGGATGCAGCTGGGGATGCTGCAGGTAAAACACATTTAAGGGGGATGTGCAACTATTTTTTTTCTTTAAAGAAGGACACAAGAGGACAAGTTCCACTTTTATATAAATCTACAAACTTCAGCTGTTATATTGTAGCCACTGGAAGATCTGACTCAAGCACTTGTGTTTCCAGATTAATCCTTTTCACAGGGGGGTGAGTTGAAATATCCCCCCAGTCTCTAACTCAGCTCCATTCTGGATTGTGCTGCCTCTGACCAGTTGCTGAATCCCAGGCAGTTCTGGCCTTTCCATCCTCCCCAAATTAATTTAACTTGTGCTTAATAATAATTCTCCATTTCAGCTGCTAAGGAAGTTTAAAAAAAGCCCAAACCCAACCCTCCAGCTCTTGAGCAGCTCATGCAGACCAGGCTTACAAAATTTGATACTACAATGCAAGGAAGTGTGAATAGCTTCAGAAATAAAAAGTGCACCAGCAAACAAAGGACCAGAGACACAGCACAGAAATCATCCTGAGTGCTGGAGATAACACTGGGGTATTTTGTTCCAAAAAACCCAAAACACCTGGTAGTTTTCCTTCTTATATGTTGTAAGTGTGATGCCCTTGTTGGCTTTTTTCTAGACTTAGGGATAGATCTCCAAAATGTGTATGTGTCCTCAGGGAAAGGGAGGAAAGGAACCAATCCTGTTTTCTTTCACATCTGCTTCCGTGTTGTTTTTTCTTCTCACAGGTTGTAAAAAACGCAGTATAAATAATCCTTGAGATATGAATGTGATGATGTTTTTAACTACTGGCTTAAATTATAGTAGTATTTAGGAAAGAAAACCAAAGCAGCTCCTTTTCTCTATTAGATAAACTTGGGAAGAAAATTCAATATATTGATCAAACTGAATTTAATGGCTATAGGACATTTTCCACTTCTTGACAGTGGGCAAATGAGTTGGCATGGAAGAAAACTTTCTGAAGTCAACTTCTGTTTCACATAATTTGCTTTGATTGTCGAATTAGATTATTGGTACAATGCTTAGTATCCTGTCATCTTTTCATATACCTACAGAGACAAGTTTATTCTTCTCCTAGGTGGTCCCTGTGTGTTGGTTTTCTTAAGAGTATCTGAGAATCTGTTACTTAACCTCTACTGGAGTCATGAAGCTCCAGTTCTTTGCCGTGAGAATTTGAGTGTTTGCAAAATATGCTCTCAAATCAGTTTAAAACATTTAACTAACCTAAGAAGAGAGGGCTCTGTGAACATTTGCTGCACACTCACAACATGACCCTGTTCTCTGAGGGATAACCAGCACCCCTCTTTCTCCTCTTAACCCTTGCAGCCGGCACAGTGTGGCCTGGACCTGCGACACGTCACCGTGGTGGAGTTGGTTGGTGTCTTCCCAGCACAGATAGGAAGAATAGGGGTGAAGCTGCTGCCCCCATCACTTGCTCTGCAGCTCAGGTAAAGGAAGCTCTCACTGCTGTTGTGTTTGCACCTCATCCTGCAAGTTGCATTGCTTTGGATCCCTGCATCTTACTCTCCAAATTCATGTATTCTATTCTAACGTACACAGCAAGATGCTGGAAAGTAGATACTGGTGAGCACACTTTAGGATTTATTTGCTCTCTGTGTAAAAGCTACACCAAATTAAAACACAATAACAAATTTATTTAACTATATATTTAATATGACCATGTTCACAGGCATATAAATCTGTATTTTGGGGTGCTGCCACTGAAAACACTTCTGTGTGTACAGTCTGTGTGTATTTGTATTGGATATATAAATGTATGCCCCTTGCTGCTTTGCAAGGACAGCCCCAAATGGCAGAGACAGCCCATCCTCTCCAGGGCTGGTGGTGGTTGTGGCCAGACATAAAGGGGAGGCAGGGAAAGGGGAAACTCTCTGAAGTCCCACATGTAGGAATGAGATGGGCAATATTTCAAAGAGGAAATCATCTCAGCCTCCCCAGCCCGACTGCAGCAGCAGCAGTTTTACTGAGGTGCCTAAACTGTTTTGACTTGGGTTTAGACTGGGAGAGGATTGGTTTTCACTTCAAAGGGAGACTTCAAGTGCCAGCATTTCCTAGGGACTGGAAGCGGAAAAAAAAAAGCCATAAGTGATGGCCTCATTGGCAGGAAAATAAAGAGTTGTTTAGAAAATAGTCAAGGAGCATTTTAGGCAACATAATCTATGCTATGCCAGAGGAAAGGCAGTAGTTTTTAATTTTGAGACAGTGACAAATTGCTGACACAGCAGCGAGGGGATTTTTAAAAATTATTTTAAAAAACCCTGTTCTTAATAAAAGAAAAAGGAGAGCACAAAAATCTTTATTTTGAGAAAATAAAGATTCTTTTACTAAAGTTGAAATGGTTTTCTTGTGGCTCTGTAGAAAATAATAAGCTCTCTTAACACCTCATTCCCTGATCCTCTGCAACCTTTAATGAAGCTACATTTCAGAAACTGGTATTGTATGACCTGCCCTGAACTCAGTGAAAGTTAGTTTTCCATTGATTTTTTCTTTGTTGTTGCTTAGTGTGTGAATTACAGCTTTCCAGTTCTGCAAGGTGCTCAAATCAATATGAAATGCACGCTTAAGAATAAAGGTGTTGTCCAGAATTGACATTTCAGTAAGCTAATGAGCACAGGTACCCCAGTTAAAACTTTGGATAGCACAGAAGTTTAGCATTTGGATTTTAGGAGCATTTTTTCTTAGGTGATATGGCACAAGATGAATGTAGTTTTCTATCATCATTGCTTAGCTTTAATCTTTATTTTAGTTTGAATTTAATAGCCAAGCTCCCTAATTGCAACAAGACTATGCCTAGAGCACTCACACTTGTTAGGAGGCTGAGGAAGGCCAATTCTGGTACTTCAGACCTTTCCAAAATCCCCCAGACTCTTGTTGATGGCAGCTTTCTCTCATTCTCTCATGGCTGCCTGAATTTATTTACCCCACACTAACAATGTTGACTGACTGCATATCTAAGGATCTTCTAGTAGATTACTGCTTCAAGCAAAAGATGAAAAGAGCACCACAGATAAAATTTTGTTACTTATGTAGCTTTTGCTACTTGAGGAGCTTAAATGACCATTTCTACCATTTTGGAAGAACTGCTCCATGATTAGCAATGACTTTTGTTCCTCTCAATTCAGTCACAGATGATTATTATTACTAGGTAGCAGTGAAATCAGATTCCAGTAATTTTGTCCTGCTTTTCCATACTGTGATTTTTATGCCAAGGAAAGCCAAGAAATGGAGGCCAAGAAAGGGAATAGTCTTTTAACTCCAGCTTCATCATAAGGATTTTCTTTAGGAATTGTTCATACTCCCTTTTTTGTCTAACCTTGTTTCACTCTTGTGACAGCAGTGGGTACTGGCCGAGAGCAGAGCTGGGTGCAGGCAGCTGCTCCTTATCTGGCTCCTTGTTAATGCTGAAACCAGAGGGACTCTGTGTAGGTCCTGTGAGCATCTCCACCCTCCTGTGCTCAGACTCCAGAGACTGGTGCTGCCCTGTAACAAAACCAGTACAAAACCAGTTCCTTACTTTGCAGGCTGCTGCTGAGGATCCCCCATTACAGCTTCAACATCGTGGTGATGGACAAGCACGGCATGGACAAGGAGCGCTACCCTTTCCCAGCAACACCAGCTGAGCTCTTTGCCCTCATTGACAAATTCCCCTTGAGAAAAGATGAGATGAAACTGCAAGCAGAGATTGGTCAGTCGTGTCCCTAATTCAGCATTTCAGGGCCTGCAGTTGTCGGTGAATTTCTTTTTTAATCCACATAAATTCTCCCCTTGGTGCTACGCAAAGCATGGCTTTTGAAATCACTGATGGGATTTTTTGTGAGTATTGGTAAATCTCTCCAGCCATGTGGGTGCTGTGCATAGAAGGGTGCACGATGCTCTTTGGTACTTGCAGTCATCTTTAGATCATAGAATGGCCTGGGTTGGGAGTAACTTTAAATATCATGGAGTTCCAACCCTGAAAAGGGCCATCTTGCACTAGATCAGGTTGCTCTTAGCCACATCCAGCCTGGCCTTGAACACAGCCAGGGATGGGGTATCCACAGCTTCTCTGGGCAGCCTGTGCCAGGGCCTCCCCACCTGCACAGTGAAGAATTTTTCCCAAATATCTAATCTCAAACTGTTCTCTTACAAGTTGAAGCAATTCCCCCTTGTCTGTCACTGCAGACTGTTGTAAAAAATCCCTCTCCATCTTTCCTGTAGGCTCTGTTCAGGGTCTGGAAGGCCACAATTAGGTCACCCCTAAGCCTTCTCTTTTCCAGGCTGAACAATCCCCATTCTCTCAGCCTTTCCTCTGTCCCTGGCCTTCTCTGGATTTGGTCTGACAGGTTGGTGTCCTTCCTCCTGCTGGGGACCCCACAGCTGGATGAGTTTGGATGTAGGATTTACTACCTATTGGAATTTCTTGTACAGAGAGTGAAGAACTGAGGCACGTTTCTGGGAGTTTATTTTGGATTTTTCATTCAGTGTAAAATTGGGGTTTCTTTCTTACTGTTCATAATTCTTTTTATTAATAAAATATTGTTTTGCAAACAGATTGTTGTCTAAAATTCCTCTTGGGGGTTGAAGGTGGTTGATTGATAAAAAAGTTGGTTCAAAATACATTCTGCACACCATTATAAAAGATGTTAGCCTCACATTGAAAGTGTACAAGGAACCTGCTGGTACCTTTTAGTTCCACTAAAAAAGTGTCAATCACAGACAAAAAGCATAAGCCAGAGGCAACACCAGCATCGATTTTCAGCGGCAGGAAGGAGAAAAATTGGTGATGCAGGAGCAGGGAAGTCACTGCCACAGGGAATATGATGAAGGAGCAGTGATCAGTGTAAGGGATGGGCAGTAATTACTAAGGCCCATGTACTGCAATTCTTAATAGGAACATATGCTCTTACCTGCTACACTTCTGCTTCTGGCTTTTAATGTCCAACAGTCTTGGAGTAGCAGACTTTTTTTTCCCTCTTCACCTTGGAGACAGACCAGGCTGTTGATTTGATGGCAGGGAAACATTACTCCAGGGAAGCATCATCAAGGATTTGTCACTTCCAGAGCTGTGAAAATACTTGTTTGCAAGTCACCACTTTGAAATTAACAGAAAAATTTTCCTGTTTAATAAACAAAATACCAGGAGGCAATCAAAACAGGAAAAAAAATTCATTTGTTTTATTACAGCCCACAGTCTTGACAATCCACTGCAAAGAATACACATCACATGTGAAGAATACAAGTGTCAGAGGAGTGAAAACTGAGTTAATTTGGATGCCTGTTCACAGGGTATGATGGATAATTTGACTGTCTGAGCTAGCACTGCAGCATCTGTGCTGTTCACTCTTGCCCCTCCAGAGCACAGCCTTTTTCAGCCAAGTGCTTGTTTGACTTTGACCATACGGTACAGTTTTAAATTTTCCCGTGGTGTCAGCAGAAGAAGAGTTTTACCTGCATCTTTAAAGCAATCCTTACCAGAATTTGGTCTCTCACATCCTCTGAAGTAATAAACAAAAGAGGAAAGAAAACTCTTTTAAAAAGATTGGTCCTGCAAGTGAATTAATGAGGGAGTGGATATGAGGAGAGGTAAGTCAGGCTTGACACCAGCTAGCAGAAGCTGATTTGTGGGCTGGAGCGTGGCAGTACCAAGGAGGAGCTGTGTGGGGTTTGCCATGTCTCCTGAACTGGATGAGTGTTCCAGTGTTAGCAGAGTGTTGCTGAACACCCAAGAGAGCTGTGAAAGCGTGGCTTGGCCCTGCAGTGCTGGTCCCAAAGGCCAAGGAGATCAGGAGACACCCTGAACTCTGCTGCCAAGTTTGCCAGGATGAGCAACTGAGGGGCAGGGAAGCCCTGGGCTTTCCAAGTGTTGCTGTTAGGAATGAGGGGCAAGGACAGGACTGGTGACAAAAATCACAGAAATACCGTTTCTCTTCCAGACCTGACCAAACAAACAATGAAGTAAATGCTGAAGCCACTGTAAAGGAGCAAGGAGGGTAAGAGCCCGTGGGGTGGCAGGCACAGCTGTGCCCCAAGGTGCCTTCCCTCCACTGCCTAACTGCAGTCAGTGCTTAAGGAGAGCAGGGCTGGGCACACCAGGACATGGACCTGGGGAAGGAGACCAGAGAAGAACCACAGAGGTGGGCAAAGGGCTGGAGCAGCTCTCCTGTGGAGACAGGCTGAGAGCACTGGGGCTCTTCAGCCTGGGAAGAGAAGGCTCCAGAGAGAACATAGAGCAGCCTAAAGGGGCTACAAGAGAGCTGGAGAGGATTTTTCAGAAGGGCATGCAGTGATAGAAAAGGCCTTAAGCTGAAGGAGGACAGGTTTAGATTAGATGTTAGGAAGAAATTCTGAGGGTGTTGAGGGCTGGGACTCTGGAGGTGCTCAGGGCCAGGTTGGATGGGGCTCTCTGGAGCATGTCCAGTGGAAGATTCCCTGCCTACAGCAGGGAGATTGAAACAAGATGATCTCTCAGGTCCCTTCCAAACCAAACCTTTCTGATTCTGTGCCTGTGGAACAGAAGGAGCCCAAGGACATATCCATATACAGACTGCTGTGGCCCCAGTTCTCTGGCTCAGGTCCTTCAGCAGGAACATGCTTAGAGCATGAACCACAGGTGGACAAGTTTAGGGGGTTTTCCCCTCAATTTCCTCACCGAAAAAGGAGAGCAACTGATTTCCAATGATTTAAAATCTATTACAAAAATAAAGATCAGATTTTTCTCCTGTATTGCTGCAATTCCAATCTGCTGCTGCATTTTGATTTAGGTAGAGTCAGTGCATCCAGTCATCTTTCATGACTGGATGAGCAGGAGCAGGGCTTTACAATTGCTACAATCAGGGAAGTGATTGCAATCACTAGGCTGTTACAGGAAATTGAATTAAGTGGAGGAGAGTGCATGAGTGATTGGATTACTAGTTATATTCTGCACAGAACATCTGTTAAAATCCTGTGATTAAGAAAAGCTGTTCTTGATTAGTAATACAAGGTTTCTGGCATTTTCTGTTGTACATTTTTGTGGGGAATGGTGAAAAATACCATGTGCCATCTCTGTTTTGGAGTCAAATCAGACTGCATGTGTGGTATGCAGGGATTTGGTAGAATGGCCTTTGGGGAGTGTTTGAACAGTGGATTTAGTATTTCTGGTTTTATCCCAGCATTTATATATGCAAATATATTCCAGTAACTCATCCTGTACACTTCTGGTCCTAGAAAAATAGAAAAATAACACTGCATAAACAAGTATCTACACCAGTGCACGTTTTCTATTAAAGGTTTCACAGAAAATTCTCCTCTCTCAGTTAGACTGGTTGGAGTTTCTTTGACACTACCAACACAGCTCTTCTTGCCATAGCTCTAATCCTACCACTCTTGTCAAAATGCAAATCTGATTGAAAACACGAATATTAGACCTGTCATAAGTCTTATCCTTTCCATCCCACCTCCAGGCTGTTCATTGCAGATGTGACACATCACAGTGTGGGGATACAGTCATGGGCTGGAGGTTCCTACGTCAGCCTGGGGGTTCTGAGTATGAACCAGAAGACTGCAGTTATTTCAGATGAGAAAAGAATTGCTGTTCCTGACATGCAGCTTCTTTCACAAACAAAACTATTCAGATAAATTGTGTGAGGCAGCAGTTTCTCAGCAAAAAAACAATTTTGTAAACAGCCTGATTTTCCCCAGATTCTACCCAATAATCCACTTGATTAGATGAGAGCAACCCCTGCTCTCACACACCTCTACAGCCGCAGAAGAGAGACAAAATTTGAAGTTGCACATCCCTATTCTTGAAGTTCAAAGCCCTCTGGGGCAGCAAGTGTTGTTTTAATGAAAACAGCAATGATCCTTTACAGCTCTGCACTAAACGACCACAACATGGGACTTCATTACAGCTCAGTACTTACATAAGAGCCTGAGTCAGACTGCATCACATAATTAATGAAAATGCAGAGGCTAAAGAGTAACCTGGAGTGCATTTAAATACTCTTACGATCACAACCCATTTTTAAATGGAGGTGAGGGAATCATAGAGCTCAGGCTGTGCAATCTCAGTGCTTGATCACTTCCAGCCACTCCCCAGAGTCTCTGTTCCTGCTGTACACACACAGGAAGTGAAAAGGGAGCGAGTGTTTCACACCATCAGGAGCTGGCACAGCTCCTCTTGGCCATGTGCCTGCTCCCATTTCCCTCACCCCATTTTTGGCTGGAGGATATTTTTATGGCAGCTTGGTAAAGGGAAGAGTGGGAAACCAGCTGCAGGTGCTGGAAGGCAGAGAGCAGCAGGGCTGCCTGGGCTAGAGGAGCCACATGGCAGCTGAGGAGAGCACATGCATTTTTTCTCTGGCCTCTTTCAAGCAGTGACCCAGCTGCTGCGTGCTCTGTGAAACACAGAGGGAACAAATGGGAATGCCAGTGGCCATGCAGAATGTGCTGGTGCTTATCTAGTTACCAACATGTCTCCCATTGCCACCCACACAGCCAGAAAGTAACCAAAACCTGAATTTCAATAATTTGGATGGCCCATACTTCAAATTTACAAGGAGAATTTGTCATCTATCACCTCAAACAGAAGGGGAGGAGGAACTACAGTTCAGTTGTACAGGAGTGACAGAGGTGTCTTCCAGACCCTCAAGCACGTCCTTGGCTACAGTCCTGAGCAAAAATACAGAGAGCAGAGAAATGGCAGGAGGGTCTTCCCCTACCTGCAGCTGCCTTCCAGTTTTTGGATGTCTGACCTGTCCATAAATTCCAGAACCAGCACAGGGACAAGCTAGACAAGAGTGATACTGGAGCAAAAGAGCCTGTGCCCAAACCACACCAAGAGCCCACTGAGCCCTGCTGGTCTCCCCTTACCCTGGGCACAGGGACAGCCAGGATTTCAGACTGCTCCAAAGAGAGCAGAGGCAGCACAAGCCCAGAGCCCAGGAGCAGGGTTTGCCTCCTTTCTCACTGGGAAGGCACAGCAAGGCACAAAAGCCCAGGGAACTAAAGATGTAAGAGAGCCCTCAGCTCTGAGCTGAACTGAAGTGAACACGACTCTGCTGAAAGTGTAAACTGGGGGGTAGAATGCTTGTTGATTTTTCTTATAATAATAATAAAAAAAGAAACCAGGACCAGAAATTACAGAAAAGATGCATTTTGAACATACCTGGATTTTCAGGTGGGCAGGACCTTGAACTAGGGAAGAGGCAGGAGATTCAGGGATGGAGGGGAGGACCTGGTGAACAGGCAGAGTGAATATACATGTAAAATACTTTTATAGCAAGGAGAAAGAGAATGCTGTACTTCCCTTTTCCTTAGAATTGCATATTTTTAAAAATCAGATTTAATATTTATAAATAAAAAATAGCCTTATTTCTAAACTTTAAGTGCTTTTAAGACAAAAAAAGGAGAGACAGGGAGACCATCAATGGAGTCCCACCTTCGAAGAAATGCTAGGTCCTTGCATTACTCATCACATATAAATTATGTCTTTACCTTGGTGAGATAATATGGGATATTCCTGGGAGACATAATTTCCTGTAATTCATTTTTAGGAGAGACGAAGACACAGCAACATTTCAGTATTTTAATTTAAAAGACATAACAGAAACCTTGATAACAGCTGCAGATGTCTTACCAGCCATCTTTGTCCACAAAACAATATACAATACACAGTACAAAAATGTTCTCAGCAGAAAACATTGCTTTGTCTCAATTTGGGCAGAGCTTAACATACTGCAGTGCCATTTGCTTCCACTGCTGTTCGTGTCCACCAGAATAATTAAACAAATTGCTAGCAACAGATTTTAAGCAGAACAAAGGCAGCACAAGGGATATGTGACATTCTCTAATTGCTGCAACAAATGACTGTGCTTGGCTTTAGGCAAACCTCAACAATTAGAACTATTCTCTAAAATATACAGAGAGCTGTCAGGAGCAGCAGCACACAGCCATGTAAATGTTATTGCCACAAAGTAGAATTGTTGAAATAAATAATCTAAATAAAAGGTCGAGATGCAGCTAGGGTGAGTTTCAAAAGCAACCTAAAAAGTCACCAAAAAATCAAGCTGAGATTCAGTTTCCAGTGTCAATATACACAGTATAATTAACACTGTATTATAATCACTTATTAAACAGCATTTGCAAACATGAAATCATCAGGGAGTTCATGGGCACAGTGGTAAGGTTCTGTTAGCATGCACCTCAGCATCTCCTGCTGAGTTGTGGTCAAGGGCATCACTGCAAATAAAAGTCTGCATCCTAGTCTGGAATTCACATAATTTCTTAGGGTTCTCAAATGTTAACATTTCTGGGTGTTTAAGAAAAAAAAAAAAGGAAAAAAATAGTTTAAAAAAATTATAAAGTGCATGGGTCAGATCTCAGAAGATACTTGTTTCTGTCATGGTGGCAAAGTGTTGAAAATCAATCCTGTATGTTAGCAGAGGAAAATTTCAGTCTTAACCTCATATAGAAGAAAATAAGTGGGGCTCTCCCATCACTTCTGCCTGCTGCTCCTCCCAGATTCTGGGCATCAGTGTCCAGGGAGAACCTTCTGGTCAGAGCTGCTGAACCAGAGGGGTGAAGGGAAGAGAGAGCCTGGCAAAGAGTCAGGCACAACTCTTATGATCTTGTGTGAGCCCACAAACCAGAGAGCTGTGGAAACAGGACTCTGATCTCTTCTCCAAAGGTGTAAGAGACCCAAGCAGCTTTTCTCTTTGTTGATGCTACAGAGCAAACTGCAAACTTTACATCCCTGAAGCTGGGCAATGTGCTGAGCCATCAAGAAATCAAAATTAGGCCAGACTAAAATGCAACCCTGCTGTTACTTCTCCTTATCAATTAGGACCAGTGGATGCTGAAAGGCTGCTCTGCTGTTACAGTTGAGTTGATATTTTGCAGAATACAACTTAGAATAATTGCATTTACCAGAGCTTAACCAGTCAGGAAAAGAAAAAACAAAGATTAATATATTAAAATGCTTCATTTATGCTGCCTCAGCATAATGTGTATTGGAAGAGGCACAGAAGAAAAAGCTTCTAATCTAATGTACCATGATCAAAACATGCTCACCATCCCAATGCTTTCTCTGTTAAACCATTACAGCTGGAAAAGGAGGATGGAAATGTGGCATCTGAAATGCATCCAAGGAGGGCAGTGGCACTTGGATTAGCATGGGAAGATGGCAACAGCAGCCCTCAGTCTTTGCAGCTTTCCTCTCATCTCACTCAAGTGTAACATGGTGGAGGTAGAGGAGATAGGAAGGACATTTGAAACTTATTTTATCCTGGTTCTGGTATCTCAACATGCAAGCAAGTTTAGAAGCCTTAAGTCCCTGTACAGCTGATAGAAAAAACCATCAGAGATACCAGAGATACCAAAATCTGTTGACAGGGCTTGGAAAGCCCATGGCATCAGCTCTTTTTGATAGTTATTGGCACTGTCTATAGATGTGTTTGTTGGCCCAGCTTGACCTTTTACAGCAAAAGTTTCACTTTTATTCTTCTTTAATGGTTTAAACTCTCAAAATTTAAACACAAACCTTGCTAGAAAAAGATGTAGCAGAGTAAAATGTGTTTTGTAACACTTTTCTAAACCCACCATAGAGCAGATTTCTTCTCCACTGGTGCAGCTTCAGTTGTTCAGGTCTGTGTAGAAAAAGACTTCAGAAACATCAGATCTGCTGTATCTGTTTACTTAGGACAGGAGTTTATGAATCAGTTTTAAAATTGTGGCTATTTCCTCCTAAAAATTAGCTTTGAATAAGCCATTCATGCACCTTCAATACCATAAACACAGATAGAAAAGGAAGGCTTTGGTCTAATTCCTGGCTTTCTGTCTTTTTTGTTCAGCCTGGTAACACACAGTACATGATGACGCACAATTATGGGCAATTAATTCAAATATCCGGGAAACGAGAAATCACATCTGCAGTTAATCATCTTGTGCTTTTTCCAAACCATAAACCATCTTTACAGAAGAAGAGAACAAAGAGATGAGACATAATTAAATGTGACATTTTCCATAAATCAGATCATACAACTGAGCTGATAACATCAGAGAACAGCAAAACTTTCCAAATTGCTCCAGTGTTTATCTCATGCTCATCATCTCCCCAAGGCTCTGGGGAGTGTGGCACCTTTTATATTGATTCCATGCTGCAGAATGTCCCTGCTAACCCAAAAGGAAATTTTCCTGTTCTACCCAAACCCCACCACCTTGGGCAGAATTCCTTCCCAGGTGAAACTGTTCCTTCCCTGGGCTGAACTGCAGCCTGCTCATAGCCCAGCCTGTAATTTCAGGTGTGGGCTCAGAGTAACATTTTGGCCCTTTGGAAGGAAAAGGCAGAGCTTAAAGCCCATGTCTGTGCTGGGTGACACTTCCCAGATGAGACCATTCATCACAAACTCAGCTTTAAGATCAAAATGTGCAGAAGTTGAAGCAGTAAAATACAATTTTTTTTGTTTCTAAGCAAGACGTGGTTTAGCTGAAATGTTCGTGCTTAGGAGGTTAGGAAGTGCCATTCAAAAATTAGGCAAACACTTGTGCTCCATGCAAAAGTAAATTCAATTTAAAATTATTTTAAGGTTTTTTTCAGTTTGGCCAATGAAAAAATGCCCATTCCAAGGTCCAACTTGAAGGAGTTATTTTATTATTTTTGCCATTTTCACCATCAAAATTAGGGAAAGGAAGCTATTCAACAGACCAATGTTCCTCTACAACTCGAGTTGGAATTTTACTTCCAAGAACCATTTCCTTTAGATTCAACAAGTTTCTGTCTGAAACAACTTCTAGCAAAAGAAAAAGAAAACAAGTTTGTGCCTACATGTCAATGTAATATTATTCCCCAAATAAATCCAGTTTGTAGTACAAACAACCAAGACAATTTGAAACAACTCTGTTAAAGAGAGAGGTAGTTTAGGTGTCAAAAGTTAGGTTTGGTCTCACTTTGGAAGATACTAATAAAAAATAATCTAATACTTAAAGACAGGCTATTGTGATAAGAACAAGGTCCTAAAATGTTGTGTGCTTGATATTTGTGCTCTAATTTGTCAGCTCACAGCATCTGCAGCACAGAATTGTAGAATGACAGAATCATTTAGGTTGGAAAAATTAAAAGTCAGCTAAAACCAAACTAGACTTCCCTCACTGCCCAATTTGAGCTGAACTTCAGAAGAAAATGAAGAAAAGATAAAGAAGGAAAATGAAGTCAGTTTTCTTGAGTTAACCACTGATGTTTGGTTCCCAGTCTGAGATTCTGTAGGAGAATTTTCATTTTCAAAGATGACTTGGTAATTTCTGAAAATGGTGAGTCTCCAACTGGGCAAGCAGTACCTCCAGTGACTTTTAAAAGTCATATCAGAATTTTGAAATAACTTACGCATAATGAAACGATTTTATTAAAACTCTGTTTTCAACACATATAAATACTTTATCCAATAATATTATGATTTTAGAAGACTGGCTATAAACTTCCCTGCAGTTTCCAGCCACTCCAACAAAAAACAGCATATAATATCTTAAAAAGAAAAGAATTAACATTGCATTTTAAGGTTTTGAATTCAGCTCTAAATATATGTACTTAATTGTACTCTAGGACAACTGCAGATGTCGAAATCTCCAGCTGTAGTTGCTTAGCTATGAGTTCATATTCTGTTGTTTAATCTAGATTTCTTGCAGTAAGTTTTGGGGGGGAAATCAAAATGTAGGAATAGCTACAGATTAATTTACCAGTGCAAATAGAAAGCTGTGTTCTAATTGTGGAAAATTCAGAAGAAATGCTGTTCACTCAGTTTCTTGATCTTCCTTTGTCTTATACCTTGAGGAATCACAAAATTACTGTTGAACTATTGTCACAGTTAATAAGATTAATGATTTTATTGGCCAAGACCTACTCATCACTAAATCCACAGGGGGATGTTCGGGAGAAGAAATGTCCTACTTGGATTATAAATAATGTGCACGGGCCTGAATGAGACCCCAGCCCATTCAGAGAACATTTTACAGTTATGCAAATCATTTTGGCATTTGCTTTAATCCCATTCTGTTCTGTACAATCTGTTGAATCAAGTTTTAGCTAACTCTGTCCAAACCTGCCATGTGTCTCATCTCAGCAACACATCAGATGGGGACTGGCATGTGGACATATTCCCTCTGCTCAGTGACATCAGAAGGTCTTGGCTAGAGCTGTCAACTGGATGAAAAGCACAGTTGCATCATGTAGTTCTGGAAAAGTGTTGAAGGATTTGTTATGATTTATTTCCATTAGAGGCTCTTTGATTATGTTGAATCAAGTCTGCCTTTATACATGTGCATGAGCATTCCCAGGGGATGCCAGGCACCAGCACTGCCCCCAGCTCACTGCTGCCTGTTTCTAGGGTGCAGCACACTGCATTGGCCTTGCTTGGCTGGGCTTTGGTCCCAAGCCTGTTGTGCTGCCCCACTGCACAGCCCAACGAGCAAACACGATAGAGAAACACTGTTTGCTGTCCTTTGTGACATTATGGCTTCTTAACTTACAAACACCAAAGCGCAGACTCGCTCTGGACCTGCTTGCACTGCACCACTGCTGCCTTCTGGGCCGTGTCTGAGCCAGGAGATTCACACCCCTGGCATTGAATCTCCTGCACACGAATGTGCTCACTCTGAGCAGTCCCCGGGCAGAACGTTCATCAGCTGCACACCAGCCAGCAGAAGGGACAGAGAAATCCAGTCTGATCTCTGTACTGGGTCCAGTTCTTACTGGCTTCAGGAGAAACGATTCACACGAGAAGCCTGGGTAAAGAACGTGTGCATGAAAGTGCAGAATGCATTAAAGTCTCACTCAGAGCCTTGATATCCAAGGCAAAGAGTACAACCTCTCTCATGTTCAAATGGGTAAAGTGACAAGAGCCTGAAGCCAGGAGTACCTGTGGCACCCCCCAGCAGCTGAACTGTTCAGAGTCTGCGTTTCCCCATGCTGGATCTCAGCATCAGCACCCCTTCCACTGCAGCTCCTGGACTGTCGATCATCTTCTGCCAGAGGAGCTGCTCTTCCCCTTGAGAGTCCATCCAGTCCACCTCCCTGCCATTGCTTACACCTACAATTGTAAAAACAGGAGGGGATTTGCCATTTGAGGAAGCAGCTGGATAACATCACTGCTCATTACTACAACAGTGTACAAGGTAAATGACAAGCACTTTACACTTCCACCTGCACAGAGAGCTGTGCTGAAAACAGGCAGCTCCTGGAGAGCACCAGTTTGTCACTGAACTCCTCCAGGCACTCGGGCAGAGGCTCATAAACCTCCCCACACTGCACCACAAACAACTTTTTCCCAACACAGGAGGAAGATATTCACACCTCTTCAGAAAGGCTGCTGCTGGGCAGAAATGGTTCACTCCTTCTCACTGGGATGCTAAGGAATGCTTTCCAAAGTATTCACAGTTCTTTTAGACTGTGCAGAAATACAAATGGGCAAATAATTTTTGAGTCTCATTCAGTGGAGGAAAGAACTAAATCATCTACAGATTACCTACATGCTGCCTTTTCTCCATTTTCAAATTCCACAAGTAACATTTCTGTCCTTCATACACATGAATCATGCAGGGTAGGGGAAGAGGAGAGCAGAATAAAAAGAACAACGTGAGTCAGATGGGACCTTACCATTTCCAGTGCTCAAACGGACACCTCCCAAAAAAATGTTACTGGAAAGCGACTCCTTGTCCCACACAGTCAGCTCCAGGCACACATTCCGAATGTCCCTTGAGTTCAAGCCACTGAAGGCAAAGGTGTGATTCCACTGGGGGTTCACACTCTTTTTCACTATGGGAGTTTTGTGTTTGGTAGCTTTGCTGTCATCTGGGAGCAGGTATCTGGGAGATAGAGAAAAGGAAAGTGAATATTGAAATGGATTTTCACATAGTATTCATAATATATAACAATCATGTAGAGGCTCAAATGGGATCAAGACCTCATCTCCCCACTGGTATTAAGTTAAGCATCTACCTCAAGTGCTTATTTTGCATTTGTGCTCCATTTGTTCTGATACCTACCGTGTCAGTTACCACAAGTAGAAATTGAATTAGGTCTCCTTGCCCTAAGTCCCAGCCACAAACCTTTTGTGTCAGTGAGGCTAAATATAGACAGAGTCATAAAAACATTGGCTAGAAGGGACCTCTCTGGAGTCATCTTGTCCAGTGTCTCTCTCAAAGCATGATATTGTCCAGAAAGAAATGAAAATTACTTTTTCCACTTGAAATGTGTGTGCTGAGTGATAATTTCAAGCACAGCAGAAGATCAAGATAAATTCTAAGCTCCACCAGGGAATTAGAGACAGGATGTTTCCTGTGGACCACAACAACACTCAAACCATTACTATGAATTGGAACACATCTAGAAATCAGCAAGCCTGAAAACTAGCATTCAGAGCAAAATCTGGCAAAGAAAAATGTTTGAAGATATCTTTTACTTCCTAAATGTAACATTTATAGTGCATAACCTACATTTATGAGAAATCCATTATAATGAGAGATGCAGGATTGTGTCCATTTTTTCAAACACAAGCATTCTGTGTAGTTTGGATTTTAAATGCCCAACACAAAATGCTGCATATTTAAAATCACCACACATGTATTGTCATACTATGTAAATTTTTTGTGTACCCACATGCTTATAGGCATGTGACACAAATCTTAAATTAGATCCAGTGCAGTCATTAAAAAAGGAGAGGAAAAAACCCCACAAACCCTTTCACAAAAGTATCAGATGTGCCTCCTGATTTCACTGCTGTCAAATTCTTTGCTTCTTTGATGAGGACTTCCAATATGCCTCCAGATGGCAGATGAGAGTCTCCTTTTTTTCCTTTTTTAAATCCTCTCTTTCCTAAGCATAGAACAAAGTTGCAAAATGACAATCAGAAATTATATATACACTGTAAGACTGATTTGGAAATGTAAATTGTTTTGGCCAGATTTTTAAAAGGAATTTATTGCAATGGGATTAAAGCATTCCTTGAGTCAGATGGGACCTTAAAGCAGGGGCAGAAAATCACTCCATATTTGATAAACAACTTGACCAAGGACTAACTAGCTAGTCCTTGCAGGACACAACAACGTGCTCTATCTGAAGTCCTGTCCCAATATAAGTATTTGAGGATTGCTATACTGAACACAAAAAATTGCATGCTCAGTAAATCCTGCCCTCTTTTCAGAATCCAGTCCCAGTGCTGATGTTAAGGCAGCCCTGGACCACAAAGGAAGCTATAAAACCTCTGTCCCAAAGCCTAAAGTCCAGAAAAAAGCCAACTGTGTGCTGTGTGTGAGGATGCAGTGCTCCCCAGAGCCCACGGGAGAGGGATGGAGCTCCCTGACCCGCTGCACAAGGACACAAGCTGCACTTGCAGCTGCTGCAGGTGCTAAGAAGCTCCTGTCAGCAGAGATTGCACACTCTGATTCAGGCTGAAAACATCAGGGAAGGAAAATCAGGAGTGATGTTAAAATGTACTAATTTTAAAAAGTGCAGCCTGTATCTGGACTGAGCTGATAACAATGAGCTTTTAAGAGACCAAAGCTTGAGTAAACCTTAATACTGGAAGAGGGAATATCACCTGTCATAAAAAGGAAGAAAGGAAAAGAAAGAAATCTAATCTATCAAATGCTAACAGGCAATACTGTCACTAAGACAGTGATATAGCTGCATCTGGTATATCCATGTGCATCCAGTGATTGCTCTCACTTCAAAGGATTGCTGTTCCTCATGCTAATACAATGCAAAGGGACAGTAACTCTCCTCCCTTGTTCATTGCTGATGAAAATCAGGGCTCACCCTAAAGAACTCAAATAAGATTTTACAGGACTAAATTGCTGCAGTAATACAGTAGGACTGAGCAGAGGAAAAGCAGTGTAAAAAAAGAGTGAAAATGAGGAGGCAGATTAAGGTGAATTAAGCAAGAAGAACTAAGTGAAGTCTATTATTTGATCAGCTGAACACTGTATATAACTAGCTGAAAAAAGAACTCTGAGACTACAATGCAGATAATTTATTTCTCTGCGGCTGCCCTTGATCATGTTACCTAATGTCTGGATTTTTTTTATTAAGTCAGAGCCATGCATCAACCATTGACTGCATATTTCTCTTCCTTTCTCTCTCCTTAAGTTCAGTGTAAGAGAAAAGGATGAAGTAAAAGAAACCTTCACGTGGTTCAGAATTTCCATGCATAACTATTGAAGCCAGGCTGGATAAGGCCTTGAGCAATCTGATCTACTGGAAGGTGTCCCTGCTCATGGCAGAAGGGTTGGGACTAAATGGTCTTTCAGGCCCATTACAACCCCTTAACATTCTCTGATTCTATGATCAAGCATGTTAAAATATGATTTCAATCTTCACCAGGACCATTACTTCCTCCTAAGTAAGGATTTTTAATACATCATCATCATCACATGATTTTTTAAAATCGTCATTATTAATGTTTGTTTTACCTTGAAACTGCCCCAGAGGAAGCATTAGGTTTCTGTCTGGGGGAATATAACGTAAAACCACTGTCAGCTCTCCTTTGTATTGAAGCCCAAAATCTGTCACAGCCTCCACCTAAGGAGAAAACAAACAAACCAACCAGAAATCCAGCCAAGGTTAATCATTCACCACCTTCTTTTGATTTTAATTCTGTCGAAATATATCAATACATCCACAGAATGTTTTAAACACTTCTTGAACCTATCAAGTTGTACCAGCCCACTTTCAGATAATTTGCCATTCCAAATTGGAGGCAATCACATTTTAGAAAACTTTCTGAGCTAGGGAATGCAAGCTCTCAGGAAAATAAACCCTTGTGGCATTAGACACTGTTCAGTGAACACACAGAGGACAGAGTTATCTAGCATGAGTAAGAGAAAAAAACCAACAGCAAAAAAAACCCCTCAAACTTATTTCTGAGTGTATAAACTGTAACTGAATTAAGCTGATAGTCAGCCCTTATTTCCACCAGTCAGGTTTTTAAATGTAATTAGCTTCATATATTTTAGAGAAGTCACTCCTGAGTCACCATTTGAATAGATGTGTGGGGAACAAAGGTGAGAGACAGCAGAGTGCAGCTTTGAAACAGAAAAACTTCTTAAAAACTGCTATTCCCAGTGTCCTTTTCCTTTTCTATAGAGCTACTATTTCTGCATTTCTACATCCTTTTTTTATAACTGTTTAAATCTTACCCAGAAGAATGCAATTGATGCTCTTCAGTCCATCCTTGTTAAAATAATATTAGGCCTTCACTGGCAGGGTACTGAACTTCCACTCAGGTTGTAAGAAGTTGGAAATCTAGATCTAGCTGTTTCTAAATCTACATTTTAGAAGCATTGGATGCCACACAGAGAGCTCTAATTTCACTGATGGAGGTGGGACTGCTCAGATGCTCTCAGCAGCCTGGTCCAGTGAGAGCTGTCCCTGCCCATGGCAGGGGACTGGAATGGGATGATCCTGGAGGCCCCTGCAAACCCAAACCATTCTGTGATTCTGTGGTGTGATTTCTGTACACGCTGCAGTGCTCAGGTTTGGGTACAAATGAACAAATCTTCCTGATTTCTTTAGAGGGACAAAGGGAGGGGATCCTCCAGCCTTGCTGGAGGCACCACAGAAGCCTTTAAAGAACTGTTCATGGATGAATTTCTGACCCTGTGCATGTATTTCTCTGAGATGTGTTCAGCTTGTTTCCTACACCCCATGGAGGTCAAAATTCTATTACCAAGAGAAAACAAGCAAAAAAAAAAAAACCAACCAAAAAACAAAACAAAACAAAACCAAAAAACAACCAAAACAAAACAAAAAGACAAACAAACAAAAAACCAAAAAAACACAAAAAAACAAACAAACAAAAAAACAAAACCAAAAAACCCACCAGGAATTCATAAGATATACGCAGAGTCAGCACTGCCTTCACCTCACAGACTCCACGCTGCACCCAAGGATGGGACAGAGAACAAAGCCATTTTAGTCATAGCAACAGGGCCCTTTTGTGACTTTGAGGCATTTTTAGAGCAACACAGGCACTGCTGCACTGAGACAAACAGCCCTGTCTCACATCAGTGTCCAGTGCCAGCTGCTAAAACAAAGGTCTAAAGAAAACCTGTAGTAAATGGCTGTGGAATAATTTGCACATATACATTTTGCCAGTCAGGCAGCTCACTCTAAACTGAGCAAATTTGGAATCAAGTTTCCCATAAAGGCATCAAAGGTTCTTTTTATTTAGTTCTACTGGTGGACAAGGAATGGTGTAAGTCCTAATGTCAGAAAAAACCTGTCAGTCTGTCCCCAAAACCACAGATAACCTGACTCTGTACTCTGTCCCCTCTTTGGCCAAAGAACTGTGTTCTCTACTTTTTCTGACTTAACCACACTCCTCTGGAATACAGATCTCTCAATGCTAGCAGAAAAAACACGTCTTCAAGTCTCCAACCTTTTCACTAAAGCAGTGAAATGATTCATGATAAAACAAACAAAGCACTGTAATAAATCCCAGAAAATGTTTGATTGCCATTCCTTCATTCCTGTCTCTGTCAGGCAGTCTATATAAAAGAACAGTGTGTATTTTGCATGGATACAGATACCTGTACTTCATTTTTGTTAATTCAAAAACCAATAATTGATTTTTTTTTAAAATATCATCCTTGCTGATCAAAAACTTCAGTAGCGTTTTAAATTTAGAAACATTATTGATAATAACTTAGGAGGCAGACAAGACCAATTCTGTGTTTGCTTTCTTTGACAGTAAAAGAAGTAATTTAAAAATCCTTTTAATGGGTTTGGAAATAATCAGATACCACCTCCCAGCTCTACTGGCTGAAATGCTTAGTGCCTCATTATTATTATTTTCCTGAGCAGGAGAGCTTCATGACTTTTTGGCTATTTTCCCATTAGGATTAAAAGAAATTACCTAGAAATTAATTACAGAGCAAACAGATCCATCTCCCACCTCATATAAAGGCAAAAATTAAACACACTCTCCTGAAACTGAAAATATAATATGATTTCCTTAAATGTAATGAACATAGAAAAACCAAATCATCTAGTCAGCCTTGACAATATCAGCTGCATACCTCATATATTTTTGCAATTAGAAAAATACACTTTCTAAAATATCAACCCAAACCCCTGGAATTCCTGGGGATTGTGGCTGCTGCAGGAGCAAGCAAGGCAGAAGCCTTTAATCCCTTAGTTTACCACAGCTCTTTGAATCTCTTCCAAAAATAAACCCCTTTGCCAAAGCAGGGGAGCCCTGGGCACAGAAGTCCCCCCATCCTTCCCTAAGCTCAGGGCAGGGTCTGTTCCACAGACCAGGTAATTTACTTATCTTGTGCCTTTCTAGCTAAGGTGAATGAGAGATTAGGAAGTTGCTGTGTCACATCTGAAAGGTGTAAAGCACTTTGAACTGAAGAAAATAAAGCTTGTTTCTTTAATAACCTCTTAAGGGTTTGGCAGGGGGAATGGTAGAAAAGTTCTTTGTTTTATGTGCTATTTTTAAAAAATAATGTATTTACTAGGTCATTTTTATTGGAGTTTATTACACGATGAACTTATGGTTTATTTAAAAGCTTTTTTTTTGTTGTTGTTATTGGTTTTAAGTAGCCAATCATATATGAAATTTTCATGAAGACTTTAAAACCCGTAAGCTTTTACTGAATTAAAAGCATGTAATTTTTTTTTAAATTTTCATATTAGACACTTATAAAGTCCTGCTTTATAAACAAGCTCCAAAGGAAAAAAAATAACTAATTCTTGCTAAATTTGCTTCACAATACTTTCACCAGTCCTGGAAACCCTTACCTTAGGCTGGAGCACAAACCACTCATCGCCCTGATTCTCAAAGTTCCAGGAATCAAATGGAATTTCCACTTCCCCAAGGAAGCTGTTGCGTCCAAATCTGTCATAGTGCCAGACAGAAAGCTGCAGGGTCCTGGTTTCCAGCTGGGAGTGACTGATGACATACTACAAACAGAAAAAGAGAAAAAGAACCTCTCAGAATAAGCAGAAATAATATTTTCCACTGAGCCTTTTATGGCTCTAGCTCAGTTTCACCAAGCCCACAGCAGTTAACAAATGGAGCATGAAAGAGAGATTTGTTCTCCTTGCAGACAGGATTGATCTAGCCAGAAAGCTCATAATGTTAATGTGAAATCTTTCTTTGCTGTATACATCCAGTGATAATTTATGTTACTATCACTGTAGTGGCTTTTTTTTTTTTTTTTTGTATTATTTACTGTGTATTTATGACTATAAAGTAAATTATGATGCTTAAAAATATGATCCTGTTAATTCCCTGCAAGTTTATGTAAAGAAGATCAGCATCTAGGTTGATAAAAAGAAGAAACCCCACTGGTTCTTTCATCCCTAAAGAGAGTCTGCTGAACACTCTTTTCCAGAAATCATCCCCTCATTTCCAATTTTTCCTTTGTAGATTACAAAAAATTGTTCTGAAAACTTGTACAGCAGCATCTGCAAGGCATGCAGGGAGTCTATCAGAAACCATTGTTGGGTTTGGGAGCTAAAAAACCTCATCTCTAGCTATAAATATATCAAAACTATTAAAAAATTCACATCACAGCCTAGCAAATACACAGATAATTATAAACATCTGGAATTCTGGCTCTCCACACTCTACTTTTAGCAAAAATCCCATTATTTCCCTACCATTCACCCTTCCAGTGTTAGCTGAAGACACCCAGATGTCTTATTTTTGCATCAGGAACAGTATCTGGATGTGGACAAATGCTCTCCAAAAGCTGAAACAGTCAAGTCAGTTGGCTAATTTTGTACAGATGTATCTACAACACCTAACCCTAGATGCCAACTGTGAGAAACCTCATATTCTGCAACAATGGGGTAAAAGTCAAAGAGGGAAGATACAAGACAGATTTAATTAATTTTCTTTTTATTTTAACAGGATTTTCAGTTGGGATGAACAACTCTTCCTTGTCTACACACAGTTCAAGTAACCCCCTTTTGTTACAATCCATATTTTCGAGAAACTTCTGTGTCCTATCTTCACCCAACAATTATGTTTATGGCTATATGGCTTGACAAATAAAGTCTAATATTTTATTTTTTCCCAGTTCAGGCAGGCCTTAATTTTCACTCTATACTGTTTAAAAATGAGGTTATAAAAGGCTCTCCCTTGGCAAGCAGCATGGCCAGAGCGAGTGTGTGTGCCTGCAAAATGGTTTTGTAGCCAGGCTAAGCCAAGTACCACAGCCAGGGAACATCTATTTGCCTCTATTATTGGAAACTTATTTAAAATGTAACTGAAATTAAAAAAAAACAATAGAAAAGAAACTACAAAGAGTTTCTGGTAGCCTGCTGGATAGTTCTTTTCTATTGGTAGGAGAGGCAATCCTCAGGAGCCTTGAGGTGAAGAGAGGCAGTGAAGGGGCAGCAACCCCACCACTCACCCTGCACCACAGAGCCAGGGAGGTGAATGAGGAGCTTGAGAGGAGCTCAGAGAGTTCAGCCTCTCCAGTGGGGGTGGTAAAAGCACAAGGAAGGAGAGAGCTGTGGGCACTGTGTCCTCCAGTGCATCAGGTCCATTGCAACAGAAAATGAACTTCACCACAGGTTTTTAGGAAGACAAATAGTGAAGCAGTTCCTGACATTTTTTTTACCTAAGTTAGTTCTGCTTTAGAAATAAGTTAAATCTTCCAGGAGAATTCAGATCTTATCGCAAAATGTTAGTTTCTCTTCCAAATCAGTTAGATGAGAAGTTCTAAGCTAGCTTTATTTCAGCATCAGGCATATAAAAACTTTAAACAGTTTTTAACAGCTGAAAGCTCGGCCTAGATGGGAACATCAACAGCTTTGAAACATATCTATGGAAATTAATAGAATTTTTAATTCTAATGGGGAGAACCAAACAAAACCACTTCCTTAATGCTGAAAACCAGAAATTGAAACTCATATGTTTACTAGAGGATTTCGCTTAAACACCTTCCCTTTGAGGCATTTCTTCCAAGTTCTAATCCCTGTACTGAAACACATATAGGAAATACCTGTGAGCACAAGTGAAACATTCATCAGAGCCTAAGAGAGAGACTGTTCTCACCTTCAGAGTCTCATTAAATTCCGGGTTGGTGCTGTTACTTTTAATTTTGGTCTTGCGCTTACTTTGGCGGGACCTGTCAGGCAGCAGGTAGGCTTTGACATATCTGCAGGGCAAGGGGCACAGGATTAGCAAGGGACAGAAAACATCCAGCATGAGCAAAGACCTGACACTGCTGCAGCAGCAACACATATGGGGAAATTAATTTTTGCAGAATAAAGAGTGTAAACATATAACAGAGAATATGCAAAATATGGAAAGGTATGGCCCTTACCTACAAATGTAGTGATGTGAGTCAGATAAGATCAGGATAGCAAAAGGCAGAGCTAAATGAATTTACTTATCCCCAGAAATGCACCAAGCTTTCCTAACAATTTCCCTTTTGCCATATATGATTATCAACTGGTCACATATGATAAAATATACACTAAAAGTACAAGAGAATTAAAAACGTCATAATTTATATACCATAGATTAATAATGATTAGAGACACTAATTGTTACTTTCTAATGAGAGAGTTTACATATTTTACTGAAAACCATGATGAGAAACTCAGAAAACATGGTTCTTGCAAAGTGAGTATATGGGCTCATGAAAACAAAATTATTTCCTTTAATCCTTGCCTCCAGAACATCTCTCCCCTCATATACTCAGTTTTGATTATAGAATTAAAAGAAACTCGATGCTGCCTGCCTATTCCTTCATTTTTTTTTCCCTTTCAGTATCAAACAGCTCGGTAATTTAAATAATCTTATCGTTTCCCCAGAACAGACACAGGTTGCTCTAAGCAGCAGACAGAAAATGCTTTTCCCCCAGGGAACCCAAACCAAACCAGCACCAAAAAATGCTGCTTGTGCCAAGTGGACCCTGTGAATCCCCAGGCTCTGACCCCAGCCCCTGGCTGCAGTCGGGGTGGGATGTGCTGGGGGACAGCCCCAGCAGAGCTGCAGGAAATTCCTCTCTGTGCTTACGGGTCTGTCCTTTGCTTCCTCTCGTCTGCAATGGCCAGGTTCCTGCAGCTCCTCACCACGACGTTCAGGGCACCAGTTTTGTAGATGTAGCTGATGCTGAGGAGGATTTCACCGCTGACCTTGACATTGCCATAGTCCCCAGTTTCGCTGTACACACTCGTCATGCTGTTAATGCTGGTCTGCAGGGCAACAGGAGAAGGGCTCAGGGGCTGAAACACATGGCTCTTTTCCAAAATCTACCTTTTAAATTTTTTTTTAATAAAGCTACAGCCTGGCAATATTGTCACACTTTTTAGGACTTGCTGTGGAAATCGTTTTATCACAGAATAGAATTGCCATGATTTGATGTAAAGGGAATAGGAACTGTAGTTAATAGTAGTTTAAATGTCTAGACAGATGTTTTTTTCATGCAAGACTCAAACCTATTTATAAACATGACTAAATCTAAATTACCACCTTTTGATTAATGTATGAACTGAAGTGCAGACAGGCTATATAAATTGTAAGCTCATGTAAGTTCCAAGCAGAAAAAAAAATTTAAAAATCACTTCTCTGGCTCAGCTGGTCACCTCATTTTTACTGATTCTCATAAGACAACTGCTGACAGAGCCCTTAGGAAAACTTACAAGGATGCTGTCCATAATGGAGATAATATAAAACTATATGTATTTAAAGTGGCATCTTTAACATCTCATTAACAATCCTAAAAGAAGGAGCAAAATTCAGCCCCCACCCCATTGCTGTAAATTTTGCAAAGTCAAAAAATTTTATCAATAATATCATCAATACAACAATTTTTTCCACTACAGCATAATATATCATCCCTCAATCCCTATTCCTTCCCACTCATAAAATGCTGACTATTGTTATGAGGATTCCCTCTTCCAAAAGTTTACAATTAAGAAAGATCTGAATATTTTTAAGAAAAACTGCAGAAATATCCACACTGCCAGAACCAAAAGCATTTGAGAAATCTGGGGCACATTTCCTTTTGTGTCATTGAACAAGATTGCTCCAAAACATATATAACCACCTAAATTCTGACACATAGAGCCCTGCAAGACACACAGATACAGTCTTCAACAAAAAGGGAGAAAGGAGAGAGAAACATTAAAAGTAAGCTAGAGCAGAGGATTGAGGAGAACTCACAGTATCACCATCTGCTTCAGGAACATTTAAATATGTCCATTTTCTGTCAGAGCCTTCTGGAGAGTTCTTTACAGAAGGCAGGGCAAAAGATGAAGAGAAAAGAGCATTAGACTGTTGTGATATGAAAGAATAAATGTAGTGAGAAATCTTTATCTGCATAGAAAGGTAAAGGAAGTTCGTATTGCAAAGCTGGAGGGAGGGATGGAGGGAAAGGAAGGGAAGGAAAGGAGAAAGAAAGAGAGAGAGAAAGACAGAGAGAAAGAGAGAAAGAGAGAAAGAGGGAAAGAGGGAAAGAGGGAAAGAGGGAAAGAGGGAAAGAGGGAAAGAGGGAAAGAGGGAAAGAGGGAAAGAGGGAAAGAGGGAAAGAGGGAAAGAGGGAAAGAGAGAAAGAGAGAAAGAGAGAAAGAGAGAAAGAGAGAAAGAGAGAAAGAGAGAAAGAGAGAAGAGAGAGAGAGAGAGAGAGAGAAAGAGAGAAAGAGAGAAAGAGAGAAAGAGAGAAAGAGAGAAAGAGAGAAAGAGAGAAAGAAAGAGAGAAAGAGAGAAAGAGAGAAAGAGAGAAAGAGAGAAAGAGAGAAAGAGAGAAAGAGAAAGAGAGAAAGAGAGAAAGAAAGAGAGAAAGAAGTTTGTCCTTTTAATCCTTTTTATAATTATCTGCAATTCCATTAACTGAACTGGTTAAAATTACTGGAGCATTACCAACACATACCAGCCAACATGACATATTTTGTCCAATGTCTAATATGCCTTGAGCTAAATTCCAGCCTTTACCATTTATACATTTCCAGCTCCAAAACACATGAAAATATCCTTTTACACTGTCAGGGAACTTAATGAGCCCAGTATGTGCTAAAAAATGCCTAAATTATCCGTGCAACCATTTGTATGCCCGCTTCAGGAAAAAACCCCAAGGTTATAGCAATATAAGGAGGTGGATGAGCTGTTATCTATTCCAAACACTTCTGTCTCAAATCTAAATACTTTTTTCCTCAATCTTTATGTAAGCAAGCAGCAAGGGATAAATGACTGGGGGGAAAAAAAAACATGACAGAAGGTCCAAAACAAAGAGATGGTCTCTGACCCTTGAATTTATGCAAACACAGTTTCTGAATTACTTGCAAACCACAAAGAAAATTATACAAATTTAGTAGAATTTGATATACTTCCCTTTTTGCCCCCACCCCCCAGACTCTGTTCTGCAGCATTTACACTGGGCATTGCATACACTAAATGTAAAATCCCAAAGCAATACTGATATTCCTATTTAGGAAATAGCAAACAACACAGGAAGGACACAGAGTCTCATTTTGATACCCCACTAAGAATTATATTTGTTTTGCATCCTATCTTCTTGCTGCAGTAAAGCACTGGAACACTTTAGTCCCACTGACTGGGTCTTGACAACACCACATAAATATGTGGAGGATGAAGGATGAAGAGAAAACCAAACTCACAGTTCATGCAATAGCTCTGGGAAAACACAAAATAAAAGACTAACACTGAGAAACAGTTTCTCTTCAATGTCACTTTCCATTTCCATTTTTGCTCATTCATGTTGCAGGTAGATTTCAAGTGTCTTTTATCCTTTGTGATATTTCTTTCTTTTCCTCAATATATGCATTGTAGGACTAGCCATACTTATTTTAAATTCAAGAAAGAGAGGGAAAAGGGGAAAAGGGGAAAAGGGGAAAAGGGGAAAAGGGGAAAGGGGAAAGGGGAAAAGGGGAAAAGGGGAAAGGTCATACAGTTATGAGTCTACTGTTCATTAATAAGATTATTTCAATGTGACATTATAGTTTACTGTCATTTGACAGATAGCACAGGATAAAAAAACATATCTTGCAAGAAGGCTCAAAGGCTTAAAACAATCAAAGTGAAGGTAAAAATATGATGGGGAAATGTTAGCAACACACTTAAGGGGAATAAAGAAATGAACCTGTAAAATCGCCCTGCTCTTGCAGGAAGAAGCAGCTGGCCATTCACAACTTTGCCATTAACACTGCATGCAGTGACATTAAAAATCATGTCATGGTGAATCAGGAGAAATGGGAGCATTGAGATGTCAGACTGTCTCAAACCTACAGCACTGGAAAAGCTGCACTTTGCTTAAGAGAAAGGTCAGAGGGAAATGTACAGCAAAGGACAAAAGCCAGCACAGGACAGAAGGCTGCCTGAAGCACAGAGGGAAGGGTCTCTGAATGCAGGTCCTTAATCTGTGGCCTAACAGAGGAAACACTTAAGCCCCTGAAAGCCTCCTACTGATATTCAGAGGAAATGAAAATTGCTCTGTCTGTAAAACCCCTGGGAGCAGCCTTGAAGGCTGTGAGTCACTGCCAGCCCAGGGCACACAGGCTGCAGGGGTTCAGAGGTGTGGAGAGCTGCACTTTGCTGTGTTTACAAAAATCAGAGATAAAAATTGTCTGACATGGCCAGATCTAAGACATGCAAATGTTCTGTGATGTTAATAATATTCTCAGCCCTTTCTCCTCCCCCCATAAGCCAAGCTTAAATTCAGCCAACTCCATTTCTTTGGGTTCAAGAGCTTCATTGGGGATCCCCTTGGCCTTGCTTGCACAGAGACTGACGGGGGTGCAGTCTAGAAAGGACAGTTCTTTGGTTATTGTCATACACCTAATTTTCTCCTCCCTTTTAGTATTCAGACTCATCTTTCTTCATCCTCCTCAGCCCTCCACATAGACTTGCAGCTTTGTGCAGTCCAGGGCTATTCCTAGACACAAGCCATAAAGAAAAGTGGCCAGAGAGGACTCTCTGAAGATATTGCCAGTTGCCCACACATCCCAAAACTGAGGTACACAGCAGATAGTAATAAACTAGACATGTTAAAGGCTGCTTTTATTATCTATTTGCTTTCCCAGTGAATAACAGAGTGCATAATGAACAGCAGAAGGCTTCTTATACCAATTTTGCTGCTACCATTAGGTGCAGCTATCCTTTTATTGTCTCCACCCTAATCCCCAAGCACCTCTCTCCTGCAGGAAAGGGAAATACTTTCCAGATGTGGGTGGCACAGCAATCATGCCATGAAGAATGAGAGAAGCTGAGTTGGGGCATGGACAATGATTCCATGGAAGTGTGATGCATACAAACACAGAGACCAATGTTTGTGTCCCAAGAACCTAAAACACCAGAAAGCAGTTTGAGAAAGAAAATCCACCCTCCCACAGCCTTGTTCTCTTTGTTCCAGTTTAATTAAGATCAAGTGCTCCTCTGCAAAGCTGAGCAGTCACACACTGCAAACACCTCTGGTTTGCCTTCTCCACATGTAAGCTTGATAATAACCCAAGCATATGAGGAAGTCTGCTAATGAGTATGCAAATTAGTTTTCTCTTTCCCTGCCCTGCAGAGAACAGCGTTAATAATATAATAGAAAGTCTATCTGAATGTTAAAAGATGTTTCTCAAGTGTAGAATGAAAGATGAGTGTGGTAAGTCATAGGAAATAAGTTCATTTCTAGAGGAAATATGGTCTTTTGTGGGAGGACAATGCATGTTTTCTACTCAGGATCTTACTGTTGATAGTCCACTTGTCATGTGTTGATGTTTTCTTGGATAACAAGAGGCCACTATGTCATCAATATCTTCTTCTGTTTCATCCAGATAGCCCTAAATGACAAACAGGCATTTTAGTTGTCATGTTCTGCACTGTATTTGGTCAGCTTCTGTCACTTAGTTTTGTGTGACAGGTTTTTCACTTTAGGAAGATAATACTGAATGCATCCCAATTCTCTTCTGTAGAGGATTTTTGATTCACATTTTCCACATCTCTGCACAGACACTGAGTATAAGGGGAAGAGACAACTCTGGTTTCAGGATTCAGTTGTTTAAGAACTGAAAATCTTCACACATACACTTCATGTCATTACATCAAGCCAGTTGATAAGCATTTTGAAAAATAATTAAATTTCTGTATTAATAATAAAAAGGTGGAGAATCAGTAATTGCCCAGGTTCATATAGGTGCTTGAGTTTTAATAAGCAATACTGAAGTTTATTAACTTTATCTATTTAGAGAAAAAAAAATTCATTGTTTAAATACAGGAATAAAGTAAAACCTAAACCAAATCTTTACATCCTATTGATGGTCCTAATGGGATTCTTAACTTTTACTTAAAATAATGTGAAAAAAAAATGCCAGCAGACAATTATAAACCTATTAGGCATAGCTTGGAAATCTCAGTGATTCCATAAGCCTTATATCAGGCATACTTTGAAAGGCTTTGTCTGTCATTTTAATGGAAGTCAATTTTTCCACTTCCTTATATCTGCTTTGCAGCTATAAAAACCTCACCTTCTGACCTACCTCATTCTCTATTGCTTAATTGCTCTCACTGTTTGAAAATAAACAGAGAAACACTGTATTCAAATTCAGAAGTCTCAAAACTTCTGTGCTAATCGGTGAAAACAGAGCAGAGAAGTGCTGCTGGAGAGCTGAATTCAGTTTACATAAAAAAAATTGCAGCACATTTGCCATACTTTACATAAAACTGGCTGTTACATCTCTTCTCCTTAGCTCTAGTGACTGAATTGACATGAAACCACCTAAAAGTGATTTTCTATTACAGCTTTCCAATTGTTACTGCATATGTAATATTGAGCAGAGAGAAATCAGAACAAGCTATCACCAACATTTACATACTGAAGAAAACACTTATTTTCATGTTCTTACCACGAGCTTGCTCTGCTGGTCTCTTATCTTTCTGATCTGTGGAAGGCACTGTTAGCACCCCACAGAAAATAAAACTAAGTAATAGATACCTTATACTAAATGAAAGCAAAAATCCTTGGAGACCTAGGCACAACAGAGCAAACTATTTCAGGGAGACAGACAGCTGAATTATTCAAATGTAAAACCTCCCAAAAACCTGAAATAAGACAAAACAAAACAAACCCCCCAAAAAGCCAAGCAAAACCACTCCACCTGTAATTTCTACTCCCCTCATTGAGGTCAGATGTCAGGTAAGTAGTCTAGTTTTAAATTTGAAACAACAATACAGTTTTCTTACTTGCCTATGAAACAGGAAGAAGCAGTTGTATAAATGAAATGCTCTTTCCTTTACACTGTTGTACGCATACCAGTGAACTTGAAAATAAACAATGCTACATTTTTACTGAAAAATAATTAAACACAGCGGGGGGAAAAAAGTAAGGCAACATCTTCAGATTGGGGTGTTTCAGGTCTAGACACTCAAATACTGAATTGCTTTGCAGTGTCCTAACAACTGCTGAATACCAATTTTTGTCTGCAAGCAGAAATATAAAACTTAAAAAAAAGGTTAACATTTAATTTACGCTCTTAATTTATTTTGCACCACAACGTTTATCTTTCTCAGGAGGTGCTACAGAATTGCAACTTTGTAATTGGTTGGTGTTATTAGCTTACTAAAGTTAGAGCTAGTAGGATATTAATCTCATGGTCTCCAGTGAGGGCTATAAAGTCCACATCAGCCAATTACTCCTGAAAAGGCAGCTGAGCATGTAATGAACATCACTTGGTCAGGAATTCAACACACACCTCTCTAGAAAAGGTGCTCACACTTGAACACAACAGTGGATTTAGCTGGTTCCCCATGGTCCTTGATAAATCTGCACCACACCATGTGGGGTTTGGGTCTTGCCCCTTTTCATTATCAAAAGTAATACTAATTTAGAGAAGCAAAATATCCATTCCATTTCCCAGCTGATTTCTCTGTATGGGTAATGGGTTTCCCTGATAAAGGAGCAAACTAGCTAAAAGCCTTTTCCCATCCCTTCAGCTGATAAATTCCAGCAATCTGCATATCCTACTGACATGTGGCATCTCCCATATCAGCTCCCATCACCCAGGAGAAAGAGAATGAAGGACCTCAGCCAGAAGAAAAGGAGGTAAAACTCCAGCTTTTCTCAGGTTGCAGGAGCTGCTGTTACCATCATCAGATACCTTTCTTTTTGTCTCTTACATGCAAGCAACAAATAAACTAAATTCCAGCAGGAATACAGCTTTTATCTCAAACCACTGCATCTGTAATGAATATGGGACACGATTCTGAAGGACTCCTGTGAGACAAACTACCCTAAATGAATACAGTGACACAAAAGCTGATGAATGCAATCAGTTCATTTCACAAGGCAGAGAAAGCGAGGATGTGGGTAAAATCAGAGATCTGTGACTCCTGTTATGAATGAATTTTAAAGAGGAATTAGCACCACACTCCAGAGAAGTTAAATCAAGGTTATGCCACAGGAGAGGTCTCCTGTGCTAGCAAGGAAGCTGCAGAGTTGCAGAGATGTAATCTGGAATTTCATTCAGAATCAGCAGGAAAGAAATACAAAACAAAATCTCTGATTAGGAAGACAAAAATCAAAGAACAGGAAACCTCTCTGGATTTGTCATCTCTGGCAGCTGCCTCAGAGAAATATCTAAGTTGTAACTGTCAGAGCAGAGAACAGATATAAAGAAATATAAAGTCTGCATCTTTTTATTTTATGCTTTTCTTCTGCATTATTTTCCAGCTTCTTAATAAAGACTGCATCTTTTTTCTTTATCACAATTTAAAAATAACCCACTTATTTTTGAACTTTTTCTTCTACCAGCACCTGACACACAGAAAGCCTTGTGTTAATTCCTCAAAGATCAACCCAAAGCAACGCTGCAGGCACCTTCTGTGACTGCTGCTACTCCAAGAAAAGATGGAAATCCCAACACATGATTTTCCACCAAGGCTCAAATTTCAACAATGTAGGAAGGGGAGACATCTGCCATGGTCAGTGCTCTTCTGGAAAGAGCAGATGGAAGAGTGGGTATAAGGTACAAGAACACATTTGGAAGCTTTAGAATAAACTGTGATTAGATAATTATTTAAATAAATCTCCCCCATGCATATTTAATAAGGTTGAATATTCTTTTATAGCACTGATGGACATCTGCAAATTGCCTATCTTGGATATTTGCATAAGAGGAGATGGAAGTTGTGAATCACTTCAGGAAAAGCAATCCATAGAATACACAAAAAAAAAGGCACTGAGATGTTTGGAAGAGTCAACAGAAAGATGAGGTAAGCAACACTGCCAGAACAGAAAGTTGGGTCTTCCTGCTAAAAATACAGATTAGTGGAAAACCAAATCAGAAAAAGATTAAAGCCTTTATGAAACTACGAACTTTCTCAGCATCAAAATTAAAGCTTATGAAAATATGAATTGACAGAATTTTGGAGCATGTGCAATTTAGTGCCTGGAATTTATTTTCAGGCTAGGTTTCTTTCATCTGTGAACTCAAACCCAGCAAATTAAAAACAAACTGGAACCATGACTATTCATTGAAATCACTCTATTGCAAACATACTCAGAAGATGACACTATTAAAAAACTCATTACATACTCCTGAATGTTCTGCCTTACCCATATTTTATATGGATACACATAAAGTCCTGATTTCATTGGTCCAAACAAACAGAATTTCCACCAGATGAACATTTACATATTTATAACTCACCAATTCTTGATCTAAGGCACTAGGTACAGATTTGCTTCTTATGCTCAGGGTATCCTCATTTCCTTCAGAGAAAGATTCACTCAAATCTATCTCAGATCGGCTACGGTCTGGGGAAAAAAAACAATTTAAATGTTTGCTATAGTTTGTACAGAAATATTCCATTTCATCTTCCATACAAGCATTGTCCCAACTCCAATGGTTTTAAACAAAAAAAAATTAAAACAGTATTTCGGTTATCTGTCAAAAACTATGGCAACTGAACATCACTATGATAAACAGAGAAACATGCTTTCTGATGCTGCTCAGCCTTCTGGGCAATAATTTTACCCCTGTACTGTTTATTTATCTACTGGGATTGTCTTCTGTGGATGACACCATAGAGATCATGAAGATTCTGACTTTCTCTGGTTTCTCTGGTTGGTTCTCTGAATGTTGCAAAACTCACTGTCCAAGGGTTCACAGGGATTGTCACATCTGCCACCACCACCCAAATCTCCCCAGCATCTGCACCAGAATCAAGCAGATACAGATGGATGTAGAAAGTACTTCTGTCATTTACAGTGTTCCTGCTGCAGAAATTAGGAGGAAAAAAATAGTCTCAAGAGCTCCAGCAGTTTCTCTCAGTCCTACAGATCTCTCATCCACTTTATAGCATAAGACATAGAAAATCTTTCTCCAAGGCCTCTTAGTCCTCCCCATATAAGTCTTTTGTGGGACTGTTTCAATATATTTAGAAAGAAAAGAAGGGGAAGAGAGTACTTTTAGATCCTGCACTTAGGAATCTGAAAGGTTTTTAACTGTTCATCTTCTACCTGGTCTAGAGCTGGAAGGAAAGGTCACTCTCCTTTAATGTCCTTTGAGATCTGCCAAGGAGACAATGCAGGGCCTGAAGCCTGTTCCCCAGTTGCCTAAAGTTTTGTTTAGCATCCATCTGCTTTGGTAACATAAGGTCAGTTCTAATCTACCAGGAAAGCTTTTATTTTGTAAGGTAGCAGAAACAGGAGAATTTTTACTTCCTAAGTAAGTAGCCATCTGTAATACCTCTCCTGGAATTGCACTGAACAATATTCTCAAGGAAACTCTGATGCTTTCAAGCTGCAAAAGTCTGAGGTAAGGAACATTCTCTCCTTGGATTAGCTCTGTGGAGTACACCACTAGGTTTCAGCTTTGGGCTAAATCCAGCTACAATAAAGTGAGTCCTGCTGTGTTCCAGAGAGAAGCCTGTAATCCCAAACCCACTCCATCAGCCCAGCAGGGAGCAGCTGAGTGCCTGGGGGAAGCAGGAGAGAGCAGAGTGCTCCTGCCTCCCATTTCAGAGAGGAAAAACAGGATCCCCATCCCCTGCTGCAGAGTGGCTGTGACAACACCTTCCTGTGTAAGCCCTTCCTACCCACCACCTCCAGAGAAAGGAGGTAGATTAATTACAGATGGATTGACTGGTTCAGAGCATCACACACAAAAATGAACAGACAAGAAGTCTGTGAGGGGCTTGTTCTCTGACCACTCATTGTTTCCCAAATTTGCCTCTGGGCAAAGTGGGTGTGAAATGGAATGGCAGCAGCAGAGTGATATACACAGTTATACATAATATACATATACAGATAGAATTTCATACAGGAGGCACACAGAGAATGATTGAACAACATGCAGTTGTGAATGAAATCTTGTAACCCCTCTAAGAGCAGGTGATTTACCTAACAATAGCATTGTACCAAGGTTTCTGGGGTAAGGATACAATTTTTTAATGTAAAACTTGTGAAGGGGTATGAACTTGATTAGTAAAAGGGAAGAGTTTTCAGAATGAACAAATTTATGAATCTTACTTTTTTTTTAAGAACAAAGGGAGCAGAGTCACAAGAGCATAATCCTCTGATAATGAAGGCTGTGAGAAAGAAGAAAAAGACTTAATACTTGCCTGATGACAAAGATATCCTAGAAACTGCAATGGAAGGTGTTCCAGATGGTTTCCTGCTGTGCTTCTTTACTAAATCCTCAGGTACACTTTCACTTGCTGGAATAATCATGCTGTTTTCCAAGCCAGTGTCCTGTCCAAGAGGAAAAATGCACATGCCATAAATACAAACACCAAGTTAATTCACTATTAGTTTATAAAAGCATAATTTCCTTTAGATTCCAGAATTCCAAACTCCTTTAACATTACTGAATATATTTAGATTCTGGTCTAATCTGCTTTGCTTAGCACTGATGATGCCTAAAATTTGCACAAAGATGCAATTCTTGCTTACATTCTGAGTTTGCAGCTGAGGAACCAGAGTAATGTATCAGGGAAAAGAAACACCCAAATCTATTAGAAGCTCACTCAGCTCAGAAATCAGAAAAAAAAAAAAAAAAGGAAAAAAGACAGAACCCATGCTTTTTGTACTAGCATAATGATTTCAGCCAGGGCAAAACCAAATGCACTTGAATTTATGGAATTATGCCAGCATAACCCCTTAAATAAAGCCAATATCCTTGATATCACTGTGACCTCTTGCCTGCCTGTAAAAGAAAAGCTAATAACATAACTCCATCTAAATTAAATGGATTTTTCAAACAAATCTTATGCACTTGAAAACAAGTCAGTCTATGTGCAGACGAGAATGTAAATAAAACAACTATTCATTTATTTACAGCTCCCAAAACTGCTTTTCATCTACACTAATTTATTTTTTTATTAGGAAAGACAACATATTAGACCAAGTATCTGGAAGGTAGAAAGAAAATCAATGTGTTCAATAGGGCTCTCATCTAAACACTCATCTAACCTTTTTCCAAATATTAATGGTAAATACCTCCCAAGAGGCCTAGCAGCATGTGAGAGGAATTGTTCTGATAACGTGTTTGTCACACATTTTGTGTTATGGAATAATTTATGCAGACCCCAGTGTCAAAAAAACCCTAAAATCAGTTTGGCCTGATTTTCTGCAAGTGCTGGACTTGCAAAGTTTCCCTTATGAATCAGGGAGAGAATCCTAGATTGTGCATGGTTGAAAGTCACACCCTTCTTTCACAGCATTTACTCAAGGTCCCAAAGTGCCAAAAAATGCTTATTATTCCCATCCCTTGTGTATCCCAGCTCAGAACCTGTAACTCATTATCCAATGCTGGACACCCACAGTGATTTTTGGACAGAAGAGAAACGCCTGCCAAAGCAAAACCCACACCACTGATGAGAGCATGGCAAGCTGTGCTCCAGCACAGATCTGCAGAGGCAGAACGGAGGCAGAAATCAGATTTTCTGTGCTGGGCTCATCCTTACAGTGCTCCAAACAGACCTGGCAGGTGCCAGCCCAGCCCAGGCTGGTGCAGCCCTGCCCTTACCCCGCTGCAGTCCGTGGTCATGCTGCGGGTGCTGAGCGCCGGGGAGCGCCGCGGGGAAGCCTTGGCAGCGCTGCCTCTGCCCCTTGCAGGTCCTGCAGCAGCTCCTGCACTGCTGCTGGCCAGCGAAAGCGTGCTCCCTCTGCGTGGAGACAGGAGGAGGGAAGGGTTACTGCTCTGAGCAAACCAAGGCAGCTGGTTCAGCAAAGTGCTGCAAGGAAAGTGCCGTGCTAACTTTGGGAGAGTAACAGAGCCCTGATGGGCTGGGGGAGTACCTGGAAAGAGAAAACACAGGCAAAGATGAATCACAAGTTACACATACACATCATACAAGTATTGTCAGTGCTGCTACCAGAACTGCAGATGGCCCAGGCGGGCAGCTCTTGTCCAGGCTGCTTGTCCCTGTTTAATCCACACTGCATTCACATCCAGCAGGACGAGGGACAGCTCATGCAACCATTCCTACCAGGCTGTTCTGACTTGAATAAAATCAAAAAGATGATGGTCAAAGACCCTCCAACTAGTTGAAGTTAGAAAGTAGCATATTTATTTCAATGTCAGGTGGCACGGGAGTCCCCTCCTAGAGTCGTGTGCACAGATTACAAGGCTCTTTGCTGTCTATTCATTTACTAAAGCATCACATATGTAAAATGCTTACACATAGGTATAATCTCAGCACTTCTTATTTCCTGTCTTGTATTATAATGAAGCTAGTCCTTCACCCCTGTGTAATTCTTCTCTCAAATGGGTTGGGTGGTCCCAAATTGGGTCAGTGGTCTTGAAGGATGAAGTCAGAGAAGTCTTCATCACAATGACCTCTCTACCTTCTTACAGCTGGCAGGCCTTCATGACCTTTTAGTACAACTGTGGCAGTGTGTCTGAAAGTAATTTGTTTAATTTGTGATTCTAAATCAATGTTGGTGCAACCTCCCTGTTCTTGTTATGTAAAAGGTTTATCCCTCAGGTTATACCCTCCCTCGAATTGTCCATCATGCCATGCCCTGCCCCTTTTTCCAGATTGTTCCCTGTCAGTCTTCCCCAAGAGCCAGCAGAGCCAGCCCCTGCCCAAACCCTGCCTGGGAATTCCCCCAGAACTGGATGCTGTGACTTCTCCTCCTCCCCTCATCCTCCCCCTTGGTCCCTAAAACTTTCAGCTCATGTTGATCTCCTCCCATCCCTCTCCCTGAGTGGTTCTATCCAAGTTTCCACCCCCAGGTCCTCCCCCATTTATAACCCAGTTCTCCCTGACTTTCTTGCTTCTTCTGCCCGTTCAAGGGTTCATTCCTGGAATAAACCTTTGGATCATACAAGCATGAGAGCCTCCTCCTCATTCTTTCCCCTGACCTGCACCTGCACAATTCAACTTCCCTTTCTTCAGGATTAATTACTATCTGGGTCTAGGTGCAGTCATGGCTCTATTAGTTTCTATTTGTTACTGTGATGGTCCATCTATTTCATCTCTTTCTATAAACACAACTAAAACAAGCACGTAATAGCAAGTAATACATCACCCAGCTCTAGCTTAAGCATCTAATAATCATTAACTTATTTTTGTTTTTCTAGTTTACGTCCTAATCAATATAAATTTCTTCTAACCCCTAGCTAAAATCTCAACTCTTGACAAAATTTTGACTCAGTTCCATTGGTGTAAAGGGAAACTACAGTAACATGACACTTCTGGACACTTCTACAGCCAGTTTAATGCCAGCACCATCTCCAGAAACTCTAAAATTCTGAATATCTGTCTCCATATATCCATCTCCAGAAAAATACCAACTTGTTCATTGTCCTGCTCACATTGCAGTTATAACCCTAGACCCAAACAGGTTGATTCTCTCAACCATTGTAGAAATTTAGGAAGGTTGGACAGGTTTTCTTGGAGGCTTCACTTTAGTAAAAGTGACAAAAATCATCTGTGACCAGCACACCAGACTCCAGTTGCTGTCTAACATCACAACAGGCAAAACTTTTTCCATTGAACATTTTCTGTTGGAAAATACTGGTAAACCCATTGGGGAAGGGTTAGAAAGGGCAATCTGTTGCACTCTTTTAACCTTTTTAAACAACTAAAATTATTTTAAAATGTGTCCTTAGTTCTTATTTCAGTCTACTATTAGAGATTTGTCACATTTTATACATGTTATGTAGACAACAGAAAAATGTGTTGTGACTTTGCCAGGCTTCTCCTGGGGGCAGACAAGACCTGAGTGCAGTGGGGTGGAGTGCCTGTGTAAATGAGCCTGAAATTCCCACACTATTTCCCCTAGAAGGATCCTGACCTGGTGCTGCCTCCCAGTTCCTTCAGCTGCAAAAACATTTACAGCATTCAGCAGTAAACATTTTTGCTGGAGTAGAAATAAACCCGAAGAAATAAATTCATGGCCTGGGTTTCCCTGTTCCCAGCTCAATACATCTTCTCTTAAACAGAAATGTTTAAAAAGAATAAGAATTCTCTCTTGCTTTCCCTGCTGGTAGGTGAAATACTGCCAATTTTGACAATGTTACTCTGGACCTTGGCACAGGAGACCAATTTCACCAGGTGAGAATGAGATGATAAGTAGAGAAGAAGTTGTCAGAATCACTCAATACCCCTAATTTAACAAGTCTTGCACTCTGGCTCTGGGAAACAGCTAGAAAATGATGATTTATGTGAAAGTGAGGCAAGGCAATCAAACACAAAAGCTGTCTTTATAGACTACTTCACTCTTAAATCTGTACAGAGAGTTTATCAGGTGCTGGCTTCCACCATGCAAACAAAATTATTTTGCTTCATTTATAGTTAACTGAATGATAACTTTCTTGTAGTTTGGCACACACAAAAAAAACCCCTGCACAATCCTATAACAAGCATCCTTTTGTCCTTATCCTGGTAAACTCTCAGAGAAAGCTACTAATACTGCATAACATCAGTATTAAGCAGCAGGGACACCAGATTCTTGGGGTTTTGTCTCTTAGATCCTTCACTCATCTCTCCTCTATTTAGTGAAAATGCAGAAAACCAGTAAAAATTCTACTTCTGGTCTCATAGATGTCAGGTGTGAGTCTGGTGAGATATAGAAGGCCTAATAAGCTTAGTGAAAAAAAAAAAGAGTGAACTGGATGGATTAAAGGAAACAACTAGCTTGCAAGCTGGATTGGCTGGTAGATGCTGCAGCACCCAGTGGAAAAAAAAAATCAAATTATCAACTGTCAGGACGATTGCTACCATCAGCTTTAGGCATATTGCAGAACATCTAGACATTGGGATTTGAACTGTAGGTAACAAAGAGAAGAGAGTTTTTACTTGAACAAGAGGGTTTATCTATGTGCAAACTGAACTCCATGATGTTCCTTCTATCTGCTATCCTTTGTTCCTGCATATCTCTTTGGAGTCTCCCAGAAACACTAGTTTAGAGATGGGAAATCACTGTTAGAGCTTACAGCAAATTGTTATTATTTTTTCAATCCAAACTGTAAAATTTCTAGGTGTGTGTGCAGCTGAGAAAAGAATGTGTGTCTACATCCAGTGCAGGGTATCCAACTGAACAAGGGAAAAGTGAGCTGCTTTTTGGCTTCTTTTTGAAGGTAGGACATGACAGGAATGTTGCTCTTGGAATTTGTAATACCATCAGAGGCACTAGCAGAGATCTCTGAAACCCAGAAGAATGATAAAATATCTGGGACAATAATCATGGAAGAGAAGGGCAAACAGCCTTTGAAGAAGAAAACATAAATTGTAATCAATCAACATTTTGTTAGTAAAGAAGAACAAAGAGCCTCAGTTTTGTAAGATGAGAACTCACCAATTAAAAGCCAGAAAACAAAAACAACGCACTGACATCGGCCACCAGCTGAACACGAGGAGAGTAAAATGAGTGGAGATTTTTGGTTTGTGGGGTGTTTTTTGTTTGATTTATGAACATAAGCTGTGTGTCTCAGACAGCATTTGTGCTGAGCAGCCAAAGAGATGAGGCAGCCCAGGGTCTCACACGCCCCGGCCAGTCCTGACTCCTGCTCACCTCTCGGAGCACGGAGCTGCTCTGCCACCACGCAGACCTGGGCTCTCAGCCTCTGAGCCTCTGCTCCTTTCACCTTCATCTTTTCCAAACGTCATTTCTCCTTTGGTAACTGCCCTGATAACCCTCCTGTTGAAAACAGGGAATAAAAGAATTTGAAAGTTGTGATGTGCACAGTCCATTAATTTCATCTAAGCTGTGGACAAGTCGGGATATAAAGGTCACCAGAGCACCAAGTCTCGTGATGAAACTGGTTCCTGGGGGAAAAACACTGTGTTTACTGCAAATGCTGTAAAATACAATACTACCAAAACACTAAAACAATCCTTCTATTCAAGCTTAGAACCAGAACTGCCTTTTGTGAAAATTTATCTCTTTTTTGGAGGAGAGTTTATAGTTAGCTAAGTATTTTTTGACTAAGGGTGTGCATTTTCCTCCAGAAAATTACGCTATGTGTATTTTGTCTTTAGATATTTCTAGAATTATATGCATCAAATGCCCCACACATGCCATTTCTAAAGACCATTGCATCACCCCTGCAAAACATGGCCTAATGGGACAGAAATGAATGAAATGTCACCAAGTAATTGTATTCCTCATGATCTTACAAACCACAATAGACTGATAAGTTATCCCATTACACTGTCAGTAGCAGCTGGCCCCAAAAGAACCTTGCTAAAACAAATCCACTAACGAGATACATCAATGTGAAGTGTGAGGGAGGAAGAAGCAAGCAAAGAAGAGGAACAATAAGGAAATATTTCTAAAAGAGGCTACCAAATATACTAGGAAAAGCAAGCAAAATTCTTGTAAGATTAAATTTCTCTTACGGTCACCACCAAAAACACTTCTGTCCACAAACAGAAATGGCACCACTGAAATAAATAACAATTATACAAACAATTGTTTCTTATAAGGGAATATGACTAATTGGTTTGCTTAAAGGATTTAAATGAAAGGAGGATTAGAAAAGTATATTTTAATGCCCTCTTACTATAGCTACCACTTAGCATGACTCAGAGAAAAATCTAGATCTGTTATAGAGGATTCCCTATGCTGGTTCTTTCTTCACCATAATTTGAGAGGCCAGAGGTGTTCTGATGCTCTTTCCCCCTATATTAAAGAGAGATAGATAACTTCTGGTAATTTCTGGAGTCGCTGGAGCAGGTAATTCCATTCTCATCTCTCTTCAGAAGTCAAAAAGCCATGGAAAGCATCCACCTGCCCTATCTTTCGGATCCCTGATAAAAATGTTTTCTTCCTTTCAACAGAAATAAAGTTTTCCAGCTACCATGGAGGCTCCAGGCATGATATGAACTTCCATTCAGGTTTTCTTCCCATCTGGCCAATAGCCTCAAGCTAGGTCCAGACACCACTTGTGCAACCACATAGTCAATCTGCCTGTGTCCCCTGAGAGTGAGTGCCCCTCCAAGGGCACAGCCAAACTGGGGACAAACCCTGCAAGATGAGCAGCAGCAGCTCTGTTTATTCACTGTCACACACACACACACACTCAGGTTGTACTTGCACAGCTGGAACCTCAAAGGAAAACTTGTCTTGTGAACCAGACCGACCAGTATACATAAAAACCAGGTCCAACAAATACTATTTTTTGCATTTGCTTCTCTGGCAAGCCTGCCTTTAAGTACACTCTGTTACTCCTGAGCAGAAACAAAAAAAAAAAATCCAAAAGTAAAATTGACATTTTTTTCTGCTGCCTTTATAGCTGAAGGACAGTTATTGCTGCATTTCCTAGGAAACAGCAATCTAATTATAGTAAGTATGCCTTTAAATGAGGGCTGTTTCTAATCCTGGGAAGTTTGAGGCTGATGTGGAAGACTGGAAAAACGCAAAAGAAAATCTATCCAACCATATACAGCTGGTTTTAGATTTATCAGTTTTAAAAAAACCACCCAAACCCCAGAAACCAAAACAAAACCCAACAACAACAAAACCAAAGGATTTACCCAATCTTTCTAGGTCTGCTAAAGACAGATTTGTGTCCATTTGTGGAGCAGAATGGGACATCTGGCTTTTTTTCTTCATTTTCTTGGGGTTGATCTTTGGATCTTTTTTCGTCATCTGCACTGGAAACTGTGTCTGCAGTGGAGGGAGAAAGAAAATAGAAACTGAACTTCTGCACAAAAAACACAGCACAGGTCAAACAACCTACAAAAACAGATAATGAAAAAACCTTGGGGGATATTCGTAATGAAATAAAACTTTAACTTCAGCTTATCAGCTCTTGTCTTGAACTATTCTTCCAAATTTATCAGTGACAATATTTAATAACCAAAGGACCTGAAATTTAATTTTGAAATGTACAGTGTCTTCTGTGTGGAATGAAAGAATGTTTTCATAATTAAAATGTTTGTTCTAGGAGCAAGGTATGGGGAAAATGGCTTAAATATATTTTTCAGTATATCTATCAAGTAGCAAATCATGAAATATCCAATCTGACCACTGACATAATACTGAGAACTTACACACTAGCCAGTTCTACAGCTTCTGAAGCACAGTGATTTTGGCAAGGTCTGTATTTTCCAAGGAGCAGGTTTGCACCATGTATTTTTTCCACTGGCAGCAAACCAGCCCCTCTCCTTACGAGCTAGGGGATAAAATTGGGCATAAAAACAAAATCTGACACAGACTACCCAACAGCTTCTGTGTTCAGAGTGAAGGGGTTAAGTGAGTACAAACCATCAGTACTCAGAAAAAACTCCTATTTCTCACCCCAGTGTTCCTGTGGTACCCTGCAAGGAGCCAGAGCAGCTCACACACCCCGGGCTGTGCCTGGCCAAGACAGACAGACAATTTACTGCACCTCAAAGTGCAGCTGCAGCTTGTCTGAGATACCTGGGGAGAGGGAAAGTCTGAGTACCAGGTAGCCTGGATTAGCCCATGCTCCAGCAAAGGAGCTCACATTTACCTTTCTTCTTCAGAACTGAAAAAGAAAATTTGAGTAATTTTACAGACCACTATCACAAATAAGAGAGCCAAAGGCAAAAAGTGGCTGGGCTGAGATCTCTCCATACAGCCAAACTTCCTGGCAGGAGCTGAGAGCAAATTTCAGGGTCTCTGCTGCTCGGCTTTGCAGCTGAATAATGCTGTCCACCTGTTTGGACAGTGAGTTTTCAGCAGCTCTCTATCTCCACGGAGATACTTCTTTTATATAGACCTTACCTTTCCTGAATATTAATAATTCATAAATCACTGTATAGGCACAAATAAAAAAATAAGGTTAAAATACTTCAGTCAGGAATAAAATACAAGTCAAACACTCAAGAAACAAGGTTTTGAACATATAAAGCACAAGCAAATCTCCTTTCCAAGGTCCCTACCTGGGAATTTGTGAAGGATTGACTGTCTGACAACATCAGTTCCGAGATTTGATTGTTTGAAGCGCTTTGCTCTCTCTTCAAAAAACCATTCTCCAGTCACTATCCGCAGCTCTCTGCATGAGGACAGTGAAAAAAGCCAGAGGCACATGCACATTAACAAACTTGGCCAGCCAAAGCTACTGCAGTTCATCAATCACCCGCCACGCTCACAAATTCTGGACAACATTTGCACAGTTAAAAATAAAGTGTAGAGATTGATAGTAGAGCTTGGAATAATAGGACACTTAGCAGAAAAATATCACTTTTGTGAATGGAAAGGGATTTTTAGTAGATGGAAATTTACTTGGCAAAAAAGTGTTTCAACCACATTTACAAGATTTCTGTAAAAAACACAGAACATTCTGTCATCCTGGTCTTTTGTGAATTACTCAGTGTCACAGTTCTCAATATCTCCAAAATGACAAGAGACACAGAAACAGCAACAGTGGATTGGGGGAGAAAATCCCCCACCAAAGGTCCCTCCATGTAAGTCAGCAATTCATGGATCCTAAGTGGTTATGGAAAGCCTGCTGCAAGTCCATGTGTATTTTTCATTTCTAGTTTTATATGCTGACACTATATGCAGTTTCTTCACATGGCAGTGCTGCTATGAATTAGCTGTGTGTCAGCAGTTCAGAGCAATGAAAATTTGTCTTTGCTGCTGTTCTGGACAATGCTGCTTTTTCTGGCTTCAAATTCTTTCACCTATACTAGCAATTAAGAAAACCTGTACTGCTATTGCTGGGTTTTTTGCTGGGTGGATTTTTATGCTGGTTGTTTGCCTTTTCCTGAATTAGTTTCATTATGGCACAGCATCACCTTCTCTACTGCCTCGCTATACACAACTGATGGCATAAAGCTACTAGTCATGAATACTCTAATAAAAAGCAAATAAACAAACTAATAACCCCCAAACATTAAAAACTGGTTTAGCTCCAGACATGTTCCTGCTTACTGTTCAATAAGAAATTTTGGTTTCAAACCTCTACAGGAAAAGAAATCATCCAGTCTCTTGTGCATGAAAATTACTACAGATGGATTTAGAGCACTTATCAATATCTGCACTATTAAGTTATTTCTGAGTCATGCCTGAATGGAGTCTTACTTGAGAAAATACTAAAAATAACAGAATAACATCCTGACACTGGTGAAAAGACCTAATATTATCAGTTTATCCTAACCTGTTAATGAATCATGCATCTCTCATGACTCACTAAAAAAAAATTAGAAAAACCAAAATCCCAAATACATGTCCACAAGCATAGAAATAGATTTATTGCCTTATCTTGTTGTTGCAGACTCCTAGTGAAAAAGCCCTCCATAATTCATCATCACAATCACTCAGTCATTATGAAATCTTTATGCTTCAACCAGGAATTTTTAAATTACTTCTGTTGGTTCCAAACACTGAAAAGGATTCACCTCATTAGAAGCCATGCCTGGTCTGACTGATGCAAAAAATGTTTTTTAATCTGAACCCGTATTTTCACAATTCCCTTACATTACACACTTCTCTGTGCAGTTATTTTATCCCAAGACTTATGGCATGTTTAATGTTTTATATCAAACCATAAACCTTCCAGACCTGTCACTGTGTCACCAAATTCCATTGCAATGTGAATGACATATCACATTGCAGTCTGATTTATACAGTTCACACATTTTTTCCTCAGTTACTACCGAGTTTGACCATAAAACTCCACAAGTGCTGCTATCCCCCTGGATGGAGATTTCACCCATCCCTGATATCTCACCAGGAATACTTAACTTGATCAAGGTCAGACAGAACACTGCCCATGTCCTTATCCAGAGAAGCATCTTCACCCTTCTGTGAGCTCTGACAATCTAAAGGAGCTGTGACCTTCACCCAGGGTTTCAGCAGGGTTGAAGCTCCAGGCTTTTTCAACCAAACCTTGCAGTTATTTTCTCACACAGCCCTGACAGTGACACCCCCCTGGGCTGCTGAGGGTCATGGAGGGGCAGCTCTTTGCCCTGGAGAGCCATCCCTGACATTTTCTGGCCAGATGTGAACAGTGAGGAGGGAGAGAAAACCCCTCTGGTGCATCCCAGGTGCCCAGGGGCTCTCAGCCTGGGTGGGAGAGTGCCTGAGACCAGAGTGGCTCCTTGTTTTACTGCCCAGCAGTTTTGTGGTGTGATGGGAAGATCTGACCCTGCAATAGCAGGACCAAGAGCTCAGGGAGAGCCATGGAGAACCCAGAGGAGCTGCAGCCAGGGGAAGGATGGTTGGGGCAGCTGTGGAAGGAGGCTGGGAAGGAAGAGGATGGAGGATTTTTGTGCAAGGAAGGATCAGCAGTGGTGCTGCTGGTGGAGGCAGGTCCTCCCTCAGCATCCATCCCTGGGAGGGGGCCCTCCTCTCCTCCATTCCACTGTGGGATGGGACCTCAGAGCTCCCCATCATCTCCCTCTCTGTGCCCCCACTGCCTCTGAACAACCTCTGCTGCTTCTCCCTTTGGCAGTAAAGCAGCCCACCAGATGGGAAAGGCTGGCACAGGCTGGGGGTGAGGAAGGAGAACTGTGCAGAAAGACCTTCCCTTCCTCTTGCCATCCCTGTGTGACCCAATACTCCTCTTCCTCAAAATGTAAGTTTTGCAGGGAAGGGATAGATTAGATTATTTGGGCAACAATGGTTGATCCCTTTATCTTCTGGCAAAGGATAACTGAGCAATCTACTTCTCTTACTAATCTCTCTCTGCTATCTACAACCTGCCACTACCAAACAGCCCCAAATCCCACAGCTTGTGCCCTCTTGCTTAACCAAGGAAGCTCCAGGACCTTGCTGGCAAACACAAATTGGGCCCCACGGAAAGAGGAGGGTGAAAATCCCTTTTTCAGGGCTGAGCAGGCAGAGTGTGACAGTCACTACAGTGACAGAGCTGAGCTGTGTCCATGCAGGTAATGAGAGCAAACTGAAGTGCCCACCTTCCTCATTAGACTGATTAAAATCCACATTTTCAGTGAGGTGCCAGCACCTTGACAGGGATACTCTGGAGAGGCTCACACCCATTCTGCTCTGACTTCACCACAAGAATGAGGAATGAGGCAAACCACAGACAACTCCCTCAGCTGAGGCACAAAAGGTGGCAAATAGAGGGAGAACTGCCTTGCTTTAGTCAGGTCCTTCACCCCCCTGTTTATCCACAGTGGAGGGGAAAAAGCAGCAGGCACTGACAGCCAGTCATGGCAAGTGCTGCAAGAAACAAGAGGCCTCAAGCCTCACTTCAGAACTTCATCCTTATTATTGTCAGTGTTATTGTCTGTCTTGAGACCCTGACTTCAGCTGGCAGACCTGTTTTTGCAAAAATGGCCTTACCCAACAGATCATTTCTACAAAAATATCACTTTCTAATGAAAGAAAGGGAAAATCCTCAAGCTTTGCAGCTTTGAATTTCTAGTGCACTAGTATTGGATGTATTTTCCATGTATGATGAATAATTCACACAAAGACTAGTGCTCATGTTATCTTAATCACTCGTACATGTCAGGAGTACCTATTAAAAGAATTTTTGTTCTACACACAAATAGAAATTACTTCAGATCAAATGATTGCATAAGTCTCTGACTTGAAGTTTGAATTTAATAATTGCATTTGACATTCTGAATCAAAAAACTGAAGAGCAAGGCCTAAACAGTCTTATAATAATAATGTTATTTTCATGCAATTATGACAAGGGGAGTCTCTCTCCTACTGAGATAGAAGAAAGATGCACTATTTCAGCTACAGGATTTAAATGAACTTTTTCTGTCTAAAAAACTGTTTCAGGTGAAAAGGAACAGGAGCTTTACTCAGTAGTAGATTGAATCAGTGCTTGCAGGTTTGGCTTTATTGTTTGTAAAATGGGCCCAAGGTCCCTACTGACTGCAAATTATGGTCTGTGCATGCATTTTCTTTACTTTCCCAGTTAAATGAAGCTCATGATGTAAACAACATGTTTAATTTCTAATACAGGATTTAGACTGGTCTTCCAAGGTGTTCAACAGAGGCTGACATAATCAGCTTTAGAAAAAAGGAAAGCAGGGTTATAAATTGTGATAACAGCAATTTTTGCACGATTGCTCTTTCCTACACTCAGAACAGCTAGGAAAATTAGCATTCAAGCAGTTGAGTACCAAATACTTTAGGTATCTGCTGAAGTCCTTCTGTGTTAATTACTGCTCCACCTACTCACATCATCATGTGAGGGGGAGCAGGTTATGGTTTTGTGCTTCCTCCCCCTCTGTGATCTCCTGCTAAACAAATTAATGACACGCTGCTCAGTTCAAAACCAGAACATAACCTATGGCCTGCCCCTCTCAAAACCTCAGATTTTCCATTCTCATTTTTATGAGGCACTTCATGGTTAAATCAATAATAAAAAGAATCCATTTTAGATGGAAAGTCCCAGTTGTTATTTTCAATTATTTCTTTAGGGCAAAGCCCCACATTGCTAAACCAGTTTCATCCCCATTTGATCATCCTGTCTAATTCACATCCACGGCAGAAGCAAGAGATTCAGCCTACCTCCCTTCCCATCCCCTATCCTCAAGTTAATTTTACTTCCTCCTCAGGAAGAAAATGTGGGGGAAAAAGGCAAAACCAAAGGCTGGATAAAATGCAGCCCATGTTTGAACATACCAAAGCCCTTATCATACACCCTCATATACCCTCATCTTGGCATGTATTCAATTCCACAGAGTATTTTCAACAACATAAATTAATTCCACTCTAAGTTTTATTATGCTGTGAGGCTATTAAACAGAATTTTTGACCCTGTGAAAAGAAGGCAAACTTGCCTAGAAGTTACTAAAATAAAATTAAAAGAAATTTGAAAAGCACTTGCATGGTAAAACATTGGAAATGGCTCTATTTTTAGGCTCCTAATGGGAATAAATGTTACTAAGAGCTATAGATGAATTTTCATGACATGTTAAGACAGCATAATTATTCCAGAGATTAAGATAAATTTTCCATTCCTGCTTTGTTCTGCTGTAATAGCTTGGGCTACCTAGGTATTTGATACATAAAGGCAGTGCTCTCACCTACCTAGACACACTTGCAATAAGAAATTCAGACAGCATCAAGGTGTGAAATACACCTTCCAGAGGACAGCTGGAAGAACTTCATTTCCCTCAATCATTTTATCTGCCAAATTTTAAACAAAAACTGATCATCATTTAAGAAGATGCAGGGGGTAAAAAATGGTACTGTAATGGAAAGTTCCTTCTTTATCACCCATGTTTGAAAGCTCTTGATGACCTCAGTTCCTTGTATGCAGGGAATGGAGCAGAAAGATTCCTCTTTCCAGTGCATCACACATACAGGCTGGATTTACCTCAATAAATGGTGCAACAACACAACTATTGAACACAACCACATGGGTAAGGACTGCCTTGTTCTCTGACCTTAGCTGGAGAACTAAGAGTTTGGCTGAAGACTTAATTCTAATCCTTCTTATCCTGTAAATGCTTTCTCTTGAGACTTTATATTTTACCTGGTAATAACACCCATGAGAGGCAAAATCCAACAGAGTAATTTTCTCTTTATGGACATTCAAGGGAAATATCCTTTGACAGTAACTGTAAACTGTAAGACAACTCACATATAAATCTGTTTGTTATACTTGAAAATACTGATGAATCTCTCTCACTATTCACATTCAAATGTCTTTCTTCAAATTCACTAAATCTCTTTTTTGAAAGCTTTTCAGAATGTAATTAATCTATTGTAATGAGCTTCCCCATCACCATAAGCTGTTTTTCAGGCAAGTATATCTCTGGAGAAATGGCAAATGAAATGCTCTAAATATTGTTTTACAGAAGTCAAATTCTATTGTTGCCAGATGATGTTCTGGTTGACAGATGAACAAAGAGACTGTATTATTAAATGAACTGGTGTCTCACCCCTACAGCCACCATCACGTCACTATGTTGTGCTTGGGGTTTTTTAATTTGTTCAGATAATAATAATATTATGCTTTACCACATACTTAGAAAATTAGCATCTTGAAATTTCTGTTCTTCAAATCAAAGTGAGCATGCTTGCAGTTTGCCACCTTTTTCTTTTTTTTTTTTTTTTTTTTTTTGGTAACTGGACATAAATCCAGTGTAACTCTTAAAGCAATAACAACATTTGATCCTAGGCCACGTGACAAGATGCCTTTCACTGAACTGAAAGCATCCCAAACTCCAGTGTTAAGACCAGACAGGCAGGACTCAAAAAGCTCACAAGGAAAGAAATGTCAGAATGTATTAAATGAAGCAACAGGTAGATATTGGCTGATATTACCTACATCCTTTTTACTGACACAGCAAGTTGTTTCTGCAACCACTTTGGATTATGTGTGTAATTCAAGGCATTTCTGCAGTAATTAGTGCAGTAGTTGTCTCTTTGGATGAGCACACTCCCCATCCAGTACCAGACCTTCTTCTCTGACACCAAATGTACCAATTAGGTTTTCCAACAGTTCTGAAAAGCTTCTGGATATATTCCTGCAGGTGTAATTCATGACAAGGAAGAGAGCTTGTACAAGCTACTGCTATAACCATCACCTTAAATAGCATTTAAAAGATAGTCTTGAGCACGATTTGGGGAGCACAGCACCAAAACCATCAAGGATTCACAAAGGCTATAAACACTTCTCCCTGACTTTTAAGGGTCTCACAGTCTCACAGTGTGACAACAGACTACACACCACAACAAGAGTTTAACCTGGCTAATGGAACAGCTCAGCAGGGGCTAGAGTCTATACAGATATCAACAAAACCAAGGCTGCTAAAAGAGGGACAAAGATAAAAGTTTTCCAACACTCTTTGGAAAGCATGGTAAAAAAGTCCAATTTGGCAGACACAAACACTGTGCGGGTCAATGCTACAGAGCTGAAAGATTTTCCTCCTCTTCCTACCTTTTGTTTGCTACTTATAAAGCGTAAATGTCTCTTAACACTGGGTTATTTTCTTTTCCTTGCCTTCAGCCTTTTCATCTTATCAAAGATTAACTTAATCAGCTCCTCCATCAAGTGCAATTTAAAAAGTCTAAAAATCCTGATTCCCCCTGCATTTCTCACTTGGTAGAAAAGCAGAACTAAAATAATTTGAAGAAGAACTATGCACAATGATGTAACTGCAATGCCTTTCCCAAACTTCCATCTCCACACTGCCCACACAGAAGATAATCTCTCTGTGTACTCCCAGCAATGTAAAAGATATTTTACATATCATTACCTGTCATGAAGTCTTGCAGAAACACTGCATATGAACAAAAAGAAAGGAGAGAGAGAGCTTTCAATTTAATAAAGACACTCAACATGGACAGAACTTTAGCACTTGCAAAGTTTAGCACTTTGCAAGCAAATTACACCATGTAATTTGTAACAACCTAAAGGCAGATTTCAACCAGAATTAATTGTCCAGGTGATTGCTAAGTTCACTGCTTGACACACAGAATTGCAGCACAATCAGGAGAAGCAGAGGTTGCATGAGAAGTTTTGAGAAGTTTCCTCACCCATCTTTCAGCCCCAAAGCAGGACCACCTTTATTGATGTCATCATCCCAAGAGAGGTTTATCCAACCTGTTCTAAAACAACATTCTGCAGCCCTTCCAAGTTATGTCAATGTTCATACCATCTAAATTACATCCTTTCACTGCAATTTAAGTATCACATTACTTTTCTTACCCAAAGAGGGATCATAGAACAGCCTGCAAGCTGATTTCTGTAGATTTAAAACTCAGGTATTTTCAATCCTCTGTCACCTAGGCTGAACACTTGTGACTCCTTCCACTCTTCTGGACATCCTGTGTGCTAAGTTTCATTATTTTCTGCTGAACCTTCTCCAGGTGGACAATATGAATTCTGTAAATGGGCAGATACTCTACATAAAATAGGATTTTATCACGCATTTTACAGGCCATAATTAGGCTTGTACATAATTGTGTGATGCTTAATTTTTCTGCAGTGGAAAATTCTGCTGATTCATGTTTGGTTTTTATCCAGTACAATACCCAAATCCTTTCCTAAGGAACAGCTGCAGAAGCTGGTTTTTATCCTCATTTTGTGTTTTGCAGCTGCATTTTTTCCCAAATGTAGTACTTCCACGTGCCCATAGGGAACCATCACTTGCTTTACCTTCAAACCACTTCTCTAAATTCTAAGCATCACTTTGAAACCCAGTCCTGTCCTTCAGCATGCCTGGAGCCCCTCTCAGTTTTATGTCTCCTGCAGGTGTAACTGGCAAATTCATCTGCTGCATCAAGGTTCTTAACTAAAATATTTAGTTGTAATAAGCCAGGAAATACTCTGCTCTATATCACTGGAGTTTTAAAAAAGTTTTTTTGGTTTGTATGTGGGGTGTTTTTGTTGGGATTTTTTTTAATTTTTTGTTTGTTTGGAGTTTTTTGGGCTTTGCTTTCCCGAGGTTTTTTTGACAATGAAATGTCCATAACCATGCTGAGAACAGAGCTTTACAATTTTCCAGGCAGGTCTGGCAGAATTTAATCCAGGGCACAGTTATCCTAATTTGTCAGCCTATTAGGAAGGAACAAGAGAGAGTATCAAAAGGTTAACTTCAGCCAAGTTACAAGACAGCAACAGATCCTTCTCTGTCACCTATCAAAGGTGAAAATTAAATTGGTTTTGACATTATTTGTCTTTGAGCCAGCTCTTACTCATCATCCTGTCACCTTGTCTTGGCTTTCAAACAACACAGCTATCATTTGTTTCAGTGGTTTTACAGAAATTAGAGGTAGTGTGGCAGGGTCAACAAATCCCTTGTTCTTTTCCTCATTTTTAAAGGGTAGCATTTTGTTTGGTGTTCTCCGTGCTGTCACCTCACCTGCACCCATTCACTTCTGAAAGGCACAGCACTGACATTATCTCTGGAACTGCCTGAGGTAAAATACGAGGAGCTTAGCCAGGCTCCTGCCAATTTAAAATAATTTCAAAAAACAAACACTTAAACATTTTTTGTTTTAAGAGGTGAGACACTGTCCTTTGGATGTGCCCCACTGGATGCAGTGGAGTTTAAGATATTGATTTAAAAATGGATGCAACCTTCTAAAGCTAAAGGTAGAAGACACAAACCCTAAACTCCATGCCCTGCTGTTTAATATTTCACTAACTGCCTAGGTAGCCAAAGTCTTGACAGAACTAGCAATTTGTGTTCACTTCCTGAAACAATTTACAGAAAGCTTTCCCTTTCTGATCTTGTTAGTTTGAAGATCTGTTAAAAAAAAAAAGTCCCTCCACTTCTTTTTTTATTGAGTCTCTTTCTTACATCATCCAGTCCTTACATCAGGATACATAATCAAGTTTTGTTGCCCAACACATTTCTCCTTTCTTTTGTGGTTATCTTACCAAGTCAAGCTCAAAATTCCCATATTACCAAACTAATCTAGTGAATTATTCTTCCAAGTCTTTGGAAAACTAGTTGAAACTGGCTTGTAATTGGGAAAAGAGGTAGTGATTCAAATAAACCCCCAGATAAGCCTCTTTCCTTGTGCATTCTCTGTGCATGTTTTGTGCTAAGGGAATACAGCAGGAGCACTTGTTTATAAAAATATGAATATGAATCTAATATTGATATCCAACTGTGATGGACAAAAACTCTCTTACAGTTAAAGTTAGAAAGTGTATGTTTATTGTGACACCGGGCAGCGAGTGGGATATCTCCCTAATGGACTGCAAAGATCACAGGTAATTACAAAGCCTCTTATTTACAAAAGTGTTGAATACACAAAATACAAATGCATGTTCTACCCCTGTCACTTCCTCTTCTCAGCTTCATATGCTAATTGACACAAAGGCTATTAAGTAGTTTGTTCCCTGAAATAGGTCGGTGGTCTTTTTGTGAGGAGTGGTCACCAAAAGGAGGAAGTAAAACGAGTCTTCCTCATCCTAAACTTTCAACTTTTCAATGCAGATGTGATTGATGAATCCTTAGCAGAACTCCTCGTTTCCTGTCTTTTTCCAGGACTATTTCAATGGGTTTCTGGAAACAGGAGGTTTTTGTGTTCCTGGGGTCTATTGATTAGTTTCTCTGTTTCTCATAACACACAAACGTAAAGTTGACAAGCAATGAGTTACTAGACCCAGCGTAGCTTATCTTAAATCCAGTTTCTTTTAACCGTACTCTAACTTTTCACTGATTTCGGCAAAGCTTATCTCTTCATTTCAGCCAGATCAACAACACCTATTGTTAACTATAACCTGAGCTGTTCTAAAACCTTCAAAATCAGTGTCTCAGCACCAGCACAAAGTCCCTGCAGGGCTGTGACCCCCAGGGTGGTTTGGAAGCCGCGGGACTCACGCGATCTTGGCGCACACCGAGCACCTCCAGTGGCCGTGGGCTCCGGCCGCGCAGCAGGCGCTGCACACCCGCAGCTTGCAGCTCTGGCACAGCTCTCCCCTGTCAAAGATCAGCCCCAGGCCCTTCTGGCAGCGAACACAGACCCTGCTGTTGTCCTGGTCAGAGTGGCGGTTGCCACCTTTCCTCCTCGCTTCCAAAAGCTCGTTTTTCAACTTCCTGGAAGTAAAAAAAAAACCAAAAAACAAACTTTTAATTTGGAGATTTTTCCCACAAAGATTCAACTCAATGGTCTGCAAGAACTTATTAACAGATTAAGGTTTTGTGCTAAAAATCCAAGACATGAGTAAGTGCAATTTTTTTGGTTGTATTTGCTGTATTTCTTGACACACACAACACAGAATAAATCTATCCTCAGACACGCAGTCAAGAGGAAAATCTGGTAGAACACTATAAGTAACTGCAGATAGCTGACCAGTTCTGGACAACAGATAAACCATCTTTGCTTGTTCCTCGTCAATAATTTGAGTCATGCTGAGCCCAGGTTGACAGCAACTCAGAACTGAGACCATCCAGTGCATGCACAGAAGGAAAAGAAGAAAATGTTTTCTGCAGTTAGTTTGCATTTAATAATATGCCAGTGCAGTTAGTTAGGAGTACACATGCAATTCTGCACCAGTGATTCAAAGCCTTAAATTAGCCCAAACAAAAAGATCTAAATAGGCAGTGGTGTTATGCTGTGATGCCACAATCAAAGTAAAAAAGGAGAATGCTAGTTTAAATTCTGTGGCTTGGAGATCTTACCAGTTCTACCACTGACTCTACAGAATAAAAATATTCATGTTTAAGACTTAATTTTGAAGTCTGCAGTTTCAATGGCCAATGAGATGGGTCCTTAACAAGAAAATAACTGTGAGATGTAACTAAGCTCAGTGGCTGCTAAATTCTTTCAGTTTTACATACCTGGGTGTCACTGTCTTCCCATTACCCCACCCTTCCCTGTGCTTCTTTCCTCATCAGCCAGGAGCCCCCAAAGTCCCTCAGTCATGAAGCACTCCAGCTCACTGAAATCACTGTCTCTGTACACACTCTGATGCTTAAGGGGGGATTTAAAAACCTGCTGCCACCTTCACCTAAAGATCAGTAAAACTGTGTCAGAAGCAAACTACATGGAAGATAAAACCAATAAAAGGTTGCAGATTGCAGCCAAAGGAAGCCAGGAACATTGCTTGGGCCACCAGGGAGTCAGTTCTGACAGAATGAGGTTATTTGTGGATACACTGCCTTGCTAAAAGGCTGGCCAGCATTTTGCTTCCCACTGGGATCCCATGAACAGCAGCTGCTCTGCAGCCACCTGACCTGTGGATGCTCTGACAGCTTTAGAAAAAGGGCATGCCCAATCCCTCCAGGCAGCATCTGCAAGTCGCAGTCAAGGGTTTTCCTCTGCTGGCCTCTACCCAAAAGCTTTAGACCCTTCTTCCACATCCAATCCAAACAGTCTTTCTCTCATGCCCGAGCCTTCAAAATTCTGTCCAGGCTTCGTGTTCTTTCTTGGTATTTTGCTGACTGTTCTTGCAGTTTATTGATTACATCTTACATCTCCCCACTTCCTGCAGAGATGCTTTTGGTTCCAGGCACGTGTGCATTTCCTCCTGTGAGTCAGCTCCAAATGCAGACAGGTGACTTGTGCTGTGAACCCTGCCAGTGGTGCTGGGGGTTGCCACTGTGCACAGCGAAGGGAGATGATCTTTATTTTGGCCAGCCCTGTCCTTGGATCTGCCTTCCAATCAAGTCTGCCTTCAGACATCAAAAGGGAACTCATCTGCCTCTTCTGGACTGAGAACTAAAGGGAACCCACCACCACCCACCACCAGAATGCTCTTGACCACACCATTTTCAAGAGGCCACATCTGTCCACTTGAATAACAAACACACCTATAGGTGCTAGTGAGGACATCTAATTACCACAGAGTTTATGGTCGCTCACATCCCACTAAACATCAAACAACATTCACAAATGCTTAATGATTTACTGTCACCCCTCCAGCAAAGTGAAGTTGTCAGAGATGAAGTGCTGTGCTACATGGCCACTTCGAGTACCAGCCGACCTTGGGGAAATTTGTTAAGATTGATTGTGCTTTCACACAGTGAGAGGTATTGCAGCACTTTCCAGGTTCAAATTCACCTTGCCCTGGACTTTTGCAATGACCTCAGGAGCTGGAATTCCCAAAGACCTGTCAGACCTGTGAGGACTGAGACCAAGAAGATGTTGAGCACATTGGGTTTTCCACATGCTTTGGCCCTAAGTCCTCTGTTCCACCCACACCCTTCCTCGCCTTCCTTTAGCCTCCATTTCCTCAATTGCAATGTTGTCCTGTTAATCTCACCTAATTTGATTGCCAAACTGGGCCACCACTTCTTTACTTGATCACTGGTCATTCTCTCTCTCTCGTATCTTTTTTGTGGTGTCCTGTCAAAACTGTGACTTTCTGAACAGCAGAATCACCAATGAATGTTCAACAGAGAGTCTTTGGGAGACAACTGCATTTTTACTTTTTATTCAGGTTTGCAAAGATTTGGTCAGTCATGTACCAAAGAACTAAAGAGGCACAAATAATTCAGTTCCAGTTTCTTTTGGCACTTGGGTATCTGTATGCAAACCAAGCACGTGATCCTCACCCAAATGCCAGAGTAACTCAGAAGATGAATATTGTTAATCCTCAAATCTCAAAAGGGTTAGAACACTGTGCACTAGCAAAGGCTTATTTTTTCATAACACATTTGTTTCCAGTGGCTTATTTTTACTGAGAAAACTTAAATTAATCATGACCCACTGCATTTCAGGAACCTGACACACAGTTATTGGCAGTTGCCATCTTTTTGGCAATAATTACCGTGTCCTGTGCACTGCATCCAGGTGTCTAATGGTGCATGTCCAGTGTCTAATGCCTCCACTGAACTCCTTCTACTCCAGCCTTCTCCCTTCCCACTGCAACTTTCAGGCCCTTTTGTGCTTAGTTAGAAGTACTATTGGGCACAAAATATGTTTTATGTAGTTCCATTTTGAAATTAGGAAATGTTTATAGGCCCAAAACAATAAACTGAGCATTTTTTTTTAAAGTTTGCTCAGAGACCAACACGATGAAAACTTTATCAATGTTCTTGTGACTTTAAAAAGACATTCCTACTATTCAGTAGTGATGATTGCTACAGTATTTGCCACTGCTTACATGAAACAATCTAAAATTGTTAACAGGTGATAGCTGATCTGCTGAAAGTGTAAATTCGGATAAGAATTTGTTTTCTTATTTTTGAATGTAAATTGCCCTTGATGACTCCAAGGGAGCTGAGAGAAAATCAACCCACAGTTTCTCCATTCAATTAAGCAAATAAGAAAGAAAAATTAAAAAGCAAGTTAAGTGTGCATGGACAGATACACTGGATATGAACTTTCATTTGAGATTCCCAATATTATTTGTTGAGCTGAACTCCTGATTGACTGCAGCAAATATATTCATATCTCAAGAAAATAAAAAATGAACTGTCTCAAGGGCCAGGAAGAGCAGGAGGAGGAGGCTGAGTCATCTGAAAAAATCCATCATCATAACAGTCCCTAAACAAGCACAGCTGAGCTGCACTGCTTACACTGTACTGAAAAGGGATAACAAGTGCAGCCTGTAGCTGCACTGACTTACCACTACATTTATTTCCCAGGGCAGGGACCAGCTGGATTATGGACACTCAATTTCCTTCTGCCAGTCTAACGTTTGCACTCTCCATAATTTTAAAAGAATACATTTAAAGGTGGAGTTGGATATTTTTAATCGCAACTATTAAACAAGAATTAATCTTTATCAATCTTCTCCTAGTAATATGAAAGGGATAATAAAACTCAGCAGAAGCCAATTTAATAGGCTTCTGGAGAAAGAGAATCTTATCATTCATTGAAGTTTCTAAACCTTCTATTATAATGGGTGTTTGATGAAAGAGAGCTATTAAAAATAAATTTGATTCTGCCAAGTATAACAGAATATGTAGCCATTTTTCTAAACTATGAATTAATATTAAGATCCCTCTACTGCCTGAGAAAATATGTTAACACATTGGAGTTCTGTTGTAATCAGTATTCCAGGTAACGCTGAATGTCTTAACCTGAGCCTTTCCAAAGGTGGCATAAAGGCCTATATAAAATACAGCAGGAAACAAAACAAAATTTAAAAACCCCACAACCAAATAAACCAACTCCAGAATTCATAGCTCTTGGCCCAGTTTCCCACCAGCTGCCAGAGGCACAGGAATCCCTAAAGAATTCAGATCCTTCCCTAATGGATGCTGAAAGCAACATGGCAAAGGTCCTTGTTCCTTCACAAAAGCAGCCTCAAGAGATTAAATATTCTCAAACCCCTATAATACTGCAAAGATTTAGCAGTGAGAAGCCTTAAAATATCCATTTTTTTATTAAAAGTAAGCTTTACCCTAGAGAATATTTATCCCTCCAAAGTAAAATAGCTATACTGCTGCAAGAAGCAAGACATTCTTTGCCCAAGCCATTCACTTAAATGAATGCCATAATTTCCTTTAACTCTGTAAGCATTATCCACTTGCTTTAAGCTAGGTAATTTTTTCTTTTAATACCAAAATGACTGGTTTGTATGTTTTTTTCTCTTTCAGTAGGATTTTAGAAAACCTTTTATTTTGAAATTTTTTTCTAGCTCATCTCCTCTCCATTAATAAAACCAAACAAACAAACTGTCAAATGTAACAGTATACATAATCCTGAGTTTGATTTTCAAATTTCTCCTGAATCTTCTTTCTCCCCATTTCAAAACCCTTTTTCCTCTGAAGATCTAGAGTAGCATAATCCAAGTATACGTAACTTTATTTTGCCATTCTAAATTTTCACAGTTCAAAGAGTCATAAAAAACTGAATTAAAAATAAAAAAGGGCCACCTTCTCCCTCCCTTCAGTCACTTACAAATAAAGAGTTTGGTAGGATAAACAATTGAATTGTTTGTGCACGTATGAATAGAAACATCTTTGTTCTGAATTTGTGCAGCTGCTAACTTAGGTACTAGAGAATTTTTCTGTTCAGGAACCAGCATCAACGTTCTTGAGTATGAAGAAAAAGGCTTTTTTTTTCCAGACTGATTTTTTTCTAGCACCTTCTTCAAATTCAGCCAGATTCCCTTCACTGTCTGGCACAGTATGCAGAAAATAACAATAAATATTATTGAGAGTTCACAGAAAGAACTGGGCTATTATCAACTACCATTGAGATCTCCTTGGACTGTAAAATATGAGTACCTGAAGTATTTTTTGTACTTATTTAATAAGCACAGGTTTTCACATTTTGTTTATGCAGCAGATCAACGTGATGGAAACTGTGTTAAGAACACCAAGTATGGAGGCACATTGATGACAGCACAAGGAAACAACCAAAGGATGAATCTGCAAAGAAAAAGAGATCTGGCAGAAGGAATGGCAGAACAGAGCCCAGTGAAAAGAAGGAAAGGAAGCATGGGAAGTGAAATTATACAGGGTATCATAATGAGGACAAACTTCCATAGATGAGACTTTTTCTGGGTAATTCACTCATCCTCTCAAATTAAAATGGTAATTAATATTACAAAAAAAAAAAAAAAAAAAAAAAAAGAAGAAGAAGACGACAAAAGAGGTCCCCTGTTGGTTTTTTGCTAGTCCTCAACAAAACAGATTGCACCCAGCGTATAAAAACTAGTCACCATGAGAAATTCTTTCATCACTTCAGGATCGTGGTTCCCAAAGAACACAGGACAGAAAAAAAGGCACCTCTACCTTTAGAGTACTGGCAATGGTGATTACCCTTGATGGAAAAGTCTCTGATTCAAAAAAGAGCAATGTGGTGAATGGTGTTAAATCCACCTCACAAATGGCTGAGCTGGCAGACAGGAACTTTGCAGCTTCCAGGTACAGATGGCCAATGTGCTTTAACACAAGGGCTCTCTCCAATATTTATAAGCAGTTTTACAGAAACACAGACCATGCACCATATTGCAGATGTTATCCTGCAACCATTTTGTGTTTATAAATAAGCCCAAATGTATACTCAGCAGATAAGTCACTTCCCAGTCCTCAAATTTCTGCTTTTTTAAAGTACTTGCCTGTAGCTACCACATGGTGGTATCCATGCTAACAATTTCTCCTACATTTTAATGAAGTTAATACCCTAAAACGTTTCCATGGATCTCTTTGGACTGACAAGAAGATGCCATTTTAGCCAGAGGAAAAGACAGAAATGTTAATTTGTCAATTCAGATCTGGGGCTGGTGCAATTCTTACACAACTCCTGGCAACCTAAATGCTGAGGGAGAGCTTCAAGCAACAACCCATTAAAACCTTTTTCTTGGACAAAATTGGCAAATTCCTTCTTTGTTTTCTCAGTACAGCAATTATTACTCTGTCTCCTCTAAAAGCATGGCACTTGTAGCTGTGCTCCATAAAGAATGGAAAGAAATTTTGTATTTTAAACCCTAAGAAAATAGTTAATGTAAGAATTACTGATTTTGCTCAAATAACCTTAGCAGTTGAAAAAAACATCATGGTAATTCAACTGACATCAAAAGCATCATTAAAGCAGTGTTTACAACACTGTAGGTTATTTGTACAATCTATTAACAGCTTCAAATCAATATTCAAAGAAAACTTCCAGTCATGCAAGATGCACACTTAGAATTAAGAACATAAACCATAATCTTTATTAAAGAGGTTGATTGTATTATCAAAACTAAACCTCAGAAAAAGAACTTGATGATGTCTGTATCTTTCTCTCTCATGTAAGTGAAATAATTGTGCATCAAAGAAAAATACAAGAAGAGCCACCTGCACTCCAGAACACGAGTAAGGAACAGGATAATAAGAATTCTTCAATACAATGTACAAGTAAGTATCTTCCCAGAGTGGAAAATGCCTTGAAAATAAACAAAAGGGGAGTTGCTCTTTTGCAAAGTACTTCAATAAAGTATATAACAGATTGTATCAAATGGGATTTTAAAGACAGCAAATGTTCCTCTGAGGTATGCTTACAAGCCATGATTATAGATCCTTGCCAAGTTGTATTGAGAGAAAGAAAAATTAAAAGGTCTCCTAGGAAGCAGTTAACTGTCAAATTCTTTATAGTTTTTCTATTCTGGAAATATTTTATAGACCACATTCCATTGTTATCAGGCAAAGTATGGTGTAGTGACAATAAATATGAAGCCAATTGTTTGATACACAGGAGCTAGAAGTATGCATAAGCACCACACTGCATCATTAGTTATTCTAATTAGCATTATAGTTCAGATTAACTTGATTTTGAGTATTTTATTAGGGTGCTTCTTCCATTTTAACCAAAATACTGATAAGGCAATACCACCTGTGGCTTCACTGAACTGTGCTGTGCCCTCCAGGGGTGCTGCAAGTTCCCACACTCAGTAGATTTGGCAGAGTGAATTCCAGCAATGCCATAAAAAGCAGAAAATTTGTGGGGTTAAGATATGATATTAAAAAAATAAAAGAAAACAGCAACAAAAGAAACCCCAAACTAACCAAATGAAACAAAACAAAGAACCCCACAAAACCTCAGGAGTTTCAAATTTCCATTTGAGACTGGGAAATGACAATAGTAGAGGGAAAGCTTTCAGGGGCTTTAGCAGTCTGGTGATCTGATACACTCCCTACTGATGCCTTTGACAGATTATTATTGGCACACCACACATTTCCAAGGCCACCACCTCAGGAAAATAAAATTCTTTATTTGCAATTTTTTATTTTATTACTAAATAGAGCAAAATGCCTGGAACAAGCAGTGCTCCATCTGTTTTCTTCTTCATCTCAAAAACCATTAAGTAGACAAAATGCTTGATTCACCCACACCACCTAAAAGAAACACCTTTCCTTCCAGTCTGGCAGCAGCAGAAGCAGGCACTTTTCACCCCCTCCTTTTAGATGAGTCCCTGTGTTCCCTCAGGTAAATGGGCTGCACACCAGCAGGGGAATTGCATTTAGACTGGGTTCAGCTGAGGGAGAAAAGCTTTCAAAACCTGTGGCTAACTCTGGATAGATTTCCAAATAATGGGTTTAACAGTAGAAGCTTCAGCAGGTGCTGAGCATATACGTTTACAATGTCTAAAATGTCTTTGCACAATGTCTCAAATGTTTTTTAGAAAATCAAAGGGACGGACAAGGCAGCCTGGCCTTGGGATTCATGGACAGAGACCAGCAAAGGCTGGGAATTTTCCCTCTGTCATGCACTATATTCAGCAGCCTTGTCAACACCAAATTCTGCATCCATCCACACTAAGGCTCTTTCTCAGAACCAACACTGCATGAAACTTTAAAAGGCCAGTGGGGGGAAGTGAAATGAAGCAGGAAAACCATCCTTGAAAAGCACAGGGACCTTTCCAGAACTGATACTTAACTGAACTAACTCAAACTGAACCTTCTAAAACTGCTGCCTCAGCCTGCCTCCTCACAGTGTTCTCTGAACTTTGGTTTTTACTTTTCTGAGTAGAAAAAGAACACGTGGACTCTATTAATACCTCAAACATCTCTCCCAGTAGGGATTTTTGAGATAAATACCTGAGATTTTAAATTTCATTTATTAGTAAATCTAAGTAATTTGAAAAATGAGGTCCCTCCTCCCTGTTCTGTAAGCACCCTGACAGAGAGAAGAAGGACACCATCATGCATTTGTCTCATGCTGTAGGAAGTCCTGAACAGAGGCAGATGCCAACTTTCTGTCCCTCTGACACCTTCCAAACTTCTCTGCCTCTGTCAGCTCTGAAGGCAGGCTCTGTGTGCAGCTCCTCTCAGAGGAAGAGAGTTCAAGTGCCTTACTAAAACTTTTCATTTACAAGGGGAAATTCAGCCAAACCAAACTGCAGAACCTGAAATTTAAAAAACACTGCTGTGTATTTTTGCACTTGTTATCTTCTTTATTCTTTTGTCTTCAAGCAATGGACATGATTTTTGTTTACTGAGAACTATTCTAGCAAGCAATTTTCTTTTAAACACTTTACTTGAACTTACAATTAACTGTGCCATCTCGCAGCACTCATCCTTGCGTGAGGCATATAGAAAACCACTGGGTACCACCAACCATATATTTAAAAGGAATAACAAAAAGAGTTACCTTATTCTTTTATCTTCAACTTTTTTCAAGTACTCATCTCTCTTCAATACTCCTAATATTGTTTCCCTTTCATGTTCCAACAAAAATGACAAATTGATGATCTCCAAGTGCTTTGTCATGATTCCTCAACAGCCACTCTGCCAATGATCACTTTGCCCAATCAATACTTCCAGTGATTTATTTGCACAAGCCCAAAGGCACGTTTGTGTCAGAGATGCAAGATCCACACAGTCGAGAGGTAATTTGAAAAATGCTTCTTTCAATTCACTGAGTGGCCAGGTTGTATTGCTTTTCCTTCCAGCTACACAAGAAATAAAGGTTTCTCCTTTGTTTCTTCCATGGGAATGGCAGTCATTTTCCTGATTATTGGATGTCCTTGCCTCCTGGCCAGTGCTCCCTGCAAGCCTTCAGATTGCATCCACTGCAGCTGCAGAATGAGCTTCCTGAATAATTGTAGTTTGGAGCCAGAAAATCACTGGGTATGTTTATATCCAACTACCTGAAAGTGAAAACAAACATGTGTGGGTGATTTTGAAATTACCAGCAGAGCCTGTTTTGACAAAAGCTAAATCTAGTAATGGTTTGGAAGCCTTGGCCAAGAATGGCCTGCAGACTTACCAGGTTATCTCGGGGGCTACTTATACACAACTGGCACAAAAGTTTGGTGTTTTTTCCTAAGAGTAAAAAATATCATTGTTTCTGCAATACAGATCCAACACTCAGTGTGGCTTTTATCAGGTAAGAAAATGGGACAGGAAGGTGATACACAAACTGAAGCAAACAACAAGTCAGTGCAAGGCAGGAATACCAGTCAGGAGTGCCAGTTGTGAACTTCTTATTCCTGAAAACTGGGAAACAAGCAAACCATAGACAACTGCTTTTGGTTAGATTGCTGCCTTAGACATACAACACCTAAGTAATAAAAACACACATGGAAAAATATATGATTTTATTCTCTGCATTTATTTTAGTCAGAAAAAACAACTCCACCACCATCCCCCCTCCCCCCCAAAAAATGAAGTTGGATCATGAAGTTTGTTCTTCAGTTCTTGAAAAAGGTGTTTCTATTCATACCATAAGACCAAGTTACTTGTAAGCAAAAGGAAGAAATCCAACAAGTGAACTGTTCTTTGTTATTTTCAAGAAGGTCAGGTTCTTCCTTGAACTGCCTAGGAAAGCTCCTGGTGAAAGCAGCACTTTTAACCCAGCCAGATGCTAACATCAGCAGTCTGGGGGGCATGGGGCATCAGCACAAATCTCACAGAGCCATTGCTTGTCTGGTCAAGGTGCTCTGAAGTTCTGTTTGCTGATTTTCCTTGCAGGGATAATGCATGGGTGACATGAGGCATTATTCTCACTGGCATTTATTAGTTCTAACTGTGGAAAAAAGCACCAGGTTTTATTGGAAGTGGAAAGCCAAGAGGTAAACGGGGAAGACTGAGGGAAACAGTTAGAAATTCAAGACAACAAAAATGTTAAAAATGATCTCTGACAGCACTATTACTGGGTGGATGATGTGCTACAGGTAACCAGGGGATCCTGCAGAACCTCAGTGCAGTGCTAAGGCAAGCAGGCTGCCAGGAACACTCCACCTTGTGAGATATTCTGGCACTGGGAGTTCAGAGAAGATAAAAACTGCTTGATTAAGTTAACCTGACATCTGGTAATTTCTTCTCAGCTTTTCTTTTAACTCTAAAGAGATCAGTACTCCCACTAGACTCTACAAAAGCCTCAAATATTCCCTTTGACTAAGTGTGTTGCTGGTCCTGGAATATCCTGAGAGATTTTTCTCTCAATGCAGGGAGGCAAAAAATTTCTAAAGCCATAATTGGGAATCCAGTTATTTCATTTGCCACCTGGAGGGTCAAATACACAGAGCCCAGAGCAGAACTAAGCACTGGTAAGAGTGATGAGACCAATAATTGTCAGACAAGTCAGACAAAATTTCAGGGAGTGCTACACACTCCTGTGCCAGATGTAAATCAGCTGAAAGATCATTGCATTTAGTTCCTTACAGGGAAGAAATCCTAAAACACAGTTATCTATTCAACAAAATTCTGGTATCTCATACTGACAACTGAATTATGGTGAACTCTGCAAATCTTGACTAGAAATCATTACAATCTTGTTTGTAAAGACAACAGAAACTATGTCAGAGTTTGCAACATGGAGAATAAAGCAGAGCATTATGAAGTTTACCAGATGGACAGAGAGACATAAATTACATTCATGTTACCCACATTAACAGAAATATGTTTGTAGTAGATTCTATTCTTATAGAATGACTATCATCAACTGAAGTTGAATTCTATTCACAGCGTTTTGTGTGGTTTTCTTTCCAGTTTTTACTGAACATTGCACAGAATTTATCCTTCAGTCACATCTATGACAAAAAGCCTTGTGGATTTTACCTGTCCTTATCACCCAACAGAGGCATTTGGCAGCTGACAAGAAATACAATTTTACCTGCTTATATGCTCAACCAGCTCTATGTAGATTAAACACATTGTCAATTAGCAACAGTATTCTCTTAGAGAACCAAGAGGCAGCCTGTTTAGTGATCTCCTACTCAGTATTAGCAAGATGTAAACCCCACCAAAAAGAGTGTTAAAAGCAGCATCCTCCAATTATCCTATTGCTTGGGTGGGGGAACAGCTCCAGCACCACAAAATCAGCAGTGCAGGTTTTGTGTCCAGGCTGCAGTAACAGACCTGGTGCTCAAACAGCCCAGTTTTCCTGTCAGGATATGTGCCCCTATCAGATAATTGACAGCAAGATTCAGACTCATCTCACCTTCCAGATTTTCTTCTGCACTATGAAATTGCCACTCAGAAATATAGTTTCCTAACCAGATACTCTGTCCCTGATAAGGCTTCAGCAAACCCCTCAAGAGAAGCTCCTCTCTGCTCAGACAGGCTTCCTTCTGAACATGGTATGCTCATCATCTCTGCCTTGGTGATATTCTGTACCCCAGGCTAGCTGAAATAGTGGCAGCAGTTATTTTGCATGAACAGGTATTCCCAATTCTTTTATAATTCTTAGACAATGGCACCCTTGCCAGGCTAGCTTGGAGGGCTGAAGACACTGCAGATGTCTTTACCCCTCAGGAGGCAGATCCAGTCAAAAATCCTTGGTCCTGTGTCCCACATCACTCCTGCCTAATTAGACAGATTCTGTGTTAAAACTCTAAAGACTGCTGCTTGTTCTGCCTTGTGCTGGTACAAGATGTGCCAAAACATCCCCCACCTCACAGGAGACCACCTGGTTTTGTCCCCTGCCCTTTGTGGTAAGTGCTGGGCACCTCTGTGGCACTCGTAGTTGTTAAACAGGAGAACGACGACATCACAGCCTGCAGGAACATTTGCTCTGTAGGAAAGGAGACTAAAGATCCTGATTTTAATGATCTACCACTTAATACTTTCCTGCTTTGGACAACACATTATTAGAGAACAGGCCAGTATTTCAAGTTAAGACTTAGGAAAATTTGCTCTTCTTCTTTCCTGCACCACTTTTGCTCTCTCTCTAAAAGGTCCACAATAAATTAGCTGACAAAAGCTGAATCATGATTCAACCTATGGTTTAAAAACAAAACTAGCCAGCCTTTTCAAGGTGACAATGCTCCTTTTAACAGACTTGTGATGTTTTATTAGGTAGCCCTGGGGCTGATTAGGAAATGTAGTTGTTTTCATCCTGAAGTGAGTGAAGATTTCAAACAACAGAGAATTTGAGGAGCACTAAAATGTGAATTAGGACCCTGGGAGAAATGCAAAACTCTCCTAAAAGGTTGCGCTTTGTTCTAATCGACATTCAGTATGTAAACAGAACATTAATTTCTTAAGCCAGAGTAAAGCAGTGATCTGATATCAGACTTGCAAAGGAAGGAGACACTTCATTCATTCCTGCCCACTGAGACATAATCCCAAGGCTGTGAGTAAGTGAGCTTCTCAAGTAGGTGGTTGTTTTCCCTTGCCTCACGGGAAGGGTAGGAAAAATGCTCAGTGAGACTAGCCTCCATGTTTTGCCACTTCTCTTATCTCCATAGAAATGTATTTCTAGAATGGAGTTTTAGTCTCTGAAGCTATTGTGGTGGGAAAATACATTAGAAATAACATGCATTTATTAGCATGAGCCAGCAAAATTAGACAAAAATTCATTAAAGGCACAGTTTATCCTGCATATAATTGCATCCACTGCACACAGGAACCATGTCTATCCAGAGAGCATTTGCTCACCCCCCCAAGACAAAAAGAATTAAGGATTGCCTAGAAATAAACAACAACAAAACGAAAAAGCAGACAAAAAAAAACCCACCAGAATTACAGTGTGGAAGAACACACCATTTATTGTTGCTAACTCTATTAGCTGCTTGTGACAATTACAGCAGCCCCAAAGCTGAACCTCCCTGAGGGACACCAGTTCAGAGGCACAGGAATCACGGTGAACCCACTGCAGTCAGTGACGTTTGCAGTCACCACAGGCACAGTGACCATGAATGTTCCTGCCACAGGCATCCTCCTGAGAGCAGCAAGTCATCTGCACCCCAAAACACTTCTGCTTTATCTGTCCCCCATCTTCCTGGGAAGGAGGAGAAGCATCCTGCTCTCTAGAGACAAAGCTGAATGGAAGCAAGATAAAGGGAGAGGAATTATCCTCTTCTCTTCAATGGCTCTGTCATCAAATTACCTGATGCAAGAAATTGCTCCCACGGTGGAACCATTATGTTTACTTAGCTGGAAGCCAGGACGTGGAACAATTTAGTGACTCATCAACAGAGGCAACATTTTGCACGTGCACTGACTGCAGTGGTACAGGAACCACAGCATTGCCTCACATTGCTTGAGTGATGCAGCCCCCACCTACTGCTGGCAGGAAATTCTTTGCCAGCAGAGAAATGTTGTTTGCACTACATGTATTTACTAGCATGGGTGTATTTAGGATAGCCATAAACTGTATTTTCTTAGTGGTAAGGAAGTTCCTAACAAAAGTAGCCAAATGCAGCGTGGTGTGGTGGCTGTAATTGACTTTTGCCACTTAAGAAGCAGAGATAGATCATCTGAAGAGGTCACTGCGTGAACCAAAGCTGCATGAGGGATGACAGCCTAGCTGGAAACTCCACAGGAACGGGATTAATGGCACTACTGACTCTTCCCTATGCTTCAGGGAGCCACAGGTTCCACCTCCCAGCTTGGTGCTGGCACTGTAGATCACAGCATGGTGAGTTTAAAACAGTGCACACAGCTTCAACACTCAAATAAAAAGAGGCACATATCACATATGTGCTGCCTAAAAACCACAAATCCTCTGTACACTGGGTTCATTCACATGGGGGTCTGAAGTAAAATTCAAAACTAAATGCCATCAGAAGTAGCCACCAAAGCATGGCCCACATCCACAGCTATTTTTCTCTTTTCTGAGGCCCACAGCCATATGTAAGCCAATGATGGAGGAAAGAGGGAAAGGACTGCCCACATTAATTCTAATAAAATAGCAGGAAGACATAAAAATTCACAAATGTAAAGCTTACCGTGCTGAAACTGCAGGGGCCAGCATGGTTTCTCCTCCTGCTCACTTAAGCATGCTGCTTGCAGAATGCCATGAACACAGGAGCAAGAAAAACCAGCTGCACTTCCCAGCAGTGTGTTTACAGAGGGCACACGCCCAGGTGAGCAAACCAGGTGTCAGCAGGCACTGAAGGACCAGGAAATGCTTGTTGCACAAAATCAACAAATTTGTAAGGTGAGAAGGAGCCAGTCAAGACACCAAAGTCAAGAGGCAAGGAGGGAAAGCCAAACCACACTTGTTGAACGTGATCCTGGTTAACTGCACATGGATGAGATCCAGTGAGAGCTCTGGTCAGTATTACAGTGTAAATAGTAAGCAGATCCTTTGGTTAAGAGCAATCTTCAAAGACCTTTAGAGGTCTGGAAGACTTATGAACTGGGAAGTCATGCATTGCATTAAAGAGAGGATCACGTCTGAGTGACAGCAACAGTGTTTGAAGAGTCATTTAAAGCACAAATTGGTATCAATTACAGTGAATACAGGCTGAGAGAGAAGCCAAAAATACGATTCCCTATGTCTACCTCTTTCTTACTAGTGTAGTATGAGTGTGTTTGACTTCAGAGTAATTAGAAAAACTCAGAGTTACTAATCAAACCCAATGGATTCAGAAGCAGTTCATTTTTTAGGTCAGGCACAGTTCCAGCTGTCTGGAGATGTCTTGGCAGAGCTGTCGTGTACCTTCCTACAGGAGTGCAGATCTCTCCAACCACAGCCAGTGCCTGCCAGCTACAGCTAATTTCTACAATTACTGTAATAATATTTCAAAACCCAAATCATGAGTGTTTAAAGACTAAAGCAATCATGTGAAAGCTCGTTAAGTCTACGGAGCAGACCTTGCTGTGTAAGAAAGCAGTAAATTAATTTGCCTGATTGTACAAATAAGAGAGCTAGGACTAAGCTCAGCACTGACAGCCTGAGCATTCATTAAACATTGCTCCTTCTACAGATCTTCCTCTGCTTATTTTTTCAGCCCCGATAAAAAGCACTAAGTAGCACCAAAAAAAAATTTTTTTTTTTAAATACATTTTCTGTTTCCTTGCTGTAGAAATTTAGGCTCATGCAACTTCTTAGTCAGGTTATAACCCTCAGGAACAGGGAACAGCAATGCCCAGAGAAAGCTCAGAACAGAGACACTGCTGGCTGCCACCCCAACAAGCCTGGCTTATTTTTCAAACTGGAAAAAACACAGCAGCCATCAGGCAGGGGATCAAGTGCAGAATAGACCAGAGGCTGAGAGAGCACCAGGCAGTTCATTGGTGAACATAAGCCCATGCTCCCTAGAGATCCTACAAACAATGAAAGAATTTAACTCCTTCAGAGATGCTTTGGAATAAACAAATATTTAAGAATATTTTCCATATTAAGAGAAGATTCAGGGCAACCTGTCATGTTTAAGATAATTCATTTACAAACAGGAGACAAGGAGTGGGAAGAATGACGTGATAGGGTGGCAACCTTTTTCTTTTGTTTTGCTGATCATTGGGTAAATATGGTTTACCTTCCTGGCTGAGTATTTAGCCAGAAAAGAAGACACTTCCCAGGACAAGAATGGAAAGAAAATTCAAAGCGTCAGTTTGCCAAATCAACGAAACCAAATAGATCTGAGTCAAAGAATGAATGAAGGAAAAATATTTCTGCAATTGTTGAGCAAATAGCATCTGTGCAATGTTACATCAGCCATGAAAATATGAGTTAGGGCTTGAGTCATCTCAGTCTTCTTGCTTAGTCACAGTGTGTATGAAGGCAGAAATTCATTCAGCACTGAACTTTACCTTAATATGTTTTTGTTAATCCCTGTGTCTTTATACTTTCTGTGATGAAATGGAAAGAGAAGCAGTAAACTGAAGTCTAGAATAGAATGGATTTATACACAGTTGTAAGACAAGTTCTAATATTGACCTAACACATTTTACTTACTTCATAAATTATGAATTTAACCAAGACTCACCATTATGAAACTTAACTAAGACAAGTTGAAGAGAATTTATAAATTCTTTATTTCTAGAAATCTGTAGCACCCTTTCCCCACATTAAAATAGACATGGCATTTTGGGAGCAGGAAAAAAGTTCTTGGCATTGAGTTCTTGTGGAAATTGAAAGCAAGTACAATGCCAGCAAGATTCCTGATTCTTCTTTCTAACCAGTAGTGTTTCTTTACAATATCAACACAGTTTAGGAGAACTTACATTGATACACATTGTGCTATGACATGATTGCATTTGGCACCAGGATTCAAAGGAATGCAGTAGCCTGCACAGGACACCCAAAAGCCCCTCTCATGTCCATTACTGGTCAGATCTGGCCACAATCTTTATTCACCCTCAAGTTCCCTGTCTCCTCTTCACTGGGACTTGAGGCTGCATCCACCATCCTGTTATGGGATCCCTGGGATCCCTTCCTGTTACAGGAAGCTTCATCTGACATGAAGTAGAAAAACAAGGTAGAACAAGTGGATTACTTTCATTACCCTACAATACTCCCTTTAAAAAGGGAGGGAAATCCCTGCTTCTTTTAACTGCAGTAAGTGATTGACTGAAATATGAACAGGTTTATTTGATTTTCTTCCCCCAGCAGAATTTTCTCACCCAAAAAACCAGCAGCAGATATGTTGCACAGAAATGGATGAGGGTTCTTCAAACACACAACAGAAATCTATTTGTATCTTCAAATTCAAATGTTTTCACTAATTTGCTGAACTAAGAGTACTCCAAAGGAAGTGCCTTCACTTCATCAAACATTTCATTTTGCAGAAAAACTCATGACTCATCTGAGGTTTAGTCCACTTGAAAAAAAAAATCTGTCATTGATTTTGCTTTCTTCATGAACAAAACAAAACAAAATTCTCTCTGAGCTCTGCAAGAGGGCTGCAGCAAGGTTTTGAGGAACTGCTGCAGAGTCAGAGAAGAAGGAAGGAGAGTCTGCAAGAGGAGACATTTGGGAAGGCATCCACCAAGCCAGTGAAAACCACTCTGGGCTTGGAGAGCAGGTGACAGACCTGGTGTGTGAGTGCTTTGAAGGAGGAGAGGTGCACGTGGTGTGTGTCTGTAGGAGATAAGACCCCCACCCCTCCATAATTTCAGTCTGTTTGATGCCAACTGCTCATTTGCCCTTCTGCCACAACAATGTGCTGCAGTAACACTCATTTTCCACTATTCTTGATACTGACTTTCTATTTGATTTAACAAAGCAACAGGATTTGCATTTTAATGGAAAGAGCTAAGTTTGATCTCCACACATAGCAAAGGTATCTCATCATGCATTATAAGAATTCTCTCTGTAGAGGTGTGAAAAGTCTTTAGGAGATTCACCTATACAAGGTAGGGGTTTTGTGGATTTTGGACTAGGTAATCTTGAAAGGTCCCCTCTGATTCAAACCATGACTCTATTCTATGATTTCTCTTATTTCTTCTGACCTTTTCAGTCCAGTCGCTCTCTATAAGCAACAGAGAGAAAAAGGCATTTCCAGGGCGTGACTCACCTCATCTTCACAAGAACATTTTAAAAAGGTCAGAGGAGCCCTTGTCTGGCAGTATCCATTTCTCTCCAGTGACTGTGAAGGGGATGAAGCATGACTACCTCAAAGGCAGGCATGCAAAACTTGTGAGCAAACGTGTCCTACTTCTCATTTCCAGCATAAAATGGGTGGCTCAAAAGGATGCTTGTCCAGAAACCTACCAGAGGAATATAAACAGTTTAATCAGAGAGTGGGATGGGTTTGGAGCATTGCCTTGTTCTGTTTTCCATTAAATACAATTCTGCAATGTTTTTCTCTACAAACATCAAATAAAGCTAATAGGTCTGTTAAATCATCCACGGAATGCATCCATGTGTTCCTTCAGAGTATCTGCCTCAAAATTAACATGGTTTGAAAGAATAAGAATATCATTTTCCAAAGTTCTTGTGGCAGGGGTGCAACTGCTAAAGATTATTTTATAGAACTTGACAGAAGATGCCAGATGTTCACTGCAGAAATATCTTACAAGACCTGAAGCCTTGACCAGTCTTTTTCAGCAATCTGAATTTTTCAAACAAAAGACATTGAATATACATGATATTCTGATAGTTGTTGGTAACTGTTAGGAAAGGATCACAAGCTCTCTCATCCACCCTTCTGGCTGTGATCTGCCAAGGCAATTCCATAATACAACAGTAGTGGGTGCTGTACAGACAGCAGGAAGATAGAGAGGCTCTCAGGAAGCAGCTCAAGCACAGACACACCTGTAATTATGTCTCTTCACTGCAGGTTCCCTTTGTTACCTTACCATACACACCATACACATCTCCCTCTTTCCAGCTAGATGTGTAATTCCAGTGGCACCAGAAGCAAAAGAGTTCAAGAACCTGGAAGTAAACTTCCAGAGTGTTTGCCCATCCTAGGGCTCCTTGTCCAGATTTCCAGAACAGGTGCTGGGCGCAGGCAACATGCTACGAGGACACTAACTTTTAGATGAAAAGAGAAATTATTCAGGAGAAAGACTGCACAGAGCTGCATTCACAGGATATTAATCACAACTTGACCTTTCTGCAGCATCTTTCTGCCTCCTTTTGGCCAAGATTTACTGCAGCTATCTGCATAATAAGTGTTTCAGCCTTTTAATTGCATTTGCAATACAGACAGCTTATGCCACTTGAAATTATACCAAAATTTATGTTTATTTGAGGGTCAAATTATTCAGTGGTCAGGGTCTGAGACAGAAAGCACAGTGGATGCACATTTTCAGTAGAAAAATCTATGAACAATCTTGCAGAACAAGTTCTCTGAGATGGTCAGTGCGCATAGAGAAGGCAGCCAAATTCTGCCAGCCCAGAAGGGATGGTGGCCCCATGTGCTCACCTGGAAAGAACACCTCCAGGATGGCCTGGACACAGTCAGGAGCTGCCAATAGTGGTGCCTCTTGCCACTGGTGCTGTCTCTTGCTACCCCACAGCAGTCATCCCATCACAACTTGACTTTAAGGCAAACTTCCTCATTTACCAGTACAGCTTTTAAGTGATAAGGATATATTTATGGAAGCCTGGTTAATAATTTTCAGTGTGACTAGAACTACATTTTTTCCAGTGATCCAATGCTAGATACCCCTGTTCCACAGCTGAGCCTTTCTCCTTACATATCATGTGCAGCAGCTGTAGTTTAATAGATGCCTTCAGGGAGTACACAGGAGTGATAAGGACACAGGTTTGGGACTACTGAAAGGTTAATAAGATTTATCTATTCAATCACTGACTCACTCAGAGCAGAGATTTAGGGTAGGTTTTGTTATTTTCCCCACACCAGTGAGAGTATCAGCTTGCTGTTGCACACAGCTCATGCTCTCAGCCTAGCAGGGATTCCTCTCAAAAGGGTTCCTAAATGCACCTTGTCAGAGGCAGATTACCTTGTATTCCAAGATACTCTGGAAAAATAATCCCTCCTTACATGATACATTGAGATGGCTAAGGAAGAGAAAAGGACTTATAGTTTTTTGGGATTTATTCTATGATAGATCAAGTGATCTTTCCAGCCTGTTGGTTTTGGAACACCACTCCCCAGTGGATACTGCCCTGTGTTCCTACATGCAGCCTTTTGGGGACAGACAACCATTTGGGTCCCCTCAGAGACTGAAGGGGAAGAACCTGTCAGGACAAGAAATCTGTTATTTTATGACTGAAGAATAAGCCTCCCCAGATTTAAAAAAAAAAAAAAACACGCTTTTGACTCCATCTACATCTTTAGTCTTTCCTCTATGATTACTGCAAACCAGCAAGCTCAAACACTTTTCCTGTTTAAATTAAAGTCCCTAAAGGAATATTTCTAGATACCAGAGTAAATAAATACAAACAAAAAAGGCATCTTAATGAAAATACTTTCTGATCATCCTAAGTGAGTAGTTTAGAGTAACTCCTACCTTTACCACTTGTGAATAACTAGTAATATCCCAGCCCTTAGCAGTAAGCTTGTGTGCGTGTGTGCACAGTCCCCCTAAACAATTACTGCTCTATTGTGAGTGATATCCCTGGAATTCTTCAGGAAACAAAACAAAACCCTTAAGTCACAAGGTCCTGGGTACAGCTTTTGGTACTACATCAGTCTTTCAACTGTTCAACACCTTAAAAATGTGTCAAATTTTATTCAGCTCACTTGGCAATATGAAAAGATGTTAAAAATGCACAACCACAAACCTTGTTTTCAACAGGACTTCTGTTCCTTTCAACTATCAGGAAAGATAATGGCAAGGCAGCTGCCCAAAATTTTTTCCAAGTTCCACCATTCAGCATGTAGCCCATGTCTCATTAGTGGTACATTTTCTCACTCCTGAATACAGAATTAATAGGACACTTGAGCTTTTGTATCATACTTGTACACATGTATCCAAGTACCTTACAAACACTGATCTTTATATAACAATTTTGATATATTAGTTTTTATTTAGAAAACCAAAATCCTGTAAGTTAATAGCAGGACAGGAAGGGGAACACATTGGTAATAAAAATACCTTGATGTCTGAACTCCAGTTACAGACAGCCTGATTTTTCAAATATATTGTAGATAATCCCACATTATTTTCAAGAAACTCATGGACACAATGCAGTTTTAGTGTCATGCCCTGAAGTATAAAATTCTTCACCTTGTTATAGGGAGCAGAATGCCTTCACTCTTCCTTCCTTTCAAATACTTCTCCCTCCAAAAAGCCACAAAACCTATATTTTTCAGGGGGAACCCTCCCATATTTATCTTTTATGTATTTTTTTTATATAAGCACACCAGTGCAAAACTGTAGAGTGATGACTGTGTTTAATAAAAAGTGATTTTGAACAGAATTTTGTTACAAGTAACAAGATTATATTTCCATATTCCTATTCAAGAGAGCATCTAAAATCAACTGGAAATCTGAAACTCTTCTCTGCAACATTCATTTAAAAGCATCAGCACTATTCTAAACATCATAATTCCCACACAGAATGATAGCAAGAGACACTGAGAAAGTCTGTCCTGGAAGCTAAATGTCCTTTCCAGCTGTGAGACAGCAACTTCTTAGAAGACACTATAGGATACATATTTCTATAAGCTTTTTCTCATGTAAGATTTTAAAGAGAGGCAAAAATGGAACAAAAAAGTTGAAGTTAGAATGTTATTAGGGCTGTATAATGTACAAGAAGAAGCAGTAAGATCCAGGAAAAGCTTACATTACAAACTGCTGTTCAAAAGCTGAAAATATAACAAGCTAAACATTACTAATGTAGCTTTGTCTTTGCCACACATGATTTATTGAGAAGCGCAGCCTTGTAAAGAACACACCTCAGGCTATTAAAAGCAAATTGAAAGAATAAAATCTCCTCCTCCAGTGTGAGGGGATTGTACTTGGAAACAGATCATTGAAATTTCTCAACTGCTTCAAATTCACCCCAAAAATCTACGATCAACCCCAAAACAAGAGAGGCTAATCTGATCCCTTTATCAACCTGCAATCTCTCTGTAGGGGAAATTCAGTGTTAAATACTTGCTGAAAATGATATCTGAAGACAACATTGTCTTCAGTACTTTAATTGTTACTGAGAAAACCGTAAGACATCTCTGAAAAAATAAATCAGCCATAGAGAGGGCAGTTACATCTCTTAAATAATGAGTCCTAGAAACTCCAAGCTACATTTTGGCAAATGTATTCAGACTGTCAGCCTCTCCCTCCACTCCATCTCTTGTATTTATAAATATAAAGAGATACAGATAGGTACCTGTAGCATTACTGTATAGTCTCTTAAAAAGAGAAGCACAGTATGTTAGGAAAAAACTCAGTAAGGCAGATGGAAGGACTTTCTGGTTGATCCCAGCACTGTTTAGCAGCCTGTTTGATGGCACAGCTCTGCAGTGCAGCTGTGCCAGCCATAGGTCAAACACAGTGTGAACTCCAACACTCACAGAGAGACCACAGGATGCTGAGCTGCTTGCACACAACACCCTCAGTAAGGTCTCCTGCCATAAGGAAACACGTGGTGTTCAAGCAGGGAGCACCACTCCATTAACAACAGCAACAAAATTTTAAGCTTTCCTTGAGTTAAATTAGAGCTTGAGCAGTATTTTTTGGTGCACAGCAAGGTGCAGGTTGAACTGTGCTTTTCTACAGAAAGGATCAACCTTTAAATCATTGGATTTTCCAACCAAGACATGATCAACTTTGATATGTTTTGCTAATGTTACTCAGTAGATTTCACAAATTAGTAAACAGACACACCATAAAAATGACTTTGTTTCTCAGCCTTCTATTTTTCCTGCCTCAAGGAGAATTTTACCATCAGAGATGCAGAGCTGTCAAATCTCATCTGTAATATTCACTCAACTCCCACCTGAAAATCCTTTATTGTTTAGTCTCCCTCACAGCAACTCAAGAGCTTTTCCCCAGTTGTGAACAAACACATCTGGTCAGCTCACCACACATCTGTTAGATGAGATAAGAGGAGGATAAAATCTGCTTGGTAGCACCACACCTTAACATCTCTCCTGGTTGTAGCCCACCAGGGAGCCCAATTCCCAGGCGCAGTTTCCCTGTGCAGACCCAACCCTTCCAAATAACCCGAAGTGCATGGGAAGCAGCCATCCCACAGCTCAGGGCAGAGGTGTTCCCATGGCACAGCGAGGGATACAGGCCTGCACATCAGAGGAAGAGAAACAAGAGGTCTGGAGATGGTGTGGGCCAAGGGTGCCTTGCCCACATGTGAACAAAATTGGATTTGCCAGACTAGAATCTCCCTGGGATTCTTGGCTGTTTTGGGTTATGTAACCAAAAAGAACATTCTATTTCATCTGTTGAAAGCAGTTGGGGAAATGTTTTTCTTTATCTCTTGTAACACCAGGGGAGAGGGGGGCAGATGCCTTCTAAAATACATCTAAATACATCAGGCCAGCTGTTAAAACCAGGTGGGGCAGTGTTTCTTATCTCTTCCACCACTGTCCACCCTCTGGGGGATATCTTCTGTTAATGGGCCATTAAGGCTCACCAGTGACATGACACATTACATCATCCATGGTGAGATGCTCCACCCAGGGCCGGGGCGGGGGGGGGGGGGGGGGGGGGGGGGAGCCAACTGTTCCTACCCAGATAAAGAGTGGTGATAAAAACACCAGGTGATTCTGGTTTTCCACTGGATTCCTGGAGGAAAACCCACCCTGCCACCACTGGACCTTTTCTTCAGGATTGTCTCTACTCCACAGAACAACATCTGTTACTCCAGGAGGATTTATTTGAACTGCTTCCAACACCCTGACCAGCAGGGTGTCAGGCTGTCTCTCTGACTCCATCAGGGTTTTTCTGGGATTTTTATTTGTTTGCTTGCCTGACTTTTGTACTACTACATTTGTATTTTTAATATTCCTAGTAAACAACTGTTATTCCTATTCCCATATCTTTGCCTGAAAAGCCCCTAATTGCAGAATTATAATAATTTGGAGGGAGGGCTTTACATTCTCCATTCCAAGGGGAGCTCCAACTTTCCCTGGCAGACACCTGTCTTTCCAAACCAACACATTGTCAGTAAAAGCAGAGGTTGTCTCTGTTTAATAACTGAGGAGCTGTATGGGCGATGATCTCACATGTGAGATGTTCTCCTCAATTGTTTGTGAAGTGAGTAAGCCAAGATACTCAAAAATATTCTGTATAAATAAAAAAAATAAATAAAAATGTTAATTACTTATACACAGTCCAAATGTTTGGGAACAGGGACGTCCTATCTACCCATGAAGGCAAAAGGAGAGACACAATTAGATTTCCAGGTCTCTAGGTGTGGATTAAAATTGGTTTAATAAATGAATTCATTGCTCGCTCCTAGGTGTATTAAGTGCAGGCCTTATTGCTATTACAAACCAGTTCACAAGAAGATTACTCATGACCTGCTGTGGAGACAAAGGGAAGATATGATTGAATATGAAGTGTATGAACGCTTTTAGATACTGGAACATTCCCTCCAGCCTGCAGAAGGAAGATTAGCTGGCCACTTTGACACAGATTACTCAGACTTCTCATTTTCCTGCTGCCACAGAATTGGCTAAGAAGGATTTAGACTGTCAGATTCAGCAGAATTCTAGGGAATACCAGATATTTCATTTTATATATGCTGATATATCTAATATCCCATGAAACTATTCTCAAAATCCATGCACCATTTTATCTGCTCTGACAACTTTCTTGAACTGAGTTCTGAAATTTTCATCAGCTTTTCATGTATTCGCTTCTGCTGTAGTAGCAGGCAAAGCTCACTACAAATCATTTAAAGGCATGCAAAGGCAGATATAGTATTGCTTTGCTCTCTCCAACTCTTCAATTGGATTGTGTCTCCTCAGTAATTTATTACAGAGATTTCTAAAATAAAAGTTCCATCTATACAATCTATACAAGTAATTTTCACATAAGTTATTATAAACCCCCCAAATTCTTGGGAGGTTTCTTGAATGCCTCTGTTCTGTGGTATTTTGTCATGCAAATTATCAGTTCACCACTGCTCGCAAGAACTCCTAAACCCATGCAAAAATATGGAAAGGGATAATCCTCCAAGAGGAGCAGCAGGCTGGTACAAAGTAGAAGCCATTTCCACCCAACACATGGAAACCACAGCAAATCCCTCAAGTTCTCTGTGTTCTGCTTGCAGCCAGCACAGGGAGAACCTAATCTCCTGGTCCAAGAGGTTGTGCCAAGGAAAAACACATCAAGGGCCACGAGGCTCACTGATATTATGGATATGCCAGATATTGCACTAAAATGCACACACTATCTCAAATTGATAAAATCCTCCTTTTATTTTCTGTGGCAAACAGAATCCCTCCTTTCCTGCCTGGCACATGACATCAGGTGGGCCAGGAAGCCTCTCCATTAAAAACTAACAGGGTTTTTTTTCCATTATAAAAGGTCAATTTCCTAATAACTTTGCCATGTTGCCTATCAAAAGTTAGGTTTTTTGTAATACTAATGTTTAGGGACATATTCTAGATGAACATTCTGAAGAGAGCATGGAAGTAAACCCATCACATTGCTTTACTTTGTCACAGGTGTACAGCATTTCCATTTTCAAAAATTTGTACAGTCTTAGGACAGGGACTTCAGATTCAAAAGGATAGGAAACATTTTCTGTCAGGGAACATTTTTTTGCAGATGCTGTTAAAATTTGTCTGGTTAAAACCATATTTTAAGCTTATGGAGGAAGGCATAGCTCATTCAAGTTCAATAAGTCTTGCAAAAGCTACCAAGTACATGAAGACAAGCTTCTCAATGGTCAAATTCAGGAAATTTTGGAAGAATGTGAAGGGCAAAAAACCCCCTAAAAATAAACAAAAACCAACCACAAGCACACAAAAAATTAATACAAAATTAAAAATATACTATGTGCAAGAGGTATTGGGCAACCTGATCCATAAATATTGCTGGTTATGCCACTTAAAGTGTATCCAAAATAGTTAATTCCATCTGTTCTCCTGTTCTTACTCTTAACAGAAGGGAGGTTCTTTCAAGACTTCTATGACCATCTTTGTCATCCCTTAAACAAATAAATTCAAACTTCTAGAACAGCTGAGACTATTTGCTTAGTTAGAGGAAGGAACAATACTCACCAAAACAAATAATTCCTTTGATGCCTTTTTCATCTAAATCAATACTATAAATGGTGCAAAAGTTAATTAAACTGTAGATTGAGAGAACAAGGCACTGAAAGCTAAGACTAATACCCTGGGGCATCAGTATAGAAAGAACTCATTTGGGAGGTTTCCCAGAATTTAGAAAGCTGGCTTTGATTTTTAGACTATCGGGTCTATTAATTGCAACAGTCCATACACAAATTTAACTAAGGAAGCACAGGGGCACTGGTTTCATTTAAGTTTGGATTTATGGACAATTGTGGGAAGGAAAATGAAAGTTTTCCTTGGTTTTTGTACTTTCTAGCATAATGTAAATGCTCTCATGTTTTGGTCTCAGAGACAAAGAAAAACTGCACTAGCAGAGATCATGAGACATCATTGTAATGTATGACAGTAATGGTTGTGAGCCTTAAATACTGTTCTGCTGTTTTCCACTTGGCTAACAGCTCTTCCTTCTTTTTTTCATTTTGTCACAGCATCTCTCACCCCCACCCTGCTTGAGGTCTCCAGACACATAAATAATTCAAGTCATTTAATGTGGGGAAGGTGTAACAGGATTTTGGCAAAGTAGTCAGTCTGTCTTTAGTGCTCCACAGGAATAAAAGATTGAAGAGCAATTGTACCAGGGGTTGGAAAAGGGACTCAGAGGGTAAAATAATTAGACCTGTGAAAAACTATCTGGTTTTGCTAGAGCTCAAAGTTATCACTTCCTTCTTGTTTCAGCCATCTGCAACAATCATTCTGTTCACACTCACTCTAGACTAAAACCTATTCAAGCCAATCTGGTTTAGATGTTTTTCCAATGCAGGATTGCCACAAACTGTGGCAAGCCTAATTTGATAGTCAAGATTGACACTAAAATCTGTCCCCATGAAAAATGCACATCTCAGTTTTGGGTTTCATTAAAGACTGAGAACTACCAGTCTCCAGTTCTGCTTCCAGCCTCCAGCAGATTTCCAGGTGTGCAGGGCTTCCCACACATAACTGAGTGTCCATGTGTGGGTGAATGAACCATTTAAATTTATGTCTGGAAGGACACTAAAAGGACTCTCCCCATCCATTTTGCCAGACAGAATTGTCCATGAGAATGAAGAGCCCAGTTTGAGCTACTTTAATTACAGAGATCCAACCTCCCTGGTAATGTGAACTGATACAGCTCTGCTGAAGAAATTGAATTGTCATTATATTGTTCAGTTGGCTTCAGTTCCATTTTTAGTTTCCCTCAAACCCAACACTTTTAATACAGTGTTGTTTTACAGCTGTTGGAGAAAAACCAAAAGGTCTCAGGGAGCTGCAGTAAACCAGCACAGCCCCTGAGCACAATAAAGCATACTCTTCCTGTGGTAGAATCATTGGACACATTTTCAATCAAAAAGCACAATTTGTAGAGTTTCTATTTATTTCTAAAGAATCCAAAACATCTCAAGTACCACACTTTCAGCATTTCATTATGACACCACCATGGTCATGCTGACCTGCTATTTACATTTCACTTTATGCCAGGGCTTCAAAACACCATGGGAGAAATCAAGCTCTGCTACTGAGGATTATATACTGCAGTGCACAAAAAACACAGACAGAAAGCCAAAATTATGCTGTACCATAGTGTATATTTATCAAATCAACATCCTCAGATTCCATCAGGTATTAATATTAACTGGAGATGCAGAAGTAATAAGCTGGGTGGATAAATGCCATGGCATCCCTTAAATAAGAACAGAAAAGTGGCAATGCATTAATAGTCAAAGAATATGGTTGTAGTCTCTTAATTTAAGGATGTAGACATTTTATAGTACAAAAAGAAATTACATTCGGCTAATTCCAAAACATTTACTTGACTTGTGGCTGACCAATTGAAAGATTGTTGCTTTTAAATTGCTGTGCAGTTGGCCTATTTTCTGTTTGCACTAACCATAGTCACTGGTAAACAAAATACATCAAACCACAGGGAATACATTTCAATATCAGAGGTATTTTTCCACTGCTGTTTTTAGGTACTCTTTCAAAAGAGCAAGTTTCTGTCTATGCTTTTAGAATGAATCACAAACGGATCAGGTGTACAAGGTCCTTCAAAACTCAACAGAAACCCACTGGGAGCAAAGAAACTCTTCCTAAACCACAAACACAGGTTGCTAATTGTCACTGGCCCCCTGCTTATTCCCGGTCTTGTTACTGGTTATTTTGTTATTAGAATTACTGATTAAACAAAAACAAAAAAAACCAACCTGAACCCAAAATCTGACATTCCTGGCTGTGTGAGGCTGCCACATGATCCACATGATGATACTTTATTCTGTCCCTCTTGCCATTCATCTGTTCCTGGAATGTCACAGTGAAAACCTTCAACCTGATCTCATTCCCTCTTCATTAATAAAAGCCAGACTTTCAAAAGGGGCTTTTTTGAGAATGCCAAAAATAAACTCAGTTTGAAAAAAAAATGCAACTTTGTACATGAGGTATGGTCTATCGCCAAGGAGGATCAGTGGAATCCTATCAAATCAGATGGCAAGAGTATCAAAAAAGACTTGGAATACTTCTAGCTTTTTGAGCCTTGGGCAATCAAAAAAAAGCATGTGCCACACACAGCATGTACAATAAGCTATTCCACCATAACCCACTTGTGCAATTAAAGTGCCCTCATTTTTCATGAGCTCATGGGGTTTTCACAGTTGAATCATAGTTGAGATCAGCTGTTCATGTACTAGTGATGCACATTGACACACCCCAAACAAACTTGCAATCATCCATGACATATTGTCTGATGGCTGGTTTTATAATCAAATCAAACATGATATTGCACTGATTTGAAGTCCAGAAACTGTTATTGCTGTTTAAACATTACTTTTTTTAATTAAACAGAGAAAGGTCAGAGGAAAAAAAGCCTTATTTGTGATATTGCTATGCATTTTAGGGTGGCCCACTACAGACATAGTCAGCCTCTGAAACAATCTACAGTACGTTTAAAATGAATTTAATGCAATTATTCTGTCTTTAATAACAGAACTGTCTCAGATCAATCCCATTAGAAACCAAGATGTGAATGAGTGCAGAGGTTCAATGAGTGAAACCCAGAACCTTCATGATCTCAGTGGGCACAGGAAAGGGATAGAAGACAGACTGCACTGTTCAAAGAGAGGATTTTTACAGATATCAATGGTCCAAGCCTGACACTGAATTCTTAACTGCTTTTACTTCTAAACACAGTCTTTTCATATTTGGGAACATGGTGTGGCAAACTAATACTAAAATGTTTTCACAAAATTAATCAGAAGTGAGCTCATAATTTCAATTCAAATATAAGGACTATGACATTAATTATTTAGACACTTAATTGAGAATGTGCACTTTCAAAACTAGTGTGCCACAAATCATTTTGACGTGTTGTTGCTCTCTTCCACAATAAAAGTGAAATGTCACTGGCAAGGTCATGGTTTAAAGTGATTTCATGGCAAGCACCAAATTCTTGCAAAATGAGAGGTTGTCTCAAAAAAGAGTTTGTAAGAAAAAAACTTGATCAAGAGGGATTTTTACTTTATCATGGATGATACCATTTAAATAATTCCATTAAAGATTCTCACAATCATAATCAAAACAACCCCCTGCAGAAATACATTCAGGAAAAACAGGAAATCCAAAGGAATATTATTTCTAGTGCCCAGTGTGACAGCCCAGATACTGGGAGCATGCCTGGTTAAATTTGCATGAATAAACTCCATTTGGGCTCTGCATCTGGGGAGGCCAAAGCCAAACAAACACTGCCTAAGGGAAGCACGGGGTTTACAAACACCCCATGACACACAGAATTCCCACCCCTCTTCCAGGGCACTCCTCGCTTACCCCTCACCAGCCAGGTGTGCTTGTGTCTGCACAGGTTCCTCAAACTTCTCCACCTTCTTTGCAGCCATAATTCCCCAGCAGAGACAAAATACCAAGGAGGCGCAGCCTTCTGCCTTATTCATTTTCAGTCTTACCTAATAAGTCGTTATTTTTCAGTGCATTAATCGCTGCTCTCCTCCTGACTGCTTCCTACTCATCCATATTGTTCTGACAGTGAGGGTTTCAAAGCTCGACAGAGTTAAGAACTGCATTTCCATTAAAAACTCATTATTTTTTCCTCCTCTAAAATTTCACATTGGTAGCAACAATAAAGAAAGCTCTAATCTGGATGCCAAGAGTTAATAGACATTTTCACTACTGCAGCATCTGAATTTTAAAATATTTAAAAGGTACAAAATGCATCTGTAGAAAAAAGGAATAGAAGTGCTACTTGAGAGACAAATACACTTGCACATCTACTCCAGAGCATGATTAGAGTCAAGGAAGCTGTTTTAGTGACAACTGTGAAAAATGATGTAGAAACAACAGCTAGTTTAGAAAATACTGCCAGGAAAAGTGGCTTCTGCAATGTAACATTTGCATACAGGCAGCTGTGTCACCCTTTTTTTTTTCTTTTTTTAAATCTTCAGTGTAAAAATCAAACATGTTTCAAACCTACAGGTTTCAAGAACACTCACTTTCCTCATATTTCAGTCTTCTGGATTACTTTAGACAGGATTAAGACTCACCATTCCCCACACAAGTCTCATGGTTTGGCTGTTGATGTTGACACACTCCATGCTGCATTGGTGCCATTGCTGCACTAATGCCTACAGTGAATGGATGCTAATTCCTAGACCATATCTTTATTTAATTGAATATGCATTTAGGTGAAGGCTTCCAAATTTGCATGTGTGTAAAAGCACCTGTTAATCTTGGCATTAATAGCCTATTTATTTTCTTAATATTGTGAGAATGGGAATGTGGATCCTTATTTCCTCCATTTTTCTCTTCCCTGACTTACTAGGCACCAGGGATTTTGTGCAAAGGTAAAGGAAAATGAATGAGGTTTTAGAACCAATAATAAGTGTAATTCTCTTCCTAAGACTGACCTTCTCTAGGGCTCTGCAGTGGCTGCAGAAGTAAGGAGGTGAGCTCAGATTCAAAGCACATAAAACTGCTCAAAAAGCCATCAGCTGTGTCATGCAGTAACTGCAAATGAAAAATATAATCTCCAAGTGACAAATGGCTTGTTTTCAAACTCCAATTTTTCTCAGATATGCAATAGCAGAATCCTTGGAAAAAATGTTCCTGTGCTCATGGACATTTGTTTCCACATTATTGAGATTGCACTTGCAAATTTTTTATCATACACATAAAAAAAAACCCCAAATCCAAACATCTCCTCCAAGCTCCACTCCTGTTCAAGCCCTGGAAACACATTGGTGCTGTACACAATTCCTGAAGTGTCTCCATCTCTGTATATATTTTGTAAATTATTTAAAAACGTGGAGATCCTCATGCTGTGAACATGTTTTCCTCCCTCCTGTGGGTGCACTGCTGCTTTCCCAGCTTGCCAGGCACAGGTGAAAGTTGGCAGAGTGACCCGAAAGTCATCGTAGCCCCAGGTCAGAGGCACATCCAGCTGCATGCAGATCACAAATCATCCCCTCACAGAATGTAACCACTCCCAAAAAGCACAGGCTGTGGTGAAAGATAATCCCTCACACACAAAAAATGTTGTATGTCAACAATGAGGGATGCCTCAGGTAATTTAAGTATTCCAGAGGTGCATTTAAGTGAAGAGCAACTCTCTTCAAAATAAATAAAATGCTCATTTAAGGAGCTTCCTGTTAATACTCATTTGTGGAATATAGTTCAAACCACAATGGAATTTTGTTTCATTTCTGATTCCATTTCTGTTTCTAAGCAATACAAAAAGCGTACCCAGGGAAAAGTTATGAAGAAAATAAAAAGGTTCAGATTAGAGTAATTGAATATAGAAACTTCAGTGCGGGCAGAGAAAGATTAAAAAAAAACAAACAAAAAACCAAAACCAAAAACAAAAACAAAAAAACAACAACAAAAAAACCACCACAGACAAATTCAGTTCTCAAGCAATTGTTTCTGTCCCAAAGCTGTGCCCCAGCATATAGAAAGCCCCACAAAATGGGGTCACTCAGTCACACCTAGGACAGACTAAGAGACAAGATTAAAACAGAAACAGACTCTTTTTTTTTTTTTTTTTTTTTTTTTTTTTTTTTTTTTTTTTTTTTTACTGCTGACCCAGGGTGTTTGGAACAGAAAGAATGCAGACAGCTTCATTGTTATATATTGTACATATGTTTATGCATTCCCTCGGTACAAAGAGTTGAGAAAAGTTTCTCTGAAATTCAAAGAAAGACACACATAAGGGCCTCTTGTGCCTACCATGAGAATTTACCCCTTACCTACCACCCTCAGAACCAAATCCATGGTCTCAAGGTCTGTTCCTCCCACTGTGCTTGCCTGTTCTGCCTTGCTACGTTTCCAGGCTCTGGGATGACAAACACACGAGTGTGCTCGTCCCTGGCATGAACAAAGTTTGATTAGAAGGCAGAGCAAATGCAGGCAAGGCAAAGAGCAATAAAACACTGGGAAACAGTGCTCAGTCACAACATAGCCCTGCACTGCAGATGTCCTCAGCCATCACTCCAGCAAACAGATTCCCTTCCTCCCTCCGCCCCACCAGACCAAATGTCTTACTAAGAGATGGCAGTCAATCATCAGATATGAAATTTATCTCTCCTGATAAGGAGGCTTAGAACAAGTCCAACAAGGATCCATATTACATTATATAATACAAATATTGTTTGAAGACAGCCAAACGTCTAGGTGACTACACCATCACACTGAAAATTGTTTAATAAGATCTTTCATGCTTACTGTCTTTCCATTGTAAAAAACACAGCTACAACCCAAAATTCACACAGAAGTTTGGTTAAATAAGCATTCCTGTACCCCTAAAGAACTTAAGATGTCAACTTCTGTGAAATCTAAAAAAGTCAAACATGCTACTAAGTATTTCTTAAGGGTAAACATAGTGCTGAAGGCTACTTAGAAATGTTAACATGTTAAATAACTTCAAATGTTTAAACACTTTGATAGTGTTTGGGAATTGTGTATACACCCAAGCCTTACAAACCACATTCCTCAAACCTTACTCAGATCTATGAATAGCAACTCTCAATTTCCAGAATTGCTTAGATGGAAAACAGAAACATGGAGACCCCTGGATCTAATTGCACTTGGGGAATAATTCATATTAAAAATACACAGGAAATCATATAGTGGAAGTTTAACCATTAATGTCACAGAAACACAAAACAGCTTGGGTTGAAAGGAACTTCAAATTTCATCCACTTGCATCCCTCCTGCCACAAGCAGGGATAGTTTCCACTGGATCAGGTGATTCAAAGCCCCACCCAACATGGCCTTCCACACTTCCAGGAATGGGTCATTCACAGTTTCTCTGGCAATCTGCTCCAGTATCTCACCAACCTTATGGTGAAGGATTTCTTCCTAATATTCAATCTAAATCAACCCTCTTTCAGCCTAAAGGCATTACCCCTTGTCCTAGCACTATATGTCCTTATCAGAAGTCCCTCTGCAGCTTTCTTGTAGCCCCCTTTGGGTACTGAAAGGTGCTACAAGGTCCCCCCAGAGCCTTCTCCAGGCTGAACAACCCCAACCCTCTCAGCTTGTCCTCATAGCAGAGGTGCTCCAGCCCCAAATCATCTTTGTGGTCTCCTCTAAACTCACCCCAGCAGCTCCACATCCTTCCCAGGCTAGGAACCCCAGAGCTGGACACAGCACTGCAGGTGGGGTCCCACCAGAGCAGACAAGAGGAGCAGAACCCCCTTCCTGGAGCTGCTGCCCATGGCCCTGTGGATGGAGCCCAGGACACAGGTGGCTTTGTGGGAGAGCACATGGCCAGGTCATGCTGAGCTTCTCATCAACCAGCACGCTCAAGTTCTCCTCCTCAGGGGTGCTCTCAGTATTACTGAGGCCTTTTATATCAAGGAAGTTGGGAAGCAAAGGAAAGAGAATGCATGGGGAGTGTGGTCTCAGAGATAATGGGGTTTTCCTGATCATACTCCTAATCAAGGCAATAAGGGTTCACTATGATCACTGGTTCTGGCCTCCCCTACATATAGCCCATAAGATTTTCCCGTACTAAATCCTGGTATAAATAAACCTGCCTTTAGAAAAAAAAAATCCTTGATTTACTTTTTTAGTGATTACAACCTCTAAGAACTTATTAGTCTAATGACTGCTTTTATTTAAAAAAACACCCCTGCCTTCTTTGTCTAGCCTCAGCAAGTCCAACTCTAAATTTCCAGCATTGACTGTTCTTAAACCTTTTTTCTCTTGAGTGAAGAGGCCATTTCTCACCTCAACTTTTTTAGGCAAGGATCCAAGCACTTCTCCTTCCTTTTGGATCCACCGAAACCCACATATGCTCCCAGCGTCTCTACGACAAGGGTCTTTAAAATGCTTAATGGGCTGCACCTTGAACAAATCTCTCAGCTGAAGTGCACAGAGCAAAACAGCAACACTTGTGCTCTTCAGGAGTAATTGTCCCACCTGCTGCTCTATCGGCTCAAATTCACTGAAAGGGCTACTTCCCCGGCAGTGATATTAAATATTTTTTGTCAAGGCTTCCCGAGAATCGCTGACTCTGGGGTGCAGAATCCCTGACTGTTCCCATGCTATGACTCCACACCTGGAATACTGAAATGCGTGGTGGTTCAATAGCTATCAAGTATCCAAAACTCCGTGTAATTGGTTCTCCATCATTTATTCTTTTCTTTGTACAGCCATAAAATAAAATTGAAGTTATACATGATTGTACTTAAGAGTAAGTAACTATACTTTTTTAAAGGAAGAAAAAATTAGGCAGCACACGGCAAGAGGCAGAGAACAACTGCAAGCCCCTCTTCCTCATCCCTCACACGGCACCACATCCCCCGACGGCATCACTGACGGGGAAGATCCACCACCTTGCACTTTCACAGTGACACATCACAGAAAGCGTTGTTCAAAAATAAAACCCCACCAAACACGCAGGCATCCCCGCTCAGGTTATTAACACCAAAGCACCCGGTCCCGCGGGGGGAGCCGGCTGGAGGGTCTCCACCGGCACCGTGCCGCAGGCTCCCTCCTCGGGTAAAGAGAAGGGGAAAAAGAGAACAAAACCGAAACACCCTCCCAAACCAGCTGCTAAGAAGAATGACGGACTCACCAAGAACCTCAGCGGGAGAGGAAAAATCACGTACAAGCAGCACCAGCTGCCGTCTCCGAGGGCTGCTGCTGCCAACTCGGCAGCCCGGCGGGCTGGGAGGTGAAGTCGCTGTGCCCCGGGCTCGGCTCCTGCTTCGGGCACGGAGCGCAGAGCCCGCAGCGAGCCGGACAGCCCCGCACCGAGCCCAGGCAGCCCCGCACCGAGCCCGGGCAGCCCCGCACCGAGCCCGGGCAGCTCGCAGCGAGGCTGACAGCCCCGACCGAGCCCGGGCAGCCCCGCACTCCGACGAGCCCGGACAGCCCCGCAGCGAGCCGCAGGTGCAGCCCAGCCGCGGCCGAGCTGTCACGGCTCCCGCAGCCCGGGGCTCCCGGGGTGGCTCCAGCCCAGCCGGAGCCGCCTCCACCGCGCCCCCCGCACCTCTCCCGCTGCCCACCGGCCCCGCGGCCGCGCTCCCGCAGCGCCTCTCGCCGGCTGGGCCGGGATGGGGAGCGGGAGCCGGACCGGGATGGGAGAGGGAGCCGGACCGGGATGGGAGAGGGAGCCGGACCGAGATGGGAGAGGGAGCCGGACCGGGATGGGAGAGGGAGCCGGACCGGGATAGGAGAGGGAACCGGACCGGGATGGAGAAGGGAGCCGGACCGGGATGGGAGAGGGAGCTGGACTGGGATGGAAGAAGGAGCCGGACAAGGATGCGGGGCGGGAGCCGGCCCGGGATGCGGGAGGGAGCCGGGTGGGGATGGAGGAAGGAGCCAGACAGGGATGCGGCGCGGGAGCCGGTCCCGAGCTGCCGGGAGTGGGGCGGAGCAGCCGGCGGAGCAGGGCAGAGCCGGAGCGCCTCAGCAACGGCACCTCTCCTCTCTTCTTCTCGCTCTCCCCTCTCCTCCCTTCTTCTCCTTCTCCTCCTTCTCCCCTCTCCTCCCTTCTCCTCCTCCCCTCTCCTCCCTTCTCCTCCCCTCTCCTCCTCCCCTCCCTTCCCGCCCTGTGCCCGCCCCGGGTGCCGCCGTGCCGTGCAGGGGGGACAGAGGGGACCCGGGCCAGGTCCCCCCATCGCTCCGACGGGGCTGGGAAGGGCGCGGATGTCGCCAGTGTCACCCCTGGTGTTCAGCCGCGGTTTATTAGTGCGGAACTGGCAGCTCAGGGGGCGAGTCTGTGATTTCTCAGGAAGGGTTTGGAAATGGGAAGAAAAAAGTTATTTACTTTACAGTTTTACGGGTTTTCAATCTTTATTAAATAACAGATGTATCTGCACCAGGTGAGGGAAGTATCCAAAAGGTAGAACTGTATTTAAGAGTACAATAAAAGGCACTTGTCATAGCTGTCCTCCTTACACCTATAGGCAACACTTACTAAGTTTTATGACTGCCACTTCCAACGATTCAAGTGAGCTGGATTTATCAAGCAGCTACATGTATAATAAATATTCCAAAATTCAAAAACCAGACAGTGACAACCACATCTCGATTAATCCAGATGAATTGAATGATTCATTCGCCCTCAGGTACCTGAAGGCCTCACATAGCAGGCACCTAAGAAAGATAAGGAAACTAATTTAGCACTTACATGCACTTCCTCACATGTTAAAATACTATTCTGAAATTGGTGGAATAAACAGAGGTAGGCCACATGAAAATATTTTTTATGGGGCTTTTCTTTCCACAGCTGTGAAATTATATCAGTTTCAAAAAATTCTGATGCATACAACCAGAATCTCCTGCTCAGCTCTCACATTAAAATATTTAGAATGAAATTTGCAGTTTATGTACAATAGCAATGTAATGTTGCTCATTAGCCTCAAACTATTTTTAAAAAAATGCTGGGTTTGTATTATTCTAAATAATGCATGTGTTGGAGAAAAAATATTACTGGGAGGTACAATATTTACTTGGCTAATATGTAAATACACCACCTTTGGAGCATACTTTGAGTTTGCTACATTTTATACTCACAGCACTGTTTTTTGACTTGTTCAGGCAAAGCTATTGAAGGGACCTGCTCTAAATTAAATGCTCAAGTACATCCTCTGCCTGCAATTACTAGAATAACACATTGCTCTCTGTAATAGTGTGAATCATTATCCAAAAAGCAACCCAAGTGAATATATTCTGTAATGCATGATTCAATTTAAAGTATTAAATCAATAGCTCCAGATGTACATGGGGTTTTTTAGAGTTTCACCTTATAAATGTTGTTTGGGGGTGCTGGTGAAAGGAAGGGCTGGCAGCTGTTTGCACGTCAAGAGCTCAGGTACAGCATTCCCAACCAGATATCCAAGTACAAGGAGAATTTCTGAGAAACATCACAGACCTTTTGTGCTTCTCTTGGGACAGAGAGCAGCCACTCATAGAAACTGGAGGCCCAATATAATTTAGGTGGCACTGCCCATGCCAGCCCGTATTTATTAATCACCCTTTGTGATCCCTAACGGACCACACGAACCAAGGGATCTGTAAACCAGGATTACAGAAATCTGTGGCCTGTTTAGAAGAAGGAAAAACTGTTCTTGTTGCTATTTTTTTGGTGACTCCAATCTCCATCAGTAACACTTGCACTGCTGTAAAGAATTAGCCAACCATGGTACCAGACTGCAGCTTTACTGAGGATGAATTGCAGTGCTCATGGCCCTTTTCCAGAGTTCTGGGACAAGTCTCTTGTCCTCTGGGACAGTCAGTTTTCTTCTCTGGATACAGAGCTGCTAATTCCATGCACCAGAAATCAAGGAACTTCACCATTTATCCATATCAGTTCTTCCAAATGGGAAGAACTTGTGCAAATTACACAGAGGTCAGTTCAATAGTATTCATGAACAAAACCTAGTTTGCTTACATTTCAGGTAGCATTGAGTGCTTCTATTTCTCTTCACTTTAATCTACCAGTAAATATCAGAAAAGTAGGCTATCAGTGCAATTTTCTGAACTTAAATGTTTTGAGTAAGAGATGGTGTGCCATGAAATAGAAAAGAGATTTTTGATAAACACCCATAGCTGTTAACAGTGAGAGCTACTCTGGATTAGCTGTTTACATTTTTCTTCTGGATAATACGTGTGCTAGGTGCAGAATTTGAAAACAATTAAAAAAAAAAATCTTTTGTGGAGGAAGCTAAGATATGCAAGTTCTCATCACCCAGTTGAACACTCCCTGGGCTATTTTCCAAAAGTGAAATTGCAGTCATCATGGAGAGAGGAGTGTGCATTTTGCCAACTCAGTGCTCAAGGTTTTGAGCTATCACTTCCTGGAGGTATTCAGAAAAAAATAAACCTCAGAAGTACCTTCTAGCAGTCAAAAAATTAAGGAAGACATTACAATTAATGTGTCCTCTTTCTGTGTGGTTTTATTTTTTTTTTTCAGTAGTTTGAGATCTTGTATGTTCTGCATTTTAAATTAAGGGCTTTTTGGCATTTCTATAAAAGACTCTCTCTTAAAATTTTAATGTGGCCTCTGATACTGATCTACTTCTTTACACTTCCATCTAAACGAGGAAAAACCTCAAATTTATGTTTGGAAAAAATGCCTGGTTTGATGCACTAATTAATAAACAGGCAAGATAATATTTCAAAAATAAATACAATAACTGCTTCAGGAACAATAGCACCATGCTTCTTCAAACCATTCATCAGTTCACTCAGAGATCCTTCTTGAAAATAGCCAGTTTAATTTAATCAATCTCATTATGCCTGCTGAGTTAATTTTACTTCAAAATACATTTAATTTCATTTCAGACTCTCCCTTCACAATTCCTGCTTGGTGAGTGTGTGTGGTACAGGGTTTGTTGGAATTTGACATAGCCCCAAAAATCTTTTCAGTGTACATCAGAAATGTTCATGTGATCCATAAAACCAAGTCAATTGTGACCCAGACCTGCTTTTCTTAGGGCTTGGATCTTTTTTTTTTTTTTTTTGTAACAATGGCACTGGGCTGCAAGTCAGGGGTTCTTGTCCCTGAGTTTGACTCACTCATTTTACTTATGTGACATGAAGAGGTTTTCTTATTATAAAGCCAAGCTTCCCTCTGAGAGAAAAGTGGCATTTTCCAAGCTTCATTCCAGTTATTCACTGTCACCTCAGCCTTCTCTTCCTCTCCATAAAAAATAAGCATTGTCAAAACCAAGATGCAGGAAATGTTATACAAGGAGAATGAAGCCTCTCGTACAAGAGGGCAACACTTTGCAAAGGTTTTTCTTAATGTTAGTGACTACACCAACAGAAAGATTACATGTCACAGATTTAGAAATGGAAAAGGGAGAGCTGGTGGCATTAGCTCTTCTGAGAAAAGGCCATTTCTGTTTCAGTCACTGAAAAGATTGAGAAAAGCAAGTATTTACAAAAAGCTTTTCAGAGTAATTACAGCATCTCCTGTTCCTTTTAAAGGAGAAGTTAAAAGCAGACTAAGAGAAATATTAAATGCAGCAGCGCATTTGTACTTCCATTTCTCACATCATAAAATGAGGAATTTATATGATTTCTCCTGCTTTTCTTTAGTACATTTAAAATAAAAAGAATAAGAGAAGGCACTAATTAGTGCCTCACTGTGCTGTATGAAGCCAGTATTTGAATTACTGCCTAGAATGGACTCATGCAAGCTAAGGGAATGCTCTTACAAACACCATCACTGTGTACTATTTATTTAGACAATTATTTTGGTGTCATCTGTGCCATTTTTTGCACAAGAAAGACCTGTGCAAAGTGAGTCAGAGCTGTAAAATGAAGTGCTGCATAAAGAAGGGTTCAGTTAATATCCAGGTACCTGGTGTTACTGGTTGAAAAATTATTTCTCCAGGCAACACTGAAAAAAACATTGAAAGAACTTGAACATTTATGATGCACCTGCAAAGCAAAGACTGGGACACAAACATATCATTTCATCCTAAATGTACCAAAGTGCTTCTTTAGAATTACCACTTTACTGCAAAATAGCTAGCTACAATTTTACTAATTAGCAAATTAATCAGTAAAATAATTGTTTTCACAAATGTTTTATTGTAAATAACTTTAATGGCCTCTACAAATTTCAGAAATGTTTAATGAAACCAGCTGATTTCCTGTACATAAAATTTGTAAGGTTCATCAAGAATATAGTTCAAGACAACTAAATGTTAGCTATCTTTTGTCAGTTGACAAGATTCAGGACTTTTTAGAAGATGGAGAGGAAAAAAAAAACCCCAGAACACCCCTAAAATTCCACACAATAGAGAGTGAAGAGAAACAGTCTTCTCCTAGCTCCCTAATTATTTTTTTTACACTTCAACTCAACATTTTTGCCAGACCCATAAAGAGTTAGGGCATTTCTTCTAATAAAACCTCCCTAAAACTCTACAAGATCACTACAGCTACTTTGCTGAAAATGCAGACACAGACCCTTAGAGTCTGTCAATAATATATGGATTGCAAAAATTTCTGGGGATTCTGGCAAAACTCTTCCTTTTCTTCTGTTAACTGCCACTGAACTGCTCTAAAGCCAAGATATTTCACCAATGTCTTTGCATCATCCTGACTCATTGCAATACTTTGGTATAAGCCACACCATAAAACTGCAGGGTTCTATTGAATTAAAATGGTGTACTAGCTCTTCGATCCTCAGATTTGTCTTTCTGTGGAATTACTCTGCTGCAAACAAAGGTACTTGTTAACACCAGCAACAAACATTTAAGACAAGCTTTATTCATCAATGTTTCTCATTCTGGTCAGAAGCTGAAAGGACATTTTAGCTCAAACAAATTGGTTCAACTTGTCCTTGACAAGAAACACTGCTTAGGAATGGAAAAGTTGTGTTCTGCATTTAAACTGGGTTTGGAAAAATAACTAGGGTGACAAACTTAGATCTGCACAGCAAAAAGTACTTCCGTTTATTTTATAAAATAGTTCTTCACCATTTAGTAAGCTCAATGACATGGAAAAAGTCTCTATTTGTTTTTTATTTCATTTGCATGCTGTTTTGCTAAATGCAGTTGTTCACAGGAGTACTCTTATGAGGTGATTATTTCTAAGAGAAAAGCTGTAAACTTAGAAGGGGCTCTGAGCAAACTGATCTAGTTGAAGGTGTCTCTGTCCCTGACAGAGGATTGAAGCTGGATGGTCTTCAAGGTCCCTTCCCAACCAAAACTATTCCATAATTCTGTGATTCTGTGATCTTGAATCCAGTGCTTTTTCAATATCGTTTAAGTGACTTATAAAAACAGCCCAAATGTGTTGCCTTGAACACTTGTAGGGGGTACCAGGCATCCATGAAAGTCTCTCTGTCACTCCCCCCCTCAGCTGGACAGGGTGAGAAAATACAACAAAGGGCTCATGGGTCAAGATGAGGACAGGGAGGGGTCACTCACCAGTTACTGTCACAGCAAAACAGGCTCTAACTGGGGAAATGAATTTATTTCCAACCAAATCAGAGTAGAGTAATAGAAATAAAACCAGATCTCAAAAGCATCTTCCTCCCATTGATCCCTTTTACCCAGGCTTAAATTCACTCCTAATTTCTCTACCTCCACCCCTCCTGAGCAGCACAAGGCAGGGAATAAGGGTTGGACCCCTCTGTCTGTTGGCACTGAGCCTTCACATCAGCTCAGCTCCTTGTGGTGTTTGCTCCACCTTAAAAATAACATGTGTTTGGTGTTTTTCCCAAACCACAAGAAAAAAATAAAATCACCAAATGGAAGTGCATCCATGTAACATTCCTGCCAGTTTTTCATTCAGCATCTAATGGTGTGGCATTTTGTATCAGTTATAGCAAGAACATGTCAGAAAGGCATTCCCATCCTGCAATGGTTATTTTCACATCAGTAAAGCAAATAGGAGAGTGAAATACAAATGCACTGGTCATGGTAAAGAGCAACATGTTTCATTTAATTTTCATGTAATTAAGGTCTTGCATTCCAGAATGGGATAGCAGTGTGCCCGCTTTTAATGCTGATACTGAAGCATTTCTAAATTATAAAAGACCAAGATTAAGACTGAGATTAGGATGTTTTCATGCACAGCACTTTATAACAAAATTCACAGGCTGGATGTTTTTAAACAAAACCTTTTAAAAACTGTTCCTATTTTCACTTAAATGTTTATACACCAGGAAATCTGCCATCTTCAAACACACATATTGTGGGAGTATTTGGGCAGAAGCTCTCAAAATTTATAATATTACAACAGCATTATGATGACTGCTTAAATAACATTTAAAACAACATCATATTCAATGTATTTTAAGATATTATCCAATATTATTTACCAGAAGAAAATGAAGAGTTCCAAACATGTAAATAGCCTTGGTACATTCTGATGATTGCACAATAAGGTCACTTTCTTTAACCATAAATAACTTTTTACAGAAATCTTGACAAACAAACCAGTTGTCTCAGAAATCATTCAAAATTTATGAGCCTTCATAGTCATACGGATATCCTCAATAAGACTTATTTCTGGTTCTCTGACTTGGGAGGCTACTCTTGTATTTAAGTAAATCAAATAAATTGAGATTTCAATATGAAGAGCACACATTTCTCCTGAACCATCTGTGGGGCATTTGGATTTGTAGGAGTAAGTAATTCAATACATTTTGAACAAATAATCTGGACCCCTTCTCAGTGGAAATCAGCCAATTTCTGTCTTCTTTTTTTTTTTAAGTGTATAAACTCATGGAATTTATTTGCTTTAAGATATTTATTTTAAGATTTTGATCACTAGAAATTCCCACCAAATTGCTTTGTACACTGCTTTGCTAGCAGATTTGGAAAAGTAAAATATATTCTATAACACTCATTTGATCTACTTGGGAAATAAAGCCTTTTCCAGCCACACATACAATCATACATAGAATTTCTGAATCCCAAGTTACAGCTATAATTGGTCTAAAAATTTTAGTACACTATAATACTTTATCATAGATGTAAAAACTAGTAATGTGTCCTAAGTGCAGAGTCCCTTGCTTGGTTAGCTATATTCTCATTTCTTTATTTTACTGTAACAAAGATATGACTTTCAGAAAAAAACCCAAGCAACAGGATGAAGAATGCCTAGTCCTGTGATTTGTGCTAGGCTTTCCCTCCAGCATTCTGCTCCTGAGCTGTTCCTGCTGTTCCTGTTCTGTATTTATCCCATAATGAGGAAAATGACTGAAGTGGAGCAAATGATAATGCATCTTCCTCTCCTGCTCGAAGAAAGTTGATATTCAAAGGCTTTCAAGTAATACCTGCCAGCCTGCTGCCTTTTTGTGTCTCTAATTGCTGAGCAGCACTGAATAAAGAGATGCTGACAGCCAGCAGCTTGGAGGAAAGTGCTGCTTTCAGCTGTGATGTGCAGAGGGAGCTGTGATCTGCCAGTGTGCTGGGCTGAGGCAGCAGCTTGGCTGCTTGGGCACTGCTGGATCCATTTCCAAGGAAGCTGGAACCAGCTGTGCCTGCCATGGAGAAGCTCCTGGTGTCTGCTCACAGAACCCACTCCTGCAGCCCCCAGCCACTGCCTGCACATTGCCAGGTAAAGTCAGCACAGGAGGTTTGGGCCATTGTTTGGGACCTCTGTGCAGCACAGAAGGGAACAAAGTGGGAAATCAGATCCCTGTGTTAAGCCATAAACCTGTTGTTCTCTGTGTAGGCAAGAGTCTCCCTATTTCCTAAAAGCAAGAGAGAACTGTTCTCAAGGACCACCACTGACAGTATCAACAAGTCTAAGACCCTCTGTCTCTTTATTTGAGGCTAACATCTATATTTGAAAACTGGAAAGACTAGCTAGTGTCTTGGTTTGGAAAGACAGGTATCTGTCAGGGAAAACTGGAGTTTCCCTTGGACTGGAGAATGTAAAACACCCTCCCTCCAAATTATTACGATTTTGCAATTAGGAACTTTCAGGCAAAAATATGGGAATAGGAATAACAGTTCTTTACTAGGAATAATAAAAATACAAAGGCAGTAATACAAAAAAAAAAAAAACCAAGCAAGCAAACAAACAAAAGTCCTAGAAAACCCTGATAGAGTCAGGAATATGACCTGACACCCTGTTGGTCAGGGTGTTGGAAGCAGTTCAAGTCCGTCCTCCTGGAGTGACAGATGTGGTTCTGTTGAGTAGAGATGATCCTGAAGTGGTAGTGAGATGAGTCCGGTCTTCCTCTGAGAATCCAGTGGAAAAGAGAATGTCTGGGGTCCCTGTGTCCCCATTTTTATCTGGGTAGGGAATGGTTGGCTCCTCCCGCAGGGTGCAGCATCTCACAATGGAATGATTTAATTTTATCAGTCATGTGGTGAGCCTTAATGGCTCATTAACAGCAGATATCCCCCTGGAAGGAGGATGGGTTGTGGAAGAGATAAGGAACATTGCTCCCCTGGTTTTAACAGCTGGCCCATTAACAGAAGGCATGCACCCTCCTGCCCCCTGGAGTTACAAGAGATATAAAGAAATAAAAAACATCTCCCCAACTGGTTTCAACAGATGAAACAGAATACACATTTTCTGGTTAAATAACCCACGACAACTACATACGTCACTAATTTTCTTTTGTTTGGTGCCAAAGTAAATAATGAAGAGCTGGTTCCCAGGATAGCTCTTCTTCATACCCTTTCCCCTTTTTTTTTTCTCCTCAGTTTCAGTTTTGAAGGTGCTGGAAGTTTATATGAGCATGAAAATCCTGAGAACATCCTTAAAGACAAGTAACAGCTTCTCCTGAGGTAGTTCATTACACTGGTTAATCACTGCTGGTTAATCACTGCCAGGCACAGCAGCAATCAGTTCTTTAGACAATTTCTTTCCGCATCGTGTTAGTGCCTTGTCCTACCTTCATCACTTTTTCTTCTTCATTGCCATATTTGCTTGTTGCTGGCAGGTGGCTCTAACTCCAGGGTGTGCATGCAGTGTGAAAGAGTGAAAGTTGTTCTTATCAAGGTTTGTTTTGTCCTGTCATGAAAGCCATAACAAACATCTTGCCTTTGGTGAGCAGGTGAGCAGTTCCTACATATGACATTTCATTCAAATTTCTGCTGAAACTCTAAGATCTGAAATGTCAGCATTTGCCATGAAATAGAAATTTAAAATGTCCATCAGTTTTTATGCCAAGTGTTTGTACATATTGTACATCCCAGTATGTTTGTACAGTTTCCTGATTACAAGGACAAGACATAACTCTGTGCACTTCCCACTAAAGCAAGTTTCAAAGCTTAGGAAGTGAAGGAGGCTGTGCTCTTCTCCCTCTCCAGCTCAGTGGTTTCTGTTTGAGTTGTCATGTTGGGTAGCAATAATGCTTCTGACTTTCTGTGTTAGAACCAAGAATTTTTCTAAACAATTGTTTAGTGGCCATTCAGCTCTCCCAAGAACGTCTAGCAAGTCACTGCACTAACATTAAAACAACTCTCAGAAAAAAAACCAAACCCAAAACTCAGAAAAGCAAATAATTAAAACTTCTGCTGGAGTCAAGCATATATATTATATTTATATATATATAAATATAATATATATATATTTACAAATATATACAAATATAAAGCTTATAAATTACCCCAAGAGTCCATCTGATGCCCTGTGGCAGGGAGCAGTGAGTGTGTGGGAAGAGAACAAGAACAAAGCTGCACACTGAGATTATTCCTCCAGCATCCAGCCACGTGTAGCTCAGGAACTAAGCCAGAAAAATGAAACAGACTTCTACTGATTTTGTATTTCACAGTTCAAGGTGGATGTGGAGGCTTAAGTGTTTTCTACAATGTAAAGGATAAATCCAGACAGGAGGCAGACAATTTTGGCTGCTTTAGTATTCACAATTTTTCCTGGCTGTGCTCAGGCAGCGTAGGATCTGCACAGCCTGCACAGACTGCCACCTCTCCAGAGCACCAAATCCTCTTCAAATATTTGCTTTTTAATCAACAAGTAATTTCAACCTCACTGTTTGTTCTCCTTCTTGTTAAAAGCTCCTGTTCTGCATTTGAAAGATGAAAGTGCACAGCTCTTTCACATTTAGGGTTGTATTTCTGAGCCACCACTCTCAGCACTTTTCACGTTTCCTATCACAGTTCTCAGAACTGATTACAACTCATTTACATTTTCCAGTTTAAAATTTGCAGTAGTGTAATAAGGAATTAAGCAATATTATCAGGTAACTCCTCCTGAAAAGAAGCATTACTGCTCCTTATTAATTTTTTTTAATCTCTCTTATGAAATCACTAAGAGCATTAGTCATTCTCAGAAAAAAAAAAAAAAGGAAAAAGGAGAAATAATGGTGATCTAGGTTATTGAATTTAGGTAAAAAATAGTGAATTTATTAGGAAAGAAAGAAAAATAACCCCTCAGTAGTTGTGAAAGTTGAATAAATCTGTGTCTAAAATTAGCTCAAGCCTTATTTAATACTTCCTCCTCTCTAAAGGCCACCTAGATGCTTGGCAGATGTTAACAATATGTTATTAATCCAGAGGAGGTGATTTCAAAACAGGCCTGCTTCTGTGCTTTATTATTCTTATCCTTTGTTTTGGTTTTTTTCTTAATATTTAATATAAATCTCCCTGAGTTCTAATTGAAGGCATTATTTCTGGTCCTACCTTTCATTACACATTGGCTTGTTAATCACCTTTTCCAGTAAATTCACTATGCAGTCAGAGACATCCATAAAGAAGTCTGGGCAAGGGTGATAAAATAAATGCAGTTCCTCCACAAATCCCATTTTCTAAGCTTTCTTTTGGTGCTACCTTCAGGGAGAATTACTCTTCTGTCTGTCCCACCATCACACTGGGCTGAGAGCTACATTCAATGCCTGACAAACACCAAGCAGAACAAAATGACTGCTTTCTGTGCCCTTCATGGTACCCTTCAATTGATTTAGTTGTTTATAACATCATGCTTGGGTTCCTGTTTGTTGTAATTACATATTTTTCTCTGCAGCACTGCTGCCTAGACAATTAGGCCCCATTTTGTAGCTGTGCATTTGATGGCCTGGTTTTTATGAAATCTCTTGTTGTTGTTTTCTCCAACCTATTCAGTATTTTTAGTTTTGATCCTGTCATTCAGTGTGCTTGCAACTTCTTTCAACCTGCTGTCAATACCAAGCTTTTATAAGCATCTTTTTATTCCATTATTCAAGTTATTATGACTAATATAAATTAGCCCTTAGAGCAAAACCTTACCCATCTTCTTGCATTTATTCCTCCTACTTTTATAAACCTTTATTAGGAATGATTGGTTTTTCCCCAGATTACACATTCTTATGTGGGAGAGCATAAAAAGACAATTTTACTACAAAATAACACACCTACTCTGCATTTCCTCTTCATCCATGAAACCAGCTGTGCTACCAAAGAATAAAATCAAATTATTTGACATATACTCTTGAAACATCTGTGTTGAATGCTCATGGGTGATACTGAGTGTTTATTTGTAAGCACTTCCTGGGTTAATATTGTTTTGTCATTTTGTTATTTTTCTAGTGGCTCTCTGGATGTTGAGCTGAGCCTAATGGACTCAGCATTTCCTTGGACCTCCTGCTATCCTCCTATTTTCAAATGGTAGCTGGAGAGGAAGGATAAGTAATTTTTTTGTGTTAGAACCTACAAATGCTCACATACAAACACATTCATTTATCATTCAGGAACCCTTTTAATTTTCCCTGTGATTCATTGACATAATTATTGCTAATTTTTTTTTAAAATACTTTCTTTGAATACTTCTAAACAGAACAGAAAAACAGCCTAGGAAATATTTTCATTTTATACAATACGGCATCTAAAGACACAGATGTAAAGATGTGAGATCTCTGAAGGATACAAAGGATAAAAAAATCCACAGGATGCAAGGATAAGTTATTTAAGCACTCTTAGCTTTGTCTACATGATGTCAATGCATACACAACAAATGCTTTTTATTTCACTAAAAACCAGCATGCAATTTCATCCCCAGCTTATCTCACAAACATACTGCAGAGATCACAGGAAAAAAAGAAACCTTTATATTGCAGGAGGTTTTCTTTCCTGTGTTTTCCTATGACCAAATCCTTCTGCACTTGCTCATAAAGATCTGCTTTTGAAGAGGTTTAGTCTTCGCCTTCAGTTTTCTCCTTTCATGGCCATTAGCAAATACTAAACATGAAAGCTATGTCGAGAGCAGGACAATAAAAAATGCTCAGGTTTACTTCCCTCTGTACATTCATGTTTTTCAAACACAATCTTTCCAATAAATGTACAATTAAGACTAAACAAGAAAGCCTTTTGTAAAGTAAGTGTCTATATGTCCAAACATATTCCACTGATACTGAAACTGGAAGACTTGGTCTTCTCTGTCATGTTTAGTCTGGTTTGGAAGTACAGGAGAAAATGCAGGAGAAATCACAGGAGAGAAACCTACACAAGATTCCCACCACACACACACACACCCCCATTAAAATAATAGTAATCATTTAAAAAAACCACATTGAAATAACAACAAAACCCCCACCCTTTGAAAACTCTGCAGTTTTGTATGAGATGCCTTTCCTGTTTCCCAGGCAACTTCAGAGAGACAGCAAAGATATGATGTAATTATATTTATATATATATGTGTGTGTGTGTGTGTGCGTGTGTGTGTTGACTGAAATAAAACTCAGGATCAATTTTTCCCTAATGCAGTGTAATTTAAGGAATCTGAAATTGAATTAGCCTTTTTTGTAACTTTGGTGGCAACATTATTGCTAGCTAATGGTAACTTTGTATGGGATAATTGACGGAAAATCATTCCAAGCAGAGGGAAAAGGGGAACACAGGAAGGCAGAGGGGTGTGGGGGCTCCTCTGCAGAAGCCGCTCCTGGGGGAGTTTTGTACATCCAGCAAAGGACTTCCCAAGAGCTGCAGCATGACCGAGAAAATCCCTGCTCCCTTTGGAGGGGCTGTGCTCGTCCCCAGCCCGGCTGTGCCGGTGCCAGGCTGCCCGGCAATGCCCAGAGAGCAGCAGGGCTGTCCCTGGGGAGGAGCCCTCCCTCAGAGAGTCACAGCATCATAAAATGGTTTGGGTTGGAAGGGACACCGAACACCACCTTGTTCCAGCCACCCTGCTGTGGGACACCTTCCACTGGACCCATCCAGCTGGAGGCTTGGAGCCCCATCCAACCCGGCCTGGGACACAGCCAGGGATGGGGCATCCACAGCTTCTCTGGGGAACCTGTGCCACGGCCTCACCAGCCCCACAGTAAAGAATTGTTTCCTAATGTGAGAAATGCATATTATATGGCTCTGCGTAGACATTTACTATATGTATTATGCTAGGTTGAAAAGTTATGCTGTATTAACTTTTGAATAGTATAGTGAATGTAGTTTTGTAATTAACATTAAGATCTAGTAGTTAAAATAGAAGCTATGTGTGTGAAATATTCTTTTTATTAGCTCGGGAGAAGGAGAAGATAATCAGGAGGTTCTTTGCACAGAAATAACAATTACAGAAACCCCTAAATTTCCAGAGGAGAAGGATTTATGGCATTCCTTATCTACAGAAACGAACCTCTTCAAGCCTGACTTAGACTCAGTGGCACCTGGGGATTAGCAGAAAATTTTGACAAGTACCAGACAGATTTCTTGTTTTAAATAAAATATATGCATAATCATTAAGTGTTTTGTATATGCAATAGATTACTCCTCTTAAGGGGTGAATTTTCTCTTAACAGGGTCCTTTTCCTGGCTCACTTTTGTCCAGGAAGAGGAACCCAGCCCGGGCTGTAACTCTTTGCTGTTATTGTCTCATAAATTGTCCTACTCTAAATTGGTGAACTTTTATTATTGTATTTGTATTACTATTTTTTTATAACCATTTTAATTTTTGTTAAATTTCAAAAAAAAAAATCCCAAAAGCGAGTGATTGGCGTTTATTACACTAATATCCAATCTAAACCTACACTCTCAATTTACAGCCATTCTGCCTTGTCCTGCCACTACATGTTCTGTAAATAGTCTTGCCCCATGTTTCCTCTAGGCTCTCTTCAGGCACTGGAAGGCCGCAACTGGATCACCTCAAAGCCTTCTCTTCTCCGGGCTGAACAATCCCAGTTCTCTCATCCTTTCCTCCATCCCTCCGATCAACTTGGTGGCCGCCTCTGGGCTGGCCCCTGTCCCTGTCGCTGTCCCTGCCGTGCCGGGGCCCTTTCCCCGGCGGGGCCGCTCCCGGCCCTGCCCGGCGCGGCCCTGCCCGGCGCGGCCCTGCCCGGCGCGGCCCTGCCCGGCGCGGCCCTGCCCGGCGCGGCCCTGCCCGGCGCGGCCCTGCCCGGCGCGGCCCTGCCCAGCCCGGCGGAGGCGGAGCCGCGCAGGACTCGCCGCTGCCGCCGCTGCCGGAGCCGCCGCCGCCCGCGCCGGGGCCATGGAGGAGTTTCACCCCCACAACGATGAGGTAGGGCCGCCGCCGAGCCCGGCGCTGTGCCCGGGGCCCCCCGCCCGGGGTGGATGTTCCCTGCGGGTGGAGGTTCCCTGCGGGAAGGAGCCGCGGGGCGCTGCCGCTGGGGCTGTCAGGCTGCGGCCATTTTTCCTGGGAACACCCCCATTTCCAGGGAAAACCCGGGAAGAGTCGGGCCCGGGCAGCGCCGCGGGCTGCTCCTGCCGCTTCGGCTCTGCTCCCGGGAGCCGCCTCAGGGCTCTGGCCACCAGTTTTCGCACAAAAATAAACCGAAACTCCAAGCAGCTTAAACATTAATGCCCTCGAGGTTTCTGCCCCTGCCCGAGTGTTCGGAGTCCGTGGCTGTGAACCCAAGGGAACGTGCCGTGATTCCTTTGTGAGCCCAGCCAAGTGCCCGTGAGCAGGAAGGAGTAGAAAATAGGGGGAATTTAAACCTGCAAGCTTTTTCCGCGCTTGAGAAAGGTATTTGGGTAAGGTAATGACTGTGCAAACCAGTCTTGCAGATGTTAGGTGTGCTAAACTGTGTGTTGCCCTTGGGAAGCAAGCTGTAACCTGTGGGTTAGCAAGTTTGTGACTCCAGTCAAAACTCAGATTAAGACCCACAGGAAAAACATAGTTTAATTTTTCCTGGAGAATATTCCTGTGATAAGCATAGACAAGGTGGAATTTAATCTTTTCAGAAAATGTAAAGTGAACGTGTTTCAAAGTTCACTGAGGTCTGAGCTTTTTGGCCCCATTCAAACATCACTAGAAAAGCAATGCTAAATAACAAATGTATGGAGCCGAGGAAAAAAAGTAAGATTTTAAAATTGTACTAACAGACTACAATGCAAATAACTAATCATTACATGTTCCTTAAACTAATTTGTTTACTTTTCTGACAAATAATAATCACTTCTGTTGCAGATGATCTTCAATGCTGATGAGGCTCACAACATAGTTAAGGAGGTAGGTTTTAGCTAATAGCTGTATTTCAAAGAAGTTCTTTACCATACTTTGCACAGTAGTGAAAGTAGTTATCTTCTTTGACTATCCCAGATAAATATAAAATTAAATAGAATTAGTATTTATATAAAGACAGAGTTTAACTTGGAGCTGCTTTACACTTCACTAATTGCTGTCTTCAACTACCTAAAGAGGAGAAGGTAGATGAGAGGGGAGCCAGATTTACATTGCACCAGAAAGAGTCAGGATGACAGTCACAAGCTGCCAGGGAAATGTATTTCTCACTCCAATTTATTTTTCCCATTTATCCAGCTAGAGAGAAGCTAATCACTGGAGAAATTGCAGGGACATCTTGTGGAGTCTCCATCCCTAGAGATTTTTAAAGCTTAACTGGACAAGGCCTTGAGCAATGTTATGAGGCTTGGAAGTTGGCCTTGGCATGTGTGGGAGGTTGCACTCTATGAGCTCCTTGTTCTAGCTTTTAAAATACATTTTTTACATAGAAAGAACAGGATGGCAGTGAGTAGCCTGATAGTCTAAATTAAATAGCTAGTTACTAGAAAGTGATTCATGAGAAGCCTGTGGCTCACAGATACTCTCAGGTTTTGCAGGGAAATAGTGTTTTGATGTGGGGGTTTCTAGAGGGGCTCTGCAGCTCCTTTCCCACCTGCACTTTTTGAAGCTGCCCCAGTACACAATAGTAAGCTCCTGGATGTTAGATAAACAACACTTCAGCCCTTTATGTAACTGTCCCTGCCTCGTAAAGCCAAATACGGTGTGGCACAGTCTCCAGACACTGGGAGTGAAGCCAAGGGTTTCTGCCTTTGACTGGAAGCTTAACCAGGGCCAAGGAGCTCCAGCACTGGGTACATCTCTGGAAGGATCAAAATCCCTGAGGGGTCTTCTCCTTCTTTTGTCTTCTCTTGTGCTTTGTGACTTTGTTTCCACTGACTCCTTTGGCCAGCTTTGTGCAGAATTAACTGGGCTTTTCAAAATCTGGGACACAGGTCTCTTACACAGCCTGTTAGTGGGGGATTAGTGCACAGGACACATCTTACTGAGCCAGAGGAGAACACAGCTTTATTTCCCTTACCTTTTCCAGGTGTATGTTTCTTAAGCAAATTTCTCAGCTTTGAGAAGTATCCATCAGCACATAATTCTGAATTTCTCGGGAGCAGAGAATGCAATTTAAGAGTTACAGTTTGAGAGAAGGATTTTTGCTCAATCATTTTAAGTTTTAAGCAAGTGTCATCCAATCTGTAGCTGTAGGAGAATATCCAATTTTCAGGCAGCTCAGATGTTTCTTATGCTGCAAGATACGACCCTGGAGTATCTTCCCCGTCTTTTAAGCAGGGATGTGCATTTCACTGTTGTCATTCTATCCCTGAATTTTGCTTTAATGCTCTGAAAGGTTGGCCAGCCCAAGCTGATATTATGGATTTGGGTAGTGCCATCCCCATTACAGCAGCTTCTGAAAGGCAAACTGGAGCTGAAGTCATTAGGAACAGTGGGATGTGTTAGGATCTTTACTGGTAAATAGATCCATTCACTTGGTATCCAAAGTGTCTGGCTGTGGTCTTTCCTCCAAGAAATGTTTAGTCAGAGCCTCCTTTTTATACCTGTAATATTGTGGTAAATATGTACTAAAGATTAGTTTCCAAGAAGGGTAATTTTACTTCCCATTCAGCAGCTGATACCTGATGAGCTCGAGTGATTTGAAGTAACCTAACTGCCAGAAAAAAATCCCTCAGATTATACAAAACATTTTATAATTCTATATTTTGAAGTGTGTTTACTGTAACCATTTTTTCTCTGTGTTCTAGTGCATAGAAAGTGTTTTAGGCAAGGCAGATTATAATCACAACAAAGTCAACCAATGGACTGCAGCTATAGTAGAGCAGTCACTGACCCATCTGGTGAAACTTGGGAAAACCTATAAATACATTGGTAAGTACAAGCAGCTGTACTTGTAGCACAGGCAGTGCAAATAAATAATTACTGAAAGGTTCAGGGGAATGCTACAAACAAAATAAAGCAGGTACCTGAACTCTCCTGTTACACAGCTTTTTAGTAATATCTGTGGTAGAGCTATGGTAGTTTTACCTGGGCTGAGCATGCTGGCAGCACTTAACAGAGAAGATTACATGTTACATGGCCTTTCCTGATTGTTAAGCAACACAAGACAATTATATCAAACTATTAGTATCAGTTCAGGAAAAAATTGCTATCTTTAATAAAACTTCCAATCAGATTAAGCCTCCTCTAAACAGAAACATCTGGAAGAGTTTAGTCTTGAATGCAGCGTCGTGTCCTGTTATATTTATGCGTATACTTATGGAAGGAAAAAGGTAAATAAGAAAGTTTAGCCCATTTTGGTCCTTTTGTGGAGTGTTGATGTAATAGCAAGTGTTAACACTCTGTTCTGTTTTGAAAGCCTTGGACTCAGGTTGTCAGTGGTTGTGTGTCCATTGCAGGCCAGTCTAGAAAAGCTGCACATTACTGGGGTGTGGTTTCAGAGAGGAGCCAACAAGTATTTTTGGGGAACAAATCTCATCAATGTGACTTCTGTACCTGTGAGGACAGCACCTGCAATCCCATTCTGAGGGGCACAAGCCATATCTAAGTAATTTAAAAGATAAAAATCATAATCCTATTAGCCAGTATTTTGTTGAAGCCATTGTCTTCATGTGAGTAAAAACAATCATGAAATGAGTTACAAGTTTTTAAGGAAAATACTGGGGCCAAAGGGTTTGTCAAAAGAGGTTTTGTCTTAGCTGAATGCCACATGCCAGCCCTTTGAAAAGGTAGTACAGGCTGAAGTTTGTAAATGCTGAATGATTCACCTGTTCTGCTTTAATTCCCTGCTTTTATGACTGTACCTTGCAGTTACCTGTGCGGTGATGCAGAGGAGTGGAGCTGGTCTCCACACAGCAAGCTCTTGCTTCTGGGATACCACAACTGATGGTAAGTTTCCCCATCCAAACAGACAGTTTCTAATAAGAGAAATGTTACTTCTTGCTCCATCGTAGTAGTTTTGTTGAACATTTTTGGGCATGACTGTGCAAGCAATAATTTTGAGGATGAGTTGCTTGTTTGCAGTCCCAGAAAATGTTATCAGTCAGGGCCAGCATTAAGAGCAGTTGCTTTGTAAATTATGAGAAGCAGGAATAGAAAAGCCTTTCATTCTGAAACAAGAGTCAAAACATTCAATCCTCTCAGCTGAAGGGGCAGAAAATGTTGCTGACAGTAAATACACATGGGTAGCCCTAAACATACCTGCTTGCTGTGAGGGGACAGCTACTTTGGAGGAGAAAAGAACATACTGAAAAATAGAAATAGTTTTACTTACTTAAGTGTTTCAGCTGTGTTACTCAGCCAGGATTTGGATACATTGTATTGCTTCTAAATTAGTTCTCATAGATTTTTTCAGGGGTTGAAAATATCACAGGGAAACAACATTAAAATGGTTTGTTGTCTGTCACAGATTCAGAAAGGTCCTTTTAGAAAGGGTGACAAGGTTTAAGTTTAAAACAGGGAGGGCCTCAAAAAGTCCACCAAGCTTAAGAGAAAATCATAATATAAAGTTAAGTAAACACAGTTGAATCTTCATGTTTCTTTTACTTGTAAGGCATTGATACAACACAGGAGGAAGAACAACAGAAAGTAAATGTAAACACACTGGGATGTATTTGATCCAGTCCCTTTTCTGATTTCTTGTCTGATTGTTATACCAATTTCAGTAAGGGAATTTCAAGGATTTTTCCAAGTCCAGCTTTTAAAGAAGGATACTGGAATGGTGTTTACATGTTAGCTGTCTCATACAAGGCTCACATTAGGTAGCAAATAATAGATGAGTTAATGAAAATGTTTTTAGTTTTTTTAGGTTTTTTTATAGTCAAGCTGACATACTGCTATTTCCCTTAAATTACAGCTCAAATATGCATACTAATCTGGCATAATTTACACTTCAATAAAGTGACTGTAGTAAAGACAATGGAATTCTATTTTAATTTTGTAAAAATCTCTTGCAGGAACCTGCACAGTGAGATGGGAAAACCGAACCATGAACTGCATTGTCAATGTGTTTGCTGTTGCTATTATCCTGTAGCTGACTGGAAGAGAAATAGGAGCAACACCGAAGCCTTTAAAAAAATAAATCATCCTAACATATGGCTAAATATTTCAAACTATTATTTGTTTCTGTATGAGGAGCATACAGAAGTTCTCTACAGAGAGCATACAGTCTAAGCCAGTTCTCATAGATTAGTTATCTGAAAGCTAGCAGAAGAAATTTAATATATATACATATATGTATTTATCTGAAGAGAAAATTTTAGTAATTTAAATATTTAGAAGTATGTAATGAGAAGTTGCCACAAAGATCAGTAGAATTTATGTCAAAGCTAATATCAGAGATATTTTATTCCAGAGGAACAAAACACATCAAAGGAAATGTCAAAGGGCAAGCAAGACCTCTCAGGATTATGGTGCCTTTGGGAACAAATTACGAACACAATTCAGAGTGGATATACTGTAAACAGTACTGGTTCTCCATGCTTGATTAAACAAAGCAAACTCTCCCTTGGAATGCTGGTGCTTGTGCAATTGCATGAGCATCACTTTTTGGTCAGGCCTGAACGTTTACATGGACACTAAACCCAGGTAAGCTTTTCCCCTGGAGGCAGAGGAGGACTTTGCTGGGACAGAGGTGAAATATACCCAGTCCTAGCAGAATTCTAATTTGTCTTCAAATGAAGAGCATAATAGTTGTTAGCAATTCAGGGAAACATGCTGGGGATTTGACACCAGCCCTTAATTCATCATTTATAAATCTGACAACATTCTGAAGGTACTTCAATTTGATTTTATTCCACCATTACAGAATTTGTGACAAGCACTTTATTGATTCCTCATGCAGTAGCCAGGAGCTTGGGCAATATGACTGCACCCATACTCCAAGTAGGATTAAAGTGATCAGTGGGAAGGCAACACATTTCTAGAGGCTCTTGTTAACTTTGAAAGCATTTATCAGAGAATGTATCTGTTCTTTGTAAGAGTTTTCCTATGTTTCCTATGTTTTCTAAGTCTAGAGTTGGATCTTAGTCCTGTGAAATAAAACAGGTTTTCAGCACTAAGAATTCCCCTTCTTTAAAGATTTATGCAAGTTCTTAACTTTGCTCATCTGATGAGTCTTAACTTGAAATATTCCACGTGGAAGAAAAGCATTTGCACACTTGCAAGTATTTGCTGGATTGGGGCCTACATTTTTGTTGATAAATGCACAAATTATGTGATTAAGAGATGTATCAATACCAAAAATGCCTAAATGATTGCTGCCACTAAGTGGCAGCTGCATTAAGTTGTTTTCTCAGATGCTGCTTAAGGATAGAAATTTTTGTTTATACTGTATGTCTTTGAAAGAGACTGGTAACAGCCCAACAGTACTGTAGGGCTGTTTTGAATTTTAAGAGATGGATATTAAAGCACTATTACTCAGTTTTGTTTTGTTCAGGTTGTTTTTCAGATAACTGACTATTACGGTATGAAACAAGTGTCCTGTGCAAAGAGCAAGCTAAGGAATATTTTACTGCTTAAATTGTGTATCTGTATAGCTAGTGTGACACTACAGAAGGAGCCCTGTGTATGTGTAGTTTACAGTACTGTTCAAATTATCTTGCTTTGCAGACAAATAAAATTCTGCTTTTACCGAAGTGCAAGTAAAATTAATACTGTAATGCTGCATTTGCCAAAGGCAAGTGTTGTGTGAAAATGTGTGTGTGTTGTACTGACCTTCAAATGTAGATTAATAATTAAGCATTATTTGGATTACGATAGAAATTTCTGAATTAGGTTCCAGCATCTAAGAGAAAATTGTGGAGCTGACAAAAACATATTAATTTCACTCATATTTGGAATTGTGCAATGTGAAAAAGTATGTGGGGCAGCAACTGGAAAAAGGTTTAGTATGATCAGTATGGTTAAAGAAATGAGTGAGTAAAAACAGTGGTGGCTGTTGTGCCCCTGTCATAGGTGTTGACGTGCAATGATCAGAAGAAATATCCCACCTGTAATCTTATTTGTATTTTTGCTTTACTTGAAAACCAGATGCACTGCGTAAGACTATCAGTTTAATGAGGCTTGGTGAAGATCCTCCTGCAAAAGAACCCTAGAAAATACTGCTTAATTATATGACTGTTTCATTTTTCTTTTGACCAAAAAAAATAAAGTTTTGCCTTAGCTGTATTTTTGCTTTGTGTTCTTGATCAGTATAAAACGTAACTGAGAAAAATATTCTTCTTACCTCCCTTCATTTATCTACAATGGTGAGAACTTGGGAAATAAATTGAAGATGCCTTTTAGAGACAAGATCTTGTAGAAGTCCTGTTCCAGGCTTGGCCTTATTTCTTACACCTCCATTTGTTACACCACTATTTCTCACACCTTTCCCCTATTGTGAATCATGATGGTGCAAGTTAAAGCTTTTTTACTACAGAAAGATTATTATGAAACTCTGGGAGAAGTATTTTCATTCTGCATCATGTCCTAATAAACTTAACTTGTTTTCTGTCCCCCATCCTCTGCGGGTACACAGAGCTGCGTTAAACTCTCCTAACAAATGCTGAACATTATTAGCCGCTTTTCCAAGTAATTCATTTCAAGGAAAAATCTATGAATTGCAGACTATGCAAGCCCACAACATTTCACTGGCATTTTCTATCAGTACACATTTTCTTTGTTATGGCAGCCAGGGCTGTGAGTTCTGGTTAACAATGGGGATCTCATTAACAGTGTGAAGGTACAGCCCATGCACAGGGAGCTGTGTGTTCCCGTGTGTGATTTCATGATGACAGACACCCGCTGTTCTTCCCACGCGGGTTTTGCTAATGTAAACAGAGGAGTGTGAAAGTAAGAGAGCAGATTTGTTACTTTCCTTGTTGCCTGCTGGGTGTCTGCCAGTAGCTCGTTATCTTTCTGACGGCTGCCATCCCTTTAAACTCGATCTGTGCCACCCGTACAAAGTCTGGTGTGTTCAACTCAGATTCCTGCAATCTAAAGCACTCACAGCAGCCACTGAAATCCCAGCTTGCAGCTGGGCCATGTGGAGTTGGATGTGAATGTCAGCACTCGGATATTTTAAATACACCATAAAAGAAACTGTTAGCTCCTGGTAGCCTGTATGCATCATCCAGTGGCTGCCCTATAGAGAGAGATGGGGTCTGTTCTAATACAGAGAGCAGCTCCTGTAATGAGCAATTCTTACCTGATTATTGGGATGTGCCTTGCTGCCTCCTGTGCAGTCTGAGCAGGTCGTTTTGTTCCCATTTAATTTGAAGAGGGATTTTTTAGCACAGTCATGGTGTTGATAGGAGCACAGAGCTCCATCCGAATATCCTGAGTCAGGAAGTTCTGTGTGCTGCAGACGTTCCCAGCTGAAAGGCAGCAGCAGTTTGTCTCAGGGAGTGTCAGCTCAGAGGTGATATCCTGTAAATGCAGACATAAACCCAGCTGTACCGTGCCTCCAAAGCCCTGCAGTCATGGATATTTTGCTGCCTGCGAGCTGCTCTGCCTGCTGGGTCTGTGCCAGGTAAGGGCTCTGTGACATTGGCCGTGCATGGATGGTTTATCTCTCCTCCCTCCTCAAAGAAAGCTGCAGCTAAACACCACGTGCCCACCAAGGGAGATTTTTCTATTTCGATAGACCTAAATCACCACAGAGTAACTGGAGGTTTTAGCTCCCATGTTCCACCAAGCATCTGTTTTCAGGCACTGGAAACACATGTGGCAGCAGCTTTATTTGTTGCATAAAAGTTTTCTAAAAAGAAACAGGGCAGTGCTGGGGTGACAGCTGCAAACACCCCCGAAACTCCCATCCAACATCTGATCTAAAGTGACTTGAAAAGGGGAATAAGAGTCACAGAACACCTCCCTGGTCATTATGGTTTGTGTCAGACACTTACCCTCATGCAAAGGAGCTACTGGGGTCACAGAGCACAAGTACTTGAAGCAAAAGAGGTGGAAAGGCAAGTTTTGTGGTTACACTAACATTTTAAAATTTTACAGTTTATTGGTAAATTAATAACAGTGTTTGTGATCTATGCTTGTGAAGCTTCACAGCACAGAGACAACAGAGCTCAGAATCAAAGCCATCAAAATCCCCATCCAGAGGGGAAGGTGGGAAGATGGACTTGACTGGCTCAGCTGTTACACTTTCAATCTTTCTAGTCAGCAGGTTCTCTTCCTCATAGGCCTGTATTGGATGTAAGTAAAATAATTTCTAAACAGCACCTCCTAGAGTATGAAACATTAGCACACAACCTGCAAAACATCCACACATGTGTAATCACCTTAGGAAGAAATCAAACATTCCCTGCTGTATGGTTTTGTAGAGTTTACTGTGATTTTTGAGGCAGTAAATGTTGTTCAGTGTTTATTCACGACCAGCTGGGTAAAATTAGAGGTTGGGGGAAGGAGGATGAATGAAATTAAGTCCTTATTTGACAAAACGTAGTATGACCTTTCTATGAAATTTTCACACACACACACATATACATATATATTTCTAAATGTGTTCATCCCTTTTTATTTATCCATTTTCCTAACAATTTTGAGTCAGAGACAATATTTTCCATTTAAAATTTCATCTCTTGTTGCTTATTTCCACTTCACCAATGTCTAGGTACCAAGACAAGTACTAAAACAGTGTTCATACAAACAAATATCCAAACAGAGATAACACAATTCAGCATTTAGATATTAGCCAGCAGGAGTGAGAGGGTGAGGTAACAGCAAGTTTTTGGCTGCCTTTACTGGTGCTCCAAGCAGTCATAACTCTGGGGTGTTTTTTTTCTTTCTTTCTTTCTTTCTTTTTTTTTTCCTTTTCTTTTCTTTTCTTTTCCTTTTTTTTTTTTTTTTTTCTTGTGTGGTCTTCTACAGCAGCTGTTGAAAGTGGTCTGGCCGAATCTCACAAGAACTGCAGGGTTTCAAGTGAGGTCATTTGTTAGTCTGAAATATATTCATGACTATGTAAGAACCTCACAGATGAATGTTGTAATAGCTGTATAGTGTTCATGCCTGAGTTAAATCTTTTAGGAAATTAATCTTAAACAGTAGGCACAGCTGTAACTGGGTGGTCTGGTGATGTTGTGAGTAAATTATATTTGCCTATTTCATGGCACTCATTACAGGTCCTCTGAGCAGTAGTTGAAATGATTTTTGTAGGGAAAAACTTTGCAAAAGCTGGCTTCAGAAAGGAAGGAATTGAGAAGATTTCATTTAAAACTTATATCTGGATCAGCTGAGGCTTAGGGATCAGATCTGAGTTCTTCCAAGCTCATCTCTTTGTAGCATTGCTTTGACATCATCAGCAATTTACACAGTTTCCTTAGGGGTGTGTGTGTCTGTGCAAAGTTTAGGCTTTGTTTGAGTAACCACTGGAAAATGCATGCTTTCCAGTTTGGGCTCCATGGGTTGCCCCACATGGAGCAAACCCAGACCTCTCTGAACAGGCAGTTCTGCTGCTGCTGGTTCCAGAGACAGCTCCAGCAGGAGAGCAGTGGGCTGGGCTGGGGCCAGCCGAGGAGGAAATGCCCTGGCTGCAGGCTCAGAGGGTGTAGTTATGGCACATAACAGAAATTTGTTACTCAATAGGCAGGGGCAGTTATGGTTGTGCCATTCCTCTTGAAACCCGTATTTTCTGTGAAATTGTCAGAGCCTCCAGGAAACACAAGGCTGCCACCTGCCTGTCTTTGCTGGCTGCCTGATACCCCACGGATGCTCTTCTTCCTCCTCACTGGGAATTCCAGAGTCAGGGCCACAGCTGCAGCTGGGAGCTGGGTGTGACTGTCATTCTCGTGTCTTCTGACTTGGGCTGGTTTGCTATTATCTGCTGGGCCCAGTAAAAGTAAGTTTCTGTACTCATGCTTAACTACAGATGTGACACACTTTTATTATCAGTGCTGCTACTATTTAAAATGCCTTCCCTTGAGAAGAGACGCAGGACTGACGTTCATGTGTTAGATCACAGGAATAATGATATCTATTGATACTGAAGAGATGTCAGTGAATAAAATATAAAGCTGGTGTTACACATTGCCAATCTCCTTCATTCACCCACTGCAGCTGGTCAAGGGCTGTACAATCTCCTAAGTACTTTCTCTTTTATAAGCCCAACTTGAAACTGAGAAAAACAAAGCAGAGAAGCAGTGTGAAGGGGCAAGGAAAACACCAACAGCTGAAACAGAAACTGAAGAAAGAATTGAGCTTCCAATTTACTTCTTATTTTCCACACTCCAACTCATAGAGCCAACCCTGACATGCATCTGAATTTAAAAAAAAATGGTCTCTATCCCTCCCTTTTTCAGTAATCTGTTTGATCCCTCAGCTCCTGTCTCATTTCTTTAGGAAAACAGATTAAACAAAGCCTCAATTGGAAACTGAATCTAAGCATTGCTCCAACTGTAGCCAGTGGAATGTGTGTTTCTGGTTCTCCAGAACAGAAGCAGCAGTAGCAGTAGCAGTAGTATTGTTATTCTCACAGTATTATTACTGTATCATCCAGAAGCGCTAAGTTTGGAACAATGCCCAGCTAGGCTGGATGTTATTCAAACATAAAAGAAAATCCCAACTACAGGCTCAAAGCCATTCAGTTTGACCGTGGAGAGAAAACCGAAATGGATGGATGCAAGAAGTCCTAGGAACACAAAGAAGTAATGTCAGGCACTCCAAACCCAGTGGTCCTAGAAAGGAATTTGAGCCCAGCAGTTGTCTCAAGATGAGGACAGAGAGGAAGGCTCTGAGGAAGGTCATTGCTGAACATGTTGGTGCTGACTGTTGACTGAGGACTTTCCTACTTAGAAACTTCACTCACAGCATTGAGAGTCACACCGAGCTGGAAGTCAGACAGAAGGAAGTTTAAGATGAAAATAGGAGAATCAACAACATGATCATTTTTCAGGTATGGATGGAAGAGAAGAAAGTTTGGTAGTTGTATTAGCAAGAAATTGTTTCTATTAGCTTTTTAAAAGATAAGAGCATTGTTGAGTTGGGTGGAGAACAAGACAATGAGGTGAGAGGTTTCCTGTGTAGCATGAGTGACATTTACAAGGTGTGCAAAGTCCTGGGCAACCTTTCCCACAAACACTTTCCTCAGCAGGAGGAAATACTTACTTGGCATGGAAGGCAGCTCTTTGCCAGCTTGCCCTGCCAGTAGTTTCCCTGCTGATACCATTCCTTAAGCAGTTACAAAATAGAAAAGCTGTCCCCATTAGCTGGCAATGAACAGTGTTTTCATCTTCTGGTAGAGGAAGACCCAAAAGCTTGAAAGAAATTAAAGGGCTATGCACATTACCTAAATAAGGAGGGAACATCTGTTACTTCTAAAGGGGAAGTGACATCTGAATGGGTTACAGCTTAGTCTTTGTAAATGACTAGAAAGTGACATGAGGACTTTCATAATTTTCTTGGGTTTGAGGCTGGTTTCTATGCTTACATAAATGCAAGTGTGTCTGGTAAATTTTCCTAGTATCCGTTGCCTGTATCTATCACCCTCTGACTAAGTCTGAGAAATGCAGATTTTTTTTATGCAGTGTGAACACTTGGGGGCTGCTGGTTTTTTCTACCCAGCCTCACAAGCTAAGACTCGTGCATGGTCTGTCATCATGTCAGCAGCAGCTGAGGGAGGGGATTCAGCCCCTCTGCCCTCCCTTGCTGAGACCCCACCTGCAGTGCCCCATCCAGCATGGGGGGTTCCAGCACAGGAAGGACATTGACCTTGGAGAGAGCCCAGAGGAGGCCACCAGGAAGATCCAGGGGAATGGAGCACCTCTGCCATAAGGAAAGGCTGAGAGAACTGGAATTGTTCAGCCTGGAGAGGAGAAGGCTTTGGGGTGACCCAACTGTGGCCTTCCAGTGCCTCTAGGGAGCTGACAAGGAAGATGGAGCAAGACTCTGGAGTGACAGGACAAGGAGAAGGGGTTCAAACTGACAGAAAGTAGGTTTAGTTTAGATATAAAGGTGAAATTCTTTACTATGATGCTGGTAAGACACTGAGACAAGTTGCCAGAGAAGCTGTGGCTGCCTCATCCCTTCAAGGCAAGGCTGGACTGGACTCTGAGCAGCCTTGTCCAGTGAAAGTTATCCCCGACCATGAAAGGAAGGTTGGAATGAGATGATCCTCAGGGTCCCCTTCCAACCCAAACCATTCTGTGATCATCTCTCTTCAAGATCCCTCCCCAAGGTTACTGCAAAGATCTCCTCTCTAATCTGTCACTGCTACCTGTACCCTGCTCACTCACAGTTCACCATAGGAGGTTTTAGAGCCTAAAGCACCTACAGCAGCAGTGCCTTAAGGGCTTTAATAGGACACTGTCTTTTTGTGGGCTATAAACGAGGAACAGTGGGAAATACACTGTAAATACACTGTGAATACACTGATACTCTGGGTATCTGTGTTGGCTCTGTACTGCAATTCTCAAGCCAACACTCACATCACCGTGGTTACCCAGGAGGAGAGCTTGGGGGGTTCAGAGGTTTTGCCTGGGTAAAGCTGCTGGAATGGCCCAGGCAGTGATGTGAGGCTCCACAACAAACCTGCAGTCCCCAGAGTCAGGTCATTTGGTGTGATGGCCTTTACAGTGGTACCAGCTGATCATCTGACAGATTAATGCAAATGCAGGCAATGGGACATTCATTAAATTACCAACAACAATGACTAACTTGATGTAAGATTCCCTGGCTGTGTTTGCAACACAGACTCAGCTGCCTGTCTCAGAGGATGTGAAATGGCAGGGAAATGGCTCTCCCTTCCAGGTGCAACAACTGTGGCAGGGACTATAATCTTCAGAGGTTTCTTGGAAAGTGAGTACAAGCTAGTTCTGGGACTCTGAGCATCAGTTATTCCTCTGTAAGCACAATTTCACTGCAACTCATGTTGCTGTCTTTACACACTGTTTTTATCATAATTTCCTTTGGCTTGTAGCCATAGGTCTTTGCTATCTAGTCCTTAATCCATGCACGTGGGATGAACAAGAGTGATGGACAGTGATCCACATATTACCCATTTGCAGCCCTATTACAGTGACAGTATTGCATGAATTGCCAACAGTTGTTGAGAGGAACTTTTATAATTTTCAGTCAGAAGATGGCTGCTCACAATCTACAGGGTTCTTTTTCTGTCTCCTCAGGGGAATTTGCTTTAGAAACCGTTTCTCACCATTGGTTTGCAGTCTTTGCTGGTTATTTCCTTTCTGTTGTATGAGCAAGGGTAAGGTTTCAGGGGGCTTGGCTGAATTCACCTCCTGAGAAGAGGCTTGGGTTGCCTCAGATGAAAGGGAAGTATGAGAAAAAAGGAGACAGAGTGATAAAACCTCAGCAGCAATTGCCTTCATTATCTGGTTGTGGGAACTAGTACAGCCTTGGGTCGTCCTGCAGGGAAATTCACTTATGCCCTGGCTCCACGGCATTGCAGGGTAGAAACCTCTTTGGTCTACAGAGGCAAAGCGTCTGTGATATGAAATTGGACAATTTCTGTGCCAAAATGCCCTGCTATTTACACTGGTTCTGACAGCTACATTTTGGGCTGCTAACTGCAAGGAGATTACAGCAATTGCCTTTTTCCAGCTCTTACCTGTGCCATTTCTGCACCCAGGAAAATTCCACGTGAATTTTCTCGGTGCTCTCCATCATTCAAAGAGAATCTTACAGAGCCACAGTGCAGATCCTAAACCTTTGCATGGTCCACTCTAACTCGTAGGAGTATAAAAAGACAAAACCAACACAGGAAGCATCCACACTTTACTTCAGAAATGACTTGGCCAAACACTCTCTGCAATTCCTTTGTTAAAAAGGTAAAAAAACTTTAGGGTGAATGGTATTTGCATATTTTCTGGTCTTAAACCCAGTTGATTTACAAGTATAAAACAAAATTAACTAAAGAGTTACTTGCAGGACACTTTGCTTTGCAGAGTACTTCCAGAATGAGAAAACATTACTTCCAAAGGGGACAGACAGTCTGATTCTCCCTTCACTGGCCTTTCCTTCCTCCATCCCTTTGTCTGTCTATGATGATGATTTGCAATGTGACTTAGTATTTTGAGGCCAGTGAGGTGATTTTCTTGGTCATGTCCCTCATTTCTGACAATCAAAATGCAATAAATCAAATGCAGGGCTTTTTTCACATGATAAATATGCAAAAATTGACTCACACATGCCGAAAATCTAGAAGAGAGCAGCTCATAAATTTGCTTTCATTTTAGCATTTAACATTAAAATAATTAGGCAGAAGGAGAAAATATTATTGGAGAGGCCCAAGACAGTCTGGTTTGTCAATCCAGAGGTGGCTACTGCCCTGGTCTGTTTGAAGTGACTGAGGAGGTTGCAGCAGAACCAAGTTTTGTGAGATGTGCACTCCAGTGGTTGGAGCTCAGGGTTAAGCCCTTGTGCCTCTCCCTGAACCTGCACTGGGCACAAGCACTTAAAACACTGGCAAAAACATCGTGGGAGATCTGGAGATTTAGAGGAAATCTGAAGACTGGGAGAAGGAAGGAAGTGAATGAGCAAGTGAAGCTGGGGCACAGCAGCGATTAGTAGAAGAAATGGACAGGGAGAAATCAGTGGTAGCTCTCTGGGCAGAAAGTCACCAGTTTGCCAGGCAGAAGAGTACCAGCGGAAAGGGAGGAAAAGGGACCAGCAGAGGTGCAGAATGGGACTGGAAAGCATTTGTAATCTTTCAGCAAGGCTTTCAACCATTTTCCACTCCACTGTGATTAATTTTGCTGTTAGTCTGGGCTGGTTTGTGTGTGGTGAATGTAAATGAGACCAGTAGGTTGTTAAGGTCTGTACCAAATGTAAAACTGAATGACTGCTTCATGACAAGTCAGTGCTCTGGCTTGTTCTGTGCAAATGCTGCTGTTTTACACAGTCAGACATGAGGATCTTGATCCTGCCAATATTTACAACTGTAGCAACTTAATATATGCTTCTGAATTCCTTTGAGTGTATATAACTGGGTGTTTAGACACTTGGGTCTGAATTTTACAAGGAACTCATTGAAACATAAAAAATATAAGTAGTCAACATTAACTTGCTAAGAGCACTCCAAAGTAGATCAGGATCCTCAGAAAAAGTACCGTAATGAGACCTGAACATTATTTTTTTGTTGTTCAAAAATACCTTGTGTTTCACAGGCAGTTGTTAGGGTTCTTTTGTTGTTGTTGTTGTTGTTTTCATTTCCAATTTAGTTTAACCCGCCGTCTGAGAACTGAAAGGCAGAAAATCCCCACCCAGCAGGGAAAGTCTTACAAGATTTCAAAGAGGAAGACCTATTTTGCAACTGGGGTGGTTTCCCACCATGATGGTGAACAGGCACAGTAGCACTTTTTTTGTAGCCTGGAGGTTAGGAAAACTTGGATTTCATTTGTCCATACTTACATTTGGCAAGCAGGGAGCAGAGAATTAAGTGGGGCTAGATGAGGCCCAGTCATATCAAGTCCTTGCTCGAATACACCACCTGAGTGTGGCTCAGTTACATCCTCTCCAAAGCCCCATTCCAATATCCAAAGTCAAGGTGAGGCCAGGGGCAGCCAGAGCTGCCCAGTGCCCCAGAGGGTCACAGCCTTTAAATGTAAGGCTAACTACAGTGGATTGGAGAGTGAGGATATTGATGAATTAACTAACTGCTTATTTCAGATGACTATGAATGGGAAGACAGAGAAAATATTGTATAAGAAGGGAAGGAAAACATCCTAGGCTGCGGCCATAAGTGAACTTTGAATTGAGCTCCCATTAGTTGAAACAGTTCTTTTAATAACTCTTTTTTTTTTGCCCTTTTCCTTTTCTTGCCCTCAGCAGAACAACTCCCTGAAAGGTGGCTGTAGCCAGGTGGGGTTGGTCTCCTTCTTCAGGCAGCACTGACAGAACAAGAGGACACAGTCTTCAGCTGTGCCAAGGGAAATATAGGCTGCATATTAGGAAAATGTTTTTTACAGAAAGGGTAATAAAGCATTGGAATGGTCTGCCTGGGGAGGTGGTGGATTCACCATCTCTGCATGTGTTTAAGGAAAGACTGGATGTGGCACTTGGTGCCATGGTTTAGTTGAGGTTAGGGTTGGGTTGGACTTGATGATCCTGGAGGTCTCTTTCAACCTAATGATTCTGTGATTGTGTGATTTGAGTAGATAATTTTTTAGCACTGAAGCAGATATCAGACTTCAGAACACTTTGTAATAGAAGGAGGAATTTTGCAGGCAAAGCCCCAGCTGATAGCAATGGCCAGACTGCAAGCAGTGGCATTTGGCCACAAAAAAGGAGAGTCCTTAAAGCTCACCTGTAGTCCACTGCCCTTCAGGACTCAAACTACTTTGTTTCTTATATTTGTATTTCAGTGCTATTTGATTTTTGTACCCTAGATTTAAGAAAATATTAATATTTAGACCATGACTGATTGTGCATGGCTTGCTATTTTAGCAGGATTTAATACAACTAACTTTTGAAAAAAACTGACAAACTCTCACTTATTCTTTCATGTGTTTTATGAAGACAATGATTTATTAACAAACACAGAATTACTATATCTGAGTTCAAGGTGACAAATAAGCCCTGGTACACGTGTGCAGCTGGTCAGGGAATGTCACTGCAACTGACTGAGTAAGGAAAGATCTCTGGTGCTTTAAGAACAAACATGGCAATGTATAGAAAATTAATGGTGAATTAAAATACACCTCTCCAAGACTCTTCTTATGATAAATATGCTGTCTCCATGTGAACTCTTTCAATTCCTCTTTGCCCACTTTATAAGACTGTAGAAGCCTGATCACATTTCCATTAAAATCAAGGGCAAATACATCAATGCTTTTGCACAGGAGACCCTTACTATATTTCAGTAGCAATATTCACTCCACAGAAGAAGTTTCTTTAGCTGTGCTGATTTAATAGGTGTGTTTCAGACAGAATTAGGTGGATTCGAAGATGGCCCTTCTGAGGGAAAGAAGTGTAAAATTCCCCACCAAGAGTTGATCTTTGCCAATATTTGTTGATAGCTGATATTAATAAATAGGAACTGGTAGATTGTCTTTCTGAAGTAGCATTCAGAGCCTGGATAACATTTTAAAGTGCTGTAAAGGGAGAACACATATCCTGTCTGGCAAGCTGAGGTGTAAAATATGCTACATGCAACCAGATGGCTGCACAAAGTTGTCTGAAATTGCAGAAGGAGACCACAGCTTTATTCTGTGGCTGCAAGAACCTGCCAGGAAGGCCTTGTGCTGTGCAGGAGCTATTGCACGGCTCGGCTGTGGAGTTTAAAAGTCACTAAGCAGGCAACTGGGATGAATGGAAGACATGGTATACTAAACTGTGGCTTTTTCAAGGGTTTTTGCACTTGCTTTTTCAATTTTTTTTTCCTAAGCTGCTGGCTTTAATACTTTTTTTTCCCCCTCTCTTACCAGTATTAAAAGTTTTGGTTCCCTTTTTTGTTTGTTTTAAAGAACCTGTTACCTGTAGTGTCCTCACAGAGCCACTGTGCTGTGCATGGAAGCCTTGTGCACATCAGAAACTTTACTCACAGCTATTCCACAACTGTGAATAAAGTGACCACTGCTTTCTCAAAGCCTGTTTCACCATCAAAGAGGAACAGCTGAACAATAGGGCCAAAGGCACTGTTTGCATCTAAGAGTGCTTCACAAAGTATCCATTAAATCATTCAGCAACAGCTTTTTTCAGCCTTGAAAACCAGAAACGGCAGTGTTGGAAACACAAAACCTCTTCTTGCAGGGATCCTGCCCCGTGAGGTGCAGATGTGAAAGTGGGGGGTGCTCAAAGCAGCCCAGCAGTGACTCACACAGCAGGTGCAGGGCTGGCATGAATCCATCCCTGTCATCCCTTGTGGTTCTCAGAAGCCCAGGTGGTTCTTTCTCAGTTCTTCACTTTCCTGAGGAGAAGCAGCCTCTTTTCAGCTGCATGAATGCTCTCTTGGAGAGGATGTTTAAGGCTTATAGGTGGAAGTTTTCCTCTCCTAAGGAATTAGCTTTCCCAGTCACCCTTTTCCAACTCCCCTTGTTCCAGGGACTGGCTGCAGCCAGGATAAGCTGCCTCCTAATAATAAGCATTATAGAATGCTTTATTGCTTAATAGCACTAAGCTTTATCAGTGTGAATTGGCTCCCAAGAGCAAATGGCAGCCCCCAGTCTTCAGCAATCATGGTGAATAATAGGAGGGTAAAGGCAGTTAATTGAGGGGAAATCCCCTCACACAGATAAAGAAAACAGATTTCTACTAAATATCCAGCACATGGAGGGCAGTGAAAGCGTCCCTAAGGTAAAACTTGACTCTTCTACTCCACCAGAGACCAAAATAATTCCCAAGAAGCAAAGGGACGTGCTTTAGTGTAGCTGAAATATAGAAACTGGGCTGTCCTTCCCAGGCTCCAAACAGAAAAACAGATTCAGTTTTTAGGCTTTACATTTAATGACTCCCACGTGCTTGGGAGTTAGAAATTTTCTTTGTTAAAAATGAAGTGTACTCCTCGTGGATCAGCTTCTGAGTTGCTGATGCTCTGCTTGTTGAGTGTGTCAGCCAGGCCCTCAGGACCACAGAGGAAAACACCTATCCTGGAGCTGTTAAGAAAATGAAAATATGGTCAGAAACTAGGTATGGAGCAGTTGGATATTCCCCATGTGAATAATTTTTATGTTCTATAGATTTTCCCAATTACAGGAACTGAAGTAGTACTGGATGTCTATCCCCTAAACCTTATAGCCCCTTAAAACTTACTGCTGCTTCTAAAACAAATGCTGGACTAAATCTCAGCTCAGCCTTAGTCAGTGAAGACAGGTTTATTGACTTCACTGAATCAAGGAAATAGAGGTTCAAAGAGCTTACAGCACAAATTCTTGAGAGGACCTATTCTGGCTTTTTTCCTGCAGATTTTGGGTGGTTAGCTAAAGGTCATCCGTATTCAGGTTTGGTTTCTAGAGGTAGAACGTGGTTTTGGAGGTATTTAGACACCACCTGATATTCCTATCTACTTCAGCTGGAAGGATAGGGTTAGGTTTTTTCCTAAATCTTCTTCTAGTAATTAGACAATTACACTCCAAGAAGTATCTTGTGAAAAAGTATGGGGTTTTTAAAAAAATGTAGGTCAAAATAATGTGGTCAAGATCATAGATCATGTCCATGGCTGAAGAAAGAACAGAATATACCTGGAGATAGGTAAGGAAAAAAAAATGCTCCTCAAACTCAATCAGCCAAAGGAACAAGGTTGTGCTGTATGGTGTGTATGGCCATTAAACAGAGGAAGTGCACAGACACTACAAATTTGCACAGGTTTACCCAGGATGCTTCCCAGCAATGGTTTTGAACTCATTTTCCCAGTTAGGTCTTCCATACAAGGTTTTCTGTTTCAGCCCTGTAATCACATCTTTCTCTTCTTCATGATGCACTACAAAGTGAGTGGCCTGTGGGAAATGAAAGACAAAGGACAGTTAAATATGGCAGCATTGTTAAAAATCATAATGTCAATACTGATTGCATTATTTCCCTAATGAGATCATGGAATTTATGGTGTTTTGCAAGGAAAGCTAAGATTGATAAAATCCTGACTACCAGTGTCTACCCCTTCCTTCTCCCCAAACTGGGTGACCTCAAGAGTTAAAGCTGTAAAGCATTGAATGCAGCAATTAACTGTAGGGTAGGGTTTTTTCAATGAACAAGTTTAGTCTAAGAACTCTGACACAGGACTGCAAATTAAAAAATCTTTTCCCTTCAAGTACAATAACATGACTCCCTTAACCATAATGAAATCCTGCCAGTTTGTTCTCTGGAGAGCTTGATCTGTATGAGGAGGTCTTGCCTGTGTAACTTCCAGCTAGACCAGCTAAGTTAAGTAAAGCAAGGAAGAGAAGATGTGCTTAAAGGCATAAGTTCAGACCTTACAGAGTTCTGTAGCCCTTTTACATGAGACAAAAAAATTCCAGGTAGCTGTATCCCCAAGGAAAAAAATGTGGGACTTGACTTTTTATTCCTTTCTGGTTTTTTGACATTGCATAATGTGATAACTTCCTTGCTGCTCCCCTCCCTGTCTGTCCAGCTGAGCTACAGCACTTCAGGCACATGGCGAATTTTGCAACGGTGAGATAAATATAATATAAAACATGACCAAAAGTAACAGAGTAAGAGCCTTTCCTGACTCAATCCCACATTCTCAAGTGTCTGCTCCTTTGCATCCCTACAGCATCACATCAGCTCAGGACCAGAGGACTCATGAGTCTGAAACAAATTGGCTGCTACTGTTCAAACTTTGTGCATTGGCTTCTCTGCTTCCTAAAGCTCTTAATTTCATGCTTTAGGCAGCATCAGCTGTTTTAGAGACTTGTACGTGGTCAGGTGAAGTTCCTTCTGTGAGCAAAGTCTGCTCCCCACAGAGCACAGCCAGAGGAAATCAGAAAGAGTGTGCACATTAATATAACTTCTGGTGGATAACACCTGCCTGCATCCGAAACCTCTGAGAGCCAGATGGATGCCCAAGATAAAAGACCATTTGAACAGTTACAAAAACAAATTTTCTAACATTAACCCCCGTTTTATGGCAGTGATATCCTCCACTGTGTGGTTACCTGAGTTTCATCCCAGCCTGTAAGGTAGATGTTATAGCTCAGAAATTCTGCGTTATTCCTCTCCTGCATTTGAGCCTCCAGAGATTGCAAGAGGTCAGCAAACCATTCAAAGGCATGAGTGTCCCTGCAAAGCCAGTAAAAATAAATCTGGAAGAGACAAGAATGAGCTGTAAGGGGACACAGGCACTTACGTTTTCTGGGTTTATGTCTTCTGACAGAGTGAGGATTATAGAGTTCTTGTAAAAAATGTCCTGAACACTTCAGTAGAAGGGTAGGATGGTATTGAAGCTATTCAGGAATTTTGATGCTGGGAGGGTTATAAAGCTGAATGACTGACTGCAAGAACAAGGAAATGTCTTCCTATTTCTCTTCCACATTTTTAGTTTGCAATGTTTCCCCACTTATCCCCTTGTAAAACCATTTGCTAGGACATAAATAAATGATTTAGAGGTGATCTCTTTTTCTGTCTGTTGGCAGGCAAGATAAAGTAGGTAACAAAGCCAGTTCTGTTCTCTGAATATGATCATGACTGCAAAGTGTGACCCCACACCTCTGCACAGGGAGTGTCCAGGGACAGGTGGGGAGAGGAGGATGAATAAGTGGATTGCTCTTCCTCTTATGAAAAGCCTTTCTCTTTGTGCTGGGGGAAGGAATGCAATATTTGCCCAGACTGTATTCACCTTGAACTTTGTGTTTCTCAAGTAGATGAACACCACTGCAACTGGAAATCCCCAGGGCCACATTCAGGACTAGCATATGTGATTTGGCTTGTAGGCTATTTTTCCTTTATTATATTTTGTTTTAGATCCTCCTGCTTTCCTCCTGCTAACCCTGAGAGGCAACTGGGCTCTTCCTTCTTTTAGGACCCATGCAGGCCTGGAGCCAAATCACCTTTTCTGTGCCTGCACTGATTTGGGCCCTTGGCCCTTGAACAGCTGCAGGGGGCTGGGAAAGAGGACACAATACCTTCTTGAGCTTCAGGTTGGTGGCATCGTGGCAGTATTTGTACCAGACAGACTTGAGGACAGATGCAAAGGGGGTGACCCCTATTCCAGCTCCAACCAGCATCACAGTTTCATAACTGAACACGTCCTCACTCGCTGTTCCAAAGGGGCCATCCACAGCTATCCTGGAATTGGAAGTATGCTTATTAAATTAATAGTGAATGTTTGTTAACACCATTTAAAATAACAGTTAAAAAATATTTGTCTGCAACAATGAGTATTTGGACTGAATACTAGTCAGCAAAAGGAGAGGTGGAATTGATAGAAAAAAGCTGTAAAAAGGCATCTAAGACCCACATCTGTATCACGATTTAAGGTTTGTATCACTGGTGCCATCAAGTTGCTTGAGCACAATTGAAACTGGCATAGGTGTTTGTTGACTTTACCATGACTATTTGTACATACTTGGGCAATTTCCATGCCTCCTGGAATTCTTGTTTATCACAGCCACAGGCATTGAACAAGCCCTCTGTCCAGTCTCCTACGATCCGGACGTGAATGCTGAAGTAATCCTCTTCTGGAGCAGAAGTCAATGTAAATGGATGCCACTCCAGTTTAGACACTGCTGGACATTTGACAAAAATGTATTGTCCAACCTCCATCTTGAAGCCTTTCTTCATCATCTGGAGCTCAATTGTCTTGAAGGGATGAATGACCACCTACAGTGAGAAGAGCAATGGGAAAAATAAGGAGAAGAAAATGTCTGTCTACACTGATCACTGATGTATCTCACTGATGTATTTCCATCCACCATCACTAACATCATCCTGTGCTATGAGAGCAAGGGAAGCAGGTGAAACTTTCTTCCTAGCAGAACTGAGAGTGAGGAACAGCACCTGACAGGCAGATGAAAGCCTGGTGATGTTTTGGTTGAAGTGTTTTCTCACACCATGATTGCAGTCACTCCAAAGGGGACAGGCCAGGCTGGCACATCTTGTAACACGTCACCAGATCTGTGTGTGCACATTGTGAATTCCAGATAGGCCTTACCCAGTGGCACAGAGCACAGAGTTAATGGACCTGACTGTAAATACAGGGGCAAAAACATAGGGCTGTCCTACAGATATTGGATAGGTAGTACCACTGGAAATTGATGTTTTCTTGTTTTAGCTGAGTGAGACCTTGACTATTCTTTAGAAACAATATTCTAGAACCAACATCAGTAATTGTCACTATAATTTTTAATCCTAAAGTTGTCTGCCAAAAATATTTTCATTTTTCAAAAGAGATTTGCAAGAGGGAAAATCAAGTTGCTCTCTTTCTTAATTTAGATATTACCAAATTTTACCAAAATATTACAGGATATTTTGGTAAAATTACCAAAAGCACACAAATATTTAGGAGTCTTCCAATGTGTCAGAATCATTACAGAGCATGGTAGAGACACCTAATGTCATCTTCCAAACCCTGCTATGATCTGAACAGGGTGTGTCCTCAGGATGCAGCACAGTGCCATGTGAGGAAATTACACTGGGAAAGGCCAGGACAGTTTTCATATATTTGAGCTTAGTGCTGTGCTAATTTGGCTGTCAGGCTTTCAGGATCAGTGTTGATATCTCTGCAACAAACCATGGGAATGAAAGATTTGGATATATAATATAAACATGCTCTAACTTGTTTTCAGGGGTCATTTGTTCTGTGCTTTAAATTAGTCTCAAGTCCGTGGAATTTCTTCACTGTGGAATTCTTCACCTATTACAAAGAAAATTCATTTTTTGCCTAAGATTCAGTCCTGTGCCTTAGATAACTTCCTCCTCTTGCTCACTTTTAGAGGCTACATTGGGATTTTAGATGTTGGCATCATGACAGTAGTCAAAACATTCCTTCCACTGATAACTTTGGTATGTAGGAGCCTCTGTCTTTGCTGCACCATTTGGAAAAGAAGGTGATGCTCTGCCTGGTGTTAAGTGCAGCATCAGCACTTACCTTTGTGATCACAACCTTCTGCTGTGACCTCCAAAACCGCACCAGCCGCTCACACAGGTACAGGAACATGGGACCGACCACCCACTTCCATGTCTGTAAGCAGAAGAAAACCAGTCAGGTGATGAAGAGCATAGAATCATAGAAAATTTTGGGTTGGAAGAGGTCTTAAAAATCATCTAGTTCCAACCCCCCTGCTGAAGACAGGGACACCTTCCACCAGACGAGCTGGCAATTTAGATCAAATCAAATCCTGGAAATTCTGTAAGCAGAGGTGAAGTTCAATCTGTATCCTTTATTAAAAAGGTTAGGGAATCCTTAAGATATATGATAGTTTCAAAATTCTTGTCAGAGTGGAAATTTCCTTCCCCGTTGAGTGTTGCAGCTGGCTTTTTAGTTTCTACTAGAATTACAGCAAGGTATTTTCCTGTAAGTAATTTTGTCTCTGTAAAAAAGAATGTAACTAAGTGAAATGTGGAGTAAAACTCTTAAGTTATTATTGACTCCAGTCTGTATTACTGCAGGAAAGGATGTGGTTTCTGTTAACAGATCAGTCTGAAATGTAAAAAAAATCAGCCTGGTTAGTCAATAAAAGCTGAAGTTTCAAATCTGTATTTCCAGGGTGTTATTTCCTGCTAATGATCATAAGTCCATTAATAATGTTCAACTATTGATTATGAGAATTACAGCACTTTCTAAGTATCCCCAGGAGCAGTTTACTTTTTGGATAAAAAGTTCTCAGATATGATTTTCTCTTTTGCTTTGTCTGTCAGATGTGCTTATTTTACAGCACACTTAAAGTGAATTTACTGTCTGGAGTCCATTTCTGCCTAAAACCCATTGTGTCAAAATCTCTTGCTTCATGCAAAGGAAGCTGCCACTGAAGAGTGCTGAGGGTTGTGTGGCTGTTTTTTTACGCAAATTAAGAAAAAATAGCAAAGTGTAAACATTTTCTATTGTATTTACACACAAAGCAGCTGCTCTTACCATAGGAGGATTCCCTGAAAACTGGGGGATTGGGCAAGCCTCACTCTTGCCCCAGAGACTGAAGTTCTTGTGGCAAATCTCTGGGTTATGTTCAGCCAGACTTTCAGCTGTCTGTCCCCGTACAATACGACTGGGAAGAAAGGAAAGATCATTAAGGCAATGAAATGAAAATGAAAGTATCTGTTCCTTCTTGTTATTCTGTTTATGTACTACGCTACTTACACTGAGTTGTCAACTTCTGCACTGCTACAGCTTTGGTACAGCTTTACTGCTCTAATCTATCCACAAAATTACCACTAAAGAAATAAAAATAGGGAGGGAAGGTTGCGGAATAAAGTCCTGATTTCAAGAATAGGTGAGGAACTGAGACTTATATCCATTACCACTTCCAGGATGTGGTCAAAATTAGAAAGTTTAATTCTTTTCTGAGTTATCCTACTTTTTTCTCCAATTAAAAAAAGCCTGACCAAAAGAATAAAACAAATAAAACTACCAAAACCCAAGACCTGGAATGGACAAGTAATCAATTTGCTACTGACCACTACAGAGATTATTTCTGCTGTTTATTTTAGAATTGTGGAGGTACCTTTCCATCACACTTTCTTCCTTTGGCCCTTCCTCTCCCTTTAATGCTGTGGAGCAGCTGTTCAGGTGCTATGAATGAATACAGATGCTTTTGACATAACCAGCTATTGTAGCTATAGCAACTTGCATCAGCTGATTATCTAGACTCAATACTCTTGCTTGGTTTGTTTTTTGATTATTTGGTTGCTGTTGTTATTTGTTTCAGTATAAAGAATCCTGGCTGATCCAGTACAATTGTATTTCCAGTGGCAGAACTGCTACAGAGAGGTAATTTCAGTTTTGAGGGGCAAAAGTCTATTCTCTTTCTCTATTTCCTGCCTCTCCCTGGAGTTCTGCCAACCTCAGATCTTATCAGAAAAAATGCAGATTAAGATCTGCTGAATTTTCCCTAGAAATAGTCTGCTTCTGATCAGGCTGTTCAGTTTTATGCCAATGTGATTCTTTGATGTCTTCTCCCATGACTTCTCTCTCTGCTCTTCTAGCTCAGTTTCTGTGGACTAGACTACATTTCTGATATTTCAAAAAACCCCGTGGTATCTAAGCCATACACATGCCTAGCTTTACATGACAAATTTTTCAGAGGGTTGTTAGAAAACCTCTGCACAGTGTTGAGAGATAAGATATTGCTCAAAAATATTACTAATGAAGCTCTTCTTCATTAAATGTTTGATTAATATCCTGTCTGAAAAATAAAGGGAAGGAGTGACACTGTCCCAGCAGCATCACGAGTTGCAGTCTGCAGGAACATCAGCAGTTACAGTTCACTTCCCCACGAATGACAACGGGTTCAGCTGAGCCGCCTCTGGGATGAGTTACAGGAACAGGAGGAGCCCATTTCCCCCACTGCCCACCCCATTGCTTAAGGGAAAGAGGACCTGGGGGTTTTTGCCTTGCCCTATGCTCAGTTCAAGGTTTGACAGTGTCAGTACCTTGTAGTGCAAGAGAAAGAAAAAGCTTATTTCCCCTTATCAGTCGGTGTAGATGCTCTTTCTAGTACTGCAATTAAGCATTCAGCAGTATAGCATTATAATGACTCCTTTTTTGGCTGAAGGTTTTCCTTTGACTTCAAAAGAGTGAACTGCACCTCTCTGCTCCCTCCTCTTTACATTTACTGTGTTGGGAAATTTGGGAGATTTTTCTGTGACACACTACTCATGCACAAATAAACACCAGTGCTTTAAAAGTGCTGTAACAGCTTGTAAAAGACAAGAGTTATTGTAGAGTCAAAGAATTAAAACACACAATGGCTTGGGTTGGATGGGACCATAAAGATCACCCATTTCCAACCCCCCTGCCCAAGTTTCACTGGACCAGGTTGCTCAGAGTCCAGTCCAGCCTTGCCGTGAACAATTCCAGGGTTGGGGCAGCCACAGCTTCTCTGGACAAGCCGTGTCAATGCCTCAACACCCTCACAGTAAAGAATTTCTTCCTAATATCCAATCTAAACCTACTCTCAGTTTGAACCCCTTCCCCCTTGTCCTGTCACTCTGTGCTCTTGTAAATAGTCTCTCTCTCTATTTTTCTTGAATCTGCTCCTTTGATGTTATCAGTAACCTTTGACTCAGCTTTCTGTATATACAAGGATGTGTGTTTGTACAGATATATGTGTGACAGCCTTCCCTCCCCTGAGATAAACTGGCATTTATGTCTCTTCCTAACATGTTGCTTTGAGACTGTAGTTCATACTCATTCCATGACATCCATCTTTGCACACTCAAGATGCCTTCCATGAGTATAACAAGCCCGTCTCATATTCCTTAGTGTATTTCCTCTGAACTCAAAATGTCATTATTACCTTGAAGGCCAAATAAACAAGGTCACTGAGTTCACAGCTGGATAACATCCTTCCCTCTACAGATGAGCATATTTCTATGTATATCTGCTTCCAAAGGGTAGCTGAACTTTGCTGACAACCACTGCTGCCCAAACTCTTTTCATTCCAGTACAATTAAGATTGTGGGAGTACAGTGAACATGGAAGGAAATAAAAACTCAGCTTTTATATAATATATGCTCTCCACTGGCCTTTAGAAAGGGCAATGCTTTCTTTCTGATAGCATTGTGTAGTAACTACTGGCAAGTTCGGACATTCTGTCAGTAACTATACAATGTTTGCTGCAGAAAACATGAACCATTTGTTCTTTTCCTTCCACAAGTTTTGCTCACACCATTTCCTTGTTATGAAAGTTAGAATGAACAAATATGCCAGGAGCGAGTCCTATCTGCTTTCTATTTTTGTTCTTCCTGTTTTACTTTAATTTCTGTCTTTTTTATGGCACTAATGGACTGTGAGGAAGTGGTTTTGAATAGTCATTTTTGCTGGGCATTTTTAAAGCACACTTTCTATTGCATGTAAGATTTCCTTTAAAATGGGCAATATAGTGTAATTATGAACTATCAAAATGTAGCTTGGATACTTGAGTCTTTTTATTTTTATTTGCCAGTTCTTTGGTTTTATAAAATGGATCCAAGGTTCATTTTTCTAAGTGCTAGAATTGTGTTTGTATAGTGCTAAAACTGTTTCATTAGGGTTTTCTTTCAGAAGAAGACATGGAATGAGGCAACGGCAGAAAAAGATGTTTGGCATTTGAAAGTTAAAAAATTTTACAAGTGTCTATTTCTAAGTTGAAACAGCTAAAAATCTATTCTTAAGTGCTGCTGATATTACAAATTCATCCAAGCCTGAAAAATAAATCCATATTACTACAGTTTTCATTATCCAATAAGATTCTAGAGTCTATGTAATTTTTATACTGAGATCTCCTTACATGCATGTGTGAGATGCAATTCCTTTTAGGACTGAAAGGTAAATTAACAATTAGAAATAGAAACCTTGGAAAAGTGCTTTACAGTTAAGATATGAGAAGAAGTTGAATACCAGTGAGCTTAAGTCACATGAAACCTCCTGTGTGTGGACAGCTTGTTGCATGTGAGAGCCTCTTGACTCTCAGAGCCTCTATTGGCCCATCAGTACCATCAAAAACAACTGCTGCTCAGTGACAGAAGTCCCTATACTCATCTGTGAAGTGGGCTTTAAATAAAGATTCTGTAGTTATCAGATATTTTGTGATAAGTGCAAATACTCACCCAGCACCATGGATGACCAGGCCAATAAAGAAGATGACAAAGAGATGGTGGGTGTACCAAAACACTTCGAAGTACGACCTCCGGATGGTTTTGGTGCTTGAGGTGATGATGAGGATGAGGGCCAGTGTGATGACAACCCCAGTGATGCCAGCCAAGTATGTGAAAGCCACATAGAGACCCCCAATGGGATTCTGTGAAATAATTGCACACATTGGTCTAAGGAAGGGGTTGCACCAAGGTGGTGCATTTGAACCACCACTCACCAAACCCATTACCTTGTTACAAGTCTTTAAGTCATCTGATGCCAAAATCCCACTTTGTTTTTGTTGCACTGCACATTTACCTTTACTAAGGTAATTGGAAGTAGAGAGAAAGGGTTTTCCATGAATTAACACACCAAACATGGTTTGTTACTCTGCCATGGCTCAGCAGGACTGGTTTGGGGAAGGTGAATACATTTGCAAGCTCTGGTGTTAAGAGCTGGAGTCCTACATCCATATTTCAGGAGCTAAATGAAAATTCTGCTTTCCTCTGGTGTTGCACAGCTGTGAGACTCATAACTCATGCAGAGTCTGGATGCTCAGCGCTCTTCTGAGGAGTAGGGAAGTCCCATTTCTTTTTCCAGACTGACCAGAGTTTAAGTCATCCAACTTCAAAACTTTTGCCTTGATTTCTGTGTACTTTTCTGAGTGCCATGCCTAAATCAGAACATTGCTTTACAAGGTATTTTTTTTACATAATGTTTTAAAACTGCTTTGAAATCCTCAGGTGAAAAAGTTTTAAGTACTACTAAAGTTCAGCAACGATGTTACTGGCAAATACAGAAGAATGGATTGTACAAGGTTTTTGCAAGATGGCCCAAACCCAGACTGCGGACACCAGCAACAGGCACTCTGCTAAAATGATCTCATATAACCACCAAAACAACTCACTAAGCAACCTAAACACCTTCCCTTACCGGAATGGTTCTTCTGAAAAAGTTGACGTAGCTTTCATCTGGTTTGTCTCCCAGGCCAGAGAGCACAGCTGCCAGAGTTCCTTTCTCCTCAACACGGGCTTGCACGCTCCACTCCACGTTGAACAAGTGTGCAATGGTGTGAATGGCTGGGAGGGACACCAAAAGAATTATCAGCACTCACCACAAGTACTCGGTGGTTTTGGGTAACATTTGGAACTTTGCCACATTTGTCAACTGCAGCTTGAAAGCTTTGCTGCTCTTGCCTTCCCCATCAAAATTTCAGATCACTGATGCGTTTTACTGTTTAAGTTTTAGCACCTGAAATTTAAAGGTTTTGGGTGGGGAAAGGAAAGAAGTAAAGGGAAATTTCCAGTATATTTTTGTTCAACAAAGGTTTTCAACAATTCAAGTAGTAGTACCCCAACATATGGGAAACTGAAACATGAAATGGCTTAAATTATCTGTCAGGATCATCCTCATCCAGGACTTCTGTAACACAGCTGAGAAGTGAATCCGGATTTTGTTGAGGTCACGTTTGGTAGTGCTGCTTTATTCTGCAGTTTTGCTAATGATCATTAGTAATATTCTCACTGGGCTGAATGCATCCAAAAGCCTAAATTAGCTGAGGTGTTCACACAAATTCCACTACATGTAAGTAGGGTAAAGTTGTACAGTGTTTTTCAAAATTTGAAGCACTTTCTATAAGCAGATACTTATTTACCTTCAAAACAAGTCCAAGTTTTTTAGATATCTTTTTAAAAATAATTTCTATTATTTGTTTCAGACATGACAGATAAGAAATAAATCTAAACAAGAATTAAATACAGCTTATCTGGTTCTCAGGGCATTACTAAACAACCTTTATTAAACCATCAGAAATGGTACTGACAGTTCAAAATAAAGACATTCCTTCTTATCTTTTGCTGTCTGACACTTGGCACATATCTGGAAACTGATTTAAGTCCACAGTGACTCCTTTAATGAAGTCAGGTCTCTGCCCATATCCTTAAGAACTTGAATGCCACCTGGATTCCACATAAAATACACAAGAAAGCAATAAAAAAGAAACATTAGAGTACGAACCGGTGTGAAGGGCAATCATCCAGGCCACCATTTTGTGAAAGGTGAGGTTTCTGTCCAGCTGTCGCCTGATGCGGGTAGAGCAGCACTTTGGGTGGAAAGAAAAAGGTACTTGAAGATTATTTGGGTTGTCTATGCACACTTTCTAAAGGCAGGGGCAAAACCAGAAGCCCTGAGCACATTGGTATTGCTAGGAAAAATTTAGAATTCCAAAATATAAACAAAAACATTTCTCCTTGTCTTTCAGAAAACAGGAATTCCAGATTATATTTTAATGCGTCCCACTGAAACAAAGTATTTGACAAGGAGAAGAAAATTAACATCCCATATGACAAAGGAATGCATATTATCTGTTTTAAATTGCACATTATAAACAAAAGGAGGGATCACAGTCTGCCATGGCAAGGTGACTGCTTTGGTAGCACCAGGATCCTATTGTGGTTCATGATCTAGAAACAGGCTGCAAATTTGGGTGTAACTGTCTCAGGGAGCTCCCACCCCAAACATGTTAGTGTCACCTAACACCTATCATGGCAGTGATATGAAGGCATTCCTTCCCCAAAATAACTGGGTTTACTTCCCAGGCATTCACTTACAACTTCATCTTGGAGTTACCCAAAAAGAAACAGCAAAAATCTCTGCAGCTACAAACCAAAGAAATTAATTCTCAAGAAAAACAGAATGATATTTTAATTACTAGTAACAATGGGTTCCTAACAGGCCCCATCTGAATAGTGCTGCAGTCATTGGGAGTTTTCCTAAAACCTCAAGTCACTGTAAAGCTGGCATTTGCTGTCTCCACACCATAGAAGGCATGATTGTCATGTGTTGTAGGTTTGCTGACTGGATAAAGGGAAGAAAACACTATGCAAACTACCACAAATATTTCCTCACAAGAGGCAAACACTCTGGGGCTGTCACAATAACTTCAGACTATCATAATGACCATGAGAAATTTGGAATTTCTGTATCACCTATATTGAGAGTCAATACAAAAAGATTGTAGAATGAAATGTGGCAGTGCTTGACTCCCTTGCAAAAACCACTTGATCTAAGAAGGGAAGGCTAAGCAATGGCAGAGGGCTCCAGCTGTCTTCAGTCATGAGGTTCATTAAGAACAGTGAATACAGCAATGATGGGAATGCAGAACACAACACAGCCATCCTTCAATTCAAACCAAATAATTTCATAATGTGATTTCTGGGTGGCAGGATGGAGAGGGCAAGACTTTTCAGTACATTCCCATTGAACGCTGGGTCTGAGCAATTCTTTCCTCTACTTGACCCCAATGACATTGCTGTTGGGAAGGTCACTACTCTTCCAGTAAGTTATGTGACATTTAAATGATTTTTCTTATAGACCTTCCCAGTGGTTACTTGCAGAGCATAACAAATTAGAGACAACAGCACAACAAGTATAAGCATCTGTCCCCTGTGCTAAGGCCACCGCAGTGCTGCCACTGCCATTGGCTCACTGGGCCGTGTGTGTTTTGCTTAAGATCTAAAATTACATCCTTCCTGAGGTGTAGCTTTACTGCAAAAAAGCAGCTGGGGCTGAACAAACACCAGCTGTCTAAGAGTCCTGTCCTGTGCCCCTCCCTGCCCTCCTTTCTCACCCTCAGAGCCCTTTGCTTCCTCATTCCCAGCTATCAGCAGGAATGGAACTGTACCTCCCAGCCTGGGACTCCCTTTTATGCTGGGTGTAGCCTGAGTGACTCCACCACAGTGCCCAAGGCAGGACTGACTCTGTAGCATGAATACCACGGGGGACAGCTTTCCCAAGATCTTGGTTAGAAAAGTTAAGTGATGCATGCTAGGAGAGGAGCAATTCAGGACAAGTAGTGCAAAGTCCCAGCTGGAATACAGTTCTCAACACACAGAATCAGGTTTTGGCCTTCCAGTAGTCTCCATATGTATCCCCAGCTCTTTCACTGCTTTGAGCTCAGCAGACCTCTGCCCAGCTTGCTTTTACCTGTGTAATCTCAAAAATGCCTTATATGATCAAGAGCTCGTCATTATTTTCCATTTGCATTCATCGATAGCAACATTAATTCTTTCTATATGTATGTTCATTATTGACTTCTGCAGCCAGAGGATTCAGCTCTGGATTTTGGCTGATACTTGCTGATCTACCTCAGGGCAGGGCAATAACAGCTTTAACCCTGCAGCTTTATCCTGTTTCCTTTTACATGAACTGAGGGTATGGCTGTCTGTTTTGTAGCATCTAAGAATCTGAAGGAGTATGGAAAAAGACTGAAAGCCTGACATGTATTTCCAGTTTTATATTCCTAAGTGTTATTCCTTAGAAGGGCTATAGCACCGGCCTTGCTCCTAAATGTAATTTAAGAGTTTAATGTGGCAGGCACATCTCATATATTCAGCCACACTCCTTGTGGGATGTATGTACTAGATGGAAGTACATCCTGTTTTGTCTCTGGTTATTTTCTTATTGCTTCATATCCCACTTTCTTCCCTTATGAAGGACTCTTGAAACACTGCATCTATTTTATCACTTCCTCTTCTGCTCTGCCTTTTCAGCCCCCATAAGCTGCCTCATTTGCATTAAAAAATTTATACTGGGTTTAGAGATGAACAACAACTTCTGGGAACTGGTTTTGTTGATGCTTATCTTAAAAGTGTCCAGAAAGAAAGGATCATTATACATTTGGAAGGACAATTCATGAGCTTGAGAAGAATATTGCTTTTTCACTGGACCATGCCCTGTACTGTCTGCATTATTCTGCTGTAATAGCCAGAAACCAAGATTTTGGCAGTGTGATAGAGTCAGGAAGCCTCTCCAGCTGTCACTTAGAATCAGTTGTCCTTTCCTTAGTGTCAGTTCCTCAGTGCTGTATATAACATTTGCATTTGGGAGCTAGAACAAGTCAAAAGGCCTGTGAATTATTTAATCTGAGATGGAAATGCAATTCAGATGGAACGAAAGTAATTTATGAGCCAGCTAAAAGAAAAAGTCCCATTCTGAGAGTCTATAAAAGACTACATTTACCTTAAGGACTGAGCATGCAAAGACAGACAGGGGCTAATATTTCCCTCTCTAAGTGGGTGTAGCATCAGTGACAAACAGTGGGTATGTGTGAGCACCAACAGTTTCTGCCAGCCAGGGCAGGACCATGCCCAGGAGGCAGCTAAAAAGGGAGGACTCAGAGCAGACCAATTCTAAAAGCCAAACTCTCAAACTAAAGCTAAACTCAAAGCTAAACTCTCAAGAGAGCTCTAGATACCCTGTGGGCATTAGACCTCTGTCTTGCTCATAGCAAAACAGGCTTATCTGCTGGTTATAAGAGGACATCCTCAAAATAAACTATATTTGGGGAACTTGGACAAAGTTTCTTGGTATATTTGCAAGTCTGTTTAGGTTATTATCTTTCATAAATTTTGAAATTCTTTCTTCATCTTACCGCACTTGATCCTCTGAGGAAGGAGAGCAGGTTTCGACACACTGGCAGCAGAATCAGCATGCAATTGAAATTCAGGCAGGCTGCAGGGGCCCTTGCAAGAGCCAGAGCACGCTGTAATTAGAGAGATGCTGTTATTAAACCCATTACTTAAGACATTATCCAGGGCATGGATAGGCACAGATTCTGTTTATGTATTATATCACAACTTGTAAGGAGTGTGAGATCCAGAGTTCACATTTACACCACAAATGCTCAGTGGAATCATGCTCTGGTCAGTCACACATATGTGCAGGCAGAACACACTCCTGCAGACAAACAGACACCTCCTGTTTGCAGTTTTGAATTAATATGGTTGTATAAAAAGCTCCCTGTTATGTCTGACATTCAACAGTCAAACACAGGTGCAAATCTACACCATTAGCAGAGTTTTGTGTCCCAAGGTTGCAAAGAGTCTGTGGTTTCAGTTGGTGGGGGTTATGGTAAATGGACAGCTTATAAGAGAAGTAGTTCAAGTTCTCTTTTAGTAAAGGAGTCTAAGTAAATTTGTTGCGTCAGCAGTTAGGAATCTGTTTCCTTAATGTTGGTCTTTACCTGAATTATTATTATATTGGTCTTATTATATTTGTCTGAATTATTATTATATGATGGTCTTCACCTGAATAATTATTATATTATTATCTATACTCTGAATTATTTAATATTTTTGAACTGTTTGAAATTAAGGAATAATGACCACATTAATCAAAATGAAGGGAAGAAAAATAATGATTTCTCTCCTTGCATGGATTGAGACCCTTTTAGGTTTTAGATCACAGCTGTTTGGGGTTACACTGAGCTCCACTTACCCAAGCACGAATCTCTGTGACTTCAAAGGCAACTACACCATGATTGCAAAGGACAGGATTTGATCCACAGATCAGAAGCTGTATTCAGAATGGGATTTCATGCTTTGTAGAATTAAACCACAGCTTTGCAAACCTTGGGTAAAATGCTGTGCACTGTAATCTGAAGCTTAGGCTGATTTTGATGTCTGTGATCAGGGTTTTAAAATATGCGAACAAATTAATTTTCCCTGCCAATTGGTCATGACCTGTGGTAGTTTTGGAAGCAAGTTTGTAGTAGGACACATAATGCTGCATAAACCAGTTGGATTCCATGGAATAGCCCAGGATCCAGGATCACTTCACTACCTGACTACCACTCACATTCTTGATGAATATAGAAATGATGATTGCTTTTCAGAGCCAATACCTTTATAAACTATTCATGCTCTGGAAAATAATTGCAAGGAGAAATGACTGCACAACAGTTCAAGGGCAATATTTTATTCATCTTTTGCTTAATAAATTAGCCACAATTAATGCTTGATTTAATTACCAGGAGCATAATAGTTGATTGAAAACATCTTTAGAACAAGATGTCTCTATTTTGTGTACCAGCTTTCTGTTCAGAAGCACTGAACATCTGCCTGCATTCAGTTATCTGCTTGCACGTGACTTCTGCATGAGCCTGCTGCTCCAGCCTCTAGATCCAGTTTTGATCATCTAAAACTATTCAAAACTGCTGTGTGCCCTGTCTGTGCCAAAATGAGAATGTCTTGTACTTACGCCAAGGAGCACTCTGGTGTAGAAAAATTTTGGAGGGACATCATACACAAGATAGTACCACCAAAAGAGGAAGACATTTAAGCCCAGCCACACAATCTGAAAAAGAATTAAACAGGAAGCTTACAGTTTGTTAGAAATAATCCATCTGAATTTACACAGTTCAAGATGACTGACACAGTCAGTTATTTCCCTGTGCTCCTGTTTGCACACAGAGCTGTACTGCAGGGTATAAAGTTTTCAGCAGGGGTGACAGAAATCTTTCTGGTGTAAATAGGCTCTGATGTGTGGACACAGGGTACAGGAGTGGCAATAGACCAAAATACAGCAATGTGCAGCTGAAACATTTTCATAAGAGCTTAGGCTTGGTTGTATCAGGGCTGTCACATGACAAGTGTTTAATTCTGAGTCCAGTTAAATCTCCAAATACCACTGAAGGTTAGGGACTCTTCCAAATGGAAATTCCACAGGCACATTAATCTACATGATAGGAAGACTTGGAAGCTGTGACAAAGAACCTTGATATCTAAATTTAGATGGGCTAAATACATACACATAGGGCTGAATTAAAGGAGAGGGTCTGAAATCAATCAGCAGGGAATATTCAACACAGGCCTTTTGGTAGCATGTAGACTACTCAAAACCAGGCTTCTCTGTAGCTGTACTGCAGAATTTTCTCACATTTACACATCCTGAGGAGCAGGTTTTTTAGGGAAAGACATGTTATTGTAGCTCTTAGGGAGCTACAAGTCCATCTGGCAAAAAAGACCACAATAAATCTGGATATTTGCCCTCCTGGAACTGGTTGGCTGATTTCACATCCCATATTGAAACAAATCTGTATCAGTGCACTCAGTCTAAGCAGTTTTACTAAGTGATGCATGAAAACAGAAAGTAAGTCTGAGAACTGGGAAAAAACCCAGAAAAGGTGATGTAATAGTTCCTTGCCCCTTCTAACCCATATATTTTGCCAGTTCTTTGGCTCAAATAACACTGTAAAAAACCTTGGGATTATTTCAGATCTTGAAAACGTAAATAAATACTGGGAAATGAAGGGATTTCCGTCAGGGCAAGGCACTATATAGGAAATCCCCAAGTCCTCATTAAAACGCCAAGCCCATCTCTGGATTAAGTGCTTAGGATATCTATTAAAAGTGACAGTGGCACACTCTGGCAGCATGTTTCTGTTTTGTTGAGGTACATCAGTAGGAATTGTGTCTGTCCTGTTTCTGTCAAGAACTGGACAACCCTGTGCCTGCTCAGTGTGCAGTAAAGATGTAGAGGCCAAAGCAGAACACTTAGCTGAGGTTTCCAGTGTTAGTTTCCTTCCCTATTACCCTGACCTTGTTATAGCTTTGAGGTTCAAAAACCAGATTCCTTATTTGAGCAAATAAAGACTTCTTACTTAATTCTTTCAATATTTCAGTTCTGGTGGTGGAAAAAAAAAGAGAAAGAGCCAGAATTCACCTCTTGGCAGTTTCAACTTCCTCAAGTCATTGAAGGTGCCAGCAAACACAGTCACTCCCTTTCAAAGCACTGAAGTGCCACAGCTATGGGATTACGTTCCTAAATTACAAGGTCAAGCACTGATTGCTCATAGAGCAGAAAAACTTTTTGAGATAAAGATGCTTACATTTCAGTCACCACAAATATGCAAATTCTATGCCTTCTTTTTCTTCCTCTCTCCTCTTCCTGTAATACTTATATTTATTAACAACAGGTAGCCACAAAACCTGAACTGCTCTTACATTTTGTTTTTGTATATGTTTTTAATACGTATATGTATGTATAGAGGTACAATATATGTATAGAAGTATACCTTTAGCTCTGATATCACACTGTGAAGTAAAAACAAAACACTAGAATATAAACGTAGTTTTCTCCAAGGAGGACTGCCCTGCCTTCTCTTTAGCACTTGTAAAGTCAAATGGGATTTTCCATACTTTTAAATCTTGCTCAGAATTAATTTAACTCATTTTCACAGCCCCTCTATGCAAACTGCAAACAATCCAATTCAAATACTAGTTGTCTTAATGAAGGATTCATGAATCTCTGCTCTAAATTCTTGCATCTGACATTAATAAATATTTTATAGCACCAAGACACTGTACTTTCTGTTGCACACACTTCTGTTCATAAAAGTGCAAGAAAGGGTGATTGTTTTAATTGCTTTCTCTGTTGAAGTGCACATAGTTGAGTTTTAAAGTTATTTGTTTTAACTGAAGTATTTCTAACAAAGCAAAGTTAATACATGATCATTTCTCAGTTAACAATGAAGCAACTGAAATACCAGAGAGCTCCTGAAAAATTATTCCCTTGAAGCATTTCCCTGCATTTGCTGCCCCAGTTTGAGCATAATCAGGTGCATCTTTCACTGGCACAGTGAGAACTGCTTAGCACAGCTTTCTGCAGGACTTTTCACTAGACACAAATCACAACAAAAATTGTACTTACAACGACGAAGATGGACAGTCCTTCATTCTCCACCCAGTTCCCCATGGCTGCCTGAGATGTGTGTGCACAACAGCCCCTCTCTCTCTGGGACAGCCTCTACGTCTTCTGTCATGAGGAAGTGAGAGCAAAAGGTTGCAGCACCCTGTTTCCTTTCGCATGCATTTGGGCAATAAGTTAACCATTTAATCATGACCCCAGTTCTGCTTCAAATATGTTTTTATCATCTTTACATATAATATTTCATAACTCAGATATAGATAAACTGTTGAAATAGACTTTTTCATTGTCATACTAAAGATAGAATAAATTATACAACTGGTCAGGTTTCTGATTTAAAAAATGCATTGCCACTTCATATAACTTTTAATGCTGAAGTGCAAGGTGGAATGCACAGAAGAGTTACCTCTGTCCAGACCTGTCTCTTTTTAATCACCTCAGGACTGAGATGAAGTTCATGCTGATCTTTGTTGATAAATAATCACTACTATTATTTCTCTTTCAGTAATTCAATGTCCACCGAAACTTCAAAGTGTAATCTAACATTCCTCTTTGTCTGGTACCTTCAAACCTGGCTAAATTCCTTCCGAAATTCCTCTCTGTTCTGACCAAAACTGAGGACTGGATTTCACTGGATAGGCTTTTTTTTTTCATGGTTTTGAGTCTCATAGAATCCTCTTTGATGGCCATCCCAAATGGATGACAGAATTATAGAATGATAGAATGGCTGGGTTGGAATGAACTTTAAAGATCATTTACTTCCAACCCCCTGCCATGGGCAATGAGTCCATGCACTAACTCAGGTTGCTGAGGGCCCCAACTAACCTGACCTTGGATGCTCCCAGGGATGGGGTAACACTCCCAGGGATGCTGGATGTCATCAGAGGATCTGGTGTCCATATTTCTGTTCATGGAGGTAGCTTCTGGAAGTTGGAGTGGCTAGGGAAGGCAAGGAGGGGGCAGTTCTGATTTTGGATGTCCATTCTTGCAAGAAGACAAGCCTTCTCTCCCTGACCAGAAATGGCAGTGTTCTCACTGCCTTTTTCTTCCCCCTAGCTCAGGGAAAGTTACTTGTGCCTTGTCTGGGGTGAGGCAGTGCAGGTATCCAGGATGCTCTGAGCTTCAGCAGCTTTACCTGGCCTGGAAGCTCCTCAGGCACCACAGCCCCTGAAAATGGGTTTATTGGCTCAGGAGGTTTCTGGAAGGCTACAAACCAAGAAGGGGCTGATCTTGGATCAATCACAACAGTTGCAAAGTCTGAGGTCCTTTTCCCAGCCTGAACACAGACCATAAAACAGAGTATATTTCAGCTACCCTTGGCCTAGCAATTACCAAATGCAGTAGCTGATCTCACTGCCTGAACTCAAGAGAAAGGGCAGAGGTGCTGGGCCCTTCCACAGCCAGTGAGTTCTGGTGCTCCCTGATTTTTGTGAATTTTTTGTTAACTCCAAAAGTGAGACAATGAGCACAGCAAACTTCTGTCGCTTCAAGAGACAAATTTGAGTAGAAATGGAACCAAAACCACCCATGCATCACCCCTGATTTAACGGATTGTTTCACCTTCTAAATGAATGAAACATTTTTTGCTATCACAAAAACCTGAATGTTTTATACTTTGTACTAATTTGGAAAATGCATCCTGTACAAGGAAAAACAATGTTGTCAGCTTTGTATTAATTATGTAAGAGTGTAAAACTGAAATATGGAAAAAATTAAACTCTATCTCACTCTGTTTACAAATTTCTTTCAAGCTACTTGATTACACAGAGCATTTTTCATCCTTCTTTGTGCTGACAAGTTCAGTCAACCCTGATCCTTTTGCAGCACAACTCTATTACAAAAGTATTCATGTCTCAGGGTTCTTCCTTTCCTTGCAGTAACTTTACCTCATTAATTTAGCTCCTCTTGTGCTCTGCACAATAATGGTCTGTGTATTGCTGCACAAATTTATTGCCAGGTGTTTGCAATAGGCCTAGGGGCTTCACACATGTCCCTAAAAGGGACAATGAAAAATTCTGCAAGTAAAAACCTCAAAAGAGAGAGTGATGTGAAGAGCAGAGTGAGAGATCCAGCTTCTCCTTCTCATGCAGCAGGAGGAAAGCCAAGTAGAGACCTTGATTAACCTTTTTTTTTTCTTTATTTTGTAGCCTGAAGTCTTTATTTTGAATGCTGTGCAATCGCTGTTTACCAACCTCCCCTTGATTCTACACCAATGAGGAAGATGCAAACAAGAGACTTGTCAAGCTGTCTTCCCTGAAAAGACTTTACACGCAGCCTGAGGCTGTCACTCTGTGCTTGCCTTCACTCCGGGGAATGACAGTCTGAAACTTCTGCTCTTTCTGTGTCTTTACAAAAGAAATGATCCCAAACTGAGAGAACAGAAAAGGGGATAGATATGAGCCAGGGAAAAATATGTCAATGAGACTCCAATAAGGACTGGCAGATCCTTCTAGGTCCTTGCTCTACACTGTAACAATGCAATTCCCTGCTCCAGTACTTCCTCACACTGTGTTTTGCAGTCATCATGAGACACCCATGTGCTGTATTTAAAAAAATCCATGTCTGATCTAGATGCTGTTTGCCACACCAGTCTTGGCTTGAAGTCTTGGCTTGAAGTCAACAGCACCACCACAAAACAGGACAGAATAGCTGCATACTGCTGTGGTATTGGAAGGAAGAGACACCACCAGCAACATGTCCTAGGGACAGACGAAAATCTCATTTCATTAAGCAGGCAGTAGTTTCCAGGAAGAGCTGGACTAAAGCTGGGACAGCATAACCTCCCACGTATAAAGGCAGAGGTAAAAATTAACCTGCCATTGCACAGGACTGAGGGAGACGGAGCTCAGGTGGCATCCTTTGGGCAGGGTACCAGCTTTATGATCTGCTGATGTGGCTGTGGAACACAACCATCATCTATCTGCGAGACTTCTCCTCCCAGGGCTGCAGATCCACTTTATTTACACCTGCTGGTGATAGCCCAGGGTAACTTTTCTCTGCCTGGAGAGAAGGACCACACCAGCGATTTCCCTCTCAAGAAAACCTGTCGAAAGATGCGAGCAGAGGGGCGGCAGTGTCTCCCGTGCCCGTCCGGCCGGGTGGCGGCTCCGCGGCCCCGCGGTGCCTCCCGCTGGCAGCGCCGGCCCCGCGCCGCTCACGGGGGAAGGAGCCGAGTCCTGCTCGCTCCGTCCCGGACCTTCCCTCCGTGTGCTCCTGCCCTCGGCTCTCCTTTCCCGCTGCATCCCTGCTCAAAAACACCTCCCTGCTTTTCCCTCTGTCTTTCAGCGCTGGGCTGTCAAATCCCATTTCTAATAATGCACAGTCTGGGAAAGGACTTCCAGAGATCATTAGCTCACTTCTTCCTAATAGGATCACCTGACTCTGTATTGCTCCTCACACACTTTTGCATCCCCAAGAAATAAAGGAGGTGCCTCCCAGCCTGCCAGAGCTGTGCTGTGGTAGCTCATGCCCATGGTATCAGCATAACTCCACATCCACAGAAATATTCCAGCATCCCCCTTCACACCCAGGAACAGCTCCCAGCTGTGAACACCTCAGTGCCCAAACCCTGCAACACAGGGTGACGTTAGAGGACTTTACAATGCTGCAGTTTGTCTAGTGAAATACAAAGGATAAGCCTTTTGCTGATTTTTCTCCCTCTCAATGCTCTGTGTGGAGGTGTGGGGGTGACCCAGCTCTGTCAGCAGATGACTGTCTACAACCAGACACCTGGCAGACACAGCCTTGGTTTTATGTTCATTTTCAGCAATATCAATAGAGAAAACACTGAGGAATGATGTCATGTTTAATGGACATATCTAACCTAGATAACATGATACAATAAATTATGGCACCAAGGAAGAGGTTTTTGCTTTAAAATTATCCTTCAGCTAGATTACTAAAAGAGAGTTCATCCCTTTGCCAAGATTCATCATGAAGCCTATATGCTGCTAAATCATACCTAAATTGCCTCTTATTATAGAATTACACTGCTCCAGCCACAAAGTTGCTGGATTTATATGTTTCTCTTCACTCATTTGTCTTGATAAAGCTTTATTACTTCTGGATTTTCCCTGATAACTTGGACACTTACCTGAGACTATCTCACAAACCCCTATCTGACTTAGTTACACTCAAGAGAAGTTTGGAAGCATCCATCCCTCTCTTTTGGAAACTCAGTGAAGACACAAGTGTTACATAACTTGGGTTTTGAACTGGGATTCATTTCTTCCAGATTAAATTACCACTGGATGAGTAGTTATTAAAGCCTCTTGTTGTAAGACTGTTTACAGCAGTTAATTCATACACAGAGCCCTCCCCTTCCTGGCACTCATTTTTAGCACTTCCAGAGAAATCACTATGAAAAACAAAATTTCAACAAGTGGGTTAGATTAGGGACTACAATTCTGGCAATATTAATTATGCATTTGTTTTCTTGTATTTATGACTTCATAAGTTTTGATAGTTTAATCATATTGGGCTATTTTCACTGCTCAGGGAGCAGCAACAGGCTGGAGGTACCTAATTTCCCTCTCAGCTGTATTTAGAGATCCTCTCACACAGTTTTCTGGCAAAACTCAAGGAGCTGTGTCCACCTTGATGAAAATCAGAGCTGTTTGCTGCTAATTATAGTGACTTATGGCACTTTCTTTTGCATTAAGGGACACAATGTCATCTCACTGAGATTTTTGCTACCTGGCAGGGAGAGTCTGTCAAATCCTACTCCAATCCTGTGTCAGTAATTTTTCTCCTCATTCAAATACACTCCTACACATGCTAAAATCGCATTTAGTTTTCTATTACTCTAGAACTCCTTTTGAATGAGTGATACACTTAAGACTATAAACAGTTTGTCGTTTTTAATTTTAGATGTCCCACTGGTAAAACCTCCCTTTCTAGTGATTTTTTTTTCTTTTCTTGCCTGAAGAGACAACTGCTCACTTGCTGTTGTGCCCTGGGAAGAACAGTGATGTATGGACTATTAAGATAGCAGCTTAAACACATAAGCCCTTGACTGTAAAAGGACACTACAGGGCAAGTGATTGATAGTTAATGGCTAATGGATTTCTGCTTGGTGCCCTTGGGGGCTTCCACTGCATTTTGGGCCAATGGTAAATTATGGTGAAGAGTCAGCTGTCACTGGCATTTGGGTTGTCTGATGAGTTAATGCTACAGCACTCTGCAGCCTTCCCTGAATTTGCCTTGCCATCAATCCTCACGGCACAACACCAACATCCTTGCTGAGGCCCATATTTCATGGCTAGGCAGAAGTAATTTTTCACTGATTCCATTCCTTGCCTGTTCCCACCTGATAACCTGTCTCCTGCAAAGTTTTCCCTTTCCCTTTCCTCTGAATCTGAGGAAGCTTGGTTCATTTCTGACCCACTCAGCCAAATTCACATTGAACAAGGCTTAGCACAGGCAGTGCCTCAGGCTTCTCCAATCCATTATCTTTTATCTTTCTGTAAAGAACAGACAGGTTTTTTCAGCACATCACGTCTTGTCAGCTGATGAGGAAAACAAGGTCAAAGCAGGAACCATCCAGCTACCACATGGTTTAAAAAAACTACCTGACATATTGCATGGTCCATTGTTTTTCTTCCCATGCATAAGGAAGGTGGAATTGTGTAAGCAAACTGCACATAAAATGTCAGTGGTAGCATTTCTGTTCTGATCATTGGCATTGGAATTGCTTATTTGGGCTCAGATGCAGAATCAGACTAATGTGTAAACTACAATACATATCATACATAAAATATACATATCGTTACATATTTCTATATTTATATGTATTACATATATACAAATACATATAATATTACATATAATTAAGGCTGCTGGTATTAAAGTAGTCAAACAAAAAAGATAGATAATTACTTTTTTTAGCATGATGCTATGTCCTAGATCAGGATGACCTTCATAGTTTCTGCCTCACTGTACCTGGATTCCTTTCTGGGGTTTTCTATGCCTCTCCAAGAGCATCAGTGGAGAAATGTAGGCTTACTCTCAGTGCAACATGTTTGTGAGCTGCCACACATTTCTGTAGGTTTGTAGTGAAATTTTTTTCCATAAAATATTTCTCTTTCTCCTGTTTGCTATTTTTTCTTCTTGTTGCTTAAAAAAATAAGGACAGGGAAGACCACAATAAACATGATGAAAAAGAGTTTGAACACCTAATTATTGTGCTTTTGTAGGGCTCTTTTACTTTCCTTGTAGCTCCAAAGTTGAAGCTACTTCTTTTAGAAAATTGCATTTCCTCTCTATTTTTTTTAATGACATCTGGATGCTTTTGAGTTACTGCACTTGCCCACCATTATTAAAATATTTAAAATGGGAATAAAGTCTTGATACATTGCATGAGTTCAGCCCTTTTCATTGCCAGGAATCTTTGGCTCCAAAAGAGCAGCCCTACTAAAAAGTCTGTCTGAGCATCTCATGGTGCCTTGTTTCTCAATTTCAATTTAAAATGACCCCCATGAAGCAGCAGAGAGGGAGGAGCAGTAGCCAGGACACACATTCTAAAGAATGGAACTTGTGCTGTGAGGGCCAGCAACAGAACTGAAGAATCACAAGCATTTCTCTTCTGTTTGCAGTCGAGTCCAGCACACGACTTACTCCACTTGCAGGAACTTCAAATCCATGCACAGACACAATAAAATGCAATGCTGATACCTCTGTAAGGTGCTATGCTATTTTTTTTTTGACATTTACTTCCAATTCTAGAAGGCAGACATGAATTAATCTTCACCTTGACTACCTCTGGCATTGCTCTCCATCTAAATCTGCTCCCGAACATTTTCCACAAAGTGTCTGTGGCTGATTAAAGCTCTGTACTGACAGGGCACATTAATCAGATGAAACAAGTAGCTGATGAGAGACATTTCAGAAGTTAAAATATCCAACATTTAACTGTTGTCATTTTGTGTGCTCTGTCAAAATAGGAATTTCAGCAATTATGAACATGAAGGCACATACCCCATTTAAGACAGGCTGTTTCTAGTTCATTAAATCAATCAGGTCTCACCTTCAGGGCCAAAATTTAAACTGTGATGTTATTCCAGAAGGATCTCAGTAAGCAACATCCAACAAATTAGCATCCATCCTCTGCTTAAGTGTATTTTCCCATTAATGCTAGTCTGTGATTAGAAGCCTTTACACACAGATACATTCATATCTGAATTTCCCACCTGAAAGGCAAAATTGTCATACCTGAATACAGGCATTCATCATTTCTGTAAAACTTTATTTCAGTGGCAACAGGTTTACCTTGTAAATGCATGTAATTAAAAAACAAAACAAAACAAACAAACAAACAAAAAACCACCAAAAAACCCACAAACAAAACAAAACAAAACCAAAAACAAACAAAAAAAACAAACCAACCCACCAAAAACCACAGAAAACCCCAACCAACAACAACAACCCCCCAACCAAACAAAAAAAAACACTGTCCTTTTTTTTTTCCAGGGTATGAAGTTGTTTATTAGGGCAGAGATTCAGTAAGCTTTTATATTGTAATTTTGAAACACTTACCTTTCAATCTTAGTGTAATTTTGGGGTGACTCCAAGACTTAATTGTTTTATTATCCATTTTTTTCTTGGTTAGTAGGAAATTCCATAATCCTTAATACATTTTCTTTTCAAATCTTCTATCTCTGGTAAATTAAACTTACCATCTCTACCATATTACTGTATGTTCACGTTTCTGTGATGATTCCCAAGTGAGTTGAGGCACTCACCATAACTTCATTTTAAAATACAAGATTAGAAGTACTATGATGTCCAGCTTGCAAACATCTGAGTTCAAATTCCTGTTTTCCTTGCTATCTAAGGCCTTCAAATAGGTAAAAAGTGATAGAAAATGGTTCATTGTTTTAGGCTAGATATTATCAGTAGCTATGGGGAAAAAATAAAGGAACTGCTTGTAAATGAATTTTTTTTTAATTAAAATTACAGTTTGGCAGTCTCAAGTATCCACCAATTCCCTGCTGTAGGGAGTGCAGCTCTTACTAGCACACAGTAGTATCAATCACAACCAGGATTTCTAAAATCTCTTCTCAATGCTCATCTCAGCAATGTACACACATTACAACTTGTTGCAATGTATCTGTTTACACCCATATTTAAAATATGTGTCCATTTTATCTATTTAAATTTAGAAACACTTACATGTGTTGCAAAGTTTTTGTGCATTCCTATCCCTCCACAAGAGTCCTCAGCACTGATTTTACTGAATACTCCAAGGGTCAAATATAAGTATATGGTAAATCCAGATGAATGTAAAACAAATATGCAGAAAAGAAGTTAAAATATTCTTTATAAGGTAACGATTTCCTCCCAATTCTCAATGTAAACCAGTAAATACTCTCACACTGGCAATGAATAACCTATACTTACCTTGTTCCATACAACACTGGTCTCTTAAACTCCCCTTCTTACAAAATGTTCTGCTAAACAACAATGGAAGTGTGGGGGTAAAGAGCTCCTAAATCAATCACAGATTAATTCTTCTGTCAGGTCTTCTTGGAAACATTGCTGCTGCTGCGTGGTGACAGATGACAGTGTGCTGTTACCTTTACTTTGGATTTCTTGAAAGCAGCACACTAAGAACTAACACCAACACAACTTGAGGGACAGTTTCAACGTTTTAATTTGTGTTGTTTTACAAGTATAAAAGAAAACCCATGTGTCAGATCTTGCACACTCTTACACACACAAATAACCCTTGCTGAGCCATCCTTTGTGTGACTCAAGACTACTCAAAAGAATTCAGTTTTCAGCAGTAGCCCTAAACCCTTCCATGGAACACACAGGCCTCTCTAACATTCATAGAGGAGAGTAAGAGCACAGTGAACTTGCAGCGAGATCACTCATCCATACACAGACAGACTTTGTACTCATACTGCCTCTCCATGCAGCCATTGCGCGTGCTGATAACAAAACCCTCCAGACCGTCATTAGCTGGGGAAAAACTGCCTCTCCCAGCTTTACAGCACACCTCAGAAAAATCAGCTGCTCCCTTAAAACCCTGTTCTAACACAGTTTCGTTGTGTCCCTGCACCTTCCTACCAGCAGTGGCAGCACAGGTGACAAACCCCTCAGAGCCATGGTGACACCTGGCACTGCACAGGCAACAGCCCCTCGTGCTGGTGGAGTGTTTGAACTGTATTTGGTTATTCAGCACAACTAAGGCAAAACCATGGGACAGAAATAGAACCCATATAATTTTTTTCCCTCTCATTACAGTGATTTAAATAGTCAGCTCCCTATGCATGCACTTCAGGAGATTGGTATAAAAATAAGAACTAATATGGCACACATTCTAAATATGCATATACAGTAGTCTGTGAGGTTTAATGGTACTTACTTACTGTGTATTTATTCGGAGCTCCTGGCTCTGTAACTCTCCTATATTTGACTTCAACATTTCACTGTAGCACCAACCTGGCTGAGGTTTGTGTGTCACTGTTTCCAAATGGCACAATCACAACTGCACCACCACTGACAGTGTCCAAAGTCTGCTTTGTGCCCTCTCCTTAAATATGAACTACTTCTACATATGAAGTTACTTTTAAAATTGTCCCCCAAAGACTAATATTTCAGACTGGGTACATCTGTAGATAGGCAGCCACTGTAATTCCCTGATTATTGACATTGATGAGTGTCCAGCTATAAAGACATACTCAGTTTTGGCTAAGAACATCAGAAAATTTGAGCCTGTGGACTGAACTTCACAGGTCTGGCAGAAAGGGTTACATTCTCCCTTGCTCCTTTAACTCACTACTGGAAAAGAAAAAGCAATAGTCTTTTTATATCTAGAAAAGTACAGGAAAATGCTATACTGTACTTTTACATACAAAGGTACAGAGAAACAGTCATGTCTTCAAGGAGTCACTTCACTATTCTATTCTCCTCAGAGAAATTAGAATGGAGGTGTTTGGTGTCTTCCCCAGATATGAGGTGCATTCCCATGGCAAAATCAGGCTAAAAGTCCCATTACCACCCACCAATAATTTAATGACATCTAGATATACATACCATACACAGACACATATTATGCCAAATGGAAATATAACTCCATAATAAAACTAAAATATGAAGACATTCATTTACACTGTAGTAAAGAAAAAATAAAAGCAAGTTATGTCTGCAGCACTGCAGGTGACATATTTCATTATAAATGAGCCCAGAACTGAGTCTGAGACACTTATAAAACAATTATGATGATGTCATCACTATTAAGAGCTTCCCATCCTGCATGATGACAGAATGGGGGCTAAGCTTCAGACACTGGGAGATACTTTGGGTCATCAATTATTCATTTCCATGAGTAGCCATAATATGTAACACTCGAAAGAAATGTTAGGAAGGTGCTAAGCAAACAAAGTGCAAAAATCTTTCACTTAATTTGTGAAAATACATATGGGTTTGTGTATTTTCACTAAATTCTTGGGTGTTCATCTGCTAAAGCTTTCTCAGAAACTTGCAAAATACTGAAACACTTTTATTTGTGATGATATATTGCTGAAAACAAAAAGTCAATGACTTCCATTTTCTCTTTCAGACTTCAGGGTTGCAATACTTCTGAAGTAAAGAAATCAGAGGGTTTTGAATTAACGATATTAAACTAATCATAACAAATCACAGCTCAAACAGAAGGAATCAGCGTCTTCTATCCCAGTACAAAAAGTCAATGAGCTGCCTACTTGATGCACTACCAAACCCCTGAGAATCAGGGTAGTGCTCATCTCTCTAACTTCAGCCATCTAAAAGGAAGATGGATTCTCAGAACTGTGAAGGCATTTGGTTAACACTGAGTAACAGGTCTCCAGAGAGTGATTCATATCACCTACATTTTGAGGTGGGGTGAGTCACTCCCAGAGATGTGCACTGGAGAGCTCCTACAGGACTGGTACACACTGTCTGCCCAGCCTCTGGATATTTACAAAAACTGAACACCACCCTGACACCAGAACAGCACAAAGTATTAAAGAAGTTATAAAGAAAAATGAGCTATTCCAGAACATCACAATTAATGTGCTAAATTTAATTCCCTTACTAACAAGAAGTAAACATGAAGGGTGAAACAGTGCAAAGCCAATAAGCCCTCTGTCCATCCTCAGGAACAGTCACATTTCCGTGTCAGTGCTGGCTAATGGGCTGTTTCATGGCAACCCAGACTACAGTGCATTGTGCAAGTCCAATTCTTCTACCACTGAGAGAAGTATTATCTTATTACACTGATTAGAGTGTAAAATAGTCAACAATTTGATCAAAGCAGACCACACTACAGTTCATACACAGTCCAGGTCTGAGCTCTGTTTCCATGCTAGGGTGGCATGCCATGGGACACCCTATCTGAAATAAAATTCATTGCCTTCCATCCTCAGACTTCCTGAGTAAGACGAGCATCAGGACAGTTTCTGAATGATGTCTCTGATAATGACTTAAAATAAGCATGTGACAATAAACTTATGTGCAAAAAGGCTCTGAAATAGAAATCTACAAACAACGATTGCTCTCCGTACACAAACACACACAGACACCAATACTCATACATTGTTCTCCACAGAAACAGGCATGTCAGCCATCATGCATTGCTACACCTGCAAGAAAGAAATCCTACCTACAAGACACAATGTCTAACATACACAATGTCCCCAGCAGGTGATCTGCCACCTTCCAAAGGCACCTACTTGCTTCCAGTTGTACTAGGCATTGGAAGAAACACTTTGATGAATATTCCTGTTTTGAGAATCTATTGTCTTGCTACTGCCCCGTGCTTCATCAGGATTTTCAGGAGATTTCATGGCCACCTTGCCTTTCAGTAGAGTGGATTTGTGACGCCGGCAAATAAAGTAAAGGATCTTGAAACAGGACAGCAAAGCTTCAGTAATGCTGGAGGAGAAAAGCTTTTTGCACGGGTGACAGAACTGGTAGAACACCAACATGAAGAAGACGCCCATGCAGTAACCTATGAGGAGCTGCAGGAACAACATTGGGGCGCAGACATAGAGGTAGAAGTCTGTTCTATAAATGTACCACAGCAGCAGGAGCAAGGCGTTCTCCATCAGCCGCACGATGTAGTACACGGTCATCTGGTACCAGTTCTGGGATTTGCTAATCAAGTCAGGGTCGCTGAGCTCCACCTGCGCTGCCGACCAGCAGAACATGTTAATGCCAGCGTAGAGGAACGTGAGAAGGCACAGGACAATGGTAGTGCCCACCCTGCTCAGCTCCTTCTCTATGTTCTCAGGAAACGGCGACTTGCTAAGCCAGAAGAGAATCCATGGGTAGAAGAAGAAACCTAGGAAATTCAGCAGCACAATGAAGAAAACCCAGATTCGAAGGACTGACCCAAAGAGCACCAGCACCGTGACGCGCGTGGCGATCTCGAAGCTCCTCCACATGAATATGCAGAGGTAGGCAGCAGGCTTCACACGGACGTCGTAGTCGTCGTACTTGATCTTAATGGCCAGGATGTTGCAACGTAGGGCGCCGTAAACGATCGACAGCAGAGAGAGCACCATAAAAATACCTACAAAGAGAAAAGACAGATTGTTGCCCTGAGATCTCCTAGTTTGCTGAGCGTTCATACTAAAGTAGAAGTGTGCAGCTTCTCACACTCCTTAATGTAAGCAGAAGACATGTTTTGTAAATAGTGCCATTGGTATGAATGCCTTCTCCAAGAGAAGGGGAGGTTGAATGACAGCCTCCTTGACCAATGTGGGTAAGAGGTGAGAATAACCACTCTCCAATCCATGGTCACCTTGCTAGAAGTATATAATAGGAAAATAAACAAGGGGCAGTTCTCCTGCCCTGCTTGCTCTGAGGAACCCAGACCTCTGTCTCCAAGTGTGTCCTTATCTGCCAGGCTCGCGGTGATAACAGATCAGGACCTTCAGCTTAGCAGCAGACATTGCATCAGGGGACAGCAGGTACAGTCATCACCACTGCACTCCTGGGGATTCCCAGCAGGGGTAATGCCACAGGAGCCATTCCCAAACAATACTTGTGTGAAGGAAATCAGCTCTACACCTGTTAAAGCCAGCACATTACTCTAATCCTACCTCATATTTTGGTCCCCCTTTGATACCTATTCAAGTAGCTGGCAAGAAAAAGAAGGCACTTAGCAGTCAGAAGTGTCTCTTCCCCCTGCCAAGGGCTGTTTATACACAGGCTGTCCCTGGTAATTTCACAGCTCAGTCATAAGAGTATCCAACCTGCTCCCAAATTCCTACAGGACTCCACAAGGCACAGGGTGCTACTCCCTTTCCATACAGATGAGAACTGCAAAATAGAAGCTGAAACTTTGGAGTAACTTGGACATGCAGATAACTTCTGCTTGTGAAGTTCTGTGTCGAAGCAAATCACAAAAAAGTGATACAGATCAAAATTGAAAGCTGAAGGAATTTAAACCCAGCACTGCCTGCATTGTCTCTGACTGTGTAGGGAGATATTTACTCACCTGCCTGCACTGCTTTTCCTATACATCAATTTTCTTCATAATACACCCATACACACATTTGTACCATGCATTTAAAAACAACACTCCTATTAAAAATGTCTTTAAATTTGGATCAATTTTCTGTACCTCCCACCTACAGAGAATCCCTGAAAGGAAGGTTTCACATTTAAATTCTGCAGAAAGTGAAGGCAGAGACCAGATGTTACTTGGCACTGCAGGAGGGTATCCTATCTTACCATATTAATGTACAAAAGTACATGAATACTGGACACAGAAAATAAACAAAGAGCTAACTGCCCCCATGTTTTTTAGTATTTGCATACACAATTATATAAATATTATTCACAATTTTACCAACATGCTGAATAGCTGATACTATATCAGATAAAATAATCAGAGTTGGGAACTTAATTATGTCAATTACATTTGCAATGGTTAGCAACCAGTGTTTTCTGCAGCCTCAATTAGTTTGTGTGCCAATATCCTACAAATAAAGTAGATTCCCTGTTTTGCTATAGCTATATGGCCAAAATTATCAAGGTTTGGGCTTTTTTTCTAATTATAAGTCACTAATTTCTAAGCAATCTTTTGGAAGAAACAAGTGTATTTTAAGTTCTCTAACAACTTTCTAAGACAATTTTCTCTATCATTTCAGCTAATCTATTTTCCTTTATGATCCACAAACACCTGTGAATTACTTTGGAAAATAATTAAATCATTATATCTAATTTTCCAAGGCACTCAGTAAGGTGAAAAGCATTTATCATTTATATGGTAATGTTTTATATGCCAGTTTGGTGGTACATATATTCTCTGAAAATGTTTATGTTGAAGTTGTTAGTAGGTAGTCAGGAGCTTTTAAACAACTTTCTTAAAGCACTGAATAATGTCTTTGATAATGACTTAAAATAAGCCTGTGGCAGTAAACCTATGTGCAAAAAGGTACATAAAGCTGGGCATTTAAAATGTTCTGTCTTGGAAAGACATCAGCTGAAAGCAGAAGAGCAGGTGAGTTCCGTCAAGAATATTGCTTGATGTCCTCTGGCCTTTTACAAAATCTTTCCTGTAGTTTTGAGCTGTGAAAGAACATAAATTCCAGCAGCTAATGAAGCAAATGAATATTCTCAGAGTTAAAGGGACATAAAGACATACTCACCAGGGACTGAGTGCTGCCGTGCTGGAACTCTGCTTGCTTTCTGCTTTGACAAGCTGAAACATTGACCTCATTCCCCAATTTCACTTCAGGGAATCTATATTAATATCAAACCTATCTTGTAAACTCAAGCTTTCAAAAGAGGCATTTCTCCATTGATAGAAAAAAGGTCATGCTGACTCTGGTTTAATACATTAGTCCAGTCCTACTCCTTTCCTAAAAGCCCATTATTGTCACCAAACCTTCAGTTCAAACATAATTTTTAACTCTGGAAGAAAGATGGTTTGAAGTAACCACAAAAGGAAGTGTGAGAGAGTGACACTGTTGCTTTTACTCATCTAGAGGAGGCAAAGAAATGTAAATTCAAAAGGCAAAGTATCTTCCCCTGGAACATTTCCAAATCTCTAACAGTCCCTATTAAGGTGGCATTTCTCTTCTTCCTTCCTCCTCCCAAAAGGCTGTCATTTTCTTACAAATCAGAGGTGGACACTCTGTCATCCAGGGAGGCACTGATTTACTTTGTTGTGTTTTGTTATTACACCTTTTAAGACCTGGTCCTTCTCACTTCAGAAACTGCTAAGACAGTGAATTCTGCTCTAGATGAGCTATACCACAAGTACTACCGAAATCTATTATAGATAATATAGTTATCTATATACAAAATAGAACTAGGAGTCAGATTAGGCTAATACATGTGGATTTCCAGTGTTGTATTACATCCAACATTCTTACACTTTTCATGATAAACAGTCACCAAAGTTTTAGGTTGCTCATCACTAACCCATGAGCTGGTCCTGCTTTTGCAGCTCTCTGGTTGTCTTGATCTTACATTATTGGCTGACTGTGAAATGACAGCTTTGAAGAATGCCAGACATTGGCAAGACCCCAATAATCCAGAAGAAAACATCCAGAGAAATTAATGACTGCCATGAAATACACGAGAAATATGCAGCATGGCCCTGGCTGACAAAGGGCTAGGCAAGGATGCATGCTCTGTTCAGAAGTGTTCAAGCCAGCACTGGAAGCAACAAGGAGTTCAAACACATTAGAAAGGGACAAGCCATGCCCCCAGGATGATGATAAACAGCTTCAGATTCTCAGGTGATACCAACCTCATTACCCCTGAACAAGCAGAATTTACAGAGAATGTCAGAGTATATAGGAATCCAGAAAAATAACAGACTGATGAGGAGACAAGACAAAACGTGTGGAAATCAAAATACAAGACAGTGATAATTATAACAGATGCAAATGGAAGAGAGCCTGAAATTTGGAGGGCTCAAATTTCAAAGAATAGGGAAGCTGAAGACATCTGAAGTGTGAAATAACTGGGTTGGCTGGATAAAAAGACTGCTGAAAGTTTCAGTATATCAGGAGCTATGATACAAACAAGAATATGATTAGGACTCTTGTTTTTCTGATGAATGGGCTCTGACAGACATTGACACCATTCCTAACACCTTTTTTTTTCTTTTTTTTTTTTGCATTTCTGTATTTTAGAATGATATCTGTATGGAGATGCTTCTGGGAAGCATGAAATAACTGCTGCTTTTACAAGTGGTTTCACCAAACTCTCTGGTGAGCCAGCTTATCTCTGGTCATTTCACCCAAGGAATGTCACTTAGCAGTTTGTGATTACAACTTAGCAGGGACTGAAAAAGCTAGAAGCAACAGAGCATTACAAATGATTATTAAATATGCAATTCTCTGATCATCTGGAACACATGACTTCTCTCTGGAAATCATGACCAGTAAGGTCAAAACCAGTAATAAAAGAAAGACAATAAAAAGGTGACCTTTCTCAAGTAAATGCCAGCCACAGCAAAGTGACTGGAGATTTTGCTAGTTGCACTGTTCAGCAAAGATTCAATCATGTTGTCCTGATCCCACATCACAAATGCCATGGTTATTTGAAGGACCTACCTTAGATATGAAGAACTCAGGAACTGAAAGGAGTAATGTCTTCCAAGAAACTACTGCTATGATATGTTGGTTTTGGCTGGGGGAGAGTTAATTTTTTTTTCTAGTAGCTGATACAGTGCTGAGTTTGGACTCAGTATGACAATAATGTTGATAACACACTCTTTTAGTTGTTGTTCAGCAGTGCTTTACTTCAAGGACTTTTTAGTTTCCCATGCTCTGCCAGTGAAGAGGTACACAAGAAGCACAGCCAGAACAGATGATCCAAATTATCCAGAGGGATATTCCATACCACTGGTATCATGCTCAGTGTATGAACTGGGGGAGGTTGTCTGGGAGGGGCCGATTGGTGCTGGGGGATGGTTTGTGCATCACTTGTCTTTCTTGGGCTTTATCCTTCTCCCTCTCTCCTCCTCTGACCCTCTCACCTCTCTCTATCTCCTTCATTACTACTACTACTACTACTACTACTACTGCTATTATTACTATTATTATTACTACATTTTACTTTATTTCAGTTATTAATTTGTCACCTTAGCCTCAGCCTCCCTAGCTGTGAAGCTGATGAAGATCCTCTCAGGGTCTTAGAGATACAACAAGAGCTTATTTAGAGTTTCAGTGGAAATGCACCTTCAAGTCCACACAGGTGCCAAAGTCCTTTCTTACACAGAAAAGAAAAGCTGTTTGTCCCATGACCAGCTAGAGATGGTTCCCTATTTAGCACTGAGCCAGCAAATCAAGAGCACACCATGGAAGCAAAATGCAGAGTCTCACAGTAAGATGTGTCCTGATAAGTCCATGTTGTGCAGCACTGCTTGGGGAAGGCTTAACAGATTGTGTCCAGAGATGAGATAACCACATCAGCATGGCAGCTTTCTGAGTCCTGCCTTTTGATTCCAGAACCAGTCGGGCACAAGTAAAGACAGTTCATGTTCTCAGTTTGTATTTAAAACTGCATTCCTGAAAGTACACTTTTCCTAAAGCAGCATGACAAAACATGCTCTGCAGTGTACCCCAAGGAATTTTCCAGAAAGTTTTGGTCAAAAACCAAAATGGAACAGATGTAAATTTTTTTCTTCTTCACAAAGACAGCTCGGTCCCTCCAGCTGCCTCCCTCTCATACCACAATAATGACTTTATCAAATCAGTGTTTTTATAGCAACCCAAGTGTGCTACACAAGGTGTCAGAGTCTAAAACATGACGATATAAACTTGAAAGCAACATCAGCATCAAAAGCTATCAGGGAGATGAAACCCATTGCTGAATGCTTGGTTGTTGCAGTGTGTTTTATAATGTGAGATTTCATTCCTGTTAGTGTTTTTTCCCTGGGTCCCCCACCACCAGGTTTGGGTCAGTCCTCCCTTTTCCCCAGGCCCCCAAAACCTTCTACATCCCCTCCCCCAGAGACATGTCCATCAACGAAAGGGGTTTTCCCTCGGGGGAATTCCAGAGGAAGGTGTAGAATGATAGGAGAAAAACAAAGGAAGTAAATCCCCCCTAGAGGAACACTGGCTCACCTGAATGTCCTTCTACCTGAATTATCTCCTCCCTGCCCTCTCATTTGTGAGTTCCTTGCCCCTTGCTCCCACTCCTCCCGCGAATAAAAGGGACAGCAGACCTCGTGATCAGGGTCTGTGGGGGCTGTTTGACTGGTTCCAAGCCCATGCTGGGGCTCAAATAAACTCTGGACTAAGAAAACCCCTTGGCAGTCCAGCTCCTGCTCTTTCATCTCGTCCAGTTTCTCAGCAAGTAAACACCAGGGAAAGCAGTCTCCTTTTCCTGGCTCCCTGAGGGTCTGAACCTACTGTCTCCGTCCTCGGTATGGAAAAAGCCAGGACTTGAACCAACGCGTGGTCCAGGTGCAGCCGATCTCAGCCACTGAGCCAAGAGAGGCATCTCTGCAAGTAACTGCAGCCGCTGTCTGTGGGCATCAGCTCACTCAGCTGCCTGCAGAGATCCCGTTCCATGGTGTGGGCATCAGCTCACTTGGCTGCAGAGATCCCATTCCATGGTGCAGGCTAGCAACCCCGCCCTTGGTTCTTGTGCAGGGCAGCTATCACTGACTGCCCTCCCACCCAAACACCACAAAGGTCATAACAACAGCTCTACCTACTTCTGGCAACCGTCACCTCCTGCTGCAGGACACAGATGTAGAGCTGGAGCGTGAGCTGGGGCGCTGAGCCGAGGAACGCCTGGATCACAGAGGCCCTGCTGAAGGCAGACCTGTGTGTGAACAGCTTCCCTTCAGCCTGTCCCACTTCCTTCTCAATTTCTTCCGAGTACCCATCCTTGGGGATCTGCCTCTTCTTTGTGATGCTGACATAAGGCTCTTCAAATCTGTTAGCACGGAAGTAAATGTAAAGGGCTTCCACACACCTACGAGCAAACAAGTAGATAGAGTAACAGGGAAAAATAAAAGAATGAAAGGTCTCCCCACGTCCTAGGATTTTAAGCAATCACATACCAAGTCCTAAGCCATTTTTTCATAGAGCAAAGCCTGTAGGTTTTTCCTCCTGGTAAACTTGGCATATGACAGACTTCATTCTTTAAAATATGAACTACATGTTACTAGAGGAGAAGAACCCAGCAGTGCCCTTTGGGCTGCTTGTAGTACTCAGACTGGGAGGAGGTCTGATTGTTTTCTGAGCTGCCCTTGCTCTATGGTGTCCCATTGAAGTCCTTAACTGCTCATCCACTATAAGGATGCCAAATCCAGGACTCAAACTGGAAGTGTGTTTCTTTAGATTCTCATGTTTTTTTCCTCTAGTTATCTATACATCTGTGACATGCTAATGGGACATGGCAATAAACTCACTTTTCATACCCTTGCCTTAAAAAATCTGAGGAGAGAAGCTCAGGATACGAGCAGGTGCACACACCTCAAAACTTTACCAAGCAATTGTTCAAAACACCAGTTACATGCCAGAGCAGTGAAAAGGAGCAGTTTTGAGCCTCACAACTCTTGAAAGCAACATTTTTTTTTAAAAAAGACACAAGAATAGGAGCTTTAGTTCTTAAGTGTGCTTACATTTATTGTACTGTTAAAGAAACAGTAAATATAATCTTGCAAAAAAAGATTCTGAGTAAGAAGATGCAGTGTTTCCTGTTGCTGCAGCTCTTCATACTTTAAACACAGTGGGAGCCAAACCCTCTTGTTTATACAGGTCTATCTTACTGCTGACTGACTTGCAAGGAACAAACTGGTGCCAGCACATACACTTCTCCTCATAAATTACATATTATTACACTATCTGCTGCCTTTACCCACGCACAGAGACCAATCCATACATTTGGGAGGGAAGAGAAAAAGTTGTCTCCAGAAAATGCTGTAGCAACAAGGACAATCTGGCTGCTGGCATATTAAAGAAGATAACAGCCCTAGAGAGATATCTGCAAGGAAAGAACAGCTCCTGCAACTTCCTTCCAATGACTGTTTTCAATTGGCTAAAACGTTATGAAATCTCTTCTAAGAGAATGGCTTGGGTATGAAGGTGTCAAGGGCAGGCTTGGGCATCACACAGGACCCACAACACACAGGGAAATTTCACCCTTGTCTGGGAAGCAATAACAAGCAAGGAACAACACAGGAACAGGTGAAATCACAAAATGAGGGGGAAGGGAGAAGAAAGAAAAAATTTACTTCTCTTTGTTTTAATAAACTTTACTTCATTTTTTGCTCTAACTGGATCACTAGCAAGTTTCAACTGCTGTAGATGAAGAGCAGTTTTGGGATTGTGTAGTACTATTTCTGAGTCACTAGGCTTCAGCTATCATTCTGACTAAAGCTATTCAACCTTCCTGCTGCTCTGGATGCTCCATTCACAGAGGTGACTTTCTGTCTTCCCCTCATTAATCTTTTCTCTCCTTGTCAATCCTGTTCCACATGAAAGAATCCATACAGCCAAAAATAAAGTGTGAAAATTTGATAAAGCACTGTGGCTTTATGAAGCCTGCATAGATACTGAAACCAACAGATTGATTTTATTCCAAAAAGAAAGATCCCAGACCATTTTTGTCTCATTTAGTATTCACAGACATGCATTCACCCTGAGCTGAGGGCAAGTCTGAGTATATTATGGAAAACTGGATCTCAGCATCAGGCTCTGAACTCTTGCTGTGTGTGATTAGAAGCAGATACAGTCTAGGGACCTGTCTAAAAAATACGTAGTGATCCCATTAAAGAGATCAGATTTATGAGACTACTGACAATAGCAAACATTATAATTGACTAAACGCTGAGTTTGGAGCAAGCATCTAATTTTTATTTATTAGCTGGGTATTAAGTAGCAGTATATTGTTTGTGATGGGGATTTTTTGTTCATACAGAAAAGCAAACATAACGTGATATGGTCTGATGAGCAAACCTTAGAGCCAAATGGGGCTTTTATCACTATAACAGAGTAATAAAAATGCTATATGCAAGCATTCAGATTACATTGATAATGATGCCCATTTTCTTCCAGGCCCTGCCAGTCCCCTGCAAGAGTGTTTCTGGAAGTCAAGCCTTCTGGGAAAAATAATAAATGCACTCAGGATTCCAGCTGGTGCCACTGCCCAAGCAACTGCTTCAAACAGGAGCAGACTGGCAGCTGACACATAAGAAAGAACAAGCACCAATCTAGAAGTTTAAGGAATAGAGTGTGAGAGGGGCACAGCATTGGAATGACCATCCAGATGAGAAGGGCCCAGAACTTGATGAAGAATCAGTGCAGATCATGTTGCTGTGTCAGACAGTGACTTTGCCTATGAAGTATGTGCTGAGGGGTTGGGCATCTTGTCTTTAAATGAACTACCTGGCTTGATCTTTTTTAGCATGAAAAACAACTAAGAGACAGTGCAAGAAGGGGATTGCCTCATGGCAGCTTTTCCCCACAGTTACAGGCTCCTGCAGCAAGGTGAATTCCACAGAAGACCTCATTGCTGCTCTGTTCCAGAGGGACAGGGGTGAGAGATCCCAGCTTCTGCACAATCCATCTCCTGCAATGATGTGCAGGGCCCCCTAAGAGCCCTTCACATGGTATCAAGAGCAGAAGGCAAGCAGCTGACTTGCATGTAAGCAGTCTCCTCTGCATGTAAGGCACTGACAACCACAGCACAGGCTCTCAAGGAACTAAAATTGCTCTGAGGAAAAAAAGTCAGATCTACTTTCTACAGAGAAAGTTAAGAGGTAAGAAAAGGATGGTGCTTCTTTCTCTGCTGCTGCCATATCTTGGCAGGAAGAAGAGCCATACTTTTTCAGGGATCCTGATGGTGCCCACAAAGAGTGATTCAGCCCCAACACATTTGTCTTCTACACAGTAAGTGGGAGGAATAATCCTACCCTTATATGCTTGCTGAGAGTGAGCACCTCATTTCCTCTTTTAATCATGGGTGTGTGGGATTGGAACACAGGCAGAATAATGGTGGTGTGAAGAGGGAGAAGGCAATGAAAACGGGGAACTTTCCACACCCAACCAGCACTCCAAGAACAAACAGCTATTTGAGAGCTATCTACACACACCCTCTGCAAATGTATGAGCAGTTTTCTCTAATACTTACATTTTACTAATCCTTCTCTTCAGAGAAGCGTGCAGAAGACTTATCAGTCCTGCAGATTTACTCATCTGCATCAGGCAAAGATCTGTTCCTCACTCATTGTTCTACGTTTTACCCACACTGACTTTCTGTTCATCTCACCACGGACACCTAACACATCTACTCAAGAATAAGGGAAAAAAACCAGCCTGAAGAGAGTGTAGACATATTCTTCCCATCTGGAAAAGAGGGAGGCACATCAACAGTTGTAAAGTTTAGAGCTAGCAGGACGTCCTACAGTGAGGTCTGCCAATGAAGTCCTGCAAGGAAGAGAAGTTTTCAGACCTGTTCTATTTTGAACTATTAAGCAGGTCACCAGCAAAGAGAGACTACCCATGAGAGACAAGGCTTCTGCACAATGTCACTGAAGCAGTATCTGCAGCATTAGAGCTTATTAGATTTCCAGCTGCAGAATTAGATGCCCAAAACATGAATAACTATTAAAAAAATGGGTGGGTTTTTTGGAGGGGGAGTTTTGGGGTTTTGGGTTTTTGTTTTGTTTTGTTTCTGTTTTGTTTTTGTTTTGGTTTGGTTTTGTTTCTATTTTTACTTCCTGCAGCTCACAGAATCAAACTTTGGCCAGAACAGCAGCTGCTCTAGCAGTTTGATGCAAGCTTCCTCCTTCATATGCTGTGCTGCTGTCCACATAGTACACAGAGACATGTAATTGTTCCTCCTTATGCCTTGAGAAACAAAGCCTGATCCCATTAAAAAAAAAAAAAGTCTATTGTTTGCATCCTTGTCCTACTATGACCTGAGGAAAACAGTCATTAGTGTTCTATATAGGGGACCTGTGATATTTACTTGAGGTTTTTTGCCAGAGTTCATCCTTCTGCTGACCCAGCCCTCCCCTGATTGCATCTCCTCCCACAGAACAGGTTAGGCTCCCACTCCACTAACAGAGCACCAAAGAACAGAGTTCCAAAGACACCTGCAGTCACTCAAAGCTCCCTCTCCATGAAGCTGGCACCAGAAGGAAGCACTGCCAGGCTCACACCAGTTGGTTTTGATGAGGCCACTCCAGTACAGCCTTCAGTAAATCTGTGGGAGGGAACGCCTGCATCCAGCAGACTCGCAGTCCCAACAACACCACCATCCCCAGTGTGTGACAACTGGCCAAGTCAGTTTGTTGGAAATCTGCACTTCAGCTCTTGATCTTTTTATTACTTGAAGAATTGAAAAGGACAATAAAGTTAACAGGGAGTTCTCTGGTGCCTATCATGAAGGGTAAGGACAAAAGGAGGCTCAGAGGGAACATTATCACTCTTTACAGCTCCTCAGGAGGCTGTAGTGAGGTGGGGATCAGTCTCTTCTCCCAAGATAACAAGAGGCAGGACAAGAAGATACAGCCTAAAGTCGGTCCAGGGCAGGTTCGGGTGGATATTAGTACAGATTTTTTCACTGAAAGGGCAGTTAGGCATTGGAACAAGCTGCCTAGGGAAGTGGTGTAATCTCCATGCCTGGAAATATTCAAAAGGCAGGTGGATGTGGCATTCATGGACAAGGTTTAGTGATGAAGACTCTGGTGCTGGGTTATCAGTTGAACTCAGTGATCTCAGGGGTCTTTTCCAACCTAAACAATTCCCTGATTCTATGAGGGTTTAGTTACACTTTGAAGAAATCCTTAGGTGTAGAGCAGTGCACCAGCAAAGCTACATCCAGTAATTATGTATTGGAATTGTAGCAGCACTTAAAATCTCAAGATGACCTTGATGCTACAGGTGCCATCCAAATGAAGGGAACAAAGAGACAAGCCCTAGCACAGGAGCAGCCTGAGCCAAACAGCTCATCATGACCTTCCCTAAAGACAAAAGTTATAAACCTCTCATTGACACTGGCTACTGTTTTAAGTAATTTTTTTCTGTTATCATTTACTTAATGTGGTAAAAGAATCTCCTTTAACAAAACAAAAAAACCAAAAAAAACCCCAAAAAAACCCCAACAAAACAAAACAAAACCAAAAAAACCCCCCAAAAACCAAAAAACCCAACAAAACCAAAAAAAACCAACAAACCAACCAAACCCCTACTCAAATACATCTTCTAAGCATCCAGACCAATCAGTGCACTCCTAAGGAGTGGCACAGACCTGAAATGCTGCAGGAATCCCTCATGCTGCCCAGAAACCTGCAGTCACCTTGCTCCAGCCAAGTTTCTGCAGAGCCTCTGGCATGCCTGCATCCAAAGGATCACAGCCAGGCCACTAAGGTAGATGGGAATTTTGCTCTCCAAATTGCTCTGAATTTATAGAGAAACTCCTAGGGAGTGGGAGAAGAAATTAAAAAGGGTGCATTTAACAGTACACCAAAAGTCCTCTCCAGGAAGAGGGATGCTACCTAATTTTAGTCCTTCTAGTGGCAGCAGCAGGACAGCGAGTGCCTCCCGAACAGGTGGAGTGTGGGTGTTTGGGGAAGGTGGTGGCATGCAAGAAGGTTCTATGACAGAAAGTACTTTTTTCCCATCACTCAGATGATTCAAAACAGGCTGAATCATTTGGCTTGCAAGGCTAAATACCCTCCTTCCCTGCCAAGATATTTCCAAACCATTCCCCAAAATTTAAAGGGATTTTTTGAAGGAAAAAAGGAAGGGGAAAAAAACCCTAGATGTTTGCATGATGAAGAAAAACTCACACAACACACATGGGCTGATGGTAAAGCAGTGCACTGATATCCAAGTATTTAAATCTGAACAGAGAAATCCTGACTATTCTGTATCATACCAAACCAGAGATATTTAAAAAGTTGGTGTTCAGTTTCTTTTAAAGCCAGCCAAAGCTGCCAGCCCTCTGCTGCAGCATGTCATCACACACAGCCTCACAGTTCTTGAATGCTTCATTCCCATGGCACAGCAGAGAGAGCCTGGGGAGGCTCCAGTGTCTGTGTCCTACCTGACCCAGCTCTCCCCCAGCAGCCCTGGGCTGTGCCAGTGAGGAACAAGAGTCCAGGCAGGGAGGAGGGAGCCAGGCTCCAGCGAGGGAAGCAGGTGACTGAGAGCAGCAGGATTCTCTGGAGCAAAAGAAGCAGAGGTTTGCCTAAAAGGATGGAGTAAAATGCCTCCAAGGACAATGGTCCTTTTCAGCTTACAAAAAGTTAAAGCCACAGTGCAGTGACGATACAACCAAGAGATCCTTTTCCTTCTAGCTATCACCTGAGCCCTGTGTGCATGCCAGTGCACAGAGGGTAATGCAGGGAAAGTGAAGGTATTTTGTGTGCTGAAAACACAACAATATTTACAGTGCAGAGCTATATCTGACAGGAAGCAATCAGTTTCCTCTTCTGACAGATACAGCAATCTTTAGTTGCAGGAAGGCAAGGAAGGAAAAAAAACCCAAAACCTTTTACTGCCTCAGATCACTCTGCCTTCCAGATTTCTGTGCTATATCCTACAAATTGACACATTTCCCTAAAAGCAGTAAGAGGTTGTTTTGTGTTAAACTTTTCATTTGTAGAATTCTTCCAGCCTTTAGCAGAAAACAAGTTTTGCAGGTAGCAGGGATGTACTACCCTCTTTAATTAGTAATTATAATTCCAGTTATCCTGGGTTTAGAGAGAGGTCAACATAAATCACTTCATCATGCCTAAATGATGCCATGGGGACTATGGCACAAGTATGCTGCAGCACATCCAGAACATCTCCAAACCTCCTGGAAACACTAAATTTGAAAATCTTTGAGAAAGGAAGAAGTGCAGAGTCTGCAACACACCAGAGGAGAGGAGAGGGCTTCCATATGCTCACTAGTTTTACAGCAGTGATTGCAGCTGGGAGAGAGCAGGAACTGCGTTCTGCACAAGATAAGGTTTGTGTTGTAAACAGAAAATTTGGTGGTGAGAAAGAAACAGAAAGTCAAGTCATGCTTGGTGCTTGAGGTCAAAATATAAATCTATGTTTCTTTCATATAATTTAAAAGAAAATCCTTCTATTTCTTCTTGTTGCTCAAATCCTTCATCTGCTTCTTCACCTATTCTAGCTTGACATTATTCTCTCCTTGTATGACCTCAAGAAATTGATTTAGAATAACAAAAGTCATGTACTTGATTTTTGATAGTTTCTTTCTCTTTGGGTCCTCTCCTATTTTCCAAAAATGTGGAAATTGTTCTTAGCTTTTAGAAAATCAGAGCTCTTTAATAACTATTAAGCCATAACTTAAACATCTTTAAAATATTAACAAAGAAAACAAAAAAAAAAACCCTGTGCATAGTTATAGAAGAAGCCAATGTTTTGGAAGTGCAAGTTATTTTGTAACATCCAAACTATTTACCTTTCTTTTACACACTATCCAGCAATTTCAGAAAGTTAGTGATACTTCTCCTAGCCTCTACTACAGACACACTGCATTTAATTCCCTTTCTTTTAAAATAAAAAATTTGAATATAAATTTTAAATTAATTTAAAAATAATTTAAAATTCCTGCCTCCAGGAAACATTTTGTCTTACAGTTGCACACTGCTGTAACTTTTCATCTAAATATTTTGATTTTTTTTTTTTTCCTAAGGGTATTTTCAGTGAGACATTGAACAGAAAAAATCTCCACAGCAATTTGGGTCAGGAGGCTCACGTTTGGAAAGAAGAGACAGACTAGAGCATCACTGATGTTCCAAGACGCACGGATGGGATGGGTGCTATCGTTGTTCCGAACTCGCAGCCGAGCGAAGAATCTCCCGTTCTGCCTTGGAAGTGATCTGAGAGCAAAGCGCTGCGGGCGAGGCAGCAGCGAGCAGACACAACCATCCGCAAGGAGCCCCAGGGATGGAAACCCCGCGCAGAGCGGGGCGCGGAGCGGCTGTGGCGGCTCCCCGCGGCCCGGCAGGGCTGAGCCCCTTTCCCCGGGGTCACCCGCGGCTTTGTGCCCGGGCATTCCCGCAGGACGCCGCTCCTCCCGCGGCCGCGGCTCCCGGCGGAGCCGAGCGGGAGCGGCCCCGCCCGCCCCGCACAAAGGCCGGGGGGCTCCGGGCGCCCCCGGCCCCGGCCCGTGAAGGCAGCACGGACTCACCGACCTGACGAGCGGCCCCAGCTGCAGCAGGTGCAGCAGCAGCACCAGCGGGCGGTCGCGGCTCACGTCGCGGTGGATGAAGACCAGGCTGAGCTGCACCAGCGCGCAGGGCACGAGGGCGAAGAGCAGCGTCAGCGTCTGCCACATGCGATCCCCCGCGTCGCGGTACGCCGCGCTCAGGCACAGCGCGGCCATCGTCTCGGACATGAAGAGGGCGAGGGAGATGAGGACGGAGCCCGGGAATTTCATCGCAGCGGCCGCCCCAGCCCAGCCCTCCCAGCCGCGGCCGCGGCGCACTGGGGCCCAGTCCCCGCCAGAGGGAGCGCCGCGCCCGCCGCCGGCCCGCGGCCTCTGCAGGCCGGGGCTGGAGCCGCGCCGGAGGTCGAACATGACCGGGCTTGGATCCTGCCTGCCCCTGGATCCCGGCCGGGGCTCGACCCAGGCTGGGCTGGAAGCGGAGGAAGGCTCCCCGGAGGTGTGCGGGGAGCTGCCCCTCATCGTGTCTCCTTCAGCCGTCACACAGAGAACTGGAGTGAGGGGGCTGGGGGAAGGGGCGAGCGGGGCCGCTCAGGGCGCTCCCTCAGAGAGCACACAGCCTCAGGATGGCTCCGGCTGGAAAAGAACCGCACCGCGGCACTGAGTGCCACCGCCAGGCTCTCCTGAAACACCTCCAGGGACAGTAACTCCACCGCTGCCCATGTCTAATCAGCCTTTCTGTGAAGAAGTTCCTCCTAATGTCCCACCTAAACATCCCCTGGTGCAACTTAAGCTCACGTCCTCCAGTCCTGTCACTGTTTGCCTGTGAGCAGAGACAGACCCCACCTGGCTACACCCTCCTGTCGGGGCTCGTGGAGAGCGATAAAATAGAGATCTGAAAGGAGGAGGCAAGGGCAAACTCTGTACCAGGAAGAAAATAACTCTGTGCAAAAATAAAGGCTGAATGATTATTTAATAAATAAATAAAATTAATAAATAATAAGCAAATAAACCCCCACAACAAAACCAAGCAAACAAAAGGCAGAAAAGGAGTTGTGAGTGCGGGGTAGCCTCCCCTGATGCGCCCAGCTCAGCTCAGACCCCTGATCAGGGCAGTGTGGCAGTGTCAGAGGTGCCCTTTTAGCACTTTGCCAAGTGCTTCTCCTCTTGCATGCCAGACATTTTCCTTCAAGGGTTCCTTGGGCCACAGAACCCTAAGCCATGACAGCAGCTGTTGACCTGCAGCATCTGCCCACTGTGCCTGGGCCTTTCCCCCTCACCAGCAGGATCCTTCCTCCCTCACCACCAAAATTCTGGAGTCCTGGAGATATGTACGGTCACCCCAGCAGCATCACCAATGCCTGCATGCATGAGCAGCACAAGGTGACAGCCTGAGGAAAAGACAAGCCTTTGTAGTTCGTGAAATCCTGAACCTGAGCACCTGGCAAGAAACAAAAGTGAGGTGCCAGGTTGGCAGATGGTGCCTCTGTGTGGCACAGGAGTCTGCAGTCATCACTTCTCCTCTCGGTACAGGTGCTTGGTTCATGCTCAGCTGGCTCTGGGGATAGATCTTGTTTCTCCTTGCCTGTTCCCAGGTAATTGCTGATCTGCATGTGGGGGTTAGCTACAGACCTGGGACCTGAGCACAGAGGAGGCAAGATAAGCAGTCTGAGATATTATTAATGGGCTAACACTATTGGCTACTTCTGCTTATCCGCTACTGTTCTTTAATGCAATTTAGGGTGTCACAATTTATACAAAAAATGCCAATAAACACTTGGCCATTTCTTTAACTACTGCACTGGCAAATCTTGAGTCCCATTGCTCAGCTCAAGTTGAGGTCAGCTCATGATGACAGACGGAAACCTTTTTGTGGGCAGGCCTAGGTGAATGTAATGCTTGTGTCCTTTATTGGGAATGGAGGGGTATTTCTGGAAAGGGAAGAGGCCATAAAAACTGAGATTTAAGCATATTGACAATAAATATCTGGATTGGGAAACTTTGATCTACAGGCCAAACACAACCTGTCTTGTTTTGTGGGAAACTACCATGAGGTGTTCTACCTAAGCACTGTCTGCAGCCTGGATGGTTTATCTCATTCTAAAATGATTTATTTTACTTTTGATAACCACTGAAAAGCTTTTGGAGCACTGAGTCATGACTATTCTGGAAGGAAGAGTTGCCAGCACTATAAAAGATAAGTACAGAAATAAACAATCCAGTGCAAGATCATACTGTTCAAGGTTGGACTTTTATTTAAGGCAAAATATAATCACAGCTTTAATATTCATAATATGGATATACACAGTTTGTTCTGCCACTATGAAGCCTAGTATTATCACTGCTTTTAAAAAGCTATAAAATCTAGTTTCTATCATAATCTACAATACAAAACTAATACAATAAACACATTCTGAAAGATCACAGTGTTTAAAATATTAGAAAAGCAGGGGTCCTGCTTTCAAACAATAAGGTGCATCTCTAAAGAATCAAATCAACCTTGATTCTACAGGCCTGTTACCACATCATGGCTGTGAATGGCTGTAACACTGAGAAACCAATCTAGGGTGTGGCACGTACTCAAGGAATGAACATCACACACTGGAATATGCTGAATAATCAAGTGGCACCAACACAAACTAGGCATGAAATAATGCCATTTAATTTCCCTGTACTTTTTATTTGTATTGGTATTCACGTATATTGCAGAGATATTGAGATAAAATGTGTATAAATTGCTATCAAATAGGGCCCTGCATATGCAAACACCTGTGCTTTCCTCATACTATGCAAGCCTTACTAATTCCACGGGACTCATGTGTAAAGGAAAGTTTGTAGGCCTGGGGTCTGGAATGACAGTTTTACCCATTTCCCACGTGTGGAAGGAGCTACCTTACACGCCTGGAACCAAGTGGAATTCACCACTGACATCAGCAGTTGGCCTATCAGACTCTTAAAATGAGGGCAGGAGGCCAATTCAGTGGGAAAACCAGACCATTGTTAAAGCAAATCCTTCTCTCTTGTGTGGTCGTGGTAATGAAGACAGGAGTTAAATTTCTGGTCAGACAGCCTTTCTCTTCCAAATGAAGTAAAAATGTATGTTGGACTAGAATCTGTTTTCGATTCCCTACAGGATATAATTGACTTAAGGACTTTTACATAGTCATGCAATGCTGTTGCTTAATATCAGTACACTGTAAAATCTCTTGTATTCAAATATTATTATACCACTGGGCAAAATGAGTTTTTAATAATTTTTTTTTGCCATTCTAGTTGGTATTGCTGTTCTGACCTAAATGCCTCCATCTTCTCTTTGAGTCATGCAATGAACAAAGTCAAGGGACTCCATTCTAAGCAAATAAATATGGCCTTATGCATTTTCAAGCAGATTGCTATTTATAAATTAGTATTTTTTGATAGAATGATGTAGAATTTCAAATATCTGGGCTGTAGGACCAACAGTAGCAGTACAAATTAGTCAAGTTTAATAATTCCAAGGCAGATGGAAAAGTTGGTGCTATTGGCTTCTTGGATGTATTTTTTTAAACTGCCTCATCATGGATAGTGCGTATCAGTCCTGTTCCATTAAAAGACAGGAGCAGGCAGGAGATTCAGCTACAGGCAACTCCTTCACAGGCAAACGTTTTCTAACATTTGATGACTTTGCTATAATGGCAATGGAGTGCTGTTCAAGGCAGCTGAAACCTGCACAGTGCTTGCTGTACCACTACCTGTGCCATGAAACACTGGGCTATTCCCTTGGAAAATGCCTATTCACATCCCTAAATTGCTGTATTGTTCTGTGGGCCCTGAGCATTTTTGGCTTATGGCTTTGAAGTATGTTGTTCCCTTCATAGTGGGATTTTTGGTCATTTTCTTATTTCTTTTCAATTTAGCTTTCTGCTGCTATTACTTAGTCTAAGACATATTTATATAAACTGAAATGTCTTCTCAGAGCAGTTCAGGCTGTGCTGCCAGCCAGCAATTGTTAGTTCTTCAGAGTAAGATTACTCTTTGAAAATCTATAGGGCAATTTTAGTCCTGATATACTAATCTTCCTACAGATTAGAATATGCACTCATGCCAGTGAATATTCAAGGCATGTAGAAGATTACTGCACCTGAGATTTACTTGGCAGACCTCAGAGATCCAAAGAACAAGGATATATTCCCAAAATGCATGCATACACTAAAATAGGTCACTGTTGGCATAAAACATGCAATATGTTGGCAGATGCTGTAACTGTATATGCAGAAAACTATGTGAGTACAAAAGCTTGATTGCTTATCAAAGTTTCCATTTGCACAAATTGCCCCTCTACATTTCTGAATACAGCAGATACCTACGGCTTGGTTTTTTCCACAGTATTAAAAAAACCCATCAGTATTCTTGTCATATTCTTTCCATGTTCATATATAATCAGCATTAGAACATCAAAGTGGCATTACTTAATTTGACAGAGTAGCAATAAAGGTGATCTCTTTACTTGCATTCCCTTATGTATATTTCCCAGAACTACTTTAAAGTGTATTTTGGAATGCTTTGCCATTTCACTTGGTTTGGATTGTCCTAACAGAACTGAAACACTGGAGAAGTGACCATGCTCCCTAGAAAGTCTCTGTTTTATTCAATGAAGTAAAACACCAGTGACAGTTGTTATACAGGATAATGATTTTTCCTTAGCAGGTAGGAAATGGCACAGCCAGTGAGAAGAGACCATCTGGGAGCATAATTTAATGCAATGCAAGTTAGTAGAACACCCTGCTTAAGCAAAATCAATCAATCTTATTTTCAAGAACAAAAGACCTGGGCTGCTTCTTCAGCCTCCTCAAGTTATTCATAAGTTGGGAAACAAAGGCAGGGAAGCTGAAGGCAACAATGATGCAAACAAAGCAGATGTTGAAAGCAGTGGCACAAAATGAACACGTTATTATGATGAGATGTGAGTGGCAGGTAAAAATAAAGATATATTTGCTAGAACTGCACTGTTGATAAAACTTATTGCATCTGGTTCTATGAATGCTGAAATCAATAAATCTGGACACTACAGATCTAGTTTCCCTCAAAATTAATTCCTGACAGTAATCTATGGATGGCAGGCTAAAAGTCATGATCAGTATACAGCTCCTTAAACTGATGTGTAATCTACAGCTTTACTCACAAACAGCACCACACAAACACAGGTACATCACAAATAAGCACCAATACCCACATAATGCATCCTCTTTGCTTTAACAGCATAATCAGAAATACTATTATATCACCTAAATTCCTAGTGCCTACACTTTGGAAGCTAAACACAACCAAGAAACTAATATGCAAACATGACGTAGTTACTGTGTTTTACACCCTGAAAGAGGCTTCTGGAGTTTCCCACAACACAGTCTTTTGCCACAGCACCAGGGCAGGATCTATTCAGGAATACATTTTTCAGTCCATAAGGGCCCAGTTCGGGAGCAGGAGTAGACAGCATCCCGTGGAGAACGTCTAGCAAAGGTTGCAAGATTGATTTCTCAAAGCAGGAAGAAGGGTACACAGAGGACCTTACTTTTTATTACACTGAAAAGTGCTGACAGCTCTACTCAGGTTGCTGTTCTGTCAATATCTTAAAAGCAACAAATAAAGATTGCAAGAGCACATTTGTAACAGCATATATAGTACAGAGAAGGAATCAGTAAGACAATAAAGAGGGGAAAGATGAAAAAAACCTGCTCATTTAATGAGTGGCATTTTCCAAAGAGCCCTGGGATGTATTTGCACTGTGTTCAGAATCCATGACTGTAGCACATCTAGAAGCCACCTTAACCCAGCCAGGTCAGGTAAGAAAAGCCACAAATCTCTGAGAGTGAGCTCAAACTGCCATGTCTGACGAAAGAGATGAACAAATGTGTTCCAAGATTTTTACCAGATGTATCCCATGAGACTGGATGTTCGTGTGCTGCCCTTGCCAGAGTCAGTGCTGAACTCACATAACCTGCAGTGATGTTTGGGACCTAGATTTCAAAAACTGAGTGGTCCCATAGGTTTTCTCATTGTTGAATGGACTAACTCTTGCTCAAATAACTGGTTTTTTTCTCCCTCCAAAACCTGTGGCTTCATATACAAAGAATGGTTGTGGGGACCGGAGATCTGTTTTGTGTGTGCTGTTGATCACAACACAGAGAAGATCAGAGTCTCCTCTGAATGTGAATTAGAAGAAATCCTACAAACAGAGACAACACAGGAACAGCCACTAGAAAACTGACACTGAGCTCAACGTTTATTTCCTGGCATTTGTGAAGAATCACATTTAAAAGAAGTGGATAGGCCAAGTTTTACCTTCCTTTAACTTTTCTTTAAGAAGGTTCCAGTTATGAAATATATGAGCCAAATGTGTTACAGGAACCAACTAAATCAAAAATCCTAATGGATTTGGGATCTTCACTACTGACACTTGGCTTTGCTCTGATCTAACAGGAGCATCTCCACAGGGCTGGGCAGAGGACACTCCCATATCCACTGACTTTTTGGTTCAGCCTCATGTGTACACCCTCCCTACGGAATTCATCCCTGTGTGTGTACACATCTCACTGCTCAGAGTAACCAAGTAAGTGACATTAGTGGCTTTCTTAAAAGATCATTTAACCTTTTAACTTGATGTGTTTTTATAACTGTGTTATTTCTATGATTAAATAATTAATTAGAGTCATACAGTGCAAGACAGAGTAACAGAAATCCTTATCTGCAGTGAGCCAATAATGCAAGCCATCTCATTAAAATAACAGTGGCAAGAGCAGGAAGGGATTATTACATTAAAATGTGGAAGGATTGCAAGACCCAGCTCCAATTTATAGCCTGATCAAAGCCCTCTGAAATAAAATGGGAACTTTAATCCATTAGGCATTAAAAATAAAGAAATGGTAATCTCCTCCAGCTGAGAATGCAGGAAGAGGGACTGCATTGTTTGGCAGTGCATGTATAGCAGCTTTTTCTCTCTAACCTCAGTTTTTGACATATTGGTTTTCCCTATTTGTCTTTATGGATATTATTCTCATATAAATAAAAAATAAATAGGTTTTAAATGTAGATATTAATTTTCTATCTTTTAGTACAAATATATGTTAGTGTTTTCTTTAGCTTTCAATACCATGTCATCATATCTATAATACATAGAAAACAGCATATAACTGCAACTATATGTACTAGTGCAACTACTATTGAGCAACCCATTTATTTCTATCTAAATTTTTTTCTAGCTAAAAATCACTTGGGCATATACATTACTTTGCTAACTAGAAAAAAAAAAAGCAATTTTGAGTTTTGTTATCAGGTTTTTTCTGAGGATCAGTATGCCATCCCAGGACTGTATTCACTTTATGGGGTTTGTAATGAAGAATTCATCAAGGAAAATAAGTTTTCTATTGTCTGAAAAACTTAGGGTACTGCTCAGAAATGCTGCTGAAAGTAATTAATTTTTGAAGAAAGCTTTTGTATCACTGAACAATACTTATCTAGCAATGCTGTACCATGAAGAAAGCATCTGCCTGCTGCACCTTTGCTACAGAACTTTTCAATCCAAGTCTTCTCCATGGCTCCACCCATCTTCTATGGGTAGGAAATACTGAGGAGACTGAGGAGCTACAGTAGATCAGAAAGGAGACCAGCTCCTTCCACTGACTGAGCTCTAAAAGGAAGGGTCCAATTCACTGCTCATTTACACACTGAGACCCCACTTGCTGAAATGAACTGTGAAACTGCAGCCTGAACACACAGCTATCTACAGAACTGCCATTATATGCATTATATGAGGACCAAAGAACTCAAAGGTACAGATTTTCTTAATTCATGTTACTAAAACTAGCAGATGTGGTTTAGGTAAAAAAATTCCAGATTTTGCCTTTGTGCAGTGACATGTCTACAACACCCTCCCCAATTACTGCATTGCTCCAAGAATTGTTTTTGCAGGACTTTTTAAAACCTACTGGGTGCATCACTGTTTCTTTTTTGCATGCCCTTGCAATTCTAGCTTGCCTTCTTTCCACCAAATTAAAAGTTTGATAATGCCCCTTTCTCTCTCACTTGAATAATTAGATAAATATCTACAACATCAGATTCAATCAGCTCCCCCATTTTTTTCCCCCACTGACCCATTTATTTTGACCACACACTTCCCCACCCCCCAAGCCCCAGTGTGTGTTGTTTTTGATCTGACTCCCAGCTACATTAAGGCTAGCATTAGTGGGACCCCATCTCGTTTTGTAAATAGCCTGTCTTGACAAGTAAGTGGGACTGCAGGTGCCCTCTCCCACTACCTCCGGGATGTGGCCCTGGAGAACATCAGTCTTTACACAAAGACACTGAAGAGAGGAAACTCGGCTTGGTTGGGCTGCAGCAAGTCAGTCAGGAAGCACACAGTTCCTGAAAAACCTTCATACAGGCTATATACACTTTCTAGTGCCCGGGAACCAGACTTGAATTCTTCTGTAAATAAGAACTCTGCAAACCTAAGAGAGAAAAAATAGAGTTTGTTATTATTTTATGTCCCTCTCTGTCTACTTGTTGTTTGGAAGCATCATTTTAACAACATTCAGTAATTTAAAAAAATAGAATGATCAGTATTTAACCTTTTCTGCAAATTTTACACTATTCAATTTCCACAAGAAACTGAGGTTCATTAGATCCAGAAGAGGCAAACCTTTGCAATCTGTGTGTGCATTATACTTGTTTAAGAGCTATAAACTTTTTCTGAGTTCTGTAAGATGTATCATTAAACAAATACTTTTTGATTACTTTTAGCATGCAAGCAATGTTTCACATCAATGCAACAAATTCTGTAATGCTGAAATAGCTACACAAAGTAAAAAAATAGCAAAGGGCTGAAAATCAGTCATCTTAATTACTATACCACTTCCCCTTGTTATTCTGTGCTGTAAGAAAAACAATAACATGGAATACTATGTTTTTAAAAATGTACAGTAAACTAGAGATACATAGTTAAAGACAATTGCAGTACTGTGACAGAATTTTCACTGGACCACACATGCTTGCAAGCAGACAAAATAGAATTTACCCTACTAGCTAAGCTAAAAGTGGTAATGGTAAATGAAAAAAATATAAAATAATTGTACACTACAGCCTATACTTGCTTTCCATTTCTAATAATATGGAATACTGTTAAATACTCTGAAAAAATCGTAACAAGTCACATTTTACTCTACTGCTGGACTTGGGTCAACAGCTTGTCTGAGCTCTGCCATCACATCAGGATGAGACCTGGATGAGACCTGTGATTCCTCCACAGCCAGCCCAGTTCTCTCTGCAGGAACGCAGGCTCTCAGGCAGGGAGAGGCCTGGGAGAGCCCAGGCAGCTGGAACCAGACTGCAGAGCTCCCACAGAGTGCACCCACCCCAGAACTCAGGGCCAGAACTGACCCTGAAGCTTAAAACACTCGGGTTCCATCCGAGGGTGGTGATCACAGACTCTGCTTTATAAACCCTCCTGGAACTTTCTGGTGTTACCCTCAATGCAGAAGACAGGAATGCTCACCTTTGTGCCCTGTATATGTATTTGGAGTTCCCAGTGAGCCTGTACAGCAGCAGGAACACATAAGCACTGCCAGCCACCCCATGGCATATCCCAGGGCCCTTCTTCAGCAGCCCTTTCTGCCAGGTGAGCTCTCCACAGCGGATACAAGTGTCCAGATATTGAGGCTTCTTGGAAACCAGGTAAGCTTTGGCAAACAGATATGCAATGCCTAGGAAAAGAGCAGGGAGACTGTCTTTTGTAATAAGCACACCAAGGGTTTCACAGAACACAGTGCAGTCTTGTGCTCTACACATGTCAGCGTAGCCTCTAAATGCTCCATGTGGAGGGGGGAGTACCTGCTGTGCTAAAAACACACAGTAAGATGTACTTATCCACCCCCTGTGACAACTCCACTTTCAATCTTTTCAAGTTATTACTGAATGTCAGGGTTTACTCTAACATTTCCAGACTTCCATTATTTTAAAAGAGCAGTCACATTTTTGCCTTTAAACGGTAAACTCTTAGCACTGTCTTCTATTGGCTCCAAATTCCCGTTCACCTCACCTGCTTACACTGACAGAAACACAAGGAAGGGCAAGAAAATTTCTTACACTGGCAACAGATACAAACTTTTACTAAATGAGAAAAAGAAACTTACTCTTTTTTTGCCCCAATGAAGCCTACCTTGCTTTATTCTTGTCATACACAGTTGTGCATACTAACTTATGCTTAAAAAAAAAACTATTTGGCTTATTTTATAGGGGATTTAAATAAATTAATCATAATCTTCATCAGAGCACTGCACAGCTCAGTTTATGGTAACTTTGTAAGAATGCACGTGACACAAAACCAACTCAAGTGCCTAAGGAAATGTTTAGCTGACTTGTGGTCTGAATTTAACAAACACTGGAGTAGCTGAAGTGTTCTTGTAAGGTACACCTGTGTTATTACTCAAAAACAGTGATGGGATACAGGTTTTTCTGGGGTAGAACAATAGCAATTAATGAATTTCCACATCTCTAAGTGTAACTTCTTTATGTCCTTCTGGTTTTTTTCAGTCTGGTCGAATTTAACCTGAGATTATCTTCTACACGGAACCACCTAATGTGGAAAAGCAAAGTGATCAGCATCTGGCTATTATGCATAGCATCAAAGGGAAAAGAACCTGGAGCTCCATGGCACCAGTGCACCAGCTCGTTCTCCCGCTCGATGGTCTCCCCCAGCTCAGGGGGCCAGTTGCTGTTCTGCTCCTGGTCCATCAGGAAATCCACACTCTGCCACACCAGCTCCTGGTCTGCTGGCTGCAGGTACTCGTAATAGGAGAGCAACATCTGCAGGATTGAGGAAAGCCCATGTGCTGCACCTGGAAAGAACAGAACAACTGAATTGGAGGGTGGGTTTAGGTTCTGTCTGCAACTCATTGCAACTTGCCCTTGGGACAGATTTCCTTGTCAGAGCAGGGCTCCTTCACCTTCTTCATGCATACTCAAAGAATGTTTGAAATAAAAGATTTCTAGGTGCATAATACCGTATTTCACTACTTCTGTCATTTCTAGTTCCTCTAGCTTTGCAAAAATATGTATGAATTCCTTCTGCTCCCACTCTGATATGACTGAAATTCACTGTATGAAGTTAAAATGAACCTGAACTGAATGCTGTTTCAAGGTGTTACTCTTCTTGACACACTGCTGAATCTGGGGAATATATTTTTTTACTTGCTGAATGCAAATTGAAACTGGGCCATAAATGGGTATTTTGCAGTTACTGACTGACAGTATCAGTGAGCTAACACCTGAATTTCAGCACAAGAACTGTCTGTTCCACCCGGGTCTGTGGAACACACCACTCAGTGACTGCTCTCTGCTCCCCTGCCAGGGAACTGTGAACCAATCTCACACTTTCTGCTGATATTGGGCCCTGAGAACCCCACGAGGGCCCTGCTCAGTGGCCTTTCACCACTGCTCCAGGTGAGCTCCAGGCTGCCCATGAGCAGCTGACCACGTGCCTGAGTGTCCCTGTTACAGCCAAAACCGCTCTGCCAGTCCTGGCACGGCAACAGCAGCTCCCAGAGAACATCCCTGAGAGTGCCCCGAGTGACCTGCTCCACACCACAGCCCTCACTGCCGCTGCTGCCAAGGCAGATTCATTTAGCAGGGCAGAAAGAAGGGGGAATGAAGCTGCTGCCCTGCTGCAGCACAGGAACCTCTGGCACTCCCCAGTGCTTGGCAGCACCAGCCCTTCCCTCCAGCTCCTCAGTCCCTCCTCCTAGCTTTAGGAGGTTGGATGGTCCCAACAGAGTGAGGAGAAATCCCACACTGTAGATTTTAGGTGTTTTATTTCTGAAGTGCCTCCTAGCTCAGCATCTCCACACAGCACCCTCTCAGAGGTGCTGGTGTGTTTTACTCACCAAGATACTCTGTTCCATAGTAGGAATACATCAGGGGGACTGGTTTCCTCTTCTTCACTGCATACTGTTTTCCTGATTCTAGTATGGCCAGGCAAATTGATTTAATTTGTGCTGCAGTCAGGACCTAAACAGAAACATCAAACAAACATCAAGTCTATTTTAATTATTTCATTTTTAAGACATTTTTCAGGAGTCTGCTTTTTTGCCAGTGCACAGGATGCAGCACTGCCTTTAATCTTATAAATATGCTGTAATGTACATCATTATTAGGAGTTCCTTACATAACACAGTTGATTTACATAATGTTTCTCAAAACCAGAGTTTCATCCTGTCTCAGGAAGTGAATGTCAAATCTTTAGCTGCACAGATGAGGTGAAAAGAGGCCCTCTAAGAGTCTTTCCTTCCCAGAGATCCTTCAGCGTGATGGAAGCTGACAACAAGCAGCAGGCAAGCTGCAGAACATCAGCCTCCAGACAGGGGGAAGAGGCATTAGGAGAAGACAAAGGACAAGATTAAAGAAGTAAATGTTACAGGCTTTATTGGAACACACTGACCTAGACAGATTTTTCTACAGACAAGAGTTAAAAAAAAAAAAAAAAAGAAGCAAGGAAGCGTTACTAAATTGCTTACAAATTACAGAAAATCACTACTATGTATGAGAGTTCAGAAACCTCTCAGTAAAAGAATCAGCCTTTCTTAACACATGAAAATGCTAAGAAAAATGAAGAGGGTTCTATGAAGATAGGCTAGCTATGCTTGTGGGGCTTTAGCATCACAAACAGGTTAATGCAGTCCCTAAAAATGACAAATGCCTCACTCTTCGAGGTGTCAGAAGTAAGATTGACAAATCACAGATTTCACCAGATATGACCTTTTCCATGTTAATGATTTAAAGCACTCAGTGAGAAATCAGTTTTACAGGTTTTAACTACATTAATCTAATTACATGCAATTCACTGCAATCCCCAGCAATGCCCTGTGTCAGCCACCTGGCCAATTACTGACCAGCACCTAGGCAATTAAATAATTTAACCAAAGTACTGTTTTAGCTTTAGGGGAAAGCCCATATGGCAGCAGTACTTTGAAGAAATATATTTCAACTTGTGAAAAGAGAACTGAGAAAGCAAAAAGGAAAAATGACACATGAAAAAAAAAGGTAAAGGCTGTACAAATAATCTTGACAAGATAAACAACAATCCTAAAATTAACAGGAATATCAGAATTATTTTGAAATGTTACTGAACACATTTGGGTTTGCTATAATTTTATTATCATAGGATTTACAATTACTTCTTTAAGTTTAAAAAATACTGATAGCTTTAATATGGAGACAACATCTGTTATAAATGGTATTTTCTCATTTGGACTGTAAAAGATGCTCAGATAATTAATGCTACTTAAAACTTGACTGAAAACTAATGGCTGAAAGATCTTGTTTGTGTCTCACCTTGCTCCATGATAACAAAGGATTTTATTACAGCTGCTCCAAATGACTCTGGTATTTGTACAACCTGGAGAACAACCTAGTTCTCATCTTGATTAGTGTTCTTTAATGTTACTGCAGTAGAATTAAATAAGCCATTAACATCTGGAGACTTCATTCATTTTCAGTCATTTTTAAATTAATTATCTTCACAGAATTTAGAGAGATGGTTTGAATCTTAAGCAAATGAGAGCAAAGACATGGTGAGAAACATTGAATTCTCTCCAGAGCTCTCATTTTACTGTCTTGAAATTTGGGACCTACTCCTCTGAATTCCATACCTTGTAAAAGCATTAATAAGGTCATCCTTTAAAAATAAATGTGAAGGATAATTTCGACTAATTGTAATTCTCAAAGGCAAAGGCACGTGGGTTAGAAAAATCTTAATCAGTTCCTTTTCTATATGTGATGATTCCTTCACTTATTATTATCAACTGGCTTTCAATACAAACCATGTTTTGCTAAGCTTATTTTTATGTTCAGCACATTTAATTTTTAAACTAAACTAATGACTGGTTTAGAATGCTGATTGTGTATTTTAAATGGATATAAACTTCTACCCAAATCCAGCCTTCCACAGTGCTGCATAAAGAAGTATCAGCTAGAGAAGAATGCACTGTTCACTGTTTTTTAATATAAAGTAAGTGTAAAAAGTCAAAACACTTGAGCACTATGAATACCTCAGTCTGTACACAGAATACCCTTTTGGCTGGCATAATGAAATATGCTAATGAATGTCACCTCTTTTTCAGAATGCGAAAGAAGCCTATATGCAAAGACAGATGAAAAATGGTATTAAAAAGCATGAATGAATGGCAGAAATCAACCCACCTGACCCAATTCCATGTGACGGAAGAAAATGGGAAAGAAAATGACCTGTGTTATCTTGAAAACAACCTTATTTCTGGCCTCTCTGACTTACACCAGGTAGATGTGTCCTAACTAACAGCTAAACAAATAAATCTTTATGTGGACAACAAATACCTCTTACCAAGTCACTCAATCCACAGTCACTGCAGGGCTGCTGCCTGTTTCCCAGAACACTTAAATATGAAGGATTTGCATTTGCTCCTTATTCTGGGAAATGGCTGACTGGAACAGAAACTCTCACTCACCATCACTATTAGTGGCCTGCCAAAGGCTGAATAATCAGCAATCACACTTAAGATCTCCATTGGTTTGACACATTTTACTTCAACTAATTTTGTGTTAAAACCGCCTTAGATTTCTGTCACTTTACAAAAAAAAAAAAAAAAAAAAAAAAAGTCTGTGCTATGGTCCCTCACAGTAACTTTAATAAAACAGCTAAATCTTATGACCAAAACAACAATCATAAAATGCATTAATCATAACCACAGACAGTCCAACTGTGGTCCTACAAACTTCATTTTCATTTCAGTGTAGCTGCAATGCCTTCGCCCCTGGGAATTACGGAAGTAATGTTTAATTAGGGACAGAAAAGAAACAGACTGATCATCCTCAAGGCTTTCAAACAATAATGGTATATTGATATCACACCCTCTGGAGCCATCAAATGCTTCTGATGCACAATAAAGCAAATACAAGAAAATGCTACCTAGAAAAAAATTTCATGCTTGAGATAAGATACACATTATGAGAATATGAGCAAAGGTAAAATTACTTTTCATCATGTTAGTACTTGAATGGAAGACTAATGGCATGAAGAGATATACTGACAGTGCTTTAAAATTTCACCTAATTCCTTTTTGTATTCTTAAAGACATCACAACCTGTTCTACCACAGAATTACAGGATGCTTTGGGTTGGAAGGCACCTTAAAGACCATTTAGTTCCAAGTTCCCCACCATGGGCAGGGACACTTTCTACTAGACCAGGCTGCTCAAAGCCCTGTCCAACCTGGCTTTGAACAGCTTCTCCACAACAACCTGGTCCAGTGCCTCACCACCCTCACAGCAAGGAATTCCTTCCTAATATTTAGACCAAACTTGCCTTCTTTCAGTTTAAAGCCATTTCCCCTTGTCCTGTCACTGCATGCCCATGTAAAAAGCCCCTCTCAAGCTTTCAGCTATTTATCAAACACACACATCATACATGTTCCTTTTCCAGCTTAAGTAGAGGTGGCCTGCCCACTTGAGCCAAAAGAGGTGATTTTGTCTCAGCTGATGTTAGAAATGACCACTTTAGTCTCCTCACTAGATTGAAGTTTGGAATACATGCATTCCACATTCTCCTTGAACTTTTTGAATCAATTGGTTGCTGGAGTTATTTTATTTTCTATTCTACATCATTGTCTGGTGATGCTGAGTGCTGCCAAATCATTGCTCCACTCACACTGGTGACAGCTACATTCTCATATATGAGAACTGTTACTTTAAGCACAATACAGAGGCAGCACTGTAACACCTTCTCTTTGTACCACTGTCTGTGTCTAGGAGCCTGACTTGCAGTAAAAAAGCCCTGTGATTGTTCATAAAGTCTCTCCATTTTTCTGTGGTGCCACTGCAGACAATATGCCTTTTCCCATAAAGGCACTCCACAATTTTGTGAATTATTTAAGGCAGGTCCTTAATTCTGTAAATCTCTCTTAAAAGCTAGCCAAGAGCACTATGTCTACAGCAATCAAAGAGCATCATTCTGGGTTTTGTTAGCAATCTCTCACCCTGAGATTGTTTTGTGTGAAGTCAATAATTTCACAACTCCTTTTAATCTACTAAGGGAGATTTCGCAATTATTGGTTGTGACAGTGCTGAGCCCCATGTACGTATTTTGAAAACTGGAGACAGAAATCTTGACCTTGAGAATTAGGCAAAAAGCAACAGGATGAGCTCTTCTGATTAGAGTAACGTTTTCAGCACTTTCTCATTCCTCTGAATGCTTGTACAAACCCCTTGGCTCATTTTGAAAACCACTGCTACATCAAACTGCATACTGTATGGAGTGCATTTGATGACTGGAAGCTTTTAATTCTTTTAACAGGTCTGTATTTATTTCCTTAGAGCTCTTTCCTGTGACAGAAGGCATTACTGCAGCCAAGTATCATTATCTTTTGATAGATGCACGAGCACTTTCAGGAGGTAACAGCTACAGTTACATTACTGTGGAAAAATTTTCTATGCACATAAAAACATTTAATTATGCACCTAACACATCAAATCTCTCTCTGTTACACTTCTAAAAAGCCATTTACATGAATTTGATTGTACGCTTCTTCTGATGTTGTACAAAGTGTCAAAATAAGCTGAAGAAAATGTGTCAGTCTGCAACAAACCTAACAGGAGCTTTGCCATTGCCCTCCCATGCTGGTAGGCCAGCAGAGGGAGCTTGTGAATTAGTTACAATAACTCAAAATGCTGCAAAAAAAGATGCACATATTTGTGTGCAGCAGGACAGCAAACACTGGAGTCAGCTTGGTAATTCCATGACATGTACTGCAGCACGTGGTATTTAAGTTCATTCCTTCAGCTTGATCTTTTCCTGCCAAAGGCAGGGACTGGCATCATTCTGGAACCTTTCTATGCAATGTCAGCCAGGCTTTTGCCTTTCAGATGATGATAACACCTGAAGCCACGGAAGAGTAGCAGGTACAATAACCCCTTGGTGTTATTCCAGTTTGATTCATGTATCTCTCATGTGGCACAGTGGGAAACTCAGCTCCAAGTACACAGACACAGAAGCTCACAAGTCTGCTTCCCTTGGGAGCACTGTCAAGTATACCCTTCTTTTAAAGATAAAAAATATACGGTTTTAAATCTCCTGAAAACTTTGGTCAATAAATTAGATTAGTTCCAGAAGTACTGTTCCTTAAGCAGGCTGTTTGATGCTGTAATAGCACCATGTACTGTCTTGAGAGTGTACCTCCCTGAATTTCTCATATTAACACAACTATGTGACAGTGTGGTCACACTCAGAACAACTATTACTGTGATTCTGCCAGTTCACTGGAAAATGATACTTGACTGCAATCTTGAGTAAGGCAGACTTCCCTATAGATCCCACTGGCATTGCTTGTTTTTAACATGTAAATTTGGGGGTTTTCAGGCTTGCTCTTTGCTTCAGCACCATGGAAAGAGCAAAGCCAGTCCTGTCCTGTTTAGTGCGTCACTAATCATGATTCCAATCAGAAACTGAAGCCTGCCTTTATTCCTGATCAATCAGATTACTGGTAAATGAGACAATACAGAAGTTTTGTTACATTAACAGAGTACAAAACTTCCACACAGTCCTACCTGTGTAGCACTAAACCCATCAAATTCTGCTGTTAAAGCTGTCCTTCAGAAGGGGAACATGAAGTGTTGCACAAAAGGATGAAGCACAGCTGTCACTGTGGACAGGTGGCTGGCTCAGAGCAGCTGGTGCTGCTACACAGTTGGTCAAATGCAATGAGCATCTCAATTCCTTATGTCTCCATTTAAAAACTGGGTTTCAAAGAAAAACAATTGGCCCTTTGTGGTGGGTGACAACATTCGGGGTCTTTGTGTGCACTGTCCACAGACACTTCTCTCCCTTGTGATTGTCACTGACGGGCATTTTGATTTCTCCTAAGGTAAGAGCAGCAGGTAGGAATTGGAGGAGTGCCCAGTTAGCCCAATATCCAGCAGCATTTTACACCCTTTCTGCAGGTTGATGTCAGTGGCAATAATCACAGCTTCCCCCACCCCTGGAGTACATTCAGCTCCCTGGCAGGAGGGTGTAGCCAGGTGGGCATTGGCCTCTTCTCCCAGGGAACCAGTGACAGGACAAAAGAACAGTGTCTGAAGCTGTGCCAGGGGAGGTTTAGCTTGGACATTTAGAAGAATTTCCTCACAGAAAGGATGATTAGACATTGGAAAGGACTGCCCAGGGAGACACTGTCCCTGGAGGTGTTCAAGGGAAGGCTGGATGTAGTGCCATGGCCTGGCTGACATGGTGGTGTTCAGTCAAAGGTTGGATTCCATGATCCCAGAGGTCTTTTCCAACCTGATTGTTTCTGGGATTCTGTGATCATGGAAGCAATCACACAGTTCCTCACGCATGGTATTCTCTTTTTAAGGCATTTCTCCCTAGGTGTTCTCATTGTAGGACAAATCACAATGCCCAGCAGGGACAATGGGAAGGGAGAGGGTGTGTGGAGGGGGAGGAAGCACAAGACCCGAATATCTTTTGTTGCTGCTGTACCTTTCTTCAAGCCCCCTCTATCCTGGGTTAATGAAGAGAGAGGGAAACCTGAGTTTCTCCTAGTTATACTCAGGCTCCCAACACCTCTTACTCTGCTGCACCACCTGGCTGGACACACGTGTCCAGTTGTAATATAGTGGCTCTCCCAGGTCTTGGGAAGGAAAAAACAGCTCTGCATCACTATCATGACTTGAAGAAAGTAGGGAAGCACCACCCCTCTGCTCTCTGCTGCTGGAGAAATGAAGCAAGGAGAATGTCAAGGAACAGATCCCAGATCAGAGCAGTTGAGATAATCACCAGGACTGAGGAGGCATCAGCCTGCCCACTGAGAGCTGAGGTCCTGGCCAGCAGCAAAGGCAGCAGGGCATTTCTCAGGAGAACCAGTCCAATCACAGGACAAGTGAGGTATCCCGGGATGCACTCCTGTGCTGAGGCTTTTGAACAGCAGCTGTCTGCACCCCAGCTGCATGTTCTCTGCTGCCTAGTCGAGGGTTAGAGTTACCACAGAGCACAGAGAGCCAACAATTTAATTTCAAGCATCTCTCCCTAGAATTGCGACCAATTCAAGAGCATGAATTGAAAAGCGTGTTTAAAAACATTAAAAAGATTTGCAAATTAAGTGAGAAACAAACCCAGCACTGCTTGGAGAGGCTTTTTCTTACATCACAGAATTCTACCCCAACGTTTTCCAGCAGGCATGTAAAATTCTATTTTTTTTTTCTTTTTCATTATTATCATTGACTAGCCCCATAACACATGGCTGAGCAATTATGGGGACACAGAGCCTGAGAATTGGCAAAAATTGATGTATCAGAGATCACCTTTCTGCAATCCAGATCCTTGTTTGGAGCTCCTGTGTATCAACCACTCCTTCACCAGACACAGGAGCAGTTTATGAGAGCTGCAAATAAGCAGATTACTGCTGCATGGATACTGCTTTCCTTCCCATTCTCCCCTCACAGGTAGGAAGAAGATTATTCACGTATAAACTTCATCAGTGGGAAATCCTTTGACTCTGTTTAGTCTCAGTCAGAAAGCAAATCAGTGCATGAGCTCTGTAATTAGCTCATGCCAAAAACACAGCACAGAGTTGTCAATTCCTGATGGGAGATTTATCCTTCTGCATTCCAGATGGGCGTCCCTGACAGTGCTGCATTATGATGCCAAGCACCTTACCTTGCACTCCTGTTGGGGTAACAGGCAGCCCAGTGTGCTGTGCTGTGCTGCCCCAGGATCCCAGCTCATTTACAGCACTCCCAGGCAAGGAACATCTGCTCTGCCTGTGTCTGCTGGACCAGCTTACTTCCCCTTAACAGCAGGTCTGCTGCTTCTCTGGAAGTGATTCCACACCTGCATCTGTTCCACAGGCATTTCTTGTGGTACCAAAGCTGTCCTGGTGCTTGGACTGGTTCATGAATGCAATCTATGCAGAGGCATAACAAGAACTATCCATTCTTCCAGCTCCAGAGCAGCAGGAAACAGGATTCATGAAAGAGCCCTTGCAAGAGATGAAGTCTCTGTAACCAGGAATGAGAGACCCTCCCCTAACACTGCATTAACCCAGGGCTTTAGTCTGAATTTAAAAATGATCCAAGTCCAGTTCACTCGGGCACTGCCATTTGCTACTTGGAACTTAGGCAGGTTGTTTCTTGGAAAAAGGAATTTATTAGTGTGTGTACACATCTGCAGGTCAGCAGGAGATGGGCAGAACTCAATTTCGAGTCACTCAGTAAAGGCTAACATTAGTCAAGGGGACACTGACCTAGACTTAGAGTTCTCCAGATGAAAATGGCAACTGGATCTAGAGACCAGAGAAAGTTGATGAGCCATATTTGAAGATGACTTGAAGGTCTCCAGAACAAACTGGACACTTCTGTTTCTTCATTCTTTTACTTCACTGGTAAAAGATGTGAGCTCTCAAATCCCGCCCCCCCCCAAAAAAAAACCCTAAGAGATTATACTTAAAAGCAACTATGTGAGAGAAGGCAACTATGTAATACAACAAATTAAAAGTACAGGATTAGGTCAGAGAAAATTTGATTGCTAGTTCCTTGAGAATATCCCTAAGGATGCTCATCATTCAATTCATCTAAAGTAACACTGTATCTTAATCACTCACAGTAATGGAAAAGTGCCTTCTCAGCCTCATGCAGCACTTTATTTTTTTGTCAAAGTCACTTCAACTATTACATCATTCTTATGGCTTTTAATATCAAAGTCCTCATTGACCTGAATGGCTCTTCACTGAGGAGACTGCTACTCCTGGCAAGTATCATGTAAGAAATGCTGGAAATTTTACAAGTTTTTTAGGGTTTCTTTGTCTTGCTAATAGCACCACAGGGCTGGCTCATGGTTTGTTTGGACTGATAATTCTGTCTGAGTTAGCCCTTAAAGACCAAGTCTGCAGGAACATGAATTACTTGACAGAGTAAAATGCTGACCTCACTTGCAGAAGCTGCATAGAGACAAGCAACAGATACAGCTGAGCAAACTCTTCAAACATTGATCCTGCTCTCATTCCAGTCAGTTTGGAGGGAACTGACCAGCACATGCACTCACTCATTGCTCTGAACCAATGTGGAATGCATGACTTAGAGACAATTAATCGCTTTTTTCCAAGGCTGTGCATATTTTATGGCTATTGAAAAAAGCTCCATTTATAAGGAGTAGTTCCCCCTCAGACTCTCAAAGAACTGTCAACAAATGTTCTCAAGAAGACTGTCTCCTGCGATGAGCCAGGCAACACAACATTTTCTGCATCTAAATGAAAGAGACTAAAAATTTCAGTGAGATATGAGGCACCACTCCCCTGAAGCCAGAATTCCAAATAATGGTCTGTACTTTCTGTGAAGGCAGAGCTCTGCACTCGTGCTGTAGATCTTCTTCGCTACATTGTCTGAAGAATTAAAATAAAACTAAGAAGTTGGAAAAATTAAAATAAAGGACTGCAGTTTATATACAGACCAGGAAATTGTATTGGATCAAATTATCTCTCATCTTGCTTGATAGTTTAACAGAATTCACTTTTGAAACTAATATCCTAGGTCATGGTTCACAGATATAGTTGAGATTGTCAGACATCTACAGTTTTCCATGGGGAATTTTTTTTTCTGTCAAGACTACAGGATTTGGCCTGGACTACACCTGTCAAAAACATTTTACCACTCTTCCACTAATCAAACATTACAATGTAAGCAGTGGTACATCCATTTAATTTTACATGTGAAGTGTGTTGCTGGGTGTCACAACTGATTTCTTTCTTCTTTTTTTTGGTTTCCTGGGTGTTTTGTTGAGCATTGTTTACATGGCTGCAACTCACAAAATACACCAGGGATATTTAAAACTCAGGGACATTTGAAACTCAGAAAACAAGCATTTCATTCTATACATTATTAGGCAGCCTTATATTTTTTCCCTCTTTATGTTAAAAATACTGCATTCCTTTTCTGTCACCATCATCCAGTCCTTTCATCTTGCTCATGCAAGAATTCCCAGTCTGTTTCCAGTGCCTGCAGGCTTGTTTTGTGAGTGTTGTCCTCCTCCTCCTGTACAAGTGAACGTGCGTCATTCACAGGCTCACCAAACTAAATAAGAAAACAGAAATGTCTCCTCACAGCCTCGTGGCAGAAGCGTTGGAACCAAAAAAATTGATGGAGGAGGAGGGAAGGCTACAGAAAGTATCACTTGGAAATCTATCCATAAAAGGCTGTATAGCCTTGTTACTGTTAAAACTTGCAGAAATTAAACACTACTCATTCCTTCCTTTCAGATTAAGGTTCAGAAAAAGAACACAGCTGCTGCCAGCATCAGAGGCTCCCAACTACAACGCCTCCAATGCAACAGGGCTTTTTTCTACATTTAAAATGAATAAAAGCTTGGACTTTTATAACATGCTACCTAGAGATGCATGGAATGCCCCGACAGTGGCTTTATCACACGGGTACAGCTCCCCCTGACCTCCTCGAAATCTGACTTGGAGGTACCTAAATCTGTGTGTGACAATTTGCTCAGTGCTGTGAACAGGTTGCTATCTCTGCTCCGTGTATTGCAGCACTGAGGAAAGCAAACAAAGTGCTGGGATGCATGAGAGTAAGACTGAAATTATTATTTAACAGCTACTTTAGCAGTGATTGTTTTGTTCTTTCTTTGGGTAATTCTCTGGGTCTGTTCTCCCATTATTGAAATAAGCAAAGCAAAACAAGAAGTCAAGCAGAAACAAGTACTTTAGAGGTAATTAAGAAAGTCTTCTAAGTGAAGCTAACATCTGTTTTCTGGACAGGAGAGAATGTGTTAAAGGAGATAACGTGCTAAAGAACACAAAAAATTATTTAATATTGCAATGTACGAACAAAATGATAGTTTCTGAAAAGCTGCAAGTTTAAAGGCAAAATATCCCTCTGCTCCCCCAAGACTCAAGTAAGCTAGGGAAATTATTTCTGCAAAATTTATCTGAGTCCACTCACATTGTGCAATTTTAACAAACCAATTGAACTTTTCCATAATTGAGAATTTTTAGAGAGATCTTTGGCTTAGCTGCCAGAAGTGCTCAATCACTCCAACTGAATTTAATCTGAATTCTTCAGAGCCCATGTTGTGTAAATAAATAATTTCTCACCTTTCAACTCACCCAATACTACAATGTAAGAACATTTATTCCTGACTGTGAGAGACTGCAGTGTTAATGGTTAATGACTCATTTGCCATTTGTGCTTTGCTGGGGCTGGGCTTGCATCCCCTGAGGGGCAGGGAGTGAGTTTTTGGGTGTATGGTGGTGAAGCCTCTGGTAAGACCGAGGGTGTGAGCACCCACCATAGAGGGCTCCAGGCCAGGCAAGAGGCAGATCCTGCAGGGTGGGATGGTGCTTTTGACCATGCCAGTTGTCCTCCCTCAGTTGTAAAATTCCCCCTGCTACCCCAGGGAAAAGTCCTGAGGATGTTCATCCCATCTGAGGGGGCATAACTGGCTCAGCTAGATTAATGTGAGAGGCAAGAAGGGGCCATAACCCATCAAAGACCCCCAAAGCACCCCCAGAGTAATTTCTGAGGCTTTCCACCAAAGGACTGAGAGCTCCCCCACCGGGGAAGGTACCTGGGCATTCTCACCAAGCCCAAGCACACATTAACCCATTGAACTCTGTGTTTTGGGGGCTTCCCCCACCCCTGATGCATCAAGACTGCGACCATTACTTTGATCAATGGACATCCAAATTGCAACAATCAAGCCTCATTGAAGGATCCATTGGCGGGATTTCTTTCTACTCTTATGCTTTTTTTTCTTTTCCCTCATACATTTATTTAAGTGTTACTCTTATGCTTTTCTATTGCTATATTACTATAGATAGTAATAACCAAAATTATTATTTTATGGCCACATACCTGCTCTCCTTTGGAACAGCCAAACTGTTCCAAAATAAACCCTATGTATATATATATTTACAAATACCAATCATTCAGTGTTGTTTCACTGTAATCTGCCCCAAGGGATCTATTAACAAGAACCTGGGTTACTCTTGCCTTCATGCACTGCCAGATGTCAACTCTCAGAATTTAGCCCATTGATTCTGGAAGAAAAATAAACCCTTGTGTTTCAGAGCATAAAGCTAGTCCTTAATAAAAGCAGGTGAGGCATGTCACAGACAATACACTCCAGAATCACTTCCCACAGACATTTATGTAGCTGAGTCATCCAGCACTGGTACAAGACATTAAACCAGATGGAGCACTGGAAACAAATCTTGAAGGAGAAAGATTTGTTTACACACTATAGTGCTCCTCACTGCAATCAAGTGGAAGCATCCAACTGTCCATGCTGTGCTGTGTGTGAAACAGTTTTAAAGCTTTTATTTAAACCTGTTGTGCAGTTATTGTGCCCTGCCATGCTGCAACAGTTGCTTCCCATGCTGTCACTTCAGGTGGCAGAGTTTGGGGCACGTCCCTCCAGGCTGGGCTCTGAAGAATGTTCGAGTATTAAATGGGAGTAATTTCAATCAGAGGTGCAATGAGATGCTCCAGCCATCAGCACACTCTGCTTAGAGGCATCAGCTCAAATCACTGCACTGTGTCAGAAAAAGAAGGGAGGTGAATTGGAATTACCAGGTCTGTGATGAAATCTCAAGGTTATTTCATACAAAAAGGAAGACCCCTACTTGTACTGTAATTTGCTCAGAGCCCATTTGGTCTTAAAACCTGCCAGGGTGACAAGAGGTGAACACATTCTGCCCTTGCTACTGGGAGAAGATGCGATGCCAAATTTGCTTTTACTCCACAGCAGGTCAGACCCTCGGGACTCTGTGAGAAGAGCACTTGCAGCAAACTGGGATGAGCTAGGTGGGATGTGCTCCCCAGCTGCAGCTTTACAGCCTCCTTTGGAGGATGTAGAGGTGACTTATGGCAGGTGAGATGGAGTGCAAACTGCCACTACCTGTGGGAAGAGTGGAAGGAGTTGCATAAATACCATGGAGAAAAGACAGCACTATAAATCTGTACCAGAGCTCCACACATGGGGAGTGATGGAGCTGTTGGCTTATGAATTTTGGCATGGCTTATGTGGCCCTCAACACAGCACTCTCAGGACTTGCAACCATAAAGAGATGCCCAAAATTATCTCCAGGACATAAATCAGGTGCCTCGAACATTTAAGTGTATCCAATTTTATTCACCAGCCTGGGAAAGTTTTGACTACAAAACTTTTGATGTCTTGGCATCCCGGGTGAGTTTTAGGCAATGGAAGGGTCTGAGGAATCACAGAGTGAATACACAATATCTCTGTTGGATGGTTCAGCTGTGCAGGGAGTCCAAAATGGCACTGACCTTGTGGATGCCATGTTGTGATAATGAGAACTGGTTATGGCTTTTCATTGATATTAGCTGTTCATTCCCACGGAGAACACATGCAAAGGAACATAAGGAGAATTTACATTAAAGTAAGCATTGAACTCTGATGTATTCAGGCCCTGTCATGTCCAGCTTATTTGAATCTCAGTTTCTTCCTAGCATACAGGATAAGTGTTACAGATATTTCTTTGCAGATACACATGCTTACACTAAAAAATAAAAATGAACTTTGTTTTAGCTCATTTTTTAATCTCTTGAGCTGTTTTTATACTCTCCCTCTGCCTGTGCATAACGTCTGGCACTTGCTTCAGTTTAAATGCCAAAGCAATTCTTATCCAGATATCTGCCTCTTCTGGATCATTAATGAAGATAATAAATAAGGCTGGTTGCTACATCAGTCCCTTATTAGTACTTATGATTAGCTTTGCTTGTAGTCTTTCAGCCAATTCCAAATCCACAATGTCCCCATCCAAGCCAGCATGAATTAAGTTTTCAAAGAAGATTATCTTTGACACGGCATCAAAAGATTTATTCAAATGTAAACAAGGTATTGGCTACTTTCATCAACCACTAATTTTATGATTCTGTTGTTTAAACAAGTGATCTTCTTGTCTCAAAAGACTTCTTTATTCTATGCCATGCTGCTTTACATGCACAGCTCTACTGTGCAGATCTTTATGAGGCATGTGGCACTGGAAGTATGTCTAAATATTTGCTGCTGAGGAACAATGTGGCTACCTGTGAAATTAGTTAAATGAGGTAAACACCAGCATCATTCACAGGCTAACTAAGGCATAAATCAGTCACTTTAAAGTAGCACCAGCACTCCTTCAAGCAGGGGGAATTCTGGAGAACTCCACACTGTTATTGTGCCACTTTTACTTTGTGTGATGATCTGCAATTTGTGCCATGCCAATAAACCACGGAATAGAAATATCAACTCAAGCTACAGGAAGAATGCTGACAACATAATGCAGGAAAACCAGATGAAGGTGACCAAGTCCTCTGAGTCATCTGAAATTCACTCTGTCCTTAGACAGTGGTAGCAGCCTGATGTAGTAAAAATCCTGATGTTCGGTATGTGGCTCCCAGATACTCCAGGGCACATTGACAAGATGTCTCTGAAGCAAGAGACAGAAACAAAAGAGTTTCCAGTGGCATCCAGTGCCATTAGCACTGCCTGGAAATATGCCCACAACTCCAAGTCGTATTTCAAATACCGACAGTCACTTATAATTCAACACTGCCACATTTCAAGGGCAGAGTGAGAGTCAGGGGATTTATCTGAGGAAGTGTGGAATACTGTGCTCTTTAAAACGTAGCTTACTTGGTAAGTAATGGGATTACTATCTGTACTTTTCTCCTAGTTGAAAGATTGCCATTTGGTACTATAATAGAATTAGGAAAATTTTATCAGTCTTCCCTTTGTGCTACTTTTTCCCAGTTCTCAGTAAATCAAGTAGACTTTGGGAAAAAGAGACTGCTGTGTCAGAAGGCACAATTCAGATTACTCCAAGAGTTCAAACCTCACACAGCAAGAAGGAAGGATAAGAGCCATGAGACAAAATCACACCACTGCCAACAGTAATAAAGAAATATTCACAGCTCTTGGCCATTAGCTTGCATGTAATTAACTAACAGGAATTATTATTACTTCAATGTTACAGATGACACACGGTGCCCTGGGAGCACTCAGTGCCATCTTCTCTTCTGCTGGATTTGTCATTTTACATGATTGTTCTCTGCAGCCCCACAGGAGAAACTGAGTGAAGTGAGACAGGAGGGCCCCACAAAGCTATTTCTGGACCTACAGATCACAAAGTGTGTTTTCCAAGGCAAGCCTGTTAAGTCAAAATATATGTATTTAAAACTCTTTACCAGATGCCTTTCATACCTTCATTTGTGTGCTTATTATTCTGATGCCCTTGGAACAAAACAGCTTCATTTCAAGGGCCCAGAAGGACACTGAAGTTGTCTGATGACTGCCATGCAGAATCTGAAAGAGATTCCATAAAAATAACGACAGAAAAGAACCCCAGTGCTTGAGGGGTGTCCTGGCCATCTGCAGACACTGGGAAGAATGTTTTCTCATCCCCTGGCCTGTAATTCAGCTTTCAGAAAAGGGTTTTGTGTTTTCCCCCCGATGCATCCTTGGCTGCTCACACATCACACAGGACAGGGAGCTCTCCTCCTCCACTGGCAAACAGCAGCCTGAGGTGTTTGATTAACACAGCCAGGAGATGATGTTCCTGCAGTGCAGGGGCACAGGCATTTTTAGGGTATTTCTTGTCTTCTTTCAGTGATGGGGCAAGGTCTAGCTCCTGCAATCATCCAGGCATTTTCACTAACAGACACTCAGAGCTGCAGGGCTGTGAGGCCCTTGAGAAGCCTTTGAGCTGCAGCATCCACTAAACCAGAGGAGAAAAGAAATCTTTACACCAAAACTTTTCAGATCCACAACCTTCCCAATTACCTGCCAGAACCAGGAATGATTTTGTCAAACCTTAATATTTAGCTACTAAGAGCAGATTCTGCCCTTCCTTGATACAGCAAAGACTGACAAGAGGACAACGGTGCTGAGTGGGTCCTTTTGACCCTTCTGGATTTCCCTGCTTGCAACTGCAAGAGAAAAAAATTGCAACCCTTCACTCATTGACGGTACTAGAGGAAGTCAGAGGAGGTAGAATGGCACTGTGAGCCTGCTTTTGGGGAAAAGAGGCAAATGGAGTGTGTTTTCTATGTACTAACTCAGGGATTGCTCAGCCTGCAGAGGAGAAGGCTCTGTGGAGATTTCATCCATGTGTATACACACCTGACGGGGGAGAGCAGAGGAGACAGCCAGGATCTTCCCAGCAGTGCCCACTGACAGAAAATTCCACTTAAATACAAAAATAAAGCCTTTTTACTCTAAAGGTGGGCAAGCACAGGAACAGGTTGCCTAGGAAAGGCACAGAGCAGAGATATTCAAAACCAAGTGGGCACAGCCCTGGGCAATCTGCTCTTGTGGGCCCTGCTCTGAGCAGGGGGCTGGACCAGGACATCTCCAGAGGTGCCTTCCAGCTGTGGCCATGCTTTGACTCTACAAATGAGCCAAATCCAAATCTGAGTATGCTCATCCACTGTTCAGGTAAATGGTGTGGATTTTATTCATTCAGGGACCCTTAGATTCAAGTCCAAGTTTGACTCAGCTTACCTGTGTGTTGTTTTTTTAAAAATATTTGTTTTACCAAAAAAAGCTACCAGTCCCACAGTGCTTAGAGAGTAAAATCAAAGCAGGACAAATGCATTCACACTACAGCTCTGTCTACATTTTGCCTTCTGTATGTGGAGCAGTTAAATGAGCATTATTTCCAGGCATTTTTGATGGCATAATAAAACACATGTATGGATGAAAATAGCAGCCTGACATAAGAAAGCTCATGATTGATTCAGCTTTGCAAGACCAAAAACAAACAAATCAATATTTATTTAAAGAGCCTGAACAAGTTTCTTTTTCTGTTCTGCTGCTAAGAATTTTCCCTGAGCTCATATTTGACCAACTTAGTTCTGATCAAATTTAAACAGGTCCATGTGGAATGTGTATCTTGCAGTCCATTGCTATTATAACTGGAATTCTGACTACTTAATTTCTGGCTTAGTCTCAGAAAACTAAAGCAAGTATAGCATTAGCCATTTCACAGATGGCAAAAAGAAGAGACAACATTGAGCTTTATCTTTACATTAGCAACTAAAGTAAATCACAAGAACAGACTAAATTTAACCTCGAAACACTTCAGATTTCACTTACTCCTTGATTTGTAATTGAGACAAAATAACTGACTTAATACAGCCCTCTCAGATATATTGTTCCAAGTGTACTTCCACAAAAGAACCCTTATCACTTCACAATGTCCCCTGGATATGTAATGGCACACCTCAAGTTACAATGCAGAATAAAATATTCCCAGTATCCAGGGAACAAAGGAAAAGAGGTTCTCTAGGTGGCATTAATGACACAAAGCTCCTTCAGCTGAAGAAGCTTCTCATCTTGCATATCACAGCACCCTGTTCAATGATTCCCTGTCTCCACATGACCCCTGGCCACTTCACTTGTTCAGAGACTTTTCCTAAAGAATACCTGTCCCTGAGCTCAGCCCATTGAAAGGCTGCTGGATAATGGCAGGTCAGTGCCACGCTGGTGTGAGATGCAAACACCTTACTCAGCTGTGTATATGGAAAAAAGACCTGCAAGAAACTGAGTTATCTCTGCTAAACTAGAAAAGCCTTTGCCAGAACCATGTGTCCAACTTCTGGCACTCTTCAGGAAAGGTTGGGGGAGACTGGCAGAGTGCAGTGGGAATGACCAGAGGTGTAGGAAACACGACACACATGGGAAGACTGGGAGGATTAGGATTGTTTAGAGAAGAAAAAAAAAAGGGTAAAAATTTTAACAGTCTTGAAATTATAAAGAAGTTCTGCAGAGAGGAACAAAGTTTCTTGCTATTTCTCAATGGAGAGCACAAGGAAAATCAGCAAATTACAGCTTTAATTACAGCAGGATCCAGATTAGTCATTAGGCTGGACTTTCTAACAGCAGTGTCTCAGACATCCAGGGCAGACTGCAGATCAGGGTATGAGGAGCAAGTCAGGGAGGGGCTGCCAGCAATGACAGGCACAGGTACACCTTCCTGTGGGCTAAATTATCTCTCAAGGTCCCTGTCAGCTCTCTGATTGTGGCAGGATATTATTTGGTTGTCAGGACTGAGCAGACAAACTGCAGAATGCCACCAGTACGGAATAAGCAATAATTACCATCTTCCAATTCTGCACTGACCCACCAGCACAGAGCTCCTATGTCCTGTGCTCCTTCTAGAGCCAGGCCCACACATTTTTAAGAGCAGCCTTCATTTCCTCAATGCTGAAATCTAAATATGAGCAGCACATCCCCAATTTATAATCCTCAACCATGCTAACATTGTACCAATGAGGGATTGGAAGCATCCTGTGAAGAAAAAGATTAACCACACAAAATAGCTAAATTAGCTATTGGCTAAATAGCCTTGGACAGATAGAAGGTGTATCTATCTGCTACATTTTTTTTTCCTCCCAGATAATTCAATGCTATCAGACATCCATTCCATCTCACTCATGAGCCACTGTTCTTCAACAAAAGATACCAAGCCATTAAAATGAAGAATTCAGGAATGCTGATCTACTGCAAAAATAGATTTATGGTTCTTCTCTCAGACATCAAAATATACTGAACTGAGAAACACCAAATGACTCAGCCACAGCTTGGACTGCTATTAAAATACTTTCTGATCGTGTTTGCCTAAAATGAAACAGCTATTTTAATTATTTTGCCTTGGTATTCCAGCTCACTAAGTATCAATTGAAAATAAGCCTACAACATAGATAAGAAATAACTGTTTTTGACAGGATATTGTCCCTGAGCTCTGCTGTAATGGAGTGGACAGAGGGTTACACAACATCACTCAGTGCTTAATCTCATTGTTGTCGATGGTCAGAGAACTCCCTGCCATGACAGACACAAAGACATAATTTGACAGATCATCTTATCAAAAACAGTGACCTGATTGCATACACTGAACTCCATTTTTTTAAAAAGGGGGTAGAACAGAGAAGCTGGGTGACAGCAGGACCGTGGGATTTGTCCATTTTCACTGGCACCCTGATGCTCTCTCCAACACTGCTCTGTGAGGCAAGGCTGAGAACCTGCTCTGCAACCTTCACACAGCCTGCCAATGGGGCTCTAAGTTCATTTTAAGACTGCCCAGCTGAATTAACACAGAAAAGTGGGATCTACTGATTTAATGGAGGTGAGACAAAAGAAGAGGATCTTTTTTTACATCTGCACCCTGCCAGTTATAGTGCATAGCTGTGCTACATCTTTACATTAAAATCTGATGTTCTAAGAATGTGTATTAAATGGCTACAGAGGAACTTACAGTTTACTTTTATCCCTCCATTTCAGTGCTGTAAAGTGCTGAGGATGTTATACTTTTACAGAGTAATTTTTGTTAGCCTAGTGCTCTTTTCTTCCTCCCTGGAGCAGCTCAGTCCTTCATATTCCTGCTTCTTTAGCCTGGTACCAAAGTAAAGTTTACTAACAGCATTACTGTTTAGGTTACACACTGATTTATAGTATTATATGCATGTAACAGGAAAAATGTCAGTGTCAGAAGTACTGCAGTGTTCATGAAAAAGCTTGTATTTGCTTCTAGACATCAGTAGTTGTCTCAGTTACTCCTTAAAGAAAATGTGGAATTTAACACATAAGGCTGTGCTCTGATTTGTAAGCACTGAATGTGATGACAGCTATTTTTGTAAATGTATGAGCATATGCAAAGAGAATATGGGGATGGAAGAGTGACAAACAAAAAGCAAGCAGACAAAAATAGTAATTTTCCTCAACAAAATGTAGCTTACTCCTCTGCCTGTCCTCTTCTCCTGTGCTTACTGTTCTGTTGAACTTTTACCTTCTTCCAAATTGAGTACATTGGCCATCAGATCTCTACCAGATAGAAATCAGATCTGTCAAAGAACCTGATTTTAGTTTTAAATCTCCCCTGCTCCAGGGATTCCCTTCATCCTTGAGTTCTGCTACCACCTGCACCTTTCCATTTTCCTGTTTTTGTCAGCAACTAATTCTTTCACTTTTTAAATAAATTTTAAACTGTCTCTTTCTCTGCCTCTCTGTTCAGCCTCTGTCAAGTATCTTTTTCCCCACACTCCACCACATAAGCATGTTTGACATGCACACTCTTCCTTTCTGCTGTGTCATCCAGTGCTACCTGAGAGTTAACACAGTTAACTGTGGCTTTTGATCCTGTGTAAGAACAAGGCCAAAAAATAATGAGGGGAAAACACCAGTGTCAAACATTACTGCCTGTAGAAACACAGTATTGTAATGAAGTTCTTTGGTGTATGCATAAAACACAACACACAAAAATCTGAAAACCCAAGGCAATAGATTTAGGGAACCTGTGCCACCCAAGTGACCCCAGGTAACTCATGCTGTGACAAACAGCAGCTCCCAGCCCAGTCCTGCACCTCTCTGCCAGAGACATCCCCTGCTGCTCTGCCTCTAACACTGCTGGCTCCAGATGCTTCCAGAAATTGTCACCAGACACACTCCACAGGTCCCAGTACCTGGCCAGCACCTTTCCACAAGCATGCCCTCATTGCAGCTCCTGTGCTTTGCTCTGCAGCCCTGCAGAGGGCAGGGACACTGCCTAGAACACCTCTGCTCCCAAGCAGCACCTACAAACTCCAGAGGGTCACCTCAAAGCTCCCCATGGGGATAATGAGGAAGGTGACTCAACAAATGCTGGCGTATGAAATTTAAAGCAGTCAGGAGAAGGATAGGGAAGTAGAGATCTACTCCAGATAAAAGAGATGCCTCTGCATAAATACATTTCCTTTTTTTGTTAAAATCTCTTATTATAACATCAGTATTACTGCTTGTGCTGCTTTTTTAGCAGAAAGATGCTGCTGCATAGGCAAATGTTCTTCCAACAGCACAAAGAGGTACAGAGATAAAGCAGTGCTTTTGTACAGAACTGTCTTTTTAATACCACTCGTCAGCTCTAAGTGGTTGCAATCTGTATTTCTGCAGCAAAATACGTAACTTATGTCACTAAACTTGTGTCAATCAAACCTCCAATTCCAGCAGGATCCAGTCTGTATTACAGTGCTTTTTTGCTGATTGGTAAGCAGTGCACTTGAAATTCAACATTTTCAACCTCCAGTTTTTTATTTTGACTCTACGACTGAATATTCAGGGTCCACTGCGTCGAACTGAATCCAGCCCTTATCAAGATGTCCCCATCTCCCAGTCTGAAGGCTGTTAAAATAAAAAGGATTTGCATTGTCTTGCTGAAGAGAAACAGGAGAATACTGAAATGTATACACCAATTATTTCATATTCCTTTTAAAAAATCCAGATACAAATAATTCATTTGTTTTACTGTTTACTTTAGAAAAACCTAGTTTTCAACTCCTGGTTTAAATTCATCAGTTTAAGCAAACTAATGCAAATTTTTCCTCTGTGTGTAATTTTGGAAACCATGGCTAGGAGACTGTACATTTAAAAGAGGCAGGCTAGAATCAAAAGATTTTATCTTTACTGTTAACTCATTTCAATCCCCTGGCAAAAAAAGACATCCTGCCTGTGTGAAATGAAATAATGAAGCCAGCACAGTCCCAGCTAGCACCACGATATCTGACATTAAAACACCACAACGTTTCACATAAACTGGCAAATTCTTCCACAGAGAGAAAGGACTTTAATGGCCACAGTGGAGGAATGAAATCTCACCTCAAAGGCCAACCCTCCCCTTTCAGGCACAGGTGAGATTAAAAGCCTGGCACAGGGATTCTGCCCTACAGCACTTGGAGGGGCATCAGTTTTGTGGGTATTTTGAAGATCTCCCTTCAAAGATCTTTAATTTGTATGTCTTTCAGAAACACTATGTTCAGCATGAATACATCTACATTCCACGTTAAAGAGTTGCAAGTGGACATGTTCTAGGCAGGACTAGGGAAGATTCTTCCTCTCACACTTTGCAATCTTTCCTAAGAGACTGAAAAATAAAGAAGAAAGTAGAGCCAAGTAGCCTACAATAGTCTTTAAACACTCGCTGACTATCTGGAGGGAAGGCTCTGAGGAACCAATAACATCATCCAGAATTGTCTGAGGAGCTGAAAGAAAACAGTTTTCATTCATTTGTATCTTGTCTCCCAGAATATTACAAAATTCACACTGGCTGGACCCGCCAGGTTCCACACACCACACATCCATCCCTTCCACTGCCTTTTAAAATAACTCCTGACACTTCCCTTGCTCTGGCACCAGATCCCAGACACCCCACATCAGTGCTGTTCGTGCTTTCCACGTACCAGGTGACTCTTTCAGCTTGATCTGCAATCTCCTGAGCTCCACGACAAAAGAGGCTCTGGTGACAGACGGCAGCCAGGATAAGAATGATTTTCTGCAGGGCTCTACCCTCAACGAGGTCCTAGAAGGACCATGGCCCTTTCTGGGCAGGCCCTGACAGAACATCAGAACTGTGCACACTCTGACAGGGTAACAGCCCTGGAAATGCACACCAAGCCATGACCTAGCATTGGCTGGCAAAGGAAATTGGGATTCCTGTCTGCCACAGAGGCAGGGAGCTCCACTGTGGCATGGGAGAGCCTCCACAGGCTCCAGAGACTCCCCAGTGCCTCAGTCCCTGAGGAAACAGGTTTGGCCACGCTGCTGCCACTGTGCTGGGTCACCTTGTCACCCTGCAACTGCAGCAAGGGTCTCCCACAGGGTCCCCAAAGTCTTTTGAAACCCCGGAATTCCAATGCACCAGGCTGTGCAAAGTGCTGCCCTGTCTCCTGCAGGGCACCGCTCTCTGTGCTGCTGCAGCCCAGGGCCAGGGGAAGGCAGTGGGGCCCATCCACGCAGGCAGTTATTAAAAGATAACCCAAGCTGTGCTAAAAGGCAGCAGCATCTTTAGCAGATGGTAACACAAGGAGCCACTTGAACTTGTGTACCTTTCCCTGTCAGCTGGCAGTTCCATTGCCAGAGGGGAGCGCAGCGACCGAGGCACACCATGCTCCATCAACCACGAAATGGGACAGAGGCACCACGGAGAAAAATTGAGGAGAGGATAAAATATCATCTGAACGGAGGGATGGGGCCACCATTTTAACAGTCTGCTGTTTGCCCAAGCAAACAGAGAGTGAGTGAAGGTAATTAAAAGCAGGACTGACAGATTTCCCCAAGGACACACGATGAACTACACTACAAGCATTAGAAAATGATGTACTTAAGAAAGAAAAAACCAATTTTTTCCCCCTGAATGGCAAAAACACAGCAGTTAAGGACAGCTAAAGTACATGCACCTTGTACAAATGACACAGTGTTTCTGCCAAAACAGTGTTTTACCTATCTCTGTTGGGGAAGCACTGACTGCAATATAATGGAAATTAAAGAAGGGATGAAAATAAACATATTTCCTAATGCACAGTGCATCATGAAAGTCAAATCCTGTTAAGCCTTGACTGCTGAAGTAATCCTTACTCATGCAAAAAATCCCAATTAATTAATCAGGGAAAAATGCTGTATTAGCCTGAAAATCTGAAAACCAGCTGAATACAAATGCGTTCTTCACATGAGGTCAGTGTTACCCAACAGACTGGATCCTTCAGGACAGTCCATTAACTTCATGAAGAACATGTGGAGCTTAAAGACACCAGGACTCTTTAGGAAGAAACTGAAGTATTGGGGTACAGCAGCTGAGCTAAACTCATTTTTGCTGAAATAAAGCTGTCTCCTTCCACCTCTGCTTGGATTAAACAAAAAACAAACCCAAGACATAAATTATAAAGTTCCCTCAAAAGGCTTTTTTCAAGGACAAGCAATTTCTCATATATAGGTCACCATTTGACTCCTTCAGAGGAAAAAACCATGCGGGCAGCAGCGGCTGTGCTTCAGCGTAAGAAATGGATTTCACTTTGTGCTGGAAATATTTGCACAGTGTCCTCAAAAAAAAAAGAGAAAAAAAAAGTGGGTAACAAGAAAACATGCTGCAATGAGCCATGTGAGGCTGTGCACAATCAAATTACAGGAGGTAGCATTTTCCAGCGGTTCGAATCACAAGATGTTGCTTCTATTCTGGGATGTACCTGGCTTACAGTTTGACCTTGGGTAATAAATGACATGCACTCTCCCTGGGCATCCCTTTCTCCATTTGTAAAAAGATGCAGAGTTCAGTCTGGCAATGTACTAATTAAAATAATTCTGTACTAGGCTGGGAATATTTATCAAGGACACAAATTTTGCTCAAGCTTGAGTAGATATAGACTAGAAATCTTCATTCTCCTCACAGAGAAGCAAAACATTTAGGTTGCCAGTTTTTAAAATCTTTGTTAAAATTAAAAAAAAATTATTTGATTTTCTTAATGATCAATAGTGTGCTTTGTTTCATACACTATGCATTTAAAATTACATGTATTTGAGAGAAGAAATAATACTATAGAAGGACGTTATCAATGAAAACATCAGCAAGGGGTCACAGGATATGTTTTACTGGCAAAACAGCAATTAACCCACCTGCTAAATAGATTGCACAGTAAGTGCATACCTGTGCTTGTCTGTGGGGATGTTTAACTCTTTACAGCTGTGTTTAGTACAATTTTGCACCAAGCAAGCAGAGGAGAGCTCTCCCATTGTTCACACTGCCTGTGAGAGGTGACTGCACCCACTCTCCCAACTGCTCAGCAATTGCTCCCAGGGATGTAAGGCAAATGGAAAAAGCATTAAATAAAGCATCAGAGTGCAGGGTGCCACCTCCTTCTGCTGGAATGTCACTACACCATCACAAGCACGGACACGGGTGCTGGACACACTCCCCAGTGCAAACTGCACCAACAGGGATGGCTGATTTTACATGAGAACCATCCCTTCAGGCAGGCACTGCTGCACCATGGATTGTGACGTGTCTACAAAACTTTCCTGGCATGGGAAAGGCCATGAAATGAAAAGTTTGGTTATGTTATGGTTACAAATAACCATGTTTATGGTTATGATTGTCAGACAATTCTGTACAAAGAAACAGCAGGCTTGGTATGCTACTTGAGATGCTTAGTGTGGTTACAAATTCTAGTTCAAGGCAATAATAGTATTTAACTGACTTAACATTCTTCCTGGCTTCTCTGGATACCCTCGAGCCTCCTGAGACCTCCATTAAGTGAATTTCCTCAGACTCCAATTGCAGTGACTGGTATTGGATGGGGCAGAGCCACTAGTTTTTACATCATTTATTTACTTATAAATACATCTTGCTTCCTCTCCTGGGAGGGAAGAAAGCCAGAAGCACATGAACTTGCAAATCAGTGATTAACAGAGGGAACACAGATTGGACCTGACAAGAGGACAGGGAAAAAAAATCTACCAACTGCCTGCTCAGATACCACACTGACCACTTAGTAACAATCACTACAGCAAACACAATCGGTCGCAATAATTATTGTGCCGTAATCAGTGGAAGCTCTGAATTGTCAGCAGAATTGTACTGATAATGACAATGTCCTGGGGTAAAGTCCCGACTGCTGAAACCAATACTGTGTGGAACCATGACCACATCTCACGTTTCCAGCAAAAAATCCCTGCTCTCATTCATGAAAAGCACCAAAATACACGGCCAGATTTCCGAAAGTCTGTATGCTGGGGTTAGCAAGACCAAACGCCTCTGAAAATCTGATAAATTACAGCACAGCATCGCTTAGCATTACAGAATTCCTCACTCTGTCTTACTGAGCGCTATTTCTTTTCTTACCCACTTCATTTTACGGAAATACTCTTGAAAAGCCCGGGGTGGCTTCTGCCGAGTAATTCACCACCCGGCAACCAGCAGCTGATGCTCTCGGCGTGCCCCGGGATGCAGCGCTCCGCGGCACAGCCGGGACCCATCCCGCTGCCTCCGGACAAAGCCGTATCTTTCCATTTCGGGAGGAGCGCTGAGGAGGGACAGCTACCGAGGACCTCGCACCCCGGGGCTCCGACGCTGGCCCCCAAAGCTGCGGACAGCCGCGGCACCGCTGCGTCCCCCTCCAGCCGCGGGGCACAGCCCCGGCCCGGGGGCAGCGCGGAGCCGCCCCGGGGCTGCCCCGGCCCGCCCTTACCTCCATGCCCAGGCGCTGCTTCAGCACCAGCGCGGCGCACAGGTACCCGGCGCGGCCCACGAACAGCTCGTCGGAGCCGCACTCGAGGAAGGAGAGCGGCGCACAGACCTCGCTCAGCTCCCTGAACTTGCCCAGCGGACGCGCGTAGTCGGGCAGCCCCAGGGCGCGGTAGACCAGCGCGGCCACCGCGTACACCCCGGCGCCGCCCAGCAGGAAGGCGGCGCGGGTGTCGGCGTCGGCCTCGCCGCATCCCTCCTGGTAGCGCAGGCAGGCGTCCACGACGCGGCGGGCGGCCCGCAGGTACGAGTCCCGCGACGGCGCGAACAGCGGGCACTGCGCGACGTGGTACAGCATGTAGGCCACGCCGGCCACGCCGCCGTACAGCCCGCCCGGGCAGCCGCGGGGGCCGCCCAGGGGCGGCAGCTCCCGCAGGATGCGCTCGATGGTGGCCGTCACCAGCGGCACCGCCGCCTCCCTGTCCGGCGCCGCGCCGGGGCTGCCCGGGTAGTCATCGAAGCGGTTGGCGAAGCAGCGCTGGCTCTCCATCCCCCGCCGGCGCGGCCGCTCTGCGCAGCGGGGAGCGGCGGGCGGGAGCTGCCGCCGAGGGGGCGGAGGGAGCGCGGGGGAGGCGGGCGGGAGGCAGCGGAGAGGCGGGAAAGGGGCGCTCCTCCGCCCGCTCCTCTGCCGGACGGGGCGGGCGTGGCGCTGCCGCCGAGGTGAGGGCGGTGGGTGATGCCGGCCGGGAGCCCCGGCGGGGCCGGTCCGGGTTCAGAGCCCGCCTAGCGCGCCTCGCCCGCCGCCGCCCCTCCTGCGCTCGGCGGCTGCTTCTCGGCGGCCGCCCGGCGGGGCTGGGGCTGACCCGGGTCTCCGGAGCGCCGGGCTGAGACACGCCAGGGGCCGAGCCGGTTCTGGTGTCGGCTCGTCCTGCCGTGGGACTCTTCCTTCACACAAAGAGGCCAGAGCGTCACCTGTGCCCGAGCCGTCTGTGCACCCCCGAGGAAAAGGGGTTAATCGGGTTTTCCGTCCTCCCCCGGCCCGCTGCTATCAGGGATGCTGTCATTTGGCTCGGGGGTCAATGCTGGGTCTGCTGGAGAGATCCACGGGCTGGAAGGGTGGCCGGAGAGCTGCTGAGTTATTCCTGGCTATGGAACGGCCCCTCGGGGGCTGCTGAAGCCAAAGCTGAAGGATGGAGCCAAATCCAAGCGAGGGCAGCCCGAGGCCAATTTACATGGGAAGCTTAGCAAGTCCCCAGCAGACCAGCGGTGGCACAAGGCCATCTTTGGCCCTTTTCCTTCGTGCATGAGCCAAGCAGAGCTTATGAGGATCAGAAAATTTAGGTCAGTGAATAGATTCCAGTTAAAAGAATGAAAAGAAAAAAAAAAAAGACGGGAAATCTTGAAGTAGAGATTAAGAGCACCTCTTTCATGATACAAATACACAGTTGTCACTTCTGGCCCTGATGATGTGAACTTCTGCACCTTAAGTGAATCTCTGATCAAAGATCAGTGACTTACGGACACCTGCTAATCTCTGGTACTTTCTCTGGACATGCAGCCTCAGTATTTGAGGTCCTTCCCCAGGAGAGGTGGAAGGTGCAGCTTGCTGGAGGCTCCAGGCAGTAGCCAGCAGCTGGCACAGCAGTAGCAAGCACCTTTGGATGTTGAAATACCTTTCTGAAGCCGTGGCTGGCTTCTCTCAGCTTTGTGCTGGCTACTTGTTTCAGCCAAGTACCTTCACCTCTGTGCAGTTCCTCACTTGCACTTTCACACCCTCTTTTTGGTTCAGCTGATCTGTCCTTTCTCTTTCCTTCTTTTTTATAGGGTTCATGATCTGCTCAGAGATTTTTGCATTCACCCTCTGATTTTGGTTTCTTCTCTTTTCTTCGGTGCCTTTTTGCCATGTTTATATTCCAGGTACCGACATACTACTCTGTATTTGTACTGTGTTCCTTAAAGTCCTGTTTTCGGGCTTATTCACAATTGTACCATATGTGGCTTCTACCACACAGACCTTGGCAATCTAGAGCATTGAAAATGTAAAAATGCCCTGCAAATGGCTAGGATATCTCATTCATATGTTATTTTCTGTCATAAACTGGCTTCTCTTCGTGCCCATTGATAAGGTTGAGAGTGTAGCTAAAGATTTTCCAGCATAATTTCTGTTTGCTCTAGAAAAGTGTTTTCCTGAAATGATTTTTTAAGTTAAAATTTGGGAGTTTTATTTTTCATTCTGACACAATTTATTTTACATTTTGGGGGTGCTTGCTTCATCTGTTCAGTCTTCTTTTCAAATTAAAAAGGCTCTCTCATTCTGAGGACCTCAGCAAAGGGAACTGGATCTCTGCCAGTTTCAGTGGCAAAAGATTTAAGAAAAATGCAGATTTTATAACTAAATGAGTTGAGTTAGCAACATTTTTCTACATGAGAGTCAAAAGAAAGTCAGTAATAACATGCCAAGAAGGATCACCTTCTGTGCTCTGGGGAGCCTTCTGTTTAAATAAAGAGAGCTTAGCAAATGTCACACAGCAATTGAGCAAGAAATGAGGATGACAGTTTCTGCTGTACTTTTGTGTGAGTATTAAACCACCAAAACCAGAAGGAGAGATACACTGAAAAAACACATGCTTCTTGTAGCAGCTAATCCCCCAAATCTTAAACTGCTCGTGTCTTCATGTACAAAAGTTTCGTGCTTTCAGGTTGTGCTCTGTATCTTTTTCTCTCAAATAAGCACAAATGCAGTCCTAATACAACTGGAGGAGAAGTTGGGCCGATTCTCAGGTGTAGTTCATGTGTTTTTACTTGATCATTTGAGATTTGCCCTCCTCTTCAGTCCCAGAGCAAAAGTGGGTCTCCAGTGTGGGTGCTTAGCTTGACAAAAATGTGAATTCCCCCCTCTCACTCCTCTGCACTTTTGCAGCTCCTTGGTTTGTGTGCTTTGGGCATGCTGTGCCTCCTCTTTGCTGTATAAATCTGATGCCACAAGCCAAGGACCAGGAAAAAGACATGGGTTGTACAAGGAAGGGATGTGATCCTAGTGTGGTGGGTGGAGGAGGGAACTGAAGCCTTGAAGCTGTTTGTTCTGTATTAGTAAATCCACCATTTTAGAACACACATTCTGGAGACTGGCTTGTTGTACATATTGATAAAATGTCTAATCATAGAATAAATAGGCCTGGGAAGAACTTCAGGATCTAGTTCAACCCATGCTCAAAGTGGCACCTATTGGTGTACTTGTTCCTGTATGCTGGTTCACTTCTTGTTTATTTACAGATTCCTTCAGGGAGCCCAGGTGCCTGATAGTTCCAAGAGAACACAATAGTCTGTCTTCAGTTGTCATGTAGGGGCTGGAGGCATCTCTGAACAAATGTCTTGTGGATTGATCTGTCATTTGTCTTTTACACTTTTCAGTGGTGTACCACTTTTGTGTGCCTTCAGGATTTAGGGATACCGGTGTGGCTGGAGTTTTGTTCTCACCCAGTATTCCCCATCTCTCCTGAGCTGAAGGTGAACACTGGGCTCCATACACAGGCTGAGCTTCAGCAACACAAATGTATTAAATAAATTCTGTGAACACATCAGCACGGTTGTGCTAGAGGGTTTTCAAGGCTGGTTTGAGCAAACCTGCTATTAAATCCAAACTCAGTTCCCACCCTACCTGTCAAAATCAGCCCTTGGTTCTTTACTGCCCAGTGCTGCTCTTCCCTGCCCAGAGGGTTTTGCTGCTGCAGGTCAGCTTTGCAGTTGGCTCCTTTCCTGCCTGGGTGGGCTCTGTCCCACGAATCCACACTCCTGTCCAAGAGGCTCTGGATTTACAGCCCAGCCCTGCAGTCAGTTCACGTTTGATGGGCACCTGGCCCTGGGGCATTGGGCAGAAAGGAATTAATTAGGCTGAGCTGTTTCATGCCCACATCAGAAAATAACCATTTATATTTCCAGTACTCTCTGTTGAGGTTCTTTGTGGGGGGCAAGGGTGGGAGCAGGATGGAATTATCCCTGCACTGCAGAGACCATGCTAGTAGCCAAAATCTAGAATAGTCTGACCAGTAGTCATGCAGTGGAGGCTGCCCCAAATGTTTCATAGCATTGTTGTTTGGTAGCCAAATTGCCCCAGCAGTTTCTGGTTGCTCAATATATACTGGTTTCTTTCCATAAGTACTTTTTTTATTTCTCAGATTGAGCTACCCTGTTCTGTATGGACTCACAATGAAAATTACACATCAGAAGACAGGGCTGCACTGAATTACCTTTTGCTTCAAAATCACACTGAATTTTTGTCCACTACTCAGATTGATAAAATTTAACAGGAGTTGAATTTCTTTGAGGCTATCTCTTAATTACCAAATATGGTAGAAATTGGCCAGCATGAGAAATTATGGGATAGTGGGGAATGTTGAATAGGTACTTGGACAATCATGCATATCTCTTCCTTGAGAGACAAGACTAGAAGTTTTTGGTGTCTGTTTTGTTGTTTTGTGGCAACTTACAGATTTTTGTAACAGGATACTGAAAGTGTGTGTAGATGTACTCATTGCTTACAGAACTGATTTTTATTACAGAATGTCACATTTTCCACTTGGAGAGGTAGGATAGTTTTGGTAAGGGTTTCATCTTAGGTAGAGACATAACATCTGTTACAGAGTCTCTGAAGAGAATATTGCATTTTTCAGTATCTTTATATAAAACTACCTGTGATGAACGAATCTCTCTTCAGCTGCTCACAAATGCCAGGGCTTTCTGCAGAGCAGGAAGATTGAAATTCAGAGTTTTTGCTTAACTGGTAAAACTCTAACTTAAAAATAGCAGTACCTTGACCTTATCTGGAAGTTTTTTTCCATAGGCTTTGTTATCCCTGGTTTTCCTTCCCTTGGCTGGAGCCTGTTCAGATTAACAGGGTGGTGGAACTCTTTTCTCAGACATATCTGTCCCAATTAACAGTTTCTTTGTCCAGCAGATTATCCCATTTTTTTATGTTCAAAGTGATTTCTACTGAACACAAGTACTCTTGTATGCTTGAAGAGCAGTCATTCATCTGCAGTTCTCTGCATGCTCTGGCATTGTCTGATAGAATAAGGAAGCAAAGAATCCCACTGGGCACTCTACTGTTGATATTTAAACCAAATACTTCTTTTTGTCTCATTAATTAGTCTCTCAGTACAACATATATTGTAAATTCTAAATTTCCTTAAGTGCATCTTTTCCACAATAGATGTCAGTGTGATATCCAAGATTTTAATTGTAACTTTTTTTTTGGTCACAGATGGAATTTGGAAGCATTTCAAAGTACTGGAACAAAAATCAATATCTGAAGTCAACTAGTACATTTTGCTATTGCCTTGGTGTTAGCTGATCTCAGTAATTGCTGTGATGGAAATAATAGACTTTTATTAACAAGCCATGCTTCTGCTTGCCAGGGCAGGGACCTCACCAGGAGGCCCATAGAAGGTGATGAAGGGAGCTGGGAACAGTGACTGGGCCTTGGCACAGCCACAGGATCTGAGGAATGATGCAGATTGCTGGGATTTCGGGCTGTAACACTGAGCGTGGTAAGAAAATGTCATGGAGTCTAACATACAAGTAATGATGACAATGATAATAATGATTTTATGTCCTTGAGGAAAGCTAGCAGCTGCAGAAACAAGTTATCCTTTAATGATATGCTAAGGAAGTTAGATACACGATAATGGAAATGGAAGATTTCCAACTTCTGAATCACCAAAACTAGTGCAGCATTTGACCTTCTTTAAAATTTCCATCTTGGCCATGCTTTGACCAGGTCTGGGTCTCTTAGTTTGACATATTTTCATAGTGCCTTGTGTTACAAGATGTGTACACACACACAGACACACACAAATACATTATCCATAAGCAAAGCCTCTCCCAAGTGTTTTTGTGGTTGTTTTGTTTGATTGGGGGTATTTTGCTTTTTGGTGTTTGGGTTTTTTGTTTGGGTTTTTTTGGTTTTTTTTTGGGGGGGGGGCAGTCAAATTAACAGAACTGTAAGACAAGGCTGGGTTTACAAAAATGAAAACTTTATTATGAGGCTTTTCCTGAGAATCTTCTAGCCCAACTGTTTTCAGTTTTCCCTAAGAAATAAGCAGCCTAGTTTAGGGAACACAGAATCATGCAAATTAACACAGGCCCAGCTTTGTGCACCTGAGAGCAGCCTGGTCTAGATGCTTTTAGTAATCTGCAGAATACTGACTGCTCTCCAAGGGATACTGATGGATTATCACTTACAGCAGCAAACCTAGGAAAGCATAAAATAACCTGACTTTGGGTGTATAGTTCTTGTCCACTCAAAGAATGAAACAGTTGGCTTAACTAACACTGAAAATTAATGAGGTTGATACTCAAGATACTGCAGTCTCCTCAAGAATATTTTTGATTGACACATTTTAAAGCTCAGTTCACTATGTAGGTGGCAGAATGGCTGAGGTTGGAAGTGGTCCAGCCTCTCTTTGGTCCAACTCCCATCCCCTTCTAAAGCAGGTCACCCAGGCCTTGCCCAGAACTGTGTCCGGGGGGCTTTGGAATATCTGAACACAGAGACTCCAAGACAACTTGTGCCAGTGCTCAGACACCTGACAGTAAAAAGTGTTTCCTGCTGTTCAGATAGAACTGTGTCTCAGTTTGTGCCTTTTGCATCTTGTGCTGTCACTGGGTACTCCTCAGAAAATCCTCGCTCTGTGCTGTTTGCACTTTCCCTCCAGTTTCTGTTTCTCTGTGCTGATGTGGTCCCTCCCTGAGTCTTCTCCGGGCCAAGCAGTCCCAGATCTCTCAGCTTTTCCTTGTGGGAGAGGTATTTCAGGCCCTTTGAAATCATAATGACCCTTTGCTGGACTCTCTCCAGCAGCTCCATATCTGTGCTGTCCTGGGGAGCCCAGAAATAGACACAGTGCTCAGTACAGTTCTTGTTCTACTTAAGTTTGACAATCCATAGTAGTTTGCTTGGTTTTTATGTAAATGTTGCAGCTGAACTGAAAATAGGTCTCAGAAGAGACAATAATTAAGGAGGCCAGAGTTTCCTATTAGTAATTCTGAAACAATGTATGGAATGCTTCTCTTTAAATACAGTGATAATATTTTCTTGTGAAAGTGCCAAGAACATTTCAAAATCAATTTCTGTTCACATTCATTTACAGCTCTTGCACTTATTGCACCGTCTGTCTTCATTTCACTGCTCTGTACTACTCTGATGGGATGCACAAAGCTCTGCTAAATTGTGCTAAAGATCCATCTGCAGCAGTTTATGCAATTTTGCTTGTTAAGCATCCAAGAGGGAGGTAACAGAAATATTAAAGGTACTGTACTCTGATTTGGGGTTTTTTTTGTTGGAGCAAGTTTTATGGGTATTTTTAAGTTATAAATTAAAATAATGTGAAGTATTATTACTGGACTTTGAACGAAAATATTTTGCTTTGTTTTTGCACCCTCAGGTGTGTAAACTATGATCAAGGAAATATTTACATCTAGGATTTATCTTGCATGTGTGAATAGTCCCTCACTGCTCTCAGTACTATTAACAATATCATGGTTTAATTTTGTTTCAGGACACTGTTAAGCATTTTTGTTTTTCTAGTGTTTGGTTTTCAAACAGCTTTCTTAAAGAATAGAGGCAGAGGATATATAAAAATAATTCACAGCTTCATGAATTATGCAGGGCAACATTCTAGTTGATAAGGCAAAATGTTCAGGTACTAAGATATAAATTTAGATGGGATATTACAAAATTAAGCTCTGATTCAGTAAACCATATGGGTCAGAATTATTGCTTACAGACTTGATATAAAAAGCTCATGCTTGAGTAGACCAGACCAATATTGCTCTGGAACAAGATTCCTCCCTTCCAGCTTTCTGTGAGTTGAGATTTCTCTGAAGCAAGCAGAATTAAGACTGTTTAAAGGGCATTTTAAGCCACTTAAGGCTTCAGAAAGTGATACTAGTGAGTGGCTGAAAAAACCCAGTATTTTTCTCATACAAACATGGTTATTAAATCTTCTCTGTGTAAGGCAGATGATTTAAATTTTTTAATGATGAACAAGGCAATGTGGATAAAAGAAATTATATGTATGTAATATTTATACACAAACTTACATTTTATGCATATATCTATGTATGTATAAGCTCAAATTTGAAAACTGGACTTGTGGTGAGTCTGAAAATCATTTTAAAATGGAGCCCTTCCTTTCTCTGATTATTGCATTTATTATTGCACATTAAAAAAGTTATGTATACTTATTATGTATACTTATTTAGTGCTTGGTTTACTTGCAGGTTTCCATCATGCTGTTTGCAAAGCCAGCCTTTTTTATGCCACAGCATCATTTGCGTAAAGAGGCTCAACAGTACTTTTTAGAATCACAACTAGTTTAGAAGGGTCTGCCTGCATTTGCTGCCTTCTCTCGCTGCTCTGTTCCCCTGTGTCAGAGCCAAATTACGAAGCAAAGCCATCGGCTGCCCGAGTCAGGCACTAACACACAGTTCAGTGAGAAGCCTCTCCTCCTGAAGGGGTGCAGGGCTCGGTCAATAGTCACTGCACTAAAAGCTTTGTGCTCCGAGTGCAGCTGCTGGTGCTGGAAGGGCTGGGCTGGGCTGGCCGCCTCTCTGGTGCCCCACATTTGGATGTTTGTTATTCACTGCACAGTGACTTTCACAGATGTCAGTGCTTGTTACCTCCTGGGGAGGAATTAAACCTCTGCGGGCTGGCCGGGGTACAGACTGTCCCTCTCTTTAGTGTCACTTTGCCTTCCAGCCCACGCTGGCTCTGAGGCTCCACGGCCCAGCTGCGGTGCTCAGGCGCCTGTTCCCATTTCCACCTTTGGATTTAGGCATTGTTGTGCTCAGGAGATGGAGTTAGCTTTCAAATATTTCTCCTGGTTAGAACAACCCCATCTCAGTATGTGACCAGCCTGATGTTTTCAGTGACTCCCATTTGCATTAAGGTCCTGAACTCCTGTTTACATCAAGGTCCTGTTCTTGCATAATGTTTCCTGGAGCTGTGTCTGGATCAGCCTTGATTGTCACTCCAGTTGCTTTTCACTGCTTGGCTAGTTAAAAAATTGAAAAACTAGTATATCTGACCTCATTATGCACAGGAATTTTCCACTGGCATTCTCCCCACCATTGCCATGGAGAAAGGGTGAGAAGGGACATTTTCCAAGCACTTTATGGCCCAGTGATGACCTCTTCCTAAAATAGCATCTAAGTAACTTCTGGAACAAGGTAATGAAGGTCCTACTCTTCTAGCCCCATATCCCTGGCACACACATGCTGGAGAGTGTGGACACTCCTCAGTGGCAGGCTGGAAGTGGGCTGGGAAAGGAGGTCTGAGGAATTTGAGCAATATTTTGCTGCTAACATTGTATGTCCTTGGATCCCTATTCTTCATCCTATGGCCTACAGACATGACTGTTAAACGTGAGGTTGGGACAGATGATTACATGTTTTTGTAATATTATTAGTTATTTCTTTGTAGGTCTCACTTTAATCCTTACCTGAAATCGAAGGTTTCTGAAAATCCATCTCTGTCTCCAGCATGCTACAGAGGGAAGACAAGTTCTGTTAAAGGTGATTTGCCAGGTGCAATTTCCTCCATCACCAAAACCTCTCCTCTTTGGTGCTTGCCTTGCAGGCCAAGAAAGCTCAGGTTTTTCTTCTTCAAAAGAATTCTAAGCAGAGGAGAAGCCCGTGCTCTGATCACAGGGCAGAAGGGCTGGTACAGGAGCCAGGAAATTGTGGTGTGGAGTGCCACTGCCTCAATTAGTTTATTTTCTTCTCCCTTGCCCTGCAGGCTGGAAGAATAAGGGATGGCAGCTGGAGCAGCTGGCAGTTTCTGGGGGTAGGATTCCTCTAGAAAGAAGGAGGACATGGTAAATCATGGCAGAGAAAGGAGATGTAGCCGCGGGCAGGGGCAATGTGACAAGAGCCAAGTGTGTCCGTGTCACACTCAGTGTGTGACATTTGACAGGCTTTCACAGCAGAGGCACAAGGATCATGTGTGGTTTTGCAGCCTGTCCCTTAGGGCAGCATAAGCAGGATTAAGGACTTAAAACTGAGCCCTTTTTGTTTAAATAAATTCAAAAGATGCTTCCTTCTTCCAGCACTTTCTCTTTTGTGTAAGTTGGGTTTTTATGATTTTAGGAATTAGTAATATCACTTCCAGCACGTGACATAACTGAGATAAGAATTCCTAAATGCATTTGGAACAAACAAATCCGTGTTACTGAAAATAAGATCAGTTACGTGATTAAAACGAACACAATCAAATTTTGAACCTTGAGGCACCGCAGCTAAACAAACATATCTCTAATCAGAAAATTATGTCCTTCCACGGAACAGCATAATTTCAAAATGGAGAAACTCCATTTAAACCGTGTTCTTTAGCGAAGGAATGGCTATGCAGCAAGATTTCCACAGTCACAGAAAGCGTTTTTTGAAGGGAATTCGCGGGGATTTTCCCGAGCCGTTCCCACAGCTCAGGCTCTGGTGCAAGGGCGGCCCCTGGCGGGCAGGCCCCGCTATGGCGGCCGGGAAACCCACGGGAAGTCCCGGGAATGGAGCTCTGGAACACTGCTAAAACAGGCCTCGGGGACCCAGAGACCTGCGGCTCTGGGAATGGAGCTCTGGAGCACTGCTAAAACAGGCCTCGGGGACCCAGAGACCTGCGGAGGGAAGGGCAAGGGAGCAGGGAAAGGAAAAGCAGCAAAGAGGGGAAAAAAGGGTGATTTACAGGGTACATTTTATGCTTCTCTTTGACATTCGCACACACAAACAGTTTGTTATGAATTTTACAAGTTCACAGAATTCAAGAATTGTTAGGGTTAGAAGGGACCTCTGGAAATCACCGAGTCCAGCCCTCCTGCCCAAAGCTGTGTCACCTGGAGCAAGTGACACAGGAACACATCCAGGTGGGTTTTAATGTCGCCAGAGAGGGAGACCCCATGACCAGCCCAGGCAGGTTTGTTTTGAAATAAATTTCTTCCTCATGCTGAGGTAGAACTCCTTGTGTTTTATTTTATGGCCATTGCTCCTCCTTCTGTCACTGGGCCACTATAAAGAGTCTGGCACATCCTCTTGGCACCGCCTTTGTGATATTTATATGCACTGATGAGATCCCCTCTCAGTCTCCTCCCCACACTGAACATGCCCAGCTCCTGCAGTCTCTCCTCACCTGAGAGATGCTCCAGACCCCTCCTCATCGCTGTGGCCTCTGCTGGACCCTCCCCAATAGCTCCATGTCTCTCCTGTGCCAAGGAGCCCGGAGCTGGACACGGCTCTCCAGGCGTGGCCTCTCTAGGGCCGAGCAGAGGGGAAGGATCCCCTCCCTGGCCTGCTGCCCCACTCTTCCCAGAGCACCCCCTGATCCCCTGGCTCTCCTGGCTGCAGGGACACACTGGCAGTTCATGGTCAATTTGTCACCCACCAAGACTTGCAGCTCCTTCTCTGCAGAGCTGCTCTCCAACAGACCAGCCCCTGAGCTGTGCTGGTACTTGGGGCTGTTCCTCCCCACGTGCAGGACCCTACTCTTGCCCCTGTTGAACCTCATTAAGTTTCTCTCTGCTCCCTTCTCCAGCCTATGAAAGTCTCACAGAATGGCAGTACAGCCCTCAGGTGGATTTGCCACTCCCCCCAGTTCTGAATTGTCAGTAAACTTCCTTAAAGTGCATTTCATCCCTTCATCCAGGGTTCTCTGTTATTCTTTCCTTTGAGGCCTCTTAATTAAAATACCAATGATGTTATAGTGACACTCTCCCAGAATTAAAAACGCATATTATATTTTGTTTAAAGGCTGACATGTGAAATGCTCTCAATTATTCATACAAACTCCGGATGTCTTGAAATTTGCTGTGTTAATGGGGATAGGAATGAAAATGATTTTTATGTTATTGTGCAGCTTACCTGAACAATAATGCACAAGGAACTGGTATGCCTGCTTTCAGGACTGACATCTGTGAAGACAACCATGAGACCTACTCAGGTCCCTTGATACATGAAACTATAGAGGTGTAAAACTTTAAAAATACATGAAAGCTAATAATACTTGATTGCCATGTCAATTTAGTCCTAAAAGTTTTTATTTGGAAATGACATTTTTACTACTGATTCCTCCTCTTCCTCATTCTCCTTCTCCTCACTGTACCTCACAGTTCTTTCTTCCCTCCTCACTCCCCCTTGCAGCATTTTCCCTCTTGTTACAGGCCTCCCCTGCAGCTCCACTGCTGCCAGCCCTGAACACCTGGGCCAAAGGCTCAGCTCTGCCTGTGCCAGGAGTGACTTCTCAGCAGCCTGGGAGATGCAGGCAATGCTCCCACTGTGGGAGTGCAGGGGGAAAAGCAGGAGGTCTGTGTGCACAGGGCTGTCCCCCAGCACCCATCAAACTGTGTCCAGAGGTGGCTGAGGCTCCAGCTGTGACTCAAGATCTGATGGTCAGAAATAGGTGATGTGATAGCCTCCACCGGCCTTTGGGTGTTTCAATTTATGGAACAACCATCCTATAAAGAACAGCTTGAGGAAAAGACCCTATGATGGAACTACTGATTTCAGCAGAATCTTTCGAAGCAAGTTCAGAGGTATTCCAAGGCATGGGAAAGGATGCTGGGAGGAGGAGATGGCAAGGACACCATGAGGAGACAGGGAGGTGCCAAATGCTTCAGCACAAGTGTAACCACTGCAGATATCAGTGGGAGCCCAAACTTTTCATCTTTGTTACAGAGGAGAGATGGAGCCATCCCTCGACACAGTCTTGCCCAGACCCTCACAGACACAGGATTTCTCAAAGCAAATCAACAATTTTATTAACAGATGGACAAGTGGGAAATCTCTTCTGCATCTCCTGGCAGGGGGAGCATCACAACTGGGACCATTTGCAGAGGCTGTGCAGGAAGCAGGGATTTGGACTCTGTTTGCCTCCTCAGGTGGGAGAGGAGGAAGCACAGCACATTCTGTGGCTGCTGCTCCCCCATGGCTGCAATGGTATCAGCAGATCTTCCCCCATGCCCAGCTCTGGTGGAAAAAGTGCAGTGGTTGGTCTCAGAGGCACAAGCAGCAGGTAGTCAGTGATGTTGTCCTTGCAGGTGCTCAGGACTTTGTAGGTGCTGCCAGCTCCCATGGCTGGATGCAGCTGTCAGAACGTTGTTAGTGGGCAGGACAAGGCAAAAGCAGTGGGGGTCCCTACCTTATCCAAGGGCTTGTGCTCCTCCATCAGCTCCTGGGCACTGCAGGGGGTTTTCCTCTGGCTGCCACTGCCTGAACCAGCTCTCTTCTGACTGGGCAGCCAGTAGATCCCAAAGAGCATGACGATGATTTCAACACAGTTCCAGAACCACCCCTCCTGGCAGACTGAGGGGACCACACTTTCCTGGGTGGGACTGCTCTGCTCCTGCATCCTCTGCTCCATCTTCTGCAGCTTGGCCATCTCCTGGCTGCGCTGCTCCTCGTGCTGCCTCAGGAGCTCTTCCGTGACCTTCACTGCTGGCAGATCCACACTCAGTGCGTATTGGAAGATGCTGGCTGCCGTCAGGACTTGGGTGATGCTTCTAGCCATGGCCTGGAGGAGGAGGAGGAGGGAGAGAAGGGGCTCAACAGGGCTGGGTGATGGAGAGATGGTGGTTGGGGCAGTGGAGGCAGGAGATGGAGGACCCAGGGATGAGTGGGACAGGGTGTGCAGAAGCCTGGAGGCAGCCAGGAGAAGGTTGGGGAACTCCTTGGGGATGGGGTCACATCCCCACAGGTGCTGGCTGTAGCTGGCAGCCCTGGCCACCTCTGCATTTGCCCTTCCCAAAACTATCTCCACAGCCCCTGCACCCTTTCTCCAGCCTTGGAGGTTCCCCTGGGTGCTGCTGCTTCTTGTCTGTCCCTCAACCCAGCCTTCCCCCAGCCTGCCCCACTCACTGCTGCCTCAAGCAGTGGCACTGCCATATGGGATATCTGGGGATGTGTCCTGCTCCTCTCATGTCAGAGACTCTGGAGCCCCATAGCAACACCCTGCCCAGCCAGCTGGGCCTTTGGATGGAACTCACATGGAGCCAGAGACTTTACGACCTTTGGAAGAAGGGGCAGCCACTCAGGAGCACTGCACAGCTGTCATGGGGTTGTGCAGGGAGAAAATCAGAAGAGCCAAAGCCCAACTAGAACTGAACCTGGTTATATATTAACTGCTATATAAGAGAATAAAAATGTTTGTATAAATTCATTAGCAACAAAAGGAGGGCTCAGAAGAATCTCCATCCTTTACTGGATGGGCATGAAATACAGTGAGCTAGAATAAGGAAGAGACTGAGATATTTAATGCCTTCTTTGCCTCAGTCTTTAGAGGAAGGCCAGTTTTTCTCTATGTACCCAGGCCCCTGAACTGGAAAACAGAGACAAGGAGCAGGCAGGAAACAACAGCAGGCCAGACGGACCCAAGCGGGATGCAGGCACTGTTAAACTCAGCCCATGCTAGGGGATAGCTGCCCTGCTGTTCACAGACTAACCAGGAGTTATCCCCAGCTGCCCAGTCACTTGTGTGATTTACAATCTTTCTCACCAGCCAGGTCATCTCCTGGTTGCACTGTTCCTCATGCTGTGTCATAACATCTGCCGTGGCCTTCACTGCCTGGGCATCTGCCCTCAGCCCGTGCTGGAGGATGGCCAGCACCAGCAGGAATTTGGCAAGCTTTCCAGCCATGGCCTGGAGGAGGAGGAGGGAGAGAAGGGCTCAGTGGGTCGGGTAGCAGGGAGGGGTGGCTGGGGCGGCGGGGACAGGACATGCAGGGCCCAGGGACAGGGCTCTGGCCCCAGCTGTGGCACCTGCCCTGCCCGGGTGCTCTCCACAGCCCCGCACCCTCTCCCCAGCCCTGGCTGAGCCCAGCCCTGCCCCTGCCAGCCGCACCCACCGCTGCCGGAGCCGCTCTGTGCCCCGGCGCCGCGGCGAGCACGGCCTGGGCCGCGTCCCCTGCGATGTCACAGACACAGCGCTCCACGGCCGTGTCCCCTGCCATGTCACAGACACAGCGCTCCACGGCCGTGTCCCCTGCGATGTCACAGACACAGCGCTCCACGGCCGTGTCCCCTGCGATGTCACAGACACGGCGCTCCACTGCCGTGTCCCCTGCCATGTCACAGAGACAGCGCTCCACGGCCATGCTCGGGCAGTGTCCCCTGCCATGGCACAGACACAGCGCTCCACGGCCCCTGCCATGTCACAAACACGGCGCTCCACGGCCGTGTCCCCTGCGATGTCACAGACACAGCGCTCCACGGCCGTGTCCCCTGCCATGTCACAGACACAGCGCTCCACGGCCGTGTCCCCTGCGATGTCACAGACACAGCGCTCCACGGCCGTGTCCCCTGCGATGTCACAGACACGGCGCTCCATGGCCGTGTCCCCTGCCATGTCACAGACACAGCGCTCCACGGCCGTGTCCCCTGCGATGTCACAGACACGGCGCTCCATGGCCGTGTCCCCTGCCATGTCACAGAGACAGCGCTCCACGGCCATGTCCCCTGCCATGGCACAGACACAGCGCTCCACGGCCCCTGCCATGTCACAGACACAGCGCTCCACGGCCGCGCTGCCAGCCCGGCCCTCGGGGGGCTCGGGTGAGCTCTCATGGAGCCAGGGCGTTTATGACCTTTGGAGAAGGGGCAGCCACTCAAGAGCACTGCACAGCCTTCGTGGGGTTGTGCAGGGAGAAAATCAGAAGGGCCAAAGCCTGACTGGAAGTTAATTTGGCCCTAAAAGTGCCCTAAAAGATGATAAAAACTGTTTCCGTAAGTGCATTGGTGACAAAAGGAGGGCTCAGGAGAACCTCCAGCCTTCAATGGATGGGGAGAAACACAGTGACAAAGGAGGAGGAGGAGGAAGATCTGAAGTATTTAATGTAAGACCTGCTACCCTGCCCTGGTGTCCTCCTGGTACAAGGTGACCCACTCAGCAGATGAGGGAGAGTTTGTGCCTCCTGATTCCTGTCAAAGGAGTTTATTAAATCTTTTGACACCGTTTCCCACAGCATTCTCCTGGAGGTGGCTCATGGCTTGGATGGTGTGCTCTTAGCTGGGTAAAACCCTGGCTGTGGGACCAGTCCCAGGGAGGGGAATGGGGTCACACCCAGCTGGGGACAGACACCGGGGTGGCACCCAGGGCTCAGCGCTGGGGCCAGTCCTGCTTTCTGAGGAGGGACTGAGGGACCTGGGGTGTCTAGCCTGCAGAAAATGGGGGCTTGGGGGAGATCTTGTCACTCTACAATTGCCTATAAGGAGGTTTTGGGCAGGTGGGATGTGATGCCTTCTCCAAAGTGACAGGTGACCAGACAAAATGAAATGGCCTCAAGTTGTGCTTGAGGAGGTTTAGGTTGGATATTAGGAAAATTTTCTTCACCAAGAGTGTTGTCAAGCATTAGAACAGGAAACGCCCAGGGAAGAGGCTGAGTCACCATCCCTGAAGGTAATTAAAATACATGTAGGTATTTCATTTAGCAACATGATGTAGTGCTGGACTTGGCAGTCCTGGGTTAATGGTTGGATCCTAGGGTGTGTTCCAACCCAAATGATTCTTTGAGTCCATGATTCTGTTGTAGCAGTCTAATGTGATAACTAGGCTCAATGCAAATCCTCACCTGATTTTCATTTGGCAACTCAGTCATTTTCTCTGCATCTTCCCATGTATATATACCTAAGTAAAAAAAAACCCCAAACTAATGTGTTTCTTCTGCGTGGCTGTTGATTACTTTCAGAGTTGTTATTTCATCAACCAAAGTTTGTCCAAACAAACTTTAAGTCTGTCAATTCATCTTAAGGATGTAAAATTGTGAGTATATGTGGCAAACCAAGGAAAAATGCCCTCAGAAACAAATATACTGCTGTGCACTGCTCTTCCATCTTCCATTTCCCCCTGCTGTATTGTATTTTTGACTTGTTTTGTCAGAGTTGAAACAATAAGTTTCAGCCCTCTGCTTGAAGCTTCCTAGATTGTACTGCATGAAATAAAGATTGAATATTTGCTCCTGGAATAGAAGTTACCTAATCAGGTGGCTGGGACAGAGATTCACAAATCAGAGGATCTCTTCTCAGTTCTTGCCTTAGCCCATGGTCTGCTGTGTGCCTTCAGTGTCTGTGGCAATCTCTCAGTTCCAGGGTAGGGAGACTAGGATGTGGTTTTCATCCTAAAGAGGAGAGCTGCTGTGAGAGGCTGAAATCCTGAAAGAGTTAATGTAAACCTGGAAGTGTTCATGCCTCAAACACCGGGCAGAGGAGAAAAGGAATGTTACCATGCCAACGAGTTAAGGTGATGTTAGGAAAGAGGGTTGTGGAGGCAGGATAGCACTTTTTAGAGGCGCCCTCCTTATCTTGGGTAACTATCTCTAAAACAGATTTGGAGAGCATTGCAGTTGTGTCTCTGACAGGGGAATCGAAACTATGAGAACACCCAACCCGCTTCTGAAAAGTCTGAGAACAATAAAATGAGCCTGCACAAGGACTGTTCTGTAAATAGATGAGAGGGCTGTGTGTGCACCCAGCATCCGCAGGAACATCACCAGAGATGGTGCTGAAACCTCGGGTAGTGACATGGATCCTTTTTTCATATCCTCTAATTTTCATATCTTTCCTTCTTCATTTCTTCCTCTCCTTAAAAGTTTGACGTACTGCTACTGCAAGCTGTTCAATGGAGTTTAACTCGATGATGCTGCGGGCTGTTCAGAAATTTTAAGCTGTTTCATGGACTGTTCAACCTATTTAAAAGTTTAAATTGCTGCTTCCATAGCTAAAACTTTCTAATTGGTCATTTGGCATTGTTTTGCCTTAATTTAGTCCAGGGGTATCCTCACCATCCGCTGTCCCAGAGGAGGCAGTGCAGGCCTGCCCTCTCCAGATTCAACATTTTGCTATCCCAGAGCAGGAGGCTCAGGACCTCCCTCACGGGACCTGGCAGCTGCTCAGGTGAAAAATACTCTGAAATCTTGCTGTGATTTTATTATGTTTTAATTCCCCATGATAAAGACCTATAATATCTCTAAATTAAAAGTGAAATATTATTGAGACATACGAAAGCGACATTTTATTTTTTGCAAGTCAAACTAGGGCTTATTTGAATTCCTCTGACTTGGTATTGAGCTTTTTCAAATGAGATATAAATCTACCACTTTCAGTTGCATATTTGACTTTTTTAACATCACTGAGTAATGGCTGAAGCAATCAAAGAATGAGATGTCACACTTATATTTTATGTATTTATTACAAGGAATGCAAAGATTGAGAATTAAAACTATAAAAAACTTTAAATAAAATTTTATTTATAAATTTATCATATAAATTTTATATTTTATATAAATTTTATTTATCATGTTTGACAAACATATACACCCGTATGCACCCTGGCTGTTTAAAATTTAAAATGTACTGAACAAATGCAGCAACCCTTTTGGGAAATGAGACAAAGGTAAACAAAAGAACCAAGATAAAACAATAATTTTCATATTTTACAATTATTTAATTGCTCCAGAGTAACTCCTTTAAACATTGTTCTCTTCACATCCTCAGAGAGTGCAGCACATTTTTTCTGCTCACAGGCATAAGCTGAACCATTGAACCATCTTCTTGTTCTGTAAAAGGGAGATTAATTAATGTTTCTTCCAGGAGAGCTCTGCATCCTATGGAGAAAGTTGTCAGAATTATCAAATTCAACAGCAGTTTAAAATATATAACATAACTCACCTGAAAAATATAAAAGAATATTTTTCCCATATTCCTATTCTTATTAATTTAAGGCTAGCTGAGAGTTTCTAATTGATCATGTTTTTCAAATGATTGATTTCTCACTGAAGTGGCCAAACAATGAAAATACTGCAAATCAACCCAACCTCCCTGTATTTTAGACCACTGAAAAATGGAAATACACTTTGTTTTCAGGCACTTTTCATTACCTGATTAATAGACCTGACTCAGGTTTGGGTCAGTGCTTGTTCTCTCTCAAAGGACTGTGTACTCCCCACCTTTGTCCAAGTTATGAAGCAAGGGCAAGCATCACCATTGCTGCTTGCCCTTGTTCCTGGTGAAGTAAATTTATTCTTTGGCCAGAATTAGGGCCTTAGCACACCTACAGCTGACCTGATGACAGAAAACAGGAGTTTGAGTCATTATGCTGATTATTTTTAGGTATTTTATACAAAACTGGGAAGCTCAGTGAGAATTGTCAAGGCCAGGTTGTGCAGCAGTGTACGTGAAAGTACCAACCTGCTGCCTTTGGTCCTTTCTCACTCCCTGCAAACCTTACAGCTCAAATTGAGGCCAGCTCCCAATCACCTGCCATCTGAATTGTGCAAGTGACCCCAAACTACCTTTTCAGCTCATAAAATATTCATTCAGTCCCAGCTGGGACTATGAAATATGAATGCTTGGTATGATGTTGGTAACATCATTCTTTTCATTCTCTTACATATGTGCAAGGGAAATAGCTATACACCACTCACAAGTACAGCTATATGATAAATTAATGCTCTAAAAACCCCAAACTTCTCCATCTCACTCTGCTGGAAGCCCATTTGACACTTCAATCCTCTGTCTAATCCAAATGGTGGCCATTAGAAAAATGTTTCTGATTTTACCCTGCCATAAATTCCTACCCTCTTCCTTCATATCCATCTACCCTGTGGGAAATTTAAGTTCCTCCATATTACCTTCTCCCAGCATTCAATATTCCATGTTGGAGAAGTATTTATTAATGCAATGCAATTCAGAGATAAAATTGATCATGTCATGAACAAAGAGCTTTCAAGTCTTTCAGATTGTACATCCACTAGTTTAGAGAACTGGAGAGTGCTCAGATACACAGCTTTAATCACAGAGGAACCTAGTGCATAGAAGAATACTTCAGGACACATTTGAGAAAATTTACCTGTCTTGATCTTGAATTTTCTTTCTCCTTTGTTTGACAGACAAGGATTAATACAAATGTTTACACTTGGGGGATTCAAATATTCAACTCCTAAAACATTGTTCACATATTCTGAAAAATATTTGAAATACATATTTTCATTAGAAAATAATATACACACCTAGATGTGTTTCTATAAATGTGAATTTGTGTTCACAACACAGTGCTTAGGGCTATTTGCAGGAGTTGGGATGAATGTCTTGTCTTTATAGTCCAAACAGCTGAACAAAAAATGCTCTGAATACCTCGTGCAAAGAAGCTCTAAGTGAAAACAACTGAGATGAGTTTGCCTTGTAGGCCCAGTGCTGTGATATGAACAAAAAATGACACAATCTCAGACTTTTTGCCAGTTTGAGTTGGAACTACACCCATCACCGTTTAAAGAGAAAGAACCACAGTACTTTGTGAGCTGATTAAACTTTACTATTTGGTCTTTGCTAGCATCTGACTTACACAGTTCAGCGTATAAGGATTAGTGGTGATTGATGCCTCCCTCCCAGTCCTGGGGTTATGGTTGGTAGAAATCCTGCAGTGTTCATCCTCTCTTTGTTCTCTGTAAGGCAATACTGAAGTTTCAGGAGATCATTTACTTCCCAGGAACACACTTCTCTGTGGGGCAATGTAATGGTGTATGGAATATCTGCCAGAAAGAGAAATCTCTCTCCTGTAATCCGAACTCTGTGTTTCTGAGTGAGGAGCCAGCAGACAAGGGGAAAAGACCAATTGTTAAATAAAAGCAAATAAGGAGAAAACAAGCTAAAAAAATAGTAGGGTCTTTGTGAGGGCAGGAAAAGGAAAATGAAAAGAAAAAGAAGAAAGAAAAGAAGCTTCATTTGGCTGGCAGATAGGCAGTGATGAGTGTGCTCATCTCATAATTATGCAGCTAAGCAGGAGGTACATCAGTATGGATGCTGTTAGGGCTAAAAATCTTGTCTTGCATGTTCAGCTATATGCACACCACAGTTTGCATGCTCATATGGACAAGCACTTGAAGGGAAACACAATCTGCTATAATGCCTATCTGCTAGACAAAATGTGCATGATTAGTTCCATATGGCTTTTCTTTCCAAAACAGTGGAGTTCCAAAGTGAGGAAAGATTTCAAACAGAGGTGATGATGTATTTCAAAACTGCAGTTCAGTAATAAGCTTTTGGGGGAGTATTGGCCTTCAGTGGGATTTAAATGCACATTAATGTGCTTTGCTGAATCGAGATGTCTTTAAACATCTCCTTAAAGACATATCCATAGTAAGACTTGCCCATAGTAAGATACATACATAGTAAAAAGTGATCTTGTTTTCGTGGGTTTTGAATCAACTTCCAAGTGATTTGTTGCATGAAGCTTCCAAAGAGGATACCTGCAGTCTACACAAAATCAGTATCTGTTTTCAAATGTAACATTTCCCTTCCTGCTGAGTGGCATTATCAAGTAGAAAAGTGCTAATGCAATTCCTCTTCCCACGGTCACGTTTTGGAGATTGATGCAATACTTAATGGAAGAAGCTGCCTAGTCTCATATGTGCCTATTCCTACCATTGCAGAGGAGAGAGTCCTTTAGAGGACAAATCAGAAAATCCAGATGTTCCACTGCATTTTAATGTAACTCAACACTGACTTTTAAACAGCCCCTGCCTTCTAGTTCCAGCTTTGAAAAGTTTCTAGGTGAGTTTTTCTTTCTCCACACACCAGACAAAGGAAATGAAGTAGGACAGTCTCCCAGTCTAGATGTCTAAATTATCTGCCTAATTTTACATGCTGTTAGTAAGCTACATGAATAACCTCTGTCAGACAGGATTTTTTAGGGGAGATGGTTTCTATAGTCACTATTTGGCCCAAATGCAAGAAAGAAAGCAAAGCTCTCTGTCCACTGTGGCTGTTTGCTTTGAGCAGCTGAGAGCACTTCAGCAGGCACCCAGCAATGGGCTGCAGGAACCCAGAGCAGCAGCTGGGGCACAGCTGTTGTCAGCCCCTGCCCTGCCCTGCCATCTGCAGGGGTGACTTGGTGGGGTGACAGTCACTGTCCATCGAAGACAGGAAAATCAGGCTGGAATGTCCAAAAGCCAAACTGCTGAGCACAGGAGAGTTTTAAACGAGTCATTGGGAAACACCAAGGAAACTAAACACTGATGTTGATGTTTCCCTGGAGAAAGAGGGATTCAGTGTCTGCAGTGTCTTGCCTGCTGTGTTCCATAACCAAGGATTACAAAGCCTGCCCAGGGGGCTGATTCCCAAACCAGCATCACCCTCCTGTCATTTGAACAAGTGGCTCTGCATTACAGGAAAAGCTAACAGCTCATGGGGGGACATTTTTCACAGAGGTGATTGTCAGCTCTTAAGGAGCTCAGGCTGCTCTGTAGTCAGAAGTGTGAACTTGTGAGAGCAGAAAGCCAAGATCCCTGCAAGGGGACTGGATCAGTAGCCTCGGCTGTAGGCACTTGGCCTGGGAGGGGCACTGTGTGCTTCCTTAGGCTGGTGAGAAACTTGAAACACAGCATTTATAAAACAGAGAAGAATGGCCTCCTGTGGGAGCCACAGCTCTGCCCCCAGAAAACACAGAGCCCACCGAGCCCTGGGTGGTGTCTGCTCTCTGCTGCTGCTGCAGTCTTGCCTTCCTCAGTGACCCAAGAGTAATGGACCATTCCCACCCCAAATCTGCAGCACCTGATGTTCAGGGCACTTTTCTAATCTCAGGGAAGTAAAGGCTCAGCTTTTCAGGGGATTAGAAGAGCCTAGGATGCAGGTTTGGTGTTTCCCACAGCAGTGCTCTCTGTTATCAGTCAGAAGTAGAGCATGGTGTTTTGTGATAAAGTCTTTTTAAGTGAGCTCCAGGATAGTTCAGACTTGTGAAACAAGTTCTGAATTTGGTCAGGCCCCAAACAGCCTCAGAAATTCAGCATAAGCCTAGCTAGTCAGCTCAGCTCAGCCAGGGCCTGTGCTGTGCCTGTTGGTGCTGCAGTAGGCACTCAGGGGAGATTTTCCCTGGAGATTTAGGTGCATAAAACAAGAGAGGCAGCATTTCCCTCAGCTTGTTACAGCAGGGCAGGACAAGATCTTACCTTGATTCCTTCCCTGCTGGGAGTGTTGTAAGCTGTTCCTCCTCCATCCCAAGGTGTTGACAAGTAGCACAGCCTGCATGTGAAGTCCTATCTGAATGTAGTTTTTAGAAAATTTTATTTCATAACACAAAAATAAATGGCTCATAACAGGGAATTGGACTGCTGTCACCTTCCCTCTCCCTCAGACAGAGAAGGGAACTCCCTGACAGCTTCCTTGCATGCCACCAGGCACCTCCAGTCCTTGAACAGGGCTTTTCACAATGTACATTTCAGATATAGACCCTTAAAGTCTGCCTAAGCACCACTTTGCATACATAAATCTCTTTCTGGAACTGAGGATTAATCCATGTGCTCACTTTGTCATCTGCAAAATGGAGAATTTTCTTACCTGACAAGAAAAGTGATAGGATAAATATTTCAGAGACTATGAAGTACTCAGACAACTCAGTGCGAGTGACAAAAGTGCTTTGGCTAGACAGGAAAACGCTTCTTTAAAATTCCCAGAAGAGCAGGAAGGAATAGAGATGAGACCCAGCGTTGTGGGAGGCAGTTGCAGCTCTCTGTGTGATAGATGCCATCATTCCCAGCACAGAAAAAAGATCTGTACGAAGACTTTCATCCCTGGTACGCTCCCTTCACGTCTGGCACAGGCTCTGGGCCACCAAATAGTGCTGTTCTTCCTCCTGCTCTTTAATTCTTGTCTCATCAAATCCTACAGAAAGAGATTTGGGATAGGACTGCATAGGAGAGCATAAAAGCGAATTTATGTGCTTATTGTTGTGATGTTATAGACAATCTTTGCAATTCTTGCAGGGACATAGCCTCCGAGCTGTGTCCTACAGAAACGCAGGAAGAGAAGATTTAGGGGGAAATGGCCTTATTTGAGTGAGTATTTACCACGTGCAGGTGTCTGAGCTGTGTCCCCCAGGCAGGGCAGCCCTTGCTGTCAGCTCGGGCAGCTGGAACCTGCGGGTGGCGCCGGTGGCAGCTCCGGGCTGAGCTGCGCTTTGCAGGCTGTCCCACGAGAGGGCAATGCAGCCACAGCCATCCTCCCTCGCAGGAGAGAACCCAGCTCCGCACCCGGGAGTTCCAGGCTCCAATACAACCGTGGTATTTATAGAATCTGCATTTACTCTTTTAAAGTGTTGCTTATAGCAGTAAAATGTAATCAGTCTGCATTAAATTTCATCTAGCAGAAGCTAATATGGCCCTCTGCTGCTAGGCAATCTAGGACACCTAAACATCCAAAAAACTCATTTTTTTCCCCCGTATCTTGGACACTCTATCGGACAATTAAACCGGGGGCTCAGTGCTACAACTCATCCTCAGGAGGTTGCCCATTTATCAGCTGTTTTAATAGGACTGGCAGTTTGAGCACAATACTATAGGTTTGTGCGTTACTTTCATTGACCTTTATGCAATTAATACCTCATTTTGTATCTCACCCTCGGGTCTGTAATCTCTTTTGTTTGGCTGATAAATGTCTGTGTCACCTCCTAACCTGGTTGATCCAAATGAGCTTTTTGAAAATGCCACTGACAGCAAATCACTGTGGTCTTTAAAAGGTTTGTCTTCCACTTGACTGGAAATTGCTTACCATGTGCTAAACACTGTTGATAATACCATCCAAAAATGCTTTTTATCCCACAGATTTAATATTCTGTTTTATATTCCAAAAGACTGCATATGTTGCAGCTGTCTTATGGGAGGCAGCTGAAATATTTTGTTGTGAGTGATTCAGTTATACACGAGTGATTTCTCTTTGCATTGCACACAAGTTACCGGCCAGCTGCAGGCTGTGGTGGTGATTTGCAGTGTCACCAGCCATTAGAAAGGAGAATGCAGAGTCGTCAAGCACATCTTGACAGGTAAATGAGAGAGGAACACATCGGTAATGCTGCGAGGAACGCTGTGGGAAGGAGGAAACACATTCTTACAAGCCACTGCTTAAAATGAGTGAATAAGTAAGGTGAGACAAAGGACTTTGCCGGCTGTGACTGCGCTGTTTGCAGCAGGATGAGCAGCGGGTGATGAGCACAGGAAGGCAGGGATGCAGGGAGCCCTGGCAGCACCGGGGCGGAGTGTGTGACACCTCTGTCACACAGTGTCAGCCTGAGCAGCAACTGGGCTGCAAGTCCTGCCAGGCCCACGGCCACAAAAGGGTCAACATTTTTTGCATGGCATAGACATTACCGTGTGTGCTTCTCCCACATCTCTTGCTGTTTAATTACTATAAACAATTGGGCAGCTCTGTGGAATGGAGGAATTAAGTAGCTTGATTAGTCACTGTTTGTGAAACTGGGGCTGGTGCACGTGTCCCTGCACAGCCCGTGTCAGGCAGATGCACGAGGCTGTCACTGCTCATGAAGATGAGCTGCCACCCTCCCAGGTCAGGAGTGAGGATGGTGGAAAGCAGAGTCATTTGTGCCACAGGGATTGCACCACTGCTGGGGTGGACAGGGGAGTGAGCCTTACAAGACTGGAAAAAACTGTACTCAGAAAATTGCCTGGATGAAGAGCTTCTGTATCAATGAGGACAGATCGGTCCCTAAGGATTCCGAGCCCTGCTGTGAGAAGTGGCTGTGCTGCCATCATGAAAAATCAAAAATTAATTTACTCTCTGTTTTGTTTTGCCTTCCTTTGGACACCACAGGTGGCCAGGGAGCACTGTTACCTCCCAGAACTTTTCTGCTGGCTGGAGAGACACTCATGAAGGAGACTGATGTGGTATCTTTCCCCACAAGGTGTATTTGAAAGGTGTATTTGTTCTTTATTAAGTCTGTAGATTCCAAAGTGACTTTGGCAAGCTGTGCCCAGAAAAAGGTGAGGTGGGAGCAGTGCAGCTGAGGCTGGGCACTGCCAGTGTGGAGGGCACTGAGCAGCTGCTGCTGGCTGCACACACGGAACACACTCAGTGCTGCCAGGAGAGAGAAAATATTTCTGATGAGAATGTGAGGCAGATTAAAGCACGAGTGAAATAGTCACACATCAGGCATGCCACAGGGGCAAAGGGCACACTGGGGCCAGGCTGGGAGGCTGCCATGCTCCTGTCTGCCCCCTCCTGCCCCTGCAGAGGCGGCAGAAGGCAACAGGCAGCACCCAGAAGAGGATCCTGCTGCTTATGGGCACCAAGCCAATGCTCAGACCTGGGCTGATGCCTGGGGCTCTGCAGCTCCTGCCCAGGGCTGGCTCCAGTAGGAAAATCCAGTGAGGGAGAGCACTGGGACTTCTGTCCTGGTCTGGGGACAGAGCCTGCTGTCCCAGCCTCACCTGCTGAGCCCCTGGCTCAGCCAAGAGCTGCCCAATAGCCACAGCCAAGGCTGGCCATCCTGCAGACTGTGGGTCCCTGGTCACGATTCCCACCCTGGGGCTGCTGTGGTGACAAGGTAGCCTGAAGACCATTTATATGGTTCATTTGACCATTTATAGGTTCATTTTCTTTTCACGAAAACAGTGGCCTTCTCCAGATTAAGTTGCACTAACTTTTCAGTATAATTCAGCACTAAAAACCACTGGCTGGAAAATTTCCTTTACATCAACAAGATTTGTCTAAGGGGAAAGGACATTACTATTGAGAAAAGCAGTTTTTCCATCCCCCAGAATGAAATATTATCCAGCAACAAAAAAGAGAAAAGAGGGAAAAAATTATAGAAATTATAAAAAGTTCAATGACTTTTTAAATTTCTTGTGTTAAATATTTGACAGCAAATTGCAACAGACTTTTAAGCAAAAATAAACTTGAGTGAACTTACAGGAAATGCAAGACATATATGTAAATAGAGCTACACAATTTTTATTAAAGAACCATAAAGAAGAAAAGTACAGATTTAGTGTGACTTGAAGTTTGTAAACAATTGACAAATCTCCAGTTCAATTTGAACACTGTGGTGGATGTGCACATGCAGAGGTGGGATTTTGGATAATTGCCACTGTTTAACTGCTAAAAAAGAGATGAGAGGCAAAGCCTGAAGAATTTTGTCAGCTCAGCCACTTCCAAAGTGACCTCCCACCCACACAGAGTCCCATTCTCACAGCACAAGCTGCTGTGCAAAGCTACTCAAACATGCTGGTGACAAAGCACAAACAAACAGCATCAGTTTCTGATTTGAGAAGCAGATAAGACTAAAACAAAGCCAAGCTGAAACTTTAGCCCAAATGAAGAACTTCATAGGACAGGGCTGGTATTGTCTTGTGGCAGGGGACAGCAGCAGACTGCTCCAGGCCTGTGCTCACAGCAGCAACCTGTGTGGATGGTGCTGTCCAAAGTTTGCTGCAGTTAAAATACTCCTCTCTAAATCACCCAGCTTTCAACATGCCTCTTCCCACTATCTGGTTAAGTAAATACATATTCTCAGTAGCTAAACATAAGCAAAAACGTTCACGTTCTTATCTCTTATTTGATTACCACCTTTGCTTCAAGATTTGCAGTGGGTATTCCACAGCATCCAGATGAATGACATGTTACAGAACTGGGGCATCAGCCACTACTGACTAATCACAGTTTCATTCATTATATTTTACATAATTTAACTGGCTGAATCAGCTTATCATTAAGGCAGTTTGCAAACCATTTAAACCTTTTGCAGTCAAGTTCACGATGATTTCCTTTTCCCACAACCAAAGCTGTTTCCCCAAGTACCTGCACAGTTATTTCCTGCTTGGGATGTTTATCTATTTCATGGGGAAGGTCACTAATTTCACCTGAGACTGACTGGCAGAGTTAAGCTCAATGGGAGCCTAACAGAGACCCCAGGTTCTGTAACCAATAGATTATATAATAGAGGTTTATTACTTTTCAGAAGAAATGACAAAACTAAACGTTAACAGACAGATTGACTTTCCAGTGGGGTCACTGTTCATTAAATTTCCCTCTGCTTTTACAACCTGAGCCGCCACAGTCATTTAGCTTTCAGCTCAAGTCATTAAAGCAAGAAGATTGTTTCTTTATTACCTTGTGACCATTCTTCATTTTAATGACATTTTTCAACCTCTCATGCTAAAACTGGCAAACACTATTAAAAAAAAAAAAAAAGAAAAAAGAAAAAAAGAAAACTGCCTTCTGGGGCATAAACACAAACAAACCCAGTTGCTTCCATCCTTCTCATTTAATTTCTGACAGGCACTGATGTGTCCCACTGGAGAGAGCTGGGTGAGGATGCAAACCTCCTTCCCAGAAGGTGATGGTAGACTCAGGGCAATCAGCTCTGAAGGTGTCACCCTGTGAAGCAGCATTTTTTGGGGGGGGCTGCAGGAAAGTGCCAAGTTTTGGCAGGTAAGAAAACAAGACTGGGAACTGGGGATGAGGTAGTTGAACAGAGCAGGACGTGCCAGTGAGGGGTTTTGACACTGGGAGTGTGCACAGATGGCCTGAGGCACCACAGTGCTGCAGCTGGACCAGAAAGTAGGGGCTTCAACACCCCTGACATCTTTTGTCTTCTTTCCTCTTCCATAAGAGACTATGCAGACTTTGGACAGATACCATCATAAAGGGTCATCCAGGTACACCAGAGAGGATTGGGAAAGAGGGCATAGAAAACAATAAGAAACTGTAGAGAGACTCCCTGCAAGAGACCCCACCCATCAAAGAATCACAGAATAAAATCACAGAATGGCTTTGGTTGGAAGGGACCTCAAAGACAATCTAAACCCCCTGCCATGGGAAGAGACACCTTTCACTAGACCAGGTTGCACAGAGCTCCATCCAGCCTGGCCTTGAACACTTCCAAGGATTGGCATCCACAACTTCTCTGAACAACCTGTGCCAGAGCCTCACCACCCTCACAGTGAAGAACTTCTTCCTAGTAACTAATGTAAACCTACTCTCCTTCAGTTTGAACATGAAGAAAGACTTTTTATTTCTTATTAGGTAGATGAACCATAACATTTACAACTTTTAAACAAATGTAATTAAGATTCATTACTCATCTTAATCACATTCAGTATCTATAGATTTCAACAGCTGCAAGGACATTACTTTTTGGACCATTCTTTCAGGTCATAGGTTGTTTATAAACACAAGGACCACAATATCAAATATTTGATGAGAGAACAGAATAAGAGAACCCTCTCATCTTACATCATTCATTTCCCAAGGAAAAAACCTTTTCTAAACATTCTACATTTATTTCAATACTCTAATTCGTTCTTTATCTTTTAACACATCTTACATGTTATAAGGGCTCATGTCTTAGATTTTACATTGTTTTGACGAAATATTGAACAAAACTTTCACCTCTTGCTCATCAGTTGTGACCTTTGAACTTTGTTTCCTATCACTGATTGATGGTGGAGCAATGCAACCTGACTGCTTCACGTCTGCTCACTCCAAAAATGGAAAGCTGATAAAAGCACTAGATGAGATAAGAGGAGGCAAACATCTGTTGAATCAGTGTTCTGTGACTTAGAGAGGTTTTCTGAGCCCTTAACCCAGCAGACTATAACAGCTAAGGATGCCTAAAGCAAGAAACACCTTGGGGAACTTTGCAGCTGAGCAATAGTGGGGGAAGGAGGCCATGCAACATCCTAGAATGTTTCTAATATTACAAGCTCCAATTATTTTTCTTTTCTAAATCCAGATTTATTCTTTGAGGCCATCACTAAAATGTTCTTTGTTTTTCCACTATGAAACAGATGGCATAAATGTCCCCTGTGATTTTATTGCTATGTTACAATTTCACTGTGTCGTGCTCAAACCATTGGGTTCATGCAGTCCACAATAAAACCTCCATTCTGCTGTGCTGCCAGTGGATGCACTGAATAAAATGGCAGCTGAAAAAGTTTCCAGTTGACAAATCAATATTTCATTATTTGTCTCATACAGGTTTATTAGCGATAGAAACAAAGCTCAAGAACAGATAAAAAAGCCTGAAATAGTTACTTGGAAAAATGTAATGAGAACAGACTTGCGCACAACCACTGAATTTTTAATCTTTTGGGTTTTAGTGTATGTCTTTTACAACATGATGAGATTAGGCAAAATTGCTGAATTCTTTTCTCTGTAAGGTTGGTCAAACTACTGGCTGAAAGAATCTTTCTCAAGGTTATACACAAGTGAAAGAAAACTTCTGTTCCATATTTACCTTGGCACTGGCATGAATAAAAAAGAGTCTAATCTGTGAAGAGGTGTTCTGAAGAGTGTTCAGTTCAAGAGGAACATGACTAAAGGGAAAACACCTGAAATACAGCAGGATTTAACTCCTTAAAGTCCTTCATCAGTGCTTTTCAAGCCCAGCAAGAGTCAGCTGTTCAACCATGTAATGGTTTACAGCCAGAGGCAGCTACAGGAATTTGCTTCTCTCGCCTCAGAGGGATTCTCAAACCCAGGGAGGGTGGAGCTGATACATGAATACAGAAACATTCATAGAAATCCACTCCCTTGATTTCTTAAGGTGAATCCAGCAGGCCAAACTCAATTGTTACTGACAGAGGCTTCAAGGGAAATGACAAGAACAATAATGTAAATCTCTTGTCTCTAGAGGACACTTTATCTGCATGCCCTGTAGAGATAACCTTATTCATGCCACCAAGGGAGCAGAGAGGTGACTTTAAAAGAGCCTGAGGAATGAAAACACCTACCAGGTGAGACAGTCACTGCAAGGTTGCTGGGATAACCTCAGCATTCCTGCACGGCTCCACACCAAGCAGCCTCTGATTAACCCTCTCTGGAAGTGACTCTTTCACACAGATTCCACCAGTGCCTGCACTGGCCCATCCAGTTTAGCAGACCTGTAGCTCTGGTTGCTCTGCAGGGTGGCTGGCTCTGTGTGACTGGTTCAATATCCCCATTTTGATCTCCCTGCTGTGGATTTGCTGTGTATCTTCACACCAACCACAGCAGCAAGGCAGGCCAAGGCAAAACAGAGAAGCATGTGTTAACTTGATCCAAAATGTAGACAATGAACCTATAAAGGCAGCAGAGACGTGTACATGAGCAAAGCCAAGGGCTTTGGAGGACTTTTAAACAACTACTACAAAAGTAATTACCTCAGTTGAACTGGCCTCTTCCTTTTATTTTTTTTTTTTTTTTAGGAAAAATACTAGACTGTTATTTAATTACACTTTCTTCAGATTTGGCCTTAAAAGAGACCTTTTAACATTTCTGAGTGCCCTTCAAATAATTAGATTTGCAAAACTCACCCTGTAGCATTTTATTAAAATTAATTAACTCACCTGACAGCAGTTTAAATAATGAAGTGAAGAACACAATTCATATCAGGCACTGGACAGTGGTGGAGGGAACACTCCCAAGGTACTTTCATAGGCTGTGTTTAAACTGCCTTCAAAGCCATGTAAAAAACATGCAGCTTTTAGAACTTGTCGCAGAGAAATTCAAATTAAAGCAATTCCAGTAAGAGAGACAGGGGCAGACCTGTAAAACTCACCCAGCCTCCTCTGCAGCACAGATGCAGCCAAGGTGCTGTGGGATATGGCACAGGGAGAGAAGGGATGTCCCAGTGACAGCTCTGGGTTTGGAAGGCAGAACGGCCCCTCAGTGCAGCGCTCACAGCCCTGCCTGTCTCACAGGGGGTGAGCAGATCTTCCACAGCAGCTCTGGCCTGGGGAGCACGGTGCCACACGCTGGCCCTGCAGCTGAGAAGGGCTCTGAACAGGGACACTCCTGCTCCTCGGAGGCATTAAACACAGCATGGCCAATGCAGAGGGCAGAGAGGCTGCTCTGTGCCACGGGGCACAGCACAGAGCCTGCGCTCCACCAACACATCTCCACCACTGCTGGGCACCCCCACCAGTGGGGAAAGGCAGCACCTCTGCCACCAGCAATGCCTCCAGCACATCCCAGTGCTAACCAGCCCCAGGCCAGCACTGCAGCTGTGCTGGGGACACAGTGTCCTCCCAGCCTGAGGGGCTCTGGGAAGGCAGAGGGAAGGGCCATGAGGAGGTGGGGGACTGCAGGGTAGGCTCTCCAGAATCTCACTGTGCCATCTCGTGGGAGAGGAGCATTTGTTCATTACCAACAACAAGAGCAATCTCTTTAAAGGAAAGGATTATCAAAATGATGTTGACTATGAGCAAGTTACTCATTTGTCATTGTCACCAGCACAGAGGAGGTGCCAGAGGAAAGGTCCACAGGCTGCACCTGGCTCTGAAATCTGTGTCAGACAACAAAGTGAACTCCACAGGCCTCCAGCCTTGGCAAGCCCTGGCACACAAGAGCTGCTGGGACAGGGCAGGCCAAGGGAGGTGAATGCTTTGGGGTGTGGGGTAGCACTGCTCATCTGCCTGGGGGGATTTTGCACATCCCAGAACAGGCCTCTGGGAAAAGGCCTTACACCTTTGGTGTGACTTTGGAGAACCCTTCTCAGCAAAAAATGGGCACAAAAAGTGGTGCAGGGAGTACTGGTGAAGTGAGATAGCTTAGTCAGCCTCATCAAGATAAACACAGCAATCTGGAACTCTCTGGACAAATGAGCAACGTGGGATGATCTTTTTTCAGTCACGTTGCTAGGAGACTTCACTGTAGTCAATCATAAAACCATCAACTGCTGCTACTCAGGATTTTTTTTAATAAACACTTCTATACTGAAGAGTCTTTCAGTGAAGCTAAAATTGCTTATGGGATCATGCCAGTTTTGACAAAAACAAGCAACAAAACCTACACTGGTGAAGATTTCTCAGGTTCCAGATGAAATGTGTGATCCATAAAGTGTCAGTGCTGGTGTCAACAGCATACATAAAAATCAAGAGAGCAGTTCAAACCGACACCCTATGATATCCCATAGCAGAAATACACTGGTCTGCTTTCCAACAATCCATAAGAAGTTAGCAAGTAAATTAAGTCTATGTTAAGTAGTTTAAAATCACTGTATCCAGAGATCTGCACACAGTATAGAGAATTTCAAAAATTTTGAAGCTTGAGGAAGATAAAGACTACAAGCTTAGTCTAACATTCAAAGCTGCCTAATGCCCTGCAATGGAGGCAACACAAGTTCAAATCCTTGCTCCAGGGCTGTGGGTGAAGGTCAGGGTGAGCACCAGCCTCCCTCAGGGGCTGGGGGTTTGCTGACAGCCTGGCACTGGGATCAGGGTTTTGTGAACAATTTTCAGGGGGTCAAGGCTGGGTTATGCAGAACCATAAATGCTGAAATCTGAAAGCAACGTGCAGAGCAGAACCCCCCTTTTTTAAACATTCCTGCCAGGGGAGGAGATGGCAGTGTTTTTACAGAGCCAAGCTGCTTGTGTGGAAAGGCTGGAAGGTAATGATGGTGGAAGCACAATTAGGCAAGAAAAGGGAAACTAAGCTACAAGTAACACTTCTTAAGGCTGAAAAAATGAAGAGAAAATAACATTAGACATTATTTTCAAAGCTACATTTCTTGTTGAATATCTGCACAATAAAAATATCAACTGTTACGCACTTTGCTAAAGGAGCATGTGAGAGATTTTAGAGGGAGAAGAAAAAGGAGGTATCATTATTCAGCACTTTCATCAAACAAAATGTAAAAACCAGCAAGCTAGTAAATAGGAAAAAACCCAACTCACCTAGAAACAGAAAAATGAAAAAAAAAGAAACATGTAGCTTTTCATGATTACATATATAATTTACCTTCACCCATCTGTAAGGAAAAACCTATGGTTAGAATACAATCATGAACAGAAAAGTAGACACAACAAAAGCGTAAGGAAAAAAGCACAAATAGTAATTCTAATAGTAAATGACAATAAATTACTTGTGCTGATAGAGTTTAGGGGTACTCGCTGGGGAAAATGTTTGAGCTGGTCCCATCGCCCTTGCTCTTCTTTGACAGGATTGTTTTTCAAAGAAAGTCCTGGCAAGAGATGCTGCCTGCAGGGGTTTTAATCTTGGAATCATCCCACATGAGGTGGCTGCATTCAGACTGGGAGTGAGAAGGCCACAGGTGTTACAGACTGTGCCTCACTGTGTCACAGCAGGCTGACACCTGCCTCTGATCCCAAACGCTGCGTTCCTCCCCTCAGCTCTCTGTCCAGCACTGAAATACTGCCTGGCCTGGGTGTGAGCACCAGCAGGGTCAGGAAGGAAAGCAGGAATGCCTGGCTCCCAGAGCCACGATGTACAGCTGTGTGTCACCAAACAAACAACTGGAGCCCCTGTGCACAGCCAAGAGCGGCTGCTGCGCCGCTGCCAGCAGCAAGAGCTGAGTGAGAAAATAAAGAAAAATCAGATTGGGAGCCTCTGAGCCATGGAACTGATCCAGGGTCTGCTGTGTGGGAAAACACACATCCAACACCACAGGAAAGGCCAGAGAGACAGGCTGGTATAGATTACTCCTTATGCAGAGATTTCATTGCTGGTAGTATCAAAATGATTTTTTTTTTTTTTTAATACTTGCTTCCCTCTTGCTTTAAGCTCTGCAGCTAACCCCAGGAGCCACACTGCTAGGCACAATGCTTCCAAGTGGAGAAGGAAACAGCAGGGCACTCTGAAAATTGTCATTTTGATTCTCAGGCTTTTTTTCTGAAGGGGAAAACAGCACAGCACTCAATGTGTCTTTACTGCAGGATACACAGAGAGAGGACAGGCAAAGAAGACACAGGTCTAATATTACAGCAAACATTTGCAGAGATCTAAACAGTAAGTATAGATGTGTAATATGCTGTATAATATATGTGCCGGAGATATCTGTATGTATCTATCTACAGATGGATAGAAATGGTCAAGATAGCATAAGCAAGACTTTGCCTGCACTGACTTGTTACTTAGCATTCAATATCTCACTGCCAAATGAAAAATACAATTACTGAGATACCCCTGCAGAAGAAAAGTGTACTTCAACTTTCTGGCAAAATTCAAAGTTCAATTACCCTGTAGCAAATCAATCAAATGTGTGTGCAGCAAGCAATGAAAAAGTACAGATGTCACCTCAGTGCATTCAGTTCAACACGGCTTTCCTTCTTTTTAAAAATCAGCAAGTGGCACGAGGAGACATTTACAAAGCTCACATTATGCAGAAAATAAAAAGAAATCTATCAGTGTGATTTAGAGCAGCACAGCACAGTGCTCTGGGCACGAGAAGCAATAAATAATGAGCATTCATCACTGGTAACCTGTGCAATGATCTGATTTTTATAGACACTGAGATTCATGACCCCAGTTTGGCTCCGTGTCCCCCGTTCCCATGGCTGGAAGCCAGGCCTGCAGGGCCAGCCGTGTGCTGAGCCCTGTGCACAGCACAGCCCGTGCTGAGGGACGTGTGGCAGGACAGACGTGTGTGTGCACTGCCAGCCACAGTCCTGTTGGGATGCTGCTGGCCTGGATACACAAGTGAAAGCTTCCCAAGGGGAGCACGGGGCCACGCTGGCACTGACAGCTGGGAAAGTCACTGCCCTTGGCTGCTTCAAGCCCTTTCTCCGCCCTTTCGTTAGCAGCAGCACAAAACTGCACTTGAGTCCACAGCTCTGAGACACAGACCTCGCCCTGGGCTCCTCCAGCCTCTCCCACAGACTATCCCAGGGGACAGGGACACTTTATCCTGAGCACCAGAGTGGGAAGGGATGATGCACACTTTGTATTGCCTGGGATGGAGACCTTCAGCTTCCAGCAGGGATCATTACAAAAGGTTGGGCTCGGTTTTGTTCTCTGTTAATTCATCATTCCTGGAGCCGACATGAAATTTGTAATCATTTTCAAGTGGCTGAAGGGAACTTTGAAATTACATCCTCCAACTTGAACATTTTTTGCTAGTTTCCTTTCCCTGAGCTTGTGACTTATTTAGCTATGGCTACAATAAAACACAGGATATTCTGAGTTAGAAGGGACCAAAAGGATCATTAAGCACAGCTCTCAAGTGAACAGCCCATGCAGGGATGTTCACCCACAACCTTGGTGTTATTAACACCAGACTCTAAGCAAATGAGCTCATCTCAGTGTTAAATGCCTTTTTTTTTAATAGGAAACAATAGAAATTCACAACTCTGATAAAAATTGAGCCTGGACTTTAAAACAATAGACTTGCCTATCTGCAAACAAAATTATGTTTGTATTTTATATCATCAAAACAACGGATTCATCAAACTGATTAAGTCCATAGAACGATGGAAATTAAAAGACCACTTAAATACACAAATTTAATACTCACTGTAGTTGTGTAAAATTGATATTTTGAAACATTAGAGGCATCTTAAAAATTTTTATTTAGCATGTTGAAAAACAAACGTTACAAAAAATTTCCTATAAACATAGGCAAAAATGTTTAAATAGGATAATTTAATGTAAACCAAACCCCTTTAAAATATACAATACTGTAATCAGAGGTTATTTACATCCAGTGAAGAGAGAATAACCTTCACTAATGTTAATATCATCTAAGCAAATCAATTTCCATAATTTCTAAAAACAGTGCCACCTTGAAGTTAGTTTTAGTAGCTAAATAATTTCAGTCTTAATACAAGATGAAATTCAATGTTACATTCAGAAGAGGGAAAGGCAGTATCCTGACTATTCATGTCATCAGTCAAGACAGCACTGCATTCAGAGTTGCAAAACCTTAGAGAGGTACAACTATAAATTGATATTTTTTGCATGACAATGCCATTACAAGATAGGTAAAATAATAAGAAAAAAAAACTGTAAAAAAACCCAGTACAAATAAAATTTTATTTTTCAATCAGGTTAGAAAAGCCAACCACAAGATAAAGCTATTTTCTCACATTTCACAAAACAGAACAAACAATTTGTAAGTTGACACTATTCCAACATGGAGAAAACTGTTCATGTTTTTTAGAGGAAATGCATTTACACAACTGTTCCACGCAGGTTTTGTTTAAATATTAAATTTATTCACCAAGACATAAATTTATAGCCCACAATGGCTTTCATACTCATGTACTCATGGAAAAGGCATTGTCCAATTAATTCAACTCACAGATCACTTATAGTTTTTGGTTGTGACTTTTTTTGGAATGGCAAGCATCGATTTTGGATTGCACATAAAAACATCTACAGGACACAGTAACAGGATAAAGTAGCTTACCCAACCTAGGAGCCAGAAACAAACTCTTTAAAAGTGGTGGTGGAATACAGAGTAGAGAAAACACAGAAAAGAGGGAAAAGCCAGCTCATCTCTAAACCACTAAGGCAGACTGCCCGTCTTCAGGGGATGATGGCAGCTGCTTAACAACCTAATGTGACATGGGTGATCTCCGTGCATTTCCTACAGGAAAGTCCTGTATCCTGACAAGGAAGTTACTGCTAAAACTACTATCTGTGCTGGCAGGCACAGGAGGTGCCAATATGGCACAGACACTGAAGTTCCAGCTGTTTCTGAGGTGGTTCCTGCATGCTGGGATGAGGCACTTTGTTCTGGTGAATCTGCCTAAAGCAGTGTATTTATTAACTCTTGCTCTCTATGAAAGGAGCTTTAACTTCCACAAGTGGCAATTCAGGATTCACAAGAGCTAAAACCACTTCAAAAGAAAAGGTCTCACAGTCCACAAACAAAACCCAGGCAATTTTTACTACAAGTGTCCAAAACATACTGTACTTATCTGCTTATCTTAATATAGCTATTATATATAATGAATATAAACACGAGTTACAGTTTGGACAGTGAAGTCAGGAGTTCCTCTCTAATAAAACTTGCCTTAGCAGCTGAAGACCCCAGGCAGGCAACAAAGGCAACCAAATCTTTGCCAAAAATGAGAACTCCTGACTCCACTTGTCGATAACTTAGATCATATTCACCAAAGTGTGCATTTACACACCCACTGATAACCATCCACGTCCTTCCAGTCTCCTTCCATAAAAATCCTTTGGGAACAGTGGGGCCAAGCCCCCACGAGAGGGACATTAAGAGCAATTTCAAACAGATGGCACTGGCATTTCATTTGGGGTGTTTGACACAGGACAGTTTGGGTTTCTGTTGCAGGAAAGCCAACATAACATAATTTAGTCCTTCAGGGCATTTTAATTGGTGTTAATTGATGAGTAGAACACAGAACAGTATTAAGCTAATGCCACGCTACTTGGTGTGGGAAGAAAAAACCTGAAACTTAACACTCAGAAATTAAACCAAGCAATCAGCTTTTACATCAACCTGTGAAAGAAGAATCACCACACTAGAATTTGTACCACCTAAACCAAGTGGAAGAAATTCTGTACAAGCCTGTATGTGACTTGCATCCATCTCTTCAGCCTCAAAAAGTCACTCCACACTAATGCTTGGGGTTATGCCTGCATGTTCTCAGGATTCCTTGTTGGAATGGATAAGCAATGAATCTATCTGTTGTTGAAAAAAGACATTTATATTCTCTGCAAAGAATTTCCACAGGCACCAGCACACAGTGCACACAAGGTACGTGTCAATAGGCAAGGGAGTATCAGAACTTGAGGAAGGGGTTTATAGCTGGCAAAACCTTGAGGAAGGTTTTCATAGTTGGAGAAAAAAGGAAGTCACAGACACTGAATTTCTTTCCTTTTTCCCCCTTTAAAAAGGAAAGTAATGCCTTTGGGTGTATGTGCTTATAGATTACATCCTGGTCCCAGTGAAATTCACAGTAGGAAGTCCATCAGGATTTTATCCACTCATGAACACTTCACTATTACTGTTGCATGAACTTTCAAGTTCTGAAGTTAACATATGCACACTTCTCACCTCTAGAATACAAAAGTAAAACCACATAGGAAAACAGTAAAGGTAGAACACAGATAAAAACTTACACCATTAAATTCATCAATTAGTGTCTTGAATTGTCAGCCTCTAAGCATTTACAGAACTTTGAGCTGTAATAGCAAAAGCTTTAGAATACACCTCTCCTGCTAGGACTCTGGAATTATTGCTCTTACACCAGCAATCTCTACACGAGATGCTGGTTTGAACACAAAGGCTCCCAGCCTCCTGAGGGCCAGGAGAGGGTGCAGCAGGTAACAAAAATCCAAGTGAGAAAAAGGAACCAACCAGACAAGAGGCAATACTGCAAAATCAGTCCCCTCTAGTGTAAATAACTATTAAAATGTCACTTAAGGATTCCCTATTGCAGGGAATTCTGACAGTCTGCAGTAAGAAAGGGGAGGGGGATCCCACAAGTCTTGTGGGGAATGTGGACAGTGTTTGGAATAAAATGAGTGACATCCTTCAAAACAGAGGTACTTTGGAGAAGTATGACAGAGCACCACATCTGTATCTGCATTACACTCTCAATACAGATTCCTTATCTTTTAGGACATTCGATAGGGGAAAAAAAAAAATCCCAAACCCAAAGAACCTAAAAAAGGTGAAATTCATTGTATACAAGTCCGTTAGATTACAGAAATGCATAATAAGCCAAGATAAAGTGCTACAAAATGATTAATGATGTTTAAAAGGTCCGTGGCATTCCTCTTGTTTCACTTAGTACTGGTGACAATGGGGGTTAGTGCAATGGCATTGGCTGAACTGGAATTCACAATGTCTTCGTATTGTGGGGGTGGGTCTAAATGCTGCTCAGTTTCGCTTCTTCTCACACTGATTTCCCCCGTGGCTTCCTCATAGGAAGGAGGAGGATCACAGTTTGAGAGCCTTGTGGATATTGAGTCTGACTGTGCGTCCGAAAAGCTCAGACCTCCTGGAGAGAGCCCACTGACTTCATACATTTCGTCCTGTGGGGAATGAACAATGCTGAGAGGCGGCGGGAGGGGCCCTCTGCCGTCAGCACCATCGCCCAGCGCTCCGTGGGCTCCCCTGTGCACGTACACAGACTGCCTACGCATTTTCTTTTTAAACAGGCATCTCCAGATGACAAAAATGACAATGAGGATGACAAAAAGGCCAATGATTAATGGAAATGCAAGGTAAAATGAATACCAGCTATGTCCTGTGTTACTTTCTCCCTGAAGTCCGTTTTTGTAGACTTTCCAGAACTCCTTCTAGAAGAGCAAGACACAACATGTCAGAAACTATAACACAGTTAATAAAAAACAAGCAATGTAAGCAAGTGTTTTAAAGCATGAGGAGAAAAACAAAAGGCATTTCAAACATTGATGATTAAAAGAAGAACTGGCATGGATAAGCACAGACAAACTTTCAATTTTTCTTCTCATGTGATTAATGATATAAGAGAGATTTGGTTTTGCAAACAAACTCCTCACAACTTTTAACATTCTTAGATCTGCACTCAATATTTACAAACATGCAGCAGAGACAGGGCTAAGCAATAATACACTCAGAAAAGAAAAAACCCAACCACAAAACAAACTAGGAAAGAAATATCTCAAAAGCCCCTGCCTAATCAGCACGAACATCAGCCATCTGGCAGATCAGAATCTGTCAGCACCACTCAAGGTACAGGTTTGGGTTTGTTTGGTTTTTTTGGGGGGGAATTTGTTTGTTTGTTTAAAATTGCAATAATACACTAGTGCAATTTTATATGGAAACACTGGCTCACAATGACAGACCATTTTGGCAAAGCACAACTATGCTGCACTGTCTTATCATAATTTAGACATGCCCCACCCTCTGGCTCAGACAGCAATTGCTGTCAGCTTATTTTGAGTTGATCCAGATCCTCTGTTTACAGTTAAAAATAGCTCCATAACTATGAGACTATCACACAGGTTATTATAGTCTAGAAACCCTGACAACAGAGCTACAGATAAATGGAACATAAAGTGAAAATATGAACAAACGAAAACAAAGATGAAGGGGGACACCAATACTTGAAATTCCTCTTTACTGTGTTAATATGAGCAAGTGGGAGCACAAATACCATGTTACCATCAAATTTCTTCTGCAGTGAATGCAATGAAGAAACAGCACAAAAGAAAAGCATACCCTGACTCAAAAAAGTAGCCATCTTTACCTGTAATGTTTCTCCTGCTATGAAACACTTCCACTGAATTTTATAGTCATAATTTAGTGTGTTTTAGTATATTGGAGTATAATTAAAAAAAACAAACCCCAAAACACTGTAATTAATGACACCCTCCCAGTCCATGCCAGAATCTCTGAACTCTAGTTTTCTTTTAAAATGCACAGACTTGACCCTCTCATCCTCCTGCCAGCATCACATTAATTTTAAATGACAGCACAATTTCATGCAACTATTTATAAAATAGTCACCAGGTAGAACTGAAATTGTGATTTCTCAGTTGCTAGTAAATGATGTATTTAGGTTGCAGGCTGACTTTGTGCACAGACCAATCAGATTCATAATTTTTTTTAGTTCAGGCCTGCTGCCACATGATGAGCATTAAACAGAAAATGCCACCAAACTGACCCCAGAGGCAGCTTGAGTCCAGGAGCAGCACAATCCCTGCAGCTTGGAGGTCAAGGCCTTTCCCTGTGCAAAGGCAGGACCAGGACACCACGGGCAAATCACACACTTCTGGACCAGAATTTACTCAGGTTAAGAGCAATGCCATGTACATGAAACAATTGACTCTCCTGTAAATTTTCTTTACCAAATATAAATTCAGTCGTTCTTATGTGTAGGTGCAAATTCAAAAACCAAAACAATTTCAGCTCCTACACCAATCCAGGATAAGGCATTTTCCCTAAATTTTAAGGCTTGATAACACAAGCAGGTTGTCACAGTGCCCCTCTTTGAGGTGAACCCAGGTCCAAATCATCTAAGCTGTGTCAGGTGGCCTTGGCTTCAAACCAAGCAAGAGAGACTGGAGAGATGGACTCTAAAGACTTCTCTACAAGGGCTCTCCTTGACATGTGTTCCACAGTGGACCCCAAGCCAACTGTTCAGAGTTTAGAAAAATGTATTTTGGGGGAACTAACACTGAAAAATATCATTAGCTGCACAACTGAGGGCTTTTGGGATCTCTGCATGATAAAACCTGGCAGAACCTCACCCTCTCCCCACCAGACTACCAGGCAATTAAGAATACCTGTTACTTTTGCATCTGGTTAGAATTCCAGCTAACTAGATTACTTAGTGGAATAAATAATATATTAATATTATATTATTATAATATATATTATATTAATATATAATAACTGAAAAAGCGGAAAAGGATTCATTAGGATTATGAAATGCTGCTGTATGTACTGGAATCAAACTTCTCACATCATTGTTCTGTGGCCTCAGTGGCAGCAAAGGAATAAAATCGTACAATGTCTGTTTTTAAGACCCAAGATTTACTGAAAGCAATTAAATATACTGTGCAAGGATATGTCATTTTAAAGACTCTCTGGAGGAAAAAGGTCGTTTTGATGAAAAAGAAGGAATCACACTTCTCCCTAACAATCTGTTATGTGTTGCAGACTGTAGAGGAAATTCACCTTCTCCAAGAGAAGGGTAGCAAATAGTGACAGGAATGTGAATATTGTTTCCACATTATCTCTAGGTCAGATCTATCTGCTGTAGGAAATGTCTGTGTATCTTCAGAAAGCTGAAACAGCATCTCTCCTTGGCACTCTGCTACTCAGCAAAGCAGCAGCAAATCTGTTCTGCTCTCCCAGATTTGCAGGCACTTAGTGCAGAACAGGGTGTGTTGCTTTAGGGATGTTTGACTTGGTGATGTGACCAGACAGATGCATAAAGAGCTTAAAATAAGAGTTTAAACTGCCTTAAGGATGAAAGTAGTTTAATGTCCTCTTTCATTTATATGCAAGACAAAGAAAATTCAAGATAGTTTAGACATTCCCCACTCCCTGGTCAGAAACTACTTGAGGTCTAACACTATCTTACAAAGACAGAGGAATTCAGTTCTTGCTTAGTCATTAAAAAAAACTTTAAATGTTCTTCTTCACAGGAAAAGAAAAACAAAACCAAACAACCCCAAAACCAATAATAAAAAAACCAACTCCACAAAACTGCATAAAAAATAAACTTGTTAGCATACTAGATCCTGGGTTCCCAGCTTGCATTTTTGCAAGTCAGCTCTCCAAGGGAAGCACAAAGACTTTTAGCTCTAGACTGCCACAATTGACAGGAGCTGCAGGAAATTCATCTTTCAGGTCTGAGCTGCACAGCTGCCAAGCTGTCACTCTGCTCTGCCACCCCACAATTACACTGCAGAGTAAAGGGATGGTGCAGGAGGAGTACAAGACAGCTGGTCACAGTCAAATCCTGCCCAACAAAGCCACAGAAACTTAGATGAGTTTGCACAATGTGAGGATTTTACAGTTGTACAAATTGTATTTGTATTTTCTGTTTGTAAAAGAACTACTGTTTGAAAAAGACCAAGAGGGGGAAGACTGAAAATTTACAAAGTATCTACAGAATTCACACAGAAAGTTAAAGAGTAATTTATAAGCTGGAAAACTCACCTCACAAACATCCCTCCCACAGTTGCTGGTCTCTAACTGACAACAGAAAGGACTTTCTGCTCCACAGAATTACTAACTTGTGATTAATGAAAAGGACACTTCAGTAATCATTTATCTCTGAGTGCTATACAACTGGGAATAACAGGTGTAAAAGCCTTTTAAGGTTGAAAAACGTAAGCAGGCACAGAATCAGATAACTGCAATGGAAAAGACTTAGAAAACATTTAACATATATTCCTGCCAAGAACTATTTTTCTGAATGTACCTTAGTGCTTTGGCAAATCCAGTTTGAAATAATGAAAAGGAATTCTCAAAGGCGTCTCAAAGACAGTTACAGCAAAATTTTCCAGAATTCTGTTGCCCTTTCATTTGTAATACTTCTCAGAACAGTCAGTATCAGTTAGCTGGATCTGGATGCTGAATCAAATAAGGGATCCACAAGGAAGTCAAGACTCAATTCTCTTGAGAATTTCAGGGAGAGCCTTTACCACATCTGGCAGCACTGTCATCCTCAAATGATTCTTTGTCCATTGCCTGACTTGTTTTAAAGGTGGACTGATAATAAGCCAGTCAGAAGACAGCTTGGTATTCACCAGGCAGAGGGTGAGAACAGAGCACTAAGGGGAAGTGAGTGCACCTGCTACACTCTCCCCTTCTGGTCTGCCCCCAGATTCAAGTGGCAGGAAAAGAGTCACATCTTCTCTTATGAGTATTTATCCAGCATCCATAATTACACACAGAGTGACACTGGAAGTCTTACTTGATCACATCATTTTAGATCTGGTGCTGACAAGTTTTGAGTTGCTTACTAAGCTTTTTAGCAGTAGTTTGTTTGCTTTTCTTGAGTAAAGCAACAAAAAGAAGTTACCAATTGCACAAAAAATCTGTGACTTACAGCTTTTAAAATCTTCATGCAGTTTAATTTAAAAATGAGTTAATGGAAATTAATATCAGTGCATCACACTCAGATACTTCACACAGTAACCTTTGAATAAATCTTTGAGCATCCTAACAACCTCTAACACCTGACCAGTGACCAGTGCTGCCTGCAGGCTACAAACACCACCAACAAACAGCTTTACAAGATCACACCTAGGGCTCACCTTATCTGTAAACTTCTCTCTGACAGCAATCATTAGAGACTGCTGAAAGAGTTCAAACTCAGGCAGGCAGGGATACTCTCCCAGATTTCACATCTTTGTACCTCAAGGATTTCCATTAGCCAAAGTTGATTCCTCTTAATTAAGGGTTCCAGACTGATTTATCTTCCCTACATTTACATCACTGCTCTCTGAACCTATTCAGGCTTTCAGGATCTGAGACATCCTGTCCACAGCTCCATTAGCTGTGGTGAGGAGAGACTTCTGTTTGCTTTGAACCTGTACCTTTCCAGTTTCCTTTGAGGCCCTCTTAGCTCTGCTATCAGAAGGATGGCAAGTGACTGACCTCAGCACAGCCTTCATCGCACAGACATCATCACATATTCCCTGAGTCAAGTATTTTATGATCTATTGTTGTTACACAGGTCTTTCCATATCTTTGATCAATTGTCACACTTCTCTGGTCCTTCCTCACCTACTAATTTGCTTTTAAAGACACAGGGAGATGAGAGTTGTACACACTCAAGATGTGGGTAAGCTCTTTATTTTGATCCCTGTTCTTTTATTTTAGATTCTTAGAACTCTGGGCTTTTTGTTTTGGCTTTCTTTGACTGCTCAGCATTAAACTGAAGTCTTCATAGATTGAAATTTAGATCTTATTCCTGAATTGTGTTCAGAGACAATCATATATTATAATGAATGTTCCCAATTCCTCCACTTGCATTACATTTGTCAACACAGAATTTCATATTCTATTTTACCCACAAAGTCCTGCAAATTCTTCCCTGTTGGGTCTAGCCTAACATCACAGTTTTATTTTTATCACTAAATTTCAAGTTTTAAATAATAATTCTGAATATTTCAAAATCCCCCAGCCTTGAAAATACTGAATAGCATGTATGCACACTTGACATACACAATGCTAATTAAAAACTCACACACCAAAAATAACTTGAGGGAACTGCTCGATATTCTTTTAATATTACAAATCACCATGTTGCAGACCTGCCCAGAAGACTGCAGAAAAACAAAGAAGCAGACTTGATAAAAAATATGAAGACGGAGATTAGACAAAAAGTTACCATGAGATAAATAAGCTACCTTATTTATCATGAGATAAATAAGCCCCTATTTGAATTCCAGTCTATCTACACTATGAAAGCTTTGATCCTGTGTTTCTCTGAATACAGTATCTCATGTTCCCAGTCTGCTGCCTCCATTCCCTTCCCCTGGGCCACAGATGTTAAGCATTACTAAGTGGCTGTGGATGGATACTGCTGGGGGACACTGCACTAAATAAAGCCCAAGGAAATGAGGCTGCTCAGGCACCATTAGCAGAGCCTGGCCCATGAACAATTCCCCACAGCAGAATAGAGCAGCCAGGGAAAAAGGATACAGTAGTGGAAATGGATAAAAGGTCAGGACCTTATTGGAAGCTCCTTCAACACTTGTGGCAGAAAAGAAATGTATTTATTTCTATTTTACTACTTCCCAAATACCCCTGCAAGGAAAATGCTAATTACCATAGCATAAAATGTTCCTAAATGGGAGAAAGAAGCTGGCAGACAACACGTTTAGGTTATGTTTTCTCTAGTGACTGGAATAAAACGCAGAGGTGATACCGTGTTAGAACTTCATACAAGTTTTCTCATTGTACACATTATTTTTAATTACACAATAAGCTATCATTAGGAGCAGTCACACCAAGTCAAATTTGGGAGGTAAAAATGTGTGTGCAAGCCCTTTACAGCTTCAGAAAGAAGCAGCTTTGAAAAGACACCACATGTCCTACAACTTCATTTTAATAAATCTGCAAATTCTCATGCCAGTCTTACCCATCTCTCCAGCTATGTGTGAGATACACATCAATACCAACAATAAGATGGCAAGAACTTAAAATGTCCAGTATGCCTTAATACACTGGTTTTTTTTGATGCAGAGCTCAGCCACTGAAGAGTGGAATGTGTCACCTGTGTAAATTTTGGAAGAAATCTGCAAGGCTCCCCATGCAACTTTGGCCTCAAAATCACAATTTCCCTGCAAAACCCAAATCTAATGCAATGCTGGAAAATACACAAGCACTCAGCACACCCAAAAGTTTAGTGTGAATACACCCCACCCATCTTTACATGTAAAACATACCGTTTTTTCCTCATTTTCAAATGCTTCTCGTGCTTCTTCATAGCTACAGATTTCTTCTCTGCATTCATGTTCTATGTCACCTTGCTTTATTTCTTCCAGAAATGAGTTGGCTCTTGGGTATCTTTTTAACACAGAGTTGGCTTTGTCCTCTGTTAAGAAAACTGAATAAGAAGACAAGAGTCAACAAAGGTCACTTCTAAAATAGACACCCAACACCTCATGCTAGAATTGCTCCAAGAAAATATGCCTTTGAGAAGAAGTTTTTTCAAAGTCTTCACCTTTATTTGATATGATAAAAGGCCTTTCTTAGTTTTGCTCACTGTGGTAAGTAGCTGGGCCTACAATTTCAGTAGTTATTGCTAAAATGTAATAAATGCACAGACCTCAATTCAGACCTCATTCAATTCATGATCACAGTCATGTGTGGTGAAACAAGACTCAAGCTGGTACCCAGGAAGTCCTTGGAAGAGACAGGCATATGCTCAGCTCAAGCTGACACAGAACAAACAAATCCTGCTTGTCAATATCCACAATTATATTTCCAACTGCCTGAGGGCATCACAGCCAGAATGTTGTGAAGTTTTTGATATAAATATTTATGACTATTACCCAGAATCACAAACAACAGACAGCTGCATTTATCAGTGTTTAAGTCTGTAAGTTTTTATAAGCAACTTTGAAGCAGACTTGCTCCCTTCACTCCAGAACTCTCAACCATGAAATGGGAGCTCTTTTAAGTGTCTTTCTATTTTTTTGAACAATACAGAAAACCTCACCTTATTCAATGAATCAAACGAAACAATCCTAAAAGGCAACCGATGTTCTGACATAGGTACTCTTCATTGCTTCCCTTAGTTTGCTGTACAAGGAGGAGAGCTGGAAGCAATCTCTTTTGTTCTGATGTTCCAGCTTTCCATCAAACTCTCTGACCCCGTGATTTTTACATATGCATTAACCGGGAACACTTTGAAATCCATCAGCCTGAATTACCCAGGAGGTACATCTGCAGTGCATGATGCAGGAATTCTCCAGGTATTTCAGGTCAGGAAGCAGGAACATCGAGTCAGTGCTACACTGCTCATGGGCTCTGAGTGCCAGCAAGAGGGGATAATGACTCAATGCACTGCCACACGACTGCATTTGCAGCACTTTCTTGGCCTACACAATCACTTTGTGCATTGCTTCATTTGCAGTTAGCCTGAAGGGTTTTTTCCCCCCCCCTTAATCATCTGATTTTTAATGTTATAAAAGAAGGGCAGCAAGGAAACTGTGTTTTTGCTTTAGACAGATGTGGTGATATCTGCTAGCACTGATTAGCATAATTAGGCATAACTAATCTCAACTTGTTTAGTGTCTGTGGTATACTACTGTAATGGATCTACATGGCCAGGCTACAGGGGCGGCTTCTGTGAGAAGCTGCTAGAAAATTACCCAGTGCCAGTGGAGAAGGAAGGGGAGGAGGCGCTCCAGGTGCCAGAGCTGAGATTCCCCTGGAGCCCTTGATGCTGTCTGTGGTGGGGGACAGTGACAGAGCAGGTCTGGGGGCACCTGGCATCCAGCCAGGGTCAGTCAGTCACAATTTACAAATCATTAGAGAGTGTGCAGGAGAGTCACTGGCAGCCAGGACATGGAGGAGGTATCTCTGCAGACAAGGCAGCTCTTGCACACGTGGTTTATTGCACAGGGCGTGGGTGCAGAGCACTGCTTAGAGCTGCCAGCCACAGCTAGAACCAGGCCAGAAAGAGAGCCAAGTTCTTGTTACAACACCATAAATCTCCTTCTGTGTTGAATATTCTAATTGACACTAACCAATCCAGTGCAAGATACAAATCTTACAGCATTTCCATACAGCCTATAGGAATCCCTACCTTACCATTCTCTTCCCTGCACCCTTGGCAAGCAGGAGGGCATTGGTTAATCAAGGGGGATTGCCTTTAGCTAGCCACACCATTGTTCAGTAGCCGAGGGCTCGGTTTCTTACATCTCAAAGCTTGCCTTCATTTCTATCTCACTTGTAGGTTTCATATTCTTAAAATCTAAGCAGTCATATTTATAAGGCTTTCCTGTTGCATCTTCCCCAACAACAGCGATCTTCCTTTTGCAAAGGATTATATGAAGATGTGAAGATTGAATTCCACACCACCACGGACTCCTGTGCTCCCAGCTGAATACATTACACCCATGCATCACACGAATTACCCTGCTCATGAGGATGCTTGGGGTTCAGTGCATCCAGATCTGCAACTGCTGCAAATTTGGCTTTCTTCAGCACACAGACGAGCACATGGACACTTCCTATTGTGTAAGTTCATCGAGTGAATAACAGAAATTAATATTCAAAAATCTCTTCAAAAAGGAAAGAATAAAAGATGGCTTTTTTTCCACGTCCTGCACAATTCCCCTCACTTCCCTCTAGGCCTGAATAATTTAGTTTCTTTCAGCCTCATGCCTCAGTGATCACCTCAAGGCGATGAGCTGAAGGATTCGTCCATATCAGGAATGCAGCCATGCCTGGGGATGGACTGCAAGTGCTGTTCCTACTTCTCCCAACTCCTTATGGGCATTCCTGAAGGGAACAAGTGTCAGGACAGACTCTCCTAAAAGTGCCCATATGTAGAGGCACTGAAGAGTAGATAATGCACTCTAAATTAAGTTTCTCTTCCTCCAGCAGATAAAATGTAAGGGATTTCATTTCATGGCTGGAATCCATCCCCAAAAAGAGCAATGAGAGAAACGATGACAGCTTTGTATTGGATGCAGAGACAAAACAAACACAGGGAAATGCATGTTGCTGAAAATACCCTGGTTTACAGATTGTGGCTCTCAGAAAGAAGACACAAATACTTGTTTCTGCATGCACTTTCCAATTTCCAAAAGAATAAAGGTTTAAAAGCTGGTATGTTAAGAAATACTGTATTTGATATATATTGGTATGAGCTTTTAGTTAATACTTTGGTTTTCCAAAAGGAGATAATCATACATTTCTGAAATGCATTGATGAAGAACAGCAAAATGTTATTTCAGTTCAAGAATGGACAATATAGGACTATCTATACCCCCAAAGTTTTTATTTAACAATTCATAAGCAGAAGGCCTGTCTTCTCACAATATAGTATACAAAATGCACATAGTACAGAGACAAAAAAAAAAAGCCTGCTGAGGAAAATAAACTGTATCCCATATTAATTATGAATGTATCTGATAAATAAAAATCTCTGGCTAGTCCAGACCAGGAACACATTTTGACCCTGCAAGGTTGGAAATAAAAATGAAATATATTAACTTGTTTGTTTGGATGTGACATTTTTAATGCTTTACATAATCCTAGTGATTTCAAATCTCATTGAGAAGTCAATACAGATGTATCAAGGCAATAAAAACCTGCAACTGAAATACGGGGATTTAATGAGAATCAGGCACTGCCTGATGAGTCTTATAAAAAAAGATAATGGAACTGTACTGCAGAACCCACTCTGACTTCTCAGTATTCCAGGACCATAATCATGTAGATGTTCAGCTATAGCTGGATAGGAGTGTGCAAAAAGCCCACTTGGGTTGGATGCCCACCTAGCTAAGCCATAGCATGGCTGAATTCACTGCAGCTGTTACTGGGGAGCTGAACATAGTCAGGGAAGACTTGCATGTGGTAAGAATAAAGGAATGAAGCAAGGTAAGTCACTTCACTTTGTTAAAGAGATTAATCAGGAAATAAAGAATTTAAAAACAGTCAAAATCATTATTTTGGCCTTATATGACACAAATCATCCAAATCTTCTACTTCCCCAGTTTTTGTAGGATATAGATGAAGTTATACAGCAACCAAATTTAATGTGTTTGAATACATCATTTCTTCAGACATGCTTGTGCTCTGTATGTAATAATTGGCTTTTACCAAGTTTTTACGTATCAGAAAGCTTCCAAAGACTTAGTTTCACTTATTATTATTAGAGAGAACAATACAGTCAGATCAATTTATTGCACATCCTCTGGAAAGCCTGTCTGCTATGCTAGTAGTGAATGGATACTCTAGCAAGGTGAAACTCAGTCACAACTGGAGCCAGGCACAGACACAAGAGGATAAATATTTTGCAGCCTGCCAGCTGAAGCTGTCACAGGGAAAGGAAACAGGCTTTAGGTCTGTAGTGACAGAGGGAACAGGGAGCAGCAGCATGGGAGAAATATTCTGAGACACTGAAGTGCTGCCAAAGCAAAGCCCAGGGCAGCCCGGACACCAAAACCAGCTCTGGTGAGACCATTATTGAGCTTTCTTTTTTGACTCCTTACCAACATCTAAGCAGATTAAAATCACTACTAAATAGTAAAAACAAACATTTTAGTTGCTTATTTGAAGCTGCTACTGCTGTTAAATCCTTCTGTAGGTTATCTTAATAAATCCATTTGGTTTGAGAGGGTTGGAAGGAGAAAAATGATTTGTGTTTTTATTTTTAAAGTTTAAAAAGTGACTTCTTCTCTGAGAATTGGGAGTTACAGAGACAAGCTTAAAAACAGTTAAAACTAAAGTACTCAGGGCTGGAAATTCAGCTCCGTGGTCTTCATTCTGCAGCCAGCTTTCAAAGAGCCACAATAAGTCTGTGATGATTTTTATGGTCAGCAAGTAATAGCTCTGCCAGAACAGAGCTGTCCAGTTCAGCTCTGTGTAGGCAAAGATCTACATCACATGTAACATCAAAGCCAGTTCAGTGCCAGAGGGCATCTTTTGTGCAAAGAGACTGGGATTATGTGCTGAAGACAGTTTTGGGGTGTGTTACTGTCCACTCAACAGGAAATAATAGAGAATGCACACTCATCAGTAGGTTAAACTTACCACTATCCATGGTGATTGCTGTCAAGGCAGGGAACTTGCAAATATCAAGTCTGTAAACAAAAGAGGAAATATCCTGATGAGTTTGCAAATTACAATCAACTTGGACAAGCTTCTCTTGATTCCCAAATACTGGAACAAATACATCAGTATTTGAACTCCACGGTCAAAACTAATCCCTCTTTTGAGTTGTACCAGTTCTGCATGCAGGCTGATTTCAGTAGTATAGGAACACTATCCAAGAAAAAGATAACATCTGACCATTTCGAAATGGTTTAACATTTTTCAAGGCTTTTCAAATTCAGAATATCAAAAATGCTAATATGAAGTAAGTGGGTGTGTATAATTTCAAACAAAATGCAACCTGTTTTGCATAAGTGAACTTAAAAGGTATTACATTCTCCACTGTAATTACTTATACCTTAACTAAGACTTAAATTCACCCTGCAGAGATCATCAAGTCAACTCATTATCTTTAGTCTATAGATCAGGTTTTTTGGAATCAGAATGAACACATGGAAATTCATTCAGAGTCAGGCACTGATTAAAACAGGATGCCTGCATAAAGTTCAAGGGCAGAACAATTTCTGTGACTTGGCAAAGGAACCTGCACTGCACGAGAGGATCCCAACCTGCCCTACAAGACCTTACATGCACTTTGTACCTCATCTTGGAAAGAGAACAGACAGGAGATGCTCTCAATTGAGCAAGTGCCTGAAGCTCACTGCACCCACCAGGCAGAGAGCCAACATGAACTGCATCTGGAGGAAGCACGAGTAGTGCAGCTTCTTGGAGTCCTTTAGTATAGGAAAAGTCAGGAAAATAAAAGCTTTCAGCAAAGTAAGAGAAAGGTGCAACTGCCCAACCAAATTAGAAGAACACCACGAATAAATGTGTTTTTATTAATAAATTACCTACTCCTAAGGGTTAGCACCAGTCTTCAGAGGCCAGGTTACACATCAACTCATCACACCACCCAGATGTCCTCAATTTCCATAAATCCAAACCCTTAGAAGCAAACCTCTGTGTAAAAAGGTTGGCCACGCTGTTGTAATGAACAAAGAGGGGAAGTGAATGTTTCCAGCCTGGCCTGCCCAACACTGTAATAATTCCTCATGCAGGAGCAGACTGCAGTACTTGCAGTGCTGAGGTGAATGGTGCTCCATGAAGACATCCCAGCCTGCTACAAAACTGCAGGCATGGCACTACGAGATGTGGGATGAAGGAGCAAAATGATTTTAAAGCAAGTTCATCAACTCTCTGTAAAGGCAAATAAATGTGAATAAAGAGCAGACATTAAGGCACTCTGAAATCTCACCACCACAGTGTTTAGCTTGTTGTTGCTAAGTATTGTAGGTTGACAGAAGCAGAGGGCTTAATTTTTTTTCCAGAATATATATAAAATCTCTTTTAATAGCCAGAATTTTTCTTGGCAGACTACTCTATGCCAAAACAAATGACCTTTGCTCTTTGCTTCTTGAATAAAAATAAAATTAGCGTCATTTAATGATTGTCACATTGTCATAACCCAAATATCTGTGATAAAGAAACTGCTAAACTTACTGAAATAAACAGGTCATGAAAGACTTGGCTACTGCTCTATTTTCTTCACCCATTGCATTATTATTTTCTTTTGCCATTTATTACCCCCCATTTTCAGACAGCTTTTTTAGCAACAGTCTCCCAAATAAACACACACCATTAGAAGAGGCAGCACCCAGGAGTGCTCCCTTGCTCTGTCAAGTGGCAGCAGTGCAGTGAATTAAAGATACCTTTCCTATGCTCCCCCTCTTGAGCGGGGTCATTTTTTTTGCAATAAATTTCAGTTAGTCTTTAATGTTTTACCCTCCTAACAAAACTTGAGTGTGAATTTCTAAAACATTCAAAATCAAAACACCGAGACAGAACAAAAGCATCCACATCCATGAGTCACAACTCCTCTGTTGGCTCTGCCTACTTGGAACTGTGTTGGGAAAAAGGGGATTTTGTGCCTCCCCCCGCCACGGGATGTTTCCCAACAGGAGCAGAGCAAGTCACTGCCTCTGCCTTGGCACTTGGCATATCATGTTCTCTGGGAATGAACACCAGAACACTGACACACAGGTTGGGAAACTGGGGAAAACACAGGCAGAAGAAAAAAGAAAACAGAGAAGCCAAAATATGTTTTAATGTCTTCAAAGGAAATCGTATTAGGGACTAGTGACGAAATAAAGAGTTGCTGAATTGACTGCAGAACACAAATTGTGTTTCACTTCACCTCCTTCATTACAGAAGGAAACAGTATGCCCTTCTCTAGGAAATATCAAATACAGCTTTTCACTCAGTAGCTGTAGTGCAGAAACTTCCCTTCATCAATCCACATTAGATTTTTACAGCACTTACAAGTATTCAGACCTCCCTGGAACTAATTATGCCCATTCTCCAACAAATATGGTTTTTCTCTGCTCTCTTGACTTTCCTCTCAAACTTCTTCATTTCCAAGCTCCCACAAATCACAGCTTTACTCTCTATTAACAGTCCCCTCCCCTAAAGGGAAGGAGTTTAATTATACTTCAGTCCTCTACTCTGACACTCTCAGTTCAAACTGACTAAATAGTTCTAAGTGGCTTGGAAGAAGGGGTTGAACAAAGACAAGTACAAAAATATTTTTTACCGTCATAAGCCAGCTAATAAAGCAGAAGAGGGCTGGTCACATCACAGGAACATCCTGACCTACCACTGACTCATTCATTCCTCTGTCCAACTCTTAGTTTCCTGCTTTTAGGTCTTCACAGACCTTAGTGAAACACCAAAGTTTGTTGTTCCGAATCCCTCTTCCATCCATCTTCTCTAAGGTTATACATCACCTTAGGTATGTGACAACACTGGACAGCTGTACAGCCCTATGCCAATGCTGAGTGTTCAATTCTGAGTTATTGGCAGCTGATCCAACCAACACGTGACCTTTCCTGCTTGGCTGCTTGGCTGTCAGGGATGCTTCAAAAACAAAACCAAGAACAATGAACCACACACTTCTAGTAGGAACTATAATGACTCAGTGGGGAGCACTGAGTTTTAAAGCCTGTGAGAGAGCCCAGGACACACTAACACCACCCCTGCTATTTACCAGCAGTACCCTGCTCACTATCCACAGGCTGCAGCCTCCTACCAAGGAGAACATCTCGCACGAAAGAGGAAGTAATCCTGAAATAACAAACCAAGCTTACATTTCTTTCCATAACTAACCTACATATTCTTTTTCTCCATTCTGAAAGTACCCAAATGGTAGATACACTATTTATAAGCATAAAGCACAGAATATTTGTATACATATTTCCAAAGGTGGTAATCATATTCCAGCAGTGGCAATCTCTCAAATTGGGAAGGTAACTAATTTCAGCATTAAAAGCTGCTGTCTTAAGACAGTGATTCTGCAGGATTTTGTTGCATTTATTAGGATAACTCTCTTTAGCTGGCAGGCACACACTCTGCTGGGTACATTTCCTGACTCCAGGTTTAATGGCAACTTGTGTGCAGCTTGTACCATTAAAGGAGAGAGGATCTGACCGAGGGCACACCAACTGCCTGCACTGTTCTCCCTCACTGTCGTTTGTTCCAAGGATACAGAACATCGAGAACAAAGCCAGTCTTTAAGGGAAGGCAGCAGAAAGGGAAGGGAGAGTAAGGCTAATATAAAGAAGCAGCAGTATCTTCCCTCACCTAGTTTCTCACCTGCTGTGTTAAAAGGGACTTAAAATACTGCAAGGTCCCCTGCTCCTCTCCCAGCTGGGATGGGCATGACAGGATCCAGGTAGGGAAGGGGGAAATGGCTTTTTTCCCATTCTGCAACAGAACTCTGACAAGTGGTACAGCTGTTAACTTTAGTTTTGTCATCTGTACAATTCATGAAGCCAAAGAGCTGCATCATTTCTTAAAGTTATCAATATTTAGGTTCTTCTGGAGCTTTTTATGAAAGCAGGTCTATTCCAGGGACACTGTTAGCTAAAACATCAGTAGACATTCAGTCTGAAAAATAAACACTCCTGTTCTAGCTTCTCAGTCCCAAACCAGGTGCAATGCAACAACTGGAACACTCCTGGGGTAGGTTTGTTTAGAAGAAACATTAAAATATTATCAATCTGACTTCCTGAGTATTATTTAATTATCTGAAAGCCATTTATACAGAATATATTATGTCCCTACCTAAAAACCCCACTCCTACCACATGTCTTTTACATGTTTGGAAAGACTACAATTTCATTTACTGTTATCTACTTCCTAAGAGCTTTCTCCCCAGGTAAAGCATACCAAAAATTTTACATTGATTCAAATGCTGGAAAAATAGATTGATACTTCTCTGAACAGGAATTCTATGGGATATGGGAAAACCCTGTATTTATTAAGTTCAGTTTGCTTGCAAAAGCAAGGTTTTCCAGGGAATTTGGTGGGAACAGAGAGGGAGGGAACACTTTGGAAACTACTCTGTCAGATGAGGATGCAGAAGATTTTTCCCACCTCAGACTACATGGGACAAGAATAAGAGTAAAATAAGAGTAGAGTAAGAGAGATCTGAAAAACCTTCTGCTTTGTATATGCTATTTGATCACAGCATTATAAAACATCATAAATTTAAGCACCCAAAACCACAGAGCAGGTCACTAAGAGAAACCTGCACTTTGCAAGCTGCCACTGCACCCCAAGGGCAGTGAAACAGATCTTTGCTCACAGAATGAGCGTGCACAGGGCACCACAGCACCCCGTGAGCAGAGGGAAGGAAGCTCCTCACGACTGCAGCGGGAGAGACTGGGGCTGAGCTTCTGCCTCAGAAGTTCTTCACTCAGTGTTTTTTGTCCTGTTTAAGCTGTGGCCATGTTCTGGCTGGTTATTTTCTAGATATTTCCAGAGGTTCAAAGGGGGAATTGCTATAAGCTATCTCTTGCTTCTCCTCCCTTTAAAAACCAAACAAGAGCATTCTCCTGATACACCTTGGCATGCAGGACCTTTGGCAGGAGAAGTAACAAAACTCTTTACAGAGAGGGAGAATTTTGGTGGATTGAATTGTTTTAAAAGTTCTGGAGACCACAGGGGGCAGTTCCTGGGAGGCATAATTGAACACTTACATAACCATCTGTGTGGAAACCAGAATTCCATAAATCCTCAAGAGACCATGCCTTTCCAAGCAGCCTGTGGAGTAGAATTTCAGACACCTCACTCTTCTGTAAGCTACTGTCACAAGACATTGCTTTAGGTTATACAATCTCATGTGCCTTAGGAATTCAAATGTAGAGCATTTAACTTGATAATCCATTAAAATGTTGATATAATAATAACCATTTTCTTTTTCCTCATTTTTCAAGTGAGAATGATGAACAACTGAATAAAGCTTCCACTGTAGGATGTGTTTTTATCCTGATTTTGTTTGGACACAAAACTGATGCTATGTCACTTATCTATTCTATATTCTGTTCCTCCACCAGTACCTTTTAATTAAATCTGACACTGAGATTTCCTCAGTGCTCCCACACATTTTCCATGAAAATCAATGACCAAGAAGAACAGAGAAAACCCATTAATGCCCCTCAGTGAAATGAAGATGGGTTTACCAACTGCAGCAGCTATCTCAGCAGTCCTTTGGCAGCTGGAAATCAGTATCTATTTTGCCAGCAGAAAGGGGCAGTCAGGAAGCAAACACCATGTCCAGGACCAGGCACAGCTCCACAGCCCTTTGCAAGGGGGCAACTCCAGTAGCTCAAAGAGATGAAAACAGGGAAAGAGCACTGCCCGCAAATGTGAGATGTCAGAACATTGTGATTCAGGGTAGCAGCTGGATAACAAGGATAAGCATGTTAGAGAATGGAGGGGAAGTCAGATTAATAGTGGGAAAGGTGAAAAGGTAGCAGAGACAGGAACACAGCTTCACCACAGCTCTGGTGCTCCCTCGCCTAATTAGTGTTTGGGTGGCAGCTGACAAATGGAACCTGTCAGCCCCTTGGATATCATCTATTCCAACTTAGGCTTGAATAGCTGGACTCCTTATCTGAAGCAATTACAGTGGCCAGGAATAATAACCTCTAAGTGCATAATAATGATCTTTATCCATGACTACGCTCACATTAGCTAGGAATGCAGAGCACTAGGAGTGTTAAACAGTTGGTGCTGAGGACCCAGCACTTACACAACACAGGTCAGGAATTCTGCTTTGGGACAGCTCTAATTTGCTTTCATGAGCTGAGCACTGTCTGGCAGTGGGACTGCAGCTCTTGGAGTTTATCTTCTGGTTTACCTTCAGCCAAAAACACTTCAGTCTGAGTGTTTTGAAATGTTTCTGCAATGCAAACCAAAGCACAGTAGGTAGTGAGAATTGGGAAATTCCTAATCTGAACCAAAATGCTACTGCAGATACACCCAATGTGCACTGTATGACCACACTCACTGCAGCAAATAACTGAGGAAGGAACCTCTATAAAAAAGATTTCTCAGTAAAGAGCCAAAGGTTATTATGGGTGATATGTTCAGGAAGAACTTTCTGTGAGGCTACAAAAGTACTCTGATAAATAAGCTGACAAAAAAAAAGGTAACGTGAGGCTCTCGGTCAAACTAAAAAACGAATGAAACAATAAAACCTCTCAAAACCAAAAAATCTCACCAGAGTCAAAGAAATTTCTGAAGTATTCTAAGTGCTTGTCTTTTGTCTTCAAAAATTATGTTCTTGAAGAGGAAATTATATCCTGATATAATTTCATATATCATATATAGGTATCACATATATAATTTCATATATACTGATACAATACACAGAACACCACGGTCCAGTCTAAGGCTAAAAACCCGAAATACTGGAGTAGTTTCTCAGAAATACCAGGAAAAGAGACACACAGAGATAGCTAATCCAGGAACTGTGAGACAACCTAGACAGCCCCTACCTCCCCAAACAAAAAAAGCACATTCTTCCCACACATCCCTAAGGAGTGGAAACTTGCAATTACAGATTACAAAATTATCCCGTTTATGATCACCATTACTGATACTTTCAATAACTTCCTCTCCAAAATGTTACTAGCTTCTAAAATCATAAAGTAACACAAAAAGTCAATACATAATAAGCCAGAGAAAGTACATGATCCCTTTGCTACACATTTATAGGTGGTAGAAATGTTAAATAATGTATTGATAAAATCCTATATTATAGTAGTAAAGTGACAGCTGCTTATTAAATATCTATCATGTATTTTTAAAAAATTTATAGTAAGATAAAATAATCAATGGAGCTGCTAGCACTTTTAAAGAAAAACTGTACCAGAATACTGCAAAATGTTTTCACTCGCAGCCTCCCTAATTTAGGAGCTTTGAATGTGCACTCATTTTCCTCCCCTATTCTGTCCCTGTTTTCATACAAATGAAACATTTGTATTTGTTCTCTAGATTAGAAACAAGCCAGCTTTGATTTTGTAGTTCAGACCATCTCCTGATGTTTTACAGCCAACAAACTGAGGAACAGCCAGCAGCTCCCAACTTCAGCTGAAAACTGCATTGTATATGAATGAAAAATTACATGTTGCTGTTTATTTGGAAAGAAGGAGAATATCCTTTGTGTTTAAATCATCACTGTGTAAGAAACCTCTCAGTTCAGAGAAGGCAGACATTCAGCTGATCTAACTGCAACACAGACAACACATTGCAGCCAACCTTTACTTCTCACAACATGAGAAACTGGAGGTACCCACTGACCTCAGCTGACATGAAAGTAAATAAGCCAAAGGACCTGAAATTCCACACAGTGTGTAGTTCATGGAACTTGCTGCCATAGGATGCTGTTCAGGACAAAAGCAGAAACAGATTAAAACAACTAAAAAGGAAAACAATAAACGAGAGTGAGATTTGGTGATTACTATAACACAATTCTCCAGATGTAGCTTTTATTGTTAATTATGTGGCTGTGAAAGGAGAGTAGTCCAGTGCCCAGTATGAAATGGGTAACTACATCCAGTTCCTCTTGAAAGTGGTTTAAAACTGGATTAGGACCAGGGGAGTAAATATCAGCACATAATACCATGACACAACCAGAAATCGAGTTGACAGATGACATATGGTCTGTTTAAAGATCCTACTCACTATCCACAACCTCTCTTCTTCATTGTCTCTGGTCTCCCAAATCAACACATCAAAGCATTCATAGTAAGTAGAAAGTAGAGTGGAACAGTGCTTTCTGCCTTTAAAATCATATTTGGGTTAGGTAGGGAAGGAAAAAAAAAAGTAAAGAGTACTACCTTTATTTTAGATTATACCTCTCTAGACATGAGAGAGAAGGGCCCAGGAACAGTCTCTGGGCACAGTCCATTCACAAAAATGTAACTTCATTACAGGTACAGTGTTTGTCTGCTCTGAAAAGGTCATAAGACCAAAGCCAACAATGTCCTATTTATCCTGCTCTGAAACTCTTACAGATACTTTCTTCCCCAACACAGCTTATAAAGCAAAACCATGACCCAAGTGTCACAAATAATACCTTTACAGATTTTCCAATAACACAAACTGGCTGTACAAGATTCAGCAGCCAACTCCATTAATCTGTATCCAATATTCAATTCTGCTCTTTTCACAGAAAAAGAGAGACCTGGCAATTTCATACATTTGAAAAAGGTTTTCCTCAAATCACTGAAGTTTTTCTTGGAATTATTACAATACTGTGAAAGGCAAGCAGCAATAGCTACTTTTAAAGATCAGACTACCTCTAAACTACCAGTATTTTTCAAGTAGCTATTAAGAAACCCCAGAAAGATTCTAGATCTCAGAATGTGCATTTTTTTGCAGTAAAAAAGAAGCTCGGTAATTTCACATTGGCATCTTTGTGTGCAATAATTTTATAGCAAACGTAAGATTACTACTTAATGAAGTTTATTTCTGTAGTGTTTGAAGTGTTTTTCTGTGATGAGGCAACATTCTGCCCCATACAAACTGTATTTAGCACTTGTTTGGTAGGCCAATGTCTAATACCCCACCTAATTTAGAAAAATTAACCCCAAACCAATAAAAAGTAATTCCTTTGTGAAGTGCTAAACTAAGCTAGAGAAATGTGCAAACAAAGCCTTCTCTTCCAAACATTTATGCACCGTCAGCATGCTTTAATATAAATTTCCATCCTGCTTGTCCTCCCCTGAAGCAATGCATATATGACAACATTTCAGAGCACGTTTTAATGGGATTTTCCAGTCAACCAAAAATCAAATTGCAGAGAAGTTATGAAAGAGTCATAAACACATATTTCATCTTATTGAATTATATGGTAACTAGGCAAAAGATAATGAGGCACAACTCCTTTAGAGATTTTATTAAGTTTTCTGTCACACTGGGGAATTGCATAAAGAGAGCATACAGAAAGTTGTACACCACCAGAATCCACAGAGCAGCTGCAGTAAAACAGAAGGGTAAAGAGCCCTACACACCAGGGGGAAAAAAAAGAAGTAAATTTTTGATACTAAATACTTTTATTTCCCTCTCTCTACACCCACATCCATTATTTCTCACATAACTTTACCATAATTTCCAAACACATGAAGATGCACAATTATTTTACTGCATCGCACTTATTTTTTTTTTTCCTGAGCAGCATTTGAACAAACCTACCCACAAAGCTCATTTACGCATTCAGGGTATAGGAAAACATGTTTTGACTTCAGCCTTGAAGAGAAGTCAAGGAATTTCTCCTTTCCTGCCACCGCCACCCATCCTTCACTGGGGATCACCCCTGATGTGGCTGAGGCAGCTCTGTGCTCTGCACTTCGGCTTTGTCCCTCTCCCACCGACCCCTTTTCCTCCTCTGCTCCCCAGGACAGCCACAGAAAGGAAATGTGACCTTTCCAGGCTGTATCTGCCACCAAAGTCAACCTCTCAGGGAGCTAGTTTTGCATCCCTTGGGGCCTCTAGTCCAACCACTTTACTCAAGGTCCCTTCCAATCCACTACTACAGAGCAGTAGAACTCCTTAAATTCGTGGCAGTTTTCCTAAAGGAAGCACACTGATCTAGAGGATGGAGGCATTCTGAACATCACCACTGGAGAAAACTCTGGAAGATGAACTAATATCTAATTCAAACTGTCATTTATGAGGAAATAAGGATCACAGTGAAGCTCTAAGTCACAGCTGATCAATCATACAGCATAATTCCACACCTACCAATATCAGGTCACACTTATAAACAATTTTTTGCACTTTCCAACACAGCATAAACAGCTCCCAAAACTAAAACAATAATTCTGCTGTTGCTCTTCTACTTGCTATGAAGTGAGTCAGTACAACACCATTGGAACAGCATCGGAAGCACTAAAATGCATGTAACAAAAACAATTCAGAGGATGTTCCTACTGAAGTTCCTAAAACTCATATGTCAAACTGATGTGTCAAATTTGTGTATACAATTAACTGTATTTGAAGATGTAATTTATCTTAGGTGTGTCAAAAGTATACACAGAATAAAATAAAGTTAGCTCTTGTAAACTTCATTCATAACTGACAGATCCCCTACAGAATCCAACATTTTATTTGTGGAAGATTTAAAAGGGTGTTGCCCTACTCCCCCACAAAGCTGAACACCTACTCCAGGATACAGAAAATGTGGAGGAGTCTTCTAATGCAGAAAGTACACCACTGGTGTTTTTTAGGTGTGGTAATTCATTCACACATACAACACACTGCAGAAGTCATTGGAGAGATCCTGGATGTGCTGTCCATCAGCAGGTGCATCTCCACCTTGTGTACATCACTTCACCCACACAAACAGATCCACAGAACCATGGAGCAGCCAAGGAATGCCAAAGATTGTCTGGTCCAACCTTTTGTGTGGAAGGCAGCCCTGATGAGGTTATCGAGCACTCTGCCCAATTGCAAAAATGACCCCTCCAGTTATGGGGACTACTCCACATTCTTAGAAAGATTATTCCAGTGAATGATTGATCTCACTGTAAAAAATTAATTACATTGAGATGAAAACTTTGATCAAATCTTTGCCAGGAGTTCCTAACAAACAGCCACAGTGAAAGTGCTTTGATACTTCCATTTTTGAGAACTGCAGATCTATGAGCTTGTAGTTGGGCACTGCTTTACAGTTCACCCTAAGTGGCCTTTCCATAAAAGATGAGTTTGTTCACCTTCTCACCTCCTTGCTTGTTTTAAAATAAAATAGAACAGGTCCCTGCTGCAGTTGACTGCAGAACACCAGGGATGAAGTCAAAATGCAAAATCCATCTAGCAAAATCCAGCAAGGATGGAGTGGAAAAGGAAGAAGTTCTGTTTTCAGGCAGTGGGAGAAGCTTAGATCAGTTAAGCTGCTTATGCAGCTGCACACTCAACAGGCCTTGCATTTATTTCGCTGCTGCCCACAGCTCTGAGAACCAACAGCAGCAAACAGCAAATAGCACAGTGAGTCCACTCCATTTCTGATACTCAGAAGTGCTCAGCAGTATTGAAATAAAATATTACAGACTGTGCCCACTTCAGCTGCCACGGGAGAAATCTGTAGGAAAACCAGCAGGAGATTTAACTAGTTCTGACACTGAAACCTCATTTAACCTTTCCCCATTCCCTATAGCCATGAGAATAGAAACTAAGAACAGAAAGACAAACAGAAAGTTGTTTCTCCTCCCAGATTTATTTAGTAAATAGTTTGAAGAGTTACAGTCTGCAAATAAAAGCTGAAGAATACACACAAGGTCAGTAAACAACTCACTGATAAACCCAGAGAAACAGCCAGGTGCAAAAGTTCACATGTCTGATGAAGCCACTATTCATGAGTTTTCCTGCTAGGATTCCATAAACTGCCTTCACACCAGTGAGCTAATAAATTCACACTTCAGTGCCAAGTAGGAAACATTTACAAATACAGCTCATTATAATAAACATCACAATTTAGATAGTTATGTTAAATGGTTAATTTAGCAATTGGGATTTTAATGAAGAATTGCTGTAAAGTGAAACTTGAAGCTGGGCCATCCATTGTTATACTAGAGGAAAACAAAGAGCTCAGCAAAACAGGAATATCCAGAATTACCACAATTCTTGGTGTAAACAAACAAACAAAAAAAATCTCACCCACTCTGAAGTTCTGGCAAATACAGATTTTCTGCAGTTTCGGGTGACAAAATGAATACTTCACAGGGATTAAGTTTTATGTATGACAAATTACTCCCATCCTACACTTCACATGGTGTCTTTGGATTTTAGAATTACTTAATTTGACCACTCTTGGAGCAATCATATTGGTACAGACTGACCACTAATGTGAAAAACTGAAAGTATGTTAAGTGTGTGATTTTCAAATATGAGATGCCAGCTTTCAAAAGCAATTTCAGAAGCAACATGAGAAGGCTGATTCAAATGTTTTAAATGAAACACTCAACTGAGCAGATAAAATGCACAATGAAATGTGTAAAATGCAAGGGTTATCCAAGATCTTTCAAAGTACAGCTGCAGGATAGTGTGTGTCTGTCTCATGCAAAGACATCTATGGTCAAAAAAGTTACCTACTTACACAAAGTAGCATTCCTGGTTTGAAAATGGGCAACACTTCTTGTGCTCCTACATTGCATATGTCTCAGCCCTGGATGCTACTCCAGTATACTGGGCTGTGCAAATGAATTTGTCTGATTTTATAAATGTAGTTCTGAACAGATGCCTAACTTTTATTCAAAGTTAAAGTTATTTTACATAGTGATTATGTATTAGTAAAAATAAGCAACAGCCTGAAATAGGCACAAAAAGAGCTCTCAACAGATGTGGTTTTTCAGCAAGCCAAAATCCATGGTGTGATTTTAGGTGGTTAGAATGGAATTTCTTTAGCTGTCAGTATGAAAACAGGCTTTGCTTTTGAAATGTAGCTGTTCTAATAACAGCATGCAGCAACCTTGATTAAAACACCAATTACTTGATAATCAGCACAATCAGCACGAAAAGAATGGGTTAAGTGTATTTCAAACCTCACCAATGCATATCAAATTTTACTTAACAGGAATCAGTAAGACATGCAAAGGTAAACAAGGAAAGGGTTGGGTATGGTCAGATTAGATTTTAAAAGGTCAAATAGTTACCAACATCTGAACTCAGCTGGCAGGAGAACAGACGAGACATTAGGTCATTCAGGCCACTCCTCTGCCAGCTCCGTAGGGTTCTCTACTGCACACTGCAAGTGCTTTTGTTTGTAATGTGGAAAAGGAGAGGAAGCAATGGTGGGGGCAAGAAAATTGTCTTTGGAGGCTGAGGCAAAACAACCATTAAAGAAACACCAGCCAGACCAGACAGCATCCTGGAAACACAGCTGATGGGAATTCATGAAAAAGCAAGATGAAAACGAGTAACAAAATTCACGATTGAGCTGACAAACTGAAAGTAAAAACTCTTAACAGGATGGTGCAAAAAAAGTTAGAATTCTTGCCTATAGGAATCTGGTGTCATTTGTTGACTAAATGGAAGAAATGTCAGATGTGAGATTTCCTGGAGTAATGGAAGAGGAAAAACGGGTTAGTTCTTCCCCAGTACTCATCCCTGGGGTTAGTGCTACCAACCACAGCTCTTGTTCCCTGCCTGTCCAGCTGTTTCTAAGAGCCAGGTAAGAGCCAAAAGTAAGTCAGGTAAGTCTTTATTTTCAACCTGATTGATCTTGTGATCTGCCTCACCAAAAGAACATGGAAATGGTTACACTATCACAAGTGAGGAGGTCACAGGGGCAGGCAGAACAAAATGATGGACAAGAGGAACTCGAGAAAAGGGAGCTGTTTAAAATGACAGAGCAAACAAAAGTGGTTCACACTTCTGTAGTCTGAAGTAAGTTAGCACTGTCCTGAAGTATATTTCACCCTGCTTTTGCCACAGAATTCATTCATGACTCTATATACATTACCTAAAAACACTGTTCCAATGTGGACACCAACTACGTACATTTTATTTTAGGGATGCATCTCCCAAAATCTGACTGGTTGTTTGCAAAAGCAGAATAGGTTTAGAACAGACATTCAATTTATTTGCACCTGTGCACCCAACATAAATGAGTACAACTGAACTCCATACCCTGAAAAAGTCAGATCCCACCTGGATCAGATTTAGTCTCCACAGTTTGATCTTTCACTCTTCATGTGGAATGGGAGGATGATTTCCTTCTCTTAGGAGAGTTTCATCAATTAAGAGAGGAATTAATTGAGTACTGAGATACTAAGGTGATAAGCAAAACAGAAGATACAAGGAAATTTGTCATTCCATAGTCAAAGCAGAATTTGATACAGATTTGAGGCAGACTGAGAAAGTGTCTTGACATCACACAACCAAAGTAAAGAGGATGAGACAAAATACTTCATCTCTTTAATACCCTGAGTACAACAGGATTTTTTATGCAAGAAACAGTATGCTATTACTTACTAAAAAACTGTAGTTCAATATAGATGTATGAAGAGACTGAATTGAAGCTAACTTCAAAACTTCAGTTCTCCATTTGTCTTTCTGGAAATGACACTATTAGTACAGTTACTCTGTGTAACTATCCACTTCTCTCAAAAGAAAACTGGGATCACCAAGTTATAATCTCTAGCATGTATTACAACCAGATGCAATGCTCTGCTGTTTTGAGTCCAACACCAGTTGGACACCAATTTCTGGATGAATTTATATGGGAAAAGGATAATCCAAGTTTCACCTGGGAGTTTCCTGGTATTTGCTAGTTCCAAGAATTCCAAGAAGCCTAATCTGTTCAAGTTTTCTAGTCTAAAAGAAGATGAAGTGAGATGGCTGAAAATGACCAGGTAAGTAAAACTCTCACTCCTGTTTCCATGCAGTACTCACACACAAGTGCCCTGTCCTCTCCTCTCTGGCTTCTATTCTCACTCCCCTGGTTCAGCAAGAACTACTCTTGCAATCTCAGTCACCTTTACTAGGTAGGTCTCCTCAGCTGCTCATCACCTCTTGCACTTGTAAACCTCCCCCACAACTGCTTTATCAATGGCACTCCCTCTGTTCAACACAAGGGCCAGAATGTTCAACCTCCCACTTGCACAATCCCTTTACACAGGGGTGTGTGTGTGCATAATGCACACGTGTACATTAAAAAGGAGGGCTTCTATATGCATATCTACTCATCTATGTACAACTAAAAAACTTTTTCCCCTCCCAACCACGTTTCCCTGAGCCAGTATAAGCAACCCTACGGCAGTGCAGGGAAATAGAAATAGATGTGATTACTAACTAGGTTAATCAGAAAAAGTGTTTAAAAGGTCAGTTTGAGTCTTCAGGTAAGGCTTCATGCCACTTCTCTCCCCTTCTGTATCAACAATGGTGCCAGCACGGGGAGAAGATGGTAGAGGAGGTGGTGATGAGCAGAAAAAGTACAACTAGGGGGTTTTTTCAGTGACAGTCAATAGTAATAATAAATGTAAGGTCTTGATTTTAATCTAGAACACCAACAGCTGCACAACTGTCCCTCTTCTCTTCACGAACTTTCCTATGAAAACCTGAAATTCTTTCAAGTGTTTCCATGTGCTAACAGTCTTCTTCCTTTTACTCACTGGCTCCATTCTTTGCTCAGTTCCCCACCAGCCCAATCACTGCCCGCTCTCTCACTCCCCAACCAATGCAACATTCAATCCCAGCTTCAACTGCGGTAGCACTGAGGCTCCCCCTGCCCCTCCCGTTTCCTCTGGATGCGGATGAATTGTTCCCTCGCCAGCGCCAGGCCTGGCAGTCCCGCGGAGCCGGGAGGGTCGGGCTCGTTCCCTCGCCCCCTCCCAGCCCAGGACCGCCCGTCCTGGCACCGCAGCCCAGCGCACACGGCGCCTCTGCCCGACCCCGCCGGCAGCGGAAAAAGTTTTACCAGGAACACGAGAGCTTCGCATTGCTGCGGCTGTGCTCTGCGGGTTTGTTTTGGGGGATGGCGTTTTTTAAAACTTCGCAGAAAAACGGATCAGCTGCCTATTCTGGAGAGAGCCGCTAACCTCTTTCAAAAGAGAAATCCCGCAGGATTCTTCCTTTGTTCAATACACTCCACGCATTTTCTCCCCCGGCTTAACTGGAAATGGCACAAGCCCTTGGAGAGGAGTTCACCGGGCGGCTGCGGCGAGGGGCGGAGGGCAGCGGGGCGCCTTCCACCCTCACTCCCCTCAGGAGTCCCCCAGCGGGACCCCCGCCCCGGCCGCTCCCTCTGGGCATCGCTCCCACCGTCCCCGCGCCGGGCACCTCCTTTCCCCCGCCCGCACCCCGCGCTGCCCGCACTCACCGTCCCTGCCCGCATCGCACTCCACACTGCCCGAACTCACCGTCCCTGCCCGCATCGCACTCCACACTGCCCGAACCCACCGCCCCAGCCCGGAGCTCAGCCCGCACCGCCCGCACTCACCGCCGCCCGGGTGCGGAGCAGGGCCAGCGCTGCCGCCCGCGCTGCCCCAACGCCCGCTGCGCGCTCGGCGGAGCGGGCGGCGCCTCCGCGCATGCGCCCGGCAGCCCGAGGGCGGCCGTGAGGCGGGGAGAGACTGGGGGCGAGCGGCCGCGCCCGCCCGTGTCCCGCCGCGCCCGCCCGTGTCCTGCTGCCCACTGCCCCGGTGTCCCAGCCCCAGAGCTGGCCCAGGAATCGCGGGCCCCGCAGGGTGGCCATCAGCCCCTCCCCGGCGCAGGGCGATCCTTTCAGCCGCCCCCCGATCGGGAGCTCCCCGCGGTCGCAGCCCGGGGCTCAGCACTCCCCGGTGGGCAGGAGCGCGGGCGCCGTGGCCTCACCGAGCCTCCCCGCCAAAGTGTATCCCGAAGTTATCGGTTTGTGTGCCGGAGTTACAGCATCAGTTGTATCGGGAAAGATGTCAAAGATCGTCGAGTTGAAGCTGTGACCGAACATGACCCTGTCAACTAGACCGTGGCCACCTCCAGTCTTTCTTTAACACCTCCGGGAACAGTGACTTCACCACCTCCCTGGGCAGCGTGTCCTAATATTTAATCACCCTTTCTGTGAATAAATTCCTCAGAGTATCCAACCTGTATAGATGGACGCAGTCTTTTCTTGTAGGAAAGACACAGACAGACACACACACAGGCACACTGGTAATTGTGGTATTTGATGGAGAGCTGAAATTTGTGCCACAAGTAATGATTTTCCTCTTCCGTGCCCCCCGAGGCTGGCTGCATGGAGCTGTGGGGCTCATTGCCCAGAGTTCTGAGCCTTTGAATGCTCTCAGACCTCACCCCTCAGAAGGTGTATTTCAGGAACCCTAAAATGTCATGTTCCACATTAAAAAGTAAAGGTTGGTTGGCTTTTTGCACTGCCCAGAATTAATCTGAAACTAGAGAGTTTGACAGATTAATTTTGTTTGTGACTGGTACCTTCATTTTCACCTCTATGACTTTTAATGGATGTGTATGGCAAGAAGATGAAGCTCCTCAGAAAGTTCACAGCAAATTAATAATCCCTACCTGACTTCAAATGTGCTGTTCTCAGTGGTGCTGTGGCCTGATTACAAATGACTTAGGAACAATCCACAAAAATAACAGTTTGACTTGCCAGAAGAGAGATTGAGGTCTAAATGGTGAGGAGCGTAAAATACCATTTATTCCGTGAAAATGGAATTGAAGTTCTCTATAAATATGCAGTGGGTGCCTTTTTTTTTTTTTTTTTTTTTTTTTTTTTTTTTTTTTTTTTTTTAAGTTTACATTGCTGCTGTCTTCAGATTCAATGAATACTAAGAATATGAGTTCTTGTGGCTCAAATTTTTGGTGGGTTACTATGCTGTATACCAGGTCTTTTAAACCTTATTTTAGATTAAAAGACAACTGACAATGAACAGAAAAGGAATGAGGTAGCACTACAGTCACAGAGGGGTTGGGGGAATGGAAAAATGAGACAGTTTGCAATAGTTCAGGTCATGTCTCAGCTTCTTTAATGAATTTTACCTATAATAAAAGTTAATGTTCCCATATATGGCAGCTGAGAACTGATGCTGAGACCATCAGGTTTTAAACAAAAGAAATTACATTAATCTGACAGTTCTTTGACAGAATTATCTAGAAACTCCAATGCCTTGAATCAATGGGAGACAAAATACCTCTGCTCTTTGAAAGTTTTTTGAAGCCCTGACAACAAATGCTCAGCAGTGAGCATGGAAAGAGGCACACACCATCAGAGGCTGAGTTTCCAAGAGAATTGAATTTACATCTGCTTTTCTTTGGAAGGCAGGGAGTTTTCCTGTAATAATTTACCAATACTTGCTACAGATTGTTTGAATATGCAGTATTCAACCATATCTGTTTTACTTAATAGCAGGTAGTTGGGAAATAACCAGGAAAAGCAATACATGAAAAATTTCTTTATAAGGGTCAGGAGACAATATTTAACTTAATAATTATGCAGCACTTTCTTCCTTGATTCCAGGTGCATTGCACAGTTTGTTTGTGAAGGCTTAGGGCCAAAAGCTCAAAAGGGCAATGAAAAAGTTAGAAAACACTGAGAACAGAGGACAAGAAATGTCACAGCCATATTGGAGCAGAGAAAATTGGTACTGAGCCTGCTGGGAGTGGAGGCATGAAAACAGACCAATATCCGAGCAGAACTCATTGGAGAACCTTACTGTTGTCAGTTTTAAAGGACATAGTTTAATAACATTTAAACTATTTGTCCAAGGTGGAATTTCTGAACAGAAAGAAGCCCATTAGTATGGATAATAGTTTTGCTGTGTAAGTCCTTCCCTTGGATTTTTGAAAATGAATTCAAATCCTGATTCTTGTATTTTGCATACATGGGAGGAACATTTGGGTCCCACTTCTTGGAGATTTCTTTTTTCATATAAATACTTAAATACTCATGAGAAGAGCAGTAGTAAACCCATTGGAAGGCCCTAAAATCCTGCTGCTGAGGGTGTGCTCGATGCCTTTGTGTATTACATTAATGAAGATATCAAATAACACTGGCCCCAAACAGAGCCCTGAGGAACACCACTTGTCACTGATGCCAGTGGGACTCTGAGCCACTGATCACTATTCTCTAGGTGTGACCATCCAACCCCTTTCTTATCCATCTAACAGTCCACTCTTCAAATCCATCTCTCTCCAATTTAGGGAGTTGGAATGAATCTCAGTTTGCACAGTCTTAGACCTCATTTCTTCCCTAAATTCTGTCATGGTACAGAAATAATATTAATACAATTAATATTAAAATAAAATTTTTAGGTCATATCTGCTTTCATCCCTAAGAGAAAACTGTCATTTGATTCTGAAAAGATTGTCATAGACATTTAAACATTGGCTTCTAACTCCAGGGTACCCTCAGGTGGTCCACTCCTAAAATATGAAGACATAGATACAAAAGTGAGAATTCAAGCCAGACTTTTCTGGGATGAAAAAATTATCTTTATGATGCAGCACAGGACCTGGACAAAGAGGGGGAGAAGCAAGAACTTTGGCTGAAGAGAGATGAAAGTTCCAAAGCTATTGCAGTAAAAGAAGTGACTAGACTTAAAAAATGGAAGGAAGCAGAATTGTGTCCCAGCACAATAGCTGGAATACTCTACTGCTTTCTAGAAAGATATATTGTTGTATATTCCCTAAATTTAGGCACAGAGTACATGTATAAAGGAAGTGTGCCTTAAAAAGTCTTCTTATGTTTTGTGTGAGTAATATGTTATGAGTAAAGATACTTACAGAACTTGCTTGAAATGGGCTAAGGGGGAAATAAATCTAAAATATGATTTACAGCCAAGGATTATGATGAGTTCTGCCTTTTAAGCTCACATATGAGTTTTCCTGTTTAGCTGTGCATTGTGTTTGCACAGCTAATACATACCCTGCATGAGAACATTTCTCTGGATGTCACAATTTCACATGAATGTAACCAGTTTATTCTTTGCCATCAAGCAAAGCAAACAAATGTAAAACCAAGAGGCTTCTAACGTGCTGTGTCACACACAGACCCAATGTCCTCACTTCTTGGTATTTCCTGCTCTGTGACAAATGAAGAACTTCAGCACTGAAGGGGTTAGTCTGATGACAAGAAAACAACGCAGGTTTTCCCTCCTCCTTTTATCCCTTCATGTTAGCCTGCCATCCACTTGTGAAACTTGGGATGTTTCAGTGCAACAATGCAGGATGCAAAGAAACAATGACCACTATGGGAACCTCATAATATTTTCCAGCATATTCATTTCCCCCTCCAGTCCCTGTGTCCTGGGATCTGGACTGGAGCACTGTCCTCTCAGCCACACAGGGCTAAATCAGCTGGTTTTAGAGCTCACTAAAGGTACCTTTAGTCAGGGGGAGAGCTAGTCCCTGGTGAGTGATGTTCTCAATGTCTCTTCATGACACTTCATCCTGCACTCTGGGAACTTAACACCACACACACAAATTCTACACTCTTGGCCTGTTTTCAAGTGCATTTAAATGTCGCTGTGTAATACATTAACTTGATTCAAATATTTAGGATTTTTTAATAATCCTTCATTATTCCAGCAAAGCAACATAGGAATGTTGAGTTTTCTCAATGACTGCTCACATCTACATGGCTTTGTTCCTTCAAAAATTAATTTGTGATTTCCTCCACTCCCTCCCCAAACATTGACAGGATTTGATGTGTGTTCCAGTTGTTTTGTGAACTGCTCAAAAGGCACCATTTTGCATCTGTGAAGGTGTTCACCTGAATCACTGTAGATCACACAAGTGTGCAATTGATCTGAGCCAAATATTACAAAGTAACTGCAAATGTATTTCTGTTCTCTAACTTTGATATGGAGAGCAGGCTGTATATAAGTCCTATGCCATTGTTTTTCTAATTTATATTTTAGTTTGATAGGTGGCCTCTGCATGGCACCTGGGAAAGTGCCATGATTATTTTTCTGATCTTGATTCATCCTGTATCTCATAATTTCTTCAGTGTTGAAAAAAGAAAACAGGAAAAAGAAAAATAAATAAATAGAAATCTTTAAGAACAAACTGTGTCTTTCAGCTGCACAGTTCTTCCCTACACATTAGCAACAACAAACCCCAGCACAGTATGACATGAACCTGAGAGTTATTTAAGACAGTTGTAGACCTTGGAACTGAAGATTATGTGCCCAGATCCTGGCTGGGGCAACAAAATAAGCAACTTCCTAATCAAGACTTGCAAGTAGTTTTGTTTCTCACTGAGTAAAAATGTGAAAATATTCAGAATATTCTTAACACCTAGAAGAAAAACAAATAGCTGACGAAATAATGCAATCCTTAAAAGAGAGTCTGAAAACTGTTAGGGAAATTCCAGTTCCCATGATATTTGTGGAAATAAGTGATTTTGATTCACACTGCTAAACTCCGCCCTGTGACTTTGGAATGTATTTCCTCACTTTTAAGAGAAGAAGAGTAGGAAATAGATGAGTGACTCTTTATTTTATAACACTGTGCAAAGCTTTTGAAAGCCCATTTGATATAAAAAATAAATAAGCAACTACATTTAATAGGCTGTTCTAGCAGTCTCAACATCCCTGTAATATTACAAGCAACTCAGATTTCCTTTCTGTGGTTTGTGGTGTTTTTCCAGAACATCTCAACAAAATAGAACTGTTGATATTTATTTTTTCTTAATGTCTGTTCTGCTGTTGACAACATAAAGATGATACATTTAGTGACAAGGCATGCATACAAAAATAGCAAGTATCTCAAGTATAAAAAGCAACAAAAATGTAAATGACTGGAAATTGACTTATTTGGTTTGTTACTTCTTGCTGCCAGAATTCCACTGACATGATCTTATAAGATGCAGACCTTTGTGCTTTCTGATTGTAAATAAAAGTCTAAAGAGAAGGACATTTATTCTGTACAGTCCTCAAGTACATATCTTGAATTTCCTCACAACACAATGATGACAAAACCCTCTGTTGTGCTCTAATTCTGTTAATTGAGAGATGTGATTAGAAGACCCCAGTTCTTTTCTGGGCAGAATAGGTCTCTTGGGGTGAGTGGCTGACAGACCAGATGAGTGTCCTGCAATTCAGAGGGACCTTGCAGGCTGGAGGGATGGGTCAGCAGGAGTCTCATGAAGCTGAACAATGGGAAGTGACAATTCCTGGGGAAGTGACAATTCCTGGGGAGGAATTACCCTGTACAACCGACCTCCTGGGAAGTGTGAGGCAGAAAAGCTTCTGGGAGTCCTGGTGAATACCAAGCTGACCGTGCCATGTGCCCCTGTGGCAAAATGTCCTGGTGTGCACCAGGCAGGGTGTCCACAGCAGCTGGTGGGGGGCGATCCTTGCCCTCTGCTGAGCCCTGCTGAGACACACCTGGAGAAGGGCCATGGAGACAACTGAGGGCATGGAGAGGCTGGGAGAGCTGGGACTGCTCAGTCTGGAGAAGAGAATGCTCGGGGGGATCTTATCCACGGGTATAAATATCCCATGGAGTTTTTTTCCCATAGAAGAGAAAGCCAGACTCCCGTCAAATGTGCCTGGGGACAGGACTAAAGGCAAAGATGCAATCAAAACAGGAAATTTCATTGAAATTCTTTTTTTGTAATGATGATCAAACACTGGAATAGGCTGCCCAGAGAAACTCCGGAGGCTCAATCCCTGAGTCATTAAAAAACTATCTGTTCATGATCTTGAGCAACCTGCTCTGAGCAGAGTTTTGGACTAAAAGATCTCCAGCATCCCCTTCCTACATCAGCTGGTTTGTGCCTCTTTCTCCAGATCTCCTCCATGTAAATGTGAGTTTTGTAAGGCTTAGGACAATAGCAGAGGGCTGGGCCAGGTGCTGTGTTGTGACCCAGTGTTAGGAACACGTTAGGGAGTGAGAGGCTTCCCATGGACTGCACCCAGGCCTGCACGGAATCACAAGGATTGAGTTTCTGTATCAGTGATGTAAACATTCACCTTTGGCTTATCCTACTTAGCCATGCAAAGAGCAAGTGACTTTCATGTGTTCATTCTCTGTTTTGAAATGTGTTAATGATTGTTTCTGGATCGCCAGGGGGATTTATAGGTTGGCCCTGGGGGATTGTTGCAGTTTCAATACAGCTTGTTTCTACACAGTTAACAGCATATTAGCAAATAACTGATGGGTGGTCAGGAGCAGGAGGAAAGGTAGATTAACCTTCAAGCTAAAGATGCACCCTTCTCACCTTGTTTTAACTTTGTAATATCCAGCAAGTCTGAGAAAGGTCATTCTTTTTCATGACCACCCTGGAGCTGGATCCAGTGGTCAGTACTACAAGCTGTTCTGATTAGCATTCCACAGTTTGCATCTCCACAATTGATTTAGAAAACTGATAAGAAACCATCTTAACAAAATCAAGAGCTTTTAAAAAGAAGAAAAAATAGTACAGAAATAGGACACTGTCAGATGAGTGAAGATGAATAGGAAAAAATGGTGTGTGAGGGGATCTAACCAAAAGGTTATATAACAGCAATATGCAGAGAGAGTGCAAACAACAAAAAAGGGAACGATGTTAATGATTAGAGGAAGATTTGGGAATGGTTTCTCTAGTATTTAGTGAAAGGGAAGGGCAAGAGAGACATGGAGAGCAGTGACCAAACTTTCACTGTTAAAAGAGTTTCTGGTGTATTTGTGTGTTGTCCTCGTCCATTTAGGGAGCAACAAAATGGGAAAAAATACTTATTACCTTGTTAGATAGTATGTGGAGAAATTGCTAGTATGCTTGAGGATATGATTCAAATGAACAATAGTCTTGCTAAACTGAAAAAAAATAGAAGATGAAGTTGTACAGGAACAAATGAGAAGTAGTATTATAGGCAGTTTACATACATATATTGTATATATGAATTCAAACTACTTTCCAGGGATGGATAAGCATTCAGAAGCCCTGAATTACCCAGACTGGCCATCTTTTCATAATGCCAATTGTCGCACCATAATATAAGAAAGATATAAAGATATTAGAAAGCATCCAAAGGAGGGCAATGAGGATGGTGAGGGGCCTGGAGGAGAAGCTGTACAATGAGTGACTGAGGTGCCTTGGTCTGTCCAGCCTGGAGGACACTGAGGGGAGACCTCACTGCAGGCACAGCTTCCTCCTGAGGGGAAGAGCAGGGCAGGCACTGATCTCTGCTCTGTGGTGACACTGACAGGACCCCAGGGAATGGCCTGAAGTTGTGTCAGGGCAGGTTTAGGTTGGATATTAGAAAAAGATTCTTCCCCCAGAGGGTGGCTGGGCACTGGCACAGGCTCCCCATGGCAGTGGTCACAGCACCAGCCTGGCAGAGCTCAAGGAGTGTTTGGACAATGCTCAGGCACATGGTGTGATTCTTGGGGCTGTTGTGTGCAGGGCCAGGGGTTGGACTTGACTGTACTTGTGGGTTCCTTCCAACTCAGGATATGTTATGATTCTATGAGGTCTCCCTGATAAGACCGCTCACCTGTCAGAAGAAAGGGTGCCCAGAGTGACTGAAGACAACCCCAGCACTCTCTTTAATGCCACTGCATTGTGCAATGGGGTGTTCAAAGCTGGACAGGGAAAAACCAGATCTGTTATAAAGCCATGTAGTGTTTTGTATTTAGCTGTTGTTGTGTGCAGTCCCAATGAATTAGATACCCAGTAACTTTATGAACATGATTCTGTTTTCTCTTTGGAGGCTCTGAGATTTCCTGTGCAGTTTCCTGCCAAGAAATGGACTTTGTGGACCTGGAGCAATTCCATTGGCAACATTCAAAAGGAGCAGCTGCATTTCCCCATCCTTTTGCTGTTACACATCATTCCCCGAGTGCAACTTCAGTGGTTTAATGTAGCACTTTCCTTATCTGTTGTGGTGCCAAGGGAAACAAGTTTTTATAAACATTCAGTGGCAATTTTGTGCAAACACATTTTTCTTTCCAGCCCTCCAGCAGCATGTGTGTTGTCAACTGTTACATTTCAACTGAGGTGGCCCTTGCCAACTCAGGGCTAGTAAAATATCAAACTTTTTTAACAAAAGGGGAAGTGTTATCATGCTCTTCATAGTTAGTAACAGTATTTTATCAAACATATTGAATAAGTGACATTTCTTGTTTCTCCAAGGAAAATTGTCACAAAACTTGTGCTAATTATGTGTTACACTTTCAGTTACTTAATAGTTAATAACTAAGGAGATTTTACCAAATTCACTACATCAAAAAGAAGATCACATTTTTATCCTAATTTTTGCTAACAGAATGCTCAGAATATGTCCTTGAAATCTGATTTGAAATAGTGAGTGAGCAATCAAATGTATAGCAGTTTTTATATTTAGAATTTGTTTTGAAAGTCTGAAAGCAGGCCAAGTAAGCAGGCATCTGAATATTTCCATAGTTGAATTTACATCACATTATGGCCAATTTGTCAGCAATAATGCAATGCATGGGCACAAATTCATATTTGGCTTGGAAAGAAACGGATTTGCATTGTTGTCTGAAATGCTGTATTTTGTATGTCCATTAAGCAAGCCACAGTTGTAAAAATAAGTTCCATTTCTTGCTTTCATATTCAATTTTCATGTTAAAAATGGTTTGTATTACTATTGAGTTGTGTTGCTTTCCAGCATATACTGATTAATAAATGAATGATTTAAAATATGCAAATAGGAAGTAATTTATTTGGCTGTTGAATACTAATTCAAAGTCAGTGAATTTTTCCTTAGGTTTGACTCTTTTGAAATTCATAAGAATGTTGGTATTACCTGGTTTAGATTATATAAAACATCTTTGATTTCTTCTGGGAGCTCTTTATGAATTTGTATTGTAGTTGCATTTGACTAATGGTTTCAGTTCAAGTCATGCAAAACATTAGTGCTGAAAACTATCAGATTAAAATTCATATAATTCAAGAAAAAGATTTATTTGTTTCAGACAGCTTCTGAAGTTATTGCAACGGAAAATATTAACTATATCTCTTTCCATTATTTGTCGTATGTTCACTTTATGCCACACAATATGAATGTGAATATCTACAAAATTATTTGTTTCTTCTCAACTGTCTTTGGGTTTTACACACACACAGACAGAAAGTTGTTGGGTTTAATTGATTTTTGATTTGCATCACCTCAGGACCTCACCCATCCCAGCAGCAGTGACTTTTTACTGACTCACCTTGTGGAAATGAACTCTGCATTGGCATCAATAGACTTAGGAGACATAGAAGTGACAAAGGTTTTGGGAGTATTTTGTCTCCAATAGTATAGAAATGAGTTAAACTTAGAGGTTATCTGTGCTACCGAGAAGGTCCCTGAGTTCTTCAAGCACAGAATTGTGGTTTTCTGTTCATCATAGGACACAGAAAATCCTTCTGCATCCCTGATTTGTCACTTAGAGTTACACCATGGCAACTTCAAAGAAATAAATAATGCTAATTTATGTCCAGCCCTGACTAATGAAATTTAATTCAGCATAAACATTTCTACACTTCATCAGCCTTTGTGGATAGTTTTCTGTGAAACAAAGATGGTGTATTCAGTACAGAATTTAATAAATGGGGAAGAGCTGTTACAAGGTTTTCTTCTCCCTGTTATAATGTCCCTGGCAACAGAAGTCAGGACAAATTTGATTGCAACAAGAAACTCCTAATGAGTTTGCCAAGATGTTATCCCCAGCATGTCTCACTAATGAGGCTGAGAGGCTGTGATTGAGGGTGGTGTTATATTTATTCTGCACACATAGAAACATTAATAACCCTTCGGAAAGATTAAGTTCCTTCCCAGCAGTATTAATGAATGCAAAATGAGGATTTTTCTCTTCCCAAAGAAAACAAATTAAGAAACAAACACATGAACGTTTTGTTCAAATCAGCGCCATCATTCTCCCATCCATTTGGCATTGTTTTATTCTTTCATTATTTAAAAACATTTTTTTTTCTGTTAAACTAGGGTCTGAAAAAACACCTTTTTCAATTCAACAAAGTTTTCCAGTGGAGACCAGCAAGATTGTGGCATCACTGGAGTAGGTACCGGTACCCTGGGACTGGGCTAAAACGGGGCTTCTGAGCCATGGCTGGGGTTGAGAGAGCCCCTTTAAGCCATTAACAAGCACCAGTAAGGCTTATTAATGCACTCAGGGTTTTTACAAATAGGTATGAGCTTTCATTTGATGGTCAGTAGGCATCTTTTCACAGTTGTGTTAGCTGTGTTGGACACAGTCCAATGTTCTTTTTTGCTTTTGATATAACTTTGTCCTGCAGTCCATCCCCAAAGCTTTCATTGTGGCTGCCATCATTTTGCACTCTCTCACCAGAGTGTTTACATTTCCTGTCCAGGAAAAAAATAAAATACAAACACCAAAAACCTAACAAATACGACACAATTGACTGTGAGAAGGCTTTGCCCTCTGATCTCTTCAATGTCATCTCCATCATGACTTATGGGAAACCAGTGGCATGGGAAAACATCTACAATTTGTCTTTTAGCTGTTGACAGATAAAGTGTTAGGGTTTTTTTTCCTGCATTGTGGAAGTAAAGCAAAATCTCTGAAGTCACAAAGTTGCTATGAGTGAGTCTGTCATAAAGTAAGCACATTATATGCCTTGCAAGAGGGACAAAATAACAGTAGGTGATGAATTGAGAATTTGGTTTTCAAGACTGTAGTGAATCAGTAATAACAGATGCTGGGAAAGGGATTTCTTTTGACATAGAGCTCCAGGAGCTGAGGTAATGCATCACCCAATTCCATTGCAGTTGTAACTGAACAAAGATTAAAAAGAACACTATTAAGAAGAACAAATTTGCCTTAATGGATTTATAATCTTAAACATTGTGACTGATCACACACAGTAGTCATTAGCAGGGGTAAATGTGCTCAGCAGTGGCAACTACATTACCTGCACAACAGGAGTTAGGGAAACACTACTGAGATCAGTGCAAGGGCCCAGAAATCAGGAAAACAGAAGTGAGTTGGACTCCTATACCTGTGTTATAAGATATTTAATTACATCACCATCCCATTTCATTTACAGAATAAACAAGACTTAGCTAAAGTGAGTTTCTTCTTCCTTTTCCGTAGCTATTAACAAGTTAGGCATCTAGTCTAACTGTGATTTCTAGATCATCTTTCTAGTCATTGGAGGAAAGTAGTTATCTCCAGAGGGTTTTCAGAATGTTAGAATTCTCAGCAGTGTCTTCATACACTGAATTTTGCCTTTTTTTTTTTTTTTTTTTTTTTTAGACTATAAATCTAAGATTTAAATCACTAAAATTAGATGAGGTCAATGCCCTCCCAAGTGCAGAGGAGAGTTTTCTTCACTGCGTTGCAGTCCCTGGCTGCACACCAAATCCAGAGGAACAGAAGGTACAAAATCTTTCTGAAATACAACCTCCCCTAGATAGCATAGATGTGTGATTGGGTCAGTCTGAGGAGCTCTACAGCAATTCAGAAATGTTTAGTTCTTTATGGGCTGTAATTAATTTTATAATGAGGCTTTACAAGTATGTGAAATCTGAGATCTCTTTTTGTCCTCACTGGACAGTTGAACAGATTTCCATGACGCTGCAAAAGACATCTCCCTGACAAATATATTAACCCACAAATAAAGGTCAAGCTCCTGCTCTAAAACCTGGAGAAAACAGAACGTCCAATGAAAAGGCTGACAGGATTGTTTTATAACTCAGGCAAATCAATGTGATTCCCTAGCTGTATTTTCACATATGTGTAACTAATCAGTGCTGAAATTTTTGCAAATAAATAGCATTATGAAAGCACCAGATATGGGGAAATTTCCTCATAAGAAACTGAATTCTGCATACACTTCAGATTACAAACCCAAGGTTTTTTAGTGGCACATATAGCCCACATAGCCCATCTGTAATAAAATGTATTCCAGCTGCTTGTATTGTATTGAATCCCTAAATATGCAAAGCATTATCCCACTAATAATGGCAGACCTCCTGATTTTCATTATGCCCTGAATATTCGAAGTGTATTGAGAAAGTTTCCATTTTTCTGTTCTCCAGAGTTTTAAACACCCTTCAGTCTTTCACAGGCAGATGCAAACCCATTTTCATCAGCCTCCAAGTCAACTGGGATACAAACCTGTGGAATTACAAACCCATTTTCATCAGCCTCCAAGTCAACTGGGATACAAACCCATTTTCATCAGCCTCCAAGTCAGCTGGGAGCTCTGCTGATGTCTCAGCACGTTGTTGAGCCCAAGCTGACATACCCTCACAGGGTTTATTGGCTTTGCCCCTTGACAGCAGCTTTGCATAGCTCCTGCCTAGGACATGGGTTGTCTCCAGTCTCCCCAGACCACGTCTGCCTGCAGGAGCTGTGGAGAGGCGTTCTTGGGAGGGAACTTTAGGAAGTGCTGCCTGCCTTTTACACAGGGGAGGCTGCTGAGACGGTGCTTGTAATGGGAACAGTAAACTTGCTTACAGCTGTGAGATTTCTCTTTGGCAGCTCCCAGGGAGCTGGCTGCAATCAGAAATGCACACTGTGCCAATGCTGCTGTATTAACTCATTCGAATGGTTTCTATTTTGTTACTACCAGGCACGGTTATGCACAGTGCACAGAAACCAGATTATCAGGAAGAGTGAAAACCTGTCATGGGACAGCTGGGTCCCTTTAAATCTGACAAACCAAATAACTTACAATGGCTTTCAGAGCATGTATTATTTGTCATATAGTCTCCCTCAGCTGTTATTCAGATTTGACCTGCACTGTGGAGTTTTGCCACCAGAGTTATTACAGTTTCAGCTGCAAGTGTGAAAATAATGGTGCTCCCTTGCTGATGGAGCTGTGCTGCAGGAGTGAGAACTTGTTGGCTTGATTAATGTTGTAGAGGAAAATAAAACAACACCCAAGTTGACATAACCCCCCTCTTGAACGAATTCATGCTGCATCTTCACCAGGCTGCTGTGCCAGAATAGCTGTGCTCCAACTGGGATGTCCACAGAGGCTTTGTAGGGGAGTTGAGCTGTCAGAGATAAACAATCCTAAAAAGACAGTCAAAATGGGAACTAATGTAAAAGAAGGACTAATGGTTTTGCTCATTAGGCATCAAAGAGAGGGTTATACATTCTGTGAAACCGTGAATATGTTGAATTCCGTAGCAAAGGCCTTGTTCTTGTAGGCACAGAACTAAATCAAGGATTCAGGCTGAAATTTATTCTTTGGCCCTGGCAGGCCCAACAGAACTAACCTGTTTATCTCTTCCTATTACATCTTTCTTGTTTTCCAAAAAAATCCCAGTATTTAATTCTTTAATATATTGAATTGTGATAATTATTCTTCATTTCTGTTTATTGGAATGCCAATACTCTCTCTTTCCTGATTGTTGTTTATTAATGCATTGTTTTATCAAGATAACGGAAATCGTTAGCACAATATCCATGGAGAACCGTGAGCTTGTAGGCATTTATCATCTTCCTTATCCTTTGAGAGTTTGCTTTTAATTCAGGGAAATCTCTTAAGATTAATGGACTGAGGGAATGGGCTGAGGGTTAGATGAAGGCAGAAAAGGAAAATAAACATTCCAAGAAGAGCATTGCTGTGCAGAGTGAACACAAAAAACAGAGCAGAGGTGTGGAATATGCTTTGCAGGGATCTCCCCCCCAAGTCCTGTCTGCAGCTTATTGCAGTGCACTGCAGTCTTCATTAAAACTTGATTTCCTGAGCTCCAGAAGGTGCACTCATTTCTCTCCTGGTACAACATGCAAAGGTTCCCTTCCTCAGTGGTTTAGTCATCTGTGCACATGTCAAGTCAGTGTTTAATGCCTTCACATAGTCCCAGGGTACTTGTGTTGCTTGAGGGCCTCAGAGCCAAACCTTTAAAGTGATTAAAAAATCCAGACCAAACTCTATTAAAGGCTGAATTTCAGTCAATTAGCTACTAAGACAGCTGATCTCCCAGGGTGATGCAGCTCACAAATCAGAAGATAAAGCACACAGAGCTGGGAGATTGAACCACCTCAGGGACACACCAAGTTTTTCTTTCTGGGAAAGCCTCTTCACATGCCTATCCCCTGCCTACCCCAGTCCTCAATACTGCAGTCTAAATAATAGTGATGAAAATACACTATTCAAAAGGTAGATATCTGTACTGAAACCTGAAGGAGACTGGGTATTTCAAGTCACCCATAAAGGTCTTACTTGCTGGAAATCTGGGTTACAGGCACAAATTGTTTAGGTACGACAGTAATGTAGGGTTGGATTTTAACCCCCAAATAACTCCACTTTGGTTTGGAATAATGACAATAATATTTTGCCATTTTTATTGTGTTTCTATGAAATAGGAGTGGTTGCAATGATAATAGCTTATGTTTTTGTCTGTTAGGTTCAGAATGGTATCATACAGGTTAATACATGTAGCTCACTAGGTGAGTGACATATTTTGTATCTCAGGATGGTAGAGGATAAGTGAGACTGAATACAGAAGAAGTCTCGATTTTGACCACTGGTCTTTCATCTGGGACCATCAAAGGTAATTTATCTACCTCACTATACTTTATCTGTCATCTGTCATTTAAATAATAATCATTTGAATTGTGTCCTTTAAATTTTTACATACTTATTTCTAAGGGTCATTGACTAAGAAAAAATAAACCTCAGATCTGTACAGAAGATCACTAGAGAAAATGATTCAAAATTCAATCAATTACACCAATTTATTCCTCGAGATCTTAAAAGCCTGTTCTTTTAAGAGTGAGATACTAATATCTGGATCTGAAATGAGATGTGAGAAAAAAAAGCAAGTTCTATTTATATACTCACAAGTTAGTCAAATGTAAAGGTAGTAGATGTCATCTAATATACTAATTCTGCACAAAATTAAATCTTTAAAAAATATAACAACAGCTACAACTGCTTTCTGTCCAACAAATTTTTCCTGGAAATTACAGAAGCATAATTAAGCTAACATAGCTGTACTAATCTAACTGTCTATGTAAATGCATATTCCAGCATGACAGTGGCTTTTTCTGCTCCAGCTGAATCAGTTCTAAAGGAATAATGCCAAAACTGGGGAAAAAAAACCCTCTCATAATTAGATGAAAGTGTCCACATATGAATTTGTATTAATGCCTTGTAGCACTTTAGAATCACAGCTTACCTTTTATTACCATAATTTTCCATGTGAACAATCTGTAATCTTCTGTCAAATGCCAGTAGCATCAACACATTCTGAGTTCAGTCTTGCATGAGAGTCCTATTCTAAAATAAATTCAGCTGTGTGTCAAGCTGTTCTCTGCATTTCCATTCTTTTTTTTTCTGGTTCTGGGAAACCATGCTGAAAGCTGACTGGTCACATTTTTTTGACTCATACTGCTGACAAGTAAGTTCTTTTAAAATTTATGTTATTTTTTACTCTCTACTAAAGAGTTTCATTCTTCTCCAAGTGAAAATGTGTATTTACACAGCCTGTCTAAAGTGGTCTTGCCAATTGAGTAAATACTGCTCTACATTCAGAAGAATCTTAAGCTGCTTAAACAAATATAAGAGGTTATCAGTTGATCAAGAAAAAAGCATTGTGATTGTAGTGTCATGTTGGTTTTTCTGTGTTGATGAGGACACATACTGCTTAAAGTGAATCTGAATGTGCATTTTAGCAGTGATATGACTCCATAATAATCCTGGTTTATTTCTGGGAAGACCTGAAGCATGAGGTGTGATTGTGGAGTAAATGTCAACCCATACTTGCAAGAGGTACTGCCCCAGCTGTTCCTGCAGAGGTTGTGTTCTTCACATGCCCAGGAGGCAGCAGTGGTGCCTCCCAAAGAACACATGCACACAATTCCTGCCTTCTCCACACTTCCTGAGCTGCCATCATATTTCTGGATGTGATGCTTCATCAGCTGTGTGCTGGTAACAGGAGGACAACCATAGAAAAGGGATCTCTGCATCTCTTCTATCCCAGCAGAGTCAGTGCATGTGGATCATAGCAATGACCTCTTCACTCTTGGGACACAAGAAGGAAGAATTCACAGCTGCCTTGTTGAGTTCCAAGTCCCTGAAGGGTCTTGGGAATCCTTTCAGACTCTGGACTCTGTCACCTTAAAATAGATAGAAGACAGCTTTTCCTTCATTTCCCTTTGTCTTGGGTTGAAAAATGTAACCAAAAATGTGTATTCTATTTTCATCTGTTGAAACCTGTTGGGAGATATTGCTTTTCTATCTTCTTCCACCCATCCTCCTCCCAGGGACATCCCCTGTGAATGAGCCATTGAAGGCCTCTCACATGACTGATAACATCACCTCATCCCATTGGGAGATGCTCCGCCCAGTGGGAGGAGCCAAAGCCTTTCCACTGGGATAAAACAGCAATCCCAAACACTAGAGCAGCTGGTTTTTCTACTGAATTCTTGGAGGAAGGCTGGACCCATCTCGACAGCACTGGACCCTTTATCCTACAGGATCATCTCTACTCCACAGAACAGCTGTTACTCCAGGAGGATTTATTTGGACTGCTTCCAACATCCTGACAATGTGGTGTCAGGTCATGTCTCTGACTCTGTCAGGGTTTTCTAGGACTTTTGTTTGTTTGCTTGTTTGTTTTTTTTGTACTACTCTGTTTGCATTTTTTTAATATTCCTAGTAAACAACTAGGAATATTTTCTGTTTCTGTTATTCTGTTATTCTGTTATTCTGTTATTCTGTTATTCTGTTATTCCTATTCCCATATTTTTGCCTGAAAGCTCCTAATTGCAAAATTGTAATAATTTGGAGGGAGGTTTTTTTTATGTTCTCTATTCCAAGGGAAACTTCAGTTTTCCCTGACAGACACCTGTCTTTCCAAACCAAGACACCCTTTCAGTCACTTTTCCAGATGTCTGGCAGCCTTGAGGGCTGGTGCAGGACCATCAGCTGTTGCACTGATGCTGCACAGCTGCTCTGCAAAGGTGTGCATGGGGAGCCTGCACTGGCTCAGGGATGTGACAGCAGCATACACACACAGCAGTGAGGCCACAGCAGCCTCAGCCAGCATTGCTCAGGGCCTCACAATTCCCCCTGACAGCCCTCAGCAGGATCTCTCTCCCCTAATTAAAGGCAAATTGCCTTTGGACCCGGTGGTTCCCTGTGCCTTTCTGTGCACTTTGGGGACTGGTGTGCTCGTCCCAGCAGCTCTGTGTACCTGAGGGATGGAGGCACAGCCTCAGGAGGGATGTGGGCAGCGCCTGGCTGGGACAGGCACTGCTGGCACCACACACGGGCTCACGCAGCCTGCCTGGGGTTGCCACCCTGTTGCAAAGCAGGCAGATGTGAGAGCTTTCAGCTCCATCCCACAGCAGCCTGGTGCTGTGGCTCAAGCCCATCTTTGTTGCCAGGTTAAGGATTTGCTCTGGAGGAGTTGAAGTATGTGCACATATTGTAGTCTGCCAACTCTTCTCTGAGGAAAATAGCCTCTGGCAGAAAAGAGGAGAGTTTTGAGACAGATGTTATTGTAAAGTGTGTTGGCAGGACTGCCTGCTGCTCTTCTATAAAGCCCTCTGTGGTACTCATGTGGAGGAGTCCTGCAGACTTTTGTAGGAAGGAGAATAAAGTCCCATTTTATGTACAAAGACAATATATCTTTCTGATGTAAAACCCACATTCTAGGTGTTCTGGGAAAACAGTCATTGTGGACACCAGTTTTCAGTGATGGAAGTTACTGCTCACTTATTTTTCCTTTATTTATTATTCTGTGAATTATAAAAGCCATATTTAGGACTCTAGGAAAAAAGGAATAACCTTCCTTATTTACAAGTTAAGGAATGTTTCTGTATAATGCCTCAGAGAAATAAGCATATCTTTGGTCCTTTTGTAGATTCAAGTAATTTACTCTTTCTTAATTATGTAATTTTCTATAACTTATAATGAAGTGGTACTGCTAATTTTATTTTTTACTGACAGAGTGAAAGAGGCAAATGTAATTTCCAGTTACTGCAGCAAAGCACCAGGATCTATTTAGAGAAATAAATTGATTTAGATGCCATAAAAAGTGGCAGCACAAAGTCAAAACATTACTCATACTGTTAAATAATTTAGCTAGTGACTTCTGTCTCACTATCTGACTTGGTACTCTTTGGGATTTATATTTATAGGCCTTTGATCTCTCTGAGATGACTGCCTTTTATATCCTCCCCACAAAACTCAAAGGAACATCTTTTGTTATGTTATGCCCAAAATGCTTGTTTCTTTTGCCTGCTCACTTCAGATCCAAAGGCACAAAGCCAGTCAGGAGTGTGAATCACTTTTTCACTGACCATGACATTATCCTGGACAGCATTTCCTTCTCCTCCAAGTTAGGCAGCTGCTTAACTGGGTGAGATTTCCTTCAGTTTGGTGGATGTCTCACAGCAATTTTGGTATCCTGCAGTCAGTTTGTCTGAGGAAGCTTCACCTGGCTGTGGTGGGAGGGAGCTGATCCTGCTGCCTGTTTATAGGCAGTTGCTAATTTTAGCTATGATGTAAGTGAAATCCAGTATCTGATCCAATATCCTCAGGGTGAGTTACCTAATTTCTTAATCACAGCTCTATTTTGAACTCATGTGACACTTAAAAGTAAATGAAAAATCTCTGGGCTTTAAGCTGATGGTTACCTTGGTACCAGCAGGGTTATACTTATCGTGAACAAGCATTGATGGTTTCATTCTGCATTATATGTTCAGTGTATATTTTTATATTGGCTTCAAATAGCAAATTAATTTCTAAAGTAAAGACACTTTCTGAAATAAACTAGGTTAAGACAAAAAATAACCTTTAAAATTGTGAAATAAACCCATTACCAGATCGTTGTCACGTTAAGTAAGAGTTGTTTGGTAGATAATTTTTGTTGAGGAGTTAGTGAAGGAAGAAATTAAAGGAAAAATTGAGAAAGAAATTAAAGAAAAAACCTAAAATGCCAATATAAGTGAGTATGAATTACAAACAATAACAAAAAAGAGGAATGTCAATAAGGAGAGATAAAGATAGAACGAAAGAGTCTGGAAGATCTGAACACAGAAATAACAGCTTCTCAAGGGTAATAAGGAGAACATAAAATGTAACTGGTATCTGTTACCACAAGGAGATGGAAATTTTTGAAGAGCAACAGGAAAAGCTGTTTATTCAATAAATGGTCTTGTCTTTCATTTGCAAAGAAACAGAGAACTCCAGTCATAGCACATGAGGATGTAAAAGTGGTTTCCACTATGCTTGAGTGAAAGGAATCCCACTAAGCCCAGTCTGAGTCCAGTGATCCAAGCTGTGCTACTCAGCTGCACCTCACCACTCTCTACAGCCTGCAAGAAGGTTGTAGCAAGGTGGGGTTTGGTCTCTTCTCCCAGGAAAACAAGAACTGGGAAAAATTTCTTTACTGAAAGAGTGATCAGACATTGGAATAGGCTGCCTAAGGAAGAGGTGGAGTCACCATCCCTGGAAGTGTTCAAACAGTGCATGGCTGTGGCACTTGGGGTTTTGGTTTAGTGGTGATTACCAGCTGGACTCGATATTAGGGGTCTTTTCCAACCTAAAGTGTTGCCTTGGTTCTTCTGAGTCTTTTTAAAGCCTTCTACTTGTTCATAAGGTGGAGTCAGTTCTTTAGTTTCTGTACAGTATTAACGATCAGTTTTTCACTTCCTCACACTTTGGAATATAAACAACCTTTCTGTCACTGTCCTTTGTTTACATATTTCTAGCCTGAAGATAATGTTAGTTGACAGCTGGTCTGGCCAGTGGGGTGAAGGGGTAGTAACCCCAGAAGCCAACCCACAACCAGACTCACAAATGTATAAAAATGAAAGAAATAAACAGGCTCATCCTTTTTTTTTTTTGGAGAGCAGCTTTTCACTGCTGACCTCCTGCCTCTGTGTTGTTGTTTTGTGTGCCGCTTTCACACTAAAGGATCCTCTGATTCTCTCTAGTCAAGGGCAGGTGGTCCAGAGGGGAGTTTGTTCCACTCTGTGCAGGGGGCTGCAGCATCCAAATGATCACCAGGCTCATGAGGAACCAGGCCAGGCATGTGTGTTAGGCTACCCTGTAATGCAATAAAATTACACACACAGCTGGTAGCCCTTGATGCCACACAAGTTGACACCATCTTCGACAGCTCCACCCAAGCAGCTGGTTAGGGACAGCTTCAACAGGTTCTGTTCACGGCTAAATTCATGATCCCCACCTACAGAAGGAATGATGTGGTCTTGCACTGAAGGTGCCCTTTTTTTAGCAGCTGTCAAGATAATAGTGCGTGACAGCATTACCATTGACTGTTCAGGCAGAGCTTATCATTCTATAAAATATTCTGGCAATTTCCCAGGTGTGGCTTTGTGGTGGCCTCAGCACTTATGCCAGGGTCAGTGACTCGGTCACGTACGCATTCTTGTTTTAGGATTCCTGAAAACTCCCTGTGCACAGAACTTTTCTCAAGAATATAGGCATACATGCTTATAATGCTTTGTCACGCATGTGTTATTAATATCTGTTTACTTACAGCAATGCTACAGGCATGTATTCTAATTTTTTGCTTCTCTTTGGACTACAATAATTCTTTCCTTTATGACGATCTGTTCAAATCACAATTTCCCTAAAAGTGCAGCTGGTAACACCATTCAATTCCCAGTCATATCACTGGCTGTCTGAGGAAACATTTGGGGTTTGCTTCATAATATATTGATTTTTCAGTGCATTTTGGAAAATAACACTGAGAAAACACATGCAATGAATTACCATGCATGAAATACCATAGCCTGCATTGCTAATAGTTCAACACTGGGTGAAATAAGACACATAATAAACTAATGCTGTAGGACTGTAGAAGAGCCAGTCCCACTATTTACCAAGAGACATGGTAAATAATCTCCTAATCTCTGATGCCCATATTGTAATTTCTTGCTGATTATATTCAGTTTACTTCTTTGATTGTTGAGACAGTGTCATTGATTGGTTTACAATGGATTCATAATAAAAACCATTTCTCCACAAATTTTTACATTCAGCTCCTGTTTTTCCTGTACCTGTCATGCCCTGGGGAGGATTGTTTTCAGTCATTCTGATTGAAGAATGCTGGCTGGTTGTATACCTAAAACCTGGTAAGTAATGACCACAATATCATTGCAAAATGTGGGTTTCAATTTTAAAATGCAGTCTTACTCTGATGACACCACAATAAATTATTTTAGTTTTGGGTCCTACCAGTTGAGCTTTAGGTCAGAATAATTCTTTATGGTGAGAATTTCCTTCCATTTCTCTACAGCAAGAATGCACAAATTGCTGAAACTACACAGGCAGCTTCTCCATCTTCCCAGGAGTATGCTGAGTTTCCATTAGGTATAGAGTTTAGCAGTTCAGGGGTCATCAGTTTACATGTGGTCCTTTCATAGATCTGCGATACAGTTCCATATAGGAACTAAATAAAGCTATGGCTCTACAGTTTTCTAACATATGGCTAAGATGGTGCACTTTTCTACACTTAATTAGGTCGACTTTCCTTCTATTAATCTCTGCAGTGAGAGTATATTTTAATAACAGTAAACCACACGGACCTGATAATATTGCCATCAGATTATTCTGCAATTATTCTAGCATTTGAAGTTAATGAGAACACAGCTTTTTCAAGGAGCAATAATCCACCCTGGTTATGTACTGAAAACTGTAGGAAGGCCTTAATCACATCATTGCCTATCAGTGATAATTTATCCCAACTGGATTCAAGGTCTACAGTATTCAGTGTTCCATTCACTACATCTAAATTTCCTAATAAATTACTTAAATCTCCCTTTCACTTTCAAAAATTTCTCAATCCATTGCTTAAACAGGCTTTGCTCAGCATACATTCCAGTTGAATAACTAGGAAGTTTAATGGAACAGTTACTTGAGTTAATCTGAACCATATGTAACTCTATACCAGATTTCAAAGACCTTCTGACTTTCCGTATTGCCTTTGGAGAGCTGGGCTTGAGGAGACTTCGATTCCAACAGCAGCTGGCATTTGCCCAATGAAGGGAAACAAGGTGAGCAGAGGGAAACTGTCTGTGAGCATGGACGGGTCCAGCACGGGCACAGAGAAGCCTGACCTGATCTTTCGTGGCGAATTTTACTCTGGGAAAGTTATCCATTAGATGGAGTTAGTACTGTGTGATGCTGGCTGATCACAGGAAGGATTACAGGCTGCTCAGGAGGTTGTGGAGTATCTGCAGACATTCCAAGCCCTCCTGGACATGTTCCTGTGTCACTGCTCCAGGTAACCCTGGCTTGGCAGGGAGCTTGGATTGGGTGATCCCAGAGGTTCTTTCCAACCCTAACGAATCTGTGATTCAGGATTCTGGGATGCAGGGCAGTGGGTACACTGCTCTGGCTGGCAGGACAAGTTGTGAATACTCTAATACCCCAAATCCAGCTGCAGTGTGTGGGAGGGTTTTGGGCCAGTGTACAGACAACCTCAGTAGAGTCCCACTTGTGGGAACCAGCACTATTTAGTTGTTTTTTCCTGTTTACAAAGTGGATGGAAGGTGTCACACAGTTAGCTGTGATGGGATTATATAGTGTGGCACTTTTTCAATGAAGAATTCCCAAGGAAACCATGCCAAGAGCAAATAACAGAAGAGTTGTGCACAATCTTATGAATCAAGCAAAAATGAATCTCACACAGCAGGACAACCTCAAAGTCCTGGACAGGTGAAATATTTCTGCAAGGACAAATAAGGAAATTTAGAAAATTATTGAAAGGCAGGGATAAAGATTGGGATGAGAAGCTGTCTCTAGACTCATGGTCAGAAGAGAAGCCATTGTGGTTTGGTTGGTATGTCTCTTGAGACTTTCATTTGAAGAGAACTGTAAACAGCACAACACTGTTAGCTGTAAGGAGAATGGTTTGTTGAATGGCAGTCTGAGCTGAAACCTTGAAAAATTTCAACTTATCTAACAAACCCTAAATGGTTTGTTTCAGAGTTTGAAGAACAAAATTTTATCACATTGTTATATTTTTGTTTATGTGGTTTCCAGTCAAGGTACCCATGGAAATATCTTTAAGCATTTGAAAGCTAAAAGAAGTGGCATAACGGTACTAATATTAACAAAGTTATCATACAAAATGCAATTAGTTTTGAATATTAAAGGCAAGACCCAGATGGTCAATAACCATGGGTGTGGGCACATGTAATACCTCATTGGTCTTCCTATTGAGATCCCTAATGCCTTTGCTATTGCTCTAAACTCAGTGCCATCTAATTCTGCCTTGACCAGACTTAGCACTATGTCTTCTATTAAAGCTAATTTAATTTAATTTAATTTAATTTAATTAATTAATTAATATTAAATATTTTTGATGTCCCGTTTTTTTTTCCCAGTCTACTCCAAACAGCACCCTGGTTCTCACAGAAGTTTTGGCTTAACTCCCTCGCTTTTCTGGGAAATGTTCACAGTGTTCCATATCATCCTTTTCCAGGAAACCCCTTAACATAACTACAGTCCTTAATCCTTCTGTGACTGTATCACATTCCAAACTGCTCTTGGGCTTGGATCCTGTTTTCTGCTTGCTTCCTAAACAGGCAATGCCCAAACTGCTCATCCAATAAGCTCTTTGGATACCCTTAACTTGGTTCTCATTAATGTCCATGCCTTCAGAAATATGTTTTGCATTTCCTAATTGCCATAGAAAGCATTCTTTGTCTTTTGATTAGAACCCCAATGTCTGCTTTTCTTTAGCAAGCATCAAGATAATAGTCCCTAAAGGCATGAACAGTGTTTTTTTGGTCACAAACACATTCCCATTTTAGAGTTCCTGAAAATTCCCTTCATGTGGAAGAGTATGCAAGAATATGTGTGTTTTTTAGCCTAGTGCTATTAATATCTGTGTATTTACAGCAATGTAACTGATACATGTTTAAATTTATTTGATTATCTTCAGGATATTTGGAATCAAATGGCCGTATGAGAATTTTATTTTTCTTCCTTTATTGTGGGAATCCCTAAAACTCTAATTTTAGACACTTTTAGATAAGATGAATCACCCTATTAGTAGCAAAGGTGGATGTTCAATGAACATATGAGCAGAAGAATATTTCACATTGGCAATCCTGACACCAGGACTCATAAGAGCAATGAGTTTTCAGATTGCCTCCTGAAAATGTCAGTTTTGAATAAGTATTTGCATGTGGGTGCTTCTGAAGATCAAAAACATAATCATATTTTATGAGTATTCAAAATGTTCAAGGGGAAGAGAAGGTAACAGGAGGCTTGCTAGATAACATCAGTTCTTGGCAAAATACTGGAAAAATTATAAAGATTCTGTTGGTAAAAAGTTAAAAGAGAAGGGTTTATAATCAAGCTTGGTAAATGTATGAAAAACAGGTTTTGTCAAATATATTTGATTTCTTTCTTACAATTCTAGCTGATAGAAGTAAGTATATAATAGACTTCTGTAAAGCATTTGATTTATTACAAATGACATGTTGATAAGAAAATTAGGACTATGCAATATCAATAAAGTACGTCTTAATTGGATTAAGAACTGGTTCACAGGACTGAAAGAGTAGTTGTCAGCAGGGAGTTATTACTGATTGTGACACTTTTAGGAAGGTTCTGTAGTGATTACTCCTAGTTCTAAATGAGCTTCATTTTCATCAGCTCTACGTTCTTCATAATTTTCAATGGATTGGCAGAAATAAGTGAAAAATAAAATCAGTGGTGTTAACCCTTGTGAACGGTCTGAAGTGGTGAAAAAGAAGTCACCTAAACAGAGTGTTCTGGATTACAAGGGAGAAAGCTGAGCTCCATGAAACACATTTGGTTTTAACATGAACTGGTGGGAGGACATAGGGCAAGGAATAAGATCTTACTGAGGAGGACAGAGGCTGTCTCCTGGGAAACAGTGAGAGGTTTAGTAGTTTAGGTAGTTTGTTTAGTTTAGTATTGGTCTCCCAGTTGAAAGTGCTATAATAAAGGGTTTATGGTGCATAAACCCAGAACTGTAAGTGGGGAATATGGACAGGATTTCACCTCTCTGCATAAAATTCCTCAGGTATGAAGCTGTGATACCAACACTTTAAAAATACAGTTGAAAGAACAGAGGTGGACAGAGAAAAATGACAACAATCACTCCAAGGTTAAGGAAAATGTTGTAATCCATCAGACATTTTTGTTTCATAGTTAATGCATCAAGACCCCTGAAAACCACTATGTCAACACTGTAGGTCTGTCAGATTTTTGGTACACTCAAAAAAGCTCCCTATATATTTATATAAACTCTTAAATGAGACCTTATGATGGTGTCCTCAAATGAGATATATTTATATTTATATTTATATTTATATTTATATTTATATTTATATTTATATTTATATTTATATTTATATTTATATTTATATTTATATTTATATTTATATTTATATTTATATTTATATTTATATGTGTGTTGTGTACTCTTAACCTATATATGATGAAGGCCAGATATTTCCCTTTGCTACTCTTACCCCTCTCAGGAACATATTAACCACTGTGACACCTCTGTGTTTGCCTGGAGACAATGAGAGATGGATTTACCTTAAAGCAACACAAAGGACATGAAGAGCATGTCCAGAAGCCCTTGAGCATTAAACCACTGAGCTGAGCAGTGAATAAAGACACACAACACCTGGCAGAGTTTTACAACCTCATTGTTACCTTGTGGATAATGTTAAATAAATGCTGTTCTTCAGAAATTGCCCATCCAATAGTCCAGTACATCTCGAGATACTGAAAGAGGTGGATTTTTTAAACTTATCAAATAGAAGGCAGCGTCATAAGAGGATATAAGCACTTGAAAAGGAAAAATATGATAAATAATACAGGCTTCTCAGTGGAACCAAGCAAAACAAGAATTTGGGCTTGGTTATTAAGGCCAAAAATGTTAAAAATACAAATTGACACATTTTAATTTTGTTACTTTTTAAACGCGAGGCTGATAAACAACAAAGAACATGTTCAGAAAGGTTGTTGTTTCCACTGCTAATATTATAAAATCAGTAGATTTTATAAAACTCTTGGAAATCAGGATAAAAATAGTCTTTAGGAGTGACTGGCCTCTACAAAACTACCACGTAAAGTTTAATAGCCTGTGCTATAAGGGAAATCAGACTACAGGATCTAATACTGGCCCCAAAGGCAACAATCTATGAATAAACTGTAGTAAAAGTATTACGTGGGAAATTGGATTGGAAAGCACCATTCAATTATCTTATAAATCAGACCAATGGCTGTGATCCTGTCTTGAAATTCTGGGTCTGAATATTCTTTTAATTTCCTACTACTAAGGCTTAAGTATTCAATCTTGAATTTCCATGAAGCCTGATTCTGTCTCACATATATAGTGTCGTATGTCATGGTGATAGAAAGCTGAACTCAGTGCTGTAGGACAGGATTGTCAGAGCTGGAAGAAACCCTACTAAGATCAAAGAAGTTGATAGAGCAGGAAAAGAGGACATCTAGCCTTTATTAAATGATACTTGCAATAAAGAGAAACAATGGAGAGTTAACATTCTTGGTTCTCTGACCCTTGAGATTAAAGCAGTATTACTCTCAAGTCACACAGCAGTTACTCTTGCAGTGCTGACTCTGTACTTTGAAATTAACCTGGATTTGCTTCAAGTGTGAAAGATATTTCCAAAACTGAAAGTAAAAAGGATTGCGTTGCAAACGGCAGTGATATTGACTTACTAATTAATTTAATGTGGTGATTTCATGATTACTGGTTGCCATTAAATTGCTTCTTGCAGGATCATGCAGTGTGTTTGTTTGAAACAGCAACAACAATTTTCCATATAACTGCAGGATCTAAGTGGAATACAGTTGAAACAAAGTGCAGGAGACACATTACAAGAGCTGTATCTTCCTGATACAACAGAACAATTGGTTTTGTGATTCCTAATTGCTAGCAAGTCAGTGGAATGAAATGTGCTTTCAGAAGCTACATTGCTGACATCTTGCTGACATCATCTCAATCAGCACAGAAGCTGCCTCTATGTATTCATGCCCTTTGAAAGTTCCAGTAGTTGATGCTGAACAAATGAAAAATAGCTACAAATACAATAAAAGCACAAAGTATTGGACACACAGGTTGAGTTGTGGAGAGGAAAGAGAAGGAAAGATTCAAAACAAATGGTAAATGAATTGATAAGAAAAAAGTTTCTCTGGGCAGGCTGGGATATGAAATAAATCATCAATTGAAAAGGAAAAGTGATAAAATAATGACAATCAGAAAGAATGATGATAGGTGAACACAGAACAGCAAATCAGACAAATACTAAAGCTTATGACAAGAAAAAAATCACAAAGAAGAAACAAGATACAGAGTAACTTAGGCAGAAAGAAAGTCATCTTGAAAAAGGTAAATTTAAAAAGCATCTCAGAGAGATGTAAAGGGAGTGAGTTGGTCAAAGAGAGATAAGAGGGTCCTAGCTAATATAAAGAGAGCCATGTCTAACAAGGACAATTTTCAAATGGTCATGTTGAGAATTAAATAATCAGTTTTATTAGGCATCAAAGATAAAGAGAAAGGACAAACAGAAGGAAGAATAATTGTTCTCTGAGCTTTCATATTTGTGAAAGATCAGTGTGTGCTGCAGTTCCTGATTCCTGTGTAGGTAATGACAGGATGGCCTGAAAAAGTAGAGAGACTTTTAGATTTGTTTTATGTAAGTCCATGCCTTTCTGAAATTGTTTTTCTCATTTGTAGAAGCGTAAGTTGAGATATGTGAGGGTTCTTTGTGTGCCTTTTGTTTGTAACATTCCCTTTCTAGGGAGTTACAAAAGAGCCTTTTGAAGTAGGAGTTGTGTTTATTCCTTCAGTTTTAAAATACAAACTCATGTTTTTAAGAAATGATGCCAATTCTAGGACTCCCTCTTAGAATCTATTTGGGAAAGATGTCGCCCTGTGTTTTCTTAACTCACTGAAAAACCTTTAGTGTTACTAAATGACCATGATGGTTTAGTCAGATCTACTGATCTGACAGGATATAGTTGACATGAAAGAACTGCTGTCTTCAAAAGCTTGTTGTCAAAGAATGTGCTTGATCTCCCCTCCTAAAAATGACTCACAGAGAGCAAAGGCACAGAGCAGCTACAGAAAATTGCCCTTATTCAGAGAATAAATGCTTATATAATCTTCTGTGTCTGAACGCAGGCCACAAGATCATGAGACAGAGGGCTGTGCATAGCCCCTACATATTTTTGACAGAGGAGAAAAACTGAAATTCTAGATTCTACTCCTTGGCCCCTTTTATCTGAACATGGCACCATTTCTGCAATTTTACCCTTTTTATTGTTTTACATATTATTTGCTTGAGCTGGGCTCTTGCTAAAATCTGTTTAGGATCTACAAGCAGAAGATCAGCATAATACAAGATCAGTACCTGGCTGCCTATCCGTGCCTTTTTGAAACATTTCCTTCCTCCTGCTGCCTCTCAGTGTTACTGGAGCAGCCAAAGCCCTAGATCAGGATGCTCCACTGCCTCCAGCACTAACAGCCTTTGCTGTAAAGGGTTTGTTCCCAAACGGCTATGAATTGTTAATGGCCAGCAAGGTTTTGTCCAGACTACACCACCATCCTTAATTTTTTTCACTGTTATAAGAAAATACATGGTAATCTAGAAAAACTGATTCACTAATTATTTTGTTCTATCAATGCATGAAATGTTTTCTAGTTGTTTTACAATCTTAATGTCTTCCTTCAGATACTTCAAGAACTATGCCAAAACTTCTAGTAGACTTCCTTAATATGCTCAGTTGAAACCAGCCTGAATAGAGCTTCAATTGTGATCTTGGTAGCATGAGAATGAGAAAAAAAGTTATGTATACAGATGTCCTTGTTAATTTTTGTTTTACATTCACATTTATATTCATTTGTATTCACCCATCCATAGCATTTAAATGCTTCAGAAAAAACAAAGACCCTAAATTTATTTCCTTTAAGATTTTATCTGTTTTTCACATCTGGAATAGGTGTTTGTAAATTTTAACTACATGATAATATGCTATTTTTATGCTTCTCTAAATGGAGACTGAATATAACTAACATGAGGCTAATCAGCGATTTCTGAAATGCCAGTAATGTATTTTAAATGCCAGAACAACAGTCTGCTGTTCGAAGTGTCAATAAAACTTCTCCTGGTGTCCTTGATTACTTCTGCAGATGTGAGAGAATCCTTATTTTCAGCCACAGATATTGGATTTGGAGACATAGTGAGCTCATCCATAGATGATGGATGCAGATCTATGACAGTACAGAGAATAAAGAGAATGCTAACTAGCAATTGGAACCAATCAAAAAATACACGTACATCAGAACTGAAGGTCTTTATACCAAGATATCTAAAGGATAAGTTTTAGTACAACTCCAGCTGCTGGAATTAAAAAAGCAATTAGACCTTGGTAAATCATGTGGCGTTTCTATTACTGAAAGTCTGATTAGATGATCACAGGACCTTTTTCATCTTAAATGTTATAAAAAGTCACTGACGACTATGAAACCCCAGCTTGGTGACTGCCAGGAAATGCTTCACAATCTCTGGCAAGATGTAGCAAGAGATGTGTCAAATCTGTGGTTAGCTGGACCCCTGAAGCTACAAAGGAGGATGGAGGAGTGCTGCCCTCAAGACGTTACCAAAAAGAATCATGTTCATGGTTAAAACTTGAAAAACTTTGTAAGCTGGCTTATAACCCTGTGGGGAACCTGTGTGGAAATGTTCCAGTGGTTACTGAAAGCCAAATTTAAATTAAATTGTGCCACTTTGAAATATAAGCAGCTAATTCAAATACCAGGACTTTAGAATCAGCATTAAAATGTTGTTATACTTCCTCAAAAAATAACAACATTAGGCAGATGAATTTATTTTCAGAGTTTGGTCAAAAATACAAAAATACTGAGATAATAGAATTCTGCTGTGCTACATCTGACCATTCTTTTGGCAATAGAGGAAAGAAGAGCACTGCCACTGATGCCTGGAGAGGCTACCTGAAACAGAGGCTAGACAGCGTTAAAGGAATAAAGTAGGTATTTATTAAAAAGGCCTTCAAAGGATAAACCTTGGGCAGTACAAGAGCCTGGCTGTGGCTCCATCCAAGATGGATGCAAGATGGATGCAGGATGGATGACCCATCACGAGTTTTCACACTTTTGTAAGTTTTGGTCCATTTACATATTGGGGTTAATTGTCCAATTACAGTTTCAGGTTATGAAGCCCCATCCTCCTAGATTGCTCTCCTCAATTTCTTGTTGTTCATACCTTTTTGGGCTTGAAGCTGCAACACTGTCCTTGGTTCTCAGGCTGGAAGAGGATTGCTCTGTCTAACTACCCTGTGAAGAGAACTTGCAACCCTCTATATGAAGTTCGGAGTCCCACACTAAGGCAACACAGAATCTGGAAAATATGAAAGCTAAAACTTAAGGCATCACCATAAATCCAGTTGCTTGCTTGATGCATGCAGCTCAGTCACAGTTGTTCTCAGTAATGGAGGCATGCAAGGGAAGACATAAGAGAAATAAGTCATGAAGACAGATCCCCAGTGCATCACCCTCCCCATGGATGATGGGCTCAGCTGAGTCTCTTTCTCCACCAAACTGGCACATGGGGTCAGCCTGCTCCTGCACCTTAAAGATTTCCTTCTTGAAGAAGGTCCAGTCTTCCTGGACTCCTTTACCCCTCAGGCCTTGCTCCCCAGGAACTCCACCAGGCTCCTTAAGAGGGCAATGTCTACCCTATGGATATCAAGGCACAGTTTTGCTGACCTCTTCCTTCTCCATGAATGAATATGATTTTCTGATGGCTGTGCCCAAGACTGTCTCTGACCATCACATCACCCACCTGTCCCTCTCTGTGCACAAATAACAGATCCAGTGGGTCTCTTTCCTTTGCTGGCTCCCTCACCAGCCAGTTACCTCTGGAGGGTAACTCCTGGAATTTACCCTCCAGACACTCCAGGAACCTTCTAGACTGTTTTTCTCTGCTGTACTCTATTTGCAGCAGACATCTGGTAATTCAAAGTCCCCCATGAGAACATGGTCTAGTAATTGTAATTTCAGGAATGTGGATTCCTCTTCAGTTAATAGAAAGTAATAAGTACTGAAGAAATGAGATTCAGCTCTCAATAGTTTCCCAAACTAATAGCTCTTTGAGAATAGCTCTGCTAATACTGGTGACCCCTATTCCCACTGGATAATTGCTTTTATTATGCATTTCTATTTTCTGTTCTTGTCTTACAGCACTGATGGATGTAATTTAGTTGTATACTATATAGGTGCCTAATGAAATTGCCAAAAAAAAGTTCATTGCCAAGCTAAAAAAAATGATGTCAGCTCTTGAGTCTCAGTAAGGGTCTTACCTTCAAGCCTGCCTTTTTTTCCCAAGTACGTTAAATAATTTTCACTATGGCTAGAAAAAATTAGGAAGGGCAAAAAGCCCATCATAGGTAGCCTAAATTCAGACAGACCTCATACTACCATAATGAACAGACATGCTGTATCTGTAGCTGATAAATTAGGCCACATGAAATGTAGATAAGGTGAGATTACTGCATGATGAAAGGGGGACATTAAGACCTGTGTTATGTTGATATGACCAGTCAGAAAGAAAAATGTGTGTCAGCGAGGAGAAATCAATTTAATGTCTGCATTATACAAAACATCAATACAGACAGGACATTAAACTGCATTAGGAGACATATCTGTAGGTAGATTTACAGGTGTACTGCATAATTCAAAAATATCAGGGGACTAGAAAAGGGAAAACAGCATGGAGAAATTCTCAAGTGAAAAAATATATTAACACAGGACTTAGTTGAGCAAGAAATATTAGGAAAGAGATATATTAAATGGTGAATGAAATACTGAAAGTCAGTTGAATGCCCATATTTATTCCCAGTGTAGGACAAAATATTAAAACAGTAATCCGAAAAAATTAGTGTAAATTTGGTAAGAAAGAGCACATGTTGACACAATGCATCATTAACCCACTGAGCAGCATAAAATCCCCAGAGTCTGTATGTTCTATACTCTACAAGATATGTTCTATCCTAATTACCATTTAATGCAATTCCAAAACTTCTCTATTGATCTTCAAGGCCACCATTGGATAAGGGCCCAGCTAAATTAGGTAATATCCTTTCATCTGTAACTTATGAAGACAGATGAGCCCTCCCAGAGCAATGCAACAAGCTCTGATGACATTTATCAGGACCAGAAATAGTATTTGAGGAAAAGTGGATTGATACAGAGCAGCTGGCTACAAGAAGGCTGGAGAGGAAGTTTTCACAAGTGGTGGTGGCTTTAAACTGAAAGAGGGTAGTGGAGAGGTGTACTGAACTACAGCCTGATAGCATTTAGAGTAAATAGACACATCTCTTGGGTAATGGTTTCCAACTGTAATTGAAATCAGGGACATAAAAACGTCCAGATCTCAGAAGGATCAGTACCTAAAAACCTGAAAACCAGGGAGAGATCCAATACTCTAGATGGTCAGAATGCAAATTTAATTTATCTTGCTAAGCACTTGAATTCTAAGGAAGTTGGATAAATTTCATAGAAATTGTATAAGATACATGTAAAATAAAAATACATATAATTCCACCACACAATGATTAGGCAGTAATTTTTGGCAAAAGGAAAAAAGAAGTACTAATATATGAACATGCTTTTCAATATTCTTATTATTTCTGCCTAAGAAAAAGATTCTTGAAATTGCTTAAGTAACCAGATACCCAGAGACCCACACAAAGCCAATCTGATATATGGAACTCTATTTCAATTACCTATTTAAGGGGAGGAGAATGATCATGGAGGTACTTATCTCACTCCTAACCATAGTGGAAGCTTGGACTGGACATTGATTTTCAATCAGTTAAGCGTGCTGAGATGAATGTCACCATTAGTAACTATAGAAAATCACAGCTGTGTAGAGTTGAAATTTATTATTGATTCATTGATGCCAATAGCTGTTGACATCTTGATACCTGGAAACTCTACTGTTCCTGTTCAGCATGGTAAATATTGAGATTTTATGGGAGTATTTAAAAACCACAGAGAGCTGTCAAAGAAGCATTTAAAAATGTGAGATTTTCAGAACTATCCTTTACCTGAATTTCCTGTTATCTACATTTATGCAGTTTCTCCACAGCTGTGTTCTGTTTTCATCAAAGATTATCTGCCCAGCACAAAAAGATAGATCTTCATCACGTTTCTCAGTTGTGGTTCAAAGGCTTTTCTTTCTACCCTGCAATTTTTGTATTTGTCTAATACATGAAATCTGGGAGTGGATATGAATGCTTTTAGAGTTGCTAAATTTTTCACGAACAAGAATGCTTCCACAAATTGTGACTAGCAATGATGCCAGATGCAGAAGGCATTTCCAGTGTTGCAGACTGCAGGAAACAAAGGGCTCATTTGGTGCCGAAATCTTTGGATTAACTGCTGTGAGCTCATGAGATCAAAACGTTCAGCTCAGCACTGAGTGCTGGGAGTAGCCTTGATCCCCAGATCAGTATTGTCATGTTCCAGCTGTACTGTGGCTGACCTCCTGTTTGGCTAAAATGACTGATTATGCTGATAAAACCACTCTGATTCTGCTCCATGACAAATACAATAACTCAGTGTGTGGCACGGGGAGCCCTAAGCTATATTGTCAAATAATGGCAACTGTTTGTATTTATAATACAGGTTTTTCCTTTACCAATTCCTGCAGAGTCACTGTAAAAAGGGAAGGCATTTGTGATTGCCTTGTCTAACTAAGAATCTCTCTGTCGCTGACTTTTTTTAACAATTTTGGTCACGCTCCTTTCAGCCCGGTCTGAGATGGAGGGACACCTCAGAGATTGGCAATTCTTACATGTTTTGTGAAGACTGATGGTTTCATTCAGCAAAAAAGACCCAATAAAATCTTCATTAGTTCTGCCTTTAACAAAATGCTTTGCTGAGTGAAGAGACCTTTAGAGAGAATTAGAGCTCTAATCTGTCATTTTGAACATCCTCGTTTTCCATTAAACAGAGCAATTTGCAAGATTAAATGCAAAGGAATATCTTATTAGTCCTCATTATTTGGACTTTATCTGTTTCTGATTCCTAAAAGCTGATATAAAAATATACACCCTTTGTTTGTTTAACCAGTAAGTGGTTGTATTTCCTTCTTGTATATTCTGAAAATATTTACTTCTCCCAAAGTAGAATAAATAGGTCAACATTCACAGTTCAAATCACCGTTTCTCTGGATTCAGATCCAGCAAGGAAGGGCAGTATGAGTGGCAGTTTCCTCAAATTGCTTTCATTATTTCACATATCACTGTCATTTCTTGTTGCTGAATTGCTGTCAAATAAATCACCCTCATGATCAGTTTAACTGCTCCCTTTTTATCCTTTGGAAAACTTTCTGAAGGGATTTCCCTGTGCTTTTAGAGATTCCTAGATAAGTGAGAACTACCTCTGGTCTAACAGAAGACAGATGCTCTCCAGGCATCTTTGACCCGTGTTTAGAACATGGACAGGTAGGAGCAGTGTCTCAAATCTTGCTGTTTACTAACACGCACTCTCTAATAAAGCTTTCCCCTGTGCAGCTGAAGAAAACAGACTGGAGATGGCTTTCTGATTTTGCATCTTGGCCCCAGGATTGATCTGAACAAGCCAGGAGCTGTTTGATGTTAAACAAGTTAGCCTCTTTCATTAAATGGAAAATGATGATATTCCAGTTTTCTGCCTGAAAGCTGGGAGGATAGTCAGATCAGCGGATAGTTAAGGAACTTTCAGACCTGAGAGTCTGGCTTAGAGAAGCTGGAATTGATTCTGATATTGAGGTGTGGTGGGGATTTATATAAGACTGCACTCTTCTCTCTGATGACTATACTATAATACTGAGAAGTTTGCTGTGAAGCTTTTTTATTCATCATCTGATACTGCTAAGGTGATGCAATGTGAATTGTACCGATTACTGCACAATTTCTGTCCTGTAAAATTTCTGATTACTGTAAAATTTCTGTAGAACTAAAATCACTCTTAATGTGGTCAGATGATAAAGAGAATGACAGCACATAATCTATACCCTAGCATTAGGTATCATCCTTTATCATAAAAGGATTCAACAAAGTACACGTGTTCCTTTACAACAGTCCTCACTTTGGGGATGAATATTAGTTGACCAAGAAAAAAATGCTTATGAATCCAGACTAAGCTGATAAAAGGAAGGAGGAGAGTCCATTATCTAATGGTATTTCATCAGGAGCTAATGTAGTGATGGCACTAACAAGCATTTGGATATAATAGTCTGCAGAAGGAGAAGAGAGCCTAGCCAAAATATTTCAGAGAGTTCAGGATTCTTTTAATGCTGGACCTGACTCCTCTATACAGAAGCTAAATCTCAGTTTAAATTTGCTTTTTAAAGATTTGGTTAAATTGATAAAAATTTTGTATGGACATATCTATGTCAAATCAAGGGAAAATAGACCAGTGTTCTTTGATACTAATTCTCTTGTGGAGCGGTAACTTCGTCAGTGAGGGCTGGAACAAGCAACAGAGACAAAAATCTTTAAAAATCAATTCTCCCATGAAAGAATTAGCATCAAAGGACCAGAGAAACTATGTAGGAGTGCTCTCCACTCTGTATTGAAAAATAACAGAGAATTTAATTATGTGGTAAGGTAATAGTCTATCTTATTTTTTCACTTTTTTTTTTTTTTGGGTGTGTTCTTCCATTAGTACAACCACGTTACCATAAAATAGATTCAAGTAGTCTTCCCAAAGAACTTCCTCCAGATACTTTTACTCTTGGTGCTTGCAATGCCATGTTCTAGCACATTCTTTAGTGATCTACAGATGGGTAGCTATAATTTGATTCTTTAAGAGGGACAAAAAGACCTATTAGCACCCTTCCTCAGCAACAGAAACAAATGCTTTTCTCTCTCCTGTTTCCCTCTAGGTTTCTTAACCTATTAAATTTTTTTTTCTTTTTTTGTACTTTGTAGGTCCCATCTGTGTAATCCATGTTTGCAGCTCCTCATATCTGACTTTTAAAACATAAATAATTTCAGTCCTTGTGCACACTTTCAAGAGATGAAGAAATCCAAGGCAAAAGATCTTGAGGTAATCAGAACTCATGCCTGATGTTCTCTGTGCCTGCTGTGTGTGCTGCTCTCCCTCCTTTATTCTCCTACTCTGAAGGCAAGCACAAGGTGGCTGCCCTGGTTGAGGGCAAATTTTGGGAGTGGCCCACAGCACTCCAAGTCTAAGTGCTAGAATCTTGTCAACCTCATTTTACCACTTAAGTTAGAGTACGGGAAGGATCAGAGCAGGAACACATCTTCCAGCACTCAGTAAATGCGTGCCGTGGAATATCAGTGTGGCTGCTGGCACTGCAGACACCGAGCTCCCTGCACTTAGGAGTGTTAGTGCCTGCTTCAGCTCCGCCTAGGCCGTGTCTGTGATTGACACGGAGGCCCAGAAGAGTTATCAGGCTGCTTTTATCTCAGTTCAATCCATCTTTACTGTAAGGAACCACTCTTGCAGGCTGCTCTTGGGGTGGGAGCCACGGCAGGGGACACCTGGGGTGGACAGAGGGGACGTGCTGGACAGCCCCGAGCCTGAGCCCCAAGGTGGGCATTGCCTCCGGTATCTCTTCAGTGGAAAATCCCATCCTGGTGAAATAAACGAGCAGCTTGGCTCAGCCAACATATCAAGCAACAATCAATTTGTTAATTTATTAGTTCAAATGATAAAAGTGTGAGCAAAGCAGTGCAGCACTGGGTACAGTGGAGTGGGGTTTCCCCTCCAGCTGCATACTCTGTTAATTCCTGCTGGTATTTATTGAATGTTCGTAAGCATTTCTCAGCAGGTCTTTTTTCTGTGGTTTCTTCCTAGTTTCTATTTGTGAAGTTGGATTTCTATAACTTAGGGTTGAAAATAAGTCTTATTTCTATACTCCATTGTGATCAGTTCCTATTTCTGACGTTGAATTTCTACACCCCAGGGTTGTGGATCAGTGATGGTCATGTTCATGATCCCTTCTCAGAATCATACACCTGCGAGGGGGATGTCCAGCTTCCCTTTCCAGGATTGTAAATCAGTGATGATGATGTTTAACTTCCCTTTCCAGGATTGTAAATCAGTGATGATGATGTCCAGCTTCCCTTTCCAGGATTCTAGTTCAGTGATGATGATGTCCAGCTTCCCTTTACAGGATTGTAGTTCAGTGATGGAGATGTCTAGCTTCCCTTTCCAGGACTGTCGCTTGGGATAAATTTACTTCCCTCATTTGTTTAGGTGATTACAAATCCTTCTATATTTTTTAAAGCTATAGTTCAAAATCTCTTATTATACAGCAGCTTAAAGGTTATAATAATTTTATTTTCAAAAGCAAATAATAGTAATACTTCCGCATTCTTCTATCCTATTTGTTGGTGGCCTATAAAACTCATATAAACTAAACCCCTAAAACTTATATTGTGCAAACTTTAAAGCTTACATTATTCACTTATTTATTCTAAAGCCCCTTTCCATGTCTCTTCTGGTTATTCTTATACGAATGTTTATGACATTCTTATTTATAACTGTCCCATGGCCGCGTTCCACACATTTCACAATTACAACTACACAGGCCACCTTTATCTCCCTGACACGAAACAAAACCCCACATTTCACACCGGGTGTTCTGGGAAGAGTGAGGCCGGCAGGGAGAGAGAGGGGATCCTCCCGCGCTCCTCGGCCCTGCTGAGGGCACATTGCAGTGTCCAGAGAGGGGATCCGGCCCTGCTGAGGGCACATTGGAGTGTCCAGAGAGGGGATCCGGCCCTGCTGAGGGCACATTGCAGTGTCCAGAGAGGGGATCCGGCCCTGCTGAGGGCACATTGCAGTGTCCCGTTCTGGGCTCCTCAGGACAGCAAAGACAAGGAGAGGCTCCAGCAAGGGTGATCAGCGTCTGGAGCATCTCTGATGAGGAGAGACTGTGGGAGCTGGGCCTGGTTAGTCTGGAGAGGAGAAGGCTGAGAGGAGATCTCATTTATGCATATAAATGTCTCAAAAGTGGGTGCCAAGAGAGTGGCAACAGACTCTTTTCAGTGGTACACAGTGACAGAACGAGGAGCAGTAGCCGTAACTAAAACAAAAGAAGTTCCACCTCAACATGAGGAAGAACTTTATGTTGAAGGTGCCAGAGCACTGGAACAGGCTGCCCAGGGAGGTCAAGAAGTCTCCCTGTCTGGAAGTATTCACAGCCCACCTGGACACCTTCCTGTGTCACCTGCTCCGAGCCGAGCCGAGCCGAGCCGAGCCGAGCCGAGCCGAGTCCAGCCCAGCCCAGTCGGGGCGGACCGAGACGAACCCACCCGAGTTCACCCGAGCCCAGCTCGAGCGAGACGAACCCACCCGAGTTCACCCGAGCCCAGCTCGAGCGAGACGAACCGAATCGAGTTCACCCGAGCCTAGCTCGAGCGAGACGAACCGAACCGAGTTCACCCGAGCCCAGCTCGAGCGAGACGAACCGAATCGAGTTCACCCGAGCCCAGCTCGAGCGAGACGAACCGAATCGAGTTCACCCGAGCCCGCCCGTTTCTCCTGTTCCGATTGGTGGGTTTTGGCCTCGCCGCGGCTCTTCCGCCAATCAGCGCCCCGCGTCCGTTGCTAAGCGGCCGCTGGCGGCCGGGCGGGCCATGGCGGAGCGGTGGCGGGACGTGTGCGGGGTGCGCATCGCCCCCGCCGAGCTGCGCTTCTGCGACACGGCCCCGGGGAGCTGCTACCGCGCTGCGCTCACCGTGCAGAACCTGCGGGCCGGCACCTGCCACCTGCGGCTGCTGCCGCCACGCCAGCCCCAGGTGAGGCCGGCCGCGGGGGAGGCGGCGGGGGTGCCCGCGGCCGCCTCTCTGCGAGCAGCGGCCGCGCCGCGTTTGCCTGGGGCTGCGCCTCCAGCCCGAGGGGGCAGCGGCGGAACGAAGAGAACTCTCAGCTTCCCGGTTCTTTATTCTCCCGAGGCTGTGAGCAGTTTAGAGGGAGCTTCCTTCTTTCTTTAATCCGTAGTTTCAGTAGAAATAAACAGGCTTTCCTTAGTAAATCAGCCACTGACAGTTGGACTTGATGCTGGAGGTCTTTTCCAGACTTAGTGGTTGTGTGATCAAGTCCCTTGTTGGCAACAAATCCTGTTTTGCCTTCTTGGCTGGCTTTGTGTTCTCCAGAATTCATCCCACAAGAGGCCCACGAGTTCCTCGTAACTTCGGGGAACATTCTCTAAAAATGGGTCACTTTGCTGTGATGTGAACACCAAATCAGGGACGTGATGCCTCTCTTACCTCATTTCTAAGTTGTATAATTTTAATTTTTTTGGCTGGAATAGTCCCCTGTGGTGCTTGCTTGCTGAGAGCTTTCTCAGAAAAGAGGGCGTTTAAGCTTTCTCAGAAAAGAGGACGTTTGCAATCTTTTCTCGAGACAGTATGATTGCTATGGATAACGTGATAACTCTGGAAAAGTCATTGCATTGCAAGGCTTTTTAAAGGCAAATGCATCTCCACAATTCTAACCAGTTGAACCCTCCTAACCTATGCGGCTCCAATAAAAGCCTGCTGTGGTTAGTGGTTTGTTATTTGTAAATTATGTCAAAATTCACATCAAAAGGTTGGGTTGAACTGCCATCAGGGGTTAAACAGAAGCTGATGTTGCTTTTTGTTCATAGCGGCTTGAACTATGAATAATTCAGGGTAGTCATCAATCTGATTTTCAGACAATTGAAGTACTTTTAGTAATTTCACCAAGTAGTGAGCCTTTCTTTTTGAGGGCAAGAGTGGCAGCTTGATTCTTATTAAACTCTAGCTGAAGACTTTTGGTATGAGCTGGAAACTGTCAGAGTGCATGATTTGGTAGGGCTGTGCTTAGTGTGTTTTGTTAGTTTTCATCAGCCTTACCAATTTTTCAATGTTCTCCAGAAGTGGGAAAGGCAGAGTCAATGTCAGGAAAGAGAAACATTTACTAAATAATAGCTTTATGGTTTTTCTCTCTGTGATTAACTCTTGCCTTTTGCTGTGTATTTTAATGGCACTGTACATGAGACAGCCAAGATGACAGCTAGGGGATGAGATTCCACTTCACATCCCCAGTTCCAGAAGGTTCTGTTGTGTTGTCCTTTCTCATTCCCACACCTGTGACACACACTTTTTGCTGTCTGTGGCTGCAAGGCTCTGAAGTGTGTGACTCCTCTGAAATACATTTTGGTGTATTACATGCACAGAGTGCAAGCACTGAAAAATGACCTTCCTTCAGCTGTCCTACTGCATGGCAAAGAAAAGCCTTGCAAGGGATAAAGCTCACAAGCAGTTTCCCATAGGTTTTGTTGAATGTTCATAGTACAAAACATTAATTTTGCCTTGTATAAAATGAATATGCTTGGATGTTTGATTCTTTTTAGACAACAGATAGATACTACACACCTCAGAATTAAAACATGGCTACTCTTTCACTATCAAGCCCATAATCCATGATGTGCATGACATAAATTGCCTTAAGCTGAGTATTTATTCTGCTAGAAGGATTCTAAAGGAATAGAATGAGGTGCTCGGGTAACAGAAACAGCAAGTAGTAAATTATGTTTACATATTTAAAACATAAAGTAGAACAGAAAACTTAGAGAATACTGGGAAGATTGTTTCAGAAATAAAAAAAAAAAATTAAACTGGACATAAAGAGTGTAACCCCACTGTGCTTGGGGTAATGTGAATTTTAAGGAGACTGAACCACCAGGAGAGCTCTAGACTTGACTTTGAGGCTTTCCTAGGAATGTGGGAAATGCTGGGTTTCCCTTTATGTGCTAGTGGGTTACTGGTGTCTTATGTTCAAGGAAAGGTGTGGGAGGTGTTTCATTTAAACAGATGCTTCCTGACAGCAAGTCCAGCGTAACTTTTTTGAGAGGAAAGAGTGCTTTCCACTGTTCTTTTCTCTTTCATTTGACTGGAGGTGCCTTGGGCCTTTCAAGCAGATTTTCAATGCACAGTGAGACTTTTTGTTGATGTCAGTCAGACCTAGAGGAAACTCTTTCCTTTTCCCTTTTGTTGCTGCTTGAACTGAGACTTAATTCTTGTTATTTTCTCAGGCACTAAAAATATTTTTCACTGAGTAACAGCTGATTTAATTGTGTGTTGCTTCAGAAGGTTTTTTTTTACAGCAGTAGGAAAAGGTGGAGCTCTCTTTGAAAGACTAGAAAATTTTGTTAATTCATGCTGTCTTTCTGTTTTCCTGTAAACAGCCTGAACCTCAAGAAATAAGGAGGTAAAATTACAAAAACCTGCATGTAAGTTCATGGTAAATTTTAAATCAATTTTTGTATTCTTCTGAAAATAAAATACATGTATATCTTTCTTAATCTAGAAATGCGTAACAATTAAAAACATCTTTTTTTTTTTTTTTTTTTTTTTTTTTAATTGCAGTTTAAATTGATTGTGGAAACTCCAGAAACCCCCATTGCTTCTGGACTTCAAGTTAAAGCTGTTGTGGAATATACTCCCAAGCGTGCAGAAGATCTTCAGGATAAACTAACTCTTTTAATAGATGATGATGTAGTTCATATCCCTCTGCTTGGGTATGACATTCAAAAGTTCATGTGCTCCTGTTAATATTTGCAGTTTAATCTTGTTGCAAGTTTACTTCTGCGTGTCAGTTATGGCTTTGTAGTTAGTCTGTCAATTGCATGGAAAGCACACAGTAAGTTTTCTTACAAAAGTAAGATTTTTTTTCAGAGCAGCACATGGGTAAGATTCACTGGGGTGATATCCCTCTAAAATCAGAGAGAGTCTGGATTTTTAGTTTTGCCTTATTCTAACTTGGTTGTGATAATGCTCATAATTTTGAATGCTGTATTATTAGACAAGTCAACAGCTACTCTTATTGTCTTCCCTTCATACCAAATCACTGATAGAAAAGATTTTACAGAAATTGTTCATAACAGTTGCAAATCTGGATTATAGTGACACATATGTTGCCAAATTCTAAAAACACTGTGCATGTTTTAGAGCAATGTCACTTGTTCAAGGATATTTGAAGGTTTTTATCAGGGTAGTGTTGTGAAGGTAAAACCACTTAGGATGATAATGTTCCTGATGACTCCTTCTGGAGAGGACTTGCAATAGATTAAGTATTTCACATCTTCATGTTTAAGTATCTTTTGTGGGGGAAGTGTTGACAGGCTTTAATAGGTTTTTTTGTGTGTTTGGAAGAACAAGTATACTTCATGATTTCTTTTAATCAGTGTTTTCCAAAATGTATTTTGTGTCATGCAAAAGCAATAAATTCCAGCGTCATGAAAAACTCCAGCCAACAAACCAAAGCAAATAAACCTGACACTGTACTAAAACACTAATCCTAAACCTTTAAACTTGACTTACCTCCTTTTTGCAGGTCTGTATATATTAGAAAATCTCATTGCATAGAGAATGTATGCTTATTTCTGGCCACTTGGGAAGGGAGATATTTGGATCTTGAGAGGAGAAATATTTTTGTTTCATTCTTCCAGTAAAGCTTCTTGTGAGAAAATCTGGATACTTGGACATTAAAATTTTTACAATTGTTTTGAGTGTACTCTAACTTTGATAGATGATTCCTATTTTTAATTTTTTTTTCTGCCACATCCTGCTTGTCTAGTATCATGTCTTTCAAGAATTTACTAAGCAATTTTTTCACTTTACAAGTAATTATCAAAGACAATTAAAAGTGTACTGAAATTCCTGAAAGCAAATTCTATTGTGGCATTTCTTGATTATTTTTTTCTCTCTGTCCATTCCTTCCCCTCCCCTTTATGCAGTACAGTATTTATATATGCAGAATCTACCTCACTTGAGCAAGGATATTTCTTTTTCTTCTGCATCTTTTCTTCTGTATTGCATGTGACACAGATAGGAGATGGAATTGTTCCTGCATTTTTTGGCTAAGAGGAGATAGACTGCTGTACTGATGCAGAATTCCAATTGATTTGAACCACAGTTTTATGAGAGATCAGTGGTGTCATTGTATTAAATATTGGAATCTTTAAAATACAAGTTTCCTGATCTTTTCATTATGGCTAAAAATACCCAATACAGTGATGTCATCTCCCTGGCTGAGGTTCTTAAATGAGTAATAGAAGTAGCTCATGGCTTGTGTCATTACCCACTTCTCTCTGTTGTAATAAGTTTTGTTGAAGTTACATAAAGAATATATCAAGCACAAAACTGCAAACTGGCACTGCTTCTCTTCACTTGGTTCATAATGAATTGTGGTGAATTGTTTGGTCTTATTTTGTGATGCAACTGACTGAGGATAGTTTTATTTAAAGTACTGTAATGAATGATTTAAAATGAAATAGAAATGTGAGGATTCAATTTTGTCTAATTGTTTGTAGCTATATTGTTTTAAAGTTGGAATACTAAGTCATTAAACAGGTTGAGAGATAAGTACCTCTCTTAGAGCTCCTCTCTGTATACTGGGGTGCTGAAGTGAGTTGGCAAAACCTCGATAGGAGAACTAGGACAAAAGGATAAATCTCTTCCACTAAAGTGCTTTAAATTTCTTTAAAGATATTTTCAAGTTTCTGGAAATATTATGTTGTCTTTTCTCTGCAGATTAATTCCATACTGTGATCTGGAAATAGAGTCAGAAGTTAATTTTGGTGAAATGATTGCAAACAGTAAACTAGTTTCTAAAGAGATTAGTATTACTAACCATGGAACAACTGCAGGTAAATATTTAGTATGCATTAAACAATACCAATATTTTATTTTATTGGAAGAAGTAATTTTATGCAAGTTAACACTTCAGTGACCAAATAGCAATTAACTGGAATTTTGGGTTATGCAGATTATGAGTATTGTAGCTGCAGGTGTTGTACATGGCTCACTGTTTATGTAGCCAGTACTATATTTCCATTTAGGAAAGAAAAAATACTTTAGAACTTTGAAAATTTTATGAGTTTTCTACTTTTGAGTCCCATTTGGAAGATGTAAAAATAATAGTTGCTCATTGCCTTAGTGTGCCCAGCACAGACAGCAGCAAATCATGTCTGCTCTTACTTTGTGCTCCTGTAATCCCCAGACCTGTCTCTTGAATAAACAACTGCAAGTTCCCTGAACTTTCCGAGCTGAAGTCCTCTATGATGGGAATTGAATTGTATTTGTTGCTAGAAGATAATGAGAGGCCTTTTATCTTGCTGCCATAGCTTTTGAAATCCTGCAGCTTTTACAACAGGCACATCCTTAAATTTCTTTGAGCAGCTATTCCAAGGAGAGTAAGAAACATGGACAGAGGAGCATAAGAATGCTTATATGATCAAACAATCTGTTTGGCTGCCTTTTGCACTGGACAAAACTGCAGACACCTTTCTCCAGAGGCAGAGTGGCAACTATACTGAGTTTCAAACCACAAATTTAAGGCAGTTAATTATTTTTGTTCCTCATTTGTACAGCTGCTTGTTACATTAAAGGCTACCTTTTTTTTTTTTTTGCATTAGGCCAAAGCTGTGGGAACATTTGTCTCCGAAATTTTCATATTGTACCAAGAAAAAATACATGGTTACAGAAACACAGAGTTGCAATATTAAAAAACTCCAAAAATAAAATCAAATTTCAGTCTAGATAAAGCAGATTTTTAATTTTTTTCCATGAAGTGAAAGGAGAAATTATTGCAAGTGTTTTTCCTAGCCTGTTCATCTTAAAGATGTAGTATGTAATTTATATAATCATGTCTTTCTCATATAAGCTAACTTACTACTTTGAGTAATTATGATTAGGTAAAGAAAATGAGATAACCTACAGTATATATGTATGTACAACTAAGTTGAATGATAATTATTTTTTTGTGTAGTGTAGGAAACTGTTTCTAGTTACAAACTCTGTTGGGTGATACATGCAGGCTGCATGGTGGCGTTTGATAGGATTGGGTGAAAATTAGAAAGAAGGTGATGGTTACTAAAGGATGTCTTGGGGACAGACAAGGAAGAGCAGCTGAATCTGTGTTTCTGCAGGCTCTGTGAATCATAACACAGCAGGTCCCAGTGACAGGCAGCACATAAACTCTGAGAGAAGCAAGTGCTCTGTGCTGGCCTGAGACTCAGGGGTTGCATTTCACCTGTCATTCCATGCACTGAAGGAGTCCTTTGTTCTGCTTCTGATCTCAGATTATCTTTTATATAAAATCAAAGAGTGCATTTTTTGTACATTCGAAATCAAAGAGTGCATTTTTTGTACATTTGAAACAATTTCTCTGTGTCTATGATGTAATGTCAGATAATTTATGCTGTTGCCTAAATACTGGGTTTTTTTCACATTTTAAAAAATATTTTTATAACGTAGAAATATTTACTGTTCTTTTCTGCAGTGGCTGTTGTTACCCTGCAGTATGCCCTTAATTTTCTGGCTACTGTAGCTTCTTAGAGCTTTGTATAATATTTGCAGATGTTATTTACAGCTACTTTATGATATTGTCACTTTTGTTTGGAATGTGAGTACCTTTCATGTTACAATCAGCTTGCAAAATGGAATTGGACACTTGGGTATAATAATTAAAGAAAACCTGGAAATAATGATCTCTTGCTTAGAAATAGCTTGTAAAAAGGTTAACTCTCTGTTTCCTGTTTTCACAGGAAGATACACTGTTTGTGAACATCTGCATTGTGTTGTGCAATGTTAAGTGTGTAATAGAAGCATATAAATTACAGCTGTATACTATATAGCATTCTGTTGATTGCTCTGGGTTTTTTTAGGTGTATTTAGAGTATCGTATAATGGGGTTGTCCTGCTTAACATAAAACCTGCTAGAGGAGTGGTAAAGCCAAAATCTGTAAGGAAAATTAAAGTGGATATCTGCACAGATGTACCTGGAGTCATCGAAGAAATGATGAAGTGAGTGTATGACTGAAGGGATGTGGCTTTATAAATTCCATTTTTTGTCTGTTATTAAGTCTAGTCTTTTCTATGAATACATATCTAAAAAAGTTAAGTTCCTAAGTGTCAGTTGCTGTCTTTAATATTTGATTGTTATATTATTGCCACAGAAAAGTGATGTATAAACTGTATACCTGGCTGTGTTAATAAAAATCTTTCATAATTTGTAATGATCTGGGATGTTTGCACATTTCTCAGAATAAAACTAACCAGGACCTTTTGTATCTTTCACGTTTCTGCACATCCTATGTACCTTGATTTTCTTAGCTTCTGTAACTGCATTTGTTTGAGGAGTCTCAGAAACATTCTGATGCTCTTTGGTGTATCTGATTTTCACTGGAGGGAATGTATTTGCACTACTGGAGTAGATTGCTTTTAAATGCAATAGAGATACAGAATCCTTATAGAATCCAAGAATCTCAGCATGGTTTGACTTGGAAGGGACTTTAAAATCCTATATATTCAACCCCTCTGCCATGGGCAGGGATTTCCACCAGACCAGTCTGTCCCTGAACACTTCCAGGGGTGGGGAGTCCGCAACCTCTCTGGGCAGTGTGGGAGTAGGGTGTGGTTGATATGTTGGATGATTTGTTTTGGTGATTTGTGGAATCATCAAGATCAAGCTTCCAGGCAGGAACAGCTGCAGTTCTTTCATGCTTATTCAGATGAACTTCTAGCTCCAGTTCCTTACAAGAAAATTAGATTTTATATGCTGAAATTGGTATTTAGATACAAAGACTCTGAGGGATAAGAGTAGTTGTATATTGGCTGTGGACACCTCCTGATTCTTTGTAGATGTCATGCCTATCAATTCAAACATTTCAAAAAAGTCAGAAACCAACCCCAAACCTCCACCATGCAATGTGTGATTGTGTGATTTTTCCTGATTGGTGATATTCTTGTCAGGGCATTGTCAAGAACATCCTCACTTGCCCTGCTCTCCCACTTAGCTTATCTATGGAAAGCCAGGATTTGAAGGATTTGAATGCTTGGATTGAGTATTTTTTTTTTTTTTTGGCACGGATTCTAATACAAAGCAAACTAACTTAACTGATTATTTCTAACACTTCTCTGCTTTACCTGTTGCTGCTTGCTGCTCTTGCTGGCAGAGTGGAGTTGGAAAGTCGTGGCTGCGCTGAAGTATGGGTCAAAGGTGTTGTGGTTGAACAAGTTCTGAAAGTTCTTGGAGTGTCCTGTGGAAAAGTACTGAAATGCATTAACTTTGGACCTCTTTACTTTGGGACTTCAAAGACAGAAAAAATACATTTATACAATGAAAGCCCTCAACGGATGGATTGGGTAGCAGTACTGGATGACAATGCCATTGGGGGAGAGATGGTAAGAAACTGCTCTGGTTTTTATTTTAATGGAAAACTTGTTTTCATTTCTGCTTTTGTATTTCTTATTTCTCAACATTCATCTTCTAGTATTGTTTACTGTGTCATACTATTTCCTGATCAGTAGGCTTTCTGAAACATCTGTCCAACCAACAAGGTTTTTATTTCAATTTAACCCTAGAATTGAGTTTTTTAATTATTATCTACTAGGAATTATCAAAATACAAGTTGAGTTCTAAGATGCTAATAATCTGTGATTTCACTTGTTTTTCTCAGATAGTGAAATAATTTGAGAATCATGTTTAAAAAAGAGAATTCAAGACTGACATGAAATTGATTTAAAAATTGGTTAATTAGCCATGTGCTGTGTTACTATGTGACTGCTATCTCCTGTGATATTTGTTATACATGAAAATGTATGTGTAGGAAAAAAACACAAAAGGCAAAGCAGAACAGGGTGAACTATTCCATATTTTGATTTTTTTTTTTTAGGGGACAGATCTTCAGGGGAGTACAGATGCTGTTTTACATGACTTAAGCCTGAAAAATAAAGATGTAGATGTTTCCACCTTGGTCTTGTGTGTTCCCAATCAAGGAACTTTGCAGCCTTATGAGAAATCTTTGATTACAGTCTGCTTTAGTCCAGAGTGAGTGAGTGATACCAATTAAATGCACACACACAGAGATTGGCTGGTCTACACTGTTCTACAAGAGCTGTCTTAGAGAAAATAATTTTGGTGTTAATATGTCTGCAAATTATTTCTGACTAACTTCTTATGTATTCATGTGTGTTAAAAGAAATTTCTTGATGTGATTCTGCAGATAAGAAAGCAAAGCCTGAAGTGTTTCTGTAATTTTATGTTTTATATTACCGTAGGGGTGTATTTGGACCAAGAATTGTTTAAGATGGGTCTGTGAGAATTTTATTAGATTTTGCCATATATTAACCACCAAGAGAGTGAAACATTTCGGAGAGCTGTGATCTCATTAAAAATAAAAACAACCCAAAACAAAAGCAAAAACTAAACAGAAAGAAACATTTCTTCTTGGATAAGGAAAAAAATAAGCAAATGTGCTCTTGCAATTTTCCCTTAATTAAACTCAATACAGATAGTTATTATGCATGTGATATTAGTTTAGAAAACTGTTGTAGACTGCAAAAGATATCAAATTGCCAGTATTATAAGCACACAGATATTGATGAGCTTAAATTTGTTACTATTTGCATTTTTTGAAAGGAAGTATAAAGATCATTTGTTCAAGCTGTTATTGACAGCAAAGAAGCCGGGACAGGATGTTTCAAAAACATCTCTTGATTCTTTGTGGGTTGGGTTTGGAGGTTTATCTTTTTTTTTCCCATCTTTTAATTCAAGACTGTGACTTTTACAGAAAATTTGAAAGAGACTTTGAAGTGAATGAAGCATCGCTGGTTCAAGATTATGTCCTGTTTCTCAGATTTGAAACTGTTGGGGAGAGAGGTGTCTCTCTGCAGGACCTCAGTGGTGGTGCCACAGCAACCAGAAGTATGTTAGAAATGTATAGTCACCATCAGAAATGTTTATATGGATGATAAAACTGTGTAGCTTGATTTTTTTTTTTAACTTTTTTGAAAAATCATGGTTGTCTTAAAAGTTTTATGGTAAATCTGCTTTTTTTGTTTGTTTATATCAACACAAATAAATTAACTTGCATCTTGAATGGTTTAGCACTAAAACCTCTTTGAACAGAGAGCAGAAAGGAGGGATTTATTTGTGTTGTGAATGAACACTTAGTACTTAACTATAAATTACAATAATTATAAATGCAAAAATTTTAAGGACATAAAACACCCCCAGCCATTTGCAAGTCACTGATACTTTTGTAATACCAATTTTGTGCATTTTCAAGGGTACCTTTGCTCATCCTCAACTTCGTAATGAGGGAATGCATTATCTAACAGTTTTTAGAAGTAAAGAGCTCTGTATTTGGTTTATAGAAACTGCATTATAAAACACACTGGTTTGTAGTATTATTTTGTTTTTGTGACTGTACAGCTACAGCATGACTGTCCTGTTAGTGAGATCATGGGTGTGAGAGGGGTTTTGTTTGTTTATTTGATTTTTGTTTGTCTAATGCAGGGAGACATTCTCGTCACGTGGACTTAGCTTTGATGGGTTCTGGATTTCCTGTTATATTAACTTTTAAGCCAGGAACAGTAATTAATTTTGAGGACTGCTACTTGGGTGAGCAAACACAAGTTGAGTGTACAATGAAAAATGAGTCTGAGTTCCTTCCAGTAACGTTCAGATTCCGCAAGACTGCTCACTTCAATGTTTCTCCTAAAAGAGGAATGCTTAAAACAAAATCTGAAAAGGTAACTCCCTCTTTCTCTTAGGTTATGTAAATGTGAAGATTATTTTACAATAATGAAATTATTAGTGGTGGAATTTCTTAAAAGTAAAAGCAGGAATTTCATTTCACTAGCAATAGCTTTTAATATCAGCCAAATATGGTTTTTTTTTTAAATTTTGTACAGTCTCTTAATGCTTTTTCTCTACTCCAGGAAGCAACAAATATTTTAAAATAAGAAAAAAGATTGAAGTACTAAGGTCACTTTACAAGGGCTTTTCCTATCTGTATTTTTTAAAATTTATTTTACTGATTTGAGAAGAGTGATTCATACTCAGATATTTTTGAAGGATACTTTTAATTTGTTTCAGTAAATCACAAATATTCAAATAAGGTAAAATTTCTTTTAATGGAAGAAACTTTGCCAAATAAAAAGTCAAATATGGAAACATTTACAAGTTTCCAAACCATTAAGTCAGGGCATAAGATTTGTCAGAAGTGAACAAATGAGACTTTGTCATGTTCTAATGTGTCACATTTTATGTCAACTTATATTGCTAATTTTTAAGTGCTTCTTGGCATATTCTGCAAGCCCAGTTTTGAATATCTGTCTTAGAGGTAAGTGTGAAGAGAAGTGACTCAGAGACTCAATCTTATACAGAATTACACAAAACTTGACTCTTTATTGTCTCATATGTCTAACAATGAGTTTTCTTTTCCAGGAAGTGATGATTTCATTTTCTCCACATCAGATAGGAACATTTGAGATGAAGCAAATTATTGATATCATCGGTACAGGTGTAGATAAAAATAATGTAGATGTTTTGAAGATGAAATCCTTTCATCAAATATATTTGACCTTACATGGTGTGTGCAAATCTAAACGAACAAGCGTTGTATTCACAATTAATCCTGGTAAGACGCTAAAAACGTAAGTGACAAGTGATAAAATGTTTTAAAAGCACATTTTTAGATTTAAAAGGAGATACTGTACTATTAGTTTGCTTGTAAAAAGTAGTATCTCTTTGGAACTGGAGGGAATGCTCCAGTGTGTCATATGTCCCATAAGACTGCAAAACAAAGGCTAAAATAATGTTACATCCTCCCATAATTGTATCAAAATTTGAACTATTAAAGCATAAATTTTCATTGTTTGATTATCTGACTTTTTTAAGGTTCAGTGTTTGCAAGCCATGCTGCTGCACAGTGCTTATGTTTCAGGAGTAAATTGAGAGATATGTAAAGCACAGGAAGAACTAGGAAAGATAACAGGATGTTCTTCATTGGTTCAAAGTTACAACTTCCACATGAATTTGCCAGTTCATGCAGCCTCCTGCCAGTCCTGTGTCCACTCACTCTTCCCATGCTGTGAAGCCTGTGCCAGCATGAAGAGTCTTTCAGGATATGCAATAATTAGCCTATGATTTGTTTTCTGTGTTCCAAATGTTTTCCACAAACAGCCACTTTGCAGTAATTTTGACTAAGATGTCTGGATTATTGTCATGGCAAACACGACATTTTCTAACATCAAATGTGCTGCAGCCTCTGTGTGCAGCCTCAGTGCAATCACCTGACCTGTGCACTGTGCATGTGGTGGCTGAGTGTAGATCAGGAGGGGAGCTTGAATTCTCTTTATTTACCCTTTATTTACTCTGCTACCAGTTGAGGATGTTCTCCCTAATGAGAAGCAGGAAGGCAATACCCATTTTTCCCATTGTGGGGGAGTAAAAAGTGGAAGTTACTGGAAAGTCATGATAAAATGCTGTTGTTGTTACAAGTACTGGAATGGTTGATAAGCCAGTGGGCATTCCTGCTGCTTTCAGGAAGGTATTTCCAATCCATGGCTATCAAGACTTGATGAGAAATTGAAGTTTGGCAGTTTGTTTATTTTTGAAATCCAGAGCTCCTTCAGTTTTCCTGCTTCAGAAACCCAATTAGAAGAAGCAGGTTTTTTGGATCAAAGATTTTATCTAGTACTCAAGTTTTTCAGGCTTTCTACATGCTCTTGTCTACCATTTGCTGTGTTAATGTCCCTGTTCTTGTGCCATTTGCAGGTATATAAAAATGTTATGAGGGATATCTGTGTTTTGCTTTTAAGCTTCATTGAAGTGTGGAGGAAAAACGATTTTGTTTTTTTCACATCCTTTTCCAAATGGTTCTATATCTTGCTGTTATCTTCTCCCAGTGTCTATGGATGAGTATGTGTACTTGTGTCTTTGTACCTTCAGGTGAAGGCAGGGGAGAGACTGGAATGAAGGTTCTTGCAAACTATGCCTTTCTGGCCAGTGCAAGTTGTCATCACTCCTATGACCTAGAAGATGGAAAGTAGTTTTTGATTTTTGTTGTAGATTAAAGTAATGCTAAAGTGGGTAAAAAAATTTTTAATGATCAATTTTTTAATTTTTTTTTTGCAGGTGAGGGAGGAAATAGAGTTTGAAGTTTGACTTTATTTCTGCCATAGTTTTCTCTTTATTGTTCATGTATATGTGCTTTTCCAAAACTAAAGTGAAAAAGATCTGAGCTCTCTTTTTGTTGTTCAAGCTTGGGAGGTATTGTCAAAGTTCATGCCTCTGTTTGCAGGCCTTAAGATAAGCTTTAGGACACTGTGATGGGTATTGTGCCAGGCAGCTCTGAGTGTCTGATGATGTGTCTATAAAAGGCAAACCATCACAGCTGGACTTAGCTGGTTTGAGCTGTCGTGTTTGTTTGTTCCAGGCCAAGGGAAGCACTTGGCTCTTGGCATGATGTGAATGGCTTCTTCCCTCTTGTCTGAGGAAAACACTGTGGGATGGGTGTCTGACTGTTGTGCTGCTGGGTAGATCATTGTAAATTCAATATATTTTTTGAGACTTTGAATTTTGTTCAGAAAATACTAGTTTATGTTTTATTTGAATTTTAAGGTCTAACCCCCTTGATTTCCAATGCAACTGGACAGTTTGTAGCTCGTGGCACAGGACAGCTCAGTGACACAGCACCTGTGGCAGTCCTTAAATCAGCCCAAACACAAATTCATACTCACCGGAAAAACAGGAATTGTGAGAGTGATGCACTTATAGCTTTTCCTAATGATCGTGCAGCCAGCCTTAGGCCTACTGAGTGGAATCAAAAGTACAGGTAAAAATGATGTGAATCTAATATTTCAACAGACACATTTATATATATCATATAGTAGATCAAGATTGGTTACTCATATGACAGTTCACTGTTTTTTTTTCAGGCTGAAAGTACTTCAAAATTTATTGCATTCCTGAGTCTCTTGCACATAAATTTATTGAGTTTTCTTATGTGAAACTGCAAATGTAGCTATTACACTTGCAATATTTCATTTTTGTGATTGCCTTTACAAGGTCAAATATTAATAATCAGCTGTGATAAAAAGAATGTTTGGAATGAAATATGTATGTACCAGAATCAATCATGTTTTCATTCTAACAAGACCCAGTATCATTCTACATGTGTAATGAAACTACAATTCTCTTTGAATATTTAGGACTATTTTCACAAAGACTGAGAGATATAATTACATAGATCCAGAATTTGCTTATACTGACTCTGAACAACTGTTAAGAAAAGCAAATAGGCAACGCTTTATAGACTTCATTTCCAGTTTAAGACAGCGTCGTGTAGAGAAAGAGGCTGCTAGGTAAGACTTGCTTTAAAGGGTAAATAAATGCTTCAAGCTCATACACAAAATGTGTGAATATATGTGCAGAATTAATTTAATGGCACCAGTTGTGTACCTAAATTTGTCCCATGCCAATATGCTTATGATCTTGGGACTTTGATTTATAATGCATTCAAAACCTGTTTATTTCAAGTATTTTGACACATAGATCACTGCCTAGGTGAAATGTAGGGAGAGAGGCAGGGCACTGGAAATTAAGCTTAAGGTGAACTTAAATTAAGATGTCAAGTTTTAAGAATACTTGGTTATGGTTAATAGGAAAAAACATAACATTGATTGTTTTGGATTCTCTTTATATAATAAATATGTATTTCCTGCTAGGATGTCTAGCTCACCCCAAGTGATGGATTCAGTATGCAAATTATTATATATTCTGTTGACTGAAGCAGATACAATCCTTTAATCTGACTGGTTCTCTAGACTTACCTTACTGTAAAAACCAAAACAATAAAAGTATTTTCGAGGTATTTGCTGTGCTTGAGGGTTTTTTTAAATAATGAAATATTCCTACTTAAAATATTAATTGTTTTGTTTAAAAATATTAAATTATTTAATGTGTAGATCATGGAGTGCTCAAACTTTTATATTTCCACATTCATTTTTTTTCCTTCCCTGTAGGCAGTTTTATATTTATAACAATCCTGTGAACATAGGCATTAAACCAGGTGGAGGTCTTAAGCCACCACACATCTCAGTCGCAGATCTTCCCAAGAAGATGCCAGAGCCCAAAATGCTTCCTTCAGATGACAATTGCATGTTAACAAGTCGAAAATTGGCAGCAATTGTTTCTAAATCTACAAACAAAGGAGTAAGTTAAATGCTTGAGTAGTATGGGAGCATTATGGGTTTGCCATATGAAAAATTGTAAGATTTTTGATCATGCTCTGAGGAAGTGTCTTGTGCTTATCACAGGTTTGGAGCTGGCTTAGTCCTATGCCATTTTCTGCCCAGGAGAAGGCAGATTGTAGACTGACTTTGACACACAAACAGCTTCATCAGATATTCATTGGTAAGATTTTTAATTTGGATGCTAAATGCATATAGTTATTATGTATAGTAACAGAATTTATGATTATAGTTTTTCACCCTAAATAGAAAACAGTTTAAATTTGGTAGCCAGCTTGAGACCTACAGTAGTGTTTTACTAAAGCTTTGTATTTCTCAGCAGATATTGAGATATGATTGGGTATGAACATGTAAAAGAGTTTCCTTTGAAGACTGCTCATACCACAACCTCTTACAAAGAAATCACCACAGAAGTGTGAGACTTGCTCATACCCTTAGGCCTTGTTAGTAGATAGTACTTGGACCAGCATTAATATCAGCAAGATTCATGGAAGTACTCAGAATATTTCTGGGAATTAACAGTAAAGATTGATGCCCCCAAAAACTAAAATTTCAGGATCCTCCATCAAAGTAATTTCAGGGTAATGTTCTGTGATGGGGAGTAACACCTTCTAAAACTTCTTAGCGACTTATTTACAACACTTGTTACTGCTGCAGGTCTATTTTAAGGTTAACTTTTCTTCAGTAATTTTTTTTTTCTCAGGAAAAAAGAATTTTCAGTACTTCCTGGGCTTTTTAAAAATTTCAATCAAGCCAGAACTTGAATAGTGTAGCTGTGTAAACTGATATACCTGGGGAAAGGTAGAGCAAAGTAAATAGAGCAATACAAAAAGTACTGAGAGTTTTGTAAGATGTTTGATTAGTGCCATGAGCACTCGAGTTTATAGACCAGCCTAAAAACTAGTGATAGCAGGAAACTCGGTAATGAAGTGGTTCTGTGACCATCACATGACATGAATTATGTCATGACATGTGACCCAAATGGTCACACATCAGGGAGCAAACCAACAGATTGCATACATAAACTTTCAGTGAATTGCTGGTAATTAGTCCTTTTAAATGCCTGCTTAACAAAAAGAAATATTTATGGTTATTAATAGTCCTGTTAGTAGGGAGCACATTGATTTCCTGTTTTACCAGATGACTAAAACAAGCACAATTAAAAAATAAATGTTGCTGGCTTTTGACTTGTATTGCTGAAAGCACTGACAGAACATGGATATGGATGACATTTACTTCCACAGTTTAGTGATGATTTGTTCCAGTACAGGATTTTTGTAGCTGACTATGTTTGTATTTGAAGAACTAAAACGTTTGATCATAGCATTTTAGTAGTTATGTTTCCTTACATTCGCTTTTACCTTTTAATGTTGAGGATCTTATTTCTTATATGATTCAGGTCCTTCCACTATAGATTTTGGTGATGTTTGTGTGTATTCTACAACAACCAGAGAACTGCACATCATCAATAATTTGTCAGTTCATATTTGGATTCAAATTGAAGTTGAAGTTCCAGAATTGCAGGAGACATCTCCATTGTCTCAAGTGGTGCCTCCTCTTACAAAAACTCATATTCCAGTTGTGTTTGAGACAACCACTGCTGGAATGTTTAAAAGGTAAGGCTTTTTATATTTGTCTTGATTTACACATTTTCTTGGCAATAGTAATTTTTTTTTCTAAATCACCTGGATGATTTTAAACTGTAATCATGATAATTGTTAATGGTGTATGTTCTTCTATGGTGACATTGCAATAATCAGTGCAGTTTTATGTTGCAAAATTTTCCTAGTACAGTACTGTTTCTTGGGTTTTTTAAAACCACAAACAAAAATCTGTCCTGTGAAAAGGCTTATATAGCTGGAGGTGCATCAGGGAAAAAAGTTTGCTATTATGGTATATTTACTAGGAGAAATTTTTATGGGAAATACTGTTCTTTTTCCAGCCTAGCTTTGCATCCATGCTCAGGTCTTTTGATGCAGCTTATGGGAAAATGTATAAGCAAATAGTTTTCTAACCTGCTGGTATTAACTTTGTTTTCTAATGTTAAAATAACTATATGAGGCTGATGATCCTTTAGGTTGATCTTCACTTCTGACATGATTGAAGTAGTGTGCAAAACAGTTGCAAACTTTTCTCTTGTCAGTCTTAACTGTGTGTTCACACTCAGTTGTTAAATATTTTCTTGCTAGTGGTTATATTTAATCTAAATTTTACTCTGACTGTAACATAATACATGCATACAAACATTAAGATATATATATTTTTTATGTTACAGCTCTTTCAGTTACAAAATAAACAAGCAACACATTGGACATGTGCTGGTAGTTGCACGTGCAATGCCTATTGAGCTTCAGCTCTCCACAAGGGAACTGATTTTGACTCCTGTTTCTGGCTGCCTAGCAGGATCAGAGTTTAGAGGAACTGTCAGGGTATGCAATCCCAGAAACCATCCTGCTGGCTTTGCTTGGAAACCTGTAACTGGAGATAGAAAATCTCCATTTACTATAAAGCCAACCAGAGGTATGCTGTGCCAATACAGTGTGTGTTTGTATCTTATATGTCAACAGTATTAAATAAGACAAACTTTTAGCTGATGCTATAAACTATATTTTTAGATTTCTGTCAATATCAGTGTGTCCCAAAAGCAGTGTCAGGTCCCAGCTTAGCACCACAGCAGCATTCTCTGTGTAAGCCTGTCCTGAATGCACGCTAAGTCCAGCTCCCTGCTTCCATGCCCAGCCAGCAGTGCTTGTGGAAACATTTTTTCAGCACAGATTGCTGACATTTCAAGAGTGGAGCAGCAATATCATACAGCTCATCAGGATAGGAATTTTTCCAAAAGCACTGAATGAAGCTGCTAAAAAGTCGATGAAGATAGTGTAACATAAATGGAATTCAATCTGGGATTAGTCTGCATTTGCATCATAGATCAGTATATGTTGGATGTGTGTATAGCTTTTATCTTCTTCTCTTCAAACAATAATATTCTGCAGGGTTATGTTGGAGCTCCGTTATTAAAGAACAAACTGCTAACTATGTTGGATTTGGTGTGCTCTGGTTCTTAAGAAAAGATATTTCTGCTAATACAAATTCAGACTCAGTTGCAAGCAGAAACTTGTATATGAAACTTTCTGCAAGCAGAAAAGTGTATATGATCTTTCCCCAAGTTGCTATTCTGCAAGAAAGATAGTCTTTTTTTTTTCCAGTGTTGACTACTAGAGTAATTTGTGGCTAAAAATACCAATAAACTTTGAGTACATTTTACTGCAGGATACTAATAAACAGATTGTCCAAGACCTAATTTTACTTAATTCATCAGACTGTTCAACACCTAAGAAATGTAGGCTTACATTTAGTAATAGAAGGTCATTTCACTTTTATGTGCCTATATTATTTCTAATTATACAATGTAATTTGACAGTTGTACATGTGTATGCTATAAGATGTAAATTATGTACATCTATTTAGGGTCTGTGGAGCCCTACAGTGATGTGGAGTGTGAAGTAGTTTGGCACCCAGGGTTCAGCACTCCAGAAACAGGACAATTCATCTTGTATGTGCGCCAAGGAAATTCAGTTAACTTGAAATGTTCTGCAAAGGTAACAATTCACGTGGCAGCTTTAGAGAAAAAAATGTGTGGATTTCTTTAAACAAGTAGTACTTTAAAGATATTTCTATTATAATCTATTTTTTTGTTAAAGGATTTTAATTTCATATAACTTTTACTTAACATATTAAACTAAAGAATATGCTCCAAAGATATGATGGAGAAGGCAAGGCAAAGAAAAGTTACCTTTTTCTTGCTTTTGATGATAGTCTTCCTTTGAATCACAGCTTAGTGGTCCTTATATGTTATGGGCTAGTTATTGTGCTTGGCTTGCCTGGTTTGACTAAACGAATGTTGAGAGGTGATACAACAGTTTTTTAGATATGTATTGTTTATTAAAGGAATAAAAATCTAGATGAGTGGGATGGTTATTTCAGAGATTCAAGGTGACAATAGACTCTTAATTGTTGTTTGAATGTGGTATTTGAGAAGCAGTGTTCTGGGTAATCTTCTAAACAATAACATTCAGCTTTGGTTAGTTATTTGTTGTCTTATGTTGCATACCAGGGAGTATGAAGAAGAAAGAATTTTTCTTTTTTTTTTTCACTCTATTCTACTGGCCACATGTTCTAGAACTTATTGGGAGTCAGGAAAACTTTTCCCTTTCCTTTGATGATCCTGTTTTTGTTTTGTTTTTAACCAAGTAGCTGTTTTTCTTTTCTTCTTCTTTTGAAGTCTTGGAAGTTTGCCATATGTAAACCAGGATATGTGTAAATTAGAATGTTTGCATTTCTACTGCCATTAATATCTCTGAAATAGCTTGTCCTGATCACACATTTGGAGTTAATGGAGTTTGTGCTGTTAAATTAAATTTAATTAAAATATTTTTACTGGTCTTGAAATTAGTCCAGAAATAACTGTAGGGTTCCGTCTTTTCAATTTGAATTTAGATAAATTCAGTACGTTGAGTAAATCTTGTCTCACACTTAAGCTGTGTTTTCCTGTTTGAATACTTCCAATTTATGCATTTGCACAGCTATATTAGCTCATTATGTAATAAAAAAATTAGGCTGAACTATTTATTTGTACTTAGGAATATGTTATATGGTTTGCTTGTTTTCTTTCTTTTTTTTTTTTAATAGTTTGGTACTACTAAAGTTCAGTTTTTGGCTCCAAGTATATCCTTCGTTCATAGTCCAATTGGTTTCACTACTTGTAAGACAGCGAGTATTCTAAACACAGGATACAACCATGGATACTTCCAAGTAAGAGAAAATCATTTCTGGCACACCTAATTTCTTGGGTTGGGAGCAGAAGAGAGTTGATTTTACCAGATCATGTTATGGTTTTGTGTTTACAGTTATTAAATATGCGCCCATTTAGGGTTTTTTTGATGTTTTCTGTAGAAACAAGATGGATGTAAATAGGAATTCTGTCCCTCTGTCAAATTTGCATTGATGAGTAGATGGGACAAAAGAAAAGCAAAGTGGTGGTGGCTCAAATGATTCTGGCAGTTTCCTGAGAGCCAGGGGTGAGGGTACCATACTGGGGTACCCTATGGAAAAGCATTTTTTGGATGTTTTCCTGCTTTGAGAGACAGAGCAGGCTGGCTGCTCCTCCTACCCATGCTGTGCAGGCAGTGCCTGCAGGGACCCAGAGCAGCCATGGGATGAATTTGCTAATCCAGCATCCAGGGACACAAGGGGCTGTGCAATGAACTGAAGAGGGGATGAGATGGATGCCAGAGTGGGTCAAGACATAATACACAAATCAGTAGGAAACCTAACCTCATTAGTTTTGCTGATCACAGGATAATTGCTGTATTTAGTGCAGGAAAATAATTTTTCATTAAAATCCTCAGTTTCTGTTACTCCATTATTACACTACTGAGAAACATGTTTAATTTATTTTGATTTGTACCATATTTCTCTTTTATCAGCTGAGCATTGATTAACAAGTAGTACCATAGTCTTGGAGGCTAGGCCTGAAAGAATAAAATCATTATAGCCTGTAACACAAACAAACATATACCCAGCCGTTTTAGCCTCCAAAATTACTCTTAAGCTATGACGTAGCTGGTTGGTCTTGATCACTATCACTTGTGCAGCTCTACTTTAAAAAGCTGTCTGTTAGGAATGCATTAGAAGAGAAAAAAATCCTTTTAGTCTTTGCTAACTGTGGGTAAGCTGAGTATTTACTTCTAATATTATTACTGAGCTGTACTTGGGATTCTGTGTCCCATCTTACTGTGAATATCAAAAAAGAGGTGATGAATTTGTCACTGAAAAAGATGTTTTGTAAAATATTTTGAAGACTTGCTGGTTAGGAAGTTTTAATTTTGATAACTTAATGAAACCAACCCAAAACTCAGAACTCCAAATTTCCAGTTGGTGGCAAAAATTATTTCATACTAGAAACAGACAGTTACGTTTAGAAATCTGTTACTTTGTTTACTTGCTGTTTTCCCCAAACTTCTAAATCCAAGTTAGCTATGAAGGTTCTCCTTGTAAGAATATAAAATCTTTATGATAGATATATTGGTATAAATAAAACAACAAACAACCAAAACCAATGAATGCAAACACCCTTTTCAGTATGATTCTTGTTTGTGTTTGTGAAGGTTCATGACACAAACCCTCTGCCTGGAATGAAAATCACCCCCTCTGAAGGAGTCATACCCGTGGGAGGCGCTGCTGATCTCAAAATCTCTTTCACTCCAAAGGCATACATGAGTTTTGATAAAAAAGTGGAGGTATATCAAAACTGGAAGAACTTTGTCTTTTGAGTGTTATCCTGTGTGTTTATGTGTGTACATTCATGCATCTTTTGGATTTTATTTCCAGTGTTCATTTACGCTTTTTAATAAGGTTTTCTTGCAGCATTACTGCTATAAGCTAATCTGTTTTTTTTTCCTTTTTTTTTGTCTCAATCCTGCTCAGAAGTATCAAAGGAGTCTCTCAGTTTGAGCTGATTCATGTTATGCCACTGACAAGCTGTTGGAAGTAATGTGTGATTGTTCTTTATGAGATAATGTAGACATACCTGCAGTTGTAATCTGTAGAGAGGCAGAATTGGAATATTCTAATGTTTTTAATTTCTTGACTTCTTTTTGTGGTTTTCTCAGAAACAGCTCTACTGGTAGATTTGCTTTGATAATAGGTGTGCAAGAAACATGTAACATATTTTGTTTTCTGCATGCCTGCTTCCTGAGATAAGTGAGATTGGGAAAAAAGATGCTGTCAAGGGCCTGAACTTTGCTACCATTTCTGACTGATCCTGGACTCACCATCTTCTGAGGCTGCATATATTATGCTTGCTAAACCTAGTATTCATTTATTTTTTCCATTTTTACAACAGATTTAATCTTCCCCAGAACAGTAGTGTCTTCCTTGTACTAGCACCTAGTCAAGCAGTGTGTGTTGTGATACACATTCCAATCCTCACAGCTGCTGAACACAGATTTTTTCCTCATATTTCCTAGCACAGCCTCCTGCAATATTATTTTTGTCTTCAGACTTGGGGAAGACTGGTCACTGGTCTTTCTTAAAACTTTGAGTTGTGGTTTTTATGTTTTTTTGTTTTTATTTTTGTTCTGTATTTTTAATAAGCAGCTATAGCTATCTAGCTGTATCTTTCCCAGATGTGGTATGTCACAAAGGCATGATTTGAAGCCACATTACTGGAATCTGCATGCATATGTTCTAGAAAATGAAGGCATTTACCTTATATCTTCATGTTTCTGCAGCAAAAATGCATTATGTTATAAGGACAGAGTTATTTTCATATTTTCAGTGCAATTTATATTGACTCTCTCTGCTCTGTATCTGTGGGATAGGGTTGGGTTGTTTTTTGTCTTTTAAACTTTTTTTCATGTAATTATGACAGATTTGGTGAGATAGCTGTGTTAAAATGACCTTGTCCACAGTCCCAGTGTTGTCCCTTCACTTAGGTAGCAGTGAGGAATGCAGCAGAACTCACACTTAAGATCGGTGGATTTTCAGAGGTCACTGAAATAGGCATTGATGTGGTAAGTGTGAAGAAATTGTAGCAATTGCTAAGATTGGTTGAGTATTTTGCTTCATCTAGATCTCAGAGTGGCTCCTCTCAACTTCATATTTTTCATTTCTTCCTAAACTACCTTCCCAAGAAAATTATGAAAGAGATGAACCTAGGAAGAGATATTAAAACCCAAATGTACATATAACAGTTGCACTAAATGATAGCTGACAGCTTTAGTTTTTGAACTTCACAATGTGGAATAAGTATGTTAAAAGGGGGAGGATTTCTTAAGGTAGTTGTAGCAAAAAATGAAATAAAGGGAAAAGTAAGTCACTGATCTGTTTACTGAATGATGAAAACTTTCCTGATTGTGTAATCAGGAAAATTGTGTACTGGGCTTGATATAAAATTCTAAATTCTTCTATTTTGTGTCCTGGAAAGATTTTAAAGATAAGAGTTATGTGAGACTCTTGATTAACCAATACTGCTACTGTATTATAAATTGTGAATCTTGCACAATTATATTTTTCCACATTATGTTCAATTATAAACTTGACTTCACAGTGCTTTGACCCATTTTTTTTCTTTAAACTTGCAGGGAGTATTTGAATATCATTGTGTTTATCTTGGTGCTACAAAATCAATTCCATTTTTGCTGCAGAACAAAGGAGACTCATATACCAGAGTGGAGTTTGATTTTTCTAAATATAGGGATTTTAAATTGAAAGTTGAAGACAAATCAGGTATTTGCTATATCAGAATTTTCATTGAATAAAGAATGAATAATGCTGAGAGAAAATCTGTCAGACCATTTCTGGTAGCCAAATTTTCTGATACAAGACAACCTAAAGCAATTATGTTAAAAATGTTGCTTAATATAAATTAAGAGGAGACGAAATTTTGGTTTGCGTATAAGATGACATTTGATAAAAATAAATATTTGCTAAATGCCAGGTTGCCTGTAGATTTTTTCCTCAATTTTTTGCCCCATAGTTGCGAAGATATAATACTTGAGTACCCTCCCACCGGTTAAAATAAAATATTAAAAAAACCAAACAAAGCCAGACAATTGTAATAATTTCCTATTAGTGGACTCATACCCACTTTTTGACAATGTTTACCCTTTGATTATTTCTTCCCCAGTATAAGGGTTTAGACTTTTCTTTCCCAAAGGGTGTCTGCAGGTTAATGACATTGCCTCTGTCCTGCAGGAATGCCCAGCTGAGGAAGTTACTGGGGCTGTAGTGGAATTGAATTCTCTTTTCCTTGGTAGAGCTAGTGCAGGTTCTTATCCTGCACATTGTTGCTCATGGCTTTCCTACTTCAGTCATGGCATCTCCTTGGATATTCCACCATCATTATTCACAAGAGAATTTTGCACGGACAAGAGGCCTTATAGGCAAAACTGCAAACTCAGGAAATCGAGACTTTCTTTTGCAAGACAGTATTATAAAATTTACTTATATCTTTATATTGAACTATATGTGATGCAAAAAAATGATCTCCCAAATTTAGAGAGGTTTTCTTACCATGTGGTGCACTTAAATGGGAAGGGAAGGTGAGAGCTCCTAGTCAGTCACTTTAACTTGGAAAAGAGCCTTAACAGGCCAGCAGCCAGCACGGGATCAGAGTCATTGCACATCATCTCTGGATCAGAGATTGTGCTTGAAACCAGTCATGTGGCATCCAGTCAGGCCCAGTACTCAAACGGTGAATACTGGATGAATACTCCTGGTGTTCCATGCTGGATACTGATCTTGGAGGAGTATTACCTTTGCTGGTAAACCTGTGCATCTGCCAGTGCCTTAAAGTTGAACATGGAAGTCTGAAAAATGAAGCAAGCCTTATTGGAAATGTAGGATATGCCTAAAACAAAATTAAAAAAAAACCGAAAAACCCAAAAAAACCCCCAAAACAAAACAAAAAACCCCAAAAAACCCCCAAAAAACCCCCAAACAAACAAACCCACCAAAAAACCCCCAATCAGTTTCAGACAACTTTTTTTATTCCTGTGATATTAGTTTATTATGTAATTAACTCTTTTAGCCTTACACTTTTATTCAAAGGTAAAGGAGAATGTTATTTTGGGGTTTCTTGTCTGAAATGTTGTGTTCCCCTAAATGAATAACTTCCATGGAAATTGTTGGTGATTTATACTGCCCAAAATCACCTTCAGAATCCTTATGGGAGATACTATATTCCATTGTAATTTTGTGAGAAATGCTTACCATGCAACTATGTAGATACTTGATACTGGAAATCACTTTGAAATACTGCAGCTATTATAAAGTTGATATTTCATGCAATAACATCTGTAACTTGATTGTGAATTCTATTTGGCAGTGATTGACCGTTCTCGTTCAAAGCCTTATTTCTATTCATTTGACTTAAAGGAAGGGTCATCTTTGCAATGCTTCTTGGTCTTCACGCCAAAAAAGGTAGGTTTATGGAACAAAGTGGTGATTAAGTTAATTAAAATCATGCTCTGATATTTCTGTGGTGGGAGAAGAGAGACTTTAGATGAATGTTTTGTTGTGTGCAATAGTTTATAATTAGTAATGCAATCCTTAAGAAAACAAGATCTGAAATAACCTCTTTATAACTTTAAGTGTTTGCATACACAAAGAAAACACACTTTCTCTAAGGATTAAAAATGATGTAAACTAATGCTGAAATGTCATGTCACACATTCATGAAATCATCTTCAAACCAACAGCCACCTTCTTTTTGTAGCTGCTCTCACCTGAATTCCCAGATGACCAAGAAACTGCAAATGTAGATGAGTTTTATGTGTCATAAAGATTGGCCAAGTTGCTTTCTGGCTGAGTGGAAAAAAATTGAAGATATGAGACTTTAGGTTATTTTTACATCTGAAAATTAGCATTTTTTTGGTAGTAACTGTCAATAGAGAATGCTCAAGTGAATTTTAAATCCAACCCCATCGAAAAATGCTTTGGAAATTGAAGGTTTGGGGTTTCCACATATTTGGAGGACAATGAACTGCAAGAAAACTTAGGGTATGATATCATAAACCAGCTTCAGAACAAGCAGCTGGAGATCACTTCTACAGCATATAAACCCATTGCATTATTTGCCCTTTTACCTTAAAAATGAGTAACATAGATTATGCACCTTGAAAGGGTCAGAAGTATTCTTTTTCCACGACCCCTCACCCCTGCCTTCCCAGCAGTATAAAATGGAATTCCTTTGTTCAAAGCATCATTCAAATAATATTTGTATATTACAGGCTGTGTCTGATAACGTGGTTTTTGTCTGTACACATGGAAGCTACTGGAGTGAGTTTATAGCACATACACTACTCTGAAATGATTTTTCCTGACAGAATATGAGTCAATAGATTTATAAAAAATTCCTTCTGTAGTATGGCAGGCCTTGACTTAAGGGAAAAGGAATAGTTATTATTTTTAAGTATCTTGACACTTCTGATGCAACACTCATAAGCAAGGTAGTCAGAATCAAACTGGAGACAGTGTCAGGAAAGTATGTAATTGTTTGTAAAATGGTTCCTGCAGGATATCATGAGTGACCTATGATCAAACTGGAGAAACCCAGCAAAGGAAAATGCTGGCATTTTCCTTTAAGTAGGAAGGGTCAGTAATGGAACACAGGAGTAGGTAATGCTCTTGGGATAATCTGTGTGTATGGCACTGCAGGCCACAAGCTGAACAAGAATTAAGAGCAGAGACTTACCATACTAATAGGAATAATTTTAATAAAGCAAGTAAAATATTTATTCTGATCAGGGCTGATAACACTTCAGCTGAACACTTTTCCCATGTGGGATGCCATGTTTAAAGAAAAAAGTGGGACAATTCCACTTGGAAAGAAGATCCCAAAGAAAGCAATGGAAAGGAGAAGAGCTCTATTTCCCACTGTGACATTTGAGCTCTATTCCTACTTCCTTTCCTTGTCAAGTTGCAGGGTAGAATAAAGTAGAAATGTTGCTACTGGCACTGCTGTACATTGAAGTGATTAACAAAATTAATATTTCTGAAGAATGCTGAAATAGTAGCTTCCTCTCTATGTTTAATTTAGCTTGTCATCTAAATATGATGTTCAGGATTGCTGTTCATTATTGATGAGCATGTCCAACAGTCATTTGATACTGGTGTACATTGACTTAAGTGAAGATAAGGTTATGCCCCTTCGAAGTCTGCTTTGATTGTGGTACTAATTTGGAAAAACAATTTTTACATTTGACAGGATCAGTTTTGTGACTGTTCCTGCCAAAAAAGTCCCCACATCAAACAAACCCTTAAAAACAGAACAAACAGAAAAAGGCTGTAGAATATTGCATCTATTGATTACAGATTTTATTTTCATACTGTGGGTCTAAGTATTTTTCAAGTCTTAAAAATAATTTTTGGCAAACAGAAATCACTTCCTTCAGAAATAAGGAAATAAGTACTTCAAAAAGGAAATTTTCATGGGGCTCCTGATACTGAGCTAATAACTGTTGCTTTAATTAAATGTTGGTACTTCAGTTTCCCTCCTCCCTGCATGCTTCTGTCTCCCTTTGCCCCTGGTGCTGGGTGAGCTGAGTGCAGCCTTGTGCTTCCAGTGTGTTGCTGCCTGTCAGGAGCAGCTCACTCTGGGCAAACCTGCCCAGGGACCCCCCCAGCCTGCAGCCCACTGGTGCTCACAGCTGAGCGCTCTGAGCTGGGGCAGCTCTGTCACAGCTGGCCCCAAGGGCACTGACCAATGTCACTGGAATGAAGGTACCCAGCGTGGCTTGACTACAGGCAGCATCTGGAAGTATATGTAGCCCCCAGGATGTTGTAGCTTTTCTTTCATTTAGCTCCTGCGATGTAGAATACTAATTAAAAACATAGTTTGGTAAGAAAGTGGTTGAGGTATCAGCACCTCTTACTGCCATCCTAAACTCTCAGTAGTTACTGATTCTTAAAACATTGTCCTTTGGATTTGAGCTCTTTATTATTCTACCTCATCTACAGTCCCCATTTTCTCACCAGGTTTTTTCCTGATTTTCCAGTTTTAAAAAACCCCCAAACCTCTTATCTCTGTATGTGGAGCTTCCCCTATTCAGGTTTCACAGTTGCAAGTGCTATTTCCTGCCTCTCTGCACTTGAACAGCTGTTTCTCTGATCTCATCTCTGGTTATTTGACAACTGCTCTTCCCCAGCTTACCTCCCAGCTGCTACCAACCTTCTGTATCCCATCAGAACACATTCTTTTCTGACTGCCTTCTGGTTTTACTAGAACTTCCTGCTGTTGTAGTCATTACTGACAACACTACCCCATAAACCAGCATACCCCCAGTATACTGCTGTTTTTGTTAACAAAGTTTTGTTAACCAGAGCTAAGGAAAAGTAAAAATAATTCAGCAGCACTGCTAAAAACCTCAAAAAAGCATGAAATTATTTTAATGTACTTTAAAAATTTATTAAAGCTACTTGAATTATTAATGTAAGGTTCCAAGTAATTTAGTCTCGAATGCAGTCTTGAATTCTGCTATAAAAACCTTCAGATCAACAAATGTAGTACATATAGGAACTTTGAAGAGCTGCTACAATTCTCAGTAAAATATAATATGTATTAGTACATGGGACTTTAAAAGATGGTCTTCAAGATGGAATGTCTTGCCATGCTTAAAAAATAAACCTTAAAAAATGTTGATCCAGTTCCTTCAGTATTCTGAGTGAGAAAATGGAGTCCATGCATTATAGATAAGGCTGGGATGTTGCTCAGACACAGTGTGGCTGTGCCTTGCTCTTATTCCAGTGTCTTTGAAGGTGTTGGAGGTGACAGGGCTCTGCACCTCACTGCAGAGGGTTTAACCTTCGTGTTTGGTGGCTGTGAAAGTCAGAGCTGTCAATGAAAGCACTATTGATATAATCTATATCTTTATAATCTATATCTGTATCTATCTATCTGTATTTCTCCAGGCAGGATGATCCCCTGCTCACAGAGGTCCTGCAGGGTGTGCTGGGGAAAGACTGCAAAGCAAAGTGCAGGAGTGTAGTGCTTCAAAATTAGATTTTTTTTTTAACCCTGCTGGAAAATATCAAATTCCAGCATCTTGGAAAAAGGACAAAATACCCAGCTGTGTAATAATGAAGCCTTCGAGTGCCTTTGATTGAGATCAATAGAACAAGTCATAGCTGTCAGAGCTTATTGCCTAAGCTTGTTGTAGGGAAGGGACAGGTGTTTTGGTGTTTTTTGTCCTTTTAAATGACCTTTTTTTTTTTTATGAAAGAGCAGATTTGTCGTGTAAGAAGTGAATTCTGTGGAAAATCTGCAGCTGTGGAATTACAGGCCATTGTTGTTGCAACATCTCTGACTATATACAAAGGAAAGATTTAATTTTATTGCAGTGCTTTGAATGATGGCTTTGAACAGCAGTTACATTATTCATTGTGGAAGCTGCTTATCTGTGATACAAACCTGGGGGAATGAAAGATTTCAGTATATCTTAAGGAAAAGCTCGTGTTAAATTTGTGGGAAGGTTGGGAGGATGTATTGGATTCAGTTGCAAGACATAAACCCTTGGCTTTGCAGTTAGGTTTAAATTTGAATCAAACTGCTTTTTTCTGATGTACATTACATTTTGTCTTCTTGCATCCCTGCTGAATTTGTGTATTAGAGGTATAAATAAAGAAACTCTAAGATCAACCTTTTCACAAAGGCTTCAAGATACTTGAACTATCTGCATGATGTTGTATGATAAATACAAGAGTGATATCTTTTACAGATGTTTTATGTTTTGTAATTTTAAGTAATAAATTAGCTTATTGATTTATGTGAAATTCCCTGGGAAGTTTTATTGTGAAAGAAAACACTGTAATTTTAGAGAGATGCCACATGTTCTTTGTGCTAAACAAACCATACAATTTCTGACTTAGCAAAATTTTTATTCAACCTTGAGAATATGTCCTCTATTAGAATAAGAATTACAGAATTATATTTTATGCTTTCTAAAAGATACTGTTGTCTTGGAATACTTAGTAAAGATAGAGATGAAGTAACTGCTTTGAAAGTGTTTTTTGAAAATAATGCTTTTTTTTCTACTCTCAGATTGCCACCTGACAGCTGTGCTTCTGTTTATTTTCATGAATCATTTTCCATGAATTTTATGTAAAACACTGTTTTACTTGTAGTGTTTGATGGGGTAGATTTTCCCCCTTCTGTTTCTTGTCTTATACCAGGTATTTAGGGCCAAGGCAGGAATCAGCCGTGTTTGCTCCCCAGTATTGAGCTCAAAGCTACCAAACTGTTTGTACCAAACCTATTTCATAAATCCAAATAAGTTTTGGTAGCAGAGCTTTCTTAATCTGACAGATTCGTTATGTCCAACAGCTTCTATTTATTTATTATTTCTAGCAAAAAAAAAAAATTGGAAGTAATTTAAGATGCCATCTGAATAATAGTTTCCAAGAATGATATTTTTATTTAAAGAGTTAACTTCTGGTGGCACCCTGACCAAGCATCCTTTCTCTGGCATCCTTTGGAGGTGTTCCATGTGCACACGCAATGAAAAACTCCTTTGTCTCACCTGTCTTTTTAAAGCTTCTTTTGAATTCTTTTAATTCTAAGACCGTCACTTTGTAGATGATGCCTCCTTTCCAACCAATATGCATAATCAGTGTACATCAGGCAGGAAAATTGTGTCTTACAATGATATTAACAAACAGGAGTGTTTGTGAAAGAACATTCTCTGCGCTGCTTCCTTCCTGCCCTTCCCATGTTCTCTGGTGTGTAAAGTTAAATGCAGCTTCAAGAAAATATCTCAATAGATAAGTAATTATAAAGTATTCATAAATTATCTAAAAAGCAAGGATAAGTCCCATAATAGTCTAAGTATTTGTTTTTTAAAATCTTGTAATTACTTCTTAAAGTATGTAATCTTGCAAAAGAGGGAATTTTGTATTATGGAGTTTGAAAAATGAAAAAATTATCATAAAGAGGGTTTTTTTTAATATTTATAGAAAAAATAATGATTCTACTTGCAAACTGAAGTCCTAATAATTGGAATGAATTTTTAATTCTGTTTCAGCAATATGTGTATGTGTATGAATTATAATCTGATTTCTACTTGCACAGAATTTTTAAAAGATTTTTCATTTGTAATGTAGTTTGTATGATGTGCAGTTATGTATGAATAAAATAAAAGATCGATGATTTGTTCTCAATTATATAAATACATTTCTATGAGTTGTATTGGCCATGAATTTGTACTATTGTACTTCATAGCAAAAGTAGGTTTTCAGTGAACATCATGATCCACATGTAGTGAATTGAGTCTTTCACATATTTGCTTTTGTTTGCCAATTCTTAGAAAATATGCCCCTTGTTGTATAGCAAGACAAAACAAAATTTTCCTGGTAGTTTGGATGAAAAACAGGTTTTGACTTGCTGCTTTGGGAGAGGGATAAAGGGATTCCATCTTCTTCTGTCTAGCCTAAACCTACCAGCACTGATGAATAACAATTGCAGTGCTAGACTGCACTCCTTTGCACAGCCAGTGCTGTCATGAAATCTGTAATAGACTAAACATTTTAATCTCACCAAACTTAAAAAATTTAGTTTTGTTACAGGGACGTATTTTGAAGATGTAACTTGATGAAGTGTTTTATGTGGGTGACTTGAGGTACTAAAAATAGAAGAGTATATAATTCAAAGCAGGAGATTTTTACTCAATCTTTTTTTACATATCTTGAGCTTTAGTTACTAAAAATTATTAAATGTCAGTTTTGAAAAGCCAGTTACATATTATAAAATCAAATCAGTATTAGATTTGAGGTATCAGTATAAAACAAGGGACTGTGGTAATCTTGCTACAAAAGCTTGCCCTCGTTCCACGCTTTCCTTGAGCTAAGCACAAAAAGACAGAACGTTCCCCAAGGCTCAGCACACACCTCCCTCTCCAGGAGTGTGTAACTGTGTCCCAGACCCTACTGGAGCACCAGTCACTCCCCGTGCTGTGTGCTTGCTTCTCAGTAGGTGTTGGAGATGGGTATGTGCCTCATGCCCTGGCCTAGGACACTTCTGCTTTTCTTTCCTGTCATTTATATATTCTGCTTGCTACCACAGAAGTGAAAGTGAAGAATGATGCACTATTTTCTGCAAACGATTCATAACATCTTTATATAGCTGCTTTTACTGCTTTTTCTAAGCAGCATGAAGATTTTATAGGTTTAATTCCTTTCTAAGATTTCAGTGGCCTTCAAGGTGAAAGCAGGATTTGAAGGACTCTAACAGTGGTTTTAGTGGAGAAGTTTTGGGGTTTTTTTTCTATTACCTTTATTAGGTTATCTATATCTTTTGTCTGCAGAACATGCTACCTTAGTGTGTTGGTTGGAAAGACAGAAGTACGAAATATCTCTTGGAAAGTGCTTCTTGAAATAAATTCGGCCTTTCTGATGCACAGTCTGTTAAAAAAGAGGATTCTGTACAAAACATTTCATTTTTAAGTTCTAAATCCCACGTGGGAATGTGATAGCACAGATAAAATGAGGATCAAAATCACTGGAATTTAGACTCCTAGAATTCAGTGGCATTTCCTGACAAAGGTTTTAAGACTTATTTTTTCCCCAAGGTTTCTTAATTTTAACTCATGTTTTACCTTTGATCTCAGAGCCCATTTTGTTTATGCTGGGTCTGCTATAATGGTTGACCTTTGTTTTTCAGCCCTGGAGAAAGGCTTCCATAATTGCTGTAGCTTTGTTTTCCCTCCTCCTTGCTCATGTGAGCTTCTGCATTTGGACCACAGCTCCAATCTTTTTTCACCCATGAGAGCTGCAGGAGTGGAATACAACACTCTGATTTACCAGGAGCCTTGTCTGTAGCTCTGCTGATAACCCTGATACTTTTGATCATAGAGCTTTTCCTTAACGGAGGAAAAAATACCTGGGCACTGCTTACTTAGAGAACTGATTGTGACTTCCAATAAATGAACATCCTGTTGATACCATGAGCAGGTCCATAATTGCAATAATTCTACCGAAACAGCAAACCACTCAGATGATTCACGAGGTACCTATGACTTTTTTTGAAAAGTGACCTCAATATTTTTTTTTGCTTTAGGTGGCATTGTATGACTTCATGCTCCCAATTGCTACTCCTGGGGCCACTTGCCCACCTCCAGTTGAGGCCGCGCCTCCGAAGAACGGCACGCCCGCGGTCCAGCCACCCCCGGAGGTCCATCCTCTTCCACAGTGCAGAGTCACAGCTTGTGGTGGGTAAAGCAGGTCCTTGGAGACCTGCTGGACACACATATCTGCTGAGATATTTTTGCTTTGCAGAGAACGGAAATTACTTATTTGGAATTTGTATAATTTGTACATTTCTTGGAAACTTGCAAAGTTTTCAAGTTTTCATTCGTGTTTTTAAATATTCTTGAAGCTGAACACTCTATACATAATCATGATGTGGAGAAAATGGTTTTTTGGTGTAGCCATTTGCCTTATATAAAAATAATTTAACAAAACTCTTTTTTGTGTCTATCCATTTATTAGTATTTTTGGAAGACATGCAAATCCAGTAATTACAGCAGTTCCTCTGAAAAGCGTAGTTTTCTACAGAATGTCAGTCATACTCTTTTATGGAATTCTCCTGTCAAAACTAGGATCTCTGGCTGTATTTGAAACCCTTTAAAATGCCTCTGAATGGCCTTTATCCCATCTGGCTTGTCAGAGGTTGTTAATAGCCAAAGTTACAGGCCATTTGTCTGCAGCAAAAAAATTAGTATCTTATGTATTTCTTGTCTGCTTTTCTCAGAAATAATTTGTGGTTATCTTTAGTCTCTTGTCTTATTCTTACTGTCATGTAAATGGATAAATTGTGAATATTTGAATACACTGGCTTTCCTAATCTCAGATTTTTAATGTATGACCACTTTTTATTTGAGATGGGAGTGAAGTACTGAGTGTCTTCCTAGAATGATTTCTGTGCAATGTTTAAACCTCTTGGGAGTACTGAATAAGGCTTGGCTAATTAAATATGTAACAGGGGATAAAAGCAACTCCAATTTATTAGGATTTGTCTATTTTTTCCCTTTGTTTTTCCCTGTAACTTTAACTTTAGTCTTTCAAGATCTTTTAAAATATCAAGGAAATACAAGAGATCTTCTTTAGATCCTGTCATGAAAGTAAATTCGTATTAAATGTTTCTAAAATATATTTAATTGAAGAACATATAGAATAAAGGTGAATGTACATATGTACATGATATTATTAGGAAACCCATCTCTAAGTAAAAATATGAGTCCAAGTCACAAATGTATAGTGCAGAAGTGATTTAAGTGATGTGAAGAAAAATGAAAATATTTATTTCCTTTCCCCTTTCTTTATGGAATAGATGCAATTGCTAAATCTCATGGATAATTGACACCCAAATTTTATCACATATTTGTATTTCTGCTATGTAGAATTTCTTCAAAGTACATGTATTGGTCAACAACAAGTAACATAATATAAAAGTGATATATAGTACTTTCAAGTCTAAGAAATAGTTAAAAAATAAAGTTTGGCCTCTATTAAAATTTGAGTATTGAAATTAAATTCTTACTGGGAATCTTAATGGTCTGGGAGGAGGCAGAGAAGTCTAAATAAGTTTCTTGACCAGTCAGTACTTCAGATAATCATATGGATGCAAGCAAATAGCCACATTATTTTTACTATCAAAAAAAGAACTTGATGATTTGATTACATTCTGACAACTTAAATATTATGTCTGTTATTAAATAGTTTCAGGTTATCACATTAACAGCAAAAACTGAGTAAGATGTATCTTACAAGTTCTAAGTTTTGATTTGACAACTATGCATAATTCTCACTGCTGGATGCTTTATGGCAAATTTGTTTTCTGCTTTTACAACTTTTATTTTCCTGGGATAGTTTTTGTGATTGACTGGGATTCAGACTGCTCAGGACAGTGTGGTTGGTACTTAAACCAATGTCTTATATTTGCTGTTTGTACTCAGGGTTGTTCACCCTGAGGAAAGAATCACCCTAATCTTGCCATAGTCAGCCTAGTCTTTTAACTTCAGTGTAGTCCATATGTTTTCAATCCATCAGGAATCTAGTTTTTTGATTTTTTTTAAAAAAAACAAAGTTTGTGGACTGTTTCAGCACCTGGGGAAGGAAAGCAAGTCTCTTACTTAAATACTTTGTAAGAATTTTCCGTGGGAAAATGTTTATCTGTATGTAAGAAAGCACTGAAAGAGAAAATCTCAAACAAACCCCTGGAAAAGACACAAGTCTAATCTAAGCCTGGTACAAAGGAAAAGTTTGTCCTGTCAGTGTAATGGCGTCATGGGAGCTGACATTTGTTTTAATAATCCAACTCACAGTGTTTTTGGTTGGGTAGACAATCTCCCTTCCCTGACAGAGTTCCAGTTGTGCTGCGTTCTCCTGGTACAGGCAGTTTCTGAGAGCTGAGGACTTTGTGAGTGACACAGTTGTGTGTTGATGGAAAGGTTCCAGCAGATTCTGTTCCTGCTTTAAAACAATATTACTTTATAGAGTTTATGTGCTATGATTTAGAGAAATACAGATAATATTATTGTTTACATAATGTAATATGTATGATTAGGAAATTATTTGGGTTTTTTGGGGGAGAAGAGAATTGATCAACACTGGGCAAGGAGCAGATGTGGAAATTTTAATAAAAGGATCCTGTGTGCTTGCTAGGTTCATTTCCAGTCTTGTTTCCAAGAAGTAAGATGAGGCTGTGGGAACACATACCTCTGTTTTTCCAAACTCCCACTTTAAAATTTCATGTGATGGGATGATTTCTTTGTTGCAGCTCTATGAAATTAAGAGAAATGGTGTTTTATATAAAATCTCCCAAGTCTTGTCTAATGGTTACTATCAGAAATGTAAGTGCATTCATCTGCAGAAGGAAGATCATGTGGCTCTTGTGTTATGAGGGAGAGGTGCTATAAGTCTGGTAGATATAAATTTTAAATAATTTTAATGTGACTAAAGAATCATAATAAGACAAAGTAAATCACAGTAATCATGGATATACTATGGGAGCAACAAAAAGGGGAAAAACATTTTTCCTAAACACATACAGAAACAATGATTTTACAAAGGTAGTTTGAGGAAATATTTGTCAAATGATTCTGTATAAACATTTTAAATTCTTTTTTGCAATAGTATTTCCACCTCTAGTGGAGTTCTCTTCAATGGAATTTAAATTTGAACAACATTCGAGTAACATGCCTTCCAGTACTGCTGATGGGAGTATGAATTCTCAGGTAATCACATTGTCATTTTGTTCAGTTTTCTATTTCATGTTTGTGTTTTAAGCACTATAAATTTTTTCCAAAATATAAAATTGGGCTTGTGCTAAGTCTGACAATATGAAACTGTGGGCACTATGAGAAATTGACTGTGAATTGTGTAAGAAACAGATATGAATAGAATAATTCTGAAGATTTTCTGCATCTGCCTATACCAATAAATGAGACAGTGATGGTGCCAGGATGGAGCTGATTTGTGCCCTGATGGGCCATGCAGTGACACTGCTGTCCCAGTGCCTTGTATGGTGCTGACTGTGCCCACTGACACTCTCCCAAAAATTCCTTGTCATGACTTATGGCTTAATAGGGAAAAAGGCTCTAAATATAGTATTTGCAACACAGGTAATTTGTATGAATGCAAAACATACCATAACATAATTTATTGTTTCTGTTTCTTGAGGGCTTTGGGTAGAAATTAGAAAAAAATATTTTTGGCAATCATGGAAACACTTGAAATGGTTTTTCAAGTGCATTGAGGAAACAATGATAATACAAAATCAAGGCATTTTCCTAGTAAGTATGTTTCAAAAGCTGAGAGAGTAACTCTGAGAGAAAGGAATTTAATTTTATTTTTTTGTTTCCACTGTCATCTTACTGAATTTGAAAGAAGGGTTTTGAAAATCTATTCTGAATTCTTCCATTTTCAACATCTCCACCTGTAAGTCTAGATGTGAGCCATGTGTTCAGTGCTTGCTGTGCTTCATTTTAATCAGGAATAAGTCCTCAGTTCGGTTTGGCTAAGCACCCCCACTGTGATGCTTTGATCTATTTACCTCACTTAAATGAGGTTTTTCCATTCTGGAAAGAAAATGTTCTCTTTGTGAATGTGGTAAGTGACTGGAAAGCATCGAGTCTGTGCAGACAGGCATACTCACCTTTGCACCCCACAGATACAATAAACTGAGTTCTTCACTGTTTTCTAGTGCTGCCTTGCTTTCCCTCTGGTGTGTTTGCACAAAGGGTGCTTAGGAGAGGGCTATGTGAAAAGTATCACAGTGTTGGCTCTTTCCCTCTTTCAACATCACTCCTTTTCTCTAAATATTTACAGAACCTTGTCCTGAAGACTCTCTCAAGAGAGATTGTGAGATGGAAATTGAATTTTGATGGTGTAGACAAAAATATAGAAGATGGTATTTTCAGATTTAGTCTGAAATGTGGATGCCTTCATGAAGGAGAAGTCAGTATTGCTGTGTCCTTCTGCCCTCGTAAGTAATTTTATGAACTCTTCCATAGATTAACCATTTGCATAGGTGTGTTTAAGTGGGGTTTTCTGATGAATCAATCAGTAGTACTTACTTTGATCAACTAAAGGGTTTTTTTGGTTCTGAGAAAATAAGACAGCTGCAGACCTAAAAAACATGGAATCACTGTTTTTGAAATTGCACTGTTTGAAAAGTCTTTGCACGTGGAAAGCATTAGGTTTTTCACACATAAAGCATCAAGGACTGAGATAGGTGTATCATTTTCAGAGCTGCTACTTCAGGTTCATTTAGGTTGACTGACTTAGGTAGTAAAGCTTTCCAAGGGTACTTGGGAATGCTTTTGAAATTTTATCTAAAGAGCCATAATTTAGATAAGAATAGAAATTTCCTGCCTCAAGAAGATATAAAATCACTTGTCTATGATATTTTCTGGAGTAGACTGGTCAGGCAGCCAGTCCTGAAGAAAAATATATAAAACAGATTTCTAACAAAACTTGGGAGAATGAAGGAAGGTGGTAATCAACCACATAACTCCAGAAAAAGAATAGAAGAATAGGAAAATTAAGATTCTACTTTTTTCCCAGCCAAGTGTTTAGAGTAGACAGTGATATACAAGATTCATAGATTCATAGGATGTAACACTGTATTTGAGCTGATAAATCCCACCAGCAAATGCAGCTGAGGCCCACAGAACCTCATCCTGTTGGCAGTTTCAGTGCAGGACTTTTGGGGCTGCAGCATTGTCAAAGGGAAGAAAAGTTGTGTCAGTTGGATCTGATGCTGAGCCAGCATCCCTGTCCTAAAGAAAGATGTTGCTGGTTTTCTTTATCATACCAATGAAATCTCTAACCTCAATTAAGCCTTGGAAACAGTTGAATATAAATAAAGAAAAATAGAGTTATAATACTCTTGCCATGACTCTGTATGATAAATTGAGAAGACTGCATTAAATATTGTTCTGTAAATGTGAATATGCAAGAGCAGTGTTTAATTGCATGTGTTGCTTAGAGTTGCTTGTTGCAAACTGTGAAGCAGAGAACAGCATAAAAATAAAAGCCAATATTTTGAATTACTGGGTGCAAATTGTATGTGCAAATTCAGATATATGTACATAAATATGACTGATAAGTTACTGTAATTTGAAGTTATCTGTATTTTTGCTGTGTTCCCATGTCTTTTGTTTACAGAAAATCATAAATAACTGTAAAGATCAATTACCCTTAATTCAATGTTCTAAGTATTTTCCCATGATTTATAGCCTATTTGTGCTGTACCTTCTGTGCATATCATTACTCTCTCTTGTAAGAGAGCATTGAGTACATCAAAACCCACACAGGAAACCTAGTTAATGAATATGGGGTGCTAATCACTTTCACAGACTTGTGCTGTGAAGTTGTAGTATGTGGGGGTTGAACAAACCTTAAAATGAACTTTGAGTGTGCATTAGGGTAATTTATTTAAATATGCTGCAGCAGTTATGATAGAGAACAAAATGCTGTAATAAACTGCAATGTTTAATTAAGTGAAAGAGCTTTTGTCAGTGGTAAAATCATGCTACCTGTTAAAAAAGTATTCTAAAAATAGATATTTTCAAGAATTGAAGACATATTAATATGATCTTCTTCTGGTTTTATAGTATAATGCATCAACAGTCTAAAAAATCTTACAGGAAGGGAAAAAGACAAAGTCCTTTGAAGACACTAGATTTTCTTCTTATGTATGTAAACAGTGACAGCTCTTTCTCAGGCTGTGAAAGTAATAATCTGAGATAATCTCAGAAGACCCCATCATGCATTTTGTTCCATGACACGTATGTGTTCATGCAGACACTTAAAAGACAAAATTTCTTCTTGCTATCTTAATTATTAGGTGAGGCTGTTTCCATATTGAGGGGAATTCTAATTGAGGGGAATCAAAGGAAAACATGTTTGTTCTCAAAAATTCAAAGATTAAACTTTTTGTGTTGTTTTACAACACATCATTGCAGATTTATTTTTAAATCCAGGAGCTGTTCATTCTTTTGCCCTCAAAATTGCTGATTTTACCAGCTCTTCAGCAGGTGAGAATGCCTGAAGGTTGAGTAAATAGCACAGCTTGGTTTGGAATGTTATTTTTATAGTGGAACAGCTGTGGAAGGAAGTACTGTTTCCTGTATCAGTGAAAAGAAATGTGGTTTTCCATCCTAGAGAGAACTGCCTTGCAGCAGGAAGCAAGGTGGCCTGAGAAGGGACACAACACAAGGAAATCTTCATCTTTGCTCTTGTCTTGTCCAGCTGCCATGTTGAGAGCACCTTGTGAAGGATATTTGGTCATCCCTTCCCTTTTTTTTTTTTTGGTGGACTTGGCAATGTTAGGTTTGCAGTTGGACTTGATGATCTTAAAGATTTTCTCCAAGCTAAATGATTCTGTGAAATGGGAGATGCTCTGAGTGGAGGGTAGAACCTCTGCTGGCTTGTGTGAGGCTTCTTGGCCACACTATGTTTTGGATCCATCTTTGGAGTGTTGTAATTGCATCTTAAAAGGCTTTTCTTTGTCTTGGCAGTCAAATGCTTCCAACAGTTACTCCTTTATAAAATAAGCATTTACTGTGTCAATTAGTGTAATTCAAAGTATGACTGCAATTCTTAAAATTCTTCTGTTGTATTGATGTTATATATAATGGAATATTAATGAAATAAATTAATTTATTGCAGTTAGAACTCAGAAAAAATTCTAATAAGTTAAAAAAATGTGAATTTCCAGTTTGCTACAGGGAAGTGTTCTGAGCTTTCTTAATAAATACTCTTCTGAAACAATATTTATGTAGTGTTGAACTACATTTCGAGATATAAAGCAGTACTAAATTTAAGAAAACAATTTAATAACAAAGAAGAATTCCAACCCCAAACCTCTTACTATAACTCTTTTACATTCCTGTATTTATGGTAATATATATATTTTATAACTTCTCAACAGCTTGTCCTGGGACATTTACATCTGAAATATCCTTGTGTCTAAATAATAATCCATCACAATATATACTAACATTGTCTGGCACGCTGACGTCACCAAAAATGGATTTTCATCCCCCCTTTTTAATGCTGATGCCAGTTCCTCTGGGTGTGGAAACTGAGGCAGTATTCACCATCATTCCAAAGGATTTTATAAGGTAAAAATCTCAAAGTAAATTTGATAGAGAAATCCTGAATAATTCTTTGTTTCATTCACTTGTGAAAAAGCAAATTAATATTTCTTTGTGAAGGTTAGTATTAATTTTCTGCTCGGCAGAAGAATTTGTATATTTAAGAGGAAATTAATGTAATTAATACTGTTGAATATTCAACAAGCGCACGTTTTGTCCTCAAACATTCCTGCTGCATGAAGTGTCTATCTTCTAATATCTTGGCTCTATGAATTTATATCAGAAATATAAATTTACTATGGAGAGAAAAAAAATTAAAAGCAGAGACTTACCAGGATTTTTGTTGTGTTTAGTGAGATACTAAGGGTTTAAATTTTATTTCTGTTTTTCATGTTGTGATAACATACATTTTTTTCTGTTATTTCATTTTTTCTATGCCGCTGGTTTGAGGTTTAGCTACTTGAACAGTTGGTGGGGTTTCAGTTTTTGGAGGGCTTTTTTTTCCTTCTTTCTATGTGAGGTTTTATTGAAAAGGACCACAGAAATGTTTTAGTCCTGCAACTTGTTACAATAATATATATATATATATATATATATGTTTTTATTTGTCTGTGGATCACTCATTTTATCCTGTTACTTGAATTTAAAAGAGAGGCTTTTTGTAATCTTTGTATAGTGTAGTATAACCTAGCATTGCAATATTCTAATTTTTAAAGTTCAACTTTTCTTTTTGTAATTAGTAAAGAGCAGTAATATTTTTTTGCTATGCTTATGTAGGTATCATTTCAATACTAGAATTAGAGCAAAGATTTACTTTTGTCATTAATTAATTAAATTACCTTCAAATTATTATTGCCTTATCTTGTCTGAGTTGTGCTGATTTAACAATTGGTTTGTAGTCAGTAGCTCAGTGTTTGGAACTGAAGGGATTCCACATGGGCCTGGACTGACTGCTGAACTGAAGCCTCTATCTGCATAACTACATACTGAAGCACCTTCAGCATCTTCACAAATTTCCCCCTTAACTTTTCCCTTTTATAATTTGCTTTAACTTGTTTGTGCAATAGTGCAGTTTAATGAATACTAATGGAAATTTTAAGTTTCAGAAAGCACTTTACGCCTTTTGTAGCCCAGTTGGGAGAAATTTCATTTGGATGTTCAGATATTGTGGATCAGCATAAAATGTTCAGATACATGCAAAGGAAACAAACTAGCATCTAAATGATGGAAGAATTGTATTTTTAAAATTTATTTCACTTGATTTGCACTTTAGAACTGAAGTTATTATTCTGTATTCAGCTGTGAAAGAATTTTGTGAATGTGTGAATGTAGGAATGAACTTTATTACTGCAATCCTGTGACCACAAACACCTACTGTTTATGTTTAACACAGGCAATCACGATTTACAGTTAAACTTCCTCAGCTTGAACTTCCAGATGGTACCAAGACTTGCCCTTTTTCTGTGCAGTTCCCAGAGGGCCAAGATATTATTCTTTCATCAGATGGCACAATCAGTGAGCTGACTTGCCGGATCAAATTCAGATCAGCTAAGCCAGTGTCATTCTTAGGGGAAATGATCTTCATTGATCACGAAGAAAACAGGTAATGTGTGCAATTCAAATTCACCTGGGGGAAGGTTCCAGACTGACCAAGCTGGATATAAGACACAACTCACAAGGGTTGGGTAAAGGAACACAAGAATCCTCTGAAAAAGCTGAAGATGGAAGATAGACATTTATTTCTTTTTATCAACTGAATAACAATTCAAAACAAAAAAATCAGCTTTGATCTCTAAGGTAAAATTCATCTAAGTGTCCATCTTAAGGTCTTGTTTCAAGATCTCATAACTCATCTCTTCTGCAGCTCTGCCAGGGATGGGATGAGAGTGTGTATCCAAGAGGAAGAAGATAAGCACTGTTGTGATTAAAGTCATTCCTGTATTTACTATTTTCACTAAAGCAAATATTTTGAGGGGTAAATAAGTCCACCCTGCAGCTTAGAATAGGCATTTTCGGAACATAAAACTAAATTTTATATTATTTTGATGCAAGGGTTATGGATCTTTAAGTTATTGCTGCTCGCTGGGTTAATATTTTTTATTTTTCTGTATAGATTGTCAGCCAAGAATCTATTTCTTATTAATTTTATTTAATTCTAGGATTTAATCATTCTGTGGGGTATGATTCATAAATCTGTGTTAAAGTTTCCTGTAATTACAAGAAAAGGATAACTTAAGCTTATGATCAAGTCTGAAAGGTAGCTTCTGAGCAGGCACAATATTTAGATTTAATAACTTTTTATTTGGTGCACTAGCAGCTTCTCAAACCTTGTTAGAGAGAAATAAAAATTTTCCTGTGTAATAATTTTTTCTATATTTGCCATTAAAAGGAAATAAAGAATATGATCCTCAATTTAAAGGCAAACTGAATGTATTTTTTTAAAAAGATAGCAAATAAAAGTCATCTAAGTGACTTAACAGCCATTCCTGCTCATGAGAGTGAAAAAATTCATGCTCCAGAATGTCAAATCATCTTAGAATTGTTGTTAGGTTTTAAAGTGTAGAACTAAAGTATTTGTTAAAGGACAGAACTCATAACAGCAGTTTGCTGATGGATATGGGATTTCCTGACACGCAGTTGAGTTGTGGATGGGCTTTAGGAGCAGGTGATATAAAACCTGAGCAAAATTGGATGAAATAACACAGCCTCAGAAAGAATAGAATTAAATGTGTGTCATTGGTCAGTGTGGTAATATTATTCATACTGGTTATCATAACCAGGAAGAATTCTTTCCTTCACTTAGAAAAGTCTGTGTAAGCATCCAATTGTCTAATCCTGACCATTTCCTTATTCTTCTGATAAAGTCCATGATAATTTATCCAGACTTGGATACATTTATCCAAGTCTGGATAATACTGTTAGTATCATTATGTGCTTTGATATTGCACTCTATAATAATATGTAGCTGCAATTTCTTGTTCTCTGCATATCTCCCCCTCATTCCTGCCAGCCCCCATGGGAGCCCTGTGCAATGTGTTCAAACTTCAAACCCGATTCAACCAATTACCTAAGCATTTGAGCAATTGGTTTCAAACTGTGTATCTAATGAATTTAAACTGCTTTGTTAATCTGAGTGTTTTAGAAAGACAAGATTTGAGGGTCTTCTCGATCTTTAATAATAAAACAATGAAACCTATAACCTTTTATAACACCTATAAAAGCTAACTGGTCTTGAAAAAGTTCCTGGCCTGTTTAATAGGCTGTGAAATCTCACAGTATCAGTTGCTGAAGATGTATTAGTCAGATGTTCTCTCTTTATATTTCCATTTTCAAAGTGATAATATGTACTTTAAAGTGATGTGAACTAAACTTTTGAACTTTAACTCCTATTCTGTGTTCTGGGATATTCTTATTAAAATAAGCAAGTCAAGATTTTCAGAGGTTGGTAAAATATTGTTTTCTACATCTACTTAGAAAAAAAAGCCTTAACTTCTAAGCAGAACTAATTCTAGGCATATTTCAAAGCAGGAGTATTGAGGAGAAAAAGAGTGCACAGGGATTGACCCTGGCTGGATGTCAGGCACCCACCAAAGCCTCTCTGTCACTCCTCTCTGCAGCTGGAAAAGGAAAATATAATAAAAGGCTCATGAGTTGAGTTAAGAATTGAAGAGAGAACACTCACCAAATACCCTCATGGGCAAAACAGGCTTGAATTAGAGATATTAATTAAATTTATTAAAAAAATCAAAGCAAGATAATGAGAACTAAAATACAACCTTAAAAACACCTTCCCTTCAACCCTCCCTCCTTCCTAGCTCTACCTCTCCCCTCAGCATTGGAGGGAGACAGGGAATGGGGGTTGTGGTCAGCTCATCACGTTTCTGCTTCTGCTCAGGGAGAGGAATCCTTCCCCTGCTCCACCATGGGCTCCCTTCCATGGGACACAGTTCTTGATGAACCCCTCCAATGTAAGTCCATCCTATGGGCAGCATTCCTGCCCAGACTGCTGCAGTGTGGGTCCCTCTGCCACGGGGTCAGTCCTTCAGGCACAGCCTGCTCCGGCCTGGGTCACCCATGGGGTCACAAGTCCTGCCAGCAAACCTGCTCCAGGGTAGGCTCCTCTCTGCACAGGTCTGCAGGTCCCTGCCAGGACCCTGCTGCAGCACAGGCCTCCCAGGGGTTCACAGCCCCCTCTCAGCATCCCCTGCTCCATTTTGGGTCTCCTCCAGGGACTGCAGGTGATCTCTGCCCCCTGTGCCCTCCAGGGGATGCAGGGCAGAGCTGCCCCACCATGGCTGCACCATGGGCTGCAGGGGAATCTCAGCTCCAGCCCTGGAGCAGCTCCTGCTCTTTCTTCTGCACTGACCTTGCTGTCCGCAGAGCTGCTCCTCTCACTTATTCTCACTCTCCTCTTCTCTGGCTGCAATTGCATCCATGCTATAACTTTTCAAAATTCGTAAGTATATTATCACAAAGGTCTTGCCCCCATTTCTAGTTGGCCCAGCCTTGGTCAGTGGCACATCTGTCTTGGGGCTGGCTGGAGTTCTGATGGAGGTGGAGGAACCTTCCAGCAGCTTCTCAAAGCCACCCCTATAGCCCCTTCCACTACCAAAACCTGGCCATACAAACCCAATACACTTTAATTAGGCTCTGTAGTATTTTACTTTTCTAAATTCAGGTCTAAAATATCAGTAGGATTGATTCACATAGCCCATACTTAGTCCTAAATAATAATAACTTTTTTGCTTTAAAACAGAGTGAATGTTAGCTGGAGAATAGATAATGTTGGATTTGGCTGCTTTACATAAAAGATTTGAAAGACGACAGGCAATCTTTTTTTTATAATACAGCAGTATTAAATGTAACTGTAAAAGAAAACTGAAAAGATATATGGTTGTCATTTATGCAATAATTTACTGTTTGCACAGATTCCGTAAAATGGAACATATGAAAGTGCATTAATGATCTTTTAATGACTGTTTTAAATGAGAATTTGCAGTTAATTTCTAATATTGCTTAAAATCTTTATGCTTTCTTTTTGCTCCTTTGACTCCAAAGAGGAAGAAATGACTCTTCCTTAGATAGGACTGACAGGAATTCAGAAGTAAAAGTTAACATAAAATCCAAGACTGTCTTGAGCAAGTATTTAATAAATGGGAGAAATATTTATCTATGACACATATTTCACAAAAAAACCCCTCTGTGAACATGCCACATTTATATATTTGTTCTCTGATTATTTTTATTATATATTTTAATTTGATGATTATATAAAGAGTTTAGCAGAAAAGAAATTTTTCTGCCATCTTGATTGAAATGACATTTAACTTACTATTTTTGAAAATAAGTAGTAAACAAACGATCAAAGAAAATGATGCTCTGGGCAGCAAAGTATACTAAAATCCCCACATAGTGGTGTAGGTAAGTTGGTGTGTCATTGATAAAACAAGTGTGCTGAGATCCTTTCCTCCCATGTTCTACAGTTCTCCCTTCCCTCTCCCTCTCCTACTGGGAAGCAATGGAAACTCATGAACTTTGGAAATTTATTCACATTATTCATGGCTGGAACTTCAGGAAGAGAGAATGTCAGGGAATTTAGCCTCTAATAACAATATGATAGAACTGAGACGCAGTCGCTAACCCAATTATGGATTGGTTGCAGTTGTTTTGATAGTCCATCAGATCTCAGTGTCTCACAGGGGAAAGCGTTCCCTTTGCTCTTGGGAAACGTGCCCAAACCATCCATCTCTTTAATAGGCACTGCTGGCAAATGTCAAATCCATGGATTCTGCTGGCATGCCTGGGAGAACACGAGCTGTCAATTGCTTTCAATATCATTTACATTACATGGGAAAGCAGGGAGCTGGGAAACACTAGAGTTCTTGATATTTGCATGCTGCTTTGCAGCATTCATCTGCCCTAAGAATATGTTGGCATTTTACCTCCGATAGTTGGGAGTGCTTTGAAAACAAGGACGGTCCAAACCCATTAATCACTCTGTTCTTTTCTGTGCTTGTGGCTTTCTGCCATTGTGATGGTCCCTGACAGCTGGAGCATCTCTTATTCAGGAATTAAGTTCTAACGTCACTGCTGCTACTAGGAAAAAATGTGGATGCTTTCCCAGCTATGTCTTACACATAGCATGAAATTATGTGTCAACCATTATTCATTGTTGTATTATGTTGGTTGCTGGGGAAGCCTGAGTTCGTGCTACAAAGGATAAGGACCCTTCAATGTTGGGGAGCTGCTTCTTTGTGAATAGTAATGGCAGAGCTGGCATGGGTCATCTTTTTCTTTTTCTTCCAGTTCCATCATCTCTGGGTCTGTTCTGGGATTTTTCTGAGGGGAGGGAGGAGGGCAGGTCTTTGTTGGTATTTAAATTGCAACTTCCCTGCATCCATCTTGTTCTTTATTCTTAAAGATCTGTAAAATGCCACACTCTTGGGTAAAGTGTTCTTTTGTCACTAATCAATTCTGCAAGCAATTTGTTTTGTTTCCTAAACTGGCAGTGTGAGTTTTTCTTAAATATTTTTTTAGTTTACACAAATAATGTTGCTACAGTTCTGTCAGATGCTAATGGATTTGGATTTTTTTTCATTAGAAATTTAGTGGTATTCTGCGTCTCCTAATGAATGCTATCAAGGAAGGGTTATTTAACTATGCCTACATATTTAAAACATTTGGGGGATACTGATACAAAACAAATCACTTGGTTGTACTGAGGAAACACCCAAAATTCTACGGAGCAGATTAAAATGGATACTGTATTTTGATTTGAGTTCTTTTGTCTTTCCATAAACATTAAAATGAACAAATTAATGAAAAAAAAAACCCAAAGTTACTTTAAGAGAAGTGAAGGAACTTCTTATATAAACTTTGTTTTGAAGTGTTCAATGGTATTTTTTTATCATCACAATTGGAGCTTTACTTTTGGTGATCAGCAGGTTTCAAATGCTGGTAAACACAATATATTTAATGGCCATTCTCCTGTTCTGTGTTGTTTGGAAATACACCTTAGGGAATAAACACTGGAGTAGCAGTGGCAATGATGATTCATGTAGATAAAAAAAAATTTACTTGCTTCAGTAAGCATTATAAAAACCAAATACACTGAATAATTTAATGTATTTAGTGACTTCACATTTGCTAGCAATACAGCTACCTTTCATTCTAAGAGAATAATACAGACTTTTCTATTATTTAATTAAATTCTGCTGCAAATACAAAATAAACATGTTGTACAAGACTTCTAATTTTGTAACATAATTTCATTAATGATGTTGTAAGTAAAGGTCAGTGGTACAAGATGCTTTTAGACATACAGAATGCATGTCTTTGTAATCTCCCTTCTGTATTTGTATGCTAGTGTGCATGCTTTTCTGTCTGGTGCCCTCTGACTCAGTTCCTCAAAGGCATATGATAAATACTTAGCTCCTAGAACCTTTGCTTTTCTGCCATGTGTCCTTGGCAGTGGAGTGGCATTATTTGGATCTCAGATGAAATTTTTAGGTACAGACTCATTCTTGAATTTTCTTTCAAATAGCACTTCTGGGAGAATGCTGTAATAAAGTACTTACTGATGATAAGTGGACAGGTGGCCCATAGGTGTGTTGGTATGTATTACCAAAGAATGCCTGAGGTTGGAAAGACCTTCCAGAGATCATCTCGTCCCCTCTTCAAAGAATCAACTCTGTTGCCCAGTTGATTTTTCTAGTAGCTTCAAGGATGAGACTCCATAACCTTCCCTTGGCAGACTTTTCCAGTCTTTAGCCACTCTCATGGTTTTGGTTTGTTTTTTTCTCTTAATGGTGAGATAGAATTTCCTGGATTTCAGTTTGTACTCTCTGCATTTTGTGGTCTCACTGAGCATCACTGAGAAGAGTCTCCTTCTTCCTTACTCCCTCCCATCAGATATTTGTGCACACAGACAAGATCCCCCTTCTCAGGGTTGTTGTCCCCTGAGATTCTCCTCTGGGTTGCTGTTCCCAGAGGTAATAAGGTTTTCCGTCTTCTCTTTGCCCTAAGTGTTACACACCAGAGGTAGAGACGACAAGCTGAGCCTTCCAGTGCATGTTTCCAAGGTTGTTTATTCTCCATTATCTCAGTTCTTTCTCAGCTCTGCAGGGCGTCCCCAGCAGAGCAGGACACGCGGCAGACTGGGGGGATCAGAGGGTCCTGCACCTTATGTACAGTACCCCTGACCCAACCACTGTCTACAACGTACTTTTAATTTACAAAATTTTACCAATGCCTACTACCTATGCTAACATGTCGTTTCTACTCTAAACCAATGTCTGAAATCCAACTCAGCAAAAGATGGGGGACGAGAGCAAGAACAAGGAGCACAGGGGCCACTCCCCAATTCCTCCATCTTGTCTCTTCAACCCCATATACTGAGAATCCTAGATTCTACATTTACATTCTATGATAAACGAAATACTCCTTATTTTGAATTTTCTCAGCTTGTGATTCTTCATACAATGTGGGCATTCACTCCCATGGCCAGGGATCAGAGGCAGTGTCCTCCTGGGCTCTGTGTGAGGCTGGTTGACCCCTTTGTACAGATCCCAGACCCACCTGTCTGGTCTCCAAACCCTCCAGGGTGGCCAGAGGGATGTTCTAGACTCCGACATGCCCTGAGCCTTCTTTTCTCACAGGTGAACACTCCCACCTCTCAGTCTCTCCCCACAGAGCAGCTTCTGCATTCCCTTCTACATCCTTCAGTCCTGACCTCTGCCATCTCGTGCTCCCTGCAGCCACAGTCATGGAAGCGAAATCCTTGTGATCAGTAGCAGCTGCAGAATCAGTTATTGACTTGCAGGATCCATCCCCTCCTCCTCGTTGTGTGCACTGTGTTTCCTGTTGGCTGGGTGCATTCGTGTCTCTTACTGTGTTACCACAGCAGCCAAGGAGGCACTTCCATGGAACAGGGAGGAGCTTCTCTGGCAGCAGCACCACGAGCTCTGAGGGGTTTCTTTGGCCACAGATGTTCTGTGGTGGGGCTGTTCTTTATAATCCACATTGCACTGTTACTTCCTTTGCTCTGAGTAGTTTCACTCACAGAATTTGTGTTAAGTGGTTCAGATGTACTGCAGTTGTTCTCAAGCACACTTACCTGTGTTACATTACTGTGCAAATCAGACCATGAATGAAGATTTCCCCCTATCCCAAACTGGCATTTAGGATGGAAATGGCTGAGAAATGAGGAAGTTGATGTCTGATAATACAGACATCTGAGTTACTTTCATGTAACTCGAGAGCTGTTTTTCATTAATCTCCGTAAAACCTTCTTCCCCTCCTGCCCTCACTCAGTTGTCTGAAGTTCACCTGTGTGCCTGCAGAGTATTGAGAGTTGTCATTTATCACAGTAAAGTCATGAGTTGGAAGTTGCAAACCTTTCTCTGTTGTGGTTATTGATCCTGTGTGTCTTTGAACGGGTTGGTGAAGGCAGAACAAACAAGCCCTGACACTTGTTTTGAGCATGTACAAAAGTACATTTTGCACACATAGATGGGTGTAGATGTACCTCTCACAGCCATCTGTCCTGCTGATGCGCTGCTGCTGAGTTTTTTTGCTGAATAAAAGCAGAAAAAATGACATTTGCTACAAGAAATATGATGGTGCAAGGTGCAAGTGGCCAGAGCCCTTGCCTTGCCCTCAGCCAAGTTCCAGTAGGATTTACATTTCCTAAGAGTAAACCAAAGCATTGCAGAGCTGGATTATTGACTTAAATGACTGTTAACTATCAAACTGGAATCCAAATGGGAATATTTATCTGTAAGAAAGTTTGCTATGGATTTTGGTGGAACCTTTCTCTATTTATTGAAGTTGCCTTGAAAGCGATATCCAAGAATGTTGTGTTGGGAGTGCAAAGTATGAAAGAGGAAACAAAACTACTTTCTGGTACTTATAAAACATTTCTATTTTCCTTGATTATATTATTCAACAAGAAAACCCCAGTAAAATCTAATTATGTCATAAATAAATTAATCTGAGAGGTCTTATGATATCTTTTAATATTAATTTAAATTTGCAATAAACAGAAATTTCTCTTTGGTTGTTTCAAAGAAATGGAAAATATTTTATTCTGTGCAAGGTATATTTTCAATATGCATAATTCTCAATATATTAAAGCAAGATGGATATCAGCATTCTGTCTGAATTATTAAAATACATTTTTCTTTTTACTTTTGACAGTTTAGTCAAAACAATTGATTAAAATTAATGTTAGTTAATAAATAAATGAAGACTGCAAACCCAGCTATTTAATAACATAGGACTAAGCTCAGTTTAATTACCTGTCAGTTGCAATGAGCTAAGAACATAAATAGAGATGGCTCCAAGGGTTGCACTGATGGCAATAATTTGCTTGTTGACTACACTCTGAGAGACTGAGGTGAAGTACAAAAAGAGGGTTAAAGGGTGGATTGCTGCACATCAATAAAGTTGCTGCAGATAGGACACTTTAGTGAACATCAGAGCATGGGCATCAATTTCTATTATATTTTAGCAACTACAGTCAATATCTTATTCTTTTTAAATTGAATCTATTTATTTTTAAATATTTATTTTGACATTTCTGTGAAGTCTTATAGAATAAATGCTACATCAAAATAGAAGTTGCTTTTCCAGAAAACTTCCCTTGTCAAAAGTTACAGGACATATTATTTAGCAAGTTAGCAGGCATCTTTAGAAGACTTAATGTCAGTTGTCATTTTAGTAGTTTCTGTTTTTCTTTCTAGAGATAAAGAGTTAATTTATTTCATTAAATCTCTGCTGACTCTTTCAGACTGATGATACACTCAGGCTCATAGTAAAATTAAGAAGTGGAAACACTATACTAAACTTCTGCATTTTGAAAGGTGCAATCCCACCTGTGTAATCTGTTCAGCCTCTAGAGAAGAATGAAGGAGTTCTGATACCTTCACTCTGTCTTTTGTTCTTGTGCTGAAAAACATCTTGATTACCATTGGTAAATAGAAAATGGTAACTTCTGTATTTTGTTTTCAACAGGTTCTCGTTTCGGGTTGCTGGAACAGCAGACAATTGTCTTCTAACCTTATACCCGTACTTGGCATTGCACTACTCTGGTCAAAAAATTATCTGGAGAAGCAGTAAGCAGTCAACACTTTAGCTCTGAAATTACATTATGTCCCTTAGTATTATCAGTGTTTTCAGGGTGATAATAGGAATGGGATCTTCAAGAAAGCATTTTACCTCATTTATTGCAGGGGGATACTGCAGTTAAACTTTTAAAACCATTTAATAGCTTCAGTTTTCATGTTGAAAATGAGGACAAGTTGTGTAAGTGATTAGGTAATATTTATTGAAAAATATTGAACAAACAGAAAACTTCCAGATTGTTTTGTGAAGTGTTTTAAATATGAATAAGGAAAACAGCCAAAATGTTAGAGAATTAGTTAATTTGAGTTGTATTGCTAGATAGTGCTCACATGTTTTGAAGAAAGCAAAAGAGAAACCACAGGATGGTTTTTTAAAATGTGATCGTTATTTGCCTGTTGGGAATAGTTTTCAGGGTTTTCTAACTCCTGTCCTTGAATGGAGAAGGGCACAGTTATCTTTTAAGGCCTAATAAAAACCTGTGGTCAGAGAGCAGAAATATTTTTATCTGCATTATATCACCCTGCCTGCCTCCCTCTGCCTGCCTCTCTCTAAATCTCTGCCCCACTCCTGAACCCATCTCTGCTGCCTCTGTGATCTGTAATCTCTGTGTGTGGCTGTGCTTGTGGGAAGAGATTGGGATCCTTGTATAATTCAGGTTGGAAGGGATCCCTGGGGGCCACCTAGTCCAGCCTGCTTAAAGCAGGTTCAGTGTGGGGTAAAAGATTCTGGTTTTTATAGCTGTATATGTGATCTGATGTGTTTTGATGAAATATAGAAGTTTTTCAGGTAAGCAAGGAAGTCCTTAGACCTGAGACAGATTTAGCATCAAAGACTGAGTTCTAAGACTGCTTTAACTAAAGGAGTGTGTCACTCACACTATATGTGAGTATTTATGAGAAAAGAGAATTGATACTTGGGAAGTTGAGAAACAGATTAGCAAGAAGACAGATAATGTTTTGGTCTTTGTCACCCAAATGGAAGAAGATAGGGATATGAACAACATCATTCAGGGATCATAGCACAATTAACTGAAGATAAGAGGGGAAAAAAGTATTATCTCTTCTAATGTGTATTTTTTTGTTTCTTTTCTTTATTTTTTGTGACCAATAGACCATTTTTTGCAAGCTTGTTTTTTAAAGATGCTTTGTACATTTCCATTGAGGATTAAGAAAAAAGTAGAGTGATGGTTTTACAATAAATATAAATAAATAGTAGGGTATTCCTGTCCTGCATTGATTGCTTATTGTTTTTTTCATACATCAGTTTGTCAGTTTTGAAGGAAGTCATTACTGCTAAATTCCTTGAGTCTTTTTAATATGATTTTGTGTAGACTGTGTTGATGTGGAATGCTGTTTAATGTGACCAAACTATATCTATACAACACAGCGCCTTTGAAAGGCATCCAGGAAGGCTCTGCCTCCACTCTGACACCATGCTCTTGTTTTACTTCCTACAGATGATAAAAATAACAGTGCCAGCAATCAAAAGTTAAAAGATAATCATAGGGAGGTCTTCCTTCTCTTAGTGGTGTGTTTGCTTCTCTGGAAGCTACACTTGGTGCCTCTTTTGTTTTGGACTGACAACAGAGGGTCCTCCCATCCTAGCTCAGGCCAACGTGAGAATGTCAGAATATCTGTTATTTCAGAACTGATGGATTGATAAAGTTTACTTCTGAGTTTGGTTTGTAAAATACGTGTTGTGGAGTCTGAAAGAGCTTTATAATGATGTACTGAGACTCATTACACAGCTGGGAACAAGAAGTCCTTAAGAATATTTTGTTCATGAGACAGAATTCTTGAACTAGCATTGTTCTGATAGGTGCTTTTCAGCAAGTAGGAAGATACATCAGTCAATGGGGAAAAAAAAAAGGCAGCATGAAATTTTTTTGGGACCCCAGTCTAATGACCAAAGTGAGATTTTTGAGTCAAATAAGAACTGTTACTTGATTAATTGAAGTGTGAAGTAGACAAAAATATAGAAGTAGGTATTAATTTCTAATTTGTTAGAGCACAGACACTAAAATATGTTTTCTCAACTGCAACTTCAATCTTTTTTTACAGACAATAAAGACTTCAGCACTGGAGAAATTGTTCTACAGCCGTGTTTAACACCATCATCTTCACATAGTTATTCCACAAGTTCTTTAGGTGTAGCTGACGACTCAGTCTTTGAATATTCTACATCAGGTATAGTACAGCACATAAAATCAATCTAAAGAATGAGCCTCTTTTGTCCACATAGTATTGGTTTTTTCTTCTTAAATCCTAGTAAGATCTTTTTTTATTCACAAAGGTATCAATTGATTTTATTTTTGCATCATTTATGAAACTGCAACAGTGGTTAAAATGCACCTTCAGAGATGGAGTCACTGAAGTTATTTGTGCTATAAGGAAAAGTATTTGTTTTCTTAGTTACTTTTTTATGCAATGATGTTGTTGATGTTAACAACTAATGGTTGTTAAAATAGATAAGTTATAAGCAGATCAGACTTTAGCAGGGAGAAAGCCTAACAGAGGGGAAGAAATTCCAAAGGCTTATAGATGTAGTCAGAGTTGTAGCTGTACAATAACTGTTAAAGTGAACTTGCAGTGACTGGCAGGCAAAGCTGTATGTGTTAGAACTGTGTGTGGGACTGATCCTTTTAAAATTCTGGCTGGAGTTTTGTAAGCCATGCCTGAATTTATTTTTTCCTGGTTGGATAATGCTTTTTGCTGAAAGTGAAATTAGATTTCAGTATATCATTTGTTCAATTCCTAAGACGTGTATATGTAATTTAAATTGGTTTTTCCTAAAATAAGTTGATCATTTGTTGTCTGGCAGTTTTTTATTCTTTAAAAACAATTGTGCGTTGAATGTTTTTGAACTAGAAAAAAACGGAGAAATAAGAAATCTTTCTGGATGTTTTATTTTGTGTGTATCATTCAGGGAGTGTCACTTATGAAAGTGGGAGCGATGAATGTGGAAGTGAAGAGAATGAAACAGCAAGTGAAAAGAGTGGAACTGACAGTCAAAGTGATGATGGGAAAGGAGATAAACGTGTATTATCATTTTTTCCTGATGAAGATAAAGATGAGTACACCTTCTTTCAAAGGACCCTGAGTGCTGTGAAGAGTTGGTTCACACTCTTTGGCTGGTCTAAGGGACAAAATCCCATTTCAGTACCTGATTCACTGAGACGGTAATTCATGTCTGTGTAGAACTAACTCCTGTCTATCTCATAACAGGCTAACAGATCTACTCAAGTGGTTTGGGTATGATCTAAGGAGTATAAAAACATTCTAATGCACAGTTTTCTATCAAAAATTGTAGCTTCTGTATGGTGCTAATATGAAAATGTCATTCAGGTGTTAGATTTTACTTTCTAAAATATATTTTTATGATACTGCGAATCGTAATGCAGCGTATGTTAAATATGCAGTTCAATCTGTATGTCACCTTCTTAACTGAAATTGATTCTCCTCTGAGAGTGAGAACAGTTCTAGCCTTTGTCCCTTCTTTGGTGGCATAAGTAAGTGCTTTAACAATACATCTTTTTTCCACCACATAATCTAAAAATCAAGAAACAGATGAGAAAGAATATTTTAGAATCAAGAGTCTTGCGAGCACTCTTGAAATATATTGGTTGTGGTGGCCTCACTTATTTGATCTTATCTAGCTTGGTAGTAAATAGTGAAGAAGCCACTCTCCTAGGAAACAATCACATAGACATTTATAAAGATGATAAAAATCCAAGCTGTGTTTGGTAGAAGGCTTTTACTTATGAAAAAATAAATATTCCATGCAGTTCAAAATTCTTACTTTATTATGAAAGTTCTGTAAAGATTAAAAATGTACTTTTCAACCTTCCTTGCTGCTGTTTTTAATTCATGATTTGTTAAGTTAGCCTTGTTATACATGTAATTGTAGCTCATTTTGTGCATTTAGAAGAATAACATCAAAGGCTTTTTCTCTCCTAGTGATGTGTGTATAGTCCAGCTAACTATTGAACAGGAAAAGAATTTTAAACGAAATGTTGACAAAGATAAGGGTTTTTATGAGATGATAGTGCATCTGAATGGAGAACCAATACCAGGCATTGCAGCGAGCCAGTCATTGCCCTCTGATCCAGTGGAAAGAATGTTCCAGCTGTACTGGCAGCATTCTGAATTGCTTTCCTTCCTTAAGTAAGTACAAGTATGATGAGATATCCACGCATGCACCCTTTCTTTCCAATTTTTAAAATTAGCATTCTTCAAGCCTAGTTCTAACTGGATGGTATACAGTGGGTTTAGGGTTTCCTTTATTCTTTTTGTGAGAGAAGATGTATATATTATAACCTTTGATTTATTTTTACCAAGGTTATCTACAGTTTACAGTAATCAAAGTGTCCTTTGGTAGGGTTATATCCAACAAAGGAATTCCACAGGAGCTCTGCTTCCTTAATTGCAAAAGATGACTCATAACCTTTCTTCTCAGACAGACTCAGAGGACAGTCAGTTCAAGTTTTTCATTTATGATCTCACCATTTCACTGATGCTCTTGATGGAGCCTGATGACTCTTATGTGCAATCTTCCCATTGAGATTTTCCAGGAATCTAGGAATCTTGAAACTAGCATAAGTGATGTTTATTGAATACTTTAAAATGATGAGTTTGGGGTTAAGTGGATTCCAATCCTTTTTGCTAAAAATAACAGCAATTGGAAAGAGTTCCTTAAGTGTTTCTAATGTGTTTCTTGGGATTTTTTTAAGCTCTTTAATAGTTAAATTTTAATAAAAAACATCAGTTTTACTGAGCTTTGGCTGTTCAGTCATGGATGTATTCAGAACAGAACTGAAGCAGCAGCTGGTTGGTCAAGGCTAAATCCAGTGCTTCTGTAAATGCATTGATGACTGATGGTTGTTGAGGTCAAATAATCACATGTGAAGTTGTAATCCACATTAATCCTTAAATCTATTAAACCATAGGTTTGCATAGAAAAGTATTTCTAGCTGGACTCCTTTGCTTGTATGTAGTTTGATGATCTTGGAGATCTTTTCCAACCTGAACTCTTCTATAATTAATTTGATGCTCATTTTGTGCTTGATGTTATCACATCCTGTTAGTTTTCTGCCTCTGCTAGTTTGTGTGAATTCTGTAAGATTTCTTTGTGCCCTTCATATATGGACCTACTTTTGCTACTAACTAATTTTAGGATCATCTAGAATATTTGCATTTCCTCACAGGTATTTATAGATCATAGTGCAAAAATGTCTGATATCTGCACTGCTGGCATGACTGTGTATAATGACGAGAAGACATCTAAACCCAGCTGAGACAGGAGTAATCTATCTGTGATCTGCTATCCCTGCACACTCACTGTGATGTGGGGAAAGTCAGCAGATAGTTCTTGGCTTTCTTACACCAACCACTACTTCCTGGTCAAATAAAGCATAATTTGTATCTCAAATTTTCCACTTGCCAAGGCAGGTGAATGGTGCTCGGTGTTTCAAGCAACATTCCAAGTATCAGTTTTGTTGTTCTCCAGTCAAAAGGTTTCTTTTGTGCAATACCACAGGAGTAAAGGAAAAACTTGGGTATTTTACAGTACAAACAGGTTGTTGTAACAGAAAAATGTCTTAACAGTGTGAAAATTTTGGACAACTGGCTTCATGTTTAATAGTAACCTGAATGAAGAGGAGTTTTGTTAAGACGGTGATCCTCGGTAGCAAAATGCAGCCAATTGTGAGAACATTACACAGAGCTTTGCTATGATGTCTGTAGTGTAGTGACTTTTTCCCTCCTCCCCAAATGTCAATTAATGCAAAACCAGCATATTGGCATGCAGCCTTGTTACGTGCTTTTCTTGGAATGAAAATGATGGATTACACCTATTCCTATGTATTTGCCAAGTAAAAAGATCAAAAGAAAGATAGGATACCTGAAAACATTAATATTGTATAGATTTCTTATTTTTTTCATTTGGGAGGAGCTGAAGTTTAAAAGGGATTTCATGGAACTGAGTTTATGGGTTAGTGGAAAATGGGAATTTCAGACATGGTGAGTTTTAGAACCAGACTGCTAACTTGGTGCTATTTTTGTGTCCCTGGCTAAAATACTTTTGTTTAAAAAATATACTAGTTAATTGTATAAAACATGAAATTTCAGTAATTTGAAAAGATAAAGAATAGTTTTCCAAGTAAAATATGGAAACTGAAATTGTACTCTTACTAGAAAAATTTAATTCTGTGAGAAGAGTAATGACTTGTCATGATCCTAATTGCAAACTGTGATATTTGACTTTTAATGTACAAATGAAATTTATTTTGAACTGTATGGTACTGAAAAGTATGATAATTTCATTTGAATGAAAGACTGGTTGTATAAGAAGAAATACTAGTTTAATTTTTATTCCCATTAACCATTTTAAAAACTCAGAACAATTTAAATCTATACATGCTATGATAATCTTCCTGACCTAAAAGTCAGAAAGCTTTTCTGCTTTCCTTTGATAAATAAGGTTCTCCTTTCTTTCTAGCACATGCGTTTAAACTGTGTCATTTGGGATAAAGAATAGTCTTTCTTCACTTGGAAATTAATTATTTTGGTATTCAGTTTAATGAAGTTGCCTTTTGTTACAGATATTACTTTTCTTGTTGCATTTATAAGTAACTTGAGAAGAGATGGCAGGTCCACGGAGAGTTTTGAAATCCCTTTGCTTACACCCATTAGGCTTCCAGTATCATTTGTAAATATGAAACCGTAGACATAAAAGCATCATCAAGTTTTAATTCTGCTGATGTTATGCAACACTGGTCATTTGGCTTTCACATAGAAATGGATATTATTTGTTTTGATGTTTTGTGTTATAATAAATCCTTCATGGAGAAGCAATGCTTATAAAGAAGCCAATCTGTCCAGAGTTATATGTTCTTTTAGTGTGTAGTTGTAGCCATAGGAATGGAACATGAGTTTCTATCCATGGAGCTCCTGTAAGCAATTAATGGAGCTGGACCACCAGTCCAGAGACTGTTCAGATAGAGGAGATTCCACAAAGGTTGAACAACTTGAAAAAATTGGATTTCTTTTAAAAATAATTATCTTTCTTATTACCTTTTCCTGCTTTGTGATTTCAGAAGTCAAGGAGCATATCTTTCTCACATTATGCCAGAATTTCTGCTTGCACCTGAAGATTATGAGATATGGACTGAAGTGAATACTGGATTGAGGGTAGGTAGGTTTGGTGTTTTTTCTCTCTTTAACAAAGCCTACGTGCTTAGTTTCAGTCCTTTGAATACTGGTGGAAGTTCTTGGTGGACCACGAGTGTTCTTACTGTGGTGACTGTTTTGCATTGCATAAATCTAAGCACATGTGTGAGACTAAGCAGGAATTGAAACAGACTCCAACATTTACATTCGTCTCCCTGTTTCTTTTCAGTTTCTTCTGATACCATTGATACCTATTATTAATGTCCAGCAGATATGTTTTAAAGTAGAGATTGATTATCATACAGTACAGATTTTACGATGTTTAAATAAAGCATTTTGTGTGTTTTCCCCATTTCCCGATTTCTGCTTTCAACTCCTGTCAATTCTTTATTCTGGTTCTTATTCCTGAGATAGCAGCAAACTGTAAATGATTCTAATATTGGTCACTATTGCACTATAGTAGATGTTATCACCCATCTATGCCATTGATTTATTAATGTCCTCTTGTGAATTTCCTATCCAAACTGATGAAATGAATATTGAAAAGAATTCCCATCCTTTTATCTGAAGTGTTTCACACCTGAAGTGAGGAGAGGCAGCATGAGAAGCTCAGGCAAATTAAGTGACACGCCTATTTTCGTTCTGGAGCACACAACGTTTGAGACCATGAGCAAACGAGCTTGGACAGATGTGCTGGTGCAGATATACAAGGTAAACTGCAGATATATTTACTACCAGATTCTACGGAACTGATGGCCAAAAAGCTTTGTTAAAAAGATCTGTGCTATATTGGAAGTTTATTTTTTCCCAAACACATCTCTAAAATTAAATACTTTAAAGTATTTCATTTCCCTCTAACAGAGAAGGAAAAAGAGTGAGTGAGAATATTTTAATTTTCTTTAAAACTTTATAAATGTGTTAATATGTTCCAACTAGGAAATATTATATTAGAACAGTCTGCAATTTGCAGTACTAAATGTTATATAAATATTAGTGCAAATAAAGAAAACTCTATCATGCTTTTGTGTTACCCTACTTAGAAACCCTTTTCACTGGACACAATTGCCTAGATGTATAACTGCAGCATTTATTACTTTACATTCAAATGAAATTTTTAAACAGCTAAACATTTTTTTATAATACCTGCTCTTTATAAAATATGATCAACTTGGTCAGTATAGACTTGTAAAATTTTGTTCAATTTTATTTTTACTGACGGTAGAGAGAAAACTTGGATGTCTTGTTTTCCAAAGTAAAACTTACATGTTCATCAGCGATCAGTACCATTTATGTGCCTAAAAGAAAAATTTATTTCTGTTCCAAGGGATGGAAAACAGATTAAAAATATAGCTAATATTTGGGCTTCCCAGTACAAGTCAGACATGGATGTACTAAGTGTGACTTCAATGCATCCCAGAGATGATTTAAGAGACTGGAGGGTCCATCTGTCATTTAGGGAGAAAGAGCTGAGAGCGTTCAGCCAGGAGAAGAGCAGGCTCAGGCAGGGGCCTGTGTCTAAATGTGTTTCATTGCCTGAGGGGAGTTGGTTGTGAAGAGGACAGTGCCAAACTCCTCATTAGTGCCTCATGACATGGTAAAAGGCACCAGGAATGAGCTGAGATGCAGGAAATACTTTAATACTTTAAACTTAAGAAACTTTTTTTCCTGTCAGAGGTCACACGCTAGAATGGATACCCTGAGGGGATTGTGGAGTTACTGTCCTTAGAAATAGCCAAAGCCCAGCAGAATGCAATCCTGGAAAAGCACTCTGATCATTCTTGGAGCAGGAGATTTGGACCAGGCAATCTCCAGAGCTGCTTTCCAATCTCAGCTATTCCCTGATGATGTGATTATTGATTGGAAAAGCACAATAAAAAATAGAGATGAAACAGTATGTGTACATGGGCTGAGACAGATGACTTAAGAACACATGGGAACACGGGTGTGGAAAAATGCAATCAGTTAGCAGAAAGCAAGTCACTGCTGTTCTTTCAGTTTGCTGTAGTATTCATAAGTACATGATAGACGAGAACAGAACAAAACCCCACCAAAATTAATAGTATGTGTGTATGTTTTGTTGTATGGGTTTTGATTTTTTTTTTCCTGATGAGATAAAACCCTAAAAAATAGGTAGCTTGAAATGCCTTGATTCAACTGGGTTTTACATCAGTCAGGTCAAGGACACCTCCAGTATCAATCCAGGCTGGGGGATGAACAGATCATGAGCAGCTCTGGAAGTGCTGGTGGATGAGAGGCTGGACATTAGCCACCCATGTGCTTTTGCAGCCCAGAAAACCAAATTTGCCCTGAATTTTATTTTAGGCCTTTAATGTGAATTGTTTCAGAAGAAACAACCAGTGTAATATGGACCTAAATAAGCAACAGGGTCGTGAAAGATACAATTTGAATGTTGTCTATAGATTGTGCTGGACATCAGTAGCTCAGCAATTAGTGCTTTGGGTAATTACTTTGCACAATAATTCTTGGAATACAGATGACCTTGTGGTTTCACAGGGTTCATCAAAACTTGGAGAAAAGCAAAAAAAATATTTAGAGTCAGAGAATATGTCAAGTTGGAAGGGATGCATGAAGAGCACCAAGTCCAACTCTCAGCTCCTCACAGGACTACCTAAACTAAACCATATGACTAAGAGCATTCTCCAGATGCTCCTTGAGCTCTGACCACTGACCACTCTGACTGACCACCCACTGAGTGCAGAACCTTTTCCTAAAATCCAAACTTACCCTGTTGCAGCTTCATTCCATTTCTTTGTGTCTGTATGCTGATCATTAGACAGGGGAGATTGGCACCTCCCTCTCCTCTGCCCTCCTTGAGGAATTTTTAGACTGTGAGTCACTCTTCAGTCTTCTCCAAGCTGAACAAACCAAGTGATCTCAGCAACTTCTTGTTTGTCTTGTCCTTGAGACCTTTCACCATCCTGTGTAGTGGTTATGTAGGTGCTAATGTGCAATCTCCTAAACCTTTCCTAAACTAGCAAACCTTTTGAGTTTGAAGTGTTTTTTTCCTGTATCTGTCAGCTCAAAATTCTTTTAATGGTTTGTGCTTTAAAGCATTTTTATCATTTCAGGTGTTTGTTCTTCCACGCGTTTCTTCCCGTGTTATCCCTGACCCATCGAGCTTGGAAAGCTTGCAGAACATGCCAGGAATAAAATCAGAACCTTTAAGCAGTAATGTATATTCTCGATATGAGCGAGCTGTCCTCGTGTGGTTGAACAAAAATTATGAGAAAAATCGAAAAATTGTGTGGAAAGATAGTCAAAGAGGTGAGATAATTCTTTCACTACATTCTTTCTTCTAATACTCCTTTTGTAAACTTTTGCAATTGTTACTCATGGAGATATTGTGGCAACTTGATACTGCAAGTATTTTTTTGGTATAAGGCCTACCCATATGTATTTCCTTTCTTTGTGTTTCTGTGTTCCAAGATCAGCATCTTTTGATTAGCACTGTTTATGGTGGATCTTCTGTGTTCTGTGTCCTCATAGTTTTTAACTAGGCATAAAGGGTGATGTGAACCTTCTCACTTTCTTCTTTCCAATAATGTTGTCAGGAAATGCTAACAGTAATTACTTTACCTTAATATTCCTGTTTATAGTCAGACACAGTTGTTACTATGTGTGCTTATAGTGGTATGTTTGAGAGCTAGCTTTTCAGAATTTTTACAATATTTTTGTATGTCCTTTATTCACTGCCATTTGAGAAGGCAGTAGAGACCAAGGTTCCAGATTACAAATCTGGTCCTGCTTGCAAGAGGATATTGATTCTCGTGATTGCTTGAGTACAGCTAGATAAAAATTAACCTTTCCATTTAGGACTGATCCAGGCAGTTCTGGTATTCAGATCTGATAAACTGTTCAACCACTAGTAATTACTACTTTTATTTTCTTTCATGATTCTTTTTTGCTTCTTGGCCCTAGCTGCCTTTTTCAGCAGTAATTTTGGCTATGTGATGAACACCAAGAAAGGCCAGTCTGGTGATAAGCAGGGATGACCTCCAGAATGGCTCATAATGCACATATGGAAAAAATTTTCTGTTGTCATTTTTTGCCTCAAGCGATTTCTGACCTCTCTCAGTTATGGATAATCTATTGGGATGTCATTTTCCATAAGTCTCATTTGGGCAGAATCTTGATTTTGCATATGCTTTGGCTATCCTTTTGCTTTTCTCATTTTACTGTGTAGAAACAAATTGTAATGGCTATTCTCAAATATGTTGAATATTTCTGCTGGTAAGATTGAAATGTTAGTCTATACCTCCTGCTCCCAACAGAAACTAGCTGTTTTTGCATAGTCTGGGTCTGGTCTTATGATTAACTCAGGGATCTCCCTAGCTAAATAACAAGCCATGCAGTAGGTAGGTGTTTTTGCAATAAATTGTTTTTTATTATCTGTGCCTGCTTTAGTGGAGTTTTCTAACAGCTGCAAGCACTGCTCTGCTGGGCTTTTCTGAGCCCCCTGTGTGGAGATGACAACTTGCTGAGAGAACGGCTCTGTGTGGCCAGGATTATGGTTCTCTGTGAATGCTGCATGGATAAATTCCTCATCCCCTGTCTGTCCTCTGGATTGCAGGCTCCAGTAATGCCTGGGTGTTGAGTCATGGCTGGCCTTGTCCTGGTCTATGGGAGCTCAGTGGGGAGAATCTGAGTGCCAAAATATATCTTACTTAACATTAAATTTTAATTGGGTTATAGTCTCTAAAGATGAGAGGAGTGAATCTGAATCCTAAAGTGCAGATTGAGTGGACATTACCAGACAAAAAAGCTGCAGATGTCCAAGTGAAATATGGACTAAGGAAGCATTGAAGGAGCCAATTATTGAAAGTGTTATTTTAGTTGCCTAAGAGTATGTAATGAATTATAATATAAAAATGAGGGGTCTGTTTTTAATGAGTCATCATGTAGTTACCAGCACTTGTAAAGTAGGGATTTTTACAATGATTTAGTTCTAAGGGCTCCCCAAAATTGGCACCCAAAAAGAGCAATTTAATTACAGTATTGATGTTCTCAGAAAATAATAATAACTTCTGCTAAATCGTGCTGTCAATACAGATAACTCACTAGGCTGATATATTAATTAGTGCAAATCTGATTGTAGCTTTGACTCTGGGTCACAGTGAGGATGAATTCTGTGGTTATTGCCGGGGACGTTCATCTGCATTACAGTTCTCGCCTACAATTTCACTTAATTACACTTTTCTGTTTTCAGAGAAGTGCAAGGTTGGAATGAAAAGGCAGTTTATATATCCTTCCTGCATATGGGAAGTTACAGATACTGCCTTGCTATATCAATCTCTTTATAGGTTTTTTGGTTCATGAGTTCTGTATTGTCTTTTCTGTAGCGCACACAGAAATAACTTGATGTATGTACATAAGGATGCCCTTTTCTTTTGCTTCTACTTCCATTTCTCGCCCCAAGCTGCATAAATGAGCATCGACCAAGATCTAATAATCCAAAATAAGAGAGAAAATTCTGAAAAATTGTCAAATTCTTAGTCTTGCTGTTAGGCCCTTGCATTATGAAAGCGTTTAGTTGTGCAATCTTACACTGTTTTGTTTCAGAGATGACCTGCCTCAGTATCACTTGGAATCCTCTGTTTTAGCCTTCCCTTTCCTCTAGCTTGTTTTGCTTTTACTGCCTCAGAATGAATTGGTGTCTGCTACTGTGCTGTTCTTTCTGCCAAATGAGGCAAAGAATCTGAAGGCAAAGAACACAGAAAAGACTTGATGGACTCAACACCTTCTTTTTTATCTTGGTCTTTACTGTTTAAGGTTGAGCACTGAGCAATCCCAGGCCCTTGAGATGAAAGGGAAGGTCTGGAACAAGGAAGATTTAGCCTTGGTTGAGGAGGATCAGTTTAGGGAGCCACTGGACAAACACAAGCTCAGGGGATCCAGTGGGGTTCACCAAGTGCTGAGAGACCAATGTCATTACAAGGTCACATTCACCAGCCTTGGAAAGGTCAGGACAATCTGAGAGAGAAAGTTTGGAAGAGATGTCATTCCCATCTGGAAAGAGAATCCAGGAAGCTCGAAAGCCAGTCGCCCTCATCTTGTCTCTTGGGATGCTGATGGAGTAAAATCTTTGCAAACCTTACCAAGCATACAAAGTACAGGAACATTTTTGTGAGTAGTTGCCAAGAATTTCCAAAGGGATAATAAAGCTGGATCAACCTGATTGCTTTCCATGATGATATGGCCAGCTCAGTGGAGAGGGAGAGACTGTGGATGTTGTTTATCTCAGCTTGGGCAAGGCTTTCAGCAGCCTCCTGGAACATTCTCAATACCAAACTGGTGAAGTACAGGCCAGTTAAGAGTTCAGTGAGGTGGACTGAAGTTGAAATTAGGCTGAACTGCCAGGCTCAAAGGGTTATGGTCAGTGGCACAAAATCTGGCTGGAATCTGGTGGCCAGTAATATCCCCCAGGGGTCATTAGTCTGAATCTGTTATTTAAGATCATACACTGGACAAGAGCTTATGTAGCTTTTCAGATTTAATATTCTGATATGCTGTTGGTCCTTTAAGTTTCATGATGTTAAGGTTAATCTTTAAATTTATACTCAGATATTTTGACATTTTAAATTATGTTAGCTTTAAACTAAGCATTTAAGCAGGCTTTTCCACAGGAAATTAAGTGTCATAAGGAAAAATGTCAGAGTACATTAAGTGTTCATGCAGCTCAGCTGAAAGTCTCATATATCCTCAGTTTTGAATTTTGGTTGTTATTATTTGCTAATTTCAAGAGAAGGGTTAGGGTTTGGTTGTTTTTTTTTTTTTTCAGTTCTTACTACAGTGCAGATCAGAGAGCAAATACCACTTTTTGCTTAACATTTATGCCTTTATGTTCCTGCATATTATCATCCAAACACTGCTTTGAGTACTTAGCCCTGACTATCAAAATGTATTGACCTGCTGTTTTCAGCTCAAAACAGTCTGTGTGGTGATTAATTTCCACTAAATAAATGAGGATCTATCCAGGCCACATTTCTCAGTCTTTCCTTTGATACCTAAGCTCCTTAAAGTGAAATGTGACAGTGAGAAAAGCCTAAGCTACCGCAGTGCAGAGAGGTTTCAAATATTCATCTTCATTACACTCTTCTAAAGTTGGAGATAGCTGTGCCATTCATCAGAACTCTCCTCTTGCAAGAATTAAGATCTTAATAGCTTAGAGAGAACATTAGCAAGGAGTTTAATGTCACCACATCTTCTCTCCTTACTGCTACCGAAAAATAAATAGATTTTAAAAGCACCTTGGCGTGTGTTTTGGAAGGGCAGGCTTTGTACTGAGTCTTATTGACCACAAACTGGAAAGTAATGTTGAAACTTGAGTCCAGATGCCATAAAACTGTGAAATGCAGCTATGCCTGTTATGCTGAGACTATAATTATACATGAAATATAAGGTTCAGTGCTCACTTAAGGCATTATATAGACAATAATAATGATAACAGAGGAAGCATTAATTATTTGAGCATAATAAATTTTCAGTTTACCTTCTAGTAAAGATAAGTTTCCTTATCTTCGTTTCTTTTCAACATTTCTCTCTGAAAGACTGCTAATAGCATGAAAAATTAACAGTCAGGAAAAACCCTTTAAGAGTTGCTAGAGTATTGGAATATTGTAATTCAAATCCTGTAGTCCCTAAACAGTAGAAAATCTTTGAGATTGGTGAATTAAATTGTCTCCTGAGAAGCTTTATGTCTCTTCGTTTTTAATTATGACTCTTACCATGGTAAAAAAGATAAATGATGTTTTTGGAAATAGAGAATTTTTTTCAGTGTGTTCCAGGAAGATTTTGAAAAGAATAGATAATTCTATATTTAATATAAAATTGTTAGAAAAGATGACAGCCAGTAAATATCAGCAATACCTGAACAGTCAATCTTTGTCTGAGATTGAAGAGCTGTCCCCAGAGCAGATTCATCTTCACTTTACCTGGAAAATCTGCTCAAGAGGGAAGAGAAATTCTAATCCATTGCCAGTGCAAGTGTGTCTGGCAATCTTAGGCATAGTGGCAGCTGGCAAGATTCTTACTTCCAAGTAGGAAAGTTTTGGGCTTTATGCATTTTATTCTCTTCACTGTTAGTGAGCTTGGGGGGTTGATGGCTTTAATTTTTATATTTTTTATTTTGATATCAATTCAGCATGAAATCTGAGTTAAAATGTTAGGGGAGGAGATATTTTACTGTGTGATTACATATCTTCACAAAATTGTATGAGAGTTAAATAGAATTCTTGTTTTAAAATTGATTCTGTAGGACTTTTATTTAAGGTTGTTTCTGACATAGCAATTCAGAAATATATTCTTTTCCTTTCCTATGTTTCCACAAATTTTCCTTTCTCTGTCCTCCGTCCTCTCTCCTTTCTTTCCCCTAGTTTTTAGGAAGGATATTTAGGGAATTCATCGATTTTTGCTTCTCAGTTTAATGGTTCTCAGAGAAAACTGAGAAACTAGAGTTAAAGAATACTTCCACCCTTTGAAAGGTGGAAGGGAAGAATCTTGTTTGATTTCATGTAAATTCTTTTTCAGTTAGAATCACTGCAAAACAGTCTTTTTCAAAATAATGAATCTTGCTTTTTACACACTTAATAAAAAGCTGAATTAAAGAAGAGGAAAAGACTATCTAATGAACTGCTGTCATAGTTATAAAAAGTCTGACTTGCAACAAAGAGAAAAAGAGAACATTCTTCTTGAATGATAAATCCTGGAAAATATTTCCTGAATTCTAAATTAGCAAAGTTTTAAACCATTTTTTTGTGTTATATTTCATTATCTGCACAGCAGAACATAAGAATGAAACATAAGATGTGAATATGGAGTCCAATAAATAGGCTTTTCAGTCTTAGTCCTTCTTTGTTGATTTGAACACTCCATGTTTATTTCCTATAGCTGAAAACCCCACACGATCATATCAGAATTTTATGTAACAAAAAAGAGAAAAATAATTACTTTCTGAGTTTAAAGTCCATATGCCATTGAGAAATAGGGAGAATTTCATGTTTCATTTAACTTTTTAGATTTTTGAGTAGTATAAAAATTTTTTTGTACAATTTATACTGTCTGGCATTATGCAGCTTCAGAGAAATGAAAGTGTGAAGAAGGGTAATCCTTGGAGATCTATATTGAAAACATTCAAAGGGTTCATAATTGAAAACCCACCAAAAAGATCTTAAAAAAAGAAAGTAAAGCCTAAACTCTTAGGCCTATGTATATTTTTGTATATGTTTGTGTGTACATATATGCATACATATACATACCTGTGTGTGTTTGTAGACATGTATGCTTATATGAAAAATGTATATAAATATAGGCTGGCCCTCAGAAACATAATTTTATAAAAAGAAATAATCAGACAAATGTTTAGAACAAAATTTTGTTTTCTTTGCAATACACTGTGAGATGTCTAAACAGCAATTCTGCTTTCAGCCAAACAAGGAACTTGGCAGTGTTTGTATGTTAATTGGAATAAATAAGCATTCTGATTATTTGTGTAATTAATGGTATTTCTGCAATGCATGTGAAATATATATATTGAGTGTGGTATAGCTGAGGATTTAGTAATACAACATCAGAATTTTTTGGAGGACAAAACATATTTCCGACTGTGAAGTTTGAGAAAGATTCTCTTAATTCATTTTAAGTGTTCAACAATAAATTTTGAGAGCAATATTTATCTTTTTTTTTTTTTTTTTTTTAGTAAATAACAAAACACAGGCATTATAGTAATCATTGTGAAGCTAGTCTAGAAGCCAGCAATGCTGTAATGAATTGCTGAGATTTTAAATCTAAATGATGTCTAAGTCAAGTGCCATGATGTGAGGTCCTACCCTTAAGGCAAAAGGAGCGCCCAAGATTCATAAATACTTAGGAACAACGAAATCAGGGTCTGCACAAACTCACCAAGTTTTAGTACTAAATCACACACTTGGCATGGAAGTTGACTTGTTAGTCCCTGACCTGCCATGACCTTGCCATGTGTAAGCATGTGGCAGTGGGTTTTGGATAAAGAGGTGAGACGAAAAAAAAAGAATGAGAGAAAGCAAGAGGTCACCAGCCCTGGTTCTAGCACTGGTCCAGCTGATGGGATGTTCAGGGTCCTGGGGGGGCCACCATGGGTTTGGTGGGGCTTCCTCACTTAGTGGAACTTGGTGAAAGTTTTCTCTTGAAGACCAACAAAATGGAGACCATTGTAAGGTAATGCTGCTCTTGCATGATGCGTAAAAGCCTCAGAAATTTGTCAATTTAAGATATTGTTTAGGATAAGAATCAGTGAAAAAAAACCCCAAAACTGCATAGAGAGTGAAAGATTATAGCAAATGTTTTTTAGGAGCAGAAAGATGGATGTGCATGCCTCAGGGTAAAAGTGTTCTGTAACAGATGGGAGTAAATGAGACATATCCCCAGCGTCTCTGTTTCTCTGTTATTGCCCCATGTGGTGCTTCTTGAACTTTTCTGCTTAGAATTATGAATTGACAGTGGTATTAAGTTGATCTGTCAGTGATATTTCAAGCCTTCTTAGATGAATAATTATCAGTTTTGATGAGCAAGAGTTGTATCCTGCATCCTGCCTGAAGTAGGAACTGTAATTTTTCTTTCATCTCTTACAAATTTAGACTTGTTTACCATGTAAAGATAAATGTAGCCAGACATGCTAAATGCTGTATTTTATGAAGGCAGATATGTTATCAATCTCTTAATCTTAAATTCTAAGTAATAAATAATAGCCTTTTCAAAAATTATTCAAAGGCATATTTCATCTCATCTTTCTTATGCTCTGGATTGTACTTCAGTACTATCAAAGCTTGTTCTGGTTCTAATGTTAGCATGTACAGGTTATTGCCACACATTTCTTTTGTAAATGTTTCTATTATTGGTGCCAGATTTAAGCTACTGACACAGGACTATAGGTATTATTATAGCTATAGAGATTTTCAGATTCCAGAGTAAGAATTTGTTGTATAATAATATAAACCATAATTACTGCTCTAGTTTACATTGAAAGGACATACTGTGATATATTAAAGGTCAGTGTAGCTCAGTATTCCACCTTCAACAGAAGTTGCTGAGAGATGAGTAACACTGCAAATGTACAGAAATGCTTTATACACACTCTGAGGCTTCCTGCTTTGAAATTCAGGACTCCTTCAGATGGAGGTGGCACTCCTGTCATGCTATACTAGATTTCCATTCTGCGAATTTAATTGTATTTTCAACCTGTGCAGGCTTGTAGTATCACAATATTCTGGAGCAGTAAGCAAATTTAAAACCTCTATTCTGTGTAAAATACTCTGTTTTGAGTTTGATACTTAATACTGTAACTTGGTTCTTCCTTTGCTGATGAATTTGTGTATTCCAGTAAGCTATTTACAACATCTAGTTCCTACTCTTGGTGTCATGCCTGCTTATACAGACTCCTGTCATAGCACCATTCCATTGCTACTCTTAGTAATAGAGTCTAATTTATTAATTTCTTATAAAACCCTGTTTCATACCTTTAATCACAAAAGGCCATCAGTTTCAAGATTTTTGTGAGAATGTATTTGGTTTATTTGAAAATTCTCATATAATGGTAACCTATCTCATATTTTTCCTCTGTTTTTCAGTAACTCAGAATTTGAAAAAATTGCCTGTGGCTATGTAACAGAAGATTTGTTATTGGTATCTCTTGTGCCTCCTTAGGATTTTTCAAGTGATGGCAAGAATTTAAATTTTTTATTATTTGTGAAAACAGCAGAACAAGCTTCATAAGAAACACAGTGCTTTATTTAAAGATGTATTGATGTTCTTGCTTTTTTATATAAAATTACTCTTAAACTTAGTAGATTACACTAAATCTGATCCTTTAAGTGTTTTGATCCTTGGTATAAGAGCAGTTTTTACATTGTGCAGTGGTGGCACTGGCTTTCTTATCCAGATAGTTCCAATACATCATACTTCTGCTTATCCAGATGATGGATAAAAGTGAAACTTAAAAAGAACCCACAGTAAATCCCAGAAATGGAGAACGAGACCAGAATTATTTGCTTTATTCTCCTGTACAAAGATTAATCTGAATATACCTGTAATGTACTGAACAGGTATTTGCCTAGACTGTTATAAAAATCTCTGAAAAAGGAGCTTCCACAATCTGATTAAGGCAGTATCTGCCAGAATTTCCCACTCATTTCTATTTGAAAGAGTTTCCTATTCTCTAACAAAACTCTAGCATAGGAAATTCTGTGTTAAGTCCATCCTTTCTCTTTTAAAATACGGTGTGTAATGAATCTTTGCTTTTCTAGTGACCTTGAACATATTGGCAGATTGTTATCTTCTCCTCCAGTTTCTCTCTCTCCCCCTTCTTGGCAAAACATTTCCATTCTTTCAGTCTTTCCGTGTACTTAGGTCAGGGTTTTTTGTTGTGAACCCTTTTAGTTGCTCCTTCTCTTGCAGTTTGGTGCCCATTCTGGTTTCCAGACTATCGAGATTTCTCCCGATAACTCCGAGGGTCCAGCCAGCAGAGAAATGGCTTAATAAAATAGCGAGACGGCTTCCCAGGATATGCTTTGTAAAATAAAGTTTTAATAACAGGAAAATAATAAACGTTACAAAATGAAAAGAGATAAGCCGAGCACAGTGTACTAAGCACAGCTACACAGGCTAAGGCACTCCCAAAAAGCCTCGTGTACCCTTATGCAGGCCCTTTAGTACTCGATGGTCTAGGTGGGCTTTTTTGGCTCTTGGCCCAATGAGATGGACACTAGACTTTGAGGTGCACTTCTACAGTCCTATCACTGTGTCTGTGTTGGGACCAAGCCAATTACAGCGAGCAGGCTATAGAAAATTCTAGCTTCACTTCCTTATATGGAAACACCTGCTCGGGTACAGAAATGCACGACTACATCTCACCCTGTAAAATCATATTAAAAAAAGAAAAAAAAAGAGAAATAGTTACTTTGAAAAAATTCTCACTTTTGTTCATAATTGTGATTGTGTCAATAACTTATTGTTATTTAACAAGTTGGTTTATAGTTAAGCTATAGTTTTATGGATTACAAAATTTTAAATTTGGTACTTTCTTTTTATTAGCCAATCTTTAAAATTTAATATTTAGTCTCAAATTACATATGAATCTTATTTTACTTTTTCTTTTGGGGAGATTTTTTCAAGTGAACTATATTTTCTTTTTCTTCTACATAAAGATTTGATAATAACTTTTAACATACAACAACGAACAATTTTGACATGACAATAATAACTTCAAAAATTTTAACAGTGCAACTTTTATAAAACTTAAGTCTCTGCTTCAAACGTATTTCAGTGTCTATAGTGCTGGGCTGTGTCAGAATGCAGAAGTCCTCTTGAAGCTACCATCCGGGGTCATCTAGTGTCTTTGGTGTGTTCTTCTTCAGGTGTGCTCTGCTGCTCTTTTATCTGCTGCAATTGCGGCTTCACATTCTTTGCAGGGATCCATTTGGGGCCAGCATCTGTGGAAACACACGCAAAGCCTCTCCCCCAAGTTATGAGGGGATGAGGTCCTGAAACGTTTCCTGTTTCAGGGTCTTTGATGAACACCAGTGGCCGCTCCTTAAGTTTTGCTTGTGTAGTGTTACTGAAGTGTCTGAAAATTGGGGGCATCTGTTCCATAAATGAGTTGTTTAAAAAATTAAATACATATACAGCTTTATTTAGCCTTTCTACAGTAGAGAGCACTTCTACTCCTCCCTTTTGTTTTTCTAAAAGTGTTTTCAGTGACCTGTGTGCTCTTTCTACTATAGACTGACCTGTTGATGAGTGAGGTATTCCTCTAGTATGTTTGACTCCCCAAATGTTGAGAAACTGGTGTAGTTTCTGGGATATATATGCTGGTCCATTATCTGTCTTAATTTCCTGTGGGATGCCTAGTGTAGCAAATGCATGAAGAAAGTGTTTGATTGCATCTCTGGTTTTTTCACCATTATGTGCTGAAGCATAAATTGCTCCAGAAAAGGTGTCTATGGATAAATGTATATGTTTGAATTTGCCAAAAGACTGATATTGTGTTACATCAGTTTGCCATAGTTGGAGGCTATTCAAGCCTCTGGGATTTACTCCTGTTGCTATGGCTGGGATTTCTAATTTTTGACAGTCTGAACATGTCTGAACAATTGCTTTTGCTTGGTTTTGTGAGATACCAAACATCTTTGTCAGTGCAGATGCGTTCTGATGAAAGAACGCGTGGCTTATTCGGGCTTGTTCAATAACATTAGGCAATGTGTTCTGTATTGTCATTGCTAGATGGTCTGCGACTGCATTACCTTCTGCCATAAAACCTGGGAGGATAGTGTGTGACCTAATATGTGTGATGAAATACGGCTGCTGTCGGGATGAAAGAAGAAAGATTAGTTTCTTAAGTAAACAGTATAACTGATCATTTGGAACTTCTTTGAGCAGAGATCCCTCTGCTCTTTCCACCACACCTGCAACATAGAAAGAGTCAGTTACTAAGTTAAATGGAAACATAAACTTACAAAACACACGCACAACAGCTGCTAGCTCCACTATCTGGGTGGAGCCTTCTACTTTCTCAATGTCCGATTTCCATTCTTTCGTGTTAGGATCTTGCCAGGTAATTACAGATTTTTGGGATTTCCCTGAGCCATCTGTAAAAAAGGTGATTGCCTCTAAGGGTGTATAACTCCTTAGAGGTTTTTCAATTAATTTTAAAGGTGAGTTCAATAGTCTGTGTTTAGGGTAGTGACTCGAAATTTTTCCTGCAAAGTCTGCAAGCGCAATTTGCAAGACTTCTGAGTTTTGAATCAACCATTCTAAGTATATGGATTTGACTGGCAAAAATATTTCTGAGAAATCTTTGCCTGAAAGGGAAAACATTCGAGACCGGGCTTTCATTATGAGTTGAGACATAATTTCAGGGCATGTTGTTATGGTTTTACTCATCTGTCGGGACAAAAAGACCCATTCTAGTATTACCAGGTGGTCTTTCCGTGCCAAATCCCATTGGAACATTAATCCATGAAGTTGGGGGCTTTCTCCTAAAACTGCAAATAAAAAAGAGAGGTTAGGATTATAACGGTGTGCTTGACGTGACTGAATGGCCTCAAACACTTTTTTTAAAGCATTCTGAGCTTCTTTGGTGAGTTCCCGTGGGGAGTTTAATGCTGTGTCTCCTTTTAATAAATCAAATAAAGGGATTAAGTCTTGATTTGTGATACCTAACAGAGGTCTGATCCAGTTGATAGTTCCTACGAGTTGTTGCATCTCATTAAGAGTTTTTGGATTGCAAAGTAGCTGGAGTCTTTGTGGTGTAATGGTCTGTTCAGTAATTCTGTAACCTAAATACCTCCATGGAGGGAGTTGTTGTATTTTTTCTTGGACTATAGTAAATCCTGCTTTCTGCACTGCCGAGATGACATGATCTGATGTTTCTTTCATAGATGTTTCTTCTGCAGCTGCTATCAAAATGTCATCCATGTAGTGCAGTATGAGGGAATGTGGATGTTGTGCACGAACTGGAGAGAGTATTTTTGCAACAAACCATTGACATATGCTGGGCGAGTTGCGCATTCCTTGCGGCAAGACTCTCCAATGATATCTTTTTAACGGAGCTTGTTGATTGATAGATGGAACGGAGAAAGCAAACCGTTGTGCGTCATCAGGGTGCAAACGAATACTAAAAAAACAGTCTTTTAAATCAATAACAGTTAAAGTCCAGTCCTTAGGGATCATGACAGGTGATGGTAAACCTGGTTGCAACGACCCCATTTCAACAATAATTTCGTTAATCTTTCGAAGATCGTGTAACAACCTCCATTTTTCACTGTTTGGCTTTTTAATTACAAAAACAGGGGTGTTCCATGGGCTAGTAGTTGGGACTAGGTGTCCTTTTTCTAATTGTTCTTGTACTAACTGTTCTAGAACTGCAAGTTTGTTTGCTGGCAAAGGCCATTGATTTTCCCAGATAGGTGTGTCAGAAGTCCATGTTAGTTTTAAAGTATCTTTTTCATCTACAGCCCGTTTTAGAAATTTGTCTCTATCTTCAGACCCCATTGTGACAGGATGTCTCTTCCCCACAGCACTATATCTGCTCTTACAATGAATGGTTTGGTAGTTGCAATGCGACCCTCGGGGCCCTCAAATGTCACTGGGTGCAAGCTGCGAAAGCTGTCACAGTGACCTCCAATACCTGCCAGCTGATCCAGCGTAGGTACAATGGCCCAGTCTTGCGGCCAGAGGTCTCTCGAAATCAGCGAAACATCCGCGCCCGTGTCGATCAGGCCTGTGAGGGTGATGGTCTTCCCGAGGTGCTTGAGGGTGCAGCTGAGATACGGCCGCCCGCGGCTGATCTCTCTCGTCCAAGCGATGAGGGATGTGTTGCTGAGAGATTCTGGTAGGAGAAAAGCTTGCGCTATGATTAGTCCTTTGGGTAAGAAACATGGGGGGTCAGGACAGATAACTAAAACAGTAATTTCTTGTGAGGATGTTACAGACAGTACGGTTGGTAATACATAAAAACCTTCAGCATTATTATTACTGACTCCCATTATTAAAAATTCACGGGATTGTGGTAGAGGTCCTAACTGTCCTGTAGAAATTGTATGGTGAATACAGTTTGTTAGCATTACTGGGTGGGCTGTGCACAGCTCCAGTCTTGTACCTGGGGGCATTGTGGCTGGTAACTCGGATATGAGTTGCTGCAGCTGTGGACCTGGTGGTCTGAGGTGTTTTCTGGCAGGCTGGACAGGGCTTCTTGTATCTGAGCGCTCCACTGTCTCGCGCTCCTCTGCCCGTTTCCCGAACTCTGCCATTTGAAATCCTGTGCTGGACGAGAACTGTTAGCATTTTGCAAATGATTCTTACAATTACAGTGTTTTAAGGGTGGCTTCCTCTGAAGCTGTGGGCAACTGTTTCTGAAGTGTCCTTTTCTCCCACAAAAGTGGCAAACCCCTTTTTTACTCTGCTGATTATCTACAACTCCTTTAAACGCAGCAAGGGCTTCTGCTAGACTGCAGCTTCTCTCTTCTAAAGAGTAATCCACCTTGTACCAGAATCGGTGTCCGGCAAAGACCCCCTCTCACCGGTATAGGGGTTCAGTCAAAAGGCTCCCTCTCAGCCTTTTTGACCCAAAAATGTGGTTTTATTTTCACGACCAAAAAAACCACCACGAGCTCGCTTTTAAAAAAAACGAAACCAAGAGCAAAATGGCCTAGCTGAACGTGAGGGCTCTCTGTCAGCAAACTTCGATTCAGTTACCCTAATGTAGGGTCCCTGTTCGAAGGTGCCATTTATCGAGATTTCTCCCGATAACTCCGAGGGTCCAGCCAGCAGAGAAATGGCTTAATAAAATAGCGAGACGGCTTCCCAGGATATGCTTTGTAAAATAAAGTTTTAATAACAGGAAAATAATAAACGTTACAAAATGAAAAGAGATAAGCCGAGCACAGTGTACTAAGCACAGCTACACAGGCTAAGGCACTCCCAAAAAGCCTCGTGTACCCTTATGCAGGCCCTTTAGTACTCGATGGTCTAGGTGGGCTTTTTTGGCTCTTGGCCCAATGAGATGGACACTAGACTTTGAGGTGCACTTCTACAGTCCTATCACTGTGTCTGTGTTGGGACCGAGCCAATTACAGCGAGCAGGCTATAGAAAATTCTAGCTTCACTTCCTTATATGGAAACACCTGCTCGGGTACAGAAATGCACGACTACACCAGACCAGCTGAGACTTTACTAGAAATGAACAGAAGTGAAAAGATCAGTCTCTGTGTTTAAGATGCAGCTCTCCTGTTAGTGCATGCTAGCACAGTATTTGTTTTTTGTGCCACAGTATCGGATTTAGTGTTTTCTCCAGATTCTTTTCTGCAGAAGTTCTCTCTATCCAATTTTCCATCTAGCACTTGCATAATGAATTATTCTTAATTAATTGTAGTATGCTGCAAGCATCATTATTGGATTTCATCCCGTTTGTTTCAGATCATTACTCCAGTTGTTCAAGAGCTTAAATTATAGTCCTTTCCTCATGAATACTTGCAAACAATTTTTCTTCCCAAAGCCAATTCTTTAATCTGTTTTATATTATCTCCAGATGGGAGTAAGATAATTTTGTGCAATTTTTAAAAATTGCATGTGAAAATATTGGCAAGTACACAATCTGGGATTTTTTTTTGTGGACAGCTGATAGCAGTTAGGGTCATTGTTTTTCAGTAAAGTTTGTCATGTTACAGGATCTTTTTCCTAGAATACATTTTCATTGCTTTTCTATGACAGAGAATGTAATCAAAACCTTACTGAAGTTAAAGTGTGTAGTATTTTTCCGTGGTCCATCGTATCATTTACATGTCAAAAAAATAAATAGAAATTGACCTAGAGGAGTTTATGGTGACTGCTGCTTGGTATTCTGCCAACAAATAAGTGGTTTGGCATTTTTGTGTAGAATTGTTGTAGGTATTCCCTTGGTTATCTCCATTTGGAAAATAGTTTTCATATCCCACAAGAAATTTTATTATTATCTAATAATAAAATTATTTTTATTATCTAATAATAAAAATAAATATATATATAATTTTTTTGGTGAAAAAATAGATCATGAGCAAAAAAAACATTGCAAAACCTTGTAGACTTTCTATTGATGCATCAGGGTAAAAACATCAAGTTTCAAAAAATTCAATGGATCTGGACTTTAAAACAAATTAAAAAAAAGAAATGTGGTCAATAATTAGAGTGCAATGGCAAAACTTTGCTGCTTCTATGTAGAAATGCTTCATGGATGAAGCAAGCAGTGTGTCTTCAAGAGTTGGCTTAACGTGTTACAAGAAAGATGGAGACAATGCTGTTAGGCTTGGTTACTACATGCATGCAACATGATATCATTACTTCAAAAAAAACCCACCCCAAACTATTAAAGGTAACAGCATCCAAGAGTTAAGTTGGTCCAAAACTCACTGAATTGACTATGCACAGTAATTCCTTTAGTGGTGAGTGGAATCAACAAGTGAAACAGAACTACTCTCATTTCAGATCCCTTGCAGAGGCCTTTTGCAGTATATTTTAGGCTTCCAAACCATAACAAATGTTTAAGTGCAATCATAAGTGGCTGCACATCCACTCCAAGCTAAACCTGCTTAGTTATTTTCTTTTACCAAGTATTTTCTCCTCTTGTCATGGGTGAAAACACCCTGTGGTGTGTCAGGATCCTGGATTTGTTGTAGAAGCAGCCCTTGCCCTGTTTGATAATTTCACACATCCACTTGCTTCCAGAGCACTCTGTTCACAATCCCTCTGTGCCAGGGATGCCACTGGAACATCAGGGAAAAGCCTTGTGAATTCCTGCTGTGCTGCTGCTCATGGGCACCAATCTCATGCCCATCCAAAGTCCCTGGACATCCAGTGGCATTTGTCTCTATGCATCCCTCTCATCTCCAGAATCTTCTCTCACTTCCAAAATCTTTCCTCCAGTTATGAATTCTTTTCACCTTCTTCCCAGTCTCCTGTTGTCTCATCAAGACCACGGATTATTTTTGGAAATGCTTCTTTTTTGCCTCTTCTTCTTTTCATAACTCCAAGTCCCCATTTTTCCCAATCTCATTAGTCTCTGTGCAGAGCACAGTTCATTATCTGCCTAATTGGGGCTTTGGTCTCACTTCTCTTCATTAATGGGAGATTTAGAATGTGCCATTTTAGTCTTGGTGTTATCAAAGTTTGCAGCCTGCCCTTTTGGGATGCAGCTAGCAAGTAGCAGGAATCTGTCTCAATTCAGAAGTGAAAGTGTGGACAATTTTCTCTCCCCCTGGCCCCAGTCAGAGTTGTTTGCTACCTGTTACCATTCATGTTTGAAATATTTTTGGCCAGGTTTTTATCATTACATTGGATGCAAATCTTTATCTTAAAGTTCCACTTGACTTTTTTTTTTTTTGCAAGAAATGCCAGTACAAATGAAATTCATTGTATTTACATGCTTAGAGGTATCCTGAATAATAATTCTGATCTCTATTGTTTATTTCTACTAAAATTGACTAATTCTATTTAAAAACTTAATTACTGTAGAGTGGTTAGCTGGCAGATGTTCTGCTAGATTTGATGTAATTAGGAAAAATACATTATGTTTTCTGACTAATTTATTCACAAGCCTTTGAGTTAAGTAGGTTGATTGATAGTGGAAGGATTAACTGAAAAACAACAAAAATGCTTACAGAAGTATTTAATTAGCTAAGATGGGAAAATATTCCACTTAATGAGTTCTTTTTTCTTTATACTCCCATTTACACAAATATAAAGCTATAGTTCAATCAAAGGTTTTTGAAAAATAGTCCTACCGTGTTTCATTTCCACTGGCACATTTATGTGGGTGCATGGCAAAACTGGATTGGGTGATCCAGATTAAACTGTAAATGGATTTTTCGCTCTTTCTTTTTAAGCCAGCTTTGTTCCCCTGCTACTTTGTTGGCACACAGACAATTCTAGCAGCATGAAAGCAAGGATTAGTGAGAACACAAAGTACAGAAATGCTGTGTGTGGTGTCCCTGGCCATGGCAGGAGCTTCATGATCTTCAATGTCCTTCCAGCCCAAACCATTCTGTGATGCAGACACAGCTGCTGCTGCTTAGGTGTGCTCAAGTAATACTCCCAGCAGAAGACTAAAAGCAGCAAATAGTATATTTAAAGTAAAAGTTAAAGTAGGATAAAAAAGAAAAGTTCCTTTTTTTGATCAAAGCATAGGGTTTGACGAGCTTCCATAACCATACTCAGCCAATCAATCTAGGTTACTAACCAGAAGAATAATTAAATATTGGACTTAGTAAAGCAGAAATAGTTAATCTTAAAAAGTTAAAAACTTGAAAACGGTGATTTATTAAAAATTCTGATATTATGTGCTGAGAAGGAGTCTGAACTCTATTAATAAAAAGCACAGTTTATTGATTTTTATAGGTCTCAACTACAATCAATAAAATCATGAATTAAAGTTAGAAAGACTGACTTTTTAGGAAGGAGGTATGCTTTCAAAAATGTATTTTGCTATTTTTAAAGTATTTGTTTTTGCAGTGACTGTACTAAATATTTTTTTAAATAACTGCAAGTAGGTTACCAAGAAGATAGGATGAAACAAATGTCTCACTGTAGATATTTGTAAAATGGATGTCTCAATTGAGTTAAAATTAATACTGTTACAATTTAGATGTTGAGGCCCATATTACTATAATCTTTTCCTCTCATAAGTAAAAGGAAGATGTTCTCCAGTCAGACTCCATCTTTGGTGCCTTCCAATATGGAGTTTGCAAGACTTAAAAGTTAAGTTTTCTGCTTGAAAAAGTTCTTCCAGTTAAACGATAAAGAAAAAATAATTTTGACACAGTGGGATTAATGCAAGTTTTAATTTTGTTTTGAAAACTTAAAGAAAATGAAATATTCATGCAAATACTCTTTTAATACTGTTGCTTGTTTTTAATTATATGTTTAATGAAAATATATTTAATGAATATTTAGAATATTACCCAATTTGATTCACAGCATGAATATGAAAAAATAAGGGATTTGAGGCCAAGCCTAAACATCACCACACTGAAGCAGTGGCAAACTAAAATCATTACTGATGTCACCGAGTTAAGCTCAGATGGATTTACAGACCTTTGTTTTTAAGTTTGTGCAGCATCTGCTCCTGTTTGTTCTTACTGAAGCATCTGCAAGTTGATGTGAAGTGATAAACATTTTGGGTTTTTGATGAGGAATCAACTGTCTATAAATGTCTGCTCTTTGTCTGCATAATGGCAGATAGATTATGCTTAGGATCTGGTACAGGGGTTTGTCGTGGGTTGAACTAATTTTTTTAAATGTAATAGTGAAATGAAACCTGTATCATTTGTCCCATATGAGAAAGCTTGATCCCAGTCTTTCTGAAAACATTGCCATTGGCCAAAATCCAAAGTGTTTCCTAAATTTGGGAGCTTGGGCCTGAGACAGTAAAGTTGTGTAAATGCTGTGTTAAATATTTTAAGATATGGATGCTTCCAATAAGAAATTATAAATAAACTATATTTAATGTCTTAATAATCAGTTTTTCAATAAAAACATTAGAAATATAAAAATTACCTATCCTTCTGAGGCATTGGGGTTTACAACAGTTGTAGAAGTGGTGATTTGTGCTGTAACAATTGAGCTCTTAGCTCTCATTTATATTGCATTTATACCAGATAATTTGACCTTAAAAAAATAAGTAACCTTTCCTTTTTGTGTCTTCAACTTTAAAAAATTTCTGTATATTTTCATGAGTTTCATTAGCTCTATTAATGTTAGGCCGATAGTAATAAAATGTTTACATATTTAGGCTCCTAGTCTATGAAGTTAAGTTTAGATTATTTTTTTTCCATTCTGCTGTGATGAATACTCTTATATACTGCAGCAGAGTGAATAATAGTTGCAATATTCTAGGTGAGATTTTCAGGTTTTCAGCAACAGGTCTGAAATAGAAATATGCCAGTGAAGTTCTACATATGACTGGATGTTTCCTTCTTATGTTCTTTCCTCTACTCAGTGATTTCTAATAGTTACCATATCTATCTAGAACAAAATGGGCATTGTAGGGAGAGGAGAGTCTCATGAATCTTGCTTTGTGTTTTGATCAGGTGGAGTACCACCCACAAGGTGGATAGTGAATTTTGACCAAGATCTTCTCGATGGTCTGGTATTGGCAACACAGATAGCATCTTATTGTCCATATTTGGTAAGAAGGTTTTTTAATATTGTGCAAGTTTTATGCAGTTTATGAATGTCAGTGAGTTTGTTCAGGCCTTTTCCTTTGCAATGCTGAGGAGTGCACGGAGTGGTGCTGTGGTGTGAGCAGCAAGTGGGTGGTGGGAGCCCAGGAAGGGAGACCTGGCCCTGACCCTTTGCATAACAAAGCTTCTGGGGACCTGAGGCACAGCCAGGTGACCAGAGAGACACTGCAGGAGCCAGGAGCCAGCAGGAAAATCCCAGATTTTCACACAAGCCTGAGGGTGTGTAAAAGCCCAGGGTTTCCTTTGCAGGGGTCCCTCCTCAGAGGCACCAGCTCCAGGTGTTCCTCTGTTATTGCACTAAGATTAAATTATTTTAAGGATCCAGATGGCTGAGACTCTGCTGTGGGAAACCTGGGCTCGAGACAGTGAGGAAACCTTGTTTGGGAGTGTGAGGGTGGGGTGTGTGGGGAGTCCAGCAGGGCATCCATCACCCAGTGCAGCCTCCCACTGCAAGGTCCCACTTCAGCCCAGCTCAGGTGGCTGCCAGTGGCTCCTGGGTGCTTGGACAGGGAACTTTCCTTAACAGTAACTCTTGGCCTGTGGGATTTTTAAAAAGAAAAAAACACCCAACATTTAGCAAGTTATGGGGGATTATTTCAGAGTTAATTTTTCTTTTTACTGCGTTTATTCTTAACAAGGAGTTTCAGTTCAGAATTTGGATCTTATTGATTGCTGAATGAGCAAAAATGCAAAATCAGTGATTTTGCCTAGTGGAAGGTTGCGTTTGATTTCTCTGTCTTGTGTAGATTCCCACTCACTTCATAAAGATGTATACTAAACCAAGAACTCATGAACAATTTTTGCACAACTCCTTGACACTTGTGAAGGCTCTGCATGCTATCAGTCTAGATATAGATGTAAAGGTAGGTGATTTTATAATAGCAGCTCTTTTATATATTAACAGTTTCATTTTGATATTTTGTATTGTAATGTTGCACATCCAATTAAGGTGAGATTATAGTGAAACAGTTTTGTTTCAGGATGTGTTACTGTATGATGGAGGCCAAAATACTGCTTCATATGAAGAGACATAAATAGAAGTAATTTCCACAATCCCTTGCTTTGTAGAATTGTGTGTGCACACCTAGCTGAACATAAATTAATTCAGTTCAGGTTTTAGCATCCTAAATAACACAGTGAAAACTCAAATGGAGTTCATTATTACTATTGGAAAGCAATTTAGAAAAATATGTTTAAGAACAAACTTCATGCACTTAACTATAAAAAGAAGTGAAAAAACTGATATGAATGTCTGGTGACAGTTACATGCATCTATCCATAAGGCCCATGAGAGTTCTGTCCTAGGTTTGATGCACACAGAAGTCAGCAGCTTTGGGTGCTGGTGAGAGCAGCACTCACTGGAAAACATCAGCTTCTGAAGTCCTTTTTTGGAGAGGAATACAGTGTTGATAATTGTTGATAATTTCTTCCATCAAGGATCTGCTTGGGATCTCTGTTATATGTTTAGTAAACATGATTTACATCTCTGTGGTTTTTATTGACCTATGGCTCCAAATTACATTACATAGGTCATAGAACATTCATATAGATGTTCATATAGAAAGAACATTCTTTGTTCTTTCTGTTGTCCCCAAACCCAGTTTTCTCCTGCTCCTGGTCTGCATTTCTTTAACTGTACATTTGTGAGTTATTTATATCTCTGGGAGCATATTGGGCTGCCTGGAAGAGCAGAAGATGCAGTAGAATAGAGACAGTATTTCAAAGTGTATGAGGAAACTTTCCAAATGAATAAATGGCATTAGGAATCAGAGGTAGAGCTTATTTGTGTGATCAAAATAGCATGAAAAGAAGCTCAATTACAACTTTTCCCCCCTTTCCATTTGGTTGTGTTATGATTACAGGGAAAAAATTAACCCTGCTATTTCCACTTGTATCAGTCTTGCTGTAATTTCCGCATACAGATCACTCTGTTAGAAATGATTTTGCCATGACAGGCTAAACAAAGAAAATTTACAGCTTCTGATCCTTTTGACTGACAGGAAGCAAAAAAGTAATCTGGGTATAACCTTCAAAACAAAGGCCTCTTCTCCCTCAGCTTTTATTTAGAAAAACAAGCAGATCAGCGCATGAAGGCAGAGGCTTGATGCCAGGTGTGACAAGGGTGTTGAACACATTAGATATGTAAGCAGAATTCTAGGATATTCTCCTTAATCTACCTGTTTTAAGACTAAATTGTCTACAGTAAATGGGACAATCCACTTCTGTACAGACTAACAATTTAAACAAAGGTAGACAGTCAGTATCAGAAAAAGGAACAGATCTTGGATCTTCAAGGTCTATATTTTAGTTCAAAGGGCACATTTTACATTGATTTACTGAAATTCATATATACTTTTCTAAGGCTATTGTAGAAACTTCTGAACTATTTGTTCTGCAGTAATAAAAGTAGCAAGACACATGAATCCTTTTGCTCAACTGTCTTAATTTAGGAATTTTCTGATAGTCTTGTTTGAAATTTAGCAGGTTAAAATGATCCAGTAGCATTGGCAACGTTCTTGACCAGGCAGTCACTGCTTTTGAGCTCTCAGTACATTTGCATTAATTAACAGCACAAGCTGAGACGTGTTAGGTCTGGCACAGCTGGCATTTTCAATCTAAAAATCTAAGAATCTAATAATAAAGAAGTTCAACTGTCTGCAAGTCTTCAGGTTAAAATTACACTTTTAATGGAGTTCAAGGCTTTAAAATCCTTTTAAGGATTAAGGTGTACATTTAAGATGGAGTACTTTGGGTAGGAAATGTTTTCTACTTTCTAATCACGACTTACAATTCAACCCTACAGTGTTAGTGGAGGCTTTCTTCATGTTTTTAATTCGTGCTTGATATTTTAAGTTTTAAAATGCCTTGATTTGAAGAAGATTCAGATGAAAGCCTAAAATAATGTATTACAAGATAAGATGGTGGAGAGCAGCAACATGGAGGGAATGTGTGTGACAAAGAGATTAGGATAGAAGATGCAGTGATTAGGAATAGGCAGTAAAGGAAATTTATCCAGACTTTATTATTTATTGGTATTAATTTATAATATTGCTATTGTTTGCTAACACATATCTTTTAAAGCAAATAATATTTACTGACTGTGAATTTTCCAATGAATCTTGTTAAGAAATACATTATTTTTTTTTAATTTAGTTCTTAGACTAGTAGATAAGTGGCACAAATGGAGTTTAAGAATTCATCACAGGATAGAATTGTATTTTCTGAGGGAAAAAAATTCTGATCTATGTGGAAATGGGTAGAAAGAAGTAGGTGGCAGAATAAGGTCCTCAACAGATAATCTACTCTGACATCTTTTCTATCTTAAATGAAAACGCAGGAAGAGTGAAAAGTAGGGGTGTAAAACCACAGCCATATTGGAATAGGTGTTAACATTCAATAGCCATTACTGAGATAAATGAATGGAAAGATCAGAATACTTTTCAGAATTCAGAGTTAAAGCTTTTGACACAGGAGAAACTTTTTTGCTTTGCATAGTGAATGCATCCTAAAGTTTGAATTTTCAGCCAGTGGTGAAGGAATTAAATAGAAATACAAGATGAGATGGATGATTACATCAGTGCATGAAGAGTAAATGAAATTAATCTTAAGAATTACAGGGACAGACATTATCTAGGAAGCCATGGAGGGTTGCAGGGAAGCTCAGGTCAATGCCCAGTTTTGTACTCACTCTCTTGGAAGGTTAGAGGAGGAGCTGTGAGTAGGATGAGCTGCTTGGCTGGGCACAGGGCAAGAGACCTTTACCTTGAAAACTTTAAATAAACTTTAACTTGAAAATAAAAATTAACTCATTCATAGTTAAGATGATAAATATGTCTCTACATCTCTCTTGCAACACTAAAGACAGTCTAGAAGAGTAAATGTTGTTTTTCTCCCTTTTTCATACTCTGGCAAATAATTTTACCACTCTCCTCAGTGACTTGCCAGAATTGCTGAGAACTAAAGTTTTATATGTTTTGCAGCTGCCACATAAATTGATTTCTGTAAATCAAATATTTAACCAGCAGGAATACTTGCTACCTTTTATAAAGCAATTTACAAAAGTATAAATGTATCTCCAGTAGAAACAACTATATTGTTGTTATTTGGAAGGTGCAATTGCCTTCATAAACAATTACAAAACTGTATATAGGAGTATTTGGGATGGTATTTTACATAAAATAAAAGTTTTAATTTTTAAAAATATAGTAAAGATGTATGGATGTCCAGACAGTAAAGTTTCCTTGCTTTTTCTGTAATGCTCCATTTAATAAAATTTGCTGAACCTTCAGGAAAAAAGTTGACCTTAATTTTTACCTAAGGTTTATCACGAGAGCATGTCAGTGATTTTCATTAATTAGGGATTTTTTTGTGTGGTGACAAGACTCATATTAGCCATGAGAATAATCTAGTTTTTTACAGGTTAGATTAAAAATAGTTGTGTAATAAGAATATAAGAATTAACTTAATTTTTTTCTTCTTCCTATTTTTAGACTCTATAGGAAAAATTTTAACTGAACATTGTTTTTTGTTTGTTTTTGTATTAGGCCATGGATATCTGTAATGCAAACCCTGTTGTGATGCTTATTTTGTGTGTCCACCTGTATGACACTCTCCCTCACTACATACCCAAGGGCACTATAGAATTTACAGGTCCTCTCCATGCAACTATTGTGAAGCAGGTATTGATACCATTGAATTTAGATTCATAGCAATGCAAGGTCAGAACACTGTGTGTATATGTGTGTTTATATTATGTGTAAGCTACAACAAAGAATTAATTGGTTTTGTGTCACTTGGCTAGTAAATATAGAAGATGAAAATGTGCATTTTCTCTCTTTATTCTCTTCAGTCTTGGGATTTCACTTCTGTTTTTTCCCTATGCTTGAAAGTACATGAAAAATATCTACCGATTTGACGAATCTGAGATCAAAGAGAGGAATAAGAGATTCACAGGTATAGGAGTGCAGTTTACACTGTACTCTCAAAAATTAAGGTTGGATAGTCCATGGGAAATCCACACTCCTTTGGAATGAAAATTACGTACCCAGTTATTTGAAGTACTTTCTTATTTTGTGATACCCTTAGTTTGTATTTTGGAACTTACCTGCAGAACACAGCTTTTATAGTCTAAAAACTGAGTAACAATAGGCTGATCTTGTTTTTGTTGTGGTAGGTGCGCATGAAAAACCCGAGCAATAAGACTTTGGCGTACAACGCTGTTCTCGTGGGAAGAGATGCTGCTGATTTCTCTTTTCCTAAAGGAAACACTGTTAGCATTTCCCCTTTGTAAGTAATGACTTGTTAGTATTGTTATTTGTAGCATTACAGAAATAGAAACTTATTAATTTATGAGTGATGGAATATTAGAAACGTGTACAACTACAAACAGGGCAAAATTAGTCGGTATAAGGGTCAGGTTTTCTCCTTAACCTGGAACAAAACTGGAGTAATATTTCAGTGGGACTCTTGCAGGTGAGGTCAACAGAGCTTTAAGAGCAATATATAAGCCATCAGATCATTACAGGATTCATCTGTCTTCAATGTATTTTTTTTTCTATGTATCAAAACTTGATTTACATTTTGTACATCAATGCATTGTAGGAACATGAGCAGGTAGATATCTTTTTTTCTGAAGTCTCAGATTTTGTCTCTTATGAATTTAAACATGGCTGGAAATTAAAGATACCATGACACAGGTCTGAGTATTATTACACTGCATCTTTTTGCCCCCATCCTTCCTTCCCACCAAGATGGCTGTGATGTAGTTACTAGTTCATCTTACATGTCTAAGAGGCATCTAAGGATTTGAGAGAGATTTAATTTTGGGAAAGCCTTAGGTTATAATTTCTGGTAGCAGAAATACTCCTGGTATATCACATCTCATTGTTTTTGTTCACTAAGTACATTTTTCTCTTTCTGTGCTATGCAGCTTTATGAATCAATACAGGAATTTCATTAATCCCTTTTTAACTAGTGAAGACAAGAGGGATGTAGTGGTGACTCTGGTTGTCAGTTAACAGATTTTAAGTTTATCTGCAAGATATCTTAAAATATTGTAAAATATCAAGATACTTTATTTACAGATAAAATGGATTAGAGATTGTGAAAAGGAAAAAAAAAGGTCAACATGAAAAACTGTGAAGAAGAAAAAAAAATTCAAATATAGATGGTCAAATTCAAGAAGACTCAAGATAAATATAGTGCTCTTTAATGACCCTCAATATATCAGTATTAAATTACGTACTTATTATAAATATATGCAAAGAGAACAACAAATAATGCTATGATTTCAGCAAGCTGTGAGGCTGATTTGATTCCATTTTCTTTGCAATTACTTCAAATAAGTGTTATCATATAAATGTAATCCTTGAAAATACCACATGTTTCTGTGAAAGGTCAATACCATGGCTGTTTTTCGCTTCACCTTTAAAAAACACCCGGAACAAACCACAAAGCTAAATCAAGACAGAAGAAAATGTGCACAGCCTTGTTGTTGAGCTGCTCAGCATTATATATAGGAATAAATATTTGAAAAATTGCATAGAAATAAAACCTGTGGAAATGCCAGTCATGCACAGTAACCTCTGTAGAGTTTATCATAATGTCATGATCATTAAGTGAAAAATAGGTTCTTTGAAATTAATAGCTTTCCTAATAATCTGGTGCAAGTGTTTAAAAACTCCAAGAATTGACGAGACGTATGGGAGTCTTGCAGGTTCTTTATGTTAAATCATTATGCTGTAGGTGGATTTGGAAATTACAGAAATGGGAATAACATTCTCAGTGTAGCTGAGTGTCATATGTTACATATGGCTTCACTAAATCTTGATCTGAGATTCCCACTCTGCAGGGCACTGCACTGTGTTGGGTAGACTTGCAGTTCACAACAGGAATAAACCCCCAAGGTTATAAAACAATTCGTAATATGAATTTGCCCTCACTTTAGATTGACCAAAACATGGATTAACAGAGATTGAAACTAAGCAACTTGGTGGTTTTGCCAGAGAAAGCAACAATTCAAATCCAGATTCTCAGGTGTCACATGAGTCAGAGGGCAAAGATCAGGCAGGGAGTGCTGTACACTGCTGTTGCCTGTCCTTGTTTGTGACCAGAGCAGACTTCTTAAAACTTGATCCTTAAGTGGCTTTGGGAGTGTATGTCTCAGGCAGTTTATTCCTCTGGGTGCCTGCATCACAGCATGTTTTACAGAACATTTTGAACAGTGAGGTGACCTAGGAGCCTCAGACCACGAGGGACTCAGCAACCCTTCAGTGTCATAAATGGAACTGTCTGGGGGCTCTGCAGTAGGAACTTGGAAGCTGCAAGAGCCAGGTTTGCAGATCTTCCAGGATTTCATCATCAACATTCCAAACTGACAATCAGAGACTTCCTGCCTTCTTGAGACTAATCTCAAAAACAGAAAGACATTTTGAGAGCTTCAAAATGAGAGCTTCAGGCACTAAAGATTTTTTATTGTTCTTGCTCCACTGAAGGGCTGATGCAGATAAAGTCTAAATTTGCGTCTAGTCTGAACTCTCAGTCTGTGTGGTCTTCTCCAGTTTTCCCATTAGAGAGAAGCTGTTGCTTGTACAAGAGAACTTTGTTTTTTCTGCCTCTTAATTACTCATCTTTACTGATTATTCTGAAGGATTTTTAACTAATTGCTTTCTCACTCTTCAATGATAATTTGATTAAGACTATCTAGATCTGCCCCACAAAATGCACAAGAGGCTGTCTGACTGCTTAACTCAGAAAAAACCTATTTAGATAGAGGAGCACAAGTGGGATCAGTTGTTAACTTAGGGTGATACTCTAATGGAAGAGAACTTCCTGTGCTAGTGTGTGTGAAGAAAAATTAAGCTATGTGCTGATGTAAAAAGCAATAAGCACTATTGTTCTTTAACTATATAGTTCTTTTATTAGAATGTTTTAAGGTACTCTTAGGCAGAAGATTATACTGCAACAAAGTATTTCAGAGGAAACAAATTGCTTTCTTTTCTAAGACTCTTTCCTTACAAAGATGCTGAAATGTGCTCCTGAAATTACATTTCTGAGTAATTTCCTAGTCCTGGTTTTGTGCTTTTTTTTCCTTCAGGAGACAAGGTTTTATAACTGTGGAATTCACAATTCATTTCCTGCATCCTGCTGAAGCAGTATTGATACTGAGCTCAAATAAAGTTGATGCAGTAGATGGTGCCACAATGACATTCTCTCTGAAATCTGAAGTTAAGAATATAGAGCCTCTTGTAAGTTTATGTGTGTATGATTAATATTGTCACAAAAATGTTGTTATTCTGTACATTATATCAAACAAAAGGTAACTGAGATAAGAATGAAAACGTGAGTTACCATCAGCATTTACCTTTGACCTATGAGTTTTCAGATTTCCAATATTAGACTATGTACATGCTGCAAAAACCTAGAGGAATACGTAAGATTCCTAAGGGCATAAATCACATTTGGATCCCAAATAAATTGTAAAAGTTTGCACTGATTGCTCTGAAAATAAATCTGGAGCCCTTTCAGCTATGAATGTTATTGGAAATTCTGTTATGGGGGTGTTGATGTGCTTCAGCCTATTGATTTCAGATGTCACATGTAGATGGACCACAAGCTTTTGTTAGATGTCTCTGTATTTATTTATGCTTTTTAACCACAGAGACTCTGTAGTTGTTAGGTATGTCCCAGTCAGGGCAGCCAGGCCCATGTTTGTAGTCCACATTCATCCAGCATATCTGGGTAGACTTCTGAATTTTGATGGTGTTCATGTGAACCTCTCTCTCTTTTAGCCCCTCTGATTCTGTTAGAAAGGAAGGTTGGGGCAAGCGGAAAAATAGAGGATATGTAAAAATAAGAAGGAGAAAGCGATGATAACTTGATTCTTGGTCTTGTGTTTTTTGTTCTCTTTTAGGGTATTATAAAGTGCAGATCTCCATGTTATGAGCTGAAGAAGTTTAACCTAAGTGTTACTAATCCCTTCAAAACTGATGGCCTATTCAGGTAGACAGTGATATAAAGACAGGTCTTTAGTGATCATGCTGTTTTATCCACTCTTTTCCATAATTTTCTTCTTCTTAAAAATGTAAAACCTGGAGGTTAAATGATAGGGATTTAAATTCTCAAAATTGTTACAAGCACTATTAAGTGGAAGCTATCACAATGAGTAAAGAAGATAAATAAGCCTTAATTGAAATCTGTCTCAGTGTAAGCAGTAAAGCTGGAGCTTTAATCAAACAGAGTTCATGAACCTTGCTTGTATTTTTGTGTTTGGCTGAGGTCCAGCAGAATTACAAAGAGAAACAAGCTATGCTAATTAATAGTTGGTTATTTTTCCCCAATCTGCTTTATCCTGCTGTTTAAGTTATTAAGCATGCAAACGAAAAAAAAATGCTATTGCCTTGGGGCTTTCATCATTATCAGTCTAATTTTTAATTTGTATTCATCATAGCTGCAACAACTGCAGAGTTATAAACGTTGCTTTCCTTAGTACAAAGGAAATAGATTGTTATACCCTTTTAAAATCTATTTATGTGATCTGACTCTGTATTTTGTCTTTAGTCTGTAGAGCTAAGCATTCGTTCATCTCATTCATTTATTTGGAAGAACCATCTTTCACAACATTTTTAACTTGTTTTTTTATGCAACATGAATATACATGTTGCAGAAGCTGCAAATTAAATTTCTCTTTCCCCCACAGAATAGGATTGGTATATACAAATAGTAATAACAACAACAACAACAATAACAATCCTGTACCAGGACTGCTTCCACTGCTCCAAGCCTTGTGTGTGGGAATCATATGAGTTTAATTAGCTTCTGTCTTTTATTTTGAAGTCCTTGAGGTGGTCAGTGAGGCTGAATCAGTCCTATGATTTGGATAACTCCCTTGGGAATTATCAATGAAGTGATGAAGTAATTTAGTTTTATGTAATTGTTTTGAACAATCTAGTATTTCATCAGGGGGTATATTATTTACTTGCAAATAACACTGGGAAATTCTAGTTTGATACCAGGGGAGATCTTTTACAGAAAAACTAGGTTTAAACCCCAACAAGTATTTTTAAAGCATCGTTAATTGAAGATAATAAGCTTCTTTACTGAGCCTGCATTTAAAAGTTAGAATAAATTGAGTTTCATCTTCATTCTGCAAGTTAAAAAATGCAGTCATTATGTGTGCTTGTCATACTCCAGGGTAATTTTGGTGGAATCCACACAGTATTTAGTGCATTCAGAGAAAGTGTGTCAAGCCAAGCAAGTACAGCAAGAGCAAAAGTTCAGGTAAGTTCCAAATAACAGCTGCTAGCTGTAATATCTTGGATCAGACATTTCTGTTAATATGACCTGTTTGTGCATAGCTGTGTGCTGCCTGTTGTGGAGAATTACAGTGAAAAAAGAATGAATTCTACCCAGCTGAAATCAGGACTCTACTGCAAAAAAATTATAAACAAATTAAAAAAAATTATATTCTTGAGTAATTCAATAATTTTTTGTTTAATAATTTAAAATCTTTCCATAGTTTGGGATGTGTAATTTTTAAAGCTCATGTAAAAATTCAAAATCCTGAAATACTTATTCAAGGATTATTGGGAAATATCATAAACTACTACCTCATCAATACTGTAGGCTGAATTGTAATCATAGGGATGTTCCACAGCCATGTCATGAAATGCAGACTGTTTGTCAGATTCCTTTTTAAAAAACTAAAAAACAAAACAAAACAAACAAACAAAAAAACCCCCACAACAACAACAAAAAAACCAACAAAACAAAAAATTGAAAATGGAAAAATAATGAACATTTTATTATTAAGAAAAAATATACACATATTTTAACTGGAAATAGTTTTCTAAAGTGTAGTTTATACTACACTTTCTACTAAATTAAATAAGTGTATAATAATCTTTGATATAGAAAATTTTTTTAAATCAGCTTGCATATTTCAGCTTAATTTTTCCCCAGACAATCACTCTGAATAATGTAATTTTAGTTACCCATCCAGATCTCATTCTTAGGGAAATTGCTTTGAGGGCACTTTGACCTTTAGAAATTTCCAGTATTGATTTTGTTTATGTTTAGATGTTTCTGTCATCTATAACAGAAGCCATTTAAATGCCCCTTTTCAGAAGACCTTTTTCTTGAATGGAACAAACTTCTGAAATTTGTGTTAAAAAGGTAGTGTGTGTATATTTCATAACTGATCAATAAGAAGATTTTGCCCTCAATCATTTTTATTCTTTTGGTAAATCTGTCAGATGCTGTGTACAAATTGAGGGCCAGTTTCTCTAAGTGCTCTGTAGGTGTAAAACTACCTTAGAGTCAGAGCTTGCCCTTTGGGTAATTGTGTCTGCAAGACTGATGACAGGACCAAGGCATGCAAATGACAACTTAATCATCCCAGCACGACCAACTGGGCTCAGAGCTCCTTCTGCATCCTTATCCTGTGCTTCCAAATATGTCAGATCCACTCAAACCTCGCTGAAAGAAGCTTTGCCTGGCAGAGCACCCTTTCACCTCCCAGCTTTCCCCCGTGGCAGTGTCACAGGCACCCAGAACGGTTCAGGCTGGAGAGGAGAGCAGCCCCTTGGTCATGGTGCTGTGGGTTCCTCACAGTGTGGCTGGAATGATCCCAGTCTGAGCCAGAGCTGAGGAGCTTTGTCTTTGCTGGGACACAGCACAGCCCTGGCTGAACCCAATACTGTAACAGTAGCCCATGTCCTTCAGTGGTTGCAGGCAAGATTTCTTTATTCCTGCTGAACTGGATGTGTTTGGTGAGAAGCACAGCATTGTTTTTTAATCCAGTTGACAGTTTTTCTTTTAAGTATACTGGGACAAGACTTTTTCAAGTTATCCACTTCTCTGTTCTTTTCCAAGCCCTTGACACTTCAATTATTTTCTTTGGTCTACATCTGTGTGCCAGCATGGTCTGCTCCCTGTGGGAGAAGGAAAACCAGGTGCAGAGAAGCACACCACATGGCCCAGAAATTCTGTGTAATGTAAAACTACCCATAGCTTTCAAGCGTGTTGGTATTTTTAAATGATGTCCACTAGAAAAAAAAAAGTATCAACTGACAGTAAAAGTTCAAGGTTAGATTTAATAGCTAACTTTTCCTTTATAGATTTCCTACTGTAAAACTAGAAAGTGGTAAAAATATACCAATGCTTCACTAATTGTCCTATTCTAAGACCATGACTAAGCAGATTATCACATGCATTAGAGTGTCCATAAGGCTGGATCATGATTGCACAGATTGATTTGCAAAACAAGCTGTGAATGTTGATAAATATTTTTACATTAAAAAATGTAATCTAAACCAAAAAGAGGAAAAAATAATAAATCAATTTCAAATGAAGCTCTGCATTGTGTATAGCTTCTTACTGTTAAATTAATTAGCCTTTTTTTTAACTGGAGATAATGTCAGGAATTCCAAATTATTTAAATTTTCTGAATTTTATTCTTACACTTTTTGTTCTAAGCTGTTTTATATGCCAAGGAAAGAATTACATTATGCAGAATACCTGTATTTACCTACTGGAAGAATAAAGAAAAATTAGGATCTCAAAATGGAATGTCTGTGTAATATCAGATACTGCATTAATACCTGTTGTTTCAGAAAGTACAGTTTATGAATATGTTATCAGGAGTCAATACAATTCTGGGTAATATTTGATGTAAAAGAAATCCATCTACTCTAAGCCTTAGTACCTATTTTGGGCAGCTCCTGTTTTAGTTTATATCCTGCTCTTTGTTTTGAGGTCACAAATGGTTCCACAGAGTGTGGAAACTGGTGAGTATCCTAGATGTGAATTTGTGTTCAAATGTTTCAGTATTTTCAATGCATTTCTAAGCAGTCTGTTGTATCCCTTCTCTCTAATAAGGTATTTGCTTGCTAAACATTCTAAAGTTCATTGATTGAGATGCTGCTCTGTGCATTTAAGATTTCCTTATGGTGTCTGGCACTTTTCTTTTTCCCCCTCAGTAATATACACAGATTATAGTAATTCTGTAATATAGAATCTGGAGATACAAGGACTGAAAAGATCATCTAGTAAATTCTGTCCCAAATACATATAGGAAAGTAATTTTTTTTCTGAGAATTTGTTGAATGGAAAACAGAATTATTGGCGTGTTTGGAGCCTGGAATGAAGAGCAGAGGCACACCATGACATAGGGATAACTCACATGCCATGATAATGTGTGCACACTCTGCGTTGACTGCAGAGATGATTTTCCTTTTGATCCAGATTTTTGATTACACAGGAAGCTGAGTGGCTTTGTGGTGTTATGTTGGAACCAGGAACTGACAGTGCAGGTAGCAGATACTACCTGCTACCTGATACTATTACTTTTGCACCAGACTCTTACTGGAAGTGGGTTGGAACTGGATGATCTTGAAGGTCCCTTCCTACCCAGGCTGTGATTTTAATCTGAACTATTAAGAATAAACCACAGCAAGAATGAATTGGAAATATTCACACTTCAACCAGGCAACTGAAAGGTGCTCTCATTAACCTATCCTCACCTGTAACATAATCTTGAGCTTTTTGTTCATTTAATGAACACTAAAGTTATCTCACTTTGGTAGCAAAAAACCCAAACCAAATGAGGGCCAGTTGGAGAAGTTGCCTGGTCTCTCTTTCTTATGAGCTGCTCTTCTCTCCCTACCATCCCCAGCTCCCTCTGCCCTGGCTTTAAATATTGAAAGAGTGAAGACCCCAGTGAGGTCTTCCTGGAGCCTTATCTTCCCAGGATATCTTCACAGGAGAGGTGCTCCAGCTCTCTGACAGCTTCTGTGGCCCTCCTCTAGCAGCTTCTGTCTTTCTGGTGCTGGGACCCCAGGGCTGATGCAGCTCTGCAGGTGGGCTCTCAACAGGGCAGGGCAGAGCAGGGCAGGGCAGGGCAGGGGCCCAGTCCCCTCCTTCGCCTGTTGCCCCGACTGCCTTGGATGCAGCCCAGTCTCAGGTTTAACCCCCTGAGATTAGGGTGATAAATTGTCTCTGCCCTTTGATGAGTTGCGAGCCGGGTGCAAAGAAACACACGGAGTCTTCAGGTTTCTCGTGTTCAAGAGAAACTCTCTCTCTGTTTATTCTTTCTCATCTCACAAGCTCTTCTCGTGCCCTGAGGAGCTCCGTGCAGCAGCAGGGGCACCGATGCTCTCCTCCCCTCTGGGAGGGTCTTGACCTCTTATACTACATACTACGTTTCTATTATTTATAATTAATCACCAATACCCAATCTATGCTAGACAGGTAATATCTACTTTGACCCTATCCAAACGTGCCACCTTCACAGCAGAAATGTCAGACCAGAAGAAGAAGAAGAAGGACAGGACCACGCCCTGAATCCTCCATCTTGTCCTCTCAAGTCCACACACCCAAAATACATGCACCCCAGTGATAAACTGATTACTATCTATTTCACACTTTGGTGACTTGTAACTCCTCCTGCAGTGTAGGCAGTTTCTCCCATGGACTGAAGTCAAAGCCTGCCTCTCCCTGGGCTCTGTGCCAAGGCTTAAAACCCCCCTGTACAGATCCCAGACCCCCTGTACACATTCCAACCCCCCCTGTACAGATCCCAGACCCCCTGTACACATTCCAAACCCCCCTGTACAGATCCCAGACCCCCCTGTACACGTTCCAAACCCCCCTGTCCAGGTCTCAGACCCCCCTGACCAGGTTCCTGACCATCCAGGGTGACCAGAGGGATGCCCTGGACTCCAACAGCCCAGGACACATTTGGCTCTCTGGGCTTCAAGTGGACATTCCCAGCTCATTTGTAGTCTTTCATTTACCAATATTCCCAAGTCCTCCTCCTCAGGGCTGCTTTGGAGCCATTCATTCCACATTCTCTGTTGATCCCAGGGATTTGCCTGATCCAGGTGCAGTGAGCAGTCTGTGTAGACTGATTTTATGGCAGCTTTAAGCTCTTCTGCCTAATCCTTTTCCTTATTTCTCTGTGTATTGAAAGAGGATGTATTGAACCAGACTTTGAACATAACCAAGCTTCTTATTACCTTCTGAACTTTATTCCTTTCAGTTTTATTATTGAACAAGATGCTATTTCTTTTTGTTATGGAAGAATGTGACACAATGTTCACCTCTTCCACAACACAGGTTTGTTTTCTTTTCCCATCACTTACCTGCAAATGCTTTTTTCACTGAAGTAAGAAAAAAAAATGATATGGAGAGAAGTTCAATACTGTGTTAAATCAGTCTAATGAGTTTCTCAGCTGTTCAGATCTGAGAAAAGGACTTATTCAATGTATAATTCTCACCAGTGAAAAAATGTAATGTATTGTGTTGTATTATTCTTACTATTTTTTCAAACAGCTCTTGAGCTATTTTTTTACTTTTACAGCGATTCTTCTGCTGTAGTCACTGTTTTTGCAAGAATGACTTGGCATTCTCATTCAGAGATAAAGCATTGAGAGAAATGATGTAAAAAGTTTGTATTTTTTTGAGATACTTGTTTTTAAAGTACAGTATAAATAGTATGTTGTATGCACATACTTAGAGATCATTTTCCTTTCTGAAAAATGGTCTTTAAGTATAGGTATTAAAACAAATCTCCAGGGTAGCATATTCTAAGAATTTTGCAAGTCCATTTATTTAAGGTTGTGATTTTTTTCTTGGCCCAGCAAGATTAACTATTTATTTTAAGAGAGACCCAACATCAAATACTGTATGTAGTATTTGCTGTATGCTGGTTCATCAAATTTTACTACTGGGGGAATAACCTTTATGTGTGGATAATTTTAAATCCGAGCCTTGAGCTGAAACTTGCAGTATTTTTTGAGATACATTACAGTATTGTTTTCAGCATCTTTGAGCTCTGTGCTTGTTGAAAATTTAGCAAAACTCTCCTTCCACAAATGTAACTGCACAATCCTAACACCTGTCAACAATGGCAGGAATTACTTGTGAAGAACAGAAAACTACATAAAGTCACATGAAGAAAATATGATGGTCAAGCAGCAGAGTTTGCTTTGGGGGAATGGGAGTTCAAAGGAGATTGTGTTCAAAGCTGGGTTTTTTTTTTTTTGGGTATATCTGCTCTATTCAAATACACTTGAAAAGCAATGTTGTAGTGAACAGAATTCAGGTGATTAGGATAAGATTCATCCCTTTCTCCTTAGACAGAGCCTTGATTACATTAGATTTCTTGTGAATGATTAACTGCAATGTTCGTGAATACAGGTAACTACCTCAAGTGGATAAGGTGATTTTTAATATTATTGGTTGGAAAATGGTCCCAAAACATCAATTTTGGTGAGGTTTTTTTTGTGTTGAAACATTTGCTTTTCTGGTATTTATTCATAAAAAGGGGAACTAAGCTATTTATTTGTAGTAGAAATATCCAGATGTAGAATATTTTTAATTTTTTTTCCTTTTAGTTCTGAAAACGTATTAAATTCACAAGATGGTGCACTGCCTGAAGATTCAAAGAAAGAGACTGATTGTAAGTACCTATACATTACCTCATGTCTTACAGGGGTAGAAATTAGTGTATCCACAGAAACAAGATTTTGTCATCTAAATATAAGTATGTTCAATAAATACTCTTTATGCATATGCTCAGTAACTACTATTTACAGTTTTCATAAAATGTTGGCCTTAAATTGTGCATCACAGTCAAAAATTCAGCCTGGAGAGGAGAGAGTCCCAGGGTGATTTTACTGTGGCTTTCCATTACCTGAAGAAGTTACAAGACAGCTGGACAGGGACTTTTTACAAGGGTATGTAGGGATAAGAACAAGAGGTGATGTCTTTAAACTGAAGGAAGGCAGGTTTAGATAAGACATGAAGAAGAAATTCTTACTGTGAGGGTGTGAGAGAAGTTGTGGGTGTCCCATCCCTATTCTATCCATTTGGCCAGAGGTTGGGATAGTTTTCTTGTGTGATCTCACTTGTTTCTATTGTTTTCACTTTCACATATATTCTTAAGTCTGCTGTCCTGCCTAGGAAGCCAGCCAGCAAAACTTGGTCTGGTTCTGCAGTGTCAAAATGTGAGATTAAAGCAGATGAAAAACATAAAGTGAGAAAGTCAGACTCTGCCAGATTCATCCCTAAGATTCTTTCTCAGCATAATGCTTTTGTGAAAGCAGTGCAAGAAAGTCTGTGTTGCCAATATTTAGGTTTTGCCTATTCTGGAGGATTTTGGACATATTTGCTGCTCTGAGAGTGAGATTCTTTGTTTAAATAGCAGTAAATGATACTTTTTCTTCTGATGTGAGTAGACCTTTTCTTACAGTCTGTACCTCCTTAAGGATTTTTTAATGGTGAGAACTGTCTGTTTTCCCCTATTTTGTTTCAGTGCAGAGAATAAGAACACAGGTAATTAGCAAAATGTATTTAAATATTACAGCATGCAATATTGGAGCACATTTACACAACTGTAACTGTAAATACTGATTACAGGTGTGCCTTAAATACTGATTGCTGCAGGAGGCTTTTTTATAAACTCATGCAACTACTTTATTCTATAACCTGTGCTGTTGTATCGAAACATCCACTTAAATTTATTTTTACAGCTCATCAATCTATCCTCCTGCATGAGTTCTTCAGTCCAATAGAAAACCTGTTCTTGAAAGGGAAAGGTTCTGCATCCTTAGATATCCACTTCCTTCCCTTTCATCAGGAAAAGCGTTACTGCACTGTCCTTCTGGGTAATGAAAAGGTAAGAATAAAGTGTGTGTTCTGTGTTTATCACATCAGGTAAGAATCAGGACTTTTGCCAGTCTTGTGTGAATGAGAGCTGTGAAAAGAGACTTGGGGGTCCTGAGCAAGGGCAACTGTTTACTGTCCTTTTATACATAATTAGAATGATAAGAAATGCTGCAGGCAACTTTTTACTTTAAAACCACTAAGTAATAAAAAGTGATAGTGCAAGGAATGTTATTTTGGTGGCTTTTCTAGGCATCTGAGCTTCAGAAAGGAAAAGCAATTTAAATAATCTGTCCTGATGTGGTTGCAAGAATAATGGCATAGGCAGGGAATGGATAAAGATTTTACTGTTCTGTACTTCTCCATGTATTCGTCACTCTATTTAGGGTATGCTGTCAAAGTAGAATATTAATTTGCCTTGCTGTCTCTCTTTAAATTTTTCTCTCAGAGTTCCATTCAGAAAAGATTGTGCATGAATACTGACTCCACAACCTTTCAGTCTCTCTTCACCCATGTAGCCATATATACTTAAATGAAATACAATCAAATTACTAAGAGCTGATTTTGGTCAGATTTCAGAACATAAAACCTTGCAATCCAGCTTTTTGATGTTCCTGTAATCCTTTATCTCCGTGGTGACAATCTTATTTCTGTGTCTTTAGTCCATGTTTTCACATCTTTAACCTGTCTGCTGTGTTTTGTCTCTGGCTGTCAATGTTTTTCAAAACCCTGTTGTTTCTATAATCTTCTTTTATGTGTGGCTGATCTCAAGGCTTGCATTCTGCTTTTTACCCTTCATAACACTGCCTCTGTGTTTCAGCTTCCCCTCAGTGCAATTACATGCCTCTGCCTTTCTCTCTGCCACGTTTTGATGATTTGTAACAATGCTCCTAAAATTAAATGACTTTTTCTCCTGCACATTCTCAGCTTCCATATTTTTCCCTTCTGTAGAACATGGAACTTCTGCTAGTGTCTGATGTTTGTCTGTTTGATGGGATTTTTTATTGCTTAAACATAACTTTGGCTGTGCCACCTGGCCAGCTTAATTTTTTTATTTTGTTCATAAAGGGAAATAAGACTAATGCAATGATTCCCAAGCCTGTCTTTCTGACTCTGTCCATTATTTGAATATACTGGCTATTTTTTAAAGAAAACAAACCATATGACTGGATGTCTTAAGAAGTGTACAGTTCTCTTGATTTTCTTGAAAATTAGCAGAGGTTGAAGGAGGATTTTCTGTTGAATATACATTGAAATAGTGAGCTCACACCTTATTGACAGCAGGGAATCGCCCACAAAGAGGATGTATCAATGTCCCCATGTCAGAGGTTAGCAATCTTTGTGGATGGTTCAGTGGAAAATCAATCCAGTGCTCAGCATCACTCAAGGAGAGAAGTTATTTGGGAAGAAATACACATCAACAGCAGTACATTCATAAAGGAATTTTAGGTCCATCAGTTTAATTCAATGAAATATCTAGATGCAGTCTCTAGACAAAGAAGAACGTGCCCTACTGCTGTCTGGGAGTAAATCTGAGAAGAATCTCCTTTTACCTGTTATGATTTTATACCCTATAAATCTCTGCTGTTGACAATTTATCTGCTGTATCTTTATGAGAAGCAGAAGTACATGCCTTGGCTGAGAAGAGTAGGCTCATGCTACACAAGGAAAAGCGCCTGAAAGCTAAATAATATAGTGAAGAGAAAGGAAATTTAGACATTTTAAGAAAGAGTGTTAATCTAAGAGATGTGGTCAGAGCTGTAGTATGGTCATAGTTCAGGTGGAAAGGGAAAAGTACATTTCTGACAGGCCCAGAGTTGCCTCCAGTGGTGATGTAGAAATAAATGAAGACAACCAGCTACTAGTGACTGTTCTTAACAAAGGTTTAGTTGACCTTTTTACAGCAGGAAGTGTTAATGCCTCAGAGAAGTTGCTTTAAGTCTTGTATGGTAATATTTTCTGGAACACCTGGTCCTTCCAGCTTAGCTGAGTAGGTGTGATGCATTTAAAGGCCCTCAAAGTGCAAAATTTTTGATGTGCAGAACCTCAGGTTAGAAAAATCAGCTTCATCTACTTAATTGCATAATTTGTGAGGAATTGTAATAAATCTCCTAGGGAAAGCTGAAACTTCAAGATAGCTAACATGATTTTAGGGCAATATAGTAATGGCACAGGAGGAATTCGACTTTCTTAAATATTTTGTATATGGCTGCAATATTTCAGTCATACCATTATCTAACTGACAGAGTGCAGCCACTATGCTTTATGATGATCAAATGACTCCTCACAATTGAGGAGTCTTGTTTCATTCAAATATGGACTTGTACTATACATAAAATCTAATAAATAATTTAATTTAGCATTTCTGTGATTTTTTTCCTACCCCTTTTGACAAATAGACCAAAATATTAACCAGAGTAGGTCTGGTCCTTCATTACAATCAGTGAAGAAGGTATTGATATTTAAGTCACTGGACCTGAATCTGATTTAGAATCCTACCCATCACTGCAGCAGCTGTATATCTGTAATAACAGCAAGAGGATATACTGAATCAAGGCTTCTGGCCTCAAGGATGTTCCTTATTTTGCAATAATCTTGATTTTCAAACCTTTTCTAAACACAAGCAATTTAACACATTTCTCAAGGATTTGTTTCAGTATTTCATTGTTTTCTTTAAGAAAAATTGAAACAGACATTTTTCAGATTTTTACCATAGATCCTTTCATAGAAGATATTATATATTGTTAAGCATAACTGCATTGCTTTTTAAAAATATATCTTTGTTTCTGGTAATTTAACTGTGAACAATGTGAAATTGTTAATGATAATAGTATATTAATCATGTTTAAGAGTGTCAGTCCAGACTTTTAAAGGTAAGTGTGTAGTATAAAAGTAAATTGTTTATTGGAAGAGCACTTTGTTTCTCTTACTGGCTTGCATGGGCAAATTCCTAGCAGCCCTACATTATTTTGAAACATCAGTTAGCAATGGGATTGGATAGATAATTCAACAGCTCTTTTATTAACTATTTTCATTAACAGTAAACCCTACAAAATGCTGATTCTGTCCTGTTTGCAGCTGATGGGAAATGGAAATATGCAGCATTAAAACCAAGGACATATAAGCTAAACTCCTAAAGTTCAGTGAAATACCCATTCTGTTCCAAAGCATCAGAGAAAAAGCTGAGCAGAAAAAACCAGGATTTGCATTCTGTGGAGATCAAAACCCCAGAATCCTTCAAAGCAAAGAGGAAATTGGGGAAGTTTGTTCCTTCCTAAAAGCATATTGATGTCAGCAAGGACAGGAAAAGTAGCTGATAGCAGAATGGCATCCCAGCAACCAGCACCTTCATAAAATTAGTTGTGTGTGCTGTGAGCTTGTTAAGGGCCCTCATGGAGCCAAATCACTGTATCAAACAGGAATAATTCCTGTTTAAATTGCTTCCCAAGAGTGGCTGTTTGTGTGTGAGGATCCAATTTTGCTGGAGGTTTCTTTAATCCTTCTCAAGTAAGATTTGTGTGAGCTCTTGAATCAAGGAAGGGCAGAAAATACCATCAAAGTTGAATAGCTTTCCTTCTGCTGGGTCAGAAATATAATTGCAGTGTTTTCAGCCTTAACATAAATGTCTGATGAAAGTACAGATGAAGGCAAAGGAAAAACCAGGGTTTTCTCATGTTATTGAGCAGTATTAAAAGGAAAACATTGCGTTGGTTGGCAGATGCACTGAATTATATAAATAAATTATTTCCTTTGTATCTAGAATGAAGAATAAAAGACAGAATACGTGTTTTAGGGCAGAGTTTTACAGAATATAGTTTATGGAAATAAAGAGAGACTGAATGTGCAAATTATATCAGTTGTTGAGGAGGCATTTAATTCTTTATCTTGCAATCAGTAGAAGCTAAAAATGAAAAAAATTTTTGCTAAAACACAAATAAGTTATCATAGCAATATATATGCAATATCTATGTTAAATCTGCTGCCTAGTGCAAATAGGTGTGTGGTACCTAACTCAGGTATCTCTTTAGTTTGGGCCATTCTGATTGTGGGCTTTAATATGGAGTACTTTCAGTGTGTCTTCTTTTTTTCAAAAATAGTTTTCTGTCTTTCAGTTGCACCTTATTTTTTTCATTCCTATAATTCAAGGTGTTATTTCTCTCCTGGTTAAGTTATCCTTTCTTCTGTGAAAAATGACTGCCTTTCTTTGGTGTAGGTCATGTTTATATTTACTTTCAAGCTTCTGTAGATTTTCCATTTTTAAAATAAAATAATTAAGATTTATTAACTTTTTTTTTTAAAAGGAGAATTTGTACATGACACTAACCTGTCTTGACTTCCATTTTTATTCTGCTTTCTAGAGAAATGTTTCTGACTCAAAACTATTGCAAACATTTTTAAAAAAATTCCCAATGGTGAAGAGCAATGAAGGTTGCTCATGAACATATTTAATTATATGTAACTGTAGTATATAGTTAGAATTCAAATTTTTTACTGTATTTACGGGACAGGGTGCCCTTATTCTGTTAAATTATATAAGGAGTTTGAAAGGATTCTACTTTTTGAATTTTTTTTACTTTTTGGAGTTAATATTATCAATTAAAATTACTTTATTATCACAGCATGATTTGAAACAATAATTTTCTTATATTCAGTTAAAAAAGGGTTCTCCTGAATATAAATTATTGCACAGGTCAGATCTTAGATGTTACCAGGATATCTTTGCTATTAGTTGCAATAGTTTGCCTTCAGTTCTGCATGAGTTGCTTTCTGAAATGTGTGGGTGTGTGTCCCTGTGTTTCAGATTGGAGACTTTGTGTACCTGATCGAGGGAACGGGTGATTTACCTCTGACCACAGAACTGCCTGCCTTGGATAGTCCAAATGTTTTGAGTGCTACCTATACCTCAGAAGGTACTGTGAAGAGAAGGGAGAAGAGTAAAATAGAGCAAATCATTTTTTTTTTGTAAATATTATTTTATTTCTATGTTTTTTTCTTAAAATTAATTAAATTTATGTGATAAAAAAAAGTTGTTTATAGTGAAGTGTAAAATATACATTAGAATGAATATATGCAATATTTCTTCTAATGTTTTCTAGTCCATTCTCTTCAGAGCATCATCTGGTTCATCTTGTATTGTTTTCAACATGGTCTACATAAATACTTTTGCATGCTTTTCTTATTTTCTTCTTCTGAATATAGGTTGCTATCCATATGAACCAGGCAAGTCATCTTTATCTAGAATTTTCCTAGATTTAAAACATGAGTTTTGTGTGCAGTGATGTGATTTGACAGATATTCCAATGCTTTTGTCTTCAAACAGCCAGGGATAAACTCCTGTCAGTCCTGCTTCAGAAACAGTGTAGCTCCTACTTGAAATAATTTCTGGTGGTTTCTTTTAGAGGGGATGTAACATTGTCTAGAGGGGTAAAACCATAGCTGTGTTGTGTAGGTAGCAAAAAGGCTTTGATAAACTTTTAGTGCTGTCATAACAGTAGTAACACTAAAGTCTGGGATTTTTTAATTACCTAATTTATTAGCTATTTCTTAGCCCTATTAGCTAAATGTTGGGTTGCATTTCAGTCTGCTAATTTTTACTTCCCTCTTATGTTGAAAAATGAAGTATTATAGGTGATAAATGGCATGTACTGGATTAATAGCATGGAACTAAACACTGAAGGAATTTTGTATTCTTATTTTCCTTGGAGATCAGAAATTTTAAATATTCTCCACAGTTCCACCAGCTGATAAATGTGGTGTGTAGTTTTGTTTTGCTCTTTCATTTATTTGAGTTTTTTATAACAGATGCAAGCACAGTACGGCCAGTTCTATATTTGAAATGTGGCCTTGGCCAGACTCTGAAGGAAAATCTGAGGATTCCAGTGATCAATGAGGCCAGAGAGAGGGCCCTGGCTCTTGCTGCCCAGCAGCAGATGTCAGCTCTTGAGTATGAGAGGAGACTGATGACCGGCACTCTGCACAGCAGCAGCGTTCGAGTTGCAATTGCATTGCTGGGCCTCTCCAGGGTAGAGGTGAGAAACACAGTTATCTGGTGCTGCAATTAAATTTACTTGTCCTTGATTTGTAGGACTGAATTGGTTTTATGTTTCAGGAAATAGTGTGAAGATACATTTTTTCGGCACATCTGTAATCTGACAGTGACTAATCCCAATTCCCCCTCAGACACTGCAATATTTTACATGTTCATTCTGAAGCTACTTTGTCACCCCGTGCTATTATCATGTCCTTCCTTTAAAACAACTTGACTGCAGTTAAGAAAAGTACTAACATTTTACTTTACTTCTGAAAAATACCTGTTGATTAAAAAAACTTTCAATCTCATAGGTATCTGTATTAGTAACCTTCATTATGCATATTCTTGTAAGCAATTGATTTCTTTTTTCCCAAACCAATAGACCTTGAGAATAAATGAAGGAGCAGGACAGGCTTTTCCCTGTTTTGCAATCAATGCAAAATAGTTTTGAAAAACCACAAGTTTTACTAATAAGATGTAGCTCCTCTCTTATGCATCATTCCAAGCCATACATATTTTCCCAAGATTTCAACATCTAGAAACAAAAAGTCCTCCCAAGGTAATCCATTAAACAATTAGTTATTACTTGTGAATAAATTTATAGTAGTAATATTGCCAACTAAACAAGACTTTTCTTCATGAAGAATTCAAGTGCAGCCTTCTGAGGATGATAGCCCCACTCTGGATTTTAATTTCCCTTGTGCCCTGATGGTTGCTGGCCTCAGACCAATTGCTGGGCAGCAATGTTATTCCAACTTTCCAGTTAGGCAGTTCCCCAAGTAGAGTTCCCAGTGCTAAGAGGAAAAGATTGATGTTGCTAAATTTATGCCTTTTGTTTGAAAAGTAATATAAAAACAAATAAAATGAGGAGAACTTATACCTTTAATCTATTGTGTGTTTGGAGTGGGGCAACAATTGTAATCGTGCCATCTAGACTCAAGTAATCTCCTTTGGGATTATTGTAATCCACTGCTGTGGTAACATTTTATTGAGTTTTTATAATTCAAGTCCCTTAATATCACAGGCACTTAGCAAATATTTGATGGAAAACTGCTCTGAAGTTGTAAATGGGATCAAGACAGAACATAACAGGAACACTCCTTGCACCACTAGACATGCTAAGATGCAATATGAGTTCTGAACCACATGTATCATGCAAGAGTGGAGGATAATTAGCTAAATTACCTTACAAAAACCATAATGGTGGATACTAGCACTGAATGAATTATCATGTGAGAAATGAAACTAATGTGCAGAAAGAGGTACTTTGTTCCTTGTACTCAAAGACTTACACTTGCTTATGACAAATACAGGGGAGAAGTTCTGCTACTGGCATAGAAAAGAGTTTACACACTAAAAATATGTCAATGTACACTATGAGAATAAATTGTGAAACATATTCCTAAAAATGTTTTGTGCTACATTCTTGCCAACTAATTTGTTTAAAGGTGTCAACATAGAAATTTTGGTGGCATTAACTGGAGAAACCTTTTTTGAGGGGTTTTGGTGTTCTGCAGTGAAAAATGGAGCTGAAGTATGGTTTTAGGTGGTCTAAATTCTCCCTTTTCCCCACAAAAAAGGCAAAAAAGAAAAAAACCCATCTACAGCACCCACGGTTCAATGATTTATTTAAGCTCATGAAATCCTTTGGGGCACATGTTGCAGGTTAGAGATAAATCCAGAATCTGTAGAAATCTGTTATTCTCTTTTGGATTTCTATTCCACCTTTCTACTTGCTTCCTGCATGATCCTCCAGAATCATGTTAGACAAGAGATGGACAGAAGGGAAAATACCCTTAGTACTACTAATACTAAGTAGCATTAGTATTAGAAGGGAAAATGCCATTAGTACTACTTGGTCCACTTTTTACCTGTCAAGTTGAAGAATAAATAACTAAATGAATGATTTCCAGTCTCTAAACTGTAAATTTTAGTCATGTTTACTTAAGTCACATAGAAAACAGTTTGAAAGGTGGACTGTGTTTTTGGAGTCAAACTGGATATGCATAATCAGTAACTAGAGGTGTAATTTTTTACTTGACCCATCTATACATATCTAAAAGTCCTAGGTACTTTTTTTACTACGTTTTTACTGTTTCTTTTTGTTGCCATAAGGAACAAAGATCTATTTTGATTGTTTAAATGATTAGAATTAGAAACAAATAACAATTTTTCTATCTTTTTCCCATTAAATTGGGTTACTTTCTTACCTCCTGAGTGTTTTTTTACATTGATTCCTCCTAAAACATTTTTGGGTAGTAGTAAAGATAATATAGGATGGAACTCTTCGACACAGTTAAGGTTGGGTCTGGCATTATAGTGAATAATTAGCAAAGGCTGTTTTGTGAATAATTAGTAATGATAAATAAGAGAAAGCAGAAAGGGGGAGGCTTAGGTGAACATAGATAAACAAGGGCAGGAAGAGGGTATTGGAAAAAGGATAAGAGACTGTGGAAGAAGAACATATTTAGACTGAAGTTGCTAATTGTAGTAAATAGAGGAAAGTGAAGAAAAAAAGAAATAACAAAAAGAGAATTCATTTACTTGGGACTGTGAGGGAAAGAATGCTGAATTCAGTGAAGTGAGATTCAAAATAACACACCTAGTTTTAGACCTAGTTGCTAGATACAGGATATTTTCTACATAGTCATATAGATGTCAATAATCTCCTTTTCTAACTAGACATTATGATAGGGAAAGTCCTGTTGAACAAGAATCCCAGAGCTAAAGCTTTAACTTTCCCCTGTGTCCCAGTGTGCCTCACTGTTCAGCTGTAAAAAGTATTCCTTAGGCCCTGTTTTGGTTCCTTTTGAACATCTCATCTGAGTGTGGGCACCACATTTGCCATTCCAGATGTCAGGGCGTTGTGCATTTCCTTTCCATCCTGCTGTCATGACTGAGCACCATGGGGTGTTTTTATCTCAGTACTCCATAGTGGTGTTGCTGAGCTTTAGTTTTGATCAAGGGAAAGTGAATGGAGACCTTGTGCACTTGAGGCTTTGGCTTCTGCTGTTGGGCTGATGTGCCAAAGTCTCATCCTACACCTGTCCAGCTTGGATCTTCAGAGTTTGTGCTCTTCATAGGCACCCAGGGATCAAAAATGATGTTTTGTGTTCTTCTGTATGATTATGGAAATTTTATGCTCAGTGAAAAGAATTTACTTAAAAAAAAAATATTTGGGGTTTTTGTGAGGAACAATCATGGCGTCCTTGAGCAGAGAAGGTACTGGAAATAAAAAATTGCATTAGACACATTTGAGTGGGAATGAACTTTTCAGAAAAGGACCTGTGGTCAGATTTCAATTTGCTGAATTTACAAGTGAGACCAATGTCTTCTATATTACATCACTTATCTTTTGATATGGGATTAAGGGAGGTGGCAAACATGATTGATCACTGGGGTTCTGAGAGACTGAGATAATAAATTTCTGTATTAATGAGGAACAGTTTTAGAAGTTAATTTCTGGAAGGAAGAAATGGTGCTAAATTAGGATTTGAAGAACAGTAATATGCAAGGAAAGAGAGAGGTGCCTCAGCATCCTGTGACAGAATCTGCCACCCTTCACACATAGAAAGCGCAGATGGTACATCTAGGAGAATACCTTGGAAAATCAAAACATCCTTGCAAAATGTCAAGTTTAATTCTGATATTTTATATACCTTCCATTAATTAAAAAAAAATCATTCTAAGGAAGTATTTAATCCTGGGAACTGAATGCAAATAATATTCTTAGCTGGTAATAAGACTTCCACACTTGGAATATCATGACCCATCAGGTTGATGAAATGCTTGGAATCTGCCTTTTTGTAACAGAGAGGCCTGAGATCTGCATTGACCGTGAGAGTTAAAAAATATTAAATTGTAAATTGTATTTAACTCTCACTGCCCAAAAAAAATGTTAAAAATTGTTTACATTCATCTGAATTGTGTTGATGTTTTCTCTTGGAAATGTTAGACCATGAGGCAGCAAAGTTTTGTCTTGTGAATGGTTTCAGGATTTTCTTTTTCCACTAGGTTTCTCATTAAAAATGTTTTCATTCTTGTTTACAAGAAGCCAGGAAATATTTGAAGTGTTCATAGATTACATAATACTAACCAACTTTTTTCCTAACGTATATGTAAAAATGAGATAACACGAACAAGGTTCTTGAAACAAAGTCTTTCAGTGAGTTTTTAAATAATAAGACATTTCTTCAAGAGAATTATAATTTAAATGTGTTCAGTGCACTAGGAGAGGTCATCTTACAATTATTTTGTCAATTAAAATTTAACAAAACTGTGTAATCATGTTGGATTTTTATTTCAGTGTTGGAAAATAATCTAGTTATGAAAATAATTTGTAGGTATAGATTTATAGTTAATTAAGCAGAAGATCAAGTCAAATTTAAACTGGTAAATGCATGTAATTCTTTTGGTTAGGAACCTCCAATTACAAGTTAGAATGATTTTTTTTCCCCACTTTCATTCCTATCAGAGAGAGGTGGGACTTGCAACTAATGTAGCAATTGAATTATTTGTACCTACTGGTTTTTTAATTCACTTTGTGTGCATTTGAGAGTAATGTCAGAGCCCAGTCTTGTGTGATAGAAATGAGTAGTGAGCTCAGATTTTCAACTCACATAACAATTTTTCTTGTTCCTTCTGTAAATTATATTTGCACAAGTTGAGTAAACACAGTAATACACCAACTATCTTAACAATTTGGTTGGATGTGAATTTTTTTAGTCAAATACATCTATATTTGACTTAACAGAACAAGAATTTTGAATAATTTCCTGTTTCTACGTTTATTGTGTCAGAAAACTATATTAACTAAATAAATCTTAACAGGTGAGCTAAATCTTAACAGGTTCCCAAAGTCCATATGTACTTTTTGTTTAACACTATATAGACACTGTGGGAGAATAGATTAATGCTCAAAACAAAGCAATATCAGAGTGTGGATCTGCTTTCTAAAGCCAACAAGGAAATGTGAGATTTGAATTAAAACGGGTAAAAAAGCAAACTAAAAACCTCTACCTCCAGCCTAAAGCAGGACCCAAGCATTGTTGATTTGAACAGTAATTTGACCATCTTACACCTTATGACAATCTTTAAGAACAATTTATTTTCCTTTTAAATTGAGTTTTTAATTTCCACAATGGATTTGCATTCCTTGGCCTACTAAAACATGTACTGTGATACCTGCAGTCCTGGCAGTATTTTAAAGCAAAAGACTTTGTGAATGAACCAGTTTCCTTAGCAAAATGTGAATATTTCCATATTTATCTCCGTGCCATGATTTACTTAAAGATGACTCACAACAGTCATTGATTCAAAGCCTTGTCTGTAAAAAAGGCATTACTAGGTTTAAAATTTGTGCAGCTTACAAATACTCTTGAGCATTGCAATTATAGTGTGTTATTGGATTGAAAATGGCAATTTTGAGCCAATACTGTATTAAATCACTGCAGTATTTTTGTAATGTTATCCTACAGGAGTCAAATTAAGTTCATTAAGAGGTTCAGATGCCTATATTGCACTTGCCTTAATATACTGTTCCAATCCTTCACTAATAATGTTTCATGCTGTTGATCAGCAGTGCTTTTTACCAAGAGGAGGAGCTAACTTGTCTCTAGAATTGATTCTAAACGCCCTAATTTCTAAAATACATTTTCAACATTAAAATATCAGTTAGCTAATAGTTATCCCTTGCCAAAAAGCAAAATAACTCTTCTTTTTCATGCTTCTTATTACTCAGAAACTTTATAAGGTAGGAAAGCAAACATCTTCCTACCACTCATACAAAATATTTTTCTTTTTATGTTTTTTTTTTCCATTTCTTGCCTTTCCTGCATATGCATAAAGGCTAGCAGAAATTTTCTGGGTAGGATGTGGTTTTACTGTAAATTTCAAAATGCATTTTTCTTAAACAAATGTTTCAGATGCATGATGTCTAAAAATATGTTACAAGTCAGTTTTTAGTTGGAAGGATCACTCAAACTTGCTATGTAAGTTTCTTAATTACCAATTCAGAATTTTAATTTTAGAATTAAGCCTGTGCAGTTTTGCATTTCTTAACCTGATAATTTTCTATGATTGCTCAGCTGTGTGCATTATTGCTTACTTGCAGAGACGTGCACTCCTGAAACCTCGTAAGCACCCCTCAGAGCTGAAGTATGTGCACTACAGTGTGGAAGTGAGCATGAAACATGTCTTTCAAGTTCCTAAAAGGTTCTCTATTCCAGTGTTAGCTTCAACCAGAGTTAATTTGGATGCTTCACCAGACCAGTATTCTACACCTCAGAAAACAGGTAATAGTCTTGAAGGTGATGGATTTGACTGCATTCTTTTGCCAAGATAATCTTTATTTTTAAGGTTTTCCTAAGTAGATCTAGAAAATTGTCTTTCTTTTCTTTCTACTGTTGATCAACTTTGCCTTTCTTGTCACTACCCAAGTTCTAAATATTAGCTCAAACCAGTGCTTTCCACTTGCCACTAGTTTTTTGGTTTTCTCAAAGGCACACAAGCACAGGAGACTTGGTCTAAAAGAAAAATTAATTTGGTCTGTTTATCTGACAGATCCTGAATTTGTGTTCCCATTTCTCCCTTCCACTTCACATCCAGCCCTGATCTGTGTACAAATTGTGCCCCTCATATCACATCTCTTTTCTTGTTTGCCCTCCTCAGTCAGCCAGAGGGAGATTCCAGCTGATGGTGTCCCTTGTCAGTGAACAGCTGGCCATTACCTTTCAGAGTGATCTTGCCATCTTGGGTCACTCTGTTGTCTCTAATTGTTCTAGTATCTTAAATTTTATACTGAAATCTTGTTGATTATTTTAAAAATGCTTTGTTTAAACCTATAAAGCACTCTAGGTTGCATTTCTTGAAAAAAGTCACAAACAACTTGAGCCATTAAGAGAGCTGGAGTTTGCAGAAGAGGAATCTCAGGGAGTAACTTCATGCAAATTTGTAGAAGCTTAAATTATACACAGTCCATATCTAGTTTTGTTTCTTTAGTTCTTTTCTTAATCAACAGAGTCCTTCTTCATATTTCTGCAGTTCACTTCTCCAAGTGCCACTGGAATCAGTTGTGCTTTCATGGTGTTTGATGCTCTATGTGTATTTGAGTGTTTTGTTTCTATTCTGGAATTAAAAAACCCACCTCTTCATTTTTTTTCCTGAAAAGCCTTTGTTATAGATACTTTAATTGAAATGGAATTTAAACTGCTATAAAACATTTTAGGGTGTGTTTTAAGGAAGATGGTAGCAATAGTTATGTCAGTATTAGAGGCAAGATTGGTGAGGGACTACAGGACAAGCAGTCAGTAGAAGTTGTAGAATAAATGTAACACTGGAGGCTGGAACAGGTCATGTGTGCAGGATATTTAAATCTCAGTTGAAACTCTTTCAATGTCAGGTTAATAGCAACATGTTTGTGTCATAATTAGTGCAGAGGTGAACTAAAAAAAGTCAGTGGCTTTGTTGAGTGTTTTAGGAGATTCTTTGGATTACACTGTAGAAGAGCAGAATAAAATTGAGGGAAACAGAATGAACTGTGCACACACAGATCTGATGTCCTGACAGGATCTCCATCATGGGCTCATAATAAAGGTTCTTAACTGACCTGTTGGCAGATCATTGTTGCTTAGGAATAGCTCAAATTATTTTAAAGGTTGAAATGTGAATGAATATATCTGAAAAATTTAGAATATTAATTGCAGTGTATTCACTACAAAAATGTGAATAAACTACATTATGGTAAGGAAGTACTTACTTTACTCTTAGTTCATGCTGCTTCTTTATTCATCAAAGGATATTAAACAAATACTTGAAAGGGGAGAGTAATCAGTGTAAAGTCAGAAATTAGATCATACCACAATGTACACAGTCTTTTTGATATATATATTTTTTTCTTGGATGGTTTATAGTTACATGAAGAAGTAGAAATGTCAAAATGATGCAGAAAAATAAATGGGGCTTTTGTAGTGAATTCAGAGAGGTGATGAGGTAAAGACCATCCAGAAAGGGAAGCTGAGATAACCAGCTGACAGCATGAAAACAAATACGTGTTCAGTAGGAAGACAGTGCCAACTGATTCAGTGTATTTATTGCACTAATGAGGAAACACAGGGGGATTTACAGGCTCTTAGAAATCCCAATATTGTGACAGAATCCCAATATTGTGACACCACCCCAGCTGGTGGTCCTGGGCAAACCATTGGTTTAATCTGAAAATTTTGACATCATTGTCTGAGAAAGCAGCAGTATTTTAGCCATGGTGGTAGCTTTCCTTGGGGTGGGAGGAGCTGGGTCTCTGAAAAAAATGACAGTGCTTAGATTTATGAAGAAAAACAAAGGTGGAAACAAACTGACTAAAATCAATCTTTGGATCAGAATTTCTTGGGTTGCAGTAGCAGGAAATGTGCAACCAATATTTTAAGAACTCTGCCAACAGAGAATTAGAAGGTAAAAAAATCAATGTCATTCAAAACGTTTCCTTGTAAAGTAAATCTTGTTAAATGACCTTATTACATTTTTGGCACTATTTACAGATCAAATAGAGAAAAAGTGTGCAGCATGTTTAGCTTACTTCAAGTGTGATATCTTGATCAAAACCCATACTGCACATTTGCATGGATCTAAAACAATACGTTTCCAAGATTGAAAACTTTTGGCAAGTGTTGTTAATTCATGATTGGAGAGTCATCAGAAAGGGAGTCCTTAGGAACCAGTAGTTATTGCACAATGTTAACTACATTTCCTTAATTTGAAAGATCATACAAAGACTTTGTTGAGTTAGGAATGACACAGATTTTGTGAAAAAAGTTAGTGGGAACTCTTACATAGTTATAAGCTATGAATTTTAGTGCAAGCAGATATGTAATTCTATATTTGGAACAGAGTCTGCCTGTTAAACCATTTAATATGTAAGAGGATGATGTCACACACCATGGTGGTTGTTCACCTTTGTCTCCAATGGGATCTTTAAGAGCTTTAGTTTCTCTCTATCATCAGAAGTAGCCTGGGAAATAGTTCAGTCCCCATATATAGCTCAGGAGAAAGGTAATTGACAGTAAAACTGCAATGCCTCACTAACCAAAAAATGGTAGATTGAACATTCAGAAAGTCATGTTAGGCATAATTGAAATATGTTGCCACATTGAAATATGTGGCCTTTTTCTTAGAGGAGTGTTATGAAAGAATGAACAGGATAAAATGTCAAGTAAGATTAAAGCAATGGCTCCAAATTTTAGCCACAGAGAAGTAGCATTCAAAACCAGCTCCCTGCTTCACCAAACTAACCAGTTTCTTCTAAAGCTGAAAACATAATAAACTTAGAATAGAGAGCTTTTATGGCTCAGAGTTGTAACTTGAGTTGTAATTTACTTGCCAGTGTCACTGACTTTGTAATGCATATGTATGTTTATAATCTCTATATTTATGTAAGATTTCCTGCCATGTAGTCTTATTTTACATAACTGTATCCGTGTAAATGAGCATGCTCTTCCTGCAGGTAAGGACGGTGTTTGGTAAGTCAGAGCTATTGCATTATCTCTGTTGAATAGCTTTTATAAGCTTTTTTTCTGCTGAATATTTGCTGGTCCTGAATATTTGCTGGTCCTGTCCACCAGCACAATACTCACTGTGGTTAGGAAAGAAGGAAATAACTGTGGATTTTTTCACAGCAGAACTGTGAAAACCAGTGCAAAAATCAGTGCTATTTGTCTTTTCAGCAATTAATTAGCTGAAAATCAGCTTCAACTAAGTTTTAACTAAGCAGAACAACTTCTTAGGCAGTTGGGTTTCTTTGAACAACATGGGTTTTATGCTAAATAATATTACATATCAAAGATGAAATAACCTGGGTAGAAAGAGGAGGAAGGGCTTTGCTTTGCAGTGATGTCTCTCAAAATGTTTGAGAAATCTGCAAAGCAGCAGAGTACCTATCTCACAGCATGAACTAAAGCTGTCAGCCTTGCTTCCCACTCCATGTTTTTCTGATATCAGCCCCATTGTTCTTTCATCAAAGGATTTGTTGTAAAATTTTGAAAAACAAGGATCCTTGAATGCATAACTGAAGAGATACAGTGCAGGTATTGAAAAGTGCTGTTACTGTGTTACGAAGGAGAACATAATGCTGGAACACCCAGTTCTTGTTCCACAGTTTAGACAGGAGATTGCAAATGAGGAAGGGTTCAGCCAAGTTCTGTAGTAATTTTCAAGGTCTTGAAAGATTGAATACCTTGATGACTCTGTTATCTCTGAGGGAAAGGAGTTCCTTTCAGGTTACCTGTGATTATTTAAAAAGGAAAAATACGTCTGACTGTGAAAACTGTTAAGTTCTCTATGCAGAAAGCACAGCACTTCCCACATAAGACAGAGATTTGTAATGAAACAATTTATGATGCCTGTAAAATTATGTGAATGAGAGGTTTATCAAATATGAACAAACTCAAGAGAAACAAAAATCTTTCTACCACTCAGTCTTTTAAAAAAGAAAGTGGAAGCTTTCCTAAGATACACACTTTTGCTCCTATTGTCAGGTTATGCCTTAATATAAGAATTATTTGGTGAAATTCTAATGCTTAGAGAAACATCCAATAACATGTGTTTTGGAAGTAAATAAGGATTTATGCCAGAATTAGGAAATTCTGGAATTTTCTGGAATAGGCTATGCCTTTGTGCATTGCAACATGACAGTGACAATTGCTTTGAGTAATGGAAACATAAAAGTTCCTGAGACAGAGGACCTCACAGAGCTGCCTGTGACAGTTCATCAATACTGCAGCATCAAAGTACTTTATAAGAAGGGCTTCCTGTTTATTTGGTGTTCTTTTTGCAGACTGTTTTTTTTGTTTGCAATCTTCTGCCTTGAAACGACTTCAGATTACTGCTTGTGCTATTAGCAGGAAACCTGATAGCAATACCCTTGCACTAGACATTTTTTAAAGAAAAGAAAATATATGGGAGTAAGAGATTGATAGCAATAGCTGTTCTAAACATTGCAGCAGCACACATCAGTACCAGCATGTCAATACCTTATTTTATATCTTTTAACAATAACCAAATCCCAGCATGAAATGATAAATACACAAATATATTCCATCAGTAATGACAGATCTGTGCAGTTCTATAAGGTAAATGGTAGATTTTAATTTTCAAATGGATATGCACCTAAGCAAGTGTGTCCTGATAAGCACTTTCTGTATTTTATTAGCATGTGCATTATTGAACTTTTCTAAGGCAAGCATGCACTGGCAATGCTTTTTGTCATTCCATATAGTTTAGGATTTTTCCTATGTTTATAAAAATAAATAGGAAAAACCCAGGTATGAATATAAAACTAAAACTTTTTTTTTTTTTTTTAATGTCTGGGTTGTACTATTTCATATCAAAATTGTCCATAAATAAAACTCGCAATTCATTTTCAATGAAAAAACGTTGTTCCACCTTGCTGTCTAATTTAGATTCAGTATCAAAAGCTAATATTAGAGTTCTGTTGCCTCTTCCTACAGGATTTGACAATGTTGGCTCCCTGCTGTTACATTTACAAGGAATATCCAAGAAGAATTCTCTTGTTTTTCTTACCCACCCCACCCCCCCTTTCTACCCAGTGAATGATGAAAAAATTTTTCTACAGAACTATCAGAAATTGTTAGACATTTTCTACTTTCTTAATAATTGTTCCTACAGTTAATTTATTCAGATTGTTCTGACTTCTTTGTGGCTTCTGGTAAAGCAACTACTGATTTAGTTTTTTCTCTTTTTTAAAAAAAGAAAAACTTTCCTCAGAGAAATCTAGATTGCAAAAAGAAAGGAACTGCAGAAATCTCTAGCTAACTCTGATATCTTTTCAATATAAGCCTTCATTACTAATTATGCATTAACTTCATATTTTGCAGTAAGTGATTAAAAGACTTGATTTTGATCCTCTCTCCATGTAATATTTCCTTATGCATTCAGTGCAGTCTTTGTAGTCGTTCTGAGCTCTCTTCCTGGTTTGTAGGAACTTTTGTTTGGTCTTCCAGTCACAAAGAATCAGTTTTGAAATTTTTTTGAGTGTGTTTTTTAGAGAGACCTTAGCTCTGACCTTGCGTTTTTAGATCAAGAGTCTTTGAATTATTACTCTATTTTATCAGTGTAATTCTGTATAATTTGTCTAATCCCTTTCAGCAGGGGCTGTTCATCAAATGGCTTAAAAAACACCTTCATGTCATGGCACTTAAAGATGTGTAAAGTAAACTTGGCAGCATTGCCCACTGGTGTGTAGGGACTACTTGTTTCTAAATTGCCTGTGAGTATTTTTCATAAATATTAGGGGCAATGATTATTAAACAAGCAGCCCCTACAAGTACTTTATTGTAGTGCCACACAGCTCCTCACTGGCTTCTGAATGACACACAAACACAGCTGCTGAGTATTCATGACAAGACATTGGAAAAAGTGTCTCCCATTTTCATTTTTAGATCAATTAGGAAAAACCTGCTTTCATTCTCTTTTCCCCAGTAGGTAGTCTTTTCTGATTAAGTGTATTTAACTTTTCATTTCGATATAGAATGGTATACTGGATTTAAACGGAAAAAGGAACAAATAACCAGTTAGTAAGTTTTTTAGAAAGTCTTCTAAAATCTGTTTGATTAAGATAAAGTGAAAGGAAATCATAAACAAACACACACAGTGGTAGCAAAAAATTTCAAAACTTCAGCACTCAATAGGGGATATCTAAGAGTTGTTGCTTTTTCAAGACTGCTGAGTTGAGTGATGTTCTAATTCAGATGAGCCCATTTGAAGATCTAATCTATAAGCAGAAGAATCTCGACTCTTAATTATGGTTGCTTATTTAGTCTCTGGGAGTCTATATCTGCAAATTCAGTCTTGAGGTTAATTTAACCAGTTGCTTGTGACCCATCTGTAGTGTCAGAGACTGAGATAAGTTCAGTGAGAAATTTAGCTTTGAAATTCTGAATAGATAGAATCACCATTGCTGAACAAACGCTAATATAATGTGCAAGTATTGGATGAACTGCTGAAGGCCCATACTTTCCTAGCTTCACAAATTATGACAACAGATTATGGTGTGGAAGAGTAGCATTTCTATTTTTACTCATTTCATCCTCCCACAATTTGTAATAAGGCTAAACAGTAATTACTAAGGGCCGTTATTACTACCTTACAGAATATGCTTTTTTCTTACATTTTAATGTCAAAACAACTGTCATTACTTTCCTTTGAAAGGTACTGTTTGTAGGCTAATGCAGTTAGAGGACTTACTTTGAATTCAGGCATTCACTAAAAATGATGAGTTGTAAGATTTTTAAGAACCAGAGGACATGAACTTTGTTAGTTTTGATGATCAGGTTGTGTTTTGCAATAAATAAATGGCACAAAATGCCAGGCAGTTGCCAGAGGAGATGGCCAGTGCCTGTGTTCTGTAATTTAGTTTTCCAACAGTGTATGGTACAATTGCACACTAAACATTTACTTTTTGCAAATACCCCTGTTTTGACAACTGTCTCACAACAAAACCCAGAATGATCAAATGAATGTTTCCTGTAGGCATTTGTCAGACATAAATCTAGAAAATAAAACTGCCAGCTTATTTCATATGGAATGCTTCCCTGTCAAACAATAAAAATCCTGTGTAGGGATGGAAACTATAGCAAACCCCTGTATTGCTCTGCCTGACTTTTCACTGCTGGAGAAATGCTTGCAGCCTCATTGTCTTTGATGGATGCAGACTCTGCTTCCTGCTACATGGGAATTAAATAAATGATACCCATGGCTTGCTGTTGACACTCTTGTCCCAGAAATTGTTAAGTAAGCCTATTGTGGTCCCATGGATTATGTTCATCAAGTCTTTGAATATATCCCTAAATTAATCTTTGTTGAGTATCTTATGAGACTCAGAGAACAAAACATGCTAAACTGAGACATTTTTAAGCCCAGTTTACTTAATGTTATTTAAAAAACATTTTGCAGGGAAAAAAGTCAATCTCCACCTATAATTTGAAGGCAAATGATTTCTATGGTTACTTTGATTTTGGAGGATCCATGTATTGCTGCAGAAGATACTTATCATGACATTGAATAAATGTAACCATTTTACTTGCTTTCCTTTTGATTCATTGTAATTGAGCATAATATTTAAGTTACACAACTGACTTATTGTAAGATGTATTTTCTAAATGCATAAGAAACAATTTTTTTCACTAAAGTAATGCCCTGCTAAATATTATAATTATGAAATGTACTTTTCATGGTTTTTCTTTCTTAAATTTTTCTATAGGAAGCATTTCTGTCTGAAAATATGCATTTCAAATATAGGTCCAGCTCAGGGAAAAATAACCCTAGTTATTAGTAATAAGATTTCCATTTAGTGCAAGAAAGTAAAACTCACACAGAACTATATTGGATCTTTCAGTGCACAGTATTATCTTTCTTCAAATGCAATTTAAACATTTACTTGAGCTTGAAATTGAAGTATTTAAAATGTGTAATGTTTTCTTTAAATTTAAAGAAAATATTTTGTTTCAACATCCTAAAATAATTCTTGTGGACAGGGATGGTACTAATGAATTGAAGAATGGAAAATAATTTCATTCCTTGCATAACTGACAAACTCAGGTTACTTCTGTGGAAGATAGCCCATGGGGATAATAATTCAGTGCTAAAATAGGACATATTTGTAATAATTAAAAAATTACCAGGCCATTAATCTTGTCTTTAAAAGAGAACAAACTGATTATTTCAGAGCAGGTTGAACCTGAGATGCAATTTATAATCTTTCAGATAGTCTAGTAATGTTGAAGGATGAATAATGTCACTCTGTATGATTTATCTCTTGAACTTGAGCTTTTATTTTGGAAAAAACATAGTGATTGACATGGTGATGAGATAAGGCCACAAGTGAACTCCAGCTGGGTGTTCATTTTAAGAGAGGTGAGACCTCAGTACATGAGGAGCACCACTGGGCAGAAGGGAATGAGCAGAGTTGTGAATGAGAACTGACTGTACTTTCAAAATTCAGTTGTTGTCATTGAAGATATCAGAATATTTGAATCCAGTTGTCATGCATCATTGTGGTGCACCCCCACACCCCAGCAGATGATTCCATATTAGGAAAAGAGTTTGAGTTTCACCCCTGGATTTTGAAGGAAGAGGAACCAGAAACTTCAATGGACCTCAAGACCAGGAGCTGTTTCTATTGGGCAGCTTGCCAAAAAACCCTCCTAGATCGTAGAATAGTTAAAAAAGACCACAAAGTCACTCGAGGCTTTTTGGGGTGTCTTAGCAGGTGCACTGTGCACAGCTTTAACTCTTTTGTTCTGTATAGTTTGGTTTTTTCTCTTTAATTAAAACCTTTTGCTTTTTCAAAACACACCTGATCATGCTGTCTTGCTAATTATTATTAAGCTATTTGTGGGTGGTTGCTGGTCAACCCTCAGAGCTCAAAACACCTTTGTGGGGCCCCATGCAGAATTGTATCAACGCATACCATCAGAAAAGAAGCCAAATGATGGAGAAAAGGGAAAATTCCACAAGACTTTGTCTGGTGTTCCCCATTAGAGAGAATTGCATTGTTTGGAGTTTCATCTGTAAGGTTCTGTTGTGTCATTATGTTGTCTCTGACATTCCTGATCATCTTTTTCCAGCTTTAGGCATTGATTTCTAACTTTGGAAAACAGTAAAGAGAATCAGTCTTTGTTACATGTAAAACTACAGTTTTTACAGCTGCAGTCTTCATGTGGTTTTTCAGGTTTCTTAGAGATTCTTGGGACCGAGGAACTCTTTATGGCCATCACTGGAGTTCCTCATGTGCCTTCTACTGATATATATCAGTATATATATAGTATATATATATATACTATCACTGATATCTCTGGTGGTAGCTGTTGACAAAAGAGTAGTAGCTTCTGTAGACTTTTAAAATATTTACAGAAATTCATATATGTTAAATTCTTCTAGGTTTAAGAGATATTTTAAAATACCTCTTTCTGTACACTGCTAAAATCAATAGAAAATACTGTTTACATGCTTCAATATACCATTTTTAGGAAGCTGACTTATATGGTAACTTACATGTTATGTTGACTAACTTATATGGTAACTTATATGTTGTTTCTTGGAAATTTTTTCATCTACTGCTGGGGAGACTTTCCTACAATTAATTGGAAACCTCTTCAGATTCTGTTTGTGAATTCAATGTTCCTGAAAAGCTTTACAACACTACAATTTTTTTTTTGTTTTGATTTCTTTTCAGGTGGAACTGAAACAGTTGAGTTCCCTATAAAATTCAGTTCTAAGTATCCTGGTTGCTTCCACTGTCAGATTGTTCTGAGGTCATCCTGTGATATTCGTGTCTATGAGGTTGAATGTGTGGTGAATGCACACCAGGCTGATGCACAGCTCGAATTTGTCACTCCAGCTTACCAGGCAGTGACTCAGGAAATTCCAATTGTAAGTTCACTCTACTACTGCTACGTAAACTGAGATTGGATTTAAAAAAATGGATTTCGGGTCAATACTGTTCAAATTTACAGTCCTGAAATGCATGTAAATACTGACTTGAGTATTAATTCTCAAAGTCCATGTTGTAGATAGTATAAAACCTGTTGGGAAAAATAATTTACTTCAAGTTGATTATTAAATTGATGGGCTTAATTTTGATGTTTTTCTTCTGAATATTTAATATTTTTCTGAGTATTTAATAATGTAATCACAATGAAAGGGAAAAAATAGCTATTTAATACAGAGAATAAATACACTATTTCTGAAGAAAAAAAAAAAAGGAGAGATGCTGAGGAATAAAATAGAAGAACTAGATTACATACAGTTAAAAAAATGTGGTAAGCATAGCTAGTATGTCCTGTACAGTTTTATCATATCTACTTTGTTTATGAAACCCTTGGCACATGAGAAGTAAGACCAGAGAGAGAAGATGGATGCAATATCCTCTCTCTCAGAAAATTATTCGTCAAATTTTCAAGAACTTAAATAAATCAAACAAACAAACAAACAAACAAAGACAAATTACAGGGAAGGAACTTAAGCTGTGAGAGAAGGAACAAAGATTCTTTAAGAGATAGAACCAGTAAAATATTTCTTGAGATCTGAACTAAAGCTTGGTGTATGTACTTTTGATTGTAGAGCCACTAAGGAATACTAGTGAGCTAATTTATAGAGAAATTATTCTGAGATTTTATAGTCCATAGAGTGGGGGCAGATTCAAACAATAAGACTGAACATCTGGGGAAAGACCACACTGAATGCTCTGTCAAATATTGAGAGTAGACAAGGAACTAGTACATAGAAAAAAAAAAGAAAATTTAAGGAAACCATATTACAGTGCTATGTCTTCCTGCACACAAGTTTTAAGATGTTAATAACTTATGTGTTAAACATTGTTATTTTTGAATGTAACATTAGCCTAGAAACAACTGGTACATAACACAGAACGATACAGGGAATTTCTACCTTGTTTAAACCGTTTCTAAACAGGTCTGCTTTATTGTTCTGAGGGATTTTTTTTCACTTTAGAGTGTTCATTTTTTAGGAGTTAAATACTTTACATTTCTATATACACTCATACTAGTTGGAGCTTCTCCATCTACCAGAAATTTTCCCATATTTTTATATTTTTATTAGCAGTATTGTATTTGTCATTTAAATTTTCTTAAATATTCTGTGGAAAAAGAAATGCACATTGTGGAACTGACGATCCAGTTATCCAATCTGCTAAAATTAATTTCTTGAACCAAATATTCAGTGCTCAAAGCACTTTTTACAAGCACAGGCAAACTAACAGTCATAACGTGTGTTAGGTGGAACACTTTATAAATGGAGCAAATTAAATGGTCAGCTGGTTTGCTTAAAGCCATGCAGTGAATTAATGACAGAAACAGACTAAGAACCCAGCTCAGGTCTGTGATTAGTTTCTTTTGGAGTTTCCATAATTTCCTCAAGCATGAGATGAATGTAACTGTTCCATCTCTGCCTTTCAGACTCTGCAGGTACAGGTCCAATACAATTATTTTGTACCTTGGGTTGAACCACCTAAAATCCTGTGTGGAGATTCTGACTCCCTTAACATCAATTGTGTTTAAATTAATTCACTTGACAGGCTTTGGATGAGATTTTGCATTACACAGATATCCTATAGGAATTAGACGATTAATTAATTAAAGCCATTAATAAACCAGTATAAGGGAGTAGAATTTAACACATATTTTGTTTATGGTTGTCCTTAATATCTTTCTTTAGAATACACTTTTAGACAAATTAATACTGTGTTAGAAGGATTTGTTACAGAAGAATTTCACAATGACCATTTTTAACAACTGCATTTCTCCAGATGACAAGTTTTTGTGTTAGAGATTAAGAAGAAATATTTGTGTTACATATTCATGGAATCATCACTACTGTGGATAAAGGGAACATCTGATACCAACTGTACTAGGAGTCACTGAAAATAAAACAACTTAAGCACCCAAATTTTCATGGTCTTCCCCTAGAACCTAGACCAGTCCTGATGATGTTTTTTCCTCTATCCCAACTTTTAAAATGTTAGATTAGCAGAGAGTGATGACCTGCCAGTTTTATACCTGGCCAGCTGGTTTTCAAAAGGATAAAGCTTTTCTTGGTATTGTGGAGATAAAAAAGCATGATAATAAAAACAAACTTTTGTTGTCTTTTTTTCCCTTTCATTTTATCCTTGGCATGAGGACATCATACTTTTTTCTTTTGTGTTTTCTACCAGACATGGTGTCATTGTTATTACAGAATTGGAAACATGGTGATAGAAGTTTTTTGTAAAACTGAGACACTGCACAAACCTCAACATTCCACAGAGGCATGTCCTCAACTACTGGCAAATTTAACAGCTAACACTGAAGCATTAATCATACATATTAATTAAACCTTAGATAGGTGGTACTGCAGGTGTGGGTAGCTCTGGGTTAGCTCTGATGACCACATCTTCTTTGTTTCTGAGACTTTGATAACAGAAACAAAGACTGAAGTATCATCTACATTCCCTGAAATCCATTCTTTATCTCTGATGTGTGTATACAATTTTCCATGGATGAAGACCTTTATAGGTCAAAAGATTACCTCCTCTTTTCATTGATCAGATGAGATTAATCCTCTCTATTTGACAAGGCATGAGTTAGCTCGTGAGTGACAGTTTATTTTATCTTTCAGATGAGTGTTATTTTTTTTTCCAGGCTGGGTGTTTGGTCATCTGTTTTTTTCAAATAGTAGGAGGCTGAATATCATTACTTTAGGTTTTTTTAGGCAGCCTCTAAACGTGTATTGTGAAATCTCTCACTTTTGGCCATAATCAAGCAGTCTTGTGATACATCTGGATGCAAGATAAACATGTTTTTTAAACAGCTCAGGCTCATATTGCCCAGGATAGGCATTCTTTAAAGTAGTTTAGTCTCTTGAAAGACCAGATTCTGAGAACACAGGACTGTAAATTCTCCTTTGGAGATGGAGTTCTCAATTCATAAGACTGATCCTGTAACATTGCCTCCAAATGAGGCAATATATTCCAGCACTGCACATCTGTCACTTGAAAGGGTGCACCAAGATTTCCTACAGATGGATTAGGAACAGAATTTTGGCAAGCATTAAACAGCACCATAAAGATACTTGTAAATGTTTATCATGATACTTACAAATTCCATCTTGACCATTAGCTAGATCATGCTCATGTTCTTCTAATGAGTATTCCTGCTGACAGTATTGCTACTGAAAGTAGGGGTTCTGTACCTCTGGCTGCCAGGAATAATAGATTTATTATTAGCTTGTTTCATTTTTAAAGTACACTGCTTTTATTCTTCCCAAAGGCACTCTGAGCCAGCACTTGAAGCAAATGAGTGCTGTGCTCTGATTTGGTGATAGCTGCAAGTGAAAGCTGAAATACCCATTAAAAAATTTAAATGCATAATCTAATTTACATCCTTGGTTTTCTTTCAGAGTAACATATCCAATGAGGACTGGAGGTTTGAAGCAGTTTTGGAAGGACGGTGTTTTTATGGCCCTCCAGTAATAGATGTGCCTGTAGGTCAAACAGTTCAATATCCTCTCACATTCAAGCCAGTTGCTGAGAGTGTAATAATGGTAAGAGAGAAATCAGTTTCAACATTGAAAAGGATGCTTTCACCAATAAAATTATCACCAGTTCCCTATCATGAAAGTGTTTAGAGAGTTGCTAATATTAAAGCATCTGCTTGAGAGAAGGGGAGGATAAGATTTACTACTATCTGAAGTAAAAACACAAATGAACTAACTTTGTAAACTTTAGGATTAGGTGTGATAGATTTCCCCACCACATATTCTCATGTCTTCTTTATTTAATTTTCCATTATATTCTTCAATTCTATTTGTTTCTATGAAATCCTTCAACCCTACAGTTACTCTGTAAAAATTCCGAACTTCTATCACAAAAATATACATTGTATTTCTGAACTTAAATACTTATATTAAGTCATATTTCATTACCTAAATAATTAGGTAGTATTTCTCATTGCATGCCTAGATCTCTCTCTTTGTCAGCCAAAGAGGACTTGTACACTAATTAAACTTTTTTTTTCTCCTTCTTTGTCATAGGGAAGGCTTATTCTGAGAAATGTTACAGCTAGAACTCAGAACATCTTTAGTCTAAAGGGAATAGGGAAGAAACCTCTGCCTCAGGATTCCATTGTGGTAGAGTGCCAAGTGGGAAAGGTCACTCATAAAATCTTATGGGTGCACAATTATACCAAGAAGATGTTAAACTACAAGGTAATTTTTTTGTAAAAATGTGACAAATATTTTTCTGTCCAATGACTGATACATTATGTTTTACAGTAGCAACAATTACTGTAATTGCAGATACACTCCTGAAAATTCATGTATCCATGAGAAAAGTTTCTATAGTTCATACCATATGGATATGTTTATGGTCAGGAAATCTGTGAGATAATGTATGCTTTTACTGTATGCTTGATGGGAAAAGAGATTTCTTTGTGTTTTAGTCTGGTCTCTGAGGGGACACTTATACACTTGTTCCCTGTCTATTTGCTAATCTTTTATTTCCAATGATTTGAAACCTGTGGCCAACTCCTTCATTTTTGAAATCAGAGAAGGGGCCTGAGAATTACTGGGTTCCTAAAATCTTCATAAAATATTGAATATTACAAGAAAAGGACAAGAATTATTACCCTACTAAGGGAAGGATTGCAGCATGAGCTCACTATACATGAATTTCTCATGGCCCAGTGGCCTGGCCCAGTCGCTGTCTATTGCCCAGCTGTTGTTTCAGCAATGCTGGAGGAAGTTGGGAACAGGGTGTTTGCCAATAGAAAAGAAAATTCAGAGGTAATCACTGGAGTTGTTGAAAGGCAATGGATCACTGAGAAGGTTAATACAAATTGTTAAGAAATACAGTTTGATTGATTTCCTTGCTCAATAATGTATTTTTCCTATTAAATATAATAATTTTTTCATATTTTCCATTAACTATATTTTATACCTGTGTTTACACAAACACATTTTCCTATTTAAAACCACTGTTGTAGTATTGAAATAGCATAATTTTTCTACTATTTATCTTGGTGTATGTTTAATTTGAAAGTGATAAAACTCTTTCTGTAGCATTCCTCACCTTCTGTAGCTACGTATTGGATCTCATGTCCTGTGCCAGCAGAGGCAGAAGGTGCCTGAGGGCAATGAAGGTGAAATTCTTTTCTTCTCAGCTGCAGAGAAGTTCCTGAGCAGGAACATCTCTGACCTTGCTCAAGAAAATCCATATTTGTGACTTTATCATGGCATATAAATCTAGAGTAGATGGCATCCAGACATTATGGCCATGCAGTGTTTGCCAGGATGGCTCCATCTGTCGAAGCAATGCAGGGGAGTGCCAGCTAAAAATTGTCAGCATATGTAAATATATATATTTAGTTTTTCTTTTGTGGAAGGGTTGAAAATGGGACAACGTTCATGCTAGAAGATAAAATCCGACTATCTGACTAGTGTGGACTTGCAAACTGAGTGATTTTTTTACCTGCCTTGGTGCCAGTAGGTCCAAATGCTGCTTTATTCAAATTGAAAGGTAATGGTAATGAATGATTTGACCATATGATATAAAGAAAGATCATGTACATACCAGCAGCAGTTTTCTATTAAGTAATGATAATTCATGCCAATGTGAAATCCACCCTTGGATGTCTTCTTGCTACTCTCCAGTTTTCCAGGTTTCCACTCCTACAGGTCAGTCTGGATTTAGTAAACTTCGTATCTCACAGAAAGGTCCAGGTTCATATTCCTATTTTTTGGCTCATTATCATCACCCAAAACAAAGTAAGAAATTAATTTTTTGGGCATCAGCAGCTTTGACATTTTTGTTTTCAACAGTCTTAGTTTTTTAGATAGGAATGCATTTGCATTTCTAATATATTTGTACTTTTATCTCTGGAAGAAGTGAATGTTTTTGGCAGCAGAACTATTTTTCTGCTTTCCTATTTTGTGGGAACCTAATTTCTTTTGTGCCAATGAGTGAAAGGTACAGAAATAACAAACTTCAAAATGAATACATTAAAATTATTAATTGTATGTATTTTTCAGAAATACTGCATTAAATGAATTTATGACAACTGTAACTATTCCAGGGTGATCTGGAATAGTGTCTAACTGTGTCAGTCTTCCAGTGTCTGACTGAACTTTGACCTCCTTGAGGGTGTTCTCTGGACCCTGAAATCTGGTTTTGGTTGGTTTTGTGCTGTGTGGGGGTTTTGTGCTTTTTTCATCACTGAAACACTGCTTGTCAGTCCAGCTGTGAGTGCTCTTTTTGCTCTGGGACCTTTGGGAGAGAAATAGTAAGGTCAGCTATTTCATGCATGTATGGATATAATAAATTATTCAGGGTGAATAATGCATTTTCTCCATGCGAGGTTCTTACCTAGAAGCAGTTCCAGAACAGTTGTTGGAGCAAGGTGGGCTGGAATTGCTGGAAAAGGCAAAAAGCTGTTTACAAAGCCTGCTGGAGCCTTGAAGCTGTGCCCTCCACAAAAGCAAACATTATTAATCACTTCCAGCACTCTCCAGCAGATGTCAGGTAGTGTCTTCTGCTATTGGGGTGAGCAGAGATCATCTGCTTGCTCTTATTTCCAAAACGGTCTGCCTATAAATTAGGATTTAATCACTAAATCCAGAACATGATCACAAGTATCTGTAGTTATTAGGAGAATGCAGAAAACCTCCTCTAAGAGGGAATGGTGACCCACAGCCTTGGAAATGCCAAATAAACTTTATTTACTCAGATGTATATAGCACAAAGACCAGCAGGAAAATAATAAATGATTCTGATTTTGTTGCTGTTATTAATTCCATGTTGCCTGATTGCTGTAATATTTGAATAGTCTGTGCTGAAGCAGAGCATTGCTTTTGTCTTTGTTGCTGTTTCCCTTGGGGGAAGTTGCTGGCAGCCCAATAACTCCTCCTCCTATTTAATCCAGCATCTTTGACAGTTTTCTGTATTGTGCTGTAGCTAAGTTGGTGATTAGGTAGAAGAAATATTATCAGTCTTGGCAGACAGAGCAAAGATCATCCAAAAAGTAATAGTTTGGGATGTGTTTTTGATGGGATCTTTTGTAATTTTGTAGGCTAATGAATATCTTCATTATTGAATTGGTTGGTTGACATGCCCCATACACCCTCCACTGCTGGAATATATGCACCATATGAAGTAATTTCTCTTAGATTAACTGGGACACACATGATATTAAGAAAAAAACCCACAGAATAATTTCATTTACTGAAGTAATAAAGCTCAACCTATATCAAGATTAGTATGAGATGTGCCCGTAGCTGACAAACATCATAATTTACAGGCACGTCCACAAACAATTTACTGCCCAATGAACACTTAGCAATAAGTAATTTAGCTGAACTAATACTTGGGTAATTTTGCCTTGAGGTCTAAATTTAGCATCACTATTCCATTTTAATAACTGAACATATTAAACTATAAACTTAGGAAAAAACCTCATTTTATTAAAAAATACAATTACATTATATGTATATGCCGCTCTGTTTCTCATATTTGCTGTATTTTTCTAATAGCCTAAGCCAAAATGAGGGTACTACTGCAAAAATGACTATTTAAAATGAAATTTAAGCTCTGGAAGGAGGAAGAGGGAAATAATCCTTGCCTTTACTGCATAAAGACAGCCTTTTTCCAGCTGAATAATGTTTTTTCCTTTTCAATCATATACAGAGGGTTTATGCCTGGGGAAGTAATAATTTTTGTATTTGTGTTTGATTGTCTGTGCAACCATTAGTGTGGATCTAGAGCTGGGGAGGGAAGAAGTGCCTTGGCAATTCAGTGGAGGTCATGTGCATCACTCCATCAATCTACCTTTAAAATGTCTAAGCAAAACCCTTTCAGTGCTCACAAAGCTTTCCATGATTAAAAAGACAATTTCCATAAATTCCCTTGAAAAATGTGAATGGTTTTATGAATTCTTTTCTACTGATTGATGTGTAAACCTTAGGGAACTGCTGCCACTCTGCTCTTGGTGGTTGGTTCTAGGGGATCTTACAACAAATAGTCTTCCTTGTGATTAGCTTACTCCTGGATATGAAAAAAAAAATCACAACAGAATTCATAAAGTATTTGTGAATATATAACATCATAATGTCCTTCTCTGATGATGAATTAATAGAAGGTGACTGCAGTGTAAATGGATTTTCGTGTCTGTAAAATTCCATTCAATTCCTCCTACACGGGAAGGAAGTGTAAAGCATTTCTATGAAAATTCAATCTCGCAGTCTCATGACAAAACTTTTAATGCAATTTTCATGTTTATTTATAAAAATCTTTGTCTACTAGATATAAATAATTGTCTGATGTGTTGATGGCTCCTTCTAATGATACCTTTGATAGAAACTTTAGCTATAAAGGTGCCTAATTCTTTCAAGGCATGGTTTTGCAATAAAAATCTAAAACTGTGCAACTGTTTTTCTCATTGCTGTTCAAAATAGATGTCATTAAAGTAAACTCTCTGGGGGACTCTCAAGATCCAGTTAAATTACCTTTCAGGCATTAGGTTATACAAACTGTTAGTATTGTATAAAATTGTAGAATAAATACATAATGAAAAAAAATGAAATCCCCTGTTTTCCATTATGTTTACCTCTATTCTCTATGTATCCATTTTGAGTTTTTACAATGTCACCAAGACAATGACATGAAGGCTGGGTATTTGTAACAAATACCTCAAAGTAATAAAATTATGTACCATAAATCTTTAATGAGGGGCTTCCTTGTTCAGCTTAACTCTTGTTTGATAATGAATCTTGAGATTTTCTGAGAATAAATTCTGTGTAAGTGCAGTAACCTGATTGCTCAAGGTCAAGTTTATATTCTTTAACCCAATTTCAATTCCTTTGGCTTCCACTGTATCTACCAGAACTTCTATAACAGGGGTTCTTTTCACTAAAGAAAAAGCAATCTTCGTAGCAATAATGAATGGTTCAAAGGCCTACAGAATTTAAGAATAACTGCAGTTGTTGCCAGGTGTTTTTTTGATGACTACTCAAATTTCTAGATCAGTTAAGGGCATAGGAAGGTCTTAGGTCAGATTTGTTTCTTGAAATGTGTTAGTGGTCTTGACAGGTGGCCTGGTTTAGGAACAAATCTGGATTATGTAGCGTCCTTCATTGTGCAGAACTCCAGATTGCTGCTGAACAGGCAGGAATTTGGGGAATATCCTCAGTGCAATGCAAAGATGTTTTACTTCAGTGTGGTAACATGCTGGTGGCAAAATGAGAGTGATTGCAAGAATTAAATGTGTTCCTAGTGACTCAGGAATCTGGAAAGTTTGCACTGAAAGGTGGATGAAGGACAATAATGGGGGAGTTTTTGGAAAAACTGCCATTCCTGAGAATTTTGTAGAATCTAGATCTCAGATTGATCAGTGACTCCCACAGATCCAGTTCTGGCCTAGGGTCAAAGAGCATTAATTTTTGCTAAGCAGAGCCTCTCAATATTGTTAAACAGACCTGAGAAATAAATTTCAAATGGAAACCTTGAACCTATTACTACCTTTGTTATACTAAGAGACAATGGAGTTCAAGTATATTTGATCATACTCTTACATCCATTCACCACTTTGCCTTGAAGTTTTTGACTTATGCTTTTTTGGTTATTCAACTTTGGAAAAGTTACTGTAATTTTGAAGTTTGGTTTTCCGTTTCTGTTCTTGTTAAATAGCCATATTACAGTTCTGCAGAATGAGATTTCAAACCAGTGACTGATAAGTTAGTTTTAAATTGCAGCATTTTATACACTCCATTTATACTTTCTGACTCTGTGTAAATAATGACTTGATATATCAGACAGTGGAGAATACTATAATTTAAAAAATCCTTGGGTATAGATTGATTTAAGCAAATGTTCTGCAGGGTCACAACGATAACTTTAATAATAATTTACATTTTGGCTCCATAGTGTTATTTTGCAATTCTGGTTTCCTCGGTGGTGGTGAAGTGATGCAACACATTTTAAGAAACTGCAATTATTTATGGCTGATAAATTTTGTGTGTTCCTCAGTGTGTATTTGCAGCTCTGCCTGTTTCTCTCAGTATAAATACTGTGTAAGTTCATATCTCTGCAACCCCACCCTTGGTGTGGATTCTCATTAATCTGCCTGTAATTGTTCATCATTCTCTTGTTGCACATCAGGACAGAAGCTGCTTCTCCCAGGCTGCTTCTCTCACTATCTGGAAGAAGTAATTCCATATCTTGACTCATTTTGAACAGCTTGTAAATCAATATTTTTTGTTGTTGTGGATGATAAAAGCACCTATGCCCTATTTTCTTCCTTCAAATGTATTTGCTCAACAATAGTGATCCATAGAAGATTTTGTTAGGCATATTAAAGTACCTTCAGGAACTCAGTGTTGTAGATTATGATAGGGTATAAGGTTATTCAGTGCTACTTTTGTGACTAAATTTGTGTCCTGTTATTACATATAATCCTCATAAAAATGCATTCTAATAAAAAATAGCTCTCTCTCTGATATTGAGAAGAAAGTTAACTTAAAGCTTACTGTGTATAAATTCTTTTGTTGCTTCACTCAAAGCTTTCCTCTAAATTTACAACATCTTTCCAACTACTTACTGTTATAAAAATCTGCAAATTTTGGGCTTTCTTCTATGTGTACTTTTAAATTCTCTGGCTTTTTCACTTTTTGAGTATTCCTGGATGTCTTGTTATTTTGTGATAGACCTGCAGTTTAGCAGAGACATGTTATACACCATTATGCCATATTAGAATCCCAAATATCTGTGGACAAACGAGAATGGTTCTTGGTAGGAATTCTGATATGAGGATAAATTGCCTGTGTGCATGGGCAAGCATGGACATGCACTTTTAGTATCCACTTGTCATCTGAGGTTGATCATTTAATTAGTCTTAGTAACAGAGCTGATAAATCACATGGCCATTGGAGCAGGACAAAGTTCTATTTAAGGAACACGAGAGGTGCCTGGTGAGTGATGTCTGCCACAGCCATAAACCTTCTCAGGAGCCTGGGAGCAGGAGACTGCATTGTTGTGACCACTGCTTGGGGATTGGCTAAGCTGTGAATAACTTAAATAACAGAGACAAACAGGGTTGGTGAATGAATGGGGTCATTCCTTAATGGTATTTGTGTTCTAGCTCTGGAATAGAGAGCAACATGAGGAGTATGAGTTTAATGATGCAGCTGGAAAGGTGGCAGCAGTCTGAGGTCAGCATCAGATATATACAAGTTTTAGTGAGCATCTGATCTCAAAAGTTTTAATCTGATGCAGGACAGGGAAGGGAGAATTCCTTCATGTCTCTTGATACAGGATCTGGATTCAAACATTGAAACAGTGGCTGTGTGCGTACTGACATCATTTCATTGCTTATAATCAACCGTTTCCTATTTTGTAACAGAGTCACTTCCTTAGGATTGAAAAATTCATTTTAAAATGATTTCACTTCTATTACTCTATTACTCTATTTCAGAGTTCACTACTCTGAAAAAGTGTCCAAATTTTCTCTTGAATGACTGAAAATCACTCTTCCAGTCCATATTTACTCATCAGTAATCCATTGGCATTTCATGATTATAGTCAACCATGCCAGTACTGTTCCTTTTACTTTGACATCTTTTCGTAGAAACTTGTCTGGAATGACCAGTCTTTGATAGAAATTGTATTACCCTACCCTTCTGCTTTTTACCCAGTTTAAATGAATCACATTTATCCTACTTTTGCTTCTGTCTCTGTGTTACTTTTTCCTTAAATAGAAATCTCATTTTAACTAATCTTATTTCTATCCCTAGTAATTTGCTGTCATTTCTGTTATCCTAGCTGTGTTTTTAGATACTTATCCTTTACTTTTGTGTACATTCATTGTAAACTGAAATTGAATAGTCCATAAAGGTAGGAGGGTGGCTAATTTATTGTTTATATTTTAATAAATGAATCTTCCACATCTTCAGTGTGTAACAGCCCCACCTTTCCTACTTAAAGATTTTTTTTTCCATTTTTTTTTTCTCCAAGTGCCAATTCAACAAGACTTTTCATCCATCTCTTTTTAACCTTTTTTTTCCTCTTGCCAAAGTAGTTTTCTTCCTATTCTTTCTTGTTGCTGGACTTTTAATGTTTAGTTTGAAATAGAGATTTATTGGGGAAGAGGAAGCCTGTGGCTTTACAGGTTTTCTTCCTCTGTTACTCAGAATAGAAATTCCGGATTTAGAAGAACAAGCACCTGAAAATGGAATTACAGTAATATAAATACCACAGAGAAGGAATGCCTTATAGGCAATGATTGTCTGTATCAGAAGAAAAGATGATTTAAGAATTGGCTTCTTTTCTACAGAAAATATTAAGTAAATATATTTACTTAATAAAATGAATGTGCATCTAATGCTGTTAATATTGCACAAGAAATCTTTGTAGAATGTGGGGATCCACTTGGATGCTTGACAGGCCAGCTCTGCCTGGGGATGCCTCAGACCTGAACACCTCTTCCACTGATGCCCTTTCCTGGCTTTTTGTGCTTGATATGAGCTGCACGTACCAGCACTTCTCTTACAGTGTGTGTTCTTTCATTTGCATAAAATTTAGGACTTACTGATACCGTATTTTCTACTCTCTAAAGCAGGTAGAATGGATAATGTCTTGATGGTGTTCTTGCAACAATTAATTGCTTTTGATGAGTTTTCCTCTTTGTGATTTGTCTTCCCCAGGTGTATTCCAATCTCTCAATGCTGAGTGGTGCCCCTGATCTGGATGTCAACCCAGAGGACACTGCTGCTTACACTTTGACTATATCTCCCTGCAGACGAGGAGTCTTTCAAGGTACCATTTAGAACTAAAAAATACAAAATATCCCTAAAATTTAGCATGTTAAATCTGTTCATACCTAACGCTTGCATTTGTCTGCATAACCTTTCTTCTGGAAGTAAGGTTATCACTACTGGTGATTCAGGTTTTTAAGCTGGCTCATATTTTTATTTTTAAAGGTATCTTACTGCTAAATATGTGGTCAGGTTCTTCAAAAATGCCAGCATATGAACAACTCTATGCATTTAATTGGTCGCATGAAAATTGACTAAATAGGAAGTAGTGATTTTTGAATTATCACCAAGTTTGTGGATCAAAATTTAATTTTCCAAAACTTGTTGAATTCCTTTAGTTATGTTAGCACTACTAGAACCAAAGGTGTAATGACAGAGACCAGAATTTGATTTTTGCCCTAATTAATGTTCAATTTGTTGACCACAAGGCAAGAGTACATAAATAGAATGCAGTGAACTGGGTTCTTTCTTTGACATATGTAGAGGCTAGGGAGATCTAAAATTAATTGTACATAATTTGCATCCATCCATGTTTATAATGGTATTCTTATGATACAATAGCAAAACTCTTGATTGTTTTAACCAATGTCAGCATTCCATAATTAATGTTTTGTCTTCATTTTCTTTTTTAATAACAATTCAGATTTCATAATTTTTAAATCTTTGGTAATGGTTGTAAAATCCATGTTGCTCCTTGTTTACCTCATAATGTGAGAAGCATGATTTTGAGAATTAAATTGTACTTTGAGTCTTTGTCTTCCCTGTAGGGTAAGCATGGTAGAAACTCTCAGCAAAGTACAAAGGTGTTGGGAGGGAATTATGGAAACAGAAGAGACCAATCTAAAGGAATTTAATAGCACTCAGGAAAAGATTTTAACTTCTTAAACAAAAGGTTTCCTGATATAGAAAATGGATAAATCCCTTAATACAAAATGCTTAGTGTGTGTAGTTTTAACTTTGTGTGTTCCTAACTCCAAACACTTGATTCTGCTGCATTCTTGGACAATTGAGATTAATGACAGCTGTTTTCTCAGCATTAAAAACCGATTAAGTCTTGTCCCTGAGGATGTCAAACTACTTTGCTCCTTTGGCCACTTTGTTTTTAGTACCTGATATGTAAAATGTAACTAATAATGCCATCTCAATTCACAAGTGATTTGTGCAAAGAAATTAATACTTGTAACAAGGCTTGGCCTGGTGCCATTGGAAGACTTCAGTGCCCTGATCTGTAGCCCTGGAAAAAAAAAACCACACTCTATGAATAGGAATCAGCTTTCAATGAAATTGTAACCATCAAAAATGTGCACCAGGAAATATTGAGGATGTAGTTTATTTTAACATGTCTTTTTTTTAAGCATTAAAGATTTAGCAATAGTCTCTTCTTCTGCCTTAGAAAATCCCAAGTTCTTTTATATATAATGAAAGTTTCAGTAGAAGAGGCTCCAAGGGATCTATCATACAGCAAATTAATACCAGGTGATAAAAGCCATGCCTTCAAAGGGACACAGATGGCATGTTCAGATCTACATCTCCAATGTTCTCTCATTCCCTTGACTTCTATCACAATGGTTTCCATTATGTTTTGAAGTGTTTTATGTTCACTGAGTGCAAAAAGAGAGAACAGTCAGTTTCTCTAACCTAAAAAAAAGTTACTGGTTCAAATGCTGGGAAGCCACATCTGCCCTTTTTCTCAGAAAAGTTCATTTATTTTACACTTTAAAATAACTTGATAGAAGGCTAAAGTTATCTTTGGAAAAGGACAGGGCCCAGTTATCTACAATCCACCCCCTGGCTCAGGGCTTGCTTTAATCACTACTTCAGGGAATCGTGTTCATCCTTCCCCTGGAACACAGACAGGTTTGTCTCTCACAGAAATACGTGCACAGTCTCCAATCACTCTGTTGCTGCAGCAGGGAGAAAGGTGCAGGGAAGAGAGGCCACTCTCACAGGTCTGAAAAGCAGCACCTGATTTTGGTGTCTGATGTTAGGTTTGATGTAAACCTAACTACCACGTGTTCTGTCTAAGGTAACGTGTTAGGAAGTGCTTTCTTTGGGGCTTCAAGGAGAATGAAAGTCTGTCTGCTTCAGACTGTGAAAGGCTGGGAAGTCATATTTGTTCTCCAGAGCAGAATATCCAGGTCCTGAGAAACTTCAATGTCAAAGATAAAAAAAAATATATATATATTAAAAAAATATATAATATAATAAAATGCACATATATAAAAATATATTATATATATATGTGTGTTTGTATATACATATATATAAAATATATATATATATATATATGCATTTTTGACTGTCAGGATCTTTCAACAGCCAGCCTGAATCTTGAGGATCACCGGTAAGATGTAGGTGATTCAAGTGGGAATTAGGCAATACTCAGGAACCTTAATCCTTTCTGTGTTCAAGATACTACAAGGAAAGTATAATTTGAACATTTGCACTCCCCCCTAAGGAAAAAAAAAAGAAAAAAAGAAAAAACTGCTGAATTTGTTTAGAAGGAATCAAATAATTCATGGGCTGAACAGTTCAAATGACTAAAAATAAAAAACAGTGCTCCAAAGCTGTCTGCAGAGGGAGTAAATTTTATCCTGCAAGGAAAAGAAGAAGAACTATTTTGATACCTAGCTGAAGATTCTGTCATAGTGCTGATGAATAATTTGAAGTCTAGAACTTCCTAACTTGCAAGTGTAAAACTTTGTAGCCTTGGTGTTCTAATACTGTTTTTGTCATATTCAAATGAATTCTAGTAAAAGAACTTTTACCTTGTAAGTTGTTGTACTGAGCAAATGGTTTGCATTTTTCATTTACTTTCAAAGTCCTTTTATTTCCAAAATGATATAGCTGCAAAATTATGCTGCTTTTGCTTTCTGTCTTGCTGTTTTATGGTTGCTAAGCTAAAAATGGGCCCAGTTATTTTCTAAAGCCCATTTGGAAGCACTCCAATAGACGGCTAATATTACATGCTTCAGCTAGTTTGTAGGTGTATGACAGCTTTAACACAGAAATAATAGCAAATAAACACATCAAAAAAGCTTCTGTCACTACATAAAATTCTTCAGCAGTCTGTTTTCTGAGTAATTGAGCAATTTTCTTTAGGTTTGATAAAGCATCTTCTACAGATTGCATTATATTTTATCAAATTTTTATTTCTGCTTTCCACAGAATAGACCAGAATTTTTCCAGAATACAGCAAAACTCATAATGCTTGAATATGTCTTGTGCAAAAAACCCACACACCTTTCATAGTCAGTACCCTTTTATTCATACAACTCCCTAGCATTTGGAAAGGAGCTTTCTAACTTTATGTCTTGTCTTTCATTAATTTTTAACTAAATCTCTGTCCAGTAGGCAGTGCTTTTCCATGCTGCTTAGAAACTTAAATTGAGGAAAAAAGGCAGCATGTTCCAGGCCTGTCAGGTGCAGCTGTAGGACAGATGTAGTGAGGTGGTGAAGATCATGCTAATACCTTCTGGCCTGTAAATGAGTTGATTGAACTTGTTGGTTTATCATTATTATTTATTCAACACTGTCATTAAGAAAAAAAAAGTCTGTCTTTGCTGGACTTCTGCAAATTGATCTGCTGATCACTGTATTTTCAATGGAATCATGTACACCCATGAGGGAGAAAGATTATCTTTGTAGTTTCTTGTAGCCTGTGCTGAATTTTCAGCACCTGCCTGTTTGTTTTGAGCACTTCCTCTTCACCTGCATCACCCTGACAAATTGAGTCTGATTCACTGGAAGCCAAGAAAAAGCTTGAAGGCTCTTCTGGTTCCTTGATTATTGTGAATGGCACTACTGGATCACCAGAGTGCACGGGAGGAGCTGCTGGTACGGCCCAGCAAGATGATCCCTGGCACACACCTTCCATCCATCCACCCATCCATCCATCCATCCATCCATCCCTCCATCCCTCCATCCCTCCATCCCTCCATCCCTCCGTCCATCCCTCCGTCCATCCCTCCGTCCATCCATCCTCCATCCCTCCATCCACCCCTCCGTCCATCCCTCCATTCATCCATCCATCCATCCATCCCTCCCTCCATCCCTCCATCCATCCCTCCATCCATCCCTCCATCCATCCCTCCATCCATCCCTCCATCCATCCCTCCATCCATCCATCCATCCATCCATCCATCCATCCATCCATCCATCCATCCATCCATCCATCCCTCCATCCATCCATCCATCCATCCATCCATCCATCCATCCGTCCATCCCTCTGTCCATCCCTCCATCCATCCATCCATCCATCCATCCAACCCTCCATCCCTCCATCCCTCCATCCCTCCATCCCTCCCTCCATCCCTCCATCCCTCCATCCATCCATCCACCCATCCACCCATCCATCCCTCCATCCATCCATCCATCCATCCATCCATCCATCCATCCCTCCATCCATCCATCCATCCATCCATCCATCCATCCATCCATCCATCCATCCATCCCTCCGTCCATCCCTCCGTCCATCCATCCATCCATCCATCCATCCCAGTACAGCTGGAGCTGCAAGCTGGAGCTCTTGCCCTTCCATAGTGTGATTTCATTGTTACATGAAGAAGAGGCAATGAGAATTAAAAATAAAACAATTCCCCCCTTCATTAAATGCTACAAAGCCATATACGTATGATAGCTGACAGCAGGATTTGCCACTTGCTCATTTATCCTTCGTATGAGTCTAAAGCTTATTGTCTTTTTTTTTCATTGTTGTAGGGAGCAACTCATTTAATCCTAGTATACCAATGGGTAGTAGGATTTACAGAAACTCCTTAGAATTTACATGTCTCATCATAGAGATTTTCCTAGGAAAAATCGAGTTTATAAAGTTTTGTACTAACCTACAGAAATTTTTTTTTGTCAATAGAAAAACTGTAAGAACACAATTAGGCCAAATAGCTACATAAATTACATGCATCTGGTTAATTTATCTTATTTCTTCTTTGGAACTTTTCTGTGGCAGCAATTATACATAGATTTCATTGGCCAGAAAAAAACAGGAAAAGATAAAAACCCCTCCTCCTACTCCCAAGACCTTATTAAGTTCATGTTGGTATATTTAAATTACAAGCCAAATGTTTCTATATCTTTTCAGATTAGTGTGATGAATTCTGTGGCCGTATAGCCTTCTGTTCTTTTTTTTTTCCAGTTAAAATATTGGGATATTGTGGACTTCTATCATCTCTCTGTAGCAGAAAGTAATCATGCACACTATGTATCTTTCAAATATTCCATTTAAGTTATAAAGAAAGAAAAGCATTGAGCATTTCTTGCTTTCCTAATTGTATTCATGGATACAGGGGGTGTGTAGTATATAGCCAATGAGTCAGTCTAATATGGGGTGTTGTAATTACAATTTTATTGAGAAATAAAACAGCCTGCCCCCTTTTAAAAGGATGCATCTTCTCTGAAGCAATAGAAGGCAAGGCTTTGCTATTAATATGTTGACTGTAGTTGTATAAAATGTTTCAACATAGACTACTAAAGCTAGAAAATATGTAATGATGTTGGACCAACAAAGCTTTTAAAGAAATGATATGTCAGCAAAAAAATCTCCTCAATTTATGTAAATTTTAATTATTAATTTTCAGTATCATTCTAGAAATACTTTTATTATTGTTTTTACAAGTTTAGGATCATATATGCAAGTTTAGTGTATTATATATATGCAAAAGGACAGCTAAGGAGTCTTGTTTTCTAAAACAGATGATGATGGCATAATTCTGTGGCCAGTTGCATCAGTGGGAATTTTATCTGTGGGATGTAGGGGAAGTCTGCTTTGCCCTTGAATGTATGCTTTAAAAATTGTCAGCCATGACGTTTTGGCAAGTTACTGATGTGTAATGTGTGACAGAGAAGTCAGAACTGAGCAGCTGGATTAAAAAAAACAAAACCAAAATCCCAAACATTGAGGACTGTTGTGCATGAATAATTATAATTTATCAGTTGTTTTGTAGCATCAATAATGAAAAGTGAGATGCATCAGTAAGTAAAAGTTCTGTAAGATGACTCTGCATTCACAGCCTAAAGACCAGAACTTTCTCTGCCAAAGCTCTTTAAAATCATAGAAGCCAAGCTCAGCAAAACCACGTGAAAAATGTAAAATTGCTTTTTGTATTTGTTATTTGAAATCTGTCATTTTTGGTGCAGTGTTTCTGCACATTTCCAATGTATTATTTATGACTTCATAGAGCACAAAGTACTTTTGATTACTCTTCATTGTATAAAACTCTTTTTCCCATCCTGCATAACACCTCTTGACAGGAATATTTTTGTAGCCCATAATTAGAATAAATTAATGTATTTATGTATAATCTGCTAGCTTAGGATCCAGTAGGGGTCAGTGGGTTGCACCATTTACTCCCAAACCAGGAGAGTATTCTAATTAGGAATACTTCTGTTCTGCCTTGATTTATAGACTCAAGTCATGCAGATCATACTATGTACTGTTCTCACTGATAAGGATTCTGCATTTTAGATTTGACATGAAATTAATACACTTTTTTCTTTTGTTATTTGCAGTTCTTGCCAGCAATGATTTTCTTTTATTTTCCCCTAATAAAAATTCAAATAGCTTTGAGCACTAGTAGATACTTTGATGCCCGTGAAAATTATGAAAGACAATTTATTAATATTTTAAGATCAAGCAGATAAACTGAGTTATAAAATGTATGCCAACTGTAGTAAAACTCATTACTTTTCCTGGAAATACTTTGACAGATTTCATTGAGAGCCTTGCAGATATCTGTATTCACCACATCAATTCAGTCACCTTTATCGATCAAGATCATAACCTCATTGTTATTAATTCTGTTTGTTTGAGATCTGGTTTTCATAAAGGAGCAAAATGGAGTGTCAGCAATTATACTGCAATTCTTCACTGATTTTTTGGCCATGCAACTGGAGGATTATCAGCACAGTGATTTAAAAATTCAAGTACTGTTTACTTACCATAGTTCCTCTCTCATAGCTCTTGAAATTTTTTTGAGGATTATTAATTGATTCTTTTGGAACTTTTCAAGCATTCTAATATTTACTGATAATAAAAATTAATTATTCAAGTGTTCCAGCAAATTATTTTGATGCTTTTGAGGCCATGTTTTGTGCAGAAAACAAAAGTCACTCTTTTTTTTACCATCTCATTACTTAAAACTGTGATCACTCCTGTTTTGTCCCTCTTTCTCCCATGCTCACATGCAAATAATTCATGATTCTGAAATACAGAAATTTGGTAAAGAAAATCCTCCGTGGTCAGTGGAAGAAAGAACTATAAGGAAAAATTACTAAAATTTTAAAATGACATGTAACAAAATATTCTTTACTGCAAGAAGTTGGTAGAATTTATGAATCTATTGATTTTCACCATTTAGCCAAGACTTTTTGATCAACTTCAAAACTATAATTTTGCATTCTTTTACTCATTGTCTTTTAATTGTTGACATCTTTCAAGCATATGGATGGCAAGGATTAGTATTTAAAATTAGTGAATTTTCTCTTACACTTTGTTTCTCTAATATAGTGATTCAACAGACCAAAATAATACTAAGACTATATACTGAGACATAAAATCAGATTAATTAGTCAGTATCCTATGATTTTTAGTCATTAATTAGTCATTTATCCTATGATTTATTACCTATTAGTGCCATTCCATGTGTACTCTTACATCAAGATTTATATACCTTGAGCATTTTCTTCAGTCTTCATTATCCTTTCAATAATGGTTTTATTTTTTTATTCTTCCTGCACACCTACCTTTAACTTCAAGATTAAAAAAAAAAATCAGTAATTTTCTAAAATTGCAGTCACCCCTTTGCCTATTTGGATCCAAATTCTGACTTATTTACTGGGAGTAATTTTAGCAGTTTTTAAAACTTTTTCATTTGAAATTCTTTTGGTTTGTTTTCAATTATTTTAGTTTAGTTGTATTTAAATAGTTTTCTTAATGAAAGAAAATTTGGGATTCTAATTTTAAGTTTGAAGTTTTATATTATATTGTTCTTCTGGATTTAAACCTATTTACATTTTTTTTGTTTTTAACTTCAGTGCTTCATACCTGTGCATCTTGGTTGCTGTCTCTCAAAGAAAAAGATTCTTCCTTACAATCATTTAATGTAAACCTTCTTAGTAGGAGTAGTTTGTCAGTGTTTGTCATGTCACACCTCTGCCCCACTTGAAGCTGCAGAAACAAAGGATACCATTAAATATAGGTATTTTCAAATCAAATTGTTCTGGGACTCTCATAAGAATTCCCCATTTCCAATTTTAAAAGTTCCATGAATAATAGTTTTCCCAAGTCCTTGGTAAGACACAATGAACAGATTCCCTTTTGGAGATGTTTCGCATAAATTCTAATAATTACAACAAGAGCATTTCTTACTATATAATAGCATAAAAAAATTCACCTCCTCAGATTTTGTATGAAGCAAGATTTAAACCTGCAAAATGTATTTGTTATGGCTTAGAAACTCTCCAGAATGTCTCTGAACATTGAAGGATAATAATTTAGATGCAAGTAGAATGCTATGTAGTATTTCCAAAAGTTTGTGTAGATTTAAAATTCTTAGACAGTGGCACAAAATGGAAGAAATTAAATCTGCTAATTTAAAGCCAGTATATCAAATAATCCAGAATAACATTAATATTATTTAAAGGCAGCCTGCACATACTTGATTTGATGTTATTAAATGGCAATTTAAAACTCAGGTTTTGCTGTCTCTCTGTATTTTATCTTCCAGAAAGATTTAATTTAAATTTAACATACAATACAAAAATGTATCACAGAAATATTTTAAAAGTTATTCTCTTATAGCACTGGAGTGAGACACTGTGATTTCAAAAGAAATAACAGAAACAATCAAGACTGTGCATAAGGGAAAAAGATACAATTAGTGACCATCAGATTTCGCAACTTTTATGAAGTCCTTGCTTGTATTTTAGTTCCTACTACTGATCATTTCCAGGGGGTTATTATGGATCTCTTCAGGCACGTAGAAGAGCAGTTTGGGGACAAAATATGGTTAATTTCCTTGTACTCACTCACGAGATATTTTTTAAAATCTTAAGTTATAATTGGATAGCTGACACCTGGAGTGGAAGTTTTACTTCATTTTTTATTAGTTTTGAACTGAGGAAACACTTGTACATGTCTGGCAGTGTGTTTTTGTGAAGCTAATGCCTGGGCAATAAAACACCTGGTATCTGTTTGTTGCAGGTGTAATTTCATTTGTTGCTGACTATGAAGACGTGCAGCAGCCCCAGGGCAGCAGCTCCCCACGGAAGAGGCGTTTCAAGCAGCTCGTCAGGAAACTGCCGCGGCGGACGGCAGCACCTCGGCGTGCAGACAGCATTGGTATGCTTGAGAGGGGGGATGCTTTTGTGTCAGTCTTCATAAAATTACATCATAATGTGGTCCAAAATTAAATGAACATTTAGTATGTGCAGCCTACTAGTGTATGAAATTCTCCTTTTGTGCTTTTTTTGAAACATTTTTTAGGAAATGTGAAGCTTTTTTCTTCTTTTTTTTAACCCCCCTATTTTTACAACATCACTGACTGTTGCTTGTTGTTGGAGAGGGGCAGAATGTTTTTGATGCTTTCTTTATAACTCTCCAGTAATACTGGCAGACAGTGCTGATGTCAAAGCAAGCCTTTCCTGAAATTCATATTGCTCCACTTCTTTCCACTGTGGAAAAAACTTTCTCACAACAGTCAGACATAGATACTGCTTTGGTACAACAAAATCAAAAAGAGAAAATTCCAGGATGCCTACTTACTTTCGTATTGTCACCACCTGCTTTATTCTAAGCAGTATCTGCATTACTCTGGAGATTTCAAATGTTCAAGAGGAGTACTGTTGTGATTACACCAAATAGACAAAGCCAGGGTTTTCATTTGTTTTTAGATAAATTTCTCCACTTATTTATATTTGCAAGTATAATTTTGCCTACAGAACCATGTTCTTTTTGCTATTCATATCTAATTTGGTATATATTTAAATTATCAAGCTTTTTTAAAATTGATTTAAGAATATTTCTTGCAAGGAAAGCTATCAAGGGAAGTTTTAAACTAAAAAAGTTGGTTTAGTTAATATTGAGTTCTTCAGAAATTAAGGGCTTGCAGATTGGAGATCTCTCTGTCTTTATAACTGTATTTTCTAGATCAATTAAAACTAGAATTTATCAAGCTCTAAAAAGAATTAGAAGCTAATTTTATCAATAAATTAGAAATAATTTGAGTCAAGTCAATGTGAATGTCAGAAAGTCTATTCTAAAACCTGTACAGCAGCATGGAAGTTGGTTGACATTAAAACTTGTGCAACACCTCATTGGAGCTTTACAGAAGAAGAATTTTAAGAAGGATTAAATTAAGGTGATATATGCAGATAATATAGTAGAGACAAGAATTATAAATTTCCAGATATTAAGTGGAATTAATAATAAAAACAATATAAATGGTGATGCCAGGTAAATGGGAGATAATCTTCAAATCTCTGCTGAAATATTCTCTGAGAATATTCATGAATTTAGTTAAGATCCAATTGCCCAAATGAAACATTTTTTCTTATGAGATATTTGCAAATTTAGGAATCATCAGTCCAAAACTGGTAAAGGCTGTAACTGAGAGTAGCTGAATGTAGAAGGTCAAGTAAGAAAATGGTTTAGGAGAGTGGATGTCTCAGTACTGTCCCTGTCCCTGATATGAATGGAGGGAGCTGCTCTTAGGTACAGAATCCAGGGTGGCTTCATGGTTTGCTGTTATCATTGCTGATAATACCTTTGCTCCATTTGATTCCCCAATGACAGTTCCCTTCCAAAAACATAAGGATTCTGAAATTTGTTTGTATTTTTTTACTTCTTCAGCTGTATTTACAAAGAAGCACATTTTGTTCTTGCAGTAAAAAACCACAGTGATTCCTCATGATGAATCCTTTTACTATTGCCATGTACAAGAGGGGAAAAAGAGAAAACAAACCAAAGCCCAGAGAGAAAAATATCTGCAGAGCAGATGTGGTGACAGGAGCTTGCCCCTTTCTAAACTGATTTGGGGTTTCAGTTCTTTCTAAAACATATTTCTGTCTTTGAAGAGGAGGTTCTGGAGTTCCTTTTCTCATGGAAGCCAAAAATAAAACAAGGCTAAGTGGTTGCAAAGACTGAAAGTAGGATGTAGCTGGTCTTTCATGTAAGGTTTATCTTTAGATATTCCTGTAATATAAAGTGCTAAAATCAGAAATAAATATTAGCCATGAATAGGTATTGTTTCACATTCTCAATAAATGCTACACTCCTCCTACGGCAGTGAAGCCTCCTAAACTCTCAAAGTAGAGGAAATTTTTCTGCTCTGGAGTTCATGGTAACTTCTTGAGCTGAGCTGGCCAAATGCCCTGTGTTGTGCTCTTTGCTGTGCCGCCCATGGCCGTGGGGAGGGTGCTTGGCTCAGCCTGTGCCAGACCCGCTCTGCTCCTCGGGAATCATCCCTGGAAGTGGCAGTCAAGAGGGTGAAGCTGCTGTGGTTGCTGCAATGGCTGAAGCCTCCACTGCAGCTGCAAATCCCCCTCTCCTTTTCCAGCATCCCTCACACCCTCTCCAGAACCAAGACTCAGCACAGACCTGCTCTGGAGCAACAGCTTTTAATGTTCCTGCAGGCAGGGATGTCCCACAGTGATTGCTTGTGCAAGACTGGGGGATTTTGCATGGGCTGTTATCTCACAGTGACTGCCATAAGCATTGCCCTTATCCAAACATTGTACTTCCCATTTGATTTGTCTTATGGAATACATTTAGATTTTTATGTCACTGCCAAGTTTTTGAATTCCCTTGTATTTGAAAGGCTAAACATCAGGAACATACACTAGTAAATAGGCCACGATGAAAAAGCACAGTCAGAGGAGCCAAGCCAGGCATTCATTTTGGAAAAGCCTGGTTTAATTCTCTTTTTAAATCTGATTTATGCTTCAACCAGGCTTTCAATGACAGACAATGTTTTCTAGCCTAAGTTATCATTATAGTTCCAATGAGATGTCTCTGAGTTGAGTGTCTTTCTTGTTGAGTTTAAAAACTGCTTCTAAATAATTCTTTGAGCAACTGATGTGTTTGGAAGGTAGTAGTACTTGCACATGTGATTCTCCTGGAGTTCCAGGCTTGAAATCAATCCCTGAGGGCTGAACATCTGTGGGAGCACTATGAGATGTTCATATAAGGAAGGTAGTAAAATAATGTCTTTGTTCTAGCAACTGTTGAAGCGATTAAGAGGTAAACAGTACTCAGGATGGCTAAAATATAAAAAAGTTTAGCATTTGTTCATTTTAGTTTTTCAAAAAGATCATAGCACCTGAGTATGCAATGGTAAATGATAGGATTTATTCAGTATTAATGCAGAGGGCTGTTTCACATACCTTTAATATATTAAAATATAATTGATACATTTCACATGCATATTTATTTCTGGAATTACTGTCATTTTAAGAGGACTGTTCTTTGAAATCAATTTCAGTTACCAGCCCATAAATTTTGATTGGGTAGTTAAGCTGTTTTTCAGTCCAATCTACATTCTGTATGTTCATGCATGGTGTGCTCCGGTTTCAGATTAGTTTAAGTCTCTCTCTTCAGGGAAAAAAATAAAGACATATGCAAAAAAAAATGATCCCCATGTAAATTGCATGCATATTTGCAAATTTAAAATACCAACCACAGCTCGGTTTGTTTGTGAGGTTTTTTTTTTTCTGTTGTGGTTTTTGTTTGTTTGTTGGTTTGTTGTCTATGATTTTTTAATAGCATTTTCACATTTGCAGCTATACTTATGCCAATGCATAGAAGCTTTGGGGAATGGTGTAGCATATGTGCAACATTAAGTATTAGACTGCTTTATGCTTTTTTCCTTTGTCAAAAAGATTGTTCCATTACTGCTAGCTTTCTCAGTAGGTGCCCTTCTGCAGCACTGCAGTCTGCTGGAAGTTATGAATTTTCCTGTGCCCTTCTGAGACTCAGAACAGCTTGATTCTCCCAGTAAACAAACATGTTTTGAAATAATTCAGATACAGCAATGCTTGAAGAACCTATGGCCCACATGGAATTTTGTGGGGCATGGTACTGTGTGCAATTAAATATCTGTGTAAACAATGCACGGTAGCCCATTTAAAATTAATAACAAGAGCAATCTGTAATTGCTTACAAAGTAAGGCTGCTGATGAACTTTAGGTTGCATCACCCTTCCTGCAGCAGGTGTTGTAATATTGTTGTGCAGAGAAGGCAGGTAATGCTGCATCTGCACTAACCACAAATTAGTCACTCCTCTTGTAAACCTGTACATCTGTATATTTTTGGATATCATAGCATGTAGGATTGAATTTGCATATAAAGAGATTAAATTTTATTACCCAATTTAAATGTCTGTGATGTGCATTATGCTTGTTTTGAAAGTCTGTATAGGCTGTAAACTGTATTACTGAGAAACACATCATTCTGTCATGTCTGGCAGACTTCAAATGTCTATGTATGGAATTTTGTCAATTAATAGCCCATTTAATAAAAATATTCTGAAAAACAGCAGAAATAATGAGTGGGGCTCACATGACAGGTTCAGGTGTAAGCCCTTATTAGTTGTCTGTGACAGAAAACATTCAAAGTGATATAAAAAATAATATTTTTGAAACTGTAGGAAATGAGCAACAGAGCAGCAGTCTCCCTGCAGCCAGTGCCCTTGTTGTTGTGCTGAAGTATTTGAAATGCTCTTTCCAGATCATCATTTTGCCTTTCCTAACTTTTCATGCTTACAAACAATTATTATTTTACCCTTTAGCAACTAATGAATTGTAAACACACAGAAAGTACACAGTGGAAATGAAAAAGGGCATTTATATTTACCAGTTCCTCACAGTTGTATAAGCGTGTCTGGGGCTGGAAATAATGAGGTGAGGAGAGAGGGAAGGTCCCATCAGTCTCCTCTATCATCCTGTTTCAATTGCTGTGACCTGTGAAAGTGTCCACTGAGCCACAAAACAGGAAAAAGTCAAACTTTATGGCCTAATACTTAGGAGAGTACATAGGAAGTGGAGTCAAATCAAATACGCGATTTTTAAAAAAGTCTTACAATGTGGAGGGGTTTTTTCTAGCTGAATAATGACTTGAAATTTTACATTAATCTTAATATTATGAAACATTCAAATTAATCTTAAAGAAAATATTACATTCTCCCCAAGATATTTGACATTCAAATTACTGCGTCTTCAACAATTGTCTAAGGGAGAGAACAGCTTCCTTCAATTCAAGGTTTATATTCAGTCCCTCAAGCAGAGGAAAGAATTGAATAAACATTCTCAGAGACTGTTTGGACAATCCAACAGTTAAGCTAATTTATAAACAGATTTACAAATCCAGAGCAAAGTTTGTTTATTTTTTTTTTTTTTTTAAATTTCAAGTTTCTGAAAATTATGCAGTTCAGAAATATCAATCAAAACATTAGATCAAATCCAAATTATATTTTTAAGATGACAGGGAGTATAATTCCCAACAGGAGAAGAAAATAAAGGACCTTGCTCTTTCCAATCTAATTTCTTCTTCTTCTTCCTGTTGCTAGTATTACTTTTATTACAAGTAGTGCTATTCTTTTCTAACTATCAAGCTTGCACAGTACTACAGTCACTGTCTGCTTTGAAGCTAGAAATAGGTTATTCTTGAAGACTATTCATGATTAGGCCATTATAGTTGTGTAAGTAATTGTTTTTTGTTAGTAAAAGTCTCAGTTAATCTCAATGTTTTTTCATGGATCAGTGTTATGTCTGTCTTAGATCCTCTTGGCCCCTCAGTAGCCTGCTGCTGGAATTTGCTGAGGACTTTTATTTCTACAGCAGCTGCAAAATAAATTTCCAAAACAGAAATCTGACTTTCAATTTATCCCAGACACTGGGCACTCCTTCATTCTCACACATCCAATATGAGGTAGGTTTGCTGAACTAACTAGCAAAGCACCGCTCATATTTTTACAGAGCAGGCAGTAGACATTTCTTGTCCACTGCAGTGCTTTATTTGTTATGGTCTGGATTGTCTCTCTCAAAATATTTCTTTTGCTTTCTCTGAGGTAGAGTCCTAATTGTTTTTGGCACAACTATGAATTTTTTAGTGTTAGGGAACTGTTTCCCACCGTGGCAAAAGACAGATGATACTTTATACACTGTCATCAGAGAGTGAGTGTATGTGTGTGCAAGTAGGTTTTTGAAATTTAGAATTAATTGTAAAACTGTGATTAGTATTTCTAGTAATATATTAAATTTATGTTATTTAGGAAGTGTTTCTTCTTTCGTAATGGAATATATACATTATTGAATGTTAGAAAGAATTGCAGGATTGCTTTCACTAACTTCTCTGGATTTATTGGTTATCTAAACCTTATTTGCCCAGCAATATATTGAGAAATTAGTAAGAGCAACCTTATAAAGTTCAGCTACTGTAAATATGGCAGACAATATACATGAAATTAATGAAGGATTGGATTTATTAGCATGGAATTGCACGAACATAAAGATCTTCTACTTGAAGATGAATGGAATTTTACTTCATAGTTTCTTTTTATTATTGAAGACATAAATTGCTCACACAACTCTACAATATGATTTCTGAAATCTAATGAAAATCTGCCCACTTCATCATTGTGCTCAGGATGCTATTTCATATAAGTGATTTTGTATTTTATGGATGTATAGAGAAATAAACATCATTTTCCTAAAATGACCTGGGCTCTCAGCAGAAATCCTTAATACTTCTTTCAGGAAAGACACATTTTTTTTGTCTCAGAAAAAAATATTTCCTTTTTTGTGTGTGTGATGTGGCTTTGTGTTGTCTTTTTTGCCTTTCCTTAGGAGAATAAGATGAAATGCCTACTCTGTGACAGAGCTTAGAATGGAAAGTTATCCAAATCCCAATGAACTTGAAAGATTCATTTTTAAATAAAAGGGTTATACTGAAAAAGAAAAATAGACACTTGTCAGCTTTAATGCCTTTGCATTTGCCTAGCTGTGTTCCTATGAAACACCGCAGTAAGACTGTATTAGGATTGATAAAATGCTTTTGGTTAACTTGATATTTTTAGCAAACACCCAGTATTTTGGAAAAAAACCATTTTTGATCTGTAAACACAGAATATTTTTTTCTAATATGGCAGCCATGAAATTCTGGACTATGTTCACGCAGGAAATATACATTCTTATCTTCAATATTTAGCATGTTTTTAAGAGGAAACTACATACAGTGAGCCTGCCTGAGTATGATAGAGAATTTAAAAGTGAACCCTGTCTACAAGTGATCTGCCTTCTCACTGAAGTCTCATGTAGGGTCATATAATAAAATCAAATTCAGCTCAAATTAAAGGTGCAGTTAAAAATTCATGTATATTCAAGGAAATGTTGTCAATTTAGTTTCCTGGTAGCTAGAAGGGGTAAAATCTTTGAATACTAATTACATTCTATAATAGAAATGAAGATATGTTGTGCTCAGCATTTCTTGGGTCCTTTTGGTATATTTTTTTGAAAAAAGTGCTGAATTGCAAGCTGGGGGATATAAAACTTTTAGGGAAATAGTGCAATTGATTTTACAGTTGCAAGGGAAATTCTATAATTCAGTTGATTGAATGGTATTTGTCAAGTAAAAGGCTCGTGCTCCTTGTATGTGCTGCAACTCATAAGAGCAGTTATTTGCTTTTGTGACACAGCACTAGTAAAAATTGGGTTCACTTTGTCTTCAGTAAGCTTATTTTTAATATGTTATGTTGACAATAATAAAATAAGGCTTGGAATTTCACAATAAAGGACATGAAGTAGATTTCACCACAGCATATTACACCTGCAGGATTGTTAAGGACCTTTAACAGGTCTTTGCTGCTAAGACTTAAAAAGCCTTTGCAATAACTAAGTGTCATATTTGTGAGCAGACTTCTGCAAGAATACCTGCTGCTCTTCTGCTGTCTTTTTGTATTTTTTTGACTGCTAGCCTTGTCACAGGTCATTGAGTTTAACTAATATACTCTTTATATGTTATGTTTCACCAATGTACAATCATATTTCACTCAATAACTTGTGTACAATTGAAACAGAAGTTGAAAATAAAAAATAATTACCTATTGGTATGCTTTTTTTCAGTAGAAGATTTTTACCACTTCTAAAGTCATACTAATTTTGTATTTGTTTATTTGTTTTTTTCTCTTGCTGCAGGTTTTTTTTATGTCAAACATTCTATTTTAAAGAGTTCTTAACAGCCAAAATGTTGAATTTATGAATATATTTTATGTAGTAAAACATAAAAAAAAAAGAAAAATGAAAAAAACTCCAAACTCTGAGCAATTATGTTTTCTCTGAAGAAATATAACTATTAATTGCATACATTTATAAGCTACTTTAGATGTTTTGTTTTCATTCTGACGGGGAACAGGAAAACACTTTGGTATCATTTTAAGGGATTTCCTGACTGGAAATCCTCTGAGTATAACTTAACCTGCTGTGCCAAGGGTGTATCAGCTGTGACTGTGTGTACACGACTTCTGAGCTGGCCTTTGCCTTTTCAGACACGTTAAAATCTTTGTGTGACACAGCTACCCAAGCTGTTCACCTGGCAAGTGATTTCCTTGCATAAGTCAAGGAAATTTATTTACACACTCTTAAAATGTGCAGCACCATGCAAAACCTGGCCAGTGAATGCTGTTTCTGCCAAGAGGCAGAATAAATAGTTCTAGGTTATTTTACCATATCCTTTTTTAAAAATTTTTCAAGCAATTGCTATTGGTGGCTCTTCTGACATAAGGCATCTTTCCCTTCTGTTCTCTTTCCCGTTCTTTTCTTTGTTATGTGCTTTATAGTGGGTTTTTGTCCATCCTTCAGTATTACAGGTGATTTTCCTAATCTTCCAGAGAGCCTAAAGGGTAATTTAAAGATCCTTTTTTCCATGATCACCATTAGCTTTATATGTCAGCATAGTAGGAATGAGCAGTATTTTTTCTGTTTCCTATCTCACAACTTATAAGTTGATAGCCAGAAACGAGGTTCCCTCTGGATTTTTCTATTACCTTTGGATTTTTTCAAAGTTAAGACATAAGTAGACAAAGGTAGAAAAATGGTGGCAGTAGAAATAAATGCAGGTAAGGCAAATGGAGAAAAACAATAGTCTTTTGGGGAAAAGCAGTAGTCCTTGGGGGGAAAAAGCTCTTAAGTAATTATAAAAGCTGTATGAAGTAAGAGGAAGCAGGGAGGGTTAGTACATAATTTGTGGTCGCTAGTTTAACACAGTCTCAACTCTGTTAACAAAGTATCACAATTCAATTTATGTGAGCTAAAGATTGTAACTGTGAATGAGGGTGTTTTGAGACATTATGAGGAATACAGGTGTGTTTTAGTTAGATATAACTTGGTAAAAGTAACTTGTTTCCTTGAGGATTTTGACAGCCATTCCTCTAGGATGTTCTTCGAGGTTATTTAGTAATAAAAACTTCATGACCTAGGTAATCTGTCCTAGTTCTTCTCTACCCTCACCACTGTGAAGTTTCACTGATACTTTTTGCATGCTCTAAAATCCACCATTTGTTACTCTCTCCATTAGAGAAGTCCCTCCTAGTAGCAGCCTCTTGTGCATGTGAAAACTGTGAGCATTGTCTTTCCTCAAAAGTCTTCTCTAAGGAAAATAAAATATTTATTACGCAATAGTTGTTTTCTGAACTTCAAATTCTTATTGGTTGTACAAATTTTTCTGTGATTTTGTGTCTTTTCATAGTTCCCCAACAATCAGCTACTTTTTTTTTTTTTTTTTTACTTTAGTTCTTGAGTTATTCTTGTCTCTTTGCCCTTTGGAATTATTTCTTTATTCAACTATTAGACTAGATTATTCTAAGTATCTCCTCCACTTAACCTCAGCTTCTTTCTTTGCCAGGTCTTTGAGCTAAGGTAATTAAAATAACCAAATAACTGTGAGTCTTAAAGCAAATATCATTTATCTCCACATTAGAAGCTTAACAGTACCTTAAAAATGCTAGTACTCTAAACAATCACTTCACTATATAATCTCCAATTATATCAAATTTATGCTGAGTGAAAACTTCTAGTTCTTCTTCCTTGCTTTTCAGACTTCTAAAACCATAGTGCACTAACTGAAAAACTATATTCCCCTAAATTACCATGAAGATTCTGCTTGTGATGGCAGTCTGATTTTGAGGTAACCATTGGAGACATGTTAATCACCACTAAGAATAATAGAGCCAGGCAATAAAAGACAAAATAATGCCTTAAAGTTTTGAGAATCCTATGTGACATAATATGTGTGAGGTGCAGCTTGCTCCCAAACAGACCCCTGCACTTGAAACCTACCAAATTTATTTTCAATGGTCTATTCATGGCAGATTCCTTATGTAGTAGATTGTTAAATGTCTCCCACCTCTTCAGCGAGTTTTCAGTGGCTTATTATGAAAGTCTGGGGGTTTTCTCAGTGTGTGGCTTTATGGACTTAGGAAGGCTTCTGAAAATTCTTTGTATTCATTCCCCCACAATTTATTCTTCAAACTTTTACTAAGGCTGACTATTCCCTTACCTGCCCCACTTCCCCCCACTCCCTCCCAAAACCACCAAAACAGTGAAGTTTTGACTTGTGTTGCAAAAATGTGCTGGGATCTTTTCTTACTCTTTGCATACTTTGTGTTCACCTATATCTGCTGCCTTCAGAGCTCAAAAAGGTGAGGAGAGATGGATTCTAATACCAAATATTTTACCTGTGTTATCGTTGATTTTTAATCTCCTGTTTTAGATCTATATTTACTAATGTCACAAGCTTTTGGATGACTACTGTCACGTGCCCTGAGTTTATTCCCATGCCATGATTTAATCAGAAAGAGTTTAATATGTTAGTAAGATCAGATCCTGATTTCTGCCTCAGTGTGCACCAAGGTAGATCTTCTGTGTCCAACAGATAGGCTGGGCTAAATATCCTGAAAGATACATACCCTGGATAAATGTAGGACAAATGCAGAGTGAAAAAAAGCCCCTGTAGAAGGTGAATAACCATATTTGCCCCATTTACAGTTTCATCACTCAACTGCAAGGGAGAAGGAAGACCTCTGACATCATCATTTAAGGTACTGAGAGTTTATGAAGGACATCAAGAATATTCTGAGGTCAAGAGATATTTTCCGTCTTCCACATCCCACAGACATAGCAGATCTGCTGGATGGTTTTTTTGAAGTTGTTACCTGGGAGATGGAGATGAGAAAGTGTCTATGGAGTAAAGGTGTCTGACTGAAAAATGGTGTTGGAACATCCTGCTGTGGTGGTATTAACAGTATGGAAGAATGAACCTCAAAAATGGAAGATACCAACAGCATTAGTCATCCATTTCCTTGAAATAAGCTGTCTAGTGTTAAAATTCTCTCTTCTCCTGACAGTTTGGAAGAAGTTTAGGGAAAAGGAATGTCTTTCATGGGCTAGTGGTATCTCATTTTCCACCATAAGATGGTGATGTTCATTTGGAAAGATGGATTTGAAGCCAGGATTTAAAAAATAGAGGTTCTAGATTTTAAAAAATAGAGGTTCTCAATTTTAAAAGGTCAGACACCTTTTTCAGTGCTTTGTGTTGTACTAATCACAGATAATTCCAAGTGCCAAAGCAACGTTTTGATTTTGCATTTTAAAAAATTGACTGATTTCCATTTCCAAATTCTCCTGAGTGGAAAAGGCTCTGGAGATACAGTCCTCACCTAGTTCAGGACAAATCCTGAAGAAAAGGAACCTTAATCCATCGTGCAGGTTTTCCTTTTGTAGAATACCCTTCTTCAAGCCTGCCTATAGGTACTATATTAACCTGAAAATTCTGAATTAATTTAATATTAAGTACATATTTACACATGAAAGCATCATAATTTAATTTTAAATTGCAGCATTTCGAAGGCATCACTTTCATACATCAGTTCCAATTCACATGTGCAAACCAATGCAATCTTCCATCTCAAAGTCACTTCAAGGACTGTCCCTCTGCATCACTTAGGTTGGTTACAGAATGTAAGGCACACTCTAAATTTATGGATGTTTCTCCTGGGGAATTAGAACATCATATCCTTTAAGAGCAAGATTAATGACTGATGAATATTAAAATATTTTTTCAAGTAGTTATATGGAATACATGAAATGAATATTCATCTAGGGTTAGGGTTTCTCATGTACATAAACTGGCAGCTGAGAGCAAAGTTTATCTTGCCATGTTATGCAAAAGCATTTTTAAAAGCTGTACATACTGATTATTTCTACTGAAAAAGTGTAACCCTTAGGTGAGAAACCTCATGAGCTCAAGCCTAAAGGTGAACCACTAAAGCAATCACTTCCCTGGAAGAAGAACGTGTAGAAGTGTTGCCTTTCCCAGGATGAGTTATTCCTTATGTAGTAAAAATGAATATAAATTTCTGACTTTTTTGCATCATTTTGAGCTCTCAATGTAATAGGGTTGCAACATTCTCTTAATGTGTTACTGTTTTACAGCTTTCCCCTGTAAATCAAGTGCAGATTTTTTACTCTTGGAAACTAGAAGTGAAGAGAGGTATCAACAGCCAGTTAAAACAAGACTTAGCTTCTTTTCAGTGATGGGCCTACCTATACAGAAAAAATTGCATGTTTTTCCTTCAGCATGTGAACCCAATTAGATTTATCTAGTGACACTGTGAAAAGTCTCCAAAGCATTTTTATAAAGGGTTTACATGTCTTAGGACTGATTATTGCAATTAGTTTTGTATCTAGAATGAACTTCGGGGTTTATGGCAAGTCTGAAAAAATCCCCTAAAATTCTGTAAAAAGTATTTTTTTTTAATTTAACATTATAGGAAAACTAAAATTATCAGTAAAAGTTTGCAAAAGAAATGTCAGGTCTTTTAATAGTAATTCTTAGATGGTTAAGGCCAGTCTAGTTAGAAAAATAAGGAATGTCAATAACCATGGCCTTAGCAGCTGGTCTGTTTCACATGATTTATATGAAAATCATTTATTCTATATCAAAAAGGATTATTTTGATTTTTCCTGCATGAGCTCTTTACATATTGAAAGCTGTTGCATGTTTATATAATGTAGGAAACGAGACAAAATGTCATTTCTAATTTATGTCTTATATTCTGTAAAGTACAGCAATATACCTATGAGGACAACATTAAGGATGCACACTCAATGAGAATGTTCATAACTTCCAGCCTGTGGAGTTTTTTTGAGAATCAAGAAATCATGCTGGGTTATTTCTCTGCCTGCTATTCCAAAATAAACCTGTACCCTTAAACATTCCTATCTAAGAGTGTTTTATTTAAAACCGGATTGGAATGTACTTTATTCATTTTTATTACTATATTAACTCTGCAAATTTTAGGTAAAAATGCTGTAAAAAGAGCTCACACTAAATTTGAAAATATCAATTAAATTCATCTTTTTCCTTAAATAATCATATTTCTGATGCCAATACAAGAAGTCAGTAAAATTAGGATGAAGTATTTCAAATTAATTAATGTTATTTAGCAGTACAATTCAAGTTTCCCCACTGTGTCCATATCACACACACCCCTCCCAAAGACCCTAGAATTCTACAATTTTCAGGCCAAGACAGATCTTCCTCCATCATCAGTGATGTGTCATTCAGGTGGCTGAGGGACAGCTCTGTCTCAATCAGGAGAGAAGGATCTGTTCTATTTATAGTTGACAGCACATTTAATGGCTGGTGTAGCAGACACAGGATGAAAAGTAAATTTTAAGAAAGGGGACAGAGAGATCAGAAATTTCAGCTTGTGGCTGATATGGTAATAAGGTATTCTTATCCAAGTAAAAAGGAGCATCTTGTGATAAGAAGGAAGAAGATTCCAGAAGTGATAACTCTTCAGGACGTGAAATTTAAGATTAAAAGTGTATGGCTTAAAATACTGATATGCTAAGAAAGATTTTATAACATTTATTAAAATTTCACAATAAAAAAAGAGCTCAGGCAAAGGAGAAACAGTTAATTTGCATCACTGAAGAGAAGTAGGACAAGGCACCAGACTGATTTGATTACAAAAGGATATTCAGCTCAGGAAGAAAAGCCAATGATTTTGTTATAACATACAAGCTGGAATGAGGTTTGGAAGGGAAGTTTGAGATTTTAACCTGAAATATTTGTTGAAAGTTTAAGTTTAATTTTCATGTAAATTGTAATTTAGTAGTCCTGTGTTTTAAATACAGAACTGTCTGTTCACAAATGTAATTACTGTAGATAAAACTAGTAGAAAAAATTGACTTTTTATTAAGGAATGGATACAGAAATATGTCTTATTTTTGGTTTTGTTGTTCCCCCAGCTCAGTGTAGCAACATGAAACAGGAATTACACAGCTTTCCCTGGTTCCCGTGATTCTATAGTAAACCCAAACACTACAAAATAATCGGGGAAAGTTCTGAAAACTTAAAATTAGGAAGCTCTTTTGCAGTGGTGCTGAGTGAATTTGCAGCAGCCAACATATGGAAGATGCTGGTTTGCACTAACCATTAGTGACAGATGCTTGACCCCCAACTTGTCAGGGTGAAAGCCTGCTGACCAAAGGAGAGACTAAAAGAGAAGGTGGTGGAGATTAAATATTGAAGTAGATGCATTTTTATGTTCAGAGGATTTGTGCTCACTCCTCTCTAGTGGTGATTTCCATCTGAAGTACTGACTACAATTTGTTTTATTTATTTCATGAGAGCTGACAAGATCATGACCTGGTGGTTGCATAAAGCAGGCTCAGGACTTTTATTTGTCATCAAAGGCCCAGAGTGAGGAGATAAGAGATCCAGGCCTAAAGTCAAATGGAGTTAATCTCACAAGACATCAAAGTGCGATGCTCAGACCCTAAGAAAATACTTAAAATGCATTAAAAATGTCAATGGAAGTTTAGAAAAGCAGAGAGAAAAGGAAGAGTGTGTACTTATTTTTTTCTGCCTGCTTTTGAAATGTGTGCAGAAAACAGAAACAGACAAATAGAACCTTGTTCTGTGACAGAGAAAGAGCCATCTCTGAATTTCAGCCTGAGTATATTGAGTTTATCTTCATTGCCCCTGATCATTGAGCCTTTCTCAGCATCTGCTCTCTGGTACAATAAAAGTCTTTGATAAACTCTGAGAAAAAATATGAAAGAAATCCCCAAACTCCTGACCTTCTGCTCTGTACATTAGAAAATGAATTTCTAATACTACACCTATCTGCAGCCATGCAAGTTGTTTTTTGGGTTTGGATGCTGAGCTAGAACCAAAGGAAATTCCAAAAGCATTTGCTGTTATTTTGATCTGTATAAGGTATTTTATTTTTTCCAGGGAGCTTAAGCCTTATAACTTTGGAAGTGACTTCTGAGTATTCTTGAGAGTAAAACTGATTCCTGTCTTGTGGGTTAGGAAGAGAAGAAATTTGGAGCAAAATTAGTCTATAATTTCTTGGGGATGAGGATAATTGCAATAAATTGACCTTGATGTAGCCTGTTCAAATACATTACGTGGCTAAACATATGAGCAGGGACTCCTCTGTAAAGTCACTATTTGATATCAGGTTTTCAGCTAAGTGAGGAGAAAGCCCTGAGTTTTATGTTTTTACCAATGCTGTGGGCAGCAGACAACAATTCAGCTGCATTTTCACTGAGTAGAAGTTGCCAGAACATCAAAGTTTATACAACTTCAAGGCTTGATACCAGGCAGAAATTTTAGAAACTTTCAGTGAAGGGTTCAGCTGCAAAAATGAAAAAGATGCTCCTTCAGCAGAGAATTTCCAGGTTCATGCCACAGTTAGGAAAACTGTTTCCATGAAAGTATTTTAAATTTTTTAAGGAAATGCCAAGTGTTAAGCAAATAATATTATCATGGAAAATATCTAAATACATGTAACACCATTGAAAAATACATACAAGGTATTCCTTCACAAACATGATAGCTGTTTCCCAGAAAGGTAATCTGTAATTACCGTAGCTTATTTAGGGTTTCCAAAAAAATCTGATTTTTCAAAACTGAGAAAAATTTAAAGAGAAATGAATCGAAATATTCAAATGCATGAAAAATAGAAAAAAAGAAAACAATAATTTCTAACATAGAAAAAGGTTTTAATAGTTCAAAAGACTTGAAGTCAAAACTAAAAAGAAAGCAACTTGACCTGAAAGCTTTGCTTTTGAGAAATATCAGAAATTAGAGCATTTTTAAGCAAATTGAACAGAATAAATGAATTTGTATATTAAAGGAAGAAGAAAAAAGGGAAGTAGACTATAAGTTTTTTATTACTGCAATTATGAAGAACAGAAATGTGATTCAGGAAAGTTACGAATGCAGAGGAGAAATGTGTGGCCACAGAGAAAAAGAAAGCTCTAAGTGTATATGGAAAAATGACTTGGTTGCAGTATATATGAATTGCTGGAAGGCCTAATGTAATGACAAGTAAGGATGGAGGGTACTCTGTAAACCACATTTTCCTTGTTCACACAGCTGCTGATTTTGTCAAAGAATTCAAATAGTTTTGTGTGTTGTGGCTTACCTCCCTTATTGTTGTGCTTAATAATTTTCTTTGGAATATATAAAAAATTCACATCTGTAATTTCTGAATTTGTGCAGGAGACCTGTCTAAAAATTGGTAACACATTCTCTCCCTTTTTATTGCTTCATATCCCAAGCTGACATAAGCAAGGGGCCACATGCTGGTTTGCACTACCACAATTTAATACATAAGGTCCTTTTGAATTCACAGATTGCAGAACTGTAGATTGGTTTGGGTTGGAAGGGACCTTAAAGGTTGTCTAATTCCAACTCCCTGCCATGGACAGGGACACCTTTCATCAAACCAAATTTTTTGGGCAGACATTCTCTTGCAAAGGTGATTTGTTACTTCTTTATCAGTCTGCTCTGAAGCTTTTTCTGCTGAAACTTTAGTTTGGAAGTGTTTCTCTGACCCTTCCCCTCAAAACAAGCTCTAGAGTTTAGAAAGTCCCTGAACTCCACTGTAATGAACACTAGTGCAAAGAAATAATTTAGATTTTCTTCTGCAGCCTTATCTTCTGTGAGTGTTCCTTTTCCACCCTGATCATCCCTTAGCCCTCCTGAGTTTGTCAGGCTACCAGCTTCAGATATGTTAGAAAAGGTTGTGCTACTGCTTTTTTTAAATCCTTAGCAAGCTGTCACTTGAGGGTGGAGCTTTTTTTGGTATGAGTGTTCTTGGAGGTTTGATGAGAGGGTGGCAGCCTTGTTAACTTTGTTTAAATAGAAGCTCATGCTCTTTTCTGTTTTCCTTTACCATACACATATTCATTCATGAACGTGTTGCTGGGCTTTAATAAGTCCCATTGTCCTGCAGTTTAAACCCATATCCTTGGTAAATGGAACTTTACTGTTGATGTTTTCTTCTTTTGTTTCCTACCTGAATTTCAGAGCTTTTCCTATAGTTTGACTGCATTCTTGAAGAATGTGATGTCCCGAGCTATGGGTACTCTTTGGTTTTCTTTTGGTCTTTGATTAAGAACTTTTATTTCATCTGCCAAGGTAGTATATTCTGTTTTGGTGTAAGGTTATCCTCCCTTCTTGCACAAGTTACCTCTCTTCTGTGTATTATTTTTTTTACCTTTTTAAATTGATTAAACTCAGGGTCCTGTACATACCAGAATCCTTTAATGGTCATTCAGAAGATCTCTTTAGCTCAATGATGCTAATTTTTATATATTGTAAGACACTGAGGCTATTCCAGTGTAAGGCTGGAATTCTGGTATTAAAACCCAGTATGTATATCAATTAGCCCTAACAAAATGAGTAAGTTAATACAGAATGTATTTGGTGAATATTGTAAGACAATAATGCAAATAAATCCTGTCAGAACCAGTTTTATTTGAATCAGGGCTTCAAAATAAAGTCATGTAAGTGGGATAAAGGAACTGCAACAAGGAAAATGGTGACTCTGAGATGAGCTGAGGTCACAGCAGAAGAGAAGATCAGTGGGAGCTCCCAAGACTAATGCTGTGGTAAAACAGGAGTGCTAATGGAGCTTTCTAGTGTATAATTCAGGAAACCATGAGTAGGAGGATTAAGGCTATTTTTATCTCATACAATATACTGACAAACAGGAACAGTGCAAGTAGTTCTTGGGTATGCATTATTAAAAGATGCTGAACAGTTCTTTATACATGAAAAAATGGTGCCACATGAAATATTTGTGCTGTGAAAATCAGGCCTTGTGGTAGAGATTTCAGGCTTAATTTGTTTTGTCTACCTGAAGGAGATTGATGAGATAATTTTATTAACATTCACGACTGTGTTCTAAAAACAAGAAAATGCTAGATACAAAAAATATTGTGTGAGGGGAACTAATTTTGATTTCCTGATATAAAATGACAAAAGTACTGTCAGTTTGCTATGAAGCTTTAGTTACAAATCAACGCTATTTAAAACCCAGAAACAATATGGTAGTCTAGGAAATTTGCCAAAGTGCTATTTCCATTCAATTTGTGTGTATATTAATTTTGTTACTGTTTTGAATCCTGACAGGAAGGGATTAAATAGAGTTTGGTGAGTGATTAAATCAGTTCATGATTTGCTTTGTCTCAGTATGAACAGTGACAGGCATTTCTGCTAAAAGTTCAGAGTTCTCATTGATTTGAAGACTGCTAGCATTGATCACCTCACAGGATAATTTGTAAGGCATTTTGGTTTTTCTACCACAGAAGGAAGTTCTACAAGTTGCAAAGTGTGGTTCTCCTTGACGATTTACAGCACACCTGCAGCAGCAGAAAGGACAATAGATGTGGACTGTAAAGTTCTGGTAAGATTACTCTAAATATCTAATTTTGTTCTACTGCATTTAGAAGAAAACTTTAATTTTTTATTGTTGTTCTGGCTGCTATCACAGAAGATTAATCAATTTTATTAAGTGACCACACAATCATTTTTTGAGTAATAAAATTCAATACTTATTGAGATTGCATTTAAGCTCAGTGATATGAACTAAAATAAATGCTTGAATAAAAGTATCTTCTTTATCCTGTTGGAAAAATTACACTTTTATTCTGCTGACATCTGCTTTTAATTTTGGATCTCAAATAAGACTGAATTCTAAAATCCTGCTGTTTAACTATTGTCCACAACAGAATATGGCTCTTTTGGTACTGTGCTTCTTCATGCATGCGAAATTATTATTGTAATTTAAATTTCTTTAATCATTGGAATGTATTTAATCATGTTTGTATTACTAGATGAATACATACTGTCACTCTCAAAAAAATTATATTAGTCATACTAGAAGAAAAATTGCATCATATTAAATAAGTATGCTTTAAATCACTTAATGATGTAAAGAGTAAATAATTTTTAGTTTGTTTAATAAATAGTGGTTTTGTTTCCCACTGATTTGTAATTTTATTTGTCTTTGAATTATCATTTGTAAGGGATTTGTTTTCAGAGCTAATGTTTTTCCTAACTTCTGTAAATGGATTTTTGCTTTGTCATCTAGACATCCTGCTTTCTGCATGCATTGTAATAATGGTGATGGTTACAGGTTATATGAGTAGAAGTGACTGGTGTGGTATTTTTCTGCAGGAACATTTTTGCAAATAAAAATATGTGATGGAAGTGCTAGGGGAATACCTCTTCCAGTCACAGATGCTGGGAAGGGAGAAGAATCTCCTCAGTTGGTTTTACATGTGTTCAAATGAGGGGAAAATACAAACCAGTAAGCACTTCTAAAAATATTTAAATATCTTTGTTCCTGTATGACTTCAGGTTTGCTCTTCTTTGCTTGAAGTTCAGTGTCCTGACTGTGAACTTGTGTGGGGAACAGAAAGATGATGATGTTTTCAAAGCCTTGGTGTTGGATGAGTATGCTGGGAGGTGTCTGGTGCTAGTGAGAAACATAAAAGCTGGACTAAAAGAGTTTATGATTTGAGACCTTGAAAAGAGTAGTGCAGGTTTTTGTCCCACAGGATCATGCATTGCCTTGTATCATTTTCTGATCTGAAAATTCTCTGAAGTTGTAAAATTGAAAGCTGGATTTGAAGTATACTATTGACTCCTGTTGTATGAGAAATTCTCAAGGTGCATTTGTACTCTTCCTATAAATTTTAATCAAATTCACTGTGAAAGTTGGAAAAAACACATTAAAGCACAAAATTTTTCTGCAATGTTCAGGGCACTGAAATTATTGACCTTAAAATTTGGATAAGTTCTTTAAAGGAAGATAAAGGAGGTAAAGAAGTAACTATGCCTCTTCTTCAATTTCTATGGAAAATGTAATAATTTTTTTATTGAAAAATTTGGAAGATGACATGAATATTTCTGACTAGCAAATAATAACATTTGGTTACTATTATGGAATTGTGGTTGCTGAATTTACTGGTTACACGCCAAGCACTTAATTTCGGAATGTGAGAGCTTTCTGATTCTAATGTCAGCGAATGGGATTACCCTAGCTAATGTCTCAGTAGCACTGTCAATGTGACACCAGGAAAGAGAACCAGTACAGTCCTTGACTGCTGAAGGATGGTCAGACATGAACAGAAAGCAAATAATGCTGGTGGTGCTGTTATTTAGAATGTGCACACATATGGTTCTTGAAGGTTAAAAATGGTTTTGAAATACCAGAAGAAGATCAAAGAAATCTCCTAGAAGCATGGGGGACTGGAAAAGCAAGCCTTGTCATATGAATGTTAAATAGCTCTATCAACTTAGTTTGCCAAAGAAAAAATGGAGAAGAAATGTGATCATTCACTAAAGAATATTTAGTGATGGTGTCTCAGTTTGGCTGACCAACATGCATCAAGAGCTAACAGCCAAGAATTTACATCTGAGAATAATTTAATCTTGCATGGAATGTTCCAGTAATGAGAACAATAAAACATTGGAAGATCTTACTAGTGAAAACTGTAGACAGAGTCTAGTGAAGGTGAGAACTTGAAATTGCTTCAAAAGCTGAAAAATATTTAAAAAGCATGGACACCTGGTACATCTGCTACATCAGTGAGTGAGATTTAATGAATACATTGATCTCTTTTTGATCTTAGAGACCTCTTCCTTCCTGGCCCTTGGAGCAAAGATGTTTAGCAACATTTAATTTAAAATACTAATAACACTGCTTTTCCATGGTAGTTATAGCTGAATCTCATCATCAAATGCAATACAAATTTCTCCTCAGCATGTCAGAAGTACTGTTCTGTGTTACACAGGTGATCAGACTTCCAAAACATCCAAAATTGGCTACAGAGAGGGAAAGCTGGCAGGATGGAGATGTTAAATGAGCCATGTGAAGCATCTTGCTGTTCTTGATGGTGGCCAGGGTGACCACCAGCCTGCAGTCAGTGGGGGAAGAGCTGAGGGCTGGGGGCACCCCAGGAACAGAGGAGAGCATGGGATCATCCTGGCACACGTCCTGTTACAGTCCATGAGTGTATTTCCTTGCAGATTCCAGTTTTGAGTTTGAGGTTTGGAAATGCTTTAGGTTGACTCATCCTTTTGTGCTTCATACACGGGAATCTGTCTGCAGTGCAATGCCTATTCCAGGGTGACAGCTCCCACCACAGGGAAGGGCAGGTGAGAGGTGTCAGGATTCAGGCTGTTTCTGGCTCTGTAGAAGTTCTGACCCTGATGGGTGGCCTAAGGCACAGGCCATCAGTTGATGCTGCTCCTCTGTTGAGGAGTGCAGAGAATTCTGAAGAAACACAAAGTTCTTCATGGCAGCACCATACAAATGTCTGTAGCTCATATCTTGGTGTCAGTGTAGAGTTACTCTCTTCTATTTTCAGTGCATAAAATCAGCTAAAAGGAAATACCATGGTTAGGTCTGGACTGCCCCCACCCCAAACTCATGCATTGTGTCACCATCCTCATTTAATTTGCTCAGAATTTTCTGTGCTAAGTATTATTACATGTGCTTTCATCTATCTTTGGCATAACACTTAATTCTGATCAGATTAGTGATCTACCTAGTGATCTAGTTAAATTTACCTTTAGTTTGCTTTGTTATTTCCATGTCTTAATATCCTTAAGGTGAAAAATTTCAATATCAAAGTGTATCTGCAGATATGTATCTGAAAGACTTAGAGATAATTTGGTTTAACTCAAATTTTTAATAAAATATTTTGAATTTGCATTTCTAGATTTTTGAGATCCATCTCTCTACATGTGATTTTTGGATGTGTTTTTTCTCTCAACATAAAATTCAAAGTGGAGATTGATTAGTTAAATGAATTAAGCCCAGTTTTATGCTGCCCAAGTTCTGTTAAAATTCTTTTGACCTGTTATAGCTGAAATCATTTAAGCTTGTACTTTGCTATTAATCAGATTATGATTAAGGTGTTCATGAAATAAAAGCATTGAGTAAGTCAATATTGAAAGCCATAAGCCATACTGAAAAAGTTATTCACTTCAAGCTCTAGTCCAATATCAATTATGTTAGTCACTGTATATCAGTAAAAGAAATACCTTTGTTTGAATAGAAGTTATCTAACTGGAAATTTCAAGTCAAATCCTGTTGTAGCCCTTCCTCTTCAGTAGACAGTGTGAGTCTTTAGCTGGGCACTGGCACAGGCTCCCCAGTCAGGGGTCACAGCACCAGCCTGGCAGAGCTCAGGGAGTGTTTGGACAATGCCCTCAGGCACACGGGGGTGACTTTGGGGTGTCCTGTGCAGGGCCAGGAGTTGAACTCAGTGCTCCTCATGGCTCCCTTCCAACTCACCATGTCCTGTGATTCTATGCAATGGATTTCATTGAAGACCTAGGGTTGAGCCATAAATTAAAGGAAGTAAAAGAAATAGCTGTTTTAATTTAAAATATAATAGTTTCTTCCTAATTTTTACACAGAAGCACAATAGTTCCTCCAACTTGAGGCATACTTGTCTCTAAATTGAATTAGATTTTTTTTTTGGTCCATGTGGTCAATAGTATGCCCACCACAAGTTGTTTGTTATGATACAATGGTCAATGCCCCATTTAAATAAGAAAAATATCGTTTCATTCTCTATACATGTGTTCATTTTTTTCTACGAGGAAAACTATAGTAAAAATGGAAAAATTTCCAGAAACTTGTCTCTTAATAGTGCTAATACTGTTTAATATTGTTCTGTTTAGAGGTTTTGGGACAGAGAAGCAGTTTCACTTCTCACTTTTTCTCCCTGGTCATTAGTAATCATGGTATCTTCTGTGTTGGATAAATGCTTGGTGCCATTACTTTGCAAATAGCAGAATAAAACATTGATTTTAACTTTCTTTGTGATAATTCCACATGCTTCTATTTCCAAGTAAGTAATGGTTGACAGTCTGTTTTTTCAGTGTCTAGCTAAACTTCTTGAAGATAGATTTATTTCTCATTTTCTGCTCCAGGTTTTTGGGGTTTATGGCTTTTTTTGTTGTTGTTGTGGTTTGTTGGTTTCTTTGGTGGTGATGGTAGTTTGGTTTTTTTGAGTTAAGGAGGGAAGGCTGGGTGTTTTCACATTTGTCAGGGTTTTTTTCCAACTTGGACAGGTTGATACATGATTTCTGATTTTCATTTAAAATGAATGATTTTTTTAAAGCTTACAGCCTGCTGATCTGGATATTCTTTCTAATCCAAGCCCCAAATGCTCTAAAATCCAGGGCACAACCATTGCTGAAATAAGAATAACCCTACTGAAATGGAGGGAGAGTATCCAGCTGTAGGTTTATTTTCTATGTTCTGTGTATATTAAGAGAAAATAGATGCTTAGTGAAGCCTGGAAAGGTTTTATGGATGCATTCCATCTGTGAAGGATTCCTAAAGCGTTGTAAATGGGGGAACCCTTACAGGTGTGCCCAGTATAAATCTGAATTTCAGAGGAGGGATATTATCAAATGTTGGTAATACTGAAATAACCCTGTCAATCCTAGTGCTACTTATAATGAACACCTCCAACTTCACCTTACAACTTCATCAGTCACTGCCCAGATTCAAACTCCTTTTTCCCAGCTGTCATAATGAAAGAAACAAATCTAAATTTTAAGAAAATTTGTCTTTTTTCAGTGTCTTGTGTCTTTCAGTCATTAAATACTCCATCAATTCTGCTACATGTAGAAACATTTCCTTTGTACTCTCCTGGAATTAATTTCCAGTAAAGAAATTTCAGATTTGTGCGGCATCATTTCTATTCTGTCATTTTATGTAATCATTATGTTTTGAACTGCATGATGTAAGGGAGAGTGATGTTGGACACCTGTCAGCTTTGGCTTTCTTTGCACCAGTGCAAATTTCAAATTACATTTCACCCTGACAAAGATCATCAACTCTATTAAAAGAGATCAGCTGAAAAGTAGTTCAGGGAAAAAGGGAGAAAGTATGCTCCCTGATCACAGTCTGTTCAGAAATTTATTTTTCTCTTAGGAAAGTATTAACATATTTTTATTTAATTTTGTCTTGTCTAGAACAGCCTGTGGCAGTCTAATGAATCACAAAAGCAAAGGAAGAAACTTGTAAGAGTGGGGGTGGTATAGGTTGCAGAAGTGTATTTTCAAATGTATATTTTACGTGTAAAAAAATCTGAAGAATATTTGAATTGTTCTGTGGGTTTTTCTCTGTTAGTGACATCTAGATAGCACTGGTTGGATCAGACTGTTCATTAGCAGCTGACAGCTTTTCAAATTCATTATGAATTCTAAGAATTGCCTGCACAAACCTCATCAAGTTCAAAAGGCCAAGAGCAAGGTCCTGCACCTGGCCCAGGGCAATCCCAGGCACAAACACAGGCTGGGCAGGTCATGGACTGAGAGCAGCTCTCAGGAAAGGACTTGGGGGTGTTGGTGCCTGAGCCCAGCTGTGTTTGCAGCCCACAAAGCCAAACCTGTCCTGGGCTGCATCGAGAGCAGCAGCTCCAGGGAGGGACCCTCTGCTCTGCTGGGGCCCCACCTGCAGTGCTAAGTCCAGCTCCAGGGTCCCCAAAACGGGAGAAATATGAAAATGCTGGAGGGAGTGCACAGGAGGCCATGAAGATGATCCAAGGGCTGGAGCACCTCCCTGTGAGGACAGAGAGAGCTGGGGCTCGAGCAGCCTTCCAGTACCTAAAGGGAGATACAGAGAGCTGGAGAGGGCCTTATGACAAGGGCATAGGAGTAATGACTGTTAACTGAGAGAGAATAGGTTTAGATCAGATGTAAGGAAAAGAGTCTTTACTGCGAGGCCCTGCCCAGAGAAGCTGTGGCTGCCCCATCCCTGGCAGTGTCCATGGCCAGGCTGGATGGATGGGGTTTGGAGCAACCTGGTGTGTTGGAAGGGGTCCCTGCCTGTAGCATGGGCATGACGTGTTATGGAATGAAGTTTGAGCTATCCCAAACTGGGCCTAGGGTTTCGGCTTGCTGGGCCTCATTCTTGGGCCTGTGTGAAAGTAGATAAGCCTGTGGCGCAGTTAGAATTTAAGTTAAGGTGTGTGCATGCTTTAGATAGGACAGTTAGAGTAGAATCACGGTAGCTGCCTTAAACTAAGGTTGTTTGCATTCTTTCTCACGCTGAATGCCAATTAGAAAACACCTGCAACTGTAAACTATCTGAAATTGTATAAAACCAGCCATTTTGGGAATAAAGAGGAGAACATATGATCTGACCATATTGGTTGTACCGTGCGTTTCTCTGTCCAGCCCCCATTAATAGAGCCATGGCAATACCTGCCCAATGCAGGGAGTTGAAATGAGATGATCTTTATGTTCTGTCCAACCCAAACCATTCTGTGATACTCCTCAAACTCTTCTCGTACAGAAATGATTTTGTATTCTAATGGGTCTGTAAGTTGTAGATCAGAATTTTTACCTTTGCCAACTCTGTGATGTATTTCTTCTCATAGGATGTGTTGGCTTAAGGAATAGTTCCCTGCAAAAGCCTTGGCAGATCTTTAGAACCTGGGAATCATGCTTTGGGAACTGCAGCAGTAGAACCCATCAGTGGGAGATGGTATTTTGTTTTAAACCTACAGTTGTTTTACAGAGAGGCATAACAGTAAGAGATCTCAGAAATTATGTGTTCATTTTCCCCATGCCATGCCTCTTTCCAGCACCTTTCCTTCTTCTGTTTAATTGCTTGAAGGGTATTCACAAGGAAATATGCATTAAACTCTCAGTACATAGAAATAGTGAGATTTTAGGCTGTCTCTCCTGATTGCCCCCACTCACTGGTCCTTCATCTGAATCACACAGCAGTCCTGGAGTGGATGAAATCCATTTCTTTTGGGTGTAATTTAAGTGGAGAACATCTTCCACGTGCTCATCTAATGTTCCTCAACCACTGATGGGTATTTAACTTCATGGGAGCAAAGCAGAACCACTCAAAAGCAAAACATTGGTGGGCATTGCACAGGGTGAGGCTGAGTCCTCACACTGCTTTGCTCTGTGTCTGCTCCTGTGTCTCACTGCCAGCTGATATGGACACATCTCAGCACTCAAATCTTTGTAGCCCATCCTGACAAAAAACACTGCATCGTGTTTATTCTAGCAGGAGTTTGTATTTTGTGGTAGCTGCATTATGTCAATTCTCAGGTATAATGCAGAGATCTTGTTACAAGGCTCAGTATTCTTAGAGCAGAACCAACTTAGAGTCTGAATTATGTGTCAGTGTCTCCCTTATTCATCATTTATTTAAAGGTAAAACCCATATAATGAAGAATGTTCTGTAATTATGTAACTTGGCAGTTGAAGACAGTGACACCCTGTTTTCATAGCTGTGGTACATTATTTTTTCATAAATCCTATGCAAAACTGTAGTCTGAATATTGTTATATATGGCTGATACTTGGATCATGTTCTCAGAAACTGAGTAACCTGAAGTTATGAATCATGCCCTAGGATTTTTTAATGTCTATCATACGCTTTCATGACAATTGGTAGTATAAAAAGTAAAAGAACCATGGCAACATGGTTGGTGGGAGGGAAAACAAATTTGAGAAAGTATAAATTATTAACCACTCTAACTAAAAGCAGTTTGGCAAATAATTCAGACCAGAGCATATTTTTATAACTCATTAAAAAAAAAAAAGAAAATTATTAAAAGTACAAAAATGTGAGTGATTTTATTTTGATAAATATTTAGCAGCTGCCAACCCCCTCCTCTTGTCCCTACAGATGAATAATCAGTTCTTTGATATAAGAGCAGGGAGCTAATGTAGATCACAAAATGACATCTGAGCTGTCACTAACTGCCATGGAACAAAAATGGGAGCTTAGATCTAAAGCAAGTAATTAGAGGGGATGTTTCATCTGGGCAAGTGGTCATATCTGTGAAAAATAACTGTTACGTGAAGAAAGAGAATGGCCCTGAATAACAACACCAAAAATTCCCTGTGTTCATAACTGCTGTTGCTCCCCTGGAGCTTTAGCAGTCGAAACAAGAGGGGTTTTTTCTCAACCATTAAACACAGCAAGTCCATGAAAAATGTTCTTTTTAAGAAAAATTTGCTCACTGATAGCCTGGAGAACAGATTGAACTAGGAAGTAAGATAACATTATTGAAAGGAAAATGTAATGTTTCAACTCTGTCCCCTGTCATTCTAGCAATGCTTGGGACTTCTGGTAGATTTTTGGCTCAAGACAAAACATCCCTGTAGGTACACTCTTAGAGTTTGGTGAGGGTTTTTTAATGTTTCTGTTTGGGTTTGCTTTTTGATTTTTTTAAAATAAATAACAGTGAGAAGAACATTAAAGAGAACAATGAGAATTTCTCCAGAAGATGTAGTTAAGTGTAAATTTTCCAACTATGTTTGGAGGCTCTTAAATGTGACCTTCAGTAATTTTTTTCTGCAGAAGTCTAACCTTTAAACCTGTCCTGCCATTTTTCAGAACTGCCAAGAGAGCTGGTGCTACTGCACTGTTTTCCCCCTCAGTGATTAATGTGGCTTGGTGAGAAATCTCTGTTTTCTTTGTGTCAGATGAAGGAATTGGAAGAACAGATCGTTATTATTCATTCAATTCCTATGAAGGTTGTCCATTTGTATAACAGAGAGCTCTATCTTTAAGGCTGTTTTGGCAGGGGTACTACTGCTACCACAAAATGTAAAAATATCCCTGCTTCTCCAAAATAGTATTGCTGTGTTCCAATGATCAGAATACTATTTAAAAATTCTGGAGTGAAATTAAAATAAAATTTTATGCAATCAAATATATAAAATATTATTTTATTCAAATCAAGTAGTATTTTATCAAATTTTTTTTTCTGCATCTCTAGAAGATGGGTTAAAGCAGTTATTTGTTCTTTTCTGCTGGCTTTCTATGGACAGTATGCACAGCTTCTGAAACAGCCACAGATAATGAAATGAAATCATTACAATGAGCAAAAAGTTAATCCATAGGAACAAATATTTGTAACATCTGAATCAGGAACTTCAAGTAAGTACATAAAGCTAGTTGAGTAAGGATTTGATTTGAAAAGAGGTGCTGTGTTGAAGTTTGAAAAATGCCATTAACTCAGGAATTACTTGGTTTAAGTTATACAGTTTTACTGGATATTTTTACTTTAGACTACAGCCCTACCTATTTTAGATGGTTTGGCCAATTGAAAATAATTCAGATTTTTCCTCTTCTATTTGCATCAGAATATGGAATGACTGTGTAAATGTGACAATCTCTGACACTTGTTTAAGTCATCACCCTCAAGAGGAAGGAGGGCCCAGGGTCTGTTACTGTCTGAAGACTTTGCTCCAGCCTTCTAAAAATTAGTTTGCTGCTTGATTTGAATTCCTGGTGTAAAGCTAAATGAAAACCATTCTAACTGGAATCTTAGAAAACTAAAGAAAAGCTTGTCTCAGTGATCATAGAGACTACCTTGGTTGAAAATGCAGACTTATTTGTACAAAAATATCTAACCTGAGGCCATAACATTGATTCCCTGCAGCAAATATTTCTACTGAACAAATTCCAGCTAAAGCTGTTTGAGAGAAATGGGGAGTAAAAATTAACACTATTCATTTCACATGGAAGAAGGTAGTGAATATTTACTCAGTAATGATTTATATATTTCTCTGGGATTTAGAAGGGATAATTTAAATAGAATTTTATCGGTTCAAAGGAACCATCTGTGAAAGCAGGAAGTTTCAAGCCAAATTGCAATTTATTTAATGTTCATTATTCATTAATTAAATAACACTTTCAGTCATTCTGAGTTGTTTGTACGTTGGTACGTATTTTTAGTTCTAAATGCAGAGAAAACAACCATATTTTTAATTTTATCAATTGGTAATTATTAACATCTTCAACCATTGAGAAAATTGTGACAATTTACAATTAAAACTTTTGTTACTGTGTTTTATTGGTGTTTACTCTTATTTCTTAATTTGTAACAGTATTACAGAGGCATAACTTAGGCTGATAAATTCAGGTCTGTTGTCTCAAATTGTTTAGAAATGCTGCCTACAATAGTTACTTTGCCTTGCAAATATTCGAATGGATTTATTCAGATTAAATGTAGAGGTAAAGAAAGAAGGTGATTCCTAAATTTTGATGTAAAGTGTCTAAAAGGCTGTTAGTTATTGCTTTAGATACTTACTCATTAGCAGTTGTCTATTTCATGGAGAAAATTCTAAGTGTATATCACTGGTTCACTGTGTCAAGAGACTTTTTAATCCATATACTTGAAAAAAAGTATTTTCTGTCTCGAGAGGAAATATCTAATATGTGAACTCCAAGCAGGATCTGTACAGCAGGAGATAAGCCAGAGGGGAAGCTCTGTTTCGAACAGTGAATTATTAGTTTTGCTTTAATAAAACCAAAGCCTGCAAGGGATTGAGTTTGGTTTCCACAGAAGTGTGGAGACAATAGTTTTGTCTTTTCTCCTCCAAATCTTTTTTTTTTCTCTCTCTCAAGTCCTTTAGAACCCCATGAGTACCCCAAAGTTGGTAATGTATCTCTGAAATACATTGCCCACCCACACTTCCACAAGATTGGTTCTTGTGGGTTGAAGCTTGTGCTGCTGTTGGTGTTTGTGAAGGCTCCCAGGGCAGTCCCACACTGCTGCTGAGCCCTTGGTGGTGTTTCTAAAAGGTCACTGGCACAGGATTGCTGTTCACATGCAGATCTGAGTGGAGGCAGGGTATTCCCATTCCTGGCTCCAGCCTTCCCATCCTCTTGGTTTTGGCAGTCTGGAAAAATGAATGCAGCAGAATGTGACTGTAGGATGAATATAACAATTGAAAAGCACTTCATTGATGCTTGCCCAAGTTTTGAAGCTGAAACTTCAGGAGATAGCTGTTACTGTATAAAAGTTAAAGGATTAAATAATGGCTCATATTCAAATATGTAGATATGCCAAAAAAAGTATATTTCAGGTAATTGTAGTAGCAGTTCTTTCCCTCACAAGGTGATCTTCCAGGTGGTCAAAACTAAGCAGCCAGAAATGTGGAGAAATCAGTATTTAAAAGGCTTTACACTCTCCCTCCATGATTCATGGATTCATGATTATCTAATAAACACTTTCTTCAACATCTTCCCCATACAGACAGAGAGGTTTCTCTCTGACTGACAGCAGAAGCAGTCAGACAGCACAGACCCAGGGAAATGCAAGTGTGGGCCTTGGTTCAGACTGCTCTAATGTTTGCTCTTTAAGAGGTTCTAGAATTCTAGAATAATGTATAGATGCTAATGTTATTAATAAAAATTGTGATGGAGTGAGCTTGCGTTACTTTTGTAAAGTAACTGCTAAGGGAATGTGTGGGACAGACTGCAGATACCTCTGGCATGTCACACACAGAAGTCAATATATATGCAGCACTTATTGTTTCATGTGATACAGCAGTCTGTGAGCAAACCTCAAGGGCTTAAAAGTTCACTTTTCTTGGAGCAACAGCTAGCAATAAGGCTGTTTTCAAAGTTTATCTGATCTTATGAGTCATAGTAAGGAAAAGAATGAGATAAGTCTTTCAGAGACTGTTCCTTTTGATTTATATATAATTCTGTTTTCAGAAAAACTATGAACATTTAAGAAGTTCTCTTCATATTATAACACCGTCTGGCTCCTGAGATTGCAGAGATATGCCAAAAATAAAAGTTGGATTAAAAAAAACAAGTGTCTAGGAGAGAAGGATTTTATCAGAGGAGTTTTACTTTGAGAAAATTCAGTAGGAAAAATTTTTCTCAGCAGAAACCCTGCCAACTTCAGCTTTCTATTAGAATTATCTTTACTTCTACATGTTTTTTCCCAGTGATAATTATGGTATCGGTCTTTTAAATTGTGAAGAAATGCTTCCTTAAAAATTAGTTTTTAGGCCTACAGAATGAGAGAGTCACAGTAAATGCAGGATCTAAGACAGTCAAATTAGTTAGCATTTTACCTCCACTGATTGAGTAACTTGATGGTAGATGGTATACTGAGATGTGAATTACCTCATTAGTATGGTCATAAAAATTCAATAAAATAAGATATTATTGGAGTTGGTTACTACTTTTATAGTAAAGAAGTACTTTTAGTTAGCTCATAACACCATGAGCTGTGAGTAGAGGCACACAGAAAGTTTGTTTCCACATTTAGCAGGAGCCTTTAAAGTTGCTGGAAAGAGTGCAATAATTAGTCCTGCTGCTACCCTAACTTTGGGTTCTGATAGGGGGTTGTAAGTTTGTTTTTACCCAGTATTTCTGAAAGTCTTTGAAGCTCTGAACATGGGCAGTGCTGGTCGTTGCCTTTTCCTGGTGAGTTCTGAGCTGTTATTCAGCCTTTCACTGACACAGACTTTGTCATGTTTGTAGTTGCATGTCAGAGGGAGATTTCTAACCTCATCACATCCAATTTTCAATCCAGAACAGCTGGGTCTAAATATTAATCCAATATTAAACTAATAGGCTTATTAGATTAAATTCCTGGAAGTAGTTCTGTGGTTTCAGTTACTGACTTCTTTATAAATGTGCAGAAATCATCAGAACTCACCAAGCCTTCCAAAGTATGTTCTGGTCTATTGGATTTGTGAATTTATGGCATTATTGTGACTTTAGGTAGCACTTGAAAACAACTCAGTGGGACCAGCAGAAAATAATTACAGCTATGTGTTGTAGCATTATATGGACAGATACAATTAGTTCAGGAAATAAACCTTGAAGTGCTGTACACATTCAGAGTCCAGGCATAATAGTGCAGTTCTGTGGTAAATGAGGGAATGACACAGATTTACTCGAGCATTTAGCCTGAATTACATTCAAAAAAGATCTCTGAGAGTAGGATTTAGTCTAGATCAGAGTGAAATGATTGAAAAAGACAGGTTTTGCAAACTGCCTACCTGCTCTATCAGAAGTTATTTACAAATTGAAAGTATCCTAAATTTTACATCTCCTTAACTTCCTTGAAAGGAAGGGTCACAAATGCTGATTGTGCTATTTTGAGGCTGATTTTGGGCAGGTATTTCAGTGTGATGAGATGCTTGCAGAAGAGTTTGCATATTTCAGCTCCATGAGACATAATTGACTTAGAAAATGCAGTAGTCACTGATATCTCTCTTGACTTCATTGTCTAAGAACAGTACATTTCTCCCTTGGAAATATTGCACTTTCTAGTGCTTTTTTATTGAGTGATGCTGACCTTAAGTATTTTGTTCTGGTGCTGTGGGTATGACAGTCTCTGAAGGAGAAAGGACAATCTGGGAAAAAAAAAAGAGAAATGTCTGTTTTTGAGAGATGCAGCCTGGATTTACATCACCCAAAATAGTCCTATCACCCAAGGAGTGTAAATACATCTATTGATCTGATTCAAAGTGTTTGCCATCACTGGCACCTCATATATTGTGTGCATGCATCTGCACCAGCAAAGTGACCCATAAAAATGATGAATAGGAGCTGTATTGAAATCTGTCACTTGCTGAGTCATGCTTTCCAAAAATGTTGATGACAAAGTAGGTGGAAATGATTTTCCTGTAAAATCCTCTGAAGAAGAATTTGGTCCTTTGTTACATTAATTCAGTGTCAGATATCAGAAGAAGCTCATCTTTCTGCAGTCCAGAGAGCCAAAGTTGTCCTTGGCTGCATCAGCAGCAGCGTGGGCAGCAGGGAGGGAGGGGATTCTGTCCCTCTGCTCTGCTCTGCTCTGGTGAGACCCCACCTGCGGTGCCACATCCAGCTCTGGGGTCCCCAGCACAGGAAAGATTTGGACCTCTGGGAACAAGCCCAGACGAGACCACCAGAATGATTAGGGGGAGCATCTCTCCTTTGAGGAAAGGCTGAGAGAATTGGGATTGTTCAGCCTGGAGGAAAGAAGGCTGCAGGATGACCTAATTGTGGTCTTCCAGTACCTGAAGGGAGCCTCCAGGAGAGACAGAGAGAAACATTCTACAATAGCCTGCAGTGACAGGACAAGGGAGAATGGCCTCAAACTGACAGAGTAGATTTAGACTGGATATTAGGGGGAAGTTCTTACTGTGGGGGTGATGAGGCCCTGGCACAGGTTGCCCAGAGAAGTTGTGGATGTCCCATCCTTGGAAGTGTTCAAGGCCAGGATTGATGGAGCTCTGAGCGATCTGGTCTGGTGGAGGGTGTCTCTGCCCATGGAACAAGATGATCTTTAAGGTCTCTTCCAACCCAAACAATTCTATGACTGTATGATCTCCTTCCCCATTGATTCATCCATTGGTAATGGAAAAGATTGACTTTTACATTTTTTAGTAGGGCTGTCAAATCCAACTGAGCTTTGGTAACCCAGGTTACTGTATGAGGTGATTTAGACAACTGAACTGATCACTGGAAGTGCCAATCTTCAGTATAGATGTTGGCAAAAAGTAGCTGTAATTGGTAATTTCTTCTTCTAACACTGCTGGATCTGAGAAGGAAATCTGCCTGTTATCTCAGGAGTATGGAGGGTTATTGAGCTTCAGTCTCCATGGATGCAGAGATGCCCTTGATTTCAAATTCAAAAAAGTATTCATTAAGATGTGAGCATAGTTATTACTTTCTCAGTTGTGGGAATTTGGGATGTTAATTTTACTTTGAGTCAGTCTGTATCCCCTTGTCAGGTATGCTCCGTATAATTATCTTAAAATAGCACTTCACTTAGCATCCAACTCATCTTTGATACAACTTTTTCTATCTTTACAATCTATCTTACTTTTCTATCTTTTATCTTTGGATGGAAATCCAAGTATGTGCATATTATTTAGTTCATTAGTTTTCCTATATGTGTATAAATTATTGGAATATCAGTTTGGTGTGGGTTGTGGTATCTTTTGGTGCAGCTGAGGACAGTATAGATAGGTTCAGTCATAAAATGTAATCCTTTTTCAGTCTCTTCCTTTCCTTCCATTTCAGAAAACTGGTTTTTGTAATCATCTCTTGCAAAAGATTGTTTTCCCAGTTTGTTTGCTTGGTACAATGTGTAGGCCCCATTAAGAGGTTAACAGTGTAGTAATTTTTAGTCAGAGAGCTTAGAATTATTGTAATAACTTTTGAACTAATCATTGCTGTATTCTGTTTCAGGGCATTATTACCTAGGCACTAATGCACATTTCAGCTAAAAGAAATGCAATTTGGTGTGAATTTTCTATGTAAATTTATATGTAAATTTAAACCTGAAACTCGCTGCCCTATTAGCTTCTGATATTAAATGTCCAGTGCAATTTTTTTCCTTCTAGTTAATTTCCTGTACTGCAATAGTAATAAGAATGAATTCCTTGCTAAGCAAGTTTTACAAATATATAATTTGCTTAAGATGTTTAGTCCTAAATTTCAAGCAGTTCAATTTGCTGTTCTGATAGACTTCACTGCTGATGAACAGTTGGTGCCTTTTTGAAAGCTGATATTTTGCAAGGCAAAATATGCCAAATAAAATGGGAAAATACAGTATCAAGGGAATAGCAATGCTGTGGTTCCCTAGTCTCATAACCCTACGTGGAAGAGAGAGGATTATCTTGGCAATTCATTTACACCCCAGAGAGAAAAACAAAACAAAACAACAAAAACCAAACAAATAAACAAAACCAAACAAAGACCCAAAGCAAGCAAGCAAACAACCAAATAAAATCACAAACAAAAAGAGAGCTTGTACAGTGAGAGATATGGTTCACTTCTTCATTCATCTTCTCCACTGACTTAGAGTGAATAGGAGATGTGCAGGATTCAGCCCCTCAGGACACAGGAGCTCAGGAGTTCCACGTGTGACTGATCCGTGCCAGCTGAGTGTGGATGTGCCTGTCTGGGTTGGGAGTGTGTGTGTGGAAAAGGAGGGTGAGGTGTGACTTAGGGGCACTTTGCACCGAGCAGTTCAAGAGCCAGAACTGATTTCTAAAAGTAGTTTGACCAAACTGGGCTGAGCTCTGTTCAGCGTAGCCCCAAAACTCTGTCATCAACTGCTGCTGCTCAGCTCACTTGAGCCTCTTTTGTTCCAAGAAACAGAAATGAGTTAATAATGAGAATACAGCAGGAGACTCTAACTCCTGCTACTGACATGTGGACACTGATGGGGAGGTTGAAAGCTGATAATTTTTGTTGCCTTGGTTTTTCTGAGTTTTTTTAAAATCCTTCTACTTGTTCATAAGATGGAATCAGTTCTTTAGTTTCTATACAGTATTAAGGGTCAGTTTTTCACTTTCTCACACTTTGGAACATGAACAACCTTTCTTGTTTTTGTTCACTGTCCTTTGTTTACATATTTCTAGCCTGGAAATAATGTTGGTTGACAGCTGGTCTGGCCAGTGGGGTGAAGGGGTAGTAACCCCAGAAGCCAATCCACAACCAGACCCACAAATGTATAAAAATGGAAGAAATAAACAGGCTCGTCCTCTTTTTGGGGAGCAGCTTTTCACTGCACACCTCCTGCCTCCGTGTTGTTGTTTTGTGTGCTGCTTTCACATTATTTGAGCCTATGGAAGAGAGAGGGCCAAGATGTATTTTTTCACCAAGATTGCCACCATTCCAAGTTCAGTCCTTGAGTGAGCAAAGAACCAAATGATTTGGACAAGCACCTACAAAGGGAAGAATTTCTGCTGCATTATCTCACCATATAAAAATAGCATATAAAAATACCATAGAAAATTATCTCGCCTGTAAAAATAACTTTCTTGCTGCTTACTCAATTGGAAATTTGCTTCTCTAGTCACAGCCTGGCAAACTTGGGAGCAAATACAAATGCTTTCACCACAAGGTCTATGGATTGAAAATGCTTCAAAAAATATGGAGTGAATGCCATCTCCTTAAACAAATTGGGTTTTAATTGAAAACAATATTTCTAAAGAATAAGAATTCAGTCAATCTGTTAGACACTTTGGCCGGGTGCTGCTTTTATTGCCACCTGCTGATGGTGAGAACAGGATTATTACTGAAGATGAACAGAGGGAATTGTTATACACAGTAATTGTAGAATGTGTCCATCTTCCTGCAAATCACCTCGTTGAACTAAGAAGAGGATTAGTTGATAGTCCAGTGCTAGTCCAGTGCAGGGTATACAGTACCATAAGTAAAATTGCATATTATGGACTTGAATAAATTAGATCCAGTTGCTCAAAGAAATGGAGAAAGGAAGGATGAGAAAGTCTTTGGTATAAAATATGTCAGGAAAATATTTCAGCAAACAATATAATATCACAAATGATCAATTGATGGTGGTGAGCATCTTTTGAAACAGAGTTTGGTTTACAGAGTATTATGCACAGACTTAGGCTATTAATGTAAGACTGAGTGTTAGCAGTCAATTGTTTTTTCCAATTTCCATAGAGAATAAATGTTATCTCATATTTACATTTAATTTTATTTAATTTTAACTCTGATGAGATTGTTTTAAATAACCTGCACTGGACAAGAAGTGGGTAATTGAAAGTTCTAGAGGAATAATAGAATGACTTATTGCACAAAAGTATCTCTGTTTTGGTGACTGGCAGCCTTGATATAAGAAATGTTTGAAGAAAGAGATTAATTTTCTTCTTTTCTCAACTTTTACATTTCTCCTCTGTCAGAATGGTTATAAAATACTCAGCACTGAAATGTGGAACTAAATTAATGACTATAAATGTGTTTGGGAATTGCCTGTGATGTTCCTCTTTCACATTCTGTCTGATAAAATGGTACTTTCAAGAAAAAATAATACTCTTAGCAATTGCATGGGCATTTTGTTATTTATCCTAATTCTATGCCTCCATAACAATCCAATAAGGCCTAGAAATGACAAAAAAATGTATATATGTTCTGCTGATAAACACACATCTGTTCTTACTACCATCTACGAAGTAGCAGGTCAGTGAAATGTGTATGGCAATTCCTGGGAAATGCATAATCTTAAGCATTCATTTTATACTGGCAAGAGAACAGTGTTTTATCATAATACTGGCAATGTAAAATTTTCTTTGTGCACAAGATTAAAAAGATTTCTTTGATAGTTGCTGCTTTTTTCCTAAATCAGCTGTCCCATATTTCCTTTTTACTGTAAAAGTATTTCTTTAACACAGCATGTAGATGTTTTACTATAAAATTGTTATGAAGCCTTTGGTAATAAAATGGTAGATAGATTTAGAAACTTGTTTACACCAGTAAAAACTATTAATCTGAGCTTTAAAATATTTTATGGCAAATTTAAATCCCATTTTACTGATGCAAGGCACTTAAATGATTTAAATTGTTGGTGTAGTCTTGCCATCTGTAGATCATTAAATGTATTTTATATATATTCCAGTAGTCATTGTCTATAAATGGAAATAAGTATAAATTTACAAAATCATAGGCAGGCTGAAATCAGTGTGAGGCAACTCTGTGTGGAGTCATAAAAGTATTTAATATTAATTTTTAGCTTGTTATTAATTTTAATAGGCCTTTTATATTTTTATCCTTTCATATTGCAACTTGAATTATTTACTTTATACAAAAAAGTAGCTGGAATAATTTTGCTGTGAGAAACAAATCAGTATATGTTAAAAAAATGAAAACCAACATGCATTTTGAAATAAACTGCTTGGTTAGAGCAAAGGAAAGAGACCAAAATAAGAGTAGACACAAATATAGGTACAGAGAAATAAACACATATCTTTATTTTTGGATTTTGTATATTTTCTATGGATGAATATATATATATATAAATAGAACATATGTATTTTAAACTGCAGATGTGCCTCCTGGATTATCACAGTGTGCTGCCTTCATAAGTGTGTTCCTCCTGGTCTACTCAAAGTGCTTTGTTTCATGGGGTGTGTTGATGTTGACACACACTGGGCACTAGGATGAATTCACACCATTTCTATCCTTACAGCAAAGGGAACTCTGCTGAAATGTAGGAGCTGTGCAGAGTGAGCTGTCTCTGCCCAATTCCTGCTCATCCTAAAGGAACTCCATGGTAAAATATCCATATTTATCTAATAGGCCATATTTGGCTCTGTTTTATTACAGTAACTGGAGTTTTCAATGCATCTTTAATAGTATCAATGTTTTCCAGGTGGTCAGGGAAAGATGGTCCTTCCCTTGAACAAAGATATGGAGATCACCAGTGAGGGAAATAGCCTAAAGGAATAACATAGGGAATATTTATTGTGGTGGTATTGTTTTAATGCCAAGTTTTATGATGTAACTTATAAATGAAGGGAACAGATCCAGCAGAATTCAGCCTAATCATTTGCCAGCTTGTGAAGTGGATATTTCCAATTGTCTGTGCTTGGCTGTTGGGAGACAGCTTGGAGTTTTGACCTGCTTGGGCTTACAGCAGATGGGCTTGAAAGGTGGATTTTGGCAAGCCTTGGACATATCTTGGAAGGTGAAGTGGACTGATAGAATGCAGACCAGCCAGAAAGATTGGAACTTTCTGTATTTATGAAATTAAAGAGTTTACAATTTGAAGGTTGTCTGAAATGTTTCTTGCTGCAACTTGGTTTTTGGTGGGTTAGTTCACACATCAAACAAAGGAGCAGCCTGATTTTGCATAAGTGTAAACACTGAGTAAGCACTGTACACTTGTTTGAGGAATATCTCCTACGTGTAATCACTCATAATTAATTTTTTTTTCTTTTTTTTTTTCTTTTTTCTTTTTTTTTCTTTCTAGGAAACTGTTGGGATTAATATTCCCATCACTAATCCTACCAATAAATTTCTCAAGATGACTGTACTGCTGGACCATCCATCCCTTTCTGGAGAAAAATCTTTCATTCTCAAGCCCAAACAAACATATTCATATCATGTACAGTTTACTGCAGCTGCTCTTGGCTCTTTTGCTAGCAGGTATGTTGTAGAGTTTTGATACTTGTGATTGTGGCTGTTTTACTAATAAATGAACTACTTTCACTAAAACCTATGTCACTTGATGAAAATATTGCCCTTAAAACCCCACAAAAATTCATAAATGGAATTAAGAAAATTCCCAGCTTTAAATGTATTGTACCCCTAAAAGCAGCTTTCCTCTCAGGGGAAAGGCATTATTGACAGGCATTAGAGTAACTCCTTGTTATTCTACTTCACTACAATTTAGTGAACAATGTTTAAGAAACTTACTTAATGGCACAAACCTTCCTTGAAAACTTCAGATAAATAGTTTTGTAACTTTTAAAGTTCTGTAAAGGGAATAGCACAATTTCATTTTTTTACTGAGAATTAACGAAATTGTGAAACATAACTAAAGCATGTGGAGAACCCTTTAACTCTCTGCACTTAAATCCATTTACCTTCATGACCTTCCATTACTTAATCATGATCTACTAAATGAGTATGGAGAGGTTTAAAATTAAAAATTTTTCATTACATTGGAAATCCCAGTGAAAGCAAGCAGGTATTATATTTAGGTAGAAAAAGAGAGATGACCCCTTAGTCTTAGTTTCAGTTAAAACAGTTCAGCAAGTAAATGAACAGTGCAGAATTGCAAAGTTTATTTCCCTGGAATTTGGTTACCAAAGCATTATTTAGTCTAAAGGCTGATTGAAAAACAATTCCCTGTTTTTCAGTTAGCTCAGCTAACTGGCAAAAATATGGGGATGGGGTGGAGGGTGAGGTGGTGATTTAAGAGGAGGGCAGAGACATTTGACCACTTTTGATAGAATATTTACGAAGTCAAAATCCATTCAGAGTTTTATTCAATTTGCCTGTATTGATTTTTCCAAAGACCAGAATAATATCAGGTATCATTGAGTGATACAGATTCAAATAATACTGTTTATGAAAATGAGTACTGTTACAACTCTAGTAAGTATCTTTTTTTCTTTTTCCTGTGGGCATTTGTAAAAATTATGCTATCTTAAATTGAAAATGAGAATAGAGCTCACCTGTTGTTTGGTTTGTTTGTTTTCTCATACCAGATAATATTTCTGGTGTTTTTCAAGTGCAGAATTTCCAAATAATAAGATCAAGGTTTATTTTAACAGGACCAACCTTTGGGCTCAGCTTTGGTGGGCTGGGCATAGGGAATATATGCAGAGGTGAAATAAATCACATGTGGACATTCTCCAAAAGGTTTTGCAGTTTTGTTCTGGAAGGGTGTAATAGATCTTTTAAATTGTATTAGCTCCCACAGACTGCAGTTAGAGCTGGCCAGAGGTACTTCCACATCACATCCACACTGTTAAATTCCTTTTCTAAAGCCATGGTCTGTTTCCTTTGCTATGTTAGCAGCTGGGAAGAACTGCTTAAAAGGGGTTGTGGCAGATGTACCTTTTCAAATGGTTGAATCTTTCCTAGAGCTGTTTTACGCTCACTTTGAAAGCTCTGTTGGCACAGGGGATAGTCTGGAACCATAAAGTCATGGAATAGACATAGTTATCTATAATTTAGAAAAAGAACTGATCCTTAGATAGTCATGGGTTTGTACACTGCATTTCCTCTACGTTTTTATATGCTTTTTATGTGCGTTGGTTTAATGTTTTTATGACTCAGCTACTCAAAAGTCCTCAAGAAATAGAAAAAGAATTCTGCAGTAGGAAAGGACTGTATTAGAATGTTTGTCACTGGAATATATTGCTGTACATATCTCACCTAGCAGCAAGCAATTTTCAGTCATGACAATCATGGATTGTATATCAAAACAATATGTTGAATATTCCTTGAAGTGTATCACTTTGCCATGCTTAAAGGAATGTATCTATATCTATTCCTCAGTTTTTATCACTAGATTCAAAAAGATTTTCCTTTTTAAAGACAGCATATGTTATTTCTGTGACTTTTCCCTTCCAAAGGGCTAAAAAGAAAATACTGTGGTGTTGAAATGAAATCAAAGCTTACTCTTACAAGCTGATGTTTGAGTTGTATTTTTGATAAAAGCAAGATAACAAATGAAAACTACAAGCAACAAATTAGTTCTATTGGTAAAATTTAAGAAAGATGAAGAAGATATTTTGTTGCATCAATAATTCTAAAGATTATTAGACTTGGTAGCCGAATTCAGATACCAGCGAGAAGTGTTAGAGGAAAAATATGATCTAATTAAAGAACTCACTATGTTGAACTCATTAGGTTTCTCCTGAATTTTAATCTGTTTGTGTTTTTTAATGATCTGAAAAAAACAGCTGTCATATTTATCTGTTTTCAGTGTCATGTTCAGGTCAGACATGGTTGGGGAATTCTGGTATGCCCTGAAGTTCAATGTCGAGAAGCCATCGCCAACCACGCTGCCTGACATAAGATGTGAGCTGGGAAAGTAAGTGAGAAGCTCATAATGCTGGGCTGGGTCACTGCTTTTAAGTGTCCTGGAAAACATATGAAGAGCTCAAACTCAGAATAGTGCTTTGTGCCTGCTGCAGTAGCTTGCAGAATATTTTTTTAGATATATTTGCAGGTAGGTGAAACATTCCTCACAGAAAAACAATTGAAATTAAATTTTAGCCTCTATGTAGAATTACTCTCAATTCTTTTTATAGAAATCACTCTATACTGCAGAATGTAAGCACCAAGATCCATTATACAGAGCTCTGTAGATTTGCTTTATTTTCTGTTTCTTTTCTTCTCTCTGAACTAGGACATTACTGACAATCCTGCTTTACAAATGCTTGTATTCCGGTCAGCAATATCTTTTACCTCTCAAGGAATGGCAAAATAACACAACTTCTGTCCTGCAGGTCCTCTGGGTAGACATGCTTGAAACACTGCAAGTGTTAAGAAAGTGAACACCTTAGAGAAATTAAACCAATTATTACCATCCTTCAACAAAATTTTAACACGCATTTTGATAGCATCATGTTCAGTTCAGTTCTGACTTTCAAGACATAAACTAAAACTTTGAAGTTAAGACTTCGAAGAATGTCAAAATTTCAGTAGTGCTTTTCCACAAATTACCTCCACCTCCTAATAGTTTCTGTGGGCACACTGCTCTTCTGCATGCTAAAATCCACTTACTTCTGTGTATCTTTGACTAAATCTGCAGTTAATGTACATTACAGACTGAGCAGAAATGTTGTTGGAGAGCACAACACAAAATTTTACCTGATTAAATTTTTGTGAGTGAATATATTGTGCTGTTAAAATATGATGCACAGGCTGGAGATAACTGACAATGCCTTTGTTATAATGTTCTAAAGAAAAATGTGCTATTTTCTGGCTTTTACTTTAAAATTCTGGGCTGACTGGGAGTAAAAGCCATAATTTTTCTCTACTATGTAGGCTATTGCTATTAGGAGTTAGGAATTACTTAAAACCTTTTTATTCAGACTTTCTGGCACTCATAATTTTCTCTGGCATGCACTGCCTGGAAACTACATGCACAAACGGTCTAGTGGAAAATGGCAAGTCATCCTTTCCTACTGCAAGCAAAATGGATGTTGGAAAAGATTAGCTCCATTAACTACAACTCTTCCTGTCAAAACCCTTATCTAAAACTCCTCAAAGCCCAGGTTTTAGTTTTTCAAATGAGATTTCTTTTCCCTTTGCAAGTACATTCATGTTGTAGGTCCTGTGTATCTGTAAATATGTGGGGGAGCACCGTGTCCAGTTCTGGACAGTTCTGGGTTCCTCAGTGCAAGAAAGGCAAGGAGCTACTGGAGAGGGTCCAGTGGAGGCCACAGAAATGATGAGGGCTCTGGAGCAGCTCTCTTACAAGGAGAGGCTGTGAGAGCTGTGCCTCTTCTGTGTGCAGAGGAGAAGGCTGGGAGGGGATCTCATCAATGCATATAAATATCAGAAAAGTGGGTGCCAAGAGGATGTGCCAGGCACTTTTTGGTGGTGTCCAGCAGTGTCAACATAATGTCATCAGCACTCATTCTTGAGGTGGAAAGTGTTGGACAGTGGCAGTCAATGATGGCATTGAAGTTACAGTTCAATTACTGAGAATTTCTCTGCTTCGTGAAAAGATGAGACAGTCCAAGTAAATTAGCCTCATTAATGTATGTTGAATAGGTAAAAGCAGTGAATGTAGACATCTGTGTATTGTCTAAGAAAGAGAATCGGGTTTTGGGAGTTTTTTGAATGGATTTATTCCTTACTGTGTACCCAGAGATGTGAACTGTAAATGTCATCAAATGTTTGAAGCATTTCTGGTTAGTGAAGGTTTGGAGATTTTAACAAATTAACTTTCATTCTACTGCCTTTTCCTTGAATGCAGAAGAAGCTTTAGCATATGAATATAAGAATGATGTTTTTCATTGTGTCCTAGCTGTAATCTTTTTTCCATTGTTCTGAAAAATTGAGGAATCTGTGTCTTTGAAACATTACCTGGAATTGGATTAGAAGCCAAGAACCCATGGATAATTTAGTATCAATTTCTAACCAATTCTTGAGAGAAAAATATTCTAACAATTTATTGTTTAGTCCTTCTTCAAATTCTCTAGAATTCTGGGGCTATCACAGTCAGGTCTGCTTTTTGTTTGTGTCAAAGTAGATTTAACAGATCCCTTAGCATGTGTCTCTAAGGAAGGAAACCTTTCCCTGATATTTTTCATCTTTCCTTATCCATCCTGTTATGGGCTCCACAGTGGAGCCATTGAAGATGAATCAGTTGAATGATGTTCACAGTGATTTGGAATTTATTGCCACATGCAACAATTTTCCAGCATAACCACAATAGTCACTCCATGTAGGGTGGCTGGATTTTGATGACTTGAAGAACCTCTAACAGTCGAGTAATTCCTTACTGAAGTTTCAGATACTCCAAGTTAGTTTTCCCTCTGACAAAGTATGTCATATGAAAGAGATAAAAAGTAGAGATGGTAAATGGGAAAAATGGGAATTATCAAGTGAGTCTCAGCTTCCTGTGTGAAAGTTTCATGATATTTCTTTACTCTCAGGCTTTGAGATCTCAGTGATACAGTGCTTTGGCAGTGTTAGAAACGAGTCTGCTGCTCACTGCTGGGGATTTATGTCACTGCATGGTGTGGAAGGAGTCCACCTGTGAACAGGTTTTAGGGTCCGAAGTTACAGTCATAAATCTGGACTGAAATATCTTCTGAGAGTTGCTTCTTATATTTTCTTTTTCCTTACTGATTTAGCCATGATTAACAGACTAATTTTTCCCAGACGATAAATATGTGGAGCAATCAGGCAGCTGACCTGCCACAGCTTTGACTTGAGGGAATATCCATTAGGAGATAAATTACAGCAAAACCAATATATGTATCTCATTTTTCAAACTTTTCTTATTTACTGTTTTCACTTATTCACCTTGAATCTCTTCTCTGTGTCCCTTGGTATTACAACAAGAATGTGATTTATGGTCATATAACTTTCCTAAACCCCAAAAATTTAGTATTTTGACCAGAATAGAGGAAATTCTGGGAGTCTTATAAATGATTTTTAAATTTTTCTCCCTATTGAAAATATCTCATGAATATTATTTAACTGGAAAATAAAGAAGGAAAGTCTGTAAAGTAGAGGAACAGCTGATTTAAAGCATAACACTTAGGCAATCAGCATACTCCAGTCTTTCATCTGGGAGGGTCACTGTTCTCATAAAAATATATTATCTACATGTGCAATATAATGATTCTGTGATTATGCTGTTATAAACAACACAACAAATGAACAAAATGAAACATTGAATGAATTCAGGATTTATTGTTATTAATAATGATTATTAATAATAACTGAAGTTACTAAACATGTTTCCACACTAGTAGGGAAGTGAAATAAAACCTAATTATTATTTTTAAAATAGAAAAATCCAGCATTTTTTCAGGAAAAAAAACCCCAAAAACTATGTATAATGACATGTAATGGAAGAAGATTTGTAATTAATCATCATTGTGTATATGACTTTTTCCAGATGGGCTCCTATAAACATCCCTCTTGCCAATCCTACTAATGAAACTCTGGTGCTACGAATGGTTAACAGCAATCCCAGCAATTTTATAGTTGAGACTGACCCAAGCCAAACTGTAAGTAAGATTTCTGTGCTTTCACAAGAAAGATAGAAGAGAGCCTTCTTTTTAAAACAAATTGAATTATGTATTGTACTGTGGGTTCAGAATATACAATCTTTTAGACATTTTAAGTACGTATTTTAGAAATTTTATGGCCTGAGAAAGAAAACAATTAAACTTGGAAAGCAACTCAAGCTGAAGTACAGATGCTTTGTTTTTTTTTTTTTCTTAGAATGCTTTGTGGAATGGTTTTGAGCAGGGCTGCAATGTAGGTTGTAAATAATTCAGGATATATTAGAAGGAGAAGTTGTAAACAAACCAGCTGGTTAGAAATTTTGTAAATATCTAATAATCAACAGGATAACTAGGTAAATATTTAGGTTAGTAGATAAACTATTAATGGAAGAATACAAGAATATCTCATAGTCAAGACAGTTATAAGCAACTTGCAAGGACTATGAATAATAATTTGATCAATATAGCTGCAAAGAAGCTTCAAGCAAATACCTAGAATTGATTTATTCTCCAAACTCACAGTTACCTTGAGAATAATTTCTATAGAGCAAATCTTAACCCTCTTGTTCTTATGTATTCCACTATTCCCTTCTCCACTACAGAAGCCCTTCCATCTTGCTGCCTAACATTTATGTTCTTTCTAGGAATAAGAATTGTGTGGATTGGCTAAACTTTTTATATTTTCATTGAGATTTGTTAGAGTTCTGGGTGGTCAGGATTTAGAAAAATATTTGTTATTGACCACTGAATGCTAGTTAATAGTACAGGTCCCATAAGCAATTCTTTGGATGTTATTAAGCTAATTCTGTGAAATGTGTGACCTTTTCATGGTGGGGAGATGAGAAAAGGGAGGGCAGATGCATGGAAACTCTTAAATGAGTGGCACTGAGCACCTCCATCACAGCCTCTTAGGATATGAATTAAGAATGTTTAACATCGAAAGACAGAAAGAAAGACAGACAGAAAGACAGAATGACAGACAACAAGGAAAGACAGACAGATAGACAGGAAGGAAGGAAGGAAAAGAAAGGAAGAAAGGAAGAAAGGGAAAGAAAGAGAGGAAGAGAAAAGAGATGAGGAGAGGAGAGGAGAGGAGAGGAGAGGAGAGGAGAGGAGAGGAGAGGAGAGGAGAGGAGAGGAGAGGAGAGGAGAGGAGAGGAGAGGAGAGGAGAGGAGAGGAGAGGAGAGGAGAGGAGAGGAGAGGAGAGGAGAGGAGAGGAGAGGAGAGGAGAGGAGAGGAGAGGAGAGGAGAGGAGAGGAGAGGAGAGGAGAGGAGAGGAGAGGAGAGGAGAGGAGAGGAGAGGAGAGGAGAGGAGAGGAGAGGAGAGGAGAGGAGAGGAGAGAGAAGTGCTGAATGAGAAGGAAATGGTGCCTTTTCTAGACATCAAGAAGGTAATCCAGGGAAGACACCAGAGCTGGTTGGTCCCTTCAAACACAAACTGTTCCACAATTCTATGATTCTATTCCTGCAAAATGGTTTAATGGTCAGAGAGAGAGGAGAGGAATATTGTAGTACAGTAAAGCTAAGAAGATACAGAAGACCATATGGGGAAAATGGAAGAATGATACATAGGCAGTATAGGTTCAATTTTCAGAAACTAAACAGCTTTCACCCTCAAGTATAGCAGTACAGACAGACCAAATGTTTCTAAAAGGGGCTCTGACAGTAACAGCTAAAGGAAATCAAACTTATTTACTCAGCTTGCCTATATATCACTACATGGGATTCCATTAAATTAAAAGTATATTTCTCAATTCTAGTTTTACCAACATTATTATAATAATAATTATTATTATTGTTGTTATTATTATTATTGTTATTATTTTTATTTTATTTTATTTTATTTTATTTTATTAGAAAGTAAGTAGATTTTTTTGCCCAGCTTATTTCAAAACAAATTACTTTTTGGATTCACAGAACATCATAGTGTGTAATACAAAATGAATTTTTAAAACCAAATCTATACTCTAAAAATTAACAATCCTTTCTGCTTTCAGAGCAGGCAGTCTGCTGGATTATCATATCTCCGTGTTGATTATTTTGATTCATTGTGGCACTGCATTTGCTGAGTAATGATAATATGTCAAGTAATATTTATTGGAAATCAAACTCCTGTCTGTTTGCATCTCTGTGGAAGAGTTATTGTTCTGAATAATGTCGATGTCTTACTGCAATTACTCAATGTTTAAAAATCTTAGTGTTAATTTAATTATGTAGTCTTATTCTGTGCCATCCTGCCTTTACTTACTTAGTCATTTTATTCAAAAGTATTTGGGAGGGAGTGTTTTCTACTCTGGTTCTTTCTCCATTTGTAGGTCTTCATTTGATAAATGCGTCTGGCTAGTGGGTAGGAACTGGACTGCAAATGAAAGTTTAATTAACTGTTATGGCAGTAGTCTGATGAATTACTTTAAAACTTTCTCCCCAAAAAAAGAAAATAACTTTTCAAGTTTTGTGTATTAGTTGAGCACACCTGAGCTCTGTCCTCTCTTCTGCACAACCTGCCTCCCACTGCCATCAGTAGGAGTATCTGTTATTCAAGGAACATCAACATGCCCATCCCTCACTGAGCTGGTACTGATGACTAGATTTTTAACTTTTTATATATTTTCATATATTTGTGACTTTGGAGGCTGCTAATACATGGTTGTAGCTTCTAGCACTTTTCCTACCCTTTTTTCCTTACATTTTAGAACAATAAACTAGCCTTCTAACACGTTCCTCAGCTACTCTTTAGTCTTCTTTTCAAGAAGAGAACCTACAACACAGATGTTTCGTTTTCCTACCAGAATCTGAGAAGACACAAAAGAAATAGGACAAACAAACCCTTGGACTCATTCCAATGGCTAAAATTACTTAACCAACTGCTCTTCTATTTGGACAATATTTGATAGCTATACAAACCAATTAACCTTATAAAAATTGTAGAACTGCTGTATTACGTGTGCATAATGACATACTGTGCACCCTGAGGGCCTTTCAATTAAAGATTTGCTTTTATATATTATCATTTTAGCACTCCTTGGAAGGATCTGTGTTTTTTTCCAAGTAACTCTACCCTATAAATACGCCCAGGGGATGACTCCAAGGGCAGGAATGGCACGGTTCCTGCGTGGGCCCAGCTCTGGGATTGCAGGGAAAGCCATGGGGCAGTGAGGAAAAGCAACAAAGGCTCTGTCAGAGACTGGATGAGTGTCCCAATACAACACCTGTGTGTGTGTGTGGCTGGCGACGGGCCAGGCCTTGCTTTGTGGGGAGATAGTGAGCTCTGACCCCCCAGCCTGCTGAGCTGTCCGTCCATCCCTCCATCCATCCATCCATCCATCCATCCATCCATCCATCCATCCATCCATCCATCCATCTATCCATCCATCCCTCCATCCACCCATCCCTCCATCCCTCCATCCCTCCCTCCATCCCTCCCTCCATCCCTCCATCCCTCCATCCATCCATCCATCCATCCATCCATCCATCCGTCCATCCATCCGTCCATCCATCCGTCCATCCATCCGTCCATCCCTCCATCCCTCCATCCGTCCATCCGTCCATCCGTCCATCCGTCCCTCCCTCCATCCATCCATCCATCCATCCATCCATCCATCCATCCATCCATCCATCCATCCATCCATCCATCCATCCATCCATCCATCCATCCATCCATCCATCCCTCCCTCCCTCCCTCCATCCATCCATCCCTCCCTCCCTCCCTCCATCCATCCATCCATCCATCCATCCATCCATCCATCCATCCATCCCACATTGGGTGGTGCTACCAGAGCCTCTGATTGGCAGAGTTATCCATCAATCACACTCTGGGGCAGTGCTGATTGGCCAACTGAGTGGAAGGCCTGCCTGAGGGGCGGGCCAGTGAAGACTGTGGCGCTTAAAAGATGGCGCACATCTGGACAGTGACTTCTCCTGGAGTTTCTGTTTCAGTCATTCTGGAGCACGAGGAGTTGGTAGTTATGTGTCTGTTTTGTTAGTTCCAGCTGTTGTAGGGTGTTGGTGTGACCTTCATTTATTGCAAGCTATATTCATTTTATGAAACACAAGTTAACTGCTCGTAATATCAATCAGTTATCTTTTTATCTCTCCTTACGTGCAGACATTATTTAGACATACATAATATTAAAAGTCTAATACCTGGTTTTTTATTAAAGAAATAGTCATAGTAATTGTGTGTTCAGTGATTCTGGCTCATCACTCTCTAAATGCATTGGCATTTTTATTCTTCACAATTTAATTCATTTACTGCCTCTCCAGTTCTTCAAAACAGAGATTAATCCATTGTAGTCAGCTGCTTTGCTTTTGCCTGTGCAATTGAGTCTCAAGTAGAGTACTTGAGGTGAAGAGAAAACTCACAGCATTATTTACAGTGTTGGTTTCGCTGAAGGTGAGGAGAACAGAGACAAAGCACTGGTTTATTAAAATCTGGCATGTCTCTCCTTTCTAAGCCAGTCTGTGTCTGTGGGCCCCTGTGATAACCCTGCAGTGCCATCAGTGCCATCAGACACCGCCGTGCTGCTGGGACGGCGCTGCAGAGCTGCCGTCCCTGTCCTTGGAGCAGTCCTCACCCCAGCCCTGGAGCTGCCGGGCAGGGGACGTGCAGGGACTGCCACTGGGATTGTTTGCTGCAACAACTCGCTGCCTGAGAGGGGAGAATGCATCTGGTGGAACACATTAATCACATACACGTCAACACTGTTGGTACAAAACACGAAACAGACTCAAAAAAATTGATTTCCTCTCCCTTAACTCTGCTTTCTTTTGCTTCTTTCTTGTGTTTGTACAGCTGACTATTCCTCCTCATTCCACCACTCAGCTGCCCGTGAGATTCTGTCCCTCTGCCCTTGGGAAACGCAATCACAAGGCGAAAATAACCTTCCAATGCCCAAAGGTATGATAATGTGCTTGTGCCCACAACACTTGGGATTCAGGTTAGGTACTGTTTATGATAGGCAAGGAAGTAAGAGCTTCAGCCTGTAGATCAAGGTGAAGTTTGGGTGTGAAAGAGCAAATGTGAAGATGTTCAAAATTTATAATTTATTTTATCCTTAGTTTTACACAGAAATAATTCTGTTTACAGTATTAAAATGTGGCCTAGGAGCTAGAAGAGGTAAGGAATAATTTTAGCTTTCTCAGCTGAGAAAAAAAGTTGAGCTGGTTTTAATGTTAGAAGACTGGCACTTCGTAGGAGTGTCACCTCTGAAATTAAATTTCTTCTTATTTTTCCCAATCCCCACAAATTGTTTCATTTTTTTCTCTGATCTGAATTTTTATCCGATCTGAATTCTAGAAGGTCACACATTTGAAAAAGTGAATTCTTCCTTTCATTTTATCTGAAAATGTTTTTTCTTTGAACACCTTAGAATTATTGACTTCTTCTTTCTCTGTGGATTTTCCTAAAGTTGAACAAGAAACAAGTAAATAAAGAGACAAGTCATCAACATGACCTAGTAACTGTTTTTAAACTACAGCTGGAATAAAAAAGAAAAACTGATAGTACAATGTAAATGGTGATATTTTGTCATGCAAGATGTGGTTAAATGAAGCCTTTGTTTTCTGTGCAATTTCCTCTCTGTATTTTTTTTTGAGTTTCAGATATCCTAAAACACTGCTGACCTATGAATTATTCCAGTTGAGTGCTACCAGCAGTTTTCAGTAGTGTTTTAAGAAATACTAAAAGAACAAATATTTTCTTCATATAAAAGCAAATTCTTTTATATGAAGAAAACAAATACTGAAGGCAGTCACGTGGCAATTTTTTTTTCCTGAAAAAGTATGTTGAACAGACGGGTTATTTGCAGGTGGTGGTGGCACAGCATTTATTTTCAGAATCTCTCTTAAATATTTATTAAGGATAAAAACAAGGAGACAGCAATTCTAATATGAATAGTATACATCCAAGGTCAGTTCAAGAGGACACAATGTCCTTATCTTTGAAACCTGGCGATTCACAGAAATCTTAGATCTATTGTTTCTTTCCAATATCTTTGATTTCTCTGTGTCTAAAGGTTAATGTTCATTATTATCTTTGGAGTAGCACTTTTAGGTTTTTGTGTGATTCTAATACTGTCCCATCAAAGAATTATTTTCTTTCTTCCTTTGTTTTCTGGAGAGAACTTCTCACTTCATCTGCTTTCAGATAATTTTTTTAAATATATGTGCTTTGAATTTTGCTTTTGCAGCCACCTACATCTTTCCACTCCCTGCACTAAAAGCTCTGAGTAGCTGGATGGAAGTTAAATACTATGTATGTGAAGTAGGACAGAAATTAAACACAAAAAGGAGATGTGAACATCTCCCAGAATTAAGTTATTGATTTCCGGATAGCAATGCTTAGAGTAACAACAGCTGGGAGAAAGAAAAAGGAAAGCAAAAAGTTCACTTACAGCAGAGACACAGAACAGCAGAAAAAGGAAGTAGGCAAAATACTTTAAAATGTACAGATCCAACTCATCAAATAATAAATAATGGCACGTTTCATTCACAGTTTGGAGATAGGGTATTTAACCTGACGGGATCTGGAGTTCCTCCTGAGCAGAATGAAACAACCACCATAAGTGCCTGCATTGGGGAGTACTCCTCTATCGTCATCTCCTTCGAAAATCCAACTACTGAATATGTGGTGGCAGATATCAAGCTGGCAGGTACAGGGGTTTGGATTTTTTCGTTTTTTTAGAATGGGGGGAGGAATTTAAGCTCCTTGGGTTCCATTAACAGTGAAAGGGACGTGATTAAATTTTCCTCATCCCATTTTCTGGCAATAGAGTTCTTGTGTATTGTCCCCATCTACCCTGAAAACTCTGTAGAATGTGCTGTGGGAGATAAGAAAGAACACAAACCTGCACCAACTATTCACAGAGAACTTCTTAGATCATGCAGCCCCATGTGGATGTGCAGCTGCTTGCTGGCTGTGTGCTGCACTGTAGCATTTCTGTAACAGGAGACTCCTGGGATGTGTTTTGGTAGCTGTGCCTAAGCCACATAGCTAATGCTGTGCTTTGCTTTTGCTCCTCAATCACCTTCAAATAATTTATATTATTTGGTCAGATTCTGGGCAGCTAAAGGAGTTAGTAAGAGAGCAAGGGCAAAGCAGTTTTAAGGTTTTCTTTGGGATTTTTTGGATTTTTTTTCTGATGACCTTCTAAGCAAGTATGTTTCATCAGTATTTTCAAACATGCTTTAAAGGATAATATGAGATCCAGAATTATCAGAGATCAAAAAGTAACTGTCCATACTGGGATTTCACAAATGTTGTAAGAACTCAGGTTCTAAATACCACATTCTCATTGGTTACTAAAATTTCCTCAGTCAAAGAGACAATTTCACTTTGAGTGCATCAGAAGGCTTTAAAATGTTTTCTGAATCTCCACCTACTCGAACATAATATTTAGGTAGCATCGGAAAACAGGTGCCAAAGCATGTCCCAGCATCTACAAATAACAAAAATTGAAGATAAACCTTTCAGTTTTATCTTCATAAATAAATAAATGTAAGAGAGAGAGCAACAAAACCACAAGAGAACAGCAAAATTAAGCCTGTTCAAAGGTAAGTTTTAAGCCATGTTTACACACATGCTGTGATTTGGGGTTTCTGGTACATAGAATTAGTGAAGAAATGTGATTTTTAAAAACTGTAGAGTTGTGTTTGTATGTTGCATTAAACTCATGCTTTTTAATCCTACCTTCTGAATATGAATTAGAAATAAATACTGCTTTGTCCACATAAGCAGTTCATATATGGGGGATCTTGGAAATATGTTTACCTAAAAGGTCAAGAGCATCTTGGTCTCATGACTAAACACTGTTCTTTTGCTAACCAGGGTTTTTTTGTCAGACTTCAGAGCAGTTTCCCCTGTTTAACTGCTGAAATACTTTTCTTCATGACAGTCACAAAACAGAGAACCATTTGTAAATGACCATCTCCTGTGAATTTCAGTTATGTTCTCTTCTGGGAAACACCGAAAGGAGAAACAGCATGCGAAATACTCAGTGCTTACAGGCCCAGTGAGTCATGGCCAGGATCCTGGGGACATTGCCAGAGTTCAGCTGCTGAGCCAGGCTGCCTGGCAGAGAGGGGGGATCCTGGAATCAAGATAAACAGAGTCTTGTCCAGCTCCCCACTTCCCTGGCATCTAGGTGTCCTTAAGTGACAAGGAGCACTGCAGGCTGGCTCTGCCCGTGGACACAGGGCAGATGCTGCAGCAGGGGGCATTCAGTGTACGTACACAAGGCTCCAAAGTGCTTCTCCCAGTAGAAAAGGAAATGTTGACTGCACACCCCAGGAGCTGCTCTTGGGCAGTCATTCTGATTGTGCAGTCATTGCTTCTGTAATCCAATTGGAAGGTCTGGTCTGAGGCAGTCAGGAATTGTTGAGGTTTCTCCCTGGCACTGCAGTGTGAATGGCAGAGGCCTCACCAGCTGGATGAATGCTGTGGCAGGTGAACTTTGTTTTGAGAGGGAAATGGGCAGCCTGTAGGGGAGCGACAGGCTGTGGACTTAGAGCAGCTGGAGGTATTCAAATCCACAAACCCAGAAGAAATTCACAATGTAATAGAACAGTTGGCTAATATGATTGTGAGATGGTTGTTTTCTGTGAAAATTCACATTGATCAGCAGATTTTCTGTTGACTGGGAAAAGGCTTTGTTGTTTTCTCCTTTGAAAAGTGATGGAAGGAAGACTGAAGGAGCAGTAGGATGATCAGCCTCACCTGAACCCTTGGTGGGGTCATTGGACGCCTCCTTTTGCAGTGTGTGTAGCCCATGATTTGCACATTTTCTTGCAGTCCATGTCCAAGCCCATGAAGGTCAAGAAGGTAATCAGGAGTAGTCAAATGGATTTCCTAAGTGCAAATCATGATTGACAAATGTGATTGCTTTCTGTATGGAAATGAGTGATTATGCAAATAAAGGAGGAGCAGTGAACGTAATATACTATGATTTAGGAAGACTTTGTCACTGTATCCTGTAATATTCTTGTTTGGAAGCTAAGGAAGTCTAGGCTTGATGAACAGGCTGCTGAGTGGATTGGAAACTTGGCTGAACTGTTGGTCTCAGTGATGGTGATCAGCATCTTGACATTCAGCTGCTGGCTGGCAATGATTGCTGCACCCCAGGGGTCAGCCTGGGGGCCCCTGTTATTCCAGACCTTTATTAACGACATGGATGATGACAGAGATTGCAATGTAAATTAGGGACAGGAACTGACATGATGGATGGTAGAGCTTCAGTGCAGAGGTACCTTGATAAATTGTTGGTGCAACTCAGTTTTGAATTGCTTTGTTCATCAACTCATCATTCCAGGAACAGCTAAAGACAAAGTGAACTTTTACGTTATTAGTAATGCAATTTTTATGCTAAAATGTTAGCCCTTTGTATTTTCCCCTCACTTCATCTACCCTGTGTGCTTATCTTAGACCAGACTGTGTGAATTAGAAGTGCTGTGAATGACTAGCTGTGCAACCCATCCTATTTGACCAGGAGATAACTGATTATATAAACCTTTGAAATGCAGGTGTGTATTCCTATTACATCTCATGAATGGAGGATGCTTTATTTTAGTGGAAAGTGCAAGCTGGGATTCTGATTTGTACAACAACAAGAGCAATTAAGAGATGCAAACTGCTTGTCTTAATTGAGAATAAATCTAGTGCCAGACAACACAGTTTAGTATTCCATTACTATCAGGTATTATTTGTAAGAATGCTAATCCGGTGTGCTGGTCACTAAATAAGGAAGAATAATCAAATTTATCTGTGATGCAACTTAATCAGAAGTTATTTATAGATCTTAAATAGTCTAACTAAAGCCTAGTAGACTGTGAAATTCTGACAAACAGGAGAAACTGCATAGTTTAATTGTTTTGGTGAAAAGTTATCTTTCTAGCTGTTGAGCATGAACTTGCCCAAGGAAGTTGTTCAGGTGACAGAGACAGAAGCATCTGGCTTAGACAGTGAAACAAACTTAGAAGTTTGTTTTTATGCAGCAGAAGTTTTCAGTCTTCATTTTTCTTTACCCATCAGTAGACCTGACATCATGATGATCTCATGTCTCTGTGATCTCTGGAATTACAGAAGGTCTTCTCTGAAAAAAAAAATTCTATACTGCAGTCTTTATAAAAAAATAATCATACCTGTCCTTTAAAGTCTGTCTTGAATTTTAAAATCAGATTAATTGTAATGTTAATTTTCTAATACAGTTCTTCTTGGTGACCTGTCCATAAAGTTTATTTTTATTGTAAGAAGATAGTTGATTTATACATTCAAGCTGTATTTAGATGTTGTTCATTCTATGATTTGCTTTATGTAGGAATACTTAACTGGAATTTTTATTTCCTTCCTTCCAGAGGAAGAGATATCTAGCCTTATAAGTGAAATCTTGGATGCACGAGTGCAATTTAGCATTCCTGGCCCTTACGTATCTTGAGAAATAATATGTCAGGCTTATTGCTGGTGTTACTGGAGGCCAGAAAGAGGCTGGGATGGGGAAATAAACAGAAGGCAGCAACTCATAAGTCAGAATGACATGCCTGACTGATGTTGATCTTTAGAAATTGTCTTTTAGACCATGTGCCTTTTTTTTAAGAGAATTCAGCGTATCAACAGTGAAAATAGGGCATGTTGATTAAAGTGTAACAGCAATAAACATCAACACTTATAGATTTACTTCATTACTTTAAAGAAAATTACACAAGTTATCTGTCTTATTTTCAAGTAACATTCCACAGGCAGTTTCTGCCCTATATAGATGTGAAATTATGTTTAGAACTGCAGAGTTCAGGAATTAAAATAGACATTAATTGGGAATTGTCCTATCTGGACCATTTCTGAAGCTTTCATTTGCATTTCTGAAGCTTTGTCAAACCCAAGAGCATTATTCCTCAGAAATGTTTTTTTTTCTGTGAATTCTGACTACTGTTGTAGCACAAACAGTCCTCTATTTGAGATAATTATAGAGCAAGTAAAACTACTACTACTACCACCCTGAACCTCTTTAAACTATCTATTTTCTTACTGAATTAAATACCAGTAAGTTTTATTCCCAGGATTTAAACACTTGGATGCTTAAATGTGCAGCTCTTTCATCAACATTCACAGCTACATGAAGAATAGTCATGTGAGTAATGTTTATTTGACAGCAGGTGATTTTCCCCAGAATGAGCCATTGGCCAGAACCACAGAGCATGCAAACTCTGGTCACAGGTGGTTTAGCTGTTTCAGGTTGAATGATGCTGCTTTTCTGTAAATAACACTGTACAGTATTTTTACTAAGAGTTTTTTTGAAAGCAACAAAAATATATAAATAATTGAAACTACTAAAATCTCCAGTGCAAACCAGAGGCCACAGAATTAACCTGTATAAGAATTATCCCTAAGTATTAGTGGTTTCTTAATACCATAATGCTTTATTTCAGTCAGTGTGGACAATTTAACTTTCTATTTTCAGAAGTCCAAATAATATAGTTCAAGAAAAAAATTGCAACAGCTTTTGCAGAGGATATTAATTTCAGAGTTTGAAATTCTGTGCTCAAGGAAAAGATTAAAGCTGCAGCAGTAATTAGGAACTGGATAAGGGAGGTGGGTTGGTTCCTCTGGAATCCAGTGTTACCTGCAGTGGCAAAACTGGTATCTGTGGCAGTGTATAAGATTGCTTATTAAAACTCGCCCTATGTCCAAGATAAAGCTGTATTCACAGTAGGTTGGCTGTGTCTTTTTTCAGTCAAAGATTTCCAAACTAGAATTGCAACTTTTTAAGTGTACTTTGCAAAATATTTTCAAACTGCTTTCTGGGACTTTATGCAGTTGAACTAATTAAGTGGAACTAAGTACTCAAACTCAAGTCTGCTACTTGGTCATTTTTCATTCAGGCAAAATATATTGGACTAAGTATTATTCTATATATATATATGTGCCAGTGTTAGAGTGAAATAGTAAAGATGTGAAGAAATACTATTTTCAGTTATCTAGCCAATTTAGAATAAAATTGCTAACAGCACTTTGTGCTGATTCTGACATAATTCAAGTCATTATTTTAGCTACCAATTAAAAAAATAGTGTGCAATATATAAATGCACCTCTGAACTGATAAGTGCAGTTTTGAAGCATCATGAAGCATAACCTAGTGCCTTTAATAACATACAGTGAAACTCTACTTCAGATTAAAAAAAAATATCTCTGGAGATTAGTTAGCTAGTTGTGTGAAAATTACTTTTTAGCTGAATGTGTAGAAGGATATAAACTAAAAATAAATACCATATATTTTAAAGTTTGCTAAACTCTTTTAGTAGGGGAAATTATTTAGCTTATTAGCATCCTGGAAAAAAAGAGAAAATAATTCTTACAGAATAATTAGCATTATAGAGGAAGATTTCACTATAGCCTTGTTTTTGCCACTGCAATCTCTCAGGTCAGGAAATAAGATGATACAGTTGTTTCAGTGATATTTTAAAATGAGTGTGTTGGCTTTTCTTACACACCCATCTTTTAATATTTGGACAGGGCCCTTCAATTCTTTTTGTATTTCCTCATAGTTTGCAAATCTAACTTTCAGCCTCTAAGCTGGTTTCTGAAATCTGAAACCTTGTTCTTGAGATGAAATAATTTTGGGGCTGTTGCTCTTCTTACAGGAACCAAGAATGAGAGTGCCAAGAGAGCTGTTCTGTGCCTTCCTGAGCATCTTTGATCATTATTCTTTTTTTTAAACCTAGCTTAACTTTGTTCCATAACCCCAAGTGACAGTTTTCCCTGGCTCTCAGATGAGTCCTGTGTGTCCTATCTTCCTGTCAGCAGTTCATCATTCAGTGTTACCACACTTTAATATGAGATATTTTACAGATATAGTCTATCTATTGGTCTTGGGTTCTTGGAGTTAGCTGCTAGACATATTTCCCACAAGGAATTTCCTTTGACTGCTTGAACAGTTCCAAAACCTATTTATAAAATTGGACTTCAAACCAGTTTTCCTATCTCAATTTTCATTTATCCACTGCATTGACAGTGATCAGTGAAGCAATCTGAATAATGCCTAAGTCCTTTGTCTTTAGGGACTAATCTGTTGATTGATCCAGTAATTTGCCAACAAGAAAGCAATTCTTGTCTGCAGCTGTGTCTGCACTGCTGGTTCTGAACCTGTGCCTCTTACATTCCATGTCACCAGTGGCTTTCATTGCTACTTGAGTTTTTTTTCATTTAAAAAACAGTTTATTTTGTGATCTCTAAATGTTATTTAACTGAAAACATTACAAACTTTGTATTTTCCTGATGCTGTGTTATTTCATTTTAATTCTATTTAAAAATATCCATATTGTATCTATACTTCCCAATGAGGAAAATACTGAGAGAGCACTAAGCATACTAAGCTGAGTGGGAAAGAAGGGGCCATGTGCTCCCATTCAAGGATGTATTTTATAACACCTCTGTCTGTGGAGCTGTTTTATGGGGGAAATTGTTCCATCAATTTTGAATTCTAAATTGGTTTCCACAAATAATTTTTAATTTTTGTTTTAGATCAGGAGCTGTTGAATCAGGATCTGAGTGAATCTGTCCTGGCCCAGGCCACCTGTAAGGAATCTGTTTTTCAACTTCTGGTTAAACAGCTGCAAGGTATGTAGCTTCTTAACACTTAATATATATTTAAACTATTATTGTTACTTATTTTATCAACTTAATCTTCAACAGGTCACAGTTTCCTGAAACAGGAAGTACCAGAGTGGAAAAACATGTAATTTCTAAGAAAATTATTTTTAAAATAAAATTTTTGTAGTTTGAAGGATCAGTTAAGAGGAAAGAAATTCCAAAAATCAAAGAGTTAGACAATTGTAACTGCTTTTGATTTTTACCAAATTAACAGAAAACAAAAAAGAAAACTATTTCATTCTAGATACACTTATGTTTCTCTTCAGCCTTGTCAATCACCTTAACTAATTTTGGTTTTGTTCAGGGGGATTGTCTATTGTTTTGGGGGATTGTCTATTTGTTTATTTGTTGTCTGTCTGGTTTTTTTTAGAGATAATTCTGGTCCATGATTTCTGGGAATATTACAGATGACAGTATTTTCCAATTAAAAAACTATCTGGAAAGAATTCAACTACTTTGTTTATTATCCTGACAAATTTTAGATGTCATCGCTGGTCATATCTGATCTGAGATGGGATATAAAAGGAAGGAATTGCCTTTAGTGCTGTAATTCTATCAAAATTTCTTTGACTTGTATATGATAATAATTGATTTATTTGATTTATCTAGTGTTATTATAAGGCTTGGATTATCACAGCAATTGCATATTTTAATAATTTAAAATTATTCACTGCTGAAGTATAGAAGATAAGTAGATTTCTGTACCTATTTTAAATGTTTTTCCTACTAATTATTTCTATTGATTACTTCTCAGATATGCTTTCTAATTTCAGAACCCGCAGTTAAATTATTCATATCTTCAATTATTTACCAAAGAAATTAATTTTCTTTGCTCATATTCCCCACAAATATGTGTGAGCATCTGTTTCATGTTACTATAGATATCAGAATAAGCCATACCATTTTCCTTGAAAAAATAGTCTCTCTAACATTAAAGAACTTGTTTAGAAATATGAAATTAGGATCACTTGTTTACAATTTCATTCAAAAAAATTTGCCATATGCCATGATTTTCCTGTAGATGTACTTGACAGATCTTTATTTTGTAAAGGATGTTGCAGACCTTTCTCTTCCCAGCAAGGAACTTTTTTTGTTTTCCCTCCTGGAAGCTCACTATTCCTCAAAACATTTCTTGGTGATATAGAAAGAGGATTTAGAAGAAAAAGAGGTGCAAGGCTTGATCTGGATGTCATGTCATTTATATATATATATATATATATATATATGTTTCTTTTGGTTTCATCCCAGGCAGCAGCCAAGCCCCAGGCAGCCTCTCACCCACTCCCCCTCCAGCAAGACCAGGGAGAGAATTGGAAGGGAAAAAGGTGGAAAACTCGTGGGCTGAGATAAAGACAGTTTAATATGGGAAGAAAAGCCACACAAGCAAAGCAAAACAAGGAATTAATTCACAGCTTCCCAAGGGCAGGCAGGAGTTCAGTCATCTCCAGGGCCCCATCACATCTAACAGTGATTTGGGAAGACAAACCCCCTCACTCCAACCATCCCTCCTTGCTCCTTCTTTCTGCCACCTTACACAGTGAGCCATGATGTCACACGGTCTGGAATGTCCCTCTGGTCAGTTTGGGTCACTGTCCTGGCTGTGTCCCCTCCCAGCCTCCCATGCACACCAGTCTCCTCACCAGTGTGGCAGCAGGAAAGTAGAAAAGGCCTTGGTTCTGTGCAAGCCCTGCTCAGCAGTAACAAAAACATCCCTGTATTATCATCACTGTGTTCAGCACAAATCCAAAACACTGCCCCACACCAGCCACTGGGAAGAAAGTTAATTTTACCCCAGCACAAACCAGCACATTTTCCACAGACATACAGAAAAGCTGTAGCTTTTGCCATGACCTTATATATATTATTTTTCCCACAGAAGCAGTGAGGAACTGTCCAAAACAGTCTAATTCATGTACACAATAAAACTGAAAGTGCAATTACTTCACCAGTATAAGAAATACAAGAGGAGTGAAGGAATCTTTCAAAGTTGTACTTTTTCCTCATCTTTTATGTCTGAAATATCTTCATGATGTGATCATTAGATGAAGATCAGATTAGATGCAGGTGTTACTGCTTACCATTATTCCCTATAAAGAAGAAAAAATGATTTGAAAATATGTTAGAACTGAGTATTATCGTTGATAGACTTGCTGGAATATGATTGCTAGATCATTTTATGAACAATATTCATGCTTATGGAAAAACTGTGCTTATTGCTAGTTAATTACTTGGTTTTCCCTCACTCACTCTAAAAGCCGGGGATAGAAAATCAGAAATAGTGAAATAGTCTGAGGGTCTAGGAGCCATTTTTTCATCATCCTTTCACAAGAAATCCAAAATAGTAGCCATGCTGTGAAATTGGTACTCAGGGCAGAGTGTATTTTTTCCTGTCCTGGCTTCCTAATAACACAAACTGCATTACTTACCCCATCCTCACGGTGAAGGTTTGGTCTTGTTTTGCATTCAACCTCCAGTCACCACATTTTGTGGTTTAGCTGCTCTCCTGGGTGATCAATAAGCCTCTCTGTTGTAACCCCTTGGTGCAGCATCAAACAGGAGCAGTAAACAGGGCAGCTGGCTGAACCTGCTTTTTAGATATCTCTCCCCATATTTCAGCATGAGTTTTATATCTTAAAACTTCTGTATTTTAAGCTGCCATGTCACCTGTCTTATGTTTATCTCTTTCCCCATGGAGAACTTCATGATTAACTCTAAATTTTTCTTCTAACTTTGGTTTTGTGTAAGATGCATGGATTTGTAAACTTTTCTGACCACTTAGGAAGGAAAAATTAAATATATTTGATAAATGTATTTAATGTGAGACATTTTGTCAAAAAGCTGCCTGCAGTGTAAACCCAGTTGATGGCAATCAAATTTGAGATACTAAAATTCTGTGTATTCTCTCTGGAAACATGTCACTATTACAGTTTCATATTTTATTCAAGATTCTTTGAGAAAGCATTTTAGCATACTTTTTTGTCATGTACAGTCCACTGTGATTACAGATAACTTGGCTTTTAAACTAATTTCATCTAAAAATGGCATAAATTTTGTTCAGGTCCTCAGGCCATTTCCCTAAAATACTAGATTTCAAGATTTACTTCTTGAATTCAATATTTACTTGCATCTGCTTTTTTCTTTCATTACTTTTGCATGCACAATCTGTTTTTTTCTTATTATTGGTTTCAAAGACTGAAAAAACCCCAAAACATACTTGGTTGTCCTGGTTGTCCTTAATTCCTCTCTGTTTCTTTTATAATGCTTTCATTATCTCAAAATGACTTGAAGAGCCAGAGAAAAGGAAAAAAACATAAAAAAGCAGTGAGAAATATCTCTCCCTTCTAGCAGACTATTTTGAAAGCATGTTGGAAAATACTAAGTTTTTTTTTCCTCTTCTATGTTTTAACTGCATTTTATGACCAGGATTTGGTCCCTTACAGCAAGCAGAAATAGTTTTACACATTTTAAGTTCCATCAGAGGATCTGTTGAAGGCAACCATCAGTGGCTGCAGCTGATAGTGTTCCTCCAGCTGTGGTATACTCAGTTCTTAGGGTTGCAGATCATCTTCTCTTTCTACTCTGCTGTCTGTCATTTTTGGGAAGGGGCACAGTTTGCTAGATCAGGTTGCCTGTAACATCTCAAATTTTTTATACCCTACTTCTGCTTCTGTCCCTGTTCTGAGGTGCTGTTAGGGCTGGCTTTTGTGAGAGGGTCCAGGATTAACTCCAGGGTCAATTCAGTGCACCAAGTCAGGCTTAACTTCAGTTCTGTTATAAATATAGAATGGAGACTGGCTGATGGGAGATTGCATCTAGATGGGGAATTACTGGCTGTTGGATATCTAGTAGAAAAATCTATGGTCCATGTGTCCTCAGCACCAGTGTGTCAGAGGAAGGTTTATTGACAGGCCGTATCCTGTTGTAGATTGGTGACTGTCCCTAGTGGTTGGAGGTCCCATGGAGTTGGTGGTCAGTGAACCAGGAGCTTCATGAGAATATTTTAATACCATCTTCACTGGATTTGTCCTCTGAGTGGGAAACCTACCTGTCCTCCTCCTTGGAGTATGAGATTCACCTTTCTTTTGGGCATCTTTTGCTGTGTAGAGAGAGACTTTGCAAGCAGGATTTGTGTAATTTCAGAATGCACAGGTTTGTTTTATGGTCTGGTACATGCAGTAGATAACCAGGACTAACACACTGCTAGGGGAGGTATTACCATGGTCAGTATTCCCAGTGAGACATGGATGTGTCTTTGCTGCCCAGGTTGTCATTAGTCATTTGAGGACAGGTCAGCCTTGGTCGTGGAATGGGTTCTTCCATGATACTGCTGGGTTACCACCTTCTGATTCTTTGTTTCTTTCCGTAGATTTTTTATAGCTTTTCACTTCAGAACTTTTTTACTGAGTCTTTGAGTTATTTCTTAGGTATTTTTTCACACCTTATTACTTTTCTCAGTAGAATCAATCCCAAGTAGTGGTTCTCTGCTGTACCTAGTTAAACTCTGGATCACTGACAGCTGAACTGCTACTTAAAGATTACATGTGCTTTTGAAGAAATTGCTGTTTATGCTTCCCACAAAACAGCTTTCTTGAACTTAGTCTGTGTAAGACACAGTGACTTCCCTTCCTGGCCCTATTTGGGTGTGTCTGTGTGACTGTTCTTGTTTAAATCTCCAGCTGGCATTTTCCCTCCTTCATTTTTCTCTGATGTTCTGTCATGGTACCTGGAAGCTTGTAGAGATGTAGATTTGCTTTGTGAAATTTCCAGCAGAAAGGAAGGCGTGGGATCCCTGCCTGATCTGGGCACATGGCATTTTCCTGAATTCCTGCTGAATCACCCTGGCTTGCCTCTCCCCTGTGAAACCATTCTGAAGGAGCACTGTCCTCATGCTGTAGCTGACAGAGGAACAGGGTGTCATTACTCAGTCCTGGGACGTGACAGCACAAATGATGTGGTCCAGGCCATACTTATCTCCAGACAGATGTGCTGACAAAATCAGTGAGTTGAAGCTGGTGGAATTCCTGAGTGCTGCTTGTCTCTGCTGTCAGCAAGGAAAACCTTAGAGAGCTCTCTAAAGCCACAGCACACCTGAGGCTGTTCTCATGTAGGGAAAACCAGCAGGGAAAGTTTTGTGTCATGTTTTAAGGCACTCATGCCTTCTAATATAAAGAAGGAAAAAGCTTAAAGATTTTTCTTTGTATTTCTCTGCAGTCTCTTCAGGACATCCATATTTTATATATGTTTATTTGGCCTCTTATATGCCCTCTTTTTATCTTTGAATTTTAGTTTCTTTACAGGTTATATGTTGCAGACAAATCTTTATATGTGTTTGCCTGGAATCCATTCTAGTGAAATAAGTTAAGGAAGTGAAAGGCAGCACTGTAACAAGCAAATATTCTCTGTTATTGTTGTCTTGAAAACAATCCTCTGAGTTGAAGGATTAGAACAGTACATTCCCTTGACTGGGTAAGGAAATGATGCATCTGTTTCACCATGCGCTCCTGATGTTACAAAAGAAGAGAAAAGAAAAAAAAAGATATTCAGGATGCAAAAAAAAGAGAAGGAGAGACATCAGAAAGCCAGATTTTACATAGTCTCACGGAGATCCACATAACACTTCCCGTGTGGCTTTATCATGAAAACAGATTTTTCAGGCTATAATTGCCTCACAGATTTTAGCTAGGCTGTGTAGTAGGTTTCCTTCAGAATATCATGATTTGTTACTGGATATCCAGAGTACAGTACTTCAGAGCATTTAAACTATGCAAATCATCCACAAGGGAGGCTGTTATTTCACATTATCTTGGCCTATTTCTCTATTTAAAAATATCTGCTCTGTTTTATAATTTGATAAGAAGTTATCTCTTTCAACTTCAATAGAAGCAGAAAATGAAAAGATGATTAATTTTGACTTAGAATAACATATTACTGCTTATCTAATTTGATAACAGCTGTGGATGGATAAGATGGAGTCAGGATGTGCCCTCGAATAAGACAGAACTGCTTAATTCCTCCCCTCTCCCTGATTCCTGTTTCTAGCCTTCACCTGTTTGGGTAATAAACCCAGTGAAAATTCCAGAGATACACATTTGTTTCAACTCATGAATTACTCAGTAAATCTGTGTCTAGCTCTAAATTGGCTATAAAAAATTATCTGCACTAATCTTTTGTTTCCAGCAGCATATGCACAGTGAGGAAATTACCAGCAATATCAAGCAGTTGTTTCTTGAGTGAATTAAGAGGCTTGATTTTCTAGATGTCTGTTTTATTTCCATTTTCCCTGTCCTCCTCTGCTCTTGGAACAATGACATCTCTGGCTCCCATTAATTCATCTGTGTGTGCAAGACACTTCCACATCCATGCTGGACCCCAAACATACAGTGAAGGGTGGGTTTCCCTCCTGCCCTAATTTTCCCTCCTGGCTAATTTGCTGACTGAAAACTAAAATTGTTGATTTTGCTGCAGCTTTTCTTCATTCGTGTTTCTAAGCTGACTTTCTTTATTTATCCTATTTTATAGTTCTGAGAAACATTGAAGGTATGTTGGAGATGCTTGTCTAACCTTGCTGAGAGGATAAAGGACTAAAAATGAAAGACACAACAAAATCACCCCATCCTACTGGCATTGGTATTAATAGAAAAAAAAATGTATGGAAATTTGGAACAATTACAGTGGGGTTTTTTCCTAGAGATGTTGAAAACAATTACAGAATTCTTGAAAATATTCCCTTAGTATTTTAAAATGAGGAGGTGGAGTATGTGTGGGAAATAAATTGAACCTTTCTGTAAGAACATTTGGAGATAGAAAACCTTGATGAAATTTCAAGTTTTTCGAAAGGGTTTGGGGGAAAGAAGAGCTAGTTGACTTAAGCTTTCTCCTTTTTTGTTTGTTTTAATTAGTGTGTACTTTCCAGGAGAGAAGACAAGTTAAACTTACCTTATTAAGTAACTATCCAGGGCACAGATTTTATTTTAAAGCATAAATGTTAGAAGGCATTATTGAAACAGATCTTTCAGCTTTGACATTTTATGCCTTAAAAGTGCTTGATAAATACACTGTTGAACTAATGTTCTTTTTTTCATATACTGAGTTTTTCTAGAACATTTTTTGTCAAATGTTTTCACTGATTTTTTTTCTTTTAGTCAATGAAGAATGGGTGTCAAGTATAAGACAGAAGCTAAGAGAAAGTAAAATTAAAATTATAAGTATACATATTTACATGTAGTATGCATTCAGTAGTTAAACAACAATTTTTACCTACAGTGGTAACAAAATTCTCAATGTAGTTGTGCACTCTTTAAGTCAGGGAACCATTAAGGTTTTTCTTAATGAGAATTTGGCTTGCAGAACATTGTGTACTTCACCTTGATTTTAAAAGTCTGATTTCCCAAGTGTTAAGCTTTTTCCGTGTCTCTGATAGTCCCTGTTCTGACCCCTTTTTTCTCATTCCGAGTAGCATGAGATGTTCTTAGAGTGCAGTGTGAGGAGTCACTGGGCACAGGTATTTAGAGGATAAGGGTAAGATGTTTTTGCAAACCCTTGGCACTCTCTGTTAAGTGCTGTGAACAGCAGGATGTGCCTGGAATCTGCTTTGGAATTCTGTGCAATGTAGCACAGACTCAGGTGTGTTACCCAGGAGTGTCTCTTTTTTTATCTTGCATTTCTGTAAAACCCAACCACACAAGTCAAATTTATACAGTCAGGTCATTCCATAATTGTCCTGCCAAACAGTTAACTTGCTTCTACACATTTTCCACAGCTCTATGGATTCTTTTGTCTACCTTCTCTCAGAGTTCTACAACCCTTCAACAGATACACATTTCTGTTGCTGTCTGAAAATGTTCTGAATTGTAATTACGTGAAATCTCAATCTGAGTTGCAGTCAGGAGCAAATTGAAAGGAAAGAAGAGGGTGGGGTTTTTTAAAAAATTTTTTTATTCATTATTTTAGTCACAAAGTTGGCAGGACTAGTTGTTAGATTTAGTTAGGAAAGCTGACAGAGTGTTCTGGGCATGCAGATGTACATTTTCTCCTTCTTGGTGCAGTCTGTGTTGTCTGAGCTTTAGCCTTGCACTGGATGTGATAGCTAGATCCAACACTTTTTACATGGAGCAGAAAAGGTCCTGCTGAACAAGGAGGTTTAACATTTTAGAGGGTCTGTGTTCTCTCCCCAAAACATCCCATAATAAAATTTATATACACCTAAAGAAAATGGTTGATTTTGTGGTAGGGTATGTGATTAATTGAAATGATAGCTGCTATCAGTTGCATTCACAAGTGAGATTATTCATTAGAGGGAAAGATACATTTGGGTTGTTCAGTCTTGGCTCAGTAGCATATTTGAATCTGATGAATTCAGGTAGGTAAAACAATCTCCAGATGACAAAGATTTTAAATTTAAACATCTGTCTCACTTGCTCTGTAATTACAGGGAATTTATATGTGTATTTCAGGCATATATTCTAACTGCTGTGGTGTGAATAGAGGTGGGATTATTTGTGTGGCTAATTGTTTCGATAAATACTTTAGTATGCCCATAATCTATATGTTCACCTCAAAATTATTTATTTCTCCTTGCTTGTAAGATATAACCAGGATCAATAATGCTGTAGCTCCAGTTCTTGCCAAATGGGGTCTTTAAAGCTATTCTCTGAAGGGGGGGATAATTTAATTAAAATGAACATAATATTCTTCATACTGTGCTGCTTTCATTCTTCCCTAGGTATTTTGTCATACTATTACTAAGATTAACAAATTATTCAAAATATCTTTTTTATGGGAAAGATAATAAATTATTCACAGTCTCATTAAAAATTGATATCTTTCAGTTACCAGGGGGAATTTGGATTCCCTGATTTACTTCTCAGTCACAAAGCCTGAATGATTAGGCAGGGCCTGTTTTGTTTTGATAAAGCCATTGGGACTGCACCTGCCTGAGTGTATTTGCAAAAAGAATGCATAGCACTAGAACCCCTTCTCTCTTCATATAAGTCTCAGCAAAACTTTTTCTTTCTCTTCTCTGTCTTTTATGATGCATGCAGGATCTTACTTTCAGCTTTTGCAATATTTATGGGAAATCCTTCTTGTTTACCTGAAGATCAGGTTGATACCTTCAGTCATCAACTTTAGTAACAATCTTGCATCTTATAATAATATTTAGGTTTAAATATTAGTTATTTCTTTAGATGTATCCCTGTTACCAAGCTCAAAAAACCCACCCAAGCCCCAAACCAACATGGGAAAAGAGAATGTGGCACTCCTGCTGTGTTTGCTGTGTGTGAAAAATGAGGATGTGCTGTACAAAACCCAGACTTTGCCTTTATTTCAGTGTGATGCTTTTTCTGCCCATAAGTATATAAGTCAACAGAGGGGATTTTGATATTGAGTACTGAACATCATTTTTGTGTTCTTAGAGAAATGCAGAACCAGGACTTACACTGAAAATAGCTGAAAAGTGTTTGAGTCGTGACCTTTACTGTAAGGAGTAATACCTCACAACCACTGAAGCATGCAGCACAAAATTCTTCATTGAACATCAAATTTTATGTTAACAATGTACATAAGATGCTTTATTACACTCACAGTCATTTGGTCTAGTATCATCTGCTGAGTGGAGGGAAATTAAGCTTACTTCTTTGCACAATAATGGCATTTTTTGAGATGACAGCACATTTAAAGGGTCATGAGAGCATTGGAGGAGAGTTTTGCTTTCTCAGATTCGTCTTACTAGGACATTATTTTTACCATGCAGTAGTTTATGTGCAAGGATTTTACTCTTTTTACTGTTAATATGCTACATTAGGTAAAACCTGTGTTTGCAAAAATAGTTAAAAACTCTGAAATTCAGGTGGATAGTGAAAATGCACTGAACCTGAAGTACTTCCTGCATTCACATCTTGTTAAGGTACTTAATAATTTTATTTTCACAAAGCTTCTCTTACCCGAGAGAAGAAATTTAGCATTTTATTCATTTTAAACCAGGGAAACATTGGTATAGGTGTAATAAAATTTTCCCCTACTAAAGCCATGGTTGTTTCAAAATAAAACCCAGAGGCTTGAAAGGTAAGCAGATCCTCTTACTCATAGTCATTTGGTGAAGCATTGAGAAAACAAATTTTCATACAATGTCCAAAAGGACACTTAGAATGAAAATTATCATCAAATTCTCTGAAACTTCAAGCTGTGACTCTTTCTTTCGTCTCTAAATTGGAACTATTAACTGCCTCTTTAAGGTATTAAATTCAGTCTAGTTAACATGAGAGGTGTTGTGTAATAAATGAACTTAAAGAATGTGAAACATGTATTTTGATTGCCTCGATTGCCTTTTTTACAATGTTTTGTACATTGAGCTGAAAATTTAGCATTGCAACAATTTCTGAAGTTGAATTGTCTTTTATCTGGTTTCTTCACAAGCACTGAAAATCCCTTATAAATTAAGTCATTTTCTCCTTCAGGAAGATACTAAGATAAAACAAAGGTTATATGCCCACAAAGATTGGTATCTATTAATTGCAGGTAGCACTGGCTTTTTCAAAATGAGTGCCAGTAATTTCAGCTGATCCCTGAGGTTTGTTACCTTTTATATTACCTTTGCTACATACAACCAGCAGACACCAAAACTTGAATTGCATGCTGTCCTCTTATGGGGTTCCCATTTTGTTTTTTCTTGTATACCATTGTATACAATTTTCTCTTTTCCATTAAATAGGAAAATAAGAAATTGATTGCTGACAAGAACTGTTTTTCGGACCTGAGGGGACAACATGTTTTCTACATGCACAAACAAGCAAATCAGTTTTATTACACATAATAGCACATGGCACTAGACAGTATAATAGCTTGTCAGTAGCTGTTGAGGAAATTTTGGATAATCCTTATCTTTCCAGCTTACTTTACATCCCTTCAAATGAAAAATCACAAGCTGTAGCCTGTTAATCTTTTCTTCGTACCGATTTAGCCCTTTTCCAAATCAAGAATCAATTTTTGTGATTTTTTTTCTTTTTTTGATCTACAGATTTACCCAATTCTCCAAACTCTGAATTAAGTGGAAATGCCTTTTCCCCTTCTTTCTGATACCTGCACTTTTTGATATCAATCTTACTGATGGGAGAAATATAAGGTTTTTTTGAAACTTCTTGAAACCTATTTACTTCTAAAGTCCTTGTATTTGGTATACAATGTTTATTAGCCTGGGTTGCCTTCTGCAGTTGTTATTCATCCTTGCAATAAAAGCATGTTTAAATGATTCAAGACTGAGAGTGAGAGATTCAGTGAGCCCAAATTACTTAACTGACCAAAGAGAATTTTAGCAGCAATTTATTTGTCCTAGCTCTCTCAAAAGCAGAATGCTGGTGATGAAGCATTCACTGTCACAGAAAAAGGCAGGGACTGAAAACAAGTCAGTGTTATTTAGTAGACAAATTAAAAGTGAAACCTATTTTTAACAATGAGTTTAATTAACTCTCAGAACAATTCTCAATGGAACGTGGAGGATTCACTATCGCTGACAAGTTTTAAATCAAGTGGCTGAGGTTTTTTCTAATTAAATTCTCTTGTTCAAGAAGAGTTATTGAGAGTGAACCTTGATTTTTTCAAATGAGTTCTGAGAAATCCTATCTATTTAAGTCAAGTTAGGTGATCATAATGGCTGAAATGTTTTGCAGTGAAGAAAAGAAAAAAGATCTCTGCAGAGTTCTGGATAAGCAAATATGCTTTAAACATGCTTTAATACTACAACCCAAAATGAAAAAAAAATACTCTGAAGTTTCTGAATTAACATTTTCAGAATTTCCATTATATTATTTTTCTTACTCTTTTACTTCATCAGGACGAAGACAGGGTCAAGAAGTCAAGTACCATTAATAGATACAAACTGTACAAGCTTTCTTTTTTTGCCATTGTAGCCTATTGTCTCTAAAAAATCAGCACCTTAAGTTTTTTGGTCATTAGTCTATAAAAAAGGAAGGATACCTAAAAGCGAAAGTAAATTTGATAGCCAATATAGTCAATCAGAAAAACCTAGAGATTGTAGGAAAATGAACTACTATTTTTAAATTCTTTTTTCTACTCTTCTCCAATGCCTTGCTTCCATGTATCAGAAAATAAACTTCTTTTTTTCCTTTAGGTTGATACCAAAAGACAGTTTGTAAAGATTTGTTCCTTGTCATCTTTACAGACAGAATTTTTTTTCCTTTGCCTTTTCTTCAGTTGGCACCTATGACAAACTGTTTTTGGGAAATGCATTTGTCTCTACATTTGTTCAGTGTTTGACTGAAAATCACTTGTGTCTTGAGCTGCTTTAGAGACTAAACCATATGGAGAGAAAAAAAATCTCTCAGATTTGAAGGCTGGCAGCTTCTTGTTTTGACAGATTTAAAATGGATTTTCTCGATTGATTAAGTTACTTGCATGAAAATTTTCATTCCCAATCATCTCACCACAAGTTATTGTCAGAGGAAGTTTCAGTTACCAACCTAAAATGTCTCCTTTCTATTCCAGAAAGGTATTGTAGTTTTATCTATGGCTATATTTTAACTAAGTATTAGAAAAGGATCAGGAGTTATTAGTTTTCTTTATTCCTGATCAAAAACCCCATGTCTCTTCCTGGAAACTCAGTTTGTGCCAAAACATAAGTAGAAGGTACATTTTAGACATTTGTTTTTGTATTTCTCATAGTCTTGGCTCCCGAATTGTGGCTGATGGTTTCCCTTTCTGGATTCACACAGAGGTACAGGATCTGCAGCAGCTGCCCCTGTTAGAAACACTGCAGCTCCAATTACCATTGAGTCATCCAAAGCCTGTCTTCTGTATGATTCAGAATCATCCTGACACTGTCAAGTAATTTTGGTCCCTGATCCTTTCCAGAATATCTTAATATTAATTCCCACTTTTAGGCTTAATTTTATTTGTTTTTTAAATGTAGTTCATTTCCTATGTTTGCTTCTAAACATTTTGTTCTTTTTCATGAGGCCCTCAAAGTATATCCCTCTATATTAATCTCTGAATTTCAGAGGTCACCAACTCATCTATTTATTGGATTTTTGGACTACTGATTGCTGTTCACTCTAAATTACAACTGCAGGGGTGATTTTAACCTTGTCCACGCAACAGGAATCAACGCACAGTCCCCAGCCATGAGCTGCTCATTGTCCTTATGGGTGGAAACTCGTGCCACATTTCAGTTGCCCCTCAGGGAACCAGGAGAATTGTAATAATTAGCATATTAACCATAGAAATTCAAGGAGTGTAATATTGTGATACTTGAATGAAATCTTAATGAAATTTAAATATGATCTAGAGCCATATGTGAGTCTGACGAGTGAGTAGCCATGTGTCACATTCACTGATCCAACACCTCCCAGATCTTTGTAGCAGCGTTAAAATATTTCTGGATATTTCTAAACTGATGTATCCTACCATGGTGTAATGATTGAGTAGCAGGAATGTACATAACCAGCATGTGAGATCACACTGACAATAAAAGATGATATTGTGTAGATGTGGGTATTTTCAGAGTTTGAAAAAATGGATTCTGTCAGAAATCATTACTTGTTAAAAAAAGAACAAGTCAATGTGAGTTACCAGTTTGTCCATAAAAATCAGAAATGTCTCTGAAGTAGAAAGGCACTTGACAGCTCAACAGAGTTTCTTGCTAGAGAATATTGCTGCTGGGTTTTTTCTGTACTTTCTCTAGGGACGAATTATTGTTCTGTGATAGTCTTGATAAACTCTGGAGCGGGTTTTGCAAGTCAATGAGAGCATTCAGAACATAAGATGTGTATTCTGTAAATTGTCATCCTAGAGGTATCATTGTCGGCCTCTATATGAGGCCACTGCAGTCAAGTACTCATTCCTAAAAATAAGATAAAATCCAACAGCAGTGACAGCCAGGCTATTGTTTGACTGCATTTTCTCCTGACCAAGGGAATAATCAAAAGGACACGCTAATAAATAGAAAAGAAAAAGGAAGGGTCGTAGTCTGCTCTCAGGGATTTACTTTTCATACATAAAGTTTTACGAATTGAGTCCTGCAACCTTGTTTTCAGAGCACAGGATTTTTATCTTTTCTTTTTCACTTCCGTAGACCATAGGAAACATCTTGAATTTGTAACTGGCATTAGGAAGAGAAGAATGCTTGGTTTAAGTACCAAGTTGTCTGTTGGTGTTGTTAATGTCTTAGGCTATTTCTGGGTGAAGTCCACATTCTCTGAAGACATCAGCCCCTAGCTAAGCCCCAAATGCTTCAGTTACATTGCAGCTGTATCCTGGCTGACCTTTGAATATTTTACCTGTAAGGGCAAAGAACTTGAAAAACTGTGAATAGGAGTAAAGTTTCATTTAAGGGGCCAACTTTTAGAAGAGTTAAAGACTGAACCTGCAGCTTTAAAAACTGGTGCTCTACCTAGGGATTTTTAATGAATTAAAAGAATTTTCTTTTGTATTTTATTTGCTCTTCTTTGTAGGTAGGATCTTGATATATATTCTCATTTAAGTCAGATTTATTTTCATTTGGAATAATAAATGTAACTAATTTCTTCAGAATTTTGAAATCTGGAGATTATCTGCTGACAAGTGTTATGGTTTAAAATTGAGGCTGCCATTGCCACATGTTGGATTTTAGCATGTTGCACACAAAACAGACTGGGTCAAAAGGATACAAAAGTGAAGCAATAAAAATATTTCTCTAATTCAATAGGCTAAAAAGAAGTTACTATTAGTCCACTTGCAATAATATTGCTTTTCATAGCTATGAAATACATGTAGCATATTGTGGGTTCTGTCATTCACTGAACTACTGTTTTATGACACAAGTCAAATTAATGGGTAAACATTACTTTTAAAGAAATATTCCTCTTACCATCTTTATCTATTTTCTTGAGTATGAAGAGACCCAAAAAATAAGTGCAGAAATCAATTCTGCCTTACTTCAGAGACCTCTGAAACCTCAAATGATGAAGAGTGTACTTACCAGGATTTTGAAAATGCATAAATTGAGATATATATGTATATGACTCAGAGTCACACTATTTCCAGTCACTATCTGCTGTATGAAGTGTGAGATGTCTTCTGAGTACTTGTAGCAAGCAGGGCAATTTTGGTTGTATGTAACAAGTGGAAAGATGTAACAGCACTGATGTCATTAGTGATTTCAACACTTTGCTGATTTTGATTAAAATCTGCCATAGCTTCAGAATTTGACTGTGCTTGCAGAGATCAGACTAAGATACATATATCTGTTAAATTTGAAGTGGAAGTAAAAACACATCTGTCAAACGTAATCAGATATTTGACATATGTCAGAAATTCAATTACATCTGAACTGAAGCAATTACAGTTTCCTTTTAGGCATGAACTCAAGACACTTTGGTGTATGTTTCAATCTAGAAAAAGATTAAGAAATAGGGAAGTTGTCATAGTCTTAATTCACTTGCTAGTACTTTATCTTAGGATAACATGAACTTTTCTTAAGGGAGAAAGGAAAAGTTTGGTGGGGTTTTTTGTGGCTGGGCACAAAATTGAAAGTCACACTTGGTTAATAAGCATATGACATTTTTTGTGTGGCTCTTGCATTTTCAAAATGTGATTTTCTACTTTGTTGAAATTTTAGGCAGGTTGTGTTTGTAGAGTGTTTTTTTATACACAGATCACAACTAAAGCACTGTAGCAGAAGAGCAAGAGAGGTTGAGTGTAAGAGAGTGTAAGATCCTCTTTTTAAAAAATATGGCCATCTTATCACTGCACTCAGCTCAGCACTCTCCATCTACAATGAGGTTGTGGTCTTTCTTCTATATAACTACTTATTAATTAATCTCTCTTGAGAATGTCAATTATACTTACCAGTGTGCAGCACTAAAATGGGTATCTAGCTAAAGAAAGGAAAATTGACCTAACATAACAGTGTTTTTACTTTTCTGTTGTTTATTTTGTCACAAATAGAATCACTCAGACAAGAGGTGTAGTATCACATCTTTTACAGTGCTGATTTGCAAGAGGTTTTGCATCTCTAACTTTGAGGTTTTTGCCTCCTGCTCTCAGTGACTGTGGATTTAGGATGTTACAATGTTGCAGACCTTTAGATTTTGGATGCCAGGATGATCTACAGAGTTTTATCAACATAAAATTGTCACAAGGAAAATGAGGATGATAAATAATTTTTGAAGACATGAACTGGTCAGAGGAGGATGGGGTAGATCTACCAACTGTCAGATTATTGGGGGGGGGGGGGGGGAGGCGGGAATAGATTTGGAAGGAGAAAGCAAAAGAAACTGTCAGTACACCGTGAAGTTTTAGAACAATATTGGATCATAGGATGAATAGAAAACTTAATATTTTCATTTCTGATTATTCTTCACTCCTTACTCTTATCTCTTTGGCATTGGCTCTGCCAAATGACTTTAATATAATAGCCTGGCATTCTCCACACATCTCTGTCTGCCATGGCTTCATTTTGCAAGTTACTCTCTATGCCAGCTACCCTTTTGCTGGTTCCCCAGGTGCTTGCTTTGTTCATTTTTCCATCCCTATTGCTGAGCTAGTCCCTGGCTTTGCAGTGATTTTCCTTCTCTGACATTTGCCTTGCTCTGTACTGCTTGGTTCAGCCTTGCTTCCTTGCTGTTCTCATGTCCTTCATTGGGATGTGTCTTTCCTGATTCTCCACTTTTCCACCCAAGTGGATCTCTGTAAAATGAACCCCAAGCCCATCACCCCAGCACCTCTGAAGGAAAACTGCAGAGATATCCCATGGTGTCAAGACAAGTGCACAAGGTAATAGCAGAGATGTAAAATATAATTGAATGTAGCACCTATGTGAATGTTTGTCCATTTTTTGTTTGATTTTTAGACAGGTCTGTAATACCTTTCTGAATTCAAAGCTGCAGGTGTCAGAGTTCAGAGATAAGAGGGGTGATCTATGATAAATCAGTTTAGGATTTTAAATGATTTGTGTATTACTGCAGAAGATTATTACATCAAAATTTATAATCAGATGTGATTGGGAAGTGATGGAGACTTTGTTGTGAAATATATTATTTTATTAAATTTTATTTAGGGTTTAAAAAACTTTTTTATTTAGTCTCAGTAAGAGAATGTGACTTTCATGATCTCTGGTACATGTATATTTTTAAGTTTACTCAGAGTTAGAGATCTTAAGTATGAATTTACTTGTTTTGGTTGCCAGCAGAGAAATGAATTATTGTACTTGGCAACCTTTTTCCTCAGTGTTTTTAACCATTGTAAGCATGGTTGTTACTGTGCTTGAACAACAAATAAATATAATAGGTGTTTCTGTCAAAATAATTGGTTTGATTTTTACTGAAACTGCACCGTAGGCTATTAGTTAGAGATGGATAATTTTATAAATGGAAGGAAAACTTTATACTTGACCTTTCAGACATGTTTCATTTAAAAACAAAATAAATTGCATTAAATGAAGCAACATATTTAATTACTGAGCCCTGCTCTCAATCCATTTGTTTTCATCTAAACAGCAAGTGTTTAACTTGTATCCATTATTTTGTACCAGAAAGAAATTATTCTAAATGAAAACTCTTAATTAAATAATCCAGAAAGTCTCTGCCAGAAGTATGCAAAATTGTATTAACACAAGATCCATAAAATGGTGAACAAATCTTATAAACATGCTCTAATACATTTTATTGTGTGTTTATGGTAGTGATGTTGTGAAGCCTTTATTTGTGCTATGTCTTTCTTAAAGCAACTTACAAAGTTTTGATTAGTCATTTCTGAAATTGTTTATTAGTATTTGAGCTGCATATTCATGACTTAACTTTTACAAATAAGTAATTCATCAGGTCAGAGGGATTTTATTATTCTGTATAAGTACCAGAAGGGAGGGTGCAAAAAGGATGGAAGAAGGCTCTTTTCAGTGGTGCCCAGTGACAGGCAACATGGAAATTCTCATCTGAGAAAAGGGGATTATTTTTGTCCTGTGATGGTGATTGAGCACTGGAAGAGGTTGCCCAGAAAAATTATGGAGTCTCCATCCTTGGAGATATCCAAAGCTTTTCTGGACATGGTCCAGGCAGGTCACTCTGCTTGGAGAGGGGTGTTGGGCTATTTGTCTGTCAGAGGTCCCTTCCAACTTCAAGTATTCTGGGATGTTGTGAAGCTGCCAGAAGAAAGGGAAAACACAGCTCTACCTCTCCTTAATTCATGGAGCAGAGAGTCCCCTAGAAATGCAATCATTGTGGACCATCTGTGAAAGGAACCTCTCTTGCATCCCACCTACATAAATGAACTTTATTGAAGGAAGGAAAATGGTGATGCAAGCATTAAAACATAGGCTGAGACAAATTTAATTTTTGGCATTTTGCATGGTTATTTTATTAGTTCTTACCCTTTTTTGTATAGAACTTGAAATGACTTGAAGTGCATTATGTTCCATTTTATTTGTCCCAGCAAGATGCAAACAGGAGTATGCTGCTTCTTTGCCTTTAACTACACCCAAATTCCAATTGTTATGTCAGTGTGATCTCTTGTTCTGCCTTTGTGCTTTCCCTTTGCAGGGTGCACTGTTTTTCACATCACCTGCAATTCACTGAGAAAAGTATCTGTGTCTGGTTTTCCAAACAAGAATGCATTTTATATCAGTTCTTAAAAGCAGAAACAGACAAAGCCTAGTGATCTGTCATGACCTCAGAATTCCAGAACCACAGAACTATTTAGGTGGTAAGGAACCTCTTGAGATCATCTTGTCCATCTAAATCCTCCGTGGCTCAAGCAGGGTCATCTCCAGCAGATTGTCCAGGACAATGTTCAGTCGAGTTTTGAATATCTCCACAGATGGATGCTGTTGGCTGTTGTATGATGACTGCCAATTCAGAAAATTTTATTTACATTTACTCCTTGAGACTGAATAATTGTAGCTCTGATGCAGCAAAACTAACACAGGCTACAAAGCTCACATTTTTTAAATTAGAATCCTTAACAAGGGATTGTGATTATGTTTTAATGAAAGGGAATAAAAAATTCAAGCAGCCTCGTTGGAAGCACAAAAAAAAAAAGAAAAAATAAAAAAGAAAAAATAAAAAGATGCAAACAAAAATGAACCCACCCTTCATAAGAGTCAAGGCACAAATGTTATCTGTTCTTTATTAAACTCTTGGGATTTAGCAATGAAACACTTCTGGGAGAGGTGCTATAAAAGATCTTAGTTTTCATATGTAACCCAGGATTTTATCTCTTCCAGCAGATGAAAATAAATTAATACCTAGACCTGACTTTTTTATGCATTTTGGATAATGGTGTGCTTGCAATATCTCACTCTTTACTCTCAGATATCAATCCTCCTTTTCTGGATGAGTTTCCTTGAGAAGGAATTAGCAATAATTCCCCAGCAGCAGCTGCTGTATATGAATATTTTGGAGGTTGCCCTTTCCAGATTCTGAGGATAATAGGAGAAAACAGACCTAATTATACTGGGTTGACATTTACATGGCCAGTGCTAATTTTAGCAGAGCTCTCTGTGGGTTTAATCAAAATGCTGCTATAGTAATTTTAATGGAGAAACTATCAAGAAAACAAACAAACAAAAGTTCCCCCTCCTAAATGATTCTCCATGAGACTTCAACAAGATATTAGGAACTCTGTCTCATCTCTCTTTTTCAATTAAAGGAGACTGAACTGTGTGCTTTTCTTGTGAGTAACATCAATGGGAGGCACTCAGGTGCTAAAGAATTAAGAGCAGTGCATCAGGGAGATGCGTTTCAAAATCTAGAAAATCTACCTGCAAAGCACCTTACTAATATGAAAAATACATGGCTTTAGGTTAAAGTTCAATGGGAGGATGACATGTTGCAGGATATTTTGTTCCTTGCCATTACAATTTTACCACCATGGCACTGCCTGGTATGCTTGCTCTTAACGTTTTTCTTAATCTACTGTAGAGGCAAAAATGAATCTTTACCCATTTGTATTCTTTCCAAGTAACCTCCCAGCTATGGGCATCCACTGCTGCTTTAATTTTAGCTCTCACAGTGTGGAGCTTTCTAGGGCTGACACAGAAGTTACACTGAACTCAACCACAGTGTAGTGTCCCAAAGAACTGAAGCCAGGAATTTGAAATACACTCATTTTGATTTATTATCTAATCCAGTTCTGAGTTCTAGGCTCCATGCCTGAGGAGTCTTTCACAGAATCAGTGTTCTCCAGCAGCCTCTGGGGAGGCTAGAGGCAAGGCTTAACTAAAGGTTACCTAAAAATGAAAGGAGGGAGGATGCAGAGCTCCACACACTTCTTTGTAAAGCAGTTGACTCAAATTGCAGCCCTTGGTTTGAGTCAGGTGCCTTCAGTCTTTGAAGGGTGAGTGAGCTTACTCTGCTAAATTTAACTATTTCCTAATTGGCTGTAGGACAGTGAAAGAGGAGTGAGGTATTACCAAAATCTGGCCCAAAGCTTTTTACCAAATGTGATGTACCTGTGTTCAGAAAAGGGACTTGCTGTGGATTTCTTACACGGAATTTGTGGATACTCACTGCAGTAAAATAATTACACAAAGACAAGCAATCAGCCATTGGTTTTAGTTTTTGATATCTCTGGCAGAGTAATTGAGGTCCAGGCAAATAGGAGCAAATAACACTGATTTTTATTAAAGTTATACATGGAGCAATTTTCTGTGTGCTAGCCCACATTCTCTAAATGGGAAAGAAAAAATAAAAGCAAATTATTTTTGCCATTAGGCCTATTTTATCTATCTTATTAACTAGCCAAAATCATAATTAAATAAATCTGTATTAGCAGTTAATGATCAGTTGGTTAGTTGACAGCTGCAGGCAAGCCTGATGATATAAAAATTACCATCATTATGAACAGCTTCTATTAAGATTTTTTATTAAAAATGGGAATACAATCTGTTTCAACAGCAATATTATAAAATTTGTCTTTTCATGATCTTTAATAACCAATTTTCTCCAGAATGACCCAGAATGCTATCATATGGATTGTGTATTAAAATCTATTTGAAAAAACCATGGGGCTCTGTTCTGCAACAGGCATAATTAAGCTACAGTTCAAAATATCTATGTAATGTATCTAAATAGTTATGAGTTTACACTCTGTTCTATTTGCCATCTGTTGAAAGCTTTGCAGATGAAACTTGAGGATGTGCTGTAATGATGTTACAAAGTATTTACATTATTTTGGTATCCAGGTATGTGTGGATTCAAGGCAATCTAATTGCAAATATATCCAGAATTATACTTTTCTGTTTTAAAGATATTACGTGCCTTTGTCTTAACTAGACCAGAGTAAGCCCAAAGTGGGCAAATCCCAGCAGAGAGCTGACTCTTCTCTCCCTGGGGGAGAACAGTGTGCCAGTGCTGTAGTGAGTTTCTAATCCAGAGGGATGGATCCCAGTTCAGATGTCTTCAGGAGTACTGCAACTATGCCTGATATCAGCTTATTTATTTCAGATACTGGATTAAAAATGAGTTCCTAATTTTAAAAGATTTTCACTTCGACCATGTGGTTGCCAGCCATGCACGTATATATAGTGTAATTTTAAATTTGGGTATGGGCTTGATAGATAATGCCTCAAAGATCTAAAGAAAAATCTTACATCTTTATCAAAATGAGAAAAAGAACACATACAGTTTATTTTTTTCATATAGATACTAACATCTTAATGGATTTTTAATTAGGACATTTTTAAACTCTTTCATGATACAAAACTTTTCAGGTAATTATTTCAAATGGAAATTGCTCTTGCCATGATGAACTTCTACAAATACACAAGAATTAAGCAATCACAAATGCAAAGCAGTTGGTTAATTTTCATAATTAGTATATGACAAACCTCTTTCATACAGAAATTCAGATATGTTTAGGTAAGTATTTCCTACAGCTTTTCACATTTATAATAAAGTGAGGCAGTGGTCTATGTTTGATGTCCTGAGGCTTTTTTAACTGGGAGAGGTAGAAATCCTGCAGAGTTGTGTGGTTTTAAATATTCCCAACTTCCTAATTTAAGATTGATTTTCCCATCTTAATTTGGTTAGTTTATTTTAATTTAAGGGTGTTTCTAGCAAAAAGCTTAATACCTGTAGACTTTGTAATTAAGTGCTGGTGAGGAATTAGTACAGATGAGGAGTCCAGACCCTTGTTCTGTGTTTTGCAGAGCTGTTTTTCAAACCCTTCTCTCCTTCCCTGACGTGACTTGAACTTTTTTTGTCTTTTTGGCCATTCCTGTATTCCTGTCTGACATCATTTTACTCAGTCTCCCTACACTTCCACCCTCATTCCCAAACTTCTGTGCATCCACTTTTTTTTCCATTTCATCCTTCCCAAGACTGCATTACATTTTCCCTACCACCCACCCCTCTACAGCTCTCAGCACTGAGGTCTTCACCCTCAAGGAATTCTGGCTGTAAGGAAGGTGACCATTTGTAGCAGGTAAAGTTTCCCTGGTGACATTTTTTGAGCACAAAGCCAGCTGTGGTGCTCAAAGAAGCAATTCCCAGGAGGGTGACTCCAGCAGATCCAGTCATTCTCAGGGTGTGATACCACAGAACTGTATCAGCTTGTGTTCATTGTGGAAAGTGTGATTAGCACAGAAACTGATCCAAAGCCTCGTGTAGAAGTAGTTACTCATAACTAAGAGGATTTTCTGCAGATAGAATTAAAGCTGAAACCATAACCCTGAGGTGTCATTTCCTGCCAGTTCCAAGAATTCTTTTCAAACAAAGAGCTTTATACTTAAAAGACTGATTTACTTGTTCTGCTCTGTGTAATCTTTCGATTATTTCTGAAATAGCTGAGGTAGATGTTCTGACACTTGGCAGACTGGCAAGTCACTAGAAAAAGGCCCTTATAGATTCAAAATATCAGGCTACCTTCATTACAGACAATGTAAGTTTAGTTTGTTGAGGTTTTTTTAAACAGAAAAATCAATCAGATGAAAAATCATATGGAAAAGGCATGGTTTGTATAATTATAATACTGAAGATTCTTTAAACATATTACAGTTGTCTTGAATGTGAACATTTGTATTTTGATTGACCTTTTTTATGCAGTGTTACTCAGATGTAACCCACAGGTGAAAAAAACATGACTTAGGCCCTATAAAATTATGGGATTGACATGCATATGTTACACATGATGTCTGAGTATTAAATGTGGGATATTCACTTCATTGTGGTTTTGTTTTGAGGTTTTTTTTGTGGCAAAGGCAGGGTAAAATGGAATTTTTACACAGAAAACCATATAATATGACAAAAAGTAAAATAATTATTAAAAAAGAAAAAGAGATATGAGTGAAATGATAGAAAATATTTTGAAAGGTTTCAAAAATACCACAACAATCTGTTTCATCTTGCAGGAATCCGATTAGCACCAAAAGAAAAACTGGAAGTCCCTCTGTTATTCAGGCCAGCTGAAATGAAAATTTATAAAGCAGTGGTGTTTATTCATATAACGAGGGGAAATGGTGAAACCTGGCCTTATAAGGTTACTGCTGGATCAAATACAGACTTAAAGAGGTAATTTATTCTGATAGGAAAGGAAAAGGTAGTTGAGGATGCTCAATCCTAGAATCATTTATCCCATTGACTATTCATGTGTAGCTCCCAAGGGCAGTTCAGTGTCTGATTTTGAGGGCAGTGGGTATCCATCAAAAGCTTTTAATGTACCCTGCAAAGTATGCAGATTCAGATTTCTGTCTAATACCTATCTGTCCTCACTTTAAATAAAGAAAATGTGAAGTACTGGCTGCTGGTGGAGTTATGGGTATTGAATAAATGAAAGCTCTTAGGTACCTCTGTTTTTTCAATATATTAGAGATAATAATGATTCTCATCCCACTATTTTTATGTAATTAATAAACTGCAGAAACTTTCAGTGTAAATATAACCTGACAGAATGCAGATCAGCCCAAATGTTTTCAGATCTATAATATTCAAATATACTAAGTGAATCTAAACTATAGCTAATATAATTAATAGCTGATATAGGTAGCTGGATTTTATTTCATATTTTTCTCAGATATGGTTAGCATTACAGAATACAATAGAGTCTAACCTTTCCAACAACTCCTAAGCCTAGATTACTTTGGAAACAGAATTTTCAGCAGTGTAAATGATACTCTTATTTTTCTAGAAATGTTACTGTAGCAGAGAATGGGGAAACTCGGGGAATAGTCTGGGTCTATCCAATTAATGGAACTCCTGAAGCGCCACAGCAGAAATCAGGTAGGTAACGCTTGCAAAAAGCTTGAACAATATATTTAAGAATATTTAAGAAAATCAAATGGTCAGTTATGTTACCTGCTTGATCACAAGAATTTGCAACACAACTTGGCTGTATCTTAAAAAAAGATAAAATCACACTTCCAAAACAAGTCTGGATCATTACTTTGTTCTTGTTGTGCATAAAAGGAGTTGGGGGCAGTTTTAAATCTTAAGGCCTGTGCCCTTCAGTGTCCCAATTAATCTTGAGTTTGAGAACAGAAGGTAAGCTGGACAAAGGACTGGCTCAAGGGCAGACTTCTTGCATACCCAGAACACCCTTCTGGAGAGTCTACAGGGTCCAAAATATTGGAGTGGATGTTTGCTGCTTCCCTCAGCCTTGAATTTCATATCTTAATCAAAACCAGAATATAAACTAGTGTGAATTGCAGTAAGTTTTACCTGGGCTCCTGAGAAGTAAACTTGCATTAAAAGATGAGTGACGTTCTTGGAGGTTTCTTGCTTATTCTGGGGATAGTAAATGCTTATGTATTTGACCACCTGCATTTTTAAGGTGTGATATAGTTCCAGAGCTATTAAACAGAAGTTGTGAACAGCTTTTTAAATCTATAACCTTGAAACTAGAGCTCAATGTGTAGATGTGGGACCGATTCTACCCCAGCTTTCTGTCCTTTCAGCTTACCTTCTGTTGACTGAATAAATAAATATAATACCTTCCTACATTAAATGTATTGATACAGGAACAATTTCTGGAAAAACATAGGAATAGATATTTGTACTGTCATTAATTTATATTGCTTGAGGACTCTTTACTTGTAGACAAATGCCAATGATGTGGTATTAATTAGAGCTTTCATCTCTTTAATTTACACTTTAATACCTTAAGGAATGAAATAGAATATTATCATGTAATCAACTGTTGCCCAAAATGATGGCTTTAATGAGTCTCATTAGCATTAGAACTGTGTATACTAATGTGGATGTTTGTTGTGTTATTTAAAGCTGTTGTGTAATTCACTGGCACTCTTCAAGATAAATCTCTCTTTTAGTGGGCTGTTGCTTTCATTGCAATCACAGAATCATTAAGGCTGGAAAAGACCTCTAAGATCACTGAGTCCAACCATTAACCCAGCACCTCCATGTAACCACTAAACCACATCCCTAACCACCACATCTCTGTGGTTTCTGAATATTTTTATTCAGGTGTGGTGTTTCCCCTAGTTCTCTGGGCACCTTGTTCCATCACCTGGCCACTCTTTCCATGAAGAAATTTTTCCCAATATCCAATCTAAACCTCCCTTGGCACAACTTGAAGCTGTTTCCCATTATCCTGTCACTTATTACCTGGGAGAAGAGACTGACCCCCACCTGGCTACACCCTCCTTCCAGGTGGTTCTAGAGACAGAGATGGTCTCTCCTGAGCCTTCTTTTCTCCAGGCTAGACAGCCCCAGCTGCCTCAGGCACTCTTGTCAGACTTAATCTTCCCCACCTCCACTGTCCTTCTCTGGGCTCGCTCCAGCCCCTCAACTGAGGGGCTCAGATGTCCCTCCTGAACTGAGGGGCCCAAAACTGGACGCAGCACTCGAGGTGTGCCCTCACCAGTCCCAGTACAGGGGACAATCCCTGCTGCCACGCCATTGCTGGCACAGGCCAGGGGCCACTGTCCCTCCTGCCCCCTGGGCACACCTGGCTCGTGGTCAGCCTATTTTTCACCAACATCCCCAGGACTTTCTCCACTGGGCAGCTTTCCAGCCATTCTTGCCCAAGCCTGGGACATTGCCTGGGATTTTTGTGACCCAAATACAGGACCCAACACTTCCTATTTAAGTACCATTTGAATTGCTTAAGTCACATCACTTCTGAATATGAACAGAAGCTCACATACTGTCAACTCTTATGTAATTTTAAATTCCTAAATGCTTTTTTAAAACAGCAAAACTTAATTGTAATTTGTAACTACGTTATCCATTAGTTTATGTCCAGTAAGTGTTTTTAATACATAAAAAAGCATTGCATTAATTTTGAATACATATTGTTCTTTGCTCAGCAGCATTATGTTGGGCTTATATTTTTTTCCCAAGTACTAGGTCTTTCAAGAATGTCCCAGAAAACAGAAATAGGTGTTTGTAAGTGTGTTTGTGGAATTTTCCATTTCTACCTTGATTCTGAAAGCCGATGGTTTTCAGTTATAAATGGGCATTTAGAGAACTTACATTGTAAGGTATAAATTCAAAGCAGGTAATAACAAGAAATCCACTTTAAAAAAAATTAAATATTTTAAATAATGATCAAAAGAGTATTGTAATCTCTTTTAATGCAGACATTTATTAGAATTGCCTGGAGGCTACAAGTTTCTGTGTCAAAGCCCCAAATTGCTTTGCTGGTGTATTAGGGAGTTCATCTTTGGGTCATTCTTATTTGCATCTTAATGGACTTAAACTTCTAGAAGTCACTTGGCTTTCTATCTCATGAGACCAATTAAAATGATCAGTGGTCACAACCCATGTAGTACATGTTAAGTAGGTGATACCTTGGCTATCATATAAAAGTGATTACAAATGGAGGATCATCTGGAATATTCCTTTAATTCTTGTAGAGTGTAGAGTCAAGGAAGCATACAGCAATTTTAATTGGAGGAGACCACTGGGGGTCATCTAATCCAACCACCTGGGCAAGGGCAGCTTCCTCAGGGACTTGCAGTCAAGTCCTAGATATATCTGAATTTTATTCAAAACATTACTTAGTCATTTAGGAAAAAGAAAATGTAAAATCACTTCTGGTAATAAGATGAACTATAAAATAGAAAATGACACAATGTGCACACAGTAATCTGAAACATTTGGTAAACTAGTGGAATACAGAGAATGTAATCTATTTTTAAATATAAGGTCAAGATGTGTGTTTAGTTATTTCAGTAACTCTCCCTCATGGAAATTGTGAGAGATTTCTAGAAATTACTTACACCCTGTTAAACAGGAAAAGACCAAAGGAGAAAGGAAATTACCTGTACTTCTTGTGTAATTATCAATTTTGCAGAGTTAATGGTAGTGAATAAAGTGCCAGAACTGAAAGTGGAAGCTAAATAAACATCATATCAACAAAGGGTTTCCTTCCTCTTTTTTTAAACACTGCATAGTAATTTACCATGATATGGTTCCAAATTATTGATCATTAATTCCTGATGTTAACTTCAGAGTCAATTTTTGAAGAAACATTGGGTCTAACTCTGATGAAAAAGACTTCTAGACCTTGAAACTGAAAAGTATGTGGTCAGCTGTTTTTTTTTTTTATGTTGAATCTCAGATCTCTAGGAAGTCCTAGGTCTTTTCTTTGAGAAAACAGTTTTTCAGTGCTTTTATGTAATTTTCTCTTTTTTCTGTGCCAATAAATTTGGAAGAACCAGAAAAAAATACCTATTGAAATAAGCTTTATAAAAAACTAGTGTAAAAGTTAAACTTTACAACTTTGTAATAAAAAAGACATTCTTTGGAAGCAGTAAATTAAAATCACTTACTGAACTGAAAGAAGTTCTGTGATGCTTCAAACAGAAACTCGTGCAAGAATGCTTTTTATTCTGGCATATTTCTATGAAAGTTGAAGTTTGAACAACAGTATTCTTAAATTAAGAAAGCAAATAGTAACTTAATATTCTTCCATTTAATCTTAAAACCTTTTATTTCTTTGCTTTTGTTTTAGTCTTCCTTTCCTACTGGCATATTTCAAGCTATGCCGTAATTTCTATTAGCAGTTGAACTAAAATGAAGCTACATTTCATGATTAAAGATACAAGAGAAATTTGCAAGTGCTATTGGGAACTAACTGAACAGATTTTGTTTGCTTAGCAATATTTTCTAATACTTCACCACAACAGGACAATAGAAAGTGGAGGTTGGGAAAAGCTTTATTTGTCTTGCTCCTTACTGGGATTCTGTCTTTCTTTAAGCACATGTAGCTTCTGTGTTTAATTGCTTTGTTAAAATCAGGATTCCAGCGCTTAGCAAATAAGATATTTTTGCTTTTCTGTAGTTGTGCTACGCTGTCAAGCCAGGCAGAGGCTGGAGCAGAGAGTGGAGCTGCTGCTGATTGGTGTGATAATGCCTGGTGCCACTGCCCTGCCCCATGCAGGGAACTCTGCCAAGCTCGGTGCGGATGAGTCGTCCAACACCCCAGAAGTCACTGATGGTGAGAATAGTTTTGATATCATACTACTTTAGGAAAATTTCAAATGAGTAGTTCACCAGATGTGCAGCTCTGCCATTACAATGAGTGAGGTTTTGGCAAATTGTCCCAGTCTGTATTTCTACCATTTTGCAATTACAGGGAATTTGTTTAACTTATTGTCTGCATCTATAGGCACCTGTGAACCTGAACCTTCCCTTTTTAAAATTTGTCCTGGATGTGAGGCTTTCATACACACACAATCTCTCCTTTAAAAGAAAGCCTGCACAAATTCTTCAGTTAGAAAAAATACATCTGTGTAGGCATTGCCAGGAGACATTTATCTGCAGGTTTACAAGATGCATTCCCATCAGCAGGCCAGTATTGGTATCAGAATGGATTGAAGAAGGAGGACTTTTCAAAAGAAGTGATAAAGCTTTGTAAAAGGATAGCTTCCACTTACTGTTAATCTGCTGAGAACACAGTGAAAATCAATTTATTCAGATACAGCAGTTTTTCAAAATATACTTCTCCTTGAAACAGGATGGTAGAACATGTAAGTAATAAGGAAAGAATGCTTTTTTACTGCTGTATCACCAGTATTTCTGTTATCAGTCATAGTCACCACAACACTACACTACAACAAATCTGAAAATTGTACACCTTGGAAACGTAACACTTTGGGTCCAAACTCACCCTTCTTAATAAGGAAAATGTTATTTAAAAATTATGACACGTAACATGAGACAGACTAATGTGTGTTTAACTTAGCTGTAGAAGAGGGAAGGGATTTCATCTGTACTCTGTTCCAAGTGGTAAAAGATGAGTTTACAGATGTTGCTGTAATTGCAGTCTATCAGGTAATCAGTTGGAAGGGCAAGCACACTTGGCTTTTATGTCCCATTGCTGCCATTTACAGTCTGTTCCAACAGAGGCTTTGCAGGAATACCATGTTAGAGAAAATGTCCTGCCAAACAGCAGAAAAAGTGAAGAGCTGTAAAAGGTAAATCAAGATGCATTACATCCTTCCTAGAAGGCCAATTTTCATGCAAACATGCACATCCTCTGCACATGGATCAATGTAATCTCATATCAGCAGTTACTGTCCAGATCTTTAAACAGATTTTATTTCTGAAGGCTTCTAAAACAGGAGGAGATCTGAAGTTGAACTGTTAAAAAGAGCTTGCACAGCATATACTTATTATTGGCTAATATTCAGAATTACTTTTTAAAAATCTCATATTTACTCATATTGCATTGTCAAAGATCACTTGTTTTCTGTGCTTATCTTACACTCATCATCATTTTACACTCCCATATTACAAAGTGATTGTGGTAAATCCTGTAAAGCAAAAAGATGTGAAGTTGTTGGTGTATATTCTTTCCTCTTTGGAGAACTGTAAATACTACTATAAAATTTTGTTCAGCCCTTTGAGAACACTTGTCCATCAAGATAGAAAAACACTTTTTTTTTTTTTTTTTTTTTTTTTTTTTTTTTTTTTTTTTAATCATAGAGGAACAGATTTAGCTCTTTATTGGCTGGTCACATATGAGTGGGCTACTTTAAACACACCTGGACTATTCCCCTCCAAAATGGTGGCATCTGAATTGACAAGAAAAACATATATTGAGCAAGCTGAGGCTGCCTCTTGAAAGTCTTGCAGGTTCATGATGTCTAGTTCTTGTTTTATTCATGGGAATAATTTATTAACACTGAGTTCTGCACATGCTACAAGACATTGATTTGGGGCATTGCATCTTTTTAAGCAAGAAGTCTGGTAATGAAATGCTTTACACCATAGGTAGTAAGATCATCTTTAACACTGTGCTTTCATCGTTTTCAATGACATTTTAATGCCATTATTGATAGATGAATTTGAGGCCTATTAGGAAGCAAATTAAATGGTACTATCTGAGCTTTCTGCAGCCTACCAGTTATAACATAAATAAAAGTCTAAATCTTTAAGATAACAGTCTGGCACACTCTTCTTCATTTTTTTCCTCTTCTGAAAGAGTGATTCATCAGAGTGCCTGTGTGATGTGTAGTAAGCAGTTTTTACACTCAAGGATAAATGATGATAATTACTGGCAGATCAGATTTAAACAGCTAATACTGTGCTTCAGTATTTAAATTATTTGGACAAGTATGAATCCTTATAAAGTGAAAAATCTTGAAGCACGTTTTGTACATAAAAAATTCAATTTCCTTCAATACAGAGGAGTGCATTTGACACAGAAAGCTACTACAATTTCCTAAGAAAGAGGAATGCAATCTAAATACTATCTAGTTCCAATGAGATCGTTTTATGTTCAGAAGTCAGCAAAGTTCCATGGATCAAATAAGGAAAGCTTAATATTTTGCACATAGCAAATGCAGTATGACCCTTTAAAAATCAGTTGCATTAAATGCATATTTTCACCCTAAATGTATTTTTCATGTGTTTTTTACATACAGTTCTAAAGAGATCTTTTTCACTAAAGGAGATTTAAGAGCTGAGAGTCATCCAAACAAGTGTGATGTTTGCTACTTTTAGTTTAAATATTCTGTGGGGAATACAGACATATTTAATTTTCTAAAATGTTCTAAAAGAACCAAGCATTCACAAATCAGCTATGGATGTTTGACTGCCATTTGACCTTCACAACTTTTTGTGTTTGTAGTGGTCCTTTGTAACCTCTCCCTTTCAATTGCCTCAGTTTATCTCATAAGCCAGCCATGAGGGAAGTTAACGAGTGTTTCTCGTTAACTTCCCTCATCTTTATTAATTCATAGCTCTCCTCACAGCCCAGCAGCTGGTGTTAGCTCCTTGCTCCTGAGTTCTTATTTCTGGGAAGGTTTCACGACAGTTACCTTGGAGGGGAGCAGTGCTGCCCAGGTTCTGTAGGGTGGCACAGGTACGAGGTTGGTTTGGGTTATGAGCAGGTGTTAGAGCCATTCTGAGCTCAGACTAAACAGATGGACAGTTCTACTGCTCCTGAGAGCCAAATAACATCTTCCAGAAATGCTAATCCATAATGTACACTGGCATTCATTATACAAAGTGTATCTTTACCCTTTGTTTCACTGTTTATAAAACCTTTATAGCAACTACCTAATATTCCTGAAATTCATGAGAATATACAAAAGGCTCTATTTACTTTCGTTTTATTAAAGCAGCTCTTTGAAACCAGCAAAGAATAAACACACATCCAAACACACATTAAAAAGCTGTTTTCCATCCCAGCAGGAATTTGTGTTAGCCAGTGGTATGGATTACACTAAATTCCCATTTAATGTGATGGATCTGGATCAGGAAGCTCACCTTTATACAAGGTCAATGAGATTTGGTATGACCAAAGAAATCTTTGGAGAAAAGGTATCTTTATAGACTTGATCTCTCATCCAGAGATGTTAATGTGATTGCTGATAAAGTGTAGCAGGTTAATACTGAAAGCAGTGTGAAGAGGATAATAATGATGAAGATGGCCTTATACCCTACTTAAGCTATTTCTGTGTTGTCAGAATAACTGTGGCATTATTTTTCATATTGTCCTTGAGGATGAGAAAATTATAACTATATAAATTAGATTTTCTTCCTATGCAAGAAATAAAAAGAAAGGATAACAAAGTGTTTGTTTTGGATTAAGAGTTGATGAAAGCAGTGATCAACGGCAAAATGAAACTGTTGACGAGGGGGTGAACCAACAATTGAGACACATTGTTATGGATTATTTCTTTGTTGTTAGGGGTGACAACACTTGATGGCAAACAGAGAACTAGTAGAAGGCAAAGTACAACGCATCAAAGGAGAACTGAAAGTCTTAGATGGTTTATTTTGTCAGCTACATAATTTTTGTTTACATCTGCCTGTTTGTTTCTTTATTTATGAGTGAAGCATGGGAGAGATTTGATGTATTGTTTATTTCCATTATTGAACTGAAATAATGCCAGGCATTTTAATGAGGAAGGTCAAATAGTTCTTGTTGATATACAAGGCAATCACTGGCTCCATTGAAAAGGAGAAAAAATATACAGCACAATTTTTTATCTCATGAGTAAACCCTCCTACCGTCATTTCCTATTATAATTAGAACAATAACAACAAATACTGGCAAAAAAAAGGACTCGTGAATTGTGAGCAGGCAGTTGGGAACTTCTTTTATTTCTGTTTGCAGTAGTCACTCGTTTCTGTTTCCTTGCCATTTTATTAAACGTTAAAATCTGTCAGCCAAGGGAATGAGAATCATTATGTTAATTAAAATTACTTTCTGATACTTATGCAAAATCATGCTCACTTTAAATATTCAACATTTAAAGGGAACCAGATCAATTAAACTAACCTAAAGTTATTTTTCAGCTTCAGAAAATTGCATAACAATAAATAATACAAACCCAGAAATAATGAAATTCTTCTAGGTGCTACTCTTAAGCATGATGTAGATCCAGGAAACATGAGAAGTCCAAAAGAACTGCTTGAATAACCCAAACAAGAACACACAAATAGATAGCCCTTAAAATTACTTGAGCTAGTGGATAAGAAAAGCCTAGGCAATATAATTAGCTGGAAGAGTGTATTAATTACTTGACTTGCTATTGTTTGTGATTGCCGTTTCTCCCCTTTCTGGCTCACAGAATTTCCTGTAATCTCTTTGGTTAGGTGATAAGGAAATATTACTTCCAATAGAAACAGAACCATTACACCCTTGTTTTGTAAAGATATTTTGGGGAAGCTTCTGTAACACAGACCCATGGCCAACACAGCTCTACAGGACCTTAATTGTCCTTCTGGAACATCATAACACCTAACAATGATCTGTCTGGATTAATTTCCACTTTTTTTTGAATTATTTTCTCATTATTTATGAGATGTCAACAAACATTGCATGTCAAACCCCTTAAGATGCAAACTTCTTAGGTTTTTCTGGGACAGTGGTCTCCTGTCACTCAGCTGTGTTTGAATGCTTTTTGTGATAGAAAAGCAGAGGATTTATGCACCTAAATTTGCCTCAAAAAATTTATCTGAGAGTGACTGTAGTAAAAAATCACATATATGCAACAAGCCTACCCAAAATGCTCTTCTATTTCCAGGTTATTACATCCTATTGTCATTTCTGTGATAAAATCCTTTGTCCTTGTCTTCTGTCTCTGAAGCTGCATTGCTCAAGTTTTGTTCTTACAGAAAATGAAGTTATTATCTCTAGATCTCCTTCTCTCCCACACTTACACATTTCCAACAGAATGTGATACAAAAATCCCCCAACAAACTTCCCCCGTTGTTTTGTAGAATGTGTAAAACTGTTATGTTTTATGTTTTTATAAATTACTGCATCAGGTCTGTTGTTTTGATAGTTTAAGAACAATTTGATGTGAAGCTTTGGAGATACAGGTAGTTTCTTATTGAAACTATAAGACAAATAATAGAAGTTAAATAGAATCACCACAGAACTTTGAATGAAGTGATAACCTTGAACCATCACTCTTGCTTCAAGCCAGCTGAGGAGGAGAAGAGTGAAACCTTAGAAATTTACTGCACGAAACTTTTATTCATTCTGAAACTTGATTTGTATCCAAAAAATAACACAAGTGGGTACCTCCCATGAGATGAAATGTCTTATAGTAGAGGAATTTACACTATCCTGTGTGATAGATGTTCTGTCCTGCATGTAACTGAATGCAATCTGTTGGGTAAGGAAAAGGAAGCAAATGAATGTGACCCTAGTGATCAGGTGCTGTGTTCCACTCTCTGTGGCTCAGTTTTGTATATTAAAAAAAGCCTGAAGATAAAAAGTGCATGCTTTTGTAACCACCATAGTATAGTGTAAAATGTCAAGAACTTTTGAAAAAAAGGTGACAGGGGTTTTCAATTTAGCCTCCATGTGTGCCAATTGAAATAGAATGGTTAGGTTAAAAAACAGCTTGAGTTTTTTCTGTGGGCAACATTGAAAATGAGGCAAATTACTGTGGATGCCATAGAAAAAATATCTGTGTGAATTAAGACTAAATCATGAGATACATTCATGAGGAAGCTGCTTTGATGTTTCTGTGTGAAGGTACAGATGTGATCTTTATCTGCCAAATTTTCTGGCTAAATGAAGACATGGCTAAATAAAAAAGGGAGCTTGTTGAAAAAGGATTATAATGTTTATGAAGAAATAAATTTTAATTGTTTCCTTTATAGCATGAATTTATAGGGTAGCATACAAATCTGAATAGAATGCCAGATCAAAGGCAAATAATGTGAGATCCTTTGGGCTGAAGAGAATCCTTTTGATTTTTCTGAGGTTTTTGTTGAAACTTACTATGCAAGTGATATGAGAATAAAGTGTTGAAAGGAATGTATGAAGACAGAGCAAAAAAAGAATTAGTGTAAAAGGGATCCAGAGAGAGAGATTATATGGAAACAAGCTGCAAGGAACAATACTGGATGCACACCATGTGTTTCATATATATGAAATGGATTCACAAGCTTCCATCTCATTCACTAAACTATGCAGTGTTTTGAAGAAACACATTCTCAAAAACAAAAAAAAAAGGTGGGAGGAATGCTTTTTGCTGCTTCTTTACAAGAAAGAAGTTTAGAAGTAGATACCTCTTTTAAAGAAGTGTTTTGAAAGAGAAAAATTAGGAAGCAGAAAGATTGAATGTAAGAGAAAATTTAGGAAAGAAGCATTCCAGTTGTTGCTAAGGAAATAGGCAGTGGGATGCAGGGTAAAAAAAATAAGATGTGGATAAGAGAGGAATTTTGTAGAGCCTTGAAGATATGGATGAAAGTTTTTGGCTCGATACGGAAAAAGAAAACTTGCAGAGAAGAGATGTAAAGATATATATGCAGAACTACATTGAGAATTTCCTTGGATTCCTATGAGGATCAATAATTTCATTATCAACAGAAGGAGATCAGGTTTTTTATCCATTAATTTCTATGAGTTTAATTTGGTGTCTGGGATTTAGTAAAGTTGTCTTTGCTTATATTTGTAATGCTCCATATACAGCTCTTTTGTACCTGTATGAAGAAATCTGGTGAAAGGCATATTTAACTACAGTCAGGTCTTTGGGAGGTTTTATGCAATTTCTTTTTTCTGCTGCTATTATCCTGTAGTTGTGACATTCTACAGCAAGAAACAGATATGTAATTTTCAGTTGAGATCTCATGTCTTGCTACCCACATGATGTCTACTTAAGTGTTAGGATGTTCTTGACCACTAAACTTCTTTTTACTTTTTCTCCTTTATTACTCTTGCAATTCACTTTTTTGCTGTTTATTTGAATATTTACTTGAAAAGCGTATTAAAATTGTTTAATCTGCTGTACAATAATGTGTACTTTTGCTGGAGAGGCAGAACTGTGTATTTAATTTAATGTTCATTCCTCACTGTCTGTTGAGTTCCAGCAGTGTTAATGTGAAAACTCCTGGAAGACAATGGAGAAGTAGGAGCAGGACAAGTGTCCTGAAAGGCACTATGAAGGAAGATATTTCAAAATATTTGGAAGGTGAAGATTAGATGCCAGATACCTGGTAGACATGACTAGTTAATGTCTGGTTTTGAAGTTTCTGTGTTAGCAGTTTGGGGACTATTAGATCAAGAGGGGAAGAAATCTTTGTTAGGTGTCAGGGCCACAGTGGACACTTAGCCTTGGAAAATTATCAGAACTGGTGAAAAAAATCAGTGTGAGTGCAGTGTTACATTCAGCACCGAGTGAAAATAATTAATCTGGTTTATGCAAAGCATGAAACTGCAAATTTATGAATGCCTGGGCTTTAATTACATGTTTGTATTTGGTGATTGTGCTTCCCTCCTTTATGAAATGACTACAAATAAGAGTAGTTAAGTGAATTCACTTGCATCTCTGTTTTACTGCATCTATCCAAGGAAAAGCCTCTGCAATGAGGACAAGCACTTTTGCAGTCTGAGCATGTTTCCATCACAGTTTTAATTTCCATCTGTCTCATTGGAAATGGGAGACAGTGTGAAAGGGAAAGTGGGTCCCTTGGGGAGATGCTCCCCTTTGCCAGGTTCATGTCACCGAGTGTGCCGCGGGTTAAGAGTTATTTGTGGAGAGCTCAGCCAGCCACGTCTCCCCTGGGGATCCACAGGGGACTGCAGCCTCCCAGGCCAGTGGCCATGAGATTTTTATCATCAGGAAATGCAGGGTATAATGAGCTGGTCCTCAGTGAAATCAAACTCTTCAGAAACAGGAGAGAGGTTCAAATGCTTCTCTCCTGACACAATGAAACTCTGAGGTCAGAAATACCCAGTGGGCCTTTCACTGCCTTCTGTAGGCAATAGGTCCATCTACAAACGTCTTTGTTATTAATTCTTTTGAACCTTGAATACAGGTTCTTTTCGAAATATTATTTATAAAATATTATTTAAATTTCCAAGATTCCTATTTTGTGAACCTGTTGGAATAATTATTTGAATTTTAGATGCTTTGATTTTAGATACATGCATCTATTAATTAGTTTTACAGTAAATCTAGCAGTCACAAAAATTCACATTTCCCCCATTTGTATGCCCAGAGTGTAAAATCCTTGGAGTTTTCATGCTGTAACTCTTTTGAGTCATAAAATAACTTTTTTAAAAAGTGTCTATATCCTTTCATCTTCTTAGAGGCTATTTAAACAAACCCCAGCACTTTTATTCCAGAGCTTTTGAAGCAGTATCCTTACTAGCACTTGCAAATAAATGACAGCCAGGTCAAAGTGCTGTATAGCTGAAAAATCTGGTTGGTTTTTAAACATAGGTGCTTCCGTAGCTCTGTATACACCAGTGTTGCTTAAATGTATACTACCTTTTTTAGATATCTTTATTTACACAAATGAAAGCACTTGAAGACTGAGATTAATTGCCTTTCAAAAGAAAAAATGTTTAATGATTAAAAAATATTGTCTTGGAATAATTACCTCAGAATATATTTTCTCTTCTTACTTAAACAAGGCAAGATATTATTCATAAAATAGGAAGAAGTAATATTTTTATAATCAGAATTTCTATTCCCTAGATTTTGCTAGCTGTATATAAATAACATGCTTATATTTTCCCATTGTTTGGATTGATAAATATCTCTGTGTTGAGTCAGATGTGGCTAAAGCTCTCCCTGCTGCTCTCTATTTACAGAACACAAGTGGATTAATTTGGGGTATACTTTTATATGTGCATTTGTATTTTAAATCTTGCATTAGATAAAACAAGCATTTTACCTGTATTAAAACTGGTGATTTTTAAAAAGAAAACTTAACTGAAATGAAAACTGAATGAAAGAATACAAAGACCTGGGCCTAAAGTGTTAAAGCCTGTTTGAGCAGTATGTTATATTGTATTTGACTTTGCTTTAAAGAAAGTGTTAATTTTATCTCCATGTTTTATACCTTCTGCCATTTTAACTGACACTAAGAATCCTAAGAGTCAAGAAGACTCTGAATATTTGACAAATTGGACAATTTCCCTAGCTGTTTCATAACTTTTTTTTTCTTCTAGGTTCTGCCAGTTTGTTTAGGCAGCATATGTATTACAGGATTGCTGGAATCAAATATTAACATTTCACAGAAAATTCCCACAGCATGATAATATAGGAGCTTTCAGGGCTGCTGTGATGAAAAATATAACTATGTTTTACATTTTTTAGCAGTGCTAAACTAGATCAGCAGTCTAGATCAAAATGAGCTGAAGGGACCAATAAAACAAGGTTCCAAATATTGGCATTCATAAATGCATCATTTTTTCCTTAAGTGTTGGAACTATAAAATATTTTAACTAATTAATATAAGCATAGAACAGGTTGCAAAACAGATTGGAACAGAAAAGAAATATATTTAATTGCTTCTGACTAAAAAGTTTGTTTATACATATATATATATATATATATATATATGTCAAACCAAACCCAAATGTCTTTGGATATTAAAAGCAGTGTGCAGTTCCCAACGTTGTTTTCCTAACACCTGAACTACAAAATAAGCTTTTCCTGAGTAGCATTGTGTGATATAACTGCTGAAAGAAGCATCTGCTCAACAGCTGCATTTTTTTTCACTGTGAAATGCTCCAGATTGTGTCATCCTTTCCCTTTCATTGATTGTCAGCATCTGAATCTTTGTGTTTTAGCATTTGTCAAGGGTGACTCCTAAAAGCCTTGGGCTGTTGTCTTAGTTTAGAAAGACAGGTGTCTGCCAGGGAAAGCTGGAGCTTCCCTTGGAATGGAGAAATTTAAACCCTCTCCAAAATTACAATAATTTTGCAATTAAGGGGCTTTCAGGCAAAGATATGGGAATAGGAATAACAGTTCTTTACTAGGAATATTAAAAATACAAATGTAATACTACAAAAATCAAGCAAACAAAAATCCTAGACACCCTGACAGAGTCAGTGTTACATCCCCCTGGGGAAATGGTTTCTTCTCCCTCAGGGACCCCTGGAACTCCTGTCATGTAGTCTGACCCTTCCTTCCCCTTCTGACCCCATTGGCTGTGTGCCAGCTAGCCCCTCCCTCAGAGACCCTAAGAAAAAGCCTGTCCCCCGGGAGCTCTCTCTCTCTCTCCCGGGACATCAACCTGGAATAAAGGACTTGCAGCTAAAAGGGTAAGAGAGCCTCTTTTGAATCTTTATCCTGTCTTTCTTGATATAATCCTACTAGGCCTGAGAAGGGCTGAGCTAGCTGAGACCCTTGGAGGGATACAGGATTGTATCAGTTGGTGCCCAACGTGGGGCATGGGGGTTAACCCCAGGGGCCTGGGCAGCTGTGAGGTATGGCAAACAGACATCACACACATTCCTAGTTTTGGTCGCCTCAAATATGTTCATGTGAGCATTGACACATATTCAGGTGCAGTGTATGCCTCTGCCCACGCAGGAGAAAAATCCATACATGCCAAGCAGCACCTAGTGCAAGCCTTTGCAGTGTTGGGAATTCCAAAAACAATCAAAACTGATAACGGCCCAGGGTATGTGTCCAAGGAGTTCCTAGAATTTGTCCAGCAGTGGGGAGTGGAGCATAAAACTGGCATCCCTCACTCCCCCACAGGTCAAGCTGTGATCGAGCGTGCACACCAAACGCTCAAACAGGTTCTGGCTAGGCAGAACTGCTCGGCTTCGTGGATGACACCACAGCAGAAGCTCTGCAAAGCCATGTTCACCATCAATTTTCTAAACTGTTCATTTGAAAACATGAGTCCACCTGTGGTACGTCATTTTAACAGTGGTGATCAGTTTAAATTGTCTCAGCGTCCACCGGTTTTGATTAGGGATCCTGAAACTTGGGAAACCAGAGGTCCCTATGAGCTTGTGACCTGGGGTCGTGGCTATGCATGTGTGGCTACTCCCTCAGGCCCTCGGTGGATTCCCCAGAAGTGGGTGAAACCTTTTGTCCCCAAAAATCCAGCTCCAGCAGAAGGGGACGAGAAGCAAGTGACTGATGCTTCGAAGAGAAGACGCCGCCGGATGGAAGAGAAAGAACCTCCTTAGAGGTGGATTCCTTCTGGCAGAAACAGGAACCTTTTTAACATGTTTTAAAAAATGTTTATTTTTCCCTTCCAGAGAAAACCTACCTCCCACTCAACCCTATGATGAACCCCATCCAAGTTGTCATCCTGCTAATGCTGAACAGTCTGGCAGCTGCATGGATCATCCCTCAGCCACGTCAGAACGTCTGGGTAACCCTGGCACAGACACTTCAGCAAGAAAACATATGTTTGTCCACTGCAGCAGCTAAGAATCCTATGTCTACCTGTCTGGTAGGAATTCCTTTGCAGGCTGGAGAATTTCCAGCAGGCTTGGACAAATACAAGTCCAACGAAATTCCAGAGGCACACACCCCACAACCACACCAGGATCATAAAAAGCAAGGTGTGTTCACCATGAACCCCTTAGCGGAATGGGTGCAGGGTTTGCCCAGGGTAGCTCATGAACCCCAGGAGTTAGAACTATTGGGTTCCTCCCCTGCCACATACTGCATCCATTTCTCTGTCATCCCAAAACCCTCTAGCACTGACGAGTACCACCTTATAAAGCAGTTCCGGGGAGAATTTACTGCAAAGAGGTGGTGTCATAATATAAGCCACATTGCATCAGACAACCCATCCCACTCCAAACCCAGGAGCCTCCCTAGAGGATTGTTCTTGGTTTGTGGGGATCGGGCATGGGCAGGAATTCCATCCAGGCTTTTCGGAGGGCCATGTACCATAGGGCGATTGTCCGTGTTGACACCCAACCAAACTTTAATTCGTGAATGGACACACAAAAACAAATCGGCTGACAAAATTCAAAAAAGGAGTGCTGACAATTTGGACCCAAATTGTAATTCAGACATTTTTCATTGGGCAAAGTCAAAAAGAGTTGCTGTATCCCTGTTTCTTCCGTGGGTAGCAGCAGCCAAAGCTCTAGGTGAATTGGGCCACCTAGAGTGCTGGGTGGTCAAGCAGGCTAATTTAACATCTATCGCCATCAGCTCCCTCCTAGAAGACGAAGAGATTACCAGACAGGCTACCATCCAGAACCGTGCCGCTATCGATTATCTCTTGCTATTGCATGGACATGAATGCCAGGAATTTGAAGGACTCTGTTGCATGAATTTGTCCTCAAAGGCTCCAAACATCCATGCTGCCCTCCGAAGCATGAACAACATGATTGGACAAGTGAAGCAAGAATCAGAAGATCGGATCAAGGAACTGTTCAAGGGCTGGGGATTCACTAGGTGGTAGACTTCTGTAGTCAAAACAATTTTGTTACTTTTTGTTATCCTTTTCCTTGTAACCATAGCATTCGGAATCCTACGCTGTTTGATTTTCAAGGCTATTAATGGCCTCATATCTTCTACCTCAGAAGTCAACCATATAGAGTTGGCAAATCTAAAGCGGTCCGGTCTCCCTACCAACCATAAGTGGTGGGAAACCCACACTCCGTGTTAAACAGAATTTGAGAATTTCTCTCTGTATCTTTTTAAACAAAAAAAGGAGGAGATGTTACATCCCCCTGGGGAAATGGTTTCTTCTCCCTCAGGGACCCCTGGAACTCCTGTCATGTAGTCTGACCCTTCCTTCCCCTTCTGACCCCATTGGCTGTGTGCCAGCTAGCCCCTCCCTCAGAGACCCTAAGAAAAAGCCTGTCCCCCGGGAGCTCTCTCTCTCTCTCCCGGGACATCAACCTGGAATAAAGGACTTGCAGCTAAAAGGGTAAGAGAGCCTCTTTTGAATCCTTATCCTGTCTTTCTTGATATAATCCTACTAGGCCTGAGAAGGGCTGAGCTAGCTGAGACCCTTTGAGGGATACAGGATTGTATCAAGTCAGAACACAACCTGACACCCTGATGTTCAGGGTGTTGGAAGCAGTGCAATTACATCCTCCTGGAGTGACAGATGTGGTTCTGTTGGAGTAGAGATGATCCTCTAGAAGGGTGCAGTGATGGCAAGGTGGTCCAGTCTTCTCCTGGGGATCCAGTGGAAAACAGGCTGCACTGGTGTTCTGAATCCCAGGGTTTATCCAGGTAGGAATGTTTGGCTCCTCCCCCTGGGTGGAGCATTCCCAATGGATGATGGAATTGTATCAGTCATGCAGTGTGCCTGGATGGCCCATTAACAGCAGATATCCCCTGGAGGGAGGATGGGTCCTGGAAGAGATAAGGAACTCTGCCCCACCTGGTTTTAACAGCTGGCCCAGTAACAGAAGGCAGCTTCCCCTCCCCCCTGGAGTTATGAGGAATGGGTTATACAAGAGATAAAGAAAACACCTCCCCAACCTGTTTCAACAGATGGCAAATAGAATACACACTTTTGGTTACATATTGCAACCCAAGACAGCTGTGTTGGAATCTGAATTCCCTTATTCATAAACATTCTTATTCATAAACATTTAATTTTTCAAATGGAGAAATGGCAAGCAGGAAACAATATAGGATGGTCCTAAATGTTATAGACTGTAGGAGAAAATGTTCATGTTGAATTTCATTCTAACAAATTACATTTATTGTAATGAAGTCCCTGCATATATGAATCAATACATGGAAATGCTGTATTTTGGTACTCAGTGGGTATCTAATCTACTATGATTGATAATCCCATATGCTGGTCATAATGCATACATCTGTGTGACTCTATTCTGGTATATATTGTACAGAGGTCTGTGAACAGTCTACTCTAAAGGGGTACAAATGGTTCAGAATAAGCTGCTGAATTTCTTAGAGTTAATCTTTGTGTTATAAAAATGAAGAAACAAAAGTTCACGCCTCAGCTGCTGAAGTGGGAGGAGGAAATTGTGCATTTCAGAGAAGGACAAAAGACCAGAAGTGTGGGAAGGCATCTCCATACTCACTTAAATTTGGATGGTTTTACAGATTGGCAGTACCAAAGTAAGCTTCTCTCCAACATTGTCTCTTGGACTTTTTATGTAAACAAATCTGTCGCCTGTATTTTAGAATTCTGAGTCAGAAGGCCTTGGGAATTAACTCTGCAGCTGCCTGGCACTGTGCAGCCAGGATATGTGTTCAGGGTTGCACACACAACATTTCTGTACATTTGTACTCAGCTGTGCAAATTCAAAATGTGCCCTGACATAGGTGGTCACAGTAAAATGAAATCTCCTGTAGGAGTCAGTGGTTGTGTTAAAAGACTTTTCATCCATAAAATGTGTAAAACTTTTAAATGGATTAGCAGCTTGAGATTCTTTTCCTCATAGAAACGTTCCCTTCTGTGCAGAAATTACTATTGTATACTGAGTATCTCAGTTTCCTTTATTACAGCTGGAGAAGACATTTGATTCAAGAAGCTCAGCTGTTTATTTTTATGTCATTAGTGCTTGGCCTTTTCATAGCTGCTTCAGGGAATAAGAGAAGAGGCTGCTGGTGACATCTTCACTATTTCTCTGTATTCTGTTTTCAGGCTTGCAGCCATCAATAGCATTGATGTCTTTAATGATTTTTTTTTCAGTTGTCCCAATGGCATTAAAAAAGTGTATTATGAAATTTTCATTTGGCTGATGAACTAGAAATATCTCACCAGTCAGAGCAATATTGCTATTACCATTCACATACCCCAAGTAAGTTTTCTGACTATTATTTTCTGGAAACTACATAGCCTGTCATATGAAATGGGAAGACTTTGTTATGCAGTCAGAAGGAAATCACTTAAGTTTTAGATAATTGCTAGTTTTACTTATTTGTCATTTTTAGTAACAAATGGAAGAATTGTAACTCTGAGCCAACCAACTGTGTGAAATTACAGCTCACACAGGCTGATATTTTTCTCCTGTATCATTTAGGTTCCTCTGCAACACTGGAGTTTCTGTATGAATTGCAATATCAATCAGATGAAATTAGATCTCAGCTTGAGTCTTTGGTTGGTATACAGCTGCTTGAAAAGGAATGGGATACAGAATCCAGAATTGTAACGCTTATCTTTAATGTGGTGTTTGCACCTAGCAAACCAATGAGGTAAGATCCTGTTCCTTGCTACCAAAACAACATGTAATGAAATCCTGTCTGTTCACTTTTACTTATATAATCATTGCCCTGCATTCTTTTCCTTGTTTTGTTTTCACCTCTGAGTTCTGATGGTTTAGATTTTCTCCCTTGCTGCTTCTCAGTATGATATCTTTGGTGTTAAAACTGACAGTATTTTTTTTAGTGCCTGTGAGGTAGTTCTGTTGAGTTGCTTCCATAGTCTGTGTGTGTGCATCATTTTACTTCTAAACATTGGAGCATTGAAAGACTTCAGATGAAAATTACTTGTTCTTATAATTCATAAAAAACATACAAACAAGATGGTCTATCAGTCTTGGAAAGCTTTTCCTAAACAACCATGTGTGCATATTCTTTGACTGGGTGGGATAGTTGAATTTGAAATTAGATTGTACTGCCCCAGTAACAATGATCCACAGGAAACTATTCTTTTTTAAAATTGTGACGTGACAAATGATGTATGTGCTTTGTTGTACATAGGAACATCTCCCTTCTTTAAATGGAAATGTTGAAGGGAGATTTTTTTTGAGACAGGGAAGTTGCCCCTTCCTTTGGTACAGTCAAATGTTGGTCAGGAGGAGACTGAAAAGAAGCTTTAGTGACCTGTAGGCACCAGGTAAATCCAGAGTCCTGACATTACCAGGAGTGTTAGGGAGCAGTCACTGGTGAATATCATGGATTGCATGAAAAAGTTTATCTTTAGGAGGCAGGAGGTTATTCTTTATTTGCAGCAGTCCAGAAGATTAATGAAATAAACAAAAAGCAAATGTTTAGGAAGAATGATCCACCCACCCAGTTCAGTGTCATTGTGTCAGAGGAAGATGAATTTAGAAAGCCTTTTCATTTCTACTCTCTCATTTTAATTTTATTTTTTGATTTGGTTTGCATTTTTTTTTTGTGTGTGTACTTGAGACTTAGGCTTCATGCAGAGGACTCAATGGCTGCAATTAATTAGTCTTGTTATCTTCAGAATCTGCAGCACCAACACTCTTACACAGTCCAGAGGCATCAGAGTCTGGGATTTTGTTAAATACATAGGTCTTTGTCAGATCAGTTTGATCTTCATATGAGCTGCTGATATGTTCTGGACAAAATTCTCCTCTAACATCACAGTAAATACAGAATAATGAGTAAAATAAAATTAGTTTATTGTGTGATTTTTTTTTTTTTTAATTTGAAAGAGAACAAGCAGAAGAAGAATAAAATCTCATGGCTGTGTCAGGAATGTTACTTTCATATTATGTTCTTTCTTGTAATTTGTTGTAAATATATAGTACTATTTAATCTACATTCCAGTCAAGTTTACCTGATACGTACTATGCCGTGCAAAATTAGGGATGTATTCTGGTTTAAAGTAATTTGGATTTCTATTTTACTGTAGTTTACTTCTACACACTGAAGGATTTTTTTGTAGATTCATCAGTTCATATTTTAGAATATTTTTCCAGGTATTGACTGTTTTTATCTGAAATTTTAAGGAATGAGGCAACTATTGTAGTTCAGTGTACTGCAGGAGGCCTGTGGAAGTTTCCACTGGTGCTCATTGCCACGGAGGCAGAAGTGGATGATGTGATCAACATTGAAGCTGTTGGCCTGAATAAGGAATCCACAGTTGGCTTTAACCTCACAAGCCAGACAAGGTAAAAACTCGCTCAGGAATTCATGCAGTTTTCTTAGGGTATAACTCCTACTCAGACACATTGGTTAGAATAAATTTGGGCAGCAGACACATAACTGGGATGCAGCTATTTCATTATTATTTTCAAGAGCTGCATTGTTTAAGGAATATGGGATTTTGAAGCTTCTTTGTAGAAAACAGAAGCATTCTACATTTAGGCTTTGGCTTAAGGGAAAATTTGTGGAATAGGTCCAGATGTTTATGTTATGACTTTTTTTGCCCTAAAAGGCTTGGGAGAATGTTAAAACGTGTAATACAATGTTTTTTGATGTTAAAGGCTCACTAGTAAAACTTTAAAAGCTAGTACTTTTACTAATAGATTTTTTCCAAGGTACTTTATGCTTAAACCAAGCTAAAAACATTCCCTCACATTGTGCTTTAAAAGAATTTAAATGTGCCGCTCTTTTTAAAGTACTCCTGTTGTATTATGTCTATGAATTCATCTCTACTTCCACTTGCTAAAATAATAGTGTAATTCTTCAGTATTTTGTTACTCTCTTTTTATAAAAATCCTGCAGAAACCTCTGTTAATATATAATTTTACATGTTTCAATTATTTTCTCAGAGTTTTGCAATGTTATAACAAACTTACAATGTCATTTGCATACAGCAGGAAGTCAAGGAATAAATTGTGTGGTAATGATAGATAAGTTTTAAAATATTAAACAGGGAATCTAAATGAATCATAATGCTTACACTCCATGTAGCTTATGGAAGTTTTAAAGTTTATTTTCTTTTAAATTAACTATTTTTACTATATATCTTGAAAGTGGGCCAGATACGCATATTGAGGTTTTCATTGTGGATACATCATCCTTTGGCTTCATCCTCATCAGGAAGAGTATTTGGTTACAACAGATTTTTTTAAACTTATTTCCAAAAGTTGTGTCTCTAAGATGGACAGTTGTTCCAGGTTTTAGATGTCTGTCAGTGATGTTAGTTATTGAACACTGACAAAGGCTTCCACCACAGTGTTCAAGTTAACAGCTTCAGTAGAATGGCTGTTTCAGAAACAAAAATGAAGCAATTGCTCTGGCAATACTGTAATCTCCTGGTAGGTGTTTGATAGTAGTGAAGATTCCTGATGTTCTCCAGAAAGGCGTTATAAAACCTGAGTCTTTATAGTTACATAAAAGAGGAGCTGTGATGGAAGATGGATTCTCTTTTGCCCTTAAACAAATTCCAACTTTATTTTCTATAGCAAGTGTTCCCCCCATACATTTCAAATGCAAAATGTGATGTTTGCATGTACTAAAAAAGCTCTGTGTTATAAACAGTACCAGGAACTGCACTCATTGGGTGCCAGCAGGGCAGGGAGGGGATCCTGCCCCTCTGCTCAGCCCTGCTGAGGATCACCTGGAGCGCTGTGTCCAGTTTGGGGCTCCTCAGGACAGGAGAGACGTGGAGCTCCTGGAGCAGGTTCAGTGGAGGGTGACAAAGATGATGGAGGGCCTGGAGCATCTCAGTGAGGAAAGGCTGAGGGAGCAGGGCCTGTTCAGCCTGGAGATTCCTGAGAGGGGCCCTCATCCCTGTGTGTCAGTGTCTGCAGGGAGGGCTCAGGGCATGGACCAGGCTCTGCTCCCTGGTCCCAGCAATGGGACAGGAGGAACAGGCAGGAGCTGATGGCCAGGAAGTTCCACCTGAATGTGAGGGAGAATTTCTTTCCTCTTTCCTCTTTAATGACCAAACACTAGAACAGATTGCCCAGAGAGAGAGTGAGGAGTCTCCCTCGCTGGAGATCTCCAAGAACTGTCTGGACACAATCCTGTGCTGTGTGCTCTGGGATGACCCTGCTTGAGCAGGGAGGCTGCACCTGATGACCCCCTGTGGTCCCTTCCAGCCTGTCCCATTCTGTGATTTTCTGAACTCCTCTATAAGTTATATATTGCTTTATCTTACCTGTGATTTGCTTGGGAGATTTTGGTGATGGAGATGTTGTATAGAAATAGAACACTCAGCCAACCAACACAGAGTATAGTGGACCTGCAGATTAAAAGGAATTACATAAACAAACCATATATTACAGGTGTAATTTAATGCTTGAATAACTCAAATTATTTAGACTAAAAATAAAACAATGAAATATTAAAACATCATTTAAAAATCTTAAATAGGATACAAAGTGTCATCCTGTAGATCTTCCCTGAAAAAAAAATGATCAGCCCTTTGGAATTTTCTTAGTAATCAATTAGCAGCACAATCCTGTAGAGTTTCAGTTCTGTTATTTTAAGAGAGATGGGATTTTTTTTCTCCCTGCATATATAGATATTGATGTCTTCATATGCTGGACAGCAGCTCATGGCACTGCTGTTTGGGAGAACTGTGGGGGAAAGAGGTGAATTTCTTAGTAACCTGCTAGGGAGGGACTCTGCAGATGTGTCTTTTTCTCCTGCTACTGCCCAGGAGAGAGGGGTTGCACAGCATCACTGAGAACACCTGTGCATCTTTCTGAGCTAGCAGGGTGCATAGTGATGCAGTAAATAGTATTTGAGAACCACAGGCCCTAAAAAAGGCTCAGGAGCTTATTAAGAACAGGTTAAGATTCTTGTAAATATGTATATATATATACACCACATTGAATGAGGATCTTCAGTGCTCCACAATAAACCTATGACATGAATGGGTTTTGCTTTCTTTTCCTTTACAGCTAGTGCAACTCAAATGTGGCCTTTCTCCTTAAATTCCATGTTCCTCTCCTCCCTCTCCACCTCCCCCAAAATCCTCAGTGTGTACAGGATATCTCAGAATGAATTAATGATTTTGGTGTAGTTGCTTTAGGAAGGATGATCAGTTACAAATGGGAGGTCATTGCTACACTCTTCACAATGATCTGCAATAATGAAAGCTCCAGCAGTTCATGAAAATACATAATGCACCCTTTCAATACATTTAAAGTTCACACAATGTGAAACAGCCCAATATCTGCTCCAGAAAATAATGAAAGATACTGAGAATGCAGCTAAACAGTTATATTGCGTGAAGAAAACAAATATATTATATAAAACTATATGCACTTATATCAGTTGGGATAGAGTAGACCAAGATTTTACTTTCAGCTTTAAGAATTCCAAAAGGACATGTTGTTCAAGGGTTTCTTGTATTGGCATTAGCTTGATTAGAGTCAAATAGGCAAATTTCACTTCCTAACTAAGAAAAATCTACCACTTCTTAACATTCCTGCATGGCCTTTTATCATAAATGTAGGTTTAATTCAACACCAGCTGAAATCATTGGCAGCATTTCCACTGGAGTAATCTGTTTTAGTACAGACCTCTAATGTTTGAGATAATATTAGTGCTTGTTTTAATACCAAATGCATTATTGAATGCCAAGGGTTTGCAGAATGACAGCAGTGTTAACCAAAAAGGACAGGATATTATCCTTGGAAATAAAACTTACAGAAATTCATTTGATATCTATCTTAAATTATTGGCCTGTTATTTTAGGTTGAAATCTGTAATTGAAACATAACATAAAAACTCTCAAAGTGATACTTTGCTTAAGAAAACTAGCCATTTCTGTATTTGGCGTACTGAAGATAATTTAATGTATTTTTAACCTATAAAGTTTGGGATCGGGACATTGGTTTTAATACAGAAGTGGGTTTTGGAGGTTATTGACTGCTCTATCTTCCTGTATAGAGTTATTTTGATGGTTGGATTTATTTCTTTACATTAAAATACTGATGTCCAGCTACAGCAGAATGTTACCTTTTGTTTTCCAGGGCAAATACTTTAGTACCCAACATGAGATGTGTGGGATAGATAGATATTTGTGAACTTGGAAATCACAAATTCACTTGGAAATCTTTTGTAAACTACACTACATTGGAAGGTTTAGTCAAGCTGGGGGATAATTCTCTCTTATTTTTTCTGTCTGCTTCTTTCTCATACACAGTTTCCTTTCACCAATTTAGTTCTGTCTTTCCATGTACCTGTTAGTGATTGTTACAATCACGTATGAATTCCCATATACAGTAGAATTTTTCCCCTGTATCCATCCTGACTTGTCACCCCAATCCTGTGTTTATCACAAGCAGGATATTAGGGAAACTTCTTGGATAAACTCCAGCTGCCCCTCAGACGCAGCCCCTGTTGTCACAAAATCAAACAGACTCGTGTTGATGTGATCTCCACAGAGGGGCATCTGCAAAATCCAAGGTTCCACCTGATTATGGAAACAGAGCTAGAATAAAGAGGAAAAAGCCCCAAACTGGTGGGCTGGGGAGATGAGAATAAAGATGAAATTCAGCTTTGAAATGACTGCTTGTGCAGATTTAGTTTTCTTAACTGAAGTTTCATTGGAGATTTTCCTTATTTCTTCTATGCACATTTCCTAGTGCATAGAATAAATATTCAATTAAAAACATTCCTTTGTCACACAAAATTAATTTTAATTCTGAGGAATTAGTGGGCAACCCATTTTATTTCTGTACCCTCCCTTATTTTGAAGGGAAAACAAAACAAAAGTTTACAATTACAATTTTAAGAACTATTTCTATTTGACTCTAATTACTCCTGTATTTCATTAGAACTACCATGAGCCAGGATTAATAAATATGCTGCAAGAAAATGCATTTGGTAAGTGCTCATGCATCCTCTCCTTCACTCTCTCACACATTGCTGTGTGTGTTACTGGCCTGGATTCCTCTGCCAATCTCTTTGTTAGCAGTTCTGCAAAATTCTACCACTAATCTAAAGATGTAATTAGAACACTTTATCTTAGCACTTCCCACACAGTGGCAGCTGCAAAGCACAAATGTTGAATGGGCTCCACTTTTTTGGAGCCTAATGGAAAATATTGATAATGTAAACATTCAGCAGACCTTTCAAAAAGTTCTGATCATCCTTCCTAACAGTACAATACTTGACCTGTCACACATTTAGCCAGGACCTGTATCCAGTCATCAATCAACCTGCAGATAAAAGCACCCCTGGGTACAACAGGGATGAGACAGAAATTCTCTTGTGATGACAGAACCTCGAACTCCTGCTTTGGTTTTACAACATGGGCACAACAAAACTTCTTCTTAGGGTTGGTAAGGCATTCCCTGACAGGCATTTGTCATGCAGTGTTTGCTCATATTTTTTGAAAGTCTTTTAATTTTAAAGCAGCTTTTTCAAAGCCACAGAAGTGATGGCCAGAGTTTTAAAACTTTTCTGATGTCCAGAGTTCAGGATTTAGAATGGTCAATTAAACCAGAGTTGGTTTGGGTATGAAACATAACCCATTTTTATAAATAATCATGAGTTACTAATTTATTTTTCCATTGTAATTTTTTTGTTGATAAGAAATTCTCTAAATCGTATCAAGTCACTAATCACTAATAATTCTATAGTATTTGACAAATACATACAGTTAATAAGTTTTAAGGACTTGGCTGTGTAATAACTGAAATTTCTTCTTTTATCCAACAGATGTTAACTACAAATTACAAGACATTAATTTATATTAGTTATGAGTAACTATTGTTTGAACCATTGAGCTATTGTAACATTTTTCATATCCCTTATTTCTTAATGCAGTTATGTACTTTACAGATAAAGACATTTTGTTACTCTTCTTTTATTAGCAAAAAATACCCAAGCATTTGATCAGAAGGACTACTTGCTGGTATTTTTATGTATGGCTTTTCAAAATGCTGAGTTTTGTAAAGAAACACATTTCTACAGGAATAATTTACTGCTTCAGTAGTTTTGGGAAGAGAAACATTAAACCTATTTTGAGCCTTAATTTGATAAAATTTAATAAATGTTTTCAGTTTTGATAAGTATTTTATAAGGTTTGAAGTGTCATCTCTACAGGAATACAAATCTTAAGTTCTTCTTTAGTTTAAGATATAAGCTGCTATTATTTTTTAGTTTAATAGTTTGAAAATTGTGTAGCGTGAAAACACTGATAAGCATAGACCTCTATTTAAGGACAAGATTAAAGGAGTAATTATAAAAATGTCCATTAAAGACCAGCTCAGTTTCCTTTTTTCCAGGTTGCCATGATTTGATTGTCCAATTATTATTTAAATTCAAATCAGTGTTTACTCTGATCATTATTTGAGTAAGGACAGAGTTCATGTTGTCTGATGGGAGCATCAAACCATTGTGAGAGGAGCTAAGGAAAGACAGAGAGGAAAACACATTCACTTTCTTTGGTTTATAAGGCCTCTGCCCTTACATTTCCTAATTCATTTGTGCTTGGTTCATGTGTGTTTTCATAACTGTACACATCATTAAGCTTTATAAAGTATGATAATATCTGCCCCCCTTCTTGAAAAAGTGCAGACGGCCTCACAACCGCCCTTCATGGCTGAGAAATGACAAGTCAGACATTGACTCCAGAGCTGGTTCACCTGAAGGAGTAATCAAAAAGGATTAATTAAATTTTAATCATTTTAAAAACCATAATTATTAATTTTTAATTATACACTAAATATACAGGCACGGAAAATGATAATGTCTGAAATTCAGGTGCTATTCTGGGAATTTCATCTCCAGATTTCTCTTTATTATAAAAGATGAGAAACAGAAAGCAATTTACTTTTCTTGTGAGGTACTCAGCATGCCAGTTCATCTCCCTAGTGTGAACAGCAGTGAAAGCACTGCTTGCTTTGTCTCAAGGGGCATCTTTAGATTTATTTATAAAACAATGCAAGATTTATCAATGAAAGGTTTCTGTTTCTGATTGTGTGTAATTTTTTAATTTCTGGTTTTTGTACCATCTTCATCAGAATCCCTGCTGGCCTATCATATTATGGCAACACATTTAATTTATTAGGATTTCTATTTTCCATATTTGGACAGAGTTTCTACTCTGAGAAACATTTTGCATCCAGTAGATGCCCTGACTCTTTTGTCTAAAACTGACAGACTTTGACAACAGGGAGGTTTTAGTGATTACATGTGATTATGTGTGTTCATGCAAGTTAGTATGCCTTTATGTATTTTACTCAACATGAAAAAAATTATACCTGCCTCTAGTACCTTGTGATAAAGCTGTCAAGAAGTGTGCAGATTTTATTTAAAGCTTCTTGATTATTTTTTTCTTTCCATTTTTCTTTATGAAAATTAAAATCTGACAAGGGTGATGTTAATAACATTATTTTTCTCTGACTTGGTATATATCTTGTGTGTAATTATAGATGAGTGTTTTGACAATTTCACTTCAAACTGTCTGGTCCCCTTGTCTGGACAAAAACTGTAGCTTTTCCCATCTGTGTTTTCTGACTGTTTTGATGGCTCAGAAAAACTCTGGAACAAGTTACTGTTGCACAACTCCCTGCTAAGAGGCAATTTCTGCAGGAATGGAATCTGTATTTTCCTGTGTCTGCTGTGTAAGCAGTCTGTCCCCTGCCTCATCTCCCCTAGCGTTTCATCACCATGTCTGTAATCCAAGTCCTGCTCTTGGATGTCTTACCAAGCCACCGAGCACTTACTAGGAGTTGTGGTCCCTAACTGTTCACTGGAAAACAGACTGAGCACAGGAGATAGAGAAAGTACTGCCATAAAATGTTCCTGAACCCCGCCAATAGAGCAGTGATGCTGGAAATGAGGATCTGTGCCCAGGTCTCTGTTTTCAGAATGAGGGTTTGAGTCTTTATCTCAGGCATTTTTTATGAGTGCTCTACTCTCTGCTCAGTCTAGATCTGTCACTTCTTTTTGATGCCAGAGCTGCTGTCTGTGTGTAGTAGGTGTGCTCCAGGCATTCACAGCTGAGCACTCCTTGTGGGAAACAAAGATATGAAAATTCAGGGCTTATCTGGCACATGGATGGGAGCTCAGGCCCAGCAGGATTAGTGCTGGTGGCCCAGGGCTATAAACTCAGTGGCACAGCTTTAGGCACCACAAAAAGAGGTTGTTGGCATAAGTTTGATGTCAAGGCTGGAAGACTGGAAATGTAGTTTCAGACATTCAGTACTTTTGCCCACCTTGCTGTCATCTAAAGGAGAAGCCAGGCTAAATCTGCTGATGCACCCAAGTCCAACAGCACTGCTAAATACCAGTTAATTTTTTTGGAGGCAACAGAAGCTTTTTGGTTTCTGTTTTCTGCACTCTTACTGTTTGTTTCTATAAACTGGCAGCATGCCCTTCTTTCATGAGAGCATTTTGAGTATAGCACAACCTTTCCTGAGAACATATTCCAAAAGAGGGCTATTTTTAAACAAAATGACATAGGCCACCCACGGGATAGTGCTTGCCCAGGAAATGTGGAACATTTCCACAGAGGTTTGACTTGCCATAAAATATTAAATTTCATTTCTTGTGGGTATTTTCTTTGAAAAGTGTTATTTCTGGTGTGACAGTCCATGAATAAACAGATTTGAACAGCTTTTCTTTGAGGTGCTGTTAGCTTTTCATTCTTCAGGTTTATCAATGGAAAATGTGTTCCCTCTAAGCATGCACAGTGCTTGCCCTGCTGGACGGTGCCAGGGTGTTGTGGATTAATTTTTGACCATCTCATTGTATTTCTACTTCCAATTTCCTGTATTCTCCTTCTGTCCAGAGAATGATAGAGTTGTTCTCAGCAACACATATAAAGACTAAAAGGAGAATGCCTCACCAGAAAATACAAAAATGTACGTTCTTTTCATGCTGAGAATGTTTATGGCAAGGAGTCCCTGAGGAGTTGTGATGGACAGGCTTTAGTTTGGGACTGGCCTAAGATTGTTTTGTGCTCAGCCACTGTCTTTACCAGGACTAGGGATTTTCTTTGGGTCCAACAGCCCTGCTGTGAACCAAGGCATTAGACAAGATCTGCAGACCTGTGACAGAAATCCTTTGAGATAAGAGATACACAAGACTATCAATAGAGGAACCTAATTATGTTACTGCAAAATCTTAAAATGTTAATCTTATGGGATATGAAAAATGTGAAAACAGTGCTAAAAAGTTACTGTTTTTCATATCTTAATTTCAAGGCTTTCAGAACTCCCTCCTAGTCTAGTAACACTCTTCCAGAATGCAGATTCAGTTCTAGTCATAAACCCTAATAAAATGGGTAGCTTGTCAGTTGTATTTGATTAGAGATTGGAAAAAGGAGTACTTTTAATGGAAAAATGGATTTTCGCTCTGATATGGAATTTGCTTCTATCACTGTTATGATATCTTTACAAGTCAAATGTTTTTTTTCTTAGTGGCAAATGCAATCATTATTCCATAGTTAATATAATATTTATAATAGCATGTAAATGTGTTTGAAATGGAATCCCAGTATGTGGGTCCCTGTGTATAGATAAAGAATTACTACAGAATAACTATTCTGTAAGTAAGAATGCTGTTAACACTCTATCCTCATCCCATGCCATGTTTCCTGACTCATGCCACATGGTGGCCTAGGTGTTAGATTGCAGATAAATTCTGTTAAGGTGCTGTCCATGGCACAACAGGCTCCTGTGCTTTTCTGCAGGTTCCCAGAGCCGTTCACGGCGCACTTTGTGGCGGGCAGCGATCCCGATTTCCTGGTGATGCCCCAGGCTGGAGAACTGCTGCCAGCAGGCACGGAGGGAACCCATATAAGCGTGGGGTACAAGCCCAGGATGTATGGCAGGAAGCAGACAGCAACACTGGTCATCGAGGTAAGCCTTGCCCAGGGCAATGCACACACATTGCCAGGAGGAGAAACCCTGCCCGAGGAGCAGCGCTGGCACACACCCACTGCAGGGGCTGTGATGGTTTTGCTGCTCCTCACAATGGACAGGAGTAAAACTAAATTTGGAGAGTTGGTTGATGACGAGCTGGAAAAACACACTGCATTTTACCCTGTACTTTACACTGTGTTACAATTTCTACATTATCCTTTTGCCATCAGCACCACTTAATCTTGATACGTTTGCCCCAACTCCATAGACAACAAGACTTTCACAGAGAATCAAAATAATCCTCTTAAGAACTAGTGAAGAATATAAAAGTAATTGAAGATGTGAAGCCTGGGTTATTGATTTTAATTGTATTATATATCTTACATGATCAAAGGCTCCAAGAAGGCAGGTGCCAAACAGTGGAAGAGAGAATTTCAGAGCACAAAGTCAGAAATAGCTCTTTTGAAGCAAGATGCAAAATAAACAAAAAATTATTTGCAACCAAATAGACTGTATAAGTGTGAAGGTCAGGAAACATTTGAAGGCATGTGTTCCTTCAGCAATTAAAATGCTCTCAGAAACCAATTTTCAAGTTTTAAGTTATTCTTTAGAAGGAATCTGTTGAAAACACACAGCAGGGGTAAACACCCCACATTCTCTATAAATCATGATTTGTACTTTGAGTCCTTTCACTGCATGCTGGTAGTGTTTTCAGACTACTATATTAGAAGGGAAAGAGCAGTATTGATTTAAGAAATAGGATGGTCAAACAAAGTTGATAAAAAGATGCATGGCACATCACTACAGTGTTTTATCTCTATCAGTGATAACTTGTATAACAGTAAATAAGAAATTCAAATCCTGGAAAAAACAAGGTCCTTCAATCCCTCCTACTTGTTTTCTTTTACTGTATTACATGTTTGATTAATATAATCTCTTTACATAAACAGCAATTATGCTTATCACTCTTCCATTTGAAAAACAAGATAACTTACTGAATATATTCTGTATTTTGTGTTTACAAAGTGCTGTATGACACAGCTACAGAGCTCAGAAACTTCTAATGAAGTTTTGGAACTGAACTCCTGTTTTCAGGCATGGCACATACAAATGCTCTAGCTATGCTTGTCCTTGGCTTAGCTCTCATCACTAACAAGGAGATTTAGCCAAAAATCTGTCTGGAATGGGACAAACCAAATGATCAAAGGTTATTATTAGCATTTTAAGAACTCAGGCAGTAATCCAGAATTTTCTTTTAGGAATTTAGCAGCATGGATGGCCTGTGTCTAATTGGATTTTTAAGCTACATGCACTCACACCTCAGTCCCTGGTTATGATCTAGGCAGACAGCTCTTTACATCTCCACCTTTGCTACTGTGTGTGGCTGCAGTAAATCAGTCATTCATACATATTACATACATCTATATATTGCAGATAACATCTCATTGTATCTATTCCTGGACATTTAAAAAAGCATCAAGGATTCTTGATGTTCATAAGCACATTTTGGACCTATATAACTCCTATATTACGGTCTGTTAGAGTTGTCAGAATTAAGTGGTTTCAGTAATGTTTTGTTGAGGTTTGTGTTCTCTTTGCTCTTTTTGGTAGCTCTGTTTTGCACTCCAGACCTCCTCCTTTCTGCTCCACACAAGCTTTAATTCCTGCAGTTCTAATGGAAGGCAGAGCATCTGTGGCTGGGTGTGATTCAGTGCTGTGCTCTCAGCACTGACCCAAAATAAGGTTTAATGACATGTTGGGAATACCTGAGACTCATTTCTGCCTTTTGTGTTTGTGAAATCATTTTCATTAGTGACCTGAGGGAGACAGACTTAGTTAGATATATTAAATAAAAGCAGTATTAAATCATTCTTATTTGGGGAATAACAATGGAGGTAGTGAAATGCAATTAGTGTTTGACCTAACACTGAAGAACCTTTCTTGCATGTATCCTCTCTAGCCAATATATTGGCTGAGGCTTTGGGGTATTTTTAGAAATGTTGAAGAAGTTTCTTTTCTTTTGCACTGCCTCTCTTCTGCTGCTGCTGTAATAAAGGATTACAGTGCTCTTACTTTAAAATGTCTTTCACATTTCCAAGGGTAAAGTCATAGTCCTAACACTAACATATTTTTATTATTAAATTCTTTGAACAGTGAGTAGCAGATTTGTAATTTTTGTGTGTTTCAATGAACAGTGATAATTAAGCTGTAAAATAGCAGAGATAGCAGTGTAAGTTCTTTGGTTTATGTTCATCATTACAATTGTGTTGTAAAGGAAAATGAGAGGTTAAGATTATGGAGAAAGAGCCTACAGTCATATTTTTCTCATTTGTTTTGCACATTAAAACCGAACATTGTATGTACAAATTTTTCTTTTGTTTTATTACCCTGCTGAGAACCTAATGCTGAGAAGCTAATTAGCATTAACATATATGTAACACTCTGTCTGTACCAGAACTTAGTGTGTACATTTTATTAACTGAATGTATATATATATAATCAAAATCATATTGTCTAATTTACATTTCTGCACATGAGTCAGATATTTTGTGGGATATGATATGGATTCTTTGAGACTTAATATTCATGAATACTTACAGTAGATTTTATTAACGGCAGGAAACCTTAATTACTTTGCTGAAGCAGTTAAAGTTCCTTAACCATCATTAAAACTTCTGTTCTCAGTCAACTACATATCAAAACAATTGAAGTCAGGTAATTATTTAAATAGCTGCTAGGAATCAATTTTGCAGAAGTGACATAGAAAATTACTTAAAAATTTTATGTAGATCAAAGAATGAACTATTACAAAGAGGCAGTAAGGAAAATAATCATGCTCGTTTCTTTGGAAAAGCTTGTAGCTTTGAATGAGGACATCACAACCAAATTGAGCTACAGGTAAGAAACAGCGAAATGGTGCCTGAACTGTATTTTTAATAGGTATTTTTCCATAATCAAACTTCTAAATTCAGAATTGCCTTCATAAACAGTGCAGTTCTGACTGAACAAAAAATATTACCCCTGATGATAAATAAGTGAAGAGAGCACAATTCTCAGATAAACTGGGGAAGAGGAGACTCAGAGGTGACCTTATCACTCTCTCCAGTTTCATGAAGGGTGACTGTGGTCAGGTGGGGTTGGTCTCTTTCTCCAGGCAGCACTGACAGAACAAGAGGACACAGCCTCAAGCTGTGCCAAGAGAAATTTAGGCTGGATATTAGGAAAACTTTTTTTACAGAAAGGGTAATAAAGCATTGGAATGGTCTACCTGGGGAGGTGGTGGATTCACCATCCCTGGATGCATTTAAAAAAAGACTGGATGTGGCAGTGGGTGCCATGGTTTAGTTGGGGTTGGGGTTGGGTTGGACTTGATGATCCTGGAGGTCTCTTCCAACCCAGTGATTGTGTGATTGTGTGATTGTGTGATTGTGTGTAACTGTAAAGTGCTGTCAGGACAGAAGGGACTTCCTGAGCCACAGTGACACCCCAGAGCTGTGATGTGCCAGAGCTGAGGGATGTCAGCGTGCAGCTGGGGCAGGAATCACAGCCAGACTCAAGGTGGAGCAGGCAGGAGGCTGAGAATCCTCGACAAAGGGCATATTCCTGTTGGCTTGCAGTTAATTTCCCTTCACTGTGCTGAATTCAGCTGGAGACCAGAGCAATTGCTTTGTAATTCATGTGTGAGGCTTCTGAGATATTCTAAAGCAGAAGGCACACACAATAAGTCTTAAATGATAAAATAGGTGTCAGAGTGAACCAGATTGCAGGTAACATTATCAAGCCCTCCAGAAGTCAGGCTTGTGCACCTTTATTACTGAATAATCACCAACTTAGCCTATGGAAGATAGCATATCAAAACCATTTGTCATGCTGTTCTGCAAATAAATGATGCAGTGTGCCAGCTACTGTACCCAGGTGTGGTTTCTCTAAACTTGTCTGTGCAAACTTGCATATCTTAACAGCAAACAGTGCTGTTACATATTCAGCAGCTTGCTGAAACTGCCTTGTTCCTGGTGGATTTCTTAATTACCATACTTTAATGTTATTTTAAATTGTATCTCTTGAAAAGAATGAGCAAGGAAAAATGTAACTAACTTACTAGAATAATTGAAGTAGCTCCCCTTTAAATAGCATACATGCTGGTGTCAGCTTGAGTTTTAGGATTGCAAGCAGAGTGCAGAATCGGTACTCAACATTTTTGATTCACAAGCAGGGGGAAAGGTTACTTTGCTTATTGAGACTTACAGGTCTGGTAATGGCAAAAGGTGATAATAATGTGGGAACCATTTCTGTAAAAGGGTATTCAGACCATTGTCAGTCCTGGAGGATTCTGATTGTTTAATGTCTAAGCAATGTTGTGAAACACCTAATATTTGAAGTGCAGAAATCAATTAAGTAAATTTTAATTATATCTGGAAGTGTTCTTTAAGCTAAGACAATCATTCTTAGCCACCTACTTCATTAGAAATTGGTCAGAGCCTGGATGGGCATTTGTCTGCTTGTGGGAGATGGTTCTTATTGCTTTGGGTTTTTTCTTCTTCTTTCCTCACTTATTAAACTGTCTTGTCTTGATCCATGAGTTTTCTTGCCTTCGCTCTTCCCTTACACATTTCCCATAAAAGTTTGGTTTCATTGCATTCTGTATACACTGATTGTAATTGGTCATTTTTTTGTTTGTATAACAAAACACTGCAGTATAAATTAATGCCTGGGAAATATTTGATGCAATACCTGTAATTTCCTGTGGTTTAACTTTTTTAGGAAGTCTTGCAAATTTTATTTTGATTTTTCTGAGTTAACACTGGTTGGAAGCTAACTAGAATACAATATTCCTTTAATCCCTGATCCTTGCTCCCAATCCCTTTCCTAACACAGGTTGCTTTGGCAATTATTTATGATTTACATCAGTAGCACTTCCAGCCTACAGTGAACACCCATGGATAATCTGTGTTTTGCAAATTAATCCTATGAATCACGAGGCGTCAGTAAAAATGGGTTGGATACCAAACAAATAGATTTTTATATAAATTATTTGATGACTGTTACCAGTATTGGCTGAATAATATGCTTCATGAACATTACTCAGTCAGCCATCAGAATGATTGAATGACTTACTTGAATAACTTACATTATTTAATAAAAAGTGGCAGTGTGTGTCACATTTTTTAATTGTTAAAAACATTTTTCGGAGAGATTTAGCTCAGTTGCTGGCCATAACTCCAGTCAGGTGAGCCAAATTGTTATTCTCTTCCCATTTTGATTCAGGTATATTGAGCTTTTGAAAAAAGAAAGTTGTTCTTTTCAACAAGAAATCCTCCCTCAGATTGTCAAGGACATTCAGAATACGATCTGCTCTTTCTTCTTAAATTGTGTGTGAAATAGGCCTAGATATGCATCACAGGGAGCCTGGATTCTTAACAACCTGTGTTTGTATCAGACATATCTTCTTAGCAGAGATTCTCTTTTGTAATTCTGTTCTAGTCATAGTACAGATTGCAGCAGATTTGATACCTTCATCTTTAGACTTTGTTACTACCAGAGCTAGCATTGGAATTATTCCAAATTTGATACAATAAACTGCATTGCCTTAAAAATAGGAAGAGCTCCTCTGATTTGGGAAATTCAGCCTGCTTTTGAGGCAGGCAAATACTGATTGTAAATCAAATATTCCATCATAATTCTGTGATCATATGTGGATGACCTTTGAAAGTCTCTCTTCCTCCTCTCCACCATTCCAGAAAAGTCTGAAACTGTGATGATCTGTGTTTTCCTTTGCTGTGACGTGTCTGGCCTGGAAACCCAGAGCAGCAGTTTTGAGGCACTTGCATGAATTGTGAAGATGATAGATTTGCTCTTGCTGCAGTTTTCATATTGTTTAGAATAATTACCAAAGTTAAGCTTTACAGACTTATCCCAAAAAAAATACTTACGGCTTGTGCAACTGATAATTGTGCCCTTGGAAATTAAGTATTGAAGTAAAATAGATGTTTGTGGTTGCCTAAGGTTTACTGAAAATTACTTAAATTTAAGTTCCTCGAAAATTCTGATTTCTGGGTGGTTCTAATGCTAAACAAAGAACCTCAAGTTATGTTGACAATGACAGTAACTTTTCCATGTGTGTGACACTCGTTTCCCCTTTGGCAGAAAATGCTGAGCTTACATTACACAACAGGAGATTTTTTCACTTAAATACACAGTTTTTTCTTGATGATTGTCTCCAGTAGTCTTGGATGATGGCACATGATTTACAATAGGTGAACTATCATAGTTAAAGATAAGATATTAGGGTGGAGTTGCAATGTCTCCTGCTACAGAACACCTGACACAGCAACAGAATAGGCAGCTTTATTCGACAGGTCAAGCCATAACTCTTTTTTTTTTTCAATGGACACACAATCCAGGATATTTCTAGGGCAAACAGGAAATTAATAAAAGGTTATTACTACCCAGAAGTCTGTATCTATTGTTTGATGCTGATGATAAGGGAAGCTGAGAGATGGCATAGCCCACCACAGACTTTTTGTTAAATCCCACTATTACTAATACTATAGACAGTCAAGTCACCATGTATATGGATTTCATGAACAAAAAATATTTTAGCAACTTTCTACTCAGTTTAAGTCACTGGCTGAAACACCTTTCAGATCTTTTCTCTGACTTTGAAATAATCCATGAGACTTGCACAAAGTGAATATGACCCTGAGGTTAAATTACCTTTAAACTAAATCATTCATCTGCTTTATTAAAGAAAGATAAACTGTTTAATTTTGCATTAAAGTTAATAAAATAATGAGCTAGCTTTGGAGAGTCACTTCTCTTAAATGACAGCTTTATCTTTGGACATAAGATTTGGATGCTGGTTCTTGTCACACCTGCTTTTTGCTGGCTTTTGCTTTTACCTTTACAGACAGTAGAGTTACTAGTTCATTTCAGAGTATTAAATAAGGTTGAGAATAAAGATGAGTTAATCTGCCTGTTTTACAGAGAATAATATTCAATTTAAATGAGATTTTGATTTTAGTGGGATAGTAATGAAAATTTTGAAAAACTATGCATGCATGGTGAAATATCTACTGAGTTCTCATTTACTAATCTTGCTGGAATAAGGTGAGTCATTCAGCAGACACCATGTCAAATCAGTATTGCCAATTTTCAAGTAGAGGTTTCTTTAAATATACACAGCAAAAACCCCTCATCTATTCTTTCAACATTGATGCAGAAAAGTATAATTCAGTTACCAAAATGGTGGCTAAAGCTACAATTAGGGAGTCATATGATGATGGCATTTAGGAGCTTTAAGTGCATGCAGTATATCTGTGAAATAATGTATATGCTGTATAAGTGCACAGCAGAGCACAAAGCCTGAGCCGAAGAGTTTATGGTTTAATGTTCTGAAACTTCTTTTTGTTGAATATCTGCATTATAAATTCAAAACTGCTTGCAATGATACTCCTTAAATATAATTTAGCACTGAACAGGGTCACAATTAGAATGGTAGGAAGAAGCATATGAAAGATAACAAAGATAAACATAATAGATTCAAACTTTTTCAGTGGCAAGTAGAAAACTGATGTAACAAAACATAGTAAAGTCAAAGAAACATTTTACCATGCTCTTTTCCCCTCTTCTGTATGTTGCTGTAAATATGGGATGACTCCAAAGAAAGCTGGAGGTGGAGAAAGTTCACTGCTCATCTCTGGCTTTTGTAGTGACTTACCTAGACCATGATGAAATGACAGAATGCAGTAAATAACAAGACAAATATACACACTGTGCTTTGGAGATGGCTGATAGCGTTTATGGTGTGTGAAAATCTGTCACAGTTTGTGTGGATATTGTGGCATCTCTGCACAGGCCAGATCTGGCTGGGGTAGGGACATGGGCAGCAGCAGAGCAGGAGCAGAGCTCACACTGCAGTGAGCAAATGGCCACAAATCCAGAGTGTCAGAAGCTGGACTGTCAGCTGAGGGAAAGACTCAGGAGCTTTGAGGGGTGCCTGTGGCACTGGTTTCCAGAGCAAATTGAGGGCATATCAGCCATTCTGACCTTTTGTTTCTCAGATGAAGAATGACACTGGTGTTGGGTGTAATGTGTCTGTCTACAATTGATTGTTCTAAGGATTAAGTTAGCTTTAAATGGGAGATGAATTCCATGAAGTCCAACTCCTGCTGTAATACAAGACTCTGTGACCCTGTGAGCTGTGTCCCTGTGGTTCAACACAACAGGAGAGCACCAAAAACCTGCTCTGGAACCACTGCTGTGTCCTGTGGAAAGGCAGACCTGGGGAATTTGGAAATATCACTTATTTCATGTGACCATCCTGCTCTGAGACCGCAAAGTTAGAGAGTCTGGTGTGTTCTGTGTACTGTTCATGTTCTGTATAAAAGCCAAATTTCACTTGTATGAATATATTTCAATAGACTTATACATGCCATATTTTTACTCAGTCTTCCTCTATGAGTTCTATCTCAGAAGGAGAAAAAGATCTCCAAACATAAAACCTGGGATTTTCAGTCACTAAGTGTGAGGGAATTGATGACAGTCTGTGCCTGAAGTGGGCACACAGATGATAGAGATACTTTGTCCTTTTGCACAGTACAAAACTGGACATAATGACACATCATTTGAGATTCTGTAATATCTTCTGGGTTTGTAATATTTCTGTTGTTAGTCTGCAGCTTTGGGTTGGTTTTTAAAAAAAGATAATAGAAGACTAAAGCCCAGGAACATACCTTTTTCCAGATGTAATGACAGGAAAGTGCCAGAGACTTGGAATAAAGACCTGTTTTCAAAAATTAAAGTGATAGGTTATGAAAGGAAAATGATTGGAAGATCTGCAAAAATTACACACGAGTTTTTAACAACCAAAATTCTGTTTCAGGACAAATGAAGCCATGGCAGATAGAGAGCAGTATCCCCTAATATTCATAGAAATAAAAGTCCTTGAACATGGATAGATGGAATCTGTAGTAAGAATCAGGACCACGTACTCAGGAAGAATCAAGTATTCAAGCATTACAAGACATGACATGGAAACATATGTTCCACTCCTGGAGACCGGTTATAAACAGAGAGCAAATGAAGAGTGTCATTTTCAATCCACATAAATGTGCCTCAAACTAGAGATTCCAACATGAAGCTTCAATTCTCTTGTGCATACTCTGAATCCTTTGCTCTGAGTTTTGTTCATTGTTTTAATGTGAAAATCCCACCATTTGATAATACCATTGTTAGAGATGATAGAGCTGCAAGTGAATCCTACAGTGCAAACATGAGGCTTTTATGTTGGAGTATGGAATAGTCACCTTTGAAAAACATACAGAGCTCTTCAAAAACATACAGACCTCTGGGATTTTTAAATAAAAAAGGAATTTTAGATCAGCCAGGGAAGGTAAATTTCTCATCTTTGTTATGCCTGGTTCTGAATAAAGCTGAACGTGATTTCAGTTTCAGATTTTGTGTTCCAGGAGTGCAATTCTCATTCTGTGTTATTCCAGTGCATTACATGGAAATGGCCAAATATCTTTTGAAATCGATGTTGCATCTTAAATCACTGATGAATTTTCAGGGTATTTGATCATTGATTTTTTTGATTTTTCCTTTCTCTGTTCATTTTCAGACACAATCAATGCAGTGGACATATGTAATCAATGGGCTTCCTCCTCAGACTGTACCACCTACAGTGGCAGCAAAAGTCGTTTGCACCAGCAGCTACACAGGATCCTCCACAGCCCAACAGCGCAATTTTGTACGAGAAAATCTGAAACTTATAACCACTGGAGCATCCTCTCCAATCAAAGGAGCACCTTTGGTCCTTAGGAAAAAATAGAGAAATTTATAATCTGTTAATTTTTTGGGTTGAGAGAACAAATAAATTCTGCAGATTAAAAAAAATATGGTTTGTTAAATTTTTTTTAAGCAGGTATGGTATGCACAGATTGTATGTTCTGTGTGGAAAACTCAGAGTGTCTGAGCCCTAGTAATATTCCTGTTCTTCTATAAGGGATTTTGGATACCTAACAATTGATTTATGTCATAACGATGTCAGCAAGTTCAGAGAAAGAACTTTGAGTTTAAAAAAAAATATGTCTGAAGATTGGGTAACTCAAATTAATGCTTTGCTGTCTAAAGGATGTTGGTTTAATAAGACTGTAATAGGAAATTTCAGTGAACATTCTGTGTGATGTTCAGCACATTACACCCATGCAAACCAAGCAGGTAAAAACAATCCCTATTGTCTTCCACAAGAAAATCCTTACCTTTTCTTGCCTTGGCAAATTTCATTAATTAGGACATCTTTGTTGTGTATAAAATAACCATCTTGTTTTATTCATCCCATACCATTTCAAGTCTTTGATAATTATACATAACACAGAAGTGAAATAAAATGTCCTGCTGCAGTAATTTTATGTCAGGTATATTTTATACAGTGCTTTAGATTATTAACATACAGAAGGCTATGAGAAGTCAGTGAGGAATGAAGACAGATTTTCCTTTTTTTCTTAGAATAAACAAATCAGAGGTGCTATCTCTAGTGTGTTTCTATTTTAATTCTTTAGATGGGAATTCAGGCTTTCTCTGCTCTTGGTATAATGGGGAAAATGAGATCTATGCAGACATTCTTTTTAAGATCATTGGATGGGTAACTCCTGACTCCTTTCTTCACTGAGATTGTTTTTCCTGATTTTACTAACTGAACATAAATTGTATTTGTGCCTTTATTTGGATGGCAAAATGTACTTTGACAAAAAGATGGCTTGGCACAGATAAAGTGCCTCCTTGGCTCCAGTACAGAACGAGCATCCCTGCTCAGGAATGGAGAGCCTGAGAACAACCTATGTAGGTCAGGGCAAATGAGCACCAATAAAACCCTTTTACTGCAATGGGCTTGAGGATTTTGTTTATGCCACACATTTTTAGAGGAGCTATTACAGAAAATGTTTGGGACACATAAAACAGCAATGGTGCTGTTTAATACCTCCTTCTAAATGCAGGGTGTCCCATTTTGGTCAGAAACCAGGTAATCTGAAGTGAAAATAAAATCAGCTTTATAAATTCAGTGCACAACTCTGGAAAGATCCTGTCCATACTGATACCTCTGGAAGACATTGAGAAAGAAGCTGTTGTAATATTTATCTTAAATGCTGCTGAGACCACAAAAGCAGCTGGATTTCATAAGAAGGCTCTATCTGCATAAATAAATGAAGCAAGTGTTTCTCTGACCATAACAAATCAGAATTTATGGATCAGCAGTGGTTTCACAACTAATGATCGATGTTCTGGAAATATTTTATTGACATCTTTTTGTAAAAGATTTTTTATCCTTATTTAACTCCTTTAAAGTTATGCTTTCCTATTTTAAGTGGCACTTTTTTGCAAGATGCACAAAATTTTGTAATTCTCCCAGAAATGGATTAGCAGGTGGTTTAGAGGTGAATCACTTAAAAATTACATGGTGCTCACTCCAGAAATTTTATGCCCAATTTACTTGCCTGCACTTGCAAATTTTGTCATACATCTAAACATTTTAAACATCCATGGGAAAATTTGCAATATAATAGTACCAGGGGGGTGTTTTCAAAGGAACCATTTATATTATCTATTTTAAAAGGGATGAATGCATAATCTGTGCTTACAGGACAAAATTACATGTTTTTTTTTCAATGTGTGCAAGGTCAGTTCTGAGCTGTGCAAGATATGCCATTGTCAGCTGAATTTGGACCTAATATTGAAAATGTATTTTTTTAATTTTTTATAGTTTAAGACAGAACTAAGCATATTTCTTCTAATATTGAGAATATAATTGCAAAGGTGATTTAAAAAAAGACCACTTCAGCTGTGTGGGTGTAGCATACAGTGTTTTACATAATATCTGCATGCATTTATGGATTACAATGACTATATAGACTATTAAAAATAAATTCATTTTTACTTCTTAGCTTGCTATTTTTCACTTCCATCACAGAGATGACAGCATTATTTGTAATGCAAGGAATAATTCCAAGTATATCACTTAAAATACAGTTTCTAAGCAGCAGCACTGGAAGATTTCCAGAATGATAACTTGTATTCATTATTTGCTTCCTCCTCTTTACTATAATTACTGAGCCATTTTGAAAATATTAGTGTTTCAAATCCTCGAAGGAAAGGTCTGGCATAGGAGAAGATTACAAAATTCTGGGGTTTTTTACTTAAATATTTCACTTCAAAGCTTTTGGACCCACCATTAAATGTGAGCTTCAGAAGAGCTGGGCAAGATGCTCACCATCACTCTGCACCCTAAAAATGTAATCTGCAGAGGAATGCAGCTGCTGGAGATGGAGCTAAACACCATTGCTGCAGTCAGGGCTCAGGTCTGGAAAAAAAGCAGCCCAAATAATTTAGCTTTGAATTAATTCTAAATTACTGTTCATTATCATAATCTTAAAAGGCAATGAGAAAGAATGAACACAGCCTCGAGTTATGGCTTTTGAAGATGCCCTTACATTTTTTTCTGTGCTCTCGTGCCACATCAGTAACCAGTAGGAAACAGCCACTGTCAGTAACCAGTAGGAAAAAAACCCCAAAACTTTGTTTCTCCACATTAGAATACCCATCAGGATCCTTTTCTTCTGAAAAGGAAAAAAAAAGAAGTTTTTCCCTTTACAATAATCTGTGTAGGCACAGCAGAATCTCAGGGAAATGAGGAGGTGCTTGTTATTACTGTAAATAATAAATTATTGGTTATTACTGTAAATTTATTTACTGTAAATAATAGCTCCTAATTATAGCTCCTAATAAATTATTATTGTAAATAATAGCTCCTAAACAATTATTGGTTATTACTGTAAATTTATTTACTGTAAGTAATAGCTGCTAATTTCTCAGTGCTAATACCAATTAGTGATCTAAAATTACACCTGACCCCAGTTATATGTTTTGAGTCATAGAAATACCTAATTGATAAAACACAAGAAGTTTTTTGAAGTCATTTATGGCCAAATGTTTTAATCACAGTCTTACATGCCCCCCACGAGTCAGCTGTGCACTCCTTGCTGGTGGCTTGGCAGAAATGCTGATTGTCTGACCAGGGAAGTCCCCATGTGTTTATTTGTATTTCTTCCTCCCTTCTCTCTCTATGCCTCACTATACTGATCCATCTATCAGAATAATTAATCCAAGGACTAAAACCTTATGAGGCAACACCACTGTGTATCACAGAACTCGTTAGTTTGGGAGTGAGGTCTGTGTTTAAATTGGTTCAGATGCAGTGGAGCTTTTGCAGCTCCTGGTTTTATGTGACATGTCCAGCGGTGGGGACAGTCTGCCCTGGGGGCTGCAGCATTGTACACTCAGAGCAGTGGCTTCAAAGCAATCACCTTCTAATAGTTTGCATTTTGGCTGAGCTTTCCTTGGCACAGTGCACACAGGAGGGTGGCAGCAGGGTGACGTGGAGCTGCCATCAGCAGCTCAGCTTGGAGAGGGTTTTGCACAGATTTCAATAATGCTTGTTCTATTCGTGTCTGGCTCACCACGGGATCAATGACACTCGAAGGCTGTTTAATACCTGATCTCTCTCACAAGATACAAAAAGGTTTAGAAGTATCAAAACTGCCCATCGAAAATAATAGAAGGTCAGCATTAACTCCTGTGCCAGCGTGGGTTTTGTCAGAATCAGGAGAATGGGGAGATAAAGGCTGCTTTGAGCACAGGAGGTAATCATGATCAGGTAAAGAGCCCACAGTGCCCTATCCATTCCTGCTGCAAGGAAAGGGATTCTTTCCATGCTGCTCTTTGGGACTGAAGCCAGGTTAGCAGAGGACAAAATGCTGAACCAACAATGCTCTTACTTTGGTGAAATACCACGGCAGCAACCAAATCTGAGCATGCACTTTTTTCCTCTTTCATCACAAACCCAAGCTAGCAGAAGAAATAGAAAGTTGTGACTCACCCTGCAAATAGCAAACACTGGGGAAAATATTGCTGGATATTAATAGATATTCCTAGGAGGAAGGCTTAATATTTAGAATAAGAGAGAAAATCCCTGGCTTTGCCTTGCTATTTATTTGCTTGTGAGGCGTTTCACAATTTTATTTCTCCCTGCAGTGACTGCTCATTCTAAAATAAATGACTGAACAGTGCTTTACTGCTGACACAGATCACAGTTTGTTGCTAATGGAATGTTAACTGCTTTTTAAGTGACTCTGAATAAACCTACTGATCCATAGAAGATTCATCTAAAAAGAGATCCAATTCATCTACCAGCTTTTCTGCTTCCACTGTCATGAAACATATTTTTCTGCAGTTCAGTTTACTGCAGTTTCTGTAATACTGGTAGTGTCAGATTTCCTGTAGTAGGATATGTTACATTTTGAGACCATGGCAGGATGACAGTGTGGTGAAGTCCTGGCAGGAATTGATGCCAAGGTCACTGCACAGAAAGGTGTCTAAAAATCACTGCTTGGTGGCTAAGGAAATAAAGACATGGAGCAAGGACAATCTTTGACCTTTTATTTCCCTCGTTATTGTGTGATTAACTTCCTTTCTACAAAGTGTCCAGCTTCTCCTGGTAAAAAAAATAAATAGACTTGGAAACCTGGCAAGTCACTGCTCTTTGCACCATAGCAGTACACAGCAGATGCCAACAAACCAGTCTGGCACAAGTCTGGCACAGGTCTTAAGTGACAAAATCAGAAGTATCAAGAAGGGTAAGGCAACAAAATAAAATCCTTCCAGTTATTAAATGGATAGTGTTGATGTTCATCAATGAGATCCAATTTACCAATCCATATGAAAATCAAAGTCCCAGTTTTCCTATTCACTGTAAGAGGTATCCAGGGTGCCTTTGCTGCAGCCCACAGACCTGATACTGTCAGTGTGAGGTGGGAAGGGTGGCTGTGTCCTGGCTCCACATCTCCTTCAGTCCTCAGTGCTTTCATATTTATAGCACTGAAGTGCAAAATACATATTGCAAATCAATGAGGCCTGCACTTGTAGTTTAAAACAAACAAAAGAACAAACAACCAATGCACCCCCACCCCAAAAAAAGACACCAGAAACTATTTCTTCCACACACCCACCCACAAGATTCTTTAAAAGAAGCATCTCAGGAGACTGATTTTAATTTTGAAGAAACTAGCCTATGAAAAGAAAGATTCCTGATGATCTCTTAATAAACAGACTTCAGGGTGAGGTGTGAAACTTCCACAGTCTTTGATGAGTATAGAATGCATTTTTCTAATATTGTTTAAGTATCATAGGATAGTTTGGGTTGGAAGGGACATTTAAAGGTCATCTAGATCCATCCCCCTTCAATGAACAGGGACATCTTCAACTAGATCAGTTTGCTCACAGCCCCATTTAACCTGACCTTGAATGTTTCCAGATGCATCTGCCACCTCTCTGGACAGCCTGTTCTGGTGTTTCACCACTCTCTTTGTCAAAGATTTCTTCCCTTCATCTAGTCTAAACCTCTTTTAATTCAAAAGCGTTACCCTTTGTCCTATTGCAACAGGCCCTATTGAAAAGTCTGTCCCCATCTTTCATGTAAGTGCCCTGTAAGTACTGAAAGGCTTCAGTGAGGTCACCCTGGAGCCTTTTCCATGTGGAACAACTCCAGCTCCTCAGCCTTTCTGTACCTGAGTAATATTTCATTTATCTGATCATTTTTGTGTCTCTCCTCCAGACTCACACCAACAGGTCTGTGTCTCCAGAGCTGGACAATCGACCAATTCCCCCATAACTATCATTTCTGATACCTGGGATACAGTCCCTGTCAACAATCTGAAACATTTTTGACTGTTTAATATCAATGGAGAAAACAAACCCAAACCCCCTATGTCAACAAGTTGTACTGCCAGCACACCAACTCCATTTAGGAATAGCCCTCTGCAGTGTGTGGTGTATTACAGAGTTAACAAACACATATATGAAGTGAGAATAAAATAGTGATTATTTTTATTCCTTGAAATGTAAAATAAATGTGTATTTGTGGAACCCTGCACTTGGAAAGTCAAGCTGAGTGTGCAGGCAGTCAGGTGTGGGCTTCTGAATCCAGAGCATATGTGTGAGTGTTGGGTTAAATACATGGTAAAGATGGGAACAGCACTGACTCAGCAGCCTTGCATTGCTCCTGGCATGAACTGTTGCATTCAAATGTAAAACTTTTGACTTTAAAATGCTTTTCTGAGCCACGCAGCCACATGGCTAGCATCATTTGGTACTTCCATTTATCACTGTCTTATTTCTGTCCTATATTTGCTATTTTAAAAAGTAAGTAAACAAACTAAATTAAAAGGGGAAAAAAATATGAAAGCCAACACCAAACCAAAAACAAGGCTACCCTGCCTAGGTCTGAGCCTTCCTGTGCTCAGCTACCAGTTCTTCATTTTGGAGCAATTCCTATTGAACCTGGATCTAAATTACACAGAGGAGACAGAGACAAGCAGGCTCACAGCTACAAAATTGAATCCTCATGGTAAAGAAATGTTATTGTATAGAAATATTTGCTGAGGAAACCTCCTTTCTGTTAGGGAACAGCATCTACCCACAGTGGCTGTGATCACTGCCATGTGAGGAATTAATTGCTAGATGACATATTGCTGTACTGAAACATAAATCAGCTGCAGAAACATCGGATTAGCTCATTAAAAAACTTCATTAATTAGGGGTTCAACGTCTGTAAGAGCTGTTTGGTCATTTGCAGGTCACAGAAGTCAAAGTGCCCGAGTTCCATGGTGGGAGGTGGCTGGAATTAGGAACCCTCCCGTGCTCCTCCCTTGGACCATGAGGACAAAAGGCTGCACTGAAGCTGCCTGGGGCTCCCTCCCCTTCCCCTTGTGCTGCCAACATCAGCTGCAGAGTTAAAGCCAGAGCTGTGCTGCTGTTAACAGGAACAGCTGGGGAATATTGCCACTGGGGGTCCTACAGCTTTAAATATAATCAATTCATGGGCTGATATAACCCTTATCTTAACTTTCAGAGTAGGCTGCAAATTATCTCTGCACCTTTCCCCAGGTTTGTATTAAAAGGAATAAATTACAAAGAGGAAATTTGCATTTAGCTTGCTTAGCTGGCTCATGAGAGCTGATAGTGAATTGTGATGCTGCTCTCCATCATCTAGTGCACTGAGAATGATGGTTGGGTGCACTTCCTATCCCTTTTCAAAATGTAAGAGAAAATAAATTACTTGATTATTAACAGAGAGGATCAACAACCAAATCAGGTAGTTTATCAGTGTCTGAATTAATGAATTAAAAGCAGCATGGAGGAGTAAAAACATGAATGTAATGGCCTCATTAGAATTCTTTGGTATGAGAAACTTTGTGAGGAATAGTTCCACCTTAAAGAAAGTGGGACAAGTCAACTGGCACAGAGAACTGACAAGGTTATGGGGGATTATTTAAACTAGAAACAGGAGGAAAAAGTCCAGCAGGTGTGGAGGAACACTTGAGCCAGTCACAGACATCTGCCAGGACTGTCAGCCCTATGACAGTGTCTCTGTCACAATGTAAGGAGTATGAAAAATTATGGTAACATTAGGGGAAGGAACAGTGCAGAGCCCAGCAGTCCATCAAGGAAAATCAGCCAAAGAAATTGTCCAACAATAAAAAGAAATAAATATCAAACAGTTCAAATAACTGATAGAAAGAAACAAAATAAAAACCATATCACCAAGGAATAGTACCTTGAGAGGACTGTTGTAATTCTGGCTGTAAAGTAGAGAAGACAGAATAGTCCTTAACTGCAGTGCAAAGCCATGGCAGTTCTATAAAAATAGATTGAGAGAGTGTTTGGCAGGGAGGAGGCCAGTGAGGAGAGCCAGGAAGGATGAGGGTGCAAGAACTGGTGGCTCCCAAAATGGAAAGAAAACACATTAACAGTGTGACACCACCAGCTGGTGGCTCAAAAGAAGCCACACTGCATTCACAGTGCTGAAGAGGTGCAATTAAAAGAACAAATGCTCCCCCTCCCCATTAAATCAAACACATCTGTATCTGATAAACTTCTGTTCATGTCTTTGATGGACCACAGACAGTCAGGGTGTTAAGAAGAAATAGTTCCCCAACAAAATTCCACTGCATTTGGTTAATTTGCAGTAAATATACAACATAATTAAAGGCCATATCAGGATAGTCTTAGCAAGGCCATGTCTTGGCACACTATATGAAAAGTAGTTCAAGACAATTGAAAATGTACCATTTTTAATATAGTCCAAAAATAACATTAAAAACCCCTGATGTTGAACTCGTGAGCAGATAATAATCATTATTTAAATAAGTAAAACATAGAAATCTCCACTCTGCAATATTCAGTAAAACCAGAAGAAGCCACAGCAGAGCTTTCTGCCCAGAAAGCCACCACAGTCCTGACACAAATACCTCCTTCCATCCCTCACTGTTCTCATTTATAAATACCCCATGGATCTAAACATTAGCATGTAAACACACCAACACACTGCTTTGCCTCTTCCCAAGGCAGAAACACCTCTCTGAGCAAGATGCACAGGGAAATAGAAGGTTAATCAGTGGTTTCCAATCTCACCCACACTCACACATTTCCAACCAGAAGAGATGGTGTGGGGGTGCTGAGGTCACACAGCCCCAGCCTCGGGCTGGAAGAGCACAAGCAGCTGCTGATGAAGGGCTCTGACTGTACCATGAAGAGTTTGGCCTTCCCTGGGAAAAAACATTCAGGACTATAAATTGGGGAAGCCAGTAGCAGTTGCAATCCAAAATGAAACAGCTCCAAAATATCTGGCATTGATTATGTTGCTTCCAGTTAATTACTCTAGCAACTAATTAATGTGCCTGGTGGCGATGATGATCAGCTGTGGGTGCCAGAGAGGTCAGCATGCCTGGAGTCATCTTGCAGCAGTTTCTGCTTGAAGGGGTGCAGATCACAGGTATGGTTTCACACTAGAGGAAAGAAATGAAACCACTCTGGAGTTTGTCAGAATTCAGTGCCCAGATTTCTGTGGGATTTGATTATTCACTTTTCAGTGTCATGTAAGAAAATAACACCATATCCTCATATAATTTATTATGAAATAAACTGTCCTGAATAGCACATAGAAAACTACTGACACTAAAAGTAGAGGGACCCCCTTTGCAAGTGCTTAAATTTACTCTCACCAACAAGTGCTAATATTTTGCCTGTTATTTCCAAAGAATGCAATGATTACTAACATATTTATTCTCATTAGAAGGTGAAATGATGCCAAAGAAGCTTTTCAGCTTTGGAAAAGTGATAATTACATTTTGCTTGTTGGTAAAACACCTTTGGTAACACAGCCTATCATGTTTTAAGATGGGCCTGAGCTACACCTGATTTTTGCTGCTGGGTCACATGTAGGGCCGTGCTGACCAGCTCTTCTGGCAAACCAGATATGTTTCCAAGCATCTGGAATACATTTGTTCAGCTAGCAAACTAACTAGCAACAAAGAAAAAAGACAGGTCTGAGCAGGGAGACTTAACAGGTCTCTGCCCACTTCCACTCTCACAATCCCTGAACAATTTCCATTTATAAAGGAATGAAATTTTAAATCAAGAAAGCAAAATCAAACTAGGCTTCTGAAGAGGTTGAGGAAAAAAAGTGGAAGAGTGTAGCAATGCATTTCCACATCTGAGGAAGTGTTTCTATATAAGTGAAAGAGTTTCAGCTTACCTTGGAACATGTAAGGAAGTTAAACTAAAATTTTCTGTAGCCTGCTCATTGTAGCTGGATCAGTACCAGCACAGAGACAGTGACTGGGCTTTGGAAGTGCATCTCCAAGCCTGGTGCCAATTTCATTGGGCAAAGTGTTAAATAACCCCCCTAAACAATCACATACTAAAGGGGCAGCACAGAGGTGCTCTGGGCTTTTTTGGACTGCCTTAGCCAGTGTAAGAATGTGTTCTGCACTGTGTTCAGCTTGTATTTCTTTGTTCTATTATGTTTATTTTTTTTGTTGTTATTAAACCCTTTTATTGTACAAAGCATGTCCAGAGAAGTTGTCTCACTATTATTAAGCCATTTCTCTGCAAGGCTGGACCCTCAGAGGTATTGGGAACCCCAGCAGAAGAGTTCTGAGAACAGGGAGGCAGAAAAGGGCTGTGCATGTGTGGTTCCTCCTACAAGACCCCAGTGAGGCAACACAGGCTGCTGTGGAGTAATTTGCCACATGCACAAGCTGGGCTGTGACTGCTCAGCTCAAATGCCTGACCAACCCCTGACTGCAAATGGGAAAATAGGTTCTTTTAGGACCTGTTAAAACTGGAGTGCAGGGACAGGAGGAACCATATCCTTCATTTATGAAGTAACTGGAAAAACCCTTTGTTTTATACAGTGCAACCACTACACTGTGAAAAGGGTTTTCACACTGAAGGCACACCTGGCTGAGAGGAGCCCATAAACCATGGAGAATCACAGGATCATTGAGGCTGGAATCATGAGCCCAGCACTGCCAAGGCCACCACTGAACCATGTCCCTGAGTGCCACATCCACAGGTGTCTGAAATACCTCCAGGGATGGCAAATCAGCTGCCCAGCTGCAGCCTGTTGGAATTCTTGACTACCCTTCTGGTGAAGAAATTTTCCTGAATATTCAATCTGAGCCTTCCTAGGCACAACTCAAGAGGTGAAAAGCATCATATGGCTAACGCTGATAGAGTTTGGTTGGCTGGGCAACGTGGAGTGAGTCCTTGGGGATGGGAGTTCTGGCTGAAACAGGGAGTGAGTACCTGATATCTTCTCTCCTCTTGTCTTCAGGAAAATTGGATTTCATGTCACAGATTCCCTTTTCATCATCAATTTCTCCTTATCAGAAAAAAACCTGCAAGCCCCTGTGTTTCAGTTAACTGCCTGATGGTGAAGGAGATAAATGGGGTAGAGCTGGGCTCAGCTCCTGTTAAGTGTCTACAAGTGAAGCAAAGGAAGATTTGCTGTGAGGATCCCTTTGGGTGTCAAGGCAGACATGTGGGAAGCTGGTAAAAATGACACAGTTCCTATGACATGACAACAGCTCTGACTTACGGCCTCACACTTGTTTATTGCCCACAGACTGAGGCAGTCCTTGGGAGTGCAGGATCACTCTTGTTTTGAGTCCAAGCAGTGGCTTGACAGCTACAGGCTGAGATTAGGCTCTGGGGGAATCAGCATGTAAACACTGGGAGATTAATGGTCAATGAATTATAGCCATATGGACAGGACCATTTTTTTTTTCTTTTTTGTGATTGAAGTCCTGTGGACATTTGTGAGAGGAAGCAGCCACCAAGTGCTTCTCACTTTGCACCATGCAGCTGTATTTCAGTGGCAGATGGGGCACTCTGCACTGGTAATTTAACACCAGCTGAGGCCCTCATCTTTCTGGCACGTCTTTGCATGAGTCTTTATGCAGGGCTGAATGAGGATCATGGACACTGCAGCTTTCAAAGTTCAAGACAAAGATGTGCTCTGAAGTGCACCCAAAGCTCCTGGATTTTAAGGCATGGTGGCCACATCAATGTTAATAGCAGGGCAGCCACTCCATGTGTAGAAGCAGTGATACAGGTAGGTGTTCACGAGGGCAGCTGTCCCCAGTGCACTGGTGAGGAGAGGTTTCTAACAGGGTGTGTGTGTCATCCAGGTAATTGGGTGTCTGGGACCATTCCCTTCCCTGGGAAGCCACAGGGAGTCATCTCTAAGCTCTGAGCAAGGCATCTTTTCTCTTCATTGGGTACTTCTCCTAATTAATAAGAAATAGAAATAGATCAAGTTTCACCTTATAGGTCTTCCATAAGGATGAATAAGAGACAGGAAGGACTCTTTTTTGAGATTATTGCAACAAGCCAGTGAATAAAATTGTGATTTATGCTAAATTACTGAAATGCTTAACACTTAAATCTCTCTAGTTTTTGCACACAGCCCGTGAGACAGCCAGAGTAGACAAATGTAGTGAGCACTCCCTGCACTGCTGCAAGGATTTTGGGTATCAGAGCTCAATGTTTTGGGATAACCTGGCCACTGGCTGCTGTCTGCAGCAGGCTGTTCTCCACCAAGTCCAGGAGACACCCCATCAGCAGATCAGCTCTGCTGTGAAGGCAGCTGGGCACAGGCCAGGAAGGGAGGGACTTTGGTACCTCACTCTGACAGCCAAGCTAAGGCAAGCTCTCCACACCTCTGAGCTGGATCCCTAAACAGCAAAGGCATGAGCTTGCCAGTGATGGCCACTTGGCCCAGCTCTTAAATAGCCAGGGAATAAAATCACGAGGAGAAGGGAAAACTGCTTTGATCTCTGGACTAGAGAAATGTGCTCCCCTGCCCTGTGCTGCCAGGTTTCTGAAGGGAGAGACCATGCTGCCTTGCCAGCCTCTCGCTTGGCCACAGTGCCTCAGCTGTTTTGGGTGAGAGGGATTTTGTTCTTACAGGTATCTCTGAAAGGCTGTCCATCTTCACAGCCCAGCAGTGCCTGCTTGAAATTAATCCATCTCCCAAACGAGTGGGACAGGTGGGTCTGCACGGAAGGAGGAGAGCCCTGCTCTCCCCTCCTGGCTGGCAGAACCACGGGCAGAGCAGAGTTGCTGCCAGGGCTGGTGGTACCAGCAGAGCTGTTCCCAGCCAGGAGCAGAGCTGTGCTCACAGAGCTGAACATGCCCTGCCTGCAGGCTGAGGTGTGATGCTGGGGGATGCTGCTGCTTTCCTTTTGAGCCTCTGAGCCCAATCCTCACTCCTGCAGGATATCTGGCAGCACTGGGATAGTTGCTTTCCTAGGGCATGTCCAAATAAAGGCTGTCACCCCCCCTGCCTGGGGGTCAGGGCCTCTCTTCTGAGCCCTTTCTGCCTTCTGCAGAACAGGGGGTGGCAATATTGCCCAGCTCTGGTTTCTGGATGTTGTGCTGTGGGTGGGAACCCACATTCCCTACGAACCCAGGAGCCAGGTTTGGTGCCAGGCTGGCTCTGCCCCCGTGGGGATGGGGTGGGCTGGGGTTTAGAGGGGCTGTGCAGAGCCAGTGTGAGCCAGGCTGCTGCACAGAGGGTTAGTGAGCACTGAGCCACAGAGGCAGGGCACGTGCAGAGCTGCAGGCTCGGGCAGTGACCTGCCCACTCCATCCCTGCACCCTGCTCTTGAATTACAAACTTGAGCTCAACAACAACCACAGCTGTACCTTTTTCTCTGAACAGGCACAGGCTGACTTCTTCACCTCAGGCAGTTCAGGAACAGTGAAAGTGAAAAGATACAGATAAAATACTATTAAAAATACAGAATTGCTACTCCTGGCAGTTTTATAGCACTTTTTATCTGAGAATGTGTGTGGCACAATTAAGATCATGGGTTCAAACACCCCAGTTCACAGCAGCTGCAGTTGCAGTCAATCACAGATGACACCCTGGCTGCTCATTCCATGCTTTTTCTGCTGAGCCTATCCACTGTCTCTGCTGAGGGCTGGTTTGAGCCACACTTCAAAATATTTATGTTATTCTTTCTGTGTAAATAAACAGCTCAAGACTCTCGCTGCAAAACCCTTCACTATCATTGGCATTCATGCAAGAACAAAGAAACAGACAGGGCTCAGTCCTTGGCCCATCAGCATGCTGAGCAGGCCATCCATCAGACCTGCCTGTGCACGGCAGTCATTACTCAATGAGTGAAAGCATTTACAGAAAAATCCATGACACCCAGCCCATGGCACTGACAGCACCCCAGGGGGTTCAGCACCTCCTGAGCTGCACATCTCATTTAGAGTGATGTGTTTCTGTGGCTGTGCTCCTTGGGGCAGGCAGGGTGTGCTCCAGAGGGCACTTCAGAAATCTGCAAGTGTCCCTTCTGAGGATGTGCATAAAATAACTGTGGATCTCTCAGTGATAAAAGGGTCCCATTCACACAAAATATTCAGTTTGAAGTTGTGATAAAGTGAGACTGGAGTTGTCTCTCCAGAATTGTATCTGAGTGTAGAAGCCCAGCCCCAGGCTGCTCCTCCTCTGCGAGCTCCTGCCCTGGGCTCGCAGCAGAACAGCTCCAGCAGCTGCCTCCCCTTCCCCACTCAGCATCCCTGACTCGGCTTCTCCCCGGCCTCCTGCTGTTTGCTCACTCAAGCCCAACACTGGCAGATTAATTGACAGCCTGATGCTATTTTTACCTTGCAGCTTCTTTACTCAGCTGTCTCAGTCAGCTGCTGCTTAGATTTTCCTCTCTCTGCCTTCAAAACAGCAGGCTGGAGCCTTTCAACTCTTGCTTCTGTTCCCCCTCTTCTTCAAGACTAAGATTCATATTAAATGCAGTCTCTTCTTTCTCCATCCTAAACTTACAATAACCAAGGCTTTGACACATTTGTCTTCTTGTACCTCTCTTCCAGTGACAGAAAATGCCAGTTTGTGATCCTCACTCACACCCCGAGCCGAGACAGGAGACGAGCAAACCCTCATTTCTGAAGGTGCCAGCTAGGAACCTCAAACAGGCCGAGGGAAGGAATGATTCAGCAGTCACAGGAGGTCTCAGTAGCAGATGGCAGAGCAGACAGTCTCACTCGTGTTTGCTTGCACAGCCAGGCCTTTGGTGACAGTCTTCTGGAGGGTGAGCACGGATTTCGCTGCCTGGCAGGACAACGCTGCAACGAGAGCAGGTCCTTTGTGCACAGATCTTTACAACACCCACAGCTGCCTGCAAGTGGTTTTCACACTTCTAGCTTATATTTTGAGTGAGTAAACATGCTTTTGATGAACATTTTTCTAGTCAAGGAAACGTAATTTAGTTGTTCCCACAGTTGTGCTCCATGATATTGAGTTGCTAAGGTTCTTTTCTCAGGTCACGCTTAAAATCAAGCTGTTTCAAAATAAAATGCTCCTATGCAGATACATATTTTAAACAATGGTTTTGTATCCTCCATCAGACAAGCCATTAATAGGACTAAGAAGTCAGTGGTCTCTACCTTTCCTTCTTTAAAGAAACAAAAGAAAACAGAAAATGATTTTGCATAGGCTCTAGGCAACAATAAAAATAGCTTTTGGATGTTGAACAACGACACACAAGTTGTGTGACTGGGAGTAAGGTGTAGGATTAGTGGTTTTCTTGTAAGGCTGTGACCTCTAGATCACCACAGATCCCATTATATCACCTAGATTAGTAAGCAAGAATACAATACTTCAGTTTCTCTTAAAATAATGGTTTCTTTCAGGTACACAGCTGGTGCTAGCTCTGACCTTTGTCCTGCCCGAAGATCTCTGCTACAATTTCACTGTCCTTAGCCCTGTGCAAACACCACTGCCCTTAATTCTCCAGCACTGCACAGCACACAAGGTGACCTTGTGTGGTAAGACTCATTACAGACTCTCATTGGGAATCTCATCCTCCACTAGTGTCTAAAAATGAAAGTTCCCTTAGTAAATGATATGTCAGCCACAGGATAATATTCCAAGCTTTCCCTTCCCTGTGCTGTTGCAGTGATGCTGCAGGCACACCCATAGGTTAAACACTTCCAACACAAAACCAGGCAGGTCATTTCCTTCTGATCTGCCAAAGGTTATTTCTGTCTCAGTGTGGTTATACACCTGCTGTAACAATCTTGTGAAAGAGTTGGTAAATGCCACACTGCTCTGTAAAGTGTAATTCCTCCCTAAAGTGGGAGATTTGAGTCTCTCTAGCTCCGTGTTGCAGAGTTCTGATCTTCCTGGCTTGTTCTAATGATGTTTTTTGCCCATATTGATCTATGTTAGCAGAAACTTTACAAATATCATTAGGTAAATTTGTATTTAAAATCATACATGGCCTTCTTCTATGCATGTGCAATGCATGTTTTCTAAGTGACACAACTTTACTGCTTCACAAACAAGCATTTTTAGGATTGTCTGAGGGACTTTCTGTGCAATGACCTGTGAATGTAAAGAAAAGGTCAATTTGAAATGTTTGGCCACTTTTAAAAATATCCTATCTTTAGAGGCAAAGAAAAAGTAAAACCAGATCAGAAGATGATATTAAGAAGTCCCTAAAGGACTTTTTTATTAATCATCTGATGTACAATTTTAGGGAGAAGAATTCATTGAAATACATTGATTGTAGAAATCTAACCTTTTAGATGTCAGGTTGACTTAGTCAACAAAACATAAGCCACTCTTTATATCTGGGTAGGAAACTGGAACAGAATGAATTCAGTTTGTATGGAGGAGTGACAGATGTCTCTTTTAGAGGACAGAGGAGGAATTAGACCACGTGTTAGGGTTAGGTTGTAGGGCTGAGATGGAAAGGACATGACCCTTGCCTCATTGTCTTGACCCAGCCCTGCATGCATCCCACTCAAGGTAAGATTTTGATGACATTTCAAGATATGGAAAGGTACAATTTCAGTGGTGAGCAGATTTTCACCTTTCTAATTTCCCTTGAAATGAGCAGTGCACCAGTGTGAATGTCTTGGGGCAGTACACAGGAGCCACAGGCAGAGTGTTGTGCAAGCATTTATGTGTCTAAACACTTGGATCAGTTTACATGCACAAAAGAGTGCTGTAACCTTCTCTAGGGTCTTTTCCTTTGGAAAAAATATCTTAATGGGGTGTTGTTCTGTTCCAGACACTCACTCCTGTGTGCATAGACCAAACATGGAAAATTTGACTACTAAAACGAGACTGTGCTAGAAAATCAGGAGTCTGTGAAAACAAGAGCTGCAGTTCTTAGTGGTTTGCAGTCTTTACTAGAGCAGTTGCAGTGGATGACAGCTGCAATGTTTAAGAAATACAGCTTGACAAAAATCACTGCATTTCCTAGGGGTGACATGAGACATAAAGCTGATAAATAATCCTGTGGGAATCTACTGCCTGTAGTGTTTTACTGCTATTATGAAACAATTTTATTCAATAAAATTAAAAGGCAGGGCTATTAATTTATAAGGCAGTGTGTTGATATAGCTTACATTGATAAAAGTCAACCCAAAAATGTATTCAAAACCATTTGAATTAACCTTTATAATTAGTCATTTACCATGACTACCTCTAACCTGGATGCTGCTAGCTTAACCAATGTATTTAGGTGGCCTCTTCTATTGAAAAGCTTCCAACAAAACAGTAGACTTTCAGAGATAACAAAAGAGTTTAAAAGCAAAGACACATTTTCCACAACGCAAAAGTTGCTCATACTACTGCACGAAATCAAAATTGGAAAAAAAATCAAATAAAAAATTTGCATAATCACAAACTTAAAAAAATAATAAATCTCTATTTGAACAGCCACCAGAGGTTGCTAGAGACCTAACCTTGCACCCATTGCCCTCCCCTTTATTACAAGTTTGTTGGTCTCCCTTGCAGTGTTACTTGTCTTCAGCAGCCAGAAGGTCTGTAGTGTCCCTTTTCCTATGTGACAACTATATTCTTAATTAACTAGCCATGCTTTCCTGCAAGAGCCCTTAAACTTTCTCAGAATAGGAATTTGAAATGTAGATTAAATTCTGCTTTGAACAATGCCAGTTAAAACTTAGCTGTTCTAAATATGTGCAGATGAGAAGACACTGAAGTCCTTCGGCCATATCATTATTTTTAAATCATTTGTTAAAGTGTGCAGGATATTTTACCAAGGAGATAAAATTTCTACCCCAAAGTCCTTGCAGTCTCACAAAATCTAAAAAGACAGAGGTACATTGGCTACAGGCTAAAGGACTTATTTGTTGAAGATGCACGATAGTGCTAGAAAATTTAACATATTATTAAACATTCTCCAGTCCTCTGCTGTGACTGAAACCCTCTGGCATTTGAGGCTGTGGAGCTACTTATGATTTTCTCACTGGGAAGGGTATTGGGGATTATGGCTATAGCAGGGTAGACTTTTCCCTCTTTCCCTCTATACTTGCTCACATTCCCTAAATCCCATATTCAAATGGATGGAGCATCCTCTCAGGTGAACACATTCCAGGTGAGAAGACCTTGGTCTGTCATGGCAGCAGAACAGACAAGGCTGTCCCAGCCCCACTAAACTCTTCTTGGTTTGGGCAAAGTTTTGGTGTAGCTTTAGGGCTTCCAAGAAAATTAATTTGGGGAATGCAAGGAAGGGGTGGATGGCCTCTGTGGTTTTGCCATGATGTAGAAAGAGCAATGAGGAGTAGGCTGAATGGGGATTCTCATACCAGAAATGCCACTTTTGAGCTTAGGTTGGTATTAGTGATGCAGGGAAGTGCTGGTTTCTGAGAATTATCACTCTGAGGAGGTGCTGGTTTCTGAGAATTATCACTCTGAGCCATATGCTGCTGACTTTTGTTTATCTAAGAAGTTTTATAGCTGATAGATTTTAAGCTTCTGGTAACCATCTACATTTTTTATTCCTTTGGATACGAGTAGATATATGCAACGATACCTCAGAGCAGTGTTTTTAATGATACCTTAGAGCTTTCTTCTAAGCTTCAGAATAGTTTCTGCGTGTGTGTTACAATAAAATAATGTAACTAAATAACAACATTGAAAGTGGCATAGTCTAGGCAAGGTTGTTAGCATAGCTTTAAAGTTCTTTACTGTTGCTGTAAATGCCATGTTTTTCTTCTAAACAGTTTTCTTCCAGATAGATGCAGAATTACTTAATTTGATTTTAAACAAACAGTGGCAGCACTTCCTGTTAGTCTAAACAATAAATGACAATAACAACAATAAAGCATTGTCTGGCAGGATGTGATACAGGTTATGTTCATGTACCACCAATGACTGTGCATCAGCATAAAACTGTCTGCTCTCCTGTTTCAGTTCATAAAAGCTTAAAAAAGAATTAGGTCTACCGCTGGATTTTTATTAGCTTGGCTATTGAAGTCAGAAAGCAATAAGTGTTATTTATCTTAGGAATGGAAGAATCCAAAGAACTTGATTTAAGCTGTTGAATAAATATGAGTCAGGGAAAAGGAGAGGCACACGAAGAGCAAACCAAAGTTTTACCAGGTAAAATCCTGTTTGGAGAGACTCATCCTGAGTAAAAGCAATGGCAAGTTGCAATGTTGGCATCTACTGCTCTGTTGCCATTCTGAGAGCCACCACCAGAGATTTGCCAGCCCCTGCACAGAGCAGGGACTCCAGGCAGGGAGCACAGAGCAGTTATATCCCCCAGGAAGGGCCAGCTGGGATCAGTGGTTGTTAACAGTCCCACTGGCCCTGCCTAAAGCCATAGACACTCCTGCTGCCCAAGGAGAATCAGCAATGCCTCTCTTACTCCTGGCAGGGTGTGGTCCCACCAATTCTTTTAAAGGAGTTTCCACAACCTTCTCAAGCAACTGGTTCTAACCTTCACCCTTGGAAACCTTCCCTAGTGTTGCATGGGAACATCTCCTCTTTTACCTGGGAATATGTTCTCTTTCTCCTGGGAATATCTCCTCTTTCATTTGGGAACATGTCCTCTTGCCATTCAAGCTCGTTGCTTCACCTTCCCCACCTGAATATGGAGGTGATTCCCCACTCCTCTGAAGCTGCCTTTTACACCTGTAAAGATGACTTCTGTCCCCCGTGTGATTTTTATTCTTTCCTCAGAGCAAGGCTTCTTCAACTCTCTGGTTAATCTCTCCTCTAATCTTTGGACAACTGCTCAGAAATGTGAAGCTGAAAACCTGAAATACCTGAGTTCTGGCTGTATCAGTACCAGGAGACTCCTTTCACCTGACCTGCCAGCTTGACATTTTCCTCTGCATCCCACTCAGCTATTGCAGCCACCTGAGGTTGCAGATCAGACAGAATTTGAGTCAAAAATCACCAAATCCTACCATTTTGCAATTCCCTTATGTGTATTTATGTAGCTATTTTCTCAAAATGTAAGACCCTGAATCATACTTTTTCATATAAAAGTCTCAAGAACATTTTGATCTCTAAATCTTGCATTCAGGAGAGTGGCTCATCCCTATTCAGTCGCATTAATCCTGTTTTTGTTTTTGGTTTGTTTTTGTTTTTTGGGTTTTTTTTTTTTTTTTTTTTTTTGTTTGTTTTGGGTTTTTTTTGGGGTGGTGGTTTTTGTTTGGTTGGTTGGTTGGGTTTTTTTTTTGTTATTTTCTCTAAATTTAATTTGTATACCCTGTCGAGACATCTAGAACAGGAAAGAAAATATTAAGTGTTTCCAGACTCCGAAGAGTCTGCTCAAGAGTCTTTCCTTTTGGCAGTGGCTCATGAATAACTGTGGTTTGATAACAGTGTTCCAGCTATCTTTGCTCTCAGCCTCTTGTGGTTCCCAGCTGGATGATGAACACGTCATCCCAAACACTGCTAGAAGCCAAGAGAGGACATCTTTTGCTTCCCTTCCACCAAAGTGTTTCCATGTCATGTTAGACAATTAGGACTGGCAAAAGAAAGGCTTGTCAGACTAATCCATGTTTCCTTTTGACTTTTTCCTCCCCATCTCTAAATTCTGGGTGCCTAAAATAGTTGGCTTGATGATTTCTTTCCCTACAATTTCTCTGAAGCTGAAACCAAGCTGACACCTTTGCAATTTTATGGCTGTTTTCCCCTCCTGTCAGAAGTATGGGCGCTGCATTTTCCTTCTTTAAGGGTCTGGCATTCACCAACCTTTTGCAAATTCAACATGATAATTACTGACGACTTGTGAGGTTCCTTCCAGCCAGCTTTGGAAGCAACCCAAGGGTGAAGTTCATCATACTGAGCAGATATTAAATATAGTTCTTATCTAACCCTTTCACCTGAGGGCTGAAATCCTGCCTCTTTTTTCCAGCCATATCCAATAGTCATATTACAGTCAGTTTGGAAGTTAAGGGTTTTTTTTCCCCCAATCTATCATATTAATTTTAAATGTATTTATGAAAGAAAGAAAGAATGAGGAGAAAAAAAATCACATCTTCTGTTTTATAATGATTAGGGAGAACAAAACGAGATGGCTGCTGCGTTGTCACCTCCAGACAGAGGAGAAGTTGTCATGATAGACACTCTTTTGTCTTTCATTATGCATCCTATTCAATGCACAGGGGTCAGGCTCACTCCATTAGAAGAGAAAGAGGCACTACTGAATGAGCCACGTCTGTCCTCACAGTGAGATGCTCACACTCTTACTGTGCAGTGAAGCTGTCAGCCTCAGGAAAGCTGCCTTTTTTAAATGAATAATGTTAAAATATCATCCATCCCTTCTTATTGTTAATCATTCAAAACTAGATTTTAAGCCTTCTTCCTGTTTCAGCTGTGATGATTTTTCTCTGGAAAGCTCAAGTATCTTTCTGCATGGGGTTTGTCTCCCTGAAAAATTTCTATTGGTAAATATAGTTACTGAAGAATTTTTCAGAAAAATGGTTTTGAGAAGAAATGATGTATTAAAAAAAATTTATCCATGCAGAAAACCTATATATATATATGTACACATGTATATATATACACACACACATATAGAGAGAAAGAGATAAAAAATCCTATATGAAATAGTTTCATGCTGAAAGGATGCTGTGAAGAATATAGCACAGGCAACTTCAGTGGACAACTTGAGCTCTTGCAACAGCATTTATTTAAATACATCATAACACTTCAGCACTGCAAACGCAAAGACCTAAACAAATGCTCATTTTAAGCAAATGTCCTTGCTCCAAAGAGATTTCCTTTAAGTGTTGTTTAAAAACTGCAGAGAGGAATGCTAGAGGAATGCAGACACATAGGAAAAGCTCCCCTGAGCTTGCTGGCTGTTCCAAGTGCTTCACTCTATTGTTTATTCCTCTTTCCACACACAGCTTGGGATAGTGTGGGTCTAGATCCAGCAGAATTTTTTAAACTATCTGAAAACACTTCCAGAATATTATTTTACTCCTGCATTGAGTGTGGGTGGTGCCTAGGTTCACATTGTGAGCACACTGATGTGAGCACAAGCAGACCCAGACTTACACTCTGAAGCAGGGTGTAGCATGCAGTGTCCATGCAGTAACCCTCACCAGGTGTGGGATGGGTTAAAAAAGTGTTAGAAACACCCCTGCATGCAGCCATAGCCTATCCTTAAAAGTTAACATTGCTTTCTTAAAAAGCTACATTGAAAAATTTAAAAACCAGAACACCCTTCCTCTTTCCAAATCATGGGATTTTACACCGAAGTGGTGACCAGAAATCTCAGCAGGGTCTGGTGGCCATTGTATGAAGTTCTACATGTGTGTCTGTACCTTTGAACACATGCTTGCACACACACACACATATATATTATATAAATGCACAGTTGTATCTGTTCTTGAAGTGAATGGCCCAGACAGGCAAACTGCACAAGGGGGCACAAAGAGGTGAGCTCATCTGCCTGTGAGAGCTGAGCAGGTGGGTACCAGAAATAGAAATACAACTGCATTTGCACATTACAGTTGGATGCTCCAGGTTTTACTGTTTCTCTTCTCCTCTGCCTGCAGGACACGGCTAAAGTTTGCCACATCTGTCCATACTGTCATTTGATAGAAAGTGAAGCAGGTACGAAAAGATTGGGAATTTAAGGAGGCTGGGTGTAGACCTGTCCCCACACCTTGGAGTGACTAGAGATACACACAAACCAGTAAAACAGTCAGCCCTCCCAAGTCCACCAATTTTCCTTCCAATTTTTTCTCTCCCTGAGTTTTCCTCATCTTTACAGAGTCCATCCCACTTCTGAAAGTGCTGGAAGATTTCCTAGTGCCATTGTGGCTGTCCAGGTTAATGCTTCTGAAAGGCAGGAAATTTCTCAAATTTGATTGTGGTCTAAATGTGTCTGCAAATGCAGCACTACTGACATTGCTGGGACCTGCTCACTGCCAACTTCACCATTCCCAGAAACAAAAACAGTATTCAGGGATGAATGTGGGAGCTATCTGTGCTCAAACTCTTAGCAATTAAAAAAAAGTTGGTTAAAGCTGGATTTGGTTAACTGTGTATACTCACCCCTCCTGCCACTGTAAACCATTTTTGTAGGAAATGAGGAGAAAATAAAGTATTTGCAGTTATTTCTGAAAGAGGACATGGTCAGAACTTTGTCAGCTGTCAAAGTAACGATCCCATTTTCTATGGAAGCAATCTTGGTACTGTCTGTGTGGTACAAGAATTGTGTGTGTGTTTCAGGGATAACAAAAGAGGAGCCAAGAAAGGTTACAGGCCCAGCACTAAAGCAGAGCACATTTGCACATAACATGCTGGGGACATTCGGGAACAGCTCAGGATGAAATAGTGGCGGGTCCTGTCGTGCTGCCAAGGACAGAGTAAGTTGTTGGTCTCTTAGGCTGGGGATGGCACAGACCAGTATTTCTCACAAGTAAATAACTTTATTGTGTAGCAGAGAAATAGACCCCCACAGCAGCATAAAGCCACCAGTAGATGTGCGCTAGACATTGACATTTTGTAAGTATTCTAAACAAGGTGAGGGGCTTAAAAATAGGCCTTTATTTTGTGCTTCTCTTTCATGCATTTTTCTCTGCTCATCATGAGGTTGTTTCAGTTTGCTGGAAGGAGCCTTCAGAAAGTTGCCTCTTCTGGCCTCCACAGAGTGCTGATAGGCAATGTTATAAAAACAGAACTAAGAATCCCCACTACTTTTAGTTCAAAAATTGTAGTAAAACATATATCTACACAAGTGGGGGAAATAGATCAAAATAAAGTATGTTCAAAGTTCTCCAACACTTTCTGTGCAAAGCATTATGTTGCATTAAAATCTACATATGCTGCTATATTTTAAAGTTACTTAAGCTATTTCAGAACCACTAGATTGATGAGTCAGTTATATATAAGAGCTTGGGTGAATGGAATACTCATTTTTAAAAGCTGTTCAAAATTTAGTAAAATTTTTCAATCAAATCTTGTTTATTAAAAAATATACCTCTATATGCAGCTCTGATGTCTGATTCACATAGTCAGAGAAATTAAAATATTTGTCCTACTTAAATATCTATAACTTGTAATCACTGTATAAGTAATACAATAACCACCATTAAAAAAAATCACAAGACTGAGAGGTGAACCTCTTCTATACAGATGCAAATTTGGGGCAATGACTTTGGAATCAGAGAATGTTACTTATGAGTATCACCCTTTTTTATTTGCTATTTGTTGATGGTATTAAGATGAATGTTTTGGTTTTCTACTGAGTTTCATTACTGAACAATCCTGCCCTATATTGCTTCCCTAAATCATGGGAGAAAGAAGCACCACAGCACTTTTCTCCAGAACAGAGTTAATGTAGCTATAGACCTCTGGATTTTAAGACAGGAGTGAAACTCTAACCTGAGCCTGTGTGATTGGCCTCTGTAGGACACTTCCAGAATAAGCAGAGTTATTTATGGCTTGCTAAAACAACAAGGGAATAGTAGAAGATATAGTAAAATTGCTGTGAAGCAATTTATTGACTCCTGAGAAAATAACAGGAGGTAAGAAAGGTGAGAAGATATGAGATAATGGAGGAAGGGAATAGGAGGTGGAAATAATTTTAAGTTATGTACTCAATAGTTTCCTAGACTGTGTAATTGTCTGTAGGGAGAGAGGATTGTGCTAGGTCTGATTCTTTCCTAGTAGCTTTTTTTGTGCATTGGACTTGGCCTAAACAGTGATTTGAACACAGAAATATTAAGCTGGCATCTGTCTCTTGAGCATTTACAGGCAGTATGGCTTTGGCAAAAGGTGGGAGTTCCCTTCAGTCCAGCTGATCTAGGGATGTATGCTGCTTTTATGGTTTAAATCTCTGCTGGCACCAGCGATTTCTTTTGTGCTACATTGTGGCACCATCAGTTTCCTTTGTAAGCTCATTTGACTTAAATATATGGGGGCAGAATCCAGCTGTTTGGCTTTGTGGTGAATATAGCATTATCTTTCTGAAAATTTGCTGGTGGATGGATTGATTTGCTTGGAAGTGAAATAAAATATTCATCCTTTTAAGTAATTCAGCACCTACTGTCAGTCAACTTGTTCACTTGAACTATGTTGACAATTAAAAGGAGATATGGATGATTCCAAATTCCTTGGAGCCCAGCCCCACACATTTGTGTGGCTGCCACTACCCCTGAGTGCACCTTTGTCCTTATTCTGCAAACATGAGAGGTTCTCTTGACTTAAAGAGGAGGATAGCATTTCTCTGTGCAGTCAGCATAGCTGCTGTAGGCTATTGTTCTGAGTAAATGATGGGGATTTTGGTGTTCACTTTGGGATCCTTGACAAAAGTGCCAAAGAGGAAAAGTAGCCTTAAAAATGGATGTTTCTGCCCAAAAGCAGGGAATGCAAAACCACCTTTTGCTTTGGAGGAGGTAGGATGGGAGCCTGCAGCTGGAAAACACAAAGGAGAAGAGGGAGGGCATTGAGAGGGCTGTCCAGATCCTGCACCCACAGCGGGTGGCCAAGATCTGCCAAAGCCAGCTTTGACACTGCCTGGATGATTTTAAACATGTGAGAAACAAAGGCCACATAGAAATGGAAAGCTTTGGCAGAAGATTGTTGAGATGGATGTAACCAGCAAGTCAGTTTTGGGTTCTCTGCCTTTGCTTGAGAGAATATCAGTTTTCTTATCTTGTGTCCACTGCATTCCCTCATTCCTTGGTTCTCTGGCTTTGCTTGAGGGAATCAGTTCCTCAGGAGTTTACAACAAAAAATTGCAGTTAAGAGGGCTTTTCAAGTTTTCTTGTTGTACCACTTCTTCTAGATCAATAAAATTGTTTGGTGTTTAGGGAGCAGAAATGTGATGACAAATATGTATGGGTACTGCTTTCATCACCACCCTAGGAAATGGGTTGGTTAATGGAGAGAAGAATGAGAATTTTGAGTTCTGTAAGGAGACAGTGCTCTGTTTTTGCATCAGATTGATAGAATATATTTATTTTTTTAGTCAAATGGGTTGAAATTGTGACTGAAAAGAGTTCCTTATGCTGAAATGGACAAAATGAATGAAAGGCTCTCATGTAGAGAATGGAGAAATGAAAGGCTGTATTTTTCTACTAGACTTTGCTTTGTTTCTGTGCAATCTAGTTATTCACATCTTTGCAATTCTCCAGTCCAGTTTCCTTGTTTGTCAGAAGTCAACAAGCTGTTCATCACCATTTATTCTGGTGAAAATTTAGCTAGAAATCTGATATTCTATGCATAGGCCAGATTTCCTTAACAGTTCCATTTTCCCATCCTCTAAGATAATTTGGGCAGCAGGTATGTCAATTGTGTTTAAATGTTTTTATCTCTGAAAAATCTTTCAGGAGAAAGATAAACTAACTGTACAATAGTTCATTTGTCAGAGACAACTATTGCAGTATTCATATGATCAGGGTAACTTGCTGATGTTTATGTACTGATCAGGAAATTCACTTTCTCATGAACCATATCTTTTCAGAGAAATTCCAACCAGCTTTTTCATAGCAAGTAGGAACTACTTTCAGTTGAAAAATCACTGTATTTGCATTTTAGAAACTACTTAATTGCAAAACAGAAGAAAAACTCCACTTAGGTGTCTCTTTTGTTTTGTTTAAATTTTCCTTTCTGTTTGGGGAGTTTACGTTTGGTGTTTTTGGGTTTTGTTTTGTTTTGTTTTGGGGTTTTTTTGGGTGGTTTTTTTTTTTATTTATTTATTTCCCTTTTTTTCTTTTTTACTTCTCAACGGAATTGACTTGCCACTGCTGTGATCTACAAGAAGCATTGGTCAGTTCTGCAGGCTGTGCACACAGCCATTAACACAGCAGGTGAAAGTTTAAGTAGTGCTAAGCATTTGAAGGTTTCCAATCAGAAAAACTGAAGTCAGTCAATGAGTCCAGAAATAGCAGATTGCTTTGAAGTACAGTAATTAATTCCATACAATCTCACTTGTTCCAATTCTATCAAAGCTTAAGAAGTGCTTGTGTCTTCTCAGGGGTGTGTTATCTTCTGCTGGAAGAGTGGACTGAGAGCTGGGTCTTGATTTACCCTCCTGATCAGACTTTCACTCTCTAAAGATCAAATGCACAAAACTGTAAGTGTAAACTGACTCAAAATGAAATGATCTGCCAATATCATTCCAACTATATCCCACAATATTACGTTTTTAAAGGAAAATATCATAAATTTGGTATAACCTCTCTTGTCCCACTGTAAGCAGAAGAAATGTAAGCATTCTTATTCTGAGTCCAAGGTGAGCAGTGAGGAAAAAACATTATCAGGGAAAGATATGGAATGGATTTATGATAAATGTAAAGATCAATGTACAGCCCAAGGCAGGTATTCTACATTGCCACATTTTAGGTCAATTACATTATCACATAAAATATTTGTACATTGTAATATAGAAACTTCTGTTTTAATATTTAATCTTTATAATTGTAGAATAACAATTGTAGAATAATTTAGGGTAGAAAAGAATTTAGGGTAGAATAATTGTAGAATAATTTAGGGTAGAAAAGAGATTTTAGATCATCAGGTCCAACTGCTTGCTTAATACTGCCTAGTTCACCACTAACCCATGTCCCTGAGCACCACAAGTACACATCTTTTAAACACCTTCAGGGATGGTGACTCAACCACCTCCCTGGGCAGCCTGTGCCAATGTTTGACAACTCTGTTCATGAAAGAAGTTTTTTGTAATATCCAATCTAAACTTCCCCTGGTGCAATTTGAGGCCATTTCCTCTTCTCTTATCAACTGTTGATTGAGAATGTGGGCCAGTCTCTACTTGGCTACACCCTACTTTCAGGGAGTTGCAGAAAGCAATAAGGTCTCCCGTGAGTCTCCTCTCCAGAAAAAGCATCCCCAGCTCCCTCTGTCACTCCCCATAAAACAGGACTGACCCCAGTGCTGGGCTCTGGGGGACACCCAGCTGGATGTGACTCCACTCCCATCCCTCTCAGTCAGTTTTTCACCCAGCCAAGGACACACCTGTCCAAGCCACGAGCAGCTGGATCCTCCAGGAGGATGCTGTGGGAAATGGTGTCAGAGGCTTTACTAAAATCTCTGTACAGGACACCCACAGCCTTTTCCTCATCCAGTAACCAGGTCATCTTGTCTCAGAATGATATCAGGTTGGTTAAGCAGGACCTGCCCTTCCCAAATCCATGCTGGCTGGGGCTGGTCCCCTGGTTGTCCCATACACACCCAAGATGATCTGCTCCATGATCTTCACTGGCACCAAGGTCACACAGACAGGGCTTAATTCCCTGGATCCTCCTTCTGGCCCTTCTTGTAGATGGGTGTCATGTTTGTTGAATTCCTGTAACCTCCCTGGTTAGCCAGGACTGCTGGTAAGTGATGGAGAGTGGCTCTGTGAGCTCTTCTGCCAGATCCCTCCATACCCTTGGGTGGATCCCTTCTGGCCCCATAGACTTGTGTGTGTCTAAGCAGTTACTAAAAGGTAGCAGCAGGTTACTGACTGCTTCCCCTGGGCTTATGGAGGCTTCATTCCACTCCCCATCCCTGTCTTCCATGTCAGGGTGGCTGGGCACCCAGAGAAAAACTGGTTTTAATATTGAATAGTGAAGCAAAGACACCATTAAGTACCTCATCCTCACCTTTTGTCACTGTTTCCCCCCACATCCAATAAAGGAGGGAGATTTATAATGATGTTGACCTTTCTATTACAAGACTCAGGGGTTGGTAACTGCTCTGCTGCAGAAGTTTTTGTTTATCTTCATGTGCCAGTATGAATGGAACAGTTTCTGTTGATTCTCTAATAGAAAGATTTCTCATTTATAATGACATTCTACCATTTTTCCATTTCCATTTTTCCAGTTTGGTAGACTGACATGTGTCATCATTTATCAGGGTCTGGGTAAAGACAACTTTGCATTTAAAAAGTATTAATGCATAAAAATCTTTATGCTGCCAGTATATTTAAATACACTGGATGTATATATTAGACAACAGAGAAACTTAGAGTCAGTTGACATCTACTCACTGCCAGAAGTACAACATTAACTTATAAGGAAGATAAATACTGTGCTGCTTTTTCACTTGCAGTTGTGTCTCTATAGCTTCCTGCCACAGGCTAATTTCCATGTCTTCCAGCTGAGCCATTCAGTTTCAGAGCTGTGATGGCAGAAATTAAAAATCAGCTTCCACTGCCTTTTCTGTTTACTTAGACAAACAGGCAAAACATAAAAACAGAGAGCATTTTTCCTCCTCCCAGCAAAGCACTCAAGTGCAAGCTTGCTTTACATTGACCTCAATGAGACTTAGAAATTCTTAAGAGCTTTGATTTGGGGCCTCTGTTCCTAATCCTTGTTGAATGAGGATTCCTTATTGGCTGAAGTGGGGTAGGAGACAACTCTTAATGGCTTATGAAAATATTACAGAAATAGCTTGAAACACTGCAGAAAGCTACTCAGTGCTTATGCAGCTGTATAATCTTGGGCCATTACTTTAAAATATGACAACGTTTTGTTTCTGTGGTGAAAGCTACAGAAGCAGCTCTGCCTATTGCTCAGATAAATGGAAAATAGTTGTGAGCAGTATTGTGTCTTTGTTCTGCTGGTTCCCTGGATTAGTTACCTCTACTTTCAGGCTTAAACGCTTGAAGACTATTCCAAATTAATGTATTTCTTGATAATTCTCTATTCTTTTTAGCCTGATTTTTACATAAATGCTTTTTAAAATGCATTTCAGATATTGGTGCAATACTATAACCATGACTTGGGCATGCCTGGGTCAAAAATCCAATGCTGTCAATGAAAACCTCCTCTGACAGAGTGAATCTTCTGTGATCCTACTGATTGTAGGAACATATTATGGCATGAACCTGCAAGACCTGGAGCATGCATCAGTTATCCTTGTCACCAGCACTAGTGCAAAATTACAGTGAGATTACTCAATTCTTAAACCTGGAACATATTTAGATGGATGTCATGCTAGGCAGAAGAATACCTGCTTAAATCCACATTTTCCTTTAAATGTGCAGTTTCAAAGCAAGTTCCTTGGCTGTCCTCAGTTCCTGCTTTGCTCTCCTGGTGTCTGGGAATGAGTCTCTCCAGAGGAAACTAAGCAAATCCTGCTCAGGTGTGCATCCCACAGCACTTCTGGTCTTCTTTTACATATAAAGGTTTCAACCACTGCTACGTTGGACTGCTTGACTGAAGCATGGAGGGAGGACACTCAGTCCTGATGGCCAAATTAAACCTAGTCTGAAGTAGAATTTGGATTATGTATAGTGATGATGTAGCATTCTCAACACCAACATCTTCTGTTTTGCTGATCCATTCCTATGAGGTTGAGGATTTCCTAATATAAGCATAGCCTTGAAAAGGCTTTAAGTTTGTTAAAAGTGTTTCTTTTGCAAGTCTTTACCAGATATTTATAATCTTTGTAAAAAAAAAAATAAAGAAAAAAAACTTGAAATGAGACAGTAGATACCTGAAATGAACAACTTCACTGACAAAACAAATTACGTGGAACACAGTTAGGAAGTAAGAGATTATTAGTTTCTAATGGATGTGTTCATGGCATTTGCCATTGCCATGCTCTTCTGTTCAAAAATCCTGAACCAAACCTTGTACTAAACACATTGCAATGCTCAGCAAGTCACTGAAAGTAATTACAGATAATGAATGAATGTGGCATCTCAGTTTGCATCTTGACCTAGTTCCTGGTACAAACTGGTCTCTTGCAGTGTTGTTCTGTATCCCACTTCTGTAGAGATTCAGAAAGGGAGAGCTCCTGTATTCTGTATAGTCAACAGATCTGAATTTCTTAAAGGAACTTGTACATCTCCATTATAGTAACTTAGAAATATGCAGATTAAATAAATGGAAAGCTTCTGATATAGATAATGCCATTTCATAAGTCTGACAATTTCCTCATATTCTCTTTGCATTGAAATGTAAGATAATATAAATCACAATTGAAGTGTGAAGTTTTCTGAAGTAAGTGATATGGGAGCTGTCTGCTCTAGCTGGGATGACAGGCACTGCAGGCTTTATGCAATCCTCTCTGGCTTTGCATTTGCTTCCAGTTCTCCCTGCTATTTTGTGCTCTCATCATCTTGGATACATTTTGTTGAAATACCAATTAAAAGAGGAGTTAAGCCCAGATTCTCAAACACATTCAGGGCCTAATTCACTGGACATTAATCCCTTAAGTAGTTGTAAGTCTGGTCCACATTGCCTGCATTCCTCTTGTTTCACATTCAAATGTTTTTTGCCGTAGAAAACATGGTGAATATAAAGTGATCAAATGGCCCAGATTCAATCTATGTTCATTGTGATGTCTTCACATCTCAGAGAATTCATCAAGACATATTTTAGAGGCCTATTTTTTTATGCTCTTGAATACAAAGAGCCCAAACACAGCTCTAAAAAATTATTTTCATCAATCTGCTTGATAATAAAGCTTGCAAGTTACTGTATTTATAAAATCAATATCTAACGACGTTGTGCAATAGGACATTAAATATGGGACAGCTTTAACTGTGAGGCACAATATAAATATACTGCTATGTGTCTGGTGTAATACCTTGTTTAATCTCTGGTGTCATTAGGAATGCCCAAGGGTTGTGCAGCTCCCCAAACTGTATCTCAGCAATGTGCAGGAGCATTAGCAATCGTGCAGGTGTATGGAACACATGTCAGCATTATTGAAATCTAATGGGCAGTGCACTGTAACCCAAAATGGCAATGTTAATAAATCAATGATTGCTCTTTGCCTTGTTTTCCCCTTCCCAGCTCTTGCACAAAGGGCTCCCTTTTCCTCTGTGGGTGTCAGGGTTCAGCTGGAGTCCTTTGGCTTTATATGAGCATTGCTACTACGTACATTCTCCAGTGTGCAGAGAAGAAAAAAACTTTAAGTACAAGAAAAAGGAGCACATTAGATAAGCTCAGAAATGTTAGATAAATCAGTGGTGCAGTCTTTGTTCATGCATTCGCTGCTGCTTTTCCACCTGGAAAATAATATAGCAGAATTGGAGTACATTTGTGCATGTCAAAGAAAATGAAAAATGAGTCAATGAAAACAGCCAGAGAGGAGGTTTAGATTAGGATTGATTACTTGGAAAAAAACCCAATAACAAGCCTGAAAAAATACATAAAAAATGACAAATGACATGGTGAAAGGAAAGTAGGGGCTTCGTTTCTTCTGCTTTTGCTATGCTAAAAAAGGTGAAAGACTGTTAGATGAGAAGCAGGAAATTTCAGCATGATAAAGCAAACTCATCTCCATACAGTATGCAACTAGAGTGGGGAACCATTACCACAGGAAATTAAGGCCACAGCCTCTCCTGAAGCAATCAGTAAAGGTATATAGGTATCAAGGGTATGATGATAGCATTTTGAAAAAGGATATTAATCCTCTTCTATCAGGACATAAGACACTAGAGTGGTACCTAATAAGATTCCCACACCATTTCTACTGCATATTTCTTACAATTCCTTACTCAGTGCCATCCCTGGAGGATCTAAAGCCCCATGTTTGGAGGTGTGACAGAAAGCCAGTGTTCTGCAATAAGTGTATTTTATTATTCCATCATTTGGGATTTATTGCTCATGCAAATGCCTCTCGTTGCAGAGGTGCAGCACAGTCAGCTGCATTGCATGGTGTGGTTGATCCAGCAGCACTTTACTGAAAAGGTGTGCTGCTCCTGTTTCACCTGAGTGCTGCAAGACTGGAGATGTCTTGCAAGATGTGACTCTCCTGCTCAAAACTCATTTCAGCTGATTGTATTGAAGCCATATGCCCAAGGCTGTACATAAATGTGAATTCAAGATTTTTTCAGAGCAGCCAAAAAATAATCACCTGTGTTTAAATTTCTTCTTGCTTGCTTCTTCCTGTTTTTTGTACGTTTTCCAGAAGATGGGAGCTTGCATTCTGTGCACTTTGCCCTGAAAGTCATGAGGAAGAGATTGCACAAGATTTTGCTGTTAATGCCATTTTAGTTTCTACAAGTAGAAAAACATTAATTACCAAAGGAAGAGAAATGACTGTGCCCCCTTCGCTATGTGAGGGTCATCTCTCCACAATTAGAGAGTTATTTACATTTTTTCTGAAGTCTGACTCTGATTTAAATTTTGTGCAGTTTAACTATTTAGTATTTAAATGTGTGATACAAAAATGAATTAATACATGAAGGATATGTGCAAATCCCTTCAGAAAAAACCTGTGTTTTTTCTTTTGTCTCGTGCTATTTGTGAGCTGCTGCTTTCCTGTCTTGGTCTGATGTCTGTATGGATAATATGAAGTTTATATAAATAGAGAAAATAAGTTTCAGTGCACTTTTGTCTCATCTTTTCAGTATGAGGTTTAGTAGAAACAAATTATTTAGGAACTGAATTTGTTGCATGCAAGCAGAATGGGAAAAATTACTATCCTTGGTGACTCAGTAAGGTCAACACCTGGTATAATAGAAAGGGTTGTTTCTAGCAAACTGTGCAAGTTTCCTAGAATACTGCAGAAATGTGATTTATTATTAAAAATTACTCCAGTGATGTGTATTTGCTTTCTGCAAACTTCCTGGGGTTAATCTTCTGCTGTCCTCCTTCCCTTCACAGTTTTTATTCCTGATTGTGCACAACCTGGAAAGTCTGCTGCAGAAGAATAGCACACCACCAAACTCCCCAGGTTCCCAGGGAGCATTGCTGGTGTGTTGTGCAGTTCTGTCACTGCCTCTGGCTGCTGAGGCTTCCTCTAATTTCAGTTATAGCAGAAATATCAGGCTCTAGTTTTTTTCTGAAGATTGATTGCCAAGAAGAGCTCTCCATAGTTTTCCATCTGACAGCTGATTGCGATGAGAAGGAGCGCACACAGTGGCATCAGAGGTGTGGAGTGGTGGCAGTAACCTGGCCATTACAACAAACTGGACAGATTTTTATTTGTAAGGCTTCTGCCAGTGCAAGGTCAGAAACAAAACACCAACAAGAAGCCTATAGTACAGATGGCTACAGCTTTCAAAAATTCTGCTATGGTGGAATGCAATCCAGTATGAGATGTGTACTATGCAACCAATTTTTCTCCAGCAGGCTCTTTTGCTGTATGTGGAGCAGAAAATATTAGATAGAATAAGGCCCTAAAATTCTTTAAGAAACACATCTAGATAGTAACAATTTAGGATGACAGTGAAGAATACTGTTTCCCAGTGTCCCAGTGTCTCCCTGTCATGCACAAAAAATAAAATGCTATATTGGAATGGATAAAGTCAAAGGGCAGAAATATAGACATTGGCAGGTTATCTGGTGTCCACTTTTGTTGTTCTTTCTTTTTCAAGTGGTCCTGACATGATTTTTTTTCCAGATATGTTATAAGAAAACTTTCTGGAATCGGAAAAACACATGAAATATAAAAAACCCTGTGCTGAAAAAGCAGGTTATAAAGAATACCTTAGAAGCCCAGCTTTTAGAACAGACTCATCGTAAATAAATGTATTTTTCAGCATTTTCTGACAATTAGAAAGCAGATAGGTGAAATCAAATTCTTCATCTGCAAAAACAGTGAAGGAGCTCTCTTTACCTCAGAGTGTACATGATGTCCTTGTTTCCTCATCAGCTGTGGGGAACAGTCATCTTCAGTGTTTCTTAAAAAATTCACATCTAGTTGAGTGCATACCTAGCACTTTTGTTCCTGAAGTAAGAGCTCTGTGATCTGGAAACAAGCTGGTGATCTCGTCCTTCTAATAATATACTTCAAATACTCAATTATGTATCATTTACCTCTGATTATGAATTTTAAAGCACGTGCTTCTATGTTGTATTTGTGCTTATTGTGTTACATTCCCCTGAGTACTTTGCAAGCAAGATATGAAGTCATCTACTAATTATTAGTATTGCAATCAGAGTAATCACAATGAAAATAAATATTATGGAGAGTGTAATGAGTATCAAAAAATCTGATAGTGAGTGTAGATCCAAGTTCTTATAGAGGTACATTTTCCTCAGGTGTCTGAAAAAGTGTTTTCTGAAAAACAACTTTTTGGTGACTGGCTGCCACTTTGAGTGCATCTTGCAAATGAAGGGAGCATATAAATCAGAATGAGAGTGGTTATGCTGTTAAAGCATAAGCAGAACACATCATGTTTTTTCCATCTCAATATTTTGCTCTTCTAATCTCTCCTGCTCCCATCTCCTCTCATAAACGTGCAACTGACAGTGTCTAAAATCTGCTCAGGATCAAAGGCTGTGAATTGCTGCATCCATAGTGTTTGGGGTTTGTCTCAGTCTTTGCTTTCCTGTGCTGTACTAAGATAACACCTCCCTCTGTGTGGTGTAAGATGGGAAGAGCCCTCTCTTTCAGAACATAACTGGAAAGGTGTGAAGGCAGGACGCAAAACAACACCACGGAGGCAGGAGGTCTGCAGTGAAAAGCTGCTCCCCAAAAAGAGGACAAGCCTGTTTATTTCTTTCATTTTTATACATTTGTGGGTCTGGTTATGGATTGGCTTCTGGGGTTACTACCCCTTCACCCCACTGGCCAGAGCAGCTATCAACCAACATTATCTTCAGGCTAGAAATATGTAAACAAAGGACAGTGAACAAAAACAAGAAAGGTTGTTTATGTTCCAAAGTGTGAGAAAGTGAAAACTCTTCTAATATTGTACAGAAGCTAAAGAACTGACTCCATCTTATTAACAAGTAGAAGGCTTTTAAAAAACTCAGAAAAACCAGGGCGACAGAAAGGGGCACATTTCCATTTTAAAAATGCCTAAACTACTGTTACTTTAAAGCATACTGCTTTTAGAGGATAAAGTCATTAAATTTTTGAAAAAAAAAAAAAAAAAAAAAAGAAATTGCTAAAACAGGCAACCAAATATCACAAGTTACTCTGGAAAATCCCAAACTCATCCAAAATTACCAAAGAAAATACTTTCTTGTTTAAGTATGGTAGTCAAGTCTCTATGTATTCCATTAGCACCTTGCCTTACAAAGCTTTTTGAGATCTTTGCAGAACAGTTTGGAATTCTTTGATATTCTATTTAACTAAATATTTTATTATTTGAAAATTAAAATACAATTCCAAATTAAATATTTTCAGAAGGCAAACATAGCCTTTGAGTCTTACTCGTTTTATTAATAAATTTCCATTCTAAAAAAGGGTAATCTGACATTAAAAAGCAGTACCTTTAGCAGGTACATACCTGCCTTCTCAAAGGTTCAAGTCAGTACCTCTTGCAATGCTGTGACCTCTGGATCTTTTTGCAGCTCAGTGGAAAATGTGAGTTTATGCCAAAGGCAAGGTACTGCTGAGCATGACACCTGCCTCTGAGGTCACACCTGCACAATTTCTGAGTAGAAACCTGAGAGAAATTGGAGGACGGGTGTGTAGGGGGGGTGAAGGAAATGAGTGAGCCCTAGATTAGTGGTAGGCACAATTTCCCACAACCAAGAAAGTGCTTTTGTTGTTTCTATTAAATTCTGAAGCAACTGAAATCTAGCAGCTGAGAACCTGTTCTTGAGAATGCTGGGGTGTGGATTCACTGCAATGCAGGTAGAGATCAGTGCCTGGCCAGGTGTGACAGCCTCAGGTTCTTGCCCCAGAAAAGGAGCATTTTCTGTGTCCTTTGCTTCTGCCACAGAAAATTTTGTCCTGAGGAGGACAATTTATTTGTTGTGTCTATGCCTGTGGTGCATCCCTGCAGGGACTGTGTGTGGAGAACCCCTGTGGGAGCACTGGGGACACAGCCCTGAGTGGGGACATGGGCTGGGGGGCAGACACTGTGTGGCCTCTGAAGGGGACAGAGGAAGAGCATCACTGAGGATGGGGGAAAAGGATCCCGAGGCTTTGTGCTCTGAGGTAACAAAGAGTTTGGGAACTTCAAGGCCTGTCTGAAGTGGTTCCAGTGTGGCATCATGCTCCACTCAGGGAAAAAGAACCTACATAGTGTAGGAGTAACAATTTCTGTATGTTTGTGAAGGCAGCAATAGAAGTGTGTTTATGTCTGACTTTCATATAGGTATTATTATTCATAATTTTTATTGACAAGGCGAGTAAGGAACCATGGCAACCAAGGGCAGCTTATTGGAAGCTATTTTTGCCTGTGCTGTGATTTCTCCACCTCTTCCTTTTATTTCTCAATATCTATATAACCTTTTCCAGCAAAATTGATTCCCCTGAATCAATCCCTACTCATACTTAATAGTGCATTGGTTACTTGATCAGCCAAGAGAAACTTCTCCTGCATTTTCTGCATCATAACATGTCTGTGCTCCTAGATCATCTTCTGTGAGATACAAAAGATAAAACAAATATGAAAGGATGTTAATCTTCTGAAGATGTTGTAGAGAGAAGTGTTTTCATAGTGGCATAATGTGGTTGTCTATGCTTGTGGAGTTATTTATGAGCAGCCTGCAGAGTTTTGCTTTGATGTGTAAGGGTATTTTGGCCTGTGAAATCTTCTAAAGTGGACATGAGAGTGTTAATGAAATAACTTGCATTAGGGAGCAAACATGAAAGTGGAATGTGATCTAGTTTGCTTCTTAAATCTGTGTCAGTGATGAGAAGAAATGCCCATGCTGCCTCGAGTCTGATAAGGAAATGGAGTGCTCAGTGTCACTGGCTCCTGAGCTCAGTGGGATTGAGCAGAGAGGGGGGAGAGGGGCCACACATCAGGGGAGTCCAGCAAACAAGACCTTTCAGAGATCTTTGCTTACAAACACAGCAGTCCAGGTAAGGGGAAGGGGGAGGCCATAACACCTTGCCTTGACTTTTGCCCTGATTAAAATGTTCTGGCAGAATGTAAGGTTTAGATTTGAGCTGGAGAAGAGGCATATGTGTGTCTGTGCCTGACAAATCCCTCCTCCTACAGACACACCTGCAGTGGGCACTGCCCAGTGCTTGGGCTGTGTGCTGCTGCTCTGCCCACGTGTGAGCTGCAGGTCTACTCCAGAGAATGCCTCTGGGTGATGAGCACAAGATAAATTCTATTTCTGTTGATGTTTTCTCCCCATAACCTGAGGGACTGCATATAAGGTACTATCTAGGCTGGATATGAAAATTTGAAACTTTCACCCTATCAGTTGATAGTCAAACTCTTTGCTCAGAGAGAAAAGCTAAACTAGGGCTGAAATGGTACTTGAAGGACAAGACAGTACAGATAGAAGTTCCCATCAAGTGAAACAGCTTAATTTTGTCTATTTGGCCTCTCTGCTTTTGAAATGGGATATTTCTATTATTGTTCACAGTTGTGAATGCATAAATATTATCTGATGATTGGGAAAGGAAATTGCTTTTGGTAGAGCAAGTGAATGGAAAAGGGTAGAGCACTACCAATGATATAGAGGCAGAGGCTTTGGTGTGAACATGGAGAAGGAAACACTCCTCTAAAAGAAACAGAACTACGTACAGACACTCCTGTGCCTCTGGAACAGGACACACTGAATGAGGCTGCTGGGACCACCTGGACCTGTGTTCAGCCAAAAAAACGTGCAATACTGTTGAAAACAGCATTCAGACCACATATGCTGCTGCATTTCAGAAGATATCAAAGGGTCAAAAGTCCATTGTGGAACTTGTATAGGCGTGTTGCATGGATTCAGTGGAAAGGTCAGATAAAAGATCAATTCTTAGAAATTCTGAAAAATAGGAAATAAAAATTATATGAGGTTGCAACTCCAAAGTGGTGGAAAATGAGTTCAAAAACAAAGGGAGACTGAAGGCACAGATAAAAGCTGTGTTGTGAGTAATGAACTGAGAGAAAAGAAAGCACTCAAAACAAAGTTTATATTTGTGCACATGTAACAATGCTACTTTTTCCATGAGGTACTTAGAGGCCCAGTATGTGAACAAATAGCATTCTGTAATCAATGAATTAAACCAAAAATTTAAAAAATGCAATACTTCAGCTGGCTGTATCACTGCTGTCCTCCTTGTCCTATTTTGATTTTCATAGGTTAGACCACCAGGGCAAGGAATATGACTCCCTGTGCTGATCAGGTGTTACAGCTGTAGGCAGCATTGGTTTTGCTTGTGGCTGTGATGCTGTAGAGAGAATTTAGCACACCCAGGCCATTCCACCCCTGTTGGCTCCAGTGCCAGAGAACATTCCATGGTACACTCATGTGAATACAGGCACAGTGCCAATGGTGCAGACAGCTGAGAGCACAGTATTTTTGTTTGTTTGTTTGTTTGTTTGGTGGGGGTTTGGGAGTTTTGTTTGTTTGTTTTATTTTTGGTTTTGTTGTTGTTGCTGATGCTCATTTCAGCTAGTATATTAGGACAATTTATTTAGCTTGCTGCAAATTACTTCCATAGGAGTGCTGGGAAAGGCAGAAAAGTTTACTGCTGTGTTAATGCTGTGAAGGTTAAGAAATATTGACTTAAAATACAAGAAAGGAGGGTTTATTTAAATACAAAGAAAATATTTCTGAAGGTAAGCAGAACAAGTAGATCATATTAGAAAGGGCTCAGGAGAGCTCTTCACCAGGGATTTTTTGAATACATTGGATATGTATCTGTCAAGGATAGCTAATCCTGCCCTCAGACAGAGACAGATGACTTCCAGATGTCTATTACACTCTGTGGACAGCAAGTCCACACCTGAATATTAAATAGGAAAGGCAAGGATGTATCCCCAGCCATCCCTAGTGCACCAAGCAATGGGGGAGGATGAAGTGAAGGGGACTGGAGGGTGACCAGCTCACAGCTCTCCTTCTGCTGCTTATCTCACTGGAACTCAGTGTCCAAGGCTTGGCATGACAGACTGCTCCTCTGACCCAGGAGAGGTTATTTTTTGTTTGTGCATTCTGTCATTACGTTGAAAAAAGCACCCTTGGCTTCTGGAGGAGGTATGGATAAAATGGAAAAGAAAAACATTATGTGATCATATAAATAAATACAATTTAATTATTTACAAGCTGGATATATGAGGCATCATCTTAATGCTTGACTTAGCAGCCCTAAGATTGTTTTGCAGCTTGTACTTTAAAATGGTTCCCTAAACATAAGAATTATTTCACTTCACATAAGAAATCCTCAAATTCTGTAAATTCTTTTACCTTCTCCAGCTGTGATTATTAGTTTAATGATACAAAGTTGGTAATTTGCAATATAATCAAAGTGGATTTTCTGGACTCATCATCATCACTGGAGACATGCACAGTTAGCCTTTGGGCTCCATGCCTGCTTGCTGAACATAGGAAGAGAAAAACCTGGAACTCACTTTGTGTCTGTAATTTAAAGTCATTCAGTGTTTACAAATTACTGTGCTTCTGATGGGACCCTGTCTTACATCTGGTTGCTGCTTTTCTTTGCTTGTCCATTTTTTAGCTCTGACTTAATAAATTCTCATTGTTTCAGCTCCCTCTGGTTCCTCATTTTGTCTTTCTCTCTCTCATTATATCACTGCTACATTGTCTTCTTCATTCTTATTCCCTATGAGATTTTTTCCTGCTCCCTTTACCAGTTATACTCTTTTACCATTTACATTTCCACTTTTTTCATGTGGAGAATATGTGCAAACCCTCTCTTTTCCTCCTCTTTGTCCATTCATGGGCAAAATGTGTTTTTGTGGCCCTTCCTAGGACTGCTGATCTTATCTGCCACTACATAAAAAGGCTTGTATATCAGCTGGTACTTTGCAAGCAGCTGAAGATGGTATGCTGGATTGGCTGCTCTGCATATGAAAACATCATTCTTCTAGACCAAAATTTGATTCAGTACTAGAGAAAGTATTCTAGCTACAGTCTAGAATCTCCAAACAGGTGTTCTTCTGCACAACACACATCTTCCATCAGTGTGAGCTACAATTAGTCTGATCCAGGAATGGATTTACTGTGGGAAAGGATGGGTCAAAAGGGCAAAGCCCTCTACAATGGCAGTGCTGATATCAGATATCTTTATGATCGTGGATTTGTAACTCTGTGCACTTCCCCTGCAATTCTTTCACGAATAACCTTCATTTGCCTCAGGTTTGGATGAATATTTTCTGTCAAAAGAGTACAGACAAAGCATGTCACTTGTGATCACAGTGTGCATCAAGCCTCTAGTCTGGAAGGGGAATGAAGGCACCCCTAAAAAGTGAGAAGTAGGATCAGACTCTATGTCAAAAATTGGCTGATGCACACCAAAGCAGCTTGCTGAGCCCGTGCCCAATTCACAAGTGTCAGGGAATGAGCATCAGTTTGCAGGAAAACTTGAGCCCTGATCCTGTGTGGTGTTTCAAAAAGTGACTCAGGGTTGGGTGCTTCCCTGTCTCATTAATGGTCTTGGTCCTGGGAGGAATCTTTCACTTTTTTCTTGCATTCTACCATAGCATAAAAGCGACACTTGAAGAGAATCCTTGGGGGAAGCAGTCTACTCTTATTTCTTGAATATTTGTGCATTCAAACAGAAGGTGGAAAACAAGCATAAGCAATTTTAAACTGTCATTTTAGATATTATGTCAGATGTGTACAGTCACGTTTCTCAAATGCTTTTATATCATAAAGACACAGAGTTGAGCCAGACACTGAAAGTCAGATTAAGCTCACCTGACAGCTATCATCTGGCCTCTACCTCTGCCTTTTGGCATCTAATGCAACATAGTAAAAGGATGTACGCTGCAATTATAGGATAACTTCCACCAGCAACAAAGTTTTAAAGAAAAGTACACCTATTTATAAGCTAAACTTATTTCTCCCCCACATTTTTCATCTTACTGTTGCCTGCTCTCCTTCTCCAATGAAACTGTGTCCGTGACACCTTAAGGTTTTTGAAATATGAGTACTCATCATTAAACATCTAGACTATGGAAAAAAGTATCTTACCTCTCTTTTGAGATGGTTAACAGAAACCAAAAATAATCAGCTAGACTTCCTCCTTCAGAAGAACTTAGCAGTTTCTTGGAAGACAATGGTTTTTTTGTCAATGTAATTCAAGGAAATTATGTTGTAAAACTTTCTGATGATGGAATTCTGCTCTGTCTGGATTTCTTCAGCATTGTCCTCTGCAGATTACCTGTGAAGATTGTCCCTTCAAAAGAAACAATGTAAAAATTGAGCTTTCTGATTCAGATGCAATTTGTCCCTGATTGCAGTGACATAGATCAGCCTTTTTCATTGATTGTTTGTTTGACTCATTGGACTCGCCAAGCTACCATTGATTAGAGAGACTGAGCTTGATTTTTTTCTTACATATCATTGCCAATATTGTTTATGCAATTCAATGAGATCATTTAGATAAGACTGTAGAGGTGTAATAGTAGCATACTTCAATATCAAGAGAACAATAGTGACTGTATTTCAGAGTTGAGAGTGCTTTATTACTGTCTGGGAAAGAAGGAGCACAAGTAAATACTTAAGACCCAAACTGAAATTCTTCTGGTCAAAATTTCTCTCCTTCCACCTCCTACTGCATATATGGCAACCTTTGTAACAGTGGGGGAACATGTGAAATGCCATAATTATACTGATAATTAAAATAGGAACATAAGTGTTGAGAAAAGGTGGTGTCAAACAAGTGCAGGTTTCTCAAAATTCTCTGCATTATTTAAAATTTGTGTTTTTCATCTGTAAGTAAGGACTTTGTTTGTGTGCAAGGTTTCCCACAAATCTGTCCACATCTTGAATAGTGAACACACTATTGTGTGTGCCTTTTTAATGTGGGGTCTTCAAACTAGTGGAACAATGGAGAAAGGGCAAATGACCTAGAAACAGCCTCAGGTATCCTATACAGAGCTGTTTTTAAAATGTAAGAGATTTTTTTTTGCTGTTATCCTGTATCAGACCTGTTCAAACTAATTCACACAGTCTTTTAAGTTATTACCAGCCTCAGAAAGCATTTTAGAGAGACCAAACAATCCATGGTTTAAATCTGGATAGCACTGTTGAAGAGCAATTCACTGTCTGATTACAGCATTTGAAATGTGTTAGGAAAGTCACATTGTGCTTTTATCCACAGAACCCAATAGCAATGCAAATAGCAGCATTAATGGCCAATAAATTAATTATGTTCAGTAGTGAATTAATTATGTAATGAAGAATTAATTCCATCTTTTAGTGAAGATCATCTTAAATGTTTCATTCCTCCTCTCATTTTGTTTCACTATTCCCCACTGTGATCAAGACTTCCTTTGCAGGCACCTGAATGACTAGACAGCTCCATACCCTGAGCACAGACTTTAAGATTTAGATAAGATCTTAATCTAAGAAAATGTTAGCTCTTCTTTTTAAACCATATTCCACATTGCAAGGCTCGTAAAAGAGATTTGTATAGTACACTTTAATGATATCTGGTGGGAATACTTCACAGTAGACAAGTTTTCCCTCAGGTTTTCCACCCGTGTTTAGTCTACTTTTTTTCCTGACATGTTGCTTATTTCACTGTGTGCAGCGTATTGGTCTATTCTATCTGCAAATACAAACCACTCGGGAATTACCTGAAAGGAAAACAAATAGGAAAAAAATCGCTTTATGTAATAAAAAAGGGAATTTAAAAACAAGGTGAGGCCAAGGCATGAAATCTGAGAGGAAATACTCTCCTCTCCAGTTTGGCTGTTAACACCTAGCTTTTGGTAGCTCAGGAAACTTCTTGTGTAAATCTCTCATTTCAGCAATGTTCCCCTGCATCCCTTTCACTCATTAGGATTCTTGTAAAGTCTGAAAAAACAAAAGAATCAACAACATTTGAGCATAATAAAGACCTTCTGAATTGCAGAAACAGATGTCTAATGTCTTACTTTTGAAGTTCAAGTCTACTAAATCAGGTTTAGTTAAACCCTAAGGCTCAGGTCACAGTAGCATTTGTAAACAGAAGACACAACAGAATTCCTGCCATCAGTAGAAAGCCTGACTTATAAATTACCAGGATGGTCAGGTAATTCTGAAAGTGGCTTCCATTTATGTGTGGTTAGATGGAGTTCTTTTCAGAGACATCAGTGCTCTCACAATGACTGTGTTGTTAAGAATGCCAGTCCCATCCGTTACACCCTGCACTCAGTGGCGAGATGTCACACTGTTAACATGTCATTAACTTATGTGCTTTTTCTTCCCTCAAAGACCAGAAGAGCACTGAAGAATTCAAAATTTCTGTACTACATGACTGTCCATGACAGCTTCTGGAATTGTAAAAGTTAATAACCAACACTAAGCAATCAATCTGTCAGCTTTTTGTGAAGTAAATTACAGGAAATCAGAAGTCAGCAGCCACTATAACATGTTTTTCCAGAGGAGCAAAATTCTAACATTGTGGATGAGTTGCTGGTTGTCACCCATAAACAAGGATAGCTGCTTTGTTCCTTCAGCAGCAGCAGTGCACCTCCTTCATCATCTCAAACCCACAGCACACAGGCAGGATGCTCTGTTGTTTATGGCAAATAGCATGCACCTCTGAAGGCAGAGTCCATCACCCCTTTCCAATTCCCCTGGGGGAAAAAAAGTAGAATTCTGCCTTAAACTCTTTCTCGATTCTTGACATAGTCAGAGCACCTCATCCCACTGCAAATGTTTGACAAATTCTATCCACTGAAAGAAAACAGATAATCTATGGAAAAAAAAATTGTGTGAGCCTGCACTAAACCTTAATAGCCTTTCCTTATATAGTAATTTTAAAAAGCTTTATCCTGTCTCTCATTTTGGTTTTATTTTTATTTGATGAATGAAAAATTTGGTCCTGCAGGCCAAATGTTTTAGAGAAAATCATACTCTTTTTTTAGTAGATAGTTGTGAGGAAAATAAGAGTTGGATCATTTTTGAAATTCTTTCTCTTGTCTAATTCAGCCTGTTAAATGTAAAAGCCATGTACCTTACAAATCTTCAAATTTTGTTTCTAAAAATCTTCTCAGCTGCATCTTTATGACTCACCTCTCTTACTGTCAGCAGCACTAATCTTCATTGCCTGACACCCTGTGTATTTAGGAACTCAATCCCCTTACCTCTACCTTGGTAACATTATAAAAGCACATTTATGTGGGGTAAAAACCCCTGGAAGAACTATTTAACTATTTAATAATTGCCCAGTCTTTCAAATATTCCTTGTAAACCATTATTCTACATGCTAGTGCTATCCATATCCCCTTCCTGCCAGGTAGGTGCAGGGAAGGTACCCTTCCTTCAGGACACGTGCAAGCTCTCATGGTGTTCCCAGTGGCACTCCACTTGGAGGAAAAACCTCTGCATTAGTGAGCTGCCAACTCCCCTTTTGAAGTAAACTCCTATGTGATTGCACTCCCTCTCCACAAAGAAGGGGGACAAAGTCCCCCACCAAAATGTATTTTTCTTCTAATTCACTGCCATTCATTCTATAGAAAGGGTAAATTATTGTGGCTTGTGCCAGCAGCTGAACAGAAGCCAATTCAGATACAAGGAGTTGCTCCAGGTATGTATGCAGCCCTCGTCTTCTCACAGCAGCAAAGGATCATATTTGCAGGGGATCATCTACAGGGTTAATTTTGTACAGAATCAATTTAGACAGTTCAGCTAAAACATTTTCCATCTGTCAGCTGAGCCAGCCTTGCCATGTCTGCCCTCAAACTTCCCCCAGCTGGTGTCAATACTCATTTCTCTGCATGCAGAATTCAAACTTTCTTATTTCACTGACATTATGATGTACTTTCCTCGTGTATCTCTGTGCCTTAGTTAAAAAAGAACAGCTGAAATGAAAGAAAGTAAAAAAATATCCACTTGGAAAATAATGTAACAATGATTTAATGTAACCTCTGTCGTTCGCCCAAGGACGCTCTCATTATCCCTGTCTCTTTAGCTTTGGTGTTTGAGACAGAGCACTGTGTTTAATTATTTACTGGTTGCTATAGTGTTAAATGAACCTTTGAGATTGTCATGTGGTGGGTAGAGCTGTCCCTTCACAAATATGAAAGCAGCAATTTAAGTTTCCACAGATTCAACAAACCCCATATTCCCATTTTCAGAAAGCAGAAAAGAAGAAAAAAAAATCAAACCCTGAAGTCTGCATTCAGCAATTCAAGAAGCTCTCAGAAATTCATTCATTTCTCTCAGAACTGTGCCCAGTTGTTCTTTTTCTGCTCGTTGCCATTTCACGTTACTTCAGTGTATAAAAATGAGTTTGCAGGCTTTCAGATGCTGAGGCTGTTAACTTACCAAATCTCTCCATATTCAGACAAGTTCAATCTGTACAAAGAACACAATGATGCATAAAACAGATACATTGCATTATGCAGCAGTCTAATTTATTTCATGAAATATATAACAAATGACCTAATATATTTTGATTCCACAGCCATGAACATTGTAGGCTTACAGCAATTCAGCATGACCGATGGAGCTGAAAACCATTATTTGTGAAGTGTGAGTTGATGAGTTAGAAAAGTAAGACATTTTGGGCATCCAGATGAGTATTTTTATGGAATAATGCAAAAAATTATTGAAGGAGAAAAGAGATGACCAAAACAAAAGAACGAAAAGAGGTATGCAACTGAAATATTCTGTGGGGAAAAGCCAAGAATCATTTGCAGCTAGGAAGTTTGTGGTATCTGTTAAGAAGCAACAAATGGATTTAATATAGTATTTCATTTTCCTTCATAAAACTTGCCACTTTATCTTTGAGTAGCTTATACAAAAGTACTTCAATAAAGCATTTGCTTATAACACTCCTTCAAAGTATTACCATATGCCATGTGAAGAACTTGTCTCATTAGAAATATCAAGAATCTGGACTCACTCTCCATCCCTTTCAGAGACTATAGTTATTTTTGTGGGAGGGGGGTAATAAGGAGAGATGAAAACCAAAAAATATAAAAGATCCATAGATGTGAGACTACAGTTATGGTCTTCATTCAAAAATGTTGACAGCCAGTCATTGGGTCAACAAGGAGAGGTAACTGTTTACTGAAAACAGTAAAGAGATTTTCCTAGGAGATACAATTTTACTATTCCATTCTAAATAGTCTAAGTTCCAATTACATCTGTGCAAGTGATGCCTTGGGAAGGCTGACCTGGAGCAGATTGGACAGTGCTTATAGAATAAAGCAGATATTTTTTAAAAGGCCTTTGGGGTACACCTTGGGCAGTACAAGAGCCTGGCCAGGGCTGCACCCAAGGTGGGCCCAAAATGGTCACAAAAATGGATAACCGGTCACGAGGTCTCACACTTTCATAAGTTTTGGTCCATTTGCATATTGAGGTTTAGTTGTCCAATTACAGCTTCAGAATATGAAGTCTCATCCTTCTTGTTTTCTCTCTTCAGCCCACCATTGTTTGTGCTTTTGGGCCTAAAAACTTGTAATGGTCCTTGGTCTCCATCTGGAAAAGGATTTGTTTTGTCTCCTGCTCTGTGAAGAGAGCTGACTGACACTTAATATGAGGGTCAGAACTACACCTCTAGGCAGCACAGAATCTGAAAAACATGAAAGCTAAAACTTAAGGCCTCATTTTCCCCCTTTAGAGGCTTGACAAGGCCTTTTCCTTTCAAGTCTCTATTCTAAACATCTACTAATAATAGGTATTCAATAACAGATAAGTATCTAACAATAGTAAACAACTAACAATAATATAACAAGAATAAACATCTAAAAATAAACATTTAACAACAGATAACTATCTAATAGCAAATAAACTGCAATAATAATAATAAACATCTAGCAGTAATGTCTTGCACAGTTGGGTATCATGCAAAGAAGAATAATGATTATTTGAGAAACCAAATAGGGTCTTTGGGACTGAAGATGAGTATAGATGTATAAAAGATGTAACTTGAGTAAAGAGTGACAGGCTGACAGGCACAATTCAGGGACAAATGTACAGGCAAACAGCTGAAGCAGTTCTACACCAGGATACAGCCCTTGTGCACTGGGGACCTGTCCCAGATCCACTGAAGCTATTAAATGCGAGGCTGGGAAGATGGGGGAGAAGCCAGTGCTACTGACCTAAGGAAAATGGATTCATGTTCTGAAATACTTTCCCTTCATAAAAATTTTCATACATACTGTGGAGAAAAAAAGTCCAGCAGCTTGTCCAGTCACTGGAGTGCTGATATTATTTATGAGTGCCCTAATAGATCTTATTTGCTTGTGCTTCAGTGAATAAAGCTCTATAAGAGAGCAAGCAAATGGAGGAGAAGCACTGCCTAGGTATTACCAAATAGCTGATAGCAGCACCTAACATTTCCTACTCAGCTTTTCTACAGAAAAAATCTATCTATCTATCTATCTTGATGTGCTGTGCTGGCACCATGAGCACGCAAACAAAACCCCGAGTTAAAACCCATGCTGCATAACATGCTCAGTGCAATTAAAGCAGTGAATTATTGAATAAACAATATCCTTAACTCACCCTGTTGGGATGAGCTGGAGCTTCTGTAGAATGGGGCATGGCTTGTGTTCCTCCAGCATCCAGAGGGTCTGCCTGTGTCAGCAGCCTTGCATTTCACAGGATGAATCAAATCATTGCTTCTGTCAGGACCTTCATCTTAAAGATCAACAAATAAGCAAACCTGAAATTTACTGGGATGGACCTATTGATAGTTTTAAAGACATTTAAATCAGTTTTTCATAGGAAAACTACTTCAAAGGTGTTAATAAACATGAGTTTAGACCTATGAAAACAAAAACTATTAAAGAGACAAATCTGAAATTTTTCTCCTTCCAAAGCGTCAAAGTTGCCTGTGTGTGTAAATTGCACAAATGAAATTAATAAATTCTGCTTTAGGAAATAACTTAATTCCTATTCACTGGTTCCAAACGCAACTTTTACTTTTTCTGCAAATATAAATTTTCTCACTTTATCTAAGCATAGATTTTTTTAATCTGTGGGCTTCCTTTAAAATAAAACACGCTTTACTTTTACAGTAGTTTTGTGCTGTATCCTTTACATATAACCATCAGAAATGGATGAATATTGAGTCAATTTCAGATTTCTGGTATATAAATTTCTTCTACATTCATAGATTTGAAATCCCTTAGGAACCATTTCACAATCTAACTGATGACAATTGTGGCCATGTCTCAGAATCAGCTAAATCATTTGAGAGCCATTACTTTATCCAGTAGTGACCTTTCATTTTCAAAGTATAGAATATGCTGAATAACTCTGGTAAATGATCTGTGGATAGAAAGGGCTGTCTTGCTTCCCTAAAATCTTTGCAATATATTTGGCTCATTAAAGACATCCCAGAAACTAGAAGGAATATCAAAATATTGTATATCTTATTTCAGCTTCAATGATAGTGAGACAATTTAAAAAAGATAGAAGCCCAAAATAGTATAAAGTCATTTAGAAGCAACATTTTAGTCAAAAATCTAAAGTTAATACCAAATTTTCTTACATTCACAGGAAATTCAAAAACATTTGCAACAGAAATCTTTTACTTAGCTTTTTTCTTTCCTTGACTTGTTTCTCTTAGAGTCAAGTTATTTTAAATTTCATTTATTATATCGCTGCAGATAATAAATAGATTTGATTTAGACTGGCAAGTTGGCTTTCTACAAAGAGATCTCAAGGAGAGAGTCTATTACAGGACTGGAGCCTCCTCAGGAGAACAAATCTGTAAGCAATCTAATCGCTGTCATCATTTATCAGGCAGCACCACATTAGCTGGTATTTTTTTTATGTTACAGGTGAGTAGAGCAAGACTTTTGAATGAAGGATTAAACTTCGTATAGCATAGGAAAATCGAGATTTTTTCAGCATAAAACCCCCAAATGTAGCTCTTCTCAAAGACACATTTAGGGGATTGATGTGCCAGCCTCCCATGGATCTGTTTTCCCGGGGCAGAATGAGGCACTGCGAGTGTAAAATGCTGTTTCTCCTCTCTGCGCACAGCGTGAGCAGGGAGAGCCTCCAGCTCTGGGCTCTCTGGCCCCTTGAACAGCACGCTGAAGATAATGAATTGCTTCTTGTATCACATTAGTGGAGGTGTCCTCATGTTGAAAACATTAGGGTGCAGTGGTTATTGCTGTCATATTCTGAGAACACGCTCACATATTCCTGGAGAGTAGAAAATGCAGCTAACAGTGCCCAATGTCACTTTGGTGCGCTGGGACTCTGGGACTGCTCACCTTAAATATAGTTTGGCAGGATCCAGCTGTTGTGCTGGGGCAACAAGGGAAGATAAGTGTGTATAAAATCTGCCAAAGAAGAGTAACTCCCCCAATTTCCCAATACTGGCCCCTGCAGTCGTGCCGTGGTCATGTGGCAGGCTCCTGGACACAGAGCTGTGCTGTCCTGGATGTTCACACTGTCACTGCCCTGACCCAGAGCGGAGGGATGGGGACACACGTGCAGGGTCAGGGCTCTGAGACATCCCTGTGTGGTTTGATTCACTGGTCTGGTGGCAGCAATGTACTTCACCACATCCCAGGGCCCTGCAGTGATTTCACTGAGAGGCAAAACTGCCTGAGCCAGGGCCAGCCTGCCAGAGACCCCAGGAGAACCACACTTCCCTTGTGGCTTCCACTAAAAGAACTCAAAGTGCCCCATTAGCAGGCAAATCCTCATCCTTCCTTGTAATATGGCTCTTGTGAAATGAGGGGCTTGGGGTTTGGACAAGTTTTCTTTGGTATTTATGAAACAGAAAAAGACTGTGCCATGTGAAATGTCTTTCAAGGATACAATCCAGTTAAGAGAGGGATTGTACAGTCTGTCTTAAATTATTTGATTTATGGATTGACTTCCTTCATAAATATTCACTCCAGGCTCCTTTATTCTCTTAATTTATTTTTTCTGGCTGATGTAGATCCATATTTAAGTGCATCCATGGTGTACAAATATGGATATCATTCCCTTTGAAAGTATAAAAAGACAACAAATGCCACCATAACCCATTGCATTCTTGATACATCCCTTAGTGAAGTGCATGGATTTCCCCAGCTGGAAAATGACATAGTGAATGAGAAGCCAGCTTTTTCCAAAATGTGGGACCTTTTGCTTAGTTTTAACAATGTCAGCATTCTTAGGGTGATGAAATGAGAAAACCACATGCCCTCCTCTCACTGCAGACAGATGTTACAGCAGGGCAATATCCTGACATGTCCACTGCTACAACCTGTGCTGTGAGAGTGCTTGTGTTTGCTCCGTGGGGTCTTCACGAGTTCTTGTAAAAGACTTTTCTCCCCTCTGTTGTCTTGTGCACTGAGGCAGGGCAGATCTATTGGTGTGGCTGAGTCCTGCCACAGATGAGCAGCAGCTCCAGGGGGTAGAGCAGGGCAAAACTGTGGCTTCTTCTCTGTATGGCAAAAAAACGAAATGGAGTTACAGAGAAATGAGTGTGTGTTTTCTAAAGCTAATGGAAGGGATTTAATTGGTGTTTTGGAGGCATAAAATCTCCTCCATTTTGTATAGCTGTCCTTTTCTTTAGATTGTACAGCATGAGGAATAGAAGCCTCCACACCTTTTGCTCTCTTTGAGTATTGCAGAAAAGCACCTGTCCTTGGAATTCCATTGGCTTTAATGTAACATACCTAGCAGTGAGGATACCCAGGTGTAAAATATTGAGGAGGATGGGAAAATTTCTGTCTTCAGGTTCTGCAGAAAACTGTAATGTCTTCTGAGTTTAGTTTAGTTTTGTTTGTTTGTTTTGGTTGGTGATGGGGACTTTTTTTTTTTTTTTTTTTTTTTTTTTTTTTTTAATATTAAAGGAAATCCAGCAATGAATTAACTTGGAATGATCTCTTTTCCCAGGACTACATGATAACTGTTCATCTATTCGCTGTGTTCTGTGATGAAGATATTTCTTCTGAAGTCAAGGAAATTAGACTTTGGATTTTGGAATGATTTGACATTTTACATTCACTGGTTTTGTTTTTAGTATCTTCACCATAAGCACTGTGGGACCAAGAGGTTTCCAGAAGTAATCTTTTTGTCAAGGGGTCCATGACAGAAATGACTTATAACCACAGATGTTGTAAAAAACACCTAACAGATAATAATTAACAGATACATCTTTTCCTGAAAGTTCCTTTTACAGGCTAGGGCACTTCTACTGTAGTCTTCCCTACAGTGGCTAAAGCAGAAGTAGAGATTTATTCAGTCAGAGCACTGGGCTGTGAGACTGTAAATCTAAGTTCTATTCCCAGCTCTGTCTCAGAGCCTGACTTTGATACCTAAGGCAAGTCACAGACTCTCTGTACCCCAATGCTAACATGAAGAATGGCAGTGATGACTTCTGCAATTTTCTGCAGCCATGCTGAGGCTAAGTTATATGAGACTGTAGGATATATTTCTGATTTTTTTATTAATGGGTGGGTAAATGGAATTAACAGGGATATCACTTTTAGTATATACAAAAGTGGGGAAAGTCCCTTATTCATCTCCAGTAAATGTACAAGGTAAAGATATTAGAAATGGTTTCCTTCTCTGGTGTATGAATAGACACACATGAGATACTTGTGGATTTATTTGAACTGATTTTGACTAAAAATTAGTGAAAACACAAAGATATCGGTGAATACATGACTATAGGAGCAAGTTGTTGAACTTACCATGTTACTGTAACTAATAACTAATTTACATGTAAAATTATCTGTAGCAAAGATGTTTTTAGAGGAAAACAGCAGCAGGATAAATCTTATCCTAACATCATCTAAAATGATGAGTTTACAAGAGCAAAATGGGACAGTTGTTATAGGCGGTATAAGGCCACTGTACTGACCATTCAACTGTACTGCAAAGTGCTTTAATTTGGCTGTGCTCAGGCTGCCAGTGATCTTATCCTGCATCATGCAGGCAGGTGTAGAAGAGACTTGTTTGCTAATTAGTGTTATGATTTCAGATGCACAGCTGTAATGAAGCATGAAATGGCAGTCACCAGTGCTACTCCTGCAGCCCTGGTACGTCAGCCTGATGAGATGGCTGCACACTGTCAATACCAGCAGGCAGAAAGTCCCAGAAGAAAAAAATACTAGCTCAAGTGAGAAGGGGTTATTTAGTGGAGGGCAATTAAAGAGACTGATAGTCCTAATTACACATGCAAGTGCAGAAGCTAGGTAGGCTTTTAGTGCAGTGCTGACAAGAGTTACAGTCTATTAGGTTCTGACTCTTAAGGACGCTGCAGAGGAAATGTGTTAATTCAGAGCATCAAAGAGCATTCAGAAAAATCCCACCAGATAATAGCAGTGGTGAGAGCCTCACCAATCAGATCTGCTGTTGTTTAGTGAATTATTGTGTGGAAAGGCTGGTGTGAACCCATGAGAAACTGGGAGGCCACTTCTTCATGAACGTCTCGAGGTGACATAGAGCACACAGGTGGCTTGGGGCATCAGTGACTTGCCCAAGACAGCTGGCTGTTGCATGGGGTTTTTTTCATGATATTCTATTTCAGATATGAACTTTCAAGGACTTCTTGGAATAAGATTGGACAGGACATCTTCTGTTTGTGAAAGTGTGAAGAATTCCAGAGAGAACAAACAAGTCTTTTCCACCGTTTCCATAAAACACAGCCAAAGAGTGCTTTGTGATGCTCTTACTGCTGGTCTTGGCCACCTCATGCCTTCATATCAGGCAAGGCTTGACAAACATGCCAGCTCTTCTGCACTCTGCTTCACTCCTGTTTCCATGCTAAGGGAGCAGGGGGACATGTTCCACATGAGAGCCCACCCTGACCATGTCCCGGTTTTGACGGACAAGAGTACAAAATCTAGGGACATGGAATCACACAGATTCGTAGGTTTAGTGAAAAACTTTATGGCAGTGCTGCTTTCAGAAAGAGTACAGCAAAACAGTATGAAAGGGAGCCTGGGGTCAGGTTACCTTGAAGTGTGTCTACATCTGTACATTCCCATTGCTTCATAGAAATGTGTTTTGAAATCAGTCTTGCTCATCAAACATATTTAACTGCTTTGATAGAAAGCAATCTCTAAATTTTCTAGCATTTCTTTATGCATAGACCTCATAAGAAGTGCAAGACACTGACAATCTGAGCCATGAAGAAAGTCATGCAATAGAGTGAAATGATTGCTTCTGACTTAGACTTCATGTTCCTTTAAAGTTATTCTAAAATACTTCCCCCTTTTCATGTCTTTCTCTAGATTTTGGGAGGGCTTTATCAAGTCTGATCTCTGACACGCCAGTTTTTTCCTCCTGCCTTTCTCTTGATTCAGTTGTGCCTGATATTATCACTGAAAAACTTGCCCGCACTGAGACCCACCTGCAGCTGAAAGCCATGTCAGAACAGCTTATTCCAGTTCATTAAACGCCATCCTTGTTTTTTTCCTTTCTCCATTCCTTCAGTAATGGATAATTTTACAGTCCCTTTCAAAGATAGTGTTTCATTAGTACCTTTTATCATATAAGGGGACCTGTTAAACTTGCTGTAATCACACATAATACATGGCATATTTGACTTTTTGTATGTGATCTGCATCTGGAAATAACAGGCAAAATATCACTGTGTTCATATTTTGTGAAAAGTCAGTAGCGTGGCATCAGTCTGGTCTCAAAAGATACCTAAATGTTTTTTCTATCAGGAAAACATTTTAAAATTCTTGATTAAAATTTACCAATTACCATAGGAAATTACTGCATTTGTTTAGAGTGTGTTCTTCCCCTCACCATGTCCCTTCCTTTGACTCTGAACTTGTTGGACTGCTTCTGTCCACAGCAAATTGCAGTACCTAGTTATATCTTAATCACAGTCTATTATAACTGATGTTTTTTATGTCTTATCTTTTATTTTGCTTAAAATCCATAAGATGAAAAAAATCAAACTCACTTTCTTTTCTTCTAGTGCAGTTCTTAAATCTGTGTAAATTCAAACTTCATTCTATTTATTTGTTGACTTTTAAACTGTATATGGAGCACTTGATTTCTGGTCGTAACTACAAAGAAAAAATGATGCAAGACTTGGCAATTCCCTATGCTCAACTTTGTGAGATTTGTGTTGACCCATTTTTCTGGTCTGTGAGAGGGTCCTTCAATGGCAGGACACTCATATGCTCTGTCAAACACTCTGCCCAATTTTGTGCTGTTCAAAAAGCTACTGAGGGTGAGTGCTGCCCCACCAAAGCATCATAGAATCATGTGAAAGGGAAAAGTAGATTGAGATTTTGCTAAGGAAAGATATATTCCGCTCCAGTTTGGGTCTACTTTATGGCCTTGGCAGAAATTCTTTCAAAGGGTCTTGGTGTAGACTTTAGCTGTGTTTCCATTAGTGAGCTGGTTCAGAGCAGTGGTGCTGCTTAGAAATTAAACCCTTTTTCTGACAGCAGCCTTGGTTTCCATTGTAGTTTTTTATGCCAGAACTCAGTTCATTTTGGAGGAAAATCAACAGAGGCTCTTTTCAAAAAGTGCTCCAACGTTAGAGAGGGACTTTAGACCCAAACCATGGGTGAGAGTTTTGCTCTGACTTAGGCTTCTGGTGCGGGCCACTGCCTCTTTCCTTCATAAAGTTTTCCATCATGAGTGGTTGAAATGTTTCCCTTGGAAGAAGAAATCCAATTGGAAATAAACTGTCAGGGCCCCTGTAGTGGGAGAGAGTGCTCAGCACTTACTGCTTTGATCTACTGATCCACACATTCGTACCAAATTACTAAATTCAGCCTACCTGTTGTGGAAATTATAAACAAATCATTCCTTATAATCATATAAGGAAGCCAGTAACTTAGGCTAGGGCATATTAGAGCAGAGACGTGAAATGAAGCCTGGGGAAGATGTATTCCATTTCATTGCTCAGCTCAGGAACAAGAAATAATGAAGGAACTTGTAAAAATTAAGGGAGATTTACCATTTTGCCAGCCTTAGACTGATGTTTGCTGAATTTTTCAGAAACAAGTTGATAAAAACCATCAGCCTTATTCCATTTTTTTCAAAGTGGAGAAATATTGTATTTTAAGATATGTATCTTTGATTTGTGTGAAATGAAGGAAATTACAGTCAATATAAATAATCACAGAACTGGGGATAATGTCTGAAAATCAAAACTCTTTTTATAGATTTTCTAGTTTGCTTTTCTTTTTGTTCTAGATATACAACATGGAGGGTTTGTACACTATTGTTTGTGTGTTGAAGGTGGAATTAGGTGATGCATCACTGGTGGCCAAAATCCAATAATGAATAAAGTTTTATGCAAGGAAATTATTCACAAATCTAAACGTTGATCTATAATCATCTAGAGAAGCAAGAAGATTGATGGGGAATGCCAGCGGAGCTACAAGTCATGGAGATTGACTCCCTGTGAGTTTAGAAATATTTTTCTTCCTATATACTCATTCCCTCTACTATAAAAAAGGCTATGAAATACTAATCTTGGGAGAAAAACAAAATTATTCAATTTTATTTCAATAATTTAAAAATAGAATATATCACCCTAACATGTAATTCCACGCATTTGACAGTAAGCATGCTTTCTCAATAATCTACATTCTAACATATGCATATAACATACTTATTAATTACTTTTTATATTGGTAGTAACAATATTATTGCTACATATAGTTCAAAGAAATGGTTTGAAGGATTTAAAAAGACTCATAAATATAGAAATGTAAGTGATTACTGAGTTCCCTAGGTAGGAAGATCCTGCAACCAAGCACATTCAGGAATTTTTCCTCAACCCTTACTCAGTAGTTACTTTAATTTCTCTAGTGTTATCAGTCATACCATCCTCCTCTGCATTCCATAATATCATTCTTTCTTGATGGAATTCTGCCCAAAACCTTAATTTCCTTAGAAAATTAGAAACTACAATTTTCCAACCTATCAATTTCAATATCTTCATGCAGCATAATAAGACTCTTACGATAGTTAATATGTCCCAGATAATTCTTCTTGAAATGTAATGGGATTATGCACTATTTTATAAGTGCTGCAAAGTGAATGGTATTAAGAATTACCTCTTTATTTCTATATTTACTATAATTTTTATTTTCTTTTCATCTGGTGTACCATATTAACTACAGTTGCTCATTTGATGCAACAATGGATGTAACTTCTGTCTCATTTCCTGCCCAAACTGTTGACATCATGGGTTTTTTTGTTGAACTTATTTTTGTTTATATTGCCAAAGGGAGAAAAAGATGCGTGAATTTTCTTCAATTTATCAACTTATTTTGTTTCTTGAAAAAAAACCCCTCAAACCCAACAACATTTAAATAATATGATCCCAGTGTCTTAGGACAGGATGCCAGTTCACATTGCTAATTATATCACCCTGCATTTTTTCCTTTCCTGAATGCTATCAGATGAACTTTTTCAACATCACCACAGATGTCTTACATTATTTCCACCCTACTATTTTTCAAACCTATCATCCTCTAGCTCACTTTTACATTGATGCTGGCCCCATCCTATTTTCTATATGGTCTTTGCAGAGTGACTGCACTTTTGGAACTGTTCTACCCCTCTCCTTTAACTAAAGCACATCTGAAAAGTCATTTATTTAATGACAGTTAAGGAAATCAGTTGAATGTATTGCCTATTTAATTTAAAATATAAATGGAAGATGGGATAAAATGTTGCAGGGAAATCTTTAAAAATGAACATGGAAATTGCTACAGGGAAAAGGGGGATATACAAGAAATAGCTTAATATACAGAAACCTATGTGAAGAACAGAAGTGCAATTAATGCATTGCAGATGTCGATACTTGCATCAGTGTGTGTTGCTGATTAAGATCAAAGATGCAGGGAGCATCTGTGGGTGACAGCACAGGATTCCTACCCTAGGACAGGTGTAGTTATTGTCCTGTCTCTTTCCAACACATCAGCAATGATGAGGTAGGAGATACAAATTTGCATTTCACCTTGCAGTAACTGTAGATAGCTGAATAGAAAAACTGATTATGAAATAGGCTATGGGTTTAGAATGTAAATCACTTTTGTTTTCCCTGTCCATACATACGTGTGAAAAGCTTCCTGCCTTCTCCCTCTGCCTTCCAATCTCAGATTACCCTTTTTCACTCCTGTTTTTTGCTCAAGTTCTGGCTCACTTTCCAATTAGAAACTGAAACTAAATAAATAGAATAAAGAGAGAGAACTGCAGTTTTTTGGTTTTTTTTTTTTTAATTAGTTTGATTTCCTATTTTCTTTAGTGTTTCTCTTTTAAAAGGCCACTATTCCTCAGAGCAGAGATGCCGCTCTTCACACCCTTCACTGATTTCAGGTTAGGTAACAAAATGGAGGCGTTCTGCCTGTAACCCTCTTAGCAGTTTCCCTTCTGCCTTAGTTTTCTAATCCAAAATATCATTTCAAAGTGTTTCAGTACTGTTAAAGAGCTGTTGTGCTCTATTACACAATTGCCTGTGTTTCAGTGACTGTGAGCCACACATATGTGTGTATATGAGCATGTGTATGTATAAATCCACTGTGCACAAGTATAGAATGCATATAAAATGCATTTATTACTTTGCATAAAGACACAGGAAGGTTTTAACTGTTTGTGTTTGTGTTTGTGTTTGTGGGGGTTTTCCCTGCAAAGTTTTAGCAAAACGAAATTGAACGAATTTTGAACAAAATGCACTTGCAAAGAAATGAACATCCCATTTGTAATTTTCACTCCCAGCGGCACTAAATACATGTTCAATATCTTTCCTCCCCAAGCTGGTTCAGCATTCCCAGGGAGGGCTGAAAGATGAGAGCAATGTGCAGAGCAGTGGAGAAATGCCGTGGGAGTGGATAAATCTGCATGACCCTGGACACATTCCAGCTACCGCCCTGTAATGTGCTCCAGCAGCTGCTGGCAAAGCTATCCTTTGCTTCCTGAAAGTCACCTACCATAATCCTGATTCCACAGCACCACTTCGTGCAAGCAGTTGCTGGAGTAGTTTATGTGCTGGACATTCAGATGGGACACAACCAGTCCAAGCTGCCTATTCCCACAGCTGTCTGCATGGCAGAAAAAACCATATGTGATCCACAGCCAGGAAGCAGAAAACTTGGACCAAGGATTGTAAAGTTCAGAGCAGAAAGGATAAAAATTAAATAGGGTAGTTTTTAAGGAGAGAGCAGGAAAAAATAAAGGAAAATTTAACCATAAAATGTTTAACAACTAAGCCAATAGGCCAGACAGAAAAAACAGAGAAAGAGACAAACAGTGAAAATAAAGGTAGTTGAAATTCTCTCAGCAATGGAGATCTGTAGGTCAGCTAACTTTTTAAGAGCCTCAAGTGAAGAAACAGTACAGCAAGTTTCCTTTTTTGACCCTTCTTATAGGACACTGTTCATTAATTTAAATTAAACCTCCCAAAGTCAGTACCATCCCCTGGTCTGCTGCCAGTTGGTCTCACATTAATTGGCTGTGTCGGCTGAGCACTCTCTCTCAGGCTTGCTTTTCCCAATATCGCCTGGCAATTAGTCTCTCTCCAGATTCTAATGCAAGGGGGTGAACTCCTCCCAAAAACCAGAGGGTTTCCCTGTTACAGATTGTGTGCAAATCTAGCAACATGATTAATTTTGAGATCCACTTAAAAATTAAGGGTAACATAGTGGTCAAAAAAGCCAGGTTGTGAGGCTTGCTCCACACACCACACTCAGGATTTTCCCCATGCTTCCAGTAATTTTGAATGTTGTTACTTAGAAGATGAAGAACAAAAGAAAGGCATTTCATACTCTTTGAAGCTGGCATTTAAAAACATCCAAGGCTTATGAAAACAAATAACAGTTATCATTTAAATAATATTTTCTGTGGTTTTTGGGAGGCTGTAGGCTTTGTTTTGATTTGGTTTTGGTTTTTTTTTAAACTGTCCAACACTGCCTTTAGAGCCAGTAAGTAAGGAAAGGAAGATGGACAGGGTTGCCAAGCTACTAACTGGAAGAAACTTGAGACTCCTGAAGAGAGGAGGGAGGTGACCTTGAAGTGCAAAACAATTGCTTGGGGTGAATGGAGTTTAACAGGCAGAAAATTCTCGTGCTGTAGCAGAATATTTATCTGTCTCCCAAGGTCTTTTCTTGAAAAGCACTGTGTTTGATAATTTACTTGTTTCTTTTTCCGATAATTTACAAAAATATGGTGAAACTAATAGATACTGCATTAGAAAAGTAAATAATAAAGCTGAAAAGATAGATGATTTCCAATATTTGTGTGCCAGTTTAGTAAGCTTTTCCTTTCTGAGAAGGTATTTAATGGGATTGCTGGATATGTGAAGAACTTGTAGGATTTGAGCTTATAATATAAAACATGAAAGAAATTATAAACATTACAAAACTAATGAAATTTTATGCTTTGAAGTATAAACTGCTCTACTCAGCTGTCATTCTTTTCTTTCTTTTCATTTCATACATCAATCAGCCAAATTTTTTTAAAGGGATTCTTATCTCGTTTTTCAGTATTGTTATCAACCTGCTGTGATCTCTGGACAAAGAACACATTAGAGAAACATGTTGTTGAGAAATACATTGATCATTCCTTTGCAGAAGCATTTATGCCACAGTAAATGGAACAAATATGGAGAGCTATAAGCTTAAGGTTTTGGAAACAGAAAGCATAAAAGATTTGGTTCTTTTCTTTTGTCATAATACTCAGAAAAGTAGAGGGGATATATCTTTAAGTTCCACAGCTATGTCCAGGCAGTGAAAAATTGCAAAATACATTTTGAAGTGGTTGCACTTAATTTATGTGACAACAGGGATTCTGCAACAGCTGGACACAATTTTTCAGGCAAATTTTTTAAGGCAACACTTTAAGGAGTATGAAAAAGTAGGCTGAACTGTTTTTTTCTCAAACTGGTACAAAGTTCTCTTGGAAATTCTAGGATCTGATCTGCAACAATGGATGAACCTTGGTCATTTATTTGGCAGATGAAATAATTTTAAATGGATTTAAAAATCTCTTTGAACAGTAAAACACATTTGTTTTTATTATACATTTTTTCTTACATACATCTTAATTTATCACAGACAAAAAAGAAATTACAAAAAAAGACAGAAAAACTGCAACTGCAGATTTATGTCCTTCTTTCTGTTTGTTGAGGTCTGATTCATAGCAACTTTGTCTGACAGACATGCTGTTCTTGTGGAGTGTGATGCCTTTAGGAAACATGAGGAGCTCCACAAACCCATTTATCACGTTGGTCCAAAATGCTCACATTACAAAGAACATTTTTTATGTTCTGCCTTTTCCTAGTTTTCTTAGCCAAAGACCAGCACTGTATCATGCCCTCCTGCTGATAGTATTTCTTAAGTGACTGTTTTCATGCCATCCTAAATAATCCTCTCAAAGAGAAGGAATGATTGTCAAATGTTACTCTGGAAATTTTCCTTTTGAAGCTTTGAATGATTTTCCACTGGTATTTAGCTAACACTTGCACTGAATATTCAAGCATAAGGAGTCCTCTAGGTAGAGGAGGTGCTTATAGGAACCACAAGTGAAAACTGTCCCTAGTAAATGTGAAGAAATGATGGGTTCTCATAGACTTCTCTTTTTTTGTCAGAATAAAGATTACTATTGTCCTAAAGACCCTAAGATGATACTTTAAATGTTTTTTCAGTGATGGGTGGATGAAAGAACTGGTGATGTATTAGTATGTTGATTTTATTGCTGTCAAATTATTTGGGAATATTTTTGCTCTCTCCTGTTATCATTTTACACAGATTGTTTCACACTTCAGCTCAAGCAGTGACTTCTTTACTACTTTTCATCAATGCTACATTTTCCCTGTAGTTTTAATTCACAGGAATAAGACAGAATCATTTTACACTACCACTTGCTAGTGAAACAACAGTGGAAAACATGGAGGGATCGAGTGAATGTCATATTCTGGATTACATTTAGTTCTTTAATATTCTACAATATTCAAGAGGTTGCACTGGACAATCACACAAGTTCTGGTCACCTTCCCATAAGCATCCACTGTTGGGAGTTTTGCTTCAGTGAGCACCATTTCTTTTTTTTTCCATTTCACCTGTCAGAAAGTCAGGCGTGGTTGTCACTGCTGGCAAAGTGCCAACCACTCCTCAGCTAGCTAGGTCCAGAAAACTCACATTTTAAATACTTTAAATTACCTATTCTTTGTTACTTATGCTTTATAAAGGAAAGGCAGAGGAATTTTGTAGATAAGTAGGGCTAAACACTGAATAAAGGCTGGCAAGAAACCCAGAAGGCAGCATGTTTGCAATCATGCCCTTTGCTGTTATTGGGCTAAGAAAGGCCAAGTTTGATAAAATTTTGTCTCTATTCCCTGGGGAAAAGAAACACTGTCAGATTAGCCCTGCTCTTATAAGGGGACCTTTTACTCAGCAAGTAGCAAATTATTCACTCCTCTAAACTGGACCTAAGTTTATGACATGTTTTCCTGAGAGGCTCTGTCTAAACTTTTCCACACTAAGAGAAGAAGGCAGAGATTCTCTTTCAGTAACTCTGCGTGGTGACAGCTCCCCAAACAGAGGCCTCTTTCCCATGCACCACCCCAGCCTCATGAGTATTCTGTTTCAGCTGCTGTTTCAGCATTCTGTTCAGCATTTCTTTCAGTTATTATTCAGTTCAGTTGAGTTCAGCATTTGTCCTTGATTCACAACTCAGTCTCTTAGGTAGTCTTATGGGATATCCTTAGGTAAGTGATTTATTGAGTTACTTTATGATAAAATAGGTGTATGCAAATAGATGAATAGATAGATATGGATATTAATAGATATGCACCAGCTTGCCTTGTACAGTTCTATAAATACTTAGGGGAAATAAGAGATAATTAAATATACCATCATGTCATGTCTGATATTCCAGGAAAATATCTCAGCCAGGAGCCATCTCCCTAGGTCTCTTATTCAAATAAAGACCAACAAATTACAGTAAGCATACTGTCAGGAAAGCTCTTTCCTCTGATATTTTAAGTGGATTCCATGTGATGGTAGTCAGGACAATTTCATTAGTAGAACTAAAAAATGTTTATGTGTTTATTATATTTTGGGATGTCTGTTCTAGATACAATGGGAAAGGCTTGATATCCCATCCAACAGCTGCTAAAAATGTGTTATAAAGTCCAGCCTTGAACTGTGGTGTGACTTTATGTCCCATGCCATTGTCAGTGTCTGTCCCCTCTTCACTGAGGATGCAATCTTAGTTCAGATCCCCAGCTCCTGGTTGGATAATTGTGTGAAATTACTGTTCAGGAAGGTGGTGGAGAAGCAATATCTTTAAAATGCCATTCTGTCAGAGAGCTGCTTGGCTTGAAGCTGGGACTGAGAAGAGAACAGTTATAAAAGAGAGGCCTCATCTTTTTCCTGGGATGCGTGAATGCAGTGTTTGACCACAGAGAAAAGGGGAGCAAGGCTGGGTTGGCAGAACAAGTTGTGTTGTTCTTTAGGGGAAGCTGCAGCACTCACTATTCACTTAGGAATAGACTATCTCAAACACTCCAGGAAAAACTGCAGGTTTTCTTCCATTCTTTGCCTTTATAAAACAGGCCAAACACAAACACACTGAAGTGAATAGAGTCTGTACTCTTCAGTTAAAACTTGGAATGCTTTTTGGTGTTTTATTTCAAAAAGTTTTATCCATTATTAGTAAAATTCTTTCAATTCTTCATTAGCTTCTTTCTGTTGACTTGCAGAACAATTCTTCATAGTTAATTTGCACAAGGAGAACCTGTCCCACTGCTTTTGGGGTCAGGATGAAATAATCTGAACAGCAGGAGCAGTGACAGTTCAATTAGCAACACTGGCAACTTCTGTGGAATGGAAACTCTGCTAGAGCCAAAGAGCTCGCTGGCACTGAAATGTCTCTCGTGGGGGGGAAGGGAAGAGTCCTTGGTACAGTTCTGTAGATTACTGTGACAGACAACAAAATGAGTAACCAAGCTGGGAAGATGTAAACATGGTACAAAGCTTTCCACGCCATGGTTCTGTGCTGAAAGACTCTTCCTCAACAAGAACAGCAAGAGTTTGTTAGGCAATGTATGCACTATTTGCTCCTTTCAGTGCATTAATTAAAGAAACTCTGCCTTTTTGTTAGCTTTTCAAAATAGTTTTTCTTTTAAAACTGTGTTCCTGTACACGTGCTTTCTTTTTTTTGGTTTTGTTTTGTTTTCCTTTTCAAGACTTGTGTTGTTTCTTGGTTTCTTTTGTTCTGTTGTTGTTTCCCTCATTGCTGTATGAATGAACCAAATTTCTGGGGCAACTTCTCAGTAACACATCTTCTTCAGAGATTTTACTTGAGGAGTAAATTAATTTTCAAAATATCTTTTCATTTTGAGGAAATACAGCTATGAACACTGGTCTCATGAAATAGAATTTATGTGCAGCAATCTGCATAAATACTCCCAAACTGTATCTCTTCTATAATTAATGTGTTGACATTTTAGGAGGAAGGAAGGACTATCTGTAAAGTCACAGTCAGTGAAAACAATGAAGTTCTATTCCCAGCTCCTACTCCAGATTCTCATTGTGATGTCAATCTTTTTGCCCCTCTTTCTTAAAGGAATGATTAAATAATTTTTTAATTGTTGGATGTTAAAGGTCTGATTTTTTTTAATATTATCTACTCAGTATAGCTCTCAGTGAAAATGAAGAGTTTTAAAACATTATTGTTCCTCTGGAAAGGATGGATTCACATTAAATTAATTTCCTTCAGGTCCTCTTCTGAATTCTGTGCTCAGTTCTGAAACAAAGGTCTAAATGTGGGATGCACCAGTATGATTCCAAATAGGAATTCCATCTTTGAATAGGCATTCAAAGGTTGTGTCCTTTGCTTCCATAGGAAGGAGATGTTGGTAGTGAACAGGAATGCACAAAGTGGTTGCTTTGGAGCAGTAAGGAGTGTTAATTATTGGCAAGCTGAGACCTTAAAAAACATTAAATAAAAGTTTTTTACAAATTCTAATTAGTCTCCTTTGCTCTAATTGATGAATTTCACCTTTCAGCAGTAGATCTATATTTGCCAAATAAGTTAGCAAATAAGTCATGATGTTCATCTATTTGTTAAAATGTTATCTAAGACAATGAAAGCATAATTAAGAGGGAACAGTGGGCTATTTTTTTAATCAAGACTACTGAATGGGATATGTGCTAGGTAGAAAATGGAGATCTAGAGATAATATTTACTGTAGGAATTCAGTTTCACAAATAGAAGTGTATTTGTTTCTAAACATTATTTACAGACAAGGTTTGTTTATAACTCACTGCAAGTTGGAACACAGAATACAGTATAAAGTATGGAATTGTATTATGATTTATTTTTTCCGTACAGGATACTATTTAACAATTTTACAGCTCAAAGTCACTGGAATAAAATATCTACATTTAGCAAAAAGAAATTTCAGCTATGTAAATTTCCAGAAGCATTTTCAAAAATTGTTGAAATTCCTCAGAGAAACGTATCTTGTACTTGTGGGTACTGTTGATCCTTCTGTTGATGTCTTCTTTACTGAACTTGATGGACTTTTGGGCTGTTAGGAGTTTTCAGAAAATCTAGAAGAAAATGATGATTCCTTTCCCCTGAAAGAGGGGTTTTTTTGTTCTTTGTAATCACAGGACTAAAGCACATGGGTTTTTTGAGATGATCAATACTTTGAAAATTGTGCTGTTTTATCACCTGTGCTGAGACTCATGAAAAATTAACACTTTTTATCAGCACCCGAACCAAATCAATAGTTAAGGTAATTATTAATCCTTGCTATTTGATAGATCATTTTATTGCACAGGTAAAATCTGGGGACTAAATGGGGTCATAAGAGCCTATTCTAGATGAACTGAGAATTGCAGGTAATAACAGTGCTTGTGTGGAAGGGATTCAGATTACATTTATGCTCTGGGATGGATTGTGTTGGGAAGTCCAGAGTAACCCCATGTGACTTAATCCACTGTGAGAGGGCACAGCTTTCCCAAACAGATCCTATTTGTGATAAATAAAAAAGCATTTTTTACGGATACATATTTGTCAGGAAAACAATACTCCATCCTTTAAGAGAATGTGATTAGGAGAAATTTTTGTGGCTAAACATTGCGTCCTATATGCAGGAATTTTGAGGTTGGGCCCTGCTTTTAGACTTGATGTTTTATTTTTTCCTCTGGAGAATGGTGATATGAAAACTTCTTGTCACACATTTCAGTAACAGATCAGAGCTCTACTCAGCGCTTAGCACTGTGAGGCTTTCATCTGTGCTAGGTCTTACAGGCATTATTAAAATAACACTTGGTTTTAGCTGTCTTTCTTACCCTTGAAGGAGATCAAATGGTTTGCTATGCGCCTATCACTTACAAAGAGCTATTTTGAAAGTAAACTTGAGTGTGGGAAATTCTGCCTCATGTTCCAAAGAGCACATCCCGGCAACTTTGGTCAAGAAACACCCTTGAAGTTCTCAAAATGAAGTGCAGATATTCCCACAGTGCTGAGGAATCCTACATACAAACAGAACATAGCCAGCTACCTACATCATATTGCCCTTACATACACTGTCTCCAGCCTGCAGTTGGAGTTCAGGGGGGTTTGTTTTAATTGTTGTCTTACTTTTGTTTTATTTAGTCTTTTAGGACCAGGGAAAGGGATGTAGTGACAACACTGTACTTGTAAAAAACTAAAAAATTATATCTGATCTGAAGCAATGATCATGGCAATGATGGTAAAAAATCCTTATGTATTAAAAATTGGAGAAAGAGGAGAGAAAAAAGTTTTTGTGTCAAGAATCAGTGAAAGGAAAAAAAAAAGATGCAAGAAATAGCAAATCAAATGGCAAAGCTGAAGTTTTAATACACCAATGAGACCTGTGACTTGACTTAAAAGCTCTGAGCTCCTGACTTGCAAGCACTGAGTCAGTGGTTGCTTAATTCTAAGAGGGATTTTAAGGTAAAGGCAAGAGGGAATTACAGTAACAGACTCATTCCTTTTAAATGCATGAACAGAGGATGTTATGGTGAGGTGCACATATGGTGCATATCTTAGCAGTCTGCAGTCTTTTAGGATGGTTCTCATAACTTTAAAATACATTGCCTAGCTTCCACTTAAGAATTTTCTTGTGTGGACAAAGAAAACCCATTTTCTTCACTGACAAAGATAAATCACTTTCATCATGCAAGGATATTGCAATTTGTTTTTAATGTATAAATGCCCCTTAAGTTTAATTTCTCTACACAAAAGGAAGATTCCTAGTCAGTCAGGGCATCATGGGATGTGTTTCAGTAGACTTGGTATCTACTTTAAGTACTGCCAGAGGTTTGTTAAAATGACTTTAGGGAAGTCACCTTTGCAGTCATTTTTCTGATGTTTAGAGCTGTGACTGAGAAGTTCTGTGTGATGCAAGTAATATCATATTAACACACACCCTTGTCCAATCAGGGTGACAAAATTAGGTTTTGGGTATATTTTATAAGCCTGTTTTCTGTCTTAACAGACAATTTTAATACTGGCAGAGCAAAAAAATTAAGAGTTTCCAAGCAAAACGACTGATCATAACATCACACTATACATTAACAAATATGTCCCTTCATTACTTTAACATTAATATAAGGAAAAAGCTGTTTCTATAATCCAATGCGTGAAACACTTTGCAGGTTTTGCATTTTGAAAATACTAAAAAATATTAATTATGCCCAATTAAAAATTGAGTGATTGCTAATGACCACAAAGATGAAGAATTTTATTCTTCAGAGATAACCTTCAGTAGCTGGTTTATTTTAATTCTTTTATAAACTATGGAATGTATTTTTAGAGAAAACAGATGATGACTATGACCAGTAAGTACAGAAAAGACTATATAATATATAGGAGTAAAGTATTAAAAATCATAATTTTAGCAAGCAGTAAACCTCAATCCAGATTTAGAAATTATCACAAGGTCACAGTGAAAGTAAAAATGAGAGGATTGGGCTGTTTTTACTTTTTAAAGGTATTTTTTATAGATGAACATTATTAGTTCTCATTGACGCTTCCATTATTTTTCATTGCTATATAATTTCTTCTGAAATTTTCATTTCCCCTAATCATTACAAACTTGTTTGTGTTTCAGTTCCATGAAGCAGTCTGTATATTCTTGGTTCTCACACTGTGGTACTCACAGACCCCTATTTGTGTCAGCAGTGTTCAGGTACTTTCTGTGCTAAGGAAGGCACTGAAAGTAAAGAAAAAAAACCACAGTGGTCCCTAATGGTAATCTGATAATTATTAAAGAGTTGAACTAGAAAATCAAACAACGGTTGCCATGTTTTATGCTACGAAAGTATGGAAAAGGTGGCAGTGATGCCAAGTGGATGCAAAAGAAAATACTCTATCAACAGATTTTTGAGGAAGTTGCACTTAATTATGATTGTGCTACATATACAGAGGATTTCAGGGTTTCAGACAAAGATTTTCAAAACCAGACATGTGACACATCATGCCTTAATATACATCCAAACTCACTGCAAACCTTGGGATAACAGCTGCTAATACAGACAGTGAAGAATCTTGGTTATATCAGGCCATAGATTTTTTAACTCAAATCCATTTGAAAGTGCCTGTACTCTATTTACACTAGACCACTAATCTTTATTCACTACAGTTCCTCATTCTCCCACAACTCCCTATTTCTGGAAGGATTCCAACAGTTTAAAAAAAATACTACAGATGTAGTTAAAACCCATTTTCTAAAATATGATGAAGTAATAGAAGGAATTTAATGAGGAACATCATTATGTGTTCAACAGAAAGCTTTCTCACTGATCTTGCCACCAAAAAAGAGAATCTTCCCCTCATTACTGGTGTCTTTCTGACTCAGCCAGGCTTTCATGTAAAAATAACACTAAGCTCACAAACTTGTGGTGGAATGGCAGCTATATTAGACACAGTTTTATTACCACTTACCAGTTATTTTTAGAAACCACAGATCAGCTTTTAACTTGAGTGGCAGAGTAGCAAAGATTGTTCATAGCTGGAATTTCTTTGAGGACATAGAGAAGTACCAACACTTAAGGGAGATGGAAACCAAGGCTTCAAATGACAGCTAGTATTAACCAAGGAGTATGTAAAACATCTCTATTGATTTTTTGAATTAATACAGTTGTCAATTTGGCATTATTTTAATTTTTGAAGTGCTGATAGAACTTGCAAAATCTCTGTCAATTACTGATGATCATGACAACTAAGAACAGTGATAGATATGCTTGCCACTGCACACTCCTGAGTATGTGAGGTTTTTTATAAATATATTTTTTGTATCTGAAAATTTTGAATCTTTCTTCATCCAAAATACTATGGTGTTGTACACAGAGATTTTGCAATGCCCTGTCAGACACAGCAAAAGTCAAAAGAAGGCAAAATTCTTGTTAAGGAATCCTATGGAAAGGCTTCCACTGGTTTCTAATCCTAAGATCTTTTCAGGATGCCATCAAGCTAACTCTCTGAGAAAAAGAAAAGTCAAGAAGAAAAACTCAAAGTATTTACAGGTGTCTATTGGAGAAGTATAGTTGTTGCTGCTATAAGGCCAAATAGAGGTGATTGCTTTGTCTGGCAGGGATGAAAATATTGCAAGTACTAAAGAGAAGTACATTAAAAGCATAAGTAAATAAAAGTAAAAATTTTAGAGGTTCTCTAGATTGCAGAGAAAGAGCTTTGTGAATCTTCCATTGATCAGTACAGTTCGTGATATAAAATAAAAGAGCATATTCTAAACCAAAATACTGAAGACTGAATTAATTAATAAACTCTGTTCCCCAGTATAATGTTCTTTATAGTGTTCATGGTTTACTCAGTTTAGGGCTGTTTGAAAATTTAACTTCTAGTGTTTTCTCTCTCTGTGTGAAAAAAGGTATGACTTTTTCTTTAACAGGAAAATTTTAAATTTCCTAACTTAGATATTTAGAATTTATTTGAGTTTTTGCTTAATATTTTGTTCCTAACAAATTTTAATCTAGAGTACAGGCTGTCTATCTGAAGGTTTTCTGAGCTCCTACAAATGTTAGCAACATAGTTTAAATATTTTCTGAAGAAAAAAAATGTTACTATTATTTTGGTGCTTAACGATGGACTTGATGACCTGAACAAAGACAAGGCTATTACAGTATCTCAAAGAAATAAATGAATGTAAATGTTGCACTAATCATCATGTTGTTATACTAACAATCAAGAGCAAAAAATAAATGCAGACATACTTATTCTTGAGAAAATTACTATAAGACCATAAAAATAGTAGTTGTTGTGTAGCAATCATTCTGGTTAATCAAGAGGCATTAAACTATAGTGCAGTAAATTAAGAACCTGACTGACTCAAACACTGCCATGTTAAAAAAATATTAAAAAACAGCATAGAAATTGTCCATTGCTGTCATCTATTGTTGATGTAAATTTGGATTGTGTTTGGAATGATATATTGGCTGGCTGATGGAATTTGAACATCTATGGATAGATCTGTGCCTCTCCTCCATTTTTCTTCTTAGAGATTAAATATTGTATAATTTAAAGACAAGTATTTACCCCCCAAATCTCCTAATGCAGTGCTATCATGATAGCAGTGATGACTCTAATATTTACCAGTTTTGTGAACAACTCCTAACAGACCCAATGCACATCTCCTTCCTCTTATTTTTCCTAGACTTGATTTTCCCATTTCAGTGTAACCCAACACAGCTCTCAAACATTTCAGACATGTTCTGTCATTCTCACCCTCAGCTGTTTAGACAAGACTTCTTATCAACTTTTCCTTCCTGACACAGATCCTTATCTTAATTGATAGCACGTTTTCTCATATACCACATCCCCATGGGTTGTGATTACTTTTCTTGGCTGACAGATATGTCAAAAAAGAACTAAGACTGGAGTGTGAAAGAGACAGATGTGTTTAGAGGAGCACAGGAAGAAGTAAAAGGGAGACATTCTACAGACAGAGGAGACTTGTGGAATCGGGAGCTGAAGTAAAGACAAGGAGAAGCTGAATGGAATAAAAAGTGATGCTGTCATCTGAGAGCACATGAAGATGGAAGAGGCCAGCCTGACTTGGTTTCCTGTTGATGCCAGTTAACAGAAGAATGCAGCTGAATTAACAGCTGACTTTCTTCATTTGTCTAAAGGCAAGATGCAGAATTACATTCCTCACACAAAGTTCACTTGGATGTACTTCAGAACAGTTGGACATCTGCATCAAAAACCCCTTGTCCAAGACTGAAACTTTTGTAGTTAGGCTAATGAACAAGAATTAGACATCAGAGTTCCGTCTGAAGGTTTCTTGCTGCCTTTAAACTGGAGAATATCAAACCCGAGTTTATGTTGGTTTAAAGTGAAGGGCCTGTTAAGAAAGAAATGCAAAACGGGGGACTCAGTTTTCATGAGCATGTGAGAGCTCTGTTTTATGGGAGTTAAGAGCATGTAGAGATTAAAATCTTGATGCCTGTAGATCAAATGCCACAAGTTTCTAGCACAGACATTTTTATTCATCCTTGGGAACCTGCTCTAAATGAGACTGCTAGGACTAGGGACTCAGATTTGTTGGATTTTTTAAAACTTAAATAAATCCCTTTAAGGCCTTATCTACTCATCTAAAAGTGTCAACGATATTTCATGCCAGTATTGACTTGAAAACTGAATTGGCTTCTCACATGGAACTGGGAAAGCCTTTGTCTAAGAAATCATTCTGGACTTGATTTTGTGATGCCTGGGCAGCCCTTCTTGAACACGTGGGTTAGACTGGATGCCCTCTCAAGGCCTAACCTCAACCATTTTTGATTCAGAGATACATAAGAAAGGATTTAAACTATAGTGGCAAAGAGAGGTATCCGTTCTCTCTTTGGGTCAGTGTTTAGGCCTGGTTGAAGACATCCCAGGAAGATCACTGAATTCAGTACTTGTCTGCATGGGACAAAAGGAGATCTCAGAATAGTCCTTGGCCTGAGCTGGACATGGTGAGGCCAAAAATTGTGAACTGGGAAATTGCTTTCTTTTTGTTAATTTTAAGTAAGTTCTTTTCAGTAAGAAATAAGGGGATTCTTACAGATATATTCAAAGATCAAAAAAAACAGGCGTGTGAACCAGATGTCCCGTAGAAATATTTTTTTCTATTAAGTAGCCAATTCTGAAATGTAGTTATGGTTACCAAATAGCTGAAGATAAGCAGGGAGGAAGATGTATACTATGATTTTTTTCTCTTAAGGGAAAATGACAGAACATAAAAATTTTACAAAACTTTTCATTCCTGGTTGCATAAGTTGCCTGAAATTTAAAAGGCTCAAGAACTAATTCATTTTCTGTACTTCTTCACTTTTTAAGTTGGAAATCTCTCTGCTAATATAAGCAGTTTTGAAGATGTATAAGTTATTTTACAACTTTCAAGAGCAGTAATTCAAGAGTAACTGTAAGACCTGTTACAGTGTGACTGTAATTAAATTTTAAACAAGAAAGCCCAAAAAACTAATTTCCATAATTTTGCATCAGAACTAACAGAATGATCTAAAATTCCATTTTAAGCTCACCAAGTCATATTTCAAGAGCAGTCTTAACATCTGCCAAAACTTTCATAAATTGAGACACTTTGATCAGTGATTGCACATTCTCTGCACATTTGATAAAATAAACTATATATATTTATATTATATGTAAACACCATATGACAAGTCATACTAAATACCACTATTGCCATGGATTTTTTGTAGCAGGAGAGTTTTAATAAACAATAGGGTAACATTTAAATGTGCTAGGCCAGACACAGCAACCTACAGAGTACACAGCATTCATAGCACCACTGCTTATGGCCCAGTGATTTCTCTTCTATTGATTCTCCCAGGTGTTACTGAATAAAAATCACCAACTTGTTGTGTATTGAGAGCCTGCATGTGAAGTCTCTGAGTTGCTCAAACCACTTGCTAAATCCATGTGTGAAGAGGTGGCTATTGGACTCCAGAAAATGATCAGCCAGGCAAGGCAGAGAGGAGAAATGAGGAGGCACAGAAAAACCTGTAGGAAAGGGACACACTTTATGGAGGAGTATTGAAATTATGTGTCCAGGAGCTTACAGGCTGTGCAAGTCAAAAAATAAGGCAGACCAGACCCTGCTCCTGTGACCTGAAAACAAAATATTTCTCTCTTCTCCTAGGTTTTCCCCTTAAATGCTTTCCTCTACAACAGATGACTTTTTCTTCTTGAGAACTGCAATGAAAATAAATTTTATGTAATTATTATCAGAAGCAATTTAATCATAATAAAAATCTAGAGTAATCCTTGACATTCGTCACTCTTTTGCTTTTTAGGAAGCCTTTCTCCACCTGCCATCAAACGTCAATAAACATGTTGACATTATCAGGTACAAAATATTCATTCAATCCATTTTCCTGAATATTCTTGCCACAACTGCCATTGTTGCTGTTGCAGGAAGAGTCTGGCTGAGGATGGTTCTTTCTGTGATGTATCAGGCATTTCTGTGAAAGTCAGGCAACTTCAACCGGCATAAACACTATGGGGGATTAAATTAGTAGTGATATGTTCATGTAGTTTGAGGATCTGTGGTAGTGTCAGCTCTCCCTTTGACATCAGTGTCAGAGCAAACCTGACCTTAGAGGACACAAAAAGCTGTTCTGAGGCTCAGCGCTAGCATTAATTCCACCTCTCTCCATCAGAACAGCCTGCACCATTTATAATCAGTTCATTAAGACACAGCAGCCTGTTTAATCACACCCAGTGTCAATGCTGGCATTTGACTTGATCATGTAGATCCCCAAAAGATTAGAGCTCGTTTTGTTCATGGCAGGATTTCAATGCACAGACAGCTCTATAAATATTCCCACAAAGCTAAACTGTCTAAACAGGCTGCTGTGCAATTTCAGGTGGTGCAGGATGATGTCACAGCACTTAAAACAAGCTACCAGAAGCAGGAATTGTGAGGGAGGAATAAAGGAAGTTATTTCAGGAAAAATATCCAAGACTTGCAAGTTTAAAAGTAACAGTAAACCTGAAGGGGCAGGAAGGATCATCTTTACAAAAGGATGGACTGAACCAGCCCATTGGAATTATGTGGGGAGAGTCAATTGTGACACATTCTTCTACTCCAAGCCAAACCTAAAGTTACACGTTTTAATTTTTCTTTTCAAATGCCTTCCTCAAAGACTTTGAGTTCTTCAACAGATAGACCAAGAGAGCAGATACTCATTTTATCTTTCTGTATGAAAGAGTATAGTATTTTTGGGATGCAAAAAATAATTTCGGTCTGAGTACATTGCTAAAACACACAGACATCCAGTGACCTTTTAACACCCATCTTTCAGTGCTGTATCAATTGTTTGTCAGCATTTTAAAAGTGTCAGAAGTCTATGAAATGAGTAATGAAAATTTTAATTCTAGGAATGTGAATTCTTCAAACACCTGATTGACTTTCTCAGAAAGGAAAAGATTAATAGACAAAAAAGAAAAAAATCTTATCACCTGTAGACTTCATGGATTTTCAAAATTTTTATTTCCTCTAAATTTTTCACTGTTTTCCTGGAAATATTTCAACTTCAAAATACTTAGAAATAATCAAACTAATGTTCATATGCATTTTTTTCACACAGCAATTACAAAACAAAAGAATGTACATATAAACACAGATAAAAGTGACTGCCAATATATATTTAGGTCAGTAATTACTATTCTCTTGAAGAGCATTTTCATATATTTTGTGAACATCAGAGACTACTAAATTGCCTCAGTAATGGTTGCCAAATTTTCATCCACATCATCCTTTTTTTTGTTTTCTTATGAGTAGTTTCCAAAATAAAATTGTTTCAATATCAAGAGATACATCATAATAAAAGTAAAAATAGAAAAAAAACACAAATAGAATATCTTTGAGATTCAATAAATTTCCTAATATTAACATTTTCTACTTATGATGTGGATTTTTTTTCAAAATGTTGGTTTCATTAATGTGTTCTAGAATTGAATAAAAACAAAGTATAAAAATTACATTTATTTGAAGATATCACTGAAGAACATCTGCACCATATAATCACACAGGAGCTCTGCTTTTCAGTCTACAAACTATTGTAGTGGGGGAAGTAGTCTGGTGATATTTTTTGCATTCAATTCTGATCATTTTATTATTATGTACATAAAAATGTTTTATACAAAACAATGTTAATTTTTCTTTAGTTGTTTTCATTTTGATCCTTTGAAATTACATAAATCATGAATTTGATGCTGACCAGTTTCTTCAAGAAAGAAACATCTGAATTACAAAGACAATATCATAGAACCCAGTGAATTTAGAAATTTATATAAGCACTATATCCTTTCTAAAACACTCTTGGGAGGATTTTTCTATCTAGATAAACACAATAAATATTGTTATGAACATTTGCTAAGAGATCTCCTCAAATCCCAGAACTCTTTGCCTTCTGCTTTCTAGTGTTCTTTCCTGGCCTTTATGGCCGGAATACATTGGTATTTCTGTCTAGACAAGAGGTAGTCACAGATCTACTACAGGGAGCAGAGCTCAAACATGTAAGGCACTCTCAGGGGTAAAAGCAAAAGGAAAAACCCAAAACTTTAGTAACTAGATAAAACAAAAAAAACCTACTAAGTCCTCTCAGACCTTTTAATATAACTATTACTTATTGAAATTTAAGACATAGAAAGGAGTAATTATGAGAAACATCAAAAGCACAGCAAACCCATGGATACTTTCTGCCTAATTAACTTATAGAAATATGAAAGAGTTTGGTTTGGAAAGGACCTTAAAGATCATCTAGTTCCAACAGCCCCTGTCTTGGACATGTTAGGGACACCTCCCACTAGATCAGGCTGCTCAGAGCTCTGTCCAACCTGGCTTTGAACATTTCCATTGATGGGGCATATCCTCTCAGTAAAGAATTTCTTCCTTACATGTTATCTAAACCTTTTTTTTTTTTTCCAGTTTAATTTCCTCTTCTCTAGCCACCATATGCCCTTGTCACAAGCCCCACTCAGCTTTGCTGTAAGGTCCCTTTCAGTACTGCAATGCTGCTCTAAAGCCTCTCCAGAGCCTTCTCTTCTCCAGGCTGAACAGCCCCATCTCTCTCAGCCTGTCTTTACAGGGGTGTTGCTCTCATCCTCTCATCCTTGTGGTCTCTTATGGACTTATTCCTAAAGCTCCACACCTTTTTTTTTTTTGTGTTGGAGGCCCCAGACCTAGGCGCAGCAGTCCAGGTGGGGTCTCACAAGGGCAGAGTAGACAGGGAGAATCTCCTCCCTCAAACAGTTTACGGTATCATGTGAAAGCCTCAGGAAAGTGGAAAATGTGACTCCTCCCCATAAACTTTTTGCTTTCTGAAATAGAAGCCAAATGACTTCATAATGCATCTTATAAATCATATGTGTTTGATTTAGTTGGTTTGTGAGAAATAAAGTGAGAAATAAAAATTTTGAATCTGCTAGCAGCTGAAATGAAGATATTTTCTTAAAATGTAACAAGGAAGAAATACAGGACATATACACAGGATTCTCCCCAGAAAGATTACAGGTTATTTGCTCTTCATTCTATTAAACAAAGAGAAAAAACCCACAACTAAAATTACAGTGAATTTAATAACAACATGCAGTGATTTCAAAGTGTTTATGCTCAAGTGGCTATGATATGAATTGGACCAACATGAGCATTCTGGGGTCTTCTTATTTAATGATAATGAGAAGATTTTCCTTTATCCAAAAGAATCACTGTAAGTTCAATGGTGCATGTGCCTTGGTTTTGATCTTTACAATCTTGAAGCTGTCACTGTTTGGTAGTGGCAGCAGGAGCTCAGCTGTGGCCCAGACTTTTCCCTTCCTGCATTCCAGTCTCTCAGAGCAGCAGAATCTCAAATTCCTCCTGGCATGTCAGCCACTTGATTTGTCAGACAGCAGAGTGGTCTTTTCCTGGACTTGAAGGGTAGAACTTTCTCTTTTGTCCTGTCCCTAATCTAAGTGCTTCTGGAATGGGAGTTAGAATGTAACTGAGTGTTTTTGCTAAATACAAGTCAATCACAAAATTTTAGTGCAGGCCAAGCACAGAAGACTCAGTTGCACACTTCCTGCACCAACAGTTAGTTGTTTTAATGTCCTGTAATGAATTGTGTCAGATTACTACTATAATCATATTATTGTAATAAGAAGAAAAGAAATCAGAAGGGGAGATTTCTGTTCATTTTTTTCAGGAAAGTGATTTGCCTTATTCTCCTCTCCACTGCTGACCCTGTTAAGACCCTGTAAAGACTATGTCTTTCCCCTCACCTCATATTATTTTAAACAGCAGGATTTCTCCAGCTGGAAACTGTACATTGCAATTTGGTGCCTGAGTTTCTACCTCGATTCCACCTACTCAACATAAGCACACAGATTGCCTAAAAGCACTTAGAAATCTGCAAGATTTTTTGTATAATTTTTGGCTATTGGGTGTACCGATGAGTATAAATGTATATTCCTCTGAAACAGTGACTGGTGTTGGGCATAGTGTATGTGTAGAGCACAAATTTGCCCTGGTTTTTGAAGGAAACTTAGTCCAATGAGAAGTCCAGGCTGCCCACTGAACAACAGATTGCTGAGAACAAGGAGTCTGATGGAGAAAGGATTGGCACAGCCATGCTTTTATTATTTTATGTCTTCCCTAGAAATCCACTACCAGCCATTATTTGACCTCTTTTGCATCTGCTCTGGAGTAGAAAACAGGCCTTACAGTCACTGTGACCCCCCCGGGTCAAGTGGCCACCTTGTGTTGCTGTGGATCACAAGTGAAGCCAGCATTCCGCTGGTTTATAGGAAGACCCTGCTGCTTGAGAGGGGGAAAGGATACAAGAGGATAAATTTGAATGGGAAAAAATTGTCTGTATGGAGAAGCAACCTGGTCTAGGCTTTTGAGTACCCTGGTCTAGTGGAAGGTGTGGGGAACCAGTGGTCAAGGTGATAATTTATTTCCTTCTTCTCCCTATCCTTTAATCTGGTCTGGTTCAAGGCAGGAAAATGGCAGAAAGAAAGCTCCAGGAGTAGGATCTACAGTGAACCCTTCCAACCAGCAGGGCTTCTCTGCCTAATTGCCAGAGCTGCCACACTGCCCAGCACAGGTAAGCCTGCTGTTTGTCTTCTGGCTGACTTACAGGCATGGAACACCAAGCAGCTGACACCAAAAAAATTCTGCAAAAAAATGTTATAATTTATTTTGCAACAAGAACCAAGTTGCACAAACTTTGCTTATGCAATATTTGGAAACACAGCAGTAAATAAAAAAATCAGTAAATCAGAATCAATCTTTTTGCTAGTCTGATGGATTCTGATAATCTAAATGGTCCCAAATGAGCAGAAGACCGAGAAAGATAAAAAATGCATGTTTATATGAAAAAAATTATACCTCATTCAGCCTGTGAATTGAAATGAAGATAAGGAACTTGAGCAAATGAGGCTTCCTCAGTGACATCATTAAGTGCTCAAACACATAAGTGCCTGACTACAGAATTAAGTCTCTTCATTATATTCTTCCACATATTTTTAGAAGTTCAAGACTACGAATGGAAGAAAGTAAAAATACCCAGTAAAGTGTCCTTGCATGTTCCAGGATTCCACAAGAGTCTATGTCAAGGGGTTTTTTTGTGCAAGAGTGATTATGAAAAATCTCTAGTATTGAAAAGTACTTAACACCAAGGTTATTCAATTCACAGGCCTCCCCACTTGTGCAAAAACAGTCTGAGATTCAAAAAAAAAAGTTTGATCCATTTTCTGGAAGTAAAATAAAAGTTTCAGGTTTCATTGAACAGACATCTTATGTGAGAGCTGAATCTTGTTTCTTGGTCCTGGACAGCAAGGCCATTGCAAACACTGACCTTTTCTAAGTTTTGCCAGCTTAGTTGCTACAAAAATCTAGATCTACAAATAATACAGCTTAATTTCTACAAAAATTTAGATCTACAAAAAATACAGATCAGCCAATGGGAGGGAACTCACAGGCTGCTAGAGGAAGATGACACAAGAAGATCCAGTTTGGTGCCCAAGTTGGACATGAGTGACAACATCCTCATCCAAAGAAGAACATAACTATTTTAGTACAAGCCTGATTCCACCCAAGGGCACGTTAATACAGGCTTTACCAGAATAAGAATTTCACACACATTGGTGTGGGATATCTGTGTAGCAAATTGGTGGAACAGGAACATACATTCTGGTTCAAACCCCTATATTCTGTATTCTGGTATCCACATTCCAATGGATGCTAAGTTCAGTAGCAGCATAATTATTCTCTAGAAAAAAGAAAATCCTTCCACTTCTTTTACTGCAAGATATGTAATAGACTTTTCTTTCATGAAAGGTAGCATTAAATATTTCCTGCCCCTAGAAATTCTGCAGTTCCTAGGACCAGCTGCATTCAAAAAACTTTCATCCTTCCTCCACATACTCTGAAGACTTCAAATACAAGTGCTTGCTGTTTTACTTTGAAAGCCTTTTACAGAGAATATTGTTCTACTATTAGTCTGCAGTGTACTCCACCCTTTTGATCTTGGCTCACTAGCCTGACTGCTTATGTTCTACACAAGATGCTAAAGAATTATGGATCCATTTTGGGCAACAGATGTTACAAGTTGGTCTTCTGATGTGAATTATAGGTGCAATATTGATGCTACTTTTGCTTTATGGCTCCTAGAAGTGATTCCCAGATCCTGAATCTGAAAACATGCTCTGGCCATATCACTGTTCTCTGTGAGGACAGGGCACAGATTTGCAGCATCTTTCCTTTCATAAATCTTATTTTGTGCATAAAACCAGTGCTCAAGAGGAATGTCATTATGTGCTTTAAACAGGTACTGATCTGGATGATTACAAGGAACTTGGCTGCTTAGCAGAAAAGACAGTGCTGTACACATCAAAAAGAAAACACACCTAAGTTAGGTAAATAATTTTTTTGTTGTTGTTGCTTTCCCTAGTGCTAATCTTGAATCTTGAAGTTTAGCAGTCTCTTAATTCTGTTAACTGAGTTTAGCATGTGAAGATGCAGAAAAGAGATGCATGAATCACTGAATTGTAACATGAGGGTAAGAAAAGATTCAGATTTAATAGAACACACTGAATGCTTATTTCTATGAAGATCAGAAATCAGTAATAATTTGTATGAATGGAAAAGCCCTTTGAAAGAATTTCTCATTGTATATAGACTCTGAAAACCTATTTTTTCCATCAACAAGAACCACTGCTTGACACTTCTTTAGGAAGAAGAAAAAAAAAAAAAAAGCAAGAAAGCAAATTGGAGCACTGCTAATCCTTGCCAGTTTATTGCAGCACTTCTGGAAATGGCTTTATCCTAATGTCAGCTGAAGAAGGTGGACTGACCTTGTGTGTTCATGTTAAGAAATATCAAATATCAAATATCAAATTTCAGCTTATGTAAACTACATAAAAGAGACTTTTGGAGCTTTGCTTTAGCAATTTTCTAGTGTAATGAGAGAAGATAACTCACTCAGGAAAGGTTGAGAATAGCACGTTGATTTTCTCCTGAAAGGCAGGCATTATGATGAGGGCAAATTTTGCCTTCTTTTATAAGTTACAGTTCCACTGATGAAGTTTTTCTCAGTGTCACTGGCTCATCTGCAGGTCAAATGCTGCGTGACTTTCAGACTCACTTGGTAGTCTGGAGTCTTGAAAGGGATGAGCTCTACCAACACAAATGGGCTGCAGTAAGTGCACAAGAACATACACATCCTCTTAGGACATTAATCTGCCTCTTGCCTCACAGAGAAGGACTCCTTTTTCCCAACTATTTTCCAGTGATTAGGACAAAGGAACAAGCCTCTGTGGTGCCTTCTGGGCAAAGCAAAGTGGAGAGAATTAGGCTGCAGCACAGAAAACACGAAGGCATAGGAGGGATGAAGGATCCTTGCGGGCACAGAGTGACAGAGCATAAGATCAGTACTCGAGAGATAAAAGGAACGGATGAAAACACTGCAGAGCCCTGATGTATCACAGATACCAGGCAGATGTTTGCAGCATTTGCTCTGTTGCCAGATCCTTCTGTTATTTCTGGGCTATCATCCATTTACTCTGTTGCCTCAGCTACAAGGTTTTTCTTTCCTGCCTGACAGCTGCTGATATCCGTTTTGGCAACAACACTTCTGCTTCACTTGTTCAGTCTTCCCTGCTTAAAGAGAAACTTGGTTTCTTTACACACATTCAAAATGTCTGTCACTGATTAGCGTCCTCCTTGGACAATCTTTTTCCTGTCTACAAATTTCAAACGTGGGACATGGCAAAATTACGAGAAGCAAGGAGAAAGAATATGCAAAACGAATCTGAACTGAAAGAATTCTGTTACTTCTGAGAGATTCCTTAAATGATCTCTAATGGACATTAATATATTAAATACATATCTCAGTATACAGCTATTTTCCTATTTCGAAATGCACTTCAGTTTCTGCATGTACATAAGAATTTAATGACAAAAAATAAATGCAGTCACAGACGCAAAAATATTCTTCGTTTTTAGAATGAGGAAAATGCCTCAATCTTTGCAGCACATACTATTAACCGAACATAAACAATGAGAATGGTAAAGAGAAAAACAGAGTAATAACAAATAAGCTCAATTTGGTACTGAAACTTTTGCTTCTTTCTTTCCTAAAACTGTTGAATGAAAAAATTAATGCAATGCAGAAAAGCTCCTGTTCTTTCTCTATGCCCTCATGGAAGTCACTGTGCTTGTAAGAGCAGCAGCACAACCTTGAAAATGAATTTGCTGAACTTGAACCTGTTACAATTGGTTTGCACACAGGATTGCGACTGTAATTTTTGCTGTAAAAATGGCAGTTTCACACAATTCAACAGAAGGAAAAAGCATGAGGAACATTTTCTGTTAATTTGCCATTTGGTGGCAAGGTATATTGCAGCTATGACAAATGTAATCATATTTCATTGTTCTCTGCAGAAGAACTCTTGATGATGCCTCAAATACATGTCAGTACTGCAGCATGTGAAAAACACCCTTAAAATGTAATTCATGCAGCACTTGCAATGATGAACATGATGCATATCAATACCCCTTCTGTAACTGGTATCTCTGGATTCCTGTTGATAAAAGTGCTGAAATGTGAGTGAGGAATGTCTTATTTTCATCCTAATCTCCTCACTTACCTCAGTCAATGTCAGGAGAAGACTTGGTCTGTATTATTTTCTGCTATGGTCTTTGTCATGAAAATGAAACATCAGGATGTTCATTTCCATCAGAAGAGAGCTAGAAAAGTAGAAGCAGGAACTGTAACTGCAGATCATTTTCAGAACTGTAGAAGGAACATAGCTGATATTATTATGAATGACAATAACAGAAATGTAAGTTTAAAAATAAATGGGTTTAGGCTTTTTTTGGAAGAGAATATGTTAAAAATTTTCATAGCTAAAATAGTATATTATTTCCTTGCACAGATTTTCACAAGATCAAAAAGGATTTAGGAATACAAATTCCTTGATTTCAAACAGCACTTCAGTTTCAAAGGCAAAGAAAAACTTTTTAAAATATTTGAGTCAGAATCTTATTGCATACTAGGGAATAATTACCCTTCAATTATGCAATCTTCTTCTCTTAACAATGTGGGAGTGGTTCTCACCTGACAGTTCAGGTCCTCAGAATTCCCAGAGTGAATCACACAGTGCAAAGGGCTTGTGGTGCTGCATTAATGGTGCTGCTCTGGGATGTGTGTGCCATGAGCATTTTGATATCTTTTATATGATGAGGGCACTAACAAAGTTTGGGCACAAGAAATGGTAGCACACTGTGAATCTTCACTTTGCAGTCACAGGGATGAACAAAAACACAAACAGCACACTTTTTTTTTTTTTTTTTTTTTTTTTTTGCACTACAGGAAAGCTCTGTGATTTGTTGAAAGTCTGCAAAGTGAGGAACATTTACCCAAAACCTCCCAGATACAGCAACACTGAATTCTGTTTTTAAAATGGAGTGTTAGGACCACCAAATTCTCTGACAAAGTTACCGTGTGGCACTTGGTGGGAGCTGAGACTGCCTTCTTTTTGCTCTGTCCCTCTTCATTCCTCTTACTGTGTCTCAGTATCACGATGCTGCACACAGAGCTGTAGTAAAACATCCATTTGACTACTTCTGGAAGAATTCACATGAACGTTTTGCACTGCCCTGCTTGGAATCCCTGTAGCTCCATTCCTTGATCTCCCTCCTCCTTCCTATTCCCCAAGCAGCCAGCCTGACAAGTATGATGCAGCATATTTTCCTAGTTCCATCAATGATCACAGGAAAATCTTATTGTCCAGGGTCTCCCCTACCTCTGATCTCTAGGGAACCTTCCAAAGTCCTCTCCTTTCCAATTCTTACGGAAGGGAATATTCTCTTTGAAATTTCTCTTGAAATAAAACATGCATTTCCAATGCCAAGCAGTAAGTTGTGTGGAAATGGTTCAAAACTCAGTAATTCATAATTCCAATGCAGTCACTTAACAAATGGGAATGGTGGTAAAATAATATCACTTTATATTAAATATCACTTTATATTAAAAAAAAAAAAAAGTATCCTGAAATCTGGAAAGGTATCTAAAATCAGTATAAAAGAAAAATGATAATTTTTCTTGGCTACTCTTTTAGCAGTATAAGTGATTTAACACATTTAGTTCTCTCACCTCAAACATCCTGCTTTTTCTTCTTTTAATCATGCACAGTTGGAAGAGACTTCTTACTGGATTTGAGTATATTAATGTGAGATGCTGGGGGAAATTGGTGATTGTTGAGACAATTATTGCTCATAGGAGAGAGAGAACTAAAAACCTGGAGTTGGAACCCTGACACATTAGGCAAACACTCCCCCTTCTTTGATGCTGAGGGAAGAAGATATCTTCCAGGGATCTGTCAAATAATTGCAAGTTACTCCATAGTTTGGAGCTATAGATCTAAACCAGGGAACCTACTGTGATTTCTGTAATTTATATTTTACTGTTGAAAGTGAGCTTTGATTTCATAATGCTGGCATGGTCTGCTAACATAGTAATGCAAGTTTTTGTGTATTAAGAGACATAGGAGAAATATTTCTAGGATTTCTCAGGGAAAACACTTCTTACAAGACACAGTTTTTCTTTAAAAATTACATACATTTTTGCCAAGCATTTCAGTTAAATTGGATATGATTATAAATAGAGAAACCTTCAAAAGCTTGTAAGGCTCCAATTCACTTCTCCCCTTTTGCCTGGCACTCTTCCTTCCCAGCCCTTCCAAACATTTCTTATTTGTATAAAGAGCCTGTTTATTCTGTTTGGTCTATTAGCAAGATTTGTTCCATAAGCAGAGTAAAAAGTGAACTTTTGCCACCAGTTGGCAGAGTTCACTCCCATTCACACAGGAAACCACTTTGTGTGATTTATTGCAGCTCTCCTCCCCCTAGTTTCTTAACTTCTTGGACAAAACCAAGGGAAAAATAAATTCCTTCCACAGCTCTTTAAAGCTGTTCCTTGGAATATTTTATTTTTAACACTAACATTTGTTCATCTTTATACCCATTCCATGAGTTTCCAGAGCAGCTCTCTCCACAGCATGGCAGAGCCTTCCTGCTCCAATTTTCCTTCTCTAACAGTTGAACCTGGGGAAATTACACTTTCATTTAACCTTTCCTTTGAAATTCTGTGTAAGCAGCCAATTAAAATCAAGCAGCCAATGTAAATAATTGATCTAATCCTTGTGTTTAGGAGAAAGAAGTTGCAGGAAGAAGAACTAGAGAGGCCAGAAGGAAAGGCTTATAATTCAGATGTGGTTTAGGCTTCTGTAGTGGAGTGGGATTTGATGTACAGACGAGTGACATCTTTGACAACCAACACAGCAGACCTGGCTATTAAAACATCCTTTGCCCTTACAACAGGTGTCAAAGTTACATTGGTAGTTCCTTTATCCCTTACTTATTCCTGCTTTTGGACAAGACACTCTTTCACAACATTTTATTTTGTGTTGATAAGCAGATTTTTTCTTTTTTTCTTTCTGCTCATATGGTTAGGAAGTCCCATAGGACCAAAGAATTTTCTCTTTATAGTGACTAACTCCAGAGCCAAGGAAGTTATCATACATCCTAAGGTGGGTTTACAGGGATCTCAAACAGGTAGTCAGGGTACATAGTTAGAAAAGGAGTTTAGCAAGGTAAGGAATGAAACCACCTGGATATTTACCTACAAATACATACAGATGAGAATAGGGAGGCAAAAATTCATATTGTCAGGAGTAACTCAAGAAAATGGGTGGGGTACTGGTAGGAGTATTGTGTTTAATTAGTGGTGGCAAGAAATCTGTGTTGGGACAGGCATAGAATAAGGTCAAATACCTAATCTGCATAAGCTTGTTTTTCAGAGGAGGGCAAATACAAGGACACATAATTACAAGAATACTCTATTCTTATGTTGAATTTAAAGAATTTTCATCCCTAATATTTTTCTACTAAAGTGATTGTGCACACTCCACTGCACGGTGGCCCAGTTTAGGCTGCCTCTGAAAGATGTGCAATGCCAGGAAAGTTTGGGTCACACTGCAGATGAGTGTCCTGACTGGCAGTGAAGAAAATTCTGGTGTGACACTTAACAAAAACATGTCAAGAACCAGGCTTTGCAAATTGTAGGTATCCAGGTGAGGGTTTAGTAGTGATAATAATAACAACAATAACAGATTTTATTTTTGTTTGAAGCTGAGAAGCAACTGCCAGAGCTCAATGCTAGATTCACCAGCAGGTGGGTGATGGCAAATAAACTACAGCTGTGTTTGCTGTGGCTTTCATTTTACTTTGAATTATTTATAAATAGCACTAGGAGCAATTTAGGCATTACCACATGATATGCCCTTTAAATTATTAGTTGGTTTTTTTTCTCTTGAACTTACTGAGCAGGTAGGAGCTAGATGGAAGATAATGTCATTGAGGTGCAGAGCACAGTTCTTTTCAGACCTATGACTCCCGTGGTCACTGCAGCAATAATGAAGTTTTGAGTGAGCTTTCAGGGAGAAAATTCAGCTAGTGCTTTAATATAACAATGTGCTGCAAAGTACCCAACCACACAAATACTCCTCAAACGGCACCATCTGTGTATATCACAATGCTGACAGGAAAGTAAACTAAAAATGGAGTGAGATGAAGCAAGACCTATTGTTCTGTTCTTGTCCTCCTGCAGATCACACTGCTATTCTGTTGCACCATCCCCAGATAACAATAAATGTTAATACCATGTCAATCCCACACTTGATGTCCTGTTCAAAGGCACATCACCTATTCCCCATTTGTGCTTTTGGTGTTCTTCTGTTACTGTGCCTGGAATATCACAGCCCTGGTGTGCTCAGCCTGGATTTGACTCTTTTGCTTTGGCAGTATTTTATCTGTTGCCTCTCCTTTGCACCTCCAAGCTGACACTTCATGTCAGCTGAATATCAATACCTGAATATCAGTGCTGGTTGGGTTTTTCCCCATGCAGTTTCTCATACTCAGAAAAGATTTACAGTAAATATCTTCAAGGATCTGTGTGCAATACATTCTTTTAAAATTCACATTTCCAAGTACACATTCAAAACATTTGACAAAGACAGCTGTCCTGTCATACTGCCCAAGCATGTCTTGTTCTTACCTTGTCCTCCTCTGCCTGTCTGAAAGCATCTGTTGTCCCATCTCTGCTTTGGCAGAATGCTGAAGAACTTATTTTTGCTGTTTGCCCATCACTGCCAACTGGCCTACCTATTAGATAGGGAGAGAAGAACTTTCTATCTGAATGATAGACGGAGTCTGAAAGAATATATTTTAAAAGTAATACCTGAACGGTGAATGATGGTTGAGAATCTAAAATCAAAAGCTCCTTGTGACCAGTGTTCTCTGCTTTTCCATGTAGGGATAAAGGAGAATAGTATATAGTGAGAAATGCTTTTAGCAAGAAAACATCAAGAACAGATTTCCTGAACTAGACCTTTCTTTCTGCATAGACTGACACATCAGCTGTGGAGACAGCCTTCCTCCAACAGAGCAGAGCTACATTCTGCAGTGAGATGGTTCAGGAGCTGAGATCTCTGACACACAAACAGAGACTTGCAGTTTGTGGGTTGGTTGTGCATACAGTTGGTACATACTCTGATCCTACCTGTGTCAATTCTGCTGCACAAGGCAGTGGGAGCTTGGACAGGGCAGGGATGGCACAGAACCTTTATATTTGAAGGCAAAAATTATGTTTTTCTCTCTTCTGCTTGCTTACTCAGAAAGGAAAGGAAACTGCAACTGATATTTCTCAATAATAACCCCTTACAAAAGCAACATTTCATATTTTCATATAATTACAGACCAGGACTCACTTCCTCCCACAGTCCTTCTACTGCAAAAAAACCCTTTGGACCCAGAAGCAACTGAGGTGGTTTATTATTCATTTCCAGAGGACTTGTGGAAAGAATCATAAGAGAAGGAGGAGAACTAAAGGAAAAAAGATGAAGTGCCCCATAAAGTATACTCAGGGAACACAATAATACACTTTATAGTCCAAAACCATTTTACTTACACACTATCACAGACAAAAAAGTTTCAAGTCCAGGAAGCCCAGCTTGTAGCCAGTCCAAATAAAACTTCTGATCACTAATTTGGATAGTGAGAAGTGCACAATTACAGATCAATTCACTCTACACCAATCCTCAAAAACCACATGCTCATTCCCACTGAGATAACAGACAGTGAACAGGCTGAGGTTGTTGTGCATGTGATGCTTTTTCCACTCTTTCCTTCTCACTTATCTCCCTCCCACACTGCTCCTTAGCATCTCTGCCCTGGTTTAACCCCGGCTGGCAGCTCGCCCCACATGGCTGCTCTCTCACTCTCTCCGTGTTGGAACACAAGGGAGAATATGAAGGGTAAAAGTGAAAAAAAATCATGGACTGGGATAAAAGACAGTTGAACAGATAAAACAAAAACTCTGCTCACAAGCAAAGCAAAACAAGGAATTCATGCACCATTTCCCATGGGCAAGCTGGTGTTCAGCCATCGGCAGGGCAGCAGGGCTCCATCACACATAATGGTGACTTGGGAAGAAAAATGCTGTGAGTCCAAAAATACCCCCTTTCCTCCTCCTTCCCTCAGCTTTGTATGCTGAGCATGATTCCAAATGCTCTGGGATACCCCTGTGATCCATTGGGGTCAGCTCTCCTGGCTGGGTCCCCTCCCAGTACCTTGTGTACCTCCAGCCTGCTTGACCAAGGCTTGGCTCTGTCTAAGTCCTGCTCAGCTCATCCTTGTGATAATATCACAGTTTTTTGGCACAAATCCAAAACACAGGCCCATACAATCTACTATGAAAAGGTTAACCCAATCCCAGTTAAAATCAGCACTGTTGCCCACAGCTGCAGTCCCTCAGGGGACTCCCCATCCCTTTTGGCTCCGTGTGTCTCCCTCCAGCCTCTTCCCTTCAGAAAACAGTTCTTTTCCTAAACAGGCTTGTGTAGGAGCACCATACGCTCCTCAGGTTTGCTTCCCCAATTTGGGAGGGGTTTGCCTCAGCCTCTGAGCTGGCTAAAACATCTCGGGGCAGCTGGCCTGCCCGGGCAGCGCTGGTGCCCCCAGCTGCATCGGCCCTCAGACTTGTGCCCCTTACAACAGGGGCTCATCTTTCACTGCTGGGCTCTGCATGAGGAACAAAAAGGCTCAGGAAGGAATGGGAGAAGTTCTAAATGGGAGAATTTACAGAAGAAAAAAGGAAAATCCATGTCTGGAATATTTGTGGGGAGCTGCTGTGACCTTATTTGTATGTGACCTTATTTGTATGAGTCCTTTCCCATTGTGGTCACATCACCTGCATGAGCAGAGCTCAGAGCAACCTCATTCATTTCAGGTGTCCCTGTCCCTGGCAGGGGGTTGGAGCTGGATGATCTTTAAGTTCCCGTCCAACCCAGGCCATTCTGTGACTACGATATTCCTTTCACTCCTAGTTGTTCTTCCCCCCACAGCAGAGAAGCCTGAGGCCATGTGGGCCCGACCTTCTGCCACCATGTGGGTGCAGAGTGCTCCGCCTGCCCCGTCTCAAGTAGGGGGTGAGGAGAAAATGCTTCTCCTCACCTTTTTGGCTTTATCAGCTCACAGTCCTGAGAGAAAAGGACAGGGGAGAAATCGGCTTGTGTTCCTCACAGCTCTTGCTTCACATGCCTCTGCACGTTATTCCTGAGACAGAAATGAGCACACACAGAGCACTGCTCCTCTCTTAGCTTTGCTGGAGTGTGTTGGAGTGTAAATGGCACACTCGGAGATGTTGTTGTGCCATGAACAGCTCGTGTCAATGGTGAAGGGCAGCTCCTGATGCCCCAGCAGCAGCCTGGCTCTCTGGGCGTGGAAGGAGCCTGGCTCTGGCTGAGGAGAGGGTTTCAGGGCAGGCAGCAGTGCCTGGTGATGTGGGGTAAACAAACTCCACCGTCAGCCCTCCTGCAGTCAGGTCACATTGGAAACATCTTTCTTCAATCAATACTGAGCAGAGTGTCAGCTCTTAACCCTGCCTCTGTATTTCCATCCCTTCATCCTAATCGCTTTTAATTTATTTCCCAGATTTACTGGAAGGCAGCATTTCCTCAGCACAGGCTTCGTATAGATCAATCCCTTTGCGGCCTTTCAGGTTCGATGTACAATTTGTGTTTCACAGTAATGTAGGATGGAAAGCATGGAAAGGTGGTCAGGGTAATTTCTGGTGCATGAGATCTTATACAATGTTGTGATAAGCTTTGCAATCACTGCATCATTACACTAATTGTTTGTCACTGTGCACATGTGTATATAATCAGCAGCCTTGAATGGAATACATTGCATTGCTCTTGTGTCAGATATGGTGTGTCTCAATCCATCAAGAGGAAATGGGTAGAAATGAATGTAGGAAAGTGTTCAAGCCAGAAGCAGAGATTCTAATTATTTCACACCAAGAACTTCACATGTTTGCTAAACTGAGTTGTCATGCTGCTACTGATTATAACTGTCTTCTGCCATTGACAGGTGATTGTTTTGTGATTTCTGTGTCTAATGAAAATCCATTTTAACTAGAAAATTATTTTTTTGCTATCCTGGATTCACTTAGAGAATTTTTGGAAAGTGTCTCTGCTGCTACTTTTACCTCTTAACACAATCTTGAAACTATTTTTTTCTGCTTAATAAACTTAATTGAGAAAATTTAAATAGGTGCATTTAGTTTTTCAGTGTGACTCAGTACTGACACACAGAAGACGTCTCTGCAGTAATAATGGAGATGATTAGTGGAAAATAAGAAGAATAATTTGGTTTTATCTGCTTTCATATTATTGCAAATAGACAGGAAGTTAATTGAAGTTATGTCCCTTTTTGAAAGCTGTGTGATACAATGCATCAGTGAGAACTAGGTTATGAAGCTTAGTGATATCTGCCTGACTGAAAGAGCCTTCAAGACTGAGATTAATCTAAAACAAAAGCAGGTCTTTTAAAATTGCATAAAGGTTAAATGTGTCTCCTCATTCTGTTTAACACAGTGATGGGTGATGGTCTCATCTCACCTCTTCCTGCTTTCCAGGCTCAGGAAATGATTGAAGCTTTATCCTGAGACAAGAGAAGAGGAAGCCCTGAGGCAAACCTGATGGAATGACAAATCCTGGTTTCTTTGTCAGAGTGGATGCAGCAAAGAGGAAGAGTCTCCTTCATTCATTTGGTTCCAAAACTGAACCTAAACTCTTGAGCTAAATTTCTGCAAAGCAGTGTGTGGTTCTACTGAAGCAGTGTTGAGTGGAGGGGAGAAAGGGGAGAAAGATGGAGAAATCTCTCTTCCTGATGGAGAGTTTCCAATAAAGCAGTCTTGTTTTGGGAAATGAACTGAAAGGAGTTCCATACTGTCTTGTTAGCTTCTCACATACATGTACACAAAATCTGTGGCTGCAAGTCTGGGCATTGCACAGAAAACAAGATGTAAAGAAGTGGTTTGATTATGCAGGAAAATGGATCAATGGTAACTGCAGAAGCCTAACCCATGCTGTGAAAAAACACCCACACTTTCACAGAGATATAATTACCATTGTGTCCTCTGTCATTTTTGAGCACATCTTGTTGTAGAGGGGACCACTGATATCTGAGGCCAACAATAACCATGGTGTGGTTGTTCTTGCATGGGGTAGATGCCAGGGGAACAGGCAGCTGAACTTCAACAAGAGAAATAATGTTGATTTTCTAATAAAACACTATTCCTAAAGCTGAAGCATGTACATTTACTTCTGCAACAAGTTTCATAAATGAAGCCAATAGCTTTACTATAATGTCACATTTTAGCTGTAAATGGCATCATAAACCTGGTATGATATATAAAATTCTTGGAAAAATGCTATGTTTTTCAAACTTTTGAAGTAATTCACAGTTAAGCTATAAGAGCATTTCATGAATTTTATTAATATATTCCAAATGTAACTTAAAAAGTATTTAATCCTCTTCCTAGTTTGATCTACAGTATATAGGAAAAACCCAGAAAATATGAGGAAAAATGACAAAAAATCAGGACTGAAAATAATTCTATTTATTATTTGTATGGAACACTGTTCTGGATTGCAATATAATTTATTTTCTGCAGTCTCCAATTTGTCTTCAGATATCTTAAGCCTTTGATAGGTTGCTAATAAAAGAGATGATATCCCCTTTCAGTCAACTTGAGCAATCTGCAGCTGCTATGTATGGAACATCTGTATATATTTCCTTGTAACAGAAAATACTAAGCTCTGTTGAGCCATGCTCTCACTCTAGCACTTATTTGGTAGACTCTCAAAAAACACCTCACTAGGCTGCACATTCTGAGCAGATTTTTGTGAGTACCTTGGGCTGCACAGAAGGAGCCCAAGGGATTACCCTGCTTGGGTGGTTTGTCAAAAATGGAACACCTAGTCAAGGCTTACTGGAAAGCTGAGTTATACTGGTGTTGTGGTCCACCTTTTCAGATAGTCAGTCCCTGAAATTTTAGTGCTACTCACCTCCTGTGCTATTATTTACTTTGCTTGATAAACTACAAAGCGTGCTGGCAGAGAATTATTCTCACATTGCATTTCTCTCCTACAGGCAATGGAAAAATACTTAGAAATGAATTGCCAGAGTATAAGTGCCATTTCTCAGAATTTCACAGGCTGTAGTCTTTGATGCTAACACAGTTAATGTATATTTTTTTATGTAAATACTGAATGTACATGAAATCACTAAAGAAAATGCAAATACCTCAGGTGTTCAGCAAAAGATTATGCCTCTGAGGTGGCCATTTTGCAGTAAGGATTTCCTTATATTTTTTTCCCTCCTGGAAGAGTAATTGAGAAATTGTCCCAGAAACAACAAGTGAGCAGAGTGATTGTCACATTTGAGTAAAGATTGCCATCAAGAGGGACCTTGACAGAGTTGGGAGTTCCCAGCATAAAACAGTCATGGACCTGTTAGAGCAGGTCTGGAGAAGTGCCACAAAAATGGTCAGAGACCTGGAACACCTCTCTTACAAATTAAAACAGAGAGTTGGGGTTATTCAGCCTGGAGAAGAAATAGGTGGGGGAAAACCTTATTGCAGATTTGCTATACTTAAAGGAGAATTCTAAGATGGAGAGTTTTTACCAAAGCCTGTAAACAGGCAGTGACAGGACAAGGGATAATGCTTTTAAACAAAAAGAGAGTAGATTTGGATTGGCCATGAGGAAGACCTTTTTTAAGGTGAGGATGTCCAAACACTGGAACAGGTTGCTCAGAGAAGTTGTGGATGACCCATCCCTGGAAGTGTTTAAGGTCAGGTTGGATGGAGCTTTCAGCAACTCAGTTTAGTGAAAGGTATCCCTGCCCCTGGCAGGAAGGTTGGGCTAGATACTCTTTGAAAGTCTGTTCCAAGCCAAACCTCTCTGTGACTCTATTAAACCTCATCTTTCTGAAAAGAATATTGTACTAATATTTGTAAATGAATTCTTTGCTATGACCTCTGTAAAGGTGTCGGGGAGTCTGCACAGAAATCAGAGATAATAAGCACTTCATTTTTTCTAATTCTCACATTCCCTGCTGAACTTACTGATGAGTGTTCCTTTCTGTCCCTTCTTTTAAAAACACTTTAGTTTACAGATGCTATAGCTGAGTATTGATCCTGGAGTGATTCAGTAGGGGTTTGAAACATCAGGGTTCCACTCACAGGGTTCACAGGACCATGCAGACATAAAGTTAGGGCTGGGTGAATTTTCTGAATCAGGTAGTGAGACACTGAGGGGGTTGAATTTTAATGTCATTTGGGAGTTGCTGAATACTTCACCATTTCATTCCACACCTCATCCTCTTGCACCTTAGCATTTTTAACATAAAGCTGTATAGCTGTCTCCATGGACATTAACCATAAAATGAGTATAATATTTTGAGGACATTCAGTGAAGCCACTGCAATTTATTTTCAAGCTTTGCTTTTTATTATACACAAACTATTATGTTAAAAAGCTTTAAGGTTGCAAAGACAAGCACTCTAAAGAAATATTCTCCCTATACTTTCTTCCCTCGTGAGATCTTTTGAGCAGAGACACTTTTTATATATATCCATCAAAATCCAAGCCCATTTTGGGGGGTATCCTAATAAATAATACTAATAATAGATGCTGTGGTGAAGCAAGGCCATCACAACGTTTTGGATTTAATGTGGGTGACATAAGTAGTTAATTTGCATTTTGCAATTTGAATGCACTTTTTGCAGCCCGTGACTCTCTCTTCTTCCTACCTAATACAATAAATATTTTATCCCACAGACCTGATTGTCAAACCTGGAATGTTTTCCGGGTTATTCAATTTCATTATAACCTAGAGCAGAATTCTTCACTACTGCTGCTCACAGATCATAAAAGAACCAGAGCACAGCAGGCAATGCCCCATTAATGGACCACTTGAGCATCCCTGTACAGAAATGCCAAACCCCCACCATCCATCATCACTGCACCCTACCCACACTTACAGACTCTGTTATTTGGAGGAGTATAGCTAGATGTGAACCAGCTCCACTAAAAAGAAATTATTAGGAACTTGTTTTCTTTTTTTTTTTTTTTTTTTACTATTGTCAAATTGCATTCCTGCAATTTAAAAAAAAAAAAAAAAAAAAAAAAAAAAGAGAAAGAACTTGAACTAAATTTTCAGCCCACTCTAGCTCCTTTTGGATCAGGATGACAAAGCTGCAACATCTGGGTATCCTCTTCAGTGTCTGCATACTTCTGTTTGTCAGCCAGAATTTCTTTAAATAATAGCTTTAAACATGCATGTATATTCAGACTTCCTGGTGAAATCTTAAAAAAAATGGTTTTGGAAATGAATTTTTTTATTTACATGACATAGTTTCAACTACTCCTTTCCTATTTTCTATACTTTTTAGCCAAAATTCCATTGCCTGCATGATTGTGGAGGCCAAAACACTTACTTAGTGAACAGGCAGAGGAAAGAGAGATTGCTTGAAAACATGAAAGACAAGTATCCTGCCCTAACACTAATATAGTAGACATGATGGCAAATTCTGTAGATGGACTAATAGTTTTCATTTCTAAGTTTTCACTACCTAAGGTAGTATGATTATACTACATTATATATATACTACATAAGGCAGTATAATGCTTATACAGTCAGAATTAGACAAACTCCTGGTAACCTCCTTAGGCTGCCCAGTAACTCCATGGTTGCTGTTAGCTTTTCTCTTATTTATTAATTCATTTGAATTCAGAGCGTTTCCCCAGCTGGTAATCTGGAGGGAGCTTGGGATACTAGCATCAGATGTTCCAGTGCCGATAAGTCATTTCTAGAAGGAATTTCCCTCTTTTTTCTGCACTTGTGCATTATTTTTTCCTTACTAGAAAACACCTTCTTGAATATCAAAATGTTTTACTGCATTACAAGATGAGGAGATACAAACAATTTTTCTTTTTTTGGAATGAAGCTCTAAATTTCATCCACTGATATTTTTAATCTCCATTTTTGAGGTACTGCCTTTTTTCATATAGTTTAAAGATAGCTGAGGAAGGGGAAAAAAACAATGAAATCCAGAATAATTGACTTATTTCAATTTGCCAGGTATTGTTTGTTAAAAGACAATCCCTTGAAAATAATAAAAAAAGATAACAATCAAAATCTCTATTTCTGATAGCTCTGTTATTATAATTCTTCCAGTACTAGAAAATATCTACCATGTGAAAAACAGCAAATAGAGTCTTTTTCAGATTTCTACATGCTGCACAAGGCCATTCTATGAAATAAATACAGCAAATCATAGTGGTTTCAGAGTCAAGGGATGCCTCACCTTTTTATGTCCAAAGGTCTCAAAAATACTGCTTTGAATACAACATTTGAGGAAAATATATTTTTCTGGAGCAAATCAGAAGAGTTTTCTACCTATTCTGTCATTCCTATTCATAAATTCAAGTTGTTAGCCTTAAAATAACACTTCAAGTATCACTATCTTCCCCTATATTTCAGTAAGAAAGATAACTCTAAAAGAGTCAAAGGTTACTGAGACAGCAGTACTGAGACTTCTCCTGGGTTTTACATTTATGGTAATTTTCACCAAGTTCAAGAAAAATTTGAACCAAGGTAAGACTACTGTATTACAATTAAAGAAAAATCTCTAAGTATTTAGTGGGAAAAATACATTAATAGCTCTCACACTCCATATTAGTCTAAAATAAATAATAGGATAACAACAGCAAGTATGGGCACAATTCTGTCACCTCAAGGATTTATTTTTGGTAAATTGTAGATAGCATTTTAGTGTTAAATAAATCAAAGTCCAGAAATGGTGAGAAATATTTAATTATTTGCAAACTTTTTCACAAGGAAAAAAATGAAAGGAAAATTCAAATTGAATAACATTAATTTTTCTCTCTTTAGTAGAGAAAAATTTAGTTTTCTCTACTAAAGAGAGAAAAGAGATTACCTTTAGTAATAGGTATTAACTCAAAATCCTCGAGTTCAGATTCTTACAGTCTTTTCATATCACAGCTACAAGGAAAGTAGAACTAAAATTAAAAAGCAGGAGCTGAAAAGTCTGGAATTCAAGGTCAAAGGGCCTGGCTGTTTCTTGCCACTGATGCCTGACAGAGATGCTGTTTCTATACAGCCTGCTGGGGAACAGAGCATGTGGCTGGATAGGGAGCAAGGTTTTAATCATTTCCTTTTTCTTTTCCTTTGGCCAATGGAGGTGAATCCATGCATGAAGGTCCAGGAGGCAAAGTGGAGAACAGGGAAGAGGGGTGGTTGTAATTTGCAGCTCACAGTGACTAACCCAGCACAAAAAGAGATAGGAACCTTTTCTGGTGTAGAGGTATAATCCATACTTGCCAAAGCTCCCAGAATGTAATGTAATGCAGAGAGTTCATTCTATGTGTGTTCCCCAGGAATTATTTTTCCTCCAGCAGTATTTCTAATCTCCAGAAATGAAATAAGTAAGTAAATTGAATCCAGCTGACATCCTAACAAGCAGCCTAATTTGATAAGATGTGGGGTAGTTTGGACCATGCTGAAATTACCACTGACTGAGCAGAGCCAGTGCTTCACTTGCCATCACTGTAGTTCTGCCTGGTTTGATGTGCTCTTCAAGTTGTTCAGCAAAACACCCCATTGCCTCCTAGATTTTGTATGCTTTTAGTACCAAAAAAAAAAAAAAAAAAAAGAAAGAAAGATAAAGAGAAGATTTAAATTTTTTTTCTCTTTTTTTTTTTCTCTCTCTGTGCTTTCCCTTGTTTCCCTTGTCATCTTCATTTGCTTGCCCTCCTGGGCTTAGCTCCCATCACAGCTCCCTGTGAGATGCTGCTTGTAGGGGACAGCTGAGTGCTGTGCTGTTCCAATAGGGAGAGAGGTACTAAACTGTGCTCTCTCCAGTCACATATGAAATGCCTCTACTACAAAGGGGAAAAAACCCCCACAGTTTAGAAACAACACTGCAGAGAAGCCTGAGTTAAAAACTGAAAGTGTTTTATGGTATACACAGTCTCTTTAAATCTGTGTAGAATCTGTATAGAATCTAAAGACCGCAAGATGAGATTCAGAACAAATGTTCATTTAGATGCACGAAAAGCAGAGCAACACTATTCTTCTAGCAAAGCCACACTCAGCTCTACTTTGCAAGCATTTTATTTGCATCATTATCACTGTCTTCATTTTAGTGCCATCTCTGAAAAACAGAGCCTTCACTTTCGTACCACTCCTGTACACTTGAGTTGCATGGGTACCAGATCAATATTAATGCTCTTTCCCTGCCAAACTTGAAATCACAACTTCTGCTGTCACTAAGAGCTGTACACTTAAGTGAACCTGGGACAGAGCTGCAGTGCCAGCTCACCATCTGATCCCAGCCTTGTGGAGTGGGCTTCAAGACTTACTGAGCCAGCTGCCAGGGATAGCCCACAGTGACATATCTCTATTGATACCACTCTTACTCTTGTCATGTTGTGTGGTATCTGAAATCCTGACACATTGTCAGCCCATGTATAATGTGTCTAGAAGCCATCAAATAAATGTGATGCCATGTGGCAATTAACATCACTGGTGCTTCAAAGTATAGAGCTGGTGGGGAGACTTGCCTGTGGGGTTTTGTGGGAACACACTATATATGACACAAAGGAATTTCAAAGGAAGAGATGGGTAAGGTTTTGTTTAGCCAGAAAGCACAAACTGAAATTACTGACAACTAAATCTCTATATTAATGGTGCTCTTATTTTTTGACATGGAGATGATTTGCCTCAAGTTTTTAGATCCAGAATGACAGTGAGCTGCTGTGAATCCAACAATGCTTTGCTTCAGGCTTTAGTAGCTGTTGAATTTTTTCATGCAGTGGAAAGCATGACGTCTGGTCCTGTGTCCCCTTGTCAGGTGTTATGAAATAAGCCTCCCTTCTGAGCTTTTACTGGTGTTATTTTATTCTGCAGGTTCTGAGGAAGGCAGAAATAACTGAAGGCCATTGTAAGGCCAGTGATGTCTCCAGTTCTGCAGAAACTGCCCTTCCGGTTTCATCCAAAGAAAGTCTCTCACTTGAAGCCTAATTAGAGGACCCTGAAACAGACCTTTCACACTTATTCTTGAAAATATTCAGATTGACAGCTAATGAGTAGTGTCCACCTGCTGATATGACTGTTCCAAATAGTAGAAGATCAGCTCAGAGAAACTCAGTCATGATGAAGCTCCTTCAGATGGAGCTCTGTGCAAACCTGCTCTAATAGGGAAGGACATATTGGAAGGGGATATTTAATCAGTTCTGAAAAACTCAAAGCTGTATTCAATACATATGATCCTGTAAGCTTGATCTTGGCTCTCTAGGGCTCTGGTTATTTGGGTTTTGCAAGGTGTTGTTGAGTCTACATTTTCACAGTAGCCTCAAGTAAACCTGGAATTTTTTTTATATTAAAATATTATTCTTTTCACTTGGGCAATTGATTGTATTGACCATCCCTTTGACTACATTCATAGCTACTTATTCAGATAGAAGTGATGAATCATACTTTTACTGTGCCCTACCATGACTTAAAATTACAAAATAAAAAACTAGAAGCTGCTGCAGGGCTCCAAGACAACCACAATGATAAACCAGTAACTTTTAAAGATCTATTTTTCCTCTCAGGTTTATTTATAACTGCTGTGGGGGGCTAACCACTTTCTTTCAAACTGCATACTCTGGGGGGCTGCTTACATGACAGTTTTATGAACAGAGCTTATGCCAATCAGACACAAGACCCAGGAGATGTAATCCTGGCCATTCTGTTCTTTCCCACTGCGTGGAATAGCTTTGGTATCTGCCTGGGTTTTTTGGTTTTAGTAAAGAGAAAAGAATTTGAACAGGCCACCTGCAGATGAGACCAGAGTTACTGTTTTCTTAGTCTGTTTGCAGCCTGGGGGCAGAGGGCAGGCACAGAATTCTGCTGTGGCGGATTGAATACAAGCATGACTTTAATTAAATGAGACAAAATACCATGCTAACATGAAAACTGTAGTATATTTATATGCACAAGTCTTTTTTGATGTCATCCTCCAATTATTTGGTAGAAAAATGGCGAAATATTGTTTGTGACTGGATTTTTTATCATTTGAAGAGCTGTTGTATGTGTCAGAGCGGTTGCAATCTGATTTTCATGGGTGTGGAGAGTCAAGCTCAGTCTCAGTCTTTCCCTCTGCCATACTAGTACTGATCACTGCTGGGCCAGAAAAGAATGACTGGCAAGATATCAGAAGTAGTGATAAATGGGAAATGGCTGATGTTAGTTTACCCCTTATAGAGATAAACTTAATTAATGGATGAATTATCTTTTTTTTTTCCCCATGAAAATATAAGGCAAAAAAACCCCAGCTAACATAGCAAGAAGATGTGCTATCTTGGAGACAGTCTGTAAAAGTATAAAAAATATTGTTTTCTTATATATATATAAGTTTATATATATATATAAAAACTGAAAACAAATATTTTAAAGGTAAATAAAGACTCAATTTTTCAGATTGAAAACTTGCTGAATCTATCTGAAGTTGAGTAATAGTAATAACTCAATTTGCAGTAATGGTTAAAATTGGTGTGTGTGGAGTCATTAGTCGGAATGGGATAAATCTAGTTCAGTCTCCCTGTGTTTTCAATTTCCCTTGCCATTTTCTATGCCTGTGCTCATTTGTATTTTCCCATTTTCTGGATTTCACGATTTGTTGTTCCCAGATCTCAATCACTGTAGCCCAGATGTGATCTACAGGTCAAGGGAGGTGATTTCTACCCCTACTCTGTGAGGGGCCCACCCAGAGTACTGGCTCCAGCTCTGGTGTCCCCATCAAGATCAAGACATGGAAATGTTAGAGAGGTCCAGAGGAAAGCAAAAAAAAAGAGTGATCAGAAGGATGGAACCCCTCTCCTATGAAGAGAAGCTGAGGGAGCTGTGCTTATTCAGCTTGGACAGAGAAGGCTCAAGGGAGACCTTATAGCAGCCTTTCAATACCTAAAGAGGGTTATAAGAAAGATGGAGAAAGAATTTTTCCAAAGTCTGTAGTGACAGGACAAGGGAAAATGCTTTTGAACTGAAAGAGGCTAGATATAGATTGGACATGAGAAAGAAATTTTTAAGATGAGGGTATTGAGACACTGGAATGGGTTGCCCAGAAAAGTTGTAGATGGAAGTGTCCAAGACCAGATTTGAAGGGGCTCTGAAAAATCTGACCTAGTGATAGATGTCCCTCCCCAGACTGGACTAGATTATCTTTAAAGGACCCTTCAAACCCAAACTACTCTGTGATTCTATGGTTCTCTATTTGGGTAATGCTATGGATGCTGAAGCTCATAGCATGGTTCATTTTAGAAAATGGAAATGGATGACAAAAAGCCTCTTTCAGTTTAAATTAGGGTGAAGTAGGTGTCTCAAGCAGATATTTCGCTCTCTAATCACCCCAATCTACCACACTACACAATCAAGTCCATTACACCCAAACATGGAAATAATCAGGGCAATGTACTGCCTTTGGCTGCCATGATTTTTGATATGTTAATACTGCTATTGAGGACATCAGATTGCAACAAAAACACCAGAAGGAAATAAGACCCTCCTCTTCTATGAGAAAACAGTCTATGGATAACTTCATCTCCAGTACCTAGCCCTATGTTTGTGTTATGACTGCATACAGATATGCATTATTTCCATGTTATACATGATCCTTGAAATGCTTGGATTCTAAAATTGTGGACATTTCAGTATTGAATATTTTTTCCATCTGTAGCTTTTGCTGAAGTGTAGAGGAAAGATTTATTTCTTCCTAGTTTGAAAATAAACCAACTGTAACCCCCTAAGAAAGCTGTGAGACAGAAAACAATCCACTCTCTTGTGTAAACTGAGAAAGATGAAAAGTACAGCCTGTGATTTTCTCCAGTCAATCCAGCCCCATGCCAAGGATATAACATGAATAGGGTATGGCACAAACTTAACCTGTCCTCTTTGCAACTTTTCACTGGTAATTTTGTAGTTTTATTAAGATGCTGTAATAATTGTGATACACTGTGCTATCTCCAGGAGAGGGTTGTTTCAAGCAGAGTGTGCTGTATTTTTAACTGAAACCCTAATTTAATTTCTGTGTTCAAGGTTACTTTTAGATTCTCTTACATCCTACACAAATGTCATTGATAATATTAGTTTATTTTTTAAAATTATTTTTCCCCTTTTATTTTTTAAACCAAGTCTTTGAATTCTGCAAGTCATTTGAAGAGGAAAGGATGACTATTGCTCTGGGTTTTCCTGCTCCAGTAGTGCATGCAAAGATCAATTTGGGCATTAAGCTTTAGCTTTTACCCTCTTGCAAGCCTGCCAAGCAGTAGGTATTATTTTGCCAGGAAATTTCAGCTTCATTAAAACTTCAGTGTGTTATCAGAAATTCATGTGTTAGGCAGACACACTGAAGGAATCAATATTCCTTAGTTGGAGAAAATGTGATTTTTTTTTCATTAAGTTAGTTGTATACATTCTTCAATAGGTCTATTTTTAAATTTTGTATAATTTCCTCAAAATATGTAAACATCCACTTTAAAAAATAAAAAAAGACAATTCTCTACTGCAATTTGGTCTAAAAATTCAAGAACATAATATTGATTATAGTTTAATATCAAGCTATCTTTGTAGGTCAGCATCTGATTTGCTTTAAATTCAGTCAATAATGTTTACAATGGAGAGACATATTTTTTCTTCAGTTTTCCCTTGGATTTGAATTTGAATAGTTTTCTAATTAGCTATAGTTTACCACAGAATTATCTTTTATTTTTTCCCTCCCCAGCAATTAGGCAAGTTACACAGTATGTACTTAAACTGTTACCTGCTTCTGGAGCAAAATTCAGATGACAGAAATGAATCCATTAAGTGCAAAAGAGTTGAACAGACTTAGAGCAACCTCCAGGGAAAGGTTAACTTTGGGTTCACTTTGCAAGCTAAAAGAAAAATTGCTGCTGCTAACATTCAGAACAAGCACACTGAACAGTTTTACTCTTGCATTTAAATATTTTACTAAAAATTGTCTCATTTTGCTAAAAAAGTACAACAGCTCTTTGTTGTTTTTTTTCTGAAACTGAATGTGCATCAATTGTATGTGTCTATCACAAAAAATTCTTATTGATAAATAAGTGTTGAACTGGAAAGCATACAAGGATATATGAGGTTGTGGCCTGAGGGAACTCTCTGATCCTAAAGCACCAATAGTGTTTATGAAGAGAACTATAGAGAAAATTCCCTCAGAACTTAAGGCTCTGGTGATATTCATCCCAGGCATTTGAGTGAGAATACATTATGCATTCACCCTGAAGCTCTTTTCCCTTCTGACCAAACCAGAAATCACTTTGGAATTCTGAATGGAGAGGTCAGCTCATCTGGCCAAGTTGCTGTGATTGGTAACATGCAGTGTTGAGAACAAAGCACTGGAAAACATTGGCAAAACTTTGAACTTTTCCTTGTGTTTTCAGCACTGATTGGGTCACAACAGCCCCAAGGTAGAATGTGATTTGCATCTTAGGTGAGTTTATCATGCTTCATCTGTTAGCAACCACTTTATGAAGTGACCATGTACCTACAGCCACACAAGCAGCCGTGAGAAACAAGCCACAGTAAGAACAGAAATGCTAAACTATCATGGGCTGCTTTGGACACAAGCTCTGCAGCTCTTTCACATTCTCAGACTGTTTAAACATAGCCCATATGATGTTATGCACCTGGGAACATGCCCAGAACACAATCATTCTGTGCTAAACATGGGTTTATAGGCTCTCTACTGGGAGATGTGCAATTACATGAGTATTTTAGTTTGGTTCTTTACTCTTCTGAAGTTAATATCCTGACTGCCCATGCTTACCTTCATGTGATTTGTACTATTGAGTGGTTTCAGAGTGCTTACATGACATTTAGTTGGATAAAAACGTGAGAAAAACTACTCTGGGAAAGCACCAAATAAGTGCTAACTGCAAATGGGAAATGAGCCCACAGGATCAAACTGGAGCCAGTCTAGAGGAGGCATGTATGATTCTCACTTGCCTTTGATCCTCCATGCCAGCAGTTTCATTCTTCAGATCTACTCCCTTCATCCTTTCACCAGTTTGTGCACAAAACAGAAAACAAGCACAAGGTTACAGCCTACTCCCCATTCATTCTTCAGTTTAAAAGCAAGAAATTTCAGAGAAAGAACTACAAATTGGTTTACACTTAGCTACTGACACGGAGGACAAAGAAACATAGACAATAATTTTAGACTGAACTTTTTTTCTGACACCAAAGAAGCTAATAGCTCTAAAAGTAAATATTTCAATGGATACCTACTTTCAGAAATATGCAGTGTCTACAGAATGTAATTACTTGCAACTGTTGCTTTTTTGTTCAAGGAACGGTATAAATCACAGTAATTTGTGCTTGATTTTTAAAGAACATACTGTACATTTGGGCATGAATCAAGGAGAATGCATTGGCTGAACTCTTTGGCTCTTATTCATTTGTTTGCATTGATCTTTCCATGACTGTGGAGTTTTTCTGTTGTATAGAGAAAACAATATGGGAGACATCTGGTGGCCATTAATTAACTGAAACTCTAATTTATTGTAATAGTTGGTTGATCTACTACTTAAGCTTATAAATGAGCAACTACAATTTTAAAATTCAGGATAATGTATCACAAAATCCACCCTTAATTTATTTGCTACTTTAGTTTTAATTATTCATGCCCATTCATGGTATATTGGTCAAGTGCAAAAAACTTTTGTAACTGCAAAGGCATCAGATTTACATTCCTAAAAACCAAGTTCTGAACTTTGGAGAACTTTGAAGACAAATTAGGACCTTAACCAGACAACTCAGTACTACCTCTACTTATCTAGTTTCTACATATATTTTTAATTAATATTAAATTATTTCTTTTACCTAAAATGACTTATTTATTTTTCCTTTTTGTTTATATGTGTGATTGATAGGAAGAGGCGACAGCACATAAAGGCATCAGTTGATGTTACATCATTTAAGTTACTAAAATAAGCACTTATAATAAATAAAAGTGTCGATTTTCTGATTGTTCTCCAGCTTGGCATCTTTATATCTGTGTTTGTGCATGTGAGTGTGTAATGATATATCTATTAATTTTTTCTTTTACTCACATTTTACGGCATCTCACTTCATTCTTCAACAAGGAAGGTAGGATGTTTAAATGACTAGCTCTTCATGAAAGAACTTTTTCCTCTTCAAAACACAAAGATCTTGTCTTTTTTCTTACCCCATTTCTTGGGAAAACACTCAATAATAGATGTTACCACATTCAGAAAAACTGATGTGTCCATGACAAAGAAAGAACTGTAGTTCATTTTCTAACATCAAACAGTCACAGTCAGGGTTTTTAACAGAGGTGCTGCTGTACTGCCCTGACTTGCCCGTGCTTAAGGCAGCATTGTTCAAAATCTGCATCCAAAACTTTGCCTCCAACATCAAGTAAGAGTGTGGCCTCAGCAGAAGGAATGGGAGCTACTCCTTTGCTTTTGAGGATCTCAGTAATGCGATATCTTCCATTCATGGGAGGGGAGTAGGAGGAGAGAAAGGGAAATGGAATATTTCTGGGAAAACCTTCTACCTCTCTCTCCCAAGCGCCATAACTTGTTCAGCTTCACCCATAGCCACACCATGCTGGTGGCACCCACCCAATGTCCCTGGAAGACAAAGTCTGACTTGAGAGTACCTTCATGAGTTTCTGTGGGAGTTCTGGGTGTGCCACTGCCCGGCTGGAGTATGCAGGGCCTGTGGCCTGCCCTGCACAGCTGGGCAAAGCAGCTCATACCGAAGTCGTGCCAGAAGTTCTTGTCCAGAAGCAGAGATGGGCAATGTGTCACTCCCTTTGGCTTCTGAAGGAGAAATGTCAGCATTCCAGAGGGCTTGCAAACCACACTGGAATGGTTTGAAATCATTCCGAGGTGAACACTTAGCAGGCAGTAAGATGCAGTCATAATTTTAGTTATCAGGTTGATTAGTGATTACTTGCACTTTTGAAAGTTTTCTTTACAAGAAAGATTAGACCTAAACATACTCATCTATACCTTCCTAACTATGGAAAATAAGGCCACATGTTTGAAATGTTAAGCTCTTATGATTTGTTTTCCAAAAAGAAATATCAGAACTGCAGTAAAATGAATGGTTCTTCTACACATGATGAGTCTGAAAATAGAAAGAAAAATTTATATCTGTGTGTATGATGTTTCCTGATTTTAAGAGGTATTTGTTGATACAGAATTTTAGGCTAAAAACATTGCTTCTGGGTGTCCAAGTATACACTGAAAAATCAACTATTGACCTAAAGAAGAAACTTGCATGATTTTATTTTTTTTAGTATCATCCCATAGACCAGGTAAAATGTTTATTTCCTCAAAGCTAGTAAGCTTTAATTTCTGCTAATGCTTTAATTTTTGCTGAAGTCTACTATGTCAAGCTGTTGTGCCTGGTAATTCAATATATTGGTTTCACAAATGTTAATGTATTCGTAATCATGTTTTCTTGGGCCCAGATCTACCAGTCAAGCTACCAGTCTATTTCCAATCTAATGTTATCTCAAATAGCATGGTACAAATGCCATAAAAGAAGGGAAACCTACATCAAGCATTTTGCATTGATTTTTACAAAAACCATCAAAACATGTCATGATGTTATTGATGTCAGCATTTCTCTGAGGCATAGAGTGTTTAATATGCATACTAAAAAATCCTTATTTGTGATATTGGAGATGTCTGCCCAATCAGTGCATTTACTTTTGTCTCATTTTCAAATATTTTTCGACAAAATGTTGCTCCTGTGTTCTGATTCTGCTGCTTCACCTGTTGTTCATCAGTGTGATGGTGTCTACTGCTATGAATAGGTTTATGAGAGGCAGGTCCTGCTTGGCTGCCCTCGTCTCCTTCCATGGTGAGATGACTTAGTGGATGAGAGAGAGGCTGTTGGTCCTGGTTCCCTGGAGTTTATTAAATCCTTTGACACCGTTTCCCATAGCATTCTCCTGGAGGTGGCTCATGGTTTGGATGGTGTGCTCTTAGCTGGGTAAAACCCTGGCTGTGGGGCCAGCCCCAGGGAGGGGTGGGGAATGTGGCACACCCAGCTGGGGACAGACACCAGGGTGGCACCTGATGCCTTAAGTTTTAGCTTTCATGTTTCCAGATTCTGTGCTTCCCAGGGGTGTAGTTCTGAGTCTTATATTGAGTGTCAGTAAGCTCTCTTCACAGAGTAGGAGACAAAACAAATCCTTTTCCAAATGGAGACCAAGGACCATTACAAGTTTTTAGGCCCAAAAGCACAAACAATGGTGGACTGAAGAGAGAAAACAAGAAGGATGAGACTTCATAACCTGAAGCTGTCATTGGACAATTAAACCCCAATATGCAAATGGACAAAAACTTATAAAAGTGTAAGACCTCATGACCGGTCATCCATTTTGTGACCGTTTTAAGTTCATCTTGGGTGTAGCCCTGGCCAGGCTCTTGTCCTGCCCAAGAGAGAGACCTTTCAATAAATATCTACGTTATTCTCTAGCTCTGTCTAGTCTCTGTTCCAGGTCAGCCTTCCCAAGACCTCACACCCAGGGCTCAACGTTGAAGCCAATCCTGTTTTCTGAGGAGAAACTGAGGGAGATGGGGGTGTTTATTCTGGAGAAAACGAGGCTCAGGAGAGATTGTTTCCCTCCTACAAGTCCCTGAAAGGAGGTTGTAACAAGGTGGGGATTGGTCTCTTCTCCCAAGTAACAAACAATAGGACAAGAGGAAATGGCCTCAGGTTGTGGCAGGGGAGGTTTAGATTGGATAGTGGGAAAAATATTTTCGTGGACAGGATTGTCAAACATGAGCAGGCTGCCCTGGGAAGTGGCTGAGTCACCAGCCTCGGATGTATTTAACAGATGTGTAGATGTGACACTTGGGGACCTGGTTTAGAGGTGTACTTGGCAGTGCTGGGTTAACAATTGGACTTGAAGATCTTAACAGCCTTTTTGCAACTTAAATTATCCTATGATTCATGACTTGGGAAATATAAGAGTATCAAAAACTGGGGCCTGGATTTTAGCTGAATTCAAAATTATATAAATAACTAAGGGCAGGTGTTCTCTATTTAATTTCTAATTAATCTGTTCTGGTCCAGCTCCCAGTTCAGCATGTGGAAATATGTTGTGTCAGACTCTCTTTTCACCTTGCAAAGGTTATGAATTCCAGAATTCCAGATTATTTGGGATATTTTTTGAAAACCTCTCATAAAGTGTACAGAACATTCTCTTATTCTCTACTAATCACCCACAGTTCTCAATGCCCATAGCCATAGGGCTTCTGTCACAAATTTCAATATTCCAAAGCACAAAACAATAAAAATCCTATCGACTTTATACATTATTATATAGTTAACATTATATAGTTATCATTATTACTCAGGTTACTGCTTCCAGCACACGGAGTACCTTCAGATGTCCTTGGGGGCTACTGAGCACCTTGCTAAACCACAACAGAATGGAGCATGTTGACAGAAGAAGGTGTTGATGGTATTTCTCCACAAGAGGAAGCTGTCCCACTCGATGGCGAGGTGACAGGTCAGCCGCGTGCTGTCTCTGGAGAACCACGGAGCTGTATCTGCATTTCAGTCATGGACTTTGGCCCAGGGATGGATGGAAAGGTCAGAACATTGGCATCAGCACACCTTGGTCCAGCTGTGCAATATTTCCCTTGAAACTGTGCAAAGATTTATCTCACTGTCACGTTCCCCAAACCTCTGAAGCAGCAAGTTCAAATTCCCGATGGTGCCGCTTGCAATTTTCAGTGCTGTATTTTGATTGCAGGCAATTTGTCCCCTTCCTTCTCTACATTTTCTCTATGGTTTACTATATGCAAAGGTATAAATGTATAATAGTCTAACTAAATAGAAAAATATTGGAGGTGAGGAGGCTTGTGGGAGGACAGGACTTTGTAGACTGAGAAAAAAAATCTGTAAGGATTGATTAGATCATTTTTAAATTTACTTGACTGATCTCTGGGTCCCATTTTGATAGCTCTGGTTAGAAAGTGGGATTTAGATGATGAATTTATTTACCTAAAGGTCATCAGCTGATGAAATTCCTAGTTCACAGGAAACCAATTTATACTGTTTAAAATCTTTGGGTGTACTTTTCCAGATACACTTTTAGATGTATAATTCATCAAATAGCAGAAATACCAAATTACTGGAAAGTCAGATATTAATTAATCTGAGAAAGAAAAAACAACCATCTTTTTGGCATATCACATAGATATAAATTTCACCAAGGTAAATATACACTGCTTCACATGTATATAATTCACAGAAGACATCAGACCCCTGCCTATTAGGAGAAAGGACAAGGTGGATTACACTGTATTTGATGTCAATTGTTGTTTTTGCACGTTGTGGAAACAAAGGAATTTTCCCATGTGAGAGTAGCTTTCTGCTTCAGAAGAACATCATGGACACTGATCAGAATGCAAGGAAAACCAAGTGTTAATAAAAATTAAAAGTCAGTAAAAACATAGGGAATTTTAAAACTCTGATATTTTTAAAAATGCTGCATTCTTCTCATGTGTGGATTTGTTTTTTTGGTCTTTGATGCTCATTTACTTCATGTCTTCAGGGTTGCTTCATGTTTTCAAGGTTTTCACCACAAGGGTTAGAAATCTGCTTTTTTTTATCTTTGTGATTGAAAAATGAGCTTCTCAAGTGAGATCACAATTGTAGCACCTGAAGCTGTAAAAAAACTGCTCAAAATTAAAACTTGTAATCATTTACCCAGAAAAAATTGCAGAAGTAACACACACCTGGGTAGCATACACTGTGAAATTAAATATACATGCATGCACACCCACACACAGACACACACATAGACAAACATATTTATGTGAATATAAGGATGGATAAATGTATGTGTGTATGCATGTGCACACTCTCCCTTGAGTAAATAAATCTGAGTGGCACAAGATAGGAACTATCTATAGCAAGCAGCAAGAAGGTCTGGAAAAAAGCTTCAGTGATTTTTGAAATACCCATTTCAGGTTAGAGGCAGTAATTATTGACAGATTCCAATATCCTCCCTATCCACCCAGATTGGGATATTTATGTGTTTCTCTTAATTGTATTATTTTTAATGTAGAAAAAGGAGCAAATCTGTGATAAAGATATATGACCTTTTCTAAAAGCATGTATAACTGGACCAAGGGGAAAAAACCCCAGTATTGTTTATGTAGTATTTTTGTGTTACAGTATTTTTGAAATTCTTCTGTGAAATCATAAATAGTGGAAGCAGCATAAAGTATGTGTGGAGGAAGTGGTGTAAGAAATTTTAAAAAGTTAAAGGAGCAAAAAACACGGGGTGATCAGAAGGCATTTGATGCTTTTGTGTCTGACAATAAAGTGAGAATGCCCTCTCTGAGTTGGCAGAGGTTTTCCAGTCATCACACTCAAAATAACTATAGCAATATAAGCAGGTTTTAGCATTCATCACAAGGCTTCACCTGTTATTTGTTCATCCTGTCTATAATACAAAGCACCTGTTTGCTAAAAATTTGGATATGGGCATAATTCAGTGGGCTGAAGCCAAGATTCCTGAGTATTTTTAAGAGAATAGTAGCTGATAAAAATAGCTGGGCACAGATCCAATAAACAATAACAATTCTTTTCTCATGAAATACTGGGCAGCATTCAGCACTATGCTAACTAGAAAGATATTGATCAATTAGAGAGAATTTAGTGAAGAACAACAAATTTATTTATAGGGGAGAATGAGGATTTAGGAGATGGATTAATGGTACTAAATTAGGCCTGTGATGATGAAGGAAAGCAAGAAATTGTGTTCAGGTAAATCTCCCTGGTTGGAAAGTAGGATTTAGATGATGAATTTGCTCGAGTCCAATGCCTGAGGTGGTCATATAAAAGAGGATGTGTCCCTCCTGCTCTGGGACACCCCTGTCACCTGCTCAGAGCTTCCTGTGGTTCTGATGCTGGCCACAAATGGCCCCACAGTAAGAGCTCAGCCAAGGGAGAGTGTGAAAGGGGGAGCAGCATGAGTCCTACAGTGACTGTGCAAGGCTTGGTGGGTGAGAAAAGTGCAAAGATTGTTAGCTGCATACAAAGAGAAGTATTTAGTGTTTTTATGGGAAGATACTGCTAAGAATAAAATAAGGAAATTAAAATTTAGTCTGCCAAAAAACAAACCCAAACCACAAAACACAAAAGTGTGTTCTACTGAGGAATTGCCTCCTGAGATAACCTGTAAGATGATTCACCACTGGTATTTTTAACATTATTCTGTGTGAAACTCTAGAAAACGTGCTCTTGGAACTAAGCCTCCCTTAGCAGAGAAATGGGCCTCATGATCAATGAATCTCTGATTTTAATGTCTGCAGTTTTCTGAGAGTATTCTAAACACTGTTCATATTTCTGCCCTGAAGAGTGCTGCTGCAGAGTGAGAAGAGTCTGTGTACTATTCCCATGAAAACAGTGGGAAGCAATGAAAAAAAGCTCGTGAGTAATAATGGGAGCTATTAGCTAATAGACTAATAATATTTTTCTCATTATGTGGGGTGGGGAGGAGGAGGAAGAAGGCAGGCAGACCTCGTGCCAGAATCTCTGAGTCACAATTAAAAGTTATGCTGCAATCTTGCAGATTTTCCCTTTTATGGTGCCTGCCAGTTGTGTCCCCAGCAGAGACACGTGAATGCTGCCATTCCTGCCACGTGGCACTGTATCCCCACTCCAGTGGCACTGAGTGTCCTCTCTCATGGACATGGAGAGAGTGGACACAATGGCTCATTACTTCAATTCTCAGATATTAACCCCTGTGGCTTTTCTTTCTTCCTTATCCCACAGAAGTTAGAGAACTTCCTTCTCTTATAACAGCTCCCTTCCTCCTCACAGGAAGAAAGGGCACAGCAAAGGCTGTAATTTGTGGTTTGTGTCTTGCAAAAGCCTCCAGCTTCTGAATTCTGTGCAGGTCCCCTGTGTGCCTAGCTCACAACTCCTGCATGGATGTTGGTTCTTCAGAGCATGTGAAATCCACGGCTTGGGCTCTTCACTTTAGTCCTTTCCTCTCTGCACTCATACAGAACAGGAGGAATCTGGCTCTGTGAGGATTCTCTGTTTAGTTTCTGTCCAAGTCTGATGCAGGCAATTTTTCCCCCTCTCTTTTCAAGCTTCTCTGTATCTTTCAGTTGTTTGCCATCACATTTTCCATTTTTCATTCTTCCTCATCCTCTACAAAAGACCCCATCGATTTTCAGTCATGGTGCATACATATGGATGTGTATCCTTCAAAAGAGTAATTTGGGATTTTACAAACATGCAATTGTAGTGATGGCGATTATGGCTCTGAGGAGGCAATAAATTGTTGCCAGTTCCTATGACCAGCAGACAATCAGAGAATGATGTGTCTAGTTTGCTGTAACAACTCAAGCTGGCACTGAGATGAGATCTGCACCGCTGACAGCAGATTACTGTTGCTATTACTTGTACAACTCTCCATCTCTTTTGCATGTTTTTTTGATTTCTCAGCGGTCTAATTCCTAAACCAGCTGACAGAACAAAATAAAGAGGGGGAACTTGTTCTTTAGTTTTCAATATGATAAGTTCTGTGATGTTTATCTTGCTTATTAAACTCTTGAAGTGTTTATCAAGCCCTTGTTATAAATCCTGTGCTGAGCAGTGATGACCTAAAGCAAAGATTGATGTTCTGTGGAGCAAGTGGTGCAGCATTAAAGAGCTCCTGATGGCCTCCAGGATGAGTCTGGATGCTAATAACAAAACAACACAAAGCCAAAAAAAAACCCCACAAAATAAACCCAACAGCAACAACCACCAACCCAACAAAAACCCAAACAAACAAACAAAACAAAACAAAACAAAAAAACCCCCAAAGAAACCTAACAAAAAATGAACAGCCCAAACCATTCACTAAGTTTCAGTAAAATTTTTCAATAAAATTTTTGAATGCCAGGTGATGCATAGCTAATCATAACTGTGCCAGCTAATCGGTCAGCCCTGTTTTATCTAGAAAGTGCTGCCTTGTGCCCATAAAGGTTAAACTGCCTCTCTGCCTTCCTAAAATATCTGTTCTCTACTGCTGTACTAGAAGTTAAAATCTAGATGTGGTTTAACAGTCTGATAGATATGAATATATATTTTTTTAATTTTGTTTTCCTTCTGGAGCTTGGAAATAGCCTGAGAGATATATATTTGACTTTCTAGGTTTTCTGTAGCATTTCTGTGTTGATTTTCATTCCAGTTCACTCAGAGCTGCCTAAAAACTTTATCACAAAATCTCAGTGGGTCCATATATATAAACTTGAGGTTAAGGCCCAAGAGCTAGACAGAGCAGTAAGAGTTGCACAGTTTCATGTAATTGTCCTTTATACCAAGGAAATCCAGTGTCCCAATTGAATTTAACATCTTGTCTATAAAAATAATTCTCTACCTCCCAAGAACTTCAATATTGTGACAATGTCTGAACAATATGGGTTGGTACATAATCTATTTTCAGTAGTCTTTAAGTGGGAAAGGAAAAGGAGAGATGTTTTAAATGTATTTGTTTCAGCAGCATTTTTCCCATATAGACAATACAAAAATGTTGACTTATTTGACTATTCCTATTTCTTTTGGCATGCCGGGTCTTAAATTTAATTAGGGAATATTATTTAGTCCATAAATTCAATGTTGACAGTAAAATTGGGTTTATTACATGAAACTGAGCAGCAAATAACTTTTAATGTGTTTTCTGTACCTTTTATCAGTAACACTAGCATATGGTGTTTTCTTATCAGAAATTAATTATGAAGTCTTCTTTCCAGACAAAACATAGGAGTTAAAACCATGAATGAGAAATTATGGAAACTAATCATAGTAAAAAAAGTTCTTCTAACCTAGGCAAAGTATTAGCAAGATATTCCACCCACAAACCTCTTGAAGATAAAGAAAAGTACAGTTTGAGAAGCCTTTTTTTTTTTGAAATTAATATTTTTGTTCTTCATGTAATTAGTGCAGGCATTATTCTGGCATATAGGACATTTTTCTTCATCAACTTTTAATGTTATCATCTACCATATTAAAAAAGAAAGACTTTATAGCACAACTTTGTTGAAAGCAACCGAAATCTTTGCATGTAGACTGTGCAATGCAATTTTTATCCTAATTTTGATTGTGTCAGTGACAAGTTTACTTCAGCCTAGTGTATGTAGGAGCTTTACAGTCATGTAGTAGCAGTGCAAAGGGTTCAATAAATGGGAAAATAAAGGCATATACTAGGTGCTAGATGATACTAGATGCTTTGAGCTGTAGTAAAATTGGAAGACACTAAGATCCCATCAATATTTCTTTTAGTCTTTTGTCTCAATAGTCTTTTGTGCTAATTCATAGACATGATCCCTGCATTCATTCTTTTAAGCAGATAAAATCATCTGGTCTTCCAAAATGGACTGGGAGACTATTCTTTTCTCTCTTGTTTTTCCTAACACAGTTACAGTCATTATTAGATCTCCCCTGCCAAGTTTCTATTATATTTGACAACTGGACTTGGATTCATTTTCCCCACAAGGCAGTCTGCTGTACTCATGGCCAAGCAATCAGGTCACCTTTTGAAACTAACAGTGCAGTGTTTGATTGGCAGATATGTATATTAAAAATAATGTTCTCCTTATGGCTTTTATTTTCTGCTGTGCTCTAGTGTCTGTCTTCTCTTGATAGTTTATTAACTGTGTAAGTCTATGTACATGAAATCGGCAGTGTCCCTGATCCCTTGCCCTACTTGTAATATTCCTCTCTCAGCTCTCTTTTTCAGAGCTGGTTATATGCTGAACCTTAAATGATGCCTTTCCAGCTCTTTTCAGCTGTACAAAGCTGCTCTGTTACCCTTCCAGCTCAGTTTGGAGCTTTCGTGCCTGCGAGCCAGGGCTCTGTCAGTTCGGTTTCCACCCTCAGCCTCGCACCCTCGCCCACCAGTGACAACCCAGAGGAGTACCAGGCTGGCTGCTGCCTCTCCTGGCCTCTGCTCCAGTGATCCATAGGCACAGCCCTGCCTGGCACCCTGCCCCAGGCTGGGGGAGCACAGAAATTTCTCTTTAGAGAAATGTTCTTGTTGCAACATGAGGTTTGCTGAGCAAGAAAAGCCAGGCTGCTGAAATGGCTCTGCAGGTGGATTTCTGGAGGGGGATTTACAGCTGCTGCTCAGGTCTTAGGGCTGAGTCCTTCTAAACTGTACTGAAGTGCCTGGAATAGTGCTGGGATAGACTCTGATACAGATAAAGGCAGAGGGTAATCTATAGAGGAACACTGGGACCATAGAGATTATGTCCTCATTTCTTCTTAGCTTCGTGTATTTGAAGGGAGAGTAAGACACAGCCCAGGCCAGCCTGCTCTGCTCCTGGTTATGGTCAGCTCTCAGGCACTTCAGTGAAACACTCTCAGGATCATGGGAATCCCATGAGGGATTATTCCTACACATCAAATCAGTCCTAAATATGAAATATAAGCATGAGTTCATTAACTGGGATCAGCACCTTATTAAAATAAGTGTGAGGACAGTGGTGCAGGAAATTGAATGCTCCCCTTTTTTTGCCAGTGTGTCCCCAAATGAGCAACCAGCCAAGATTCCTTTCCAGTTACAGATGGGATTTTCATTTTTTTTAAAGGTTTTGATAGCTACTTCCTACAATAGGTCTGGGTTCTTCCCTCTCCATGCAGTAGGGTGGATTTTCCTTTAGTTTTATTGGACCTTCTGCATGGCTTTTTTGGTTGGTTGCTGGTTGTTGCTATACTTCAGCACTGTTATCCTAGCATAGCTTTAGTGCATGTCAGTACACACCCTCAGTAGTTGCCATTTAGTTGTTTACTACATGGCAATCAACTGAAGAACAAATCACATTTAGTTTGGAAGAAAAGGTTAAGAAGGCACTTAAAAATTTTTGCAGACTTTTTAAAAAATTTCTTGCATTCTATAAATGCTTTTAATGTCAACATCTGAAACAGGTAATTAGTGTTGATTTCTTTGGTAAGATTTTCATTGCAGTGACATAGAGCTGAGCCACATAACCCTCTGCTTTGTGTCTAGTTTAACAAAATAGGATTCAAAATACAACTCTCAATTCTATATGCTCATTAAAATTGTTCTCATTCTAATAATCCAGATAAAGGGCACAGAAATTATTGCTTAGTTCTTTCCCCTACACTTACAAAGATCTAAAGAAGGGTCTTTGTCATGTCATTGAAAAGATCATCTCCCAATTTTCTTGAAAGCTTTAATTTTCTCATTATCAGAATCTTCTTCCTGTTATAAAAGGTTCAGGTTGAAGACCAGCAGCAATTTAAAAACACCCCTTCACTATGGTACCTACCCACAGAGATGCAGGTATAAGCTTCTTACACTATTTATTCTGACTCATCCACTGCCTTGAAAACTGTGTTTCTCTTTATTCAGCTGGAGAATGCAGTGTTTTCCTATCCTTAGCATTCTTAGAAATGGTATATTTTGCAGAAATTGGAATATTTTTTGTTAAATATGAGTAGCATTTAAACCAGAAGAAAAAATTGGTGTTTCGATTTATTTCTATGGCCAAAAAAGTAAAATAAGACATACCAATGAGCAGAAACAATAGCAAAGTTATATATTTGACCCGTTTATCCTTTCCAATACAGGCAGTTCCCTTCTGCATGGGACTTTCAGATCTCAGTTTTATCAAACAGAAACATCTCAATGCACCACAGGGTTGGTCCCTACAAACAAAATTTGACATTTATAAATGTCTTGAAACCAAAAGAGAATAGCAAACAAGTCTCTCAGTATGATTCAGCCTTCAATGTAAACAGTGTCTTGCCTGGTTAGAAGAGGGTTTATCAGACCTTTTGGGAGTGCACTGGGTCTGGCTGGGATGGAGTGAGCTTTCCTCACTGCAGCCCATAAGGTGCTGTGCTCTGGCTGATGGCCAGGGCAGGGCTGACAGCACAGCAGGGCTTTGGCTGCTGCCCAGCTGTGCTTGCACAGCACCAAGGCTCTGAGTGCTACCCTGCCCTGCCCTCCTCATGCACACTCAATTCATAGCCCGGGGAAGCATGAGGGGTTTGGAGGGGATGCAGCTGGAGCACTCGACCCAAATTGACAAAGGGATATTCCATACCAGATGATGTCATGCTCTGCAAATAAAGCTGAGTGAAAAGGGTGAGGAAAAAGAGGTGTTCTTCTTCCCTGTTGGATGTGCTGAAGCTCAACGTTCCAGCAAATGGACAAACGTCTTCCTGCCAATGGGAAACATTGAATTATTTCCTCTTTGCCTGTGCGTGCAGCTCTTGCTTTCCCTGTTAAACTGTCATTATCTTGATCTACATGTCTTCTCAATTTCCTTCTGTTTTCTTCCCATCACACCAGAGAGCAGAGTGAGTGAGCAGGGGGTGAACACTGATCAGCCAAGACTAACCCACCACAGCCAGTGTTACTGCCAGAATCAGTTTCAGAAATTTCTGGACATTTGTGCTCAAGAAACAACTCTACAGTTTGGGTTCATTTGTTTTGTTTTGTTTTGTTTTGTTTTGTTTTGTTTTGTTTTTTTGTTTTTTTGCTTTGTTTCGTTTTGTTTTGTTTTTCCTGCATGCATAGAGGTTCCATGATTCAGTGATCAGCCCCATACCTGCTGTTGCCATTCTAGTCAGTTTTTAGATGCTTGTAGAAGTTCCTGGATAAATGAAATCCAGATATAACAGAATTCTGGAACAGTATCTCCAGCAATATTTTTAAGGTTCAGTCATAAGTTTCTCTGATGAGTAGAAAGTGCCTAAGAACAGCTGCTGGATCACTTTGAGTTAGCCTGAATGCTTGGTATTTCTGCCTCAAGAGGAGATTAATTACCCTGGAAGTAGCAACAATTTGTGATAACAAGAAGGGTAAATTTTAAATTATGCTTATGTGATTGTGGTTCCTAGATCCTTCTGAGAGATTGAGATTTAACTTTAGCTCTCCAAATCACTAGCCAAAAATACATTTAGGGTTCTTGGTAACTTAACACTCTTTCAAAAATACACTTTGCAAAACATATGTTCAGACTATTTGCAAATGTATCTGGGTCCCTTGCAAAGGTAATTTCAGAGAGAGTCAAGATGTGTGGGAAATCTGAGTAGTTATGGACATTTGCTACTGAATTAAATTATTAGATACCTGATCCAGTACTGTGGCACACAAGGCTAGAGAACCTTCCTTGTGTCTGTCCCAAAAGGTTTATCAACAAGTGAAAAAATGGACAAGCTGTAAGGAAGGCTCAATAAAGCAGTATATATTGTGGGGGGCTCAGCAGCCACAGCTCTCTCACCTTCAGCAGAAACTGGAGATGCTAAAAACTTTGGGAAATGTGTTAGTACACCCCACTTGGCAGCTTCTCAGAAAAAACCCAAAAAACCAAGGGGCTTTGCAGTTTGTCTGCTCTGGGTAAACAGTGATTCCTACAATTTATACTCTTCATACCCTTTCAAACACTCCTGCACCCGCTGTTCTGCCTAATTGATGCATTTATGAGTCACAAGACCAGCTATTAACCAGAATCAGAAACACTGCACTGGTGACTGCACATGCAGGGGACAGCAGGACAAAATCCCTGAGGTTTGCATGCAGGGACAGAGGTGTGCAGGGCAGGACCCTTCTCCTCTTTGTGCAGGGAGATCAGGGCACTGTAAGGCCAAGGGCTTGGATGTTCAGGTTTGTATTTCCAGCAGGAGCAGAGAACTAGAGAGGGTTTTAATCCTCATCTAGGAGTCATCAGATTGAACGATAAATGACCAGCCCCAGAACACACAACGTGTTTGTGGCAGAGCACAGAATTATGCTCCAGTGTCTTATGAACCAGATCAATGCCTTTCTTAGTGGATTGCTCTTTTAATCAACTGAGACACCTCAGCACTGAGTCAAAATGGAATGAGTAACAAGCAAATGCACCATGGGTGCTTTTTATTTAGTAACAGTGGTGAATAATTAATTGAAGAAATGACAAAAAGGCATCACACTTTTTTATTAAAAATTTAATTATAGCTAGTAGATATTTTAAGCTGTTATACTGAGTGCCTAAGACAAGTACATGACCTGCACTGTTGTGGCAGCAAGGGAAAAAAGACAAAGTAACAACTCAAGAAAAAGAATTTAAGAGTTCTAAATAAGGAAAAAAACGAACAAAATAATGCTGTTTTATTAATAGTCTTAAATTACATACCCATAAACAGAATTTTAAATTAACTATTCCTTGGAAGGAAGCAAAAAATATCCTGAAATTTTGTCCAAGGACATAAATTTTTGATGAAAATCCAAAGCACAGACAATAATTTGGAAGCCTTCACTTAAATTTTTGGCTTAATTTCTTCCATAACTGTTTCAGCTCACTGGAGGTAACTTGCATCAGAAAAGCCTGAAATTCTGAAATCTGAGTTATGCATGGCATTATATGAAGCAATTAAATGTTGAAATGCTGCAAGGGCTGCCTTTACCAGAGCTCTTCCAGAGTTCAGCTGTTGGCTTGTCCTAGACACACTGTGAAAATGGCAGTTTTGAAAATTCCATTATTTATTGTGGTGCCTCAGTGCTGGTGTCACTCCTTTACTTGAGAATAAACATTTCAAGCAATCCAGTGTTTGTCAAGCTGATGTTGTTCAGTGTGTGTGGACATGGCTGGGTGCATGGAACCTCTGTAATTAGGAGGAGGAATCGCTTTCCCACTCCTGCTTTGGCACCTAGACATGGGGTACTCCCTACTCAGGGCCAGTTTTACACTCTGAGGAAATACTGGGGGTAGGGGGGGACTGCTTTTTGCCTTCCTAGAGAGAACAGGGCTGTGCTCTCTCTGGAACCTCATTTTGAAATACCTTTGTAGTGTGTGAGGAAATGTGTGTATGGGCTAGAGCAGACAGACAGATTGCATGTTTAGTGATTCCTGCTCCCTCAATTCTACAAATTTGTCTAAAGCCCTGAGAACTGAGTCCCTTCATAGATGTCTCCATTCCTTTTAAAGGTTGTTTCAATAAAGTGGTATTAAATTAATTGCTGACAAGTTAATTAGCTGAGTTAGGCCATCGGATCAAGAAAGCACATCAGATCTCTCCTACAGATTTTGGAAAAGGAAATTCCTGTGTCAAAGGATGAATAAACTGAGGGCTGTCAACATAGGAGACACCCTAGGAAAAGACAGGTACTGAAAACACCAATTATCTTATTGTTGTTTAATTTTCTTGGGGGGCTATGCACTGCTTTAAAACAGTGGGATAACTTCTTTATGGTCATTAATTATTGTTTTTAATATTACTGAGAAGATATAATAAAACTGAGCAGGTTTATTTTGCTTAGCTGGAAACCAAAATTGTATTTTTTCCTTGTATGTATGTGGGGACTAATTTAATAAAATTTCAGGCTAGGAAGTTTACTAATGCTCTTAGTGAGAACACAGCTGGAATAGCACAGAGAGCCTTAGCAAGAAATTTGTGGAGCTTTCATATTTTCCTGACAGTTCTGTAATCCAGAAGAGCTTCCTGTCCAGGCTGTTCAAGATTAATTGTGCTTGAAAGCAATAGAAAATGGATCTTTAGCTTTGCATATTGCTGCTTATCAAATACAAAATATTAAAAAGCTTTTCTCTGTCTCCAAAGAGTGAGCAGTTGGCAGTGTCTTTTTCCTGGTTACATTTCATATCTTTCAGTGCTGGTAAATCAAAAAGCTTCTACTTTATATTGCACGTGTGAGTGGCCATACACTCATTCGTTCATGAATTTATATAAGGAAATACAATTAAAATATCCAAATTTTGGATATGGCCAAACCCCTCTATTCCCACTGTACCCCCCAGCTCTTATGCAACCCTGTCATCCTGTGTCTGAATATTACAAAAAAAAATTAATCAAAGATCAATTAATATTTCCTCTACAGGACTTTGGCCTCAGCTAACACACAGATGCCTCAATAATGAAGTGTAAGAATGGGATTTTTTTAATATAAATCCCTTTTCCTTGTTCATTTCAGAGCTGACAGGTAGTGGCTGAGGCAGGGAACTGTAGGAGCAGAAATGTGACTCAGTTTTCCTGAGAAAATTAGTTCCATACCTGTCCCTTCTGAGAACTCTGTATGCCTTGATTTGAGACTCTGATATGTTCTTCATCTTTTACTGCCTGTACCTCTAGGTCTGCTCTGCAAAATGTTGACAGGTTCAGTTGCTGGCAAAGTCCATGAGAACTAATCTATACATGTGTAAGCTCTTCTATAATGCTAAAATACCATTTCAACAGTCTGAAGTATTTCATATTGGACACCCAATATCTGTGGCTTGCCTCTATCTCAGTTCACTATCTTCTAAAAGGAGATAATGCCTTCAAATTTCACATGGTTTTTACAATTATGGATTAATTGTCGGCAAAGCACTCAGATTTTGGGGTGATGAGGATCATAGAAAAGCCCCGGAGGAAATTAATAATTTTTTTTTTTCAGAGTAGGGCTTGAACAGTGTTTTTTTAAAAATATGACCCAGGGCAACATATTGAACAATGAGGCTAAGAAAAATATTGAACAGCTGCTAATTAAGTCCTTTTAGTGCACTAAGTAGGAGTATTCTTGAGAGAACTGAATGTGTGATCCTGTAATTAAAAACTCCATTCCAGATGAAAAAGGTGGCCAAATTAAGGTCATACTGCTAACCTGGATTCTGTCCATTTCTAATTTTTGGCAGCTTCACAGTCATGATGATAATTTTTGAGAGAAAATGCTGTGTGACTGTAGTAGAAGCAAAACCAAATCGATGGCATGGTCTTGTCACCCACTTAATGCACAAACAGAATTGAGACCTTGAGTGTTTCTCATCTCCATGAATTAACTAAACAAAGACAGCAGCAGCAGGATATTTTTCTCCTAGACCAACACCAAAATGGGATGAGAAACATATTTTCTTAAACAGTAGGTATGTGTTTTGGGAATCAAAGATTTCATTTCAGACTGAGGAAAAAGGCTGCACAATCTTTCATTCCCAAAGACTTTTTACCTTTTATTTGTCTCCTCCCTCCAGTGTGCCTTGTCTTTTCTGATTCTTTTCTCACTTTTCTTGCCAAACCTGTCCTTGTTCTCTCTTCTGTTCATCTTGTATCTCTCTCACATCTGCTGCCTACTCTCTGTCTCGGGGAAAAAATTCCAGTTCGCAAAGTTTAAAACAAATTATGATCAAAGTGATTTATTGGTTTGTTAATACCAGGTCAGGAACTATACATTGAAGATCAAAATCACAGTTCTAGACATATACACATATACACAGTTCTAGATCTATACAAATACCTGCACTTTCTAAATACCCTTCCAGAGCTGATGCCTAAAAGTCACAACCACACATTGGCTGTGTGTGCTCACACACATTGGCACCATCCCTTCCATCAGGAAAAGCTGGTGGCCAGCACATCACGTGGTTACTGTTTAATCTGACTGACGATTGTTTTCCTTTGAACAGGATTAGCATGGGACTAAATGTGCTTTTAGGCAGTTTGGACTGTTGATTTGCACACATTTTCACACTCATGTTCAGACTGTGTCAGCAAGGGTGACCTGTGTGAGCAACTTCTTATCACAACTTCTTTTTGCCTCCTGGAAGCCTTCTCTGAGCCTCCTTGTACATAATCTATTTTTTGTAACATGCCCCTGCCTGCAACCCCTCCGATTCCCATCACTTCCACATCATTTTTCCTGACCATGCTTTTCTTCCTTATCCAGACAGACCCTCTGCAGAAAGCTGTGATGAAAGCTGCCTTTGGGAGTGGGGAAATAATCCAGCCTGGTGGAAAAAAATCTTCTCTACATCAGACAGTGAATGTCCTTCCACCCATATGATAGTAGAGAAGCAGAACAGAGTTAATATAATCATTTTTGAAGGTAATGGATAAATTGAAGCAGAATCCACACCTAGCTTTGCGTTGCTGATAGCACAATGGTATCATAATCATACCCCAAACTTCATTTAACTCTTGCAATTGCATCATGTGACTGCAGAAGGATTTATCCAAAGGCACAGTCATGGAAGACACCCCTGCCTTATTTTTGTGTACTGCTTCAGAGGAACAGAAAATAGCAAGAGGAGATTTCCACCAAGCCCACAGGGAACAGATGTACAGCCAGCCTGACCAGAAGCTCTCTGTCCTGTTCCCAGACCACTCATTTTTCTGGTCACACATGATAAACAGCAGCAGCTTGACAGATGATTTCGTATTGGGCTTTGTTCAAGGGGCCTTCACTGTGTAGAACTGCAGGAGTAAATAAGGCCATTTAAACAGATTTTTTTTCAGTCTCTGCATGTGACTTCCAGCAAGACTCTGCAGAATTCAGCAGTATTTGTAGGCCAGCACCACTCCTGTTTGAAAAGGACAAATCCTAAACCACTGATTTAAGGAGTGCTAAACCAGAGAAGTCTGCATCAAAATTGTAGTGGAAGAAACTCCTTTTTTTCTTTTCTTTCTTTCTTTGTTTTTTTTAAATTCTGTTAGTTCATTTTGTCCTCAGGAGCTCAAGCAGAACAAGAAAAGAATGGCAATTCCCAAAACCTCACCTATGCAAAAACAGAATAGAGACAAGACCTGGGATGTCCCTTTGTGTGAAGACCTGGGGCCAGCTGGGCAACTTCTGGAGATTTAGTTTCTGGCCATCTCTCAAACACTTTGCAGACTGCCCCTTCCAAGTAGTGTCCTCTATTTTTCTCTTCCTTTTTATTTTTTTTCTTTAATTTTTTAAAATAAAGGTGTGATACATGGAACAGTCTTTATGTCTCATATGAAAAATAGTTGCACATTACACCAAATACCAGAATATCAAGATACTTATTAAACAAAGGAAGGCAGAAAACAATAAAATAACAACATTTTCCTAACGGATCTGCCACTCTCCAGAGAGCATGATATCTTTCTTAAGTCAAAACTTAGGAAGAGGAAGCCTTACCTCACAGTAAATACATCTTTGTACTGCCTGTGGATGTTTTCTTAAAATTGTTTTCCCCCAGTGATTTCTGTACAAGTGAGATTTATCAGTGTTTGGAATACATGGGGAACATTCAGGAGTCCCTCCAGCTCTCACACTCCTTGGAGAAAGAGAGATATTTTGTTAAGAATGACTATTGAAGTCATTGAACTTCACTATTGTGAAGTTTTAAAAGTGTATTTTTCTTTTTAATATGGTTGGTACATTGAAAAAAATGTACTCTGGATTAACATCTGACAAGTAAAATCAATTTACTGGCAGCAAAAGGGCAAATCCGAAGACTGTATATATGGAATAAGTAAGTGGATGACATTTTAAAAGCTACACCTTCTTAAATCCTTTATCCAGGTCCCACTGCATACCTGGGGATTAAAATTACTTACATACAAGTTTATTATGCAACTTTTAAGAATATGTGTCCTGTGATGTCCCAGTTCTTACTGACCTCCTACAAATAAGTAAAAACAGTCAGGAATTGAAATCTAAAGGAAAAAAAAAAAAAAAGACACTTTCATTATATCTTGGCAAAAATAAGATTTTTTCCCCATAGACCTCAGATGAACTGTTTTCACACAACAAAGGACTGGCTGATGAACAAGCAGCTGAGTTGTGGGTAATAATACTGAATGGCTTGAAAGATGTTGTTGTGTACTGTCTGACCTACATCTGAACTACTTACAGCCTGGGAAGTAGGGAGAGGTTTATACTCAGCATTCAATAGTTTCTAAAGCATATCATATCTGGTACTCTTTGTTCTCACTGTAAACAACATGTAAGAAAATCTTACACAGGAATCCTGTCTTTCTAGGGAAAGTAGTTACAGTAGGCAAAGAATTTCTTCAAACTTTTTTCTATTCTCTATGTTACAAAAGCCAGTTAGACAAAAAATTTAATGGCTGATAATCCTTGTGGCTCTGTTCGTTGTTTGCTAATGCTGTCCTAGAGGAAGCTAAATTAAAAGGTAGACAGTGTGCAGGACTCTCACCTACTTCACAGAGTATGACAGTGAAAAGTCAGTGCAAGATATCCTGAGAAAAAGTTTTAGATATAAATGAAAATTACTGTTGGCTTAGCTGCACCACCAAACAAATAAAAAATACATAATACATGAAAGTTAGAGAGAGTACTAAAACTGTTAACAGTAAGAAATAGATTGCAGAAGACATCTAATAGAGTGAGACTGATTCTGTATATTTAAATTCACATAATAACCATCTCAGCTCAGCTGAGATTGCAAAGTGAGCTGAATATTGTGTTTTCCAAACTTAAATGTGCAGTGATGTCTGACTGCTATGGTAGACTCAAGACAGAGTTGTGCATTGTTAGAAGATATTGCTGCAAAAGCAGGTTTCAAGCAATTCAGTAGAAGCAAAATATAAACTTCACAGGTCATTGTGCACATCAGGATGTCAGACCTGTTCCAATGAAAATAATTATATGTATCTGTATGTAGTGGGGTCAGTCCAGTGATCATCATCTGCATTTAGCTCACCAATGTCTAATTTCATGGATGTTTTTTCTTTAATTGGGAAGGAGATATTGAATCTAGTTGAGTGACCCAGTGTTATGTGACTTGAGTGCTGCAGACCTAATATTTCACAAAAGAGATGTCTTGAAATCTCACCCCCATTGCAAACAAAGGCTCCTTGAGGCTACATATCAACTACATATCAACCACAATCTTTGTTCCCATTCATGGAACAGGCATGAGGGTTCAGTTTCAGAAATCCTATTAGGAATTGTCCTATTGAGTGTTGTAGAGCCTATAATTAAAGATATGGTTTAATTAACACCTGTTCACAGTCACTTATTAAGGAACTTACATATGTAGGTATGCATATACCTACAAGGACTGGGGAGAATTGTGCTCCTTAACATGACTTCCTAACAGGTGACCTGAGTCATGCAAAAATGCCAGGAAATTAAATGCCTTGTATAAACTTACTGTTTGGACTGGAGAATATTTTTCACTTTATCCTTTTTGCCAAAGAGGACTGGATCAATCTGTTCATTTCTTTAATTCCAAAGTATACAAAATCCCTGAAACTGGACAGAAATTGCATTGTGTATCAGTGGCCATCACTGAACTAGCACAGCTCCCTTCATTGGTAAGCTCCTTAAAAGAGTGAGCAGTTCTGGAAAGGAAAGGAACCTGAAAAAATCACTTCTTTTGAATAGAAATAACTGTGGCTCCTGTGCTTTAGTGTGACCTTCATGCTGTCAGGATGTATTAGGTGTACTGTGACGTTTACCAGACCAGACCTCTGGGGACTTTGGTAAAAGGATGCCTAAGCTGTGAATTTCTGACTGCCTTAGGCACTGAACCGTGCAACTCAGCCAACTTGGTGGCCTATCTCAACATGCACAGTAGCAAAACTTTAAGTATCTACTTAAGCTTTGTGTTGACAACTTTGGTGCCTGTGCTTGCTCAAGCACTCTAGCAGAAAAGCAGCTTTTTTTTTTTTGAATCCCCTCAGCATTAAAGCCCATGAATGAAATCTAAAACGAAATTGAAGTGCCACAATTCCTTTGAGAGGCTCTCCATAAGTTCCCTGGAATGAAACTTGCCTCTTTCATTAGGAATGTCTGCCAGCATGAAAAAATTCTAAAGGTCATTGGTTTGCAAAGTGGTATGAGCAGAATCCCAAGGGTGGTAGAGTGAGTCTCACTGAGGAAGCTGAAAGGAAAGGATGAAACATCTTAATTCTCCCTGCAGGTCCTCGAGTTCCTCCAGTGCTCCTCTCTTTTGGTCTGTGCAAGACTCTTCTGATTGACTGGAACTTCTCACCGTGTGGCTTTTGAGAAGGAACACACACCAAAGATTACTGCAATGTATACACCTCACACTTCACTGAAAAGATAAGGGAATCTGGGGCCTTGGATTTTCTGGGGATTATGCAGACCAAAAATTAATGGCAACCTCATTGTTGATAACAAAGAATAATTTTAAGGCACACATGTTTTGTGGAAACACATATCCCACTGAATTTTAATGTCAGTGCCTTCTGGAGTTTAGGAAATCATTACTTTTTTGAGATGCTTTAAAATGTGAAGGAAGTACATTAGCAATGATTTGTATAAATAGCAAAACTCCTAACTTCAGTTCAGATACCATACTACAATATGATATCAGCTCTCTGTGAACACATTAATTTAATAGAAAAAAGGGAAGCCCTTAGGAAGAAAGAATACCTTTGGGTATATGGAAAACTGAAAGTGAAGAAAAGAATGATTAAAAATGATTAAAATTTGCCCATATTTGTCTTTCCAAGGTGGATTGATGGGTCTAAATTCTTCAACTGTTGTTATAGTACAAATATTAATTTACTCTTCTAGATCACACTTTATAATGTTGCTATCCAAAATCAGAATTACGCAAATGAGCCACGAATGGACTTTTTCTCAACTGTTAATGTCAGTATAAAGAATAAATGTGAGTATGAGTCACATTCCCTGTTGTACTGAAAGATCAATTAATATGAAGATTAGCATTCCAAAGTATAACTCCATATAAGGTCTCTTAAGTGAGGTCTCTTTTATGTTAAGGAAATGTATTTGTATAACTGTCAGCCCTCAAAGATGTGGCCTTTAAGGCCTAGCATATATGTACTGTTAGGCACAAAAAGAAAAAAAAAAAAAAAAGAAAGGAAAAAAAAAAAGAAAAAAGGCAAAAAAGACTCACAAATTGTGCAAATTGTGTAAATTATCAAAAGGGTAATACATTTGTCTTCATTCTAAAATTACTAACATGCTACCTTGACATTAGGGTGTCTTTGTTGTTGTTCCATCCTCTCTTTTCCTGTCTTTCTGTAAGCCTTCTGTACAAGGAGTTTTGTTGCTTCAGAGAAGACAAGCAAGAGAACAGCTGAATCCAGTGGGACTTTTATTCTTGCATTGTTTTCATGGAGAAGGTATATAAAAATGGACTTTGGGTATGAAGAAGATGCATTATTTATTATTACTGTGGAAGGAATTGTGAATGCTCTGTTTGATTGTTCCTTCTGGTTTAAAACCAGTGAAAGATGAATTTTTGTTGTCTTAGTTTTTGGACTACCTGTTTATGTTTTATATTACCATAGTGCGTGTATAGTTAACAATTCATTTCAAAAATCCATTTTTCCACGTTCTTGTTTGAAAAGGGATAATCTAATCAGAATTATTGATATGATTATCACAATAGCACATGAAGAACAAAATCACAATTCCCCATAAAATCAAAGGATAGAAAATTCAGAGACATCAATTTGGCCTTCCTAGCTGTGCCATCTCAGTGCCTAAAAATGTGTTTGTCTCTACTGGGGTGATGCAAAAATCTGTAATGAAGCAAATTGGCTTCCTGTATAGCTAATAGGATAAAAGGTTTCCAGAGTTTATTTCACAGCAATGGTAAGAAGCAGGCATTTATGAAAATACAGAGGATTTAGGAGTCTGTAGAAGACAGCTGAGAATGTGAGAATAGGGAGATGACTTCAAAGGCTGCATCTGTGCCCAGTCATAATCCACTCCTCTCTGCTGTACAAAAAACTTAGACAGAAAGCAGGGGAGATGAAGATCTGCTGATGGCAGATAAAGAATCAGGTCACAGATTTATCCAGGTGGCTTACCCTGATGAATCCCCTTCAAAAGTCTCAGAGGGTGTATGGACCCAAGAACAGATAAACCTTGGATTCATAGCTTCAGCAAAAAGGCAGAGCTCAGCACCCTCTCATTCTGCTTCTGTAGTTTTTCAGTAACTTGCTCAGTGTGTATAACTCTATTATCCTTTTGAGGCATGAAACTCTCACCAGTCCCTGCATATTATCCTGGGGAAGCCTTGAGAGCTCAGAGCCATTAGTAGTGCTTAGAGCAAAGATGCCTGACACACTCTTTGAATGATCTTACTGGGGCCAGATCCTTAATTTTTGGGTAGCCCAATACCTAAAATCTTTTAATTGTGCCCTTAGGCTTATTCAGGAGTCGTTGAAATTGAGAACACAGCCTTGTGCTTAAATAATTGTGGGGGAAATTTTTTTCCTATTGTTTATATTGTTAAAATAATGGGGTGGGAGGTTTTAAGTTTAAATGTTTTATCACAGTGCATTGTTTTCAATGTTCACCAAGTGTAAGGACTGTCTGCTTCTAAACACAAAAGGATTTTGCAATCAAAGATGATAAGAACAAGATCAGGTCATATGTGAAAGACAGATGTCACCATGCAAGGAACAAATATTTTCAGTGCAAAAGGTCTAAGATCTTTATGAGTTTTGTGAGAAACTGTCTTCCACTGAATAAGGCACCATCAGAAGACAGCAAAGGAAAGAAGCTGGAAGCTCCTGAGGCTAAGAGGGGCAACAGGCATTGGAATGAATGATGCCTTTGGAGAAGCTCCTGGTCATAAAATCAAAGCAGGCTCTGAAACTGAAGGCTAAAGTTGGCCTGGAGACATTACAAAAGGAAAAAGAGCTCTTGGCAAATGGATCTGTTGAGATTAAATAACAAAGAAAGATTGTAGGATGGGGTTGGGATTTTCTTTTCTAGTATAAATTCTTGGATTTCAAGCAGAGGAGGAGGCAGAAATTCCATGTGCTAATAATGGCTTAGGATAGGAAAGATGGTGAGCAGCATCAGCTATTATTGCAACGTTGAGGGGGAGGGAGAGTTTGCATGCAAACTGCAAGGACATCTAAGCCAAATCTGCTAAAAACTGAAAGCTTGGGGCTCCAGCAATCCCTAAAATTTAGCTAAAATTATTAAAAAATGACAATCTGAAAGGGACTTGAGGCTGTTATTCTATCTGTCCTTTTGACCATGGCTGCTTCTTGCCTAACTTCATTTGTATGAACCTCATTTGGCAAAAGGTTTCAACAGGTGCTCAGGTTCAAACATGTAATTTGGAATATCCATTTCCCTGAGTCTCTCACTGAATCATGGCCAATATCAATTGTTATCCTTACAGCAAAACTAATGAAGTTAGTCTAGGGCTAATGAAACTGCACAACTGCAATAAGGAGCAGAAAAGCACAAGGCTGCATAGACCAGTCCCTACCCCCTGTATCAATCCTTACTAATTCCTCCTGATAAGGGTGGATGCAGCAATGTCTGACACATCACACATTTAATATCTCTGTAATACCCATTTTGAGCAGGGGTGTGGAAGTGCCAGCCCTGCAATCCCTGTCACAGACTGCAGAATGCTGTCAGTGACCTCCAGCTCCTGCCCACTGCTGAGTTCAGTGAGCTGAGCTCATGCTGCTCCTGGGGCTGTGATATCATCTTTGAGACCAGGGATTGCTGTGGCCACTCCCTCCTTCATCAGTCCCCTGACTCATCAGTCTGTGAACTTTTCTCTTTTTTGTTTGGCTTTTTGTTTGGTTGTTTTCTGCTCATTGCTGAGTGCCTTTCAGAGTTAAAACCTGCAAAAGGAATGCTATCATGAGATGCTATTTTCAGCGTGCATGTGGTTGCAGGGTTCCTAGATTAACAGTTTCTGAAGCCTGAACTATTCCTGCACAAAGCAGTCCAAGTAATTTTTGTCTAAAAATTCTTTTGTCAAGCCCAATACTTCACTGCTGAAATAGAGGATATCTTATTAAAAACACACATTTAATAAAACAAATAGAATTTTTTTCTTTGTTCTTTGTCAATGACTCTAGTGGTTAACTTATAACCTATATAACCTTATAAAGGTTATACCTTCATTTCAGGCTGAATTTCTCTAGTCTTCATGGCCAGTGCCAGACTTCACTCTTATTTTGGTGGTTTGTGTTTTTTTTGGGTTTTTTTTTTTTTAAGTAAATGCTGGCTTCCTTTTGTCAAGTCTACACATGGATTGTTTAGAAATCACATATCTTCCTTCTCTGTAGGAAACAGTTTCATTTCAAGATACAGTTCTGCAATAATCTTTTTGAATCATTTCTGAGGCTGCTAAATTTGCAGTATTCTGTTTGAAGCACGTCAGAAGTACACACAGCTCACCAGTGGTGGCCTCTTCAGCCCTGAGAATGGAGACTGTACCCACTCCCTCCTTCCTGATAACATTCCTCTTTCACATTCAAGGAGTGCCAGAGTCACAGCTTTGAACTACAAATCCATAAACAGCAAATTATCCACCTCAACTCCCAGTACCTCTCCAGATTTTCTGCTTTTCAGGATGAAGTCCCACATCCTTTAGCTCTGTCCTGTGTAAACAATGCACTTAGCTTAACTTCAGGCAAGCTTTGTAAGAAGAAATATCTCCTTTGAGATCAGCATATATACTCAGAAGAGGGAAAAAAATAAAAGAGAAACTAGAGAAGCCTTGGGCACGTGAGCTCTCTTCATCTCTGTGTGGAAAATGATCAAAATCAGACAGATATGGGCCTGAATATTGAAAAGCCCAGCCACTAAGGCACTCATACATTTCAAAACAGGAAGGGATGCATCTCTCATGTCCCTGGTGACATATCTAACTACTGGGGAGATATTGCCTATTCTGTGGCAGCTTTTTTCTCCCATTCCCAGCTTACTCTTTTTTTATATTCTCTTACTAAGAGCTGTCCTTCAGTTAAAGAGAGCTTTGTGCATGATTTTTGGGGTTGGAGTGCTTTTCCAGTTAAGTCCATTGATCCAATATAAAAACAGTGCCTCTTCTTACAAACCTTGCCTCCATTTCATACAATTAAGCCACAGCAGCTGCAATAACATTACTACTTTTAGCTGTATCAAATGCTTGTGTATTTGGAGTCAATTTACCAAATGATCTAAACAGACATTGTTGGATCAGCTTTGTCATCTGCAAGCTTTATCCAGAATTCTTTAGGGCTTTCTTCAGAATTATATTTAATAATATCTTACTGTTATTAAATATTTCAATGTCTCCATAATTGTTTGTTTCTCATTTCATCAAGTAGAAAATGAAGATTTAGAACATATAATCTTTTTCCAAATCTCAAGTAATTTAGGATTTTGGCACAGGTTATTTTAATTTCCCTGGTAGAAGTCAATCAAAAATGAATCTTGTCAAAGAAATTGCTCTTGTTTTGCAGCTCCCTAATGCTGGGGAGAGGAAGTCATGTTTAAATGTCTTTCATATTGTCTATTTCACCAATCTGGAACAATTTCTCCTCCTACACACAAGCAGAGGAAATTTCCTTCCTCCTTCTTGAACTTATCACCTCTAATTTCAGAGTTCCCAGTCCTTCAGCAGCTTAGCTGACAGCTTAGGAGATCACATAATTCAATATCCTTCAGCATTTGATGGAGTCAGGCACCTGATGGGTCCAGTGACTTTGAGCTGGCCTGTCTTGATGGACCAGGCATGGTGGCCACTGCAGAACATGTTTTATTTCAGTGTTTCTCATGGACTTTACTCAGTCTCATGGGCAAGCCAGCCCTTCCATCTGAGTGTAAGGTTAAGCTGAACTTTTGTCAGCTGCTCAAAACAAATCAAACATTATGAGTAGACACTGTGAGGTACAGAGAAAAAAAAACCAATTTTTGTGATCATCAGAAGGCATCATCAAAGTTCAGTAACAACCAGGCCTGTCTCTTGCTTATTTCTGTACTGAAATTACTGAGGGAAACTCCAGTCAAATAATGCTTATATGAAGATGAATTCACAATTACAAAACCAACTTTGTCTTTTCTTCCACTGATAACATGCAAAGTATTTGTGACAACAGTGTTTTCTCTAGTCTTTCTTTTATCAAATGATGCATTGTCTCATGCAATGCAAAGATTTAACTGCATCATATTAAAACCAACCTACTCATCAGTCAAGAATAAACAGAAAATGCAGATTATTAATATCTCCAGTCCACACTTTGTGTAGTTATAAGCTTTATTTAAGAGGGAACAGTTTAGATTTTATGTGACTCTTTTCTAATAATACAAAATCATTTAAATACTGGTGTAATTCTATTTGAGAACTCACTTAAAACATAACTAGCTGGTGGATATGAATATTGCTGATAACAAAACAGGAACAATGCTGACATAAACAGAAAATAATTATGTGTGATCATTAAAATATGCACACTTTATAATAATAAGCCAGTCTGGTCAATTCCTTTTATTTAAGGGTATTGTGTGCCAATGCCAAGACTATTAAAGTGGCCAGTTCTGCTGCTATCATTTAGTAGTGTCTATATTACCATTGAAAGTGACTAAAAGCATAAATTGTAGAAGTTATATCCCCAGGAAAAAACAAACAAGCAAACAAGCTGAAGGAGAAAAGTACTATCACTTCATTTGATGATGCCCTGAAAAATACCCTATACCCTGAAAAAACTCTGCCCCTCAGTCACAGGCTGTTATGGATGTTTTGGGCTGTTTCCAGCTTTGAAGTTTTATGTCCAATAGGGAGAAGGAGTAAGACAAAGGCAGAAATTCCTAAAAAGAAAATGCAACTTTTTAGGACATATGCTCAAAGACTAATTGTATGTTCACTTTGAAAAAAAAAAAAAAAATAGTGGCTTCAGCTTCGAGAAAGACCAGAGAATAACTTATGAGTTGTGAGGAAAAAAATCAAAAGAAACAAATTCACTGTTAGAGCAGGGAACACCTATGAGATGCTGATCAGAAGAGAATTTGTGGAGTAAAGAACATAAGGGAGGGAAATGCAAAAGCCAAAAAGGAAATATAGAGGCCAAAGCAAACACTTCTAGTAAAAGTGTTCCCTTTTTTAAATAAAAAGGTGCTTCTTAAAGAGATTGCATCGTATTTCACCTTTATGCACTTTCAAGTCACAAAAATAGCAACCAAAATTTGTCTTCTGGGTAACCAGTCCTCTGATTGTTCTAAACACAAATTACATTTCTTTAATAAAACAGAATGAAATAATTTACAGTCAGTTTTCTCAGTAGTGCTGATCTGCTTCAAGAAGTAACTATGGAATCTACAGAACAACTGCAGCTTTTCACTGGTTTAGAAGTTTAGCTCTATTTTACTGTACATTCTCTACGTGCTCTAAAAATACAATATTAATGTCTAATGTATATAAAGTAAGTAAAACGATCTCATTTTGAGGAGTGTGAGCCTTCAGCTTGAGACAGAGGAATAAAAAAATCATCTGTGTTTCAGGACCTAGTAAATTCCTGCAAAGAGCTCAAGATACTGCAAACTGTAAAGAAAACCTTGATTCTTGTTCCCAGGGTCTGGAACCAAACAGTGCTGGGGAAGAGAGAGGTGAAGAAAGTAAAGAAAGGATGGACCGTTAAATAGTAAGTTAATAGTAAGTTAAATAGTGGATGTTTTTGTGTCATCATTGCCCAGAGGTGGTCAACAAAAGTGAGGAACAGAAAAAGAACAAATTGCATTTGAATGGATGGCTGTTTCAGGATCAAGCTGAGAAAGGTGGCTGCTTTTGCTAGTGAGAATTTTCTCATTGCTTATGCACCTATCTCTGTGCTGGTAACTCAATAACCAGTCAAATATTATGCATAGCACCACCTTTAACAATCCATCAGGAGAAAAAAAGGAACATTTCAACAGTGAAGTCCTGATTCTGCATTACTAAAATCTATTTGAGTTTTCCTGTTGACCTCAGTGAGCATTAACATCCAGTTTTATATTTCAGCAGCAGTTCAGTTTCCATATAATCAAGACTGCAATGATCAAATGCTTCTCCTTCCCCTAAAAATCTGTCATAAATAATGACCACATCACAAGCGTTTAGTATAATGGCATTGAAGTCATCACATTGCGAAACATTGTCATAGGTTGATATTTCTTGCTCTGACATCAAGTGTTTTGGCTTTACTTCACCATTTTTTCTTTCAGGTAAGAATGCTTTGGTCTTGGATTTTTTGAAAAAGCAGATTGCCATGCTGTGAAAATGTCCATGTCATTAGAATGAACTACTTTATGATAGGGTCAAATGTGGCTTTTAAAAGGCAGAGTGGGATTTCCTTTGTATTTTTCAAATCTGAGGCCACAGAGCTTGTATATTTGATCTGCCTGTAAATGGTTCCTTCACAAAATCCTGTATTAACCATAAATGCATCATGGAGATGACTTCACTCAAAACCAAACTTCCCTACACTCTTTCATGAAAAGCAAAGAAAACAGTAAAAAAATCTCCTGTAGAGGGTATTTAGTTACCAGGGTGTAGATATATAAGCATCACTGGGACTGTCAAAGGTGAACCTATCTGAACATTGTGGTGAAGAATGGCTGTGCAAGTTGTACCTGGGACTGACGTGGCACAACTTTATAGAGCCTCTACAGTGTTCCACCTCACACTGAGAAAAAACTCCATTTGAATAATTTCTAATACTTAAATCTGTATTGCACCTCCACATGTGGGGACTTTAAAAAAGAGTCAGTGGGGTCTGGAAATAAGACAGTTTTGTTGTTATTGTTGTTGTTTTTATACCCACCTAACTTTTCTTTCACAATTATCTCCCTTGTGTGACTGGGCTATGTCCCCAAAAGGCTCCAACCTGTGACAGATTCTGAAACACCAAAGGGGTTTGGAAACATTTTTCTCCTTTAATCCTATGGATATGGGGTAACTCCCCTGTCCTTTCTCCTTTCCTTAGAGCAGCCTCTCCTCAAGTCATGCATAGGCTGTAGGATCCCTGGGAGAAGAGGGAGGAAAAGCAGAGTGGTGAAAAGGGGCTGGGAGCACAGCCTTCTCTACAGCTGTGCCCTGACTCTGTGGGTGAGAAAGAGCAGCTCTGGCAGAAGCACAGGAGAGCTGCACAGCAGAGAAATGGACCAGAAATTATTGTGCAGGCTCTGACAGGAAAGGACACAAAGCAAGTGTTGCAGTGTTGGCTGCATCGCAGTGAGCGTGTAATAATTTTGATGTTGTTTGGTATTACATACATTTAGATTGTCATAAAGCCACAGAAACTGTCTGTCATGTATCATTACTGTCAATGACTCCACATGCCCTGCCAGATGAGGAAATTTGCCATAAAAGTTTACTCCTGATTCTGATAGGAAATGGAGAAGAAGGGCATCTGGATGTCTAGAATGATTTGTGTGACCTGCACCCCCTTCTGTGGCTATGTCCCAGCCACCTCTGAGAAAATGAGCAGAGGTAAAACTGTGGCTGTGGTAGTTGTTCTGATGGGATGATTTTGTCTGAAAAACTGTAAAAAAGCTGTTGACAAAAGGTTAGGGGAAAAAAAATTGTAAAATATGTGAAGAATTTTGACATGTTAATATATGTCTTTAAATTGTAGCTCAGATCTTAACAAAATACCTGCTTGGATAACTCCTCTTCCTGTTCAGATTTTTCTTTATTTCCATGTGAAATTACTACATCTGCAGAATACCTTAATTTACACTACCATGGTTTCATGGTTGTAATAAAAATTGTGCAAAGGAATCCCAGAATGATTATGTTCCATACTGTTATGGAATCCATTTCATGGTCATATTCTGTCCTTGCCATTTCTTTTCTATGCAGAGCAGTGACCATGAGAAGCCAGAGGCAGAGTGTGGGAGGAGATGGTGCCACTCTGGGTACTTTGTATTGCCTTTTATGGCACAGAAATCTTCAGGGCAGGCCTTAGCTTCTCCAGAACAACACCCAACAACAAGGGGACAAGGGAATTTCTCATTGAGAGAACTGAATTCCTGCTCGTAGCCAAAAGAAACTTCACAAATTTTTTCTCAAAAAGTAAAAAGGAACACAACTCTTTTTGGTAGTATGATGACATCTTGGTATCAGGCTTATGTAAGATTCAGACTTGAATCACTGCTTCAGACTTACACTGTTATAAATCAGGGAAGAACTTAGTCCCATATCTTTATTACATAGATCTCAGGGAGTCTGAGCTAGCTGGAAGTTTTGGGTTTCTTTCTTTTTGTCTTGCAGAGATCTCCTTTCATGCATTGCAAGGTTCATTAAGGGGCAAAATTCTCCTCTTCTTGCTCATGCTCCATGATGAAAATTCCTTTTTTGATCTCTCTAGCTCATCAAATCTACAGGTCATTTCAACTTTAAGTTGAAATATCTCCATTTTCACCCTTGTGCTGCTACATTTTCCTTGAATTTTGAAAAAGTACTTCACTTTAGGGGAAGTTTTAGACTCCATCTGAAAGAGAAACAAATCCAAAGTTCAAATCACATCCTTTGTGGAGGGAGATGCTTTAGAAACTTTAGATTCTAGTCTGAATTCCTAGCATCATCAAGAACCCAAATTAAACAAGTTAAACCCCAAATCCAGTTTCCTTTTCATCTCTGTTTGTGCCTGGTGTTGTTACAGAATAAAAGACCCGAAGCTCAACTATTGCTTCTCCTTTGCTTCCAGAGAATATCAGCCTGTGGTCTTGCTTCTGAAAAAAAGAGGTTTTGTTAAGAGGCACATGACCTGCTCTTCACCCTGTCAAGGCACTTTATATGGGGAAGAGTTTAGGGATCCTGCAGAAAAGGTTACCAGCCCTGCCAACTCAAAGACTTGAGATGTATCAGGTAATTGAAAACAAACTCTGAATAAACCTTTGAACATTTATCTGTTTACTCAAATTGAATCTGAATGTTGAGCCTTCTGAAGTTCACTTGTCCCTGTTTATTTGAAAAACAGATTAGGATAAATTACTGAGCTATCACTAAGGGACAAGAGTTCAATGTGAGGCAAGCCAGCAGATCTGCACTGGAAATTCAGTATAAATTACTGACCTCTAAAACTGTCACTTTAATATCAGCTGACAATGTCATTTTTATGAGGAGATCTGCTTTTGTGCTCTGTCTCTCTGCTGCCAGTTGTAAAACTTCCTGACACCTGTGTGTTTGCAGTGAGATTTCCTGCTCTGTACCTCCAGCACAGACACTGGCGCTCCTCTCTGCCTGTCCCAGGGATGTCCTGCTGCCTGCTTAGAGCCAGCAGGAAAAGAAAGGTCTGATGTGATGGAACTGTGAGGGAGAAAAGTGTTTTTCAAGGGAAGGGAAGGTACAAATCTACAGAGGGCTCACAGGTCCTGTGGCAGGAAATATGGCAATTCAGGCTGGAGAAGCAAATTCAATGTACATAATCAACTGTGATTTCTCCCTGATTATCTCTGGACTAATTAGAGAGGGTTTTTTTTACAGCTAATCAGAGATATCTGGAAAGAAATAATTTGCATAACTTCAAGTCAAATTATGTCATGAGGACAGCTGAGTTAATGTAGACTGGCATTTACTGTAAAATCAGTATGTGTTGCATTCAAAAAGGAAACAAAGCAGCAGTGGGAACCAGGAGGAGCAGCAGTGAGGAGTGCAGAAGCTGTGCTACATCAGGCACATCAGTGCACGAGGCACAGGAATGTAAATATGCAAAGGCCAAAACGTTTGCAGGAGGGGGGCTCATTTGACAAAACTGTAAATACCATGGACTGTGCTGGCTGTCTGTCACTCTGTAACTGCATTTTGTCATGCTTGGTAGTTTAGTATTCCAGGGGAATGAAATCTCTGTTTTCTCGTTTACCAGGGGTTGTTTTTCACTTAAAGTAAATACAGTCTAAAATTAGCTTCTAATCTAGTATTAGAGCAGGTCTGGAAAAGACAACCCTACACACTTTTTTCTCTCCTTCAAAAACATGGAACACACTGGAATTCCTGTTTGCCTATTTCTCCAAGACTGACTTTGAAGCCTGTATGTACCCCTGGGGATGTAAGGGAGGTTTTGGCTATCTCACTCCAGGCTGCCAGACATTTCTGCCTGTCTCAAGCTGTAAACCTGACATGTTTCCTGTCTGGGAGACCTGAACTGAGAATGAGCTCCACATACTGAAGCACTGGAATATGAGATTTTTCATACAGGGCCAAGGGCTCAAACATATCTGTCCACCTGCTACTTCGCTCAGTGAGAAGAGGGTATCCTTGTGAGCTCTGACACTCACCCACAATCCATTTTATGCAGAGCTATGGCCTACAGTTAGGACTTCTTATAAAGGCCTGACTGAGGATTGATGTACAGAAATTTGGGTCTAACTGAATTAAACACATAAGACAAATGCTCTGTTGTGGGGACTTAGACTGCTAATGTCCATTATCAACCCTTCGGAAAAACAGGAGTTCTAGGAATAAATTAAACTAGAGATTGATGATAGCAGTTAGGAGGGATCAGCTGGTGACTAATTAATCCTTGAAGATAAGACAGTGTTCCTCCACAGTGTATATTTTTTCACAGGTCCAGGTCTGTGTAACATTTTTCCTAACAAGGGTCACTCAGCTCATAGAGATTTAGTGCTTGGCATCTGGTATCAGTTTTGTTGCAGGTGGTATTTGGAAGATGCAAATTATCTGTCCAGTCCTATAATGAGAGAAAACATTCTCAGTTATGAGATTCTGGATCTCTGAAATGGATTTTCACCTTCAGTGAAACTGATTCACAAGCATTTGGGGCATCACTCGACTCTTATGTAGACTTGTTCACCAAAGTGGCAATTTTGTAATTTTTACATTCCTTTGAAAAAAAACCCCTAGCGCTTTTAATTTTAAAAGATGGATTGTTGTTTATATTTAAAAACATGACCTTCAAGATCAAACACATTTTTTAATATAGGTCACTTATACAAAGAAGATATAATTTTCATTGCTTACTAAAATATGCATTCCATATTGTGAGTCCCTGTATAGACTTTTGTTTGAAACTTTTTTCTGAGGAGGACCTACTGACATGGAAACTAGTGAACTAAGAAAGAAAATAACTCTTTGTATTCAAACCTTGACTAAATGTTTAAACCCTAGCTATGTCCAGATGCAGAAATTGTATTTCTGATGTTCTCTTTAATATTTTGTCCCCAAAATAGCCCATTCTCTTGATGTGTGCTTGCATATTAATATTTCTCTTTTTTCCTTTTCCCTCAGCAGCTTTCTTATAAGCACATAAGCATGTGTGCCTACTATCTCTAGGCCTAAATTCTTTGGCATGAAATTTGCTTTCTCACAGCATTTTTAAGAAAGTATGAAGAAAGTCTAAAATGGAAAAGACTATCCTTATTTTGATGTTTGTTCAATGGGTTATTTCCTTCTGTTGAAGAGATCAGAGTTTACATAAATCACCATTTCTACTTAATGAGCTACCCCAGATTATTAGTTCAAGTTTCTGCCAAAAACTGATTTCTTAAAATATATTCTATTTCACGTTTCACTAGAATAAAAATAAGAAAAGTTAAGAGGTTCCAATTTCCACTCTGTTATACTTCTTAGATCTTGTCAGATCCTGGATATCAGGGGAAATGAACAAGTTATGTAAGACCAGTAGGCCTTAAGTTATTGAATGCTAGAAGACTGTGCTTGGAACCAGATCATTTTTTATTTTCGTGTTTGTACTGCTGGACACTGTCTGAGAACAGCCAGTTCTGATCTTTCTCTAATCTAATCCAACAGAGGTTGTGCTGTTAGAACTCAGCCTAGCAAAGGCTTATCACTGCCTGGGACAGGGAATCCACAACCTCTTCCAGTTTGGAAAATTAAAGATTTTTCTGTCTCTGTTACAGTCCTGTTCAGAGAAAATACACTTTCTACAGACTTTGTAGTGCATACAGCCTTTTTCAAGAGCCTAGAATTCTTCCAGGCTGTGTTACATAAGGATATGCAGAAAACCTTCAGATCTTATTAAGACACATTATCTGGTTTGCTATTTCCCTATTTTTACCTTCCTTCTGTTTTCATTCATCCCCTCCTGTTCCAGTTACAGCCCAGCACTTCCACTCCATCTGTGAGGGTGGTAACTCCAGCTGCCTCTGCAGCTGCTGTCTTCACTTTTTCTTGGCCAGCCATCAGGGAATGACTCTTCCCTCCCTAAAGACATTGAACATTTCAGCCAGCTTCCACTTGAAAAGCAAAGGAAGACATTTAAATACTGCATAAAGGCTCTTTCCCACCTCTGAATCTATAGGGCAAAATACCTCAAGCACAGAGCTATCCAAGTTTGCTTTGAAGACTACTCAATTTATTATTTACTATTTTGAAGTTTCAAGTTTTGAGCTAGTGATATTTTTTTTTAATTTTTTTTTTTCCACTTTCAGATCTGTTCAGACTGCCCATGCAGGCCTTATGTGGATGGCAGGTCCCGGCAGAGCTCTGCAGGTTCCAGGTGTGGGTGCCTGCCCTGGCTGCAGCCTGGCACAGGTCCCCCCACACCTCTGCTCTGGTTTGCATGGAGTGCAAAGCCAGGCATGCAGGCTGGCAGCAGCCAGGGAGAATGCAGCTGAGCATGGTTAGTCTGCACTGGGATGCAACAGAAAATCCAGCAAAACACAGCCAGCTCTGAACAAGAGTGAACATTACTATTAATGCAATAGAAAATGGATAAGGTTTTTTATCTTGATGGGAGCCAGAAGATAGTATGTGACCAAGTTCTGGCCACAGCTGGAGACACAATGCTAAATTTTCTAGCTCCTGGTAGGTTTGCCACTCTTAATTGCTTTTACCCAACACAGTAGTAAATGAGAGATAAGAACTGCATTCTAAATGTCTCGTGGAAGAAAAATTAGTTTTTCCAAACCTTATATGATATTAATTCACCCATTATTTAAAAGACACAGGTACCTTGAATTACTGTCTTAAAGTGCATCTGCAATGTAGAAGGGAGCTGTGGGCTTTCCAGGCTGGGACAATGCTGTAATTTGGATTTTTATAAGATGCTGAAGAAGATTCCACAGGCACTAAAGATGTTTTGTCACCATTATTTCTTTGATAAACTTACTGAAACATTTTAATGATGCAATAACACCACTACTCTATTGCTGAAATAAGCAGGGAACATTAGCTTAATGTTATTTTCATCATGAACTTAATAGTTCTACAAATTTAGAGGCGTCTTATACCAGCTTTTTCTTTGAGAAAAATAAAACAACATCATTAAAGTAGAGCATAAGTAAGGCACAGTTAGTGCCAACAGTTATGAAGCTCATACTGATATTTCTTTTTCCCATTTCCTGCTAATTTGCCAGAACAGCTTTTGGCCTATCCATAAATAGGTCCATGATAAACCAGACATTAAATTGGAACTAATTCCATAATTAGAGCAGTTTCATAGTCATATGTTTGCAAGACAGTCTCAGTTAGCTACAAAAATTAAAGAAAATAAAAGCATCTATAGGCAGCTTGGGAAAGCAAGCATTCAGTGATCTAATATTTATAAAGGTATACATTAGAAAATAGAAATCTAGAAAGCATTGGCAGGACAGAGCAAGCCTATTGCCCCTGGGTTTAGTTCACAACCTGTTCAAATTTATGTGCTGGTCAAGCTGCCAAATGGGCAGCTGTGTCATGGAACAGCCCTGGGAAAGCCACAGCAAGCCTGGGTCCCCTGTGTGCTGCAGGGCATGAGGAAAACACCCAGCCTGAGCTCTGCAGCTGATTCTGCAGCACCCACAGACACTGGGCTCCAGCTCCAAACTCCTGCAGAGCTGAAGAAGTTGAAAAAAATCTATAACAGAGGAAACCAAACACACAAGATGTTCTAAAGATATGGGATAGTCCTTCCTTATCCCCTGGATGGAAGCTGTGAAAGAAGAGATTTTATTACAGATATCAAATTCTCCTTTCCTTGAGAGATTTCATCAGTTACCAAAACTCTCTCCAGCCTTCCTCTAAAATCCAGCAAGAGGATCTAACTTAAACTCACACTTGTGACTTGTAGCAAGAGAAGGTGTGGAAGTTTTATTTATGGTGTTATGTACCTATTGCTCTGCATCCTAGTGTCTCCTTTGTGTATAATTAAATGTTAAAATTAAAAAATGATGCTTCATTTTCATGTCTGTGGTCCTTAAATTAAGCCTGCACTCCTGAAAAGAGGTGTATGCAAATAAACTTTTGTGCTTATGTAGAGTGCCACTGTCTGAGGGGGCTTCCCCTGAGGGAGATAATGCTGGGTCAGGGCAAACTTAAAAAGCCTGAAGCAGCTGTTTCCTGCAAAGGCATGAGGAACATTCACACTGAAGTCTAAAACACTTTTGCAGTGCTGCAGCTTGAAGTTCATCCTCTAACAGTTTAAATTTTTGCAAATCATTCTTACCTAGTCCTTATGATGCCCCAGCCCTGGCAGTGTCCAGGGCCAGGTTGGATGGGGCTTTGAGCAGCCTGGCCTAGCAGAACCTGATCACGGGAAGAATATCTCACTTCTTAATATAGCACCTGAAATTCATGTTTTCCATTGTGATTTATGGAAACCACATGGTTAACTGTTTTTTCAGGGGCTTTAGCTACTTTATATTCCTGTCTTCGGACCAAATAAGTGGAAATCTCATTTCAAAGCTGAACAGAAAGGTTTGAAAATGCTTAAGCTTTAGCATTTTGTTTTGGGCTTTTTTTCAAGATACAGTGGAAGAGTGCCAAGTCACTGTTCTTTTATCTGATGTTCAGATATGTGCCCAGGAATTTAGGGACCATGCTGAATTAAGCTAAGCATGGTCTGTTTTTCCATCTAAGGAAGGGTAAAGAGAAACTAAGGAAGCAACATAACAGATTTTTTTTGAAGTTCTATTTTCAAGGAAAAAAACCCCAAACAGTGGAAGACCAGATTTGGCAAATTCCACAAGGTACACATAAGTGTTGCACATATTGTAATCAACACAGACCAAGAACACCTGAAAATGTGATTAAATTTGTAAGGTAAAAAAACCTAAGAAGTGTTATAATTAAGGTTAACAGCACAAGTGTAGCTTAACTGTTTTCATGACTGGATGCTGATCAAGTTTTAATTGCATACTCTTTCTTCTACTTGTGCCCTGAACCACCCAGGATAGAGAATATATAATCAATACTTTTTTGTTGTTTGTTTTTAAACCTTCATTTTTCACTACATCTTTATATCTCATTACTTCAAATTAGTCAAATTGCACTGAAAGTGAAATTCTGTAGGGTTTATCACCACATCATCTAACTGCAAGAAAACCCAATCCCTACATTTGCACAAAACATGCATGAGATTATTTGAATTGTTCTTTTACATAGAGGCATTGAGCTAAGGATTTATACACTACTTTTAGATGAGTCTCACTGTAGAAATTGATATTGCAGAGTATTTCATGTTGTATTTCATATTATATTTCAACTTTCACTCCAAGCTTAGCATGCAGAGGCTTCAATTGCATCTGGGAAGGTTAAGCATTTCTGTGCATGAAACCCATATAAAATCAAGCATAATGACAATTCTGGTTGGTTTAGTGACTTGATTAGCATCAGAGAGGGATTTTGTGGCTCAGACAGGGCTAAAAGCCAGCTCTTCCATTCAACATCTGACTTCCTTGAGAATGTCCTTGCTTCTCCTGACATTTCCTGCTTGTTTCTTTCAATAAAATTTTACAAGGAATGAGGGAGAAATCCCACACAGTTAATGTATTTGTCCACTTCATGGCTGCAGAACAGGAATGCTGCTTTAACAAGAATAGAAGAGTACACCTGAAATGTGGATTTTCTTAACTCTTGTGTGCCTGCATTTCCACAGCCCAAGTGTGTTTTTCTATAGTGCTTTATAAAGAAATCTCAGGGAAAATTCTCCCTCGGTACCTGTGGAGGCCGTCCTGACCAGCAGGAAGCCTGAGTGCTTTGGGGCCAGCACACCAGGTGGGCACAGGACCTGACAGCAGCACAGTTTTTCCTCCTCTGCCTGTGCACAGGCAAAGGCCTACAGCAATTCCCTGATAGCTCCTGCAGGGGTCTCTGGGCAGGGAAAGGCTTGGTGGGACAGCTGCACCCAGCAGTGTGCTCCACACTCTGCAAAGCTTTGTGCCATCTGCTCTGGTCACTCCAGACACAACACCCTCTGCCTTGTTCCCTCCACCTTAACACTTCTTTCTCTTCCATCCTCCCTTTTTCTGAATCTTCTTCTCCTTACACAACCATTCCCAGTCCCCTCTTCCACTCTCAGTCTATCAGCCTTCCTTCCCAGACACTGGAGATGGAAGCGGTGTCATCCAGCTTTCTGCTCTGGGGTACCTTCTCCAGTCTTCTTTGACTGAATCATTCCCTGATTGTCCATTTAATGTTAAGATCTAATGTTATGATTTTTGGACGGCACAGAAATAACAACATGACTCTCCATGATGGTAAAGATGAGAGCAAACTTTATTCTTCTAAATTCTACTTTTATAGAGTAGTTTGGTACAAAGAACATGATTGGTCTTTAGAGTCTACACCCTTTTGTAAACATCTTTTTCCAGTAAACATGTTGGAAAAACACCACCTGTGGATGGTTTCTCACTTCCCAAGGTTTGTCTGAATTCCTCCTTAAGATTTTCTCACTTGCCTTTCACACAGACACTGGCAGAGCCTGAAGCCTAAATTCAGACCAATGTCAGCCCCGCAATCTAACTGCATCAGTTAATGGATCTTTTAAGATTTAAAATCTATGGAGTGATGAACTCTCAGTTTCTCAGTCCTGTGGTCTCCTTTTGATTGAGATTTAACTCCTTGTATTTACCCCAGGTCCAGGTTCTTTATGGGTTTGAGTGGTTTTCTGTAATTGGGTGAGAAATGTCTGTATTGTGGGCCTTGGATGGTCATTAATGGGTTAAAAACATAAATAATATAGGTGTTTATTTGGTATTGGGTATTTACTGCTTAAATAACTTTGGAAAGGAGGCTACTTGTTAATAAACAACCAAGCATACCAGTAAATGCACAACACTAGTAAATTCCTCACCTTCCCAAGGCATCTTTTAAACCTAAAAGATTAAACATGTCTAATTCTGTAAACATGGTATTTTCATGCCAAATTTAGCTATAGAAACAAAGATCAATCTTTGGTCAAAGACATTTCTTTCTACCACTCCAGAGAGTAGTAAACCAAAAAAACCAAAACAGTCAAACCAGTCTTCATAGGTCAGAAACGTGGGGGAGATGCTGGAATGCGGGAAACTTGAATTTGGGGATTTTAGTATACAGTGATCTGTGTGAGTCAAGATGAATGATTTTGAGTGTTGTCTAAGTCCTTCTTCTTCACCTTCTTCTTCCTTCTTCTTCATGGGTCTGAGTGGTTTTCTGTAATTGGGTGAGGAATGTCTGCATTGCGGGCCTTGGATGGTCATTATTGGGTCATAAACATGAATAATGTAGGTGTCACCTTGGTGTTGGGTACTTACTGCTTAAATAACCTTGGAAAGAGTTAGAGGCAGGCCATTTTACCTTGTTTCTCTAAGTTGCTAGTTGGAACTCATGTCTAGTTAGCCTGTAAATATTGTAGATAGATAAGAGATTATAAACAACCAAGGCCAAACTCGAACTTGGGTTTCTTGCGTCTTTCATCCTAACCTGAATTAAAAAAAAAAAAAAAAAAAAAAAAAAAAAAAGAACCCAAACAAGCAAACAACAACAAAAAAAACACCCAACAAAACCAAAATTGTTATAATTGGTCAATCAGACAGAACAGGGTTTTAGTCCTGAGTGTGCCAAAGAGCCTGAGATCCAATGCACAAAGATTTCCTTCCTGTGAATGGCAGAAAATAGGCTCTGCTTCCCATTTTTGCATCTGTTTCATCTCAGGCCACGGCTGAGGAATGCATTGTGACCTGGAGAGTAACCACAGGTCTGGCAGTTCATACTGATTGGAAGGAATGGAGGAGGACTGTCTTCCTCTGCTCAGTTCTGCTGCCCACAGGCAGCAGTTGTGGAGAAAAAGTCCCAATTCAACACCTCAAAGCTTAAACCTGGAGAACCTTAGTCTAGGAAATTTGTCAAGAGATTTTAGCCTTGAAGTCTCTAAAAAGTACAGATTACCTGATAACCTGGCACATTTTGGAGAATTCTCATTCACAGTACGAAACAAGGCCTTCCCTGCCCTCTTTGTGACCCAACTTCAGCTCAGTGGACACATCCAATCTTTTCAAAATTCATAATTAAAATTTTTCCAGCCTCGTTCTCAGGAATAACTAACTTTGTGCTAGCTGAGACTTTCCAACAAAGAGGAAATGAAGTGTAGGACAGACAACGACATGGGAAATTTCAGTCAAAATGGCCAAGCAAAATCTTGGAGATTTAAATTAAAAGTACAGTGTAAAACAAGATACTGGTATAAAGGGCTAAAAGGCAGTACTAGACAACCTTTTAATGAACCTCAGGGACCGTGTGTGGTTTGCATGTTATTGTAACTACTATTATTAGTGGTATTAGTAAAATTAGATTAGGACATGCAGCTGTTTAAACATTGCAATATACACAAAATATTCTTGTCTTGCCTTGATAAGAGTACCTCAGACATCTTCAGCCCAGCTCACTCTGTACCAGAGTGTTGGTAGGCTTAGCTTCTTGAAAGCTGTCAGAGCTGCTGTGCTGCTCTCTAAGTAAGCCTCTCTCCTGCCTGGCTCCTTGTCTAATCCAGAAGATTTCTGTGAAGTGTCTGTGCAGTGCTGCTCTCCCCTCTTAACAACATCACATGTCTTCTCAGCATTTACCCTGAAAAGAGGTACATAACTGGGCGTGGGGAAATCGTGTTCCCATCTGCCTCTGGTCCTGCCCTGTTCTCAGACTTACCTAGGACAGTGATGCTGGGCTTACAATTTTGGGGTGATTGGACATGATTGGCCTCATGGCAAATTATATTAAAATGGAACACACAAGTTAGACAAAGGTTTTGTTGTGTTGAGAAGCTGTCCCTTCTCTGCTGAGTGGCATGAGCAAGATCCTGAGCAAGTGCTTTTCCTTCGGGCAATAGGGTTGCACCAGTTTACAGCCACTGAAAAAACTGACCCATTGCATGCAGAGCATCATCAGGTATATTAAAATACACTATCAGTTAGGAATCCTCCTTGGTAGTTTTAAAGACTTATATTGAAACTGTGCCAAGATTATAAAAGTGATTTTGCATTAGCTTTCTTTTCAGAGCAGAAAATTGTATCAAGCTAGAAATTATAGAACTATTTTCAAACTTTTAATTGTAACGTCATTGAAGGTTTTAATAACTATTCTAATTGAAGTGAGTACTAAATTATTAACTAAAATATTCTTGCTTTTAAAAAAATGGCCTTTTAAAAATTAAAGCAATGTTATGAAAGGCAGTAAAAAGAAATTTCTTATTTTCATGCCCATCCAGCTCTAACAGGGAAGTGTGCATTTTAATTACATTTCAAATTCAAACTAGAAGTGTGAATTTTAGACTTATAAGTGAAAATGGAATTTTTTTAGACATATCAAAAAATCATTTGAAAGAAGAGGGAAAAGAATAATGATGTTGCATCTTTTACAGATATTTTTACTACAAAGTAATAAAAACGCACTAAAATTATTCATGAAACTTGTCAATAGCTAATGTCTTGTCTTTGAGATCCTTAGTATCCTAATATAACCCCTTGGAACAGTTTTACTTTTATATTGCTGTGCTGGGATTCCAGCACACATTGGAGAGCTATGCAGAATGTAAATGTAGTGTCAAAGATTACAGAAAATCACAGGGGAAATTAAGAGTTGTTTCTTGTAAGGTGTTACAGGCCTTAAGCTATTTTTTTATGGGCATCTTGTCGTTATTGTTTTGTATTTAAGTCTTTGGTGGTGGTAAGTGAATACATTTTGAAGGTAAGAATCACTCTTGTGAAATTCCAAAGGGCTTATATTTAAAAGATTGTCTTTTCTGAGACAGTTTACTTGAAGATCTGTGGAATTACAGACAAAATTATGCAGATGTTCTCTGTATCTTACATTTCCATGTAACTGCATTACATTATAAGGATATGTGAAACCCAGTTAATTTCAGTGGTAAAATTTCTGTTACCTTCAGTGAGCACAGTTTTTTAGGTTGCAGTCCATCCACACCTTTATACAAACGCATGGTCACTGCAGGTCACAGTTTGCCAGTCACGCTGCTTCTGGGGAAAAACCCCTATGGATAGAAGGTTTCCTTGCAAATATTTTGTTTGTTGCTTTTATTTTTTTCCCAAACTAGACAGACATATAAATGTTTACACATTTCACAACATTTTCTTCCTTTTTTTTTTTTTTTTGTACTGTGTTAGTCTCTTTTCTTGTATCTTTGCTTTATGGAGGTGAACTTGCATTTCTTATTCCCTGTGAAACTATGAATAACAGCATTTCATGTTTCCAGTGGAAATGGGAAAATAAAATGTAGGGGATGATTTCTTTATCCTTCAGCCTCTTAAAAGCAAATTTTAGTTTAAGGATTGCTGCCATATATATTCAATGACTGTCAGAGGACATAAGACCTGCATGGCCCGACCATACTGAATTTACTATCCCTGATTTCCAGTCAAGGTAGCTGATTACCCTTCTGATCATGACTTGTTACCAAACTTAGCATCTTGAATGGGTTCACAATTACAATGAACAGCGGTGACTGATGCTCATTTGTGTGTGAAGGATATTTAAATGAATCTTGGGAATACCACCTTTGTTCACAGAGTTTTTCAGGATCCAGAAGTCAACTGCCTCCAGCTGTGGTCAAGGGCTGCCATGTCCAGGCTGGTGCCAAGGAAAGGTGTAAATCTTCACTGCTCATGTGGCATGAAGGGATAGCAGGGCTGAGACCAAAACTGAGGGTGTTGGAACTGGGGGATTTATCAAAAGGCAGATTGAGGAGGTCAGATACATACATTGGACCTGAAAAACTAAGAAACTTGCCTTCACAGAAATAAAAGTACAACAAACATTGAGAATAACAGCAATGACTTTCATAGGAAAGGAATGTAGCTTAATGCTGGATGTAGTGTGTAGGGAAAAAATGGTCTGCAAACCATAAAAAAGGTGGAGAATAGAACAGAGAGACTTTCAGTTTCACAGATAGAGAGAAAAGCTCCTGATCTGCTAAGGTAATCTGGAAATGTTCAGATGATAAAGAAAAAGAAAATTCAAATGCATTCCAGTGTTTCATTGTTTTGTCTCATTTGCTTTGCTGCTTCTGGCAGGAAATATAAAAATTCTTGGTAATTGAGACCATTATGGAAAGTCTGTTCCTATTTGCTTCAATTAAGCATCCCTGAAGACTACAAGGCTCATTTTTCAGCTGATGAAGTTTGGCATGACCTAGGATGTGAGGCTGGTTCACAGACTGGTCACATCTTCCACGTGAGGGCCGTTCAAATTAGGAACATACTGTGTGCAAACACACCTCTCATTTGTTGACATTTGGGGCACATAGCAAAATTCAGTGCCCAGCCTGGTTTCTGACAGTGAAGAGCCATGTTCAGACAGCTGAGAAGCAGTGCTATTTTCACATTCTTGAAGTGAACAACATACTGTCTTCTATACAATTGTGAGGCAACTCTAGTTCAATATTTGTTTTAATGGTCATTATTTTCTATCCTTCTTCATTTGGCTTCCAAAGGAAGTTTGCTTCTGGCACCACTTAAGCAGAAATAGTTTGTTAATCTGCTTCCCAAGTACTTTGTGATTGCTCTTGATAATAGGTGCTGCTGATGTAAATTGCTGTTATTATCATCAGTGACTCATTAATCCATTGGTTATTGATCTGCTAAACCTTTTTCACTTTAAATGAGAGGAATAAAGATTGTGCTACAGCCTGCATTTCAAGACCTCTATTGAAAGTTTAATGAAATGTATATGATTTTGCAAGGGAAACAAGATGAATGAGGTCAATGCACTACAGGTTTGGATTTTAACTCCTTATTTTTCAAAGCTCCCTATTTAGATGTTTATGGTTTCTTTTACTATTGACTGCTTTGACCACCAGTGGAAGAAAAAGCTCCAAGTCCAAATGATAATTAATTTTTTTTGACTAAGTGTTGAGGGATTGTACATGAGTAACCAAGAGTATCTTAGCTAACTCACACATGCCAAAAAATTAAACAAGATGAATTTAATTCTAAATACTTGACTTCGAGAAGTATACTCAGGTCAATTCCCAAGTCAGCTTTTCTTATAAACTACTTAAACACTGAAGTGAAATAAAAATAGAACTCTCATTAATAGGGAAAAATAGCAAAATATTAGCCCAGGAGAAACTTTCAAGCATTCATATATTGCCACCTGTAAAAACAGGGGTGACCTGTAACAGGAATGCTGATGGAAAATAACCCTAGCAGGAGAAGGGAGAGAGGCTGGGATCAAGCTGCAGAGAAGCTGTGAACAGTGCAGGAAACCTGCTGGGGAGGCCACAAGTCTCAGTCAGCCCTGGCCTGGAGCAGAGCCCAGTGGGGTGCACATGGAGCCAGCAGAGCCGTGTCCTCCTGGAGACCTGCCCCGTCATCAAACACCAGGCACACAGAGACAGGCTGGGATGGAGGCACAGCCTTCTTAGGAGTTAGGGAAAAACGGCTGGATAAGCACAGCTTACATGGAATGCCTATTGTTTGCTGCAAATGCGCTTTAATAATGGGGTAATTTGTTTCTTCCACTGAATTTGCCAACTGACGGCGAAAACAGTTCTATAAAAGTCATCCAAGCAAAATAACGAATGGGAACAATTATTCTTCCCGAGTAGATTTTCTAAATTAAGACTCCCAGCAAAAAGGCTGAGACTGCTTGCTTTAGCTAATGCTCTTTTCTTGTTTTCTTTTAATTTGTAGAGTACACACTGTTTTGCAGTGCCACAGCTGCTGAATTGTGTATTCCTGGTTGGCTTAAATGTCTCGATCTCTCCCCATACACAGACAGATATGGATTGGCAGGTTTACTGATTGATTAAATGGTATCTGAAAGTAAAAGTTAGGAAAGATCACTGTTTCTTTTAAATCAGGCATTTGCATGAACATAAGCATACAGGTATTTATATAAATGTATCTCTTGAGCTTCATTACTTCAGGTCAGTGTGTTAGGCCTGCAAAGTATTGTCTTTTCACAAACTGCCAAGGCCAGAGATACCTCCAAGTAAATTAGAATTTGCCTGACCAACTTGTTGTATGTCAAATAAGGCATCTGGGAAAAAACTGGCAAAGAGCTGATGGTAATGAGCCTTTGATTTTCACACATGCTTTCTTTGCTATAAATCAGCAGCACTTACACACTTACAGCATTTTTCAAGTCATTTGTTGTGTTGGTCAGCTTTGCATAGACAACTTTGAAAATATAACTCTTAAAGCAGAAGTTATATGCCCAGTAAATTTAACTCTGGAAGACTCCTAAATCAGGAATCTCCATGGGGTCTTAATATTAGTTTTATGTCCAGAGCACACAAAACTTCAGTCATAGCTGAGCACCTAACTCAAGTGTTTGCAAGTATGTGTATAAATATATGTAATTTATCTATGAGCTGAAGCATAAAATAATTATTTTAATTCATGATAAGGTTGCCCATGATGAGGTAACCTGACCAAATAACTGTATTTACATCAAGTGAAGCAAAAAACCCAGTACTTAGAAATGCTTTGTCCTCCCAAAGGGAAGCTCAAAAGGAGATGGTGACACTGTGAGTTGAGTATCATCCTGCTGTCAAAATCTAGTTTAACAAGATGTATTTCACTTTTCAAAGCTGATTTTGCTGGACATATTAACATGAAAAATGCTTCAGAGTTTTTCTGGGTGAGCACTCTGAACCTTGCAGAACTCAGCGGCCCTCTCTGGTTTAATCTTCTACCAGCAGAACTATCGTCCCAGGGAAAGGCAAAGAGGTGTTGTCACTAAAACCCACCAGTGGATAGAGGGCTGGAGCATCCATACAGGTTTTGATTTATTGCTCTCACTATTCAGACTACAAGGAACATGCTCACCACTGTAAACCACACTGGTGCTCGGGAAGCGCCGCTGAGGTTTCCTATTCCTGCCTGACAAACAAATGCCAGAGCTCAAGACTTTCAGAGACTTTTGAGGCCACCTCATTTGAACTTGTTCTGTATAGCAGAAAAATCCAAGGATTAATCCTCTGAGAAGCTTACTTGTCCATTTAAAATCCCAGTGGGGATAGGAATCTGTGTTGGGGCGTGTGGAGGTGCTGTGTGACAATGAGCTGTGCTGGCATCACTTGGCACAGTGTCAGGGCACCTGCTGCAGGCTGCCAGCCCTGCAGAGATCCTGGTGGATGGGAAAGGTGTTCACAAGGAGCCACTGGTTTTTATAGTCTAGGTAGTGGGGTCCCATCATCACAGCATAGCACAATTTCAGATGTCATCCTCTACAAAGAAATCTTGCTCTAAACTTGGTTTTGGGTAAGATGAGCAGAGAAACTCTGCCTGAATTTTATGTTGGATGGATGTTGGTGCTCCTTAGGAACGTCAAAGTAAAGAAATGCTTCTCTGCACAAATCCTTTCATTCCACAAAGCTCCAAGAACTCCCCCTCTGCAAGAATAGTTGACACACTATTGTGTGTACAGTATTGTGTGTCACACTAAGTGGTGAGACATGGCTGGAGCAAAGTTGTCTTTTTTTCCCCCTTTTCTTAAGTTGTGTGTTAATTTTGCAGTAGCAACATCATCTGGAAAAGACTTCATGGCTACAAAGAATTGTAATTTCTTCCCCAGAAAGCTAACAATACCTAAAAAGGAAAGGATATTTTTTTGTTGAACATTAGAGACAGATCATAAAAGAAAGAAGAGAAAGTGATGAGATATATGGCCTTTAAAACGTGTGTCTTCTTTAGCTGTGTTTGTTTTATTCTGTAATTTCTTTGCTGTTGCTGATTTTGGCACAAATATTCTAGCTAGTCTGTAAATTTTTGTGTACTTAGCTCATGACCCTTTGAATATTGGTTCGTGTTTTTCTCAAGCATTGATTTCAGCTCAGAATGCATTCAAGCTTCCTTCTACCATTCTCTTTCTTGCTTGATTTTTCCTGGTGCAATGGGATTATTTATGGATCACTGGATAATTTCAGATAGTGTTTGGGATTTTAAAAATGTTTCCTAGTCTAAATTACTTCAGTATTGCAGTGAAAAGATTTTTTTTTAATGATTGCCTTTAATATGTACTGAGTTCCCATCTCTTGCAGAGACATCCTGCAAAAACATCCAGTATTTCTGAGAACTGAAGTTCTTGGTCCCCTACCAAGCTGTCTAGCTTGGAAAATGTTTCATAATGTTTGGCACCTAAAGCTATTTTCTGTGACACAGGGATATATCTAATCAGACTCTAATATATCTACATTAATTTTTTATGCTCTAGATAGAAATAAAATGAACATTAAATAATAATAATAATTCATAGATGAAGCTAAAATCTACCTATTATACTTGCATTCCCTTTGAACATAAATTAAGTAACTCAATAGTGATATGGGATCCATACATTTAGTGCCTTCAACAAATGTATACCTGGGCTTTTTCTTTGTTGTTTTTATATTGATTGTTTCGAAAAACAGATTCAGTTGCTAATTTATTTTCTTGCTTACTGATTACATTCACGGCTTTCAATGCCTGAGCAATTAGCAAAAACTCAGCTGAATAAAAATTAAACCAGTTACTTCCAGTTCAGTTTGAAGTTGTACCTCTCACTTAGATTTTTGATTCATTCAATCCTAAATCTTTGTTTTCTGTATATATTATTCCCTAAATACAGTCTGGGTTTGGTTTATGATGAGCACTACTGCATGACATTTTTATATGAATCTTGTCATATGTGAAATATGTATTTTGTAGATGATGACACCAAGATCTGAAATGTCTCACAAGGAAAAAGAGAAAAATCCTCCTTGCCAGTTTTTCCCTTGAGTGAATTCAGTGTTTAAAAAGATGCTGGGTTGACAGGGCAGACTGGAGTTTATTTTTCTGTGAGACCTGCCTAGCACCACCACCAAGAGCTTCTTCCTTATCTCTATGCAGATGCTCTTGACTCTGAGGTGAAGTGCCCTCATCTAATGAGGCAGCTCGTTAGCCACTCTGGACATGGCTTTCTGAAGTTATTGCTGGAAAAGGTACTGATGTATTCCCACATGGATGTTTGACCATAGTGAAATTTACCCAGATCAAAAGTACATTTTGCAAAGTAAATACAAAACCACTGGGTTGTGGTAAGTTGCATTAGCATTAGTGATGTAGGGGGAAAGGATTTTGCATATCAGAAGCATTTTTCTGATCTGTCAGGCAAATTAACTTTCTACAGAGTTAAGCCTGACCAACTTTGCTAGAGTTATGAATTATTACAACTTTTAAAACAACAGTGGGAAGCTCTCAGTCACTGAAGTATCTCTGGAACAATGCAGATATTCAAAGTTCCTATATTTAGCCCAAGCTTTAAAAAAGATTAAATGCCAGCTCATTTTAGGTATGTACTGGACTCCATCCCTGCTCACCTAAGCACCTCTCCTTTGTGTGAATCCCATAACAATCAAAGGGAATGTTCACACCCTCAGGTACAAATGGAAGTACCTTGGTAGGCCTTAGTGGTGTGTGTGGCCCCTGAGTGGAATACACCACATGACAACCAGCTATTGGAAACTGTAAACATGAAACAGAAAAGGAAACTTAAATTTGTATTGTAAATTAAAACAGCTTGAAGGTCACATCCTGGATAAAAAATCATTGCCTGTTCAGTGGTCTGGGTGATTTGGTTTTTTTTATCATTGGTGAGGCACTGGAGTGTTAAATGAAAAACCCAGTGCTGGAGGCAAGAGGGAGAAGCTCTTGGCTGGGAACAGGAGGAGATGCAAACTCTTTAATTGACAAGGTGGTGTTAGGTCATAGGTTGGACTCGATGGTCTCAAAGGTCTTTTCCAACCAATAAGTTTATTCTGTGATTCTGTGATTGTACCAGAAATGGCTCCCAAGGAGGGACTGGCCAAAGAGCTGTTCTGTGCAGCACACTGAGCTTGGCTAACAAGGCTACAATTCAAAAACTGACTCACTTCCTTATCACCACGACTATTGATTGTTTAAAAAGTCTAGACACCCTGTGGCCATCTATAATAAGACAGTCTGAGGCCATGTTTTTTACAAGTCTTTCAACCCTTTTTTGAAACTTCATAAATACTGTATTATTCTTCACAGAAAATCAGGTGGGTAACTTCTCAAATTGCCATAAGATGTTCTCCACCCATTCCTACCCTCTCACATCCATATGCAGATCATAAGGGCATCTGCAGCTTCAGGGGCTCTCATTGCTAAAATTAGGAGATCTACATATGCCTGTGTATCTGTATGTAAATATAGATGTATAGTGTGTGTGTATTTATGTTTGACCATACAATGTGTATACTTTGTGTGTGTGTGTTCTTGTTATTGCTGGAAAGATGCAGATTGGTCAGGAAACCCCCTTGCTGTCAGGAGCTGAGTGACATCTCCTCACAGACAGAGCTTTGTGTCTGTGGGGCCAGTGTCACCAGCTCTGTGTGAGTGGTTTTCATTCCTGCCCTGGCACAGGGAACCTCCTGAGGGACTGTCTCGAGGGAGCAGGACATCTTCTCAAACTCTGAGAAGCTCCCAAGGACAGAGTGGCCCACCAGGACCTGTGGTACATCTTTCCTGAGTTGAGGGCAGAGAAGCAATCCTGCAAACACCCTGCCACGAAGTGTATGAACATTAATGTTGTGCTGTTTTACAGCTCACTGCCCCTAGACTGAACATGGTCATTAGTTTTGATCTAATGAATGAACAGAGGACAGAATGTACCCAGATTACTTATGGCTCTTAGAATTGTGCTTTTCTGTTTTATTATTTGGAGTTGGTTTTACTTTCACACAGTTAATTTGAATTAAATAGTTACAGGTTCAAACTGAGAAGAATAATTTTGAGATGGTTGTATAGATACTAGGTTTGACTTTATTTCTAGCAGTCAAAAATCATAAAGTTGTAGGTACATGATCTTCCACTGAAATGGAGTGGATGAGGTTATATATCTATCTTTTTTACCCACCTTCATGTTTATCTCTTATCAGTGATAGGAATAATAGTGTTTATTAAATGAATTCATTCTGTTTTGGTTACATTGGAAATATTTTATGGGATAAAGACACCTAGTGTAAACACTGATGGTATTTTATTGGAGACTGGTAACGATTATAAAATATAACTGCTAGAACTTGGGATATGATTTATACTCATGTTCGAGTGACAGAGTTAATGCAGTCTGCACTGGCACTTTGGTATTCAACTCCTGTGTAAGTACCAAAGCTGATTCAAGCTGATGGATAAATGACACACAAAGGGAAGCTACATGAAGTCAGCATGTCCAGTCTGTTCTAGTAAGCCCTGGCTCACAGAGGGATTCCACCTGTGTGGCTTAGGGTATCCACTGCAGTGTAATGTCTCATCTGCTCTTGAATAATACAGAGATTTGCTCATAAAATTTGCCTTGTTAGGGTTCAACAACTGACTATGTATCCTCCCTTTGCTGTAAAGAAGTTGATGTTGGCAGCATAAACCCAGCATTCTTATTCCAGCCTAGATGTTGAAGCTTTCTCCAAGAAAACTGACTTACATTTTCCTGAGCATGAGATTATCAATATAAGTAGCCTGTCTGCCCAAGACAGCAAACTAGTAAGAAGGCTAAAATCATCAGGCACTCTCTACTTGCCATTGCTGGGAAATTGCTGGACCCTAATGATAAACAAGCTTGAAGGATGCTCTAGTTTAATCCCAGTGGGCAGCTAAGTCCCCCACAGCCCCTCAGTGGAGAAGAGATTTTGAAGGGCAAAAGTGAGAAACTAGATTGAGATAAAGATAGTTTAATTGGTGAGGCAAAGCTGCACACATAAGCAAAGCAAAATATGGAATTAATTCACTACTTTCAAATGGCAGCCAGAAAAATTGGCAGAAAAGTAGGACTCCGTCCTGCATAACAGTGACTTGGGAAGACAAATGCCTTAACTTCAGATAGCTCCATTCCTCCTTCTTCCTGATAGCTTTTATTTCTGAGCAAAAGGTCACACAGCATAGGATAAACCCTTTGGCCAGCTGAGGTCAGATGCTCCCTCTGTGTCCTCTCCCAATTTCTTGTGCACTCCCAGCCTGCTCACTGTCAGGGCAGCCTTAGAAGCAGAAAATGCCTCGGTGCTGTGCAAATGCTGCTGAGCAACAGCTAAAACATCAGTGTGTTATCAACACTGCTTTGGTCACAAATAAAAAAATATAGCACCATACCAGAGAATGTAAAGGAAATTAACTCTATCCCCACTGAAACCAAGACAAAGGAACAGGAGTCCCCAGCCTAGAGACCAGAACAGAGACTTCAGAGCTTTATCTCCTTCCTTGGACTGCTGGAGCATGAACAAGTTGCTGGATGAAGGATATGAGAATTTCACAAGGAGGGATCAGCATTCAGCCACTCAATCTACTTTCTTCCTCCTGGCATCATAACTTCTGTGTTGTTTTCTTCACAATAACTCAGATTCAGTAGTGTCTGCCCTGGAGTGAATAAAATGAATCTCTGCCTTAAAATTTGGACTTTACATTTTAATTAATTGGGGTGAAATTCTGACACGCCTTAGGATCCTGGGATAATAACTGAGCTGCCTTGAGTTGTGCTCTACAGTGAACAGTTCATACAAATCTGTTGGATAAGTACCTGGTTAAATCAATACTCTTCTCTTTTACATTTACAGTCTTCATGCTTACAGTTTGCAGCTTGTTTAGCTGAGTCACATTTAACTCTTCTGCTTTTTGGGTAGTTGTGAAACTTGGAGAATATTCACATGCAATGCAAATTTCCTTCTACGTGTTAGCATTAAAGATGGACATACTGTTTTTCCAGAGCAGCACTAGTAATATCAAGTAAAATGAGCAACCTCTCTTAAAACAGAAATTTTGTCTTCTGAAGACACTCTGCCTTTTGAGAATGTGTCAATCCAACCTCCTGGTGCTAAACTGAATTTCTTATGCAGGAATGTTTTCTACCCAAAATGACAACATTTCATGGGAAAATTCTTTCATTCCCTTTGGTTCTCAGCCAGAATACTTTCATTTCTAAAATTATTTGTAATGAACAGTGACAGTCTGGGTGTTGTTTTCTGAGAAGCCTTCTGCAGGAGGACAGGGCCTGACTGGGGAAAGACAACTTCTGGCGCTGAGAGTGAGAGGAACTTGAGGTCTCTGAAGGGCTGGAGAGAGAAATTTCTAAAGGCAAAGAGGGGAGAGTACAGAGTTTGCTGCAAGTCAGAAGCCAATGAATTGGCTGAAAGCAAACCAGAGAGCAAAGAGCTCCGAAACAGAAAGCTGTTTACAAAGTTCTTTTGGGTTTGGTTCCCTCTAGACAGACCCACCTGAACGTTCGGGCTGACAGAGGTCCCATCGCACAGCATTTTGTCTCTTCTAAATGTGATTTTTTAAAACACTGAGAGCAGGAAAGTGATTTGCATCAGGCACTGGTGTTAATGGTTCTGTCTAACAACTTCAAAAGTGTTTTGTTCTTCCCTTTTACCTGGCAATTCATGGTCCCATAGCTAGAGCAGCTGTGTAGCACTTGGAGGTAAACCAGACCAGTGCAACTCCCTCGTGCTGCACACGTGTCACTGACTGCCCCCCAAACAGGTATGGACAGGCTGGAGCAAAAGTCTGAACTGTAAACAGTTGTTCTGTTGTCCTACAGATACCGTGGACAATCCTTTGTAATCTATGAATAACCTGATTGTGTATTTTCTCTTCTTTTAAAAATGCCTGTCTTATCAGGCTGTAATTCATTTTGAGTCCAGACATAAAACACATTTGGTTTCTGTTATCTCTAAGCATGCAATAAATATACTATGCAAATGTACCAGCAGTGTGTGCTCAGACACTCAAAATTCTTCTGGGTCTTTTTTTTTAGACTGTCAAGCTCCGGGATTTTAATCTAGACTTTCCTCCATGAAATGCAAAGGTGTTTCCTGTTCAACTTGAACAGTCTCTTGTTCACTTGTTCTGTCTCCATACCCCATTTTAAAAGAGGAGGTCTTAGGAAGAAATGAAGAGTTTGAAGATCTTGGCCATCTGAACAGCTGAGGATGATGTGACAGCACAGACACACCATGAGGAATGCAGTGAGTAATTTCCTGTGCTTCTGCAAAGATAAAAGTCTATACTTCACAGCCAGTCAAAAGGGACTACTATTACTACTCTTACCCCCAGGATAATTTTTCTTCACATGTTTATTTTGCATGCAGACACCCAACAAACTGTATTATTCTAATGTAATTGGTGGTTTTTTTGCTTCATTGTGTTTGTTCTTCATGTTCTCAATGAGAAATTGGGTAGTGGGCACATGTTTTTTCTTACACATTGTCTGCAATCGTAGTGCTCTCCTCAAGTGCTGAATAGTTCATTTGCTTTGTTGCTGTTGAAGCTGTGTGAAATGCAAGTAGCTTTTGAGGGGTGTTGTTGTTAATTCAAGTGGATAAGCACAACATTATAATTCATGGCAATACTGCTGTGTCTTGTCTGAACTGGGCTTACAAACCTGTGGAAGAAATGTTAAAAACATATTGCTCACTGGTTGCAGGAAAAGTTCTACATTGGAGTGGGCATTAGGGAAATTCTCATGTAATTTCTTGAAATTGTCACTACTTGAAATTTCCTCCACCTATCTCCACCAGTCTGTTCTTTGGGATGTTTGCTTGCTTTTCTTTGCTATAAGAAAACACCAAACACGTTAGCCAACCTGCAGACGCAAAATTGCCTCAAAATTGCCTCTTTAGTAGTGGTGGGCCTGATAAATCCACATTCTCTTAAACATCGTATTTCCTTCCTTCTTCCTGAATTGAAAGAGGCCTCTCTGCATCACTGTATTTCTTGTACAGATTACTGAGAGCTTTAACAAAATCCTCCCTTTTGCAGTCAGGGTACAGAGCACTTTTCACCCTGCTCCCCTTCTCCCCTCTCCAGAGGTTTGCTTTGGCAGCAGGGGTGTGGTCCATTGTTGCCCTCCCAACAGAGTGTCCCACACGGTGCTGGGAGTATCACAGGTGTCTGAGGGTGTTAGCTGCTATTCCACCTCCCCTTCCCTCTTTTTTTCTCCCAGAATCCAGCCCTGCTGTGGTCCTGGCTCCCCTGCCTGGGGGTGTCCCACTGCTGACCACAACACCCAGGTGGGCACAGGCGCCCGCAGCGCTGCCCACGCTGCCGAGGGTCACTCGGTGCCACCAGGACACTGCTCTGCTGCTTTCCTTTCAGCACCCAGGAAATGAAAGTGTTTACTTCTCTACAGTGACAGCATCATAACTCTGCTTTTCAGCATCTGCAGCTCCCAAATTTTTTATCATCAAGGAGTAAGTTGGATGAATTAATCCCTGCTGAGCAATGACACGTTGGTGGCTTCACTGCCGGTGTGCAGGCTTGCAGCAGCCTGAATTTTTATTTTCAGTTCATTTTCTCCTAATGCAGGCAGCATTGGTGCAAGAGAGGAAGGGGATTCTTTTCTTGCAAAGGAGTATTTTTTCAGACCTTTGTCTTTAGACAGAGTTAAAATTCTTGACTGCCTGCTAGTATATTTATTTTCTTCAACTCAGCTGAAGATCTTACCCTTACTGGTTGTTTTTTAAGGCTTAGATTGCATCTGCCTGGTGAAGGCATGTTTTTATGGATGATCTGTGAGATTTAGAATTTTAATTCACTCATTTTTTGACACATAAATTCAGTAGCAATTTTCTTTCCCTATGAGGAAGGTCCTCCCCCCTACCTAGTTTTTCATGTACACAGCTAAAGGCCAGACCCTCAGGCCACTTCTTCCTCTTTCTCGTTATTTTGATGAATGTCAGATAATTTTTGCTTCCTGGAAGGTATCATGTATGGAAATAGCCCCTGGTGTGCTGCTCCTCTTGCAGCTCCCATGTCCACAGAGTCTCACAGAGCCAAGGCTGTAGCTTTGTAACAAAAGCTTCAGTTTTGCTTTCAGTCCATTTTTACCATTACAGTTCTTATTCCTGAGCTTCCTTTCCCTGGTGTACCTTTTGTGCAGAAATGCCATGTAGTTACTCATATGCTTTTTATTTTTAACGTACATGTGTTATTTTTGACACATATGCAAAACTGTATGACTGGACAGTGTATGAAAAATGTATCTGGAGTGCAAAAGACTTTTTTTTTTTTTTTTTTAAAATCTTTCAGTGGTTTCTCTTTTACACACAAGACATTATTTTCTGCAGATTTCTGCAGAAAACTGAGTTGTAAGTCCCTGGCAGTGAGGATGCTGTGGTGAGAGGGAGGCTCATGAACACACAGCCTTCACAAACATCATGAAAAATATTGGTGATGAGAGCGATGTTCAAAGCATCCAAGGTTAAATATGTGTTCCTCTATTTCCTTTTTTATGACTGGAAGAAAAACTGAATTCCTCCACCTTCTTACATAGGAAGCATACAGTAATCTTTATTTAATCCATTTTTCAAGTAATCCCTTTTAGCACAGAGAATGTCCCTAGCTCTGTATTTGTGCAGTGGCTGGTGAAATCAAGAATCCTAATTTTTAAATTGGTCTTGTGTATTTCATAAAAGAAGTACCCTCTAATCCTTCCTGCACTGTGGAGGAGGGAGCCAAATAAGGCTCCAAAACCAGTGAACTCTTGTTTAAGAACCAGGTGTCTTCAGCTGGTATCTTGGCATCAATAACCAAAACCTACTTCTCCTTCCACACCTATATCCCATTCAGAGCATGACTGCACCTACTGCTGATTCACTCCTTGGTTTTGATACTCTAAGGACAAGATAGATCAGACTTGCAGCTAAATAAATCATGCTCTGCTCATGAGGTAGGTGCAGATGGATAAAAATAAATTGTTACTATTTATTAATTTCTATTTCTTAGTGAAAAAGAAAAATTGCTTTTCTGAGTGGTCACCTCTCCATCTACAATTACTCTTTTTCATAAGAATCTACTTCTGGCCCTTGCTAGAGCATCTCACCAGCTGCAGGATTAGTTCTCATAGTTAATGTTCAGTAAAGTAATCAGAGCGGTGGTGATCACTGTTTATAGTAAATTTCTAGACCTTCAAGCCTCACAAAAACAACTTATTTTCAGCAAAATAGATGTGAAGAGACTGCTCATAATTCACATGACAGAAGAGTGTTATCTGAGGGGATGTTAATTTCATTAATTTGGTATATAAGTACTTCATGGTGTTATCAATTTTCTTACCTCGTCTGTCATGAAGTCTAATCAGCTGCCTTTCTTTAGTGTTTATGTTTTTTCCTATAAATGAAAATTTCTCATTAATGGGAACCCATTTTATTTTTCTGAGTTGTGGAAATACACAGCAGCCAGGTCTTATTTTAACATCTTCATCGTTAGGTTTGCACAGGTAGTGTATCTAGAGCATTAACATGAAAAGAACAGATCCAAAGGCAAAATGTTGGGGGAGGAAAAAAGCCAGGGTGTGTATTTTTTTTTCCTAATCTGTACGAAAAACTCTTTGGGGGCAAGAAGAGGGCAACAGCAGACATGTATCAGCAAGGAATTCAGTGAGATGTTGCAGCAGATTAGTTCATTACACATGACTGAATAATTAAAATAGTAAAATATTGTAGGACATAGAAGTTAGTCTGAATACATATACAAGCCTGAGGAATTGGGATCATTATTTTTTAGGTTTAACTGTTTTTCATGTGAATTTTATAAACAGTATAGTGAAATCTTTGCACATTCTGAATGATTGTGATTTTTTGTGTTGTTTTGTATGGGTTCTGTCACATGTATATGGTCTTGACTAATGAGGTTTTCCCCTTATTTTTTTACTACTGACATAACATCTTTTAAGCTTGTGTTATTTTTTTATGCATGGATCATGCAGAAATGGCCAGGAAGTAAGCTCATGCTTCAACAGACAGGCACAATCAATGCTAAAATTCAAAAATACTTTACCTGTCTCTTCTGCAACATTTGTAAAAAGTATTTGATGACACAAGTAGTTCAAGCTTCCCATTAAATATAATTTTGCTTGCTCAAAATGAACAGATTCTTCTGATCTGATGAAACTGTGAGAGAGATTTATTCTGAGTGAGGAGTAAAGTTAATGGAAGAAGTGTTTGTTGAGACTGTGTGATGAAAATGTACTGCATTCAGAGTTCATGTTGGCAGCTATTCAGATTCTTCCTTTCTTCTTGCAGGAGAGTCCTGGCACTTGAAATATTTTGCATATGAAAAGTAAATTCTATTACATTAAACAATGTGGACTGAATGTTGCAGTCCATTAGGCCAAAGAAAGAAAGTGTAAGTAATTTTATTTCCATAGAATTCCTCTGGATTTACACTAGCATTAATTAGACAGGATTTAGTCACTTGGGATACAGCCCAAATTTTGTAATGCATTAGCATTTTTTCCAAGCCGCCAGTTTTACTCTTATTTGACTAGTTAAAAAATAGAAAGAAACCCTTAATTTATGAAAATATAACCAAATACTCTTATCCTAGTATGTCTGGGGATCCTGCTTGTTTACTTAAAACCAAAACAAGTTCTGTCAATACACCTACAGAGGACTAAAAGTTCATTTTCACTGCATAATTGAAAAAAAAAGGAGGAAGTGGCAGTGTTCTTTCATAGCCTCCTTTGCTGAACAGGATTTCTGATGCCACTGGATTGTGCTGTGGGAGTCTAAGGAAGCTCCTCCTCAGCACTCAGGATAACTGATAAACTTAATAAAGAGAGTTAGGATGGTTCAGTTTGGATCAGGCTCTGATCAACCTGGTCTAGTGTAAGTGTCCCTGCCTGTGGCAGGGGCGTTAGAACAAGAGGATGTTTAAGGTCCTGTCCTACACGAACCACTTCATGATCTTTTGATTCAGTTGCCTGTTACCATACAAATGTAAATGATAAAAGAGTTCTTTATTTGAATTACAGGAAGAATCAATCCTTGGAATAGATTACATATTTACTAAAATCTCCTCATTCTTGGAGTACCTTGGAGTAGGTAAATACATCCAAGGATTCAAATAAGAGTTGTTAATCATAAATATTTGAGCTTCCAGTCTGTGTTAGCAGACTCAGTGACATACTTGGTTAAATTCTGTCTCCTTGCAGGAGGCTGGATATCTGTCTGAGTGTGAGAACCACTATGCTTAGCCATACAATGAAAGACTTCACTGCAAAAGAAGATTTCTTTTCCTGTAGCACAAGAATAGATGTTGTATATGCTAACCAAACACAATCTTAGGTCACAGAGCTACCAATGCAAGTCTTGTAACAGGAGAGCTGAAAATGTTTGACATTAGTTCTGCTTTGCAGTGATGGTGGTTGTGTCCATGTTTCAATGACTGCAGAAACCAGTCTAACCTGCTGCAGCATTCACAGGGTTATTTGCACTTAGTAAGAAGATTCATTTGAAATTCACTGAATTATTGTAAAGACTGCAGGAATACAAACAGAGAGCAAAAACAAGAGTACTGTAGAGTCCACGTAGTGTAGATGTTAAAATTCCCAAAGTCTTGCCAAAACTAAATGAGATCCTAACAGGCTTGTGAAAGAGACCCTGACAAACTTTGTCCCAGTTTTTATATAATGCTAGCTAGAATGTGCAATTCTGCTACAGATTCCTTCTGTATCTCCTTTGAATATGCTGCAAAATCTTTTGCTACGCATCGTAGAAAGGTGTGTCATTCTGAATATTGAATCCTTTATAATGTTTTTGTTATGATAGAGCCCTTGTTGCTGATTATTTTATAATTGAATAGTCTCTACATGAAAAAAGAAAAAGAAAATTGATTGCATCTTAATCCAGAATAAGATAAATGCATGAGTGAGATAGTCTAATGAAAAATTACACTGCAACAATATGCAACATATAAATTAAATGTTTGTCCTTAATTCTCAGCCATCTACAGTTACTCTTACAAAGTAAGGCATATCAGTGGTTAAGATTTAATAAGTAAATCGCCCCCTCCACTTTTTTTTGTCTTTTTAGGAAATCAGATGGCCAGAACTGTAACTGCAAGAACTCAAAATATTCCTCCCCACCTTTTTTTACAGCTCTGTGTCTTGAAGAATACCAGTCTCCATTCAGTCTTACTCCTTTTCATGTCTTCTGAAATTCTTGTCCTTCAATTCCACTGCAGTTTGTTGTCTCATCTCATAATCAGCTCTCCTTGTTCAGTGGCTCTTCCCAAGTCCCTTCATGTTTTATCTCTTTCTGATCTGTCCTGCTGCTCTGCTCCTTTGTGGCGTCTAATGGAACGAACGGCAGAACATCCATTGTCAGGTTTTAATTTGATTCTTATCCAATTATGGATTTCACTTTTAAATTTTACATGGAAACATGTTTGGTTGGCTGTGCTTTATGAACTGAGATAAATAAACTCTGCAGCACTCTGCTGTGTGAGCAGAACAAAGGAACAGTTGCAAAGATAAATGTGCCAAAGGCTCTTCGTAAGCGCCGCTTTAGAAGTCGGCTTCTCCGGCGGCCCGACAGGACGTCCGAACTCAATCAAAACATGTGTCAGGCTGCACGGCTGACATTTCAGCACTGGAGAGAGCTCACCCCGGTGCTAACACACAGAAAATGGATTATGTCGTGTCACCAGCGGAACGTGCGGCTGAGTGAGAGTTTGATTACATCCTGCAATAAATCCGCCAGTGAGCTGACTTTCAAAGTCAATACTGATGTGTAAATTAGTAATTCGCAGCTGAAGGCATGGGGGCTGCTGCTATGCAGAGTTTCTTAACTAGTTCTCCTTTCTTACACATAAGACTGTTGGGAATAAGATGACTCCATTAGCTGAAATTACCCTGTTTTCTGTGGAAAGCAGTAAATACTACCTTGTGAGTAAATCACGGGCTTATAACAATCTATCACATTGCAGGTAGGACAAGAGGAGCTCTTCTGGATGGAAGCAGTTGTTTGAAATGGGAATTCTGATGACTCTTTGACTGTGAGTGTTTTATAATATTATATCCTGGTTTTATCTGCTCACTGCTTTCTCCTCCCTCTTCCCCTCTCTGTGCACACACACACACATCAGCACTGGCAGTGAGTGACATAAACACACAGCTATTACTGGGCAGGGGCTGTTTAAACCAGTTGTTAGCAAGGGATCAAGTCATAAATCAGGAAATAAAAGTAGAGGCTAGAGAGACATTCTTGTTCTGGAAAACAAGAAACCCAAACAAAGAAAGTTCTCCAGGTGGGGAGTCCACCTGCAGAGGTTTCAAGTGTCTGTTTGGAAGGTCACCCTATAAATGTGAAGTGCCTTTAGAATATGACATGTCAGCTGGTGTGGCTCAGGCAAAGCATGGTCTTTGTCTGAATAAAATATCTGGAAAATATAAGTCTCCCTAAAGCCTGAATGATCAAGATAACCTTTAGATTCCACTCAGCTTTGAATGAAAGATAAAGCCACCAGCACTTCTCCCAGTGCGGATTTAAAAAAAAAACAAAACAAAATAGCAATGCATTAGAAGGTTCACTTAGAAAAAAAAATGCTTTTTTTATATCAATGCTTGTTTATGATTAGTCAAGCTGTGATTTATATTTACTTCAGTGACAGCTATTTGAATCATCCTATTATCCTAAAAAGTGGTTTAAAATGGTCAAATACAGTATTTTGGAATTGTTTAAATGGTGTGTTATAGATGGTAGTTTCTGAGGGAATGTTTTCAGTGCACCTCCATTAACATTTAGATTTAAAATGTGCAGGATGCAAGGCTTTATGCCATTTTAAGGAATATAAAATAAGATTATTATTATTGAACTTATACAATTCTTTTTCCTTTTAAAACCAGGCTTGAATTAGATCTTTTTGAAAAGCATAAAGTGCAAAAATTTTAAGTTTTGAGCAGCAGAGCAGTAAATAGTTTTTTGGAGCTCCTTTATGATGAGAAAGGACACCTCTTGTGCTTCACATACAAGGGAAAACTTACTTTATGTACATAATTTTGAAGATTATATTTATGGGTAGTAGATGTGGGAAATTTAGGACCAGTTGTAATTCTCATGCCTTCAAATCTGTGTCCCCTTTTAGACATTTATGTTTGGACATTACTTACTTGACAGTAGAAAAACCAAAAAGTATTAATTGATGCTATATTTCTTAGTTCTTTTTTTATATTTGATCTGAATGTTCTGGAGTTTCCTCTAGTCACTCTCTTCACTTTTGAACATAACCCAGGAAAAAGAATGGGTCATACATACTCCCTCTGATGACCATCAAAGACATGATATATTTTTAATTATTAGTGCCTGCTTTGACATAGATCTGCCTGAAACTCAAGCTTTCAATAAGATTTATTTAAAGTTTAAACAAGTTGAAATGCCCTCCCACCCCCCAATATTTTTCCATGATTTTAGCTGTCTCTGTTTAGTTGTTGTATATGATGAACAGGGAGAAGGGATTTGTTGGTATGGACAATCCTTGACACCCTACTTGTGTTTGTGTAACTCCTAGTGTGAGGACTCTGTTTTGACTGATATAATGAAATCAGCACTTTTGAACTGCTCTCGTCTGTCTGCAGGGAGCAAATACATATGTACTGTAGGCCTGGCTTATAATGCCTATAACCACAAAATTATTTTGTCCTTGTACAGTTCAGCATGATTGCTCTGGGTGGTTGAAATAACTGAGTCTTTCTTTGTTTTTTGGACTGTCTTGGGTTATGTAACAAAAAAAAAAAAAAAAAAAAAAAAAAAAGTGTATTCTATTTCATCTGTTGAAACCAGTTGGGGAGATTTTTTTTTCCTTTATCTCTTGTAACTCCAGGGGGGAGGGGGATGGATGCCTTCTGATAACAGACCAGCTGTTAAAACCAGGTGGGGCAATGTTTCTTGTATCTTTCATCAACTTTGTCCACCCTCTGGGGGATATCTCCTGTTAATGGGCCATTAAGGCTCACCAGTGACATGACACATTACATCATCCCATTGTGAGATGCTCCACCCAGTGGGGAGGAGCCAACCATTCCCTACCCAGATAAAAATGGGGACACAGGGACCCCAGGCATCCTCTTTTTCCACTGGATTCTCAGAGGAAGACCGGACTCATCTCACTGCCACTGAACCTGTCTACAGGATCACCTCTACTCCAACAGAACCACATCTGTCACTCCAGGAGGATTTATTTGGACTGCTTCCAACACCCTGGCCAACAGAGTGTCAGGTCATATTCCTGACTCTGTCAGGGTTTTCTAGGACTTTTGTTTGTTTGCTTGCTTGGTTTTTTGTACTACTGCATTTGCATTTTTAATATTCCTAGTAAAGAACTGTTATTCCTATTCCCATATTTTTGCCTGAAAGCTCCTAATTGAAAAAATTGTAATAATTTGGAGGAAGGGGGTTTTTCATTCTCCATTTCAAGGGAAACTCCACTTTTCCCTGACAGATACCTGTCTTTCTAAACCAAGACAGGACTCTAGAGGGAAGAATAAGAAGACTGCATTTTGGCATTTCACTGCAGATGCAGTCATCCAACAAGTTCTAGATGAAAATGAATTTTCAAACCGAAAATTCAAAACAAACTGTATTTTCTTTCCAAATAAATTCTTAAGTGGATATGCATTTTCATTGTTTTAATGATACTAATACTACTATTAATGTTTAAAATATCTTAATGAACTATATTACTTTTTAGCATAATAGAAGAACAGTGAATACAAATACCTGGGGTCTTTGAAGAATATCAGTAACTACTGTCACACAACATAGGACACAACAAAGAATTAATATTGATGGAGAGTCAGCCACATCAAACATGGAGCATGTTAGTGGGGTCCCCTCTGGATAGAGCAGATGAGTGCACAGGAATCAGGGGCACTGGGAGATACATGAAGGACCATGGCAGCAGAAGCCTGAGCCTATGCATGGAGCTGTGCTTAACTGCAAACAAATATAAATGAAATTTTTCTGTTACTTGCTACATGAGCTCACCTGTCTCAGGAGAAACCTGAGAAGATTTTTATATCACTTGGAGTGTATTTATCCATATTAATTCAGAGAAAGAAGCCATAAGCATCTCCATAAGTTTCATACCAGTAACTCCCTAACCTATTCAAACTAAATGAATTATTTCCTGGAGGTAAGTGAGAAATATGCTGGGAATTTAATGATTAGCTGCAGAAGAAACAATGAAGAACTGAATTCCAGTTTTAATTGAAAACCTTTTATTTTAAAATAAAAGCACTTTCCATTTCTATTTACATTTTCTGTTTACAATTTTAGTAACATGCTCTTTTCTGACACCATAATGTTTTGAAGTCAGACAAAAGTGATTCAGACACGTCTATGTAAACTTGAGGTCAGTTGTGTGTTTGATAGAAATGCTGTTTCCAACAGAGAACTTAGCAACAGCACTTCCCAATATCTTCCTTCTTCATTTCACTCTCGGGCAACAAAGAAGTGGCCTCTTCATCATATTCACAGGAAGAGGATTGTTGGGTCAGGATCTCTGTGATATCTGCTTTCCTTTCTCAGTATGTTCAAGTCTTTATACAAAATACTTTCAGGGATCCATGGTGCCCTACTTTAGCCCCTTTTTTTTTTTTTTTCCTAAGTTTCCCCATAATAATATTTGTTTCAGTCTCTGGGGGATCTCATATTGGGAGCTTTTTTTTTCCCCCCTCACAATCTGGGAAGGGCTTTTAATATTAGGATTTTAAATCCCTCTTTATCCAAAGAAAAACTGGCAGAAAAGGCATTCTGTGGAGAAATCATCTACAGTTTAATTTTGTCTTGAGCATATTAAGATTTGATGACTAGAGCCTTACAATTAACTCAAATCAAGAATTAAGTGGAGTAGAATCACTGTAGGCATCCTAAATATTCAGTGAACAGAAAGAAGGCAAATAGATGAGCATGATTTTCCCCTGTGGTAGGAGGATTAGGAATGGGGCTACTCTTCTATCTTCAGTGCTTCTTCAGTGCTTCACAGAAATTGCTGGAATCAGGTGTATTTAATCTGGTCCATTTAGCCTGCTCCAATACTGCCAGAAATATTCTTGTATTACTACCATGGATAACTGGTTTCACTGCTAGAAAATTATGAATTCTCTCTGCATTAAGCAGCCCATTTCTATGAGAACTTATGATTTGCTGTGCTAGGCAAAATGGATGCTCTTTTCTTTTAAACTGAATATATTATGGGTAATTAAACCACTGAATGTTAATTTGGTATAACATGAAGCGAACTTGATAATAAAAGAACCCATTTATTTCAAAGTCTGTGATTCTAAAGAAGGGATGAAATATGCTTTTAATATAAAACAATATTTCAATTAAAATGCTCAAATGCTGTAGTTATGCACCTCTTAAAAATTCTAAGCATTTTAGTATGGATTGTGTTTGTACTCAATTTTTTTTCCTCCTGTGTGGTCTTTCCTCACTCTTTCAGCATTGCTGGTGCCTTCTCCTGGTTTCTGATGTTTGTAATGTCCACGCCATGAATTCTGAGTGAGCTTGGCTGACAAATGTCCCATGGCCTCCCAGCACGGCCTCTCTCCTTTCCTGAGCTCACACAGAGCAGAACCCTCTGCAGCAGGGGAGGAGGAGAGGGGTCCTGGTGCTGCCACCACAGTGGGGTCAGCATTGCCAACACATCTAAAGGATCTAGGATGTGCAGGAGCAGAAATGGGTGTAGGGACAGTCCAAAAGGTTTGTGCTGGGTTTGGATGTTAGCATCATGTGACCAGACATGAATTTGAGCAATAGGTGTTAAATTAGCTTATAACCACTCTGTGTTTAAGAGAAGGCTGGGAAGCATTTAAGTAGAGGGCATATGTGTACAGGGTCACACTTCTGAAATATTTACTCCCTCTTCTACCTGTCAATATTCCCAATTAAGTAGCAAATTTTATTCCAAGACTATGAAATAATTGCTTCTAATAAAAATGTATTTTGTGTGGTAATTATTTTTGAACTGTTGTAGGTGTAACTGTTAATGAAATTCAGTCTTTTGTCTCTGCAGCCACCTTCTCCTTGCCTCCCCAAGAGTTTGCTACTTAAGAGCTTGCCAACTCAAACAAATTTAATTGCAGTGCCTTTTTCTTTCTTATTTCATGCTAAGCATGGGCTCACAAGACAGCACAGAGATGTAAGACAAGAATTCCTCTGTTTTTCTGACACTTGAGGGAAATGCAACAAACCCTGAGTTCAACTTTGCACCCAGGCAATGACAACCTGTCCTACCTGCCCACCTCTCTTTCAGTGCTGTAAAGCAATTAGGTTTTTTGAGTTTGGAAAATTTGGGATTAATTCTATCCCCTTCACATCTCTTGATGCTCTCCCTCCTTTGCAGGCACTCCCACTAAAAGAACAGGGAATACAAGAGCATTTCCCCAAATGCTACTTGTTTCATTAATAACTACAACTACACTTCTTGATTTTGCTAAAAGAAAGGAAGCTGCACCAGCTTGGAATTGGACTTTGTAATCTCCTTGTAATTTTGAACATAGTTCCTGAGAGAATCAGAAATTTTACATGGCAGATTGGCTTTTGAAATACACAGATTATAAGAATCCGGAATGTCCAGTGTGGGCCTTCCAAAGCAAGAAGCTGAAACAGGTAATTTTCAGGGGTCTTTTTTCACTGGCATTGGAGGCACTGCCAAATCTGCAGCCTCAGGCACCTTGTACTCCAGAGCAGTGACTGTGGGAGCTTTACCACTCATATCTGACTCTAAGTGCTCACTGGCAGTGGTACCCTGGTGCAAATTTGCCATTGCAGTGCAGCTTTGTCAGCCTTTGCTCTCACTCAGCCTACGGTGAACAAGCACGTCTGTGCTGCGATACGAGCACAAGCCCTCCCAAAATATGTGCATTGTAACCTTTTTTTTCTATTTGTACTGCAGTTCCATACACACTGCTGTGTCAGCAGCCAGCATACGGTGTGTGTGTCCTGTGACTTTGCTGGTCAGATAGAAAAAACTGCTTTGATCTCATTCCCAGCTGCTGTGTAAATTGACTGCTCCTAGAATATAAAGGGACTGGTTTATGTTTCGTATCGTTTAATGTACTGGAATTACTACCAGAAATAACTGTGTTAAATTAATTGAAATTATTAATTCTTCCTTCTGTGGAAAAAAAAATGGCGCCACTAAGAAGTCACACAAGAGTTTAATTCCCTGGTTTTATGGCCACTGAATGTATCAAATGCACAAAAACTCTTGACTCCTTGTTAGTCTCAGAGCAGGACTGAAGGCTTTGAACATGGATGTGCTCTGAGTCTTGGGGCACCTACCCAAATACCTGGGTATTTGGAACTGTGATGAGACACACAACTCTCTGCATGCTATAATGTTATATCCTTGCAAAACCTAAAGAAAAGGAAAGCTAATAATCCTATAACAATAAAACTTAAATTCTAGTCATCAAGTTATATGCATCATGGATAGCCACACCCACAAAATGCCAAGAGACTCAGGTTTCCTGATCAGCAATACAGAGTTAGAACTGAGCTAATATTATAATCCATTCAATTAAAACAATAAGGAAAATAAGATAAAGTTCTGCCCTTCTCATTTTTTCAGAAACTGCTGTCGAGTCTTCTGCAAACAGATTTCTGTGCTGTTCACATTGAGTCTCCTGAAGTTCCCAGCAGCTTTCAAACCATATTTCATCTGTTGTGGAATAACTCAGTTTGCCCTCACGGGCTCGTGCCACAGACTGGCTGTAGAAATGGCTTTGTTTCAGCTCTGGTTCAGCACACCACAGCAGTTACCTGGGTGCACACACAGCAGTCCAATTCCTTCTGGAATTTTCCCTTCTTCAGCTTGTGCTTTTCCCCTCAAATCCCACACACACTGAAAGTGCAAATCGTGGGGCTGCTCACTGAAAATAGTGTTTGTTCTGCCTGACTGAATGAGAATTACAGCAAAAGCAAACCTCCCCACCAAAATAGCAAACAACCATTTTTATCTAAAACAATCACCGTGCCACTCTCAAATCAACTAGTTTCTCTGATGTTTTCTGAAGTCACGGCTAAGCTTTTAAAACTTCAGATTGTTTAAATGTACCCACTTTACAGCAGCCTCATGGATCCTAAAGGGGGCCCACAAGAAAGCTGGAGAGCGGCTTTTGACAAGGGCATGTAGGGATAGCACTTTAACTGAAAAAGAGTAGATTTAGCTTAGCGATCAGGAATATATTTTTTACTGTGAGGGTGTTGAGGCACTGGAATACATTTCTCAGAGGAACCGTGGATGCCCCCTGTGCTGTTTTGAAAGCAAAACCAGTGAGACTCCAAGTCAGAAATACAATTTAATACAGAGAGAACAACAAGAAAGATAAAAATAAAATAAAATAAGATAAATGCAATAGTACAAAGGACCACTGACCGAGTCAGAATGCAAACCTGACACCCTGTTGGTCAGGGTGTTGGAAGCAGCCTGAAGTAAGTCCTCCTGGAGTGACAGATGTGGCTCCATTGAAGTAGAGATGATCCTCAAGAAAGGGTCCAGTCTTCCTCTGGGAATCCAGTGGGAACAGGCTCCCTTGGTGTTTGGGATTGCTGTTTTATCCCATGGAAAGGCTTTGGCTCCTCCCACTGGGTGGAGCATCTCCCAATGGGATGAGGTGATGTTATCAGTCATGTGAGAGGCCTTCAATGGCCCATTCACAGGTGATGTCCCTCGGAGGAGGATGGGTGGAGGAAGAGATAAGGAGGCCCTGCCTTATCTGGTATTATCAGGTGTCCCATTAACAGAAGGGATCTGCCCTCTTCCCCCCCTAGAGTTACAAGAGATAAAGAACAATATCTCCCAACTGGCTTCAACAGATGAAAATAGAATACACATTTTTGGTTACATTTCTCAACCCAAGACACCCCATCCCTGAAAGCTGGAGGTTGCTCTGGTGGGAGGTGTCCCTGCCCATGGCAGGGCGTTGGAACTAGACGATCTTTAAGACCCCTTGCAACCCAAGCCATTCTGTGATCCTATGGTTCTGTAATCATCCCTTTTGAAAAAGGGAAAATAACTGGCAATCTTGATTTAGGGCATCCAAGAACCTTCCACGAGGTTCTTTGAAACTCAGTTGCAACAGGAAATCAACCATAAGCAACAGAAAATGAAAACAAAATTTAAGTTCAAGAAATCCCCCCAAGAAACAGAATTATTTCTATATTAATTTCTCTATTTAAAGTATGTGCTAATTTGGAAGAAGGGAATCAGATAGAACAGATTGAACATTATGCTTCTGATAAAATTATTCAAGTTGGCAAATAATTATGCTTAAGACATTTTGTTGGTCTGCCCTTAAGAACCACCAGGTGAGATTTCACTTTCTTGCCAGCATGAAAGAGACATGAATATTAAACTCTGACATTTTGAACTGTCCTTTAGGCATCTGAATTTTCTTTAAGCAGATGGGACAAGTACCTCCCTTTGTTCTTCAGCCTCTGAGGGCACAACAGAAACTTCAGCATTCCATGGATAAAACTTAAGAGTTGATGAACACAAGATGATATGTAGATGACTAAACCAGGAATTAATAAAATTATCATAGGAAAGTAAGTTTTACTGAGCCTTACTAAAAGGACTCATACACCATTAAACACAGGTTAAGATTTGCTGAGTTGTAGACACATAACTAATGAAATTAAGTGTAGAATGGGAATATAAAAATGCACACATGGATGTTAGCAATGCCTCTGAATTCAGACTAACACAGGCACCAAAGCAGGTGAGGAAGGTAACTGGGGCTATGGAAAACTCTTCCTATGAAGAGACTCAAAGTGTGGGCTTTTCTAAATATGAAAAGGAGGTGATGAATAGGAAAGAGATCAAAAAATATCTCTGAATTAGTGAGGTAAAAAAAAGCAAGCAAGATTCCCAAAAACTTGGATTGTCCTGTATCATAGCATAAGGACAAGACTTTCTACACATAAAAATGTTAGAAAACTTTCCAATAAAGAAACCAACATTTTTCCACATAGCAAAAAACTTGGTGGAATACTGAGTTTGGGCCTGATTAGGGCAGGGACTAAGTTATTCAGTTCTTCATTTGCAGTTCTGATAAGTAGAAACAGAAAAAATAAGACATAGAAGTGGTGAGCTGAACCCATACCAGTTCCTGTTCCTGGTGTTCTTAGAGCCTTTTCTGGAAAATATGAAATTACAGGGGGCTTGCTTCTGAGTCCCAAATGCAGTTTTCAGCTCCTGGTCATGGAGGCAGAAAGCCAGGCTGGAAACACAGGGAATAGAACCTCTTCTCCTCAGTGTCCACCATCCTTGGGGCCTCTTGGGAGAGGTCCCACTGCAGAAGGACAAGTAGGACACTGCTGCAGGGGGCCTAAAGCATTGGCTCCTTCATTAGCAATCACCTTATTTTCCATTGCCTTGGTATTGAATGTATTAACTCCTTCATTAGCAAACAGCTCCTTTTCCATTAGCAATCAGCTTATTTTCCATTGCCTTGGTATCGAGTGCATTTGGGGGTTGTGTCAAGAACAAGAGGCAAAGCAGCTCTGTGTCGTGGCACTCTCTTGGCAAAGCTGCTGCCTCCAGCCTTCCAAAATGCTTCACCAAATCCAGTAGGGTAATCAGAGCTCCTTAGCAGCTGATTTAAACCCATATACACATTCCACTGTACAGTCTTAACTAGATCAATTACAGAAATAACCACAATAACCATGACAATTTGCCTGCATTTTTGAAAGGGAGATCACAAGAGGGTGATTCATTTGCTTTGAAATGCTTGAAGATAATTGCTAGTTGCCTATAACGATATTGTTTGCTCAAATTCTTGGCTACTTCTTTTGAACCTATTATTTTACATGAATACTGTTCTGTTTACTGTCAGCTGATGATCTTTAACAACACTGGCTGGGCAGATCAGGCTAATCTCCTGTTAAGCACAGGCATGCTTGTGAGGAATTTCACAATTAGTGATCTCTATGGAGAGAGAAATCCTCACAATCATGAGGTCTGGACTGGACTTGTTCAATTTAAGTGTGTGATTTTATTCTTGCAGTGAATCAACACATTAAATTGAAGGTCTTTTCATGATTTCAAGAACAGCAATCATTACACTGGCTTCTTAGTGAGTCAGGGTTTTCCTATAAAAATGCCTCATTTGAAATGGCTTCATTTTTTAATATTAAAATAAGTATTCTTACTAAGTAGATGTAGAACTATATCCTGGTTTGCAAAAAGAAGCTATATTCTGTTCATGTATCATTGGCCCAGTTTTTAAACTGCTGTAAGTTGGCATTAGCTCACTGGATCAGACAGCTGAGATCTGTCATGGTAATTTGAATTTTGTCAGCTATTTCTGCTATATTAAAAGTATCTAAACTTCTAATGCCATGTCAAAAAGTAAGAGGCTTCCTGCTTCTCTAATTACTTTTAAGGTGTAATCCATGGTGATTCTTCTGCATTGGCACAGATTTATTTTTTCTCTAGCAGGAAGCAGACAAAACAATATTGAAAATGCAGTGGCAGTCACAGAGAGCAGATGCCAGAGAACAACCAGCCACAAATATATTCCACAAGATCTCTCACCTTGACCTTCAAGCCTTATGGACTCAGGGTTCAGCTGATTATTGGTTTGTCTCCTCCTTTGAAGCTCAGGTGAATGTTTTCATTTGAATAAATTGTAGCACGGGTTTTTTTTCCAACCGATGATAAATTTCACACACTTCCTGTAGAAATGCAAACAGATGGACCATCCCCATGTCCTAGCAGTGGTGTATCCTGCTACCCAAGTTCTCCTCTGGGGTGAAATTCAGCCTTGTGCAGAGGGACCAGGCTGGCCAGGTAGCCTGGAGCTTTCAGCTAAGCAGGACATGAGCCTTTTTCTGACTCACTGTGCAGCAAGCTACGTGTTACCTGGCTTCACCTCCTTATCCCAAACTAACTTGCATTTAAAAGAATGTTATCCTGAGGAGCCCCATCAAGGGCAGAGCATCAGACAGATGGCAGTCTGGCCCTCAGAGACTAGGGTATAGATAGAGAGAGAAAAAGAAAACAAATGAAGATAAAAATGCTGCAGTGAGGAACCAGCTCTTCAAAAACTGTGTGGTACCTTGCACAATGGTCCTTTGATCCTTTCTCCAGTATGTATATTATAGGTATGTAACAAATTTCTAACATTCTGCACAAACTCTGTCTGATGTAGTTATTTTTGTTGTCAAAAGCATTGTTTCTTTCCTTAACCTTATTCCTACCTTGTACTTAATTTCTTTCTGTTTTGTGTCCCTTTTTATGTGCAAGTTCTGAAGAACACCTTGAGCTATAACTGAAGTTCATTTCAGATCTCTAGGGTCTGTCCACACTCTTAATGAAATAAAATTGCTATTGGTGGAACATGTGAAATGAATTGGAATAATTTAGTCTCCCCAGTGCCTGAGTGTATGTTTCAGCAGACATTTAAGCTGTCCCCAAAAGGCAGAGTAGATGTTTATTCCTGTGGGTTGCACTGGGGGTTATGCACCCCGTGGTGTGCTAGCAACTGCCTTTTGATGAACACATAATTCACAGAAACTATTCCTATTCTTTGAGCAAATCTGATGTACTAGACAATAAAACCCTGTTGTTTAGACAGCCTGTTTAACCTTGGCTCTTGGCTTCATGGGCTGTTAGGTTCCTAGGTAATGATTACAATTCTTCATCTACTAGAGCTCGTGATGTTGTAAATACAGTTGAGTTAATAAGTCACAATTTCCCCCTTTTTTCACTCCTTCCTAAATGCCAGGTAGAGACAAGAGTACTGTCTCTTTGCTGGGTCTGTATGTAGCATTGCATCATATCTCTCCTGCATGTACTTTAGCACAGCACATGAGTGGAGGGGCCATTAATAAGTGTTTAATTGATGACTGACAAAATCAGACAGTTCAATTCTTTTAAAAATAATGACGGGAGAAATAAAAACTGTAAAAATGGGTTTAAAAAAACTGATCTTGCTGTGCGGCAAATTTGTTTTCAGTACAAATTATGTGAAAGCTACTTCACCTTTCTGATATGGAATCCTGAGATAAAACCAAAATGAGGCACTGATATTTTGGAAGGCAGCAGAAATTTTGTTTAAGGCACAGCCTGGGATTTGGAAAGTCCACTTTCAGTTATCAGTTTTGCCATAGTCTTTTGACTGAACAATTTGTCTGCCTTTAGCTCTTCCATGTGCCAGACATGATGGACATTTCCTCTGCCCAATATTTTTTTATTACTTAGATCCTGACCCTCCTGCAGTCAAATACTGTATGTGGTTAGAGAAATGAGAATTAGCTCTTTACTGGAGACTTTATGAACTGTAGCTGTAACAGCCTGGAAAGGTGAATAAAATATTATTTAAAAAATCATTAATTATTAGGAAGGCATGACGGTTTCTGTAATGAGATATGCTGGCCTTTTAAACTGAGTAAGAGAGGTTCTTGAGGGTATGTTACCCCATTTCATTCCTGTTCTGGAGAGAGCCAGAAACACCACCTAGCCCAAGGAAGCTGTGCTACAGAAAAAGTAGAATTAAATAAATCCATATGGCTTGAAACTGAACACAAAACATTATAAAGGGGCAAGGCAATGCCTGACAGTGAGGGGGAAGATAAGGCTTGTAGCTTATTCCAGGTGAAACACACTGCTGAAAGAACATGGGCATCATATACTTTATATTTCCCTGTGGTAGAAGAATTCAAGCATGTTTATATGCATTTCTAAAAAAATCTGGAATCTCCATTTGGTAAGCTGAAAGTCCAGGATATTCTCTTTTTATTTTGGCTCCCAGAATAACTCTTTTCAGGCTTTTGATTTATACTGTAATTATATTCTGGGGTGAGTTCAATATTCCTATAGGAGAAGCTTGGGCTTGCACTGCTCTCTTTGCTTCAGTACAAAGAATATTCAGATTTCTGCTTTTTCATCAATGATCTAAATGTATGTGCTTTCACTATACTTAGCACTATCTCACCTGTCACCATTGATAATTACACATTGTAAAGAAAATTTAACCTACTGTTTGCATATTTATGTTTTAAAAGTAATAATAACTTCTACCAGCCCAATGCATCCCAGTTAGTGACAGCCCTGATACAGCTTTGTTTAGTTAAGACAGGTGAAATGATAATTTACAAGAATTATTATCATCCTCTCTTTTCTCACGAGTCTCTTCTAAGTATAGCCACTTTATTTAGATATCTAAATATCAGTCCTGAAGCAAGCTGTTCAAGCAGCATGCTTGGTAATTCCTGTGTCTAAAAAATGGAGCCCCATGAGAACGTACAGCTGACAGCAGGCACTTGTGCCTCTGGAAAAAGATTAAAAATGTACCTGAGACAGGGAGCAGCCTTTTCGTGTGCCCATCTGGTATCATCTCTGTTTTTGTCCAAACCACTGCATAATCTGAAATTTCAGCACAGCGTGTCTGCCAAAAAGGTAAAACTTGCTTATGTGCTAAGAAACCTGGGCAATAATGTGAAACAGACACTGAGTAGCTCTTTCTGCACTAGATTAAAATGCACTTACCAGGTCTAAATTCCTGGGCCTCAATTCTCATCAGTCTGACAAATATAAACTAAATGACATGAGGTTATACTTTGTGCAACCTTTTGAAAGGAGAGCTCTGGTGCACACTGGAGCTTCTTGCACTGAGATATTGCTCAAGCCAGGCAGTCTTTTAAAAGCCCATATAATCAGATACTTGTTCATGTTAAGTGTCTTGAAGCGAGGCCAAAGGCACTTGATGTCTAAACAAGGTCAATTTGGGATAATTTTCCCCATTTACCATCCAAGAGAGCTGCATAAGGGCTCTGCCTGTTAGCTGCCAGCACAGTAAACACTCACCTGCCCCCTGTGCCTGCAGCCCCAGGGGACAGCACACTGGCAAGGATGGGAAGTGCTGAGCTGGTTGCATTGCTGCTCATACAAAATAGCCTTCTTGTAGAACTCTTATAATAAATACACATTTGCACTTACAGAATATTGTTTTTCCTGGTTGAACAAAGGGATATAGCTCACAATAGGGTGAATTGAAGGAAAATTATTTTATCTACAGGAAATTTAGATACTGAGGAATGCTTTTGTGCAGAGTAGCAACGTTATAGTTAGTGGGGAGAATAAACAGTAGGACAAGTTGTCTCCTATTATTAATATAATTTACATTTAGAGCAAAAAGATGAAGGGGCTTCTCTGTCTTACAAGCTCACTACAAATTCAATAATTACCCCTGTGTAGTGGCTTCCAACACTACACCTCTGCCCACACTTCTCCTGTGCACTTTGGGAGTTTTCACATTGGCATATATGGATTTTCACATTGGCATTTATGGATATACAAGAACACATAAAATTGCACATGTAAATATATACACATATATGAAAGAGGGATTCTAATTTTGTCCCCTGCTGCTACAATCAGTCAAAAAAAGGAGGTGTTTCAGTGCCATTATACAACAGAAGCAATGAAACTGAGTTAACATAAAGAAGTGCTCATAGAGTAAATGAAGCAGGATCCCACCCCAAAGCAATGTCTTTTTTGGTTCTTGAAAAATATGCTCTTGTTTTTTTCTTTTTGCACAGAGGAAGGGAGGCAAGGGATACAGGAAGTTTTTTATTGTTTCAGTTTGGATATAATGGTAAACTCCTGAACTCATCCACAATTCATCACCATGGGATAAATATTCTCAAGAATGAGCCACCCTAGAATTGACTGTGGAACAAACACTTGTTTCTTTCCTTCAAAGCAAACTTGAAATATGGTGATGTTGATATGGAGTGTTATGTGTGTGAATACTGAACTATTAGTTGTAACAATGAGTAAGTGTTGATTGCATTTTTTGAGTGTTTTCTCATGAAAGGAGTTGGTGATTTGACATATTGAGGATTTCTGCTCTGTTATTAAAAACAGCTGCAGAGTATTAGCCTGGGATGAGAGCCACAGCCAACAAGTGGCAGGATACTTGTGACATATGTACCACAAAGGAAAGATTTAATGTCTTAAGTAATAAAAACAACTCACTGAGTCAGAAAAAGAAAAACAAATGTAACCCAAAAAACCCAAAACATGTTTCTCTGAGATTTTTTTTTCCATGGGATTTAGAAATTACAAGAAATCATGAACTAGATCTGTAAAAGGTCACTTTTAATTTGCTTTCATGGTTATGCAAAGGTATGACCTTGTTGTGTTTTCAGAGCAGTTCATCATTCTCCAGAGAGAGATTAAATAAAGAGGAAACTTACCTCTGGCAGCTAAATCAAGCCGTTTAGATTTTAGACCATCAGCTCCAGCACACTTAACAAGATTAATATGCAGGAGCTCCTCCCATGTCTATTCAGAGAGAAGGAAGAAAAGGGCAAATGAGGGAATGAATTAAAATCATTAGGGCCTGCAAGAATGAAAGGCAAGCATTCCAAGTAAGCAAGTATTTATTAGCACGAGGCCAGTTTTAGAACTAGTGAAATGATGCATTCATCAGCAATGGCAGAAATATTTTTGGAAAGACCACTTTCTGCATGTTTGTGTGCCACTCACCAGACCAGTCCTCAGCTCCTGGCCTTCACATTTCCCTGTCAAACATTTAAGGACTCTCCCTCTCCCAGCAGCTAGAAATTATCTCGTGTCTTGGTACATCTTACAACATATTTACTTTGATCTGAGGACAATCAATAATAAGAGACTATGCTTGACAAAAGCCCTGTCTCTCTGTGACTGGTCCCAGATGATGTTTTACAAACAACTTAGCAAGTTTCTGCAGCATTCACTCTATATTGATTTCTAAAGTACTCTCTAAGTATATCAGTGGATTTGAAAAGCATGGGCATCAGGCAGGACGAAGAGTAGGGATTTATAAGAAGAGAGGAAAAAGAAATCTTTTTAAAACTGACTGCAAATGAGAACAGAACATACAAAGGCTAAGTGGATGGGAAGCACACTCCCTTTCAGACAGCTGTGGAGCAGTAGCCTGGATATTGTACACGTGGGATACAAAGCAAAAAAATCCAGCTTACAGTGAAAGGCTTGGACTGGTTTAGCAAAGAAGGTGAGACAAAGTCTTGCTGTATTTAAAGCTAATAGAGGCTTTCATTCTGTAAATTTTTGGGGCGAAGGGTCATAAGTCCAAAGTTCATGGTGTGTGTGTTCATCTAGAGAATGGGACTGGTGAGAGTAAACACATGCTATAAAACCAGAAAAAATGCCCTGCAGAGTCAGACCAACAGTCCACTTAACCAGGAATTTATCTCGAACAAATAGCAAGAGAAGGCTTTTTATTCCATCATTCTCTTCTAGCATCCATAATGGTTTTATTAGGGATATTTGAGATTACAATGCTGTCTTTTTCATGGCTTTTTTCATGTCTTTTTTTCATGTCTTTTTGCAGACCTGATGTCCATGAATTTGTCCAATCCTTTCCTGAATCTTTTATAAAAATACCTCTATCTGCAACCCTCTGTGGCAGTATATTCCAAGAAGTGCCTGTTTTCTCTGCAAAAAGAAAGTACTTATTTTAATGGTTTAAACTAATCTTTCACTACTTTCAAATTGCCTCAAAAATACCATAGTCATGGTACTGAAGGGTTCAGTGAGCAGAAGCTCCACATTCACTTCTGAGCCTAAAGCTGGGAATTCACTCTTTATGGCAAAAAGAAGAAAATCTCTCTTTGACTTCATCATAGGTTAAGACAAAATGACTGTGGGTAGTCATAAGGAGTTGATAAGAGGAGCACTTTCAGGGTGCTGCAGGATTTATAACTAAAAAAATACCTAATGCAGCTGAAAAAAGGATTCTCAAGACAATAGGAAAGTAAAACTTGTCACTTCTTGTCAGCTTGGGAGGTGAGCTAGACTGAAGGTGGTAAAGTACAGCCACAGCAAAAGGGGTGTATGGAGATCCAGGTTTGGGTTTTCTGCTGCTGGAAAAAGCAGCAAATGCTGAAACCAAACAGATGTTGGAGACCTTTCAATACTGCAATGCAAAAACCCCTTTGTAATCCCTGAAGACACAGTAGCTGTGTTGGAAATAGCCACCATTGCTGTGTTGGAAATTTGCAGTGTCCTGAGACACCCACATGTGTGAGGATGTGAAGAAAAAAGCTGAAGAAAAAAGCTGGGCACTTTGACACATGCTGTGCCAAAGTACATATGATGTAATCATTTTAGTTGTGCTTAATACAGGATTACATCTACCCTGCCTTTGATTTCATTTTGAGTAGATAACAAAGCTTTTGAGCTGATGACTGGTGACTTTCAGAAGGTTGTACTAGATTGGACTTCTGCTGAGCAGTACTGATGTGATGAACACCCTCCCCTGTGTGGAGATAAGACAGCAAACCCTCTCTTAGACAAAAGGATTTGAAGTGAATCGTGCCCCAGTTTCTACTTGTGAGAGCAGAGAGTGGCACAGATCAAATTCTGCTGGCGATCAGCACCTGTTGCTCAGGGAGAGCCAGAAGGATGGAGTAGAGGAGATGAAGCAGGATATCAGTTTTCAATTCAGTCATACAAAGTAGATCCCATCCCAGAGACACAAATGCGTGTTTATTTCATTACAACTAGCTCAACTCAGCACTGAGCCTCCTCCTGATGCATTTTGTATCCTCAGTGAGAAAAATGTTGATTTTCCCTCTTAAATTTGCTGCAAGGGCAAAAAATTGCCTTCCTGTGTGAGAGAATACCAGATATTTTGTCAATATAAACCAAGCAGAGTAGTACTTCTTCATACCTCTTGGGTTTGTTCAACTTTATAATGAAACTAGTTCTTCGTCAAAACAGGTCAGTGTGTGATTAAGTAATGGGCAATATATTTATGGTTCTGTTGTCAGGAAAGTTTAAAGATAATCATATCTGAGTTGTTGTGTTTATTTTTTCTTAAGTGATTAATTTCTGCAAAATATCCCCAATCCAGTTATGTAATTTCCTACAAACACTGTTTTGTAACCATGGGTCTGATTCACCACTGCATCACTCCACTTTTATACCAGTGCCAGTCTAGCTGATTGATTTTCAGAAGGGTTATATCAGCATAAAGCTGTAGCAGTGGAGTTGTGAATCAGACTGAAGCAGGGGCAGCTACTCCAGGCAGAAAAATTCTTTGAAGAAACCCAACAGTTAGAAGCATTGACAAGGCCATTGCATCCATAGATGGCTTTCTGTCATCTCTGGCTGCGGGAAAGCACCCCCTGGGTCCTGCAGCTTCACAGGTCCACTGAAGCTACAACTCCAATTCCCAGCACATGAGTTCCTCCCACCCACATCTCCTCCAGCTTGGCTCATTTTTAGCCTTTTGCCAGGAGGGGATGAAAGAATGAATCTTAATGAGTATTTTTTTAAAAGGTGGTATAAATTCAGAACAGCCATGTTAAATGGTGAGGGCTTGGCCTTTCCTAAAGGTTTTTAGAACTTCAGTGTCCAATGCAGAATAATTTTTCTGGCTTCTGCATGGGACTGGCATCTTTTCTATCTGCATCTCCTATATAGAGCTGGTCTGGGATATTGGAGGCCAGTTATTATTTCTGTGTGTGCTGTGGTGGCTGGGGCTCAGGACTCTCCTCCATGCTGTGCCTGTGGGGCTGAGAGGGGACCCCCAGCCTGAGGAATGCTGAGCTCTCCCCCTTTTCCCCCAGCTGGCTGCCTTGTGGGATGTGCTTGGAGAACATGAGATCATGTGTTAGATTAAAATCCCTCTCCTTCTGCTGCTGCAACTCTGCTGTGGAGAGATGGATTTTAAACGTGTCAGTGTGATCAATCAGATGCTTTTTAATGAGTCTAAGACTGCAAGAAGAGACAGAGGCAAGGAATCACTTATCTCTCAGGAATCAGACAGTGATTATAATTACATATGGAGTTTTTCCTGTGTACCAGATTTGTTGATAAATTTGCTTCACCTTTTTCTGTTTCTAACACAAAGGATTAGTGGAGGATTTCCACTCATAAGAAAAAAAGCAAAAAGGAAAAAGAAAAGACCCCCTAAAAACACCACCACCAAAAAAATCCTTCTTTCTGGATTCAAAACCTTACAATACAAATAAAAATATTGGCCTCTCAGTATATTTTTTACAATGTTCTTATCTATTTCTCCACAAGAAATAATCCTGTGTTTCTAAATTTTCTAAGAGATTTCAGCTGCTGGACATGTCAAGAGGAAACATTCTTCCTGCCTTCATTCCAGTTTTGCCAGCTAAGAGTTGATCCAGCAAATTGCACGTTACCAGAGCATGATGTATTGGTCACTTGAAGGGCAAGATACCTACTAAATAGTTTTCACTGTGAAAATATTTTTCTGCTTTTAATTTGCTCACAGTACCCAGTTCATGCTTCCTGCTTAGTCATGGTTTGTTTCTTTGTGAATTCTTTTGTTGTTTAAAAGGTTCAGTGAAAGGTTTCCTTTCCTATTTAGGCTCCTCCAGCTACTCTGCTTGTTCTCTTTGTCCACATAAAGAATGTATTCTTCAGTGGTTTTCCAAGCTGGATTACACTCTAGATGATGATCTTTAGGAAGAGTTTTCATTTCATCATCACCATTTCTCAGCCAGCCTGTTAGGGCAGCTCAGTAAGAGCTGCTGGTGTGCAGAGACCACAGAATATCTGCAGCCCCCTGTTTGTCCATCTCCATCTGCTGGAGCTTGTTCTGTACATGGTGTGCAAGGTCTTTGCAGGGCTCCCATTTTTCTTCTTTGTGTTTATGACTGAGAAAGACATGGCCTGGCTTGGTGCAGTGCATGCCAAATGAGGCTGGTGCTCCAGGCCCCTGGAGTCAGAGCTGCATGGTTAAACTGGACTTGCTGAATGTGAAAAAGATCCACTTTAAACCCTCTGGGGTTTATCTTTGTGGGCTCTGTTGTTCTGTGGCTGGGAATTGCAGTACCTAAGGATCCAGTAAGTGACAAAGATTCTCTTGTAGCACTCAAAATTGGGATAAGAGGGCTTTCTGGAAGAAGTTCTGATTTCATCCAGAGAGGCTTAATCTAACACATAGAAATATATAAAAAATTTAAACTAAACTAAACTAAATTAAAATACATTATTGACCATTTATTTCAATGTGGGCTCACAGAAAGACATACCTGTTTACTAGAGATCTGTTTCCTTAATGATGTCTGAAAGAGAAGCTGACAAAATTTAAAACTAACAAGTTGACTTCATTTACATTTTTAGAGTAACAGACACTACAGGATTTTGGTATATTCCTGGAGAAAGACTCACCTGACATCATGTTTGAGAAATTTTTCAATTGGGAAGGCCTATATTTATTTTTTGGAATAAAGAGGGAAAAAAGAACATGGAAAAAAAAAAAAAGAGAGACTGCCCTCAGTGATGATATATAATATTTTTAGAGAAATGTCACTGTTCAAAACTCACTTTTTATGTTTATTCATAAACCAAATTTATTTTGATAAGAAAATAAAAGAATTCTGATGTTTTACATTTATGCTCTCCCATATTCTCTGTAATCTCCTAGCACTTCTGCTCTAAATTTTTTCAGTGTTATCATTTCAATTACCTTGAAGCTTCACAGAAGGAAAGATGGAGGTGCACAGAGGAATTCACCAACTCAGAAGGTGAGCATCCCTTACACAGGGAGCAAACCCACCTAAGAAACGTGGCTGACAGTCAAAAAGGGACCTGAAAAGACTTGTGCAGCTTACATGACACTTTTGGACAAAGGGGTTTAATTGCCTGTAAAAAGAAACTGTGAAACCTTCCCAGCTGCCCCTGAGTTGAGTTCTTCTTTGGTGTTAACTGAAGAGAATCCAAATTGGCTTTCCCTGAGGGGTCTCCATGAGTTGTGAGCTAAAGCTCAGTAAGTGGAGACAATATGGAGATTCAGTTCAATAAACTGCTCTGTAGAGTTGCACTCAGTCCAGATGGGATCAGAGGAATTGTAAAATCCTGGGGGGAACTAAATTCAAATTTAATTCTCAAAGCTTTCCTGAAAGATTCCAACAAGGTCTGGCTTGCAAAAACTGCAGTTACAGCCATTAATTCTTTAAGAAGGGCACTGCTGTGACAATTCCCCTCTCCTCACTTCATAACCCAGCAGTTTAGCCCTTGGCTCTCTCTCTCACCCCCAGTGCTCAGCTCCCATTTTCTGAAGGGACTGAATCCTGTAACCCTGCCTGTGCCCACAGCTGCCTGTCTCAAGGGCAAGGCTCACCTCATTTTTGCCTTTTTCCCTTGAGGATGTTGTTGGGATGCTCTCAGGCCTGAGGTGGGAATGGGCTCGGTTGGCACCATGATGCTCAAGACAGCCTTCCTGGCTGTACCCTGGCCAGCAAGGGAGGGCACCCACCACGTCCCGTGGCCCACCAGGCCCTGGAAGAACACCTGACACCTGTGGTGTGGTAAGGACAACACGTTTGCGGTGAGGAAGTGCAGGAGTGCCTGGCAGGTACCCTTGGACAACAACAATGACACCTTTTAAATATCTCGTTACCTTATTTTCCACTTCTTGTTGTTTTCTTTGGCCATCATTGCCCCTCTCCCTCTCCTCCCCAATCCTCTCCAGTCAAACAACCCAGACTCATTCACTTTTTTGCTATTGGTTCAATTTTTACTACTGGTTCCATTCTTACTACATCCATAGCCCAGTCAGTATTCCTGACCCCATTAGTGGCACAGTTAATCTCAGCTTTATATCCTGTGGCTGCTGTTGGTCTTGCCCAAGGTCCCAAAGCTCCTTTGCAGGGAGGTTTGTCCATCTCTCACGCCTCTTCCTCTGAACCACCTGTGAAACTCAGCCATTCTTCATGGTGCATTGGAGCTGAGGCCAGGGCAGTCACTGTCCCTCAGCTCTGACAGTGCCAGCTGCTTTCCCTGCTTGGGGTGAGTTACCAGCTCCCATCTGGAACTGCCAGGCTTTAACCTTTGGTTAAAGCTTCACATAATGCTCACCAGTCTGAAACAGCAGCCTAAAGCCATCATCACTCTACAGCTAATAAAAATCAGAATTCATGGAACTCTGGACTGAATGAGCTTAGGTGAACAGGGAGAAATAGAAGAGACCTTGCTTTTTCCATGTCCATATATGATGGAGGAGTTCTTTGGTATTGTCATTATAAGCATCTTTGGCATAACCCAAATACTCCATCAAATCCAACAACACAGCTGAGGTGAGGACTTGTGCTTGTGCCTTGAGATGCCTTTACTCCTGCTGCCAGTGAAGACATCTCCAGCAGGAGCTCACAGGTCACTGGGCTCAGATTGAAGTGCAAAGTGGAATCATGCCTCAGAGAAAGAGATGGAAAGGGTCTGGCTGTTTTCATGGTTCTTTATCTGTCAGCTGGGACGTATTGCAAAGCCATGACACAACTCAGCCACAGCTGGTCTGACCTCATTCCTCCTAGGCCTTGTCATCTGACAAGCAGCCAAAACACTGAGATTGAAACAACAGTTTCTTCTGGGCCAGTTGGAAATGCTCTGTACACAAGGGTCATTCCCTGGCTGTGACACATTTCAACAAGGGGACATGAGCTGCCTTGGTGCCAGATATGAAGGTAGGAGAGAGCAGAAGCATTGAACCAGATTCTGTCACACACTCCTCATCTTCCACTGGGGCTGGCTGCCTTGCAGGACTGCTGATGTCAGAGAGGATCATTCAGCTCTTCCAAGCTCAACTTCTCACCTGCCAGGAGGGCTCTACCAGCCAGGGATTTGCTTAGCACAGCAAATGTAACCAAGGGGACAACCTCGTTTATCACAGGACTCATTCATCCAACAAGAACTCAGTCCAAAACTCTTCCTCAAACCATTTTCCACACCTTTTACTGAGATGACAACTTCAAATGTTATACACTGGAAGGGTGAAATGCATAACATGACTGAATAATAACCAAAAATGTTGCCAAAGTTCTGTACCTTTTAGCTACCATCTGTATGTTTGGAAACTGAAGAGGAGGCCTTCACAAGGTGAAGACATCACCCATTGGAGGAAGCATATCCAGATCCATGGAAAACAGATCACTCATGCAATAAAACTATTTTAAGTGCCATATCCTGACAAGTACTAAAAAGACAGAGGCACAAACACAGCTACAGCTACAGCCAAAAATTTTCACAAGTCTAATTTCAGCTTGGATTGAAGGGTGATTAATGTAAGCTTTGTCTGTTATTTTCTGTAACCACACAGCTCCATGAGCACACATCCGCAGTTAAACCACTTGGTAGATGGGCTAGGGGAGAAGGGACCATGAAATTCCTTTTTCTTTATTTTTTATCTTTTCAGAGTTTTCACATTCCAGCAGCTAGAGGTTTTGGTTGCTGTCAGTTTCCTTAAATGCTTCTGGGTCAAGAGCCAGTATTAGAAATTATTTGAACAGTCATTCTTTTTAAGCAAGAAGACACTCACAGCAGCTGTGATACAAGAAAATCTGTCTCAGAGCAGCTTACTGTGCAAATGCAGTTCTATCACAATTATTTCAATAAGAACATACTGTATTGTCCATAATTACATCCATATTAGGAGGAAAAAAATTAGCTAAGCTGTTCAGTTACATGCCAAAACTATTTCCTGTGGGATATTTATTTTGACTAATGTTAGGGGAAAAAAAATGAAACCAATCTGGCCTGGTTTAAAGTACTTGATTTTTCTTTCATGTTTGATGGAGAGAAACGAAGAAAGTGAACAATTTATGTAAAGCCACTGCTAGGTTTTAGGGTGGGAAGAGTTTTTAGGGTGACAAGAGTTCCTCCCTCTTGGCAGAGAGAAGGAATTCATACGTGCCAAATGAGACAAGGTTACTGTTCTTAGGGAGAGGTATTTTTTCCCTATCTACCACAGCACTTTTCTGTGGTTTGACACAATGCCAGCATTCACTGGGACAAAATCCTATCTCCTGATGTACCAACTGCTATTTGGCTTTGGGTATTTGGAAATATGCTCTTGTTGCTACGGTGATCTCAATATAAGTCTGGTTTCTTGCCTACTTTCTTTTTCTTTGGTTGCTGTTGTTCTTAACTGCAGACCAAAATAACAGATCATATCACTCCCAAATGAGATAAGTCATAACTAGCTAGATACTCTTTGGGAAAAGGCACAGGGCTGCTACAAACCCTTGGCTGACTGTAATACTGTCTTTAAACCTGTGTCACCAGATTCTACTGTGAAATAGAGGGAGAAGTTTGTATAAACTTAAGAGTTCCAGTAAGAATCATTGGCAGACTACAGTTCAGATTCAGTTTCCCTGAAAATTTTACAGGGAATTTTACACAATTATACACAATTCTACTTTTATTTTTTTTTTCGCTCTGAGGCTTGCCTCCCTGAAACACTGCTTTCTAAAACCAAGACAAACAAACAAAAAAAATCAGTTTGACCATTATGAACCCTGAAATTTGGTCCTATAAATTATCACTGCACAGTTGTTAAGTATTTGTGAATTCTCCATCAAGTAGTTTGAAACTGTAAAGCACTAGGATGGTTTGTGATAAGATTGAGGATTTGGTAGCATGAAGAGTAAGGATTGATCAAGATTGAGGAAGCATATTTCATTAAAAACAAGGCATTTATATTCCCTTTCCAAAAACAAGTATTGAAAAATCTACATTCAAATTCTTTCTCTCCTGCATTCTGGTAATGAAGACCCTCACTACAACATATCTCACTATTTGTTCCACTCCCCTAATCAAACTGCAGCAGCATCATGGTTCTTCCCTTCTTTCATTAACCCCCTATGGCAAAACATTTGAAGAGGTGTCAGTCTAAGGGAGCTTTTTCCTTTGCAGATTGAAACTGGTTTTTGTTCAAAAGGGTTCATTCAGAGTTAGATGAATCACCTTATTTGAAGTGGCTGTATAGCAGGTGTAGACAATAATTCAGTATCTCCTGGTTTGGAGAGCTGACCAAAAAGGCATCCTGTGCCTTTGGATGTCCATGGATGAAACCCAGTTACATGGAAAAGCAGGAATCTGCCTGTGCTACCCCCACGAGAACAGCACAACAGAGCAAGGGATATTGCTGTTTGAAGGAGAGAAATCATTCGGGGAGAATAAAAACTTGTTGATGGTGAGAGGGGAACTCTCTAGCTTTGAAGAATTTGGAAAAGCCTTGGTGTTTTTCCAAACCTTTGAGAAACCACTCCATCAGCAATTGCTTTGATTCAGCCTTACGGGAGAGAAGAGTTCAGAGTCAAGGATGTGAGCCCATTTACACAAGAAGAAAGGAACTCTCCTAGAAGGGTAATTATGGGAGTACCAGAAGGCAGGCTCAGCCCTGGGCACAGCCTGTGACAAGTGCTCACTGCTGTCCCTCTCACACTGCAGGAGCTCAGCCAGGATGCCACTGCACCTGGGCCAGTGCTTCATGTTGGACAAAGTTGTTTCACTGTCTGCCAAATCCACATCTCCCCCATTGGCTTCAGCACCTGTGAAGGAGCAGGGTAAGTCTGGAAAATTTTAACTCTAGATGTTTCAGAAAAAGGTCTTTTGATTTAGGGATGTGCAGACATTAACAAAACAATCTTATGTGTGTCTTTCTGGTGCACTGGAGTGTGTGATGCTGTGACTGCTGTCCCCAGGCTGAAATGCTTCCCCCACAATTGATCTTTTTGTTAGGAGCATTACACTGAAACCGAGGAGCCTGGGCCACTTTCCAGCTTTGTCACAGATGTCCTGTGTGACCTATAACAAGCTGCTTGGTCTCACTGTGTGTTACTTTGGAGACTGGAGGGGGATGCTTCCCTATCCCAAGGGACATTTGTCAATACACATTAATCAGTCTTGTGCAAAGCTGTTAATGGATACTGGGACAGGGGTGAAAGTGAACACCACTGTTCCATTTCTCATGGCATAATTCCATGGGAAATGTTGATTGTTCTTTCAGACCAGCCTTCCTAAGAGTGAATTAAGGCAGGTGATGCCTTAAGAGAGCTTCTTTTCTTTGTTCACCTTTCTTCCTTCTTCCTCCTTCTTGATTTATTTTTTTTGTTTTCTCGGCTTGTCATTCCTCTGTTTCTTTTCATATCTATCTACTTTAGGCATTACTTTTCATTACTCAGCTATTTTCTCCCTCTGCCATTTATTCCTTCCCAATCTTTCTAATATAGATGTGCATTGGACTAGGAAATGAGGAGTTTTGCTCACCCCTTGGGCTCTCTTGTGTGCCTGCAGAATAAATAGAAATACATGTTGAAGTACTTTTCCAATCTCCTGTTTAATGCACACTCACATTATAATAATTATTTTGATACCGATTTTGCTGTGTTTCAGGGAGCTGTTACCTGAACAGTTATACAACAGTGATCTGTTTGTTTGGGTAAAATTGTGGTGAGGTGATTCAGAGTTATGGTGTGCATATATGCTGAAATGCTGGGTTTGGGTACATGGAGGACAACTGTGTGAGAGAGAATATGTGTTTATGCTAGAAATTTTTCATGCTGAAATTGATATCGTGGCAAAAAGCCTAACAGAAATACCAGAGACAAACCTTCTCCTCACAAACATCTTCATCAGAACCTTCAGCACTCCTGTCCAGGAAGGGGATTTTGCCTCTCTGTCACGTAGGGTATAAGGGGGCAGAGAGGATAAATTATGTGAATTTAACGTCTGTGTTGTCTTAAGTGAAAATGAAACACGTCTTTAGCTTCTTCAGCTGTTCTTTTCTTGGTGAGTGCATCTTTTAGGAGGTGTCAGTGTGAAACAGCCTGCCCAGATGGAATTCCACCTTCTCAATGCATGACTGGTTGTTTAAAGCCACTGCTGAGTCTGCAGTGCTGTGCAGGGATGGTGGTGTGTCTGCAAAGCAGAGAGTGAGAGGGAAAACAGGAAAAAAGATAAGTACATTACTGGTGTGTACCTTTGCCTAGTGATATCTTGAATAGAAATAGGGGAAAAAGTTAATAAATATAATTAGTGACTTACATTGGAATAGACAGGGCTATTTAGTTGACTTAGTTTTTATTCAGTAGCTTCAGGGATTCTGCTGCAACTGCTACTCTTACAGGTTATATGTCTGTGTAAAAACTATGCTGGAAATTTTATTCCAGACCTTCTTACCCTATTGGCAGCACTCTCAATTCAGTACAGTTTGTTTGTTCATTCTGCTCTGCCTCTGCTTTCTGCTTCAAGTAACTTATCTGAAGGCATGGGCCATGAACACGAGGATGCTGCTCCTGGAAATAACCTCAAACACTCACTTCTCAGATACTGTATTTGACTCTCTTCTGCCTGCAAAATTTGCCTGGAATAGCAAAATTTGCAAGTTTATGCTACCCACAATGTGTCAGAATCAGTTAAGTAACACAGTGCCCCAGTTCCTATTGAAAAACAGGAGGAGAAAAGCAAGAAAACCAAAAGGAACAGTATGATTTTTTTTCATGATAGCTTCTTATCTTTTGCAAAATTCCAGTACAAATTTCCTGTCCTCTGACACCCTAAGCAGATGCAACTTGTAACTGCTCTGAGCATGACAGTGTCCAATACTTTGTGTAATGGCTGAAAAGCCTGCAGTTTGTAAACATTCTAAATCAAAATAACATTCCTGAAAAATCTGCTTATAAAAGATTAAAGTGCCAGGTTTGATTTTGAATTTTTTGATACAATACGCTCCAAGCAAAAACCTTACATCTGAACACACTGACACTTTGTGCATATTAGTAATATTTACTAGAATTTTTCAAATAAACTATATTAGTGTGTGTTGTCAAGAACAGAGTTGTGGGTCCAGTGTCCTGAGAGTTTCAAGGCATTCAAAATTTGCCTCCTGGCTTTGTGGCTTAGCTAATGGCTTGTTCACAATGCTGCCAAGATCTGTGTAAGCTGTTTGACTTGCAGAACAAATGGAGCCAAATCAAAGCCATATCTTTATGCCAGCACTGATTTTCTTCAAATGTCTTGTCTGTAGCATCCACAGAAGCATTATGCTAGCTGAATATTTGGGAGGAGATTGAGACAAGGGGGTGATTTGCTTTTCTGTATAGATTTTATCCAGCTTCAGCTTACAAATCACATTCATGTTGGACACTTGCTGACACTGAGATGCCACAGAAGGCAAATCTTATAGAAAGGGTCTTACCTACTGACCATATCTGAATCATCTATCCAGAAAAGGCAACAGCAAAAAGCAATCAAATGGTTTTTCGTTTGATTTTTTGAGGGAACAAATACCTGAGTTTCCTGAGCTGTTCATATTTCTTTTAAAAAGGATATTAAGAGAGGGGAGAAAAAAAAAAAAAGAGAGAAACATTAGTTGGTGGGCTGATTGTGGCCTTGAATATTTTTGTCATCCCAAGAGCTGGCCTTAGAGAGCCTCAACAAAGCTGTAATTGGGTCTGTGGGTTTCCAAGGAAACAAGACTAATTAGAGTGTGACTGGTGGGGAAATACGGTCTGGCAGGTAGGGTTCTGACCGAGGAGCTGGGAGGGAGGGGTGTTATTCCTGCTCTCACCTGTCAGGGGTGAGATTTGGCAGGTCACTCACACCTCTGGAGCTGCAGGGTTTGCAGTGCTCCTCTCTGCCCTTGAAGTGCAGCAGGGAAGCCCTTGAGAGCAGCAGCACCTGCACCACAACACAGCACCCTGTTCTGGCTGGTGCCTCTGGGTGCTGCTGTAACCCATGTCACCACACGACTCTTCAGCACAAAAATGCTGTTTGGATCATTCCTCTGACATGTTTTATATCCTTTTGCCAGGGATTTACAACCTAAGTCACCCAGCGACCTTTAAAACCTGTGACTCTGGCTGGAGATCCCATGAGGATTTTGCTGCTTCTCTCTCTCACAGCATGTCTGCACAGTATCAGTCTTTGGAAGGCTTCTCAAGCTTCACACCCCCTCCTGGAGGCAGTGGTTGTCTGATATCCACCTGATTCTCCTCTCAGGTACCAGCAGGCTCTCCTAACTCAGCCTTACAATCTCTGACCCACCATGCAGACCTGCAGCTCAGCCTGCAGCCAGACACTGGGAGCCAGGCACCTCTGCCTTTCCTGCTGCTTTCCTGCAGACATTTTTTTCCTTGCTCATAACACTTGAGAAAAGTGGAGTGAGGCAGCAGTGCAGGCAGCTCTCCCCAGAGGACCACAGCCTGTGGTAAATGGTGTCTATCCCCATCCCACTGGTGTCTGCACTGAAAACCAGGCTGGCTAATGAGAGTTTCAGCAACAACAGTAAAATTCTGTCTTCTACCCCCCAGTATGACCTCTGCTGACTTGTGCTGGCACGGTGGCTGGAGCTGTCACTTGCATCACTGAGATCTGTCCCTGCAGGATCACAGCAGCCATGGCAGCTGCCTGTCTGAGCTCCAGCTAAAGGAGTCCCTGTTCCCAGCAACTTCAACTCCTCTGATCAATGAAGAAGAAAATGAGAAATATCACAGCCCTCATCTTTCTCAGGCTTGCCAAGATGGCATATTCTCAAAAATAAGAAAGACTGTAGCTACTTGTGGCAAGACAGTGATGAAGGGGATAATTGGACAAAGAAAAATGAGCTACTAGATAAGAGGTGGAGAAAAAAGGGAATTAATAGCCAGGATAGAAACAAGATGCTTCTTGGCAACAGGAGAAAGTGGGGGAGAAAAAATGGAGAAATGTTCAAGTATAAAGAAATAGAGAGGTCAGAGGTAGTAAGGTCAATGGTGAGGAATGGAAAGTTAATATCCCTTGGCAGAGGATCAAGGGACACCTGACAGGAGACTGCAACAGGCATGATCCTAAAGTGGAGCACTCTCCTTTGTACATCAGGCAGATTCCTGCCCTATTTTATATGCACTTAATAATTTATTTTCCACTGACTAATCTTTTAATACAAGTAGTAAGTAGTGTTTTGAATTGTTTGGCTTAGAATTTCTCATGCATTAACCAGTTGCTCACTAATTACATTTACTCACTCCTAACAGTTCACAGTGATTTACCTGGGAATTAATTGGATTTTGTTTTCAGCTCCTTGTCATCTTTAATGAGATAACAGCTGTCCAGGCCTGAGTAGACAAACATAGGTGGCAACAGGCTCTATTTTCATAAGTGTAAGTACAAAACTAAACTGCAAAGTCACTGTAGTGTTGACAGCAAAGAGAAGGAAACCTTACCAATGGCAAAAACATAAAAAGGAGATAAAGTTATTAACCCAACACATAGGCTCGCAGTTCATGTCTCAGAGAGGGATTTTTTTAGCCTCTGAACAGATAAGACTTTATTGAGCCACAGCTCTCAGGACTACAGTTACTTGCTAAAATATGAACCTAAAAATTTCTGAAGGGTTTGACAGGAGATTCAAGCCTTTTCTGAATAACAGGTTAATAATTTCTCCAAGCACTCTATTTCTCCTTTTGCAAAAATAATACAAATGCAAAACTCTTTCAGATTTAATCTCAGTGCAATAGAGACCCTATTTTAATAACCGGTTTACCTGTAGGAGCTGCTTTACAGCTGGTGTTCTCTGAAAATAAGCACTTCTATGCTTCTTCAGGGTGTAAAGATACTGTATGAAAATACAATGTCCTACAGATTTACAATGCTATCCTACCCTCCTACTACTGATAATTCATTAGAATGGTATGGTATGGTATTAAAAAAATGGAATTTTTGTATCAATACATATGACAGTGACAGTAATATCACAGGATTCCATTATGATCTGTATTGTTATGATGAATACGCAATTATTTCACTAGGCTAAGATACTCTTTCTAATGATTAGTTAAATTACTGCTTAGCTGCAATAGAAGTCTCCTGAGATTGTACATGACATCCACAAGGATACAACACAAATTAGTAGTGGTTAGTTCAGTGCCTGATTTCAGATGAATCAGAAAGATAAGGCACCTAAACTGTTACTGCAGTGCACTGCAAGTCATTACTACTTTGTTGCAGAAGCATTCATCATAGTCAATTTTTCGTTGTGAACTAATGCTTTGGTCTACAGGAATACTTTCAGGCTGATACAAAGCCTTTTGAGGAACCTGTAAAAAAATGATTTGATAAATTTCTGCCAGGAAAACAGGGCAAACACAGATGCTTCTGGAGGTGATCAGAAACACCTGTCCCTGAGATAAATCTGTTGCGAAACTCCGTGGCAGTGTCTGTTGAGATCCCATTCAGAGCCACCTGCTTCTGCTGGTCCCTGACATAACTTGGAAATGGTTCAGGCCTTAGATTGCTGTCAGGATGCTTGACCAGGCTGTATAGATGATACTGGGAGGCCTCATTGCTTTTGTTCCTTCTGGTACTCCACAATGTTTGTCTCCTCGTGTGTCATGGCAACACGTCTTTCAGCAGAGCTGCATGAATTCAAAATAAGTAAGTAACAAATAAAAACAGCCTGTTATTCAGGCTTGTCTAGAAAAACTTAATGCTGACATAATATTTTCCCCTTTAGTATTAGGATTTATCTGCATAAATAAAAACAGTGATGGTAATACAGGATGAGAGTCTATACCAGCTTCCCTGAAAATAGGAACAAGTACCTACAGTGGATCAGAGAGGTAGGATAGATGTTGCTAATGGACTTAAGGTACAAGAGATGTACCTTTCCCTATTTCCCATAACATAGATTCAAATTCCCAAGAATGTGTGCTCCTTCCAAGGCCTCTGCATGGCAGAACTTATGCATAGTTTAAGAAATAAATCCACATTTCCTTTATATGATTTATTTTCCTCTAAGTTTCTTTTCTTTTGTTTGTCATCACATTGTCACTAAAACTAGTGACACTAAAAAATTTAGTGTATTCACCATTTCTCTGCTGAATATACAGGACTTTAGAGAATCACTTTTAAACCCTCATTTTAATGTTGCTTGAAAGCATTCAGGGATTGCAGCAAAAATATTCCTCATGATCTTAAATAGGCAGTGGGAAAATATGGTGTGGAAATAAATGATCATATGGGTTCTCCACTGGCTCACCAGTTTTACAATAATGATTAGAAAAAACCCTGCACATCAGTGACACAAGCATTAACTGTAAATATAAGTTGACACCGGCACTTTCTAAAGGCTTTGTAAGATTCAGTGTAGTGAATATTTATGAAAATTGCTATGAATATCCCAGCTTTATACAGGGGCATAGTGCAGTTTGCAGGAATATTAGCCTGGGGAAGATGAATAGACCAATTGCCATTTTGGCTAAACAGGTATAAAACTGGAATAACATGATTGCACCAAGAGGAACTTGATTATATCAATGGGACCAATATTTGTTTACTGCTATAGAATTTCCTAGGTCATCTTCTGTAATGTGGAAATTTGGATGCTTCCCTTTAATGTGTTTCTTCTGTAATGTGGAAACACACTTTCAAAATAGCAGTGTATATTTGACAGCAGTGTGCTTAGGGAAGGCTGATCTTACTGAGATTGTTAGCCCTACAAGATATGCTACAGCACATTTCCTTTATAGTATTACATTGTGTAAATTGCTTAAACTCAACTCACCTGTCAAGATAAGTGGAAAAAATCTAATCTGAGTGGGTTCATTAAAAGGTTCTATTGATGCTTTTTAGGTATTAGCTTTAAATAGTTTGTTAGTAGACTCCTGTCATTGGTGCAAAGCAAGAAGACCTATTGCAATGAACTTTTCTGCAGTACAGTGAATGAATCTCACATGAGGCCTATATTTTCTTTCATTTGAACCGTGATAGTTTTTCCTCTAAATGGATTGGGAATTGAAAACAACTCATAAATATCCAAAATTATTCATGCCAGACTAACAAATGATGGGAGACAGTTCTACATAATCTGTCAGAGCACAAATCTGGCAAGTACTTGCCATGAGGCTGTATTAATATTTGTCAGTATGCATAGATTTAAATTTACAGCTAGATTTGCTTAGTAGTTTGCTCATTCCCTAAATGGAGAAGAATCTGGTAAAAGACGAGGCCCTGCTTTCTGACCAAGGGCTCCTTCCCCACAAAGCTGTGCAACCACAGGAAGCTGCAAGAACAGTCTGTATCCATTGTCTTCAGTGTCAACACTTATTAAGGACAGCACTCTGTGCCTGATCTTTGAAAACCCCTAAGTGACATAAATGATACCTTAAAAACTGTGTAAAAGAAACTTTTTCAGGTGGTTTAGAGGATGGACTTCTGACTTAGAGGAGTTCTTGTTTAAAGGCCTTTGCAGAAGAACATTTTGCTCTTCACTTTTTTAGGTATTACTGCCTGAAACAATTCTTGCTAAAAGACATCAGTTTCTAGTCAGGGAACATCTGGTTTCGCACTTACAGGTCCTGGCAAAAAGACAATCTATTGAGCCAAGAATAGTATCAGGAAAAGGGAGCTCAGATCTCATCTACCTCTCATCAAATACAGTGGGAATTCAGGCAAAAGAGATAAGCCTCAATTGGTGTTACAGATACTAGTTGGTTTTCTAAAGCAGAGCAGCAAAATCTGCTTTCAAAGTGCATTTGATTGATAGTGACCAGATTGTTTCTGATGTCCTATAGAATAACAGAGACAACAGAGGAGTGTTCAGCAAGCAGAGCAGCAGCTTGGGTGACAGATATGCAGCTTGTGGGATGGATTTTTGGGCTTAGTTTGAATTGACAGAAGGGTTGAGTTCAGAACTTCTCTGTTTCATACTTCTTGAAAAAATATGACTAAGTGTAGGGTTCAAAATCAGACTGCAGGACATCAGACAGAGTTAGGATGGGTGCAGGGAAGGAAATGGGGAAAGAGGGATGTGGAAGGCAGGGATGAGGAGGCCTGGCATGAGCAGAATGTGAGCCACAGAGCTGCTGATATGCAGCAGGAGCAGACCTGGAGCCCTCTTTCATGAACTTTGAGGAAAATGAGTGTGTCATCTGCCAAGGGGCAGCAAATAGCACAAAACCCCTCCTGAGAGGTAAAGCAGGTGTTGATGTGTAAGAAGAGGGAGCAGCAGTGAATCTACACCTCTGAGAGAGCAGGAGGTAGCTACAAACCTCCAGGGAAAGGGTCTGACCTGCAGGTATCTGGTGGGATGCAGGAGGGGAATGCACATTGTCTGTGGCTCCAGCTACAGAGAAGTCTCTCTGCAGAGAGAGAAGTCCTTGACTATCCCAGCACTTTAGAGCTACCTCAGCACTGGAAAGGAGAAACAAGGTCTCTGATGGCACAGGAACTTTTCTGGAGAGGAATACCTTACAGTAAACTCTGGTCATGAGTCCCAGTATCTTCTGTATAGAACTTTAAGGCCCAAGCACAGCTTTGTACTCTTCACTAATTAAAAGAGGAGGAATAGTTATGACAGTTTTCTCCCTTGGACTTTATTTATATGGCTGGCAAAAAGTGGAAGATTATTTCTGGCCTGAGAGTATTTTCTCTTGATTTCCATTTCAGTTTGTGACAGCAATTTTTCTTTTGCTACGTTTGAGCCTCTGTTTAGCCTTTACTTACTTTGAAAAACAAAAATTGAGTCTTGTAATTTTTATTATTTCTAGTAGAACTACATTAGAGATATGAAGCTGTACTGTCTTGTAGTTCTTGTGAAAAACCTTATTAAGTTCTTGTGGCACAATTTTTCATAATCAAAGCCCGCAACAGTCATCTTGAATTTCAAATTTCAGATTTAATTTGCAGAATTCATAATTAGGAAGATAGAAGGCAAATATTCTTCTGCTTTCTAACTATGAAACTTTGATACATTATGGAAAAAAATATGTATGGAGCCCTATAGTACCTGCTGGAAGATTTCTTGCTCTTAATAAAAGGATAGAGATAGGAAAGGATACCCTTTTTCTCTCTCTTTCTGAGTAAGTGAATGCCATTACCACAGTGTTTGCCAAGTGCTCAGGAAATATTGCTGCTAAACATAAGGAATACTCTACTAATGTATAAAGACATGTGAACTGTGTGTTAAGATTATTTAGTTACACTGAATTTCCATGGTGACCAGCAACTGTACTTTAAGACAGCCACACAAGTCTAGTGAGCATTATCAGCATTGTCTGTGCAACAAATGAAAACCCAGAATGTGAATACATTTTCCTGAAGAATGTAAATTACAGCAGGCGTGATATGAATAATACATCCTGTGCACATTAGCACAGGTTTTCAAATGCAAAAGAGATTCTATATGCACAGTTAAAATGGGCTTCTCTGAATGTTATATCAGTAGAAAAATCTCATTTAGGCAGTGGAAAGAAAATGTGGAACCATCAATATGACTTAACTCAAACAGGTGTGGAGATGTGAAAGTCCTAAAAGAAGCAAAACTCCATTTCAGATATCTGAGACTAGTTCTTTATTTGGGACATCATCCTGAGAATCCTGTTCTCTGAGGTTCTTCATGCTTTTAAATCTACCAGAGTAAGGTCCCTATACAGGCAGAGAGATCCTTATTACAGCAATTGCTATTAGTGTGGATGCAGAAAGCACATGTCAGTGTAATAAAACAACTGTTCCTCCTTCTTCTGTTTTCTCATTTATTTCTTCTTTTGATTCACTTTTGCCCTAATAAATATGCATGTGTTTATGTAAAATGAGAAAAAAATAACAGCCTTCCTATTTTACATTTTCAAGCCTAGGAAAAAATAAGAACATTACAAGTCATTAGTTTTAGATGGAAAAGGCATAAATTGCAAGAGATCTTCCCATCCTGGAAAAGAAGACAAAAGAAATAAATGATGCCAGGTGCTGGTGGTACTCAGTGTTCATTGGAGGGCTTTTAAATGGTGAGGTTTTAAATGGTGAGGTTGTGCAGTGGGTTTAGGAATTGAAGAGGAACAGAGGGAAGGATGAGAACAGTAGGAGAACCAAGCATAAGGAACCTGTGAGAGACTGTGTATTTAAATTTATATATTTTATCTCACTATGTTTAAATCTGTATGTCTTCAGCTAGTACCCTGGGAAACTATTTTGACTGTCTCTGGCAATTTTTTATCCCTTATAATTTTCCATATTTCATCTCATTTCTGCTGCTTGTAGAGTTGAGTTACAGCTCTTTCTTTTTGGGCTCAGTGCACCCCTCCCATGCTCAGACTGAGCCCTGTAGTTCATGCAATAACCTGCAGGATTACCAGACAGCTGTGTTAGACCTGGAGATCATTTGACCACTCCTGTTTCCCAGAGATTTGTCTCTCACCACCTCTGTCATCAGAACTTGTAGTTTCATCAGGGCACATATCCAGGGTCCAGTTCTTGAGCAGGTAGAGGGGACAAAGAGAACAGTCCCCACAGTTCCTTTTGTTAATCCTTAATAGAATCACAGAATCTCTTAAATTAGAAGGGATCCAGAAGGATCATCCAGTCCAACTCCTTGCCCTGCACAAGATTTTAACTCAGTGAGTTTTGTAACCCCTGATCCCTATGTCAAAAGTCTCATTCTGATAACATTTAAAACTTCCTCCAGTTCTAAAATTGCTGTGTACACACTCAGGCTGCTTTGAAATGCAATCCATCACCACTGGTTCTGCTATGTGAAGCCATTTTTTAAAAGTGGTGTTAAGGGAGCCATCATCTCTTGTTGCTAGTTCATCAGTAACACTGTCTAAGACAGATTTACATCTGACTGTTCCTTAGGTCAGAGGCAGGATCTGACTTTGCAGTAGGATGGGAAATCTTGTAGTAGAGTCCTTAAGAAAACTCAGTGTACATGGCTTCATTCTGGAAGGGAATATTCAAGAAAGGACAAGGCAGAACTTGACAGCTGAGATCCACGTTGGCCTGGAGTGACAGGAACGTGACAAGAGAGCTGAGATGAGCAGCTTCCAGAGAAGAACAGGGAGAGGGAGCCCAGCAGTAGCACAAGAGAGGCTGTCAGGAAACACTGAGTTAATTTATATAATTTATGTTCAAGTGCTATGTGGAAATGTACAGGAGGCTGTGAACACCAGACAGAAAAGATGAAAGAGCAGATGAATGGAACCTATTCTTGGTGCACACCTATAGTGAGCTGCATTCATTTACCAAAGCAATATTTTAATGGAATTATTCATGACATAGTCATTTCAGTTCTACCATACTACTCCTGCAGAGAGCATAGAACTCTTCTGCCTTTGCTTTAGTTCTTGATATCTTCTCCCCAAATACACCTCTGCCTGTTTTATTACTATTTAAACAATTTTAATTCTATGAATCAAGGGTAAACGAGGATCATTATAAGCAAAGAACTTTTAATATATTTATAGGAAGGTCCAGGGTTATGTTCTCTTTAAAGTACAAATATTATCTCTTACCTTTTAGGAAAAAAAGTTATTAGAAATCCCACATTGTAACCCAGTACTGCTATTCTAAAGGTAACTATTTTTTCTTGTTGGTATACAACTGCAAGTTTAGAATCTTAAGGCATAATGATAATCTCTCAGATTTAAGGTTTGTAGATTTGCTCAGTCTAGGCATAAGGCACCTGGTTGTTTTTCAGCAGTTTTAAATCATGTCAATACTGGAATAAATACCAAAGGCAACAAACCATCAGGAAAGACACTGTGACTATCTGTGCAATCATACAAATCCAACAGAAGCAAAACAAAAAAGGCAGAGATTTGGTTTGAATTTGATTGAATTTTCAAAATTATTTATATTTCAAAGCTGACACTTTCATGTGACAAATAATTCTTTGGGGTGGGGGGAGGGGGGAAACAGCAACAGAAAATAATTCTCCTCCTAAAGAGAATTTCTGCAATACTTTAGAAATTTATATTACTGGTTACATGTATGAAGGTTAAATGTGTACTGGATTTTGAAGACTGCCTTCCACAATTAGAATGAGGATATACTAATTTTAAAATTGCAAGGTTTATATAACTTTTCCCATCATTTTATTATCTCTAACAAGTTAAAAACACAGAAACCAATCTTGAAATTGCAAAGAAGCCACATGAGAAATCTTCAAGGTAAGAAACATATGAGTATAGTTAATTCACATCCAGGAATTCCTGAAAATTTAGTAGTAATCCTAAATAAACCACTTGCATACATAATTTTAATATTCTAGTATACTTTTTTTAATGTAAAATTGCAACTCCATGTTCTGATTTTAAAGCTGTCCCAAAATTTAAGGTCATCACAGTGTTCAGATCATGTCTGCCAAAAATAGGGCATTTTTATCTCTGCAGCATGAGGTGTGAAAATGATTGTGAAGGGTGTATATGGGTCGGGAACAGCCTCCTATTGTCATAGCAAAACCAGAATCTTTCCATACAGAGGTTTGGTTAATGAGATTTTAGAAGCAATTTAAATCCACAAACTAAAGGAACGATCTAAATGTGGTTTGTGGAATTGATTTCACTGCAACAAGATTAGATTTTGATGTGGTGCATGCTCATTTCTTTTCTTGGTGCAGTAGAAATATTTTTTTTTCTTTTTTACTTGAAAAAAAATTAAAGGATGTTTCTAAATTTATTTTTATGGATTCACTGTTTTTTATTGAGAAAAAAAACAGATTGAGAAGGATCTGTAATTATTAGAGCATATGTATATTTACAAAGTATATTTTTTCCAACGAATCCAGCTTACATCATCATAAAATATAGAAAGTAAAATATAAAAACTAATAAGGTCTGTTCACAGTTTCTTGTAAAACCAATAACTCCAGGCAATGATGTCAACTCTTCAGATACATTCGGTCTCTACAAAAAAACCAAAGAGAATCTCTTCACCCTTCCCTTCCTAAGTAACTCTTAGGAGGAGTATATGCAGCAATATAGATTCCAGCACAGAACTTGGCTTGTGACAATGGTGTTAGGCCAGAAATTTCCTTGTTGTAGCCAACATGCAGGAAGAGGTGAACTCCTGAGCCCAAATCAGGCAGGGATGGATATTGCTGCCAATGAGGCTTGGGTGGGGTGAGCTGCTCTCCCAACCTTGGCACAAGGTTGTGTAGAGCATTCCACCTGTGGTTAGCACACCGTAACTCTGAGAAATGATTTTCATCATCTTCCTTTACCTTCCAAATCTTCTCCCTTCCCACCATACCTCAAGGGAAAATAAATTAAACTCCTAGTTTTATTTTCACACAAATTAGTTTTGTTTCCACACAAAGTGGGTAGTCACACTACAAACTTTAGTCTGTTTTTGTGCTTTTAACTACAAGTGCCAAAGTTTGTTTGGGGCATCAGGTCAATGAAGGGATGCCAATGCCTGCATAAGATAATGAAGAAATCTAAGCTGAGCAACTTTTTTCTCACACATGTACAATTTGTAACCACACCTGTGGCCTTGCTATCAAAAAAACCCCAAATGTTTAAATGAAATCAAGGAGTCTAGGCAACTCCTCCAGCCTTACTGAGCACCTGGAACCCACATCTGAATTAAAAAAAAAAAATACAACCCCCCTTTCAATTGAAAACTGCTTGAAACTGTAAGACTATGATGGGGAAGTAGCAAAATATGCTTTTATTCTCTCCCAGAAATCTGCATGCATATTGTTGGAAACAGAACTTCTTCTGCATGACCTAGTACTATCAGCATTCTCTTACAGTAGATTTGCTAAAGCTGCAGAGAAAAGAAAAAGGTCATGTGAATTCTGCTTATCCTTGGATTTTCACAGTTTCAACGTAGCTAAGGTGTCATGAAATCCTACAGTTCTCCATAGGTCCAGAGATTTCTCCAGTCACCATCTGGAGTAGTTCCTTAGAAGAGCTGTAGTTGACTCTGCAACTCACCAGACAAATATGTGTTAATCTTGTTTTGCCCAAATCCTCAATTATAATCCAGAATGTTTGATTACATCTTTCAGCTTTACTTGTTAGTGCTGTGGAAGACTTGTGTTCTGCCTTATTAGAGGAACAGTAATCTCATGAAATGGTTTAAGATCTTATTATTTGTAGCATTTGTTTACCATCTGTATTAACCTAAAACTATTTATATAACTGTATCTGAAAATGAGGGATATTAGAATCTTTTTCATATGCAATTTAATGTGAGGATAAGGCTTCAGGACTCAGGGAAATGAAATTTTCATCAACCAGTCAAAATAATTTGATGAGTTTTCCTTATTTTACATTCAAAGCACAAAGCATCAGTGGCTTAGGGATATGGGAGAATTGATGGTTTCAGTAACAAAAACAATACATGAAAAAGAGGAAGCTCTTAAGTACCTTGAAGCTGGAAAATACATGGGTTGGGCTCTGTCCTGCTTTACCTTCAAAGAATTAAAAGCAATTCCTTTCCTACAATTATGAGACTGGAATTGAAAATGCACATGTGTCACAAGCCCTGCTGTTGTGTTCTACAGCCCAGCAGAGTGCTTTGAAGGAAGCTTAGTCTGCTCCAGCCTCTGAAGTACAGAGTTCCTTGAATAGATACTTCTCTTGAACAAAACATCCCCATGAATTAATACAAGTCACACTCTGTAAGCCAGCTTAGAAAGAGCTTTCAGGGCATTTCCTCAAAAGGACCTCAGCGTGTGCTGTCATGATAAGCTCCAGTCCTCTGGGATCTTGCTCTTCCTTTAAGAATACTAAAAACTGAGCCACCTTATTGTCATTTCAGGTTTTGTAGGCAAGTAAGCTGGCAGACATGATTAACTTTGGGATATATTCCCTCTCTCTCAAGTATCCAGCTTGCTAATGGGAGTGGGTGTTTGAGGATCAATAACCTGGCAAGTCCTCACTGCCTGATCTGTAAGAGTAAGAGCACAGCAAGTGCTCTCAGCCCACACCTGAGATAAAGGAAGAAAAAGGGGTGATTTTTATTCTTTTGTTGTTTATTCCTTAAACTCTTGTAACTGCTGCAGTGGCTTAATTCTTCCAATACTGGATGCTGTCTTTTATTAGTGCATTATTAGAACATTAAGAATCATATTCAGAGAGACTCTGCAGCCTGCAAGTGCCTACAGGCAGCAGAGAGAGAGATTACTGCAGGGGGCTGGATTCAACATTCCCAAAGTTGGTCTTTTGCTCCAAATCATCCTGTGGAGAAGCCTTCATTACTTCAGGCCTTAAAGGGAATACAGCAGACTTTCTTCCCAAGGCTAATGTTAACCTTTATGAATATCTTTGTTTGCTTCCCCAGAGAGACATCATTTTAGATCACTGTTTTAAATGGGGCCTGATTTTCTTTGTCTATGAATGCAATGAATGAAATAACAAAGCACCTTACTGCATTTTTTTTTTCCAGACAGTGTAAATATTTTCTTTCAAGCTGTAGGTTTGTCAGTGAGATTTTAGTCTGAAGAAAATGTTTGCAACCAAGCCCGAACATAAATAAGATTTATAATGGAAATAACAGTCCTTACTCTAATGTTATGACCATGTACCTAGATAAAAAGGTGCAGCCCTCCTGTTGAATAATCTACTATTGGTCCTCTTATTTGACCTAATTAAAACCCTACCTCAAGGATGTCCTTGTCATGCCTGCCAAAATATTAATGTAATTTTAGGAGTTCCCCAAGGAGGGACCTGTGAAACTGCGGACAGCAATTAAATGCCAGCTTTCACACAACAAGAGGGCTTACTTAGAAGTTGTGAGAAGATGATTTTCACACTGCAGTGTATGAATTACTCCTTTTTCCATCATGGAAATCAGCTCATATGCTCTGTCAAGGTTTTACCCCATCCAGCAGGTAAGTCCCATAGAGCCACTCATTCACTCTCCCCTGACAGAATGGGGAAGAGAATTGGAGGGGTGAATGAGATGAAGTCAATTTAACAGGTAAAATAAAGGTCCTGTGTGCCAGCAGAGAAAAACAGGTGGTTCATTCACCACTTCCCTTGGGCAGGCAGGTGTTCAGCCACCCCAAGGAGAGCAGGGCTCCGTCCCCTGTGACAGTGACTTGGGAAGGCAAATACCAATGCTCCAAACATTTCCATATTCTTCCCCAGCTCTCTGTGCCAAGCATGATGCCATGTGGTGTGGAACATCCCTTTGGGCAGCTAGGTTCTGTTGTCCCAGGTGTGTTCCCTCCCATCCTCTTGACCTTCCTTCCACACTGTGCAAGGAGTGCTCAGCAGCAACAGAAACATCCCCGTGTCATAAGGGCTGTTTCCAGCACACCCAAAACACAGCCCCATACAGACTGCCATGAAGGAAATTAGCTCTACCCCAGCCCAAACCAGCCCACAATCCTACAAAGGATTTTTGTTAGCAACTGGTTTATATAATAAAGTTTGCCACAGAGTCTGTAATGACTGGAATCCCCAGGAACCTGGGCTCACACTTTCCAGAATGAAACAGGAGCTGACTTCTGCTCCAGGTATCTCTGTGCCAGTGAACAGAGGCAGGGCTAGTGGGCAAAGATGACTGGAACCCTGGGGATGCATCAGAAGTGCAAATGAAGGAGTCAGGGATGGAGAGAGGCAGCAGAGGAGGAGAGGAGGACAGCGAGAACCAGAGGAGAGTGGGACTGAAGCAGGAAAACAAGAAAAGAGTGACAGTATCCTCAGCTCATGCAAGTTAAGTGCCACATAAATTCCATAATCATGCAAACCACCCACTGCTTCACTCTGGAGCACCCAAAGTGCTCTGCTTTCCTCAGGTAATCCTTCAAGAAAGCAGGGGAAGCAATGTGTAAATACCAACTTCAGTACATAATTACTGTTCTAAAATTTGTCAGACAAGCATTTCTGTGCTACCAATAACTTCATCTTAAAAAATGTTTTATTGGTTAGCCAGTAAAGGCTGTTACCTCACAAATCAAATAAATAATAAATCAGAGGGTGCCAGGAGATGTTCAGGTCCATGGCCCCGTGCTAATCAGCTATGTGCACGCAGTGGCTCAGATGAATACCTGGAAACTGGCCAGCTGTCAAGTCTGTAAGCACTGAGACATCAGGGATGGTGATTTCTGAGTGGGCCCCTAGCCCTTTAGTGAGAAAGTCAAATTATAATTGCATGTATTCTACAAGAAATGACTGTGCTGAGCAGCTGAAGAGCCTCCCACTTTCTGAAATACATTTGCAGAAGGTATTTATTGACTCACCTTCAATCCCAATGGAGTTCAGAAATCTGAAGTTGGAAGCACAAGTAGTTAATAAAAATGATCAATGGTAAATATTCTGGCTTGTTTTAAAATGTATTCATTTCTCTCCCTTCAGAAAATCTGGAGAGGAGGAAAAAACTAGTTTGTTGAGAGCAACCATTGGATAGCATGGTGTCCTCAGTGCTGAATACAGAAAAGGTCAGACTGCAGCAAGGAGTTCTAGGGGAAAGAATTTCAGATCTCCCAGAGCTCGGTTGCTGCTTCGTTTTGCCAAAAGAGTTTAAAATCAGTTTCACACTCCCCCAGCATTCTTTCAGGGAAGAGTAATGTAAAAATTAGGGTGGCAAAAGCAGCTGTACCCTCACTTTGGGAAAAAAGAATCTAATGATTTGGCTTCAAATTCTTAAAAAGATACCATGGGAATTCTAAATCCTTCAGCTGTTGCATCCTCAAAAGGTGACCGAGCCAATAATTTTGCAAACTTTTTTTGGATATTTACACTAGTGACATTATTGAAGTGCAAAATAGTGGTCAAGAAACCAAACCTGTGCAAATTGTGACATGAAATTCTCATCTAGGCTGCTAACCCCTGGGATTGCAGCCTGCTGGGTTTCAGTGTGGGTTTTGTTCTGTATTGTTTTGATGTGGCACTGCTAATGGGTTGTGAAATTTCTTGTGCTGAGCATTCAGTGCCTTGAGCACATTCCTGCGTTTGGCAGTTGTGGGAGAGGGTTAGGCAGAGCTGCATTTTGCCATCTGGATGGTTTCCTTTCCAGAGGCCCTGCAGGGACAGCGGGATTGTAAATCTTTACTTGGCATTTTCAAAGGGTTAACAAAGGAATTAAAAGGCTCCATTAGCATCGGAGAAGGATGACAGTCAGCCGCTGTGCTTACACACATTGGAGTTTGAGACAATTTTGGCACTAAGGAGTTGAGAGGCTGAGGACAAGTAAAATGTAGCAGGTTTTGCAGGCAGTTACCTTAATGAGTACATGGACAATGCTGAAGGATGGGAGCACAGTACAAGATTCTTGATGAAGCCATCTGGACACAGGGGCAGAGAGGACAGATCAGGAGGAAGGAACCAGTTTATAACCTTGTGCAGCAGTATTACAGAGTTGCTAATAATGAATTTTTCAGCTCTGTTCAGTTTTTGGATTGAATCCCATTATATAGTTTTTGAAGTGATAGATATTCATTGAAATCCCAGTCTTATTTTGGATACTTATAATTCCATGTTCAAGAGCCAGAGAAAATTAAACCATTACTGCACACACAAACAACATTAAAAGAACGTTATTAAGCTTGTGGAGATGAATAATGTTCTTTAATGTATTTCTGTGCATGTATGCAATTTCCTTGGTGTTTTGTCTCTCAAAACTATTTTCATCTCGGGGATTCATACTTATATTTGCATAGGTCAGCAGCAGACTGGGAATCATTAAAGCAGCAGATTGTGTCACTTTAAGGTAATGAAGTAGTTACCACTGTCAGCAGCAGTACTGGTGTGAGCCCACAATAGCTCTGCCAGTGCTTTTCATAAACATTTATTGGACAGCAAAGAAAAGGTGAGACTTGGGACTTTCTGGTTCTGTCTCAACCAGGGGTGATATATTCCAGGGGACAGAAACTTCCCTCATTGCTCCTTTCCCAACCCACACTTTCTAAGCTGTTGTGATTGATCTTTCCCAGGTCTTAGTCCTGAACCATCTCCTTGGTAGTCCATACAAGTGGGGTTCATCTCACTCAGTGACATTATATTGGGTTTTTGTGGCCAGGACTGGGGTGGGGGGTTAGGAAATGCAATACAAATGTCTATGTCTTACCTGGTTTTCTAAGAGCCTCTTATAATAGGATAGTACATATTTAACCTATTTAAAACATCTATTTTTGGCTGAGAAGTGTTGTGCTTTGCTAGTGTCTTAAAGGATCTCCATGATTTTATTGAAATAAGTACCAGCTACCTCATTTCCAGAACAAGTGTGCTTCTTCTTTCTTTTCCTACTGTATCCTCCCCAAGCAGCAGTTCTTCAATGTTCTCCTTGATTCAATTTCTGATCAGGGATAGCCTGGGATTCAACAAAATCATTTGATTGGTACCTGATCTTCCTCCTCTTCCTGCCTTTCTTTCTCTGCCCTCATGTGGTTTTCTCTGCACAATGATGGCAAAGGCCCTTGAGGAGGAGTAGCCCTAAGAGGAGCAGATGAGGTGCCTTGGTGTGTTCAGCCTGGAGGAGACTGAGGGGAGACCTCACTGCAGGTCCAGCTTCCTCCTGAGGGGAAGAGCAGGGGCAGGCACTGATCTCTGCTCTGTGGTGACAGGGACAGGACCCCAGGGAATGGCCTGAAGTTGTGTCAGGGCAGGTTTAGGTTGGATATTAGAAAAAGGTTTCTCCCCCAGAGGGTGGCTGGGCACTGGAACAGGCTCCCCAGGGCAGTGGTCACAGCACTGCATAACACACCCTGACTTTGCCTACACTGCTAAATAAAAGAGGAACAGGGACTGATTTCTGGCTCCCAAGGTCCAACCAAGTACCACGGGCTGGCTTGTGGCCACAAGACCAGATCCCACTAGAGCAGATAGTTTGAGTCTTTGACCTGTCCTGGGGCCCCACATCTCCTCTGATACTCGTGTGGTGCTAAACCAAAGGGATTATTTTGTGCGTGGCTCTTTGCAGCCCAAAGGCTTGCAAGGAATTGGGCTCCACTGCAGCTCTTTGGAGAGTTCTCTTTCTAGCGAGTAAAGGAGAGTATGAATTGCATGCTGTAGGGCACGACAAAGGGATGTATGGGTGTATTTAAGGTTACAAAGCCTGGAGACATGTTAGAAGACTTTTTCAGGTGAACAAGGCCAAACAGTGTAATTGTCTGCTCAACAGTATCTTTTTGTACCAGTTCTGGGAATGAACAGTCTATCAAATTTTGTATCACGTTTTGGGTGGTCAATTTGGAGGATTGGAATGCAGTATTCAGCTTTCCTCCTCTTTCTTCTTTTATTTAGAAATATAGACATACCCACAGAAACCTCAAATTCTTTCTAAATGTGCCAGCTCAAGCATAAGAAACTGTCTAGTTATTTAAGCATAAAACTGGGACCTTACTAATTTGTTCTACTACTTGAATCAATGTTAGCTTTCCAATCATGGAGTAGCAAAGCTATAAAAGTCTTCATTAGTCATGTATGGGGAGTTTGGGTTTTTTTATTTTTTATATAGTTACGTCTATATTAATATTTGCATAAAAATTTTCTGTCTAGGCACATACCAGATGCACAAACCAGCACAATCCATCCTCTGCCAAGTGTGAAAACCAAAAGCATAGGAGCACCAAATCTCCTTAAAAGTCAGAATTTTCAGAAAAAAGATTTAAATGTAGAACAGCATTTTCCTGCAGCTTCAATTAAAAGAAGAATTAAAATAAAACAGCTTAGAAAGTGGCTGCTGGGCTAATCCCTGCCCAGTGCTCTCCAGCACTGCCCACGATTCCTAGAGCACCAAGTGCCTTTGGCATAAGACAGTAACTCTGTGCTCAGGAGGTGAGAGCACTGTACTCATAAACATAAATCTGCACCAGGTGTCTGGGGAAAAAATACACAACTCTTGCTAAGTCAAAAAATACTTTGGTTATTCTCCCAAAGAAGGTAAACACTGGAGGTGCTGGTATATTGAAACCAAACTGTGATCCAGTTCCCTAAATTAAGCCCAGTAACTTCTAATTGTCTCAGTTCAGTTAAATCCAGTACTGGAATGTCATTGCTGGTAATGCTGGAATCATGTCTCTGCCTCTAGCAGTTGCCAGTGGTTTGAAATGCAGTCTTTTTATGCAAAAATAATAAAAAAGGAAAATTTTGCTGGAAAACGCTGGCAATATCTTCCCTAAGTTTCAAGCAAAAGTGTGAAAAAAAGTCTACTCTATGCTCCCAAGATTATTGTTCAGTCAGATTTTCTTTTTACATTTTTCCAAAGCTTTTGAAATTTATGTTTTAAAGTTTAACACATTGCATTAATAAATCAGAGCCCTGTGAAAACAAATTATGAGGCATAGTTATATGTCAAAAAGATAGATCAGAACTTAATGGCCAGGATAGAAGGTATTTTCTAATCAGTCAACTAGAGAACTAATTAATGCTATAATTTGTAAACCGACCAAAGAAATACATCCATGTTCTTAGTTGGAATGCATAAATCTGACGGCAAAGTTAACACTTATAATTTGGATCATTTTGTCTAATGTTTATAAATCAGTCTGTTAAATAAGATTTGAGCAAGATCTATAAATTAACACACTAAATTAAAAGTGTGTGGTTTCTGATAATAAATAAGGATTTACAAGTGTTGGAGGTAACCAAACAAACAATAAATTTACATTCCTCGATTAGATGATCGTTAACCAGTATAAATCAAAACTGTAAATAATGTTTATGTCCTCAGATGTTCATGTTTCAGAAAGCCCATCCTAAAGAAACAGAGAAAATCATTGAATTTAAATTCAGTCTCCTTTTTAGCATACAAATAGAGTACAAAGTAAAGACTGAGAGAAGCATGAGTAGATTCTCCTATTTAAATGGCCACAATACCAGCTTTTGTTCTGCTTTCTCTGCAAGCTTTGCAGCAAGAGATACACTGGTATATGACTTGCTGTAAGACTGTGGTTCATACTATTGAGGATATCTGCAAGGAGGAGAATGACTGTTTTTCTCCAAAAAATGAACATGACCTGACAAGACAGAAGAGTATCAGACTTCCCTCTGTGGATTTTCATCCCCCCTCCCATGCTCTGAGTGTCTGTGCAAACAATGGAAAGCTGAATACGTCTCATGCCAGAAGGCAGCAGGTTACTAAAATACCCATGACATATTTATGCAAGAAACATGCTGTAGAACATATGGACCTTGGGAGCCTTTCCCACCTTCTGTCTCTGTATTTTTTTCAGCTGTGAGAAGGGCCTGATGAAGAGATTCATTTAATCGGGAAAATGAATTTAAGGCCAAAATGAGAAAACAAAGCAATCAAAACAGGCTAATGACTGTAGACATGAGCCTGAACTTCAAAGCACTTTAGGTAGTTCTACTAAAATAAATTTTGCAAACTCCAGGTCAAATGATGAAACATAATCCTGGGTTAACAGGTGGAGAAACCTCAGTCTTAAGAAGGCTGAAAACAAATCATTCAGCAGGAGCCACCAATTGTGAGTGCTTGACTGGACAAATAACATGCAGAGCTCCAAGCTGAAAACAGGAACATAACAGCAACATAAATCAATGGTTTCTTTTGAAAATGAGGTCATGGACTGGGGAAGGCTGGAAACGCAGCTGTGTCAGCAGTAGACCTCACTTCTGTCTTGCTGCTGAAACCATACTCCTTTCTGAAGACCTTGTCTCAAAATCTCCACTTAGCATGAGAGCTTTAAGATTGTAAAGAATCAGAGAATGGGTCAGGTTGGAAGGGACCAGGAGGGATCACCTGGTCCAGTCTCCCTGCTCAAGTGGGATTACTCCAGAACAAATGGCACAGGATTGTGTCCAGACAGTTCTTGGATATCTCCAGCGAGGGAGGCTCCACACCCTCCCTGGACAATCAGTTCCAGTGCTCGGTCTCTGCACAGGAAAGAAATTCTTCCTCATGTTCAGGTGGAACTTCCTGGCCATCAGCTCCTGCCTGTTCCTCCTGTCCCATTGCTGGGACCAGGGAGCAGAGCCTGGTCCATGCCCTGAGCCCTCCCTGCAGACACTGACACACAGGGATGAGGGCCCCTCTCAGAAATCTCCAGGCTGAACAGGCCCAGCTCCCTCAGCCTTTCCTCACTGAGATGCTCCAGGCCCTTCATCATCTTTGTCACCCTCCACTGAACCTGCTCCAGGAGCTCCACATCTCTCCTGTCCTGAGGAGCCCCAAACTGGACACAGTGCTCCAGGTGATCCTCAGCAGGGCTGAGCAGAGGGGCAGGATCCCCTCCCTGCCCTGCTGGCAGTGCTGTCCCTAATGCACCCCAGGATCCATTGACCCTCTTGGCCACAGGGACACGATGCTGGCTCAGGGACAGCTCATTGTCCACCAGGGCCCCCGGGTCCTTCTCCCCAGAGCTGCTTCCCAGCAGGTCAGGCCCAGCCTGTCCTGGTGCCTGGGGCTGTTCGTCCCCAGTGCAGGACCTGCATTTGCCTTTGCTGGATTTCAGGAGGTTCTCTGCCCATCTCTCCATCCTGTTGAGGTCCTTGCCAAGGGCTGCACACCTCTCTGGGGTATTGGCTCCTCCTCCCAGCCTTGTGTTACCAGAGAACTCACTGAGGAGCCGTCTGCCCTCACCCAGGTCATTGATGAGTAAGTTAAACTGTCCTGGGCCAGGTATTGAACCTTGGGAGCCACCACTGGTGATGGGCCTCCAACTGGACCCTGTGCCACTGATTGCCAACCTCTGGGATCTGCAATGCAGTATTTTCATACTTCATAGTCCACAGAATGAGGAAGAATTTCTCTGCAAATTATTCACCCTTTAAAAATTTAGAAGCCCCCACTTGTATACCCAGCCTGGGATCAGTTGCTGTTGCACAGAGAACCTGAGTCCAACAGATGAATACCTGAGCAGAGTTAGAAAGAAATGCAACTGTAGCAAAATGAAAGGTTCAATTTCTGTTGAGTTTTTGCTTCTTTTACTCCTTTGCTGTATCCTAACCATCTCCAGGGTCTCCAGCTCCTAAACTAGGATTTGCTGTTTGTCTTTAATAGGATAGAGTGTAAAATGCCAACCCTGATTATTAACCTAGGTTTCCTAGATTTCAGTCCTATGGTATCACACTCGTGTATCAGTCAGCTCATTTGAGGTTTGCATGAGCACAGTTAAGAGGGCTGAAATTGCCCTCCTAATTGAAAATAGTTTCAGTAAATAATTTTGAACACAAACTTCAACAGTTTGTTGGACTCTTAGGAACAGACCCTTGGGAAAAAAAAAAAAAAGATTGTACATATAGATAGTTATCCGCTAGAAACAGAAAATAGTTGAATATATTTTTATTTTTAAGAATATTATTTATTTTTATTTTGTTTTATATATGTTACATTTCTATATTATTTACATTGTCATAAACAAAAAAAGATTATACATTGATGGATTTTTTTTCTTTCCTCTTTGATTGTGTTGCTATCGGTTTCTGTATTTCACCAATAAAACTGGATAGTACCCTGAATTTAAAGATTTCTGGGCAGCCACGTGTGAGGAACCACACTGGAGTAGTTACCATTTACATTTATGTAATCAGCACACATGGATAAGTGTCCCTGTTCAGGCAGCAGGAGATTTGCTGTCTACAAACACACTGGCCTTGCTTTACTGGGAGAGCCATGCATCCCTAATTTAGTTAATTAGGGAGCTAAAGGATGGGAGCTTTATATTTCCTACTTCTCTCTGTGAGGAGGGCAGCTGAGGTGACTGCTGGTGTGTATTGGTGCTGTTAAGTCTCTAGTGATGTGTCAGCATCTGAGCCTTGTAAAATTTCCTCAGTACTGGTAATCCAAGCGAAAGGACAGCTTTTTTGGAGGAATATGTGATCTCTCTCTTTCTGGATGCCCTGTGGAAGGGTCAAAAATGAAAAGGGAAGAGGAGAAAATTAAAAACCCCATAGCTGACACTGCATAGTTCAACTTTTCAAGCAAAATAAAATAAAATAAAATAAATTTTAAAAACCGAACAAACAGGAGGATTGAGGAGAGGATAGTGAATTTTATTTCTAGCAGTCTGAAAATTGTTGCCAGATTTACATTTGGGTAATTGTTATGTGACAAAACAGGTTGTTTGATGCACTTGGGATGCACTTCTAGTTTAGCCCTTCTGCAGCAGGGGTTGGTAAAAGACTCTGATGGGTACTAGTCACAAATGGGAGCTAATTCTGCAGTAGCAGCACAACTCGAATCTCTGGAACCAGACCATGATTCTTACAACATCATATGCAAATTGCTAAAACAGTAATCATGACAGTTTTAATGCAGGTAAAGGTGCTACTGCATTCAAACCTTCAGCTTCCTGTATAGGGTTATGGTACAGCTGCTTCAGCGAGAGTGAAAAGTTGTGCCCAGCATGTTTTGCTACAGATGTGATGTTCCCCTTCATCCTCTGGCTTCTGCAATGGAGAAGATGATGTGGCCAAGCTCACAAGGAGCAAATATCCATCACCAGCTTGAGGTAGTACCATTGATTTCCATGAGGACAATGTGACGTGGGTAGAGGTACCTGCTCAAAATCAGTGTGACATTGATTTCCATGAGGACAATGTGACGTGGGTAGAGGTACCTGCTCAAAACCAGTGTGACATTGATTTCCATGAGGACAATGTGACGTGGGTAGAGGTACCTGCTCAAAATCAGTGTGACGTTTGAGCCGCGCGTTGCCTCCAGCCTCAGGGACTCAAACTGCCACAGGTATGGCTGAGAGTCACTTCCACTCCCTCCTCAGCTCTCCAGGCCAGCAACAGTGCTGCTCTACACTGTGTCACATCCCATTAAGTCATTCCACATATGACATGATGAAACCTGGCATAACATGTTTGGAGGGCTGGGAGAATGTTATCTCCGTGTCCACAGGCACTGAACACCAACTACCAAGCCTAAGCACACAGACAGCCATTGGGGGAATCAGTGAACAGGGCTTTGCTTTTCTTTTGGGGAGATTACATTAAGGCAAAGTCATGAATCATTTTTCACTTACTTTACATAAGTCATACTTATGTATGGAGTCTTAAAATTCAGATTTTATGCCTTTTGATATGTATTTTTGCACCTCATAAGAATAAGCAATCATGCAGAGAACTTGAGCAAACCCCAGGACTCCAACACCACTGCAGACGTCTGGGTTTGAAAAAACACTCCTTTCAGCACTAAAATTATGAAATCTGGAGGTGGTGGATTTCTAATCTGTATTTTTTATTTATGTTAGAAACTCCTTTATGTTTGTCTAGTAGAGACCCATGCACAGGCATAGCCCTATTTGTACAATGAGTGAGGAGGATGCAAGGGGCTGAGTGGTGACCTACTAAAATTAATAATTGTAGATTCTGTTTCCATCTTTACCTGTCACTGAGAATACCATACCTACTACCTGATTTTTCTCTCTGGGCTTCAAATGGTGAAACGATATCATAAAACAAGATCGATAAATGTCTACTATTTTAAAATAGAAGGCTCTCTCAGTCATATTTTCTCTGCTTTGATTTAATTCTCACTATAAATAAACTTCAAAATAAAAGACAATTTGATTTTCAATTAATCTTTTTTCTTTTCAGAAAATGACAAATCAATGTACTTTGACAGCTTTGACCTTTTTACCAAATGTAAATTTGATTAAATCAACCCTGTCAACTGATGTATTCTGATCAAAAACACATGAAAACCAAAAGCAAAGTTCCTGGTCAAGTTAACCAGATAAATAATTTGCAATTATTAGTTTGTTTCCAATGAAGGCAGTTAGTGTTACTGACTGTGGAATATATGCTACACTTGAAATTTAGTTGCTTAAATACATTTCCACCTATGCAGAGACTGGAATAGGAATATCTGCATCACCTTCCCACCGCCATCCTCCCAGTTTTTTTCCCATGGTAGACAGGCACATAAAGAGCAGATTCCAGCACGACAATCCCTATGTCTCATCCCATTTGGGGTGGCTCTGGTCCAGCCGGATTCCTCGTGGCACACAGGTGTCAGGAGGAGCTGGCTGCAGCACTGCTGGGTATCCCTTAGTCCTGCCTGGAGCTCCTCCAGCACCGTGGGGGAAGGCAGGGAGATGGGGGAGAGGGGCTGGCGTGGGGCTCAGCTGCCCTCACGTCCCGAGTGTCCCTTCTTGGTGCACAATGGCATCACACAGATTTTGGTGGGGAAGACCCCCCCAGTCTGTTCACCCTGCTTTGTCTGAGCCATCTGCCTCAGCGCTGGTCACAGAACCGTAATTCCTCCTGTAACCTCTCTTCAATAGGTCCAAAGGTTTCCAAATCTCCTGCGAACAGGCTGGGTGAGAAGGGAGCAGACAGCACCAGAGGTGCAGCGGTGAACACTGAGCCCTCCTCTAGCATGGCCGAACTGTGAAACCCTGAGTGCTGTGAAACCATGAGTGCTGTGAAACCCTGAGTGCTGTGAAACCACGAGTGCTGTGAAACCCTGAGTGCTGTGAAATCATGAGTGCTGTGAAACCATGGCGTGCGCCAGGCACCGCTCCCAGCCTCCCAAACACCTGCTGTTTGTGGAGCTGTTCGTTCAGGTGTGAATTCAGGGGCTGGGAGAGCCAGGCAGGTTCCCTGTTTGATTCCCCTCTCTCCTCCTTTTCTGCTCACGGTGGTGTGTACATGCGGAGAGCATCCCTGATTCGCAGGGAGATGTTTCAGTCCGAGCATCCAGAACTCACAGCATGTTTTATTCTCTGTTTGCCATGACATGATGTCTGCCTCTCTGATCAGTCGCTGTCACAAGCTCCCATCTGAATCTTCTTGAATGAACAAGTGAGTGAATGTGCCTCAGAGGCAGCTGGTTTTAGGGGAAGGTTGCAATTCCAGCTGACTCAGACCAATTTTACTGTCACCTTTTATCAAAGGCAGAAATCAAAACTTATGAAGGAAACATGAGTAAGCTATATGATGCTGAAAGTGTTCTTTTTAAATACATAGCTACATTTACTGAATGTAGAAATACAGATATAGATCTGCTTATCATAACATGTATGCAGCTAATATGTTATTTTTCCAACTAGTCAGTTCAATTCATGGTTTACAGATGCTTATATATTCATTAGGCCATTAATTAACAGGTTAACTGGAAGAGAACAATTATTCTAATTTCATCTAATCGTGAATACCTCCCAGTTACTCATCCAGTGACAGGACAGGAACTGCATTATTTTCTTTTAAAGATGAGGGATTCAATGTGCTCTGACAAATCGTGGCTTGTATCGTCACACTGAAACCATCATTACTATATATTTTTCGACTGTATTTCCACAAGTGACAGCTCCGAGACAACTGTGTAAAGAGCATCATAAATAATAGCCCTGGTAAGGGCATATACGCTGTGCTGTCACTGTCTCTCGCTAGGGAGTATTTACATTTTAGGTATCACTTGAAAAAAATAATTTCAACTGTTGACTGAAGGCTTAGTAATTTTTAGAAGTGCCAAGATTTCGTCATGTCTGTGAGAGCCACCTGCATGTGCTTTGCACTTCCCTGATGCCTGTTTGTTGTTTTCTGAGTGGTTAAAAAGACAGAGGGAAGAAACAGAGACGAGTTCCTCTGTGCTGAGCTTCCCACATCTGCCTGACTGAAAAACTACACTGATAGATGGTGAAATATAGTTCTCATAATTTTTTTAACATGGAAGGCAGGAGCTGCAGTAGCTTTTAGACTACACTTTAACCTAACTTGGAGGCAAAATGCTTCAGCACATAACTGAAGCAGTACAAGGGAACAAAATGCAAATCCCACACCCCCCTGGATAATTAGTAACCTACCCAGCTCCACACTCTTTCTAAATGTTGCATTAAATAACTACATGGATCTCTGATTAACCATTAGATTGCTGACAATATTTTTCTCCCTTTGATTGGCATTGAACAGATTTCTCTCATGGAAAAAAAGGCTTCACATAGGTTTTAGTAATTTGTCTGTGCTATTGTAATTTTCTGCAATTATTGTAAAGTCCATTACTTCAAACTGATTTTGCTGCCTGAAAGAATATGACCTCACAATGTGTCTAATGGTATTTTGATAGCAGGAAAACATAAAAATTAGAAATACAAGTAGTCAACTTTACACTGTAAAGGAAGTTAAACAAATCTCACCTTTTGTGTCTGGGAAAACAATCAATTTACCATGGGAGCTGCTCCAGACATATCATGATTGGTTTTGGTTTGTTGCTTTTTGAGGGTGTTTTTAATACATTATTGATTTTTTTGAACGGTTGAGTATGGTTTATAATAGCAATAATCTGCATGAAACCAGCCAGTACACAGGACAACACCAAGTTTATAGAACATTAACTTTTGCCTTCAGTAGTTAACTGAGAATTTAGATTGAAAGGTGGGGGTTAGTTTTTGTTCATTTGTTGTCAGTAATGAGTGACACTAAGGTGAACATTACTTGCATATTTCTAGGTGCTTCGGGAGTGGGGGGAAATATAAATGATCAACTGTCCCTTTTTGGTTTTCTAAAGCATTAACTGGCCAGTAGTTTTGCAAGTGGATCAAACACAGGCTGCTTTTCATCAGCTTATTTAAGTATGTGTTTACTTCCTACTGGAGTTGCATGGACTGAAAATTAAGCATGCATTTAAGGGCTTTGGCTGAATTAGGTTGTTCAAAAGAGCTTTGGTTCCTAAATGAGATGTGGCAAGGGCTTATTTGCATGTATCCTAACTCAAAAAATTGGAACCTGGTCTTCAAGTTTTACCCTAAAGCAAGTAGAATACTGGCCAATTTATCATGTGCATTAGATGTGAAGAATCTGGGATTGTGTTCAATTCTGGTATTATTAAGAAGCCTTAAGATATGAATATAAAAACTGTGAAATACACAAATTATTACAAAAGCATATTTCAAGTGTACCTCACTGCAGGGTGCAGCTGTCGTCTTCTCATGCTCTGATATCTGCCCTGCAGCACTATTTACTGGCTCCATCTCTCTTTTGCTGTTTTTTTTATTTTACCTTTTTTAATAAGCATATTGCTTTCTAACACACTTAGCATAAAAGTTTAGTGAGAAAAGCATGTTAGTTATTGTTGGTTGTAGCAAATGCATTATTATTCATCTTGTTATGGACAGTGAAAGTCGAGATTTTTTAATCCTGTAACCACAAAACTATTTATGCCACGGTGTCATCTCTTGTTCTGCATCCTAATCCATTTCCACAGAGGTTTGAAGTGTTCCAGAATAATTTTGTTGGCTTATCTCCCTACTGGTTGTTTCATTTCAGTATATATGTGCTAGAGTTAATATTTTCGAGAAAAAAAATCCAGTCATTATTGTAAAAAACATAACAAAATCTCATATTCCTTTTTTTTTTGTTTAAAATATATTCAAGTTGACAGACAGTGACTTACAGGTACAGACTGTGAAAATGTCTAGGTTAGGACATGCTCTGATCTATAAATATGAAATACTACAATAGTAATAATTTGCAATAGTTTGTTCTTCAGTCTGAGGTGCTTGGTTCAGGCCTCTAAGATCATTTGTCTTTAATCAGCACCTGCAAAAACCTGCAGTTTTAAGGGAGCCATTATTCATAGAGAAGGCTTTTCTTTTATGTAGAAGCCTGAAAATTGAAACAGCAGCCATGCAGCTCTCAGCATGTTCTAGACTGAAATATATTGTGTGTTTCTTGGTGAAGTGCTGGGTTTGGGGGGCATTTTTTGTTTTGTTTTGTTTTCACACAAATGCATGATATGCACAAGAGGTACCACTCTTGAAGAATAAATTGCTAAAAGAACTCTGAAAGCCAAGGGGCAGTAAGCATTTAGACTCTGTCTATCAAGTCTAATATTTTGACCACTGTAAATTGTAGTTTTCTAATTGTGGCACTATTTTTGGTAACTTTTTAGAATTAATTCAGTGGATTTAGAAGAGACCTCTAGCATTCAAATAAAAACAAAATAAAAGCATTCAAGGTAGGTGAAATCTAAGCTCTAAAGGATTACATATTGGTTGTAAATAGTTTATTATGACATCTCAAAAGCTGTGTTTGGATTAACTTAGTGGAGCTATTAATTACTTTCTGTACTTATTACTATTAATATGATTTCTATAAGCCTTGGAATTAAAAATGTAAATAAGATATTAAGCTGCCTGAGTGTTTAAAAGGTTTAAGGGAAAAAGGCTTATTAGGCTGTTTAGTGTTTAAGTGACCTCCAAAGGACAGATAACAGAGTAGACCAGCAAATACAGACATTCACTGCAAAATAAACTAACTTGTTATTGTAACACATTAACACATGATAGACCTGCCAAACTGTAATTACATATCTGGAAGCTGTAAAAAATAGAATTAATTTTTCCATATTTTTATTGGAATGCAAATATATCTCCACAGAAGCAGGGTGATTTGTTGGTGGATGGATACCTCAGTTTCTTTTAGACTGCAGAATAAAAGTACAATGAGAAAGACAGGAGACACAGCATAGCAGAAGCTATGGATTAGGAAAGAGTAGAATGCATTAAGAAAAGACAGCTAAATCTATAAAGGAAAGCTTTGCTTAGGTTCAAATCACATCAGATTTTGTTGCCAGCCTAGTATATTTTCCATACTGAATATACTTTTTAAATCTGTGGTTTTCTTCATAAATTAAAAGTTGTCCATATAAACGAAGCCATTCATCTTGCAATGGCTGCGCTTCAGAAACAACCCATCCCAAAACTGGAGGGAAGCATTGCAGAGCCCAGCTAGATTAAAACAGCTTAAAGACATGTCTATCAAGCAGAAAAACACTTGGAAATTAATTTCAGGGCAGTTCAGTAGCAGCTGCAGGAATCTCTGGGTGAAAGGCCATTTATGAAAATGGTGCAGCAGTGGCCATCCAGTGAGGACACTGGCCCTGGCTCGTGGTGTTCCTCCCAGGAATGTGCCTCCTGCTCCTGGCTGTGGGCTGGGAGTCTGTGTGCCCTCAGCACGCTCCCAACTCTCTGCAAAGGCACCGTGCAGGTCCCTTGGCACAAACCTCACCAGGGGTGTGGACAAGGTGGCCTTTTCAGCCCTCAAGGTGAGGAATGGTCATGTTGAGAGGGCATTGTGCAAAAGCTTGCAGCTCTGCAGGGGCTAGAATTCCTTGTCAGATAGCCAGCTCTTTCCAGTTCACAAGCACTGGAATCTGTCTACAGAAGTTGTTATAGTCTTGTGGATGAATGCCTCGCTTACTTTAACTGCAAATTCTAGTAAACCACTGATTTCAAAAACCTCTTGCCTTGGCTTTCAAGCAGAAAGATGTCTAACTTCTGATTCTTAATCTCAATGAACAAGATTAAGAGATTTCAGATATTACTCAGCTTTTCAATTTGCAAATCAATTCGTATTCTATATGTTCAAATATACAATTTTTTAATAAGTTATTAAATTGTGATTTTAAAGAGCTCTGGAATGTTTATTAATTACCATACTTGCAGCATTTGAATTATTTTCATCTGTCATCATATTAAGAGACAAGGAAACATTCAGAGGAAGAATGGAAATATTTTTCTGGGCATTACATGCTTGTGTTGAGAAAACAGAATGCAGTCTGAAAACAGAGAAGACCAGGGCTGAAGTAAATTCCCAGACAAAGACCTAAAGAACTCAGAGGCAACATGGTTATCTTCCATAAAGCAAAATATAGCCTCTTATTGAATCTGATGCATAATATAAAGCCCAGAAGATTCCTCTAGTGTCGGGATGATTGCTGCTCTCAGCAGCCCTAAGACACAGGTCTTGGTCTCTTGATCTCGTTAAGGACACTCCAGGTTTTGCTCAGCCCTTGAGAAAGGAAATGTTTTAGACTGTTCTGCTGTGATTGTTTTATTGCCTGCAAGGAAAGTTTACCTGGGATTTTATTTTAGGCAATCATATAAGGACATGACACAAGATACAAAAAAACCTGGAGACTTGGAGTTAAAATCTGATCATGCAAATAAATTGAGGCATGTGGAGAATTATGTGGAGAATGTTTCACATTTGGAAGACCCAGGCTTAGCTATGAATTTCTTTCATCTCTGGATTTTTTTTTTTTTGTCAAACAGGCTTTTAAAACCCTTTTCATGTACTTCTTTGGTGCATAAATAACAACAACTCAACATCAACCATCTGTTGCACATTAAGAATTTTGATTTTAATGCATCCAGTGGTGCCCTGTTTAATGGTTTTTTTTGACTTAGTTCCCAATATCAGTAGGATGAGCTTGATAATTGACAAGGGTGTGTAATTGATTGTCACAGGTGGAAATGTACCACTTTTTACTGTGTACACCAAGCAAAGAGTCTTCAGAGATGGTGGGGTTTGATCTCTAAAAATGTAAATCATTTTGGCTTTGAGGGATGAAATCTGGACTGGGGCACTGTCAAGGGCTAGTTGAAGGAGGGAAAAAAGAGTACACTGAAGAAAATGAAATCTGAGCTGTAATCTAGCCATAAATTCCTGGCAGCATACCTTTTCTGCAGACCCAGTTTTCAGCAGCAGCTTTGACAAAGGACAGTGAGCAGCAATGGAACCTCAGCAGCAGAGCAGGTGCCTTCAAGAAAGTGTCAGTGCTGTCATCCAGAAGTAGCAGCCAGGATCTTGTGTCTGATGACAGTTGAAAAGGCAGTATGGGAAAAAAAATCTCGTCAGCACGAGAATTGTTTTTAAACATGATGTTTGGCTTGTTCCACAAGGACAAAAATACGCATCATTGCTCATATCCCAAACTGCACAGAAATGGGAAATTCTGCTACTTTTTGAAGGGAAAGTGCAGGCTTTCAACCGCAGTACAGCAAAATAAAAGAATCACTGTGAGGGTTTTTTTCTCACCTTTATAAATGGAAACTTGAAAGAGCAATAAAGTAATTTCCTTGGAAATAAACTGGCACAAATTTTTGCACCCACCTATTAAAATAGGTCTTTAATCTAAGAGAATCAGGCATGTGACAAGCTCTTTCATGTTCAATATACTTCGAAATGTTCAAATGGCTAAAAGAGGCCATGATCAAGATTTTCACCACAGGTGGTTCACCTGTGGAAAATATTTCTCATAACTACTTGAAATTTCCCCTGACATATCAAGGTGGTATCTTTACAATGGAATTCAGGAGCTACAAATTACAAGGGGAGACAGGAAATGTCCAAAGATGCCAAGGCAGCATTTGTTCTGAAGCTGGGAATAAGATATATGACCTTCCTGTCATCTCCAGGAATGATAGATAAGTGAAGTGGGCTAATGGAGCAACACAAAAGTGCAGTGTGAGCTATTCATCCAGAAAAATGTTATCTGCATTTTAATGTTATGGGTGGTAGCCACCTTTGAAGCTGGTTTAAGAAAATAACTTTTGGAGTTTTGCTGCTTCCCTGTAATGGATGACTATGCAATAAAATCAGACCTGTTACAATATCCGGTAGTGACACCTACATGAAGCTGGGCCAACAGAGCTTGTAGGTTTCCGTGAGCTTTTGCCTTTCTTAGGTTTTTTTGTGACATTCTCTGGTAATTATACATCTATGATAGGTTCCTTACTGAGAGCCTGCTTCCCAGTTTAGCAGGTTTTCTTGGGGTAAATATGGCATTTTTACTCTTCTCCATCCCCCATTAGCTTAACAATGGTGAGAAAGCTGCTCCAAAGAGAATCCCTCAGCACACCTTGAGTGTCATCATTAGTCTTGAAGTTCATTTATCAACTAAATATTTCAGCTGAAATAATACACTTTCCTCTTTTGAATACTTTGAAACAGGTTCTTTAGCTTAATTTTTCCCACAAGATTGCAACCACCTTGACACATTATGGTCAAAGGCTTGACTAGTTTGACCCTGCCCTGCTGAAGATGTTGAAAGTGAACCTTATGTGGGCATTAAAATTCTGCAGGAAGCTCACAGAGCAATCAACACAGCAGCTCTCTGGATCATTTATAAGCCACGTATGAACTTCCATTTCCATCCCGGATGTGGTAAATGTCACCACCCAGACTGGAACTTCTTGTGCTGGGACATGGACATGAGTGGGGCTCTGTGGGGCATTCCCAGGTGCCTGAGCCAAGAGACTTTTGTCTGTGCTAAGTGTAAGCCAGAGCTGTGCACGGCTCCCACCACAATTGAAACTTCTGCTCTGGTCTGTATAAGTCCTTGCAATTCATTGGTGTCCTCTACTTTTAATGGCAATCCAATTAATTCTTTTCCTTGGGGCATCTTTTGTGGTTGAAGCCAGTGAATTTGTTTTTTTGAGCTTATCACCTCACTGATTTATTTATATATACTTATTAATCTTAATCTGCAAAATAATTTTAGAAAAAGTATTTTCTTCCTGCTGGAACTGACCTCTGACAATTGCTTTTATCTAAGAATTTTGTGAACATTGGAGAAAGGAAAAAATCCTTCTTTTAAACTCTAAAATGCCATAAGTGGCCTCATTTTTATAAAAGCTGTCAAAGTTCTGTGAATCATGAAGAAATTAGTAAGACTGCAACCTGTTTGCAGATGTCTTGTGTGGATCATTGCATATATTATTTATAATGGCTAATTTTACCACTGTTAACTCAACCAGCACAAGAATTATATTTCTGAAAGCTAAGACAACTTGGACATATTTTCCAAACCTTTTTCCAACGTGTTGGAAGCAAAGCAAACTGCTGTGTTTACTGAAGAGGACAGCTTTCCTGTGAGAGTTTATTTTTATTCCTCTTCTTACCAAGTTGCAGGGAAAGATCCTATAATTATCGACTGTTTTTAGTGGTGATTTACTTGGCAAAGATTGATTAGCACAATCAGTCACTCTAAAGCAATTTTCATCACCAAATATTAGATGGTTTCTTCTCCTGCTTGATTAGCAGTCCTGCTGCAGGTTACATTGTGGATGTAATTCTATAAACATGGCTTGCTAAGTGTTTTTATATGAAAAATCCTCATCTAAATATAGAAATTCCTAAATATTTGTGGGTACTAATTGTGTGCATGCACATGTGTACGCATGACTGTGTATCTGTGTATATGCATATGAAGAAAATCTCAAAATGTTGATTCTACTCTAAATACGGAGCTAAAGATTTGTATTCAGAGATTAATCTTCCATACGTGTATATAAACAATATCTTTGTTTGATTTTATCATCCTGCCCCAGCATAATCTGGGTAAAAGAAATTAAAAAATCCTTATATATGCTTAGCAGAAAATAATTCAGATTTGTCCTTAAAAACACAGCTAGCTTAATACATTTTGGCTTAGGCAATGTGTTGTGCTGCTTTGTTTGGAGTGGAGTTCTCCACCCCTTATTTTGTAACATTTATGTCATGCTCATATCCTATGCTCTTCAACAATTTAAAGGCATATCCAATAAAATCTCCACCCCTGATCATTTTGGGCCAGGCTATAGGATTTAGCATTACAATTAACTCCTCCCCTTGCTCTTAGCTTTCCTGCAATAGCAATTTCATAACACTCCACTCAAATCATGATCTATTCTCACACAAGTTTCATGTAAAACCAGCCCATATTGTTAAGACTGATTCGGTTTCTTGTGGGTTTTGGTTTGGCTTGTTGTTTGGAATATTTGCTTGTTGAGCTATTCTGTTTTAAGCTTCAGCTTTAAAAGCTGCACAGTTTGTGTCTATTTTCTAGGGCTGCCTAGGGTGAACTGCTGCTCCAGCTGAAGAAATAATGTGTAATTCCTATCCTTAAATCTTTCTCAGACTGAAAAGAAGCAGAAGAAACTATGTTCAGGTACAGATTCAGCAGAGCTGCTAAGGTGTCTGCAACTCCACGTATTGCAAGGAAATGTGCATGGTATAGATCAAATAATGCAGCTCACCTCAGAGCCATGTAAATAATACATTTGCCTATAAAAATGCCATATATGCATTAACAAGAAGCCACATTTTATGAGCAACAGAGCAACATTGATTTTGTGTTTTGGTGCAGCTTCCTCTGCTGTGCAAACAGAAGGGCGAGTGAACTGCAGATACCTGCACAGGAGGCACAGAGAGTCTATCCAATGGGGATTCATTGCCTTGAGAAACTTCTTAATCTGGGGCTGATCTGGAAAAAGGAAAGAGACTTCTACTGCCAGACCATGGCCTGGGGCAGCAGCCTTCCCTCAGCAAGGAGCCCCGGTTGTGCTGAGAAAGGAGAGGCTGAATGTGAAGCCAGTGTAGGGGATGTAGGACTTGGGAGAGAGATGAGCTCCACAGCAGGAGCAGGGCCCTGTCTCCCACCTGAGCTGGCAGACAGCATGAGGGGGTCCCAAGTATCCTTCTCCTGAGATCAAATTATTTCCTCATTTCCTCAGAACTGATTTTCCTGCTGAGTAAATTCAGGTTTTCACTTTGTCTTAACTTTCTGTCTTGGTTTGAGAAGACAGGGGTCTGCCAAGGAAAACTGGAGTTTCTCTTGGAATGAAGAATGTAAACTCCCCTCCCTCCAAATTATAATTTTGCAGTTAAGGGCTTTCAGGCAAAGTTTTGGGAAATGGAATAACAGTTCTTTACTGGGATTATTAAAAATACAAATGTAGTAGTACAAAAACAAACAAACAAACCTAGAAACCCTGACAGAGTCAGAAATACAACCTGACACCCTGTTCAGGGTATTGGAAACAGTCCAAATAAATCCTCCTGGTGAAACAGATGTGGTTCTGTTGGAGTAGAGATGATCTTGTAGAAGGGGTCCAGTGGTGGTGAGATGGATCCAGTCTTCCTCTGGGAATCCAGTGCAAACAGGCTGCCCTGGTGTTCCTGGGTCTCAGTTTTTATCTGGGTAGGGAATGGTTGGCTCATCCCCACTGTGTGGAGCATCTCCCAATGGGATGATGTAATGTGTCATGTCATTGGTGAGCCTTAATGGCCCATTAACAGAAGATATCCCATGAGGGTGCACAGTGGTGGAAGCGATCAGAAACACTGCCCCACCTGGTTTTAATAGCTGGCCTATTATCAGAAGGCATCCACCCTCCTCACCCCTGGAGTTAAAAGAGATAAAGAAAAAACATCTCCCCGACTGCTTTCAACAGATGAAATAGAATACACTTTTTTTTTTGGTTACATAACCCAAGACACTTTCCTTTCAGTGCCTTGACTTTCTGTTCAGTTCAGTTGGAACTGGCTACTCAGTTCCAGCAGTGGATACAGGATTTCAGACCAAAACTTTTTTTTAAAACAGAAATGAAAGGTTTTTGAAGCTTCAGTGCACTTTCTCAGTTTTCAAATGGGACAAGTCTTCCAGTCCATAGTTATGCAGAAGTGAAAATATCTGTATCTATGTCTATCTCTCTATATATGCTACTCTCCTGTAATTCATAAAGGCAGATAAATCCAGGAAGACAATCTTTCATTTAAAAATCAAAACTGAGGAAGGCTGCTGTTTTGTCCTTGAGCTGCTAAATTTATAGCCCTGTTTTCAGTGAAAACATAGCCCTATTTATATCTCTTATTTTTCTGTGAACTCGTGTTATATCTAATGTAAGAGTTAATGGAGTTGTAATTTAGCATATACAATAAATGAACATGAGAAAATTAGGTTTTCATGCAAAATCACGTAATTGATGTCTTAAAAAATACTGAAAAAAGTTAATATTTTTTCAAATATATCTAGATTTATATAAAGATCCAGTACCAAAGGAAAGTATGTAAAAATTATTCCCACTTATCTGAGGACAAAACCTGCATGTTCACATAGGAGTCCAAGCTTGAATTCTTGCTCACCAAGTAGCAAAAAAGAATAAGTAACCAGGCTAGTACACACAATTCATTTTTCTAACATGGTACCTGGCTGTAAAATTATAAATACAAAAGACTGAGGAAAGAGAAGCAGATATGTAACATTTTAGAGATGTAACTCTGTTGTATTGCTGTAACACAAAAAAACTCCAGTGACAGAATTATCACAAAGAAATGGTTTTATTCTGTTTAATTCTATCACTCTTCCTGACAGCCAGGCTTTAAGTCGCTAGCGTTGAACACAAGTTAACAAAAAGATTAGAACTTCTTGAGTCTCTAATACTTCATTTTTTTTCAACTTCTAGATGCACAGGAAATATGAGGAAATATCACTTTTATAATGTACTTTTTACAAAGTAGGAGATGTCAGTAACAGAAATTGTCAGCTGTCATGGGATTAGCCCTGCTGGAAACTAAACTCAGCTGCTTGCTCAACCACCTTCTCTTCCCCTGAGCCCACTGGAACGGGGAGGAGAATTAAAATAAAACTTTTACCTTGAGATAAGAAGAGTATAATAATCAGAAATAAAGTAAAATACAGTAATAATGGTAAATGATCATAAGAATGATGAAAAAGGGGGAAAATAGGTGAGGCACAATACAACTGCTCACCACTCTCTGGCCAATGCCAGACCCATTCTTCTGAATGCACATCAGGTCCCACTTTACACTGATCGTATTCCATGGCCTGGAATATCCCTTTGATCAGTTGGGTCACCTGTCCCAGCTGTGACTCCCCCCAAATTCCCATTCACCCCAAGTTCCTCACCAGTGTGACAGTGTGAAAAGCCCCAAAGGCCTTGGCTCTGTGCAAGCCATGCTCAGCAATAACAAAAATATCTCTACACTTTCAACCCCGTGTTCAGCACAAATCCAAAACACTGCCCTATACCAGCCACTGGGAAGAAAATTCACTCTACCCCAGCCCAAATCAGCACACTATCATATAAATTTCCAACTGTATCCTCTTTGTTGATTTTTTTTGGAAACTTTCACCATTAGAGGTAGTGATGGCTGCAGGCAGCATGCAGCATGGTGAGGGTTTTCATGTTAGGCAGTATTCCATTTCTGAATCAGCTAATCAGCTCTGTACCACTAGTGCTATACACATACCACAGGTTATGACCCTTGTAAATTTACCTCAGGAATTTAGCTGAAAGTGGTGAATTCATATAGAAGGACTGCAAAAGTTTTTAACTAGCCAAATGAGAGATGCTGAGATTATTTCAAGTAGTACTTGTGGCGAATCACTATATTCTAGTTGAACAAAAATGAAGAAAACTCATTGATCTGTAATGATTCCTGTTTCTTGCGAAAACTTTGATTGCTGAGCTGGAGAAGATCTTTCAGATCATGCGGTACAACCTCGTGTGGAGCACAATGTTCCTGTACAGAAAGCCAACAAGAAATGCACCTAACTTATTTCTGAACACCATTAGTGAAAGTGACTCAGGTTCATCAGTAGAAAGCATTTTTCCATCATCTAATTGCTTGCCTGCCAAGAAATGTTTCCTTTTATCTAATTCTGACCTTTTATTTTTAAACAGTTAATTTCAATTTGATTTCTAAAAAGAAAGCAAGCAGTTATTCCTTTAGCTTTCTCTTCAGATGTAAGGAAATGGTAAATACCTTCAAAGGCTATTAAGTAATGCCAACTTACTGCTCCAGCTCCATCATACATGATAATCACCTTTGCCATGGCTGAGATTTAATTGAGATTTAATTTTAAAAAAACCCAATCTGGATAGGTATTTGCTCTAAAAAAGATCTCCAAAGTAGTCAGAATGAAAATACTAGACTTAGGAACCAAACCCAACCTTTTATAAATAACGCATTTTCTGCTGGAGTGAGGAATACATGTAGGTTTTGTTAGATCTGAGCAGGTATTTTTCAAATACTCCAGTAGACCAAATACTGGAAATCTCAATTATGTATTTGCACTGAAGAACATACTAATAATTTAGATTTATTAGCACAAAATCCTGTGATAAGCCACCAAATTCATTTGAATTTGCCCTGCAACTATTAGAATTCAGAAAAGCAGGAAATAGAAAATGCACAATCAAGCTCTAATTCAAGTCCCAAGCTGTGTCTTTGAAATGCGTGTTGTAAGTTGCAAATTAAAGACGATATCAAATCAGGAAATAATAAGTATCTTTTATGACTGGTTTTCATTGTGATACAACTTTTGCAGGAAACCTTTTAAATGATAGGCAGGAAATGAAGGTTTTCTGCTGTAGAACACTACAAATTCCTAACTCAGTGAGCAATTATGAGCATTGCCTGATGTCAACTGCCAGTGTGGTTGTTTCCATCCTGTTCAACTCTCCTTTTAGGTCCCAGGTTTATACCACACTGTTTTCTCTAAACTCATTATAGTTAGGACTAAAATGTGCCTATACGTCACAACATTTTCCTAGAGACCATCTGGTGTCCAAAATCATGGGAATGTTGGCTGCTCTGCCTGACCTAAGAGGCTGTTAATCTTAAACGTATTACTCTTCATTTAGTGGAGGAGAAAATAAAGTCAAGAATGCTTCCTTTGGTTTCAAAGAAGAATTTTTTTTTAAAAAAAGGAAACATTGGAAATAGATGTCAGAAAACTTGGTGATCTAATCCTGTGGAGCTGAGGTTGAGAGCTTAAGAAGCTTGTTTCTAATTTTCAGAAGAAAGATATATATTACAGAGATAAAAGAAAAAAAACACACGGCAAATGCTGCAACATGAGAACTGAGACAACAGACAAGTGATTACAGAGAAACAGCCCTTTTGTTTTGGTCACAGTTGGATTTATCACACAGATCTTCCTTTCCCAGGAGTGAAAGTCCTGCCTGCTGCAGTGAGGGGTTCAGTCCTGCAGCCCATGTGCTGCTGGATGTGTCTCCAGGAGCTGCCCTCCCAGAGCTGGGCTGTGTTTGCCCGAGAGCCCTGGGCTGGAGCTTGTACATGAGAGGCACCTCTCTGAGGAGATGTGCTGCTGCATCCCTGCTGTGGCAGAGTGCTCTGCCCCTCCCACAAAGAGCTGTCACCACCAAGTGCAATGTGAATTTCTGCTTCCTCCACACATGTGAGACTCACCGGGAACTGCAGCCACAGCCACCAGCTCCACACCCAGCATCTGCATCTCCTCCTCTCTGCATGGCTGGGTGGGGATGTCTTCACCCAGCAGTATTTTTGAGCCAGTTTTCCCCTTTCCCTTCAACACAAACCTAACCTATAATTTTAAAGCTGCCCAGAGGGTTGGTAGAGATTTTTTTCTTGCACTCTTTAAGGAGAATCCTAATGTGTAGACGATGCTCAGAGCAAATTCTTTTTATCCTCATTCTATGGGAACTAAATAGAGCAATTGCCTAGAAGTGTTAGTATTCACATAATCAGACATGGTTACTTTCTTTGTATTTCTTTTTATACAGTGAAAAGAAATATTCTTTTTCCAGAAGAGAATGATTTTATTTTAGTTTTTTGTTGTTTTGGTTTTGGGGTTTTTTTTTGAGAGAAAGTATCATATCTCAAATTGGAAGATGTACACTTAAAGACATTATAACACTGGAAATAATACAGCAACCACTAATCCATCAAGAAGTCTGGGGATTGTTCTTAAAGACAAATAATAAAACCCTGTTTTACTGGTGATGATGCCAGCTCTAGACAGATAGTGACAGCTGAGCATCAATGATGGATGAAAGCAATTTCTGTGTCTGTATACATAGGCTGTAGTAAAGCCATCAGGACTTGCTGTTCTTTCCAGTGATTTTAATTGGGGTTTTGTCATTAAAATTAGCAGAGTTAGACTTAGACCCCTAATCATGATGAGTTTGATTGTACATATCCACAAGAAAGCATTGAAAAAAATATTCTTATGCCTCTCCAACTATATAAATATCTGACACCCAAACAAATGTTTTAGAGTGAGATACCCAGAGACTTTCCAAGCTTCTGCTAAGTGGTTGTTTTTAATTAACTAGAAGATGTGTGAAGCTGCAAAAAGATTTAGAACATTAAAATCTTGAAAAGAGATGCATTAATGAGCCTTCCATTGGCAGGTATGTGTGACTACCACTGGTACATAAGAATATATGCACACTCTCCTACCTGCACAAAATTACTGCCATGAAAAAAACAGTCTTGATGCACCAATGTTGTGACCCTCTTTACCTGTGATCAAAATACTTCTTGTTATTTCTCTGGCATACTGGATTCTACATGGGGAAAAAACACTTAGAAAGGACTCTGATCTGAGAGCTACAAATGTTTTAGAGACTGACACTTAGCAGAAATGATGATTGATTTTTGCCAAGCCAAGTATCATAGCTAAGCACTGCAACCTATCTCTTCATTGTAACCATTTGATTGCAATCTGTGCACAATGTTCAGGTCTAAAATTATTACTTCAGCTATTATAAAAGAACTTTGGCTGACAGACAAAGTCTGATAGGAGATAACAATACCAGGATCCCTGCTAATAGTTGTACTTCCTGTGTCTTAACTTATCTGAGTGGGACTAGAGTACCAAGGTGGTCACATGAAGATCATGATTCATTTAAGGGACTGAAGTTCCTCTCAGTTTGTTCTGTGGGGTGTGCTTTCCATCCCACACCTTTTAAATGCACAGAGATAGTAGCTACTCAATGATAATCCCACTTTCAAGAAAACTAAAGTTTACTTTCCTTCCAAGAGAGCTTTTTTAGAGACCCTAAGATATCTGGTCTTGTTTCAGGAGTGCCATAAAAATGCACAAAGTTACAAAATTAATAGTCAATTGTGAACATTTCTGCCATTTATATACAGGCCCATATCTTTTGATTTGTTTATCTTGAACTATATCAAGGTTAATGGAATTATACTAAGTCTCATTGCCTATGAATACAATTAGCAAAAATTGCCATGTAGCTAGGCAGGAACCTTTAGCACATCCTGCTGCTGGGTACACATTGCTCTATTAGAACCTCCCTGCTGAAATGCAAGCATTCATTTTTACCAGTGCTTAAATTAAATGTTGGATTCTGAACCACAATGAAGTAAATTGAAAGGAATAGTGGGCATCGATGCTATTTAAATTATTTCTATGTTATGAATACATCTGGGGCATTAACCAAGACAGAAGAACATGAATTTCTGAATCTCTTTTTCCTCCACTGAAAATGTGTGGTATGCATACATATTTATAGGCAGTTTATAAACATATTACGTATATGTTGTATTTTATATGCATACATACATTAAAAAGTACAGTAAAACCATGAAATATGAATTTTTCCATTTATTTACACTGTTTTCCACAACAATAAGTATGAGAAAAGGTGATCAAAAAAACCCACTGTAATTTAAAATAAATTATAAGGCAGTTCTCTCATCTAAATGAATGCCTGTATTTCTGGAAAAAATAGATTGCCTTTTTAAAAGGATGAAGGTACCTTCTGCTGTGACTAATCTTATCCAACCATCTGAGAAAGGCATAGCAGGAAGGAATTTATTGAGTGTAATTATTCAGGATGCAGGTAGCAGTAAATAGCAAACACACACTTCTCAGGGCATAGAGTCAATAGAAGAAATACTTATTTACTGAGGGCTTTTGCAAGTCTGTTTTCAGAGCAGAGTCAACATTCAGCTCTTAGAAAGGGTGCATCATTATCTGCTGTAGAAAGATTTTGGACTAACAAATTAGCACTGGGGTTTGTTCCTGTATTACCACTCTTTAAAACAGCAGAATTTGGATAATACAGAGGTCTCATTTTATGAAATATAAGAACCCATAATTTCTTAAATAAGTTGTTAACCAATTCTAATTAAAAGCTCTGCCTGATTATCTTCCTGTCTGTCTGTATAGCATGCATATAATTTCAATGATAATATTTTGGAATCTATCAATTCATCATCCTCTAGATGGCCTTTGTCAGAAACTTTAATGACCTAGAGATATAGGATGGCTAAAAATGTCATTTAGACTTCATAGTCCCTCTGAAAAGAAATCAAGTATTCATTACATTGATCTCTTCAGCATATAGAAAGGGAGCCTAAATGTGCCTTCCAGAAATTTGGCATATGCTGCTAATAGGAAGTTTCCTTTCTTCCTATTGTTCTGCTCTCTTTTAGTCTTCTTTGGCTGCTTCAAATAGAGAGATGGATCTTCTGGTAAGAGGTTAGTCCTTATTTCTTGGCCTCATTCTCATAAGAAGTTACTGGAAATAGTGTGTTCCCCTGAGAAAGAAACTTCCTATTTTTATAAAACGTTCCTTCCTGTCCCTCACTCTATCAAGGTCTATCAATCCCAAATTATCTTCCAAGGACTTGAACATCTTTTAATTTTATAATTTCATAATTTCATTTTAATTCTATAAACATTTTTTACCTTTTCTTTTAGTTCCTCAGTTATGCAAATGGAATAAAATAATTTCCAATTTTTAATAAAATATTTTAAAGGATATTTTATTTCTTAGTACTAAAATGCTATTCTAAGCCCCTTTATTATAGAAATCAAGGAAGCTTAAAGACACTACTGATAACATCACCTTTCTCTTTTCACTTCTTTCACAACCTTGAAAGATTTGCACATACATCACTTGGATATTTTGTTTTATATTGTCTTGTAGACTCTTCTGGGGATATGTGAAGAATTTATATGGCTGATAATCTTATAGACAATGCTACATTGCCTAGTATTCTGAAAGCTTGACAAAAAAATTAATTTGTTAATGGGCTGGTGAATAGTCACACTGGGGTTTTACATATTTTCTTCCTTGTGTGCTGGTATTTTTGACAGCAGTTAACAGCTGTTCAGATTACAATTTTATATTTTAAATCAAATTTAATCATCTTTACCTAAAAGCAGACTCATTTTTGTCATTCCTCTTTGTTGCTGGTACCACATAAAGAAACACGGAATAATCCCCTAGTAACAGCATTTAATTCACAGCAGTCCTGGGGGTTTCTAGGTGACCTGGATGTGTTATTGCACAATATTTCATCTCCTTCATTCTGCCTCTTTTGCATGACATATCTCTTATTTAAAATATAGGCTGGTGTCTTCCCATATCTTTTGCGGTTTTCAATGTCTTTCCTCCCATAAATATTCTTTGCCCTCCCACTTTATGACTTTTCATTGCCATGATATGAGCTTAGTCCCATTGCTTCTCTCAGTTCTGTCATCCTCATATTTACAGCCTCGCTGTTATCAGATGTGGTATCTCCTCTGATGGTCCCATATACAAACCAGTGCCGCATTTTTTATGTTGTTTTGGTTTATTTTTTACTTTCAATTGAATTACAGCTTTCACTAGTATTAGACTTTAACATCTTAGGATGCCTTTCATCTATTTATCTATCCTAGCCCACATCCTTCTTAAAGCCTTATATTCACAGTTTGATCTCGCTGTGAACTGCATTTAAAAAATCCCTGTGTTTTTTTGCTCATTCCATTCTCATTTGAACATTTCATTTTTAATATGATATGCCCGTTAAGTGAGCACTATTTTTTGCATCTTTATGATTAATCCATATTTTCCATGTCAGTGACAGAGAGCATACAGACAACCAGGTGTCCAAACCTTTGAATTCAGTAACATCTGTGTGTATCTGAGTTTCCACAACTGACTGCTCTTACCACTGGGACAGGGATTGCTAATCCCATTGCACTGCAGTGGCATTTCTGCTCTTTCTGGTTAGCACTTCAACCTTGCTGCCGTTTTTTGCACAGTCTGAATACCTCCTTGAACATATTAATTTATTTCATAATTTTGAAGGTATTTCTGGTGTTCTACTTTTTTTGTTTTTACAATTTCTGCACAGTATCCTTGGTATTCAGTCCCCACCCATCTTCAGCTTCCACTCCAGCCTTCTTAAATTTGATTGCATTTCTCCCTATTACGTCTCCAACATTTCATCAGCTTTCCTCATAGCTAGCAGTGAAAAGGGATTTGGAAGGCCGTTGTATTTTCTTTTAATTTCTCTGTAGCCTCTTTCCAAAGAAAAACTACCTAGTTCTGAAGCATGGAAAAAAGGCAGAGTTCCCAGACACCTGAGTGGGAAAGGTCAGCCCAATCCAGGAGCTTTCATAAAATCTTATTAAACTCCTGCTACACATTAGGTTGTTTTATAAAGTTCCCAAATGCAAATATAACAGCTACCAGAAGCAAGAACAAATCCATATGACTCATTAGTACAAGGAATAAACCAATGCATAAAGTCAGAGTCATTTCAAAGGGGTGCAAGATAGGAAGACTCTTGAATATTGGACAGAGGTTATTTTCTCCAAATTGCATGTCTATTTCTAATTCTCACAACAGTCCTTTGTGTCCTCCCCACACTGGGAAGTATTTTTTCTTGCCATAGAATCCATCCATTTTAATTAAGTAGTCAATTTGTAAAAACCAACACATTTTGCTACTACATTTTGAAATTCACATTCTTCTTGCTTCTTTCTTGGAGTGGGAAGAAGAGAAAAATTCACTATGACAAACCCATATTTGCATATTTTTGAAGCCAGGGACATGGAGTCACTCCAAGTCATTATGGAGGTGCTAGTTTATCATGTCCACATGCACTTGTTCATACACAGCACCATCTGATAGTTTTGTGAGAAACAGAAATATTGGCATTGAGTTCAAGTTGACACAAAATTCAGCAAGTTTTGAAAATAATTATGGCACAGACAGTTTGGATCTGATCCCAGCCTTCAAGGATGTCACACAATTTCCATAAAGCTGAAACTTATTAAAAAAAGCAAAAAATACCCAAAAAAACAACCCCATAAATTTAAAACCTTGTGTGGTCGTACACAACAAAACGCTTAAAATAGCAAGGAATAGAGATTTATGGGAAAATACTTTGAAAATAATTTCTGTTTTCTTTGGTAATAGTCAGTCCAAAATCTTCAGCATTTAAAAGTGTCTGCTCTCTTCTAGCTTTCTTCTGGCAGCCTGTGAGACTGGTTCCAGCCCTTTTCTCCTGGCAGATGGAGTGCAAGGAGGGAAACATCTGCCTCCGTCTGCCGGGGTACTGAAACCATGTCTAACCTAAAGTATGTAAGAGCTCCTTCCAGAGTGGGAATTGGTGCTGTAAAGCACAGAAGGAGGCTAGACAGTATTTTCTTCTCTACCAAAACAAAGCGAATTGCTATAGATGAGAGGGTGACCCAACAGTGTTGTAAAATCATTGGCATTCCCACAGAGAATTCCCTGTCAGGCACGCTATTTCAGTGGGGAGGCAGGGTAGTGGGATATGTGTGATGTAGGCTGAAAAGAAGATCCAACTGTTCCAACCAACTCCCATCTCACACCCTTACTTCACAGTGGTGGGAATCAGTTTGCTTTCAGCATCGTGTCACTGTTTCTCATTGGGTTTTGGATCCCAAATGCCATTTTTAGAGAGCCAGATATGTGATGTGACAAGGCCCTGAGTCTTTTCTTCTCAGTCCCCAGACCTGCACTGCCAACCTGCAGCTGTCTTCAGGCAGAGGCATGCCCTCAGCACTTGGCTCCCTGGCTTCCTGATGCTCCTTGCATTCAGGCTGCATCTGTTTGTGAATCAGTCCCTTCATCCCTCGCACCAATGGGGCTCTTCAGACAGATGAATCCCACTCAAAACAGAGAGGCAATTTCCAATCCACGTTTTGGAGACACGGGGATGGGCAGTGTGAAAGGTTCCTCTCCAAATGAGCAGCATGCCACAGACATCTGTTCTGTGCAGGCACTGCTCACAGCCAAGCCTCCAGCAGCAGGGCAACACCAGCCATGCCGCTGCCAGCAGCTGGCTGCCATCCCACTGTGGTCCCACAAGGACAGAAAGCTGTGGGGATTATATAATGTTTCTGTAAGTGATAAATGAAAATGGAAAACCTCGGTGCGACCCTGCACTCCTGAAACTGAAAAGGAAGTTGAATTTTTTTTTAATTTATCAATTTATAAAGAGCAGCACCAAAACACAAATGTTTCTCCCCGTAACGGGATAAGAGGGGAGAAAGGGGAATGAACTGATACTGCAGAAGAGTTTGCAGAAGAGTTATTATCAGTGCTTGTTCTAAACTAGTGTGCATTCCTAATGTATTCATCTACTCAACTCAGTAAGAGATTGGGGTATGCAAAGAATCTGGGACTGGGTTTAATTTTCATGCTAGTCAAAGTGATTTTTCTTCAATCTATCATATACTGTATTTGACATATGGTTTTTCCCTTAATCAGTAATTGACTGGTACATGCTTTGTGCTCCAGTGAAGGTAGATTTAATACACGGGACATCAGAATGAGCTATTTTTGTCTTTTGAATGACAAATTTAATTTTTGTAAGATGTATTGTGCTATTGTTTCTACTAATTTCACATTCTTCACCAGCTCTTCAGTCCCTTATTTCATAACTAATGTTTTACTTCAAGTGAACAAGGATCCTGAAAACATCAAAGGTGCCTTGACATCTCTCAATAGATCATGACAGCCTCTTTCATTCTCCATATTTCTTAATGTGGAGACATCCAGGAAGGATGGAAGGAAGAAACACAGGACTGTGGTAAACACTCAGGAAAAGTGAGTCACTGTTTTTTCAGTGATTTTAAGAGTGGAATTTCACTGTCCTGATTAAGTGGACTAGGGGATTGAGTAATTTACCTGGCCAGCTAGTGGAGAGACACACATGTTAAAGGAAAATGTAAGTCACTTTCCATGAGAGAGTTTTAATTTATTTTCTTTGTCTAAAACTGATTTTTTGAGTCAAAATATTTTTTCTAGTTTCATTCTGAATCTTGATTTTGTGTGTATTTTTTTTCCTTATGAAAACAGCATTTTGGTGAAAAAACTTAAAAATAGATCTAGAGAAAAGGCCTAATAAATAGCCATTATTTTCTCAGTCTTCTAAAAATTGATCACCTTATTTGCTTTTCATTTGATTCTGTTAAGAAAGTTTTTGAGAACTCTCAATGCAAAAGTTTCTTGGCTGTGTTTCTGATTTCAAGCTTCCCTTCACTTTTATTTTCACTACTTGTATGACTGACAGAAGCCAAATGAAACTCTTTTGCTGGCAGTCTTAATATGAATAACAAAGCAACTGGAGCTGTGAAGCACCACTTCTTGGCTAAAAACAAGTGGTGAGTGTACAGTGTGGAGGAGGGAGCAGGAGGAAAGGGAACTGCTAGGTCTCAATTTTCTTTTTCTTAAATGTTAAACATTCATGAAGTTAGTCTGACAGAAGAGGAGATTACAAGAAATGGGTGTAAAACACTTTCAATAGATTCTCAGGGTATCCAAAAAAAATGGCAGGGTTTAAAAAAACACCCCAGCCAGGTGACTGACCTTTCCTTCATTTAGGAGAAAGATCTGAGCAATGTGCTTGAAGGCAGCACAAAGACTATGGCAGAAATTCTGACATATTATAATAACACAATAGCCTTGCTAGATTAGTAATAGGATTGCCCTCAACAATCAGCCTTCCCCTTCCTTATCTGCATTTCTACTAAGGGCAATACAGAAAGAGAGGAAATGCAAGGGGACAAAAGGGCTGGAGTTTAGGGAGAGGGAACTGCAGGACTGCTGCTGGAGAACAGGCCTGGTGCCAGGCCTGGTGCCTCTGTCAAATGCCAAATGGACCACAGGAAAGTTAAAAAAAAGCCTGGGGAGCACAGAACTGGGATGGGTCACACCTGGAATAGCAGCAAGACTTCCAGGTTCAGCTGTCCTTCTAGCAGGAGAGCTAAAACCACAGGATGGATGCTGGGGGGGACATGGTTTTCTAGGTGACCTTCATGTTAACCGAAGTAATCAAAGAGCACAGAAATATGTCCCTTTTTTGCTGAGTTTCGTCATTAATTTTAATTAGATTAGTTCTAACATTGAAGTTAGAAGCATTCTCTTAATACAGCAGAATAAAATGAACCAGCTTGCTCTCTTTAAATACTTTGTCATTTAAAGTGGAGTACTAGGAGAAAAAAAATCAAAACACAAAACAAAACAAAAACGAATGTCACATTACAAATGCAATGAAAAAACAGCAACATCAATTCAGCCAATGAAAAATACATTTCTGTTGATGCTCGAGGGCATATGAAAAGTGTTAAAATATGAGTGAGGAAATGCACTCAGTCAGATGTACAAATGACAACGATTTGGGGAAAGATTCAAAACATTGTGAAAGAAATTCCAACAGGCATCAACAAGCAGAACAAATATACTTTCCCAGATATGATGTCTGGGAGGTTGCACAGGAGCTCATTCGGCTATATGGGGTGACAATATATCAGGAGATAATGTTCCTACAATCCCAGCCTCTGCAGAAAAGGAAAGAAAAAAGAAAAGAAATGAAAAGGACATTAAAATTTGTAGCAATGATGCTCCTCTTCTTAGTTTTGGATGAATCAGTCACATTGAATTTTCTCTGTCACTAGCTTAAATATATATTTCCCCTTGGTATGAGTGTACCACCTGGTGCAAAGAGTAGTTTCTACTCACCTTTTTATTTTCTTTGATATGTCATATTCTGTTTCATCACAGTTTTCAAAACACATTTTGTTTTCTTGCATGGACATAACACTATTTTCCATTCGTACTAAGATAAACTTTTCACATGCTTTTTCAGTCTCTGCCTCATTTTTTTCATAGTGACTGTGCACTTTGTGTCACAGCCAGTACTAAACCACCCAAGGTTTTCTTCTGCCACAGAGTGACAGGCTCACTGTGGATAAGGGAAATGCAGCAGCTCTTAGTGGTGCTGTACTTCCCAGTTTGGGTGCTATTTGGCCTTAGAGTCTAATTTAAAACCAAGCATGTTAGCACCAGTGACCTCAACCCATGCATAATTCACACCCTACCCCACTTGAGAGAAAACTAACTGAACTGCTGCCTCAGTCCTCCTGACACTATCACAGGGTCTGGTGCTAAGGCAGTATGTGGGATAGAGGTCCCACAGAAACCAACATCTTGCTTGCTTGGATCCTTGTTTAAAGGTTGCAAGGCTGGAACTTTCTCAGGGGACCTCTGTCACACGGCTTTTCCTGTTGAGTCTGCAAAAATTGATATTAGAGGCAGCTGTGGGACTGGGCTTTGAGTGCTTGCAACTGCTCTCCTGTAAGAGCCTTATTCATGGTAGAAGAGGGAAAAGGCTTGAATCCACCACTTTTCCTTATGCAGTGTCCGGGCCAATTCCTTCAGCTCTTTGACTTGGAAGAACCCTTGACAAGGAATGTGGTTGTTGCAGTTGTGATTTAGGACAGCATGAAGAGAAACTCTCCACAAATTTGTAGGTGGCACTGAGCCAGAGGAGCAGGCAGTGCACTGCAGGACAGGGCTGGGCTTCTGAAGGAGCTGCTCAGGCTGCAGTAATGGTCTGGCAGGAACCTCACAAAGGTCAAGGGTGCAAATGCAAACCTTGCACCTTAGAGAGAATTATACCACACACCAGTATAAGTTGGGATACGAACAGCTGGGAAGTAGCTCTGAATAAAAATGCCCTGGTGATCAAGATGGGCAGCAAGGTGAGCAAGCACCACCAATGTGCCCTTGCAGCGAAGGCAAACAACATCCTGGGTTGGTGTGGTAAAAACGCAACCAGCAGGTCCAGGAGGGTGATTCACCACTTCTATCCAGGATTTGGAAGACCATTTCTGAAGTGCTCTATCCAGAATTTTGGTTGCCCAGTGCAGGAAAGACACAGTCATGGTGAGTGAGTCCTGCAGATGGCAGTGAGGATGGTCAGAGCACTCTGTATAAGAGAAGAGAGGTGGGATTGTTGGGTCTACAGAAGTAAAGGCTCAAGAACATCTTACTATTTCCTGACCTGAAGACTCAAAAATGGTGGTGCCAGACACATGAACTAGTACAACAGTAGTAGTCGTAGCAGCTCTTTTATAGTATCTGTATGTGTCTTGGAAAAATAGTACTCACTGGAAATGCTTTAAATTAGAATTGTTTCATTTCAAGTTATATGCAGAATAATATATTGTAGTTCAAAAGATATTGTCGCTCCAAAATGTGGCACTTAGAAGTGTGGGAATGACAAGATTTAGACGGATTTAATTCAGCTGTTTCTACATGTGCTCTGACTAATGTAAATGGTGGCATACTAATTAATACATGAGCATGAGCTATGTTTCCCGAGGATCCCTGCCTCTCCAAGGAAATGAAGCAGGCAGACAGTATCTCTATACTGACTTTTTATTGAATGCAACAGTATTAATTCTCTTGAAATACCTTTATGGTCTTTGTGACTTTAGCATAAGGCTCCTCATAAACATGAGAGAGCATGTCTGTTAGATTTAGAAATGGATATTTTTTCCTGTTTCCTGAGAGAGATTTCATGTACAGACTTACCGAGATTCCTTGGAACTGCCCACTGATGGTAAGAGTGGGCAGTGCTTTGCACCTGGTATTTGGAAATATTCAACAAGCTTTTAATATCTCACACGTTAGAAACATCCTTGTAATTGATTTCATTTTCCAGTTTGAGCTCCAGACATGAAACTAGGTAAAGACATTCTTTAAGAATTACTTATTTGTACAGATGAAAGGCACACTGTGTGAAATTGCACTGAACCACAAGATATGTCATCAGCAAAGGTCAGGTCTTCCTGGGGACACAGAGGAGATCCTTATCACTTGAACTAATAGTTTCAGTAGCTGTTCCTTCTCTGGGCTGACCGCCCAGGGAGGCAGGGCAGACTTTTGCAGTTGATTTCACATCCATTCACCATAGGAAAAGAGATAGTCACAATACTTAAGTCAAGGAGAAATTTCTGAGGCAATGGTGCTTGTTACTTTGTTATGAACTCTGCCACTTGGGCTTTCTCGCTATCTTCCCATTTTGCCTCTATTCACTTAATCTTCCTTGTCCATTTGTACTGTCTTTGCCTTCTTCCAGCCCTCCTCGCCCTTTGTGAAGCCCAGGCTCCCCTAACCCTTGAACCTGCAGTGTTGGATGGTGCCTTAGGACAAGTGATCTCACCATGTGGGCTGCATTTAATAAGCTCCGTGAGCAGAGTGTCTTTGACATGTCCCGGTTCCTTTTCACTCCCAGAGTGGCCCCCAGCAGCCTCTCCGAGGAGCACTGGGAACAGTGGGTGGCCTGAAGGTGGAGGCTGGAGCCTGCCCAAGCATCCACTTGCTGATACCTCGTTAATTCAGACAGAGAAGCTGTAAATGGATGCACCACACTCATCTCAGATGAACTCTTTGGAGACTGTAAGATACCAAAGCATCTCTCTTTAGCACAGCACACTACCGAGGTGTGCAGGCTGTGCCTGGGGTTTTTTGGGGGACAGGTTGTATTTTAACCTTCTGCTTCTCAGGATGAAGTCTTTGGGATATATTTTTTTGTAGCTGGTGAAAATGTCTATTTTTCAAACTACATATGACTGAACTTTGGCTGCAACTCTTAAACAATAAAATCAACCTGAGGCAGCTATCTTGTAGAGGCAACTCCAGCTCAAAGAGCAAAGGTTTAATAAAGTAAAAACAGTTTTTGCTTCCAGAAAGTACTGGCAACATTAACTATATGTGCCAGTGTTATGTCTGTATATAATATCACAAGTTTTCACATATTTTAGCAAACTGTTTACTTTTTCTCTCCCTTTTATTTGAAACACTAGAGCAGAACCATGATTCTGCACTTCATGTGGTTTTGAAGTCTTTGGCTTGGCACATCTATGTTATCAATTATTGTTTAATTTCTTTCTCTCTCTCTCTCTCTCTTTTTTTTTTAAGTTTTTTTTTTTTTTTCTATGTTCTTCCAATGCTTAACACTTTATGTTTCGGAGGCAACAGAAACGTGACCCAAACAAACAAATTGGTTAACATATTAGTGTGTGGTACATACCTACTGAAGTAAGATCACACATTAAAAAAAAAAAAGCAAAAAAAACCAAACTCCACAAAATATGACCCCCAAATTTCTATTTTCTTTCCAAGTTCTAGCAGCAACAGCTCAAGGAAATGCGTTTCTTTTTCAGGATTAGTGACAGACTGGTGGTAGTTGAATTCACAGATACCTATGGCCAAGAGCCCATTAGAAATTCACCAGACTTGTGCTACCATCATAGTCCCCACATGCACTGTGATACATGTGCTGTGTATCACGGTACTGAGCTTTGGTGGTTGTGCTTCTGGCAGGGGATACATCTAAATGAAAAGGAGAAATTGTTGCAATATGCTGTAAGTGTTCTCTAATTTAACACCACTGGGAAACCAGGACTAGACCTCATATGCTAACTCCTACGAGCAGCTGTAAGAGCAAAGCTGTTTGTGCTCTGAGAGGTTTGTCATGTAAATAACATTTTTTTTCTTTCTGTTTCAGCCTTAAACTGTGAACAGAATGAAATTAATCTTGGAAGGAAGTTGTGCAAACCACTAGGGTTTAATCCTGCACCTTTTAAAATTAATGTGAACATTCCTATAGTTAGATGGTAAAAAACCCCCCAACCCTCTAAATACTATTAAAAGGGATATAATAATTAGCACTTACAGACAAGATTTTCCCTGTCTCTTCATAGATAATGGTTTTTCTGGCTTATTTTTTCTCTTCCTTCTGTTTAGCTCTCCCTTGAACATAAGTAGCAACATTCAGTTTAAAATCCACAGGTTGAATCCTCCTGCTCTTCTTTTTTTAATAATCTTTTATGGACATTACACCCTACCCTCGTGCCTGTGTGTTTGAGGAAGAGCTGCTTCAGACAGTGAATTATACTAGTACCTTGTTTAATAACTAACCTAAACATTTGCCCTTGACATTCTCAGCACCTCAGTGCTAATTAAACAAAATAAACAGAGACTAAATGGAAACCGGGCAAAGTACTTATCCTTCCTCAAAGATTTAATTTGGGATCAGCAACGCCGCTGACGGGAGAGGGATGTGCGAATCGCAGGTAAGTCCACACACGAATAACGAAACGCTGAATTATTTTTTTAAACCCTCCACTAATAACTTGTGATTTAAAGGCCACTCCAGAAGAAGAATCAAGGTCAGGCACGGCTAATCCTGCATCCGAGGAGGCCTTTCCTTTCACCCTGTTCCTCGCCGTAGCGATGCCGCGGTGGAGCGTGGGGTGAGGGCCCGGGACCTCCACAGGGCCCGGGATCCTCTCACGGCCCGGGATCCCCTCACAGCCCGGGATCCCCTCAGGGCCCAGGATCCCCTCATGGCCAGGGATCCCCTCACGGCCCGGGATCCCCTCATGGCCCGGGATCCCCTCACGGCCCGGGACCCCCACACGGGCCGGGATCCCCTCACGGCCCGGGATCCCCTCACGGCCCGGGACCCCCACAGGGCCCGGGAACCCCTCACGGCCCGGGATCCCCTCACGGCCCGGCCGTACCCGCGGGGCCGCCGGGGCAGAGCCGGCGCCTCTCCCGCTCCCGGCGCGGCCGAGGCCCCCGGAGGGGCCGGGGAGGCCGCTCGGGGCCAGCGAGGATCGACGTGAGCAGATGCGAGCGGCTCCAGGCGCCGCCTGCGGCCGCTGAAAGTTCCCCAAAGTCGGCCCCGGCGGGGCGGAGCGGGGCCGGCAGGGCCGCGCCCCCGCCCCTTCCCCGCGGAGCGCGGCCCGGCCTCCCCCGGCAGGGGCGGGCACGGGGAGGAGCGCGCCGGGCCGGGCCGGGCCGGGCGGCGCCGGAGGGCCGGGGGAGCTGCTGCACCTGATACACCGGGGCGGGAGCGCGGCGGAGGAGGGCGGGAGGGAGCGGCGCTGCCGCCGCCTGCGAACGCCTCTCGCCGCCGTTAGACAGCGCTGGTCTCGCCGCTTCTCCCTCCGCCCGCCCCTTCTGCGCGGAGCTGGGCTCTCGCTCCTGTTCCCCTCGGGGCCGGCGGCAGCGCGTCCTCCTCGTCTCCCCTGGGCCCCATGGCTTCGGCCGGCAGCGGCATGGAGGAGGTGCGCGTCTCGGTGCTGACCCCGCTGAAGCTGGTGGGGCTGGTGTGCATCTTTCTGGCGCTGTGCCTGGACCTGGGAGCCGTGCTGAGCCCCGCCTGGGTGACGGCGGACCACCAGTACTACCTGTCCCTCTGGGAGTCCTGCCGCAAGCCCGGCAACTTGGACAGCTGGCTCTGCGAGTCGACGCTGCACAGCGGTGAGATTCGGCTGCCCCCGCTGCCCCCGGCCCCGCTCCGCTCCCCTCCGCCGCCGGCCCCTGCTGCTTTCCCCCCTCCTCGTCCACCTCCCGCTCCCTTGGCCGCACCCCGGGCACTGAGAATTCCTTCCCCTCGCCGTGCCCTGGCTGACCCACCAGCATCCCTTGAGCTCTCCTTCACCCTTGTCTCCTTCGGGCTGTATCCCAGCCCCTTCCCTGGGCTCGCCCCCCGGACCGGAGCAGTGCCCGGGGCCGTGCCCCGCTGCCCCCGCTGGTTCCACGCCTCGCCCGCTGCCGCCCCTGGTCCCCGCCCGGCTCCCCGCGCCGGCCGCCGCTGCCGCTGGGAAGAGTCCCCTGCACCTTTGTCCGCCCGCCCTCCGCACCCTTCCTTCCCTTCCGAGCCTCTTCACCCGTCCCCATCCTCCTCCTTCTCCCCGTCCTCCCCCCAGGCTCCCCGAGCCCGCATCTCGCCGGCGGCCGGGCTGGGGCGGAGGCGGCGGCGCTCCCAGGGAGGGGCAGCGCCGAGCGCCCGTGCTCGGATCGTGCCCAGGGTGCGGGAGGTGTGAGGCTTCAGGGAGCGAAGGGGGTCACTGCCTCCGTATGTGCCGTGGCATTTATTGTCACAAAAGATCCCGAGTTTGAACTAGTTTTGAATATTTATTTCCGTGTGGCGGCTTCCCTATACAGTGAGAAACTGGGATCGAGTATCCTGTAATTGCCCTCCGCCCCCGTCTGAGAAGTCTCTGGTTTTAGAAAGTTGGGGCTTCCTAGACCGGTTGCTACTTTGCCCAGAGTGGGGACGCCTGGGCTCGGACTCTCCATCACGCCGGGTGTGCTTGTGTGTGTCTTTCTCGAGCACGTACTGATCTCCCCATCGCCTTTCACGCTCCTTTGCCTTCATGCCACACTCCCCGTTGTGATTTCTTGATGTGCATTCGTTCTTCACCTTTTAGGTCTTTGATCACAGATTGTTGTTTTTTTAAACGTCATTTCACTATTGCTTGGAGTACTTCAAAAACGGGTTGTGAATTCTAAAAACAAGCTGCCTGTTGAATTTTTTTTCAGTAAATTCTTTTGTAGTACGATAATTGTTTTGATTTTCATGGGTGGTTTTATTTACTTTATGCCTGATAGCAACTTCTGGAGCCCCAGTAGAAACACTGACAAATGCAACCTCGCATCGTTTTCATCCCCATTCCTGTCCACACACACACACTTGCATTGATAAATCATCTGTTTGGATTGCTGTGCTCTTTGGTTGGGTAAATCGTGTAGGGACAAGATGTGTGTTTTGGGAACGAAAGCAAAGGACTGACTACATTCTCAGTGTGTTTTGTTCTCCTCTATTCTCTGAAGTCCTTGTATAGATTCTAGGAAATAACTGATCTCAATCTGAGTTGGAATTACACAGGTTCCTTTGCTGCTGTGCTTATTTTTTTCTGTCGTGTGCAGTAATATTTGAGGGTTTAAATGTCGTTTGGGATTTTGTTTTAAATAACATAAAATGAATTGTAAAGAAAGGCTGGTTTCAGGCAGTTACCCGGGTGTCTGCACAAAGTTTGGAGTGCTTTCTTTTCCTTCCCTGGTATAAATGGAAATTTATGTAGGAATGTCAGCTTCTACGTGTCTCCTTAGCAACGTGAATCCTTTGCCCCTTCTCCCTGTCTCCTGAAATAGTATCCCCTTGATTACAGAAGGACTTTTCAGATGGCTTGAATGAGAACCTGTCTCAAATCCCCCCCACCTCCACACACTTCACTGGGTTCCCCCTCCATCCATCTCCCTGTCACGCATGCGTGTGTACACACACATACACACAAAAGTGGGACGGGAGGAGAAGCAGGACAGCTTATGGAACAGCATAAAAGGACACTAATCTCTCTTGTTCCTCTGTTGGTCACCTGTCTGTCTGTGGGATGTGGAAGATGAATGGGTGAGGATGGAGAGGAATGAGATGTAGTTTTCATTGGATGCTGTGTGTTGAAAATGTGATCTGTCCTCTGCTGGTGCCTTCTATCATGTGCACAAATTCCTGCCTATCCAGTTTTATTCAAGTTCCTTAAATGAGCTCTACCCATTTTCCTCTAATACTTTCCAGTTTAGTGGAGCCAAGTTTTACAAGCTACTGTGGAAGAAGTGAATGATTGTTTTACTTGAGGTGACTGGGATAAGCCCTTCACTTTCCTCATGTTCAGCACAGAGGGCTGCATTCTGACCAGACCTGAAATATGAGAAACTGCACTGTTTTCCTCTTGCTTTCTGCTAGCGTGGTACAATTGCTATTAAAGCCAATAGGAGGGCTCCCTCTGAATTCACCAAGTTGGATTGGGCACATATTTAAGACCATTTTGTGTGCAGGCATTAATATTTTAAGTGCACTTTCCTCCTACATTGTGAATCCAGCAAGCAGCATTTTGGAGATAGTGGAGAGCTCCCACAGGGAAAGCTCTTTTAGCTTGATACCGGTGCAGGCAGCTTTGCAGCTAGCTGTGAGAAGCAGCAGCACACACAGGAAAAAAGGCATCTTCACCCATGGTTTTAAGAGATTTGCTTCATCATCCCTTGAAGGAGAGCACCTCAAGTGGCACCATCAAGGGCGAGCTCATGCTCGAAGCTGTTAAAGCATATTCGAGGTTTAATTAAAAACTTTTCTTGTAATTAGATGTAGGACCCCTGACTGCTGTCAGAAGGGCAACTTGGTAGTGGAGAGCAGAAGGAAATGCACAGAGCATGGTTGGATTGGCTGTTGTAGCAGGGAGTAATCTCATTTTTCCAGTGCTAGTGCTTGGAGCATGTTTTCACATTCATTCTTTCACTGTTCCAATGACTTTTGTAATTTGCAGGCTTTTGTTTGCTCACATACTACTTTTAAACTTGTGTAAGTACTTCTTACTGGAAGAAGTATTGTGTAAGTACTACAATAATTATGGTTCAAATATGTAAAAGAGTGAGACACATTAATTTTTTGACATCTGAAAATTATAAAATATCTCATCTTAATTTGCTTTTCTTTTTTTTCAGAGTCTTTAGGGTCTGTGTAAATCTCTCACTAGCAGCAATTTCAGGAGATGAGAAACTAACAAAGTTGCCAGTGTGGAAAGCTTAGTTATAAAATCTTGAGATTCAAAAATGCAGTTGTAAAGCTCCGTAGTTTCACCAACTGTCTGGGCATATAACTATTTTGTGTGATCAAAGCTTACCTTGGCAAATGCACAAGTTGTCTTTAGACCAACTGTATTTTAAACTTGTGTGTCTTTAAACAAATTTATATTTTAGACCTTATTTAAAATGCATTACATCTAGTTGGTGATGGTTCATTTACAGATTTATCAAGAGTTGCATGAGTTCCTGTCACAGCATTAAAATTAAATGCATCCTGTGTAAAGCTGCCTGGTGAATCTATACCTGCACAGGTACTTGTCTTCTTCCTGCAGATTAATAACAGAACATTTGAATCTGTGCAGTAGACTGCAGCCATTATAGCTCTTTAAATCAAAGATATACAAATGCAATGTAGAAGAAATAAAGGGGTCCATAGAATCTGACCTGCAGGTGAACATTGTCTGTTTTGACTTAAATACGTGTATATGCTATTCATAGAAAACAATGGCTCCTTTGCAGCCTTTCAGTTTATTGTGAAAACAGCATATATGAAAATAGATTTGAATGGTTTTGATTAGCTGTATTCATTCTGGTGAATGTGGGGGTATATGGCTTTGTTACTTTATAACCTGTGGATTTCTTTATGCAACATTCAGTTTTCTTCAAGAATATTATGTTCTTTTAGAACTGTCCATGAATGTTTGAAAGACAAAACATTCTCCAGGAAATACATGCATCAGAGTCTCTGAACTGATATTAAACTTTGTGATGAGCAAACAGTGAAGGTAAGCTTAGCCTGTAGCACAGTGCAGTAAACAACTTGAGTCTAGTTTTATGCTTGTAATTTTGTTTTAATTTGTTCTTAAAATAAAAACAGCATCAGAGGCTGTTCATTTTGTAGCACTTCAAGGGGCTTAACCTTAATTACACATTAAATGCAGATATCTGAATTGACATGCCAGAATAGTCTTGGATGGTATCTGCTTGTTCAGAATCTAAGGAGCTGTTCCAAGAGGAAATTGCTAGCTCCAAAGCAGCTTCCTCATTAGAAGATATGGATCATTGCTCAGATTTGATGTTGACATGTATTTGTGAAAAGCTCAGCAAGGCTGGTAGTTTGCTATAAAATAGCAAAAGAATGAATGGAATTTTACTAGCCTGAAAAAAGTGGCTCATACAACCTAAAGAGGAATTAATAAAACATTCCTTCTGCTGTAATTTTGTGTATTAACTCTAATAATCATCCCCAGCACTTTATCTGAAGATGGATGTAAAATCAAAAACCATACTACTTGAAACTCAGTGTCTAAGACTCTGAGCAGGCTGATCTAACTTTGAAGTTGAGTCTGACTTGAAGGCTGGCCCTACTTTCCATGGGGAGCTGAACTAGGTGACTTCCTAGGTCCTTCCCAGCCTAAATTATTCTTGTGATTCTTTGATGACTGGAACTCTGTTTATGCCTGATGTCTATCTGACTTCTTCAGATGGTGCAGAATGCCTTGAATTGGCTTAACTCTGCCTCACAGCAGCCCCTGATAGAATACTTTAAGGAATGCTCCTCCTCTTACAGATGGACCAGTTATTTTAGCCTCAGACTTCCCAAGGCCATGGCAGCAGCAGATCCTGTTCAGCAGTCTGGACCTTTTAGGATGGCAGAGGCTCCCTTTGCAGCCACCCTTCTCCAAGCACTGAGAGACATGGTTAGAGCACATCTGTGATGTTTGTGTGAGTTCATCTGATCAGGGCAAGAGCACCACGCACCTTATCAGTAATAATACTCCTAAAAAAAAGCAAAAAAGACTTGTAGCTATAGTGAGTTGTTGCTACTGCTGTTGTTCATTGCAATTTTAAAATCAGTAATGTAGCCTATTGCTTTAAGTCTTGTTTATTAAATATGATGTCCCTAGAGTTAGGGATAATGCAAGAAGTTTTAATATTGGATGAGATTTTTATATTTAGAACTGCATAGAGAGTGGCCTTGCTTCTGCCACTGATTTGTGGCCCAAGATGACCACATAAGATTCAGGGCAACAGGAGGAGTGGTAAAGGCCATCCAGCTGTATTGCTTTATGTATTTCACTTGTTCCACTTAAAGGCATCCTTCTGATGGGAAGTACAGTTCAAACTCTTTTAAATGCTAATTGTTTTTCTCAAGGAACAACGGAATGAGTTTTGACAGTTGCAGAAGATTGCTAGTTTTCTGGAAGAACATTGATAACTGGAAAATAGTTACATTCCAGTTCCAATGCAAAGCACAGTACTTCAGATTGCTAAAAAGTAGTAGCTTTTATAGAAGAGGTCAGAAATAGTGAGCTTATTGGGAAAAGTTTGTATAACACATCTCCCACACTTCTTTCCTAATGGCAGAATTTCTAAGAGCTCCAGGTTTTTGAGAAGTTCTAAAGCTGTGGGCATGTGCAGTTGTTTGAGGGTTTTTTATTATTTTTATTGAATGAATGAATATCCAATAATTAAAATGACATAGTAGCAAGCTAGTCTCAGAAGAATGCTGTGTATTCAATAGAGGAAGTGCCTGAGTACATGCTGTACTATTCTGTGAATGAATTATAGATTACATGATTTTCTGTAATGCTGTGCTTGTCTCGAAGTCCTCTGTTGGCAAAAGCAGTGTGCAATGTATGTTGCTTATAAATGGTAAAATAAAGATCTATATAACAGCACCACTTAATTCTTTATTTGAAGTTGTCCTGTGTTTAAAGGACTCGGTGATTTTAGAAATAAAGGCAGGCCACAGAGCAGATATACAACATACCTCACCCCAGCCCACACCTCTACAAAGTGTATATATTTTATATAAATAAGGAATGCAAACTTTATTCTTCAGGAGAGGTGTGTGTCTGTGGACAGATGAGCAAGCACCTGCTGCATTTCAAGTTGCTCATGCATCTGCAACCCCCCAGGCATTTTTAGACCATTTTGTTGTCTTGCTGTGTCTTTGACACAGCAGTGGAGTTCTTTACCATATTTTTACGTATGTACCCAAATTGTCCCCTGCACTCCAATGTCATCTTTGGGTGGAAGGTAAAGGACACTACTTTCCATGGTGAGGTGAGCAGTCTGCAGAGTAGCTGCCTAGTTATTTCCCCAGACTATCAAGCACGTCCCTTGCAGGCTGAGGAGGGTAGTTGGGATAAAGCTTCTGCCTGGTTTATCCTGCCAGTGGGCTGTTCTCTTGCCTGGAACAGTCAACCTCTTTCCTCTCAGTTATCTTTCTCTTGGAGAAGAGGAAAGCCATAGGAGGAGCCCAAGTGAGAAGGCTGCAGCTCTGTAGGGGCTGCTAAGGCCTTTTCCCTCAAAGGTGAGAGAGCCCTGAGTCTGGGCTGCCATGCAGTAATGGTCAGCATTGCTGTGCCTCGGGGGAAAGGTGCACAAACAGCAACAGAGCGTCGGAAGGGACGAGTCAGAGGCTCTCTGAAGCAAGACTCAGACTTGGATTCCCTTGTTTGGATTTGTTCATGGACCCCGTAAATCTTTTTGCGGCTTGGGTCTAGCAGATGGAGGAGGGCAGTTACAACCTACCCTAGCAGTCAAGGAATCCCACTGGGAAAAGGGAGCAGAGGTGTGAGCTTAGAGTCTGGAGCCAGAGCTGGGAAGCAAAGACCTTGCATCTTCCGAGAAGCTCTCTAGCCCCTGGTGGATGGCAGCTAAGGTGACACCTTCCTGCCTTTGCTCCTTCACTGGTTGGCTGCTCTCGTTACCCATTAGCATTCTGCACCTCTGTAAGACACAGGGTCTGCACCAAAAAGCTGTTTTTTTGGATGTCTCTCTGCTTGTTCTCTTTTTCTTCGACTGATTCTGAGTGACTCTCCACTTGGCATCAGGAACACTAAATCATCCTATAAGCCTCTTGTGCAGTAAATGCAAAATGACCGATGCCTTATGTGGAGCCTCTGAATTATCCTTTGGAGGCATTTGGGGATTTTGGCACCCAGCAAAAAAATGCTTAAATTTCTCTTTGGGTGTTGTCAGTGTCCTGGTGAATTAGAGCTATGGGAACGTCTTCCTGTTAATCTCACGGGTGTTGTGCAGCCCTTGGGTTATCAAGGGCTTTGTCCCATGTGCTGCTGTGTGTGGATGAAGACAGATTTCTTAGGGAAAATGTCATGTCCACAAAAAACATCTTTTTAACATACCTGTGACTTAACATAGCTATTTGTTTAAATTTATGGCTTTTAGAAGAAAGCCTTGATGTAAAGTGAGTTCTCTCTTAAGGAAATTATGCTTTCAGCCAGAGCTGGCTGGTTCCTGTAGCTCTGGTAATGCTTTTTAAGTGTCTGAGTGACTTGAGTAGCCACATGCACAACTAATTTTCCTACTTCAGAAAAATCTTATTCTCAATCCATAAAATAAAAAAAAAGCAGAAAATACTTGTTTATTGTCATTTTTGTGCAAGGCTTCACTGTGAAAAGCTGTGGCTAGAGGAATTTATGGAGGTTTGGTGTGGATATTGCCAGAAAGCCCTTCTGCCTGCAGTGTGCAGAAGTGCCCATTGTGGGATCCCAGAGGACTGGACTTGCAGGCTGGCTGTGCAGGAGCAGAGGAGTGTGGACTCAGTAACTTACAGGCTTCCCAGCTTTGGCCAATATCCCCTTCACCCAGGGCAGAATTCTTCTGAGCAGCTCTCTGGGAACCATCATTCTGCCTTGGGTTGAGGCTCCAAAGGTGACCTCTGAGGAGCAATTTGATGTGAGAACTTAATGGCCCCTGCTGTTCCTCAGCTTCTTCACAGAATTCAGTGGACCTTCGCCTTCCACAGAAGCCTCTGCTCGTGATCCTGCTGAAGAAAGAAGAAATCTCATTGATCATGCAACCAAAGCACTTTTAGGAACTAGAGTTTGCCTTTATGTTTTTATAGATACTCAGAATACTACATATACTATACTATGTTAGCTATTTGATATCTAAGTTTGAATGTGAAGCAATTAGGAATATCTCTAGCTATTATATTTATTGAAGTTGATACTTATGATACTCAATTGTATTTATTTAAACTGATTTTTATGATACTCAGTGGGTTATATTTAATTTCTTATGTGTGGGTGCCTCAAGTTTCTCTGCTTCATGCATTCTTTCAAAATCATTATTCTTGATTTTAAATGCTATATTGCAAATTCTTAAGAGTATTTATTGTCTGAGGGCAGGTACTTGATTGTTTCTGTAAGAAATTAAATCAGTTCACATGCACTGTCTGAAAGAGCCCTGTACACAAATGCTTCACATATTCCACAGTATGTTTCTATGCCCACCACTTCTTTTACTTCTTTTACATGGTAGAATACCATGTTGAAAAAAATATTTAGTTTTGGGATACCTTACTGAAAACATGGTATCTAGACTAGCCTTTTGCATTCATCTTTTTTGTGTTAAAAAAAGGACCTAGTTAGTAAAATACGCATTTCAGGACTTAGATGTGTTTTCTTCTTATTTTATGGCTTCCCCTGATTTTTTCCTAGTAGTGAAGTATTATTTTGTCCAAGAAAGTGAGGAAATAGCACTGCTCTTAATTAAAAATTGCTGTACAGCTTAAAGCCTTGGGACATTTCTTTTGGGGAAAGAAGGGAGGAGAGTTAGAAATGTCAATGTACAGTTGACATTGTGCCTCTGGGTCACTAAGAAACAAGCAGAATTTCCAAATAGCAAGGAGACCAAGCTGTTCCCTAGAAAGGCACTGACTGTTGTATGAGAAACTAACTGAAAAGAAACATTATCATCATGGTTTGGGGGCTTTTTTGGTTGTTTTTTTTTTACTATTTTTTTAACTGAAGATGGTAATTTTAATAATTTTTTTCACCAAATATGTATTGAGTTCGTATGTTCATATTTATATATATTTCCAAATACTGAAGCCCACATCTTCAAACTAATGGGCAGATTTTTATAGTTAAAAATATGCAAACACTGTAATCGCTGTCAGAACTGCAGTATATATTTCTCATGGTTATAGACATAGGGATGCTTTTTGGGGATTTTAAGACCTAAAAATAGGATATATTAAGTGAGCCTTTTCTTAAGAAATCTCTCAAGTTACTTAACAATTGTCAAAAATGTCTTAATTCTAGTTTGGATGGGATAGGTGGCACTATTAGTGTAGTTCTTAATGTGTTGCTAAAATGATGGAACACTGAAAAAATCTAAAGTTATCTAAACTAAAATCCAAAGTTATCTAAACTAACAAAGGAAGTCTTATTTGGACATGACATTAGGCCACAGTGCTTTTTAAAGTATAAAAGTTTATTAACATTTCTGTGAGTTTTATTAGGCTTTTTACCAGTTTCTAGTATTTTTCGTAGATAATGGATTTGTATTTAAAAAACCATAGTGGTGTACAGTGCAAAAGACCAAGGTGTATTCTTCAAGTGAAACCAATTTGTGTTTTGAATGCAGAAAAGTAATAATTATCATCTATAAAGCCCCATTTTACTTGTGTTTTTACATATTTCTTTCTCTGTGAGAACAAGCAATCTTACTGAACTGCTGAGACTCCTGAACTTACAGTTCTTATTAGTAACTTTGCAAGATTGGTGCATGCCTAGAAGAGGTACAAGCACATTTTGGATACTCTAAAGTAGGTTTATGATGTTTATGTTCTGGGTACCAGCAGTTCTGTGTAACAGAACAATCTCCTGATCCCATTTTGGTGTTCTGTGCTGTAAATCACTCTTGGGTAGTCTGAGAAACACTACAGATCTTTACTGCAGAAAAACTGTATTTGCTGTATGTGTTTATATTGTAGCTATCTGATTTACAGGGTGCTCGGCCTTCAGAGCTAGTGGTTCTATTTTCTTTGTATCTTTCTTTTATTTTGTGTGAACTCCAGTGGTCCGGATTAAAAAAAAATGCTGTTAAGTAGAAGACCCATGGAGAAGATTTGGCTTTCTTGATCCACCATAAGCTTAATTTTACCACCAGATCAAATGGCTTTTGGAACTGAAAGTTAACATTTTTCCAAGATGACAAGACTTAAACATGTAGTTACTATGGTAGCCAGTGCAGGAAAGTTTAGTCCTGTGTTCTTTGTGCACTAATCTCTGACCTTCATGATGTTCTCCAACCAAAGTCCCTGCAGCTCAAGGCTGGTAGCATTGTGTGCTCCTGTGAAAGGGACTAAAATAAATAGGCAATTCGAGATGTGGCCCAGAGCACAACATTCAATACCTGGTCCCCAGCTGGTGTGAGGAACAGTAAGAGCCTCCTCCTGTCAGCATTGCTGAGTAGGTTTTCTTACTCAAGAAATTAATTTTGTTTATCCAAGTCAGTTCTTTTTTAGTTGGGAGTGTAGGTGTCTCCCAACACTCATTTGTCCTTTTACCTCCCACATCAGTACTATAGTAAGGTAGTTTGTTTATTTTTTAACCTTTCTAAAATCTGTGTATGTATATTTGTCCTGGAAGTTAAACTATATTCTAACCCCACATTTATATCATCTTTGCCTGATTTATTATTAGTTGTTTAGTAGTTTTTCCAGTGTGGTTTTGGAAAGCAATCGGATGCTCAACCTTTATTCCATTTAGCTGCTATTCCAGTGTTGTACACATTCTCTTTGCATTAGAGTTTGGCACCTGATCAATGCAAAGATAACATTTAATATTTTATTATTTGTGGTGACTTTCAAAAAATTTTAGTTTCTGAGTTTTCCTGTCTGGCCCTTTGCTTTATTTCATCAATTTTATGTGTCTTTTAACTTTGGTGTGATATGGATTTATGTGGCTGGTCTTTGTATCTGTGTAATTTTCTAGTGCAAGGATTCCTTTCATATTGTTCCAAAGTGGTCCATTCTGTTTATTTATTTCTGGTTTTGATATCTGTAGTGCACTCGCATATTGGAAAGAATCCTTTCTAAATCATTGGTACACTGACCACTTGGTGTTTCTGAAGGCTCATGTTAGTATTAAAAACCACTCGCCAAAACATCTCTGTCCAGTACTAAAATCATATTTTCATCCCAATAATGATGGTGTAGCAATGGGACACACAGCAAACTGACATTAGAGATTGCATGCTGATGATAGAATGGAAGACTGTTCCCATCCTCAGGGTTAACCCAGTAAGAAAACAAGGAGTAAAATAGCTTGGAAGGTTGAGTACTTAGTAATAAAATTATTAGTAAAGGACATGCATGGATTTCTGCAAAGAATCAGATGTGTGTACTTGCACAAACACACCTTTAAAATCACTTTCTTTTCAAGCAGTGCTTTTATAGGTCTTCTACCCACTTTATTCTCTTAATCTCCTTCATCCTTTTTCATGTAATATATGAAGGCTTTTTGGTATAATAGCTGCCAGCATTCCATTCCCAAACTCCACAGCTGCACTGTCTGTATCTTCAGCAGATTAGATTCCTCTTGAAACTGGATCCATTGTTTATTTAAAACAGTACTTTTTCTCATTCCCAAAAGAGCATGTTCATTGTTGTTGTGTTGTTTTAGTAACCTTAAGATATCTAATTTAATTTGCAAATAATAATCTTATTTTCTTTGAACTGTGCAATGCATTTGGACATTTTATTCTGAGTATCACATGACTGCTAGTATTTTCAAAGTGGTGAGATGCAAAGGATCCATAGGTCCTTTTCCCATGAGTTGAGTTTATATCATCTTCCTTGAACTAGTAAATAGTAATAATAAGCAGTACATAGTGATCTGATTCTTTTTCTTGATGCCTGCTACTGGAGAGAGGAAAGATCTTGGATATTCTGTTGGGAAAAGCAACAGTCCAAAGCCTGTGCCTTTCTAAAATCCCACAGAAGCTCTTAAGTTAGATCTTGGATGTTGTATACATGTCTTGGCCATCAGGTTACAAATGGATTTAGATTTATGTGATATAAGACTGCAAAAATGTTGTTTATAGCTGCATTCATTATATATGAGAGTAACTAGAAAATACCCTGAGCCAAGTGCAGGTGTTGCTTTTGGGGGAAGAAAAACTGATGCTTGAAGATGACTGACATTTTAAAATGGGCTTGAGATTTGACTGGGTCTGCAGCTAATGACTGTTACTGCCTTTGGAGAGTCTTTACTTCCAGTTATCCTTTTGTGTTTAAAAAATATTTTTTTTTTAAACCTTTGAGCATCTCCTCAGTTTTGCTACTCATACTGTGTGGCCTTGGTGCTTCCCAAGGGACAGATGTGTATGATGAGGCTCCATACATTTCCCTTGCTGTGTCATCCTGATCAGTGACTTTCACCCTCTTTTGTGAGAAAGTTACAGCAGGCTGAGGGTCAGCTAACACGCCAGCTAATCCTGAGCCAGCCTCCATTTCTCATTCTAAATTGGATAAAAACCAGGGGACCAAATTACTCAGTTTTACTTGAGACAAAATCCCAATGAGGCCAACTAAGGCTTAAGTAAGCGTGAGAGGTTGTGGCACTTGGCTTCTGAGTTACATCTGTTTCATGAAGGTGATTCACTAATTAGGGGAAAAGAAATTCAAGGAACGACTGTTTATTTACCCGAGCCTTGATGCAGCCTCTGTGTTCCTCATAATTCTGGTGTTTCTGTCAGGCCTGTGGGCTTGTTTTACTGAAATTGTATTATTATTTTTTTTCCTCTCTTTGTTTTTTTCCCCCCTAGACTGGCAGATAGCTACTCTGGCTCTGCTGCTGGGTGGTGCTGCCATTATTCTCATAGCTTTCCTGGTGGGGCTGATCTCCATCTGCGTGGGATCTCGGAGGCGCTTCTACAGACCAGTTGCAGTCATGCTCTTTGCTGCAGGTAAGCACTGGCATCATTAAAAAGATTTCCTTAGAGCAGCTGAACTTTCATGGAGGGAGATAGGCCTTGTTCTGCATATTAATTCAGAGGTGTTTGGTTACTTCTGTGTTAACTCCAGTGAGGTTTCTCAGGCTATAGGTTCTGCACAGCATTAATCATTTTTTCCAGTTGCACTATTATTAGTTCATAAGCAGTTATTTATTTGCATTATATTTATTGCTTTGTGAAGTACATGCATCAGGGGAAACTGCAGAGGATAAATCTCAAAATACCATTTTTAATCTGTGACTTTGTGCTGTTTGATATCCCCATTTTTATTCTTCATGCAAAGCCATTTTTATTTTAATGTTCTCTCTTTTGCAATTTTAAATCAGGGAAGTTAATACTCAAAGGTGAACCCTGGAAGCTCTACATGTGAAAATAAATAGGATTATCTTGCAAGGTGTTTATATATGCCCCTGTGCCATAAGGAATTAATTTTGTTGTGTCATCTCGCTTGGTTATTAATTTAACAAGCTGTCACAGTGTAGTCCCTGTTTGGTTTTAAAAAGGCAAAAATGGAACAGTTTATATAAACTATCACAAAATCTTAAGGGAGACCTAAGAATCTGAATTGTCTTTAAGACTGGTCCAGTGAGGTACAATTACAATATCAAATCATCTCGTTTTATGTATTCTGGGGCTTTGGGGCTTCGTCAGCATGGATGTTTCAGATTCTCCTGAGATTCACCAGCCGTGGTTTGCCTTCCTCCTGTCACTCACATCTGCACTGGAGCCAGCAGCTTAAGCCCCTTCTGATAGCCCATAATGAAGAGGATGACAGAACCTTCGGGATGTATTTAAAAAAGCCACTTAGGAGGATATGAGAGGATGAGAGTGAGGAATTGGAGGGAGTTTGGAATGAAGCACAACTCCGGGAAGGCTCCTGCTGCCCTCTGCTGATAACATTGCCTTGATGGAACCGAGCCCTTCATGATGCACTTTTATGTGCTCAAGACATATTCCTAGATTACATTTCATTTGCTTTTAGGAAATTAAAGCAGCCTAGGATCAGATTCCCTGGGTGGAAATCATCTGGGTTTTTCTTCTATGTGTTGCGTTGCTTGCTTGGTTAAATGAATAAAGGTACTGGTGCCATTGTTTTAAAATTTAGTGTTAATTGTGTGGTTTATAAGGTATGCTGGGCAGTTAACTTCGAAGGAAATGGAGTTAATTTTTGTAGTGGTTTCTTGTTTGGCTTTTGGCTTCATTTCTCATAAAGTTGTGGTGTAAGTTGGTTCAGCCATACACGCCTATCTTGCCGTGTTGCTCATTTTGTAGTTAAGTTTGTACTAGAAAAAGAAACAGCTTTCCACAAGAAGAGATTTCCTCAAATCTTACTGTTTGTCTTCATGTGCTCCCCTCTCTATAAAATTGCTTTTAGTCTTTACTACAAAAGGTTGGTGGTGAAGGGGGATAATGCTTACTTGAATCTAAGAGGAAATTCAATTTGCTTTGCTTATGATGGTGTTCACATCTTCCCTTTGCCTCTGTGTGCATTTTGAACAGCCATAACCTGAAGGATATGAAAAGGGAGATGATGAGACCAAGACAACCTGCCCTGTTCTTCATTATCTAGCAAATCTGAGGAGAATCCTTTCAGGATTTAACACTTACATTGTTAAAAGGCATTTCCTGCAGATTTTATCTTTGATGTCAGCAATTTGTAGAGATGAATAAGGATGGCGTATCTTGAAAGAATTGCAGAAAGAATCCCCCACTGAAGAGGGGAAAGTTAAGATTGTGGCAGTTTGTGCCTTATGCAGCTTTCCATGGATTCAAGCCTTCGTCTGTGGATTTCACAAATCTTTCAGGATAAACACCTCCCTGACCTGGGAATGTGCTGGCAAGACCAAATATTCTGTGTAACTGTGACTGGGAGTCTATCAGCTGCCTCTGGAAAAAAGGGCACAGAATGAATGCCCAGATGCATTTAATGATGTGTGGGTGTTGGGTAGAAATGGTCTCTGTGTGGAAGAAAGGACAAAATGGAAAAGTTATTTCCAGGTGCTTTATAGAGTCCAAACGGTTGGCTCCAGGCTATTTTTTCCTTCAAGTTTTGATTTTTTTTTTTTCTCAGCTTCAGGTTTCAGTTAGCAACTCAGTAGGTGAGAGAGAAGATTGACTGACTAGGACTGGAAGGGATGAGAAAAAAAGGGACCAAAAAAACCAAAATTTAACCTAGATGCCGAGAATAGGCCAGCAAGTAATGAAGAGATGTGAATGTGTTTTCACAGAGCTGACAGTATGTATTTTAATGTTGAAAGCCAGAGGAATGCCTCAGGTAATGGACAAGTGTGGAGCAGACAGGGAGGCAGTTTCAGGAAATCTTGCATGGAGCCACCTTGTCTCATGCGGCTCTTTGGTCTAGTGGAGGTCTCCAGCTCATGGACCTGCTGGGGTGCCTTGGAGCTCTGAACCAGACTGGCCCTGAAAACTGCACCTTCAAAGGGCAGGCTCACAAAAACGACAGTGCAGGATCTTCATGGTACACTCACTGTTTAATTAAGTGCTAACCAAGTCAATTTAAGGACAGAAAGAAAGTGTGCTTGCTGAAAGCCCATAAAAGAAACAAAAGAAAAACTAATGCTTGCCTTTTGGCGCTATGTTTTAACAAATGTGACAATGTTTGGAAGAATAACCTGTTGATGTTAGCAAGCTTTTAACACGTTTCACAAGATGCTTTTACATGCAAGCTAGGGAAAACAGTGTCTAAAGTGAAAATACTGTAAGTAAGAGAGTAATATAAAATGGTGGCAGATAATAATTGGAGAATGCTTAAGGAGATATCTTTTAAATCTGACAGAGCACTGTCCAGCTGGATTGCATCTTTAGTTCTGTGCTATTACCTATTTTCATAATGATGTGGAAGATAGAATGAAAGTTTGCTTGTCAAATTTTACAGTGGAAGTAGAAAAAACTGCAGATACATTGAAAGCCAGAATTTGATTTTGTGAAGTTGATGGAATGGTCTGAAAAAGTCAGACTGACTTCAGTGGATTGTAGTGCAGGTTGCTACAGGGCATCAAAAAGAGTCATAATATTAAAGAAATACTGTTGGGAAAATACTCTGTAGGTTATGTACTCCAAGCTCCTTGTTGAGGCAGGATGGTCACTAACAGTGACAGCTTTGTCTGGTCTGGTTATGAAGAAATTCAACCATGAAGATGTTGCAGCCTTTCAAAGAAAAAAAAAGATGACTGAAATTAAGTTTTCCTACTTTCAAAGTATTTGTTGCAATTTCTGCATGTTTAATATGATGAGTATGCTTATATTATTTAATATAATTGCTTATATTTCATGTGAGTGGAATAAAATTTAGTATTCCTGTTCCCATATTGCAAGCATTGTAGTGCTTCATAAAAATGTGCCTACGTTTGAAGTGAACAATCAAGTTTGAGATGATTAGCCTTTTCTGAATAGCATTTGAGTGGCAGATTTTTTCAGATTTCCTTTGCAGCCTGTTTTTTCTCCAGGAGAAGACTTGTGCTTGTGAAGAAAGACAGCACACACTTCCCTTAAGCAGAGTAGCATAGCTTGGAGTTCCTTTAAATTCATTACAAACAGATCAGTAGTTGCAGGCATTGCTTTCAACATCTTTTGGGGTCATGCTGGTCATTTCTCATAACTTTGCTGACTGCTGTTTCTAGCTTACACAGCTCCCTTTCTGTTCTACAGGGAAAAACAATGACAGAAGGCAAAATTAGTGCACAGTGATGACAGTGCCATGTAGGGTGGCTGCTCGCACCAGCCACTTCTGCCAGCACTTCCTTTGAGTTCTACAGCAGCATATCTGGACCAGTAGTAGGAAAAGCTGGAACCTTCACTGTGGAAATGTCAAAAAAACCTTCTTGTGTGTGTTGCTGCTTTAGCAACATGTTTCTCTTCCAAGAGAATCACTTTTTTTTTTTGGTTATGTTTTGACAAGTCCAATCTGTAGAGTGAAATTAAGCATACTTCATATGTTACACTGGGGAAGGTGGAGACTTCCTTGTTTTGCACTTGACACAGACACACATGGAGCAGTTTCTGCACTGACTCAGCAGAGATGCTGCATCCCCAGTGCAGGAAGCCACTAAAGAAAAACTCATCTATTTCCATACATTTTCAGAAATCCTTTCTGACCTTCAGTGGTCTTAAAGATGAGTCTGAAAGCTGAGCATGTGTTGAGGTGCTTTTGGATGTAAAGATGCTCTCATTATACAGAACTGGAATGCATAATCTTTTCATAAAAGTAGTGTATCCTGCCAAAGTTTCTCAAATGTTGTGCAGTATTTTGTGAGCTGACAGACAAAAAATTGTATTCAAATAGAATAACATTAAGTAACACCTCAATAACTGTAGAATAATAAAAAAAAAGTCCTGTGGATTTTGATATTCACATCAGAAAATCCACTGTGCAAACATTACTCAGACTGGGTCAAGTATGGGTCCAAAGACTACTCTGTAGGCTAAGGTGGGATGAGCTGAAATTTCCAGTGAGTGTTTTATAGTTTTATCACTGAGGTTCCAATGAACATGGGACATGATCTCCCCATACCAGTCCTGTCCTCAGGACAGGTGAGCAGCTGGCTAATGAAAGGGGCCAGCTGGACAAGGGCGTGTGTGGGAGTGAAATGGCCAATGTGTGTCTGTGGTTCTCAGAGACAGTGCTGTAGGAAGTAATGTTTTTGAAGCTTTTTAATGTCTTGGGTTTGATCTATTTTATTATCTTCTTTTATCACACCATATTTCTGACCCACCCCCTAAATTCATAATAGTTTGCCAGTTTGAAGTTTAGTGACTGATCAAATTTTATAGATTCCTTGGTATTCTGTGTGAGAATGTCATTAATTCTGATTACAGGACACAGTAATGCATATGAAATATGTGATTCACTGAGTCTCTACTGAGCACAAGTATATATCACCTATGACAATGAATTATGTCTAGGCTAAGTAAATTATTTGATTCTCAGCTACATTTCTTAATACGTATTCTTGCTTCTTGTTTTGACTTATGCATAATGGCAGTAGAAGTAGTTTTGCAGTTATGGAAGGAGTAATGACTGCAAAATAAGATATAAAGGAGAGACAGAAAAGAATTTGGAAATACTACTCTGTTTATTTTGTGGGCATTTGAAGGAATCATCATTATATCACAGCAGTAATATTTGTTCATCAACGAGGGAGTATGGAAGAGCTGCTTTGTTCTCTGTGAATGAAATGAAGGTGATTTAAAAAGAGCAGCACTTACAAGCTAAAAAGCACCAAAAGCGTTTTAAATGTGAATTTCAGTTATTTGATATTTTCTTTGTTTAGGGAAGCAAAATAAGTCTTCTTCTGACATTTGTATTTTTTTTTCTCTTTCAGTTGTTCTCCAGGTGTGCAGCTTAGTCCTTTACCCAATCAAGTTCATCGAAACGGTCAGCTTGAAAATATACCATGAATTCAACTGGGGCTATGGCCTGGCATGGGGTGCAACTATATTTTCATTTGGGGGTGCCATTCTTTATTGCCTGAACCCTAAGAACTATGAAGACTATTACTAGAATCATTTAATGAAAAGAAAAATTTAAAAAAGGATTACCCCATCTTTTCTAGCTCACAGTTTTTTTAGAACACTTGTGGAGCACCAAACAGTCTGCTCTGTTGATAAAATAGCCTTTGCCTTTTGGGTGTGAACACTGTAACCAGCTTTTACAACCATTTAGAAGAACTGCAAACACTAGGATTGCTGATCTTACATAGGCAGATGCTGCAAGCTGCTGATACATAAACTTCATTTTTCCTCACCACAAGCAAAAGGATCTACGTGACAGCGATCGTTGTGAGAAAACTAGTTGGAATGAGAATGCAATGCCAGCATCTGCTATTGCCTTCAGGGGAGCAGCTGGTATGGGCTCCATTTAGAAGTTTCCCTGTATCATAGAGGATTCAGATGTCTGATAAGCAGGCGATGGCATCTTGTACAATAGGCTGAGTTGGCCCCTTGTTACTTGCTCAAAAGCGCTCTTAAGGACTTACTTGCAAGGGACTGTGTTGAGGGCAGTGAATGTAACTGGTTAATGACTTGTCTAATATCTGCATTCAGCAGTCTGCTGGGAGAATAATTTAAAAAAAGAGAAACCCAAACAAGCCACCAACCCACACAGGCTTTCATGAATTAGTAATCGACATCACCGTGCCAGCTGTAGCAGATTGTTGAAGGAGGTCCAAACCCAGAGACGTGTGCTTCTGACTGTGTAGTTGGAAGTTGTCTCAGCTCTCAGTGTTTTGCTGGAGGGGTGAAGATAAAGGGGAATGGAAAAAGACCTGTTTTGTCTCTGAGACATCTAAAATGTATGAATGAATTGCAGTTGTCCTGAGTACCCATTTAACCTGCAAACATTGTCATGAAAAGAATGCATATGGAACAAGTTCAGTTATATTTTTGAAAGGCATTTGTTATGAATATATATATAATGCAAATATATATGCAGGGGGAGAGAAATGATTCATCTTCAAATTGTAATATGAGCTGTGATGCAGTGGTTAAAATACTAACTTTGTGCACATTCTTGAAAATCTTGGATTGGTGCCCCCAATTTTGATTGGTGTTACAAAATAAACACACAATGGTTTGTCTTCTGTATATGCCCTTGTACAGACTCTGTGTTATGGGAAATGCTTAAAAGTTCACGTCAAGTTAAGGTAGAACTGGACAAAAACAACTTCTTGCTATTCCATGTGTAATATAATACATGCTAAAAATTCTTTTCTAAGGATGTTGCAAATTTTAAAACTGCCATTTTTTAAAAATCTGGTTAGGTTTTGAGTATCCTTGATCATCAAGAATAAAGCTGAGACCCCATCATGTCCATATTAAAAGATTACTACTTCAGGAGGTAATCTCTTGTTTTTAAAAGATGAGTTTCTAATGGACTTTTTGATGATTATGTACATCTGATTACTCCTTGCTTACTATGTTTCCCACTTAAAACATCCAGAGACTGTACTCGTGAAATGAAACCCAAGATAAAATAGGGAGAACCTTCACATGAATTTAATCCGCATCACTTTTATTTTTGTTTACAATTTGCTTATTTGGATATTTTCACTTACTTATAAGCATATTTTTATACAATTGTGATCTTTAGAAATAACTATTTTTTTTAATGGAGAAATTTAAAATATATTCTTGGTGGTCCTCTGCACAAGCAGATGTGCTGGGGTTGCACATCCACTGTACACAAATGGTTTTGCTGGTTCCATGGGAAAGGCTCCTGAATTACAGGGCTTTAAGATGCCACCTCTTGTGTTGCTGCTGGGCCAACACCTGCAGAGTGCTGGGGGTCTGCAGTGAGCAGGGGACCACGGGGCTGCCTTCAGGAGGTCACTGTGCAGGTACTGCTGGCTTGTGGAGATAGTTTATAGAACTCTGGGGTGCTTCGGAGTTCAGTCCTTACACCGTGGCGGAATATTCCGATTCGGCGGCCTTTGCAGAACCAGCAGTGATTAATTAGATTAGATGGAGCAAAAGGACAGCTTGACGAGGAGGGGACTGCCTGGCAATGCCTGGAGAACAAAAGGGATGGGAGGAGAACCTGTATCCAGTTATTTCGCAGGCACCAAGAGAGCATTTGTAACTCTGCTTCATTTCCTGGGACTGACTTAAGGCGGATATCTGGTATATAGTAAACTCAGTAAATTCCTGAACAGCTGTGTAGTTCTGCTTTTATTTAGCAGCATGGAGAACATTGTGGTTTGGCATGGGAATTGGATTAGTGCAGAGAAGACCACTGTGATAAGATGTCTGTACCTTTCTAAGAAGATGGTGTTTTGGGGCTGGCCTGTGTGGCATTTTCTCTGTGCTGATGAGAAGGTACAATGCTGAACCCATACCTAATTAATCAAATTGTTTTTCTTTATGTAGAGTTTGAGCAACAGCAACTGCCAGGCCTAAGGCAAATGCTAATGAGTGGTGCGTGCTCTGCAAGTCACTGGCTGTTAATGTGAAAGGTGTTCAGGCACAACAGTTTACAAATGTGTATGCCTAAATACAAGGTTCTTGACTCACAGCTGAGTCAGAGAGCTGATTGTCAGTCCCAGCATCTGCTATTCCTCTTGAAGGTGCTGCAGTTACTAGGACCCACCTGAGTCCCCTCAGGACCTTTGTGTTTGGGCATCTCTTGTGTGGATTTAGGTACCTACCTTTTGCTTGGGTTGCTACTGCAGTGTTTTTTTTTTCTTCTTTACCATTGCAAATTTTGGTAAGCATTCTGTTTTGCAGAACGGAACTAAAGGTAAATGCAACTGTGTGCTGATTCTTGGGGTTTTTTTAGCCACAAAAAAGATGCAAGTCTGTGTCCTGAGTGTACGTACGACAAATTAATAATTCTGTATGTTGTGTTTGTGTCATGTCACCATTATTTCATTTCTTTGCCTTTATCTCACTGGCAGAATGATCCTCTCCCACAACAAATCCATTTTTTTTCTTCCAAATATATATATGAATAAATATATATATAGCAAATTTGCAAGCAGGGCTAGTTATTTGTATTTTTTAAGCTTAAAGTATACCGTCCGGTGCTGACAAATACCCAGCACCTCTTCTGGATTTCTTGCACAACTTCGTTTAGCTTTTGTAAATTTAAAAAACAAATATAGAGAGACCTATGTGTTTGAAATATAAATGATATATATGGATTAGCATGTAACTGTATATTATTAAACATGCAATGAACTGACTGGTAAGTGAAGTCTAATCTTATGGCTAGCAATGTAATTTATTCAGACTGTATTTTTGTACAGCGCAGTGCACACTAACCTATTGCCTCTGTGTCCTCTATAATGCCTAAAACTGTGCCTAGAAATTTCATTTATGTCTTTCAAAGAAAAGAAAAAAAGATGACTAAATGCTTCATGTTGTTGATAGTATTGGTTTTTCTGATGTTGTTCTTTATTTATTTTTGAGAAGTGTATGGTATGTTTATTAAATGAATCCATCAAAATATGGTTTGTTTTAAATGGTCATTGTTAGCAGGGAAAGACTGATTTTTTTTTTTAATCTAAACTCTTAAGTTTGCAGTTTAATACCATTTCTTCATTTCACGATTTTTGTAGCTTACATTAAGTTTTATGTGAAAAAGTAACTGAAATAAAAAAAAAATTGTTCCACTAAGAAAATGTGCTGTTTTGCTCTGAGTAGAAGATGTATGCTGCTCAGGTGGCATGCTTACCTGAGAAGGAACAGGCTCCTTAGGCTGGTGATACTTCCTGGTATTCAGTTAATTCCATGCTAAAGGAGTCCTATCAAAATACACAGAGAGAGAAATGGAGGGGTGTCAATGGCAGGTTCCTCACCTGCCCATAAAGCAGTAGCACAGGGTGAGCTTCTGGGTGCCCCAGAGCCCACACTGCCTTTACAAAGATGCAAGTATTGTAAAGTCAGAAAACAAAATGCTTCAAATGTAAAAAAAGTGTCGTGTTGAAATGGGAATTTACTGAGCACCTTGTTCCAGTGGGGGAATCCATTCATTATATACAGGTTTCTTTTTTGGATTTCCAACAATTAATGCTTTTGTCTATTTTGATTCTGAAAGCTGTGTTGCTCTTCATTGTAAAAAAAAAAAAATAGATGCTTTGGATCTGAAACATGGTGTTGCAAAAAAGGAAAAGCATGTTTAAAGCACTACAGACATGATACTGGTTTTTTTTCCTATTGGGTAATGTATCCACTGGATCCCTGGTTATCCCCCAAGTGGGTGGGCAGCAACCTGAGGCTGCCAGCAGAAACCAAGAGGAGAATGGGAGGCCAAAGCCTTGCTTGGCTTCAGCAGAGGAGTGCTGAGTACAGGCACAAGGATGGGGTGCACTGAGTGGAAATCAACTCATAGAAAAGGAACTCGCAGCAGGGAGCAAGCATGATGGGGATGAACAAGGATGGGAGCTGTCTGAAGCTTTGTTTTATTTTGAAATGCATTGAGAGAGATGTTCATAGGGAGCTGTGAATCCACTGGGATTGAGGGAGTCACAGGTCAGGGGTAATGGAAGGCATATTTCTTGAAAGCTGCATTAAAATTCTTGTAGTCATTGCTTTAGGGGGTACATTACCCAAGGCTTGACCTTGTTTTCATGCCCAAATTTTAGGTCATTTGTGTTCCTACATGTTGGCACAAGGTGTTACAGCCTCTTCCCTCTCTCCAGTGAGAGGGGAGGTAATAATTCAGCACTTCTCTGTTAAAGCTGCTGAACAGTGATGTAACTTAAGACACCTGGAGTGAGAGTATTGGGACAGGCAGCTGAACTGTTTTGGATACCTGACTGTGGTTACTTTGTGGTACCATGTATGGTATGTCACACTAAAGGGTCTGTAAAATAGGGCAGCAGGGAGAGAAGTTGTCTTTTTGCCTTCTGCACTCTGGAAGGGATCTAATCCTCTGCTGAAAGGAGACTGCCCTTCCCTGCAGTCATCCAGACATGGGTGAGGTTTGGAGTTCAGGGTACAGTGAAGAGAGGGAGCACAAAGTGAGCATTAAAGAGGGAGCCCACTGTCTCAGGTCAAGGTGAGGCACACCTGAGAGAAGTTAGTGACCTTCCTGCCTGTAGAACTATGCCTCAAGGGTGACAAAGACACGCAAAAGATTTTGGTTTCAATCCCCTGAGAGGAACTGGGCAGCAAAGCAGCTTTGGAGGCTTTTGTGAGCTCAAACCCTTAATGCATTCCCACTGAATGTGAGCTTCCTGTGGTGCTTGTGCCCTTGCAGGTGTCTTTGGTCACTGTGGACCTGCTGAGCATCTCCCTGCACTGTTCTGGGCACAGCTGCTGAAACCCTGTCCTGAGGGGAGCTGTGGCCACTGTGCAGGGACACTGAAGCTGGGCAGGACAGGGAGGGCTCTGGGAGGGCTCTGCTCCCCAGCCCTGCTACAGATCACAGTCCCACAGATCAAGATCAGATGCAGACAGCTGTGTCTCTGGGTGAGTATGAAACCAGCTGTAACTGAGATAAATCGCAATGGTACCATGAGGCACAAAAGAATTTCTGCAGGGGCAGACAAGCCTTGGTATGTAACAATGATGAATGGATTCATAAATGCCCTCCTCAATATGAGGAGTACTGACTCAGAGCTGCTGTGGGCTTAAAATACCTTTGTCTTCAGGTTGGTTTCACAGGAGACAGAATCAGAGCCATTTTCTTAAAGTTTTTTCATTGAGAGCAAGTCAAGTTTTTTTTCCCCAGGAAATTTAATAATATTGGAATTATTTATAATACTTACATGTATTCAGGTTGTGAAATTTCATCTCTTCTAAAATAATTTCTTGGCTGGTATATCTGTTTTTGGTTTTAGTTTCTTTTTTCCCTTTCTACTACTCATCTATTTTTCACATCAATCAGAAAAAGAAAGCTGAAACGTTTGAGCAACTTGGAAGTTAGAAGAAGAATAGGAGGGCAAGCCTGAACATTATACTTATCTTGAAATAACAGGAGTGTGGGGGGATTCATTTTAGCTCCATCAGCAGATAGCTCTGTAATAAAAATGTCAGGAAAAAAGGTGAAATGAATAGCAGCTGAGAAAAAAAGGCCTCTCTTCCCTAAACACACACACTTTGTTTCTATCTGTTCCCATTTCTTCCCTTGATGCTACAAGAAAAGAAGAATTTATTTCAGGATTTGTCCTGGTTACCTTTTGAAGTAAGTGTGCTTGCTGGAAAGCTGTATATAGTTGTTAAAGTAATATCAAGAATTTCTAATGGAAATGTTTAGAATACCTAACTTCCCAGGCCTAATTGGAAACAACTTAAATTATTACATCAATAAAATTTGCTTGAGGGAAAGCCAAAAGGGATTCATGTAATGAAATAGAAAGTTCTAGCTGGAGAAAATTATTTTCACAGTGGAACATCTGAAAAGCTTTGCAGATGTTGGATTAAAACAAACTGCTGAATTTTTCTGAATCTTTTAACACATGGCCATTTAAACATAAAAAATCATGCAGCTCACAACAGGAACATGCAAAGATATTCTGAGAAGCATAAGTGTGAACAGATTGTTCTCCATTTGTTTGAAAACAACCCTTACCTGATGGAAGTGCAATGCCATTATACTCCCCTCCAAACATCTTGTAATTCTAACACAGCTTATTTTTATGGCTGTTTTTAAAGCTGTAAGAGTGTGACAATGTGGTGGTTCAGGCCTCAGGTTTTAAAATGCCATTTCTCTCGAGAGCCAAAGAGGCAAATCCAAACTTCCCTCAGCTCCTGCTTTCATCCTGGCAAAGTAGATTTGATGCTCTTTGCAGCTTCTGACTCTCAGGTCCCGTGGACTGTAGCTAAACCCCCAGGAGTGTGGCTGTTCTGTGTCTGTACAAAAGCAGTCTTTGCAGCAGAGCTGGGAGCGGGGTTGGGATGGAGCCATTCCAGGTTTCTCACAAATTCTCCCTCTGTCCCTGCAGTAAATGGCAGAGCCGTGCATGTCTGTGGGACACGACTCTCCAGGTGAGAGGGGTCTGATCCAGCTGCTCCTGGAGAGCTCTGGCCAGCAGCTCTCACAGATTGTCAGGATTTTCCCTGTGTTATAAATATTATCCAATTTCCAATTAATAAAACAATTTTTCTTAGTTAAAGAATCAACATACAGAAATTTTGGACAAGCCAGCAATTGGAAGTTCAGTGTCGAGACCCGGGATTGGCACTGGGTGAATTTTAACTACGGCCTCTATCGCACTGTATTCCCCCCGTTCACAAATTCAGCCTTTTTGGGGTCCCCTTATATACACTTTATTTTGCCTATGGCCCCCATAGTCTTTTGTCTTCTTTCTTTTCTGTATGGGTTTCTTTCTGCCCTCTCTCTGCTGAATAGGGCTCTCCGAGGGAAGACTCAGCCTCTCAAAAAAGTCTGAGCAGGGGCATGAGATGGTGAATAGAGAGGTGTCTTCCCAATATTGCTGCTAAATCAATACAGCTCCTGATGGCTGGGCATTTACAGTCCCATTGCCCAGGAGGGTCAGTCCACCCCTCTTTCTGTTGGTAATGTCAGTGATTCTCGCGTTTCCAGCTCCAGTTTGGATTCTTGGCAGCTTTTGTCTGTCTTAAAGTGCATTTGCTACAAGCCCAGACTTCTCAGTTTCATTTATTCCCATAGACATATCTTTCTATATACATATAAATATATTGTAACACGAATTATCCTGTGTTATTTATTACACCTGCTTGAGTTGGTGAAGATTTGTGCACATTAATAAATATGAATTGGTAAGGGTGTAGCCAGCTGTTCTGGTGGTGGCTGACCAAGGCCAAACCCCGTTAAAAAATGATGAAATTGTCACTGGGCAATTCTCAGGGGCACGTGTCTGTAAGAAATGACCTACAGTCACACACTTCAGTTGGATGAAGCTTTATACACAAGAAAAATTTTCTGAGGAAATAAAATATTTTAAAATGTTGGCAGAGAAGGATATGTAACTCTCATGTCTTAACTTATTCTACATACAGAGAAATTGAATATCATTGAGCACATCTATATGCTTTCAAATGTATAAACTTTAAAAAAATCAGAATATATATCAATGGAGAGTACAGAAATGCCATTCTAGAATGTTGTTCACACTATTAGTTTTTAGCAGAGCTTAACAGAACATGAAGTAGGTGATCATCTTAAGAAATTAGCGACAGGAAGAAAAAAAATGAGAACTTCACAAACAACTAACAAGCGTAAAAGCTTCATTGTTCATGGTCTACACACCTTTTCTCACTAAGTAGCAGTTGGAGAAGAATGTTTTCTCAGATTTGGGGTTTAATGAGGAATTTTACTTGCTCTTTGGGCAAAGATTAAAACTAATGCTGCTTTGCAAACCTTATTTTTTGAGAACTCTGAATAGATACAGGTGTTTTTCTTACAGTTAAGCTTTTCACACCTCTGGTTCAGTTTTGTGGGTCTCACGCAGCTGAAGCTCCTGAGAATAGTTACACTAGTTCTTTCAAAGATCCCATTTTTAGTGCTGCAGCAGAAGTTTACCAAAAAAGTCAGATCAGCAGCCTCTGCATCCCAACACAGTCACATTTCTGGGGAATTGAAAGCAGGGTTCTCTAGAAGCTGCTAATTGCCTGTCAATCATCTGGGACACCAGCAGTTCACACGTTTTTGCTATCGACCTCGCAGATTAATAGTGTAACCCAAACAAAGGAACAAAGGCTAAACTGTTCAGCTGGGAAGGGTACTGTGTGGTCTTTTCAGGCCAAGATTAACAGAGAAACACAGAAATGGTGTTCTTTGTAAAACTAAAGCTGCAGTGACCTTAACTCTGGCAAACAGACTGAATGAGTTCAGCACTATTTGCCAGCAAACCCTGAAACAGCAGTGCTTTAAAAAAGGGGAAAACAAAAAGAAAACAAAAAACAAAACAAAACCCCCCAAGCCCTATGTTGAAAAATCTTTCCAAGCAAAATGAAGTAAAATTAAAATTAAATTGGTTTCACTTTTAGGAGTCAGCAGCATAGCTAAAATGATTCACAGAGCGCTGCTAGAAACTGTTGACCATTATGCTGAATGTATTTATAGTAACTGTGAGAGTCTATTTTCAGGACAAAAACCAGCACTGTTTAAAAAAAAAGAGTGTTTAAATTTTCCTCTGGTATCTTTGGGACTTGTATTCTTGGATTGGGGTCAATCAGAATAAGGGTACTATTATTACTGAAATTAATATTTTTTTAGTTACTGGTATATTTATCATAGCTAGGCATTTCATCTGAGACTAAGACTCTGTTGTGCTAGAAATGAACCAACACCAAAGGAGAGCCCCTGAAAATTTCCAGTCCCTCTATACTGTGGAGTTTCCTGTCAAATTCATAATTAAATGGCAGTGAAGTTTGTTCTCTAAGCAGGCCACTGCTGGTCAAAGAGAAAAGGGTGACTTGTGTGAGGACTGGCTGCTCCAAAAGTGTTTTAGCCACCTTTATTGTCATTTACTTGGTATTAATTAGTTACCATCTGGAGGCAAACATTCCTTTTGAGCTAAAAGAGAGAATATAGAAAATGAGCCTCTGGTCCTTCCTGATTTCTTGAGGCAGATTTTGTTTTCAAGGCTGCAATGCTGTATTTTCCTTTGGATTCTTGTTCCTGCCTACCATATCATGCCCACAACCTCTGCTGCTCTAATACAACATTTTTCCAGGTCTGCATGGTAAATTCAATCATTTCAGTGGAGTGGTTGAAGTGAGAGTTCTCAGTGTTATAAATGCCAATTTAATTCCAATTAATAAAATATAATTTTGTTAATTAAATAATTATAAGACAGAAATGTAGGCAAAACCAACAATGGGAAGCACAGTGCCGATGCCCGGGATGGACACTGGGTGAAGCTCAGTCACAGCCTCTATCACACCATAACCCCCTCGTTCATGAATGGGGCCCTTTTGGGGTCCTTGTTTTATACAGTTTATTTGGCCCGCAGCAGAGGATTTCCCCACAGGATTTCTTTGTTTTCGGGGTGGTTTTTTCAAATTCATCTCCAACATCCAGCCTGCTGAATGGGGATTCCCCGCGAAAGGATGGGTGTTAATTTCTCCCCTCCGTTGTATGAATGGGAGACAAAGTTCTGAATGGAGCAGGTCCCCCTGATGGTATCTCTGGTGATGGCTGAGCATTTCGGAGTTCTGCCACCCCTGGAGGACTGGTTTCGATCTTGATTTCCCTGTCATTCTGATGTCAGTAGCAGAGTCCCAATTCCTGGCAAGGCATTGTCCTTTTCTGAATAGTAGTTCCTGGGTGTCACCCAACTTGAGATTAGTTGGTTTCGTGTCCGACCTGCTTGTATTTTGTTTTACAGAACATATTTACCTTTTGCATATACCAAAAACACAAATTAATATACCACATTTATTACATCAGCTTTGACCTTTTCAGCAGCAGAATAGGAGGGGTAGGCAGCGGGAAGGGAAGGGAAGGGAAGGGAAGGGAAGGGAAGGGAAGGGAAGGGAAGGGAAGGGAAGGGAAGGGAAGGGAAGGGAAGGGAAGGGAAGGGAAGGGAAGGGAAGGGAAGGGAAGGGAAGGGAAGGGAAGGGAAGGGAAGGGAAGGGAAGGGAAGGGAAGGGAAGGGAAGGGAAGGGAAGGGAAGGGAAGGGAAGGGAAGGGAAGGGAAGGGAAGGGAAGGGAAGGGAAGGGAAGGGAAGGGAAGGGAAGGGAAGGGAAGGGAAGGGAAGGGAAGGGTGCCCTGTCCCTGCACCACTGCAGAGACAATGCACACCCTGGTCACACCCTCAGCCTCTCTGTCCTGAGCCCTCACTTGAGACAACAGGTATTCCTTCACTGCTGCTGTTGCAGGTCCCTGATAATATCTGTTTTCCAGGGCAGATGAAACAGAAGCTCTGGAAAATGTTAAAGAAGCAAAAATCAGAGTCTGAAAGAAGAATCCAATATTCTGATACAGTGTGACCCAACAGGCCACTAGAACCTCTCCCCAAAGGTTCACTTTGTATGGAAATCTGTCATTTTTCCTACTGATATACTATTGCATCTGTGGCCTCAACAAATTGTGCAGTGGATGAAAATGTGGAAACTAGCTTATATTTCAAAATAGCTAGTTAATAATTCTTGCAACTTTTGATCTGAAAAATGCAAGACGTCAGATAAACATCCTGAATGTTTGGCTTTGAAATTTTAAGATAATTTAAATTATCTGTGTGACTCATAGTGCCACTGTTTTTGTTCTCTGATTCAATGCACAAGATTAAGAACAGAGAATTTCTCAATTCCAACCATATGGGTGGATTCAATTTTTGTTTTCTGTGAGTATTCTGTAATATTAATTTGAAATTTTTCACTGGTAATCTGTTCAGTAAGCTCATTCATTTGGCTATTTTGATGAGTTACAAGGTATCCACTCTTCTGTAGTGAAGGATGCAATTAGTACTATTTCATCTTGTAGTCATAAAAAAATTTGGGAACTTTCAGCCTGGAATCAGAGCCAGGAGACTCAACTGCAGTCAAAAAAACTAAAGTAAGGGCTTATATTAAATGCAGGTAGAAGAATATCTCAGACCTTAGAAAATCAATTGAGAAGTAATGAACATTGATGAACATATAAAACTCACAGAAAGTCTCATTTATTCATTGTGAGCTTCGATAAAGGACATCTCATTTGTCTGCTACAGAGCTGGAACAGGATGGATTACACGACATAGTGAATATTTTGCTTTGTGTTTTATTGATCTGAGTGGGAAATACAGATTGCACTGTGGAGTATGAACTGGATACAAAACCACTGAAGTCAATGAAAAGATTTCTTTTAGTTTTGGGAGTTTAGAGCAGCTAACATCTGTGAAGGGTAGGTTACCCAGTCCATATAAATTGGTCACACAATCCTGCAACAAAGTGAAGAATATTCTCTCTCTGGCCCAAACTGAACTGTAGCAATTTCCTACCCTTTTCTTCTATGAACCTAATCACACAGAACAAAACTACAGTCTTTTAATTTCAGAGATGCATGCATCTATCCTCCTACCTTGACTTCCATGGCTGCCTGCAGAACGTGGACTTAAAAAAAATAAATCTTGGGCAGAAATATATGAAATAAATTTCTGAAATATATACGAAATATATATGAAATATATGAAATATAGAAGAAAATTTTGTCCACCATCTTACAATGACACTTCCCAGATATTGGTGTAACCCTAAAATTGACCTTAAATGCTAATCTGAATTATACCAAATGGGTTGTGCCTGGACTAAGAGCACTCAGGATACAGACAAAGAAAAAACACACGGTATTTGGGAGACCAGTCACTGGATGCTGGAAAAGAGATGAGGCTCATCAGAAGGGCTCTTTTGTCCCTGTGAATGGGTCTGGTTAAGACATCCCCAACAGGCAGGAATTTATTTTCTCAGCCATCTCCTCCAGTGTTTGAAGAAGCTAAAGGTAAGCCTAACACTGAGGAAAATAGAGACTTCCCAAGCCAAAGTGCAGACAATGGGGAATGGAAGCTGTCTGCAGAGACATTGATTTTAAATATATGTGTTTTATAACTTTTTTTTTCAGATTCTTCTTTGCAATACATACACAAAGACCATGAGATAGCTCTTTTCCTCTTTCACCTGTTTTTTTTTTTCATTTTTTATTTCAAGGTATTGGAAAATTCTTTGTACCCCAGAGCAGCAGGACAAATTTGTCTAGATATTTGAAGGGGCACTAAGGATGTGGAATTCAGCTCCTATATGGTACAATGTGCCCTGAAATACCAGTAAGATAAGATAGATATGATATTCTGTGTGCAAGAGACAAATTTATCCCAAAACAAAAATATCACAAAGGTGTTCTCTGTCCTCTGATTTTGGCAATTGCAGTTTTTCTTTAGATACTCATGATGAAATGTTCTAGCTAAAGGTGTCCATATGCATATTTTTAAAAAGCCCTTTTGAGCAGGCATTGGAAATCTCTCACCATGCTATTCAGTCTTGCTGAGAATTGATAAGTCCTGCTGGGCTTTGCTTCAGCTTCAATATAAGTCGTAAGTGATGTGTAATTTGTTTTAGAAACTGATGAGCTCTCAGATACGTGCTGGTTTTGGAAGGAGTGTAAATTAAGGTGTCTGATGAACCTGTGGCTACTTGTACCTCTTCTGCTGTATGAGTCAGTAGCAGAAATGCTCTTCTGGCAACATTAGAAAGTGCTGAAGGGTTTGTAGTGTTTGCTTAATGACAAGGGGAGAGAGAAGGAGGATTTGGACTACTGCAGGGAAGAGGATGCTTTTGGCCAGACGAGTGATTGCATTTCAGAGCTGGTTTTCAGCAGGACTGTGGGTGGCACAGGCAAAGCTTTTCACAGGAAACTGGGCAGTGTCCTCTATTCAGACTCTGGTGCTGCTCCCCTTGCCAGGGCTGCTAAGAAATTAGAGGTATGATTGGATTTATACAATCTGTCAGAGAATCACATTTTATCTCTTTCTTTTCTCCACACAAAAGCCCTTTGTCTCTGCTGGTTTGTGCCTTTCTCCCAGAGCACTGCCATCAGTCCTGAGTGGAGGAGCTGAGCTCTGGGTGTGCTGGATGCTGGGCAGCCTCACCAGACAACAGGAGAGCCAAGAAAGCTCCTCACCTCAACACTTAATTTGAGTTTCAAACATGAGCACTTGCAAAGGATATAAAATCAATCACCTTAATTCTGTGTAAGCTACAGTCTGACCCTAAATTCCTTTTCTCTTTGATGTATCTGCAACAATGACAGAGAAGAGACCAAACCTTTGATTCCCTTTTTCGCTTTTCAATACTTCATGAGTATTTCAGTGTCCTATAGACTGCATTTTTTGATCTCTACTTTTTAAATTTCCCACTACTATGACATGCAATGAACTTCTTGTACTTGAAGTCTTGAAACAAATCAAATCCTGCTTCTGCTTAGCATGTTCCATAAGTGCCAGAGGAGGAGGCAGCTATTATGGCTTACCCCCTTTTTAGTTATGGATCCAATAGTAACAGTCAAGAGAAGTGGGAAAGATTAGATTTGACCCCACGTGTTGTGAAGATCTATAGCATGCTCAAATACCAAGATAAAAGAGTATCTATTCTTGGTGTAGTCTGCACATTAATTTTCTGGGAAAGGTAAAGAAAATGGTTTCCTCCATAGGTTTTTCTGGGGCTAGAGTGATTATTCACATTTCTTTCAAAAGTTTGGAAATCTGTGAGGATGGCCTTGAACCACCCTCAAAAGACTACTAATGAACAATGTGAACAATGGAGTAAAAGCAAGGAAGGCAGAGAAATCAAAGGAAATTACTATTATTATTATTACCTTTTATTAAATTATTACCTCTTAATAGTTTTTATAACAGTGATGAAGACTGCCAGAGTTTATTACAGATCTTTGGTACAGAACCCCTCCACACCCTTCATAGAAATTTTTCATATCCTAAATCTGGAAAATCTTTATATCTGCATCTTTTCTCAGCTTAGAGCAACAGTATCTTTCAGACAACTGGGACACCACAGGGATACTTGATTTCATCCCATACATTCACATCCTGGGAATGAGATTAAATGGACTAAGTAAAACATTAATTTCCATGAGTTTGTTACTTAATTATCATCCCAAACTGCTGCAAGATCATCAAGCATGACGAGCAATAAGAAGAAAAAAGTTGTCTTCTGTATTTTACATTCAGCAGCAGCCACACTGTGTTTATCTACAGTAAAAATGCTTGTGCATCTGCTTTCTTCCCAAGGCTTCAATGCATACTAATTACTTTCTCATGTATATTAACTAGGATTTTATAACTTTGGTGCTTTGTGCACTGTTTCAAATCTTTATCCCATAGCGTTTTTCCTATCTTGCTTGCTTAGAGCTGGGAATGTTTTTTCATAAAAGTCTGGTGCTAATTCCTTTTTGTGCATGGGCAGAGTTTTATAACTTTACTACTGCAGCACAGTAAAAGGCCATGGTGTTTAGGGGAGCCTTATGTTTCCTGGGTGAAGTGAAATACCAGAGTACACTACACTGAGGTGGATTGCCTTGGTTTAGGATGTTTCTTTTGTCTCCAATCACAGGCTGGACAGGTCCCTCTGTGAGTGCCAAGGGATTGATTACAAGCCCCCATATTGATGATTAACCTTGGTGTCACATATATTGAGTACCCAGTACAGATACTACAGGTATTTGAGTGATAATGCAGTTCTAAGCCTCATCCTCATTGTCCTGGTTCCACTTCCCACCATTCTTTGTCTCTGCCTTGCTCTGAGTTCCTCATAGTACATCAACTTCTTTGAAACAATTCAGCAATCTTTCATGTATCTGATATTTATTGAGATGCTGGCCTGTTTTTTTGTATTAATAAGTTCAAGTGAGAAATGTATATTTTTTCCTGTTGTTCATAGACAGAAAAACCAAGCATACCAAGTCATGATTAAAGTCAGCAGATTCCTCTTCTCTCTCCTCATTTAGCCAGCACTGGAAATATCCTTTTTTATATCACTGCTTGGCCTAAATAGTATGTAATTCACAATTGGTATTAATACTGCATCTGGCCATTACACTTTGCTTTGCTTCAGTAGTTTTTCCATGGTCCAAGGGTTGTCTTTATTAGCAGATCAGCCTGAGGACTGAGCCTGCTGGAGAACTGCAAATAGGATTCCCAATCCCCTTCTAACTGTTCTGACATATTATCCAAGCTTTGCAAGCCCATAAAACTTTAAATGAGAACTACTTACAAATTTAACTTTACAATACAGTCACACCTTGCTGATTTTGAACTTTTTCACCACACACACACAATTCAAATAGATCCAGTTTTTAATTTATTGTGGGAATCAGAGGGTGAGGATAATATATTCACAGTAAAGCACTCAAAGCATTTATCATTGCTAGCTAACAGCTGCAAGCTTACCTTAAAGAGCTTTTCACATTACCTGGTGTAGTGGAAGGGATAGGGCTACACATGCATTTGGCTGGGCCAGTCACCCCTTTGAAAGGCAGAGTCAAAACCCATGGATTCTCTTTTAGAACAGCTGCACTGAGTCTTTGGGCACCCTTGACTGGTTGGCTGATTCAATTACAAAGCCTAAAATGAGAATAGATGGGAATTCTACAAAAGTATATGGTGGGACTTGCCATATGGGCAATATCCCATGGTGCTCCTTCCACTTTGCTTTTGTTTTGCTTTCATTCCTACCTTCCTTTTCTAGTCCTACACCCTGGCCATGGTAGTCACACAATGTATACAATAATTTGCCACTAAATTGCTTTCTTTTTGGATAATTTGAGAGACCTGTGAGTTTTCAGAAGTTGCTTTACCTTTGTGAAATTATGTCCACCTTCTGAAGAAGAAAGAACACCTGAAAGTTTAGGTTACCCTACAGATTCAGGGAGCATATGTGGAATTCCAAGATTTCCCCAAAACTTTGTGTGGTTCTGTGAGCATCTCTGGATCTTTTCACATTTGTCTTCCTCATTCTTGTGATGGGGTGATGGTTTGGTACCTTTGTAATTAATTAGTTTAGGAGGCAGCAGTAAGGGGATACCCACCACATGATCAGCATAGTAAAGGGGGCCCAGTGATCATTTCAGCAGACAAAGTCCACTTCTAAGGGTAACACAAACCAGAATTTTAGAAAACAGTTCTGTAGACAGTTTAGCTAGAAACACCAAGGTGCTGATACACTAGATTTACCTCATTTACCTCTTTTGTTTGCTGAATCCAGAGCTAGAATCCTTCCGAATGGAAGCCCTGCTCCCCATTGTATTTTACTCTTCTCCCCACCTTTGTGACCCATTGTGTCACCTGCAATCTTGCTGAGAGCACCTTCTGTCCTACAATCCAGGTAATTAATAAAACTACTGGACATTATTTGTTCCAGTTCTGGCTCCTGAAGAATTCATTTGTCTGGCTACTGGCCACTAGATGGACTTTGAAGTCTGGAGATGAACCTTCGAGCTGGGCTGTCCAGCCAATTTTCAAGGCTATTTACTGTCTGATTTTCTAGTCTATATCTCTCTAATTTTGCTCTATGTCTGCTGTTGGAAAATACATCACAGACCTTAATAAATCCAAGATAAACAACATCTACAATTCTCCCATCATCCATGCTACCAGCCATCTCAGCTGGTAGATGGCAACCAGGTTGGTAAAGTATGATTCATTCCCAGTAACTCTGCCTGGCTGTTCCCAAACACCTTCTAGACATGCCTGGAAGGAAACAAAAATTTAAGCTTTATGCCTTAATTTCAGTGAAATCTCAGAAACTGGTACCAAAGTGACAAAATCTGGCTAAACACTGGCAGAGCAAATCTACTGAGCTGTTTCAGAGTAGAACCATATTTTGCTCTGTAGTGGAAGGAGTCATATAACTACAGATGTAAGTGGAGGATTTGGCAACAACTCCAGTATGAAAAATTTGGGGCTCCTTATACACACACACAGCCAAAGTCATAACTATCAACTGATCTGGACAGATTGCATTAGCTGAGATCTGATACCTTGTATTCAAAGCTCTTATGAGCTTTGTACAGCTATTGAATATTCTGAAGTGTAAAGATTGCAGGTAATTTAATTTGTAATTGTAGTCCATTCTTAATCTTAACTGCTTTCTTAGGCTATTATATTTAAATTCATATTCAAGAACTTCATGTTCTTTATATGAATGTTTCTTTTAATTAAACAGGATGAATGCTTGCTACTGTGAGTTAAATTCTGAACCAAACAGAAATTGGATTGTGTTATCTCTGGGTGAATGTCTTCTGAGATACTTCCTGTTTGTGCTGCCTCATTAAAGTTGTCTAGTACATATTTAGCTGCTAAAAAAAAATTAAACAGAGAGACCTTATAAGTATTCCACTTAAACCCATTTGGTAGGGTTTTCTCACCTTGTTTATAATTATCTGTACTTTTAAAATGTCAGTGTTATAAGGTTAACAAATCCCCCTTTCTGCAGCAAGTATATTTGAAGGAGACTGAGGGGAAGAAAATCCCTTCCTTTCCCTCTAAGTGGCTAAGGTGGCTCAGGCTGCTGCTGCACCTTATCAAAAGTACTGAGAACACCTTATTAATTCCTCCAGCTTTTGCACAGCATGACTTATGCTATGGATTGTATTCATGTGCAATCTATTTTTTAAGGCTAATTCACAAGAATTCAGTGGGTTTTATTTCTGTATGTGTGATTGTTACCTAGGAAATAGCAGCAAATGGTCTCACTGTTCTTTCATGAGAACAGTGTGTGCAGTTAGGGAGCAATTGTTTAGTTTTACTATTGGAAAATTACTTTCTTTCTTGGATTGTTCTTTCTTTTTTTTCCTATATATTTCTAGAATGTCTCTTAAGTAAAAATAACTCTGCTGCTACTTCTCTAAGCACCTCCAGGTAGGAAATCTTAGAAAAAGGAAATGCAGGCATGAGGCATCTGTATGTTTCAAAGGTGTGTTAATGTAAAGTGGAGTCATTCTGTTCTAGGCCAGGTGTTTATACCAGACTCAAGTCAGAGGTGGTAAAAAATCTTTATGTTCAGATGGCCATGAGCAGCTTCAATAAAACAAATCCATCTACTGTCTAATTTCCAGGTGTTAAATTAACCAAGTCTTGCCATGAGTACAAATCCTTACTTTTCCCTCCCTTTCTTTAGATGCAAGAAGAGGTATTTCAGAAGGAGAGCAATCCAAAATGAGGACCATGGACCTTCCTTCCAGAAGTGCAGGTGGTGCTTCTTGGAGTTTCTTGTTTCTTGGTGTTTCTGTTAAGCCATGTTAGCTGATGTGATGGTCTGCTCCTGTAGGAGGGGGAATTTTCCTCATGTCCAAGGAATTAACAATATAGTACCTAGATCTGCTCATTTAGGTCTGTTAATATGGGGATATTCTTTCTGCAGGTACCCATTATTAAAAATTTGGGATTACAGTTTTTCATAAGTGGCTCCAGGTATAAAAGCTTATAATTCCACCTGAAGAGATCTGAAGAAGCACCATTCTTTAGAAAGGGACATGTGGCTTTCCATGAAAACTTCTGACTGACCTCAAGCTGAGTATTAGGACCAGTGAAAACTCTTTGTTGTGTTTTTGGAAGTGGTGATACATAGAAGGGCTGCTGTTGATGTAATATCCAGGAATATCACTCTGGCTTGACAAAGCATTAGTAAAGCTCTAGTGTGGACAGCTCCTCTAATGAGCTGAAAATGAAAGCACCTGGCTTGAAATGAAATTCCTTAGGAGTTTCTCAATACATTAAGTAAAGCTTTACCAGATGCCCCACTAGCTGCAAGATTTCTTTATATTTAGGACTGGTGGCAGAGCTCTTGTGGCTCTTTTGCAGGCAGAGACATCACAGCTACGTAAGGAACACTTCCATGTGCTGCTAGAGGGATGGGGGTTGTCTGGGCAATCAGATTAAAACCACAGATAAAACTGGGCAGCTTCTAATGAAGCAACCTGATGAGGTACTCTGTAAATTTATTTAAATGCCTGATCTCCAGCTCTTTTTTTTGTTGTTGTTGTTTGTTTTGTTTTGTTTTGTTTGTTTTGTTTTGTTTTAAGGTGAACAGAATGACATAGATGCAGAGAAACCTTTGCTAGCTACTACAAATACACAATGTGAACATCTTTACGAGTGACTTCTCTTTATACTCTTCTCTGTTACATATCCTCCCTGTGCCTTTCCCCACTGTAGTCCTTACCATGCCTCCAGCACGCTTTGTGTCACCCCTGTTGAAGGAAATGTGTTGATTGTGGTCTTCCAGTGCCTTCTCAGAGTAGCACAGACCCTGCTTCCCTGACACAGAACATTTTGCTTCTGGCTTCCTAAAAGCACCAATGGGACACTTCCAACTCAGAATGTTCTGTGGTTCTGGGATCCTGATAAAGTTTTCATTGTCTCAAACAAGATCCCCAGGCAGATTTGGGTTTTAAGGGCACATTTTCTTTTTGACAGCTTTTGTTTTTTGCTTTTGCCATGTGGTTGCTAGGATAAAATTTCATTCTTAAGACACTTATTTGGATCTATGGAAGCCAGATCCAATCTTATGCAGTCTTTCAAAATGCTGAACAAACACCACTGCCTGAGGGAAATGCACTTGCTTGCTTTTTCCTCCTTCTCATTCCCAAACGGGGGAGATGATGTTAAAAGACTGCAACTGGTAACTGTGAACACAATGAAGGAAGCTCAGCTTTTCAGCTTCCTTTTCCTTTAACTCTTCTTTTTACAACAGAATTTTTTCTGTCTCTCTCTGTTAAAAAATAGTTATTTTCTTGCATACTCTTGAATACTTTGATATTGCAGTTATCTTGTAAAATGTATACACTTAATGGGACTTAAGAGTGGATGAGGATATGTATTATGGAGTTATGGTGTAGGATTTTTGTGTCTTGTCTGATTGAGTTATTTGGCCCTTAATGAATGTTTATTCATTAATTGTTTTAGAATTATGACTTACTATAAAGTAATGCATCATAGAGATTTATCTTGTTCTTTACTATTCAAAAATGTTTTGATTTATGGGTGATTTATGATGACTTCTCAGGGTTTTCTATGCAGTACAGTTCACTTAATTGGGAGAGTTACAAATCTCTCAGCCTGCTGCAATGCAGTGTGGTGCCCTTAGAAGCTAAGTTGCATTTCAGCATATAAAAATCAATTGATACCTAATAGTAGCTTTGCCTGCAAGTTGGAGTACTCTGCAGGTACAGAGGGGTATTGTAAAATATAATTCTGGTTGTGTGGGCCCCCATTTGTGTGAGTCATTCTTTTTCTCTTGCTCCACTGTGGCCATTAAAGAAATCAATCCTAATTCAGGGTAGATCCTAAAGCATATTGTGCAAAGCTTTTTTAAACTGGCTCTTAAAAACCAGAAGGTGATATGCAGCATATCAACACAATGCTGTCCTCCAAGCCAGTGGCACTTGCTAGGACCACCTAATAGACATTTTTTTTTTCCTTCCATTGATGTGTGTTGGTTCTTCTGCACTTAAAACCCAACAGCAATGGAAAAAAAAAAAAAAGATCCCCTCCAAACCACTTTTTATTTGGGAATCCCTTTTTCAACACTGATTGCCTCTGGTTTTTATCCAGAAATTCTTGCAAAATTCACTGTGTTAGATTATCAGTCTTGTCTTTCTTTTGCAAGGCTTAAAGGGCAATTATTTAAAGAACTTGCCTAACTATGGATGCCTGCCTCACCTCTCCAAGTATTGCTTTAAAATTAAACACTGTGATTTCCCCTTTTTGTTCTAATTTTTCTTTAGCCTTTGCTAAGTAACCCATGAAATTTTTGATTCATTGGTTTAACCCTTGACTTTTCTGTAGTGTGTCAGTTTCTTTCTGTCTGGATGGCTCAATTCTTCTTATACTTTCAGTTTATTGTTGTCCTGCATGAGAGTTTTGGGGGTTGATGCTGTTTCACTTTAAACAAATTCCATAAAATCCAACTAGGAATTTAATTTGGGTCCTAACTTGTTTGGGTTTGGTTTGTTTTTGCAGCATACCAGGCTGTCTTAGGTTGAAAAATGTAACCAAAAATGTGTATTCTATTTTCATCTGTTGAAACCTGTTGGGAGATATTGTTCTTCTCTCCTCCTGCACCCATCCTCCTCTGAGGGACATCCCCTGTGAATGGGCCATTGAAGGCCTCTCACATGACTGATAACATCACCTCATCCCATTGGGAGATGCTCCACCCAGTGGGAGGAGCCAAAGCCTTTCCACCAGGATAAAACAGCAATCCCAAACACCAATGCAGCTGGTTTTTCTACTGAATCCTTGGAGGAAGGCTGGACCCATGTCACCAGCACTGGACCCTTTTTTTCTACAGAGTCACCTCTACTTCACAGAACAGCGTCTGTTACTCCAGGAGGATTTATTCGGCCTGCTTCCAGCACCCTGACAACAGGGTGTTAGGTCATATCTCTGACTCTGTCAGGGTTTTCTAGGACTTTTGTTTCTTTGTTTGTTTGTTTTTTGTACTACTGCATTTGTATTTTTTTAATATTCCTAGTAAAGAACTGTTATTCCTATTCCCATATTTTTTGCCTGAAAGCTCCTAATTGCAAAAAATTGTAGTAATTTGGGGGGAGGGGGTTTAACATTCTCCATTCCAAGGGAAATCCCAGTTTTCCCTGACAGATACCTGTCTTTCCAAACCAGGGCACAGGCATTTAAAAGCTGATTTTGAGCTCCTTGAAGGTTTCTGACAAGGTGCAAGACCACCTTGTGCAGCAGTAAGAAAGCTTGGGCTGCAAACAGATGTAATCCCTGCCTGCTTTGAGGGTGTCATATTCATGTATTTGTCTCTCATGTGAGAGCTTAGCTCTGCTTTCTCTTCTGTCCAGAGCTGAATCCTTCCATTTTGGGTAGCTTTAGGCATACAATTCACTACATTTCAGACACTAACAGTTTTTAACAGTCTTCACCCCCACACATAGACTCCCCTGAAAAGTTATTTGGAAAAAGAGGTCCAAATAAAAATGTAAATTCATCCTTCAGAAATAGCTTTCCACAGTCTTAAAACACACACAGTTATAATGGGAAGATATGGATACCGTGTTAGGATGTATCCCAAAAATATTTTTGATCCCTGCCTGATCCAATTACTGGATTGTTTTAGCTAATTGGTAGTGCAAAATTGAAATGGAAAAGTCTGCATACATGTACAAAATCAGATTTTATTAAACCAGAAAAGAGACAACTCTGAACATGAAAGGGTTTCCTTGGGTCAAAACCAAAACCAGCAAACTTGAAATATGGTGGGAACAACACTGTTACTAATTCCTTGTGTAAATCATTTCATCTCTCTCTGTGGTGGTTTTTTTGGGTTTTTTTTTTTTTTTGGGTTTTGGGGGGTTTTTTGTCTGTTTGTGGGTTTTTTGTGGTTTTTGTTTGTTTTGTTTTTTGTTTGGTTGTGTTTTTTTAAATTTTTTTTTTAATTATTCTTCCTTTGTTTGTCTTGGCTTTTTAGGTCATAAGTTCATTGTGAAAAAGATGTGTTTTTTTGAACACGTTTACATAACCTATCACAAGGAAATGGCACTTTTGAAGGGTGATGGAGGATGTGGGCTCTTCCCAACTCTACATTTTCCTCTTTGCCATTTTGGTCCCATGAACAGGAGCTTATCCTGTATATCTGCAGCTGGGGCTGGGTGGGAGTGTAAAATGTCTGAGTCTTGCTCTCTTCTGGCTCTTTTCAACAGCTTAGGGAAGCCTTCAGCAAACATTCCTAAATATGCTCCACTTTTTTTGCATCCCCATGTGAATTCATCTGAATACCCCTGAGCAGAAACAGGCTCTCATGCACATCTTGCCTGACCACCTGATCCATGGAAAGAAACTGAAACTAGCACAGTGCAAAATGTGTGAGCTCAGGCAAGTTCCTCACTTGCCGTTCTGTAGCAGGAAAGTCTCTTGGAGTTCTCATTTTACTGTTCTGAACCTCTGTTATATGATTTAAAAAGTGCAAAGCCAATGTTTTGAGATTCTTGTTTTTGTCTTGAAGCAAATTATATAACAAAAGCAGCTTTGTCCATTTTTAAGGATTTTTAAGTCTCATATAAATTCTAGGTATGGAAGGCCAAGTGCTGTATCTGAGTACCTAGGGGATAATTGGCCATACAAGGATCTATGTGTTATCCATGGTTAAAACCCTCCATAATTCTTAATGATATTAAATTGTTCCAATTTAACCTAGAAAAGGAATGATTTATCTTGGAGTATCTGTATCCTTCTTTGCTACTCTATCTTCAGTCTCAGCATTATGGGGGAAAGAAACAAAAAATTCAAATTACCTTTTGTTCTGAGATTATCCATTATTTTTGTACAACACAATAAATATTAAATGGGATATCTCTACTCTGTCTTACTCTTACCAAGAAATACAAATATGACATGAGGAAACAAGGAAAGACACTGCTATTAACCCTTTTGATTTCTTGACTGCAGTAGAATATATTTCATTTTAAATGGGATAGTAAAAGCCATCTGAAAGTATCTTCAGGGAAACTGTCAGTAGATGTTGATTTGCAGATGTTGTTTATAGCTTTGGAAGTAAGCAGTAACTTTGTCTCTTACTTATTTATCTGTTGTGAAGACAACCCTGTGTGGTCAGCACTGTTTGCAGCACAAATCCAAAACACAGCCCCATACTGGCTACTGTAAAGAAAATTAACTCCAACCCAGCCAAATCCAAAATATCATCTTCATCAGGAATTTTTCTCTCTATGAAAAAAAAAAGAAAAAAAAAAAGAAAAAAAAAAAGGAAAAAAAAAGAAAAAAAAGAAAAAAGGAAAAAAGAAAAAAAGAAAAAGAAAAAAGAAAAAAAGAAAGAAAAAAAGAAAAAGAAAGAAAAAAGAAAAAAGAAAAAAAAGAAAAAAGAAAGAAAAAAGAAAAAAGAAAGAAAAAAAGAGAAAAAAAGAAAAAAGAAGAAAAAAAAGAAAAAGGAAAAAAAGAAGAAAAAAAAGAAAAAAGAAGAAAAAAAAGAAAAAGAAAAAAAGAAGAAAAAAAAGAAAAAAGAAAAAAAGAAGAAAAAAAAGAAAAAAAAAGAAAAAAAGAAAAAAAAAGAAAAAAAAAAGAAAAAAAAGAAAAAAAAAGCTAGTACCCATTGTAATTGCTGTCCTATTCCTTCTCAGGGAAGAGATGTGTGTTGGGTCACTGTTAAAAAATTCCCTTAGGCCTAAAACTATCCAAGCCAACTTTGATCTGCTGCAGATACTTCACTTTTATTCAGCTGCCCTGCTTATGTCATTACAGGTACAAAACAAGAGCAAGACTGGCAATCCTGTCTAGTGAGGGTGAAGGAAAAGAGAATTTCTCCCCATCTTGACATTAGACTTCTGTCACAGCACTGAATTATTCAAATTATAACATGCAAAGTTCCATTATTTAGTAACAAGAGGCATTTCAGTTTTACCCTTCCCCAATCACTGCATTTTTCAAACAATTTTTGTTGGCTGGTTTTGGTGCAGAGCTTGGATTTACTACAAATCTTGAAAAATCACTAGTGAATTTTGGGAGTTTGGCTAACATGATTTAGATGTTGAAATGGATTTGATGGGAGACATATTACACACGTTGTTCCAAAAGTGACAAGTTATTCTAGAGCTCGGAGTCTGTTTTATGGTTTGGGATCTGACTTGGCACAAGATTTGCTCTCAGCTGCTAAGCACACAGCCTTCTGGTAGCCAGGCCAACATAATAGCAGTAGTAGTGCTGGCTGGATCTGGGGTGGCCAAATATTGTGCAGAAAGCCAAAAGAAGCAGCAGGTGACACTGTGTGACAGGCCTGAGACTGCCAACTTCTGCAGGACCCCCACCAGCATCACTGGGAGGTGCTGTCACCTGGGCCCTGCTGTGTCCCAGGATGTCTCCCTAATTCGCTGCTTCTTGTCAGCCTGAGGTTGTCTGGAGGCAAAAATGTCAAACGTGCTGCCCTTTATGTCCCCCCTGTTTTGGCACATCACCTGTTCCCCAGGGGAGCGTGGTTATTTTGACTTTATGCAAATGGAGAAAACTGGATGTGTCTGGCTGCTGCAGCAGAGGGTTGCTCCTCACCCTGAAATATGCAGTGTCAGTGCCACCAAGTGCTGCCAATTCCCACCATAATTTCTTTGCCTTATCTGTCATTTGCATGTCTTTGCACGTCTGCAAGGGTCACTGAGTGGTGCCAGGTTTTGGATGGCAGATGTCCTTGTGTTCAGCTTCCTGTTGAACAAAATACCTGCCAGTGACAACCCAGACATCTTTGCTTCTGTAATTTAAATGCACTAAATATGGCATGGAAACTACCTTAGTGCAGATAATTTGATGTTTTCTTTATGGGGCTACTAAAAAGGTGATTAACACATGCACTTTGTTAGGAAAACCAGCAGAAAACCAGACTGCATTTTGATTTTTCCCCTCTCTGCATCAGTCACACAATGGGTTTTTTGGCAACTAATGGTTGGTGGTAGAGATGTAGCTGGCGTCCATAATTCATATAATAGTTGCTCTTTAATTGCCAGCTTTTTACAGGGGCTTCCCTGATGGCATTTTTTCTGTGGTGTTCTGTTTTTGAGAAGCTCAGAAAGTGGTGGTGGTATGAAGGATGAGGAGGAGGAGGAACACTTCCTCCCCAGTCGACTTTCAATGGAGCTTGTTTTAATATGCTTCCAATTTGCTACACCTCCATTTCTAACACAGTCCTTTGGGAAATGAGCATGGTCCAGTTTTTTGCAATAGGAAATCATCAGGATTTTTATTTGGAAAGTTGTTACATCATCAAAAGATACCTGCTTTCAAAATTGTCAGGCTTTGGTACAAATCAGCTACCTTTTTGAAACAAGAAATATATGTGGAGTTCATGTTTGGGAAATAAAATTAGCCTTGATGATTGCTTATTAACTAATCTTCTCCAGGATTATGTTTTTCTCATAGTACTTAGCAAGATTTTCTCATGTTTATTGAAAATATGCCTTTGTTAGAATAATAAACTATAATTTATCATGGTATTGACAAAGGTGTAAGTACTTAATTGCCAACTTGTTGATTCCAGTGCTAGTTGTGCTTTTGAAACAAATGTCATGTTTTAAGAAATTAATTGAGCTTTTGATGAACAAAAGTTCTCCTGAGCTTCACTTAAATGTGAAGTAATGTTTCTCAAGGGGCCCATTCTCAGGCAAAACCTACTAAAGTTGAATCTGTTATGTTGTATGAAGATTTTTAGTTCTGCAATATTTTCATAAAGAAATCTCAGGAAATAAAAAATGCTGTATGGGAATTCCTCCAATTAACTGACTTAAATCCTTTGACTAGCTCCAGGGTGCCCATTTTTCCATACTGCAAACAAGACCTTATTCTCTCAACTTGGCCCATAATTTGGCATAGACAGAAAGCTTTAATTGCTCCATCAATTTTACTGTTTGCTTTAGGTATTTCTTGCCTCTTTTCTCAGGTCTTGTAATTTTTAAATTTCACATTCTTGTAATGATTTAGGAATCTCTGTTCCAATGACTTTTAAGTAAAACATGTTTGAAAACAATGCAGCTGAAAAGCACTTTTTTTGGATCTATACAACTAGGCTCATTTAGCACATTTGTGTGTTGCTGAAAGTTTTCCTGATTTCTGTGGATATTTTTCTTTTCTTTTATCCTTTTTACACAACTGTGAAGTTCCAGTGTCTCTTAGAAAAGTATCATCATAGCAGTCAGCTACAAACAGTTTCTGCAGACATTTCCTTGCCAGTTGTAGCTTTGAAATCAGAGATTGTCTGAGGTGCTGGAAGCAGGAGTTATGGTAACCAGTCCTGGATAAATGAAGACATAAGATTGTGCCTTAAGTTATCAAATTCCCATTCTTTCTCACCAAATAAAAAACTTCAGTATAATTACTGTAAGCTCTGAAGAAAATATTTATAAACATTTTTGTTTGACTTCAAAGGAAATGACTACCTTAATGCCTCTATGCTGATTTTAAGAGAAAACTGATGAAGAATGGACCTTGTTAAAAAGATTTAACTAAAGATCTCTTACTTTATTGGTAACAGGAACAATGTTGTGAAGCTAAAGGAAAAAGCCTGTAAATATGTTTCGCCAGAAGTAACAAAAAACATTTAAGCATTTTGAAATTGGAAGTTTCCTATTCCATGATGTTGGAATGTATATTTTCTTGAATACTGCGTTAATCTGAGAAACCGGCTTCTTAGCATTAGGGAGGCCTCTGAGCCAGATTGTGTGAAGCTTTACTGATGTCCCAGACAAAAAAAAGAGTAGCTCCACAAGCAAATTTCATAATGTGAGCTCGAGTGTGCTCTTGGGTTTTCATTTAACCAGCAGTGGTGACAGATCCTGCTCCCCTCCCTCACCTTTGGCAGTGTGTAATTTCACAGCTACCAAAACCCATCACGTAGACCAGTGGAAAGGTACTTGACCATCGACTCTCTGACCACAGATTAAAAATAAATTCCTGTGAATACCTGAGTGAGCCTTTCTTTCTGCTCTGCTGCAATACATCATCCAGCAGAAATGAATCCTGGGCAGAAATCTCATCCTAGCAAAATTCCTCCTTTTTATGTATCTTGCCCTGCAGTGAACTCCCTCCTGGTCTCAGTGCAGGGATGCTGGTATTCCACTTGAGATGTCATGGGACAAACTTGTTTTCTCCTTGTGACAGTGTGAGATTTATGCATTCCCTCTAGGTAAAGGATTAACTCATACAACAGATTTGATTACACAAAACAACATTAATTTAGAAGCGAGGCTCCACTCCACTGCTGAGGGCAAAAAACAGAAGCAGGTTGTGGTAGATCCTGCCCATTTATTCCAGTTGAGAATTTCACCAGGAGAGTGCTGAGGTGGCCTGGTTGTCTGGGTCAATTTGAGAAGACTGTGGTTAGAGATTGTGGTGTTTCTCTGTTAGAACTGACACTTGCCCATTCCTGATGGGAAGGAATCCTTCCCTGTTGTGCTGCATTATCACATGCCAACAGTTTCTCAAACTCCTTTGCACTTCAATTAACTCAATATCAATATATTAAGATTATACCTAGAATGCTCTTCGTGCAAAGTGCACATCCACCATGATACTGGAGGGGCTGGAAATTATATTCCTTCCATAATGCTGTTGAGAACAGGTATTGAGGCTGTGAAATAACTGTGGTAATTCATAAGTGTCTGTGAAATGAAAAATCACAGAGCAGAGAGAGAATGTCTCAAGTACTCAGCATTTGCTGTAGTGCTTTTTATTATCCTCAAAGGCAGGCTGAAGATCATTTCAGCATTATCATAATTTTCACACACAAAACATTAATAAAAATTTGCTCCTAGTTTTGTGTTTTACTAAAAGCAGCTACTACTTCCCCTCATCCCCTCCAGTAATTATATTAATAAAGTTAATATTTGACTCTAGCAGTAACCAGTAACTAGAAGGATTTAAAATTACTTCAAGACCATATTTATGAAATTCTTAGTTCCCTGAGAGATTCTGAAACAGCCGCTGAAACTGCTGACCTGAAGGCTGTGTTTGTAGTTTGTGTTTTTGAATCACATGGGCTGATTATCTCTGGTAGAGGGCAAGGCTAGTGAAGATGCTCTGTCTCCAGTACTCAGTGAATGATATCCAGAGGCAGCTAAACATCACAGGTCTTCTGTACAGACAAGTGTGAGATCATAAAAGGATAGGTACCTCCAGCCCCCTCTCCCCTCCTGTATACTCTTACTGCAATCACTCAGGGTTCACCTGACTTATTTTAGAGCTTTACAAAATAGATCATCTTTCTAGCGAAAGGAAATAAATGACAATTTTGGGGGCCAATTGCTGTCATTCACTGCTGGTTCTTACTTGAGAACTCGTGCCCTAAAAGCTGGGCTGTAAAGCTCCACATTTAATTTGATGCATCCCTGTGAACACCTAAGCACTGTGTGAGTCACCCGTCACTGCACAGCTTCTGAGGCAGCTCATTAATCTTGAGTGTAGCCCTGCTCACATCTCTCCCCTGTGCTGCTGCTCCAAGCCCAGTAAAAATCTGTGAGGACATACTTTCACTTTTTTCACAGTAAGTTTTCTGGAAACCCACATAAATTGTTTATCTGAGTAAACACCACTTAGTGATGCTCCGTGCTACCTGTTTGTGGATGTGCAGGCAGTCACTTTACAAGAGTTATCATGTCACTGTCACTGCACAGAAGCTTTTGGAAAGTGACAGCACAGAAAAGGTCTTTTGTGCATGCAAATACAGTGAAATGAGTTGTCCTCTCTCTAGACAGCAGGAAGAAAAGAGTTTCTCCTGGGTTTTGATTTTGGGCAAAATGATTCTGTGAGATGCTCTGCACTGTGGAGGGAGCAGCTGTGTGAGTCACTGGTGCCTCTGCAGATGTGAATGGGTAGATGGAGCAGGGGAGGTGAGCTTTTTCTGTAGAATCCCAGCTAATTTTTCTTCAAATTAAACAAAAAAGTGAACCTTTACTTAGCTCTCCAGGGCTCTGTGAGACAGGAGTCTGCAACACAGATTCTTCTTTCTGTTCCTTGAGTGCCTGCTCATGTTCAGAAGAAACCATTCAGAGTAATTCCCTTTGAAAAAGCGACTGTATTTAATGTGCATGCCTGAATCATAGAATCATAGAGTCTCCTGAGCTGGAAGGGACCCACAAGGATTTCAAGCCCAAATCCTGGCTCTGCATAAGACAATTTCAGGAGTCACACCATGTGCCTGAGAGCATTTTCTAAGCATTTCCTGAGCTCTGTCAGGCTGGTGCTGTGACCACTGCCCTGGGGAACCTGTTCTAGAGCCCAGCCACCCTATGGGGGAAGAACCTTTTTCTAATATCCAACCTAAACCTGCCCTGACACAGCTCCAGGCCATTCCCTGGGGTCCTGTCCCTGTCACCACAGAGCAGAGATCAGTGCCTGCCCCTGCTCTTCCCCTCAGGAGGAAGCTGGACCTGCACTGAGGTCTCCCCTCAGTGTCCTCCAGGCTGAACAGACCAAGTGTCCCCAGCTGCTCCTCACAGAGCTTCCCCTCAAGGCCCTTCTCCATCTTTGTTGCTCTCCTCTGGATGCTCTCTAAGAGCTAGATATCTTTCTTATATTGTGGAGACCAAAACTTCCCACAGTGCTGGAGGTGAGGCCCATCCTGCTCCATCCCCCTCAGGCTGCCATGAACCCCACAAGGAGCAGGGAGGGCACCTTCACCATGGAGCCCTTTCAGCTGGCTGTAAGGAAGGCAGGAACAGGTTCATACCATCGAGCTCTGTATGTGAAATTGTTCAAACTATTTCACTTCCTCACATCCAGATTATCTGGAATATGGAATCGAAATCTTTTCTTAACAGTGTAATTTCCCTATCTTAAATATTTTTTCTTTTCCAGCATACTGTGATAGGTGACTATTTCCTATTCCCCACAAAACCCCCACCATTTATTGAATTATTCTATGAATAACTGCATTGCATTTACATATCCTTAGGTGGGATGTAAAAGAATACCCGTATAGCTCAACTTTGAGCACATGTGGAGTGCTAATAGTTACAGTCAGCAGTTGTGGGTGAAAATTATGTGCCATCAGAAATCTCTGGTTTTGCATCTGAGCTTGTTCATCTTTTATTGTATTGTGTATTGCAACTTCCTTGCTGACTTTTGGTGAGAACACAATCTTCCTGACTGAGTCAAGACTACTGGCTGAGATCAGTGCTTGTGAAGCTGGGGCTCTCTGTTTTGGCACTGACTTACCCTTCTCTAACACTAGACTTAATTTTGTTTTAATGTGGAAAAATTCAGTTGTCTCTGCCTGGAGAAGAGATGAAGGGAATACAAAAAATAGCAAGGAATTTTGGTTTTATATTTTGCCTTTATTTTCCCATTTTACCATTGAAAATTCATTCACAGTCACAAGATGAGTTACATGTTGGCAAAGGCTAAGGCAAATGATAACTTTCCTTTCCAATTTTCCTTCTTATCTTCTGGCAGAGTTTCCTTTAATAAAAAAAGAAATTTAAAAAAATGAGTAAGAAGTAAACATTAAAGGCTTCATTAATATCAGCTATGCTGCACTGTGTAGCCATTTCCTTTCTATTTTTGACATACATTTAAATTATGCTCAAGAGTATGGAACCAACATACTCAGGATTTCCTTAATGAGAAAAGTGGCTTTGGAACCATCCTGCTTGCATAAAAACTGAACTTATGGGTCACACCTGAGGTGAAGATTTTTGTTGCTTGTTTGTTTTTGTGTGGATTGGGGGGTTATTTTGTTAGGGGTTTTGTTTGTGGGGTTTTTTTTTTTTTGTTTTTTTTTTTTTTTTTTGATGGGTTTGTTGTTGTGGATTTTTTTTTCCTTTTCTTTTGTTTGAATTAATCTGGGAGTGTTTCAGGCTGGAACAGAAGTGAAACCTGTGGGTTTTGCTTTTTCCTGGAACTATTTTTATGCATGAGCTCTTTCTATTTATCTGTTCTTCCCATTGGCTTTTCCTCCATCATCTCATAAAACCAGCTTACAAGGAGAAAGGAAACTGGTTTTTCCTGTCACAGAACAGATCAGATATATGAATTAATAGACAGTGCTGATAATATTTCCCTTGAACAAGTTGAAATGAGATGCAGCAGTATTTTTAAGTTGCAAGCACTCATCTGTGAGCCACAAATTTAATTTTTTTCAGTTTTTAAGGTATTTTTAATTGAAACTGAAACACAATGTAGCAAGACTGTGATTGCAGTTATTCTCTCAAGGTTCTACTGTAATCTTTGAGTTTCATTTTCTTTTAGGTCTTATGGAGCCTAGGGAAATACAGAGTTATTCACTTGCTGAGGGAAACAGGGAGGATGTTGTTTAATATTTTGCTTTGTTTATATAGTGCCATTTGAAACATTTCAGGGCTCTGATTAAACTAGAGGATATGACTTTATAACTAGAGTTTCTGAAGGCAATATGTTCCGGGACATGTACTCAAGACTTTCTCTGCCTCCAACAATTTTGTAAATAACTTTAATATGCTTGTGAATGCCATGGCTGTGTATCAGCAATGTCTAGAACATTGTTTGGGGGAAGGAAACGGAAGAGTGAGAACATTGTGTTCAAGCTCCCGACAAAAAATAGGAATTTATCCTTTTAATGGATAGCTTTTGTTTCTTCAAAGTAAATAAACAATAAAATAGAAGTCTTTCCTTGTAAAATTCCTTTTTAGGTAGAAAACTGTGTTGATGCATGAATCTTGGATCACTCACTGAATCTTGTTTAAATGAAAACCATATCTGAAGTTCCTGAATTTATTCCACTTACACTGAAATGTTAGCATAGCTTAGATTAAGACATATTAAAAACCTTGCTCTTCATTAAGAAGTTATTAATAGAATTGCCATAGCCAGCCACCTTGAAGAAACATTTTATTATTTTTATTAGTGGAATTTGAGCATTTTAAAAATAACAATCTGAAACAAAGGCTCTTGGAATAAGTATGATTAAAATTTTAATACAAAGATTGGCAAGTTAGTTAAGATGGGTGGGATGATCTTTCCTAAAGATTGTCTCATCGACAAAGAATTGATGACATCGATGCTGCTCAGGGGGACACAGCGTGGGGTGTCACTGGCTCTCCCTCCTCCCAGTTTTGGCACCAGCAGCACTGGCAGAGATGAGCTGGCAGAGGCGTCCAGGAGCTCACAGATGGAGCTGGGCTGGCTCCTGGGATGTGCAGGAGCTGCCTTCTGTGGATGCCAAACCTGCATTGGCCCTGCAAAGCTCCCAGGAGCTGCAGCAGCTGCAGAGCTGCCTGTGCTGGCCTGAGCTGGTGCCCTCCTGGCAGCCAGACAGGGGAGAGGGAAGGGGATGGCAAGAGAGAATGGGAACAGCTAAATGTAGGGAGGATGATGGGTTATACCCAAACCCTGCTGGCACACCAGGACTGCCTGCACCAGCCTGTACTTGGAAGGTCTGAGGGAGTTGCTGCAGTTTTCTTCACCAGGATTTTCTAGTTTTAAATGTCACTAAACTCTGCTAAACACTGCAGCTCTCAGTCAGCCACCCTAGACAAACTGCTTGATTCAGCAGCTGGAAACCAAGGACAGTTGGGAGGGAAAGGGGAACCAAGAGATTGTGAAGCAGCAAAAGCACTGAATTATGATGCAGAGATAATCTGCAGTGCTAGAAGTCCAAGCAGTACCTGCCTATCTGAAACAGCTGGAACACTAAAGCCAGGAAAAAAATAAAAGGTTCAGAATTGTTTGGTCCTTCTTTTTCAAAGTTTTCCAAGCTTTCTGCTTGAATTGAGACCTATAAAAAACAACCTGAGCTTAAATTTTGGACTCTGCATGGAATATTGTATCAACCTATGTAACACAAATGAGGTTGGGATGCACAGGCCAGGGGTGTCTTGCATTGTGTTCAAAACAAAGCACAGAATCCAGGGAGGCTTGAGTGGATGCAGTGCAAATGACCAAAATTAAATCAGTTGACTTGGCATATCCCAAACACTTGGCAGGATGAGCTGGTTACTGGCTACGACCAGAAAAAAGAAAAGGGAGCCCACAATGAAAGTAACATTTCAGTTTTAAAGTATAGTTGTTGCCATAGCAACCTCTGTAATGGACACATTTAATCCTAAAATTCAGCACTGCATCTGAACTGACTTGAACAGAAAACAGGATGTCAGTGCTTGCAAACCATTTGAATAAATGTGAAAAGTTTATCCTTCCCAGCTGAGATGGAAGGGGTGCACGTACATAAACTGATGATGAAGGATATGGACTACCTTGATGCACTATAAATTTTTTAAGCTATTTATTTGGTTTCATACACCTAAAAAAGATAAGAATAGCATAAATTATACTATAAGGAAAATAAAAGGCTGAAACAGCAATCTTTGAAAGCAGTTTTTGCAAGCCCAAGGTTTGTGCACTAAGCAGTGATTTAACATGCTTCTGTTTACCAGGCTTTTTGGGCATGGAGTCACAAGATAACTGATCTGTCTCTGGTTTGAGCCCTGAGCCATGTCTGTTTTACTTAAGATTGGTTTTTGCCTTGTTTTAATCCTCTGTCTGCTTGTACCAGAATGGAAAAGTGAGATGACACCCTGCCAGTTTTCAGGACAAGTAAGAATTATACTGTTTGTGGGGATGGTGTGTCTCATTGTAGGTTCATTTTCTTTCTAAATTCTGACTTAAAGCGTAAATCTGATAAGTTTTATATGCCATTAAACAAGCAATGAATTTCATTTTACAGAGTCTGAAACTTTGGGTTTGTCTTTTTTTGTTTTTGATCCTGCTATGCTTTGGAAGGAGAAGTTTTAAAATGTTGTGACAAAGTTATTTTATTTGCATTAGGTATGTCAGATTTATTCTTTATTTTTTATGCTTCAGATAAAACAGAGGCCAAATGACTTAACCCTTAAATTTCCTTCAAAACATCTCCTGTCAAAGAGAGCTCAACACACTACAGAAGTTTAAGATCCTCCCTTTGGAGATCACAGAGTGTGAAAGGAATTAAAAAAATACAGACATTGATTTACACTGCTTTTAAATCTGGTAAATTAATCTTTTTTTCCACTCTGTGGACTGATGCTGTAAACATACCACATGCCAGTGGGGTTCACTGAGGCAGGGCACTAACACTTCATTTTGCTGCTGATCTCAATGTAAAACAAGGGCTACTCTGCAAAGCTGTGCTACCCTGACAGCTTGGTCCCAGCTCAACTCCCAGCTCACTCCTCTAGTGCTGGAATTCAGAGCATCCTGTCTGTTCTCAGTGCTGAGCCTCCTGCTCCTGAGAGACCTGCACGGGCTGCAAAGTGGGCCAGCAATAGCAGCAGCAGGTTTAACAAAGGCAAGTGGCAGCTCCTGCCCTGGATGACACAACCAAAGATCCCAGCACAGGGATTTGTGCCTGGGGAGCCGTGCTGAGAGGGACCTGGGGGCCCTGGTGCACAGCAAGGTGACCCTGAGCCAGCAGAGCAGGGCTGCAGCAATGAGGAAAATCAGGTCATGGCCTGCACCCGCTGGGGCACAGCTGGCTGAGACAGAGACTGGACCTTCCCACTCAGCATTTGTCAGGCTGCCCCTGGAGCATCCAGTTCTGGTCCCCACAATCCAGAGAGAGGTGGACAGACTGGAAAGGGTCCAAAGGTGGCCTGGAGGCTCTGCCCTGTGAGAAATGAGAAAGGCAAAAGGTCTTTTCACTCTTGAAAAGTGAAGGCTCTCAGGGCACCTTATCACAGTTTCCCAGTACTGAAAGGTCATCTACAAGGAGGACTGAGGTTCTCCCTTCACCAAAGGCACATGCAGAGGACAAGTGGGAGTGGGTGCAAGTTGAAATGGGAGAGGTTTCATCTTGGTATAGGAGAATTTTTTACATTGACAACAATCATCCAGAATAACCCCATGGGACATGGTGGAGCTTTTCAAGGGACAAATGAACAAGGTGCCCTATAGTCTCAGCTAGGCTCACTTTTCCAGAAGAGATTGGACAAGATATCTTTTGAGGTCTCTTTCAATCCATGTTATTCTATGATTCTTTAATTCAGTGTGTTAACAACCAAGCAAACTCAAGTTTTCAGGGTGTCCTAACTGCTGTAGGTAATCATACTTGATTGCAGTGAGCCACTTCCTTTTTCCTCAGTGTGCTAGGAAATACCTGCAAAGTGGAGTTAAGTTACTAAAGAATCAATGAGGTAAGAAATAAAGCAGGCTGTGCTTGAGATGAAAAAAAGGTAAAGGAAGCATCTAAAATTGAGCTAAGCAATGAATGAATCACTCCTGTGGACCATAGAGGTATTGTTCCTATTTATTTCCAATTTTTTTAGTATATTAGAATTCACCCTTTTCATGAATTAAATTGCCTGTGGAAGCAGAGTGAGCCTGGAGTTGGTTGTGGCTGGGAGAGGGCTGGAAGGCACACCAGAGCTGTGGCTGGCACTCGAGGTGGCTCAGAAGGAGCTCCATCAAGTGCTCTGGCAGTGCTGCAGAAAGAGCAGGGCAGCAGTTCCTGTGCCAGCCCAGGGAGCCTTTCCCATGCCAGCCCCAGTGCCTGGCTTTGCCAGGAGCCCGTGTGCCTGCAGCCCTGCTGCTGGCTGATGGGGGGATGCTGGAGTCCAGGGCATCCCTCTGGTCACCCTGGAGGGTCAGGGACACAGTCGGGGGGGTCTGTGACCCAGACAGGGGGGTTTGGAACGTGTATGGGGGGGTCTGGGGTCTGTACAGCGGGGTTTGGAACGTGTAAAGGGGGGTCTGGGATCTCTACAGGGGGGTTTGGAATGTGTACAGGGGGTCTGGGATCTGTACTGGGGATTTGTAAGCCTTGGCACAGAGCCCAGGGAGATGAAGGCTTTGACTTCAGTCCATGGGAGAAACTGCCTACACTGCAGGAGGAGTTACAAGTCACCAAAGTGTGAAATGGATTGCAATCAGTTTATCACTGGGGTGCATGTATTTTGGGTGTGTGGACTCGAGAGGACAAGATGGAGGATTCAGGGCGTGGTCCTGTCCTTCTTCTTCTTCTTCTGGTCCCACATTTCTGCTGTGAAGGTGGCACGTTTGGATAGGGTCAAAGTAGATATGACCTGTCTAGCATAGATTGGGTATTGGTGATTAATTGTAAATAATAGAAATGTAATATGTAGTATAAGAGGTCAAGACCCTCCCAGAGGGGAGGAGAGCGTCGGTGCCCCTGCTGCTGCACGGAGCTCCGCAGGGCACGAGAAGAGCTTGTGAGATAAGAAAGAATAAACAGAGAGAGAGTTTCTCTTGAACACGAGAAACCTGAAGGCTCCGTGTGTTTCTTTGCACCCGGCTCGCAACTCATCAAAGGGCAGAGACAATTTATCACCCTAATCTCGGGGCGTTAAACCCATGAGGGGGCAGCTCCAGGGGACAGCCACTGCCACAGGGGACACAGCTGGGGCTGGGGCAGGGGTGAGGTCTGCCCAAAGCAGCCCCTGCAGCCCATCCTGGCAGCTCCCAGCTCAGTGGAGGTGGCTTGGTTGGAAGCAGAGGGCAGGTGGGAGGTGCATGTTCCCTCCATGCCTGTGGAAGAGAAGAGGGTCTGTGTGGGGAAAGGCACTGAGCAAAGTCCTGCCTTGGAAACACAAGATGTGTTCCTTGCCAAAGATAAATATACTGGGGTTTTCCCTTTGATTACACAATGTTCAATTATCCCTGAATGAACCTTTTTCCCTTGTCCCACATGTGGCTTCCTCTTGGTATTCTTACATACTCTCCCTTGTGGTGTCCCGGCCCTTGTGGATAGCCTTTCAGAAAAAAAAATAGGTCAGAAGCTAGAATCAATGTTTTCTATTTAAGACAAATATTTAGGTTATAGCTCCATCTTCTCTCCAACTCTTTGTCTAAACACTGTTCAACTCATGCATGACTTTTTTTTCCTGGTAAAATTTCTCACAGACCCTTTTGTGTTGAATTCTGTCTTCTATGTGTTGGAAATGACCCCATTGCTTTGGCTGTTTCAAAATAGACATTTACTAATTTTAGGACATGACAGATAAATTCAGGTTCAAGTTTTTACATCAATGTACTTGCAAAGAAGCTGTGGAAGGTGGGGCTGATTTGCTACCACTTTGAGAAAAGATGCAGTAATAAAAACTGACTGCCAGGTACTGAGAGTGTTCATATGTTGTGCTTTGGGAGGTTGGCTTTAAGATGCATCTTAGTTATTGCAAACTTGCTGAATAACAAGTGGACAGAAATAGCTGTGGAATTTTTCAGTTACAATCAGGATAAATAATCCATTAAATTTTCTTAAAATTAATATAAAAAGTGGGGGCCTAAAGCATATGTAAAAGTATAACCATAAAAATACCTTTATTCTTCAACAGTCTGAACATTAGCTGTTCCCATAAAGCATTCCATTCTATCCAATATTGTTCTGTCTTCTTTTTTAAACAAAAACCCCCTATAAGATTAAAAATCTACCAGTAATATCTTCTGAATTGTGACTATATATTGAACTTAAAACAGACAATAGTTTACCTAAGCACTATTCTTTATCAAAACAATATCTTAGAGTGAAGTCTGGGAATTGCAGACACCCTATTTTATTACTTGTCTTGTTTTTGAATGTTCTTTGCCAAGTGAATTTACCAAATGCCCACTATCCCTGGTGCACACTGAAATACCCTAATAAGATGAAATTATTTTTGCATTACTTACTTCACATCCATTGAACACTTTAAAAATGATCAAGAGACTGCTTTTAAATTTGCAAGCTATTTAAATAGCAAGTATGTAGGGCAATATTCTTTCCACTGAATCAGTTCATTACTTTGCTAAGGCAGCATAAAAGAGTCAGCCTCTGGCAGCATCTGTCCAGCTGGGAGCATTCCTGATGAAAGGGAAACTTCAGCTGGAATGGAGTTTGTTTACCCACCTTCTTTACCAATCAGTCACACCACAGCAGACATGAAGTGAGGAGAGATGGAAGAGTGCAGCTGCACAGTGCTCCTTTGCATTTGGTGTATGTGAGGGGAGATTGGCAGCAGAAACAGAAAAGTGATGATCATCGGGGCTTAAAAATGTCACTACAAAAGTGTCTTGAGTTTTGAGTTTAGAAAGGTACCCTTTGAGGGTATAAGTCCTGCCTGGGCTGGTCTGCAGCCCTCTGAGTCCAGCCCTGCCCCTGGCTGGAGCAAAGAGTGGAGAAGGGAGCATCCCCAGCCATGAGCCCACACCACAGCCCACACAGCCCACTGCAGGCCAGTGCTCCTGAGCTGCTTTCTGGAATTCACTGGGGGGACTCAGAGGCAGGTCTGGTGGGTGCTTTTCCACTACCTGCTAGGCAAGAAAAAAAAATAAAAAATTGAAACTTAAACCCCCTCCCTTTTTTTTTTTTATAAGCTCCTTGTGGACAAATGTTGATGGCTATTCCAGCAGAGCAGCCAGCCTTTTCCAGCTTTGCAGGATGCTCTGTTGAGAAGACAACCTGCAGCTCCAGCACTGATGCTGCTCCCTCCCATTCCCAGCCAGCTGCCACCCCTTCCTCCTGTGTGATCTGGGTGCTGTCTAGCATGAGACACCATCTGGAGCTGTGTGTGATCCATCACATCCACAGCCACTGATTCAAATTAGCAGGTGGTGTTGCCATTTGGAAAGCAGAAAGTTGTGGCCACCTCATAGAGAGTAGATTGCTTCTCACTTTTTACAATGCCATAAGCTTCCAGCAAGAGCATTTGTTACATGGAATTACAGTGTTAAAATACCTTATCTATTTTTGTCCCAGAAACTGAAGTCTTAAGTCTTAATCTGAAAGACTTCCGAAGCTCTTTGCATCTGTAGGAACCAAGAATCGAAGCAGCAACAAGAAAAAAAAGCTTTCTGTTCTGCTGAACTCTGAAAGTTAAAAAAATGTTCTTCTTTTACAGCACACACCAGAAAAGGAAAACCTCATGGTCATCTCCTTGCCTCAAAACCCTAGCACTGGGGTTTGCACTTGGCAGGAGCAGTTTCTGAGGATATCTGAGCCCACATTTGCCCCATATCAGCCCAGTGTGCTGCTCTCCGACTGCACAGCCTCGTCTTCTTTGGGCTGTCAAGCCATAGTAGGAGACAAAGTTAGTATCTGGTTAGTGGAATTATGTGAGTCTCTAAAACCACTGCCATCCTTCTAACTCAAAGCATCTTTTTGAGTGCTCTTTTATTTTAAAATCCAGCTTCAGATGCTCTCAAGAGACTTGGACACCAGTTGCCTCAACTGCAGTTCTTTCAGCAATTACTGCTGGCAGTATTTGCTCTGAAATGATGATTAATTGTTTTCTTCCTGTGATTTTTCACATTTTAAGCATAGAGAAGGTTATTTGTTTGTATGATCGCAGATGTTGCACATCTTCTGGAGCTCACTGCCTTCTACCACTGTGTGTTTACCATATATCATGAGTCCTAGAAATTACTTTCAAGAAAAGCAAAATCTAAGGAGAAAAAAAGGCATTATTGCTGGAAAACTAATCACACCTGGAGAACATGGCTGGGTTAATGGTTGGACTTGATGATCATAGAGATCTTTTCCAACCTTAATTATTCTATGATACCTTACAGTGACTGTTAGCATCTGAACTAAGAAGTCATAAATAAATATTCATAGTTGTTCTACCATTGTTTTCTTCTCAGACTTGTTGGTAATGGGTTGGTTTTATTACTTTGCCCAAGTAAATTTTGCCTGATGTCTGTACCTCCACCTGTGAAACTTCATTGACATTATCTGAAGAAAATAGGAGCAGATGGGAAAAAATTTAGCTCCATACTTGCTGAACACAAGATCAAAAGAAAGGCCATGGTGCATTTTTAGTAAAGGAGGTGATTCCACATGGAGCACTCCTTTGCTGTCTGAGAAGCCATGTAATTTACAGAGCAATCTGGACTTCTTTGGTCAGCTGGTTTAAAAAATAAATTCTCAATTCTGTTGACACTTATTCACCTTCTAGGCAATTCAGGGAGTCCTTGATAATCAAGATCAGCTCTCTGTTCTGTTACATATTAACACTGTAAGTTGTTGCACCTTGAATTGATGAACCCTTTGTTTATTATGTTAGAGGAGTCATATGCAGCTGTTCTTCCCCCAAGTGATTAAATTCCACATGTGAGAAATGCATCCTATATTACACAGTAGCTGGATGAGTTTCCTGTTGGCCATTCAACCTTCTAACAGTTAAAAAAATACAATTTAAAAATTATTAAGCATCAAAATTAGGTCAGAGTGCCAATAAACCCAAAAGTTATCACCAGAGAGCTTTCAGTATTTCAGTAAGGAGTGTGATGGAAATGTGACATTGGAGTTCTCCAGATGTATTATTTACTACAAATAGATCTTCTCACAGACAAACATTCTAAAAAAAAACCTACAAAAATGTTCTAGACACTGCAGTGGGGGTGATAAATGTTTCACACACAGCATAAGAAGTTCAAGCCCTTGGCAGAGCATGTCTCGGTCATTAAAGTGGAAAAGATTCTGCTCTGTTTGTAGCTTTTCCACAGCTATCCTATGGGACCTTGGACAAGGTGTTTTATTTCCTTGGAGGAAAAGCCACAAGTGTATGCAGCAGAGTTGCCAGTGTGTATTCAGAAGGCTGAGGGATGCTAATCAAACACCTTGTGCTGTAAAAAGTGGTGGTGCTGTTATATGGCAGTGTGAGATCTAAGCTTTTACAGCTTTTTACAAAGTCACCCTCCCTTCACACTGTCCCTGGCTGCTCACCCCAGGGCTCTCTTCCTGCTGCCATCACGGGGGCCAGGTGAAAGCTGGCCCTGAGGACAAACAAAATGAGTCCTTCTGAGCCACATCTATGAAATGAGCTGGTGCCCTCAGGGTCCGGGGTGACAGGGTGTGACACACAGCGGGTGAAGGAAGGTGTACACAAAGAATACTGGAAAGGAGGGGGGATGTGATTCACAAGGTAGGCAGAGGCTAAACCAGCACCAGGTGTAAAACCACACATTCATGTTGCTTAGACTGTTTTTTCAAGTATTATTTTTACATCAACACAGTGATCCCAAAAAGTGGAAACTCCCACTTCTCTGTATTATTTAGTTGGGGAACTGTAATGTCCTGTCTCAGTAAAGGCTGCATTTGCAATAGGAGTGCTCGCAGATATTGCTTTAGCAGTAACCTCCTTTTTGGCTGCAGTGCACTTTATTGGACTCTTAGGAGCTGAGAGTTAGGGAAAATGCTTTGTGCCTCAATTCTCCTCCCATAAAACAGAACTGACCCTTCTTCATCTCATGGGAACACTGAGAAAATTAACACTTCAAGCAACTGAAGGCTTGAGACGCCGTGGTAATGACAGCTAAAAAACATTTCAGTTCCACTTTGCACTGAAATCAGTCTAACTGCAGGCTGAGCTGGACAGTGGTGATTCCTCTGGTCAGTGTGTAGCCCACACACCCATTACACTACATTTTCGTGCCATTTTGGGATTCCCACCAGTGCAGGGTAACTCTGCCCATCCCATCAATGGGTACTTCACAACCTCTGCTGAAGCAGCTTCTGCCATTTCAATGTCACCAGTGCCCTCCCAGCTTTGCAGGTGTCTCTCTGACTGAACTGTAATTGCTCTTCCTTGGTGTCCATATGCCTCCCCTTCCAAATCTTAGCAACATCAGCATGTCTCTCTAACCAATTATGTGGAAATCTTCTTACTCAGAATCATAGAATCAGAAAATTAGGTTGGAAAAGACGTTTGAGGCCATCGAGTCCAACCTATGACCTGGAAAACCTGAATTATGGAAAAGTTTGCCCAAATAGCTTACAATAGCTTCAAAATGAGTTCAATAAGACCATGTTACCTTGCTTGTTTGGTTTAAAAGAGGGCCAAATACTTAATGCTGCCTGTAAAATCTATCTATAATAAAATTTTCCAAACCCAAGTACCATGTCTTTTATGAAAGGGATTTCCAAACTTCACATCCAATATCTTGGTTCATTTTAACCGATGCAAAAGCTTTTATATAGATCTTAATAAAAATACTTATCTGTAGTATACCTGCATGAGTTATACACATTTATTTACACAGTTTCCTAAAATATAAGATGTTAAGGGTTACTTAAACTGAAACTCCACCCTATCTTTAGTAGCATTAACATATATTTTGTGTTAACATATTGTTTGGGTAATTTGATTTCAAAATCATGTCTTCAGCAGTTTTAATAATTTTTCTGTTGGGACACCTGGTAGTATCAGGAAATAAACAGACTTCTCTTTGTAGCCTGGACTGAGACGTAAGTGAAATTACCCTTAATATTGTCTGCATATCATTTCTATCATTTCTGCTGCTGAAGGAAGAGACATCCTGCCCTACCTGGATGCCCACTTGCTCATCTAGGCCTCTAAAAACTGCCTGCCCATCTTTAAAAACAGAAGGTAGTCAATCAACATATGCCAATTCTGGTAAGAATATTAATACACATGTATGATTGTAATATAAAACTGTATACACTGTTATATAACTATAAATTTAAAAAAATAAATGCATGTATAATCTCACTATAAAGAGCTTCAGGAAGGCATTACCTATTTTGAACTTACTCTGAAGCAGGACTGTTTCATAACTGTTTTTTTCCTTGCTTCTTTCAACTTTATTCAGAAAATTAATAAATGTCAAAAATGCACTTACAAATGTAAGAGAGGCCTCTGTTATTTGCTTTGGCTCTCTGTGAAAAATTCATCACTTGTTTTCTGGAAAAAAAAAAAGAACAAGCCATAAGAATCTACTTCAGAAGCTCTTGTTAAAGCTTGTTCAAAGCATATCCAAGGACAGAGCTGAGAGGAGAGGCATGCACAGGTTCTTTAGCCTCAGTATCCTTCATATTTCTGAGTATGCAAGGATTTACTCATAGCTTTGAAGTCTTACAAAAATATGATAATACAGGTAGCATGAACACATGGCCATAATTTAAATCAGCCATGCTTTAGTATACAAATAATATCTCTTCAGTATTCTTTTTTTAATTAGGAACAGGAGGAAGTACCAGGAATTTCTACCCACAGTTTTTCTTGTAATGAAAATATCTTTCCTTTCCTCCTGTGGCACAACTTGGTCATTGACAACACTTGGCAACTGTCTTGCACAGAAGAAAATGAGAACTGGTCATAGACTTCTGCTTTTTGTTACATTATATTCATGTAGAAATAGTTAGTATGAAAAAAGAAAAGCATCCAGTTCTAACCTTGACAACAAAAGAAGCATAAGACAAGTGGGCAGTTCTCCAATTTAAATACTCATGTTCATAAAGCAACATCAAATGCTTTCACAGCAAAAACTACTGAACTGAGCCTCCCCTGGAAGAAAAAAAAAATCTGATTATAATTCCTCATTCTCCTTTCTGTTTTCTATCTTCTGACAGGTACTCAGCAGTGACTGGAAAATATTATATTAATCAGCTTTTAGATATGACATGCTCCCTAAGACTCCACTTTCCTCCTAAGAGTAAGAAGGAAATGAATATATATAAACTTACATATGGATAAGCTTCACAGTAGCTTTCCCTGACTGGGCATGCTCACCATTTGCTGCTTCATATGCTGATTTTTAAGAATGATTAAAATGTTTGTAATGGTCCTTTCAAGAAAGAATGTGTAGAAATCTAACGCTGCATTTCATGTTATGCAGTTTACTGTTGAAGAAATGCAAGAAAGCTCAGTAGAACATGATGACATTTGCTAAATTGAAAAAAAAGGTAATTTTGCATATATTTAATCAGGAAAATGGCATTTTTTTTAACCCTTTTTACCAGGAAGGGTTTTTTACATAAAGCCAATAGAACTGGAACAAGTTTGTTGTTTTTTGTTGGTTTTGAGGGTGGGTTTTTTATTATTTTTATTTTTATTTTTATTTTATTTTCCCCACAGGCAGTCCACAAGAGAAGGCTGAATCCAGAAAGATGCTGGAAAAGACTACGTCATATATATCTCTTTGCTCTCTTTCATACTGTTGTTGAAAGTCAAATAAGTCTAGGGTACATTATGAGGTATTTTATCAGTTTCACACCACACATTAAAATAATGTAAATAATATAAAAATAACAGAACACTGATTGCAGAAAGCAATAAAAGCCACATTTTTTTTCAGAAATTGTGAATGCAGTGTTCATGTAAGATTTTCTAAATTATTTACTGTGTTCTTAGAAAAGAAGTTAAGCTTTACAAAAATAGCCTTACTTATTGCCCTTTTCCAATTTCTCTCGGTACACAGAAAATGATTATTTTATGCTCACTGGTTCAAAAGTAAAAGGAAGGAACAAAATTCAAAAGGCAGAAGAAATTGTGACAGTAATAGTACTATGTTAATTTCTACTGAAATACTCTATATAAGATCAAACAAATGCAAATTTGAAGTGTTAAGATGACAGGTGAATAGATTAAAAAACAACAACAACAAAACCCAACAAAACCCTTCAGTCTCATTATTCCTCAAATATTTTGCTCTGATTCAAAATCTACAGAACTTTTCCACTGCATCATTAGCACCAAATCTTTGGGGGTTTGTTTTAACTTTTAGAGTGTAACTAAGTAAACAAAATTTTACAGTGAACATAGGTTTTTTTATAGGGACCTTAGAAAGATGTATTCAACATGAATTCCAGCTAAAGAGATATCTATTTAGTGTAGCCACAGGGCCAGAAATAAAAGTTCTTTAGAGGATGAGTCTCAGCAGAAAACTTGAGTGACTGATCTTCAGAGCAACTTGCCTGGTAAAAGCCAAATTCTTGGCCTGGGTTAGTCAAACTGGAAAAAAAATCTGCTTCCCACCTTCTTCTAGGAGTCTGTTGAAGCTTTGAAAATCCCAGAATATAAACTTTTTGGACTAATGTACTGATTTCACATGGTAACTTTTCCTTAAATTGTTTTGGAAACTGCAAATAGCCCACGTGTGGAAACTTTGGTCTCCATAACAGTTGTTTACAAATCTTCCAGACACCACTGGCTCTTAAATGTAGTTTCATTTTGCTCTTTGGGGGAACAACATAGCATATAGGGCTTCCAAAAGAAACAAGGACAAACTTTTCTTTCGAAACCCATGAATGAAAATTGACCACTTTTGTAAAAAAACCTAATTAGCCCTTTTCAATTGTTAAAAAGGAAATTTGTCTCCAATAGCTTATCTTCTTTTCTAGTTGGATGAATTAAAACATCTTTTCAGTCTTTAGTCTCATTTTCTCCTGGGAGTATCAAAAACTTCAGCGCTATTCATTTGGCAAACTCATACAAGTAGTTTCTAAGCTGATGAGTAATTTCAAATGATAAACAAGTTCTGAGGAAATTAAAATCCTTTTGTGATATCTCTGCAAGCAATAAGACAACGCACTTTGCACTTTCTAAAGGAATTCAGACTCTTCAACAAGCTACAGACTTACCTGCTATTTGCTTCACTGAGGTAAAAGGAAGTGGTTAAATGGAAATTAACATTTCAAGAGTAGCCATGTGATAAGAAATGCAGGAAATTATGTGGGATATTTAATTTCACTTGAGTGACATTATCTCAGCAGACACATTACATTATCTGAGAAGATAGATTCTGTTCTGCTGGCACTGTTAACTCCTGTTTGTTTCATAGAGAAGCAATGCATCACTCTTGCAGGATGGCAATGGCCAGCTAGTGATTATTTGGAAGGTGCCTTGTTATCGCCAATCCTGGTTTTATTTTGTGTGAGCTTATGTGTTGTGTCATCAGCAGTGACAAGTTTCTCAGAATATTGCTAACTCCTTCATTTCCCTCCTGAAAAGAACAAATATTGTTCTACAGTCAGCAGTTTTACTTAATCCGAAATGGTGACGGGAGCCTACGACAAGTGCAACTGCAGACAAAAAGCAGGCAAAAAATACTGAACTTTATGTAATGCTAGACTTAATTCCAAACTTCAGCCTAAACTTCAAAACTCATGACAGCACTTTGCAAAACTTGCAAGAATTTTATGTCCAAATTCTGCTTTATTTTTGCAGCTATTATTCATTCATTCAAAATGTGAGTTTTCTGCAAGAGGGGAATGCTGCTCAAATGCACAAAAGGTATGCATGGTCTTTAGTTTCTGCAGGTGTGGGGAAATCTAAACTTCAGGTTGCCTGAATCTCTTCCAAGAAATATTGAGCCTCACAACCATCCCATACATTGTTTACATCTTCCAGGTGCTGTAGAAACAGTACATTCTGGGTTTTGCACCACACAAGTGAGGTGCCTTAGGACATTTTCTGAGATGTTTTGCTGATGGCCAGCTAAGACATCTGGCTAAATGTGCAAGAGGAATAGAAAACAGGAATAGCTGCCATTCCTGTAAGAGGACATGTGGAACTAACACACTTTGCTTTCTCTCTCCATCTGCAGATGTTGCTCTCAGCCTGGAAGGGTGTGGATAATGCTGTTGAAGGGGGTCATGGTTAAAACAGGTACCTCACCACTAACTCAGTACCTCTGGCAGGGTATTTTGTCCCTTTTTGCACTTGTGTTCTCACACATCCGTTCAAGCACATGGAATTGTCCTGTGCAGGGACAGGAGTTGGACTCAGTGATCCTTGGAGTCCTTTCCAACTCAGGATATTCCATAGTTCTATGGTTCTATCCTGATACTCTGGTACTGGGCACTGCTTTAGTGCCAGTCTGCCTGCTTGGCAGACAAAACAGACTGACTGCCCTGCAGCACTCTGGGGATTGACTGTCATTGTGGTGATGAAGTGTCTCAGGGCAAAGAAATTCAGTGAACTAGAAATACAAATAATTAATAAGTCTTTGAACCTTAGGAGAATTATGAAGCTTGCATTTTTGGGGATATGAAAGGATAAAGTGTGCTCTTTTTTTTCCCTTAAGAGATAACTGAATAATAAGTTACTGAAACTGTAGAGGACTGTTTTGCCTTATTGTTACTTAAGTGACCTTCTAAAAATTATGTGTCTTGATAGTGCTTCCATTTGCTGCTCTTCTGATAAGGGCAGTATGCCTGAAACTGTAATTAGGCAAAAAAAAAAAAAAAAAACAAAACCTTAAAATAAATAGTATACTGCCTTTTCCAAGAAATAGCTAAAGCAGATCTATATCATTCAGGAGAACCATGCTCAAATATATGTCCTACTCTCTACCAAAAAATGTTTGTATCACTTCAAATGCATGGATACACACTCAGCAGTATGCATAAAAGCAGCGCAATTGACTTCAAACACAACTTTAAATATGCATGTATGTAAGTATTTGCGAAGATTCAATCTTTGTAGACATAAGCTCTAGTTCTTTTTAAGGTAAATAGCCCTTCTTATAAAGTTCAAAAATTTGCATGCCAATTTTGTACCTTTAAAAAGCTGCAGTACCAAGGTGGAGACTCAGCCTGACAGTTCCACTTTGGCAGTGCTTGGAAATCAGGTCTTTTCAGGCAGCCACTTGTGCCTCTTGCCTGAGAAAACCCAAAGACAAGATCTTCAAAGGACCTCTCTCCTTTCTGTCCTATTGGGCCAGACAGCCTGAGGTCAGACATCCCCACACCTCTGAAGGCTTCATTGAAACCATTTGCCTCCTAAGTGTTTTTTAAAGCAGTTCAGTTTGGTTGACTGTGAAGAAAATAAAAATGCAGTCTGACTCTTTGTTAAGAGAGAAAGGAGAATAACTGCAGTGGCTCCAGCAGCAAACCCTTTATGCAGAAATTTATTACCCGACTTAATGCACTAGAACATGGCCCTCTCCTTCCCTCTTCCCTCTCACAGGAGCAAGAAGAATGGATGAAAAAGAAAGGAAAACATTTGATAATATTAGAGGCAAAAGGCAGCCCTTTGGACCTTCTCATTCCTGTATAACTTGATTAGGAAAAAAATCAGGTGACCCAGTTGGGCAGGGTGCTTATTTAAGTTATTGGATCCATTCTTACATGGAAATTTCTTAATACCATTTTGACAAGATGAAAAGCTTTCAAAGTGTAGGAAATGTAATTCATACCCACTTGAATGCTTTTGCACTGCCACTCAAATGAAAAGCATCTTCGCTGCAAATAAGATTCCTATTTCCAATTCTTAATTTTTTATTTGAGGTTGGTTTAGTCTGGAACTCGTCTTCCTGATAACAGAGCTGGCACATGTATCTGTTCCTCTGATGGTAAATTATGTGAAGTAAATTCTGAATGTAAATTATGCTGTGAAGTAACTTTTGAATGCTGTGTCAATATCGAGCTCTGCTTTTATCTGGTCATAGTGTCAGATTCACTCCTGTATGAAGCTGGCTCTACTCTGGTTGAATTATGGCTCAACAAAAGTCAAGGCCTGATCTTCTAAAAGAACTGCAGTTACCATAGTTGTAATTGTTTACTATTAGTACTGGGCTCATAGCACAAATAATCATCTTTATAACTGGACTCATTTGTTTGCACCATTTTTGACATTGTGCAGGGTAAAATTTAACCTCATACCACATTAAGTAGTTTCTTTTTGTTCTGTAAGGAAGATTCAATGGATAATTTATCATGAACGTGATCATTATATATTGTATCCTATAAAAAAAAGTTATCAGCTTTTTGAATTGTTTAAGGGAATCAAGACTGGCTTTCTGAAGTTTCTTCAAGGATCGATAGTATTTTGTGAAATGTGCCCTGAAATATGTATCTAAAATAATTTTCAGTCCAGTTCAAGTGAACGGATGGCTGCTAGCATACTCCAGGAATTCTGGATTCACCCTGCTTATTTTTTAATATTTTTTTTCCCAGCTGTTGTCTTCCTCATCTCTTAGTAGGCAATGTTCTAGTGGCATGGAAAACCCAAGTAAAAGAGTATCTATATCAAAGACTGAGGAAGGGTTTTTTTTGTATTTTATTTGTTTTTGTTGATAAAAGACTACAGATATCTGCTTCAGATGTTCACCTGTGTGTAAACAAGAATGCTACCAGTTTAGATAGTTTATTTTTTGCACTTGTTTAAAAAAATTAAACTGATGTATACACTCATTTGGAAACTCCTGGAGCAGCTTTGCTAGAATTTATTTGGGTTTAGCTTGTACCAACGTAAAAAACAGTTAATATACATAATTATCAGTGGTATATATAGGTATCCTGGGTTAATTTGAAACAAAACTGCTAAAATTGCACTGTGAAATCAATCCCACCATATTCCAGGATTAAGAAATCATTTCAGATAGGGAGATTTAACTAGCAAAAAGAAACTAAAAGAAACTAAACTAAACTTCTTTTGAACATGCTATTCACTAAAAATCCCCATCTGGGAACTGGTGAACAAGCAGTGCCAGGAAGATTGTGCCTGTGGGATCAGGCAGCGGGTGTGGGGCTCCTGCTGCCCACAGGAGCCAGCAAAGTGCTGTAGGGAATGCTCCTTGGGAGGGAGAAGGATAGCTTGTGGTTTGCTTTTTCATCCTTTGGTAAATTCAGTGTCAATCTAGGCACTAAGACAGTTGTCTGCTTTAACAAAGGGAACTTTAGCAACAATTTGGTCTGCTCTGGCAAGGCTGTGACCAAGCAAATCTCTTCAAAGTAGAGCAAGCTGCAGAGCTAGCAGTACTGAGGAGGTACTGAACAGTTCAGGATGATGGATGATGCTCCCTTTGCTTCAGAATCTGGGAGAACACTCCAGTTTCAACAAAGTTAGTTTATGGAAAAATATTTATGCTTATATATACATATATATATATATACACTGCTAATATATATATTTATGCTACTATTGAGGGGGAAAGAAAAGCACCAGTTAGCTGGAGATAAGCATGGGAGACCATGGCAAGGAAAAAAGGAAAATATGTTTTTAGTCTTATTTTTCTTCTTTTTTGTGTGCCTTGAGCAGTGAAGCTCCGTGAGACAGAGTGAATTTTATTCTTTCTCTGCTCGATGGCATGGCTACAATAGGAAAGGAGGGGTAGACAGTCTCTGGTGAGAATTTTTTTTCCTTTAAATTTATTGCACTATATTTCAGATCTGCCTTACAGCAAAACTGCCTGTACCACTTTTCTGCGCCAACTTCCAGCACTCAAAGAATACTTTCTGGTTTGACAAAATATTGAAGTTTGAGAAAGTATAAAATGAGTAGGAAAAAGATTTTGAGATTCACATTAAACTTCAGATAACTTGCACCTCTTCAGTGATTAAATATTCTGTATTTAACTAGCCTTTAAAATTCTTTTACGTTGGTAATGTGTATGAATATGAGGCAAGTCACTACTGCTCTTGGCACCAGCCTGAACGTGGAGTTGATCAGTCAGGCTACACATACCAGGGCAGTGATGGGCCCTCTGTGCTGGGCACTGCTGAGGCCCCACCTCAAATCCTGTGCTCAGTTTTGGGCCTGTCACTACCAGAAAAACATCAGAGGCTGGGGTGTGACCAGAGAAGGGCAGTGGAGCCGGGAAGGGTCTTGAGCACAACCCTGCAGAGGGAGCTGGGGGTGTTCAGCCTGGAGAAGAGGAGGTTCAGGAAGGTCCTTAGTGCTCTCTATGACTCCCTGAAAGGAGGCTGTAGCAAAGGAGGTCAGTCTTCCCTCCCAGGTAACAAGAGATATAGAAAAAGATGAAATAGCCTCAAGGTTTAAGTTGGACATTAAGAAAAATATCTTCACTGAAAGGGCAGTCAGGCTTTGGAGCAGGCTGCCCATGGAAGTGGTGGAGTCACCAGCCCTGCAGGTGTTCAAAAGACATTGTGATGGGTGTGGCATTCGGGGACATGCTTTAGTGGTGAACACAGTGGGGCTGGGTCAGTGACTGGACTTGATGATATCAGAGGTCTTTTCCAACCCAAAATAGTCTATATCTCATTTGAGCCGTAGTTCCAGGATAGCAAGCTCACGACCATGGCTCACTCTCAGCTAAAAGATTTTTGACAAGGGGCACAGGCAGACAATAGACAGATCACATTCAAGACAAACAAAGACTTGTAAAAAACCAGAATGAAGGGGATTACCCACAGTGCCCTGGTTAAGTCTCTTCTTCTCCTTTCTTCCAAATTTCTCCACAGCATATGAGTTGATTTCAAGCCAGAGAACTCTCTCTTAAATCCTGGGTACACAAACACTAAGAGGCTCCTACTGGTCCTCTGGATTAGGTATGCCTCTGTCTGAAAGCCTTCCTTATGCTGTGTGGTGATTTTCCTTGTGATGACTGTATCACCTTTGTATTTATTACAAAGCCTGAATGAAAGAGAAATGCAGCTGGGAACAACAATTGATCAGAAGCAAACTGAAGCATTGAGAAATTCTGAAAAAGAGAGAAGAAAAAAACTCAGTGCCCCCAAAATATTAATCAAACATTACCTTTATTAGATCTGTTTTAAATCATGGCTTAATTAAGCTAAAATAAAAAATGAACTGAAACTGAACTTTGTAAAATGAGATCCCAAAACATTGTTTTGAAGCAGATGACAAATCAGCTATTTCAGGAGTCTGAAAGAGTGTGTTCAAGACTGAAAGAAATTACATTGCTCCAAAATATATCCAAATAATCAGCTCACTGATTAGACTAATGGAGAAGAGTAGAAACCTTTTGTCATTTCAACATAGTGAGGAGAAGCTGGTCTTTTTTGCTGTGTGAGAGGCAACATGTTCCTGGTGGGGCTGGGAAGGGATGTGGCCATACAAAAGAGCAGTCAGCAGAGATTTTTAGATATGTGCACTGCACAGCAGTGTTTGCCTTACACATATTTCATTAACTCTGCTCTATACATATGATACAGTGAGTAGTTTATGAAATGAAAGGACTGCTTTCAGCATGTCAGATATGGCTTGTGGTAGGCTGGCGAGGGTGGCACAGAGCCGAACACCTTGGTTCTGAGGGCGCGTGTGACTCCTTTGTTTAGTTTAGTGACATGCTCAGGTACCCTGGGGCAGCCAGTGGATGCTGGCACAGTGCAGGTGCATCCACATTGCAACTGGACATGGATTCAAACACCCATGTCCTGTTCTTCCACCCAGAGGGCCAGCTGAAATGCCAAAATGAAGCCAGACCATGCAGTGGTGAGGTTGATCAGGAGTGAAGACCTAGACCTGAACCAGAGAGCTCCCTGGTGTAACAGTGCAGTGCCTAGAGCAGTACCCAGAAAAGGCTCTGCAGTGACTGGAGGGACACTGGCATCTCTGAGCCATTCAGAGCAGGAACTCATGCACACAGAACAGGGCAGGTGCCTTGAAACTGCTGTGTGAATACCTCCCCTCAAGTGCCAGCAGCATCATAAGCTGTTCCAGCACCTACAGTTCTAAACAGCTCTACAGCTGTTGAGTTAATTTCTGCTTTCCTCAGTGCAGCAGCCTATGGATATATTTTCCTCAGAAGTGCAGGCCTCATTTCACAAGCTCCTCCTCACCAACGAGAAATTCTGAGAGCCTGAAGGGGCAGCAAATGAGCCTTATCTTTCGAGTCTGTTAACATCTAGACTTGTGCTAACCCTGCTCTGTGAGTTCTGGAGTTTCCAGCTACTCTGAAGGACAGACAGCTTCATCGTGCCAGTGGTGCTTCTGTCAGTGTCTGCCCCTAAATCCTCGCATCTACACATGAAAGGAATTTAGTGAGTGTTAAAGTTCTGTATATCCACAAGGTGTAGGAGATTATTTATGGAAAAGACCCACTGATGCACACTTCTTCTCCAAAATGTTTCCAAAGTACGTGTGAAGGTAAATTCAAAGCATGTTCAGGTCTGACATGGAAAGTTGTCTGGAAACTGCTTTATGGCTGTAATTGCTTAGTGGTGCCATGAGCCCAGGGCTATTTCTGAAACACTCGGGTACAGAATATGGAGAGAGTCTAGCTTCAAGCAATTTTTTTCTTTGGGAAAGCTGTTTTGTGAGAGTCTCATTGTTTTCCCCACTGTCCACACACTGGAACTCCCATAGCCCAGGTTACCCTGTGTTTTGTTGTGCTAAAACTGCTACATATAAGGCTAAATTTTAACATTAATTATTGCAGCTGTATATATATTTATATGTCAGGATTAAGAAAAAAACTAGAAAAATCCCACAGAGAGGCAGTCCACATGCTAGGGATATCTGGTTGGGGTAAAGCAGTGTGAAGAAAATTAATAACAGTTAACTCACCTAAAGAAATTTCATTTGCATTTCACACAGAACTCTTGTGATTTAAAGAAAGTTAAAAATTTGGATGAACTATTCTTGCTATGGCAAAACACGGATTAAACTCAACTATTTCTGGAGGGCCTGGGCTAAACAATTAATGCTCGCTAACTCCTTGTGAGGATGACAAAGTTGACAAAAGCATCTGTGGATTGCTGCACTTGCCTTGAAAAGTCAGCATAGCCCAGCAGCACAAGCAGCAAGTGGGCATCAGGGACAGACAAAGAAGCAGAAATAACTTTTGGAAAGGGCCTCACATGAGGAACCAGTGGCAGGAATTCGGATGAGGACACCTAGCAAGGAAGGGAGTTGTCAGAAGGAGTAATTAAAGTAAATACTTTCAGTTCGAATGTGGTCAAGTCCAGTTTAAATCCAGTGAGGTCTCCCTGCCCAGAAGCCCAAGCTGGCACTGGCAGATAGGCAATACAGCTTCAAGGTGAAATGTGCTTTGGCTGACACACAGCAAATATAAATATACCTGTCTGTAACAACGAGAGGAGATTAATTCATACCTGTTTAGTCTGACGGGGGGGGGACACACTGGTTTTGCTGTTGGGGATTTTTCTCTCTTTGAGAAGCAAACCTCCTCCCCTGCCTGGTTAAGCCTCTGTTACCCATTAGTTGGAAGGATGCAGTCAGGATAAGGATAAGTCATTGCCCACCTACTCAGTTCAGCATTTTCTAAAGATAGGACATGATTTTCTATTTCCCTTGACAGATGTTTTAGCACTTCAGGGAAGACACACTGAACCCAGACCCGGGTCATCCAAAACCTGGCAGGGGCTATAGTGATTATTCAAAATGGGGGAACATGCTCATTAACAAGGCAGACAGTGAAGAAAAGCTGCTTCATTTCAGTGTTTGTGCGTCTGCAAAATATTAAGTAGCACTCCAAACTATACTGGAAGTCTTCATCATGCCAGTTAGGCTTTCTGCTCTGATTAGAGAGATTTGTATTCCTCAAAACAGTGAACTCATGATGATCTTTACTGACTTTTCCTTATAAGTGGATTTCTTACATTAAGCAGATCTTTGCCTCTGCAAATTTGCCAAAGTGGTATGAGTTTGCTATAATTATTTATCATAAAATGTAGTTGACCTTGTCTGCAGGGGCTGAGGCCCAGATTCTCCTGGCTTCCGAAGGGGATGGTGCTCTCATCCTATAGTTTAGAGCAAAACAAATATATTTCAGTTCCATTTAATCACACTTCCAGTAAATCTTTCCTGTGAAAAGGAATTGCTATGTAGACCCTTGAGGCATTTACTCTTTGTGGCAAAACTGATTAAAGACATCAGTTATGGGATTTTGATTCTGATGATAGATGAAGAAAAAGGATCTCATTCAGCAGTGGCAACAAACTCCCTCACCTGGCATTAGCTGTGATTAGAAGCAGTTCTCTTTCTTCTTTTTTGCTGATGACAGTTTGTATGCATGTGCTTCCAGAGTATGTTCATGATCTGTAATGAAACTTTTTTATAAGTCTCTATTCTCTTATTAATTTTACAGAAATAATTTTATTTGGACTTTCTCAGTCATAAAGATAAATAAATGAGGAATGGGGTCCTCACAGGTGTATTCCCTAAACACCTCTGCATTTTTATAATTTTTTCTTCCTTTGTGTTGATATAACAAGATTTCAGGGTAAGTGGCCCACTTTTCAAATATCTATTTAAAGCCAAATACAGATATACACTATTGACACAAAATTGGTTTTTTTCACAGTGTGTTGAAGCAGCATTCAGTTTGATCATAAAATGGATTCTTGAGCATTTTCCATGCTGGTAATTTCTCTTGCATTAAAAATAAAAATATTCCATATGTGTTTGGTTTTTTAGCACATCCTGATTTCAAAGGGACTCAGGGACTAGAGACACTGTACACTGTAGAAAGTGTTTTGGATTTTTTAATACCAGGTTTAAATAGGTCTGCAGCCATCACTCCATAATTTAAATTAAAGCACAGGTGCCCTGTATCAGTAACAGATTTGTTTCATTCCAAGTCATGTTGAAAATGAACTTATTGTCTTGTCATTTAGTGCAAACTGGAGCAAAACTGAGAGTTTGCCTCGATGAGATTTCCTTACAAAATAACATATAAGGTTATGCTAAATGTGAATAAATGAATGAATATGAAAATGGAATGGAATCGTTGCACTTTTTCAGCACTTTAACTTCAAATAGTAATAAGGTGATTTTTTATTTAGTTGCTTTATCAAATATTTATGCAGAAATACTCATGGAGAAGCAACATTTCATTCAAAGAATGGCTGGCACTGAGGGGTAAGTTGCACATTAAAAATAAATTAGAACACAATAGTCCTTATACAAACACTGGCTAAAATAGGAATGCTAAGGACATAATTTTCTAAAAATGTAAATCTGCAACAAGCTCCAGTGGTGCATATACCAAGCAAAGTTTTTTTTTCTACAGCTGTCTATCTGCTATATGCCATTTCTTGCTGCAAGGGGAAACCAGCTGCTAAATGATTCAAATCATCAGCAAGGAATGCAGTCTTCCGTGCACTTTTTCTTTGTTTGTAAGGAGTCTCTTTGTGCTGTGACTCGCACCACTATTATTTACCCACCTTACAGTGCTGTGAGGATCTGCAGGCCAGGATCACAGCCTGTCGTGCAGGCTCTTTCCTACAAAAGGGCCTCTCCTGATTCAGTGTAACCAAAAGCTCCGACCTTGGAAAAGCTTAAAGCCATGTAATGAGACCAGCCTGGTTAGTGGGAGGCAAGGAAATGTCTTTGGTGGTTCATGGTTTCCTGGGTAGGTGAACTAAGCCAAAGGGAAGAGAGGACAGTAATACCAAATAAAAATAAATACTAAACCAAGGCTTAATCACAGTCTGGCATCATCAGAAACCCAGAAGGGGCCAGGACCTAGCTGGAGATAGAATATTTCTTTATAAATGTAGATATTTTGATACGGCACACCTACTGAGCAGTGATCAGACTGAATATTATACAGACCATTTTTTTTAGTTTTAAACCACCCCTCTCCACCTTAAGTCAGCTCTGATTGCATAATCTTTTTTTCTAAAATAATTTGATGAGCAAAGGAAATAAAGTGCACATGTATACAAAGAAGAAATAGAAAGTAACAGAAGACCAATTTCAGCTTGTAGTTCCCAAACATGGGAACCAGTTATCTGCATCCATCAGAAAGAGCCTGATGGGATATTTAATTTGTTAGTACCAAAAATAGGTACAAGACATAAGATTTAATCTGTCACGCTCAAAGCTGCACATCTTTCCATTGCACTTCTACAGAGGAGATTATCTTATATATAATTTATATAAAACTATATATTCTAAGTAATGAGTGAAAATTTTCTGTGTAGACTCAAGCAGATTGGACAAGGTGTTCTTTACTTCTAAATGAGTGGCCATTGTCTACCATTATTTAATAATATTCATGTGTTAAAACCTTGCAGGAGGTGGATAGTGGAGAGATAGTGTTAATTTTTGGGATTACTGCATATGAGACTTAAGAGGACGGGCACCATATGTGGATATGTGGTAGCAATAACAGTGGGAAGAGAGGTCTCAGTGCTTCTCCTTCCCAGGCTCTCAATGAAGTTGTCACAGTCCAATATTTTGCAGCTTTCCCTACCAGGGGAAAGTAATCCACTGGGTTCTGCCTGGTGACGACCTCTGCACCAAAGTACATTCCCTTTTACTTCTAAATTGTGTGTACTGGGAGTTCTGTGTGATGCATTCATAATTCCTTGCACTCTTATTTGCTTGGAGACTGTTCAGTCTACATTTTTTAGACACTATTGATTTTGTGTCATGGGATGTAGTATATCAACTCAAGGAAAAAGAAAGGAGACATCCAATAATCTTATTCTAATCTTGACAGACCTTATCTGAAATTAAGTATAAGGTCATTCACCCTTTGTTGAGACTGAGTCAAGAGTCCTTTCTTTTGCAAAATGCAAAATATTTCAGGTATGGGACTTAGGTTATCCCTAGACTAATAATGATTTCTTTTTTTCATATCTCTTATATTAAAATATTCAGATTTTTTTTTCCAATAAGCTTAATGCTTCAGGGGAACTGAAAACAGGCAGTAGGCTGTGATCATCTGCATTATTCTTAATCTAATGGATTAGATTAGAAATTAATTTATTCACAAGTCAAATGGAGGAAAAGGTCACATGAATTGTCACTTCTGAATCTGTATTCTGATATAGTTAGGGTACCACCCATGAACTTCTCTGGGGAAAGTGAACAATTTACTGTCTCAATCACTTTGGAAGGTATGGAAAATGGTTAAATTAGGTACTGGAAAATGTTTTAGGTGACCAGAGAGTTCTTTTGTTCGTAATGGACAGTCATAACTCACTCTGCTCAGCTTACTGGACGTATTGGTATTTTTGGTCCTGTCTGTACAGAGTGTTTCTTACATGCATGTGCAGTTGACTTGTATTTCTTGCTTGATCATCTTTTGAGTTCATGGAAGATAATTACGCCCATTCACCCAAGAAAATGGCTCCAAAAATCTTTTTGTCAAATCTCTTCCCAGTCTCCTTCCCCAACTAATTCCAGCCAAAAAGGATGAGGTACTGATAGTATAGAGGGAAGTGCTCTCTCATGCTTCTCTGGGGGTCTACTGCAGCAGGGAAAGTTAGAATTTTGTTAGTTGCTGACTGCTGTGGTTAACTCAGCTGAGACCACTTGCTCTGGTAGCTGACAGGGTCAGCAGTTAGAATATAGTTTGTGAGTCTTTGGGTTCGTATGGGGATTAGTGGACCAGACAAGTCCAAGTTTAAGCAGTGGAACACTGAGGACGAGAAGTAAACCATGTTCAGATAGATTTGAAAGGAAGGAGAGATTCACAGGGAGGCCTCTAAACACAGGACAAAACCAGCCGGCTGTAGATAGCTCTGCAGTTGCCTGTATAAACCAGCTATTCCAGCTTTGTTAAATCTGTAATTAGTGATGTCTGCCTCGAGGGAGTCCCTGGTGGAATGAGCAGGTGCATCTCCAAGCATCCTTCAGACACCAGAATGCCTGGCTTTGCCAGACCACTCATGCCATGTCTCACCATGCAGGCCTGGCATTAAAGATGCACCACAGGTGTCTTGCAGTTCTGTTGGTACCTGTAAGGACTAGATACCCTAGATGGATGAGGACTAAGCCTCAGATGTCCAGCTATTGAAAGAATGACTAAGAGAACTGGAGTAGTTGAAGGAATCAATGGTAATGTCTGGAAGTCATGAGGAAGAATTCTTGGTCAGTGAAAACCAGAGGTGAAGAGTAAAGGTCATGCTTTGATGGTTAATAGAGATGGTGATAGCTGGTTCTGTCTGGAACAATGAGTGGCACCTGAAATAGGTGAAGGGATCATTCACATCTGGCTGAAGATCACAGCTGAAAGTGGTGGAAGCCACTGTAGCTACCAGAAGCAGTGAAGTGTGTGAAAGTGACATTATTGGATAGTCTTGGTTCTGAAGGTGACAGGCTGATTGTGTATCAACGCAATTTATGAAAGTAAAATTTGTTGCATTGTGATTAATGTGTTTGTGTGGGTGACAAGTGGGTGTTGTAAGAGTTGATGAGTTAATTCACTTTAGTGCAGATCTCCTCCGTCGCTTGTAGATTGATACTCCACCATCTAAAGAGGAAACAAATTCAGCCTCTTTTTTTAAAAAAATTCTGGTTTCCCTTACATAACATCCAGAAAAATTACTGAATTCTGTGCTCTCATACTGCTTTGTGTTTAAAGTTACAGAAAGCAGAAGCAATCCATTTTCTTGTTCTTTTTCAAGGAACAATTCAAATTCCCAGTCTGCCTTGCTCACAGTCCAGCACAAGATTCATTTCCCATGAATGCTATCATTGAGAAGCAAAAGTGATAGATTTTGGCTACTATTTATCATTTGTGCAGCAGCGTGCATCCTAAAAGCACTCACTAACAGCTTGAAGGCAGCACTTTTTGTGTGTCCAAGGAGAGAAAACAGAATCACATTTTAGACAGCTGAATCCGTGTCTCTCCCCTGTAAAAGGTGGGGAGGATATTGACTGGGCATGAGATCTTAGGGCTGGAGAGGAAGCTCTGCTCTGCTGAGTGCCCTGAGGATGTCAGTTTAATGCAAAGATCTGACAACCTGCTCTGAGATTTGAAAGCAATATAGGCACAGAGAGAGACATCACTTTACTTGGTTAACTGATTAGATGTGTATTTATGACATTGCACAGCCTGGTAACTTCAGGAAGCCAATACTTGTGCCTTGGCTTCAGGTCAGTGCAGGGAGTGAAGGGGAGTCTCTTCTTTGATGATACAGTGATTGATGGCCAGTGAAATTCATGGCAGGAGTCTCACTAAAGAGAGGCAGCTCTATTGGCACTTCAATTAGCTGTGTTTATAATTGATGGCATGGCTGGAAATCACTGTGATTCATGACCAATAATATTCATGAAAAGAGTGACTCTTTCATTTCAGGGAAAAAGACCAGGAACTGCTTTAAACTGCACATTATTGTGATTAATTGCTTGGGAAGATAAATGGTGAGTGGGTGCCTGACACCAGTGCTGTTTGGAGAAATCTATTTAAGCCACTTTCAGAGGAACAGGCAAAAGAGGAGGGAATAGTTGTCTGAGCACCCTTGCTTGTCAAATACCTCCCACAGACTCTAAACAGAGCAATAAAGTCTGTACAGGTAGTTCAAAATTGCAGCAATGAGTTTTGATTGGCCAAAATTTTGTTACATTGACACTCCAACCTTTTGGCTGCTCTGGGCACATCTGGTATTTTGCTGCATCTACAAGTTTTTCTTCTTGTTCAAAAAATCCCAGACAAAAAAGTGAGAGGAGGGAAGGAATAAAGAATGGGTGACAAGAAGATGGCAGAAAACATAGGATAAAAAGTAATGCTGAATGAGTGTCTACATCTCATTTCCCAGGAGAGCTGGAAAAAGCAGAGGATCTCCAGCTAAGCGGATGGGGTGAAAACCAGCACTGTGCAGTGCACAGCAGGACAAGGTCAGGGCTTCAGCAAAGCTCTACCAGTCAAAGAGCTACAGTCCACAGTTAGAAAACACGTCTGAAATATTTGGGATGGATTTATTTGGAAAATGGGAAAATTCTCGTAGGAATGATAACTGACAGAGAAGAGAGCACTGTTTAGTCAGCCCAAGAGTCTGTGGACTCCTTCCAATCCTATTCAAAGGATAGAATAATTTTCAACTGGTTCTTACCATGTAACTAAAAATCCTTTTGCCTCTCCTTCTTTGTCACGTCCTTATATCACAACTTTAATCTAGTGAGTAAAGCCATCTATTGAAGATTCCTTTTCAGTAACAAATACAAATATGCAACTTTTCATCCTCACAACCATCTTGTTTATGAAGTCTTTCAGCTGATAAGTTTCAGTTTTTCTGCCAATATTCTTTAGACTGGAACACTGTGTTTATTAAAATACTCTGCTGGATAGAAGTACACACCTAGCTGATGATATCTGTCATCAGCAGGTAGTATCCAGAAGCCTAGGTCATGGACTGAAACTTCATTAGGCTCTCTGCTGTCAAGAAAATGAGGGAAAAAAAGCTCCTAATGCATTGAAAAGTAGGATATATGAACAGTGAGTTCAAGTGAGGCTATAGTAATGTTTAATTGCTGTTGCTGCTCAGAAAAAGAAATATTTTTAAAAGTTGTGTTTAATGCAAAGCTACTCTCCTACATTCTTGTCTTCTTTTTCATTAAAGATAGTGAAAGTACTTCTGTGGCTGCAAAATCTGTTCCCTCTCAGAAGCTGTTCTTTCCTTTGTAGAACCAGCTTTAAAAATGCACCCTGCATGTCCTACTAAGAGATGTCTTTTGGAGATCCTCTGTGTGCTTAGCAAAATCACACATTGAAGCTGAAGCTGTGACTAAGGATCTAGTTGAGTCTGTAGTCTGGAGCCTGTTCTTATTTAACAGCAATTTTTGTTCCATTGGCTTTTAACATGAATACTGCCAATAAATCATTTGATGCTCTTTTCTTTTCAAGAGATATTCCTCCTAAGAGCCCAGGCTGATCCCTATTTCCAGTGGGCTTCTGAGGAGCCAATCGTGCTTACATGGAGCTGCTGAGCTGTGAACCAGCTCTGCTGCCAATGAAGGTGCTGGAAGTACAGATGATTAGAAAGAAATGAGGGAATCATCCTCACAAAATGCCAGTGGTGTTGAAGGTGCTCCACCGACTCAGCTCAAGAATTTTCCATCTTATCTTAAGAGAAACTGATTTGTATGTTACTTTCCATGAAAAACACTTCATTTGTTCTCTGGTGCCATCTCCCTCTCCTGTCTCTTCCAAGTCAGAACAATAATCTAGTAGACAAAAAGCTACATTAGAAATAGCATTGTGTACACAGATGCCATTTAAGGTACATTTAATACGTATTTTGTAGCAGATACAACTTTTCTTTACTCATGTTTTAGGCTGGGTGGTGAAAACTTTGTTCCAACCATGTATTGTGGCACTGTATTTAAATCAGTAAGCCTATAAAGAGCATAGGGTTTTTTGTAATCATATCCTCCATCTCATATTTATACTTTCTTCTTTCTGAAGTTAAACCTCCGGTACTGAAATGAAGTCTTTGGAAATAGTCTCTGTTGATATTTCTGAAGGCATATATATGTTGGAAATCTTGTGAGAATAACCACTCTTCTGAGTTTTCAGAGAGGCAAGAAAAATTGTTCCTGCATCTGAGTAAAAATTCTAGGTCTTATTTGATGAGGAGTTAAGACAAACACAAATGCTATTTGTCATAGTCAGGATGATTTTCCTTATGGCAAACACTAAATGCCCTAGTGTGATGACCTTAATTACTGGCAGTATCATCAAAAGATGGATTTCAAAAGCAAAAAGAGTTTGAAGAATTCTGCAGTCCCAGCTCCTGTGCCTGCCAGCAAAACTAATCACTCTTCACTCTGTGTTCCCTCTGTGTTTGCGGTAGGTAGCCCTGTCCTTCTCATCTCACCACTGCTTTGACTTCCCTCCTTCACCTAGTTGTTACTTTCCAAAATTAAAGACTCCTGCAGTCACAATTTGATGTTGAAACAGTTGTTCCTTTCCCCTGACTCACTGTTATTCGGTCACTACTTTTTAATCCCCTCCTTTTTCCCCCCTGTCTCTCTCTTAGTCACAGTCAAATTCATATAGGTGCCCAAAGTCTGATCAGTCCCTTCATTCTCTAGCTCATTGTGAGTGCCATAAACCCAAACCCATGTTTATCTGATGTTTATCAGATGTGCTTTTGTTTCATCAGATCTTCTGATTAGAGAAAAATGTCTTTGCATAGGCCAAACAAGGCTTAGCCCTCTTGTGCCCAGCCAACCTGAGTGTACCACAGATGATGAGTTAATAAGGTATGTTACTGTGGAGAAGAAAACAAATGTTATCTGAGGAAACTCCCACACATGCACTAGCTAATTTCTTTCAGTTTCTCTAATTTCTGGTACCTACTTATTTTAGTCATGTTGAATTAAGCATTTGATCATGTATGCAGTTTGGTGAGTGCCAATGGGATTAGTCACCGTGAGCCACCAATTTTCTGCTCCACAGAAATTCCTATGACTGGAATGCTACAAGAATCTGCTCAAAGTTTTGCATTATCTCCCATTAGTACAAAAATACTGGTGGACCTCTAAGGCTTAGAGGCAATTTTATTTTCTTCTTCATACTCTGTTGGAGACAGACTTCTTTGCTTCCAAAAAAAATTTCTACATGATAACAGGAGACAAGCAAACTGTTTTGGACAAACGCAGCATCTGTGTGAATCAAAAGATGAACCTCTGCACTTAGTATGAGTGTTTAATAATTTAGGTATAACAGTTACACATCATATGCTTCTTCAAAGGCAGTATTTTGATAGTTGTTAAAACCAGCTCTTTTGTTTGTCTCCAATTATAAGTATAGCACAGAAAGTTGCTTCAAGTCTGTGAGACACAGCACTCAACAGGATGATGGTGCAGAATTTTTCAAGCACAGTAATAAACAGTGTCTCCCCTAAAGCGCCTGCAATCAAAATGAAAGATTATGTGCTAAAGATTATCAAGACTGGCAAGCCGAGTGTCCAATTAAATTGATTGTTTCTCATCTTATGAAAAGGATCTGGGCTAAAACCAGATACTCGTAATATATATGCCACAATGTGCTGTTAATTGGGATGTCAACATTCTTCTGTCATTATGTTTGTGACCAGATCAAGGTAATGATGACCTAGTGGTGAAAAGTTCTTTGTGTTATTATCCCCTGATTCATTTGCACAGCTTGCAGAAGAACGCTTTTGCTGTTATCAATGCAATAACTTTAAAAACTTCTAGTATAACTTAAAATATCTCTGATAATTACACAAGAATGGCAATAATAGGACAGAGAGAAAAGAGAGGCAACTTAAGGGTCAGTATGATTGTGTCTAGCCAGTCCACAAATTCCTGTTGTGCAAGTCATTTATTTTCCCTCAGAAGTTTCCTTTTGCTGGGAACAAGAGCTCTCTGCTTCCATGTATTCTGATTCCTGTGGCCATTTTTAGTTGTAGGACAAGGTATTTATTATAGGGTCTGAAAAGAGAATTTAGACTATATAAAAACAGTTTAACAAAATGGACCTCCATGATACATGTTACTTTTCTTGAAGGTCATGTCTTCACATTAACCTTTTACTTTCCTTTTCATTCTGTCTGGGGTCATGAATATTTAGGAGATGCTACTCAGTTCAACCTGAAATTTCACCTACTGGACTATTTCTACTCAGTTCAACCTGAAATTTCACCTACTGGACTATTTTCAAATTTCAAACTTTAAACCAGTTTTCTCCAATTTTTCCATCTCTGACTATTCAACTACAAGTTTTCATTGTCTTTCTTCTTGTCATGAGTGCAGGGATGGACTTCTCACATGAAGAGGAAGGGCAAATTACAGCATGTGTGCCTCGAACTGGAAAGCAGCAGTGGATCTTAGTAATTTGTGATTCTCTGAGTGGAGCTTAAGCAAACTGAGAGGGAAGAATGCCACATGGTACTGGTGAGAAGAAAAAAATGGCAATTTTTTGCCTGCTTAAGAGTTCAGACAAGATCAGAACTGCCCTTTGGCCATACAGACTGTGAAATATCAGCTAAAAAAAAAGTCAGTTTTAACTGCATGTCATGGAGCACAGCTTCTCAGTGACAGACATGGAGCAGATGCATCATGGCATGTTTGAAAACAGTACAAAGCCTTGGAGAGTTGAAATCTAACAGTGAGGAATAAAGCATTGTCTATTTTTATATACAAGTAAGCTAAATGCTCTGGACAGCTTTAGAAGACTGGCAATGTTGGCACTGTCTTCCATAAATGCTCTTTTAAATGACCTGTGTGTTGTTACTACATGTTCATTCATTCACTTCCACTTCATTTCCGTAATCTCATCTGTTTCATGGGGGTTTTAATCATCTTTCAACAGAGAGACTGACTGTTTTCTCACCTATGTTAACCTTTTTTCTGAACATGCTGGCAATGATGGTGATTGAGTAAGTATCATCAACACAATCTTAGAAGGTCTGTGGAAATCTCAGATCCATTTTTTCCTCATTTTAGAGTTCTTTCTAAATAAGAAAATGTATCAGAAAAAAAAAGAAAAAAAAAGAAAAAAAGAAAAAGGAATACTTTAAAAATTTACTTTCTAACAAGGACTTTTGCTTTCAAAACCAGAGGGGCAGAAGGAGGCATGGTTGTAAACAATAGGTTGGAAAGGCTTAGCAAAAATAACATGCAGTGTTATTTAGTATCATCAAACAAGGGAGAGGCAGTTATCCTTCAGCTGGATTGAAATCACTCTAAAGAAAGTTGCTATCAGAGAATTGATCAATCCCACCCCTCTAAGTAGTGCTTCATGAAAATTAGGATGGGAAAATTGGAAAAATCTTTCACTGTTTCTGTTTTAGGTATTAAAAGATATAATTCAAGATAAAGAAATGGAGCCTTTGTGTAATGAAATTGATAAAAGCAGACAGAAGGGAATTTAGTAGATAGTTTACTGAGCTGCACCATTTATTCCAATGTGATTTGTAATTATTCAATTAGATTACTTCATGATCCCAACAGAAATGGGCTGGGCTCCTCAAAAAAGAATTTTTCTCTTAGCAGTTTTTGGATATATATGTATGACGTTGAAGATACAATGTATTTGGATCCAGCTAAAGAGCAGGTATTAAAGAATATATTTTATTCTGTGCAGACTATCAATTAATTTTAGTAGTAAAGTGCTAAACATTTAAAAAAAAACACTGGAGAAAACCCCTCCATTTTTGCTTATTCTTTGCAATCTACTAAGCTAAAAGAATGAATAAACCTAATTACTGTAAATAGAGAAGCTCAAATAATACTATTCAGAAATAAAAAATGTTAAGCTGGCTCACAGCAGATTGATATCAATTTCTCCTGATGTAAGGGCTGAGTGGAGAAAGCTAGAGGCTGGAAACACCATATAAAAGTCTCAGTGAAATACTTCTGAACATTGTGCTAAATGGAACAGTGTTATAATTATTCTCACAGGTATTAGGATACCATAGCAATGAGCACAGAATTGCAGTAAAATGGGAAAAAGGGTCTCTAGAAAGTGCAGTGGCAATGCAGTTCAATCAACTATTTCTAAGGCTATGCACTTTTGTATTGAACCAACATAAACACTGAAAAATATTCCACAAACCCATGGTGTGTCCAGCACATTTGTGCTACCTGAATGAATGGGTTGTCTGTAGGCATTGTTTCAGACAGAGTAAATTTTAGAACTGAGAAAATATTTTGGAGCTGTAATTTATTTAGCAGATCATATTTGTTTTTCACTTTATGAATGTTTGGCAAGACCATGCCTTACCTCACAAACTCCTGATTATGCTGCTTGGACCTCCAGCACAGGGCTGTCCTGGCTTTTGGTGCATATTTCACTTCTTGGTACTCAGACTGGCAGCTGTCTTTCAAAGCAGTGGCAGAAGAGGATAGATTTGGCTCTGGTCTCAGCTCAAAATATTTTTCTTTCCATCCTCTAATGCCAACGCAGATCAGCCTTCAGATGGATTGGCCCATAATTGCCTTCAGAAAACAGTCCTGACAAAACATGCTATTAAACAAAGGCACTCACTGCCACTTTTCTGTCCTCCCTGGGCTGAGCTGTCAGTAAAACATTTCTGCAGCAGATCAGCCTGGCCAGCCCTCACCTCTGCAGGGACCCAGTGCTCTCTCCTCATCTGTTCTCCCTTTCTATCATTTAAAAGAAGTATTGAACCTCTCTTGTAGATGCAAAATCATTCTGAACTCATCCCCCCTGCCACGAATTCCCATGTTTCCTTTAGTTCTTCTCTATTCGTATCTCAGTAATACATACTTTTGGAGAATGAAAACTGGGAAAATGTGTGAGTTGTAAGCTTGGCCACAGAAGATTATGGGGTTATTTGTCTATAAATGCAAAGACCTCTGTGAGAAGGAGGCTTTGCTGCCCCTCCAGCGCAGCCCTCAGCAGAGGAGCTGGCCTGAGACTTCCAGCCAGTGGCAAAGAGAAGCTGGCACAGAGCAGTAGCAGCTGTCACTAAGGGCATAAGGTCAGTGAGGGGATCATAACTAATGTGGGAGTATTCACTTTCTGGAGAGTTTCATTAAGGTTGTTTTAGGTATCTTATTTTTTTTTAAGTTGTCAAACCTAACATGGAAACAATTATTTTGTGGGACTCTGATTTGTTTAGAGCCATATGTATTGTTCTGAATGTGCTGATAATTTGGAGGACTTCTCTTCAAGTCTCCAGCTGAAAAACGTCTTGAACATTGCTTGCCTTGCAGAGTCCTTTCTTCTCTTTGTGGGAAAAACCATGGAAGATCTGAACACTCACTAACTACTCTGGTAAAAGGGGAAATGCAAGACAGAGAGAATCAGTAATCTTTAATGAGAAGTCCATCATCAATGCAGTTAATAAGCAGCTTTTTGAAGAGTTAGCATCATTGGATTTTTCTCCTTACAAGCCTGTCATTGACTGCTGACACAGATTAACCTCTTTAATCCTGTTCAGTAGAAATTATCTATTGCCTCCTGCAACACATTAGAAAGTTAAATCCAAGCTCAATGTATTTGGCTTGAGTTTACCTCTTTTAATCAGCACCACACCCAGCAGGGCAAAAAAGCTCTGTATGAGCATGTGTTTAAATTATGGAGTGCACAGAAGGCCACAAAGGGCTTGGAAGGTTCAGTAATGTTAATTTTTATTCTTTGTGTGCCAACAGAGTTGTTGACCAGCTTTAGTTCTAATTAAATTGGACAACAACATGTTTATTCCTGGTGTACTCTATTGATGTGTGCCCATGCACTGAAGAGCAGATCCCAGTGTGAACACGAACTCTCAGATAGCTACGTTGTTTGAAAAATGTTAAATTCTGTAGTCATGCACTAATAGATTAAATTATGAATTCTGCCCAATTACAGGTATTGTGATACTGTAATGCTTCGCTTATGTCTTTACTGCAAAGATTAAAGGATATACATCATATTTCAACAACTGGGCTTTTGCCATTAAGGATTTAAGTCTACTGAGATTAGCATCAGAAAGGGATGCTTGTACTGTAAGATCAGTAATATTGCCAACTTGAGTGGAACCAAGTGTCTGGTTCAGGCTTCCCATGAACTGTACATGATGAGCTTTAAAGATTCCAAAGTAGAAAATTGATTATGGAAACAATCCTTAGTTCATAGATATTAACCATCAGAATGAAAATTTTGAATTCTACACCTATTTTTGCTTAAAACTCTTTTGCCTGCTAAAATCCAAACAAAAGTATTATTAGAAAATTATTAGTATGATAGATTACATCTAATTTTTAAGTGTATAAGTCACTGAAGTAATTTGAAAAAAACAACCATTACAGTGCACTAAATCCCAAATGTTTCTTCTAACAGCAACTGTCAGGAACAACTATTACAGTATTTGATCTATTTAACATAGACAGGATTCTCAGATGGTCTGTGGAAAACTAGATCCTGAAATGCAAAAGGAAGTATGTAGGTCACATACAATACTGATGTCTTAATCAAAAAGCAGTGGACACATTACTAAAGCAAATCAAAATAAATCATTCAAGGACTTGAGAAGTGGACTGAACATTGTCAGATCAGATTAAATGCTCCTAAACCATGTCAAGAATAAAATTTCTTGCGGGAATTGACCAGAGCGATGCTAAATGGGGCAAGGATTAGCCACATGTGCTTGTATCATGCAAGTAGCATTGGACAATTTCAGAATTTTCATAATTTCTGTTTGCTTTGGATAAACAGATGAAAGCTTAGATGACTATGTGAAGACCATCCAAGTCATTTGAATCTGGAGGAATGAGCTGGAAAGCTTTCAGAGACAGATTTTTCACATGAGATTTTTAGTGCTTACTCGCTCCGGTCTCAGAAAAAATGCTGTTAAGAACACTCTTTCATAATATTCTTGGTCCTGCTTGGAAAGCATAGGTAGGGAAAGAAATGTGTATATCTAGGAGAAACCCAGGGTGGGTTCTAGAGATCTTAAAATTTGAGGGAATATGGCACCTTTTTTTTCATTCTTACTTCTTGGAAGGGTGGATTTGAGCTTCTGAGAAGAGTCTTGGCTTGGCTTGTGACTGGCTACAGTAGCAAATTCTGGTCAACCATTTCATTGCATCAGGCACAGTAATATTTCTTACACTGCCTTATAGTGTTAATCACAAAATGCATTTTTCTAGTCTTGGGTTTTCCTATTATTCAACTTCAGCCTCTGCAGGAAACCTGTGGGGAAGACGATTGACTTCCAGGTGGCTGAGTGGTACTGCTGGGCCACAACAAACACCTCACTTCTCAGCTTGGAGTAATGTGACCAATGTAAAGGCCATTCTCACTTCACTTTCACAACTTTTGCTCATCCAATACTTTTACTCACCCCTTACCGGTTCAGTAGCATAAAGTGTGTGAGGCAGGCAGTGCTGCTGAGCAGCCAGTGCAGTTCCTGGGAGCTGAGTGTCTGGAGCTGTGCAGCTGGCTGCTCTCAGGGATCAGCATCTCAGCACAACAGCTCACGGCTCTCTGACATTCTCTGTCTACTCTAAATCCTTCCATAGAAATCATAATTCCTCAGGCGAGGGCATTATAGTCTTTCGTTGAAGAGGGATGCTTTCTAAGCTGAAAAGTAAAGAAGTAAGGTTACTAAAATGAGCATAAAGTCAGTCCTAAGCAACAGCAGCAGCTCTTGGGCCACACAGCTCCCAGTCAGACCACCAGGAATACAGACAATTCAAACATCTGTGAAGAAAAGGGGTCTATTGAGTAACAAAAAAATAACAGTGGCCAAATCTTAGCCACTGCCAATTGGGAATCTTTGGGATTCAAAATGGATGACTGGATAGCTGAGAAAATTTGCTAGCTAGCTAGAAGACAAAAAAAAAAAGGTCACTACTCCTGTAGGAAATGGGTTATATTGTTAATAATGCAATCCCACAAAAAGACCTATTGCTCCTGCAGTACAATCAGATGCTGGTTTATATAAAATTAACTTCTCAGATCTACACAATATATGTCCGCTCATACTAAAAGTAAAGAGCTTCTCTTGACAGTTGTCTTTTTAATGTAGGAAGATCATAGCATCAGACCAGTTTCCCTGGAGAACTGCAAAAATGAATCAGAACTTTATATTCAAAAGTTAAGCAGTCTCACTCTTTCCAAAATGTCCACAGAGATTGAAAGATTTTAAGGTTTTGTTTTTTTTTTCATTTTGTATTTCAAAATTGTCTTTGTAAATTTTTCTCTTCCTCTTTCAGACTTCCTTTCTCCATGACTTTTTCTGTCTCTCTTCCCTTCCTGCCTCCTACCTTTTTCAAATTTCAGAGGCAATTCTTCTTCCAATTCTCCTTTAGTAAAATTTCAGGATGAAGATTCCATGCTGTGAATTTTGGCAACTCAGAATTTAGTTCTGGATTTTTATAAACAGATCACATTTTTCTTTACAGAATAAACCTATCACTTTTTAAAAGTTCTTTAGCTTTACTATCCCTATAGAAACTGCTAGCTATTTTTTTACTTCTCTTGCTTTCTTTCCATCAATGTGATGATGGTTTTGTCATCGGTGTGCAAGCTCACAGTATGGGGTTTCCTATATTTCATTTTCCTATGATACATTCAGGAATGAAGCTTCTTTTCCTAGAACTCAGTGGAAATTATCCATCCCTGAAAGCATGGACTTGTCCTCCAATACAAGTCCAGCAGTATTTTACTTCTGTTGGCCTAAACAGATTGTTGCAGAGACATGGCAGCACCCTGAAAACCTTATTTTTTCCCTAAGGGGAGATTAATGTCACCAGTAATAATCCCAGACTTTTGCAAAATGTATGCTTTGTATTATGTTTATCCCAGCACTAATGAACTTTACTCGTTTCATTTGCACTCATTAAATCCTAAACCATGTTCAGAACCTATGCTCTGTCCATTCCTTATATAGTACTTGACTGAAAATCTATATAAAGATAGAAAAAAATAGACTTCTGCCCAACTGGGAGAGAAGAAATGATTTGCAAACAACAAACCAGCAAATGTAAAACACAAGTGAGGACCATTTCTGCTAATATTGGCTAAAGGGCAGCACTGATACAATTGACCTACATCAGGGAGATTGAAAATAAATACAGGAGAGTGTCAAAAGTGCTCATGCTGACTTAAGGTGCTTCTAGCCAATTACTCGGGTGGACAGAAAAGAGGATTGACTTGAATTTTTCTTCCCTATTTTACTTTAAATGTGGTGGGCTTGTTGATTTGGGTTTTTTTTGTTTTGTTTTGTTTTTTTGGTTTTTTTTTTTTGTTGTTTGTTTTGTTTTGTTTTGTTTTGTTTTGTTTTATTTGATTGGAAGTGAATCCTGGAGTCAAGAAAATCAAAAAGAAACATAGAGGGAAGAAAAGAAGCAGTTGGACAGGATGAGAAGGAAAACTGAGAAGAGTAGAAGGTACAGTTCTTTGACACATGCTACCATTTAGTTCTAACATTTCAGTATTATGCTTGTAGGAATACTTACTCTATGCCTTCAAAGGGAGCAAAACACTAATTTACATGCCATCTTTTTCAAGATTTAGGAAACCTTTTATTTTTTGTACTGGGTGTTGCAAATAACTTGTGTAACATACACTATGATTTAATGACGCTCTAAAATTTCAGTGCAGCCAGTAAATCCTTAGTTTGCCACCATAATCAAGAATTAATGGCAAAGCAGATAAGTTAAAAAACACTAATTATGTTAGGTAGTAAAAATTTCTATTAATTCAGAAGGCCTGATAAAAGCATTTAAAATCATGTCTCTCATGTAGGAGTCAATTTTGAAAAGAAAATAAATAATGACAACCTCTTCCACAAGAAAAATTATTAAAGTTTTTAGGGTTTTTTTAAACTGTTATCTCAGTGTACACATGTAACTGTACTACTTGATTTTCTGGTAGTATTGCTGCAGGTTGTTTTCAGAATCTGTGTTTTTTAAGTTCAATATCTATGTTAATGGAACCAGTGCTCTAGAAATGAAGTGCAAATGTTCCCCATATTTGCAGTTTATCAAATATGTCTGTGTTTAATATTGATATACGATGTTTGTTTTCCTAAGCATTTCTCAGGTTATTTTTCAGTGTGTGACTTTGTACCTTCATGATTCAGCCAGTCTGATCCCTCATGGGATTTAAAGTGCAGAACAAATCCAAACCTTAACATCTCCATGGAAGTGGAGGTGGAAGTCGGCAGGGGGTAGAGGTGAACATGCAGAGGTAATGCTGGACCAGACAACACAGAGCAAGGGTGGACAGGGACACAGAAACCAGCACAGAGCAGGGCAAAATACATTTGCAAGACACAGTGCTGATTTTTGTGCCTAATAATCTTAATACTGTTTCTTGCTTCATGAATGTGGAATGAACACAGTTCAACAGTATCTTTTTATTTCTCACCATTAGGCAAAGACTAATTATTACTTCTAATTTTATGTTGTTACAGAGTAATTCTGCTGTTTTCAGTTTATCTACTCCATGCTGATAAAGGAAGGAATCAGAGAACCGTGACTCAAAACTTTAGAATATGTGCCCTGAAATAATAGTATTACCAGGAATCACATTAAAAGGGGATTTAAGACATGGAATTTTACACTGCAATCTAATATTGTTCTCATAGAAAATCCAAGTGTATTTTGCAAGTGCATTGCAAATGCAGTGTACAAAGCAAGTGTGAGATGAATAAAATAATTGAAATTATTGCTATGTCAATAAGTTTTGCATAAATAAGTGGTAAATGGTTGCAATTTGAATCCAACAAGAAATCCAGAAGACATGGGAAGTGCTGCCTTTGACTGAAAGAAAGAAGCCCCATGTTCAAAGGCATGACTGGAAAAATATGGGATTAAATCCATTTCCTTGATAAGTCAGAAGGTAGCAACCCCCCCCCCCCCCCCCCCCCCGTGGATTCTGCTGGTTCTTGCAGACAAAAAGAAGTCGGAAGCTTGTTTTGAAAAACCAGAAGGATGGGCTGAAGAGCAAAGAAGGAATGGCAGAAACAGCCAAGACTGAAGAGAGATTATGGTTTTGATGATCCTTTCTTTCTTACTAAAAGTAAACTGCCCAGGCAAGGTAATGTGGATGGTATTTGCAGGTCAGGATGAGGCCTCTGTTCAGATACATTTACAGTCAAAAATCATTGGGATGAAGAGTATCCATGAATACACAGGAAATATTACATATGTATAAGATAAATTAATGCAGAAATTTAAATTACTTAGGCTTAACAGAGGAAAACAGGTTATAGATCAAACTCCTTAAAATTAATTCTGGGAAGGAGGTACAAGGAAGGGTATACAGCTACTGTAATACTGACATAGAAGCTTTGAAAAGGAACTGAGAAGCAGGCCATCTGTCAGCACAAAGATCAGCAGAAACAGCAGATAGAGACCCAAGAGATAACTAGAAAACACCCCAAGCATTCTGTCCTAACTTGTATCTATCTCAATAAAGAGATTGAAAAACATTACTACAAAATTGCAAGACAGAGTTAACGTGTTTCCCAAACGTGTCAGGAGTGAGGCTGAGAGGAATTGCTCGTGTGCACTGAAACAGAAAAGGCTGTTCAGAGCCCAAGAGCTGGTCCAAGGCCAGATGGCTTTATGATGGTTCCTTAAGAGTACAAAAGAGGAGATAACTCCTGTTCTGAAAAGACTTATCACAGATATAGATAAATGGGCAATAATGGCCCCTGCTGGAAAAATGAGCTGACATAACTCTCACAGTGCCTGAACAACGATTTATTTTGTCCAACAAGATACCATGACTGGAGCAAGAGAGGCTCATTGAACGATGCTAATGATCTTTACGCATTTGGGCACTGTATCTCAGTAACTCTGATGTTTATTGAGTATAATTTTAGAACAAATTAGAGGTTTTCTTCACAGAATGCTGGAGACAAGCTGACAGGCAGGCATGAAGAAGACAGCTTAAAACTGACTGAAATGTGTCTGCTTTATTTGGCCAGCAGAACAAGTGAAGTTGCTTTTGTCTTTGATACCAATTTTGCTGAATATACTATTTTATTTGATCAACAGTGTAATCCTGGTGTTGCGTAAAAGGCAGAGTATGCAAGAATTGTGATTTCTCTGCATTTTTATATCACAGCAGCCCTATGTAATTCACAAAAGGAGTTTAACTAAATTACTGTGTTTCTGTAATGGTTAATAAAATAGCAATGAAGATGTTAATGAATGGACAAATAACTGACTAAATCTGAAGCAGGGAGAACTTTGATGGACAAGGTGAAGGGAAAGAATCAAATAAAAAGTAATGGAAAACTTGAGAGTAAAGCTTTTAGTTGTGAAACTCCTCTTGGTTTTAGAGGATAAGGCATTTTTTAGCTTTTGCAGTCATGCAGACAAGATGTAGGAAGGAGACAGGAGGTCATATGCATGAACTAATCCTTTCATCCTCTCACTCAAGTCCCTTCTCAGAGCCGCTCAATAATGACACATCTGAGATGAAACGAGTTCCATTATAAATCTTATATTTGCTTTCTTTTTGAACCAAGTACAAGATCACGAAAATTTACTTTCCCCACATATAAAGAGATGTAAGTTGGACTGTATCTTGTCAAACACAAGACAGTTGACACTTAAAAATGGAAATTTTGAAGACACAAGTTGATTGTGGTATTAACCACAAAGCCATATTCTCATTGTTATGCTTGAAAATTTACCAAGATAACAAATAACACCATTTACAAAGTACCTTACTGTTTACTTGACCTTTCCTCAAATCTTTTCTCTGAGGCAAGACTGCACCATTTCTAACATGTATAATAAATTTCCTCCCCACTCAGTACCTGCTCACAGGATTTGCTGCACTGGGCAATGCACAAGGTGTATGGGTAGGTCAGCAAAGGCCTGTGCAGACAGACCCAGAGCCTCTTATTATAAATGCATAAATCCCACTCTGAACTTCACAGAGACTCTTAAATATTGTATTTTCTTTTTTTTTACACGAGATAGTTGTTGAAAAATAATTATGACTTTGACTATAGAGAAAGTAACATGGGCCAATGAGGACTTCGTGAAGCAGAGAATATACCTTCACAATCTCTTACTCTGCTCTAAATGGAAAAATTAACACAGAACCCCTCTTATACGGCATGATCCTTAATTTGGGGAAAGGTAGACTGTTGCTGGAGGAACGTTGAAACTTATTACTATTTCCAATACTGATACACCTTGAAAGGTTTATGTCCAGGGGAATTAAGGTAAATGGGAGTAAAGAATTTTTTTACCTGAACTATTAAAAGTATCATGCATTTCTTCCTTATTTTGGCGGCAAGTTTTGTAGAAGATGGTATATGCTGACACACAAAGGCACAGGATATTTTGGAACCCAGACATCAACAACTTCAATGAGACTTAAGCACCTAGAAGCCTTTTTGAACCTCAGTTTTACAATAGTTAAAACATATTTGCCATTGGGTTTGTCTTTGCTTTTAATAATTGAATTAGAGAACTGAGTTCTTGCAATAATGCCAATTATTAAACTGGAAATATTTCTGCTTTCTTGAAAATAATACAAACCTACATAACAAAAGCAAGCTGGAGCTCTACATGTTTTAAACAAGCCTAAAAATTAAGACTTTACAACCTTTATTGTAAATAAAGCCTCACAATTTGTAAATATTTTAAGTCTATTTAGCACCTAGCTTCCAACATTTATGTTTGACAGTTTTCACTTCAGCTATCAAAAATTCCCCGTATTTCGTGATCCACAGGAGATGAATGAGGAACTCCAGCTCATAGCAACTGAGCATGTATGACTGTTCCCTTCTTTGCTCTTTTTTCCTAATTTGTTGCTCCATTTCTTTTTTTTTCCCCGAGTGATTTCTTTGGGCTTCTTAACAGACTTACCTGGGATTATTCATTCTCATCTATCCATTTTCAGAACAAAGAATCAGCTATTTGAGAGTCACACAGTGCTTGTTAAATACCTGTTGCCTACTGACATTTAGCTGATTATACTGCAAATTATCCTGTCTTTAATTTATTTCACCTTTCTTTCAGGAGAGACATTTTATTTGAATAAAGATGCTGTTAAATCCATGGGAAGCTTCTTGTTTTCTTGTTGTCAGCTTCAATCCCAAATCTGGATGTATTCTCTGGTATTTTTTGTAATAACTGCAGCCCCTAGGACTGTGTCTCAGCTGTTTGGGTATCACTGGGTTACAGTCTCCAGTCTCCTCAGACGCAGACAGCTAATAGGCATTTGTTTGAGTTCAATTAAATTCAGTTTTGAATTCAAAACCCTTAATACTCATATTGTTAACTTCAGCTACTGGCGGCCAAAATGATGAAACATTTATGAGGAGGATTCCACGGCCCCTTCTGGGAGCCTGGAGCCATTCCTTGTGGCACAGCTAAGCACAGGAGGAATTAGTTGAGCCAAGGTATGTAATTCAGCAGGGTGTCAAAATTTCATCGCAGATGCAGCTTTCATTGGTTCAGACTCAGACAGACGTGGCTGTGCTAGGAACACTGACCCTTGGGGTGGGTGGCCTGTTCCCTGAGTACCTGGGTAAATGTGGATTCTTCACACCCCTGCTGACATCCCATTAGTGAGAGAGGCCTCTGCCCAAATTAAGGCAAACAAGGCCACATGGCCAGCCAATAATAGGGATGTTATTTAACAACAAAATGTGAGGTAGAGACATAAAAATATGAAAGTAGGGGGAGGGGGAGAGAAATAATAAGAAGAAGACAGTCACCAGCTGTGGATCCAGCAGCATCCCGTTGTCCCTTCACCCCTGCCTGGCTCCTTAGTGAGAGTCCCAAGGCCCCAACAAACCCATGGCTTCACTTCTGGCCAATAAAATAGGATCTGGGAAAAGGTATGCATTTACATAAAAAGTTGAATTAAGATACTACGACTGTTAACATTTCCTGCTTACTTTAGCTATATCATAGCTAACAAAGTGTTGGGGATTTTTTAGGGGAGGGGTGGTGGTTTGTTGTTTTTCTTTCTTTTTTTTCCCACCTATTTTGAAGGATTTGTTTTAAATTCAAGACTATCTGGTTGACCTAACCATTTAAATATTCCGAAATGGCAAAGAGCCAGTATTATTTCCCTTAGTAAGTAGCTCTTTCTGTCTCAAAAGAGTAATTTATTCTCATTCTCATTTAAAACTGGCTTAAAGATTATTATGGACTACAATCATGGAAGACAAGAGTGTCCCAACTCAGTTACAGTGAAGCCTGTGCTCTCTAGCCACACTGAAACAGTTGACTCCAGTCCCACACAGTCTGAGTGTTCTCTCTTGCTGTGGCTAAAAAATTCTGCTCTCTGCAGTTGCTGCACTGGTGCCCAAAAGACAGAACAAGACACAAGGGGCTCAAACTGAAACACAGGAGGTTCCCTCTGAACAGGCGGAAAAGCAGCTTTTCACTGGGAGGGTGACCAAGAACAGGAGCAGGTTGCTCAGACAGGTTGTGGAGCCCAAAGAAACATGCAAAAGCCACCAGTGTGGACATGGTCCTGTACAGCGGGCTCTGCGTGGCCCTGCTCGAGGTGGGGCCGGGACAAGGGGCCGGAGCGGCCCACGGCCGCCTCTCAGCCCCGGCCCGGCTCTCGGGGCAGCCCTCGGCAGCTCCCCCGTGGCAGCAGGGACTGAGCCCGGCTCTGTCCCCGTGCGGCCGCCTCTCAGCCCCGGCCCGGCTCTCGGGGCAGCCCTCGGCAGCTCCCCCGTGGCAGCAGGGACCCAGCCCGGCTCTGTCCCCGGGGCGCCACGCGGGACACAGCGGGAGCGGCCTCGGCGCCATCGCCCTCAGCTCCGAGCCCCCTCGTCCATCCGGCGCAGGGCTCGCGTGCTGCGAGGCAGTGCCGGGCTCCAGCTGTTGCTCAGCCCTGAACAAGCCGTGCCCGCAGGGCACAGGCCCTCACTCGAGGCTTTCTCCCGGAACAACATTCCCCAGCGGAGCCCGCGCACGGCGGCCGGCCGGACTGCCCAGAGGGGCGCTGGGGCAGAGGCAAAGGCTGCTGGAAGCGGGCACGACAAAGCCCCAGGGCCCAATGGGCCCTGTTTATCCATGTTAAATGAAATCCGTGTGTTGTTGTCTTGTGCTCACATTTGCACCTACATTTGAGCAGAGGCATCTCTCCCTAACGGGATGATAACACCTGCACAGGGTCCCTTCCAGCTGCAAGCATTCCACGATTCTGTCAGCTCCTCCCTTCCCTTTTCTTCCTCTGTCTGCTTTGAGCTAGGAATGTGCTTGAAAATGCCCAGCAAACATTTGCTGTCTGCTCTGGGAGCCCACATGGCTACAGGACCTGAGGGTCTTGGTCAACAGCAAATGTCATACAAGCCAACTGCATGTCCTTCCAGCAGAGATGGCTAAGGGCAGCCTGGGCTGTTTCAGGAGAAATGTTGCCAGCAGGCTGAGTGAAGGAATCCTTGTCCCTGTTGTGGTTTGTTCTGTCGCTCCCCCAGTTATAATGTTTTTTCCCTGGTTGTATCACCCATAAGCTGTCAGTTTCCCTGGCCCTTTTCCTTGTTCCTGATTGCTCCATGCCAATTTTTTAAATGTGCCTCCTACCTCCCTTGTTAATCCCTGTTGTACTTGCCCTTTCCTCCAGAATGTTCTGTGACTCTTGATGGGTGATTGGCCAAGACAAGTTGTCTCCTCCCCAAAGGTCTCTTAATAGACCCCCGCAATGCCTGTCAAATCCCTGGATCCTCCCCTGTCCTCTTCTCATGGGCTGCATGCCTGTCCCCACCTATGAGACCTCCCCTGCCTATAAGTCTCCGTGAGCCCAAGGTTCTCTGTCTTCAGCTGTTGTATCCTTGGTTGTAATCTTCTCTCCTGAGGAATAAATGCCTTTTGGATTTACAGCCTGGGGACCCTCCTCTCGTCCTTCTCCTCCACCTTGCGCTTTCCTTGCCTTCCGTGCCAGAGCCCCGGCTCTGAGCCGCCCTCTGGGACGTCCTGCTCCTGGAGAATGTCCAGCCCAGTGCTGGCAGCTGAGCTGGACTGGGCTGAGGGACTTTAAGGCACTGTGTCATGTCCCCTCCTCAGCAACAGTGAGGAGTGTTGCACTGGAGAGTGTTTGTGTCTGCACTGGAGAGAGGCCACTGAAAGGCCATGAAGATGATTCACAGGCTGGAGCATCTCTCTGATATAGAAAGGCTGAGAGAACTGGTGGGGACCGGGTACAGAAGTCTGGGGGTATTTGATGAGGATGTAGAAATATCTGAAGGCAGGGTTACAAGAGGACAAAGCCAGGATGCTGCACCAGCACAGGCCAATCAGGCCCCAAATTTTCACTTCTGTCTCTTGATTCATTTGGCACTAACTGGGGAAAAATAGGTAGCAGTAAAACAAAACAAGCGACAACAGAGAACATTCCCTTAAGCTACAAAATGAACCAAAACTGTAGCTTTTTGAAAAGAAGCAGGCCTTGAAGGTTTTAGCACAATAGATGTAGATTTGGGATGGTAAACCCCTGGGAACACAAGCCTAGAATTAATATTTTGACCCTGTGTTATCACCGTATATTTGTTAATTTGCCACCACATACAAGTCCTGTACCAGTTACTAGGGAGATGCAGTACGTAAATGTCTGTGCCTCTCAGTGCTGTGGCTGTATTGGACCATGTTAAAACATCACCCATACAGACTAAGAGCATTTGTCAGGTAAAACAAGTCTCTGCCTTTCCACAGAAAGTACAGAAAGCTGTCCAGAAATTCTTGGAGAATCTCTTACTCAAGTGCCCATAGAGATCAAAGGTGCTGACTCACTATAGTTACCTAGAAAGTCATGTACTTCTAGACTTCCTCTCTGCTTGCTCCACACACACATCAGTGAAACCGTGTTTTCTACTGAAAAAAATAGTTATTTACCTTAAAAAGTACCTTTTTTTATCTATTCAATCTTTTGTGTAACCACTGATTCTTACTATCTTTTTTTCTGCTTTGCATATGTTTTCTATTACTTCTTTTCATACACAGGAAAGCATTCTGTTCTGAAAAATAAAACAATGGAATACGTTCCTAATGCCTTTTTTGTCCTCAGATTCTCCCAACAAATTTTTCCAATTGTGTAATAAATAAACATAGGAGACACTGATTCTAATAATAATGGGATTTGACACTCTCTAACACTGTGTTAACATATCTCTCTAATTTAATTCAAGACAATGGTTTAATTGAGGGAGTGAGACCTAAAAATCTCTTTTAGGCTCCTGTATTGCATACGTGTGGTTCTGTACCACTGTTACCTCTCTAATGTAAGGAAAAGAAGCTTTCCCTTGTGCTAGAGTGACTTTATGATGCTGTGTTGTATTTGTATCCCCATCCATCTGTTTAGCCCAGAAATAAGTTCTGCACCTTAAAACTAGATCCGAGAGCGAAGAGGAGGAGAAGGAGAAGTGGTGGAATGTCTGAGGGGACTTTATTCAAAGACACAGAGATAAGAGCTTCAACTCTCTCTCGGTGCATGTTTGCAGCATGGACAGGGAGTGGGAGAGAACTCTCCTTTGCTTTTAGTTAGACTTTAGCTAACTGAGGCAGGGAAGTTCCCTGGACTGTGGCTTTTCTTTTTCTTGGAACTGATCAGCTCTGCTCTGGACCAAAAACCCAGAACACTGGGAACTCACAACTGTGGCCCACCAGGACCCATGACATGGCATTTTCCAGCACAGGACGGACTGATAAAAGAGACATGAGTGAGCTGAGCTACACCCTGTGACAAGGACTCTCTGTGAATTTGCCATCTCTTCAGAACAATGAGAAGTTCCATTGTTTAGTACTATTCATTTTTTTTAATGTTTCTGAGTACTTTGCTTGTTAAATAAACAGTTTTTTCCACCTTTCTCAAAGGCGGTTTATCTCCCAAACAGGTGGGGAGAAGGGCTGCTGAATTCTGTCCTTTAGGGAGACATCTCTTTGGAATTTCCCTTCCAAATTTGTCCTAAACCAGGACACCTTGTCTTCAAATTTTTTGTCTGTAGAATGTGAGTCTTATTATTCACCTAATCCCTTTCATACTAGAAGAACAGTGTAGCAACCCTTAATGGTAAATGAATCAATAAAGGTTTAGAAGTAGCATCTTTTGTTTCTTTGGAGAACTTAGTTCTGACTCTACAAAGTCCAAGAAGTAAGGATGTCCAAGACCAAACACATTAACAATATCTACAAATGCTCAAAAATTCAACTGATAAACATTAAAAATTCCTGAGGTCTCCATGTCACAAACTGCTTACTACCATTATTTCCCCACAATTACCTCCTATTTATTGCAGTGACTTCCAGAAAATCTTTTTCTTTCTGTATCTGCAGTTCTATGTAAAACAGAATTGATTGTTATTGCCATCACATGCTAAAAACCCCTATTTAAATGTGTGTTTAGGGCGACCTTTTGTGCTGCTAGAGTAGTCATTTATATTTGTGATCAAACACCAAATAATAACTTCAAATAGCTATTCCCTATGAAAAGTAATGGAAAATAAGACCCACGTTTGCATTTTCAGGAACTAATGATATTAAAGTACACTATTCTAAAGATATATGAAGAGATTAGTTTTTACTATAAATAATTACTCCAAATACTGTTAACAACACTGGATGCTACTCAGTAGCTTCCTACAGCCTAAGGTAGCATAGAATCAGAATCACTGAATGGTTTGGATTGGAAGGCACAGTGTGGACCTGTTCTAGAAATCATTTTTACACACACACTTAAGACATTGTGATCTAAAGATCTGACTGAATTTGAGTGGGCAGATGTGCTTTTTAAATTTTATTCATAAGTGGGAATACTTGTGTGTATACATATGTGTATGCATGTGTGAAACTCCCAGGGGTCCAAGCACAGGCAATCGAACCCCTTTGAGTTTCCTTGGCACTCTGCCCCGATGGTGACTGGATAGAGAGAGGCAGATCCAATGTCCAGAAATGGAATTTTAATAATGCAAAAATAAACAATAAGGTGTACACTATATTTGGAGGGAACTGGAACAAGGCAGTAACAAAGGGGCCAAAGCCAAAAGGCAGAGTCCAAAAGGCAGGGTCAGACAGGGGCATGTGTGCCTAGAAGTGTGGGGAGGAGTTAAGGCGGGGTTGGAGGGAAGAGTCCAATAGGAAAGAATTATTAGGAATATTAAAATTTTTGCACCAAAAATCAACTTATGGTAACACAAAGAACAAGGAACTTTCTAGCAACAATTTGCTTACTTGAACTGAGGGAGTATGTGAGTAAGCCTTTTGCTTTCTGTACTTAGAACAGGGTTTCCCAGGGCATTAGTCCAGGGTTTTCCTCTTCCCTGGGGAAACCACTGTCTACATGTGTGTTTATATCTACCTATAGAGGGAACACATGGACTCGCAGGGAGTTAAGTCAGAGTACAAATGAACAGCACATCAAGTCATTGATAATGAAAAGCTATTTCTGGTTTTTGGTTTAATATATCACCTGGAGGGCTGCTCCATTTCCTCAGCTCTGCCAGAACCTGGAAACCACTAGCAAGAGGGTTTCTCTGTACTAAGGTGATGCTTTCCCAAGAGTTGTGCTTCTGAGCCTGATGTCATCACCTGTGATTACCCAGTTCTTTTGGGGAAGACCCCAGAGCTCAAGGGCACCACAAAGGGCAGGAATAATCTTTTTTTTGTCTCTTTAATCTTCACCAAGTCAAACTTTGTACATGAAGGGAATGCACATAAGTCCCATTGCCCTCGGTGTCCTCTTTGTCTCCATTTGCCTCTGCACATATTGACCCAGTGCAATGACAGATTAATGGTGACATTAAATGAGGTATTAAATTTAATCTTCTTTACTTGATGTAGCAAAAGTTCCTTTTCCAAATCGCCTTTCTTTAATTTTTGCTTCATGATTGTCATTTTTCATTCGCTGATTTTATTCATGCTAGACTAGGCCAGTGACCTAAAACTGCCAACTGAGGAGTGAAATGCTAATCACATATCTTCAATTGAAAGCATCAGTATAAAAGTTTCCCATGCATTATTTACATTAATTATTTTCTGTCTCAGCGATTCTCCTGGTTCCTCCTAAAACAGTTCAAACATAACAAACAAAAAGGCTAATTTTAGTTGGATATATTCACGGCAATCTTTCCAATTGACAAAGTCAATCTATAATTGTTTAATCCAAGATGTTTTAGAAACTTCTGAACTTAGGAGGTCACTTCACTACTCAAAAGACTTATTAGCAATTTCAGAGCTTTCTCTCAAGATGTTTTGTAGTCTTTTCATTACTTATAATGTATTAATGGGGTACGATGTTTACTCTTTGGGTAGGAAGATTATTAACCAGTTTTACTACAGCTTACACAGCTGTAGTGTTGCTAAATGATGAATTTAACATGAAAAATGTGTTACCAGCAAGTAGTTATTAATAGTATTTAATTTTAGATTACATATTAGGAAGAGATTTTTCACTGTGAGGGCAGTGAGGCATTGGAAAGTTTGCCCAGAGAAGCTGTGGATGGGCCATGCCTGGAAGCAAACCAAATAAGGCACTGGTTGAAGAGTCCTTGAGAAAACACTTTAAAATAAAAAAAAATTGCTTCGTTTTTGTTTGTTGTTTTGAGAAATTTATATAAGTTTTAATAAAAAATGTTCCTAGAATATTTCTCAGCCCTAGGGCAATTACCCTTGTGATGGCATGATTGTAATTCTGTTGGATATCTTGTTATCCTCGTTTCCTGCTGATGGAAATGTTCACTGAAACCATTCATTTCACATGCCAAAACCCCAGAGGCTCAAGTTTGGGGTATACGCACCACACAGCATCGTTATCATATCAGCTTTGTAACACTGACTGTGCCCTTTCCTTTCAGATGTGTTCAAATCCCAACAATCTGCAAATCCTTGGTGCTTCACTGCAGCATGAAGCTTCATCTGCAGGAACTCAGCATGTCTCAGTCAGTAGACCCAGAATATTTTTATTTAACATATTACAAGCTGAGTGCTGCTGCCTTCTGTCTGTGATACCAGCTTCAGTATTTGAGTCACCTCATCTCCTTTAATGTAAAAGCATAGTGCCAGAGCATTCTTTATGGAAGTGTGCAATTTATTTTAAATTAACCACTTTTTAACGGATCTATTTTCAAGTACTGGTGTAAAGGAAGCAGATTACATGCACCTAGATGCTGAAATAAAGTAAAATGAAGAATTAAACAACAGAAAGATGCTTCAAGGAGGATATTAAAACAGATTTTGGGAGCATCAATCATTCAGTGCTGTAAGAATGGAAGGGTTTATTCTTTGTGTAAAACCAGAAGTTATTAGAACTCACTCTGTTTATTTCTTTATTTAGCCTCATGGTACTGGGGTAAAATCTCTTTATCCTTAGTAAATTTATATATGGGAAGCCAGATGAATGTTTTGAATATGAAAACTCAAATACTGGTGGTGTTAATGCTTACAGCATTCTTCCCTTAGTTTAACACAGCACTGTATAAATTTTGATCACTTCAGTGCATCAGTGGTAGCTTCTGCTTTTCAAGCTTGACTGTATGTAGAAGTCACCCAGAGATAACAATATTCTATTAAATTAATTATCCTGTTTCCAGCAGCTTGGCTTTGTGAGGTTTCAAACATGTCACTTGGCAAGCACTCCCCTTTTCAGCTACAGGGTGGTCAGCTTACATGTTCGCTTTCTAGGCAATTTTTCTATACATGAGGTGAAGTCATGAACTGGATAAACTGTCTGTGTACAATACAAAAAATTAATTAGGAACATGTACAAAGTGAAAGATCTTTAAATATAAGAAGAGATAGAATGAATAAGCTGAATCACAGGCTGACTAGTAATCAACAGGGTCATGTTGCTTGCAAAAACCCCAAATCTTACTGTCTGTAGAGTGTGCAAAGTGCAAAGCATTTCCATTTTAATAAGGCTTCAGCTGAAGTATTGTGTTTGGGTTATTTGTGACCTTTTAAAGAATTCTGGACAGACAAAAAAACGTGGATCAGAGGTCCTGGAAAAAAGTTTAAAGAAAGATAGAAGGACCTGGAGTTGTTAATTTAGAGGACAATGCATAAAGAAAATTGTAATAATAGTCCTCAGTTATATAAAGCCATAGTTGCTACATGTTCAAAGGCAATACACTTCCAAAGGATAGGACAGGAACTAACAAACTTAATTTGCAGCAAAGAAGATGTAGATTAGATGACAGAAAAAAAAGAAGTGCTGACTATAAGGGTGAGGATAAACAGCCTGACAAGGTGACAGAGTCTTCTACACTGGAGATTTTACAGAAAAGATTAGGCAATCATCCACCAGAATTATCTGACATTTAATTCTCTAAAAGTCATCTGAAGATCCTTCTGTATTTACTCAGTTTCTGATTTAGAAATGTTGGATTCAGGGACCCAGCCTAGAAAACTAAACACCTCAAATTTTGTCCTCTGTGAAAACTGAAAAAAATGGGGGAAAAAAATGGCAACAAATATTTTCCATCTGAACAGTAGAGCAATGAGGACTGCTCTATTGAGTCAGCAGTGAGTGACTTTCTTGGTCCACCTGGTCTTAAGAAAAAGAATATGCAAAATACCAATCCCAATATTCCTATGGGGAAAAAGGCACCCTCAAAATCAACAAAAAACAACTCCCCCTCAGAAAACAACACCAGATCTTTAGAGTTAACCTTTAAGATTAATTTTACTTTGGGATAAGAATGTTAATAGGTGAGAAGATATCCATCCAGCTCCTGGTTCCTCTTTAATAACGTTCTTCTTTTTGCTGTTATGTGTTAAAGAACCCTGAATCCAAAACTGACCCTGCACAGTCTCTCAAGCAGACCTTTAAAATACCATCTCTGTTAGAGGACACTACTCCCACTTTCAGATGAATCTCATTAAAGGGGTTGTAGGGAACCTTCTAGGTGTGAGGTATTAGCTGCTAAGCAGATTAGATGGCCTCTTAGGAAAATAAAATACAGTTATGAAGATTTAATTTTTTTTTTCCTAGAAGTGCTGTTTGATGTAATGAAATGTCATCATAGGGGTGATGAAATGCCATCACAGGACTGACCTTTGTGACACAGGAATTTTCAAACAGAGGGACTAACAAACACTTCAGTCTGTTGGGGTAGGCATAATATTTCTGGTGTATACCTATCATATATACATATTTTGGTTTGTGGGGTTTTTTTGTGGGTTTTTTTGTTTGTTTGTTTTTTGTTGGGTTTGTTTGTTTGTTTGTTTGTTGGGTTTTTTTGGTGTTGTTGTTGTTGTTTTAAACTGTAGTCTTGACACATGGTATAGAACGAGGTTGAGCAGACAGAACAATGTTCATTTTCCCAGTACAGTCCCTTTGATTTACAAAGCACACACATGTGCCAACACTGCCCACCTTGTAGAGCTGTTGGCTCTTAATCTTGTCTGCCTGGAGATGTCTGACCTGTGCAGAAGCTCCTGGTCTGGAACTGGCAGTGGCTCCCTGGGAAGAGGGTGTGAACAGGAAACACACCACCTCTTCTGTGTTCCTTCCAGGGGAAAAAACACCCACCTTCCACCCAACAGAGAAATAGAGTGAATTTCTGAAATCCTTTGGAGAAGCCCCACTTTTTTTGACAGACTTTCTACTGCTGACAATCAATAGCTGATGCTGCTGTTCTAGGCCTTCACAGACTTTTATCAGCCCAGGGCCCACCCCAAGGAAGTGCTGCTGATGGGAAAGATCTACCACCTTTCCCACCAGGTTACTGGGTCAGGTGAGGTGGGGAATCATCCCACAGCATCTCTGGGGACTTTGGAGGCTCTGGAAAGCTGCTGCTCAAGCTCTCCTGCCAAACCCTATGGGATGGAGCCATCTCCCAGGCCTTGGTGAAAGAGCCCAGGGCCCTGGTGGTGAACCCATAGGTCAGTGATGGGAGTATAGGTTGGCATTTCAAAGGGAGGAGTCTCTCCAAAGGGGCTGAAAGGCTTGCTTGCTTCTGGTGTCAGGAAAGGTTCTTTCCTTATCTAGACTGCCTTATTTTTCTTTAATGCTATTCAAAATACAAACCCATTTAAAAGAGAAACTGCCAATACTGGAACAGTTTATTTAGTTACCCAGGAGAATGCAGAACCTATAATATGTAATTCAATGTGTGCTAGGGTCCCTTTTGGTGACAGAGAAAGTGAGTTGCTTATAATATAATGGTTGCTTGTATATAATGGTTGCTTTTTCCCTGTAGGTATGTGTGAATGAAATGAGAAGTCTAATGATACCATCCTGTTACTCTGTTGCCCATAGATGGCAAGGCTTAGATTCGTAATTACATTAGGAGCTATGTCTTATGCTGATCATTAGCAAGGAAAATTTCACACTAGAGATTCATTGTACTAAAGACCAGTTAAATTACAGTGTGTGTCTGCACATTATAGATATTATCATTCATTTCTGACTTTAAAATACTATAGTTAGGAGAAATTATCTTGTGTATTTCAGAGTAAAACCAAAGCCTGGAAGAAATGACTCAGTGTTTGTAGCATTTGACTTTTTTCAGTGTAAAAATGTCACTCCCAGCTCCAATTACTCTGTCAGTTTTTCCAGTGACCGACAGTAGAAATGTTATAGAGGTAGACTTATTAACACTTCTTTTTTGCAGCAGAGCAGGAGTCCTCCTTGGTTATTCAAGGAAAATAGTAAGAACCACTGTCAAAGGTGACATAAGGTGCCTGGAAAAGAACAAAAAATTTAAAGCAGGGAAGCACAATAATCTACTCTGGTCTGCTATGCTGAACTGCTTTATTTAGCATTTCTACTCTAGCAAGCTTACAGAAGAAATACAAAGAATGGAGGATAACAGCTCTGAAGGAACTGCATATCCACCTCTCTCTTTTGGACATGAAATAGATGGAACAGGAGATTGGATGTAATTGGGAACCTGTCTGGCAGTTATGCACTCATATGAGAGGACTGCAAATTGAGGGTCTACAAAATAATTGGTTTTTCTTAAACATGTACCTAATTAAATTGCAAGATAAAGCAATTCTAATTCTCTCTCTAATATGCTATTTAAATGGTCAAGCAATAGGGCTCCAGAGAGATCCTCCTTCTGGGAAACAACTGCATTCCTCTTTTCCTGAGCATTACACAATGAATTTACTAATTAGTCAGGACAGATAATTGCTCCTGCTCATTCTGAGAGAGCCTGTTACTGATTGTGTTTGCATGCAGGTATGGTGGTGTTGTGGGGGTTTTTTATTTTTTCATTTTTGGGGGTTTTTAGCACTTACTGTCTCAACTGTTGCCCTTTACCAGTTTTTGCCAGGGCAGTTGTTACTCTGGACACAAGCACTGCAGCAAAGGAACTGAAAACAGTCCATGGGGAATAAAGATGGTGTGGTATCCCAGATTTTTTATAAATAAGTCTAAAAGAGGTATAAAAAAACCCTATTCAATGAATACTTCTGTGAAGCCAAAAGAAAACTCAGGGAATGTCCTAGCTTTGCCCTATGAAATGTGATGTAAACACCAAAAGCAGATAAAGGCAGGGATGGAGCACTGGACACTATGTCTTGAGATGTAGATATGGATTAAGAAAATCTTGCAACAAAATAGACCTGAATTTCCATATCCCAGAAGTGGGTCAGCTTCAAACTGCCTTAAGGGAAATGTATAGCCTTATCTCTTAGAGTGTTTCAGGACTCTGTAACAGTGTGGAGCAGGTTCAGACAAGCATATAAAGCAGAATTAGCATTTGCTTCCTGACCCTTGTATTGATTTGTGCTCATCAAATGAACAATCTCATTCAGGTAATCATGTGGATATCGTTTTGCTGTGATTTTGTTTCACTAATCAATATATATTTAAATTAAAGAAAAATAAAATGATCTTTAGCTTCCCTTTATTACAAGAGGAAGAAATATATCTAAAAGTTTCAGCAAAAAGAAACTCTCTGGAACCTGCTGAGTCATAATCCTGGTACTGAATTTGTGTCCATGTGGGTATGTGCTTAAAAGCCTGGTTGCTTCTGATGGTGTATTTTATGGGAACTACCACACTGAGAGTCAAATTTGAGGTTCATATTTCCATTTCATACACTGTTATTTTTGGTTTAGCTAAATGCAGGTATTTTACTAGAATTTCCTATGTCCTTCTGAGTCAGTTTCTGTTTCAAATCAGTCTTTATAATTAGTCAGGATTCTAGGACATACCATCAATTGCACTGGAGGGACAGTTTGCTGGGTTTTTTTCCCTTTTTTTTTACATCCGTAAATATAATTTTGACTGTGTTTTGGGGCAGCCTGCAGCTCTCCCAGTTGGTTTCACTTCAGAATAAAATCCTGCCAGTAAGAATCTGTCTTGAATTATATAAAAATACAACTGAACCATTGGCACATTTGCACATATTTTCATTCCTAGCTAGAGACAACATCACGGAACATAGTTAAGTTTTAAGGAAGAGTTTTTAGTTCATTTTGCACTGGTGCTGCCTATCCCTGGGTCATTCTGTGGGTTGATCAGCTCTTACTGGACCCATGGCTACTGAAGATTTTTAATCCCATCTCTTCATCTTGAGTCAAGTCAGCTGCATGCTGCATTTCTTCAAGAAGTCTAGGTGTGCATAATATTGATTTATTATTTTTTAAACAGGTTTTATTTTCCACTTCTCCATGGAGAACTAATGCCTAAAGAAGAAATAGATGAACTGCATAAAGACTCAGATTACTTTGCTCTTTTCTCCCTAGTAATTATTTATGAGCACACAGCTGCTATATTCTGCAAAGTTCATAGCAAAAGACATGAAAGTTGAAGGTTGGTAAATGTGAGAATGTAAAATGTTATGAGAGATTACCAATGCAAGTTAATTGTTCTGAGTTTGACCTTCAATCTGTTTGTGTTCACATTGCATATCATTTTAAACTCAGCTAATTTTTCACAGAAATTTCATTAAAATTTTAATTTAAATGTATTTTAATTTATATCTATGCAGAAATCCAACAGATCATCTGACTCACTATCATTTATTCTTCATGTAAGAAATTAATTTTCTCAACATTTGCAATTTTATTCATCAGTCTTAATTTAAATTACTAAAATTTTAGATCCTTTGAAGAAACTCAGTAACTCGATTACTTATTTCTCTGAACTAACTGAATAATTCTGGCACGTCACACTTTTTGGAGACAGAGGGTTAACTGCAATCCTTTGCAAAGGCTGTTTGGCTAAAAGTAGGATCCAATTAACCTACATTATTAACAATTGCTTCTTGCTATTCATATAGGTTATGAATAGACTCATTAATAAACCAAATAAAATAGACATAGGATCACCTTAACTGAATGTGCTCCACAGAACTCGAGTGATTGCTATTTTATATTACACCACTTTATAATTCTGCTACAACAATAACTTGGTGACTTGAATATAGCATTATATACAGAGATACACATGCACCTAAGGGCTCCTAGTGGTGGATTACCTGGATTACCTGCTCAGCTCTTGCTGTGAAGCCTCTACAAATCTATCACCTCCCGAAAGGTTTCCATGGCTTTAACCTCTCAGTTCTGCCTTAAATGCAAAGGGCATCAGGGGTACTTGGGAAGGAGCACAAGGCAGAGACCCAAAGGCATAAGGACACTGGCACTGCATCTTTTTTGAGACCTCCATTGTGTGTGATGTCCTGTTTACACAGCACTTTAAATGTGTGAGTTCATACACAGTGGTGCCAGAAGCACTGCACTGGAACTCTTCAGCTTTACCCAAGCAGCTCCAGGGATTTCCAAACTGTACTTTCTACTGGAATTCTCTAGATGCTGCTGGAGCTATACTATAATGTTACACTAAATTTACCCTTATAACATATATTTATTAGAACTGCCAAGTAGTTTCCAGTTGCCTCAAACTGTTGTGCAGTTGCACTCTATGACAATCCCTTCTTGACCATAGGACTTGCCATGCTAAATATATTTTTATTAAAAGCATATTCTCAGACATATGATGTAAAATGTAATTACTGACTGCATGGTTTTGTGTGTATGTGTGTTCACAGGACAAGAACTGTTCTAATGATCTTCAAATCAAGTACTGTAGTTGCAAATGTGACATAAAGTACAATGTATGCTTGTGCTAAAGAATTGTTATTCTGGCCTATGATAATTTTAGGGGGGAAGAAGGATGAGAGGGGGGGAAAGGAGGAAAAAAATCAGGATTTATCAATATTATACAATCACATCATAGCTGTCAGATTGTTTTGCTGCTGTTTGCAATGGTAGTAATGAAGAATGCGTAAGTTCCTAATAAAAATGTGTTCTGCTTTTTGCAAAGCTTTACCCACCCACCCCTCAAAAAACCCCATTTTTATGTGGAAATGCTTTCACAGTCCTAAAATAGGTATCCTTCATGCTTAAGTAGAAAACTCTCCAGGAAAGGGACTCCTGGATGTGTTTTCAGAGACACAGACTAGGACCAGCTCTACTGAATCCTGAGCTAAACTCTAGCCAGGGTAACCACGTAGTAGAGTTACAAAAGAAATGGAATTGGGGTAATGAAGTACAATGTACAGTGGAATTGAATATACTGAGAGTATTTGTGTCTGTACCACACAGTGTGGTGTTGTTTGGTATATTTAGTGATTTGGATAACTTTGCTCTTCTAGAAAATCCAATGAAAAATTTCTGCAAGTAGGCTGATAATACAATCAAACTAACAGAACTGAACCAACTGTGAAATGAATGCTTACCTGTCAGTCTTTTCAGTTGTGGGTACAACCCAAATTTTATACCAAATTTGGCTGCACAGATGTGGCACAGCAGTCTGCAGCTCTCTCCAAATACTTAACAAAACTAAGTCTGAGCTTACAGATCTCACTTTCAGCTCTTCCCCTCTAACAATAACCTTAGCAATGAGACTTTTTTTTTTTCTGAGATGAGTGCATTAATGCAGCCTTTCCTTTGAATAGAATTAAAATTTCTTGAGACAGCTTTACCAAAATTATCCCATCTTCACATTAAAAGAGAGGCTGTTCCATTGACGTCATCAACAATGCCAGCTAATAGAGTAATGGAGCAGGGGGTTGATACATTCCTGACCTTTCCACAGTATATTTTAGAGCTAATGAAGCCTTTTCTTTTTCCAGCTCCTCCAATATTCTTCTTTCGTTCACTCTTTAAATGCAATATATTTCACTTTCCAATTCCACGAAAAACAAAAAAAACCCCAGATTTAATGCTTGGGCAAACTACCAAAAGCTGTGTTACTAATCTTGTTTTTCAAAGGAGTGAAAGGTAATCTGTGAAACCACAACATTTTTAAAAGAGTGAAACAAAGCAAACTGCCTGATGCACACAGGGGTGAGGTCTCTCATTTTCTCTTCTCACATAATTTGTAAGGAACTCGACAGAATATTTGGGTGCTATCCCATGACTGCTTCTGTCAACATGAAGTACTGGTGTCTGGGTCATGCTCTCTTGTTTGTTAGCTGGAAAACATTAAGAGTTAAATTATGTCCTCATAAAACAGTAGCATATTGTTTATTCAACAGAAAAATGCTTTATCATCCTGTTTGAATGGAAAAACTGTAGCACATACAAATTCATCCAAAGTTTTGGGGTTTTTTAGACTGGAGTGCTTGGGGGGGTTGTTTTGTTTTTGTTTTGGTTTGTTTGTTTGTTTTTGTTTTTTTTTTTTTGTTGTTGTTTGTTTTTGTTTTTTGGGGTTTTTTTAAGGTAGCGATCTGTAATTATATGAAAACTGAAAAAATTTAAGAATATAGACAAGGAACAGCTTGCATAACATTTTTAAACTCTGAAATAGAACATTATTTGAAAGGATAAGTAGCCTCACACATAAAACACATTTATTTTAACAAGATTAAATATATTTCTAAAGTAATGTACACAGTTTAGTTTATGGCCAGTTAATGTTTGTCCCCTGTTCCAAGACAGAGGAAATAAATTTTTGTGCAATTTACGTCTGTTGTCAATGCTAGAACAAAAAAGAAAATAAACTTGGATCTCAATAGACAACCTAATTATGTTATGATTGTCTCTTTAAAAACAAAATTTTCACCTGTTTTGAAGTGCATCCAATTTAAATTCCTAACTTAATCCTGAAAAGGCTATGTCAAAACAAGAAATCCACATACAGCAGGGAAAATTGTAGTAAAGAGAGTTAGTATCAGCCTTTGATTTTTAAGTAGTTATGCTCGGTATTTAAGCCCCATCATGTGAAAATAAAGCTGGAGCACCTCATTCCATCCCATTTGTGGATGTTGCAGAATCATTTTATAGTTCATCAGTTTGGCAAAAGCAGCAGTCTGCTTCAGAGAGGCCCAGAGAATGAAATAAAATAGGTCCCCTTGCTTCAGGCAGGAATGTGTTGTCAGACCATATAAAGAAATGTTCACTGGTCAGCCCTGCTCTGCACTGGCTGGGGATCTCAGCAGCCAGGAGGAGGTACCAGGAGCAGCTCAGCCCAGATGGACCTTCCTGAGGATCAGCTTTATTCTGCTGCCCTTCCTTCCCCTCCAGAGCAACCAAGCTTGTGCTTGGTTGTTCCTATAGCGTTCATGATTCTCACTGTCGAGGCTCAGATGGCGATATCAAGAAGAACTGTTGATTTGTGGTATAAAGAGGGGAGATGTGAAAGTTTGGGTCTGCTCACCTTATTTATCAGTCTGCAAAATGAGACTGAGGAGGGATTTCTCTTCTGCTTCTGAGTTGAGAGGAGGACTGTTTAAGCCTAAAGCTGTTTGGAATTAGTTTGCACACAAAAAGCATACTGATGAGCTGTGAGCACATATGCCACAGCTATACTTGACAGGAGGCTTGTTATTTCACAGGTGCATTTTGCATATGAAGTTTGCATAGGGGAAAAGAGACACCAAGAAAAAGGCAAGTAATTAGCTCTATTCCCTGCTCCTTCAAAAGGCCTATTCCGAGGTAACTCAGGAAGTTCATGATAAACCTGCCTCTTCTTTCCTCGTTAGAGTAGCACTTTAACTTTTTGGTTAGCCATCTGAGCTTGTCATTTGTGACAGTAGAGCCATCTGCAGCCTTTTCTGTGCCCTCTGGTCTTTCCCCCATCTTCACTAGCTCAGAGTCTAATTTTGTTTCTATTACTACAGGTATAACTATGATACCAAGTTTTTTCCCTGATCTTGGGACTTGGAATTGAATAAATTTTGTTTACAATCCCTGGCAAAGTATTCTTCGGGGGAAAGCAGATTATTTTAGATTAAAGTGTGTTGGAGTGTGTGACAGTTTATCTGAGGTACTGCTTCAGTCTGTCTGTGAGCTCTGAGGGACAAGAGTGATTTGTCTCATTATGCTGTCAAGCATTCCTTGATATCCATGAACAGCAGATGACTACAGGCCAATTAAAACATAGACCACAGAAGAATTATCTGTTTGTTTGTTTGTTTGTTTGTTTGTTTGTTTGTTTGTTTTAAAAGCAGCTTCACAGCATGCAAACTGATGATACCTTGTGACATCTTCAGGTTGTCTAATTATTTTGGCAGCTGTTGGGCAGGTCTCTGTGAAGAGTCAGCTAAGCAGTTCTAAACACTGGAAATGCTGACTCCCAGGAAGACCTGGGAGGAATTTAGGCCCTTGGAATATGGCCACAAGTGCTGATACCATAATCTGGATTTTTCTGGCGTGTACTATTTTTCAGGCATTCCTTTTGTTATTTCATGTAGATCTAGAATATCTAAGTAAATCTCTTTCATATTTTCTCTTTAACCTCTTAAAAAGTAAACCTCTTTCTCTTAGCCTCTGTCAGACCTCAGCCTTCTATTATGAAGAAATCCTCTTAAATATATGTCTGAGTTCAGGATTCATTTTGTGTGAATTTTGTACCTTAAACACCGAGTTGAAAGATGTAACCTGCAAGCCCATTTTCATGTTTTCTGAGGCATAGAAATGGTCCCCTGCTATGAAACAGAAAACTCTTTTCCAATGTAGAAAAGAAACTACAGGGGAAGAAATGGTGATTGTTGATTCCTTTTCTGAATGAACGTAATATATGAATTCTTATATCATTTCTGTGGTATGTATACCAAATCATTTCTTCACATTAAAAATTACTTAATAATCCCTTTTATCTATTTTTTTCTGTTTCTTGTAGTTTGGATATTAGGAAAAATTCCTTTACAGAAAGGTTTGCCAGGCATTGGAACAGGCTGCTCCAGGAAGTGGTGGAGTCATAATCCCTGAAGGTATTTAGAAAATATGTAGATGTGGTACTTAGGGGTATGGTTTGGTAGATTTGGCAGTGTTAGGCTAAGGGTTGGACTTAGAGGTCTTTCCCAATTATAGTGATTTTATAGTAGTAGTTAAAGAGCTGGCCTTGCAGCCCTTCGTTTTATTGTCATGGTGCCACAGGTTAAAATTCAGATTATAGTGATTTACTGTTAGGCATGTGGAAACTTTTAGATGATAACACTCTGAATTTAATTTGGATTATTGGGTTGGTAATGTTTTTAATTTTTATTGCTGCAATAAGCTTATTTAAGATAAACAAAAAGTCCTTATTTTTTTTCCCACAACCCAAAATAAGGCAATGAAAAGAATTTAAACCAAGACGTGCAAAATCTGGCTTCAGGCTTACTATTTAGTGTATGTGTCTATTTTATTTTCAGTGAAATACTTGATAGGTTATTAACAACATTCTTTGGAAAGCTGAGTTGGAGATTGTCTTGTATTCTTTGATTTCAGCTGCTTCTTTCAGTTGTCAAAGCATACAAATGAGAGTAATTTCAAAGGAGTTTTTCACCTAGATATCTCTTAAAAAGAAAAGCTAAAATGCAACCAGAAAATACAGGAAGAGAAATTCACCTTATATCAGGATTATGAGCATGGGAAAACTCACCTATTATAGAAGTTGCAGTTCTGTGTTTTAGGTCATGTGTTTTCTTTGGCCTGGTCATTTTTGGGGTGGGGGGATGGGGAGGTAGGGGCATTTGTTTTGTGGAGTGTTTTAAGTGTTACCTGAACTCTCTAGAGAACAGAAAGAAATAGAAATTTCCTGCTCCTTTCCATTTTCTTTCTTTTCAAGATATTATTATATGTCACAGTGAAAAAACAGAAAGCCTGTCTACTTCCAAAGTAGGTTCAGTACAGATGAGGATCTTTCAGCAGTCATAAAATAAATATTTTTTACCAATATTAAGGATTATAGCATAAATTAGTTTATCTTTAACTTCATCTGTTTGTAGCTTCTCCCCTGATACATCTAGTCCATCTTCTAAAGGAAAACAGAGATGGACATTTACACTGCTGGTCTCCAGTCATCCTCTTTCCTTCCTTTTCTTCCCCAGTTTGCAACCATGGACAAATTTGCCATATGTTTAACCTGACAGCACAAGTTCCAGAGGTGCAACATTTTTGTAGATATTATGAAGGTGTAGTTAAAAAGGAGAGAGGGCACAAGACAGCCATCACTACCATCTTAAGAGTGTGACTGCAGCAGAAGTTCACCTTAGAAAGAGGATTTTTATTTTTATTCAGTGAATCATGTATGTCAGTGCTCTCTAATGATGACAAAATAGAAGCAGAATTATGAGATGGAGATGTAGAATATGTGCCTAAAATCTCACTCAACTCTTCTGCGTATCTTTTCCTAACTCTCTGCCTGACCTTAGTACCGCTGAGTTTTGGAAACCTGTCATAGCAAATTCTAATAAGAGGTGTTGGAACTGTGCAGTTACTGGAATTGGCATATAATGGAATTTCGGGGTTTTTTTACAGGTTGACATTTTTCTGGGAAGCACCTTTTGTAGTTGTTAAAGTAACAGGAGTTGGTCAGATGAATGTGAACCAGTTGGAGGGTGAGTTGATGGGCATCTGATGATTCATGTTTTCAGTGTACTGCAGCCTAATCTTGATGAGATTGCTAAATTTTAAATATACAAATAGTGCTGTTTCATTTTCCCTATGTTTTAATAAAAACATTTTTTAATTTTTGGATATCTTTTAGGATGACCTACAAGCTCTGAAGCAAGAATTTGAGGGAGAAGTGGTAGTTACTGGTTTTCATTCTGAGGTGTGGATACACAATCATATATGATCTTTCTTATCCAACACTATTAGAAAATAATATTCGTGGTAGAAGGTATGAACTGATTCCTTAATCTGCACAAGGTTATAAACACATGAATTACAATAATGTGTTGCTAGTAGATTTCTCACTTGTGTTTATTGGTACATTTTTCTTAGTGATTAAATGAGTTGTTGTGATGTACTATGCAATTACTTCCAACTGTCACTCAGTGTATATCCAGATATTAAGACACAAAATGGTAGATACTGGCAAGATAATTTCAGAAATTCTATAGACTTCAAGGACAAAAAAAAGAGACATGGTTTATTTTTTAAATTTTTGTGAAGGCTTTATTTAGGTCTCTCTTTAACTGGTTTGCTTATTCCTTCTAACTGTACAACAGATTAATCCATTGGACACTTAAAATATTAGTTCAATACTTCTACTTGATCATCAGAGAAACTCAGCCATTCCAGAATTCAGGTAATGCCTGCAAGTTCTTCAGCCCAGATTGTTCTTTGTGTAAAACAGATCATGTTTAATTTCCCATGAAATAAAATTTTACTATTATGGTTGGCTGTGATGAGATTACAAGGAGAAATAGGGGGTGAAAGGAATGAAATTCAATTTATTTTCCAAGGTGTTGTAATATATCACGTCTTCTATCTATTTTGTGTGATCTAGAGGAAAAATAATTTCATTTCAGTCAAACAATTCAGGAGGACTCTGAAAAAGTCTTTGCAACAAACAGCTGGGGAAAAAAACAACTTAAGTGTTTGAGTAACAAATAGCTCAGAACAGCGAATTCAATTCAGTGTGTCTGACAACAGACCCCTAAAAATTTCAGTGCATATTTGGAATGGGACTGAAGAAAATGCTATTCACAAAGTGCATCATGTATTGTCATGTGAAGCTATTTCAGAAAACTGATAATGTGCTGAAGATGCTGAACTCCACCATGTGTGCAGGTGACTGGAATCATGTTTCATGTTCTGAAGGACATGTCGGTAACAACACGAAGAGTATCTGCAGAGAAGAAAAAGTTTGGACTTAAACTCTGGAGACACCCAAATAACTCATAATGTTTGCAATAGCTTGCATATTATATTTATCCAGCAGAGTAATTATAATAGGGAGGACAGAAATTGCAGATTAGGCTGTAAAACAGTTGGGGGACTGCAGAGGCCTTTACATTTGTAATTTAGTTTTTGAAGGCAAAGATATTTGAATCATTCAGGGTAAAGAAAAGACTTGTAAAGCTGAGGATATGATGTAGAAAGAGGTCAAACTGTGTAACCTGAGTCTTTCTTTCTCTGATGGCTTCTCACAGGCAAGAGTGCAGCAAATGTACTGCTAAATTGAGGTGAAAGTTCTTTTATAGGTACCTTTGTTTGCTTGTAAACTTTTTTCACTAATCCTTAGTTAAATATTTGACTTTGTTTTGTTGAACACACAGCATTTTTCCTTTACTCTTAAGCCTTTCTAGGTTCTTGAAAATGTTGAGCTCTGCAAATTCTAGGAACCAATCAAACCTCTTATGTCAACTTCATCTTTCTGTTTGAAAAAATCTTTATTACAACTCACTTAAGAGGAAGACACATGAATGTGAGCAGATAAAACAAGAGCTTGGAATGAAGATTTCAGATAACTTCCGTTTTGGAGGAAATTTGGACTAAAAATTGTTACTCATAAAAATGTAAAGTTGCATGAAGAAAGATGAATTTTGAATACAGAGTGGGTTAGTAAGAACTTTGAATACCCTGGCTATATACATTTAATAGCGGTATGTTGTCCAAACATATTGTTATTAAATTGTCTGATTCAATCACTATTACATGGAGGATATTTATTTAGATACCTTTGATTTTGCTTAGGGAAGAATAAAATGTTTTAAGAATATTTTGCTTATTTATAGACACATTGATATGTTTTATGACTCATATATAGACTGGTTCTGTGCACCAAGTTAGATCATGGCAAGAATAAGAATTTTAGAAATATGGAACATATTGTGTAGAAATAAGGAACCAAAATTCTAACCCATTATCTGTATAACATCTTTATGACACAACATAAAGATGCATTTTAATAGTTAACTTGTTTTTGAAGCTACTTAACTTATGTGGTCATAGCTGTTGGACTGTAGAAACTGGAATTAGCAGTGCACAAATCATCTACTGCTACAGGAGGAGATATATCCCACTATAGCCCCTCTTGGGAAATAGAAAATAAACATAGCCTGACTCAGCTCAGTAGAGTAGAAAGAACTTCATGGTCTAGTAGATCTGATAGATCATGATCAAGGGTCTGAGTGCTACTGAAAATAATTTGGGGGAAGAAGTATAATTAGTGTATTATATTCCAAATATGACTTAAAAAATAAAAGTTTACCTGCTGAGAATGAGGCCAGTCACTGTCAGTGTACACTCAAACTTGTTTACCACAGTGAACCCTGCAGTGAAGTATTAGTGAGCCCGGGCCACAACTCAGGCTTTCAACCACCAGTCAATGACTGCTGACTTTATGCTCCTACTTTTCTACCAGTGGGAAAGTCAGCCTGGGTGTGTCTCCTCTGTTTAGCTCCCTGGTTTTCAAAAAAGTACAAGAAATGGAAGGAACTCATCTCCAGAAACTTTAGACAATTACAATGCTTTGTCTTCATCTGAGCACAGCTCATCCTTAGCTATGTTTTCAGTCAGCATCTCCCACATCTTTTATATAACACAGATCATGTCCTGAAGGGTCATCTTTCCCTCGATGTCATCCCAGACTGCCTTTTGGGGTTCAAAGCAGGCACACTTGTTTATATTTTGTCATTCTCAGTGTCTCCCAAAAGCTGTGTCAGGCTGTCAAGACCAGATTGTAAACTCTGCTTTACAGAAGACAGAGAAAAGCTCCGAGGCTCCAGCTGTGCCCACGGCTGGGTGCATGGGATTTGGGACACTTCTGTTTCACAAACACGTGACATGCTTCTATATGCTTGGAGGTGCCACTGCAGCTCACAGGTCACTCAAAAAAGGAGTTGGAGCCAAGCTGAGGTCCAGCTCCTGGACTGGCTCACGCCCTGAGCTTTATCCTGAAGTTATGAAAATGAAAAATCAATGTAGCCATGAAGTAGTTGAAGCAGTTTGCTTGTTGATGTAGCAGATATCATATCTCCACGCAGAATTTTGCTTTCACTAAAACAAACCACATCCAGGTTACACATTAATACAATTAACAGGAATTAGAGAGGAGCTTGCAGAGGGAGCTGGAACCAATATCCCTTATTTTTTTAATAGTCCCATCTAAGAAGGTGTGGGAATTGGGCTGAGAGTCCCTAATATAGACCTAGGAGAAATCCTTAGTTTGAAACTTTGGGAAACCCCCTGTTAAGAGTTGAGAAGAGTTGTCTTATGGGAAGTTGTTATGTAAATTGATATAAGGGTATGTTCTAGCATATTCCTGTTTTCTGCTCCCCAATTGGTTTAATTTTGCCATGGTAATTGGTAATTTGCATATTCCCAATACATTAATACAATATTCCCTACTTCCTATTGGCTTCTTCCCCTTAAGCTCTGCCCCTACCTGCCTTATATAAATCACTGTAACCCCCGCCTTCCCCCCCCCGGCCCTCACACTTTCTGGTGAACCCAATATTGAGATCTTGCTGTTTGCTATTTTGCCACTTAGTAGAGTTCTTTCTTTTTGGGGTCACTGAATTGTGCCTGTCTCTCATTTATTTTGACACCAAAGGGACTTAAGCACCCGAAATCCCATGGTGACACCCGGCCTTCCTGTGTGAGCCCAGGGATTGTCACAGAAGGGAAGCCTTCTAGGTGACACAGAGCTGAGAGAGATCACAGGCATGGGAGGGAAAAGGTGACTTAGAGTGTGTGAAAAATCCCAGGCAGATAGTCTCATTCCCACTCGTATTTCAGGATGGGTTTTCTCCCCCAGTATCAGAACAGCTGGTTGCACACTGGCATAGGGATTTACTGAATCCAGACTGGGTGACTGGTTGGTTGTATGGGTAGGTGGATGTCAAGGATACCAAGGTACAGATTTCCTGTGGTTCTGTCTGTTGCAGAGAGGAAACACATAAGCCCACTTTTCTCACTTGCACACTTTGCCAGGCTCCTGAATGGGAAGAAAAAAATTAACTGAAATACATGAACATCTTCAAATGTAATGCAGTCGGTAATAAAATATGCTATATGAGGTAATCCATTATAAAAGCACAATTAAAGCGGACTTTGATAATTGTAAGTTTTGTGAAGTACCCAGGACACTGCTGTGCATGATAGATATTTTGGAAGTCCGATGGGCAGAAGTGTTCTGTCAAAATTGCTCTTGTTAGAAAATTGGAATAAAGCCGATTTGGTAATTTAAGGATTCGTATTTGCAGAATCTAGCAAATCAAGAATTAAATTCTTTTCTTGTAGCAGAGTGACCCACAGTCACAGCTATTTTAGTGCCTCTTACAATGAACAGCTTAATGGGGATATAGAGTGCTCATCACAGTTCTTTTCTTGTGATATTTCATAATGCTCAAGTTTATAAGCATTTCTGCTGAAAGAACTCTAACTTAAATGTCATCCTTCGAAGAGACCTGTTCTGTCTTTGGAGGATTACAGTACTTAAAGTTCCCAAAAGGGGTCTAAAACCTATTGCCAGACTCATGATCTAGAAAGGTTCTGTAGTGCTCAGAGTTTCTAGATGTGTATGTGCTCCTTTGTGGATGCATATTTGCAGTCTGCCCAATCATAAGGATACTGTCTGTAAGGAATCAAAACAAAGGCAGGATAGTGTTCAAAAGTGATTTTTTTTTTCTTGTGAAGGCCTGTTCAGCTGCTTCTACAGGCTCTGCAGAAGTCCACAAGTAAATTTCAACAACACCTGCAGGGATTTAATCAGTGGCTTAAAGTATTTGTCTTACTTTGTAGGCACACAAGACATCCTAATAATAATTAAAATAAGTCTCTAAGAGTTTGTTGTGCTCATAATATTTGTTCTTTAATCAGACATCTACGTAAACAAGTTAAGTCACAGATCTTAATACTGAGGTGATACTTGTGCTCAAAGACCAAAGCCTAATGTAAAAGTGTAAAATTTTAGAATGGAGCTCTGCTTCTTGACTGCATAATGTATAATGGTTTGAGCATACAGTAACAGATGGAAATGTATCTTGTAGTACCAAGGAAAGAGCTTCCTTCACTGAAATCTGAGCAGACATGATGCAGAAGTGCAAATAAACCTCTTCTAAAATGTGTTATGGAATTCTTAGAAAGCCCAAAATATTCTGCTGAGAGGTTTATTACCGTACAGCTGGTTGCACAGACTCTGTGGGCTCACTGAGAAACTCAGTATTCTGTTATAATAATGGATCCACAGTACAAATATTTCTCTATTGGTAGGGCTATGTACAAAATTGATATCCCAACTGATACATCAATAGACTTTGGTGAAGTAATACCTATGCATGAAAAATAATTTGCTACCCACTCTAAAACCCATAATCATACCTATTGGATTTGTGAAGCTCTAAAGTTCCTAAACCCAGGAAAAGACTTTAAAAACACCTGCAGGTGGTAAATGCAATCAGATGCTCTGTGTGGATTCAGCACATAATTCCCCCAAGGAAACAGATGAAATCATTACACTGAGTGGCTGTATCCTTGAAAAGTACTGTTCGTAATTGAACTATTCCAAACAGTCTGCCACTAAAAATACACCTTTCAGATGTCAAATCCTCCTCTGTCGAGCAGTGTACGTGATCCACTGGCACAAGTCATGGCAGAGTTTTGATGTGGCTGAACAAGACATTTGATCCAACTGTTTTTCAGTGGATGTTGTGTGAACATTCATTTTTATTTATAGCCAGGCAACATTAACCAAAAGCTTCAGAAATTCAATATTCCCTTTTACAAGGAACTTTTCATTTTTCTCTTGCCAATATAAAGAAAAGTCATAACAGGCCTGGAATGCTGTAACTTCTTGACACTGAAGGGGGGACACGTATTCATTAAAGATAGTCTCTAATTGAGCCCAGTTACTATTTCCTAAAAAAATCTTAAGTATTGCCTTGGTTTTCAAAGGATGTTTAGATAAGGCAGGACATCTGGCTAAAAGGAGGATGTGGAAACAAAAATGATCAGCTTGAAAAGAAACAAAATTCCTTGGTCCATGCATTGCATTTAGTAGGGAGATGTCAGGGAACCTCTACCACAGAAAGCTGGAGGAGCTGGCACACAAGGATGGCAAGAAACCTTTCAGCAAATCCAAATCAGAGTGGTACTGTACTGCTGAAAAACAAAAAATGTGGTAGATACTTTTAAGAAGGGGGAAATAAATGTGGCGAAGTACCAGACTTATGGTATCAGTAATATGCAGTACTTCTGAGAGAAAAAAAACCCAGACAAAACCTGAAGAAAGAACTCCTTGGAAACAGGTTAATTAGACTATTGCATTAACCAGAAGTAGGTTTTGTGCAACATCTTTTGCATTGCGTATGATCCAGCAGTTTCAAACTGTTTGCACTGTACAGTAATTCTATAAATTAATTCTATAATTAATTAATCATTAATTCTGAAGTGTTGACCTGTAATTTTGTATTTCTGAAAATTTTAACCAATTTAGGCCTACTAGGGATTAGAAGAGAAATTAGTGAGTAATGAATTTATGCCAGGCACAAAAGCATTAAGTTTAGTCTAAAGGGCAACAGTTTAATTTATGGTAAATTAGAGTCAGGTGTCCTTGCTGAGGAAGGGATGGTACAAGACACTGTCTGTACAGTGACCATTCATAAGGTCAAGTTTGAATGTCAGGAATAAATTTCAAGACACAGCAAGATTCTGTATGAGGCTTCCAAGAGGAATTTAAGCAGATCAGAAAAAAACTCTGTTTCTTCATGGAGCTAAGAGAGTTTGTGGAAGGGATTATATTTTAAGGAATCATACTGTCCACTGCCTGAAACAATGGGTCCCTGAGCACAAAAGTAATTTTCACAATGCTCAAGAACTGGGAGTGGAGTGCCCAACAGTGGTTGGTGACTCCTCATTTTTTCGAGGGCTCACTTGGAAAAGAGATGCTGCTCTTTAGCATTGTTGGCTCCCTGTAGATCACCTACCAAGGATTTTCCCAGGCTTCCCAGAAGACCCAGTCCTTGTATTTGCCAACAGGCAAGTTGGAGTTCTGGCAGCTCGGCCACGGCTGTGGATGCCCCAGGCTGCCCTTGGGTCTTGGGCAGTCTCTTTCCATTAATTGGAATGGTGGTATTTTCCCAAAGCAAGTATGTTTTGGTTGTTGAAACTGAATTACTGAAGGTATAGGTAAATATAAAACAATTTTGAAAGCTGAAACTTTTTGTAGTTTCTTTTTTTTTTTCTTCTGAAAGAAATACCTGATCTCTCCTGACAGGAGGACAGGAACTAGATGATCTTTAAGATCCCTTCCAACCCAAACCATTCTGTGGTTCCCCATTGTGACAGTGGGTCTTGGCTCTCCAACAGCAGTCATTACCCTTGACTCTTGAGTTTTTCTCTCAGGAAATATTTCTGTTCTTACAAGTTAACCTTACACTCCTAATTACTATGAATATGTGATTTGTGGGATTTTACATTTCCAGCCCCAAAGTATAAAGGTTTCTTATGATGCTTAGGTCTGTCACAGGAAGTTTCTGTATGGAAAGGACAGTTTAGAAGGGAAGACTACACTGCTGTTGAGGGGAATTGTGCATTTTGAGGGTGCAGAATGGGAAAACAGAAGTCAACTGAGCAGTCACAGGTAAAATCAACTCCACTGAGAGATCTGGGAAAAAGCCGATATGCAGCTGTCTTCCATTTGCCTCCAGATTTTATTAGCTTAGTTTTCAGGAACTAAATTTAATTTCTAGATTGAGTGAAATGAGATTTTGTGCTGGTCTTGGCTGGAATAGAGCTAGTTGTCTTCTTGGTGTGTGAAACTGTGCTGTGTTTTGTATTCAGTATGAGAATAATGTTGATAGCCCAGTGACATTTCAGCTGTTGCTGAGCAGTGCTTACCCTAAGTCAAGGACATCTCAGCATCTCATGCTCTGCCAGTGAGCAGGTGCACAAGGGAGCAAAGCCAGGACAGGTGACCTGAGCTGTTGTTTCTCTTGGGTTTTATTTATCTCTCTTCTCTTCCATTTGAGTTATTATTAATATTATAACTGTTACTGTATTGTAAGAGTTATTATATTTTACTTTGCTTCAAGTCTTGAATTATCTCCACCCATGAGTTGTACTTGTTTGGTTTTTTTTTTTTTTTTTCTGATTCTCCTCCCCATCCCACTGCTGGAGGTGGGGGATGATGAGTGAGTGTCTTCATGGCATTTAGTTGTTGTCTGGGGTTAAAATATTACAGATTTCTTTTGATTTTTTTTCCAAAATGGCAGCAGTTTATGGCAGACTCTTGAGAAAGGAAGAAGACAGGAGTGAAATTTGAGCAATATAAAAAGGAATGAGTGTGTGGCATCCTATCTAATAAGAATTAAACTTGTATCAGAAAATGGACAAGGCTGTACAAGGAAAAATCAGTGGAAACCGAGGCTGAAGAACAACCATACAAAAAAATACAATTGATTGGGGTGGAGTGGATGAGGATCTCAACCTTTATCAGAAAACAACTAAAATGAACTCCTCCATATTAGTTCATAGCAAAGTAGAAGAAATAGAAGCCACAGGTAAAATATGTATCAGACAATTTTTGCTGCTGCTTTTGTTTGCTTCTATTAAACTTAGAAACCATCACAGGCCGTGCAGCTCCCCCGTGTGTTTGTTCCTCTCTCACAAGCTCAGCCTGCTCAGTACATTTTCAGCCTTGAGTTATCCCACAATACAGCAACGGGAAACTGGAAATTGCAACTTATTTATTTTTAATAAACAGTGAATATGAGTGGTATTGAACAGTGGGCCAAAAGGACTTCTCTTTACACAAGGGATGAATACTGAGAAGACCATTAGGAATGAGGGTTTGCAGTGGTGCAGACACGGGGTCGATGCCTGGCAGGCTCACACTGTTTGCTTTTCTGTTATGAACTTCCTCCGTGACCTTTAACAAAAGACTCCCTTTGTGTGTCTGTTCAGCAAATGTAAAAGGGGAGTATTTCTCTACTTCCAGAGGTAAAAGAAAAGACATATGGGTCTCAATTTTTATGGGTTTATGGACTATACAAGTTGACAGGATCCAAGGGAATGGCCTGAAGTTGTGTCAGGGCAGGTTTAGGTTGGATATTAGGAAAAGGTTCTTCCCCCAGAGGGTGGCTGGGCACTGGCACAGGCTCTCCAGGGCAGTGGTCACAGCACCAACCTGACAGAGCTCAAGAAACATTTGGACAATGCTGTCAGGCACACGGGGTGACTCTTGGGGCTGTCCTGTGCAGGGCTGGGAGTTGAACTTGATGAACTTGATCCTTGTGGGTCCCTTTCAACTCAGCATATTCTGTGATTTAAAAAGAAAAAAAGAAAGAAAAAAAAAAGAAAAAAAAGGAAAAAGAAAAAAGTGAAGGAGCAGAATCACAACATCCCTTCCTTCTGAGCTATTTATGATTCTTCTGCTGTTGAGACCTCTTGGTGAGTTCCTAAATGTCAGTAGGTGTGAGGTGTTGCTTTGGGCCACAAACACACGTGGTACATACTTTGAGTGTTAGCACCCCGTTCATTTCTCTGCGGCTAACACAAACTGCAGTAGATGAGCCCTGTTTTGAAGGATTAAATGCCAGCAGCCCTCTCTGGGCACTATTTTTGCCTCTTGCAGACCTGGACTGCTCCGCGTCCCCTCCCCGCTGTCCCCGGGGCTCTCCCGGCCGCCGCTTCCCGGGGAGCGCTCCGTGGGCACGGCGGCTTCGGGATGTCCCTTGTGTGCGGGGGAATGTCACTTGTGTGCGAGGGGATGTCACTTGTGTGCGGAGAGCCCCATCCCGTGGCCAAGCAGAGCTCCTGCAGCCAAGGTCTGCGGGTGTTCCGCGGAAAAGGTCCGAGGTTCTCCGGGGTAGCGGGAGGCTGAGGCAGCTGCGGCGCGGGGTGAGGGCTCTGCCGGCCCGCCAGAGACCGCCCTGGGCAGAGAGCAGTCCCTGGGGAAGCACTGGGACCGGCTCTTGTTTACAGCAAAAGAAAAACCCAAAAATTACAGAAGGGACCTACATCGAGTCCTGATATGTGTATAAATTGGAAAACATGAAGCCGGGGTGGAATTTCGAGCAACCTGGTTTAGTGGAAGGTGTCCCTGCAGGGGACTGGAACTAGATTGCCTTTAAAGTGTGAAAGTGGCACGCAAAACAACAACACGGAGGCAGGAGGTCTGCAGTGAAAAGCTGCTCCCCAAAAAGAGGACGAGCCTGTTTATTTCTTTCATTTTTATATGTTTGTGGGTCCGGTTGTGGATTGGCTTCTGGGGTTACTACCCCTTCACCCCACTGGCCAGACCAGCTGTCAACCAAGATTGTTTTCAGGCTAGAAATATGTGAACAAAGGACAGTGACAGAAATGTTGTTTATGTTCCAAAGTGTGAGAAAGTGAAAAACTGACCCTTAATACTGTACAGAAACTAAAGAACTGACTCTATCTTATGAACAAGTAGAAGGCTTTAAAAAACCTCAGAAAAACCAGGGCAACATTAAAGTACCCTCCAGTCCAAATTATTCAATGATATTTCTAATGATTAAGCATGACTAAAATACCAACCACTTTACGAAAACACTTATTTATTATACAGGAAGATTACTTCAGTATTTAATAATTCAGGCCTCTTGCAAGTCCATTTCAGGCCTTACCACCTAAAGAAGTGTGTCATAAATGTTTAAGTAACCTATTTGAATTCCAAAATTTAAAATGACTACCAAGCAAATTCTGCTCTTGACAATTAAACCAATGGTGAATCCAATTATGAATGATTGTGCAATCTCTTCATAAGGAATCCTTGTTTCTGCTGTTTGTTGGATCAAATGTTGACACTTTCTAGGAAATTACCTCTGTCAAACGATACCAATATTATTATTGTCACTGTTGTATTGTCAGGCATATTCTGCTGCTCTCCCCTGCCCTGCTCACCCCATTCACAGGCCTCTTTGCTTATGGTGCAGTATTTATGCAGTGTTGCTACTTCATTCTTTCATCTTGGTGAGAACTGAACACTGGATTCTCAAATGTAGCTTTGAATGTGTCAGCCCAACCCTTTATAATAATTAATTTCTCAAATTACAGCACCTACTAAGAACTGCAAGTTCATTAGCAATCTGAAACACCTTCCCCCAGTTCCAGCAAGCAGTCTTTGGAGTGCCATCCTCCAGACTTTTCATCTCCAAATTTGTTTGCAGGTAAAAAAAGCTTCTAAACAGAGCTAATGACCAGCTTTGGTTGTTTTTCTTGTTTGTGTTACATAAAATTAATTTCCACTGTAAATATTACCTAATGCACAGCAAGGTTTTAACGTAAAGCTTCAATCTAAAGAACTGCTATCAGAAATCTGTCCTTTTTCACAGATAGTTGGGAGAAGAATGCTCAGTGAAGGTAAATTTTGCATACTGCCAGACCAAACACAGTGGCTGGCACTGCACTTTTTGCAGTGATGTTGGGAGTGTAGCTCAGGCTGTTCTTCCCAGCAGCAGAACACTGCAAGCACAGCAGAGAGAAGCTCTGGTGGACAGGTAAAAGGGGAAGGCAGGAACACATGAGCTGGCTTTTAAAAAAGACAACTCCACCCCAAAATAGGAATGGCATATGAGTTATGTTAAAGGAGGCACTACAAAATCCTTTTCCTCCCCTTGCACAGACAGCAGTGTTAATAAGAGGAAAATTCAGCAGCTGTTTCACAGGAAAGAGTTGAACAAAAGCTCAGCACTGCTGGCTTTGCTTATTAAGCCAACATGTACAGGGTCTGACAGAGCTATTTCAGAGCACCAATTGAAAACTGTGAAAGAATGGTATTTCACTAGGAAATGTCAGTTCAACAGAATCTAATGGTACATGAGAAAAGAAGGCCATTTTTAGACTATGGCCACAGAAGTTAATTATCATACTTACCTAGGGAACTGAGATTTCTTAATAGTGTTGTTCTAACAAGTACCTTAATTTGCTTGAACTCCCCACTTGTAATGACTCAGTTCTTGGAAATCTATGACTTCTCTCTTTTCTTTCTTTTACTTACTTACTTTTGATTTGAAGATAAAAGGCTATTTCATCAGATCTCCCTTTCAAGCAAAATCTTTTATGTTTTAACAAGCTCTCCTACCTGTAACATTGCATCTAAGGTACCACTCAAATCTGTTCCTTTTCCTTGCATGGCCAGGGATGTAGTTTATTAAAACTTTCAAGGTGTTTCCAAATGTGTTCTGAATGTCTTGAAGTAAAACTGTTGCCCTTTTTATTGGGGGTATTTGCAGCTATAGCTATTAATGGGATGTAAATTCTAGTGGTTTTATGGCTCTGATAAATATTTATTTCTGCACTGAACTATATTTTTTTCAAAGTGAAGGCAAGTACCCTTAACGTTCAAGAAAATTCTGCACCTTAAGCTGGAAAGTCTCTGGAGGATCCAGACTAGTGCTGGTTTGAATGCTGGGTCAGTGCTACCCTTAAAAACCAGCCCCTTCCCCTTCCCATGCTGCCTGTGCTAAAGGCTGATGCAAGTGGTCTCACCCAGGAGAGAAGGGAAATTTCTGACAGCATTATAATCTATTTTGTACTCCTTCTAGAAGCTTAAAGTCCTGCTAAAAGTATTTCTGAGAGAGCCTTGGATATCTGTCTGGTAGCATTTTTGTCTTACCATGGAAACGCACAAGCTATAAAACACCTTTCTAGGCTTTAAAAAACCTGTATTCCATGCACTTCTAGCATGATAAATTAATTACACTATTTACTTTCAGTAATGCAGGAAATCACAAAAGAAAAATATTTGTCAACACTTCATAAGCTTATTTTGTTTTATTTGTTTATAATAATTTTGTTTTATTTCTACCTTTTTTTTAATATCATGATAGAACCAAAATATCATCTTTTTGTAAGCTGATACTGGAAATTATTTGGATCTTAATTTTCTCCTTTTTACAGCGAAAGGTTATTTTGATTGCATACTGTCCAAATTTCCCATTAAAAAATCACACACAGAAAAATTTTGAATTAGTAGATAAAAATCTCCAGTTTCATAAACAGTATTGTCATGAGCAGCTGTCATTGTTTGGTAACAACAACAACCACCACAAAAATAAAATTTTTCCATTCATCTTTGCTAATCAGTTATTTGCCCTTCAGCTGCCAAACTTTGCTGCATGTGTTAGTTCAGCTGTTGTCAAATGCTCTATACTGGCATGTAAATATATTCTCCTGAGAAAATAAAGCTGCTGTGACTGTTGGTCTGAGAAGATAGGAGGCTGCCTGTGATCACAGTGTGGCTGTTTCATAAAGGTCAAAATAAAAAGAAAGTGTGAGAATTCAGCAGTTTTCCTCTCAGCTCTGTGGAAGCATTTAACCACCCAAATATTGCAGGTCACAGCTATTCTGCTTTTCCAACTTCTGTTTCCAGTCAGTCAGAGGCTGTGATTTGAAAATGCAGAGTTCCCTTTTGTCCTGCTATCTGCTAATAAGATGAGCCACAAGGCTCATCTGAGGTACATCAGTGTATAGCTACAGGAATAAAGAGTAGCTCAGTTTACAGTCCTGAACTAGTACCTATTTTCACTGGTAACATCCAGCAGCATTTTTTGCTCTTTTTCCTTTGTTACACATCTTACAATCCCCTCTGCAACAAGAATCTCATAAATACTTTGGTGTTGCACACATGCAATTTTCCATGGTTTGGCAACCATTTTTTTTTTTGTGGGTTGTTTTTTTGTGGTGTTTGTTTTTGGTTTGGTTTTTTTGTTTTGTTTTTTGTTTTGTGTGTTTTGGTTTTTGGTTTGGTTTGGTTTGGTTTTTTTTTTTTTTTGTTTTGTTTGTTTGTTTTGTTTTGTTTTGTTTTGTGGGTTTTTTTGGTTTTTTGTTGTTGTTGTTGTTGGGGTTTTTTTGTTTTTGGTTTTGTTTTGTTTTTGGGGGGGTTTGGGGGGTTTTTGTTTGTTTTTTGTTTGTTTTGGTGTGTGTGTGTTTGTTTGCTTTTGTTTTGTTTTGGGTTTTTTTTGTTTTTTAATAAGTGGCCATTCAATGACATCATGTTTTCACCTTTTCAGCTTGTGTGCTGTCCTTGGCACGAAGATGAACAGAAAAGGCTGGAGAGATGTGCTGGCCATCACCCTTGGAGCAGGTTGTTTCCAGGATGCTCCCCAGCCCCTCACTGCATGCTGGAAGGACTCCTTGGTTATCATCTGCAACTGGAAGGTCGCTCTCCTCCTTCTTCTCTTCCTGACCATTTTAAAATTATCTCTCCTCGTGTCATGCCACTTCTAAAGGAATTGATTGTGCCACATTTGAATACTCTGGGTGGTATGGTGAGGAATCAGAACACTTAATGCATCCTAGTTGTTGGTTTATGGATGTCTTGGGTAGCAGGTAACTGCTGTTATTGCCCAGTTACATTGAAACTTCTCTTACCTTAACCAAATGAAGGTAGCATGCAAGTGGCATTATTTATTTGCAACATCCAAAATGGATAACAGTTACAAATGTTTATGAAAGGTGATGATGCGTAATTGACTGTTACTGAGAGTGAAAATAACTGGAAATTTCTCTCTCCTTTTTATGTGACTTGTTTGTCACACAAGGGGCAGTGTATTTTGGCACCTGTTATACAATGGCTGTCCGTGATTGAGCTTTTATAGGTGAATTTAATTTTTCACATTGACATGTATTTATTTTTCTCAAGGCGGAGACAAAAGTATTGTATTTATTAATTAAAAGACCCCAAACAAACTCTTTTTTTAATTTGCTAATATCAGCATTTCCCTGTAAGAATTTGAGCTGTGTTTCTCCTGTGTTTGACTTCCTGTTACAGTGAAAAATAATAATGATCTCTCCTCCTCCCTCAGTTTTTAAATGAGGAGTCTCAGGTTTAGTACCAAGGGTGAAACTCTGAATCTTGTAGTTCACAGAACCCAGTACAAACATATAAAAGGGAGAGCTCATTACCAGCTTTTGACTGAGGTGAGACATGTTGGTAATTAGCCTCTCCGAGGAGCTTCAGACTGAGAGAAGCTGGCTGGCCCTTTCCCTTCAAGCTCACTAGAAGCACCTCTTCAAATATTTATGTAGATAGATTTTCAATGTCTAATTGGACACACAGTTATACTGAGGCCATAATAATTATGGCAGTACATAAAGCTTCACATTCAAGTAAAACAGTACATTTTGGGGATTTGTTAAGTCAAATAACCAAGCAACAGCTTGTGAAGCCGACTGAGGCAGAAGTGAATTGATTACAAGGAAAATGCTCCAACACTGTCCTGTTTTATTTTAAAAGCCTAGGCACAGTGATTAAACAGTATCAGTTTCTGCCTTGAAGACAAAGGTGTGACTATTCCCTGTGTCTTGGCATAAATGACAGGCACCCTCTGCCAGGGGTATCTGATGAATCAGGCAAATTGAAGAAAGGGAGGGGAGGTTGTGTTTCCCCACGTATCAGACACAGCACGGCTGCATTAGGGAAGAAATGATGTTGTGCTGTGTGAAACAGGGCTGCAGAGCACAGGACTGGCATTGTAGCACAGTCCAGTGTACACATTTATACTCTGCTGGGGGTTTTGTTGTGACTGTGAACACCACAATTATCTTACTAGTTTTTATTCAATTTTTCTTTTTGTTGTTGTTTTTTATTTATTTGCGAAAGAGATTTTGTCCTCTCTGTGCTTCCTCTGTTAGGAGAGCGCTTGCAGTTGTCAGGCAATCTACGTTTGTGCTCATCCTGGTGGCAAGAGTTTGCCCAGGAAATGAATTCACCCTTAGACACTGAACAGCATTTGGTGGTATGGTCTGGTGAGCACACAAGAAATAGTACAGGAGCTTATTCAAATTGTGGTTTCCTTCTTCCTCTCTAGCTATGCCTCTAATACTTGTTTGCTGCCTTTATTTCCTATCAGTCAGCTCCAGAGTTGTTCAACTGATAATTTTTTTTCTCAGCATTCTTCAAATAAAATATTTTTTTAGAACAATGGAGTTAGAAATTCTTGTTAAAGACAAGTATTAGGATGGAATATGTCTGCATTTAGGTTTTGAGCATAGATGTAAGCAAACGGTTATCAAGGGGTGCTTGTCCCCAAATACAAGCTCCTAAAAACCAAGGGACAACAAGGAAAAGGCAAGCACAAGGTAACTTTTATTGGAGGGGAATGGGGAGTTATCAGACAGGGAATGCAGAGGTGTGCTGGCTGAGTCGTGGAGAGGAAAGCTTCTGGTATGGGAACTACAAAAACACTGGGGACAGGGGAGGTGATACTGCTGAGGAGAATAAGGAAATGAAGTGAGAAGATAGCCACTATTCAGATGTTAGTGGCTTGATGTGAGGAATAGGTGCTGGTTTAATTGTCTTATTTCTGTCAGACATGCTCTGATTCATGACCATGCAGAGCCATCACTCCCCAGAGAGGGCACGGGGCTGCGTGTCTGCAGCCTCAGCACACACACACAGCTCCTCTGCAACACCCTGAGAGAGGAAATTCACACCTTCAGGAAGGCCAGGAAAAGGGCTGGGAATTACTCATGTCCTGCTGTAACCTTGCACAGTTTTCTACTCACGTTTTTAAAGGACTTCATTGCTACTTCAAGAGTGCTTTGTGTCCCACGTGCATAATTTCTCTGAAAGTGCTGTAAAGAAAAGAATCATCACTGGAAAGAAAATGATATTCCTGTCAAAGAGAAAAATGCAGTGGGGATTTTTTTCCACCATAATCAAGTCTGCTATATTAAATCACGTGGATGGGAGAAGCAAAAGAAAAAAAATACTATGAAACTGAGTGTAAATATTTTATTCTTAAAAGTAAATCTAAAGTTCAAGTAATAAGCACTTAGGTACACTATATTATGTATTATTGTTTGATGCCTCTTTTGGGAAATAGCCCAAAAGAAAACATGTCTCTAGCTTGCAGTTTCTAGCTTGCAGTTTATGCACTGTGTCCCAGTGATTATTTTTCAGGGCATGAAGCTCTCACGTTTATTATGCACCCTAAAGCTTAAGCATACATATCATATCAATTGCTACCTCTGCTGGTTCAGCAGCACTGAGAGGTGTTCTGTGAACTCCATTAGGTTGGCAGGCTGAAACTAAATGGCAGCCTTTAAGAATAAGCCTGGATATATGATATCACTAGAGACTGTGATAAAGCCATAAAACAAAAAGAAATTTGTCACATTCCTGTCATTAAATGTATGTACAAACCTATTTAAAATGCAGATATGGGTAATTTGTAACCTAATGTCAACAAGGATCTATTATTAATTGTGCTGATTCAAGGCCAGTGTGTAATGCATTCAAACAAATATCCGGGGTCTCAGAAGCATCCTTTAACAGGTGTGACTATCTCTGAGATGCAAATATGAGTTCACCAGTGAACGAGGTATTCTAAAGCTGTATGAAAGGTTGATTTTCCAATAATACTCTTCTATCAGATAAGCAGGATTTGACAATAAATGAAAGGAAAATGAAGATCTAGGCTGGATATCACCATGCCAATCCATCCCTCTTAAAGAGACACTGAAATGTGTTCAGGCTGTAGTTACATATCTGGTACCATCTAAAGGGTAATTCAGAGCAGTCTCTTCTGGAAATAAATATAAAATGATTTAGTACAAGATAAACACTTATGACCAATATGTGTTGTACATTCTACTTTAGTGATGTTTTATACTTCTTCAGCTGACAAACACGTTAACAGAGTACAGTGAATCCATTCCTCTATAACTACTTCTATAGTTTTCCAGTGTTGTTGAAATGCTGTGTTTTGACTTGCTCTTAAAGGCACTAACAAAAAAAGTGTTTTGATCAAACTGAATTTTCCTTTCAGTCTGGGTTACAGAATACCAGTTAAAACTCAGTGCACATTTTAGTTTTTTGGGAGTGAAATGGTTTGATGCACCTAAAATGATTTTATGTTGCCTTTTTAAAAGATGTGGATGGGTTCTTCAGGTAATTTCAAATTTGGGGTGGAGGGGATGTATTTCCTGGTATTAGACCAAAACACAATGTGAAAAACTTAAAGTCCTTTGGAAGTTATTACTCTCTTAACACTGCATTTTGTATCAGGTAAGTGCCTGGCCTTTTAAAAGGGAAATTATTTTGCCAGTTTTTATGCACCCACCCCTCTTAAAAAAACCCTGAAATTAAAAAAAATCAAAACACAAAACAAACAAACAATCAATCCACCAAAATCAAATAAACAAACAAACCACACCAAAACAAACAACAAAAACCCAAACCACCAAACCCCTAAAAGTTACAAACATCCTGTATATGGAGCAAAAGGTTGCTCAGCTCTTCAAGTTGGTGTCCTGGAGACAGCAGGAAAGGTGCAGCAGTGGTGGCCATCTGGCTTTGAAACACCTGGAAAGCTTTAAATGATGACAATCCTCTGGATCGTCTCACATCTGTTAAGTAGAGATGATACACATTTATGAAGTGGAGGGATGTTTATTAGCAAAGCAAAATTTCTCATGGAATGACTGTCACGCTCTTTCAACAAAACCTCCCCTCCCCACCTCTCTTTGCTGCCACAGGGAGAGGAATGCAATTTTCATTTAGTTCCCTTTATAACCTCATAGATGACATTGATGGGAGACAACCTGTGATTAATGAAGGAGCAGACTGGCACATGTCAGGGACTGATTCTCTGCTGTGTGTGGAGAGCAGTGCCCTGTGGCAAAGCAGAACTGGAACAGAACCTTTATTAATGCAAAAGAATGGGCCTTCTCTGTAAAACATCTACAGAACAAAGCTGTATGAAAGCACAGGATATCAATCGGTATGATTTTCAAACAAACAAAAAAGAATAAAAGAGTACAGAAACAGGTTTGACTTGTATGTTGCCTTGCTTGAAGGATTCTGCATGTATCTTAATATGTAACCTGCACTGCCTAAAAAGCCTTAGTGTTCTGGTAATATAATCACCTTACTGAGTGTATTTTACTGTATTTTTCAAAATTTTGCTATCATCTTTTAATAAAGGAGAACCTAGTATGTTTTCAGGGAAAAAGTATAACTTATTTGAAAAATAAAATATAAAACAACAACAACAACAACAAAAGAATGTGATCCACCCAAAAAGGTGATGCAGGCAGAGTGAGAAGAGGAGAATAAGCTAAAGAATAAGTGGCCCAACATGTACTGATTAAGAAATAGGTACATTAACTGCAGTTAACAGTTATCCACTTGTCTCCCATCAAATAAATGTGTCATTAAGAAAGGAATAGAAAAGAGATAAAGACATTTCAAATGTTATTTCACAAAGAAATGAGCAAAGTCAATGAAATTAAATACATTTTCATTTATTGGCAATTACTCAGGGCCGGAATCTTAAACCCCTATCTGACCAAATTTGAAATGTAAGATGGGGAATCCAATATGTGTTTGTTCAACAATAAAAATCTCATGATCTAGAGAAAAAATTCTCATTGCTTACAAATATTTCAGTGAGCATTTGGTGGACAAATGTTAAAAGATGCCATGGGTCCACTTCAATTAGCATTTTAATGCTAGATAAACATGATATTCATTTGGCCTTTGGATTTCCAAACTGAAATCTGAGCAGAAGTGGGACAAAAGAAGGTGAATACACCCTGAATCAAGTGTGGAACTCTCCTTTGCCTTACCAAGTCTTTCTTTGGGCGTATTTTATCTGCTGGCACTTCATAAATGGAACAAGTACCCTCCAGTCCTACCCATGATCAGAGTGTGAGAGGCTGCCCAAGGACCTTCCGAGTTCAGCTGTCACTGAGGTGCTCTGAGTTTCCACACAGATTCTTGAAAACCTCCTTTCTTTTTCCTCTGGCCTGGGTCTGGCACTCAGAGGTTCTCCAGGTTAGTTATTTCTCAGGCTCTCTGCTCTGTATCCATTCATTGAAGTTCAAAGAGAGCTGGAGATATGAAAGCCCTGGAAGTCTTGATGCTTGAAAGTAGTGGCTCAGTGTTGCTGAAAAATAAATTTTGTTTTTGTTAAATGCAGGCCTTTGGATTTTCCCATTCACAGGAGCTGCAAAATTTGTCCCCTCAAGAAACAACAAAGAAATATGGAAGAGATTTGATGCTGAATGCAAACCTTTCCCCTCACAATTAATTAGGAGGAAGGGAACAGCATTTCCTTACTCCGGACAGTAGCTTGGGGCCCTCTGAGTCACAGCACATATACAGGCTGTGAATGCATCCAGCTCTACCTCTTCTGATGCAAACCATTAACCAAAATTCAGTTATTGTGCAGAATCCATTAGGAAAATAAATTGATGACAGGCCTCTTTATGCAGTCGTCCTCTCTGTGACAGGTAACATAGGTACAACTTATCACTGCCTCACTGAAGAAGTTAGAAATACAGTAGGAAGAGGAAGCAAAACCAGAATTTTTTTTCCTGTACAAGGTAGTCTCCATTTTAGTCAAAAATATTTCTGAATTCTTTTTTCTCAGGTTGAAAGTGTTTTTCTAGCTATTTTCACTGTTAAACCTCTCTCAATGAGAGGTCTTGGGAATCTATAGAGGTCTCAGCTGACTTGACACTGATGAATATTTTTATGATTTTCAAGAAGGGCAGGAAGGAAGAACCTGGAAACTACAGGCCTGTCAGTCTCACTTCATTGCCTGGTAAAGTTATAAAGATCATTCTGGGAGGTATTAAAAAACACAGGAAAGACAATGCAGTCATTCATCACAGGCAGCACAGCTTCATGAGGGGAAAGTCCAGCTTATCAAACCTGATTTCCTTTTATGACAAGATAACCCACCTAGCTGGTCAAGGAAAGCCAGTTGGTGTAATATTTTTGGATTTTGGTAAAACTTTCAATACTGTCTCTCATGAGATCTTTCTGGACAAAATGTCCAGCTCCCAGCTGCACAAACACACCATGTGATGGGTGAGCAGCTGACTCACAGATGGGGCACACAGGGTTACAGTGAACGGGTGACACCAGAGTGGAGAGCTGTCACTGGGGGGGCTCCACAGGGCTCCATCCTCAGCGCTGTGCTCTTCAACATCTTCACTGAGGCTTTGAACACAGGACTGGAAGGGACACTGAGCAAGTCTGCAGTGATACAAAACTGGGAGGAGCTGTTCACTCCTTGAAGGCAGGGAAGTCCTGCAGAGAGATCTCGACAAATGAGAGGCCAGGGCAGTCACCAACTCTGTGAAATTCAACAAGGGAAAGTGCTGGAATCTGCACCTGGGATGGGACAACCCTGGCTGTACAGACAGACTGGGGAATGAGAGGCTGGAAAGCAGCGCCAGGGACAGGGACCTGGGGGTGCTGGTGGATGGAAAGTTGGGTCTGAGCCAGCAGTGCCCTGGAGCCAGGAGGGCCAAGCGTGTCCTGGGGCACCAGGCCCAGCATGGCCAGCCGGGCAAGGGAGGGATTGTCCCCTCTGCTCTGGGCTGGGGCGGCCTCACCGCCAGGGCTGGGGCAGGTTTGGGTGCCACAGTACAAAAAAGACATTGAGCTGTTAAAGAACATCCAAAGGAGGCCATGAGGATGGTGAAGGTCCTTGAGGTGCAGCCGTGTGAGGAACAGCAGAGGTGCCTTGGTCTGTCCAGCCTGGAGGAGACAGAGGGGAGACCTCACTGCAGGTGCAGCTTCCTCCTGAGGGGAAGATCAGGGGCAGGCACTGATCTCTGCTCTGTGGTGACACTGACAGGACCCCAGGGAATGGCCTGAAGTTGTGTCAGGGCATGTTTAGGTTGGATATGAAAAAAAATGTTCTTCCCCCAGAGGGTGGCTCCCCATGGCAGTGGTCACAGCCTGAAGAGAGTTCAGAAAACACTTGGACAATGCTCTCAGGCACATGGTGTGACTGCTGGGGCTGTCCTGTGCAGGGACAGGAGCTGGACTCAATGATTCTTGTGGGTCCTTTCCAACTCAGCTTATTCTGTGATCCTGTGATTCCTGTGTCTCTCACTGCTGTTTCTAGTCCCATTTTCTGGCTTGTTGATGCCTTGCTTTGATGAAGTCATAGCCCTGCTCTGCTGGTTTTTGACAGGCTCCTGAGAAATCCCTTAAATTCCAAACACAAAGAATACCCTCGAGAAGTCCATTTAAACAGTGGCTGTCTGTTATCTATTTGTAATCAAAGCGGCAATGAAGAGGGCATTTAACTGTTTATTTATTTAGGTAGATGTGACTAAAAACTGTATCCATCAAATTCAGTCAGGTAGTAAGGTTTGTGGTTTTGTTTGCTAGCCTGTCAGCTGCAGGACATTATAATAATGGCAGTTGGTTTAAAAAGACTGTATTGCTCTGCTGACAAAAAGTGTGTAACCAATCCTATACTTCAAGTGCAGCTCTGGAGACAGGATTTTCTTTCAATGAAAGGCTAATTCAGTTTGCCAATAAATCTTTCATTTATCGTGATTTGAGGTGTCACTGAAGATTAAAACTCCAAAATTTGTTCAGGTAGTAATTTAACTTTAATTTTTACCTCCAAAGATGAAAGAGAGAATTCTCTTTTAAAATTAGGAAGGTTAGATAAAGAGGTAAATCACTACTGATATATGACTTGAATGTGGACTGGGTTTTTTTTTTTTCCAATTAATAAGGCTTCCTTTAAAAAATAAAGACATGAATTTGAGTAGTTAACATTAGAGATGAGCACAAGAACTGAAGAAACCAGAGCAAGTCAAAGACTTGTTCTGCTACCAATGAAGATGTAGTGATTAATCTCATATTCTCAGAATTCTGTTATCTAACCACAGTTTGCCTCCAACACTTTGGACTGAGTTATCAGGTCTCTCTGCATGACAAATGATTGCTGTGCCAGACCTTTGATCAACCCTCCTCTAACCAAAGCTGTGAAGAAAATCAGAGGAAGGAGGTAAAGTTTCTGTAGAAACTGCTCCTGATAAACAACAGTTCACCACAGGATCGAGTGGCATTTCTTCTCTAAGTGAAGCCATTTCAGAAGCAAACAGGAGAAAGCTGTCAGGTAGTCCATCTACATGAGTCAGAAAATTAATTGCTTTGCATCAGAGGCTATTTCCAACTAAATCGTAACGAGACAGGGCCAAGTCCCTGCATCTCAGAACTGTGCTGCCTGTTGAAATACTCTAATTGACTCATTAAGTCTGACCACACAGGGCTTGTCATCAACTCCAGAGAGACATTAGAGAGTGCACCTGAGTGATGCTCCTCTCCCAAAACATGATGGAGGGCAATGCACTCATCACCAGCACTCACTCAGCACTGCATCAGGGTGAAGACAAAATGGCAAAGTGTTCACAGGCTGTGGAAATGCTCACAGTTCAAAACAGATATTCCCTGTCCTCCCCAGGAAAAGAGATGTTTGGATGACAGCACTGCATAGGTTATCTGTACCAAGACTATACCAAGGTACAGCTAGATGAAATTCTCTGCCAGGAAATTTACTCAGAGTACTCTTTGAATATAACTCATTGGTGATACAGCACTGATTCCCTACAGGCAGTTGAAGGAAGTTGGAAAACCCTTGTGTCTGTAAAGTGGTACTGAGGACTGGCTACCATTCCTGACACTAAAAAGAACATGGAAGCACTTAGGAAAAAAAAACCAAGAAACAAAAAAAAGCCCCAGCAGCTGAGGATGAACTGTTATCAGGACTGGATTCTTTTATTTGTAAGACCCAGGGGGTAGGAAAGTGAGTGGAGTCTCACCATGCCACAGGGAGTTTAAGGAGGTATCCTGCTGTGACAGATTTATAGTTCTCCAATCAGAGGAATTCCGGGTAATGCTGTTCTGTGCTTCCCTGAGTTGATAAACCAGCCCTGACTGCTGCAGAGATGGAGCTGCTCTCTTCTGCACCCTTACTTCTCAGCTATATTTGGGGTAGATACTACCACTTCCTACTGAACAAGCCAGCTTTTCTGTCTGGAGTGTCTGGAAGGTAGATTCATGTTAGCCCTGTATGGAGACTTATGTTTTCCCCCCACTTTCCACCCCTTCCATTCCCCCCTCCTCCTCCCCCCACCCCCAAATAATCCTTATTAGGAGTTCAAATTTGGCAAGAATGTACCTATCCAAAGTGAAATAATTATTTCATACCTTCTGGTAGCAGATCTCAAAATCCTTTCCATACCAAAGAAGGTACTTTAAGGAGGTGAATCTACTTTAGTTATTATTTTAATTTTCCATCCACTGCCACCTTGCTGCAGTACAAAACATCAGGGCAGACACAGTCCTTTCTCCAGGATATCTGATAAGGACAGGGCATGTGGCAGATGGGGGCATCTAACATCTATCTCATAAAAAGTGAAAGAAGCAGCATTTCTCCATGGATTTTGTAATGCTAAGCAGATACAGTTCCTTTTCTGCAGGGAAAGGTGAAGGATGTTGCTGTTGATGAAAGACTGGTTGTTATGGATCATCTGCCACGTTGGTGCTGACCAAGTAGAAACTTCAGAGACTACAACAGCCAGTTTCTGTAATTCACCTCTCCCATGCTGCCATCACATCTGTGGATCTCTGCTCCTGTATGCCACAGGTTGGATACTTGGGTTTGTGAGCTCTGTGTTGGTGCATTTAAAGTGGAATCAAAGTGAAAGTTTCTTTAGCATAAAAAAATTTTGTAGTGTTGTACCTATAGCCATACACGTAATAGGGCACTGTACATAACAAAGCACGGTCTATTTCCTTTGCAGCATGTAAAAGAATCTTGCAGGTGAAACTTGTAAACCACTGCATCTCAGCTCATCTAATTAACTTCATTTCCCTCTATCTACAATAAAGCTGCTTCAGTCCCACACAATGTGTGGAGAGTATTCATCCCATATATACATTTTTCTGCTCAGTCAGGCTTGGAGTTAATGCAGTATCTTTCATTTTTCTGAACAACTGAGATAAATGAAAATAAGACAGTCACCTACCCAGCTGGGTCTACAAACATCCTGTGCCTTTGACAGTTCTGTACTGATGTGTGTTGTGCATATGCTGATACAAAGTTTTGGTCTGGCAAACTTTCAAAAATCAATAGAACATTTTTTTTTGTTTCCTTTTGAAGTTCCCAAGCTACTAAAAGTGTATTTCGTTGACAATATTCTACTGTCACTTTAAAATATTTTTTGATTTTCAGTGGTAAAGATTTTATCTATATATGGCTTTCAGGCAGCCAGCAATATCTGGGCATTGATGTTTGTGTTCAAATGACCAGAGAAAAGTGCTTTCTAATATTGTTTTTGTGGGTTTTTTTTATATTAATAAGGCTGCTGGTGTACAACCTGCTGGCTTTAAGGAGACTGATGAGGAACATAACAGGGTACAGGAAAATCAGAAGACTCTTTTAAGAAAATGCACATCATAAAACCCCAGGAAAGCAGTATTGTGGAAGAGAGAAGCAAGTTTCTTGCAGTAGGATAAAGAAGCGTACTAGTGTTCCTTGAAATAAATTGGACTATTTTTTTTTAATATAAAATAAATAAATATGTATGCCCAGGTATGCATTTATTTTACTAAACAAAAGAAATGAAAGTTTTCTAAATTGCTGGGCACTTGGAAATGAAAAGTTCAGAGTTTCTTGTAGTCTGCTCTTGCAGCCCAACAGGCTGCATAATGACTTTTGGCACCCCAATTAAGCATCCTGAGCTAGCAATAAGTTATGGAACACTTATTGTGTTATGGGACACTTCTCAGGTTGCCCAGAGAAGATGTAGATGTCCCATCCATGGATATGTTTAAGATCAGATTGGATGTGTCTCTGAGCAACCTGGTAAGGTGGAAAGTGTCCCTGTCCACGGTGGGGTTGGAATGAGATGATTTTTAAGGTCACTTCCAACCCAAACCGTTCTCTGATTCTATGATTAGAATAAACACACGAGGTGAAATTTTTCATCTCTTAAAATGACAGTGTTATGTGCTCACCTCTGTGCCCATTTCATCAGGGATAAAATTCTGCAACTGTCCTGCATATGCAACTTTGCACTTTAATAAATGCTGTAGAAATTGTTGCTTTTTAGCCTGCCAGTCCCCTGGCTCTGTTCCCAGTATCTGGAAATATGATGGCTGTCACATCTGCCCTTATCTCAGCGTCATGACCTCTTTAGACATGAAAATGCTATGTAAGATATCACTTTTCTTTGAAAAGAGCTTCTGGGGAGAATCAGATGCAAACAACTACAAAGTCAGCCTGGTGAGAAAAAGCAAATGCCAAAAAAGCTGGGAGCATGCATTACTTCAAAAGCACATTGTCAACACACTATCTCAGTAAGTCTAGTATGTTGACAGGTAGAAAATCCCTCTCAGTTTACAGGCAATTGAACAATTATTTTTCAAGAAATGACAAGCTACTGAACTGCATGATGTTCTGCAAGAAAAAAACAGCACGAACCTGAGGATTATGCGGGGAAAAGGGGCTGTAAGGGGACAGATTCTGACAGGCTGCAGGAGACTATATATCAAGAGAAAAAATAAAATTTCTGTATCATAACTCCAACTCTGGATACAAGAGGTAAACATGATGCTGAAGCAATACATCACATATTCAGGACACCCTTCTCAATCTAGAATATTGAATATTTTGAGTTCTGTCTGGAAACCGGGTTTTCCTGGATCTTCTGCAAGTTTTGGGTTTTTTATGACAATAATTAGCTTAAAAATGAAGGCATTATCTTTGCATCTCAATTTATTGACTGATGAGACTGAATGCTAAAACCCAGAACATCACGCTGTGATTGACCAGTAGAACAAAAAGCTTTTGGCTTCTAGGATGATGGACTATCTCTATAAAAGCAGTTATTGGTTAATGAATTACATTTCTAAACAATATTTTATTGTATAGTTTTCAATTATCTGTCCTGGGTACAGGACCAGTTCAGTTTCCAGCTTTTGTGAAAGAATTTAGAAACACATTCTCTGTCAAATCAAGTCAATATGAAAAATCTCACATCCCTGACTGAGGTATTGCCAATCTCAATTGGGTAGGGCTAGAAAACGAGCCAGAGAAGAGGTCCAGGATTAGAATAGCAATTCGAAAAATAAATTAAAAGAATGAAAAAAAGGATAAAAATTGCTTATTTTTCAAATCTGCCTTGCATGAAAGTCCAGCTGTGAAATAGTGTCAACACAGAATTGTTTTTGTTCCAAGATATGGAAAAGATATACCCTGCAAAACTAGAGGGGAAAGCACCTTCTGATGACTCCCTTAACATCAACATGTTGAAGTGCTTTTTACATCTAGAAAGTGTCTCTTGCTTCCAGAGGTGATGGTGTTAATGCCTAAAACCTAGAATATTGTGCACTATCAACAGGAACACTCACGTGCAGCACACTTTTCCTTGTGAGGTCACCTTAAGGCATCCCATTAGATGCACATGATGTCCAGCTGGAAGTTTGATGTGCTGGTAATTTGTAGGATTAGAAGGATGAAAAAGATGAACAGGTGAAAAAAAAGGAAATATGAGTTTAAAAAGCCCAAGAAATGTCAAAGAAACAACAACCCCCAAATAAGCAATTTCCAATATGAATCAATTTGGAATAAACTATTGAAATCCTATGCTGGAGGCACTGAAAAGTGAAAAGCAGTGCAGAAAGACATTACCCTTTTATGGCTGCTTCTCCTACTTTGTGTTTTAATATGTTCTCACTCATATTTTTATTAAAATCTTTTCTTTTTTTAAAACAAACCCTTTGCAAGTGAAAATTCCATTCAAAGACTCCTAATAGCCATGTCAGGGCAGTATTAGGTCCAGAGGCTGACACCTTGGCAATAAGGATGAATATGAAAACAGGGTCCTCACTATGGGCTACCTCTGCCTCTTAGTGACATTTGTAAGGTTGAGAAGGGTTCCTAAGAGCATTAGGGATACATGAAAGAAGAGAGACAGGGGATTAGCCTGAGACAATGCAAGGATAAGGTTTGTCAAATAATGAAGCAGATGACTCAAGAAGACTGCAGATCTACATATAATTCTGACAGGGAAGGGCAGGAGCAGGAGTTTAAGAAGTGTGTCACCATCTCCCACCTCCCAGCCCAGCTGATAAACCAAAAAAAAAAAAAAAAAAAAAAAAAAAAAAAAAAAAAAAAAGAGCAGATTTAAAATTAAAGCATGCTGCCAAGGACCTGAACTGGGAACAGGTTGTAGGCTTTATATAAATCTTCTTAAGACCTTAGCAGAGAGTAGCATTTGAGAGTCTGGAAATATTACATGTGAGGATTTTTTTTTCTCTCATTTAGATCCTGAGCTTTTTTAGGCTCAAAAGACTTAACTTTTCAAGGGGAGTATTGGGCAAGTGGAGAGGTATGAAAACGGTCATGCTATCTGGTATCCTTTAAAAAGGAATCCAGCATCCTCACTGACAGCACAGCTCTCTCAAAGCCTATCACCTGGAGACAGAATTTATCCCATGTTCCATTATGAATTTCACTATGAATATCACCTGTGTATTTTCTGAAACTCTAGAAGTAGTTTTTATTTATCAAATCCATGCATGTGTCTGTCTATGTATGAAAAATAGAAAATTAATTATGTTCCATAATTAACAGAAACTTCAGGTCAGAAAATGGGGTTTTGTATTCTCAAAGGCTTATCCTATTTGAAACTTCTGGAGATGTAACTTTGGAAATAGCGCTGAGGTGAAAATTTAACTTAATTTTTCAGGGGACTCATCAGCTTCAGAAGGCCAGGGATAGAAAAGGGCCCTGGCTTTACAGGACAGTTCTGACCACTCCCTCCTGCTCCAAGCTGTCTCAGAGCTCATGTGACGTAGGTTAATCTAGAGACAAAAACACAGTGAAAAAGTCCTCCAGATCAGTGAGATTCACAAAGATAACATTCCCTTATACTGGAGGAATGAGCACATTTTTACTAACCCAGTTGTTGAACAGGCAGCCCCAAACACATGAAGATTTCAGAGACCTCCAGAGCTCCTGCAAGAGAGAGGAGACCTGTGTGCTTTCCCAGTAATAACTGCAGCACCATGAAGGGCAGGGTGTTCAAAGAGAACATTTTGGGGCCTTAAGAAAGTCCCACTTTGCATAGCTTTGCTTATGGTCTCTTATGTTCTATATTGTTGATAAGAAAACTGCTTTCTTTGGAAAAGACAATGGGAAATGATACAACAAGCTCTGAAAAGAATGCTGCATCCCAATTCTGCAATGAGCAGAGTATTGTGTTCAATCAAGGATCACATTTTTGTGACTGTAAAAGAGCTCTTTCCTATGCTATTAAATTCTTCAGTGCCTGTTCAGGAATAGAGTGAAAAAGTGAAGCAGAAACCTGAGTCTGACAGCTATTTAGATGCTTCTGGCTGAAAATATTGCCTTCAAAAACCCCCTTCATGCTCTTATGTTGCTGACCTGTGAACCATTCCTCTCACTTCCACTGGCTACTATTTTTCTACTAAGAGATCTATTTTCCAAATTCAAAAAGTTGTTATTTATTGGAAACTTACGTAGTTTTTGCTATGATAGTGATGGTGCAGTAACACAAACGTAATACAATAGAATTTTTTAAATTAATGTTTAATGGATAACCATTCCATTCTGTATTAATTCATAGTGCAGGCAATATTTTAATATAGGCAATGCTAAAATAGAGGGGGAAGACATAGATTCTTCTGTTGTAAAGAAATAAAAAAATAAACTGTACTTGTATGATGTTTATTTTACTTCCTCTGTCCTTTCTGTATTTTGTTTTTGTTTCAACTGCCACCAGTCAGTGGTACTCGTATAACTCACACTCTCATCTATGCATTTGCAAGATATGTAAGCAATAGAACATTTTATAAACAAGTCTTACATCAAAATGAAAAGGAAAAATGGGAAAGAACTGCTACTTTGCAGTGAGAAAGTGAGAAAGTAAGGAAGGGAGAAGAAATTAAATTGCTCTCTAAGGTTTCAAGTCAGGTTTCTTCCTAAACTTCTGAAAACCCCACTCCAGGCCTACCAGTGAACATGTCTAGAAGTGACTACATGAGCAGCGTAATTATGGGAAGGTGCAGGCTAGAGCTGAAAGCTCACAAAGAATTCAGATAAATGAGGAAATACACAGGTGAAGGAAAAGACAACCTTCTAAAAATTCCTTTGAAGCACTACTCCAGTACGATATTATTTTTACTTTTGGCTCTCCGGATCTTCGAGAAGAAAACACCATCTGCTAAGAGCATAAATGGAGCAGCGAAATAAAACTGTATCTGGAAAACAAAAGCTATATTCTGTAGTCGTGCTTGTCTGATGCTTTCTTCTCTGATGCTTTCAGGTTCCCCTTAAAATTATTTCCATAGTAGTTCCATGCAACGATTGACTGCTCCATTGAGCTCACAGTCATTCTCCCACTGCCTCTTTCTTATCACTTGAATAAAAAATGAACCTGTGTGTTGCTGGTTTTGCCCTCGTGATGTCCCAAAGAGGTAGATAGCCTATACTTGCCATTTTTTTCGGTACATGTTTTCCCTGTCTTCTTGAGAAAGGTAATTTCTCAGGCAAAGCAGAAGATACAGCACACTACTTTTATTTATGGACCTTGATTATATTGTGTGTACTTATGGAGGAAAAGTTTAATAAATGGGAATTACAAGATACGTTTCTTATACCTAAGGCAAATGACAGAGTTGCCAGAGAATTAAATGCTTCCTTCATGTTAAGAATAGAAAACTGGTAGGCAGTTGTCTGTTGCTCACTGACCCATGATAGTTTAACTGGCATATAGTGATACTTTTGCCTCAAGGATTATTCTTGAATGCCACATTTAATTGCTGTGGCAAACTATGGATAGCCTAGAAATGCCCCGAGACCTGCTATGTACACTACTCCAAACACACACAGTGCTATTCACTCAGAGATACATCAAACTCAGGAGGCCAACCTCATCCACCCTTTTCCTCTCCTTGTCCTTTATTACACTTTCTGGTGAGTTTTTAGTCTTTGGATTGCTTTCTCTACACACTTTCTCCCCTCCCATAGCCTGCCTGTTATTCTCCAACACTGTTTTCTTACCAGTAATACCTGAAGTGACACAGAGCAGCAGTGCTTTGGGAGTATGTGTTGGTTTTTTATCAGTAGAGATTTTGAGACTTTTTAGAAGTTTGTTTCCTTACTCTTCTCTCCTCCTTCACTAATCCTGTTACCTACCCATCATTGGCTGCAGTTTGAGAAGGAAATCCGTAGGATTAAATGATCTCCCATTCTCTCTTCCTGAACCCTGCCTGAAACAGCAAGCCCTAGCTATTTGGAAAACCATGTTGAAATCTCATTTTTCTCAAATTCTTTTTCTTTTATCTTCCCTCATTGCAGAAGTCTGAGACATGCTCTAAACTAATGCTGCCATGACATTGTCTCAGACTGCATCTGGTGTCCTCCCTTTTCCTGAAATTTAAAGGTGCACCACTGACATCTTTCTCCATCATGGACATTTCAAATGAGTAGGGAAGAGCAACTAAACCATCAGACAGATTTCACTGAGCAAGGGTCAGTCCAACATCTGCCTTGTGTACACAGTGCCTGGATAAACACTGATATATTCAGCACTGATGGATTCTGATGCTGCCATCATAATTTCATGTATTTTGCAAACAAAGAGCTCATAGATGAGAATCCAGGGATTAGCAGGGCATATGGATTTGTTTTTCCTTTTTGATGCAGGTGGTTAATCCTCCTGAAGATTTTTCTGAATTTTTTTCATGTAGCTGATCTTTCTCTGCTTAGCCAACATATATTTTTCAAAAAATGTTTTATACAAAACTATTTATAGTAATGTAAAATACTCTAACTGTTTAAAGCACTCTTACAGACTGCTTACTTCTCTGGGCAATATGTTAGATTTTCAAAAATATTGTAGGCATTTTTATTTCATGACAAATCCTAAGATTTTCAATCCTATCTTCTGAAAACAAGGAGTATTTCACTTTATATTTTTGGAAAGCTTTATTTTAATAGAGAAAAAGCTCTAGGTTGTAGTCTTTTAAAAATGTGTCAAAATAAAAATCTAGCAAAGACAAGATAATAGCCAAAACTTTCTTGTATAATATCATCCACTCCATTATCCATTCCCTTATGGCATATGCATTAAAATATCTGCCTATTCTTGTAATTCAATCTAATTATGCAGCAGCTTCCTAGGAAATGTTTTTCACGGAGTAAATTGTTATGGAAAGCAATTGTTGGCTATCACCGGTATTTCTGTCCTCAGTGCTGTTTTACATTCTTGTCTACAAACAGAATTTTTAAGTGAAATAATGTAAGGGTATCTTCCCATGCAAAAACATGTACTAATCCAAGAAATGAGAAAATGTAAGACTTCTGGTATTATATTTGACTTCTGCTGTTTTAACTTTTGAGCCTGGTGGTTAAACATTGCCTGACTTACCTGGTTATAGTGATCTCGGGCTTATCAAAAAGACAGATTGGGTTTAATAAGATTGGGATATTTGAATGTGTTGGGGTTTTTTTAAGTAAGTGTGTCTGCAAGTAAGGGAAAATGCATTTTTTTACTGTAAGGAAAGTAAAGATTTAAAAGTTTTGTGGGCTGTAAGCAGCACTTTTAAAGCTGCTGGTAGGGAACATGATACAGTTGTATTTTTATTTTTAAAGAGATAGGTGAGAGTGAAAATACAAATCCTGCAGGCTTTTGATAATACTTACTGATGTCAGAAGATATGTTAATTTTACATTAGCTCACTTCTAGCTTTTGTGCACTTCGTATTATCACTGAAAACTGTTGCCAGAGGCAACTGGCAGCAGACATGGCCTGTCTTATCTCTCTGCCATGGTTCCCCTCCTATATGGTTTTAATTTGGGGTTTTTAAAGCATTTTGGAAAGCTAGCTAATTGAAGGGTATATACAACCCAAGTACTGGGCTGGTTGTGAGCGCTCAGAATTTAAATAAGGAGTTCCCCAAATCCCCCACCTCTAAAGGCAGGCGTTAATCCAGAGAACAGAGACTCACCACTCTGATTTTGCTGCAGCCCCTACTGGGTAACACAGGTGTATTCAGTAGGAACTGCATTTCCCCAGGGAGAGGGAAATGCAGCCTTATGTGCAGCTGCTGTCCAGAGGCTTTATTAGCAAAATTAAGATCCTACATAAAGATAAAGCATAAATTGTGGGAGTTGTCTACAAAGTGTAGAGAATTGTCAGAGGGTGGGGGGGTGTTTATCATGTTCAGATTCAGGATTCAAGGAGGAACTTGATTTGTTTTAGAGCCTTCAGCAATGGAAAAGACAGAAACTTTGCAGACAGACTGTTGAAGGAAAAAGAAAATTCATGGAGAAGTGTTTGCTCAGTAGTTTACATTGCAATTACATATGATACCTGTTCATAAGTACAAATAGGCTTGAAATAGGATGGCTGCTGATGGACATCTCTTCCTGCTTGAGGCATTCATCATAAAAGATTGAATTGCTTTATACATTTAATTTTTCACACGACAAGTTAATAGAAAGGAAACCAAACCATAAAAAACAATATAAGCATAAAAAAGGTTAAAGGACATCGTTGAATTACCTAGTGTTAGTTTCCCAGACTCTTTTAATCTTTCTGTAATTTGCATTGCCTGATCACATCATACTGAGATGCCAGAGCTGAGAATCTCTTCAGTTTGTTTTAAAAGGTTTTGTTGTTTTACAAAGCCAAAATGCAAGAGTGTACAAGGTGTAGGTGGCAAGGTGAGGACAGAGGGCACTGCAAGGGTGACCCCTGTGGGAAGGGAGCAGGGGCTGCTCTGGGCCTGACAGCCCCAGTCAGCCCCAGGGGGGAGAAAACACCTTTCACTCCCCATGGCATTACAAACAGAGTGACTAAAGTTTGCTAGTGGATCTATGACTGTAAAGGAAGTCAAAACAAGGAGGCACCTGTGAAAGGTATTCAGGCTGTGATACAATTTTAAGTGGTCCAAAAATGACGGTGGCTATCATGTTATTCAGCTGCAGCTCTGTACCTGTTCTGAAACATTTCGTTTGGAAATAGAAAGAAAAAAGTTTGTTCTTAGTTCAAATTATCTTATTTTCTTCACTTGTGATTTTCCACAATATAGATCTGATCAACTAAAAGTGGCATTGAAAAAGTAATTCATTCAAATCACTGCTTTCTTGTTACCTAACTGGGTGATCTTCTGCAAAACTAATGTTTCACTTTAACATATACATAAGGAAACTAGAAACTACTCAAGAACTCCAACCATTCATTATTGCAAAGGGAAAATCAAAGAATCACAAAGTATTGGTATTATCCTACTCCCAGTTGCCCATGTCTACCTGAGACATTTCTGGCCCAATTTTGCAATCTACTGAAGAACTCTCAATTCTGGTTCCAGGAATTATTATCTGCAATAATTAGTATTATAAAGTTAAAAACAACTTTTCAAAACCCAAATCTTTGTTCTAATTGTAACTTTTTGTTCAAAATTCACATTTTCATTTTTATTTCTATATGTCTGTGTTTAATTGCCAAAATTAAACTATTATATTGAATTCAGCAGAAAAAATGCTCATCCTTTAAACCAGAGCTATTACAAATTCTGCCAGAACAAAAATTGCCAACAGGTTTAGGAGACCAACTCTTTGTTTTTTTCATTCACACAAGTAGCTTTGACTAAGTTTAATGGAGCTCCTCATAGAATTAAGAATCACATGACTTGGATATTACAGGTCACAATGATGAAAGCTTATTTAAATTGTGGGTTAGGAATCTGGAAAAATTTCCACATTGCATTTTAGGAAGGAGTATTTTCTAAGATGTATCTTAAATTGTGTTGTAATATTACTTCTCGGAGTTAAAAATGTGTTAATAATTAAGAGCGGAAAAGTACATGTCCCTGTCACATTTTATTATGAAGCAATTTTAAATATTTTTAATTAAAATCAAATAGTACATCAGGAATAATTAGTCTGCAGTTATAACACATATCTGTTATGTTGTCTCTAATGAAAAAGTAGCTTGAAATTGTGTGAAATATATAATGAGTTCTGCACACTGAAGAGCAAGGCAGCCTCAGCTACAGTGTTCAATCACTTAGTCTTTCCAAAAGGACTTTTTATTGTTACATATTGAATTTTTATCTTTTCTAAGTATTTATCTGTGTCAGCAAATGTGTTAAAGATGGCATGGAATTACATCTTTTATATTGGGCTGAATTTTTTGTGATATTCCTTAGTTCATGAGGGCATTATTTATGTGGTCTTTAAAATAGTATGTTGGAAAAGACCTTTGAGATTATTGGGTCCAACTTTTGACCAAACACCATCATGTCCAGCAAACCACAGCACCAAGTGTCACCTCCAGCTGTTTTTTGAACACTTCCAGGGGTGGTGGCTCTACCACTTCCCTGGCCAGCCTGTTCCAATCCTTAATTGCCTTTTCAGTGGAGAAATTCCTCCGATGTCCAACCTGCACCTTCCTGGTGCAGCTTGAGTCCATCTCCTGTCATCCTATTAATTTGCCTGGGAGCAGAGCTTGACCCCCACCTTGCTTTAACCTCCTTTCAAGGAGTTTAGAGAGTGGATAAGGCTTTCCCTGAGCTTCCTTTTCTCCAGGCTGAGCACTCCCTGCTCCCTCAGCTGTTTGTCACAGGACTTGTGCTCCAGACCCTTCCCCAGCTCTGCTGCCCTTCTCTGGACTCGGTCCAGCCCCTCAATTCCTTTCTTGTAGTGAGGGGCCCAAAACTGGACACAGCATTTGAGGTGTGGCCTCACCAGTGCCCAGCACAGGGGGACAATCCCTGCCCTGGCCCTGCTGCCACACCATTGCTGATCCAGGCCAGGCTCAGAATAAGCTATCTGTTAAATATCTTATTTAGCTCAAGAATAAGATATCCAGAGTTTAGTCCTGTGTCTGTACATAGTTACACCCTTTGTCTTGCTTTGTTTCTCATCCAAAGCTGTTGCTTTCTACTCCTCCACACGCTCAGGTTTCTCTCCTATGGAAACCTAGACAAAATGTAAGTGGGATTTTCTGCATGTCCTGATCTTACCCAAGTGTGGAGACAGGGTCTTTTCAGGACAGGAATCTCCCATGTGCTTTGTGCTCACCACTCTGGTTACAGCTTTGGGTATCTAAGCACTGCAGATAAGTGTTGAGACCTTGAATTTTATTTTATATTCTATTGGAAGCAATTGTAAAGAGCAAAGGATGAGCTTAATGTGCTCCCAGAAGCGGTGCTGCCAAGGAGACGTGTGGTTACATTCTCTATTAGCTGCAGTTTCCCAAGAGTTCTGCTGCTCAAGAGAAAAAAATTCAAGGCCTCAACACTTTTAGTTAGTGTGTGCACAGGCACATGGCAGCTGTGCAGTCAGAACATTTGACCAAGAGAAAATTTCTCCTATTTTTTCACTAGGCACAATCCTTTTGTGCTGAAACTCCAACTTTTTAATTTAACCTTGTATTATTTGACTTCAAAAAATGAGACTGAACCCACTACATTTTCTGCTTAACATTTGTAATTGTTTCTAGTTAAATCTTTTGAAACATCGGAAGCAGACTGGAAGGTCTGATGAAATTAATAGCAAGGATTATGGGTGGTGGTTTGTATTTAAGAGTGATATTTTGCTAGCTGTGTGAATTTTTGCTGCGTGTGATCCTTGGAGAGCTGCAAATGGAAACACACACACTGCCCAGCAGGATCACAAGAAACAGGGAAGGAATTTCAGAGAAGATGAATGAAGGCCCCTCCCAGAGTAGTGATGTATGAGGCAACTTCTCACTTTCACTAATATTTTCACAAATTCTTGACATAAAAACAAACAAATCCATAGAAGTAGCTACTAGGCAGTACTACCAAAGTCATTCCAGTAGCCAGTTTTTCCTTGTGTGTTTTATTTCTTCTGACAGTAAACTAAAGAAACCCAAACCCATCATGTCAAGAATGCAGTCAGTCCTGCTGCCACCATAGTGGTTAGACTGAGGAAGGGAGTGCAGCAGGGAACAGAGAAATTGATGATTTGGGTTATAAAACTCTGGCATACTTAGCATGTATAGGCCAAATCAATGTGTTTTCTACATTTGAAAGCATAGAGTAAGTTATTTTCAAGTTACAGAAATATAAGCTTTAAGTTTCTGAACTTTTCAAGATGAAAAATATGGTGGAGATAGAATACAGGTTTTGATTAATAACCTGGAAAAAACAGCCAAACAAAAAAAAATCTCCATGTTTTCACACTTACAGGCCAGAAATATCCAAATTTAGATTTATAGTGATTATCTTTGAGTTAAGGAAAATCCCAGACTCCTTAATTAATATAATGTTGCTGTTCAGCCTGCCATAGTTCACTGCTCTGACTAGCAGGATATTTGGCATTGAATTTAGCCTATCAAGCTCAGAAATCAGGAGTTTTATCTGCCAGGTGACAAATGGTAATGGAAAGGAGGAATATCAGAGACAGCCCTGGAAGAAAAGTAGCTGACACAGAGAGCTGAGGCAGCACTGACATGTTGGCAAACATATGCTTGCGGTGAGAGTGAATTCAGGAACTTAACTGCAAAATTCTTCATTCACTCCTCAAACATGTCATGGAAATATAATTCAGCTCAATAATGTGGGGTTTTTTCTTTTGCAGTTTTCATCCTTCTATAAAGAACATATTTTAAAACACCATTCTTACCTTTTCTATTTTTCTTTCTATTAGAGAAAAACAAAATGAAGTTTTGTTTCTATCACTCACTTCTGAAACATCGTGTACATACAATAATTCTGACATCATGGTCATGTCTCATTTTTGTGTTTAGAAGGAAGGTATTAATACACTCACATTCCTCCAAGGAGCATTTGTAGTTTAAATTCATTCTCCCTTGACACTCACCTATGCATTTTCTTCAAGTTGCTTTGAGTTTTGCTGGCTTGTCACTGAGATCACCTAGACATTGGTAGAGATAAAACATATCCTGTTGTTAAATAATTCCCCATAATAAAATAACACATAATAATGGCATAGAGATTGATTTTTTTCTGTCAGTCAGGAGATCATGGATGATTGAAAAAATGAGAAGATACATGGTAAAAAAAAAAAACAACTAGAACTCTGAGGTAGTAAAAACTCATGCTTGTGCTATTTGGTATTCACCAGCTTCTCTCAGACTCCTGCTCTGTGCTGTCAGTCAGTAGCTCCTTTGCTCAAAGGTTTCCTTTTTTCCCCAGCTGTGCACATGTGAAAGTTCTCCATGCTGTAACATTTTCATCATCTCAGCACTAATTTTGTAGCAGTAATAAGTTCATAATATGAAAAGGGAAGAATCTAGTAATAATGTTTGGTTTTGTTTTTTTTTTTTTTTTAAATCTTGAGTGTGGACAAGGCTCAAACTTCTCAATGGCTTACGTACTTTCTAAACAAGTTCCGGAGTTATGTTACTGCATTTTTATTTTTGCCAGAGATTCCAAGGGAACACCTGCATGACTCTTGTATATAACAAAACCATAAATAAGTAGAAAAGCTTTGGTTCTGTATGGCTTTGATTGTGTGGTGTGGCTGGCATCTTCAAGAAATGATGGGGTAGATGGAATCCCATCATGGCCTGGACATAATGGAAATGTCATTACCATTGGAGTTGCCAAAGTGAAGATTGAGTACAGGTGTAACTCACTATTTGTAGAAATGCATACACAGAGGCACTGAGGAAAAATTTTTCCCAGGTAATTTAAAAAACATAGCATTCTGTAATTGATCCTTGTGGGTCCCTTCCAACTCAGCATATTTCTATGCAATCAAACTCTTCTAGATAATTAAAGACAAAAGGCAATGTTTTGAGAACTCATCCATAGTGCATGGGTGTGCAGAAAAGGTGCAGAAAAATGTGTGGTAGTTCACTAGCAAAAACAAAATATGATTGTTGTGGAGGACAAAATATTTGGTTAAAATTATTGCAACCTTCCGCATTTCCACTTCAGTGTTACAATCTCATATGTGACACTACGGACAAAGAAACTTAAACATGTTGCCCTTTAACTGTACCTTTGATTCACTTTCACTGGAATTCAAATTTTTTCTGTGGTAACCAATCAAACATTAGAAGATACATTCACTTCACTATCATCTTCTGCACAGAGCCTTAGGGAAGCTTTTTTTTGAAAAACATAGTGGAGAGACAGGCTGCTCTCTTTGGGGCATTTTCACTATAGAAACTGTGGAAATTTTGATGTCTTTCCCAGGAAATTATCTGCAGTATTTTAGAAAACTCATTTAATTGCAATATATTTAACAAAATCAAATGCACACTTTCTAGTTCAGCAAAACCAGAACAAAATTGATGAGAAGGTTGGAATATGACGTAACACACCCCCAACACACTTTTTTCTCTGTAAATATCATGCTGAGTTATTCAGGATATAAGGTAACAGGGTAGATGATAAGTGGATCTGCTTGCATTATGATGGGGGACCACCCCACAAATTGTAATTATACCTGGCTTCAAAATTTCATGGTTCCTCTTTTAGTTGTTTTTTGTTTGTTTACTTATTAATGCATGTGTGTATTTTGCTTTGTTTTTTTCTTTTTCATCTCCATCCTTGTAGCTTTTTTATTTGGAGCTAAGGAGAAGCTGTGTGGCCTCTTAGCACAAGCCAGAGTTCCACCTTCTGTGCTAGTACCTGCTGTTTGTGCTGTTGATCAAAGCCAAAAGGAGGCACTTTGTTGCCAAAGTTCAGGTTTTTGTCATCAGCCCTGTGACATCTCTTGTTTCTGCTTCAAAGCACCACAGTGTGGAGAGGGAGCTCTGTGGGCCAGGGTCCTCTCAGTGTGTCAGGGGTGGCTGGTGGCAGGAGAAGTGGTGCCCTGGGATCCTGGGATGTGCCTCAGCCCCAGAAATTTCAGCCTCTGACCCATGGAACAGGGTTAGTCATTTTCCACCACAGGGCCATGCTGGAACTGCTCCAGGAGCAGCTGTTGGGAGGTAGAACAGAGCCTAAGGCTCTCCAAAACCTGGGAACTCCTCCCTTATTACTGTGCCTGAGATTCCCAACCTTATTAGTGCCTGCAGGGCATGAGCTGAAACCTCTCAGGCAGAGGTGCCTGCCCAGAAGCACAGATTGTCGGTGCAGTCACCTGAGCCTCTAGAGTTTTTGATGTGGGCTCTTTGCTCATCTCCACCTAACACAAACATTTTTAATAACAGAGCTATATGAATGGAGGAATGAAGAAAGGCATTGACATTAAAATGAACAACATAACATAAAGGCAGTTTTTTCCATCCCTCTAAGTAATTTGCATTAGTGAGAATTTATAGCAGTACAGGTTTCTGCTGTATTACAACAATCCTTAGTATGAGAGCCTGCACACTGAACATTGGTGAAATAACATCTTCAAGGGTGTACCATTATACTCTAAGTGCTAGTATTATTTTAAAAGAAACCATGTTGCTTTTAACATTTTCATTATGCATAGAAGTCATAATGAGACACAATGCTGTGTTTGCTAATATGTCTCATCTGTATTTTCACAGAGGAGATTTTTAAATATTTATAGCAACAAGTGTTTATGTTCAGGAATTTTGCTTTGACAATGCAAATCCTTAAACAAAGTTGAAAGACACTTTAATTCAAAGCCTAGGAGTAAAATGCCATTATCTTACAGCCTTAGATTTTTTTGGTACCATGCATGAGCCTACATAATTGTATCTGTTTTCACCCTCCTGTGCTTGTTTCTCTGATCCTCATCTAAAAACACCTGACCCAACAGAGCACCTCACCAGCGTGGCAGTGAAATGATTGGTGTCTATTCATGGAAAATGCCTGAAAGCTCAAACTGTCCAAAACTGAGCTGAGTATCAGATTTGTAATCCCACTCTGCTGACAACTTAACTATTGCTTCTGAAAGGGCGTTTGCAGCACAGAAGGAAAAGGCCTCATGACAACCTGCACAATCCTACATAATTTACTGCCTATCTGTATAGCACAGCTTTGGCTGGCAGGGAGAGTTAGGGCTGGGAAAGGGAGATGCGTGCTGCTGCTTTGAGAAATGCAAATAAGATTAGAGTTGCCTGTGCCTGCTGAGAGGTAAATTTCTTTTCCAGAAGCTGAACACTCCTTTTTTTTTCTGAAGCAGCATCTTTGTTCGTGGGAACTGCTAGCCTGCATCCATCTGCCACACTTAAACCCTGGACCTGGTAAATAATCTCTGCATTGCGTGCAGCTATGACAAAATATGTAATGTCTTCTTGTTATACATATCTAATCTTGCTTTGGCAGTGAACTTGTGGTTTGTCAGCCTCAGTTCTTTTTCATTTATATACTTGTTTTGCTCAACACAGATGAGGGCAAAGAGGGGAGGCACAAGGGGGAATTCAGGGAGTAAACAAACTGTACCAAACAGCTGGGGTGATCAGCTTGTGAATCCAGATAAAAGATGTCATCTGCTACAGCTCACCTGATGCACAAGTGCTGCTCCTGCACTGCTGGCATGAAATGAGTATTGGCCATACACATACAGTCCAGGTGGGATAAATGTTTGAATTGATAGGGCTATTGCAACCAGCCAATTGCAGAAATTATCTATTTGATGATGTGATTTCACATCTAAAATTTACTATGGATACCCATGGCCATATTCTAGTATGCTTTGCAAATGTTGAAAGCTACTCAGTCTTCAGCTAGATCAGAAAATTCTTGGCCAGAGGACATACTGTAATAATTCTCTGGGAAATGCAAATTTTCCTGGTTTGGTTTTTAATGCAGTGTGTATCTTTCTTTCTTTTTACTGAGGAACAGCATGCTTTCAAGCAATCCAAGAGATTACCACTCTCCTAAAATACATCACGCTGAAACTGTTAAGTTGAATCTGAAATGAGTAATAAATAGGCTTGGTTTGATGACATTTAAGGGAAGATAGAGACAGTGTATCTTTTTTCAGCCTTTTTGGGAAAAGAAGGTTTGTAATGATCTCCCAAGATGCTTGTTTGAGGAAAGTTTCTATTTAAAAGTCAGGGATGCCAAGAATTTTACATAAGCGAGACTGACTTACAAATACCTCAATTATCTATCAATTCAATGAGAATCTATATTCTGCAGCCTGTCAAAGAGCTGGCCTTTACTGCAGAAGCAGTTATGGAAGGAATTGAGAGAAAATAACTAATGGTTGTTATAAATAGTCTCTACTGGTAACTTTTTTTTTTTTCCTTCCTGGACCCTTGGGAAAACAAATAAACAGTGAAATTTCAGAGCTACTTCCATCCTGGTGGTGTCAAATACCAAGATTGGGGCTTGCCACTTCTCCTGCCCAAGTTTGGCTGTGAATCCATGGAAAACCCTCTTTCCCTGTGTCTAACTGTATGTGGATGTTGTGCAGTCCTGGCTGCAGGCACTGGGGCTGTCTCATAGCTGAATATCCTCCCTCACATGGCCAGATGCAGATCTTTCTCTCTCCTTGTTCTTCAGCTCACAGAGCATAATCCTTGGCTTTCCTGGCACGTCCCCATCACCTGTTAGCACTGACAGACAAGCTGCCTCTTCTCTGGCAAGGACTCTGAGCTCCTCACAGCGCCACATTCAAGGTGGCCCAAAAAAGCCACCAGGCCATTAGGCTGCGAGCAACCAGAGCAACCCAGCAGAACAGTCTGGAGTCCACTGCCAGCCTGCTGGGACAGCTGTCCTCGGAGGATGTGATTCCAGGCACTGCTCTGCAGCCTGCCTTCGTGGGGAGCTGTGGCATCCCTGGTGCTTCAGCTTGGGGCGAATCCTCTGCTGAGGCTCTCCAAGATGCAGAGCAGAGCGTTCCGGAGAAAGCTCACTTTGTACCTAAGGGCATGAAAATGTGGCCATTAACGCCTGTCTATGTTCCAAAAATTTGTAAAAGAGTAGATTTAAGATGTGCTAACAGCTTCTGGGAAGCATTGGAATTGCTCACACTGACCAAACCCGCTTCCTACGGTACATGTTGTGCTGTGTCTCCGACTTCCCACACCCCGTGAGTGTTCCTGACTAGGTCAGCAATGTCACTGACCCAAATGATTTTTAATTCTTCTTGGAGTGCCTGAGACATTCCCACAAGATAAATTTTCTCTCTTCTGAGAATATGTGAAGTACTTGTCGAACAGCCAAGAGCACCGCACAGCCACGGGGTCGTGCATCGGGCCCCTGAAAGGAAAAAGGAATGGGTTAATCTTTGACCGCCGTGAGTCACACGATGTCCCCGCGTCCCTGGGGAAGTCAGACATCGCTAAGGAGCTGCAGAGCAAGAACCATTCCCTTTGGCACCCGAGAAAAATGAACCTCCCCCTAACGGAGAACCTGTGAGCCGAGGCGCTCCCCGACACCCCACCTCAGCCCCGCCGCCTCCCTCGGTGCCGTGAGATCCCCAAGAGCCAGCGGGGAAGGCAGCGGCTCCCTCCCTCCGGCGCTCCCCCGGCATCTCCCGCCAGGTGGAGCACGAAACCAGGGCTAGACCTTCCCGATTTCCCCGCCGTGCGGTGCTTTTTGCTGGCTCCTTTTTGACTTTCTTTCATGTTACCGGTGGTGTTCCCCCGGCCCAACCCCCTCCGCCGCCCTTAATTTTGCTTTTTTCTCGGGGTTTCAGGCGGTGTGAGACCAGAGGGGAGCCGGGGTTTGCTTCTCCTCCAGCCGCCCCCGAGCGGTGATGCGCTCCGCAGTTTGCAGCAGGTCAGCGATAAAGGGCGAAGGTAGGGAGCACACTGAGCTGCACGAATCCTCCTTCTGCACACCCATTACAGCAGGAAAATAAAATTTAAAAATTTAAAAAGGCAGGTCGTTCTCTTTGCATTAGTGGAGAAAAGAAAAGTTGGGAAATTTATTCTTGTACACAGCAGCACAAAACTCACATTAACATCTCAATAAGTCTAGATGCACTTAGGGGCTGATCCAAAGGCCATCAAACTCCATGGGAGACATTCCATTGCCTTCAAATGGGATTTGGATCATGCTGATAGAGATTGGCAAAAGCTGATATTAACAAAACAAAAAAGTTCTGACATTATCTAATAGGCTATAAAAGGATTTCCAATCCTTTTTCTGGGAACAATCCCTTTTACAGCTGATCAAATATATTCACAGCAGCCACCTTTATGGTGAAAGCTTCCAGTTAGACTAACATCAATATGGCTGAGGGACAAATGCAAATGACACCACTATTTCACCAGAATTGAAATGGAAGTTTCTTTTTGGATCATAAAACATCATCCATAATAGAAGAGGTAAACCTGAAGTGTTCAGAGGTTAATGTAAATACTATGTAAATACCATTTTAAAAGGGGAAGAGATAAAAACAACTGAAATCTAGTTCAAGAAAGCCATATGCTGGTTATGATAATGTTTTGCACAGGTCTGGTGCCCTAATATGAATTAAAATAACTAAAATGAACAAAAAAGTACTAAAGTAGACTTTATATGATCAGAACCAAAGCAGTTTGTTGTGACAGTGCAATTAGAGAACTCAGTGCATGATATCATCAGCAATGACTCTGTTTTCATGTGTGGGGATGAAAAGTAGTACATTTCACATTAAAAAAAATACATTAAAAAATAAATTAGCTGCCTTGGGCAGCTTCAAATTCCTTGAGCTTCACTTACTCTTTTAAAATGTTGCTTCTAGCAGAGAGAGTCTGGAGCAGGGGCTCCAGCTCTGATTAGATTTCTTGTTCAGATGTCCTCACCTGTGTTACTTGCCTGATGACAGAGATGGGGTGAAATTTTCCTGTGCATATTTCAAAAGAAAAAAGTAAGTAAAATGACAAATGTCTAAAACCTTTTGTCCCAAGTATTTAAAAATTGAAATGTGTCAAATTGCGTGGATAGAGGGCTATTGAAGATTTGAAAGACTTTGCTAGTTTTACTAGGAAAAAAGTAATGTGATACTTTAAATCTCCTTTTTCTCTTTGTTATCCCCTTTGCTTGTTTCTCTGTTGAGCATTGCCTTCCTGTTCTCGGACCAAACAGTGTGGTGAGGACTACATCTTTAGGTTCCTCCATGTCTCTGGCAGACAACCTTCTTGTTCCTCATGTCCCTTAGAACCTAAACCAAATATTCCATTTGAACAATCTCCAAATTTTTGAGTGCTAGGAAACCCTGCACTAAGATAGGGAAGTGATGTTCTTGTAGGAGTTGCAACTTTTAAAATACTGCCAACAACTAAATGTCACAAAAGGAGGAAGAAATCTGTAGGTATTGCCCAAGATTTTAAAAATGTCTCTAATTACTACAAGCAACAGTTGTGGCAGATCCTAATATTAACATGTAATGTTAACATCCAACATTGAGTTAGGTGGCAAATGAGAAAGGAATTCCCATAAAGAGTCATGTAGCTGCACTGATTTAATTTTTACTTTTATTCTTCTGTCTTGCTCTAACACCCATTTTCATTTTGCTGCTTTTGGTCTTCAAAATAGATGTAGCCTTACCAGCTCCCTCTCCAACTTTGAATTTTTTACCTTCGTACAGAATGAAAGGGTCCTGTAAAAGAAAACTATATCTTGAAACACATATTAAAATGTGAATCAGAGCATATTGAAAAACAGTGCACTGGTCTGAGCATCATTTCATGCTAACAGAGATCAGAAATCTGCCCCTTGGTGAGTACTTTGGAATAACTGCCAGGAACCACTAATCTTGTACAACATCCTCATACATTCTAACAGATAAGTGATGCCAGGGAAAAAGCTTGAACTGGCCTCTGTCTGGGGTGGTATTTTCACCTGTCTTTATTTTCTGATTGCACATCAGCTCAGCTTTCTTAGAGTTAATCTCATTTCACTCCTTCTTCAGTCAAAGGGGGTGTGCCATCGATTACAGCAGGAGCAAAGTATTTTGCAAATGTTTCTTCCTTTTACTTCCTTCCTCCCCTCTTGAGAGTCAATAAACAGAAAGAAGAAACTATCAGAGGTGGTTTTTCTTTGCTTATGGATAATCCATCGATGTTGCTATTGTAGCCCCAGAAATGTGTCAGCCCTGGAAAACAAAACAGGAAGCATCTGAAGCTTCAGGGACCTCTTTGAACCACGGCTTCCACGCGGTTTTCTCGCTGCTGAAGCACGGTGACCCTCCACCTGCTGGACCAGCACCAAATCCCTGCTGAGGCCACTGCCTGCATCTCCAGCCCTGCCAGGCCCTGCCTGGAGGGGAGCAGAGCTGGAAGCTGCAGCATCCACAGAGGATAAACTGACATGCTGCTGCTTTCATTTGTCATCATTCAAGGAGGCCCACAGTCTAAGTGGAGATTTCTGCAGAGAACACTTGAGGGTTTAGGTGTTGAGTGCCTGTGTGGAAGCTGAAATCCCTTTGTGAATCTGGGCATTGGTTAGAAGCTAGCTAAACTTTATATTGTGTTTTGAAACCAGTTATTGCATGGCTTTGTTTTCCATTAGTCTGTGAGAAGCTTACCTTTACTTTTTAAATTCCAGAATGAATTGTTTAGATATATCAAGCTTTTCTCTAGATTTTTAGTTCCCCAACAGAGAGCTGCATTAAGAAGAAAAAATGAATGAAAATGCTACAGCATCTAAATTAATTCTCTTAACAAAACAGAAAGTTTCTGTTGCTGGTAGATAAATCACAAAACTGGTCATTTAACTGCATGCCCAGTCTTTTAATCTACAAATTAAATGATTTGTGAGGAAAGCCCAAACCAGAAAGAAAACACATTTTAAATGCTGCTGTTGCTCTCTTCTGTGGCCATCCAAGCACATGCTGGGCTTTCACAACAGTGGGGATATTAAATGAGAAATTAATTACTTAGCTAGGCTGACATGGCATGCTCTCCATGGCTGTGGCCATTTCCTCTCAAAACACAATGAGCATGGAAATGCAGCTCTGATAATGCTGGCTGTTGTCTTTATTTAATGTGAAGCACTATTAGTGAGTCACCCAAGTCTCTTGTAATTATGTTCAGTTTCTGTTTGTGCTGGCAAACATACAGGATTTTCAAATAACATAGTGTCTAAATTTCACACCTGGAGAGGTAAATCTATGCCTTAAATAGTTATGTGGTAAGTATTGCTTGCTTCTGTTAATGTTTTACGCTTCCACCCTTCCTTTGGATGCCAGATAATAGATACTTACCCAGATCCTCAAATACTTCTCTGGGAGAGATAAATACCATTATTATCCAGAGCAGTGTAGAAAGGAGAGGTGATCTTTCTAAGTCCATTTATTGAGACAATTTAGCTTGAGAAGCTTGATAACAGCTATAAACATGCAAAGGCAGCCTGGCCAGCCTCCAGAGATTTTTTTTCTTTTGAAGCTATTTTAAAAAATTATGACAATGATTTAGCAATATTTTTTTTCTACTTGATTCATCGTTTCTGAGAATTATGAATATTCATTTTTATTTGACTTGAAGAGTTAGAAATTTCCACTGTTACAAATTTCAGCTGATAATCTCGCAGTTTGACAAACCAAGTCCAAAATCTGTAGATAGATCAGGAGGTATTACAAAATGTTGGAAATAGCTATTAGACTTGTATAGGCTTTGAGTCTTTTTTCCCCTAAAAAACCAACAAATTAAATTTCATATTGATCAGCGAATAAAACCTAATCAGCTACCTTCAGATTTAATGTGTGTGAAATTTTTAGTCTCAGCTGACGAAGATGGAAGCGGGTAGGGTGAGTGAGTGAGTGCAGAGTGCTGTGGGCTATCAGTAAGAAATCCTTAGTGCCATGCTGAAAACCCCATTGCTTTAGCAGTGGGGCAAATAACTGAATCACATATGGCTCAACAGCACTTAAACTCACTCAAATAATGATCAATAGGTTTTTTCAATATTCATTATAATGTATTAATACAATTTCCTTTATTAACACTTTAGTTATAATTAGATATATGAAAATAAAATCCCATTAATTCATCAATATATATTTTATTATTTTGGAAAAGAATGCAAATTACTTACACTCACTTATATGCAGGCCCAAATGCAGCTTTCCTCAGACACACTGGTCATCTGTGGATGTGCTTTTTCATAGGCAGTTTATTGGGCAAATGGTTTTCCTGTGTTTTTAAGTGGGCCTGTTAATGTGAATAAGTGTGTTGAATGTACCACTTCATTGTGAGGTTTGGGACTGAAAGCCCCCCTCCCACTCTTTTATATTGTCAGTCTTTAATGTTTTGTGAAAATACAAAGTGTTTTTAAATACAGAGAGTAATAGTAAGGCACAGAGGAAACTAATGTTTCAAACTAGTTTGTTATCAGAGAATCATAGAATCACTAGGGTTGCAAGCTGCCTTAAAGACCATCTCATTTCAACCCCATTGCCCTGGGTAGGGACACCTTCCACTAAACCAGGTTACTTAAATCCCCATCCAGCCTGGCCTTGGACACTTCCAGGGATGAGGCAACCACAGCTTCTCTGTTCCTGTGCCTCACCACCCTCACAGTGAAGAATTTCTTCCTAATATCCAATCTGAACATGCTCTCCTTCAGTTTAAAACCATTACCCCTTGTCCTAGATGATGCTATTACTCATTATTATATAATTAGATTGTTCATTTTGACTTGGGTAAGGTCAAATAATTCTGTGAGCATCCTTCAAGTAATGAGGAGCTGGTTTTTACAGAGGCAAAGTATCTTGAGAAGCAAAGTGATTAATGACCCTCCTCTGCACTGGGCTTTCAAGAGAGTACTGAGAGGTGCAGTTCAGTGGTCTCAGTGCCATCGACGAGGGCACCAGGGTAACTCTGGAGCAGGAACAGGTGGATATTAATCCCCCCAAATGAATGGTTGCATATCCCACCCCACCCACTATCAACCAGAGGAAAGAGCATCACCTTTCACGAGTTTTATTTACTTTTTTTTCTGTAAAGAGATGAGGAGCCTTTGCTTCATGTCTGCCCTGCAAGGGCACAGTCCAAGCTGCTGGAAAGCCCCAAGGCAGGTCTGAGGTACTCAGTGCCCACATGGTTCTGCCTGCCTCAGTGAACTGAAGGTACAGCTTCTCTGAAGTGAAACACTGGCCTTTCTCCAACAGCCTTCGTCAATAATTAAGTGAGACATCCTTGAAGAGAGGATATGTAATTTTAAAACCTCAGCCAGTTGCATAGTTTGTGTTCATGCTCAGGAAGGCACTGGATGAGCTGACTTGAAATATGGAGGCTAAAGCAGGTTGGGAGAGGTGGGAAAAAGGCTTTCTTTAGAATCTTGACAGTTTATTCATCTGGAAACTCAACATGCCAAATTTGGCATCTCTAATAAAAATCATGTAATAATTAGTTCAGCTAATCAGATCTAGGTGGTTGCTAGGTGGAAATATCCTGGTACAAATGTAGCTGGGCAGTCCACGGCCTAGTCTATAGGTTCTACCATTCCCTGTGCCTTGCTCTGACACACACCTGATTTCCTAGAAATGCGAGGATTCCAATTAGCATTAATTGCTGCTGTTGCCATGCTGCCACCATGTAACACCACTGTGGGAGGAGAGCACATGTTAGTCACAGTTGTTCTGTGGACAGGAAAGCTGAAGCCTAGGACAGAATGTTAGTGGAAAAAGAGCTAGGCACACTTTTTCTCTTGGCTTCCCTTTGGGTTTGCTCTTGTTTGATTGTTTGGTTTTGTGTGGTAGAAGAGAAAGGTCACCATCACTGCTGTTAAGAATAAATTATCTTTGTTATTTATTCAAATATTCTAAAATATATGTTGATTTAATAGAAAGACATATGCGAGAGAAAGTGAGCACCTTTTCCATTAGAAAAAACTGATACTTGTTATGACAAGTACTTGAACAAAACTATTCTCACAGCAAAGGAGGGTGTTTTCTTAGTCCTGATTTTAATGGAAGCATGAACTGGGTGGTTCTGCTCTAAGAAAGTGACTAAGATGTTAATATGTCTTGGTTAGAAAATTGAGGAATATTAATCCATTAATTTATGGCCTTAAATGGATTGAATGCTTGCCAATAGATGAGTGAAGCAACAGAACAAAGAAAATTCAAGATCCCTTAGAAATGCCACGAAATAATGTAAAAGGATTTTCTACAAAGTTTACATCTTCTTCTGCTGATAGCAAGATTCCATATCCTTTGTAGCTTCTTTTTCTGTTTCTTCAGTCTGGAAAATCAGATCTTTGAAGGTCTTGCACAAAGAACAAAAACAGTTCCAGCTAATCTTCGTTGCAGTGCTTCTTAAGGAGCATCACTCATCATTAACAGAAACTAAGTGATCTACAATTATGTCAATACTGCAAATTAAAGTGCACTTTGTGTTTCTGGATTTTATTAATTTATGTGGTTCTGGTTTTTTAGTAAATTATCAGTAGGAAAAATGTCACAAAAATAATCCTATCAAAGTTAATCAGCACTGCAAAGGGGATGATAGTATTTTCCTAACCAATAGCGTAGCCCAGAACACGACACATACTTAAATAAAAATTGCTGCTTTTCTTGAAAGAAATATTCCGTAAATTATCTAGCAATGTTATTACTGCAATGACTTAAAAAATATTTTGACTTTGGCTTGGGGGTATATGTGGGAAGATGGGAAGACAGAGTAAGAATTCACATTGCATTATAGTACTTCAAGAAAATTGTTAAAAGGAAACAAAGATGGGATTAAATCTTGTAGAGATGATTGTTGCTTTCCTCTAAGGTCATAAATTTTTGTACAGCTCTCCTTAACCTGAAGGGAAAGTTGCTTCTACATAGAGTTAACAATTTGGTCTCTGGACCAAATTTGGCCTGACATAATTGGGTTCAGTTCCATTTGCTTCCGAAGAGTTTTGTTCACTCTGACAGACTTGGATTTGGATTTGAAGTTTTGGCAGTCGCCTAGAAATTATAAAAGCTGCTCTTTCATCATTTCCTGTGATCACACTTGCATAAATGAAAACACTGACAATGTGTGAAGAGGTCCTCAAAATTGAATTTCACTAGCAAGACATTTCTGTGATTGGTTACAAGCTTATTCATCTTTATAATGACTTATTCATGTGGAAATTAATTTTCAAGACCAAAAGATTCTAGATTTGATAGCCATATAAATTGCAGGAAATATGAATTTTTTTAATGCACTTTTTCTGACATGTTACATGATCTTTTGAGTTGATATCACACTGACTACAAATTCTACACAGAAATGTTGGAAATTGCCGGTCAACATGCTGGCCTTGAAAGCATCTATTTTTTTCCACCCTGTCTGGTGTTTAATATGCTGTTCCATCCCTTTTTGTAGATGTATTTTGTTTTTCCAACAGAATTAAACAAATGTGTGTGTCTTAAATATTTTATGATGCATGATTCTAATGATGTGATGTGAAGCTAATGACAGATTTTCCCTTTGTTAGCACAGAACACTTCACATATTCACCTTCAGAAGATGGATCAGGGTTTGGTTCAGAAGTGGAAGCACATTTTGTTTAAATTTGAAAACGATAATAAAAATCAAATCCTTTGGGGAATCTGTGGTGTGTAAGAGAACAGTAACAATAATTCCCAGATGGTAATTCCTTCTCTTTGAAGACTTTTCTCTTAGTGTTGTTTGTAGCCATTGTCTGCAAGAGCAGAGATTCAATACTACCCTTACATGTAAATAATAGTAATAATGGTAATAACTATTAATAGTAATAATGAATAATGATTTCAGGTGGCCTTGTGGTTCTAAGAAACTATCTCAGGAATACGGAACTATGCAAAATCCACTCTGAAATGGGTTCTCCATTTAGAGCTATAGGCAAATGCTCAGTTAGGGTTAAGCACAGTGCCATTTTCCCAGAAACACATCATGAAGGAAATCAGACATTTTACTTTTCCTTACCATTTAGTTAAATACTCAGCAAGCTATATTAATGATAAAAATGTGACAGGCAGGAAATAAGAAATTTATGCCACAGAAGCACCTTTCATTGCACTGAAAGAAATGTCATATTAGAAATGCTTTGCAAAATATGCAATACTTGTGACGTAGGTGAGCTGCAGATACTCATTTCCCCCTTTTTGTGAGCTTCAAATATAGAACTCTAAATGTAGAATTAATAAATAAGGAAAAAAATCTGTATATTCTTGCCTACAATCAAAGGGACAATAAACTGATTAACTAATTGCATTAAGTTTTCAGATGCCTGCAGTATTTGAAGCTCATGTCCCATTGAGATGTGCAGTGTAGAAAGTTCATCCCCTTTTCACTGCTGTTTTTGGCAGCCTTCAGCTAAAATGGGCTAAACATGGGAACATCACATCCTTTTAATATTAATCATGGCTCTATTTAAATATACGAAAATTACTAAGACTGACAGTTATCTTCATATTTCTGTATCCTAATAAGTAGCCTGTTCTTAATCTTTGCAGCCTTCACAGGGGATAGGAAATGCTCAACACATCTAAGACTCCATTAGCTTCATCAAAGGCTTTAATATCATGCTAAATACTAATCACCAGGACCTCAGATTTGAAAATGCTGACTTTTTTCCCCCAGTCCAGACTGTAAATTTGTGGGAAATCAGTGAACTATACGGAACCATGCCGCACAAATGCTGTTGCCAAATCTTGGTTTCATATTCTCATTAAACACAGAGTAGTTGGGGAATTTTTGTATTTCACACAAGGAAGATTTTCTCAGGGGTTCAGGGACGGTGCATGATTTTATTTACACCCAGGATTTGTATCCTGTGGATGTAGTTCATAAAAGGTAACACTGAAGTAACACTGACTAGATCACTAAACTTAATAGGCCAAGATCAAGGTAAAACAACCTCTGCAGCGGTGTTTTTAAAAAGGGGCTGAGTGTACCCCCAGCAAGTCTGCAAAGTGGGAGGAGTGGCTGATGCAGAACGTGGATGTGCTGCTGTTCAGAGGGACCTTGGCAGGCTGAAGGGAACCCACAGGATCCTTATGAAGGCAAACGAAGGGAAGTGCCAAGTCCTGCACCTGGGGTGGAATAACACCAAGCACCAGCACAACACCAGGCACCAGTACAGGCTGACCAGCTGGGAGGCAACTCTGCAGAAGATGTCCCAAGGATACCTAGTTGAACACAAGGAAGCAGTGTGACCTTGCAGCAAAGCCCAAGAGCACCTTGGGCTTCACTGGGCAGAGCAGCAGCTACAGGTCAAGAGAAGTGATCCTTCCTCTCTACTCAGCTGGTACAAGAGGGTCATGGACAGACTGGAGTGAGCCAGCAAGGTGCCACAGAGGTGACTGAGTGCCTTGGTTTGGAAAGACAGGTGTCTGCCAGGGAAAACTGGAGCTTCCCTTGGAATGGAGAATGTACCACCACCACCACCACCCCACTTCAAATTATTATAATTTTGCAATTAATGGCTTTCAGGCAAAGATTTGGAAATAGGAATAACAGTTCTTTGCTAGGAATATTAAAAATACAAATGTAGTATAGCAAACAAACAAACAAGCAAACAAGCAACAACAGCAACAACAACAACAAAAAATTCTAGAAACACTGACAGCCAGAATATGACCTGACACCCAGTCGGCCAGGGTGTTGGAAGCAGTCCAGCTATGTCCTCTTGAAATAACAGATTTGGTTCTGTTGGAGTAGAGATGATTCTGTAGAAGGGTCCAGTGGTGGCAAGATAGGTCTGGTCTTTCTTCTGGGAATCCAGTAGAAAACAGGCTCCTCTGGGAGCTGGCTGGTGTTCTGAATCTCAGTTTTTATCTTGGTAGGAATGGTTGGATCTTCCCACTGGGTGGAGCATCTCCCAATGGATAATCATTCCTGCAGTGAGCCTTAATGGCCCATTAACAGCAGATATCCCCCTGTGGGGAGAATGGGTTGTGGAAGAAATAAAGAACACTGCCCCACCTGGTTTTAACAGCTGGCCCATTAACAGAAAGACACCTGCCCCCTCCCCACTGGAGTTATGAGATAAAGAAAAAAAATCCCTCTTCAACTGGGTTCAACAGACTGGGAATGGAATACATGCTTTTGGTTACATCTTGCATTGCAACCCAAGACACTGAGGGACTGGAGTGCCTTTCATGTGAGGGGAGATCAAGAGAGCTGGGACTGCTCAGCAGGGAGAAGGGAAAGCTTTGGGATCTTAGCAATGCATAGATTGATGAGGGGAGTAAATGTAAAGGAGTCAGACCCTTCTCAGTGCACCTCAGCAAGAGCACAAGGGGAAATGGGCACAAAATGAAGCACAGGAAGTTCTGTCTGAAAGTAGAAACCTTTTTCCTAAGAGAACACTCAAACACTGGATGTCCTCAGATATTGTGGGTTATCCACCACCGGAGATGTTCGAAACCCCACCAGACACTTGGCAAACGTCTCCCCGTAACTCTGCTATGACTAAGACCTAATTTTAAATATTCATGTGAATTGCCTGGGACACTTGTAATCTCTGCAAATCTTATGACTGAAATCTAATGCAATATACTATATTTATATAGTTAGACTCACACAAAGGTAGGTATGTGAATATCCTAAAGGATGGATGATGCAGGGGTGGACCACAGCAGTTTTTAAAATACATAAGTGTATTCAGATAAGTAAAAGCAAATTTAGATGGATGAAAGGGGGCAAGGGTACAATTATTGATAGCTATGTATGGGCACAAACATCAGGAGAGGCTTTAATCTCCATTTACAGATTTGGATTATGAGAAATGCTGGGTCAGAAGGCAATTTACTTCTGAAGGAGCAGTATAGAAATATAAGTTTCTTTCTGGATCTCTTTCACAGGATTAACATTTATATATATATCAAAAAAAAAAACCTACAAAAAAAAAAAAAAAACCACAAAAAACACGTCATTTTTAAGCTTTGCAAAGTGAATCAAAAGCCAAACAGAAAAGAATTGTGCTTTGCCCATAATAGCAAAAATTGGCTTGTCCAAATTCTTTTCAGCAGCAGGATTCTTTCAAATAGCTGTAACTTTTATCAATATTAGTCCAAGAGAAAATTAGGTTTTGTTCTTCACATGTGGAATATGGTGTCTGTGCTAGGAGCTGTATAAATCCTTTTAAATAACATATTCTTTGGGATTCTCATGAGGAATCGTGAAAGGCTGATGTGTATTGTCTTTATCACAGTGTGCTTTGACAGTAAAATGAATATCTGTCTCAGTTCATTTGCTGCTTCCAAAGGAAACTGATTTGCCAATCTTCCTGCTAGCTCATCTCTTATTTAATCTAACTGCTTATAATTATTCTTGTAATTAATTTATAAACTAATGTTATTAGTAGTAGTTTATTCCTATTTAGAGATGGACATTCTGACAGTTCCTGTAATGGCATCTGGCATCTTCTCTGTCCCAGAGTGATCTGTTTGCTGAGTTTACCATAGCTTTGCAGTCTGGCCTTACTGTTTTCTACAGCTGTATATCCCACTATGATATTTTGTGAACTTTATTGCTGTAGGATGACATGAAATGTGGCTGCTCTACTTGTGAACATTGCCATTTCTCTAATTCACCCAGGCCGAGGTCATGTGCACACTCTGTTCATCCCCTGGGAGTAATCACAGACAGGGAAATAACCTCACAGACTAGGGGACAAAATCTTGGAAGCCAACAGTAGGACTGGCCAATATAGATTCCTTACATCTTATTTTAAAAATTAGTTTTCCTAACCCATTTTTGCTGCCTTGAAATATGAAGCAGATGTGGGGAATTTTTCCATTTCAGTAGTTGTATCACCTAATGAAATTTTCAGATAGGGAATCTCTTTTTTTTTTTTTTTTTTTTGCATGTCAGAAAGTGCTGACAGGCATCGAGGTATTGCTTGGGCAAAGGATCAGTGTTGAAGCTTTTTACATGCATCACCAAAAATTCCCACATGGGATTCTGCCTAAAAAACTGAATAGGGACAAATGAAATCACAAGATTTCAAGCATATGCTGTTGGAAGAGGGGGAGACAGGTACAGATCCTGTGAGAGGTCATGAGATTTTATTTCATGTAAGATGCACAGGAGGCCCTGGCAGGAATTCCCAGATCAAAGCCTTTTATGCCACTCTGGGCAGGAAGAGGCAAATGAAGCTCAAGCACACAGCTCTCCTTCTGTAGCAGTACAGTTGAAGACAATCAGTGATATATTTGATATTTCATAGCCATTTTTCCAGTATCACAGTGGCTCCTGCACAGTTCCTGGTGACAAACACAAAGCACTGAGTCATGTTGCTGCCTTTGTCTCCTGTTTTCCACAGTGGCATAAAGGACTGTGGTCTGCGACATCTCCTGGGCTCAGCTGCCTCTTCTCTCATCATAAGATGTGATCAAGGCTTCAGTGTAAATTTAATCAGAATATATTTTATTAGGGATATATTCCCACATGTGTGCACATGCATACAAAATAATTTACAAATATTTATAATGATTGCTTCTCTAACACAATGTTGATGTTCTAACATAGTTCTTTTTAATTGTCCCTGCTAACTTACTGGAAAAAAATATAGCAAAAAATAAGATGGAGAGCAAATAACTGCAGATTTGATTGAACTTTCACAGTGAGGAACACTGAAGAGACTGAAGGCATGCAGTTTACAAAAGAGATGGATGAGAAAACAATGATAGGTGTCTTCAAAATTATGAGTGATATAAAAAGAAAGCAAAAATGACTCCCTGCTTCCTTCATCCTGTTGTCTTTCCTTCCCTTCCACTAAGCAGTAGGCATGTGCCTCGCTCAGGATATGAACACTGCTGACTTTGAGTGATCAATCATACTGTCTCCTTTTTCCTCCCACTCTGATCTTTGAGGCATTTGCACAATTACTTGGTTTAAATCTTAAGCAGTTCTTGATGGAAGTTCCTTTGTGATGTGCCTAAACTGCATAAGAATGCAAAAACAAATTGTTCAACTAATGTATTCCATTTGTGAGTTTAAAGCAATTATTTTTTTCCTTAAATGGTCCAGGCTCTTTAGTTTGTGTTGTTTCAGGGAGACAGCAGAAGCTGAACAGATATTCCAATGGTAACCAGGATTTCTGAATTTGGATTGCTACAGAGGGACTGCTGAAACTGAAGCTGTGTTGTTGCACTTTGTTATCATAAGAACAAGTCAAGCTTTCATGACATCATTTTTTATATCCAGGTTATTTCTAGTGTTTTAATATCATTTGCTAATGATGAAAATTAAAACAACAAATTATTTTTTCTTAAAGCTCAATTACCAAAGTCACATTAAACTCAAGAATTGAAAATAAATGCTAGCTATAAAAAGGTGACATTTCATGAGGGTACAACACTGTTTAAGGATCTTTCTAAGTGCATTAATCTGATTCCTTGACCTTTTAGTAGAGACACCAACAATGTTTGTGACACTGTAAATACCACTGGAGCTGAAAGAAAATAAAAGTTTATGGTCTTCTACTGGTGAATAGTCCAATAGTTTTTTCCACTTTATTGTGGAGGTCTTTCTGTAAAGGTGAGACACACAGCCACTGAGGGAACCTTTTTTTAAATAATGTTTTTCTCATAACTCTCCCATTAAGAAAATAAATTCTAAATACTTCAAATGGCTTATTGTAAGTTATTTTGTGCTTGGAGTGCTTTCTTGCACATTTTTATGACAGAGGTACAGTGTAAGGTGTGCAGTAATTTCCCAGTGATTTTCAGAGGGACTGTATGCAGTTACAAATATTGTTGAACATGATTTTGGATTGTTGAATTGAGTCTACATGCAGATTAGCTTTTGTGCTGGATTGTAATTGCCTTAAGCCAATTGTACAGTGAGTAATAGCTCAACAGGGAGTACTAGCTCAACATATTTACATACCTTTCTTGAAAAAACCCACCCCAAACACCTTTATCTTTTTCAGGGATTGCCTGATGGGATTTCCCTGACTTTTCTCTCAGGATTTTGTCTGCCTGTCATTCACTGAAAACTGTGCCCCTGTAGTGCAATTCTGCCTGCTCAGCCAAGCAAGCCACCCCTCTGCAGCACCAGGGTGCATGTTGACACCAAAAGGGTTTGATCTTCCCTCTGTGGGCGTGATCCTGGTCTGTGCTGTAAGCTGAGATCAGTCTTCAGGGGTGTGTTCAGCCCTGAAGTCATTTCACTGATCAGTTTTCAGTCATGATGACTCCTGCTACTCGTGTTACAGGTAGCTGATGCTTTAATCCTGCTTCATTCTTAATATTCTGAGCAGATGAATGTTCTTTGGGTGTGGAAGGTGCCTGCTGACTGGGAGCAGCTTTTGATCGGTTCCTTTACAAAAAACACAAAGCTTGACTGGGAAGGGGATGCAGTTGCATTCCAGGGGTCATGGGCTGAAGGGACTTATAGAGCAAGGTGTGAAAATGGGGGGAAATGGGAACAAACATCAGGCCTGCTTGGATGTTTGCAATTTTTTTAAGAAAACTCGTTCTGGACATGATGGGAATAAAAAACCAAAAAGGTGGGAAATATGTTTGATTCTCCCCAGTTTATATTCTAAAGAAAACAATACAAGATCTGACATGGAAAGAAATTCTCAGGTGAGCAATTTTTCTCTCCCACTTTTTGAGTGTATGAGTGAGAATTTCTGGCTGAAGACAAAATGAGGTAAATAGATCATTGAAGAAAAGACAAACTAGAAAATTTAGTGATCTCCCAGGACATTTTCACAGAGAAACACAGGACATTTACTTTGCATAGGATATACCTATACAACTTCTTTGAAATTTCTTTTCACTTCACTGGAACTTTTAGAGCATATGATATGCATCTATTTATTTTTTATCAATGCCTGAGCTGTATTTATACAAAACAACTTCAAATTACTGATGTTGTCATCTTATGCTTCTTTTTCCTAGGATATGTCAAATACTTACATGACAATGCCTATCTTTTTTCCCCCTCTTCATTTTAAATGCCCCCACAGTTGTCAGGCTTCTAGTGCATCTTCAGTGTATCCAGGTCCTGAAAAGTTTTGGGTTTTAGTCATAGCTTATTATTATTTTAGTTTTGCCTTTTTTTTTTTTTTGTATTTTAGCTCTTCATATTTTAGCCTTTTTCCCCCGAGAGCTGAAGATTACTATATATTCAAAATTAAACTGCTTTCCTAGCATTTTCCCTTGTCATATTTCCCATTGGTTTGAGGCTTTTTCTCTTCTTGAGTGACAGTGAGTATAGTTTAGCTACACATCTATAATAACCTGTTCTGAACAGAGAACTGTTCTCTTTGGAAATTAACATCCGCAGGCAATAATTCTATTTCATAAAATCATAAGATAGAATATGTGGCTTGAATTACAATGCTGGATTTAGGAGTTAAAAATATCCCCTCTTATTCATGTGGGTCCAACGCACCAGAACACATGCAATATGAACTCCGAGCTGCATCTCTGTAATATTGATCATCTGAACTAATGAAAACCAAAATATCAAGAGATATACAGATCAGGATGTGCTTATTCTAATTCTTAATTTAGTTCAAGCTCTGCTTCAATTATTTCACAGAACTGCTCAAGCAGTGAGATGACAGTAAAGATACTGGTACAGCAACCATCCTTGTTCAGGAAGTTTATCTTTCAGTAGGAGAAACACATCCAGCTCAGCTGTAAGAAAGGTCAAAAAGAACAGAAATCTGCTTTGGTGCAGCTTCTGGATTGTGCTGGCCCTTCTGGGCCAGATTGCTTGCAAATTGTTCTGCTGCCCTTGGAGAACCTGGCATCAGGGTAACTGAGACAAAGCATTTGTCACTCTCCCTCTTTCCCCCTTGTTTCTCCCAACATAAACTTGGTAATCCATGTTCTGATATTTACAACTTCACATCAAAAGTAAATTGTGACATTAAAATTTAGTGATTGATGAATCAAACTGATTGTACAGGTAAAGAATTACCCCAAGTGAAGCAATCTCTCAGTTGTAGCTTTTAAAGGCTTAGTATTTGTTGTACACGGCATAGACATGGATTTGTGAGGTATATTCTTCCCTCCTCTTGAAGACCCAGGTTAAACTGTCACAGCATCACTGCTGAAGATGGTACAATGCCCAATCTGAGGTTCACAAATCTCAGTAATTGTCAGTCTATAGCTTTGTAAAAGCAGTCCTTTGCTTCTTTAGTGATGTGCACAAAGGCTTCATTAGGTAAATATTTCTGCCAACCAGGATTCCTTGGAACTCTGGCCTGCAATGCTATGCCAAGCAATTTGCTAAAAAATTCTATTCTTTGTTTAAATGATGTTGTTCACTTGAAATCTGGCACTAAAAGAAAGTCCTTAAGTGTTTTACAGATACTTTTACCTTTATCTTTTGACATTCCAACAAGTGCATTCCTTTACCATGTTACTTTCCACCTCTTTTTTCTATCATCTGTCCTTTGCTTCTGTTGTTTCTCAAAAACCTGTTGATGTCAGAAAGCAGTCAGCTGCTTATCTTCTTTATCCTTCCTTTTCATTATTCTCAACTTCTTGATGGACATAACTAATATGGTTACCAGATAAACATTTTCATGCCAGTTATACCACTCATTCTCAAAGGCACTGAGAAAAATAAACCTTACATGTTGCAAACTATGTAGTGATGATCACTGCCTCTGACTGGAGAAAGTGTTACATTTTATCTATGTTTAGAGGGTTGTTTTCTGATAACTACTAAGCTTTTTCCTGACTGCACATGCACTCGAACTTTTTGTGTGCTTTAACATTTTTCCAGCTGCAAAGAAGGAGAGATTGCTGCACTTTCCCCTGTGTGATACATTTTGTACCTCAGTAAAAGTTGTGCAGAAAACACATCGGGGATGGGATGGGATGGGATGGGATGGGATGGGATGGGATGGGATGGGATGGGATGGGATGGGAGAGCACAGTTTCAGAGATCACTGGTTGTTGCACCAGGAACATGCAGAGGTCAGCTTGGAGAGCTGAGTAGGAGTGTAAGCTGAGGACACTGAAAAGAAGCCTGGATCTTTAATAAACACAAACTGTCAAAGCATCAGGTTTATATTTGGTTTGAATGATGGCTTTGTTGGGGAACTGAGCCCTCAGTGCCATCTTGGGACTGATTGCTGATTTGAGATGAGAAGCATCGCTTCTAAATCACCGAATGCTCATTTCCTCGAGTTCTGATCCATGCTGACTCCTTTAAGTTTATGAGATCACAACCCAGGGTGACCTGGCTGCAGGCCAGCGAGCAGAATAGAGTTCCAGGTCTTTCTGACTGCAAATTGAATTACTCCTCTTGACATTAAAGTCAAACCAAAGTCTCATCAATACAGCACTGCCAAGGCAGTTCTAGTGTGACATGTTGACAAATGCCTGAAATTTGTGTTTCAAATACTAAATATTTTTGCTCTTACTATGCAAATACAGTACATGAATGTGAACAAACAATTAGGAATGCAAGCAGTATCCAAAGCATCTTGGGATTACGGAATTCTGAACTCCTGTTCTTTTACTGACTTTTATCTTCTTGAAAGTGTACCCTTGTCAATTTTCAGGATTCTTTTTAGACCTCTGAATACTAATAGCAATCTACTTAGGAACATAAGTTCTTCACAGGCAGTCCATCCCCTTGGATACCACGCTGGTCCACTTTTTAATATTCCTATCCAGTTTCTAAGCACAGCTTATATAGCAATATTCTACCTTTCTGCCTATAGACATTATTTAATTATTTACCACTTAATATTGTGCCTTAGCTCTCCATTTTTGTGACAAGGAATCAACTTTTTACTATTTTTCTTTGTCTTTGTTTGAGGATTAATTAGTAATGCATCTTTGTTCTGAAGATGTAAGACACTCAAGTAATTTGAAATGAAACAATGGAAATAGTGTCTGCCATTTACATGGTTACCTAGCAAATAGTATACCATGAGGAATTTGTGGAGTGCATGTTGCTAGTGACTTTGAAATGTATACTTGCAGCCTGGGGATAAAGATGACAGTCAAACCTGAGATGTGAGAGTGATCAGAAGGCCACCTGGAACAAACAGTATAAATGTAATCTTCTAACCTGGCAACCCCTTTTCACCTCCGTGCTGGTCACAGTAGAACATCAAGTACCAGAAGAACAAAATGTAAAAAATGTCAAAAAATAAACAGTCCAAGAATGCGGGTTATATATCTCTGTGCAGTTAACTACCTTATCTTTCCAAATGTTCAAAGTATATTTTTGGCTCTGAGAGTGAGAAGAATGCATGGGGCTTTTTGTCTTGGGTTTAGTTCCTTCTATAAAAACAACAATAACAACTGTAATATTGTGGTTAGATTGTGTCAGAAGCTGTTGCTTCAGTACAGAGAACAATGTTTCTCAAATGCAGTCTGAACAGAAAGAAGAAATACTTCACTCAAGTATTATTTTCCAAGCATTCAGGTTTCCATTGCCACATGCTTTGGTTTTAATGGATTGTAGAATGAAACAGGGTTTTGGTCTTTGTGGTTTTACATAAAATCTAGATGTAATTTTTAGCAGATAATGACTCCACCCAATTTTAGTTTAAGGCAGTCAATATATTTATCATTCTAGGGTATTTTCCTTTCCATAACAGTTTCCCTGGGTGAGAGCTTTGCTGACAGTGAAGAACTCTTTCCTTCACTTCAGGATTCTCTCTCTCTCTCTCCCCCCCACCTTCATGGCATCCTACAGCAAATTCTCTTTCTAAACAAGCACAGGAAGGACAGAAACCTTATGAAACTCCTGCCTCGAGAAGTGAACTGTACATGAGCACACAACAACACTTCAGTGTGCCAACTCCCAGGAAGCTGGAGCTCCAGAGGTGTCCCACAGTGCTGTCACCTCGGCTGGGGAAGCTCCAGGACACTGAAATTCACCCAGCCAAGGCTCTTAGCTGAGCCAGGTTTGTTCAGCAAGTGATAAAGGATGGAATTACCACTCTGAGGTATTTGAGTTATTCCAGTGAAGGAGTCACCTCAGTGAAAACATGGAGAAGAGCCAGCCTGAAAACTGCTTCATCTTTCCTGCTGAAGCCTGCAGTACGTGCTCTAATGATGCTGTTATGTGCAGAAAGTCATGTTTGTCAGCTTTCTTTTGAATGTTGATGGTATTAAAGGAGTGAATGCTTCTTGTGAGGATTTAGCAGCTTCATTTGGCAGCACTCAAGCAGTTAACAAAACATTTTAAAATTAAGTAAAACAAATCCTTCCCTTCAATCCTCTGTGAGGATAGCCTAGCTTCCAGAATTCAGGCATGACATAACTGAGATACATACAGTAATGCAGTCAAATAAATTCTGTTTAAAAACTTACAATGAGCTTTAACAAGAAAAAAATATAGTGTTTTTATATGGCTCTAAGAAATGAAGTGGATAATTAAGTTAAAGAGAGCAAATTGAATTACAATGTTTTCTGTTGTGTGAGTTTTTATGTGGTATATAGAAAGAACTACAGATTTAATTGCACAAATAAGTCCTTAATGAATTTCTTATTATTTTTCTCTGGCTGTAAAATACAAACTTTAGTAATTTTATTACTTAATATTTTGCTTTTGAATAAATATTTTGGAATTTTTAAAATATATTTTACTTTAATCATTTCAGTTTTTGAGATGAAGATGAGGAGTTTTTCCCAAGTCTGCTAATACTAATCAGCAGAGGAGGGTAAAAAGTTAAGAATGGGGGTTGAAGCCTTTAAAGCAAAGGGTTTGGAATTAAGTGCAGTTTTCAGAATTCAGGCTGATAATCTGCAGAACTTAAAAAGAAAAACATCTATATTTAGTCACTTTACAGAAGAATTTAAGGGTGTTACTTGCCCATGGAAAGAAGCCTTAGGAGACAAAAATCCACAAATTGTACACCAGTTATTCTGGATAAAGCTGTGTCAAACTCAAGGAAAGACAAAAAAGACTGTAGCCCTGGAGTCTATGTGGTGCAGTCTGCAGAGGAATGGCAGAAGGTGAAAAGCAGAATGTGTGGGAGGTACAGGATGTGTCAGCTCTGCTGTGAGCCCAAGGTCACCTGTGTCTGTGCCTCGTGTGACCACTGAGCCTGTAAAGAGAAATCTTTCTAACACAGCTGTCAGACAAGGCACAAGCAGAGCCACAGAATCGCACAAACAAGGATCTTCACCTGTTTAATATTTCTGGTGCTCCTCTAACCCCTTCTGAGGAGCTCACTGGCTTTGAGCTGAATTAATAATATGCAGTTCTGGTAGATTTTTCAGCTTGTGTTGTGCCCTACAACTCAAGGATATGAATCCCATTTTACCTGGACAAGACAAAATAATTTCTTTTAATGTGTTTTGTGCTGTTCTTCAGACTTTCATTTCCAAGTGCAAAAACCTCTTATTCCTCAAAAAAAAAAAAAACAACCCCAAACAAATAAAAAAAAACCCCAAAAAACCACACCCTAACCCAAAATGAAAACCCAAACTCTCTATCCAATTCAAAAGATTTTTCTTCATTTTGCAGCTGGAACAGAACCCATTATTTGCACTGCTGTATCTTTAGTGATCTGTGTCACTTCAATCTCAGAGTTACCTTAGTTTGAAAGAAAACAGCAACTGACAGCCAAGTTTTTAATTAGATGGGTCAATTCCATTGTACAAAATGCTATCTCCAAACTCATCTAGTTTAGACAACTTTTCCAATTTGAGCTTCCTTCCAGGAACTGTGAATGAAGAACTAATTTCTGTTTCAGAGAACCAATTATTCTGTTTGGTTCTGAATTATGCTAAAAGGCAGGTGGCTATTTTCTCTTAAATTCAAGCAGCATGTCTAGCCAGTGGCGTCTTTCTCCATAGCGTATCTACAACAAGATAAAACACACCTTCCCATTCTGTTCTGGGCCTCAGACAATTTCAATTCACCTTCCAGAGCAGTTAGACTATAGAAAAGTCAAGTATCAAGCTGGAGATAAGTGTCTGTGTTTATTTACTTGTGCCACTGTAATTTCTGCCATGGTCTGGGGTAGTTTCCAGGTGTGTGGGAGGAGCACCAGTCCTCTCATGAAAAGGCAGGTTTACAGGAGCTTCATGAGGGAAAAAACCTTGAGGGAATTCTTTGCCACAGGTCTGAACAATTTGTCCCTTACAGAGGTGTTGGAGTCCAGGGCATCCCTCTGGCTGCTCTGGATGGCCTGGGACCCTGGCAGAGGGGTCTGAGACCCTGGCACAGGGCCCAGAGTGACACTGTCTTTGATCTGAGTCCATGGGAAAAATTACCATCGTTGCACGAAAGAACTCAGACCCCAAGAGTTTGATGTAAATAGTAATCAGTTTATCACAGGGTGCTAATGGGGAAGGCAAGATGGAGGAATCAGGGTGTGGCCTGTCCTTCTTCCTTCTGGTGCTTGTCCCCCATCTTCTCCTGTGGTGGGTCACACGGGATTGGTGTAGAACAGAAATTACATGTCTAGTACAGCTAGTAGGTATTGGTAATCAACTGTAAATAAGAAATACATTGTGGACCATGGTTGGGTCAGAAAAAGGGTACAAAAGGTCTAGTCCTCCTGACCTGGGGAGAGCTGCCTCATGCTCTGCCACAGCAAGGACCCTGGCAGGGCACTGAAAGAACTGAGAGATAAGAGACAATAAACAACCTTGAGAAACCTGAGATGGTGAACTCCTACTCTTTCTTCTGCTTCTGGCACAGGCATTCAAGCAAAAAAACTCTAACCTGTCTCAGGAATACCAACTGGGATAGTGGTGTCCCTTGGTGGGCAGTTCACCAGCCCTTCAAGGGTGAAGCACCAGAAGCCAAACTCCTGAGGAGATCATAGGACAACCTCTGCAGAGACCCTGACCTCGGGTAGGGTGTTTAACCCCCAGAGGGTCTCCGAAGACAGAGCCTCTGCCCCATGAAACACACCCACCCTGTCTTCCCTCCCACCAGGGAAGCTCTGTGGGCTCCTCCACGAGCAGCACTCATCCCACCCCTGACCATCCCATGGAAGTGCTTCAGAATGAGAAGCACAAAATGCAAGGATAAATACATGGGTAAAAGTAGCAAAATTTCTTCTTGGGAGCAAAATTTCTCCTGAGAACTCGTCTTCTGGCACTGAAAGTTGTTCATCCTGGGATGGACATGAGGATTTTCTGTACAATAAAAATGACTAACGCAACCAAAGGAGGGATGTTTTTATTTCAGGTAGGGAAGCAGAGGGAAGTATGGTAAGTCCTGGTCTATAACCTCTTGAAAATTCTGTTTGATTTTTTAATTGTTACAGAAATCTCAGCAGGAACAGGTTCAGAGAAACACTACAACTATGACCACAGTAACTGAATTCTTGTCTCATGGGATTAGAGCAAAATAATTTGGGTTCATTTGGCAAGTCAGAACAATTCAAAGGGGAGTTTTCAGGATCACCAGAAGTAGGGGGATGGAGTCCAGCTGAAGGGCAGTGCTGTACAAAGAGCAATGGGCCCATAGCTGGCAGTGAACTCAGGCTGGGAATGTGTTCTGTCACCTGAGGGTAAAGAACCTTTTACTTTCTCTGGGCTAATAGTGAATAAACTTTATTTAGAGTGATTCACAGTTCATTTATATATATAATAGAAAATGTGATTTTCTTGCAGTGGAAAAGGAAACAGGAAATTACAGAGTAGAGCTTCTGTTTAATCTTAAATTCCTTTACTGCCTAATGACTTGTCTATGTTATTTGTTCTCCAAAATAAATAAAAGTATCTCAAGCACCAGGCTGACCTGTTGCAGGTATAGGAGATGTAGCAGACAATGCACATTTCCCTGTCTTTGTCTTTTTGCCTTTCCTTCAGCAGTGGACCCCAACTTTACACAGAATTGCCACATCAAGCCTGGCTCTGGTTTCAAGAAGAGGTGAGTTTTTATGAGGGGAAAGGACAGGTGAATGCCACTGTGTTTTCCCTAAGAGGCACCTCTCCTGCAAAGCCTACAGAGTTCTTTGCTCCCACATGTAGAGGGGTGTTTGAAAGAAAAACCTCTCTGCTTCTCAGGGCATCCTTCACCAGAAAAAAACCACTCTTATTTGTTTGAAACAAACCCAAGTAAGAAAAGGAACTCCTGAGAGACCCAGAACCTTCAAGACCAGGACGAGTTGTCTTTGCAACTTTGTTCGATTCTAGGCATTGAGGATTTCTAAATGTGGCTGTAAGGAAAAGAAAAAGAAAATACTCAATAGCTTGTTGATCATTAAAGAATACAATAGGTAGTGTGAAAAACGTGGAGTGAGTTATATTAAAAAATCATATAAGCGTACATAATCACTGCTGCTTCTTTCTATATGTCAGTCTCTGAGAATGGTGTATCTCCACCTCCCAATGAACACAGTATTTGAGCTGTCTCTGTGCTGAATAGAAATTCTAAAGAAGGTGTCAAAGCACAGTGTTGAAAAATCTGTCTTGCAACTGAGAAGGAATGATTTCTGTAGATGCAGAGTAAAAAATTACTCTTCAGTCAATTCACACAGAACCTAGTTTCCAAAACACTATAGTAAAAGCCATGTATTGTTACAGGTAAAGGAATTCCTGTCCTCTACCACAACTTTCCTTGGCTGAGCATTAGTTGAGAAAAATGTGTTATGATTATGATTATATGTGTGCACACACACAAACACAGAAAAGAATCATTACAGTAGCTTAGAAGAGAGGTCATTTGCTGACTCAAATGAACTGTCTGATCCACTTGGTCAAAACTGAATGCATTCCATAGAAAATACTCTAAACAAATGCAGAATATGTACATTAAAAGAATACAATTTGCCAGCAGGTCAAAACATATCACACTGCTGACTTTCAAAACTCCATTACTATGTAAAATAGACATAGAAATATGCTAAAAGCAGTGTCCTGACTGGTTCCATGTGCAAAGCTTAGCTAAAATTTTATTGCCCAGGTAGAAGAGAAAGATGAAGCCCAAAGTGTAGGACATGAACATGATTCTTTTCTCCCTCTCTTGAGCCAGACAGAAAGATCAAATTCTTTTATTTCCAATAAAGGTGGCTCAATAGAGACTGTGACTTCTCTCTTTGTGCATAGATTTTTCTGCTTCTGTCACAAAGCAGAATGTGGCAGGACTAAACATTTGAAAGAAAGGAATTTTTCAAGTTGTAAGAAAGAGTGCATTCAGTCCCAGCACTCCTTAATGTCACACATCTCTGGCTTGACTGGTCAGGATTGTTTTATGTCCCAGTAGTTTTCAGGAAATACCAGGTCTGACCTTACTGCAGCTCCCATTTGCTCCTCCCAGGACACAACCTGATTTCTGTGTAGTAAGAAGTAAAATAAACTGCATCTGGACCAAGGTAATAGGTGTGTTGTCAGTTTATTTAAAACTAACCTTTAGCCCTTGGCAGGAGTTTCTCAGGCTCTGAGGAGTTATATCAGGAACAGACTTCTATAAAACAAAAGGGAAAGTAATTTAGAAATATGGCAGTGTCATGGTGCTGGCCAGGTCCTGAAGCCACAACTGCATTTGGAATGTTGTGCCCTGAATTAACACACAAACTCTCTGGCAGCTGGGCTATTGAGGGGGATTAACAGCTGTTTTATGGGTTGTCTGCCTCCTTCGGTGCATATGTGTGCTGAGGGGCTGCTGAAGTGATGTAGGGAAATAAATAAAGTCTCTGGGACTGAAGAAGAAAACATCCTCTGTTGTGTTTTAAGGGAACCTGAAATTCATGTAACATTTTCATCAATTACTTTAAACATACTTCAGAAGAATTGAAATGCCCACCCTTTAAAGTGGTCTTTAGTGTGACAAATGTAATGACACGGCAATAAACCAGAAAATTGTGACTTTGTTGTTCTGCTGTTTTATCGTTCAGCAGAGAAAATGCTGATGAGCATGAGAATGCATAAAAGAGGCTGGAGAACCTTGGCTGAGCCTCCATTCATAAAGCTTTGTTGAAATACAAACATGTCACAGCAGTACAAAGCCAGCTAAAGTATCTCACAGCTAAATCAGGCAGACTGAGACAAAGTCATTTCAGTGGGCATTATCTAGCACTGCTAACTCACATGGCTAAAGAATTAGAGTTTCAGTTCTCCTGCACAGAGGAATTACCTGCTTTCCTCTCTTACTGGGGATCTGTCAGCCATGCAATAAAAATTACTTGGACTGCCAAGATTCCTAAACACAGCTTCTCTTAGTTCTTTTTAGTTTAGTTCTTTGGTTTAGTTCTTTTCCTCACTTACTCTTCAATAAAAGTAAGGCTGAAACTGAGCAGGAGGAATCAGTTGGTAACAAATGGTTTTTATTCAGTCATTTATTTCTTAAAAGGTAGGCTTCTATATTTTTTTCCTAGTTTCTCTTCTTTCAGTGTAAGATGCAGACATCTTTACTCCTATCTTATACTTCAGAAAAAAAATCTATTATTTTGTAAAGAGTTTTTATTTACTGTAATTTGCACTTAAGCATTCAGCTTCTTATAAAAGATTGCATTTTACTGTCAGGAAGCTTAAATTATTCATTTTTTCTTAGAAATACAGATTCAAGCTAATAATATTTTAGGGAAAATGCATTCTCTTTCTCCTTTTGTCCAGTTGGATCCTGTGGGTCAGAACTGCTGGAAATTGTCCTTTCTCTTTGAAAAGTTTTTGGCATTTCTAATTATAAAAATATGTGTACATATTAGCCAACTAGATAGAAACATAATCGCTGTAAATTCCACAATCTGCCCTATTTTATTCAGAAATCTAATCCAAAAAACCTCAACTCATTCATCCCGTTTATTCCATTGTACATGGGATAAACTCCTGCAATTCCTACATTCCTGCAAGAAGTCCCTTTTACCACATTTATTTATTTGTTTGTTTGTTTTGCTATGATTTCATTTCAAAGGATGAGAAATTAGTAGCACAAAGGACTTAAATAGTTATCTCTTATCTTCTTTGTGTGGGGAAGGAGTATCTGGCAGAGGCAGAGGCTGTTCAGAGTCAAGGCACATCTGGAGTTCAGTCACAGCATAAACCAAATTTCTGTTTGACACTGAACATCTCATGGGGCAGAACCCAAATCAAACTGTGAACTCAGTGTGAGTAAAAGAACACAGTATTGGGAATCCTCATGAGGGCTGACACTGTCCCTGGGATGTAGGGAACAGCAGAGGAGTGTGCTTCACCCTGTGGGTATGGCCATGAGAAAAGGTATCCGTGGCTCTTTGTACCTCAGCCTGGAAGCTCATGACCCTCTCTTTGCCTGACTATCTGTTTGCTTGTGGTTCTTGTCACAATATTTGGGAAATTCCTCTTTGTGTGCCTGCTGGAACCCCAGTGAGGTAACACAGCCAGTTGAAAACACTCTGGGATTTCCTTTTGCCAAAGGAAACAGCCTGCCTGGGAGCTGGCCTGGGGTGTGCTACAGGAGAGCTCGCCTTGCTTCCACAGCCTGGAAAGAAGAACATTGCTTAAGACTCTGGGGATGGAAATTGCTGCAGTTATCCATGGTGTGTACATTTATTGACCCCATTTAATTTAATCTATTAAATATGACAGTAAGAAGCAGCTGTAGACCCACTGGAGGAGCTCTTCTGATAGCAGTGAAAGTGTGACTGAGCCTGTGTTCCCCCAAGGAGCTCAGGGACACAGAGAGCTGAAGGACAGCTCCACAAAAGCACCTCAAGTAAATAATCTCAGCACTGATCACAAAACCTTTCTTGCTCTCTCCAATGCTATTTTCTGCACTGAGACTGTTCAGCACATGGTCCTGGCTGACTTCAGGACTTGGCAACGTCTGCTGAGGTTGTTAAAATGTAGTTTATTTTATGTGCATTACATCTAATGCTTTTGTGAGTACAGCTTTATTAATGTTAAGAGTTGTTAAAAAAGAAAATAACTGAACTGGAAAATTATATTGTTGCAGACTGGTCTTGTTAGTTGAGTGAATGTAAATAATATGGCCCATTGCAAGTGACAATGAAAAATTGTATTGATTCATACTAAAGTGTACTCCATTCTCATATGTCATGATAATGCTGAAAATATTTTCGTTTTAGAAACAGACAATAAAGGCTTGATCTTGCAGAACTTTTTAGACAATTTCTTCCACCTTTTTATTTCATCAAAGTATTTGAAATTCATATGGATTTTACAGAACATCTTGATTTTAATCTTTTTATGCACACATGCTGGTATATTTACTTACTCTGGGAAACTTCTGACTGATGTTGAAGGGAGTCATGTTTTCCTCTAAGAGAAGAAGCCAGGTCATAAAATTGCCCAGAAACATTCAAACAGTTTAAGAAATTATGATCTTTACTGTAATAATAACCTGGCAGTTTATGTAAATGTTCCTAACCTGTTTCACTGCAAAACCACATAACAAAATCAAACCATCTTTTTTTTCCCAAGAGATCTTGTGACAATATCAGAAATCATGTGAGTTTTCCTGCTTCTGGAAAAACTCTGCAGAGTTTGATCATGAATTTAGAAAAGTTCTTGGTTTCAGAACTTGCTTCTTTCTGGTAGTTGATGTCAATGTACAACACTGACTGTACATAATACACTCTAACATTCTAACTCATTACTAGGCTCACTTTTAAAAAATCAAAATTATGGATACCTTAGTTGACTTCTGTATTTTAAGCAAATTAATTTCTTGTGATAATACAGCAAATGCCATGAAGATAGAGCAAAGGCTTGCTTGAAAACCAATAAAAGTCAGTCAGCATCTGCCCCTCTGCCTCCAAGTACACTGCAGCAAAGCCAGACTGTTTAAATACGTAATGATTTTCTAACTTAAGTGGTTTCTGAAAGCAATCTTTAAACTCCTGTAAAATTCTATTCAATAACATTCTCTTGTAAGAGATATAAATAATTTAGGTGGAAATGTGCTTTCCTGACTGAGCTTCACTCTGCCTGGCAAGAGGACAACTGTCCTTGCAATGAAAGGGTTGAATATGCCATGTCTTCTTGCACAGGTGGAAATGGCCCTAACCATGGGGTTATCTAACCAGAAGTTAGATAAGCAGAAGTTTATCTCCTGACAGAAGCATGAAATATTGAATTAATTCCTGTAAAATCCTGGGAAAACCTAAATTTTAGGTTGAAAGCCAAAAATGGGAAAAAAGTGAGGTAGCTCTATAAAATTCTGACATCTCTGAAAATCATAAGACTTACACTGAATGCTGCTGAAACTTAGGCAGAGAGAAGAGAGTAGGATTGACCATAATTAGAGGATGAGTGTGTGGCAGCAGCACAGGACTAAGCTGAGAAGGGATGGCCCATGTAGTGCTGATCTGCACTGCAAACCAGGGCTGAAAAATTCCTTTCCAGTGGGCTTGCAGATGGTGTGCAAAGCTCTGATGTACTACGAAAAGAAAACCTAGCAGCCAGTAGAGAAAGCTGATCCTCCAAGATCTGAAGAATTCCCTGACAGGGAAATGTGAGGCAGAGCTCTCTGGAATTGGTGCTATACTTAGTTAATTAACTGAAGCTGTCTCAGTACCCTGGCTGTGGCTACCCTGTTATAAATCCTCTCACACAGCACCTGCTGGGCCGCAGCTCTGGCGAGCTGGTCTGAGAAGGGCAATTGAGCAATTTGAATTGCTTTGGTGGCTGTGGACTCGAGTGTAGCTGGGCTAATTTATGCCATTGCCCTTGGAGAAAAGCAGAATAAGGAGAAACAGAAACTGTTTTGTTCCTTTGTCCTTTGGGCTTTCAGAAGCTTAATGTGCACCGTGTGCAAGAATTATTTTGTGGTGACAAAGACATAGGAGGGAGCTATCTCAAAGGCCCTGTGAGTATTTGGGGGATGTTAAAACACAGTGTAATATATTAATGCCATATTAACTCTTCAGACACAATTTATTTACATTTCATTCTTTCATCTGTTTGAGAAGCACTTTCTGAGCACAAGTGTTACAAGGAACAATTTGTGTTTCCATAAATTAGGATTTGTTTAAAAAGGCTTATCAGGAGTGAAATTTTTAATATGACTTTATTGTGACTTTTTTCTTGTGTAACAACCTCAAAAGCTGAATTTAGGCTTTGTGCTTATGTTGGTCTGAAGCCATCAGAAAACAAGTTATATGGTAAGATGTTTTTGTTGCTGCAGAAAGCAAAAATAATAATATATTCATCGATTGTGTCTGGCTCTGGCCACTTCAGCTCAGCAAGCAAATCATCAGAAAGGAAAAACTAATTATTCAAGGCAGGAAAAGAAATCACACCACAGCACTTAAAAACTTGCATAATTTAGAAAATAGAGTGAATAAAAAGGGACAATAGGAAGATGTGAAGGTATGTGAATGCTCTGAACAAGTTCCATGTGAGTCATGGCTTGGGTTGGATTGCTCTGTGGATAATATAAACAGTTGTACTAGTGTTAATAATACTTTCTTTTGAAAGGAATAAAGCCAGTTACATTTCTGGAAATAGCTAGTCTGTATGTGAAAAGAGTTAAATACAAATCTACCTTGGAAGCATAAGTAAAAATCTACCTTGGAAGCATAAGTAACTTCTATTAGTTTCAGCCTCATAATTGCAAAAGTATTCCCAAAATAGGGCAAAAGATAATTTGCTGATTATGTTTGCAAGGTATTCTTTTAAATAGCTGGATCACAGATCAATGCAGAGTTGCTGATTTAAGTAGTTAATGCCTTCCATTATTATTGAGTGCACTGAAACTCTTTATATTTACCCATATGAAAAGCAAGGACCTACTCCACTGCACAAACAGGAAGAAAAAGTTTTGGATAAATATTTAAGGGACTTACCCAGGGTCATGTAAGGATTCAGGCAGACTGGGGACTCTGGCACAGACTTTTGCCTCACCAGCTTGTTTCTTTATCCAGTGGACTCCCTGGAGCTGGTGTGAGAGTGATTGTTGGAAGTGCCTGGTTTTCACTGTCAGAAATTCTGGGACAACACTCAATGCCAGACCTTGCCCTGAATCTCTAGAAAGTTTTATTTAACTTTCCTTTGGGAACATGAGTACTCTGCAGGGAGCACCTGAGCTCAGACAGGGACACAGCTCCCTGCAGAATGCCAGGGCCTGGCAGGGGGACACTCTCAAGAGGAGGCACTGCAGCTTGTCATGTAAGCTCTGCCTGAAGAGCCAGAGCTCTTTTTATCCTCATCTCTCCCTACAAGTAAATAAATAAACAAACAAATGAACAAACAAATAAAGAAATACTTATATCCGTATTTTTATTTATATGTGTATGTATATGTATATGTATATGTATACGCATGTGTACGTATTTATATTTATATTTTTATTTTTATTTTTATTTTTATTTTTATTTTTATTTTTATACACACATATATAAATGTATCACCTTCAAATGCATCCCTACATGAACAAGGAGGAAGACAGTGATTCAGTTTGTGGTTATAGATCATAAATTTAGGAAAAGTACGTGGGACACTCTGGAAACCCTCGTTACAAGTGCAAACAATTAACTTTTTTAAAAGCTGGTCTTTGATACAGCAAACCAAAAGGCAAAGAAACAAAAAAGCTATGACAAGGGTTAATGCATGTGGAAAATCCAGAAGGAGCTTTCAAAATTTAGTTATAAGTTAGCCAGAAAACCAATAGAGTGAATTTAGGTTTCTAAACCACCCAAACCAAGTTTTGAAGTAGCACAGGAAGTTTGAGAATTCTCTCAAAGAATTACCTAGTGCTCATTTAAGTGGTTTTTCATGAATTGCAATTATATGTGTCTCTAAAGACAGTTTTAGTCTCAGTGTGCACAGCATCAAGAAATTAGGAATACTTTTATTTTCCTCTGTAATTATTTTAGAGATGTAGAGTGTTCTGTTTTCTGCAACTACTGGGAAAATAAGATGAAAGTGACCTTTGGAGAATCAATTTTTGTAAGCTTTGTTTCGGTCTTCAGAAGAACAGCTCTTTGGAATAGCTATTAAGGTCTCTGTTTTTCAGTTAATTGAATTCAACATATGATTTTCAAAAGTTTTCTGTTTTGAAGTGTTTCTGGGATTTTTTGTCTAATGATTCTAAATGTGTGCAGAAATGTTCCAGCCATGTGGACACAGGATGAAATGGGTGGAAAATAAAAATGAAGTAGAGGTCAGAAAATTGAACAGGAAAAAGCGTGAAAACCTAAGAAGGATCCAAATGCAACCACACCAGTGGAGCAGCTCAGGGGGTGCCAGATAAACCTGTCTGACCTGTGTGCACCTTGTTTCTGTGTGGCTCCATTTGGGGATGATTTTGGTGTCTCTCTGCATACTTAGGTTTTATTTAAGAAGAGCTAGGGGGCAGAGAAGGAGTTGTGGTGCCCACAGATAAGGGCTCTGTGATTTGAGACCACAGGGGTGCAAAGGGCAGGCCCCACTCGTGCCACAGGTGAATTCAGCTGAATTGTGCTCTGCCTCAGGTGCTGATGCTCACTGGAGTGCACCTGGTGATTGTGGGTGCAGCCCTTTGGTGCTGGTGGAAGAAAGCTGAAAAAGGCAGGAAAGTGCTTAATCACAGGCAATGAATGCATGATTTCATCCCACTAAAGGCAAAGGGGTTCAAGCTCCAGACAGAAATTTAAGCAGGTGTTTATGCATCTCCTAGAAGAATTCCAGTAGGCAACTTGATGTATTATAAATCTGAGTCACACAGTCTTTCTGTATTAGAGCAGAGACAATCTGCTTTATTTTATTTAATTTAGCTGCAGACCTGGGGACCTGGCCCACTGCCAATCAAGCCTTTCAGCAAAGTTTAAGAGTCCCTGTATGATAAAACTTTGACCAGAAAAAAGAATGGACAGGAAAGAATTTCAGACTTCAATATTTGAAGTAAAGAACAAATGGTCAAAATTTTTGCTTTGTGACAAGTCAGAGACAAGTGATTTTTTTTCTTTAACACCTCTCTGTCCTCTGTTTTTCACAGCTAAAGGCAGAGAAGCATGAAGATTTTGAATAAGTATGACTGAGAAAACATGTTAAAATATTGAACGAAAATAAGCCTTCCCCATTTCCATAATTGCTGCAATGTAAATTTACTGGATCAGGTAGTATTTGTTTTTTTATTAAGAGAGATTGCTAAGTATCAGGCTTACCAAGACTATTCTGTTATCTCCATTACTTCCAAATATCTCCAAAATACTTTTGTGATCTGAAACAGCAGAGATGTCTATCTTTTTCTTTCAAATTTGTTTTCTGTGAAATCCATGTCTATAGCTGCTCATGAAAAAGAGATTTTACAGCCTCTGAGAATGCCAGGCATAGTAAAAAATGCATCCAAATTGCTTTGTATAGTAGTGTTTGTATTATCTTTTTAAAGGCATGAGAAATGATAATGGTATAGGCGTCATTTCTAATTTTGTTTCCTTAAGCACATTCTCTTGTGCATACTCCTGATAGGAATTTTGAAGGCTCTGGTAATGAGTTAGTTTGTGCTCAGTTGGAGAGGAATCCCTCTGTTGCTGCTTGCATGGGAACAGCCCTGTGGCATAACTTTGCCCTCTGGTTTCCACACTCATTAGGAGACCTTTCAAAGCAGGCACGAGGAATAAGGAATTTGTATGACAGAAACTTAAAATCCAAGAAAATATCCTCCATTTCCATTTCTGAAGCAGCCCTGATTTTCAGAGATCCTGACAGTGGAGCTTTTGCAGCTTTATTGGTTCAATTGCAACACTGAAAATGGGACATTTGGAATTTTATTCGTGTTTGTCTTTAAAAATAGGAAAAAAAGAATGCAAGAAGATGAAGATATTTTAATAAGATTTTTCTTGCTTAGGCAGCAGAACATACATGAAATCCCCTTGTGCTACACGTGTGCTGCCAGATAGAGCTACTGAGAGAGAATCCCTGTTTAAAAGGTGATTCACAATTAGATCTTTTGGTTCTCACCATTAGGCCTTTTGGTTCCTGAACTGATCAATATATTCCTGACTAGAAGTGCATGAAAGGGCAGTTACATCAGTCTTCAGATTCACACCTGCAAACATAAAAATACTTTCTTACCACACACGTGCTGCACTAAATGTGAATTGTCTTCATTTCAGTTCTGCTGCTGGTAGTTTTTCCTTTCTTCCATCTTTCCTAGTTTTTCCTCTGTTGTGTATTGCATCAGATTCCAAGAACAAAATCTTTTCATGATGAAAAGAACAGGGTGCTCAGAACTTCACAGGCTGGAAGAAGCACAGGCTGGAGGAGGACTTTCTCCTTCCTGCCTGTTTCCCTGCAGCACCTTGTTTCATGACCCGAAGAGCATCGTTGAAAGTCCTCTCAAAGCTCTGAAAGAAGGAAGAAAATAACACTGTGTCTCTTCTGTTTTTCAAATTGTGGCCTTAAAGACAACTTTCAGTGCTTAGATAACTGTTGCTTTCTATTCTTAACCATTGTGGTGTCTAGCAGAGTTAAGGTATGTCAAATTTCATGCAGAGATGGTCGTGGACTCCTACACAATTTTTTAATACTTGCCAGCAATCCTTTTTCTCCATTTTTTTCCCTGAGTGACATTTCCTTAATATCTCCCACTCGTATTTCACAAGAGTACATACTCGTAGCACAAGCAGACACAAAATTACATCTGGCAATTTTGAAAATATCTGTACAACACTAAAAATTACACCACAAAGAGAACAATAATAAGCAAGTCCCTTTCTTCTTCATTTAGATGGAGAAAACACTGTACTGAGGGTTAATTCAGATTTTAAGGCTCAGTGCACATTCAAACTAATTTAAGTGTGGTCACATGGCCTTGTGTCATTGGGTGGTTTCAGCCACTTAAAGAATCACCATCAAAGATATTGGCAAAAAAAGCAGGTTGTAATATGAATTTGTGGAAGTGCAACTTTACCAGAGTTTAGTGGTGAAGTTCACTTTATTACTTAATGCATGGATGAAGCATACAAAGGAAATAATTTAAGAGTCAATTTAGGATATTTACCTGTTAAAAAAAGACTAAGGTTGCAAATACAAAAGACAAGGGTGCAAAAGGATTTAGCAGCATTTACTCATCCACTAATTTAATAATGGTAAAGTGATTAAATAGGATTTACTGCAATTATAAGAATGACTTATTATAGATTCATGATAACATCAGGCCATCAGGGATGACTGATTGTCCTTTGTTCCCCACTTTGGCTGGGCAGTTGATGTTCCTGTTACCCTCAGTGTTGTTCCCACCTGTGTCATGGAAGAGCATCTGGTACAGTCAGAGATACTCCATCCCCCAACTGGTCTGATCAAGGCTCATCAGGAGCTCCTGAAATCCTAGACCAGGCCCAGGGATCGTGGAGGGATGCATCACCATATCTTGTGTCTTAAATATGTGAAAATTCTCTTTTTTACATCTCTCTCTTTCTATCTTTACCTTCCTGTAAGTAACATTCCTGATCATACTGACACACGAGATCTCAAAGCTGTTCTGTTTTGGCAAACTAAATGAAACTGTTGACCAAGGACAATGAAAACATCACTTTATGTGCCCTCAAAGAGTGAAAGACAGAAATGCCAGTATGTGCTTGATTTGACATCAGTGAGCCAAACTGGGAACCATCACCATCTCTTGGCTTCAGGATCAAATCCTGCTTTGCTTCCTGAGAAACACCCTGGAGGAAAGATAGGAAAAGTTTCTACTTGTAAAAAGATGCTGCAGAGTTGGGGCAAAGCATTTTCAACAATCACTTCTCAAGGCCTGAAAACAGCTTGTTTAATCAGGTAACATTTTCTACTTGATGTAACTGTTGTTAAGATTAGAGGCCTCTTTTAAAAAGTGCATGCAGACACTGAGAAATGCAATTTTACAACTGTAAGAAACATTTCTCTTAAAAGTCAGAGTACATCTTTTATTGGTGCTGCCAATCTCATGAAGAAAGAAATTAATTTCCTTTGTGCCGTATCTAAATACATTAAAGGAGTATTTTTAAAAGACTTGGCTCATTTTTCACTCTACCTGGGAGATGAAATTTAAGATGCTAATAGTTTGGAAAATATCATTTCAAGAACATATGACTTTAATCACTTCTGGTCTTGCCTTGTGCTTAGGGAATTTTAACTGAAAAGCTTGATTGTTCTCTGGCAGATTTTTATACTTATTTCTGGGGAGTTTTTTTTCACATCAGTCCTGTGGCTTTGATTTGCATTTCAGACCTCGGTTCTCTGATTTACACGTGCTGTGGTCCAATCAAATGTTGTACTCACTTGTCAATGCTATTCATCATTTGTATTCACAAAAACTGTATCTGCTGGAATTTTTTTTTTTTTAAAAAACCTTTTGTTTCTCTAACTGAAGTGTGTGAGCTGCAGGAGAGCTCATGCAGTGTCACAGACTGGTAGCCCCAGCACCCTGAGGTGAAAGGCAGCTCAGGTAGAGATGAAAGCTGTGTTTTCCTATGGCACATGCAAGAAAAATGCCTTTAAACTTAGCAGTCCCATGCTGGAAAGCCAGAGTTAGAGCTGGTATAAATCTATAGCACATTTTTTCTTTCAGAGCTGTAAAATTGTTGGGTCGTTGCACTGAGGTGCTTTGGACTGTACAGGAGCTCTGAAGTGAGCAAAACCAACCACCTGCCACCACAAATAATGCACAATACAGTGCCTTTCATAATATTCCAGAGGAAAGAATTATAAAATTTACGAACTTGCTTTGTTTTTTTTCAAATCTTCCATGTTGTCTACTGGAAAGCTTTTCTTTCTAAATCCCAAATATCCAAAACTATGAATTAGAAGCCTTTTAGTTTCAGAAAATTGCTCTTAAAAACATTTTATATATCTTTTGAGTATTAAAATTAATACTTTTCAAATAATCGTCTGTCTTCTTAATATTTTTGTTATATATGTTTTGTGGTAGGTAAATGCAAAATATTAAACAAAATCTAATCACTATTAATAGCTCAAGTCTCGTATCTCCCCTTCAATCCCAGCAGTCTCATGTTACAGGCCTTTGCTTTAACACTTCCTTTTCTGCTTTTAATTAATTGCTAGCATCTTCCTCAATTGGACCAATTTGACAATTTTTCACTAGATCAAATATGTAGAAAATACAGAGATGGAAGAATTTCAAAGGTAGAATCAAATTTCCTTTGGGTAAACTAAGTTACATTTAGGTGAATTGTGTTACATTTCATCCTCATTTCCTCTTTACATCTCAGTTTGCAATATTTCCTCCAAAATTTATTCAAAAAATATTCATACTTTGGACATCAGTTTCCCAGATGTAATAATTTCTCAATCTCTTCATCCTTTCCTTATTGCTTTCAATACTTTCTCCTTTTATATCCACTAACCCCCAAGCTGAGGTAGTTGAGATTTTTGTTACCAGAATCAACATTTGTTTTGCTGCACCTTTCTGTAGAGTTCCTGGAGCTTTCCTTTCAGTTCTAACACGGTCACTTCAACACCTCTGTTTTCATTTTGTATCTCACCTTTATATCTTTGAAGCTTTTATAATGAAAACAGAGTAAAACTGACCTTATCACTCCCCACAACTCCCTGAAAGGTGTTTGTGGCCAGGTGGGGTTGGTCTCTTTCTCCAGGCAGCACTGACAGAATGAGAGGACACAGTCTCAAGCTGTGCCAAGGAAATATAGGCTGCATATTAGGAAAAAAATTTTCACAGAAAGGGTAATAAAGCATTGGAATGATCTACCTGGGGAGGTGGTGAAGTCACCACCCCTGGATGTGTTTGAGGAAAGACTGGATGTGGCACTCAGTGCCATGGGTTAGTTGAGTTTAGGGCTGGGTTGGACTCGATGATCTTGGAGATCTCTTCCAACCCTGTGATTCTGTGAGATTCTGTGACCTTGGAGACTTTCTTGGATTATCCCTGCTGGTTCTATACTTAGGAACTCCACTTTTTATCATCTATTTTTGTGTCTTTAACTGTTTCTTTATTTCTTTGTAGGGTCTCAGCTCTCAGCTTGATTTCTGGCAATTCTTGCTTAAGCCCCACATTACTTGATAGGTAAGATACAGCTTGCTAATTGTTCTTTCCCTGTTCATAAACCTAAAGCTTGTTCTTGGTATCTTTATTGGAATGATTGGCTGAGTGTTCTTTCCCCATCCATTTTTTCCTCCTTTCTTGACATACAGATTCTTGATAGCCTTAAATCTTGAACATTTCAAAATTCATGGAGATTTCAGTTTTCCTTCTTGTGTACCAGTTTGTCAGTTGCCTCTTGTCCTGTTACTCAGCAGCACCAAAAAAACCCTCCAGCCTCTTAACACTGTCCCTCCAGGTACTTATATACATTTCTTACTTTGTAAAATTTAACTTTGTCAGAGCATCAAATGTATCTTCCTTTATATTTCAAACTGAGCCAAGTCACAATGCATCTACCAAAACCTAACATGCCTATTGTAAGTTTTAGAGTCTCCTCAGTATTTATGAATTTAAAGAAAAACAATCTTTTATTTTTTAGTGAGAATTTAGGGAAAAACTGACTGTTTTTTACTTCAGACAATGGCTGATTTTATAATCATTAGATAAAACCCTGTTGTTGTTCAAACTTCAAGCTAATTCAAGGCAGGACAGCAATGGCAAGGCATGCTACAGCATTCCTGCTTTAGAGACAATCAGCAAACCACTAATACAGTTCTCCAGTTTCATTGCTATTATTCCTCAGTATAAAGGAGAGAAGAAAATAATCAAATAGCAGCCAAATGTCTAATACATTTTCATTCATTTCCTTTCTAGAAGATGCACAAATTACATTTATAGATATTAGGGAGCAAAGAAAGTAGCTTTATCCTCATTAACAACAATCTCTTCTACTATTTAATCTGCCGAGTGTGCAATAACAATAATTTTAAACTTATACTTCCTTATACCTATTTATCTACCCTCCACTTGTAAGAATTCTTCTTTTTCTTTCTTTATAATATAATATTATCCATATTCCTATTTTCTGGGAAAAAAAGGCATTCCATCTTCTGTCTCTTTCCACATCTTCAGGCGCCTTGCAAAGAAAGGATTTTAAAAATAATTACTTCCTCTTTTATTTAAAAGTCAACACCTATTGAAGGCAGCTTGTTCTGCAAGCCTTCAGTTCTTTTATATTACAGCAGTGCCAATTGCTTCCCTGTTCTATTTTGTTTGTTTCAAATCCAGCTAAAAATTTAGTTATACTTGCCTGGCTGGAAGTCTTCCAGAATAATAGCAATGCTCTGGAATTGATTGAATAGCTCTGTCATTCCAGAGAGCAAATTACATCAGAAATGCACCTTTCTAACTGTTGCACCCTTAATTTCCTTAATCTGCAACCAGTGCACAGGAAACAGTTCCCAGTCCAATTAGCTGGAACACTGAGATCTTTAAAAAATGCACAGGGAGCTCAGGGGACACTCAGCTTGTGGCACTGCAGAGTGGCCCAAGCCAAAACAAACATCCCCACAAGATGTTTAACAAATGAAACTAACCAAGCAGAATTCCAGTTAAAAATCTGACAGTCTGCTTTTAATGTTTGGATTAGGAAATTAGCAAGTTGACTAAAAACGCTTCCTGGAGCTCAATCACGTGAATATTAGAAGAGTAAGAGACATTACACAAAGCTCATGACACTGATTGCTGGGCAATGGCATAATTAACTTTATTTAGCTATTGCAAGCTGTCAATCAGTAGCTCAAAACTTAGCAATTACCCTGTTTGGCCACAATTTGGGTGCTGAGCATTGGCCAGGGACCACCAGGTCCTGACAGATCCTCCCTGCAGGGGGAAGGTGTGGGTGCCACATCCCCAGAGGCTCCGGCTGCTGCTGGTTGGAGTGACAGCACCAGAGCTGACAGGGGGTCCCAGGGGGACCCCTGCCCTCGCCACCACAGAGTCATGCACGAGCACCCAGCCCCGAGTGTCAGCAAGAGGGGGGCACTTTAGATTCCTGCAGGGTTTTATGATTCTGTTTTGTGAATCTTAGAAGTCCTTTTAGCTGATGTACTCTTCTCAGCTGTGTCAATGGGACATACAAATGGTGAGAAGAGTCTAAGAACCCAGTGTGGTGAGTCCTTAACCTCCACATCATCACACCACTGCTCACAACTTGTCCCACTTTCAAAATGTGGTATTAGAGTAAGTGCACAGCATCTCGTGGGTTTAAGGAGGAATATATACCCATCAACACGTATCAGAGACTTTTTCTGTCTGAAGAATACTGTTATTCTGTTACAGTGTCTATTAACTTTTTTATTTTGCCTGTTTGAAGTCTGTGAGTCTGAATTGGTTAAGGGTAGAACTTCTGGGGTGTTTCTTTTTCCCTTTTTCCTACACTTCATATATAGTTCTCAATGTCTTCTGGTTGGAGAGACTCTAGTCCCATACTGGCTGACAAATTAGAGGAGGAGATTTATTTCTGTCACCTTCCAAGGAAAGTTCAATAGCCTTTTCCCCACAGCTCTTCTTTTGAATCATAGGAACTTTGTGATATAAAAGATATATTGTATTTATAGCATTTTATTCCATGCCTCTAGCTTATTTCAAATTCAGTTTTTCTTTTCTTTCTCCGTTCATAGATGAGAAAATGCTGTAAGTGGATACATTTACAGTACTTCACAATACTGAGGTCAAAAGTCCTGAAAATCCACTCTGCCTTAGGAAGGGAAATTTTTTCTGGAGCTACATTGAAAGCTTCAGTTCACCATGCATTGTTTTCATGTTTTTGTTCAAAATTGGTAAATTTACAGATGTCTCTGAGTAATGAAGGTAAGAAAATAGAAGGTAAAGAACCATGAAGATAACAAGAAGAGTCTCGTTGCCTCCCAGGAGACTTAACTTTCCCCTGTTATGAAGAATGCTCTGCTTTTCAGCAGTTTGAGCAAAACAGCCAAGATGGGGGTTGGAGGGAAAATGTCATTTTCTTGAATCAGTCTGTAAGGCAGTCCTTTGATGCGCTGTAGTTGGATACAGTGGTATTGCTGCAATGCAGCAGGTCTTTGTTTTATATGTTTGCCTGCTGTTCAGTTCATGTAATAATTCAACCATCTCCATGTACCCCTCTTCAGGAATTGTCCATGCAGAAAAGGCTGAAATAATTTTACCTATAATTCAACAGGGGAACTGGGATTTTGGATATTTTAGGCAGGAAAATGTTCTTCCCCCAGAGGGTGGCTGGGCACTGGAACAGGCTCCCCAGGGCAGTGGTGACAGCACCAGCCTGCCAGAGCTCCAGGAGCATTGGGACAATGCTGCCAGGCTCATTGTGGGATTCTTGGGACTGTTCTGTGTGGGGACAGGAGTTGGACTTCAATGGGTCCCTTCCAACTCAGGATATTCTACAATTTTGGGATAGAGAAGAGCATCAAAAATAAGAAATTTCTTCCCCATATAACCAGAAAATATCACCTGTCTGCCTTTTAATTTCTCTCCCTCTTTTGGAGGATTTGGCAGCACAGCAAGCCTGTTACTCAGCAGTGTGCTCTTCCCCATGCAAGGTCATGCACTGACATTTCTGGTGTTTTCTAAGGAGAAAAAGAGAAATAGAATAATTTTGGACAGGGTTTATTTTTCTTCTTTCTTCTTTTGGTGAAGAGCTATACAATAAAAAAAGGTTTTTCAATTATTTTGAGAGCAAGGTGCATTTGGGCACATCCACTGAAGCCGATTTGTGTACCAGCCCCCAGTGGCCCTTGTGTGAATTGTACATGCTGATCAGTGACAGCACACCTTTCAGAATTGCCTTTTAGAATTAAAGGGGACAAATTGTAAGGAGACAAAGTGCTTCACCTCATGTGCAGCCCTCCTGACTACTTCAGAAAGTTCAAACAGTTCTGGCAATGTTGGAAACACAATCTCATTACTCTGAAACTCCTCACAGCTTAGGAAACTCTGCAGTTCTCCTGTCCTAAACCTGACATTTCATTAAATGAAGATAAACTACACACACATTAGCAGCTTGTATGAGCATTACTTTACCAGCCGGTTTCAATTAAAATAAAGATCAGACACAAGACATTTCAGAGAGTGGTTTTGGTGACACACTAAAATTCTCAGATTAGAGACAAAAATACAGCACCAAGAGTACTTTTACAGAAAAATAAGTGATCATCTCTATGCACGAAAAACAAGGAGAGTCTGGTAAGGGGGACATATAGTCCACTCCAATGGACTGGACTATAAAATTTGTTATGTAGCCTTTCATGATGCATTTTTATCCATTTTCTTCATCAATGTAGGTGATTTCACGAAGGTGCATTTCTTATTTTTCCTGTGCCATAGCCATATCCTGGTAGGTGCAACCTTTTGTAGTTTAAAAATCATTTACAAATATACTTTTCTGCAATTTTATTTTATGTGTCTCAAATGACAAGAGAAAATAAATAATTTTTCATTTTGAAAATTACTAATTAGGAAAATGTATTTCTGTGTAAGTATATATTATTTCCTTCACACATATGCACAGGCTGTAACATGGATTTTAAAAGAGAGCATTTATGTGTGCATCCACAAGTGGCAGTGTATCCAAATGTACAAGATCTTTCCAGATTTTAACTCATCTGCTTTGTCTTTCCATTTGTCTTTTGAAAGAACAACAAAAGATTTTAATGCTTCTCTTTGCTAGCTTCACACAGCACTAACTACATTTAGGTTTTGGATGTGAATTTGGAAAATGAAATAGAGATGAAATGCATTGTGGAGTATGTGTTTACAACCTGTATTTTATGTTGCATTACAAGCTCTCTGTTTTAATGACTGTTTATGTAATGAAATTCTGACATTCCTTTCTCCAAATAGGGCATTTTCTATACTTGAATAGGTTTAAGATAGTGGTGTCTCTCTTCTTGATTAGAAGTTAATATCTTATTTGTGAAATGTCTCCTTGAACGCTGAATTCCTTTGCTCTGTAAAGTTTATCTTTACATCCAGAGTTCTTCAGGAGCACTGCAGTCTCAGCTGTACTCAGAACACACCCAGCCAAGGCTGTTTACTCTGACTTCAGAGTAAACTGCAGAGTGTTTCTTATTCCCTTTTTCATGACAAAACCTTTACTGTAAAATGAAATATATTATTTTCAGACGTGCTTGAAAAGCAGTAGGAGTTGAGAGCTGAGTGCTCAAGTCCTGTCAGTGGTTCAAGGCTGAGGAGACAACAATTACAGCACCCACATGGGGCTGGATGCTGTCCCAGCCACTGTCCATTGTCCTGACGCTGGGAATTGCAGTCATTTGTGACTGTGCTCTTTTGGAAACCTCTTGAAGGGGTTTGAAAGAAAAGTAAGGACAGAAACACTTGGGAGGGAAATGTGTGACCTCAGTCTTCAGTATGAGAGCAGAGAGCTGAGAACCAAGAGATACTCAGGACAAAAGTCATCACACCCTGTGAGTGGGAGAGGACTCAAAATCCATACATACTGGATTTAAAGTAAAATCCAGTGTAGACACAACTGAAACAATAGTTATAGCAAATTTATTTCCATATGTGAAGAAAAAGTGTTATTACATCATTCTGTAGCAGGTATAGAATATATCTTATATAATTTAATAGTCATTTATTTTATAATATTTGCTACATATTATAATAATATAACATATTTTATAATATAATGGAGTATTTTATTATTATATAATATAATTATGCATTAATATGCATGCATAAAGGGGGAAAGAAAACCAAAGCAAAAATAATCCACTTTTGTGTATTTGGATTGCCCCAAAACTAGCTGGAGAAGAGTTCAGCCTTTGGAAATCCCTTCCGGCAAAGGAGAATGGAAGAGGAAATGGTGACGAATCCGTTCTATTTCTGGTTTCTGAAAGTTTATCCCAGTCAGTCTCCAAACTTGGATATGTTGTTTTTTTAATCCTGAAAAATGTTGGGAGAAATAGAGGTTTTGTCAGCTTTCCTTAGTCTTGAGAATGAAGATTTTCCTTTGTGGGACATCAGTTCTAAAAATTAGGGGGCAAAAACTCTCCTCCCAAGAGTCTATGGCAAAAACCTCAAACAGTGAACAACAATCTGTGAATTCCGGGAGGAGAAAAGGTGTCCTCCAAACCTTCCTCATTATTTCCACCTCCTGTTGCCCATTGTTACCTCCCTGCTCCTCCCAAAGAGCCTCTGGGAATGTATTGTACAAAATATGTTTCAAAAACCATACGTCAGGTATTCCCATTTAAAAATGATGCACTTAAAGTACAACTTTCAAAAATAAGAGAAGAGCAGTGTCATGGACTTTCCAAATGGAGATTCTCTTACCAGTGCTACTTGACCCTGATAGTTTTACTCAGCACTCACAGCAACTTGAACAGCTCACTGGTAATTTCCTGCATGGGGAACACCCACAAGCTGAGCAAGACTTAGTAGATCACAGAATCATAAAATCATAAATGTTGAAAAAGGCCTCCAAGATCATCAAGTCCAACCTTCAACCAAACACCACAGATTGCAGGGGACACAGCAGAAAGGAGCTAAACTTTTCCCCTGCAGGTAGTTGAAGAAAGGGGAGCACAGAGGACCTACCTGCCAGGGAAACTGGGCATTTCCTCCCCCTGTTCTTGCCTCTCAGGAGGGTGATTCCTGCAGAGGGGCACAGGCTGTGGGTCCCCAGGGGTTACCAGTCCTGCTCACAACAATAGAACTTCTCCACTTTCTCTCCCTGACCTGCAGCTCCCTGGCAGCCACTTCTTCTCTCAGGATGACCCCAACAGCATGTAGTATCTTGTTTTGGAGATGCACAGAAACATAGCAGCCAAGATAATTCTGTTTTAAAAGATATTCAAGAGGTTTAAAGGAGTTCGGTTTCTCTGCACACAACAGAAAGTATTTACTGCTCACTTTATTTAGATTTCTATTTCCCAGCTTACAAGAACTGGAAATGAGATAAATTAAGACAGCTCATAATCTCATTCTGGCCTGAAGTCAACAGGGAAAGGATTGGCCTTTGGATGCCCAGTCTAAACTTCAGTAATTATTTTTTTTCCAGATGAATATAATGCAGATTCCACGTGCCCTTCTTCATTACACTGACAGATGGTGCTTTGGCACAGCAGATGATCACCTGTGCCACCCTTCCTATTTAGCCTGGCATGAATACATTAAACACCAGCTCTTGAAAAAGCTCAGCTCCTGGGTTAAAGGTGCCTTTGACATTTACTTTCTTCCAGGAGCTTGGAGTCCTGGCATAATAATGCCAGACAAATAACTGACAGCTATTCACCACATCATCAGCTGAGTCACTCTGTGTTGTGACTCCTGATCTCATAAGGTGAGACTGAGTATTACTTGAAGAGAAACTTCTAGCAAACACCTTGAACACTCCCAGAGTGGCACAATTTAGTACATTCCTGTTGTTACCAGACCACTCCATAACTGTGCTTTGAAGATCGATGTTTCTGAGCTACCCAGGAGGTATAAAATGAACTTTATATGGAGCTTGTCTGCAGATAGACACAGGTAAGAAATAATATTGTTAGTTGTAGGTCAAATCTTTTAGAGGCTGTAGAGATTAAACACAGTCAGGATCCCAAGGGAATGTGAGAATCTGGTATTTTATAGATCTTTGAAGGGCCTCATCTACTGCCATTTGCAGTAAAATAAAACACATATTGTGTTTCATAGAATGATAGAATATCTTGGGTTGAGAGGAACCTTAAAGCTCACGTAGTCCAAGCCCCCTGCCATGGGCAGGGATGGCACCCACTAGATTAGATTGCCCAGGACCCCACCTAACCTGGCATTGAACACTTCCAGGGAATGTATCACTTCATTTTCTGTTTGTTTGTGGGGTTTTTTGTATTTGTTTGTTTGTTTGTTTGTTCATTTAAAAAAACCTACAAAAACAAATACTAATTGTCAATCCCTTCTTGGGAGACCATGGTCCATCTTGCCATGGTATTTCCACGTTTCTTTCATTGTGTCACCAAAGTGTGCAACCCAGTAAGCCTGGATTTATCAAGCCAAACTGCACTGAGGTGTGGTGGATTTACCCCCAAATGGAACGTTTACATCAGAGTCACTCTGGTATCCTCCTGTGGACTGAAGCCCCATTATCAGTTGGACCAGATTAGGCAAACATTCAGGACACAATTTCTGCTTTAGGCTTGTTCAAAAGGACCACTCCCTTCCCACTGAGAACCATCCTGCAGCAAGTGAGGATAAACCACTTTAACAGTCCTCTCCTGATCCTAGAGCCCTGCAGATGCCAGCAGTGAGCAGGACCACAGCAAAGTTGCCTTTTTTGGTGGTATAAAGGCTGGGTTATGCACAGTGGTGCTGATGCTGGTTGCTCCTTGCTCCCCTTGAGGAGCCCAGGACAGTGATGTGAACACAGTGAAACTCAGACACTTGCTGTTTTTCTCCTAGTGTGTGCAAACTAAATTTTACTAATGCCATTTTTGAATGAGTACTTTTGGGGCTTTCAGGGGAAAAGCAGTTGGGCCAAACCATAGTGCCTTTGCTGAGCAAGCATAGCATGACTGCACTGATGAATCCAGATCTCTTATGATTTCTGTGGAGATTATTTTTGCTGCACATATGTTGAATGCCATGCTGTTGCATCCTGAAATAATTGTTTAGCAGAAAGTGTAAAATATATCTGTACAATGTCAATACAATACATACCTATATCAATATACAGAGTAAAATGATATTAATGGGATGAAACACTGTAAATCTTCCTGCAGGAACTTCTGGGGAAACCCAAATATTGCCTCTGAGGCCACATTTCTTTCCAGATTGCAAGCCTATCCTCGACCTGCCTAGAGGGGAACACTAAAAGCTGCTTCTTCTCCCCATCTCCAGATGTATCTGAAGCCAGGGAGTAAAATAGGAGCAATTAAAGCAAATGTTTCCTTTCAAAACATATTGAGGAGTATGAGGTGCCTGAGGCTGAGAAAAACTTGAAGAAATCTGGTGTGTGGCCCTGAAATAAGTCTGAAGAGTCTCTGAGCATGCAATATGGACTGGGGGACAGAGCTGGAAAAATCACCTAAACTGTCACAAGGTGCTCATTTGAAGGGACCAATCTCCTTAGTTTGAAAAGGCCAATCTACCATCACTACAATGACAAGCTATAATCTGAGTCAACATTATCAGTTAGCTGTCAGAATTACAAAATTCCCTTAACTCCTCATAGTCATAGTGCTTTAATCTAGGCATGATGCTTCTCTTATTATATGTTGCCTTGCTTCCTGCTACAGATAAAAAATCATTTTGTTGAACAGCAGTTTGTGGAAAAAACCAAATATCTTTCCAATTTTCATGCCCAGAATCTTGTGGATAAAACTGTAACCCATACCTTTTGATGTAATATCCCTATAACATACACTAGAATCATATGTTATTTTGCCTAAGAAGAAGCTGTCTTAAAATTTCCATGTAGAATTTTAACCAGACTTCATTTTAAAATGTTTTTAAGGTACAACAATTGAGAACTTATTATCAAATATACCTGCATTTATATCTGCCTAGATATCAGAAATCAATTTAGGTAATTGCAAATTTATTGAGGAGTTTGATGTTATCAGTATATGTGTGTGTATACATATGTGTGTGTGTCTAATTACTAGAAACTGTATATATATACATATATATAATCAGCATAATTGTATGGAAAACAATTTAGTCATATTGGAGAAATGTTGAATAATTACCTTCTCTTTATTGTTCATAGCATCATATCAGGAAAGACTTATTCACTAGAAGGAGTGATTAGATATTGGAATGGGCTGCCCAGGGAGGTGGTGGAATCAGCATTCCTGGAGGTGTTTAAGGAAAGGCTGGACGTGGCACTCCATGGTCTGGTTGACATCATGGTGCTCAATCAAAGGCTGGACTCAGTGATCTCAGAGGTCTTTTCCAACCTAATTGATCCTGTGATTTTGTGATTCTATTAGCAATAACCCTGCATGACAATCCTGGTTGTATTCGCAACAAATCCACATTAAACCAAAACTTGTTACTTTCCTGCTGCAAATACTCATCTAAATTCTTATTCTGCTCATATACACAATGGTATCTCTTACACTGTGCTTGCCAGTGGTGCATTAAGTAATGTGTTTACAGGTTTCCCACACACTGCTTGTATTTTCATCATTCCATTTCTCTTGTCCCCTCAGAGTATGTAAAGAATGTGTTGTTTTAGTGAGGAGGTGATTTTCAGTGCACTAGATGCTCTCACTATATGTGTTGAGCAATATCACAAACCTTTACTCTCTATTTCTTTTATTTTACAGCTCCTGCAGGAATTGATTGGCAGTCTTGGACTCCCCTCTACCTTAGCTCTGGCATATTATTTAGCAATAAAAAGTTCAGCTGTGCCAGTATAAGGTTATTAAAGGCATTACTCAACTTGGACCTTCAGGTATGTGCTAAACTCCTTTATATTTAAAGACTAGCAAATTTGACTTAATAAGATAATTAAGTCAGGTTTGTATACTCTTGTTCATGCAATTTTCTAATGAACTCATAAGCAAGTTTATAATGGAAAAGTGACACTGAAATGTTGAATAAAGCCAGATATGTTTGCTAGAATAGCATGGTGCTTTGTAACCATACCAGCATTTGGTTTTAGTGTGACCCTTACTGAGTTTTTAGAACTGCGAGAGCCCTGACTACAAGTGGCACTTATTTTCAAACAAGAAAGTCTATGGCTTCTTTAAAGTTTCCCTTGAGCTGTAGCCTTTATCCTTGTTTCCAGCCTCAGCAACCTGGTTTTCATTTATGAACCCATCATATAAAGAAACAGGTCCTGGTAACAGTGGGATGATTTTACACGGAGGTGCATTGGCAGAGCTATATAATACCCAGCAGATGTTTACTTTCATGCTTTTTATCTGACTAGGCTCACACAGTGTCACCAGTTCTTCCCCTCTCCACAGGATCTCATTTTATACCCCGTGCAGTAAGGCTATAGCACTGGAGGTACAGCTGGCTGTCACTGCTTCTTTTGTATGTTCCCGAAAAAACATTCTGATACATTATGCATGGACTTTTTCTCTGTGTCAGATAACACTAGGTCATCCTGAAACAGTGTTTCTAAACGCTGCAGAAATGTCCAACAGGATAAAAATATCCACTGTCCTTAATGAATAGGAGGAAATTATCTACATCATTATTTTTACTTTCCAAAGCTAAGACTGAATGCAAATTGTTCTCAACCTAGAAGAATAAGAGGAGATTTAATTGGCATTATGAATATGTTCATTGGTGCTATTTTACCTAAAAATTGTAGCTGGATGAAGTTGTTGGCTAGAACTGGCAGAACTTGGGTAAGCAGAGTGAGTACTGCTCCACAGCTGAGGAAATGTGGGTATAACATATATATAAAAGATATATATAACTTTCTCTCTGTGAATTTGCAGTGCTCATGGGTCACTTTGCCAGTCCAGAAGAGAGGGATGTGTGATATAATCTCTTCCTTTTGAAATGGGCAGAAGGTTTTGGTACTGAGCTCCAGGGGGGCAGATGAGCTCTTTATGAGTGGCTCTGTATTAGGCACATGCCTGATGTTTAGCAGAGACATGCCATGGGTGTGTAGAGGTGCATTTCAACCTTCTTCTAGCTCGTTTTTACTCTCTTCCATGTTGCTTTCTCTGTATGTTTTCAATGAGATATCAAAAGCCAAGAGTCATGTGGGTAATGAGGAGGAGAAGCTGTTGTAGGGTTGTTGGTTGGGCTGTTCAGAGGTGAACATCCATCTAATGGCTCATTTTAGAAATGCTGAAATGCTTTATTCCAGCTTTATTCCAGCCTTTTGTAAAAACAGTTTTTAGCATATTCTGTTTACCTTTTAACAGTGAACTGCAATGCTATAAAATTCCCCAAAAATATTTCCTTTAGTTTGTAGATTACTGTGCTGTTTCAATGAGCAGAGCTTTTTCAAAGATTTTAAGCATTCTTAGTTTGAAAAAAAAATTAAATAAAAGAAAAAGAGTGTGTTAGCATTGGCTTTGAATTATCTTTTAAACTATTTACAAAGTAGTTTCACTTCCTTATTTGCTTAACTTATTTTTTAATAACTCATGTTAGATAACTGATTTTTAACACGTTTGATTTGAAACTGAAGCTACTCACTTGACCTTCTAGGCAGGAATTACAATTTAATTATTCTTTCAATTTTTAAAATTTATTGTCTGTGGTTACAGTGCAGCTTTTTGCAGATGTTATAGCCTTGAATTAGAATAACTAAAGCTGCCTCCTTTGATCTGCCAGTCCAGGTGAGAATGAGAGTGCACGGGTTTTCTAAATGTGTTTTCATCTCACTCATTCATATGTAGTTTAGAATCCATCATAAAGTTATGCTCATTTAAATTTTTTACAATCCAAAAAATGTATTCCCTTCTCTATCAGGATTATGAAGAGAGGTATAAACTATAAATCAACTTTGGAGTTTTTTTATTTGAGGATTTTCTGGTCTCTCCCTCTGAGGATTAAAAATCATGTCTCAAGGCAGGCCATTAAGTACCATCTATCTATCTGAGAGACTTGTAGGTGCAAGAAAAATGTGGTTACACTTGATCAAAGAGAGAACTACAGAAAAAGAAACTCAAATTCTCCCTTATTTCTGTTCTGCTGGTAGCTAGTCACTGCTGTATTTTTCATTTAAACTTAAATACATTGCATTTCACCATATGAATCATAACATTTAGTGTATCTCTATGATAAATTGGGAAGCAGAGAATAGCATGGCAATGTGCTTTCACAACTTGAAAATAGATTCTTTTTTGACTGGCTTAAAGTAGAAGATGGGAAGTAAAGCTTCTCTAGGTTAGCAATGTTTTGTTGGCAAGGCAGACCTAATAATAAAATTGAGGTTGTCAAAACTAGTAATTTTAGATGTTAAGAAGTGCTTGATGGGGACACTACTAGCACCTAAGCAAATTCTTAACTTTGCTAGGGGTGAGCAGGAAATGATAAATACATAGGAAGAAAAATACATAGGAAGAAAAAAATAGGGGTTTTTATAACGTCTCAGTGATCTATAACAACTATTAAATATTTATGTCCATTCTTCTTTATACAATTGAGAATAAAAGACAAGAATGGGACTACCACTGCACAAGCTTTGGAAACGGGAATGATGCAAAACAAAAGACTGTGCAAAGTGACAACTCAGAGTCACAGCTGGGTCAGAAATGGAAAAATGTTAAAATTAGTTTTATTCAACTTTCTAAAGGCAGACACAGCGTATGAAAAAAGAAATATACACAGTAAACTGTTATTTTACAAATGTCTGTAAGGTGCATCTTCAATTACTAGACCTCCATATTCAAATGAATTCTCACAGCATTACTAAATATCAGCAGTATCATCAAGCATTGTATTTGTGTATCAAAAGTTATTTTGAGCTCAATATTCAATCCCTTCCTGCTACCTAGTATTAGCTGATGGCTTCTGATATTCTAGTCTCTGCAGAAAAAACAAATACAGGAGTTTCCATACACAACATTCTCAGTAGTGTCCTAATTGTGTTTCAGTTATATCAATATAAAAGATATGATTTCATTATGAGTCCACTGTGCAGCTTTTAGAGTCTTGGGGAACAAGCTGAAAAATGAGCCTCTGGGTGTGAAGTGAGGCTCAGTGGTGGGTTTGACATGAGGATTTGGAGGAGCTGGCAGAGGGAGAGCAGTGCTGAGTTATTGGTGCCACCGAGCAGCTCTGTCCCTCTTCCCAGGGATGGCAGAGTGCAGGTCCAGCAGCACTTGGTGAAAGCAAAGGAGGTGCTCTGAACTCTCTGTTTTCTGCTGGAGCAGCAGGCTCACAGATTTCCCCAGCAGCACTTGGTGAAAGCAAAGGAGGTGCTCTGACCTCTCTGTTTTCTGCTGGAGCAGCAGGCTCACAGCTTTCCCCAGCAGCAGTGCAGACTGCCCTGCAGCCACACCGTGTGTGTGCAGTGACCCGCAAGGCTCAGGATGCCCAGGGGCTGTGCAGTGTGACCTGTGCTGTAACCTCTGGTCTCACCTGGCAGCCCTGTTTTACAGAGGGCACCTTGGGGTGCAGGCTCAGCTCTGACACCTGCCAGGCTTCATTTGTTTGGGCATTCTCAGAATGCATGAGGAAGAGAGATGCTGCAAGGGGTCACGTGGATGTGGGGGCCAGATATGCTTTGGGCATGGGCTGTTTGGCTCCTTCCAGGCTTGTGTTGGCTTTCAGAAGCTCTAAACTTGTGCTGGCTGGATCACCAAGCACCTTACAAGGGACATCCAAGTGATGAGCTGTCAGCTGGCTGGGGACCACTGCTGTGGAAAAGGAAAAATTACAAGTGTGCTTTCTTGCTTTATATTAATTGAAAATTTGACATCTAATTTACTTGCAAGGAGACTGTTTTCTTAGCAAATGAAATGTGGATTTCCCTTTAGCAGGGAGAGAGAAAAAGAATTTGAGTATTAGACACATCTCAGTCTAGTGCTGGGTTATCCCTCCTGGCTTCTTTCAGAAACATAATCAGCAAGATCAGGCTTTGGGTGGAAAAGAAAGACAGGTCTTCCTGGAAGGCATAATAAGAAGTGCTTAAGTAGCCATGTGGTTTATAGAATCGGCTCTTTTCTCTGTCTTCTTTTTTTTTTCTTTCACAAATGTACAGCAGGGTATGGAAAACAAGAAAATTAAACTGCATTGCTTCTGTAAACAGCTGCCTGTTAGAGTGTCTGTTTGTTGGCTCAGATCATTAAAATGCAAGATTAATTTAATCTAGATTAGAATCAGAAGTAGGCATGACACCTCTTAATGTTAACAAAAAGTTTCATTTCCGTTCTTGTTATATGATTCACAATCAGCAGTAGTTATCTACTAATTCATACTTTGTCCTGACATATCTCAGCTTGGGTGGTTTTAATTATGTTTATTTTGGTATGATCACATTTGGAATAGATTGGGTTGTAAACTTATTACATTGATTAATAAATTGTATGAATAAATTCATTTAACACTGGTCCAATTTTGCTTGGGTGATCTTTCTTAATAATAGAAGAAAATTATTATGGTGAAGAATTGTAACGTTGGCGTCAGTCCTTGATGCTCACTGATGCCTTCAAAGTGTTGACAGGCCAGCTTGGAGGTTGATGGTTACAATGTGGAAGGAAAAGAGAGTTCCAGTCCAGGGTCACCAGAACTCTGTGATATTTCTGAGACCACAATTTCTTCTTTTAACTAATATCATCCAACTCATTTTGCCATTGGGACTTGTAGACTCCCTCTGCCTTATGTATCTGTTATGTCCTGCAATCTCTTGGGAAGAAGACAGTCTCTTTGTTCTGTGACTGTGCAATGGTTCAGGGCAATGAAATCCTGATCTATGGAAAGCTGTGAGGTGCTTAGAAACAGAGACGAGTTAAACCACTGTTAGCACCAGCTCACCCCTGAATGCAGAGAGTAGATTTATGCACCTACCTGCTTTCTTTTGTCTTTTTGGCCAGAAGAAGGGATCTGAGTGTTCACACGGTACCAGCTGTGGATGGCCTCTCATTCTGCACAAAGCCTTCACACAGAGCAGCAGCAGCAGGCAGAGAAGGGTTTCCAGCTCATAAATGATGTATTATAGGCAGGGAGGGGGTGCATGAGGGACCATGCATGAGAAGCACTTCATCCTATAAGTCTCTGGGAGTATCTAATCAATCCTTTCTGCTTCCTCCTGGCATGACAGGCCTCCTGGCTTCCTCCCTGTTCAGAATAGCAGTTTCCAGTCTCACCTTCAGTCTTGCACTTGTGCTCAGCTCTGGATGTCCCTCCAAAGGAGCCGTTTGCTCTTGCAGACAGGCCCAGCAGCAGAGCTTCCTGTCAGTCACATCTACCAGCCTGTCAGAGTTTTGCTGTTAGAGAAATTCTTTCCTCAGCTTGGCGTCCATTTCACATGAATTTAAATGAAGGCAGAGAATTTGCTAGGATGCTAACTCTTCTCTTACACTGTGCTCTAGGAGTATCATGTAATGTAAGACAATAATCAGCTTTTCCTTTGTTAGATGTGACTGATCAGACCCATTAATACTTAATGGAAATAGGATTGCTGTAAAGTTTATCCAGATGTGCAATGGTTCTCCATCCAGGGCATTAAAAATTGCTTTGAAACCTGAATTCTTCCAAGTTCAGTGATATTTCTGCACTTCACCATAATGATTGAAATCGACAGAGCCACTCACCCTAATTGCTGCCTAATCAAATTTGAAAATACTTTTTCAAGGATGTAAGATCATCTCTGAAACTTGCTTCCTTCCCTTTGGACTATCACTGTCAAAAATTGTTGGCCTTCTGGTTGCTCAGCAAATTTCATTTGTTGTCCCAAGCTGCTTTATTGGAAACTAAAGTAATGAATTGATTGGTGTGAAAGTCTTATGATTAGTGTACTAAGAAGATTTAACATCTCAGATATATATATCCATATCTATCTAATGCATATATTTGTATATTTTGTATGTATTTTGTCTTCTGCTTGCTAGATTCTATAAAAATACATTCCTTGATTTTACATCTTGAGAATCTTCTGTTAGATGTATCTTTAACTCACTTTGAATGAAGAAAAATAATTCTCTGGATAAACACTACTTCTGAAGCTGAAATCATATGGCTACTTGAAAAATTTTCTTTATCATAGAAGAAAAGCTGAAGAGGTTTATTAGAGCTTGAAGCCAGTTAAGAAAAGACAGAAAATATTAGACTTGCATTCCTGTTTTGATTGCTTCCTCTCGCCAGCAGCTCTGCTCTTCCTTAGCATTGCAGGAATGACTTGCAGCTAATTCCATCACAGTCATCACACAGCTCCTTGACTGCCCTGTGCTTCAGTCCCTCTCTTCAAGCTCTGTGTAATGGGTCTGGAAGATTTGTCACAGGACTGAGGGTGAGATACACAGCACTGCTGGCGTGGCAGCCTCACAGCCTTCCCATGGCTACTGATGCTTCACAAGAAAGCAGGAGCAAAGTGGCAACATCCAGCCACTGCAGCCAGCACAGCTGAGCAGCTGCACTTGGTACAGCCCATGTCTCTAGTGGGACCATGATTGTCCCACGAGCTTAACTCGGGCTGAGCTAGCTGAACCTGGTGGTCTGTGGGACCCGGGGGATCTCCCCTCCCTGCAGCAAAGCTGAGGCTGCTCCTTTCATCCCAGGTCCCAGCTCCAGCCACTCCTGACCCTGACACCCATCCTCAGGGAAGGAAAAGCCCTTCCATAGCTCCTCTGCTTCCCACTTGCCTGCTGCTCTGACCTGAAGCTCTCCAGCTGCTCACACACACACATCCACAAGCTGTGGGTGGCAGCAGCAGCCCTCTCCTGTGCCCCACCCCAAGGTGCTCATGTCCTGCCCCCGTCAAGGTCTCTGGCAGTCTGCACCTGCCCCTGCCATGAATGGGGCTTGCTCATCCAGTACTGAGTTAGAACTAGGAGATAATAAGAAAATAGAACAGACTGTAGCTATCAAACATAATGTTCTGCCAAATAAACTGCTCAGCTGCCTGCTTACATGGGAGTGCACCCTTTGATCTTCCTTCCTCGTATTTTTCTGTACTTGTTCCTTCCTGATCTGATCTGATCTGATCTCTCCATTTATCATCCTACCTTCTCTCCCCTAAGCATCCAATAGATATTGTATGATCCTAAATGTCTCATCTGCTCCAGCCCACAATCTTCTTTGCCCTGCATTTCACCAATGAACTGCTTTAAAAGGAACTGGCTTAGTGTGTCAGCCAGAGAGTTTCTTGGTGGGTTTCACACCCAATGGTGTAATAATTTCTTGCTGTGCAAATATTTGGTATTTTCTGTTCTCCACTGGTCTGAATGCTTGGGTTCCCCCACCTGGCAAAGTGGGACTGCAACCTGTTGATGTTTGGGAAGCAAAGTATGTAAGTTCCCAAACCATAACCATTTTCAAGGTGATGCATTCTCAGCATTATTTGTATTACCATTTTCAAATCAATTTTGGGTGGCATGAAGAGGAAAGATAGATGTGAAGCTAGGAAGGCAGTGCTAGGCAAAAGCGCTGTGCATATGCAATAGCCTGGGAAGTATGCATGTTTTCTTGGCTGTCTGGTTTTGAACAGATTGGTGGTATGCTGTTGACTTTTATTTTTTTACTGCACTGTAAATCTGCTAAACTCCTATGTTTTGCAGAAGTTTAAGCACCTCTGAATTTGCACAGTTTGGAATGGAATTTGCAATGCAAGGGAGGGGGGAGATGTTGCATACACAGAAGACAGAATTTTATTTATGGAGACCCATAATAATGCACTGTAGGTTACTGAAGTATGCAGGATGAACAACTGTTATAATAATAACATCATAAACTCCTAAATTGCTGTTAGGGAGTAAAGCTTGGGGATGCTGGTAGCTAAAGTACAGGCATTTTCCTGTAATTGCTCTATAGGCATGTAAGTCAGAGTCTTTTCTTCTTTTTTTTTTTTCTTATTTTTCCTTGGTGAGCAATGCCAGTTCCTTCAAGCCAGCTTTTCTTGCCTGTAACATTCCTGTTGCATGTGCAAAAAACTTTGAAAAATACTTTGTGTCCATATGTACAGGTACACATACATACACAGTTTTAGCTGCTATTATTTGGAAAAGCCCAAGAAATCTTTTTTGTTTTGAGAAAATTGAACATGAGGCTTGAAATACATGCAGCTTGTACTGTCAAAGCACAAGGCTTCCCTATTTATAAAATGGGATTGTCAAAACTCGGGAAAAATTTGTGCTTCCCCCTTGTTGCTGTGAATCAAGAAAATTGAATGAAAGAAATGATGGAGTTTTTGAAGTACCTGGTGAATAGGAACTATTGGCAATAACAATCTCATCAGTTTTTAATCCTCTCACTCATGTACCTACCCCCCATACACGCCTTGAACATACACCTCATGGCTCCTTCGCTCCTCCTGTTCCTCCTCTTTCCCTAGATCACTTTCTTTGTCCCTTTAGTACAGTGGGAGCTCTTTTCTTTTCCAGGCTGTCTTTCCAGAAGGAGAAGGCTCAGAGGGTGACACGTTCTGCTCGTGGTGGTGTTTGTGGAGGTGGGTGGTGACAGGGGGGAGCTGAGAGCTCTGCAGCTGGGAAATGTATGCAAGGGCACGATCAGTCCACACATCCCTCTGCGAGTCAGCCCAGAAATGGATTTATGAATCACATATTAGTTAATAGCCTCTTAAGCATTAAAAAAGGCACAATCTCCTAGCAGTTTTCAAGGGACTGTACTGAAGGGCATTTTCTTGCACACTGAAGGGTCACCTGAGAAAGGGTTTTTTAAATTATGTGGTGTGCCAGGCCTCTAAACTCTGTGCAGCTGACCTATATGTCTGCATATTGGTATTGAGTGTATCCTTGTCAATTTTTTGGTGCTAAGACTAGTTTTCTAGATCACCATTTCTTCAACTTTAAACACTTTTTTTAATAGCACAATGCTGACTTTTTCCTTTCCATACTCAGTGCATCTTAAAACAGTATTTGACTTCTGAGATATCCAAAACTGACAGAGAGTTTAAATGCAAGAAAAATGCAGTAAAACCTACTGCAAATGGTTTTTATGGGCACATATAATTCAAGGAGCTTCTAGCTGCTATAATAGCTTTTTTCAATCAAACTACAGCTTTTCTATATGTGGTAAACCAGTGTGTAATGAAGATAACCTTCACAAAGTATTGGAGTAATAAGCCAAGTTCTATCGCGTTTGCATTCCTAAATTATTCAGAGACTGTAAAAATGTACATTGAAATATTTTGTGCTTCAATAAAAGTGCCCCAGCGCTATTCCTTTCTTTTAGTGGATGCAATGGTTCCAAAACCACATTCTCAGGTGATTCTCTAGTTTATACAGGACAAAGGCTTTTTGTCATTGTTTGTCACTGCACAGTCTCCCAATGACACTTTGGGGATCAGGGTTGGCAGCAGTCCCTGGCACATGAGTGCAGGTGAGCCTGCAGATCCCAGCTGGTGCCAGGCTGGCGTGGCTGCACTCACAGCCTGTGCCTTGGGGTGCTGGGTGCTGGCACAGGGACACCTCCTCCCACACTGGGCTCTGCCCCCTGCCCGTCCCTGGGGCCAGCCTGCACTACTGCCACCTCCAACTCCTCCACACACTGAGATTTGTGGCAAATCTCAAATGCCTTTGAAAACTGTCCACAGCTACAGTGCCTGTGGGATGGGGACTGAGGCCCCATCGCCCTGCAGTGCCCTCAGGGCCAGGCTCTGGGTCCCCAGCCTGACGCTGGCAGAGCCCAGGGGTCTCCCCACGAGTGGGCAGGATGGACACTGCAGCACAATTCTGAATTTCTGAATTAGGGAGTAATGTCACTGTTGGACACGGAAAAACCACACAGGGACTCAGGGATGTCCAAAGGGAAGAACTTTACTTTCTTTCATATTTATACATTTTTGGCACCGGCTGTGGATTGGAGGAAGGGATCACGACCCCTCCAACCACACTGGTAAAACAGACAGCCAATCCATTTCTCTCCTCCTCCTGAAGGGAATGTAAACAAAAAACCACCGTTGGCTAAACAGAGTTTATTTACATTAAGAGACTTAGAATGGTGAGAAACTGACTCCAAGGAGGCAAAAAATCAGAAGGCCAAGAAAATTCTAAAAGAACAGGGCAACAGAGTAAGGCCTGGTTTAACGAGGCTTTATGTGCATAGGCCCTGAGCAGAGCTCCTGTTCTCACTTTCCTCCTTGCTCCTGCAGCTGATCCATGCTCCCCAAGCTGGTGGACATGGAGATCCTGGAGGGCAAACAAATACCTGTGTTAGTTTGAAGCTCCAATTCTCTCTGGGTTAATGTCAACCCCCAGCAGAGATGTTAGGAACAGAACAGAGGCCTAGACACAATTTCTGAAGAGTCTGGAAAGTACTGGTGCCTCAGTGATCACTTGAGAAATCTGTATTTTGTTGTTGTCTTGAGGACAACTACAATTTGACCCAGAGAAAAGAAAAAAATTCAGAGTACTAAATATCTAGAGGCTTATAAGGAACCATGGCAAAGCAATGAGAACTATGAAAGTCCTCATATCTAGACTGAGGGCAGGTTCATTGGCCTGTAGGTCAGCTAGCCAGATGAGTTAAGGTGAAGAAAGAAAGAATGTGACTGGAATAACAAATTATTTTAAAGTACATACTGATATATATCAATATACAGGATAAAATGTCCCTTTGCTGTAGATAAATATACAAAGACCTTATTTAAAGCTGCCATTTAGTCTCTGTTATTTTACTTCTTAGCTGTGTGTAGGCAAAGGTAATATCTAGTTAAATGAATTAGAGCTTCTGAAAATTAGTTTTATTTTATTGGTGTTTGAAAATGCTATTGTTGTGCTATTATTTTCCCTGATACAGTAAACCCTGATCCCAGCCTTAAATAATACAGAGAACTATAGGAAGATAGTTCAAGTTCCCAAAAGTTTAGGATAGTATGAACTGTAATATGCATGCAGGGTGTTACTGTGCAACTGCCAGGGTGAATACTGCATTTTTAAACTCAGATGGGAAGAAGGAAAAAACACTGATGTAGCGTAAAAAAAGACAAAACAAAGAAGGAAAAAGAGGGGATACAGGAGAAAAGAATATGAAGAGATTAATGGAGAAAATGTGTTAGGGGTGACATGAGAAAACGGAAGCAATAGCTGGAGGTAGCAGCTAAGCAGAAAGACAAACAACATTCACAGTAAATACTATAGAAAACAGCTCTGTCTCCTTATCAATGTTGAAGGTCAAGGTCTAAAATGTTTCTTCAGCTGTTCTTGCCAATATAAGTCTCTGGCTGCTTCTATTCAAAATAAATCCCAGATGCTATTTAAGTGATGGCTGGCATATACATTTCAGAATCCGGGCAGTGCTAAGCTTTCTTCAGACATCATCTTCCCAAGTGATTTACCATGGAATTGAGCTTTTAGTGACTCACCTGGTGGGATTATAGTCTTATTTCTCAGTAGTAATTATAGCAGAATGATTAAACAACAACTAGATTAAAGTGGTGTGTGTTTCCTTATTACATTTCCTACATACATTTTATTTATTATTCTTATTTTGTTGTGGAGCTTTCCAGAAAGACAAAATGCTTATAAAAATTCCAAAAGCTCATTTTTTGAAGGCAGTGGGCAGTAAAAAGTCTCTCTCCAATGAGCCTTCAGCTGGGGGTCTGACAGACATATGGCAGCAAATTGTGCCTGTTAAAGTAAATCTAATCTAGCAAATGCCTCCACTACAGTCACTTCTCCTCTGCTATCCGTGTCAGCATTAGATTGTTTAAAGCAAATTCATACATGCATAAATTAGTTGTTGTCTCTGTAATGCCTTTAGGAGAGGCAGTCACCACAGAGTGAGACAGTCCAGGCAGATGGTTGAGGATCCCCCAGCTGACAGGCAGGAAGAGGAGCAGATCGTGGCTTGACATTCACGCAGTGTGCCTTGGCCAGCTTCATGGGCTGCAGCAGCTGAGGGCTGAGCCTTGCAGTGCAGTCCCTGCACAGAACCACTGGTTTGTCCTGACCCGTGGCCCTGTGCCCCATGATGGCCTTCAAGACCTTTCTTTCCTCTGCCCTACTACAGAAAACTCGGAAAGAAAGAATCTCATCTGCTTTGCATTTTGTTTCCTCATGGTGTGGAAATGAGGACTGTCTCTTTTGCTCCTGTTTTACTCCATGGAAAACCTCCGTGCAGGTACCAGCGTGTTCAGCCCTTTCCCCACAGCCCAGCCACACAAATCACTCAGCCAGCACATTCATATCTCCCTTAGAAGTCATCAGCAAACCTCAGCTGGGAGCCAGACTGCCTGAAGGCAGCAGGCAAGTCCTGCAGGGACACTGGGGCTGACAAAACTGCAGCAGGAGTCCCCTGATTTAGAGATGAAAGTGGAGAGGAAACCTCCGGGTGCTCAGAGCTGAGAGCATCTCTTGGGTCTCCTGAACGCAGGCAGAGAATCTCTCTCATGCACAGACTGCTTCAACAAAGCCATTTTTACCATGTTGTCATATTTGCTGTCTCACTGGAATTATAAAATTGTCGCAGTACCAGAAAACTGGGAGCCCCAGAGACAAGCTATTCTTTGCTGAGTAATATATAAGAAAACTTATTTATTCTGCTTTACTCTGCTCTCACTTCTTTCCAAGCAATTGTGAAAACTTTGCAGTTTCCATAATTTCAGAGGGATTTTTTGTCTGTAACTTTTGCTTCACTGATCGGCAGAAGTAAAAAAAAAAAGAAAAAGGAAATTCTTCCTAACAATTAGAGTTTTTCTAACAGTGTCAGTCCCACAAGCCTGTAAGATGGCAAGGTCATTTTCTTACCTTGACATAGGAGATGAATACTGTCAATTTTGGAACAGGAGAAAAGCCATCAGCCACTCTGATGAATTCCTGTAAATAAATAAACAGCCTCAGAAATTTAATTTCAAAAAGCCCAACTCTTATAGTTTCATCCTCCTTTAGTTTTGCTCCATTGCTAGCCCTTACAGAAGAAAGAAAACTATTTGACTCCACTGACTTCAAGCAAGGTCTGGTATGGCTGTGATTTGTGTTCTGGACCTGCAGGTCAGGGCACTTTGTGTTCACCCTCCCGTGGATTTGCTCCTGCCTGCTGAGGTCATGGCCTGACAGCTCCTGCTGCAGAGATACTTTCTCAGCTGTCTGTCGTTGGTTGGTCTCTTTCCTTTTCAATTGACCAAGTTTCACTTGGTCTGAAGATGAAAAAATTCAGCTTATTATCTCCAATGACATATGTTCTTTTTTCACACAGAAGAATAAGTTAAAAATGCCTTCCCTAACAGAAGAGTGACCTAGAGTATCTTAATTAGAGTGAGAATTGGTAGAAGATACAGAAAGCCTTTCCATTTTTTCTGTTTGCTGCTTGGTTGAGAATTTGCAAATCCATTCTGTTCCAGCAAGGTGAGAAACACTCTTCTTTTTTATTTTTATCCTTTTTCATCATTTGACTGAGTGATAGATAAAATATTGTATGTCTTTCACTTTCATGCACAAACCATCTGCTTTGGTTGTGGCTTTCCCTCAAATGCAGGACTCAGGGAATTCCAGAGATCCCTGCAACTACTTAAAGAGGCACTGAGTATTCCCAGCTACAAACATAAATCTTTTGTTCAATTGATCTTTGCTAACGTGTGTGTGTTCCTGGACAGTTTGCCAGTCACTCTGACTGGCATCATAATGGATAATTGATACATAATGGATATCATAATGGATATCACATATGCTAGCTGTCAAAACATCAGAATTTACTACAAAGTAAAAATTAGAATCAGGCACATAACTTTTAACCCATGTATTGTGTCTCTGATCAAGTCACTTAAGAAAAGCAGAGAAAATTAGCTTCTTAAAATCATGAAAAAAAGACCCTAAAAACCTGAGGCTCACCTTAGAAGCCTTGTCTAGGAAATGAGCTATCAATTTGTTTGCAGGTGGTCCTGACAGCAGATCTGACAATATGTTGGCTGCTGTGACATAAATTAAGCTTCAGTGCATCCCCCTAAAGGTTTAGAACATGAATGATTTCTAAATAAGGGAGGCACATTACACTTTGAATAATTACCCCTGCAGCCTGTGGCCTGCATAGGCAAAGATGCAAAAGAAATGCACAGTTTTGAGAAGGAAAAGTCTGGTGAAAAGGGGGACTTTAACCTGGAGTGGCTCTTATGCAGGTGTCAATAACTATGGCACATTTCCTCGAACATAATTATGTGATTAGGTTACTGTAATTTTAAAAATAAATAGCTTCTTTTTTATGTAAAAGACCATCTAAAAATATACATTGAATACCCTTAAATATGGCTTAAACATGTACTTTACATTTTTGTAGTATTTATTTCAAAGGTTTATATGAATATTTTTCCTGCTCTTTCTCTTGGGAATCTTGAAGTTCAGTCAGATTATTTTCTGCACCTGTATTGAGGAAAGCAAAACATTTTTTTCCTCCCACTGTATTTCAGGAATCTTGCTACCCTTCCTGCCTATTATTAGTATTAACCAGCACTTATGAAATGCTCAAAACAAGGAGAAGAAAAGAAATAACTTTGCCAAAACTAAGTTTTGGAGGAGAATTAAGGCTTTCTGACTAATTTTCATACTGTTTACACTAAATCCCACTGCTTCTGGATAGCCTTAATATTCATTGTACAAAGTTGAGAACTGATGAAATCGCTAACACCTCATATTACATTTAGAGAAGACTCATAAAGCTTTTATCAACTTTTTTTGCTTTGTTTTGTTTTGTTTTTGAGACAGAATCTTGAAAAGAAACAGAGACATTAATCCAACTAACCCAGATCTGATTATGCCCAAGGAAGGAAATATTTTTATTCACGAGTGTTTTTGCAGTGTACTCTAAACCTCTCAACATAACTGTGCAGTCTCTTCCCTCAGCTACCTTGTAGGTTTCAGCAGTTTGTAAACCATTCCAAGGTTGTTTTCAAATTCTTGGAACTCTGAGATATAAAACACAGGCCTCAGGTTTTGCAATTTGTTTTCTGCCAAATAACAAGTGAAAGAGTATTTGCTATTTCTGAAATTTCTGTCACTTCTGTATGATTTTAGTACTTAGGATAATTCTTTTGCTCTTGCAAAACAAACAAGTCCCCTAAAAGCACAGTGGGCAGCTGGCCAGAAATGGCCATAAATGCCTCCTCAGCAATGGGAAACTTCTGAAATGAAAAACAGGTGTGGTTCAGTGCCTGGAAAAGGAGGGGAGAGCAGGATGGCTCCTGCAGAAGTACAGGAGATGGATATAAATCAATGGAGGAATGCAAAGTGCAGCTATACATTTACAGGAGGCAGACTGAGCCCCAGAGATACAGGACCAGCTGGGAAACTTTGATTCTGGATGCCAGAGGCTGAGGTGGACACATCTGAGGTGGGCACATCTCAGATGGAAAGGACTAGGAAGTAAAACCTGTATTTGTGCTGCAAAAGTATTTGTGGTGTTCTACAAACAGACCTGGAAAAAGGTGTGAATGAAACCATAGATGGAGAGTAAAAGCTAACAAAAAAAAAAAATAGACGTGTTTATGTGGCCAAGATTTAAAGAATACAATAACTGAAGATGTCTTTTAAAGTCTTACTGCTGAATCACTGGTTTCAGTGGGATGGCAAAACTTCTGTTTGTTACAGATTGAAAAATTGTCAGCTCTTGCTTTTGATTAATAGCACAGTCATCAGCTAACCAGGGCTGTCATGCTAGATTGCAGCCTGTATGAATTATTTGTGAACAGAAGCAAGTAATATATCCTTACACCTGAGTTACTCACTATTAGCATTTGTGAGATTTAGTTCCCCAGTTCATATGAGTTCAGTTCCCCATCTCTCCAAGTCACACATGAAGTGAAATTAGAAACAAGAAGTCAGACTATCATCATCCAGGCATTTGTCTTTTGAAAACATACATAGTAATATTTGTAACGAGGTTTCCAGTACTTTAACATGTAAAAGACTCGTGCACAGACACTGGAAAAGTTCTGTAAATAAAAGGAACATGCAGAAAAATCTAATTTACTCCCTCAGGACATCTTTATTTTTCTCCTATTTTTATAGTACCCTTTGGCTTGTATGGAAAACATTTCTGGTTCACTGTTGCATTGAAAAGTTTCTGTGCCCAATTTTGTCATTCTCATTTAAACTTGCAATATGAGAAAAATAGCAAAATTCATATTAATGCTTTCTTAAAATCACATTTCCTTCTTTCTTTTGGTAATAAAACACTTCATTGGATGTAAATTTTCTGTTCTGGATAATCTATGCTTTCTCATCTCAGTAGTTCAGTTTTTCAATGGAAAGGAATAACAGTTAATTTTTTGATGTTAACTCCATATAATGAACACAAAATGAGTCAAAGAATGAGTGGAAACTAATCAGGCTTATACCTCAGAATAATCCTGGTTGAGAAAAGGCTTTTCCATTAATTATACCTGGCCTTGCTACCATAAAATTTTAATGAAAAGAAAAAGGTGACTAAAACTATGAAGGGTTTTGATTAATTCTGGGTCTGTTATTTTCATCTGATCTGTGCTTCTGACCTCAACAGGGACACCACTGATGTTCTGAAAGCTCACACGAGGCTGTGCCTACATTAGCAAGAGGGTTGCTCAGCAGGAGAACAGCACCAGATCAAAGCAGTTGCTGCTGGAGCCCCAATCTTTTATGCAACTTGCACCTTTTACTTTAGGTTACATTTAGCCTGGCCTGCAGAATTGTGTGCCCTCACCATGGATGTGTCTTGCAAATGTCCTGAGCCCACATCACTGGTTAAAGCCCATTAGGGTTTGTAGTGCATTAAACCTGCACCTGAACCAGGGTTTCCTGCCCAATTTCACCCGAAAGAAATCGAGTTCTCTTGTGCCTCAGTTGCTCTGCAAAATGGTCCAAAATGCTCATGCACACAGCCTGTGCCAGCCAACAATATGTATGCTTTTTTCCTGTCTTCCTGCAAATATCATGTTGACTGGAAAACTCCACAAGCTTCTAATTTAAATTTACAAAACCAAAGATATTTCAAATTATGTTATTTTCTGAATACAACTTGAGCTAGCAGTATTATGCATAGATATTCTATGCATAAACTGTAGACCAAAATCATATTGCCTCCATAACTAAAGGGTGGATTCATTTAGTACAAAACACATAGTCAAGGGGTTGGTATTAACAATCAGTGCAATAGAGCTCTGAAAACTCACTTTAAATGCACATAGAGAAAGCTATTTATGGAGTGGCTGTGAGAATTTTGAATGCAGTGCAAGAATGTATATTGTCATTTTCATGGAAGTTATTTGCTTCTTGATATTATAGCAATCTGAATATTTTCCTTATTGTGCTTACATTTTTTTTTTCAAATAATGGATATTCTCTTGCATCTCTATAAAGATTTATCAGAGTATTTTAAGTGGCAACCACTTTTATTTGTATGCCTAGATCTACTAATATGTTCCTAAATTCTCCAGCTCTTGAATCATCCATATCAAACTTCCAATTGTGTATGTTTGTGCTTTTAAAAGTGTTTCTCTTGATTGAAGTCTGAGATATGTGATTTTACAAAAACAGTGCAGATATATGATATGTAACAAAAGAGCCTTTCTTTTTAATGTGATAGAGACTTAGATGCACTGCAAGGAGTCACATAAGTTGTCATTTAAATAAACAGGGGTTGCAAGTAGTTGGCAATTCTATTGGAAAGTGTTTCCCTTAGTAGTTTGTAACATTCCTAGTTTCACACTATGAAGTCTACTTTCTGGGCATATTTAAACCAAACATGTGTAAGAATCTGCAGGTGTCCCTTGTTTCTTAGTTAATCTCTTTCTTTACACCCTAAAGCATATTATGAAGCCTGTCTGTCTTATTAGCATTGCATTTCCACCTAAAATGTTTATAAAGAAAGAAATAATTTTTTAAAAAAACTAACAAAAAACCCCACAAACCAAACCAAAACCAAAACCAACCAAACAAAAACAAACAAACAAACACAAAACCCAAAAACAAACAAAAAACCAAAACCAAAACAATAGCAAACAAAAAAAAAAGCAAAAAAAAGCCCCAGCACTAATCCAATGGCCAGGTAAATCCTCAGAGATAAAAACTGTTTACCAGACAAAGATATGGAATACATTCAAAACAATTAAGAAACACCATCCCAGTTTAGGGTACAGAACACATCCACAGTGCCTGTAAAATGTAGCTATTGATCTGGGACAAAAAGAAAATGCATTTGCCCAGCAAGGACTATTCCAAATAGAGCAAACCTGTTTTTTCAAATCAACAGACACTTCTGCAGGCTTGCATTCTAGACTAAAGCTTTTCCCATATGCTCTCAACTGTAACCAATAAATCTGAACACATATTCACTCTGCATGCTCTACCACGCTGATTTTAGGAGAATACAGGAGTTCTAACAAGTGTATGAATAGGCAATAAACCAGGACCCTTTTGAAAACAAATCACTTTTCCTTTTCTTAAAAATTACTACATGCTGTCAAGATAGATGAAGAAATAGGGGATCAATATGAGGTATTAATATCTTCAAAATTACAATTATACATAGTCCTTTAAGCACATGCCTAGAGCTAGTGAATTATTGCATTTGAAGTCAAACTGCAGATTAAACTTGGAGCACGCAGAGGGAGGCAGACAAAGGGAGGGAGAGAAATGAATCTATATAAGGGGGTGGGGAGTGACATTTTGATTTGACACATTACAATCTTTATATTACTTTTCTGCAAGTAAAGAGCCTCTCTGGAGGTGTATGAAAGATTTTGCACTTAAAACTAAACTGGAAAAATAATCTTCTTTGCTGTGTAGATTAATGTTAGGAAATTTTCCTTTGCTTGTCTGGGTCAGTTCTGATTCTCTCTGCATACATTTAAAATTTCTTTTGATTTTTCCTATCTTCCCCAACTTTGGGCTCCTGGAATGTGCTAGTCACTCTGTGAGGGAGTAAAACAGGCACAGGTTTGTAGCTCATTTTTTCTCTAATTAAAGCACCTTCCACATTTGTCACAGACAGAAGGAAGAGGGAGGAAAAGGAGACTTTGTGTGTCAAGCAGGCGCATGAAAATGAAATAAATCAAGGTTCCAAAGACACATCTGAGAACAAACTATTAAAGACTTGGTTTCTCTGGCTGTATTTCTATCCATCCCCAGACTCACCTTCTTCTCCCAAATGATATAACTACTTTTCATTATCTTGGGGACATTTTAATTATACATCATTCCAAGACTTGGGTCCTTCCCTGTCAGAATTTACACTTTCATGGTCCCATGTTGAAACATCCCTGCTTTCACTGGGCACTGGTTCCTGCCTTACAATATTTTATGATTATCCTTTGATGATATTTCTATTTCTTCAGCATTAAAATGAATCTTTCTTCCTCTCCCCACTAGCTGTTTACCAGTTGTGGTTGCAGTGGTGATGGCAAGTGCTGAATGTCCTTCAGTTAGATAATGAAAAAACCCCCAAAAATTTAACCACTCTCTGAACTCTTTTGACTTTGCCCCTCATTCTTCTACAATTTCAACATATGAATCTGAGGAACCTGAAGAGAAGCTGAAAAAATTTTTGATATCAGAAAGTGTTTTTAGATCAAGAAACAACAGTCTGTTTGCAGAACTAGTTACCATGTTAAGAATGTAAACCCCAACCTTTGGCAGATTTACTAGCTTAAAGACAAGTGCCAGCTAACACAATGTTCAATCCCTTTCATCCCTTTGCTTCCCTTTTCCTAAAATTAGTCACTATACTTCTGTACGAGCATTAATTCCTTATTTTTATAAAATGTAAGTCAGAATCTCTACATTCTCAGCCTTGATGATTCCATAGTCTACTGAAAATACAGATATTTCCACTTAGCAATTTATAATATGCCATCTCTCATTTTCTTTGCATTTGCATTCTTCCTCCCTGAAGCAGTAGGAAAATTATTTAATACTCTTTGAAGTATAGGAAGAATCTAATTTTTTTTCTCCCAGGTGAATATTTTCTGTGCTTGAAATGTATTGTACCTAAAGAAAGCTTCTGTGAGCTCAGCATCCGGTCTCCCTGAAGTTCCTTGCAGTTCACTCTGCTCTTGCTAACCTAAATAACTTCTGCAGTCTGCTTACTTTGCTACTCCAAAGCATGACTATGCCAGAAAACCTTGGTCTCAGGTGTGATTTTGAGGCACTCTGTGTTTTCCCCCAGGAAAAACTGACAGTTCAATTCTAGTCTTTCTTTTCTGTCTCTTAAAGAGTTTTGATCCACAGTAATACTTTAGTTCACAAATATTTACTTTCCTTACTAATTTCCAGTGCAGGACTTTGTCAGAGGACTGAATAAACTGCCTGTTATCTATTGCTTTGGAGACACTCACTGAATTTTAGCATATCAGTGAGACTCTTCAGAAAACTCAGCAGGCTGGGCTTTATCATATCCTGGTCTTTCAGGTGTTTATTGTTTTACTTGCCTGATATAGATGTAATGTTTATTCATCTGTAACTTTCTGGATCACTTATGAAGCCTTTTTAATTAGAGATATAAATTTTTCCACCCTCTAAGTTACTGATACTCTAGGCATTTTTAATTAAAGCCTGTGCAGTTTGTTAGCTTCTCTGCCCTGTCAAGATTTAGAATTCCGTGATGTCAATCCTTTAGGCCTGTTGACTTGAAGCTTTTGAATTATCAGCTTCTTTCAGCTCAGTCATCACAGCTCATCATCCTCACTGACAGGCAAAGCAAGCTGTGAAATCTGCTCATTCTCTGCAGCAGAGGCTGGTGCAAAGGGAAACCTCTAGGAGGTATCTGCATCCTCCGAATTTGCTCTTCCTGTCAACAAGGACCCATGCCCAGCACAACCAGCAGCTGTGAGTTTGAAGGTTCATACATGTCCATGCACTGAAATCAGACCCAGCATGTCCATTCACCTCTGGTCTTTTCTCTAGTGATGCTCACACTCAGTGTAGGTTGGTGAGCACATTCCCCTCTCAACCTCTTGGGTCTGAAAATTTATAATCTCCAAGGACTTCTCCCACAGTTTTCCTTGTTCCTTCCAGCTGAAATACAAAATTAACAGTGATTCATGAATTTCCACAATCTCTGATTATTTGAGGAAAACCATACATATTTAACTGTACTCTGGTTGCACTCATATGTTCTATTATAGACATCATAGAAAAATGCAGCATAAATATAAAGGTTTTTTTAAATATATTTCAGAGAAAGAGAAAGCAGAGTGGTAATTCTATGCATGACAAAAAATTATACGCTTTATTGAATTAAAATTCTGGCACCCATAAAATAATAATTTTTTTTCATGTGAAAAAGACAGAATTTTCTACTTACATTAATGTAACTTAATAACTGGCCCAAGGGGAACTGAGCCCTCAAAAGATTAAAAAAAATCCCAGTCCAGAGTTATAAATTTCAGATCCCAAATGCAGAGCCTGATTGCTAATTTCATGAGCAAGAATTCCCATTAAACTTCTCCCAAAAGTCACGCAGAATTGATCTACTCTTAATATTTACAGCAGAGGCCTGTTAGTACATTGTCTAATAATGTGCAGCAGAAACTCTTGATGGAATATCACCATCTGTGTCTGTGCCTAAAATGGAGCTTCCTTTTGAAGATATGATTTAAATTATTCTTTACCAATTAAAGTACCAGAGTGCCAAAGTGATAACAAGATTTTTCCTGTCTATTTCTTAAAATTATGAGAGTCTTTTTTCATTTTCTTCCCCCCATCCTCTAGAAGTTCATGGGTAGTAAATTTTCAAAGTAGTGACATTAATGGGACTCATGCAGTTAAATCCCTATGCATCACTTTGAAAATTTACTTGCTAGTGTACTAATGAAAATTTAGGTCCTTGAATATTTATGATCCTCTATGGGATATCATAAATGTAACTCTTATTTAAATAAATAGATGGAAAATCTGCTATGTGTGCACAGTTTACTGGCACTCATATAATTGCAATCAAACTGCATTGTCCAGCAGTATCAGATTAATTTCCATTGTTCCATTTGCTGTTTGACCCTATCCCCCTTGATAATTGCAGATTTTCATCAGATTCCATTTCCAGAGTTTAATCTCCCACTTAGAAGGACAGTGAGATAAAGACCAAGAGCAAGGGGAAGGAAAGCATTTTAATTGGAAAAGTGCATTTGAGGTGCTGAAAGCTGCTGGTTTCCTGGGAGCTGCACAGCTGATGTCTTCTTTGGTTGGCCTTGGAAATTTCCATCAGCACCTTGCTGGCAAGCAACCTCCCGGGTGGCTGCTGGAGGTGGAAAGGGAGGGACAGGGATGGGTGGTGTAAGACTGATTTAATCCTTCCATTTGGCACAGACAGCTACAAACCTGTGATTACTTCTGGGCCTAGTTGTCTTAAAAATATGTGTTCTATTTCATCTGTTGAAACCAGTTGGGGGATGGTTCCTTTTTTCTTAATCTGTTGTAACTCCAGGGGGAGGAGGGTGGATGCCTTCTGATAACAGCCCAGCTGTTAAAACCAGGTGGGGCAGTGTTTCTTATCTCTGTCACCACTGTCCACCCTGGGCGATATCTTCTGTTAATGGGCCATTAAGGCTCACCAGTGACATGACACATTCCATCATCCCATTGGGAGATGCTCCACCCAGTGGGGAGGAGCCAAACATTCCCTACCCAGATAAAAATGGGGACACAGGGACCCCAGACATCCTCTTTTCCACTGGATTCCTGGAGCAAGACCAGACTCATCTCACCACCACTGGACCCCTTCTACAGGATCATCTCTACTCCACAGAACCACATCTGTTTCACCAGGAGGATTTATTTGAACTGCTTCCAACGCCCTGAACAGGGTGTGAGGTTGTATTTCTGACTCTGTCAGGGTTTCTAGGTTTATTTGTTTGCTTTTGTACCACTGCACTTGTATTTTTAATATTCCTAGTATAGAACTTTTATTCCATTTCCCAAAACTTTGCCTGAAAGCCTTTAACTGCAAAATTAAAATAATTTGGAGGGAGGGGGGTTACATTCTTCATTCCAAGAGAAACTCCAGTTTTCCCTGCCAAACACCTGTCTTCTCAAACCAAGACTCTAGTCAATGACCATAACTCTAGATGGGCCCTAATAAATTATCAGGAACAGCTTCTGCAGCAGGACTACTCCAGTATCTTCCTGGTGCTAGGTATTAATCACATATTATGAGAAGAAAAAATTCAGAATCACTCTGACATGATTTATCTACATGATTTAGCCCCTTATACGCACCACATCTTTGGAAGCCTGAGTCTCTTGCCTTGAGGCACTTGCCTGGTGGGACAGGAGCCCGGCCCTAGCTGAGAGAGGATGATGCCCAAAGGGCTGTATTCTGGGGATAATACCCAGAACCAAAGCACTCCTTCACAGGAAACTGTGAGTCTGTGCCTCAGGTGCCTGCTATATCTTCTGTTCAATACTCCAAGCACAGTGAGATGTGGTCTTTTTTGCTAAACCATCCCCTTCTGCCCTGGAAATCACAAGTCAGGGTATTTCTACATTGATGTCATCACATAGGCAGTTACCAGTTGCCGTGTCTTCTTGTTGACCTAATTAGTTATTTATTGCACCTCTGTCTGCAAGACCTCCAGAACAATACAGTCCTTGGAGAATGAAATGTTTTTATAAAATGTTACCAGCTGAATAGTGGCACCAAAATAGAGCAGTGACAGAGCATTTGTTCATCTAAAGATTCAGCGGAGGAGGAACCACGAGCCGAGCAAGCCATGGCAGCCTGACAGCTTGAATTGTCACACCAGCAGGGCTCAAGTCTTCATCATCTTTATCCTTTGAGAACATAATTGGATCTACCTATTAAAATGATATCTAATAAAATCAAAATTTTCATACTAATTATATAAAAGAATGAAGAAATAGCATATGACTAAGCAACATTGATTTCTGTCTTGTTACTCAATTACTTATCCACCCAGAAAACTGTCATTTTAACAATGCTCAAATGCATTTCTACTGATTTAGAAAGGACCTCACAGGGACAAGAGTGAGTTTAATAAAGGGGGAAGGACAAGAGAGAGAAACAGAATCTGGGGAGCACAGCTGGTAGATTCACTCTTAATATTTTAAGGTAGCAGCCACCTTTTTTTTCTTCTCCTTTTTGTTTTTCTCTTTTCACTCTCTCTCTCTTTTTTTTCTTTTTTTTTTATTACTAGAGTGTTGTATCTTTTCTAAAAAGAGCCCCAAATCAAAACCACAACCTATGATCCGTTCATTGGTGTTCTTCCAATTTATACAACTCTATTGTAGGCCACTTCTTGTTCTTTTAAAGACTAGATTTCTCTCTCAAGGTATGCATGTGTGTATGCATATTTGATTCATCCAAAATTTCAGAGGTTTCTTTTGTAAAAACACATCATAATTCAGATATCTTATACTGCCTCAAGATTGTTGAAGAAGTTTGTACCTTGAAAATACAATAGTTCTTGTAATAAATTCCTGTTATTCCTTTAGGGAGCTGAAAATAAACTAATCTGACTTCATGCCAGCTTTAAAGGTCCGGCCTGTATCTCTTATGTGTTAGCTAAAATGGAGCAAATGTTTTCTGTATGTGTTCATGTGAAGAAAGAAAAAGAAAAAAGATAAAGGAAAAACTCTAGGATATGTTGTAGTTCCTCTTTCCTTATCATGAAGCAAAAATGGCAAAAATAGGAGCATTGTTGCTATGCATCTCATGGTGCTTGCTCATGTCCCCATGGTAACTAGCAGGAGTCATTTGCATTCTGCAGGATGTGTGCAGCAGTGCAGAGGGGTGCATGGTCCAAAGGACATGGTAAATATGGCCAGCTTTGCAAAAACCCTAAAAGGCCACCTCAGGAAGCTAACAGATGTCATATTAATATGTAAACCTTGCCAAAACAAATTTTTATTTTAAGGATAGTTTGAACCTTCAGTACGGGGCAAAGCTCTGAAAGTTTGTGGTCTATCATACAGTTCATGATACAGGCCCTCAAATTTTATCAGTAAGTAAAATTCTTCTGAAAGTGGAGATGATGATTTGTTTCAACTTTACATTTAGTCCTCATTTTACTGCATTAAAAAGTTTAATTAATGTTTTCTTTCACTATTGCATGCCTGTTTTCCAGCTCCCAAAAATGTCCTTCTCTCTGTTATGGATTTTCATGATTTATAACTATTTTTATCGATGATGAGTAGGATGAGTAATTATATGTTATTATAAATATTATATGTACTTTAAATATAGAAGGAATAATAATTATATATTTTATATATAATTATATATCTTATATATTATAATATATAATATATTATATTTATTATACTATATTATATTATATTATATATATTATATACATTATATAATATATATTATATATAATATATAATTATACATTATATATAATTATTATATATATGTCAGTAATATACTATAATATACTATATATATACAATATATACTATATATACTATATTACTATATAATATACTATATAGTAATATACTATAAATATTGTATGCTTATGAATATATTTCTTTAGAAAATGCCTGTTTTCATAGGAAATGTCACTGATAACTTTTATCTCTATGTGTGTTGGGTTTCACTATAAAGTTTTCATAGCAGGAATGCTATGGATTCACTGGAGTGGATTCTCTAAGAAGTTGCCAGAAGCTTCCAACAAAGGCACTGCCAGCCAGCTCCAAGACAGGGCTGATGCTGGCCAAGGCCAAGTGATGGTAGAAGCAACTGTGGGGTAATGTATTTAAAAATGGTGAAAAATCCCTGCTCAATTGCAGCAGGAGAGAGGAGAATATGGGAAAGCAACAGCCCTGAAGAGCCCCAGGTCAGTGCAGGAGGAGCAGGAGGTGCTGAGCCACCCGAGCTGGGGCTCCCCTGCAGCCCCTGGGGGAGCAGAGACCCACCAGGGGCAGGTGGGAGCCTGAGGGATGCTGTGACCTCACGGGAAGTCCACGCTGGAGGAAGTTTGCTGGCAGGACTTGTCACCCTGCAGGGGACCCTCTCTGGAGCAATTTATTCTTGAAGAACTGCACCTTCACGGGAGGGACCCATGGAACAGTTTATGAGGAACTGCAGCCCGTGGGAAGGACTCAGGTTGGAGAGGTTGGTGGAGGACTCTCTCCTGGGGAGGAACCCCATGCTGGAGCAGAGGAAGAGTGTGAGGAGCCCTCCCTCCGAGGAGTGAGGAGCAGCAGAGACCACGTGTGATGAACTGACTGCAGCCCCATTTCCCATTTGTTTGCACTTTTCCTAGGGGGAAGAGGTAGAGAACTCAGGAGTGAACTTGAGTCCAGGGAGAAGAGAATTATGTGGAGATGTTTTAAGATTTTATTTTACTCTTATAGGCCTGCTCTGATTTGACTGGTAATACATTAAATTAATTTCCCTGAGCTGAACCTTTTTTGCCTGCGATGGTAACTGCTGAGTGATGTCTCCCTGTCCTTGTCTCAAACCACAAATCTTTCAGCACGTTTTCTCCCCTGTCCAGCTGCAGAGAGGAGTGAGAGAGAAGTTTTGGCCAACCCACCACAACATGCAATGATATCTCCTAAGAGTCCTACTTGGAAAAAATTTCAGATGAAATGCAAGGAAAATGAAACAAAGAAAGTAACAAAAAATACTAAAAAGAGAATAGCAAAATGTTGAGGAATTCTGACCTACATTCACATGCTTTGTATGCAGTAGCGTAGATGAGTACTGAAAAAAAGGCTAAATGTTTTATATTTCTTCTATTTTTTTCAATTTACTTTCTTCTCTCTTGACTATTCTCAATGCTGAAATTCCAATTTCTTTTCTCTTTGAGGTCTTGAGGTCTAACTTCCTATTAGCCTTTAATGATGTTTCTCTCAGAAAACCCCACAGGAGTCTCTCTCTCCAGTTTCTAAAAGCTGGATTTTTGAATCTATCATGCTGCAGAGTACTTGACTCAATTGCAGGCTATCTGTTAACATTGCATTATTGTTTGTGAGTGTGTATGTGAGTGCACATATACATATATATATGTGTGTGTATCAATACGTATGTCTCTCTCTATTTCATGTACTTTTGTGCACAACCTCACACACAGAGCTGGGATTTACTCTGTTTCTGCCCTGGAATGACACTATGAGAGGACAAGGCAGTGTGAGGTTTTATCTAGAGTGAAGAAGTGGCCTTTTGCCTCCAGCAAGTGACCACAAGAATGGTGACTACCTGGTCATTCAGCACATAATCATAAGGCTTATCATTACAGAAAACCTTCTCCATGAAAGAAACTCAGATGAGATGGGACAAAGCTGATGCTGCAATTCTTTAACATGAGGAATTAACCTACACCCTCATAGGCTACAGATTTGCCTAATAAAGCCTGAGGCCGTGTGCATCTAAGTCAAAAGATATCATTATATGACAAATACAGCAAACACAGCAGTTCTTTTCAATATAGTAATATTTGAACATCAGAAATATTCATATAACAGGGATTATGAAAGAGGGAAATAATTTTTGAAGTCTTTCTCAGGATTAGCCATGCCTTAGCACACTGAGCTACCTAAGTTCTGCAAAGTGAATTTATCATTCAGGCCAACTCCCTGGCTTGCTAGAAAAATCAAGTTCACTCAACTACACCAAGAAACTTTGCAGAACTGGGCTGTATTCTGAGCTGCTTCCCTGCAGAGTTTGGAACTTTGATTTTCAGCATTTGTCTATCCAGTTTCACACCTGTGTTCATAACTCTGTGTGATCAAATACACTTAGGTTGATATATTTAGCCTATACCTGCATGAAGTTTTCTCTTAGAACCAGAGTGGAGCACATTGCTCTGTAGAGTTGTGCAGAATATCTGCATGTCAACAACGTCACAAAACCAATGCATCTGATTTATCACCCTGCATTTCTGGTTTTGCATGTGTTGGTGTGAAGAAAGAAAATAATGGTTTTTTGTGATGGATCAAACCCTCTCACATTATTGCAGAAATAATTTTAAATATTGCATAATACTTTCAATTAAAAAATTTAATTCTGTGTTTTGACACCTGGGGTTGACAGTTCAAGCATTCTTGATACATACTTGAGGTAGGCTGAAAAGCACCGTAAAGTGATAGAAATGATCATGGGCTAGAAAATAAGGGTGCAGTACAGTGCAGTACATCCCTTGGAGTGTGTCCTTGAACAATAAAACGTGTAGATAATGCAGAGGTACAGTGAGATTTCGTTACCTGATGTTTACACAGCACTTTGAACTAACAAAGCATTACAGTGCAAAGCATTACCTTCAGCCACGGCACTTCAAGGATGTACAAAGGATCAAATATCCTTTCCACTTACACATTGAAGAGGACATCTGGTTTTGTTTTGAAGTTCTAACATCCTTTTAGCTTTCTGTGTCACTTCAAGGTTGTTTCTTACCTCTTATTGACTACTTACTTCAAATTCCTTTTTCTGCATCCTCACCTTTGTTATGAAAATTGATTCAAGGCTTGACTAACTGGATGCTTGGAGGAAGGAATAATTCATCCTTAATATGAATGTTGTGTATTTCAGGAATATTTTACACTGCAAGAATATCCTTGTCCAGTGTTCAATTTCTATTATTAGAGTGGCATAGACTTGGCTAGCATTATCTTGAGCCTACTATGTCATAGTACAGAAAAATTAAAGGGATTTGTGTCTTAGGTAACTTATAGTGATATGTAGGCAGTTTTGCATCATTTACTGCTTGTAATGAGTAAATCAATGTTTACTTTAAAAAAGGAACCTGCAAATGTGACTCGTACGCCTTAGTTTTCAAAGTCTGTGTTTTAATAATTTGATTTTTTTTTTTCTTTTTGAAAGCAATTTGCAAAATTCATGAGAAGGAGAGGGTTTTTTATTTCCCAAATGATCCTCTGCTCTCATCAAAGAGTGTGATCTAGCAAATAATTTCTTCAAGATGAAAGGATAAAGTTTCACCACATGGTACAGAGGAAGCGTAGTGAAATTTACTTGCTGCAGTAATGAGATTTGACTTTGTTGATTTCATTTATTTCTGTTTACTCAAGGTTTGCTATAGAGAGGCAAAACAAAATTAAACATTGTGGGACAGTATTGTTTCCTGATAGTTCAGGGATGTTTGTAGGGTATTTTCAGGGGTCCAAACCATGCTTAAAACAAATTTCATAGTAGCATAAGGACAGAGAGATCATAAGCTTTTTTTTTTTTTTTTTCAAATTGGTCATGAATGATTTGACATAGTTATGAGCAGTTTAAGCAGATTTTCAAATATTCAGCTTCATTATTCATTTCATCCCATTTCCAAACTTGAATTTTCAACAATAATTTCTCAATTTTCTCTTTTGTTGCCCTCCTCCCTACATCTCTGTATCTTTTCATGAGGAAAAATTACTTGGTACTTCTACTGCTATGCTGTTGGTGTCCTGGCACTACTAAAAGGAATTGTGAGGGCAGGTGACACAACTCATCACCAAAAGGAAGGAGGTACAGACTCCCACAGCTGAAAAGACTGAGGAATGACAGGATCTCTGGAAGTACTATGGTCTGGAAAATAATACAGGGACAGAAGATGACAGGACAAGTCTTCTGGATGTACAGGATGCTGAAGGGCTGGAATGAAACAATCAAAATCAGATATCTGAGACACACAAAATCAGAAAAAGTACAAAAAAAAGTTCTTTTATACCTTTTAAGCAAAGAGTTGTGAGCATAAGGAACACCAGAAGACACAACACTGAAAAGGGCTTGGACAGATGAGAGGCAACTCAGCTGAAGTGTACCCCAGTGACTTGTCTTTTTCCTGGAGTGCTGGCAGCAGGCACATTTTAACCACACCAGGTTCATTTATACAGAACTTCCTTTAGGGAAAACAGCTGCTGTAAGAAAGCCAGCCTGGCATTAAAGAAGTTTTACAGAACAAAAAAGGAAAACTCACTTGCGGCAACCAGATAAAGTTTGGCCCATTGCACAGAACCAACTATACCTGTATTTGTCCTGCCCCATTTGATAAAAGCATTTAAGAATGAAATCTCTTGTCACTTTTTGCAAAATGCATTCTTTTAACTTCAAGGAAATGTTTCTTACCTTTGCTGTGGCACATTAATTATGTCAGTAGAAAGCAGTGCCATGACTTTGGGAGTTGCAGAATAGCCATGCCTACTGAGGGGAGAAGTGCTAAAGATGTGTTTTAAACGTGTCTTCTAAGATTGGAGTTGGACATTAACAGACCATTTTTGCCGTTGTCTGTGCTGTTTTGACAATTCCTGAAACAACTGCTGGTTCTGCATCCTTAAATGTTTTTGTTTTTTTTTTTTTTTTTTTTTGGTAAGCTTAGTCTGCTGCAGCACTTCTTACTGCAGAAGATGGAGCTCACACTTGTCCCTGATGCTGAGCGTGGCAGAACTGATTTGGCAGTGTAATAACTGCAGACCATACTCGTTCCCATTTCATAGGAGGTGTGACTATGGTACTTCATACACTTAAATATTCACAATAACCTCATGGAAGATTTGCTTTAGAGACACAAAAATAAGCAGGAGGGAGAAAAAAGGCATTCTCCCATGCATCTCACCAAGTTACTGTGTGGTATGCTGGGAAAGGTCACTGGGTTTTACAACTGCTTCAAAAATATTACTGTGCTTAGGTGTCTAACACCCTTGAAAATCCACTTCAGAAAAAAAAATATGAGCCATGGCAGTATCAGCTTTTTTGAAAAGATGGTAAATAGGAGCTTTGTAAATGTTTTTCATTTTAATATTTGACTGGGCCTCAGCTTGGCTGGATGGGAGGACAGTGAAGTCCTTTCCCAAATAAAATTTGGGAATTTATCTTTTATATGCCCAAAGATGTAGGTTTTCACAAACAGCATTTAAATTTTATGAGTTAATAGATATAAAGGTTGAAGAAAAATAAAAAAAAAAAAGAAAAAAAAAAAAAGAAAAATCCCTGTGTTTATAACATCTGAAGTTTCATGACTTTTCAAGCCTTGCACAGGAGATTAGGCCATGTACAGGGATATGGGAGTTACAGGAGTTTTCCCTTGCATTATCAGAGGCTTCTGCTCTCAGCTGCTGAACAGCTTTATCAACACTGTTCAACACTTTATTTCCATATCTAAAATTTTAGTTGGCAGATGTTAGTCCCCTGCAGTTTGGTTATCAAGACCAGTAAGAGATTTCTTGAAGGTCCTGTTTAATTGAGTTCTGTCTGTAAAAGGTGTCTTACAGAGCCAGGATGTATTCCTACAATGCCCCACACCTTCTCTTCTGTTCTTCTTGTCTTTTTCCTTTTTATCCTTGGCTAGGGTACAAGCTTTGTGGATTACACCACAGGAAAACATACTGAGCAGTGGTTTACATCTGTAGCACTGCATGTTTTCATTAGATGTAAAAAGCTGTATTCTTATAACATGGATATTTTCAAAAGAAGTGGTAGTTTTCCTTCCACAGAAGAATATTACTAAATTAACATTTTCTAAGTCAGCTTAGAATGTTCCTACCAGGAAAAATGCCTAAGTGTAGAAATCCAGTGACTGGTAATCTGTAAAATTTCCCTCCATTCTTAACAATGTTGATTTCTTTAGGCATCTTCAATGAATTATTGTTGAAACCTGGAAGAAAGTGTGAGGTAAGAGTTAGGTTACCACTGCAAAATTCACTCTTCTGTATCTTACTTTTCCAGTGGTAAATTAACTATATTTAGTGTTTTACTGATCCTTGCATGCTTTTCTTTTGTTCAAACAATACAATAAACATATTTTTAATGAAAACCTTTTGGAATGTGTAACGACAGTTACTTACCACAGTGCCTTTCATTGCCATTATCCACACGACTGACTGCTTTTGTAAAGGAACAAGTAAAAGTTATCAACTTATGCTGAGAAATTATGGTAAGCATCAGGGTCAGACACAATACAAAGGGAAAGGCCTTCTAAAAGAAGCAATTTTTATTTGAAGAAATTAGAATATCTTGAAAATGTATTCTAAGTGTAATAGGCAGGCAAGAAGTAATTTCTAATAAATGCTAAAATAAATTAAAATATGATGTAGCTATTAGTGAGGCAATATTAAACTAGAAAAGTGAATCAAATATATAGCCATGTTTTCAATATTTCTGTGAATTTAATAACACTGAAATTTTGTTGATTATATATTAGGTTGCAATATGTTTGACCATAGGTTTTCTTTCCTTAGAAAATAAACAAAAAGTTTGAATCCATAAAAAGTTGATAATGGCAAACCTAAAATAACAAAAAAATATATTTGTTTTTCTCCTTGGTTAGCTTTCAAACCTTTAAAATTATTCCTCACATCCCCAATGTTCTCTCTCAACAGGCTACAAACCAAGACGTAATCTTTCTAAATTCAATTTTAGTCTGATGTTTAGCCACCAGAGGCTCCTACTAGGACTGCATGAGCTATCTCTGACAAATATGACAGGAAGGAAGGAAGGAAGGAAGGAAGGAAGGAAGGAAGGAAGGAAGGAAGGAAGGAAGGAAGGAAGGAAGGAAGGAAGGAAGGAAGGAAGGAAGGAAGGAAGGAAGGAAGGAAGGAAGGAAGGAAGGAAGGAAGGAAGGAAGGAAGGAAGGAAGGAAGGAAGGAAGGAAGGAAGGAAGGAAGGAAGGAAGGAAGGAAGGAAGGAAGAAGAAGGAAGGAAGGAAGGAAGGAAGGAGAGGAAGGAAGGAAGGAAGGAAGGAAGGAAGGAAGGAAGGAAGGAAGGAAGGAAGGAAGGAAGGAAGGAAGGAAGGAAGGAAGGAAGGAGAGGGGAGGGAGGGAGGGAGGGAGGGAGAGAGGGGGAGAGGGAGAAAGAGAGAGAGAGAGAGAGAGAGAGAGAGAAAGAAAGAAAGAGAGAGAGAGAAAGAAAGAAAGAGAGAAAGAAAGAGAGAAAGAGAGAAAGAGGAGAAAGAGGAGAAAGAGAGAAAGAAAGAGAGAAAGAAAGAAAGAAAGAGAGAAAGAAAGAAAGAAAGAGAGAAAGAAAGGAAAGAAAGAGAGAAAGAAAGAAAGAAAGAAAGAGAGAAAGAAAGAAAGAGAGAAAGAAAGAAAGAAAGAAAGAAAGAAAGAAAGAAAGAAAGAAAGAAAGAAAGAAAGAAAGAAAGAAAGAAAGAAAGAAAGAAAGAAAGAAAGAAAGAAAGAAAGAAAGAAAGAAAGAAAGAAAGAAAGAAAGAAAGAAAGAAAGAAAGAAAGAAAGAAAGAAAGAAAGAAAGAAAGAAAGAAAGAAAGAAAGAAAGAAAGAAAGAAAGAAAGAAAGAAAGAAAGAAAGAAAGAAAGAAAGAAAGAAAGAAAGAAAGAAAGAAAGAAAGAAAGAAAGAAAGAAAGAAAGAAAGAAAGAAAGAAAGAAAGAAAGAAAGAAAGAAAGAAAGAAAGCTAAGCTTTTGGGCAACCAAAAAATGCTAATAGGAAAGAATGAACACAATGAATTTAAGGAACTAATGAATTGTTTGGCCTGTGTATTCAGCAAATTCTCATGTATAACAAATACTGTTTCATGGATAGTCTGCTACTCTGCTATCCAAAAAAACGGAGATCTATAATGCATATTTTTAATAATGAAAAGCTAAGTTGCAGTGCTGCACGGTACTGTTCACTTTTGACAACTCTCTTACAACAAATTTAATTTTATCTGCTCTGAGATATCTCAGTATTCCTGATGAGCATTCAGAATTCAGTGGGCTAATTCTGCCTTTTAAATTGGCAGTAGAAAAGTAAGAAGTGATTTACATATTTATTCTGTTTTGGGCAACAAATAAAGTTTTGTGAGTCTCTTGAAACAAATCCCAGGGGCTTCATATAAATTGGACTAGCAAATATGACATCTACTCTTTATTTCTTTTAGAAAAGTGAATTAATTTAATTAAATCTCTGCTTCTGACACAGAAAATGTGACTGTAAGCAGTTCAAGTGATGTTCAACCCTATTTATTTTTCTATGCAACTGCTTGACTTAGATGAAGATATAATACAGGGAAGAATTGAGCTTCTTTTTTTTTTCCTCCCAACTATATTTTCAATTAGTATTTGCTTAATAGATGGCAATTTTATTATGTGGAGAATACATTGTACAAATTGACACAAGGAAGTTTTCTGAGTTGTGATGAAATGTAAAAACTGTATGTTCTGTCTCCCAGTTTATTCTCCAAGCTGCTAACCAGAAACAGAAAAGCAACGTACAGAAATAGCTATGTAGTACATAGCTACACTCTGTTCTGGAGCCTGAAATGAAAATTAATTCTATGTTCCTGTGCACAACAGTTTCCTTATGACTATTAATGCAGCTGTATCACTTGTGGGAATTTGTCCAAAGTGTTCATCTTGTTAACAATTCTTATCCATGTTAATCTGTAGATATCTACCAAACAGCAGTGAGCACCTGGGAACGCCTGGCTTTAAATCTTCTTTCTGTTTAATGTCTGCACTGTTTCAGAGACTCTTACAGTGCACTGGAATTTAGGTTGCTTCTGTCACTCTTTTGCTCTAAGGACATGTTTTGCTCTCCTCTGTAGAATGCTCAAACAAGGACCTGCTTGTTCCTGGTCAGTGCAAGGGGCAGGAGAAGGGAATGGGGGACAGTTTCTGCCATCTGAAGCAAAGAGGGGCTTGCTCACATGGCAGTGTGTGGGGTTGTGGCTGGACCCCTCTGGGATCAGCCCTTCTCAGGACAGCCCCAGCTGAGCTCCCAAAACTGGAGCTGGCTTCTCACCTTCCAACAACTGGTACTGGGAAACAGTGCCCATACTCAAAAAATTAAACTTATCCACAAGAGGAGCCACTTGTAGATACAATACCATTTTATCCTCCAATCACAATTATTTTTTAAAGTTTTTTCCTCTATAATAAGCATATGGCTTACTTTGTGCAGGAATCAGGTACAGTCCATGAGTAAATAAGAGCTGTGAATGCTGAATGTTGCCAGACAATAAATAATACAACTGGCATCACTGAGAGAAAGACACAGGACAGCTAGAGCTGAGGTAGCAAATCCCACACAGGTTTAGCCACACTTTACTGCTGTACCTCTGTGCATTGTCTGCAGAGGGACTGATCCAGCAGCTCTGCCAGACAGCACAAAATGAATCCAGACAGAGATGCTCTGCTTCAACTAGGAAAGATATCCTGACTGGGAGAGAAGAAACCCTCCAGAAACACTGGGGAGGAGGGCTACACATTAATGTAGTACTGCACAAATCAATGTAAAGCTGTGGAATTCCTCAAAACTGATTTGGGGACAGAGAGGAGTCTAGGAAGAAAAATAAAATTACATAGTTTATTAGTGTTATTTTAAAAGGAAAAGCTAGTTATGCCCTCAGTAGAGGGGAAGGCAACTATTCCTTTTTTTCACCTGGATTTCACATCAATTATACTTGATCTTAATAATAACATATTTACAGTAGTGTTGGTATGTGCTCATTTGGTTTTAAATATCTGATACCAAATTGCCATGATATATTAGCTGACCTTTGAGCTTCTAATTTTCATATTTATGTGTATGTAATATATAATGAAAAACAAATATGACATTATAGGTCATCGGGAAAGATTTGCAAAGGAATTTTTCAGGTTAAATTCTACACATGTGATCCTGAGTTCTGATGAAAAGAATGCAGTTGACATTTAGGATTTTGTAATTGGCTTTCATGGCTTAATTTTTGTCTATCTTTTGGTTCTGATGTATGCAGCAATTGACACTGATTCTAAAAGGACTGTGGCTACTTACTAAAATCTGAGGAAATTTTCCAGAGTGCAAATAGCAATGTCTGCATTACCGTGGCCTTCTCTCCTTTCTAGGTGTGTATTTCTGTGTTGCTGCTAGGAGCCCCCATATTTCACTTTTAGAATTGCTCTCCCAGGAGCACTTTTTTATCTGTCTGTTCTGGCCTGTTCACGGGCAAGAGAAAAAGAAGCAGACTTATAAAATGCACATGAAATCAGCAATGAAAGAAATGAACGACATAAAAAGAAGTCATTGAATTCTATTGTGTAGATTCCTTATTTCCCAATATGACAATTTTTTAGTAGTAGTAGGACTCACAATAGCTGCTTCCCAGTAACTTCTGTGGAAGTGCAAGTTTATCTTGCTCTCATCTGCTCTGTTGCTGGGATTTTCCCCTAAGAGTTAAGAATGGCAAAGACTTTTTTATTAGATGAAAGTTGCTGCATAAATAAAAAGCTCGCATGACTTGGTTTAAAATAACTGTTTTCATCTATACTGCATTTTATTCACAATTTACTCTATCTATTCTGACTTTCCAATGGAATAATTTCTTACAAGAAAGAGGGGGAGAAAAGTGAATTGAATGTCATTATTGTACCAAAGAAGCATTTCATGAATATATTCAATCTGCGCTAATGGATTTTAACACATTTTTACTATCCTACAATGAACTGCTCATAAAGTTTTTAATTGCCAAAGCAGTATCCAAAAGTCTACTGCAGAGAGGTGCAGTGCTGTAAAATAGATTATTCCTTTGTACATTTAATCTTCACTCACTAATGCATCTACAGGTGCCTGTGTTTAAATAATACAATAGATAATTCTATAAATATATATAATTCAGCTAAATTGCTGTTCCCAAAACAAGTTAGTGCCATTATTCTTCAGTTAAAGAAATTAAAGAATAGCATGTAGCTCATATATCCCTGATATTCATCACCATCAGTGCTGTGGGGTACAAAGCATAGCCAGAGCTGTGCAACTGCTTAAAACTAAACAACATCCAGGCAATGAAAGGATAAACTCCTTCCTCCTTCCCTTGGTGGTGCACTCTTTGCCCCACAGTGGGCTGGTATTGTACTGGGTGGCACAGGACATTCACTGAGGATATGAGTCATGTGGCATTTGCTGAAAAATAGTTTTTGTTTATATCATGCAGGCTTCAAGCTGTGCTACTTCCAGATTGATCAGTAATATTGAAGGGGACTTCATCCTGTTATACCCAAGTTAAAATGTTCAGCAAATGATGAGGGGAATACAGGTCTTATTTCTCTGGGTCATCCAAATGGAATTAAACCAAAACCCTCTAATATCTGTGATATGGCTCTTTGACAGGTGTTGGTCATCTGACAGCTGAACATGAGGACCCAGGTGGCCAAGGCCAGTGGTCCTGACCTTATCAGCAACAGTGTGGCCAGCAGGTCCAGGGCAGGCAGGGACCACCACCCTGGTGAGCCACACCTCAAATCCTGTGTTGGATTTTGGGCCTCTCACTACAAGAAAGGCACTGAGGGGCTGGAGAGAGTCCAGAGAGGGGCAGCAGAGCTGGGGAAGGGCCTGGAGCACAGGTCTGATGAGGAGTACCTGGGGGAGCTGGGGGTGTTTATCCTCCAGAGAAAAAGAGGCTCAGAGGGGACCTCACTGCTCTCTGCTGCTTCTTGTAAAGAGGCAGTGGTAACGTGGGGGTCAGTCTCTGCTCCCAGGTCACAAGTGGTAAGAAAATAAGACACAGCCTCAAGCTGTGCCAGGGGAGGGTTACATTGGATGATTGGAGAAATATCTTCACTGAAAGGGTTGTCAAACATTGGAACAGATAGCCCAGGATGGTGGAATCACCATCCCTGGAGGTATTTAAGAGACCCATAGATGTGGCACATAGGGACATACTTAATGTTTAGGTCTTTTCCAACCTGAATGATCCTATTCTATGAAGCTGGCTTCTGCTCTGCTCCCATATGTCCTGCTGGTACTTTAAAAGCATCATCCAGGCTCAGGCTCTGATCAGACAGGTAAGTTCTGTGTGCTCCTTTCCCAGTCATCATTCAGGGAGGCCACACATTCCTATTGCTTCTTAAATGAGAATGTTTCTGTCAGGAGAACACACTTGAATGGTTCCTTGCCTGTGGCCAGGTTGCTTGTTAGTGTGAGGTCTGGTCAGAAGTGGAATTGTACCTTCCAGGTAAGCTGAACAGAGGGTGCTCACAGTTTGCTTGAGGTGTAGAGGGCATGTGAGCTAGAAGAATTCTTTTCCTCTGTATTACAGACTATTACAGTTAATCCACTTTTTTCTCCATTAAACATAATTACTCGTGTTTGATAAAGCATTTCTTACAGGAAAAAATACATCATTTACAAATCAAAACACATGAAGACACCTAGAATTTTTCCTTTCAGTAAAACCTTCACAAGAAGGTAGAAAGATCATATTGGATGATGGTCTCAAAGGTAACCCAGACAGAATCAAGCTAATGTTATTTTAGCTCTTTAATTAGCTAATGTGTCCTTCACACCTTTGATATTTTCTTGTTTGGTCTGGAATAACATTTAATAACATGAGAATGAAAAGCAGCAGCCTGTGGGGAAATGTGGATGGAATATCATATGTGTTTGGACTTACAATATAGAGCTCCCTGCTTCCATATAAATCCCAGGAAACTTCTTCCACAGCCACGAACAGAGCAGATGCTGAAGAATGAAGGAGACTCCTTGAAAAAACAACAGCATCTTGAGAGAAAAGATAGATGAGCTTCTTGCTCCCTTGGGGGGAGAAAAGAATTGTTTTCTCAGTGTATAAGCCTCAATTTTTAACTGATTCTCTGAAGCAGATGCGACTCTCTGAAGAAACTGAGATACAACACTAAAGTTTTCTTCCCTCATCATCTGCAATGAGTCAGATGTAGTTTGGCTCTCTCAGCTTGAAGTAGAGATGCAGTAACTTGAAGGCTCTCCCCTAGCAGTACACCCAATATTGCAATTCTCGGTATGAGGGAAAGTGCCTTTAGGTTCTTCCATTTCAACAAAATACAGAAACTCTCTTCTTGAGATGATGCCAGAAGTCTGCAATACCCAAAACCTGAAAATGCAGCTAGGTGCATTTTTTATATTGAGAATGATGATATCTTACAGACTGCGTATTATGGTTTTTTGTGTGTTTGCATGTAAAACATCAGCAGTAAATTTTCGTTGTGATCTGACTCCTTTGAATTGTAATTGCTGATGCCACCTTTAGCAGCTCATGGTTCCTTGTACAAGTCAGTTCTGGGACCAGACTCATCCTCGGAGCAGAGAGTGACAGTCACTGCCAGCTGCATTCAGTGCCCAGGAAGGGGCTGGGGTTTATCCTCACCCAGCTGATGAAGGGGTCTCATCTGCTGGCATGTCTGGGATGTTTGTGCCTGTAAAACGTAACTGATACCACCAAACACGCCCAGTGGTGGGTTGAGTGTGGCAGCAGAGGCAGGGAGATGCCAACACCTCTCTGGGGACAGCACCAGCCGGAGTGGAAGGCTCCGATGGATCAGACACTGTGGATGTGTTTGAGATCTGATTTCAGCTCTGTGCATCACAGGATGCAGGAGCAGGCACCAGGGAGGGATGGCTGAGCCCTGCCTGCCCCTCTGCAGCTGCAACAGGGACAGGGAGCAGGGCTGCTGGGGTTAGGGAGCCAGCAGCCACCTCCTCAATGTTAAATCAGTGCCTTTTCAGAGGAGAATCCCAAAGCAAGCCGCCAAAAAGTGAAGACTGACAACACTGACCCAACCTTCCTACTGAAAAATGCAGCATTATTTGCACGTTCTCGCATGCAGCACCTGACCAGTGACAGGATGGCAGCAGTAATGAACCTGCTAGTCTTTAGGAGGTTAAAGGAGAAACTTGACAGCCAGATGAAACAGGAGAAGGTCAAAACTGAGCTAACGATAATCACCAAAATGGGAATTTGAATAGAGCTCTGATGTTAATGCTCTTACACTTTTAATAAGTGCCATAGGATTTCTAATTACCACAGTGTCCAGGAGCCCCAGTTGTTCTTTCACAACAGTAATGACTACAGCAGAGCAGTCCGCACTAGCCCTATGCCAAGGCAGATGCTCAAAAGTTAATCATTGGAGTACAGTGCCCCTACTCCTAAGTCCTTTGTTTTGATCTACTCTTCAAATATGCCAAAGTTAAATTTGGTTAGCTTAGCACAGATTAGAAAGAAAACTCCTCTATTATGTATTCATTTATAAAAAATACACCCAACTTTTATTCATTTCAACTTCTGTTCAGTGATATTACATTATGAACCTATCTGATTTCCACTAGTTCGATATGATCTTGTCCTACACTGAACCATGTGAGGGTTTAAGTTACTTTGACCTAAGCAGAAAAATAAAAGAGGATACTTTTGCTTAAGCCTTTGCAGTTGCTGTTGTTGCTTGGGTTCTTTTAAGTCTTTCGTTGCTGAGGTGTGACTTAGCACAGGCTTGTGATGCTCTGGGTTTCCATGGGAGCTATGTTTTATTTTGGTACAATGAGCATCACTAGCACAATGCAAGGAACAATAATCCATGGTTTTAAAGAAGATGGCTTGTTCCCGAAAGGCTTGATTTGGGGGAAACATTACCATGAAGAGAGGGATTGTTTCTGTTGTTAACTACAGAATTGTCTGCATCAAAAGTTGTCTAAATGCAGTTTTTGTTTACCTTTACTGAATCTTCGTCGTGCTAGCTGTTCCCAATATTCTGCATTTTCATGCTGCTAATGTTTTTATGTAAGCTTTGCTATTTTGGGAGCATGAAAGCAGCGCAGTTCCGGCTCTGTAATTAAAGGGCTTCAGTGATCTCTTTTCTCTCAGCTGCTGCTCATGAGACTGAGAAAGGAAGGACACAAGTCACAGATAATACAGAGCAAAACTTCTGTTTATCAAAACCACCCGTCTTCAGGGTTATAAAGCTGAAGTCTGTCTGCAAAGCATGGTGAGCTGAAGGAGAATCTGTGGAGTTCTCCATAAACTGTGGTAAGAGATGCAAATATCATTTGGCAGCTCATCTTTTTTGCCTTTCCAAGTGAAGAGAGTGCCCATTACAGGAGGATGTGGGAAGCAATGAAAAATACAGTGCTGATACTGGTGATATAATATGGTGTGTAATGTCTGTGAGTCAGCACTTCTCCTGAAACTGATTGATTTACACGCATTTGCCAATACTGAGCTGGTTTGCCATGTAGCCCAGGTGAATCAGAATGCAGAAAGAATGGAAAAGTTAAGCTGATCCTCATCCAGAATGAGATGTGAAACGCTGGGTTCCTGCAACCCCTTTAGCTTTGTGCCCAGGACAGGATTTCAGTGTTCTTACGCTGATAGCAAGGGGTGGCTGATAGGGTTGAGTGAGAAATCAGGCCCTATTACCTGCGTCTTTTGAACTCTGATAATTTCAATTAGCAAACCTCCACAAAGCATTATAAATTGTAGAACACTGCAAAAAATAAGATAGCAGATATGTAAATCAGACATTGCATGATAAGAACAAATAAAAATAAGAGTAGGTGATTTCTGAGAAAAAATCTCATCACCTTTTTCATTTTTAGGAGGAAGAAGTGGTGAAAATTCTGAAGGGAAAGGAAAAAGTTGAATTTGGGCCAAACACCTGCCGGTATTTAGTGTAGAAATAGAAAGACCATAGTTGAAATAAAAATTAGGTTAATGCTTTCCAATTATTAGCTTATCAGTTTACAGGAGATGAAACTGAGGCATAGGTAGCAGAAGAAAGGGATTAGGACATATGAATGTGCATGGATGCAGACAACCCCACAAACCAGGCAGGGAATGAAGCAGTAAGTTCAGCATTTGGTAATGTGAGTGAAAACTTGTCTGCTACCCAGTAAAATACAGACTTAGCAAAAGATTATTAAAATAAGGATTTAAATACACATGCCTTCAATTATTTTTTAGTCTATATCTAAATACAAATAGTGGTTTCTGGTGATGATAAGCACATAAGAATATCTGTCCATGGTATGTTAAACTGAAAACCCTGGTTTCAACTCCTTTGGTCATTGTTGTTATGGGCTGTAATTTTACTTTGTGTCCAACTGCTTTTCTGGTTTCTTGTATAAAAGTAAGATACAGCTGTGTTTTACTACTTCAGGTTGTCTTTTCAGGTCTACGATTTAGCAGTATCTGCAATATTTATTAATATAACACTTATCCATCTCCTAAAAGATTAACAAAAAGATATTGTAATTCTACTATTAACTTGGACCACAAATGTCTTGTAGCTGTTATTATCTGTGGAAGTCAGGGGTCAGTGAGTGACCAAGCATTTCGAGTAAGCAAACATTGTGACAGCAAACTTGACTTCTTGAAGAGTAATTTGAGATGATCGAGTAAAGCTCACATCTCATAACTCTATAATAACATATTTACACAATTACTGTAATGACTCAAGAGAGGGCATTAAGAATCATCGAGGAAATTACATGTGTTTTTAAAGTTTGTCATTTTAATTATCTTGTTCTTTAATGGACTGCGGTGTCTGCAAACCAGCCATCATGTCCTTTCCATCACTAGAAAGCACACAGAACATTTTGGTAACTGCATATGCAGGTTTATTTATTTTAGTGTTGAAAAGTGAAAAAAAAATAAAAAGAGCATAAATGGAGCTATAATGTTTAGAGTAACACTATTTTCTTAACTAACATCCTTGGGAATGAGCACAGTAAATTTGAACAGTATGTGTTTTCACCATCTGTACTCCAATAATGAGAGCAGCCACCAAGGGAGAATAGGGTATTAAAGTATAGCAGGAAACATCAGTCTGCTGCTCTTAGCCTGAGCTGAATTTTCATCTTTTAGGTGACTTGATCTTAATTTATGTTCCATTCTTAATTAAATTGTCTTCCTGACGTGACTCAGAAACCTGGCGTCCTGTGCCTCAGCCTTTATTTCTTCACCCTTGATTGGTAATGAATGTGCTTTGCCATCATATATTGTTTGGGTCTTGTGAAAGACAAACTGAGTTACTGTGGAATGCTACAGTCTGATTGCACAGATGAGCTGCACTGGCTATGAACAGACTTCAGTTAGTGTTATCAACTATTATGTCATGTTGGAGTTTTGTTCCTAAAGAAATTTTTCATTAACTCCCCTTTTAACCAGTCAACATCTATCTAAAATTAAAGGTAGCTGACTAGTGAAAAAAATCATCTACAGTCATTCATCAGTGAAAAAAAAATGGCAGCAAACAGCATGAAATTAAACTTCTGAAAGGAAAAATAATATTTAATTTAATTTTGTGCACAAGTAATTACTTTTCAGTTCTTGCCACTCTTGAAGTAGGGTTCATTTTTGTCACTGCTGATTTCAAAGAACAAGAAAACAGCAGGCTGCTGAGATGCCATTCCAGCATTTTGGAAAAGGTTGGAAAAAGGTGGATTAACAAAGGTGCAGGAAGAGCTGAATGTTATCAGCAGGAGAAGAAGTGGCGAGTGAGAGGAAATTATGAAAAGGTAGATTTAATTTCAAGTACAGCATGTATGATGCAAGACAGGCTAGATACTTTACCAAAAAGGTGTTTTTTCAGCACATGGCAGCTCAGGAATTACAGAATTCAAAAATGTTGTAGTGCTTCTAATGAGTGGATGCAAGGCTCTGGACAATGGACGAGTCTAGGCAGAAACATTAACTTTTATTACACTTGCTTGTTATTATCAGTAGAATGTGCTGACACTTTTGACATTGTCACATCCAAAATATGCTGCAACATGAAAGTGATTTGTAATTTTCTCTGGCTGGCATGGCTCAGCCCAAAAAGATATGCTGTTAGAACCAATCTTTAATATCTTGATGATTCCAAAATACAAAAAAAAAACCCCAAACCATGCACTCAAACAACCAACAACCAACAAATAAAAAAACCCTGCCAAATTAAATCATAATGGGCAAGAACTGAAAAATTGTGTTGTTTGAAAATAAAATTAAAAAGGAATTATTTTTTCAATATAAATAATCTTTTACAAACAGTTTTATTAAAACAACTTAATGCTATAGTTGCTCTACTCGTACTTGCTATATCACCACATATAAATGATGAGGACTGTAATGGCAATTGTGTTTAAATGTGTTTAAATGGACCCACTTGAAAGAATGAGAGGAATTGTGTGTGTATGCCTGTGTATTTACATGAAATATTAATTACATCTGGTAAAAAGGAACAAACCAAATCTCCATCATGGCATTTTCATGTCATTCACATGAGTCATCTGCAAATGTGAAGCCCATGCCATCCAAGCTAACCAGAAAATGGCTTTCAGAACTTTTCATTCCCTGTGTGGAGCGTAACTGGAGAGGTGACATTGCTTTTGCTTTTCTCACTTATTCACTATAGGAGAGGTGAAATTGCAGGGTTTGAGGGTTGGCTTTGGGCAAGGATGGATGCATGTTCTAGTCACTGCTGATTTCTGCCCTGCATTTGCCCAGGTCAGGCCCAGCCACGTCTGAACTCTTCTCCCCTGGGATCTCAGAAAATCATGTGGAATACCTGTACCTCACTCACCAAAGTCTACCTTGCATCCCCCAGCCTCAGGATATTTGAGCATTTAGCCCAGTTCCTGCACCCTCAGCTGGCAATGCGGGTCCTGCTGCTGTAGCATTCGTGCACACAGGTTTTCTTCATACACCTTAAAAAGCAGGTATTACAGAGGGAGGGTTAGTTCCAAACGTGGAGTTACTCCATGCAAAAGGCAGCACATGGCAATCCCAGGGCTGGGTGATGTTTCTAGGAGTTCTACCAGGACTCTTTGTGCTGTCTTCAAGGGTATTATGAATGTTCAAGCAGTGTGGCTGGGGAAACCTCTGGCTTAGATTGTGGCTGAAGACAGATCTGCTTATGCTCCTGAGGTGTGCTGGAACAGAAGTTGTTTTCCTCTTAATGGAAAACTGCCTAGGATAATTTGTGATGTTGTCCTGGATTTGAACATGGTTTCTGATGTTTCTTCATTTCATCCATTTTATAGCAAGGAAGAATAAAGTCAATGGACCGCTTCTCACAGGCCAACTTTTACTGTGACTCAAAACATCAGGAAATGACAATGTTTCTTCCAATAAAACTGCTGGTGATGACATAGGTGTACAAACTAGTAAGAAGGGAAGGAAAAAAAAGAGACAAATCCTGCCCCAACTCCAAAAAAATGCTCAAACAAATTATATGTTGTACCCAAGAAATTATATATTGTGCCTAGAGAGAATAAGGCAGCTGTAAAGCAAAAAAAGAGAGGATCTGCTCACTGCTCTAGCCTGCTTTGTGAACTTGGCAAGATTATCACATTTGTTGCTTCTGCTATCTGTTTAAATGAGAAGCTATTTAAGCTGTTCTGTTGTGCCTGCTGCAATACAAGAATGATCTTAGAAGGGGCCCTCTAGAAATAATGAGGTAGAATAATCAGCAGCAGAGCCTGGTACACTCTGCTGTAGAGCAGCAAGCTTCTTCACAGCTTTCAGACACTGCTTCCTTTGCCCTCTGCAGTCATTAACAGTTTTTTCTTCTGCAGCCTCCTAGATGCTCAGACAGTTTTTAGTGTACAGACCGCCACCTAAATGCTGGTGATGCACAGTAACCGTGATTTTCTTTATCATTCTCATATTTCTTTCCCAAATATGTCACTGGAATTGGTCAGGCATGCTTTGATACTGTATTAAATTTGAAGCAACTTTCGTTTCAAGAGACACATAAAAGTACCAGACAAAAGTACCACATGTTTTATTATAATTAAAATTTGCAGTCATGCAAGCTTTGAGAGTTGTCTTTTTTAAAAAAAAATACTAAAATTTGGCTGCTGATGAGTATCATCCATTTTTTTTTATTTTAAAGAAAGAGCTTTGAATGTTTCTCTCAGTTCCAATAGCACTATAACTTAAGCTTGTGGACTATAATGTGATTTTATAGACTGCTTTCCATTTTGTTTTTATTCTAAGTCTTGGGAAGATTAGTCAGGAGCTGCCTTTATTTATTTTTTTTATATAGGATGCTGAGCAAGCTAAGATTAAACTGTTTAAGAGAAGCAAGAATTTCAAACTGCTATCAGAAGAACGAAAGAAGATTGAGAAAAAAAAATCTCAGCTACTAAGCTGAGAAATGGAAATGGTTTCTGAATAGTTTCTAAATGATCTTGTAGCTGCTGCTATTTTCCCTCTTAGCTGTAAAGTCCATCATAGGTGAAGAGAGGAATGAAACTGTAACAGATGTATTTGGCCAGAGCAAATGAAAACACAAGTGGGATGATAGTTATGCATGTATAATGAGTGGACAGGGAATTGTCAAAGAATGATGGCAGAAATTACTTCTCTGGACTTTCAGAATGTGTAAGTTATATAATAAACACGTATTCTCTACATGGAGCATATTTTGAAGGAAGTCTGCCTTGTCTCTAAAATGTGAAATGTCTCTAATTCAATATGTTCTCCTTGACTACAGATGATGTCCCTGGCATCGATATGGGAAGAGCTCTCCTCTGTGCCTTAGGAATTCAGAGAATGAACAACCCCAACAAGTGACAAAACCTGCTGACGCTGCAGCTTAAGACACACTCATAACCCAGGGAGCATCTTAAAACTGCAGCTACTGCTCTGCTGTTCAGCCTGGTGCTTCTGCCATGTTTTCTGGGACTGGCCTTTTCCAGGTGGAACAGGATTCCCAAACAGAGATCAGTTATTCTGAATGGAGGCTCCCAGCTCATGAGACTGAGAACAACCCTGCTCAAAACACAGAGTTTCTCCAAACGTTGAGCTGGCAGCAACTCTGGGCCTTTTGGACATGGCTGTGACATCGTTAATAAAAAAGGAAAGCAGAGCTACCTTTCTTCATAAAAAGAGGTGAAAAATCTTGTGAAACACTCTATCAGGGTAGGATGTCATGCACAATTCCTTCTATTATTGTTCAAGGATGACTTTTTTAAGGGTTGTAAGGTCTGCTTCTGTTTTTTTTTAATTACTTCTTTAACGAGTGCTATAAAGAATACAAACAGTTTGGCAAGATCAAAGAATCCCAGATGTTGCTATTGTAAAATGCACAGCAACTGATCAAAGAGTACCCCAATGAATTCAAATACAGATTGCAGGATAAAGAAGAACAAGAGGAAGCACTCTCTTATTTTATGTTAGCTGTTAGTGTACTTGAGAAATGGCAGAAAGTGATACAAGGACATCACAAAAACTGCTGCATTCTGTCCATAAAAACTCAAACTCAGCAGAATTTGGTTGTGTTTAACCCCAACAGCAAAAGTGTGATTTCTGTAATGAAGCATTTGCTAGCATTTTCCATTTGACATAAAATTCTGTAATATAAGCGATGTCACTAACATGACATTCACATTAATTAGTGAACATGACTATTCCTGAACTTAATTATAATCTAAAAATATTGTGTACACAGGAAAAAATATATAGGGGTGTAAAGCTTAATTGAAAATCATAAAAATAGAACTTAATTTAATTTTTAAAGTAAGGCTGTTATTTTCTTATCTTAAAAATGAACATTCTGATTTAATGAAAAATTGAAGTTGGCTATGTCATTATATTTAAGGATGTGAATAAAGGTTTACTTAGAATTTTCCATTAGTAATATCTTACAGAAAATCCCATGCCTTGAAATGAAGAAATATGTTGAGAAACACAATTTTGCTGTTCAAAAAACATATTCCTAAGACTTTGCATCTGATGAGTTTCAGTATAAGTCATTTGGATGGACATCTCTGTGGAAATACATATCACATATGCTGAATATTGTCACACCCCACCAAGCCTCCTCTAGAAGAAAGACCCAGATTGTTGGATTCTTTTTCAGGGAGTGCACCCACAAGAAAAGAGAAAATCCAGATTTATAAGGTCTGCTAGGCAAAAGAAAGGCTGATTTGAGCTGTAGTAGAAAATGTGTTTTGAAATGCCTTTCAGTATTCATTCCTAACCTATTTTTTTAGCTGCTTAATATATTTTTACAATGCTATCCTCTCTAGCAGTACAAATTTTTGAATTGTTTTATTTTTCACATAAAAACCCCAAAACAAAAAAAAAAAAAAATCCAAAACAACAACAAAAATACCACCAAAAAACCCCACAAACCACCACCAAAACCACCAAAAACCAAACCGAAGCAAACAACTAAACCCAAAACCCCAAGTGATGCAGAGACAATGGCACCTCCCACCCACAGACCAATGCCAGTCTCCTGGGAAAACCACACTTGGGAAAACCACACTTCACCCAGCTCTGACGTGACTCCACATGGTTGGGACATCCCTTTGGTCATCTGGGATCAGCTCTCCCAGCTGTGTCCCCTCCCAGACCCTAGTGTGCCCCAAGTCTATGCAGAGAAATAGAGAACACTTGACACTACTCAAGAGCTGTTCACCAATAGCTAAAACATCCCTGTGTTATCAGCACTGCTTTGGTCACAAATCTAAAATACAGCATCATGCCTATGCTGTATTGTGAAGTAAATCAGCTATGAGGAAAATTAGCTCCATGCCAACCAGGCTAAATAAAGTAATCCTACTCAAGGTTCTCTGTCAATCAGCTTCTGTCTAAAGGTGGATCATTTTTCTTCAGAATTCAGAAGAATCTTTCTAAATGCGTGCCTTCAAGACTTTCAAGGAAACCAAAATAAAGTAGAGGCTTTTTCCTTCCACAAAAACAGTGTCTTGTAGATAATTTTGTCTTGAAGACAAGAGATCAAATTTGGGTTATCATGGATAGCATCATGACATACCAGAGAAAAGATGAATTCTGAGGAACTGTTAAAAAATGGTATCATTAAATTACAATTGCAGCTACCAAAGAGCAGCAAAAGAGTGTACGATCATATTTTCCATTCCAACAAACAATTAGAGGTGATTTGGACATGACAAAAGAAGATTCAAGGACATCAAACACTGAATAGATAATTAATGGCCATTATGAGAATAATGTTATTGGGAGCAGGAGGGCAAAGTTTGTGAAAAGCAGACTTGCAAAGCACCCAGAACAGCAAGTTCAGAAAAGCAAACTGGGAAGGTGTTCACCACATTTAGTAACAGAAAAGGGGATGAAGAGCCAGAAGAAGCAGTTAATTCCATAATAATTTTCTTTTTTTTTTTAAAGAAAACAGTGTTATGTTAAGAGGCAGATGAACAGCAGAACAATTATCAGGGAAAGTTTCAAAGCAGAGTAAAAACAAAACAGGGTCATAGTTTGAACCAGAGAAGGGAAAACACAGAAATAGGCTGGATCACAGGTCCAGCTCAAGGTAAAAGGACTGTTTCTTTGGGAATGTCTCAAAATAAATGTACATCTGAAAATAAAAGGGTGACAGAAAACCTGAAAAATTATGTTCCCACTGTTAATCTGGATTTTCTTTTTCCTAAGATTTTTCAGGGATGTAGGCAAGCTCAGTCATGGATGATAATTGATGTTTCTCAGCATGGTTTTCACACTGTACTTGATTGTACCTGCAAGTGTAATACAGGGTTTTTTTATTATTTTTTTAAGCACACAGGTAACTATCATATAGTTTCAAGAGTAAAAAATCATCTCATTTGTCTGTGTATTTCTGTATTCTTTAAAGAATGATAAAAGAAACCAAGATCCTTCTACTTTTACTTCTACTACATCCTTCTACTTTTACTTTTATGAAAAATGTCTCATACACATCATTCCAGACAGGGAAATGTACAAATGTCCTTTGACAGAGCATAAATCCCTTCTGAAAACTTTTTATCCAGTCAGTAGTTTATACTAATACTCTTCATTACAGGACAGCATTTGACCCCCATTCCTGTATCTGAGTAACTACTTCCATAAATAATTCCATTTTTTTGGCTGGAATCCCATTTAACTCTGCTCCTGACTTACTTGTGAGCCTAACTGCTTACAGCTGATAGCAGAGGATTTAGCACGTCAGCTTATATGTCAAATAGAGTTTGACTGCTTAACTTTTTTCTTCTTACATACTGTGAAATAACTCCCAGAAGAAAAAGTTTCACATGGTAAAGACTTTGGGCAGGAAAAGAAGTCAAGAACTCATTAAATAAATAAATCAAGGACTTTCAAAAACAGTGTTTGGCTTAAAGATGAATTTGTCAACAATGAAATTGACCTTCAACAATTCAGTAAAACCATTTTCAAGCAGCTTAGCTAGAAAGATAGCAACAGACTGGTAAACTGATTCTAACCTGCAAGGAAAATCAGAGGAGAAGAACTGTGAAAATTTTGGGTAAAATGCCATAGACCAGCTTGGAAGGTACATCAGGGATCATCTGGTCCAACCTTCCCTGGCAAAAGCATTGTCTAGACAAGATGATGCAGCAACTTGTACAGCTGAATCTTAAAACTGTTCAACACTGGGGAATCTGCCACTTCCCTGGGCAGAGTATTCCAATGACTGATTGTTCTCATTGTGAAAAACTGTTCTCTGGTGTCTAATCTGAATCTCCCCAGGATTAACTTGTACTCCTTGTCTTACCTGTGGGACTCCTTTTAAGAAGTCTATTTACTCCTTCTGAAATGTCCATTTACTAATTTTTGATTCACTAAAGCTAGCAAGACAAATTGCTGTCTAAATGAAGACTTGAGAAAAATTCTCCTTAAAGGAAAATGTCTGGAAAAGTAAATGAAAGAAAGAAAATTAGTTGGAAAAAAACCCAAGAAAAGGTAAATGTTCTAATACTAGTCTGGAAAAAAAGGATGACAGCCTAAATTGTAGTTTGAGTCCCTAAAATTCAGTTTTCCTTCCCAGAATATTATCAGATGCACTATGGCTCTACATCTTTCCTGATAGCTCACGAGAGGATCTCCAGTTGTGACGCCAGCAATATATTTAGGATTCATTCATCCCTAACAGATGCCCACTGATTAAATCACCCTTTATGCTGTTAACAGCACTGAACCCAAGGACTGCTTTTATCTGCCAAGAAAATCCCATACAAAAGGGTGAAAAGCATTTCTTTAGCTGCATAAGACTTCAGAAGATGCTCTCAGGCAATGTCTACAAATCCAGCCCTACCCTTCTGTTCCTAAGTTACTGGTGATGAAAGAAAGCTGATGGTGCTTTAGGCAGAGAAAAAAATTATTCTTATCAGTAGTTACAGCTCTGACCCATGCAGCTGCCACTGCTTTTTAACACACATCCTCCAGGGAGGTTTGGGAAAATGCTGCCTTTCCCAGCTGTCTGTTCTCTTTGCCATGCACAGGAACTTCCCACCTCCCGAGCAGACAGGTCAGGGACCCTTTCCACCTTACTGGCCCTGGTTCCTGGAAAAAAACCCAATGCATAAAAATACCTGGGCCCCAAGCTGGACTACAAAACTGTTACCTGGGAGGGAAAAAACCCTTTTTGCTTAAAACCACAAATTATCTGAGCTGTTGAATAAGTTATAGATCTTCCACATCTCAGCCACTGACAGAGATCACTGACAAGAAAACCATGAGCTAATTTTACCAGGTAGGCAGGGTAGAAAGGTGAACTGAAGACTCTACATAATTATGCTTTGGAAATTTTCCTTTCTGATTTTGCAGGTATATTGCTTATTTTCAGTGATATGTACTCTTCATATCAGTTACCAGGTTGGTAATCCTCATGACAGACTTTTCCTGAAATTCTGATTTTTTTCCCACTCAGCCTAAAAAGTCCCCATAAACAACTTTGTTCAGCACCTCAAACTTGGACAGATGTGTTTCTGAAGATCTTGATTAGAATAAATTATGGCCATTAGCATTAAAGCTTGTTAATGTTCATTTTATTGTACTTACTTTTTGCTTTCTGAGGAGAAAAGTAAGGAAGATTTAATGAGACTGAGGAAAATATTAATAGAAATAATAAAAGTAATCCTCAAGTATATTACATCTATTAATTCTCACAAAATATTATAGATTATGTGGGTTTTCTTCCATATGAAAAATGTTTATTGGACATTTATTTTACAACCACATAATGATTTTTAGTAGTTAATAACCTTACATTTGAAAAAAAAAATCCAACCCAAAACAAAATCAAAAGACATCATGTTTGTGGGCATAGATCAGTCTCACAGAAGGCAAAAGAACGATGAGTACATTAAAAATAGTTCCCTTTAGCACTCCTGGCATTTGGCATTATTCTGAAATATACATAGTGGCCTCTCTGAGAGCCAAATTTAAAGCTGATGAGCCACTGATGAGATAATAGTTATGGCCCATCTCTGCTTCCCTTCAATGATGCTTCAAATGGGAAATGCAGCATTTTGGGGAGTTTTTTGCTCCAAATGAGATGTCGACTGTCCAGTGGGAAGATAAAGATTCTATTATGTGTACTTTAAAAGCCATAAAAGATAACCTTAATTTCCCAGCTTACATTTATTCGCACTCACACAACGTCCCCCATTTCCAAGGCTGAGTATGAGCAATTGCCAAGTACGTAATTGGAGGAGAGCAATGCAATGAATAAGTGTCAGGTCTAGAACTAGTGAATTCATGGAGAATGTACTGTCTACAGGGAAAAAAAAAATTGAATCCTAAAGCATAGAGCTGTCAAATGAAGCTGAGGATTTAAAATTACCAGTAATTTTCTTACTGTCTTCAACAGTTGCTATGAACTTTCAACGAGGTGGCACAAAAATGCCATATTTCAAGTGAAAGCTTGCAACTGTTAAGCTGAACTTTTTAAAGTGTTGCTATTTCCTCAAACATTGATTGACTGGAAACTGCAGCCTTCTCATTTTATTCATGTGCAAAACACAGCACGGCAGAAGCAACATAACCTTTAGCAAACCACCTTTAGTTTATATGTCTGCAGCTCCTCTAATAGTGAAGGAAAAGACAGAAGGGAGGTTTTTTTAGGAAAATATTAGTTAAGTCAAGATCTGCTTTAGATTCAGGCTTTAGACGGCATCAGCAGATACCCATCAGATCCAAAAGGAGTTCTGGGCCTCTCAATTCAGGCAACCCATCTGGAGACATGACTAGCTATGCTGTGTTTGGTCATCAATAAAATGCAAAGAATTGGAAAAAAAATAATTACTCTAGACTCAAAAGCTGTCTTTGAACTCTATGTACACAATGGGCCAAAGCTTTTTTGTTTAATTATGTAATAATAGTGGTAATAATAAGTATTCCTTCAGAACTGGCCTTTAGTTACTGTTTGGATCATTTCATGAAGAGTCCTCAAATTCTCAGCAATAATGACTGTTGGTAATTGTAGTTAGCAGATTTTTCTGACTGTGTGGCTTGAAACTGGGAGTTTCTATATTCTGTTTCATTTCCTGAACTCTCATCTTTATCCTTTGAAGAAAACTTCTGAAAAGCAGAAGCTATTAAATATTGAATGCTACTAAACTATAATAGAACACATCTCCAGGTAGGTGCTTTGTGTCCTTCAAAAACATTCTAATGCAATTAATTCAAAATGAAGTCGTCCTGTGAAACCTGTATTACAATAAATTTGGGGAAGGTCTGAACCACAGCTTAATAACAAATTGAAGGAAAAGAAAGGAAATACCTGTTTCCTTAATATTTTAACTGGACTGTTATATCTACAGAACAAATGCATGGATCTCAAGCTCTGTTCTATACCTCCTCAAGCAAAAAAAAAAAAAAAAGAGATGAAAATAGAAAGAGAAAAATTCTTGAATTGGCATACCTAAAGAGTAGAAGAGTTTTTACATTTCCTCTTAAATCAGTTGCTAGGATTTTTTACTCTCTCTCCTTTTTCCACATTCATCAAGGTCATTGTGAGGTCATTCCCTTTGATTTTAATTTGATGTCAGTATATTCATTTTTATGTAAATTTCAGGAGAGGTGATTGTATCTTCATTTCTCCAACCATCTGGCACACTAGGAAATACAGCAGCATTCAACCCTAATGATATAAATAAGGAAAAAAAAATAGGGAATTTCAGAAGAGACTTAAAAAACACCAAAAAACTAAACAACCACCAAAGAGATGTGATTATTAACAGAACCTTGTAAATATTTTTACGAATATTTGGTGTGAGTTCCTGTAATTAAAGATCTCTGGGACACTTACTTATTCAGTAAGAGATCCCTTTCATGCCACTAGTATGTTTTTCCTGTTGTTAAATTAACAAGTAGAAATATCTGCTCCCTTTGATGAAGCTAGAGGCATCATTGTTCATAATTGAAAACAAAAACTCAAAAGTAAAAAAGGGGTGATAAGCCACAAAATTTGCCACAATTAAATAAAAAACCCACAAACAGGTTTTATGATATTTTACACATATTTTATTTAAAAGAAAGAATTGTAGTAGCCAAGAATTTACACTAGTTTCCAGCAAATAAAATAAATGAGGCAAAAAAATAATTCAAAGTCAGGAATATATTTGTTTTTCAAGTTGATCTGTGATTTTTGTATTAACAGGTATTCAATAACTTTTGCATAAACTATTCCAACTATAGACTCCCTTAACGACATCACCTTTTACATTCCTTGCTATTTGAAAATTATAATTCCACATTAAACACAATATTTAAATGAATGTACAAGTTGTCTTGTTTTCCTAAGTGAGCCAAAGTTAAATGATTTAGAACAGGAAGAACTGTGACACCACAAATGCACTTGCAAATCACAACTGGCTTCTATTTCCACCCGGGTAGACCAGCATCATTTCCAGGCTCTGGTGTTATTATTCTGACCTCTTATAATAGTGCCATACCATCTAATGCTAACAAATGCAATGCTAATGTAATTTTTTGTGGGCTAGGCTCAGTGAAAATGCTTTTGGAAAAACAGTGCTGTACAGAATATGAACACGCACACACAAAGAAAGCTTGGAAATGCCCTTTCTGAAGCCATTAGTGATGCTATTGTTCTGTAATCAATTAGAGCTTCTCAGTTGCTATGGAACTTTGAAGTGTCTAGAGAAAAAAATAATTTTCTTACCTGGAACTTATTCTGCTCCATTCAGGTGTTAGTCAAAATCTCAGGCTGTTTGACTATAGAGTGAAAATCTGGTTTAACCCAAGACTAAACTTTCTTCAATAACAGCATTTACAGATTTTGGTTGGCAGAGAGTTAATTTTCTCCACACCAGATTTACGGGGCTGTGTTTTAGATTTGGCCTGAAAATGTTGTTGATAATACAGAGATATTTTTGTTATTGCTGGTTTAGATATTGACTTGTGGAGAATCAAAGCCTTTTCTGCTTCTCACCACACCCGAACAGTGAGCAGGCTTGGGAAGCTGGGAGGGTTCCCAGCTGGGACAGCTCTTCCCAGATGGCCACAGGGATATTCCAGAGCACATGGAGCCATGACCAGCACACAGAGCTGGGGGGAGAAGAAGGAAGAGTATCCAGAATTATGGCATTTGTCTTCCCAAGCCACCATTGTGCATAATGGAGCCCTGTTGTCCTGGAGATGGCTGAATACCTGCCTGCCCCTGGGAAGTGGGGCATGAATTCCTTATTTTGTTTTGCTAGCATGTATGGTGCTTTCTTTTTTTTTTTTTTTTTTTTTTTTTTTTTTTTTTTTTTCCTGCTAAACTGTCCTTATTTCAACTCATGCATTTCCTTTTATTCTTCAAATTCTCCTTCCCATCCCACTGGGAGAGGATGAGTGAGTGGCTACATCTGACTTGGTTGCCAGCTGAGGTTAAACCACGACACAGTAACATGCTGAATTGTTACACAGCAATATTTTCCATTTCTCTTCTGGGAAGATGCCTTTGTCTCACATTGGCTTTCTTCCTAGAAAAATAATTTAAATTCATCTATTAAACCAAGGCTTTCAAAAAAACAATCCTTAAAATAAAATTTTAAATCTACCCAATTTTCTCATTAGAAATATATGAAAGGTCTAACAGGGTAAGTGGAAAATATAGGGCACAAGAAACAAGATATGGTAATTGAGACCATCTGTCCCACTAAATATAAAGCACATTTGCTTGTGGTTTACTGTCTCTCTGATCTTATTGCAGTTCCAAAACCTGACCATTCAAGTAGAGGGAAAAAAATTCTGATGCATGGCAGGAAAAAATTTAGATGCACTCATTTCAAGAGGAGTAGAACATGTTCTTAAATTCTTTCAAGCATGTGGAGAAGAAGAGCAGAGACAAGTGCAAGAATAGCTGATCCTTTTTGGCTGTCACTGATGTTTGACTATCCTGCCACCTCACAGAGCAGCAGTTGACCTGGCAGTAATTTGGGTGACAACCTAACCTACGGACTGGAATTATTTTCTTGAAGCATTCATTACTGTCATTGTTGCTTTTATATCCATTTAGAGATAATTAGGTCTTACACAGGCAAGCACAGCTGACCATTCTGATGCCATCAGAATGCCAGAGGATTGATACAGTAAAGGAACTAAATTCAAGAGCAATGTTGTGAATGTTTTCCTCTTCTCTAATATTTAATTTAATTTTGGTGATTTGATCAATAACAACTATGCAAATCACAGTATTCAAATCCTATGCACACATTATAACCTGTGTTTTTCACTAAAGATATGGTAACATTCACAGTGCCACCATTTTACAGAGTTGTTGCTTTGTAAGTCTAAATATAAGCACAGAAGTCCACACTGGAGTTACTAGATTGTTCCTGACAGTGGGCATGGATTTAATGCTGGTGTGTTTGTTGTTGGTTTGCTTTGATTCAGTTTGGTTGTTTCCATCTCTTCCTACTTTCAGGAAAAGAAGGAAACAGAAAGGGCTATTCAAATAGAATGTGTATGAATGCTTACAGTATATTATTGTGCATTACTAAATATCATGTGTAGATACTAAATCATAGAATCACTCCAGATTTAAAAGAACTCTAAGATCATCAAGTCCAACCATTAACCCAGCAGCAACGTGTTCATTGCTAAACCCTGCCCCCAGAGTCACATCCACACTTACAGGGATGGGGATTCCAGCATTTCTCTGGGCAGCCTGTTCCAATGCCTGAAATAACTCACCAGTGCATACATGCTATATATGTAATGCTTATTCACTCCATATCCAGCCTATACTGCATGTATAGATACAGACTACATGTATATTGGACTATAGATATATGCTCTACATGGCACAGTATATGCAGTATGCACCTATACAAATAATTGTTACAGTACACACCTGCTATGTCCCATCCCTCTAGTACTAACTTTGACTAAATGATAGTACAGAAGATTCTAAACTGTTTTTCTGAGGAAAAACACGATTTAGATGCAATATATGTGTGCTATCTACCCAGTTATATTATCAAGGATAATATTTTTTCAAAAACTTAATAGGAATGTTCTGCAGCCTTGAGTTGCTAAATTTTCTTTGCTGAAAATCAACATGAGCTCTCAGCAGATCTATGAAAGCCAGTTTTAAGACTGCTGTGGTAAGAAGGAACACTTTTATCCAGAAACATTTTGTGGTATGATAGTTCAGTGAATAACTCAGTGTTCTGCCAGCCATTTGGGAAGTTCTTTTTGCAGAGGAATACAGAAGTAAAAGAAATATTAACCTAATGGAAACTGGGACTTCTAAAGCTGGCAAATTACAGTTATATTCTGTAATTCTCACTGGAACTATTTACTTGCACTGGGTTAATGAGGTCAAACACTAGAAGTCTTCTTCTGTGCTGTACAGAAATCAAAGCATGCTGATGGAAAAAAACCCCAAACAAACAACAAACAGTAACCAAAAGCTAGATCAGTCTTAAGATTGAAAGCATGCTGAAAAATCACATTGTGCTGTAAACTCAGGGAAAATGAGTTGCAATACTGATACTGATCCCAAACTGCTGCTAAGGAATCAGGGCGTACTGGCCTGGATACAAAGAGAATGAACCAAAAGTGCTGTTTTAGACTAAGTCTTCAAACCTTGTTGAACTACAGTTTTTCTCTGAAAGAAACAATTATGTCTCTCATTTCAGATTTCTAATGAAAATGAAAAGAATGCGTAATAATTAGGGCTGCTCTAATGAATCTCTGCAAGGAACTCAACATAAAAATGTGTGGTGGTTGCCACATTAAAGTTTATAATTAAAATTTTATAATAAAATTAGCTTCATAATGATACTAAGATATTCCTTTGCTCTTAACGCATTAAAATATGCAACAGCATGGTAAAGAAGCAGCAGGAAAAAAACCTGAGATATTACAAAAATGGATTATATGATTGACAGAGCACTTTAACATAATTTTATGTGATATGCTTTCTATGACAAGAACAAATATTGGTTACAAACCTAATTCTGGCATACACAATTTTGCAGGTTTTGCCAAAAATTATGTCAGAAGTTACATTCATTCAAAGCAGGACATGTAGACTGTGATTAATGTTTCTACCTTGGCAGGAGAGCCCAAAATTTATGATTTATTCTCTCTGCCACAGGTTAGGCAGACAGGAGGCTGATATACTAGATAGGGCTGCTATTGTAAATTTATTTGGCATTTCATTTTTCAGTCACACTGATGGTTATTTTCATACATCTTCAATCCATCATTTCCTGCTAAATCCAATTAGTTTGATTGGCAGATTTAGCTTCCCAGTGGGTCTTTGTCAATACTGTGTAGCAGTAAATAACTTGAGACACTTTTTTCAAAACTTTCCTGTTATTTGTTTGTTCCTCACCCACATAACTATTGATTAGCTGGTTTTGTGCAGCTCCCACCCCTCCACAGAGGGTGAAGAACACGGTGATCAAAACCAACCACGTACTAACAAAACCTTCACCCTCTTTTGAAGAGGCAGGAGGAAATCCTGCCAGGCTGGGGTGTCCTGGGGCTCATCAGCCTCTGTGTGGGACCAGCTTTGAGACAGAGGTTCCCTGAGCAGGGGCCTGGTGGTGAGGAAAGCTGTGGGGCAGGGGGGGTACAGCAGGCGTTGAATTTCTTAAAGGCACTATTTTAAATTATTTTTCCTCATAAACTAATTAACAGATTTACATACAAATGATCAGAAAATTTATTCTGCACTCAGCAACACACATGCTGTCTTTTTCATACATAACAATGAAGCTAAATCCTTGATTCAGTCTTAATTAGAAAACTATAGTGAGTTCTTCGGTAGTGTTTTGTTTTCTGGATATATAGTGGGAAGAAAGAAGTATAATAATTAATGCTGAAGTACTGTGAAAGATGACCAATTTACAGAAAAGGTCAATTAAGTGAGTTGAAGGAAAGATTAAATAGGAAGAGAAAGGAGCTTATATTTACTAAAAAAAGGAAAGCCAGGAGCTGGTCTAAGATGGATTTCACCAGAACAAAACATTCGTATTTACACGCTATGTAGTTCAATGACCAGAGGGATCAGTCGATATTTTTCTCTCCTGAACTGGTAAAATGCTGTGTTCATAGATCAACTGTTCAACAGAGACACACATTTAGGTTTTAGTAAGGCTTGCTAGCAGAACAGATTAGTATGTTACTTTTTCCTTACCTTTTCCTTTCCTGAACTCCAGATTTTCATTAAAACACAAGAAAAAAACTGTTAGAGAGCCTCAAATGTAAAGGCAAAGTACAATAGCAAATCTACAAGGTGAAATTTTATTAGCCCTTGCACCTGCTACAAGCCTCTCATTTCTTCAGCGACAGTTTTGTATATATATACATATTTTATATGTAAGAACAATAATAACAATTTGTAAATTTTTGCAAGGAGTCAGGCTATGCTATGTCCTATATGAATAAAGGATATTAAAAATTCTGACTTATTAGAGTGCTCTTTGGTATGAGCTGTACTCCTCATGCTCTCAGATAGAGTGGAAGATTTTATTTTGAATTTTTCCTGTTGTTGTTTATGTATAATCCAAACACTAACACCAGCACCACCACCTCCACCCCCTGCTATTACTGGGCATGTAAATACATTTTCTAAACTTGGGATGGTTTTATCCAGACACAGCAGCATCTATAAGCATTTCCAAATCATGGAGAAAATGCTTCTTATTAGTTACAAGGGAAGGTTATCAATAATTTGTGGAGAGAAATGTATTTGATACAGAGTGAATGACACCTAGTGTGCACTGAAGGTTGTACTAAAAAGAACTATTTTGTTTGGAACCTGGTCACTAACGAAATTCTTTAAGCAGCAGCTATTGGTCTGACCATAGTTAATCTTTTGATTGATAAAGGCAAAAAATTACTGTTTATGAAAAAAAAAAACATTCTAGTGATGCAAAAATGAGAAAGCAATGTCATTGTAGAGGAGGGCTAGAAAATGAAATGAAATTATCTGGAGTATCTGGCATCCTGGAATAATAGTATAAAATCAAGGTTGGACTGGATTATTAATGAACTAACATTCTTTTTTTAGTTTTCTTGTTGGTTATTGTAGGAGAAGGGAATACAGGTGACCTCATCCCTGATAATTAACAGCTGCATTAATTACCCAATACAGCCTCACCCCGGATGAGTCACAGCTATAGACAATAAAGGTAAGTGTGATAAAAGGGAGTGGGTTAGCTGGAGCTGGAGGAGCTGGAGGAGCTGGAGGAGCTGGAGGAGCTGGAGGAGCTGGAGGAGCTGGAGGAGCTGGAGGAGCTGGAGGAGCTGGAGGAGGAGGAGGAGGAGGAGCTGGAGGAGGAGGAGGAGGAGCTGGAGGAGGAGGAGGAGGAGGAGCTGGAGGAGCTGGAGGAGCTGGAGGAGGAGGAGCTGGAAGAGCTGGAGGAGGAGGAGGAGCTGGAAGAGCTGGAGGAGGAGGAGGAGCTGGAAGAGCTGGAGGAGGAGGAGCTGGAGGAGGAGCTGGAGGAGGAGCTGGAGGAGGAGCTGGAGGAGGAGCTGGAGGAGGAGGAGCTGGAGGAGGAGGAGCTGGAGGAGGAGGAGCTGGAGGAGGAGGAGCTGGAGGAGGAGGAGCTGGAGGAGGAGGAGCTGGAGGAGGAGGAGCTGGAGGAGGAGGAGCTGGAGGAGGAGGAGCTGGAGGAGGAGCTGGAGGAGGAGGAGCTGGAGGAGGAGGAGGATGATTATGGGGAGAGAGAATGACTGCTGAGAGGTCAGTCTGGGTCTGCAGTCAGAGCCTGTTGTTGTAACCTGCAGCCACAGTCTAGCAGGGTAAAAGCTGCAGTCACAGTCTGCACACTGATCCCTGCAGTCACAGTCTGCACACTGATCCCTGCAGTCACAGTCTAGCTGGGTAAAAGCTGCAGTCACAGTCTGCACACTGATCCCTGCAGTCAGAGTTCAGCAGGGAATAACTGGCAGTCAGAGGCTGCAAGGGAAACCTGCAGCAGGAGCTTGCTGCAGCCAGAGTCAGTGAATGGTTGGAGTCAGGATGGCTGAGCTGTAAAGAGGAATAAACCAGGACCCTTTTCATGCTGTGATAAACAAGAAGTCTGTGTCTTGGCTCATTTCTACCCACTAACAAGAGGGCTGCTGTAACAGGTTATGACTTAACTGGAGAATACAACTGATGAATTAGCACAGCATGCCTATCAAGAGCTGTCATGCTGCCATTTAGAAGAACAAATATAGTCCTAGGTACTTTTCAAAGACATATGGCAAAGCTAGTCCTAGTGTTTAATGTACTTTCTTTGGCATACTAAACTCAAAAACGGTCTCCTGTGTCAATCAGATTCAGGGAGACAGATCCAAAGAGGAGATGTTGGCATCTTGTCTAGACTGGGCAACCTGACAGCAGTTCCTAAGCCTTTTGCTTGAGGACAGGAGGTCACCTTGCATATCCTTCAAAAAAGCCTGGGGTTGAGGTGAACTTTTGTAGCTTGTGAAGTCTGAGAAGCAGAACATCTTGTTTTAAAGCTGGGGCTGCAGAAAACTTGCTCACCCAGCTTCTGCTGGGCTTGGAACTCAGGCAGAACAGTTTCATGTCTGATTCTGAGCTGGACCTGCTCATCTGCTATTAGTCCCCAAATTTACAAGGTTAGCTTCAATCCTCATGATAGGAGTGTACAAGCTTTTGGGATAGATTAATGACAAGTACTCTTGTTAGCAGATGACTGTTCTTTTGTGCATGTAAATATGGATATTCACACTGAGAGCAGCCATATGTATAATTTATTTCTGTGCTTCTGTGATGGATCATATTTTAATCTCTGGTGTCTCTTTAGATCAGGAGTGAATGTGTTTTCTAAGCTTATACAGAATCATTTTGTGTGTCCCTTTTTAATTCAAACCCTCCCCTACCCCAATTCTCATCTACCCTTCTTCCTATATTTAAAGGCACAAGGCTGTATAGTTGACAAATGGAAGTTTTAAAACTGGACAGAAGAATAAAGTCTTTTTATCAGTACTGCTAATTTAAATTACTTTTGTTACATATGAATCTGGGTATTTGCTTACATGACCTGTACCTTAGTAAGAATACTTGTATGTATGGGCAAGTGAGCATGTCTTCACAATGCACATTTCTGGTGCAAAGAACAGTAAATGATTCTTTTACTCTGTCCCCTCAATATTTTTCTAATTGTGTTTTTTTCTGTGTATATTTACTGCTCTCAGCAACTCTAATTTATTCCAGAAAATTAAAAAAAAAAAAAAAAAAAAAAAAAAAAAAAAAAAAAAAAAATTTCTGAATTGAAGAGTCTAGAGCAAGAAAAACACATTCTGAGTTGAGCAGACAGGTTTTGCTTCTCTCATTTTTTTTTTTCCTTTGCTGTCTTATGGTTGCTTAGATGCTCAAATCAAAAATTTGTCAGTTTTCCTGTTGAAGTCTGATATACAGCCTGAACATTGCATAAAGCCTAGACGACATTGAAGTGAGTCTGGGGGAGGAGCACAAAAGTGATCAGAGGGCTGGAATACCTCTCCTGTGGAGACAGCCTAGAGAGCTGGGGTTGCTCAGCCTGGAGAAGAGAAGGCTCTGGGGAGAATTTAGAGTCCTTCCCAGTACCTAGAGAGGGCTACAAGAGAGACAGAGAAGGACATTTACTAGGAAGGTGGTGATAGGATGAGGGGGAATAACTTTAAACCAGAAGAGAATAGTTAAAATTGAATATTAGGAAAAACATCACAAAATTGAATGTGAGGGTGGTAAAACACTGGAACTGATTGCCCAAAGAAGTGGTGGGTGCCCCATGCTTTGAGGGATTCAGGAGAGCTTGGTTGGGGTTTTGAGCAACCTGACTTAGTGAAAGCTGTCCCTGACTATGGCAGAAGGGTTGGAACCAGAGGGTCTTTCAAGCTCCTTCCAACCCAAACTATTCTCTGGTTCTGTGCTATTCCAGGGATGAATCAGACCTTTTCAAACAGTTCTGTGAGACAATAAACAGAAAATACTGTCTCTTACTCCACTGACACCATTCCATGCCAAAAGGTTTGTGTTCCCAGTGGACTCCCTGCAGCAAAGAAAGCCTCACAGAACTTGTGGAGTTCTTCCAGAGAGTGCTCCAGCCGTGTTTTTGATACAAGGCCCAGTGGATGGAAGCTGAAGTTGCCAACAGTTGGAACAGGGGTGCAGCAGACTGTGCAGCATGCAGGTAAAACCAGTCTGTATTTAACAGTCTTTGCTATGACATCTGCCAGTGCCCTTGGCAGCCAAGGAAAATGGTGAGAAAGAAGCAACCATTTTCAAATGGAATATCCAAAGACATCAGTTGTAATCCCTGAAGCCTAATTTTAGTTCGGGGATTGGTGTTCATTTTCCTTATAGTGAGGGGAATAAGAAATAAGTGGGGGTTTTTGGAAAGGTGAGTTCCATTAGGTAGAGTGATGCTTTGATAATGCAAAAAAGAAAATAATATATGTTAATAATGTTATGGAAAATCTCATTCATAGTAGCCTCATAACAGTTAAAGATTAAGAACTCTGACTTTTGTGATCTTAAGCCTCATTTATGACTGGCAGACATAATTATTACATTTTTTCTTGGAAGAGTAATTTCCACTTCAATTTTTTGTTGCTAGTTGTGTGGTTAGACAGAAATTATTATTATTAGTTCTTAAAATGGAGACAATTCAGACAGTGCTGTTGATCTGCAGAACTTTAATCTAAGTGTTAATTAACTTTTCAATCCTTCTTATTCCCAGTCATTAATGATATAGCTCTCCTAGAAAGAGTAAGCACCTAACAAAATCAAATGTGAATTTTATGGAAGATCAATGAGATGTATTGCAAAGGAGCAATTTGAAAGAGAAAGCAGAAGATATCCAATGACAAATTAGAATTTTTACAAGAATTTATTGGTGTCCATCACATTTACAGGCTTATCAAAAAGCAAGTGGACTTCAAGTCTTTTAGACATTTTTGAGGTACTATCCCCTCTTAATATCTTTATTAGGTGTGATTTTTGCTCAGCATGGTCACATCAGACTACCACATTCAGATGACTTATTCTCACAGCCTAAAACTAAATTTAGTGTTCTTTGTCTTCCAGCAGAAAAGGAAACTTCTTTACTTCATCTGGTGTGCCAGAAGAGCCAGCCTGATTTAGTTTCTATAATATAAAAAGAGTGTAATTTTGAATGGAAACCTGAGAAACAGAAAAGTTTGGGAATATTAGAGAAACAATGTTCAGACAAAAGGCTTTTTAAAATAAACAATGAAGCTGTGACTTAGCACACAGAAACTGCCTTAAACAATTACATAAGAAAGAAGAAAACAAAAAGAAACTTCCAAAACCCTTATTTTGAAACCGAAATCTAAATTGCACAACCATTGTAAGAGAAGTGCTTTCCCAACTGATGGCAGTGTACAAAGTTAATATTCCCTGTGGCCCAAAAACCTATTCACAAGAATCTGGAGATGTCCCATTTCAATCACCAAAGAACATGTACAAAACATGAAGAACACTGGGATTTTTTCAAAGAGAAGTAAATGTAAAAGAGTCTTTAGAGGGACATGAGTTCTAAGGAAAAGCCCCCACTGTGTAGAAGTCAAAGTATTTATGGAAGTTTTTTAGAAAAAAAATTGGTTTCATTTTCTCCAAAGAAACAAGTTTAGGGGTAAACAAGATTTTCTCAGCCCCCAATTGTTAACATAGATAATGCTATATTAATGTATATAACTCTACATGGAAGTCAGTGCAAATTAACTGAATTTTTTAATGTTTTGAGCTTGTGGGTAATCCTTTTAAAAGAAACTCTTAATGACTGACTGTAAAAAAGACAATTGTACTATTTACTTATATAACTTAAATGCTGTAAAATGTTGCATTTTTGGTTTTTTTGTGGGGGAGAGGATGAATGAAGAAGAGATGTGCATTAGCAGTCTGAGTTTTTTGCATTTAAAGAAGGTGAACTGGAAGGGCCCAGAAATATTCAGAAAAAAAAGAGGTTGTCATTGGGAAAATTCCAGAAGCTATGTGAAAGAGAATTCCCTTTGTGAGTAAGCCATCTGGCAGGTCGTGCTGAGTTATGCCAAAAATCTGAAGCAATCAGAGCACAGCAGGGGGAAACCTTATAAGCATGGGAGTGAAATCCAGCTTTATGTTCATAGCAGTTGACTAATACAATGTTCTGAGAGAGCTGGATTCCTGCACCACTGCTCTGGAGATGGGCTATGCAGGGCAGGGAATGGAAAGGCACCTGTGGGCTCTGTTTCTTTTAGAAAACTACTCTAAGAATGGCTCAAAAATAAGATTACTGTCTTTTCAAAGAATAATTAGTTTCTCAGCAGCCAGGATGTCTAGCTGGCTGTTACCACGGGGTGGGTGCAGTACCTGAGCTGTTCTTTGACTGGTGGTAAGATCTGGAAGATCCATGTGACGGGGTAAAAAGTGAAATAGGATTGTACTGCCCAAGCAAGGCAAGGCAGTGTATGTGTACATTCTGGCTGTTTTTACCTTTGGTACATGAAAAATGAGAGTAATCTTGATTTGAGGATAATGTACATTTGTATTTTCTAATACATCTTGGGAATACATTCCTTGGGAAATACAAGATGTATTTTCTACACCTTGTATTTCCCAAGGAAAGGCATTTATACAATCTCTCTTTTAGCTTTGTAGCTGGATGCAGCAGCCAGTTCCTACCAGATGAGTCTCTGCTGTATTAAGATCTAGAAGCTTTGTGAGAATATGTGCCCAGGTAGAGGAGAAAGAACATTAGTGTCGATAGTGACAAATGAAAAAGCAGCAGTATGGGCTACAAAGCAGGTTTTAAACACAGAATGCCTTGGGGAGTGTGGTAGACAAAAAATGTGATGCTCATGTGTGAAAGTGGCACGCAAAACAACAACACGGAGGCAGGAGGTGTGCAGTGAAAAGCTGCTCCCCAAAAAGAGAGAGAGCCGAGCCTGTTAATTTCTTCCATTTTTATACATTTGTGGGTCTGGTTGTGGATTGGCTTCTGGGGTTACTACCCCTTCACCCCACTGGCCAGACCAGCTGTCAACCAACGTTATTTCCAGACTAGAAATATGTAAACAAAGGACAGTGACACAAAGGTTGTTTATGTTCCAAAGTGTGAGAAAAACTGACCCTTAATATTGTACAGAAACTAAAGAACTGACTCCATCTTATGAACAAGTAGAAGGCTTTAAAAAACTCAGAAAAACCAGGGCAACACTCATGGAACTTCTATTTCCACTGAAGGAACTGCTCAAAAGACTCAAAAACAGGGCTTGCAAGTAGGAGAAATCAGAAGAAATTCTGAGTCTTCTGTATTCAAAAATAAGAGGAGAGTAGAAATAGTTAATATTTTGATAGTCTGCCCCTGCTCATGCCTGCATGATTACAACAAATACTGGAGAGTAAGTGAAATGTGTAGCTCATGGCTCAGTCTAATAGAGTTAGGCTAGATTACAGCATGAAAGAAAAGTATTCATGCCTCAATGATAACATTGGAAGATGCCAGGAATATCTGCAGTAATTAAACCCCTGAAACTTATTTGAAAACCAAACATGAGTCTTTTGAAATTACATGATTGGGAAGGGCAGTTCCACTACAGTGACCGTATGAGCAGAGATGCTGGAACTTACTGCCTTCTGCTCTGCTTGGAACTATACTTAGCCTTGAGTGTGCTAGTCTTTGATCTGGAATTTCTTATTTTCCTGCCAATTTTCACAACACGTTTTGAAATCTGACTGGTTTTCTGGCCCTCAGAAGAAAGTAGAGAAAGGACAGGAAAACAGACAGCAACCTCACCAAGAAAAAATTAAAAAGTGAAACTGCATCATCAGTTTCCAAACTTAAGAGCGAGTAGGATATTCATGTATCATGGTGAATAAAATGAAAGTTCCAGTAACGAAAATTAGTTAAAAAGCAAAAAAAGTGAGTTTTATAAGAAGATTTCTCTGGATCATTTGCATATTGTAAATACACAGTGCATATGAATCTGGTGAGACAATGAAACAGATTTAAAAATGGTCTAGGAATTCAATAAATTAATTGAATTTTAAAATCCATTTTAACTGATTTTAGACAGGTAAGCGAGCTTTTATGTAACTAAAGTTAAGGTACTTCATCCATACAATTTCTGAGTTATGGTTTTATTTGGTCTAGAGATAGAAACTTTAAAAGCGAGATCACAGGTCAAGTAGAAATATGAAATAGGAGCTATAAAGCATTAGTCATAAGAAGGATCAGCCATCTCTCTTTCTTTAATTTTTTTGTCTGTCTTTATACACTTTATATATAGCATATTTATATACGCTATATATATATCTCAGTCTTCCCTGCTGCCCAGAGTGAAGGGCTGGAAGGTCCTATTTACTGTTAATGTGTTTCTGTGATGCACAGGCCAGTGTTACTGACCACAGGATTTATCTACTAACAGAGACCAGAAGCCTGACACACAGGAAATAAACCATAGCTTTTACTTGAAAAATTGATTTTGTCTTAGTCCCTGAAACAACCTAGGGCCTATTCTGTCTGTGTTTACTCTGTAAAGATCTGGAGACCCTAATTCTTCAGGTAGTGTCACCTCATTATAGCTTCATTGTCTCTCAGTAGATAACATTTTAGCAGTCTCAGATATTGGATTTCACAGGGCTTTTTACCTCTAAACCCACCTATTCTGGAGTTACTGGTTTCAACTCTTTCTACACAGTTTACAAGCGAGGTCTTTGGCACCACATTGCACTGTTTAAATAAGTTTAGCTATTCCAGGTTTTGCTAATTAAGGGACCCCTGTCCACATACTCACCAGTTCCTATTTAGTAAAGCACCCTCAGGACATCTAGAAAGCTTGTCACAAAACTGATTGCAGGAAATGGTAGAGACATGGCTGTAGAAATAATTTGTATATGCTTACATATATATATATATATATATACACACATATACACCATGTTTATGTGATGGGTATTTCAACAGTGTTGTTGAGTTCTGTTTTGGTTGGTGGGGTTTTCTTCACTTGGAAGTTTCTAGGATGACAAATGGGGAGACTTACATAACATAGTCTAACCTGATCTCTAGTGGTGATGGTCTTCTGGAAAATCATGTCTAAACCAAATGAGTCTACTGTACTTTTGAAATGCAACCAGGTTATTTCACTAAGTGTTCTAATGTTTAAGCCTATTATTATTACTACTACTATTAATTATCATCAGCAATAATTTCCATTCCATTTTGCACTATCTTTTAGGAGTGCCCATTCAGAGTCTCCCCAGTTTGTGAGCCCTGTACAAACACAAAATGAAAACACAGAACAAGTCTCCTTGGGTTTACAGCTGGGGACAGAAATGAGGTAAACCAGGAGGATGTATAAGCAGTTTCCATTCCAGTGATTTCATGTAATGGTGACTTCAATATGACTAATTCAGGAAGATACTGCAAGAAAATACATATGCTTTCTTTCCCACTCTCCTGTTATTGGCTTGGTTTTTGCTGGCAGTCTGTTTTTTATCTATCTATCTATCTATATATATAGTTTTTAGTCCATTGTCCTGTGCTACATACCCTCAGCAGTTTTTATTTTAAAAAATTCCAATATGCAGAATATTTCTGCATAAATCTTTCAGGTCTTCTGCACAGCTGCTTGATTTTTATAAGACAGATCTTACATAAGTCATATGTACAGAAAAGTGCATATATTCAGTGAGTTTTGTGATCAAGTTTCTCCAGTTTGAATTGCAGTCCACTTAGTAGGAGCACAAGAAAACCTGTGACATCTAGAATAGGTTCTCTTTCCTAGTGTAACTTATAAAAAAAGCCCCAATCAATATGGGACTGACATGTGAACAGCACTCTAAGTGAAAACCTTTAATCCTATTCTTTATTATTTGATTTAGATGCCTGCTGATTTCTGTGGAGTTAACGGGAAAGGAATATGGTTTATTCACATTAGGTAAAGTAATAATGTCTTGGTAATTGCAATTCAACTCAGTATTTAAAAAAAAGGCAACTCATCAATTTCATTAGTAATTTTGCTTCTCGCCCACACCCATTAGATAAGGAATTTACCAACCAATAAACTCTTTTTGTAAATGCTCTTTCAGCCTGTCTCCCTTCTTAGCTCATTCTTGCATTTGCTCATTTTCCTTGCTAGCATTTCTGCTCTTATTTTCATTGCCATTGACAGCACTGAAAATGTGCTACTTGAGGATTCTACTATTCAGGTTCATTTCCACAATCATTATCAACCCAATTTCTCTCTCTCTCTCTCCCCCTTTTTTTTTTTAATCCTCAAAGTGCTTCTTCTATTTGTTTCCTGGTCTCCATTCAGTAGCCTGGGTTGAAAAAATGGAAAAAGAGCCCAGCTAATGTTAAGCAGTAAATTGGAACTTAAGCCACTGGAGTGTGCACACAGTGCCACTGCCTCTGTCGTACCCTCCCCATGGTCACCTCCACGTCCCCTCCCTGTGGCTCAGACCCAAGCAGACACACCACTGTGCTGAAAGCCAGCAAAAGCCTCTCAGAAAACAAAGACTGCATTAGGATAATACTGTCTTTGACACTTACCTGCCCATCAGACAAAAGCAGCCTCAAGGCACACAGTTGCTCATGAGGATGTACGTGCAGTTCCAGGGATTCCCCTTCCCTCAGCTCACATCTTCCTGCAGCTTTGCCTTGTGTCAGCCGTGCCTGGCATGGACAGATCATGGGTAACCAAATTCAGCCAGCACTGGGCTGGGGTTTCAGTACTTCCCTGCTCCTCAGTAGCCAGTTGTGCCTTTAGATCCCATCTGGTCTCAGCTTTCCAGTATAAAGAATCTCTGGAAACAGCACAATGTTAGATGAGTGGCAAATTTACTGCTTCTGATACTTGCTGGGTTACTGTAGGGGATTTAGAGGATTCTCTGTGTGTTATTAGGAAGCAGCACTGCAGCTGGTCTCCACACCAAGAAAAAGAAAAAGCATATCCTATCTCTTCCACACATCCACCTTCAGTTCACAGAAGTGAAAATAGAATGGACTAATCAGCAATAATTAGTTTGCTAAGAGAAGCAGTTACCAGAAAAGTCTGTCTATGTATGCACTATCTTCTTTGCAGTAAAAACAGGAATTATAAAAATAAGCAAAATAATATTCATAATTTTTAAAAAATAATTCTTCTACTCTCAGTTTCTTCTTTACAAACTTTACAGAGGGGAAGGGGGAAAGGAGAAAGGAAGAAAGAAAGAAAACAGATGAGATACTAAAAAGAATCAAGCTTGCAATATACCTGATTAGGCAGCCAACCAACCAATACCATATCTTTTGGCAGATAACAAAAGTTTCTTTTTTCCTCAGCAACAAGAGAGAAATTTAAGCCACTTCCAAAGGCTCCAGTCATCTGTAGCACACAAGCTAGTTTACCTGTAGCCACTGTTGTCATAATTTCTTTCAGTTCATTGATGTAAACATGAATAAAAACCATGGTACTCATAGAAGTTACTATTAAATTTAGCTGGATTGAGTGTGCTTAAGTGAAATAACAGATATGTTAGGCATTATACTGTTAGGAAATATGGGGTATAATCCAGTCTTTCTAAACCCTGTCAGCAGAGCCAAACAAATTCTCTGAGTAGCTCAAGAAGATTCAGCACACTTAAGCTAGAAATTCTTTTCTTGCCCCTGAACTTGGTTGAACTTGTTTTGGATCTTATTTTCACCCTTTTCTATTCAATAATTTGCCTCCTTCATCCTTCCATAATATTACCCCAGTCCTGTGAAAAAGTGTAGGACAAAAAACTGAAGGGACCTTCAAAATTTTGCAGGAGTAAAGTTGAAAGTCATTTGCAGATTTTGCTCTGGGCCTCAGGGACAGAGCTGATGATTGCCAAAGGCTCTCATAAAATCCAAAATCTACTTTGAGAGCAAGGGAGTGGTTCTGCCATGCCAAAAGATAGGACACAAGTAATTGCATGGTGCAGCTATTTTGTCCTTTCATCCTTCCTGTCGGGAAGGAAGGAGAAAAAGTGAAAGTGAATAAATAAATTAAAAAAAACCAAACCAAAACATAGTACAGAGGAACCAGCTTCCTTTTTTTGTTGTTTTTATTCCCCTCCAAAGATGTTATTTTACCACACCCCCTCTGAACAGGAGACATGTGGAAAGACTAGTCCAAACTACTGTGTCCTTTTCTCTCCCTGTTTCCCTGTCTCTACCAGTCTTCCTTCCCCAGCTCCAGTCTTTTGAGTCCTGTGTTTGGCATCAGGAGCAGAATAAGTTCAAGTCCCTGGGGCAAGAGGAAAAGGTCAGCAGTACATGCTACCCTTGCCAGCCTGTGTGCTAACACTAGAAAACACAAGGAATCTCTCTTCCAAGGAAGAGCAACCAAAGGACACGGGGCAATCATTTCTGAGGGTTTGTAAGGGCAGTTTCCTATTGTAGGATTACCTTCTGCCCTATGCTGCACTTGATCTATAAACACCCATATGAATTGACTGGGGGTCACTGAAGGAGGACACATTTCATGGTAATATTCAGGCTGTGTCTTTGAGGTGATTTTGGTAGTGACAGAGTTGATTTTCTTCAGAGAAGATTTTACAGGGTTGTTTTGGATTGTGCTGAAGACAGTGTTGATATTACAGGGATGTTTTATTTACTGTTGAGATGTTCTAGCACAGAGTCCAGGCCTTTATTGAGCTGGGGGAAGAAGGAGGAAGGGGGAAGCATTTGGAGTGATCAAGTCTGTCTTCCCAAGTCAATGCTACACCTCATGGAGCCAGTCTGTCCTGGGCATGGCTGAGCCCTGCCTGCCCATGGCAAGGGGGAATCAATTTCCTGCTTTTCTTTGCTTGCATGTGCAGCTTTTGCCTGTGAGTCTCCCACGAGTCTCCTCACTTTTACACTTATTCTCTCTCCTTTCCAGCCAGGGGAGAGTGGCTGGAAAGCAAGTGGCTGTGTGGGGCTTAGTTACGAGCTGGTTTAAACCTTTTTGGTGCCCAACTCGGGGCCTGAGGGGTTTGAGATAACAGCAGATTTGATTTGAATGCATTCCTGTTTGAATAACTGTTCTTGCTGTTTAGCAATTAATTGTGACAGCCTGATCCAAAGCTGCCAGGAGTGAAGGAAATTGAAATACCTTTAAACTGTATGCAAATTTGAGTTGCATGTTTCAGGAAGTACTATAGCAAAAAACCCTTGTTGCTAGCCAGGGTCCCAGCAAGAGAAGTTCATGGTGATGTTAAACCATGACACACTTTTATGACAGGTTTAATAGGACTCAAGGCAAAGAAGTTGGACCCAAAATGTGAAAGCTTCTGACTCTGGATATGGAATTCAGTCTATCCTTCACAGAGAAACTCCCCAGCTGAAAGTCTCTAGACATGCTATGTAATGAATTTCCCACCCTTCAGCATCAAATACCCTGCTCTGGGTGCAAGAATTCAGTGATTTCTTTTTCCTTTATTTCTTATACTAATGTTTACTAGTTATTTGAGAATGAAATGAAGGAAATCCATTTTTTCCTTAGTTCTTCTTCTTGCAGTTTCTAGTGGCAGCTTCGTTCTACTGCTTGGGAACTGGCTCTAAGTAGGACATGACAAGGAAAGGTTGGAAATGAGAGTGGGAATGAAAGGCATAGAATTGACCTTGTCCACTAAAATATCTGCTTTAGTGACAGCAGCATTCAAAAAACTCTGAGAGTTGGCATACAGTATCACTGAATTTATATTATTTATATTTTAAAATATTAAAATCTTACAGCAGTTCCAGCCTCATACTCTGTATACTCACTGCGTATCCCATGTTTCATCTCAGGACTCATTACTGGACTCTGCAGACCATGTGGTTTGAAGGACACTGTCTGGTAGATAAGAGGTTTAGTACCTCTTCCTGAGCTACAGGAACATTTGCTTCAAAACAACTTAGTGTGAAAAGGGGGTATGAAACAACTCTTTCATTTGACTGCTTGCTGATTTCACTACATAATTGCACACACACACACACCCCACCTAAGCAGTGTGTTCTCCATCACGACTAACTCTTCAAGCACCTGTGAGGATGTACAATTATTTTATCTGTGTCTGGTTTACAGTGCATTTCTAGCCTGGAAATAATTTCCTGTATCCAAACGTGTGATACTTGATAAGGATTGCTATCCAAAGAGCATTCAGACATACTGTATTTTGGCATTTAGCCTTCCAGGCAGTGACAAAAAGCAGGTGGATTGGACTATTACCCAGGGCCCAAATTCATTATCTGTCAGGTCTTAGGAGGATTGCATGTTGTGTACCAAATGTTGCTTCAGATTCAAGATTTTTGAGATTTTTCCATATCTATGAACCATACAGTAATATTTCCTCTTGATTAGGGTTTTCACTTCCAGAATTAAACTAGAATTTTTGTGAGAGTTTTCATAAATCTATGTTCATTTTTATGTAATGCACTTAGAAGTGAATTAGTTCTTATCCAAGCTATGTCACAGTAGAGATTATTGATAAAATGAGAAGCAACACAAACAGCCTACATACTCACATCTCTACTGCATTTTGCTGGAATACATCTATAGATGCAGTCTGAGATACTTTATTAATCAATGGAAGCACACACTGCAGAAAGGAAATGACAGTGCTGTATGCAGTCATGCTTGGCTTTTGATGTGATGGGGTTTTAGTAACACTAGTTTAACTAGAATGGTAACATTAAATCATCATAAACAGTACTTACAACACTATTTTTCATCCTCCTTAGTAATTTAAAAAATAAAGAAGAAAAAAGATTCACAATAGAAATATCTTTTTTTTTTTTGTTTGTTTGCTCAAGATAGGAAAGCACTTAAATGCACATTGGGAGGTATCAGATTATAAGATTCTGAGTTAACATGATATATCCCTCTTGGCACCATTACTAGTCTCTGATGGCTGTGATTGAAAGCATAAAAAAGGTGTGTGAGAGTCTGTATGATGAGGAAATTGCACTTATAAAGGTGATGCCTGGAGCAAGGTACTCATTCAAAGCCCCAGTCTCAGTTACCATCTTCTACAGGACAAAACACCTTTAACACTACCTGATTCCCTGAAGTCCACAGTGTCATTCACATTAATTATGGTGTTTGCAACATGATATATCAATCTGTGTTACCACCCATCTCTCAGCAAGACTTACTGAACAAGACTTTTCTGGTGAAGAAAGGTCATTGCTTTTCTTCATTTCAGGGTTTGTAATCTCCTGCATTTTATAATGCCAAAATAATTGCTCCCACTAGGATATTGCCCAGCTGTGCTCAATTTATAATTTGTAATATTTTCCTTTCTGTAAGTCAACTAGTGGTACATTTTTATGGCATTCTCCCAAGTGGATAATGATCCAAAGCAATGTATTTATTTAGAGGATTGGGTAAATGGAATCAAAATTCAGCCGCAAAATGTACGGAAAATGCATTCTGTTTTCGTAGTGTTCTTAAAGATACATTTCTCTTATTTCTGTTAGTCATAATGCTTACAGTCTCTCTGATTTTCTGTCCCATTGTTCATTAACCAGGGAGGAAGAATGTTTCTTTTCAGTATGTGCTAAGAATTTCGAATATGAAAATGTCAGGATGCTAACTCCAATTGTCTCTAGGTCAAGGAGGCAGGAAGGTGAAGTTGAAGCAGTTTTTTAGTTTAAGAGAACATGACTATGGTACACATCATGAGAAGGGCACAGGAAAGACTGAGGTTTCTCTGGTCTCAGCTGTTGACTATTTCCATTTTCTATTTTTAATTTACTCAGTCCCAGTTTTGACAAATGAATGTGGCTTCACTTGAAGGAGCTGGAGAACCATTGCACAGCTGTTAAATAACAAAGAATTCATAAATTTGACTCTATTCACATAATGGATTGAGGCTAGAGATGTCAGTACAAAAAAAGCTTCATATAAGTGTTTATGCAAACTTATGCTTATGCTCACTAAAAATGCAAGAATTAATCTTAAAAATTAGTAACTGGGAGAGATGAGAAAGTGGCTGAATTCTGTGATGGGGTTGGCTTAGGAGGAAACTGTCCTGTGGAGGGGTTTTATTTGCCAAGGTGGCACTCCACAGCAAACAGACTAATGTCATTTCTCTGCCAATGGGCTTTCATTTACTACAAACGAGCTCACTCTCTGCAGGATAAGACACATACATTTAAATCTTAGAAAGCTTTCTACTCACGCCATGTCCTGAATTCCCCATCAGATCTCAAAGCCAGGAAACAGCATAATGTTTGTAAAGAGATCCAGGCTGTCTTGGCTCTCCAGCTCATATTTACCAGTAATGCAGTCTTTCAGCTTGACTTGGATCCCTCTTCTGCTCTAGCACGTTAAGTCAAACACATATAAAAATTATAAACCATAGTCTCACAGGTGGTATTAGCAGGCATTATGCTTCCTGCCAGATCAATACCCCAGGGATGAGGGGTTCTCCAGCTCTAGCTGTAGTACGAAAAAACACTTTTAAGAGAGCACATCAAAAGGCACACTATTTTTAAACTAGACCAAGCTGCACTGGAAAAAAACCCACAACTTTATATTTAAAATAGACAAATAATATCGTCATCAATGACCAGATTCTTTCATGACTTGAAATATGCACTTCAACTTTCTTTTTCAAAACCACATGAAAGCTAAAATGTCACTGCTTCATAAATGTCAGAAAGTGTTAGGAAAGGGCATAATTGTTTCAGATTTTTTTTTTTAATAAAAGCTAGGATGCTTCCAATAGCATATATGGATAATTTAAAGAAGAAACAGATTTCAAAAGTCTAGCAATATTATGCAGACCTATCTAATGAATATTCAATGACTACAGCACTAATTGGCATAAAGCAAGTAACTCAGCCTTGCCAAATCTTTACAACTCCCCTATTCTATCTAGTTAACCCCAGCTGGTATTTTGTAGTATTTGGTTAAGCTAACTTGGTGATTTTTAGCAGTAGATATGGGAGTGATAGCAACACAAATCCACTTGTGATCTTACAAGGAAAACAGTTCTTTGATATTCCACTAAAAGATTATTGAGGTACCTAAACCCTACCCTACATGCGCAGAAAATCTGAGGTTTAGATTGATCAAGTAAAGTTGTGTCTAAATGAAACAGTTTAAGTTACAGCTTCTATGAAAGCAGTGAGTTCATTGCCACAGATAACAAGTAAGGATAGCTTTTATTCAAAGACTTTTGTGTGGGTTTATGCTCTCCCTTCTCATGTATATACATTATTGAATAAGAAATTGAGATAGATTGAAAACTGTCAAACCCATACAAGGATTCTAGGGACACTCATAACCCAACAATTATTTTGTAGCTGGGTCTCATTTATCACTTTCAGTTGTGCAAGCCTGAGCCTGAACCACCCATGGTAGATAATGCTGTGATGCACCAAAATTCATTAACGATTCTATATTTGCTATATAAATATACCACATTTTCCTTCTTCAAACCTTTTTTAGGTTTGTATTTATCATTCATCTTCTGCATTTACTGAATTTTGTCAGATTTCAAAAATCCCCAGGAGGGATTTTTAATCCATCTTATTAGCTTTGCATTTTGTGAAGTTTTCTGTCTAGCAGACCTCAGAGGACTGCCAAAGGAATAAAGTAGTTAGGACTACTTACAGTCTGATAGCAGCAAGGTAAAGATGGTGAGAAATTAATCTATCTCAATAACACCCTGGTTGTGATACACTTCTGGGAACAGATAGACAGGCTAAGGGAAGCTGGCAGTGATGGAAAGACCCCACCCTGTTGGTTTGGATGATGAGGTTATTCAGCACGACATCCCTAGGAGGGAGAGCAGGCACATCCCCTCCCTGTCAGAGCAGCTGCTGCGACCTGTGCCTTTATTTGCAGCACTCAGGACACTGTGATTGACCACCAGCCCTAATGGGGAGAGGCAGAACAGCAGCACCAATTACCCTCTGTCAGCTGAGCTCACTGACTCCGAGTGGCTCCACCGAGTTCAGCGAGGGAAGGTGTGCAGGTAATGTCCACTCACAGCTGTAAAAAGGAATTTAGTTAACATATTCTTGCAGGCACAATGGGAACTTCAAAATTTTTTAGGAAGTCCTCCCACTGTGTTATGAAGTGCAGAAAAGACCTTCTTGCTTTCTAAGCTGCTCAGAGGAGACTCTAGGTGCAGCTGGATCCAGTCTCTGTCAACTGTTACAGTCCAAAGGATTAAAAATTGAGGCTCTATAGAACTCTGTCCCTAGATTATGGATGACGAACCAGCTATATTTATGCAAATTTAAATTATTTATTATGGTAATAATTAGACAAACAGAACTTCATCAGAACATTCTATTACACAGTATATAAGGTATAACCACTTAATCACATAAGGTGGTGCATTATGGACCAACATTGAGGCAATTATATTAGGACAAGTATCTCAAAGCTAGAATTATTATTAAGTAGAGATTGATGTTACTTACAGATACCAATGACACTGGGCAAATCTCTTTTACTCAGTCTTGAGGAGTGATCTTGAAGAGCATCCTCACTCAAAGCAGGATTTCCACATCACTCCACAAGATGTTAGAAGACCCTGCCATCAAAAAGTGTGGCTGAGCCTTTACAGTGTAAGGTGATTAACACTCAGATGTCTCCAGAGCAGCTGTGTCAGCTCAGCAGCTTTAGATCAGTTATTGTAGTGTCACTTGTTTGCTCCTTTGTTGGATACATTACCAAGTCAATTAGATCTCCACCTCACTATGAAGATGTTTAATTTTGGGATTGAGGAGTCAGGCTGGTTTCAGCATTACTCAAAACCAAAAGCAGCATGATGCCCCCTTCTTCACCCACCACTGGTAGCTTTGCAATTCAGCTTTGTTTATTTTACTCCTTTCCAGGCAGAGCATCCTGCTACGCTTCTACACTGCTATATTTCATTAAAATTCATTTATGGGTGATAGTATCTAAGACAGATAACTAAAAAATGGCAACTACAGAAATGTTTTGTACTGATCTTAGCACAATATCAAAATAGTGACATAAACAAAGGACATTTTCACCCCATGAACAAAATCACTCATTAAACAATAAACATTCCTTTTTTCTTTTTCTAACTTTTTCAGGTCCTAAGAAACATTCATTTACAACGGGGCACTCCAGAAGCTCTGCTATTACCATATGTATCTCCGTGATATAGGTGCAATGTTTGTGTAGATCAGGTAGATTTTACCCTTGTCATCTGGAAGTACATTAGTCTCTCTTGGCACAGACCCTTTCCTGGATAAAATGGTATTCTTATGGTCGAAAGTATGGAAATGAGACTCTAAAGCAGGTTCCACATAGTTTAGGCAATTTCCTTATTCCTTACATAAATAAAAACAGAGGCCTGACTAGCATTTGACCACTTAAAACAACTCCCCTTTCTGTGACTTTTAAAGTAAGATGTAAATATTGAGTCAGCCCTATTTTTGAAATTAATGCTTTCCATAAAGGAGTATTCTGACTGGGAAGGAAAACATTTGTGCAAGTTTATCTTTGGTTATGGAAACAGAAGTACTGTCTATGATCCCTTTGGTCTGGAAGGCATAAAGACATTTGGATCCAGTTAAGGTATATTACCTGATGCAATCACTTACCTTTACATAGATTAAAAAATGAATTAGAAACAGTTGACAGGTATGAATATGCCAACCTAAATAATTTTTGCCAGCAGCCATATGCATGCCTCCAATGCTAAAATATGAGAATCCTATAAACAAAAACTGTTGACACAAAAAGCTAATTGTACTTTGTTCAATTATCAGTTTTTCTTTTTATTTTTCCGTGGGATGGGTTGGTTGGTTGGTTGGTTGGTTGGTTGGGTGATTTTGAGGTTTTATTAGTGCAGCAGCAGGAGGCTTATGGCAGGAGCTGTCATGCTGATATAGGAGTTTGCTTGAGCTGATATCTCCAAAGCACCAAGCTTTCTGATATTATTCATAGTGTCATGCTAATATTGTTAAAAGTTAATTACTACTGTTACTTACCTAATTGAATATACATTTATTTATATATTTATTTACTTGGGAAGGTTAATCATAAATGAGTGACTTTGGCTTTGGTTTTTCGTGCAGTTTCCCACTTCTAAGAATGAATCTTTCTAAGATAACTTCTGAAAGGTTAGGCCAGCTTAGTTCCTATTTGTCTTGCACCAGTCACCCTGCCTTCCTGGAGCAGCCTTTCCCATGAGCTGGACCAAACTAACACACAAGACCCTGAGGCTCAGATTCAGCCCAAACCCCATCAAGTCAATATCACTCATAAACCTTTATGGAATGGCTCTGTTAACATATGAAAATCATCTTCACCACAGCAGTCATTATACAGCACTCTTTCTGAGCCTCTGTTCTGATTAAATCACATTTTAACAAATCTTAAAACGCAATGAGCTCTTCACATGAAATGACTAAAGGTCACTTTTCTTTTTCTCTACACTGGTAATGGGCATATACACTTACACTGTCAGCTGTTATTCCTGACAATGACAACAGATGAAAAAAGAATAGACATTTGCAAAATATGGCAAAACTACAGCATAGTATAAATGTTAATAGCTTTATTCATTTCAGATCTGGAGTGTGACAAAATGACTCATGCTGGAGAACAGACTTCCTGGATCACAATGCGAGGTAGGAAATGAAATTAGAGATGGTTAACAGAAAGCATTCCAGCTCAGCATCCCACACCCACTCTTGGAACATTTGTCCAAAATGCATCCTTCTCCTGAGGTTTGAAAGAACATCTATAATATTATCACATTGTCTCTCTTTTCTCAGCTCCCCATTTTTACCTGGTGATGGAGGTCTGAATTTCCCCTTCTGTTTCTCATGATAGTGGTCTTAAGAGTGAATGAAAGCAAAAGCAAAAGCAAGAAATCCATCCTACAGGTTGCTCTTGTGGAATTTCCTTGCACATTTTGATCCAATAAGATAATAGTTTGGGAAATGCTGTTGTGGACAGAAGCAGAATGAATGCTAAACAGACACAAAGTAATGTGTTTTGGCATGGAAATTGATCTATCTCTGAATCTGCTTGTATCATCATCTACGGGAATAAATTAGACCCTTTATTTGTTATATGTCATCGTACAGTTCTATTTATACTAATAATATGGAATAAAATAGAACTATACAATTAAATAAATGTATAATAAGTTAAATTTTTTATTGTTCTCAAAATATTTATTTACTATGTCTAACACTGGATTTTTTTTTTTTTTTCTAGTTTAGCATTTAAGGACTTTTTGAAAGCTAAAACTCCATCATGGAATGAAAAATGTGAGTTTTCCTCTTCCTTACTGGTAACTCAAACTGGTTTTTGAATGTAAAATATGTTTCACTGAAGTCTCTTTACATGAAAAATTTGGTTTTGATGTTCCTTTTCTGCCCATCACTTTCATCAGTTAAGTATCTTATAATATATTAATATTCAAAAACAGATGACATAAACTTGGTTAAACTTTTCGCTTCCAAAGGGTTGGTCACTTATCACACACAAAGCATGGAAAATTCCTTTGAAATATTTTTAGGGGGAGGTTTAGCCACAGAGTTAATTATAGGAAGATGTGTTGTTACAGCAGGGATTTACAACTAATCTTGAAAGACTGAATCATAACTTTATTCATAGTGAATGTTTCTCAATAAAAGAATGAAAAAAAATCAAAGGCAAGCAACTGTATCTCTCTCAGAAGACACAGACAGTTATAAAGGGTATAAAAGATGTGAGTTATTACCATACTAGACAGATAGGAAAAGAAACACAATATAAAGGTCAGTTTGGCTCTAGAAACTGTTAGAGGAACTTTCCCTGAACAAATACAGGAGACCATCCAAGCGATGTCTCTTCAGGATGTCAGAAAGCAGAGTCCAATGAATCAGACTCACCAATTATTACAAAGCAGAAACAATGACCATATTCTTAGCCCATAAAGTACAAGGCACAGATGGATTGATTTACAGAAAAGTTTTATTGCTTACCCCAATGCTTTGTGAGGAAAAGAAATGTAATACAATGAGTCATAATTAAAAAAAAAAAAAAAAGGATTTTTTCTTTCATAGTATATGTATTTAAATAAACTCATGTCAACAAAAAAATTAAGGAGGTAAGTTTAGATTCTCCTGCAATACTGGAATTCCCAGAAAATGGCTACTATTGTCTCTTGCCTCAGACCAGGACAGTCAGCTCTCAGTCAGCTGAGATGTCACACTGGTGATTTTAGAGAGCAGAACTTCCATTACCTCTTGCTTGATCCTGGCTGTGTTGAGTTAGAACAGCCCATTACACCAGCACAATGCAGAAGTTATATATACTGCAGCAGTTTTTCATGCCCTACTAGAAAGCAGTGAGGCTGAAGATTTTCAGGACTTTCTGATAAGCAGTGTGTCATAGAGGAACGTACACACTCCTCAAAAGGCAGTGGGGAGGATTTTAAACTGCAGGAGTAAGTAGTCGTTTCTACCTGTTCAAAAAAGAGAATGTACTCTCTAACAACTAATTTTTGATTTATTTGAATAGGATTCTTTTGAAGGATGTCAGCTTAATTACTTAGGCAAAAGAAAGACACTTCAGATTTATCAATATGAAGGTCCTTTAATATTAAAGTTTGCCAACACAAGGTGCTGAAGGAAGTGATTTGGGCATAGACACATATACAGTCATATATATAAAAAGAATAGCACTGCAGGCTGTAGCATTTTTTTCTGCTAAATAAAACTTTGTTAACTTGGGTTAGAATATGACTCATGCATTGTCAAGAGCAGATAAGAAAGTAGAGCTTATAAAAATAAAGGTAAAGCAAAGGAATATATAAATATTAACAGTTCATTGCATTTAGATGTGGTTTGAATATTAGTATTGATTGAGACAGTTCTTAAGACCATTGTTGGTTTGAGGTTTTTAGCCAAATTTTGGATTAGCTCAGTGATATTTAGACTTAGTGCAGTGGTATGCCATATAATAGTGTATCCATTAACAGCTCTACCATAAGGGCTGTATATCACTATCTGTCAAAAGTATATCTTGAGAGTGGGAACCACTTAGTTCGAAATTTAAGTGCCTAGTTTAGTTCATCATTCAGGCTCCTTCTGCAGTCAATAGGCAGAGAGTGATTCATCCCACACTAATACAGGCTTGGTTGAATCATTCCCCAAAGATGCCTCACCCTCCAAGAGCTGTACTTTTCCTACCACGAAACAAAAAAAATAACCACGTGGCCTCTGTTTTCAATTCTAACCAATAAATGCAGCTGAAATTTCAAACATGGGTTGCTGCAAGAAATTTCTGCACACAGCCTGCAGACTGCAGAGTATCGTGTGAACTGCCTGGCGAATAATATCAAATGGCAAATCGCTGGGGAGGCTCGTTGGCAGATCATTAACCAGTTGCAAACAGAAGGGTGTTTGTTAAGCCATATGCAAAACTCTCGTGGTATATCATTTTAAAAAATGACTGCCATTGATCGTTGCATAAAATAAAGCTGCAGCTTGTGCTTTCTTAGCTCTGTGACAGCGGCTTTAATTGGGGTTTGGAGGGGAGAGTGGCTGCGTGCCAGTGCTGGATGCAATCATCCAGCTGTTCAGACACTTAAAGACCTTAAGATGTTATAGCAAAGGAGCTGGCAGACACTCAGTCTGCCTTCTAGAGACCAGGGAGCATCCTAGCAAGCTATTTAAGGCTTTATTTAATATGGCAGTCATTAACAGTCGGAGGTAAAAGGCAAAAACACCATGTAATTGATTAGCTAGAAATGCACAAGTTTATATGTACTAAGGTGCTTCACTATGTATGCCATTGCCTTCATCTAACAGCACCTTTTACTTTTTAATTTGATTAAACTACTAGAAGATCCTGAATCTATAAATATCTATTTGATATTGATGCCACAGGATGCTGAGAGATGAATTTTATATTGAGGCAATTATTGCATAAACAAGCAATGTATTCTCAAGCTTCCAGAATGAAAGTCTTGGTCCTTCATCCACAGAACCGGCTCCTAATGAACTGTTCCTTCATCAAAATGGTAACCTGAAGGACCAGTTTCTTGGAGAAAGAAACAATTTCAGGAATGTGTTACGAGGACTTTGTATACAGTTGTAGCAAGACTAGGAAAAAAAACCCAAATAAATACAAAATTGTAACTGTTTTTGTTCCCATCCCTGCAGCTCATACACAGTGTAAGAAAATATGGTCAACCTTAAAAAGAAAAAAAAACCAAACTGCTTCAGAAATACGCTTATACTGCAACTAGGTGGGAAGTTTTGTTATCTCTTGATCACATTTTGACCTCAGTTGCTCACTGGGACTATAATTAATTCCTGTGGGCTACATTTCTGCAAATAAAGGTTGAACTGTACCCTTCAGTGTTCTGTGAGTAATGGTAGGTAACTATTGCTGTAGAAAGATCTGAATAGATCTGAATTTACTTCATTTTTTTTTTTAACATACTGAAAGAGAAGTAACAGGTTTGAAACAGAGTGACTATGGGTTCAGTAGCTAATCACACTTTAAGAGCTATTTTAAACTGTTTAATATTCTTTTATACATGTTAGATTTGCTGGGTAGCTTTTTGATATTTTGCATTAGGCTCATACCTGAGACCTTACAAACAGTCATGAGACTATTGTAATATAAGATCTGGATCAAATAAAAACAAAGCACATAAAAATATTTAATCTTTATCTTGTCCTGTCATCCACCACAACTAGAATTTCTTTCATACCCCTACTAATTTCAAATCTGGTTTACTCAAACATTACTGATCTGTTGCAGGAGAAGTGATTCTTTCTAGCAGCAAGGATGCTGAGCTGTGTTCTGATGAGCTGTATTTGCAACCCTACAGAAAAAGTAAATCCACTAAATCAAAGACAAAGAGAAAAACAAAGATAGGTTAAAATAGAGTATAATTGTGTTAACATATCAGTTAGCTTAGCAGTTGTTTCTTGACTTACTGCTAGAAAAGCATTGAAAAATCTAATTTCTTCTCAAGTGGAAGCTTGCCCCAGGAAGTAATTTTGAGAGAAATTTTGACAATTTTACAGCACCACCTCCACTTCAGCTGAGTTACTAATTGGTACTAATTGGATAATTAACACCTATGCCTCTTCAAGCAATAATACAAATAACTCAGTAGCAGCCCAAGTCTGCAAGCACATCATTATTCCGGGGTCCCTGCTTGCCTGTGTTAACTCATTAGTAAGTAGGCTGCAAGGTCACACAATGGTAACATCATCTGTCTTGTTTGCAAATACTCAAACATCTGCCAGTGCACAGCAAACAGCAAATAAGTCATAATAACAGCCCACATCAGCCCCAAGAGGTGCATACATAAGAAAATTTCTGAGAGTTTTCTTTCACAAATCTTGTTTTGTATGAAAGTGGAGATTTGTGTGAGAACAAGAGTGCATGATTTGATGAGGATTTCAGAGCACCAATTTTTTTTTTTCTGCACTGTAAATTATTGTAATATTTTCTGGAAAAAAAGTCATGTTGTTAAGGAAGGGCTGGATTATTTTTTTAATAGGTCCCACTTGGCCAAGGCCAGTATAAATAACTGGAGGTTTAAATGGCATTACAAATATAGCTCCAGAATAAAACTGATTAGGGAATGAATGCTAGGCCTGTGATGCCCTGGGGGCTTGCTGGGGGAGGTCCCTGTCCCACTGCCAAGATTCATTAAGAGTACCCCAAGCCCCACATAGAATATGAGGTCATGTATGAATGCAGATCCTGGACTCCAGGATGGGAAACACTAGTTTAGTGGGGGGGAAAAAAACCCAAATCCCTCTACTTTCAAAAAACCACAGAATTTATCTTTTGGTTTTTGTACAGTTTTGATCACACTTTACAAAGTGGAATGATCCAAACCAGTATTATTGACCAGAAACTTTAAGATAAAGGCTTAAATTCTGGTCCCCTTTTAATCAAGACAGCAAAGGAAAGATGTGGAATTGTTGTATCAACATATCAGTAGATTCTTTCCTTCCCTTTGGTAAACATGATTCAGCTTTTGATGTGCAGCTGCTGACTCGATATAGATAGGAAAAAATTATGGATTCATGAATATGGAATCCAGGTTTCTTTAGGTTCCTTGATCAAATAAGGAACCTTCATTTCAGCACTCAGCTCATTTATTACCTAACACAACTTATGCTAAGTGGCATTGTTTGTTTCTATTTTAAAGCAACTAAACATGATGATCTAAGGAAGAATTTACTGGTGTGTAAAAACAGAGCAGTGCACAGCAGGGATATTCTTTCTCAGATTTCTGCAGTGCAGGGCAAAGCAGAAGCTGTCTTGAAATCAGTGTTGGTTTAATACAGTGAATTTTCAGAATTATATAGATGAAAGCCACATTGTGCTTAGGGGTCCCTGAGGGGAGAGAAACCATTCCCACAGGGGAATGTAACACTTTCTTAGGGTCAAACATGGAAAAGACATTGGTAAACTCTTGGAGTAGATGATAGGGACCCTAGAAGTTGTTACTTGTAATTTGGTAGCTAAGTTGATGACAAATCATAGAATCATAGTATCATTACCAAAACTTTTTAATGAATATTTTTTAATGGAAGATTATTGTTTTAATTCATAAGGGAAGGACAGAATTCCATCTGTGTTTTGGAGGAAGATTGAACAAATTCCATTGCAGAAAGTGCAGCAAAATTAATTCTGGACTGAGAAGCAGGAATCTGATTACAAGTGGTGTCTCCTCTAGAGCAGGAGTTCGCCAGCAAACTGTGTAGTAGCTTTTCTCCTTTCTGCTTGATGTCAGCTGGGAACTTGCTTCATCCTCTGAAGAAACAGCAGGGAGTGGAATTTAGTTCATGGGTATCTCTCTGCTCTGATGAGTCCTAAGCACAGGCTCGCTCCCTCTGGCTGGCTCACTTGGACTTGGTCTCTTTGCAGATTGGTAACCTCCAAAGTTACCAATCTGACACCAGACAGAGCCCAGAAGCAGCAGGGAGGAATCAAGAAAGTCTTGCATAAGGTAGATAAACTCATATGTGTAAATGTAGAAATTCAGAGGGTATTTATTTATTTTCTTCAACACATTTTTGTTACTGCGCTGTTTTGTTCATGAAGACAAAGAGGGCATTTTGTCCATATCATGGTTTTACTGTAAAAATATTATATTGCTTCTTTTTCAGTATTTATTCTCTAGCACTGAACCAGTTACACAGTATATCCTACAGCATCACTGTAGAGAACTTTTTTGTTTTGTGGGAGTAGAGAAAAAAATTACCATATACCAAAATGTAGACCTAAGTTTTTCAAACAAAGCAGTTCTGAGATGGGCCCTTATGTTTTTATCTGCAGCAGTCTTGCTCCTTCAAATCAAACATCTTTTTTTTGAGCAGAAACTACCAATCAGGACCCATTGTCTTTAATTTTACAGCAGTGACAAATGATTTGGGGAAGCTATGACTCATTTTACCCTAACCCAGACAAGATTATTCCAAGCTGTGTAACTGGTAGGATAAACCCAGCTGTGCCAAATCACACCCATCTGTTTGAAAATGCGTGACAAAAACTACTCTGGACACAACATACCAGAAGCATGAAGCCAAATAACAGGTAAATAAATAAATAAATAAACCTGAGCTGCCTTGGAGAAAAGTTTTCTCACACTGAGAGAAAAAATACTGTGGACCACACCTATAACTGATATCACTTCAATGAAACAGGACAGAAGAGCATTAGTACATATTTATTTTCTCTCTTTATTTATTGGATACAACTGGCTTGTTTAACCTTTTTATTAGCATATTATATAAAACATAAACTAGAGTAGAGAATCACCTACGACTTCAAAGTAAAAACCTTACAGATCCATGCTTGAAGCGCAACACAGGAAGAATTTATACACCAAGGTCCATGACAGCAATCTGCAAGAAATGCTTGGGTAGCAGAGGGTCAAGAGCTCTTCAATTTTCAGCTCTAAAATTTATTAAGTGCCTGAAGTTCTGCTCTGAGCACTTCTAGAGAGGTTAGCTGTGCCAAATGTCCTAGGAACTCTCCCTTGTCTAAACCTGTAGAGACTAATAACTTGGCATCCCTGAAAATTCCTTGCATCCTGCTGTCCATGCCACAGTCTGAGCAGGATGTTCACAGCGACCCAGACACTGTTCAGAAAGGCACTATGCAACTGTGGTGATTTAGCAACACTCACAGGGATTCCTTTGCAGCTGACAAAAGAACCACAATTCATATTTCTACTTACCTACTTTTGAAGTAAATAATAATTCTTAATTTCAACTCCTAAATCATTTCTTGCATTCATGTAACTTCTTCAGGTGTTCATATGCAGCCTTAGTTAAATGATAGTGGAATTAAAATGCATACTTCTTTCCTGTAAACACTTCATAATAAATATCTCTTTCAAATTTACATCCTTCCATTTAATTTTGTTATTAGTACTATGCACTTGTTAACCTTCCAAATGAATGAGGATTTGATATAATGAGAATGGTATGAAGATGATCCAGTGCTGCAGGCTGTTAATATTCAATTCCAAATTAATAGGACTATTACCAATTAAATTAGCTGGCTGCTGGTGTGAGTGGCACTTGCCTGGGTCCTACCCTTGAGCCTTAGTTTTCTGAATGGTGGTAGATAACCTCATACCTTTCCTCTTAAAAATCTGATTAATAAGAGCACCTACTATAACAACCTTTAAGATAATGAATAGACTCTCCTAGCTCCCAGCCCTGTTCTTATGTGATTAATCAGGTATGAATGGTAAAAAAAGTTAGTTGGAGATGAAAATAAATGAACATATTGTAGCAGGTAATTAAAGAGGATGGTTCAATATTCTGCTACTCCTGTTTAGCCTCTCCTCTTTTCCTTGCTTGCCAGCTACAGAATTGCAGCAGCCTGTTTATACCAGACATGGGAGCATTAATTTAAATGAGGGGTGTGTTCATTAGTTAGTATGCAAACATGAGCAGTGCTAGGGCACCAGGCACAGACACCAGGAATTTACAACAAGATTGTCTGAAACTGCCTTCATCTCTGTGTTCATTTACAATGTGACTTGAGAAGCGTGCAGGCTTACCTCCAGTGCTGCGTGCAATTTTGGGTGCCACAATATCAGAAAAACATTTAGCTCCTAGAAAGCATTCAAAGGAGTGAAGCAAGGATGGTGAAGAGTCTGGAGGTGAAGCCGTGAAAGGAGTGGCTGAGATTCCTTGGTTTGTTCAGCCTGGAGGAGACTGAGGGGAGACCTCACTGCAGGTCCAGCTTCCTCCTGAGGGGAAGAGCAGGGGCAGGCACTGATCTCTGCTCTGTGCTGACACTGACAGGACCCCAGGGAATGGCCTGAAGTTGTGTCAGAGCAGGTTTAGGTTGGATATTAGAAAAAGATTCTTCCCCCAGAGGGTGGCTGGGCTCTAGAACAGGCTCTCCATGGCAGTGGTCACAGCACCAACCTGACAGAGCTCAAGGAGCATTCGGACAATGCCCCATGGCAGATGATGTGATTGTTGGGCTGTCCTGTGCAGGGTCAGGAGCTGGACTTGGGTGATCCTTGTGGGTCCCTTCCAACTCAGGATATTCTGTGAATCTGTGATTTAAATCTCATTTATACATAGACTGATTTTGGATTGTAACTATTTCTGAAACAATAGGATTGCTCCTATCTTGGACTTTTTAATGTATTCTTTTAAATATGTGGCAACCCCAAGTAAAAAAACCCTGATTTTGTTTTTTAATTACTGTGAAAAGACCCTTTGAAGTAGGCTCAGATATCAGGCAGTACAAGCTAATGATCAAGACATCAAAATAGAGTCAGGAAACAGTTTCCATTTCCATTGAGGGGGTGTGTGTCAATCCAGGCTCAAGACATGCTAAACTGTTATGGGACTTTCATATCAAATTTGCTAGTGCTAAATCACTGAAGAGGTGACAAGACATTTATGCACATGGTCCTGATGTCAGTCCTTTATTAAAGCCAGCCCTTCTCTTCTTAGTTTTGTTTTCCTTTGCTATAAAAGGGATTGTACTTATCTCATGAGAAGTATCTTGAGTGTTCCTGGTGACAGAACCTGGGTGAAGTAAGATCAGTTCTCTGCACATTTGATATCTGAAGAGAACATGATAGAATTTTTATGGGAAACCATTTGGAGGATCCATCTGATGGGATAAAAGCAGGAAAAGCTAACATCATAGTAATGAGTTGTCAGAATTCTAAAGGGTCTTGAACATTTTAAAAATAGCATTGAACTAAAAGCAGTTTCTCAGCTTCCTCTTTAAATGGCTTGAGTAGCAAAAGAAAAATCAAAACACCACTACATTAAAATTTGGAAAAGGTTCCCATGGAGATTTGGGGACTAGTGACCAGACAAATTAGTAGAGTATATAATGCAGAAAACATTTAGAAAGTACATCGATAAATGCGGTAACCCTGAGAAAAATCAATGTGAATTTTATAGAAAGACATCTGGTCTTGCTCATCCTTTAAAGAATCAATAATCATTTGCTATTGTATACTTGTGCTTCAAAAACCTTTCAGCAGCCCATCAAAGATATCAAATTATTGTTTCTTTCCAAGATTCTCTTATGAGCAAATAAATACTCAAAAAATGGAAAGAAAGGGTAGGAATAAATAGTCAGTTTTATCAATACAGGAAAACCACTCTAGGAGTCTCAGTTTTACACTGGGCCCAGTATTGCTACAAGCATACAAAAATTATCTGGAGATTGACTGAAAAGTGAAAGAAAGTTTGTTAATGGTACAGAGGGCTTTCTGAGCCAAAAAAGTTGTTAGTACAACTGCCAATAAACTTTCAGTACTGAGCTACCAGGTGAGTTAAAACTTAGTAGATTGAATGACTAAATGTGGAAAAATAAAAAAGGGATGATAGTCATGTAAAACATAATTTTACCTTTAGAGTGAGGTATTCTAAAATACTGATTGTATCTGAGGAAAGCGATTTCAGAGGTCTAGCAACAGGACTTGTGAAGATGTTAGTTCAGGAGTCAACAACAGTCAACAGAAAAAAAATGAGATTTTTTTGAGTTATTGCAAAAAACTATAGAACAAAATTGAAAAATGAAATGGCACTTCACATACATGAATCCTGAGTATTGCTGGGAAATCTGTCTCCCTGCCACTGCAAGGACATAACAGAAGAAGTACGGAGAAGAGCAATAATGATAAAAAAATTTACAGAGCAACTCCCAGAGGAGGGATTATACAGACAAGAACTCCTCAGCTCAGAGAAGAGACACTGTGGGGAGCTTTTGACAGAACTGCAAAACCATGAGTGACATTGAGAAGGTAGAGAGGGAACTGGTGGTTGTTCCTTATAATTCCAGAACTATGGGAACTCTGCTGTGAAGTTGCAGAGCAAACAAACTGATGAGGATAGACAGAGGAGCTCATTGTCCCAGGAAGCTGTGGAGACCCCTGCTGACAGCTTCAAAGTGAGACTAGACTGCTGGAAGATAAAGACTTCTAAAACATATTAAAGCCAGTATCTAAACTCTACCTTTCCATGTTCACGAGGTAGGGATTGTTGGACTGGTGTAAGAAGTAAGATTGCTGTGTTTGCTCTGTTTCTTAAGACTCCCATCTAGAAATTGATTATTGGTGATTGCTGGAGACATGCTGCTAGAAGATGCTGCAAAGTTCTGAGCCACTAAGATAATTCCTACATTCGTAGCATCACTATTAATTTTGCACTTGTGAGAAGCTGAAGTCAAACTCCCTGTCCCTTTTTTTTCAGGTTAGAAATATCACACTGTAGCTGTCCAATGTGGGTGAGTTCTGAGTCTTAAAGGAAATGCAAAAATGTTCCTGTTTGTCCCCAGTAATTATGCTCTTCCTTACTTCTGCAGAATAAATCTAATCAGAAAAGACCTTAATTGCTTCCTTATAAGTTTGTTTCTAAAATCCATTACAGTACTAAACATGCCATAGTTTATTCTAGTGCAAATGCTATTCTTCTAAACTGGAAATTAAGTGCTTCAAGTTGTATTTGAACTAACTCAGTACAAAGAAATGTCTACCCCCCCTTTTCTTTCCTTCTTTCTAATGGATAATTCTAAACCAGCTAAATTTTAAATTCCTTACATGAATAAGCACAATGGATAAAGAATTACATGAATTTAAAGTAAGTGATGTAAAATGAATATTTATTCATTAGTAATGAGTTTTATGCATCTGTAATAAGCATTACCTTCAAATTTTAAGGTGTCTTGACTAGATGACTAAGAACTTCTCCAAGTTATGTAGCATACTAGATAAGATTAAGTTTATTGTCTGAGTTGTGCAAAATAATGGAGTATTACTTAACTACATTTTCCTCAGTAACATCTTTTAATTAGAAAAATAAAGTGCTAAAACACCCATTCAGTAAAGCATGTATTTAACTATAATATAAATTAGTCATTCAAATGGGTATTTGTTGTGACTATGGCCTTACATGCTTTGCTGAAGCAGAGCCTTAATGAATAAGGTAGGAATTCTAATGAGGTCAACCAGAAATAGCAAAGGACCTAAAAAGCTGCATTTTGGTGCAGCTCTGTTTTTCCATCCCTATTGATTACACCTGGCCAGCTGACTCCACCTACTCAACATTCACCACAGGGCTGGAGCAAAAATCAGACTGTGGGAATTAAGAGTTTATATTATAAAAATAAGAGTCATATTATAAAAATAATGTGCCTGCATTTTATATATATATTCTGATACTCGTGAATGTTACAGCTGCAAATGTTACATGGCTGTGACAGGTACAAAATAAGTCAGAGAAGAACCCCAACTTTTCTGCCTGGTGAGTTTTCCAGTCAATTCATTGTAAGAGCTGAGAAGGGGCAATGTGCTGTGGGGCTGCACCAGCTCTAAAGGATCTGGTTACAAAATGCAGGCACTGTTCCAGGCCTGTGAAAAGTATGGATAGTTTTAAGGCAGATCTACATATGGAGAAATATTGACTTTCTTCTCATAGAATTTCTGCCTTCTGGATGAATTTATGTTTAAAATGGCAAACTTATTATTGAAGTACTGTCATTTAATACAAATGTTGTTTGCATTGCTCTTATTTTGATAATGAAAAAAGATACCTTGCAGCAACAATTTTCATTCTGCCATGGAGGACAGGAAACAATAAGTCTTTTCTTAATTATTTCAACCATTGAGCAAAATGTTTTAGAATCAAGAAAAACGTGAGTTGATATGTTAAAAACATTGCCAATGCACTTCATTTCTCAAAAAATTAATATTATTGTCTTTTTACACTTTCATCTTAATTCAATTAAAACTATTTTCTGTTACAAAGCTGAAATAAAATATTTCTGCACATTAAGACAGTTTTCCTAGACTTCAGTGGCAAAGCATGGACATCAGTCCAACACAAACTCTCTGTGCACAGCACGTCACACCAGGTCAGCCTCTCCCTTGTGCCCAGGCCAATGTGGGCACTGAAAGGTGACTCGAGAGCTGAGGGTTCCATCCTGCTCCAGCTTTGCATCACAGCCTGTGCAAAGCCATCAGCACAAGTCACCCCCATCCTAGCAGGTGCTGCATTCCACTCAGTGCTGCAACTTGTATGAGAAAGACTGTCCAGAGGAACAGCAGAATGCAACACAGTTCTGATTAAAATAGCACATCTGTTATGGTAGTTTTTGTTTCCAGTATCTAGATAGCTGTCTTGGGTTATGTAACCAAAAAATGTCTATTCTATTTCATCTGTTGAAAGCAGCTGGGGAGATGTTTTTCTCTTGTAACTCCATGGGGGAGGAAGGTGGATGCCTTCTGACAATAGGCCAGCTATTAAAACCAGGTGGGGCAGTGTTTCTTATCTCTAACCACTGTCCACCCTCAGGGGATATCTTCTGTTAATGGGCCATTAAGGCTCACCAGTGACATGACACATTACATCATCCCATGGTGAGATTCTCCACCCAGTGGGGAGGAGCCAACCATTCCTACCAGGATAAAACCTGAGTCATAGGACCACCAGGCAGCCTGTTTGCCACTGGATTCCCAGAGAAAGACCAGACCCATCTTGCCACCTACTGAATAATCTCTACTCCAACAGAACCACATCTCTTTCACCAGGAGGATTTATTTATACTGCTTCCAACACCCTGACCAACAAGGCATCAGGTCATGTTCTTACTCTGTCAGAGTTTCTAGGTTTGTTTGTTTTTGTACTGCTACATTTGTATTTCTCATATTCCCAGTAAAGAACTGTTATTCCATATCCCAAAACTTTGCCTGAAAGCCTTTAAACTGTAAAATTATAATAATTTCGAGGGAGGGGAGTTCACATTCTCCATTCCACAGGAAACTCCAATTTTCCCTGGCAGACACCTGTCTTCTCAGGCCAAGACAATAGCTTTCATCCTTCCTTTGTAGGAGAAAAGGGAAGGGTGCTCTACAACAGTAAAAACATTTTAGAACCTGTTTAGTTTCCTTCTGTTTGGGCAGATCCCCTATTGCTATGACTGCACTGAACTAATCTGACCTGAAATATCTGCTTTTCATTATAATTCTTTTCATTTTATGGACCCGAACACACATTTAATAATTTGAGAGAGCCACAGTGGGGAAGGTGCCTGATGCCCGTCCTGACATAGGAAATCAAGTGGTCTGTGGGACAACATCTGTCACTGCCATTTGTTTGGTCATGAATAAACTTGGGGTAGAGATAATATGGGCCACAAAATGAGCAAAGGCTGAAGCTGTGAAAGCGTGGAGAACAAAAAAACAGATCTGTATGGTTTTATTTATATTCCTTGGAAACTGACATTAACTACAAAGCTGTATTACTTGTGGGCCCACATGTAGGATTTTCTTTACATCTTTTTTAAAAAGTGAGTAAACTCTAGGGTCGTTGAAAAAAAAAACCAGCATGAAGAAGCAAGGAAGAAAAGACAAGAGAACAATTTTATGCCAAAAAATATAGGTTTTTGTGAATGAAAATGCTTTGTCAGAGGAAATTTCCTGAGTTTCAGAACAATTTCTTTTTCCTTTTGTATTTGAAAGTGTCTCTTTTCATCCCAATAATGTGAAAATATTTCATATGGTATTGCTAAAGAGTTTATTTTGGTATATTTTATTGAAATGTTTTGTCACTATGAAATAGATCTGAATGGTACTTAAGAAAAACACTTTGATAATGCCACTATAGTGCTTTCATATCAACACATTTAAAATCTTCCATTCCATGAAATAAGAGAATTGCACTTTTTAGTACAGTTCAGGGTAAAATTTTAGAATCTAATGAAATCTAATAAGTATTTTAAACTGTAATGTCAATAAATCAATAAAGTAATATGTGAGCAGATTCATGGTAGTTCTTTTTTTTTTCTTTGTTTCTGTTTGTCTCTTTTTCTTTTTTGTTTTTTCATTGCACTGGGATGTATCCTACAAAGATTTGGATTTTTTTAATATACTTGTTTTAGGCACTTCCCTTAATTTACAGCAACTAATAAACATAGACTAAGTGTATGTGTAGGATGGGTATTAGTAGTAAGTATGAACTGTGGGGTTCACAGCATGGAACTATTTGAGAACACTCTTCTCAAAAAGCTGAAGCAAATCAAATCATGCAGTTATCTGATATCAGAGCTGATTTCAGGGACAATCAGAGCTGGGGTGGCAGTGAGCAGAGATGTAGTAGGGAGATAGTCACCTCATAAATATGGAGTTACTATGAGCCCTGCTCAGTGTGGCTTACACTGCTTTTCAGTCATTCTTCCCATTAGCACTCTACTCTTTTAATTAGTCCTGGAAATACAGTTGGATTCTGTATTTGCTGATGCCTACTCCATCCAGAAAAAACATTTGTAGAGTGAGAACCTAGCTGCTGTTTGCCTCACCAGAAATATATAAAACTGTTGTAATATGACAGGTGAAAACAAAAGGGGTATCAGATGAAGAACAAAACATTATAGAACTGAATGAATGGTACTTTCAAGTGGAAGTGAAAAGTCTTGCAGTTGTTCTATAAGTTGCACTGACTGCTGGAATTTTTGTTCTCCTTGGCCCAGCTGTACTTAAATGGTGTAAACTAACACGGAAAACAGCGATGTCTTGGTATTAATAACTTTATTTTCATCAACCATTCCTATGGTGAGTACTGTTTTTGCAGCCATAATGACGAAAAACGTGAGTTGTAGCTGACAGGCTGAACTGCAGAACCCATAAAAGGTAAATATGTCCAACATACCCACATTACCATCCTGGGAGGGAAGTAAAACTGCTGGATGCTGCCCAAGTGATGTCTGCCAGCCACCACTTCCTAGTTATACATGCAGTGTCCATGCCTCTGTTTTCACTCATTTTATTAATGAGTAAACAGAAAAACATCTGGTTTTTTATTAAGGAACAATTCTGCATTACAAAATACTTGCCCAGGACTGTTGTTTGGACTGTTGTTTCCTAGCTCTTCAGCAGACCCTGCAAGGAACTAACTTGGCACAATGGTGGTTTACTATCAGTCTTTTCTGTATAAAACAGCAAGACATTCGGAGTCATTTTAATTTCCAGCTCCGTGAACACTTCCTAATTTCTAACAAAAATAAATATCAAGAATGAAGAATATGAGGATATATATGTATTGTGAGATCATCTTACTCCTCCTGAACACACACATGTTCTGCGTTTACCTCATTGTAGAGGGACAATTAATGGGTGGAAATAAGCTATTTTATTTTACTTTCTGTTTGAAAGGCAAACTGATGTATGTTTGATGGAAGACTGGTTATACATTCCCCAAGTTGCTCATGGCTCTTTATTTGAATTATCTGCTTGCACTTGCATGTGTATTATGCATCTGGCAACACCTCAGCCTTACATGACTTTAGCCTGAAGCCTTCTGGTGGAACAGGGATCCTTGTTTGTGGTGCTAGCTCCAAGATCATGTTGGACAAGCTGCTCCCTGGACAGGCCACAGCCACACTGCACCTGCAGCAGCTGGGAGAGGGCAGGGAAAGGCTGGGCACAGGCCAGTCCTGGTTGTGTGCTGCTGATTCCTGTCCTTTGGTCTCTCCTGGGAAATGACCACGTTAGATTTTCCCTGCAGCTTTGTCTGTAGCTATACAAGTAGAAAGATGCCACAACCTTCCGGAAGCTTCCCCCAGTGGAGAGCTGCCAGGAGTCACAGGACACGAACACAACAAACACTCACCCCAGACAGCTGTGATAAATCCCTCGGACGTCAGAAAGGGAAGGGTCTTCATGAAGAGCTCCATGGACAGGTTTTATTCCATGCTCACGTGAAGGGGTCCAGGGACAAAGGCAGGGGCAGGCGTGCGGGACCAGGGTTTATATAGGGGGCGGAGTTTGGAACAGCAGCCAATGGGTGAGGGAGAAAGTGGTGCAGAGGCGGGGCAATGCACAGGGAGAGCCAATGGGGAAGAGGGGTGGAACAGGGGCGGGGATTGCACTGAATCAGGGCCAATGGGGCCTCGGGGAAGGGAGAACATTCCAGGGGAAGCACATATAAGGGAAAAGGGGCGGGGAGGCCAGCAGGCCAACAGGAGAGCGGAACTGGGGGACATTTGAGTATCTACCAAAGAACACTGGGAGGAGGCAGCTTCTCCTCCTCCTCACATGAAGGGAATTGTCTCGATTAAAGGACATTCCTCCAAGGGAGCCTCGCCTCCTCTGGTTTAAGAGGTGCATTGACCTCCACATCATCTTACTACAAAGCCCCTTTAACAGGGTCTGTCACTTAGGTGGTGTCACCAGCCTCAATGTGTGACACCCTCAACCCCATCTGCCCCTGCCCACCTCCTCCACCTGCTGACACCTGGGGACTCCACGCCACGCCCCTGGGGCCACCAGCCCCTGCTCCAACTCCCCACAGCCCTGCCCTTCCCAGCCAGGGGTGCCCCAGAGCTGGGCCCATCCAGTGGCTCTCATCCCAGCCCCAGACACCTACACAGCCAGGCAGGTGCCCAGTACCCAGGACTGGCCCTCCTTGGGACTCCCAGCTGCTCGGGGCTGGGACAATGGGTGAGACCTGGGCTGCCCTGCCACTCCCCTGGGGATTCCCCACTGTCCTGGCCCCAGGGGAGCTGCCCTGCTCTTGCTGCACCCTGAGGTGTGTAAGAACAGTTAACCAAGCGTATGAAATTAGTCCTGAGGTGTTAAAGGGCCTTGGCCATGCTGGGTGATTCATACATAAAGTGATTTCTGACTGTGCACATTAGGTTTGCTGGCAGACACCTCAGTGCTCTGCAGAGATACATCTCTAACTGGGTTTCCTTCAGTATTTCAACTATAAGAATTTGGATTCAATGTGCTGGACACATGTCTTCTTTACAAATATTTAAAAGAGTAAAACAATGTACCATCCAGAGCAGAAAAACCCATTGTTGAATTCATATATAAGTTGTTTAGGCTTGCTAATGTATTTTAATCATGAACAGATCTGACTAAAAGCTTCCTTTTAACTCTGCAGGTAATTGAAGAATTTCACAAGACAAGAATGACCTCTTACTGTGTTTTTCCTTTGTTTCTGTTGAGAGAAAAATTCAAATTCTTCCTTCTAACTTGTCCCATCCTTTTTAATCATTAACCCTTCAATCTAAGTGCAATTATTTACAACATTTTGGTGGAAAATCCTCCAGAATCACAATGATTTATCAGAGCAGTTGTCTCACAGCTGACAGGTCAGTCTGTAGATACACTTGAGGATGACAATAATTGAAAAGCCCTTGACAAAGTGTCATTCAAAACCAGTAGTTTGTTGCAAATATTTTGAATGTGAATTTAACATTTGCAGATAATCCGTGGCAATCAGTCCAGGAAGATGAAACTTCACTTTCCCACAGCAAAGAACTTGATGGCAAAAAACCCCAGTGGAGCTTTGATCCAAGATTAGTCTTAAAAGAGGCAGGTATTTAGCCTCCAGAGGTGCATGGTGGTCCTTGGATTTGTTGGGAGAGGCAGTGGGGGAGTCCATTAGTTCCAATTACAGCGTGGCTCGGGAACGTGCAAACACGGCGGGCTGGAACTGAGCTGTGACTGCACACTGATGTCACACAGACAGGTGAGCAACAATGTACTGGTAAGAAATACCAGCTGCTCCTGGGCTGCGCTAGACTTGTACAGGGATGTGAAAAGACTTTGAAAAGCCTTGCTAATTAACCTTACATTAAAAAGACCTCTGTAAATTCATGCAAACCTGAGCTGGAAATTACAGTTTTAACAATTACAATAGTAGGGCTTCTCTACTCTGTCTGCTTTTCAGGGGTTTAACCATTTCAGAAAATACCATACTTGTGTTTTGCCCCATTCTCAAGCTGCAGCACATCCAAGTTACCCAAAAATTTTTAGGCCAGTCTAATATTTTTGCCCCTTTACAACAGTTTCCTAAGTCCCAAAGGCTCAAGTTCCTTAAGATTTGCTCTTTAAAATGACATTTTCTTTCTTAGACAGTAGTGCTTATAAAAGTAAACTAAGTGCTTTTTTACCAGCAAGGTGAAGTAGAAGTACTTGATCACTGGCTTGTTTTTTTGAACCCTTTTACCAATTTATTTAGTCAGTGGTTCTCTACTTAACACAATGCTGGGTCATTTTGATAAATGCCTCTGAATTTTCTGTTTCACATGTATGATACTCAGAGCAAGAACTTTGTAATTTTATTTGTGTTCAATTTGTGTTTATTGTCAAGTCAATTACAGGACTATTGTCTGCATATTTTTTTACCTCTACTCATGTTCCTAAAATTAAACAAGTGAACTTATACCTATGCAAAAATGATGCACTAGGAAAATGGAGAATAAAACTGTGAAACTGCTTTTTTTTTTTTTTTTTTTAACCAAAGAAAAAACCTTCTTCTAGGCATGAAGAACAAACCACAACCCATGCATGTAATCATGCATATGCCACACACATAGTGATCTGTTTTTTAACTCTTCCTCTGTAAAAAGTAGCCCCAGCAGACGTGCCCAAACAACCATGAAGGACATGTTTAAAGTTAGACCAAATGCAGCTCACACTAACATGTAAGACTTTTTCCAGAAACTTTTAGAGGATTCAGAAATATTTTTGCAGTAAGTGTAAACCTTCTATACAAAACACACACAAAAGGAGAAAATAAAATTTAAAAAAGAGAAAAGCACAATTTGCTATCTTAAATAACTACTACAGTGATAGCTGAGAAGAATAGAATATGGGAGAAGAAAACTTTCCTTGAGTTTGGAGACATTTTATTTTGGGTAATGGTGAGGTCTCTCTGGAACAAAACCACTTAATTCGTGGATTGAATGTTCCTTGGATGTGTTGGGCAGTTTTGTCCAAGTGCAGATATATTTATACTAGATCATTTGTAATGGACTATGATACAAATAGAAATAGCATAAAGATTTGGTGAAGATCACTTCAAAAAAATAAATAGACTGTTTTATTGAAGTTGTAGGCATAGCAGTGTTGGATCCAGATTATTGTGACAATCTAGTTTTGTTCATAAGTTTCCAACACAGACAAAATTCCAAATACTTTTCCAAGAGACAAAATTTGAAATACTTTGGCTTTGGGAAAAGGTCCCTAATGGTCCCTAAGTTTTATAAATTAGAAATGAGAACTAGATGTTGAAATATCTTTGAGGATAGGGACCAAATCATTTAAGCATTTACTGCACATGACAGTATAAGCCAAAAGATGCCTAATGATAGCTATGAAAATGTAATTAGGCATTACTTCACAGCGTGCTTAAGTCTATGCATGAGGCACTGCTGATTGCCTTTGTAAATATGGTTATGAGTGCTGTAACTAGGAGGTTATTTTGTAACTTTTTCATAGAAGGGCTTTAATACAGGATACATCATCGTGCAATAAATAATTCCTTTTGGCATTTATTTTTATTTAGTTTCAGTTACTTAAAGGCCTTTTTATTAACGATTCAACATACATTTTTCTCCAGAATTAAGTACACCAAAAATCAAATCTAAAGTAAACATTTCACAGCACTGCCTTATATGTAGAGTTTCCTAATAAATCTTCAATTTTACAAAGATCATAGCAGCAAAAGAGGCAGAAAAAAGGCATAACAGGATCCATCACAAACACGTGAGGAAGCCCATGACAAGACTTTGTGCCGTTCACCAGTGTTTGTGTTCCCAGGGGGTAAGCAGGTCACCAATTTACCAAGTACTTATCAGCAAAGAAGCTTTCATGTTTTTCAGTGTATTTAGAGTGCTGACTTTCAGTTTTGCTTGAATAGATTATAAAACTAATTCTAAGATGAAACCCAAGCTTTTTAATCAGCTGTGACAAAAGCCTATATGCAGTTTTGAATAGCACTTTTGAAAGAGGGAAATAAATTACCTCTTTATTTTTAATACCAGTGGAGGCTCATTTTCCATTTACACCATGTGATTCTTGTTAGCTGAGGGAGTTGCCATAAATTAGTTAGGGCAGATGAAGTCTGTAGCACAGCCATACTTCCTTTTTGCTTCAAAGCCATCATTTTAAAGCGTAAATTATCACAGAGAAAGCTTTTATGTACTTTTCTGACTGTTTATCCATTTTGATTTATAGAATAATTAAAAGATAATATGAAAATCAAAACTGGTTTTAATATAGGATAGGTCATTCACTGTGATAAATCACTTTTCAGGAAGGAAGGTGTTTTGGTAGACTTTTACAAACAGCTCCCTTACCTAGATTAATGAAGCTGTAGAAATATTTCTGATGCATCACAAATGGCCTGGCAGAGCCAGAATGTAACATGACCTCCTGGAAAAGGCATGCATAGTTTTGTATCATTTAAAAAAGATTTTAATACAGAATGTTAAACTTTCTCCTCAAGTTTTAGACTTTGTTGCCAAGGAATATGATTACTGACCTGAACGTTGGGACATCTTTCCATATAATCTTTTGGTCTATTTTAATATTTATTAGATTGTTTATATTAATGAAAATTGTGGATAACAAATTTTCTTTGAACAAGAAAATGCTTGTTTCAGCTTGTAGTTGACAATAAGCAGCTGCCTCAACATGACTAGCAACAAGTCTGCCTTTAAGCATGCATCTAAAAAAAGATCAGTATATTTAAGTGGAATCAAAGTATACAGATGCCTTTAAGGACAGATCATCTATCACTCAGAACATCCAGCCTCCGACTGATCATGTTTGAGAGTCTATTATTAAGTCAATAATTTGCTGAAGTGGTCTTTTAATAATTGTCACTTACCCATTAAAATATATTGTTCACCCTAAAATTTAATTTCTAACTGAAAAGCCTCCTTAGTATTTTAATTAACCAGCCTCAGCTTTAAAAATCTAACCAAATAATTCCAATAGCATACATTAGAAGCACAGTGTAAGATTTTCCAGGGTGAATATAAAATGAGTGAAACTGGGACAAGAATTGACTAGCAAGAGTTGCCAGTTCTTGTTTAGCATCATTGATCCTGACAATACTCCCTTCATCTTTAAGCAACAAATAATGTACATTTTACTTGACCATATACACACACGCACATAAGTACATGCACACACACATATGCATCCCAGAGAATGACTTTAAAAGTTACATGTCAAATATTCACTATCAAAACCAGCCAATTACTCCTGTTGCTTGTTCTGTGGGGGTTTTTTTGTTTGTTTGTTTTGTTTTTTGTTTTGTTTTGTTTTGTTTTTTCTTATTTTAAGCATTCAATATGTTGCTAAGCTTTGGTAATGGTAGTTTCCACTGAGGTTTAAAGTGACATATTTCAAAATTCTCACAGCGTGTTGAATGCAGGTTTTGTAGGGCTACAGGCACCAGTGTGTTCCGAGAGTTCTCCTCTGCATTAGAGCTTAAAACACACATGTACTTTGCTGAAATCAGGGAGAATTTTAGATGCAGGAACTCTAAGTGATTTGATAGAATCACAAACCAATCTCATCACTCTTTGGTTGTTGCATGATGAAGACATTTACTGTAACGTTTAGGGGCCTTGGTAGAAAACTCTCTTCATGAATAGAATAATAGTTCAGGGAAAGAGATATATAAAACTTTTTTTTCCCCTGATTAACATGATGGAATAACTTTATCGAAAGAATGTAACATATGTTGCTCTAGTGTCTTACCTTGATTTGGACTTCGGGAGTTTAAATACTTCAGAAAGTTTTGCGATTAGATTAGCTTCCTGGAGACCAAATCCATCTCAAACAAGATTCCTGTTTGTGGGGAAGCTAGACCCTTAAGCAGGATGATAATAATTGTAATGCAGGAAAAGCAGGGAATTCTGGCTCTGAACTTAACCAACAGTGGTGCTGCAAACATGCATATGTGTGTGTGTAGATATATATGCAGGTAGTGATTGCAGAACTGGGATGCAGAATTTTTACTTAACCCCAAAACGTGAGGTACTGACCACTAAGGGACTACGCCTGCTCATAAAGTCAATCAGATCTGTTAAGATTTCTAGCATTGAAGTTCTGCATACAGACTTCCTGGGTCTCTAAAATAAAGCAGTACAGAGTCAGCATTTAAGAATGTGTTCTTAAATGCTGAATATAAGTATATATGCATATTAGATAGTGTTCTTCCTGTTGTCAAATCACAGTGATGAGATTTTGGCTACTGATACAGGCAGTCTGGAGTCACAAATGTCAGTCATGAAATTTTTGTGTCTATCTTGATTGCCTTCCTTCTACATTGCTGTCATGGAAGAATAGTGATCACAACTTGGCCAAAATGAGGTTAAATTTTCTTCCCTCCATTTTGGCCTCAGGAACAGACAGAAGACGAGCTGGAATAAGAAGAGGGAAGCAGCTATGCCATCTCCCCACGTGGGTTTTAAAGGCAGAACAGAACGTATGGGAGGCTCTGGGACAGCTGTTGAGAAGTGTTTGAGTCCCATTTTAAACTCTGTAATGCTGTGCGCGTTATGGGGGAGGGGAAGGCGTGCGGGAACTGCCACCTTCCCCAAAGAACCAGAATGCAAAAAAAAATCAGCTGAAAAAGGAGGGGCAGAGGCTGAGACACATCGGGAGACAGACACGAATTACCGAATGTCTGGATTGCTGTGGGAGTGGGGAATCTAGCTGATAGCCTGGGAAAAACTTGGCAGTGGGCGATAACAGGGTACTAAAGAGAATGGAAATACTGGAGGAGAAACTACAGGCTCTCCTCACTCACTAGCTGGTGTAACCCAGCCTGCAATTTGATCTCAGACAGGTTTTCTAGCAAGAACCCCTGTGGTGGGAGCCAAAATTGCATCACTGGAAGTTTGAGAGAGTTGGCATACACCAGGGGCAACCAGAGGGAGCTGAAAATGGGAATATGGACAAAGAAATATGATCTCTCCCCTGAATAAACCAAGGACAATTTCATGCATTTTCTGAGTAATGTTTTTTTAGTGTTTAAGGCTGGCAGTACTTCATTCTTTTCCCACTCACTTTATTGAAGTAATAAGCACTGATCATCATGAACAAACCTTAAAAATACTTTTCGAATTATGAGATTATGAAAAAAACCTTCTCATCTACTTAATCTCTTAAAGCTCTTTATGAACAACAGGAGGGCAGAACCCACTCCCTGAGTGGAGGGCGTGTCCCACTGCTTCACATGGGGACAAGCCCCTTTCCTCAGAATCTACCACCACATGCTTTGCTGCCTGTAAATAGTTTTCCAGTAACTGTTCATTTTCTCTGACCTGGTTTTCTTACCTAGTTCTATTCTGTTTAACTCTGTTATCTTCAAAGGAGTACATATCTTCTGATATACTCTGGAGTACATGAAGAGATGCCAGTCCTTTATTTACACAAATACAAGTGAAGGCATACATCCTTTCTACAGCTTATCCTTAATTTCCTGTCCCTCTACATATGTTTATGAATTATCTATGAATTGGTGTTAAAGCTGAGAAGCAGCTAGACTGCATTTGTATTAAATGCACGATATTGTTGTCCTATAAACTAGCAAAAAAAGGTGATTCTCTGCTTGTCTGTATTTTAAGGTGCAGTTTTTAAGAGCTTGGGTTTCTATTGTAAGGAGAGCGGGTGTTTAAATACATCCAAGAACACTTATTTCCTGTGCCTGGTTACTTTCCCCATGAGGTGATGCAGTCTGCTTGGGGGCCTGGAGACATGAGGGAAATAGCATAAAAGGCAAGTCCTGAAAGTTGGTGTGGAGAGAAAATTGAGGGGAAAGGAATAATGGTGGGCTGGAGGCAGCCATCCAAATTGACACTTAATGGAAGGTTGCAAGGAAGCGGTGCCAGCGGGAAGCGTTTTGTCCCTCTGCAGTGAGAGGGGACGAAGATGCGCCTTTCCTGTATTAAACACAAGCGGAAATGTTTTCCTCCGTCCCGCTTTTCTGAAAGAGGATGAGAGATTTGACCAGCCTGCAGGTGCCAACAGGCTGCCACTCGGGTGGCTTTGGAGCAGCGCCACTGGACGAGGTATTCAGCACCTTCGCCCCTCGGAGGATGAACTACAAAGGAGGGAGCACAAGACAAACTCCAGCGCGTTTGCCGTTCGATCCCTGTGGCAGAGCTCGCACCCGCGGGGCGGGCACGGGCACTGCCCGGGCACTGCCCGGGCTCTGCAGGGCTGCGGGGCACAGCCGAGGCACCCCCGCCTGCCCTGACCCCTCTGCCGGGCAGCGAGGGCTGCTCGGGGCCGCAGCGACTTGCGGCTGGGCGGATACTCCCCCAGAAGAGTTGGAACCCCGCCGCTGGCAGGGACAGGGCGGCTCCGTCCCGTCCCCCCTCGCTGCCCCGCTCGCTCTCCACCGCCGCGGGGGCGGGGGCCGCGGCCGCCGCCCCGGAGCTATTTCAGGGCGGGCGGCGCCGCTCCACACCTGGCCCGGCCCGCCGCCTCCAGCCTCGCTCCCCCGCCTCCCTGGGCAGCTCCTCGGGCATGGCCGAGCCGGGACGCCTCTGCCCCGCTGCCGGCAGCGAAGGGGCCGCCGATGAGTTCCGCGATGTGATCCGCAGCCGCTCGGGTAGGCACCGCGCCGCGCTCCCTCCTCCCGGGGCGGGCGGGGGTCCCCGGCAGCCCCAGCGCGATCCAGCGCTCCGGAGCGCTCCTCGCCAGCGCTTTGCGAAATTACTTTCTGTGTTAGCGGAACTTTTCCTTGGCTGTGCGGCGCACTAGGGGTTCTCCCGCCGGACGAATCGCGCATCGCGACGCTCGTGTCCGTGTCCCAACAAAGGAGTGTCGCCGTGCGGGTCCCCCTGCTGTCCCCTACCTTGGGCTGTGCTTGTGCCGCTTGTGTTGGCGCGCAGATTGTTAAAGCTGTAAATGGGAACAGCTGTAAGGCTCCCCCAGAGGATAAAGTTTCAGGTGCCTGCGCCTTTTTTTTTTTTTTTTGGTCCTGGAAAGAAACCAAATCCGTGGTAGTAAAGGTATTTATAGACCATTCAGCATTTACTCATTTGCAGCGCAAGTGCATGTGGAGCTACAAGTTAATTTAACTCTTCTCGAGGCTATATGTGCTTGTCCAGTAAACAAGCTTTAAAATAGTGATGTCCTTAGAAAATGAAATGACTTTTTAAAAATGATCTCTCTTGTACTTGTGAAAAACAGCAACAAAACACTTGTGATGCATTATGGAGTAATTAGGGCTGGTATGGAAGTTTTACTCCTAAAGTGTTTGGATAGTAGAACTTTTGATTTCTGTAATAAGTTTTGTGAATGTTGCTATTACTCTGGTTGTGTACAGACACTCTTGCAGCAGAATTTGGTACTTTCCCACTGAAGTCTCAGTGATACAGTTCCTGAAGATCTGGTTTTTTCTATCGTTCTCGCCCTACTGTTTCTTATAATAATTGCTTCTCCTTCAATTTGGCATTTGAAAGGATGGCTATTGCCCGTGGGGTGCAGGAACTGGTGAAGAGTTAGGTGGCTGTTTAATGTATTTTCTTCCCCAAATACCTTCTTTTGGCTTCTGTGTCAAGTCTTTTGGCTGGGTTTCTGCACCATAAGAGTGTGAAAGAAGTGTCTGGTGAGCTGTGTCCGTAGTCATTCCTGGTTAGGGTGGCTGTGTTACCTCTTATAGCAGCACATGTTCCCTGTTCCATACTTAGCTCACTTACGGTTTAGGGGATATAAAATGCTGACTGAGTGCAACACAGGGAAAGCCCCCTTCATTTAAAGGCTTATCCTGTTAGCCTATAATGAAGTATTTGGGCAGTTGCTCATTGGAGATGAGAGAACTTAAAGATTAAAAAAAAATATCTTCAGCTCCATGTAATTTTCAGGAAGAGAAGGCAATAACTTTACTCCTAGATGCGTACAACTCTGAACTGAGTGCTTGCTTCCTACGTTTTTTTTCGTACAACTAGTAATTACTTTAAGTGTTCAGTTTGATTTCCCACTTTAAAAATTCATAATTGAGAACAGACGCTCTCTGAAAAGCTAGACAGGAAATGTTACCTATGCATTTCCTAATTATCCCTTACACTCTGTTTCACTTGGAAAGTCTGCTTCCAGATCAATGGAATCAGTGGCAATATGTTAGTTGCATCATATAATAAGTGTAAGATCTCAATAGGCTCTAAATGTTTTTCAAGTTTCCTGCTATAAAGTAATATTAGGATTTAGAAGTTAGCACTAGACATGGAGCAAACATTTGTGCTTCTTAATTGGGCAAAATGCCGTGGTGTATTATCTATGATGAAAAAGAAACAGAATCAGTTTAAGAATCATACAATTGCCCCAGATGTTTATAAGCCTGGAGAGATAAGGAAATTCAATTTCCATGGTAACATTCATCACAGGTATACTTTTTTTTTGTGGTATACCCCACAGTGATCTCTTACTCTGCTTATCTTTTGTTATTATCCAACTTCCAATTTCATAAAATCTGACTATGGATTTGGGAAACAGTAATGAACAACAAATTAACACTGCTTTGGCAGAAGCAAACTGAGAAGAACTTGGTGAGATGGTGTTTACAAACCTCCTGGTGTGTTCATTTTGGGTTGGGGTTTTTCTGTAACTTATGACCTGGGTAAGGCATTTCTGGAGTTGGGATTCTCTGTTTGGAAGTGTTCTTGAACAAATTTGGGCTGGGAGTTTTAGAAGGGGCTTTCAAGAGTGAAATGCTGGCACAGCATAATCATAAACACACCTTAAGTCTATAGTTATGGTGAGCAAATGGAATTGTTCTCAGGTGGCACTTTCTAGAAAAGGAGGCACCTTTTGCAGAAAAGATTTTGGGACCCAGTCAGGAAGGTCCTGATGACTGAATATGAATATGGTGTAACAAGCTCATGGAGATTTAGGGCACCAAGTATTGGATGGGCTTTAAAAGAGATTGTATCCCACTTGTTTTTTCACTGTGTTTATATGGATTTCATGCTTCAAGAATCTGCTGCTTTCTAACAGCTCCTCGATAGGAAGTTTGACCTTTGGCAGGTGCAGGTCATGTCTTCCCATGAAACCAGAAAAAAGGTAGGGTAAAATATATTGCTGTATTTGTCACATCAAAATATTTTATACTTTCAGATTTAAGGTCATATTCAAAAGCTCATAGCACCAGTATTTGGTTAAGATGAATGGCTGATGGAGATAGCATTAATTTGGGCATCCTGCTGTCATTTCTAAGTAAAATAATTGGAAAAAGTAATGAGGATTCACGTTCTGTAAGGACAAAACTTTAAAGTTTGTTACTTCAATTTACAGGAAAGCAGGCTCTGTCAGATATTCTCGATGTACAAATTTTATTAATCAAGTGATTTCTTGTAGTGTTACAACACACACACACAAATAGCACTAGCAGTAAAATACCTACTAAACTGTTTAAAATACACAAAAAAAATTTTATGGCTGAAGCTACCATCAGGGAATTGTAACAAAATTGGGTTTTCCTTGTTGCATCTCTATGGGGATAATTTCAAGCTCTGACACTAATTCATCATTTCTTACTAGTACAGAATGGCTTGAGTTGCCTGAGCTTTGAAGAAGGTTCACACATTTGCAGAGCTTAGGAGTGAGGAATGTAAGCTGTGCTGCCAGAGAAAGAGAAGAATTTAGTGGCCACTGCAGGGCCTCTGTTCAGCGTGTCCTCAGCATGTGATGACATAGGGAAATAGGTGTAGGAAAGTTTATTTTTGACTCTTGTATATGGCATGGCTAATTCTACTATGAGAAATTTATTGGAAAATATCCACAAAACCTGAAATCCAAGGGGAACGTCTATGGAGCTTAGCCAATAATTTGTTTTAAGCCTTTTATGAGATGTTGCAGAAGTAACTTTACTACTTTGAGTATATTCACGGCCAGAAAATCCTGCATGATGACTGCCTACTAGGGGAGGGAACAATAATGAAGGAGAAGTCAAAGCTAGTAAATCTATTTAAAACGTGATATTTTGCACAGAGAAGATGGTTAACCTCTGGGGATAGATCCTCCATATCTAGAGGTGTTTGGTCCAGCATTTATTACTTTATTGTAAGGTTAGCTGTATCCAAATGTGGGTTACTGGATTCAGCATGTAAGAGCCTGTTGTAAAACATCAGTCCAGTCATTTATCTTACTGTCCCTTCTGGCCAGAAGGGTATTTGTGTCTGCCTGGCTCTTCAGTTTAATGCTTGCCATCCATAACTGGGCATTCCCCAGACCCGATGGACTATCCTGCTCCTTTCTGGTGTGAGACCGAGGCTGGGCACTCCTATGGCCCTGTGCAGGAGCACTGGAAATTCTTAAAATAGCGGTGTTAAACCAGAATCCATCCAGATCTTGAGCTAAAATTGCTCCAGAGAGCTGTTGAGATAGTATTAGCAAAGAGACATTGTAAAACAACTGCAAATGTGGATGTTACAAGCTAATGTCACTTTCCAAACCACCAATGTGCATGCCGCCACTCTAGTCAGTGTGGATCTCATGTATTGTACTTGATGTCATGTTTGTTGAATGCATGGAGACCGTGCCTTGGGAAATGGATGTTGCACAGCTTAAAGAGAGTTATCTTTGGGATTTAATTTCTCTGAAGAACATGTGGTTTCCATTTCTCAGAATGTCTCTCCTGGCTGTACAGTTAAATAGCACCATCAAGTCTCAAATGCATTTGCATGCTTGCTATGTTGAAAGAACATTTAAAAAAAAAAAAAGAAAAAGTAAATGCAACCCAAAGCTGAGAGTGAGTGGTTTTATACAGTAAAAAGAAATCTGCATGCCATAAATACTTTCTCATAAATTTAATGAAGATTTAGATTTTATTACTGTTTTGGAACTTAGTAACTGTAGTCATGATTAGCAACACAAAGCCTTCTAATTTCTTGAGTTCATATACAGCCTTCAGAAAAGTGCTTAAGACCTCATTTGTTCTTAACTTACAGCACAAAATTATGCAGATCTGGAGTAAGGTGCTGTTTTAACTTGATGACTGCTTAGAAAAATGATTTGGTGTGGCTTAGGGTTTGAGTGAGGACTTTGTCTCACCCACATTGCCTTCTATTAAGTTGCATGACTTGAAGTTCTGACTGGAAGACAACTATTTTGTTCTTTACATACAGTGTAACAAAGCAGTTGTTAGGAATTGGCACTAAACACTGTTAACTGAGTTTCTAGAATATATGCTTGCTTTTCTTTTGTACTTAATTGCCATTAAAAGGTAAAGCTACAACGTGTGGTGGTGATAAAAGCAGTTAAATAGTCTTATAGTGGTGGTTCTCCTCTTTTTCTCCTCTTTGCTCCCTCTGCCCTCCCTGAGCTTCGTTGATGTGTAAACTGTAGGTGACCAGAACTGTTAGTGCATATCCCAGCCTGGATAATTTGAGTGGGAGCTTCCCCCTCAAGCATCCAGAGACCCGAGCGGGTTCCTTGGGGTGCACAGGGAACAGCACAGGACGTGCTTTGGCTGAAGTCTCCCTGCACACAGCGCTGGCAGGGGGATGCTAGTGCTACGTCTGAGAAAACAAATGAATTGACAGCTGTGTCTGCATGACCAAAAATGTGTATTCTATTTTCATCTGTTGAAGCCGGCTGGGAGATGTTCCTTATCTCTTGTAACTCTAGGAGTGGAAAGAGGGAGGATGGCTTGATTAATGGGAGACCTGATAACACCAGATAAGGCAGGGCCTCCTTATCTCTTCCTCCACCCATCCTCCTCCGAGGGACATCACCTGTGAATGGGCCATTGAAGGCCTCTCACATGACTGAGAACATCACCTCATCCCATTGGGAGATGCTCCACCCAGCGGGAGGAGCCAAAGCCTTTCCACCGGGATAAAACAGCAATCCCAAACACCAAGGGAGCCTGTTTCCAGTGGATTCCCAGAGGGTGACTGGATGCTTTTTTGAGGATCGTCTCTACTTCAACAGAGCCACATCTGTCACTCCAGGAGGACTTAATTCGGACCAACAGGGTGTCAGGTTTTCATTCTGACTCTGTCAGTGGTCCTTTGTACTGTTGCATTTGTCTTATTTTGATTTTATCTTTCTTGTTGTTTGTTTTCTCTCTCTATTAAATTGTATTTCTGACTTGGAGTCTCAGTGGTTTTGCTTTCAAACCAGCACACCAAGTACTGTGGATCTCAGGGGACTGCTGGTGAGAGCCCAGGGGACTGGGCTCTGATCAGTCACACCTGGGGACACCTGGACGTGCTGTCTCTATTCCTAAAATGCAGCATGCAGGAGGAGTTGTGGCTCCTGCCAAAAAGCCTTTAGGGGCTGAACGAAGCTACTGCACAAGGGGAAAGTACAGGGTCACAATGGATATGTCAAAATAAATATCTTACTTCATCCATGGTTTTGTGGGACACTTGTAGCTTGCAAAGCAATTGTGGGACAAAAGCTGCTAATGATGTGATAGTAATATCCTCCTGTACTTCATCCCACTTCAGGACATAGATTAGCTGGATCTAATAAGCAGAATGAACTGGAAATTTTTTGTAATATTTACAATCACAGCATGCAAAGGCTTCTATGTAGAAGGTGATTTTTAAATATGTGGTTTAGATGGGTAAAATAATTTAATCAGTGAAATAAAGTTTTTCTTGAGTTCAGGACTTTATTATATGCTGTATACTACTGTACTCAAATCAATCTTTTGGGGTTTTTTCTAGATAAAATTAGATTACATATGTTTCTCTTGTGGAAATTAAGTTTGACTCTTGTTTTGGTTTTCTTTTATTGTGAGGTATTTCCATTATTTATGTTATGCTTAACAGGCTGCATTTGTTTTTATCAGAATGAGGACCCAACTATCTACTGTATTATCTGCTCATTGTAGTGGAGTAAATGCCTTACTTTGTAGGGTGAAAAATTGACTTTTGGGTAGTTAGGTGGATTTTTTTTTTCCCCTTGCCTATTTAAGGATTTATAAACATGGGATCTGGTATGTTCAGAAGTGCTGATCACTCACAGCTTTTGTTACTTAGTCATTTCAGTCTGACTAGAACTGGAGGGGATGAAAATCACTCCGAAAGGTGTTACCAAAATGTCTCAAAACTTATATCCTGTTAAGAAGTAGTCTCTGATGAAAAGCAAGCACTTTTTTCATTTCAATGGTAAAAGGTCATCCAAGCAGCAGTTTAAGATACTACATTTAATAGATTTCTCTTTAAATATCTGTGTCTTTATTTGCTTGCCTTATGTATACTGTTGCCTTGACAACAGTATTTTTTTATGCTCAGAAGTTTGGCTCTTTCAAACGTAGACCTAAAGAAATACTGTATGTGTCTTCAAACTAGCTTTAGACCTGGAGCATCTGTGAACAATTACCATTTTTGCTGGTTGAGTGCAGGTGTGTTGGTTGTGTACTGTAGCTAATTCTGATGTCTGTGTGGATAAGTGCTCACACCTCGTCATGAACTGTGTGCCCATTGGATGTTAAAGGTAATGGATTTATTTTGATCAAAGTCATCTCCTGCAGTATGAATCTGTAACTGGCAGAATTTAATTCAACACTTTTTCTTTCTCTCTTTTTAAATTAAGAATAATTCACTGAGTTGAATGAAGTGGTGACTTGTTTGTGGTTATCAGCAGTGGGGGGGAAAAATCCCTATCCTGGTATTAGGTAATTTTGAAGTACAAGTGTCTTCCTTGAAAAACCTAAAACATCTCCTACCATGATACCATGTATCTCTCTGGGGTGACCCATCCATTGCTGAATTTCTGGAATTACTGTGGATCTAGTCCCACCTCTTATATCTGGAACTCTGAGTGACGTGTGCTTCGTGTTACGTGGCAAATATTATTCTGAATGTCAAGGTTAGTTTTTTGCTGTCCTTATCCTGTGTGATTGGTATCAAGAACACAATGTGATTGAATTATGCTGCAGGATGCAATCAGATACCATAAATAGTAGTATCTACAAAGAGTCCTGGAAGTGGTTGCTGGACTGCTTTTAAAGAGCACTTTGGCTTGGCCATTGAAGCCATAGATTGGATCCCAGTTTTGAAATATCAACCTGTTTATTATCAAGATAATACACTGTATAACTAATTTATTGTTTAGAAGAATGGCTGGGTTGTAAAGAAACATATACATGAACTAAAGCAAATTTATGACATTTGTAGCTTTCAAAAGCTGCTTTTACCTTTTGTGTATAAAGTGTATAAAGTCCTTATCAAAGAGGAAGTGCACTAATCAAATTATTTAAGATGTTTGCCCTGCTTAGCAATTTTCATTTCCACCTTGTTGTACAAGGAGAAAAAATTAAAAAATGCAATATATATCAGCCTCTGCCCAGACCCTGTGTTCTACCTAAGTTTGAGATAAACATATAGGGGAGGAGGACCTGTAAAGAAAGTTCATCCAGAAGTTTTTACAAAGTCACAATGGTCTCAATTAAGCTTCCTGCTTACTTGTGTGGTAATGTATGAACAAGTAATCATTGAAGCAAAACCATTATTTAACTATGATTTAATGATTTTATAATGTTAACTTTTTGCTTGATGATGGAGTCTGCTGTTCTCATTTTCTCTAATGTCAAGGAAAAGTTGCTGTTTTGGTGTTTGGAATTTATCAGACTGTTTATAAGTAGATTAATATGACATTTCCACTTTATCAGTGGAAGTAGACTAGCATAATAAAGGTTGTGTAATAAATTTATATGCAGTAGTATTTCTGTTCTTCATGGCCCACATCTGCCATGAGCAATCTTCAGGAACTGGCTTCAGCCTTGCAGATGGCCTTTAAAGTGTGAAGTATAATCTTCTACACCTATGACCTAAACCTATTTCTTTAGTCCCAAGTGTGCCTTCTGACTGTAGGGGCACTCTATCTTTAGTTATCTAGCATCACAGTAATCACATATGTTCCTGAAAAAAACCTAGCAGCTGGGAAAACAAAATCTTCTCTACAGCACTTTTGCTGCTGTGGTGTTGTTTTGTTTTTTTTTCCCCACACACAATAATTAAGCTAATTCAATTAGGCTTTGTGTGATCTTTCCCCTTTTATCTCAAGTGTAATGTTTTGCTGAACACTAGAGGGAAATAGCTAAGGATTGGCAATGTGCACTTGCAAAATATTCTTCAGCTGAATGCTGGCTGCCTTCTCAGAATGATTTCTGGCTGTTGTGGATTTGAACAATTATCATTTCATTATCTTGAAACTCTGCAAAAGTGTCACTGGTCCCTAATTTGCTGGAAATGTTGGTGTGGAAAATGTGGGAAACTGCAGAGGACTTGCTGCTTTTTTGGGATTCTTTCCCCAAGGGTTCCTGCACCCAACAGATGGGTGAAGGAAGCTTCTACTGTGCGAAGAAACTTTCTGATCTGCTTCCCAATCCATACTGGACTTGCTAAATTTATGTTAATTCAGTGGTATTTTTTCCTTCCTCTTTGTGATGCTGCTGGCTGGCGACAGCAATAAATAATGGCAGTAGTGTTGGAAGATGCCCTGTCCTCTGTGCTGATGGCTGAAAATCATCAGGAGTGCAGGAAAGAGCTGCAGATTGAGGCCTGGTTACACTGCACCAAAATTTGCTATCTTTTCAGCATCTGCATGCTGGCTTGATCAGAGCTGGGTGTAAGCTGAAGCTGCTTCTGTTGAGATAAGTTCATGCAGGTCCAGACTCTCAAAGAAGTCAAGGGAGAATTTGGTTCATTAGAGATAAATAAAAGAAATACTGAGTACTAATTAGATATTATGGCCTACAGTAAAAACTGCTAAATTTGCCCTGCCCCCCTGGTGTAAAAATCCCATAAAAATATTTGTTTGAATGTAACCAGAAGGGTAAAAGTGGTGGTCCTGAGGCAGTCTTCTCCCTTTGTGCTTAATTATTCCAATGACCTTGCCTAGAACTGTGGTCTGTGGATTTCAACCAGGTGTCCTGCTAAACAGAGAAGTGAGTCCACAAATGGAGTGATTTGCATGGCAGAGTAGAAAATTAATTCATCATGATGATTGCCATTTGGCTGATAGTTAAACAGAGGCATAGATAATACTAATGCATTCTTCCTGCAAGACTAAGTCAATTAAACCCCATGCAGCTGAGACAGATCCCTTTTCATCAAGATTTCTTTCAAGACTCATGTGACTTCCTCCACATAATAAATTAGCAACTGGGAATGGAATACCAAAGTCAGTTTCATTCTTTAAACTCTTAATATAAACTCCCCCAGGATACTTTGGGGAAAAAATCAGCTACCGTAGATTTTCCCCCTCCTTAGGAATTGTCTTAAAAAAAAAATATTCCCTGAATGACTCATTTAGATTTATGCAAAATATTCTGCTAGAAAGTTCTTAGTGATGTGGTGTGTCAGGATTTCAATCTTCTGTTGTGGGAAAGAAGAGAAGGTATGGCGCATAGACACATGGCTCCTGCAGTCAAACTAATTCATATTCCAAATGTAAGCACTCACCAGGAGGACCTTAAATCTTCTGCAAATCTAGAGTAGTTTTAAAAGATCCAGAGCTTATATTTAGGTACTGCATTTTTGTGGCTAGGCTCTTTAAAACAATTATTTCTGCTTAATTAATATTAATACTTTTCATCTCTTGTCACTGCTGCAGTTGCAGTTTGAATAATTTGAGGTTTAAAACTATTAATTTCCTGTAATTGTTTTGCAAATTATTCATTGCATAGGTTATAATAAAGGGGGGATGTTTAAGTATCAGTCTGAATAAACACTGTGAAGTTCTAACTTTGTTATGAAAGATGACTTTAATGCTTTTTGTTCCAAAACATTATACAATCTAGTATCCTAAAGAGATAAGGTAATATCAATCAAAGTGCAGAGGTATTAATATTAAAAACATGTTCTTTGTCTTTCATGAGTACTCTTTTAAGATTGCAGATAGAGGGATTCTTCATTCCATCTGAAAATGAAATAACTCTTTTCTGAAGGAGCAAGTGTTCTCTAAGAAAAGTAAAGCTCACCAAGAATTGCAGTCCTGGCACAAGAAGCCCACATTTAGCTAAGCTTGGGATCCCTTGCCAGTACATGCCATGACAGGGACTTATAGGGACCCTTCTACTCAGTATAGGTCTGCAGAGAATCTGTGATTCTAAGTGTTACAAAGACCCAAACACCAAAACAAACAAACAAAAAAATCAAACAAATACCAAACTGAAAACAACCTCAAAGAACCCACCCACACAAACCAAAAGTAACAAACCAAAAAAAACCCCAAACCCCAAAGCACCAGAATACACCAAAAACTTTGACACAGCCTCTCTGCTTCCCAGACTCTGAGAGAAAAGCTGGCCATAGAGATGTTGCAGCTCTGACTTTGCAGTGTTGATTAAATGCTGTAAATCTGCTTGTAAAGGAGGAAGATGAATCTGAATTTTCTTTGAAATGTGGGTGGTCATTCTCTGATCCAGTCCAAGCTCACCTCTCAGTTACACCCTGACTGAGCCTGATCTCCTGAGCAGGCTCTCACCTCACTTCAGAGGGTGCTTCGGCAGGTGCAGGTCCCACTGCTGGGGCCCCAAGGGCTTGGCTTTTACAGCTCCATCGCATGGAGTAGAGGGTCCTGGCAGAACCTGATGCAACGTGCTGAATTGCTAATGCCTGAAGAGAAGTCACAACCTAAGCACGAGCACAGGCTGTCTCTGTCAGAGACTGAGACGTGCAGCCATCAGCAGCCTGAACTGTAGGCTGGGCTAACCTGACATGTGAGTCCTAATTGCTAGACAGGCTTCCCAAAATAACCTGGTGCTAGCTGTTGGCACTCCTGGAAGTGCAGCAGCATGTGAACAATCCTGTATCATAAAAGAGTATGGGATGTGGTAGTCCTCAAGTGACTGAGAGCAGTGGGTGGTGGGATTTTCTAGTCAGTGGGATCCTTGTAGGAAAGGGAGAGGCTGGCTGGCTTGTTACAAATGTTCTGGCTGTGGTTCCCTGCCAGAGCAGTGTTAACAAAGGAGAGATGAGGACTCAAAATAGACAAATCCATTCCCTGTAAATAACACCATGAATGTGTGATGCATAGTGCTACTGTTGGAGTGCTGCGTTAGTGTAAAAAAAGTTCTGAAGATAAAACTGTAATACTACTAGAATGGATATATTCTACATACCCCTTCCTAGACAGGTAGAAAACTTGAGAAGAAAATAGTGTCTTAAATTGTAGATTAATTGACAGTGACTGTATGGGGAGGGGAATAGTTAGTTCTTCTCTGTCTCCCGTTTGTCTAGTATGTATATATATTCTAACTGGGAAAGAAATGAAAAGTTTAATTTCACTTCAGATTCCTTATTAAGTATTTTCTTCTAATTAAATTAGAATGCTGCTTGCAGCAGTTTACAAAATGCTTGTCAAAGTAAAGAGCAATTTGGCATATTTCCTGTTTTCAGAACTTAAAGAGCTAAAGAGCTAAAAAAAACCCTGGCACTGGAATTAAACCTGCCTTTTTTTTTTTTTTTTTTTTTTTTTTTTTTTTTTTTTTTTTTTTTTTTGTAAGAGTTTACCTGTGTAGAAACTTAGAAACTGATTTTGTAGGCTTTTCATACAGCCATGAGTGTGACTGGAATGAGGAGATCCCTTTGGAGGGTTGTTGTGAACCAGAAGTGAACCACAAATTGCACTGGCTTACCTTCACTGCATATGCAGCTTATTTAATGAAGTGATGAGCAAAGTACATAAGCCTGAATACACTGAAAGGGAATGGAAGCTGACTTTTCTTGATATAATTATGCCTGGGATTTGATCTGTTTCTTTCCCTGTCCTAGTGGGAAGTTTATCCACTTACTGCTGTTCATAAGAGCTTAAGAGTGTGAAATTCAGCTGTTTCTTCAATGCATATATTTGTTCAAAGATATTCTATTCAAGCACAAACCAAGAGAGTTCTGGGTCAATTATCAAAATCAGTAGAAAATGCAGGTGTGTGAAATGTATCCTTTTACATACAAAACGTGTCTGGTGTTCTATAATGAACAGCTGAAGTTTATATAGTGAGGAGTTTTGCATTTATCTGCTTCTGCCTTGCTTGAATGCTGTTTTTCTATCTCAGTTCAGCAAAGTTTTCTGGCAGTGCCATCAGATCACTAAAATATAGTATTCTAAGTTATAGCACCACTGAGTAAGTAATGCTCGAGTTAACTTTGAGTTGTTTCACAGCACATAGTATATCCTACACATGGTGTTGCCTGGGCTGCTTGGATTTGGGTTCCAAACTAAAGCTTTCTGTCAAATGAATATATTTTTACTGATTGGCATATCTAAGATTCTTTCTTTCCTGAAGGAATGTAATCCAGTGATTTGTGGTTTAGTGCAATCCTGATCTATTCAGGTATATGTTTCAGAGCAATAATTGAAGTAGGGTCTTAAGAGAGTCTTATTTTCTTTTAGGATAAAATTAATGTCTTGCAATGTTTAATATCTATTCTTAAGAATGTATCTTAATTATTACTGTATGATCTCTTTACTCTTCAAAACACAAAAACATCAATTCTCATTAAGTGACACATTTAAATAATTTAAAAATCCTCCCAAACCACAACAACATAAACCAGTGTAGAATAGACTTTACCTTCTGTTAATCAGTCAGGCTTACCTGTCTTCCAAGGTACATTAAGACATTTTGATTTATAGAGCATCAACTCCCTGATAGAACAACTGGATTGTGCTTCTTTGCTTAACTGGTAATTTTGAGATATAGCATTATAATGACATTATCTTGAAAAATGCTTTTGTCAGCAAAATGATACAGCTGTAATGAAATTGTGGTTCAGAACAAAATTTGCAATCATAACACAGATGGCAAGAGTACCACCAGTTCAGCTTGAGATTTTTCCTTTTCCAAACTTAACAAACCAAATAACAGTGGAGTTGAAGGAAGGAGTGCTTAAAAAATATGCAGGTTGCCCCATGTCAACACCACATTTGTTGATCAGAATGTGAGAAATATATATTTCTGTTTATGAGGAAGCTTTTTCCAATTTTGCCATAAAACTACAACCACTTTGTTAACCATGGAAGAACTGATTTATATTAAAAGTTGTATATCCACTCGGAGTGGGAGAGCTGCGTTATAACTACTTCCTAAGTTTGATAATATTTTATTTGCAAAAAAACCACTTGTGTATGTGTGTATAAAAAGACATGCAGGGTTGAAAGCTATAGGCTAGGAATGTACCTTGGAGCTTAAACATCCATCCCACCCTCTGGATTCTGTGTTCCAGTTGGTGCAACAGTCAAAACAAGGGAAAATCTTACATACAGCCATATAAACCTGATGTGCACTACACTGCAGTGGAGAGCAAGGCACAGCATAAAAGAGCCAAAGCTTTTTTTTTTTCCAGAATTTTGTTTCTGGATGCTGCCACTTTTTCTCAGCATTTCCCTCTTGCTGTGAGTTTCTGTACAGAATGTCACAGACCACTGTGATGGTGCCAGCAGTCAGAGGAGTGTGGGGACCTGTGCTTTGCTTTTCAGGTTGGCTCTCATCTGCTAATGGGCACTGGGTGAGTCCTGTGGTCTGTTCTCCCTCTCTGTGACAGAAAATACAGCACCTGGAAGAGTGTTCTGGGAATGTATGTATGTATTTTAGTGGCTCTTCTCCCCACCAGTACCTGTCATCAGAGATGCATTAACAGTTCTGTTGGATTTTCTGGTACAGTATATTATCTAGCTGGCTAGAAAACTGTGGAGGAGACAAAATGTCCTGAAACATGGAAAAGTGTGGAAAATACTCTGTTCTTTCAGTAAGGTAAGCCATTATCCTGGTGAGATTTTGTGGTCTATATTTTTTTTTTTCCTCTTTCAAGCCCTGCCAATTAAAATTTGACTATACTGAATCCCTAGGGTTTTTTGAATCTCAAAGAATCTCACATTCATTATACACTAAGAGCTGAAAAAATAAGGGTCAACCAGTGTCTGTTTCTTTATGTTCTGCCCATGAAATTCTCCACTCAGACCCTTGTCCTCAGTGATTAGAATTGGTAGCAGAGGTACCAACTTTTTAAGTCCTTAAACATTTTTTATAATACTTTCAGGGGTAAAGGGACTTGTTGGCTTCTAAGTGTGACACATTTTTAGTACTCTAGCAAATGTTAGTAGTGGCATTCCCTTTTGGGGCAAGGGGAATTGGGCTGAAAGGAGCAGTCTTGGTTAAAGAATACCAGGAATGGTTCTGTGAGGAGCCTGTGTCCTGACCAGTGCTACACAGAAGTGTCCTGGGCTCCCTCTTTATCAGGCAACATATTAATAATTTTAATAGTGCTGCATGAAAAATTAGAGTCAGGGTTGTGAAACTTGTAGCTCACAGGAGCAAAAAAGTGAATGCTTTCCAAGAATGGAAGTGGATTTTATTCAAGTGACCAAAAAAAGCTAGAGAAACATGGTGAAACATTCTAAAGTACATTTGCAAGACAGGGCATTGCAGCATCATGAATTTCTCTGTAGCATACACAGAATACACCAGCTTCTAGGATCCTGAATATGACCCTTCAGAAAAATAAGGGGGAAATTGTGCAGATGGTACTGCAGCAGTGGATGTCAGCTAAACTGGCAGTATTCAAAAGAGGAGAATGGAGCTGTAAATTAATTGTAGAAAAACTAGAAGAACATAAACCACCTTGGTTTAAAGAAGTCTTTGTAAATGAGTATTTTATTTGCAGAATCACATCTCCAGCTGTCAGGTTTGACAGCAGATTATGATACTAATCCTACTTAAATGGTTATATAACCAATTAGTGGTAGGTGTGATGAACTCAGTGCAGCCTTGGAAGAGTTTAGCATTCAAGCAATGCATTGTTTGTGGAGAAGATTGCATGGTAAATGTTGTGGATTAGAATTTTGGTAATTTTCCTATGTTTGTGTCTATAATTCTGAAGTGTGAGGTCTTCTCTCTGTTGCTAAAGCATTGTTTGTTTTCTAAATATACCTATATGTGATGCAGAAATCTTAAATAAAGCCAATTCTTAGTCCTATAATCCCTGTTCCAGCATGTGGCCAGCTACTTGAAAAGACATGGTGATTAATTGATACAGCTAGTTTGAGGTTAATAAACTCCTGTCTAGAAGTGAGAAAAGTTTAATAAGGGTGAAAATCATGTAAATAATTGCATAGCATTGAAAATGGGGTCTTGCTTGCTTCCTAGGATTAGTCTTACCAGAAGAGACTAAGAGACCTCTGTTAAATATTTTCCAGATGTATAAAAAATGAAAATGTAAGTTTTGGAGAGTGAAAATACTCTATGGAGCATAGTGAACTACTGAGCTTCTTCGGTTTAGAGATAAACAATGTGGGTCACTTCTGGCTGGCCTCCTGAGGAGTAACTGGCCTTTTTGAGATCATAAATGGCTGATGCTTCATGGATGCTGCATCAATAACATTGTATTTATCTTAATTGAATCTTGGAAATAATATGGTTAGAAGATAAGGCTTTTTAAGACTCATGTTGGCTGTTGTATTCTCTTGTCAAGATCTGTGGGGTGAATATTAAAATATGAGCACTCTGTGAGTGAAGGCTTTGGAGCCCATTCCTTTAAAACAAAACATCTAAGACTCTTGGACTGTCAGATTCCTTATGTGTTTAAAGCTTTAGTGTACATCCTGGGGAATGTACTGGAGCTTGTGAATATATTCAAATTTACCATCACACTTGAACACTGACTAGTCAGTTTTAATGGCCGGTGCTACAATAAAGGTAGTTAACATGATCAAACTACCTTTTTAGAACCAGCAAAAAGCCCCCTTTAATTAAGCAGTGTTGAAGTGATGAGCTCAAGATGCTGTGTACTTCTCTAATGAAAGCTATTAAAGGCAGATCCAAATAATTCAGGTGAAATTCTACTTCTGCATCCATAAGGATTGACTGGAAATGCAGTGCAGCTCCACACTGATAAGGATCCCAGGGTCACTCTTTTGTATAGTAAGTCAAATTTTTGTTGCCCTTTTTTTTTTTTTTTTTTCTTTTTTTTTTTTTTTCTTTTTTTTATTTTTGCAACTTCAGATTAGTGTCATGTTGTAGTTTAATTCAAGCCCCATGTAGTTGCACACTAATCCCAGGTAGCCTGACTGCAGGCAGTGATGAGATGGAGCTCTTTCCTCCCTACAAGGCTGTTAGTGCAGTTCAGGTTTTGATTGAAGGCCAGCTGTAACCTGTTTTCTGGAGGTGGTGTGGGCATAAAGATGATTGGTACAGGGAAAGGAGAATTTCCCAGTCTTTGGTCTGCTTTACAGATTTGTGGTTTTCAGCTACATTATCGACCTATCTGCATTTCCTTACAAGATATGTACTCCAGCACAGCGGTGCAAGCAGTTCAAGTTTAATAGCTCTTTCTGGAAGAGGTTAAGAAGAAAAGATATGGAAAAATCTATTCATCTTTAGAAAGGTTTTTTTTAAGAGCTTTTCCATAACAAGCTGATTAATTATTCAATACAATGTAAACATAAACAGATACTCTTTTACAAGGAATAACTTCATTAAATATCTATTCAAAGCAGATGCATATATTTTCTAACATGGCAGGAGGACTGGAAGGTACTTATTTTAAGGAACAGAAAATTTAGTCTATAAAATGATTGAATAATAGATATGTAATTTTCTAGCTTGCATGTTCTTTCTGAGCACTAATAGCATTGTAGACCTCATAAGCTTTTCAGGAGAGTATTTTAAATCTTCAAACTCAATGGGGCACATATAAGTTAGTGTACATACACAGGAGTATATTTGCATTGTGACTCTCAATCTTGCATACATATGTGCACAATTGAGTCTCTCATGAGGAATGTAATTTACAACTTATTGAAATTCTCTAGGCTATAAATTTCGGTAAGCAGCTGCTTTTTCAAGGTTCATGTCCTCTGTGCCTTTTTGTAAACCTGTTTTCTCAAATGCTCCTTTCCCTGAACCTCTCTGACTTACAGGAGACTAATGGGGGCATTCCTTTTTGATTTATCATCTCTGCTGTAAATTATCCTTGCAAAACCCTGCTTGCTCCCCTCCTCTTTGATGCTGCTTGTAATGCACTTTTATATGTGGTACCTCGTTGCCCCACTGCTGCTTGCCCGGAGTGACAGCCCTTGCTCTCAGTCTGGCTGCCCGTGGCTGCTCTTCACTTGAATTTCATCGCTAGGGGATGGATTTCTGGTTTGAAGCATGTGGTCTCAGGCATCCATGAGACTCTCCTACCCCCAGTTAAAGGGTTCTGCCTCTCTGCTTCTGGTTTTCGCATGGGCGGTGCTGGATTGCAAGAGAAGAGTTTAAAATATTCTTAGAGGGAACTGGTAAACTGTGAAAGCTCCAAAGACTGCTTCTGTCCTAAGCCTCTGTACCACTTCTCTTTGAATGAGTTTGCAAAAGCCCTTTCTGGTCTATAAAGTCTGTGAAATGGGGTTTTCCCCCTAGACTGTGATCCCAGCTGGAATCTATGTGTCCCTTTAAAATCTGGTTCTTTGTTCCAAATTCGACGAGGTGTGTTGCAGTTGACTTTTCCTTCAGAAAGGGCTTTAAATCACTCTAGTCCGTACTCCCTTTGAGTCAGTTATAATCAGGAGCAGAATTTATGTGGAGCAGTAAAATGTGATACTGTGTACAACCAGCTGAAATTTGCAATAGCTTATCCACGGAATTCTTCCTGTGAAAGCTGTTTTGTACTCCCTCCCTCCCTGTTGCTCATTACTGCACCTCTGGAGCCTGATTTCAACCACGGGGAAAATGACTGAAAGAAGGGCGAAATAAAGTTCTCCACTGCAGTTAATGCTTTTATATCCACTAACTGGATAGCTGGCCTACTTGTTGACATGAAGGAAAATGTCACGAGGAAACAAACAACAAATCCTGGCAGTTTTGCAGCCCTGTGACAGAGGAGACTGCAGTGGGTGTTGTGAGCTCCTTGCTTACTCTCCTCCCAACCCTGCCTCTTGCCCAAATTACACTGCCTCTAATACAACATTACCCTCCTTAGTCTTGTGATTTGTTTTTTTATCTTTCTTTAATTTTGATTTCACATCTTTTTATGATCCCTTTCCCTGCTGCCTTCTCTGCCCTGAAATGACTGTGGGTATAGTGTTGCTTTCTGCCAAATACAAATGGAATTAATGCCACATATTTGTTTTACTACTGGAAACAACTCAATGTTTTTCTGTTTTTTAATCCAGAAGAGCTGGAAGCTTAATTTTGAATATATTCATAATACCTTTGAATGTTTGGGGTTTATTGGAGCAATTAATATATAATAATACCTAGTGTAGGATTCATTTTAATGAATTTAAAGCGATTATTTGCAATATAGTGAATATTCTAATTGGATGTTGCTAATCAAGCATTCAGTTGTAACTGATTCAGCAGCACTGGTAGGGCTGCAGGTACGGTCAGCCTTGTTTTGCTGTATTTGTTCTTCAGCTTTACATTCCATTGTCCTATAAGAGTTATCTAATTGCAATACAATTGCAAACAAATCCAGGCATTTAAGAGCTTGAAAATGTTCTTGCTGGATCAAAGCACAATAACTGAGACTTGTTGTATGCATGTGTATCATTGTATTGCTGCTCCTATTGAGATAATCTTGCTTAATTTAATTTTGTGGGAAATGTTTTACTGTTCACAACTAGCTGCTTATCAATTTGAGCTGTGTGAAATAAAGACTGTGCCCTCAAGTCTATGGCACTGACAATGAGGATCATTATCAAGATGGCATGTGATGGTGTTGGTAAGCATGCACTGTCCTTGCAGGATGACAGAAAATTGAGTTTCTTCTGTATGCTTTGCATGAGGCCAGAAGTATCCCTGCTTATTTTAAAACCTTGAATCTTTTTCCTCTTGTAAAATAATTACTTTGATTGTTTTTGGACTGTGTCAAATATCTATTTGTTAGCACTGAACACAATTTCTAGACTTTAGGAGTCAAAAAGAATCAAATAGAAAAATCAGAAAATACGATGAATTCTGAGTATTTATAAATATTTAAATATCTATAGTCAGCAAAATATTTAAATGCAATGTACAGCACATATCTGTGATGGTTTTAGCTAGATTTAGAGATGGAATATAATTCTGTTTGCCATATGTGGTTACTAGCACTGAGAAGGAGACAGTGAGCTTTTGCTTCAAGCTGTCAGTCTTAAGGAAAGTGTGAAAAGCTCTCCTCAGTTATCCATCATTAGCCACCACATCTCCAGTGAGGTTTTAGTATCACAGCATTCTGTCTCTGTTGAAACACTAGTAATTCTTCAGCTTTGTTTTTTCATATTATCGTGCTGAGGCTGGGGGGCAGATTTTGGGTTTCACTCTGTGGTCAGTTAATGAAATCCATCTGAGAACAGCTGGGCAACACAACAAATACCCCCAGCCTTGTGTTAATCTCCTTAATGCATCAGTTCTTCAGTCCAGCATGGCAAGAGGGTAGTTTTGTCCAGCTAGCAGCAGAACACCAGCTCTGCTGTCCCTCCTAGAGGATGGCCATGCCCTTCCTGCACTCCAGAGAACTCACATTCATCCTGGGTGTTGCCCACCCCCCTCTTTAGTGCCCGTGCCTCAGGGGCAGGAGAGGCATTGCACCCACCCTTTGGGGCTCAGAAGCCTGTGCAGATCCCCTGGCTGGGAATGGGCTCCCGGGCTTCTCCCTGGTGACTCTGCTGTCTTTCTGCAAGAGCCAAGCTAGCTCATCTTCCAGGCCCTCAATAAGATGCACTTGCATCATTAAACTCCAATATTTTATGCATTTTCACTGGCTGATGTTAGTATTTATGAAGCACTTTCTATTCAGAAGTTAGGGCAACACGGAACACCTTTGGGAGCTGCTGTGCTATTACTACCTTGCCACATAGATGAGAAGGTAAATTGACTTGCCAAAGGCCATGCAAAGTCTCTAAGGGAACCAGAAATATAGCATGGACTCGTCAATGGGTGCTTTTCCCTACACAGTAATACCTTTGCATTAGATAAAATAAATTTTTAAAAAATATTGGAGATGCAAGAACAGGAACCACTGAAAAATAATGCAAATACAACCCATTTTTCTGGTGCAGTTAGCACAGAAGCAACCTCAGGAAAGCGCTGTGCAGTGAGCTCCTTTCTATTAGTAAATTAATGCCTCAACCGTGCCATCTGACTGCCTGCCAGCTGAATTTTGCTTAATATTGAATGAGCCTGAGGCAGGAATAGTAATGCCTGTGCCACTCGTGAAGCCAGCTTGGTTCTCTAACTATATGTTTTTCATTTTGTTTCAGTGGTTTGGTCCAAAATAGTCTCCCTGTGCCACCTAGAAATTAGATGTTTGTGAGTATGATCCCACCTACACAGAGTGGGAACTGATTTGCAGTATCTGTGTTGATAGGTTTTGGCAGGTTCATGTAGAAGAAAACAGCTTTGATCAGCAGAGAGTGAGGGAGAGAAAGCATCCCTTGTATGTATTTCTCAGTCGGGGATGAGTACCCAAACCACAGCAAAGAAATGAAAGGATAATTGGTTGGAAAGTGGAAGTTTTCATCCTTAAAACTGTTTGCCCTGTTTGGTCAGTTCTTGGTCAGCTCTGTTTCACAGGGAACAGCACCTGAAATGTAAACTCCTTTTGAAGCACCAGAGATCTCACCCTCTGCTACTTTCAAAACTTGCCTCTCATAAACCCTTGCAGCAGACATGAGACATCAGCAGTCTGAAAAGGAGCCTCACTAAGGAACACCAGATCTATAATGATACATTATTGATGTGTCTTCCCATTAAGTACTCTCTAATCCCATTATGTTAGGATTGTACAGCTTGAGTGCAGTAGTTTACAGTACTTAATGTGCATCACATAGTTGCATTACTCAATGTGAAATAAGATAGATGTGTGGCATTTGCCTTGCTTTTGTTTTTAAAACAGGATCTACACCTTGTTTGAAACTTTAGGAAGAGCTGTAGATCAAGAATCGCTGGTTAGCTACATTGCTTTTTGTCTTGCTTTTCAGATTTCCCATTGTCCTTCCAGTTGCTGTTCATGGCCTTTATAAAAGCTACAGCTGAAATGCTCAACAAGAATTTTAGGAGACCCCTAAACTCGTCATGCTGCTACTCCAAAATTACTTTGATTTCTTATCTTGCAAAGACTTCTGTTATTTTGTTAATTTTATTTCAAGACTCTTGATATAGCCTGCATTTTCAAATCAAGGTGATTTGGATCTTACTTGGGTAAAGTAGCAGCTGCCCCTGTGCATGTCTCAGACTGGGATGCTTGAGGGTGCCACCTCTCTCAGGTGTTGTGGGTTGTTCTGGTGAGTGTTTTGGGGTGCTCAGTGTTCCCTTCCTGGCTATGAGAAAAGCAAGTTGTGGATTGTTTTGTTGGGCACGTGGACACTCTCTTGCCAAAGCCCTGCTTGTCAACATCCTCACCCAAAGCATATTGAAATCTCTCGGGTGATCTTTTTCAGTAAGATCAAAATAGAATTGCAGGTGGTGTAGACCTTCAAAATGCAGTTCATAACATATGTAAAGTTTTTAGGCTGATGATTTCCCAAGTGTGACCCTGAATTTGGGCATAGGAAATCCTAGTCGTAAGACCTGTAACTTGTATTAATATAGCAAAATGGGGATGATAGATTGATGCTGGCACACCTCTCAGCTGCCCTGTTAATGACTTGACCAGCTGTGATACAAGTAGGAGTAATTTCTGGGCTCCTTCTTTAATTTTAGAGTTATTCTTTTTTATATTTTGGTAGTATTTCATTTGACTGTGTGTGGAACTGTTTTCAGCATACCTGAAGACTTCCAAATATCGATATTGCTTTGGACCGGAGAGGAGCTGGATGACACATTTGAGATGGCTTAAAGCATTGAGAGGTTGAAAGAACAAAAAAAACAAACAAACAAACAAAAAAAAAAAAAAAAAAAAAAAAAAAAACCCAAAAAAACAAAACAAAAAAAACAACTCTACAAACAGTTTAACACTGTGAAGATCCTGTAGTGGCTGAGTGTTAGAGGCAGCCATGGCCAGTGATGAGCTGAGGTTACAGAAGTAGAGGGAATCTTTGCTCTGTTTCCATTGCCACCATCTACACTGTGCACGTTGTGACACTGCCTGCTGTGTGCTGTCCTCAGCCTGCTGGTGCTCTCCTCTGGTTACTGCAGCCAGACAGGGCAGCAAACCCCCCTGGGACCTGTTCCATCAGAGTGGGAGCTGAGCTGGAGGCCATGGATGGCTGAGGTATGGGAAATGGGTTTGTAGAGAATTCACAAAGCCTGACAGAAGGCTCACATAGTTTGCACCTGTATGCAAATTTTGAGATAAAAAATGACTTAGAAATGCCATGTCATAGGACAGATATTGTTGAGAGAGAAATGGAACTGGAAACAATTTCAAATGGTGGCCTTGCAAATAAGACTAGATACTTTGGAGAAATAGAATAATGAAAGTTGCATTATGGTAGGACCCACGAGGGGTAATTTGAGGTGATTGGCTTTAAGGCACTAGCAGCATCGGATGGCAAAAGCTAATAGGTCAAGAAAAGCTTATAATGTATTGTAATTAGGAAATAGTTTGGCTTCTGATTGTCATGGCGTGCATTGTAATATCTGTATTGTCTCACCCCTCACATGAGACTGAAAATGGAGTAAAAGTTTTTGAATCACCTCTCAGTTGCCCCATCTCTGGGTCAGAAAAGGGTGTAATCTGACACTGAGGCACATGTTCCTGGTTTTATCCAGCTTCTTGCTCCAAGCTTTGTGCTCTTACATAGCTAAACTGTCATCAGATGGGGAATCAGTGCAGCAGGAATATAACACTAGCAGTGACTTTCATAGCTTCTGACTCTGTGATCCCTGTGTAGGAACTCCGGCTTACTGCACTTTGAGATGCCTCTAAACTTCAGAGATGTTTAGGCAAAGAGTCTGTTCCTGCTGGGATGATAAGTGACTAAGAAAGGGAGGTGGAGAAGAGTTGGCATTGCATCTGTTGTTACCAGGGAAGGGAGAGGTGCTTCTCTCTCTGCTGCTATTTCACAGTACCCAGTTTCTCAGCAGTAACAGCCAGGAGCAAGCCTGATTTTTCTGTATTCCAGTGTGCTGGGAAGCACAATAGAGCTAAGGCTGTTTTTGCTGGTGGGACAGACATTTAGTTGCTAATGGTTGTAGCCTGCCATGCCTGGCACTGTGGTTTTGTTGTTTTGTTTTTTTTTTTTTCCTAGCTTAGTTTTAGTTTTCTCCCAGTTAAAGAAATCAGACAGAAGGAGTTTTCTGTGTGTGTGGGAACTTGGGTCATCTATAGGGATAAAGAATTAACTTTTGTGGTTTAGTCAATAATTTCTGTTTTCTCTGGGATGATCCTGGGGAAAATAGGAGTGTGCTTCTCATTTCCCACTACCTTTGAAAACAATCTCCCTATCCCATGTGTTTAATCTGCATTGACTGAATGCTAATCAGGGTTTGTTCCCAGGTAAGTGTTAAGAATTTGTGTCTGTGTTTTGGATTTTGCATGGTGTGGCTTCTTTTTATTTTTACAACTAGTAGTTCTTTGAACTTGACCAAAAAATAAAACCCCTTAAAATTAAATGTGTCTCAGGTTATACTTGCCTCTTTTTCTGCCCTAGTGCTGCTTTTGTTCTTTATTGCCATCAGAACTCAGTGAAGTCTGCTTCCAATTTGTGGTCTTCCAGAGAATGGACCTTTTCTTTCTGTCAGCTTTAAGTAACTCTGATTGTTCAGTCTCTGTATTGGCTTGATTGTGTTCTACAGAAGTGTCATCGTTTCTGTAATATTCTTTCTTTGTTTAATAGTAGAATGGCCAGAACAATAAGAGCAACTTTTCAGAAGACTAGAATTAGTCTGTGAGGTGTGTGAATTGAAGTACCAGAGGACCTAATATTTTTTTCAACTTTTTATCTTAGTACTGTGTCAAATGACAATGAGTGGCTGGATCTGGAGAGATTCTAAGCCAAATAATCTGCTTAGAGAATGTGGAATATGGGAAAAAGATGTACTAGTGTAAAAAAAAAAATCACTTAATCCTGGCTGGTTTTATCTTTTTTTTTTGTCAACAGCTGCTTAAAAAATATGTTTACTCATTATGTTTCCCATCTAAGTTCAAAATATATTTTCAAATAAAGTCAGATTTAGTGTGTTAAAACTGTGTTTTTAGCTGGAGCAGGTGGGTTTTAAAAGAAACAATTTTCCAATTAGACAGTTGAGTCTGCAAATATCTGCAGGTACCTGCCTGTGAACATAAGGTTGTTGTAGACAGATTGGTCTGATTATTTGACTGGGTTTCTGCCTTCTTTCTGAGCTGCCACTTGAAATATCTGCTGCCCTTCAAAAATTGGAACAAAATCTAGCTTTCTAGCTTGTTTTATCAGCTTCTCATAGTCAGGTATGTGAGCTTAAGAGGGGATCATATTGGTAAATAATTCAGTTTAGTTTATATCTGAGCTGGTTAGGCAGTGTGGCAACAAAGTTAAAAACATTAAAACATATAAGAAATAAAACACTGAAGATAAAAGCTGCTGAGATACCCATGATTTAATGCTGTTTATGTGCTTATTTTTTCTCAAATAAAAATGTGCTCAATTCTTTTGAAAGACACAAAGGCTTAAACAAGTCTCTGATTCCTCAAGTGGGGGACTCACTTGTACTTTGGTAATAAAAAGAGTAAGTGCCTGGCCTTCAGTTGATTCAACAATAGGAGTAAAGAAGTTTGCTGGAAAGCAAAAAATAAGAAAAAAGATTCAGTGAGTCATTCATATTTGACCAAAATGATTTTTTTTTTAAGTTAAAATAACACATTTCCTTCAGAAATCTCGGTGTTAGGCTGTCATAATTTTGTGCTTAATTTGGGAAGGGCACTGTTGATGCAGAAGGAAATGAAACCTCCTCAGCAGCCAGGTTGTCTGTTTCTGTCCTAGTTTAGCCCCAGCTGGCAACAAAGTACCAACCCCCATATCCATCTCATGGTGGGGTGCAGAGAACAATCAGAAGAATATGTGGGTGGAGATAGTATAGTTATAATTTGAAATAATTTAAAATATAATAATAGTCATAATAAAAGGGAGAAGGGAGGAATAAAACTGAGGGTAAGCACTGCTCAGCAACAGCCAAAACAGTGGTGAGTTGTCCAACAGTATTCTTACCCCAAATCCCCAAAACACAGCACTGTACCAGCTACTAGGAAGAAAATTAACTCTATCCCAGCCAGAACCAGTTTGGGTCACCACAGTATAAGATATTAAACTATTAGAAAGTGACCAAAGGCAACCAAGATGGTGAAGGTCCTTGAGGTGAAGCTGTGTGAGGAGGGGCTGAGGGCCCTTGGTCTGTCCAGCCTGGAGGAGACTGAGGGGAGACCTCACTGCAGGTCCAGCTTCCTCCTGAGGGGAAGAGCAGGGGCAGGCACTGATCTCTGCTCTGTGGTGACACTGACAGGACCCCAGGGAATGGCCTGAAGCTGTGTCAGGGCAGGTTTAGGTTGGATATTAGAAAAAGGTTCTTCCCCCAGAGGGTGGCTGGCACTGGCACAGGCTCTCCATGGCAGTGGTCACAGCACCAGCCTGGCAGAGCTCAAGAAGGGTTCAGACAATGCTTTTAGGCACATGGGTGACTCTTGGGAATGATTCTTTGTAGTGCTAGGAGTGGGACTCAGTGATCCTTGTGTGTTCCCTCCAACCCATCTTATTCTGTGATTCAGTTTTTTATGCCAGACTAAAAAAGAAAAGTAAACCCAGGATGTTTATTATCTGTAGGCATCTGTCCAAAAATACTTGCACCTTTCATGTTATGAACATCTGGCACAGAGGCATACGACAGCAAGCAGTTTAGGAAATGCTGGATTGGTATCAACTCCAAGGAAATCTGTCAACTACTTGGGGCAGGATTGGATGTGCACTTGTCTAATTATCTTGGACAGCAGTAAAAGCCATGCATCTGATCCTGCCTGTTAACAGACAGCAGGATAGAGTTAGGCAGGTAGACAGAGCATCTAGACAGGTCTTAAAAGAGAGGGAAAATCTCACAAACATTAAGTTTAGATGCCTGTTGCTTGTGTCTGCAACCCACCTTCAGTGGATGCTTTGACAAATAGGCTTCAAAGCTGTCTAAGAACAAAAAGTGAATGTTTCAGAAGTACTTGAAATCTAATTTCAAATATTAGTTCACAAATACTAATTAATGTTCTTTCAATCTAAAGAAATTCTGTTAATGGAGTGCTTAAGACTCTAAATCCTTCAAGGATGTTATAAGCACATTTTGACATGGAGAGAAATAAACTCCACGTTTTCAGGCAGCTGAAATAGAAAGTCTGCAAAGATGGACAAGAAGCAGAGATATTGAAATGAATATTTTATATTACTAGGAAATCAGAATTTACCCAGTTTGCTTTTCAGAATTTTGAGAATTGTCCTGGTGAGCATCCACTTGCTCTGAAGAAAATAGTGTTTATTTAATGAGGGATTGTATAGGACTTTTAGATTTTAAAACCCAAACAACCTATTAGAGTGGAATCAGTTCGTTCCTTGCTTTTGTAATCTTTTAGAGGTTTACAAAAAATAGTCATAAACTGCATTTTAGGACTTAATGTAATTTGCTTTGGCTTTCTTGATACTTGAAGGACTCTTTGTTTAGGAAGTTAGAAAGATTTCATCCCAAATAACGAGTGAATTAATACAATAAAAAGCCAATCCAATAACTGTGCTCTGTCACTCCAGGCCAATATATCCCATCAGAAAAGCCTGTTTCACCCAAGGTGAAAGTGGAGGAAGGTAAGTTGATGACAAATAACAAAGTACTGATATTGCTGGAGAGCTGACAGCTATGACTGAAGGTCATTACCATGACATTATCATTATCTGGGCAGGATTAAATTAAGTCCAGAACTAATTATGTTGTCCTTTCCAGAAATAGTCCAGAAATACTTCTGGTAAATGTCAAAAATACAGTTCAATATTATGATGTTTGGAGCTTGACACTCAGTAAGGGGTGCATGTGATTGTGCAATCATGATATAGTAAGTGGAAAGGAAGCCAGTAAAGAGGAGCAGTATCAGAATATTTCATAGTCCTCCATCTACACATGCCAGTAAAACTCAACTGGATAGATGCAGCCAGACACTGCATCCCACATCTTGTGTCTTCATCCTTTTGAGAAGGGAAAGAACTGTTTTTACGTCTTCTGCCAAAGCTAAGTTTTCCAAGCTTCAAGCCTTACTTTCATATATCCTTTCTTTCCAACTTGCTGTAGTTAAAGTACTTTGAAAAATATTTCTCTTCAAAACATGTCAGACAAGTGTACTTTTGTAATCTGTCCTTTCAACTGTCATTTTTCAATCTTTTTTATGTGTATTTGTCCTTTTTCTGTGTGTATATTTGTGTGTTTTTTCTTGGCTATTCAGTATTTTTATGCTATGCCTATGCCCATCTCGATTATTTGCTCTGCTTTCCTGTTTACCTACATTGGTCTTTTCTCAGTGTTACTGCCTTTATTGCTACTTGCCAGAAGCATAGCTGAATTTATCTTTGAACAATTTCAATTTCTTTTCTGTTGCTCTTCCTGTCGTGCTTTATACCTTCACATTTCTTTTGGCTTCACTCTCTACCCACAGTGTGTTGTGCTGAAATACAACATCTTTCTTTACCTCTAGTTTAGTTTCGGTTTATTTATGGATACAAACACAAGTATTTTACAGGTGTTGTTTGAAAGTTACCCCATCTGTTCATCTTAGTGATGGGATTTCTGGGATTTAAGCCCAATTTACTTTCTAAGGAAGTGCCTTGCAGAGATGCCTCAGTTATTCCTGTAGTCATCAAGCTGGGTGGCAGTCAAGGCAGGTTTGTTCTTTCCCCTATTTCTAGTCAAGTTTATGCCTCTCTTCTCTCACTTTGTGCCCTTCTGTGAAATCCTTGCCATCATCTTCAGTTCTCTTTTTTTTTCTTTCTTATATCTCTAGCTGAAAATTACATTTATATTTTTATGTTTGGACACCTCTTTATTTTTTATGTGAATAAGAATCATTTGTGGGCAGGACTGTACACAGAAAAGACAAAGAAATGTGAAGAAATGGATCAGCTGCTTTTGCTCCTGGGCCTAGAGACCAAAGAAGTTGTGCTGAGGAAGATGGGTGGGGAATGAGTAAAAGAGTGTGGAAGTACAGTGGGAATGGGAAGGAGTTAGTGAATGGCTCTGTGTTTTATGTGCTCAGGAGAGTGCTCCCTGGTATGACTGCAGCCCAACAGGTACCCAGCCATCCTCTGAGGGAAGAGCTTTTTCCTGACATCCAACCTCAACTTGCCCTGACACAACATCAGGCCATTCCCTGGGGTCTTGTCAGTGTCACCACAGAGCAGAGATCAGTGCCTGCCCCTGCTCTTCCCCTCAGGAGGAAGCTGGACCTGCAGTGAGGTCTCCCCTCAGTCTCCTCCAGGATGGACAGACCAAGGGCCCTCAGCCCCTCTTCACACAGCTTCACCTCAGGCCCTTCACCACCTTTGTTGCTCTCCTTTGGACACTCTCTAACAACTTCGTGGGTTTTTTTGTATTTTGGCACCCAAACCTGTCCCAGCCCTGGCGGTGAGGCCGCCCCAGCCCAGAGCAGAGGGGACAATCCCTCCCTTGCCCGGCTGGCCATGCTGGGCCTGGTGCCCCAGGACACGCTTGGCCCTCCTGGCTCCAGGGCACTGCTGGCTCAGATCCAACTTTCCATCCACCAGCACCCCCAGGTCCCTGTCCCTGGCGCTGCTTTCCAGCCTCTCATTCCCCAGTCTGTCTGTACAGCCAGGGTTGTCCCATCCCAGGTGCAGAATCCAGCACTTTCCCTTGTTGAACTTCATGTTTTTGCTTTATAAGACATTGTTTAAACTTGTAATTCCTTTATAAACATAAAAGATGGGGAAGTGAAGAGAAAAAGCAAATACTCTTCACTTTAAAATGGTAATATTGACAAACTCCTAGTATTCTTCATCTCTGCAATTTTGTATTTTGATTAATGTCTATATGAAAACAACCTGTGTGCTGAGCTGACTCTCAGTATCAGCAGTCTTGGGGTTCTGATGCCCACAGTGCAGACCTTATGTAGTTCTTTAATGGATTTCTTCAGATGAAAATATAGTTAATCACCCAATAATGTGAAATCAAAAGCTTCCTATAATTTCATGCCCTTTATCAAACAGGAATTTATTCTCTGACCTTGAGAGACACAGAGATGGGGAGCAAGAAAGCAAAATGCAAACCCACTCTGTCACTGTGCACCTTGTGCCTCCTTGCTATAATAAAAGCCAGCTGCAGTTCAGTGGCTGACAAAGGAGAAGCCAAAGCCTGCATGCCCTGTAGCATCTCTGGAAATGTATAAGAGGTATGGGGATTCTTTGCATCTCCTCCGGACCTCGGTGGTGTATTGGAAGCTGTCTCTTTCTGGGCTATAGGGCCTCTGTGTTTGCAGGGTTTAAATGCTTAGAGCCACCTGAAGCTGTGAGACAGAGACTTGCATCACTACGATGCACTGCTCAGAGTAACAGGAGATACAATATTGTCCCGAGGCCTTTCCATGCTTGTTGTATTGTTTTGCACTCAGGCATGTTCATTTTTTACTGGAGTGTTGTCTTTGCCTTTTGGTTATGTTGCTGGCTTGCCGCACTAAATGCGTGTTTACTTTTTTCTCAGCTCTTGCCTCTGTCCTTCTGTGTCATGTTAATATCTGTCTTAATTTTACTCCAGATGTCTCTCATGAGTTATGTGCCCCTGTATACATCCATTTGTCAGTCTGTAAAGAATCACTCAAAAAGCCAAAGAAACCCTGCTGATTGTTAAACATATGAGACTTCTTTTGTCTTTCAGTTTGCCCTATTCAGCTGTAGACAATGTTCCTTACTAACAGAGTGAAGTTCTTAGTGCAGAGGGATTGGAGACCTTAATTGTGTGATGTTCTTGTCCAATGAAGAATAATTTAGCTAAGCAAGTATTTCTGGGGTTTTTTTTAATCACTGTTAACACTAGGAGTATGCTACATTAAGCTCCTTAAAGTTGTTTTTCTTTATTGTATATAAAAAAACTCCCCTACCTATTTTGTAGTCAAATTATGTGTTTGTTCTAGAACAGCAAGACACATTTTTATGCTTGATTGTTTGCATACCCTTCAAATAATATTGCTTGTATGCTTAATACAAGTCTTCTCCATACTGGTGCACAGTTAACTTATGTTTAATTTATAGTCTTGGTCAATTTATAAACAGAGAAAAAAATAAACAGCAGAAAACAACCCTGGACAGTCTCATTAAGCTGGTGAAAGATGAGATGAAAAAGTCAGTGATCCTTTGCCAGAAAATCTTGAAGAAGCACGCCCAGTCCCAGCAGAGTCTGGTTTCTTTTGGCTTTATCAGTCTCAGTCACTGTCTCTCCCAGCAGAAATGTGTTTCCTTTGGCTCCAGCACTGCCCTAAGTCCTCAGGAATAATTATACCGGTGTTGCATAAAATGTGGGGAGGCTAGAAGGAACCAGTAAGATAAATATGGGTGTTTTCGGTGGGTTTTAAATATTTAACAAGTTAATAAAAAAACTACCCATTCAAATTTTGTAATGGAACTTAATGTTTTTGCATAGTAAAGAAAAAATTGCAGTTATGTTACTAAGTACAGTGTGTTATTTTTTCCATTATAATGTGAATTTGAGTCCATTTACTTTCCTAATTGTATTTTGCAGTCTTCATTGATCTACCCCAGCAATAAACCAAACCCTAGTTAAATGATGTTGGCGAAAAACTTTTAATTACCTCTTTCAGAATAATTTCTAAACTGTAACTTTTTTTTTTTTTCCAATCTTTATCTTCTTTTGAAGTCTGTTCTACAGCCTCTCTGAACCTTAGCACAAAATATATTAATACTAGACAATTTGGTTTGAGTTATGATTTATTTGAAAGCACTCAGTAATTATGATTTTTCTGCATTTAGAATTTAATTGAGATCAATTTTTTTTTCTTCAATATTAAACATTGAAACATATCTGTGATCCATATGGTCTTTGGGTCTTGGTAGGTGTTAATATTTGTAAATTTGGGATTATTAAATACCCATAATCATTTATTTTGAGTTGAGAAAAGTAAATAAGACTTACTACTTTATATAATGTTGGATTTCAATGAAAATAATAATAATAATAATAAAACAACAAACAAACCAAAAAACCTCCAGAGCTGGAAGTGCAGTATTTCCAAGAAACATTTAGGAAAATTGAGTTGTTAATCATCATTCTTATGATCTGTTGGGAGAGGAATTCTTATTCCTCCCTGACTGAGCATGATGCCATTATACTTGTTTTCAACTGATGTTAAGGGAAGTTTAAGTTGTCTGATACCTTCAAGAAATGCTCAACATCTCACTGACGGACACCATGTAAAAATAAGTGCTGTCTGATTACGTGACTTTTTATAAGCTGTTTTATGTTTCTTCCCACTTCAACATGTTTATTTTGCAACTCACTCTTAGTGACAAGTGTCTGTATATTCCCTCTCCTGAGCTCAGTCTGCCTGTTTTGGGAATTGAAGCTGTGCTGGTCACATCACTGTTCATTATTATGTATGTGTGCAATAACTGTGGCAAAATGATAAAGTTCAGTTCAACAAAGTTTTAGTTCAGGGCTGAATTCTCAGCTGCCTTTTCTTTAAAAGGCTATTTTGGGGAAGGCTATCTGACTTTGAGATAAAAAAATATTTTTAAGTCTTCATTTGAAAATGCATATTAATGCATTTCAGGTAAATATTACCTGAAATATCAAATGAATTTAATTTCTTCAATGATTAGAGATTTTTCTTTAGCTGCCGATCCAAAGGGAGCACAATAAGTATCAGTGGGAAAAAAAAGTATGAGTCAGTTAACATGCACATTCCATCTCCAGGAGAAGATATATCTGCTGTCTGATATTCATGGGATCTCTTGTTAGGATCAGAGATCTGTCATAGAGTGCAATCCTCAAATACTTGTCCTCATAAATCCTGCAACTTCTGGACAACAGGTTCTATGTAATGTAGATTTTTTTTATATACAAAATGAAAGCAAAAAGCTATTGAGGGATAGGAATAGCCCTATTTTCTCTCAGAGGAAAAAATACACTGTGTATGGTGGCTTTTTACCTGGTAAGGCTTTGACCTGTTTTATGATGGAAATTTTTACAAGAAAGGGTGATGATGATGCTACTGGAAACCCAAATTGTATTTCAAGGTGTAAATTAAAATTAAATTGTGATTAAAATATCACAATTTCCCAATAATTGTTTCCCCTGTGTTTCAAGTACCTTGGAAATAGGTGGGAAAGAAACTTTGACTGGGATGTGCTAAAGAGTTGTATATTGGATACATTCATGCTTCTGTGATCAAAGTGGAAAGAGATGGCCTTGATGAGAAGTGAATGCATTGGAGTATTCAAGGTTTAAACTGGTACTGTCCTTGTTGAATGGGCTGAAGAGTTTCTGTCACAGGAGAGCAGAGAGAAGGGAGCTCCTGAGTGTACAGAGGTGCTCTTTATCTTTCACCCAGTCTGTGCTAAGGGATGGAACCAGTCTTTATAGAGCAGTTATAATACTGCTCTACAGACCTCTGTAGAAAATGAAGTCTCTAATATATTTACAAGCTGATGTTTTTGCTTTCAACATAGTAACTCTTTCTAGGAGGATGTTTTTGAGTAGAATCATAGAGGTTGGCAAAAATAGAGCTGCACAGTTTGTCATTCAAGGGCTAGAAAAAATTCCTGTTGGATTTTGTGGCAGAAAAAAATAATGCTGAATCAAACCTGGATTTGTAGTCTCGTGCAGTTAACCATCAGGTATTTTACTTTTGGCATTTGATGTTTTGAATCATTTAAATTGAATTTACTTCAATAGTTCTCTCCACTGAGAAATGCCCTTGTATCTGTCAAGACTTAATTCTTTAAAAATATTAACAGCCCCTCCCAGTGGGGGCTCTTTAAAGTGTCAAATGCCAAATTCTACGCTTTCTTCACATGGGAAGTTATTTTTAAATTGATAGTATGCTCCTGCCTGCTGCTTCTTAAGTTTAATGCAGCTGTTACCATGCTGGCGCCACCTGTAATCTCTGCATTGCCATTGCTTTCTTTATGAATCTCTTCCATTACTGCAATTCTCTTCATTAATTCTGATTATGTTTTGTATTTTCAAAAAATACATTTATAAACCACCTTATTTATCTGCCTGCAAAATTAGTTTGTTGTGCACTTAAGAAGTTAATGGTGGCTACAAGCAACAAATGCTGCTTTGCAGTCCGGTGCGCCTCTAGCTCAGCTTTCAAGTCCAGGTTCCCACTTTTCCTCTTCCGTGGTGATATGGCTTTTTATGAGGCTTTGTACTAATTAAGCAAGTGAAGATGTAACTTTTAAGAGTTTACTTAGGTAGGGAGGGCGATGGTGGACCTCTGTATCCATGGATACTCTCTTGTCCAGGGACTCAGCTCAAGATAACGTCGGAATTGAAAGTCAACACATCTCATCTGCACTATCATTACTGAAGTGTTTGCAAAGACATGATCACTGTTAATTTAGAAGATTTAATTTAAAATGGAGGAATTAAGGTTCAAAAGGCATATTTAGTGACTAAATTGCTTTAGAAGAGGTGAGGGCTCTCTCAATCTTGACGAGGCAATTTCATCACAATTTAAAAAGAGGCCAGCTAAATTTCTATGTACGTTACAGGGCATGGGCATCAGAGTATTTGAAAAAGATAAGTGCTAGAAATCTATTGGGAGGAGGACCATAGAACTGTCGGTAATTTAAGGCCCTAAATTTAGGACACTCTAATTAAAGCTGACTTTGTACCCAAAAATAGAAATCGTATTACAAATCTGTTTCATTGTATACTACAAGTATGCCACTTTATTTCTAGTAGATCAGATTTTTTTTTTCCTAAATTCAGCTAGTTTTGTTTAGCTGTTAGGAAGTGAAGGCAGAAATTTTTATGCCTTAAGTCCTGTTCTTTGTGTGTAAAACCTCCTTTTTTGACAAAACATTGTATTTCTTGTTATAAAATTCTGGCGATTGAAATAAGACTGTATGAACGTAAAATTTCAGGCCAGCTCAGACTGGGAGAATATATGAATGGAAGAAAATAGAAAGTAAGAGATTTTGTCAGTAATACAGTGTATATACATTTGAAAATGAGATGTAGCTTCTGAAAGGATTTGAAAACTATCCCTGGGTTCTTCAAGCGTAAGCCTCCAATGCCACCATGTATACTCTGTTTCATATCAGGGCAAATTGATTTTTCCATAAAGTAGCTTGTTTTATTTGTCTGGAGACCAGTTTTTACTTCTATAGTCTAACCTAGAGAAAAGAATCTATTTTCAGAGGCCCCAGTAATAAAAGGTACTAGAAATGTAACTGGTCTGATAAAGCAACATGCATTGAAATCTGTCTGTATACAATCTGTCTCTGACACTTGTAAAAGGATCGGAGTTACAGGAATAATGTTAATGAGACCTGAGGTTTTTATAGCACTGACTTTGTGAACTGAAAGCTTTTCTGCTCTGGGTTTGTTCCTCACCAGTGACTTTAAGTGACAGGGTCATAGGGTTGTTCTGCTGATGTGCTTTTCTGTGTTCATTAATTTAGATTGGTTTATGACTTCCATTTTTTCATATTTGTTCCCATAGTTCCTTATCTTTCCTGGGGGGGGAAAAAAAAAAGAAAGAGATTTTTTATCATTTGGTTTGTGGGGTTAATTTCACTTTTTAAATGGATAACTTGAGTTTTAATAATGTGAAACTAGAAGCATGAAGTGAAACTAGGTAGCAAAAAACATTGTTTTAAAAAACAAGCAAACTCTGCAGCTGACTTGCTGCAGTCTTTTAATGTGAATGGTGAAGCACCATCACTTGAGTAATGTTAAGATCATGAAAAAGCACTGGGGAGTGATCTTTTGATAAGTTTCCTTGACTGTATCTAGTGATGTTGCCTGCTTTCTCAATCCATAGTTGTCTTTTGAAATCTTCACTCTTGAATTACTTCTTTCTAAAAATAACCATACACATGAAAACTTTGCAAAGACCTGAGGTAAGGTGGAGAACAGAGGGAGTTGGCTGCACCTTGTGCAGCAGAAGTGGCCTGTGCTTCTGTGATGCCATATTTCTTTACCTGGAGTGCATAAGGATTGCTTCTGGAGTATCTGAACGATGAAGGGAATTTAACCCCATGACCTGTGCACTCAGAAGTGTACACAGTCCTGGGGAGCAGGTCCTCACCTGCTGTGGTGTTAATACTCCTGTCTTTGCCTCTTGATTTGTACTTTTGTTTTATTTATCTTGCTTGTCTCCAACTCTGGATGAAACTGATTTCTCGTGAGGATGTGATGGCTGCCACAGAGGAGGGGGTGAGTGCCCACAGTGACCTGAGTGGAGTCAGAGGCTGGAGTCCCTGTGGGCAGTGGGGAGCTGAGGTTCCCTAAGGAATATTTCTAACAGTAGTGAAGCAGCCTTTTAAAGAAAGGAACTGCAAGGCTTTTTTTGTGTGTGTGCATCCTAGTTTTCTCAGTATGTCAGGCATGCTCAGAGTTTAATGCAATTATCAGGCTGAGCCTGGAGAACACGAGTGTGATGGAAAGAAGCATTTGTCTGCCTCCTCACCCTGAGTGAATGGAGTCTTGATTTCTTCTGCGACACTGTCAGGCCATGTTCTCTTTCTGAAGACATCTAATGTACAGTGAGTTTTACAGAAAATGTTTTAATGCACTTGAGTTCTTGGTAATGGACCTTGCCCAGTGGTTTTCAAATGTGATGTGTAAAACTTGGAAACACTGTATAACTTACACACTGCAGTACTTTATCCTCTTTTTGCTGCTTATAGTACACTTACATTGTTGCACTTATGCAAGAATATAAAAGTATGGCCTAATTTCTACAGGGGCATAAATGGACTCCTGATTCTTTCTTCTCAACCTCTTTGGCCTTTAGTTTTTCTCTGATAGCAGGGGAGGGCTTTCTTTGGGTGTTTTGTTTGTTTGTTTTGGGTTTTGTTTGTTTGTGTTTGGTTTTGGTTTAATTACGGAAACTACTTCAGACGTACTTGTCAGACATAGATTGTAAAATATTACCTAAATCATTCAATTTATTGCAAGCAACTTCATAGAGATAAATCTAATGTTTAAATAAGTCAATAACTTTGATGGAAGTTCTTAGATGAAAGTTTCACATTTTTCTGTAAAACCAACCAATAGTCTTGTACATGTAACATTTTGATTGCATGTGATAGACCTACAGAACCTGTACCTCTGAAAGGAACTATTCATTCTTTTCACTATGCTAAATATTATGATATTTAAAATAAAAAAGCAAATGGCTTCTCTGGACATAAAATTTAGTTACAAACCTGGTTACTGTTGTTTTTTTAACTTGAAAGTGGAATAACAACATTTAGTTTCCTTTTAAGCATAAATTAACATAGTTGTTTGTACCAGTATGTTTTGAGTTGTGTATTTGGGAAACATCCAAATAAAGTTCTGAAGGGACCATACACTTTTGTTAGTCACCAATTTCTCTAACATAGCCATTTTTTCTGTATTTGTGAAAATAAAATGGAATCTCCAGCACAAAAACCCTTCATTGGAGTAATTTAGTACAAGGAGCTAGAAAATGCTGTTCCACAGTGGGATAAACTCATAGGAAATGTCGTGAAGATAAATGATGGGATTGTTCTGGTCAGTAAGTATATTCTGTACATAAAGGACAATGAAGACCATAATCCAATTTGGCTGGCTTTATCCAATTTGAGGCAGTTCTTTAAGCAAAAACATCTAAATGTTGTTTCATTGGAAGCAAATGAAAGCTTAAAGTAACTGTAAATTTTTTTGCCCAAATTCCTGTGTGAGGTGAGACAATAATTTACCCAAGGATGGTGCCAAGTCGTTTTCTTCCTGTGGCATGTTTAGGGCTTAAGTTCCACTTCTGAGAGCCATTTTAAATGTATTGTTTGCACAAGGCACTCTGCCTGAGTAGAATTGAAGGAAAAATTTAAATTTGGACTGTTTTGGAACTTTATGGAAAAATCAGTAGTCAAACCAGACATGAAATATCTTCTGAAAAAACCCTGAACTTCACTCTTTGGATTTCCCATAAACTAACATTTGTTTCTTTCCATTGAGCATGACACTGCAAATAGAGCAGCAGCTTCCAGAGCATTGCTTTTATGAAGATCTAATGGCCTAATGAATAAGTAATATGGCATCTTGTAAAGCTACTGCCTGTTCATCATGCATCCATATTATGGTAACAGATTGTAAATTAAGAAATATGTTGTTTCTTTATCTGTTCTGTCTGTTTGTGGTTGTCCCATAAGGATAACTGATGGTTCTTCATATCAGGCTTCAGTCATTTGGTAAGAGAGGCTGTTTGGCAGCAGCACGAGTCCTTAGGACACCTTGAGCCTACTGTGATATGAGAGGAAGATCTCTCTGAATTAACACCAAGTTCAACTAGGAAAAAAAAAAATGGGCATTTAATTTGAGTAGTGCTCTGTAGAAAAAATTAACTGGCTAATTAATACTGTTCTGGTGTCTATAGTCAGACTGTTTGTTTCGGAGTTTGAATCGCTGTTTTTTCTTGAAAGTAAATTAGGGGGGCAATAAAAATGGCCAAATAGCTGAAAATAATAAATTGTATCCATAAACAGTAGAAAGTTTGTCACTTTCCTTGTCAAAGTCTAACATTCCTGACAAAGTCATCCTCTTCATCTGCTTGAAAATGTGATGATCAAATACATTAGGTGCAAATTAAGCATGTCAGCATCACTCCTTAAAAGAGCTCAGAATTGAGAGTGGGACACAGTGCTGCTTTTGCATTTCAAGAAAGGGGCAACAGAAATGTTGTTCTACCTCATGCACTTACTTGTGATCATTATACTTTTAAGTCATTCTTGTGTTTACTATATTGTCCAATATTGAATGGTTCACTCAAGAAATACCATGCTGCTTCTCTTACACCTTTATCCTATGAACATTAAAGTTTTTTTTAATAATATTTGAAATATAGTCCCTTCAGTTTTCTCACTCTAAACAGTTTATCTTGGGGAGATGGGGTAGCAGCAATACTTAAAAATTATTACTCAAAACCATACCTGTATATTCTTAATTGAAGCAATTTTGTTTTCCAAAACCAGACTAAAATACAGCTACACCCTCCTGAATATGCTTTTAAAAATATTAAAGTTTTATCTCATTTAAAATCTTACATGATAATTTTCATTATTTTAATCACAGATGCTTTCTGAAAGCAATTGATAATAATGACATTATCCAAGGATGTTAACACACTATATCTCACCTAGGTGGGAAAGATGAAAAAAAGAACAAAAGAGATCTCAGTTACTTCAGAGAATAACAGCTTATAAGCTGATTTCACTGATGTTGAAGGACAAATTCACTTTAATTTTAGTTGCCTAATATTGTAACACATAATTTGCCTGACAGTCTTGCAGCTGCTGTTGTGTGTAACCATTGCCTGGAAAATGAAGGCGTTTCATCCTGCTTTTGTAACAATGAGATATGCACAGCTTGACATCATCTTCATAATCATGACCCTTTTTGTCCAAGAAGGGAGAATTGTGTTAAAAGAATGGTGGCACCCTCTTTTTTCTTGTCTTGTCAGTCAGTAATTTTTGAGTTGTTTTCCTTCCATGCCTAGGAGCAAAGGAAAGCATAATACATGGGAAAATCAAACATGGTTTTTCTGCTTCAGGCTGTAAGAGATTGATACATGTTAATTTTGGGTGCAGTTGTAGCTGTTCAGTAGTATTACCAGCAGTGAGGGTTTTTGTCTTCATTCAGCATGGTCTTATTCCTGAAGTCAATTCCCTTGTTTCAGCTGAGGTGGATAGAAGTGATATTGCTGTCTGTGATGAAATGAGACAGCTGTTTCTGGGAGCTGCAGAAATGGTTGATGAAATGCTTGCAGGTACATTTTGTTTGTTCTTCATTTTATTTAGGGTTTTTTTAGCCATTCAGTTTTACATCAATAGTTCTATAGAGAGAAGAAATACAAAACAGGAAAGGAGCTTTCCAGGTATGCATTCTACCTTCTGTTCTATAATGTATTACCTGTTGGGATTCTCTTGTTTGGCTAGAATCAAATACCAACCCAGCACCCACTCCTTTAGTTCTCCAGATTCCCCATGTACTTGAATATGTAGGCATCATTTCTACATGAGAACTTGGAAAAATGCTTCCTAATCCACTGTGACACCAAGCCTATCCTATTTTACAGAAGGGGTGGGAAACTGATGGAATAGTTGGTGGGGTATTGGCAAATCCTTTTTGTGTTGCCCAGCTCTCTGTACCTAGAATACTGGATGGCAGGCAAGGGAATAGCTGAAGGACCAGCTTAAATACAAAGGTCTCAAGAATAGTTTTCAGAAACAGAAATCTGGGGTTTTATTGGTGGATTAGCCTGCCTGGGGGAAAGGGGACATCTGAAATCTTTGTAGCTCTGAGTTAAGCAATTTCCTGCTCTCTCCGGGGAGTTTTTCCTGTTGGTAAGGAAAATTATATATAATGGGTTTGTTGTGTTTATGAGTCATATATCAGTCATACTCTCACCTCTTCACACTAGAGATGCATTAATGTTCAGCCTGTTAAAGTAATAAAAATTCAGCTGGGTGTTTAAATTGATCCAATTGTCTGCTTTTATTCACCTGTGTATCCTCATCAATTAAACATTGTTTTAAGACATCTGTTGTCATGCTGGCCTTAAGCCAAGCCAGTATTAAACCTTCCAAAGGCTGAAGGTGCTGAAAAAGCTTTTTACACACATTTCTTCCCTTATATCTAACAGGGATAATTTTGGAAACACGGCTTTCCCTTTCTTTAGTAAGAAAACTTCCTCCCTTGGGAGATACCTAGCATATCCTTGAAAGACCAGATAAATTATAGATTCAAATTCCTGGGAATTCCCCAAATTGCCATGCTTAAATCACCATGCTTACGCCAAAATTTATGTAAATAGTGAAGTGTGTGTACATAGGTATTTTGATTAGTGGTGACATGAACAGAGAGGAAGTAGTCTTACTGTGTTGTCTTTATTCTTTAATTATAGAGCTGTGATAAAATATGTTAAGGTAAAGAAGTGTATTAGAGTAAGCTGTCAAAACAAAGTAAAAAGAATAAAACCTACTTGCTTCATAATCTCTAGTGAAATGGAAATCGCTTTTAAAAATACTTAATTAGACCATGGCCCAAAAGGTAGCTATTGTAGTGCGTGGAGTAAAAAAAAAAGTTAAATACATGCTTTTTAATCCTCCAAGAATTTAATTGCTAGTAGGACTGTGTTTTGTTAATATTTCTATCACTCCTGAAAAGGCTTGAAGAAGACCTGTATTTTAAGCAAAAGTATTTAGTCATTTGAGGGGAATTACTTTCAGTGCCTAAAGCTAAGGCCATTTTTTATAAGATCAGCAGAACACAATTTATTTAGCTTCAAGGCACTCTGCCCTGGTTTTTAGAGGACATGTCAAATTAGCAGGTTTTTTGTGCTGTATTGTCTCTGGTCTGCTGTGCTTGATCATCAGAGTGTATCCAAGAGCAGGATGGAGCTGTGCTGAGCCTGGGGGCAGAGAGTGCCCCTTTGGTCTGTGCTCCCTGGTACATGGGGGAAATGCTTCCTCTGGCCTCCCTCCTAGGCTGAGCTAGCTGAAAATACTCAGAAGAGGTTTTTGCTGTGAAACAGTTTGTGTTTGGCAGAGCTCAAGGGATGAAAGTATCTTTCCTCTTGCCCTTGAGAGTTTTGGTTGATGTATCCTGACCTGAAGGCACAGTGCAGCTTGTCTGTGGTAGCTAGGGAATTGGTATGTGTGCATTTCAGGGTAGATTAAAAAAGGTCAACTCTTCTGAATTATTTAAGTTTTATTTGTTTTGATTGCTCTTATCTGTTATTTGGAGTTTTAGTGAAGTCACATAAGCTTGTATGTGGTGTAATCATAGGGGGTTCCTGGGCCTTCAAGGATGTCTCACCTTCCTTGAGGGAAACACCTACACTCATTTCTGATTTGGGGCTTCACCAGCAGTCCTTGCTGTCACTTTCTTCCATATTTTCAGCTACTGTGACTTCCAATATTGTGAATGGTCCTGGATACTCTGTTACGATTAATTTGAAAGCAGTTTGGCAGAAGCAGGAGGGCACCTCTGCAGATCTTCTGGTCCAACTCTTTGCAAAGAGCAGAGTCAGCCAAGAGCAGGGCAGTCAGGGCCACATCCATTTGTGCTTTGAATGTCTTAAATCTAGTGATAGACTATTTTCACTGTATTAAAAAAAAAAAAAGTCAAATATTCTGTTTCTGTTTGTACTGGTTGCTCCTCTGGTCCTGCTTCTGGGCACCACTGGGAAGTCTGTCTCTATCATCTTTACTCTGTCATGTATTCACATGCCTCCTGTCTTCACTCTGTTTATGTCACCGACAGACTTGCTATGGGAGCTCTCCACCCCTCACCCAGGTCACTAACAGAAGTATTTAATAGTTCTGGCCCCAGTATCAACCCCTGGGATACACCACTGATGCTGGGTTTCAGCTGAACATTGTCCTGCTGGTCACAACCCTTTGACCTTGCATTTAACTCAGTTTTTATGTGACCTTATTTTATTTATCAGGTCACCTCAGTAGGTCATCTCCAAGTGTGTTAGCAATGTTGAAAGCTGTGCCAAAATAAACATCTTTTGTTCCCCTCTCATCCAGTTAACCAGTCATTTCACCACAGAAATTAGGTTGCTCAAGCATGATGGTCTCTTCATGAATTTTTGCTGCGTGCATCCAGTCCCCTTCTTGTCCCTGTCTTTCAAATGTGTTTGGTGATGGATTCCAGGATTATCATTCCATGTTTGTCCCAGGGATCAAGGTGAAGCTGAGTAGCTTATGGTTTTCATCCTCCCTACCATTGTGGAATTGAGGAGTATAGGATTTCTTTCTTAGAAACCTCTTCTGGCTAGCAAGGCCTGTCAAAGACTGTGCAGAGTGGCCCTACAATGACATTGGCCTATTTCCTCAGCACTCAGGAGTGACACCCATCAACTCCTATGAACTTGTATCTCTCCATCTAGTTTAAGTGGTGTCCTAGCTTGATTTTCCTCCATCAAGGAGGAGACTTATTCTGGACTTCCCAGCTTATCTCAGAGATGTGTGATTACTGAGTGCCACAGCAACCAGTAAAGACACAAGTGAGAAAGGTCTTGGGCAGTGTCCTTTGCCACGGGATCACCTCTTCCATTCAGCAGCAGACCTACATTTTCCCCAGTCTTCATTTGCTGCTTGTTGTACCAAACAAGATCTTTTCTTGTTGCCCTTTGTCACTTACTGGATTCAGCTCTGGGCTGGTTTCCCTAATATTGTCCCAGCATAGTCGGACAGCATCTGCATTTTCTTGGGTCATCTGCCCCTGCTTCAACTTCTGTACACTTCTCTTTCATGCCTGGCTCTTGTCAGGAGCTCTGTTTTAATTTTTACATATCTCTTGCTGGCTTTTGCTTGTTTCTTCTTTGTTGGGATGGATGGCTCTTGAGTTTAGAAAAGGTAATCCTTGAAAATCAACTAGCTTTCCTGAAGTCCTGTTCCTTTTGGGCATGTGGGATTCTTCCAGGCAGGTTTCTGGACAAGTCAAGGTCTGCTTTACTCAAGTCCAGGGTTGTAGTCTGGTTATTTGCCTTCTGCATTTCTCACAGGCCCCTCACCATGTCATGGTTTCTGCAGCCAAGGCTGCCCCAGCTTTCACATTCTCAACATATTCTTCCTTGCTTTTAATTATCATGTTCAACAGAGTGTCTCCTCTTGTTGGATTCATTCTCAGCATGTCAGGAAATTATCACCAGTATGCTTCAGAAGCTCTAGAATCTGAAAGTTAAGAAAAAAAAAAAAAAAAAAAAAAGGAAAGCAGGTCCTCATTTATTTCTGGAGTTCACAGTTCTCTCTAAAGGACAGTAGCTGTCATTGCCATTACAGGTCTTGAAGCAAAGTCCCTAGAATTATCTAGTAAGATCTAAGGAGAGTCAATCAATGAGATTAATGACTTCACAGATACTTTCTGGAAGACTATGAACTCCAAAGTGTTGTATCAACTTGGAGTTCTTACCTATATACTCTAATAGCTGTCAATAGTAAGCTCTAAGAGAGCTCCAGGAGGATCTCTCTTAACATAAGAACATAACAATTCTTTCTTTTGATTAGGACTGAACAAGTTGCTCTTCTTAAACAGCACTTTCCTTTAGGCCCTCTTATAGCTCCAACAATCAATGATCAATTTATTTTATTTATCATCCTATTAAAAACAAATAGATGTTCTCATTATCTCTATTTTTTTTCAATAAGCTGTGAGGTTTTCTACTTTGTGGAAGCTATTTTCCAAGATTAATTATAGCTTGTGTAAAAAGATTTCCTTCATTAATTTAAAATGTCTGCTTTCAGATTCATTGATTGGCCTTTGCTCTTGCATTAGGAGGCAGAGCAATTAGAAGTGCCTAATTTGCGTTTTCTCTTCCATATGTTATTTTGTGCACCTTTATTCTGTCTTCTATTAATCATCTCTGCTGTAAGCTGAACTTTCCCCATCTTTTGTGTATTGCATTGTTGTCAGATGCAGTAAAATCAATGCAAGCGGAGTGGTTTCAGATGGTTACATTGTAAGTTCATTTCATAAGGGTTTACCTTGTATCAGGAATAACAATTTGTGAAGCATTTAGTTGAGTGTTTATTTCAGAATGACTGGAGAGATACTTTACATGAGTAGTTCCTGCAATTATTGTTGTAAACAGAACAATGATGCTTCCAATGTATCTACAATGACCAAATCTTAAAATGTCTACTAATGCTCATTTAATTATTTGGCATCTCATATTGCCCAGTAAATTCCAAATGTCTCTTTTCTAACTAATCTAAAAATGACTTCAGTTGACTGTTTCAATAATAGGAGGCAATTGTGTATGTTATTGATAATTTGATTTATTCACTTACCCGATTACTCTGTATCTAAGCAACTGAGCCTGCAACAAGGTATCTGATTTACAGAGGAGTGATCAGTGGCCTGTTGTGTGTTTGTGTTTATTAAAACACTAGCTTCCTCAGGAAAAGCAGGTATGTGTATGTATAGATTTCTTAGAATCTTCCAGACGTGGTTCTTTACACGTGATTCTGCCGCTGGAAGGTGGGGTAGCAGCTTTTAAATGTTAAAATGACATCTTTACATTAGCATCTCAAACTGGTGTTCAGCAAAAGGGAGAACAACCAAGTTCTTTCAGCCTCTCTCTAAGTTCACTTGTTTTTCACTAGCAAAAAGCAGGTTAAAAGGTGGATCCTTTTCCATACAGAAAGAAACAAACAGGAGCAATTTTACTTTTTTTTTGTTTTTTGCAATGTATGCTGTGGAAGAGAAATGAATGTTACTGTTTTCCTCTCCCAAAGTGTCTTGGGTGTTTTAAACCTGACATTATCAATGGAAAATACACTTGTCTGAATAAATTCATTGTGTGAGAGAAAAGAAGAAGAAATGAGAAATTACTTTTCAAAACTACTAAGAATATTAGCTCAAATAATTGTCCACATTTGAGATTAACACTTGTGTTTTCCTATTTCCAATGAAAAGGAACCCAGAAATATTTGACACCTTAGGCTGGGCCTTATGCATATTCAGAGTGTACACAATTTATACATCTGTGTTTCAAAGGAGACAGAAAAATTTAGTTATCACTTCAGACATGTTCTGGATGCTGTGGGCTGTCACCACCAGGGAAGTAAAGACAGATCACATTACTAGAAAGATCATGCACTGGGGTCTTATGCTTCACTTTAAAGAGTTTTATTGTCGTTATTGTTTTAGTTGTTTGTTTGTTTTTGTTTTTTGGTTTTTTTTTTCTCCCCACAATTTCCAACTAGAAGCAGAAATAACTGTGTAAGTAAGGATGTTGCTCCTGTTTTAACCAGCTTCAATTGTGTGAATTATTTCATCATGTCATTTATGAAAAGTTTGATTTTTAGTGGCATATATTGGATTATATTATTAGAAATTTTAGTATCGTAGGAAGTGATACTGTAGAAAGCATATTTTGAGCAGTATAGCAGTATACAGTAGTGGAGACCTTGCTTTTCCCAAAAGCCATTTTCAAGAGTGGTTTTCCTGAGAATACAGCCATGAAGATGTTTCTCATTATCACCTTTACCTTGCTTCAGGCAAAGCTTTAGGATGCAATAGTGTGTCTGCTTTTTCTTCTTTTTTTTTTTTTTTTTTTTTTTTTTTTTTTTTTTTTTTTTTTTTTTAATGTTCAGTTATCTTATAAAGTTTCAGGAGAAAACTGAGCTTAAAAAACCTTCTTAGTAGACTGGTCTGAGATAGCAAGTTTTGGTGTTTCTTTGTGTGTTTTGTGGGGAGGTTTTTTTTCTTTGATTTTTCTTTGGACTGTGTGTTTGGGTTTGTTGGGGTTTTATGGTATTTTTTTTCCCCTTGCCCTCCCCTCTACATAACACCCCCTTCCCTATTGAAGAAGTGGAGGTGTGTGTTCTGGAAATGCTCTGGTAAATCAGGAATTTTGTGTTTCGCTGAGGTCTTTTTGTACCTGTAAGTCCTGATTTATACCTAAATTGCACTGCCTTGCATGTCTGGTTCCTCTGAAAAACCTTTTCTATAAATTTTAGGGGTTTGATTGCCCAGAGATACAGAGACAGGCAAATTGGTAAAAGCTATTGCTGAAAGACAGGAAAAGCAAGAAAGTGAACTAAATATTCAGTGTGTGTCATAACAAAACCATAGATTATGTAGTGTCTCTGTTCTCTTGGAGAAGTGTTTGGGGAATAAAGATGCCTATGAAATTTAATTATCTTGAAAAATGAGGAAGGAACTGGTGTGTCAATGGGGGAGATATTTACTTTCTGGCAGATTTTGCTCATTTTCAAGAGGGAGCTGACCAGTGGTAGTTCATGCATATCCCCTCACCCACATTTTTCTTTTTAAACCTTGGAACAGTAGCTACTCTGGTACCATTCAGACTGATCATCCAGATGTTGAATTAAAATTGTTGAAGGAATAAAAGAGCTGAATAGAACTAAAATCAAGCTGTAGCCTAATACAGATTTCATAGCTTAATTAAATGGCAAGGTGAATAACCTATTGCAGAGGCTTTCTTCTGAAATAAAAGGAGGAAAAGAAAAGGGTTACTACAATCATGAGTCTCTATTCTTCTGTCTCTGTCTAGGGTGACTACCACTGGAGGCTTAATATATAATTTCAATAACATAACTACCACCTTTAGATTTATCACAGTTTTGTCTAACACTACAGAAAGCACGAGGGCATAAAAAAGAAACGCACTTCATAACAATCAAGTATTTTTTATTGGATCCAGATAGAAATTACAGAAAACAATTACATAATTAGCAGTGTTGGTTTCTATCTCTAAAACCAACAGAAACTACAAAGAGCAAACTAAAGGAAACCCATAACTAAGGCATTCATCCAGGAATAATTTCATATAGAATGATCTGTTGGGAGGTTTTAAGTGACAGTTCAGGAAAAAAACCCGCCCAGCATTTCTAGGTAATTGGTCATGTAAGTAGTACATCTCACTTATCACTTACACTTCCTTTTCTCCTCTATCACCAATTCGAATCTAAATGAGCTGGGAAGTGACTGCAATAATTTCATTCAGAAGGCTAATTAGCAGCTTAAATTACTGATTTTGGGGAGTTTTGTTGAGATGGGTGTATCCCAGGTGCAGTTTTAAGGAACGTGTTCTCCATAAGAAAAACCTTGCACTCAACAACGTTCCCACTTAAAAATGAGGTGAAATGAGCATGGGGACTGCTTTAACCTCTTTAGCAATCACTGCACTGAGGCAGTTTCTGGCACTCTGAGCAGTCATGTTCCTCAGTACAGGCTTCTTTATATTCATCTTTCATCTGTCTTGTAGACTGTAAATTCTGCGATCCAGAACCATCTTTCATCAGTGTTTTGTAGAAGACTAGCACAGTGAATTTTGAGCCAGGACTTCAATATGAATAATAAATGCAGTTCTGATGAAGTATGCTTCTGAAAGTAGGGAAAAAAAAAGATTCAATGCAACAAAGTATCAATGATTTTTATGGTGTTACACAGACAAGCTGAAACGTTTGGATTTGTTCTGCATCAGCCCTGCTGAGAAACACAAGCAAACACTAATTGTTTATTGTCTCTCACATGCTGCTGAGAGGATGTCCAAGGGACCATTTGAAAAATGAAGTCAGTGCCATCCCTGTATCCTTGCAGCCCACCGATCACAGATTGCCCATTGGAAGACAGATAGAATTACTAGATACTGGCAACCAATTCTGTGATAAAATCTGTGTTTCTGACCTGGTAACAGAGATCCAGTCTAGTGCTGCCAGTAACAGATGTGTGTGGTGAAGTAATGTCACCCATTGCGTCCATAATTTCAGTAAGATCAATTATTCAGTAACAATAGACTTCAAAATGATTTTCTGAATTGCAGTGAGTGGGGGTAGGAATTATGGAAACATGAGCAAAACAAAGGCTTTCAAGTTGCCTTTGTCAGTTCTTGTTCACTTTTTCTGTGTTTTTAAAGAGAGTGTTCCTACCTGCAGCCAGGCTGTAGAATTCGAACCTGTCCTGAGCTTTGTGTTCAGTTTCCTAGGCTGTTTGAGCAATCTCCAGTAAGGACATCCCACATGTGCACAGACAGCTCCACTTCCCTTGTGTGCACTGTGAAGGTAACGCTGCTTTCAAGGGAGCATTCCTGTAAGAAGGAAGGCAGAAGCTTTCAGGAGGAGAAAGGGTGGTAATACCTTTTCTAAATGACAAAGTGGCACGTGGTCAGTTTGTTTGTTTGTTAAAACCAACAAAACAAAGGAAGAATTAATTCAATTGTAGGGCAAGAAATGAATGCAGAACTTGGTTTGGGTTTCCTGCAAGCTGCCTGGTTCCCCTGAGAACCAAAAAGGGGGAACCCCACCCTTGTAATGACCAATGAAATTAATCACTGTAATTCCAAGGAGCTCAAATGTCGCCTGGCAGAGCAAAATTTTGTGTCCTCGTAACAACAACAAAAAACTTTGTTGAGTTTTGAGAAATTGGGGGAAGAGTGAGCTGTTGTGTGTAATGCTTGTTTTAAGTCCTTTAATCTGGTAGATGAAGGAGAAGAGCAGGATAATGTGTAGTGGAAAAGCACATATAGTTTCCAGTTCTTTAGGGACAGATTTGCCTGGAGGTGGTTTCTTTTATATGAAGAGCAGCACAGTAGGAAAATATACTGAGAATATCCTGTGTCTCTTTGGAGATTTTTTTTTTAAAGTGAGGCAGTATTGTGAAATCCTTGAACAGGCTTTTAAATTTTTATCCTGCTCTGTAAGGTTAGCACCTCTCTTCATCACACATCACTGTAACCTGCTTAGTGCATAAATTCCTCTTTAATCATTCAGGTACCTTCTTCATTGCTGATCTGCCATCTGTAATATGACCAGGACAGGTGTGTAATACTGTAGATTTTCTCTCTGCATTACTGATGAAAATATTCCAGGGTATTTTGTTTGGTTAGTTGCTATAGTTGAAAAAATGAAAAATACATTTTTTCCATATTTTTGCCTGTATTACATCATTACATATTGCAAGGTTTTATGCTAGTGACATAAACATCCCAATGTCTTTAACAACTTACATCTGAACTGCTTCTCTTTGTCCAAGCACTAAAAAACCTTCATGTTGGTATATTGCAAAACAAGATTTTGCAAACCTTCAACAGCTTGAAGTCACTGTTTTGATTTGTTACTCTCTTGTGTTAGATAATTAGGATAGTATTTGAGAAGACTGTTGGGCTACAGTATGAAAAAGATTTTATCATAAGAATATTTCCATTTTATTTAGCTGGATTTGGAAAAGACATAACTCCAAATGTGAATCTGTGCCCTAGGGTTCAGGTAAGTTGGACAGGTAAAGTTTGCCAAAGGTGAAACACAGAACACTGTTTCAAATAACTGGAACCAAGCTCAAAAAACTGTTTCAGGGTGGTGACAAGTTGCATCCCCAGGCAAGCTCTGTTTCTGTGAAGGCTGTTTTAATCAGACCTACTTTCTTAACTGTCCTCTCGAGTATGGGGGCTGCCCGTGCCAGGAAAGGTGTTTGAGTTCTGCACGTGCACTGTGTTCATGCAGCAGAAACTGGAATTTAGCAAAGGGTGGGTAGGATTCAGCTGGGGGAACAATAAACAGTGAATGGGGATGTGTGGGGGTGTGACACTGAGGTAACAACAGGGAGTATGCAGGATGCAAGATGGGGAAAAGGGAGCGTGAAGGAAGGGCTGGTGCAGTCGGGAGCGAAGAATGAGGGGTGGGAGTGGGGCACAGGTGGTTATTGGGAGGTGCTGGGACAAGGATGGGGATGTGCACACAGGCTGCTGTCTAGCAGCTCCTGGCACCTGGAGGAGGAGGCTGTAGGGATGAGTTTGGTGCCAGCTGGCTGTGGGGGCTGTTCTGAGAGAAGGATGTGAGAGGAAGTGGGTTTTTGGGGCAAGACGCTCACAGGGTAATTTCTTGGGGCTTACCATGGTTTGGGTGAGCACTTAAATATAGGAGCCCACCCATCACGACCACCACTTCCAGAGCAGAGTTGCTTCTGCTTATTTCACTTCGTGAGCAAAAGTGGTTGGGTTAGTAAAAAGAATTTTCAGCATGTTCTCAAATACAACTGATTCATCTTGGAGAGAAAGGAGGTGGCGAGGTGATCTTTGAATTAGTGCCTGCCTTCTGCTCTCTTTTTTTGAGGGCTATGTGTGTTTGCCAAGATGCAGGGTAATGTTGAAAAGGATAATTAATTAAACAAGCAAGATCCTTAATTGCAGGGGGCCTTTATACTTCTGTCAGCATGCTTTTAAAAATGACTTGTGCCATCACACTTGTGTGACTAGGGAAAACTGTTTCCTGCTTTCTCAGGCAAAATAAGGGCAGATAGTTCAATATAATGTGATAGGGTGTTGATGCCCCTGTGACACCAGTGCTGGCTGTCAGTGGTAGCAGGGAAGGGATCCTGATGGCTGTCACACTGCTCTGCTGTGGAGTCCTCTGTCCCTTGCACAAAGGTCACATAGATTTCTGCTTGGCTCTCGCTTGCAGTGAAATATCCATCAGTCATAAACTTATTGGCAGCCCTAAAGCCCAAAGAGGCCTGAGCCTGTGGATCCCAGTGCTGTTTCTCTGCACAGCTGTGGAGGTGAGCACCAAGTGCTGGCAGACACCCCTGGTAGCACTGCTGCCTTGGGGACGTGTGCCTGCACTGTGGGGTGCTTACAAGCAAGCTTGGTTTAGAAATACCTCCAGCAACTCCTTTACAAGCTTCATCTCTTAGAAAACTAATCCCTCGTTGTAATGCACATAACAATAACAAGATATGGATCAGTGACAGATGGATACTTTCATACTTGGCATATGGCGTGTTATGAGCCTGCTCCCATGATATTGAAGCTGATCAGTCTTTCCGTTGAATTCACTGAGCCCTGATCAGGCCCTGGAAAAAAAATGAGTGTAATTCTAAAGACAGCTTGAAATTAAAAGGGAGAAGAAAATAAAATCACTTTAAACTTTCCTTTTTTTTGGTTTTTTTTTTTCCTTGCCCCTGTAGAAGTCTATAGCTTTTGGTTATGTATTGTAACTGAGTTGGAAAGACACACACAAGGGATCATACCAATTAAGAGAACTCCACAATGGGAAAAAAACTTTTTCTTAGTGTATAAATCTTTAGCTTTAATAAGTGATTTTTGAGGGTTAGAAGCTGACTGACTTTGCAGGCAGTGAGGCATAACAAAGCTGGAAATGCTGAAGTGACTGGAAAATACATGAATTATGGCAAACACCTTGCCTCTAAATACTTAAAATTCCCAGCTGGCTCCATTTTAAATGTTATCAGAGAATGCAACTTAGCAAAATCGTCTTTGAGGAATTTAGGGACATTTTACTTAATTAATGCCTTATTTTAACATTTTATTACAGAGTATTTTTATGATTAACAGCACACATTTAATTTGCATAGGTAAATGTGTTTCAAATTTTGATTGTGTCACAAGACTGTCAAAAAATATTATAGTTTGAGGAATTTCTTATGCAAAACTGGATGTGAATTTGTTTGATTCTCACTACCTGCATCAAATACATAAGATTCACCATAAGCAGCCAACAATAAAAACGTCTTATTGACAAAGACAGCTGTGTGGTATTTAATGGATCATATAATTCATAATTTACCATAAATGGAAGATTACTCCTTAATAAGAACACAAAAAAAGAGAGATTTGTGGGGAATGTAGTTTTGGTATTGAGTAACCCATAGTATTTTTTGTTATGTTGTTGTTGAGAGATGATGCCAAGCCTAATGAATCATTTCTTTGTTGCTGCCCTCTGTCAGGCACCTGCCCAGAACCTGGGGTCATCTACAGGGATGGCTTTGGTCATAGAATTGATTGGAAGAGTAAATTGGAAGGGACCTTAAGGATGATCTGGTCCAAGTTTCCTTGGCAAAATACAGTTTGGACAAGATGGGTCAACAGATGTGACAGGTTGCCAGCTGGAAAAGGAGCTGTTTGTCATCAACTTTTGGGTGGCCAGTTCCAGTGGCCAGTGGCCCAGTTCCCCACCCTCCACATGGACCTCTCATCCAGGCCATAACACATCAGCTTTTTTAGGAGGGGACTGTGGGGGACTGCATCAGAAGCTTTGGGGAAGTCCAGGTAGACAATGCCCACGTCTCATTCCCATCCACTGAGCAGGTTGCTTGGTTACATGAGGAGATCAGGTTTGCCAAGCACAGTTTGCCCTTGGTGAATGAATCCATGTTGTCTTTTCCAATCGTGTGCTTCATCTGACTGGTGATAGCCCCCAGAGGGATTTGTTCCATAGCTTTCCTGGGGACTGAAAGGAGACTGATGCTCCTCTAATTGCCTAGATCCTCTCATCTCTGCATGCCCTGGCGGATGCCCTTGTAGCTCCCAGTGGGTATTTGTCTGCTTTTCCATGTCTGGAATGATTCTCCTTTGGTTCTGAGCAGACTCTGAAGCTCACACTGAGGGGGTGCTCCGCTTACTTCCCTTACCTTTAAAGGGGATGAACTGTTTTTGTGCTTCCACAGGAGAATTCCTGAAAAACTCCCAGCACTCACCAGCTCCTCTAGCCTCCGTGAAAGATCCCATGGATTCTCTCCCAGTAGAGTTCTGAGCAGTCTGCAGTATTAAGTTTTTCCTCGGAGATGACCCCTCTGATCTTGACCCAGAGGTGTGTGATAAGGGTTTCCCACTATTGCCATAGTTGAATTCCATACTCTGAAGGTTCTCCTTTGCATGGAATGCAACAGCTCCTCTTTTTCCTTGCCTTTCTTTAGGAAACAGCCCAGAACCATCCTGGTCCTCCAGGCATGTGGCACACGGGCCCCTCTCCCAGAATCCAGCTGCTCCTGAGGTGCCTTGGTGCCTGCTTTTCCTTAAAGCCTCACGATGAAATGTTTTGCACCCAGGTTTATGCTCCAAATGTGTGACAGTTTTATGAAGAGATCATATTTCAGTTTCATCACTGTTCAGTGCTGCTCCCTTTTTTATTTACAAGTGATAAGGTTAGAACAGTAGCTCAATGAACTGTACGCTTTGGAAATAAAAATAGCCCCAAGTTGTGGTTACTAATGAAGAAAACCGTGAATTTTGCTTATATATGGAAAGTTTTAATTTTTCTTTCCTCCTAGATTGTATTGCTTGAGTTCTGGCTGTGATATTTGGGGAAATAACAGGGTTTTTTTCTTGTACACACTAATAACCCATTTCTATTTAATGCATTATTATATTTCATAGTGCTTTTTTTATATAAGCAAAAGAACTTAGCTTGTCACTAGCTTAACTCCATGCAAGGAAAATGTGTTTTGCTCTTCATAATGTCCTGTTTTGAATGAGAATTACATATATTTTATCAAAACATGCAGAGATTACTTGATCTAAATGCTGATTGAGAAATTTCAAGTCTCTTCTGAATGGGCACAGCAAGGTGCTGGTAGGGCAGTGCATTCCAAATAGCTTGACTGTGGTTTCTTTCTCTTCACAGTTGTTGTTCAAAACACATAAAGAGTTTGGAAGCACTGTAGCGAGAGATTTCGTGTTGCTGGTTCTAGAAATTCCTCCAGAAGGAATTTATGATAGGCTTCTCTGGGATGGTCATGAGCTGTAAACATGTGATCAACACTGCCTGGCTGTCCCCTAGGCTGGCTCCTCCTTCTCTTCTGCCCTACCATTCCCACAGTGTGTCTGTGGTGCAATTCTGAAATAATCTAGAAATCAGAGCTCGCTGAATACAAACAGTAGCAGACTAGAAATGCACGATCTCTGCATGCTTCTGAAACCTGCTGGCCTGAGGAATCACTCCTCTGCTGTTCCTCACCTCTCCCAGCCAAGTAAAGAGCATAACATCTGTATTGCTCTCACTGGAGCTGGAATTAAAGTGCTCCTTTGATGATCTTGCCCTACTAAATGGTTGTAACCAGCTCTGTTTTCCCTACTATTTTTAAACTAGATGTAGATGAACAAACCTGAAGCTTCCAAACACCCACAGCTACTGAAATCTGTGAGGTTCTGTATTTCTGAAGGGTAATAACTGGCTTCAATCTTCATAGTATAGTTTTCAAAAATTATAAGTAGATGGAATAATAAAAATTGCATACAGAATTTCTAACAGGTTTTAGGGGAAAATGCAGAGAAGAGAAAGTGTAATCTCCAGGCTTGTGTATAATGCTGGGCAATTGAATACAGTGGTTTGTAGTTTGGTCTTTCCCTGCTTTGTTGTGTGCCTTTGGGGAAGCTGCTGGACATGTGTGCTTGCTTTCTGCACTGCAGAGATAGCACTGAGTTACCTCTCTGGAGATGCTGGTGTAGCAGGTAACATGTCCACAGGACTCTGCATACATCAAGTCCTGGAACTGTTTCCTTCTTTATCTTTTTCCTTTTCATTCATTCACAGCAGGTCTTGCTTGCAGAATTGTGTAATAAACTGAACCACAATAAAAATTTAATGTGAAATGAAATTAGGCTTATAGATATTGTTACCTTTGTTTACCATACTCCATTGGCACAGGCTGAAGGAAAAAAAAAAAAAAAGTATTGCTTTATCAGAGGAAAAAACAAAAGGTGGAAGCATTTTAAAAATCTGTTTTTTTCGAATTAGTCTTTAAGAAAATTATGTATTTGAATTTAGTACAGGAATAAAAAAGTGATTGTCTGAAATTGCAAAGTAAAATTACTACATGAATTGAATTTTTTTTTCAGACTGAAACTGGCTTGTCAAATATATTTAACCAGTTTTTGGTTACTTATTGCTTGCCAGGTAGTTCTATTACCCTTTTTTAATCTATAATTATTCTGTGTATTTGTTTTTCCGTGATGGATTCGTTCACTTGTATGTCTTTTAGGCTCTCTAAGATGTACATTTCTGCTCTGTGTGGTTAGTTTGGCCAGAGCAGTTTCAGCACGCATGCAGTAAAAATAATTAAAATTAATCTTTTTTGTATAAGAAGCTTTTGATTGCTCCCGAGTTTTGCATGGGGTTGTGCTGTGGGATTCCAGATGCCACCTGTCGGGGATGCTGCAGACTGCGGGCGGCTCCTGCCGTGGGGAGTGCAGGTGTTACAAATAACAATGCAAGAGACTTTAATGGCACGGAGCGTAGAGCACTGCATAAATAATGGGTTTGCTCCAGGTCAGTGGCTTATGCCGAATAACTTGATTTGTTCCACTCTTTTGACTTAAAGCTGTGCCCTGGTCTTCTCCAAAGATGCGTAATTGTTTTAGAAGGGTTTGATTCAGTCCTGTAATTTGTACCTGGGCTGGGTTTCCCATGGTTTGCAGAGATGTGATGGCCAGGTGTGTCCCGTGGGTGCTGGGCAGTGTCTGTGCCTCAGGGATCCACGCTCCCAGGGGAGCTGGGTGCCTGCCCAGGAGCTGTGCTCAGCCTCCCTGCGAGCCCAGGCACACCCGGGTGGCAGTGTGTGTGTGTGTGTTAGGAGTGTGATGTTTGAACAAAATTGGTTTTTTTGTCAGAAGGCTCTAGATGGGAAATACACTATAGTTTCCTCCCCTTGTGCTGTTGAAACTGGGGGACGGAGGAACTGTGCCCTGAGCTAACAAAGCTAGAGCCCTGAACCTTTGCCCTCCAGGCTGGAGGGGGTCTGAGAGTTTAACTATTGTATACTCAACTTTTTGAAGGTGAGGGAGAAGCATGGGAAGAACTACATCCAACCTTTCTCACTGGCAGGATTGGAAGAGATTTGGTGATCAAGATCTCTTTTGGCCTTCCAAATTAATTTTTGGTGCATGTGTAGGCCACAGGCACAAGGAAGAGAGAACAAGAGACAAGAGCTCCTCCGGGAGCTCGCCCAGGAACGCCTTCCAGAGCTCCAGCGTCTCCTCTGGTTTGGCCATGATGATGTCTGCAGTGTGCCATTTCTATTTTCCTTTTAAATTAAGATAGGTAAAAATAGCCTGGGGGAGGTGGAGTGTTGGTTGGTTGGTCTTGTTTTGGTGGTTTTTTTTGTTTGGGGAGAGGAAATGTTCACTAGCTTGTTCAGGCTTGAGAAGTGGTGTCCTTCTGGACTAAACCACCATGTAATTTTTTCACTTATTTTTTGTGATAGCAAGGATGAGTGATAAGCTTATAAACTCAATTATAAGGCTTTGAATTTTTAATTTACCTTGTTATTTTGCATTATCTTTAGACTGTTCTCATAACTCCTTTATAAACAGCCAAAGATTATAACTTTCCTAAGGAAAGAAAAAAAAAACCAACAACAACCTAAGGTACAAATACTTTTAATTTTTTTTATTTTATTATGTAAGAAGAAAAAAATACTACTAAATAACATTTTTTTCTGGTGTCATATGAGCCCCTTCAGTTACAATAATCTACCCATTGAATATAATTTATTGTATTATGGCTAAAGGAAAGGAAAAGGTACATATTATTCTGTCTGTTTTCTGGCACAATGCATCAGAGTATGTGGACTCTTTATTTATTCTTCTATAGACAAAAATGTATTTTAATTTTTGTTAGAAAGTAGCATTAAAAAGCTACTAAGATGCAATATCAAAAACTTCTGTTAAAAATTTTTAAAACATTAAGTTCTGCAAAGACTTGCTGCTAATTTTAGTAGTCCAAACTTATTTTCTACATGACTGAATCCAGAGATTAAGTCTCAGTCAATTACTTTAAAATAAGATTGGGTCTGAAGAACATGGAGAGTTTTAGAGACAAGATTTCACCTTTATCAAGCTAAGCACCTCAGTAGTACACATTGTGACTTGAAGTAGAATAATTTTGAATGTGCAGAGTTTCCCAATGGGTTTTTTGTACTTGACTCTTTTATTATAGCCTCAAAGAGAGAGCAGAGAGAATAACACATCTTCTCTTTTATCCATTTCGGTTCTGTGGCAAAAAGCATTTCTTAAACTGCAGGACATATTTGTACTTTCTGCAGTTGTCTTTGTAGTTTTGATTGTACTTTGAGTTATTTTACTCCTAATGCAAACAATGTCTGTTTGACCCAAGAGTTCTCCAGGACTGCAGTGATTTCTGCAGGCTTGTTCTCTGCAGAAAGCTAACGAACTAACTCGTGTTGGGAACAAAAGAATAAAATCCCACCTGCCATTGTTAGGCATCCATGTGCTTTGCTGATTTCTCAGCCTGTGTGGAGACCTCAGTTTGCACAGAAACAAAATCACTTTTTTGTTCTTTATTTTTGGTTTTGGGCTTGCTTTGTTAATTTATGCTTTTTTTATTTGTTTTGTTTTTAATCCACATCCTGTTAATTATGTGCCAGGTCAGAAATACTGTGATGATGACAATTGACTTACTGGGAAAAGGGGAAAAAAGAAAGTTTTACCTGTGTTGTGGGTAATTTTTCCTGTACCCATACACATATTCCCAAACCAGCATCATGGGATTATCTTGATTTCTACTTAAGATTTCTCCTGTGGTGATATGTATTCTAATCCTTGTTTTCTGAATGGAGCTACTGAGCTACTGTTAGTCCTGGGCTGACCTGGCAGATTTAATATCCTGCCTTTTCCCACTTCTGGACTGCTATGTTCAGACTGTAAAATTTAATTTTAGAAACTGTGATGAAAAGCAAAATGGGTAGAGAGTGTACTTTTTTTGAAAGCCTTGGTATTTTTCAGTTGTAAATAAAAGGAAAGCAACTTCTGTGTTTGATGGTTTATTTTGCAAGGCAGGAGTTTAAATTCCCCTTGGCACTCATGGTCAATGTGAGGCAAATCCGCTTTAATAATGAAATATATCTCACTGTCTGGGTAACTCCAAGATCTTTCAAAAAATTAGAGGGTTGTATTTTTAAGAGTAAGGGTGAATGAATCCTCTACCCTCTCATCTCAGTCCACAAGTGATTGTCATAGAAAACATTTAAGGTGAGCCAGAAAATTTGGAAATATTTTTATAAAAAGAAATCTTCTTTTTGTGATTTATGGTTGTGTCCCTAAACTAAAGGTTACCCTGTTCCGTGGCAAGTTTTCATTTTATTTGGTTTGGGTGAGAAATGTGAGTCACTACCTGCTTCTGAATACTTCTGTCTGATTTATCATGGGTGACACAGATGTCTGCGTCAGCCCTGCTCTCACAGCCGGCCCAATTTCCCCTGGTGGTCTTAGATGTTGAACACTGTCACGCCTCTGCAAGCCAGGAAAGGCAGGTGGTGTTTCTGGGGTGGTTCCTGCAGGAGCCAGAGCCCCCAGGACGGAGCAGCCTGGCCCTAGTGCAGAGGGGCAGAGGGGAGGTGGTGCTGCCAGCTCGTGACCCTCGCCCAGTTCCAGTGCCCTGAGCTGCACAGTGGGACCTCTGCCACCTGGCAGAACCAAAATTAGGGTGGCACTGGAAGTACCACCCAGAGCTGGCAGGTGAGGTTCCTCTTCTTGAAGGAGGGATGGAAAGCTGGGAAGTGATACGACCTTCTCTGTCATCTCAACAGCATTATGAAAGAAACACTGATGGAAAGAGAAAATGGAATAGACAAACAGAAAATGAATTGATGAAGTAAAAAAGTTTTCCAAAGGCAGCTCATGTCAAGGCTAGCGTGATGTCTTGGGCTGAGGATTTCCAGCAGATTGTGGTGGGAGCCTGAGATGAGAGACAGGCTGTTTGGGAGTAGTTGAGGGACAGATCTTGGGTTTTATTTATTTGCTTGTTATATTTTGATCTAGAAACTTTTCTTGGTAGGTGAACTCTGCCATAGTTTGCTGGTGTGTAAAGCTAGGGAGGCACTGATGGTGGGAGGAGGAGTTAATTAAATGATTATTCTTAGGAGCTTGGTTGCCAGGGGAGCCTGGGGAGCAAAACCTGGAGGACACTGACACTGGAGTAGCATGTGTAAGATGGTGTCGTTTCAAAAATGACAAATAAGGTGCAAAGATATTAAATATTTCCCAATTCAGTCATTGTCCAAATGTATCTGTGTGTCTGATGTACTAACAGGAGAGCTTCCTTGTGAGATTTGATCAATGTGTTTTTGGAAGACAAGGACTCCAGCAGACCTCCCTGGTCAGTCTCTGAAAGTGGAAGGAGCATGTCCTTTTTGGGACAAACATCCCCTGCAGCTGGCACTGCTGGCTGCCCTCACATCCTCAGCCCCCCACAAAGTCTGCTACAGATTTTATGAAAAGGCTGCCTTTTTTTCTTAGCCCCCAAGGGCACAAGCCCTTCCACAGGAGTTTATGTTCATGTAGAAGAAAAAATGAAAACCCGGAGTGAGAAGAGTGAACACCTGCAGGGCATGGCTGTGGTCTATGTAAACAAGCAGGAAAGAAATGTCTTTGCTTCTTATTTGGCATCTTCTCATGGAATAGGTCAGTTTAGCAGTATGGCAGTTCAAACTGAGCATAGCCAACAGTCATTTTTTTGAACAAAAGGTTTTTCCTTTTGCTTCAAATCCAGCTTTTTGTGAGAGTATTTGGATGCAACAGTGATAAAAAAAATTACCATGTAAATGGAAAATTAAAATAAGAATTAGCTACACCTATATTTTAATACCTGCTACTTCAAATAGCACCTTTCAGCTTCCGTGAGTTATATTAACATTAACTTGTATTCATTGTTCCCCAGAGAGATGTGTTATTAGCTTGATAAACAATAATATTAAGTAAATTATTTCTTATTTTCCCCCCTTGCTGTTTTCATTATTATTTTGCATGTTTGAAAATTATTTCCGTTATGCAGCTTTGATTTTCTCATAAAAAAGACCCTATAAAACCCTGAAACAAATTTATTATTAATTAGGCATGCTTTATTTTATTTAATCCTCTTTCAGTTTGAATGGAATGTCTTCTTTCTGATACATTGGGTAAAGTGTATTGATTTCTTAAGTTCTCAATCTAATGGCCAATAACAACTGAAAAGTAGTAAATTGCAGTTTAAAAAGAAAAAAAACCCAACCCATTCCATATTTTGAGAGCTGTCTATAGAATAAAGAAAATAAAAGGGTTATATTTTTATATATATTATTAAAGATGAATGTCTATATATATAAAATAAATACTCTTTTATTAAGCTTCCCTGTAGCTTCTCATTAAATTACAGAAAATACAGAAAAAACAGGTTTTGAGTTTAGATTTTCTCATTGTCTTGATGAGTCTCACATCCATCTTCTTCCCTTTCGTTCAGCCTGGAGTTTATCCTGCCAGCCTTAGTTCTGGGTTACAGTGGAGAAGGGTAGCCTCTAGCAAATACCAGTTTGTACATCACCATCAGTGAAGCTTCTTCACTGATTGACATCATGGACCTCCCAACGAACCAGTTCTGGCAGAAAAAAGCTTCTCCTCACATCTTTCTGCTGTTTCAAACTGATATTTGCCTAGCAGAGCGTTGGGTAGTGGGTGCCTGGGTATACAGCACCAGGCAGGATTTATGGCAGTGTTACCCTCAGCAATGTATTTACAGTTGTCTCTAAAACTTAAAATAACTGACTGGGTAGACAGTTCCGTAGACATGGTTAAAAGGAATCATCTTAGTCCCGGAGTCTGCTGTAAATTCTGTGTAAGTTTATAGGCTTCCTTGGTTTCACGTGGCTGTTTCTGGAATGCCTGGCTGCTATTACAATTGCCTGAGCTTCTCAAGGGAGCTGGATATAAACATCACCCACCCAACAACTTCCTGGCCCTTTGCTTTTCTGCCCTTCACTCTTTTTCATAAGTGTTTCAAAGTGTTGTATAACTAAGTAGGGTTTTTTCCTTCCCTGCCTTTTATCTAGACCTCCATTCTGAGCTATGTCATCTTGCCACCATGGTTCAAGCACTAATCCTCTTTATGGCTTGCCCTGATCACATTTGCCTGGATGACCATGGTGATAATCTGTTGGGCAGATTGCAAAAATCCCTGATGCTCAAGGTTTTCCACACTGGCTGCAGGCGTCCAAGCAGTCACTGGCTCCTGGTGCTGTGTGTTTTTCCAGCTGTGCCCTTGCTGACAGTGACCACTCCTGGGTGTGCCACCCTGGCCAGTAACCTCTCTGAGTTTGGGAAGGGCATGAAATACAACTTGCTTCTGCAGCATTCTGGCCTGGGTGATGCTGAGTGTTTTATCTTTATTGTGCTGGGAGACTGCTGAGTTTTATCTTCTCAGTAGGAACCCAAAAAACAATATTCTCCCGTTTATTGATGTGCTGCTACTATGAAAAGTAGTTAAATTGGTTAAACAGTTTTAATCACCAGATAAGAAAACCCTGGACCTTGAGGAAAAAATGTGTAGCACAGAAAATGTGAGCTGCTATTAGGATACTGAGAGATAGAACAATTCAGGATTAGAGAGACAATGTTTATGATGAAAAATAATAGAATTAGAAGTAAGCATAAAGCTTTTTAATTTTAGCAGGAAAGATAGGCACCTGCAGTCAGTTCTGCTAATGGACTGCTGGAGCCAGCACTTTCTTTGGGGAGGTATGGAGAAAACAATTCTTTTTCTTTCAAAAAGCTTCTTACAGATTGCTTATGAGGCTTAAGGGATTTCAACAATAAATTCCCCATTAAAATGTGCAAACTATCTTCTTCCCTTGCTGTGACAGGGGGTGTTAGGCAGTGCCTGCCTGAGCACCAAGGGCAGCCCAGCAGGAGCAGATCTTGGGTGGAGACCTCGGGTGCTGAGATCCCTCCTGTCTGTGCCATGGACACCAGTCAGGGGGTTTCTCTTGGACTGGCTCAGCACACACCTAATTAGAATAGAGAGCACTGGAAGATGCCCTATCTGATTTTGTCCAGTCGAGTCAGGTTCACTTTGTCCGAGTGTTCTGTGCTTTGTGAACCAAACCACGGGAAGGTCAGGCATGGGAGGAACTTGTTTTAATTGTGTGCTATCAAGGTGGGTGCTGACAAATGCTCAGTATGTTCCCATTCTTGCCTCTTGTCCCCAAAAGTCACACATGCATTTATTGTTATATTTTTACTCCCCCACAGTTTCATGTCTGAGTGTAACTTTGTATTTTAATGTCATCACTGTGTGATTGGCTTACACCGAGAATTTTGTGTGTGGTTTACTATGCAGAATTTGTGCTTGTAATCTCTTCAGCACAGGGTTATTTCTGCTGTTGTTTTATTCATGTAACTTGTGTATTTCTTGAATAACCAGTGCTAAATATGAAAAGAAGCATAATGGTATATCTATGTATGTTGACCATACTTTGATACATATAATTTATAAAATTCAAGATTGCTACTTTAGTCCAGATGGATCATTTTTAAAGATCCTGATTTTGCATCCATGGGCATCAAAAGGAAAACAATACCGCTGAGACCTTAAAGCTATGCAGAGGCACTTAAAGAAATCAATGAGCAGTAGAGTCTAGATGCTGTTGTAGATTCCACTCAGCAGGGAAGTGCCTCTTTAAGGTGCCAGAAAGATTTTGCTCAATCAAAAGTTCCTGATCCATAAGTGCACTTGGCCAGAATTTTCCAAGGAACTTGGGAAGAAACCCGTTGGGATTTACAAATATGTACTAAGTGATTACCCTCAAAGCATTAATTTTCAAGTGGAAGCTAATGGTCAGATCTCCAAGGTATTAAATATCTTTGAATGTCTCTGTGGTATTTTATATAACATCAGTTTTCTTGGCTTGTTTTTTGAAAAAGCACTTCTAAACCTCTCACCTCATGTGTTTGTGAACTCTTGGAATTATCATATTGTTGATGCTGCTGATGTACTTGAATGCAATAACAGATGCGAATGGATGAATATCCTTATCTGAAAACCTGGACATGTGTCTGGTCTCCTGCTCAAACAGAATGGTGTCATTTTCCCTGCCTTTATTGAAACCTGCAGGTGCTGGAATCCACTGCTGGGGAGAGGATGCTCATACAGCACAGAAAGGATTGACTAAAATAGCATCCAGCCTATACTGTGGCCAGGTTATGTTTTAGCCATATTTTCTGTTTATCATCCCATTTTCCTCACTTATTTCTTTCTGGATCCTGTGGGAAGTGAAGGGTCAGAATGCCACGGTTTCCTATTCTAGCATGATGTCCTGGACAGCAGAGAGGAGGGGGCTGATCCTCACCTGAGGGTTAAAAAGAAAAATTTATTATCATCACCTGGGGCAGCAGCTGAATGCCAGGGCCCACTCTTGGTCCTGAGGAGCCCTCGAGGTCCTTCAGACACCAGGGTTTCCTTGATGGGGACCGAGGCTGTGACAGACAGGAGCTGGGAGGTGCTTGGGGTGTTTTTCCTCCTCCCAGTGCACAGGTGGGCCATGGTGGAGGTGGACCATGCTCAGTTTAGCCCTTCCAAGGTGAGGTGCGGAGTTAGTGTCTTTATGGGGAATCAGTAAGAAGTGGGTTTATAAACCATCCAGTTTTGATGGAAATTATTTGGAGAGTACTAAATGCTGTTTCAAAGCAGGAATGAACTTTTGAACCTTTCACTAATTGTCTTAAGTAATGTATTTCTCTTGATACTTATCTGCCAGGTAATCTATAGGGACTGACTTTTTTTTTTTTAAGTCAATTAATTAAAACATTTTTTATTATGGTTAGTTTTCTTTGTGTAGTGTTTTGGAGGAGAAATACCACACTAATTGAAGAATTGATTTAAAGACTTAAACTACCAAGAATAATAGGAAATCTATTGCTTCTTTCTTTATGTTGGTTTCTTGATCTGTTCTAGAAAGGTCATTAAGTTTAGCTGTAAATTTATGTTCTCCAGAATTGTGTTTCTGCTGATACAGTTTCTTTGGGCTGAATTCTAGTTTTCAGCTAAATTTTCCTTTTAATGGTAGCACATGTATCAGGTTAGGTGGAGGTGATTAGAGAAAAAATTTGCATTTAAACTGGTGCACTTTATTTCATTCACCAGAGTATTTTCATATGGACTTATTTTATGAAAATATAACTTTAATCTGTATGTGTATCTAAATTAGACTAAAAGGTCCTCAGTTAAAGACATCCCTGGGCTACCTATTATAGAGAAGAAATATGCACTTTGCTATGTGTAAGACAAATAAATTGTTGAAAATAACTATGTCACTGTTCCCACTATAGCCACTTTGCCTGTTGGTGCCATGAAATGTGTGTAATATCCTTTGAATCATCTTGCTTCACACTCATTAACAGCCTACAATACTGAAAGGGGCCAGGGCCATTTTAAATGATGTGAGGCCCCTGAGAAAGTTTTAGAGAGTGTGCCTGAAGTACTGGTCAACATTAAAAGCACCAAGTGTTTCTGCTGCATCTTCCAGAAACCTAACTCCAAGTCTCCAGTCCTGTGAGTCCTCTCCTCCCACCCCTCAGTACCAAGTCATGCCCTTCAGTGTCAGAATTGGACACAAAATAAAGGTGCTTGACTCCAGCAGGCTGAAGAACATCAGAAGGCTTTATTACAACTCCTTTCTGCCTTTTTATAACCTGCTGGGCTAAAAAGGCACAGTATTGGTCCACGGGATGGACAGCTCTCTCCATTGGTTAATTAACACAAACAACACCTGGGAGAGAGGTTGTTGTGGGAAAGGAATATTGTTTACCCAGAAATGATATGGGAAGAAAAGTTATTTACTGGGAAAAGAGAAACTATTGAAAACTTTTTCTTGGGAAAGCCAGCAATTCTCAGGCTTCAGAAAATCGGACCCACACTTCAGCTTTCCCCATCTGATGACTTGAGTTTTAGCTTTCATGTTTTCATATTCTGTGCTGCTTAGGTGTGGTTCTGAGCCTCATATTAAGTGTCAGTAAGCTCTCTTCACAGAGCAGGTAGACAAAACAAATCCTTTCCTGCTGAGAACCAAGGACAACTTTCAGGCCCAAAAGCACAAACAACAGTGGACTGAAGGGAGGAACAAGAAGGATGAGACCTCATAACCTGAAGCTGTAATTGGACAATTAAACCCCAATAAGCAAATGGACCAAAACTTATAAAAAGAGCATCTTGCATATTGGTAAAAGGTAGTAATAGGTTTTTTTGGTTTTTTTTTTTTTTGGGGGGGGGTGTTCAATAGGGATATGGAAAGAGAAGAATTTTGAAGGAAAAAGAAACAAAAACCCCCAGTCACACCCTACATGCCCCCAAATGACAATAATACAAAAAAAAAAGATGCTGGGATAATAGTAATAGAAATCCATGTAATTTAACTTATAATAATTAATAATCCCATTCTTTCTCTGTGTGTACATTTGTAGCTGTTCTCATTTAAAGTAAAAGGCACAAATTGTATTGTATTTTTTCAGCCTCTTGAGCTGCTGCTTCTGAAACAATCCAGGTGGGTGGTAGCCTGAAATAAATACATTCTCATATCTACTCACACCCTTGCCTTTTGCAGCGGCATGTGATGTGTTTTGTGTGCCTGGTGTGAGTGACTCATTGCTCCTGCAGCTCCTGCCCTCATCCCTCATGGCAGAAGTGGTGGGGTGGGGCATGGGGAGGGGGTCCCTTGCTGCTGTGCACTTCTCTCGTGGCCAAAGGCTGTGCTGAGGTGACCCCAGTGCAGCCACCAGTGCCAGCCCCAACAGCAGTCCCCAAACTGGGCCCCTGCCCACAAAGGTTCCCATTAGCAGGGCAAAGCTTCCCAGACTCTTCCTTCTGCTTATTTCTGGGCTGTTTGTAATTTACTGCCACACCTGAGTTTGTCTTTGCTAAATTTCAAGTTTATCTGCACAAGTAATCTGTCCTGACTCCCCTGTCATTTACCTTCCTTCTTGCCTGTGTTAGTAACATAATAATAATAATGCAAAAGAAATTTATTAAACACTTTCAGAGCACTGAACAGATTATATTTAACTAATAAGGTAGTAAGATAAGTGGATGAATTACTGAAAGTAAAAAATGTAAAGCAGACCTTTAGGTCATCTACTTCTTTCCCCTTGTTATTATCTTTTACTTATTTTGTAAGACCTTGTCCAGTGTGAAATCTTGTGAGTAGCCATGCTTCCAACTACACCATGTTCAAGAGAGATTTATTTTCCTTTCATCAAAGTGTCCTAGTATTTATTTAGAACGTTTTGTAGGCTGTGCAGACAGACTTAAACCTGATGGAAACCCCCAAGGCAAGAAGAGGATGTTTGGGTGATGCTGCAGGTCACTTAATTTTCCAGCTGCTTCACATAATTTAGGGAGTTCTATAAACTTGAATTTAATCCGTGCAGTATGGCTGTGCTGTTCTCCTTATAAACTGTCCCCTTCTTGCTGCTCTCTCCCTCTCCTGATGGTTTGAGATTGGCTGTTTCTAGAGAGAATTTGAGAAATACATATTTCAGTGCTCATCAGTACTGTAAGGTGGGTATAAACTGAAAATCTGTGGGTTTGATCTGCAATAAAATCTCCTTGAGCTTGTGGTATCATTTCAACAGAGGGGGCAGGGGGGTTGTTTGTAATCTCTCCCTTCTTTGTACCGGAGGCTTAAGCTGCAGCTGCAGGCTAAATCTGGATTTGGTCCTTTTTGAGAATTCATTGTAGTCAGTAGAAATGCAATAGGGCAGAAGGTGCTCCTGGGGTTTCCCACTGAACACAGGTGGGACCCCACGACATGAACCAAGGACCAGGACCTGCTCTGTGCTGCCCCTCAGCCAGTCCTGGAGCTTCCCATCAGGAGCAGGCTGCAGCAGGGCAGGTCTGCTTGTGCAGAATAAAAATGTTCCCAGCCAGCATTCTAGGGCCGATTTTATGGACTTGTTAATGTAAGGATGGACAGAGCAAAGGGATAGCCATGATAAATACCCGAGTTATTAATCACAGAGTAGAGGGACTGCTGACTGGGAATGCAGTAAGTGCTCGTGTCACTTAGCTTATTTTCCCTCTCTGGTGGGTAATAACTGGGTATAATAGATGGATGCAGTTGAGTAGCTGTGCCACTGTGTTTTGTAGTTTTATTTCTATTTTTTTATGAGAATTCCCTTGCCATCTGTGTGGGACATCACCACTTCGCCAGTTTGTCAGGAATCAATTATTTCACCTAGAATCAGAGAATAGTTTGAGTTGGAAGGGACCCAGAGGGATCATCAAGCCCAGCTCTTAGGCAGATGGCCCACAGGGGCATTGAACCCACCACTTTGGCAGTGTTACCACCGTGCTCTGACCGACTGAGCTAGTCCCAGGGTCTTTTCTTTGTGGTTAAAGATTTGAGGAGTAACCATCTGCCTACAGCACTACTCAGAATATGAGCAGTGATCTAATGAATGATGATAGCAAAATTCAGGGGGGGTTGAATTATTTTTTTGTTTGTTTTGAATATTGACTCTACTACTGGCTGTGACATAAATGGAAGCTACATTCTGATTCTTTGTATACATTAATGTGGGTGAGTGATCTCCAAGTAACAGAATATGTTTTTAAGGAGTTTCTGTTCATAACTGAAGAATTTTTTTTCCAGCAGGCTTTTTGACTAAAATCTCAAAAACATGACATGCTGACTTCTGTGTTAAAACAATATTCAGATAGTGCTATGAGTTCTCTACAGTTAAACCCTGTAGCCTCTTCCTCAACATTAATTCATCTGAGTTTTCCAGACTGACTTTTTAAATGAAGGATGTATTGTGATTGCATTAAGCTTTCCAGGCTTAATATTACTCTGCAGTTGCACATAGTGTTGACAGATCCTGGTCACTGAAGATACTGCTTTAAAAAGAAATAAATACTTTAATCCCTATGAAAATGTCTTCAGGTGAAATCTGACAAATAATGTGGATGGGGCTCTTGGAGAGAAACCACTGCTGACAGGAGAGTGTTGTTCTGTCACCCAGAGATAGGAGGAGTATGAGACTTGCTTGTGAGGTAATTATTGTTCATTACCATTCTGAACTACCAAAGTGTCAGGTGTATTAGAAAGGATCTGTGATAATGCTTTGGGCATTTCTCCTTAGCAGTTCCTCAGAACAGTGAAGGCAATAGCCATTTGGATAATATTGGGATGGACACGATTTTTACAGGTTTCATATTTGTAATAAAAAGTGTAGTGCAAATCAGCAGATAGCCAGAATGGGACAGTGGTGAGAATGGATTAAATCACCATGAATTTTATGAAACAAGATGATGAAGTATATTAGAATAAGATGTACGGCAGCTACATCTTACACCTAAAAAGGTGTTTTCCTTTCTCATGTTTGTCACATTTCTGACACTTTTTCTTATTTGTTAGTCTCCAGATCTCATGCAGTATTTGTAACCTTGATCAGATTTCTCTTGAGCTCAAGTTTGTGCTTTTAATTTAGTCCTCTGCACCTTTTGTGAGCCACACTGTCTTTATTACTCTCCCTCTGTGATTCTAACAGAACATATTAACATTGATTGAAGTCTCCAGCAGCTTGTTCCATGTGCTTCACAGGCATTTAGTCCTGTATTCACTTCCAGTGTGACAATTAAAATCACTTTAGGTCATGTCACTGGAATTAATTGCTGGCATTGCAGGTGGCTGTGAATTCAGCTGGCTCAGGACAGCAGTGCTTGGGAGGTTTCATGTCATCATACTTGTGATGGCCTAAAAAGTGAGTGAGGGAGAGTGAAAAATCTCCATGAAGTGATTTGAAGGTTTCTGACTCTAAAAAACTGTAAGCAGATTATGTATTCCTTATAATCTGAAATGCACTTTGAAGTATAAACTGTCCAGGGAAATATTTAGCAGAGACACATTTTTGCCTCACCTCTTAAATATCTACTCAAAATACCTATGTAAAGTAGTAGGGGCTTAATAGTTGATTGATAAATTGATTTTCCAGCTGCTGGCTCCATAAGGAAAAATGTTGACTTTGATATTATGGTATATAACTCAGGATCCACAGGAGCACAGATTTAACTTAGCAGCAGCTGTCAGAGAGGGAAGGGGAATTTCTTTTGATGCCATAGGGATGTGCTATTCTTCAGCACAGACTGCATTTTATAGCAGTAGTTTTTTGTTTAGTAATTGGATATGGCAGAAGAACAGAGAAATCTGTTAACTGTAATATTTTGAATACTGGCGATGATTTAATACAACCCTTAAAAAACTGAAAGAGATATATGAAATAGGGATTATCCTTTTTGCTCTTTTAATTTTCATGTATCTCCTAAAATCTTAGGTTTTTGGGTTTTTTTCTTCATTCTTTCAGTTGGCTTTTAGGGTCTGGCTTTGCTGTTTTTCTTAACACTGGACACATTAGGAAGCATTTCAAGTTGCTGTTCCCACCTGCCAGTAGGAATAAGATGACATACAGAAAGATTAACATTGCTTTAAAGCTCATTGGTTACAGTTTGGGGAAAACATGTACCAAGTAGAAAGCTCTGAATATTTGCAAGCACATACTCCTTTTTAGGATCAGGGCTTTTGCAAAGGTGAAACCTATTGCTTTTTTATAAAACCTCCTTTTCACTCACCTGCATTTTATGCTGTTTTTTTTAAATTTTCCTCTACCACTATTTACTAATTATCTGTCTTCCTGTGATTATGTTCTCACATCCTTATTTATATTGATCTTTACATCAAAGGGCATCTCAAAGTACACTTTTAGCAATGTGTTAATGAAAAAAAAAAAGCACACACAAAAAAATCAAAACTAAGCAAAAAAAGCAAAGCTAAGCAAAAAAAATCCTACAAACACACAAAACCAAAATAACCACCAGCATTCCCCCCAACCAATGGCAGACAAACCCAAATTTTACAGTTTTTCATTTGCCATTGGTTATTTTTTAGTCTTGTTACTGAGTGCATCTGTGTTTCTGGGAACTGAATTACTTCCTTTTTTTACCTAAGCTGGACAGTGTATCTTCTCAGAGATCTCTTTAGATCTACCTCGAACCAACATCACCCTGTTTGCATCTGTCAGCACCTTCCTGGTCACAGCCAAGTGCCAGAAGCCTGTATTTATGTCCTGAGGAGGAACACCCTTAAAACATTACCATAGCTGATCACTCCATCATCCCCCAAGAAACTTTGTTATGATTCTGACAGAACATATTTTGTAGGTGGGTTTAGACCAATAGTCATCATTAATAATAATAATTTGTATGTTTCCACCTTGCCTGGATTTTCATCTGCATCCTATATCCTCTACAGACAATCATAAAAATTATTTGGGATGGGCAGCATCTTTTTGCTGGGACTCATGGACAGCCCTGGGGGTTTGTTCCTGCACGTCTTGGTGCAGAACCTTCCTCCTGCACCTTGATATGATTTACTGCTCAAATTTGGAGAACACCACCCCTCCTTTTCAAGTGTGAGGAAATAATGTTGTGTATGAGGAAATAATGTTGTGTATGAAGAAATAACTTTGTGTGTGAGGAACAGGACACCCACATTTCCCTTGTGCATCCTCTGTCTGTGCTTGTCCCAAGGCAGTCCAAGTCCAGGCTCACACAGCCTCCAGTGGGTCCTGGGGCACCCAGTGCCCTCTGGAAACCCAGCCTCGAGGCTGGCAAGTGTCACAACACTTGGTCAGAAAAAAAGAAAAGGTTTTGTCTTGCAGCACCTGTTGCTATTTCCATCTTCATATCTAAATCCTACACATTAATGCCATTTCTGTCTTACCTTATTTTCAGATGAATGAAGAAATAATATTTTTTTATACCACAGTGGAGTTATCACACTCCACTGGAGATTTATTTTTGAAATGCCAGGCTGCAACTGTTGCCAATATTAATTTTTGTTTAGTTTCTTTGTGTATTGAATTCAGCATTAATTGATGGAAAATATGGATACTCCAGTATCTGTATTTATACTTATATTGATTGTAATTTTTCTTTTTTGATATGTTACATAATTAATTTTACTTACATCACTTTTAGCTTGTGATGCAAAGATGTTCAACAAAGGGTTTCAGCAACAGTGTTGAAATTTGAAGTGGTAAAAAAGTTCTGGCATAAAATTCAGGAGTAAATTTGACAAAGGATTGGAAAGATCTGAAGCATGACAGGGATTATATTTTTTTTTTGTTCAGAGAGTTTTAAAGTTCAAGAATATTTTGCCTTTGCCACTTGCTAGATTCAGATATTGCATTCATGATTATTACTCTGTAACGTAATAAAAGAATCTTCCAAATAAACTTAAAATAAGGGAATGGTTACAAAGTCCCAATCTTCAAGAGAATTACTTTTAAAGCTTTATAGATATGGAATTAGAGCTGTCAAGATGGGGTGAGGGGAGAGAAGAAATGTAATTCAGTTTCAAACTGTAGCTTTTCTTTTTTCAAAATGGCATTGTTCATAAAAATATGGTTTGAGAACTTTAATGTCTGTTGACTTCTGGATTTAGAGTTGTAATTTGTAGCCAGTTTTGGCTGAAATTGCTAAGGAAAAATAATTTTTTTTAGTAATTTTTTTTGTCTCCTAACCAGCTAGAAAGATAATGGTTTCTGTTCACGTAAATACTCTGTTGTAGCAAAAAGAGTGCTGGTTATGTGATGTTCCATACTTTTCTCTTTCTTCTTATTGTCCTCCCAGTTTTCAGCAGGATACAAAAAGTAAGTTTCCATCAATGCTTTCCCAGAATCAGAAGCTTTGGGTGTTTTTTCAGTTTTGTAGGATTTTCTTTTCTTTGCAGAGAGACATCATGCTTCCTCATACAGAAAAGTGGGGAAAGAGCCTTAAATTGTTTTGACAAACACATTGAATATTTTGCCTTTTTAAATTCAAGGTAGAAAAAATTGCATTTATTGTGGGCTTTTTATTATAACTTCAATTTCTCTAGCTAACTGAAATTACAGTGCTGGAGGTGCTTCAAAAATATATCCTGAGGGTATTGCAGTTACAACAGTTGAACAGAGTTTTTTATTTCTTCCTAAGAAAACCTTGACTTCCTCTACCTGATGTTTTTGAGTCGAAGAGTAGACCCTCTCTTCTACCTTTTGCAAACTCAGTGGCAAGGAATATTTAGTTTTGAAAGAACTCTTCCAAAATGCTTAGGAAACAATATTCTAGCAGGTTCCCTACTCTGTGAGCTGGTGTACTTGCAATAGTTTATTTTATACCTTTTGACAACCTGATGTCCAGTTTGTGGCTCCAGAGCCAAAAAATGTCTACTATACAAAGGGCATATTTTCAAAATGCTCTGTCTAAACAAAAAATTTAAAAAACCCAAACAAAACAAAACAAACCAGAAAAACCCAAAAACAACAACAAAAAAACCCCACCAAAACAAACACTGCATGCCTGTGTAGAAAGTCTTTATTGGAATGATTCTTTTTTCCATAGCTATTAGGATAAATATATATACACTTTTAGAAACAGAAAGAGATTGGTGGGGTGACAACACCAAACACATAGGACATAATTCTGGTAATTTCCAAGAAAAGTTTCTAGGAGAGAGAAGGCTATTTTTTTTTTTTTTTTAATGTGTGTGTTAGATGAAGTTGATGGTGAGTATGTCTTAAGATTTTCCTGCCTCTTGTCCATGGTGTGCGACAAAAACACTCCAGGAAAAACATGCTGAAGTGCTCCTGAGTGTGGGCAGTGAGGCTCTTACAGGGTGTGAAACATGAGGAGATGGGGGAGTTGGTGCAGCTGCCTGGCACGTGGGGAAATGTTGAGCAACTCCCTGGAGCTGTGCAGGCACGGATGTGTTTGGCACTTCCTCTGTGATGGGCACTTCATCTTTAAATTGTGGGCAACCCTTAACTCCTGATGGGGTCCATTAAAATAAAGGATATATTCTACTGTGTAAAATGAAGGCCTGTAGCTTAAAAAACCCTTGATGAGAATAGAAAGTGGTTTGACTCTATTAAACATTCTGAGCAAGTATCTGAGCTTAAAACTTAAGGGTGGTTTATGATGCCCATCTGTGCTGGTTTGAAAGCAAAACCAGTGAGACTCCAAGTCAGAAATACCATTTAAGAGAGAGAGAACAAACAACAAGAAAGATAAAATAAAAATAAAATAAGATAAATGCAATAGTACAAAGGACCACTGACAGAGTCAGAATGAAAACCTGACACCCTGTTGGTCAGGGTGTTGGGAGCAGTCCAAGATAAGTCCTCCCAGAGTGACAGATGTGGCTCTGTTGGAGTAGAGATGATCCTTAAGAAAGGGCCCAGTCATCCTCTGGGAATCCAGTGGAAACAGGCTCCCTTGGTGTTTGGGATTGCTGTTTTATCCCGGTGGAAAGGCTTTGGCTCCTCCCGCTGGGTGGAGCATCTCCCAATGGGATGAGGTGATGTTATCAGTCATGTGAGAGCCTTCAATGGCCCATTCACAGGGGATGTCCCTCGGAGGAGGATGGGTGCAGGAGGAGAGAAGAAGGCTCTGCCTTATCTGGTGTTATCAGGTGTCCCATTAACAGAAGGGATCTGCCCTCTTTCCACCCCTAGAGTTACAAGAGATAAAGAACAATATCTCCCAACCGACTTCAACAGATGAAAATAGAATACACATTTTTGGTTACATTTTTCAACCCAAGACACCATTTTTGGCTTTTAAAGGGTGGTTGTGATAAATGCCCACAGGACTGAAATCTGGAAGCATCTCTCTCTTGCCAAAATCAGATAGTTTACTACAAAGTAGGAAACAAATTTCATGATCAGAACATCAAAAAGCACACAGAGGAAATATATGATGGTTGTCATTAGTCATACTTAGTTTCCAATATTATGAAAGCTGGTTTATGTTTTATATAGGCCTCCTGCTGAAGATGACTACTTCATCAGCCAATTTCTGCTTTTTTGCCCTTCCCTGGAGGTCTTGTACTAAAGGAAATCTGTTGATCATTGCTGTTGATCATATTCATGTGCTTTCCTTCTTCAGGAGAGTTTCTCTGTTCTTCTGTGTGTTGATTCATAATAAGTATTCCCCTCCTTTTTTTTTTTTTTGGTGGTTTTCCTTTCCTCAGAAACTAATTTTCGCTTGTTGCAGCAGCTCTATATTCTGGATAATATTCTGTTCCTGGTGTTTTACTGCATGTTTGACAAAATGATAATTTCTTTACCTCTTCCAGTAAATACAAATATGGTTTTCTGTTGTCAGAGAAAAAAAGGGTTTTCTATTGTCAGAAATAAACTATTGAACTCTGACCAAAAATATCTTATTAATCCTTATCCACTGTATTTGATATCCATTGATTAACTCCATATTTCATTATCTCTTGTGGCTAAGCGTTAGGTTGAAGAAGCTTCATAACTTCTTTGTTTGAACTTGCTGGAGATTTTTGGGAAAAATTTCAAATTTTTGTTTGTTTGTGTTTTGTTTTTGTTTGGATTGTTTTGTTGTTGTTGTTTTTTAGTTATTTTAGTTTATCTCATATAGTGCAACACATGTATTGGTGAGGTAAAATATATAACGTTTGAAAGACAAAATCATGGAAAACAGCACTTGCATTGTTTGATATTTCCTGAGAAAGTAGGTGTACTGTTCCATTATTGTTCCTCTGTAGGAGTAATTTGCTTTATTGCTCTTGCATTCTTCTCTGTTTCTCAAAGGGTTCCATCTGGCAGCCATATATGAGCATGTGTTCAACTGAATTCAATTCTAGCTTGACGTTAAGATTCAAAGAAATGGATTGTCATGATGGTTTTTTGCAATATATCAATAGCAGTCTGTATGTGTCAAGAAAGCTCCTGGAAGTGAGTGGTTTACCTTTTATGTAAGAAGAAACCTTTGTTTTTTAAGCAGTTTTCATCTGCTGTTGTGGAAGAGTAACAGATCCGTTCTGCATGATGCTCCCTCTCATTGGAGTGCAGATTTCTTTCTGACCGTCTTGCATTCACACATGGATCCCCCAAGCACCAAACCTCTCAGGCCTCATTTTCGTTGTGCTTTACTCACCTTTATTTGGCACCACAGCTCCAGGTAATAGAAGTGACAAGGTAGATTTTTGGATGTGACCATTCCTGTTTTGAGTGTTCACAGGGGGGGAGTGGGGGTTTGATTTGGGTTTGTTTTGTTCAGAAGATTTGGTGAAGCCTTCCCTGCTTCTTTCCTCTGTAGTAACTCTCTCTAAGGCTGCCTCACTGCTCCAGACAGTTATAGACAGTAATAAACTCCACTCTGAACTTTATTAATTAGACTGTGAAGGAGATAAAAGTTAAAGACAGAGGTAATGCTTTCAGTGACAGGCTGCAGTATTAATGAGTACTGAGGTGTGGAACAGGCTGTTCTAACCCCAAAAAACATTGGTCAGACTTTGACTGCTGTTTCCCACCTCTCTAAATTTTCTTGAAGCAAAATCTGGGCAAGTGAAACAACAGGAGGAGGGAATGGCTCTGGCTGAACAACAGACATGCCTCCTTATATTTGCTCCTGTGTTCATTGCAAGTGTGGGGCTGTGGAACCCAAAAGATAAGGGGTAAATGTGTGTGTCTCATACTCTGATAGCTGGATGGCTGTGCAGCCAACCAAGGACTGCTGGGAACAACAGACAAGAATTGTTGGTGCTAACATGCCCCACACGGGAGAAAGAGCAAGATGTGGCTGGAGAAGGGGGTCATGTGGAGGTAGGGTAGCACTTTTCTGGGATACACATCCTTATTCTAGTTCTGGAGAAGAGCACAACACAGTACAGCACAAGAGGAGGAATAAGGTCAAGCAGTGGGCATGGACTGTAGGGTGATCAGGACCACCCAAGGCACCCAAAGCCTCTGACCCATTTCCAGAAAGGTCTGGGAGAATGGACATGATGAATAATTTGCATAGAAAGCAAGAAACTTATGTTCAGGGCAGGGAAAGCCTGTAAATAAAGAGGTATCCCCACCAAGCCTGGCTGTGTACCCCAGGACCCTGGATATTGGCTGTACCAATGCTGGAACAAGGTCTGGTGATGTCTTTTTCTCTCTTTCTTCCTTTCTTATTTTTCTTTACTTTCCTTCTCTCTTCATCTTACCCCTTTATACAAAACCTGCTGCCATTCCCTTATATAGTACGTCAGGGACTAACATACCAATTTCCATGCCAAGTGTGTAATTTCCTACTAAAACTTTGCAAGTTTTTGCAGACCCTCTGACTTTTGTTAATCTTTTAACCACAAGCATTTATGAACCTTGGGTGCTCCCTTCACCTGAAGGGTAGGATATAGCAGGAGTTTAGTTTTGCTTTTGTCTTAGGATTGAGGATTGTATCTTGTCTGACACTACAGAATTATAAAATCATTACGGTTGGAAAAGACCTCCAAAACTGAGTCCAACCATTAACACATCCACCATCATTTGTGCCACTAAACTATAAAACCACGAGCCACATTTGAACACTGATTCCTCCACTTCCCTGGGATGCTGTTCCAATGCCTCTGATCACCCTTTCCATGAAGAAATTTTTCCTAATATGTAGGATAGGGACTAAAAGGGTTTATATGCATTTGCTTTGTCCAGGACACTGGAGTCCCAACCTGACAGCTGTTATCGAATCCTGCCAGTAGGTACTTGATTTATTATTCTATTGAATTATTTGCATTTTACATAAATTATAAAAAGTGGCAGTGCTTTAGATTTTTTTTCCTGTTTCATATTAGTTTTTTTAACCAAAGGCCATGTTTTTGTGTAAAAAAATTCCTTTAATTTGTATTTTCTCCACTTGTACTTAAAAATGAGAAATTGCAACGAGGCACCACAGGATCTGAGTAAGGGTGTAATAATTTACACGTATGTTAAGCATAGTCATTAGTATAGTGCCTAGCAACACAGCAGGCATGACTTATTACACAATATAGTGTTTGCTTATTGCCTAAGTGGAAGGCAAAGCAGTTCTAACTGATTACATGTTACAGAGCTCAGTTGCAATAGTCAATTTCCCCACTGTTTCTCGTGCATTTTGCAGGAAAACACTGTGATATAGTGTTATGAATCAATTACGAAGCACTCATTAGGAGGAAGTGCATATTGAATATATTAATCACTTCCATAATAAATTACATAACCACACAATAAAAGTACGCATATTCTATTGGTAAATAGCTTATCATAGTCTAAGATTCTTTTTCCTTTTATTACTAAATTAAATCCATAAATAGGGGAGCAAGGTGTTGAGGAAATGCCTTACAGGAGCTCAAGCATGACAAAAGAACACAAAGCTGGGAGGAGTGGCTGATGCACCAGAGAGTTGTGCAGCTCTTCTGGAAGACCTTGGTGGGCTGGAAACATGGGCAGAGAACTGCCTGAAACTCACTGAAGGCAAAGGGTGTGGGGTTCTGCGAGTGGGGAAGAACAACCAACCCCATGCAGCAGAACAGGCTGCTGGAAGGTAGCTCTGGGGAGAAGGAGCTGAAGGTAGCCAGCTGCCCAGCAGTGCCATTTGTGGCCAGGAGGGCCAGTGGGGTCCTCCTGGGGTTCATGAGGAAGAGCACTGCCATGAGGCAGAGGGAGGTAAGTGATCCTGTGCCTCTACTCAGCCCTGGGAAGGCCAAATCTGGAGGGCAAAAATCAGGGCTGCTCAGGACAGGAGAGATGTGGAGCTCCTGGAGCAGGTTCAGTGGAGGGTGACAAAGATGATGGAGGGCCTGGAGCATCTCAGTGAGGAAAGGCTGAGGGAGCTGGGCCTGTTCAGCCTGGAGATTTCTGAGAGGGGCCCTCATCCCTGTGTGTCAGTGTCTGCAGGGAGGGCTCAGGGCATGGACCAGGCTCTGCTCCCTGGTCCCAGCAATGGGACAGGAGGAACGGGCAGGAGCTGATGGCCAGGAAGTTCCCCTTGAATATGAGAGAGAATTTCTTTCCTGTTGAATGACCAAACACTGGAACAGATTGCCCAGAGAGGGTGTGGAGTCTCCCTCGCTGGAGATACTCCAGACACATCTGAACACAATCCTGTGCTGTGTGCTCTGGGGTGACCCTGCTTGAGCAGAGAGGTTGAACCAAGTGACCCATCGTGACCCCTTCTAACCTGACCCATTCTGTGAAAATCATGGGACTGAAAGATCACAGCAGCCTGGGAGCCAGAAGCTGCAGATTGAAAAACAAAGATGTAACAGGGACCAAGAAGCTCAAATCCATCCATGGTCCCCTCTAAATGTCACCTAAGGGGACAGTGGGCTGTGTGGGCTGGCCCTGACTTGGGGGTGTCAATAGCAGTGCAGGGCTGGGTACCAGGGTAGATGTTGCCCCCTGGGACCCCACAGCCTCCCAGGACAGCCCCCTGGGGCGAGGGGTGCTTTGCTGAGGGGGTGGATATTAGGTGGTCTTCATTGGGGTGTGGAGATGTAACACTGTTGGTATTTCTGCTGTGCCATGTTCACTTAAAGGACTGTTGATTCAGAGTCTGCCTGTGCCACTGCTCCACATTACACTACAAGGGAAATCAGAACATTCTGTTCTTTTTTCAACCTGTTAGTTCATTTTTACATAGTCTAAAACACAATCACTGTAATGAGTGGAAGTATTTCTCAGTATTGTCCAGTATGTGTTCAAAAATGACCTTCTACTTGCTTTTTTTTTTATATTAGTGACTGAAAACTTTTAGACACAATTTAGAGAATACATAAAAAGCTATTCTCTACGAATGCTTTTAATTTAGGAAAGCATGTATTTAATCAAAATGTTTATTATGTTTGAGCATTATGGAGAAATAAAGCTAATAGCTTTCTCATTTAAAAATACACAAAAGAAGCAAAATCTGTAAATGATATTTAACAAAAAAGTTACCCAATTGATATAGAAAATGGGGAAACAATCTCTTGGGAAATGTCATATGGCACGACACTAACACACCTTTCTATTTTACTGTATATAGTATCAAAATAATAATTTCACAGCCTGATGTCCATGACATTTCAAAGTCCTTGAATCAATTTCTTGAATATTTAAAATCAGTAACACATGCTTATCACCTTTTTCGTATTCTTCTTGGTATTCCTCCCTCTCAGAATGAAGGGAAAATGAATAATTTTCTCAGTTGAACAGTTTTTGTGTTGTCTCTGACAGTAAGGCTGATAATAAGTTGTACAAATTACATGGAAGTATAAAATATGTCTTGCAAAGGGCATGATTTAATGCACATCTCATTTTGGGATAGGTAGGCACGTATCAGCCTGTGGATAACTCACTGAATCCAGTAAGATAACTTGAATCTGCAATTCAGTAATGTAAATGAAGCTTTGAGAAACTCGAATATCTCCAGAATGAAACAAAAAGAAAGAGCAATCTGGAACATGTAACATTTACTGTGTACCTGTAAGTGTCTTCTCAGGAGATAAAGAATATTATCCCCTGCTGTGTCTTGGTGGTTCTGTGGGTTTGTAGAGCTTCCTGGAGCAGAGGCAGCCACTCAGTCCAAATTTGGGCAGGGAGGGCAGGTGGCTGTGGGGACAGGCTGCTGCTGTCACCGTGATGGAGCCCTGGCCAAAGTCCAGGCTGGCCCTGGGGGTGTCCTCTGTGGGTCTTGTGGAGGTGGCTGCATGCTCCTCTGTCCCTCCCAGAAACAGCTGCCACAGAAGAGAATGGGGTGGGATTTGTCTGGCTCCTTCCAGAGCTGCAGAAATAAACTCTTGGGGAGGGCCCAGAATGTTTCAGCCCTTCAGGAGCTTTGCTGGTGGCAGCAGCTTTGGCCAGCTTTTTGTCCCACAGCAGGAGGAACGAGTTGTGAGTGTCACTGTGGGGGCTGCCCAAGGCTAGACTGTGGTCCCTCAAAGGGCTGGGCTTGATTTGGTGGAAGCTGGGTGGACTAAAGCTCTTGAGCACAACTAAAACGTTTATTGCCTCTCGTGAAGTCATTTCTATATATGTAAGAGGGTTTCAGAGTTGTAGCAGGTGTGCCAGTGACTGCTGAAATCTGTGGTACAAAGGATTCAAGCCATGCTTAATTTGGATTTTATTAACAAAGTTTATGCTTAATATTTACACTCATGAATGGCAGAGTTTGTCATTGTCAGGACCCTTTTTTCAAATGTTCACTTCACTTGAAGGATGTTTTTTAAATCAAAATTTTACCATGATGGATGGTTGTTGGCACCTTTTCTCACAACATTTCTTAAGGTAGAGAGGCAAACTTTTAAATGTCTATGGACATGTGAAAAATATTTTCACTCATTTATAAGGAGTGACATGACGTTTCTTTAAAATTGCTGGACATAAGAATCTCTGTTGAAATTCAGTGGCTTATCTAGGGTGCCATAAACATGAAACTGCTATACATGACACAAGCTTTTAGCAATAAACAATGAAGAACTCTGAGAACAGAGGAACAGAGGCTGCCTAGAGCCTCTTTATGTGCAGAACATTTCATTTAAGAGGTTCTTACAATTATCCACCATGGTACCATTTGCAGAATTTACTCGTGTGCATAATTTCTATATGCTTTCTCATGTCAATTAATGCTTTTCCAAGAAACCTGTCCTTGAAAATCCAGATGGCTTATGAATCCTTCAGGGTCTTACAGGAACCTTCTACTCCTGGGTCTTACAGTTTTTTTCTGTCCCATGGCTGATAATTGGATGCAATCATGCTGAAAATGTTTAATGTGTGAGGATTCACAAAACTTCTTTCAACTCTCCACTTTCCCATTGTGCACGTATTCATCAGAGGCAAAGACCACGTGTGAATGCCCCAAAATACACTTCTGTGTCAGAAAAGGACAATTCCCACTGCTTCAGGAGGATTGACAAGTTCTTCTGAAAGCCAAACTGTATGTGAAGCAAGGAGGAAAAATGTGTCAATATTCAGAGATAAGGTTCTTAGAGATGCATTTGTTAATATGTAAAATATGGTGCAAGTCCTGTAGCTAATTGTACAGTAACACAAATATCCATGATGTTGTCTTCTTTGGAAGTTGCATAAATGCAGCAGCATTTTAGATATATGTGGTTTTATAATTAATTTCAGCCTTTGATGGGTGGGCGAGGTGCAATGGGTTTTCCTTACAAAACACCAAATGGATAACAGAACATAAAAAAAGCATGCCTGTACTTTCCTTTGTTTTAATCCAAGCAGTCATGCATTATTCAAAGTGAAATCCTACTGTTTTCATCTAGAAAACAAAAAAGGCAAAGCTAATATTGATTCATTATCTCTTGCAAATGAAAGAATATAATTATAACATGTTTAATTGATGCTACTTTATAAATCACATGACATATATATAAGCCAGTAATTTGGTTTTGTTCTTTAAAAATCTTGCTAATGAATCGCTGTGAATAAATAAGGGAGAACAAGCAATATTTTTAGGCCTGCCTACAAAAAAACCAAAACCAAGCCCCACATCCAACAGAGGCACCATACGTGATTCTTGATGGAATTAATTCACCTGGATTTCCAGGAAAGGGAATCCCTTTTGTAAGATTCTGGGAATTCTGGTTCTGGGGAAAGCTGGTCTCTTCTGTGATGATGTCAGCAGACGAGTGCTGAAATCCCAGGTTCTGGAAATTCAAATTGAATTATTTTCAAGCATAATTTTATGTTGCTTTTTAGGTATTTTTCTATATTCTATTAAAAAAAATCAGTAAATAGCCAAATATACTGCTGGTGATTTTGGTTTTTTTTCATATTTTACATTGCTTGCTAATGAGACTTTTCAAATTATTCTTTATATTATTTAAGTGGCATTTATTTGCATATTTGAGCTGATGCTTGATGATGTTAGAGGATAGATTTGAGAAAGGAATGGAAATGTTGCCTTCAGAGGTGCTGCTGCTGAAACAGGCTGGCGTGAATTTGAATCCTGTCCCTGAACCATATCTAAGCCAAGTCAGGAAAAGTTGATTTAGCATGTCCATGAAAATGCTAGGTAATGCAAGTGTACAGGAACCACTGTTTGAAACACAAACAAATGCCTGGTGTAAAATTGACTGCACAGGAGTGAGTCTTTAACCTTGAGAGTAAAACTTGTAAACTTGGACGGAATTTAGAAGGGCTAAGAATTATCATAGGGCGAGGAGGATGAGTGCTGCAAGGGTTTCCTTGTGCCAAAGGTATATGGCAGACAAATATACTGACATCAGCTATATATCCTGCATATACTGCTATTAAGTACAAAAAGTGCTTTTGGGCAGCCACTAAAGAGACATTTCAAATGGGTATGGGGCAAGCCAAGATGTAGAATATTCAAAGTTGTAGTTATTAGATCTGAAATATGGAGGTAGGTGAATGCCCTAATTAGCAAGAGTTGCATATACATAAGATACTGTTTTATGCTCACGAGGAAATGAACCATGTATCTTATTATCTAATAATGTCCCATTTTATATTGAATGCTAAATGTATTATGATAACTGGAGCAAGTTGTTGAATAGATAACATTTCCTGAAAAAGTATAATGAGAGTTGGTAAAGCGGAGACAGAGATTGGGCTGACATCATAATTCTACACAGGGCTGTGCAGGATACAGCCACACCTAATAGCTATTCCTTTTCAGAAAAAAACCCCCAGACTAAACAGACAAACAAACAAAAAAACCCCTCCAACAAAGCCCCCCCAAACCACACACAAATTACAGAATAATATGGAAATACTCCCATACATTTATTAGAATTTTGGTGCATAAAATTAGAGATTCTTTCTGCTGTAAAACTGGACTCTGCTGGGTATTCTGTCACTTTTTTATCTTGGCACATCTTTTTTTTTCCCCTGGTACTTGCAGGTGGCAGAAGTTTTGTGAGCCCTGTGGTGTTCCTTGGTACACGCCACGTTCAGATGGTGGAACAGCACCTCTGCTCCAAGTCCTGGGGAGAGGTTATTCCTCTCCCTTTGGGCAAGGGTGGGGTCCACTTTATCCACAAATACTTCAAGTTTGCTTCAGAAGAAGGCTGTGTGCTTTTTGGGTTGAAGAGAGAAGGGATGGAAAGGATATGTTCTTTTTTTTTTTTTTCTTAAGTAACAGCATGATGAAAACTCTTGTGTAAATGGGATCTTGATGGATTTAAAAAATAAAAGGTAAAAAGACTATTTCATAGTAGCAAAATAATATAAATGGTTCTACAAATAAGTGCTTATTTATTTCAGGGCAATATCCACTCTCACTAAATATCAGGACAGCTCTTAGCTCTGGGAACTTGAGTGAAAAATAAAACCATTGACAAGAAGCCCTTGAGCTCAATTATCTTACAGGATAAAAATCTTGACTTGATACGTTTTATAAGCTGAAAAAATAAAACAACACAGTGGTATATAGCTGTTGAAAAAATTTCATTTTTTTTCCTTTATTCAGACTGCCAGGTCAGTATTCACCTCCCTAAGAAACAAAGTGAAGGGTCTCTCAGTTGCCTGAATTTGCTCAGGGAAATTATGGCAAATAGGAAGCCACATGGAGATGGTGAGGGTGGTGCTTTGACTCTGTTGGAGTTGGCAGGAAAACTTTGAACACGTGGGATTCAACCTAAAGGTTCTCTATGGATTCCTATAGAATATCTTGTCAACTGAATTAAGCAGAAACCAGAAGAGAACAGGAAGCATGTTAAAAACAAACAAATAAACAAAACCAAACCCAAACAACAACAACAACAACAAAAAAGAAAAAAAGGAAAAGGTAGCTAGGCAGTAACAGGAAATTTGTAAGGTACATTTAATGACATTTATGAGAACAAATGTCTAAACCTAGTTTTCAGGATTTGCTTCATTTTATTGCACTAAATAGTGGTGGTGAATATTTGTCTAGATCAAGGATATCACAGATAATTATTTCATGTTAATTCTGCATACAAGATTTAACATCTCATTAATTCTTACTGTGCCTGTTAGTCTGAGTTCTGTCTGGTTTAGATACAGATCAAATCGTTACTTTGATTGTATCTGTTCTGTTTTTTTCCTGCAGATGCCTGCTAAAAAAGATTAATTAACAAAACCAACAGGAGGGCAAGGGAAACACCAGAGCATGGAATTTTGATGGGTGTTTCTGTCATTTCTCAAAGAATAGTTTTTGACTGCAACAGTGTAGGAAATAATGACTGAGTGAAGCATTATATTTATCATAGTTATTATTATGCAAGAGCAGCTATAAAAATATTATCTGCTGAAACACCTCTTCTGTGAGTACAGTATAGAAAGCCTGTGATGTATGTGCAAGTACCTGATATGTGTTTAAAATTTGTATGCATGTGTGTGTATATTAACTTAAAAGTACTACAGAGGCCAATTATTTTTAACATCTTGATCTCATGGTCACTATAATTTGTTACTTGTTGGAATAATAGAGGAAAAGAAAGATGAAAAAGAAAGCTAAAGATTGCACAAGCTTTTATCTTAGTTGTAATTTCAGGAAATCCTTATGTAGCGTAAACAAAAAATAAAAGCAAAAAAGCAAAATATTTTCCAAAAAGGAGTTGTGTCATGAGCAGTAAGTGGAATCAAAGCATACAGTGGGAAGAAAAAAAAAGTTTTGATACGACTTGGTTCACATTAATAATTGATGAAGACTGCATAAATTGATTTTATTAACTCTTTTTACTTTGATGTTTAATTCATGGTTTAAAAAATACAAAATGTCCAAGAAAGCTTCTTTAGAGGATATTAAAATACTTTTTGAATGGTTTATGTTTGGAGATTAGGTTTATTGTTATGATTAGAGATATGAACAGCTGCCTAATTTAGAACTCAAGTACAAAGAAAATGAATGGGATAATCAGGAAAATCTGAAGTGTCCTCTTCCCTTTTTACATTACTCATTTAAAACCAAAATGCACATTACAGAAAACATCTATGCTGTAAACTCACCTATAGCTGCTTTATCATGTGTAATTGCTTGATTTGTTTCCATTTAAGAGTAGAATATGTGAGAGTCTGTTGTGGATCAGAACAAGCTGACAGAACCAAGGAGACCATTGTGGTTTTGAGAGCTGGATATAACTACTTATATACAGCCATTTTTTGGTTTAATCTGCTGTAGAGATTAGATTTTTTTTTTTTAATGATGTACTTGGCTTAGTGAAAATAAAGTTTTAACTGCTTCAGTAAACCTGTTTTCTCCTTTGCACAAAAAGATGTACAAAGTGATGAAATCAGATACAGTCCCAAAATAGTTGCTATAATATTCTGGCTATCAAGCAACAGACCAAAAGTGATCAGGTCATTTTAATGTTTTTTTCAGACAATATACCTTCATTTGGTATATTTTTCTTCGTGGAATTAAAAAAAAAAATTAAAAAAAGAGTGGCTTTGAAGAAAATAACCTAGGAGGGAGGAGAAATAGCAGTCTGCAAATGTCAGTGCTGCCTGGCTGTAAGTGCTTAGTTGGTGTTGTGTGCACCCAGCAGCTCTCTGAGGTGCATTGCTGAGGTGTTATCTCCATTTACAGGATCCCTCCTTTGACCATCAGCACTGCTTGTGCTGGCATCTCAGGGGAGGAATAAGAAAAAAACTCTGAAGATACAATATGCTGCATTTGGTGTATCATAATCAAACTCATCTCCAACTAGATTTACTGAAATTTTACTCATTGAGTCTGACATTATTAAGGTGTTTTTTTTTTTGTTTTTTTTTTTTTTTTTTTTGTTTTGTTTTGTTTTGTTTTGTTTAGTTTTGTTTTTTTTTTTTTTGTTTAGATCAGGGAGGACATAACCCATGTAGCAGTATTGTTATGACTTCTTGAAGAATTATGCAGCAAATTGCTTGGCACATGTGGAAATACTGATTTACTTTTTTACCCCCCCATTTTGGCATTTTATTCTCAAAAATAAAATAAATAAATACAGATAAACACATTTGTAGTTACTAGCAGAACTACCCAAAGTTCCTTTTGGTTTCCTACTACCAGTAATACCATCAGAGATCAGGAGGTAGTGCCTCCTGATGTGCCATAGGAAAACTCTAAGCAAACCTTTATGCTGAGCATGCACATTATTTAGAATAGGAAGTAAATTTAAGAGGGCCAAATCCACTTCTGCTACCCCAGCATTTGCTTTCATCCCTCAGCCTGTGGTCCCAGCCCTAGAAGGGGTCCCCCTTGGCAGTGCTCCAGAGACATCTCTGATTTGGGGAGGAGCAAAAGTTGGAGTGCACAGATGGCACAGGTAGGCAATGACAGGAACAGAGTTTTGGGGCCAAGAATTTGGACCTTGTGGTTCTTTTCCCAGTTCAAGAGCACAAAAGTAGCTGCTTCTGCCTCTTTTTTTTCATTTCCATGTCTCATAGCAACTCAGTTAGAATGGAAGTATGAGCTCTATTTCCTTTTTATTGCACAGGAATTATGCTGCCATTAGGGATAGAAGTGCCCTCTTCTATCCTTACGGAGCTGGGCAATCCTCATGTGCCCTACTTAAGAAGGTTTTTCTAAGGCCTTAAGAGGTCCCACAGAGCAGGCAGAAGGGATGGGTGGCCCCAATCTTGCTTGTTACATTTTGGAAGTGATATCTCCACTTTGAACCAGAAAAAGAGAAATTCAAACTGCTTTTAATAGCTTTTCTGTAATTAGATACTGGTAGCAATAGCTGAGAAAGTGGTGTATGTTTTCTGTGCACATGGCTGCAGGAAACCACTGCTGGTCTGTGGGGTGAGAATGTGTTACAGCCTGAGCAGTCACAGCAGAGACCTTGGAAGCACAGAGAGAGAAACAGGAGTTACACCAGAGGACCATGTATTGATCAGGATGAATGCAACCCAGAGAGACACAGGGCTGAGAGAATTACAAAACCAATATACAAGGTTTAGTTGTGCTGATGAGGCCAATAGTGTGCTGTCTTGGAGGTATATCTTGAAAAGTGGTGAGAATGGCAGGGTTCCCTTATTGGAGGGAATTCTATATCTTTGTTGATGATAAAGAGAGAATGGACCCTTCCACTGAGGTATTTGCCAATGATTGCTTGGAGCCATGAGTTAGATGTGGATGGCCATTTGTATCAACTGCTGAAAACTGTTCATAACTAATAGCACAGAGGAAATTGTCTTTAGATTGTATTTGGGAGCCCACAAGAAAAAAAATGCTGCTGCTGCTGCTGTGTTGGAATAAGCTTGTCCTGTATCCTGTCCAGTAAAGGTACATGCCTTAGGTATTGTCTACTCTCATTAAAGCAAAAGTAATTTAGCATCTGCTCTAAGGATTTTGCTGATTGTGTTAAATTGGTCTGGTATCCCACTGCTCAATCTGGATGCACCATCTCATCGAGGTAAAGTCTATTTATGTATCATCAAAAAGGTCCTTTGTGTATTAATTATTTCACAGCTTCTTTTGTGAATGTCTTCTGTCTGAACAACCTGCCAGGAGTATACTTACGATAAATATCCATTTTCCCTGACTGCGGCTACTCGCAAAAATACCGAGGTTTTACTGTAATTAGTTCTTTTTCAGATCTGTGTATAATCTTTTGATTACATTTCTTATTTCATTTTGGTACAGATAATTAATACCATATCCTGTAACATGATTTCCTATAAAAACAGACTGTATGCGTTCTTTTTATTTAAGAGTGCAGTGTACCGCCATAATTGAATTTAATAGACTGGAGGATTAAAAAGGAGTGCTATGTCTTGATTACAATGGAGTGTTGCTTTCAGAGTCTCAAGGTGCTTGCCAGGAATGTGCTTTTGTTCAGCCTCTAAGCCTAGATAGAGCCTAGGGAATCTCAGCTTAAGTGTCTGTGGTGGTTGGTGGGTTTGATGTGAACTTGGCATCCTTTTTCCTTTTCTCCTTATGCAATACTGGAAATGAGCTCCCAGCATGGGTGGGACTTCCAGTCTCTCATGGAAAGGATCCTCATGCTTGGCTCTCTCAAGCTGTTTTCCCAGCAGCAAGGGTTTTGTTCTGTTTGTCCTCTAAAGCCAAACAACTCCTTGGTCTTTCTGCTGTGCATGCTTGGCCCATGAGCTATTCAATTGTTGAATAGCTCCAGGTACTTTGCCTCTAATTCCTTCATCTTTGGGAATGACATTTGGTGGAATCTAGTCCATGGAGCAGTTATCTTCATGAGTGGAGTATTTCACGTGTAAGATGATATGCAGACTGTCTCAAGGATCAGAATAAAGGATAGCACAGTCATTTGTCTGACAAAACCAACTTCTGTATAAATCTGTTAACTCTACTTCACTTTTCAGATCAGTTCAGCTTTTGACTTGACTTCCTTTGATTTCTCTTGATTTTTCCCAAACTTTTAAACAATTTAAACAATTTAAAAAATAATCCATTTTCTTGTACTTTCTGTATTTGCTTTTTTCCATTTCTGTTACTAGAAAGAATTCCAATTCTGGTGTAACATCTGAAATTCAGACTGATTCTCAACCTGCCATCCACTGGTAAATTATTACATATGGTCTGTGTTCTCTCAATTTGTATCTGAATTCATTTAATTATCTGTTTTTACTGGATTGTTAATATGCAAAATAACTGCTTTGATATCTAGATGATGATTATTTCTACTATATCAGGCATAATACTGACAAAAACTCAGCCTTCAGGAAACTATTAAATCAGAATTTGAGATTTTTCATACCATTGATTCACGTGTGAAGCAGAAGGAAATAGAGGGAAAGGAACTGCAGTGTTGTGTCAGTGGCAAATAAAATTTATAATATATTGAAACATTACAAAGCCCTTTGGTTAGCAAAGTGCTTCTGGTTATCTGCTATATTACATAACTTTAATCTGAGCTGCTTTAGAAAGCAAAAGGGCTCTTTTTTGTGGCATTAAGCTGTCTGCAGTACAGAGGCTGACATTTTGAAAAGTAAATGGTAAGTCTGAGTGTCTCAGAAGTCAGTTTAAGATGGCTTAAAGACTTTAAGAAGTTAAGCTTCTGCCATCTGAAAAGCAGTCCTGTCTGAGGCCACTGAGCTTGGGGACATCCAAAATCATCATCCATCTCTGAAAATGTTGCTCACACAGTACCTGCATGGTTTATTTGCAAGGTGTCCCTTGTTTTAAGCTGTTCATAGGCCAAGGAGGACAAGAAGTAGCATGGTGCAAACAAATGCTGGAGGGCAGCATGGCACACTGCAAGATTTAAATGATTTCCTGATCATCCCAAAATTGCCACAATCCCAGCAAAGAATTTACCTCCCTTCTAGTTCAGTGTTTTCATACTAGGGGTGACAACACAGCTCACAAAGAACTTGCTCATGGCCAATCCTTTTTCAGGGATCTTATTTCTGTATGTGATGGTTTTCATAAGGTTCTGGGTTGATGTATAAGCGTGTCAGGAAGAATTAGAATTAGGAATTTCTGGACTAGGAATTGGTTTGTACTCAAATGAATACTGGCCTCAGAGCGGGGGGATAGGAAGTCTCGAGTGCTTCTGTTTTGATCTTTGCAGAAATGCCAAATGTCGAGAAATCATAGCAAACAGTGAGTAAGGGAGCACGGAACCTAAGTACAGTATACCAGGGCAGAGCCTTTGTAAAGGGAATTCATGCTTGGATAAATTGTGTTTGCTGTTTGATAGAGCTTGCTGGGATTTCCAGGAGGCATTAGATTGTCCCCTTTAATCAAAGGCTCTTATGGAAATGAGGCTGTGATAGGAAGGAGGAAGATCCTTGCAGGTGTGGGTAGTTGCTTAAAGAAGATCATGTCCCAGCCCTTTCTTTGCTGAAGTATTAACTGTAATTGGGGTAAAATAATATGTAAAATAGATATATACAGAAAGGATATTGGTGCAGTGATGGTATATAGCAGTAATTGCTGCTTTTTGCAGAAGTAAACCTGTGATTTTCTGAAATTATTTCAGTGACTGGCCAGAGATGAAGCTTACAAAGCTAACAAACCCTGAGCTGTGTCAGTCTAACCTGACAGCCAGTAGATTTAAATCTCTCACACATTTCTGAGCCATTTATTCCCTGCTCACTTAGAGAAATCAGGGAACCTGCCTGAGTCAATCCCCCTGACCTGTTAGTGAGCTGCCCAACACAAAACCCTTACAGAAACCTGAGACCAGCTATCCTAATGCCCTGGAACTGGGAATTCTTTGAGAGTAAACTCTGCTGGCTTCAAGGAATTTTGGCTCAATCCGTTTTTGCTGCTTTGCTGCTGTGGTAACTAAGCCAAGTGAGCAGAAAAATTGGCTCCATCATTTTGTAGCTATAAATTCCTTAAGACTCAGTCAAACAGCTGTGTGGTTTTGAACACCTTAAACACAACCAAATAAAGGGGAAAACTTTCAGACATATAATGCATGTTCAAGGGATTATCTGAAAGGGAGATTAAAAAGAAATGTGAATAAAACATTGATATCAGACCAACATGGAAGAAAATCTGCTTCAGATCAGCGTGGTTGGAAGAAGGAAATAAACCTGAAATTTTACAAACTTGATTTTTTGAATTGGGTATTAGAGCCACACTTCACAATACCCAGAGTGTTCTGAAATTTGCTTAATTAGAAAATTATTCGGAATATAACTTTTTCTCCTAATTTGTAAGATTGTTCTTGTTCAGTTTTGATATTTTTCTGATAGATGAAACCTCTGAACTTTTTAAAGTCAGAAGTCAACCTGGGACTTGTTTTTCTGTATCCCTGAACAACTTTTCTGAAAAATACATTAAATTCACTTACAGTTCCTCTAAGTTTTGGGTAGATAGTTCAATTATGCTGTAGGCATTTCCTGTCTACTATATTTACTTTAGAGGTTCAAGTATCAAAAGTCAGGTACATACTTGACCTTCTGAATTTGTGATGATATACTTAGAAATAGGGCTATTTTTATTGTCTCTTTACTAACAGTTTTCTTTTTTTTTGGTGGTTTTTTTAATTTTTATTTTAGGAGAGTATCACTCTCAATAAAAAGATGGACCTGTGCAGTGCTAGCCATGGGGAAAAACAAAATAGCAGATGATTTTTTCTCAAATTTCTTTGTGTTTTCCAATCAAAGTAGAGGGCTGAGCAGTATATTAAGGAAATATCTAATCTTTGTGATTTCAGAATATTTTTTTATTATTGGAGCCAGCCTCAGTTTTGACCAGTATTCCTTTTTCACATTTAACTGCTTCATCCAAAAGTAATACAATGTATATTCTCACTGTGTTTTGCCATTCATTCATCCATTCAGTCCATAGGCAAGGCAGCACAAGTACCGTTTGCTTTGGTTGACTCTGCTTTGGTTTTTTGTTTGTTTGTTTTGTTTCCTTTTGCCTTTTTTTTTTTTTCCCTAAATGACAGACTCTCCCTAATCCTCCAGCCACTTCTAAGTCACTTGGAAATTATTCGAGTAACAGAATAAACCCTGTGTATGGTTAATCCTGATTGTGTTTAGCAGTGGTCTTGGCGATGGCTTCATCTTTCTTAGCAAATCCATACAGAGGTACAGACCTGAAGAGTAACATATTTTACATTATTTTCAATAATAAGTTAGGCTGTTTCATTTTTTCTTTTTACACTTGTTTCTCAGTGGTAGAGACTTTTAAATAGTGTGAAGACTGTGCAGTTAAACTTTGGATTTGCATCATATTACATAATATTTCAACTAGTTATAAACCAAAACAAAAATGGTTACCTTTAATCATACAGAAAAAATTAAAAAATGCATTAAAATTATGTGAATTTATATTAATATTTTGTTCTTTAAAATTAATATGTTATTTCTCTGTCTTGTGAATTTGAAATTTCAAAAATTCCAAATACAGTACAAGTTATTTGAGATGGAAAGACAGATGCTTGTTGAATCTTGATGATATCATGCCATTGAGATTTCTCAGATATTAGCAGTGAGAACTTGCATTTATTTTGAAGTTCACTAAACATTTATTTTCACACCTTGTAGAACTTGGATAAATAGGACCTGTGTGAGGTCCCTCAAATCTTGCTCATGTTCAAAACCCCTCTGTGGTCAGGAGTTTAACTTCAGCTACAAACAGTTGTACAAACTTCAGAATAACCCCAGTGAAATGATTTTGGGACTACTCATATGTAGCTTCATGTACCCTGGGAATAAATAAGATTTGTATTCTCTGAGAGTTTTCTCAACTTTTTATATGCCTGTTTAAATACAGTCGATGAGATGGAAAATCAAGTCTAGTGTTGGAGACTTCCTGCCATGACAGAACAGATTTTCCCAGTAATTTAATCAAAAGATTGTTCTGAGATTTTTATACAGGGGCATCTAAAGGGAAAAAAATATGACATTTCTAAGACATACTTTTGAATAATTCAATAAAGGTGGATATCACTCTGCAAACTGAATTCTAACTCTGACTTCTGATTTTTCCGAAAATCTGGAATTCTCGGTATTGTGCCAAAACAGGGGTCAAATACCATCACTAAATTCTATTTGGTCTTTCAGATCAGAGGAGTCCCCAGAGTCTGTGTGTAAATAAATCCAGGGTGCCAGGCTGGGGAGCTCCGTGCAAGCCCTGGGGCAGCCTGGCAGGGCAGGGAGGGAGAGCTCTGCTTTTATCATATACATGACCCATGAGGTTTGTTCATTGCAGTGTCATTGGGAAAAGCAAAAGGGTGAAAATGTGACATAAACAGGGAAAAACAGCTGTGCTTTTGGTGTTGGAGAAGGGCATCACCACTTGAGTGCTGCTGATCTTCGAGGCTGATTCAACCTCAGCTATTACTGCAGGGGAAACTGTGGGAGAAAAGGAAACTCCTGGTTTGAAGGTTGAGTTGAGAGGATGCAATCACCCTTTGAGTCAACAGGAGCTATAAGGAGCCAGTCAGATTAGGATGAGGCAGAGAATGACTTTTGCAGATTTAGAGGAATTTGTTGATGGAACAGTGCTTGGTATTAAGGAGTTTCTGCGTGGAGGCTCTGTGTGCCATCCACTATTTAGGATTTCTTCTTGGGGATGAGAAGAGCTTTTAAAATTATTTTTGGCAGTGAAAATAACTGCAGGGTTTGTCATGAAAGGATAGTAGTAGAAGAAAGATGCACGAAAAAACCCCAAAGGGGTAAAGGGATAAATGTTGCTGAATCTGTGGGGAGCTCTTCTACCTTTTTGTTTGTTTAAAAAATGCTACAACCTAATATGTATGAAAAAACTAGGAATGCATAGATTCCCTACAGAGGCACAGGACATACTTCAGCCCTTTGGAATTGCCTTTCTGAGAAATGGGCTAATTTATTTTATTTTGTCCGGAGGCAAAGAAAGGTAGTGCCTGTAGCACGTAATCCTGTAGAAATATGATCATCAAAGTATTGCTTATGCTGATTCCTGCTGAGAAATTACAGGGGAAGCAGGCTCAGGACTTGCCTTAGTGAGTTTTGCTACTGAAACACATTTAGATGGAAGTGTGGGTCTCATAAGATGTAATCAGTTTGCCTTCTGGTGTCCTGGTTATGTTTGCAGCAGGTTTATGGCTTTGTGATTGCTGTTAGGGAACAGATAGAAAAGGCATTTCACTGTAATTTGAAGGAACACTTAAGACTCCTGGGGTAATATCTGGTTTTGGTTGCTAAGTCAAATTTTTAGTAGTACTGTTGAGTAAATTTTATCCTTAAATTCTGATTCCTCATTTAAGAAAAATTAAAATAATAAATATTCCCTACAAATAGAGCATGACTACTGGGATATGATTTTAAAAAGCATTGTATGTTTCCTAGTCTACATTATGTCTGTTGAATTTTGGAATTGGTCCAAATTTGGGCTTTCTCCAGCAGGATGAGAAGGAGACTACATCATTTTCATCTTAGTGTAAGCCTAATGTAGCAAAGAAGACACTGATTCATGTGCTAGATAGTTCTCTTAAGATTTTTCTTCTGTAAGCTGTAATCACTGAATTTTAAATATATATACAGGAGTAGGGAGAAAGAAAAACTCAAAGCATAAAATTTATTAACTTACATCATAAATCTTAAAGACGGAGTAATTATGTCATCTGAAGAAAACAATTGCTGTTGTAAAGAAAAATATATCCAGTGTTGTAGGAAAAAATGTTCAACAAAATTCTACCACTTTTAAGAGTCCATATTTTATTTTACGCACTCAATTTTACAAAGTTATATTACTTATTTAAACATCTGCATGAAACCATCTTTTTTTTTCAGTTTTCACTAGATCCATTGTCTTTGTGGAACAGTAAAAAACAGAGATGTATTTCAGCATGTTGTATTTTACCTTAATTATCCAGGCTTATGTTACAAGGAGGCTGCCATTTTATAGATGGCATGAATCTTGTCAGTATGCTGTTGTAATAACTGTCATCTGACTAAAATTGTGTACCCTGCCATTAGTTCTGGAATGGGTTTATGAATGTCAGGTTCAGGATTTTTCAGCTGTAAACACCTTGGGAGGAAGGGGGTTTTCTTTGCTTTTCTGACTCACACAACATCAGGAGCTCATATTCCACAGAAGTTCCTGGACCAAAACTAGTCCTAGAATTGTGTCAGAGCTTTATTTTTCTTTATTTCTTCTCCTTTGTAAGGTTTGGGTTTTGTTGGTTTTGGTGGTTTTTTTTGGTGTTGGATTTCTTCTTTTTTTCTTTTGCCTGTATATATGTTTACAAAACCCCAGCTCGTAGGCTAATAATTCAAAAGTTCCTACATACTCTTTTGTTTAACACCTGAGTTTTACACAGCACCCTTCTCTCATTTTGAAGATTTATAAATTCCCATTGAAACATGAAAAATTACAAAGTTAAAGCATGAAGAAAAGCTCCAGACATGGTTTTAGCTATCAAGATAAATCAATGACATCAATGGTTATTTTTTTGTTGTTGTTTTTTGAAGATATGTTGGTACTTTTAAGTGCATTACTTTTTGCAGGAAATATATATTTTAAAGAGGCATAAAAGGTTATGGTTACTTCTGGTAAAATGGAATTGTTATTCCTGTAAAGGTGGAAGCATTTCTGATCACCAAAACACTCAGAGATATAAAAATTGAGATAGTATAAATTCTAGGACTACCTTCCCTTAATCAATCTTGATTTGTCTCTTTGGTTTTGTTTTTTTCTGAATGTAATACTTCTTACTAAGCTCTTCTTTTCCCTAATATCAATTAGATTTTTCCCATGGCAATTGAGCTATTTCATGTTTCAATAAATCTTCACTGTAGTTTCAAAGCCCATAATTTTTGGTGCATTTATTATGCAGTTTGTGGGAGAGTATTTTGTTTTAAATGGGAATAAACTTTAGGCTCTGGAATTGCAGGCTAATAAGCATTCATTACTATGTGATTAATGCTTCAATAAAATGAAGATGTCTTTGATGCTTTCTTTTAAAAGTGCAAGGTCATTCCTTTCAGTCCTCCCAGTGCCACAACTGTGAAGTAGAAATTGATCCTGTGGCATTTTTACAGGAAAAAGAAACTTTATTGAATAAGGGATATCCTAATTCCTTCAGGATGCTCTCTAAAAATCTTAGCTTCTAGCTCATTTCAGAAAACTGGCTCTGATTTCTTCTGTTATCTACTAAAACACAAAAAGTGCCTGATTTTCTTTTCAGCTATAACCTTTTAAGTCTTTGATATTTTTTTCTTTGGTCTAGTTTGTTTTATTTTTTTTCTTTAGTAGGTCTTCAGTGCTTAATCTCAGTCTAGTTCTGAGCTTTCCTGTGGCACTGTTTTGGGCATGATTCCATCAATGGTCCTTGCTTGTGGCTCTCCCCTGTAGGTGATTTGAAGGTGTCTGCATTCATTTATCCAAACAGGTCTCCCTAGCTGCTGGAGGAGATCCTGTAATGATGAGTTTTCATATGGCAAGGACATAATATTTGCCCCATGGCTGTGCCAACCAGGAGAAGCTACAAAGCATAACTAGTCCACGCCCATCTCCTTTCACCCCTCTTCATCTCTTTTTCTTGCCTGCATTGCTGTGACTGTGCCTAGAGACATTATCACTCCTCAGTAACCAGATCAGAGAGAGCACAACATGACATCATCCTCTTCCAAGCCTTTTTCTCCTTCTCCTCCTGTCTAAAATCACCAGTGCCTGGCCAGTGGGAAGGTGCATTTCACATAGTGGCCACTCAGAGTTATGGAAAGCAAAGTGTATTACTTATTTTCTTATTGCTTTATGAATATGAAAATACAATTTTTAGAAATTGTTATTGTTTCACATTCTTCCCCTGCAGGGTTAAACAGAACCACGTTGTGTTCCTACCCTTAAAACAGGATTACAAGTACTGTAGCTCTTCAGAGCATTTCTCTTTTTTCTGATTGCTGTTTCACACCCAAACTCTTACTAATACGTGAAGTTATTGTTCAGAAAACCTCTGAAGGAAAATCCATACTTCATTTAAGCCTCCCTTTCATCAGGACCAGTCAGAGCACTGAGAGCAGGAAGGTGTCACTGGGAAAAAGACAGGTATAGCCTTGAGTGGTGCAAGTGATTAGTTAGCATTGCTAAGGAGGCAGCTTTGTGTGGGGTGCAGGGTTCTCCCTGGAAATGTGCTCCTCTGGCATGAGAGGAGGAAAGGTGCAGATTAGGGCTGGAACAAACAGATTTTCAGTTGTGGTTTCTGAAGAAAGGCAAAGCACAGGACTCCTTTGCTGAGGATGTGCAGCCACAGACTGGCTGTTTTCAAGGCATGAACAGCAGCAGCAGTGATAATAACTCACAGGTATTTTCAGATCAGAATATATGGAGATAGTCATCTCATTAGCAATCAAGGAAATAATCTCCCAAACACCCATTTCAGGGGACAGTTATTGACATAGTACCACTCCCTATGAAAAAAAAAGCATTTAATATCACCTTGAGGAGATGTGTCAGAATTTGTAGATGTTGCTTTGATTTATTTTGTCAGGGAAGACAGTAAGGTATTAGGAAGAATGAAGGATTAAACATAATATTCATAAATTGCTTTCTCCTATTATGTATTTTCTGGTAGTCAACTTTTTATTTGAGATATAGCGGAGGATTTTTTTTTTTTTTTTTAATTTAATTGCTGTCATTCAGATGTGACAAATAGAGGAAGAAACCTACAAATGTCATTGGTTCTGCCTGGGCAGTCATCAGCCCATGGTCTCTCCAGGTGGATGGCACTAAATGTAGGGAAGAGGTGTCACAGGTATTGATCAACAGGACAAATTAGAAATAGATTGGCCTGGGTTATAAGGCAGATTCTTAATTCCTTGGATGCTGTGTGGTATCTGTAACTTCCATGGGGAAGCCTGGAGCAGTGCTTGAAGGAAGAGGCACATTTAATAAACCTGCTAGGTAAAACTTCTGTGGCACTTCACTTTCTCTTCTATTCTCTGGAAATTCTCCAGTCCTCTTTCAGGCAATTTATTGAACACATCCAATAGTTTGGGCATTGGCTGACAACCTGATGTAGTTCTTAGCTGTGTTTACTCTAATATTTGAACTTTATTAGTCAAGTGTCAGGAGGCTGCTACCAGAGCTTTTGATAAAGACATCTGGATTTCTGCCTTTTTTTAATTTTTTTATTACTGTCAGCCAAGAACAGAAGTGTGGAGCTCTGTGTCCTGGGTTGCCAGGGATTGCAGCCAGTTAGAATCTTGGTCTGTCCATCCAGCATTTCATGTGAACCATGCTTTAGTCAGTAGTGAAGCTGAAGGCTCCAAAGGGTGAGGGAGAAATGTGCCCATCTTAAAAACATCAACATTTTAAATTTGTATGTAGAGAAATTGATATATGTGTATGCAATTATTTAATATTAAAATTGCATGTTATTAATAATTGACATTATAATTATAGAACCATAGAATTATTTGGCTTGGAAGGGACCCTTAGTCCATCCCCCTTGCAATGAGCAGCAGCTTCTTCCACTAGATCAGGTTGCTCAGAGCCCATCCAACCTGACCTTGAATGCTTCCAGGAATGGGGCACCCACCACACCTCTGTGCAACCTATTCCAGTGTTTCACCACCCCTATAAAAAGAATTTCCTCCTTTATTTAGCCTGAATTTGCCCTCTCTTGGTTTAAAACCACTACTCCTTGTCACTACTCCTTGTATTCAGCTACAGGCCCAATCCAGCTACAGTTGAATAAACTGCCATTCCTCAGTGTGTTCTAGAACATAATTAATAGAATAGGATATAATTAATAAATAGGATATTCAACAGGATAATAAACAGGATAATAAATAGGATATAATTATCCTATTTACTGAGTTCTAAAAAAATCATTTAGAACTGGTATTTTTACCCAAGCTAAAAGTTTTCCTAATTCTTAGATTTGTTTCCTTGATTTTAAACCCAGTTGCTCTAGGCACTTTCTAACTTCTGTGTTTTGCTTTCTGAGAACATTCAAGCAATCAAATTTTGCTCACATCAGTGCTCCTTATAAACAAATTTTAAGTTTCCACACTTCAGTATGCACACTGGGAGTGGAACTGTACACAGTGCTGTGGAATTACTTGACACAGCGATGGAAGCAAGTTCCCAAAACCCCCAACCAGAACCTGTCACAGAAACAATTAAATATGCCATTCTTAGCGAGGAAGGTACAGGAAGATGCAATATCTTTGTGTGAATGTGATGAGAGAAAATTGCATTTAAGCTCTGGTCCCAGCCAATAAATCTTACAGCTGCCTAACTTTTCTTGGAATGATGCCGCAGGCAAAGCATACAAATATCCCAGAAAAGAAAAAAAGAAAAAAAAAAAGCCCCTAATGTTTTCATGATTCTCTTTATCTATTGCTTCACCATAAATTGCAAGTCTTTTCACACAGAGACTTGGAGCCTTAGGGCTTTTTGTAAAGTTCTAGTGACTATGTTGCACTTATCCCATAGAGCAAAAAGAAACTATATCTTGTCATATCTTCCCATTCACATCACACATTTTAAAGATCAAGTATTCCAATACTCACAGCAAATGAGTCACTCTCAATCCACAGTGTGCTTAAAAATTAAGAGAACTTTTTATGTATTCACATAATACATTCAGTTGAACAGTACTTTGCATGAAGTGATAAACTGTGACAAAACTAAGCTACTTCATTAAAGACTTACATTTTCATAAATATTTTTCTACCTTTGGTTTAACTCAGGTTGTGCCTTAGCCATACTATGCTAATTAAGTGATTTTTATTTTACAAAATCTGATTTAGAAGGCACATGTTCCAACAGCCATCTTTGGAAAAGATTATACAAGAAATATGTGCAGGTGTAGGGAGAACCTGCAGCTTTGGTACCATTCAATACTGCTCAAGGGTTGAGCTGTAAAACTACACACAGGAGTGAGCATTTCTTAGTTCCTTCTTCTACTTAAGATGGGCAATGGAGTTGCTTTATGGCATTCCTTCCCTTTCCCCTGTCCCCAGTTTTGTGTTTGGAATGGATGCCAATTTAGGCTAGTGGCCAAAACTGTTCCTGGAAGTCAAGAGCTGAGTTCTGTTCCCATCAGAAGTGCTCCAACAGTTTCTTGGTGATTTTCAAAAGCATGTTTTTCTCACTGATAATGTAGCCCCATTTTGCCAGCCAGAGAAGAAGCAGAAGAATGCTGCTTTTACTCAAATCTGTTGGATTGGGAAGTGTTGACAGACATGGAGACAGTTTCAGGAATATATTGATGGCAACAACTATTGTTACTCCAACTGTGCATATATTAAAGTCAGACAGGGATAAGCCTGAAATGGTTATGGAGAAGATTTATGCCTGCATCTTTCCTGAGCTGTTTTTGTTCCTTTTGAGAGAAGATGTGAGTGGGACCTGATGGGAAAGGGCAGTTATCATTCCTTGACAGGAAACCTGTTTTCACCATGGTGTTGAAACAACTTTCTCTTCCACAGTTTTACCTAAATGGACCTAAAGTGTCTTTGGGTAATGATGCGAAGAAAAAAAAAAATGCATGGAGTTTAAATCTAAAATTATGAAGGCATGCAAAAGGCATGAATTGGAATAAAAAGACAAATTTAGCAGTGAGTCTTCTGTCATGACCACCCCAAACAGATGAGCACAATGGCAGTGATGGCCTTGGAATTCTGGGCAGGTTTGATTTCATCACAAGTTTGAGTACTTGCTGTTTTCTAAAGGACAGATACTGGGAACTGCTGAGTATCTGGATGAGAGAAAGGCAATAAAACTTGCCAGGTGCCACTGCTGCTGCTAAGATTTTGAATTGCTTGCTGGAGCCAGGGTACCATGTGCATGGTGAACCTTTCTTTATACAGTCTGTGTTTGCTGTCTGTGATACTATTTTACTTGCCTTTTCGTAAAATTTTCTGTGCTTTGGGCAGATCTAGTAACTCCAAAATGACCTTGGGCACATCACCCCATTGAACTGGGAGTTGATGCAGATGTCTGTCACTTTTACTGGAACTGGTGTTCTCTTTGTATCAACTGGAGTCATATTTTTCTGGAAAATTTGCAAGGTAATTACTTTTTGGTGATAATGAGATTGTCAAATTCTGCATTTTTTGCATAAAAAGGGTAAGTAATGTAAAATACTGTGAATCAAGTAGTGTAATACCATATTTTGTAATCTTGGTAAATGCCCTGAATTACAAGCAGTTAAAAAATAAACATTACCTGCTCAGGGAACATGTATTCCCACAACACCTTGTTTCCATATGCGATACCTGGTTTAAGAATTCACCTTTTTTAATTGTTTTGACTCAAATTTGAGCTATTTTATATACTCTGTTGATATAATCAAAATCTCAGCTATTGTACTGATACAATACAAAATTGATTGCACTCTGATATTATGCAAAACAGTGTTAAAAATGAAGCCTGGCAGGCAAAGTGATCCTTGGCAGCTGCCACCCCGCTCACTGGTGCCATTCAGTGTCCCAGATACGCTGGAAGTTTGACAAGATGCAAGAGAGAGGGTTTAATTAGGCCACAGTTTCACTAATTCCACTAATCTGTGAGTTAGGCATCAATCACCCCATCACAATGCAGAGAGTTACTTCTTCCTCTGTCATTCCTGCCTGTTTGGGACGTGCTCATGGTCTTCTGTGGCTCCAGGCCACCACCTTCCCCTAAATCTGCTGAGTGAGAAAAGGTTCTTGCTGAAGTGGCTGCTGAATTACTCTTGTGTGCCCTTTTAACCAGGACCTGTAGGGCAGCCCAAATAATTCATTGTTGTGTGGCTCTTCTGGGGATTAAAATAATTAATAAAATATTCACAGTGTCTTCTTCAAACTTTTCATGAAAAAGGACATTCACTGAAAAATGGGCATTTAAGGTCTCTGTGCTGAAGTTGGGAAGGTTATTGAGCACATACAGCTGAGGATGGTGAATTCAACTTTTGTTTCACATACAGATTTTTATCTCAAATCTCATATAAAAACAAACACAAAAATCCCCTGAACCCATGACTACAAGGGCTTTTTTGGGTGTACATTAATTTCAAGAGAAACTGAGTTGGCTTAATCCAGTTTGTCCTTCTACATTATATGTATATTCTAATAAAATAGTAGACATCCAGTCTTAAACCTCCAAAGCTAAAGCAGATTATTCAAGGACAGGGACAGAAACTATGCATGTTATTTCTGCTAACAGGGGAGGGTAGAAAAAGTAGAAATTGCTTTTCTTTGTGATCCCCACTGTTAACTTGCATTGTGGCAAGAGCCTTTGTCACCTCAGGGAGAACTCTCCTTTCCAAGGCAGTAAGTCTGCTGTGAAGTGCGAGGAAACCACCATGGATTTTATTTTGTTTTAATTTAGAATATATATTAAAACATCTTCTAATGTTGCTGTGTAGCTTTATTTCCTATTACAGGAAGAGTAAATGTGAAGATTTTAATATTCTGAGCCCTCCTTAGGATATTTATCCCAGGAAGGGGAGAAAGTGTTCCAAAGTGCTCTCTGCTGGCATGCACAGAAATCTGGACAAGAAGAACCCCAGACTGTGTGGCCAGGCTTGTTCAATGAGTATGAAGGGATTTGCTTTCTGCATCCTATATTTTTGAGGGTTTGGGGAACATTTAACAGATTAAAAGGGTTTGGATAAGTTCTCTCTGTGTTCTCTCTGTTCTCTCTTGTTGTTTGAGGGAATGGCTATGTTTTTTCTGAAACAGTTACTGGTGTTTAATGAGACTTTGCCACAGAGTTGCCTGGGATTTTAACTTAAAGCCTCAACTGAAAGCAAAACCTTAGAAGTGTTGCCTCTTAAAAACTCTCAGTTGCCATCTTTGGAGATTTTGGACTTGTGCTAGCAGTTGCAGTTTCATCAGCAATATTAATCAAAAGTCTGGTTTTAATATTAATGCAACCCAAACAACATAAGTAATTCATTTAGGAAAAAATTAGCAAAGTAAAAATAAGTTTGAACTATTACAGGAATTGGGAATATGGCAGAATTTTCTTTAATTAATTTTGTTACATATAGCTGTCCTGTGGACGTTGCCAGCTGGTTAATGATCCATCAGAAAACCAATACAGTGAATTGGAAATACCACTAAAGCAGAATATATCTGCAGCAGCAGTAGAAGCAACCAATAGAAAACATTTCAAAGCATGCGATCTCCAAAACATTTATTGACCAACTGCTATTGAACCAGTTCCCTAATTTAGCTTGTGTGACAATCATGTGCATTTGGTGAAAATGGAGAGAAACGTGGAATGCTTTGCTGGAGAGCTGGACCAGGTGAGATTGCTGGTGGAGTCAAAGCCACAGAGAGCTGAGCACCAGCCCACAGGGGCTGCACAGAGGGGCAGGCTCTAAGGTGTGTGCTGGCTCTGGGTGGGTTGACTTTGTTTTCAATTTAATTAATTTTGATTTTTATTTTTTTTAATTTCTGGTACATCTGTTACACATCATTTTATACATGGACTGCAGCTGTAGAAAGAAGGAACAAATTAAGGTGCTTAAGTCAGGATGATTTCAAGCCCAGTAGTGCTGAACAATGCATTTTTCCAAAGAAGTCAAGGTACAAATGGAAGAAGGTTAAAGCTCACATCACTCTGATTCAAAGAGAACTGTAAAAAACCAAAATACATGTTTTGTATAATTAGCACGAACTTCATGTCAGTGTTCAGTTTTGTGCTAGCAGAACATACAAGCCTTGCTAAGGAGGAAGATTAGCAGAATTTGCTGAAGAGTTCAAGGTCACTAATTCTCTGAGTGTTAAATAGGGAAACTGTATGTTTCTGCTTCCTGATGTGTGTTAAATATTTGGAGAATGAGTTAACTACATTTAAATTTTCTTGCTAGAACCTACTGTTTTAAATTCAGTGTCACTGAAATACATATGCTATGTGAGAACCAAATGTAGACTTTGTGTTGGCTTATCTGTAGACGTAAGCAGAGGTTGACATTAAAAATCCTCAGTAGTTGCTGCATGTGAGAGATTATATTATCCACGTTTGCAGCAGTGTTCAGATGACTATATCACACAGCAATATTCAGAACTGATGCAGAGTATCAACTTAGTGTGCTGTGCTCTGCCATCTCAGAGAACTGTTTCTGTAGCATTTTTTGTGAATAACTTTATGTCCATATGTAATACGAAATCCTATTCTTGCTGAGGAAATGACTGCTTATTATTGTTATCAGTACGTCTGTAATAAAATTTTGAAAAAAAATTGCCATAAACAGGATCACTCCTATTTCAAAAGGTTGGTCATGAGTCCTCCTAACACATTTTGAGATCTGTGTGTTTTGAGCTTTCATCTTATGACAAATGCCTGAATTCAGCTGAATTTCATATACCTGAGATTCAGTTAAAAAAAAAAGATGAATGCTGCAGAAAAGTAACTGGATAAGCTGTGGTGCAGGGGAGCAAAAATTTTTAAACCCCTGAAAGTGTCAGCTCCTGGGGTGTCTGTCAGGTTCCTGGCTGGGTGACTTGAGACATGCACATCTGAAATTTCTCTCTGGCCAGCACAGTGGGCCTGTCTGCACCTTTCCACTGGAAAGAGCTTGCAAGCATCCATGTGGAAAGGATGGTGGCACTGGCCTTTTGGTTTAGAGACACATGACTTCTATGCATTTTTAATTTTCAGTCTTTCATACACTGGTCTGTAGTAATTTTTTTAAATCTTGAGCAGTCAAAGCTACATTCGCTGTAATTTTCAGAAGTTATCTTCTCCAAAAGATTGAAATATTGCCATTAAAATGAAAGTACTGATGTGTCTAACTGAATTGGAAAGTGACTGTTCATGGACAGATTACTCTTGTAGCCATACTTCAGAAATCCTGTAATTGAAAAGTAGTTAATATAGAATGATTAACAGTAAGAAATAATTAATAATTCCTGTCTGTGTTATCCAAACAAACTTTCCAGTGCATTTATTGGAGGCATTTATTAATCTAAACATGCACAGTATATCATTAAGGTATTTTCTTGCATGATTGATCGATTGAATTAGTTGTTCACTGGGAGAGGCATGAAGTACCTAAGTATAATGGGAGGCAGGGATAAAGGGAAGAGAAATTGACTTTCTCCAGCAGATATATTAGCAAAACAAATGAACAATTTTTGCTAAGCAAAATCAGCATTCATTTCTGCATACTGAAGAGAGTGCATTATGTAGAGCATCATGTAGAGCTGAAGGTCAAGGCCAATCTGCTTGCTTCCTATTTTTCAGTGATCCATTATTTACTCTTGCTTAGTCAGAGTCACTGGTGCTTCCAAGGAGGAAAACAAAAAGAAAAAAGAAATGGCAGCAAGGTGAGGCTCTCCAAGACACCTTAGTTGTCACTGTCATGTGCACACACCCCCGCAATCAAACTCCAGCACCATGAATGCACCAGTCAGTCCCTCCAGTAGCAGTGAAACAATTAAAACAAATAGATGTGTCTTTGCCATGAGCTGTAGATGGAATAGGAGGAGAGTTGTCATCCAAACAGGATGGAGTTTCTTTGCCTACTGAGTTTTCAGTATTGTAAAAAACAGAATACCACTTGGTGAGTGTTTTTCCACTTGTTGTTTATTTCTGCTTTTTCCAAACTGAGGACAGTTCTGTATAAGATGAAAAATTATGTATTTGTGTTATTGTAGATTCTGGGAGCGCAACCCATGGAGCTTTCTCTCTAAAGCAATTCATTCCATATGGGTGGGTTGCTATAATTATATCTATGCAGATGCTGAATCCACTTACAATATGCAGAAACCACGGCTGTTGTTTTTGCAGAAAAATGCAGAAAAAGCTAGAGACAAAAGCCAGCTATTAATCTGGCCTATTAGTATGTGGACAGAATGACTGATATTGGTTTCTCCTCCCAGATTCTCCATTTGTCTCTGGGCTGTTTTTCTATACAGCTAGTGCACACAAAAGATACAAACATTGGTGTGTTTCAGTTTCCTTCTCCAAAAAAAGTAATTAAAAATATTTTGGAGGGGTTTTGTTTGTTTGTTTGTGGTTTTTTTTTGGTTTTTTTCCCCAGGACAAAAATGTCCACTCCCCACAGATCAGTTTGGGAATGTCTGTGTGGCTAATGGGGATGATGTATCTCATCCCCAGTGTGCTGTGCTGCAGGACAGTAATACTGAATGATAAACCACAGTGGATCCTCCCATTATGTCATGCTTATTTGTCTGGGAATACTTTTCATCATTCCCCCATTTTCTCCTCTTCCTTTTTGTAATTCTGAGGTATCTGGGTGGGATAGGATTCTGGCAAAGTATATTTTGCCACACCAGATGCTCCCATTCTCTTTTCATTATTATATGTCTTACATATAATATTACGTATTATTACATACTAAATGTTTTTCTGGATCTTTTCATATATAATCTTGTACATCTTAAAATTCATTGAATTAGAAATTAAGCCTGTGTTGAGTTCTTGGGTACTTTAGATTTTCCCTACAAATACAAGCTGTATGATCTATGTGCTCAAACTCATCTGTTGTGAAACACCATGTAAATTCCTTCTTGCTGTGTCTATGATTTAGAAATCGTAATGCAGCTAGAAGTGTGAAATATTAAGCATATCCTTTTATGTACTTGGAATTGATGGCGACTTCAAAGTCAGTCCTCATTCATTGCCTGGTTTGTTTCACTTCAGAAATGACTTGAACTGTGAACAAAAAGGAGCTGACGGTATTTTCAGATAGGCGCTTTATAGTTGTGCACTTTGCAACTATGTGATAGGACTGTCTCTGTTGCCTTGAATGCAAAATTAGCTTGTTGATACGTGCTGCTACAGACAGAGGAACAGATGTAGTAATTCTACTTTATTTACATGAAATCTCTAAAAAGGCCTTTTCTGGCAGCACACTAGGAATAAATACAGTATCACATATAGAAACGGCGCCGTGCTATGTTAGCTCATTCAGGTGTCAGCTGTGCCATTTGGACGTGGGCGAGAGCAGGGGCTCAGAGCCCTCCCAGCAGGGCTGGGAGCTCTCTCACGTTCAGCAGCCCAGCAGCAGCCTGCTCCTCAGCCCAGGGTCTCTGCTGAGCGCTGTGCTGGGGGCACCCACCGGTGACACCCCTGTGGGAGTCCTAGAGCAAGATATCACATGTTCTGATTCTTTATTTCTGCTTGTTTTTCAAAATAGGAAACCCTCTTACCTTGTTTCCTGACTCGTTTTGGGGTTTAGTTTTTTTGGGTTTGGATTTTTTTTCTTTTGGTTTGTTTTTTGGTTTATTTGGTTTTCCCATTCCCCTGCCCCCCTCACCATTTACTCTGTGATTTGGATCTCCCCTGAGCTCATGTTTTCAGGCTTGTTTTTCAGAGCCAAGACCTTGAGGAACTTAACTGAGATTGGAAAATTGTGGGGGAGGAAGGGACTATCAGGGTGGGAAGAGATTGTAAACCACAGGAAAGTTCAGCACATATAATCTGAGTAAAGAAGTGAGGCTTAAGTAAAACCCTATGAGTCTTTTGAGCCAGGGATATGAGAACTGGTGAGTGATGCTGAGCTGGCAGCTGCTGCAAGGAAAAGCTTTCCTGGGGGACTCTGCCTTTTTTCCCCTTCCTCTCTCCCCCTTTGCCATCGTGCATAGGCTGAGGAAGGAGGGATTACTCCAGAGATAGTTCTTGCTCTCTTCACTTATCAGGTTTAAGCCAGGCTGTTGCCACTTTGAATTGTCCCTTTTTTCTCTCACAGGTATTCAAACTTTCCACCGTGGGGTTGGGGTTGTTTACTTAGCTTATGAGTGACCAGACACATTAAAGATGAAATGCCTTGCCTCTGAACTGCAGGCAGAAGTGGTGGGAGGAGACACAGCTAATTTGACTTGGAGGATGATTGATGTGCAGATGTCAATTTCTATTAATATGCCTTTGAAATCACTGACGCAAGCGTGTTTTTCCCCCACTCAACGGAAAATATAAATAGAAAGACAACAAAACAACCCTATCCCTTTAATTCATGACACTCAGAAGCAGTTAGGCAAACTCTGTCATTTGAAAGTGTCCTCCCCAGGCTGGCAAAAAGCAGCTTATGGTGGTGTTCTTGCCACTTTAAGAATATCAAGATGCTCTGACAGAGCTATCCACTTACAGTTAAAATGTATAAAGCACAAAAAGCAAGTGTCACCTACAGATAGGCTTAGATAAATTGCTTAAAAATGTACAGCTCCCTCATTAGACAGCCATTCATTGCATGAAAAGAACTAAATGTATTTGTGGAGGTGCAGCTATAAAAGCCACGTTCAAAATGAAACAGAGTTGAGAGCCTGAACACACAGCACTGTTATTCTGAAGTAGCTTTCGAGCAGAGTTTCAACGGGAAGGTGCTTTTTGGTTGGACACAAATCAGCAAACGTTTAGCTGAGGCGTGAATAATTCAAACGTGCGTGAAGAGCTTTCCGAAGAGAAAAAAAAAGAAAGAATTAAAAAAAAAAATCTTCAAACATTTGCATCAGCCTTAGAGGACAATACGAGCAGCAGGATTTGAAACAGATTTACAGATGCACTCTCTTTAGGCAGGGAGAATGCTCATTAAATGCAAGATGCCTCTGTGGCTCGTGGGCTTGCACGGAGGTAGAGGTTTGCAAGACTGACGTATCAGATAAAGTCAGAGTGGTTACCACACCGACGGTGTAGCAGCTGCATAATAAATGATGGAGAGAATCATGTTAGGCATGCCCACCTAGCCTAACTTGAATCATGCGAAAGGGGAGCTGCTGGAATTCAAATAGACTTTCTGGTTCCCAGCAGTCGGCAGTAATAGAATGCTTTCAGGAAGATGACAGATGCAGGGGAAAGATGCTGTTTTGCACTATCTTGATTTGTTACGGCAGCCAACTTATTGGCATGATGGAGTGACAAGAAAAGCAGCTGGCATGGAAGGTAGGATTATCAAAGCTATTGCATCATTATGAATGTAATTAGAAACTGACCATGACAAAGCATATGCTAGAATGAGCTGTCGCTGATGGCAGAGGATTTGTTGCTGAGGTCTTGAAACTCCGGAAACAAAATTCCTCGTGCAAAATGGATTTTGCAGTTTCATTTATGCTCGTGTTACTCTTTCTTTGCTGCTTGCCTCCAAGCTCGGGGAATTGCTTGCTTGAAAGAGAGTGTTCTGTTAGGATAAGACTGAAGAATAAAGTATTTTCTAAGTCTCTGAAGCCTCAGGTAGATAGAAACAAACAAATGTGAAACAGGACCGGGAAAAGCTTCCTCTGATTGACTAGCAAGCTCTGATTGATATATTGGCATATTGAAGAATTCCAAGGAAACGAAGATGCATGTACTGAATGCTCTGGTATAATGACAAGATATTATTGCATGTCTCTGCTTTACAGTTAGTTTTTACGACAGGTTTTATTCCCCATCAGTTTTTAGCTCTTGACATTTATCCGGTTGTTCAGCATTATATAAAGAAAATACATCAATATCTCCTGCAGGGTTTCTCAACAACTCCAGCATCTGTTTCAGCTATTGAACTGTATTCACGTTTTGCCAACTTGATGCCTACCCAGCTGGTCTATCATTTCTCGCTTGATTACTGTTCTTAATTTCTCTGTATCAACTTGTTTCAGACAGGATTTTGAAAGCTGTTAATGAGAAATGACAGTAACTGCTTAACTGTTGAGAACCTAAGTATTCTCTTATTTTTGAAACATTAGAGAGCATTTCTGTGTGCATTTTATTAAATTCATGTCCTGTGTTGCACTGTGAGGTTTTCATATAATAATTGAATTTAGCTGTGAATACTTCGGATGGGTCACAAGCATAACTTTTAACTGAGTATTTTGAGAGAGTTTGAGAAAATTTACAGGTGCTTGCTTTGGTGTAGGTGTTGTCTTACTACATGATCCTTCCTCCTGTCCACCTCTCCCCCCACAACATATATATCCTCCCTCTGTGTCACGGTGAGCAGTCATTAAGTTACATGGTACATATTGAAATATATTTTATCACCACTAGGGTGAAACGGCTAAGCAGCTCCGAACAGGTGACAGGGACAGGTTTAAAACAGACGTGAGCTCTGTCAGAGTGGATTGCCCTCGATCAAGGAAGTAAAAGTAGTGCTTTGTAAATGTAAAGCATTCTCTTTCTTCCTATTCTAAGGTTCAATAACCACTCAAACACTGCTTGATAGCTCACAGGCTGTGATTATGTTAAATTACTTGGATTATTTTGCTCTACAAAATGCTTTCTTCTATGTGAACTCCATTCCTCATTAGATATATCATTCTTTCACAGGTGACAATCAAGGAATCTCTTGTCAAACTGGATATTCACTTTTCTGACTTTATCTTAAATTACTTTGTTGGCTGTACTCTGTGTTGTCTTGTCAACAGGGATCAGGCTATTAAAGATTAAATGTTGCTGAGTAAAGCTGTAACAGCTTTAGAAAGATAGATGTTTCTAGATACACAGCAGTGAACCAGCCTTTGGAAAGTTTGAATGTAAAGATCAGTAAAACTAATAGTTAGTGTTATTTAGCTTGAGCATTTCCCTGTTCTGATCATCTATAAGAGGCATTTTAAATGATTTTGTAATTGCTGTGAGGGGAGATGTACTCATTAACAGAGAGGATCACAGTGGGGGTATGAAGAGCCAGAAATAGTTCTGTAGTTTTGATGACAATAAAATAAAATATTATTCTATTTCACAGAGCTTCAGTTAAATTTAACAATAATTTCTCATTGTTGGTCACAGTGAAACCATAGAGAGAGTAACCCCTACAAACAGCTTAAGTCCCATTTGCCTTTTCAGGGTAGCAGTAAAACTGTTTTATATTGCTTATATTATATTTATACTCCTGAAGCTGCTCAGTCTCTTCTTGTCTCCAGAGTGCTGGCTGGCAGTCATCACACAGTTGTTACTTAAAATGGTCTTTTCCCTGTGACGCCAGTAATTGTAACTTTGTGCTGTCTGTGGCCATCACCCAGCTGACAAGTGATTTTATAGTTTGTTTCTGTTTTCTGTCTAGTATTTGGTTTTAGCTCTCTCTTTCACTGATGAATTAATAAGACACTAGGTGGAGCCAGCTGTTGATTAAAAATAGATCTACAGTAATACAGGCCCGTCTGATGAGCAAATCCCAGTATATAATGCTTGTTATTAAAAATAATTTAAATTTTTAGAGAATTGACTTGAAACTTAGTCATGAAAGTATAGAATTGGTGTGATTAGAGGAAACCATATATTCATTTTCCTTTCCTTTTATTATCTTAGAAGCTTGTAATCAAATATGGAAAATAAATAATAAGGAAAGAGCATCTATATTCACTACAGAGGGCTAGGAAGCAAATGAACGGAAATAGAAAAAGAAGAGAGAAGCAGCAATAAGAACCAGCAGATGTTTCTACTATAGATACATGCAGATATCCAGTTGTGTGTCTGTACATCCTTTGCCTGATGCACACAGATTTTCTCTCATCCTTACATTTAAATCTTCCTTCCGTTCTGTCTTCCTGAAGTAATTTATAGAGCTGACATCTTTCACTTTATATTTAGATATGGGATGCATGTTTTCAAATCTCTTCTTGGGAGGGTGTTCTAGAAGGTGTGCAAGGACACAAAGAGTTGTCACTCATATGTTTGCCAGACACAATTAAGAAAACTGTGGAAGGTTATTTACTGGCTGAGGTGGAATGTGGTTCTATGTGCTCCTTCACACAGTTCTGGTTATTAATCCTAGTCAAGGATAAGGAATCTGTCGTCCTAGGCAGTGTGACAGCACAAGAAAAACACACTCAGTTCCACACGGATTTACAGATATGTACCTCAGGTGTGGTACATACATAATTCAGCAAAGATGAGATAAAAAATCAGAGTGTATGTTCATGCTTGCTTACATGAACTGAAGAGGAAAAAACAGGAAATAGGAAGAGTGAGATGACAGGCAAAACCAGAGATTAGGATATGGGCTGGAGCAGCCTGGCAGAGCAATGAAAGTTCCCAGCAGCCTCTGTTAAGTTCAGTCAGTGTCTTGTTCTTACAGGAATAAAAGGGAATTAGGGTAGGGAGAGGCTCAAGCTAGTGAGGAAAACTTGTGGAGGAGGGAAATGACAGCCGCCTAACACTCCAGGAGTAACGAAGTTTGGAAGACTGGAGATTGACCTTTTTGGATGTTATTCATAGAAACTCATAATTTTAGTAGTGACAGGAGGGTTAGAATGGTCCTGTTCATAGAAAATTAAATTGTGCATGGACCTAGTGCTTTTTGGAGGAGCCTTGCAAGAAGCAGTGCTGGATTGTCAACCTTCAGAGACCTTTTTGGTTATGAGCTGTGCAGTTTGTGCTCAGCACCAGAAGCATGGGAGGAGACCAGCTATGGTGCAGACCAAGTTTATTAGTTTTGCAAATCATTCAGTATTTCACTGAGGCTAGGCCATGATTTTATTTTTTTAAAAATTTATTTTAATGGATAGTCTTAGCCAGAAACATGGCCTTTGAAATGTTTTATGGTTTCAGTACATCCATATCTGCTTCTGTACCTCCTCTGTACAGCAGCACCCCAGGAGTAACTTTGAATAAGCTCATCCTGATGTGCCCTGCATTTTCTTTCTGACAAGAGGAAGATGTGTGTGGTGTGGCAGCTCTTGGCTTTCTGCTGTTAGTCACCTGCTGCTTCACTCAGTTGGTGGTTCCTGCTGAAGAAGGTTGAAATTTTAGTTGGGAAGTACCCACAGTGTGGGGAAGTGTCTGACCATCTTGGGCAAGGGTCATGAGAAGCTGAGCCAGAAGAAAAAAAGATGTGGTCCTTCTACCAGTCAAATCTGTCCTTTTAAAAATCCACTAGAATGAGGAAGGCAGGGTGAGGGGAAACAGCACATGAGGTGAGGAAAGAAAGGGTGTTGGGTTTTCCATGAGACAGTCATTTGATGAATGGTTGGTAATTGCCTTGCAAGAAAGGCATAAGGAAAGGCACATATGGAAGTCAGATTGTCCAAGGGATATTACTGAGCATCTGGGTACGTACTGCCAGAAAGCATTATACAAAGACATATTGTATCTAAGCAAAATGTATTAATAAATTAAGTCTGTTAGCAAAGAGGGAAATATTTTTGTCCTTCAAAACCCAGACTTCACATTTGTAGGGTTTTAATCTACTTATTCATACTGTGTAACAGAATTAATATTACTAACAATTTGGGAGGGACATATTTGATAATAAATGCTAAAGGGTATCTTTTCTCTTTACTCCTTATAGAGGTTGCATGTGGGAGTTGGTTTATTGGATTGAGTGGGTTTTTGGGGTTTGTTTTGTTTTGTTTTTGTTTTTGCTTTTTGTTTTGTTTTTGTTTTTGTTTTTGTTTTTTTCACAGAATGTTAAACCACATATCCCTGAATCCATGTATTTTAACCTCTCCCTCTACTCTACCCTTGAGAGATCCTACCTGCAGTACTGGGTCCGTGTGTGGGTCCCCCAACACAAAAAAGACATGAACCTGCTGGAGTGGGTCCAGAGAAGGGCCATGAAGGTGATCAGAGGGCTGGAGCACCTTTCCTACAAGGACAGGCTGAGAGGATTGGGGTTGTTCAGCCTGGAGAAGAGAAGGCTCTGGGGAGGCCACATAGAAGCCTTCCAGGAGCCAAAAGGCACCTACAAGAAAGCTGAGGAGGGGCATTTTCCAAGGCTATGTAAGTGATAGGATGAGGGAGAATGGTTTTAAGCTAAAGGAGGAAAAGTTTAGATTACAAAACCAAAGTTTTTGCAGTGAGAGGGGTCAAACATGGAACAGGTTTTCCAGAAAGGTGGTGCTTGCCCCATCCTTGGAAGCATTCGAGTTGGATGGGCCTCTGAGCAACTCGATCTAGTTGAGGTTGGAATAAATGACCTTTAAAAGGTCCCTTACAATTCAAACTATTCTGTGATTTCTTAAACTACAAGGTACCAGTGGTGTTGGATATTTCCTGCTCTGTGCCGCTAGCTGCAAAATGTCCACGAGATTCACTGCAGAACTGTGGATATGAACACAGGAGCTGTTCCTTGCAGAAATGTCCTGGACATGATAGACCCAGTGGTGCAGTCATGAAACAGGGAGAGCTGAAATGGAGATGTGAAAAAAGAGAAATCAGGGCTTTACCAGAAATGGAAAAAGGGAAGTAATAATAGTTCTGCTTGCATCTTTTAAATTTTTTCTTGATGGTCTGAGCATCTGTGCATCAGACTTAGGGTGCAAGATGCACCTGTTTATAAAAATCAGGAACTTCTGGCTGCACTGCAGTTTCTTTGGCTTTTGTTATCTTTAGTATAGATCTTAGTCTTTAAAAAGGAAAATCTGAGAAGTAAATCAAGATCAGTGACACAGGGTTTTTTTGTTAGTATCCTCAAGTTACCCAGCTTAGTGTTTTACATTACAACGCTGTTCTTTACAAGGTGTTTCTTTCATTTACATTTCCCTAAAGATCCTGCACATAGCACTTCTCTGATTGCTTGATGATACAGAAGTTCAAGACACTGAAATGGTCAAGGACATACAGTTGATTTTGACCAAGGCTGACAAGACTCTTCCTTATTTCTTTGGTTTTTTGTTTTGGTTTGGTTTGGTTTTTTTTCCTTCCCCTCCATTCCCTCCAGCCCAAGATTTGCCACAACTGCCCAAGATTTGCCAAAGATAGAAAAAGTTAATGCAGAATTTGAACAAAATTTGAGTGACTGAAAGTTGTGTTTTCTTAATCTATACCTAGTCTCACCTTCACCTCTTTTTGTGTCCTTCTTATGATTAGGAATAAAGAGCATAAGGAGTTTCTTCATGGCACCAAATTTTTTTAGTATTCACTTTTGGCCTCTTATATTGATCTGCTTCCCTGAAAGCCACACTAAATAAAACCACCACATGCTGCTTTCTGTAGACTTTCTTTTTATGACTAGGTTATTATTTTTTTACAGCCATTATGAGGGCCACACTCGTTTTTGCAAAAAATAAAGCACAGATACTGGGAAGAATTTTTTTTTTGTAACAGAATTCATTTAAATATTTTGACACAATGCTCATGTTTAACACATCTTTATTTCTTATTACTACAAAATATCATTTATAATGAGAATTCCTCTGTAATTTGGTATTAATGGTCCCAAATGGTATTTAACAAATATCCCTTGGTACAAAGACCACTTTTTCGAATGGCAAGCTGAAATTTCATCTACTTGTTTAAATTAAGGGTGTTGACAAAAAAACCCAAAACAAAACAAAAAACCCCAACAAACAACAACAACAACAAAATAAACCACAAAAAACCCCAAACCAAACCAACAAAACCTTCTACTTTGCAGTCTCAGGCTGGTTTTCATTCACTGTTGGTAAGGACTGCAAACAGTGAGATACACAGCCTGTTGTCTTTCAGTAATGATTGCAGGCCCTGAATTGTGACTGAATCAGGTTTGATAATGAGGTGGAAAAGCAAAGGTATTAAACAACTTCATGTACATGGAAAATGTTATATTTATATTCTTCTGATTCATAATGGAAAGAATTTTTTAAACTGGGTGCTTTGGTGGAATAGTTTTGGTGCCATTGAAATATTCAGTGACTGAAGATTGAAGTTAATGTTATTAAGAACTTCAGGATGTTTATGGTTCAGTGTCTGTTATAACTCTCAAGTTAATATTAAAATTGCTGAATTCTCCTTTCTTAGTGCCCTTGTTTTGGACTACTGAAAGGCACAAGGGATTTTTCTCTTATGAATGAGTTTGAACTTAGCAAAACATTTCAAAAACAATGAACTATATTGCCAGCCCAGTGTGATTAAATTTTTGTATGCATGTGTCTCTTCAGATATTTCTGCAGAAGCCAAGAACAAAAAGCATGTCACAGATGTTCATAAATTATATTTATTCCCAGGCTGCGTTATTTTTCAAAACTTCAAAATAATGAGGATTACGTAAGTGATCAGTTATGATGCTACCTGAACCAAGAACAAACAAATCCTGAGGCAGTGTGGGTTATGAGGAGACTCTTAGACTACTAATTTAAGGATAGAATGAAGAAGCAAAAATTGAAAATTCTTGACATACCCTGGCTCCGTATGCCAGGTAAAACCAGCACCATCAAATTCCCTCAGAATGTCAAAAATCAAATATGGTTAGCTTCCTTCACAGAATCTATCTTCTATTTCCTGTTGAATTCCTTTAACAAGGTAAAAATGCTTTAAGTAATAACACCTGATTGTCTGTCATAATACCTAATCCCACACTTTTCTTGCAGGCACAGTTTGTTGAACTGTGTGGGCCTAAATGTGACTTTGGATCATCAGCCTTAGACAAAGTGTGAGTGCAGATGATGAGGGTCCCATAACAGTAGGGAAGTTGTACACTGCTGAAGAGAACCAATTAGGGTTATTCCTGCGGCAACAAGCAAATGAATTTTTCCTTAACGAGTCCTTAGTGAGAATGGTATTTACTATGATACTCTGTGTGACCTGGCTGACCCATCAAATAAGAAGCAGCCCAAGCAGCTCTGCTATTGTAGCACACAATTTTGTAAATCTGCCTAAGCCTAGAGAGCAGACCATTTATTATTTTATTATTATTTAATGTGGAGGCTTTATTATCTATTTTGTGACATCAGTGTATGTGGCATGTGAGAAATGATAGAGAAAAGTGACTTTCCTCTAGGGAACAATATGTAATTAATGTGTGCTTTGTATCCTGAAAACCAGGCACAGGATGATGACTGCAAACCTTGACTAGCTGTGAAGCTGTAAATACCCTTAGGAGAAAGGGGATTGCATTTTATGGCATTCTTGGTACTCACAGTTTGAGGATTTTACACTGAATGAAAATTGCATTGTGCAGAGACGAGTCACCCATTGATGATTTAGAGATGCCATGGAAACAGAGGTATCCTTATGAGGCGTTGCAGTTTGTGTGTGAGGTGTGTCACTGGGAATCCTCCACAGCCTGTGCTTGAACAGAAACACTGAAACCGAGAGAGAGGGACATGAAACATCTGCACTGGATGTTTCATGTGCATCAATTGATGCAGTCAATTAATTAGATGAGAGAAATGCAGTGGTGTCAGTTCAGAGGACTAACTTGTTCTGCTGTTGCTTCATGCAACTTGTTGGTGTCTTCCAGGCCAGGAGATAAGTTGTTACCTGAGTGAACAACCATCTCAGAACAGCATTATTATAATTCAGGAGAGGAAACACAAGGCATTTGGTTTGTGTTGCAGCACAGTTTCCTGGTTTAACACCTTGCCCCAGAAGTTGCAGAAATATGAGAAAGCACAATGAAATTACTGAGAGGTGTATCAGTGCTGAAATCATCAATTTTATTTTCTTCTCCGGGATTTTATTAGGTCCCAGTCCTCTCCAGTTAGTTTAAAGGGAAAATAAACTCATATTGATAGTGCTGGCCAGAGCTGCCTTGACAAGACTGGAAAAGCCATTTTTTGTGCCCCCAGCATAGGGATGGGACTGGGAGGCATTGGCCTCACCCACATCAGCACTCCCCTGGATGGAGACTGGAGGGAGAGCTGTGCACAGAGGTTTGGGGAGTGGTGATGCCTCTTTCCTACGTGACTGTCAAGGCTGATGGCCCCAGGGGAAGGGGCTGCAGGGGTTCCTTCTGTGAGAAAAGGCCAGGGGCTGCCCTCTGCCTGACACAGGTGCTTCCACCAGCTCCCATGGATCCACTCCACAGGGCACAGCTGAGCCCACAGCCAAGCTCGTGGTGCCTCAGGAAAAGCTTGTTTAAGGAAAGCACTGCCCTACACCAATTGCGGGGAAAACAGTGTGAAACAGCAGGGGGAAGACCAAGGTCAGAGGAGGATAGGAGGAGGTGCTCGTGGTGCTGGAAAAGAGATTCATCCACAGCTCTTGGAGAAGACTGGATCAAATATCCACCAGGCAGTCCCTGGAGGACACCATGTCAGAGCAGGTGGGTCTGCCCCAAAGGGAGCTGCAGCCTAGGAAGAGCCCACAGAGGAGTGGGCAGTTCCTGAAAGGCTGCAGCCTGTGGGAGGATCCAGGCTGGCTCAGGGGAAAAGGGAGAAGAGATGGAGCAGAAGAGAGGAGCTGTTACAGATTAAGCACAGTCCCCATCACCCTCTGTCCTGCAGAGTCAGCGTGGTGGGGAAGGAGTTGGGAGTTAAGAGCCTGGGAAAAGAAAGGATGTGGGCAGCAGGTATTTCAATCATTTTGTCTTTGCTTTTTGCTATCCCATTCTAAATTAATTGGCAGCAATTTACATTATTTTTCTCCAAGATGAGTCTGTTTTACCCATGACATAATTGGTAAGTTACTCCCTGTGTGTTGACACAAGATTTTGCATGCTGTTTTGTACCCCTGTCCTGTTGAGCCTGGGTAGGTGTTTGGCTGCTGACCAAAGTCAACCCACCAGTTAGCTTAAACAGAATTATTCCACCTGAGCTTTCCAAATTGACAACACATAATGACTCAAGGTTAGTCATTTTTAGGGACAACTGATATTAGAATGTGTGGGTGTGGACCACAGCTGATACTTGGTAAAACAAGAAAGTTTGTAAAATTAAACTGCTCTCCATTAGAAGGAGAGTCACTCCAGAGGTATTTATCCAGGACTTGCCCTGAAAAGATGATGAAAATACTTTGTGCAAAAGGCATTATTACTATTTTAAAGCTGCTGTAGGTTGTGTACACCCGAGCTAAGATTAGGGGCATGAGGAATTGTATTTGAGCAACATCAAGAGTGCCTTGCATTGCTAATGTTTTTGTGTGCTAGAGAGGGATTTCATGCATCAAAAATTTTCCTTGACTGTACTCATAAAATATAATCAAATCTTGAGTTTAACTGATTCTAAGGATGATTCCTCACTTTTAAGTACTTAAAACAGAAAGAGATATGGTGCTGTGGCTGTGACAGGCTATTAATTCAAAAGGGTAAAAAAAAGAGGAAAAAAGCTTTATTAAAAAAGACATGCCATAAAAATAATCACAAAAGTATTTTTGTCCTTAAAAAAAGTGCTACACAAATGGGTGTCTGTGGCATTTCACAACACACTGGTTGTACAGATAATATCTGCTATTCCTAGCAGAGTTTTTGGGGAAAAATGCTATTACAGCATTTGTATTGTTTCATCATTCTGAGATAATCAGTGAAGGAAAAACACATTGTGTCTTCAAGTTGAGAAAGTGTTAAGAAATGTCTTGTGGGGCTGCTGTCGGGGGGGGAAAAGCAGGATGTCCTTTGCAGGATGCTGGAAGCTGTCTGCCACAACAGGTGGTGTTCTGGAGTTTGGGCTCCTTTGCTACCATTGCTGACATGATCGAAGTTTGAACCAATGCAGTTGTTCTGTAAGGTGCTGTCTGTAGAAGGAAGGTTGTATCCCTGTGAGTGAGTGGAAGTGGGATGGAATCTGTCCAGAGGTGTTCAGGAGCCTCTTGGGAGCACCCAGCAGAAACCTTGTGTTGATGGTATCTCAAGACAAACTTGTTTAAACTTTAAAACAAAAAAACAAACCAAATGAAATATATAGAAATATACATATATATATATTGATATATGTGTATGCAAGGGGCATTGCCTTGGGACTGTCTTATTTTATTCATTACTAATTTCAGCTCCATGACTTAGAATTAAAGAGCTTTGTTTGCTGACCCTCTGAGCTTCAGACATTGACAATCTGATAGCACCGAGCCTATTTCTGCATGGAAAACTGCAGAAGTTCCTTTTCCAAAATTTCACTAAAAATGGGAAAAGCCTTGTTTTAATTATTGACGTTGTAGGCCTCTGAAGGCCTAACTCAACACAAAGGAGATGTAAGTGACTTGGAAAATTGAGGAGCCACAATTCTTATGTTGGGGCTAAGACAGTTTTTGTTATTTATTTTATTTTTTATGTTAGTTTTTGGATTGTTTAGCAGCTCAGTAGTGGTTTTGGCCCACTTGTTAAAATTTGTGAGGTGGATGTTATTTCTGGTTTATTTATGGGTAAGTTAGAGAACAGGGTTAAAAACCAAGGTGAATGTTAGGGTTCAGTGGAGACACTCATGGAAATCTGATTTTTCTTGGATATCTCTCCCACATTCAGAGAAATGGACTTGGGGAGGAGGTAGCAAACTGATTAGGAAGGGTCAGGTTCAGTCTCCATCTGTTCCTGGTGGAAGTCAGTCCAAGTGTATTTATGGAAGCCTGGCAGTACCTTCTCTCCTTGTAACCAAAGAAATGAAATTACCCCCGCCCATTACTGGAATACAGTGTTAATCTTCATTGCAGATGCATTTTTAGGTTAGATCTGTGATGTTTTCTGTACATTCTGGCATGTTGCTTTGCACCTGTAAGTAATTTGTCTTGGTGGTAGTGCTTGCAAGTAGTTTGGAACAGTCCAATTCCTTGTAGAAAGTAATGAGCTCCATTGCTCACAAACAATGTAAGAGATACGTGGTGAGTTACTACAGAACTTGAAACTGAGCAAGAGAAAGCTCATCTATACATGAAGCAGGATTAATTTCATTAATTACATTATTGTAGTTTCCTAAATTTTGGCTTGTTCTTTCAAGTTTTTTGATACTGTGTTGCCTACCAGGTTGCAATATTGAACATTTTGATTGCTAATATTAATTAATGCTAATATTAATACTACTACTACTTCAGGAAAAAAATAGGGCTTTAAGGACCTTCATGATTAAGCCACAATAGATATGAAGCAGGGAGATTTTTTTATTTTTTTCTTCCTGGCAGGACAAATAAGGGTGCGGTAGACACACCTAAAATGAAACATCTTCTATTTCTTTCTGTAACCATTGGTTGAAGAATGAGTCCCTTAAGAGTACAGAAGGGGAGAAGGGTTACTTGGGTCTAAAGAACACACCAAAGAACACATTTTTGTGTATATTTAGAAAATGTTTGTTTTTCTCCATGCCTTTCAAGTGACTGGGCATGATTCTCTCCTGGTGCATGTATTCATCTCAGAGGGGAAAAAATGACAATGTGAGCCCTCAAATATTTGCTCCTTTGTAACCTATCTACAGTCATTTAAGATCAAGCCTGAAGTTTAATATTAAAGTAAATGTTGTTAACCCTGGAAAGTGAACAATGTGAGAGTGATTGAGCTTTTCCCCCTCAGGAGAGTGGATAGGCAGAGAGTGGAAAATAATAAAATTTGGATAAAATAATTAAGAGAATTAATCTTTTCCTTTTTACTTACTCAAGTATTTTATTCCGTGTTTTTGAGCACTGAACATTACATGTCCTCCAGGGGAAAAAAGTCCTTATAATTGAGACTGTACAGTCTCAATTGAGAAAAGCATCATGATTTTATGTGGGGAGTTGGATTTAGAAAGAATATTGACAGAAAACTGTTCCCAGCAGAGAGATGCTGGTAACCACAGCACGTGCCTGTGACTGCTGGCAGTGTCACAGCACTGTAGGGAGCAGCCTTGCACCTCGTGCTTATTGTCTGGGGGTCACCAGGTTCATCCCTGGGGGTCTGTGCTCTCTGTTCAGGTCTGCTTGGAAACACAGGAAGGATTGGGGTTTACAGGGGAAGAGCCCCAAGTTTCATCCCAAGTTTAGCCATAGCCTAACTTAGTGTTAGAACTACTAAGTTCACTTCCTACATCTTGTGTCTCAAAAGATTTTTAGGCATTAGTGGTGGAATGCCTCGACTTTTCTCTGTAAACAAATTTTATATTGATTATTACAGGGCAAGTATGTTTCTTCCTTTATCAGTTCATTCAGGGAACCTGAAAAGCAGTTCCTATGGAAGGGAGAACCATTCTTAACCATATGAATGCTCTCTTTCTAGAGCTTGTTTAACATACTTATTTATTGGTCCCATGTTCTTTATAAAACTTATAAATTAAATCAATTTTATTCATTTTTCTATAAATGTGTTTTTATTTTGTTAATCCATACTTAACATTTTTTAAATTGATGTGTTCTTGTCTTTTATGTTATTTTCTTTTCACCTCTTATTTTTACTTTTTAGTATTTGCTACAACTTGCATGCACTTTGACTCCTTTTTAATTTGTTTTATATGCTGTATTTTATGAGGACTGTAGGTGATACTGAAGATTGAAGGTGCAAGTAGTTAATCCTCATGTTAAATTTAATGCATATCATTCTCCACATAGAGATAAAAGGAATTGTTTGGCTGTTGAAGCTCTCAGATAAAAGCTAAAGCGACATACCTATTTCATGCATCACATCAACCTGCTTTGCATGCCACTGTTATCCTGCCTGAAGTTGTGCAAGATTATGTTCAAACCATGCAAAGCAAACAGGACAGGTGTGTTGCTGCCACTCTGAACTGTGTGTACCACATTGACTCTTCTGTCAGATATGCTTAAACTGAAAAATAAGCAGTGGATGTTGTCTTGGTCACCTCCCAGCCACACTCAATAGCTGTGGTAACATTTACTGCTCTGTAAAATTGACCAATCTCCCCAGCCTACCCACTTTGTTATTAATATAATTGTGGAAATTAGTCATTCCTTAGCTCTTGGATTGGGTTCAGATTTGTGTAATTTCTATTGCATACTGAATCACCTTCTCCTCCTCATCAGCCCTCACTACAGCTGCTGACAGCCTGGCTAGAATTACCCCTCCAGCAAAGGGCTCTAACTGAACACATTATCTGGCCCTTCACTATTTGAGATCTCCTGCATCACATGCAGGTAGATATTTGATTTGGAATTGTCAAGTTGCCAAGAGCAGTTTTTAAAAAGAGAAAGAAGTTTTCTTTGGATTTAGATTCCCTAAGACCTTCTTTCTTGGAGGGTTTTTTTTTTTCCACATTTGGAGGATATCTTGTCTCCTTCTGTGCAGCTATTTTTAGGACAGCTGGGGAATCTGTGGGTCATTGTGTCATATTCTCTCAGCTTAATCTGCTGTTAGTTATGCTAATGAGGCTTGTGGCACTGGGCTTTTGCTTCACTTTGCCATATTGCCACTTCTGCAGCAGAAGCCAAAGGTGACTTTATCCACTTCAACTGTGATGCTTTTAAAGCACATTTTGCTTTTCCTGTGACGTAGCCCCAGAACTCTGCAAGTCAGACTGTCTCAATCTCCTCATAAGAGCATGGATTTACAGCTTGCAATTTATTCTCCCTACTCTCTGGTGAAGTCCTGTGAAGCTTGTCTAAACTTGCTAGAATCTAGAATAGGTTTTTTGTTGTTGTTGTTGTTTTTGTTTTTGTTTTTTGGTAGAATCATAGAATGCTTCGGATTGGAATGGACATTAAAGATCATCTAGTTCCAACTGCTCTGCCATGGACAGAGACATCTTCCACTAGATCAGGTTGCTCAAAGCCCAGTACAACCTGGCCTCAAACATTTCCAGGGGTGTTAAGATTTACACAGAGATTTTGGAAGTCTGGAGAAAACAAAATAAGAGAACACTGATATATAAATACTTACGTATATACACGTGTTCTTTCTTCTTATGAGATAATTGTATTTCATACTATGTCAGAATCTTACCTCTGAAAGACTCTGTAATTTTTTAAATTTACAAAGATTTGTAATCATGGGTGTGTTCTGTTGTTTCTGTATCTTCTTGCTTCCCTCTAGAATATTGAGCTAAAGAGGGAGAGGAACAATATTGGAAACTCTGCTCCTTGTGCCTACTCTCTATGCCTTTGCTGACCTTGTGAATATAAACTAGCTTGAGCCTTACTAATTTTTTCAGCTTTTGCTTGAGTTGCACTTACACCACAAAATAAAGCTCATCTCTGCTAAGTTTAGGTAAAGTCTTTTCTCTTCACCTTTGCTTTTCTGAAGTGATGCAGTGAGAGATGCCAATTTCCTACAAGCTAAATACAATCAGAACCTAGAGGGTTTGCAGTCTGGCTTTGCTCCAACTTTTGCATCCTCTGAACTGAATGACATGCTCAACCCTCTAAATCACACTGTCAATCTTTTGCTAGAGCTCTGCACATTGTACTCTGGCTTTTGACAAGGAGTTGTTCAAGGTTTTGATCTTGATTGGCCTTTTGAACACAGAAGCCTTCAGTGTCCTCAGGCAGAGCCATGTTCTTTTCCTGTTTTCTCTCTGTGTCTCTCCAGTTTTTCCGAGCCTTGCATTTTGCGTGGTGGTTGTCATTGAAAGCAGGGACAAAGGTGCTATTTGTCTTCTCCTACTCAAAGCGGGAGGAGAGCAGATGCTCGTAGGAATGGTGCTAATAATCTGCAGTAGGAACGGCAGTCTAGTAGGAAAGATCCCTGGCTGACCGTGTTTTCCACTGCTTTAGGGCACAACCACAGTGTGCAGCGAAGAGAGCCATGCCAACTCCAAAGGAGCCAAATCTGGAACTGCAAACTGTTTAGCTGTGTTGCACAGGAGGATGGTGAAGTTGCCAGGCCTGCAGACTCACAAAGCACACTGCATCCTAAGGATTTGTCATATAATCAAAGGAAATGGGTGCGGGAAATCCCAAGAAAGTGCTCTGGAAAATTCATCAAAACTTATGTGTGTGTGCACACCGCAGACAGACAGACAGACAGATACTGCCCTCCAACTGTGCTCATAGTACTCTCAAGCCCTTTCCTGCCCGTAAATGTGGTAGCTGTATAATGATTGCAATTTAGTTTGAGGCTAAAAAAATTAACTGGAAAGCTATCATCACATATCTGGTAATAAATATCCAATGCAATATACTTCTTAATTTCTGCTGTTGCCTTTAAGTTAAAAGTAAATAAAAGCAACTCCCTTTAAGCTCAGCTTCCCCTCAAATTGGCACCACTTGCAAGTGCAAAAATGGAACTGAATGTGTTTATGGCAGTCATGATAATTAAGGAACACAAGATTAACCTGGCCAGGAAAGATAAATATCTTGGTATTCACTGCAGTGATAAAATGATTTTGGAATGCAGCCTGACAGAGTGGCAGATGAAATTTGATTTTTCTAGCTATACATAGATCACAATGGGCCTCTGTAATATTTGTTGAGTCTAAATGTCCTGAGAGCCCGATATTGTCTTTGTAGCAAGGGTAGTTATTCTTTTGCACTATTTTATGGGAAAAGCCAATACTTTCCATGCCAAAAATAGGTAAAATTCTTTGAAATATGGTAGTTAAAAAAAAATAGTGAATTGAACTGTTGAACATATTTTTTTTGTTTCAAGTGTGAGTTAGAGCTTTCACAAAGATCATGTATTCCAGATCTGCCTTTCTAAATAATTGTGTTGGTATTGTATAACACTGTTAGTCTTAGGAAAAAAGTAAGTATAGTCCTTCTAGGAGCAAAGATCAGATTTGTCTGAGCTGTGGTTGACTGCCAAAAAATAGGCTAAATATATATAATTTGTGAAGAAAAATACTGTTATCTTCTTCCTTGATTGTGGGTACACGGAACATGATACAGTGGTGAAGAAGTCAGAACACTTATTAAATATTTTCTGGTATGGGTTTGCTGTGTCACTAAGGTACTATTGAAAAATATTTGCTCTCTGTTAGTTTCCAGTGATGTCCTCTATATATGGAGAGAAGTTGAGAAGTTTCACAGTTACATTTATTCATTTTCTTAAACAAATAAAAGCCCTTCAACAGGTTCCTCTTGAAGGGATATCTTCAGTAATTTCAGTAAGTTCTACAATCTTTGTCTCAAGTGTTCAGTGTCTCGCCACCAGCATTTGCAGTGAGTTCCTGGTGCTGAATTTGTGTTCTGTAATACTCTCTTCTTTTTCCTTCTGAGGTGAAGCACACTGATCGGAGCTGCACAGGCAAGAAGGAGGCTCATGCAGCACTGTGTTAATTTCCTGTGCTCTGTCAGCCTCTTTCTGTGCGAGTCTGAGAATTTAAGACCAGGAAAGCCCATTAGATCATTCCATCTGACCTCCTGTAAACCCAGATCATTGCATTTTGCACAGGTACCCCTTTGTTGGTCCAGGTAGCTCCTGTTTGGCTGAAGCTCTCAGAAAGACACCAAAGAAGGCAGCAACAACTGCTGTGTGTGCCACTGCTCTTGGCAGTGTGGTTGTCTTACTTTGGAAAGAAAGGTGTCTGCCAGGGAAAAAGCCAGAGCTTCCCTTGGAATGGAGAATAGAAACTCCCTCCCTCTGAATTATTATAATTTTGGAATTAAGAGGCTTTCAGGCAAAGATATGGGAATAGGAATAACAGTTCTTTACTAGGAATATTAAAAATGTAGTAGTACAAACAAACAAACAAAAAAAAAGGGAGCAAATGAACAAAAAAAGAAAAAAACTAGGAGGGTCAGAACATGACCTGACACCCTGTTGGTCAGGGTGTAGGTAGCAGTCCAATTAAGTCCTCCTGGAGTGACAGATGTGGTTCTGTTGGAGTAGAGATGATCCTGTAGAAGGGTGCAGTGGTGGTGAGATGGGCCCAGTCTTTCTATGGGAATCCAGTGGAAAACAGGCTCTCCTGGTGTTCTGAATCTCAGTTTTTTTATCCAGGTAGGAATGTTTGGCTCCTCCCCCTGGGTGGAGCATTCCCAATGGATGATGGAATTGTATCAGTCCTGCAGTGAGCCTCGATGGCCCATGAACAGCAGACATCCCCTGGAGGGACGATGGGTCCTGGAAGAGATAAAGAACACTGCCCCACCTGGTTTTAACAGCTGGCCCAGTAACAGAAAGCTACCCACCCCCTCCCCTCCCCAGAATTATGAGATAAAGAAAAACACCTCTTCAACTGGTTTCAACAGATGGGGATAGAATACACCTTGCATTGCAACCCAAGACAGTGGTTATACTGGTTAATCACCCTTTCTAAACAAGTACTCCCTCCACAGCTGAAAGCTTGCCTCATCCTTTCAGCTCACTCAGCTGGCATGCTCCGCTACCTGTCACTATAAAACTTCTCATTCTTAATTTTTAGCTTGACTCTGCTTGGCTTCACCCATTCACTGACTTTGTTAATCGATGTGTTGTTTGATGACTGTGATTTCTGCATGTTCTTGGCCAACATTTTTCTGTGATCTCTCCATGAGCATGTTTCTCAAATGTCTGCACTTCATAAATGTGTATTTCCCTGGTTCCCATCCCTTTACAGTGGATGGCTTCTCCTCCTCTGGCATTCACTGTGTGTTAGCTACACAGTGAGCAGTGCCTTACACCTCCTCTTCAGCTGTGCATACAAACATTTCTAATCATAATAAAATTACAGGCCTCATATTTGAGAAATGCTTTTGTAACTGGTACTTGAAAACAATTTTTCATCAAGAAACTGTGACCTGTAACTAACTGATTAAAGTGATTAGAAACAACTCCATTTCATGGTTGTTTTTTTCTTTTGGGGAGAGAATGGAAGGGTTTATGATGACAGAAAATCTGAAATATCATATTTCTTAATGAATGTTACAATTCCTAAAAGCACTAACAGATATTGTTTTTAGAAAGTTACACTTGAGGGTAAGGGCCTTGGATGAATAGCCCAAGTCTTCCTAGCCTCTTCCAGCATCTATCTGCACATTAACCCAGGGCTCCCTCCACATTTTGAGGTATATCCAAGTCATTATGCTTTTGAACTATGTTCATGCACACACAGACACATTTGAGAAGTCTCTTATATTGGTATTTTTTGTAATTCCATATACTGCACAATGCTTTTTTATTTCTTACGGCTACAAATCATTGTAGAAGAATGGCTTTTGAAAATAGTTTCCTTTAGCTTCAGAAAATAATCTGAAGCTCTGTCTGCAGTCACTCACTACTAATGCCCACCACATCCTGTTCATCTTTCTTTAAATTCAGTGTTTCTAACACAACCCAATGGTAAGTGAAAGATAAGAGGGGTGTGGGTGGTCTGTGTTGGAGACTTGGTTAATGAATCTTTAGCATCCCACCATCCATGTTTCAAGGGGTAATGGAGCTTTATTAGTAATTAAAAATATTTTATTATCAACTAAAAGCCCCCTTCCTGTTACTACAATAAACAGCTTTGTTGGCTAGTACTTATGCTAATGACTGGGCACTTAATTTAAAAAAGACTGGCAAAGAATTTCAATGATATCTGAGAGCTTAAGGACCAATAGATTTAACAGCAGTATTTTTTGCTTCCCTTCTCCTAGGATTTGTGTTTTGATGCTGGATGCTATCTTAACCAGACTTTGGAGACCAAAGTTTCCTTGCTGCTGCTCAGAGCTCATGTTGATACTTGAATCAGCAAGGCTCCTGAGTATGTGAAAACTCAGTGTGTGCTCTGAGCTTTGAGTAGAGTGCATACCTCTTTTTTTTAGAAGAAATCCTTGTGCTGAGGCAGTTAGGCTCTTGGAGTTTGTAAAACATGCACAACAAAGGTTGTTCTTATCCATAAGCTGTACAGCATCCAATTCAGCAATCATTTTTTATTCATGTGCTCAATTATCCAAATAATTTTCATACCTTTTATGTTTAGAGTGACATAATTCAGTATGATTCTTTGATAAAATTGTCAAAATGTGCTCAAAAAATTATTTAAGCATTCAAGAGGCTTGAAAAGTGTTAACAGAACCCTTTGTGCATATTTTACAGTATGTATATAGAACTCCTTCTGTTTTAAAAATATTTTTCCAAATTATGTTCTTGGTAATGAGGGTGTCACCTCATTACCAAGTTTTCAGCTGTGAAACTCTGTGCAGAGGTGAGCTACGTTACCACAGAAACAGCTGACCAAGTTCCTAGAATTTAATTGATTTAAATCTCATTGCAGGTATTGTGTGATATTAAAGATGACAGGTTATTCGGTTTCAGCAAGATTGATCGAGTGGGAGGTTTTTGGAATTATTTTATTTTTGGAGAAAAGATAGGAATTTTGTTATGAAGCAGTCCTTGTTAAAAGGTCAGAAATTTCTCTGGATATAAACCTCTGCTGCTGAAGACACTGCTGAAGACAAATACTGTTAGAAAAACACCTGTTAATATGTCATCAAGCCTTGGACTTCCCCATAGGCCCCTGTTGAGCTCCAGCATGATTATTACCAATAACCTCAGCCTCTTCCTGTGTTGTCTTTTGCAGGCAGATAGGAGCTGCCTTTGTCAGTGCTCTGAGTGCAGATTTGTTTACTCTGACCAGGCTCCAGATGCACTAAAACCTGGGCATGATAACACGATGATAAACAGATCTTACTAGGCTTAGTACCGTGCCTTTAACCCCTCTTTTTTTTTCCTTTTAACTGGCTTTGTACTTTGGTGGCTCAGCTCCTCACCAGGGCCATGCAAGTTGCATTTGGCTGAGGGCATTGGCGAAACAAGTTTGTGTGTGCCTGGAGAGCAGGCAGTAGGGGGTTGTGTTTGCCTTGGAAGACCTTGCTGATATAGCTCAAGAGAGTGAATTTCCTTGAGCTCTGCCTGTCCGCACTAAGGAAAAAATAATTCAAAACCAGGTCCACTGACTGCAAAGGCCAGCGGAGTTCATTCCTGAAAATTAGTTCTTGTTGGAGAAGAGAATTGGAAATTCCTCCTAATGATAAGTGAGTTAAAAAGGGACAAATGGGACAAAGAAGTCAGAAGATGGAGAGGTGTGGGCGGGTGGAGAAAAGCTAAAAGTACAGCAAAGAAAAAGGTGAGAGTGATAGTGAGATGGACAAGGGTTATTTTTTGAGTCATAGGCAGAACATGTTTCTGGAAAATCAGCATCTGGGAATATTGAGACCATGCAGAAGCCTACACCTTGGTGAAGTCTGTGAATTTCAAGCTTGAAAGGCAGAGAGAAAAGTGTCATATTTCAGATTACCTCAAAAACCCCGCCGAGTAAAACTTTTTAGTGACTATTTCAGGTAATAGGAGTGTCTCAAAAGACTTCCACCTACAAAATGCCACCAAATGGAGAATTTCTCCTTAATACCTCATCTTCCTTTAACTGCAGCTGCTCCAGGGGCCAGATATAGAATGACTACATTATAAATATCAGGTTTCCGGGGTAGACCAAGGGTAAGCTAAAATGTCAGTTTGCCTAGTGCAAACACTTGACATATGTTGAGCAGAATAGGGAGTAATGAGGTTGAAGACTGTCTCTTTGCTCCTGGTCATCTCTCTTTAGAATATTTTTCCAGGTGCACACTTGACAGGGACTAGATGGCTGGTACCATTTCATCTCCTCTGTTCAGAAAACATTTGCCAGCTTAATGTGCAGGGAGCTGAACTGCTGATGCTCTGTATGAGCTCGCTCATGGCTGGACTGTCAGAATGATTCTGTTGTGGCTTTAATGAACAAGCTGTGAGACCAATTACACCCTGTAAAAGATGTAATGGTTAATTAAACTACTGCAGTTGGTCAAACCTGAAGGCTACTGAAACACTAGGTGTGTATCTGGAAGTGAAGTGAGGCTGAAACACACAAGAGTTCTCTCTCTTCCTAGATACTTTGCTTTAATATGTCCAGATGAGATGAGATACTGAATAAATTCAAGAACATCTCATTTTTAAGAGACGGGGAGTTTACTTAATGATTCCAAACCTGCCCCTTTCTTTCCTGTTTCTAATGCACCATCGCTTTCACCTTTCTCGCATCAAAGAAGAGATGAAAATGGTCCCCCACAGAGATCGTGAACACCTCTCTGATAGTGCTAGCAGTGAGAGGTTGATTTTTAGTTTAATACCCGGCCTGTAAGCAGCAACTGCCTGATTTCTGCCCTTTCCCACCCTCCTCTCTCTCTGGGGTGCAGGTGTCTGTGGCAGAGCTGCAGCCCCACGTTTGCCTGGTGTGTTTGGCTACTGCACCTGCTGCGGTGGCTGGATACAGAGGGGAGAGAGTGGGGGCTGCTCCACCTCTTCTGCTGTCTGAGCCGTGCTGTGCTGTGAGGGAGGGCTTGTGCTCTCATGGGAGAATTGAGGTTCTCTCTGGTCATGAGCTCCTCTCAGGCTGCTGGCCTGGTGTCACAGGAGATCTTTAAAAAAGGGCCTGGGCTCCAGAGGCATCCTCCTCCAGCGGGGCTCGGAGCACCCCTCTGTGGGCCTGATATTTCTGGGCCTTAGAGATTTTAGCCTGCTGGTAGCTGCTAACTCCTTTCCCAAGGGAAAGGTTTCTTAGGAAAGCTTCTTCCCAAAACAATCTTGGCAAAACAAGTATCCTTTCCCAGGTAGTCTTTGCCTTTTTGGTTCTCAGAGAGAATTGCACTTGGGTCTCCCACATGGTGGGCAGGGACTTTAGCTATTACACTTCTGGGGAAGGATATTTGTTTTGCCAAGATTGTTTTGGGAAGAAGCTTTCCTAAGAAACTTTTCTCTTGGGAAAGCAGTAAGCAGCTACCAGCAGGCTAAAATCTCTTAAGGCCCAAAAATATCAGGCCCACATCCCTGCCCAGCTGGAAGGAGGGGGAGCACTGCCACAGCAGCACAGCAGAGGCAGAGATGTGCTAACACCAGAGGGACAGACAGACAGGTCCCAGACGCCAGAGGGACAGACAGGTCCCAGAACCAGAGGGACAGACAGACAGGTCCCAGACACCAGCGGGACTGACAGACAGGTCTCAGACACCAGAGGGACAGACAGGTCCCACCTGGCTCCAGGTGCTTCCATCGGGACAGTGGCTGGGAGTGAGAGGTGTCACAGGAGCTCCCCTGGGAGCAGCAGGAGGAGCAGCACGGACACAGAAACCTGCCTGGGACGGGGTGAGCCAGGCCAGATGATGGGCCAAAGAAGCCCCCGAACTCTGGAAAACCATCCACTCTGTTATTTTGTGTCTCTCAAAACATCAGGACTGCATAAAAGGGGGGAAAATGAGTGACAAAGTGAAGGAGAGCAGGAGATGTGGCTGTGCGAATGGCAGCCAGGGAAAAATGGGTCTGTGTGTTCACGTGTGCCTGTGTGGGGAAATCAAAAATGTTTCAGTCCGCAGTTACAGATGAGGCACTTCAAGGGCATACCTTTAATGCCTCTGTTTTCAAAAAACCACTTTGAAGCTCATGAGCAGAGAGGTAAGTATTTGACTGCAGGTTGAAAGTTATTCTAGGCACGATGAGTACCCCCTAAAAACAAACAAACAAAAGCCCCACCACAGAACAAAACCAGACACTAAATCTAGTAACAGCTGCTTGTTTTCCAAGCACAATCTTTCAATAGCTGTTTGAGACAAGAAGGAAAAAATCCTCAAAACAACCACTTATAGCTATTGCATGTAACATCTACGCTCTACCAGCTAGGACTGGTATTTCTCACTTTTCATTAGCATAAATGCCCCTCCCCTGAAACAGGGAATGAGTGGTAATGATTTAGATACGAGCTAGCATTAATTTTATTTAGCATATCAATGAATGCTGCTTTCAAAACACCACCTTAGAAACAGGATTTTTTTTTTCAAATGAGAAACAGTTTAATTTTCTTTCTGCATATTGTGTATTTGAGGAAATTGAAATGTTCTGTCAAAAATGAATAAATGGATAAAATCTGGTAAGAATTGTTGTTTTGTGGGCTATTATGTGTCTTCATAGCATTATCATTTCTTCATTACTTGGCTTTATTTGTATTTTTTTCTCTCCAGCAGTAGCATTAATTTTCAGTCCCTTCTGCTCTACATGGGCTGTTGTCCAGTGACCTAAAAACTGACATGTGTTACAGATTTTGAACAATTACTGTTTATGCTTTGGGGGGTACACAGGGTTGTTAATTGAGGAGTTGACGTAATGCCATGCTTTTATTTATGTGTGTGTCTTTGTATATATGTCACACACACACTCTACATATATAAGTGTGTGTGCAGCTTGTCTTCTGTAAGCAATTAGACATGAAGTTTATATTCAGTAAAACTGTACTCTGGTGATTGAGAGCAGGAACTAAAGTGAACTGGAATTGTAGAAACTTGATTTTCTCTTTATCTGTCCTGCCTTTGTGAGATGAGGTTGTCCTCAGCTGGCAGCAAGGTTGGGGTATCCATTTCCCCTGAATGTTTGTAGTTGTTTGCATGGAGAGAACTTGTGGCTCCTGCAGGATTTTACTTGGCCGATGCAGTGATCTGTGACAAAGTCAGTATTTTAAGATGCTTGTGATGCTAAGGAATTTTAGCAGTTTTGGCACCAATAGACAGCTTGTGGCTGAAGAACATAACCTCACTGGGAGCAGTTAGGACATTGGCCTCTAACACATGAAACTACTCCTGTTTATTGTGTAAAAACACCTCCCACACCACCTAACCCCCCCAAATCAACCAGTCACTCAGTCAGCATGTGGTTGAAGATGGTGCGTCTGAGATCCTGTCACTGCCACTCATTGGATTTGCCTTTGGAGGACCTGCAGAGCACAGAGCCTGCCCAGAAGGACTTTTTTAAACTTACAGTTATGATAGGGCCAAAATGCATAGCAAATGAAGCTATACAGCTTCAATTTATTTGTGTAAGAACTGTTAATATAAGCAGAAAAAAGAGTAAAATATTTATCAAATCATGAATTATGTAGGTCCTGCAGATATTACTAATTTACAGGCAGCAGAATAATTTTTATAAAAGAATGAATAAACATTTAAAAAGTCTCACTTTGCTTTTATATGAGGTTGCAGAAGGCCTCATGTGATGAGCTACTGTTGTTTACTTGTGCTCCAATGGTATTCTCCCTCCTTTACCCTACATTTTCCAATTATAAGTATTCTACATACCTAATACATTCATTCTTTAATTTGCAATGATTTGGTTATTCATAATTTGTTGTTTTTTTCCAGCTGTTTCTGGATGCTTAAATATTAACCAAGACAGTTTTTTCACATTTTTTATTTTGTTGCCACATGAACATCTTTATAAATAATACATTTTTTGTTTCCCTATGTCAAAGATGTTTGGAAATAAACCTCTTTTTTTGCTGTAGTAGCTGGGAACACAAACATGCAGCCGCCACTTCATTAGATGTTCTTTTATCAGAAACCCAACTGTTTGATTAGTTCTATTTAGAAGATGCTGGAGGCTCTGATGCTCTGTGAACACCTCTCTGCTCCTTAATGAACACTTCTGAATCCTCCAGCAACACAGAATCAAAGTCTCATTGTCTAAGCTGGGCAGCTCTGCCAAAGGGGCGCTCGTTTGCTGTGCTCAAGTTGACTTTAATTTGTCAGGTGACACAGGTCCCCTCTTCACCAGACTCCATCCTTATAGCTTAAGCTCATTGCCTTAGCCCGAATTTCCTTTTGGAGTTGTTCACTTCAAGCACAGACAGGAAGCACATGAGGATATTTAAGAGATTATTTGTCATGTAAGTTGTGTCGGCACGTGAATGCTGTGGCACCAGTGGCACCTCTGCTGTCACACTGATAAGAGCAAAGGCAGGTAGGCTCTGTGATAAGGCACTGTGACCAAACAGCAGGAGCACCCACGTTACACGTGTGGTTTCAGTTTCATCTTGGTGTACACTTTGCTTCTAGGTAAAAACCCCAGACGTTATCTCCAGAAGCCCAGATGCAGACAGAAGGCAAAGCCTTGCATTGATGCACCCGGCTCAGTACAGAATAGTTAATGAATTTTCCTACATAAAGGCAAGGCATGGATGGGCAATTAGGTGTGATGATTAAGTAATTCTGTAACCTTGCTTACCCTTTTAAGCAGCGTGAAGAAAAAAGGTTTCATTAGAAAACAGAATAGAAATTGGTCTGGTGCACACAAAAGCTAACTTGTAAGGAGAGGGGGGAAAAAAGAACTGTGCCACTCAAAAACTCTGCCTGTATTGAGAAAATGAGATCAACAGAGAATTCAGAAAGAGTGACTTAAAGAGACAACATTTAAAACAGTTAATTCACAAGCACTCAGTAGAACATATAGAACTAGCACACAGCTAATACAAACTTACAATAGTCAGAAAAAATACTCCTTTTTTCTCTGCCTCTATCCAAGGTACCTGACAATGCTAGCAACAGAGAGGTCTGCGTTTTGAGTTTTATATTACAGAAGGAATTGAAGTAGTTAATAAATCTGCTGATATTGTTTAGTTCTGTAATGGATAAGCCATGACAGCAAAAGAGTACATGTGAGTTAATGAATGCAGTATTTATATCAGCCCTGCAGGGCAAAACGAAGAAAACATGCACATTAACAAACAGTTTAATAGCCAGGAAGTGCAAAATAAACTGACTCCATAGAAACCCTAGGATGAGTTTAATTCCTTATTTGGCTAATTCTACAATGCTTTATGAGATTAACCTGTTACTGTGTGTTTGGGTGATTAACCTGTTATACACAGTAATTGGCCTTTTAGTTATTGTGTCTGTAAATAATTTTTCACTACATGCTTGCTTCTAGGCTTGTGGAAAGAAAAGCAAACTGGTCCTTCATGCATCTCCCAGACTTGGCTCTCCTTGTAATTCTTCCTCTGTCCTCTGGTTCTGAAGCTGCTCTCAATTTTGGCTCAATCTCCAACCCAATCTTTTGAGCTTTTATCATTCTTTCCTATGACTCATCCAGCTCTTTGCTCACATATGCAGATTATCTGAGATATTTTCTTCTTCTTCAGCTTAATTATTTTTAATAGTGCTTTCAGGTTACATTGAGTGAAATTAGATATTAAGTTTCAATCTACTATTAAACAATTTTAATAATATTCTGGGTATTAAAGATATAAATTTAAAAATTAGCTAAAGGTAGGCTCTTTCAATGAGACTTGACTTTTTTATTGAAAAAGCAAATGTTTCATGTTTCTAATGTTTGCTTTCCTCTGGATATTTCTTTAGAGAGGGACGGTGTTGTATGGTTTCTCTTTTCATGTAATAGCTGTGTCCAGAATACTTAGCAGGATATTATGTATCATCCACAGCATTTTTTTGTGTGCTGAAGTTTTGTTGTAGAGCTGGCCATTTCCATTAGAGTAGATCAGCGTGTTTCAGTCATCAGATGCCTATTACAATTATTTTATCACTTTTTTTTTTTCCCAGCAGAGTAATCTCTTTCCCATTGATCTGGACATGCAGCTGATAGATGGATGTAGGGATGGGCTGTGAGCAGCAGGCTCCAACTGCATTAGATTGATGTGTCAGGCAGCCCCCAGCTGGGTGTGATAGGAAGATTACAGGGCTCCAACTGTATCTCTGTGCAACTCAAAGCAAACCATGTAAAATCCATCTGAAAGATTCAGCGCTGAATCCTCCAGAACTTCTCGTTACAGTGGATGCAGGAAGTGCTGAAAGGGAACCTTAATTTTCCAAGGCACAAAGGTTCAGCACATCATCAGCTTACGTACTGTGATTCCATCTGTAGGTACAAATCTTTGAGACAAAAAAAAAGATGAATCAAATTACCCAGGAAAACTTTCCCACTTTGTTTCCAGGTGCACAAGTTATTTTCTTTAATAATAGTGACAACGGGTGATATTGATAACAACAAAATTGCCCAAGGAAGCATGAAGTACCACAGTGTTCCCTTCTTACTCTTGACTCTCCTTTGTTTACCACCTGCAACCTCTGTGCAGAAGTAATTCCAAACACAGGTTTATCTTTCAAAAACCAGATGGTGACAAGAAAGTGGTGACAAGTTTTCTGGCCTCTTTTATATCCTTTATAAAATGCTATTTTCATTAACTATATTTAGTATGAACTCTATCTGCTTGTGTGACATATGTGAAAATTACACTGTAAGAGACACCACCAGTATACAAATTGACGTATTTTCGTCCTGTACTTCCAGCGAAGTTTTAGGAAAATATTTATGCAGCATAATTTAATGTTTGTAGGCACAAATTTTTGTAATTGGATACCAGTCACTGGAGATTGGTCAAAAAAAACCAATACAAATATTGACTAGTTTGTAAGAGTTAGAATGACTTAAAGATTTGGCTTTTTTTCCCAGACAAACTTGTATTTCATCTTGACTTTAGGACCTAGATTCACTAATGACTTTGGCACAGTCTCATAAAATTAATTTTATTTGAAATCAAATGGTCAAAAGTTGAGAATGAACCTACATGTCTGCACAGTTGGTACAAAAATAGCAGCCTTAGCTTATAATATTATTTTTTCTCATTTTTTCTTTTTCACAGATCTGTCCTTTTGCAGTCTTTGCTTGAGACTGTACTGTTTACTGAGTCACTAACAAATACCAAGATTCCTGGTTTATTTGAGGCTCTGAGAAAGTCAAGACAGTTTAATATAAGCAATTGAAAAACTTGTGTAGTTAATCTATTTGTAAAGGTTTGGGGTTTTTATGATAAACAACATATTTGTTAAATTAGTACTGCAGTAGTTTAATGTAAAGAACTTAGTAAAATCCAGTAAATAGTTAGAAGATCTAGGAAAACAGATCTGAGCTTGGCAGGACCCCATGGGAAGCTGCCCTGGAGGGCAGAGGGGCTCAGAGCACAAAGACAGCCCTTCCCAACCTGTAGGAAATCAAGCAGTTGTGGCAGGAGGTCAGCACGAGCAGAGCTCACATACATAAACGAATGTGCCAAAGGGGGTAGAAGCTGTGGGCTACCCTGGAAGAGCCCAGACTGAATGTCCAAGATTGCATGGTTGGAGAAGGGGTGTGGGAAAGCCACAGCTCAGCTGAAGCTTGATCTGGGACGGACATGAGGACAAAAGTATGAGTTTCTGTGCACAGCCTTCAGCAGAAGGAAGGCTAAGGGAAATGTGAGCCCACCCCACAAAGGAGCAAGGGATATACTGGCAGATTGGTTACCTCAGTTTTTCTGTGTCTTCCTGGTTTTTCCTGTCACATTCTGCCCTTAGCTCAGCCTCTGAGCCAAGGGGCAGAGCTTGAAGGAGTGAAGAGTTACCTACAGTGTGGAAAGATCATGACTGATGGTTTTTAGGCCAGCTGGACAGCCCCAGGTCGGACGGACCAGGCAGGCTGCACCAGAGAGGCTGACAGGGGTCACAGCTCACTGTCAGCTTCAAAGAGGCTCACAGTGACAGGAAAGAGGCAAACATTGGCCCCAGTCTCAAGAAGGACAAGGAGGAGGATGCAGGGAAAGTAATGCAGCAGATCCTGCTAGAAACCATTTCCAAACACAAAGATCAAGTAGGTGATTTGTAACAGCCAGCATGGGCAAGATGAGCCTGACCTTCTGGATTGCCTTCTCTCATGGGTTGGCTGCCTGTGTGGGAAAGGGGAGAGCAGGTGATGTTGCCTACCTGACTGTGGGCCTGATTTTCTAAAGCTGGAGAATTGCTGGCTTTCCCCAAGAAAAAGTTTTCAGCAGTTTCTCCTTTCCCAGACAGCTTTGTGTAAATAACTTTTCTTCCCATAACATTTCTGGGTAAACAATATTCCTTTCCCACAACAACCCCTCTCCCAGGTGTTGTTTGTGTTACTAAACCAATGGAGAGAGGTGTCCATCCTGTGGACCAATACTGTGCCTTTTTAGCCCAGCATGTTATAAAAAGGCTGAAAGGAATTGTAATAAAGCCTTCTAATGTTCTTGCTGGAGTCAAGCATCTTTATTTTCTTGTCTAATTGTGACACCTGACTTCGGCAAAGCCTCTGACCTCATCTTCCATAGTTTCCATCCAGAGGGATTGGTGAAATACAAGCTGAATTAAAAGATGGGTGAGAAACTGCTGAGAGGGATCAGGGATATTTGTTGCTGTGCCTGATGGGGAGGTGTGGAACAGGCTGAGCCAAGCTCATCTCAGGTGGTGTATGGCAAAAGGAGGAGAGGCACCAGACATGAGCTACAGTGCAGGAGGTCTGGATCTGGGGTAAGGAAAATGCTTTTCACTGTGAAGGCTCCCAAACAGGGGCAGAGGCCTGGAGAGGCTGTGGGATCCCATCCCCTGTGCAATTTACTGTAGCTGATGCTGCTTTAAGGAGCTCCCTTCCAACCCGAGTCACTGTCCTTCCCATCCACTCCAAGGAGCACTGAGCCTTTACTTCCCTGCAAGTTGGCAGTGGTGTAAAGGAACACAGAGGAGTGTAATATCATTTTGAGAATTATTTTTAAAGAACAGGCAAAGACACTATCTGTGCTGTGAGGCAGCAGACCAGCCTCGAGTCCTAGAAGGAGCCATGTGAGTAGGTGTGACTTGACCTGCATTTAAATCTGCCTGAGACAACAGCATCTTTTCCCCCTCTGTAAACACATGCAGTTTCTCACTAGGTAATTAGGGCTGGGATTGCTAAGGTGAAGGAAAAACTGAGGAGGGGAGGAGGAAAGCTGAGGGCTGCAGCAGTGATGTCACCACCTTCCCTCCCAGTGGCACTCACAGCAGAGGTACTGAAATTCAGAACAAAGGCAGTTTACTGAATCTTCTTCTAAGCATTTTTAGTAAGTGAGATTGAGACTTTAGACTTCTGTGAAGACAGAGCTAATTTAGTGTGCTTGGAATAAATATCTGATGAGACTGTTACACCAGATTATTGTAATTGCAAAGGATAAGGAAAAGACTTGTAAATGCAGTAAAAATGAACAAGCTTCCAATATGTGCCCCTAATTTTCTTATTCCTGGAATGCTCACTTAAGCCTTCCCGGAATAAAACAACCATCATTTCTGAAGCTGTAGCTAAATTGAAAGAATATTTTGCCAAGGAACTATTTTGAGGATTCAGTTCATTTAAATTAAAAACAAACAAAAAACCCCAAAAAACAACCCAAAACCTTATAACTAAATAGCAGGTTTTGTGAAGTAACTAAAATTGATTTTCAGATGTGTGTCTAGGGCATAACAAGGAATTTGAATGTCTGAAACAATTAATATGTCTCAAAAAGGCAATGGAGGCTTATTTTCTTTTGTATAAATGGGAAATACTCACTCAGTGATAAAAGGCTTGCAACCCAGTTTTGCTGTCTTCTGTGAGTAAACATTTCCAAAGCTTCACAGTCTTTAGAAGTGAACTCAAAAAAGTAAAAACTTTCGACTCTCTCGCTCTGTTAGTTTTTCTCCCAGCCGTCAATCGAGTACTTTATAAATTATCTGAGGAAGATGATACAGTGTGCAGGGAGCAAACTATAGAGCAAAACATTAAGACCAACTTGGAGAAAAACACTTAAATTAAATTTAAAATAAATGTCAGTTTAGGGCAGATGCTTTAAATCTGATATTTAAAATTTATGGGCTGACAATAAACATTTGAAAAATAAAGTTTGCAGCAAAATTAAAACAGTACCCAGTATTCATTTCACTGTAATTTCTGGCTAATTCCTAAGCACAAGAGAATTAGTTGCAGAGGAACAGTAGGAATGAAGTATTAAAGTTTCATTGAGTTATCATGGGAGACTTAATTTGGCCCATGTTCCTGTCTAAGGCGCTGCTCCTGCCTTTGTTTATCCTTTTAGTTAGTTCCAGTAGGACTGAACAGTATATTGCCTTTTCCTATTAGTAATTGCTGCAGTGCTGCAGAGAACAGATCTCAGAAATATCCTTTCCAGTTTGAGTGGAATTTTTCTTATACATAGCTATTTATGTGGAGAAGTGTCTAAACTTGAAGCCCAGGTATTTTCCAGGGAAATAATTCTCTGTCATAGCTTGTAACTATTTACAGTTTTTAATCATGCTGAGATAAATTGATTGAAAGAAAATAATTTGCTTTCAATCATGATATCTGTCTCCTCTAGTAAGCACTAAGTTAGTGAGTTTATTAGGTTGAAGACATAGGTATCTATTTGTATTTATGCTCTGAAAAAGTTCTTATTATGAAGAAAAACACTCTGTCAGTCAGAAATTCTGTACCATCTCTGGCAGAATTCCAGGCAAACTTATAGAGTGCTTTTCAGACAAATATGATAGTAAACTAAAGCTGTCATATTAATTCATTTTAGTGCTGAGCAGACTAGTTCAGGCTCGATAAGGGTCTGTATTACATCTATTCTGAACCTGGGCCAATTCCTTACTTTTAGACCTGAAATCAAGTTCAAATCTTGAGGTCTTGAAATATTTTTCATTTCTGGCAGACTTGAAATTCCAAGTGGCCAAGTACTACATAAAACTAAGCTTGTAGTATTTCTATCCTTGAAAGTCATAAGGAAAGGAAAGATTTTGGTGATGTAGGCTTTTTTTTGTTTTTCTTGAGGGGTAGGGGTGTTGTATGTTGAGTTTTTCTGGTTTAGTTGGTTTAAGATTTTTGAGTGGGGGGGTTGGGTTCTTTTGATTTGCTTTGGGGTTTTGTTTGGGTTTTCTAATACTGTTGTGGTTTTTTGGTTTTTTGGTGTTTTTTTTTTTTTGGTTTTTTTTTGTTTATTTGTTTTTGTTTGGTTTGTGGTTTTGTTTTTTTTTTCTGAAACTTTTTTTTATCTTGGAAATAAAGCTAAAAGTTCAGGTAGAACTTAGCCAGCATTCTGGATAACTGCAAACATATGGCACTGCTCCTGCTGTTTATCTCAGATCAGATTGTTTTGTACCTGAAAGATTATCTTGTATAGATGGAAGAAATGTTTATCTTTTCTATTTGTAGTACACCAATGAGTACTACAAATTTGTTTCAAACTGCTTCTGTGCAGAATAGATTCTACAAGCCAGTTATAAATCATCCAGAGAAATAGCTGTAGCATATGTTTTTCTCTATATGTTGTACCTGAGAACCCCTCACAAACTCTGAAAACATTGGCCTTGAGAGACTGTTGTAATTGCCTATGACAAGCATGCTTAAAATAGCAGATAATTTCCATACATTTCAAGCTGAAATAGGATTTGAGAGCTTAGTATTTGTGAGTGATTAAGTGGCAGTTATGCATAGGGTGCCTGCCATATGTGTTTGAGCAGAGCAATGTGAATTCAGTTCAGTCTTCACATGATGGACATGGTTCTCTTCATTTTGCCATTTTGAACGAGTCTCTTGCTGGTTTTGGTGCCTTCCCTTGTCGCCCTGTTCTTTTGAAATTTTCCTAGCCTTCTGAATAGTTTACCTTCTTGGAGTTGGTTTCTCATGATTCTAACAGTTTCTTAATGTAAATATAGCTCTGTTTACCCAACGGTGGGTTTTTGTTTACATTCCTTTTAGGAGGAAGAGAGAAGTTAATTGGCTGTCTGACCAGTGTGGTTGGAGGGGCGGTGATTCCATCCTCCAATCCACAGCTGGTGCCAAAAATGTATAAATATGTATAAATATGAAAGAAAGTAAAGTTCTTTCCTTCTTTCCCGCTTGGACATCTCCGAGTCCCTGTGTGGTTCTTGCACGTACTATTGCAACATGCCCTGGGCTAAGCAAGTCTGGCTCCCCCAGCTGCTTCTCACAGGGCTTCTGCTCCCCCCTGACCATCCTGGAGCTGGCCTCACTCCAGTTTCTCCTTGTCTCTTGCACTGGTTTGTGTGGCAAAGCTTTGGCAGCAGGGGAGCCGCAGGGTTGGCTTCTGTGAGAAGCTGCCAGAAGCCTCCGTGGTGTGTGCCAGAGCCAAGGCCAGCTGGCTCCAGGGTGGAGCTGCCCTGATGGGGCTGAGCTCATCAGGCACAGAGGCCGTGCCTTGGGGATAACGTAGTTAAAAGGGAAAGAAACATTACTGTGCTGAAGGAATTGCAACCAGAGGAGAGAGCAGTGAGAATATGTGAGAACAGCAGCCTGCAGACACGAAGGTCAGTGCAGAAGGAGAGCAAGGAGGTGCTCCAGGTGCCAGAGCTGTCTGTGTTGAAGACCATAGTGAGGCAGGTGTTGGAGCTCCATGGTGGAGCAGGTGTGTGCCCTATGGAATGTTGCACACCAGAGCAGCTGGAGGCTGTGACCCCTTGGGAATCCTGTGCTGGAGCAGGCTTCCAGCAGGTCCTGTGGCTCCATGGAGAGAGGGGCCCATGCTGGAGCAGGCTGGCTGGCAGCACTTGTGACCCCTCAGGGAAGCTCTGCTGGAGCAGGCTGTTCCTGGGAGCTGCATCCTGGAGATCCTTGGAGAGACTCCTGGGGAACAGCTTGTGAAGAACTGCAGGCTGTGGGACGGACTCACATGGGAGAGAGCTGTGAGGAATGGGTGAAAACTGCTGTCTGCAGACCATGGTGCAGGGCTGAATGGAGGCTTATATTCTCTAATGTCCCCTAATGACAGAGCCTCTGCCCTGCTGTCTGGTTCTGCAGTTACATGGCCTGTCTGTTCTGATATCCCATCAGGGGAAGTAGATTGATTCATCAGTAGCTGATTTCCAAGCCTGCAAATCTACGTCTGTGGAAACCACTTTATTAAAAACTAGTGGCATAGAATTCCCATCCTCTGGAGCACAGAGTTATTTTATGTTCAATCTTCTCAACAGTAATAGGACTTTGGTTTCTTGCTGTTTTTATAGATAATGACCATGAGACTCACTTTTGTCAGATTGAAATGATAACTTCATTTACCATTTGCTATTCAGTAATAAATTGATTGGGGGAGGAGTGACTAAAACATGCAGATTATTTCAATGCAAGATATATGGATTTGTGTAAGTCCAATACTTCGTGATCAGATGATGAAGGAAAAAGCACTCTGGCAGCTCTTGATTTTTAAAGTTCTGTTTCTATTTATAATTCTGTTAGGAAGGCACAGCCTAAGCAGAAAGACAAATTCAAATCACACTTTTTATGTAATAGTGCTCATTTCTCTAAGGATCTGAAATGTCCCATTCATCAGTTCTGTTATCTCTTGGCTTGATGAGCACTTAAAGCTGAAACATGTAGCTATCTTAATCTACTTTGAGATATAGCACTTTTGGATACGTAAATTAGAACCTGCACTAAGGCAACCATATAATTTCTTACACTACACAAAGCAGCCCTGATGAAGTTAGGCATTTTTGTACCTCTTGTTAAACTAATTAATTTTCAAAACCCCATTTGTTGTGATTTTTTAATTGCTTTTTTTCCTCTTGCTATCCGAAGATAGGGAGCTGAAAGAAAAGAAAAAGCCCACAAAACTATTTTACCTGATGAATTGGACATTATAATCAATTTTGTGTGCTTATCAGGTGTTGCAAATGGATGAGAGAGGGGTATTAATGGTAAGATAGTTGTGGAAATGAACAAATCACAAGTGCAATCAACCTCACTTGTGTCTCCAGGGAGGAGCCTACCAGCAGGGCTTAGCATGAGCATGACAACCTGACAACTCAAGGTTGTTTCACTTTGAGAAGTGAAGTCATGAGGTGGCAAGATCATAGCCCAGGAGGGTCACTGGGGTGGTTTGTGCCTCCCAGAGCAGGGGTCAGTGGCTGCACAGGGCTGGGTGCTCAGGGGGTTGCACCCCAGGAACCTTCAGCCTTTTGTGGCAGCCCCAGGGATGCTCCTCCTGAGATCCAGCCTGAGCCTCCTGTGTGTCTCTTTGTGCCCCCTTTTCCTCACTCTTGCACCACTGGTTCAACATTCTTGACTTTGATCCTAAGGATAGCCAGAATATCAAGTGGAAATACTCGGGAAGATAAGTGGGAACACGCTTCCTGATAATGAGAGACAAAAACCCCTCATGACTTTTATCAGAGTACTCACAGTTTGCACTGCTGCAGTCGGATTATTCCATGTGGTTATGCCTGTGTTGAGAGTATTTGTTTTCATCAAAGATGGTGAGACCAAACAGATGTAGGAGGAAGATGAAACAGCAACAAAAAGCAAGCAAACAAAAGCCTTGTCTTAAAGCACATTTACACATATGAAACAGCAATTTTGTTGGGAGGAGAAATAAAGCCTCCAGTTCTGCTACTTGAAAATGTTCATCAGTGGCTTTTGTTTGTAAGTGTCATGGGGTTTAAGCACTTGTTAAGATGATGTCAGTAAGATTTTTCTGATAAAATGAAGCCGGGGGAAACTGACATCTTTTCCAAGGTCCTCAAGAGATGTGGCTTAGGGGTAAGAGGGTCAGTGCTCTCCCCTCGAGGTCCATCCTTGGTTGTTCATCCTGCCTAGGAAGACCCAGCTGACCCCTGGCTCTCCCTGGCACCCAGGGCAAACGTGGTTGGTGTCAGTCAGGAGTGAAGGCAATGTGGCCCATAGCACTGTGATTTTCAGATATTTGAGGTGTTGGCATAAAATGCTGCATTGTGCAGATATACAGAACAAGCAGATTGTTGTAAATTAACTTTGGACAGCCAAGGAAGTCACTGCTGAAAGGGTTTCCCCTCTGACTGATCTGACTAGAGTTTTTTGGATTCTGCTCTTGTTTGTGTTTGCTGACTCAATTCACAAAATCACACAGAACATTTGGATTTGGAAGGGATCCCACCGAGATTGAGTCTAACTCTGAAGTGAATGGCCCATATGGGAAGCAAACCCATGACCCTGGGGTTACTAGCATCACACTAGAACCAAAATAATTGTAAACTTCCTCGAGCTTGGGCCCCTTGTTGGTCAGGCAGAGAGTGCAGCCAGCTTCTTATGACAGTTTTATAGATGGCACATGGTAGGTGTAGGCATGACAATGACTTTGCATGAATACATGCTTGGGTTTTATAAAAAAAGTCTCTATGGTTTATAAATTTATTTCAAGAAACAGTATCAACTTCCACTTGGATTTTATGGAAAAATGAAATGAAACCTGGTTTCTTATCTTGAAACTCAGAAAAATTTAAGTCATATACAGCAGTAACATGAGCATAACTTTGACTCTAAAATTTTTAAGAGCACAAAGACAACAGTTTGCAAAGCCACATCTGAAAGCAGTTCATTAAATGGAACAATGAACCACTTCTTGTAGCTGTACTCCCTGGTTTGTGACAAATTGCTTAAGTCAGTTCTGTTAATGAGGTCAGCCTGTTCTGAGGTATTTGATTCTAGAATTAGTGAGGTCCAAAGTTCTTGAATTAGGAGTTGCCATCTTCTGCTCAGAGGCTGTAAAAGCCCCATTGAGGCACCTTTAATAAGAAGGGCTGTAAGATTTTTAGTACAACACTTCAGGTTTTGACAGCGTGCCATAATGGGTACCCATGAAGTGAGCAAATGCAGCAATAACAAAAACCTGGGTTTCTGGCAAGAGTCAGAGGATTGAACTGGTGGCTGTTGTAGGAGAAGGTTGATGTATTTTTAGGCAATTGTGATTTTATGGACCTGTTCTTATCTGAAGCTCATGGTACTGAAAGTGCAAAAGGAAATGAGTGAAGAAAGTTCTCTGCCCATAAGAAGCTCTAAAATAATGTAAATAACACATTGTTTAATATATTACTTAATATATTGTTTAAATGTTTACCTTAATATTTAAAGCTGGGGATTTTTTAAAGATGAACTCGGGATCTAAAGGAACTTGGTCAGGTTATGGACATATGACTTCTGTCTCCTCCAGAGAGGAAACAAAGCTGGAAAACTTATTTGACACTAATTTGCTGGTGGCTAAGAAGAAAGGACTCTGTTTCTATATAATCTTCTGAATTTCCTTTTGCTTCTTTTGCATGACCCAAATGGAATTTGAAGGTTGCATGTCCCTGAGCTTTACGAAAACGAACTGCCAATTTTAGAAGTAGTAAACCTTTTTGAGAATTACATTTTTTACTGTCTGAGGAAAGGCAAGCTACATTACCGTATCTTCTATGCTTATTGGCCAATTCTAATAAATTACCTACTGACCTATCTGCAGCCTCTTCCTAAAAGTTAAGCCTTGAATAATTAAATTAGTCCTTCCCAAATCTCTGGTAGAAGGCTCTCTATTTGCATTTTATGGCCAAAAGCACCCAATAAAACCACACCAAACCCAAGGTTTGTTTCATGGTTTTACCTACAAGTGTTGTTGAGACAGCCATCTCCATTTTGTGATGGAAGGGATGTGTACATTCTTGTAATTGTGACAGCATGGAGCTTTGCAGTCTTTGCAGTTTGCATACAGGGATTTTGTGTGGGGGGGGAAATGGAAGAAAGGGTAGTTGTACAAAGATATGCAACTCTATTCTGTGTACATGTATGTGATCTGTACACAGCTAAGCATAGGGAAATTTCATTTAACTTATATTAAAAAATATGTTCTAAATAAGTTCCTGTAAATAAATGTGTCTTTACTGTCCATGCCAGTAATTCTTTCATCTGAATCAGTTGACTAACACAGCATCAAGTCTCAGTTTAGTGCTCTTCAGTTTTCATTTCTTTTTTAAAGATTGACATCATAATCCTTGGCTTTCATCTTTTATGTGTCATGAATACAAAAGTGGGAAATAACATGAACATTGCTTTCACATCCATAGGCTCTGCTTTAGAAGCTGAACTGCTATTTTGCTTTAGAACACCAAGTCTGAAGCTGCTACAGCAGGGGAAGCTTGACAGAGCAGGGACCATGGAGCTGACATTTGAAGAACTGGGCTGTTGTGTCACAAGTTAGACCAATAGATGTCAATCTAAATCCTGTAGAGAAAAGCAAACTAATGAGTCAGAAACGTACTGGTGCTGTATGTTTGCCCTCCAGACCTGAAACATTTGTTAGTCTCAGGGAAAGAATAACTTCAGGAAACTTGACTTGGAATTTAATTTTAACTGTTTGCAAAGGTTGTGATGTTTTAAGGGAAGATACTGGTTATCAGTCATAAAAAAAGAATGTGTTGCAAATATTGTTGTGCCTTAAGCAGTTCACTTTCATCCTCTCACCCCTCCAGAATGCCCAAAGAGTGCATGAAAAGAACTAAATTACAGGGAACTGCTTTGTACAGTCTGACCCAATAAATTACTCCTGTCACATTAGCTAGAGATACCTTTTGAGAAGGCACATTCGTGCAGTTTCTTTAATGAGGATTTCTGTATCTTATTAAAAAAAAAAGTCCTTTTTTACTGCCTGCCTCTGGGGCAGGGAGCTGGCAGTGGGGATTGTGAGGAAAGGGGCCAGGACTGGCAGCCTGGGAGCTCAGATGTGCAGAATGGTTCCTTTCCCTGGCCATTATTGGCTTCTGTGCCTCAGGTTGGCCACTGGAAACTGTGGCCCTGCACCCTCAACAAATGTGTGTGGGTTTACCTGAAAACTGCTTACCCTCCACAGACAGGTTGAACATATGGGGAAAAATAGTGCAAGAACAAAATAAACACAGTTCATTGTTGTATCCACTGAAGGAGCTAGAAAAATTGCTGGATACAAGGGTTGCTATTTTGGGAAAAGGGTGGGTTTGGAGTTTTATTTGGTGATTTTTTTGTGTTGGTTTTGTTTTTGTTTGTTTTGGTTTCAGGTTTTTGTGGCTTTTTGGTTTTGGTGGGGTTTTTTTTGTTTGTTTGTTTTGGTTTGGTTTTTTTGCTTTTTGTTTTTTGGTTTTTGTTTTTCGGTTTTTGGTTTTTTAGGGGTTTTTTTGGGTTTTTTGGGGGTTTTTTGGGTTTTTTTCATAGAAAGGCTTGGGTTGGAAGGGACCTTAAAGATCATGTATTCCAACCCCAACAGCTTGGCAGGGATGCCACTCCCTGGATCAAGTTGCTCAGGGCTTCATCCAACCTGGCCTTGGGCACTTCCAGGGGTAGGGCATCCACAACTTCTCTAGACACCCTCTCTGAGTAAAGAATTTATTTCTAGTGTGAAATCTAAACCCACCACCCTCTTTCACTTTAAAACCACTGCCCCATGTCCTGTCACTCTCTGCCCATAAATAAAGTCCCTCTTCCTCCTTTCCATAAGCCCTCTTTAGGTATTGGAAGGTCCCAGTGAGGTTTCCCTGGAGCCTTTCCTTCAGCCCTGGCTCTTTCCTTATTGGATGAAACATATGTATCAGGTTTCTGAAGGGGTGTTTTTTGTTTGCTTTTATAAGGAAAGCACTAACTGAGGGTAGTTTTCCTGACCTGACAGCCTCCTGCTTTGCTGAGTCTGAGGGTTCCACAAAGCAGGGAGGATGTACTTGAGGATTACCACTGTTACACAATTCTAAGGCAGCCCCCTCTGAGATAGCCAGAGAGGAGGAGGATATGCAAAGTTCAGTCCAATCCAGCTTTGTCAGCCAAATATTCCAGGCTGGTTTCAGTGATCAGCTTTTATTAATATTATATCTTGGGCTGGAGAAGGTGACAGTCTTCAGGCAGTTCCATTAGGGATCTAAGTTAATTTTACTTCTGTAAAATGAAACAGTGATGCAGAATAAATGGCAGCAATGGTGCAGATACCAAAATGTCAGGTTGTTTTTCGAAAGTCATCATGGCAAAACTGGGAATTTTTATTACAGTATTTTAATATATTGGGAAGGTCTGAATCAATATCAGCATGGCATTTTACTGCTTTTGTAGGAGTGGTCAGAGGCAATAAATGGCTTTTAAATCAGAAAATGTTTACTAAGTAGGAGATTTAAATTTATATGATTTACATAGGCATTGAAAGCCCATGGCATTTCCAGGTATTTTTGCATGTACTTTGAATTCAGACTTGTGCTTTTCTGACAGATTATGCTGGATCATTTTAATACCTACCAGGTGTTTTCAATGAACATTTTTAAGTAAAATCTGTATCTGTGGTAAACCTCCAGCAATATGTGAACTTTTCTTAATCAAATTGTAGGCAAAGGTAGGAACAGGGAAAAAACATTGAAAGAGAAGTTCTGATGTGCTCTGATGAGATTGTTGGTAGAGTTTTGAGGATATCTGTGCTTTCAAAGTTCTGTTAGAAATGCTTGTGACCAGAACTGTCTGGAGTCAAGAAAAAACTCCACATTTTCTTTAAAGATGAAGTGAATGTATAAGAATTTTGAATAAATGTACAAGATAAACTACTGTTATTGGAAATAGAAATCCCACTATGTATGTAAGGCTTTGGGTTAGTTGTTTTTGATTTTTTAACTTTTCTTTGGGTTTTTTTGATTCTGTAGATCTAGAGTTGAGTGTTCTTCTCAGGTGACCAGTAGCAAACATTTATGATCACTTCAGAACTTAAAGACTTTATCTTCCTTGTATCTGTGAAATAAATGACATCATGTACAACATGATCACAGATCTTATGGAAGTAGATGACAGGATGACAGTACGTTTCTCACAGTTCAGATGGCTGCAACAGGGAATGTAATGAGCCATAATGGTATAATTTTTCATGTTAGAATTTTAATATTGTGTTTTCTACAGCTCTTAATATATCATGCATTAAACATGTTTCAGAAACCACAGTGAGTTATGTATTCATAGTGTCAATAAAGGAAAATAGTCTGACAACCACATGGAGTGATGAAAATCTGTCCTAAGGCCCCTCTTTATTCTTTTGCATTGAAGTTGTTGAAAGGAAAGATAACAACCCGGAAGGAACTCACATTTAAGAGGTGTTGTGGTCATAAGTCAGGGGTAATAGCTTGGTGTCCTGTGCTGCTGGCTTGGTTACAGCCCAGAGTGTCTGGACTTTATACAAGAGGAGAGGTCACTGTACTCAACCACTGTTCCTGCCTAAGGGGGAAATTATAGCAGGGAGATGCTTTTTTTGAGTGTGGCTTTGACCACTTTGTCAGGGCCCAGGTAGAAAAAGTCAATTATGTTTGCCTTCTGGAGGAAGATTAAAAATAGGATTTTTGGAATACTGGAACTAATTCTTCTGGGGGTAAAGTATTTTTGAGCCAGTAATGCTCTTGACTGCATATCTTTATCACAGATAACTCAAAGCTGTCATTCCAGATAGCAGAGTGAAAATAGTGTCAACAAAAAAATAAAATGAGAAATTACTCTTGCATCAACCCATCGCCTGAAGTCATAGATGGTGTTGATTGTGTCTTGTCTGAGCAGCATATACAAGGGAGGTAAATGGCAGTAACAATAGGAGACAGCATATCTGATTCCACTGAGAAACACAGTTTCAAAAACTACCATATCACGTTTATTTGGATTACGTTTTTGAAAACTCTGAGCAACAAGGTGACCTTTTAGTTGATTAATCCCAAACTGGAGATTATTCTTTGTGAAAGAAAAGTGGCAGACTCAGAGAAATGAAAAAACTTTCCAATCACTCAGAAGACAGTGGTGTCTTCTAGGAACTGGTCTTACTGGCATGGGGAGGAGAAATAAAGAAACTGCTGGCAGACCCCAGTTTAGTGCATTTTGCAGAGCCAGCTGCAGCCCTGATGGCAGGAGGAGATGGGCAGGCTGCATGGTGGGTTTACACCCACTCTGGTACTCAGAGTTTTCACCCACTTTGGTAGAGCAAGGGAACAGCTCCTCTTTCCCAGCTGGTGCACCTTGGCACAGCTTCTCTGTTTTGTTCTCTTGAGGCCCCACCTGGGGGTGGTGGTCTAATAAAAAATACAATAAAAATATAAAATTTATTTATTTGGTTGGTTGGTTATTTATTTGTTTATTTATTAGGGTTAGTGTTAGGAAGTACTGTGCCCAGCTCTAGGGCCCCCAACATAACAAGGGCGGGGACCTGTTGGAGTCCAGAGGAAGGTCATGCAGATGGTCAGAAGGCTGGAGCACCTCTGCTCTAAGAGGGTTGGGGTTGCTCAGCCTGGAGAAGAAAAGGGGCTCTGAGGAGGCTTAGAGCACCTTCAGGTGCCTTAAGGGATCTGTAAGAGGGCTGGAGAGGGACTTTTTACAAGAGTGTGTAGTGATAGGGCAAGAGGGACTGGCTTTAAATGGAAAGAAGGCAGATTTAGATTAGCTATTAAGAAGAAATCCTTTACTAAGTGTGGTGAGACACTGCACAGGTTGCCCAGAGGAGCTGTGGATGACCCATCCCTGGAGTGTTCAGTGCCAGGCTGGATGGGTCCCTGAGCACCTGATCCAGTGAGTGGCATTCCTGCCCATGGCAAGGGGGTTGGAAGTAGATAATCTTTGAGATCCTTTCCAGTGCAACCCCTTCTGTGATTTGTGCTCCCCCTGGGTCCCCCCTGCAGCCCTGAGGGCTGGAGCTGGGGCACTGCCAGCCCTGAGAGAGAACGGAGAGCCAGGTCTCAGGAGGGCCAAACTTGTCACCCTGCAACAACTTGACAGGGCTGCACCTGCTTATTAATGCATGTCACAGTGGAACAGTTTGTTCCCTGTGTCTCTTAAGAGGATTTTCCTGTGTTACAGTGTCAGAATCCTGCATAATTTCTGCCTGATTTTCATGGAGGCATAATCAGGCCTTTTACTCAGCTCCATCCCTGAAGACAGTTCTTTGCTGCTGTTCTCTTAAAATAAACCAGTTCTTTAATGAAACCTCCTGTAATGAACTGCACTGTCACTGTAATGTTGTTTATGAAAAAAGATGAAAGACATCAAGGGAACTACAGTATACATATAATGTTATTATAAGAGTGCCTCCTGCCAATACTGGAAACCACAGTTCAGCTCTTTGAGAAGATGGAGTATGTTCGTGTGCAATGGAATTACAGTTCAGTTTATGTTTCTTGGAAACTTAGTACTTACTTTTATTTTATGATGTCTCAGATCTCATCAAATGTTAATTGAAATAGATCTGCAAGGTTGAGGTATTGGAAAATGCTTTCTCCAGAACATGTTATTCTGAATTGGGTTTCCTTATTGTCTTTCGGCTGTTAGAATTGTATTAACCATTACTGCTGGTATTATTTTACAGACTGAGCATTAACTTGGTTCAAAACAAGAAAAATATTTAGATTAGCAGAATTGTATTGTGATCTCATGGATTCATAAGAACATTCTGGTGTACATCAATGATAATAAAGTTTACACTGAGCAACTGTGGAACTAAGAATAAGACAAAATAAAAACCAGGGATAAAAATTAGGAGTGGCTCAACTGAGGAAAAGCCATATATAGTTTATAGACTAATTCTTATGCCTTCTCTGAGGTAAAACTTGCATTTGATTTGAATTCTTCCTGAGTAATGGTTAAGAGATTAGGTTCCTATTTTTGTGATTTTTCAAAAGTTTTGATGTGTTGTAGGTGAAAAGATGTCTTTCCATTATTTTAACCAAATGACTGGCATGAGATCGATATAAATAATTTACTCAAAATTATATGCTGGCCACATCATGCAATAAAAAAAAGAAACGTGAATAAAGGTAATTTTTTCTCTTCCTGCAAAAATCAAGAATTGGCATCCTTTGAAAAGCTCCTTATGGAAAAAGCTTTCCAGTGATATAATTCATTTAGCTTTGAAGTGTCATTTGGAAATTAAACATGAAGGTGCTTTATTTAGAAAACATCAAAACAATCTCTTTCAGGGAAAAAAAAAACAACCCATCCTGCGTTTGGAGGCAGGAATCACAAAATTCAATGAAGTCCATGCATATTGACAAACCAGATTAGTGTGTGAGCTTTTTTCTTTGTTTTCTGTTGTGTCTTTGAAGTTGCCAGCGTGTCCTGGGGTCCCTGGGTCTGAGCAGTTCTGGTTCAGCTGACACCAACCCTACCTGAGTGGGAAGAAGGCTGCACTTCTGCCTGTCTGTCTTTGTTTCTCCAGGATGATGTGCTGGAGACAGCTCATGTCTGCTGAGAACTGTGATCTGAGCCTGTTAAAATCACTGGAAGGTTCTCCGTCGATTTCAGTGGGTTTCAGTCAGTCCCTCAGGGAGGATTAACAGCACTGCCTCTGCTCCTTCTCTCCCAGCCTTTGAGAATGGGGAGAAAAAAGGAGGGTGTGAGGCTTTGAGGAAGGGTGGGTCAAAAAGGGCTCTGTATTTTTTCTCAGTGGTTGGGAGGTTGCAGGAATAAGGTAGAAAGAAAAAAATCAGTGAATTCTGCTATTTTCTTCCATTATTTCAATGCTGTACACATGAGGGGACGTCCCTGGAGCCAGATGATAACCTTCATTCTGCCTGCCACTACCGTGCAAACAGCACTTTTTGTGTGTAACCTGCCCCTAACCCAGAGCAGGCTGCTCTTCCCAGCACCAGCGTGCATCAGCCCTGAGAGCCAGGCAATAAAACTGCAAGATGAAGGTCAAAAACATGTACACAGAGTTGTCAGAACGTCTTGCTACAAGCAGCACAGCCCCCCTGAGCAGCTGAAAGGAGGTTAGACAACAAAGCAGAGTTCCTCCCAGAAATGTCTGGAGAGAGGACAGCTGGGGCTGCTCTTGGGAAGTGCTCTAGAGGGGTCAAGACCTTAATTTTACACAGGGTCAGAGATGGTGCAACTTCACCATAAAACTAGTGCTGGACCCTGTAAGTCTTGGCAGTCACCTCAGCCAGTAGGACAAAACCCTTCTGCAGCGCATCTGTGCACAAGCAGTGGCTGAGGAGTCAGTGAAGCCACTCCCTGGAGCACTGAGCACTCACATGAATAGAGGGTTACTGATTCAAGGCCATAATTGTCATGCAAATGGTTTACAATATGGACAGTGTTTTCCTCCTGGTTTTGGACACAGAATTTTGTGTAGTTTTTGGCAGGTGCTTCAATTTAGGAGCCAACACCGGGGCTCTCTGAAGAGTAGGATAAGCATTGCCTGCTTGTATTTGGAGGCACCTCTGCTCATTTCCTCCACAGGAAATAATGCTTTGTGGTTTCCATATTCATCTAGTATTTGCATCAGTGGGTTTCTTTGCCAATTATTAACAGTTTTTGTGGTGGAAAACAAAGAGAATTTTTAGAAGACCCATTAAATGTGCCAAGTAGAGAAGGGAGAAGAAGATTGTATGTGATGCTTTGTTCTGGCTGATTAGTATTTAACAAGAAATGAATTTGTACAGTTAAATGAGATTCAGATAATTTTTTATTGTGCACTTAATCCTATGTCAGAGGAAATTTGTTAAATTTTCCACTGTAAAAGCCTTTAAAGTATATGGAACGGCTAATGTTTTAGCATAGAGAGTCATAGAGGAGGACAAATGAAATGGTATTTTGAAATGTGTCAGAAATATATTTCTGTATGTGTGCGTACCTGGTATGAGGCTAATACAAAGAATTCAAAATTGGAGCTACTGACATTAAGGCTAAAAATCACAAAATATGCCTTTTTAGTAAAAAAAAAAAAAGAAGAAAATGAAAATTAAATGCAAGCACAATAAACTGGCACATTGTACTGTTAGTTTATTAATTTTGATCTCTGTAGCATATGGTAGTTTCATGCAGCTAGGGGCTATGGCCACCTGTTAATACTCCAGGGTACCAAAGAAAAAGGATTTGCTTGTTCAGTGATGAAAAACACAGAGACTTCCATATTCTGATTAAAGGAGCAGGTTGTTGGTTTTTGGGTGTTTTGGTTTGGTTTGGATCTTTTTAATACCTAGTGTGTATTTTTTCCAGTATAAGTGACTTTCTAAAATGTAAATGACTCAGATTTCATGGAAGCTTATTTAGACAAAATACAAGATGTTTTTCCCAAAAATCAAGACTTTAGAGAATTTCCATTGAAAAACTGGCAGCAACACTTCCCCTATTGGAAGGATCTGCACCTTGCTGTGTTTTAAAACCCAGCCATTTAATACAAAGAGCATTGTTTGCAGTAGGTCCCTCATGAAACAGCAGGGCAGCGAGGTGTGTGACGGTGCTGCTGCTTTGTGAGGAGTGTCTGGGAGGCTGCAGGAGCAGGGCTGGTGCCTGCCCAGGGACAGGGACAGGGCTGAGCCATCTCCCCCAGCAGCCGGTGGCACGGGCTGGGAACGAGGGGCTCTTCTGCTGGGACTGGGACCAAAGGGCCTCGTGGCAGCAGCACTGCACTCCCACACAGGCGCCCTGAGCTCCCCCAAAAGAGACAGACCTGGCTGTACATCAGGCTGAGGTGTGGGGGCACAGTGAAGGCGTGGCTGTCACGCATCCTCACGCAGGAGGAAGGAATTTTCTGCTTGCTGGGTTTTCTCTCTCATTGCATCCTGGTGAAGATTTGGAAGACATATGGACCCACTGGAACCACTTGGGGCTTAGCTGCTGGTCTGTCTCAACTTGGAAAAGAAACATTTGCTGGAAGATGAGTGCACTTGGAACCAGTTGTAGTCTCAGATGGTGTGTTGTTGAAACTGCAGGCACAGAAAGTCAAGGAGTCTGGAAGGGTTGCTTTTTAGACTGGCACCCCGAACTGGGGTGCTGAAGGAGGCTTGGCAGGGCTCTAGGATGGGGTGTAGGGAAGGTGTGTGAGAGCAGGGTTGTTCTCATTGCAGAGAAATAACTGCAGTGGTCATTTTTGGGCAACTCACGTGCAGGATGGAGGTATTCCAGTGGTACAGGGTCTTTGCAGATTGGTCAGCACCACTGGGGTTTACTGGTAACAGGTGGAACTTTAAAACTTTTCTGTTTCTAGTCAATTAAAACTTCACAGCTGGAGCTCTTTCAGCCCAGAGCTTTGAGATGCTCTTTTGTGAGGACCACAGGGTTGGCACTCAAACTAGACCTGAGCGTGAATCAGAAGTGTTCCCTTGTAATCATTATACTTTTAAAACAGGCGAGATAGCTTTATCTTTTATGGTGGCAGATGTGAAACATGCTTTAATTTTGCGTGTTGAATTATTCAGATCACCGTGGACATGTCTGTGTATTATTCATTTATCGTTGACACCCTCCTTTTTCTTTCCCTTTTTGAATTTTTTTAAAGTAGACTTTCTCATGGACTATCTCCTGAACCATAGAAGTGTAGGGCAGATTACTTTTCACTGCTTTTCAGCTTCCACCAATAAAAAGAAACAATGAGAATTCCTTACAGTACTCTCTTGTCCACTGTAAGCTAAATCTCAACCATCACCTCATTTTGCACAGACAACTGAACAGCTATCTTGCATTGTTATATTAGTAGAAACTGTATTTGCATGATACATTTGGCCATAAATAGTTATATATTGCTCAATATGTGCAGTTGGTTGATTGGGAAAGAATTTGACTTGGGCATACAGAAATCTGGTCTTCGACAAGTGCTAAAATGTGCTAACTGAAATTTTACTCATATTATGGGGAATTTTCTAGGGTGCTGGTATAAAGAAAGCTTCATCTAGATGTTGAATTTTGGGGTGCACTGATCATAATAGGTTAATGAGGTGATGGTGACATATTGGGTTCAAGAGTTGTTGCAAAGGTTTTAGAGGCAGACACCCTCTGCACAGCAGCAGAGTAAGGATGGGCTGTGAGCCTGTCCCTTCAAACTAAAGGCCCTGCCCCTTATGAGTCCATCATAACAGAAACACCTTTTCTTTCCTCTGACCTGTTTCTATACTTGCAGGGATGGCAGGGGGAAGGCATGGTTTGCATTTATAAAAAACAAGGCATTTATGCATCTCACTTCTCGTTATGCAATCTCATACGTCCTCTGCCTACAGTCCAGATTTTTAAGAGAGAAAATGCCTGAGTGTGTCCATGCTTTTGTAAAAATATTTTAATTTCCAGCTAGAGGAAATCTCTTTTGAGACATCTTATGGTGCTTCCATCAGTTAGTTGTGAGCTAAAAAAATACTGCAAAATGGTATCCATAACACATGAATATATAGCATAAAAAGTTGTTAAGAATTACCAAAGACTACAGACACTGCTTACTGAGTCAGACCAGAAGATTTCTTGTCATACTGTGCTTCTGTTTCACAATTGTCTGTGGAAAATCTTTCATTTGAAAGCAATCTCAGGAGGCACCATCATGAAATGAGGAGATCCCCAATGTGTGCCCTACCTGTGCCCACAGAGGGGTGTTCTGGAGTGGGCTGGGCTGGAACACTCTCCAGCCTCCTGGTTATTATCAAGGACTAACCCAGAGGTACTCTTTTGTGCCTTAAATGACATCTCTTCTTCGCTTTCTCAGGTAAAAAGATCACAAAGAAAACAAGTCCCAAATTCCCCTTGTTATAGATCTGCTGGTCAATAGTTCCCCATTTCCCCTGTCTCAGCTGATAAACCCTGTTCACTGCTCTGTGTTCTTCATTGATTTTTCTCAACATCCGTGGCTGAGCTTGAAGCACTCTTGCTGTGCAGTGGGTGTTTGCCAGGTCCCACAGTGTGGGTGGCCAAGAGCAGGCTGTGTGAGCACCCCATGAGGGAAGGTTTTTCTGAGGATGACTGATACAGAAGAATGGTTTCCCTGGATTCCCCAGGAGCCTGGGGGCCAGGGCTTAGGTGTGGTGGACAGGACATGTCTCCATTCTCTCTGCCACAAGAGTCCTGCTTACCTGCTTGCAAAAAACTTCACTTTTTTTTTTTTTTTTTTTTTTTTTTTTTTTTTTTTTTCTTTTTTTTTTTTTCCTTTAGTGTGCAAATTGTTTCATACTCTACTCATCCTTCCCGTTCGTCTCTCTGGTTTTTTTTACATACTCACACAATGGTTGGGGTTGGAAGAGGCCTTTAAAAATCATCTGGTCCATGGGCAGGGACATCTTTTACTAGATAAAATCTCCATCCAGCCTGGCCTTGAGCACTTCCATGGATGGAGTGTCCACAGCTTCTCCACTGCTCCAGTGTCTCACAGCTCTCATTGTGAAATTTGTTTTTCTCTTGTCCAGTCTAAAACTACCTACCCTCTGTAAGTTTAAATGCTCTGCCCCTTGTCACTACAGACAGTAGTAAAAAGTCTCTCTGTCTTTGAATGGAGGATTTATTCCATAATCAAAAATGTCTTTTCTTAGCACTCAGATTTCTGCCCTCACCCACTGCAGCAGGCACAGGGGGAAGACCACAACTGCAGTCAATATTCTGAAATAAATCCTTTGGAGAAAAGAAGAGAAAAAATTAAGACCAGAGATCTTGAAAGAAGTTTGGGGCAGCACAAAAAGCAAGGCAGCAAACTCTTGTTTCAGGTACTATCAATTTACCTGTCCCAGAGTTGCTCTGGGTGGGCTGGGTTATTAAATACTGACTTAGATTTATCAGCATCCTTACAAGTACAGTTTTGAGTGAAGCATCCCCTCGTGACTTCTCTTCCTATTGACAGGAATGTTATTAACTGCAAGCTTGCTAACAGCTTCAGCCCAAGAGCCATGGTGTTTGAATTTCTGAAAAATCCTAGTGAAGTGTTTTCCATTTGTAACTTTTCCCCTGTATTTCCCTTCTCCTTGCAAGCCCTCACATGAATTACTTTTGCCTCAGTTATGTTCCTCTTCCAAAAGTGCTTAGTGAGTAAGTGGACCAGCAGCAATTTTTCCCACATTTATTCAGTGTTCAGAGTATAAAGCAGGGAAGTGAATGTGAAACTCAGTGCTGTAGGTAACTGCCAGGACACTCTGACTCTCAGCTTTACACCTTGAACCACGTGATCTACTCAGATATTCAAAATTAATAAACTCATTTATAACATCCATGCTCCTGGTGAATGAGCTGTAGACTAAATATTATTTTAATAATATGGTGAATTAAATTTGAATAATTATAAGAATAATTTGTGCTAATCATAGAACGTTCATGAATAGAAAGAAGCGAAGTTGACAATTTATTCACTGCAAGTTAGTTGCCTTGCTCTGCTGCTAATTAAGTTCAAGGCTTTGAATAAGTAGTTCTAAGTTGGTTCATTACATGGCAAAGTGCAGCCCTGATCTGACAGGGATGCCTGAGCCAGCACGTGACAGGGGTTCATCATCTGACAGTGCAAGCTCCCGTGTGCTTCCTCCTCTCTGAATAAACCTCTGCCTGAGTACTGTAGTGCACAGCAGGTACTTTATTAAAAATGCAAATGACCTTCCAATTATGTGATTGGAAGAAGAGGGAAGAGATTTACAATGCATGGCTCTTGGTGGTTTGGGGGAAAAAAAATCTTACTTTTATTTCCCAGTTTGCATTTGGTTAGATAATAGAAATTAGTCCTGTCTTTTTTGTATAATTAAGGGGAACTTTTTTTTTCCTGAAGGTCTTATTTCTTGTTTCTTTTACTGTTGCTTTGACTACTTTTGTTTTAAGGATGATCTTGCATACTCTTGACCAACATTTACTGGTTTAAGTTTTGGGGTATCTCTGACAAGCTTCTCCCATTCACTGGCAGGGAGCCCAGTAGCTATTAATGCCATATCATCTTTCCCTCCATTTAAATCCCTAGTCTCTGCAGCTTGCCCTTAAGAGTCTTCTAGAAGTGACTTATTTTACCCATCTAGCATTTTTTCAGAATACAAGAAAAATCACTAGGGCTTTTTGAGACAAGTTTTCTGTGGCTCTGGTCTTGTCAACATTCTTACTGATAATGTAGATTTCTTGGCACGATGTCATAAGTGTGTTTAGACACATAATAAAAGTCAAGTTCCTATTTACCATTTATACATGGAGCCAATTCAATCTCCCTGACAAAATATTGCCTCAAATCAGTCTGACTTTTGAGCCCAGATTTTTTTTTCATTTTATGATGCATTATTCTTAAATTATCTGGTTTCTAGTTTACCTGTAGAACTTCTGACTGTTCTGGTCTGTCAGAAATCCATTCCAGCTTTGTTGCGCCCAAGTTGCAGATTGGATCCTCACTGGTCTGATACACTCAAAGTCCTTCTGTGGGTGGAAGGAGCAGAGCTGCTGGCCAAACCTGCCAGCCAGTTTTCTTAATCCAGTTAAACTTTTGTCAGTCTAACAAAAGAATCCCGGGAACAGGGCTGTGGATACTTTATGGCTCTATATGCAGTCATGCCCAGTTCCTGACAGGCACTCTTTTCTCTGATGTTAGCTCACTTCTCTGTTACCCCTCTGCCATTTCAAGGCGGAAGGTTTCAGCCTGGAGACAGTGAATTCAGGGCATCATTGCACCCTCCCCTCTCCCTGCCCAAATCAGTTGCTGCAAGGGGATTGATATTGGTGTTAATGGTTTCTTCCTCCTTGCTCCAGGATGTAGCCCATGGGGTCACTGGCACGTGTGGTGCCATGCTCTGCACCTTATTCTCCAATCCTGTGTCACACAGGAATTCGCTCTGAGTGGTGTGGGTTTATAAATGTGCTGGCTGGTGGCTCATTATTACCCTTCAAACTGCTTTTGCCCAAGCTGCACGAGTCTGGTGAGAGGAGGGCTACTGCTCCTGAGGGCTTTATAGCCAGGGACTATGGGATCACCCTGCACCCAGGCTCTTGTGCCAGAAAAGGCTCATTTCGCACACAGCAGCACCCTGGTTTTACAGGAGTGGCTGCAAGCGGCTTGGGCCTGTCCCAGGTTACAATGTAAGATGTGCCCACAGTCTGTATTCTATCCCCATCTCCAGGAGCTGTTGGAACCAGGTGGGGCAGTTTCCCCTGCCCCTCCCTCTGGACTATCTCCTGTTCATGGGCCACCAAGGCCTGCCCATGACTCACAGGTAACTCCCTCTGGAGCTCTCTCTGTTCAATGGGCAATCAAGGACCCACTGCAGGACTCACGGAATGAGATCAGCCCATTGTGAGATGCTCTGCCCAGGGGAGGAGCCGAGCATTCCCACCTGGATATAATCTGGGATTTGGGACAGCACAGCAGCCCTTACCCACTGGATTCCCAGAGGACAAGAGCTACCAGACCTTTCTACAGGATCACTGCTTCAACAAGACTGCTTCATCTGGCCTGATACCACCACCCTAACAAAGAGGGTGTCAGATGTATTCTGACTCTATCAGTGGTCTTTTGTACTATTGCTTTTATTTTATTTTTTCTTTCTCTCCTTTTTTTCTCTCCTTTTTTTTTTCTCTCCTTTAAACTGTAATTCTGACTTGGAGTCTCTCACTGGTTTTGCTTTCAAACCAGCACAGGGCCCCAGAGGAATGTTCCTCCTAAGATCCAGCCCCCAACACCCACCCACGCAGCATTTATTTCCCTTTCACAAAGCCTCTGAGGTCTCCCAGGAGTGAATTACAAAGGGATCAGTGGCAGGAGAGTGGGCAGAGTGTGGAATGAGGCTGGTGGGCAGCTGGGCATGCACACCTCTGCTGTGAGCAGTCCCTGAGCCACCAAACCGCCCTGTTTGAGGAGAGGGGTTCTGTCAGCACAACCCACAGAGCAACCTCTTACTGTCCTCAGCATTCTCTCAAACCTCTCAACCCCTGGGCATGGCTTTTAATGTTTGTGGCTTTCTCTGTTGTCTTTTTGTGTTCTTTTTAAAGTTCCATTATATTGACTCTCCAGGGTCTCTCTGTATATTTTAAAACTGGTATTTCAGTGTGTGTTATGTGTACAGACATGCATGTGTGCAGGGGGGGTGGTGGGGGGAAGCAGAGGGGTCTCCCTTTTTTCAGTACCTTCACATCCTATCAGAGAGACATATGTAATAAAAAATTATTTTTTCTTTGTTTGTGGGTTTTTGTTGTTTGTTTATTTTTTTCTCTCTGGGGCCTGGAAGACTTTTAAAACTGTCAGTTAATAAAAGAAAACAAAATGGAAGCAGCTTTGTTAAAAATTACCCCAAAAATAAGTGTTTTTTCGGTTCTGGAATCTCATGTCCTGTTTGTCTTGAGGATGCATCTCTTTCTTGGAAGTTCTTAAGCTGCATTTGAATTAAATGACTACTATTTGTGCATAAGAGGATGTATGTTTGGCAGTGCTTTACTTTTTGAGGGAAATACTTTTAATCGATGCCTTTAAGACACTGAAGGCTTACAGCTGTTTTCTAAGAATTTGCTATGAAAAGAAACTGTTGGATAGGCTTTTTTGCAGAATGGATCAGGCAAGCGAAACCAAGCTTCATGCATCGAAACCTCAGCCTCTCTTGAACTTGAAACAAGATATTTTTGATGGAGTCAATAAATCTTTATCTTATGATGGTAGGGGCTTTTTTTAATAGTGGAGGTGAGGCTGAAGGAAAACACAGTTTAAGGATATGGAAAGATAATCTATAAGGGCATATGTATAAGGGGAGAAAAGCAAATGAAAAACACCTGTGTGATTTCTACTGTGAGAAAATAGCTTAACCCTCATCTGACGCTTTTAATTGAGCCCCAAAGCACCCCTGTGCAACACCATTTTCTGGGTTAAGGCAGAGGAGCTTCCTTACACGAGGTGGTGCACACGAGTAGTTGTCTGCAGTAATTGCAGAGCAGTAAATTCAAATGCAGCCTTACCTTGCACAAATACCCGCATGTAGGCTGGAAGGGACCATGGGATTCACTTGGAAGCTGAGCACACCACTGCTGGTGCAGGCTGCCATGAGAATATTCTAATGATATCTGTGCGTGTGAGTGTGACAACAGCATTGAAGGGATTTAATTTTGAGATCGCTGCCAGCAAGAACTTTACAGAAGAGCATACATTGCAATTAATATCTTTCAAGCTACTGTGTATGTTTATAACATATCCTGTCATCAAATCGTGAGAGTAATCTGGTAATAATTCCCCAGAGGAGACCATCAGTGAAATTTCAGAACTATATTGAGAACTCTGAGGCTATTAAGTCTAGAAATGATAGAGGGGACAGGTGAAGTATTCTCAGAATAATGCCATCACGCCTTCTCAATGCTTTCTTCTGCAGCAAGAGCTTAGCTACTGTGCAGTAATTGATAAAGTTGATTATGTCAAGGCATATTTCCTGAATAAGCATTAGACACAAGACAATTCAAAGACTGCTCAATGAGGAGTTTCCCTAGAAATGAAATTAGGAACTGTCACCACCAGGAGCACATAGAGTGGCTCGTGACTCACATCACCCATCACCACAGGGTGTCTGATGGCTGTGCACTAGGAAGTGTTGCCCTGGTTTTTCTGAGTTTTTTTAAAGCCTTCTACTTGTTCATAAGATGGAGATGGAGTCAGTTCTTTAGTTTCTGTAGAATATTAAGGGTAATTTTTTCACTTTCTCACACTTTGGAACATAACCTTTCTTGTTTTTGTTCACTGTCCTTTGTTTACATATTTCTAGCCTGAAAATAATGTTGGTTGACAGCTGGTCTGGCCAGTGGGGTGAAGGGGTAGTAACCCCAGAAGCCAATCCACAACTGAACCCACAAATGTATAAAAATGGAAGAAATAAACAGACTCACCCTCTTTTTGGGGAGCAGCTTTTCACTGCAGACCTCCTGCCTCTGTTGTTTTTTTGCATGCCACTTTCACAAGGAAGCTCTGCACAGGTTTGTGCAGTCTGTCAGCCAGGAAGGAGATGTGGATACCCCTTAGTGGAATCAGCCAGGGCTACTCTTGTGTATTGTGGCTCCATGGAAGATTTCAGTGGTCTTAAGCTTTGTCTTTTTCTAGAAACATCTAAACTAAGCTGCCTAGAAACCCATTCTAGAACTAGGTATAGCAATTATCCTATTTCTGTCAAGCTCCCTATTGAAATGAATCCTGGACACCTACCCTTTCCTTCCATTCTCCATGTCCATGTATCTCCTCTAAAATAATACTAAAGCTGTGTATGTTTGCTTGTCTGTATATATTTGTGTATATGTATATACATACCCAAATGTATTTACCATTTTTTTTCTGTTCAATGTGTACTTTTTAATCTGTAGGGATGGTATTTCCAATGTGTGGTAATTTCCTTCTGCTTTCTCACATTCTAATGGAGCTCTTGAGAGAAGGGAATGGCACACAAGCTTATGTAAAGTAGACTATTTTATTATTTCAGTACCTCTGGTGATGGATATTGGAAATGAATTAACCTCTTATTCATCCACGCCAGGAATTGAATTCCACAGAGATATATGTGTATGATGCATGTTTTGGGACTGCAGACAACTCCAGTTCTCTGAATATCTGCAGGTAGGAAGAAAGGCAAAGGAATTAAAGTGTTATGTTAATAAACAAGATGTTTTGATATAATGACTACATAATCAGTAAATATTTCTGAAGTCGTATCAGTGAAAACAATCAACAAAACTTGAGAATTGGAAAGGCTGTTATCCTCTTTTAAACCATTAATTCTCCAAAGTAAAGTACAGAGTTTTGGTTTCTTTCAAGATTTTAGAAATGAGGAATTAAGAATTCTTCTGTCTTACGCACGTCCCTATGGTTAGTATGTATTTTTTCTCCTGAATGTAAAAGTATGAACCCAATGTTTAAAACCTTTTACTGTTTTGTCAGCACTGCATGGGAGTGATGACTATGTAGTTATGCTTTACAGAACTGGATCTTTGTGTTTCATGTAAAGCTGTGGAAAATGTACACTGGTTTTGTACCATCTTTTTTTCAAAGATATTATCTTTTCTTGTTCATGCTGTGATCAACGATTGTCACTTATTAATACATCCAGTTGCTTAACTTGAAACAGGAAAATGTCTTAGAAGAGGAAAAAAAATCCAGAAAGTAAAAACCCCACAGAAGCCTTCTATTGATAGTTATAAAAATGACATACTGTTTTCCCTCTCACAACTGAAATGAAATGCTGCCTCCACACTGAGACTTTGAGTGCTGATCTTCAGCTCTGAGCATTTTCTCAGCTAAATTATAAGCCCTTGAAAGCAGGATATATGTTAAAAAGGTGGAAAGCTCTTTAATATTTTGTCATGCAAACACCGCTGTACTAAAACGCGCAGCACTATTAAATTCAGAGGTGGTTGTAACTACAAAAGATAGGAATAATACCAGTGATTTAACCTGTGTTGCACTGTTCCCATCAAAGCTTACCAGCAGAACTTTGCCTGCGAGGCACTGGGGCAGAAGAAATAAAGAGATGATTGCATTGTGGGTGTGAAAAGAGCTGCTGTAATGCTGCCTGCAGGGTGTTGCTTGGTGCTTGAAGTGGGGCACAGGTAGGGGATGTGTCCAGTTCCTTTTGGCATTGGGACATGACTGTGTGACTGAGGGGACTTGTCTGAGGACTCCTGACATCCACACCATTTCTGCTGGGCCAGGGAGTCATTTCTGCTGCTCCCTGGCTCCCAGGGCAGCTGAGTGACATGAACCCCTGGCATCCACATCATCCAGCAGCAGAGTTCTGTCCCTTACATACTCACAGGTTGAAAAGGTATTTCTTGTTGCTTGTTTTGAACCAGGCACTTGCTGATTTTCTTTCTTTTTTTTTCTCTCTTCTGTCCAGCTCATGTGCCAAAAGAGACAGTGAAAAATGGTTCTCTGTTCATCTTCCCTAAGGACCCATCAGCTTAGTGCACCTAGCTGTAGTCACTTTTCCCTATAACCTAACTCCACACAAAATGTCCTGCTGGGTCAGAACAATGGTGCATCAAGCCAAGGATTATTTCTCCTGAAAATGGCAACAGACGGTGATAGGGAGAGCACGTGAGCCTGGACACTTTCTGAGATCCATTTTCTCATCTTACCACAGCATCTGCAGACACTGTATTAAAAATGCTAGAGGTTACATTCTGGCCCCATTCTTTTTAGCATCTGTTTATAGGCTTGTCTTCCATCAATTTGTCTACCTCTGTTCTAAACCAGCTGATAAACATCTGCCTCCATAAATTCCTTGTGCAGCAAAATCCAGAAGCGGGTAGCCATTGCCTGAAGAAATACTTTCTTTTTGCATTGTATACCCTGTTGTACAATCTTGTTGCATTACGAGATTTAGTAAATAATTTCCTTATGCACCTTGTTCTCTCCTTCAGCCTTTTCAAGACTCAGTCCTATCTCCCTTGAGCCTTCTCCACTACAAAGTGAAGCATCCCAGCTCTCTGTGCCCCAGCCCCTTGATGGTTTCCAGTTGCTCTTCTGTAATTCCACACATCCTCCTGGAGGCCAGCACTGCACGCAGCCCTTCAGGCATGAACCCACCACAGGCTCCTGTCACAGCAGAGCCAGCCCCTCTGATCTGCTCCCAGCACACGTGGGGGAGCCCAGGATGGGGTCAGCTCTTTTTGTGTGCTGCACATTGAGAGGATGATTTTGGAAAACTGTCAGGGATGGTGCCAGGACCCCCTTGCTGGAGTTGTACCTGCCTGTTGGGCCTCAGCCCCTCTCTGGCATGATTTATTGATTAGTCCCTCAGTCTGTAATGCTGTGCTCCTTTGGTTGGTGTGCGTCCCCTGGGCAGTCTCTTCCTCCTTCTCAGGTTCAGAGGATTTGTATGCTCGTTCACCCTCCCCTCACCTTACCTTGAAGACTCTTCTGTAGTCATTCTTTACATGGAAGCCATTTCTCCTTAGCTTTCAATCATTTCTGTTGTCTTTACTATTCCTGCTATATCCTTTTAGTGATAGGGGAACCAAAACAGCCCACAGTATTCAAAGTGTGAACACCTGAAGACTTTAAATAATACCATAATGATATTTTGTATGTTGCTCTCTATTTCTGTCATAGTAATGGCCAGCATTTGATTTGCTTTTTGACAGCTTCTAAGATGGAGTTGATATTTTCATAGACCTTTTATAACTCCAGGATCTCTTTCCTGAGTGGTAATAACTAGTTTGGAGCTCATGCTGAGTACGTAAATTTGAGATTCCTTTTCCTCCACATATTCTCAATATTGAATTTCATCTGTCTTTTTTATTGCCCAGTTGACACTCTGAGGCTTTTCTGCATCTCTCTGCAGCCAACTTTCATTTTCATTTCCCTGAATACCTTAGCACTACAGGAAACGTGAGAGTTGCCTTCTTTTTCTAGACCTGTGTAATGATAATCAGTGTACTTGATATGTTGACCAGTCCTGGCTCTGATCTGTGATATGTCTGGTGACATACACATTTGAGAAAGCTGCATGCTTTTGGCACTTCTGTGTTTTGATGAATTGTTTGCTTGTCAAAGTGGATCTCTTATCCTAGGACATCTTTGTTTCTCTAAGTTCCTTAATGAGGCAGTATTGAGAATTCTTTAAATTGCATAAATGAGGTTTCCCTTGACTGATTCATTCAAAGAGCCCTACCAGGCAGATGACATGGGATTGCCCAAATAAAATACATTTCTCCATTAACTCTAACCTGCGTCTGTTATTTCTATTCTTATTGCAGTTTCTGAAAATTAGACTGGTACCATGATTAGACGTGCTCGGGTTTAGTGCCAGAAGAGGATTTAAAAAAATGGACATTGCATTTGGGAGTTGATGTTGAAACAGATTTACATAGCAGCTGAAAATACTTATTGTGTTTTCTGATGAATTTTATACTTGAAACATGTATCACCATCATTAAATCATTTTAAGTCTATTTTTACATTTTGGCTTAATATTTCTTTTAGTTATAGTGGTAATCATCGATGCATCTGCATTCTGGTGAAGTATATCCTTTTGAGAAGTTTTATATGGACGTATTTATCAAACAGGGAAAATAAGTAATTGAAGTGATTAAAGAGTGACAGAGTACTTTAATCTGAAATATTTTTTTCTTTTTTCAAAAAGGAAAGTACAAGTCATACTTATGCTGCATTAGTAGGGAATAAATCAAGTGTTTATGCACAGGCCATTTAAGTGTTTCACAGTGACTGGAACTTCTGGCTGGGACTGTTGGTTCTAACCCAAGATTAATAGAAGACCTGTGCCTTTAAAAAGAAGTGAATATAGGCCAGGCAAATTACCAGGAGGCACCTAAAATAATATTGAATAAATTTAGTCATCTGCAGCTGTCATAGAGCCTGCAGAGGTTGTGACCGACACTTTGTTCTCTGAATCCTTGTGCTGCTGTTGTCCTCCACATGGGATATGTTGCTCTGTCTTCCATGGACTGATGAATTTTAGAGAATTTTAAATTTAGCCCACTTTCTGTAATGTTAATATATCATCTAGTTGTACTTATGTAACAAGCACAAGCCAAGATTTATTGCATAAAAATAGTTTGAGGTGCATTTTCCTTCTGTGAAAGTACTCGGGCTGTATGTTAGTGGGTCTGTAACAGAGAAGACTGCAAAAATCTTTGGTTTTCATGTTGGTAACCAAGCTGCTCCAGTTCTGATCTAAATTACATTTTTAAACTTACATGAAGTGTTTTTAAGGAAGGATTTGTTTACCCACGACGCACAATCCCTTTGGACTTTTGTGAATGCACAGGTCTAATGTGCTAAGCATTTGTATACATGCTGCATGAACAACTAGCAGGCTAAAAAAAAGTTTAAACAACCAACCTCTAATTGGTGCATTGAAGAAATTAAATATTTTTAAGCAATTAAGATTTGCAATAATTCCTTAGAGAATAGACTTTTTAGATTTTGAACTCCTTAGTTGGAATTCCTCTATGTCATTGTAATAAAGTGGCTTTGATTGCTGTTGCTTATCATTAATGATTAAAAAAAATTAGTAATTTTTCCTATCATCTTTATTATTCTTTCCTGTGTTATAAAGTATCCCTGAATTGAGTAAATTTGACAGATTTTATTGCCACCAGAGTGTATATCTTCACGGGAATGAGTGTGTTTGGTGAGATTCAAATCAGCAGGGAGCGAGGGAGCACTGTATGGTTCATCTTTTATTACTCCAGTCTGTGATTCCTTTCCAGTCCAGATTCACAGGTAACTTCAGCTGGCAGAGGTTCCATGCCTGCAGACAGATTAGTGAGTAGCTGGATGTAGTGATTTCCCAGCCTTCTAAAAATCCAGCCTTCAGGTGGAATGTATGTGTGTCCCCAGAAAAGCTACATGAATTTTAATGCAATGTATGCAGCGATAATGGCTCTTACAAATTTCAGTCTGTAATCAGAGTGACTTGGAGCCCTGAACTATCATTTTGATCTCCTTTTCTGTACTCCAAGTACTAATTTATTAGCTACGGAACTATTTAGAAAAATCTGGAAAAAAAAAGCACGAGTCACTCTGTACTTATCTCTGAAACAAATTACCTTATTAAGATCTATTTATTTTTAGTGAGATTTTGCCATTCTATTATTTTGCTGAATAGGATGTGTAATTTGCCCAGTACAAACTTATAAATTTTCAAGAATAGGGATTTTTTTTCATTTTCTTCTCTATTAGATGGGTTAAAATTATGCCTGCTTTCGACCTAAAGGTCAGGCACTACCTGAACTACTTGACAAAGCCTGTTATTTAAACAAAGCCCTTCAGCTCACCAGTGTGATTCATCAGGAACTGAGTATCACATGTTTTGGGTGATAATAAGATGGAAAACATTACAGACAGAGAGTCAGACAGGTGGATAGACACACCAGCCCTTTGAAAAGACACAGAGTACCTGCTGTGGCCAACAGAGAAATGAAGTGTACCTCTTGTATTTACCAGTAGATAGAAATATTAGAGCAAGGAGGAAAGACTTCAAATGTAGAAAGAAAAGATTTCTTTTCAGGTTTTGAATTACTTTTTTCCTCATATGTTAGAAGTAATAATCAAACATTGCTCTGAGGAAATATACTAGGAGATCTTTAGTGTTGTTGATCTAATCACATTAAAATATGAACACTATGCATATCAAATATCTAATCTCCTTAATCTTATAGTGCTGTGAATCCTATGGATTTGAATTTACCTAAGAGTAGACAAATTTCTTTTGGGCCTAATGAATAATCTGGTTCTAGGCATGCCAGAATCCAAGAAAGAAAAATATCAACATGATGAAATTTAAGAAGGAATTTTCTGATCAAACTGTATTCTTTCATAGGACAATAATCTTGAGCACTCTTTCAAAAATTATTTATGTTTCTACAGAGTCAATTACCTCTTTTTAGTGGAAAAAAAATGTCCTAGTGGTACCATTACTCAGAATTTATTGGCAGTTACTTGTAAGGCAGTCTCATCCTGGCTTTGTGCCCTCCTAATCAATGTTGGCCAGTTTGGCAGGGAATTGGTCTGCAGCACTAATCGTATCCAGTATGTCTTTTGCTTTAAGTAAAATGTCTTTGGTTTTATTTTCTGTACATTTATTTTTACATTCCCCTAGCACATTTTTCTGTTTAGAAATCTATTTTTTAATCACAGTTCACTTGCAGCAGCATCGTTTTGCAATCATCTTGCCATTTGTAATGTCATCTCTGCAGGCTTGCATTAGCTTCAGTTTGCCATCATCTTGATGTACTAACCTGCATATAGACCCACACAGAAATCATTTAACATTCATCCTGGTGTTTGCAGTAATGTTTCATTAGACTTGAACTAACAGAATTTTGTCATCATAATTCGCTGCCATAATAGCCCAGTCCTCACAGATTTAATGTGACAGTCTTTTGCCACTGTAACTAAGGCTTTGAGCAATTGTCATCCAGGGAGACTTAGGATGAAATCAATGTCATTAAAACACAGACCCTTAATAGTCCTGTACTTTAAACAGTTTGTCACCTTTCTCAAACAATAATTAAGCAGGCCAACAGCACTTGTTTAGCTGGTATGTGGGAAAGGGGAAAAAAAAAAGGGAAATTGCACAATGAGTGACTGGCAGAACTGTTAATAGAATTTAGCTTTCCAGATTGTCGCTGTGTATTCCTGTATCCATTGCTCTCTTTTTACAACACAATTATTTTGTATATCAGATGCATGCAAACTCTAACTCCATATGACTGGTTGTATTATCCAGTCTGTAAACCTTAGGTGAGTTACAGAAATACAGAGATGAAAAGGCATTTAGATTTCTTCTGCTGCAAGGGCTGTAATAGATCAAACACACTTTGTTATCCTTGAAAAATTTGCTAAAGTTTTCCTTACAAGTTTCAACTTTAAAAGGGTTTGATGACCTCTGTGTGTATATGTTTTTGTCTGTGTGTGTAACTTGCTACTCCCACAATTTTCTCCTTATATCAAATCTGAGTTGATTTCACCCAAATTATGTCCCTTTCCTTGGCAAGCATGAAAAATAATGTTGCGTTGTGATGTCTAGATGCTGAAAGGCAGCAGCTATGTACTTCTTTGCCTTTTCCCTCCAGAATAAATATGTAAAGTTCCTTCAGCCTTTCTCTGCAAAGAGAACCGCTTGTTTGGATATCTGTGATTCTAAGTGCTCTCCAATTTATCTGTGGCTTTTATAAAGTGTTGTGTCAAAGCTGGACACAGCTGAAACACTGGCTGGAGCAGAGTGAAGCCAGGGGAGTACGTGATGGGGTGACTCGAGGTAGTGTAGGCGGCTGGCACTCAAGTTGTGTTTCCCTAAAGAAAACTGTTTTTGTGAGCAGCCAGAACATTTGCTCTGCAAAGTGACCTTGAGGTGTCTTTGGCAGAGCTGATGCAGCTTCCCTGCAGACCTGGGTGAATTCTCTGTCTCGTACGTATGGATTGTTGACTCTGATTCATAATTACCTCCTATTGATATTCTTTGCAATCAGCTTGGCATTTTTGCCTCTGCTCCTTACATATTGTGTTTGCTTTTGTTTTTTAAATACCTGCTTCCCTTCTAGACTAAATTTGTTTTTGTTTGCAGATGTTTGTTTTCAACCAGAGAAACTTTTCTTAGTAATGACATTTAGGCCTAAACAGCATTTTCAAACATCTTCCAATTATTGTTCACATTCCTCTGTTTAACTTCTTTCTTCTCAGTGATGAGGTTTTATAATTGTCTTCAACTCTGTGAAATCAGGTCCTCTTAAAGGAAGTATTAAATATGCACATGCATACATTACTATTCCCACTACTTGTCTGTGAGTGCAATTGCTTTCCCTGTGACATACATGTATGCAAATATATGTGTGTGTATAAAAATTGGTTAATATTTCACCATTTAGATGTGATGCAAGTAATCAGATTGTTATCAGTTGCATTTAAGCACTGTAGAGTCTGGGATGACTTCCTTGGTGACTTGGAATCCAGGCTTCCCTTGGGTGAGTTGCAATGGCAGTAAGAACTGGGTGAATTTCACATGTTTTAGACCCACCCTGAGAACATAACCAGGAGTTTTCTGCCCAAAACTGGGGGGGAATCTCCTGTGCTGTGTCTCACTACTGGTCTGTGGGCTCAGATTTTCTTCCTGTGGACACTGGGAAGACAGGGACAAGAGGGACAATCTGACCTTGGCCTTCCATGGACACATAACCAAGGGTGAACCAACAAAACAGAGACAGAGAAAGACACACCCGCTGCCCCAACAAGGGCAGTTTGGAGCAAGAGCCTGATTTAGATACTCAGGCACTTTCCTGATCACTTTCAAGATCCTTTCTGTAGCTTACGTGGGATGCTTGTGGTGATTGGAGTGAGTTACATGCCTAAATGTAGAGAAAGAAATTTAGTTAATAAGATGTTCTCCCTTCTGGTCATATCAGCCTCTCTGAAGTGATTAAGACCAACATTTTATAGACATAAATGAGTAATTCTAATTCCTCTTTATTACTTTGATTCCTACTTTATATATATCAGTAATTAAAATCTTCTTTCTCTTCTCTTCTTTGTATTCTTAATATTAGTTTTTATATAATTTGCTGTCCTTTTTTATACTTTCCTTTGGATGACTCTCAGGATTCTGGTCCAGCTGACTCCAATAAAGACAGATTTCATTTCTGCTGGGGTGAAAGCTTCTGAAAGTTGGAGAATTGACAGGGTTTGAGAATAAAGATATGCAAAGCATGGACATGCTCTCCTGCTATATATGCTTGGAACCTCACACCAAAGACAGATGCACTAGGTGAAAAGGATTGGTTGTTCTTTAGCTGAAGCTTTCCAGAATGGATAGTGATTGTTTTCTGGGAGTTACTTTTTAAGTTGAACTAGCACGGATTAAGCCCACCCTTCTTTTTGCTAGATGCTCTGCAAAAATGATTAAACCCTATTTCCCAATGGCCTTGACATGAAGGAGAGAGCTTTCCTGGGGAGAGCACAAACAGCAGTGAACCAGTATGTTGGCTCATGAGCAAAAGTGTTTTCAAGCAGAAGTGTTTCATGATCTAGAAATAAAATTATTTTTTTTACACACCTTGCATGTGAGAGGGCTTTGTCTTACCATTGTATTGACTACTAATTTTCTGACTTTAAACTTATATTAATATGTTTTACTTTGGAAGCCAAAAGCTACTGCTTCCTTCAGAGATAAGACCAAGTTTTTTGGTTTGGTTTGAAGTGGTTTTTGTCTTTTATTTTCTGGTCTGCAGATCAAATAAACAAGAGAAAGAACCCCCTTGCAACCTGTACTAAAACCCTCTATGATATATTCCTTTCTGAAGTAAAAATAGGCTAAGAAACAAAAGAGAGAAATTCTTCAGTGGCTCACATTGGAAAGATTTTCTTTTTTTTTCCTTGTGGATTTCAGAGGAAAATCAGAAGCTGCCTGTTTACTTCTGTTGTGATAAAGCTGTCAAAGATGTTTTTTTTTTTCCTCTGATGCTGACATGCAAGTGGTTTGTGTTTGTTTTGTCTTGGTTTTTTTTTCATGACAGGAAGTGAATAATAAAAAGAATCAGAGCCAATATACCACCAGGACAAAAACCCACGCTGCACATTAGTGCTTGAAAGAATCCCATCCCAGCTCTCCCTGCATATCAGTCCCACAGTCCCTGGAGCTCAGCACTTTTTCCCACACAGATAGATGTGATAGATTTGCAAATACTGGCAAGAGCACAGAGACATCTTGTTATGAGCTTAATGGCTGAACCGAGCAACAGGCTTGGACTGCCTTTCAGATTTTTTGTTTTTTTAGGTCAGCATTGGCAGTGATTTAAAAACAGGGCAGAATAAAAGTTGAAATGCATTCTGAAATTATAATCAAAATATCATCTGTCTCAGGTTTATGCTGTAAGCACTCTGATGTTGAGTTGTATTGGCAAACATGTGCCACTGGGATATTTTAAAAGTCATAAGAGGTTTGTAAATCAGTTCTGTGCAGCATGCTACCTATTTGTTATTTTCTTGTTTTATCTGTTAACAGGAAAGGAGATAGACTATACAAGTGGCAATATGGTGGGCTTTGCTTTGCTGGGGGTTTGTTAGGTGCTTGTGTCCTAGTAAATTACAGTGAGATGGTAGATTTGTTACTCTGTGGAGGCTGGTAACATTAAGTTATTTGATTTATTTACGTTGAATTGGGGACCTCTCCTCCCATATCAGTTATGTCAAAAACATCATTTTCCAGTTGTGGTGTTTTGTTTTTTTCCCCTGACAGACAAGTCCTGAATTTTAATGTAGCCCTTTATTATGGGACAGAAGAGTTAGAGAACCAAGAACTTGGTTCCCATGTCCAGTCCATGGTTTGACCATTGTGCTCAAGTCCTAGCCTGGTTTAGCTTCCTGAGGCAATAAAAGTGGCTGCCAAGTTTGGATGCTGAAATCCATTTCTTTTCCATGTCATGAAAAAGTCATGCTGCCATAGGCTGAACCCAATCCCCTGAATGGTTTCTGAACAGGCAGTTTATTGTTGTCCTGGTTTCCAGATTGCTGCTGCCCTCCGCGGCGTTTCCCTGCTTTACTGTCACGCTCATGCCGTTAGCAAGGAGATATTGTCAAGTTTATCAATACTTGGCCTTTGGAAGGACTTCTCAAGCAGGGAAATAAGCGGGCTCTGTGTAAAACCTTTGTTAACGGGTGGCTGAAAGTCACCCAAACCATTTCTGTGACAATGACATTTTTCTTTCACTTAAGCCATTACTGGTTGTGGAAGAGTAAGGCAACATTAAACTATAGCTGACAGCAATCACAGGAAAAAAATACCCGTTTGTATCATTGCAGATTTTCTACATTTTCCAAATTCTCTGTGGTTTTGAAGCCCGTTCCCTCTCCTGTCTTGCAGCACTGGCACTGTAGTCTCTGAGCACTGAGGTCAGAGCCTGCAGCACGTACAAGGGAGAGTGAGGCAGGTGGTCCCTGACCACCAGCATTTATTGAGCTCACAGTGATTATCTGACACAAAACTACAGAGAAGCTTTGCCTTGCTCTCTGTTGTTAAAGGCAGAGCAGAAAAACCCTACGGACAACAAAACCTGGTGTGTCAGAATGCTCCAGGCTATCCGTGCCATGTAAGTGCTGGCTAGTAGGCACTAAGAGATATAAACATCTCCAGTAGCCTGGATGCTTCTCAGTGTTAGCCATTCACAATATTCATAGCTCCTGAAAATAGTATTAAGTTTTTAAGAGCCTCTCAATTTCTTTGCAGGCCCCCAAAACGACGACCACCACCACCAAACCTAGAAATCCAAGCCCAACCAAAATACCCAGTATATTTGAAGGCTCACTTTCATTTCTCTCTATGGCCCAACAAATTTTTACTCTTTTCCAGCTGACTGGAGGAGCATCAATAGGAGGAAGGGAAATTGTTTGTAGGCTGAAGGTTTCTGCCCTCTTATAAATGGAGCAGGTGTTCTCTGGAGGCCACCAGAGTTTTGAATGCCCCCAGTATAAAAAGAGGAAGCAAATACGGATTTCCTGCATGTGGAAGATTGTTAAATATGTAAGTTACTGTAAATATAGACACTTCTTTGGGCTGTGTTTTAGAAGAAAAAGCTGAGTAGAACTTAATTTCTTGCAAAGCCTGACCCAAACATGCTCTGATGGTCTCAAAGTCATTGTCAGAGAGGATGAATTTTTGTGAATTGCGACTAGAGATGGGTATAAAACAGACTGGTCTCTGTGAGATGAAGGCCCTGTGATCAAATTTAGAAACAAGATATTTATGCACCTGAAAAGTTCTGGAGAAGAGGTTTGTTCTTGAAGATAAACCAGGAGGATCACAGTTCTATCATTTTCCTTCACGGCAACTTTCACTTGTAGCCTTTAAATATGTTACTGGGCCTTAGTTACTGACAGCATGTGCTATTAAGGGTGACTTTAGCTATTTTAAAACAAAAAATATGCACAATAAGCAGTTCCTTTCCTGGGTTTTCTCAGCCTCCTTCTCCCTCAAATAATCAAAATGCTGCTGCTGTTACAGTGTGCTCTGCTCTGCTTCAGATTATTTTCTACATCAGTTCATGACTTGCAGTTCCTGTGGGCTGCAGATTAATCCCTGGGAGTCTCTTGGCGTGTGCTGTACATCCAGGTTCTTCCGTGTATTAATTTGACTATCAGTGTAGAAAATTCCAGTGGCTGTAAGGTTACATTACACACTTCATTTTTGTGTTTGTTTTTCTGTATAATCCAGAAAATTACTTATAGACTTGTAATCAGCATGACTAGACACATTTAGGTTTAAATCTGAAAGATACCACCTTTCAGTTTTTTAAGGATAGATTTAAAAATAAAAAAAAGAGGAACAGTATAAGAGTGTTTCTTCAAATGCCTTTTCAAAATGAAACCATTTACATGATTTAGCATGGCCTATCTCTAAAGGCTGTACATACTGCACAAAGGACATTTTGTAGAAAGCAGCCCTATAAAAATCTGGGTTTGGGTGAAGGATGCCACAGTCTTTGTCCCAAGTGTTGTGTGGATGCCTGTTTTTTCTTTCCTGTGTAAATTAAAGAGAAGCCCAGGTCCCACCTGTTTGGGGTTTGGAAGTCAGGGCTGTTCCCACTGTTAGGAAGAGAAACAACAGGCAGCTTGTGCACACTCCTTCCTCTGCTTCCTCTGCAGCTCCTGGGCTGTGCACAGCATTAGCTCTGCATGGTTTTGTTGGGAGTGGAAAAGGTCACTTGTAAGTTAATAGTCCTTTTTTTTGTTGTTTTCTTTTTTTTTTCCCTTTTTAAGCAGCTCCTGACTTAACCACAACTTGTGTTAGCATTTACACGTTGAGTTTGGTGACAACACTATTTTAGGGTTTGTTTACTCTTTCCCCTGCTCGGGAGGGAAGTTGAAATCCCAAAAGCCAGGGAGGGTTGCTGCTGCTGTCCCAAAAAAGGAGGAACCTGTCTGGGGATGGGTCATTTGCTGGGAAGGAATCAAATTTATTTCATAGGGCTCTCCGGGGAGCTGCGCAGAGGGAGCAGGAAATATCTGCACCCCGCTTGCTTTGCAGCCCGAATGTTCCTTGGGAAGCTGCAACACATAATTTAAATCCACTGCACATGCCACCCTGGAAGCAGAGCCTTATATGTCGAGTGCATGGGCTGTCCTATTATGGGAAATCAACTTTGTTTTGAGGGGGAAGCACAGGCAGCATTGCTTCTGCGCAGGTCCTGGAATTTGAAACATTTCGGGGCCTCCAAAGAGCCCTGGCATTAGTTACCATGCCGGCCGGGTGGAAGTGAGGATCCTGCCTCTCCGGGAGCCGCAGCCCCTGCGGGCAGCCAGCGCTGCCAGCATCCCACCCTGCGGGCATCCCACCCTGCGGGCATCCCACCCTGCCTGCATCCCACCCTGCCTGCATCCCACCCTGCCGATCCCTCCCTCTCCTCCACAGCTGCCGGGGCTCCTGCCGGGACACAGCTAATCCAGCAAAAGCTACTGGAGCAGCAAAGTTGGGATATACTTTGCCAAGAAATATTTTGCTGTTGTTTTCTTTTTTTCCCCCTCTGTTTTGTGGAGAGATTTCATGTCTGCTCACATGCTTTGGTATGAGGAAGTGGAAGATGATTGTAAGTATGAACAGACTGACATAACTTAGCACAATATTCACTTTGACAGCCCACTAACAGCATGCATTGTTAAATGTTTATTTTCCAAGTCTAAAGGAGGAGAGCACCTGAGGGGGAAAATAAAGCCGGGGTTTTTTTTGTCTCTAATAGGGGTCTAATATCCTTTTTATTATATATAAAAGAAGTCACCCTGAAACATCCTGAAACAGTACCCAGCTCTCCTTTGAAGAATAATAACACATTTCCTTCTGAAGTTCAACAGTTATTAAAGCATGGGGTTAAAAAAGACAGAATTGAGGAGACACACCAATACACTTGAAAAAAAATAGCGTCATTATTCCAATAATTTGGCAACACATCAAAGGAGTAATCAGTTTCTTTGAACTTTAATGGCATGTGCAGTTTCATTGCCTAATATTAACTTACAGAGTCAGAGAGCTCTTCTCTGGTGGCTGAACTGTCTGGTATCAACTGAACGAGGGGGTGTCAGTTTAGTTCCAAGTGAGCAGCAGCTGAGCTCTCCCGTGCTCTTCCCAGCAAAAAAACCCAGTCATCTTTTCCAGACTTGCACTTGTTTGTTGGTTTAAAACCAACCTTTATGTGCAATAAGAAGAAAAACAGGGGATGCCAAGAGTGGGAGACTGAAGAGAGCCAAGAATGAGAGAATGACAGAGTTTTCAAATCCATCTACCGTGCTCCCAGATGATCTTTCTTCTTCCTCCCCCACCCAGGTTCTCAGAACAGATTGTGCCAGTGGAAAAAAAAAGTGTCAGTGTTGTCTGGACATAATCTATATCTCTGCCCCATGATTTATAATCTGTTTTGGCTCTTCCACTTTCAGCTTAGTCCTGTATCTTTAAAATGGTAGAATATCTGTTTTTCTCTATTTTCTGATCATAAAAGGCAGGGAAATATGTAGATGTTGTCATTTATCCCCATAGCATATAATGGACAACATGGTCTGTGTGATGAAGAGAGTCTCAAAATAAGATTACATTTTTTATGTTTGACAGGAAGGAAGCTTAAAACTGAAAATTTCAAGGTGCAGGTGTGGTCTTATGCCATATTTGCTTTCCTTTTTACAAGATGAATTCAAACTTTATTTTTTTGTGCAATAAATAAAACTTGAATCAGCCATCAATTTTCCATGCAGTTTTGTACTGCTAAGAGAGCTCCTTCAGTGGTAACACCTTTTACTTACTGGGCACAATGTAGAAGTTCAAGTGAGGTAGAACAGGGAGATCATCATTATCACGTACTGGATAATGATGAGAAAGTTTTCATGACTTCTGAAAATGTTGGGGGTGCAGCTGGGAAGAAGAAATGTCTTGGGTTTCTCCTAAGAGGCTTTAGTCCTGGCTAGCAAGAGGATTCTTTGGAGAGGAATAAGGAGAACTTGTTTTCTTTATCCTTCTGTATACTCCCTTGCCAAGGGAATCACAATATCAGCCCAGATTCCTTGTCCTCAGCCTTGGGGAAGAGATGGTGCTGCAAGGAAAGTTGGGCAGGTGCTTGCTAAGTAAGGGGGAAAGATATTTGCTGCTTAGTTCAGAAGTTGTGATTTCACTCTGGAAACAAAGAAGATTAGTTTATGAAAGAAATGAAAAAAATGGTTGTGATAGAGGTTTTGTAAAATATGAATAGAAACCAGAGTTGCATCTAGCAGATGAATAGCATTCATGACAAAAGCCATTAAATCACTTGCTAAATTATGTTATGTAACCGAGTCCATATCTAAAATGAAAGGGTGATGTCCTAGCACTTCTTGGGAGTTATTTAGCTGAATGCATTCCCTCAGCTGTATTTTAAAGAGCATGACATTTTTCTTTATATAATTTTCTATATATTCAAGGGGGTTTTTATAGTTTTAGTTCAATAAAAATGGAAAAACCTGTATCTCCACTTTGTGACAAGGTGTACCCAAAATAATGTGCCCAAATTTGTCCACTGCCTTCATTCAGGACACATCTCCTACTTGTTGCCTGTGCTTCCTTTGCTTCTGTTTCTATATTGGATGAAAACTTTCTGCTCTTAGAGGTGACAGTGGTCACTTACACCTTTGTATTGTTTTTTAAATCCATCCTTTCTCTTTTTTTTGATGGCCCCTCTTCAACCCTTCATCCACCTCTGCACTCACCTCTTCCCTTTTGGATTCTGTTCTCCCCTGTGCCACAGCACTAAAGAAGGGTTCTTCATTCTCTGACTCGTCTCACTTTAGCTGAGAGTGACCTTTGTGGAAAATACAAAGGTATTTATTCTTTGCCAAGGGCTTTGCTTTCTTTCCTGAGCTGTTCAGTGTTTACTTCTCCCTGAGTCAGACTGGAAACTCCTTGGGGCAGTGGCTGTCTCTTCCTCGGTTTCTGCAGAGTCTTTGACAGTGACACCTAAATAATAAAGTGGCTGGGAAATGAGATATCATAAATTTCATTTTGTTTTAATTAAGATGAGATTACTGGGAACTTCATTTCAGAAGCCAGTCTCCCTAGGGGATTCAGTATCATACGCTGTATTTCTTCCTTCTAGCAGATATAATCCTCTTTCTGTGTCCTTATTTTGACATGGAACCAAATTCTGCTTGCAGTCACACACAGGCATCCTCTTTCTCTGCTTGGATTTGCACAAAGTAGTGACTAAAAATAGAATCAATCATCCAGCATGGAAAAGAAACCAATCCTGCCTGGAAGTTGGTGGCCACCAGGGGTCTCTTACAGGAGGCCATGGATGTGCTGCAGCAGGGGTCTGTCCAGGTTCACACCTCAGCTCAGGAATTTCTGAAGGGAATTCCCAGATGTCAGATTATTCCCTGCTTATCCTGTGCACCGGTGCCCAGCCCCGAGGACGTGCCCTGCACCCCTTTTGGAGGGAGTGAGCTCAAAGCCACGCTCTGGGTCTGCGCGGTGGGCGGTGGGGCACGGGGGTCACGCCGAGCCCTGTGACACGCACACGCCTTGCAGGGGAATGCTGCCTTGGCAGGCTGCTCCTGCTGGGGCCCAAGACAACCCAGGGAGACAGGAGGAGCGTGGCAGCAAAGCTCCTTGGATCTTGGTTGTAAGGAGAGAACTTCTTGTAGAGTCACGCCCTGGTTAGTGCAGGAGGGTGCTTCGTGGTGTCTGCTCCCTCTGGCTGCCCGTGGGCATCACAGCTGCCCACAGATCCTTCCAACACAGTCACTGATCAGGGGAAGGTATCCACAGTATGGGAGTCTTAAGACTGTGCTACACACTGTGAAAAAATGAAATTTTGTTAGAGGAAAACAAGTCAATTAGGTTACTAATAGAATAGTTGCTGATAAAATCATGTTATTACTGAAAAGGTACAGTATTTGTAGAAAAAGGTTAACCATTTGATTAATGTTGTGTAATTATTCAAACCAAATTGTCCAAGGGGTTAAGTACTTTTAAATGATCTCCCGAGGAAACAGGATTAGACTCATATATTTTTGTCATGGATTACTGAGAGACAAAATCACATTGAATGGTATTTTGAACCAAGCAGCTTCAATTTGAAAGAGCTGACTTGTTGATTTTCACAGTACATTTTCAATTAAATGTTACCCCAAAGCTTAATTATCATTTAGGAGGATAACCATTGTACTGTGTTATAGCTAACTGCTGGATAAAGACTTCTCAATAAATTTAGTGGAACTCTGTAACATCACATTGCTGTTGCAAAGGATGTGGATGTGTGTATCACTGTCAGGGGAAGCAGAACAGCTTTGGGAATTTTAAATAATTGTGCCTTATCAAAGACTGAGCTTTGTGGAAAGCAGGAATAATGGTTAGTGGAGTGTGGCTTTGCAGAACGTCATGCCAAGCGTGCTGCACAAGGGAACAAGATCCTTCATCTTCCCAGAAAAACACGTGGAGCAGAGGAGTTATTTGGGTTCAGAGTACTCGCGGCAGAGACCACAGAGACGTCCCTTCTAGGCTACTTACCACATGTGCAACAAGTCAGAACATTTTTAATTATGTGTTTTGAAGGAGAGATAATCTGCATTTTAAGAAAGTCATAAACTTTCTTGGTTCTTCTTGCAAGTTATATTATGGGATATTGTTTAGGGCATGAGGCTGATACTGTTTGAGAGGTTTTCTGATCCTTTCTCTAATTCTGTGGTTTTTTAAATATCCATATCTATCTGTTGATTTTTTTCAGTTGTATGCAGTCTTTTATTCTGAAAAGCAAATACAGTTTTTAAATATTACGAGCACGTGTAGGAGAAAGAAATATTATTATGTGAGCAGAAGCATATGTTCTTGTAACTTGGGATATGTTCATACAAGGTAACAGTTAAGATGCCAGATTTATACTTAATTTCTTTCTTGAAGAGTTTTTAAGGGATTATCATCTTCAGCAGAAAGAAAGTAGCATAATGTCAATGATAATAAAATAGGAAGATACAGTTGTAAAAGTTTCCTCAAAGAAACCACACAGAATTATCTTAGGGTGTGGTTATCCTAAGGGTGTGGGGGTTTTTTCCCTCTAGAGTAGTTTTCTATGAAGTAACATAATGAAGTTTGAAGGTTCCTTAAAAAAGAAAAAAAACAACTTAAAATACTTCACTGTGTGAAAAGGATCTAAATGTGGATCCAGAATATCACATTTTGCTTAACTTTCCTTTGCTAAAATCTTTTGAAAGAACTCTGGGGACATAGAGGTATTGCAAGGACCCCAGAATGAGAGAGCAGATGAGTTTCAGTCAGGTTAATCAAACATTTTGTGCCTATTTCTTTACCAATTTCATTCCTCTGGATGGCAATAATGTCTGAGAAAACTCTGGGTCTCCTGGCCTTCAGAAGTGTCCCAGTAAAACCAGAAATGCCAGCATCTGATATTTCTAATATAAATTCTGAAAGAAGAGGGGCAGACAGTGCACACTGGGTGAGGTATCCAGCGTTGTTCAGCTGGACACAAGACAACCTGTATTTTTTATGCAGTGTGAAAGTTGTTATGCCACGTGAGAAATCAGCTTTGCTGGGTGCAGGAGTGTGGCCATGAGCAGGGGATGCCTGCAGGGGAGCCTCCCTGTCCCACCACCCCAGGGCTTGCCACGTTCTAAAATTGGAGCCTGCCTACGTGGCAGAGCATCTGCGTGCCTGCACGCTGGTTTGTACAGGAAATTATCCCTGGGTAAGGCTTTTAATTCTCTTTAGCACAGGGAATGGAGGGAATTTAAAGGGTGATTGGAACTTGACATTTCTGCCTTTTTTATTCTGAAAGATACTGTGATTAAAGTGTTGGAAGGCCCAGCTAATGGAGGTGTTGCTGCTTTTTCAGATGTACAGGGTATGAGATTTGAAGGCAAGCCAAATCACAATGAAACAGAATAATGATGTCCTTGGTTTATTTTTCACTTGGAACATTCAGGTTTTGATTGGATTGTGAGTGAGGCAACAGTTTTCTCTCCCAGCAAGCACTGCTAGTCCTTGGAGGTTTGCAGCCTGTTGTCAAAGCAGGAGCGCTTCCCTGTGAAGGTCATGGACTGCAGTGGCTGGAGAAAACCGAGGGGTGGGAGGGGGAGGAAGGAAAGAAAGAAAGAAAGGATTCCTTTATTGGTCCTGACCAGGTACAGGCTTCTCACAAGAAGCATTTCTGCAGTGAAATCTATTACTACTTTGACACAACTCGCACTCTGCTGATAGTGTGTATATCAAAGGGGTTGTTTAGAAATCTGAGGTCTCTGTTCATCTGTCCTCCTCTCTCCTAAGCCTCTCCATGCTCATCACACACAAATGCTTCAGTACCCTTCACCTTGTTCTCTCAGTGTTGTTTTTTTCCCCCTCTGTATTTTAGAGTTTTTATTTGGAAAAGACTGTTCATGAAGTATTTCGCTCTGAACAAACCTCAGAGCTTCCTAGCTGTTGCTAAGCTTGGGGAAAATTAATGCAAGCACTGCCTTTTTTAAAACCTTAATAACAAATAGTGAGGATTGTTGGAGGTGTTAAAGAGCACCTCGGTGGATTGTCTGTGACATTTCTGATGTAAATATCTGATGCTGTTGATAGCAATAACTGGGAACGTTTGTGCCTGTTTGTTCAGTACAGGGAAATATGCTGTTGGACATAAAGCTATCCTGTCACATTCCTGGGCTTAGGAAGTAGGAGTTGAGATAAAGTAAGAGCCAGCCCTTCCTGGCTGTCTAGCTCATTCCAAAGCTGATCAGCTAATAAGAAGGGAAAACATAAGCAAGTCTGTTCGGGGCTGAGGGGACCAGGAGGGACAGAGGCTCTCTCTCCTTGCTGCAGAGGGACCCAGGTGGGACCAGCCAGAGACAATCCTACACCTGCTCAAGGAAATGGAGGGGAAGAGGAAACTGAGAAGTTACACACCTGTGGTGGACATGATGTGTGCAAGCTTATTAACTCGAAAAAACCCTCAGTTTAGTGTTTTTTTGTGCTGTTTTTAATGATGATTTTAAGAAATCCGGAATTGTTTTGCACTGGATTTCAAGAATACAACAGTATTTCTTTTATTCATTTGACTTTATTTACTGTTGACCTTTTCTTATCATGTGATTTAGAACATATTTTATTCCCTGTCCCACCCTTCCAAGCCCTGCCAACGATGCTGGAAATAGAGATCAGTGTATTTTTACACTGAATTCTAAGATCACATTTATAAATGCTTGGTTGACTGATGGTTACTCACACTCTAAAAATGCAGAAGATCCAGATTAAAGTGTTTGCTCTGCTTATACTCTGTTTACAGAGGAGAAAGTTTTGGTTGCATTGGATGTTGAATGGAAACCAAAGGTGAAGCCAAGTAACTTTTCACAAAAACGAATTCTTGTTTTCTCGCCAAAACATGAGAACAGTTCCTTTTATAGAAGTCTGTAAAGAACAAGCATGTTGTAGGCTTCATTCTGACCTTTCTGTTCTTCCTAATAATTAAATTAATAGGTTTTGAAAGCTCTAACAAGAATCATGGAAGGAAATTAAAACTGTGAAATAAAGGGTGGATTCTAGGAGCAGATATATAACAGAATTTATAACACTTATTGTAAACAAAAAGATTACTGTAAACAAATTTATAAATAAGAGAAATCTTTAATAAAAAAAGATTTTTATTTCTGTAACTGTTTAAAATTCCATGATAGCTGTATCTTCGCCTACAGGATGGCTCAGTGATACCAGCATAGATTTGAAAGAGGTTGCTTGCATGAAGATGCTTTCTAGAGGGCATATAAGTAAAACTTGTGCTTAGTTATATAAAATTCCTCTGTTAGGAGTCAAAGTTATCCTCAATGAAGTGGTGCTTCTGTCCTGATTACCTGATTGATGTAAAGCTTTAGAGAATGTAAGTTGGGGCACATTTTTGCCTTGGGAAAGGAAATCTATTGGATTATGTTGTCCATCTTTATTTCCTGTTCAAAACAAGGCATGTCTTTACAGAATCAATTCAGAATTACTGCTGGGTTTAGCACAGTTGCTAACGTAATAATGTTTTTCAACTGTTACAGCTAAAAACCATAATTGGAAACATTTTATGTTTCTTTTGAAAGAAACTGAATGACAGTGAACATTCACCCTTTCATCTTGTAAGGACAAACCTATTTTTCTTGGGGAATAGTAGCTGAATTGTGAAGCCTAAACTCTTTCTACCAATACTGTTGTCAGCTCTCTTATGTTCTGTTTAGTTCTTTTGCTGTTTTTCCATTTCTCTGAGTCATGCCCATCCATTGCTGTACTGCTTTAGCTACTTTAAATAAGCCCTTCCCTCCCCCAAGAAGGCTTGCTAATTTTTGCATGTTATCCTAAGCTGATTTAACAGTCGTTTTGCCAACCCTTCCCAGCTGCTGCTACTGCTGAATTGATTCATTTTGCACTTGACATGTTGCAGGCAAATGTGAAGCAAAGTTTACTTGACCAATAATCCTCCCCTTAACTGAATGAAGGGTGTGATTTGAACAAAGACTTGTTCAAAATATGAACAGAGGTTTTTTTCCCTAAATCTGCCTACTACAGACACCAAGGTTATTTGCTGCTTATCTGTAAAATTCTTATCTAGAAAGTGAAAAATATCTTAGCCCTAAATAGTAACCAACAAATTCACTTTTTCCTGGTGCAATAAGTCCAGCCAATATGGAGGCTTTTTTTGATGGATTATGAGTTCCTAAGAGGTGTTGTCTGTCTTGGAGTGCTTCCAGAAGCTGTTGCTCAGCCCATAAACTGATGATATTTCACAGACCTGCAGAGCAGCCGAGGCTGGAAGATGCCTCTGGAGATCATCTACTCTAATTACTTGCTCAGAGCAGGGTCAGTGAGAGCAGGTTGCTCAGGGTAATGTCAGCTTGGGTTTTAAATACCTCCAAGGATGGAGACTCCACAGCCTGTCCCAGACACTGACTAGCCTCACAAAAATCTGCTTTTCTTCTTAAGTATCGATGGAATTTCCTCTGTTTCAATTTATGCCTATTGTCTCTCATTCTGCCAGTGGGCACCACAGAGAAGAGTCTGATCTGTCTGCTCTGCTCCCTCCCATGAAATTCTTAATTACTGATAAAACCCCCCTGAGCCTTCACAGCTCCCAGCTGAGCAGTCCTGGTTTGTTCAGCCTTTGCTCATTCCAGAGGTGGTCCAATCACTCCATCATTTCTTAGTGTCCTTTCCATGGGCTCACTCCAGCGTATCCTTACTGGGGAGCCCAGCACTGGACTGGGTGCTCCAGCTTTGTCTGACCAGGGTTCAGCAGAGAGGAAGGATCATCTCCCTTGGCCTGCTGGAAGCAGTCTGCCTGATGCAGCCCAGGATAATATTTGCCTTCCCTGCTGCATTGCTGGCTCATGCCCAGTGTGCTGTCCACCAGAACCATTTTTGGAAAGCTGTTTTCCAGCTGTTTGGTCCCCAGCTTCCACCAGTTCATGCAGTGGTTCCTCCCTCTGGGCAAGACTTTGTACTTCCCCTTTCTGAACTGCACCAGGCTCCTGTCAGATTCCTGGATAAACTTTTTACAACCAAAAACTGTAGGCCCGCAGTTCAGCTAGTTTTCAATACACCCCACTGTCCACTGAGTCCATTACTAAACAGCCAAACCAGGGATTTTTAACCCTGTTAAAAAACCTCCCAGTGTTAAAAGTCTTGCTAAAGTCAGGATAAAGAGCCCCCACTGCCATCCTTGAGCCAGTCACCTCCTCATGAAATGCTGTCACGTTGGTCAGGCATCACTTTCTTTATAAAACCATTCTGTCTACTCCCAGTCAGCTTATTTTCTTTCATATATTAGGACATGGTTTCAAGGATGATTTGCAGGTTTTTCAGAGAATTTGCTTCATTGCTTTCCCAGGTTACCCAAATATTCTTTGCTTTATTTGAAAATGAGTGGCATTTGCTTTCTTCTCCTTCCTCCAGAGCCTCCCACAATCACAAAGGCCTCTCTCAAATAATCAATAGTCACTTTGCAGTGACTTCGACCAGCCCTTCCAGTGCTTTTGTTTGCCAGCAGCCTGTGTGACTTGTGTGAAAGGTGGCTTTAAAGAGAGATTTGGGGTCTCTTCTGTTCTGTTGATGTCAGGTTTTTTTTGCAGGACATGCACACAAGCATCAAAAGTGTCCCTATTTGCCTGTGTGCCCACATTAGAAACTATCTGCAAATCGATTTAGAGCTGGTCTTTCAGGATGTATTAATCTGAATTCTAGCTTATAGGAGCATCCCTTTACTGGAAAGCCCAACTAGTTCAATTAATATGTAGTATAGAATGCCCATTATATTTTAAAAGTCTATTGAAGTTAAAAACCCCTTAAATATATGCAACAAACACCTGCAGTAGTATCAGCAAATTTTTGAAAGTTATTTAAAAATTAGAAGTTAGCAAAATGTCTGAGGTGGTACTTTGATTTGTATTCTGTGAAAATATGGTTATTACTTTGAAGACTTGTTGCAAATTTACTCTGATTGCAAAAATTTAAAAAAAATACCGAGAGACCTTTATATAGATTTAAACATGTTGAGATTTTAGTTTTGTTGTCTTTAATTCAAAATCAAAGCAATAAAAGTAAGCCCTTCAAAGTATTTGTTGCCTTCCAAATGAATGCTGTTATTAAATGTACAGTCAGTGTGTCTCTCATAGAAGTACTGTGGTTAAATTTGTCACTTTAATCCTTTAGATGAAGATAAATTCTGTATGTTCCATCTTTCTCTGTATCTGTCTTATGTTTGGGTAATTTTTGTTATCATCTTCTGTTATTATATCAATTTCAGTATGCTTCCTGATTATTTTGTAGTAACAAGAAATTATCAGTGCTTTTAATAACTAATAAGAGATATTAATTATTTTTCCAGGCCATATTAAATGCTGTCTGAGTTTTAGGCCCTATTTTTAATGTTATTTTCCTTTGTTAAAGTGCAGCAAAGAAAGAATTAGCTGCTTTTTGAACTGTAAAGTAGCATATCCTGTGATTACACAAATGTGCAGCTCGTTTAAATGCTAAAATTTAGCTTAAGGCATTTGAAGTGAAATATTGAAAGTATTTACTTATAATCAGAAGTCATTCAGTTCCATTCTGATGGGAAAGGCTCCCAGTTGGGAACCTGTTAGAAATCTGAGGACTCTTCTTGGAAACTTGTAAGATGTACTTTTATATAACAGCTTTTAATTAAGACAGAATATTTTTGAGCCAGAAAGAGAATGTATTGTTCAGGTCACAGCTTCCAGGATTCCTTAAGTCAATACCACTTCTTTGAAAATTATATTCTGTTTCAGTTTTACATCATACAAATTTGCATCCTCTCTATTTTGTTTATTTTAATGCTTTGTATTGTAACTTACATCCACTGAAGCCTGTTTTTTGGTCTAGAGCTAAATCTACAGCTGTGACCAGCCATGGGAAGTTACTTTCAGAAATCCATTATTTCTTTCTCACACAAAAGCAGCACACCTCTCTGCAATTGCCAGAGTTCTTTTCCAAATAAATACCAGGAATTGCATTTTATCTATGATGATTTCATTTTGTGTTTTCTACACAGTAAAATTCCCTGGATTTTATTTTCCCCCAAGGAAAATAGATTGGATTTAGTTTGTTTTTTTTTCTCTTGTGGGGTTGGTTTTTTGGGTTTGTTGGGTTTTTCTGGTTGCTTGGCTGGTTGTTTTTGTGAGAGTATGTTCCTGGGTAGTTGTTGTACCTGAGTCTGGAATGCTCTTTAGAGTTTTCCATGTGCTCCCTGTACCATATAGCCTGCAGTGTGCTGTTTGAAATATAAATGAATGTGTCAGCAGTCTGCTTTGTAGATATGTAATGCAATCAGTGGGTCTACAAGCATTAATTGGATATTAATTGCCAATATACTGTGCAAAATTCTGAGGCCCAGATGGGATTATGAATTTGTAATCACTGTAAACAAAAGCCTGGTTAGGTTCTAGTCAATGAATTTGAATGCTGAAATTAGTTTGGCAGAAGAGGGCAAGAATGTATTTTCTGTATGAAAAGACAAGTTGTCATGGTGTAGCCAGGGCTGCAGTCATAGCTGAAAATGATCAAAGATGTTGCAAGAAAGAATCTTAGAGGTGAGTTTTTGAAACTTCAAGCACCTCATGTGATGGCAGTGACAGTTATTAGCTGTTCCAGCTGTTGTCAAAAGATCTGGTTATTCTGAAGCATATCATAGCACATGATCTGAGTGGAATGAATGTATAAATTGTTGTAATTATTATTGATGTGGTATAACAGCTGAAAGTGGTATTTGTGGGAAATCGTATGCACACTTCAATTAAGCTATAATATAAATGCAATTTAAAATGTAACTGCAGATTAAGTGTAACACTCAAGCCTGACTTCACGCAGAGAAACCCTCTTATGGGGCCCTGACTGTTAACAATATCATCATTTTTAACAGACAAAAATGTCAGAGCTGCCACCCAGCCAGAATTGCACCAGAAAATCAGGGAACTCCTTTGTTTCTGGGACCAATGCAGTCAGTGTCCCAGGTTTCCTTATGCACAGAGCCTTTCTGCCTCAGGATTTCTTTATGGAGGCCAGGAGGACAGAGCTGGCTTCCAATGCAATTCAAACACTAGCGGGGCAACTTGCACCTCCTTTTTGTATGGTTATTTTTTCATGCAATCATGTCTTCTCATATTTCCAATAAAAGGAATGCATTTGTATATGTACAGAACATTCACGAGGTTTTGTTTTTATGATGCAAATACCGTGTTAAGTGTAGCCTGCCTGAAGAGGAGGGGGTGTTGGGAGCTGATCAAAAAGCAGAATCAGGAAGGCTGAAGGAAGGTTTGAAGGTGCACCGGGATGTGGGGTAAAGTAAAGGCAGAGAAGCCAGCCAGAACACAGCCAGAGAGGTCTGAAGGAAAGATCTGAGGTGCATGTCAGCCACAGGGCTCTGCCATGGTAATGCATGCCCAGTGGAGAGTTTGCATGAGAATGTAATGTGAAGAAAACCCTACAGAAATATGAGCAGGAGTAGCAGATATGGGAGTTCATTTTAACTCCCTTTACTCTCATTTGCATCCTTGTGTTGCCATGTCTTTTCAGGCTGGTTGGCAGGTGGGTTTGAAAGACCTTTCTGCTGGAGTTACAGCTTTTACAAAAGGGAGTATGATAGCAAAGATAAGAGAGCACAGGTTTCTCACTCAGAGCCCGTTCTAGTTCTCCTCCCTTTCCCTCCCTGACAGGTCTGCTGTATGTCGCTTCACCATGTCTCCTTATAATCTAAATCATCTTGTTCTGTGTGTATAATAAACCACATGCTTGCTTGATGCAGCATGGTATAAATTAGAGATTATGCATAAATTGTGATGGCTTCAATTAATCACAGGCTAAGTTAATTTAGGCCTCACTCTGGAATATCTGTGTTACACATTTTCCATTTGAGCCTCATTTGTGGGCAGGAAGGAGTTGCTGTGATCCCGTTTGTCCTCACTGAAGCTCAGGCACCAGCGCTGCTGCTCTTCCCAGTGCTGCCTTCAGGTCCACCTGGAGCACCAGAGGCTGACAGGGGAAAGCTGCAGCTCAGAGTGGGGCTGAGGCAAAGCCTGACAGCCCACACACTTCTGGAACAGAGCTGCATTCACTGGAGCTCGAGGGAGGGAGGAGGAATGTCTCAGTTGTGCGGGGCCAGGGCTGCTGGAGGTGTGGCAGGGCTGCTCCCATTATCCATTGTTTGAACAGTCTTGCCCATAAACTGCTTTGCCAACTGCAGGACACTGGCTCTCTTTTGCAAATTGATTTGTCATGATTGTCCTTTTGCCCTCCTCCTCCCACTGCTCTGTAAAAAAAAATTAGATTCAATTTTTACATATTTTGAGCAAAAGTGTTATGGGGCCTGTTATGGCTTGGCACAAAAAATGGGCAAATTCGACTGAGCTTGGTTGCCTTTGCCCAGAGGTGATGGGACTGCTGGTAAATGTCCTGCTAAGTCTCTTTCTTCTCTCTTTATTGTCGGGAACTGGACCTTTTGAAGTAGAAACATGGTTTGCTGTGCCTACTGATATTGAATCCCTTTCTTCCTTTTTCAGACAGTCTCCTCATTACTGCTAAGAAATGTCCCAGCAGTTGCCATGCCAGTTTTGATCCCAAATCACCAGCATGATACACTACTAATCCCTTCACCCTGTCTGAAAGGATCTGACACCCTTACTGCTTTTGAAAAACTAACACCACAAGAGAGCAAAACAGAAAAAGATCCTCTCTGATGGACTCTTAGTCATCAGGCAACAAACAGGAGTTACTGCTGATTTCATTTCCATGGTATTGATAATATTGGCTCTTGATCTGTTAGCAGTGACTGTTGTCATTTATTGTTACCACTTATAAGAACATAAATCTCATTGTATGGCTCATTCTTTGAGCCAAGAAAAATAAGCAAAGTGCTGCTCATAATGGGGTAGGAAAGTCTGATGGCTCCTCAGTGTTAGCTTTGCAGACTTTCTAGTGTCTTCAACTGTGGGCCAATTTTGTTTTACAGTAAATCTCTTCTCCCAGAATAATTCCTTAACTGGCCATATATATTTAATCTCCTTTGATCCTTGACAAAAACTTCTATCTCTTTTCATTAGGGATCTTCAGTTTCCTTTACTGTGTTTTCAATCTTCCTTTTTGCTATTTATTTGGATACTGAAGAAACAGGTGAGAGAGAAAAATAGAAATTTCTCCTGTGTACCTAATGCACATTTTCAAGTGAGAGAAAATATTAGGATATTAGATACTTCAAAGATATTAGGAAAAATTGCTTCGATTTCCCAGTGTTTTGAAAACAATATGTGGTGCATTTTCCTAGAGAAAGTGGGAGATTCAGTATGGCTTTCATATTTAATGTGTACTACCTTTAGTGTTAAAATTCTGTGAAATATTTATAAGCTTACAAGCCTTTTCACTTTTTTTGCAGTTAAACTTCATTGAGTGCAGCTTCTCTGGTTTTTTCATTTGCCTAAGCTGAGTACAACAATCCTGTGTTCAAAGACTTTTGATAACAACTTTGATTTAAATAATACTGTGAGAGTGTCTGTGATGATTCTCTCTCCTTGTCTCGAAGCTTGTGGAGGGAGTGATCTCACTGCCTGTTCAAAATTGCTGTTATTTGCCTCCCATTAGGTCCTTGAAACTGCATTGTAGTTCCTTTAAACTCTTGAGAACCCACCAGTCCACCAGGAACAAGATATTGTGGGAACCTGCAAATTTACCTTTGGCTGATAATTTTTCCATTCAATATTGCTGCCAGAGCATGAGGCTTACTGGCCTTTCCAGCCCACTTCAGGCTTTGCCATGCCTTGAAGATCTGTTTGCACTCAGGTCTTTGGAGATGACTTCTGGAGGCATCTCAGCCAACACAGAAATTCTTTTTTGCTTTCTCCTTGTTCTGTGCAACTTGACTCTGCAATATCCATGGTATATAATTCCTTTTGCCTTTTTTCCCTCTCACTAATTAATCCATTTTCCATTATGTACTTTAATAATTTTGAGCATTCTGGATTTAAGATAAAAGCCCCTTTCCCTTCTTTCTATCTGCCCTACCAATGACTCCAAAGGTATTTGCATGCTTAACAGTTCCTGATTTAGAACATCAAACTTGCAGGAGATTTGCACAGGGATTGAATCAGGAACTGATTCAAATGTGCATTTCATAACCATGGATTCACCCTTTTCCTGTTAACACAGACAGGCTTCATTCGAATGTGAGGAGTGGTTTCAAGAACTATATCACAAATGCATTATTCTCAATATTGTATAAGCATGCTACTTAACTCAGTTTTTGTATAAGCATTCTACTTAGCTTAACTTTGCCTCTCATGTTTTCCCTGACCAATATTTGAGTTTGTTTCAGGCATCTTTAGAGAACTTAGGTAATTCCACACAGGTTTAAAAATTTAATATACTGTGAACATATATATATTTTGTGTAAGAGAGAAATCATTTGAATATAGGATGCTCTCCTTTTACTTAAAACTAGCCCATTGTTAATTACAAATTGAGAAAGGCCTAAAATCCCATCATTGGAAAATTGTAAGGATCTGTGCTGAGTGCAAAACTGTATTCTGCCTAGTGATGAAAGTTACCACTACTGCACTATCTAGCCATCTCAAGGGTAAGAAGGGATCTAATTCGTGTCTAATAGATAGTTATGAAGAACATTAAGTCAGACTGTTCTCAGGGGTGCACAGAAAAAGGATGAAACAGGTTTCCAAAATTAAAATGTTGACAAGATACTAAGAATGTTGACACATAGTATGTTTTTTACTGTGTGTGTCATCAGTGAAGCAGAGGGGTTGTAGAATCTCCTCCCTTGGCAGGGTTCCAGGCTCAACTGGACACAGCCCTGAGCTCCTTGATCTGGCTCTGGAGGAGGCCCTGCTGTGAGATGGCCTTCCTTGCAGCCCATGTTGTTCTGTAATTATACATTTGCTTTACAAAGAATGTCCTAAGCATATTTAATGTAGAACACAGTTATAGCACCACAGATATTCTAAAAAGAAATCTTACTGAAAACTCTTAACTTGGAAATTTTATTTTATTTTATTTTATTTTATTTGGTTTTGTTTTGTTTTATTTATTTTTTGTTTCAGCAACTGATGGGGTTGCTCCTCAACATCTCCCTTGGGACTACTCTTTTAATTCCATTTCATGTTTAACTTTATTTTAGTGAGCCACCATTCTAGCTGGGTATTTCCTCAGTGTCACTATTCCAGATTACAGTCCCCTGTAATCATAGGAACTGCTTTTCAATGATACATAGGGATAATAATAATAATTACTGAACAGAACAGTGTAATCAAGAACGAGCCCTGACAAGTTTAGAGCTATTATTCCATGGCACATAGGGCAGAAGGCTCTTTATTCTTCTTGTTGCACACAAATTGTGCTCAAAGCTCTGCATAGCTGTTTGTCTCAATCTGTGGGCACTGCTCAGAACTTCTCAAAACAGTTTCCAATGCACAGAAGTATAACAGCTTTGACCTGGATTAAGTGGAGCATAGTCTCCTGATGAGCCAGGTGGATCAACACTCCAGTTTGGCAGAAATGATAGTTACAGTGTTTTCCACAATAACCCAGCACCTGCCCTGCCTTTCTCCTCGATAAAAGAACCAATGTTAGTCTTGGTCCATAATGGTTCAGCAGTGACTGCTGCAAGGCATTTCCTTTGTAAAAACCTTATCTTACATCATTACAAATTTCCCAGGGAGGATCCAAAGCTGGAATGCTGAGTGAGTCTTCTCCCTGTGATTCTGACTGGGGATATCTGCCAGCTAGCTCTAAACTGGATAAAGCGTTTAAAGATCACTGTCATAACATTTGGATTCAGGGAGTATGGAAGGTTTCATTCTGTTCACATCCCTTGTGTAGAAAGCAGGTGAAGGTCAGAGAAGCTGATCTTGGGAGTGCATCAGGCGATAAGTTGTGGAATTCAAGGCTGAAGATCCCAACAGTTCAGTGTCCAAGGGCAGGAACCTTCCTTAGTGGGTATATCAGTCTGCATGCCCCTCTGCATCCCTGCCCAGCCAGCACAGTGAAACAGGATCTCAGCCATGTGCCTTAGACAGAATGTCCAGGCTGTGAGTGCAGCCTAAATTGATGGCATTCCAAGTGCAGCTCCTGTGTCGCTGCCCTCCCACACCTCATTCAGCCTCAGGGAGCTTTCCCATGGGCTGACAGCGCTTTTGCAATCGTGTAAGGGTTGGGACGGCCACTGCTCGCCAGCAGCCCTCACCCAGCTCTGCTGTGAGCCTGCACTTGTGCCAGCTCCTGCCTCGCAAAGGGAGCAGGGAAGTGCTCATGAAACAGGCTTGTGTTCGCTTTGAATAGGTACAGAAACGTTAAAGAGCAATGAAATGTGCTGGAAAGATTGTGTGCGTTGGGGAGGGAGAGTTAGAGGCCAAAGGGGTTGGGTTCTCCTACTTAAATGCTGAAAGGGAACAAGCCCTGTCTCTGTTCTCCAACATAGAACTTCCTGTAAATTCACTCACTGTGAACGATACATAAAGACCATGTAACTTAATAGCTGGTCTTCCATATTCTCTTTTGACCTTTCAGCTATAAAAGACAATTCCTTAGGGTTTCCAAAAGTACAGTTCATTGCTCTTTGGTTTAGTGTTACAGAGCAAGTATAGTAAGTAACAGACCTTATTACAGTGACTTTTTTTTTTTTGCTTTGCAAAACCGTTATACACCTCTTTGACCTTTAAAAGAAAAAGTGCAAATATGGTTCAGCAAATGTTTCCAGCATTAATTTCTGTTTTTCAGAATTACAAATATGTGGGTCTTAATCCATATGGACTATATAAAGCCTGTTTTATTCCTTCTTGCTTTACTCTTATTTTGATAGTTTTTGTCAGGTTTTTTTTGTCAGTTCCCCTTCATCCAATATCCTCTTCTCTTAGCCCTTTTCTCAGTTTTTTTCTCTGTTTGTAGCCAAAGAGAGCAGAAAACACCTTTTGATTTTGATTTTGTATCCTTTTTTTTTTTTTAATTGTAAAATGTAGGATTATTTGTCAAGAAAACCCAACTCTGTAAATCAGAATAAGATAACCATGTAAAATTGATAAGATATTTTCTGTATTCTACTGCCCTGGGCAACCTAGTATCTTTTCCTTTCACTCACAAACTTAAAATCTGAAGGTTTGTATGTTAAACCTTTTTCCACTGTTTGATACTGTTTATTTAGAAAGGAACTTATTACTATGCAGCATATATATACGAAAACCAAAGTATTTTCAAATTAATAATGGCAGCAGAAAGAATCGTAGTTTTTTTTATTGTTAAGGAAAATAATGAAATCATTTTCTCCTCAGGGTTGTGACCTTAGTAAAACATCATTAATCTATTTTCCTTTTTTAGCTTTTAAAAACCAAACCAAACCAAACCAAACCAATCTTTTCCGAGATACTCAAATATCTTGTCCCAAAACCATGGGAATTGCTAACCACAAATGTTGCCTATTACTATACTCTCACCCACAGATATTTTTTTGCTACTTGTGAGAGATGTTGCTTGTGTGGATACATGGATCAGTTTTAAAGGTGGGAGCAGGTTACACATTGCTGTCATTATCATTTAGTTGTGAAGTTTCATTTTTTCTGAAGCCAAAAAGGGCAAGTGAGATGACACATAAAATCAACGTCATGGGTTGTTTTTTAGTGTTTTGTTCAACTCAGTATTGAATATTTGGACAAGAACAGTTAGAATTACAGTCATGCCAGTAGTGGTTTGTCATTTAACTCTTGCTCTGATACAAAATCTTCTGAACTCTGTAAACTGTCCTCTGTTGGCATGCATGAATATAACTCATTTGACTTTAATTGAGGATCTGGCTCAGGCTTTGATCTCTATTTAGAACTTGTCCAACTTTTCCCTTTATGGCCAACAATGTAGTACCAGATTTCTGCTAGCTGAATACATGCACTATATATATATATAAAGTAACTAATGACCTTTAAATAGCTACCAGTGGACAATTTTTAACTTGTTATAATAGTTTGACGCTATTTGGATGCCCTGTCCTCACTGCAGCATGCAGCACATTAACATTCCAGAGCCCCCAAGGACATTTACTGTGAATTGTGGCAGTGTTTTCCTCTGTGTCAGCTTTCAGGCCTCTCACATAGTAGCTGAGTCCTGGTCTGAGGAGCTCCAGTGACAATAATGAGTGCTGGCAAAGCATTTTTGTGGGCAGTATACCACCAGAAATCATATTTTAGCCTCCCTCCATTGAAAGAAGGCCCAAAGCACCTTGGCATCTCTGGAGTTCCCATTGTCAGCTGGTGAAATGCACTGTAAATGGCAACAGCTGCCTTAAATTTTGCCACTTATACAGTCTACATATAAATAGGAAATAAAGGTTACGGACTAGCATTTGAAAGAAAGGGAGGGGGAAGCCCATTTCCTGGCATAATAGTGTTGAAAACAGCATCATGCAGAATGGAAATTTTGTTCTACAAATACAAAGTGGGTAAACCATTATGAGGAATGACAGGCTTGCTAAGTGGGAGTCTAAAAAAAAGCAGTGTAGAGATTGAGTATGGTGGTGTATAGGTTTTGTGTGTACACATTTTGCTGAGCCTGTGGAATGGCAGAGCAGTGAATATGTTGTTTCTTTCCAGTTTTAATTGTGTCTCTATTTTCTGCCTACATTAGAGCATAAATGGAGCCATATTCTAGAATACAGCATAAAAGGAGGTATCTTGAATAAGGAATAAAGGAATCAATAGTTACTCCCCTCAAAATGTCCAGTATCTAACCTAAACTTTCCAGAGAGATAAAGATGTTCTAGAACTTGCTTGACTTTTCTGAGAAAATATATCAATAGGAGGCCATAATTCTAGAGTTTGATATTCTTGAGAAAACAACAATAAAACAAGACCTGCCCAAATCCCCCTCCTCCAAACAACTAGCTGCTAGTTAAATGTTTTGTTAGTCTTTTAAGAAGATTTGTTAAGGAAGAGAAGGTTTTGTTTTGTGAAAGGGATTCATTTTGTTTCATTTGTTGAACTGTACATTTTAGGTTTGGATTTCAAATACTCCTCAGCTCTGAAAAGCAGAGTTGGCTTTCACCAGCCAAGTGACTACATATTGGGGGATGATAGAATAATTTTACTTGAAGTTATGGTGTAAGAATAACATTGGAACTTGAAATGGAAATAAATAGTTCATATATCAGCTTCTCTAGCAGGAGGAAGTGTTGAAGTTGTCAGGATTGATATTCCTGGTTGAACAAAAGCTGTGGATACTTATGAGCCTGTATGACATGGCCTGGATTGATCAGGGAGATGACCTTTTCCATGTGAGCTTTTGCAGGTATCAGGGCTAAATTACTCCTGATTCCTTGTGTCTAAAATTTCTTTCTGTCTGGTTCTTGTACCTCAGAGATGCTTTTGACAGGCGCTGTGACGCTCAGTAAATGTGACAGACTTGGGAAGGTTTCAATATGTCCCTTTAGACTCGAGGCCAGACACTTGGTGATGACTGAAGACCACAAAATCCCCTTTCCCTTGTCAGGGGCAATCGTTGCCTGGGAGAGGGTGCTGGCTCTGTGACAAAGTGCCATCATGTACCATCTCTTCCTGTCATGTGCAGTACTGTGGCCAGTACTGTATTTTTGTGTTGAAACTTGTGGTGGTTTACAGAAAATGTGAAATGGCTCTAAACTTTAGCAGGGCTTTTAAAAAGTAATCTCTAAATCAGGAAGTGGCCTGTTGTCTTTTCTCCTGTGTGCAGTGTGCAGGTGAAGATGCTCTTAGTGCTGCTTCATGCATATGCCAGGCTCTTGTTCACAGGAAAGTGAAACTTGTGTGAGCTGCTCTGCCAGGGATGGTTCGTGTCACTCTTGTGGCCTTGGGAGACACAGATCAGGTGAAACTGCAGCAGAGAAGCCTCTCACAGACATTATCTGAATAAATTCATGGCTGTTTGAGGCTTAATTTGAGCTTTCACTTGTGCTTGAAACAGTGCTTCTCCAGAGGGGCCAAGGCAAAATTGAATGGCCAAGTCTGGTGAATTGTATGGAATTGTTATTGCTGTTTTGCGACGTGTAAAAATAGCCACAAGGATCAGAGAGACTGGATCCCTGTAGATGGAAGATTAGCCCACTAACAGAGTAATTTAGTTCGTAGAATCACAATATTCCATGCGGCCCCTTTGTGTTGCCTTCATATTAGAGTGACTCCTTCCTTAAAAGCTTTCTGTGCTGCACTGAAAGAGAGCAAAGTTGAGTAATTTTTTTGTATCCCTTTCTTGTCAAAAAGGGTGACTGGAGCAGTGACCTTTTAACAGTGCAGAATAGAAGAATTGCATTTTGTATGATTTTTTTTTGTTGTTTCTAATAAAGCAGCCCTGTCCTGTAGGAGACACAAAAAAGCAAATGCTATTGAGAGCATTGCAGCACAGCTGGAAATTCCACCAAAATAACATTTTTATATACACCCCTAGGAATACGTTGATTTGGGTTTTTTTAAGTACTAAAGGTAGATTGTTCCTCTTCAGATTATTACTTAATAGGTATGTTGTGATGAGCTTGTGCATTTGACCTACTTTGGGATTTATTAATGGAGTAGAGAACCACAGCTTTGTGGAAAAGTTTGTAATATATGTTTTGGTGCAAACTATGCAAAGCTGGTATCAGGAAAAGTTTGGCTGTTTCCCTCTAGATCAGGTGAGTTTTTTCACTTTTCACGTAAGAACACCTATAAAAACTCAAAGCTCAACTGGCTTCAAATCCAAATCTGATGCCTGCTCATGGACCTAGGGAGGAACAGTGGACCAAGCTGAATTCATACAGTTCTCTCAAGGTTAATTTCCCAGTCTCCAAAAATTTAAGGAATTCCTCCTTTGGGGTTTTGTTTATTTGTTTTTTCTTGAAATAAAGCTGCAAACCTTAATGGACCCTTTTATTGAATTGCTTACAGTAGAGCTCAAGCTGTAAATGTGATTATGCTTTGGTATTATCTCATATGTCTAGTTTAATATACACAAAAGTGATGAAAAATCCATAAGACCATGCAATAATTGTATAATGTATAAAATTGTGTTGAGCAATGACATTGCACCAGTGGCAACATGACATTGAAACCTAATAATTTGGTCTGTATTGCTATAACTTAACCTTAATATTTAGAGCTGAGATCAATATCTTAGTGTTTAACTATTTTTTTTCATAAAAAGGCCTTAATTTTTTTCACAAAGCAGTGATTAGTTTGTTAGTAATAGTGTCATATTTCAATATTCATCTATTAGCTGTTTTAAGTAGTGTGTAAAAAGTAAGCCATGTTATTTCCTCTGAAAATGTATTATGAACTTAGTATTTGACCTTTATTAAGAAAAAATAGTTTTAAAAATCAAGCTGATCAGTATGGACTTGGAAATCTGAAATACCCACAAAGATAACAACAGGTTATAGTAAAGTCTTGATTTTCATTGTTCTCATCTTTTTTTTTCATGCCCACAAAATTAACTTTGACCAATTTGAATGCTTCTGTGCAGCATTCCTGTATAGCTTGGAAACTGGGTGAAGGATGAATAAAAAAGCCTAATAAAAATAAGCTTCATAACAGTTTTTATTAGGATTATTGTTGCTTTCTGTTTTGAAGTCAGTAAGGATTTAAGCCACAGTAAATCTTCAATTAAAAAAAATCTGCTTTAGACTAGAATAGTAGGGAGGAAACTTAAATGATATTGTAATTTTGAGTTATGATTTATAGCAAACTAGAGTTAGAATCTCTACAGCTTTCAGGATGACAGTAGCTGACTTTCCTTTGAATTAAGTCTGTTATGAAGGATTTTTGTTGACACCGCTCTGAGGCTTTCTGGTATCTGACATGGACCTAGTAGATGATTTCTTTCTCTCCAAGAAATAATCTGCACCAGGGATAAAATCCTAAATAAATAGAGCCCAAAAATGAACAGCAGAATGTTTTCCTGGTGTGGATTCTGTCCTGTCTGTTCTTCTCAACTGTCATGTACAGGTGTGTGGAACATTAAGGTAAAGGCTTCCAGATGTGAGAAAAAAATTAAAGCACCATTAGCTTGACATAAAAGGAGATATAGAAAAGCATGAATAGGAAAAAACAACAATGAGCTTTAGTTTGATAAGTGCAAAGGTGATGCATTTCAGGACACAAAGGTTGGATATTTCAAGCCTTACAGATGCTCAGTGTGGGTAGAAAATCTAACACAAATGATAGATTCTTAAAACTCTAGCCAGAAAAGTACCTACAAATAAAACCTCTGAATATATCATCAAAAGGTATAGAGGTTTCCTTTTTCCTCAAAATTAACACTCAGTAAAATTACAATGTATGAGTGTGAGGTCTGGTTCATGAACAACCAGTTCCATTTGACATTAAAAGTAATAGACTTGGGTGAGCTAATAAGCCTGTATCATCTGTGTGGTTTGTCATTCACTTTTAGCTGTTGCTGATAAGGAGAGCTTGGCCTAATCGTGTTGCCTGTTAGACAAGTGTAAGTCCACAACTTGAGAACAGAACCTGTCTGTTCTCTCCCATCTCTTTCTTTATCCCTCACACTCACCTTCTTAGGCTTCTTTTAATTTATTTACTTTTGCCATCTTTTCTTCCTGGTCATTCCCTTTGCCTTTCTTTTGCTTTGGTTTGCAAGTTAAATTATAGATGGCCTGCCTGGTTACCAGACTCCACATTACACAGATCCATATTGCTCTACTTCCCCCTGAATCTTGGAAGTTAAGCAAATACACAGGGAAGGCAGAATAATATCTTAATCTGTCATCTTTTGAGATAATCTCTGTGTACATGTGCTTTCATTGTTCATGGTAATTTTTGACAGTTGCTCCTGACTGACAGTGGTCACAAGGCAGAGGTGCCAGGACTTTATCACAATAGTCAGTTGAAGTCTGTCACACTGTCTTGTGACTTTGACCTGTGGCAAGTGAGGGGGACTGGGAAACAAAGATTGATGTCTTTCCCTGGGTACCCTATGCCCTACGTTGTTGGATTTTTTCACCTTTTTTCTTTTTAACTTCTTTTTTTTTTTTTCCATAATATTCCTCCTTTGCTGTTTTCAGCAAAGGTTTTCCTTCCTGTCCTTAAGCTACCTGCTCATCCTTCTTTTGCTCTATGTGCTTTAGGAAAAAAAAATCCTGCTCTAACCAATCTTGTTTGCTCTTTCTTTCCTTGTACTTGGTTTTCCTTAGGCTATGGTATTCTCTGCCTCCACAGCCACATCAGAGAAAGGTGTGTTGGAAAGTCACAGACTGTCCCTTCATGACCCCTGTGTAGAACAGCAGCGAAAACTTCTGCTGTGTCCTTCTTTCTTCTACTGCACAGCTGTTTCTGACTCACCCCTGGCATGCACAGGGAGAGGCTGTGGGGACAGGGACATGGGCAGGTGCTCCTGTCCATGGCCTGACAGATCCTGGGGATCCCAGGTCAGCTCCCGCAGTGGTCAAGCACCAAAGGAAAGCTGGCACCTCTGCCCTTGGTGAACTCAAGGTCCCAGCTCTAGTGCTCTTTGAAGAGAGTGAATAAATGTTTTGCTGTAACTCAGGAACTTCATTTAAGAGTTTAATTATTCTTTTAGCTTTTTGTAAATAGGGTAAGGAACGAAAATAAGACCTTCAGTGCAAGTGCCTTGCACACTAATGAGATCTGCAAGGTGACAAGAGATAGCACAGTAGTTCCTCAGTACTTTGTGAAATACCCAAAGGTTCTACCTAAGCAATAAATTAAATTTATCTGTTAAATCAAAGTCTTTTTGAAAAATTAAATGCAAAGGACATTTTTAGTACTTGTTTTATTATCACAGAGATGTTTTTATAGTGCTCTGTGAATGCTTTTTTTTTCTTTTTCTTCAATGTCACGGAAACTTCATTTGATTCAAACTAGATTTGGTAAAATTTAATTCCTTTTCAGATGGACATACTATACACTGAGACCTAGCTTAAAGTTATTTCAAGCCAGATATTTTGTATTAGTACAGCTAGATCAATTTCACCTAACTTTGCCTACCACAAAAAAAAAAACAAAACAAAAAAAAAAAACAAAACAAAAAAAAAAAAAAAAAAAAAAAAAAACAAAAAAAAACAAAAAAAAAAAAAAAAAAACACCAAAAAAACCCAACAACACCTGTGTTCAAAGGAAAAAGAATGGCAGGTCTGAAGGGTGATCCTCATCACCTGTATCTTAAATCCCAAGGAAGAGAGAAATCCTCCTCTAAAGACACCTTTCCTCCTTGTCTGAATGTACAGGGGGCCTAAACAACTATTTTAGCACAGTTATAATTTTGAGCTGGCTAATTTATCCCTTAGCACTCATGCGTGGCACATTCTGTAGGGTGTGGTAGGCAGGGGAGTGGTGGAAAGATGCTCAAAGGGCTGTGTCACACCAAAGCCCGGGGTCAGACCCAGGAACCTCAGGTGTGCTCACATTCCTCATCTCTAAGACCATTCCTGTTGCACAATTTTAAGTGATTCCTAAGAACAATATGTTACAAGATGGCGAAAATCACATGGGATTGATTTTTGCCTTTTCTAAAGTTTTTCATTGGCATTATCTTGCTTGACTTCCATAATGTGTGTAGGAAAAAAATGCCAACTTATTTTTAATATTAATGCAGAGATGGTAGGTAGAGTGTAGCTGTATTTTTGTGAGAGGCAGTTCATCTCCATTACATATAATTGACCAATTACTGTGTCAACACACAAAGTAAAAACATGACCCATGCTGATATTTCCTATTGGTATGACACACATTTATTACATATACTAAATCAATTACTTATTTTCCATTAGGGCAGGGGACTAGAGAGGATGAAAGATGCTCAGAAGGTCTTGTGTATATGTTTATTTATAAAGGTGAAATACAGTCATTTTAGTATATTTGCCTTACGTGTTTTTAGCAAATTTAGAATTTTAATTTCTTTGGGATGTATTTTATAACCTCAGGCAACTATGTTTTTGCCACTTGTTTTACATTATCCAGGACCATGAGTAGGAGGAGGATTAAATGAAGCGTTTGATTTTTTTTTCATATTCCCATGAAAAAATTAGAGAAATGTCATCTCAACACATTTTTGCAGGCTGACATTCCACCTTACCTGAGAACCCAGTGTTCCAGATGATTATTTTAATGGACAGTTTTAAACTGACACCACTTTAGGGTATTATTTCTCTGTAATTAAAACATTTTTTTCATCTTTTATTTTAAAAAATCAGTAGGTGAATAGAAATATGAATTCAGTCATAGGAATGGCTTTGATTTTTTGACTGAATTTACAAATGTGAGTTCTGACATAATTTGAGATAGTGCCTCAATAGCTGCACTTTTATAAACATTTCTACTATTTTGGTTGGATGATTTCATTAGAATAACACATAAGCAAATAGAACCTTAAGTTCATAAACTACAAGGTGCCTGATTTCACAGACAGAATACAATGTGAAAAAAGAAAATGTAAGTACTTAGCATTGCAATATATTGTAGATGATTTTTCTTATATTTATATATGAGAATAAACTCTACACTTATCATCCAAGATCCATCCTTTTGTGTGACAATTCAAGTCCAGTTATTTGTTATTTTTCTATGGATCCAGATATGTAAATTCAGGTTTTTATCTGGCCAATTCCAGTGACAAAGGTCTTGTTTTGAGGTTGGGTAGACTTTTCCCTCTCTGGGATGTTTGTTGGCTTCAGGCAATTCTGTTGCATGCCAAAGTTTTTACTGAACCATGCATTGGATTGGAGTTGGTGCTCAGTCTAGGGTGTACAAAAATATCAACAACATTTCTAAAAATCCTCAATATCAGTGGAAAAAGAATATTTCATCTTCTTTCCTCTTTAAGTGCTGTTCATAAATATTCTTATGTGAAGGTAAAACTGTGGCTTTTCCTGTTCTCCTGTGTGAGGAACTAGTGACATTTTTTCTACATGGCAAGAGGGACAAAGAAGTGTGTTGACTACGTTCAGTCATAAACTTTTTATTAAAAACAACATTTGTGATGCAAAATGTTTTAGAAATCTGTAGGACATACAAAGAATGGGACTCATTGTATCTAGGCTACAATTAGACACAAATGAGGAATTTGGCTTTGTTTTCACCCTGTTAACTCTAAAAGCCAGAGTGGAAAAACAGTTCTGCAGAATCCTGCACTCAGCTCTGTCATCTGAGAGCATAGCCAACATCCATGACTGCCTCAGTTCCCCTCTTCACCTGGCAGTGTAGGTAGCAGCACTCAGACACGTTCTCCAGGAACTTCACCAGTACTCTGGGGGTTTTAAAGAGATCCTCCCCTTTGTGCCGTTGTGAGTGGACCATAAACAGGTTTTGTGATGACCTGAGGACCACCAAACTCTACTTTCCACCTCCTATCCCAAGCCTCTCACCAACTATACCTGAAACAGGTAACCTGGGTTTAACAAGGGCTGAAAACTTTCTGAAAGAGTTGTTTGTCTCTGTCCTTGTGTTTATGCCTTGTTTTTTACAAACATCCCTGATGCTGAGTGGCTGTGGTACTCAGGTGGCCTCCCCTAATAGGAGCATATGCATTTTCCTCTTTCATTAAACACCACACAATATACCTGGCACAGTACGACCTCATTATGCCTTAAATCTGAACTATTACTTTTCTTGAACAGAGGTTTGTAGGTAGTAAAAGTCCCCATTTTCCCAGTTTGTGTAACTAGACCTCTGTTTCCCACTGGCATTGACCAGGGTGCTTTCTGGCAGTGAGCAGCACAGAAAGGGCAGCATGAGGATGGAGCAGAGCTCGCCTTGTCCTCTCAGGTGCCATGCTGGTCAGGCTTGACAGAAACTGGATCCCAGTGCAGGGGACTCACATGGCCTCTGTATTTGGTTGCTGTCATCAGCCTGGTATTTCTTCTAAAGACCATTTTACCCAGACAAGACGCTGGCTTCCCTTCAGATGATACTGCAGAATATTTAGTAACTGTGTCTGCATGGAGCTGATCTCGCACATGTCTTTTCAAATCTGGCTCAGGCTGCCTGTCACTACAGTTTCCTGGATCAGAGAAAGGATGGCAGCATCGAATCTATGAAGTACCAACAAAAACTAGCAAAAATAGCCCTTCTTGAAGTCAGTTTCAAATTTCAGGAAGTTAGCAGTGAGGTAGTCACTAAGTTGCCAAATTTGCTTTTTTAAAAAATAAAATAAAACAGCTGGACAAGCCCTACTTTAAATTCAAAATTCTTATTTTATTAATTGGATACCAATGCAAACTTTCAACCATTTATCAAAATGAATCATTTGCCTAACTCCAAATGGGAAGAGAGAGGAAATACATGTACTAGAAGAATATATATTTTTTTAAAGTTTCCTGAAGTGCTTATTACTTAGAGTCACCTCCTGTAGTTTAATTTCAGTTTCCACATTCACAACGAATGTACAGGTCTAAAGAAATTTATTAGGAAAGTGTTTTAGAAATAATTAGTAAATAATTTAAACATATATTTTTAAAACAAAGCAGAACTCCCTACAATGTGTAAATGTCATGCTAAACTCATGTTTTATTGGTACATTGAGAAGCATTGTTTTCCATGGCTAGACAATGTGAAATACTTAGGTGTTAGCAATTTAAATAGTATGATATAATAAACTCCTTGGTAAGTATTTCTTTTAAGTAGCAGGTTATTTGAGTAGGATAGTATTTTTATATCGCACCTCTCTTTGGATTATTTTGAATTTTCGTGTGCAATTTAGGTAGCAGGGGGTCATAATAAGGACAAAGAGACCTTTAAGCATTGTGTTCATCTGACCTAGCATTGCCTTCTGCTCCCTGCAGTAATAATGGCAAACAGATATTCTTTTTATTCTAAATAAAGCAAACCACGTCACTTAATAAATTTTTCATGCACAGACATTTAGGTCAAATGGGAACTCCCTCTTGAGAGAGAATTAGAAGAGAAGAATTGAACTTCCATGGAGTGTATTTTTTAATAAAGAGAAGTGGCATGAAAATCACTTGCTTTTTTATTACTTTTTGGATGATGATTGGATAGGATTTTACTTTTTGCTTATGTACTTTTGGACCATTACCTAATTTGCCATAATTACTGTGTATAACATTACTTTCTGTACACTTTGGGAGCCAGAACACAAGGTAAATGGGAAGTGATTTTTTGGTAATGATCTCTTCTGTTGATGGCTTTTATGTAACAGGCACAGAGCCTGTGAGTGATAACTACCCCTGCCTGCTGTGTAGGATTTTTGTACACGCAGCCCTGTGCAGGATGAAGGTGCCTGTCCAGGATTCTGTGTGGCATCTCCCGTTGGTGAGGCTGCTGCACAGTAACTGCACGTGCAAATGTTCTGGGAACTACAGAATGTCTGCACCATTTACACTCCCAAGCTCTGTTTGCAAACTTGACCCTCGAATCACAGCTAGAGAGCAACAATGGGTGTGTTTGTGGGAATGAATAAAGGGATCAGAGAGGAATTTACATCACCCAGCTTCAAACATTATTTGAATTCCTAGATTTCGATACTGGGCTCAGCGTGCTGTTAATGGAGGGACTTTTCATCCCAAAATGGTATCTAAAAGTTGCAACAGGTTTGTGAGATGGGTGGCACAGTAGGATATGATCTTTGGAGTCCCAGCTGTGCAGGCCAGGGATGCAGCTGCCTTGTGAGCATGGTGGTCCCTACAAGGTCAGCTATCTTGGCTCTTTCCTCCTGGAAGGATGGGTGTGTTGCAGGGAAGAGAGAGGTAAAATACTCTTGGGTCTTACTTGCAGATAGAATTGAAATCTACTCGAGATGCTAAAAAGGACTTCAGGCTTGGGAAATGTTTCTTAATCTCTATGGCTGAGATATAGTTTCAATTATAGCCATTATACTCTATTTAGTATGAAGCTGACTTCAGCTTCTAATCTATGTGTCCAGGCTGACAACGGGATTATTCTCAGAAAAGTGATATGTGGCAATCATAAACTGAAACTGAATGAAAATATAACATAGCATGGTATGATATATTCTTGAAAATTATTTTTGATACTTAGTTTTCTAAGCAGTGTGCATAAAAAAAGTCACTCAATTTCTGTGTATCTTGAGGGAAGGAGATCCTTATACCAGTGTTTGACTACCTTCACACTGAAAAGATAAGCTGGAATCCTTTGGATTCCAAAGTGTGCCTACTGGCTCTTAATTTCAGATTTTTTGTTATGGAACTCCTTTCTTCTTCTTCTTCTCCTTCTTTTGGCCAAGTAAAATGTGTTGATCTATGTCATACAGAGTAATTTTTACACAGAGCAGTTGCTAGGTCTGAAGGGGAAGTGGACTGCCAGGAAAGTCAAATTTATATTTATGTAAATAATATTTATATTTATATTATAATCACAATTTTAATGTATTTTTGGCAACAGATCTCCTAACAGCCCATAATCCTTGCACTGCTGTCTTTCAGGAAATTTTAACTGCAAGTTTTGTATAGTGGGGTTATTTTGAATCACAGAGACGCAAGTGTAACCTCCACAGCCCAGTGACATTGTGTCTGTAGGCTCATGGGGAGCTAGGACAGCATGACCCTGGCCATCCATCCCTGTTCTGCCAATCCTTAGGAAGAGGCTTCTCTGGGTGGGACATACCCCAGCCAGCTTGGGCACAGAGCTGCCTGAAGCCAGAGGGTTTCTGCTCAACAGAGTCCCCCAGCTGAGGCCAAATCACGCGGGCAGCCACAGAGCAAAGTGGAAAAGTGGTTTTGGCACATGCAGAAATGCCTGCACAGGCTCTCCTCGATGGGGTGATGATAGGAAAGGTGTGCCAGATGTGCAGGTAGCCCCAGAGCAGGCTCGCTGGGCACACAGCAGAGACAAAAACTCATTCATGTCTTTTGGTTGTGTTGTGGTCCTCTCCATTGTCTTGGTGCAAGAAATAGACGTGGGTTACTGCACTGTGCTGTCTGATGACACTTAAGTGATAAATGGGGCCATGAAAATAACTACTTTTTAATAAATCTGAGCATTCATCACCAGTTATAAAGATGTCTTTAGCTGTAAATCTGAAGAGACTGGACTGGTTCAGAGCAGATTTTATAGACATCTGTTCTTTCAAGGTTAATTAGGTAAAAAAGGTGAAAAGGTCAGTTGACATAATATTGTTAGTTAAATATTACTAATCATCTTAGGCTGCAAAAGATGCTAAGAATGAACTAAATAAAATAATAGCAAAGAGTTTGGAGATTTTTAGTTTGTATATGTGTGTGTGTGTGCCTAAAGAATGTATATCTGTAATATGTCTAATCACATTGACCATATAAATCCGTGAGTGAACAATTTACTTGAATTACTCATTTTTTCCTGCTTTTTCTTCTGTGCCTTTTTACAATAGAGTTGGATTGTTTGTGTCTTCAAGTGTCCAGAAGCATCAGGTTTTGAGTGGAATCTAAAGCATGTCCATTTGTTTCAACTGGTTAGGCTGTAAAATACCTCATGCAGTGCTTGAAATTATACAGAAAAGTTTTAGACAAGAAACGAGCATTTATGTGTACAAAAAAACTTGCTCCCAACCCTCAAAAAGTTGTATTGGAAATTCACAGTAGTAATTAAACATTCTCTTCTATCTTCAGACCTAACTTACAGACAGAATCTGCTTTCATACTAAAGTGTTAGTTTTGTTCATTTTAAGGGCTTGGCATATGCTGTACTAATGCTAGAATATTTCCAATCATAAAAATGTCTTCAAAGAAATGAAAGAGAGTCCTGTTAGCTGTGAGGTTTATCTTCTTCTCTGGCTAATGTCCTCAGGAGCTGGCAAAACCAGGAGTTGTTTTAGAGAGGCAGGTGGGAGGGAAGGGGAAGTCATTCAGGGTGGACACCCTGAGAGAGACTGAACACTGGGCAGGTTCAAGATTTCGTGTTTGACACTGTTGTCTGATTGTTGCCTCAGGACTGCAAAGTTGGGGCACAACTTGCAAGGCACAGATCTATTTTGAGCTTTACACTTGGCTGTCAGGTGTATCACCCGGAACATATTATGGCATGTCAGTATTTCTCATTAAAAGGGATCTTGGAATCTCTGTAAACTTCAATTGCTTTATTTTCAGTAGGAACCAAATTTATACTTAAACCCTGATGATGAGGAGCAGCAGCCAAGCAATGTAGCAAAGATGATTATTTTCCTGATCAAAGAGTTACTACCATGCTTTTGAACAATATGTCACTGAAGGTACATATCAGGGGAGGGAAAGGGGGAGCAAATGTAGTGAGATACACAAAATTGAAGAAGCAAGAGTGGTTATGATTTAGATTTTTTTATTATTATTATTTCTATCCAGGCAAACACTTTAAGGTCAATTTTAATACATGCTGAAGGCAGGGAGCATTTTCTATTCTGTGAATGTTTAAGGCATTTTATTAGCTACTCCCCTTCTCTGGGCTTTTCTTCCTTTTGATGTTAAAACAGGAACACATCTTTTGGAAGCCGGTTCACAGTGTGTCTTGGTGGGATGGAGATGAGCCTGTGCTTCTCTCCAGCAGATTTACACTGTGCTCATGTCACTGCACTTGACAGGAGCACACCTGGATACCTCGTTTTTCTGGGATCATCTGTCTCCTGTGTGCTTCAGAAGCCATGAATTATTCATGTCCTCTTAGAATAGGCCTCTGGATTTCCTGTGCTAGACCCTCAATATTATGGATTTTAAAGTTTGAAATGTAATTTTAGGAATTTTGTCATGTCACATATACAAGTATTTTTCTGTGGTGGAGTTTAACCCTTTACATGCATGAACTGGTTTTTTTTCCTCCTCCCAGGAAATCCCTTCTTGGTTACTATAATTTCCATTGGATTTATTTGAAGGATGTTGATTGTTAACAGTGGGATCATTTAGAATTTAGTCTACATAAAAACATCTGCTTATCATTTGTGTAACATCTGTGCTGTATGACTGTGATGGGGTTTTATGATGACTTTTGAACAATTCTTTTTATTTGTGCTTTGCTATTTTTTCCACTTCTCATACTTTTCCCAGTAAGACCATTTTTAGATTTTCTGTGTGATAGGATCTGTAATATTACAAAATCTCTCTGAAAGATAGCCCTTAATCCTCATGTCCCTTTATTCCAAAGCTATATGTATTACTGTAACTCAGCAGTAAGTACAATTCAGCTGGCCTAGTGTCCAGCTGCTGCTCTCAGTCTCAAATCCCCCTGCCTCACATGACACTAAGCTGTCATTTTAATCCCTGCCGTAATGAAGCCCACACATACAGGGTGAATGGAATGATATTGTAAAAAAGGTTTGAAATATTCCAGCAGAACAGTTTTCTGCTGGGAATGGCTGGGGTTCCTTGAGAGTTTCAGAAACTTTTCAGTCTTTAATGAAGAACTTGCTTACAACAATTTCTGGTATGAAAGAGTTTCTTTGGAGTACTTTGCTGGATATTGTATTAGACTGGAGACCTTCTATCTGTCCAAGCAATGCAAAAAGGCTGAATTTCATTTGGCCACACAAACTCAGGGGAAGGGGGGAAGACAAAACTTCTGTATCCTGAGAAAAAATTCCTATGAAACAAGGATACAGTCCCGGACTGTGTATGCTGAAGGAATGCATGTGTCATCCACATCATGTTCTCAGCCCCTTGACTGAGTTGTGGGGACATGATCAGAATGTTCATTTAATGAAGTGTGAGTAATGGAGGTAATTTTTATAATTTAGCGGTGGAAATTCTCTCTGGTTTAGGCCGTCTTTCATCCTATTTATTTCTATCTTTCACTTTTCATCCAATTTTATACGCTTTCAGGTGCTGCTGCCTTCAGGACATAGTGACTCAATACTACAAATTAGGTGTTTAACAAGAGAATCTAATTTACGGTGTAGAGCAGCATTTAGGGAGAATTCCCAAATTAAATTTCATTATCATTCTGCACAGAGACCTGGTGAAGTATTCCTACCTCTGGGAATGGAAAGCAGCAGAGTGTGTGCACACAGAGAATGCTGGGAGAAGCCTTTCCTGCCTTTAGAGCACAAGGATTTGCAGAGTCTGCTTTTCCCATCACACTAGAATGGCAAGACTCTTAAAAGCAGTAATTGAGCAACAGGTTGAGAACAGTGGGAACTGAATTTTTGCTTTTTCATCTCTCTGTCTCTCTCCCACACAGCTAAGGTGTGGGATTTATTGCTGTGGAAGGCTGCAGAAGACAAATTCTAGATGGACTTAAAAAGTAACTGAGAGGAATCACATAGACAGCACAAAGGTTTTTGGTACAGAGTGCCAAGGGCACAGGGAGTCCTTTCACTGCAGGCACTGGGGGCATTTGGATGGAAGGGAGAGGCTGTTTAAGCGTACTCTGCTCTTAAATCCTTTTGATAATCTTTGCTGCTATCCAATAGGTGAGGTGGAATGGACTTTGTCTAACTGTAGATGTCTATAATACACGTCCATATCTCCCAGGTAGATGCATCAGGGTCCCAGTTATTGGAGAGAAATAAGCCTTTCAAAGACACTTCTAGGAAATGACTCATTTTATGTCTGGCCATTCACATAAGAGATGGACTCGATGATCCCTGTGGGTCCTTTCCAACTGACAATGTGCTGTGATCCTGTGATATTCTGTGATGCTAGGCTGAAATAATGAAGGTTTGTTTGTGAAGGCAACTCAGATGACTACGTCAAATATGCAGTTACAAAGTGTGATTATTCCTGAGGAGGCTCTGCTTGTTCCTCTCCACTGGCTAAAAATGGAGCCTTGGGTGAAAATCAGAAATGGATGCTGGCCTGCATTTAGTCACATCACTCCCAGTGTTTGTGTGGCTCTGTATTTGAAAGAGTTTGGATTGTGATTAATTTCCAACTAGACCTTGTTTCCTATTATTAAAACAAAACAAAAAACCAAACCAAACCAAAAAAAAAAACAAAAAAACACACCAAAAAGCAGAACACAACAAAGTCTTTGGTCAAAAGAGAGTGAAGAACAGGTTTTAATATAGGAGGAAAAAAGAGCCTGCATATCATTTGCTCTTGTGAATGAGAGATGACATTTGAAGTTTAAAAGGAAGAGAAATTAAGTGTATCAATCCCAGTATCGAAAGTCTGCATCATGCAAATTCATTTCTTATAGGTGTGGTTACCTAAATCCCAAGCTGTTACTGGGGAAAGGAGATTGTGAGAGACTCCCTAGGTCCACAGCAGATAAAGCCATTTATGGCTGTATATGATTTTATGCTTATTTCAGCTGTCAAAATTCAACATGCGAAAGGAAAAGGCTCAAGTACATACAGCACATGTGTGGTACTCCCTGGAGGATTTTGTGTTCATAAAGCAATGAATGGTTTGCATTCAAACTCAAAAATGTATACAATCCAGACTTTTTTGCCTCTTACATCTAAGCATTGTTAGAAAAGCTACTGAACATAAACAGTTCTTCTGGCAGAAACTCTTACAAACAGCACAATTCACTGCATCCAAAATAGGTAGAGGATCTTTAAAGCATTCTTTGTGAGGGAAAGGGCTGTAGCAAATAGGCATGATTCCAAACATTCAGTTCCAGCAGCGTTAGGAAGCCTAACATTCAACTTAGAACATCAGATTAATTAAGCAGGAAAGCTAGGATGGTAAAAAGAAACAAACATTGTTAGCAGTTTATGTAGCAGTGAAGACAAACCTCATGAACTTCACTGTTAATGTCACCAGATTGCAGTAAGGTAGGGAAAAAAGTATTTAAGAACTTCATAAAATGTGTTGACAAAATTTAAGCAATAAAGTAGTGATTCTGTCTTAGATTTAACATAGTAATACTTGACAAAAAGAGAGGGAAAAATCAAAGTGTTTATAGAACCAAGGAACATATATGGACACAATAAAAATATTTTCAATTTATACTAAAATTAAAAATACCACATAGAATAGCAAGTTAATGCACTTATTCTTAATAGGAATTGAGCTAGATGGCAAAGCAACTTTAGGTCTCACACAAACCTTTATGCATAAGGTGACTATCAACCTCAGGCAAGTTTCTTTATTCAGATCTCATGTCAGTCCTCCCTAGTGTGATCTTAGACCAGCAAAAAATACCTTACTAATCTCACAAAAACATTTACTCCTAGAATTTCCGGCATAAATTTTGACCAGGCATAAGCAATTTTAAGGCAGTATCATTAATTTTTATTTTCCTTAAAACAAATTCCAAAGTTAGCTGAAACTAACAGTTAATTTTTATGTATTTCGGCCAAATGAAAAAAACAGCCCAGTGTATAATGGGAATATAGACAGACATTGAAAAGAAATCTAGCCATTTTCATAATACAATTAGTGTTAGAAGAAGTATATAATAAATCAGAGGAGAAAGTCAATGCAAGAAAGACAAATGGGCAAAAACATAGAGTATGCTTTGAAATAAATCCAGTTTTTTGATATTTGTTATCTGAGGAAATAAATGCTGCATTTTACGGTACCAAAAAATTAATTAGAAGTAATCCTTTCAGTCATCTATAAACTACAGCATGACCTTTAGCAATGGTTATAACTGATCCACACCTGAGTTTGTTTAAGCCAAAAAAAGGAGTTTTGCTGACTTGAATCAACTCTGGGCCAGGCCTCAGCTGCTTCTGCTGGAGAACAGCTCTGTGCCACAGGTGGAGGCAAACATGGAAAGTTTAGCTCTTGATGGAACCTTTTGTAGCTGAAATCCAGACTAAATCCCATGTTAAACTTCATTTACAGATTTTATTTTATGAACCAGAGCTCAAGCTGCGTAAATCAGTTTTTTATTCTGCAAAACGGAAACCTTGTTGCCAAAAATTAAACTGACTACAGAGTTCTAGGTTTTACAGCTGGATTGGACAACTGACCAAGAACAGAACTGGAGGATCTTCAGTTTATTAATGATTTAGTTCTTTCTTATTCCAGCTTATTACAAAATTGTATTCCTCCTGATTCAGAGCTCCAGGATGGCAGTGTAATGTGGGATTTCTTCATAGTTTATTTTTAAAACAAATCTTTATTTTAAAAAGTGAATGCTGACTGTCTTGGGGAAGAATGACTTCAGTCAGGTGGACACTGATTTCTTCACCAGCTTTTGTCAATTTTTACTGAATTTCATTCTTGCTACCATATGCAATTTGTAATTAATGCTAGTTTTTGTTACTGTAGCAAGAAAAATAACGGGTTTTGCTTAAAGTGATAAATAAATATTAGGATATCAAAGGAAATGTAAGCTTTGTGGTGTTAAATTATAACTTAAGAAATTATTTTACATTTCATTTATTTTTCATAATTGTAATAAATTGCTATATATTTTTTAGCAGTAAGGACCAAATTAAAAGGAAATACTTACATAGAATTTCAAGGAGTAGAATGAAAGACTGAGAAAAAAAGAAGGAAAATCCCTTATGATTAATTATTGGCTGTACAGTGGAAGAGAAAGCAGAAGGTGTAGCTTTATATATTTCAGCGGTATAGAACATCTTGTAACAGATTTTTTTGCACGGGTAAAGGTTTGACAGCACTGTGCAGACAGCCTTTCTTATTTTTGTTCTGCAAGAAGCTGATCATGCAGTTTTGTAAAGTGGTTCCCACAGCATCAAGGGGAGTTGTGCCTGGATAAAGATGGAAAGATCAGTTATTGTGCTGGGAGATAAGTGGTATATTTTAAACTGACTTCATCCTCAACAATTTTAAACACAAAGTTTTAAACCTTTTGCACTCAAGAAGCAAAATTACTGATATAAGAAGTAGCTCTGCCTAGCTACCTTTCAAAGAGAGTCAATGTTACCTGTGAATGTTTTATGGAACTTTATTTTTTATTTCATTACTAATAAAAATGCATTGTGTAGATTAATTTCCAAGTGGATCTGAAAGGACTGGGTGAACTTAGCAGTTACCACAAAAAAAAGGCTGATTATTGATTGAGGGTCTCATCGGTTTGGCTGTTAATTAATTGCACTTGTGGTATAATACAGCTATCCCAAGTATGTTCTAACAAGGAGAAACAAAATGAAAAATCGAAAAAAAATCTAAGTTAAACTGTTGGTGATGTCCTTACTCTATTCATGTGTCTGTTTGACTGTAATGAATATCTTTGTGTCACTCCTGTGTGTATCTCAGCCTTGGAGGTGAAGGTTTTACTTAGTGAAATTGGCAACAGTGAAAAGTTCACTTTTGCCTTCCCCAATTTTTTTTTTAAAAGTTGTTTTTGTAAAAAAGGCCAGTTAAATGAAATTGAAGCCAAGTTTTCACCAACTTTTTAATCTTTCATAAAATCAATTGAAATAATTGGACTAAGTAATAATGATACATTTAATTTGAAATATTTTTAGATTACCCATAATTGATTTCAAGACATTGACTGATTGCTGTAAAAGCTTGGTTTTTAGCAGCTGACAAGCTGATGACAAGCATTAATGGATTTGCAATAAAGAATTGGAATTGGAGCAGGAATTTTGTCAGAAGAAAATGCATGTTTCTGTTATAAAAATGCATGACAGCGAAGATGGATGCTACATCACTGAGAACACCCTGAAAACTAAGTTTGAAACTTTTTGGTAGAAATTACTGGCCTATAAATGCAACCATTTCTTATTGGCATAGTTTTCTCAGGCTTGACTTCCATTAAAGTTGCCTTTTTTGTAGCTACCTTCCACTGGTGAATTCCAGTCAGATGGGGCTTAGACACCTGAGGAACTGTCAAATGCTGACATTCAGAGAGACTAAATCCATTTCACTTCTTTGTCTAGAAGTTCGGTTATCTTCTCAGAAGAGGATATCAGGTTAATCTAGTGCAATCTTCTTTTCACAAACTCATGATTCATTTTGTTCCATTTTCCATCTACCTTTATATTTGAAAGCCTCTAACTAAGGCTATATAACAAAACAAATTCAATGAGAAAAATGAAGTGGAGAAATAACTTCAGATAGTACTGTATCTGTAACTGATATATAATCAGCTGCTGTAAATTCAGGCTTTTTTTAGATCTATGTCACATCTGATATACACTTTAATAGTTTAAGGTATAACTTTAATCTCACATTTGCTACAATTGCTGTGATATACAGAGCATATAGAGAAGCTGAGTTTACAGAATCACAGAATTGTTAGAGCTGTAAGGGACCTCTGGAGATTACCCAGTCCAAGCTCCTAGCAAAGGCAGGGTGAACTAGAGCAGGTGACACAGGAATGCATCCAGATGGGTTTGTAATGGCTCGGGAGAGGGAGACTCCATTACCTCCCTGGGCAGCCTCTTTCAGTGCCCTGCCACCATCAATACAACAAGGTTCTTCCTCATGTTGAGGTAGAACTCCTTGTGTTTTAGTTTATGGCTCCTCCTCAAGAAGAGTCTGGCACATCCTCTTGGCGCCACCTTTGTGATATTTATATGCACTGATGAGATCCCCTCTGAGTCTCCTCCCACACTGAACATGCCCAGCTCCTGCAGTCTCTCCTCACCTGAGAGATGCTCCAGACCCCTCCTCATCGTTGTGGCCTCTGCTGGACCCTCCCCAATAGCTCCATGTCTCTCCTGTGCCAAGGAGCCCGGAGCTGGACACAGCTCTCCAGGCGTGGCCTCTCTAGGGCCGAGCAGAGGGGAAGGATCCCCTCCCTGGCCTGCTGCCCCACTCTTCCCAGAGCACCCCCTGATCCCCTGGCTCTCCTGGCTGCAGGGACACACTGGCAGTTCATGGTCAATTTGTCATCCACCAAGACTTGCAGCTCCTTCTCTGCAGAGCTGCTCTCCAACAGACCAGCCCCTGAGCTGTGCTGGTACTTGGGGCTGTTCCTCCCCACGTGCAGGACCCTACTCTTGTTGAACTTCATTAGGTTTCTCTCCACCCACCTCTGCAGCCTATGAAGATCCCACTGAACAGCAGCACAGTTAACAGTGTTCTCTCTCTCCTCTTAATAAGTTGGATATGAGGGGTTTTAAAGATTTTACATTGGTTTTTGTCTCAAGAAGGTAAATCTGCTATATAGTAACTTGTCCATCTTTATTTTTATCACTCACACAGTGCTGATAAGAATCTTCTTGTCAGTAAGTGTAGTCTTAGAATATTTGTCATACCTGTGATCAGTAAGTCACTCCTAATATGACTCCTATCAAGTGGATATCAAGCAAATATAATTAAATATGAAATATTAAGAATGTTTAGAAAGATGAAAATTAAGCAATCAGAAAATGCCTCACAGATTTTTAACAGTGAAGCAAATCACAAAATCATCTAGGCTGCAAAACTCTCTGTTCTGGCTCTGGCTGGGGTAAAGTCAATTTTCTTCACAGTGGCTCGTATGGGGCTGTGATTTGGATTTGTACTGAAAACAGAGCTGATAATGTGAAATGGTTTTGTTATGGGCCTCTCCAAGAAAGACATTGAGCTGCTGGCTCATGTCCTGAGAATGGCAATGAAGCTGGTGAAAGGTCACACGAAGAGCAGCTGAGGAAATTGGGGGTTTTCAGCTAGAGAAGAGGAAGGCCACTGGTGTCCATCTGGCAGCTGGAGGTGACTCCATTCCTCGGTCCTTCTGGGGCTTCCTTATCCTTCAGGACTGCCTCCCAAGGCACTCTGTCAACCAGGCTCTTAAACAGCCAAAGTCTGCTCTCTCTAAGGTATCAGTTTTGCTGACCCTATAATATCCTGTTTGCTGTTTCCAAAACAATCACCACACCACCCAGCAGTCCCTCTCTGTTTCCAAGCAACGTGTCCAGCAGAGCACCTTCCCTAGCTGACTCCCTCACGGGCTGTATCAGGAAGTTCTTTTCCACACAGCCTGGGAAGTCCTAGACTGCTTCCTCTCTGCTGTGTGTCTGTATTTTTATAGATGGATAGGAAATTTTAGTCCCTCATGAGAACAAAGGTTAGCAATTCTGAGACTTCTCTCAGCTGCTTATAGTGTAGTTCATCTGCCTATTCATCCCTTGTGGGTGGTCTATAACAGACTCATGCCAGGACATCTGCCTTGGTGGCCTTCTCCTGATTCCTACCCATAAACCATCCTCCAGCACTAGACAGTGACAACACTGTCAGTTATGTTTAAAAATATTGATGCAGAGATTTGCTGATTAAAAAAAAAAAAAAAAAAAGAAAAAGAAAGACACTATAACAACATTAGCCCAAAGAAAGTGCTTTGTGGGAAAAAACAAAAACCAACACCAAGATTTGTGGAGGTACAACTGTTTCAATGAGGCTTGAGAGATGAGACAGCTTCCAAGTTCCAGGGGGATACAGTCTCTACCCAAAAGGAGAAAACAAAATATGTTTGATTTAACCAAACCTTTTCATTTTGATATTTCTACATATTGTTGTTTTGCAAAAATCAATTAGGAAGAGAATGGTTAAATTCCAAGGAAAATGTAAATGCTACCCCTCTGTTCTCTACATCAGTAAGCAGCCAGGTTACACAGAGAGGAAGAGGAGGTTTCCCCTGTTCTTGTTCTTTAAGGCAAGTTATTGAAAGTCGGTTAACGCTCAGAGTCTGCCAAAGGTACTTACAAAACCTGTGTAATATATGCCTTAATTTGATAGCTGTAAGTACCTATTTTTTTTCTTTTTTCTTTTCTTTTTTCTTTTCTTTTTTCTTTTCTTTTTTTTTTTTGTCATTTTCTTCTGTGGTCAATACTTGATAGCTCTTGGGAAAAGAGAAGCTCTTAGATGCTAATAGTCTTTAATGCTTGGCGTATTTATTTCTGTAAGAGCTGTCTTGAAATGGGTGGGATTTTTGACAGCTACAGTACACTAAGCATTGATCTACTTAAAAGGGCATCATTTGGTATTCTCAGAGATCTTTGAGGAAGTTTGTTTCTAGTTAAAATGACATTCTCCCTTCCATTTGCCATTCTATATAAGTGTAGCACAAAGCGCTGTGTACAGAGTACAAGTACATAGCTGAGCCTTTGTTTCATGGAGAGTGATAACCTGCAGTTCTTGTACAAGTTGGAAGGCAAGGGATATGCTGAAATGGGTAAGAGGGACAAAAAAAAATCCTATTTCTTTAATTAGGGGAAGCTGTGCAATTCATTCGTTTGCCTGGGTGCTCTGATGTTGTTACAATTTTGGGTAAGACAAGAATGTGAGTGCGAGTGCAGTAATGATCAATTCCTGTCCCCACTAACTTAGAACATTCCCCCTTTCCTCTGAAGTCACTCATATCTACGCTGCCTACAGCACAGCACAGGTGTGAAATAAGGAAACATGAAATCGGGTATTTTTCACAGCTGGCAGGGCCACGGACTTGCCCCCTGCTCCCAGGTCACTCCCCCTCTCCCCAGCACCTGCCTGCTGAGTGGGCAGCCAAATGCCATCCCTCCTCAGCAAGGGAAAAAGGAGCTGCTCAAGAGTGGAATGGAGAAGCAGAGAACAAAAGGAAGAGAAGAGAAGAGAAAGAGCTCTATTTTATTAATTTTCAGTGCAGTTTTCAAGCAGAAAGTTCAACCCAAGGAGTTGGTTGGAGCAGTCTGTCAACATTGCAGCAGTTGTGATTGGAAACTTTCTTTACACCTTTTGACCTAGTTACTAGTGAAGATTTATGTGTCCATTCACAGCTACAATCTCATCTTGCTTTTAAAGAATAAAATGCAAGATTGCCCTCTTTACTTTTAGACATTCTTGTTATTGTCGATCAATGAAAAAGCTAAAAAAAAAGAAGTTCTGAAATATTTGTGTATGATTAACAATTTATCAAGTTGTCATATAGCTACCTCTGTTTGTTTTCTACTTGGTTAAGGGTTTGCAGAACTGCCTGTAGGGCTGGAGAGAGAAGTATTAACAGTTCCTACCTTCAAAAAAACTCTACCAAACAAAAAACCAGCTGTAAGCATGTCTTAAATCCCAAGAGTACAATTATGTACACATATATTCTAGTTTAAGCTCAAAATGGCTATGAAACTGAAGCTCCTTCTGTTAGTTGTTTATTTTGCTGTATCTTAATTGTACTGTATGTGCAGAAGTTATCTCAGCAGTCACATTTAGTGAGACATTAGCGCATTTCATAGAGGATTAATAAAGATACATCCAAGAGTAGATACTTTTGACAATTACAGTATTAGCAGAAAAACTCTATAAAAAAAGAATGTCTTGTAACAAAGTTTTAGGCTTATGATGTTTGGCTCTCTGTCTATTTTCAAATATGCTTACTCCAGTTGATAACTCCAAAATGCTGCTTTTTAATCTAGACTTCTGTCAAAAAAAGTAAGACTTCGTTAATTAGGGTAAAATTCAACTGGAAGATCAAATGGACCTCTGTCAGTCTTAGGCTATTTAGAAATTACATAACGACTATTCTGTTAATTCATTGAATATGCAGAGGAGTAAAGACAAGAACCAAGGTCAAGTGAAAACTGCAATGGAGCGGATTCCTCAGGGTTCAAAGGGACCATTAAGATCAGCCTGACTTTTCTCTAACAATTCCTGTAGCTCTGGTACCGCACACATAGTCTTGACTTACAACTTCTCTTTCAGGAATCAGTCAGATCATGACTTCAAAATCTGAAGAGGACACCAGAAACAGAAATATTTCTTTGAAATTATTCATACTTAAAATTTTATAGTTGCTATTCGGAACAGGTCCAGCTTCCTCTTGCTATCATTATAGACTTTCTTTTGCTGTATTGATGGCTGCTTGATTTCTTTCAACATGGTTCTTTTCAGACAGTAATTTCCTGTTAACCTGGATAAAATAGTAAGCAATCAAAAATGGTCAAAATAAAACACGTTTCCAACTTTGTCTATTGCAATTGAGGAGGTCTAGCTAAACCAGAAGGGTTACAGCATAGGATCAAAGTCTCAATGATTGTGAAAATGATAGAACTCATTACTATGTGCATAATTCCTTAGTTTAAATTTATTTTTAAAGATAAGTAGTATTCAAGAAATTGGAATTAAACATTCCTGAATCATAGAATGGTTAAGGCTGGAAAAGATCTTCAAGATTATCAAGACCAATCCTCAAACTAGGACCACCACCACATTTACCATTAAACCATGTCCCTAAGTGCCATAGTCACATATTTTCTGAACAGTCCCATCGATGGTGACTCTGCCACTCCCCTGGAAAATCAAATCCAGTGCTTTACAAACCTTTCTGGGAAGAAATGTTTCCTAACATCCAATCTAAACGCTCCCTAGTACAGGTTGCAGCTGTTTGCTCTTATCCTGTCACTTGTTGCCTGAGAGAAAAGACCAATTCCCACCTCACTACAACCCCCTGAGCCTCCTTTCCCCCAGGCTGAACAACCTCAGCTGCTCATCAGGTGTGTGCTTCAGACCCTTGCCCAGCTTCACTGCCATTCTCTGGACAGGCTCCAGTACCTCAATATCTTTCTTGTAGCGAGAGGCCCAAAACTGAGCCCAGTATTGAAGTTGCAGCCTCTGCATTATAAAAAATAGCTGCTCCCATCCTTTGGATAGCAAAAAAACACCCCAAACAACAACAGCAACAAACCAACAAACTAAAACAAAAGCAAGATGAAAAAACACCCTTCATAATGCAGATGACCTTCTGGTTATGTTCTTTCATGAACTCTTCTGAGCGTGGATTCAGGTCCAGTGTCTGCATATGTAATTGCAACCGAAGTGATGAGGGTTTTGTGTATTTTTCAGTCCATGTCTTAGATGTTATGTCAGTTTGTGTTATCACTCTGAACATTTGCTACTTTCTTTCTGCATGCAGACTCAGGAGTGTTTAATTAATTGGGTTCAAAACAACAGATCTCTGACAAGCATTATAGAAGAAATTATTGTGTAATTCCTGTGACATTTTGAAGGTTGGGAGTAAGGGAGGAGAGCAGTAAGTAGGGACAGTATTAAACACCATAACTCATTCTGTTTGGAAACCTCATATTTATTGGTCTGTCAAGCAATTACCAGCAAGTCCAAGAGAGCAATTCAATTTGCACTGATCTTAATGGTCAGTATAATTGAATTAGGCCTTATCAGTGAGATATATGTTAAGAAGGTTTTGGTTTACTGCAGACTAGAACTCCTGCTGCAAATATGACCGTGTATGGTTTCAAAGATGAGCAATCTGGGGCTTCACACCTGAGAGAGATAATATGGAATAAAATGGTCAGGACAAACTGTGATTTAGTACCAAACAAGTGCTCCAGAATAGGTCAGTAATGTGCTGATGGAGATGTCCTACTCACTACTTTTTGTGAGTCTTTAATTTTGCTTTTGGAGATACTTTCGGTTTTATTTTGGTTTTGTTTTTTATGTTTTGGTTATGGTTTAATTTTGCTTTTTTGCACTCTTGGCACAGTTGTGGGACCAGTCATGGCACTAGTCAAGGAAAACCAGAATATATACTGAAGCAAACACACATTTCCTAGATGCAGATATTATTTCCTGTTACAATAGTATTTTTTTTCCTTCTTTAATAAGTGAGTTTGACCAAATAAGCCTTACCAAAAACTGAATATAAATGTTAGCTCTAATTGTCTTGTAGACAGCATCATTTTTATTAGGGCAGAAGCACACCATACAATGGGAATATAAAATAAACATGATTTTCAGGCAGATGAATCAGAAGACTAGGAGAATAAACAAAGACCAAAAGTCAGGAAGGGAATTAAGGACTCTGTATTTCTAAGGACATACAGAAAAAAAGAAGTTATATGCTGAATTTTAGGGGGAAAATAATATGCTTTTCTTGAGTCAGTTGTACTGGATTTGCAACTTGCTTCTTTCCTGAGAGATGTGGGGAGTTCTGGAAAAGGGGGCCCAGCCATCAAGGCTTCCCAAGGATGTGTGCAGCGCAAGCCCATCTTTGTGAGGGGTCTGGCTTAACGCTTACCTTGCCGAAGCCATTCAGTTGAAATCAAATCCTGGCACAGTCTGAGAGTGCTCAAAACCCGTTTTCCTGGTTGCTGCTACAGGACACTGGACAGAGGAAGGCAGCAGAGGGTCAGCGTGTGAAGGACGGGGCGGCACAAACTCCGCGAGGCGTGCAGAGGCCGAGGTGTTGGCCTCACTTGGAAGCGGCCACAGATGCTTCCCTACAGCACTGAAAGGGAAAAATAAATGTAACAGGATCAAAAGTTAAGGAAGGAAATGAGGTGCAGGAGAAGAGAGTGACAATAGGGACTGCCCTTCAGAAGTCTGGGGATCTCTGCCAGACGTCACAACAGAAAAGCCTCACAAGAGAAAGCAGGGGCTGGAATACTTTGTGGAACTCTTAAAATATATCTTTCCTAATTGTGACGTTATCCAAACTCCAGAGAAACATCATTTTCCAGACAGTCGTGATTACAAATCCCAGTGAAACTGCAGTTTATACAATTATCAGAAGTCATTATATCCAGCAAACAGCATTTGGATCTCAAGATTTTCTGACAGATTTCTGTAGATGAGGTTGACTTCTTTGGTAGTTCATTACCCTGGGAAGTCTGATTGGTCTTTGAGAGAGGGTTTGCATGAAGATAAGGATTTAATAAGGTTTCTTTTACTTTATCACAATGCCAGCTGAAAATTGGACAAGCTTCAGTACGTTATGCTATATCTGATAATATCTTCAGTGCCTATGTGTGCAGTTTATATTCTGTATGTATGGTCTTCCAGGGCAGAAACTGCTTTTTGTCTCCATTCAAGCAAGTAGTCATCACACTGCTACAGTAACAGCAGTCCTTGAATAATGTTGAGAAACTGAGTCAGAATGCATATCATTATAATGGTGAAGTAATTTTGGAAGGAATTAGCATCTAACACATCTTTATTGCACCTTAAATTTTAATTATATTACTCAGGGAAACATCCCTGATTCCACAGATTTATTTCTCATGGATCTATACACTACTTTTCAACAGATTACAGTGGGCAGTGCAGTAATGGCTCACTGACACATAACACCTGTCATCATCCAACTCAGGATGGATAAAAACCTTTCCAACAGATAGGTTAGCTTTATTAAAAGTGTGTGGCAAAACTTACACCTTTGATTTCCTTACCTAATGAGGCAGTCCTTTACTATCTCAAACAAGACATTAGACTGAATAGACACATTTGGGTTAACCTTACATAGAATATCATCAAGTAGTCCAAGCTGTGAATGTATAAAGGAATTGAAAATAGAAATATTGCAGCCACTTGATGTAAGGAGATATATTTTTGCCTCATTTGAGATGTTTTCAGGCCTGGAAGTATGATACTAATGTAATGATCTTTTTCTCCTCTCATACCTTCCTTTTTTGGGAAAAAAAAAAAAGACAAAATATCATTATAACTAGGCTTTTAAGAAAACACTTTTAAAAGCTGTGTGATTGCTTGCTAGGCTGTTATCACTTGAAAACACTGGCAAGGAAAAGGGTGAGACAGAAATACCAAAATGGGGGAGCAGGTTGATGAAAAAATTGGTCAAAAATATATACACACCTACTCCAAACCTTGAAATAAAAGAATATATTAAAATTCTGTATACCTACACACACTCTATATATTTGAAGTATTCAAAAGTGTGAGGAAATACATGATAAGACAGAAAAGGTTTGTGTGTCTACATTTATAGGAAAATAAAGGGACATGCTCAGAGTATTCAGTAAAGCCTCTTAAGCCCAGCAAGAATGAACAGCTATGTCCCTCCATAATGTGACACTAACTAGAGTAGATGATGACTTTACATCTTGAAGCAAAATCAATTTCTAGTGAAGTTTTGCCTTTGACCTCAGTAAAATCAGGATTTTGCCTGTTTTATGAAATTATTCTTTCTGAAAGCCTTTTTGGTTTTCTTTGAGGTATGTTTTTTTTGTTTGTTTGTTTTTGTTATTTTTCCCTCTAGCTATTATTTTTATAATCCCAGATTATCAAATGTCATTCTAGTGAGGAAAACATGTATCTGTGCATAAAGCTCATTCAGTAGTAACAGCTCTCAGCTGCAGAACAGCATAGCAGGTTTCCTCAGAGAAGGCTCCCTCTCAACAAGCAGTTGGTGAGGACTACTTATACTCTGTGTACAAACTCTGGGTTTTTTTAATCTTTCAAAAACATGAAAGTATCTCTCTTGTGTTCCAAATTATTTAGGCAGACAAAGATAAACAAGGTCTGTGCTCTGATACCAAACCACCCACATGGCATTTACTTTTCACTGGCTGCATTCCCAGCTTCTGATTCCTCAGTGGATATATAGCACAGGTGCTCCGTATAACACTCTCCTTCCCCGTGTCAACCCCTTTTGGCAGTGGGGGATAGAGAAGCTTTGGCAATGTGGGAAGAAGGAGGAGACTATGGTGGGCAAGGTGAGAAGCTGGTGAAGGTGTTTAAGTAGGGCAGAATGGATGGCCCTTGAGAGCTCTGAGCAGATTTTCCAGCCCCTTGAGGTGGGTGGGTGTTGGAGAATGAGAGGTGGTGTCCCTAAGATACGACTCACCATAGTGACCTGTTGTTAGTGGGGTTCTGCAGGGCCCCATCCTCAGCCCTGTGCTCTTTAATAGCTTCATAGAGGCCTTGAACACAGGACTGGAAGGGACACTGAGCAAGTGATACAAAACTGGGAGGAGCTGTTCACTCCTTGAAGGCAGGGAGGCCCTGCAGAGAGACCTCGACAAATGAGAGGCCAGGGCAGTCACCAACCCTGTGAAATTCAACAAGGGGAAAGTGCTGGAATCTGCACCTGGGATGGGGCAACCCTGGCTGTACAGACAGACTGGGGAATGAGAGGCTGGAAAGCAGCGCCAGGGACAGGGACCTGGGGGTGCTGGTGGATGGAAAGTTGGATCTGAGCCAGCAGTGCCCTGGAGCCAGGAGGGCCAAGCGTGTCCTGGGGCACCAGGCCCAGCATGGCCAGCCGGGCAAGGGAGGGATTGTCCCCTCTGCTCTGGGCTGGGGCGGCCTCACCGCCAGGGCTGGGGCAGGTTTGGGTGCCACAGTACAAAAAAGACATTGAGCTGTTAAAGAACATCCAAAGGAGGCCATGAGGATGGTGAAGGTCCTTGAGGTTCATGAAGCCGTGAGAGGAGGGGCTGAGGTGCCTTGGTCTGTCCAGCCTGGAGGAGACTGAGGGGAGACCTCACTGCAGGTGCAGCTTCCTCCTGAGGGGAAGAGCAGGGGCAGACACTGATCTCTGCTCTGTGGTGACACTGACAGGACCCCAGGGAATGGCCTGAAGATGGGTCAGGGCATGTTTAGGTTGGATATTAGGAAAAGGCTCTTCCCCCAGAGGGTGGCTGGGCTCTAGAACAGGCTCCCCAGGGCAGTGGTCACAGCCTGACAGAGCTCCAGGAGTGTTTGGACAATGCTCTCAGGCACATGGTGTGATTCTTGGGGCTGTCCCATGCAGGGCCAGGAGCTGGACTCAGTGGATCTTGTGGGCCTCTTGCAACTCAGAACATGCTGTGATTCTAGGAGTCCCATATCGGGGAAGAGTCAGAAGCAAAGCTGTGGGCTATGATTTTAGACTTGTCTCACCAGATGAGGAACATTTCACACATGACATGAAGAGTTACAATCTTTAAGCAATCTTTAAAAATAAATTATCTCCTTTTACTTAAGAAAGCACTTAAGTTTTGAATAGCAATAATTTTGTTGAAGTTTAAGGGTACCTGAGCAGTTGTGCTTGGACATTTAGAGGTATTTTTGCTCATATCACCTAGTAATACTCCTCCTGTGGACTTAGGGGAAAAAGAAGAACAGAAATGATTTTGATAAATGCCAAGCGAACATAAAAGATGAAAATAACTGTTTCTCTTGAATTAGTATTTTGACGTAGTCTTTGCTACATGAGGCCTGTCCTTACGTGGCTGTGGGGCAGACGTGCAGAGGAGAGATGGAGACAACTGCCTTTTGCAGTGCATGTCTGCCCTACTGCAGAGTGATGGAATACAGTTAGATCAAGCAATGTTCTCTGGCTCATGCTAAACTCTTCTGTGCTCTCTAACCATTATTTTGTTATTAATTTATGTAACTGAGTGTGTTAGTTGGTTTTTTGCTGTCTTTTATTTCTTGATTGTTTTTCATGCTTATGTCACATTTGTCAAAGTTTTTAAGGCCTTGGGAGTAGACGTTGTGGTTGTGTATTTCTAGACTACCTTTTTCTCCAAGACATGGTTGCAACAGAGGTTTCCCTGTTATCAGAGTTACAATGAGTAAATAGCTATATTGTGGAAATGATTGTAGCAACCCTATTTCTAATTCCTTATTAACTTTACTGTGTTATGCTAGTGCTTGCTATCATATACATGTTCAGTCATGCACAGTTTCTGCTGAATTTTGTTTGAATAAGAGGAGAAAGAAAACACGACCTGTTCTGCTCATAAAGGAGTCTTGAAATAGCATTTCTGAGCCTTCCAGAAGTGTGGCAGCTCCATATTCTGGAGTGAGGTGTGCTCAGCTCTGCTGTAGGCATCGAGGCATTTCTCATGCTGTAAATGGCAAGGAGAACACATCTAGATGCTCTGTTATCTTCTGCATTCAATTTAAAAAGTTTTAGCTGTTGTCCTCCCATAACTGACTCAGTAGTTCTAGATGTTTAATCTAACAAGTTTAACTGAAAATTACTTTCAAGTAACCTTCTAGTCTGTTGTCATAGAGATGGTAAGTCTTGATTCAGCGTACAACCCTCAATAGGACATGAAATGACCTTAAGTTTCAGTTGACTGGATTGTTACAGTGAATGAAGAGATGCTGTTTCTTTGGATGACAAATACAAAGCTTTAGCTTTTGTTAGGAGACTGCTGTATAGCTTGTGATAATTTGTTTTAAAATGGGTGTGATGTCAAAGGAATACTAATTCATATTATTTTTTTGAATACAGATTCCAAGGTATATCATAACTCTACTTACACTGCTTACAAAAGACACTTTTGCTAAGCTATTAAATCACCAGGCTTTTGAGTTATTCACAGTGTTTAAATATGTACCACACTGTCCTGGAATGGAGTGGTCCTATGCATTACCTATCTCCACATCTCCTGCCTCTTTGGTGTCATGGTTTTATGTGGCTGTGTCTGACAGAGCACAGGTGCTCTACAGCCCTCTTAAAATTCTGGTGTAAATTGTCCCTTGATCCATGCTTTGCCCATTGCTTTCTCTCCACAAATGGTTTTAGACTATCCAGTTAACTACTAAAGGAAATTTTTAATAAATTCTGATATAGTCTCTAAACTGGGATTAGAAGAGATTTACAGGAGAATAACAGTTAATAATGTAATAATCAGGTTAACTGGAATAATCAGGACAAAAAGAGGAGGATTCTTTTGTCCATACCATCCTCCCCAACTTATTAAAATAAAATTAAAAAAACAAAACAACAAATAAATAAGCAAAACACAAACAACCCTTTCAGGTTTACAGCAAGCATGCTTGTTGAAAGACAGATTATGTTAAAGTTGGTTGTGGTAATATATGTTGTACTTATCCTTGCTGTCTTTCAGTTTACAAAAGAAGAAACAGGAGGGGAAGGAAATTGTACCTTTTCTACTTTATTTGGTGACTAGAGCTAGGGAAGAATATACTGCAGATGCATATATACTGTTACATTTGAAAGAGATACAGGCTGGTTTTAGGGAAAGGATACACACACACAAAAAAAGACTGCATTGAAAAGCAGTTCCTGCTGGATGAAGTAGGTAGCCTTTTTTTTTTCTTTTTTTTTCTTAGGGACTTTAAGCTTATTTGAATAGGATTGTAAAAGCAGGAAGCATAATCTCTCTCTCAGACAGACGAAGGCTGTACTCCAGTGCTCAGACGAGAAGCAGACAGAAACACAAGCGCTCCCAAAATGTTGCTCTCTTGCCCTGTGTCCCCGGAGTGCTGCTGCCCTGCTTCTGCAGCTTGTCCTCCAGAAATCCCGGGTGAGCGACGAGGGCCGCGCTGCTGGGGAGACTGAGATTACTGATTAGGAGCGAACATAATCAGGTAGATTGAGCCTGTGGAGGGAGAAACCATTGCAGCGGGGAGGGAGGGAGCGCAGCACACGCTGCCTGTGTACCTTGGGAGAGTCCCTCGCCGCTGTTTAAGAAAGCAAAATTGGCTGTAATTCTCCCGTCGGCTTCTGAGAAGGAGGTGCTCTTTCTGTGCCTGTGAAACTGGAGGGTGATTGCAGGCGTGCCTTACCTGCACCTGGCAATGAGTCTCCCTCCAGGTTTCTCCTACTTTGGAGAATGTGTTAGGGAGAAGTGCCCACGGGGAAATCCACTGACCGCTTCCCCGCGAAGGTAGCGAGACACCGCAGTGCCGGCAATGCCTGGGGATGCCTCGGGTGAGTACCGGCCGTAAATGAATGCGAGGAGTGTTCCAAAGAGTGAAGAGCAGCAGGAAGGCAACCCTCAGGACGGCATTTAGGTCAGTCGGCTGCCTGCCGGGGTCTGGGGCTGCTGGGCGCTGCTGCTGCCCTCGGGGGCTCGGGGAAGTTGCCCTGCCAGGGCTCCCAGTTTAACCGAGGGCGAACGGGGCTCCAGGGAGGCGGCTGAGCCCGACCCCGCCGGAGCGCCCGCGCCGTCCTGCCGGAGAGCCCTGCCTTGCATAACTTTTATTTTTAAATCTGGTCCAAACCTGCGTGGAGAGTATCAACAGGGTGTTAATAAAGGAAGGGAAACAAACAAACTTTTGTATGTAGCAAGTCTCCGATTAGGTTAAACAGATTTGTTCTTTTCTTTTTCTCCTCTCGGATGAAAAGTGAAGTGTGTTCGATGGCCATGCAAGAGGGTTGGCACAGTTATGGGCAATAGATGTTAGCTGATCAAAGGGGATTTAATTGTTTTGCTAAATGAACTTCTCATTATAAAGACAGTAGAAAGATGCAGAGTTTACTGCAAACAAATTTGGACGTGGTCAAATGAATTACTCAACTGATGATATAGAAATAGCTTGGAAACTGGGCCATCGGGCAAAAACAACCTTGCATTCAGTCTAGGATAATTGCATGGACATGTCTACAGAGGATTGCTACTGAGAAGTAGCTAAAGTAACTTCATATCTTTCAAGACTTTTGGAAATAGATCTTGAGAGACTTATTTGGCTCTATCTATGTAATACAATGCTCCACTTGAGAAAAAAAAATCTTATTTTCTGTTATAAATAGGTACCTTGATGCATTGTAACAAGTTTTATTCTATTCTTGCTCCTAAAAATGAAGGGGAAAATATGTATTTTCTCTGAAGCAAGCAATATTCTTTATGTCTCATGCAGGAGAAACCAGATTTTTGCAATGGTTCAAAGTTGAAATATCTTCAGGGTATTTCAAAATTAATTTTGTTTTCTCTTTCTATGTTTTGCATCCTTTCATAACTTGAAGGCATAAAATGATGGTCGCTCCATTATAAGAATGTGTAACATTTTCATATTGTCTGTTCTTATAAATCTGTCTTTATTGGGGTGATTAAAATACCATTTCCTGCTATTATAGAGTTTTAATTAATCTTGTCTCTTAAAGAAAACAAAAAAGTTTTGTTTCTATTTCAACATTTGTGCTTTATTCATAACACATATTTCTGTGGAAGCTACAGAGACCAGTTAATGGTTTATGAGTTCAAGCTGAGCTGAATATAGCCAAGCTCTGTCTTGCTTGACATTTCATCAAAAGCTTTGTTGATTTGCAGTGTTTATGGACATATTTATTGAACCTTCACAGCTTGAACTATGCCACCGAGCTTGTTGACATTGCTGAGTTTATCTCTTGGTACTTTCACAATCTCAGAAGAAAAGTTTAGAGCAAATGAGTTATAACAAACTTGTCACAGTTCATAAAATATGCAGTTAGGACAATGAAGTTGATCTTCTTGTTCATTGATCATGATACATTAGAGAAATCTGAGAAGGCAAACACAATCTCATCTGGGTAGGTGAGTGTGTGTCCTTTCCCTTTATGCTAAGATTTGGCTGTAACCTCTTAAGAGCTTTAAAAAATAGCTCATAAAAGAATAAATATTTTCTGTCCATGAGACTACTTGTATTTCAAAACAAAATCTGGCTGTTTTGCGGCATTATTGCATGTTTATTGTTCTTCTATATAGATCTTATTTTGTGAGGAGTGATATATCAAATGAGCAAACAGCAAATTGAATCAGGGGCTCATAAATACCATAAAAATCATTCAGCTTTTAACAGTGACAGCATCCCATGCTCTGTGCTACTCTTCAGAACATCCTGTCTGCACAACCTCTATTTTTAGCCAATAAGATATATCTTGCTATATAATCTACTACTGTTCCTGGATCAACAGTGCACATTATCATGGTTTCAGACACTTCTCTATGTAACTTGAACAGAAATAGATCAAAGGTAATGCAGCTGCCTGTGTCTCAGCAAAAGCAACAGAAATCTGTGCACTCTTTATTCAACAACAGTGAAATGGATGCTTTAAGAAGTTATGGATTTGTTTTTACTTTTCTTTTTTGGCTGCATGGGAAGTATTTTTCCCTTGTGAATATTTCCATAGCTGCTCTTAACTGGGTTGACATAGTTGTTCCTTCTCATTTTAGAACTCTGGGTATGCAACCAGTTATAAACATCCAAAAGGGAAACTGGATATTAAAAAAGAAGAGAATTTTTCCATGTAGTTGGATGGACTTTGATTGGGCTCTTGGTTCCTTTTTTAACAATGCATAAAGACTCCATGTTTTTCAAATGAAAAGTAATTGCTTATTGATTTTTGAATGCAAATTGTATTCTATGGTTTCAATAAGTAAAAAAAGGAAATATAAAAATATGCTTGGGGGAATATTTGCTTTGCCTAACTACTGCCGTGCTATGTAGCCTGCTGATATTACCTGGGTAGACTTACTAGGCTCAAATATCTAGGCAACAGAGAGCAATAAGCTCCTTCAGCCAGCAAGTCCAAGCAAGAAATCAGCATTGATATCTTGTTTCCTGAACTGCAGATGCATTAGCAGATTAGCCTCCTAACTTGAATAATTGAATTGGGAAGGTGAGAAGAGCCCCCATATATTTATTAGAATATTTGTGTGAATAAGTTCAAGGTGTTTCCGTCTGATTGAAACACGCTTGTGTAAGTAGTTACAGAAAATACCAATCAGCCCTTATGGTCACATACAACTCCTTAACTCTGTGGCAAATGAAACATATTTTGTAGAGGGCATTTAAATTAGTGAGAATTCATCATCAGAAATTCTGAAGTTGATTGTGTGCTGTGTGCATGGAAGGGTCAGTTGGGAGAATCTAAAGAAACACAGAACTGCATGAAATATCTAAAAGTATTTCAATGTATATTGTAGGATTGTATCTTTTATAATGATATTTCTTATTTACTTTCTATTTATGAGGGTGCTCTATTATTATGCCATTTGTCAGCCTTGTGGGTTTTATTAACTTTTTGTAAGAGTAGCAGCATCTTTTGGGCTATTTTCCTTTCCATGTAAGAATTCACCAAGCAGAAGCTGAAGCACGTGCTCTAAGTGTTGTCTGAGCTTACTCTTGAACAGTGCATTGGCCACAGTTGTCTATGTAAAAAGTTCTTAGTTTGTACTTGTCAGACTATAGGACCAGTGTTTCCTACCTGAAGTTGTGTTATGATCATGCTGGAGAGTATTGGGGTTAAGGGCAATATTAGATTCCCAATAAAATATCCAACAATCTTCTGAGAAAATATACTGTTAAGCACCTAGGTATATCATATGTGGAACATTGAACACTGTAAGTCTTAAATCTAGATAGTCTTGAGAGGTAATTTAAAAGGACAGGAAAAAAAGAGGGAATTTCTACATTACTTTAGTTTTATTAAGCCAATCTTAAGCAATTAGTCTTTAAATTATCATGAATGTATAATTCTCAAATGCACTGTTCAGCTTTGCTCACAACCCAGCCCTGAATTTTTAAGGTACTTGATGTGCTCAACAACCACTTATTTTGTGGCAGATGGAGAGTATCCCTTTGAATTCTCATCACAGGAATAACTGTTCCTACCAAATGAAAGGGAATTTGCTGTAATCATTCCAAGATGTGTTTTACTCTGGTTTAATAGCTAAATATAGTGATGAGAGCTGCAAGCAGAGTTTCAGGAGAAAACAGTGTGTGTTTTGAAGTCTAAACCTCACGTAGAGAGTACGCTCATTCCAAGAAGAGAAATTTAAAGAAAAGATTATATGGCATGTTAGAAAGCATCAGTTCAGACAGTCATGTCATGAAGACAAGCACAGTCAATGAAGAGCTTGGGTGAAAGGCTATTGTATCACTGCTGAACTAGCTTCTTCAAGATGGTGATGGAAAGGTCAAACTATCACTTTGTAATTGAAAAGTGAGAGAAAGTCAAGGATATACTTCAGGACTTATTTTCTTTCCTTCCCCTTGAAATTTTTTATACACACAGAAACATATCCAAGAAATTCACTTCCATTTTAAAAAAGAAGTGTACTTTCCTGGATGTATTTAGGGGGATATAGAGTGATGCTGATAATGCATAATGACTTTAGTCTCAGACAAAGGAAATTTCTGCACTTTCTGCAATCTTTTATTTCTTGCAGATAAAACTTAACCAGCCTAACAGAATCAGTGGAGTATTGTCTGCCTTTTTCAGAGGAAGTTATGGGATATGGAGGAGTAAGCAAGATTGTGCTATAAAAATATCAAAATAAATAACCGGAATTTGATTTTTTCCAACTTTCTCCATGTTATAGAAAACACAGAAAGGACAAGAAACCTCAAAACTGAACCAATAACTTCTCTAACTTCTTTTGACAGACATAATTATATTCAGTCAATTTACCATCATGCCAGTTTCACACCATTGCAGTGAATAATGGTTCAAGTCCAGTTTTGTGGAATATTTAAAATATAAACACTTCAGGCAGAGGCTATTCTTTCTGCTTGTTTTGTGCTGTGTAGATCAAGAGACATCAAGCTCCCTAAGTGCTAGTAGGGAGTGAAAACATGATGAATAATACAATATACAATTTGAAAAAGAATAACATCTTGAAATCCTGCTTCAGGTAAGCTGATAAGGATAGAATGGACTGTGAAAGCTTGACTATAATAGGTAAAATGAGCAAATCATTTGCTAGGGTGCTAACAAGACAACTTGTTGTAAATCTGCTGCTGACTAGCCCAGACATTTATTGATACTAAGATTCATTTATTTGCTTAACAAGATAATTTTTGTAAAGTTTTTTTTCCAATTTGATCATTACTTTTTTCTAACCTTTGTCATGTGTGCCCTTAAGTAAAGACTTATTTCCCCTTTAAAAGGTTCTGCTTGTAGACTTTACATAACTGTGCTATATTAATGTCATGGGTTTGAGATGTTTGATTTTTTTCAGTTCTAAGAACCATGGCTGGTGGAAGATCTCTTGTACTTCAAGAAGAGACTGTTCCAAGATACAGTCTAGAAGTATGCTATTAATTAAAAAAAAAAACAAAAACCACCAACCTTTTTTTTTTTTTTTTTTTTTTTCTTTTTTTTTTTCTTTTTTTTTCTTTTTTTTTCTTTTTTGCCAGGTCTGGCAAAACCTGTTGATTTTGAGTACACAAACATTAAGTCTCTCTGTTCATTCAGGATTTTGTTCTGACAAGGTAGCACTAGGTCACAGGATACTATGTTTAGAAACAGGTTTCAGGGTTAATCTCTACATTTATATCAGCTACTTTTGTTTATCTTTTTTTATGCATGTTTCTGGACTGAAACAAACTATCAGTAAAAGACCTTTGAACATCAGTGAAGAGATAAAAACCCATGCCTGTTAGGATTTTTTTTTTCCCAGTCTGGAGGTGTCCAAATATACTCAGAAATGAAGTAAAATGCTCCTGGGTTCTCCTTGTGATGTGAGTAAGACTGAAGGCACTCACATATTTCAGGGAGAGGGTCTGTGTTTGTTTGGTGAAGTGTTTGATTGATGAAGTGTTGCCTGTAGAGAGGAGTATCAATAATTAGTGGAGGTAGGATACAGCCCTTTGGCCCGGATCACAGGTGACTTGCATCCATGGTCAGAATTCCTGTCTTTTTGAATTATTCAGATAATTCAGATACTTTACTTTTACCATTTGCCTATGCACAACATATTGCGTATTCACTGACTCTTCTAGATTCAAAGCTTTAAGCAAAAATATTAATCTGATTTATTCCTAGTTAAAATAGTCTGTCTGGTGCCTCTCCCCTGACATTTTCTTCAGCCCGGGACTCAGGCAGGCTCTGGCAGCTGCTCTGAACAGCTGAACATCATGTCAGTGGCTGGTCCAGCTTTTTCCTCTCTTCCTTGTCCTCCCCCTGTCCCTTCCTCAACAAGAGTCTGCACTGAGTGGGCAGTGATGTCTGAGGGTGCTCCTCCTTTGCTAGCAAGTTACAGCTGCCTGCATCCCTCCAGTCTGTGGTTTGGGACAGATCTTTGCTGCCTGGCATGATTGAACTGAAGGGGTGAGAGTGGCTGAGGCAGACTAAGAACTTCCCAGAAGTTCCTTGGAGTCATTTGAGTACTCCCAACTTTTCTACTGTTGGCCACAAAGCTTAATTATCCTCTCATATTCTCCAGGAACAAAATTAAATTTTGTATTAGTAGGGGGAGAAAATAATTTACTTTATCCTTCACCTTCTGAAAGGGGAAACTAAATCTTGGTTGTAATTCTGAGAATCTTTTGAGTCAGCTTGCTCAGCTCTCAGAGCATAGAAGACTTTGAAGCCATATCTAGTTACTTTATTTCTTGTGGCTTTTCCTTTGCCTACAGGGTTGATTTTTCAGAGCAGTGAGTTCCCTAACTTAGTGGAGTCATATTTTATCATCTTGATGAAATTTCCACAATCTTAGAGAGCTTTGCTGCATACTTAATTCAAGTCTTGTTGGTGTGCTGCATTGCACTTAGATCTGTGAGTGTCAGGAGAGGTCTGTGATGAAAGGAGATCCAAGGAACAGTGTTCTCAAAGATGTCATTGAGATTGCTGTGGGGTATGTTTGCAGTAGAGTGACAACACAGTCCTCTTACATTTTAATTCTTAACTATTTATGAAGTTCAGATGGCAGAATTTTGTAACATTTTGTACTGGAGCAATGTAAGTGGAAATATAATCCTGGGAAATTCTGAGCAAGCTCTTCAGGGTCAAAGAACTGACATTGTCTGGATTTCCAGCTTGTTTTCTCTTTCAAATGGATTTACACAATTGATTCTCATTTTTTGCCTCATAGCAAAAGGAAACAGGGGAGAAATGCCCTTTCTGGTAAATGTCCTCTTGAGATAATTTGAATTATTAAAATACTTGTCAATACTAATCCTTCATAAGTAGAAAGATTGAATTCTTCATCTCTCTTTAACAATAGAGTATATGTTCTGGTGATCTGAAGTGAGAGCTGTCAAATCATCACATGTATTTTATAGAAGCAGTTAGGAATACTTTAAAAAATGCTAAAATATTTTTTGGCTATAAGTAATATTTTTCCATCATTATTTGGAAATTAATAAAAAGTAATTTATTGACAGAATTAAGAAGAAACATGGATAAAAGTTAGTTTTTGTAGCATGGCAGAACTGTGTTGTGAAGATGGATGCACAGCATACCATGAGTGATGCCTCCTCTCAAAGCAACTCTCCTGAGACCCCCCCAGGGATGCAGTCTCTAGTTTTGGGTTCCCACTTAGACACTCTGGAGTAAGACCAGAGCAGGGCTGCCTGAGGCTTATGGCTGCTGGAGGACGTGGCGTGGGGGAGCTGGGCTTACTCACCCTTCAGAATGAGGATGAGAGGATTGCCATGTACAGCTACCTGGCCAGAGGTTTGTAGAGAAAAGAGAGGCTTCAGCACAGCAAAAGGACAAGAGGCGAAGGATGTGGGTTGGAAAGAGGAAAGAAGGAGGTTCAGGTCTGGGATAATGAAAACTTGTTCTCAGTTATTGCTCACCAGAATGAACTGTACAGACACAGTGTGGGATCTCCACAGCTGGAGATGGTCGAAACCCAACTGAACACAGCATTGAACAATCTGCCCTTGCTGACCCTCCTGTGGTGATGGAACTTGGGCTTTGGGAGGTTCCTGCCAGACTCAGCTGTTCTGTAGTTCTACCTACAGTGCTTGAATTGAGACTTTAATATTGCACAGGACTCTTTAAATGACACTTGGGTTTGGTTTTGCCTTTTTTGTTTTATGAATGCAGATTCGTAGAAAAAGAACTGTCTTTAGGAATCAGATATATTCCCGGACTGAATGAAGAAAATTATGATAGAAAAATCAAAGAAGATTGAATTTGAATATTACTGACTAAATCTTCTTATGATAGTGTAATGATTGTTAATTGGTTTGTTTACTTGTTTATTTTTTAAAGAAGTCAGTGACACTTACATTAATGACAAATTTTGAAGCAAAATTTTAAGAGCTGTTGAAAAGTGGAGAAATAGTTATTAATTATTTTTCAAATTCCATGGTTGTCTACTATGGCCACTTTGCACAGGTGGCACATCTAAATTTCATCAGAGTTTATATAAGAGGACTGAGCATGTGGAGGTGTGTAGTAAATCTTTATGTCAGGGTCAGACATCATTAATCTGTTTCATGTTGAACCTTGAGTGCTTAATCCAGGTCAGTATCCTGAGCTGAGCAAAAAGCAAACATTTTTTGTAAGAAACATACTTTGAAAGAAATCTGTTACTAAAATCTTCATCTTTTACTTTTATTTTCTTAGCAGCTTCTCCTTAGTCTACCTAATTGCAATATAATGGCTTTATGCTGTACCAGATGCTGAAAGGATAACATTTTTCCTTCTTGGATAGCAATGCAGTCTCTGTGTTTGGAATTCTGTTTTGTGGTTATGTTGGTGTCAGGCTATGATGGCACAAGCAAACCTCAGGTGCTCGTTTCTGATTTTGTATTACATAAAACCAAATCAACTTAAATTTCCTCAAGAAATAAAAACAAAAGATGACTCTAATTGACACAATTTTATAAGTCACTTAATTTATAAGTGTTTCAGTCTTCGTTCCAAGAGCAAGAATAATGATTTATGTCCCATTATTACCAGTGTTTGCTAAAATGCATGAGCTTGTTTCCTTTCCTGTTTATTAGTCTTTATTACAGTGTTCTTTCTGTGTGCTTGGCTAGACCTGTGTAGTGGTCTAATTTGTTATGTTGTGTGGAACAAGGGCTTTATGAGAAGGAAGCAATCTGTCTTTATGCCTAATTGCAGGGGCAATCATCACTTACAGAGGCTACAATCAAATTGTGAGTTCCTTCAGTAATTTCTGCCAGGATCTTATTTAAAAGAAAAGAAAAGGAGTTTAGAGAGCTGTTGCACTTTCAGGAAATGCAGATTTACCGTTGTTTAAGAAGGCTTCTTCCTTTCATATGTGATTGTTCTAAATGCTCTGCTTGGGAACAAAATAACATCAAAACAGCTCACTTGAAAAGCCTGAAAGCAATCCTTAAATTTGAAAATTAAATACTAAATTTTACTGAATGGAATTCATAAGTTAATAATCACCTGCTATTAAAATAATATCAGTAGATAACATCTCAGCCATCTAATTATTTTAGAACTTAATACATAGATCATACAAAGTATAATTTATTATTAGTTGTACTGCTTTCTTTGGTGTAGGAAGAATGCATTAGAATAACTTGCAATTAGAATATGACTATATTACAAGGAAAAAATAAAAAACCAAAAACATTACTACTGAAGAATTTTTGTCTGTTCCCTGATAGGCTAACTTGAGGCCATCAGCCTCAATAATACATAGAATTTTAACTCATTCCTGTAACCCTAACCTTAAAACCTTTCAAAGGCCACCATGTATTTCTGTAAAATGTTGTGGGGATTTTTTTTATGTTTTCTTTTAAAATACTTGCTTACCAAAGTGAATATGGGTTTTGTGGGGGCTGTTAATGAGACTAGTGGGTCCTAAAAGCATATTGAACATTTACAGAATATATTTTCTAGCAGTGAAGAAGAAGAAGATGGTAAAAAAGGCATGGAATGAGCAAGTGAACAAGAAATATAGATAGGTAGATGGATCTGGCAATGTGCTTTTTTGGGGAATAAATATCTCCCTGGAAGGACAGAAACTTTTCGTAACCTGTAAAACAAAAATTTCAACATGCCTGATGTCTTACCTTTCTTGTGATCAGTAAAATGGTTTAATTATGATTTCTCCCCATGAAGTTACTAGCCTACAGTTAAATGCTATGAATAGTCCTCATCCTTCATGGCTGAGAATTCCCACCTGCTATTAGTAACTGTCAGCATGCATGATTGTTTCTGCTCGGAAAGTCTTGGTAGAGTTCCTTATTAATTAGTTTGTGTACAAACATGACTACCTCTGCCAGTGGGAATAATGAGATGCCATTAAAGGTAAAGCCAGAGAAAATCTGACTAAAGTAGATGAATCTTCATTACGGTCTCACCATATGACCTTTATCAACATCTCAAGCTTCATTACACACAAGGTTGTTGCGTCAGATTGGTGGTGATAGTTTCAATTGCTCATTTTTTATTTATGTGGATACGCAGATGATTTTGTTCCTCTTGGATTTTGCTTTCATCACAATTTATTCTGTGTCTGTTAAAAGTTCTTTGCATAAACAAGGAGTGAGAAGTAACACTGATACATAAATGTGGGTGATAATGTACGTGTAATCTTTCTAAATTCCAAGTGGACAAATAACGTAATAACCAATGGATTTTTTTATATCAGGTTTTAAATTTTAAAGGCACCATGCCTTTTCTTTATGTGGACTCTGAGAGACATTCCTTGGTGCAATACAAAAGAGAAGGAAAACTATTTCCTTCAGGAAGTGTAAACAGTGTGACTGAGGCAAGTGTCAATGTAATGTCATGGTTGTTATGTTGGTATTTCCTTCAAGTAATGGGTGTCCATCATTGCTATTTAAAAGGTCACCTTGATAACCCCAAGGAGAAGTTGTCTGGTAGGTTTTGTCTGACCTGTATTAAGCTGCATTAAGGGTCACGAAGAAATTGGATTCCACTCAGACCTAAGAGTGCTGTTCCTATGTGACTTTTTCCAAAAGTCATTTTCCACCCAGATTACAAGAGAGGTGACTTCTGTACCATGTCACCTGGAAAGTCTTGGTTTCTGGATGTTTTTAGCTTAGTAGCGTAGCACATGTTGTTTCACTGAGATAGTCCTCAAGTAATTATTTTAACTGAGTTTTCCTGTATCTGAGGTGAAGACCAGAGGGTCAACACTACTAATTTGATGTTTCTTTGGAACTGGACGTATAGTTCCTGGTCCTGTGAGATCCACTTCTTTTGAACACAGAGTTACCTCCCACTTCTTTGTCCTTGTGTGGTAGCTGTTTGCAGGATGATAACTGCAGCTTCCAGTGACCTGCCCACGCAAAGTGAGCTAATTCTTTTGTTTATCTCCATTGCAATAATACTTATAGTACTCTGGGGTTCACATAAGTGCTTGTCCTAATTAACTGAAGTGTTAGAATAAGGAAGTAGCTCAGAATAAATCCCAGACAGATTGAGGCAGAGGAAATATGTCTGGGAATTTCCAGGTTGGTTCAAATTCCTAAAGTCAAGTGTCCTTAGATCCTGCTCAGTTAGGTGGTTTGTTCTATTTTTATGTGGAGGGGGGTGGTATTTTTTGTGGTGATTTTTTTTTGTGTATAAAACTGGAAGAGAAAGAGGAATGCTAGAATCTATGAGTTCTGTTGCAAGGGGACCCTGCTCCTTTCTTTTGTGGGAGGTTAGCAGATTGCTACCTCTGAGTGGCACTGAAATTCTGAGCATTGCTGAGTTGACATCCCTGATTCCTTGAGGATGAGATTCAGACACCCCTGGACTGGTCAGCTTCTGAAAGTAGGAACCAAAGTGTGTGGGTAAGGAGGCTCCTGATAGTTCTGGAGAAGTAACTGCAGCAGAGTGGTCACAGAATGGGTCATGGTGTCCTCTGTGAGGACTGCAGCAGAGCTGTGCATGCTGCACCAGGAGGTCCAGCAGGGCTGTGACCCACAGCTGCAGGGATGCCACACTGCTGCTGAACTTGGCAGTGTGAGAGTCAGAGCATGCAAAGAAGATCAGAGCCCCACAGGTACTTGTGCTTGTGGTCAGGAAGAGCCCAGTGATCTGCGATCACAAACACTCCTTTTCTTTCATTTTAGAGCAAGAATTTGTAATCTACTCATTGTTCCTAGAAAAAGCTAATGGGCCATATTTAGTGGGAAACTCTTCTGTTAAACTGAATAGCTGTACATAATTCCTTTTGTTATTCTCTTCAAGGGTTTCTCTTCATTCTAATATTAGACTAGCTGGTATGATTGGTCCTCTGTCAAATCTCCTTGTAAGAATTGTATGTTTCAGAATATGCAAACTTGTTCAAAAGTGCCATGACAACCTCAGTAAAAGCATCCTGCTCTTCCCAGCAGAGTTGTGCCATCATGCTCTCATCATGCTTTGAGCGTCAGCTCCCTACTGTGAACAAGTAATCACACATATTTTAATTTTATCTTGTTGTTAGGCTCTTTTGTTGCTGTTGTTGTTTTTTTGCTTATGTGGGCACTGTAAAGAAGAGCTATGAAGAGTTGATCTTTTGCTGGACTGGTTGTTTCTTTAAATGAAGGGTTAGTTGCAGTGTTTAAAAAATTATAATTCCATTAATAACCAGCCATTTTATTTTAACATCTCAAGTTATCATGACTTATCTATTGAATTGTATTGATTTACATTCAAATGCATTTCCATTCTACAGTTGTATTCATCTGCATAGTATTAGAAACTTCCTGTCAAGGAACTATTTTAGTGTTTGAAGAAATAACTATTAAAATGGGTTAGCAACTTTTCAGTGACATCTTCAGGAGGTGTTAACTCATTGATTCTTTCTCAAATTTTTATTTCATTAGGAAAAGGTGTTAAGGTCTCTTATTTTTTGTTATCTTCAAAATACCAATATTGTCTGGGCTTTTCTCCCTTTGGATTTTGGAATCATCTTAGTAAATAGTGTCTTAAATTCCCAAATTTAAAAAATCAAATCAATTTAACAAAAAAAATTGCAGCCCACATTTTGCCCTAATTTGAGAAGAAGAAAGAGCACTTACAAATTCCATAACATGGGAAACTAGATTTTCTTTCCTACCTAACTGATAGCAATTTATGTGCGTTCCTCTGTCTTTTTCCAGTTGTGCATACAATTTTCCTTCATCTTACTTTTCTGTCAACAGTTACCCTTATTGCTTTTGTTTGTTTAGAAATGCCTCTACTCTAATAGTTTGATTCCTCAAAGATGTTGTGAAATAATAAAAAAAGATGTGAAGGCCTTATGAGAAGTTGCAGTTAGTGTTTGTTGATTAGATTCCTCAAGTATCTGGTTAATATGCAGAAGTTGATGCATGAGCAGTAGAACTTCACAGCTTGACCATAAGGAGTTAAGAATGTGAAGCACTTCTGTGCAGATTGCAAATTGGCTGTTGCTAATTCTCCTGTCTTCACCAGTTGATGTAGTATCAATTAGCAAATATAGGTTTTAATGCTGCCTTTAATATTCATGATTCTTAATTGTCTTTGTTAATTGAGAAGAAACACTCTGGTGCACAATGCTTGACAGGTAAGAATTATGATCTGCTGCTTGTGTTGGCAGTTGTCCAGAGAAAAGTAGGTTACTGATACACAGGTATGTGCAAGCATCTTACCCACAGATGTGTTCTTTTGACAGTGAATTTCCCTGCTTTTGATAGACCATCTGAGGAAGGGAGCAGCTGATGGTTACTGGTAGAACATCTGAATAACCCTGTTTTGAGGGTTCATTTACAACAGAGAGCAGGCACAAAAGAGAGGTGGTTTTAGGAACTGCTATCTTAAATAATTATAAGTATTGCAGAAATCATTGAGACTGAAGCATTGGAGTTTTATGCACAGTGAAATTATCTGATCAATTTTTTTTTCCAAATATGTCAGGTTTGATTTGAATATGTTTGTCTTTTTAGTTAATATACTTTCTTTATGACTTTATATAATTGGCTTTGTTTGGAATATTCTTATAACAAGTAAACTACATTAATTTATACATTTCCAAAGGCATTTTTTTTTACTTTCAAACAGTTAGAAATCTTACTTTAAATAAGTACTAGAGATGACTCTAAAGACTATGAAAGAGATAATCTGACACAAAAACACAATTAAAAAAATGAAAAAGCAGAAACACTTGAGGTTCAGCTGGAAAAGGGACTTGGAGATGCTCATAAAACTAACTTGATTTGCGTTTGTGTTTGCTTTTGAAAGAGACTTAAGAGCTTGGCCTATTTAAATGCTTTCCAAATTTTTGGGTCAGCTCAATAATGCTAAAAATTCAAGGAAACAAATTATATAGTAGGTCTGGTAAAATGTGATTGATGCTTTCTATAAGAAATGCTTCTAAATGAGGCTTTCAGTCATTTATATTCAAAGGGTAGATTCTTAACTGGAAAAGGTGGTCATTTTGTGTTCCATTAGGAACAGGAATGGCTTGATTTTTAATTGTTAATTAAAATGAAAACTTTAATTTTTCATGAGAGCTGTAAAATAAATTGAACTGGAAGCGGCTTACACAGAAAATGAGACTTATCAGTTAATTTTATTGTCTAAGATTTGGCATCTTGGCTGATGCCAAAAGTGAGTCTCACTTACAATTTCCCTTTTGCTTTTGTCAGAGTTATCCTGTAGAAATTATAGCAGCATTGTGTGGCATGAGCTGCTCTGTACCAGATGGACTTCAGAGGGATAATGGAAGCAATATTGCTCCCAGCTTGGCAAGTGTTGCATGGACTAAGCTGCCCAGCTGTACACCATGGGCTTCTGTGGAGGAGATTGGAGTAGGAGTCTCAGGCTTTGTGTGGTTCATGGATTGCTGCTGTGAGAGAGGGGTAAAAGCTTCCTTCTCCACCCCTGCACAACAACTTTTTGTAAAGTACAGATGGACACGTTGCTGGCCAGGACTGCCTCTTCAGCTGATGTTTTGTTGTTGTAGCAGTTTACACTTCTGTGGTTGTGCAGCAATTCTATTGTATTCTCAAATCAGAACAGTTAAAGGCATCCAGAATGAAGGATTGCTTGGAAAATAAACTTAGAATTAGAGATGCTGGTTAATTAAGATGAATAAGAGCAGGAAGTAATGCTTCCCCACAGACTCTCCAAATGTAGCTGAGCTCAGATTGCTGGTAGCAGTAGCCCAATTATTAAGGGGCTACCTGTCCACCAGTGTTAGAAGGCATTTGGAAATATTTGAGTTCATGGCTGCTCCTTCTGACATAGGTGTGACTACATCTGCACAATAACACAGCCACTCTGGAGATCCTAGATGAGGGAAATGACTGGGGAGGGGAATGGTGGGGGAAAGATTGTTTAAGGCATGACATTATGAATTTACTAGGGACAAAATACAGAAAGGTTGAAGGGTTGAGCAACAGTTACAAGCCTGGAGCTATATAAAAGTGATAGTTATTTTATTGTTAGAGTATTTTTGTTTTTTGTTGCAGGACTGTATACATTTCTTTGTCAAAACTCACTGTTATGTTAGTGATCATGCAGTTTGAGGCGATACATCAGCCTCAGGAGATGATGGTTGTACTTCCAGTGGAAGATTGCCCTGTGTATGTAGAAATATCAGACTGCCAGCTCTACACCATATGCATTCTCAGCTGGTTACAGTGTTTTGGATCATCAGTAATTGAAAATATGCGACTGCTACAGAAATAGGATATCAAGGGCATCACAGTATCTGGCTTACCTGGAAACACTTCAGCTCTTGAAAATAAATAAGCCTGGTCTTTCCCACCATGAGAATTTCTGTGCATCCTGAGTTTTTACAAAATCAGTGTTGTTTTGCCCATTTCCAGTGCCAGAATATAATAAATACATACATAACAAAATAGCCGCAGCATCTCTCATGGAGTTGTTGTCTGAAATCTGCTGAACTTTTCCTCTTTAGTTAGGTAAGAGAGAAATTACAGTTGGGTTAATGTAGTGAGAATTCAGATATAAACTGATTGTGTCTGATGCAGGCATTCTTTTTTTTCCTTTTCTTTTTTTTTTCCTTTTTATTGGCAAAGGTTTTTATATTTATTGTTACTGTTTTCTGGGAGATTACAAGTCAGAGACCATTTTTTTTCCGTTGTTTGAGCTGAAAACTGTTGAAAGCCATCGCACTTCAAAATTTCCATCAGTGAGTCGGATAGGCCATGACTGTTTAATCTGAACCTTTTCTTTAGGGTACAGGTTTTTAGCAATGCTTGGTGTTGCCTGTTTATTGATACACTGTGTAACAATGCGTGGAACATTTGGGAGGAGTTTATTAGAGATACTTTTTCACTTTATACTTACTGTAATTGAATGGTAGTGATACTTGAAGGGGCATATTTTTTAATATGGTAGTGAGCATATCGTTTCAATTATGAGGGAGAAGTTTTACAATACCATTTAAAAATTATCCCTAGTTTCTCAAGGATCCTTTGAATCCCCTTAATACCTTCCATATGTTCGGATTTGTATAATAATCATATGATTAGGCTGAAATTATCATGGCTCTTTTAACATTTGCTGCTTTTGTGAGCTTTGAACTGATGTAAAAAATGTGAAGTCAGGAGTTACCTGAGCAGGAACCAAGAGGTGACATTTCTCCTAAGCTGTGAAAGTAAAGTCTTGTTAGTAATCTGCTATCACTTCCATCATTGCAGCTTCGTGTCTCGGCGAGATGTGATGACTCAGGGTTATTATAGTTGTCAGTTCAGTACTAGAGCAGAACAGCTTCAAAAATGTCCTATTAACCTATCTCATAACCCAGTGCCAAAACACTTTCATCATCTAGTCTATTCCAACACGTTAATACAGCTGAAGATTTATTGTTTTATTACTCAGTGCACAAAAGTCAAATGAGTTCCTTGGTGTCAAAATAAATTTCCCAGGAATCATTACCCAAATCACCTGTTCCTGTTTCTGTGCCTCCTACTAACTGGAGTTTCTAACCAGTCTGATTTTGGAAGGGTCTTGTGCCTTTTTATTGACATATGCACAGCTTCCAGTAGCCTTTCTCTGGTCAAAATATTTATTTTATTCTAATGACATATTAAAAGTTTAATGGTTTCCCATGGGTCTTTTCTGGGTAATTGTTCTTATGTGTTTCTATAATTTTGGTAATACTAATATAGTAAAAAGAAGTAGAGCTAGTCTTTATTCTTTTCCTATATGTAAATGAATATAAAAGAAAATTTAGTTTAATGCTTAGTTGTCACCAAAAAATTTTAAAAAGCCACCTGGTGAAGCATAAAGATATTCCTGTTTGTAACTTCTTGTTGTTGTTATTTCACTTGGAAGTAAAGACAGACCAGCTTATACTAGGGCTACTAATTAAAAAACAGCCTTGAATTTAAAACACAGATAAGTCATAAGATGTCACAGAATGTGGTTAGATTTAAAGGTGGCCTTAAATGGTCAGGTAGAATAGTCATTCTATTTGGATACCACTTGCTTTTGTCTTCTCATTCTGCCCCCAAACACTGGGTGATTAGGAGCATGCATATAGAAGAAATTTCAATAATGATTTAATAAATTTAGCATTACTTATACACTACTGTGCTTCTAGTTTGAGATGGAAGTGCATTAGTGAAATATTTTAGCATGAACTGATACCACAACATCTGTTACTGCTGTTCACAACACATTTAGAGTCAAGGAAGAAAGTACTTTGTTTTCTGGAAGCAGAAATGGTTAACTATGTATACTTTATAATTATTCATAAAAATATTCCGTATGGAATGTTGGTATTTTTCTTGTTTAAGCAGTAATGCTTCTGAATACATGTACTTTTTTTAAGGCATTTGAATCATATTAGGATGCATTAATCAGAATGAATAGGAATTCTTTTCTCTATAGTAGAGACTATTGGATACATGTTTTAAGAAATGGCATGAATTAAGAAATTCAGACTGGGGAAGTCCCCTAAAAGAGAACACATAAGAATTTGGATATAGCAATGGTCAGAATGTAATTCCTTTATCTCACAAAAAGTTATTGCAATTTGTATTTTGTTCATTTCTCATAAGGATAGAGCTGGAGCTAAGGATTTCTGGAACTTTATTTGGTAACTGAGAGGGAGCTCTACTTTGTGCAGACTTACTGAGAGCTCACCCAGCTTCACTTCCCAGCTCTGCCCCAGCTGAACCATGGTCTCATGCCTCAGCCTCGTCTGGCCGATTGGGAAAGTGTCTCCTAGCAAAAAACACTAAATATTTTCTCAGTCAGAGTGTTAGACAGACAGGCTCTCCTGTCCAAAGCTGAAGAATCTCCTGAGAGACAAGGCTGGCTGAGGTTCAGGTGCCTGCCCAGAAGAATTCAGAGGACAGTCTTGATGGCCCTGTCCTCAAGCACAGATTTACCTTCTTGTAATAGGAGTGCTGTCAAAACCATCTAGCCCTAGAGCATTTCTGTAAGCGAGTAAATTGTTGTGTTCTGACATGCAAACATCAAAACTGCGGGCTTAGGTTTCTAATTGGCTCCAGACAGGGATCACAGTGAATCAGCAATTAAACACAAGCTGTCAGTGCAGTCCTGCAGGCTGGAAGCGTAATCCCCGTGTGTACAGACAGGAAATTGTCAGAAGAGGCTGGGAGATGGCTGCTGCTGTGAATAACAGGGATGAGGGGAAATCGCCCATCATCTGCTCTGCCAGTACATCTCGTCCTGGTGAGGCTGGCACGGAGCACACACTGCCTGTCAGGTCTCCAAGGCATGTTAGAGAAGGCAAGAGGCAAAATAATGAACTGAAGAAACTTCAGACCGGGTCCCTGGTTACTTTCATTTCAGTCTAGGAGAGGCTCTAAGTAGTTTGTACTAGAGGTGATTTTAAGCAATAATTGGATTTTTCACTTTAAAAAGTTAAGCATAAAAGGAAAGCAAGGAGTTAAACACTGGATATGTAAAAGATTTTTATTTTATTATGCAACAAAAAAGATAATGAACCACTGAAAAAATGGTGAAGAGTTGTTTTAATTTTTTTACCTTTATTAACTGCTAATTTAATAACAGCTCTTTTCTGAATGTTATATTTTAGCCGAGCATGAACTATTTGGCTCATTTGGTGGATAAGTTGTTGAAACCAAATGATCTGTGTGCAGGTTGTATTAAATGATCAAATGGTCACATCTGGCTTAATGCTCTCAGTCCACTTAATGAGTGAATTATATAGTTATACCAACAGTTGAATATTGGTTCTTTAGAGAGCTGTTAATATTTTGTATGGAAGGTGACAACCCACCTTCTCATCTGTATTTCACCCCTCTTTAGTGTGACTTCATGTTGTATATTAACTTTAATACTGCTCCTTGTGCCATTGGTTGGACAGTATTACTACATTTGTATCAGATTCTAATTCCTTTTTTTATACTGATAAGTACGCTTTCTTCTTGCTTGATTGTATGGATTTCCAATTTTTGTGTTGATTGCAAAACAGTGCCAGCCAAGGCAACAATTTCTACACTATTTAACTACTTCCAGCTGATTACTTTTGCTTGCTTGTTTTCAGGTGTCTAAAGTTCTACATATAAAATATCTGAGCCATTTTACTGAATATTGTGGTGAAGAAAGATTTATTTATATTTTTATGCCCTCCCTTTCCCTTGGTGACAAAAAGCCTTCCCAGTCAAGCCACAGCATTCCATGAGAAAAAGTAATGCTCTGGAGAACAGGTTTGGTGTTGCAAGTCTGCATCTGCTCAGTGAGGATTTGTTAGTATTCACCAATGATTTGGGCTGCAGGAGTCAGGCTGTGCTTTCCTTGTCACTTCTTTTAGCAGCAGGCATAGCTGTGGTGTTTTCTCTAGGTGGAAAATAAGGGTTTCTCCCGCAAATCCCTCAGCTGCAGTCCGTGTGAAGGGAGGAGTGACAGCTGTTTTGGTGAAAAAGACATGAGGTAGGATGCAAGTGGGAGCTGGTGACTGCTGAGAAAGGAAAAGTGTATTGGGGGAACAAGATCACCAAAGCACAGCACTTCCATTCCCGGAAAGCAGGATCCTGCAGTGAAAACACAGACATAGGAATTGCTGTTCACTTTTGACACAGCTTAGCTTTTTCATGTCTTAATACTAAATCCTGCTTCAATGTGACCTTTATAACACATATCTATCAATGGTTTGAATTTCAATTAGCAGTAGAGAAGTGCTGCTTTAAACAGCAAATCAGAACAAGACTGTGTTACAGTAAACATCAGTCACTGTCAGGGGTACCTGGAGTAGGTACCTATATTTTTTTATCCTCACAGGGACGGGCTGGGAGCCCTTGGTCTGTTCAGCCTGGAGGAGACTGAGGGGAGACCTCACAGCAGGTCCAGCTTCCTCCTGAGGGGAAGAGCAGGGCAGGCACTGATCTCTGCTCTGTGGTGACACTGACAGGACCCGAGGGAATGGCCTGAAGTTTTGTCAGGGCAGGTTTAGGTTGGATATTGGGAGAAAAGAGTCCTCATCTACAGGGTGGTTGGCCACTGGCACAGATTGGCCAGGACAGTGGTCACAGCCACCCAAAGCTGACAGAGATCAAGAAGTGTTTGGACAATGTTCTCAGGCACATTGGTGACTCTTGGGTTTGTGTTGTTAGGGCCAGGAGCTGAACTCAATGGTCTTTGTGGGTCCCTTCCAATGCAGAATATTCCATGATTCTGTGATTGCTGTGTAATGTCTGTTCTGCATGGTTTGGTAGTGCCACTGTGGGGGAGAGAGGTGGATTCTGCCAGTTTCCTGAAACAAGGTGTTTGTTACCTCTGACCCCAAGGTAGGAAGAAAAGAAAGGAAATGTAGTAGGAAGAAATGGTGTGAGATAGGAGTAGACTTTATACATACTGAATTGGAGGAGGCTGGAGCTTTTTTTTCATATTAAGTGCTTTATTTCTTTATCAGGAAAGGCAATGGTCAATCAGAGCGGTGAGGTATATGTATTGCCTGGCTGTGCATTACCTCTGGTTGGGAAAATCACTTGTACACCAGAAAATGAACTTTAAACATTGATCAGTTAGCTGTGTTTACTGGCTCTTTTAGAAGAATAGTTGACATTATTCAGCAGCATGTACTGAATAAGTTATGAATAAATACTGCCTTTTATATTGGTTTAGGTCTTGTAATTAGCTGTAAAGCAGTCAGGCAGTGTGAGCAGGCCTAAGTCTCCTGTATTTATCTGGTTTACACCTAGTGCTAGATTTGACAGCTTTTGTTTCCAAGATACTCATTGCAAGCTGTTTTGTGGGAAGAAAACTTATCTCCTGTATAAGTTTTTCCAGCACTGCACAGCCACTTCAGCTTTCCCAAGTAGCCTTAAGTAGTAGCTTTGATGCTCTTTAAAGTATAATTTATGTGCTACATTTGTTTGCTTCTATAGCTACTACAATTCCATGTGCATTATCATATTTGTGCTGTTTAGCATCAAGAATATTGTGTGGATGTGCCAACTTTGCTGAGCTCAGATCTGTGGTTTGTTGTTGTGGGGTCTGTGTGTGTCATTTGTTTGATCAAATTTATGAAGGTGCTGCTAAGCACATAGAGATGGACTGATGCAGTTTCTGATCCCTTCACTATTGCTGTATCTTTCTCTGAAGGTAAGAGTGTGTGTAAAGTGGAATTTCTGCTTGACTTAGGAGTCTGAGGATGAGAAATATGGAGGATCAAATAAGGTAGCATAGAAACATCATGCTTAAATCTTCCTTCATTGTAAAAAGCATAAGGATGTGTGTTATATTTCAGTAGTCTCTTCCCCTTTCTATCCTGATTTTCTTAAATTATAAGGGAAAAAGGGTGTGACACCACTTTCTTCAATAATTTTTGCCTACATTTAATATGAGTTGTGGCAGGTTAGCAATTTGACTGTAAACATAATCCATCTACAAAGTTCCTCTGCTTTATCTCTTTGTATTTCTGATAAAGTTGTAGTTGGGAATAAAAATTATTGTTGTAGTGGCTTCTCAGTCATTTAAATAAGGCATTGCAACCAAATTCTGGTATTTATATTACTCAAACTATCTTGTGCTCTTTTATCCTTGATGACTGTGAACAGATTAAATGAACTTTATGGATTTACTTTCAAAATGGAAGCAGATATAAAGTCACTGAACATGTGTGTACATGCAAACATTAATACTCTATAAAGTCAGCAGTTTATACTTGTAAATGTTAGATGCATGTTGAACATCTTATGTTAAATTTTATTACATCCTTTAGAATAAGAAATTCCTAGAATATAACCAAGATTACTTCCTGCCTTCAGATGTCCTATGGCTTTTTGGCAGGAGTTAGGAGGGTTAACCTCAATTGCCTGGCAAAAAGTCCTGCTGTGGTAACTGTACTGTCTGTTTAAATTTTCTCCATAGGATTTTACCCAAGTTTCTCATATCTTTGTAAAATTACAACGTTATTGGCCAAGAATAAAGTTCAGTCCCAGTGGGGTCTACGTTATAGTGGTGGGCGAGAGATCTCTTTATCAGATTACTTTGAAGAGTTTGTGATTGAGAAGGCTGTAGAAATATAAGCTGTTGGTACCAAAAATAAATCAGTAATTAGAACTGACAGGAGAGAGGCAAAGCCATGTGAAATTCAAAATTTAATTTGATACATGAATATTTTAAAACAAATTTGAACATGTGCTTACTTTGGATGGCATTAGCTCTGGGCAGCAATTTGTTGTTGTGGTAGAGGAAAAAAAGGGTTTATAAGGAGCTGTCAAGACCATTTTTGCTAAAATATCCCTGCACTTTCCACTGTACACCACTGAAGAGTACAATATAGGTTACTTTATACAAAGCTGTATATTGACCCAATAATTTTCCTGGAACAAGAAATAGGAAAGTTTTATTTTACTTTTGTTTAAAAAGTGTATAACAACTTAATAGGGAATTTTGGTCCTTTGTGTTGGATATTTCAAGCTGACAAGGATGCAGGGGAAGAACTGAGATACCCCCCTGTAGCTCCAAAGGAGGCTTTGTGGGCTGCTGTTGGCGCGAAGGCTTCCTAGTCCTTGCCCTAAATGCATCGACTGCTTCTGTGCCAGCCACACAGAATGCTACTTATTCATCTGATTTACTGTGGTGTGTTTTGCTAACATTATCTAAAAATGTATTTAGCATGTGCCAAAACTCCACCGATTGCATTATGGTGTGTTTTGGGGTGGGGGAGTAATCAGGCACAAACTGAACTTACTTTTCTTTTTGCTTTAAATTCCATTATCTGTCCAAATTGGGTATTTTGTTTTTATTTTTAGCAGGCAGTTGTGAATGGCAGCTGTTTAGTGTTAGAACATCAGAGTATTTCAGGAATCTTTAAAGAAAACAAATGAGCTGTTGAATCATAGATCCTTTTCTTTGCCAACAGTAACTATTGGCTTGAGGCAAAATTTTGTGTAGGGACAGGTAGGGAAGCAAAGCTGTTTTTTTAAATCTAGTAGTGTTTTTTTTCTGGAATGAGTTTATAGAAAAAAAAGTAGATGCATTTTGTATTTAACTGGCAAGCTGTTCACGATGAGATTTTGAAATTATATGATTTCGTTATCTGTGCTCGATTTCATTAGTGACATGTTTTGAGTAGGCAAAATCATGCCTGTCTAAAATGGAAATTTTATTTTTTGTGGATTACTTGATAAAAAACTACTTTGTGGAAAAATTCAAGGTCAGATTGGGTGGGGCAACCTGATCTAGTTGGAGATGTCTTTTTTTGTTGCCTGGGGATTGGATTAGATGATCTTTAAGGCTCCCTTCAACTTAAACTGTGCTGTGATTTCAGCAGTGATTTCTCATCTCTCTTGCAGATTGTTTAACCTGTATTCTGCTTCATCCTTTGCAGTGCATTCATAGTACTTACAGAGATCTGGGTTTGGTATCAGATTGAGGTTCAAGATGGAAACATTCCTTTCCTGTCTTTAATACAGGTGATGCTTCTGCCTTCAGGAGGGACAGTTAATGCTTTTATGTCTCCATTCTTTTAGCCAAACGTACATCTTTACATTCTGCTTCTCATTTGTGCTTTACTATGAGAACTCAGGCTCAACACACACAGTATAAACTGTATCCAGTCCTGTGTGTGTGCAACCTGCCAAGGTGTTAATTGCAGCTGATCATTTTGATGTACTGTAACACAAAGCACATTGTATCTAGAGTTATGAGTTGGGGTCACGTTACAGGTGTGCTCAATACAGCACTTCTCTTAAAACATTCAGATCTAGGAATACTTTCTGTGAGCTGCAGGTAGGTAAAGCTCACTGAGAAGAGTGAGACAGCCATGCTTAGAGCTAGAAGAGCAAGGACAAGTAGATAGCTTAGGCTCATTTATTATTGAAGTTCTTCAGTGACTTTGAAAAGAAGGAGTAGACTATACCAATTCTGTCATCTGTAGGAATGGTTATACAAGACGTGTTAAAATACAAGGTACAGTGTAGGAGCTCCTAAAACTCTTCTATACTTTCAGAATTGTATGGATTTATGTATTGCAGACATCTAGAAAAAGGGATTATTTTGTATCAGAAGAAAGAATTAGAAATTGAAATGTTCTAAAATCTAGAGGCAGTAGCTAATAGTGTCTTCAGAGCCAAAAAGTCTTGGCTTAGCCATAACAGAGTGCTCTGGTGTCTGAAAAGCTGAAGTATTGTAGGGCTTGAAGAAATTTATCAAGAGAATGCAGATATTTTGGAAAAGCAGGTAAATGCCTCTATTTGGGATTTCAGGCAGACAGGACTCCCATGTTACCCAAGTCTTGAGGTAGGTGGTTGCTTAGCTTCAGGTGAAAGCTTCAGCAGTGGGGCTTACTCCTGTTGTATCACTTACATGGGATTTTGTTTTGCATACCAGTGAGAGACATCCATACCCTGCATATCCTGTGGAGGTAGTGTAGAAGGCCACAGCACAAAAAGTTGATTCCAAAGAGTTGACAAAAAGTTCTTATTCTGATGCAAACCTGTGGAGTGATGTTGGGGCTCCTCTTGAGCCACAGGCAGACTGATGTGGAGAGCAGATACCTGCCACGTGCTGCCTAAAGGGTGTTGACACCTGTGCCAGATTTGCTGGGAGACTGGCCTGACTCGCAGACCATGTAGTGAGGAAATCAAGATGTTGTAGGAATAATCCATCTTGGAAGAAGCTATCACTGTCTCCCATGGAATTGCTGTGTGTGCAGCTGCCCGTGATGTATTTCGCTGTGCAAGGGCTATCGGAGCCATCATTCACTTTTGTGCTGACACGTCTGTATTTGGGAGTCTGCAGTGTCTCAACTGACTTGGACTTAAAACATCATAGAATTGTCCAGCCTGAAATGATTTGGGTTTTTTTCACTTGCTGTCTTTGCCCTTTCTCATCTGTTTTTAGTGGTAATTCTTGTAAGGACAAGGATATTACGCTTGAGCATAATTCAAATGACCATCTTGAGCACTGCATTGGTGCTGTGCCCTATTTTTAACCAGTTTTAATTGCAGACAAGGTAGTGTAAAGAGAATGTGCAGTTGTGGTGCTTAGGTACATGGTTTAGTGTGGACCCATCGGTGTTAGGTTATTGGTTGGACTCAATGATCTTAGAGGTCTTTTCCAGCTTGAATAGTTTTGTGATTCTATAACATTATTAAAATACTTCTGTCACTTTATCTGAGAAGCATTCTGGGTTAGACCTCTGTCAAGTTAACAGTTTGGAGCAGCTGTAGAGTAAATGAAACCCAAAAGAATATAAACATGCAAACATATAATGGAAAAAATCCCAAATGTTTGAATCCAGCAAAAGAGATGGCAACATTCACAGTGGCTTTATCCTTTGAAAATAATTTGCTTGTTAGGAGGAACAACTTTTAGTCTCCAAGAAGACAGTAAAATCCAAATTCTAATTCCAAAGAAAACAAATGCAAGGGTTCAGACACTGCTGCTTATGCTTGAAAAGGGGCTTGACTTTATATAGCTGGCTTTAATGAATTTCTCTCAGCAGACATCCTACCATAATGGCTTAAGAGCTAAGCAAAAATGTCACCTATGCTGCTGCAGTCTTTCATTTGTCATGGAAACCAACAGTTAGTGTAATGCAAGATAAGTAACTATTTCTTAGTGCTGTGTAAATACTGTTTACAAAACTTTTTTTCTGAAGACTAACTGTATCATGAGGTGTTGGCACAATTGCCTTAGTCCCCTGGTACAGGAGAGGGTGTGGTTTGACCTGTCTTTCCATGGGCATATTAACAATGGTGCTTTGCTTCTGGTGAAAAACAGCATTTTCTTTGCTGAAACCCTGCTGGGGAAAAAAAAAAATTGTTCACTGTTCACATTCTTATTAAAAATATGGAGAGTGAAACAATCCTGGGTATCAAGGCAAAACTATCTCCTGAAGCTGTCATAATTTCAGTTCCTTTTGTACCAGAAGCCAAAGTAAAAGTATCTGTGAACACCTTGATTAATAATTTCTCATTTTTTATTACAAAATCAATTAAGCAGCTTTTTTGCATTAGTTCTTTTCAGTATTTTTGCAGTTTAAAGTGCTGATTAGCATTACTTCCACCCCCATGTCACTAGAATATGATTGGCATTCTTGAAGGTAAACATTTCATAGCCTTTTTAAATCCAAAAGTTGTTGTTAAATGTAGAAAGAAGTTTCTCCTAGAGGGAATAATAGCTTGTATGAATGTCAGTTTGAGAAGAGAAGGCTACTACACAACAGAAGTGGCAAAAATGGATTTACACAGAGCAACTAAAAGCTTTGACTTTCCCAAATAACATGGTAGTAATTTACTGTCAAACAGATTCATTTGTAGGGAAAATATGTTGAAAATCATGGCCACTGATTTTTATTTTTTAAGTGAATAAAACCAGAACATCTACTAAATAAGGGCTTTTAAATCTTTGACATTATCTGGGGATTTTCATTTTCCATGAAAATGGAAAGACACTAAGTAATTGACACACCTTCACATAAGGCATCAAGACTTCTGCTTATAAATCAAATACTTTCTCTCCTGAAATTAATATGAATATTGAAAATCAAAGGAAATTGTATTTCCAAGCTATAATGGATATTGTTGAAAACTCCAGATGGAGTTAACATTGTGATCTTATTTCCCATATGTTTTTGCAGCAGCATGAGTAAATTTTTGTGGAACCATACTGCTGGGAAGTCTAGGAGAGTGTCTTGGTCCATACCTGACCCTGTGAAATAAAATTGAGTGTTTAAAAATGCTTATTCATCATGTTAAAGCTTTTAAAATTTGGCCTTTCCAACTAACAAGTCCATAATTCTATAGGACCTTCAATATGCCTAATTGCAAGGCAGGTCAGTATAGGTACTATAGACAATCAATTATTTAGGACACCTTAGCACTGCTTCTGCTTTTAATGAGTTTCCTCAGGTGGACTCCTGTAGCCTTGAAAAACTATATTGACTATAAGCAAGGCTTCTGCAATTTGTTTTAAATATACCTTAAGAGAAATACATTTTCTTGGGGTTTTGGGTTAGTTTTTAGCCTTTGTTCTTCCCCATCAATTAAAAACAAATTAACCATATTTTGAGAAATAAAAACTATTTTTCTTTGAAGGTACCTAGTTAAAAGTTGAAGCTGTAATAATTGACGCAGTCCTTTCTCTTTCCAGATTGCCAGTGGCTTTTCACATTTGAATCTTTCAGTGCGTGATACTTGTTTAAATTGCATTGTTGGTTTTATAGCTGGTCTTCAAAATTTTTAGAGGTCTTATTTGAAGTCACTGATAGAGCAATAAAAGTATAAATTTATGCCACATATTATGGAATAAGGTCATAACTTTTGCTCACTGCTGAACTTTCTTGGTGTGTTATTACAGCCATAGTGAGAATAGGCAAGCAAGTTGAGCTGATAAAATGGAGCTGTTCAAATGGCAATTAATTGTTCACTGCCCAATCTGCTGTTTGTCCTGGCAGTGCTTATTCTGGTTTCCTTGCTGATAGCAGTTTATCCATCTCCTGTACATCTTCTTACTCTGCAAATTGTTGCTTTCACAGAAGATTTGGAAACTGTGGTATGGCTGGGTTTGGGTGTTTTCCCTTTATTTTGTTGGTTTTGTGGGTTTTTTTGTGTTTGGTGGTTTTTTGGTGTTTTTGTTTTGTTTTGTTTTTTGTGTTTTTTTTGTGGGTTTTTTTTTTTTTTTTTTGGTTGTTGTTGTTTTTTTTGTTTTGGTTTTTGTTTTTGTTTTTTTGTTTTTGTTGTTGTTGTTGTTGTTTTGGTGAAATGTTTGCCGAATTTATAATTTAATTAATTTTTAATTTTATTTATTTTTTAGCTGCTGTATAAGATAGAGACTACACAGTCCCTTTTGAAGTATTTTCATATTGAACAGAAAAATTCAAACTCATTTGGGGAAGAGACCAAGCACCAGGATTTATGTGGGAATGTCACAAGTGACAAGCCCTCCCTAATGAATTGCTTCAAAAGAAAAGTACCACCTGTCTGACATTATTCCAGGCTTAATTACCCTGTATCACTTCTGACAACTGCAGAAAAAACAGACTGATGTTTCTGACCTCTAATTTGAAGAGAGATTTCCATCTTGATGTTGTTTTAATCAAATAACACAAGGTCTCAGTATTGCCAAGCCACAGCTGCCAGTCAAGAGGATTGCATTCTGCATGACAGCTCTAGATTCTTTTCATCAGTGTTTTGTTGCTTTCACTCCCATTAATAAGTGTTACAATATTAGTCTTTTATATTATCTCTTCAAGAGAAATTAGTGTAACCTTTCAATAAGCATACATGTGAACCACCACAGGGTTTTGTTCCTTGTAGACATGCAAACTGAATGACAAACAACTCCTTTTCTTCCAAAAACTTCTGCATCTGTAGGAGTTATAAGGAATAAGTGAATTACCTGGAAAGGAGCCCTAACTGCTTGATATTTTACTTAATTTTTGAACAGAATTATTTCTGTTCATGATTATAACTTTTTTTCTCCACAGACCATTTACTACTATTTAAAATTCTTTTTTTACAGACTTGAAAAATATCTCTCACCCTGGAATATTTAATATAAAGGTATAAATGTTCTGTGGTGAACTGAATAATTAATTGTGTCTAACTATATTTGAGATGATTGGAATGGAGTGTATGCATCTCTATGGCAACTTTATCTCCTGTAAAGTCTCTCCTTAATGTGAAAATTCAAGAAAATATATGCTTGAATAGTTGAGGTTAAATTAGGAAGATCTGCCAAATGTAAAGTCTATTATGTATTGTGAGACATCTGGTATTTCTTGTAGAAATGAGCATGAAATTATCTCAAACTTGTGGTGTCAACAAGGAGGAAATGCTACATTTGATGATGCTCATGCAACTGTGCATTTTTCCCCATTGCTGCTGTGCCTTTCTGTGTGGCTCTTAAGTGCTCAGTGACGTCCTGGTTCTCATTCCCATGCAATCTCAGTGTTTCACAAGCGTTGGGCAGCCTGTTTTTCATGCTGCCTACAAGGCATTAACATCTCCATTTGACAAATAAGAAACCACAGCCTAGAACTACCCAAGTTAGAATTACATGTTAAATTTACGATCCATCTGAAAGGCAGCTGTAATCAGTTTTTCAGACCAATTACTGCTGTGACTTGGAATGTTTTTAGGGCATAATTTTGTGGTAGATGTGGTGTGGGTATGTGTCTTTGTGTGTTATCATTAGTGCATGTAATCTTTGCCAGTGGGGTTAAATTCATAGAAATTTGGCATTCTCTCAATAGACTAATGGGCTCAAGATAGCCCCGAGGGTGATTTTTTTGCAGACATTTGACAATGCAGGAACAGTGGAGTTTGGGGCATGAGATCTGTGATCTGTGCCTGACCTTGCTTCTCTCTCTGGTTTTGCTCTGCTTCTCCATTCCCTCAAGCCCCTCCTGGTGGTTTGCCTTCATGTCCAAAAGCTCACCAGTCTGGGTTCTGCTCCTCAGGTTCTTGCTCTAGGACATCTAGTTTCCCCTCCATGGATATTCATCAAATATAAATCCAGTTAATTTTCATGAAAACTTGTATGGTTTTCTGGAAAGGTGTTTTTTTTGTTTGTTTGTTTGTTTAGGGTTTTTTGTTTTCTTTTTTTGCTTTTTGGGTGGGTTTTTTTTGTTTGTTTTTTGTTTTTTGTTTTGTTTTGGGTTTGGGTTTTTTTTTCTGTTTTTAGGGTTTTTTTGTGGAGGGGGTTGGTGTGGACTCTGTGATGAGCCATTTGTTCTTCAGTTCTTCACTAGTTTTCATGTTATTTTTTGTTTTTCGCTCACCTTCCAGTACCATTCTCACTTCTCGTTCCACACTTACAGAATGAGGTGCTGGGTGAGGGACGTAGCACAAGGACAGGGGCTTCACTTTTTGTGCTTACTGCAATAGAAGTCAGTAAAAGTTAAGAAAAAGGGAAAAGTTCTTTTCTGACCTCTCCCTGGTGCTCTGTCACATGCATAATACTGAGATACAGTTGCCAGGTTCTTCTAATGACTGCAACTTCTCCCATTACAGATATTTTCTTTCTCTCACTCCTCTCACAGGAACTAGAATGGATATGTTCCAAATCAGGAATACTGAATTTGCCTGCAACTCCAAGGACACATTGAGATACCTCCCAGGAAAATAACTATACAATTAATATTTCTGATAGGAAAAAATCTTTTCTCTAGCCTAACTCTCACAGCTATTCTTAACTATAATTTTTGATAGTAGAAGTGAAAACACAATTATAGAAATTTTAGCCTGACTGGACTGTGTTTGATAAAAGGGTAGAATGGAAACCTCATGACAGCGTCACTGACTTCTAAAAAGGTCTTATATAATCAACCTTGTTCAAATCAGTCATAATTTGGATGCCTTTATAGCTTTACAAAGGCAAATCTTAATCTCTTTCATAATGACTAATAAATCAAGACTAAAACCATTGGCTTTGGGTTGGATACAGCAGCTGAAATGCAGAAATTAAATGGCTTAACTTGTACTCTTTTGTGGCAGAAATAATTCAGATGTTATGACCTCTTTTTTTCAGTTTTTATCATATAATAATATTCTATTACAGTTATTCTTAGTTTCACACCAGTTGGGAAGATTTTTGTGGGACATCCTTTAGGCTGCCTTTGGGTGCCAATCATGATATCCACACTTTTGGTCTTTTTAGTCTTTTGCATCACTCTTTATCACCCCATTACCATTTCTAGAACGATAAGAGAGTTATCATGCAGGATCTTGAAGAGCAAAAAGATATTTGAACTGGAGACATCTGTTATATCTCATGCAGTGGGACAGGTAGATAGTGTTTGTATCTTTTGTAGTCAAGCTTGTTGATAGATGTTGAAACATGAGTTGTAAACAGCTGCTCTGTGCGAAATATTCTAAGTACTTTCAGCCTTATCTTTCCTTATAGTTCATGTATACTTTGACAAAAAGTACTTGTGTGTGGTGAACCTACTTTATTATTTATAAAACAAAAACACCTAGGAGTTAGTAAGGCATCATACTGGTGAATTATCCTGTGCTTCCCAGTGTTGTGTGACTTTGCTGTGCATCCCTTCCTGTTCTTCAGTCTGTTGTTTTCAAGAAACCAACTTTGTTCAGTCTGGTTTTATAGTTAGTGTTACTTTATCCTAAGCAAAATTTACTGGAAATAAAAGTTCATTAAATCAATAGCCTACAGAAATACTCTCTTTATGTTGGGTTTTATCTTTATTTCTTTCTAAATGTGTCTATTAGTGTGCAGAGAATAAGAATTCTGAGAGAGAGTATTTAGGCTGGGCATATTCTGGATAACCAGAGGAAAGAGATGCTGGAACTGCTACTTCTGGTTTTCTGTATAAATTGCAAGAAGTTGGATTTCAGGCATCTTTCCATAAATGGCAAAATGATCATTCCTATTTCCATGACTTCTCCTGCTAGTCCTGGAAATGTCTTCCTGTGGGTTATCCAGAGTGCTGAAGTGGCTGCTCAGCTATTCCTTATTTTTCAGAAAACATTACAGCGACTGTTCTTCAGATTAACTATTACTGAGGTCCTCCTCCCAGCAGCAGGTGTGGGGCTATAATTGGCCATTAGGATTTCATGTTTTGGTTGGAGACTTTGAGTGGATAACAAAGTTAATTTCTACTGCTACAAGTTTTCTTGTATTACAGGGGAGAACTCCAAACCAGGTCAGGCTGGTCACAGAGGCAGTGGCTTATTTTCAGCAGTGAAACCAATTAACTTTCTCAGCTTCAGAGCTCATATTTCACTGTGAAATTCTCAATTGTGTAAAGGCACTGGAAATTTGAGCAACTCATAAATAAATTAATTTTGCCCTAACAATTAAAAAAAAAAGGCAAGCCAAGAACTCTAGACCTCTTTTTCTTTTTTCAGTAATTTAAAAAAAAAGACAAACCAATCCACTTTTTTTCCCCATTATAAGTAATTTGGTATTGTCCTTGAATTCTGACATGCAGCTTTTTTATTTATTTATATAGAAATATTTGACTTTACACAAATGAATGCTTTTATTATGACTTCTTATCTAAGGTTTTACACTCTTGGAGAAGTTGGATTTTACAGGCCTTTAACCTAGCTTTTGGGGGTTCTTCCCTTTTCCAATAGAGATAAAGTAGATTGAATTGTATTTCACCAATTGTATAAAATTGTATTAATTTTATGTTATTTTAATTTTTTAGAAATAGCTTTGGAAAAGTTCAAATATATTGTTAATATTTAACCATCAGTGGAATTTGTTTCCATGATATAAGCTGATGAGAAGCTGTAGAACCACCTTTTTCATAGAAAATTTCTAAATTCAACTAATTACATTGAATATCAGAACTAATTAGGCCTGGAAAAGGAAGCACTTTGGGAATGGTATAAAAAAAGAGGCCATAATTATTTAGCATACTCTGACAGAGCCCTGCAAAAGAAAGCTAAGTACCAGGGAGAGGATGCTCTGGTAATACACATGCTAAACATGCATAATTTTAGCATGTATAGGCATGAATTGCTGGAAAAAAGGATTACAGACAACAAGAGTAATCTGGTTTCAATGCCTTTTTTCCTCTCCTTTTAAATATTTTCAATTTCTTGACCTGTGAGATATGATCATTCTAAGTTTTAGTGTAATGGGCAACAGAGGACGTGTGAAATCTTCCTGCCTGGTTGCTCTTCATTTTCAGGGCTTCCCTTTGTGTTTCTCCATTGGGGGATAAAACAAGATGGGCAATTGTGATATTGCAAATTACAGATTTATGAAATGATGGTAAATGGTGTGTGGAAACGTAGCTTCCCCTAATCTTGGTTAGTCCCAAGCCATGGCTTTTGAAAAATCATGGTTTAAGAAAGAATTGATGAGAACGTACAAAAACGTCCTAGCAGAAATATGGACTGTGTACGTGAGCTTAGGAGCCAAAGAGGTTCTATTAGGAAGCAGTTCTTTAAAAACTGGCTTTGCTTTGAGGAGTCAGCTGACTCGGGGTCACCTTTGGGGTCTGGAGTGAGGTTCCTGTGCCATTGGTCAGGTGGGCTGATCTGGAGGCTCTTGTGTCCTGCCTGAGCTCCAGCTTTCCCTTTGGCCCTGCAGTGTCCTCCTGTACTGGAGCACCATTGATTTGGAGTGAGCAGAGAGCATCAGTGGCTCCTGTAATGATCAGCAGATCCGAGTGTCTTACATGTGTTTGTATAGTACAGACAACACCACAAGAAATCCAGGCCTTTTTTGCTCTTGAGCCTTTTTTTCCCCTGTGTCTGGATTCCTGCAGCCACCTGGAGCTTAAGACCAGCTGAAACCCCTCAGAATAGCTCTCCCTGTGTATTTTCTAAGGAACACCTAAAGTCCATGCAATAAACTATTTTACTGTAATTTTGAAACACTTACAAGAAATACAAGTCATCTGGAGACTTGGTCTAACAAGCTGTCTGAATTACAATCATTAAGTGGGGAAAAAAATTAGGAATTTAAATCTTCCTGGAAATATGTCCAAAAAAGTATAATTTTCAAAGAGATGCCAGTGATATCAAAAACTTTATTTTATATTTATTTCTAGTTTTAATACTCTAAATTATTCATTCAGTTTTGACTGCAGATTTCTATTTGAAAAGTTATCTAAACTCTGACATTCTATCAAATAAACTGACTCATTAAGTATTTATTGAAATTATATGAGGAAAGTTTAACCCTAATTCTTACCTTTTTTATGCTAATAACAATCTCAGTTATGAAAAGGGAGTGAATAGACACAGAAATTTAACTAACTTCAAATTCTTGAAGCTGAAAGATATCACTCTCTGAGGCATAATAGATGCTAATGGGAAATAAAATTTTGCTCCATAAATTAGAAGTTTCTAGAGATGCTCTGACCAAAATTTTATTCTAAATATTTTCTTTTCAGTGTTTATCTTCTATGTGAACTTAGATTGCTTTGGTAAAAGGGTTTAATTTTGTATATTTTATTTAGTAGAATTGTTTCTTCTCATGCAAAAGCTTCTTTAATAAAGTAGCACGCTTTAGTCAAAGAAACCCCTCAAGCACTACTTTTCATTATATATATGAATGTGTATTAGCTAGCCTGTTTTAAATATTGCTGAAAGCCTGCAGTCCTGACAGCACAGATGGCTGAGTAACTTCATCATTCTCAGTCTTTTTTTTTTTTAATGTCATTTTGTTTATTGATGATGCATTATGTAAGTGATACTGGTGGATTATATCTACACATTCACTGTTGTAAATCAGTGTAGCAAATTAATCACCATAATAGTTCTTAATTTTTGAAGGTATCTTATGACAAGTTCAAACATAGGAAGCCAAATTCTGTTGTCTTTCTGTACAGGTATGAATTATATTTCTTTGCTTAGGTTCACTGAGATGGTTTCAGATATGTTGAAAACAAAGTCAGAGAAAATAAGGCCACAGTGAAGTCTGTATCCACTTCAAAAATGAGGTTTATATAGGCTGAAGTTATGGGATTGCTTTATGTTTAGGAAAAGTAGCTATTTAGTAAGTGATTAGTTAAAAGGTTGCTATTTTTGGCCCTGTTAAATTGTATACATCTGCTTAAAATGCTTTACTTAGCTTTTGGGAGCCTTTGTTTATGAACAGACTACAAAATTTTTCAACACAGTCATCATCCACAATTACTGAAATTTCAGTGAATAATTATTAACACACTGAGGATTTACAAATATTTGTAGTTCTCAATTCGTATTTTGAAATTATGAGCACTAATTCCTCATCTCAAAGTAAATTTTGAATTATCCTGCATTAATATGTATTTCCAATTATGTTTTCAGGGCTACGTTTTAAGCTGTAGAATTCAGTTGGAGCTTTGCACACACAGAATAAACAAAACTGAGGGGTTTACCTTACTCTCCATCAGGAGCATTTGCAATGGTAAAGCTTGAGTGCCTAAATACCAACAGTACAAATATTTCATCGAACTGGAGTTTTGAAATGGAATGAATAGTGACAGGCCTTGTTTTCATGTGACTGATACCTTAGCAATTAGCATTCAACTCTTGATTGATATCTTATCTAGTGCCATTTCAGAGGAGTATTAGGCCACTTACAGATCTTGGGCAATTTCCTATTTTTTGATTGATTATGAAAGGTCCTGGCTTACTTTTCTTTTCCACTGATGTTGCAAGCAAAACAAACTGTTGTGAACAAAAGACAAATTTACTCCTGGCTGCTTAGGGAATGGTATCTTCCTTCCAGCCACCTCAAGGGAGAAAAGAAATCCTTGAAGAGCAAAGCAAGAGCCAAGTCACAGCTTTTGTCCCCCTGCTCCCTTAGTTTTCATCTTGGCTGTGCTGCAGGAAAATCCTCCTGTGAACAGAGTTTTGTTTCACCAGCACCCTTAATGCACGCAGGGATCAACTTGACTGAGCTGGACTGAAGTGAAGTCCGGCACACACAGCTTAGAGAGGGTCTAGTTGGTGACATGGATGTGGCAAAGTGGATTAGACCACGAGATCTGCTTTCTGTCTGTCCTGAAATATACAGACACATATATACACAAAAACCAACAAAACAAAACAAATCCCCCCAATCCCCCCCACCCCCCCAAAAAAAAAAAACCGCAAAAAACCCCAAAATCCCCCAAAACCCCTCCAAAAAACAAAAAAAAACCCACAACAACAACAATAAAAACAAACAAACAAAAACCAACCAAACAAACAATCCCCAAAAAACCAACAAAAATTGCTTTTTGCACATCTCATCAGTGAGTAAACCAGCAGATTTTAAATAGGTGAAGTTTTGATACCACTTCTTCACGTAGAATTTGAGAAAAGGGCCTTTGACAGTAGTAATATGTAATTTTTCATTTAGTAATACATAATTTTTCATTTAGTAATAGGTAATACGTGTGCACATATGCTTAACATAGAAATTATTTTTGTTCTGTTGGGCAGTGACTCTTGAGTCTTATCAGTCTGCACTTGTTGCAGAGAAAACACGAGTGCCAATACCTCATTTGAAAATCTTGTCCTGTTTTATGCGTTTATTAGTATGTTTATTAGTACACGTGTTTATTAGGGAGACTAGTACAGTGATAATGGAAGTTTGATTGTGTCTGTTTTAATGGGATCGAGAAATAATAATTGTTGTCTTTTTTAACTATTAGTATATGAAGTATATCATACTTAAGTTTGTTGCTTCTCTGCTAGTAAGGAAGGGAAATAGTACAAAAAAATGAAATATTTAAAATAAATAAAAAAATGCTTTGTGATGTCAAGAAATGTCACTACTGCTCAATTTTCATTTTAAATTTTGTAACAACTTAAAGCACTTATCTAACTTCATTCTATCTGTATTAAACAACTAATAGAATAAACTGGGAAGTTTCATTGTATTAATTAAATGTAACAATGGCACTCTAGCCAGATGAGAGATAACATTTGAATCAATATATGGTTTTCTTAGTTGTTATAAAAGAACAAATTGTATTTTCAGCAATTCTTCTCCTTGATAGCAATTCTATAGATGGATTTGCCCTTTGACTCAGGGTATTTCCATCCATTTAATTATTGAGCAACCACAGCCTTACACAGCCTTTTTAACAACTCTGTTAATAACTCTTCATGTAAATTAAGAATAAAATGTCCTTTCCTTCCCTAGTATTATAAGTTATAAAAACCAAAACAACAGCAAAAAGGAGCCACAAATAAAATCCAATTCAATTTATGTACGTGTCTCCCATCAATGCAAAAGCATTTTTCACTTCTTCACATGGGAATAAGTGGCTGTGATGAAGCTCTAGGGCTGATAGCCAGGCTGCTCCCTGCTTCATCTGCAATAGTAACAGAGAAGACCCTAATTACTAATGTTAATTTTGGAGGAGGAGCATCATACCTAATCTAGAGTCTAGGCCTTCCTCAAGCATTTCAGTTAGCTCAGCTTGCATGTAAATGCATTCTGAAGAGTGCTTAGCATATTTGTGTCCATATTATCTTTATTTAATGGCTTGCTTGTAAATCTCCGTGCCATCATTGGTGCAGTTGTGGAGCACTCTGTATTCTGTTGGCATCTTTTCTGGGTAGGTGTAGGTTTATGGAGGCAGGGCAGCAGAGAGGTCAGCATTGCAGCCCACCTTGTAGAGGAAAAATGGGGTGGACTTGTTTTGGGTGCCTGAGTACTTGCTGTGGTGCAGAATATGTCTGGAACAACCTTTGGCTGGTGAGGCTTCTTGTACCTGTGTGTTTGCAGACACAGAAGTGGCAGAGGTGGCAGTGCTCACCCGGCTTCTCACAGGAAGAGTGGATTTTAATAAGGTGCAAAATACAGAGCAGGGGCACTGTCTGGAATGTTAAAGGTGGTGGAGGGTGAATACCTAAAATGTGTTAACACAATATATGCTTAACATGCTCAGACATTTTCAGTCTTCAGATAAATAGTCAGGCTTTTGAAAGAATTTCTACTGTAATTACATTTGTGAAGTAACCCAAAAGTTCTGATTGGTTAGACCTGTTACTTTAAATATTTCTTGGGAGATGACTATTTCATTACAGTTTCCTGTACGTTGTGTATACATCTTACAGAGAGATGTAGAGGCAGTACTTCATCTCAGTGGTCAAGGAGAGTAGTTTGCCAAAAAATAGTCAGGGATCGGAAGAACACACACAACCTCCATGGTATTTGTTACATATAGCAGCTCTCAGAAATGTAGTTAATGCATTTTAATCACCAGGCCTAATTGCAGTTTGTAAAGTGAAGATGACAGCTAGCAATAGCATTGAAAAGAAAAACACAGCTGCAGTCAAGTACACACTATAGAGGTTAAAAAGAGCTGCTTACACATATAGGTTAAAGTTTATGTTCCTGGAATAAATAATGAATTAAGGATTTAATGCTCACTTTAGTGCCATTAGAACTGAAAATGATCTCCAGGAATACTTAGAAGTGAGGTGAACACTTGCTTGAACAGTTTAATAAATTTCATCAAACGTCACTGGATGTATGTGCCATCTTTCAGAATTTTATGGAAAGCTGTGCTGATGTACCAGTGCTGCAGAAATGTGTCTGCTTGAACATTTGCACAAGTGAACATCCTGTGGGTGAATATTTTGTTTCTATCACAGCCAAGCAGTTGAAGACTCTGATTTATCTGAAGGTCAGAACTCACTGCAGAAACTTCAGTACTTTAACCATGTGTACCCTTGGGTGTATATTGTATGCCTGTGTGCTTGAATTGGTGCTTTGGGTAGTCTTAAGATACATTTCACTTCAATAAAAATACTGCAAAATTCGAATATAGAGTCATTTGAAAAGTACCTCATGATTATTTTTTTATTGTTTGCAACTTCCTTCTCAACCACCCCATTGTCTTTGTTTTTATAGTCCTCTGAATGTGCACAGAAAGTCTACCAACTGGATTTCTAGCTAAATTTTAATGTTCTAGGATAAATATTAATTCATCTTTTTATAACTGTATGATGTAAGTAAGTGCACAGAATTTCAATACCTTAAATGTTTTTTGCAGTATTAATTAATTCTCTAAAGCAGCATTTAATATTAAAATAATTAATTCTGTAAAGTAATATCTAATCTCAACTTGTAAACTTGTAGAATGTGTATGTTTCTGACAAGGCCTGTAGGAAAAATCAAAGGCAACTTTTGAGGGTTTTGATCTGCTACTTTCACTGCAGTCATAGTAACTGTGTGTTCCTTAGAATAGAAACATTTTCAAAGATGTGAAGTTCTATGGAAAATATAAATTAAAATAAATAAAAGCTTGGGAAAGCTATTACGCTTTACAGTCTGATAAAGGACTATAATTCCATAATTTTCTTATTTCTTAGTGTTGGCATTATGCTTGTTGCACTCATTTCAATCTACATTGCTTAGACTGCCAAGACTGTAATCCTTGCTAATGAGAATAATCCCGTAACATGCATCATTTCAAGGAATGACACTGATTTTTCACCTTCTTCCAGCCAGGATGGAGACTTGTCCCCCCAGTGTCTGTGAAATAGGAAAGTACTTCCTTTTTCTTCTCATATTTTTTTCTCTGTGTGCAGTACTATTTTATTTATATTTTTCAAAGTTGAAATATAAAGTAGGTTTCTCTGTGTTCTAGCAGAGTCTTGAACTACAAGGAGTGCTGTGGGGAATGTCTTGACAGTGCAGTACATTGAAAAGTAGGTGTACATCTGTTCCATTTGAAAATAAAAACCAGCGGACCCTTAAATGCTCACCTTAAGTTGAGGGCATTTAAATAAATCAGCAACCAAAAGGAAGATGACTTAACTGTTTCTGAGACTATAACTTTTTCCAATATTTTAAATATATAAGTCCTGATGATGACCTGTCTAATTGGCTGACTAAATGTTACATATTTCGTGTGAGATTTATGTTGTACAAGCCAAAGATGACAGTGAAAAATATTCAAAAAATAAAGCAAAGAGCATGCATTTCTCTGACTAGAATCCATATAATTACAGCTCTCCTACAGTATGAATGCACTTCTATAGTAGCATTGTCCTATTTCCATTTACTAATATAATTTTTTACTGTGTAAATACTTGCTTCTTCTTGAAAATAACTTAAGCCACATTACAGTCAGTTTTAAAATTTTGTCTTCATATTGCTTCTTTGTTGTGCATCTTTATCTCAATGAGTAGTTGTTTCAATATGTTTACTGTTAGCACTGAAAATTGTTTTTTCATGAGCACACCTAACTTCATGCTGAAATAGGAAATGTTAATTAAATTCTCTCTCTGTTTAAGTTTGTAGTCAGGCAAACTTTGCTTAGTCCAAAATGTCAGCATCCAATCTGTGTTCTTGGGTAGTTTCGTACCATATGTAAAACCTAACAGGGAGTAAATATCTGCATTATATTCTATTAAATACTATCTGCATGTCTGATTATATGAACAGAGTTTGGAAGCTATCTCAAGCTCTCTTCATGTCCTTGAGTATCACATTTGACTACAGTTGGAACAGAAATAATTTAAAAAGAATGATTTTTTTTTTTAATGCATAATGATCTCCTTAGCTGTTAAACAATTTAATATGGAGAACTGTGTATTACCAAAGTTATTTTCTATTCAAGACCTAATTTTCAATAGAGGAAACATGTCAAAGACCTGAAATTCATTCAATTTCCTTATTACTGGGAAAGTAAAATAGAAGCGTGCAAAATTATAAGATGTCCATTTACATTGCTTGAAATGTCACAGTCATGCCAATTTGACCTTTGTAAGTTGTTCTGAATTAATTGTAAATCGTTTCCATGTTACTTTTATTAATGTAGCTGCCTGCTGCATGATTTCCAAGTTCTTTCATTGTAAGAATGGCAGTATTTATTTCCAAAACTGGTGTTTGGTTGCAAACCCTCTGGGTCCTGCTGTGATGTTAGGTGGAGCCTGAATGTCACAGAATCATTGTTCCTGACAGCTAATCAGATATCCAAATGATTTAACCTCTGTATGTCATTGTCATCAAGCTGATGATGTTGATGAAGAATGCCTGACAATTAGCGATGTAGAAATACCAAAATAACAGAGACACTATTTATGTGGTTGCTAAGTTAGTTGTTAGGTGTTGCAGTTAAAGGAGTGGCCAACTCATTCCTCACTTCTCAAAATTCCCAGAAATAACTTTTGTCTTGGTTCTTGTGTTCGCCAAAGAACATTTGCTTTGCGAGCTGAGTAAAAGGAGCAGGATATTGTAGTTTTCTGGTTTGCTTGATCCTCATACTCACTGAATTAACCTAAAGATCCATTGCACAGTAGATGCCAGCATGAGATTCACTCAATATTCTGAGTGAAGGGGCCCACAAGGATCACAGAGTCCAGCTGTTGAGGAAATGCTCCTCACAGAGACTGAACCCACAATGTTAGGTGTTATTAGCACCATGCTCTGACCAACTGAGCTCATCTCAGCATCTGCATATCAGTAATTAATAGTTACTGGAGCTAAACACTGCCTCGGGATACTTGTGCTCAGATCCATCTGAATACCTTCCCACCATTAATCTTTATAAATCCCTTTTATCCTTTTACACATTAGTCCCAAGGATTTTATATGCGCAGGAATTCTACAGTGTAACTGTGAACCGTAGAGTGAGCGGCTAACCAGATTCAAAGATCAGAGTGGGAAAACATTAATGAAGCTAAAGACTGCACAAAGAAGATGTATTATTAATAAAATAAAGGAGGGGTATGAAGAAAATAGGAATTATACCTGATTTAAGCTTGGAAAGAAGGTGTACGTTCTCTACTGTGTTCACATTGAACAGTTTTGTGTAGTGGTATCTGAACTTCCTGAGCATTAATGGGTATAATATTTTTTTGATTCATTCTTAACCATCAGACTCTAATTTCAGTGAATTTCCCTTGGTTCATGTACAGGTTTTTAGTAGCTGTCAAAGCCACAGTGTAATAGTTTCAGCTTTGTTGGCTGACATTTTATCAGTAGTCTTTTTAGCTGAATCCTCATTTCTTCTCTTTCCTCTCCCAATAAGTTATCCATACATTTTAACATTCACTTTAACATATTTTTCCTTCCTTCCCTTCTTCTGCTGGCTTATGAGTTTTCTATGCTGAATATTTTCAGTCGATCTTTTGTACCTCCTCCAAGATAGAAGGCCAAGCTGAAATTCCAATATCCATTCACTCTGTTTCTCTATTAGGATGAATGTGATCAAAATATCTATGCAGATTGATTAAGGTGCCTCTAAAAAGCATTAGGCTACAAAGAAAATGACTCTTCTTTACTGTTGCAGAAACATTGGAATAGAATGACAATATGTTTCTTCAATGTAGTTTATGATCTTGTGAAATGTCACACTTGCCTTGAGTTGTCTAGACTGGAAAAGAACAGCTGTAAAAAGAATGACAAATAGATGTTTTTCTTCTTTTTCTGTACTGAATCTCTATCAAGGAAACACAGCTCCTCTCAGTAGAGCTGATGAGTTGGCACCGAGTTGAAATAAAAATCGATGTTTATAATAGGTAACTGTCCTAGCCTCAATACTAATATTTCTTAATCTTCACTTAATGTTATAGATATGAAATCCTTCATTGAAAGTAGTTCTGAATGATGTATGCAATGAAAAAAACACTGATCAATGCACAGAATACATACAGGCAACAAATATATTAGTTACCTAAAATGTTCATGTCTGGTACAGCCAGAAAATCCTAATTTCAGTTGGGAGGGCATGAAATCTGCCAGGATATAAATAAAATTTGTTATTGCAAATATTCTTGTAACTTGGTCAGACAATGCCCACTTAATGAGAAGATGAACAATACTCATATTAAATATAATTTTAATAAATATTTCACTAGTGCTTCAAATATCCTGAAGTTGAGTAAAAATTTCAGGGACATGTTACAAAATATAATGAGGTTATCACTCTAAAAATTGCTCCTCTCTTTACTTTTTCCTCTACCCCAGAATGGAAAAAGTACCTCAATATATGGGTAAGGGGATTATGTATATCCTCCTTCTTCCTTGCTATCTTAGTGTCCCTGTCCATTTTTTTTAACCAATTCTTTCTAGTTCACTCTCCCAAGATAAATTTAAGATGTTGAGCTTTGTCCCCACGTGTGGATGAAAAATGTGTTCAGTCCCAAACTGAGTATTCAGTTTTAAAAAATGCCAGTGCACTGCCAGGCAGATGAATTTTGAATAGGATTTCTACCTAATTTCAGTTAGTTCTGTACACAAGTTTAAAATATGCAAAGTTGTAAACATATGTTTAACAACACATAGCCAAGTTTTAGTATTTCTGTAGATAATGAAATGTTCAGAAGCCAGACCTGTGCCTGACTGCTAAAAAAACATCCTGTACTTCTCTGTGTGTCACAGGCTGCCCCCTCTCACTGAGGTACTGCAGGGACAGACAGTTTTGTCTTCAAAAATTCTAGAAAATTCATATTCTTTGTAACAGTTGTTGCCATCTTTGTGATGAACTCTTAAACTCATTTCTTTTGTGCTCTCATTTTTCACCATCTTAGAGGCAAAGAGACAAACGCCTCCCCCATTCTTCCAATTTGAATGTTTTTTCTTTGTGTGAGAACTGAACAGTCACTTCCCAAATAAAGCTGTTACATGAAAAACAGAAGCCTCAGAAAGAAGCTGAAGGAAGAACAGTCTGCAGTAAACATTGTGGCTGTTTGCAAGGTGTTGCTTATGAGCTGTCAAGAAATTCAATTATTTTCTTTTTCTTTTCAGGAATGTTTGATATCATAAGGCATAGGGAATACACATTTAACATTCTTTGTAATCCAGGTTTTCTGTGAAGTGCTGGTATTTAGACTTTTATCTAATTTGTATCAGTCTTCACCCATACAGTTGGAGTTTTTCCAAATATGGGGTAGTATTAGACAGTCGTGTTCAGTATGCCAAACATTCAGATCCTAACATGTATGTCTCAAAATTTAAGATCTTTCAGTCACTTGTACAATTGAACCACTACAAACAGAACGAAGTAGCTGTGAAATGGGAAAAGGTATAGGGGAATTGAATTCTATTCTGTTGGCTTCCCCCCACAATTCTCAATATCAACAAGGGCTTTACTCTTTGTCCTTTCTTGTGGAAAGTGGAGGATGCTTGGGAGTGGTGAAAGGATGCCAAGAGACCTGACAACATAAAATCTGCAATAGTCCTTTCTGAATTAAATAAATCACAACTTTAGTTTAAATACATTCATCATTTTGTCTCCTTCAGCTGAGGTGAAACCGGAGTGGAAAACACAGTTCACTTACCTTTGATTTACACAGCTGTTCTTAGAGGCATGTGTTCTTTTCTTTCAAAGTTTCTCAAATGTTGTTTTGTAAGATGAATTCTAGCTGTGGGCCAGTTGATGCTGTCAGCTTTATAATGACAGTATGTTCACCCTAAGAATAGAGTGTGTGTATTGTAAACAATTGCATACTAACACCTTGGTGTCATTAATTGCAAACTTCTCTGATACATTCTCTGATGTCCCAGAGGCAGCTCCTTCTAATTAACTGAGACACTAATTGGGTCAGATGAAATAAAGTAGACAGCAGTCAGTCAAGCAGACTAGAACAGCCTGTTCTCTAATTTCTTTTGACAGAGGAACAAAAAAAGAACTTGAAATATTACAGAATAGTGCTAGCTACCACAGTGTACTTAGCATGGTTGTTTGCAGTGAATATTTTAATACAAACTGTGGCAAATGTTGGTCCTTCACATATGGTTAACCCATCCTCCTCTCTGTTCTGCATGTGTCTGACATGAATTTTGAGAGTCTGTGACCATGCAAGGCATTTGCCTGATTTTTTTTTCCCAAAGGAGCAAATCAGAAAATCTGGAACAATATACATAAAAATCAAAGTGGTTCAAAGCTTTGCAACTATGCATCACTAGATGGCATTTGCTGAAAACAGAACAGCAATTTAATTTCCACATCAGAAGGTTGTGTGAAACACTAGATACTAATGTCATGTTTTAGACCCTGATTACCTATTTTAAATCTTGATGCTTCTTCCAGCTTCATTTGTTATTAGTTGAAAATATGTAATTCAGAAAGTTTGTGGACTCCTATGTCCTATTTTTGATGTGTTCTGCTCTGGCTGGCTCATGAATTAACGTTACTGTCCTTGGTCTCCTGTCCTCTGTTCCTCATATCTGAACAAAAATAGTAACCTAGATGGTAAAAATCTCTAGCTAAGGAAGGACACAGACTACCAGTAAGCATTTATCTGCTGTTTTCTGAGCAAAACAAAAATAACAGTAGTTTTCATAGAGGTTATAAATATGAAAATTATGGGTAATTTTATCTAGTTACATAACCTTGACTTTTTTATTTCTAGTAATTAATCTCTGTTCTAGTAACTCTTGCCATGCAGTGCTGATCTCTACATGGGATACTCTGAGATGGGCTGCTGATCAGCTAAATGCTGACCTCTCTTCCAAGGTTTAAAAAACACAAACAAAACCCCCAAGAACATATAACCCTTCTGTCCAGACAAGCCAACTTCAGTGTTGGCCACAGCTCATTTATCACAGTTTTCCTCCTCCCAGCCCACGGAACTTTTATGGTGAAAACCGTAAAACCTAGAGCCCATTAAAGTTTTTTCAGAACAAATTTCTTATTTGAGGGTTTGTTGGTTTTTGTTTTTGGTTTTTTTTTTGACACTACTAAAATACGGGAGCTGCCAGTGCTGCTTATATCTGGCCTGTGACTTTCCCCACAGTGGTGACAGGGACATTTGTAGTGCTGGTGTCTCTGAGCTGGCTGGTTAAACAGCAGCCGAGGTGAGAGCGCTCGCTCTCACTTTGAGTTAGTTCCAGCAGTTCTCAGATCCTTGGTGCAGAGGACTAACAATTCTTATTACAGGTTGTCACGGAGGGTGCTGTGCACAGGAACCAATTTTATTAGTGTTTAACTGAGGAGGATTTTCTGCTGCTGGCTGTTCAGTAGGGCTCGCAGAGGTGCCACAGCTGGGCCTGCCCATCTCTCCTAATGCCACCACCTTTCCTGTGCAGAGTGTGGGAGCACCCGTGAGTTCAAAGGGCAGAAAAAGACTTGATACTAATTCTCTCTGTCTTCAGTTAATAATTCCCATTTTCTCCGGGAAAGAACAAAAATGTGTTAAAAGTAGGAAACTCGAAACCAGAGTTACTACACTCAAGGTGTATTTCATCTGTTTACCAGGTCTAGTCACTCTTCCAAAGAAGTTATATGTTGTGGTTTTTTTTTCCTAAAATGTGTCAGGTTCTTTTGTTCCAGTCAGCCCAACAACCAGCAAGAGGGCTGAGCAGCAAACATTGCCTCCTTCCTCCGAGCACATTGTGATTTCTGCTAATCAACCTTATTAGTTGTTTTTGTAAGAGGAAAGGATCAAAGTATCTCTCAGCAGCTGTGGCAAAATTTGCAGGTGGAGTTGCAACAGATTTTATATATGACAATAATAATAGTAGTAATAAATCTATGTGGCAAAAAAATGTTTCTGTTTATTTTATATAGTATTACATGATGTACTAGCTGCATTTAACTTGTGCTTCCCTAATCTGTAAACAAGAAAAAAATGTCCTTTTCAAATGAACCAACAAGAAATATTGAGTATTTTCTCAATATATACTCCTTTGACAAGATGAAGTTAGTATTGCTTCTCCTTTTCTTTCACATTTTGGTAATACCAGTATCCTTCCCTATTTATTTAGTCCATTTTGTAGCACTAAGAACACTTATCCTGCAAGTGAATTTTGTTCCTTACAACAACAAACAAATAAACCCACAAAAACCCCAAACAAACAAAAACTACAAAAATCCTCAAAGCCAAAAAAAAACCCCTGACAAACAAACGAACCACAAAACCAAAGAGCTTTTAAATCATCATTTGTAATTTTTTGAGGTATTTGCATTGGTGTCTGACTGCCAAAATGTTGATAATACAAATGAATCAAACAATATTCTGCAAATTTCAGCAAGTGCCCTTGGTTTCAGCAGGTACAGCCCTTCTAGCTAGCATGGAGGTTTAGGTGAAGACAAACATATTACCTCATTTAAAGGTATAATATATGTTCTACAGTATTCAGGAAATGCTGTCATAACAATGGTAAGATGCTAAAATAGCATGGGCATGTATTGAAACGTTGACAAGGATTCTTTTCATTTGTCAATGTATGTGTATGATGTTAAAAAATAGATAAAAAGGTGACACTTCTTATACCAGATGAATATCCAAATGAGTAGTTGTATATTCCCATTTAAAGATAAGGCATAAACTGAATTCCTTTTGAAGCACACACTTCTCAGGTAGAGATAGGTTGGTTCTTTAAGTCTGAGCAGTTATTTATCTTGTGCAGAGAAATCTGATGTATTGAAGCACTGGGGCTTTTTAGGTTGCATTTTACTAGTGATTGCCCTTTGGGAAAAATTTACTGGATCCACAGTAATTGCTAGTTAGAACATAATAAAAAACCCCAAGAGACAAAAACAGTTAAGCCTGTGTTTGCAAAGCTGTTAATAACTAGAACAGAGTATTTTTGGTAGAGTGTGGTTCAAAACCCTCATAAGTCCTTATCCTTGAAAGGATAAGGCAGGGTTGAGTCACCAGCACTTGAGGCAGATGTCCTGACACTCAAGTGTTGTGTTACAGGTCCTCAGGTCAAATCCCTGGACAAGGAGAAGTAGGATCAGTTCCAAAAGTGTATTTGTCTGTGATGGACCAGAGGAGGACTGGGTCAACAGCTGGCAATACAATTACCAGTGTATGAACTGGAGCTGAGCACCCCATGTTGTGTATACTTAAAATGTTCTGGAAATGTGAGCTGACATTGTTTCTTTTCTTTTTAAATTTCATTGGAATCGTGATCCTACTTTTGTCTTGGGAGTTCCATATGCTACAATTTATTTATGGAAAAGTGTTGAGGAATGGTGGAGGGGAAGAAGGGCAGGGGGGTGGTTAACAAACATGAACAAATTACATGAATTTGTTCAAACATAGATCTGTGTGTACATTTCACAGCTGCCCGGTGTTGTTTTAGGAATTGTGTGTGGCTTGTTTGCATTATTCTGGTACTTCTGGATGCTAGTCAAATCTTTTTGACTAAGCTGCACGTGCTTCAGTAGTTCTTTTGTTCAAATTCACTGCTTCCCTGCATATGATCATCTAGCTACCAGATATCCTTTATTTCTCTCCAGAAAGGAAGTGTTTCTCTCTGCTTTTCCCCATCCCATTCCTTCTTTTCCATATGTCCCTTTGCCTGTTTTCTTCCCCCCAAGCCAGGGTAAAGGTGTTTATTTCTTGTTCTGTCTTCCCCTCACCCCTTCCTCATTTTTCTCTTTCTTCTTCTTGTTGTTATTTTTGTTGTCATTGTTACGTTTTTTTGTTTTCTTTCCCTTTTTAAATGTTTCCTTCTGTTCCAGGCTGACAGACTGTCATGTCACTCTATCCTTTGTGCTATTTCCGCTCCTTTTTTACACGACATCTATACTGATCCTCAAAAGCACTCAGTAGTTTTCCTCTAAATAGCTAATAAGTTAGTTAGATTCAAAGAGTGGGAACTTACATAAACACTTGCAGTGTCTTAAAGAACTAAAATAAAATAGGAAACGTCAGGAAGCAGTTTCCCTTAAACATTTGTAATGAGAGAACAATTCCAACTAACATAAGGAAATGAGAAAAATAAAAGGTTTTCTCAGCCTGACATTCAGTCTAGGCTAGGTAGTTCAGTAGTTCAATCTGCTACACCAATCTGTCAGTAGAAATCTTGTAGGTTGGGTCTTACAGATATCCTCTCTTTTGTCCTCTGATCAGTAAATGGCATCCCTCTCTCTGAGTTCCTCTGCTTGAAGGAAATGGGGAGCAAAGTCTTTTTTGTTAGGAATACACCAGTTCATTTCCTAAATCTACCCTAGATCTTACCACAGAATCTTCTCAGAAAATTTTAGTATTCTGTTTTTCATAGTGTTTAGTTGTACTTTTTTTTTTTTTTCCCTATAAATCTATATTAACGAGGGCTTTCAGTGTTCCATTTCTGCTGAGCATTTGAATAGGTTCATCAGTGTTTTGAAAAGCCTGAGATGGTCTGATTGTGGTGATTTGACTCTGGTTCCACAGTAAAGTCTCAAGAGGGTAGCACAGGGAACAGGGAGTTTTAACAATATTCAGATTAAGTCAACACACTGCTCATCAGTACATTTATAGAAGATGGACAAAGAATTGCATGTTCTGTATTGCCTTACATAAGCAATAGACTTAAATTCCTCGTCTGTCTGTCAAAGCAGCCTATTGTATTTCCTGTCAACTTGTGAATGTCTTGGATGACCTCAATGACTAAAAATCAAAGCTAGTCCACTCGAATATCTTTCAGTCATTGTACTGCATTGATTTCTTCTCCCCCCCTCAGAGAAGCAAGAATGGGAAGGGAACATTTCTCAGCAGCTGTAGTTACTGGCAGAGTGTTGTAGCAATGCACTGAAAATCTTGACAAATAGTGAGTCGATGGAGCCAGAGTATCAATAATGTGACTATCTGTGGCCTCTTTTTGTTCCTAGTGCTCCCACCATTGCTGGTACTCCCTCCCACTCACTGAACAAAATCCTGACCTTTTCTCAATCTGCATTGTTTGTCTGCTAGAAAATCAAATAACAATTTTGATGGTTTTATTCTCTAAAGTGCAGTGTTCCAATGAACCTGCAGCTGCCATGAATGAGAGAATTGACACCTGCCTTAACACCATTGTTTCAAAGCTTTCAGCAGTATATGGGAATTCTTTTCTTTCTTTTCTTCTTTTTTTTTCTTTTTTTTCCTCCTTTCTTGCTTATAGGTTCTGGTAGACAAAACCTAACTATTCAATTGTTGTTTACCTAACTCAGGGCAACACTGGGTAACAGAACAAGATGTCTCACTCTTCTCTGTGCTCCTGCACCTGTGGAGGAATTGCTTCAGTTGCTGAAGGCTGCATAAAATCTATCACACAACTGAGCCTCCTATCACTGCCTGTCTCTGAGCGGTTCAAACACTCTACAAATGTCACATCTTCATTGACATGATAGGGACAATGTTTTTTTGTTTTTTTTGTTTAGAGTTTATAATATGAGGACATGGATCATTTCCCATACTCCTCATGTACCAGTATAATTTTGTTGAATGTCTTCTAATTTTAGAAATTGGGGTGTACTTACTCTAGAGAGGAATTTTCTAAGCACCTTGCATTGGAAAACACGACCCAGATCTGTGGAAGGCTGAAGATGCAGTCTTCATGTGGTAGTAGGAAGAGACACTGTGGAGTCTTCATCCTTGGAGGTGATAAAAACCCACACTCAACAGGTTCCTGTAAAATCTGCTCTAGGTGGCCCTGCTTGATTGGAGCACTTGGACCAAATGATGTCCAGAGGGACGTTACAGCCTCAGCCATTCTGTGAGTTAGTGAAAGAAACATTTATTGAGATGTGTCAAGGGTTGAGAGGTTGAAGATCCTCTAGAAAAAAGGGAAGGATGCACCAAAGTGTGCAAATTTCCTTCTCCATACTGCATCTTTTCCATGGGAAAGTGGCTTTTATGATATAAATGGAATGATGTAGTGACATACATAGTGTATGTTTCTGAACCTTGGTTCATTTTGCAATCTGGTTGGTATTTGTCAGCTCAAATTTTTTAATTTTTTAAATTTTTTTAGTGATTTGTTAACACTGCTATATGCTTTTGGAATATTACTAGAGTATATTGGTATTTAATTTTTTTTTTCCTCTTACCATTTTTTATTCAATATGTTTGGTGGTATTTGAGGGGGTAGGGTGGTGTGGAAAAATAAGGGTAATAAAAAGGGTAGTTTACCAAGAGAAAACAACATAATGTTGGAACTTTTCTTGTAGAAAAGAGATAGGAATTGCATTGGAGTAGTAGGTCGCAAACATGAGCTATTAAGTTTTTAGGAAAGTTGTATGGTGACCACTTGCCATTATTAGTAGCATCTTTGCTCTTTTGAATCATGGTCGTTCCTAAGCATCCTTCAGTGTGCCACTTGTCTCTATTAGCCTTGCTGCCTGATTAAGTGTCAGAACTGTTCTTTGTCAGATGATTAGCTTCATTAATACTGCACTTTCTCTCTGGGTCATAATTTATTATGAGGCCTAACCTGGAACAGCACTTCAAAAGTCAAATGTGCAGTTAACCAGTCTGAGGGGTTTGCATTCACAGCTGCAAAGCTGGATGCTCATCAGAACACATTTGTGCATGTGTGCTAATTAAAACAAGATCTGTTCAGTGGTACTAGAGGCTGTAGGGCTCAAAAATCAGGTAAATCTTACTGCTCAGTATCTCTTTTTTTCTGGAAGGCTTTTTGTAGACCTCAGAGCATTCATTTTCTGAGTTGATAACCTACAGAAAATGAGCTTAAGCCTATTCCACCCAATGTCCATCAATTTGAGAAAAGCATTTTTGCTGAGGGAAGGGATCCCATTGTTGTTGCAATAAAGGAATTCAGGATCCATGCAGTGTTTAAATCTAACCTGAAGACAGATAGTACAATATTCTGCAGTTCTTTCAGCTTGAAGGAAAAGAAATAAACATACCACATTGCTCTTGAACAGGTGAAGGAATTACCTGCCTGGCCATTTGATTATTCTTGTCTCACAGTAAAAGCACCTGCAAGGACATTCTCTGGCTCACTGCTGAAGGATCTCTTATAAACACAGCATTATGAAAGTGGCAGAGTGCTCTTGGCACGTTTCTGCAGCACCTAGATAAATGTCATTCACCTTCCACATCTAGCATTCAATCCATAAATCTGGGCTTAGAGAACATCTCTTTGTAAAAGATCATGTTTACAATGGGGAAATCATGCCATGCATAACCAAAAAATTGATTCATTTTTAGGTTAGGAGGCTGTCACTAACAAATTGCTGTGGTATAAACTTGTCAGAGCAAGCACCTAGAGATAAAAGTGCTTGCAATGATCTCTGTATAAAGATAACAGCAGTGGAATAGATTTGTGTTTACAAAGTAGCAGAGCATTGCCTGGACTTTGAATAAATTTCAAACATTCAAGTTTTGGGGTTGGCTCATTTTTCTCAGGAGGCCCTGGTTTTTATTAGCAGTGGACATGAATTCATTGGTGACTAGCAGTTAAACTTGCATGTATCTTTGTGGTGAAAAGAAAACAAACAAACAAACCTAAAACAAGCAACCCACTCTGTTATTAATATGCTATTACCGCTGCCTGGGGTGGAAAAGCAGAAGTTTGAACAGTTTAAAGAGGTGTTTTGGCTCTTTCCTTTTCCCTGCTAAATATCACATAATATTGTTTGAACAGTTCGAAAAAGGTGATTGTGTCTCTTTTTCCTTTCTCTTGCTAAATGCTACATTATTCTTCAAACCCATTTGCATTTGGCAGTTTTATCAGAGATGATTAAACAGAAGCAGCTATTTATGTGTAATATTTTATAAGAAGTTGCTGAAGAAGTTTGTAATATAACATCAGATTGAATATTTATCTTCTACCAACAAAATGTATCTTTCTTCTCTCATCTTCTGTTTACTGCTCATGGCTAGAATGAAACAAAGCTCATATAATAAACAACTTACAGTCAGCACAGAGGGAAATGTTGCTTGTGGGGAAAAATAAAATTTTCAACAGTTTTAGCATCATGCATTACAAAAAACATGCATCTCCTTCATATGCTGTTGCTTTTAGATGAGTCTTTTAACTATTCAAGTATTACTTCCAGCCAAAGGGTGAAGCTGACAGCATTATTTGGGATAGATAGCAATAGAATTCTAGGAAGTTTGTTGTAGCAAATATTCATATGTATATTAGTGGCTGAGTGTATGTTTTCTATGGCAAGTTTCCAGTTGTACTAATGAGTTATCATTTATTTTTTCTCAAGTTCCTCTGAATTCAGTTAGAATACAACTCCGTCAAGTATGCAGTACTTCTTTATAATGCAATTGTGACTTTGTAAACTAGTGTTTTTTATGAGTGTATTGTATCTCTGAAACCAGAAAACATTCTGGTGAGAAAGGTATGTTTAAAGTGATGTTGAGTTGAGGTTTTCAGAATAAAAGATATATTTACATCCAAAAGATTTATCTTGTCTTGGATCCTCGGAAAGGTGGAGAGAGGGAAAGCAAAGTACATTATTAATGCCATGAATGTCTCTTCTAGCTTGTCTATACCTGCCTTTCAAATTTAGCTGAATCCATTAATGTTATTAATTGCTGAACATTTCAGAAGGGAATTTAATGTCCCTTTTTTTTTAAGAAGTGTAGAGAAATTTACTGCAAATCAAAAGGCTGCACTGAGTGAACTTTATTTTAGTATAAGCATTCTGCACCCTTTTCCACATATGCCCTTCAGTTCTAGTTGGGGTTGATTTTATTTTGCCAAGCAAAGAAATCTGTCCTTTGTATTTCAGGGCTGATGCCTAATAGATCTTTTTGAGCAAATGCTTACAAAGTTCTACTTTGAAATAATTTTTATCTTTCAACCTATATAAAATACAGCAGAATTGTACCTTTGTTTGTCCAGTTCCATTCAGTATCGAGGCTGTACTTATAACTTAGATACAGAAATCAAGGCCTGAGATAAATCATCTCCCTCTACAAAGATTTGATATTAAAGAATTGAAAAAGGATTTCATGTATGGCTGAACAAATATGTGTGTAGATTTTTTTTTTTTCCACTGGAGGAAAAATATATATTAGAATTTGTGGCAGGTAAATAGTTGTAAGTTAAGAAAGACATAAGGTACATCAGGGGCTTCCAGTGGAGAACTGTTGTCAGGGTCCAGAAGGTTTCACTTCCTCAAGCATTTGAGGAGGTGCATATAATGTTATTTCAAGTACTTTTCTACTGCAGAAGAGTTTCCTGATGCCAAAACCATCAGATGACATGTTTGGCATTTTCATTCCTATATGAAATTAAAAATTAGAATGGGATGTTTCAGATCCTACTGCAATGAGTTCTTTTCCAGAAGAAAAGAAACCACAGGATAGGTCAGCTGAAGTAGGGATATAGACCATGGCTATGAAAGGGGACCTGTAGACCTTTAAAAAGTGTTGATGCAATTGTCAAAGTATAGATCCAAACAAATTTCCTGCCTGTGTTGGAAGTATTATTAGTAGTTTGCAATGAACCAAACTGAAACATCAATCAATTATATTGCATTATTCTGATGAATAATTCTAATGAATTGCTTTTCTTTTCTCTGGCAGATGAACGGGAGGATGTTCAAAAGAAAACATTCACAAAATGGGTAAATGCACAGTTTGCTAAGGTAAGACATTTATTTATTGACCAAAATATCTTTTTATATATTTAAAAACAACAACAAAGAAACCTGATATTCCTACACTGAGGCTTAGTTTCCAAAATAACAGTTACAAGTCTCAGGCAGTTGACTGATTTATTAGAAAAATGTTCAAGCTCTATTTCTTTGATTTCAGCAGTGATTGAAATGTAAGAAGCTGTCCTTCTCTTAAAATGTTCTCTGCCTAAATTTACTTTGCCTTTTCTCAAACTAGTGATGCATCTCTATTACTCTTGATTGGGTTTCTTTGTTATGTTTCTAATATACAAAGGAGTTTCCTCTATTAGACTTGTCTGTTCTTGTTTCTAATTGCAATTGCATCTTCATAAAACTCGATGATTTGGAGAAGAGCAAGGTCAGAGATAAGAGGTGTGATTCAGTTAACAAATAATGAAAGTAAATTATAATATGTTTTGAAAGAGTAATTTTTTAGAATGGTAGATCATAAATGGAGTGGGGAAAAATAAGGCCAAATAAGTAATTTATTTAAAGCATGCCCTTCTGGCAATGTATAATGATCTTATCAGTAATACTCAGGAAAAATTCTGCTTGAGCTATTAATTTGCTGAAACTTTTTTTCTTTTCTTAAACTCCTGGAGGATAATGACTCAAATTTATTTGCCATTAATAATAAAACAAATCAATGCCATCATTTGTCATTTTACCAGGCAATAGACAGCAGTGAAACAGTAGCTGTGATGTATCTTCGGTTTAGTCTGGTTTTTGATTGTGTCCCATCTGATTCTATTCATTAAAAAAGCGGAGTAAGATAATCTGAATGCAGCCAAAATGTTGAAAAACACGCTCAGCAGTAGTTTGGCCCATCAGGGAGTCCCACAGGGCTTTTCCATGGTCTAGAATATTTTCTAATACTGTTTCACGTGATTTAGACAGCACACATTTGTGCTCAGCATCTTCACAGCAAAGATGCCCAGCAGTGTGGAGGGCTGCATCAGGATGAAATACTCTCATGAAGAATGCTGAATTACAAATCAACTGTGAAGTATCATGTTTAAGACAGCAGTAAAACATCTGCATACAGAAGGAGGGGATAGCTGGGCTGGCAACAATAAAGCAAAGGAAAGCTCTGGGAACTGTGCTGAATCATGAACAAAATGAATCTGCAACACGGTGCTATTGCAGACAAAAAAGGCAACTTTAATATGTTTCTGATAATGGAAGTGCTTCACAGAGAGTAAAAGATGTAATTATTTTCTTTTTCTTGGCAATAGTGAGATTTTAGCTTGAGTAATTTGTAATCTTGCTTTTTCATGTATGAATAAGTAGCCACAGCAACAATCATCTGATACAGTTTAATTTGAAATGTATTACCAGTTAGGCCTTTTTATGGTCATAGAAATAGTCGTGGAAAATGAAGAGTAACTGTTTTGCTTCTACAGCTAAAGAAAATGTAATGCTCCTAGAGCACTGTTTTCTCAGAAATGATTGTTTTATGGAATAGCAAAGCTGCAATTACTGAGGAAACTTGGACCAAGTCTGCAGAAGAATAACAAGAATTATGAAGGGCTTTGAAAATACCTATCAACCTGCTTTTAATGTTAGATTTGACTCGTACATCTGAATGATCTAGAGGCCTGTCCTCCAATTCTAGTTCTATTAAGTGTAGTTTAATTGTGTTTTAGCTACTTTTTACTTGAGTTTTATAACTGTATTTTTAGTTGCAGATGAAAATGCATTTGCAGACATATATTTGTAAAAGTCCTACTCTCCCTCTACTTCATTTGGGCTCTGAGAAAAGCTTCCTTAAATATTGTAATTCAAGTTGTTGTTTGCCTGAAGCATGACCTGGGTGTTTTGGGCAGGGTCTTCTTATTTCAGCTATCAAAAAACTATTGATCTTTAAATCTTGAAGAAATTCCTTCTTTCTGGGGTTTTTAGGACAGAAATACAGGAGGTTTTGCTGTATAGTCCCAGGACAGTGTTTCTCCCTCTTCTAACAGCTCGGAGAGGTGGCCTTCAAAACGTGAAACTGGATTTCCATGCAAAATCTACAATTTATCCCTCTTCTCCTGACCTGTTTGCAGTGTTCAAATCCATCTCTGTTTCTAGCTGTGGAATCGATTTCAGTTAGCAGGCTACTCTTGGTTAGTGATTTGTCATCATTGTCAGCTTTGTAAAAGTGCTAAATAAATTACTTTCATTGCAGAATTGTTTTTTTATTCAATCCTGTGTAGTTCTAGGGGTGCTGTCTGGAGTAGATTAGCCTACAGGGTTGGAATTAAGACAGAGAAATTTATTACATCATTCATTTCTCTTACTTGTGAAAAGTGAAATCCAGGTCACCAATCAACTGTAAAATATTTAGGGTTAAATGAAATTATGTTAGATAATTCTCACTAATCAACTGTCTTCCATATACAAATCCCCTATTCTTATACAGACAAAATAAAACTTACTTCTAAATATTCTAAATCTTCATTTGTTTTGGGTATATAGTGCATTTCTCCTCAAAGAGCTGCATTACTTTCCTAAAAATTCAGTGTCTAGAGCACCTGTGTCTCAGTGCATTTATCCTCAGACTAAGCTTTCAAACCACTTGGATTTGCAATTTGTTTCACATGACTTGTGATGTAAATAGAAATAAAAATAGTGCTTTTAAATGTGAGAAGCTGTAAAGAACTGAAAAAAGTAATTTTCTAATTCATGAGCGACTGGCATAACTTGAGAACTCACATATAATTTTTACCTGTGGGGGAAGAGAGTTGTCCTTCCTCTGGCCATGCCCACACTCATGATAGTTTTCTGTCTGAGATGTGCACAACCTAAAACCTCTGGAGTGTTACCAGGAAGTCTGTGGAAGAGTATCTAGGAAAAGATAGCAGAAATGTCAGCAATATTTCAATTGCTATGGGTTAGGCTGTGACTCTCTTCAGGCTTTTTTTTAGTAAGTTGAGTAGGGTGTTCTAAATCAAAAAAGTGGGGGAAATAAATTTTGCAGGTCCCTCTTACAGTTGCAGGTTTTCCTCTAATTCTTACTTCTTTTTCTAGCCAGAAAATGGGTTATGCAGAAAATCTGGGCCTTGAAAATTACAGTATGTGACTCATCTGTAAGAAAATTTGTACTCATCTGTAAAAGATTTAGTAGGAAAGGCCAAAAGTTAGCTTGCAATGTTTGTGAGATAAAATAGTAAATTTAAGGTATAAAAGGAATGGGAGAAGGTAATCCAAGAGACCTCTATTCTCCCTGTTGCAATCATAGACATGGAGTGTGGCTTTGATACCTTCTTGGTTTAACATCTAAATGGCATGCAATAAGTTGAAACTTAAAGCAAATTTTTAACTGTGGAACATCATTTAATATAATTTTATTCAGAAAGAAGATTTCTTTGACCTCAGGTGAACTTTATTTATAAAATAATAAGGTCCTGAAGGACATACATAATGATATTAATGGAAAGTATTATAACCTAGTTTTTAATAATAGAACTGTAATTAGAGCTCTCACTAGAGATAGGTCTGGTCCTGGGTATGACAGTTTTTGTTCAGATACCAACTTTTAAAATTTGATATAACTGAAATCCTGAACTATGTGTTTTTGGAGCATGCAGATCTGTCACAGTCCTGCAAGTGTAGCAGCTCTCAGCTGGGACTTGGTAACTGACACAACAATTACCTTAACTGTGCCTGTACCCCATTATAAATTATTTTATGCTACTTCACTGATTAAACATTTTGCCTCGTTCATTGCATAGTAGACTTCTAAGCAGAAAGTGCTTCTGAAGATAGAAATACTCTTTACTTGCATATAGGAAGGAGCTTGTATATGCCAATTAATTCTATAAGGAAAACATGAAAATTCCAACACAAAAAAAAAAAAAGGGTAAAAACATAAAAAAGCAACACCCAACCCTAAAAGGGAAAGAGTAAATTTCTTTTATGAAATGAATATTTTTTTTTTGTTCCTTCATTATAGAGAGTCTCAAATTACTGACAGTTTGAATGTCAGCAGTAGAAGTATCTGTTGTTAGTACACAGGAGGACATGAGCTAATAATTGTAAACTTTGGCAGCTTGAATGTTAGGGTATAGCCTTATGGCTAGCTTGAAGTCAAAGCTTAACATGTAAGTGGGTTTCATAAAAGAATGGTAGTTTGTGAAGGAGCTTTCAATGTTTCAATCCATGATATCAAATAACAACTGTTCATAAAATCACTTGCTAATTCAGGGATTTAAGCAGGTTTTCTATGTTTCTACTGCAAAAGAATAAGTTCCCTGACAGAAAAGTTCCCTGACACAGTGAAGGAAGACATTATATATGACAGTAGACTTTTCATGTAAACTCTGTAATTATTAATCTCCAGCTGGGTAGGAACCCAGGCTATTTTCTGGTGGCAGAAAATAAAGCATGCTAGGTTTGGGGAGGCAGATAAGTGGGTAATTTTTTTATGGTTTCTTTACCTCATGCTTGGATTTTCTTCTGTTTGTTATTGAAGAATTGGAATATGAAAATAGATAAAGGATACCAAATGTTACACTACTTAGCTTTACAGAAAACCAAGATCATTTGATAGTTCTCCTTTGTGTGGAGAATTGAAGTTGTGAAAAATGACACCTCTTATGAGCAGATGGAAACATTAAGGTGTAGTTATTTGCGTGGTGACTGTGGAATTAGATTCCATTCTTGTGTGATCATGTGAAGAAACACAATAGTGATGGAACCTGTGCCAAAGAAAGTAAGGTTGACAGCTTCATTTAAAATGTTTGTGGCTAGTAAATAACAGTCAGCAAAATTAAATACACCTTTTAGGAATGAAATTGTTTTGAATATCAACTAAATTGTTCAGTCAAGTGTTATATGCAGGGATAAAAGGGAACACACAAGAGGACATTGTTTACATCTTTAGTCAAACTGCACAGCAGTTCAAATAATTTATTTGCTCAGGGTTTGTACATGGCTTATATCATGAGAGGTGTGATGGTCTCAGTTTTTTTCACCTTCTTGAGCTTATGGACAACCTGAAATTATTCAAGACTCTTTAGTGGTCTCTTGTCATTGTAGATTAAGTGCCATCTGCATATCAGACAACAGGAGTGACTGGCACACATGAAGATTTTACTGGTCTTTTGAGGAAGTGTGTCAAATTGCTAAGGTCCAGAGAGACAGCACTGCCATAAGTCTGGCATCCAACAGAGGAATTTGCAGTGCTGTATTTGGTGACACACTGGCTCAGTTTTCCATGCTATCACTCACAGTGATTTCAAATTAAAATAAATTTTAAAAGTGACTCACAGAAAAGTGATTTCAGTGTGCAGACTCTGGGAGTAACTGGGTGAAGTTCTATGGAGAAAACATGAGTAGTCTCATTTGTCAACTTCATTTAAGATTTTGCTTCCATGGAAATGTTTTTACACCTGTGAATGATCTATGTCTTTACCATACTGCTGAACAACAATTAATAACCGAGAAGAGGAGCTGAAGGGAGGGATGGAGTTTGGCAAAAAATCACAAAAACCATTAAAATGTTCAATATTAGCTCTCTCCAAACTGCTTTCTTGACAGCTAACCTTTATGTCAAATGATGACAGCTGCTTAGATGAGTGGGTGACTTGTAGGAAAATTAGAATTAAATCCAGTACTTTGAGATTCTGATCAGTGTGCTCAGGCTGCACTGATGTCTGCTGGTATGTTGCATATTCTGAAATCAGAACAGTAATTGCATATGCACGTCTATGAGACCAGAAAAAATCCCTAATTGTTTCAGGTAATAAAAGCTATCAGTAGGGTGTGCTGGTGTTGTAGGATTTCAGGTTTAGAATTGAGTTCCAGAGAGTACATCAGTGCTGGCTTGGCAGAGCAAAACGTTAATGTCATTGTAGGCAAGTTCAGAGAAGTTCATTCAGATAGCTGTGGTGCTTTAGCCATTCAGAGAATTTGTGCCTGCACAAAAGCCTCTTGGAGAAACAAGATAAATAAAAGTTTGCTGAGCTCCAGGTTGCCATTAAATTATTAGAGTTCTGCTGAATTTCACCAGAAAGAAACTTGTGCTCTGTTCAACTAAGGAGCACTAATTTGGAGATACACATGCAGGAGGATCAAGTATCACATGTAATAACATTGATTCCAGGGCAAAATAAAGATGGACTGTTAGTAAAATGTTGAAATTGTGTCTGTGCTAAAACTTCTATCAGTTCTTTGAAGTTCACATGTTAAAAGTGAGTATAGTAGATGTTAGCTCAGGTCATTAATTAAACATGGATAATACCTTGTGAGCAGCCTCAGAATTTATTTTTTCTTTTGAAGGAAAACTCTTAGAAAACCTGCTAGACTTATAATTTTTAATAAATCTGAAAAAAACTTATTTACTGTTGGTTAGAGACCACGATTGATATTTATTCATCCTAAACACCTAATTACTCTGTTTGATGTCTGTTGCCAGCCTTTCTAAGTGCAACAGTAAAAGTGATGAGAAAGAACAGCTTCTTAACGTGGGAGCTCAATTATTTGCTACAGTGTGGCAAATAACCAGAACTCTCATTGAAGATTAATAGTTCTTAACTTTGAGTTGCAGCTCTGTGTGATCAACACTACCCCTGTTTTAAAATCCCAGGCTTTCGTGTGCCAGTAACCTTTTTATAATACATCTTGCAAAAACACACCAAAACCCCATCATGTCCATTCTGTATCATTAAAGAAAAAGCTTTTGAAACCAAATGATGTTTAAACCTGGTGTAGAAAAACACATCTGCATTGCTAAGTGTTAAGAAATTTTTATTCTTTTGGATATCTCCAGAATATATAAGGAAGTATCAGGTAATACACATGCTCAGAATTATTTGCATTGAGATATATATATATATAGATATATATATAGATATATATATAATAACCTATTAGTGCTCTATATTCTGCATCTTTTCTTATGATGCAGTTAAATGGGATTCTTGCTGTGCAAATATTTATTATGCTTCATTTAAATTTGCTTTGAAATGAAAAATAACTTAATTTTTTTTTCACTATACTTTTTAAGTAACGGCAATATTGCTGTTTATTTACTTAGAATTTCATTCTGGAACTTGTGCTATCTATTAATATATTTTTATAGATTTTTTGTATGGCCAAGTAAGTTATCATGCACAGAACATTCCTAAGAGTAGAAACAAGCACAGTTTAAAGGCAACAAAGATCCTCAAGCATTGAATTTTGTACATAGCATCAATACTGTATGCAAGCTTTGTTTTACTTACCTGTTGACTTTTTATATTTAGTTTAGAAGCAATTTTTTGCTTACTCTTGGTAGAATACTTAGGAAGTGTCTCCCTTAATAATCCATTTTTTTATTTATAAATATTTAATCTTGCCCAGTGTAGAGGCCTGAGCACTGGAGATAGAGATTTTCTGGCATCACTTACTGTGAGAGCGAGGAGCACCAGGAGCTGTGTGTAAGTGTCACAGTGCAGCATGACAAAACCAAAGCAGTGTTTAAGAGGGAAGGTTTCTCTTTTTTTCCTGTTCCTGATAACATCAGAAGTCTGAGCCTCACGAACCACTGTGGCTGTCACACAGCTGGGATCCTTTGCAAATTGTCAGTACAGGAAAGAACCCTTTCACTGAAAACCTTGAGAGGAGAAAAATTGTTTTTGATTCAGGTTCAAAGTCACAAAGATGGATGTTCGACATTAACAAAAAAGTGAATCAAAATGTCTCTATGTTGGTTGTAATTGCATTTTAGGGCTTTTTTAAAATTAATGTTCAAACATGAAGATTTTTTTCTTTGTGCCTGAAGGGAAGGGATTTTCTAATATTTCTCCTCCAGAACATTCTCCCATTACCAGGAGACTTTACATCTTTGTCTGTTGCAGGCTTTTTCCCCCCCAGAAAAATGTCTAAATGATTGCAATTTAACAAGACAGCCTTTGGAGAGCAGATTAATTTTCACTTTGATGATAAGTGAAACTTCTCCTTCCACCTCATTATCTCCAAATCTTTTGGTGGAACTGAGGCTGCTGGCTTTGTATCTCAAGACCTTTTTGTTGCAAGTGAGCCTGGCTTCTGTCTGCTCCCATGACTGTACAAACACTGATATGTTTCCTCTGCTTTGCCTTAGTGGGCATAAATTCAAAACTAGCTACAGTTCAGGAGCAGTTTTTCCATGGGGAAAATGGTCTCTTTCTCCAATGGAACTCTACCCATCACCAAGCCTGATCCCATTCCCTGGCTCTGGTGCCACAGACATGCTGCCAGGGAGTGCAGCAGCCCTTGGAGGAATTCCCCATTAGTCAGAGAGAATTAAAGCTGTCACTGCTGCAGTAGGACACTGAAAACTGTGAAGATATCCTCAATATCATCTGGTTTTTTGCATGTGCAGAGGTTACGTTACTTCTTCAAATCAAATTTTAAGGCTTCAAATGTTTTCCATGAGAATGACTCCCCTTCTAACACCTGTGCAAGTGTATTATCTGAAACAATGAGCATCTGCATGACAAAACACATTGACTGTTAGAAATGTCTGAGTGAATACAGACTACATTTTAGAGACTTTCAAGATGATGCAGTTTCACAGGCTTTCAATCTGGAATTTTTGAGTGAATTAGTAAAATTAGGAGGACTAAAATACATGCATTTTTATTATGTTAAAATTATTTGTCTTTGCATTCTTGTTTTTATAGACACTTGTAGAATAAAAAGAGCTTCCCTGAAATGTATCAGACATGCCAAGTGAGAGAAGTAATCATTACTGCTGGCAATAGAGGGCACTGGACTTTCATTTGTAATGTGTTTTACTAAGGGAAAAAATAATCATGTTTATTGAAATCTTTCACCTTTCCTCCCTTACACTTGGCCTTCCACCTCCTAGATTTCTGTTCAAATTCTCATCCTTTTTTTTGCTGCAGTTTAAGTAAAATAGATTAATCTAAATAAAATTGATCACTTGAAGTTATTATTGTATATGTATCTTGAGAGGGGAATAGGAACAAGCTAAATATAGCACTACGATATTGGTCTCAGTGGTGCATATGTCTAGCTTGTGAATTTGTAAACATTTACAAATTTGCATGATTGTTGCTGGCAGTAGACATCATCATTTCCGCGCTCAGAATTCATTACTATTACATCTAATCATCTTCAGAATCTCCAAATCAAAACTCTTCATGCAGACAAGTAAGACTTCAGTGGATTTGCATTATACTTCAGGACTTCAGAAATAAAACCAAGAGAAAAAAACAATTTTTGAGCTATTGTCCACATTTATGTGAATGTTATGGAAACTTAGTGATGCTCAAGCAAATAATATTGGCCATTCTCCCTATCTGAAAAAGATCAATCACATCTCTCAGGGTCAATAAAGACAGTAGAAGAGCAGGTGCAAGCTTGTACATTTAGGACTGGTGGATCTTTCTCTCTGGATCTTCCTGCATCACTTCAACAGATCCAGCATCTGTCCTTGTGTCCGTGTCACATCCTCTGAGTCAGTGAGGCTGAAAGCAAGGAGGAAACTTGTCACCAGCCCAGCTCCTCACCTGCACCCCTTGGGCGGCACCTCCAGTGGGCTCCTGCCCTCCCCTGCTGCTCTGCCTGAGACAGTGGGTGCAATTTGTGGCTCTCACTCATAAATCCTGTTTTTTTATAGTCCATCTTCGACATCAGGAAGTTTGGCAATTCCTCCCATGCGTTTAAATGTATAAAACATTTTTAAAAGTATGCCTTAGAGGCAACAAAACCGCCAGGCAACCCAAAGCAAAGAAAGCCCTTCAAACCACAAAGTATTTAGTTTTGGGCAGACCACATCAGTGTTACAGACTGCATTTTTGGGTGTGATGTATCAGTGTTGGTGATGATGATGTGACCCACCCCTGTCCAGTAAGCAGTTGCATTTTTGTGTATTACTTTTTTTATTAAGCTTTGTGGTATCTGTATTGTGTACAAAGACTTTCAGGCCTTTCAAAGGATCTGCTGATATTACAGCTGGATCAAATGCAACTTCTCATGATGGTAATTTCTTTAAACCGTTGCCTATGTTTTAGGTCCTACTTGGCATGAAGAAGAAATAACATTATGAAAGGTGGTCTTATTAAGAAACAATAATCTTATTTTAAAGGGTTGCAAATAACTGCATTTGCACAGGACCTTTCATATCTTCCCTTTACATAGGAAGTGGATCCATCAGATCTTGGGGGTGTTTCTGGACCAGCACTTCAAGAATATCTATGATTTTTATTGCTGCTTTCCTCCATTCTTTCTCTGATCTTAAGTTTCAGAGTCCTGAAGGGAAAAAAAATGATAGTTGCAATTATTTCTCAATAGCAGTGACAAAATTGACATAGACACCCTATTAGGTTTTTGCTTAGAGAATTATTAAAGCAGCTTTATTATTATTAAAGCTATTTTTTTAAAAATCCTTTTTTTCCCTGCTCTAGTACATCTTTTCTTTTCCCATGTTTTTGTATCCCAGTCGTATTAAATATTGATGCTCATATCACTGACTTTTCTAATACTTCCACTTTTTTCAGTGATCTACATGACAGGTGTTATTTCACAGAATAGCCATTTTTCTCTTCTATCAGCTTTTCATAGTGTGTGTGATTGATTTGCCAGTTTAAGCCCATCACATTTAATTCCTGCCAATATCAGCGTGAGAGCCTTTATTGCTGACTTTAAAACAGGATGCTTTTTGTGTGCCCAGGTACTTGGTGTTGGTTCTATTGAAACCAAGATTTTATGAGAAAAAAATGAAACGACTAATTCCTTCTGTTCAGTCTGGTAGAGTTTTAAATATATGTATATAAATAAGTTCCTATAAAATATACATATATTTATGTTTACTCTTTATCCGAAACTATTGGTAAAAATAAGATCCTTTACATTAAAAAAAAAAAAAAATCAACAAACCCTGACATAATTCCTTGAGAATAGTAATAATAAATTGTAATAAGTTGTAATACCATGTGGAATTCTGTTGAAAGCTGTAAGTATTGAACAAGACATGGGTAAACACTGCTCTAAAAAACAATTATTATTATTTTTTGGCCTAGTCTGGCTGCAGGATGAAACAACCTATGAGTTCTGTATATTCTATCTTATAACAGAGTTACTGAGTCCTCGATTGAAAAAAAAAAATTAAAAAAAGCAATTTTCAAATGTGTTGATTTTTTTTCCTTTTCTTTGTAGTCAAAAATCATATCTAAATTGGTGTTTTAAGTCAAGAACTGGTTTTCTCTGGGGAAAAAAAATCATCTAAAGGCCCATTTGGCATTTGGTACAAGGAAGTCAGCCATGAGACAAATAATGCAGTCAGGTATAAGCAACACAGTTTATCACACGGGTAGAAACAGGGTTCCATTATAGGATTGTATTAAATTACTGCATGAAACATTAAAAATCCCTGCTTTAAAAGATGGAGGGTTATCTTGCCACCCTGATGGCAATGACTGTAAAGTACTAAGGAAGTTCAGACAAAATACACTGAAAAATCTGTCACCTTCTCACAGAATTTTTAGATGCCATCGTTGCATAAGATACAGAACCTGAAGGGAGCCATTCTTAAAGCAGCTGGTCAGAGTACACAGAGGGAGGAAAAGCAAGTCCTGGTTCACTTATGGGCAGTGCACAGGGCTTGCAGACAGTAAGGTTTTCTGTAATTCTGACAAATATGCATGAAAAACTGGTGTCCTCATAGAACAAATCAAGACAAATTGAATCCAAATGATAATTTTTAAGGTCAGAACAGGAGCTTTGCTGAGAAGAAGATGAAGGAAGTCAAAATAAGAAGTGAATGCATGTATCAAGGTGTGTCACAATATGCAGTTTACCATCCCACCTCAAGCAGTTTACCTTGCTCCTAAATAGTAAAGCAGCATCCAAACAGTTCCTTACTGTATTTTTACCTATAGGAAAGACACAGTACATGTTTCTTTTGACATTTTTTTATCTTTTAATTTCTACTTAAAGCAGCAAGGAATTGAGTTGGTTTATGATCAGTACTGATTATTCATTTATTCACTCAGGATAAGTTAGTGTTTGTATTCTCACCTGGGTGCTTCTGTAGGAAATTATAGAATCATTAAGACTGAAAAAGCCCAACTTTTGACTGACCACCACCATGTCCACTAAACCATAGTACTTAGTGCCACATCCACTCATTCCCTGAACACTTCCAGGGATGGTGGGTCCACCACCGCCTTGGGCAGCTTGTTGCAATGCTTGACAACTCATTCAGTGAAAAAAGTTGCAGAGAGCAATAAAGTCTTCCCTGAGCCTCCTTTTCTCCAGGATGAACATCCCCAGCCCCCTCAGACCCTTCCTCAGCCCTCCTCTGGGCTCCAGCACCTCCATGTCTTTCCAGAACTGGATGTGAGACTTCAGCTGTGGCCTCACCAGTGTCAAGTACAGAGGGACCATCACTGCCCTGGTCCTGCTGACCTCACTACTTTTGAAATAGAAAATGTCAGATATTATTTTAGTATACTGTATTAAGAGAGTATACTATATTAAATCCTATAGTATACCATATGTATATTTATTATAGTATACCATGTTAAAAAAGTAAAGGTTAAGTGATGCATGTCCTAGCAGCAGTTAGAACTGAAAGACAGTGAAGTGAAGGGAAGTGAGAATTATATAAAAATATGCAAAGCAGGGAAAAACTGTCTCTAGAAAGTTGCAATTGAAGCAGTTAGTGAAGCATTTTTCCATAGGTCACAAGCAGGAAATATGTCAGGGATCTAGATGACAGCTGGCTGCTAGATGATCAGGTTGTAAAGGATGTGTGTTGCAGTGCAATAAAGCACTCTACCTTTAACTACTTTGCAGATAAGCAGATGGATTAATTGGTTAATAACTAATAAAAGCCTGGAGTTACTCTATCCTTTACCACATTGAACAATATTCCAGTTTTTCTCATAGATCTTACTACTAATGTTTTAATCATACAAAACATCCATCTTGCCTAATATGATGACTGCCTTCATAGTCATGGAAACACAAATCACACTTCCACACAGAACTGTTGTGCTGACCTGTTAGCACAGACCCACAGCATGTTCAGCCATCAGGGACAGTGAGAGGTGAGGGGTTCAGGGTCTCCCACGGGGCCCAACAATGGGATGAGGATGCTGGTGTGGGTGTTATTGGGGAATAGGTGATCCCAAGGTGCACTCTTAGCAAGCCAGACCGGGCTCTGCATTTGTAGCAGTTCACTTTGGAGGCTGTCACCAGCCATGATCTCCCCTCCAAATGATCTGCAACATCTAGTCCTTATTGTGATGATCTCTGGTTTAGGGATGCCATGGATCTCTCAATCATATATTTATTCTTTGATCCTCTTTTATTGAGTTGTCATTGGTTTTCACCAGACAGTGTGTTTCTGAAATAAAAAAAATCTCTTCAAAAGCCAACAGCAATTTTGTCCCTTGCCATCAAGCTCTGGTTTGCGTGGATGTCTGGGGCAAATTGGAAGATTCATAGAAATTTAGGCAATGGCTTACTAACTAAACTTTCTTCTTTCCTGTTTTACTTACTGCCAGGGAACCTAGGAAGCCTTCTGCATTAGTACTTTTCTTCACACAGTGTGATTCTGAACATCTCTCTTGATTTCAATGGCACTAGAAGTCACCTCTTATAATAGAAATAATGTTGCAGTAAGCAGCGGTTCAGAAGAGACTTAACTATAAAAGTATAAGCCATCAATTGTTTTGTAATCTGTGATTTCAACCTTGTAGCCAGAGGAGGATGCTAATATTGGTAATATTTTCAACTACTTTGTGTATTTCTCTTTCTGCCAGAAATGATTCAAATTACTAGACATGTGGATCCATCTGATATAATTGAGAAGAGTCAATGTAGTTTTCAAAGAAGCCATGCCTCATAATTGCATTGCTCCTTCAAAAGAATCTGTATGAATACATAAGTATGACTGAAACACAAAAGAAGTGTGCATCTGTAAATATTTTTTTCCTTTCAAACAGATGAAATGAGAAAGATCTTATGTTTCACAAAGCTGCTATAAGTCAAGAAACAAAAGGACGGAAATGAGGTCATTTTACACAACAGAGGGGAGCTGGCAGTGGGGTTGCATGCAAATTTCTGTTGAGCTGATGATGGTCGAGTAAAGGGATGTGGCAAAACTCCTGATGGTTCAGAATCATTCAGGTCAGATAGAACCAACCAAAAGCTTGAAGAGGGATTTCATCATACTGAATGGCAAGGTGATTGAATGACAGTTGATATTTAATATTTTTTTGCATAAAGAAAAAGATGCTTTAATAGGTAAAGCATATATTACATCTTCTTTTGTGCATATTGTATGCCCTGAATGAGACTTCACCACACAGAACTGTTTACAGTGACTCTCATATATTTCTCCATGAAGTTTAAAAAATGTTTGCCTTTTTTTTTTTTCATCCAGATCACATCAGCAAGAATTTAAGTCCATCCTGAATTTTCTGAACATTAAGGAACAGAACCTTTCTTAGAAAATTTCTAACCATAATTTCTTAGAAATTATGGCATTATTCAGAAGCACCATGTGATTTTACACTTGTGCTATCCTTATATTCTTTTGTTAAGGAGAGCAGGCCACTGTCAGAGTTGGATGAACCTAGAAGAGCCCTTGGTTTGCCCAGAATAGCAATTCTTATTTTACTCTCTTATAATAATTTCATGCTAATTATGCATTAGAATATTCAAGATTGTTTTTTCCAGGAAATGACAATCACTTCCCATAGTGAGATATTAATGGCACCACATTTAGAATAACATAAAAATGGCCCTCATAGGCCCAGAAATAGCAATCCAAAAGCTGGAGGCTATGCTGAGTCTCCATCTGTGGCAGAGGAATGAACGTACCCACCCAACACACTTGTGGGCTGTGAGGGAGTTCAGTGTGTTAGGAGGGAGGAGTAAGTGCAGAGCCCAGAGGACAGATAGATTTATCTCTACCAAATGTCCAGCTACCAAGGGCTGGGCCAGGAGCTGGTGTGTGGTGATTTATCTCCTTCAACTGGCCCAGCCCCAAAGCCACTTGTACACAACCTCATTTCTGGCAGTCTCCCCACTCTCTGATTCCAGCTCAAATATATGTGAAACCCATTGTCTCCTTCAGAGAGAGAGAATCTTCTTACTAAATATGCCCAAATTCTTGCTTAAAATCAATCAGTGGAGGGAAAAAAAAGAAAGAAGGTTGTAGGGAAATTACTTTCTGCATGAAAATGCACCAAACTCTTCTCCTTGAGAATCTGGAATGCTGAAGTTGTCTTTTTGAAATTAATTTTCTCATTTGCACATAAAAATCCTATGTGGAATGTGATTTAAAAGAAAAAAAAAAAAAAAGGTTGGCTATGAGACACTGTGACTTACATTTTGTTTGTTGTTACAGTAGATGCTTTTCATTAACACCTCACAAAATAATGGAAATACACTTGAAAACCTCCACATTTCAGAGCCCCAAGCTATATTGTGACCTTCTGTACCACACAAAGCTACTCAGTTCGTTTTCCCCATTAGCCAAAGGGAGGGAACTAGTGTTAAACAAGCTGTATTTTTAACATTATGTTTTTATAGTTGATTGAAGATGTATTCAGTTTGTGGATTGACGAGAAATGTATGTGTAGAAGGTCAACCAGCTTACAAATATCTTTTAAATCTTATGTTTCCCAGTTCTATAATTCTGTAAGCAAAATGACTTAATAGAAAAATGCATTCTATTTATGTCATTCCTTTCCCTCTAAGGAAGAAAAGTATTTAATAGCTCTCTACCCCCTTTCACTTAGCTGCAATATCCTCTTCAATTTATCTAGGTCACTTAGGTCCACTTACTATTTAGCTATTTTTAGCTTGCTGGTTGTCTCCTACTTTTGGAGAATTATCCAGTTGGCAATTAAATTTCGTGACACTTTTTCTTTCCCCCTCTCTGTAGACTGTGCGTCTTTGAGGTGTACTAGCACAAAGTAGTGTAGGTCAATCAAAGGTCCATATTTACAGCAATCTGTAATTTTTCTTGAGAATTTTTTCTTTAGTCAGGTTTTTTGTTTTGTTTATTTTCTGGAAGAGATCTTTGAGAGCACAGCATCTGATAAGGAGAAGTAAGCCTGTGAAATACAGGTACACAGGTTTCCCCTAGTGTACATTTAGACAAATTATTATGAACCTGTGTGTATGTATTTTATTTCTAACAACATGCCGCCTCCCTGCATGAGTTGCAAAGACAACTCTGCGCTCTCCAAGTGTGGACTTTGATGAATTGATCAGTGGGGCACAATTAAGAAACCTCTGAGCTTGGGTTGGTCGCAGTAAAGATGGAAATCAAAGCTGTGTGGCTTCTTCATGTGCAGTCGAGTCGTGAGGCACCATATGGCTCAACACAACCGTGCCACAGTTGCACTCCTGGAACGTGGGCTGGTTGTAACACCTTTTTCCAGTTGCATGGACAGACATCAAGCTTTGGTTGTGATTTTTGGATGTGGCTTTCAGTTCTGTGTGGAGCACGTGCTAGCACCCAGCCCTGAGTGTGTGACATTGCCTAGGCAAGCAGAAGTGAGCAAGCTGGTTCTCCTCAGATTTCCATACACAGGAACGGGGGAATTGGATGAATGTAATATTTTAGAGGGAATTGGATTTTCTGAAAGCTTATGATAACTACGGCAATATAAGGAAATTAGAGTAGGAATCTTCTCTTCTGCTACTAACTGCCAGTGAAGAATGCATTATTATGTAATTATCTAAATGTTTGTATTGCTAATGAATACACTGGTGGCAGAATATGATCTTATGCATCCATGAATTTGCCTTTAATTATAAACAGAAGGAATGTATGAGCAGTGTAATTTATTTTCTCTCTAAAAATGTTCCATAAATGTTAATACTTTCACTGGCATCACGTGCCTCATCTAAATGAAAAACTGTCATTCGTTGTTACATCTCTTATGTACAAATGATAGCGGGTCAATTTGTGAAAGTAATTGCAATTTTAACAATAGGTATATATGAAATTTTATACCATTTTAAAAGTTATACCATAATCTGAAATCACATTTGGAAAACATCAGAAGTGAAAGGATGCATTGCATATGTGGTTTACTCTGCAACTCTGATGTATGGGAGACCTATCTATAGATATACATATATATAAATATATGCATGTATATATGTGTGTATATATATATAAACTGTATATAAACCTCTCAAAATAAGCAGAAATCTGTGAAAAGTAGTCTCTGTGTTTACTAGTTTCTCCCATAACAATGTTAAATAACTTTTCTCTCCTCTGTAGAATCAATAAATTCCAGTGATCATAGCACAGATCACATTTTGGAAAGGAAAAGAGGATTATTTAGTATTTTGTTATGCTACAATTTGCTTTTAGTTGACGTATTCTGTTCTAAACAATTTTGAGATGTTTGATATACTTCAAGGTACAGAGCAGCTCATGAATGCTAAAATATAGTGGGTCACTGTTTCAAGCAATTGTTTCATATCACCTAATTATGTGAGCTGTAATATGGTAGAGAATAAATTTGGAATCTGATACCTGATGAAAAGTAATCCCATCATAGAAGGAGTCAGATTTTGTTATCCTATTTTAGGTTAAATATTCATAAAGATAATAAAGAACTGCAGCTACTGCAAGGAGGAAAAGGAAAACTTTGTAGGAGAAAAAGTGGAAAGCCAAGAAGACTATAACCAGATATAACTTGATTATAATACTGGTCCTGCAAGCGTTTGTAAGAGGTCTTTGCAGGTAATAAAAAAGGCAGAATACATGTAGTTTAGGATTTTAAAGTGTATTACAATATTTATTTGTATTTTTCTCTTTAATTCCATTAATTAGATCTCTCAGGTTGTTTTCTCTCTCACATGTGCAAATGCTTCTTAGTTATATTGATGACTTTTTCCTATGATGAGCCTGTATGTTGAGACCTGCAGTTCATTGTGAAACTTATTGATGAGGTATTCTGAACTTCCCTATGAAATATCAGTAGTTGCTGAACTTAATTTCTCATCAGGCTATAAGAAAACAGTTTAGATGCTCATCAGAAAGATGTGAAGAATCTTGAAGAAGTAATCAGAAGTATTTGAAAGCATTTAGAAATTGACATAAAAGAGAAATGTTTAAGTTGTCTTGAATGCACAGAAGTACCTTCTAGAACAAAAAAGGAACAATCAGAGTGAAAATTTCTTGGCATATACATTAAATATGAAAACACGTGCATGTCCCTAAACCCTGGTTGAAATACTGGAGAAGCTGTGAAGTCTTGGTGATAAATATAATCTAAAAATGTTTAATATTGTGTCTGACTTTTTTGTATCTGGTTTATAAAAGATCTCAAGTGAATTTAACCCCTCTTTTCCTAGGACAGAACTTCAGTGGTGACTGAGGCACCACTAATGCCTCTAGACCATGCAATGACAGAGCAACAGTGGGGATTGAGACCCCTAGACAGCTATAACAGATGTGTTTTTTTCTGGTTTGGGTTTGTTTGTTTCGTTTTGTTTTTTGAGGAGGAACATGGGATTAGAATGTGCAATGAGCTGTCTTATGCTCAGAGGATGTGAGCAAAGTCAGGTGCACTTTTCTGCCAGTTACAGAAGTAGTCAAAATTTGGGTCCCAACAGCATCATAATTAGAATAAAACATGACAGAATCAGAATAGAAAAGAATGAAGAATGAAGTCAAGAGAAATGATGTGAAGCACTTCAAAAATACTAAAATATTGACAAACAGTCCAGTCTTGGCAAAATTAGATATTTCTTAATTATTTGAAGGCCCTGTGTGCATTTTTAGTGACTCCTTTTCTTAGCTGCAGTAGATACAATATAAATACAGGTCTTTACTTGCAAGGTCCTTTTCACCTTCTCTCTGCCCTTTCTGGCCTCTAAATAATACGAGTGAAATAGAGTGAACCTCTTATAAAGAGGTTTTACTAGCAATTTAATAAATTTCTGTTCTCTACCGTTTTTCCTCTTACACCAGAAAATCTTCACACACATTTTTGTGATCTACTTGTCTGTCATACATAAAATTCTTTCTTAGGAACATCTTCCAGTGTTTGGGAATTTGGTATTTGCTGTTTTTTTCTTTAGCATAATTCTTTTCAAGTATGCATTCCAAAGCTTTGGGATATGTTGTTGCTCATCTTATTTTCACCTTTTGCTCTATTGCATCTTTTTGCACTGTTCTGTCTTTATTAGTACTCAGGTAGTGAGCTCTATAGGTCAGCAACCCCCTGGTGGTTTTTATGTTTATCCTGTGCTTATCCCAGTGGGCTGCTGGTTCAAGATAGATTCTTAAGTACTACGGTAATGCAAATTACTATTTTGAATTGGGTATGAGTTGCTAATATCCATATAACTCATATGAGTTATATGACTTGCAGTAGATGTTATAAATATTGACCTTAGTATCCTGCTCGAATTTGTCTCAACTAATATTCTCCTCACTAAGCTATGAAAATATGGGCTAGGTGAAGCAAGAATAAGCCCAGATGAATGGCAGAGTTGGGCTAGAAAAGATGTACTGAATTAGTATTTCATGATTTTTCCATTGTTTTCGTCAGCATTTTGCACAGCAGAAATAGAGAATACCAATATTAAATGACGCCAAATTTATGGAGGTTGTGGCAACTAGCAATGTGGAAGGGAGGATAAGAGTTTGAAGGAATTACATTTTTCCCAGTTGAAACAATGACCAGAAATAAAATAGATTGAATAGAAACTAATGTGTAATACCACAATTAACTAGGAATAACCGAACACAGGGTGTGGATTGGATCACAGTTTTGCTTGCAGCTTTTATCACAAAACAAATACAAGGCAACATTGCCCCACACGTGCAAGAAGGGCTGTCACTGGAACCTGTACTGAGAGCTCTCTCTAGGAATGGTCAGTGTAAACATGTTCTGATCTCTGGGGCACCCTGACAGCCCTGTTCCGTGCAAGGGAGGGACAAAGTGGGGTTGGCACAGTGGGTGCAGCTGCTCCCAGAGCCTCTTGAGGAATGACTGTGGACCTGTGTCCTGTCACAAGGTGGGAGAGGATGGTGGAAAATCTGCATCCTGGATGTCTTGGAGGGCTGTAGCAGCCCCTCCTGATAGGCTGTGGCATTTCTGGTGGGAGGGAAGCTGTGCCAGGGCACATGGTAAGGCCAGGATGGGAACGTGGAGCTGTGTTTTATCTAAATATCAATGCTGTCAGTGTTGATTCTCAACAGGGCAGATTATAGATACTATTAATTTATATATGTCTATAGATACCATTCAGTTACTGTCAATAAAACCAGGCTGCAAATACATGGCCAGGCACTTCCCACCTATTTTTTTAATTTGTGGCAATCACTTCCTCCTTGTAATGCCCTTCTAGCCTTGAATGTGGTGTGAAAAATATTCTGTGAAGCTGTGTTTGTGCCAACACGTCGTATGCCTTGCTGTGTATACCCAGTGATAAGATTTCTGTGCTTTCTTGTGCATATTTTGTTAAAAGAAGATGGCAAAAGGCCCAAAATAATTGGCCAAACTTTCCTTGGACATGCATGCAGGTGTAATATGGAAATCATACTTTCTGATGTGGACTGAAAGTGATAGATGAGATGCCATGTTTCAAATAAAACACAACTTTGTTAGGTTTTTGTGAGGCATAAGATTATTTTCTCCTTTAGAGCCAGTTACAGCACTAGCATTGTTGAAGCAGGCCATGTACTGTAAGCAAAGCCCTGAGGTGGCCCTGGCAGCCAGGAGGGCCAAGCGTGTCCTGGGGCACCAGGCCCAGCATGGCCAGCCGGGCAAGGGAGGGATTGTCCCCTCTGCTCTGGGCTGGGGCGGCCTCACCGCCAGGGCTGGGGCAGGCTTGGGTGCTACAGTACAAAAAAGACATGAAGTTATTAGAGGGCATTGAAAGGAGAGCAACAAAGATGGTGAAGGGCCTTGAGGGGAAGCTCTGTGAGGAGGGGCTGAGGGCCCTTGGTCTGTCCAGCCTGGAGGAGACTGAGGGGAGACCTCACTGCAGGTCCAGCTTCCTCCTGAGGGGAAGAGCAGGGGCAGGCACTGATCTCTGCTCTGTGCTGACACTGACAGGACCCCAGGGAATGGCCTGGAGCTGTGTCAGGGCAGGTTTAGGTTGGATATTAGAAAAAGATTCTTCCCCCAGAGGGTGGCTGGGCTCTAGAACAGGCTCCCCATGGCAGTGGTCACAGCACCAGCCTGGCAGAGCTCAAGGAGCGTTTGGACAATGCTCAGGCACATGGTGTGACTACTGGGGATGGTGCTCTGCAGGGCCAGGAATTGGACTTGCTGATCCTTGCAGGTCCCTTCCAACTCAGTTTATTCTTTATGACTCTGTGGTTTGGTGTGCCTGAACATGGGACTGGGATGTAGTTTTGTGTTTGGCCAGTTTCGCTGGCAGCTTTCCAATGCGGCAAGAGTGTTCTGCCTGCTCAGCATGCTTTAAGGTGCCCCCAGCACAGAAATAGTGGGTGGTTTCCTCTTGGCCTTCCCTCAGGAGTTTTTGGTGTATGTGAAAAATGAAATGTGCACATGGTGAGCAATGCCTTTTTGAGCTTTTTATTCCTCAGAAATCTGTTTTCTTGGGAACCAAATTCTTACACGTTTTCTTCAGAGAATTGAACTAAGTGAGCAAAGGGCATCCTAAATAAGCCTTGTCCCAACCAACTGTTTTGGTTAGAAAGGGAATGGACAGATATATAGAACAGCAGCACGGAATACTGCTGTGAAAAGTAAGTTACCTGTGCAAAAACTTAGCAACTTCCTGCATCAAAAGAAAAAAGAAATAAAAACATGATGTATCAGTCTGTTTTAACTCCCAACAGGAGCACTCATGGAAGAGAGGACCATTTAAGTGTTCTTCAAGTTCTTTTAGCAAATTAGATACTATAGTTTTTTGGGGGTTTTTTTGCAGCAGCAGAGATTGTTTCATTGTTCTACTGCAAGAAACCTAATCTTTTGATATTTACTGTTTATCTGTTTTAACAGGGAAGTATCAAAGACAGGCATATCTCTGTTCAAAATTCTGATTATCTTTAAGACTGCATTTTTCTTGTCAGGGGTGAAAGGTATGGGCTGGACCTGGGGCTTACAGGTCTTGAGTCGTACTAACTGTATATATATTAAGGTGTAAATTTGTAGTTATTTTTAGAAGTTCCTGATTCTCTGTTTATTGATTAATGTTGTCTTCATTCTCATGCTCCTGAAATGGAGTTTTCCAGTAGTTTCTATGCTTCCAGAGACCATCTTGATGATTGCAGTACAGAAAAAAAGAAAAAAGAAAAAAAAAATTAAAAAAAAAAAAGGTGGGAGGCTAGAAAAGAGGTTTTGTATTCCAGCATGCTTTTAACCCCTTTCCTTCTTTTTTTTTTGTGTCACAAGAATGTGGTGGTGGGGAGGAATGGAGGTGTAACACTGATTTCTAATACACAGTAAAGAGACTAGAAGATCGGCCATGAAGAAACTGTAGAAGTTGTGTAATTCCTTGAAGTGAGTAATTACATTCTTCCCAGATGTAGAGGCTTAACTATGTAACAGTTTTGACTAAAAATCAATGTTGTCACTCATGAACCTGATGACATCTACTTTGTCATGAATGGATGAAATGTGTGGATAGAAGTAATTTTACATTTTACAGCTATTGGCTTCCAGGGACAAGTACAACTATTTTGCGTTTATTGGAGCCATCTGTCTTGTATACTGTTCTCTCTAAATTGTAAAAGTATATCCCCATGCTGTGTGCATCCTTGAGTCATCCAGGTGTTTTCCTTCTGTGTCATCCAGAAGGACTCTATGAAAGCTCTGACAGATATGTGTTCCTTTGTTTTAGTCCTGTGGGGATGGGCAGCTGCCCAGTTTGTCAGTGACCAATATTTTTGCTATCAGATCTCCAGTTTCAGCAATTTTACTTCAGATCAGTGTCTTGCCTAAGTTCAGTTCTACTGCCATGATCTCAGGATGACTTCTGCGAGTGAAAGTGTGTGTGGGGTTTGTTTAGGAGGGGTCTCCAGGGGGAGATTTTGCTTGGGATGAGGTGTTTCTCTACCAAAGACAGTGTGCAGAGGCCACACTTTCTGTTTTGTTCAAGCATCTGCTGTTGGGGCTCTGCAAAGCAGAATACACACAGGCTTTAACACATTAAAAAGGTGTGTATTGTTTAGCACACAAGATTCCTTCAGCTAAGCAGAAGCACCACTGAAAAGGCCCCAAAGAGTCTGGCCTGGCCTGGCAGACACATTCAGATGAGGACAAGTCCTCCCCTGTGGCTCCCATCGGTGGCTGCTCAAAGTGGCTGAGTTTCTGTGTTCCCCTGGGCATGGGTGACTGTGACAGCTGGGTTTGACCAGTTCTGACCCTCCCTGGCCCGTGCCAGCCTGCCTCCAGCAGGTTTTCTCCTGTGGGATTTTGTACCTTTCTCTGACAGAGGTTTACCTTTTATGTCCTTCAGCTACTAAATCCTCTCTGAGCAGAGTGGTGGGGCTGTGGAGAGGGGGCTCAGAATGGGGGTGTGAAAGGGATTAGTTCTCCACTGTTCTTTGGTTTGCTTTTGAGTGATTTCCAGAATCTTCCATATCATGACAGAATCTTTCTGAAGCACAAGGATGCAGGTATGTCTAGAGACATTGCTGAATGTTGGTAAAAAAGGTCTGTGATACTGTTCCTGACCAGTGTGCTGCCCATTATTATCCATGTTTCAGAGTCTTAAGGTAGACTTAAAGAACATGCTGATCTTTGCATGCATAAAAGATATTTTTTCTTGGCTTTTACAATAAAAGTTTCTTCTAAACATGCTGCATTAAGTGCTCAGGTCAGAGTTTGTTCTAGATTCTGATGAAAAAATATTTGTGCAGCACAACTTGGTGTTGTCCTAGAGAGACCCTGAATCCAATTCTTTCATTTTCTCGCTTTCCTATTTTAATTCAGAACTCCAGGCAGAGTTTGAAGGGTGTAAATTTCAACAATGTAAATATCTATCTATTATTTTTGTCTTTTTATTGTCCATAGCTTGCTGCTACTCAGAAAGCTGGTACTCTGGTATTTTAATTTTTAATGATTGTTTGGGCTATTTTTCTGTCTGAGAAATGCAAATGTACTGACATGAAAGAAAATATTTTTAATTTTTAATTCCATGAGAATCAAAATCACCGTGAAATCTATCCTGGTATCTTTCTTGCTGTAGGAGATACTGGAAAGAGAACCTAGCATTGTTCTTTGTCATGGAAATGAGTCATCTAGTGTGAGAAAAAATTGTTTTGTAAAACCAGTATGGTTATGGGTTATTTTCATATAGCATTGCAATCTATAATTGTAAAGAAGGTACCAGCAAAATTTCCCAGTTTGTTGGGTTTTGTCTAATAGTAATGTTATTTCATTCTGCAGAAATTCCAAGGTAAATGAGTAGGCAAGTGCTGTTTTATGAGATTGATTCTGAGTCTGCCTTTGTAATAGCTGGTTTTAGTGAGTGTTGTTTTCATACTGTCTTAGAACACTTTCTCACTGAAATATCTGCATTAAAAATGTTACCTATTCATTTTTCTTTAATCGTATGTAGCTTTGATATAACATTTAAACTGTGACTAACATTTTTTATTTACACTTAATGTTACTTTGGAATTGTTTAAATCAGTATTTTAAATTGAACAAGGCCTTCAAGCCACTCTGGAGGGCTGTGTCATTAACCTATAATTGTATATTGCATGAAGTGCTTTGTTTTCATTACTTTGGAAAAAGAAGTAATGACCTTGCAATTGACTCCTCTATTTAACATTTTCATCTGAGCTTTAACACCATTAGAAGTAACTGCTTGCATTGACCACAGAAGGAGCCAAAGAAGCAATGTGCTGCAGTCAACCTAATTCAGTTTCAGGCTAACAAAGTTAATATTAATTGCTGATCAAGTCAAGGGCCTCAGTTAAATAAAAGTCAAGAATTTCAAACTGCTTTTTCTTTTTGTCGAGTGCCAGTCCTGGGTTTTCAAATACACCATGCAGAACTTAGGTTTTCCCAGCAGGATACCTAACAATTGAGTAGCCAGGAGGTCTGTGCTGCCTGACACATTAACCTAAACTGTTTAAGGTGAGTAATGAGTACAGAAAGTTCTTGTTATGAGAAAGACCCATTTCACATAAAGTTTCTTGGGAAATATCCTAAAATATTATTTTTTCCTGTTTTGTGTGGAGTGCGTTTCTCTCCAAACCAAAGCTGTCAGTACTCAATAATCATCAGGCCCTGTGGTGTTTACTCATGTTGATGGGCAGCTCTAACAGCTGGGAGTGCCTCCCATTCATCTGTTCCAGTACCATCAGACACAGGGAAGGCAGAGCACGCTGTCCAAGCTGGCCGTCGTTTCAAGAAGGCTGGGGCACATAAAGGCAATAAGTAATAATGGCTTAGCTGGGGGACTGAGCCTTCTGAACCACATGAAAAATGTGCTTTGCTTAAATCCACGAAACTTGGCAGGTAGGCTTAGGATTTTCCAAGGCACAGAACAAAAGCAAATATGGTGCTTTCTGATTGCCCACTGTAGAAAACCGAGCTCTTCAGCAGAAACTCTTTTGATTCCAATTTTCAACAGGTTCTTAAACGTGGTAGGAAGAAAGTTTTAGCTGTATTATAAAGATGGCAAATGTCAGCATTTGTTCAGTTTTTTCCCCCTTCTTGTAAAAAGTAAAGCAGGATCTATTTGTCCTAGCCTCAATTTCTAGAAAATGAAAAGGCTAAAATGGCTCTTTTTACATCTTATGGTCTTAGAAATAAGAAAAAAGTTTTAAAAATTGTGGATATGAAGGGACAAAGGGGCAAAGGTATTTTTGGTAGATCTTCAAGATTCAGCTTAAATAACTGTTCTACAGATATATCTTCCAGGAAGAACATCACCTGGAAAATTTATAGACTTCTTCTTTATATTTCTATAGTATATACATGCTTTTAATTAAAATGGTTGGGAGATAGTAGGAGTAACTCCTAATGCTGATTGCTCATGAAAAATAAGATAAGTAACCACTGTGTCTCACAGTGAAAACCTTTGTAAACACTTGGTTCTTTGGTGAAGTGAAGGATAACTTTCAGATCTTGGCTGGGGAAACCTAAGCCGAGTTGCTTTCCTTTGAGGAGGCTCGTGGCACAGCTTGCTTCCCCAGGTCTGGTCCAGCTTTTCTCAGTCATCCTGAGAAACTTCAGGAAGGGCAGGCTGTCAGCTGGGCTTGGGTAGGCCCAGGAGAGTAAGAACAAGAACTGGCTTCTGCCTTCTGAATTGGTTTAGAAGGGAAGGTACAGGAAAATTTTTTTGTATCCTTTCAGTAATTTGAAATAGGCTTGTGCCTGTGCAGTGAGCTAGAGCAAATTTGGGTCATCAATATTCCAGGTACAAGGAGAGGATACTTTCATTTTGCACATCTTTAGAAACAGCATGTTGCCTTGCTCCCTGTTGTTCATATTTTTAACTGTTAATTAAATTCACTGACATTGCAGCTGCTTAGATTATTAATAGTATCCCTTATATTTGAAAATAATTAGATTGCTAATATTTTTATGATCTCACTAAATACTTTGCAAAATGGACTAAAGGATGTTCTGCTTAAAGGCAAGATAGTCAAGTCATGAATCTTTACCGTAATTAAAGCATGTCCACTATACTTAAAATTCAGTTTGAATTTTCAAATAATGTAAGTTGTAAATGGTTTCAGAATCAGGGATTTTTGTTGTTGGTGTTCCACATAGTTCCAAGATGACCAATTCATAGAGATCCCCAAATGTCATTAACAGCCCAAGAGCAGGAGCTTGGAAAGTTTGTTTGGCTCAGGGATTGTACACAAATATATCACCATGGAATTGAATGGAGGATATATTGAGGAAATGCTGGCCAGCTTGAACACAAGAAGACAATCATACACTTAGGCAGTGTTTAGGAATTTCTGATCTGACAGATGATGAAATGGCTATTTTGAAAAGTCTTTTAAAAATACTTGTAGTGGTGCCTGCAGTTGCATAGTTTCTTCGAAAGGAAGAAACTCTTTAAAAACTATTTAACTATTAAACTTTGTTTAATTTATTGCTTCTGACAGATCCTTTTCCTTTTCCTTTTTTTTTTTTTTTTTTTTTTAAGTAGCTGCCTTCTCCCAGCACTGTCATTTCCCAAAGAGCTGCTTCTCTAATATTTAGGTTGTTCCATTTGAACAGCAAAGAAAGCTGGTATTGTTGTAAGCATTGTGCATTAAGCAAATGGATGAGATTGACACAGCTGCTATGTGTACACAATTTTCTTCCCTGTCTCTTTGTGTCTTTGCTAATAACAAATGTTGAAATGCTGTTACTAGTCTGCTAATCCAGCACAGAATGCTTGTAAAAAGATTTTAAAAATAACTTAGTAATTTAATACACTTATTCAAGCTGAAAAATGGAATTTTGCAGTTCTGAATATATTCTAACATTTGGCTAGGGCCAGGTTTTGGAGTCAGTTAATATCAATGTTATCTGTCTGGTTTTGGGAGAAGTAGTAGATAATTGTCATGTAATTACAGAGATGAGAGCACTCATACCTGTTTCACTTCACAAAGGCTGACTCTTGTGAGTCTCACAATACTTGAAACAAGGTTGTATCAGTCTGGGCAGCATGACACCTTTAAAGCAAGACATCATCAGGATGTTGAGACTCATTTCAAGGAGAGTTCTGAGTCTTCCTGCAGTAAGCAACTACATTGAGGCAAGCAAGTGCAGTGTTCTCTGTTATGGGGGTATTGTGTTTCTTGTCTCTGAGAGTTTTACACAGTCCTTTAGGAGGAACTGACGTAAGTGCAAGTTTCTGTGCAGACTCTCAGCTCTAAAAACATGAGAGGAATTGTTTGTACCAACAGCTGAACATCTCTAGACTGTGTGCTGGGAAACAATGGTGCTTTATCATGATGCTATTTTTTTTTTATTGTTTTTTTGCACACTTCCTCAACTCTGCAACTCAATGCTCCTAAGATTAAATTAAGAAAAGTTAGGCTGAAGCTAATAGTGGAATAAAACATTCAGCTTGGGAGGAAAAGCTTGGCATGTTATTCTAAGATGCTCATTTCTTTGACTGAGTTTATGTGAATAGCAGTTAGCTTTGTGTTAGGATTCAAATACAGATACTTTACTTGCAGTTACTACTGGAAAAGTTCCAAAGGAGAAATCATAATTCAGGAAAAAAAAAAAAAAACATTTCATGAGCTGACCATAATGACTATAGATAACTTTATGTAATGAAATTTCAGTATATAGAACTACCAGCATTACATAAATGAGCATCATCTCATGTGAAGACCATAAACTGCAGAAAAAACTATAGAGTAACTTCTTAAATAATTTAATGAACCTTATGTAAACAAGCTGCAGTGAGCAAGGCCCTAATGCCTCTACAAACATGAGGTTTTGAATAAAATTCTGTGGAATGTGAAACAGGTTCTATGTGCTGATTTTGAGAACTGCCTCACCTTTAATCTGAATATTTAGGTAACACTGTATTTCAGTTACTTTATATGAATGTCACTGTTTTTCTGTAATATGCTGTTACATAAAAGTAAATAAATATAAAAAATAAAGCGAATTAGTCTTTTGATGTAAAGGGAAAAAAAAGACAACCTGTAGTTTACCATACTTGTACAATTGTATGAATTACATTTGTGATTCAAACCAACTAATTTTAATATATAACAGGTCTCTCTTTAGCCTGTTTATATGATTTTTTTTTTTTTTTTTTTTTTTTTTTTTTATACACTGATTCTGAAAGTCCTGAAGAAAGACAAAAATCTTGATTCTGGATAGTCACATGCAGTCTTCTTTAAATAAATGTAATTTAGTATTTTAAATAGACAGTTTTAATAGAGAAAGATGTTCCTGTCTTTAATATCCTTGCTCCTGTGCATTTTTGTTCTGTCAAATTCTAGTTCATTACAGAGAGTAACAGAAGTTGCAGTGCTGAAAATCCAATTTACTGTTCTTTGCTTAGGAAGGTCAAACACCCCTACCACCAAAAGAGAAATAAGAAACTCATCTTTCTACATCTGCTACATTTCAGTGCTATAATACCAGTTCATCTCTTGTATTGTTTATAATAAAAATAATTTTTCTTTCTTAGATATAACATTTGCACGATCTGTGTCACAGGATTAAAATGTTTTTAATTTCTGATTTTATTATTGTCTGTTTTCTTGGGAGGGAGCTGTGTTCATGTGTATGTTTTCAAATTACATCTGAAAAGCTTAAGAGCTCTGTTAAAGTAGAGAAACAAAGCACTTAAAAGTTGAGAAATTTAAGAATCAGAGCTGCTTGTATAATCTTAATTTTGTCTTCCCAATGCTTATGCACAATGACACAGCTTTTAATTAGAGAATCACATACTTGTTTCCCCCCCTGCCCCACCTTGGAGTTAAACTTAATTCAGAGCACGAGAGGGATAATGCTGACTTGATGATTGCTGCCTTCATCATTTTCATACTCAGTGTTCTGTTTCTGTGTGTAGCCATAGGCTTTATTTACTGCATCCTAATCAAAGCATGCACTGACAAAAAAAAATATATATATATTTCCTGTGGCAATTTCTATGGGTTTTGCCCCTTTATATTATAGTAGTTCCCAAACATTATTAGTCATCGTCCTTACAGTTCCCAGTTTTCATTGTGGAGGCAGTACTTCAGGTGAGAAACTGAAGTACTAAAAAGCAAACACAAAATGTGTTTGCTGATTCTGGATTCTGTGGCTGTCATGCATTGTGCCTGATAGTTCAGAGGATTTTTTATTACATGGCAGTTTATCTGTTCCAGACAGAAATCCTCTTTGATTCTAACAGAAGCAATGAGTTTTCAACACTTCTTCAAATTCAGTACCCAGAAGATCAAGAGCACATAACCCTAAACCATCCTCAGGGGGCTGGTTTAAATGATATAATGTGCGGGAAGTGAAGAGATAGAAGCCAAACCCCCACGGCAGCTCTATCTGTGTAGAATTATTGTTTCATTTCACATTTGTCACATGGTTGCCACTCTCAGCAACAGTTCAGACAGGGGCACTATGGAAAACAGCTTTACTGTGTAACCTGAGTTCTGTGTCCAGCTGGATGCCAAGAGATCTGTTCTGTTCACTGATTGGGGAAACGGCATGGGGTGAAAAATAAATTCAGTTTAGGGTTGTATCATGATGCATGTCTGCTCTGACAGCTTGCAGCAGTAAACATTCTTCTCTGAGTGCAGAGTGGGGAAAAATCACACAAGGAAGAGAACTAGAGCCTGACAAATCTTACTAAAGTCTCCTTGTTTGAAAGTGAGAAGTGGGACTCTGTGTGTGAGGGAAAGTGCCAGACTTGCAGCAGTTAAGCAGAAGAGTTACATGAGACTGAAGACACTGGAGTGATCTCTGATTGTCTGTACACATCAGCAGTTCAGTCCCGTCTTCCAAAGACTCCCTGGTCTACTGACTCTTTTCTGTTCTCTCTAAAGTAAGAGTGAGTTCTTTCCTCTTGCTCCAAATTTCGTGTTTCACCGTGTTCCTCCACCACATCTCATTTCCCCGCTGTCTTTGTCTACTCTGCCAGTTGAAACAGAACATCCTCCTCAGTTTGGCCTGGGTGTTGGAAGATGGGTGGGAAGCACACTTTCTGCTCACAGCCTTCCACCTAATTATAGTCTGGCTCAGAGCTGCCAGGAAGGACACAAAAATGCCAAGAAAAGCCTTGTTAAGCTGATGGAGTCTTGGGCCAATAAGCATTTAGTTTCTTTATGTTACTGGATGGTAGGGTGTTAATGAGGTTTTCAGAACTTTAGCTGCTTGTCTTGTCTTAAAAATGATAAGCCTTTAAAATATATAATTTTGAACCTCTGTGTTGAAAATTTGAACCATTTTCATAGGTATGTGAGAAGCCACATCTGCTGTAAAAAGGTGTGCAGCTCCCTCCTGCCTAATCTCCCTGCTCCAGATCAGTGAAATAGCAGAGCAGTTTGCCAGACGCTTTTTAACATGTGCCACATATTTCTCAAGACCAGCAAAGCTGTTTGGCAGAATAACTACCCTTTCATTTTGCCCTGTTCAAAGGAAGTCCTTTACTGTAAAAGAAAAACAAGCAAACAAAACCATAAAACCCCACACATTCTCCACTTTGGATGTCAAAGATAGGGAAAAAATGATTAACTGTAGTTAAAGGCAGTTAAAAATGGGTTATGATGTAAAATGCCAAAAAATCTTTTAAAAAATACCCATTTCTCTCTCTCTATAGTACTAATGAGGTTTTCATCTAAGATTATGTTAACTATATATGCTGTAATAAGACATGGGATACTGAGGCATTACAAGGTAAGGAAGATTTTCTGTTAGAAAAATACTTTCCCCCTAAAAAAAAAAAAAAAAAAAAGTACCTATGGGTGCAGTAGTGTTTCCATGCAGCTTTATAGTAGTGCTTCTTCATGCTATAACTCATTCTTAAAATAAATTCACCTTATCTGGGTGCCTGGAGTTGGTAAAGGCTGAAGGGGAAAGGAAAAAAGTGTCCTTGTATGCCAAATCCAAGGAGTGCAGGAAATACAAGTAGAAAGTTTGTCCTTCTGTTCTGTCTAATTGGTCTCTCTCTATACTCTTAATGTTGCAGTGAACATAGCAAAATGGAAATGATTTCAGGTTTGGGTTTTGGCATGAGGTTTTGGGGTTTTTTAAAGCATTTCAAACAAAATTGTAGAGTACACTTCGGTGTTCCTTCTCTGTCCCATTATACTTTGTATTTAAGGTGATGCACAACCATGTAACAGAGTGGGAAAGCATATTGCTCTTTGTTTCTGCTTCTGTTTAAGCTAAAGAATTGTTTTTGTTCAGTTGTTTTTCCTTAGTTTTCTTGCTTTGCTTTTAGTACCTGTAAAGCATTCCTTGTATTATTTAAATGTATTAACTATACTTTGAAATGCTTTAGAATTTAAAAGATTAGTTTTATGTCAACCAAAGCACATTTGTATTAAGATTTACTAGGGATTCAGTAAACTCACACTTTTGCTTTGAATTTATCTAATTTTTAGGAGTTGACTGCCTTGGTATTAGAAGAAAAAGAGAATGTTAGAGCACAAAGCCTGAGGGTTCAGCTGACCTGACATCTGGGTTTCAGTTTTATGAATTCTTTATGTTTTGAAATTTGAACTTCAGCTGAGCTAGCTCAGCTTTTAACTGCAGACCTGAGACTCAGCTTGATTTGAATCCTTATCCTGTAGCTACGGAATCCATTTCCAAATTATTGAAAGTTTATCTGTAAATTGCTAATATGCTCCCTAGTTAGGAAATTAGGAAAAAAGGTGAAAGCAGTTGAGAGATCCATAGCAGCAGATTTTCTCTTGCAGCTGGCCAAAACACAATCTAACTAATGATCTGAGGAAAACAGTTTTTCCCTTTTTTTTTTTTTTTTTATTTTTTCCCTTATAGTTCACTGGCAAGCTTCCTGCAGTAGCTGCTTTGACAGACATAAAATTGCCTCTTTCTTTATTGCATGGTCTGGCCACTGCCACATTTCCTGGCCTTTTTTGTTCCAGTGGACACCATGGTGCTTTACTGAGATCTGAGGAAGTAAATTTCAGTGAAGTGGACGTACCTGAAGTTAGGTATGAACATTGCCAAATATTCACTAGGCAGTGAGCAGTGAAATTCTCAGATTATTTTCAATTTATTCCTTTCACATAATTTGTATTTCTGTCTTCTCTGTAATAATTATGGTTGGCAGGGAGAGATCTCTACATGCCCTTTGCACATCCTGCTTTGCCATATGTGAGCACTGGACTTTGAATAGGATGCAGGAAGCCTCAAAGCTTTTGTTGATCCCTATTGAAATGCAACTTGTACTGAGAATCTTATGAAAAAGGAGCAGGTTCCCAACTGAAAACTAAAACTGCTGTACCCTCTCTGGTACAGGGATCAGAGAGAGAAAGGCAGGTTGTGGTCTTTGTGGGGTGCAGCGTGAAAGATGGGAATGCAGCTGGTTTCTGTAGGGCTTCCAAATGAACCTAGGGCAGAGTTAAGAGCTCAGATAATTAGGTGGCAGCTCAACGCTGCTTGCTACTTGTCACCATCGTTAAAATGCTTGCACATAAAGTCATCTGGCTGGACTGCCTCACTTAGCTAACCAACAGCTTGTTTATGAGGACAGAAAATGATAAGAGGAATGGAAAATTGACCCAAAGTTAAAAAAATAAATCAGGAAAGTTGTGTCTGTAGTGCAGCGTTGAAAAAATTGACAAAAAGACTCCATAACTCCATACCCAGAAAAACGATACCACTTATTCTTATGGAATTGATAGTTGTGGAAATCTAAGAACAGGACATTCTTCCAGATAGTTTTTACTGTTTGAGCACCTGAAATAATAGAGAATGGCTTTGCAAAAACTCTGGTGGCATTTTTTTCCACGTACAAAGGACATTTTATTTTTTGTTTTCTTGTTTTGTTTTGTTGTTGTTAATTTTTTTTTCTTTTTCAGTAGCTGTTTGCTTGTGATAACAGCTCTCTACTGCTGCAAACTGTGTCAGTGTGTGCATATATCTTTTCTGTGCTTGTGGTGAATCCAACTGTCATCTTAAAAAATAACTGTTTGTTTCTTTTCGTAAAAAAATTGGAGATGGACCAGAAGCTGCAGTAACAAAGGGAGTAGAAGGACTGGGATGCCTGCTGAAGTAATGTTGAGGTGGACTGGGACTGGGATTTAGGGAGGAATTGTAAATTGATTGCCTCAGATGCAGGAAATCTGAGCTGATGGCTGAAAAGATTGTGGCACAAAGATGTGAAGTCATCTCTTGCGAGCATAATGAGGAGATGAGGAAGGTGAGTGGGGGAGAGGAGTTAAGGGAAGTCCTGTTGCATGAGAAACTGATCCACAGAGAGGAGATTACCACTGTAACTCAATGTCACAGCACCCAAGGTAGCACCCACCCAAGTCTGATGGGGAGTCTGTGAAAGGGAGCTTTGCTTTAAGAGTTAATGAAGATGGGGAGATGCTTTGGAACCATCTGCTGGGAACTAGAGAATGTACTGGAAGGTTGTGTCATGGTCAACAAAGTACCTGAAATTCATGTCCTCTGCTGGTGCATCTTCTACAGCAGCCTCTTTTTATGACTCCCTCCACTTCTCTTCTAAACTAAAGCCAGGATATGTTCTTTTGTTATTAGTGAGTTAATTCAGAGCCCATAGTAATACCAGCTGGAGCATGAATTGTTTTCCAGAAAACTTACATTTCTCTTAAGACTGGTTTTCTGTTCTGACGTTGAAAATTGCTATATGTTCATACAAATTTTACTGTTTCTATTTGCTAAATTATTTCTTTATGGTTTGTTAAACATTTTAGTATCCATGAAACTGTTTTGTCCTTTGTAAGAGCTTTTTCTCTGCCATCACCCTCCTGATGTGCCTTCCAGAGGCACTTGTGAGTTCCATGCTCCTCTCAGCTGCTGTCATCATCCCGTGATGTTCCTTGTTTGAGCCCCATTCAAACACATTCAGGTGAAATGAGTGTTACCAGCAGTGGCAGTCATATTTTGTTGCATTCCCAGGCTGAATTCTGCTCATGGTAAAGAATGATTAAGTGGGCCAATACAGCAGTTTTGGACTAATTCACTACCAGCTCTATGTGAAAGGACTAAATTTCTCAATTTGAGAACTCAACATATCCAGCGTAGTTCACTGAAACAAAAAGACTACTCTAAAGAAATGGAAAAATACATAGATATAGAACACAATTTTTTTGAAAAATTAAAGCTTTTCAGGACACGATCACTCTTAAATAGTATCTTCTATTATATCTTATGTAAAATGAGAAAGAATAGTACAATACAATTAAAATTATTCCATTGTAGTGAAAAGTTGATATTCATTCACAGCATCATGATGGTTTGAGATACTGTAGTTGGAACTCAGTTTTTGTTTTTCCCTTTTAAGGTGGCTTAATGATAAACAGCCTCAATTTTTTTAAGAACTTCATGTCAAGAGAAATACCCACTTTTCATATTGTTGACTAATTAATTAATATTCAATACCCTAAACTCTGCTCATTTGACACTCTGTTCAAAACCTGACAAACATATTATAGCAGATAATATTTGAATGGGTTGTGTTAAATAGTGATCAGCAAGGGTTCCTGTTATCACTTCTGTGACCTTTATAAAATCTGTATATTTTCTCTGACTGTTTAGCACTTGTGGAGCTTTGTGGGTACAGTAAGATTTGTGGTCTTTCTGCCATTACCTCAGACATGACTTAGTGATTGTGACCAGATTTTTTTTAAGACTAAAAAAATGATAGAAATACTAACTTATAATTCTAAGAAAAATACAATACTCGGGATACCCACCATAATTCTGAATTGTGACAACTCGTAAAAATATCAGAGAGTGTAAGGCTATAATACATTTTAGAGAGTGTACTATAATCCTGAGATTGCAAAGTTGCTGTCTTCTGCAACCTTGGTATCTATTGGGTATTTTCTGAAAATAACACATTTAATTTAGCTATTTACAAGGCACATTATATATTATTAACCTAGAAAGTTATCATGTGATTTATTATATTAGTTTTCCCTTAAAAAATCAAAAAGATAAGAAGTGTGTCCCTCTCATTCTTTTAACAATAGAGGGGTGTTTTTTGTGGGTTTTTTTTTTTTTTTTTTTTTTTTTTTTGTTGTTGTTGTTTGTTTGTTTTCGTTTTTGTTTTTTTTTTAATTAGACTCTTTTTAAACTGTGGGATTTGCAAATTTGGATTTTTTGGAGTTTACAATATTAAACAGTGTAATAAATCTCTGAGATGCACAGAAGGGTTTTGTGTGGAAGTTAACTACTATGGAGTTAATTGAAGTAATTATGGAGTTATGTGAAGTAATTATAGTTTCATATTAACAAATGCTCATGAATTACATGTATAACGTAAGTCACCTGCAAACTGAAAATGTAGGTGAGGTTTAAATGAAGAAGGGATGATCAGCTTGGAGATAAATAAATGTGTTTACTGCAGTGATGCCATGTAGCAGAGTGTGCAGCTGGTACATAATCTAAATATCAAGTTTAGGGGGGTGTCTGACTGGTGTCTCTGAGTGATCTGGAAACCAGATCATAACTGACCTAACACAGTCATAGGGTTCTGAAAAACCTGCCATGTTCTCCTTGTGAGCTCTTGTTCTTATGGGAAGAAGCAGCTCTGGGTCTTAGGAGTATTTTGATGTGCTGATTAAAGAGCTATGAAAGCTGATAACAACAACATTAAAGTGATGTATCTGCAAATGTAGTGGCTGAGATCTGAAAAGCCCTCTGGCATCTTATATTTGCAAAGTTTAAAACTGAACCCCTGCTATGCTTGATAATGCTCTCAAGAACAACAGAGTTGACATGAGTTTAGGGATCATAGTCCCCCAATATAATTCTGGTAGAACAACATACGAGATGTAAATGCTCACCAGCATGACCTCCAGAAGAGAAATAAAATCCCTATACAGAACTCAAACCCTCATATATGTTGGCAGAGTGAATGTGATGTGCATGTGTTGCTGTTTTGGCCTATAATGAGTCCTGAGACTATGACAAACTCACTTATAACATGTCTCAAAATGTAATCACAATAAATGGGTCAGATTATTATTTATTACAGAGCTTTTTGCCACTAACTCTTGTAACCATAGAAGAATATATGCATATGTCACTTTTAAACACAGAAATGTAAGCTCCCCAAGGATAAAAAAGCAGAAAATATTTGTGTGTCAAAGCATTAACTGCTGCTTTTAAAGGTACATGAGTCCACAAGACAATATTTTATGGTTCATAGGCGTAACAGCAATTTCTTACTGTTCTCCTACAAACAGGACCTGTATCTGAGCTGTGTTTCCACCAAAATATCCCCTGACAGCAGCAACAGATTAGAGTGAGATGTTCACTTCATTAGCATCATTAAAGAAATGGTTTGTTACAATGTTTGAAATAACTATATTAAGACTTCTGGATAGCCCTCTGTGTCTTTAAGTGAGACAGAATTCAATGCCTTTGATCAATTTTTTTTTTTTTTTTTTTTTCCAAGTGGCTGTGCCAGTCCTACTAAATTGGCTTCCCATTAAAAATTTGTGGTAAAAAATTCAGTCCCCAAGGTGAGCAGCTCTGGTGCTGACACAATCCACAGCAGAGCACCCTGGTGACCGCCCCACCTCCTGAGGTGCCCTGGCATAATCAATATGAGCTCTGCAAATGGAAGGGATTACAAGGAAAACGCTTCATCCAGCTTGGAGGTGTCATCGAGGTGAAGTCAGTCCATGTCCTGTGTCCAAACTGCTTCCATAAAGGAAAAAAGAGGGATAACTCATTGGAAACTCATTTCTGATGGGGATGCAGACACCATCCCTACTTTGTAGGGAACTCTGTTTCCTCTCTAGGGCCTGGGTTACAAATGTGAAGAGGAGCAACACTTCCTACCCCAGAACAGCCCTCAGATTACTTTCCATTACTGATGTTTCAGATAGGCAATGATAGAACTGCAACAAAATGTCCAAGGGCAATCAAGAGACACTACAGGTCTTTGAGATGACTTAAGTAGGGGATCAGGGGCACAGGAAATGTTTTCCTCTATCCTTTTAGGCACAGGGAATGACGAGGGAAGAAACAGCAGATCAATACTTGGCTGCAAGCTGAGTGTCACCAGCAGAATTTTGGATTTTTGATCATGTGTCAGTTTACACAACACTGAGCCTGCTGGTGACAGATGGGTACACCTGTCTCAAATCAGAAAAAGGATCTTTGTGCAGAAGTTACCAGCACTCAGTGAAAGAGCATTAACTGGGTTTTGAATGGGGACAAGGATAAACCAGGCTCGCTGGAGAAAAACCTGGGAGCAGCACAACCTTTGTGGTGTACAAGTGAGGTGCTTTGATTTGCCATCTCCATGGAGGAAGGGGACAGAGAGTCATCCAGCAACAGAGGGGGAAGCGTTACTGATGTGTTAGAACTGTGGAAAAGCCCAAGTGATCATATAGGAATTAAAGCTTCTCCCTCACAGAAGGGGGATATTTGCCAGCCTGCTGTTCTAAGAGGAGGAACTAAGTTGGTTTAAATAGTTTAAATTCAACCCAGCTGTAATGCCTGAGAGTATAGAAATGCATCTCCTTGACATTTTTATATATATATACTTTAATTTTTAAATTAAATATTTTATTTGATGCCAAATGACTGAAACTGCATAGATGTACTGATAGTACTTTAGGATGAGGTGGGGAGAACGTGATGACCAGCACTACACAACATCTGGACCAACAGAGAATAGGGGAATCCAAAATAAAATAACAGGGTTTTAGCAAATATTGACTCAGGAGTAGCTGTATGTACATCTTAGCTTTGATACATTCATTACCTTTAGGGTGAAATAATTTCCATTGCATTCCCCTAAAACACATTGTCTGTGCAATGTTTCAACCAATCTTTTTTTTTTATTAAAAATGTGGTATATGCAATAAGACTTTTCACTAAACAGGCAGACTAGGTTATCTCCCTTGGTTTTCTTTTCAAATTACTTTGAGATACAAACATATTAGAGCAATTTGAAATTCACTGCTCCCCAGTCAGTAGTAAAGAAAACAACACAAATTAAATTAACCTGATGATGGGGCTGAGTCTCAAGCTGAGATGGAATCTGTGTTTCAGTCAGTTTGGTCCCAGATAGCTTTCTTAGCATCCACAGTCACTTTTGGGGACTTTTAAGGGGTGTTTTTCAACAAGAATATCTGACATTACAAGTAATATGGAGTTCAAAGGAACACACTGTCAATTAGTGCTGAGTCCCAGCAAATGAGGTTTTATTGTCAACATCACTGTACATCAGCATTACAGGCAGATGTTGCATGCAATTAATTGGCAACTTTCCAATCACTTTGGTTTTGTGTGTGGCATGGAAATGTCACATTCCCCTCTAAAGAAGTTCAGCTTCTCTAAAGCTGCTCTAAGAAGAAAATGATTCATGTGTGAGGATGATGAAAGAACACTCTTTGACTCAGATGTGTGTCAAAATATGTGTGATGACTTCTGCAGTTCAGATTACTATTTAAATATTAATGACTTATAGGAAATCTATATGTTTTAAAAATAACAAAAAATGTAAACCCCATGGGTTTTGTTTTTTGCATGCCTCTGCACTCTGCACTGTGGAGTGACACGGTTTTCTGTTAGGATGTGAGTTCCTAGTGGCTATTGGCAGAAACAAGGGACAACTCAATCCTTTACCCTCTGTCTCATCTTTTCTATTTGTAGCATGACAATTTCTTTCCATGTTTCTTTGCTTTCCAGGCATAGTTTCTAGAATATTTTTTAAGCAGAATTCATACAGCTAAATGCCACAAATGTATGAGGTAAACATTTCACAGCAAATTAACATAAAGTAATCCATGATTATGCTGACAGAAATGGGGATAAATAACACTGGAATTGTTTTTAGGGGTGTTTGTTTAGTTGGGTTTTGGGTTTAGTTTTTTTTAATACCATTTACCTAAGCAAGATTAATAGTAAAGTGTCAGCTTAAAATAAGTGAAAATTTAATGCTATGTAAAGACACAGGCAACCAATCTACAGATGTTGATTTCAAACAGAGTAAGGGGTACATATTTGAGTATTATCTATATCATATTTTGTATTTAATTGAATAAGAATTGAATAAACAATTAATTTTCATTGAATAAGTGAACTTTCTTTCCATTTCTTTCATCTACTTTATCTGATTCTTTCCAGGTATGGTTGTTGGAAACCTCACCTGATTTAAAAAGATTGTTAAATTGCATTTTCTTTGCAGAAATACATTAAAACCATATAAAAAAAGTAAAAAGAACCCCTGTCTTAGAGTACTGAGTTTTACATAGAATCTCTAGTTTATTTTAGTTTATTAGAATAAAATATTTATTTCTGTGAATTTTTGTGGGCAGTCTCAGTAAAAATAAGATCTCTGATTTTTCTGTATTGAGGAAAAATTGGAGTAAGATTTACTTCTTACACAAACTCTGGATAGGCCCCTCTAGAAGCAATAACATTAAGTAATTATGGAACATGACCTTGCGATCTGAAGCAAAGACAGCTTTGTACTCTGCTCCCATAAATTTGTACAATTTGTCTTATGAAGTAGGAAATAATTGAAAATAATGTGAATGGGAAGTTGCACAGAGACTGTCAGAACAAACTCCATAAATTCTACCTAGCCACTTTTATCACCTTTCACTATGCTAAGCATGGAAATTATAGCTTGCAGCCTTTTACAGTCTCAAAATAGCAGTTTTCAAAAGTGATGGTGTCTTCTGTAATCTGTAGGCAGATGTTACGGGGTCAGTGGGTTTTCTCTTTCTCTGTACGAGGAGTACACAGCTGATGTACTCTGCTTCACTGCAGAGAGGTGCCATTCCTAGAAACAAAAAAATCAAAGGAGAACTTTTAGGGGATTTCAGCATTTATCAGTTATAGTTTGGTATGGTTATTCTGACTAATATATCATTCAAAGGGTTTTTATGCTACTGTTATGAAAAGGCAAAAGTAACAGTCTTTAAAACAGGTTTTCAGGTAGACAAGGTTTTATTTTTCCTTTTTGGAAACTAGTCAAAAAGGTGAAGGTATGACACCATCACCATTTCCACAGCAGTGCTGGATGTGGTATTACCAACAGAAGTCTCCCTGCTAGACCACTGAGATAGACAGCAACAGAGGGAAAAAAAGTATAACTCATTAATATCTGTAATGCTATAAAGATATCACAAGTACAACTTTCAATGGCTTGATAACTCTTGTTAGAGTTTAGTAAAATGGCTTATTACCAATGGAATTACCAGTTCCATTACTGGATCCATTACTGACCACGAGCTGGCATCTTGGTGGGATTGCCAGAATCCCTTATCTCTTTTTCTTTATTTTCTAGCAGATATTTTTATAGTTTTTATAGTCTTTGTCTGTGGAGACTTTTTATGTTCCATATGAAAGATGTTCTTTTGGAGTTTTCCTCTTGGGTTTTTCAGTTTTCACAGCATTGGGTGTAACCTTGGTGTTTCGAAGAGGCAAGAAAAGGCTATACACAACCAGGGGTACAGACATAAATTTGGATACACATAGTAAAGTAGTATAAAATTGAAATAACATTTAAATCCTTCCCTGAGGCAATAGAATTCTCTGCTACCTCCTGAACACTTCTCTCATTACATTATACCAATGCACATATTCATGTACATATACTCACACATATTTATAGCAATTGCTGGTGTATTTGGTTTTTTACTCCTGTGCTTAATATGTATATAATCATCATGGATCTATTGAGTACTGGTTTAGTTCAGGGTAGTGACTACAGGACTTGACATCAGAGGTCATAAATCAAGTGCTATCACCGTACAGTTTTGGCAACCACTGTTGTATTCTTAGTGCGTGATATTCATCACTATCCCATGTAGAGAAAAATGCTGGGGCAGAAAACCCCCAGGTGGACACAGATCTGTGTTTTGAAAGTTCATTTCACTCACTGCAGTGTATAAATTTTAATACTCCAGCCTGTGATTGCTGAGAAATCTTTTCTATTGCATTTTTGATGGAAGTGTTTGTTTAGCCTAAATCTTGGAAATGTGGCCAGTTGCTCTGAGGTCATTATGCCCCTGAGGTTGAGGTCAGGAGCTTCTCATGTGCACCATGTTGCCAGGCTACAACCTCAACCTTGAGCAAGTTATTGCTCAAGTATTTGCAGCATTTAATTTGTAGTACTGTTGCTAAGGCAACTAGCTTGTAACAAATTTCTGTTTGCATTTCTAGATGGAAAGAGGTGATGAGCTGCATTTCTTAGTCTCTCAGCACTGTTCCAGATCTCTCTTTAGGTTTGCTAGAGCTCTTCTAAATGCTAACTTTAATGACATATATAAGATTTTTTCACTATACCTGAGCTCTCTTCTGATCTCTTTTGTGAGACCACATCAAGCTTTTCTTTGAATTCTTTTTTGATCATGCAGGAGGAATCTACACATTGTATTTGTATGAAATTGCTGGGAAAACTTCAAGGTGTTTTGTGTGAACATATTTTATCCAGTTATAAGTTTTCTGTCTCTGTCTTACAGTTCCAAACTTGAGTCATTTTTATTATGACCCTTGTGCAGCCTGGCCTGTTACAAATTCACTGATGTTATATTTTGTGTGAACAATCTCCAGGCATATACAGCAATGATTTTGATTGACTGTTCCTTGCCTCAGTTTGTGATTACTTGCAGAGAATCACCCTTGATAGAATTAGATATTTTACCTACTCATTCTTCCTCAGTTGTTCCCTGAGTTGCAATAACATCGCAGCTGACAGCAAAATTAATATCTTTCCTTGTCAACAGAGATGTCTCTTTCCTCATGCTTTGTCTTCCAGAGTTCACAAAACCTACTTTAAATTTTATGTTGGTTTTTGTTTGTGCAATCTACTTTGTCATCACCCTAGAATTATCCAGTTCCTCTTTCCTGGCACAAGGAAAACAGATATTACTATGCCCTTTAAGCATTAATTCTCTCCATTCGTTGCCAAATATTGCACTGTTAGATTCTGGAAACCTGAGTAGTAATTAGCTCCCCAGATCCTTCCACTTACATCAACATTAGACCAAATGGATAATAATATAATAAATATATAATGGCCTAGAAAAGGAATTATTTTTCCATTAATTACTTTATATTGGAATTGCAAACAGATGTCTGGTAATAATAGTGTTGTCATGCTGTAATGCAGTCCTAAGATATCACAAATGTTTCCCACCTGTATGCAGTATTTGTTAAATTAGTTTTGCCTTTAAAGAACGTTTACAGAGTAATAAGTGCAAGGCCTTTGCAGACTTGCTACCTTCCTACTTAATATGACTTTTGTGTATAGTATTCATGAACCAGATAATTTGATGGAGTGAACCAGCCTTAACGCTTCCTGTTTTATGAAACTGTAGGACTTTTAATGAAATTTCATTTTCATTAAGACATGAAAATTACTAAATTTTATAAAAAGGATGAGGAAGTTAATTTGCAATTCTTCAGGCATATAGCTGAATGAATTTACCACAATTTCTGAAAACTAATGGAAGATACAACAAGGCGGCTGTCAGATAAAGGTTGCAATAATGAATAATAAGATTTTTCAAATTATCTAGAATCCTATTAATAAAACAGACTATCATAAAGTATTTAAGAGTTTCCCCTTAGGGGGAAAGTGAAATGGCAGTTTTCTCTGGAGAATGTTAAAGGGGAAGTCAGCTTACTTTCAGTTTAAGACCTCTGCCAGTGTTTTAGGCAGATTTTAAAGACCTTTCTGGTGAGGCACAGTTAATTCACAGGATGCAACAGCTCCTACAGTGAGCTGGAGGAGGCAGTACAAGGAATGCATGACTTGACTTCTACTTTCTCTTTGACAGTATTTACTCATATATGTTACCAGTCTTTCCACTGTCCTTGTGCACACAACAGTGGAGACAGAATTGTTGTGGTTTAACCTCAGCCAGCAACTAAACACCACACAGCCACTGGCTCACACCTCTTCTCCCTGGGTAAAATGAGAAGAGAATCAGAAAAGAAAAGGCAAAAGTTGAAGGTTGAGATAAGAACTGCTTAATATTTGAAAACAAATAAAATGTAATAGTAGTAGTAGTAATAATTATTATAATTATAATAAATTATTATTGCTGTTATTAATAATGATATTAGTAATGATAATAAGTAATAAAACAAAAGGGAACAGAGAGAGAGTGAGAGCGAGAGAGATAAAACTCAAAAAGACAAGTGATGCACAGTACCCATCTGTCTCTGAGCAGTGATCTGCCCCTCCCTGTCAACTCCCCCTCTTTTCTGTGTGGGGCATTATGTTCTGGGGTATGGAATACCCCTTTGGGCAGTCTGGGTCAGCTGTCCTGGCTAAGCTCCCTCCTGCTTCATCTTCTTGTACACCTGCTCTCTGGTAGAACACGGGAAATTGAAAAGTCCTTGACGTAACAGGAATGCTACTTAGCAACCACTAGAACATCATCAGTATGTTACCAACATTATTCTCATCTTAAATCCCAAACAGAGGTCAGAGAGGAAGAACAGTGCTGTACCTCCTGTGCTTCGTGTTTACAGGAGTGTTCGCTCTGTGTGTGTGCTGGAAAAGGTTCTGCTCTTTGTCTTGTCAGATCTGGGTGCCAGCCACATGAAAACTCATGAGCACGTGTGTGTGTTCATCCCCATCACGAATGTTTATTCACACGTTCTAAAGCTGGGAATGGAAAACAACCACTCCTGGGATTTGGCTACCTCTCACAGTCTTACGCCTTTCTAGCCTCCCCAGGAGAAAGGGAAAAGTGACTTTGGATGGTGTCCAGATAGGAGGGAAAAGAACTGGTGTGTTTTTTGTGTGCACTTTTCTTGAAATGGATTCTTTCTTAAGGAAAGTTTATCTGCCTTTGAAGCCCATTGTCTGGATGTAAAATGCCTGTGCAGTTGCTATGTCTTAATCTCTTAACAGTGGATACTGTTTATCCCTTAAAACACCCTATTAAAAAAGTCTTTATTTAATGATCTACTATTCTGAAAAACATCACAGAAGTAAATAAAACTCCAATGATTTTCTAGAAATACAAGACAGCTGATGGGTGTAGGCTGGTAAGAGCAGAAATTTTGTCCAAGTTAATGATTTAAAATGTCAAAACATTTTCTAAAACCATCCAATTAGTTGTACAGTACCTCCTGTCCGCCCACCAATTTGTTCTTTCAGTAGCAAGGGGTTTTTTCACTATTTCTGAAACTCTGCAATAATATCAGAATAAAGACTTGATCAACTATAAGGAACATATGCTTTAGTTTTAATTGACTTTTAACCATAAAACACAAGTAGTATGATTTCTTAGAATAAAACATGATTTAAAATACATTTTTCCCTGGACCTGGACCCCTCAAGATTTGGATTATGTCCTTCAAATTAAATATTACTATCATAATGTAAGTGTCATAATTATAATAAGATAATTATACAATATCATTTATTTTTTCAGAATATAGCTCTTCCTGATATTCCATGTGGAAAGCTGTAGTATTTGGTAAAAGAGAATTGGCTTTCAAAGATAAAGCAAATTAATTAGCAGTAGGACAGATAACACATATCTAAAAATACTTACTAGACAGTGTTCATATGTTTGAACTTTGTTAGAAATAACATCTGTATTTTGGAAATATATTTCAGCAATTTGAGGGTAAAATAGGGGCTCGATATTGGTTACTTTAGTTTGCTTTTATTATTTCCAGTAATTATTCCATTTCAGTAATGCCTGAGGTCAACAAAATAAGGGCAAAATGAATTCAACACTTACACATATTGTTTTGTTTTGTTTTGTTTTGTTTTTTTTAATTTTGCAACACAATTGAGGGAGAAAGTGTGCCCTGGAGCCAGGAGGGCCAAGCGTGTCCTGGGGCACCAGGCCCAGCATGGCCAGCCGGGCAAGGGAGGGATTGTCCCCTCTGCTCTGGGCTGGGACGGCCTCACCGCCAGGGCTGGGGCAGGTTTGGGTGCTACAGTACAAAAAAGACATTGAGCTGTTAGAGAGTGTCCAAAGCAGAGCAACAAAGATGGAGAAGGTCCTTGAGGTGCAGCCGTGTGAGGAACAGCAGAGGTGCCTTGGTCTGTCCAGCCTGGAGGAGACTGAGGGGAGACCTCACTGCAGGTCCAGCTTCCTCCTGAGGGGAAGAGCAGGGGTGGGTGGTCAGTGACAGGACTCGAGGAAATGGCATGAAAGGGAGGTGTGGGTTGAATATCAGAAAAAGATCCTTCCCCAGAGGGTGGATGGGCACTGGCACAGGCTCCCCAGCTCAGGGGTCACCAAGCCTGACAGAGCCCAAGAAGTGTTGGGACGACACTCTCGGGCACATGGTGTGACTCCTGGGGTGTCCTGTGCATGACAAGGAGTTGGAGTTGTTGATCCTTGCAGGTCCCTTCCAACTCAGTATAGTCTATGATACTCTATCAACTAAGACTTCGGGTTATAACTTTTAACCAATTCAGTAGAGGTTCTCTCAACCGTCTCAGCTGTCAAGAAATGATCAGAAATTACCTCCTTGCTATGGGAGATTCATTTAAGTAGTGTTACAGTTGCTAGTGAAAATATACTGATGTAGAAAACGCAAAGGAAGAAAAGTAATAATAAGTAAGTGAAGTTACATAATACTAACTCTCATACTGTAAACTGATCATCTGCATGAATCACCTTTTCAAATATTTAACTATTGGCTTAAAACCAACTTTACACAAACATATAATATATCCAGTTCAGCCTAGAGCAATCAAAACATAGAGCACAAATTTATATTTCAAGTTTTCTATACTGAGGATAAAACCAGACCAGAGTATGCTGCAGTAAAAGAGACATAAGACACTCTGGTGTGCTGCTGACTAGTGGAACAACAAGACAAAACCCCCACCCTACTCCCATCAACCCCCCACTAAAAAAAAGACAAAACCAACTTTTAAAGTACATAGTTTGAAAGCTCAGGCAAGTAGGACCTAAGAAGTTGTTTTGAGGGTTTTTTGTTTTTTTTTTTCTTCTTCTGCTCTTTGGCTTTAGTCTCACATTGAAAACCACTTGCAGGCAAAATTACTTTTGGTTACTTTTTTTTTTTGTTTTTTCATTTTTTCCCAGGAATTCTAGAACTGGATTGCTCACTTCCAAGGTGCAACAACAGAGGGTTAACTCTTCCATGTCAAAGGGCATTTTATGACAAATTCATTTCCATAAGAACATATAGATTCCTATAATGAGCAAAAATATAATTTAAACATAAAATTATTATTCTCAGTATTGATATGGGGGGAAAGATTGATGTAGTGGGATATATAACTGGAAACTGCTGGCAAATTTTGTAGGAAATTACTTCAGTGGAGCAGACAATTTTTTTCCCAGGATAAGAGTTTTATTAATTCATCTGTTGTACCATGTTGTATTGATGGAAATGGTCATCTTAAGATATATTTTGACATTTTAATTTAGCAATTGATGACAATCAGTATTTACCCTAGAAAAGAAGGGGGTTTTCAATATATTTTACACATAAATGTATTTTTTACTGTCATCTTTTTGTATTTTTCTAAGCAAATTGCTTAAAATACATATTTTTATATTTCTCCTTTTACATCTTGCAGCTAGTGAATGATTTGAAAGTTTTCTTTTCTGTAATTTTCTTTAAAAATTGTGGAAATATTAAATTTGGGTTATGTCCTTCAAAATGATATGTGTCCACATATTGAATGTGGACCCATATCAATCATATTTTCTCTTGCTGAAAGTCTAGCTAACATGGGAATTCTGGTTACTCCATCTTCTGCCTTGGGTTACTCTTCATTATATAGCTGTATTGCTCATATAAAATACATAAATAAACAATATAATTTTTCAATCCATTGTCATCATCATTACAGGAAATGTCTGTGGTTTGCTACTCTTCTCATGCATTTGCATCATGTCAGCTTTGCCGCTCCTGGTCACTAAGCTTTGACTCCTCTGACTTTTCAGATTCTTGATTTGTTTCCTAGACTCTTCAAGGGTTGAATAAATGTTTGTAAATATCTTGTTACTTATCTATACATGCCCCTAATTGCACTAAGCAGCCTTTCCAGTTTGTTGTGGTTTAGTTTCTCCAGTAACAGAGGAGAGCTGGTGGGAATTGCCAGCTATGGCTCACCTGCACCCGTGAGTGTACTGCCCTCACTGAGGCCAGTGTCTAATGCCTGTGAGGTGTGATCTAGAGGAGTAAATAACACAATAAGTGAGATAATACAATGAAAGCCAGCCCCACCCACTTCCCAAGTCTGGAATACTTACTTATGTGTATATGGTGTGTTGGAATGGAAGGGTATAAAAAGTCTGACCATGTTCAGATTTTTCCTGAAGCCGCATGACAGGAGAGCTGAATACAGTTTTGCAGAGTTTTTCACTTCATGACCATGTTGATGACAGAAACGAGAATCCTACGCTTCCACTGCTCTCGAAAGGAATTTTTAAAAGGGATGACAAGAATGCAAGGATGAAAGGACAAGCATCTCATTTGTGTCCTACTGTACTTCTAGTCTGAGATTTGCACCAAAAGCTTGTTTAAATTATTTTGTATTGTTCATTTGTTAAGAGTCATTATAATTTTGGAGATATTTGAGTGATGGCGATTACATAGCCACTTCTGATGTGCTGTTTAAATGTTTGCTTAAATATTTCACTTACTAAATACTTTGCAAGAATTTTAATAAGTGGAGCTACAAAACCAGGTGTTTTCTCTTTATTTAGAAGGAGTATTTTTTTTATTCCTTCTTCTAAGGCATTTAAATCTTTATGAATACATCTCTTTTTTTCTTGGAAGTGGAGCAAGAAGAAAAGTGAATTCTGTGAGAGGGTAAAAGCGTGGTTCAGGCTGGATAGGCCAGAGTGGCTGAGGCTGGAAGGGACTGCAGAGGTGATCTCGATGCACGTGCAGTGGTGTCAGTTCAGGGCTGTGTGTGCTTGTGCAGAACCATGACTGACTGCTCGACCTCACCAGGTACCAAACAAGAGTTTTAGTGTTAAAAACTGTTTTGATTCTGATACATACTTCACTGATTGCAAGAAGTAAAGAGTAATTACGAGAAGTTGAAGTGCTTGTAATATTCCTTTTTTATGTTTTCACCTTTGCTTCACACATCAATTTGAAACATTTTTCTGCAGTGTAATTCAATGAGAAAGGCAAAAAAAAAGTAGACGGGCACTCTTGGACTCCACAGGTGTTTCATTTTGACTCTCAGTAGTTTATGCATTTGCTGTTGTCATTGTCATTAAAAATCATTATTGCTTTCAAGCTGCTATATCTCAAAGGCCGAATTAACAGCAATTAACTGTAGATGTAAAGTGATTTTTTACTTGCTAAAAATAGTTATACTGTAACATTGAGTTTGAACTTGGAGGCTAATTGCATCATTTTAGAAATAACAAACCCCAGAACTTTAACACATTAACTGTAATTTACTCCACTAACATGTACAAATTGAAATCTTTTAAGTGTATTTAAATTGACTTTTAATTTTTCTTATTTCGTCTTGTATGCTTTATTAAAAAGCATTAAGGGATCTTGGGGCCAATATTGCTCTGAAGTATATCAACAGAAACACAAGGCTAATTTAAAAATGTTTCATTATATTTCCTATAAGAGGTTGAGCTATTTATAAAACTCAGTTATTCACTTGTAATGAGGGTCATAAAACTTTAGTATTTCTGTGAAACACCTCTTCCATTTTGTTACTAAACTACCTATTTTAAAAATTTCTCTTTTTTTTTTTTCTTGTGGTTGATGCCTGCTGATACAGGAAAGGCTGCGTTTCACTGCCTGTTTATAAAAATGAGAGAACTTTTTATCCTGACTTAAGCTTGAATATAATTGTACAGTAACTCAAAAAAAAAGTACTGAGCACCAACAGGAGAGGAAAGAAGGTGGGCAGGTGGGCAGGTCTTACAAGCAGTGTAAGCGGAGTGGCAGAGTCATGGGTTAAAGTAATAAAGAAAATGAAAATGGGGAAAAATAGAGAATCATCAAATACAGATTTTTTATGAATGAGAGAAGACATACATTTCTTGTAATTCTGGAATTGATAGAATATCTTTATTAGTTTATTAATGCAAGAGACTTGCAGTAAAACAAGTAATTGTCTAAAATGTGAACATATTCTGAACAAGGAGAAAAGTAGGAGCACATATTTTGCTGGAGTTTAGCCAGTTCCATTAACTTTCTTGAGTAGGGTCCTTTGGATCAGAGCAAGATGAAAAGATAATTTATAGGTGAGAAGGGCAGAATTCCCGTGTCTCCTGCACTGAGCAGGATGAGCCCGTCTGGCCCTCGGTGCGAGCTGCTGTGCTTTGGAGCCACTGCCCATCACAGGGTGGCACCACCGGGTGGCACCTCAGGGTTCCTGAGCCTGTCCCACATTAAGTCCTGGTGTGGAGGAGGGATGTGAGGGTTAATATGAATTTTTTAAAATTTTATTACTCTGCATCACTGAATTTCAGTGCATTTTATATTTGCAGATGTTCACAAACAAGTAAATAGTGAGGGTTAAGGTTAAACAAGGTCCATCTCCCTGTGGGGAGAGTACAAGCAAACATGAGAGAGGGAACACACTTTCCAAGCCTGGTACTGTGGCTCCTCTCCATCATATGATTGACACAACCATCAACCTCAAAAAGCATGACTCTTGCATAATCACTTTGTATAAATAAGTCTATGAGTATTTTATTAGTCAGCTGCCAGGTTTTTCATGACCTTCTCTTCAGCTGGTGACTCACCAGCACTCATTGGTGTTGTCACTGACTAGAGTTGGCTTCTTTCTGACACATTGTAACGATTGATGTTTTGTCAACAGACATTATAAATTCCTATTATTTTTCCTTGCTGATTTTGCTAATCATGATATTACTCTTTATTTTGTGGCTTTAATTTTTAAGACCTTTAATTATCTCAATTCTTCTTTGTAGATATAATCCACCTGCAAAAACAATAATGATCTTTCATAATTTTGATAAATTAAGAACTCATGCATTTTTCAACCACTATGTAGTAAAGGAAACATGATTTCATATACCAGCAATATTTGGACTGGTTGTCTGCCTCTCTTTAATAATAAAAGTAGAATCTCCATGCTTGCCTTTGTGCTATTTAAGTTAGCTTAATGAAAATCTGATTTTTCATAAACTTGGATAAATGCTTTAGGAAGCAGTGAAGGAAAGCTTGAGAGGAGAAGCTAAGTGTGCAGTGCTGGTCTGAGAAAGTGTTTTTGTCTGTTGCATTTGAATCTTAAAATTTGATTATGTTTAATGAACCATTCCGAATTTTTCCATGAAAAGCTGACTAGCACCTTTCTCTGTAGGATACATATGTGAAGATTTCTCTAACACGAAACACCAGGTCATTTTATGGAAAAATTGATAAAATTATTAGTAATAAAGCAGTAATGGTCCATCCAGTCTTCACAGTCCAGATCATTGGTAGTCACCCTAAAATTCTCGAGGAACTCAATCATGAAATTACTGACTGCTGGGTTTACTATATAATGTACAACTTAAATTGACCATGGGGTGGTAAATGAGATGTTAAGTTGTGTTTTAAAATAGCTCCAAGTGTGAGTCAAAAAGCAATATAATACTTTTCAGACTGCAAAAAAATTATGAGAAACTGTGTCAAAAGTTTGAGCTGGTAAATTAATGGAAATATATGATTATAGAAGGGAATGCAGTTTTAGCAGAAGGAAGCCATACCTCATTACTCTGTTCAAATTCTTTGAAGGAATCATTGAGCATTTGGGTAGCAGGATTCCAACCAGATGTGTCTACGACTTCATTAGGGTTTTGCTTTGGAGTGACAATATTATTTTAAAGAGTTCCTTTGAGCTTCTTATTTATTGTTTGTTGGTTGGCCTCAAATACTGGCTTTGGGATGTTTAAAGCAGATTTCATTTTAGAACATGCTGGAAGCTGCACATTGGTGAGCCTTTTCTGTCCAGAGGAACTGGTTTAATTTAATCTGGGGCATGCTTGAGTTTACCATTCCATCCTTTGGCTTTTATGATCTCTCCAGATGCCAGGGCAAAGTTGTAACTTTATGGTGCTAAATACTGCACTGAACCTTTAGCATCCTGTGTCCCTCTGCTGATACAAACAAATTGGTTCACACTACCTCTTTCAAAAATTGCAAGACTTGTCATCAGCACGAGGCATTGGAACAAAAAGTGGAAAGCTCCTTTTCTCTGCCTCAGTACATGTAACTGAAGATTTTGCATGTCTGCTTATGTTTAACATTACATTAATTCAGTGAAACTGCCCATTAAAAAAATTTTAGCTTTAGGTTGCAAACTGTGAACTGGCAGGTAATGTCTGGTGAGCCTGCATTATGAGGACTTGAGCACATGGGAACAATTTTCTTATAAAAGAAGATATTGAAATAAAAGGGGTTTAAACCCATATGAAAACTTTAAAAATTTTATTACTCTGCATCACGGAATTTCAGTCCATTTTATATTTGCAGATGTTCACAAAGAAGTAAATAGTCACATTCTAACAAGTACTCTTTAACTGGTTATTTGTTTTGTGTTGTAGTTTCAGGAACTTATTTTATGTATGGAACTTTTCAGGAACTTCTCAAAAACTTTTATTTATGTATTCTGAAAGATATTCTGTTGTGTTGGAGCTCCTTCTTATACTGATTTTGATGTCAAAGTATATTTCTATAAGGCATCCCTTATTTTGAAATAATAATTCAGTTGATTGACTGCAAGATTTGTGTTCAGAGAAAACAAACTTAATGAAGTGATCCACTTCAGTCCAGGATATTGAATACCAAAATCTAAATTTCCATGAAGGAGAAACGGTAATTAAAAAAATAAAATAGTTAAAAAATATTTGTGTGAGGATAACCCCACAGCAACATGAATTGCTTTACACTCATTTTTTTTGGGTTTTGTTTGAGCTTTTATCAGGTTTGCATGCTTGAAATATTTAATCTTATGACAGTAAAACCTGCTTTATAGAAGATTAGTTTCTTAAACTGTCAGTGTAATCCTGTCCAGGAAATTGTTACTTCAAAACAATTCAGAGCAAGCACTTTTAATCATATTTAAAATACTTTTGAAGGAGGGAAGGATCCATTCACAGTATATGAGCCCTCAGTTGCATCATTTATTCAGAATAAAATATAGGAATTGAAATTTTAGAAAGCGTTGCCAGAAAGGTAGTGTTGGCATTTTTTTAGAGATTTAATCACTTTCATTGTATAAGAGGCTTTGCATTGTATGATGCTGCATATTACAGTTTTCCTGTGCAATTCCTGGCAGTGTCTGTGCCTTACTTAGCTCTGATGTAGGAAGGAGATTCTCCTTCTCTGCTCTGTTCTTGCGAGACCCTACCTGGAGTGCTGTGTCCAGTTCTGGGGCCATCAGCGCTGACCTGTTGGAATCAAGTCCTGAGGAGATGGAGGAACAAAGATGATCATGTGGCTGGAACACCTCCTTTGTCTATGTAGAGAGGCTGAGAGAGCTGGGTGCCTCAGCCTGGAGAAGGCTCCAGGAGACCTTAGAGCCCCTTCTGGTGCCTAAAGGAGGCCTGCAGGAGAGCTGGAGAGGGAATCTTCACAAGGGCATGGATTGGTGGGACAAGGAAGATGAAGTAGGATGGGTGTAGATTATATATTAGGAAAAATCCTCCGCTGTGAGAGTGGTGAGGTACTGGAACTGCTTGACAGAGAGGTTGTGGATGCCCCATCCATGGAACCAGGCTGGATGGGACTTTGAACAACCTGGTCTGCTGGAAACTGTTCCTGCCCATAAAAGGGTTTTAAAACTAGACTATATTTAAGGTCTGTCCCAACCCAAAGCATGATAATGCTTGCATTATATCAGTGGCTGGGAATATGTTGCTATTTGCAATCCCAAATAATGTGAGGCTGTTCATATAATAAAGACACTCTATACAGTGGCTCCTCTGCATCTTCCATGCACTTTTTTTGCAGAAAGAAAAGTTAACAGAAATTAGTGTGTCGCTGGATCACATTATAAATAAACTTCTACTGCCGAATGTGTGACTTTTAGTCCTTCAGTTGCCTTTATTCCATTTTCTCAACTACTGGATTTGTTCTTTTTCTAGAAAAAATAAACTAGTTGATGTAAGGGGGAAAAAGGCATTAACAGGTTCTCCTAGCTGAAGTTTTTATAAATTATTTACTTTCTGCTTCCTTTCCTTCCTCACATGAATAAATTTTGGGAAATGCAGTGTGACAGTTCCCAAATTGATACATGGCATGATCTAATGGATGAGGTGGCTGTTTATTGGAGGGATGTGTGCACTGGACACATCTGCCACTTTCTCATGAGATCTCATTTTCTTATGAAATCTTACTCCTTTCTGTGTGCCACAGGGCTCACTGAAGTAGAATTTTTTTTAAGAGTTCCAAAATATGAAAGATATTGACATGGAGAATGTTGGGTTTTGGTTTTGGTTTGTTTGGGGTTTTTTTGCCTCCGGTACATATATTTATCTCTTAACTGAGATTATAAATGCTGATACAAGTCTCCTCCAGAATAGATCTGATCTCCATTCTGATCCCAAGAGCAGTGCTGGTTCCATTTGTAGAGTGGGTAAAGAAAGCTGGTGGGAGAGAATGAAATTAAGAATAAGAATTTTAAAATTCACAATATAAAGTATGACATAGAAAAGGAGGAAGAACTTCAAACCACAAATGACCGTGGTTGTTGATACCTGTAGAGGTACTAAATCACATGCTATCTGTAACCAAGCATAAATATATTTTGCCTTTGGGCTGCTGTTCTGAATGCAAACAAAAGAAAATTAAAGGGTATTTATCATAAATACTTCATTCTCAGAGCAGTAGAGATACTTCATGTATTGAAATACAGCTGTGCAACTACAGCTGAACATGTTTATTCTTCCTCAGAAAGCTTTAAAAAAATTTCAAGTACTTTTTACATTTGAGGACAGTTCTCTTTCTTTTTGATATTGTAGGCGTTGAATGCAGAAAATAATACGAATAGTAGAATCAAAAAGTATCTGGATTGTATTGAATAGATAGATTTATTATCTCCATCTTTCATTGTCAGATGATTTTTCAAGGTGTATTGCTGTCATAAGACTTCCTCAAGTATTTTCCAATTTCACAGTGTAATTTTTTCCAGAAACAAAACTGAGTTTGGAGCCTTAAAGATGGATGCAGCTGCAGTCCAGATGTGATGTTTAAAAAGACTCTTTTAATCTATACATCCAGAAGTGTGTAGCTGAATTAGACAAAAGACAATAGTGCCTTAGCACTTGACAGATCTATCTTTTTTTGGCCCAATAATGTCTGTCTCTTTTTTTCTGTCTTAATAATAACAAATGCAGATGTAATAGATTTTATTTATTCCTCGGCATTATCTCATGTACAAAGGCAGATGTCATATTTGATGTCTTAGCTGTAGCACCATGTAGGAACCATGTATATACTGTGAATCATAAGAACTTTTTTAATGCCCATAGATTTCTCAGTTCTCCCTTCCATTTTATAGGTTTAAGACCTTGCTGACTATGTTAAAATACACTTTTGCTAAATGAGTCCATGATACTGGCAAACTAGACCTGGAGCCTAAAATGAAGAGTAAAATTTCATGTATACTTTCAACTCTATTTTATGTTGGATTTTAACATTATATTTCTATTACCTTATTACTGGTTTTCACTAGTTTGTTCATTAGTGAATTTAATTTAGAGTGATTTTATACTCTGCTCAAAGGCAAAATCAGTTGATATGCTAAACCACAAATAATATTCCAAAGGATCTTGTCTCTAATGCTATATTAAATCAAACAGTCTTGTTTTCCTTACATTCTGAATTTATTAGAAGAAAATTCCTGGCAAAAAATCAAGGAGTTTTTAATTTTGACTGTGCTTTACTTAAGAGTCTAGCATTTGGAGAAGAAATTGCTGTACATGATTCAACAAAGATTCTCTTGTTGCTGCTGTGGAATCTGGTCCCCTAAAAATCCCCTTACTGGCTTTTGTGTGAGTAATAAAGAGATTCAGCCGCTGTACATAGAGCTGCAAACGTTTCAAAGTTAGTAATTCACAGAAAGGCTATTGTCTCTTAGGTTTCCAAGAACAAAAAAAATCTTCATGGGCAGGAATCATTGGCGTGATCAGACCATGAAAATGATTATTAAGGTTAATATAATTAGTTTGCTGCCTTTGGAGATTTATTCACAAACAAATCTTTTAATGTGTATATACACACATTCACACTATACATAAAAATATTTTATTAGGTAAAGGTTGTTTGATGCTATGGTTTCTTTGGTTTTGGTTTTTGTTTTTTGTTTTTCTTTTAATTTACCTACTTTTACCCCTATGCAAAAAAAAAGGAAGATACTTTGCTGCAGATCTGAGAGTATTACTGATGGAGAAATTTTTAGTATACTTCTAAATGGATGGTGGATAAAGCATTTGAGCTTGCTTACAGTATCTGTTGTAATGAGAAGTCATCTCAGAAAGCTCTGCAGTTTGTGGTTCAGCACTTGCTTATTGGAAAATAGACAAATAATGTATCATATCTCAATTTTGTTCATTAGGCTCTGACAGAGGCACAAAGTTCTTTTGTGAAATAGTTTCACAATTAATTGCCTTTTCAGAGAATCTAAAATAAAAGCTTATTATTTTATAATTTGACAAAACTAAATGCTGGCATTTTCTGTAATATGTTGTCACCTCTGCAACATTTTAGATCTCTTGTTTGAAGTATTAAATATGAATAGCTTTGATTGTATTTCAAAGTTTTTTGCGTTTTGCCTACAGTGTTGTGCATTTTAAATGAAAGATATTAGGTAAGTGTATTATCCTGCATACATTACTGCTTGTCATACTCCAGTTAAATTCACTGTCTCTGTTTCCAAACACAGTCTGCTCTGTAGTGCTGCAATCAGAAAAAATTGAAAGGCACAGTAGCTCCTAGACTGAAATAATTAACTTCCCAAAAGTTATGCCTCTTTCAGCTTCACTGAGTTCTGAGATAGAATGTTTGCTTCAAATGTCAAAGAGTAAGGAAAAAACAAGCTAAATATTACATCCTGTCAAAGTGCTTTGGGGTTTTTTTGACCTCAAAATACAGCTCAAATACTCAGATCCATTCTATCTGTATGATCATATCTTCCCATGAAAGTTTGACCAGATTAAATTCAAATACTTGTTGTTTCTGATTCCATTCTATGGGCAAAAGAAATTGCTGAGGTTCCATGTAGGGTTTTAATATTCTTCAGACATTACTACCTGCACTGTTGGTGTAGAAAACTGTTCTTCCACAGTTATCCTAGCAATACCTGGAAAAGTACAGTTTTGTTGGAACAACTGCTTTTGCTCTTGGTGCTTCTCTGGGCATATCTAAGAAATAAGGGTTTGTGGTCTGTGGTTTATGCTATGCACAGTTTATGCAGCACAGAATAATTTTTTCTCACACCAGTAACACATTCATGCTGAAGGCATACTTGGGCTCTTGACTCTCAGTGATGAATATGCATTCTGTGGTTGGCAGAATTTTCTGTTATCGGCAGCACAAAGTAAAATTCATATTGGAGATGCAGTAATACAAATGAAAAAACTTTCTGATAAATGTATATGAGTAATACAATCATATAAAACAATCAACTTAGTAGTAATATAGAAGTATTTTACAGACACATGATTATCTGCTTTGTATTATTTATTACCAAGGCAGGACTCATCCCTTAGGAGCTTTTGGTATCTTCACATTTGAGAAACCTGGAATAATGACAGCCCTGCTATTCTGTCATTGGTATTCTGTCAATTGTTATTTTTTTCCAGAGAGGTTTAATTATAATCCAGAAATTTGAATTTCTGTGTGTGGAAACTTGGCAGGTGGAATATTATTGCAGGACTCTTCCAATTTTTGAAAACATTACTCTAGATACATTTGTGGAATTATGGAAACATATTAGTTTGGGTTGTTTTAATGCAATTTTATTCAAGACTCTTTAAGGGACAGTACTTAGAATGTGATCTATTGATCTATGTCATTGGAACTGGTGCAAAATAGTGAGGGAGCAAAGTTTGTTGGTTCTGCATTGAGTGGGATCATACATTAAGAGCTGACTTTAATGTAGAACTTCAGAAAAGATAATACAAAGCTTTGTTTCCATGTGTTGACCAAATCAATGAATAAGCCTAATTTGTAATTCTTACAATTTGGTGTCTTTAGTCCTTTAAGGTAAGGAAGATTTTTTTTACCAGAAAAGTCTTATTTTCTTTTTTTCTGGTTGTCTTGGCCAGAGGGTTCATTGCTGTAGTGAAATAGCCATGAAAGAACCAACACTGAAGAAATTAAAGATCTTTCCTTTTGCTGACAGATCTTCCATGGGCTTCCCAGAAGTCTTCATGTAAATATTTTTGTCCTGAACCCCTATTCAGTATTACAGTGCCTTCAGTAAGGATTTTAGATTGAGACTCCAGTGCTTTTCCAGTACAGTTTTTTGAGACATACCATTGCTGCAATCTCTGGAAATAGTGTCAGTGGTATGCTTGCATGGTGATTATCTATGACCTCTACCAATACCAATTATGTGTCTTATTAAAAATAATCCTTTTGATTCCATTCTTTTGGAAGTCTTTCCATTGAGAGTTGCCCATTAAAATATGAAAGAACTTCAGCATTTGAATTAATGAAGATAAGTCCTTGTATCCAGCCTACATAGTTTCACAAAAGCAGTTTCCAGAATCTTTGATTCATTAAGGACTTTTAAAATGTTACTTACTGAGACAGTTCAATCTGAATCTCTCAGAGGCACATGAATTTGTATTAAGACTCAGCTTAAACACTTCAAACAGCTTTTCCTACTTGGCTATGAAAAGAAATCCAACGTAAATTTGAACCTAGGAAACAAAAATATTGACAACAAAAGTTTTCAACTTTACTTCAGCTAAATTCTTTGCACTCCAGACTGAATCATGATTAGGGGATGATTAATCTACTGCTGTTCAATAGTGACTTAGTTTTTGCAAGATGTGACATTTCCCTGGTAGTACCACAGTGCATTTTGAGTGAGTGGATTTAATGTTGTATATGGCATAGAACCCACTCATACACTACCTCAGTGTGTAAACCACACTGTTTTATTTTTAATGAAATACTAAAAGAGCCTTAAGTTAAAAAAATATGCTGAAGATTATGTTTTCTAAACCCTTCTCACGTCTCTTGGGTTTGCTCACTAGGCCACAACATGCTGAGTAAACGAGAACTGCTTTTCGTTCCATTCTCAAAAGATTCGTTGCTACTGAAACTTGTCTGGGGAGGAGAGGATGAAAACTGTGCAAGTTAAGGGGGAAAAAAAAAGATCCTTCAGGCTGACACAAATACTCCATTCCTGCTGCAACTTTGTACTGCTGATCACCACCACAACCACCTTGCACTTAAAAAGAACAGACTGTTGTGTTCTGTATAATTTCTGGATCAACTGACTTCACTGTGTCTTTTAAAAACCTGAGGAAAGTCTAAAAGTGATCTTTGTAGATGTTTAGTGTTTAGTTAACTTTTTAGGTTAAGATGTTACAAACAGGCCAATCTGACAGTAGCTGCAGTGCATAGGAGAAGGCTGAAGGATATTCTTTATTTTTTTCTAAGAAATTTTATCACCATCACAAGTAGTGTTTGATTCAGCCAGACAATAGGGAAAATGCCTTTCTCCTCACCTAGTCAAAAATACTCACAATTTCAGTTTGATGAGTATTTTAAGGTCTGAATTTAAAGGCCCAGTTAGCTCCAGGTTTTACACAGAAGGAATTTTAAAGCATTTTGAATTTCTCAGAAGCAGAATAGTCATATAATGGATATTTGCTTCATAAACTGGGAACAGAGGAAGAAACACTATTTAGAGCATTAAGAAATATATATTTTCTCACAAATTTAAAGAAATATTGGAAGAAAACAACCCAGAAACACTTTTCATTTTAAAAGCCCTTGCACTGTTCAGTTTTCAATGATGTTAAATGCAATTCCTCAGTTTATTTATACACAAGTTATTCTCTTCCGTTTTTTCATTGTAACCCCTAAAATGTTTATCTTTTATCTCTATAAATATCCACTGGTATTTTTTTAGTCCTTTATAAGTTATATATGATTTATATATATATGTATCTATCTATCTATATATATATAAAAATGTTTCAGTTTTCTATTCTGCTGTCTAAAAAGAAGGTTGGCAAATGAGAAGTCTGAGCTGTCCAGCTGCTGAGGCAGCTGAATCCAAGGTCCAGGGACCAGGCTATGTCAGGTATCTGGTGGGAGGAGACATAAGTGTGGGGTTTTGAATCATTTGAATCCCCTAAAGGTGAGGATTCTACAACTCAAATTCATTCTCATTTTATCCACATGGTCCTCTGCGGACCAAACCACAGCTTTTAAACTCTTTTAAGTGCATAAAAATTATATTAAGATACCCAACCATATTAAGACTTTGTTATATAATTTACAGATTCGGGTTATATGGCCGTGATAATCTTGAAGTAAAAAATGCGAGGGTGAATTTGGTGTTATCTTGAGAAGGGCACTCCATAGAGAATAGGATAAGTTTCGCTTTCCATTTATAAAATGAAACTTGACCTGAAAAGATTTTATGCTATTTTCAAGTGATATGGGAATTGGCCTTAGTAACAGAAGTGTAGTTTTTTGTGTGTTTAACCTACTTTTCTCTAAGTAGATATATTTTAATGCTATGAGGACTGTCTGGGATGTGTTTTAGTAGTCCTTTAATGCACACTGCAGATGTTGATGACCCAAGAAGGCTTTCTGTGCATTTGAGGTATAGACATACATTCTTCCAAAATATACCCTGGTGGGTCCTAATGCTGTAAAGACATAAACAGGTATTATGGGTGTTTTAATGTCTTACCATAAAAACGTGCATTTAAGGTAAAGAAACATCTGTGAAATTGGGCATTTTGAATTTTTATTTAATCCATCATTGCTTTTTGACTCTGCTCTCAGTAAATGTAAGAATGGGACTAGGCTGTCTTCTTTTTGTAGAAATACTAAGAAGTTACCAAACATTTGGGAGAGGAAAAAAAGACCAAAAATTCAGGCTGTATTTTGTATCTCTATTAATAATTTATATCTCATAAAAATTGTATGGACTGGACTTTTTTTCAGTCAAAAAAGCAAGCAACAGACCCCCCTCAAAAAACAAACAAACAACCAACCAAACAACCAAACAAACAACCAAAAAACAAAACCAAAACAAAATAAAAAACCAAAACCAAACAAAAACAAAAGAAAAAGCAAACAAACAAACAAACAAAAAAAGCCAAAAACCCCCCCACACGCTGAATGAAAAAAGGAGGAAGGTGAATAACATTTAATATGCCTGTGCAGCGAGTTCAATTTCTGTCATCGTTAAGGCACAATGAAGTAGCTGTGGGATGTGGGATATATCAGAGAGAACTTCAGACAGAAGCAATGTACAGACAAAATAGAGGGTTATGATAAGCCCTTACTGTTGAAAATAGCATAAAACCTTGGCATTATTCTGCCTACCAAGCAGAAAAATAATGTTTGTTGGGGTGTCTCGTTCTAAAGGCAGGTACAGCCTTTCCTCTACAGGAAATTATATAGTTAAACAAGTGTAGCATCCTTTACAGGGTCAAAACTTTCATAGGTTAAGATCCAGTTATTAAAATTACTAGGAAGTTGCTTCTGCCCAAATTCAAGTCCAAAGGAGACCACATGCCAAAGAAAATAGAATGGATTTTATTTAGCAGTAAATGTGAGGAAGAGAGAGAGATAGCAATAGAAAAAGAGGTAGTGAGGAGGAGAAAAAGAGAGTGACAGAGACAGATAAAGTAGAAGCTACTCCTTGGATTCTGATGGCATCCTTTGGTCCTCTTCTTCAGGTCTCTGTGGTGAGATTCCCACAAAACAGAGAGTTCAATGGATTAATATTGTTCAGGCCAGGTGGGAATGCCCAGGTGCCTTCCCTGGGAGGGGTCAAGTTTGACAGTGTTTCTTGCAACAGACTCTGGGTCTGTTGCATCACTTCGCATCACATGCAGTCCTCTGGTTCAAGGCCTCAGGAATGATTCTGGGAGATTCTTTGGGGATCTTCAATGGTTTATGACACCTCCTCAGATGTGGATGCTGAAAACCTGATCAGAAAGAGATATCAGGCAGCAGCAGAGTTTGTGAGAAATCGGGGCACACAGTTTTCTCACACTGGCTTGAGAAATTGTGAGGAGGAATCAAAAATAATCCTTGGAAGGTGAAAAACTTTTAAGGTGGAAAACCATTAGCAGGTGATGCTTTTCTAACTTGTTTACTTGGAAAAAACAGTCAAGGAGTGTTGTTCTGAGTGTCCAATTATTTCTCTTGCTTGAAATTGTCTATATAAAGGACAATATAAAGTGAAGTCTGGCTCTTTTTGTCTGAGAATGGAGGGTCTGTGTCATTGTTCTACTGCCAGCCCGAATCCTACAGTGACACTCAGCTGCCTCTCACGTGACTCTCCCATGTACGTGGCCTTCCTGGAGTGCTGAATTTTACAGCTGGGCCAGTTTGTGTAAGGGAGGATGGCTGTTCACTGCCTCTGACCAGAGGTTACACCACATCACTAAAACTCCCCACCTCCCCCCTTGGCTGTGGGAGCCTGTGCAAGCCTGGCCTCAGCAGATGAGCCTGTGGTTTATGGCCTTCCCTACCACAAACCCAGCCACAGCTGATTTCCAGGACAGCTTCTGGGTTTGGCTTTCTTTTGAATACATTCTTCTCCCTCAGTCTTGTTTACTGCTCCCTAGACCTGAGATAATTGGGCAAAAACATCGCCTTTCATTTGACTCAAGTTCCTGCATGGTGGCTTAACTTGCAGTCCAAAGTTCCAGTCACTGGGCCATTATGGCAAAAAGTTCTTCATAACACTGTTCAAGCTATGAACCATAACATTTCAGTCTGTCACTCAGGTTGTGTGAGTTTCTGTAGAAAATAGGAGAGAAAGATTGGTAAGGCTCAATTATACGGTAAAGATATTGCTATACATTAACTTAAAACTGACTCTCACACAAATATTTTGTGCAAGCTTTGGACTTCAAACTGGAGTGAGTTCCTATCCAAGAGAAAACATCCTGATTTTTATTGCAGTTACTGAGATAGGATCCTTCATGCATGTGGCTTGGAAACATCATCATCATCACAGCAGGCAAAGGGTTCTCAGTACTGACAGGAACTTAAGGCCAAGAGATGGCCTTCAGGAACATATGCTTCCTTCAAAGAAAAGCAAGCCATCAGGAGGCTGATGCTATTTGAAATTAGATTTTGGACTTTTCAAGACAGTGATCATTGCCTCTTGTGCTCATGTTCTCAGCATAAGAAAATATGGTTGTACTCTTTGAAGTCTTCGGATGCCAGAGGCTTACTAGAAAATGCTAATACTAATAAAGGCTGATTAAACATTTGTATTATAATATTGTAGAACCATGCATGTAAGTATTAGAATTACAATATCCTTACACAGCTAGTGGATTATCTGTCAGAAAGATATCACACTGTGCCCAGGAGAGCCTCATCTGTTGTAGCAATTTCCAAACAACTCCAACTCTCTTTGGTTCCTTGTTTTCTTCCACCTTTTTGTTGTTGTTGTTGTTTTGGTTTTTTTGTTTTGTTTTGTTTTGGGGGGGTTGGTTGGTTTGGGGGGGCTGGTTTTGGTTTTTTTTTTTTAAATATATTATTATTTTGTTTGGCTGTTTTATGTTGGTGGGCTGTTTCTTGTAGAAGTTAAAATGCTCGCTGGCTCTATATTTCTTTTCCACTGATTGATGGGCACTGTGATATGTAGGTGGTTTCTGGAGTGAGAGGGCTGTTTTATAGAAGGGATGAGTTTGCTTTCTTCTGAAGCACTTTGATATTGCCAATTAGTAGCTGTGAGGGAAGTTTGTCTTCAAGAGGCATTGGCACAAACAGTTGAAATTTATAATTATATTCTTCAAAGCCTCATAATAGGTAATAATAATTTGTTAGAACTCATATGGTGAATGAAACAAACCTATTTCATAGTCTCCTTCTCTCCAAATGATTATTGAACAGAACAGATACTCACCATATTTGAGACAACTTCAGGATGGGAGGGATGACATAAAAACATAAAAGGGGTTTTATCCTTGATTATTTTCAGCTACTTAATGCCTTGAGTTTTAAGATCCTGCTTTCAAAAAGGAGGTTGGCACAATAGTTTGCTGTAAAAGATATTCAAATGATTATGTAAATGTGAATATTTATAATTCCTGAGAGTTTACTATTACAGATTTGAGAATACTCAGGTTCCGAGATGTTATTTTCGTGTTACAGTTTCATGTTTAGTGAGCAACATAATGTTGTTTTTTTGAGTTTTTTTAAAGGGCTATATTTTAGCTCCATTAGACAAAATAATTAGAATGTTTAAAAGAAATACTAGGATGTATATTGGAGATTTTGCAGTGAAACCTTATTTTAGTTTGGTTGCCTATTTGAAAACTACTGATTTTTTAAAAACTCAAAATAAGAAATTTTCTCAGTTTCATTTGCTTGGAAAAGCTCTTGAGAAATTAGAAAAAAAAAGTGAACATTAGAAGTTCTGACAGATTAGATGTTTGTCAAAGGGAATGCAGTATGCAAGATGGATTTTGCTGGGGCACTAGAATACATCTACTGAAAAAGCTACCTATGGTCCCTAAACGTGACATCCTCAAAGACACTTTGAAAGACATAATTAAAGATTTGCTGTGCCAAAACCAGGTGAGGACCCATAGCTAAAAACTACGGTCAGCTGCAGATTTCACTTACAAATATAGAAAAGGTCTTTACAAATATAGAAAAAAATACGGAAAAACAAAGGTTGTTGTTCTGGGTATCCTGTCTCCAGCAACGTCTAAAAGCGGAGGATTAAGAAAACATATATCAGTAGAGCAAGCACATCATGATTTTGGTTGGGGTTTTTTGGTTTTTTTGTTTGTTTTTGTTTTTTGGGGGTTTTTTGTTTGTTTGTTTTTGTTTTGTTTTGTTGTTGTTTGGGTTTTTTGGGGGTTTTTTTGGTGGTTTTGTTTTGTTTTGTTTTGTTTTGTTTTGTTTTGTTTTGTTTTGTTTTGTTTTGTTTTGTTTTGTTTTGTTTTGTTTTGTTTTGTTTTGTTTTGTTTTGTTTTGTTTTGTTTTGTTTTGTTTTGTTTTGTTTTTGTTTTTGTTTTTGTTTTTTTCCCAAAGTCTGACAGTGTCCAACAGTTGCAATTCACAGACTTTCTGATCTACCACTTGTTTTTGGTGCTTAATAAGCTTCAGCAAATTTCTCTTCTGTGAACTTTTTAGTAATTCTTTGAATTCAAGACAGTTTTAGCATCTGCAGCCTTCCGTTGGCAACAAGTTCCAAAGCTTTGCTAACTCCTGGGTGAGGGAACACATCCTTCTGCATGTGCAGCTGCCACGTGCTGGCTTATCCCACACCTCTCCAGCTTCCTTTAGTGGACCAACACTATTTAATATCTTCATTAATGACACAGACAAAGATATGGAGTGCACCCTCAGCAGATCTTCAGATGACCTCAAGCTGAGCGGTGCAGTTGACACACCTGAAGATCAGGCTGCTGTCCAGGAAGACCTGGACAAGCCTGAGAAGTGGCTCAATGGGAATCTCATGGAATTTAATAAATCCAAGTGCAAGGTGCTGCAGCTGTGTTGGGGCAAGCCCTCATGTTGATCCAGGCTGGGGGATGAACAAATCAAGAGCAGCTCCACAGAGAAGGACTTGGGGTTGCTGGTGGGTGAGAGACTGGACCTGAGCCAGCTGTGTGCATTTGAAGCCCAGAAAACCAAATGTGTCCTGAGCTTCATGTAAAGTGCTGTGGCCAGCAGGACCAGGGAGGTGAAGCTGCCCCTCTGCTCTGCTCTGGTGAGTCCCCACCTGCAGTGCTGCATCAGCTCTGGGGTTCTCAGCACAGGAAGGACATCAGTCTGTTGGAGGGAGTCAAAAGGAGGCCACCAAGATGATCAGAGGGCTGGAGCACTTCTCCCACAATGAAAGGCTGAGAGAATTGTTCAGCGTGGAAAGGGAAAGGCTTTGGGATGACATAATTATGGCCTTCCAGTATCTGAAGGGACCCTGCAGGAAAGCTGGAGAGGGACTTTGGGACTTTCCACAAGGGCATGTTGTGATAAGACTAGAGGGGAATGGCCTTGAGGTGAAATAGGGTAGATTGACATTAGATATTAGGAAAAACCTTAGTGAGGGTGGTGAGGCACTGGAATGAGTTTCCCAGAGCAGTTGGATGCCCCATCCCTGAAAGTGTTCAAGGCCAAACTGAATGGGGTTCTAAGCAACCTGGTCTAGTGGAAGGTGTCCTTGTCTACAGCAGGGGGGTTGGAACTAGATGATCTTTAAGGTCCTTTTTTCTTGTTGGAGGAAGACTGCCCAATCCCTTGTTCTGCTGCTTTCTGGATTCTACTCTTTTACAGTGTATAGTTATCCACTCTTCTCTTTCCATGAAGTGAGTCCTACTGTGCATTCTTCATGGATGTAAAACCACATGGACATTAAAGGAGATCTCAAGAATGTAGTTAGGTGTGTACAGATCCTTTAAGATCCTTTAAGAGTCGGAAGCACTAGATAATCTTAGAGCTGTCTAAATAGAAGTTATACTCAGCATATTTTTTTTAGCTGAGGCAGCACATATGGACCATTCAATTTTGAAAATTGTAAGCTTTGATTATGAACATTATAGTCATTTAAAGAAGGACTTAATTAACATAAGGTAGATTACTGCAAAAGATTTGGTTCCCATGCATTTAAATGTATGAGTTTTAAATGATTTACAGTCTACTCAAAATCAAGTTACTTTTCACTGGAATTTTTGTGATGCAGTTCTCCTGAAATGTCAGTGAACCATGAAATGTAGGAAGGAGAACCCGTATTTTAATGAATAAAACGCTACTAGTAAAAAAAAAAAAATCAAAATGCATAGTTGATTACTGATAAATTTTCAAATTATTGTAGATTCATTTGAACTAATTAAAAGCAAATAAACCTGATTTTAAAAGAGGAAACCATTGTGGTTCGGCTGTAGTATTCTTTATATAACCTATTTATGCTCTTTTCATTCTTGCACTTACGATTTTTTTATGCATTCTACATTTTTTTTTCCTATTTGTTGTTGCACCAATTTGTATTCTTTTGAGTGAAACTGAAAAGTAAAAAGTATGAAGTCTATTTTAAATATTTGTGTTCATGTTTCCACAAACTTTATTTAGAACTACAGCACATGAAAGTCCAGTAAAGGCCCCACCTTCCTGAAACCAGATCAGCCATCCTTCCCGGTAACTCCCCCCAGTTTGTATCCTGGGTGTGACAGTCTGTGGTGTGGAATATCCCTTGGGCACCTCCCTCGACCTGCTGACACTGCTTGGGATGCAACCCAGGACACAATTGGCTTTCTGGGTCACCTGTCCCAGCTGTGCTCCCTCACAATTTCTTTTGCTTTTCACTTGTAGAGCATGAGGCAAAATGAAAAGTCTTTGGCTTAGGGTAAGCATGACTTAGCGAAAACCAAAACCTCAGTGTGTTATCAACACCATTGTCATTGTAATCCAGAACCCAGCACTGTAACCGCTACTGAGGAGAAAGTAATTAACTCTGCCCAGCTGAAACCAGGGCACTGTCAGAGCAGAACTCCCTCTAGGATGAGACTGATGTTCAGGTTGTTCCGGTGCTGTAGACTCATAGAATGATTTGTGTTGGAAGGGATCTTCAGAGGTCATCTGGTTCTCACCAGGGATATCTCCCAGTAAACCTTGTGACCTTGAATATTCCCAGAGATGGGGCACCCATCACATAACCTGTTCCAGTGTTTTACCACTGTAAACATAAAGGAAAATCTTCCTTAAATCTAGTCTAAATGTTCCCTCCTTTAGACCCTATTAAAATATCTGTCCTCATATAAAAGAGCTTTAAACTGGAAATACCACAATACTCAAGACAATTAATTAAACTGTTGTAAATGCCTCTGAATTTGCACAAAATTTGTTTCCATTCTAGGAAATATGGAAATCTCAAGGTGACATCTGTCCCCAGATCATTATGTGTGTCTTTCTATGGAGCTTAAATAATTTAGTGGGAGTAAACCAGCAATATTTCCTAGAACTTTCGTGAAAAATTTCCTGACTTTGACAGTAACAAAAAATTTTGAAAACAGTAATGAACTCCAGGAAAACAGTTGTTTATTTTGTAAGTATCTTTGAATAAAGGCTCATTTAATCCTCATTGATTTAATAGTGTATGACACTAAACAAAACTGGCATTACTCATACAATTTTTGCATATTTTTGGTTTAAATTCCAGCATTCAAGGGCTGATTAATGTCAGGCAGTTGCCTGAGCAAGCCTGCACTCTACAGTAAATAACACTTTTTAATTAGTCCTGATGTGGATTGGAGACTGAATATCCGATTAACATTCATAGCAGCTGTGGGGTGAACTTCATGAATTGTGTGAACCCATGCATTGTGTAACCCGCAGTAACCTCTCAGTGTTACATACATCATGTCCACACACCACCCATATATTGTGCTGATATTTGCTTATCTGCTTCCCAAAGGGCCAGTAATTCTGAGAGGAGCGTGCTGAGTCAGGCACAGTGTCCCCTTACGCATTAGCCCTGGCAGGAATGATGTGTGGGCCTGCAGGCTGCTCAGGAACAGCCACTTGAAATTCGCCTAGGCAGATCAAAGAGGATGCCCACGCTCCAGGGATTCCTCTTTGGGCACCCAGGGCACTTAAGGTGTGAGGATTTCCATGACTCAAAGTATCGTCATTGGTGCCGAGGATACTGTTCTATAGGCAGATGGCAGTGACAGGGTGGTCCCATCTGCACTGGGGGTGTTGCCCAGAATTCTTAAAAAGATGCATCTCTAAGTTTTTTTCTAAGACTCCTTCAGGTCAAAGTTTTCTTTTAAAAATTGCTGAATGAAATTTTTGAAAGGAAGAATAGAGTTGTCCCATGTCTCTTCTCTTTTACTGCCTTGATTTATGCATTCAAGGATGTCTTTGGGGATACTCTTTTCTCAGTTTCAGGAAATGGTTCTAATTTTGGAAAACGGAAAGATCTGCAGTGCATATGTGGAGCTCCACTGGTCAAGCTTTCAGAGCATGATACTGTGAGTTAGTTCCAGGCCAGACTCTGAGCCCTGATGGCTGCAGATTTGAGTCTGAGACTGAGCTGTGGGGGCTTCAATTCAGGAAGTCAAAACCATCTTCCCCAAGCTCTAGCGTTACACGTGGATTTCCATGTTCAGATGGGTGGAACCTCTTGGGTGCTGGTTCATTCCACTGTCTTCAGGCTGCTGTTATGTATTTCTAGAATGGTTGGTGTCATCTGTTTCCTTTGTATAGTTTCAGGGTGAGAGCTACTTTTTTCACTGCACTACATTTATAAAAATGTCGTGCAAACAATTAAGATTAAAATTAAACCCTACATTATCAGTTATATGTGTTCATATATATGTATATATAGATATATAGTTAACTGACAGGCACAACATGTGGTATAATCCAACAAAAAGACAAACAGATTTCTAGAGCCACTTATAAGTTATTAACACAGAAAATGCAACTAAAATGGAAGCTAAAATCTCATTATTTCTTCCTTATTCAATCTGCTACAGTCAATTTTTAATGCTTGCGTTTAAAGAGAAATTAATCTTTTGTTGCTATTTTTTATTAATTATTAAAAGGGATCCAGATTCACAAATGTAAGTTGTTACATAAATTCCCTTGAGATTCTGTGTCATTTATTGCCAGATATTACAAAAGAAGCATATGCCAATCACTTTTGATAGGCTACCATAATTAGTTGTGGTGATTTAAGGTGCATGTGCATGGTCTACCTGCTGGTAGCTTAAACACAGCAACATACTACGTTAAACATAACACATATGTTGAACCTGTTTACAGACAATAATGTGCAGAACACATAGAAATATCAATGCAGAATCCAGTCAAGATGTATTCTAATATTGTGATCAGTTATAATTTTATTTACTTGCCACATAAACAATTACTTGTGGTTTGATGAGCTGTGGAGAAAGAAAAACGGAAAATTTATATTCTTTTCAAAGTAAGAAAATTATGTAATATATATGTTACCTGCACATATTATTTACATTAGGAGCACTCCTGGAGAAAACTGGGAAAAAATTATATGAACAAGAAATTATATGACAAAAAAATTATATGGATAAGGATCCTTTTTCCTTTTTTTTTCCTTCTTCTAAACATCCTGAGGATACCAGATCACAGTATTGGTACCAGTGTGGCAGAATAAAACCTGAGGTTTTAGAGAGCGCTAGAGTAATGGGCATATATCACCAGATAATGTAAAACCCAACTGTAACATGCCTTTGGCTGTTCATGAAATCTGAAAACGGGCCTCATGACTTGTGTGAGGTGTGAAGTGGAATGTCTGTGAAGTGAGGAGCAGGCTGCTCTGTCCAGCAGTAAGAGAGTGGCTGTCACAGAGATCAGGGTCACTGCAGCCTCGACCGACAGTGGTGCTACACTCACAGCTCATCCTGCTGTCAGGCTAGCAGGCTGCCACACATGTAAACTTGAATTAGAAGTTTTCTGCTTCTGTTCTTTTCCTGCTGTTTCACTGTGTCTTAAAATGTTCTGCTGTTCCCATGCAAATACCATCCTCTTGCTGCGTTTTCTTTCTAGGGTTTCATTCTGAATGTCTTGAAGTTTTACATATAGAAAATTCCTCTATAGCAGGCTACTGATTTTTTTGTAGCAGTTGTGTTAGTTTGGTTTTTTTGGTTAGTTTTTAATAGAAACCAATGTCTCAGATTTAGATAATGAGCAATATATCTTGATATACAAAAATTTAAGCCAAGGAATCATTGCATTGAAAAACTGTATCCTTTTAGCCATGTAGTTTCATAGGCAGATTTTCAGTCTCCAAAGTTATGCTTGACTTCTCCAGGTGGGAAAAAAATTGGAATAATCTATTTTAAACTCCTGCCTGAGCTCAAGCAGAGGGGGGTATACTCGCTCTTTTAAGCATGTCATTTAAATTAATACCCCATTTACTGCCAACAAGCTTGTTGGGAATAAGAACAGTGGTTGTAGGCGAGTGCCAGAACAGCTCCTGGTTGTAGTGCATGCAGTGAGTCCTCCTGCTCAGCTGGGCTTCGACACAGAACAGCAGTTAATAGAGAAAACTTCACTCTGAATAAATAAATACTGGCCTTTCTTTTCCACCAAGTGAAAATGATCACCAGCCAGCTCAGATGTGCTGACATGGATTTTACCATTGCTACAGATTTAAATAGCAATATTTAAAATAATTATTTACTTAATTTAAGTATTCTGTGTAACAAGGTGGCAGGGAGTAACAATGTGTGTGTGCCAGAAAATGCAGTAAGTTTGAATAAATGTTTGTGACTCTTCAGGATGGAGAGTGAATCATCCACTTACAGTCAGTACTAAAGGTTCAGTTCAGACAATGAAAATACATTTGGAAGAAAAAAAACCTAAAAACAACAATTGCAAGCAATGCTATCTCAGATATATTAAGAGTTTAGTTTTTATTTGGCTGCCAAACTGTGTGTGTTCTTCAGGATGACTGCTGACTGAAAAAGACAAAATACATAATTTCATTACTTACTTTTTTTCTCTATGATACCCCACTTGCCTTTCATCATTCCTTTGTGATTTTTTAAAAATAATAGTTAGGTGTTTCCTCATCAAGACATATTAATGAAAGACAACAAACAAACAAACCAAAACAACCAATAATTAGTGGGAATAGAAGCATGACAGAAAATGTTCGAACTCTTGCCTTTTGCACTTTCTCAATGTGTGACATCAAATCAAACAAACTGGATGATGTGCTACAATGACTTAGTTTACCCAGTTGTCCAAGTTAAGGTGCTTTCTCTATTTTGGTGGGCAGTGCCAGCACTTTCCAAACACACAAATGGAGCTACCAAGTATTTGAACCACTGTGTAGAGTCAAACTTTAATTCTAAAGCTTTTGTGCAGGATGTATCATGTTTGCCTGTTTCACGTCCTAGTCAGAGGGGAACTGATTGAGATTGTCTCTTGTTCATATAGCATTTGTAATTCAACTAATATCAGTGCTTTATAAATAGGGAATTTGTTCTTTTTGTTTCCTTATTCATGAAAATTGCTGTTGCTTTGTCTTGCTTGATTACAGTTGTGCCTATTTAGAAGCTTCACTATTTCCCTATTACAAGTATAGACAGTAGAAGAGGTTTATCTGTTTTATTTGTTCTCAAAGATGAGATTATGTACCTCAAGGGATTCCAAAATAAAATTTTGAAATTCCATTTATCCTTTATACACCTTATATATTCTGTGTAGACAAGATTTAAGCTTTAAGCTGATGAAAAAAAGTACTGCTAAAGCTTGTCTGTCAATAAGAGGAGAATCCTAGCTCAGAAAGGGCATCTTCATATGTGAAGAAACACAGTACATGCTACGTATCCTGGATCTCTAAGCTGTTCTCTAAGATTCAGAACACCAGTAAGACAAAAGGCAAAAATTTCAGAATCCTTCTCTGAGATTTTGCACTTAATCTTATTATTTTCATCAAGACTGAAGATACTCTCTTTTATTCTGTTTTCTAATAACAGAAAATAATAATATGTAGGAAAAATAATTACTTGAATAATAAATATTCATGGAAGAGTCTGCTGTGAAACTGTTCCTCTCTTAAATGAGAATTCTAGCCAAAATTGTTGCATTTGGCATCTGCCAAATACAGTTTGTGTTTCTCCATTTGTAAGTAGGCTGGCTCTTCCTTTTGAAAACCCTGCATTTTTATCTCTTCAGCTCCTAGTGTTTAAAAATGCTGTTAGAACTCTACCCACTAGAGCCTCAAAAAATACCTAAACACTGTAAATTAAAACAATACAAGTATTCTCAAACATGCAAATATAATTAACATTTCATCTTCTACTGAAAATTACATCTGAGATAAGACTATAAATAAAATTAGTTTTTAGTCTATGGTAGTTTTCTTCTTTATAGCTTTCTTTGCAGAGTGGGGAACATAATTATATTTATACTTGAAAAGAAAAACAGCTTCAGTGCAGTCAATTATTAGATTGCATGAAACTGGCTGTCCTGTCAAAAGAAGAGCTCCTGTCCTTGACTCTAAATTGATAAATCACTCTTCAAACCTTGTAGGAACTTGCTGAGAGTATGTTCATTCCCACTTCCAGCAGGTTTCTTTTGATGCCATTGCCAGTCATCCACTCCTTAATGGCCTTGAACATCATATGCTGCAAAATAAGAAATGCTTCAATGACATTTTCTGGCTAGATTAAACTGGTGAAACAGACAGCTGCCAGGTTTGTTTTGTGTATGCCTGTAAGCTTTGTATTGTTTAAAAGAAATGCAGTAGATGCCAACCTTGAACATCCACTGCTTGCCAAACAGAAATTTTGTTTCCTTTAAAATATTTTAAATTGCACATTATTACTTTTAATTACGAGGTGAGTCTCTGTGAGCTAAGGAAACAGGTGTAGCTATACGAATGCAATTGTGTGTCAATACATCTCTGTTACTATTCTGGGTATGTATGGCACTTAAAATGAGATTTTCTGATTTATTTTAGAATGCAAATAACACAGTATTCCTCAGAAACTTGGGCATGTGCAAATATCCTTGTCTGTAGTGACTCTAGAAAAATAGAATGACTCCGCTGAGGGGAAAATACACTTTTACAAGAACTGAAGCCCCAGGAGGGTCTGGTATCATTCCCTAATTTCAGGATCTGGATATGAAACCAGCTTCTGCTCTGGAAGTGTTGTCCTGTCCATGAACACGAGCTGCCTTCAGACAATTGGCAGGACCTGCCCCCAGGTCCCTCTTTGAGGGCAGTGTTGGGTGTTCCAGGGCTGCTGCAGGCATTGTCATTGTTCCTCTGTCAAAAGGCACACGAACATTTGGTTCTCTGACTGGGAGAACAATGTGGCTTCTTTAGAGGAGGGCTGTACAACTTCCTCTCAGTCAGTAGCAGTCCTTTCTAAAATACTCGTGTCCCTGAGTTAGTCCTCTATGTAATTTCCTGAAAAATTAGTGAAGAGATTAAAAAAAGAGATTTCTATGATAAAGCCTGGGAAACAGATTGGATCCCTCACAGTAAGGGAGCAAAGTGCTTGTGCAGTGTTTGACCTCGAGGTGACCAGCACAGAGTTTCAGCTGCAGCTGAAGAGGTGCATCCATGTTCTGACAGGGAAAAGAATGCTGAAGGGACAAAGATGGTTTGGCTGGCAAGTTATTGTTTGATGCTTCCCATGAGTCCGTGAACCTAAGGCCTCATTAAACCATGCCTAGTGCATCTTTCTTCCCTCTGGAGTGGGACAATATCCTTCTCTGCTGTAGCAGTAATCCAGCATCAATGAAAGAAAATGTCAGTCACTTTGATGAACTTCCCTGCAGAATTCAACAAACCAGAGGCAAGGATGTTGGGGAGAGAAACCTGAACTTTTAATATATTTAGCAGAGCAAGAACAACTGCTTATAGTCCTTCTTTTATTAAAACCGACTTAAAAGATCTGTTGAGAGTAGTTCAATATCATTTCTTTATTGTTTCACAGAGTGCGACATCAAATATTTTGACTGCAAGAAAAGGCTGATTCTTTAAAGTTTTACTAAGTGTAACATCCGTGAGCCAACTAAGTTTTTATTTCTTTCCTACTAACATCTATTCAGCAAAATGTAGAGATTTACAAACTGAACTTGAGACAATTACTTGAAAAAGTTATCTAAAGACTCATGGCTTATATCCTTCTGCCTTTTTGGACTGTACCTTGTCTTTTAAGTTTTTTAGTTATCAATCAGCCCTCTGAGGTCCTGGCCAAACTGCAGGGCACCTCTGCCTCTCTGTTCCATAGCCCTGCATGCTGGGGGCACAGGTGGAATCCATTGCAGCTCCCTTCCAGGCTCTTAAGTCCAGGTTTTCTGTCCCTTGTGGAGTCAAAGGTCCTGTCCCTAGATCAAATCTCAGTTTTTAGTATGTCCTAAAAGTCTGGAAGCCTTCTGTGTCTGTTTCTTTTATTGTAAGCTGACCTTTCCTATGTACACCTAATGTAACCTTAAACATAAACAAGTCTAGTGCCATTATGAACCTTGAAATTCCTGTCTTTAGAGTGCCATTTCTCTTTTAATTTATTCTCTGTTTCTCTCCGTCTGCTGATAGTTTCAGTTGCTAGATTTCCCATATGAACTGATAATAAGAAGCCAATAATGCTGTAAAATGCATAAGAAATATCATCCCACTTGTCTTACTGTAATAATCTTCTTACAGTCTAGTCTGCCTCAAACGAAAAGTGTAATCTAAGTGCATATTTGTCTGCAAAAGAAAATGAAAAGTCAGAGATGTCTTCTTCAGTCAAGTTTTTACCCTTTGTAATTTTTCTTAAAAGAACATGAAAATGTATCTTTTACATGACATTTTTAGGAAGCAGTAAAAATATATGCTTATTAAAAAACTTCAGATAATAGTTGTGTTTCAATCTTCTGTTAACGTATTTTGCTGGGGCTGTTATTATGGACTCATTGCTTGAGATTTTGAGTGCTTATGAATCTTAGGAAATAGAAGTACATTCCTACCCTTCATGTTTGTAGGAGAAAATTTATGACTTGTTGTGGTTTAAGCCTAGCTGGTAACTAAGCACCATGCACTCCCTGCTCCTCCCAATGCGACAGGGAAGAGAATCAAAAGGAAAACTTCATAAGTTGAGATAAAAATTTAATAATTGACAGTAGTAGTAATAACGATGATGATGATGATGATGATGATGATGATGATGATGATGATGATGATGATGATGATGATGATGATGATGATGATGATGATGATGATGTAAGTTTGGGAAAAACCCCAAAAGCCATACAGATAAACCCCAAGAAAAACAAGTGATGCTCAATACAGTTGCTCACTACCCATTAGCAGATGCCAAACCCCATTCCCCTGGGCTGTGGGTGGCTGGGGTGGGGGAAGTGAGTGAGTGAGTGAGTGAGCAGCTGTGTGGGGCTTGGCTGCAAACTGGGCTTAAAACAGAACAGATCTGTCTGGTGTCCAGTGCAGGACCGAAGTGCCAGGCCCTCAAATCCACACAGTCCAGTAATCCTGGTTACCCCCTCTGGTTATACCTGATGGGGGGCAGGGCCCTTTAATCTTGATCACAAGATTCCCCACTTCTTTCTCATAAAAGTGGACTAGGTGTTCTTTCCACAGAGTCAGTAATGGAATGAGCCCTTCCATTCTGCCTGGGAAACTGTCCACTGGAAGTTGGAGCAACAACTTTCCCTAAAAAACCCCCATTTGTGATTGTTTTTGCCTGCCATTCCCACAGCTGTGCCTCTAGGGTCGAGGGATGCTTTCAATCCCACTTCCTCATGTCCTCTCCATGGTCCCACTGAAACCTCAACATTTGCTCTTAATCACTGTCTCTTCCTTTCTTTTCCCCTCTTTTCCCAACTCTTCCTATTTCCTTTCCCTTTGCTCCACTTTCCTTTAATGAAGAATTCACCTCTGCTATTTTCTTGAAAATATAAACGCTAACATTTTTATCCTAGTCAGATTTTTTTTGAGCATTAACTCATTGGAGAACCAATGCTCATTAACAGATGTCTCTCTGCCTTCTCTGGGCAAGTTATTTTTTAATTATTTCATGATGTTCTCTGTATTTCTTTAATAATTACTGCCTTGCATGTAGCTCTGAATAGAGAGCTTTTCACAGAATACCAGCTTTTCGTGTAATACTTCCCACAATATTAGCTTCCTCCATAATGTATCTGATGAATAAGCTGATTAAATAATTTAGTTGTTTGATAAAATTTATTTGTAAAATTTACATAGAGACAATGAGGTCTATTATAGAGTCTTTGGAAACAACACAGGAATGACAATGAAAGTAGACAGCAGTAAGATAAGTAGAAGCTTGATGTTTTGAGATAACTAAGTGTATTCAAACCAAAAGATTTGCAACTGCAGTTATCTATTAACCCTTGGTTTCAGTCTATTTCCTGTTTTTCCTTATTATTTTTTTCTTTTTTACCAGCTTTTGTAGTTTTTAGGTAATGTTTTTTGGCATAAAATTGTTTTGGTTGCTGTCTGAGTTTGGGACATGTTGGAGATATCATTTTAGCTTTTTTAATGCTGAAATGATTCTAGAATATGTACATGCAGCTGAGTTACTACAAGGAATACTCTGAGTATGCTCCCTCACAACACCTGGGGGAAGACTTCACTGCAAATTCAACATTTTCCCCACATGTTATTTGTACAGTACCACATAGTTCTAAGACTATGTCTTATGTAGTTGACCATGGTGTAGTGTAGGGTAGTTTTGGGGATTTTTTTGATACCAGTGTGATTTGTGAATTCTTTTCCTCAGTCATTATTTAAGTTGGAGGGTTAATTTAATCCACAATAAAACAGGAATCTTATCTTCCTCTATGTATCATGGGTTTTTTGTAATTTTCTTTTAAAGTAGATGCCTTGGATTTCTTTCAAGTCCCCTTGTGTTTTATAAAGATAAGCAGTTGCACCAACACCTCTGTCAGTTAACCAAGAAAGTTCATGTTTTAACCTTTATTTCTCTCAAAGACAATAAATTAAAATGATATATAAAACTGCCATATATTAAAATCCCTAGTCTTTCTAGTCATTCAGATTTAACAAACTCTTAGATTTTAATTTTGTTCTACTTCTAGAAAGGAATTTCTGCATCTGGTGAAAACTCACCTTGTGCTACACATCCAGTTTCTTTAGTCCTTCCTGTGTCCTGTACTCTCTCTTGTTTCCCCCATCTCTCCCATCACTGTGATTTTGAAGAAAGACAGTTGAGAACCAAAAATTCAGACTGAAGTTATTCTGGGCATTTTTTGAATTTAGGTTTTGGATAAGTTTGGAATATAGGAGTGAGTATTAAATCAGCGTGCATAACAAATGGTAGAGGAGAGTCTCCTGGACATTTTCATTCCTCTTAGGTAAAGAGAAGTGGTTTTAGGTCACAATCTAAAAAAGTTTTTTAAAAATCTTATTTTCAGCAAGGATGTATAAAAAATGGCATTTATTTGGCAAAGCCATTGACTAGCCATGCTTAGTTTTCCACTGTTTTCAGAAGTTTGAGTTAACAGACACTTTCCAATGACGTGATGAATTTACCTCATGCAACTTTGAGCCCTTTCTATCTCAGCACTTACCTCAATGCCCATCCAGGGAAGACATTCAATCTGTTTGAGGAGGAAGACATAATTACCCCATTGCCAGAAAATCAGCAGCCTCCCTCAGGTTCAGAATGCTGTGTGTGGCAGTAATGTAGGGTGCCTTAAGTGTATAGTTGTGATTAATGGAAGCTATACTTCCAAGACCTTAAAAAATCAATGGAACTTTTGGTTTAAGGTTTACCAGTTACACATTTGTAATTAATATGTCCTGCTACACAGATGCTACTGTGCTGTGTCTTTATTTTCTTTCTAAAAGCTTTAACAAAAAAGAAAAGGAAAAAAAACCCCAACAAAACACCACCAAAACAACATATTACTTTTTAAGCAGAATTTTTGTCTGCCTACATTGATTTCAACATAAATGTTATGAATAGCTTAAATGCTGCAAAAAGGAGGAAAGACAGAGACATAGGCAGTTATGAAGGCTGGTTCTATTTTTCCTGTATGATACAAACCAATATAATTATATTCTATTGTCGGAATGTCACTGTGTTCATATTCCCAGAGAGATTCAGTACCATTATGGGCACAGCTCTTTCACAGTGTTACAGAAGGGCCTATTGATCACTCCAACTTTCTAAAGAATGTGAAAAAGTTCCCTTAAAGTACATAGATCTTCTAGTTCCCTTCTTCAAAAATGATTTTTGTTCTGCAAGATTAGGAAAAAAAAATAAAGTCTCTGATTTAGATGCATGTTTTAATTTTAAATTTGTCCTAAAACTTCAGAAATTCTGTACACGACTTAACTTGCATAATGACACATGATTTTTTTCGTTCCATAATGTAAAACATTTTTGTAAAACCATTTCTCATACAAAATGTGAGACAGGAAATAGTGTTGCTGGGTATTACTAATTAAACAGGATATTCAAGGTGTTGAGTAGTGCAGGTAAATCATATGTGTATCTGTTCAGTACTGATTTTCAGATATTTAATAAAGTGGCAGCATGTGTGTTAAATAGAAATCAGCTCAGTTGGAATGGGTGTGCATGGTGTGAAAACTGTCTAGAGAACAAGGATTCCCACTGCTGTATAAAATTTTGTTGTGGATTTGTTTGTTCCATGAAACAGAAACAAGGCCTTACAAAAAAATGAAGGGATTGAAATGAGCTTTTGCTTCAGAAGAGCAGTCAGAGAGCAAGGTCATGGCAGAATAGCTAATAGCGCTGAAATCAGTGCTGCACCCATAAATATGTATTGATGAGAAAAAATTAATTAAGCGCTGGATATTGTCCTTAATTCTGTCCTCTGTTTAAGTAACCTTCCAAAGGAATTGGTGCTTCCTAAAAAAATATGTTTTCCATAAAACTCCCAGCCAGCTCTAACGAGGGTTGCAGTGAGCACCAGAACAACACTGCTGACAGGAAAGAAAATGTTTTGTCTGTGATACGGATTCCCAGTTTGATGTTGCTATGTGGTGGAAGTGGAAGATGTGCAATGTAGGTCAACATGGCATCAATTCTAGAAAATTAAAATACAGACACTTCCTCTCAAATCAATTAAAGCATCCATCCAACTTCACAAATTAGAAAAACTGTGTACATGTGAAACTATTTTGCATGGCACAAGATAATCACTACTTTTTATTGTGGTTCTCAATAGCTCTCATACATACAAAAATACCTAGAATTTCATAGGTGCACATAAAACCTGCTCAACGATCAGACTATAAAAAAATATGTCTATATTTTTCATATTTCATACTTTAATCAAAGCATCAGTTCAGAAACTTGGCTGGAATTTTAAAAAGAGTAAATTTTTTTAACATTGTCATATGGGCGAAAATCCTAAGTATTTCCTTTCCTCTTTCACTTATTCTAAGTACAAATTGTGAGTTGTCTGTCAGACACTTAGAGAAGTGAGGCCACAATCCAGTACAGTTCCATGCCCTATTAACACAGATCTATTTTTAAGATCCTGACTAGAATAAGTTTAGCTCATCTCTATGTACTTCCAGTTTTTTTTCTGACATATGGACCACCTACTAGGCATTTAAATTTTATATCGCTTCCTGTGTATTTGGTGGTTTTTGTCTTGTTTTTTTTTCCTTGGGTTTTTTCTTCAAATTATTGGGGTTTTTTTTGGTGGGTTTTGTTTTTTGGTGGTTTTTTGGTTTGGTTTGGTTTTGGTTTGGTTTGGTTTGTTTGTTTGTTTTTTCTTTATTTTTTGTTTTGGTTTTGGGGGTTTTTGATTGTTTGTTTGTTTGTTTGTTTTTGTTTTTGTTTTTTTCCCTGATTTGCATCTTAATTGCCAAGTCTTCTTTGTTTTCTAGATATACCAGTATTTAGTTGTGGCTTATTTGTTTGAATTAATAACATGTACTTGAAATAAAGTAAGCATCATTGTCTTTTAAACAATAGAACTCTGTTTAAGAAAGATATATGTGAAAGAATCCTGTAAGCCTATATGTACTTTCCTATCTTATTTTGTGTCCTACATTCCATATATATTCTGACATTGGCTTTTTACAGCTTTCTGGTCTTTTTTTAATTATTATTTTTGGCATTTGAGCTAACCAGAATGATTGTTTCATTTCAGTTTGGAAGACGTTCCATTGAAGACCTTTTTAATGATTTTCGAGATGGACGAAGACTTCTGGAGCTCCTGGAATGCCTTACAGGCCAAAAACTTGTATGTGGAAACTATTTTTAGGGGTCTGAATAGGTTTCAGTTTCATTTGAAATTGAGGAAACATTGTGACTGAGAGCTGTATTAGACAGTAACACTTTCCAAGGAATATGCTTGAAATGAAAATATTCTACTTCACTGCATGCACTTACTAAGTGTGGCACAGAGAAACAAGACTGAGGCAGGGTTCATTTAGATGTCTGGATTTGATCTGGAACAGAATTTAATATGTAGAATTAGAATGTTTTTCTAATTTCATACATATTGTCCATCTTGTCTGATTGTACTTGTCTGAAAAAAGGAGAACTGCTTGCTCTTATTGACCTGGAAATTCTAAAGTGACACAGTCACACACATTTTTTAATGTCTTTTCTTGTGTTCCTGGTGGGACTTTGTAAGTACAGCATCTTCTCATAAGAAGGCTGGGAGATTGAGAATCAAAATCCAGAGATAATATACTTGTACATAAATATTAAACAAACTGATGCTTATCTGTTTAGTTGCCATAGCAATGTTCTTAAATTGTGCCATGCAGAAGACAACTAGTCATGATAAAAATAATCTGGAATTATCTAATTTTATATGCATTTCAGTGATTTCTTCACTGAAAATTGCCTTCTAACTGTGGATCCACTTTGTTTTAAAATTGAGTTTATTTCATGTTGGGAAATATTTCATGTTGTTCTGTGCATGTTAATTTTCTATCCTCATAAAGTTATGAAATAGAAAACTACAGGTGTTATATAAGATTTGAGTTACATATAGTGTAGTCTACATTCTAATTTTGGACAGTCAAGTTTGTTTTACTTTCCTTGCAGGCAAAAGAAAAGGGCTCCACAAGAGTTCATGCTCTGAACAATGTCAACAAAGCAATCCACGTTTTGCAGAGATACAATGTAAGTGTCCAGCCAGACAGGCTCAGAGCAGCCTGTACACAGCACACAAAATGCATTTTATGTGTTGAATTAAACACCTTGGTCTATAGTATAAAGGTACTGGAGTCAAAGCAGTTTTATCAAAGTGAATTGGATACGTTGTCATTCACCATCGGGGTCGAATGTGTTTTAAGGAGTTTAAAATCCTCTTCCATCAAATTTTGGCTAATACACCTGTAATGGGTGCTGTCTAAAGACAGATCAAACTGCATGATTTTATTCTAATGAATGGTGTTTAAAATAAATTTTTAAAAGTTAAATACAAGAAGTCATCCATAGCTGGTTACAAGATGCTGCCTATCAAAATATTTACTCACAATCTCTGACAGTTATGAAGGCTGGAAACCCAAGGCTTTTCCTACTTTTTTTTTTTTGTTGTTTCAAAGGTGTCTGTCTCTCATGGTTCAAAACACTAATCATATCAATATTGCTTTCAATTCTACCTAGTAAAGATTGATTTTTCAAGCCAGTATCCTGTGAATCATTCTTGAGTAAATATTCCCATATTATCTTCCTTATGCAGGCATTCTAATGGACCCATAATTTCAGCAGACATTTCCTCTGGCCAACTAATTTTATCATAACTCTCCTCAAGAATAAATTTAAAAGAACCCTATAACACCAGCTTAGACTTCACAGTAAGAGGTGACAAAACAAAGATAATGTATTCTGTGCTGTATATTATATTGGATTTCTTGATAGCTGCAGGAGGTCACTAATGCTGGACTTCAAGTGCTGAATAAAGTTATTGATTTTATAAATCTAACGTAATCCACCTAAAGATTTGTACATAAATGAAAGTGACCTTATAAGATTGACATAAAGACCTCCAGCTTGATTTTGCTTTTTATTTAATGGAATTTGATGTCAATAAATAGAAGAAAAAGTTTATAAGTGTTCAAAATCCGCAATGTTTGACATTATTGGGAAAAAAAAAAATCATCAGTACATTATTTCACACCATACAAGGTTTTTATAGCATAATTGGATACAAATAATCATAGAAAATTATTTTTGAAAAATTTTATTCTGAATCCAAGGGTGTGCTTTTCAGTCATTTTCTAGAACACAATAATAATCCCCTTCAAATCTGGGAAGAAAACAAAGAGCATTCCAATTTTAGAAGATAGAAGAAAAAACATTGTTTTAGAAAGTGAAGTGGTCATCCAGTGGCCATCATATTCATGTAATAAAAACCTTGTAAACTATATAGAAATTGGCATAGTATATATAAAGATATACTGTATCTTGTCACTATGAAGTCGAAAGACCTGCCTGTGAAATAGTTTCCTTAAGCCTCAATATTTTGATGACTGATTTCTCTGGGACTTGAGGAATGTAAAATCAATGGTTCTAAAGTGAATTAAAGCCCGTGAGTAGTCTAGATTGTTCTGCTGATATGTTCCATCTTTGCTCTGAGGTTCTGTGGTCATCTGGCTGGTGAAAAATGTTGCTGCTCCCAGTCAATCCATTTCACAGGGTTTTTGTTCCCATAGAAAATCGATAGTGTTGAGGGGGCAGCGTGGAGGGTTGCCCCAGTCCAGGCTTAGATCTCCTTGTGGCAAAGTGGGTGTTGGAGTATGAATCCCCCTGGGCCAAACCCACACAGGCCCAGAAGTGCCCAGAGATTTGGGAATTGAATTTGAACCCTCAGAAAAACTAAAATACATAAATCCACACAGACATGAAGTAGAAATGCAAGTTTAGTTTTAAACAGAGGATTTTAAAGTGCCTTAGCAAATTTGAGGCTGAATCAATTAGCAAGAAAAAGACCTAAAGTCTAGTTTGAAGTTCAAGTAACATTGCCTTTTGCAAAGTTATTAAAATTCTAGTCATAACAAAAATAATGTTGCCTTGCTAAACATTCCTAGATAGAATAGATAGAGCTATATGTGTAGAGTTTGTGTAAGAATTTACAAATATTGTCGCATATTAATCTTAATTTAGGATTGGTTCAGGGAGACTGTAGAAAATCCATGTGGGTACCTGATTGGTTAAAAATAGAATAGAAATGCACTTTGAGAATGCAGAGAGACTCATGAAAAACACCAATGCTGCTGGTGTTGTTGCTGTGACTGTTATTGATAAGACACACACAGATTCAAAGTGCTGTGGCTGCTGCTTCTGCTTGGGACTTAGAGATTTTATGTTAGAGGCTTTCTGCATACTGGCTCAGACTGTAACAATCTCTACCTTTATGAGGCTGATTTAGCCATGCAATAAAGGACTTTGCTTTTCAACTACCCAGTTTTTGGTCTTCAGTGAAGACGTGCCAAAATCTCGATGACAAGTGGGCAGTGTTCCTCTGCTTCAGAAAAACAGAGGTGGGCTCTGTGTGTTCAGGCTCTACTTCCAAAAATGTATTTGGTCTGTAGAATAGGCAGGCACTTCCCTAATAAATGTTGCAGGGAACTTGCTGCAAGGAACTCCATTTTAAATGTAGCATGTTAAGTCTAAGTTCCATCTGGGAAACATCACAAGATTCTGGTGGTTAGAATAATAACCAGTTTTGTGTGCTTTTAGTACAAAATGTGGAATTCTTAAAGAAAAGAGCTCTTTGAGAGTTTTAGAGTTCTTGATAAAAGATCTAACTTTTAGTTTGTAAAAATTACCTATACATAGATGCATTAAAAAAATGAAAATAAAGCAGCTCTTTTTGAGGGTGCAAAACTTTAGTCAACTTGCAGATGTAACTTCGAATAACTTCAGAAGTGCGCTAGAGACTGCAGAATGTAGTTTGGGAGGAATGGAGTACTTTGACATAAAAACCATCACTTCTGACCATGAAAAATTGCATCTATGAAGCAGCAAGGATGCCAATTTTAGAGTCATAATTCTATCCAAGTGTGCAGGACAGCTTATAGTCCTTATAACCCTGAATTTGGCTTCCTTTTTCAGACAGTATAAAAAGTGGGGGAGGGTGAAGGATCATTTCCCATGTGGAGGAAGGAAAATTCCATTATGGTTAATAATGATGCATTATGAAATTTCAAATGCATGATGAAATTATGGAAAACAACATTACTAGATGAACTGTTATGGAAAAGACTTGCTTAGGTCACAATCACTGCTTTATCTGTATGCTAGAACATATCCTGTATATTTCTTTATACATTATAGAATTTAATTAAGGAAAATTAAGTTCTATTTTAATCTAAATATGTAATGTCTTGGGTTTGTAGGTTCTTACAGTGTCTAGATGTGTGTATTAACATTCAGTAAATTATATTATGTAAGGTAGTATAAAGCAGAGTACAGTTGTTCTCTCTGTGTGATTTGTAATTGTAGATGCTTAATATAAAATATATTTGAGTTATTATAACTATTACTTTTCATTTTATGTTTCACAGTATGTTGTAACTGGAATAATAGGAACTCCAGATCACTGCTGGTTTTTTTCCAGAACATTAATTGTGCCATTTATAAAATGTGAATTGTGTGTTTATGGAAAAACAGAAACCAAATGGGAGACTTACCTTAGCCTAGCCCTTCATCTGCTTGCAACCTCTTATGATTGTTATTAATCTTTTACAATTTTTTTTTTTTGTTTCTATAATAGGTTGATTTGGTAAATATAGGGAGCTCAGATATTGTGGATGGAAATCATAAGCTGACCCTTGGTTTGATCTGGAATATAATCCTCCACTGGCAGGTGAGTGGCACTGCTCATGACTTCCTATGAAATACCTTTATTGCACTGATCTTTTCCTCATTATTATCCAGCAAAAACCTACAAAGTAAACATAGACATTGCAATGTGGCAAATCAGCTAATATTATGCCAGTCTGCTTACATATGATTAATGATACTCAGAATATTAAGAAGACAAAATAGTTTTTACAGGATTAGCAGAAACTTTTTTGACTGTAATATCACAGTCAGATATTGCAAGATATATGTGTTATCCTAACAAAAATGGATAGACAAAAGCCAATGTGGATTTCTTTTTAATCTCTTAAAAAGAGTGATTTCTCTATTTTAATGAAATAATCTCATCAGTTGCTTTTTTGCTGCTGACCCATCCTGGCAAGAATTATTTTTAGAACACTAAAAAGCTGCTAGACTGCCTATTTATTGAGGCAGATGTGGCTCATTTAGCTTCTTTTCTCTTTAGAGAGAAAGGGGGTTTGTGATGTGGATCTCATAAAAACCAGCATCGTAGATGAGGACACTTAACTAAAAAAATTCTGAGATGGCAGTAAAATCAAAATTCAAAAAGATCTAGCATCTAGATGCTTTGAATCTATGTGTTTGCACGAATCTGGGCTAAGAGTCTGTTCATTAGTGTTGAATATGTTCCCCAAGTGGTAATCCACAAATTTTTCATAGAATAACAAGAAAATAATAACAAACAACACTTAAAAGACTTTAAAACTGAAACACTGTTATCAAAAATCAGATGTGTATCATTCATCCAAGTAGGGAACATTTTTATTCTAATTTTACAGGATGACAGCAACAGAAAAAAGCTGCAGATAGTTAACTCACTTCTTCCTTTGTCTCCTGTTTCAATAGTTTTAGTTTAACTGCATAAAATTGTTCAAAATTACTTACTAAGAGCAGATGGAATATGATACCTAGCTATGCAACTTTTACCAATAATCCTTGAATCACTCTGTTTTAATTTGTAGAAATTAAGGACTGAGATGACTAATCATGTTCAAATTAATGCTGTGTTTTCTTCATATTTTATCCTGAAGCAAAGTGTTAAAGATTTGCTTTAGTATTAGCTGTGTACTTTTAATTTACTTACTTTTCAGTCATTCCCACCCTTCTTCTTAGTGTGTACCTGCACAGACACGCAGAAGAGACAGGTTCTGGTGTAGCCTGATGAGCTTTTTGCCAGCAGCCATGTCAAAACCAAAAGCCTTTTGTTTGCAGTGGAAAAGTGATTCATTTCAGGCTTCTTCTTGAGCCCAGTGATAGCTGTGGTGGCAGCTGTGCTGGTACCCATGGCTTCAGCTTGAATGGGGGAAAGGTCCAAGGATCATATTTACCAATCAGTGATTAAAAGTGTGACTCTGTCAGCACAGTCATAACGATTTCATCCAAGTTTTGTCTGTACTTGGAGTCCTGTGATGCCTTAAGGAGCTAGAAATGAAACAACACACTTTTGAGGCAATATCAGTATAGGAGGTGATTCAAAAGCTGGTCTTTAACTGGAGGCCTCAGCAACAAGCATGGAAAAATGTCCACCCCACATAGGGCAAATACAGTTTTAGAAGTTCAGCAGATTAGCATACTTGACAAGCATTCCCAATCAGAAGCACAGGTAGTGAGCTCCCTGCCCTTGGTTCCAGCCTTTTCCAGAACCTCCCCCTCTTTAGAGACTAAGTACACTTTGTTTATGAGAAACTGTCTCAAGATGCTGTTCTAACCTTGGTTCTCAGAGGATTTAACCTTGGTCCCCAGATTAGGACTGGGGCCTTTAGGAATGTATTCTGTCTTTCTGTCTAACAGAGTAGGTGAAAAGCTAGCTACAAATCTGTGTAGTTATACAATAATAGGCTACAGAGCTACAAATATGTGAGAATATATAAAAGCAAAAAAGCAAAAATCAGTTTGGCATCACTGTATTTCATTTTGTTCTAGTTATGAAGTACTGAAAGTGACCTGCACCTTCTGGACTTCCCTTTTTATTCAAATTCTGTAAATAATTTTAGAGGTTTTTTTTTTTTTCTAAAGAGTATCTGAAACATGATTGGCAACAAGAAGCCATTATTAAATAATAACCCTGGTGCTGTTGCTTAATGATGAGTAATTTAATAAGAAAATAGTCAAATGGCAAATTTACATTTTGGCTTTTCTCCTCAAAAAACCCAAAACACTCAAGAGCCATTTGTTTGCTATTTCCCTCAAGGTATTGGAGGAGTTCAAAGTAAATTTGCTTATTTACAGCTCTGTGGAAAAAGTCTATTCTTTTCCAGGTTTTCCTTCACATTTTGCTGTCAATTGCATGATCTAGAATATGTTTGTGATTGTTCTGCCCTGTTTATAGGTATATATGATCTTACATACTGACAGAATTTATGGTGATACACAGCTCTAAATTTCTTAAGAAATTCTTCTTCCTGTTGGTTTGCCTATCACAGATTGTCCCTGGCAAGCAGCAGCTGGAAACACAATAAATTGTTCATGCAGAGTTCAGGGCCACCAAACTTATCTGCCCCTTGTCTCAGCTTGGTAAAATACCAAGACTACTATATTTGTTCATGGTCTGTGGAAGACTAAAGACAAATAAATAGGAATACACAGGCTATTTGATGTAGTGCATGCTTGTGTAGTTTGTATTTGTTGGTGCAATCCTGCTTTTGCAGATGCTGAGAAAAGTCACTTAGAGGAAATTCATCTGTCTACATCTAAAACAAAAAAGAACAAAAAAACCCCAAGATTATTGTTTGTGTGGACACTTGTGTTGCTGCAGATGAACAGGCAAGAAGCTTTTCCATTTTCACGTCCTGCCGCCAAGACCACATAAAGACACAACTGTACTTACACAGGATGACATGATGGTCTCTTACAGAAACCTTAATCTCTTTGTGCAAAAACAGTTTTTAAAAAGAGATGGTAGAAGAGAGGTGCATGAAAGGAGTAATGCCAGTGCTAATCCAAATGGATATCAGCAGTCCCATTGAGGAGAGGCAGGGTAGAGGTGGTAGAGGCACTGCAGCAGACAGGATTTGATGCACTCTTATCTCTGTGCAGTGGAAATATCATGGCTTTCTGTATCCCCTGTTGTGATTCTTTCTTATCTAGCTTGTTTTTTTTCACATTATTATTAAAAGTTTTCCTGAAATGGAGCCATTGTTCTGAGCTGAGCACCTGGTGCCAAAGCTCTTTATGGTACTGAATCCATCAGACCCTATTTCCTTGAAGCTGCTGCTCTCTTTCTCACAGTTCTGTGTTCCCAGCCTCACTGCAGCGTTAACATTTAAATAAAAACAGAGGAAAGCTATTAATTTCTGAACTGTTATATTTGATAAAATCTTATGAGAGTGAAAAAACATCCAGAAAAAGCAACAGAATGGATCTATACAAAAGGAAATATTTCAGAGGGCAGCATTTCAACAGCTGTCAGTCTCATTTGCAGACTTATTAAAAGCATCAGGGTTATTGCACACATCAGTATTTTAATATGAATAACCTTTTTACTTAATTTTTATTTTTGATTATGGAAATGAAATGCTTTTGTCAATCCACCTTGAATCAATGAACAAAGAATATCTTTTACTTTGATAGGTGTCTTGAATATCTATGAAAATGTCCTTAAAAGTGTTCTATCAAATGCACTTGGAGAGAGTTTTGTGGTTCTAGCTATAAAAATGTAATCTATGCAGTCAGAATACCTGAAATCTAGCAGGTAAAAAATGCAAAGTTATTCTGTCCAGGAGATGTAAGGTTCCTATTCTATTAAGAAAAATGAAAAATTCTCTCTTTGTGAATAGTTTTCTTTTTAGATTATCTCCTCCCTCCCTCTTTTCTAGGGTCGGGCATATTGAAGCTAAGTGCCATTCTTACAAAGTGTTACATGCCTGAGCTTTGGTTTTAGGTGACAGAGCTGTAGTGTGAGCCTGGGCTCATGCTGTGTTCCTTGTCACCCTGCACACACAGCAACACACGCCCAGATTCCAGGACACGGCATTCCAGTGGGAAGATCAAAGGTCCATTGCTGCTGGGAGCCAGGGCTGGCTGTGCTGCCTTTGGCCACAGTCTTCATGTGGTGACAAGAGTGGCAGTGCTCTTGTTCTGTCCACAGCTTTCCTTCTGGCAGCCTGGCTTGTCAGAAGCCAACTCAGTGATGTCCTTTCTCCCCCTTCTATCAAAATTTAATCTTTTCTTATTGCCACAGCACATGTCCTTTCCCCAGGAAGAGCAAGTGTATCTGTTCTCTGGAAGTTAGAGTTTGCTACACCTGAAAGCTTTGTGTCCTGCCAGGATACACTGCGTTAGAAAGGAGAGGTAACAAAGACATGAGCAGCAGAGGTCAACCCATCACCTGGCAGCATGAGGCAGAGGCACTTTGAAACAGCTGTAGCACTTGAGCCTGGATGCTGAGGGAGTTTGTCTGTCTGAAAGCTCTTCCAGCTGACAGGAGCACATCTCTATGTGCCGCTTTTCCAGCAGTGCATTAACCGAGAAGCCTTCAAAAGGCTTTCCTTTCACCAAAATGTCAGGCAGCCGTGCTGTGCTCGGCACTGCTCCTCCTCAGCACCCAGCCATCCTGCAGAGGCAGGGCACGGCGCTGCCGAGGTGCCAGGGGATGGCAGCGCCCCTCAGGACACTCAGGGGACACGGTGGCTCCAGCTGCAGGAGTGGAGTTATCCACCAGTTCTCACTGAAGAGGAAGGGGCCTCAGCACTCAGGGTGGGATCAGACCCTTTTACTCTGTTATTTTAAATGTCTGACTTTCCCTGGGAGGCAACAAAAAAATCATGAATTTAACAGTCTTCACTCTTGCAAAGAAATGCTGGAAAAAGAGAGCAAAACTTTATCCACTGTAAGCATATTTGACTCAACAAGGTGAGACTGAAAATGTTTTGTATCTATTTACAGAAAAATAAAAATAAACGCTGGGTTTGGATTCATCACCTGATTCTTCTGAATAATTGCCTTCCTGATGGCACATTTTTAAATTAATTTTGTCTAATCATCTCTGTTCATAGACATAACTCCTTTCTCTTTGATATCAGCTCAAACACAATCAATTCTGTGTTATGAATATATATATTTCTAAATATGGTATTCTTGCATTCATTCAGCTATCATTTAATGCAAATGTGTGTTGTATTGTTCAAACATTAGAGTTTGCTTATAATATTCAGAAAAATTTGCATTTGTAAATATAAACATATGATAAAAAAAAAAATTAACAATGAACAGTAAAATCTCAGCTTGGATACATCTCCTTAACTGTAACTTCAGTATTTTCTAGTCTTTCATATTGTTTAAGTTTGGTGCAATAGCTGAAAATTCCAAAAGTTTGTTATGATTTTTTTTTTTAGGATCCAGCTTAATCCAAAAAACAGGATGCTGTATTTTTATAGTAGTGAAGGTGCCTGAGAAAACAGAAGCCAAATCTCAGCTTCTTGCTACATTGTGTAAATCTACTTTGGCATCTCTCAAAAATAAAGACACTAAAAATATTGTCAGGAAATTCAAAACACCCACTCAGACATATGAAGCAAAAATAAAGAGTATATTTCCTAATTTTCTTACACTTTATTTTCTGTCTCCTGATGTAAAAATGGAGACAACTATAAAAAACTTCTATTCTTTTCTGGCAGAATTTATATTAATTTTCATTGGTGCAAATTACAATCCAAGACTAAAATCAGGAACATATCCCATGAAATTTAGAGAGGATAAATTTATCCTTCCATCTTAGAAACTTAATAATGTGTAAAGTAAAGTTTACATCTAAGTCTCAAGATGAAAATTAAAAGCACAGGTACTCTTTGGGCAATATGGATTTGAGATGCAAACCCAAGATGTTGTTTCAGGAACTCATATCTTCACAAAATCAAATGATTGAATTAATTACTGCGAAACTAGTGAGCAACTTACCGTACTCAACAATAAAAGGTTATCTCTGCTTTTTCTTCAATATCATGGTAATTAATTGTTGTTGTTGTTGACTGTTCTTTCAGATTACAGCTTCTGCTTATTATCTTAATTTTTTTTAAAGTTTCAAAGTGATGCAGTCTTTATCATAAAGTAGATTCTGCCCTGTATGTGATTCTTTGTCTGACTGATAGTGGCAGCAGAGCAATTCAGGGAGAAAATGATAAAGAAATGCAATATTCCCTAAGTGAGTAAGCAGCAATAATCAACTTTATAGTTAAATTAGATCTTAGGGAATATTTTATAAGAGCTGCTATTCTAAAAGATATATGGAGAAAGCAATGATTTAAAAGGTGTTACTTTACAGGAAAATAATTTTTAGTAGAATTTTTATGTACTCTTTTATTAGTAAGAAATTGATAGGAAATAAGAAATCTACTGCATTATGTCAAACTCTAGGATAATATTTATAAAAGCCTTTAGTAAAATAATAACTGTAGATGGATAAACTCTGTAGTGAAAAAGGAATATTAACTTCATTAAAATACTAAAATTGAAACATATGCAGTACTCCTTTAATGCGTGCAATGAAATGGACTTTTTATCCCAGTGCATGTATGCAAATGTCGTTTGCACCTTTAAGTCAAAAACATTATCTACTGTGCACTGAGGAAATTTATTTTGCCTCAGTACTCTTTCAACTCTTTCAATGAGAGAAGAATGCAATTCATAATTTTATCAGCTTTTGCTGTAATGCATCGTGTTAACTAAGGGTTTATTTCCAGATCAGAGAAAACCACAAGGAGAAATACTTAGTTTGAAGGAGCTCTGTTACCACGAGTGATGCTAACAAATGTTCCTTCTCTGTCCCTGCTTCACCTGTGGCACAGGGATGAATGCATTCAGTGCATGACAGTAGCTGTTGTCTTTAAACATTCAGAATTGATTGCTGTCATTAAAATTGTGAAAACAAGTATGTTCTTTAATTACTTAGGAGCTTTTCCTTTAAGGGTGAAATTTATTTAACTGAAGGCTTTTCATTTCAAGAAAAGAAATAGTCAGCTTTTAATGAGTTCAGTCATTGATCAAATCCTGTCTTTTATTGCAGGTCAAAGATGTAATGAAGAACATCATGGCTGGGCTGCAGCAGACAAACAGTGAGATGATTCTGCTGAGCTGGGTCCGCCAATCGACTCGCACTTACCCACAGGTCAACGTCACCAATTTCACCACTAGCTGGTCTGATGGGTTGGCTTTCAACGCACTCCTCCACAGCCACAGGTGGGAAAAGTGGCTTTTCACTGTTCCAGTCAGCTTGTGACAGAGGGCTGTAACAGGGCTTGAGGATGGTCTGCTATGTGGGGGATTTAACTGCTTCCTCTGTGGATGTTTCAGCAGTCTTTTAAATGACCAACTGTTTGGTTTGACCTGGGTGCTGCATTTTGTGTCCTATTAGATCCTCTCATGGAGGGAGAGCTTTCCACAGCACAGCCAAATACACACAGCTCAGATCCTTTTCTGGAATTTCAGTGTGTATACCAGGAGGACAGTCTCGAGGAGTACAGCCTTGGAAACTTGAGAAGAGCAAGGATCCATAACTAAGCCTTTGAGGTTGTCCCAGAGAAAGAAGGAGATTTTCCTGTGGGTACTTAGAGGGGGAAAATGTGGTGTTTGTTGAAAGCCTCTCATAGCTGCTGAGTTGAAAGTATGGATTTGCCTCGCAAGGACACAGCTGGAGAAGGTAGCCTTTGTTTTCAAAACCTTTCATGTTATTCCACCAGCTGATTTGAGATTTTAGCCTCTCTCAGAAGTTGCCTTCTTCTAGTCTATGCTGTATGAATCTCTGTCTGTAGAGATTCAGAGTTCTCTGGGGGTTCTGTGTACGTGGCTTAAGGAAGATGTGCAAATCAATCTATCTGAAAGACCCATTTCTTGCCACTGCCGCTTCTAAAGCAGGATTACATTTTACAACGTGATAAACCTCCCAACCTCTCTTTTCTGACTAATATACTTCTCTCTTAAAAGGAACTGTCCTGCAAGGTTGCTGACTGCTCAAATTATTAGGGAGTAGATCTTTTTAACTGTGTAGTGGTTTAAACACCATCCAGAAATTAAACTCCAAATAAGCCACTTCCTTTCCTCTGCCCCCTCTGGCAAAGGAGGAACAAAAATAGACTTTGGCTTGGGACCACAATTTAGCGAAAGCAAACAGCAGTGGAATAAGAAATGAACAGCAACAACAGCAACAGTAATCACAAATGTATACAGAAAGAGAGGGTGTTTTTCTCACAAAACGATGGTCACCCCTTGACTTGGTTCCACGTGGCGGCTGGAACAAGAAGATGACAAATGCTCCCTACAGGCCATGTACATGTGGCTTCCCCAGACAAGGTGACTGTTTCCACATGCTGCTCCATGTGGCAGCTGGGAGCAAAGGCAGGGTGGTTAGGAGGGCTCTCCAATCCCAGGACAATGGGAAAAACTGACAAACTTAGAACAGGTTTCGAGCACACCAACCGCATTCCATCCAGGGAGCCACAACTGTATTTTTCCCTAAAATTTCCATACCGTTGTAACCTCTCTTAGGATGTGAATATAACTTCCCACTTTCCTCTGATTTTACCCCCAGTCACCTTTCCACAAATCTTTCCACCTAGAGACAATATCAGATTGCCTGTTTCCTGATTAGGGTATCTGATAGTCAGGTATTCAGACTGCATGCTCTGCAGAGCTATGTAATATCTGGTGTCTGAAATCAGTAATCAGAAATTCTTTTTTGTCCTCTGTAGGAATAGCTTCAGAAGTCTGAACAGAAGAACTTATTCAGGATCAGTCCCTGGCTGGGGAGTGCAGTTGCCTGTAAACCACACTGGGATTGTCTAGACAGATCTCTGTGTCCTATGTCAGACTTTGTGAACTGCTGTGTTCAGTTCAGTGTAAAGTTCACCAGAGGAACATTCATTTCCTGCTTACTAGAATTTATGCACTTTATTCAGGTTTTGTAATTCAGGGCTGTAAAACTTAAGCCTGCTTTTACTCTTCTTCTGTCTGCTGCCATAAATCTTGCATAGCTTTCTGCACAATGTGCCTATTTTCAGTAGAAGTGAAGAATTACTCCACTGAAGTCTTGTCTCTTGCCCAGTAGTTACTGCACTTATCTGGGAAATGGCAAGTGTTCAGTCAGATTCCCGGAGGCAAGTCTCCAAGACACACCAGTCATCTTCTGGACTTCAATCACAAAGTTCTCTGCAAAAGTTTCATTTCTTCATTTCCTCCAAAGCCCTAATGCAGTAGTTTTTGAGATGAAGCATTGATGTTTGATTTTTGTTGACTTTGCATTTCATGTTTGGTTTGTGGGAACACTGCATTATCCTTCAAGATTCCAGATGGAATCAATTAAATAGGTACACCAGGACGTTCATAGTGCTTGGGAGCTCCTAACTGTATCCTATAATAATAAAAACCTTCTCTAAGGAGCCTAATTCAATCACTCTAAGAAGCTGGTACATTAGAGACTTGTTGGGTCTCAGAGTGTCTTGGATTTATTGCCTAAAGAAGACAGTTTGATTATACACTGAAGAAAAGTTGTCCCAAGAGTGATTTACAGGAATTCTCAGAGAAATCTGGTGTCTCACACATCTTATGCTTTATAAATATTTTGTGATTTACTTGCATAGAATGAGAAACACTCTGATGACGAAAACTCCTGAGTTTAGCTCCTCTGTTTTCCCTGATCAATTTTTCCAGTTTGTTTTGGGATTTTTTAGAATTCCCTATTTCTCCAGTTCTCCTGCTCTGCTTCTTTCTTGCCTGTTTCCTTGTTCTCCAAAAACTTTTGTCCAGATGCTCTCTTCTTTTTTTCCTTTCATCCTCTGACTTTATTCCTCTGCATTGACAGGAATGCAAGCAGAGTTAATCATAAGAAAGGATAGCTATAGTCTGAAAATCAGGTATGATATTTAACTGATACAGTGGACCTGGTACCTGGTGGGTGCACTTTTCCCCAATTTTAGCTCTATTCCTAGACTTCTATAAAAAACAAACTAAGAAAAAAACAAAACAAAAACAAAACCTCCAAAATCCATCTGAAAACCCCAAACACCAAAAATCTCTCCAACACAGAAAGAGTGATACTACACAAGGGTTTTTTCCATAATATTTAGACTCTGAAAATGAGGGTAAATTTTGTGGTAGCATTAAAAGTATTTATTTTTCAGACCAATCTCTTTCCTTTATGGATGGTGATGTTTTCATTTCTCTTATATAATGTTTTCAGTGATGAACAGGTGGCTTTTTGTTTTGGTTTGTAATTGTTTTGTTGGGGTTTTTTTTTAAGAGATTCAGACAGTAATGTGAAATTTGCATCTGGATGAATTTTCCAAGCACATCCTTAAAGGGATGGAGATAGAGCAAGAGACTATCATGAAGCACTGATCACAGAGTATGCTGTGAGAGCAGTGGAAAGCTTTCTCATACCAATCCCTAGCTTTAAGTTTACTATTTTGATTGGATCAGATTTTTCTAATGCTCTTTCTCTGTCATTTTATAAAGGGGTTACTTTAGGTAGATTTTTCCCATCTCTGTAATCACCATGTCTCCATGGACATTTAGGTTCTTTAGCAATTGCTTTCAACACTGAGTGCAAGAAGCAGTAGAACACAGGTCACCTGGAAAATCTGCAAGGACACATTAGTGAGTCCAGAATTTGAATTTTCAGGATATAGGCTTGGCACATGATCTCTTGAATGGTATGTTCTGCACTGAACTGAAAAAAAACAGACAGCAGCTGTGGAGTGGCACGATCACCCTAGGAATATACAGAAAATAAAATATTTTGCTAATGAAGAGAGGTCAGTCCATCTACAATTGAAACTCTCCCTTCTTCAGGCTCCAGATCACTAAGACCTTTCTCCATTTACTTTAATCTTTATTCAGATGGATATCAGAGAGAGCTTTACCTCTTTAACTTTGTTGGGGCTCTTTTTCATTTCCCCTATGGCCCTGTAATCAGGATTGTGAAGTGGGAGCAGGTGGCATTCATTTTCTTCCTCCTTGCTTCTTTAAAGTGCTTGAACTTAGGCCAGGTGCCTTACAAATGAGCACTTCACTGCAGCTGTTCCTGCTTCAGGGTGCTAGAGTGAGGAGGGAAGGAAAATGACATCATCAAAAAGAGGTCCTGGACAGAAGCAAAAAAAAGTTTTTCTTCAGTAGTTTACAGAAAAAGTAAAGGCAAAAAGAATAGGTTGAAGAGGTTTGAAAATTATCTTCTTTTAGCAAATCACTAGGTTATGTATCAGTTACTCTTCCCAGACCTTTTTTAATTGTGAGAGTTCTGAAGACATGTACAAGATATTCTTGTCTGAAAAGCTAAAGTAACAAGCACAACTTTTCTATTGAAATGGGGATGGTAAATTTTATGATCTACATATGGCTATTTTCTGGCTGCAATAATGGAAAATTGTGGCTTGTCTTATCCAGGAGTTTAATTTCTACATAGAGGTCTGTCAGGATTTGTTTGTTGATAGTGAACTCCAGGTTAAATTTTCTCTCTCTGGCAGAAACAGTTCTGTTGTAAGTGAAGTGACTGGGGGTCAGAGGGGATGTAAGGAGTCTCTTTTTTACTTTCCTTTTCTTGGAAATAAGTTTGGAAAAAAATCAGGCTTTTGGGGTTTTTTTATTGTTTGTATTTCTGCTAGTGATAGGAAAGGACTGTTGGTACAAAAATTACCTTATGTTCAATAGAAATTTCAGTTTTTACAATGCAAACTTCTCCACTGAAGCCTTCAATCCTTTCAGTTTTGACTCTCCATTGTCTTTTCATAAACTAATACAAGGCTAGTGCTGTTTGAGCTGATTGATGAATAGCTGGATAAAGCTCTGCCTGTTCTACTTAATTTTAACTTCTTTGAAAATGCATATGGTTGTATTGTTCAGGAAGAGGAGTGAGAAATGCTAGTTATTTTTCCTTGAGTTTGCTTCCTTTCAGACAAGACCCAAGCTGCAGATATGAGAATAGATTTCATCTCCCTTGGTATTATTTGAACTACCTGGAGAGGACAAATGGAGGCATAGAATCAGTATTCCATTTCATTTCTTCCCTTTACTATTTTGTACCTTCTCACTCCTGTATTTAAAACTCCTTAGAAAGCTAATAAGAATTGTAATTTGAAAACCAGTTTCAGTGTTGTTTTGGGGCTTTTCAAAAACTATTTTCTCCTTACGATTATTAATCTTTTAACCTATAATATTTCTCACAATCATACTTGGCACTATTGCCACATAAATACAACCAGTGAAACATCCTGGCGCATAGCCCTGGGAAGCTGATGCCTTCAAGATGACATTATGACACTCTTATTCTAGTGATAGAGCTACTGAAATGTGTATAGCAGCATAATCTTTCAACAAAGGGAAAATCTGGAAAGTTAAATTTCTGTTGGAGTTGACAGAGATTTCTGAATTTATTTTTATTTTAATTAAATTGGTGCTTGCTAGAGCTGATTTGTGGCCATATACTGGTAAGTTGGCTTGGAATCTGTGCGCTCTACTTTATGTACAATACTAAGAAAATTGGTAAGAAATCTGACAGTGACTTACTAAAGCTTACTAATTCTCTTCTGGCTGTGTCTCAGAGGGTTCAATTTTTTGCTATCTGTAATGACTGGAAAGAGATGCTGCATGTCCTCTGCACAGGCAGCATACAAACTCAGCCCAGGTGTTAAGATGTGATGTTGTTTGAAACTCTTCTGAGAGCTGGAGTGTTTGCTTTTTAAAAGAGGAAAAAAAAAAAAGACCACAAAAACAAACTAACAAGAACTCTGTGTGTCTTATATTGAGAGTCTGACCTCTACAGATAATATCACGAACATAGTTTAAGACTATCTTGTTAGGTTAACTTGAAAATACCCTCCTGGATTATACAACAGAGAAGTTGGATGAAATTACCTATCTAAGATATTAATAATGATGACAGAGATTTTCTCAGGAGGAGTAAGACAATATTGTGACATTCCTCAAGGAGCAATTGTAAATATTCATGTTCTTGCCCAGTGGAGTCCTGACTGATTAAAAGTATGTTTCTGTATATAAAATATTGTATCACCAAACAAGAAATGATTATGTGAAGATAATGTGCTGCTCTGAACATTGCAGGTATACTTAGAACTTTAAGCCAGATTAAAAGAGAAGAACAAAAAGGAAAAAAGAAAAAAAAATAAATGGGGGAGGTGGTCTTTCGGATACAATTCTTTCCTCTCCTTGTCCTAAAGGCTTTTCTTACCAAGTATTTTTTTTTTTTACATCTAGTCTTTGTAGTATACATGCAACACATCCATGCTAAGCTTTTTGTAGTTATAGTAGACAACTTTGTGTTTACTGCAGTGTTCTCTCAGCTAAATTTGCTGTATGAGCTTGTTCATCCTATGCCTAGTGTTAAATTTGGAGAGAATAAGGATTTGAGTAATATCTGTGTGCTTGCAGAATGAGGTGTAGACCCCAGTCAGCAGCTGAGCACCCAACAGCCACTTGCTGGCTTCACCCCCTGTTCCCCCAGGACAGGGAAGAGAACAGGAAAAATGAGAGCAAGGAAACTCTTCAGTCGAAATAGAGACTCTTTTAATACATAAAGGAAAGGATAACAGAAAAACAAATGATGCAAAGGCAGTAACTGATGCCAAATCAAGCAGGAGACACGTCCCAGACAAGTAACCCCCAACCTCATTCCCTTTCTTTACCCAGGTGTTTATGTCTCAGCAAGTTCTATGGCATGGGGTGTCCTTTTTACTGGTTTGAGTCACCTGTCCTGGTTATGTCCCCTCCCAGTTCCTTGCCCTTCATTGCCCCACTGGTTTGAGGAAGATAGAGTGAAGGGAAAAAAGAGAGGGTCTTGATTTTGTGTAAGCACACTTTGGTAATACCTGGTTTGCTCTGAGCTCTATTTATCCGTAAATTGAAAACACAGCGTCATGTACACGGCTATGAACAATGGTAACTCCATCCCCAGTTAAAGAAGAATGGTCAAAAATATTTTTGGCCAAATTATGTACACCTAGTGTGTATTTTTATGTGCCTGTGTTTTGGTACGCAATTCCGTCTATGGGATCATAGACTTCATCCATCCATGAGTAAACCCAGAGATTACTACCTAAGTTTCCTCTCCATTATCCACCTTGTCCCCAGCCAGATTTAATATTAAATTAACATTAATTTGTATTTTGGAGTTATTCTGCATGAGGGAAGGAGAAAACTAATATTTAAGCATCTATGCAGAGACGAGTGACATAAATTAGTTGTTGCTATGTAAATCACTCCCCTCTCAGAAAAATGTGGATAGCAAAGGTACATAACTGGAGAATAACTGCTAGATAATGGACATTTTTTTCTTTACTCTCTTGACATTTTTACAATATGATGTAGTGAACATTTTCTCCATTTTTTATAACTCGGGAGACTATTTAAAATTAACTTCCAAAATTAATAAAAATATGAGTAAATCTGTCAGTAATTTCAAAATTTAAATTGTGTACATGTGCTTGATTTATCTGTAGTTAAAATTATACATTTAAATGTCCTCTGATTTAGAACACTATATTGAAGTCACAAATAGCATAGTTGTTTTTCTTCGTATTACATGCACAGTAATTACAGGGTATTTGATTAAACTTTATTTCTCCAGAGTGCCTGATAACAAATTCTGATTTCCTAATGGATTACTCCCAGATGAAAAGCCAAAGATTGTGCTGTACTAACATTATTTATACTGCAAGTAGTGCAGCTGCTAATGCAAGGTCCCAGACTATGCATCTGAGCTATAATTCAGTTTTGGTCATTCTGTCCCTGTAAGAGCATGTAAATTGCGACTTGGCAGTGTTAGGGTAAGAGTTGAACTCTGTGTTCTTACAGGTGTTTCCCAACCCAAATTTTTCTATGATTCTATGAATTTTTTAACCAGTTGATGGGTTGCAATCTGATATAACAGTGAGCTGGTATCACAAAAGCAGTTTCACTCTTAGAAATATTAATTGAAATGAAAGACTGGGAGGTGGGGAGAGGAGGAAGGTTCCCCAGATGGCCTCAGCAGTTCTTTCCTGCCACGTGCCAGTTGTGATAGCTTGGCCACAGCACCAGATCTTCCCACTCAGGCACTGATTGGGACTGGAATGAAGGAGCCCATGTGCTGTGGGGGAGAGCAGCAGGGCTTCAGGGATGTGAGGTTATAGGTCCTTGGGACTTGGTGGAGAATAAGAAACATGGACAATGTGATTGTGGTGGACATGGATGAGAACAGAATGCAAACCCATTAGAAACTGAGCTTCATTAGTCCCACACCAATTAACATGACCTTTCATTACAAAAATAAAAAAAAAATTATGTTGATGCTTAGCTTTTGAAGTACATGAATAAATGTAAGACTAAAAAATAAGTAACTTGTTCTTCCTTTTATTTTTGTTTTAGACCAGACCTATTTGATTGGAACACTGTTGCTTCTCAGCAGTCACCTGTACAACGATTAGAGCATGCATTCAACATAGCCAGGCAACACCTGGGAATAGAGAAACTCCTTGATCCTGAAGGTTAGTAGAAAACGTGTTGTTTGTAGTTTTTCTGTTGTGGGTGGGTTTTTTTGGTTTTTTGTTTGTTTGTTTTGGGGTTTTTTTTCTGGTTTTTCTTTTCTTTAAGTGGAAAACGAGTTTTGCTGTGCATCTGATGATAAGTTAATTTCAATTCTTTTTTTTACACAAGAATTTAACATTTTGCGAGATAAATTATAAATTAAAGTAAAATCCTTTACTTATAGTGCTACCTTTGTGCTCTATTGAAACAGCATAAAGCTGCCTGTATGTACATGCTCTGAAGGAATTATTTTTAGATTTGGGACCAGGGTTTTAATATGCATGCACTGAATTGGAGGCATCTCGGAAAGTTGATTTCTGTTTTGAAGGTTTAGAGCATCTCCAGCTTTTATATCTTCTGGAAAGATCTTGAGTTCAAATTACCTTTTAATGTATATCCAAAACGTGTATTCAAACTCTAGATACTCATATTTTTAAATATGACTTCAATTTCTCTGTATGTTGAAATTTTATCAGCATGACATATCTCATTATCACTGTCAGTTAATCTTAGCTGTAATATGATTACCTATTTTACCTTGACTATCTTTTATACATGCTTAGGCAGTCATGTTTGAAAGGTTCCTTGTTTTTCAGATGTTCCCTTGAATTTCATAGATGTCTATATATTCTCTGACATAGCTTCTGCATTGCTAAGAGACTAGTAAAATTCTCTCAGAGGATATTCCTGAAACCTTCTTTACTCCAAGGCAATTGGAACAGCTGTTATATTAGATATATGTGTGTGTATACACAGACAGGGGTTTTTTCCATACAATGGAAAAAAATACAATTTCCACTTTACTGTATTTTTATGAAATTTCCTAATAAGACACTAATAAATGACTTTTCTCTATGTTCTCAGCAATTCACTCATGGTGAGTGTTTCATGGGAAGAACTAGTATTTAACAAAATGCAAAAATAAATTTAAAGATGACATTGAGTCTCTTAATGTTTAAGTATAGTTGGATATGTCTCAATTGTTGACTAATAACATTGTAACCCGTATATTTCCCTAGGAGAACTATTGGAAGTATATGTAGTTGAATGGCACAGCTTTGCTTGCCTAGTACACTCTTTATTTTCTAGAATTCAGTTTTGGTGAACCTCTGGAGGAAGAGGTTGTTTTCTACTTGCTAAAGCATGGGATTGAGCTTGTAAACTCTGAATGAGATTGGAATTGAAAAGTGAGCTGTGCAACTGAATCGATGTAGTCACAGTGTTTTTTATAATTGGTTAAACTTTCTTCTTAAAATAGATTAGTGAGTAAGTTATTTTCTCTATGCAAGAGTCACTTCTGATTAAACATTTTGTTCCGGTTTTGGCAAAGATACTCGCAGTTGTTGAGCCAACAACTGAAAAACTCTTAAACATTGGTGGTTTTCCAAATGTCTGCTGTAATTATTTGCTGTTCAGTGTTGTAAATCACAATGCTAGCCACCTATTTCTTTTTTCCCCTCTGTAAAACATTTCAAAAGGAAAAGTACATTTTGTACCTGTTTGAATACATGAATATGAGGAACTGTAACTGTTTTGTTTGTGATAGCAAATTTATTTTTAGATTGAAAGCCAGAATTTCTGGTATTCATGCAAGGGAGGAATCTTGTTTGAAGGGTCTAGAATATTCTTTCCATAATTTTACATTGTATATTTGTCGAGTCTCCTAATTAGGTACTCAAATATCTCCTAATACCATATTGTGGAACAACACTTCCTTCTCTGGCTGCAAAATGCTAATGTATTACAAAAAAAAGGAATATGCAGTGGTGAAACATTATTTTCATGTAATTTAATACCTGTCAAAACAGCACGTGTGAACACTTTAAAATTTAATTTTGTTCATTAAGTGTCTGCTGTCTCAATTTTGAAAATATTAAATAGAAAGGAAGCCACTATTCAGTAAAGGCCTACTTTTCTACACCCATTACAGTTTTCAGAAAAGAAAGGGTTTGGGGTTGAGTTCTGAAATGACTGATGATTGATACATGTTGAAACAGATGTCTAGGGAGTCTATCTTAGCAATTACATTTTGAAAAATAAATATTTACACTCAGTCAAACTGGTTTTTTAGGTTATATAAGAATTTGGCTTGTTTCTGAGGTTGCTGATATTTAGACTCTGTCCCATGAGAAAAAGTTAGTTTATTATAAGGTTGTTGATATTTGAAGTCTATCCCGTGAGCAGCTTTTAAAAGAATTTTCAGAATTTGATCTCCATTTCAGTCATCAAAGTGGTGAAGATAATTTACATCTAGGTATTTCTTGTAAAAACTATGTTGTGTAAGTTAAAGCTTTTGTATCTGGATGGGTTTTGGAGTCATGCAGAGAATATCATTCCTGCTATTGTCCTTACTTATACTGGCTACCAAGAATACTTGTTTTAATCACGGTTTAGGAAGTCCTGCAAGGAGCAGGTAAATAGGCTCAGTGATCTCTTTGAGTCACTTCCAACTCAACCTATTTGTGGTGTTTTTGACTGAATGCTGTCAGTGAGTGAAATGCAAGTGCATTTAAATATCTATCTGGTGTTCATTATTGTAGTACTTTCAGACTGTAGAGTAGGAGAGACAACAAGAGGAAAATACAAGATCAGGTAGAGGAAATTAGTAGATGTTAGATGGTTTTGTTTAGAAGAAAGTTGTCAAAGACCTATGCATTAGTGGGCAAGATTCAAAACAAAAAAATGTGTTTGCAAATCAAGTTTTTTAGGCCAACGTATCCCAATGTAATTTCTAATGACCTGCTGTCATAGGCATTTATGATTATGCAGGTAAGACATTTTAAATCTCAATAATGCTCTCTGTGATCCTTTCAAATAATAAATGGTTATTTTGCATTGCTTGCTCAAAACTAGTATTTGTTGCCAAATATTATTTGCCCAAACCAGATTGTTTATATATTGATTTCTGGTCAGATTTAAATCACAAAGTTAGCATATGGAAAACTCCTAGCACAGTTGTGTGTATTTTTTTAATGCTATTTTATTTTCTATCTTTTTTAAAATTAAAAATAAAACTATTTTTGATACAACTAAGGAAAATTTCTAACTGATTTGTCAGACTTCTGTGATAATTGTGATTTTCTGGATGTAAGTTTGACTTGCCCACTTTAGAAAAGATTTTGGTTGACTGTTTTCAGCATAAATAGTTCAGGTTGTCATTCCTTTTTCTCTTGAATTTAGAGTATTTTAGGTATAAATAATATAACCTTGGAACACTTTTCCAAGTTTTTAAGTCTCTGTGTTTCACACTCATTATTTTAAGCTATTGTTATGTAGCATCAATTAGTGATTAAGATATTTGCCATCTTTCCTGGTATGAGCTGACTTACGACAATTTTGGCAAAAGACTTAAAACATCTTAAGCAAATTAACCAAATGATGATGATACCTGTAATTTCAACTTTTATGTATTAAAGCTTAAATCAAGCTGTTAAGATTAGTCTGCGTCTTTTAAGAACCTGGGCTTCCATTTTTAAGTAGTTAAATGGTTCTTTGTAAATGTTTATCTGTACTGAATTTGTGGAGGAGTGTGAGTCCAGTCTTCACAAAAAACTTCGGAAAGTATACTAAAGGTTATTATGTTGTTTGTTGTATTTTCACTTTTTCTGGAACATCTTTAAGAATTTTAACCAAGCAAGGAACAGAACAAGCAAACAGCTACAGGTGTTGTGGTCAGCAACATGTAACAGTTAGATATTATTTGCTGTATAATGGCATTTATGCTTTACTTTGGCATAAAATACTCATGCCACGGTGGAACAGAAGGATCTTTTGAGGAAAAGGAGGGAGAGATCTCTCAGAAAGTGCACCTGGGAAAAGATCTGAGCTGTCCTCTTTCCCCTTACAACAACTGAGTGCTAGTGTGGTGGCAGCAGAAGAGTTTGTGTGCTTCCTTCTAGCTATGAACATCTGATTTTTGGTTTAATGAACTTTTCCCTGCTGTCGCTGTCCTGTGCCTTGTGCTTGTTTGTGCTAGCCCCATAATAAATAGGCTATGAAGTTATATAATTTCTGCTGTCCTTTTTAGGTAATTATCCAGTTTCTTATACTTTGTGTAGCCTGGTTAAAAAAAAGACCTCATTTAATCAATCCCAGTCATATTTTCCGTATTTTTCCTTAATTTGCACTGATGACATGAGTTTTTGGCACCATGATTAAGTGATAATGAGACTCAGACAGTTTTTTATTTGATAACTTTTTTTGTTTGATCTTTACTTCCTATACTTCTGTATCTCAACAGTAATGGATTCTACCATATCGAGCACAAAGAAGAGGGGAAAAAAACCTCTCAGTGGTGTAGTTCATCATGTTGTTAACCATGTCTTTACTCAGTAGTTGTAGACAGTTGTAATAATGAACATATTCAGTTCATTTTAATACCCTTGCTGCTATGTTTTATTCCAGGGGATTATGAGAAATTTGAGTTTTTTCTATTGTGTTCTAAAATTCAGCAATGTTTTGCCCAATACAGTGTCAAGGTGGGGGGATATTTTTATTTCTTTTTTTTAATGCAGGTGGCATACAAGTCACATGAGCAACATTTGATATCATGATTTTGAGAATAGTAAAAAAAAAAAAAAAAAAAAAAAAAAAAAAAGTGTCTCAAGCCTAGAAATCATTATGTCAGTTGCACAAAAATCCTATAATGGTTAGAAAACACAATTAACAAGTATTCATTTTTTAAGGCTCCTTTTGGTTCTCAAAGCCAGGAATGGTTTTGGTTAAATAAGAGGAAAGTCTACAGGATTCACAATTAAAAGTGCAGCATTAACATCACAACCTTTTAAATATTGTTTTAATGTTTGTCAGCACAAATTTCAGCTCTAGTTCTGGACATGCCATCAAGGCACATCAGGAGCTTTGTCTTTAGTTTGTAGCACAGATATGAACTGCAGGACGAGAGCAGGTCTATGGAAATGCCTTCAAAAACAGCAGTGTAAAGGGTGAACTTTAATATGGATGAACTTGTAATACATACATTTTCCAAGTGCTTGCTATTTTGATCTATATTATTGTTGTAATATTTTATGCTGCACTTTCTTGTGACAAATATTTGCCTTCAAGATTAAACTGCATTTCTTCTTTACCCACTGTTGAGGTGAAAGTTGTGGTTTTTTTCTTTGCAGTCTTGAGCAAATAGAAATAGTCAACAAAAGTAGTAAATTCACTGGACACCATCTAACCTCACTTTATCTTCCAAATTTGTGAGTAGATTTATTACTGTTTCTTTGACCTGTAAGCAATTGAGTTAACAAGAGATGACTCAATAATAAGTAACTTTTACACATTTCCATGGAAATAAAGGGCTTGAAGAGTACTGCACTAAGAGACTCAAAGACAAAATAGGCCCTTCCTCTTATCGGTGGGAAAATCTAAAATTGGTGTGATTTACTTTGGAGAGGGGCACATACGCTGCAAAAGAAATTGTAAGACTTTCTATTACAAAGAGTGTGCAGTTTATAATATAATTTGAACTACTGAACTTGGAGTTATAAAGAGCTCTGTGGTAACCTTGCGTTGCAGCTGCTATTGCAAGTAGTTCAGCGATGGTTAGCAAAGTATACCTAGAAATAGGAGCTGTGTTAAAATATGTGCAGAATCTAACAGTGGTGACACATAAAATGTTTTGTGAATAAAAGTAGGGGTAGTATTAATGTAACGAACTGAGGATAGGTATCCTCATATTTCAAGATAATTGTCATATTTGTCTTGGATTTTTAGTGATGGCGTAATTCAGGCATACTACTACATGTTTCTGTAAAACCGTGTCTGAGCTTGTAACTATGTTATTTAAATTGATAAGCCTCACTGACCACAGCTGTTGTTCTTCACATGATGCTGAGAGAATTTTGGATGAGGTACTGGAATGTCTTCTCTCATTTCTCAGCTGCATCTCCTGTCCAGCTTCTTCCAAGGTGAGAAGAAGCAGATTGGGTGTTGCAGTTACTGTACAGAACACAGAGATGTTTGTGCTGTGAGCCTGTTTTTTGACAATTCTTTGCTTTCCTAAAGCTTTGGGTTTAGCACACTATGACCTTGCAGCCCCAAGCATAGAGACACATCAGAAAAAGCAATATTCTAAATTCTTCTTTTCTTTACATCTATATACTTATTCTATGAGTAGCCTCCTGGTCTTGCTTAAGCAGACTATTCCCTGCTTGTTGCATGGTCTTTCTGCTACTTGGGAATTTACAGTTTTCTACCCTTTTTTAAATTGGTTTTTTTTTCTTTTTTTTTTTTTTTTCTGGTTTTTTTGGTTTTTTTGTTTTATTGTGGAGGTTTGTTTGGTTTGTTGTTATAAAGAACTTGTTAAAATAAAAGTTTTTCTGCATTAATATGCTAAACTTCATTGCCTCTAGACACTGGCAGATTGTAGTAGTTGGTGTACTCTGACAATGACATAGGTTTTTTTGCCACTGCATCACAATGTCTGTAGTTTTCTGTCTGTCACTAATAATACTGTGGTTTAGCATTATAATTTTTTTCCTAGATATATCTCCTCTCTAAGAATGTAAAAATATTAAGGTTCAAATACTAATCAAGGTTCAATCTAGTGTTTTTTTCTTTGCCAAATTTCTCATGTGTGTTTTATGCTAGGACTTGATATATCCATAATCCATGCTTTAGGCTAGAATTAAGCATTTAGAATTAAACTCTGTAGCTTAATGAATGAAGCCCTTTGGAGCTGTGTACATAGTAGCTGGTTGCTCAGAATGATCACTGATGCAAGACAACTGAGATCAGTTATAACAGCATTATTTTATCTGAGGCATCAACACAGAGAAAAAAATGAGTTTTGCCTGTCTTAAAATCACAAAGGAAGAAGGAGGATTTTTTAGGTAACTGTTCAGCATATAGTCTGATGAGTTCTGCTGGTGCATAGCAATGCATCTATCTTTATTGGATATTTTGTCTCATGATAATTTAAAAAAGATGTAAAAACATTGTATATGCCTAGGCAACAAATTTTTTCTATTAGATTTTAAGTAAACTGCAGTTGAAGTAAGGATATTTATCTGTTTGAAGAAGTTTCAGTCTACTTATTGTAAGTAAGGAGTTCTTCAAACTAAGAATAGTCCCAATTAATCAAATGACAATGCTTCGATCTTAGAATACCAGTTACTTCAAAAATGTTCCATAATCAGTACCTTCAGCACTGTAATACATGTTCAAATATATCTATTTTTTAAAAGGCTTTTTGAAAATAGATATGGTTTGTGAAAGACTTGGGGAGTATGGGAGATATACTCTTAGAGATTATTACTTTAAAAAATCTAGAGGAGAACTTTGGTTAAAATTAATAATCCCTCTCTCATATTTCATATCTTAATATTGTTCAGGGTATTTTGTTGTTGTTGTTTTTGTTAAGGTAAAGAATTTGTTCTATTTAGAAATCCCATAGCCTATATTCCACTCTGAAGACATTCTTCTTTGTTATTGATTTAAAGAGCTTCTAAAAGGATTAGTAATCCAAGGGAAGAACTCGTACAAGCATCTTCTGTATTTTTAATTAGGTCACAAATGGAAGGATGGTTAAGATATTTACCTGCTAGAATTGAACCATGTTAATTAAGGACATTTGAATAAAATCTTGGATTTTAATAGAATAGGCTCTAATAAGCGTTAATGATTTATACTTGCTGTGGGGCAGGTATACTCCCACTAACACCCTGTTATATGAAATGTTAGTCATTGTGCCCCAAGTGGAAATGCTGGATTTTCTCCTTCTGGTTCTTGTCATCTGAAGGTCATTTGAAACATGTTTATCCACCAGGTGATAGAACAAACAACTTGAATTGGAGCCCATAGAAAATAAATGAAATTAAATTCCTATGAAACTTTGGGATTTTAAATTGATGTAATTGAACTTTAATTTCTAGATCAGAATTAGATATCTGAGCTGGTTTCGTAGGATCTATAGCCATAGAAGATCCAAATTTTTGAGTTCTTAAGTTTATTTTTTTGGCTCTGACTCTGAGCAAGTCTGAACTAGTTTGTGTGCGTAAATCCAACTTTGTGAAACGTATCCTAACCTTTAGCATGACTGCTCTCGAGATAAAATTTTTTATAAAGACTCTCAGAGAGATAATTCTCTCTGTAATGATTTTCGTCTTCAGTTGACATTCTTCCTTAGCAAGGCAACATATCTAAAGCCTAAATTAATTTCCTTATCTCAGTGTGTCTGTGTTAATCCTGCAGACAAGACATTCTGGGCACTGTAATGGCTTTCCTGTACAGAAATCTGATCAGAAAAAAAAAATCTTGAGAGAAGAATTTTCTCTCTTCTATACAGTGAGTATTATTTTCTAGTGGTTCCAAAGAGAACACAAAGTAATGCTTGAAGTGATTGAATCTGGAAATAGAAAAAAGAATCACCTACCCTCAGGCAGTTCTTGCATTCTTAAAATGAAAGTGTATGGAGAGCAGGACTAAAGAAACTTGAAAAAGATACTTGCTTATTTTTTCTCAGTTGTTTTTAAAATAGTTTTAGCCTTGACGTTCACTGTTAGAAAGAAGCTGTATTATCATAATCTTTAGAGGGGATGGGGGGGTATTCAGTTTTTGGTCTTTGTGGGAATTATTTGCTTTGCAAATAAGGAAGAAACCTGTTTCTAAATTACTGTAAAGCTCTGTTGTTGTGGGTGATTTTCAGTGGCTTGAGACTGTATAGCTTGAATAACCTTGATTCAGCTGTAGATACTGATGTTCAAATATGATTTATGGAAAATTTGAATGGCAAATGTCAGTCACTGATGGGGCACTTACAAAAGAAAGTTAAAACTAAAGGAACAAGGCATTAGGGATTGACACTTTCTCTGTTTACTTCTAATATTTTTTCCTTATTTCCATCTATTAGTTTTTAAATTAGTTTTTAAAAATTTTTAAATGGCCAGTGGGCTTCATGGCAGTTACTTTCTAAAAGCTTGGTATAAAGAAACAGGGGTAAATGAATGCCACAAGAGAATCTTGACATAAAAATTAGAACATGGATTTCATTTTTGGTAGATATAGGAAGTAGCTGTTTGATAAAAATGATCACAGGATAACTTCTGCCACAATTTCCATCTGGAATCCAGCTAAGAAAGTGAGATGTTTTGTTAGACTGGTTATGTAATTACATTCAAAGAGGGTGTATATCATTTTCCTTATAGTTTACTTCAGTTTGTCGGGGGATTTTTCTTTTGTATAGCATCTTGCAGGAAGCAGGTTGTAGATTATCTTCTGCTGGTTCTGATTCCTCCTCTTATCATAAAATGTATTGATACATTATTTAGTGCAGGAGTATCAATATAGGGATAAAATGCTTTGAATTCATGAGGTTTGTATCAGTAAAGTGTATTATATCTTGTGTGAACAATATTTTTGAGATGTGATCTGTAGGGATTGCTCTGCCAAGCAGCTGAAGTGGCTCCATAAGAAATCAGCCTGAAATAAGGGGAAGCCATGTGAGTAGTTATTGCTTCAGTAGTTATTGCCATAACTGAAGCAATCCTCTGAATGTGAGTGGAGGGAGGGCTTAAAGAGCAAATTGAAGTGGTCTTTTAGTAACCCATGGTATGTTTTAAAGGCACATATTGTTAAGCAGAGAGAAAATAGTGTGACTCTCTTGTAATGCTTGAAATAAACTGACTCTGGAGCAAATGGACTGATGCTCTTGAAACTCCTTGTTAATCACCAAGCAGCAAGGGAATAAAGCTTTTGGGCAAGGATAATTGCTCTCTGGCATGTTCTCCGGCCATTTTTCCCCTTCATGAAAATAGTACTTGTTTGCACTCTGGAAATGTGCTTGACTGTGCTATGCTATGATTAGGCAGCTTTCCTTAAATAAATAGGAAACTTTCAAGAATTTTCAAAGTTGTGAATATTTAATATTCCTACTTTAATGTTTTTACATGATTAAGACTTCAGCATTAGAAGCAAAGATGTCTCTTGTCACAAAATCACTTAAATATAAGGGTGAATTTAATAAAAATAGTTGTATCAATGCCCAAAATGGAATATCATCAATCATGTTGAATTTAGTGATTAAGGCCTTATGAGGTGGTTCTTGGTATTTCTTTTTTATGCAAAGCCTCCACACAGCTCTGGACATGATGAAAAATCACTTTGGTCTTGTGTATTTGCTGAATGCCTTCTCCAAGAATCACTGTCAAATGATGTCTAAAAAATAATCAAACTTATCCATTACTTACCATTATAATACTTACATAATTTAAATGAGAGTAATTGAAATGCCTCATTATTATACTGTTTTGCTGTGACAGCCTCCCTGACTTTTACACAACCATGGCTCCAGAGCTGCCATGGACATACAACAATCAGTGATCTGCCTTCCTACATGACTATATAGTGTTGCCTGTGCTCAAGGCAAGACAATTAAAGCTAGTGCAAACTCTAATTTGCTGCCCTTTTTCTTAATTTTTCCAGTCAATAATCACCATGGGGCCTTTGTGTTCTCCATGGTCAGATTTCATGTGTAAGTGCACACATCCAGAGTATATTCTTGGACCCAGATGCTGAAAAGCAGTCAGGGGATTAAAAATTTTGCAAGCAGCAGTGATTCAATTCTGGAAAATACAGGACTTGAAATTGCATTAAATGCTGGAGAGGAAAAAACAATCAAAACACAACAGCGAATTGACCACCTTTCATCAATCAGTGTGTGCAGGGGGAAGCATTCAGATTCACATACTGAATACTTCTTTAAATAATGCTGTTTAAGGCTATTGCTGTACAGGAAGGTGTCCTAATTAGAAGAAATATATCCATGAAGGATAGTGTAGAAAATGACTGAACCAATTCTTGGATTGTTTGCATGCAAATTATATTTTGTTTAAGTGATGAAACATCCTAATTTTTTTGGAAATTCTTAAGAGTGACAGAAAAGCTAGACTTCCAACTTTAACTACATAAATGAGTGTAGAAGGAATATTTTGGGGCTAATATGCCCTGTATAATAAAGGTTCTATATAGTAGAGAAACCTAAAAAAAATTCTGCAGCCAGCTTAATTCTCATAACAAAGATTGTATTTGTTTGGCAGTTTCAGAGCTCATACACAATAAACCTGAAGTTTAAATTTTCTTTTACTAAAAAAAGGTAGCTTTTATTCAAAGTTGCTGCATGTGTTTTAATTTAACTGAACTGAGAAATCACCAAGCACTGACACCATGCGACCTTTGCCTGGCTGAAGGGACTGGGTGGAACTTGTGGCAACAATGAGTGAGGAGAGGTGACTGGAATGAAAAAGGGAAAAAGAGGAACTGTGAGGAGGTAAGGCAAGGTGTTTAAAGTGAAGTGAGCCTGAAAGTGAAGTTGGGCCTGGCAAAGGTATTTTGAGGAGAAAAGTTGTTTTTTTCCCTAAATATTTACATATAATTTTTTGTTTCTCAATAATTAAGTCAGTGTTTAAATTCAGCTTTTGTTATTTGGCAATAAATGAACTCAAGTGCCCTGAACTGAGTCTGTTTTGCCTGCAGCAGTAACTGGTGAGTGATTTCACTGTCTATTTTAACACATAGGTTTTCTCACTCTTGTACTTTCAGTTTTCTCCCCTGTCCCATGGGGAGTGAACCTGCTTCTGGATGGGATTTGTTTGCCAGCCATGTCAACCCACAACCCTCAAACATAGTAAATGTAACTAAATAAAAGTGTAATCCAAATCAAAATGGATGGTGGTTAGTGCTCTGTCCTTGACTCCTCTTTTTTAACTTTGAACTTTCATTGTTCAGATGGCAACTCAGGATTTATTTGGCCTCTAAAAGATAAAACAATCTCATGTTCCCCATCCCTGAGGGAAGCTGTCTTACAGGTCTGATGGCTTCCAGGGCCTGGGCTATTTGTAATTGACAGTGGCCTCCTAAGGTCAAGAAATATAAAAACAGCATTGTTGCATCTGGGACCAAAGTCAAAAACACATTTATACTTCAATTTTGTATAACTGGGAAGATGTTTACTTTTCTAGTGTCTTCATGATCTACAAGACCATAGTAGTATAAATTCTATTTAAGTGAATTAAACTGAATATGATGAGGGAATGGTGTCTGTGTGACCTTTGTTTACCTTCTGATCAAACTTCTGTAAGTTCTGCATTCCTCTGGTTCTCCTGGATGACTACAAACACCATTAGATTGCCTCCAGGAAGATAACTGTCCTTTAGAAAAAACAAGATTAATATTTATAAACGGATGTATTAGATATTCCTGCTTGTAAAGAGTGAAGGGTAATTGCTGACAGGAGCAAGCTTTCAGGAGGTTCCCATATAAGACAGTGGAATTCCATGAGTTGTTGTCTGAGGACACCTGAAAGACTTTATAAAGCTCAGATGCATTGCTGCTCTATGGACTCTGCAGGGATTGCATATTCACTCTCCCACTGTCACTGATTGATAGTGTCTTATTAATCAAGGGGTGTTTGCATGTTTATTAGAAGAAAGGATTCTATTGTGAAATAACTAGAATTTAAGAGATGTTTTTAAGGAGAAATCAGATGCAAAGGAAACACACAGCATTAGAATATTACTAATATGCATTGAATTTTACTAAACCATAAGTAGTTTTTATGTGGAAAATATCCATGATGGCACAGCAGAACTCCATCACGCCTTTCTCAGCTTACATGTGCTACTTTTAGCACTATTATTTGTCTGTAGCTTATTCTGTGAATATTTTTCCTTGTATGCATAAATGCATGTTATATCTTTTCTGTTTTTAATATTCTGTGGTTTTGATTATTTTTTTCTATAAATTGTAGAATTTGTCTTCAACTTTTCTTTGCACTTGTCTAAAAATAGGTTCTGGGCATTAAATATTAGGAATGGAGAAAATATAAGGAATATTTCCAGTGTATCTGTTGTGTGTTCTTCTGTGCTTTGGCATTAGTATTCAGAATTACTACCTAAAAAGTTAAAAATAAGTATTTGGTGTATTTGACCTCTGAAATTCAGATTGATCTCATCTCTTTTGACCTTCAGTGTTATGTGAACTGTATATTTGTATAGGTGAAGCCTTATTGAACAATGGCTTTAGTTCAATGAGCTGAGACAAGTGTTTCTTCTGCATTAGGAATGCACATTTATCTTTAACTCCAGAAAACAGCAGTCTTTCAAATAATGCAAAGAACACTGGGAGTGCTTGCCTGAGTAACCTTTTATTTCTCTCTCTCTTGCATATGATCTGGCCAAATGCAGAGGTACTTTTCTGTTTCTCAAATTGATAGAAAGTTCCTCTTTCTAAACGGAACAGTCTTGGATGCTAAGTGTGTTACATGAGTGAAAAGTATTTTGATGAAAAGTTAATTGCAGATGTGATTTTTTTTTATTATTATTCTTACTGATCTTTTCCATTAAAAGGTAGATTAAAAGTTCATTTTCTTTAAAAAGTAATGCTAGGAGTAATGCAACTTTCACAAAATTGTAGATGTCTAATACAAAGTACTAGTATTTAACATAAAATACTAGTAATATCCTGAAATTAAAACTTCGTGGCACTGCCTTCAGAAATGTTTTTCTAGCAGAAAATCTTTTCTGAGCTGAATTTCTCCATGAAATTAATTAAGCAGAAAGCTGTTTTCCAAGGAGAATTCCTTTGGATCTACAAATATTCAGTATCAATCACATTTCCTTTCCTCTTCCAGCACTTCAATTTAACAGCATTTCATTTAACCGATCACTCAAGTCAAACAATTAGCAAAGGATTCATATAGGTTAAGTATTTATTATAGCACAACAGCAACTGTCAAGCCTGACTTACAAATCTGAAGTAGTGCATAAGAATCCAGGAAGGAGCATTCCCAGCACATTTATACAGCATTTGCACACTTGCATGCACACGGACAAAAAGGGTCTCTACGAGGTATCTGTGAGAAGCTCTCCTCCAATTTAGTGAAATACTCTCTTTGGATGCCTTTGCATCCTTTCAGTGGGTGTTGAGGGGCTTCAGCCCTGCATCCCTCATCGTTTGGTGATCCTCCCTGAGTAGTCCTCTGGCTGCAAGAGGCGACACACTCAGAGGGAGAGGCTGGTGACAATGATCTTCAATTCATGGAGTTTGGAAAAGCTCCCTAGGACTGGAAAAATGTAAAATGCCACAGCTATCTTCAGAAAGGAGAAGGAAGGCGATCCAGGAATCTACAATCTCCTCTGCCTCTGTCATCAAGATTATGGATCCAGCTCTCCCAGAAACTGTCCAGATGCATGGGAAATCAAAAAGTGATTTGGAACACTATGTGTGGACATTCTCCTCTGATCACATACATAGTGCTGGGGATAAGAGGAAACCAATGAGTATTTCTTACCTTGATTCTAGCAAGACCTTTCAGAGTATCCTCAAAGCCAAAGCAGTGAGATGTGGGTAGAAAACTGGCTAGATTCCTGGTTTAAAAGGATGTGACCAGTGATACAAAATCCAGCAGGGGGCTGGTGTGGCTGTGATCCTCAGGGGTGGAGAGGGGGGCTGATAATTTTTTAGTGTCTTAAGGTGATTGCCTGGGTGGTGGGAGGAACTGCACCGCAAGGCTGCAGATAATTCCTGTCTGAACGAGTCAGCAGGTCTCACCTGCAGCAATGAAGTCCAACAATACACTCAGCTGTAGGGCTGAGAGTGTTGCCTGCAGTTTGAGGGAAGTGATTGTTTGAGTCCCATTCTAGCACACTGTGCCCTGCTTCCTGTAGCTGGCTGCGGTCACAGACCATTACAGTGTGAGAAGCTGCTCTGAATACAAATTCAAAGTCATTCAGTGTCTCAGTAATTGCCTTGTTGTCTTTACATGTTCCTGCTGTGCTGATCCTTTCATTCTGCAAAGCCTCTAGGAGGGATTTGTCTCTGAAGATATTTGAGGGAAGATTTATTAGTGGTTTTCATAAGTTTTGCTTGTTGTTCGTCCTGGGCCAGTCTATCTGGTTTTGGTTTTGTTTTCTTTTTTTTGTTTTTTTACACGAAGCCTGCCAGAATTTATTATCCTATCTGTTTTCTCCACTTGGACATGATATGAGCTTCTTGAATTATACTTTGGGTAACTGCTCTTCAGCCCTCTTGACTTGGTTATTTTTAAGTCTTCATTGCTGCCTTTCATCTCCACTTTCCAAGGTGATGCTGCTGGCTCCCTTGTGATTAAACCCTGATCTGCTTTTGGATTGTTTCTCTTGAATCTCAGCTGGCAAGTGATAAATGGACATTGTGCTGCCTGTTTGACAGGAGTTATGAGCTGGAAGGAAACTTTAAAGTTTGTTTCTTTAGCAGTTCTTTGTAGTCCAGGCTATTGAGTCTTTTACAGTAATTTCTCTTTTTTTCTCTCTCTCTGAAATTGTTCTCTTGCCTCTCTTCTGCCTGCTAGCCTCATGAGATTCAGTAATTAATGTTTTATCTCCTCTCAAATATTTTTAATCTGTCCCTTTTAGGGGGTGCAGAGTTTAAACATTTTAAAAAAGTCTGATAGTAATTAATTACCTTAAATGCAGAAATTTTATTTCTAAAAATTTATGAATTAAATTTCTGAGATACATAAAGACAGACTGAGTTTTGCTGCCTATCTTTTCATCTGTCTTACCTTTAACAGTCTCTGTACAGTTAGGTTTTTTCTTTTACCCTGAACCACTGAAAATATAAGGTGATCATCCTAAATTGATGTAATAGAACTAAACAGAATATCACCAGGATTAGAAAGAGCCCAGGCCCTGATTAATATGTTGGAAGATCTTCACCTTATGCTGAGAGTTAAGGAATTGCCATGGGTTTACACTTCAGTAGTACAAGATTTCATGCTGCCATGTGCTGATTAAGAATTAGACAGGGGGGGAAATCCTCTGTTCATCATCCATTACAATGCTGAAAGGCTCAATGTCTCTCCCAGTGGTAATTCTAACACCAGTGGAAGCTGAATCCAGCTCCAGCTAGCAGGGCATGGCATTTCAAATGGCACTAAGCTCCTCCTTCCCTCATGTACAGAGTGTACACAATAACATCAGTCAGTGTTTGTCAAGGTGAAGCAGATCAGATGCAGTATGAGGTGTGCAAGCACGTTGGAATCTCTCGTTCATGGCATGACAGTCTTGTGTCGAGTGTCTCATACCAGCTTGGCAGGTTTCCAAGAACCATTCTTTCAAATCCAACTTTCTCTTCTCGTTTATTCAGAAAAAGAACCCTGGTTTCTACCAGCCTCACTGAAGGTAATAGGTACTTTTCTAATACAGAAGGAATTGAGAGAATGTTCTTCCTCTGAAGTCAAGAACCAATTTTGTCAAGAACATGATTTTTTTCTATTGAGAAAAAAGTTGAGGATTCCAGACTTTGGGAAAGATTCAGGCCTAGGCCTGACTTATGAATTATGCCTGAAAACTTAGGGAAAGATGCTTTCAAACATCTACAGTACCAAAAATGTGGAAAACGGTGGATTTTCATTAAAAGTTGCAATTTAACTATTACACAGGGTTTAAATGTGTTGTTTTATAATCTTATTCCTTCTATATAATAATATTGCAATTATTGTTTATTGGTTTTGTTTTAAGGAACTAATTTTCCTAAATTGAATGAATAGTTAGCTGTGCTGTTATTGGATGTTTAATGTACAAAACACATTAAAATATTAATTAAACCTTGCAAAATCCCTTTGAGGACTGTACACAATCATTATCATTCTTTCACAGATGGTAAATGCAGTTAATATTTCTCCAGTAGTGTTAGAGAACTTTTGTATCCAGGAGTCTGTCCAGTTTTGTTAATTTGTTTTTTCAGCTAAAGCCTATCATTACTGAGATAGCTGTGAAGTGGAAAGAAACATTTGGGATTGTAACAGGGATTTATATCGACATACCTCAAACTTTGTATCACATTTGCCTAATATGTTGCTCTGAATTCAAGACAATTTATTTCAAACTTCAGAGGAGTTTAGTTTTGGTCATGGATGAGCTACTTGCAATCCAATTGCTAGTTTTTTGAAATGGACTGTTGTTTAGCTGTGCAGAATCAAACTGCTTGATACATGATTTAATAAAACAGTAGAGTGGTGGTTGATCCAGTCAGCCATCCTTTGAATTAAAATTGTGGCTTAAAATTGCTTAGAAATAAATATCACAGGGGGGACAAGTTTTAGCATTTAAAATGGAAAATATTATTTGATATGCATTTTTGAAATCCCTAAATGATTTGAAAATTAACTTTAAGTTATGGAATATTCACATGAAAGTTGCCAAGGAATCTATGATCAAGCCATTTACTCTTTAATGTTTAGTAATGCTTTAAATCAGGCTCATCAGAATATTTCTTAAATGTGGACAGGTTTAATTTGGAGATTGATTTACATTGATCCCGATTCTATTTTCATATTATCGTGATGTGCAACTAATAGAGGTGCATCTTACTTTATATGTTACTAATAAATACAGTAAACCAGCCATCATAAAGCAGCAGTATATAAGCATATACTTCTTGTCCAGGAATTGTAAGTTTTTATGGGACTTAGTCCTTTAATCTACTGTGTGGCTTTCTGTGAGCGTTAAATATAGAGTACTTAATGTTAGAAATGAGACGCTTGACATGGCCAATATATCAAGCAGCAATTCAGTTTAATGATTAATTAATTAACATGGTAAAGTGTAAGCAAAGACAGTGTGCTGGGTACAGTGGTAGGGGTTTTCCCTTCCGACTGCACACCGATTGCTGGACTTGCTGGGACTTTATTTGCTATATTCATACATATTCATAAGCAGTTTCCATTTCTAGTTTTAATGTCACAATTCAATACTTAACAGTCATAAATTCATATTTTGTCCTGTACAATTCTAAAGGTTATTGTGATCTATTTTGATATTTCAATACTCCAGTATGTACATCCAGGATATGTTTTTCAGATGGTGGGGTCCTGCTTCCAGATGTGGGGTTCAGTTTCTATTTTCCAGGTCCATCAAACTTTGATAATCATGTTCAGTTTTCCTTTTTCAGGAACCATAAATCAGCGAACTGAAGTCTTTATTTCGTGTTCAGGATGTTTTCCCACCTTCTGTGAAAGGCCTGGGCCCCCTTCTTATTTCCTTCTTTTGTCTAAAAGGCTTTTTACATTCTAAAACTACAGTTAAAATTCTTTAATACAAAGCAAGCTTCTAAAGTTATAATTATAAGACACTTATTACGGAGTAGCTTGAGACTTATAATAGGTAATTGCAAGCAAAAGATTTATTCAAAAACTTCCTTCCATGCTTTCCTCGGTTGTTTATTAGAACTTATCTTTATATGTTCCACAATTACAATTACACAGATTTTCTTCATTTCCCTGACACGAAAAATAACTTTGTATTTCACACTAAGTAACTAGGTACTAGTAACTAGTACTAGTACTAGTACCTGTTAAGTTGCTCTGTACCTGTTGGGAAGAAGGAAGGTATCTTATAACTAGAGCTTTGCACATTGTCTAAAGGTGCTCAGCATCACTGAAAACCCAAGGTATTGTTTTATTTTAATTCCTGCAGTTTGGGTCCTTTAGCTGTGTTTGAGTGGTGTGCAGTAAGAGCTGCCCCAGGTGAGCTGCTGCTCACGGATTGTGTCACATCTGCTCACCTCGTGCTGTCCCTGTCCTGGCAGTGAGCACGAGGAGCAGGGTGGGCTCTGGCTCTGTTACCTCTGCTCAGACACACTGGAAGTGCCTCTCAGATCTTGTATTTCATTGTGGTTGCTTCTGCAAGGGGGAACAAAAGGAAACAAAGCATGCTGTCAAATGCATCCTGCTCTCAATGGGCAGGTGCTCACTCGGTGTTATGAAAAGGTGTCCTTTTTTGGAAGGGACTCTGGGCTGCTCTGAAGTGTCAGGGGTAAGTGGAAAATCGATGGGTACAGGCTGCTCTCTGAAGGCACTCATCTCTCTCAGTTGTACGGGCTGTGAGCATGGCATGGAGGAGCATCCATCCTGTTAAATACAGACTGACAGTGGTAGCAAGGTTACTGGAGTTGATTTGCTACCAGATACATCAAAGTTCATGCACATTTGCTTGCGCCATGCTTTTGTATTGCAAGTATTCCACTGGGAAATGTTGGATAAAATTGGTATTGGATAGTTTGATGTGATAAATTAAAACAAGGAACTGCAGAATTACTCTGCCATGAGCTACAGTGACTGGTGTGATTTTTAAATCTTTCCTTCACAGTGTGTTCATCACCTTTCTCCAGTAAAATTTTACTGTATAATCAGCTATCACTCCCCTGACAAGTATTAGTCTGTTAGAAACTTATCATAGGCTCACAAGTGCCAGAATTCAACCTCACATTTCTGTTACTGAAACAACCAGACACTTGGCTTCAGTGGCTGAAATATTGTATAACACATTATTCTTACCTACAGCTTGGCATGGAAATTTTTTTTAATTATTCAGTTTCAAATCAACCTGTAGTTGTAAATATGATTCTTGATGATGTTTCCTGACTTTGGCTTTTTTGTTTAACCGTAATAACAGAATAATCAGATACTGTGCTGCTCAATCCTAATGCTAAGGGAATGTACTCTGTTTTGTCTCATGCCAGAAAACAGCCTGGACAAGGTAAAATAAGGTAATTTAAGAAAAAAAAAAGCTTAACCAGTTGTATAATTCATTATACTAGTGTATGTTAATATTTTGGGAAAATGCCAATCATTAATTGTATGAAGCTTACTTTGCATAATCTATTGTGTGTGTAAGACTTACATATAAGACATACTTAAAGAAGGTTCTTCTACAGTTTCCTTTCTAAGCCCTTTAGAAATAGTAAAGCAAAGATGTTAGTCTGGTTTAGTTATGGCTTAAGTAAAGAAAAAATTGAGCACTTTTCTGCTCTTTTTTAAAACTTAAGGGTTTTTAGGGTGGCTGTCAAACCTTGTTTTATGTATTTTTAGATCTCTCTACTTATGTCCTAAACTGTGTTATTTAAAAGCAACCAAAGCATTTTGGGATTTAATTGTATTTTGATTTGTAATGTATACAATGGCATGGTACTTCGCAGTAATGTTCTTGCTTTATTTGCTGATTATTGCAACTAATGAAAGTCTACATTCAAAATGGAAGAAAGAACTAAATTATTAAATTTTCATTAGCATTTTACACAGCTCCATGATGTGAGACTTGGCTCTTTGGACTAAAATTAGAATATAGAACTAAAAGAGAGATTAATTTCTTTAGGGTCACGGAGCAGTGTGTGCCTAGAGAGCCATAGCACAGACCTCTATAATGGCTTTTTGGGCAGAGCCTAATAAAGGAAGAAATTGCAGCGAGGCTCTTATGCCAAAAGCCTCCAGTTTCCTGAGTATAAATGGGTTTTATGTATTTAGCTACGGCAGCAGAAATATTCAAGTAGGAGTTTACATTTCTGCGAACAAAGGCTTTGAGTCTGTGTGGGGCCTGTTCCTTGGCTTTGAATGTCAGTGGGTTTCCATGTCTGAGGGCTGTTTATAAATGCAAGATGTAACTTCTCTCTGAAAAAGCTGCCACCGACCTCTTTAGGACTATATTGGCTTTATTTATTTATCAAGAGACTTGCTTGGTGATTACAAGGAAATGAAAAATTAAGCTACTTCCTCCAACAGAGCAGTGATGTACTGCAGTTTCCTCTCTTCCACAAGGCTCTTTGCCATTCTGGTTTAGTTACCTTACTTTAATTTTCTGTACTGTAAAATTAAAAGAGAGCATTACTTCAACAGTCAGCAGGATTCTTATAGAACACTTTATAAATCTGTAGGGGGGTGTAAGCTCAGAGCAACGATAATTTTGTTGGCTATTTAACTCAGCAAATTAGCTTTAGTGCATAAATCCATAGGGGTATATACCCCTTGTCACAAGGTGGATTTGAAGAAACAAGACCTTAGTATGGTGATTTATTGAATATAACCACTTTCCATAGTGCATGGGAAAGCTGCAGTGCTGAAATCCCTTTAGAGCAGTTCTTCTACATTCCTGCTCATTACAAATAATTATAAAACAGATCCATCAGGTCCATTTTAAAATATCAGCATCTGCTATCAAAAGTGTTTACAGTAATTTAACACTTCACTATGTTTAAATAATTGAATGTGCAACAGAAAGAATTGCATTCATATTCACTCACAGAGAATTGCAATAGAAATAATGCACAATGAAATTAGGGGAAAAATTATGATGTACTGAAGGAAGAAATAAAATCTTTGTTGGATACCTAAAAAATGAGATTATCCTCCTATCTGGCAATATCAGTCAGTTACAGCATTTCTGTGCTATGTTTCTGGACTAGACGAGCAAATAAAACTTTATTTGCATACCAGTAACTTTAATAAAATTCTTATTTTAGAGAAAATACACTTTTTTGAAAATAAATTTGTTTGCTTTGATCAGTAGCTTAATGATAGCTGGTTTTAATTTGGTAAATTGGCATCAGACAAGTGGAATCACAAGCATCATTCTCTAGCTGTAATCTGATTTGATGTTATCCTTATTTCAGTCGGGAGCTGGGCAGTGGTGGTGCAGCCATATGGAAGGTTTCACAGCATTTAAGCCAGTCAGCTCTGAAACAATCTCTTTCTTTCCTCCTGCACTGCTCCTCTCTATTATTCCACAGGGAAATGGTTCAGAGAGCTTAACTGGTTGATAAATATTTATTCTGGTTTTGGTTTGGGTTTTATTTTGCATTGGTTTTATTATGGCTTAACTTAGAATCTCCTTTTTATGAACTGAGATAAATGTGCTAGTGCATTCTCAAAGCAAAGAGATAGGACAGTGCAACGTTTGAAAGGTAGGAATTGCAAAAACTGTCCTGGCTTCCTTTCTTTAAAGCCAGGGTTTAAAGATAAAACTGTTGTGAAACTGCATGCCAAGTTTAAAATTCCTCAGCCTGTCAGTTTACTTCCCACAAAAAGATGTACAGAATGTATCTTACTCAGAATGAAAGCTGTAGATTAAGAGAATATTTTCTTGACTTTTGCTGTTGCAAGAGGTGCTCACTAATATCTACTTTGAAGTCAATGCATGACTTGTTTACTCTTAATTCCTTGGATCATGGGGACAAGCTGTCCACATCGGTGTGCTTTATCAGTCTTTATTTTTCCTCTTAAATATATTTTAGCAAATACTTGTTAGAATATAATCAGTACTGGTAGCCACTATATCACCATATAGTGCACAGAATAATAATATAAATGCTTTGGTATTTTCAGAGATTTTAATGCTTTATGCATGTTGGCAATAGGCTGAAATTTTCATGTTTTATATCACTGCAGTTATTTTGTAGATTCACAGATTGTGTGGCTAAACTGAAATGTTATGTTAACATGGTCTGACTCTGTGTATACTGTGGATAAGAGAACTTTATTTAGTAACTTACTGGTGAACCCATCTTTCACTGGACCCATTGTTTGGGTTTAAGGAGGTATATTTCTCACGTGTATAGGTATGGGTACCCCTAAAACCTTACTAGAAAACTGGATGGCTAATTTTTTCTGTTAAAAACCAATGGATTAAACTATTTCTTGGAAGCTACTGTGATTTTTATGTAATGCTTCATTTTCTCAAAACATTATTCAGGATTAAACCAGATGCCATCCAAGTTATGAATGAATTTTAATGCTTGTAAGGAGCATTATCAATGTACTCTCAGGTACACATTATCTGTTCAGAAAATGCTTCATAATGTTCATCAGTATAAACTCTGATTGCTCATGTAAGAGGAAAATTACTATTCCCAAATTATTTTTTTATTACTCTCAAAATCTTCTGAAGCTGTTTGGGTACTGTTGTGATTCTTTTGGCTGCCTCTGTTTATTGTGCTCTTTCCCCCTGGTTATATCAATCCTTTTTCTAAGCAGTTGAGTTGGTGCTCCATGCTCTCTGATCAGCAGTTCTAGATAAGATGTTCAGGGGAAGCTGATAGCAATGAGCCTCTGGCTGCTCTTCTGGAACTGACAGAAGCACAAGCCTGCAGCAGAGGTGGGCACAGGCTAACCCACACCAGCTCCCCAATGTCTCAGGAGGAGTTATGTCCTGAGGAAGGGCCTGTGGAGCAGGTCAGGATGATAACTCTGTCACACGAGGCATCAGAGGCAGATAGAACTCAGCCAGGGTGAAGAAAAGGATGGAGGTATTTCCTGGAGAATGTCTCTCACAGGAGGGAGTCATTCCTCTGCAAACCTGACTGTGTCTTGAGAGGTTGGTTGCTCATCAGCTGCATGGATCCAAGAGGCTGCAGAGTCTCCAAACGTGTCTGACCCTCTGGCTGCTCCTCCTTGCTCAGTCATTTGGGACTAATCAATGGGGAGTTCCTGGGTATCTGAAGAGTGACTGCAGACTTCTGGTCAGCATGAAGGGCATGGTGCCTGCAGGGTGCTCTCTTCTCTCCTGCTGGTGAAGAGGAGAAGCTCAAACAGGACTGGGGAAATTTCCGTATCAACATCTGACTGTGGATCTGGTGTTACAGCTGGGGATTTTGGCTTTTTTCGCTGTGGGGAACCTGTTTGAGGAACAATGCCTGCTTCACAGGACTCTCAAAGTGGATAAAGAACATCTCTGGCAACAGGTGTCTAACCTTGTGATGAGGGCTGTAACCTCATTGAGGCAGGGAAGGGGTGCAATAAGCTGAAGAGAAGGGCAGGAACAGGGGAAAATGAAGTTTTTAAAAAATACTTCTGTGATGAGATCTCTCTCATCATCCTTATGTAAAAACGAGTACACAAATGCACATGAAATGGGGAATGTGGACTTGGGGGTCCCTGCAGAGTTGCAAAGCTGTATCTCACTGAGAGTCCAGCAACGGGGACTGCCTGAGTGCCTGGGGAGCTGGAGGAAACACAGACCCAGAAGGTGGGGAAGAGAGGCTGTGTCCTATGCAAAAAGGGGCTGGAGAAAACCCTGGGAATTAGATCAGTCAGTGTGTCATTGCTGTATTTTCAAAAACTGAAATAGAACATTATCATTCGGTGCATTAATAAATTTAACCTTGTGAACTGTTCTGAGAGCCAAGGTTGCCAGTTCATCTTTGGATTGTGTAGGCAACATAATCTCTGTATGTAACTTGGGGAGGTTTTGACACTGGTGTGAATTGGAAGTTTCTTTATATGCATGTTCCTCTGCTGAGATTCACTCTATGAGTGGTGGACTGGAACTTTAGAAATTATTTTTTTATTTACTCCACTAGGAATTGAATTGATGCTACTGACATATTGCATATTGGCTACCCAATAGACACAAGAGGTTGAGATGAGAATGATTTTCTAGTCTAACTGCTTGGGATTTTTAAAAAAGAAATAACCTAGAGGTGAGACACCTCACTGTATTTCCCAGTTACCTGCTGTTTTCTAAAAGACTTACGATCTCCATTATGAATGCTTTATTGCTTGATGACTCTGGTCACATACAAGAAACATAAAATTTACAAGCTTTTCTGGTTTTCTAATTCTCATTAAACTAGTAACTTTCTAATAGGCCATTCCTGACTTTCTTCTCAGTAATATCTGTTGCAATGACCAGTGCAACACTAAGAACAGAAACAATTAATATTTCAAAAAATCAAACTCTAGCCTATAGAGTTTGATCCTATAAATCAATAACTCTCTGTTGGGTAACTTGCTAAGGCTGGGACATTTTTATGAGCAAATATCAACATCTATGGCATATTAACATTTTATAAAAGCAAGGCAATAAAAATAAATAGGTAAAATTCTTTCATGTTTTCTCTAGCAGGATCTTCAGAAAGCTGTAACATTTGGGTTTATCTTAAGATTAAATGATAGAACACAAACATGGCAAAAAGAGCCTGACCTGTAAGGTCTTTGAACATGTTTCAGTAATGATATACTATCAATTTTTGCTATTTATTCCTTGCCAGGAGCATAGAGGCACTATTAAAAATATGTTTTTGTAAGTATTTTACTTTGATTCTGCTTGTTATATCCTCCTCTATTTATCCTGGTGTAGATATTTCATTTTTCTTTTACTTGTATACTTAGTAAGTTTTTTTTATAAATTGCATTTTTAACTGGTATCCTTGTAGCCCCAAAGTGTAGATGAAACTCATTACAAATTACACAGGGAGTTAAGGACCTATGCATGATAAGAGTTGCATGCCTTTGAATTGAAAATAATCATGTAGGTAAGGCTTAAATTCTGGACACTTGGAAGTGCTCACTATGTATTATTTGCGATACCATGGCTATAGTGCTTTAATTTCACTTGCATGAGAAGTCTGATTGGAAGGAAGAACTTCCTGCCACTTCTCTGTGCCTGCTGCCACTCACTTGTCCTGTCTGAACCCTGCAGGCTCATTTTTGATGTAATCACTATCCTTTTGGTAAGATGGGCTAAATTTAAATTAGAGTGCTGGGTCAGCTTGCACAACCTGCTTGGTGAAAAATGCTGCACAACGAGGCCCAAAGATTTTCAGGAGGCAAATAAAGACCCAAAGCAAAAAGTAGCTTAGCAGAATAAGGTCCATTTTATGATTATTTAGGGATATTTACTAGATCACTTGTAATTTAAAACATACTGTATATTGCTAGTTTAAAGTTTGGAGAGCTTCTTAGATTTTCCTTCAGTTTTGGAAGATTTTTCAGTTCTATGGTTTTGGTTTTCATTGGCTTTTTTATGTTAATCTAGGGAAGCAAGTGAGAGCAGAGACACTGGTAACCTTTGTGTTATAATCTGTTTAGAGTTTTACTACAAGACTGTACTCTATTTAAATGTGAAATGAAAATTTCCCAGTGGATTTGGACACGTATTTCATGTGTTTAGGTTTGCAAAGGTGACCTCTTCTGCATAATTTTTCGATTATGTTCGTTTTCTCAGCTAATAACCATTAAATCCACCCTTTATGTCTGGGCTAAAGTCAGCCTCTAGCACCAGGCAATTAAAGACTTGAAGAAATTGTTGGCCTCCACTGCTTTAGTTTACAATCCTAGATTCTCATAACTGTAGCCATGAATGTTTCTCATTCTCATCGTGGCTGTATTTGAGCCCTGTACCTGTAGAATTGCTTGTTTCTTTAATTACTCAGCCTGGAAAAGTCAATTCTAAAACCAAATATGTTGAACTTTACAAGTACATCTTCTAACGATTTTTTTTTCACCTAAAATGCTAATACAAGTTAGATTTTAAATTGGTTTGACCTTAAAAGTATATTTTGTTTTGAAAAACATACACTAAGGGCTGACATGACATAACCTTTTTAGCAATTAATGATGCTAATTAATGGACAAATATATATTCAGTTGGTGAATCTGAAGATTATGTAATTTATTTCATTTTAAAAGAGATAATTCAAGAAAATATAATTAGTACTGGTGAGTTAAATATCAAGGGATAATATACTAATGGTGGAATTAGCAGTTCTACCATCTTTTTCCAGGAGTATATATTTCCTTAAACTTTTACATATTCTTTTTTTTTTTTTATGCTTAGCCCCATATTTACAAATCCTTCTACTTCTTAAAATATTCACCAACTAATATTTAGATTTAACCTGGTTATTTTTTTTGTGTTGCTTCATAGTCCTATCTAAATACATTTTTAGGGCTGTTTGCATTTTCTTCATTAGCATAATGCATAATAAATATGTAATAAAACTGGTTGTTGTTCTAATGCATTCCTAACTCCTATTTACATTATATTGACTGCACTGATTAATCTCCAGCTTTCTTTCACGTGTTCTGTTGATGTACTATTAGTTGTTAAATATGTAGATGTATGCTATATATGCAAAACTCTTTTGCATCTTTAGTCTAATGCTTTATCAGAGTTTCTAAGAATAGTCACACATGACACATTATTTTTGTCATTATTTTGGCCAGATTATTGCATGGATATATCTCCCCATAATCGAATAATTAAAAAAAAAAAAAAAGGCAAGGGAGTGGAGTTCACAGAAAAGCATGAAACTACTAAGGCATTAAAATGATTCGTGCTTTGTTTAGACTGGAATTCCTATGTAATCTGAAGGGTGATTATATTCAGAATGTCCCAAAATTCTATCAGATCTAGAAATTCTTGAAAAGATTAAATTACCATTTCTTAACCCTTCATCCTTGAGTCCAGGCAGACTCAACAAGTTTCTGCCATAGTACACATACACAAACTACTACAATGCTTATTTAGGTTCTATGTATATTGCAGTGGACTAGAGATTAGTGCATTTAAATCATTAAAAACATAAACTTGTTTTGAATTATGTAATAAAACCATACATGAAAATGTTGTGCTTCTAAATTTCTCCTATACTGGATCACAAAGCATTCCTGGAATAAACTCTGTGTACTGATATTTTGCTATCCATTTGTTTCTGTGAGTGAAGACAATGAAGACAATTAATAATTCTGAACTGAAAAAAAAATGAGAGAATTTTTTTATAGAGAAGTCAGAAACATGTCTAATAAACAAGGTGTTACTGTAATACTGATTTCAGGTATCCCATGTACGCCCTTCTTTCACAATTTGCCCTTGTGATACAGTACTAAGAGGAATTTCCCTTTTCAGAGCACACAGTAAAGCATTATAGTGCTGCTTTTATGCTGACCACTACATTGTAATTGTTGTAATGTTTTAAAACTTACAGTTTTCCTTCTATATATTAAATAAGTTTAATGCATTGTGTTTCACCTTTTAAATTTTCTGTATTTCTTTTAATATTGTTTGATACACACATAATACACCATTTAGCACCCCAGTCACACCTGGCTGATGATGTTGCATGTTTACAGCTATTCTGTCTTGTAGGGGGCTGTTGAAGTAAATATTACAGGTGTGATGTCCTCAAATCCAGTCTGATTCCACCAAGCTGTAGCATTTTAACCTCTCTTTGGGCTCTCACGTGCTGCTCCTCACCCATCAGTGTCACACACACCTCTGAGGTTTGCATTGGCTAGAAAAGGCAAGACACCTTTCTGCTGCATATTGTCTTGGTTTGGAAAGACAGGTGTCTGCTAAAGCCTCCCTTGAAGATATAAACCTATAATTCTGAAATTAAGGGGCTCTCAGGCAAAGATATGGGAATAGGATTAACAGTTCTTTACTAGGGAGATTAAAATAAAAATGTAGTGTACAAAAACCAACCAAATAAAAAGAAAAGACTGACAGAGTCAGAATACAGCTTGACACCCTCTGGGTCAGGGTGTTGATAGCAGTCTAATTAAATCATGGCTGTAGTCCTCCTGGAGTGACAGATGTGGTTTTTGCCTTTCTCTGCTTCTCCAACACTAGCCATGTATAAAATTGTTGAAATGTAAATGGAAGCTTACACTTATGCAAAAGCTGAGCAGGTGTTTCCAGCTTCAGAGTAGGGGCTTAAGAAGTTCTGACTGTTGAGCTTGAGCAGTTCTCTTCCTCAGATAATCAGATTTAAGAGTTTTTTCTTAAATTACATGGCAGGTAGTTTTTTAAAAATAACTTCCTGGAAAATAGAAAATACCTAGTAACCCTTCAGTCAAGATAGGAAGTGCACAGTAACCCCTCAGTCAAGGCTTGCATTTTGAAAAAGTATTGGCATGACACATTTTAGACTGCTTTTCCTCATGATCAGCCTAAGGAAAAAAGATCAGCACATTAATCTATTTGCTTCATTTCTTGTGAAATAATCTCTCAAATGTTAAAAATCTGAACTCTACAATATTTATAAGGTTTCTTCTAAACTGTTTCTTTAGCATTTCAATGCAGGAATAATCACAATATATATAAATTATTAAAATTAGAGTTTCAACTTTTTTCAAAATGTATATGTATTTTTTTCAGACTTGCTTTTAAAATGGAAATAGCCTTTTTACAGCTGCTACAGTTACCATCCTCATTTGTCATTTTTATGCTGTTTATGTGTCATGCACATAGAAGCCTATATTATCCAGGTAACTGGTCTTCGTGTAGGTGTAGCCACTTCACACAGGCAGTGAAAAAATTCAAGATGTGTTGCCATAAGACTCATCAGGAAATCTCTTCTTTGAATTTAAAACACATGAAATAAATTTGCTGTCAGTGAGGCGTTTTTTTCATGAAATTTCCAATATGTAGCTGAACCTTAATAGCTATGAAATTTCCCAATCTCTCATAATGATAATGAAAATTTCTCTGATTTTTTTTTTAGCTGAAGTGAATCAAACTTGCATGCTCTGTGGAGGTATGGTCTGTTGAATATAAAAAGTATTGTGTTGTAGCTGCAGACAGTACTCTGGCCTAAATTAATGGACAGCAGAAGTTATTGTTGAAGCTGCTATTATACACAATAAATTTTGTATTTTTTTGAAGATATATAGAACTAACTTTACACCTGACCTTGACCTAAACTTCAGGAATTTTACTGGTTAGAACTTTACCTTTGTTCCTTAAAACTTCTGCTACATTTTTTAATAAATCATAACAAAGCCAAGAACAGCTTAGTTTCAATTTACAGCCAAATTAGTCCATCTTGGACATTTTCCTGTTTAGGTTTCACTCTTTTTTTCCCATTTTGCTTTTCTCAAGTTTCATTAAAAGTTTTCCATAAGGTTCTAGAGGGGAAAAGTACCAGCTGCCTGTAGTGTCATTGAGCATTCTGTTTTGTTGGTTTGGGACTGCAGTAACCTCGGGTGATTTTAGCTTTTAGCTTTAGCTCGATGTCAGAAATAGCACATTCCAGATTGGAATAAGAGCCAGGTACAGACACTCTAGCAGCAGAATCCCTGTTCTTCCCAGTACTATTTCAAAACAATGTTGTGTTTCCCAATGTTTTGGATTTTTTGATAGAAAAAGAACTTTGAGTTCTTTGAAGAACTATTATCTTCTCTTACAAAGTATGGAATCACCCATCCAGTATGAGCACATCTCTTTCCATTGCCTGTTCAGAATTGGCTGTTTAGATTTCAGTTGCCCTTTTCCATTTACCTTATATAGTTTTACCTTTATGAAAGATTTTACAGTGAAATAAAAGTAATGAATTTATCTCCATATAAAGTTATAAAATCTTTAGTTACTGGATTTCAGTCTCTAATTTTCTTTTTAATAGTTGCCTGTGCAGTTTCTCCAGACTAAATATTTATAAAAGCTAAGTGGAAAAGGTACAATATTTTGAAATATCATCCCATTTGCTCTCTCAAATATTAGGCTGATTGAAAATATCTCAAATACTCTTAGCAAAATTACAGTTTTGGTGACTGCTAATATTACCATTTTTTGAACTCCATTCCTTATTCAGACACTGTAACTCCCTTGATCTGTCTTCATTATCAGGACTCTTCAGCAGGAACTAGGTGACAGGGTATATTTTAGTTTTCTTTCCAAAATACCAAACTGTAGCTTTCTGTAGTGTATTTCAGTTTTGTGAGTATATTAACTGTTGACTGTTATTTGTTATTTCAGCAAATTGATGAAAGCCATGCTCACTCCTACCCAATGACAAAAATATTAGTATAAAACCTGATATGATAAAAATATATCATACCCAGAATTTTAAACCAGTGTTTTATTCCTTTGCTATTTTGACTTTACTTCTTTCTGTCTTTATCTTTGCTGCTAAGACACTTTAGAAATAGCTTCAGGTGGAAAGGTTGTGGTGTTGCAAAATCAATGTTTAATATTGTAAGGAACCTGAAAAAGAATAAGCAACACTTTTACTGTTCAGAAGAGGAATTAAGTCTGATTTTGCAGGTTTGAAAACCAGAGATAGCATCAAGTTCACTTAACCAGGATAGTGCTGGCATTTTAGTCCAAGGCTCCTTCACACTCATGCATCAAATCAGAACAGACATTCAGACAGATTAAAGATATGCTCTGCCACCAAATATTTTAATACCTGACACACTTGAATTCTGCAGCACTTTAATTCCATAAATCCTGACCTGTCTCTGTAATTCTAAAAGGCAAACACAAATGTGTTAATCTTCTGAGAACATTTGCTTCATGCTGTTGTTGTGACCTTATTTAATACAGCCTGCAAAGGTCAGCATTTTCAATGTACTCTGTAGGTTTTAACCACTAGGTTTAAAACATTTACTTTCCTAAGAAAATCTCTGTTTAAAAACTAAAAACATGTTTCTCTGAGATTTTCATAGTAGCTATTCATATCTACAGAAAAAAAGAAAAAACAGTGCCACTATCTGTGTAGAGTGGACTGTCTTCCAGGCTTCTGCTCTCACTAAATTGTCTGTGTGTAATTTGTACCTTTTTCTAGCAGTTAATTTTGTGAAATGTGAATTTTATTCAGCAAAATAATGGACTGTGATCACGATGCCTATTCATGTAGGCCATTGAATAGCCTTTGAAAAAATTTGACCTTCACTTTCACTTTATTTTTAAAATAAAGTTTTTTAAATAATCAGTTTTAATTTCCACATCCCAGTATTTACAGTTCTGCAGTATTTCATACATTGATTTTTGTCTATCTGCAAGTCCAGGGCTATTCCTTGAGATTACTTGCAAAGATTGCTTTCATTTTGAATTTAACATGCAATTTACTGGTGGAATGGGGAAAAAAAAAAAACCCAACAAAATGCACAAAAAAAAACAGGGCAGAAAATAATTACAAGTTTTAAAAAGAAGCAAAAAAGGTCAATAATTGTGAGTAGACAGTGCAGTTACTGGCTGACCTTTCAGAGACTGTGGAGTTTATTGCTTCAAGGTCTTAGTTGCAGCAGTGTCAGTAGAGTAAACTGTGACTACTTCTATTGTTCCTGCTATTATCATACCATTAGTATGAACATGGATTGCAGGAAAATGTCATTTTGAGGCCAAGTGGAGACTGAGGGAGAAGTGTGTATACATTTAAGCAAAACACCTTATAATCCTCCCTGATAATCTTGCTTGTTTTTTGGTTTTTGAATAAGAATGAACTATCTATAGGCTCGTGTTTTCACAGTCAGGGAATTAAGTCACCAGTAAGAACAAATCTCAGACAGGCCTTATGATTCTGTTATAGCTTAATGTCTGTAAATGGACTTGTTAAATGGCCAAAAGTCTGTATTTGGAGTATAAATTACCAAGTTTAAAATTTTCCCCCCCCTTTTTTTTTTTCCTTCGTTATGGGGGCAACATTTTCAAGACACTTTTTATTCCTAGGTTTCTAATGCATCCATTTGGGAATGAAATCTTACTTGCTTTTCTTGCTTTTTAAGAGTAGGCCATTTCATTTTTACTAGCACAGTCTCATGCACTTTCAATTGCAAATTTAGGTTCATCCAAATAAAAATGAGATCAAAATATATACTGTGGGTTTTATGAAAGCTCTTTCAAAATGTTTTGGTAAGCCTTGTTGGGCAGATTACCACAGATTTTTTAACATGCTTTGAAAAGTTCACCCTTGTCCTTGAGGCTAAAAGGTAAAATAAATAAAAGTTACATCTGAGTTGTGGCTGCACTTTATAAATGCTTTTCTGTGCCCTCATCTTAGATCCTGTGGCTGAGGCTGGTGCCACGCTAGGAGTGGACATATGACTATGGAAATATCTCCTGTGATGAATTTACATTGTTCAAAGTAATGATTTATGTTTCTGTTAGATTTCTGTCTTCCCTCAGGAATCTGAGAGCTTCTGCTTTCTAAACTAATACACTTGGAAATAACAGTAGAACGTGTAATAGGTATTAATGTTGTATTAATATCATTGAAAAGCCTTTAAACAAACCCAAATCCTACTCTGATTGAAGAAATAACAACAGCCTTTATTTATAGGGGAAAAAAACCCACAAAAATCTCTGAAAATTCAAATCAGCTTTGAGAATCTCAATTTTTTTTGTAGAAGGGAAGGCACTTCTTTTTTTTTCTTTTTTTTTCTTTTTTTTTTAAGCAGAGTTTTTAAAATCTTATTTGGGATAGCAGCAGGTAATATAGAAGTATTGTGATTTTCTACTCCTATTGTTATAGAAGCAAGCAATATTAGGTGATGTATTGATTTAGCAATTAGTTTTCTATGTTTTCTGCTTTGTGGCTTTGTGATTCAGTGAAAATCCTAGCTGCTTCTATTGAGGACAAAGGATTTCTTGAATTTTTAGGGCTCAAGTCTTATCTTGCTTCTCAGAACTGTGTAAAGTATGTTTCAGGATTTGTCTCTCAATCTAAAGAAACCAGAGCAGCAATTTATGTACAGAAATACAATCTTTCTGGCAGTACAGCAGACATTTTACGCTCTCACCTTTCAAATTTATTTTGCTACCAGTTTGATACGAAGAGTAAACACAAATAGTAAAAGTATTTGACACAAATAGTCTCAGAACTGTTAGTTGGCCAGAGCTTGAAGAAAGTAAAATATTATTTAAAAGGAACAGTTATATTAGTAGCCATGTATTTCAAAATTTTAGGAAAGATTTCCATAAACATCTATAACTTGTGCTCTGTGTGTGGCTTTGTAGAGATAATGTAACACTGTAGGAAAATGCTGGATTTTGTTTGTGTTGCTGGACCTGTATTTTTTGGTAAGGAACTTTTTTATGTGTTTTTATCATCCTCATTTTCACTCTTCCCTTAATGTTAGCAGAGATTTGATCATTGACCAAACATATGGGCGCAAGAAGGAAACTACCTGTGAACTAAAAGACTTATAAAAATGGGCTTCTGGATCACTTTTTGAAGAGTTTAACATATTTAGAAAGCAGTTACTTTGAGAACACTTCAGGTTTATCGTGGTCATCTCTAACTCTGTCAAACTTGGAGATATGTTCATCAGAAAATAAATAATATTTGCTAATAAAAATCAAGCTGCAGTGAACTTTTATCAGGCAAACTGCTTCTCAAAATAAATATATAATAACCCTTTGAAGGCAACTGCACTTAAACAGCAATGGATTTGGGTTATATTTCATTATTTGAATGTTCTAGGGTGAACTCAGATTCTTTCTGCTCTTTCGGTACTTTTTACCTTTTCTAGACGAACAGAATCTTATTTACCATTAAAATTCATGGTCAAAATTGAGCTCTTGTAGTGTCTCCTTAAACTCAGACAGGCATTTTGGCCCCTATATCAAAATAAGAGTTTTGTTTTATTTGTCTGTATTTTTAGAATTTGACTGGAGATCTTGCCTGGACAGACTAATCTCTCTAAATGGTCAGGGGTGAATATATTTTCAGGAGTAGCACATATAGTTAGTCTTGCAGGGTAATTTTTTTCTTTGATGATAAAGTTTGCTTGAAGAAGCCTTATGTCTTAATAAGTAATCCCATGGATTGCAAAAGGTATCAAGAGGAGTTGTCTGAACTATATGGTTCATGTGTCACATTTCAGTTTAAGTCACTGTTTTCTTTTGAAAGATATTAATCTCTCAGCATAAAGTTTTGTACTGAAAAAGTTTCCTCTCAATAACTGGAACACTCATCTTGGAAGCTTCTCCAGAACTTTTGTGTAACAATATCTTATTAAAGAACTGGGATGATTTCCAGACCTTTCAAAGTCTTTCAGGTTCTTTATTGATAAACATGTTAATATAATTTCTGCTAACCTTATAATGCTTCCCATTTTAAACTCGCTTTTGACTTGTAATCTATTTTTTTTTCATTCTTTTTTATTCTTTTTGGTCCTACTCTGGATAGTCTTTTACGAGAAAACTGATGACACTTTTCTGAAAGAATTGCCTCTGAGTTGAATTTCAGAAGATGCTTTGGTCTGGGAAAAAAAAAAATCCTGGATAATTTTCTCAAAACTAGTATTGGAAAAATGGCATAGTCTACATATCCTGACTTATTTTTTTAAAAAATCTTTTCTATTTTCCAATATTGTAAGATTAGTTTTTAAGAGATGTATATTGATTTGAAAGATATTTTTGCCTCACAAATGAAAGTAGACATATTTACAAAGAAATTGTGAACTTTCTTGCAAAAAAATGTTTGAATTTCAGTTTATTTACTGTCTAGCTACTAGGATTTCAAATAGCCATCAGACTCAGCAAGTGGTAAAGATATTACAGCAGACTAGGGTTCAAAAGAAGAAATTATGAAGGCAAAGTATAGCAGAAGGCTCTGATAATTCAGAAGCCTGTAAAAAAGACTTTTAAGAGATAGATTGATATTCCAGGCTTTGCAATTATGGTTATTTAGCTATTTGTTGTGATTAAATAATTAAATACTTTCCTATTTGCCAATGGGTTTTGACAGCAACATATGTGGTTTTATTTGTCGGATAGAATGAGTAAACAATTTTTGGCATCTATATTATTTGTTCAGTACTTATTTTATTTATTGCATGAGATATTTTTGTAGATAAGGTATTTGCCCATTTGGTCAACAGGATATTTTTAAAAGGAAAATAATGAACAAACAATAGAAAAATCACAGCTGCTACTGATCATACAGTGTGTGTACTCTTTCCTGTAGGAAGGCATGGATATTCATGTAAAAATCAATTACTGGTGCACACTAAGTATAACAAAATGGTGTTGTAATATTCAAGAGAAGACAAGAAGATGCTTATAGTAAAATAATTACATTATGGAAGTGGGAATGTTAGAGGGAATGTGCCATTTCTCCAGCCAGTGCTGAGTAGAACTAAACCTTCAGCTGTCTCTCATAAAGTATCAAGCAAAGATATGGAGATGGGTCAGAAAGCCAAACCAAAATTATTGAAATAATGTCTCTTCCTAATTTCCAAATATATGTGAAGCTTTTAATGCAAAGTGCCTTCCCTCATGTCCATTCCACATTCTAGGCAGAGAGAATGAGATGCCACGTTGCAGAATCATTGATTTATTTTATTTTTTCTGTGAACTCAACCCTTACCTAAGACAGGATTGATCTAAGACAGTAAAAACTCATAGTTCTTGGCTTTCTGCCAGCGCTCATGTTAAAACATTTATGGAATTAATGATAAATTTCTCGTACATCTGTCCTTTTACATCTTGATTCACTAGGCTGAGTGTAGGAAGTAAGCGTCAATGGCAAGTAACAAAGTAACTATTTCAAAGAGCTACCACATGCCTTACGTTTTCACAAATCGTTATTGACTGGAATTGTTGAGTCAGGGAAAATGCTTTTCCTGCTGATGTATAACATGACTGTGTGCAAAAGCTGAAATCGTCTTTTTGTTCATGCAGTTTCTTGTACTGAAGTTTACATAGAGATTTTACGGGGTTTTTGTGGGGGTTTTTTGAGGCTTTTTTTGAATTTTTCTATTATTTTTTTTTAATGCTTGTGAATACCACATTCTTTTGATGTTCCACAGATTTCACGAAGACTGCAAGACTAAGTAGAATATAAAAGCTATGTAGCTTTATTGTAGTTTGACTTCAATCATTGATTTTTATGAACCTGTTCACAAGAAAAACTAGTAATTTTTTCCCCCCTTACATCTTTGTTGCTTTCCATGGCTAAATGATGTGGGGAGAATGTAAAAGGCATGACTTGGAAAATGAGGTTGTCCTTACTTTTTTAAAATTGCAATGTTTATACAGCACAAGCAAATGCACTTGTTCCTATGTCTAGTCCTGCTTAATTGGGATCACAGTGTCAAATTGCATTTTGACACTAGAAATATACATGGAAAGTTCACACTAAATGAGATAACATTACCTGTATAGACTTTGACTCCTTCTCATTGATATGCAAGTGTCTTCTGCAATTTTGGAACTGATGGTAAGGTTCTAATTAGTCTCTAGAGTATTCATGGGGACAATAGATTATTCATTAGTCTATCAATTTTCCATGAAACTAATTGGCTGTTTCTCACGTCGAATGTGGAGACTGAAATGACACGTGTTAATTTGCCTTCCAGATGTTGCAACTGCCTGTCCAGATAAAAAGTCCATCCTTATGTACGTGACTTCGCTCTTCCAAGTCCTGCCCCAGCAAGTCACCATGGAGGCCATCAGGGAGGTGGAGATGCTGCCACGGCACTCAAGGGTCACCAGAGAAGAGCACATAGAAGTACACGAACAGCATTTTTCACAAGAAGTGAGTTTCACTTTTCTGCCTTCATCTTGCTGCTCTAAAATGGTTGTTTCCCTGCCCACCCCATGAGTTTGATGTCAAATGGCCAGTGAAAGGCAAAAACCCCATGGGTATAATGGGAAAAACCGCTTCACTCCCAGCAAGTCAAATGTACTTTTCTGCATGTGCCTTCATACTGGTTTTCTTCTCACACCAGACTGTTTTAAAAATTACTGTTCAGCAAGTAAGTGCTTTGCACTTTAGTTGTACAGCATTGTGCATTTTGATGGTGGCAGGACGCCTCAAAGAAAAACAAATTTAGTGAGACTTATATTTAAAAGCAGATGGAAACATCTTTACCTTTTTAGAGAATAGGTGTTGACATTTCTCCATAATCATGATACATTGTAAATTTTCAGCTTTTTTTTTACAGTGGCTTGCATTTTAAAATAATCTCAATTTACTGTTGTCCTCTCAGAAAACTCATGTAATATTTGGAATTAATTTATGATTGCAATGTCAGTTTTATTTTTTTACCAAAACCATCAGACAGCCTCTGCTGAAATGTTTAGTGCATTTTATGCCTCATTTACTTGTCTGGATTTAATCTGTATGTTGGATATGGGATGCTCACTCTCTTTTAGAGTACCGAGCAGATAAGTATTGGCTCTGTTTATTCAAGATGTGACAAAAGATCACTTTCTTTTTGAGCCTCTGCTTGTAAATTATAAAGATGCTTTACTTTGCATTGGTATTCTGCTGGTGTTGAGTCCTGACAGTTTGTTGCTTTTGGTAAGGGTGTCAGATTAAATGAGAGGTTTCCTTAATACCATCCCATTTTGCCTGCTGAATAACAACGCTGTCCTTGAAAAATGACCTTCCCGCTTCCTTTCCTTCAGTTGCTCTTAAAATCAATATTTCCTTCTACAACCCGTGCTCCTACCCACGTGTGCGTTCTAATTTATTCGTAGATCACAGTCAGTGTACCCCAGGGACCTTCGCCTTCTCCTAAACCGCGGTTCAAAAGTTACGCGTACGCACAAGCTGTGTATGTCACATCCCCTGACCAAAAAAGGAGGCAGGTTCCTCCACAGGTCTGTCAGTCAATACCCTCATTTTTGAGAGAGTTGTTTTGCTAAGCTCGTGCTTGGAGTGAAATTGCCTGTGCATTTTGCTTCTACCTGATCTGAATGACCTGCTTTTTCCAGGACTTTTTTCTGTCGACTGGTTACTTTCTCCTGTGCATTTCTGCATGGCTGGCAGTAGCTGTTGTGCTGATTGTAGGGGATGGTTAACATGCAAGCACTGCTGTTTTAGAATCGTACATTTCTTTCTTTGTTCAGTCATTTTTGAAAAGAGTACGTACATTGCCTTAAAAAATATTAGAAGAACAAGTCTAACATAAACTATATTTGGCATTTATTATATTACAGCCTCAGATTTAGTTATGAAAAAAGAAAAAGAGCCATTGGCTTTCTCTTTCTTTTTTTGACCCTTCCTATTAAAGAAAACAGTAAGTGATGGCATTTCTCAGAATGTTACTGTAGTTGGAAAAAAAGGTGAAACAAACATTAAATTTAACCCTGGGTTATTAGATTACAACAGTTGGTCATTTTTGTTACAAATGGCATCTTGCTGGTACTGAGGTTAAGGGGTTATATTTGATTTTACTTTTTTTATTTTATTTTGTTTTTTATTTTTAAATAGCTGAGATGGTTTAATAAAACTTGTTTCGAGTAATCCTTATAATGAGAATTTCAGTAGTTGAATTTTTATAACTTTTGACAAGTATGAGGCCCAAAGGTCATATTGTGTACTGCAATGTGCTTTCCTTTCATGACTTCAGGGAGAAAAGATCTGTGTGTACGTGGCACCACAGTTAGAGTTTGCCTCTGGGTACTTAATTCTGTGTAACATCTAAAAATCTATTACAAAATTATATTCTATGCAACATTGTGTATTCAGTCTGCTATTCATGTGACAGGTATTTTATTGAATAATGACTTACTTTAAATATTCCAGGACAGAAACCCTGTGCACACAATCATGAGCCCTGCTACATTATTCTAACACCAAATGCGTTGCAGTGATGTGTCACAAAGCTTTGAAACAACGTGTTTAAAATAATCATAATTGTTTTGTTCCACTACACAGAAAGATAGATAGACACTACACAGATACTTTAGGGTAATGGAAAGTTAATATATAGGATACATTTTTTTCTTGAGGTTCTTTTATTGTGATCAGTTGCAGGTTTTGTCAGCACCTCCACCATCAAAAGTAATAAATAAACTGAAATAAAGTCATTTCTGCAAAGCATGGTTGCTGAAATTTACCAAGATATAATTTGGTTATTCAGTCCTCATCTTACATTCCAGTTTTCAGCTCTCTTCTTCTTCAGTTTGGAAGCTTCAGCTACTACACTTCTATGAAATAATTAATACAATAATATAATAATTCTACCAATTTGGAAGAAGCTGAAGACCTAACCAGAATCTGAGCCATATTGTGCTACAACCACAACAGCTATTAACAAATGGAAAGCATTCTCTTAAGAATCCTTTGTGCAAACCACCAGGAAAGGTCTCATTATAATCAAGATAAACTTGAATTACAAATAATAACAACTAATATCCCAAATCAATATATGAAATTCTTAGTCTCTGGTTATTTTTTGCCTTCAGCTATGTATTTTTTAAAGAAGAGCTGTTGTCTACCTATTAAAGCAAGTTTACAATTCTGATTAAATAGTGGTTAATAATTCTTTCTCCAGATACATGGGGCTGGTATAACTTAATAAGCCCACCTATTTTAGCAAAATAAAATAAACATTATTTTCTTTCACTTCTTAGCAGACCTTCAATTTTCTGCCAGCTATATTATAATTTTGGATACCGTTATCAATAATGCAACTGTTTTAAGATTTTCAGTAAAATCTACTTCTCTAGGGGACTGCAAAAAAAAAAAAAAATCAAGAAGAATTCAACTATTTTTTTCTCTTGGATTTCTTAAAGTTTAAAAACCTGACTCTCATTTCCATCTAGTTATCAAAGAAAAGTTTATTAGATTTAGTTGACTGTGTCCTGCCAATTTCCATGGCATTTTTGGTGCTGTCATGGAGAAGCAATTTTCACAAAGTATTTTGGTCTTCTGTTGAAATCATGGAATCATTCTTTCTTTCTCAATCTCTGCAAGCTTTCAGTTGATAGGACTTGAATATTATAACTTCTCCAAAATAATCGGAATTAAATAAGACCTCTTTCCAAAGATTTTGATCATGAAATTTGACCAAATATGACTTTTGATACCTGTCATACACTTGCTTCATATGTCAGTTGTCAGAAATTGTAAGAGATATGAACTGTCTTTGAGGTCCATATTGGCAAGAAGGAATAACATTTCCTTTCACACCATCATTTGTCAAAGTTCTTTCTCTTCTATCTTCCATCCTTGTCTATTCTTTTATGTCACATTTCACTTCATTTCACTTTTCTGATCTTCATTCTTCGTAGTAGCTTCACAACTTATGTGCCTTCAAATTCACCCTTCCTTTCTGAATTCTTACTCTGTCACTCAGGAGGGTACTTGCAAGACCTAGTGCTTCCATTGTGCAAGTTGTGACGAGATAAGTTTTTCTTTTTTTACCTGACATTTCTCAAATTCAAAGATGATAATTGCTCTGCAAACCTGTTCACTCAATGCCTTCTTGTTCGGTCAGTGCTTTACTTCTGGTTGAACCAGTGAAGCATTTTCAAATCACACAGTTAACATGAGCAGCAGTTTTTCTGCTAAAATTCAAGAAAACTTTTCCTCCTTTACCTTATTTACTTAGTGTTCATAAACTCATTAGGATCTTTGGACAGGAATCCACTTGTCAAACCTGTATCCTTGAATTTCCTGAATGAACACTAAAAAATATTTATGTTGACAGTTTTTAGATGGCAGTTGCTGTTTGGCAATTACAGAAGGCTTGCCTGAATTTGCAGGTCTGTATTTTGTCTTGTATGTGTTCTCTATAATAAGGTTTCACCTACAAATATCTAGCTTAACATACAAATAAATGGATCCTCAAGGAAATTTTCTGAGACATTTCAAAATCCTCATTTAAAACCACTCATTTTCTTCTGTTTATATTTATGAAAGCATTGTGTTATTGATTCATCTCATTGAACACCTGACCAAGAACGATGCTGTGTTTACTTTCCATTTTGGTTTATCAGAGCAGTTCCTAGTATTGATCCCAGGCAAAACTCCTATGTCACTGCTTTCATTTTTGCTTGCTGCCTCCACAGAACATAAAATATACAGCCTTAAAAGGGTTCAAGGTAAAAAAGAAATTGTGAAACACTGAATTATCTGGGAAGGAAACTTTTTTATTATATGGAATCATGGAATCATTTAGTTTGGAAAAGACATTTAAATACGAGTCCAACTTACCCTAACAATGGCAAGTCCACCACAAAACCATGTCTCTAAGCCCCACATCTACAGGTCTTTTAACTTCCTTTGGGATGGTGATTCTACCACTTCCCTAGGCAGATTATTCTGGTGCTTGGCAACCCTTACAGTGACAATTTTTTTCCCAATGTCCAATCTGAACCTCTCTTGGCACAATTTGAAGCTATTTCCTCCTCTTCTGTCTCTTGTTAACTGGGAGAAGAGACCAACCTCCACCTCAGTACAAACTCTCTTCAAATAGTTGTAGAAAACTGTAAGGTCCCCAAGGTTTCCCCCAAGCCTCCTTTTCTCCAGGCCGAACACCCCCAGCTCCCCCATGTGCTCCCCATCAGACCTGTGCTCCAGACCCTTCCCCAGCTCTGGACTCGGTCCAGCCCCTCAGTGCCTTTCTTGTAGTGAGGGGCCCAAAACTGGACACAGCATTTGAGGTGTGGCCTCACCAGTGCCCAGCACAGGGGGACAATCCCTGCCCTGCCCTGCTGCCACACCATTGCTGATCCAGGCCAGGAGCCATTGGCCTTCCTGGCCCCTGGGCACACCTGGCTCATGTTCAGCTGCTGTCACAGCACCCCCAGCTCCTTTTCCTCCACACACCTTCCCAGCCACTCTGTCCCAAGCTTCAGGACTTTCCTGGGGTTGTTGTGACCCAGGTCAGAACTTTTCCTTGTTAAACCTGGTGCAGTTGGCCATCACTCAGCCTGTCCAGATCCCTCTGCAGGGCCTCGCACCCTCCAGCAGATCAATACACCAACCCAACTCGGTGTCACCTGCACATGAGTGAGAGCGGCCTCTATTCCTTTTGAAAAACATGATGCTGAAAATATAAGCATTGAAAAAATGTGGATGAACAAATCTGAGTATTTTGAGACTGGTGCTTCTCTAAATAAGCTTTTGACTGGTTGTGTTAGAAAGGTGAGTCTGTGAGTTTGGCTGCCTTAAATTATCTGTTCAAAATCATGCCCACTGATCTCTATGACTGTAGATTTTTATTCTTTTGACAGGAGTTATGTTTTCTTCATTCCACATGGTATGAAATACCGTTTGTGTGCAGAATTACTCTTTAACATTTAAACTGACAAGCTCCAGTATATTTGAATTGAAATAATTTGAGATGAAGCAGTAGTAAATAGGGACAATATTCGCTGGCACATAATGATTTGATTTGGGTGCGAAGAATTAGGGGCTTCACCTCGGGCTTCAACCTTGTTATTTGTAGTTTATGAGAATTCCCTAACCATCCAGTCATTACTTGTGCTCTACAGAAGTATTGTAATGCAGTTTGCTTGTATTTTCTGGGTTTTTTAATGTGGACTTTACCAAGCTTCTGTATGGGACTTTGTCAGCCAGTTGGTAACTATAATAATTAACTTGAAAAGTCACTAAAAGCTCCTTTTAGAAGTTGAATTTATTCCCACAGCACAGAAACCTTCTGGCAGTCTTGCCCTTGAGAATGGTAATTTTCTAGACCCTTAATTTGCCACACTCTTGATCTTCTGCCAACAATTTAACTTCTTTAAAACTGCTGTGAGACCTCCTTTGGGTCTCTTCAGGCTTCATCTGTGTCACAGAATTTAGTGGTACAGCATCACAGGATTGTATTATTGTTCTCCTTTGTACTAAACCAGATCTTTGTTTTGCCTAGAAGCTGTGATCTAAATACTGTGCTGTTTACCTTATGGTAAAGTCCTCTTTTGGAAAGGCATCAGAAGACAGTTAATTACAGCCAAAAAGAAGTTCAGTTCCAACTTCTTGATAATATCTTTTATGAAAGATACTTATCACAGAAAATACCCCATTGTGTCAGCAATTGGCGGATTTATGGCATAATTAAAGTAGAATTTGAGGAACTTCAGAAATACTGAATTATCTGCACATTTAGTCATTAGAACATGACAGATATAATTTGGGCAACGAGTATAATGATAGTCCCAGGTGTTAGCCTAGGTATTCTCATTTATATGGAAGCTGGGAACTGTTTCTGTAGAGCTAAGTAAAACCCCTAAGTAAATAATTCTAGTAGGCACTCAACCCACCACACCTAGGATTTAGACTGAGTGTAATAAAATAACAAAATGTGCCACCAGAGGTCAGAACAAGGAAATGCAAAGGTGGAAAAATAAAGCTAAGTGCAAGTGTTCTGGATTTCTTAGAAAGCTCTCCAGGATGCCATGTGTTCACGGCACAGTTTGAAAAATAATGAAGCAAACATTTTCAAGTGTGTTGCTATATTTTTGTATTTTCAATAACAGCCAGAAAAATAGATGGCTTCTTGTCTGAGCCTGGAGGTCTGTCAAGATGACAGTTGTTTCCTGTCACTGCTGTGTGTGTAGACACCAGCCGCAGTTCTAACTTATTTTGTGTATGTGTTTTGTTTTGTTGTGGGTTTTTTTGTGGTTTTGTTTTGTTTGAATGTTTACTGTAGATTCTTTTTCAAGAGTTTTTGTTGTAAAAAATGTTAGTACTCTCATGGGTAAGTGATAACTTGTAGTGGATCTAGTTTCCAATATATCAGAGCTCTTAGTCTACTTTATTTCACACACTTACTCATTTGGTTTCCACCAGAGCTGAACTCATGAGGTCTCAACTTCCCTGCCAGGACAGAGAGATTGCTGCTGATGCAGCCCTCAGGTTGAGCTCTGCCACTGCTTTGCATTTACAAATATTGGACATCACTGCCCAAAATTCCTATGCATCACCTGCTACTTGTCTCCACACAGCTTTCTGTTGACCAGCAACAGCACTGGAGGAAATGCTTTGAAGCTGCATCAGGGAAAGTTCAGACTGGGCATGAGGAAAGGGCTCTTCACTGAAGGATGGTCAGTGCCTGGAACCAGCTCCCCAGTGAACTGGTCATAGCAGTAAAAGTTCAAGCAGGGTCTGGATGTAGCTCTCAGTCGTATGATTTAGTTTTATGTAGCCCTGTGAGGAGCAGGGAGATGGAATCAATCCATCCCAATCTGAGATATTTTATAACTCTCTGATCTACTGGTTCTTTTCTTACTTCCAGCATCTTTCTTCTAGTCAGCATCTTTTCCACCTTATTTCCAAATCCCATTCTCTTCCCTGGCACAAATTATTTTCAGGATGCTTCTTTTCATCAGCAGGTGATCTTTGCATAACCATGAGACCGCAGCTCTCCCAGCCTCAACAGTCTCTGGGCAGAAGCACAACTCCTGATGAGCCTCACCAGGAGTGCTTCTGTCTTCTGCCTCCTCAATAATGGCAGGATGTAGAGCATGCTAAACCGTGTCTAGACCATTTGTTTGCAAAATTTACAACCAGTCCCAGCTGGCAAGTGGCAGAAATGAGTGCAGGAGCTGCAGTTTCAGGCTTTCACTGCCTCTGCTCCAAACATCCTTGCGGTTATCTAATCCCTGTACAAGCCACTGTTCACATTCACTAATGAAGGTGGGGTTTTTCCACCTCTAATGTGGTAACAACAATTCTGTAGTTTGTCATAAAAAGCAATTCCTTACTGATTTTCCCATCCCTTTTTAACTTTCACTTTTAATTGACCTTAAAAACATATGAGAGAAAACTTTTCTTTTTATATATAAGTGCTTATCAACTATAATTTTTTCCTTAAAATAGCTGTAAAGCTTGTTTAACAAGGGGCACTGGAAATGTAACATGGAAATTCCCATGTGATCTGTTAGTGTTTTCTTTATTGACTGATAAGAAAGGGTAACATGTTTTTCATAAAGTTAAAATTCCTAGATAAAATATATCTGCTGTATATTCAGATTGAATCCAGTAACTGAATAAATTGATAATGTGATAATCATGAGTGTACCTGTAACTGGTTGGAAATATTTAAGAACAAAACTGTTTTCTAATAAGTAAACTTGATTTGCATTACTTTTAAAGTAGGAGGTTTCTGTAATTTGTAATTTTTTTCCTGTTAGAAATAATGGAAATGTTATACCAATTATTTCCTGATTACGATATTAGTGAATGTATTTTTTAACAGACAACTGTACATACTTTCAATAACATAACTTTACCTTGACTATTTTTTTTTTTTCTTACAGGTTATTTTTAGGTGCTTTTAACTAGCTTCAGTGCTATTTTTAAGTTCCGTGTTTTTGTGGGTTTTGTTTTGTTTGTTTGTTTGTTTGTTTTGTTTTTGTTTTTTTAAAAAGCACACTTAACAAGAGTTTCTTCATTTCAAATTTGAACAGTGATAAAACGGCTTCTTTTTTTAGAAAAGTCTGTTTTGAAAGTTTTAACCTGTACTGAAAATCTGGTCTTGCCAAATTTAAACCTTGTTAATATGAGTGAGAGGATCCACCTAATTTCACTGAATTTTGCCTTATTTGAATTTCAAGTATTTTTGCCTTTCTTATTTTGGAAAGAAACCTCTTTTCTCTAGTTGCTAAATAGCTTGAGGTTCAAGGCCTACAATAAGATATATAGGATGTATAACATTTAAAAATGTTCTTTTAAGTAATTTTCTGCCACTGAGTCTTTTGAACATAAAGTATTTGTCCGGTGTGTTAAAGATGGATGTAGATACAGTAAATAAGGATAGATATTAATTTACTGTGAACATTTTAAATTTTTATATCCATAATATGTAAAATGATAAATCAGTAAGTTTGAATCCCCCTTCTGGACTGTAGAGTTTAGGCAGCAGTGCAGAATTGTTTGTATCAGCAGCGAATCTGATGCACAGGAAGGGCTAGATAAAACATGGACCACAATGTTAATGAAAACCCTCACTGATAAACAGATTGGCCTTCATTTTTTCCTAATCTGAGGACTGGTATTAAAATAATTTGAGGATTTGTACAATTAGAAGCCATTATGCATCCCCATTTCAAACACCTAAGAAGGGGCTTTCACTTTATGCACACAAAAAAAAAGTGAATTTAGTCTGAGATTGGGAAAACAAGCAATTCATTCTTTGCACTCCTCCATTACACCTATTAAAACCTCTGAAATGCAAAAAAAAATTGATATAGAACTTGTGTCTTTTGAAAAACTTCTCAAATCAGGAGAGTTTAGCACACAAAAGCATTTTAAAGTATTTTTCTAGAGATAAAATTATAGCATCATTATAAGCAGCGTTATTCTTAACACTTTGCTCATCTGTACAGCACATGAACTTCTCAATAGTATGATGAAATCTTGCATCATAATTTTAGACAGTGTTACTTCATTTTAAAAATCAGTTTATTAAGAATTTTTGTTACTCATTAATTTATCTCGATTTGGCATTAGTAAAATTAAAAAGACATCAAAGATGAGATTGTCTGGTTATATGCTAATTTAATCATATTTTTTGTGTCTCCTGTTGAGAATTATTACCAACATGAGGGAAAAAAACCCAAACCCGTAATCCAAAGAAATCCTGCAATGTTGGTGTAGCAGCAGCAGCACATTCTCTTCATGTGCTCATGAATAGGAGAGAAAGTTTAGTTTGGAGCCTCCTCATTCTCAATGGCTTTGCTGGCTCTCGTCAATGAGAAGATCTTCCCTGGCCCCGGCAGTTTCATCCTGTCTTTCTCTGTCTGACCTTCTGTGCAGTGTGACAGGGTACGCTCACTTTGTCATCTGATGGCTTTCAGAGGATTACCTGCAGTGGTGGTTAACATGCATGAACATGATGAAAACATCAAGGATTGCATTTTCCAATTAAAACTCCTTGATATAATTTGATGAAATTTCCTGCCCTCTCTTACACCATCACGTGGTTGAATTCTATTCAGCTAAAATAAAACCAATGAGCGTTTTTAATTAATATAGCTTCAAAAAATGAGTACAGGATATGCATTGTGCCCTTAAAATGCCTGTGCCAAGTGTAGCTATAACTTTGAGGAAGTAGCTTCGTGTTTTACTCCAGTAGAAAGTGTTAAGATTTCTGTGGAGAAAACCTTTGTGCCCCCAGTTGCATATAATACTCTTCATGGTAAAATCTAAAATAGTTTTGGTGTGTTACAAACGGTTCTACTGGTTTTGAGAAGTGAAGGAACAATTAATTCCCCAATCCCATGCAGAGCCAATGAGAGTTTCCACTTCCAGAATATCCTTTTGCCCAAATCATTGCTCTGTGAGATAGTGGATAACTTTTGTTTTTCCCTGTTGTATTTAACAATACCATTAGAGTTGTCTGTTTTCAGGGTCTGTAGGACGTGCTGTGGATTGTTTGTCAGTTCACATTTGTATGGCAGGGAGGTCTGCACATTTACCTGAAGCAGTGACCTTTGTAAAGGCTGGATTACTGATCTCTACTGATCGTGAAAGTTCTGATTTCTTTCTTTTCATCAATGATTTTGATGCAATAGAAGCTGTGTTTTGTAATGCTTGTGTAGAAGACTCTCCAAGATACTGCAGTGTGTATTTTTTTTTAGTTTTGGTCTGCATGTACAGACTTTAGATCCAAGTAGAGAAAAGAAAATATTCATAGATTTTCCATGTTTATTTCCTGCAGTAAAGGCATCTGTTTCTATGTAAAGTAGTATTAAAGAATTCTGCTTTAAAATTTTCTAAGATTTATAAGTATTCTAAGCAGTATTACTAATACAGGTATGTTAGCCTATGGTGATCAGTGAACTAAGGTAAAAGTAAGAATAAATAACACCTTTTAAAAGCAAAATACATTTGGGGTAGAGGATAACAAATAGGTAACAAATGATGTTCAGAATTCATTTAAAAATTGCAGTCCTGAAAGCATAATAACAAATAGCAAAAATAAGAATTTCAAAAATATAAAAATTGTATGGAATAACATGATGTTTGGACAGAAGGCATTTGTTTTGTTGGAACTTAATTAAGGTGTAGCAAAGAAATAATAAATATATTTTGATGCAATAAATAATCCTCAAAAATTAAGGTTTATACGTTCTCTACCTTCTTTATTTCTGCTGTAATCTTTCCAAATTCCTCTGTTTGCTATTTGTATCCTATCTAATGTAAGAATAATTGCAGCTTCTACCAAAAGTGCTTTTTATCTTCATTTGAACAAAATGACAATTGACTTATGAACTGTTGGTCCATTATATTTGTACCAGGTTCTGAATTGCAAGTTTTTAAGTATTAATGTTGATATTTCTTCACCCTAAAAGTATATAAAACATTTTCCTAACTTTCTTTTTGAGAGGTCTTCTGTCTAGTAGTTTAAAGTGGTTTGTGCTTTGTTTGGTAGACAACACGTCAGGTTCAGTTCTGTATTTTTTTTTTGTAAAAATAAAGCAAATCTAATACTGTTTTTTCTCTATTTTATGTTCTAATGCATTGCTTGTGGAGTACCAACAGAAGAATTTTTTTAAATAATTCTGCTGTCTGTCAAAAACAAACAGAAACCATAAACAAGAAAAGGAAGAGGGAGAAGGGGAGAGAGATAAAAAGTTCTACAGATTACTTTATAAAATAAAAAAAAAGCCCCATCATGCATACACTGGTTGTGCCAGGAGCATCACATACAGAGAGCAGCAACTTCAGATGCAAGTGAAAGACTGTCAGTGAGATGAAGGGACTTCCTGACTTTGATCAGGAAGTAGGATCAAAAAATAAAGATTCTGCAGCATTTTGTCCATTCTGAAAAGTATTGAGGTATAATAACAATATATAATATAATATAATAACAATATAATAACATGTTTGCACAGATTTTCCCACTTGAATTCCATTTGCCAAATGAATTACGAAATACAATTTCACAGTACAGTGTGTGTTGTGTGTTACTCCAGCCCCCCAACATAGCTTTGTTCAGTATGTTTACCTTTTTAAAAGTGTCCTCTAGTCTATTTAGAATTGACTACTCCCTTTCAGAATACATTGAGTTTGTTTCCAGTATCTTTGGTTCTAAAAATGACCTTCGTTATTTCTCTGATCTCATTTACTTCTGTTCTCACTCTTAACCACAGTGCTCTTGAGCCCTCTCTGTGTCACCAAGGAAATGCTTTCTCTGTTATGCCATGCCATCTTTGCTACTTCTCATTTTTTTGTGGTTCTCCTGTCCTTTTAAATTCAGTCTCCAAATTGCTCTCTTCTGCAATGATGGCTTAAACCAAATTTTAACTCATTCATGATGAGCCTCCTAATTTTCCTAGTTTGAACTTCTCCTTTCACTCTTCAGCCTTGTTCCTGGCTTTTTTTCCTTTCTGTGAGTATACATGATGGCTGCTGCAATGAATATTCTATTTAATACCTTCAGCTTACAGTCATGCATTATATTTTAATGAATATGAGTACATTTATTTAAGATACGGGGAAGGATAATGTTGCTTGGCAAAATTTAACCTGTAAGGCACCTATAATTCTTTTCAGCCACATCAGCAATGTCAGGAAAAAGGAGTTGATAAAATATTTGGAGATTCTGTTTCAATATTCTGGTAATTATTTGAAGAGCAAAAATAGCTAATTTATTTCTAGAAGAATGTTCTATGAATAAATAAATAAATATCAACAGATCTTGAGGGCATTCCAGAAGTAAGAAACTGATTTTTGCTCGATCTCAACTAGCAAAGGAAAGCAGAAAAGGGAAGATGAAAAATTAGTATTGAGAAAGAGTATAAATAGATAAGAATATTGTTTTGAAACAGCACATTTATAATATAATGTATATTTTAACTGATAATTTCAGATTTACTAGTGTCTGTTAGGAATTTTGAAGTTACAAAGCTACATATTAGTTGTACATTGTCACTATAAGTGAGAATTTAGAAGCTTGCAACTCACTGGTTCATGCCCACCTCTTTAGTAATTGTATCTGACTACATCTGAATATTTTCACTTAGTCATTCTCCACTGATTTGTGGCTCAGAAATTTCTTAAACTGGAGCTGGCATCTTTTTCTTTGAAAGTCCTCAATGGATTTTATCTTGTTCTTCTACCCAGTTTCTGCTCTCTGTAAGCATTTCTGAAAGTTTTCTATATAACTTGCAGTATTCCAGAAGGACTTCTTGTAGTTCCCATTCTTATCTTTTGGAAATGTTTTAATATTTTCTGTATTAATACCCAATTTATAAACCTGAAGGTCTTCATTCAGAAGAGGAGAAAAACCCATTGTGAGATGATTGGTTATCGTTTTGACTGATTCACAGCTTTTAATTTATTATTCAGAGCATGTAGCTACAAGCAAGGTAGTTACATGACAGAACTATAAAAAAGAAAAAAAACCCCAACCAGACATTAAATCACTTGATCCTTTTCTGTAACAGCCTTTTGGTTGGTTTTTAATTTTAAATTGAAAATATATTCATTGCAGTGGTTTCCATTGAAGAAGGAGAGTCTCTTTAGTAGAAACTTAAATACATTTCGGGAGAGTTTAAATAAAATAGATAAACCACATAAGAGCCATGAATGGGATATTCAGCTTATTCAAGCAAATTTCACTACTAAGATTTTAGATGACTTTGCAAAACCACCTATTTTAATAATTCCTTCCAACTCTAATAGCACAATTCAACACATGTTGTTAAATGCTCTGAAATCTCCAGGACCTCAACCTCAACTTCACAGGAACTGTGTAGTATATTCTCTAATTGGCTCTCGCCTCAGAACCTTTATTTCTCAAAAGAAAAAGTTATCCTAGGGAGATCTATCTTGTTGAAGTCAATTGCTGAGGCTGTTGATGCTTTTGAAGGCATTTCAATATTGCGTTATGTGAAAATATAAAAAGAGTTTTGAAGTTAAATATTTTTATTGAGAAGGCTGGGGGTTTTTTATGCTATGGGATAACACAGCTTTTGCTGACAGCAGTAGCAGCAGAGAGAGTGAATAGGAGGGGGGGGGGAAAGAGGAAGAAATAACAACTGAATGGGATGCTAAAAAGAGAAGGGTACTTTTTCCTTCAGAATGATGGAGCCACATTTAAACATTTTCATAGTTTTTTGAACTATAAGGCTGTAGAATTCACTATGAAGTATATGTGAAAATGGACAAAACACAAAAAACTTAGATTTATTTTTTCCACTTTTTTGTTTTGGCCTGCCTTTCTGTAATCTTTATGTCTCCATTTTCATTTTAGCAAGATACCTTTTGATGATTTTTTCTTGATTTGTCTGTTGCCAGAGAGAAATGGGGTGCAGTCTATATTTCTATCTCAATCTCCTGTACAACATACTAAAAAAATAAATAGTTCAGTACATTTTTGGACAATCCATTTGCATTTCTCTTGGCTAAGAAATAATTTACCTCTTTCCATTTAGGTTTTCTGTTTATACATTTAATAGTTTTTCTCCACATGGAGATTTGTAAATACAATTTAGAACATAGAACATTTCATGGAATGGTTTAGGTTAGAAGAGATCTTTAAAGACCTTTAAAATGTCTTTCTCAGAGCAGTCTCCTTCAAAGTAGACTTTGGTCATTATTATATTTAGAATTTGCATTTTAAAAATTAAAATTAAATAAGCATGACCATTATCTATTCAATCTTGCATATTTTTCATGCTACTGTGACCACAATTCAAATTTTAAGGTGATCTGATCATCATTAGTGGATAAAATTACCTTTTCTTTTTTTGTCTGTGTGTATGTGACATTACAAAGCACTCTGGAATTTTCTCCAATAAGCTGAATCTGCTGATCTGGAGTTACCCGGCAGGTAGCTCTACTGGGAAAGGCCCCCAGGCTTCTTGACTTGTGATATGCTTCCATCAAGACCCAGTTACCATTTACTCTTGGAGAATTCTGAGAAGAGTCATTAGTTAATACTGTAAACTTATCTCGAGGTGAAAATTTCACCTTTCTTTATGTAGAGTGCAGTATTATTTATGTATGATGTAGAGGCTGAATGATCTCCCAGTCTACTGCATGACATGACAGCACCTGAAATATACTTACCCTTAAAATGTGCCCAGGCCTTTCGTCAGGAAAGGGAAGGTTTGAAGAATGGTGGGGAGACTAGCCCTTTCAACAGGAAGAAATCATAATTTTGTTGTAGGTTTATGGTGAAAGTAATTCCCTTCAGTCACAGTGAGGTGATTTACACCAAATTTTATTCTGTCTGGAGCTGTGGTTCTTAATTGTCTGAATAGGAAGTGTCTTCCTTAGAAAGTCCAATACCGGTGTCTTGTCATCAGCAATGCTATGAGCAGCAATAGATTTTATGAGCAGAAAAGCTCAACAAAATTAAAACCCTTAAGTAAACAGAGGCTGATAATTTTCCCTGGAGACTTTATAAAGAAGCAGTATATTTTGATACACTCTGAGTCAAGTAGCTACTAAGCAAAACCTGATTTGATATTTTTCCAAGTACAGGTGTGTTGAAAAAAGCAAGATAAGGAGAAAATATTTTTGCAAAGCTCTGATTCACTTGACCAGGTATTCAAAGTGAAACAGTTTTTCACTTTTTAGAAAGTTTGATCATTAGGGGCAGCGGGCAGCCTTGATTCCTGTCTTAGTACCATCTTACCTGTCCTCACAGGTCCCAGTCTTAGTCTCCTCCCCAAGGTGATTGCAGTTTTTTTCACTGTCTTTCCGTTGTCTTAAGCCAACTTCTACACCTGAGAACACAAGGTACAAAGTTTTTCTTTAATGCCAGTAAGTTCTTTATTTGTCTCTTTCAGTCTTTATTTGTACCAGCTGTACCTAGTAGAGCAGTTGAAGAAATTAATTTTCTTTTACCATTTTCCCATCAATAGTTCCAACATTTTCCTTCCTTTGTAATGAATGTACTTTCATCAATACTGCCTGGCTCTGGCTTTTCTCCTAAGCATATACACTGACTAAACTCCATTGATTTTTAATGACCTAATAATCTGCTGCATCTCAAAACTGCAGTAACAAGGACAGGTCAATTCATCCAGGTGGAAACATATGCAGTAAAAATGGAACCACAGAGAAAATCAAGTACTAAAACCCTAACTTGTCTCAACTGAGCAGGAAAAACCTGAAATTTTTCAGATTTATCACAAGCCCAAACCTGTGTGCATTTTCAAACAAACAGAAAAACCAACCAACCAAAAATGCACAGCCAAAACCAAAACAAAACCCAAACAACCCCCCCCCCCCAAAAAACCAACAACAACAACCCAAAAACTTTCTTACCCAATATTCATTTACACAGGTGTTTTAAAAATAATTAATAAAATGGAAGTGCTAGCCTCATTTAGAACAAGGAAATTGTTAACACTATAATAACAAGTGGTCTGAACCAATTTATAAGTTTTATTACAGAAATGACTGAAATATTCTGTCTGAACTCATCTGCTGAGAAAATATCATCTTGATTATTGAAAAGACCATTTTATCATTTAACATTTTAAGAATCATAATTTTGAAATATGAAGACACATAAAATAGATTTTTAAATGAGAAAGCTGGAGGAACCAAAAGAATAAGCAGTGGTTTCATTCTTAGATGATAGGAAGCATGGTTAGAGAGTGAATAATGTGAACTATTTTCTGAGGCTGTAATGCTGCAAAGGGGGTGTTTAAAATGAGAAAGGTACTCTGAACTTAAATTTGCCTTTAATAAAAAATGTTTCTTTAAAATTTTATGTCTTTGAGTTTAAAAGCTCTGAATGTCCAGAGCCACATTCTTTATCTTATACAGTGGAACAGGCAGTTTCTGAAGGGAGGAAATACTTCATGTAAATAAGAGTGCTGGAATGAACCCTAAATATTTCCTGTAAAACTACTTTCTAAAGCTGCCCAACTAATTTCTAAAACTCAGAATCAGTCTTTATGTATCAATAGAAACATTTTTGGAGAATTTGCTAACACATAACAAATTATTCTTCTCCTTTTAGGAATATAATGCAATAGCAGGTGAGGAGCACTTTGTCCCTCAACTTCTTGCCTTGGAGGGGCTACAAGATCATGGTTTAAATTCTATGAATTAAATCATACATTTGCCAGGAATAGCTCATTTTTCCATGCTTCTGAAGGTCAGAGGATCTTTACTTTCACTTGCTATATTTTAAATTAAATCTTAAGAGTCCTTGGGATCTTTCAGGTCCCACACCCAAGCAGAAGATCGTGAAGTGTACAGAGACTAAAATTTCCATTGTTTTATCTTGGTATAATTTGTCTATGTGCAACAGAAAGCAAAAGAGAGAAAAAAAAATTCTTTTTACATCAGTCTACAAGAATGGCCAGGATTATTACGTGCAGAAGTGTCTGATCCTTTTTGAAAACAGTCTGTGAGATGACTGCCTGACTGATTCCCAGCTGTGAGTGATGCAGTGTTCATTAAACATTTAAATTTCTCATGTCACTTTTACTGGTGTTGGTCAAGGCTCTCCCAAGTGTGGCAGAGCAGAGAGTTCACTGTCCACATCCTGCTGGATGAGCTCAACAGGTCTGAGCTTAGGACTGCTGCTTCCAGGGTCACAAGAGGATTGGCTTTAGTCACAGTCACTTTCCATCTTGGCCACAATTTGGGTCAGTGACTTTCTTTAAAGGTTGGATAACTACTCTGTAGTTCCGCTCAGAACATTATTTCAATCGTTTAGGCGAGAAAAAATGAGTTTCCGAGACTGTTCATTAAGAAAGAGTTGGCTTTTAAGCCAACATAAGTTCATGGGAGCACACAGTACTTGTGATGAGCTCCAGGCCAATACACAAAATTATTTCTGAGCTGATCGTGCAGCCCAGGGAGGAGGGAGGGATGCACCACCACAACGAGGTTTTGCTGAAGTTTTTATTCAGTAAATTACTCTGTGTTTTGCTCTGACTGCAGCCAATCAAGTTTGTATTGCACGCTCATTAAATACTTTGTTAAGAATAGGTTTTGATTTAAGAATGAAACTCTATCTATATTTAGGTACCCTTTTTTCCTAAGAATAGCTTTCCTAGCATTACATGGCTATAACAATTTGACTTCAGCCTGTCTTCATTGTTTTTCATTCTCTTAAAAAATATGGTTAGAAACAGCCATCACAATTTATATCAGATATCTATATTAATGACTCTGATATCTATGTAGGATACGTAACACCTTAAAATTCCGTTTTCTCACTTTTTTTTTGAATTTCAAACAGATTTTATATAAATTCATAAAGAAGAAAACTCACAGGTTGTTCTGTTCGGTTGCCTACCAGTATGATTTATTAACATCAGAGGTTTCCATTCTTGTTTGTCTTATGTGGATTATTTCATTTTGGGAATATTCTTAGTGCTGTAGGATCTGCACACTTAAATTTAGGGTTTATAATAATCTTTGAAACACTGCTTGGTTCTGGTTTTTAATACAAAGAGTGTGCCACAAGCATTAGGTCAGTAATTGCCCACTTCTAAGTGTTTCATTTTCCCTTTACAGCTAATTCCACTGATCTGATAGCTGGTTTTTATTTGGTATGCAGGATAAGCAAGGGCGGTCAGTTATCTTTTGGAGAGAAAACAGCACTGACAGAAGTAGTAGATGTGAAATATAACAGTTTTTATATGTATTTTTTGTCAAGTCAAAAACCACGGATCCACAGAATGTTTTTTATCCATGTAGACATTTTACGGTGTTTTCAGAATTTTAGAATTCAATATTTATACATTTTTCTTCTTGTTGTGTTCTGTTTTCCTTATGTCAGAAAACCATCTCCTTTTTCTTTTTTCTGTTTTCTTTTATTTAATTGAGAACACAATTTGAAACACCTGCCAAGAAACTCTTTCCGTTTCTATTTTTATTAGAATCCTTTTGGTTTTTATACTTCTTCAAGAGGTATTCCAACAGATCTGTAATCAGTCTAGGCACTGTTTTTTCATAGAAGGTTGTGAGTCCAAGGTTTTTCAGTGCTCTTGTGTATAATATTTGTGTTAGCATGAGAGAAAGCAGAGAAAATGCTGATCATTAGGAAAAATTATACTTAGTAGTTGTTCCTCAGACAAAGGGTTGTGGGAGATCCTTAGTTAAGCAGTTATCATACATGAGACAATTCAGTCTCTGATCTAGAGAACGAAGGATTTTCAGATAAAGAAATTTCAAACAAATACAGACAACATAGGCCATCACAGATCTCTACAAACATCATATCCCTACTCTCACTCAACTGTTAAGGCATTATTTTTTAAATTAACAGATATGGATATATACCATGAAGTATTGCTATGGAAAAAAAAGAAAATACTACATGTTAAAAACACTTATCAAGTTATCCCTTCCTCAGTGGAATAAAGTATATCTTGCAGCAGAAATGTGATGTGGTTGGGTGCAATTTCTTATTGCATTGTCTATTATTTGAAATCTAGAATTACACACAGTTCAAAAATTAATTTGTGCAGAGGGGAAATATGCTGACTATTTTTGGTGATTCATTATTTATATTTCTGTAAGATACTACTTCCTTAAAAAAAGAAAAAAAAAGAAAAAAACACTATAAAAAAGACACCCCCACCTCCCCCCCCCGCCATAAAGTTTATCAGATTTCCAAGCCTCCTTTTTCTCATGAGATTTCAGTTACTGACCATTGATTCAGTTATTGACCATTGTTTCTCACACAAGCCACTTATGTAGCTCATGGATTTTTTTCCTTAACTAAAAACTAAATTACGTTAAACCACGGCATAGTTGTGACTGTTACCTAGCCCAACACATAGTTAGGGATCTGCATAGATTTCATGTGATTGTTAGATCTGTGGAATTCCGAATGAAGCTGTTGTTGTGAAGATTGAAAATTTCACTTTTAGTGATTACATTGCACATATTGCACTTCCTGAGGCCAGCTCACGTGGTTGATCTGTAATCCCATATTCATGTAAGAGTTGGGCTCCACGGTCCTCTGGGTCCCTTCCAGCTTGTGGTTCTAGTGATAAAGTTTAACTTTTAGTTCTAAACAGCAATGAAAGGCTTTATTAGCTGCTTTAAGCATTTTATTGGCACGAATTTGTCAGTAGAAACGATTTTTGCCAACTATAAAAATATTAAGTGCCTTGGTATAATTTTTTTATGGAAGCATAAGCATATTTATATGTGTAGTTTGTTTTCAAATGAAATTCTTAACAAAGTAGCTGAACTTGTTCAGAACTTTTTGAAAAACGTATGACATAGTATCTTCAAATAGTAGCAAATGCATTTTTTGCTTCTCTTCTGTCCTTGTTTTCTACTATTATACTAATCAATAAATACTTGTTGATTTCTCTTGACTTTAAGCAGTAGACCAAAAATGGGTTTTCTGTTCTCACAAGAGATACTTGGCTCCTGAAAAATAATTATAAGGTTGGTCTTTGCAGAAAAGAGAAATCAACAGTAATGCACTTTTTCTTGGTTTTAAAAAGTTATGATTTTGCATGAGTTTTTGAGCTTTTTCAGCTTCCTAGAGTGGTTTTCATAAAAATGTGTCTGTGGATTGCTCAAGCCTAGCATTGCATGTAGTGTAAAGGTTTGTTGGTTTTGGTTTTTTAAACATGTTTTCCATAGATTCTCTGCAATTTTTGCGTTTATCATTTTATGAACTGTTTTGGTAAATTCCTCTAAATATGCAGTAAACATTATTGTCATTGTTCACTATTCAGAACACTTAGTGGGATTTTGAATAACAGTGTGAAATATCTAATTATATACAAGATTGGTTTTTTTTGTTTCCCTCCATCTTAACTGATCTTGGTCAGTTCACTGATTTTGTATTACAAAGTACTTCTATGTATTAGCCATCTGATTATTTTTTTTTTTTTTTTAAGAATACAATGGTGTTCTATTTATTCCTTTGTAGAACTGTCTGAGCAGATGCCATATTCGTTGCTCTTACAATTTTGGTTTTGGTCAGTTTTTAGAAAGTGTTGAAGAAAAGAAATTTAGCACTGTGCGGATGGGGGCTGGAGATCTTGAAAACTACCAAACTGCTTTAGAGGAAGTGCTCACGTGGCTTCTCTCTGCTGAAGATGCATTACAAGCACAAGGAGATATATCCAATGACGTAGAAGTTGTTAAAGAACAGTTTCACACCCATGAGGTATATGTTTATGCTAATGATTCAAAATGTATTTATTTTATTCTATTGTCTTTGCTTGGTTTTGGGGGATTTTTTTCATTCATTATTAATTTTGATTCAGAGAATGCAAACTTTTTGCCTTTTGAAGAAAAAAAAAGTGTTTATTTCCAGTTACGAGGTTTGGAGAGGGGTTGAAAATCATGTTGGCAAAATGGTGCAATTCTGTTAGTTCATTTCAAAGAATTCAACTGAAACCTGGATTTTTTTTTTAATTGTCAGGGTTTTATGATGGAGTTAACAGCTCACCAAGGACGTGTTGGTAATGTTTTGCAAGTTGGAAGTCAACTTCTGTCAACTGGAAAACTTTCAGATGAGGAAGAGAATGAAATCCAAGAACAGATGAATCTACTTAATTCTCGTTGGGAAAGTCTCAGGGTAGCAAGTATGGAAAAACAAAGCAAGTAAGTAACAAGTCAGGTGAAATAATATATATTGATTTTGACTGAAACAAACCCTGAGCTTGGCTAAAGGTTGGGATTTTCCTTCACTTCACTGTGAACAAAACTCCATCTTGTATCTGTTTGAACCTGAAATTTTATGTGTAGTGATTTTGGACCTTGCATGTTGCTTGGAGCCTGGAAGCCACACGAAGCAGCAGCTATCAACAGCTTGGACACAGATAATACTTTAACCAAAATTTACATAACCTGCCTCACCTTTTTCCAGTTGTTCCAACAAATATTGTCTTGCACTATATTGAGCTACAAAGGAGAGAATATTTCAAAGCTAGAAAAGGATAAGGAAAACAAATCTTTAAGGCCTATAAAACTCAGTCTCATTAGAAGAATAAATAAGAGCTTAGATTTCCTGGAAATATTGCTGTGGTTTTATCAGAGTGCAAATTACACTATTTGAAAAAGGGCAAGTCTTATGGTTTAAAGTGTAACTACAAGTAGAGAAACAATCCATTAAATATTCACAATAATCTTTGGAGATTTTTAATGTTATCATATCTGATTTTGAAATTTTGATTTACATAGTATCATCTGAGATAGGAAATTCCATAAATGTTAAAGCTTGTGGTCGTGCCACAGGGGAGTAATTTGGGTTACAGGATACAGAGATAAAGTATATCTTTTCTTACTTTCTTCATAAATATACATTGAACAAATTCATCTTGCTCCTCTTTGAGCTTTATCCAGTTCCACCTTACCTTGTGGAGTTAACTGGCTTATCCACTGCATTAAAAAGCAAACTGTGATTTTCAACTATTGCATGACATAACTCTCTTTCTTGCAATATATTCTCACCAATTCCAAGCATTTGTTTTCTTTTCAGTTTGCTACTGAGCATTGAGAATGTTTCCTTTATTCTGTCGTCCTTTGACTATAAAATTGTTGATGCGTTTCAGATGTTTCAACCTAACTTATTCCAGTTCTAATATTTTTTTGGAGAGAAAAATGTATGATGCGTTACTGTAGGGAGTTTGTATTGGCCCTACATATTTTCATTTAACTCCACATGTGTAAGTAGCTACGTCTCTGAGTGGTACTTTGTCTACTTAAAATGTCCTTTAACACCAGTTTTTAACCCATCTCCCAGCTGCAGCTGTGGGTCTGTCGCTGTTTGTCTCACTGAAATGACCACACAGAGACTCGGAAAGTTGAGAGAAGGAGGAGCAGGGGCAGAAAGCCCTGATTTGTTTATTTCATTCATTAGAATGAAATAAACAAATTCATTCTTTTAGAAAGGTGACCATGGATTGGAGGGTGGAATTCCCGCCTGTCAACCACATTGGTCAAAAGGACTGTCAAACACACCCTCCTCTCATGGGAAAGAATGCAAAAACAATGACACTGTTTACAAAAAACAATCTCTTGTTTACGTGAACAAAGTGTGAGAAGTAAGAACTTCTACTTCAATATGAATGCTCAGAAAACTAGGAAATCTCATGGTGGCAGCAGGTCATTGCTTGGGGAATTGAATGGCCTAGTATCTTCTAAAGGAGGTCATAGTTGTGCAATACAAATTCAGTCGCTTCAGAATTCAGTTCATTCAGAAGACATAAAGTGATAGGGACTTCACAGAGTTTGGTGCTAGTATTTAATTTCCTATATGAAAACAAACAAACAAAAACAAAACAAAAGCCCCAAAATACAAACAAACAAACAAAAAACCCGTGATAAATTCAATGAGAGTTGGGATAGGGCAAGAGAAAATCTCTCAGGAGTGATATACTTAGGTATAGTTAATTCTGGCCTTTTGGTCAAACCCCTGTTTTTCAAGAAACTGGCTGGAGGGTGATAAAAAGCTTTCATATCACAATATCATATATTTCTGGGTTATTATACATAATTTAAACTCTCAGAACACATCTTCTACTTCAGCTTCAAGCACAATCTTCTGAGCACATTGCTGTAATCGTGTCTCTAAGGCAACAGTGACACGTTTAGCCAAACAGGGATGGTTTTTGTGAAGATGAGAACAGCAAGGCTGTCTGACCTCTGTGCTGGTAATGGGAAGTGTGAGAAAAGGCACCACACTTTACAGCACAGGGAAAACAAGAGCAAGCAATAAACAAGGGCAGGGGGAAGATACACTGATAAAGATGCTGTAAAAGGGAAAGGGTCTTAGAAAAAGTGATTGCGTGGTCAGAATGTCAGAGGAAGTTTGGAATACAATAATGCCTTTGTGTAAAAGCAGCCCAGATTTTATTTCTCATGTGTTCACTGTGTATTGAAAGCATCTGACTCTTCTAATAAGCAGTTCACTAGTGTGCTGAAGGAAAACTGTCTGCTTGCTTGTTTTTTCTCTTAATTTCTTCCTCCTGGCCTTTCCCAAACAGAATTTTCTGCAGTAAAGCATCTCAGTGATAAATATGTCACTTTAGAGAAAATAATGCAATTTACCACTTTATAGGGAGTTCTGCAACTTTTAAAACACATTCAATTCAATGAAAAAAGTGGTTTTTTTTTAATTTGAAACTTATGAAAGCCATAGTATAAACAAAGGTTTTGATAGTCCCCTGAGGTATATAAATAAATGCTAAGCCCTCATATCAGATGTTTATAAAAGTATTTTGAAAACAAGGAAGTACCTGGTGAATGGTAAGAAAGAAGCAACATTCTTTTACTTAGGAATAAATGGTGACTTTTTTAGTGATTTTTTTAAATTTTAAGTTTATACTCCTTACGTCAGAATAATATCAATGTTATGTATAATACATGCTTCAACATATTTTCATTTTCTAAATTCAGTTTACTTTAACAGGTTTTCTGTACAGTTTATTTAATTTATTGCTGAGAGGAATATCTCCAGGATGAAGCATTGTACTGTATATTTATAATAGCTTAGTTTAGAACATCAAGACCATAAAATACACAGTTGAAAGTGAAGGATTGAGATCTGAGGTCCCTAATCCCTTGTGAACCATGGGGTTTATTGAAATGGGGCATCATCTTTCTGTACTCTGTAATTAATAGAGAGATTAGGACAGAAACAATACTATATGAGTCCTCTGGTGGTTTTAATCAGTCTTTAATATATGATTTCCAGTTGATAAAAAAAAAGAATAAGATATAAAAACAAATCTGAAATCATAGAAGACTGTTGATGAAGATTTTGTTTAGGAAAGCTTAGAGAATTTCTAAACAGGCAAGTGTAAGTGGAAATCTGTAATGCGTTTTTGGCCAGATCATTTTGATCTATCTATATAATTTCATTAGGCAAAACTGAAGTATTTCCTAATTTTTTTCAGTTTATTTTCCATTGAATAACTGAAAAGATAGTGGGTTTTCTATTTAACATCCCAAATTAGAGGAAGCCTAGTAAGGCAAGCTGGTTTTTACAGCATTTTTTTACAAAAATATTTGTAGTGCATAAAACAAGCTTTACAAAAACAGAGTGTAGAAATTTTGAACTCCAGCTCTAATAGAAATGAAACTGGAAGACAAAATTTTAATAAACCAAGTATTATATGATGTAGTCAGTTCCTAAAAAAAAGTCTTAGAACAGTTTTTCTAAATCAAAATGGTTTCAAAAAAATTGAGTTACCTTCTGTATATCTATCTACAGAACAATAGAATTTGCTGGGTTGGAAGGGATCCACTGGGGTCATGAGTCCAGCTCCTGGCCCTGCACAGACACCCCCGGAGTCCCACCCTGTGCCTGAGAGAATTCCCAAACACTGCCTGAGCTCTGCCAGGCTGCTGCTGTGACCACTGCCCTGGAAGCTGTTCCCTTTTCAAAGCATCTATTTCTATTCTGCCTTCAAATGTAACCTCGAGGAAATCTGCTAGTATGAGGGGCAGATGTTTCTACCTATTGTTCTCTTCACTTATAAATTCTAACTATTTTTTCTTTGTTTTACAGTTTGCATAAAATCCTAATGGATCTGCAGAATCAGCAGCTGGCCCAGCTAGCTGACTGGCTGACAAAAACAGAGGAGAGGACAAAGAAAACTGATTTGGAGCCCTTAGGTCCAGACCTGGAGGACCTAAAGCGTCAAATAGAAGAGCATAAGGTATGCTGTGGTGTGCTTCCAAAGGCATAAAAACCAAATTGGGTGTTTGACATTTTAAAAGCTCTACTCCTGCTGTTAGAGCATGGCAAAGTAATATGAAATCTTGGTTTAATATTTATTGTTCTGTACAGTTAACAAGGTTTTGTAGACTTTATCACAACTGTGAGTTTTATTCTGATATAAAAAAAGAATTGCTTTCTTTTTATATATAAGCAATAAACTAGAATATGCAAGGCAACTGTAACATCTTTTCATTACATTACAATGAAAATATATCCGTTTTTTTAATATTTGTGTATTCTTCTTTTTTCGTCTTGCTTTTTTCTCTTACATGTTGTAGCAGCAATGATGCAGTAGTCAGACCACATAATATTGTTAGGACTCCAGAGATTCTGAATATATATTTGCACCAAGGATATATTATGCACTGTAAAGTGCACTGCTTTCTAACAGTAGAAAATACTTTTTGTTGATGTATTTAAATTACACAAAAAAAACCCAACAACCAAACAAAAACCATCAAAAAACCCCCCGAAGAACCCCTGCCTCAAGAATAGACAATAAGATGGAATTTGGCCAATTTTTTCCATGTAACAGTATTTTTTAAACTGGAAGAATTCAGAACCAAAAAGAGAGAGGGATAGCTTGTGTAATATTGATTCCATTTATGGGATTAGATTGCCTTGCTTCATATTAATTAAATTTAAGCATAAATTTATGTATGTGTCTGTTGGACACAATGATGGTAAAGAAACACAGAAAAATATAGAAAACAGAGGGGATTTGTGAGGTGGTGGAGATTTAATGTGATGACCTGTTAACATCTCTACATCAATGGCTCAAAGCTGTTCCTTGCCATGGTATCTTGAGAGATTTTTACACCTGATGCTTCATGGCCTGTGTCTGTGCTAATCCAGGTTTTAGAGGGCAGATCATCCTGAAAAACAATTCAAACTGAAATCAGCTTTTACAGTTCTTTTAAAAAGAGGTCAAAAGCAGCAAAAGACTTCATGATGCGCTTGTGTGTTAAAGATGATTTCTTTGCATTCTGATTAAGGAGTGCTACTGAAGGAGAATACAAATTCTGCGGCTCCTGCTGCTGTCTGTGCTGTCTGTGCTTGCCCTGTGAGGAGACAATGCATTTCAGTATGAGGGTTTGCTAGCTAAAGACATTTCCTGACATTAAATTTTCTTTTTTATAAAAGACAGCCCGTAATTATGAAATGGTAATTACAGAAAAAAACATAAAAGATTTTGGATACATCAATACCAAGACTTGAATAACTTTACCCCTATTTCTATGCATTGTATGCTTGAATACTAACATAAAATGTAATCCTTTTATTTATGCAATCTCTTTCTGCTGCTTCTTTCTAATACTGAGAAAAATGGATATTTAGCTTGTATTTGAAGATTCTGAGTGAAGACATGCAGAAATCTCTTTTCCACATGCTCGTTCTTCATTTTGGTGTGTTGAGTTAGTGAATATTATTTATTTATGAGTATTACTTTTCAAATCTGTTTCATGTGCAAGAGGCAATTTAGACAGAAATGCTGGAAATAAAATGGTTTGTGTTTAATTTTAATTACATTTATATTCATTTATCACTTGCCTTATTCAGAAGCCAAAGAACAGGGTTTCCATTCCTTCAGTTATTGAGAAAGTGTCCTATAATTTTATTGAATTTTACATGCAGCCCACCTGCCTCCTATAACAAGGGTTAAAACAATGGAATTTTTATAGGACAGTTATTGCTTCATTACTGAACAAGCAAATAAGAAAGCAAAACCCAAAACCCCTTTTCGTTTCCTCTTAGTCTCACATGAGTCTGGTTGTATTAGAAAACAATGTTTTGTAAATTCATAAGAGGAGCCAGAAGTTTGAGGATATAAGAAGCTATCGTAATCTCAAATGAAACAGACTTCAGCAAACATGATAGGTTTGGGTTGCTGTCATCTCGCCTCTGTCTCTTTACCCTTATAATTTTGCCTTCCTCTCTTTACCTGATCGTTAGTAGGTACTTTTCACTCTATTTCATGTTATGTATCCCCTTTTGACTTATGATTTCCATACATCTGATTTCCTTATTCTATATATTTTAAAATAATGTTGCAAAAATATTGGTCTTGAGTTCTTGTGACTGACACTTCAATTTCTCTGCTGGGTAATATTAACAAAAAACAAACAAACAAACAAAACCAACCAACCAACCAAAAAACCCACTAATGTCCATTGGAAATGGCAACCAACAATCAGAGCAGAGAAAAAACACAACATCCTTCCCAGCATGCTGCTTAGGTCCAAAAGATATGAGGTTGTTATCTTGATGGTACTGAAAATTTTCTGAGTGGACTGAAGTGGTGAAGTAGAAAATTTTATGCCATTAGAGTTCTGGTAAGATATCTGGCATAGTCAATATATTTTGGAAAAATAGTTAAACATGTCAGTGTTTGGGGGATTTGTTTGGGTTGGATTTTTTTTGTTGTTTTGGTTTGGTTTTTGGAGGGGTTGTTTGGGGTTTTGTTGTTGTTGTTTTGGTTTGGTTTTTTGTTGGTTTTTTTTTTTTTTGCTGTAGCATTTAAAGTGTTTTTTCTCCTGTTATAATTATCCCTTTTTTATAATTTTATAAAGAAGAAAGCTACTTTTCAGTAAAAATCTTAGGACCATTGAGCTGTCCAAGCAGACTATTGTATTGGAAATTTATAATTAATTTAAAAATTGTGCTTTTAATTGCACTGGTTTTATTATTCCAAAATGTTATTATACCATATATAGTTAGTGGATTTTTATAGTTTCATTATGTTTCTAAAAACATGTAAGCCTTTTTTAGTCCTAGGATTTTTAGTACTTCACATTAATTTCAAAGGTAAAATGAGGCACTTCAGTGTCCAAATATCAAGATGGATTTTCTTTGTGTACTTAGATGACTTTGGGAGGCATTTTTATTCACTTTGAACTAGATTATGTTGGAGTTGTGTAAGGTATCTGACAGCTAGGAATTAAAGAAATTGTGGAGTTTTATGAGTTTCTCTTGTTGCTATCTTTATTCATTAACAACTATATCCATCTTACATTTTAAGTCCCTGAAAATTTGCTGTTTCTCTAATAAGCTCAGGACAACTTGTTAGAAATTTCCATTTAAATGGTTTGAACAGAGTGTGCTCTTGCCTTGAAACTGTCCATCATAAATTCCTGTTCCAACAGGATCCTGTAAACAAACAATTCTCACTAATGAATTTCATGGTAAAAATAGACACTTGGGTTATCAAGAAAAGTCTTTTACTGCAGAGTAAATGGAATCTGCCTGAGGATTAGATGATGGTTCAACTTTCTGGTTCATCTGTTCCATGACTTTTCAAGTCTTTCACAATGTGTGAGACTCCCCCCTCCAAAGTGCCCCCCACTCCTGCTAACTCTGGTTTTGTTCTGGGGTGCCATCTGTCAGATTCCAGCTAATAAGGAAATAAAAGTCACCTTGTCCATGGCTGTAGACTTATGGAGCAATGGATTTCTTTTGTTTGCCTTAAAGAGGGGGTTAAACGTGGGGGAAGTGAGCTGTATCATACACTCTAACCCATGGCTGCTCTGCCTCCCCTTCCCTTTCTAATGCTGGGTTATAAAATTCTGAGAAGTCTGACTTCCAGAGATGACTCTAACAATTTAGTATACTTCACAGTCCTTGAGAATTGTTTTATAGTTTAGCTCTCTGAAGCAAATGGTACTCACAGGCATGAAAGTCAGAAAAAGGAGGATTCTTATATTGTCTCCACATGGCCATGAAAGAAATTAACTCTGAAACGGGTGGTAAGATATTTATGCCCTAAAAACAAAGTAGTCTGTGAATACCTTTCCTATTGCTTATAACCACATTATGCTTTGCGTTTTAATTTTTTAAATTAATTTTCACATAAAAGTAAGAAGTTTTATAAAAAAGGGTTTTAGAATGCATGACCTTATTTTCATCAGTACTTCACTTCATAGCTGAGTGAATTACTCTACTTGAAAAAGAAGCAGAAAACCACAACATTGTGAAATTCAACATAGTTGGTAACAGAGTCAAGGTTTCTCTTGTGACAAGGCCGTGTTATTTTTCAGACTGTATCTATCCCACTGTGTGTGCATGAATCCCTAGAACACGCTCAGCTGAAGTGCTGAGAGCATAAAGGAGGACTTTGGTTTCCCCCATTCTTTTGTTGGTTTGAAGCAAGTTAGAGACACCTAAAAAATGTGTCAGGGAAGATGGAGTCCTGGATACATTGTTTTGTTTTGTTTGTTTGTTTTTTCAGGGGAGTGGTAGGAGGTGTTCTCTGTGGTTTTAATTGTCATTACCAACACCACTTTAGCTCCTTCCATTTTTGTTGTTGTGTGTCCTCTTGCTGCCCCTGAGGTCTGGCTGCTCAGTTCCCTGGTGCCAGAGCTGGGCTGGTTTTGATTTCGTTAACTATAGCAAAAGAGGAGTTCCATCTTTCATGACAAGCAAGGAAAAAAAAGGACAAGCAAGTTTTTAATCAGAAATCATGAAACACCTTTGTTTCTTGTTTAGTTTCCTAGTTTCTGCTGTGAGTGAAACCAGGGTGCTGCATGAATTTCCTAATGGTGGGTCAGCTGAGCAGTTTTCTCTTATGTCAGTAATGTTGTAGGGGTGCCAGGCTGAAGTTAGTAAGTGTTTGTTTAATGAAATCTATGTGATTTTTTATGTTCTTATAATTTTGAAAAAAGAGTAAACTTTTTCTTACAATAGTATGAAGTACAAAATTGAATTCAATGGCTATTTAAAATCTACAGGCTATTGGTATGTATGCATATTACATGAATATCTGTAAATCAGCTACATAAACTCAACAAATTATTTCTCAAGCAAAATTTTCAGTCTGGAATATTCTATTAAGAGTTAGGACTTTTGAGTGAGTAACTTGAAGCTCTGGAGTTCTCATAGTTAGTCAGTTGTGCTAGTTAATCAGTCAGTGGCACATTTTTTGTTGGTTTTTTTTACTCTGGAACACATTCTCTAACACATGTGCTTTCATTATAGGCATTTCAGGAAGATCTGGAACAGGAACAAGTCAAGGTGAATTCCCTAACCCATATGGTAGTGGTGGTGGATGAAAACAGCGGTGACAGAGCTACTGCTGCACTGGAAGAGCAGCTTCAGGTAATTAATAAATGGCAATGCCAGTCCCAAAAGATTAAAATTGGGAATTTTTTAAATAAGAAAAACCAGATAGTTAATGTGTACAGGATCATAATTTGTAAAGAAACAGTGGTTATTGAGAAATATTAAGATTATTCTGTATTTTTCTAGAGCACTTTTGAGAGGAAAATCATAATTTATTTCCCATTATTTTCTCATGGCCTTGTTTCTTAGGAAGTGAAGGGAACTATCACTCAATTGTATTTTCTAAATACAATCACTTGAGTATCTTTAAAAGAATGACACATTGAAGTGACAGAACTAGCAGTCAAGATATTCAAAGGTTTTTCAAACTAAGTTGTGCATACTAAAAGTTCACTAAAAAAGTTGCTATTGCTGTATTATTCATATTCCAATGCTCTTACTATAACTTCTGAATGAAATTGGATAAACAAAAGTCGATAATTAATGTTGGGATACAATTAATGATTGAAAGAGGGTTCTCTTGTGTTGGTGGTCGTCTCTCCAGGCACACAGCTTGGGAGGAATTGCAATATTACAGCCAAGATTCCTTCTATTTTTCTCTTTCAGAAAGGAGAAAGTGTTTTTCTTTCATTTTGCTTTATTACCTAAAAAAATAAGAGTTTGTGGGTTCTAAATCATTAACACCCAAGGTTTCTGTAGAGAAGCAATCAATACATTCAGCCAGAAGGTACAGCTGTAGCACAGACAGAGACCTGTGTGCTGTCTTGAATGTAGCTAACTTGGGTACCAATACCAGCAAATTAGTGATTGGTTTGGAATTTAGAGTACGTTTGGCTGAGATGATGAGCACTGCCACTTCAAATGTAATTCTCAGTTTTCTCTACTGCAGCTACTTAGTCACTCAAGGAGCACAACCCAGCCAAGATAACAATGCAGCCTCTACTGATCCATAATTATTAATTTCTTTTGACTTCATCTTAAGTCAAAATAGTCTTAACCTTCCAGAATTTCTTGTCAGCCAGCTCCTTGGAACTGTTCTGTGGAATAAAGCAGACCCTTAACAAGAGCATGCCTCCAGAAGCTAAACTAAACTTATAAAATATCTTGAATGGAAGAAGAGAGAAAATAATTAAGAGTATTTGATATTTATGGCACTTCATGAATTAGAAGATGTAGAAATGAGAGTTTTTAATAGTGTGGAAAACAAATGAATCATTGGTGGGTTGCTAGACAATTTATCTATTTTCACATCTTCAGAAAGAAGAATTGAGGGAACACCAGGTGACACAGCTGCATCCCATATTGTTACAATGGTTGGAAAGGAACCATTAGTAACCTGTGCAACATCTGTGGCTGACTCGTAATGGAATAAAGTGTGAAAGGGAACTCAGACATTACTGCAATAACTTAAAGAAACATAATGAATAATTAATGTCGATGAAATGCACTGGAAATGCACAGTTTGTAACTGTACTAGTGCAGAAAGCACCAATTATTACTGTCTTGGAAAAAATACATTCCTTGAAAGATGCTAGAAAGACAATTCCTGCCACCCCTCACCCTGCAGCACAGGCCACCTCTGAGCAGAGCAAGGGATGGCGTGGAACAGTCCATTTGCTCTTCTGTTACATCCTTCATTCACAGTTTCTTACAGAAGAATCTGGAAGAAAATATAATAGTTCCATTGCCCTGGAAGTCAAAGAACGTGTAGCAATATTACAGATGTTAATAAAACCCAAGTACAGATATAAAGCGATAAGGTTTAGGGAGGTGTGGAAACTTTGGTATTTTAACACCCAGGAGAACGGAGTTACCATACTCCACCTGCTCTCCTAGAGAAATGTTACACCTCTTTTCTGTGTACAGGAACTGTTTGGATTTTTTTTTTTTTTTTCATATCACTTGCAGTCTGAATATAAACACAAGAGATAAAATGTGTTGACAGGCACAACCATTAGAGCATTTGACAAAAGGCACAATGGAGGAAAGTTCCAAGCTTCATTATATATCTGTCAGTCTGACTTCTAAAAGTAGAACAAAACAAGAGCATGAACTGTCAGACAAAAGAGCTTAATAAGCCTGGCTCACTGAGGTTCTGGTCAGCATCAGATTAGGAAGAAAATGAGCAGTTATTTGTTTCCATGTAATACTCAAAGATCCATTTTCCGAGCAGGTGCAATTCAGTTATGCCTTTCTTTTTGAGGTGGTGATTCCTGAAATTATTTTATACATATAAATATCTATGTATGTGTTGTGTATTTTTTTTTCAAATGTCTGTGTAAGAAAAAAATTTCACGCCTAAAATGAACTTTTTGAGATTTTGGGTCTCAGGATGCTTGTCAATAATCTATGCTGATTTTAAATGAACTGTGTAGAAGTTCTTAATTCTTATTGTCTATGCAAAAACATATCTATTTAAGAGTCAACTAATTACATAGAAGCCAAAAGTGAAACAAATTATTAATTGCAAATTTACTCTTGCTTGGAAAACTAAAACCAAACAGAATTTCAGGGCTTTTTTTAGGAACCCTAAGGTACTTTGAGAGACTTCAGCTAGACTGGGTGAGTGTGAATATTAAAACTACTTTTAGATTACTTTGATTACGTAACATCAATGTGTGACATGTTGAGAAGCTCTGTTTATGCTGCTACTGAGAACCAACTATTTAGACTTAAAACTCCAAGACCCCAATTAAACTCAGTCCACGGATTTACCAAGGCAGCTGTGGAATAAAGCTCAAATGTATATTTAGTGCTGCAAAATCAAACCACTTCAGTAGCAAAGCTGCTGCTGTACTCTGACTCCTTTCTACAGGAAAAAATGGAGGGAATTATCTTCACCTCAGAGAAATGGCTGGATAACATACAGAAGCCATGAATGCAGGGAGATTTTTTTCCCTAATTATACCCAGCAGACAACAGGTCTCTTAAGGGCTCTTGTGAGCTGGCTCGAATTAGAGGCTTCCCCAGGCTTCATGGGTAAGGGTCTGTGCTAGAAAGAAATCTGTATAAAGTGTATCAAATGCTACTTGATGGCTTATTCCCCTGCTGGGGGAAGGGAGCTTCGAGTGTATTTTCCAGGATTATAGATTCATGTTATTCAGGGTACTGTCCTTTGATTGAAGATGATATATGGGTAGTTCTTGTAAAAATACATCAAAATAAGTGAGGAATGTTAAAGAATGAGTGGAGTATTTCAGCTGACTCACTGAGCACTTATGACAGGAAGTTACATCCCACAGACTTCAGGGATTTCCAAAGCATGCTTATCACAACATGATATTCCTCGTTGATGCCTGGGAAGTTGAAATCTCTCATAATGACAAGGGTTACTGATCTAGAAATTTCTCCTAATTCCCTGGAGAACAGTTTACATCCTGAGCAGCCTGGAGTTCTCCATCCCAGATTTCCATCTGTGGGACTCATTCTACTGAGTCTCATGAATATCCCAGCTGTGGGACCTGACCAGTGCTTCCAGTTCATCCTGTTTGTTTCTCCCACTCCGTGCTGAGCATTTCAGAACTGCATGCAAAGCTTATTGTTGTTTGGTAAAATCTCTATGAATGGGCTAAATGTTCAGTTGTAAAGAACTGATTTTGGATATAAGCAAAATAATTATTTTTTAAAGTGGATAGCTATACCTGATTAGAAAAGCATTTATCAAATAAGCTCTGTTAGTTGCAGGCTTGCAGTACATTATTTTAGTCCAGTGTTCCCAAGAGTTATGTTTTACTCATTTTCTTCTGTTCTTGTGCTTCGTTACTTTGACTTATTAGCAGACTAAAATATTTCATCTTCTGTTTTTGATAGTCATAAGAAATATTCTTTCAGTGTCCTCTGAGGAGAAAAAAAAAGATCATCTTTTGCAAGCAGATTTCTCTAGAAATTCAAGTTAGGGCTGTAAGAAAAGGCTTTTTTTTTTTTTTTTTTTACAGGAAAGCATTTTACTCATTAGTGCAGATTCAGTCAGTTTCTCAGAATAATTGTTTTCCCAGGTGTTTTGAACACTTGGAGCAGTCTGAGTTTCTGGGCATCACATAGGCAACTGTTTGATGTGAATAGAGATTTAAAGTTGAGCACCATGTGATTTAGTGATTAATAACTACTTCATAAATAACAGTCCTGACATGATATTTCAAACTTGAAACTTCATGTCTTAAATCCACTCAACCAGACAGTGTATCTTGGTCTCATGGTTGTAACAGCCTCTCATGAGAAATAACCAGATTTAAGGTAAGTCCCAGAATCAGCAGTTTTATCAGTGAAGTTACTTGGTCATTTTGCTTACTTTATTAAAATAAAAGACCTTGTGAAATTATTGAGGAAAAAAAAAAAAGGTTTTGTAGCTCTGAATTCAAATGCTGAAAATGGCATTTTGTATTAACTTTTTTATTGCTCAAATCAATATATTTCTCACAGCTAAGGCAGAGACAGATGTTTGATCTTGTTCTTTTGAGGTTTGGGTGTTTTCTAGAGGACCAAGTAAAAAAAATACTTTTGATGGTGTACCACAGTGATAATTGATGGAGGTGTTATTGCTGTTGTTGAGAGAATTTTTTTTTTCATGGTAATCATTAAGAAAAGCCAGCGCCTTGCATGTGAGCTATTTAAAAGTTGCTCAGGTATGAGAATTTTTATAAAATAGCTATGAGGAAGGATATGCTTATGATTTTTGAACTAGTAATTAGCAAGATAAAAAATATTCAATTGAAGATTTTTATGGTTTTAGTGTCCACTAAATGGAAAATTGTATCTGCTGACTCTTTACTGTGATGTAAAACTGTTAATGCAACAAATTTAGATGGCATTCTGAAATTTTATCTTCTATATCCTAGGAAGTAAAACTGAATTTTTTTTTCTTCCAGGTACAAAATACATTTCTAATTTTAACCTTGATTTTAAGAATCCACTATTTGGACGCACATTTTTGCTAAAATTAAATTATATGTAAATACTGAAGATATAGCGTCATATAATATCTCAAGTTATAAGGGACCCATAAGTGTCATGAAGTAAATAACTAAATATATAAAAAGGAAGAAACTATTACCTATTTGTTAGGATGTGCATTGAAAGTGGATGAAAAATAAGGAACACAGTAGTATGGAGTATCTTTCCAGAAAAGAGTTTTGCGGGGTTTTTTCGTTTGTTTGGGTTTGGGTTTTTTTGTGTGTGGTTTGTTTTTTTGGTTTTGTTTTGTTCTGTTTTTTCGGTTTTTTGTTGTTGTTTTTTTTTTTTTTTTGGTTGGGGTTTTTTGTTGTTGTTGTTGTTGTTTTTGTTTGTTTGTTTGTTTGGTTGGTTGGTTTTTTGTTTGTTGGGGGTTTGTTTGTTTGTTTGTTTTTGTTTTTGTTTTTTGGAAACAGCTGAATAATTTGCATTCGGTGTCCAGAGGTAATTAAGTTACTATAAATCATTGCAATAAAAGTTTTCTATCATCAGTTAAAATAAAAGAGAAGAGAACAAGATGGTTGGTGTTTTGTGTCTTTTAAATACGTACATAGTAGCATGTGCTACAAATACCTGGGAAACCTCAATAGGATTTGTGCTGGTGTGGAAGTTTATAAGGATGAGGTTTATATTTTAAACTGCAATATTTTAAAAGAGAGAAGAGCTTTGACCAGCTGTATTGATGATGCAACTTAAAAGCCTTTTTTTTTTTTTTTTGCTTTGGCTGCATCTTTGGCCATCATGTTTTATGTTTCAAGCAGTTCTGTTTTGGGCATCTTAAAGTTTTGAAAGAGAGCGTTTTTTCTAAAGTGTAGTACTAGAGACTTGCTAGAAAACTATCTGTAGATTAGTATTAAAATATTCTGTGTTTAGAACTATTGCTTTCCCTATTCTGTCCATTTTGGTTTGATTTCAACTGGTCCTAAAATCCATTTCAGTGTGATATGCAACATATTTTAAAGGCATATGCCTGAAAAGAAGTCAACAAGGAAAAGGTTTCCATAAAAAATTGTAGTGTCATAGGGAAAACATCTTTCCTTGTTTAGTAAGAAAAAAGTCAAATGCAAACCCCTCTTTTGTGTTCCTTTCTGTCCAGCACTTTGGAAAACGGTGGGCAGCCATCTGCAGATGGACAGAAGAACGATGGGTCCTTCTGCAAGATATTCTTCGTAAATGGCAGCATTTTGCAGAAGAGCAGGTGAGGAGCTTTTTAAATCATAAATTGGAATGTTCTTCAAAACATTATAGGAAATATATTTTTATATATATATATATATATAAAGGGCCTGACTGAAGCTTTTTCTCTCCAATTTAATTTCAGTGCCTTTTTGATGCATGGCTTACTGAGAAAGAGGATGCAGTGAGCAAAATTCATACAACTGGCTTTGGAGATCAGAATGAAATGCTGACCAATCTAAGCAAATTAGCTGTATGTATTTTCCATTCTTCTGTTTTATGTTCAGCTTCCTTGATCTGAGTCTGCATGCACAGGGAGTTACCCCACTCTCAGACCGTATGATTTAAGAGAACATCTGTTGCATACTTGGGAATGGGCTTTGCCTCCTGTGGGGGGAATAGGTTGGTCCATAGCCCTCCTGAGAAGGGAACCACTAGATAGAGATGTTTTTCTTGGTTGTATCTTTGGTCAAAAGTTTATGAAATAAAATAGCATTTGGGTGTCTTAAAAATATGTATACTTTTATAGGGAAAGTTTCTCTGTTGATGGTGTTGGTGTATGTATTGTGGGTGAGACTATATATACATATGTGCAAAGGAATATGCATATGAGGAAGTGTTGTTATGATTTTCAGACGACAGGAATAAGAACATGATTCTCGATATGATGGTGAAAATGAGAGCAAACTTTATTCTTTTCTACTTTTAGAGAGTAGTTAGGTACGAAGAACATGATTGGTTATTAGAGTCTACACCTTATTATAAACATCCTTTGCCAGTAAACGTGTTGGAAAAACACCACCTGCGGATGGTTTCTCACTTCCCAAGGCTTGTTTGAATTCCTCCTTTAGATTTCTCAGGCCAGAGTGAGAAAGTTACTCACCTGCCTTTCACACAGACACTGGCAGAGCCTGAAGCCTAAATTCAGACCAATTGTATTATCAGTACTACCACATGGAAGTACTTATCCTACACAAAACCCTGCCATCCATTCCTTGAACTCAGAGAAGCTGAAGGCTCAGAAACTGAAATGTTGAAATTAGTGTTCCTTTACAACTGTAACTCAGCATCAGAAATGTAGTTACATGCACAAACCACACCCTTTGCACCACCTCACTCTTCAGCAAATTCTCCACCCTGCATGGTCTTTGTGGAGGGAGTGTGGGTCTGGCTGTGAGGTGAAAAACTTGTGGCAGGCTGGGCTTGCCAATGGTTTTACAGCAGCAGAACTTTTGTAAAGAAAATTATATGGTATGTGCTGTTCCTCTATGTGTAGGTAATGATGGTTGCCTAGCATTTAGGGGAGAGGAAACAGCTATGTCCATGCTTGGCTTAAAATAGGTGAATTATTGCTCGATTAGGAACAAAACTGGTAATCTCTTCAGGCATGGATGTTTCTTTATTATTACTAGCTATTATTAAGTATTAAGTAATTAATATGGCATATCAATTATATACATATTGTTCATTGAATATTTTTATTGGATATACATTCCTTGGGTATATGTATCTAAGGTTCAACCTTACATTTTTAAAAATCAATTAAGGATTTATGTCCTTATCATCCTGTATTAAAAGCAAAAACGTTCAGGCTCTGGGTTGATAGAACTACTATGATGTTTCTGAGGTTTGAGTAACTGTGATGTTTCTAAAATTTACTCTATTTTATGCTCACATATACAAATGTATAAAGCTTAGAAAAATAAACTTACTTACTGATTGTTTAATTCTGTTGTAGCTGGTCCAGAATTATTGGTAGATGTTCCTTTGATTCATAGAATGACTCAGTAGTTAATTTAAGAACCAAAAGATTGATTTTTTAGCATCATCTTGAGATGCTAATTATTACATAGCCATATATAGGGGTTTTGTTCTTCTTGTCCTTTTTCCTTCTTTGGCTGTTCAGGGGTTAATAAAAATATGCATTTAGAAGTACAGACTTGGATTTTGATTAAAGATGGCTTAGGATTAAGTAAACTTGTTGTAAAGGAAGGAAGATGTACTTGCCTTCAGTATATGTACTTGGAAATTCTCGCAATCTAACATGTGAGGAGTCTTGAAGCTGACTTCAAGTCAGGCTTTTATCCCATAATGGATTAGAGACAACTCAGCCTCTTTAGAGTACAACTTTAGAATACCTTCATGAAGAAAAACGTATTAGAAGAAATCCAAATTTATTCCAAAAGTCTGTACTTTTGGATTTCAGAAGGTTGCTAGAGGACATAGGTACAGAGGGTTAAACTGTTTGTCACAAGTTGTGAAGCAGCAGACTATTATGGTGTTAAAAATGAAACTCTTTTGTAGTATTTCCATAAGTTTCACTAATGAACTCTTATGAAGTTAAAATTATGTTAAAATTATGCTGCCAGTTTTAATTGTTAAGCATTATTGTCATTAAATAATCGTGGTCTTTCAGGAAACTGAGTGAACAACATAAAATAGTAAATAAAATGATTTTTCCATAGTCCTGAACTTCAACAAGAGTCATGTCATCCTTAACAGAAAAGGTGGAGTTTATTAATTGCAACTTACTCTTTTTTATACATGAATAATTTTGATCTTTTTAGAAACATGATTCATAATGCATTAGTTTAGATATTTAAATATTGCTGCTATGCTAGAATAAAATTACCTCTTTAGTGTGTTTAATTTGCAGCAGAAAAGTAGCTTTTACTTTTGGAATTCCCTCTATCAGTTTTTAGACCTAGTAGCAGTCATTTCCAAATTCCAGTGAGTATGTGTTTTTGCATTCACACAATGCTAAATTGCCAGAAGTTTTGTATATGGCAATTTACTATTTTAATCTTGTCTGAACCTTTGGGAATATGCACTAATATAACAGCCACATGATGGTTTTTTGCAGGGGTTAGATTCTCCTCTTGGATGGGCTTTTAGAAATAGGTAAAAATGGGATCATGCTGTCCTGACATGCATGTTGTGCCTGTCTTTTGGTATATTTTATTTTGACAGGTGTTTGAATGTAGTAGAGGAGAAGCTGTCACCAAAGATCACTTATAATTAGGTCTGAACTATAAAAGCAAGTCTGTGAGGGAATAGAAATGTATCTTTTCACTTAGAATAAAGATGCTTATGTTCTTAACATTACAGTATTAAGTCTTAAGCTATGCCAAGGGAAATACAGGCTGAATATTAGGATTTTTTTTTTTTTTATAGAAAGCGTAATAAAGCATTGGATGGTCTACCTGGGGAGGTGGTGGATTCAACATTCCTGGATGTGTTTGAGGAAAGATTGGATGTGGCAGTGGGTGCCATGGTTTAGGTTAGCTTAGGGTTGGGTTGGACTTGATGATCCTGGAGGTCTCTTCCAGTCCTGTGATTCTGTGATATCCTGAGCCCTCAGTTGTCCAGTCGTTTCCAGCAAGAAATCACAGCATTAGTTGTTTCTGCTACACCTTAAGAATCTTAGGTTTTGATATTGCCATATGGCATAAGAGCTTCCAGCCTATGTTTTCTGCCTCACTTACATGCAGAACTTTGCCACATTATGGTTGTGTTCTTTATCCAGTCTCTTTAACCAGAAGGAAATTTCTGAAGGTAATTTATTAAAACATTTAGCATCGTGACTGTTGATTTGAAATTCTACAACCCTCCTACAACGCTCTAAGCATGCTAAAGTGACTGATGTGAAACAGGTCTGTTGAGATACTGTTCACAGTAAAGTTTTTTTAAAAAGTTTAAAGTTTTTTTCAAGGAAAAAAACCTTGACTTTTATATGACAATAATGTCCACAGAGTGGAGCCTGCTCCAGTGTGGGCTCTCCACAGGGTGAGAGCACCTCTGCCTGTTCTGGTGTGGGGTCCTCCACAGACTGCAGTTTATTTCAAAAGATTTATTCAGTGTTCATGTGAAAATTTATCTTCTTTGTCATCAGCTCTCTTCTGGGATCTTCTGGAGGAGGTCAGAAAAACTGTTTAGGGGGTAGTTGTTCCAGTTCTTAAAATACTTCCTTAAAACAACTGAGGGTTTTTGTTGTTGGTTTTTGTTATTGTTGTTGTTTTAATTTTCCACTTAAAATTTATTCTCTGACTCCATAATTGATTCTTTAATTATTACATAAGGTGTAGGGTGAAATAGAACATGGACTGAGGTGAAATTTTGGTGCCATGTATGGCACAGGCTTGATAGATTTTTTTTTTTTTGTGTCCTAGGCCTACATTTTGTAGTCTGTAAAATGAAATTGTCTTTTTTGTTGTTGTTTTTGGGGGGTTTGTTTGTTTGGTTTGTTTTGCAAAAAATACTGACAGCTATTGCAAAGGTACACAAGCTCTACCTTTATATATTTATAGTAAATAGTCCATTAATATAGAGTTAAATATTTTCTTCCTTCACCTATTTTTTTTTTATTTTTTTTTTTACATATAGAAGATAAATTAGATATTACACTGTTTTTGACTGGGATAAATTTCTTGGCAGCTGAAAACTAACTTTACAGTGGGTGTTGCTGGTTATTACAGTGAGCAAAGTGCTGCTATTACAGTGAGCAAAATAAGTTTTTGATCTTTAAGGAAAAGAAAAAAACAAGAATTAAAATCTTGTACCCCTCAAAATGGAACCACGTTACCAAAACTGAGGAAATCACATTAGAATGTTCAAATATCAGGATTTACACTACGTACTTAAAAGAAGTTATGACTGATATATTTGATAATTAATTTCATAAAGCAAACTACTATGTCTTGTCCTCCAGGTTGGCAAATTGCATACTTTCCAGTTACTATTATTATTTTAAGTCTATTCTTGTGCTAGAAAAAAAACCCCAGAGCATATTTTTGGTTATTGTGGCTCATTGACAGGTTTTTAATGAAGCAATGTGAAAACAGAATCTCCTAGTATAGTTTTCCAGATTGACTGTAGCTGTCACAAAAGCATATTGAGTTGCAGTGAGCAGTATCTTTAAAAGAAATTTTTGGCATCCTTCTTTTTGTAGTTTCACTTCCTGCTTGTGCTCCAGGTGTCTTGGATTGATGCTGCCTCACGGGTGTGCCGTACAGCTGTTGTGGGCTGGCTGACTAGGAATCAAACACTGCTCTTCAGAGCTAGCTAATGTTTCACAGGATGCCATTTTTTGTTATCCCAGTCAGTTTATGGTGGCTTCCACATGAGCTTTCCCTGACGCTGTAGGCGTAAAAAAAGGTCAAACATAGCAGTGCTTGAAATTTAACATGCTAAACTTGTTTGCATCTACTTTCTGCCATCTGTTAGGTCTCCTACTACTCTGAAAAGAGATTCTTCTATATAAAGTTAGCTTCTGCTTCTCAGGGATAGATCAATTTAAATTTTCATATCAACTGTACCTACCGTTAGTAATTTTGATGTTTTAAATCAAATCTGATTAGAAAGAGTACTGATTACAAAGACAATGAATCTTTCTTTTTCTGAGTTGTATTTTTAATTACATTTTTGGATTATATTGCTGTAGGAAAGTACATGTAGACTAAATTCTGTTGTCTAACCACTTGTTTGGTTATCCCTTTCATCATTTTGTGGATTAGAATGCAATCCACATCTGCATAGAGAGTTCAAAATGTGCCTATGGTTAACAGGATTAGGGTGCAGAGAATGAAGGTTTAAGGAATGGAAATCACCAGTTGAGGCTTTAAAAAGTAAACCCAGGTGAGAACTGGAGCTATGGATGACCCTTGGATCTCTGACTAGCCTGTTTCGTAGGCAGGTTTGCATGCACAGGTCTTAGGAGTTTCAAGGTCTCTTGGCACAGTGTGTTTTCATTTTTTGTTTGTTTGGGTTCTTTGGTATCTGATTTGAGATCAAATATTTCTTTTCTAGGAAAGTTTTTTTCTGTATGGAATATATAACAAAGTACATTGGAACTTGAAAGATTGTTTGACATGTTGATATAGTTGTTAACATCAGTGCAGTTTTAAGGTTATTCCTGTAACACAACTCTTGGGTTTTTGATTCATGTCATCACCTGAAGCCTGCTGTGAGGTTGGAGTTGCTCCATCTGCCATATTATGTTGCTATGTAAGCTCTGGCAGCAGTTTTTATGGAAACAACATCATGGAATTCTAGGAGTCCTTACCCATTTTCAGTTTATTCTGATGATCTCCTTATGATTTTTCTTCTAAGTTTGTTGATTTTCTTTTTTGTGGGTGTTTTGGTTTGGGTTTTTTTTTGGTTTTTTTTTGGTTTTTTTTTTTGTATGAATGTGTGTTCTTCCTTCTGTTACTTTGTTTAACAGATCCTAAAAGGAGATCTAGAAATGAAAAGGCATATGATGAGTAAGCTGAAGTTGCTCAGCCAAGATCTCCTCGTAGCTGTGAAAAACAAAGCAGTGGCTCAAAAGCTGGAAAGCCGTCTTGAAAATTTTGCCCAGCGCTGGGAAAGCCTCGTGCAGAAGGTGGAGAGCAATTCTAAACAGGTTTGTAAAAAAGAGTTTTATCAGTTTGTGACAATCAGATCCTTTGACAGTCAAATGCTTGAGATGGTTTTGATGCTGTTTGTCATCTTGCTTTAATTTTTTCCCCTGCATGATTGCTAAGACGTTTTTTATTTTTAGGACAGCATAATACAACTGTAATATAACTTTTCCAAATTTTATTTATCTCTTTAGTTTTTAATCTCTCTTTATAGCATTGATTACTTTCTTGGGTTGTTAACTATATTTTCAGGGATGATACAAACCGTAATGAAAATACCTTTCCAGTTAATTTATTTTTAACCTATAATAACACACTTTTTTATAGCTGTCTCTTTGAAATAGCACATAGTCTGAAATTAGAGCAAGAACTGTCTGCTAGTTAAAGTGATTTTTTTTTCAGCATTAAAAGTTTATGATTGATTGCTATTTTATTTCTGCATGTGATATGCTGATTTGCAGATTAAAAAGAGAGGTTACAAAAAAGAGAAATTCCATGCAAAAATAAAGAAATCAATCTGTACCTGTAACCAAAGTGCCAATGAGAAAATATAGCCTGCTATTATTTTGATCACTTTATGTTAACTGTAGCATACTAAAACAAGAAATTGATGATTTTAACCAGGTGACAAAATTCAATACTCTGGTGTAGTACCCAAACCCATATCCAATTATTTTGCCTAGACATCTTGTTAGCATCTCTTTCTTACTGGATTTAAACCCAAACCGGCTCCCTTTTTTTCCATTCCATTATCTCACTAATACTGGGGGGGTTTTTGAGCTGTCATTGGATGGCTGGTAAAATGGAAATTAATATTAATTTTTAACTGACAGCAAGAGCAGACTCTTAGAGCAGGTACCTCTGTCCTGTCCATACAGGTCTCTCACAGTTTCTGTCAGTGTGATTCAATTCCCTTGGGCATGCTGCCCTTTCTTATTGCTCTCTACTAATACTAATACCAAATTATGTTTGGGTAATTAAAGAAAAGCTGCTATACTTCATGTAGTGATCAGAATCCCTCTTAGTAACCTTGCTTTCAACTCATACCTTAATATTTTAGTTTGCTCTGTGATAGTTAGAAAAAAACAGCTGAAAGTGGAAAAATCAGTTTGGGAGAATAAAAAGGAAGAAAATGGGGGAAGGGCATAATTTCACTTAGAAAGCAAAACCATATTTTGTACATATCATTTAGGAGTTGAAAGTGAGTTTTATTTACAGCATATTTGCTGTAGAAAAGCTCCTGTTTCGAAGCAGACGAAAATTCCAGAGATTCATTTTTGAATTTGGGGATGCCTAGGCCACATGATTTGAGAAAGTTAGTAAGTCACTCTGATTTTTTCAAGTCCTGTTCAGATTGGCGATGGCTCCTAAATGCAGTTGCTAGTTTTGAAAATGGAACTTAGATTACAGGAAATGAAGTGAGCAGTCGTGAGTCTGTCAACATAGATCAGCAAGCTGGGAGATGCTTTGGGTTCCCCAAACGGTGTAGCTGTCCTATGACAGCAGAACACTTTGCTGGATAAGCTTTTCCTCCAGGGGGAAGCTGCTCTGCTTGGGGTAGAAGTGACATGGGAATGCTGCTTCACCTCCTGGAAGCATCTCAGAGTTAGGCCTGCCTGAAGGACCTGCTCCTAAGGCACTGTCACACTGCTGAGACGTATCTTCTGTGAAATACTCGTGGTGTACTTGTCACCGTGGGTTCCTGTCTGGGCAGGCAGATAATTCCTGTGAGGTTTCTTACATGTATTCATTGCAGAGCTCATTTATGTGTTTATACTGTGAGAAAAAGATGCAAGGTCTCACTGTGTTCTCTAATCATGAACTGAGGAGGAGGAGACTTTGAAGAGGGTAAAAAATAGAGTATTTTCCATTAAAATCTATCAGAAATGTATGCTTTATTCATCAAGCATAGATATTGCCTTTAAAATTAACTTTACATGGTTTAGTGGTAGACTTGGCAGAGCTAGGTCAATAGTTAAACTCAATGTTTTTAAATTACTTTTTCAACCTACAGGATTCTATGATTACTAATTTTCATAGGGCCCTCATAATTGCATTTTTGTCCTTAGTTATTTCCCCTCTTAATAAGGTGTTGCCAAATGATTAACTTGTTAACAAAATAAGAAATTAAATGGAAGAGACAACCTCAGGCTCAGTTCAAAGATGATTCTCCAACTAGACATATAAAGTAGTTATAAATCCCAAAGGAAAAGTGCTGAAAGTAGAATGTGAGTTCTCCCACATTTGGCAGAATTAATTGCTCTTAAATTCAAGCATCTAATCAGAACACATGGCTGAAACTCCTGCTACAAATGACTGGATGGCAAGAGTGTGAGAGAGAGAGAAATCTAAAAAGCAGTTTGTCCTCATAATGAAAATGTCAGCTTTCCTTCACTGACCACACAGTGGAATCAAGGACAAGGACAGCTTGCTTAGGCTAGATGTGGAGCTTCCAGAAACTCTAAACCTAGCTTTGCTCAGTTCATTATGCTCCACTAAATTGTACTGAAAATCTTTCCAAACTAAAGAAAACACCATTCCTCATCCAAACTTCCCCACTCACAGAGATAAATTTCATCAAAGAACAGATGACAGCTCCAAAAGTGAGTGTAAAGGAAAATTATGAGTTTATCAGGACAGAGGGCACTTCCAAAGACAGTAATAAATGCTGGCATTAAAGGAAGGCTGCTGTATAAATGAGAAATAAAACGCCATAAAACTACTGAAGTGCTATGCACACATTGTACATATGTTTGCCTATAGATGATGAAAAAGATTTGAATTTGTCTGCTCGGAAAAGAGATGAGTTTTAACATGTTTTGAAGATGGGCTTGATGTGAAGCTGCTGGCAAGCGTTGTATCTTGAAAGCTTTAAACGTGCAGCCCTGTGAGTCACCTTAGCCCTTTCCATATGATTTTCTAGTGGGTAAAAGCCCTGGTTTATATTGCCCCTTCTCAGAATCACATTTGCTATTCAGAGACTGAGAGGGATGAACAAAATATACAGTTATTATTTGCACCATCTTTGAATAATAAATGGAACTTTTAATCACTTTGGTGATTAAAAGGTGTTTGGATTTATTTCTTTTTTATTTTTTGTGAGTTTTTTTGCTTTGTTTCTCTTTCTTGTATTTTTTGGGGGGGTTTTTTGTTTGTTTTTTGGGGATGGTTGGTTTTTCTGGTTTTTTTTTCTTTGGTTGGGGTTTTTTTGTTTTTATTTTGGGATTTTTTTGTGTTTGTTTTTCTTTTTTTTTTTTTCACCAGGTAAGCCAATAAAATTTACCTTTTTTCTAATGTCTGATATTTTTAACAATTGTCCTTTGCACACTAAAGTGTATGCAGTTTAAATGTGAACCAGCTTCATCTTGCACAGTAAGGTTGCACCCCATCTCTAGCAAGAATAATTATGAACTCTGAATTTACGTCTCCATTCTCCTTTTGAAACACGTAGTATTTAACCTCCACTCCTGTTGATTAAGCATGGAAAATACTTTTTTTTACTGTTTTCACATCCAAATCAGTACCCCCACAGCATCGTGCTCTGAGCAGTGATTGCAGTGGCAGCTCTGGAAATGCAGTTCCCCATCTCCACTGAAGCTGCTGCTCCTGTCATTGGTGTTCCATGATGATTCCTAGAGTGCCCTAGCTGTGGTTTATTCTGTGTTACACCTTCTTCGCTGGAAACTCTGCCCTGGTATTGATTAGCAAATGAAAACATGGCAGGATATGACCCTGGCAGTCTGAAACATCATCCTACCATTGATTTTTGGATAAAACAGAACGTAATAAGGATTTTATGAGAAGAGGAAAGAGAGACAGGGAGACTGTACCCAAAACTATATAATTGGCAAAAAATTCTTTCTGTTCATATGTATAGTCAGTTCAGGAAGAGATGACATCAGCTCTGTCCTCAAATGTCATGGAACCCTAGACATCAGAAGCTTTAACTTGCTTTTCCTTCTGCCCTCTAATTAAAATAAAATGGAAAAGAATGCTGTATAGAGTTTCAATAAAAACGTATGGAAATGCTGACTTAATGTCATGATTTCTGTAGAAAAAAAAATCAAAATCAATACATCTTGTTGAGAGAACTAAAACAAGAATGTTACTGCATAATATTTTAGTGATTAAAAAGTCAACTGGATGTTTTTCTTCTCCACAGAATTTTGCAATTCATATCTTACAGAAATCCCTGCAGGTCACAAGCCACTTATTAAATTGATATATTTAATCCATATATTTTTAAAAAAATCATCTCTGAATCTATTTTTTAGTCTTCTTAGTAGTCCAGAGTCTGCTCTAAAACCTGGTCAGCTGCCTTTTTCTAGAGGTGGAAGCACAGCATTGGGTTCACTGCTCTTTGTAAGAAATCCTGACAATTTACAGCAGTAAAGCACCTCCCTACTCATCACTTCCACTGTCAGCCTGGGCCAAGAACAAGAAGACTTGTGTAGAAGACAATGTGAAGAATTCAGAGTTGGCAGGAGTTTGTTGGGGTATTTTTTCAGGTTTCTGCTGGGAAGAGGCTGCTTGCTGATAGTGATTCCCTTTCCTTGCCATTCTATTTCTCTTTGCACTGTGGGAAAGGTGTTAGACGTGGTTGCCTCCTCATTGTCTACAGAATCACTTATGTCTCAAGAACTAAGCTGACTCAATTCTTTCACTGAGTTTCTGATGCAAGAAGTAATAGATAGTTTTTGAATGTGTTTATAGTTTTGTGGACTTTTAGATACTGGCATTTCTGTTGTTGAATTGGAAACTCTTAATTCTTGCATATTAGCAAAAGCAAAGAAGCAGGGAATTTCAGGAGCACAACTTTTTCTACTCCTGGTATATATATATATATATATATATATATATATATATATATATATTTTGTTTTCCATTTCACTGCCCTTAAACTGTGAGGTGGTCATTGGAGCTGTAACTAGAGCATTTTGACAAATGAGCCATCATCTGACAGAATCAAAAAAAATAAGTGGCCTATTTCTCATGAGTTAAGGGATTTAAGAACATCTGCCCACATTGGAGTTGGAAAATGTTATATGGAAAGTATGAACTGGCAGTACATGCAGAAGCAGTGTACAAACAAATATCAGCAAAAAATATTTCTCATCATTCTTTTCTTAATGCAGCTGAGCTATACAAAGATTTTTTTTTTTTTTTTTTTGGTTGGTTGTTTTGTTTTGTTTTTTTTGGTTTTTTTCTTATTACCAGAGCAAAAGTAAATGCATTCTGTAGGTAGTGTTTACAGTGTTACATACCATGGGTATTAGTATCTGGTGAGACCCCTAAATATTGTTTTTTTAATTATGGAATAAAAACTGATGCAAATTAATTTGCCTTCTAGAGCATATGTTCTAATTTAAGATTTCCAGCCAGAGAGTTAACTGCCCTTTCAAGTATGTTATATTACATTCTTGTTGAAAATTTTTGTAAATGGTAAGACAAATAATTGGTAATTTAGTGCCATTTTAATGCCTTTATCACCTCTCAAGGAGCAAATTTTCAGACTGGGGGCAGTCTGAAATCAATATTTAGTAACAGTAACATTTTATTTATTTGCTATTATTCAATTCCATTGTAAAATTCCATTCATTTCTTTTCTTCATTCAGCGTGAATTGCAGGGAGCTGTAAGCTCATTAGAATCCTTTCTGATTTTGATATTGGCTTTTGCAGATATCTTATTCACACAGCGTGAGTCAGATAAAACAATCTGGCTTGAGTTGCGTATAATGGTTTTTTCTGAAGGTCAGCCTATGATCAGATGAGAGCAGCTTCTCATTATTTTCTATTGGTCCTCCAAACAATCTTTACTGAAGCTTTTCAGATAATGTATGACCTCTGTTTTTGTACTCCTCACAGATTTCGCAGGCTGTCACTACCACTCAGACATCACTAACACAGACAACTGTAATGGAAACTGTAACTATGGTGACCACCAGAGAGCAAATCCTGGTTAAGCATGCTAAAGAGGAACTCCCACCACCTCCACCCCACAAAAAAAGGCAACTCCTTGTGGATTCAGAAATTAGGAAGAGGTGAGAATCTTCAAGAGACAGAGAGAGAATATTGATAGAGTCTGGACAAAAATGCAAAAATAGTCATTTGACTGCAGTATTTCTCTGTATGTTGTTTTGAGCTTGAAAGTATATTTCTGTTCTCTATTAGGGTACCAGCTGGTTGTTATCCTTCTTCACTCAGTATGGGTTATGGATTATATTGTGCTTCTAGTACACCTGTTTAACAGTATAGAATGTTAATGATTACATCAATACTATTGCATAGTAATTATAGTCTGTTAAAATCCTTATATGTGGTATCATGGGGATCCCACATGACTAGAGTCTTGAAACATGATGGGCAAACATTCCATTAATTCTAAGATTTTTTTATGTTCTTTAAAAAAATTTATAATAGCTAAAATGCTACTAAGGGAGATACTGCCTTCTTTCTAGAGTTCATTGTATTCTTCTGGGCTTATGGGTCAGGAGTAAAAACAGCAGTTCTGCAGTGGCAGTTAATATTTGATGAAATATGCATTGTGCTTGCTTTCAGATTTTTTTTCATGAGTAACTCAAGTACAAGTGACAAGGGATTTTAAACTGATGCTAAACACTAGTTAATGTCAGGAGAAGGCATTCTGATGTGTTCAAGCAGAATTGGCTCAAGCACTAAGTTTTTAAATGAGCACTAAGAAGGTAGATTTCAAATAATCATTGTATTGTTTGTTTTGGAAATATTTTTTGATATTCAGATAAACATGATTTCCAAGGTAATATATTTGAGGATTGAAAAGGATGTGAAACTGCATTCAGTGTCTCATTTCTAAGACAATATCTTTGGTTCAGTGTGTTTACCAGGACAAGTATTTTCTTGTAAAATAGTGTTTCACTTATTAAGAAGAATGAAATATAGCAAGAATAGGAGAAGTCTGACTTCTTTTTAATTCAAGTTTTATGTTATTGAAATAATAGGTACCTTTTATACCTAGGCATCATACCTGTGTTTAACCATTCTAACAGTAAGGCTTCTGGTTCAGCATCATTATTTAGGAATGCTCTATATGTGATGTAAGAAGAGTGGTTCTCCCCCTTTTTGTTAAACTGGATAACTATTTCTGTGGAAGTGCTTGGTCTACATAAGTTTGTGAGATAAATCTGAATTAATTTAATTTACCTCCAAAGTCCTCATTTGGAGTCTTTTTTTTCCCATATCCTAGGTTACCATTAAATCATAAGTGAGAGTTATGTCTTGCTAATATATTCACAAGCACTCAAAACGATGCAGAGCAATGACTGTCAACAGTTGTAATTCCTGAATTTGTTGAAGGAATTGTTAGATGGCAGTGTTGTTACTTATCAGGAATTATAAGCCTTAGCACTCCTGTTAATGTTTTCTTAGTAATGTGCAAAGATGTGAAACAGGATCAAGGCCCCGTTGGCTTATATATGACCTGTAGTGTAGCATGGTACCTGCCATGAAAATAGTGATCTGCTTTATTCTGAAACTGAAAAATTAAGAATGGAATGAAAATTTCCCTGCACTTTCAAAGTATTTAAATAATTGGTATTTCAAAAGTTTTTACTTTTTTTTTTCCAAATGGAGAGTTTTAGGAATGATCTCACTTCATAAGGAAGCACAGTGCAAGACTACTGTTATAAAATAAAGCATTATCTTAGTTAAAACTAAGTGAAGTGGAATGATTTTTTTTAAACCTATTTTTTTAATTCTTCAAGACAATTGTTGCTATATGCACCATTATAAAACTGGAGACCAATTGGCGCAGAAGTTCCTTTTTCAACTACTGTATATTTACTGTAAGCATATATTTTCTTTCTTGCTCGTATTCTTTTAATTTGCTTTAATACTGAAAGCAAACTTGGCAGGGTACAGCAGAACACAGACTTCATACCCATCATGCAAGGAGACTGCCTGAGGGCAGGAATTAGCTGGATTATGGGAAGTGCTTTTGTTCCAAACTACCTTGGTTTCTAGAAACTGATAATTATGTGTTACTACACTGCTTTAGCTGATGTCTGTCTAAAGCACTGCAACTAACAAGTTTATATTTAAATCTGATTGATTCTTGTACAAAAAATAGGTTATATTATTAACTTTGATTCTAGGATTGCTTTTGGATATATTACTGGGAGATCTTCTTCCAAATTTACGGACTGTTAATGATTTTTTTACCTTGCATACTAGGTTTCAAGGCTTTCTGATTTGTTTTAATGCTATCTAAAATAAGTGCATTCACCATATAATTTCTGTTTAACTTTTGGATTAGAGTCAAGATGGAACAATCTGTAGTTCTCAGTCTTTGCCTGGGATGACTTTAAATAATTTAATAAGTTGTGGTTTCTCTTAGATACTTAAAATCAGAGTTATTTTAATTTCTGCACAAGTTGGACTTTTATTTTGTTCTGCTAGGAGAGAAATCTGACTTTCACAAGGAGAAAGGGAATTGATTGTTGAATACACTATAATGTGCTCTAACTATTGTTTTGTGTGCCAAAATTGCTGGATTTGTTTTAAGGATACAATTGCATCAGCACATGGAAACTGCTCCAGTGTGACTGTTAGACCTGTGAGCAGACCCGTGCAAAGTAAGTGTTGGAAATGTCCACAGCTGTGCAGCAGGATGAATGAGGGTTATATTATCTGCAGGCAGTGTTTCTCCACTCAGATAATCCTTTTGGCATTTCTAACTGAGCAGAGAAAACACCAAACCACACATTTTATGTACTTTCATTCTCTAGAAAGTCCAAGAGGGTGTTCTACAGTGGGAGGACCAGTCAATAAATAGCTCCAGAAAAACACTTAGAGAATGAACTTTGGGGAAGAAGTTTCAGCTTAGAATAACAGGTTTTGTGATGGTTTTTAATGAATATGTAAAAATGCAGTCTTGGAAACGAACACATTTTATAATATGTTGTTGTCTTTCTCAAAGACAAGAAAATACAAATTTATACTAGATATCAGCATAATAATGGAAGAAGAAAGCTCATCTGAAAATTTGGTTGCTCAGTAAAACATCTTTGTTTGCTGGTGACTAGACACTTTTTTGATCTTATCTTTTTTTTTTTTTTTTTTTTTTTTTTTTTTTTTTTTTTTTTTTTTTTTTGATAGGAGAAAAAGCATTTTATTCTCAAAGAGCCAGTCATTTATTTTCTGGGTGCGTTGTTAGCCACAAATCTCTCAGGGTTTTTTGTTTGTATTCAGTTGTAGCTGCACCCAAGGATAAACAAAGCCCATAGGGTTGCATGCCTTTTGATTTTTTTTTTTAATAAATTAAAAGAATGGGAGTTCTCAACCTACCTCTCCTACATTATTATATATTGTGTGCTTTTACAACCAAAATTTTCCTGAGCACTTAATGACTAGCAGTTGATGGTTATATACTGTTCAGTTTTGGTTTGATAAAAACCCCTAGCAATTACTGAACCTTCTCAGAACCTTCCAAAGGTGAATAACCAGGAGCCTTTTGGAGGTGGTGAGTAATGCTCCCAGGTTTGGCCAGTCTCTTTCATCTGTTCTCAGACTTTAGTCAGTGTTGTTTCTGTAAAGGAGTACACTTGAAATAAATTCATCAGGCCCCATTGCCACGGGTTTGGAAAGATTTGTGGTCCAGATTTGCTTCTCTGTGAACTAAATATTTTAGATACTAGGTACTATAGGAAGGAAGATGTACAGTTTGGCTACTCAGTGAATATTGTATTCGTGTACTGTGTAAGAGCATGGCCCCCAGTTAGTAAGCAAAGGAGAAAAAATGGATGGCTGAGATTGAAGCATCAAACTTGCTAGAATTCCAAATGTTTTATTGGGATGGAAAGTATAAAAATCTTTATTTAAACTGAAGAAATGAAAAAGAAGCAATTTGACTTGTAGACCAATAACATCCAGAGGACTGAATGTCACATTTCCTCTGCTTTTATTTCCTGTGGCACAAAGGCATGGGAAGGAAGCTGTTGATTTTTTTCTTAGCTCTTAAAACAAGTTATTGCCTTTAGTGGAGGAAAGCAGAGATAAGAACCAGATTACTTTTTTTTTTCTTATTTCTTTCCTTTCCATTCTTTCTCTGCCCCAATATCTAAAACTGCTTCAGAATAATACTTCCGAAAGTCAGAATAACTCAGGTGAGTTAAGTTCTGCTACTAGTCAAGGAAAAGTTCCTTTTCCCACAGGAATCAATTTGAAACTGAAAAAGATAAAAAATACTTGGAGCTGTATAATAAGCTCTTGAAAAGTATGTATGAAGCATTAGGGCTAGAGATGAATGTAACACAGCTGAGGTTACAGTATTTAAAAAACCTGTAAATGGGAGAAAGATATGCAAAATAACATTTATTTTCATGATATTTACATATTATGGAAAAAAGAGGTCATTTGCATATCATAAAAAATCTGAAAACTACTCTGTTCATGCTAAGTTTTTAAATAGCAGACAAGTATAAGCCAGTTAATATTTCATTTAAACATATTTGTAATATTATTATGTTTCAATAATGACCAGAGATACCTTTCTTTGCAATTTGGTAAGTATCTTTTTACAGGCTTCCTAAGGTTTCCAAGGAAAGCCTACTTGTCAGAACATTATTATTGGTATAATGTTAATCTGAAGATTTGAAACAGATTCAATGTCCTTTGAGGAGCAAGGTGCGTTAAAACAGGATAGTTGCTCCATCTAGTGTTTTTTTTTCATTTAACAGCTGTTAAATAAACTTTTTGAAAAGAGAGAAGCCATCACTTTTTGAAAATTATTGTGTTTGGGATTCCAATCCTTCATTATTTAGAAAAGTTTGGATTTTTGTAGATAAAATTATCAAAGAAAAATTTATAGTGACTTTATAGTGGTCTTTTTGATAGATATCCTTTCATATATCACATTTCTGTGCAATGAATTTTGTTAGTAAATACTAAATGCTGATTGTTTAGCACTTTTACAGCCCCTCCATTGGGTTTTTTGACCTTTATTCTTTTACAGAAATGCAGCTTATGCTCTGCTATTGTTATCTAATGATAGGTAACAAATTCAAAAAGAAGAAAGTAATGTCTTCAATTTTCCTGCTGCTTTTTGGTTTCATTGTGTCTGTAGACAATTCCAGAGGAAAGCAAAAGGAGACTGAGAAGCAACAGAATAGTTTCATGTTGCTTAGAGGGGGAATAATTAATAAACATTTTCATTTGCATTGTAAAAAGTATGGGTATTTTGAGGTTTGTATTCATGGGCACTTCTTAGTGCTTGCTAAGAGTTTATCCTTTATCCTTTTGGTGAGATCAGAAATGGATTAGTGACAAATAAACAGAATTTATATTCTTCAGCACTTGCTGCAGGCTGTGATGATTGGGTTTGAAAGTACTCTGTTCCTGATGGTTCTGCTGAAATTTCTGTTGGAGATACACACTTGGGATTGATTTGGGATTTCTTTTCATGCCTTGGTATACATTACAGAAATGCACTGGTCATAATGTTGATGAGGCTAAAATTAATAGTATCACAAATGAGGGAGGGTCAAAGTGTCATTCTGAAAGGAAATAAAATTATTTGACAACTAAACCTAAAACAATAGGAAGTAAAAAATATTTGTTTGGATAAATTGATGATTGAATTAGAAGAGAAGAACAACTCTTTTGTCAACTAAAAGCTCATCAACTACAAATACAGAGGAGAAAGAAAGACAGCAGGGAATTAGATCAGAATAATTCTTCCAATGGGCATCATGTGCTATAAAGTTGTTCTCTGATATATTCGAGGCAGTGAAGAGCTGCAAGCTGGGGATTTCAGTCCAGACATGGAACTGAAATAATTCAGTGAAGTGGTTCTTGGATCAAAGTTCTATCATTCCCTGCCAACTCAACGTGTAGGCAAATGGTTTTATGTCTGCCCAAGATTCTCAGTGGTGACAGGCCCACTGTGATTTTTGTTTGGGGAAGGAGGGAAATGAATGAGCAATATAAATTGTCAAGCAATTTCTGTCTGTTAAAAGAATAAAGTACTGAAACCACTGTCTGCCCATGGTAGCAGTAGCACAGCAATGTAGTTTAAAGATGAAATTCATTCAGTTTAGAGATGAGATTATGTACCATGCTGGCCACATGACAGGAAGGTACTTCATGCCTCACGTTCTTATTTGAACTTGTTCAACATTGAATTTGTTTGTACATCTATTTACTCAAAGCATTTTAAAAAACATCTTCATATTTTTTTAATCTATGTTGGGCCCATTTTCATGGAAAATTCTCCACAAATTTATTTTCTGGATCATCCTAAGCCATATGCTCACTTCAGATTCCCATTCCAAACTTTCTTACTAGATCACCATGTGTTTTTTCAAAATTGACTCCTTGTTCTGGCTTTCCTTTTCTCTATTAAATACATGATAAACCCCACCTTTGAGCCATTTCACAACTTCATTGCATCACATTTTTCTTTTTCTGTGCATGGAATTTCCAACCCAAATACCCACCTGCGTAGTATACTCTTGTCCTACCCAAAGTCCCCTATCTGATAAAAAAAACTTACGAAAATCACTAAGTAACAAAATTTAATTTGTTTATATTTTACAATACAAACAAATCTCCACCTGAACTCAGCTGACATGTGCTGGTATGTAAAGAAAGGGCTGTGGGACCAGTAGAAATAGTATTTCTCCTGTGGAACAGCAGAAGAAAAAACTAGGTAGAAAACAAAAGCATGACTGCTGCATGAAGAATAAATCCTCTGTGTCAAATGGAATTTCTAGGTGGGGTGCAGGCCAATGTACTTGTTAAATCACAAGTTATTTAGGGAAATTTCTCAAGTGGTTTTTGGTTTTTATATCTTCCATTGATCTATTTTTACAAATTCTACCTGAGATGAAGTTTGTTGGGACAAAAAGGCAGTCTTGCACTGTTTTATGTCTAAAGTATTCGTGCTCCAAGAAGATTTAAGACTATTTATACTTTGGTATCAATCTAGAGCTAATATAATTCCTACCTGCAGCTGTGGTCAGAAAGGAAGTATCCAATCACTAAAGCAAAATGATTAAATGCCATTTCTAACAGTGTTTCCTCCTTTTACACAAGATGAACATAACAGAGTGATTTTTTTTGTCCCACTAAGTAAAATCTTAAAGTCTTAAATCTTGATATTTTAAATCTTAAATTTATCTTAAAGATATTTATGTACTGAAACAAGGTACTTAGATTCTATTTATTTTAATTCTTTTCTGCCCCCCTTTCTACTGCCCTTTTTTGAACAGGAGTCATTGTTTCTGAAATTATATTTATCTCCAGAAGAAACTGCAAGTGACAGAGCAGTCTTTTATGTGATATCAACTTTGTCACATCAGAGAATCATATCACATTATAGAATGCTTTCAGTTGGAAGGGGCCTTAAAGATCTGTCTAATACTTGCCACCATCTGATGCCTCTCTGGGCCATGAGATGTGTTCCTAATTATTTTGTTTTACCGTCAAAACTATCCCAAATGCTCCCATTCCTCTTCCAGGTGTTGCAGAGGCAAGGGCTAAATGCTTTTTTTTTGAAGAATTGAACTCTGATAAACATTTTTTCTGTCAATTTTTATCTTGTACCAGGGTAAGACCAGGCTATTTTTCAGAGAGCTGGTCTCAGTAATTTTACTTTGGTGCAGCTTCAGAATGGAACAAATGCCAGAACTCCTACAATTTTACCTACAGTCAAGGAATTTTAGTACTCAGGGACTGGTAAACTTCATTGCTGTCGGATGTCTGGTGTTTTGGGATCATCAAATATGCAGTTATTATTTGTAGAACAGAGGAAAACATTTTATTTCATGAATTGCAGTTGGCTTAATGATCAGAAATAAAGCTGAAGTAGGACGCTCTCAATTGACTCTGGAGTTTGTGTTAAGGGATTAGAATCTGTTACCAGCACAGGCTTTCCTTGAACCATCTGGGAATTTTGTGTTTTGCCTCGGAATTTGTAGTTCTTTATAAAATGAAAGTTTTCTGCACCTTCCATTACTTCAGAGTCACATTTTTTCTCCTTGAAGGAGTATTCAATTTGTATTATTAGGAAATTTTTTATCAAAATTATTCCTAAGAGTTTATAATTTGAATGTAGTATACTGGACTGAGATTAAGGTGGTGTGTGATTCTTTTTCTTTTGCTTTCATTATTTATGAATGCATAAACTTGCAGTGGAGAAGAAAAAAAAGGGAAACATAAATATTAGCTCAAGTGTGGAACTCTTTCTTGTGTTCATTTTTCATTTCTGTATATGTAGATTCATGTAGCACAGACTTTTGCCTTACATCCTTGTATTTTAGAAGTATAAATCCTCGTATAAATTCAGTGAATTTTTGTAAAATAATTTATATCTTCCAGGGATATAATTGTTGTTCAGGTTACTGGTTTTAGTAGATTTTCAGTTGTATGCAAATGATACAACCTGTAGTCACAAAGCAAACTGAAAAATACAGCTTGGGTTTTTTTCCCCCCAGGTCTTTCTGCTCTGTTGTGTTCACTGTATTGCTGCAGAAGGAAAAGCAGCTGCAAAAGGGATATAAATATTAGAACATACAATGCAATAAAGAAATGCAATCAGAGAGACTGGCACAACTGAGAAAAAATATTGTCTGAAGCTTTTTGTTTTAAAAACTGCAGTAGATACTGAATCACAGCTTGCAATTTCTAGACATTAGTAATTTAAATATCTGCATTTTGAGACATAGATACTGAATCACAGTTTGAAATTTCTAGGCATTAGTAATTTAAATGTCTGCATTTTGAGACATTACCTGAAGAGTGGTTAACACAAATTAAGATCAGTTTTAAAGGAGTTGATTAAGGCATCCGGAATGTAGTAAAGAGGGATGGAGAGTAAAAACTAGTTATAAATTAAGTGCAGAGAATGGGGGTCTTAATTTTGGTTTCTAAAGCTTTAACTATGGAAAATTATACTTTACTTGTTGATTAGAGGTTACATTCTACAAAAAATCTGAGTTAATCATAAAAAGCTTCTTTCATCAAATTTTCTGCTTGAATTTCCTTCACAATATTATTATTACAAGCTGGGACAGCGATCTCACAGGTTTTGAGGCTGCATTTGGTCTGTCAGATAGGCCTTACATCCTCAGCTCAGCCAACAGGACTTGTGGTACTCTTGCTTTACTGACAGACATTGGTTTGATATCTTCCAAAAACATTAGCTTGAAAAATTAGAATACTTACTGTGAAAATTATTACATCTGTTCAGCCATCAAATCGGGCCTTAAAAATGAAAGTGTTTCTGTGTTTCTAAATTTTAGAGCGAATAATTTCATGAGCTCTCTGATGTGATAAATGGAGTTTAAAGCTGTCTTTTGGCGATGGAAGTTGCTGTTGATTCACTTGTTTAGGCAGCCCTGTGTGCTGCCAGTGCTGTGTTGAGGAGCAGTGGAGGCTGAGGGTGTCGTGCCCTTTGTGTCGCGCAGGTTTGACGCGGACACCACGGAGCTGCACAGCTGGATGACCCGCTCCGAGGCCGCGCTGCAGAGCCCCGAGTTCGCCGTCTTCCGCAAGGAGGGGAACCTCTCGGACCTCAGAGAGAGAGTCAATGTAGGAGAAACTGCTCGTGTGCATGTCTCTTACTCTCTATTAGCTTGTCAAAGTGCTCTCGGAGTCCCAGGTTTCAAATGTAGACTGGCAAATTTAGGAGTGTTCACTGTTTCTGTGAATTTCACATTTTGGCACCAACATTACTCCATAGGCTGCCTGAACACACAAATTTTTGTTGCTGTTTTTGTTCATACATATTCATATTTAATTAAGGTGTTCTAGGTCCATGAAAGTTTTAGGTAAAGTTATACCAAAAGCTATATATCATTTCCTAAATGTGCAACATCATTCTAGACTGACAGTTTAATTTGACGTTATACATTCATAAACTGAAGAATATGAAAAGTGTCACTGGAGTGGATGCTAAAGAAAATCTATTTCTATTTCCTTTTACAGAGCTGTAAAATAGCTGATAAAAAGCTGACAATCACCAGTTTCCACAGGGCTTTCGTGTTTGTTTTTTTTTACTCTGTTGTAGTACCATATCAGAACCCAAAACTGTTCTTTCCTGCCAAAGTGAATGGTTCTGCACTGCTGAAGAAGGAGCTATGTTTGTGTGTGTCTGAGTCACTGACTGAATTACTGAATTTACTTCTTAAAAACTAAACTGTTAAAAATTTTCTTCCTTATTTATCTTTTGTGGATCAATGAAACAATGCCCATCTTTTCCAAGTGAGAGAATAGGGGTGCTTTTTATAAATATCTCAGACAGTAGCAAGTATATTATAGAATGTCATTAAAACCTGTGTTAATCCATACTCCTAGAACACAGAGATGGAACAAAGTTCCATTGTATTGAATTTAGATTTGCTGCTGGTTTTTCTCATTTTCTTCTTTTCCATCATAAATCAGCTATGATAAGATTCAGTAACATGGAATTTTATGACTGTAAATGTACATTTTAAAATTCCAGAATTCTTGCAATAATTTTAGTCATGTATACTTGTGTTAGTGTTATTAATTAACAGTAACTATGTAAATTATGCATTCCAATGGAATATCTTGAATTTAGTCACGCCACAACTTCATGTTATGTGAAATATACATAAATATAGATATATATGCAGACTAGATCAAATACAGAGTAGATTTGATGGATTTACATGCTTCCATACTGAGTTCATAGTATAATAATAGTATAATATATAGTATATAATAGTATTCATCTCATACATTGATAGAAATGCAGTTAATTTTCCAAATGCTCCAATCTAAATTTTAAAAGAAAAAAAATAGGAAAAAAAGAGAAACTAAATACTCATCACCCCTTCATATATATTCACATTTTGAGGAACATATTTATTTCAAGGATGAAAATTAGCTCATCTTGACCTGCAATTACTCAGGCTACCCACACTGTCAGGTTTCCCATTGGTTCTACCTCGTATTGTCTAAGGCTTTATAAAAGCATTAAAGGATCCAGGAGCCATGGTTCACTTTCCTCCCTCTTTCTTTGCTTTTGAGGAGGTGATTGCTGCAGGTGAAGGGTGGAGGTGACCCACAGAGCTCCTTTGGTCCCTGCTGGAATTCCTCCTGCTCTTGCTTTGCCTTTGCTGGAGCTCAGGAAAAGCACTGGGGCTGGGAGTCCACTATACACCACATTTATCCAGGTCTCACCTCAGTTGGTGAAAACACACATAATACTGGAGAAAGATGGATGGAATTTGACCAGTGCATGAACATTTAAAGTTTGGATTCAAGACACTAAAGGTAGCAGGAGATATTCCAGATGTTCCTTTGATCTCCTTGGAAATTAAAAAAATTAATCTTTAACAAACAATTTCCAGCTATTTTTTTCAGTAGTACAGGTAAGGATCTGTTTAGTATCAAGAGAGGTCTGAGACAAACCAGTAATTCTAAATAGATACAAGAAAAATCAATATGTCTCCTTCATTAACATTGGAAATACTTTTAAGGACCAAGACCCGTTTTAATTTCACAGAGTGTCACTGCTTTTAAAATGAACATTTTATAGAGAAAATCAAGTTACATTTAGAAGTTTCTAGTTGCTGTAAGGGAGAAAACATTCTATTACATGTATTAATTTGAAAGTGAGAACTCTGAAAGATTGTCCACACTTGACAAGTGCTTGATGGCGTGTTGAATGGTTTTCAGTTAGCACAAGTCTTTGAAGACACTTTTTTTAAAAAGTAAAGAAAAATATCAATTTTTTTCTGAATGCCACTTCTTAAAACTTGTCCTGACCTGACTTGTCTTGTCTTGTCTTTTCTTGTCTCTGTTTCCATCCATAAAATGAGAGACAAAGCAGAAAGTACTGTTCAGTTCATTGATTTAAACAGTTTCATTGCTGCTTGCTAACACTTTAATTTATTAGTTCTCTCAAAATGAACCTCAAATCAATGGAAAATAAGATAGTGTGTGTTTTAACATATTATATAATCTCTAGTAATGTTGTAGAAGGCATATAAAAAGAGAATGAAATGCAGAAAGGAAAACATCTGTGAGAGATAATTGAAACAGATTTTTTTGTACTGTTGTGCTTTAAGGCCAGCTGGCAACTGAGCACCACACCTGCTCTATTCCCCCACACACCCCAGAGGTGTGGGGAGAACCAAAAATAAAACTTGCAGGTTGAGATAAGAATAGCTGAATGAAATAAAGTAAAATATAATAATGTCAGCAAATAATAATTCATATAAGAGAAAGAAAATCTTCCTGAATTCAAATAAGCCCCCTTACAGGTAACTCACCCAGTTTATACATTGAGCATGTTGTTCTGTGGTCACTAAAACAAAACAAACATATGAGAACGGAGCTTCTGAGAATGCAAAGAGAACAAATTTAATTGTCTAGGATATCTGACATTTTCCCTTACATCTGTTTCTTGTGTTTATCTTTGATGCTGAATTTCTAGGTACTTCTTATTGGATAGTCTCAGATCCAACTTACTAAGTAGGATTTACTACCTGAAATTGTGGAGGTTTTTTGCACCTGAACCTTCTTACATTCCTTTAGTGGAATATCCCTCTGGCCAGCAGTTTGGGTCACCTGTCTGGTGGTGTTCCCTTCCAGCTTTTTTTGTTTGTTTGTTTTTTGTTTGTGTTTGGTTTGGTGTGGGGTTTTGTTTGGTTTTGTTTGGGGTTTTGTTTTTTTTGTTTGTTTGTTTGCTTGTTTTTGGTTTTTTGGTGGGTTTCTTTGTGTGTGTTATCACTGGCAGAGCATGAGACCAAAAAAAAAAGTTCTTGACTTAGGATAGACACAACTTAGAAAACCCAAAACATGAGTGTTATCAGTTCTATTCTCATAATAAATCCAAAACACGGCACTGTCCCAGCTACTGAGCAGAAATTCACGGTATCCCAGCCAAAACCAGGACGTGCACTGACACCCACAGTCATACCCCAGTGCTGTACTCACGTGTGCATGCATGTGACCATCCACACACGTGTGCAGAAGTCCCATCTTGCCCTTCCTTTGTCATTTAGGGGTTTTTGCCCACATGATAACATAAACTGGTTTATTGCAGAACCTGTGCTTGGCTGACATCAAAACTGTCCTTTATTGCCTGCTGTGGCCAGTGCTGAGTCCTAGAGCCTTTTTGAGATGACGTTCATTTCTACTGTTCTTCTGGGGACAGATTACTAGTTTTAGGGTTGTTTGTTGTTTTTTTTTTTTTACCTTGTGGCAGCTTGCTCCTGCCCATCCTGTTTCATGGATGAGAGGTCACTTCCATAAGATTTAGTGGAAGTGCATCTGCTGCATCATTGAGGGACAGAGACGTCAGAAATGCAATCCACAAGGAAATCTCTTTTGCCATCATTACTGATTCATAAAGTGCAAAACTTCCTCCCATCCCAGCTTAGAGGAGTCCTGGGGGAGACAGAGCCAAGAGCAGGCTGTATGAAATGCAGTGATTCTGTTTGCTAAGCCAGCTGCTGTTCAGATCCTGGCAGGAAATTAGCCTTTGGCAGATGTATTATGTAGCTTGAATATATTAGATATGTGCAAAAAGTCCATTCCTATGTCTGGGGAGAAGAAAAGTGTTTATATCCCTTTCCTGATACAGAAGAAAGATATTTACCTTACCTGGGCAGGGAGACTGCAAAGCCATAAGAACAGAAGTTTCATTGTTGAACAGTCATACTCCTAAATAATGGAGGCATCCAAACATTAATGCAGTAAATATTCTTATACTGCATCCCACCATAAATATTCTACAGTTAGCATGAGCATTTTACTAAAATCAGACCTAAGAATGACTCATGACTTCTATGTTCTTCTTGAGCTATAATGAGCTTTCAGTATTGCAAGTTCAAATATAAGAAGGTTCAGGTGCAAAAAACCTCCACAATTTCAGGTATCCTACCTAGTAAGTTGGATTTGAGACTATCCAAGAAGAAACTGGCAATAAAAATCCTTGAAAGGAGTTTTGGTTTGCCAAGAAGAAGCACCTGGAAATTCAGTATCAAAGATAAACACAAGGAACAGATGTAAGGGAAAATGTCAGATATCCTAGACAATTAAATTTGTTCTCTTGGCATTCTCAGAAGCCCCATTCTCATATGTTTGTTTTGTTTTAGTGACCTTTTCCAGGCATGCTTTTTTGGGCGTGGATATTTGAGGGCTGAATCACTGTCAGAGGTGGTGGTGATGATAATGTTGCCCTCTCTGCCCTCAGGGGTGATGGGTCACCATCACGGGAGGTCAGGGAGTACTGCATCCTTCCACAGAGCTCTCAGACAAATATCTTGATTTGATATATGAATAACATCCAAATTTCACCAGCCATCAGCATTTGCTAGGCTATGAAGTCATTAACTGCCAACTAAAATCTCAAGGTCAAATAAAATGTTTAGATTTGTAAAAATAACCCCTTCGCCTTTGGCTAGGTAAAGCTGAATTTATAATGTATTTCAATCAATTAAAACTGGGATATAATGCATTTGCATTGTCTGTTGCAAAGTCGTCCAAAAGAGAATTAATCTCTGCTTGGAGAAAAGCCTGTAAAGTTAACTTTTCCCTCTAATGTTGTTTTTTTTTGTTTGTTTTTTGGTTTTTTTTCTGAAAAATCTTTTACATAAAGGAAAAAGAGTTTAAAAAAGGGTGGTTATATATTTGGAGATATTTTGAAGTGGCTTAGCCACTATTGTCAAAAAGTATCTATTACAATGAATTTAATTTTCAAAACTTCACGAATCCCTTCAAAATGATCCCATTCTACTTGTGCCATAAAAGAACCTGGATCAAGAGTATAGTCCCCTTCAGTAAAGGAGAAAATGAAGAAAACAGAGCCAAAGAGATAAATGAGAGGTGTTTCCAGGACTACTCCATTCATATCTAGGCACTTGACACAGGGTTATGGACGTATTTCTTCTGAGGATCTTAAAAACCCAAGACACAATTTGCAGGTTTGTCAAACAATGGCAGATCTACAGACTAATGGCAGGAACATGTGGTCGGTGTTTTGAGTACCTAGAGTGGATTTCCTGTTTTCTCCCCATGTCACATCCTTTGTCTCTGTGTGAGGAACCAAGAGTTCTGTCTCTCCTCCTTTGGTTATCACCGTGCCTCCTGCGTGTGTTTGTCCTCCTGCAGCCAGTGTGAGACCTTCATTAGCATAATATATGCCAATTCCAAAAAAATGAATGGAGAAAAATAGTTTATAGCCAAATCTTTTATGTTCATTTAAGGACTCCACACATAGTGGTTACATTTTCTACCAGGACCTGGGAGCATGAATCTTTCAGGAGAGAGGTGGACATTTCTCCATTTGTCCATGTTTTCCTGCACACATAGCATATGCTGGGCAGGGAAGGGTTGACTTACACAAGTTGTTATGTCATATCATTTTTATATTTTAAAAAGATAAGTTCTAGCATATTTTATGAACTTTTTTTTTAATCATTTTTTCTGCTCACTACAGTTATACACATGATAATTACACACCTGGTGTTACAGACGGAGTAGAATTATTTTCAGTATATTTTAGTATTTTAATGATTCCTTTGAGTTCTCATGTTAATTATACTTGGCATTATAGACAGAATATTATTATTTAAGATTCTGTAAGAGATTTTGGAACTCTGCAGAGAGTTAATTTACTTTTTTAATTTGGAAAATATTTAAATTTTTCTGTGGAATGGTACAAGATTTTATTGACCTACAAAAATGAGAGATAATTCATACAGTCATCTGTAACTTATTGGGATTAAACTTCACAGTATATCAATGGTAATTTAGTTATATATTAAAGATATGTTTCTAAAGTACAAAATAATTCATTATTCTCTAAATTTATTTTCTTTATATATTTTATTTATCCAATTTTTTTAGTGACAGTGTTAAAAAGGAGATATTGTTAGAAAGCCTGCTGTTTAACCATTTCTGTATGCACAAATTAATAGCAGTTATCAGTAGGCTGAGGAAAAACGGGAATTTAGTTGAAAATTTTTCTTTCAAGTTTCTGTGTCTCCTTACCTACACAGTCTTCCAGGGAGCTGCTTCTTGTAAAACTGAAGATGTTTTAAAATCACATTTTAAAAGTCATTTTAAGAGGGTTTATTCAAAGGTGTTTATGTTCATTCCATATGGATGAAAAAATCTATTTGAAAGATAGTCATTCCAAATTTAATTGTATAAAGTTATTTCCCTAAATGCATTCTTAGACACCTATTTGAGCTTTCCTTTCAGTTTAGGGAACCTTGTTGAAGTCATGCAGCCTCCACCTTTGCTGTGGAAATAAACGGTGATGGGGAAGCCCAGTGGGGCCAGCCGGGGAAGCTGGACCAGGGCCAAGTGTGGAGTTCCCAAATGCCCTGTGTGGGATTTGGGGGGACACACCCTCCTGTGTGTGTGCATCTGCTGCAGGAAAGTGGGGAGCCCCATTTATGGGACACTGTCTTGGTCAGGGTCTCTGGGAGATACGTAGCCTCTCTTATTTTTGGTATCAAACCTGACCATGAGCCGTTGTTGCATCTTTGAGCTTCTGAATTACACCTAAATTATGCAACTGATTTAGTTTAAAATCAATGAGGTGACTTCATGGTTTTGGTTACAAGGCAGCATTGATGTGCTGTCAGATCTAAAATGAGTTTACTTTCCAGCAGTACTTCTACTGACCCAAAATGATATTTAAATTCAGAAACCTACCATATCTTCAATTTTAGCAGCTGGCCTTTTCTAGGCCTTACTAATTGGCCTGAACATTAGTGGCTTATTTTTGTGTATAGAAAAGTGAATCAAGAGTATTAAGTCCAATACATAATGAGAAGTCTGTATTAAATCTGCAGTTAACTCTTCTTGTTAATAACCCATGTATGGGTGTCTGCTGCATGTGATCTTATATATGCATTTTGCAGCTGTTATTTTGTTATCAAACAAAATAGAAACATAAGCAGTCAAATTTTATATGGGTTTGATACTGTAGAGTGCTGTGAATCCCTGTGATTTGGTAAGAATGGTCAATTTTTACCGTGAAAATGAGCAAATCTATTCTTGCACAAGACATTTCTGTTGAATGACTGTTTTCCTTCTGAAATACTGTGCTTCAAATAACTCTTACTTTCCGTGTTTCTTATGTGTCTGTAAAATACTGATATGTGTCATTTGTCAGCTCTGTTGTGTTCTGACTCTCAGTTTTTGTATTTTGCTCTGACTTTGACTCCCCTCCTGGTGGTTTATGGTGCCTGCTGCTTTCATTGCAGATCGGGGGGCAGTCAGGGCAATATGACGGGTTAAAAACCCTCAGAAAATCAGAAGCCATCCCTGAGATTAATTACCTTCTTGTTCCAAATCCCTCTGCTGAAATACTCACCTTTCCTGTCGTGCTGCAGGCCATCCAGCGAGAAAAGCCTGAGAAGTACAGAAAACTGCAAGATGCCAGCAGATCAGCTGAGGCCCTGGTGGAACAGATGGTGAATGGTAATTACATGGGAGTTGCTTTAGATAATCTTCTCAGGGATTTTATAAAAGAACAGCTTCATATTTATCACAAGAATTATATTAGCACATACTGTCTAAATGCAATGGTAAAGTGATATTGCCTTATATTTCTTTTATTATTTCTGAATGTTAAAACTGTTAATTAGAAAAGAGAAGTATCTCCACTTTAATACCATGCAAAGAAATATGTTAGAAACTCACAGTACTGAATTGTGTATTAACAATGTGTTCTGTGAAGAGACTTAAGTTGTAACCTTATTTTCTGAGTTCTCTAAGCTTTGAAGTACATTAACACATCTGAGTTAGCTCCAAAGGCATTACTTTAACCAGTTGGAGAAAAATGCCTCCTGACTTATAATATACAATGTATTTTTTGTAATATACATATTTCTGTAGTGTTCTGTGTGGTAGAAAATATAACATGTTATTGGGATTTGGAAGAAGTTTTTTGCATTTGGTTTTTCAACGATAATAATTGTCAAAATTTATACAACTTTTGAACAAAGAAAAATAGGTGCAAGGGTTTTCTCTTGGTTTGGTTTTTATTCCAAAGAAATTATGCCCATAGTTTGAACTTTTAAATGAGGGGAAAACAAAACCCAAAGAAAGGTAAATGAAAGCACTGTAACTCATACTATTGTTCTTAATATCAAAGAATGTCTTGCCTTGCAATCAAATAATTAACATGGGACAACATCTGTCATACTGATATGTTTACCAGAAATACAGATGCTGAATAAACTGATATTTGCAATATATATTTCTTTTTCATTGTGAAAATGAATAACCAATAATTAAATTGGTAAAAGTGAAATTGTTTAAGTCTGAGGTACTAACTGGCCAAGCTGAAGAAATTGGATGGAATCCTACAATGACTTTGCTTAAGTATGAAGGTGTAATGTTTTAAGAGAGACCATATTTAATGTGTAGGGCATATTTAATATCATTACTGTAATAGTTGTACAGTGAGTCCCTTCCCAGACTCTGTGAATAGACCAAAGGCAGTCTGATAACATCTGTGCCCTGATTGAGATAATTTGGGCACTTTTCCATGGTGATTGTATAAAAAGTTTGGATTTTTTTTTAATTTTTTTTTAATTTTTTTTATTCTTTTCTTTTCTTTTCTTTTCTTTTCTTTTCTTTTCTTTTCTTTTCTTTTCTTTTCTTTTCTTTTCTTTTCTTTTCTTTTCTTTTCTTTTCTTTTCTTTTCTTTTCTTTTCTTTTCTTTTCTTTTCTTTTCTTTTCTTTTCTTTTCTTTTCTTTTCTTTTCTTTTCTTTTCTTTTCTTTTCTTTTCTTTTCTGGCTGAGCGTTGTACATAACTTTTAGGGAAGCGTCTGAAATTATTTGCATGCTGACACATTGGGTTTCCTATTTTGGGCAGACTCTGTGTAGGGCATATTTAGCCATGCCCCACTCTTCGATTGACAAATGCAAAGCTGCACCTCAAGAATTCCAGTTTAGTTTCTTTGGATTATTTAGTACTTTATGCTGACTAATTTTGGTGTTAGTTGCAGAACTCACTACCATCTTAAATAATGCTTACCCTGCACTGTAGTGCCTACCATGTCATGTATCAAGTAGACTAAATTCTGTCTAATTATTCTTATGGGATTTTAACTCAAGACTCTGTTTTTATCTCCCTCAGTCCATGGGTCCATTCTTATTCATGGTTTACGTGTGCATATAAATATTTCCAGTATTTCTCAGAAATCACACCTCTGTTTTTTAGGAAGCGCATTTTCCAGCTGGGTGGTAGGCACAGGGTGGACTAACTAAGCCAGCCTGACTTTATCAACTTCCTAAACTTTGTCAGTTCTCTGAGGTCTGTGTCATGCAATTTATTGTGGTAGCCTTGGTAGCAAAAACGTTCTAGTGTGGCTGACAGGTTAATTGGCTGTGAAAATGAAGATCTCTTATTGTCATGGCTTTAGGGAGGAAACAATCCCTTTGAAAAGAGAAACAATTCCTCTGGACTTGAAACCTTCAGTATTTATGGGACTTTAGACTGCTCCACTAATGCAAAGGCAATTTGAAGAATAGTGTTTGGAATGGGTAATTAATGCAGTAATTACCAACAGTAGAGAGTAGAACAAATAATTAACATTAGTTGGTGAGAACGGTGAGATGATTTTAACAACGAATTGGCAAGTGGATTATCTTGTGAGATGCTCAGTGTTACTCCTTGAGGGTAGAGGAAGTTAACTGCCATTGTAAAGTCATGAATTAGAATACAACATACTTTTGAATAAAACATATTTTCTATTTGTCTTTTCTTCCAATTGTTATGATTTAATTGCAATTAATGGTTGCAGTTTAGTCCAACTGAAACTGAACTAAAAGTTAAGCAAAAATATTAACTTTAAAGCGTCACCTCAAACTGTAATAGTTACGCAGCTTTATATTTTCCACAGTAATTCAAGTAAGTTTCTATTGTGTTTGTGTCTTGTGTAAAGTAATATTTTTTTTTGTTTTGGTTGTTGTATTCACTAAGAACAAGAAAAAAGATTTGCTAAATCTCAAAAATAATGTTTAGTGGAACAGCCTAACTATTCCTCCCTACCTTCTTGTTCCAGTGCTGGAACTCTTTTTCCATAAAATGCGAAGGAACTGGAATTAATTCATGTCCCTGCATGGACTTGTGGGAGATCTGCAGTTTAACATCTGGTGGAGGGAAGATGTACTATGTTGTTTTAATGAAAAAACCTTTCTAACTGCCACAATTTACACTACCACACAATCAAAAATAATGATGCTCCCGTTGTTCTTCAGAAAAATGAGTCAGTGATTGAATTGATGATTTTCATGAAATTGCAGTATAATCTGTCATTAAAAGACCACACAAGGCAAACAGATTTAAGGCATAGATCAGTTTAGAAGTCAGGTAATGACAACTTTTATTGTACTGTTAATTTTTACTTATTCTGTGTCAGTTAGATCTGGACTAATAAAGATTAGATTCCCTAAGATTCCAATTATACTGGCACTGAGTTCCTGGCTTTACTTAATATGCAAAATATTCTTTCTCTTTGCTCATAAACAAGATTCTGAATGTAACAGATGAAGAGTATAAAAAGAGAAGACCTCTGGTGGATTATAAAAGGAAGTTCAGACTGATGGTGAACGGCATTGTTATATCATTTATATTTCTTTTCTTGCCTCGTTGGGGTTTTTTTCTGCAATAAGTAGAAGAAGGAATAAGTTTAAAGAAAAAAAACTAACAGGGTTCTGGAGACAATTGGACTGGCATACTTAGGGTTTAACTTTTTTCTTAGCTGTGGGAAATATTCTGAGGAAATATTTACACAGGACACTCTTCTAGCCTTATTGTAAACATTGTCAGCCACTGTCAGCAGAAGTATTTTACCCTGCAAAGATCTGTCCTCTCCCACAGCATAGCTGCTCCTGTGTTTGTAGGCAGGGGGTCTGGACATTGCCATTTGAAGGGCTTTTCCCATCACAAGGGAAATCCTGGATGCTTTTGGTGGATGCTGCTACACCCAGCCACCCACCTGGGCTGTGCTCTGCCTCTCCTTGCTTGTGCTTTCAAAGAAGTCTGATGATTTAAAAAGTGAAAGTGATATATTCTGTTTACAGTGTTTCTAACAAAAAAAAAAAGTATCTGTTTTTTCTTTGCTACATCCTATTATAAAATAGAATAAAAAATCTGTTGATGCATAAGTGAAGCAGTTTAGCAGTTTGAGTGGACATTTGGCTATTACAGTAGTTTCGAATAAAATAAACAGTACATCAGAATGAATAATCAGAGAATTTTGACAGGAAGCATTAAAGTGAATACAAATTTGTTACGATAAAACATGTAATTTCAGATTGCCACCACTCTGTGGAAGAAATACATTATCTTGTAAGTTACACAAGAGTAGAAAGCTACGAAAAAACAAATAATATTACATTATTCTGTCACAGAACTGTGCAAATGACAGATGCACTTAACAAGATATATTTCATATTAAGTGGCAGTTCCAAAGCACTTACATGTAAGGTGCTGCACAATTAAAAATATTCAGGCACAATTTGTTATGTGCAATATACAAGGTAATAAAATTAATGGATGCACTTCAGATAATGATCTGTTTCCTCTGGGTACAGTATATTTATACAATGATTATACCAGAAGCTTTTAGAATGTGAAACATGAAAAGATTATGAATCAATCACTATTCATAAAATAATGTTTTACCAGAAAATTGGTTTTATATTTTTTCTTTGCCTGCTTGTACACTTCTGGTATGTCTAGGTAAAGTTGCTTAAGTTAATGAAGAAATAAGTAATTATCACAGAAGAAAGTTTCAAAAGGACAAGGAATAATGGAGTTTATTAAGGAGGAATAAAGTAACACACCTCAACTAGAGGAATAATTTCTTTACTTTAGGGGTGGCAGAGCACTGGGTTCCTGCCTGGGGGAGTCATGGAATGTCTTTCTCTGGAGACATCCCAGACCCACCTGGACACGTTCCTGTGTCACCTGCTCTGGGTGACCCTGACATGGCACAGGGATTGGACTGGGTCATCTCCAGAGGTCCCTTCCAACCCCAACGATTCCATGATTCTGTGAAATTCTTCATTTTCACCAATGGGTCAAACTTGCCCAAATGATCTCAAATGCAAGTAACAGCCATTTTATTACATCCTTCTGGAAAGGATGCTGGCATCTGATGGACAGTTTTGATTTATCTGAATGGACTGAGAAATAAGAGTTTTAAAAACACAATTTAGAGATTTTAGTTTCCTTTCAGTAGGATATTCTGCCTAATGAATGTCCATCTCTGCAATATTTTACCAAACATGACTCTGCATAAACCAGTTTTGTGCTGTCCACTTCAGGAACGTGAAGAGAAAAAGCATTTTTTTCTCTGTGTATTTATGGAGTCACATTTAGACTCAAAGATTAGATGTTAAATTAAATAATTAAGAAAAATAGAATAATAGTGGCTATTTTCACATATTTAAATGTGTCATGTGAAGAGGACCTATGAGCAAAATAAGAAAGGAGAATCTGGTGAATCTAGATTCCACCTGAAATACAGTCCTCTCTGAATCCTAGAAGAAAATATTGCAGTGAGAAGTATTATCACAGGAGAATCCATGACTGCACTTGTGGTAATCATAATCTTGCCTAAGGGTACTTGGGAGACTGTGGCAGCTGAAAAGAAAGGAAAGGAGGAATAAATAAAGTGCTCTTTTTATACCTAGTCTGCCAAACTCACAAACAATATCTTCCAGGTTCAGAGATAATAATGAACCCAGTGGCAAAGATAATCTGCTCTCTGTTATGAATATACAACATTTTTATACCCAACTCACAACAGAAACAATTGTTGAAGTACAGCAGAGTTAAAGTCTCATTGTCTGTACATATGTTTGTTCTTGCTGTTGTTAAGATTTAGTATCTGTGTGTCTGGTAGTCTGTGATTGTTGTTACTCAGATGTGCTGTGCCACTCAGGTTTATTCTGCCTCTTCACATGCTCATTAGACATTGCACTTCCAGAAAATGTAGTTATGCCACCATGTCTGCATCTCCAGATGCACACACACACTCACAGGAGACAAGACCACTTTTGGATTTTATTAAGATGTGTCAAAATCCTTTTTAACCTCTTCATACTTCAAGGTTCATTTTATATCCTTGCTCAGTCCTTTAAATGTGCACTTCAGTTTTCTGAGTATAATGTGGATGTGGAGCTGCTCCAACCACCACAGTTGCCATTATCTCCCAGTGGTACTGGGCTTTCTATTTTTCCAATAGTTTTGCTTTTTTGAAATGCTGTACCATTTGTTTGGCTGGGGCACCATCCCAGAGAAAAAGCATATCCAGAGAGCTGCTATCAGGTACTGCACAGCCTGCTCCAAGTGGGCTGTTTCCAAGCAGCTCTGAGTGAAATACCCTGAGCTGGATCCAGAACAGGATTTCCCAGAGCACTGTGGTGCTCCTCAACAGACATGCTGCCCGATTATCATTTAGTGTGGTTTACCATATAGCATGCATTATAGCAGTTTCTCAGAATATTTTATTATAAAAAGAATTCTAGCACTTTTCGTTACAGCTTTTAGCTGTAATTAGGATTTGATTGCCTATGTCCTACCTTCCAAACTTACCATGAACTTTACTATTTTTAATCCTGATAAAGAAATTTTTAGATTTGGAGTGAAGATTACAAACTAGAAAACCCGTTTCAGTACTGTGCAGATTGCAGAAGTGGAGCATGGAAGGCTTTTGTCTCATTTGCTTTTAAATTTGCTTTAAAGAAAAATACTCTAATTTTTATTATTTTGATAAAAACATAGCTTCTGTTTAACTGGTTGGCTATTGTATGACTATGTGATTATGTTATTAAAAGTGTTTTTAAGCATATGGCATTGCTCAATGATTTGAGAATTTTGCTCATTTTGAAATCAATGTTGGCCCTGTTGCCATGTGTATCATCACATGTCATTGCAATTAGAAAGATGTTAGGGACTACATTTAAACTTCTATTGAGAAATAAATGAGATTATTAAGCTAATATTATTTTGAAGCCAACCTGAGTTGAAGTTACAGGGTGATTATGAATTATGTTAAGACACATTTTCTTTTCTTTCATATGTATTGCTTTACTTTCTTCACAGAAAGTGAAGATAATTCTTTTTACCTTTTGATTGCTCTAAATAATTACATTGTCCATAATAGGTAAAGTCAGTTTTATTTTATGACCTTTAATATAAGCATGATTATTGAACAACAGACAGAAATAGGCAAACTACATCAGAGAACCCAAACACTTTGAAAATAACCAAAGAGAAGCATCACCTTTGGTTTCTTGGCTCTTTTTTCACTGTCTCCTCATGGTCATGGTTGGACACTCAGGACTGGCCTAGGTGGAGGTTTGATCTGGTACTTTGTTTATTTCTTAGTGTTTATGATACTTCTAAAATAACAAATAATGCAAAATATATGGGTTGGATTATCAGAAACCTCTAAATACCTGTGGAATATAGTACCTATTAATTGTAATCAGTCTTTATAGAAGAAAAGCCAGCAACAGTCTTGTACATTAAAATCTAATTACAGTCCAGGCATAGTTTTCAAAATCCAGCTGTCAGGCATTTTGTTATTTCTTATAGCACTTTTAATTAGCTTTATGTATTGAATCTCTACTTTCTGCTTTATTCCCATTCTCGTACTTTAATGTAGTTTATAATTCATTCCCATAGCAACAAAAGTACCCAGGCAGGAACTTTAAATATCTTTGATATGCTTTCTCCACTAATGTGTAACATCTGTAGATTCAGAACTGTTATTTGGTGATAAATCATTAACTGGATTTATGAGCTCCCAAATAGAGAAATTGAATTGTTAAACTATCCTATTTTTTTTTCCTTTGTAACTTGTTTCTCTTCAAGCATCTTCTTCTCTTTTTTTTTTTTTTTTTTTTTCCTAGAGGGTGTTAATCCTGACAACATTAGACAAGCCTCAGAGCAGCTGAAGAGCCGCTGGATTGAGTTCTGTCAGTTGCTGAGTGAAAGACTGGCGTGGCTGGAGTGCCAGAATAACATCATCGACTTCTACTCCCAGCTGCAGCAGCTGGAGCAGACAGCAATTACTGCCGAGAGCTGGCTGAAAGCACAACCCACACCAGCAGCAGATCCTGCCACGGTCAAAACTCAGCTAGAAAGATGCAAGGTCAGAGATTCCTCTTCCAGTTTGTTGTGATACTGTTTGTTCAGATACTGTGTCCCAACAATGGGACAGGCTATGACCAACAATACTTCACTATAAAAATGGTAGATGGACTCCTTGGATTTACAGAGTAATTGTTGAAAATATTTGTTCAAGGGAAGGAAAGACTGGTAAAGAAATAAGGAGGCAGTAGGACCCGGGATATGAGTCTTTAAAACTCTGCCCCAAATAGTTATTAAGATACTTATACACTTAGAAGGAGCTGTGGCCTTTAAGTCTTTTTCATATTTCATTTTCATGTAAAAATCTGTGACTTTGGTTCCTCCTTAAGAAAATGTTGCTCAGTGTTTAACCTCTGTTAAGGATCTGTGTCTGAACATTGTCCTCAAGTCCAAAATTCTGCCACTGAAGACCACTTTATTTCTTACATACCCTGTGTTCTGATTCACTGTGGGCTGTGCAGTCAAATAGAGGAGTAGTCTTCTGTCACAATACGAGAGAATCACAATAGTTGTACAAAAACTGTCACACCAGTTTACTTATAATTCCCTTTAATTGTTTTTATTTGTGTGCTGCACCGTTATAGAAGTTTGCTTCTCTCTCTTACTGTAGAAAATTCTCTGGGTGGGGAGCTTACAAGCCAGTATTGATCGACAGGAATATATTGAGGTGTAGTATTGTATTATAAATTGCCTTACATACTTCTAGGGGTTTGGCTTTAGGAAATCTCTGACTCCAGAAGCTCTCAAAACTAAAATATTGAAACCCAAATTGAGATTTGTGCTAGTATTTCAATTGTCAGGCATTTCTAAGCTGGCATTGTACCTACAGAGGTCTCTGTTCTCCTGCAGAGAACTTTTCTTTGAATATCTCTGCTGTGAACTGTACATTTGGCTTACTTTGCCCATTTCTTTCATGGTCTGTAGCTGCACGTGTCACAGTGTATACAAGGTGTAACAGCACAACCTCATTGCTCTCTGCAGCTTCCTGAGAGGGCCGTGGAGAGGAAGGTGCTGATCTCTCTCCCTGGTATCCAGGCACATGGCAATGGTTCGAAGCTGTGCCCGGGGAGGTTTAGGCTGGAGTGGGAGGATGTTCAAAGGGTATAACAAAAATGCTTCCTGATAGGTGGTCAGTGCCCACGGCCTGTCAGTCTTTAGGAGCCATTTGGAAAATGTCCTCATCAACATGCTTGAACTTCTCAGCCCTGAAGTCATCAGGCTATTGGAATAAATATTTCCTGAAAATCCCTTCCAACTGCTCTGTGTTATCTTAGTCTTAACCTCAGCCTCTAATGCATTACTGTGAGGCTGCTAGAAATCACTGGGCATCTTCACCTCTCCTTTTCTACTTCATTTTATTTACTCTGTACATAATCTGATAGCCATGGGTCCAGGATTATGGTACATGTGGTGTTTTTATCTTCCCAGCTTCACATGAAAAGTATGTTCTTTAGGCATGAAATATTAATGTACAATCTTTCTTATTTTCTTTGAGCATAATGTCCTGTGAAAGTGACTTTAAGGTGACTTTAGGCAGTGGTATCAGTCAAGAATTTTATTGGGAGTAGAAGGATTGATTTGTGAGGAAAGGTTTAAAATGTTGAATTGATTTGTATTTTAACTGATGTATTTGGAAGCAAAACAGTTGTGTAATGTGCACTGAAACAGTGGTGATTTTATGGCACTAGTGGCTTCATTTCTTGGGTAGCGGTACCTTGAATTTTTTTCTTTATTTTTCGAACCTGCAGGATGAAATCATTCGAATGTCAACCCTGCAGCCCCAGATTGAAAGGCTAAAGGCTCAAAGTCAAGCCCTCAAAGAGAAAGAACAAGGACCAGTGTTTCTGGATGCTGACCTTGCTGCTTTTACCAGCCATTTCAAACAAATATTTGCTGACATGCATGCCAGAGAAAAGCAGCTACAGACCAGTAAGTGTTCTTGACAAGAAGTCAATTTGCCTGACCAGCACACGTAGAATAGGGGTTTACATTTTGTTTTCCTAGTTTTATATTTGCCTTTGTGATAGTAAACCAGTAGCACAATTCAGATGCTCCTTTTTGCAGTTGAATTAGTCTTTCAAAAATTTTGAGTTCATTCCATATTTTATGTTAAGAAATCAAGGGAAGGTGCACTATTCAGAAGCAAAGCTACCACTCAGTGTAGTTCTGCCATCAAACTTTCTCTTGTTAGTATGTTTATGGATAGATTCAGAGATATTTTTTGGCACCATAAAACTGTCTTTGTTTATTTGGATTATAAGACAAAGCAGTCCATCTCTGTCAGTCAGTAGAGAGGAAAGACAGCTAAATTACAGGAATGAATCTGCTCCAGATTTGCACAGAATAAAAATTTAACTCCATAAATCTCATCAAAGAGAGTAGCCACCTTAGCATATCTAGTTTCTCATCATGTGGCCAACTCTTTCTTATTTGCAACACAGAACACAACTGCCACTTATAACATTATGTGTGATATTTTTAGTAAAATGAATTTTTCAAAAGGGGCAAAATGCTATACCAAAATAGAAAGTTAACTATTCCTAATTAATGATATGTAGCATGTCAGTAATTGCTGTAAACTTTCTGTATTATCTTATGAAATTAATAAAGTATCAGACAAAAAAAAAAGCCCACAACTTTTCTCAACCAAAAAGTATTTGCCCCTTACACCACTGATATCTCTAAATTACTGTACTGATTTGAAATCTGACAAAGTACTAGCTCCTTCTAGTGGATCTTTCTAATATTCCTCTTAAATTCTTTCACAGACAGTCTTGCATATTGTTTTTCAATACTAAATTACTGCACTGTTGTAGTTATTTTACATGTGTCCACATATGCAAACTGAAGAGGTGATGATGCATGGGAGAACAGGAGAAATAAAATGCAAGTGTCCCATAGCAAGTGATGAAAGAATAAATTGTAGAAATTTAACATTAAGTAGTGTAAAGCTTTTTCGTTACTCTAAATTCAAGATGAACAGTGGGGAAGATGTAAAAACCACTAATATGTTTTATATGCTGAAATGAGCTGCTATTCTCCCAACAGAAACATAGTGTAAATACCAACTTCTTTATGATTTCTTCTCCATCTAAACTTCCATAATTGTTTGTCTTGCCACATCAAATTTTACTGTTGTGAGAGGTCATGAATTAAGCAGTTGATTCGTCCAGTGAGGTAAACAGTGTTCACTGCCTGAACTGCAGTGCTGTGGGCTTTAGTAAAATTCTTCCTGGGTGTTCCTTCCCCCTCCTGGGCTGCAGGAAGCTCCTCCAGAGCCCTGCCAGCTGCAGGAACAGCTGTCCTGAGGTGGAAACATTGAGCAGGCTGGGGAAAGTCTCCTGCAGTGCAATTACAGAAGTCTCCAAATCAATACTGCACGGAGCCCTGGACAGTTGTTACTGCTTTTCTTGTGTTCTGTAGAAGGGCCATATCCCATGGCTTTATACTGGTCTTACTTAAATAGAAAACATTGAAATTTTGTTGAATATTTTGGATCTTTCCATCTTTTATTTACATAAATTATTTGTAATTAATTATTTCCTTAAGATGGAAAAGTCTCCTGAGGACTGAATGATGTATTACAGATCAGTTATAGCATTTGATTCTTTTTTTTCTTTCCTGTATGTACAACCTATATGTGTTTAAAAGTATTCTTTTTTTTAAAATTCATGATTAAGGTTTATTTTTTATGTTAAAAAATATTTCTTTTTGACCATCATAAGAGGTTTGTTTATTTTTTGAGGGTTTTTTGGTTTTTTTTGTTAATGTTCCATTGCTTCATTATCTTTTCTGATGGATAAGGAAATTTCTGTTTTTCAAGGGAATTTTCCCTTCATGAACAGTTTTCTCTGATTTTGGGGATTGTCTCCCTCAAATATTTTTTGTTTGCTTAGGTTTTGATTGCAGCTTGCTGAAAGCAATGCCAGCTTAGTTTGGGGTTTTTTTTTAACATTCAAGAGTGCTTAGTAGTTTCTCTCTGCTGCACAGGAGATTTGTCAATAAAATAATACTAAAGTTTAACTCAGATTTTCTCACATGTTTTTCTTACATGTTTTTCTCCATGATTTGATTAGAATTTCCAGTTATAAAACGTAATTTAAATTCTGAAACCTATTTGGTTGGGGGTTTTTTTATTATTTTGTGGTGCTGTTTATGAAAGAGCTACAACCTCATAAAATATTAAGAAATACGACCCCATTTTTCTCACGTTACAGAATGTCTGTATATCCATATGCCATTTTGAATGTGATGCATTCCAAGTCTCTCTTCTCCCCAAACACATTTAGAGGAATGTCTAGAATATTGGTGTATAGAAAAAATAAAGGTCAGGCCGAGCTTGAAACTGTTCAGTAATCTTCACAAGGGAGTGAAATGGACAATGCTGGCTATGATTCAAAAATGAATAATCTGATTTCCCAAGGAGGTTCTTAGATTTTGTAATGCCCTGGTGAAAACAGGAGGTTTTGTACTTTATATGTCTTGAAATTGTCTTGGAATTAACTGCTGCTGTGTCAGAGATATTTCCAGAGAGCAGCCTGGTCAGCCTGCCATCCCCCCTGAGCCCAGGGAGAGCTGACAGTCAGTGTCAGGGAAGTGAATATTCCCTGCTCCACACTTCCCCAGGGTGGCAGCTGATTCATTCCAGCACTCCTCTTGCTCTGCCACTTAACTAAATTCCATTAAGGTGCTTCTGCTTTTCAGTCTCACTGCACTGAGCTGTTGTCCAGTCATGGCCTTGACTGAGATACATGTTCCCATTGAGATACATGTTCTTATGTTCTTCTCAGGGAAATTGGAAAATCGTTAGATTTTTAGCAATAACTAAAAAAAAAAAAAAGGCTTTTGTCATGGGTAAGATTAAAAGTATCAAAAAGGAGGTGGCAAAGAAAAAGTCATATTTATTTCCATTTTTCTCTGCTTCATAAATTTATGCACTGTGCTTTCCTTTCAAGTTCTGATTCTACCTTTGCAGGATCAGTAATTCCCAAAGGTGAAGTCATCATTGTCATCATTGCTGTTGTTATTATTAATGATGAATTATTCATCTGCATTCAAATGATGTTTCTCCTGTTTATTTCAGGAAGTTCTTTAGAAAGTTTTTGCCTTCTCTATCATTTCAAGATTCTTTAGACTTTTTATTTACCCATGCTGTGCTTAAAATTATTTGACATGCACATCATGATTCTCTCTAATCCATTAGTACAGCATCTTAACGTGTTGGATTACATAGAGGTCATGCAATTCAAGCTTGGCGTAATTTTATAAGATAATAAACTACAGTAACTGTAACAGTATGATGACCACTTTGAGTTTTAGTCCATAATGATTCTGCTTTGGTTAAAACTTTGAACTGCTAACTTTTTTTGATGCTTTAAATGCATTGGAAATGGGTTGCAAGTGGCAGTGAATTGTAAGGATACATAAAATAATCTTTCACAAATCACTATATATTTGAGAAAGGAAAATTTTAACCAAGTGTCCTGAAAACTTCATTAGTTTTCTTTAAGACATGAACTATGATTTAGTAGTAAAAATATTCACTGCTGTTTGATTTTAAGGGATAAAGTTTGCTTAACCTTGCTTAAATGTGTCTTTCAAGCTGAAAATACAGTTCAGATGTGTGTGAGAATTTATTGTTTTAATAAGTGGCACGCAAGCAGTTTCTTTTCCTTCCCCCCCACCCCAGCCATTTCCTCTGGTAATTATTTTTTATTTAAATCAAGATCAAAAGGACAAAGCAGCCTGTGAAATGAATGTGTATGAGATAATGTCCTCTACTCTTTAGGTGATTTTATCCTTTTCCTTGGTGGCAAAAATGAACATTTTTATGGATGAAAAATAAACCCACCTAAAAAATACCTATGACTTTAAAAGATAATTACTGTTACAACAGGTCCTGTAGTACTGGAGGAGGGCTTCCCTGGAAGTGTTCAAGGCCAGGCTGGATGGGGCTTGGGCAACCTGATCTAGTGGAGGTGTCCCTGCCTGTGATGGGGGTTGGAACTGGAGGATCTTCAAGGTTCCTTCCAACCACTCTGTGATTTTATTATTTCCTTCTGTTCCTTTTAAGGGCTTTATAACAAAGAGAAATGGAAATCTTAAATCACTTGCATAACATTGATCAAGTGTTACACAAGATTCCTTATGATTCCACTTCGAGAGTATCTGGTTAAAAAAGTAGGCAAAGGGAATCACAGCTTTTATGAAGGCATCAGTATAAAGACCTTGATGAATTGGTTCATGTATTTGTAAAACAAAGTTGTGAAAACATCAGGGTGGTTTTAAATTGCATTTACTACTGAGGAGATTTTTATTGGAAATACATGCAGTTCAATCTTGTTAATTTATTTCAGGGAATAAGTCTTTACTAAAATAGTAAATTTTAGGTCCCATAGTTTATATTCATTGCCTTTCATGATGGTTTGATGAGCACTGGGATTTGTAATGACTGCAGGATAAAAACATTGCAATCTATCCAATGGGATTTGATAGTTGTTGCGATAATTGTATTCTCATTTCATTTCTGATTTGGGAAAATATTTTTGACTGAAAAATCTGGTCACAAAAAGCAAGGAAGCTGTGAGGAAAAGAAAAGTATTTTATTTACTTGAAAAGCTATTTTTCCATGTTTAGATAGTTCTATGTATTAGAAATTTATCCTAACCAAGTATGTATTTGAACATTCTGTTTCCAAATTTACGGACTTTCTCTAAAAGGAATATGCAAGTGCAAAGGTATTTGCCTGTCAGTTCTGAGGGATTACAATGTCAGTCACACCAAAATGCATTCCCTACAAGTGGAATAGAATTATACAAAAACATTTCTGATATGTTACATATTTGTAATATATCCCCTGTGATATTTTGTTACAGTTCAGACACGGACCTAGTGTTGCTATGTCCAAACTAGGCCCATTTTGAGCACGTTGTATTTTTCTCCCTGCCAATTAATTGTTTTGTAGAATGCAGTAGAATCTATATTAATGTGCTTTGCTTATTGTGTGGACTTAAGTCCATAAATATTTGCATCACAAAGCAAATTTTAAGATAAAAAAGAAACAAGTCTTGAATGTGGGTTTATGTTATTAGCCAGGGGAATTTAGAGATTCAGACTGCCCACAGAGAGGCCATAAATGGTTTAGATTATTTAGACAGTTGTAGCTGGGTAATGGGAATCCCACTGCAGGAGCACGACTGAATTCTCACCATTGCCATCATGCACTGCTAAAATAAGGGAGGCTCTTAAGTGCCATCTTAAAAGTTAATCTACTTCCTTGTGGATGAAATTGCTGACACATTGTCTGTCTTCAAAGTAGAATCAAAAGGTATTTCATTATTCCTAGTCTGTAGTAATCTGGAAAAGTGAAATGGGAAAACTATGGTTACACTCACCTTAAAGGTGCTTTCTAAAGTTAATATTTAATAACCAAATTGTAAAGACACTAGTTTATTAAATCAACATCTGTCATCCCATTTGAGCCCTTATTTAGTCCATTCAATAGCAGAAAACATAAGTCATTACAATTAAACAAAATGTTTGCAGTGTTTGGATGGATTTAATATTTTTATTATTATTGGCAAAGTTGCAGGGTGAGAGTTTGATTCAATTTGCTGGAGTTTGCTATAGCAGTTTTCACCTGTTCTCTCTCAGTACTACCAGAAATGGCTGTTCTTTTACTCAAATGAAGTGCTTTTACTTGAAGTTCTACATTAGCCAAATGATTTGTTTTTCATTTAAAGGGCGAAATGACGTAGAGAAGTCAAACATTACATCGCAGTACTGAACTCCATTTGATATTTCTAAATAAAACTGCAGTTAAGAGTTGTATAATTCTTTAACATATCTGAGCTGCTCAAATTATATTGCCATTCACTTGGAGTGAAGAGTTGGAATGTATATTCTATTCTGAAGTAGAAATTGTTTGGATTAAATGAGTCAAAGACAATACAAATTCCACTAAGGAAAAAAAAAAATTAAAATGTTAGTAGATGAGATGGAAAATGTTTGGCTATTTCTAAGAATATATTACTGTTGATTCTGTGTACAAAAAAATACCTCACAAGAGAAGAAATTCTTGTCTTTCCTGTTACCCAGTCCTATCTTTTGTAAATCCCCAGACATATGTGATAAATCACATCAGCCACGTCTTTTATGAGGAAAGTTTTCCATACAATGTGCATACTTCACAAGAGAGACTGTCCTGGTTTTGAGAATTTGTTATGATATCTGACTGGAAATATACGTTTTTTACATATAATATTCTGTTGATCAACTAAAAAATCAGATTAAAATCTGGAAATCTTGAATTCTACCAAGCACTGCTGTTTGATGTAAGCAAGCTTACACTTAAAAATTTTAACTGTGTTTTCGTCAAAACTACTTTTTAGACAACTTTATTATTTTTCTGTGCATTTCTTTGTGAAACACCAGAGAATATTGAGGAGGATATAGGAGATACAAATAGGTGCAACTATTTTTGAGCTTTTATATTCTTCATTATTATGAATGAGTTGGAAATGTTTCAGTTCCAACTAACCATGCTATTTGTCTGTGCATTTTTCAGTGAGTATAGAGGCAACTGTTGTTGATGGCAGAGGGAATGCATCTGCTAATGAGTTGCTCATGTGTGTGCCAGATGTTGTGTATTTGCAGCAGCTGTAATGTTGGCACAATAAGCACAGTTCAATAACATTCAACTTTATTGTAGGAGGAAGATTAATTTTCTAAGCTTTTAACAGATGTCTTAAATGGAACATTTTACTTGAACAGCAACAGTGAACACATAAACATGGGCCATAAAAGGGAAACCTAGCTCATAATACATTTCTGAAATTAGATTTTAGGTTAAATACAATGGTTTGTCTGTTGATTTCTGAACACACATATTTAAAATAGTTGTCTTGGCCATGTAAGTCATCTTCTGACCTATAATAACAGGATCAAATGGCACACAACTCATAAAATGGTAGAGATATCTCAAACATTAGAACGAGCATGTTGATTTTTCAAAATATTTTTGCTTCCAAAATTATTTTTTACAGTTCTGATACACACTGGGCCTGTTGTAATCTTTTGCCAAACAGCCATAGACTTCAACAAGGCTTGGTCTTTTATTAAACGTCTTCTGTTAGCAAACCAAATAGTGAGGCAAAATATTGTTTTATTTCCTTTCTTCCTTCCTTTATTTCCTTCCTTTTTTTCCCCATTGAATTCAGTTTTTGACAGTTTGCCTCCTGCGCACTACAAGGAGACAATGAACACGATACTTGTGTGGATGCAGCAGTCAGAAACTAAACTCTCCGTGCCTCAGGTTGCCATTGCTGACTATGAGATCATGGAGCAGAGACTCAGGGAGCTCAAGGTGAGTGATCCAGCTGTGGGCACAAACATCTCAACTGAGAAGCTTAGAAGAGCAGAACTCTAAAGTTGGTACATGAATCTGCTGAAGCCTGTGGATCTTGAGTAAATAATACTCATTAGGGTTTTAGGCCAGGGCTTCAGGAGATGGTGGTTGCTTGCTTATATTGGTTCCTGAAGTTAAAGAATTCAAAATCATGTTCGCCCTTGAAAGCAATTTTATAAGATTTTGAAAATGTGAAAATATTAAGGAAAGCCCTTGTTTCTCCCCATGGTATATAAAAGATTCCTTTGGTGGTAGTTCTGGTAGTAAAATATAGATTTAAGTCATTTCATATTCCAGTGCTGACATGAAAACGATTCTGATTTGCAAAATGCAGCACAGTCTTTTGACAAATTTCCTGTCAAATGTACAAGTAGACACAAATGTGGAACAAATTTTGCCGGTGGGTACAAACCTTCCCTGTATCTCAGTGTCTGATAGAGTTTCTACTCTCAGTTGGCTAATGGACATATTGTTTGATGCATATTCAGAAATAAAATGTAGAATATAGAAAATAAAACTAGATGAAGTAAATTTGGGCTTAGAAATGCAAAAGTTTTGAGAAGTTATAAAAACTGTTATATCACGGAGTCAGTTCTCGAAGTTTATTCTTTTTCTCCATATTCTGGTTCTTTTGAAAGTGCCATCATCAGGGTCATAGTAAATTCGTATCACAAATTAATGAAATCAATGCAGTTTACATCTATTAACGAGTATAAATACCTTTGGTTATATTCTCAGTTCAACAAAAAAAAAAAAACCTCCTATGCTGTATGAGAAAAACAATTCCAAATCGCTCATTGCATGCTTTACAAGAGGTGACCTCTTCGTCTTGCCTGTGCTTGTGAATCAAAGAGAATTGCCTGGCAGGTGAATGGGGATTCCTTGCTTCCTGTTCACAGGCTCTGCAAAGCTCTCTGCAGGAGCAGCAGAAGGGCCTGAACTACCTGAGCACCACAGTGGAGGGGCTGTCGCGGAGAGCCCCCGCAGAGCTCAGCCGGAGTTACCGCGCGGAGCTGGACGGCGTCCTGGGCCGCTGGAAGAAGCTCTCGGCGCTGCTGGCCGAGCACTGCCAGAGGCTGGAGGAGAGGATGGGCAAACTGCAGCGATTCCAGGTGCAGCAAACCTTCCAGCCTCAGCTTGTGCATGCTGGCTTGTCGCTGGGGGACCAAGGCAGAACACGTTAGGTGCTTCCAGAAATTAACGCCAAAGTGAGATATCAAAACATGACAAAAATATATTTAAACATCCGCTTGATTTTGATGAGTACAAGTTTACATTGAGTTCTGATTTTGTGTCTGTTTCTGACTGTGTTGTTTCACTAACAAAAAGTTTTAATTTCATTAAAAACTGCAAGTAATTTACTTCTACTTCTTCTACTTCTACTTCTTCTACTTCTTCTACTTCTTCTACTTCTTCTACTTCTTCTACTACTTCTACTACTTCTACTTCTTCTACTTCTTCTACTACTTCTACTACTTCTACTACTTCTACTACTTCTACTACTTCTTCTACTTCTACTTACCTCTAGCTCTAGCTCTACCTCTAGCTCCACCTCTACCTCTACTTCTACTTCTATTTCTTTTTCAATGTAGCTGAAGCACTTATTCATGCATCTGAAGTAGCTGCACCATATGAATCAATGAATTACCTAATGAATTCACTTATATGATTAAAATCATCTGTAATATAGTAGTATCTTGTCGGCAGTTTCCAGAAAGAAGAAGTGTATTTCAGGTATTTAGAGTGGCTCCATTGGAACCTCACCTGGGTGTCTGTAGGGCTGCTTCTCACTTTGTGCAGGGTTGTTTCTCATTTTTTACTCTCCTCCTCTGGCTGTCTGACATTTTGCCCTTTCTTAGCTACATTGCCACTGGGCATCACTAGTTCACCACAGCATCAGCCCTGTCCTGTGGTGGTTTGTCATGATTTCCATGCCCGCTCTCTTCTCCTTCTGTGAGATAGGATTAAAGAGAAAAAGGCAAAACAAGCCCAACTTAAGGTAAACAGATTTTATTAACACACACTAAAAGAAAGGAAAAGAAAATGAAACTTTCAAAACCCTTCTCTTCCCTCCACAAACAGTTCACTTTTTCACAATCAACATAAGAGACAACTTGTGATTTTCAGTTTCACTATTTGAAAAATAGTCTTTCATCACTTCTCTAGGAGAGGAGTCTGTCTTAGAGCCATGGATCCCACTGAAAACCTAGAACAGTTCTCTTGTGGGTTTTAGCTGTCACAAAAACAGCAGCCCGGGGAAAACCTGCTCCCGTGACCCCTCCCATGAGCATTTTCCCAAGCTGCTTTTGGGTCATGGGGCTCTGACTTTTGCAAATTGGGGTGTCATCTCTTTTAAAGATGCATAACTTTAAAGACAAGGGATTCTTCCTCTGATAACAGAGATCTCTTCTCATTTCCTCACTGGTGCAAAGGGCTTCTCATCTCTCTGTTCTCATCTCATAAGATCAGTGTCACTTAGTCTCATCTCTCTTCAAAGGGGAGGCTGGAACTGTCTGTGTCCAGCACAGGACAGTCCTTCCTCTCCTCACAGATGCCACCCTACTCCCAAGACTGCCAAATAAAAAAGGCAAGGCACTTTGCTTAAGAAATTCAAACTTCTGTCTTTTCCCTGCTTAAGAAATTCAAACTTCTGTCTTTTGCCTCCCCTCTGCCTCCCATCTTCACTCCCACCTCTTCGCCAAGTTTAGAGGTTTTCCCACTGGTCTTACGAAGGTCCTGAGCATCATGACCATGCTCATGTAGAACATTCAAAGCAGCGTGAACTGTTGATGCACATAAATTTTTAGCCCTTATATTTATTGCTGAAATCCCTCTGGTACACATGTAATGCAAAAGTTATTTTCTTTTGAGTTTGTTGGATGACTTCTCATCCGGATTATTGTTTTATCTGATGTAATGGTCAGTATGGGATATGATGAAATCAATGTTCATAAACAAAATGCATTTACAATCTGATTAAAAATGTGAGTCGTGCATTTGATCTTCATTGGCAGCAGGAGACTAATCTCTTTTTAAGTAAATCCCACCAGATATATATTTCACCAAACTAAAGAACTAAAAGTCTTCTTGTAAAGGTATTAAAGTTTCATCATGAAATATGATTCTGAGCTATTTTTACTGCTGGATAATGAAATGCACAGTAGACATTTCAACAGTCTTTTGGTAATTGCCATTCTGGAGTATACTGATAATTTTTGTGTGAGTAATTTTAATTTCAGTAAATTTTCCATGATAGCCTGTTTTTTTTAAGTATATCAGTCACCTTAGGGAAATGCTCCCTTTGGTTACTTGTCTCATAATAGTTACTAAAGCACATTTGTATACATTTTAGGACAAAGTGTCTACTCTAATATAATTTTTTGTGTCTTAATTCAGCTATGCATTCAGCATGTAATATCAATATGTATTTCATTGGTGATGAAAATAGTTTGATGATAAAATGTTTTACAATTTAAAGTGTTTGCCATATATGTATTTTATTTTAATATGTGCATCTGATTATCAAAGATGCCACTCTAAGGTAATTTTAAGTGGTATTTTTAAAATCTCATTCTACTTGTCAAGTTATTAGATTACCTATATAATGTTGCCTGGACTGGTTGAATTCTCTCTTTTCGAGTATTTGATGTTCAGATTTTTTTGTTAACTGCAAGAGTTAAATAAAGACTATGGAATTATTATCCCATTCTAGTACTAGGAACAGGAACTGAGAGTCTCTGAAATTACTCATTGAGTTATTATATGATTTTAGTTTCTGAAGTGAAGCTTTTTCAGTTACATTGGCTTTTTTCATTCTGAGTAGTAAAAGTGTTGTGTTCTGATAGAAAAATAGGCACTAGAGCATATAACTTCCAAAAGGAGTCTGAAGTTTAAATGAAAGCCCAGAACATTTGATGGGTGAGGCTGAATTAAATGCCAGGTATGAGTAATCTGAAGCCATAGAAGGAACCAGTGAACAAGCATGCAGTATCCAAACACAAATGGTATCTACAAGGCATAAAACTGAGAGCCATAAGGTTGTCTGCTCACAGACACATTAAACTTGGTCAGAAATGGTCAGAGTGCAGGTTAAAATGTTGATGACAGTCACAGATAAAATTGGTTTTGCTTGTTTTCTGTGTTTGTATTTTCAGACAGTTCAATGATGTTAAAATTACATTGCGGTGAATTTTAGTTGTAGTGTCAGGATGAATTACACTCTTGCCAGCTAGGTTTTGTGTGATGCAATGAAATGTCTTTTTAATACACAGAACGACATTAAAACACTGAAGAAGTGGATGGCTGAAGTGGATGTTTTTCTGAAGGAAGAGTGGCCTGCCCTTGGAGACTCAGAAGCCCTGGAAAAGCAACTTGAGCAATGCACAGTGAGTGTTACCTGCCTGCTGGGCAGAAATTCAGTTCTTCTCTATGAGCTGAGCTTATACAGAAGTTACACAAATGATTAGTGGTCCTAAAAATAAATTTATGTAGAAAGAGGATTACCCTCTGCAGTGTGTTTGAGCCTTTTGTATGTCCTGGGTTTGAAGGAAAATTCAGTTAAAAAACAAAGAAACTTTAATACCAGAAGGAGGCACACACTGGCATTTTTTAAAGTATTTATAGCAGGATCACACCATCAAATACAGGAAATATATGTCACTAGCCTCCAAAATCAACTATCTATTTACTTTGTTGTGCTTATGAACATTGCATATTTATTGTTTTAATCTGTATAATCTGTGCCAAAAGATCTTTCCTCTGTATCTGTCACTCATGTGATTTACAAACTTTTCTGACTGTACCAAAAGAACTTGCAGGTATTGTGAGTTATATCCATTCTTTTTTTCACTAAACCTACAAGTTCCAGGATATTATCCCAGCAGAGTTTTAAAGCATCATGAAGTATTGGTACTTCCATCACAGAGTTTGCAAATTCTTCTTGCTGTCCCAACAGAGTGTGAGAGTGCAGTGAATCTTGTAATCCAGGATGGTCCCTGTCTATAGGCTCAGTGGAATTTACAAGTTCTGTAAATGTTCTGGCAGGATGTGTAAATATCATGAGACACACACAGTGATCTGACAGAACTGCAAGTTCTCTCATACTTTCTCTTAGCCATTATTTAAATAAGAATTATCCTTTTTTTTTCACCATTATAGCGGAATGTTCTTTCAGAAATGTGAATAAAAGATCAAGGTATTTCTTATGTTTTCAACCAACAGCAGGGGAAGCATTTTAAGGGACATAATGTATGTATTTTAACATTGTGTATGTGTATACTTATAGTGCATACATAGCATTTAAAAATTAGATTGCCACATTACAGCTGCTCATTCCTTTTTAATTTCTTTTCATAGATAGGTCTGTTAATTGTGCTCATTTGAGTGGAGATCTGGACCCCAGACAAGTCAGAGTCTCATGTAGAAACATTTGCATAGGAATACCATGTCTGAAACTTTGTGTGAATGCTGCTTGCCTAAACCTCTGTTCTTCCTTTAGGCTTTAGTAAATGATATCCAGACAATCCAGCCCAGTTTGAACAGTGTTAATGAGACTGGGAAGAAAATGAAGAGTGAGGCAGAACCAGAATTTGCTTCCAGAATAGAGTCAGAGCTGAAGGATCTCAATGCTCAGTGGGACCACATTTGCCAACAGGTACCAAGGCTCCTGCTGTGACAGGTTCTTTTCAAATTAATCATCAGGGTTCTCATTGGCAGAATTTGTCCTTCTAACATATGCAGTAGATATGAAACTGAGTTTATGCATATTAATTCAACTAATATTTTACAGACTGTAATTTAGCCTATAGAAGTATATGCAAAGTATATTTATAACACAATATCTTACTATTTTTATAACAAAGATATATATTAATATATTAGATCTAACACCACTGTAATTTATGGCTCTTGCAAAACTCGATTTCTGAAGGTGTTGTTTAGGCATATACCAAAATAATAAAGTTCTATACTTAGTTTTATGTTTTATTCTACATTGTTGAAATTGCATGTCATAACTCTGGATGAAAAAACACATTAAAGCAGTGAAGGGTTCATGATTCAATAATTCAGAATTAGGAGTACATGCACATATACATCTGTATAAATTAGTCTCCAGTAGTCACATGGATTTCAGAAAATGGGACATAACAGGGAAAGACAGTTCTTTTATTTTAGTTAAAGGCATTATTAATAAATAAATTTGCAGAGTAAGGAAGCTAAAAGTTACTATTATTTCACTGATAGCATTTGGATTCTTATCCTTTATGACAGTTCAAATAAAAGCTTTTTCATGTTATATTACCTTTACGTTTTTCCTACTTGCTTTTTCTCTTGTCTACCTTTTTAATGTATATTTTCATTAAAGTTTTACATTTTAATGGGGTATATTTTCTAAATTTTTTGTTATTTACTTTACCTGTGAAAAATAGTCTCTCTGTACTTTTTTGATAAAGATATTATTAAAAAAAGTTGATCTTTGAAATCTGTAAGACATTTTATTGATCCAGCTTTGTAGTCTTTCCTCTTTCACTACCATGGAGTATTTAATTCAATTTTTTTTTTAATGATGTTAATAAGCTGGACACCTTTGAAATTCTTTCACAGAAATTTCAAGTATTGCCTTATAGGATAGAGGCATAAAAGTCTGTCACAGTTTTCTTCTGACTTCCCTGAAAATCTGCCTGTAATGATTTAATTCAATACAAGGCATAAATTATTCTCTCTCAGTGGGCATGTCTAACACAACTTTTTCAGTAATAGCTATTAAAATACATGGGTAGTAAATATAAAAATCAGTTTGGTTTGTGGAGGTTTCTGGACAAGAGTTGGAAAAGTCAGCTTGGGTTGATACACATGCAGTTAATGTGACTGTGAGAGCTGACAATTGGCAATTGTCATTGACAATTCAGATACTCTTATCAGGTGGTGGGAGATCACCTTCTCTTCTGGTGTTGGGAATGAGCAGGAGACAATTTTGCAGAGCCACAATTCTGCTTTTATAGTCACTGGTGGTTGCTCAATTTTGTTTTGTAAAACAACATTTATGTAGAACAGCATTTATGTTTAACAGCCAGTCCTCAAGGATGAGTAAAAAACCAATAAATGTCAGAAATTAAGACCAAATACTAAGAAAATCTCTCCTGATATTACTGGAAATAATGTTAACTGAAGCAGCACCACCGAGCAGAATATTGAAGCAATAAGCTCTGCAAGCTCAGCTCTGAGATATGGCACCACTGCAACTTACCATTTTTAATGCAAAATTCTTAATGCTCTTGAAAGATGATAAATGGCTGAATCAGGAACAATTTTGATAGGTTAATGCACAATTCATAGAATCAGAGAATGCTTGGGGATGAGGTGATCTAAAATATTATGTAGCTCTAGTTCTATAAATGAGCTATATAACAGAATTATATGACCCCCGCTTACTGATTAGCAAATCTTTTAGCAGTAATACTTTTTCTTTACAATAAATAATTTCTTCCAGTAGAAGATTGGGGTTTTTTCTTTGCCTATTTTTAGATTATCCACCTTTCTGAGACATTCATTAATGACTTAATCAACAGAAGAAAGATAAGCATATTGCTTGATTCTCTAGTAAGTTGCATTTGAGCTAGTGAGAAAGTCATCTGACTTTATAGCTCAAGGCCATTTGGTTTCACCCTTGAATGCACTTTTAAAGTCTCCTGTGGTTATTCTTTTTACAGCTTACAGAGATAATCCCTGGGAGATGTTCTTTCCCAGGTTTGTTTTCTGATGACATCAGCATATGGTGTAGATTTTCATTCTAGAATCATTACAAACCCATTCTGCACAGCCGTGATTTGCTAAAAAAAGGACGTAGTACTTTTTTGCCTGTTAATAATAGCTCTCTAATTACTTGTTAACATCTGCCTAATTACAGCAATGTTATTAATATAGGATTTAATTTGATGCTTTTCAGGCTAAAACATTGTCAAGCTTGTACAGTAGCTTTGCTTCAAGTACTTGTAATCTTTTCTTTCTTAAAGGCCTATGCTAAGAAGGCTGCATTAAAAGGTGGCTTGGATAAGACTGTGAGTCTCAGGAAGGATTTGTCAGAGATGCACGAGTGGATAACACAAGCTGAGGAAGAATATTTGGAAAGAGATTTTGAGTATAAAACACCTGATGAGTTACAGAAAGCTGTTGAGGAACTGAAGGTAAACGATGAACTAATTCCTTGAGCTGAATTCAACCTTCTTTTTGAAGCGCTCATTGTAAAGGAAGTGTGCTCTCTCTTTTAGGAAAGATCTTTTCAGATCTACTTGTCTAAAGTTAAACATACTATGTGGTTTGAAGTAATTTCTGTTGGGAATATGCTAGAAGATATTTGATATTTCCCAACACCACATTGCTTTTTTTCCAATTTGCTTTATTGGATATTGATTTGGATGTAGCTTCAACATTCTTTTACTTAAGGAATAATTCCTAAAAATTGGGTGTTAGAAGCTATAGGGTGAAACCAGTTTTATGTTTTCTCTTTGCATTAGAATGAGCAGGAAAAAAAAAAAAGGATGTTAAGATGCATCTTGGTGTGTTCTATTTATGAATATTATGTTTTTAATATAGGAATATAGAAATAACATATTTTTATCTCAATTATTAGTGTTTTTTTCATGTGGGATGAACATGCCTTTGGACAAGACAACTAATTTGTGATTCATGCTTAAATACAGTCCTGCTAAGCCACTGGGTGTGGGCTTAGTTCTTATTTTAAAGGTGAATTGTTTGGCTTGTGTTTTTCAGGAAGCCAGATTATAACCTGATTGGCACTGGCTTTGACAATCTATCCAATACTTTGCTTTCAGGCTGTTCATTTTCCATGTTTTTTCCAGTGTTTGAGAGTTTCAGATCATGCAGCTGATGATCTCTTTATTTACTGACACAAGTAATTTGCTGTCAGTCAGAATACACATTATATAAGGAAATTTATGGAACAACTCGATTGTAAATGAGAAAAATGTCAAAAGTAAATATCTGCTCCAATGATACAGTTCTTTTTTAGTAACTAAACAGCAATACTCAGTTTTTTACATTGCACTGCATATTAAAGTGGGTAAAATGTGTAGTTTTATATACACTCACCATTATGGATTCCTAGTAGATATTCTGTACCCAGATGAAGTAAAACTGTGTTCAGACTGTGACACCTTGACCTAGAAAATAACCAGATCATTTGTCATGATCTCACAACAGAGCAAATCTGGACCAGGATTCCGTGTTCATTCTGCAGCCCATTCCTTCCCACAGCTAGAAAAGAGACAAGTCAAGAGCAACCTTGTGAGCGTCCTCTAGCAATGGCAGCCTGAGCACAGTTACTCTGGTTCATGATCTTCCTCAGCCCCAGAGAGAAAAAAAGTAGTCAGGAATATGGTTTTGATTTGATGTTTTTTGGGCAGGGAGTTCTCATTGTAAATTCCTGTGAAGGCACTGATGACACTTTTTATAGCAGCACTGTGTTTCCAGTTGTGATATGATTCCATTGATAGACACCAGAAAGCATTCAGAGGAAACAGTACTAGATGTGAAAATCTTTTTCATGAGACCACATAATGAGGGAACATCAAAAGTGCAGGATATACAAAAGAGAAAAATTATTTTCTCACTTCCTTTTTAGATGCAGGATAATGGCAGTGACAAGAAATATTTTCTTTTTATTCCTGCCTTTCTTGTGGTTTTGCCATTAAATCTGGATACATGTAACACAAATTTTTTTGGGGTTTTTTTTGGTCATTTGTAGTTCATAAGTTATAATTCTAAAGGTTCTTGGAGAAAAGAAAAAGTGCTGAAAGGTTTTGTTAGTCTGAGAGCTGCAGAACACTAGATGGTTGTGAGATGTTAAATTGTATGGAGTATTGTGTATTGACAATGAAATGAAACAAAAGTTTTTTGGATGCATTCAAGATTATTTCAGAAGGTCTGGGAATCAAATGTCTGTGGTTGTATTTTTGTTTTGTTGTAGTGTTTGGGTTTTTTCTCCCTCTAGAATTCTGTCAGAGAATTCTGATAGTTACTAGAAATAACTTTCCTTCTTAAACCAGGACTATAACTTCTCCTTTTTTATCTTTTCCAGAGAGCAAAAGAGGAAGCCCTCCAGAAAGAAGTGAAAGTGAAGCTTATTACAGATTCTGTGAATAACTTTATAGCAAAGGCTCCACCAGCAGCTCATGAGGCTTTGAAAAAAGAGCTTGATGTTCTAATTACCAGCTACCAGCAGCTCTGCAGCAGGCTGAATGGAAAGTGGAAGACTTTGGAGGTTTGATACCTTGTCAGCTGTTGTATTTATAGCCCTTCCAACTGCAAGAAGTGAGGTGGAGAGCACAGCTATGTTACCCTATAGGGTAGCCCAAGGCTATCCTGGCTTTATGAGCCGTGTACCAAATACCCCATGCTATGAAAAGCACAGAAAGTTATTTTGAGACTCATATTGATGGAGAGCTGTGTTGTGAAAGGCTGAGACACGGCTCTTAGGTTGCTGCTCAAGGTTCTTATCCCCCCTGAGGTCAAGCCAGCAATCTGGGTTCATAGCAGCCCTCTGATGCTCTCCTCATCAGCTCCTCTAGGCCTCTCTCTTCCCTGGCTAAGGATTTTGGTTGAAAGGTCCTGGAGCTGCTCAGGTGGTGTTACCTCAGCACAAGAGCAGTATTTGCCCTGCTGGCAAACTGAATATTTCTCACACATTTTGAGATGACCCTGCCATTTTGGCAACTCCATTGCAGATTCCTGCCATGGGATGGCTTTTATATTATACCCTAGTACCAATGAATTAGATATCATTCTTTGTTGTTAATGTTGCAAGAGCTAAATTTGTTTGTGAGTAATTTGCAAGAGCTGACCCCATACAGGACAATAATATACCAGGGTAAAATTTATCTTGTCTGAATTTCGCCATGGAAAATTAGGTGTGTAGTTTAAACTGGTAATCTGTATTTACCCTGATCACTGATGATTTGTTATTGCATGTTAATGTCCCTCTATATAACCCTAATTTGGTGTGAGAAAAGTTAGGTGAGATGAATTGCACTCAGGAAGCTTGATCTGCCAAAAGTGTAGTGCACTTCAATAACATCATTTTAACTTCTACTAACCAAAAAAAAGGAACAAAAGAAGATTCTTTATGGAGCATTTAAATGTTTTGTTTGTTTCTAAAGTCCATTTTTATCCGTTTACCTAAATATCTTCAGGCACTGTATAAACAAAATATTAGACAATAATTTAATTTCAGGAGAATAAGAACATTTCACAACATTATGTTTACTACTCTAGCACTTAAAAGGTCTATAAATTGCACTAAATGTGGCTTAGAAGTAATTTCTGTAGAGATTTTAGTCTGAATTCTTAAAAGCTGACATTTTATGAACCTCTGATTAAAGCAATTAATATATAGAATATATAAGGAATCTAGTGCGTTTTTATAATAAAGACATAAATTTAAAACGTGGGTCTTTAAAAATTCTTCTCACTTTTATATTTATATAGGAAAACTTTAGAGAAAACATAAAAACATGAAAATAAAGATTTCAGTTTTATTTTGCAGAAAAGTTCACTTTTTCATGTTATTTTCTGTGTTTTTGCTCTGTTTTATCTAAATGATGGTTTACTTGTGTTTTATATTAATTTGAATGATATGAGTACTGGCAAATAAAATCACCTGCATGGTCCCATAAGCCTCAGATATCAAGCATGATGGTTTGGGGACGATGCATGAATGTTTTCAGTATTTTAATGAGTGGAAATTTTCTGTGAGATTTTCAATTCAAATAAATCTTTCTTTCCTCAGGAGGTATGGGCATGTTGGCGTGAATTGTTGTCATATTTGGATGCAGAAAATAAATGGTTGAATGAGATTGAACTGAAACTCAAAGCAACTGAAAATGTCCAGGGAGGTGCAGAAGAGATTTCCGAGTCTTTAGATGTAAGTGCTGACTTAAATAATAACCAGATCATATGTACTGAAAAATTGTAAATTTCATGTCATTCTAAACAAAATATGACCAACGTGCAGAATTTTTTAGAAGTCCTAAGTTCTTACTAGATCCAACAAATGTGGTTTTGAATTCAAATCCACCTAAATCAAACAATAATTAAATGTGTTATGTTGGGTTTCGTAGGCAGTTTAGGTAAAGATAAAATAAACATTCTTAAAAAAATACGGCTTCACTTCAGCCAATCAAAAAAACATTGAAGGCTTCAGAGAGGGCAAGTTTTCATCATAGCAGTGCAACTTTGTTTATTATTCTTTAATTTTCATTCCTGGAGCCTTTAAAATTAGTAGTAGAAATTAAATTAATGCTTGTAGTACATCAAAATACAAAAATATTTTATGGATAATCAATTTTTACTGTTGAATTTCATCCATTTAGATACTCAGCAAGGTTTTTTACATTAAGGTACAAGTACTCTAACCGAACTCATTGGGCATAGACCACATCTTTAAGCAGTAAATTTATTGCTTTATGAAAAATCTTCAGGCTTCATAGTACGTATTACAGAACATTTATTGTCAAGGCTGGAACATAAATATTTCATCTTTTTTTCTCTACTATTGTAAATGAAATGTGAAATTTTTTCTTATATTTTTAAGGCAAATTAGGATTGCTCTGTAGAACCCTATATAGAAAAAGGAAAATAAACTACCTTTTTTGACTTTTTTTCAGTCTTTGGAACGTTTAATGAGACATCCAGAAGATAATCGCAACCAGATTCGGGAGCTGGCTCAGACTTTGACAGATGGTGGAATCTTGGATGAATTGATCAATGAGAAACTTGAGAAGTTCAATACTCGATGGGAAGAGCTCCAACAGCAGGTATATTTAATTACCCTCCCCTTAAGCAGGGGACAGTCTAACACCATTTAAAAAATAAGTTATTTTGTTGATACAGTTTCAAAACAGGTCGCAAACAAAATTTTACGTTAGAAGTGGTTTCATGGGTGTGGTGGGCTAACTCCAGTAGCCACAAAAGCACCACAAGGCTCCACATCTCCTTTGGTGGAGATTATAGAGAGGCAAAAGTGAGAAAACTCACAGACTGAGATTAGGATGATTTGATAAGTGAAACTAAGAAGGGGTAAAAGCAAGTGATGCAGAAAAATTACCTCCAGGAGACTACTGTTCAACCAGTCCCAAGGACAATTTTGGAAGCACTTTTCCCCACCTCTCTTTGTTGCTGAGCCTGGCCCTGTGAGTTGCTCAGGTCAGCAGTCCTGGCTGTGTCCTTTCAAAGGCCCTGCCTACCCCAGGCTGCTCACTGGAAGGGGCAGAGTGAGGAAGAGAAGACCTGGGTGCTGAGGAAGCCCTGCTCAGAAACATCCCTGTGTTATCAACACTGCTTTGGCCACAAATACAAACCTCTGAATCTTACACGCTGCTGTGAAGAAAATTAACTCAGTCCCAGGAAAATGCGTAACCCCAAAATTTCAAAATTTTAATGACCATCTAGTGGATTCAGTCTTTAATTGCATATGTCAGATCTTCTGTCAGCTCTTTTCTCTGACAAAACTCTTAGCAAGAAGCAAACTATTTTCAGAATTAAATATGAGTAATATTTCTTACAGATACATTTTTATTTAACAATAAATAAGTGTATTTGTATCAATAAAAGGTTTAAAAAGACACTTCTAATGTAGAAATATGTAACATAAGGAGACTCAAATCTAGCAATGTGCTGTAAATATGAAGAAGATATCAGCTCAGTACTTGGTGAAGATCACAAAGAATTATTAGGGAAAGGCCTAGCTAAGGAAATAGACAGCTCCTTTATGACTGTAAGCAGAACATGCTGGAAGATAAGCTACAAATACTGTCAAAAATTACTCAGTTACAACGATATAAATGATGCACAAGTGCAGATTTTTGGAAAGAAGCTCTTTTAGAAGGATGACAATCTACCATGACAATGAAAAAAAAAGCCTCTTTCTTGGTGCTAGAAATGTACTTGTTTTTGAAACCAGTGGAAGTAAAAACAGTACAATAAAAATTATAGGAGGGTCCTCAGCTGTTCTGAGAATAAATTTGAAGGATGGGAAGGGAAGGAGCCTGGTGGTAGTTCTGGTGCAGTGCAGGCATTCACATAATTCTGTGCAGCTGGACGGTGCCATAACAGAAAAGTAAATATAAATTTCTGTATACCTTCTCTTTTTGTAGGCTTTTATTTTATTTTATTTTTCTTTTACAATCTCACTTCTGTTTGGAAGCAGATACACTCTGTGGAATTTTCCTTCTTGGTATTTGTTATTTTTTTACTAATTAGAAAACTAAGAATATGCAGAAGGTTTCCAGAAAGTGAGAACAATGCTTTCCAATAGTCTTTTTGAGTGATAGTTGAATACTATTCAATCATCACGAATAGATATTAAATCAAAATCCATAAAAGTTGCAGAGATTTAGTATCAAAAGCAGATAAGGAAGATGTTGTATGGAATCTGGTAATAATTTGGATGAGTATTTAGGCAAAATATATTAGTAATTTATTCACTGCTCTCCAATTTCTTTCAAAGACTGGAAAAAATGGGATGGAGGGCTTCTTTAAAAGCTTCTTTGAAAGCTTGATCAGATAATAAATACTTAAATACTAATGGTGAGATCTGATACTGAAGTGGAAAAAGGCATACTTCTTTTTTTATTTTTTCATAGACTCCTGATACTGACTTTTCTGTGCTGTTTGTGTAGTCTCTTGAAATTCAAGCAGCATTCTCATTTTATAAAAATATATTGCAGGCACATAACACAAATCAGCTCATGTTCAAGGTCACTTCTTCAGACAGGCTAATTGGCAATCCTAAAGTAGTGAAGTTATTTGTTTTTATTTGAATAATTGTGTGGGTAATTATCAAGACAATAGGCTCATGTGGGCAGAAACTGATATGTGAAATATTTATTCACTACTAATAGAGCAACCAAACCAACCCACTTCTACATGAATGATGCTGCAAGACAATGCAGCGTTGCTACTGAGATAGAGATTCATTTCTAAAGGCAGATAATGGCTTTATGTTTGTGTGCCTTATCTTCTTTAGTTAACAAAGACTGAGCGTGTTTAGTTTGCTTTTGAACATTTGGAGCTGACTGATAAGCAAGCTATACCCTATCCTTGCTTTTCAAGGACTGATTCACTTACAACTCTATATATGGGATTTAAGGAACACTGAAAAATTTGAAGCTGATATTGCAAGTGCTGAAAGTGATTTACCTCCTGTCCAGCAAACTTCAGAAATGTCAGTCAGATATTTTTGAGACTGTGCATATAAAAAACTATACAAAACACTATTGTTCACCTGGGCTTTACACCAGACTCAGTTATTATTATTGGGTCCTGTCTCTTAATTCATTTTAGGACTCCCCTGAAGATTACCTTTGGTTTCTTTCGAAGAGCACACATTCATCATTTGAGACAATTTCTCTGTTTTGCTCTCCTCTCCAGAGGAGAAAGAATATTTCATGCCCCATCTCCACATGATTGCTTTGAAGGCTGCTAAGAGGGCTGCTTTTACAAGTTCTGAGGCATTATTTACCTGCAGTGATAACCTAAAAAGATGCAAGAGTTTTCTTTGGTACAATTTGCAATTTTGGAATTCAGTGCATCAAAGTTGAATATCACTTAATGGCTGGGAGGTCAAATATTTGTAGCCATCTACTCAATAGGCACATGGCATAATATTCCTAGAAATTGCAGAAGGATTAGTTCTATGTTAGAGGGTATTAAAGATTCATGGGCCCAAAGATAATGTTTTGAATTTTTAAAAAATGTGTTTCTAATTAAAGTCTAAGCACAAACATTAATCCACTCTGAGATTAAGTGGATTAACATGTTTGGAATTTGATGCAAGGGGTACAGAGAAGTTGTGATATATCTCAGTCACAACCATCATGACACTAAGAGTCAGGCTAAATTTTAAAGTAATTTAAATAATTTAGGAAGGAATTTTAAAGTTTCCTGATTTTTTAACTTTGCCTTTGCTAATATTTCTCAATAACACAAGAGTATAACTGAGAAAAAAAAAAAAAAAAACAAAACAAACAAACAAAAAAAAACCCAAAAAACAAAAAACAAAACAACAAGTTACAATATCTGCCTTTCTTAACAGACCCTTTTCCCTGAGCTCTAACTTATAAGCTCATTAATGAATTCAATTCTGCATTTTAAATAAATGTACCCTGTAGTGAAAGTGCTATAATTTTCAAAAGTTTTGTTCTATTATTCTCCCACAACTCAAATACTGAGTACTGCCTCAACAACATTACCTGGTTTTAACCTTAAAACTCCAACCAACATCTTGTGACTGCATGTGTAACTGTTGTTATTAACTAGGTGAAATGTATAATTTAAGCAAAAAGTGGTAATATCTATAAATATAATATTATAACATTCAACATCAAACAATTGACTATGGTCGTTTCCCTTAATACTGCATTTTATATGGATAATATGCAGTGTTTCTATTTCCTGCATTTACCATTGACCTTTGGTAAACTATAAAGAGGTGCAGGACATCATATCATAAAAGGTGTTATGTTTATCATTAAACCACTATATGAAAATCTATAAAAACTCTGTAGAAACTTAAATAATTTTTTTCCATGGGGTTTTTCTTGTTTCTCTTTCATTCTGATAGTGCCTAACAGCAGATTTTTTTTCTTTTAATTAGTTTTCCTTGACAGCTGTCAACATTTTGCTGGCTCAGAAATAATTAAACAGTTGTTTATTTTCCTGAGATTTTCTGTTTAGCAATTAACTGTCAGCCACTTCTCTTTAGAGACCAAAGCCTTCAGCTTTATTGACTATGATCTGATAGCAAAGCTGGAGCTTCTTGTTACATTCTCAGACCCATTTATACACTACAGTGTTAAGCTATCTATTTGTTTTCCACTATGGAATAGAAAACCCATAATATTTCAGGAAACAAATAAACATATGTACCACGCAGAATACCATAAATTAAAATATTTTTATATAATAAATATTTGAAATTTCAGCTCTGACCTTTCACTTGTCTTTGAAAAATAAGCCCAAATAGATTTTCACACAGACAGACATGATTTGAAAGGACTAATTGGAAACTCAGGCCCAAGGATGTAAGTGTGTAGTAGGAGTACTTATTTTTGTAAAGCATTGTAGTGCTTGTGCCCACCAACAGCTCTTTTCTACTGAAAGAGAAGCAGGTTTCTTCTCAGTATTGTGACATTCTCCTTGATTGAATTTATTCAATATTCTGCAATGCCAGTGGTAGTACCAAGCACCTACTTAGGGAAAAAGATGAGATCTTTGAATAAACTGTTATGTACTGGAAAAATATGCTATGTTACATGAGTGTATCATTCCTTTTATAAGAGGATTGTACAGACTTTCATTCCATTTGTTTTGGGAACTCAGCAAGGTTGTGTATGAGCTTGACTTTAGATGAACATGCAGGGCAGGGTCTGTTTAAGCAATACAGACAAAAAAATTGAAGCACTCACTTGTATCTGAGAAAATCACCACAACTCTGAACGTACTATTTCCCAAAATTCAGCTAGGTGTCTCTTCTCCCATTGCCAAAATAATTCCTCTCTTTTACTGCTCTCTTCGCGTCTTGCTCTGACATCATCCATTCATTCACTTGAACTGTTCACAGCTTTGGGAAAAGATGTACTTTCAGCTCACTTGGAAGAGGCAAAATATCACACAGGTTCTCATGCTGTAGTCAAATTCCCTCTGAGGACAATGAAAGGGGAACTTTTTGGCTTTGTGTGTGTATTGTGCGCACATAAAGACATCACAGACATGAATATATATTTATCTGACTTTATATTTGCTTGAAATACAACTGTAAAAATTCAGTCAGACCCAGGCAAGAATTTGTTATAATTTTTTCTTAAGCTTATCTGCTATAATATTTGATCAATGAGTTTGGGAATCTTTTTTTTTTTGTGTGTTCTAAAATAGGATTTTGATATACATAATTTCTGATGGTATCAGCACAAAGATGACGGTTTTTCAATCACCAGTTATTTTTTATAAGTTTTTAAGTCTTTGGGAACTTGCATGCATTCTCTTCATTGTATGCATGCACTCTGTTTCTCAGGCTGGCAGCAAATATATCTGCACCTAAACAAGTCCCTATTTCCAAACTGTGCTCAGCATAGGACAGCGTTTAACAGAGGTTCAGAGCTTCAGGTGCTGCTGTAAAGCTAGTTTGTCAGGTAGATGTGACACCAAATTTGTGCCCAGGATTTTGAATTCTGCAGAAAGTGCAGATGCTTGTTTGGATGACTCGTAAGAATGGAACTTTTTCAGTGTCCTATTTTAAATGGTGAGCTGCTCTGCACAGAGGGATGGATTCTGTGGGGGTGTTAGTCCTGAGGGTTAACCACAGAGATCAGTGAAAGCAGGGGACTTCTTCCATGGTTCTTCCATGCTTCCAGGGGGATGACCTTACCCACTGGATGTAGAAAGCCACTTACCCTGTTTCTGATCTAATGTGTCCCACAGTGACGCAGAGGGATTGACAGAGAGCCTGGATCTTAGCCAGGCTTACAAATCAGCAGTAAGCAGTGCCAAGATAAAGGAGGCGGTGATTTTTAAATTCACCTGGGGTTTTGAACTTGCTGCTTTGAGCAGGCTGAGAAGATTTTTATGTTAAAATCTCAAATCAGATGAAGATAAAGGTCATTTAAGTGGCAAGCAGGGTACTGCAGCAGGGTAATAATACCTGGGTGGTTTAGGTGCTGCCATTAACACTGACAGCATGAGTCTGATATGTAAAACTGCTCAGTTCCAGAGAAGGTTCCTCGAACTTGCAGGGATACAAGATTATCTGATCAGTTGTTTTGAAATAGCACAAAGCAGCTTACAAAAACAAATATAGAAAATACTGGTTGGATCCCTATCCTTTAACTAAGTGAAACAGCTAGCAAGAATGCTCACAAGAAATAATCTTCCTCTTTTGTTACACGTGAAGCTCTGTAAGAATCTGAGCTCCATGAAGAAGGTGCAGATATATCAAATATTCTCACTGAATTGCTGAGATATTTTTTGTTCAAGTCAAGAGTGTTGTAATGGATATGAAATCAAATTAAAGTATAGCTGGCTTACCAGAGAGAAAAAGTGTGATTTGACTTGAAAAATGGCAGGATACCTAGGAATCTTATTTAAAGGGTGCTTTTTTTCACCTTTGGCTCATGTCAAATTAAGTTAGTCACCTTTTTCTGTGGGCAGCAATATGGCTGGACTTGTACACAGAAAAAATGTGTTGTATTTGAAGTTGTTGGTAATTATTGGGTGCTTTGCATAAAGGAAAAATTGCTAGGCAGTAGCTGGGGTCCAATAAAACATGAGTCTGTGGGTAGACACAATGAAAGATGGAAGAATGTACTGGGTTATTTATTACCTGATAAATGCCTTACTAAAACATTGTAAATAATATTTAAATTTAATTCTTTTATGTGAAGTGTTTAACATATGAGTGTTCTGAGGACAACTTGGATGGAGAATTTATTGTCCTGATTTGTTCAACCATAAACCGAGCTCCTTTGAAAGGAAAACATCCTTCTCCAAAAAAGGATTGTGTTAGAAGCCATGGTGGTTCTACTGGTGGAACAGAAGCAAGATTCAACTTCTAAATTTTTTTTTTCCCACAGGACGAAGAAAGTAGGCATTGCCTCTTCCAAACAGCTATTTATGCTTCAGATAAGAGAAATCCAGCTCAACAGTCTTTATCCCTCTCACTTACTGAGGTGGATTGCTTTGGATAGGATTGTGATGACAGTAACCCTATTCTCAGTAAACAAAGTCTCTTGAATTATATAATAAGATCAGGAGGATCTCTCTGCCTCAGAGAGAAAGACAGCCCTGTCAGGAGTGTTTGCTTATGCAGCTTTGCCATCTTGCACTCCGGATAGAAATCCTCCATTTACACATTATTTCTTTGTGATCCTTTGCTTTTTAGGACTTGTCTGTGCAATCTAGGTGTTGTTTGTTTCTTAAGGAGAAAACTGAATGGGTGGCAAAAAGATGCGCAATTTATCCTACAAAAAGGTGGAGGAGCGCGAGTCAGGGGTCCTGTGTCTGATGCTTTGCCTGAATTTCTTTGGGGAAAAAGAAAATGTGTGGAAAAAAAAATGTATTGTCTGCATTATTAGTGTGAATGCTGATAATGTTGTCATTGTTTCTAGGCCGTGAGAAGACAGAAAAGTCTTGAGCAGAGCATTCAGTCTGCACAGGAGACTGACAAAACGCTGCGCCTGATCCAAGAGTCTCTGGCCGTGATTGACAAACAGCTGGCAGCCTACGCTGCAGACAGGGTGGATGCAGCACAGGTCCCTCAGGAGGCACAGGTGAGTTATGCACAGGTTGAGCTCACGTGTTTACTGCTTGTTTTTATCAACCAGAGTGTTTGGTTGCCCCTCAGCCTCTCATTAAAGAGGATTTGCAACATGATCAGCGTGAAAGTGCAAGCAAATTTTGTGTAGGATTACTTCAAGAGGTTCAAGCTCCTCTCCTAGTAAAGCCATGTTTTCCATTTGATTTGTATTTTATACCAGTCCAGAAGATGTAAAGGACTGTAAATGTCATGGAAGACTATGCAGTAATTTTAAAAAGGCAAGGATAAACAATGTGGTTCTTTAAAATCCCGCTCCAATCCTAGAAAGAGGAAACTCAACATCCTCACTACTCTTAGATGACTCTTGCAAAGTTGATTATGTGGTTTGTTACTAAATTATTGAAACAAAGATGACATTGTTAATTATTTCATGAATGTGCACATCAGTGTACTATTTAAATTTGTTTACATTTAAATTTTAAATTTTCTATTTCTAATTAAATTTTTATAGCTCACGTAAGTTCAATAGAGAAAGCTTTTCCCAGTCTTTACACATGGTTTATTTAGCCTTTGAAATAAAAATGTCCATCTAATTATCATTTTTACTCTTTCTTTCTTTCTTCTGTAAGGTCTGCTTTACTGCAGCATTAAGAGGGTAAGAATGTGAATGCAATAAAACCAAACATCTCTGCAATAAAACTATCAACATTACAGAGTTATATATTTCAACTTCTCTGTTAATTCCGTTTAAATTTAGGCAGTCACATTATGAAAGCAAACAGGGCAAAAAAAAGCTACAGGGTTGAAGAAAAAAGCTAAAGTTGAAAATGAGTGCTTTTATAATGATTTTAGAAGAGATATTCAATTATGAGTTTCTTGGCATGCCTGTAGAGTTTTAAATAATTCTAAAAAATAATAATCTCGTATGGAGTACCTTAGATGATCTTAAAAATAATCATAACTGGTTATACGCAGCCCTGAAAATATTTTTTTTTCTCCTTTAAGAAATAAATGTTACTGTGTCTTTTGAATTAACATGTAGATGTATGTACACCTTTCAGTTACTTTTTTGTGTGTGTGCTTGTAGGTACATGCAGATATCTTTATGTGTATGCTGGGACTATAAATGCTATATTTGGAAAATAGGATGACATCTGGATTCAGTCTTATTTTGAAAATAACTTTTATCCTACTTTATTTTCTTCTAATTTATATCAGTATAATGTCACATTTAGAAAAATTGTTTCAGTTTGAATCCTAAATAATGTTAGGTATCTATTGACTCTCTTGAATTATTTTTCTTCTTCCTAGAAATACGGGTGGTGTAAGGAATTTTTAATGAGATAAAAAATTGCATGTTTTTAAAGATGCATAAGCTTAATTTCTCATCTTGTAATTATATGAAGTGAATCTTAAGAAAAAAGTATATGAAAATGTACATTTTGTTTTTTCTGGTGTGTTTGGACCCTTTCACATGTCCCATGGATGCATTTGATTTATGTGCATCATCAGGTACCATACTGGGAATTACTACAGACTGTGTAAAAGGCAGTGATTCAGAACTTCAAAAACTGAAGCAGCACAAAAGCCAATCAACCTTAATTAGTACACTTCCATAAGAAAATTTCAGCTCCGTGCCTGTGCAGAACTTCTTGTTTTTCTGGAGATTTGATTGTCTGATGTCAGGTTCACCTGATTGAATTATAGCCTGTGGGAAAACCAGCACAGAGGCTGCTGAGTTTTTCCCTTTCATGTTTTTATTTTATGGTGCAGTGAGACCTAATGAAAAAAACTTAATTAAAAACTGAACAGGTCTAATACAAATATTGAAGTTCTCTGAAGTTCAGCTGTGAATCTCTTTAAAATCCTTGGAGGGAAAGGGAATAAACAATGATTTTTGTGCGGGTAGACAGGCTGAGTCATTCCTCCAGCAAGGAGCCACCCAGGCAGTGGCAGGACAGGCACATCCTGAGTGGCCCCTGTGGAGCTCCTGCTGGGACCATCCTCTCTGGAGCTGAACCAGTTCATTCCTGTGAGATCCCCACAGCAGGGTCTGCACGGCTGGAACGGGAGTCCTTCAGTCTGTGATTGCCTTTCTGGGCAGGGAGCAGTCTGTCCATGCTGGGGGATTTAGCAACACATTCAGCAATATGTGTAACATTTCTGAAAGAACATATGGGGGAATTTATAATCAGAAAGCTGCTGAGCTTGGGAGCACTTGGTTTGCCTCAAAAAATTCAAATCCATTTAGAGCATTGATAGGAGGAATAATCTTTGTTTCAGCTGATCAGAAATTAACCTGAGAAAACAAAATTTTATTCAGCTCCTCTTTTTAAGAGAAATGATCGGTTTAGTTTATTCAGAAACTTGACAGAAAGAAAGGGGAGTCTGATGTGTGCTGTTCAAGTTCTTAGGATCACTTTTTGAACGTAAATTCTGTGTGCTTCTTACTCCACCCTGTGGCGCTGAGACTTTAATGCCAGAGAGCCAAAGTTACCTGAATTATTTGGAGTACAGCTAAAGATGTATTCAGATAAAAAAAACCTAACAGCAACCATGCAGATAAATCAGTTCAGATTCCTCAAGGCCAACTTATGATAAAACCTTAAGTGAAGTAAAATCTAGAGCAATATTCCAAAAGGAATGAGTATTTGTTTATATGATTGATCTCATGATCCCAGTGGAAGAATTTTTCGTATTTCTAAATTTACCAAAAAAATACAAAGAATGAAGTAATCATAACAAGAATTTACAGTTGGTGACTTTTTTTAAAAGTAGTCTTTAACTGACAGCACAAAAATAAATCTGGTACTGAAAATATTATTACATTTATATTAATGTATTATTTATATATACATGAAAATATTACATTTATATGACATTATATGACAAAATATTTTTCAAATAATTATTTTTAGCTTTGTTATTCAATGACTTTTGGTGGAAGAGAAAATTTCTGCTTTGTATTTCTGCTCAGTCTGAGTGACTGCATAAATATTTTTACATTATGGGAAAGAAAATCAACTTATTTAATTTCCCACCTGCATATGACAAATCACTTGTCTGTTGTTCTCCCCAGTCAAACTATATAAATTGTGATGTGGACAGTAACTTAATACTTGTTTTTGAAAAGTGCAAAAATAATCTACTTCTCAATAAAATCCTTGGATAATTTCAGTTCTGTAGTGACAAGCACTACATGCCTGGCAGTTTTCTAAGTGAAGGTGGCTATTATACTGTTTTTATAATATCTTTGTGCTTTGTTCAGAACCAAAGTTAATGTGGTGATAGAGTGGCAGAATGGTTCAGTTGTTCAAGCTGTTCCTTGAAAAGATGATGCCGTGCTTCATTGCCTTCAGACTAATATTTTGGGACACAGAACTCACAGTTGTCTATGTAGGAAAATGTTGAAGTTATCTGCACTTGCCTTTCCTCTGCTGGAAATTGTGAGGATTGTTTTGTTCAGCCATGTGTGGATCAGTGGTCAGAGGCTTCCCTCTAAGCTGATAAGTGTTGTCCAGCAGCATAAGCTTCCATTTTGTTATTAAGTTGGAATATTAATGCAGATTTCTGTGCTGTACAGGTTGTCACCCTCTGCACATCCCCACAGCATCTGAGCACTGTGTTTTAACAGCATTTGTCATGTCCAATTTGCTCAGAATTGCCTTATCAGTCATGGTTCTACCCTATTCTACCTTTCTTTTCTCATTTGGACTCTCCACTCTATATTTCTTGAAAGTTAGTGGCCATATCAAAGCATACAATTTGAGTTAAGAATTACCTGTATGTCATTTGTGCTGTAACATCATCTTCTATGTGTGTTATTTATATATATATATATATATATATATATATGAATAAAAGTTTTGCAAGTTTCCTGAAAGATTGCCAGTGATAGCAAACGAGAATCCTTAACCTGTAGGACATAATAATTGATGCACAGTAGTATTGCTTGTTTAAATACAGTACATTATATTCAGATGTTCTAGAAAATAAATGAAGGCAAGTTTTGCTCTTTATTAAAAAAAGATAGAAAAGAAATAGAAAATACTGAGAAAGGAAGAGATGGGGCTAATATAAGAAAAAACCAGTGTTTTCTTATGGATATTAAGAAGTTCATGCAATAAATTTGTGAGTCAGTAGAGACACAAAAGTCAAAGTGGTCATTTAAAAAATTAATGATAATGGACATCCCAGGCAGGTGTTATAAAACCTTTTATATCTGTTCGTGACTGATTTAATTTCTGCCTGTGAGCTGCAGTAGCAAATTAAAAAAAAAAAAAAAAAGAAGAAAAGGCTTTCCTTGCTATAAGCCTTACTAACTTTTCTTTTACTCTTTCCTCTAATGTTTGTTCTCTCCAATTCCACATTTTGATGTTAGAGAAGATGATGCTTCATCTCTCTGCTGCAGAGCAATTTAAAACAGCAAGACAGAACAATCTCTGTGCAGTGCCCCATAGTACCTAATTGCTTAAACACTGCTCTTAATCTGTGCTGTGTTGTTCTGACCCATTCAGAGAAGAACTCTTCAATTATTATTATTTCCAGAGTGACTCTGAGGATGAACAAAGTAAATAGGAAAATGCAACAAAAACCAGCTTGCTGATGAGGTGGGGAAGCAAACTGTTGAGATACTGGGGGTGATATTGTATAATTTTTAACATTCAGACTCTCTTCTTCCTTTCATATGCAGTTTTAATGTCCAAGACATGAAAAAATAGTTTGGCTTCAGGTACTAACGAAATCCCCACCTGTTTGGTTTACATGAGGCACAAACATGGAAGATAATCCTGTTACAACTCAAACACACTTCAGGTGGAAATTTTAAACTTAGAAAAGGACAAAATAAATGGTCAACAATTAAATAAACCACCTCTTCTTCCTGGAATCATTCTTTTGACTGTTTTTATTTTCTCGAAAATTAAATATCATATTTAGAAAAATCATATTATTTGCTCCAGATGTTTCTGACCATTCATTAAACAGCCCTGTCAAGGAGAACTCAAAATACAAAACAAAACAAAAAAAATCATTTTTATAATTTTAGGAGAAAAAATCATCTAAATTTGTAGCTTTCTGCTAGTCATTTTTATTTTACAAATACTTTGCTTCAGAAAAATATTTTAATTCTCCAAATGGTACTGAATAATTTAGAGTCATATATATATTCTTCCAAATAACTTAGTAAAGACATAATGGTTTCATGTATTTTTCTTTTACTCTTAAAATTTACTTAAATACATATTTAATATAACTTTAAAATAATATAACTTTGAAAACCTGCTTTCAGTGAAGTGGAAATACATAAGACATTTTAATGGTATGCAAGTCATTATAACCATGTAATAGAAGTATAATGTAGGCAGCATATGGTGTACACAGCTTTGTACTTAATAACCTATGAAAATGTGATTAAAAATAGATGTATATTAATTTTTACTATTAAAGTTACTGTAGTGTAAGATAAATTTATGCACATATATTTCAAATTATAGCTGGTCTTCAGGGCATCTGAAAAATGCTATATGCCATTAAAAAGAAAAAGATTAAGTAAGAAGTCAGTTTTTAATGCAGGCGTAATGGTCTCAATGCATCTCATTCTGGGAACATAGCTTTGTGTCTTTATTTCACTGGGTAATTTTTTTCAGTTGTGCTGTCTAGCAATTCTGCTAATAACAATTTCATATTTTCTAAAAATTTAAACATAATTATATGTGAATCTTTCTGAAGTATATTGTATCAATATATATTCTGGGAATTCTTTTCCATTACATTGCACTAGCCAACACTGCTTAAGTTAATTTTGTCTTGCAAGGTTGATTAATGGTGAACCAAAAAAAAGCTGATGTTTTTCTTTGGACCACACTCTGATTTTGCAGACAGACATAACAAGCAATATGTATTAGAAGGTACATTCCGTTAGTATAATAATGAACTGTGTGTCATTGTATATTTACCTACAGAATACTGATACTGAGCATAGATTCTGCTCAACAGTACCCAAAAATTGTGTCTTGTTTTGGATACAGCACAGCTCTCTAAGGAGAAGATGATGCTATACTTGCAGGACACTTTTCTCTCAGCTTGCCTGGTGATACTGTGAAAATGAGAATTAAGAATGGTGAAGGAAATAACTTTCCTTTTTTTTTTTTTTTTTTTTTTCTGTGATTAATTTTTAATCTTCTTAACAATGAAAAATGTTGTTTTCCTTCAGAAAAAAATAAAGCCCCTTCATCACCTTTGTCACCCTCCTCTGGGGCCACCCTCTGAGTTTCTCCTGCTCTGGGAAGCCCAGAGCTGCACGGAGCACCCCAGGGCAGAGGGGCAGGATCACCTCCCTCGTGTTCCTGACAGTGCTCACACACTGCTGCTGCTCAGTGTGTTTTGAAATCTACTGAAACAAATAATTTAAACAGCGTGCAGTTATGTCTCAAACCTTGCTGATTGCTGTCCTTGTTTTCTGACAGAAAATACAATCTGAATTAACGAGCCACGAGATTAGTTTGGAGGAGATGAAGAAGCGAAACCGGGGTAAAGATGCTGCCAAAAGAGTTCTTTCCCAAATTGATGTGGCACAGGTAGGCAAGTTTTATTTTTTTATTTCCACCATTTTTCCTCCTCTCATTCAAATGAGTAGTGAGAGTGGTACTATTACTGTACCATGAATTGTTCCAAGGTATGAGTGGTACTATTACTGTTCCATGAATTGTTCCAAGGTATCTCTTCTGCTTCAGCTGGTCCTTTCTAGCCAGAAAATCAGAGTGCATTAAGCATACCATCCATATCTTTCCTGCTCATTTTTTACCCCAGCCTTCCTGTGGCACTGGCAGCAATTCCAAGGTGTGCAGGGCTGATGTAACCAACTCGTAAGGACACTGTAAAATAAGGGGTGCTTTGGATGTGCTGAAGTTTCAAGAGATAAAACTACAGTGGGGCTTTTTTGATGTAGGTTTTGAGGTATTGGAAAATATTTGCTGTCAAAAATAGGTTAAAATATTTGGAAATATTTAATAGAACTGCATTTGAAATACAAATTATGCTGAGCTGTGCAATTCAGACATCAGTTTAAAATGTTAGGTAATCATTATTTCGTCAAGCTTCATAGACACAGAGATACCTTCTTGAAAATGAAGACTGAATAAACATCAGAGAAAAACACCCATTTTTGACCCATTAATGATAAGTTCTTGACTATTTTGCTGACTTGTCTTTTGTTGTTGTTTTGTTGTGTTTGGTGGGGTTTTTTTGTAGGTGGCAAAACAAATTTACATAATTCATTAGAAAGACAAATAATTTAATTATTGCCATTTTTGATTCATTCCTGTCAAGTATTTCTAGGCACCTCAGTTTGGGTTTTAATTTTTATTATGGGTATCATTAATTACTTTTTAGCAGTTAATTTGAAATTAACAAATTGACTCTTTTTAATGTTTCATCTTATATCCAGGACTAGATTTCTTTGTTGAGAATATTTATTTTTCCTCATTTTTCTGCCTTTCTTTGTACTAACTCACCTTCTGATGGTCTCCATGGCAGCTGTGAAGTTGCCATATTTCAGCAGTGAACTGCAGGCACCAGATGACTGTTTAAATAAATGTTTGTGAATTCAACAACCCTTTCTGGATGCCTTTTTTATTAATCCACCTCTGGATTAATATGACATTTTTTCTGTGTAAGATTTCTCTAGTTGATGATGTGCACCAGTTTGAGTTTTGAAAAATTGGTGGAGGTCATTTTGAGACACTGCTTTGCTAATATTAGATAAAATAAAAACAAAAAAAGTAGAAATTTGCATGTGTAATGTAAATATCAATTACCAAAGCAGGTAGGAGTTGAGCCCTTTGTTACACATATTTATGAATATATTTGATTTTAGGCCTCTGAACTCTCTTGAATTCCTTTCCATCATTATGCTACCTTTCGTGGTAAAACACATTTCATGACCTCAGTCTTCACTTACTATTTTCTGAAGAGCATTTGCACTTATAAATAATTTTTTTTTCAATAAGTAATATTTCTAATTTGACATATTTGTTCTATTATTAGTTCAGTTACCTGGGAATACAGTAAAAACCTATGAAAATAAATAAATGCATTGAGATTTTGAAACAACTGTTAACTGTGGCCAAATTTACCCTGGCTTTTTGGATTATTGTAGGCTGAGAGTTTTCTGAATTTTAAAGTTAAGGGGGAAAATATGCCTAGCAAAATAAATCTATTTCTGCAATAGTGATATAGTACCTAGTTAGTCCTAACAGAATTGTTACATGAATGTAAAATCTTTTCTAATGAATGGTTATTTTTGAAATTCAGTGCTGACTGCTCTTCTGGTCAACTTTTTGAATACATTCTCAATTGTCTCTTTTCTAGACTGACTAATATGTAAAGCATACTGAGACTTTTAGATAAATAGCTTTCATTTTCCTGTCATTCTTCTTTATAAATTTTCAATTTTAAAAATGACCTTTTGAAACAAAGTGATCAAAAATGACTACATTCAGGTACAAAATGGCTTTACACAATGGCTTTTGTACTGTGACAGGTATCTCATTTTTGTCTTCTTTATGTTCCAAATTGCTCCAAATACCCACTTTGCTGGTTTTGCTGCTTTTAGGCATTGAGATGATATTATTTTAAAACGGTTGGAGATAAATATAAGTTTATAATATAGCTGTTATTGTTATCTGGGAGAACTGGAGTGAGAGTGCTAAAAGATAATTTAGATCCCACTTGTATGACAAGTTTAGTGTTTCTCTGCATTGGTTAATTTTTTTGGGGTGAATTAAAAATGATTTACCATTTTTTCCCCCTACAGATCCTCAGTACTTTTCAGACCCTCAGAGACTCTTCACAGATGGCTTTAATTTTCTCTGCTATTAATGCTGTCATTCTCTCTTTCTAAATAACTTCTAATGTACTGACCAGCACAAATGGGAACTGATACAGATGTGGCAATGCAAGATTCCCCCAGGATTTGATCTTTATCAAATTGAGGTGTCACAGGAGAATGAAAAACTTATTCCATACGAATTTAGTGCCTGCAAAGACACTGAAAAACACAAGAAAAATAAGACCTCTTATTCCCACCCTTGTTTCCTACTTTTATTTAATTGTCCACATATTTATTGACAGAAAGACTTCCTTTCTTATCTTGTTGGATGTCACTTTCATAAAAAATGTTTAAGGAGGAAAGTTGTTGGAAGAGGCTGCTGGATATTTACACCTTTTCTGTGGTACCCCAGGTTGTCTGCTGCTCATGATTCCTGCCTCCTTTTCAGAAATCTGATACATGTGGGAAGGTTTTTTACCAATGCCTAGGTCTAGACCATTTCTCTGCCTTGTTAATGTTTTTCCTCAAATCTGTATGGCACAGACCACACTGCAATGGAATAAAGTGTCCAGGATTTGAAGAAAAAAAAGTCAGAAGTGTGTTTGCAGATGCTGAGTTCCTATTTAATTACTTAGCTATTTCTGAGTGACATTTATTCTTTTTTTTTGTTCCCCAGACAGTTGAAAAACTTACTCAGTAATACTTCCCTCTGTACTTCTGTAGAGAAATTAGTTCATTTTCAAGTAGATAATTAAAATTGCTTTTCTTTATTTTTAATTATTTCCCCTCCTCCTGAGCTAGGGATCATGTGAGCAAGCAGTCTAATTAATGCACAAAGATAGAAAATAGTGAAATTAGAAGCCAAGCTTGTCACAGATTTTTTTTTGCCTTCAAATGCGTTCTTTTTACTCTAGGTTAGGCTTTTTTAAAATTGAAATATAAATCAATTTTATACTCTAAATCTTGGGGTTTGTGCTAGACCTACTTACTCCCAAGCCACTTTATTTAGGTTTCTTTGAAGGACTAAAAGATTCATTCCTCATACCAAAAAACACCAACCGATAGAGTTGAAGAGAATTCACTCTGGCTTATCCTCCAGCCATTAAATCTGTTTTCTCCCCATGCCCCCAAACATTTTGCAGATTGAAGAATAGAGAACTTCTGCCTTTCTTTATGTGTGTACAGACTCTTTTGCCACAGGCTCTGCTCCTCCAATGCCCTGGATGATGGAAGAATTTTCATCTTCCAGCGCAGACCCAAGATTCTCTGCCACTGGCATTTTCCCCAAAAGTTTAATATTCTTTCAGTAAGAAATTGCTTGTTGAAAATGTATTCTAAGAATTGTGTAACAGGGCTAAGACTTATCTTCAGCACTGATTTGATTTCACTTTCCACTCACCCATGTTTGCTTTTCAGAAAAAGCTGCAGGATGTGTCCGTGAAGTTCCGCTTGTTTCAGAAGCCAGCCAACTTTGAGCAGCGCCTCCAGGAGTGTAAAAGGATTCTAGATGAAGTGAAATTGCAGGTGCCCAAGCTGGAGATGAAGAGTGTTGAGCAGGAAGTAGTACAATCACAGCTGGATCATTGCATGGTGAATATTTATGATGCTGTCTTTCTATCAGCTTTCTGCAGAGAAAGCTAAAAATTAGAGATTATTGTCCTTAATTCAAATGAGAAACAAACAGTTACACAAAAAAAAAAAATCTAAAACCCAAACAAACAAACAAAAAAACCTCAGAAAAGCAATAAAACTCTCCTTTAAAACTCTAGACATGCACTTCTATTATGTGAGAATACCAGTTAGGATCGCTTTCTAACTCCCAGTCCCTGTCCTGCAATTGAATTTATCTCCCCATATTGGCTCTATTTTCTGCAGTCATGGAACTCTGTGACATAACCAAAAGAGGTGTTACAGAGCACAAGTCTATTCTAGCCAGGAAAAACAAAGCATAATGGAAAACCACAGATTAAAGCTTCAGTGAGGTGCCGTGCTATGGCTTTCTTTCAGTTCAAGAGGAAAAGATGGCCTGTGTCCTAAAGAACATGAGGAAAATCTGTACATATCTCTTTAATATCACTATAATCCTGCTCCCCTTTACACGTGAATGGAAATAAAACTAAACACTGTATTCTTGATGATCTTAAAAAGATTGGAACAGCAAAAGTGGCTGATTTATCTTTTCTTTCTTTCTTTCTTTTTTTTTTTTTTTTGTTTTTCCCCAAGCTTTATTTTGTTGGGGTTTTTGTTTTTTTTTTTCCCTGGGGCAATGGCATGCCTAAAGATTTCCCCCTCCCAACCTCTTTCAGATGTAAATGTAGAAAGAGTGTAAATTTAAAAAAATAAGTATGGGAGATAAGTCAGTGTTGTTGCTTTACATCTTTAGTTTTTCTTAAATGAAATTCCCCTTAAATTCATATTCTTGTGAGAATGACATTCTTATTAGAATGATGTGGTAGTTAGAAGCTCTGTATTGAATTAAAGTGTCTTCACTCAGCAGCTGGCTTTGCAACCCTGATGGATTTTGTAGAAGACTTATAGTGATTTTAGAGCATCTTTAACTGCAAGGGGTCTCATAACGTTCCTGTTTTTCAAAATCTAGTTGTAGTATATTATCAGAATTCAGACTGTGTGTATCATACGACAGCTTCCTAATCTGTTGACAGGTTTTCAGGAATGAAGAATTTATCATCATTTTAAGAATCTAGAAAGGAATTGGGCTATATACATACTACTTTAAGTAAATAAAGTAATAATTGTAGGTCCACCTAATTTTGTTACTTTTTAATGTAATTTTTTTTTAATTAACTAAATTTTTTAGAGTATGACACTTACGAAATGTGGGGTAATCCTCTAACATTCCAGTCTCTAGATTTAGCAGTATGAAAAAATGACAGATTTTAAAAACTAGTGGCTATTTGTAGTTCAAATACATCCAACATTCTGTATGAGCTGACAGAAGACATCTGCTGTTGTTTTAAACACTGCATTATCTAAGTTTGAAAACAACCTCTGTCACAGCCTAGAACAATAATAATGATGTGTACTTTCTCATGTATATAATTTCTAACACAGGTTTTAGTGACTTGTCTTTGAGGTCACTGTTTGTGAAGATGGGCTGTTCTGAATTTGTTCATTTGGATTCTGAATACTTCCAATGATCTTTTCTAGTTTTCATGTTTTAATGGTGTTGTTTCACTTTTATATTTCTATCTGATTAGAAATTATATAAAAACCTGAGTGAGGTGAAGTCTGAAGTGGAAACAGTGATAAAAACTGGGAGGCAGATTGTTCAGAAGCAGCAGACAGAGAACCCAAAGGAACTGGATGAAAGGCTCACAGCTTTGAAGCTGCAATATAATGAATTGGGAGCAAAGGTAAGTTCTGTGGTTTTAATATAAAAACATGTACTGCCAAAGTGAAAAGTTACTTCTGTGTGGTAAGTAAATGGGGGTTTTTACTGGTTCCTTTCAAGGTTCTTTCAGTGGGACAGAAGGAACGGAGGCAAAGGCAATCAACAGCATGGCTATTCAGTTGCTCTGAAGAAAAGAAAAGCCACATAGGAAAATAAAAAATTACTTTATTGAAACTCAAAATTTTACTTTCTTAATAATGTACTTTTTTTTCTGCTAGTTTGGTTTTTTTTAGAGTTCAGATGGGGGATGTTGTTTCACTCTTATGCCTCAGAGAGTCACTTCTCTTTGGAAATTACTTGGATCGAGTTTCAGTATTAGGGCTACATCATAAAAGAGAAAAAGCCTCTCTTTAAAATTATTTCTGCCTCTGACTGTACACATCTTAAAGTATATAATTTCCATTTCTTGATGTTCAAAAATCTGTTGAACAAAAAGCTCTTGCCACTGAAGCTTTCCTTGAGTGGTACTTGTGTACCACTCTGCTTTGTGGCTTCTGCACTTGTATGTGGTCAGTTTTTGTCATAACCATTCCCTGATATAGATGTCAAGAATCTTGATTTGCTTTTTCACTGTATCTTGAAATATATAAGCCACTTCCCAATGGGAAACTGGTTTTTTTTTTTTTACTCAATTTTCCCTAAAAGTCAACTGAACAGAGTAGGATGGACAGGCTCCTAACCAATATTAACAGGACTCAGAAGCAGCATTGTGGCATTGTCCTAAAGAAGACTTCATTTGAGTAATTCAGTTAACACATATCCTTCATTAATCTGTTTTGTTTCTCGTGCCCTCATTAGAACCATTCAAAGACCTTCTGAAAACTGTAGAATTAGAGTGAGTTTGGTGCTGTGACTAGGTGACTGAAAATTGTGAAAGACAGATAATACCTGTCTGTTTATTTCTAAAATCTATACACTTCAAAAGCACAAAACAGGACAGGAAGCAAATTGTAGATTATAAATTATTTAAATCATAAATAATTAATAGCTAGGAAAATGAGCCCATGGTAATACTGAAGGCCAGTGTGTGGTTTAAACAGATAATGAGAATCAAGCCCTGGTGACTACAGTATGATAAAACAATAAGAATTATGTTACTTTTGAAAGAGATAATACTCATTAGGGAATCTGAATTAAAACAGTTCTCTCTTGCTAGAAATTAAAGGTGTTAAGAGACATCAATCTTTTGAATGTCAGGAAAACTGGAATTTGCCTCAGTAGGTGTGGATAGCTGTCCTTGGGGATTGGATAATATGCTTGAGCTCTCCATTATTTTAGAAAGAACTGTGGCATTTATTCCTGCATTATGTGTAACTTAACAGCAAACAGGTGCCATTATTGTAAGAAACCTCTCTCATCTAATGAGGAGATAAAAATGTGCCATTAGGGAGCCATTAGTGACTTGAAATGAGCCATATTGCAAATTGATGTGTCTCAAAAATTTGCAGTGCTGGACTTAACTCTGCTGCCCTAGATGGAGTTTCTCACTTTTACTTTTACACAGTATGGTAATTAACAGTTTAAGAGAAAGTCACAGAAGCCCAGATATATAGAAATAAAATAATTGAATAGCCATTATCAGCACTAATTGATTACATTGAGAAAAAGACATTTTAAGATAAAACTAACAATAGTTATAACTAATAGTAAGTCTCAGGAGAGAAACGTAAGGTCTGAGGGAGAACACATCTTCCAGCATAGATTCATTTGTGTATTTTGTAGGTGCTGTTTCAAGAGGCACCCTCATATATAAAGAAACTCAGGATCAGGTTTTCTGACCCAGAAGGCCTTTAGAGGGCACTGTTTCCTATTTTTCTGTAGAAAATACATCTTTACATTTGAAGTACTAACAAACTGATTAATCAGTAACCTCTGGATATAGACCGTGGGTATGGAGATATTGTTGTATTATTTATGTGATAAACACATTAGAGATGTATATAGGTACACAAATATTCTCTCTGTGTTTTGACAAGTATCAGTAACTTTATTTTATAGTATACCAGGTGTTCAAAATTCTTCAACAGGCAATCAAGCCTAGGGTAGTGCACTTTGCATTGTATTGCTGCTAAGTAATGTTATTTACAATTGCTATTACACTCTTCAGAAGAAGAGGTAGAAAACCTGGCTCCGTGTGTGAATGCAGCTCTAAAAAGCTGAGTTTTATGGTCCTTCCCAGGGATTTACCTCTTGGCCTGACTGTAAGTTCTGTGGTCTCATTTAATAAATTTGGCATGCAAGAAAGCACATAAAGCATATTCAGTGAAAAACGTTATGAGATTTCAGTAGTAAGCCTCTACAGAGTGATAATAAATTATCAGGAATACTTTATAGTTTTTTCCCTAGGCAAATCTCATCTTCTTACTGAGGGGTAGCAAAAGCCATGTACCTAACCTTGTAACATCCTATTACATTTTAAAACCTCAGATTCTCCTTGGCAGTCGATCTACGAATCAATTTGATCATTGTGCCACTACTTGTTCTTAGTGGCAAAGTACAAAATAGTTTTAGTAGATGCTTATACCAGTTTTTTACCACCGTAGAAAGTGTTTTTCTATTTAAAAATACTTAGATACAAAGCAGTGGCTTCAGTCTTAACTTGATTACTATCTGACATTTAAGATAATTAGATTTTTAAAAAATATTAGTGATCTATGGGACACTTTTAATCCTTCTCTGATTGGGGTTTTTAAACTTCATCACAACATAATTTATTAATATGTATTTTCTGCTACTAGTTGCCTAATGTCTGTTGTAGTACAGTTTCCCATCTAAGATCTCTTAATTTACTCTTCTACTTTCTCTACTAATTATGTAAAACCTTTTCTTCCTCTCCCTGAAGAGTCTCAGGAGCTTGCTAGAAAGGTTGTATTTGCCCTGTTCTTTCAAAATGCAGTGTGGGGCAGTCAAGGTGACATAAATACCCAGCCTTCCTTCCAGGTACCATGTACCAAGCTTAAAAGAACTTTACAACTAAAGCAGAGGTCATCCCTAGTACTTCACATCCAAAACATTCAGAAAATTAAAACCTTAAATGTGCTGCTCTGGATTGACATCATTCAGTGACATTTGTGTTTCAAGATATGAGGCTTTCTTTGACTGGAATTTCTTTTCTTCCACAAAACTCTAGCCACATAAAAAAAAAACCCCAAAACAGCCCTTGAGAATCCCAGTTCCTATATGGCCATTTACATTAAAATATGCTCTATGGAGGGTTTTGACATCTGTTTTGTGCCTCAAGGAAAGCCTGTTAGTTCACTTGTTCCAAATTAATTTGCTGTGCATAACTTCAAAACACAGGAGGAAGTTTTTGGAGCTCTCTTACTAGTTCAAACTCAACACATGTTTGTGCACATAATTTTCTTGTAGGTGTTTGCATTCTAGCTGCAAAATTACTGAAAGAACAAATCAAGACCTACCTATACTAAAAGTGCAACTTCACCTGTGGCATCCCAAGTCTAGTTTTTATTGAAAAGTGGCCTACAGAAAACGTTATATAAAAACTGTCAGACCTGTTTCACTGAGGGGTTGATAACCACAAGTTTTCTTTCTGCAGGTGACAGAAAAAAAGCAGGAGCTGGAGAAATGCTTGAAATTGTCCCGGAAACTACGGAAAGAGATCAATGCTCTGACAGAGTGGCTGGCAGCGACGGACGCAGAGCTGACAAAGAGATCGGCTGCGCAGGGGATGCCGAGCAATTTGGATGCTGAAATTGCCTGGGGCAAGGTAACAATCCAACACACACATGTGAATGTTACAGAAAGAGAGATTTCTTCCATGATAAAGAAAAAGAATTGAAAATTCTGGCATTTTAGCTAGCGGAACTTAGTGAATGCTTTGGCATTATCTCACCTTAGCGCTAACACTCAGGAAAGTTTAAACCGTCTTGTCTCTGCAGAGATCAATAGCACAATTCACCTTCACATTGCAATAATCTTCACTGAAATGACTATAAATCAACCAGCCAGTATCCATGTAAATAGAGATCTCTTACACCATTCTACTCGTGGTTAGAAAGGTATTAAATAGTAGATGAAAGATTAAAGATGCCAGAACACTATATATTCCACGTGTTCAGATAGCAGCCAGGATAATTTTTTTCTTAGTCTGAGATTTGTAGCTCATTCCTTTGCATTCTAGAGGCTTCCTACTTCCATGAGACTTCACCTTGAACTCATCTTTCAGGTCAAAAACTCGAAGCCTAAATCAAAACTTTGTTCAAAATCACAGTTTAGATAAACGTCTTACAGAAACTGAGGAATGCAAGAGGTCTGTACAAAACAGAGTATTTCTGTTAATGTGATTTTAAAACTTGGCGTGTTATCACTCAACACTAGCTAATCTATTTCATTTTCTATGCGTGTAATAGAAATCCAATCTAGCTGAGGACATAAACAAACCAAGTCATCGTTATTCACACATACTAAAATCTGCATTTTAGAGCACAGTATGCTCAACATTATCCAAAGCTTCAAAATTTAAAAAAACTAAGTGCAGCCAGCAGCATTTTGGACAAGTATTTCTATAGAATTCCAAAAACGATGAAAATACCCTTAAACAGTATTGGGGGTTTGTGGAAAAAAATTAAAAAAAAAAAAAAAATAAAATAAAAAAAAAAAAAGGCAACTTCTGCTTTGTTTAATGAGAGAAATCCTCTAAACGCTTTACTAGTTCAACTATGCATTATAGAAATAGTCATGAATTATACACAGGCAGACTTCCTAATTTTGTTAATTGCAGTGAAGATTCAAGGCACTTGAGTATAATTTGTTTTATGGGTTGGGGGGTTTTTTGTTTTGTTTTTAACTAACCCTTTCAAGTTTCCGAGCATGATAAAGTGTCTTTAGCCTTAAAATGAATTGATGATTTACAAACAAATAACAATACTAAAGTAACAACAATAACAATTAAAAAGAAGTTCTACACATTTTTGTTAGGTTTGGAGTTCTTCTTTTTGGGTCATCAGTCCCTAAGAATGACAGCATTTTAAAAGTGATATCCAAAAAAATCAACTCTCTCTCTTATTAACTTACAATTACTGCTTTGACTACTGCAGTTTTCAAATGAAAACCTAAATCCCTGCAACCTCCATAGTTCCCTCTTATGGTTGCCTGATGTTTTCTCATTTTCACTTGCTGCTTTTCCTGCAGTCAATTTTGTGCAGTTCTTCTCATTTCTTTGGACTGATATCTTAGAATCATAGAATCATGAAGGATGGAAAAGACCAAGGTCCTGGAATTCTGCTTTTGTCTGAACATCCCCATGGCAATCAACCACAGCACTGAGTGCCATGTCCAGTTGTTTCTTCAACACTTCCAGGGATGGTGACCCTGCCACTTCCCTGGACATCCCATTCCAGTGCTTAACTACCCAGTTTGAACACCCTCAGCTCTCTCAGTTGCCCCTGACATGACTGACCCTCCAGACTCTTCTCCAGCTCTGTTCCTCTTCCCTGGACTCACTCCAGCCCCTCAGTGCCTTCCTTGTAGTGAGGGGCCCAAAACTGGACACAGCATTTGAGGTGTGGCCTCACCAGTGCCCAGCACAGGGGGACAATCCCTGCCCTGCCCTGCTGCCACACCATTGCTGATCCAGGCCAGGAGCCATTGGCCTTCCTGGCCCCTGGGCACACCTGGCTCATGTTCAGCTGCTGCTGACCAGCACCCCCATTTTCTTTTCTCCTGTACAGTTTTCCAGTGACTCTTTAACACCAACAACAAAGAAGCAATGACAGATTTTTAAGACAAATTAGAAAATCTTCATGTTTTAATATCCCCAAACTAACCTGCTAGGTAGTTAGGCCATTCACTCAGTAAAATAAAAATGATCTTCAGTGGTGACTACACAGAACAGTTCTACTGAAACAGAGGTGTGCACTTCATGTTCCTGTCGATCCAGATGTTTGTAGCTTCTCAGGGCTTTAAAGAGAAAGATTTGTCCTTAATATCACTTTATTGTTAGATATGAACCTTAATGCTTCAGAAGCGGCATAATTAGGACCTAAAACCTGATGATTAGTGCAGCTGCACAGTGGGAAGCCTTTGTTAGGTCTTAAGCTTGCTGCAACAAATACAACATTTTTTATCTGACGACAATCAAAATAGGTAACAGGAGCTAATTAAAATAAAAACTATTAACATGAAAAAAATAGATCAGACAGGAACCACTCCACTTTCTACTCTTAAAGACTGCCGTTGAGTATTGGGAATTCTCACAGGGAATTGATACATAAAGTTTTGAAGGAAAAACTGGTAAGAAGAATATTTTGGCTTCAAATACTGTCCAAAGCCTTCACTACAATCTAAATTCATTTAGTACCTCAGCTCTTCCCCTTCAGTCAGTTCATCACTAAAATAAGAACAAACAAACAACTTTGGGTGAGAGCAGCTGCCTCTTGGCAAAATATATATGTACTGAGTGGCTTTCAAAATTCTATTTTAAGACTGCCTTTTAGGAAATATAAACAAGTGTTCACCAATATATATATTCAGACTTTTAATGTGGAACAGTCCAACAGGTAGTAAATGTGTAAATCTAAATCTTAGACTTATGAGTGTAAATATTTGCAGAAATTATGTGGATTATACCTTTTCCTAAAGAATCTGTTCCCACTAGGAGACAGTGCTGCATTTTATCCTGTACACTTTAAAATTCTTGTGGGGACTTCATAAATAAGTACGATGCTGATCCTCCTGTGTGGATTTCATCGAGGCATCACACAAAATTGTACATCAATAATTTAGTCCCCAGAACCAGAGCCTCACAGTGTCTGATTAATGTCACAGCTTTGGGCTTTGGACTTCCTGGGTAAGTAGGCTGCCAAAGACAGTAACCAACCTAATGAAATGCACTGGGAGATGAATTAAGCCCAGCAGATTCCCATTGTGACAAAAGTCTGCAGAAAAACTAAGATGGAAAATGGAGAGGGAGAGGGGAGAATTCAATAGTGCAAATGAACTGAAAATTGGATGTGTGCTGCTGTCGATATATCTAAGCAGAGAGCTAATAGTCTTTTTTCTTTACAGGACAAGGAAGCAGTTATATTTATTAGTGCACTTATTTCTAATTCATTTTCAGCACCCATGTCGTCTTAAAAGTGAATAGAACTCAGAGGGTTACAAAGATAATTATAGAGTTGACACTAAAAGAAATTATACATTTAAATGTTGTCTTCAAGGTATAAACACCTAGAAATAAAAAGGAATGTCCATCTTGAATAGGAAATGAAGCTAATGAAAGATAGCATTAATCTGGACATCAAGGGAAATGTGCTGTTTGTTCCTGTGTAGAATTTTTCAAGGAATGGAACAAAAACTTGGCTGAGTTATGTGAAGTGAGATGGGCAATATACTGAGGACTGTAAATCCTGCCTTTCTGCTCAGCAGAGACAAGTTAAATCTTTCCATTTGAATTCAGCTCTGTTATAATAGATAAGGAAAATGACATGTGGGTGGAAAGATAGTCATTAAACATTGTATATTAGAAATCCCCTTATAATTAGAAGTCTGATTTAGTGAACATATTTATCACTGAAGACATTAACAACTGCAGGGTTTATTTGTCTTTTAATCAGGAACTGGACTGATAAGAATTAGATTGCCAGGAAACCATGGTCTTAAAAAGGAAATGGCAGATGGTATTACCAGGAAAATTCTGTATCACTCCCTACTATCAGCAATATGACTCTGCCAATGCTGTAATCTGATTTTTTAACACAGTGTGTAATACCAGTGAGTAAAGTTGACTTGAAGTGCTTAGAATTACATTTAGCAACATATTTCCTGTCAGTAATATCTGTAAAAGAAGACAAACTGTAAATTGTGTCAACTGATTCATAGTCACTGGAAAAAATGCAAAAAAAAAAAAAAAAAGTGCTGTAAATAAACAAATAAATATGTATAATCAACCACAAGAAGACCATAATGTCAGCTTCTGATTAATTCTGCAATCCCACCTGTGAGAGCTGAGCCACCTAATTTATTTCAGAAAGATTCAAATTACAAAGAGTATTTTTCAAGTAATCCAGAGCACACAGGCAGTGTAAAGACACACAGAACTTTTTTTTAATCATTCATTGTTATTGTGTTTTTTAATCTACATAAGTTGGTGACCATCATGACTAAATATACTATCCCTTGCATTTACTTACAATTCTGGTTTGTTTGAAAAAAAAAAATCATTAGTTCACCTTGGTACATGGTAGTTTTGTCATTGTAAAATGATCAGAAGCCCTTTTTACCACATCTTCAGAAAAACCAAACAAACAAAATAATAAAATAATTAAAAAGAAAAAACCAACACAAAACCACCAAAAATCCCATTTCTGTGTAACTTCTGTTTTCACACATAATTAATTCCTGGTTAGTATTTGATGATGAAAGGGAGGTACAAAAACCATCACAGTAAACCAAAACCATCAAGTAAAAAACAAACAAACGAACAAAAAAAACCCCCAGAAACATCAATTTTTTTTTAAAACCAACCAACCAAATAAACAAAAAAAAACCCCAAAAATTTTAACAAAAACCCCTGTAAATATTTTTAGTAAACTGAAAGATAAAGAGTATGTCACAGCACAGTGGGATCAGAGACAGAACTGTGAACTCACTTAGAGTGTAAATATCTGCACAGGGAACTGCAATGATTTGTTCTAACACGATTCATCCTGTCGTCCTATGGATCCATATGTAAAGCAGATAAAATATTATTGTATGCAGCTACAAACCACTTATAAATTCTCAGCAAAGCTCATCACTATGACTTGACACGCTGCAGCATGATTTGCCTTCTGCACAGATTTCAACCCATCCAAAGTTGTTTTTTAAACAGAACTTTTATTTTGTACTGCAGCTCCTTTCCTGAGGTTTTGATGAATGAAACTGGTGCAAGGGTAACTCAGATTCTCCCTCTCCCATCCTTCTGATGTTTCTGGAGAGGGGATTAGAAACTAATCACCTGAGACGTGCTCTGCATGCAGAGTTGTACCAGGGTCTGTCTGATTGCTTTAATTTCCTGGCTGCCAGGAACCTAGATGCCATTTCCCTTGGAAATGCTCAAATCCTGGGAGTTCCATGGTGATGCAATCCCCCAATTTTGATTAAAGGAGGCTACCAACATTTTTCGTATGACCACAAGTGAGAAAACAATAACAGTTCCTTAAAAAGCAAAGGAAACATTTCAATCAGTGAAACACAAATTAATTTTTCTGGTCAGAGAATTTCCATTGTGGTGTTTTGTACCAAATAGTCCTAACTGATACTTCAGAAAAGTGGAAGTACAGGAGATTCTTCCAAAGAGGCACTTCAGAATTCTGCCTGAATGACTGAAATTTGAATGGGGAGAGATTCACATCATCTTCACTCTTGTGTCTGCTAGTAGAAGTGATCCTAAATGGTGGCACATGTAAAGAAGAGTTGAATATATATATATATATATATATATATATATATATATATATATATATCCTTAATATAGTCTCTAGAATTTGTACACATATTTTAATGGAGGTATCTTTCCTGGAAGTATTTATAGAGCTTTTCTCTTCAAGCAGGTAATACGCACTTGAAAAAGATTTTGTTTTATAAATAAATATACTGGTCTTAATGGGGGAAAAAAGTGAATGTAATAACTGCACTATAATGATAAATAACAGAATGAATATAAACTGTTTTGGACCTGTTCAACATTGCTGATAGGTTTTCACAGCTGTAAGTGAAGGCTGGGCATTATGATTTTAAGTTCAATCTTTTGTTTACATGTTTTTGTTTCCCCAAGAAATAATATAATAATAATAATATCAGTGTCAGTGGGTCCAGTATTTTATACATAGGGACTTGTAAAAACAGACATTTAAAGTATTGAGGAGGATGTTTTTGTCACTTCAGTGTTGTGTTGAAGGCCTCAATGGTTTTTAAGACAATGAGGGGAAGTGTGATTTACTTGGTTCATGTCCCTTACCTGCAATTACACAGGGAGTTAAAATCCGCATTGCCCAGAGGTGCATCTGGTCTTCAGTTTACATTATTGATTTACTCTGAAAAAAATAACTAATTTCTTACACATAGGGAGTTACACATCTGGGTTTTGGGCAGCAGTTTTGTTTAGTAGACATTTAATTGTTTGATGCATCTGTTTACTAGTTGGGATTAATATTTATTCATATAGCCCAAGATTGGTTGGCATTTTCATAAATGTAAAACACAAAAGAAACCACAACCCTTGGTAAATACACTTCAGAGAGTCTTTTCCAAATGAAAGTAATAGCTCAGAAAGGAAATAAAGCTCATCAAAAATTTCCATCCTCAGTTGAAGGTAAATTACATCCTTTTTGTCATTCTTTTTTCATGATGACACATTGCACCTGCTGTGAAACAGATAAAACAGTACTAGAAGAGGGCATGTTTTTCCTTTAATCTGACAAGGACCTGCTGAAATCTTAAACTCTTCTTTTCAAATTCCATAATTATATAGTATATTGTTAATAACTTGCATCAATCATGCCTTGGTTCTATTATATATCCTCTATATTTTAGAAAATTGATAGAGTGGGGAAAATTTCTCATACTTACATGAAATACAAGTGTAAGACCTCTCTGAAATGATATTTCAAAATGAGATCCCGATTCTGTTGAGCATAGGAAGTGAGTTGTTGCTTTAAGCATGACAAACCAAATAAGTTGACGGTACTATTAAGGTTCTATTTTACCAAAATTAATAATTTTATACTGTCTCTATTGAAAAATGAACATTCTACTTTCACTATCAACACATTATCAACAAAATTATACCAATCTGTGACCATGAGAGATGTGATGGTGTGGAGGTCATAAAGGTGAGGTTCTACTGCATAACAGCATTCATCCCGAGATGGAAGTATTGTGCTTGCCATTTGTTTGAAGTGGGGTTTGTTTGTTTGTTTGTTTTTGGTTTTTTTTAAATTTATTTTACTGTATTCAAGTTTCTGTTAGAAATCCATGTCTCTGAAGACCAGTGCATCTTTCTTTTCTACTAAGTTCTGTTTGTGTTCATCGTGGAACACTTAGTTTCTGCTTGCAGTTTTATTTTATAAGCAGAGATTTGTTTGCCTGGATCATTGCCATCAGGTGCCAAGGATCTCAGATAGATTTCTCTCATAAAACTGGTTATATGTGAAATTAGGTGTAAGGAGTTTGTGCCTCTCCTTGAGTGTTCAGTAAGACTGCTGTACTTTACATGGTGTCATCTCACTGTTCAGCATTTAAACACCTGCTTTTTTAAATGTTATCTAAGTATGTTGGGATTTGTTCATTTTGTTAGTCTTCTTGCATGTTGCAGTGAATATTAAAACATGAATAATGAGTAAATTGTATAACCTTACACATCAGATCTATGAGGTAAGATAACAGTGGGAAGAGATGCTGGAAATCTGATTTTATAGCACTGCATATGTGTTGTAGTTGTTCAAGCTTAGGAATGCTATGGGAAATAGCTTATTTTAGTATTTTGGTTTACAATATGAAATCCCAAGTCAGTGTAATGAAAATATGCATTTCTTCAATTAGGAATCAAGTTTAACTGAAGAGAATAACATAATTTCTTCTGAAAAAGATTGCCTTGACAAATATTAAAGTAATAAAATACTCACTAGAATATTTTTGATGGAGTTTTCTGTCTTAAGATATTATGATGATGGTGTATTATTGTCTCATTTATTATGTAAGCTGTATGTGCTTTTTGATAACTATCTAATTTTATTATATGAAAAGTAGCTTCTATATAAATATTTTTAAATGTGGATTCATTTTTAAAAATTAAGCATTGAACCTATATTTTGAACACTGAAACAAAGGATAATTCACACTTTTTTAGAACTAAGCTATAGCAAGAAGATGAAGAATAGATACAATTTTATCAGAGCTCAAGAGAAACAATTTTCTTTGTGTTTGCTTTCCCCACCCACAGGAAGCAAGACCGTGTGTTCTAGTAAAAACCTCCTGCCTGATTTAATATTTCATGTTCTTAGCATGGATAATTTTTAATTCCCCGAAATTTTATTTTTTCTTCTGCTCATGTAGGCAACACGGAAGGAAATTGAGAAACGCCAGGCCCAGCTTAAGAGCATCAGTGATTTAGGTGAGAATTTGAAGACAGTGATGAAAGGAAAGGAAAGCCTCGTGGACGATAAACTCAGCCTGCTGAACAGTAACTGGAAAGCAGTAACTTCACGTGCTGAGGAATGGTTCAATCTCTTGCTGGTAAGGAAAATGCATTTCTTCACACAGGGGGGGATGTTTGTTTCCAGTTGTACATGCCCAGCCTTATAGAAGTGCTTTTTCTGGAGCCTTGGACTGTGCTTATTGAATACACAGGTACACAGACAACCAGATTGATTGGTGTTTAGTGCATTGTGTATGTCTTGACAATCTGATTTTGATTACTGAGTAGAATCTTGATAACAGTTTGAAATCCTGTCTGTCTCAATAGTTCTTGCATTGTTTTTGGTTTGGGTTTCTTTCCTAATAAATTAAATGCAGTTTCAAGGACAGAGACTACTTCAGTAGTCAAGCAAAAAAAATAGTCAAAGAAGTTAAGAAAGTCTTAGGATTGATACCAACAACATCAGCTCCTTTTGGCTGCATAAGCATTTCTGTTTGGAATAGTGCAAATGGGAAATAAGTTTCCACCTGCAAATCAGTTTGGCCCACAGAGTAGCTCTGGTGTGTGTGAAATTGATTCATTTCAGAGGCAACTAAATCATAAACTCTTCTCAGGGTGCACACCTGATATGCTGAAGGACTATGATTTGGTCTTTCAGAACTTCATTATCCTCTTTTGGGTAGTTTTGTAGGGCATGTTTAGGTGGGGATAATTCCTCAAGGGGACTGGATTAAGCCTAGTAGGCAGTAAATCCCTAATACACATTTTGAGCAGATTCAGGAGCTTCACCCCCAGCTGCCTCAAGCTACAGATAGTCACATAACTTTATTCTGCCTTCAATTTCATTCTGTCACAAAGAGGTGACAACTTGAACCCTTAACTACAGAATAAAGGTCTGAACCACTGGGCTCTCAGAATGCTCTGGGAAATCTTGCATGCTGTTTCTGTTCCTGAGAGTGTGGGAATGCAGTTTAACCCCAGAGAAATGGGAGGGATTTTTAAGGATGTGTTGGCCTTTGTCCTGACTTTTCAGGACTTGAGGTGTTTGAGCTCCACTGGAGTCTGTATGACTTCATTAAAAATACTTTAACAATACATACACAGCATCACTACAGGTCTTCCTCAGCTGAGCACAGTATCCAGATGAAAGTATCTGGAAAACCTAAACATTTCATTCAGAATCATGCAGGTGCACAGATTTAATGTGGAACTGCTTGTAAGAAGCGTATAATGGAGTTTACAGGTTGATGTAGTTAGGTAGTTCTGTACATCCTCTCTTTCTCTGCTTTGGGTTCTATGGTTAATATTTGCTGAAACACATGATAAAAAGAGAGGTAGTTGATGGATTTTTTACCAATTTTGGAACAATATGTAATATAGTATGCAATGCAGTAATATCTTTGATTTTGGGTGTGTGATCTACATAAGTATTGTGTGGGATAGGCATAGACCACATTCTAGTGAGCTCACCAGAAAAGACAAAAGTTTTAAATGAAGCAGAGAAATGAAGATTTATCAGAATATCAACTCGAATAGCTTTTAAAAAGCAAAGTCTCAAAGCAGAGAAGTTAAATGAAATGTCCGTAAGAGGTTTAGATACAAAGCTCCCAGTCTCGACTGTGAATTTGCAAGTGCATCCTTGTGGCCATCTGAGTTTCAGTCCATTTACTGGCTTTCCAAAATGAATTCTGTGCCTTGTTCTTGGGGAATCCTCCTTTGCACCTCCAGTGGCTCTGGCTGACAGCTTCCTGTTCCTCTCAGCAGCCTCGCTGAGCTGCCGACACCTGCGTCTCGCTGTGATTTTATCATCCTGCTGCCTGTCACTTTGGGAGCTGCTCGCTGTCTCCTAGGAAGTCTTTTTAAAAAAACACCTAACATGTAAAGTCAAGCAAACAAACAGCAGATTCTCTCCTTCACAAAACAAAAAGTTACTGAGAAAAATAAAGCAGTTTTCATAATGTCATAATGTGTGCGTGTTTGCCACAGTTGGCACAACTACAGCTCGTACTTCAGTTCTGATTACATTTTTTGTATGCAGTATTTACCTTTTCCACATACAGGAATATCAAAAGCACATGGAGGCTTTTGATCAGAATATAGCTAATGTCACTACCTGGATGTATCGTGCTGAAATACTGCTGGATGAATCTGACAAACAAAAACCCCAGCAAAAAGAGGAAATTCTTAAGGTAAAAAAAAAGTGATTTTCTGGAAAGCATTAATTTTATTGTAAAAAAGACTGTGTCAAAACTAGCATATTTCAAAAGGTATTACAAATGGATTAAAATTATTTTCTCTGTGATAAAGCTACCCTCTGGCAGCTTGTAGATTACTTAATAAATTTGCTCTGTATTACCAAAGTTAAATCCCTGCAGAAATAAAACCAGATTGTTATTATAATTCTTGGGAACGTCCTGGTGAGTAGAACAGCAGCTTATTAAACATACGTCTGCTGGAAAATACTCCTTTAACAAAAAGTTTTGTTTTGTTTAAACATTTTTTTCCTGTCCCCTTCATTTTTAATTGTGTTTTCTGTTTTCCTGTGATACTTTTCCAATTTGTATGATATTTCTGTGGTATGATTGTCTTAATTCTACAAACATTGCTTACACTGAGGCTGGATCAGCAACACGGATAAGAATATTATATGGTGAATCACGGGTTAATGTACTGACCAGAAGGTTTTAGTTGGCAAATTGCATCATTTAACCAGCTGATGAAAAACTGGCTATTAATATGGATGTGTATGTTAAAATACCTCATTTAAAATACCTTCTTTAAGAACAACATCAAATTATTATCTATAGAGACTTTTATTTTTCTTCTGAAGTCAATGTAAAATTTCACTTTGTATTGAACTCCATGATCAGTACATAATATCTGAGTAAGAGTTTGCAAATCAAAATCAGAATTGCATTGCTGACACTAACATAATGATGCCATTTACTACAGCAAAATTTTACAAATTCCAGGGCAGAGCATAAATCAATGGCTCATTGATCTCAGCAGGATTATGAGACTGGCTTTTGTAGACGAATGAACAATTTTGCCACCATCAGATACTAAGTAAAATTATCAATACCTGTATATACGTTTGCATGGCACAAAGGCATTTCACGCAGACAGTAAAATTTAGTTCTTAATGCCCAACTGTATTTCGGATTCCCAAATGCCTTGCTCTCTATTTTTGGCCTCTGGGATCTACTGTTAAGATTAATATTGCAGAGGCTAAAGGAGCTTTTTTTTTTTGTGACAGATTAACAGAAAAAAATTAGGACTTTTTTTTTAAGTCTGATCATTTTTACTTGTCTGAACTATGGCCCTGAGCAGTAATGAAAGCAACAATTACACATCCAGTTCTATAACAGATGAATTAGCAGCTCTTCCTAGCTTTAGGAACATAGAATAATTTAGTGTATCCTGAAATATGCTGCAATATTATTGCAGATAAGAGTCTGCCTAGGAATAATGATCACCATTAATTTCCTCTAGGAGATATTAAAACAGACGAGTAGATACATTCCTGCTATAAATTTGAGGGATGTGAGTGGGAATGTTATCTAAGGTATTTCTAGTGGATTTACACTCTCGTGCATAATTATTTGAATTTGCTTTGTGGTTTTGCTCCCTATTCCTTTGCACACTTTCTCTCTCTCTCTCTTTCTCTCTCTTTGCATTTATTACTAACTTCAAGCCCTGTCTCTTGCTCACGGACTGTAGCGCTTAAAGGCTGAGCTGAATGACATTCACCCCAAGGTGGACTCTGTGCGTGGCCAGGCCAGAGACTTGATGACAAACCGTGGGGATCACTGCAGGAAGGTAGTAGAGCCTAAACTCTCAGAGCTCAACCAGCGATTCGCAGCTGTATCGCAGAGAATTAAGAGTGTGAAGGTAGGAGGACTTGCTTCCGTAAGGAGATGCATTAAAAAAATGGTGTTTGTGTGAGGTGCAGCTACATGGTGGGCTACAGTTCCTCGAAAAACTAAGCTTTTAAAGGAAAGCAATGCAGAACCTAAGGATTTCTCTTTTATTAACTGTGAAGATTTGGGGGGTTTGGCATTAAGGTCTTTTTTCACTGTTTCACAATTGGAAGTACTCACTGACTTTATTTGAATGTAACAATGATTCTGTCACTAACTTACAAAAAATGAACACCTGAGAATTAATCTCTAACTTTGCAAAGTATGAGTAGCCTTTTCTCATATAAGGTTTTGAGACCTAATTTTTCTTCAAGTGTATTTAGTCTTTTCCTACGTGTCTGGGATTCACCAATGCTTGAGATAGAAATAGAGAGGTAGAGATTGCTCTACCTGAATTTTACTTCAGCTACTCATCTGTACAACCACCTTGACTGTTAAACCTGAATTCAATGTGGATTAGGTTCTTTTTAGCCAATTTTTGCCTTCTGAATTGGAATGAAAAAGGACATAAGCCACCTACCTTCTCCATTGTGTTTGCTGCCTTTATTCTGAAGAGCTGCTCAGCAGATTAAATGAGGCAGCCATGCAGGTTGGTATATAGGATAATGGGAATGCACGGATCCTGGTCTAAACTACTATTGCTGGTCACTGTAAATAAACATTATTGCTGACACTGGAAATAAATGCAGAAGATCCATGGCAAAGCAGGAAATGAGCTTTGCAAAAAGCATAAGCACAGAGACATGTTTTCCATGAGTTGTTGGGGTTTGTGCAGACCTCAATATCCTGCCCAACCAGCACATCTTTGTGGATATTTGGATTTATTTAGGTTTCATTTCTGAAGCAAAATAATGTCTTCTGAATAAAGGTAACATTTTTTTTTCCTAATGTCCATCAGTAGTATTTTAACCATTCCAGCTTCTTACCTACTTCTGACACATGTACAAACTGTAGACTGAGGACATCTTTACAAGAACTGTGTTGTCTGATGGTTTTGTTTGAACACCTGCTATCTGCAGTCTGGATTTCCATCTCAGTTTTACTTTGCCCTTCCATGTTCTGTAAACTTGCAGTGCTGACACAGCCTTTCATGGGATCCTGTGAAATTATTGCTTGTCCCAGGGAAAAAAGGGACTGCCTGTAGATGGCTCATTGGGGGTTCAGTGTTTGCACTGCGTGTTGTGGGCTCACTCCAAGAAGGGACAAAAGATTCTTATCAAGACAAAGTGTCTTCAGAACACAGCCTGCAAATGTCTTCCACCTGCAGCCTTCTCTCTCAGGTTTTTCTTTCATTTCTGAAGGCAAGGTGGGCTGGAATTGGCAGAACCACACTCAGATTTAGAGAAGTAGTGCCCAGCAAGATGACAAGAATTACTACAGTACACAAATTATAATGGTAATTTAGGATTTAGGAACCTTTTCCAGGACCTTGGAAAATGCATAAGTAGAATACGATTCACAAGATACATATTATTATAAGTATTGCTTCAGATAAAGAGGTAAAAACTGGTGTCTAAATTATTGACTATTCTACTGACGTGCTATATGCATTTGGATAAAGGACCAAATTACTGAGTACTTTTTTTTTGTCTACCTGTATAATGTAGGTAATTGTACTTTCCTTATGATTTCGGCTTTGTGAGCAGGAAAATTATTGTTGTTATTATTGTGGGGTGATATGCTTCCTAAGTGTTTTAACTTTCTTTTTCCTTTTATTTAGGTAAAATTATTCACTCTGTGAAAGATTAAATTGTAAATTCAAGAGGATTGTTAGCTCTTATAACCTATTTTCAATAATTACTCATCTGTCTTTGAATAAGCAATATTTTTTCAAATACTACCAATAATCAGTACAACAGTGAAGTAAATAAGAAATGATCCATTAAGTCAGTGAATGGTAGTACATAATTGTCATGTCCAGAATTACCAAAATGTTTATAGTATACTGAAATGAGACTTAACATTTTCAAGTACTCTTTGAACATAATTCAATGACTGGAATTCATTTTGTGTTTTTCTTTCCACTTTCTTCTTTGTTATTACTTTTAGTCTTTTTCATAGACTATAAATTTTACATTTCAGTTTTATTAGTTGATGTGTCTTTTAATGAGATTTAAGTGCTTTAGAATATCCTTCAGAGCATTTGAGAAGAAATTACTGTGTAGTTTTCTATTATTTCTAACTCAGGTGAAGTGCATGATGAGTGTAATTCTGAGCCTCTTAATGAAGATTTGTAAGCACAATATTATTCTCTATAAATATTGTACATTATTATATTTCCATTAATGTTTGTAAATGTGCAAAATCTTTATTGTTAATCAACCAGACACAATTAAGACTTTTTTACCCTGAATCTTCCATGTCATCTGTGAACAGATTTCATATGACATCCAGTCTCTCAGTTTTAGCCAATTAACTTTTATTGTGGCTGTCTTCATTAGAAATTTTGCATATAAGAACTAATTGTACCAGAGGAAAGAGTAAAAGAGTTGGGATATAATGTGCTTAAGTCTTTAACAAGAAAGGCAGGTGCACATCCAAGAGTTCCTAGAACATCAAAAAGCATGAATTACCTTTAAGTCTAAATTTTGTGCAAGAACCACTGAGATTTTCTTTTTTCTTCTTCTTCTTGCATTTAAAGCTTTGAAAGAAGAAAAAATTTCTGTTGGCCGTTTGCAATGCACTTAATAAATACACTTTATATTGTACATAAAACTGTTCACAGGCACTCATGTCGAGTTGACGAAGGGCGGTGCCTTGTTGTTAATAAGCAGCACTTTTTGGAGAGTTCAAAACTGAATATTAAAATAAAGCACGATAATTATACTGTGATTCATTTTGGAGGAATTGAGTCTATTTTGTTTAGTTGATCTTTTTTTTTCTCCTGAATTTTTGTTGAGGCTTTTTGAAACAAAAGCTGAACTTTTGTTGATTTTTTTTTCCCAATATGTTACAAAATACTATTAAGGGAATATCAAAGATTTTCTGTCCTTTGTTTTGTAGCATTCACCTGACACTTCTATTATTCTGTGTGCGAACAATGATTTCAAAACTGAATCAGATTAACTTTAAAATTTTCTCAGTTATTAATAGTAGGGTTTTTCTCATCTGAATGGACTTGCTGTATGAATGATTTCTGACAAACCAGATTTAACCAAATAGTGTAAACATTTATTTTTTTTTTTATAAATATTATTTATTTAGACTTGTTCTTATACACAAATGTGAGAACATTTACACACAAATGTGTATTTTTCTTTCCTTTTTAGTTTTCACTCACCTTAAAATTCTTTTCTTTACCTACATGGAAATTCTACATGAATTTGTATCTTTATTTGTATCTTTGGGTACTTTGAGTATTGTGTAGATATTTTTCAACATGATGTAAAGTCTTCCATTGCTTTAGCAACAGGGAGTAGCACAGATACCTCTTTTCATTTCTGTTTCTAATAAAACTATGAAATGTGTCCTTTAAATAAATAATCTTTGTATTTCTCCCATTTTAGCCCTTCATTCCTTTGAAGGAATTGGAGCAATTTGACTTCGATATACAAAAAATGCTTGAACCACTGGAGGTTGAAATTCAGCAGGGAGTGAATCTGAAAGAGGAGGACTTCAATAAAGATATGGTAATTGGGTTGAAATGGAAGTCTGAGAAAAATAAGCAGGGAGATGAAAAAACCTGAGTGAAAATCAGAAACCCATATTTGCATTAGGATCTTTAGATATAACTTGGGCAGTATTTTGCTATGCTAGTATATTATAAAATCAAAAGTCCTAAAGTAGCACTAATTAAATTTTTTTGTGCTAACTTCATTTTTAGTTTATCAGAAGAGCATTTCTTGTCCCTTATGAAAGCACTAAGAAAACAAGGAATGTTATCCATAGGTTTTGTACTACTACCAGCAGTATTACAGAACATGAAATGAATTTCAAAATCTCTGTAGTAGCATGAAGACCAGGAAAAGTCAGAATGATGTATCAAAATGGGCACTATAGTGAAAGAATACATTCACTAAAATAAATGCTCATGAAAAGAAATGCCACTTGCCAATTTGTTCTTAAACAATCTGCTTATAGCATTTAATGTAAATAGGTTTTGTGGCTGTTGTAAGCTTTGTTACTTATGTTTTATCGTTGGAAGTCATAGAACCATTTATTCATATTTGCTGAGAGGGGGAAAGGAAAAGAGGACTAAAATATTGCAGTGCTTTGTGATTGTGGTGTGTGTTCTCCAGAGTGATTTTCAGAGGGATGACATTTTTTGGCTGGGCAGAAAGGGAGATTCATCTTTATAACCCTCTCTTCTTCAGCCCTCAGTGAGATCAAATATATGTTTGTTTACAACTGATATAAAGACTCAATATCATTTTACTTTTAGGGAATTCGTGAAAGGTTTCTGTTTCATATCAGTGCTGGAAGGAACATTTACATCACTTTTTTATGCAGGAAAAATAAAATTTTGTTTTGTGTGCTGCATAGAGAATTTACCATGTGTATGTAATGGTAAATTCAAAGTGAATCAAGTTTGATGGGGCAGTTTCCACTACCTGAGCATATTTAGTTCCTTTTCCTTACATCAAATGCTTAGAGTGGTACAAGACACCACCAGACGCTGTGACAGAGATTCACCTTCAGAGATTCATAAGTGGCTTCTACATAAAAAATGCTTATTGAGACCATTTGCCCTGTCAGAGTAGCTGGTTTCCAATGTGATGATGCACAGAATGGTCAGAAATTGCATGGTCTGCCAGCATACTGGCAATTTCAACCTCTACTGACAGTGATTTAGAATATTTTACATATATCTATTCTTTTTGTTTGAAAGTAAAATATATTTCAAATTTTTACCTCTAACGTTTTTATGCTGTTATCCTGGATGCTGCATAAGATCTGATTCCAAAAATCAGTAGATTTGCAAGTGCTGTCTTGCTTTTATCCCTCTACATATACTGTAGAAAGCAACTGAAAGTTACTTGATCATCAGACTGCTGCAAGTAGCCATTACATGATCACTTTAGCATAGTCTGTATCTACTAGTACTTAAGCAATAACTAGATTAAAATGCACATTTTATTGGTTATTTTTTTTAAATCAGAGTGAAGAGGATGAGAGCACAGTGAAAGAATTGCTGCAAAGAGGCGACAGGCTTCAAAAGGGAGTCACAGACGAGAAAAAACGTGAAGAAATAAAGACAAAACAACAGCTGTTGCGGAGTAAACATAATGCCCTCAAGGTATAGGAGCTACAGTTATAAGCACATGCTATTAAACCCATTTTTTTCTTCATTTCAGGGCTTTTTTTTTGTTGTTAAATGAGTTGTCATTACTGTTTAGAGATTAGTAATTTAAAACCATTTGGCTCTAGATGTGTTTTCTTACACAGTTCTCTTGATGCCTTGCAAAAGGCATTTTGCAGTCTCCACCTTGAGAAGTGCTGTCTTATCCTCAGCATTACAACGGTGTGATTGCCAATTGGACAACACTGATTTCATTGATAATTTCTTTTTTACATATTATGTGTGTTTTATACTTCTGCAACAGCAGTCAAGATCTTAATTAGAATCAGATCCCGCAAACTTATTTCTCAGTTGAATAACATACTTCTGTCAGGAAAAGGTTGTTTTTTCCTTCATTAAAATACTTACACACTACATTCCTGTTAGAAGAGTGTCTCCAGCCTCTCTAGAACAGGATAGGTGGTAGTACCAATAGGCTTGGCAGCTAAGAGGCTGAAACCCGAGGTTGCATATGAAAATTCTGAGTTGGCAGAATCCAGGAGGTAAAACTGTGTGACATTGTTCCTGGAAACTCACATGGTGTGTTTCCATGCCATGTGGAGCAGCTAACAGATATGATTGGAATTGTCATCTTTCTATGGAAAATGCAAGTGATGAAAGCTAGAATCCCATAGTTGGACAGTCACCTTGGTCACCTACCTGGAGCTCTGGGCTCTGGCTACTACAGCAGAATTTTTATCTCATCAGCACGCAGATTTTTTCTTTCTTTGGATAATTTTGATTAAGTCATCTTTGGTTTGGGGAACATGGCATGTTTACATTTAATTGTTAATTATTTTTATGCTCTTTCCTTTCCTGTGGATTTAATTCTAATTCTTACAGTTTTGCAGATCTGTGGAATTCAGAAGGATAGGTAGAATGTTGTTTTGTCCACATTTAAAAGAAGCTTGAAATCTATTAGGTGTATCTTTGAGTGGTCCAAGCTAAATGGAAGCAATTCATAATTTTTATGTTGGAGAAACAAGAACAGTGTTTATTGCACTGTGCTATTGACCAGATCCTCCCTGGCTGTTTTTATGGTACAGTGATAGATTTTCCTTTGGGTGACTCAGTCAAGGCACTCACTCTCATGAAAAAAAAATTAGAATGATAGAGGCAAGTTAATCTGAGTATTTTTATATAAAATATACCAATAATTTTAAAATTTACTTTCTAATAATAAATTACAGTAATTAAAATATTTTCTGAATTCTGCATGAGTGACATTAAGCAGTTTAAGCAAATCTACATTTAATAACATTTCTAAGGGGGGAAAACCAAACATTTTGTACTTCCCTGCTAAAGAGAATTTTCAGTCCTTTATAAAGCAGAGTTACAAACACAAGACATTTGTTATGTATGTGGTATTTAATTTAGATAAAGGAAACCTGTCTTTGCAAACATTTCTGCATTGCAGTGATTTGAATAGCTACAGAGTTTTCACTCAGGCTAGAAATTCACAGGAGTCCACAAAACACAGAAGTCCTACTTTTGGCTAGATACTAAGTGGGCTGTGTTTCCATCTGTCCAGTAAGTATTCTGAGCAGAAGTGTTTTATATAAAATATTGACATTTATGTAAGAGTCTTAACTTCTCTGAATATTGGTGGCTATCTCAGTGGTTTATTCAACATGTGAACAACACTGAAATAGGTAACCTCCTTTGAAATAAACAAAAATAAGATGTTAAACTGATGTAAATATGTTCACTTACTCCTATACTTGCTTTAAATATCAATATTTAATTAAACAATTAGCAGTACACTTTTTTCCCTTCAGTGTGTACACATGCCAGTTGATATTTTATAAGCCTTTAATTCATGTTCTAATAATGTCTGCACTGTGAACAGGACTTGAGAGCTCAAAGAAGAAAAAAGGCTTTAGAGATTTCTCATCAGTGGTATCAGTACAAGAGGCAGGCTGATGACCTCATGACATGGCTGGATGACATTGAGAAAAAGTTAGCCGGTCTGCCAGACCACAGAGATGAGCAGAAGCTAAAGGTAATGTTGTTTTGGGTTGGCAATGGTAGAGCTTTTTGGGTGATAGTGTATCAGTTGAACAGAAAGCAAATGGAATGAACAATCCTCTCTTATAGCTACAGAAAGTTATAAGTTCAGTTCTTTATTTCTATTTATAGTAAAATAAACCCTAGTTATCTGTGTTCAAAGTGACATTTCTTTGTTGTACTATATTTTCTATTTGTTTCTTATACAGAATGATATATAAATAATTTGAAACACAGTAAATATAATGATTTGTCAATAATACAGAAATTGTGCAATGTATTAAGAAGCATCAAATGTTTTCTAGTAAAAATTGTAATTGATTTTATGTATCTTTGTTCCAGATGAACAAATGACTTACCAATATATGGATGACCTCTATCTCATGTTAGCACATTCATTTTCATCAGAACATATTCATATGTCACTGTCAAACTCTATAGATTTATTTACATGCTGTCAAAGGTTTTCCTGGTTTATTTTACATCGTCTTTCTTTGCTTCATTCTCTGTTGAGTTTCCCACGGAGTAAAATAGGAGTTAACTAGTGCATTAAAGAGTCTAATAGTATATTTGTAAGCTGTTAGAACGCTATTTGTCCTGAATATGCTGACCCTTACTGAGAAAATAATTTCTCCAATTGCCCATCACAGTGTGCTAGCAAGAATCTGAGCATGGAAACCGTTGGCCTCTGCTAACAGTTTCAGAGTGTAGTAGCTCTTAGGATCTCTACAGCCCATCTCCAAGAAGGTTCTTCAATTTCCGTTATTTTTGTTTTGTTTAAATGTAAAATAAGTTATGAGTAGTATGAAAAAAGCTTGTGACAAAAATTTATTTATGAAAATAAATCTTACTTGTGACAATAAAATGGAAATGGATTTTCTGACGGAAATATTTTTGCTAATTTCAAGTTGATTGATCTAGTTAGCTAACTGTCCTGGGCCCTGTATTGGTTTTGCTCACTAGGAGATTGGTGGAGAGTTGGAGAAGAAGAAGGAAGATCTGAATGCGGTGCACAGGCAGGCTGAACGCCTGTCTAAGGATGGGGCTGCAAAAGCAGTGGAGCCAACCCTGGTACAGCTCAGCAAGCGCTGGCAAGATTTTGAGAGCAAATTTGCTCAGTTTCGAAGACTCAACTATGCACAAATTGTGAGTTGTTACTGGCAAACCCATACGTTTGCAACTGCTACTACTAACAGCATCCTACTAACACTGAGAGCGTCAGGGTCAGTGTCAACTCTTCAGCTATTAATAAGAAAAGCCCTATTGTCTGCAACTGGGGGAAGCTTTATATACTCTGATTCAATCTGCTTTGGTCTTAAAGTTGCCCTTAAGTTAAATCAGTCAATTACGAAAAACTCAGCAATGAAGAATTTGTGTTTATTTCTGTTGCCTCATTATTTTTCCATAACACTTATCAGTTTAAAAACGTTAGTTTGCCATGCATCTATTTTTTTCACTGAACATGTAAAACACAAAAGTTGTCTTTTCCAAACTACCCATCCCATGCCAATTTTAATTGGTTTTTTTGTTTGTCCATAACATGTTATACTCACTTGAGGAAGTGATTGGGAAAATTTTTATGACTCTATATATACATGTCCTCTTCTTCAAATGCTTGAACTCTCAAACAAGTTTTTTGTAAGAAAATGTAACTTTAAATTTGACAGGATGAAAACATAATTTTATAAACCATCTTCATGTCTCCTGATTTTGAGTTGTTTAGTTGTATATAAAATATAGTTATTCTTACTGGTTTATACATGCTGCAATAACTGGGTAAATAAAAGGAAAAAAAACCTGTCAGTATTCTAAATTTATGAACAAAATATGTATTGAGTGTTACCCATTTAGAAGTTTACCAGAGGTTGCTTTTGCACTTACATGATTTTTTTCTTGGCATACCTACTGCTCTGCTCATTGTCTTCTGGGCTTTTGATTTTATATGAAGAAAAATAAGATTTGCTTTTAAGGAAGTTGTTGCTTTATGTGCTCTCTGTAATCTTAAAGTGCTAATGGTAAAAGGGTGTTTCATCAAAATATAATTTTATTTAATTTTTTTAATGCACCTAGATTGCAGAGGGAGCATTCTGATAGGATAATGAAAATTTAAATATGTGAAGTGTTATTTTTTAATTGATATATGGTAAACTATGTTTTTAAAAAGGAAAAAAAAATCCAAAAATCAGCAATATGTATAAACTTTTGATAAATATAGTCCTCTATATAATGTACCATATTGTGTATTTTTAACTTTTCTAATACCAAGTTACATAATGTATATGTAAAACTAATACTTTGGATAGTTATGCAGTTAATGGAAGCAATCAGAGAAGCATTAACTTTGGTTTGTATGTTATTAAATCTTGTTCCATCTGATTACACTATTCAGATTACCATGGTTTATATTAAACTTGATGGATGTAATCAGTCACAAATTGTTTATATTGACATGGAGCTAGAGTGAGATTCACTTTGTCTTGTAAATGGGTTGGCTTTTTTTAATGAATATATTTGTTCTTTTGATAACCAAGTAAGAAATCAGATTGTGCATGCAATTTATATAAAAACATTCTGCTGTCACTGTGCTTTTTATGTCACTCACCACCTACCATGACAGAGGATGAATATATCCATTATAAAAATTTACTAGCAAATCAATAAACTTTATTTTAGCTTTTTTTTTTTCAAAGATGGAAGGTAGATGCATCAGCATGTTTTTGAATTGCTCAGATGAATACACTCACCAACTTTTTAAATTCATGTAACCATTACCTGTTTCAATTTTTAATATATATAATTATACTATATTTATAACCTTGAAAGGTTAAATTTTTAAATATTCTCAAATATTTCATGCAAGAAGGCCACTTCTTACTCTTCATCTAGGGAATAAGGTCATTCAATGAAATTTACATGTACATAGGAAAATTTACTGTATCCTTCTCATTTCACATGAAAAACACTGTGCTCTATTGACAATGGCTAAGGTGATATTCATGTGAAATATTTCAGAATTTATACAGAAACTACTGAGATGAGAGAGGCAGTTTATTTTCATGACCCAAATCAGAGTGAGAAGTGCAACAGCCTTGTAATTGTTACTGTTTTGACTTTGCTGAATTAGTGAAACAGAGTGAATTTCTCAAGGGTTTTTTTCCTTTTTCTTAAACAGCTTAAGTACCTACCTCACAGGGATGTTGTGAGGATGCATTCATTGTTTGTGCAAGACTTTAAAATACAAAACAAAAATGAAAATTCAAACTATTCACTTGAACACATGCATATACCATCAAAAATAACTTCCACAGAGGTTTTCTATGTTAATCAACAACTGAATAAAGCCATACAATAAAAATACAAAATTGATTTTTTTCTTTAAAGCAAAAGAAATAGAAAACTGTTGCATTTTTTATTTATAATTTGTGATGTTTTCCATAAGTTATTTAACAACTGAAAGTTGTTATTATAAATCAGTAAGGGTTTAGTTTCACTGCGTATCTTGCAATTCATTGCACTTCATTGAATAAACATAGCAAGACTGCACTGAAGAAAACCTTTAATTATGCTGCTTAATGACAGATTTGCATTTCCTACCTTTATTGGAGCTAATATATTTTGATATCAAAGTGTGAAATTAGAATTATCAGGCTCCCCTGGATTTTACTTTTCCCTAGTATTTGTTGGGCACACCTATCATAAGGATATAGGAGCCATGACCTCAGAAGGATTTATTCTTTAGAATATTAGATCCTTGTTAAATTATCTTTGTCTCACAAATACATAGCAGTAAATGTCCAACAACTAATTGACAAATATATATCAGTGAATATTTAGAAAAAGGGATTTCCTATCACCACTTTTGAGAATCGAGTATATTATATTTCTATCCCCTCAAACATGCATGTTCTGTATAATAACATTTTTGAGATATTCATCAGTTTGGTACAGTGGTCCTCTCTGTGAAAATTGTCAGCAAGTAACATATGACATTGTATAAGGACAAAGGTGGGTTTATTGCATTTACAGATTAAACATGGCACACAAATGCATAAATGCAACTGCACACAACCTAAAATTACATTGAGCAGAAAAAAAACCGTGGAGTTCTTGTTGTCTTACAAGTTTCTTCTATCACACATTGTTGTCTTTATTCATATGTGGCAGAATAAACAGTGGGCAGAAAATCACTTGGTAGTAACACCAGTGGTGAAATCTGAATAACTCATAAAAAGGAGTGAAATATTTCACCATAAATTTGAAAAATTATGATTAACCACTAAATCTCACAGAAATCCATGATAGTTTGACACTCTTCAAAAAAACCAAGTCTTTACAGTTTAATCCTAAAAAAATATGCAAATTTTGAATATTAAAATTGCAGGTATTAAAAAAAAAACCCTCCAAAAAGTAAAAAAATAACATTAGAGAGGTTAAGGAACAATTATTTCTAAAGCAGCTCTGCAGAATCTGATATCATTAAGCCTTGGCAGTCACACAGTATTTTCAGGAAAGTTGTCAATTCCCCCTGCTACAGACCATGAATCTTCAGTTGTACTGTTTTCCTGAAACAGTTCAACCACTCTTCCAGGGTGTTGAAAATAGTTATCCATTGCAGAGAGAAGGGCAGATTTGGATCGTTTAATTCAAATAAGGATCAAAATCAGTTATCAGTATGTGGATGAAGTGTAATTAAATTATCCTAATGTCTCTTTTCTAGATTTTTTTCCCAACGTTTCCATGCTAACAGTCTGTGAGCATGTTTGTGTCATGGCTCAGCTTAGATTTTCCTGGAGCTGACTGAAATTACTCTGGGTGTAAAGTGCTGAAGGCCTTTATCATTGGAAAACATTTTCTAGATGAGCCCAGGTGTACAGCCTACACTGTAAATTCTTATTTCATGTATGTCCCGTGACCACATTTTATCAAGATGCTCAACATTCTTTCTGCTGTTATACATGGTGGTCTTTCAGCTTTCCTCTCTTGGCTGAACTGTGCATGCTGGAAATAGCAAGACAGAGTATCTTCAGAAAAGAATCTCTTGCAATCTGGCAAAATTATGTGTCTACTATTGTATACACAAGCAAAAAACCAGGCTTACCAATTTCAGCAGTTTTATTGGTGACACACACAAACATTCTATTGAAATTTATGATCATTTTGCTACTGAAATATTTGGGCCTGGATTTTGGCCATACAGAATTGATAAAATGATAAACAACAGGAGAAACTGCCTTTTCATACCGATTAGACCATGTTTAGATCAAGAATGAATATGAAATGTAGTTATACAAAACTTGTCTTTATTTTTATAAGGTAAGTGGTTTAGTCTGAGAAGTTTGGTACTTGTCTGCAACATGGATAAAATACCACTACCCTTAATACTTCATTTTCCAAAAACATTGTTCCATTTAAGATCCTTTAAAGCATTCAGAAATTCAAAAGCCTGTCTCCTAACTGGATAATCACTTCAGGTGAGAGAGTATGTGATCACCTTCTGGAACCAGATTAAGGACTGATCAAATTTGCATTTGAAATTCAAGATTTTGTTTACTTTCAGTCTTTAATAGGATCTTCCAATTTTCAGTTAATATTTCCCTGTGGAGCTCTATTTATTTAGTTTAATAAAATTTAAACCTCTTTTTATACCATTAAAATTCATTTATATATCAAACTATTTTCTAAAACACAAATCAAACATTAATTTAAATAAATATATCACCATAGACAAACACAGGACTTGATGTCCTGATTATCTGTCTGCATCAGATTAACATGGACACTTCAATGGTAATGTGTTACCATTGTTTTCAGTTGTTGTTTTCCACTGTTTGCTCAAACACTGGCATTGGAATGAAGTGGTTTTCTTTTCTTATCCTTGCTTAAATGTTTCTTGTGTTAAATAAACAAGTAGTGGTTGCTGAGAAGAAGCAACGAATTCTTCATTATTTGTAGAATGAGTGGAGAGAGAGAAGTAAAAGAGAGAAAAGACCTTAGGAAAAGCAGGAAAACTCCTGCTGGACAGAAGAACTGTGCAGTGATGGATTAGTGTCCCATTCACCTGTGCACTTTGGGTCTCTTAAGAGCAGGACAGAGGTGATTCTGTGACACCATTTAACTTCTCTGACACTGGCAGTGGCACCTTATTTAAACAAATTGCTTTACACAGCACAGCTAAAGACTGGGCTTTCTTGGCTGTGGTCTGCAAAAAGCGTGAGGATGAATGAGGAACTTTGGGAAGTGAGTCACAGGTGAATGTTTACACCTATTTTCCAGCATCCATCAACCTGGAAAGTCCTGCTAGAAAATGTATTCCAATTAGTTTAATTGTATTTAAAATCCTTTAATTTTCTGTCTGATTTAAGATAAAGTGATGGGAAAGATGGGACAATATCCACCAAAGATGGATATTGTCTTTGATATAGCCCAAGAAGAGCTAATTTTATAGATGCATTTCAAAATGCACTTTACCTTCTCTGTCTAAAGTGAATGCATGCAGTGTTGCAGTAACTTAAGTGAAGAAAATCCATAGCCTTTTTTATATAGCTGGACGAGTTTATTGTCACATTTTAAGCTTTTCTAAAGCATATTTTTCTTCCCTCACATTTCATGGTTAATTCTGTACAGTATTCACTCTCATCGCTGCAAAGCTATAGTATTTTAGCTATAGAATTAAGTTCAAAAATCCCATATTCTAAGTGAAAGAACTTTACAGAAAAGATTTTTCTCTGCCATTTTTCATTACCTGTTATAAACTTTAGTGAACTGATCTAAATTTTATTCTCAAGTTTAAAAGTGAAACTCAATATCTTTACCTCATCACATAGGAGTGAAAACTCCTGCTGCAACATGGAGTAAAGCAGGGTTAGAAATTTGTCTTTAAATTATACAAATGTGGTCTTAGCCATGCCACAGGCTTATCTCACTGCTCTCAGATGGTTGAGATGGAAACAAGACCAAGTCTTTGGTTAAAAAGTCATGTACAACATAGCACCCAGTGATCTCTGCTTTCAGACTGAACTGAGCATTATACTACTGTAATATTTTCTTCTTTATAATTACCAAGTTATTTGGAAAACAGGGCAGCTAATTACCCTCTTATTTTCTCTGCTGTAGTATATTATGGTTTATTAGTGTAATAAATTACATGGTTTGGATTTTGGTGTCAAAAATTGCTTGGCAATAAATAATAAGGGAAAATACCTCCTGCAGAGTGATCTGACCCTGACAGTATGTTTTGAAGAGATGATGTTCATCTCTTGTCTGCAATTCACAATATCAACATCATCCTTTGCTGGAGGTTTTGTTTAGGTTTTTTTCATGGATACATCTGAGTATACAAACAAAGGTAGAGAAGGAAGCAAATTTGTAGATGTACAGTGTGAGTGCTGAGTTTTCTTTTTGGGCATATTTAATTAGCTTTCAAAACTGCTGGATGGACAGCAATTTTGTTCACATCATTTAAAGAAACAAATTTTTGTCCTGAAGTAACAAAATCAGCCTAAGTGACGAATTCTATTGTTATTGTGAATCTCTATGAATGTAGATTAAAGATGGAAAATAATTAGGTAACACTTTTTAACATTTTTGGAAGGTTTAAGAGTTTAAGGTTTAGGACTTTGCTCTTTGAAGCTGTTTGCATTTATTACAGATGTGGTACTTTCATGTTATCTTCGTTTTGTTTTCTAAATTATGTCAACATTATCTAACAGATATAGCTGGCATAAATATCTGGAAAGTTAGCATCACAAATCAGCAGCCAATTCCAAAATGGTTTAGTCAATTCAGATATCAATAGTCTGTATTCTGACACATCTGAACTTCATCATTAATTGGTTCTTGGTGATCACTCAGTAGTTACACACACATACTCAAGACAGCCCTAAAGCTCCATGCCCTTAGGCAGCACAAATGCTATCTAAGATTGTGACACTTCTGTAGTCTTAATGAATCAGCCATTAAATAAATTGGCATTGTCCAAAATCTGTTCTTGAGGCTGACTTCCAGCAAATTGTGTCATACTACACATGCCACTATTGTCACTGTTTCACCTCTGTTGCTTATCACTGGCCAAGAAACATGATTTTGAAATTCTATTTTGAGGAAAAAATAATCTCAAATTCCTTCTATTCTTATGGGTATTTCCTCCTGTGTGGCTGAGTTTATGATACTGGTTTAACAAAATCAATAGAGTGTCACAAATGAACATTATGGCTGCAGGGATATAGGACTGTGTACAAGAGTTTAATTTTCTGAAGTGTCAAGTAGATATTTAGTGAAGTATGACATGTATAATACCTGTATGTCTTTTAGGTGTGAAAAATTACAAGATCAATCCAAGAAATTGCTAACTCCTCTGGATTTATGTATTCTATAGTTAGCACATAAAAACTTTCAAATATGATTTGTCTGCTGGAAGATACACATATAAATCAATTACAAAGGTGTTTTCCAGTTAAACCCTTAACACATACTAAACAACATTTTAAAATACTTGTTGGAAATCCATCTGGGGTGTAGAGTTTGCAGAGTTATTTCATGATTTCTAATACTGATAATGGCTGTCTCTCTTGGCTCATTGGCAATATCTCCCCCCAAAATCCTACTAAATGTGGTCTGAGCAGTCATTGGTAAATGCTTGTGATATAGACTCTTTAATGGATTTAATAATTTCTTTTCTAATGTTACAAATGTCTGTTTAAACTTGCATGACAGACACGGATTTCTTTGTCAGTTTTGTTCTACTGCAATTATTAAGATTGAGATATGCCATGATTTTCAGAAGTAATTAGAATATATACATAATTTATTTAGAACAGGAGGCATTTTCTATATCCCAGTAGTTCCAATTAGTCAATAATGCCATATTGTTACTCTATTTTGTTTTTCTTCAGGACATGGTAACATTGCAGATGTGATATAAGATACAATTGCTCTATTTTTTCTTCTTTTTTTTTTGGAAAACATATCACATATACTGAATTTTATGAAAGCCTTCTACCCCAGTCTCATCATAGTTGAAATTAGTTTCTTTTTCTCTTTGCTTAGCAAGTAGATAGCAGTGGAAGTTAACAGGTTAAAAATTAACAGCAGAACTGCTGGAATTTCTGAATCACCTTAGTTCCTTATTTCCTTGCAAGCTGGCAGATCTTTAGTAAGGAGAGCTGGGTAAGTTTTCAAAAAAGCTCCTTTTAAGTTCAATGTGTAGCTGTTCCTCAGTTTGAGGAGAGTTCCTATCTAGAAGCAATTATCTAAGCCAGAATAAAACAAAAGCATTGTTCAGCAAGTGAGAAAGGGATTGCCAAAGGTGTTCATTTTACTGCTTGATTGTGTGTATTTGACATCTTGGAGGGCTCCAAAGGCATGAGGGTGTGAGGAACACAAAGGATTGGCTGCAGTATCAAAATGCTTTGTCATTTTTAAACTATACAATTTAAAAAAAAAAAAAAAAAAAAACCAAAAAAACCCCCAAAAAACCCCAAAACAACAAAACAAAACAAAAAAGAAACCAAAAAACAACCAACTCCCAACTCCCCAAAAAGCCCTCAAAAAACCACAACAAAGTTACAACTATGAGTACTCTGGATTTCCTGTTTTAAATTTATTGCTGTAGCTTTTGTCTATGTCTTTCTTCTCCACTTCCCCTGCCACATCTAAATAGGAAAATAATGCAGTCATCAGAGTTTGTAAGAACTGTCTGAGGTGTTGGGAGATATCCCATAATTTAAGCCTATACATAGAGGAAAGAGACATTTTCCTACGGAGGAAACTTTTGCATTTCAATCAAGTTATGAAGGGGACAAATGAGACAATATAAATGGAATTAAGTTCAGACTGGTTGATGCCTGTTGATGGATAGTTTTCAAAATCAAAGCCTGCAATTTTCTGTTGCTACTCCTGGAATCTAAAATTTACTGAAATGTTTTCTAATTGATGCCATTGTCAGAAATGGCTTCATTTTGGCTGGCTTTATTTAGTTTTATCTATAGATCAAGCAGAGTCCTTTTATCACAGAAGAAAAACTGTTAAAGCAGAATTTCTTGAGTAAGGTATGCCTTAGCAGAGAAGTGTTGTGAAGGCATAAAGCACTCTCTGTCCAAGAACAGTGCTGAAAATAGTCATGTATATTTTTAAAGTCTCTTTTTTTATATGTGACTGATGAAACCAGATACAAGCATTAAATTATATGGTTTAAGTGTTGCAATGTGCAGGATTTTGTGGACTGCAACTACTCTGCGACATGAGTAGAAAAAATCATATACATGAGGCAGTATTTATGTTATTACTTTAAAATGTTTTTTCTCAATATTTTAAGGACATTTTATTGTTTTCAAGTTCCTTTTAAGGTCTTGTCTTCATAGAATTACATAAGGAATTTAAATATTTTTAATCCTGCATCGAGGATTTAGGTCTCTGTACTTGAAAGAGATGCTTCTTTTTGTTCTGATAACTTGCTCGTGATTGACTAAGGCCATCCAACCTCATAGTGACAATTCCATGTAATCAGTATAATTCTGAGCTTTCTACTTACATGCACACTAACAGGTAAGATATGCCAGCAACCCTGAAGGCAGAATAAATTTCCCTGAATGTTAGCTGACCTCACCACTCACAGCTGGCATAGGAATAAAAGCTTTTTTATAAATATGTACTTTAAAGTGGTTTTTGACCTCTGACAGCATTTTATCAGACTTTAGTGTGTCTGATTCTTTATTTGATATATTGAGGGTGAACATGGGCTAGCAGATACCATGGGTTTTACAGGTTTTTGGACACTCTGAGGCATCACTGCCTTTGTCCAGAGCGTGTGCCTGCTCCATTTTTTTTCCATGTGTGTAGCACAGCATGTTCATTCTGCAGAGGTCACACACTTTTTACATTCCCGTACAGCTGCTTGTAAAGAATACTTTCTCAAGGGTCATTTCACTTCAGGAGTGGTCACGTTTGTTTTCCTTGAACCTCTCACCAAAATGCTGCCAGGAGCAGTGTTGGGGTATAACAATGCAGATGGGAGTTTTGCAGCTTTACTCCTCCCGTGTTTGGGTGAAGGCATTAAATCAAAACACAGACACTAAGGTTGGAGATGGGACCAAAAAATGAGACAATTTTTAATATCTGATAAAAGAGAGTTGGAGGCTTTCTGGGCGTAAACTCTTGAACAGCAAAGCGATGTTGGGATTATTCCCTCTGCAAAAAGAGGAAAAGAAATGGATACACTGAGATTGCTGAAAGGTGCTTTAACAACAAATTTTCCACTGTTAGATGGAAATTAGCAGCATTCTCCAAGATTAGTTAGCTCTGATGCCACCACTGTGTTAGATGTAGGCAGTATGATCACAAGTATTTCTGTGGAGAAGGTATGTGAATTTCTCTGCAAAACCTGCTTTATTCCAGTACTTTTTTTGTTGAGTTTTTGTTGTCACTTTGTTTAATTGGTTTGTTTTGGTTTTGCTTATTGGCCTTCACTGTAAGGGACAGGTCATGAATTTGTCTCTTATGGTTTTGTTCCCCTGGTAGGGCATGGTAACTATCAATAAAATTAGTTTAAGTGGAGTCATGTATGGAAGGATTGTGTCCCTTAATTAAAATTATGTAATGATGGGGAAGAAAATTCAATTTACTATTCGAGACATGATAATGTTTGATAACAAGCAATGCATGAAATGTTAAATCTTACACAAAAGAATTTGTTCTTTGTGAGGCAAAAAATAATTTGCACATCATTATATCGCTGACAGTCAAGGAAAAAAATAATATCAATAAAATAGTATTTTACATAAATAGGAATATAGGAAGTGCTCAGTTATATAGGAAGTGCTCAGTTACCCCAGCATTTCCAAATCACTTAACAGTTTATTTGTATTTTATATATATGTTGTACTATATATTTTTTAAAATACTAATTTAAGTATTTTTAAGGAACTCTAATACATTCTGCCATTTTATCAGATTCAACTTATCCAAACCCATTCTTAAATGGTTATCTAAATCTTTAATTTCCACTTTCCTATTGATTTTTAATCCTTATAAAATCTTAACCTACCATGGTTCTGATGAGCCATTTTGGCACTAGCATTTGCATATATCTCTACTGCATTAGTATTATTTTAAAAGCACTTGCTCCCAGCTGCTGTGACCTCCTTTCACAAGCTTTTTTCTCACTACAGTGTTAGGATAAGGTTCAGTTTCAGCTTTGCACTTCTAGTAAAATGCTAGGCCAGAATATAAGGAGGGACTCTGCCTGTTGTATTGTCTATCATAAGGCAGTTCCAAGGAACACTGGGATAAGCTAAAAATGCTTCTCCTTGCTGATTAAAATTGTCAGTTCTGGACATGCCTGCCCTCCATGCCTTGGTGCAAGACGAGAGCTTCTGCTGTGGGCTCTGTCCTGATCCTCTCAATGCAGGAAAGACAGAAGGAAAGAAATACCTGTGACCTGTTGAAACCCCAATCAAGACAAAGACACCTAATCCTTGAGATCTAAAGTAGTATCAAATTTTTAACTATTTTAAAAAAATAGTACTCAGAAACTAATTTATTTTGATTGTGACTTTTTTTTTTTCTTAAATAATGTAATAAAATATGAGGACAGGTTCTGGTAGGTGTCTACTTTTATATATCTATCCTTTTGTTTACTTATTTATTCATTTATTTCTCTGATTGTAGTGTTTTACAGTTTAACTAACAATATAAACAGTAGACTATACAAATAATCATCCATCTATGAGAAATATTTAAAGTTTCCTGTAAGGACAGTGTCAATATATGGTTGCATACATCCCATTTCTCTTCATAAGGTTTTGCCACTCTAAATAATTAAGTGTGATAACCATGAAGTGCTTACTCATCCAATTACTGCTTGACTTTTTTGTAGTTTTAGGAATAGATTGAGAAGACACAGATTTAATCTAAATACATGCATGTGCATATATGTGTGTATACATATTTATTGGCCTAAATTTGGGTTGAAAAGAGCAGGCTAATCTCATACAACTCTAGAAACTAATCATGTTTTGTATGCTGCTTTACATATTCATGTGACCTCTTTTTGAGTGGAAACCCTTGCACACCTACATGTTCTTTTCATTGCTGTGAGTAGAAATGTTCTGTCCTCCGAGTCCAAAAGAAAAATACAAATGTAGTTAAAATGTTCCTTATGTGTGTCTGAAGTTCATTGCTACATGTGGAAGTGTCACAGTGCAGTCTTGAGGAATTAAAATATATATTGCTGCATGCAGGTCTCAGGGGGCTCTTGGGATTCTCCCAGTTCCTAATCAAATGGGACAGTTTTTCTGTAGGTTTACCAGAGTAAACTGTTATTTTTGCAGAGCCTGTGATTCATTAAACATATGGGGGGGCAAGCACAATTTTTTTAAAAGGCATTTTATTTTAAATAATAAAAATTATAGCAGTGATATGGTAATTAGAGAGGTTTCAGTGTTAGCAGATGTACTGAGAAAGTCATTTAGTGGGAAAAGTGTAAGCAAAGCAATTAAATTTGCATAAGAAATGCAACAGAATAACACAAGTCTACAGATAACTTTATGGGCTTTATATGTGATATGCATACATCTTCTAGAGTGTGTATATGCATATTTTAAGACTCTAAAGAAAATTGAAGAACCAGATGACTCAGCTCGGTAACTGAAGAGAGAAATATGTCCTGAATTAAAATGAGACACCTTGCAGAGGTAGTGTGTGCTTATATTTGTTTTCTTTTGCATAATGAGTAGCTGAATAATGATATTGTTTTCTTCAGGACCATTGATCAATTTTCTTTTGCATAAATGGCTCCAAATCTGAATAATAGAATTTTGGAACATTTACCAACAATTACTTTTACAATTCTTTGAGGTCGACAATAATTAAAGTTTATATTTGTGCAAAGACAAACGTCAAACACAAAGGATCTTAGCCCCACACTAAGAACCCATAAACAAACTTATGCTTGTGAAACCCCAAATAGTTGATATTTTAAACTTTTCCTTTTTTAATGGACATGTAAATGATTTAGTATTTGGAGTTTAGTGAAAAGAAGCAATCAGAGGTCTCCCTGCTCCAAGCACACTTTCAGGATTACATTTTTATCAATGATTCATTAACCAATCAAATGGGAAATACAGAGAATTTATATAAACAGCCACTTTATTGTTACCTTATATGTCAGTATGCTTTCAAATGCCATCAATCAACTAAGTGTTTTCTTGGAACCAAAACATTCTGGGATGTCTTCACATTTGGTGTATGCATGTGCTTCCAGAATAGGATGTCTATTTCATATTTTTCCACAAAAAAACCAAAACAAAACTTAATAAAATTTTAAAAAGTCCTAACTTTATGAAGAGGAGTGTTGCTGAGTTTTCTTTTAGAAATAAGAATGCATTAAAGACCATTCAAATCAGAACATTCCAATTTGTACTTGCTAGAATAAAGAACAAGTTTTTAGTATAGTTGGAAATATAGAATTGGCACATTTGTTATATGTTGCATTTTATTTAAATAATTTATTTAAAGAATTATGTCTATCATACAAGTCATTATTTTACTTGATACCTTGAAATAATTTATCATTTAAGACTTGGCATGCATGAAATTTCTTAATGAAGGACAGATTTTTCAAGAGGTGTGATGACTCAAAATGAAAGGACTAGCACTAAAATCTCAGTAACACCACAATCTCAGCAAACTCTTGCATTTCCTCTCTGCATTTCTTTGGAGAGTAGAAGAAAATCTTGCACACTCTTGCATGGATTAATTTCAGTAGCCACCATTTCAAACACACAAGGAAGATGAGTGATCTGTGTCAGAAACCTCAGATATTTCCTTTGTCCTTGGAAGTTACTTTGGATTTTCTTTTGTTGTTTCTGGGTTGTGAACTGGAAATTGCATTGTTGTAACTCTGTCTGGTGTTAAGAAACTAAAGGAAGCATTCTGTTGTATATCTACACTAGCAAACAGTTCGTGAAGATACAACTTTTGTGATGACTGAGACTAGGACTGTGGAAACCACTCATGTGCCTTCTGCATACCTGGCAGAGATCCTGCACCTTCTGCAAGCCTTGTCTGAGGTGGAAGAGCGCCTTAATTCTCCTGTCCTGCAGGCCAAGGACTGTGAGGATCTCTTCAAACAGGAAGAGTGTCTCAAGGTAGGATGGAAAGATTTCCTTAGCAATGGTTAGATTGCATCACTTTGGGGTTTCTGTGTGTTGGCAGCCTGTGCTCATTCTGAGACATCTGTCTTTACAGGTTCTGAGCCCATCTCTGTGGTGTGTGCATGTGGATGTTTGTATTTGGGGACACAGTGGGGCAAAATATGAAAAATGCTTCATTTATTTTATCTTTTTAACCTGTATTTGGAGGACGAGAGCATTATGGTATCTGCATATTAAGTCTTGTGAGAGAAAGAATGGGAGAGGCACATTATATTTAAAGATAGAATTTGTGGTTAAATGTTTGTTTGTGTGTGGATTATGGGGGAAAATCTTCACTGAAATAGTTTTTATGCACTAGAACAAGCTACCCAGTGAAAAGGCTGAGCTACCATCCCTAGAGTTATTTAGGAAATATGCAGGTGTAGCACCTGGGGCCATGGTTCAGCAGTGGACTTGGAAGTGCTGAGTTAATGGCTGGACTCAATTTAGATCTCTTCCACTCTAAATCACAGAATATTTTGAGTTGAAAGGGACCCACAAGGGTCATGAAGTCCAACTCTAAGTGAATGGCCTATGCAGGGACTGAACCCATAATCTTGGTGTTATTAGCACCATGCTCTGACCAGCTAAGCTCATCTTCTAATGGTTAAGTGATTTCTTGATTCTGTGATTGGTAAATATATGTAATTTCTAAGGAACCCCACACCCAATCTTGGCTGTTTGATTTTAGTGTATGATTTCTGAAATTATTCCTGTTGGAACAGGAGCAAAACCAAGTAAAATTTAGCTGTTGCATACCATGTTAGACCAAAAAATCTTGAGGTTTTATTTGGTCTGTACTCCATGTAGTTATTTTCATTTAATTAGCTAAACAGAGAATATTATCCAATAGTTAGATAATGTAGTTAAGAAAAAGCAAATTTGGTACTGTTTGTATGACTTTAAATATTACTGTGTAGTTTCTTCAGTGCTGGAAATATTACTGCCTGGTTTTTCAATGCTTGCAACACTGAATCCTTTGAAATTGGTGGAACCAACATAGAATTGACATAAAAAGAGAATAAGATTAAAGTTGTAAGCCTAAGTAGATGAATGAGCTATCAGCTTTTGCAGAATAATGTTTGTGTGAGGAAAGCCTTGTAAAAAATTGTGCTTAAATGCTGTATATAATTACAGCAATTCCAAATTGTCATCTAGCATGAAGAGAAGACGATATTTCCATTTTTCTGTGATTATTTAGGAAAAGGAGTATTTTTAAATAAAAGTAAATATTAGTCTAAAGAGGCTGGAATTTGCCTACAGTCATCTATAAGAAAGAAGATTAGAGAATCAGAGCAGTGGCTCTGGCTATATGCTGTGAATTTTCCTCTGTGTGAGCCCATTTATCTCTTTCCACATCAGAGGATATTTAACAATATCCACATGCTGCTATTAGTTTTTAAAATCACATCTGTTTATAGTTCTTATACATTCATACATAATATATATTTTAGGTATTTGGATACATACACATGCACACACACAAATATTCTTATCAGCTTGTGAGAATTAGGATGTTTTCAGTTTCCCAGCAAGGCAGGAGAGCTGGGTAGTGAAGCATAACAGAGGAGTGTTGGATCAGAGGAGGCACAGATCTGGTGACAGGGTGTCAATCAATAGGTGTCAAACACTGGTAGGCTCTTTCTTTTACCACTTCTGATTAGTACCAGTAAATTAAAGTCAGTATTGAAGCACAAAACACACCAGTCTAATTGTCATTCTTCATTTTAAACAATCTCTTCTGAACAAAACAATTAAAAAAAATAGTCATATACTATGTAAATCATGGCTAATGAGCACCTCTTGGGTCCTTGTTGATGAACTTCTGTTCTCTAGTGGATTGGATGAAGAAGCAGTGGTCAACCTCAGGAAGTTTACTTCCTTTTAGTTCTTCTTAATGCCTTACATTTGGGCCAGCTTTATGTCTGATTTATATCCACAAGTAATCTGTTGTTCACCCACATACATTTGGTATTATTGGAGTTGACACCAACTTTAATAATATTGATTACTGAGGTTACAAGTAAGTTCTACCATAGGTTTAATTTAACTGAACTATTAAATTGTTATGAGATGCATTTGTGGGCACAGTTCCATCTTCCTCCAGAATAAATCTCTTAGAAGAGGCAAATGGGTCTTGCACAGTCGTGGGCTTTTGGAAGGGTATAGGTTTGATCTGAGCTTGCTTAATGAATATTTATTTCCAAGGAAAAGCATCCATCATTGTCATTATCCTGCAGTAAAAATAGAAAAGTAGTACAGAAATTGTTCAGCAGCTGGTTGGGAAAGGTTTGAAATTAAATTGTCGTTGATTTTTTTTTTTTCTCTGACAGATTTGCATGAATCAAATTACAGAACTGTCATGAATAGCTCTGTGTTTTAAAACTGAGCTTTTGATTTTTTTTTCCCATTCAGAAAGAATCCATTTTAATTAATCCGTAAAAGGAAAAATAAGTTATTTACAAGCATCAGTGGTAACAGCTTTGAACATTTTCTCCAGAGTAAATATGTTTAGTAGAACTTAAACATGATTGCTCATTATAAAATAGGAGAAATATTGAATACAAATTACAATTTTCTAATATCAATCGTCAATAGCATTGACTTTTCATATCAAAGTCATGTGAAATAGTTTTGCAGCAAAAATTTGGTAGCTTTTAGCATTTACTAAACTGTAATACTTTAATGAGCATATTTAGTGTATCAGCTGAAACCAGCTCATAGAAATGTTTTTTCTCTTCATTTTAAGCTTTAGGGAAGGGAAAAGTCAGACAGGGAAACCAAGTCTTGTCACTTCATCTCATAAAATGTGCATTGCAATATTTTCACCATCCCATTACAAGCTCTTTCAACTATTACTACATGCAGTACCTCAGCTTTTCTTGGTCACTGTGCTGCCAGTATTTAGCAAACAATTTAAATATTACAGTTCTGTCAATGCCGAATCTTGAGTTGATTGTACAGAAAATTGTGGTTCATGGATTGATGGATCAGTAAGGTTGGCCTGATGTACTCTCAGAACAGGACAACTGTTGTTATAAGCACAAACATTATTTCTGTCTGCTACTGATGATGTTCATATTGATGGATATTCACAATCTTTGAGCTACCTGTGCAGGATTGATTGTGATTACAATGGGTTCCATTGCAAGAACAAACAGGGATAAAATGTCCTCATATTTAACTAATTATTCTCCCTTGCAACTGATGTTTCAAATGTTTCCTAAAAGTTAAACCAGTGTAAAAATTTGCGTATATTCTACTTAATATGATTATATTGTTCATGCTAAGATAAAGTTTTCCTGTTTAATGATTATCTCATGAAAATTACTTGACCTGTTCAAGCTCCAGATTATTTAGTGGGAGATGTACACACTGAAATAAATGCACTGATTAACCAGAGAATAAAACTAACTCTTTGCCCACAAATAGGAAAAGTGTGGTAAAATGAAACAGTATACCTGGAATTTAAGAAGTCTAATTTATAACCATATATGAAAGTTGCCAGTAGAATTTTTAAGGATCACTGTCATAGACGTGGCATAGTTTTTCCTATTCATTACTTAGTTCTTTTAACTTTGAATTCAAAACTTCCTTTCTTGCATTACATAATTATACAGCAGACCTGCAGTAAGCCCATGCATATTAGTGTCTCTTTTTTTTTTTTTTTTTTTCTTCATATTCTTAATTTTGGCAGGAACATCTTATTGTAGAATATGATTATACACTTAGCTATCATATTTTTAATGATGTCATAGTTTTAATATGGAAAGCCATCTGGCTCTGAGGAAGAGATTTCTAATATATGTAAGATAAATGTATATCTTGCATAAGCACTCTAACAATTCTGCTTCTAGTTCATCTTCTTCTGTATTTTCCATAGGGCTTTTGTTTATTTCATTAAAATTTGGGTTGGTTTCTGTGTTATTTTTAAATATAGATATTTTAATGCTCTGATTCATCTTTTCTCTTCTTTTTTCCTTTGGTGATCCTTCATCTACTGACAGATAGACCAGGTTTTTTGCACTGTTTTCTACCGTGTCATATTTCAGAATACAGGAATTCATTGTACACATCACACATCCGGGATTCTGGCAGCAAGAATCCCCTTTCAAAATGCTTTATGAAGCCAGTCATACCCATACTAGAGACTGTAACTCATATTTCTATACAGATTTTAAAATTGTGATTAATTTGTGGAACTTTTCCAGCATTCCATGATTACTAACAACTGTGCTGTTACTGGGCTTCATGTTAGTACAAAAAGCATGAAATATTGTAACAAATCTGCTACACATATAATTATAAATCATCATGCTACAAATTTTTGGAGTGTCAAAAAAAGTATTTCCAATTTTAGACATGGAACATGTATTTGGTTTGAACAGAGTGATTCCTATCAAGAAGCATCACGTAATGTGAAATTCAGAGTGATTTTCTGCTGCAGCTCAATAAAACCCAATTAACCATAACTCAGGACTAAGTGTGCTCACACGCACTCTCCAAATAGATCTGTCAGTAACACTGTGCTTGGTGACAGATTTGTACACAAATAGCCAAGGAGCTGATTTTTTACAGGGAGTTGTCTTTCTCTGGCAGATAAAGACAAATTCCAGGTAGTGAAAATGAACTGGAGCTTGATTCTCTGGAGCTCAGATTTCTCTTTTAAGAGCAGTGAGATGGATCAGTCCCTAAAGGCTACTGTCACTTCAGCAGCTAATGACTTTCTGTTATCCCTTTTTTCTAAAAAATTAAAACTGTGTTTGCTTCTGCTAACCATGTTACAAAATCTCCCCAGGCATTGTTGATAACTGCTTGCAGATCATTCTCTTCAACAGGAAAGGGAGAGGCAGAATATGTATGAGATACACGAGTCTATGTACACAAGTATATATACAAGGTTTCTCTGGTTTTTTGTTTTGGGTTTGTTTGGTTTTTTTTCTTCTGGACATTCTTATACTCATTTACAGCACATCAGCTGTATCATCTTGTTTTGTCTATAGCAGCTGTGATTTAAACAAAAGCAAAAATCTGACAGGGAAATTCTATACCTTTTTCATAGACCACTAATTTAAAACATTAAGGGATATATCAATTACCATTTCTGAAGTGCTTAGATGTATTTCATCTATTTTTAATATTTAGAAAATTGATCCTTTTTTGTTGAAAAAGCCTAAAATTTAAATATACATAGGGACAAATATAACTCTTCATTTGATTGCTTAAACATGTTGAACACAAGAAATGCCTTCTTGGGTGGCTGAGATGAGCTGATATTCAGACTACTGAGAAGAACCCCACTTCACTGGGGTGCTTAAGTATGTCCTGGCAGCTTATAACATTTCAATTACATTTTCTCTTGTTCTTTAAATATGGAAATTTTTAGTCAGGGATGAGGTTTTGTGAAGATGCTGCCTCCTTTGGGAGGATATAATCTTTGAATATCTAGAGGCATTTTATGTTTTTATCATCTGATATTTCTTATCTTCAGATTAATAACATTGAATATCTGAATTATCCATGCCCTGAGTGTGTAAAACAAAGATTTAAGTAGATCTGAGTAAGGAACACTGAGTGTGAGACTTTTTTTGGGAAAGTCAGATGAGGTTTGTTGAGTAATGACACAGACCCAGCCAGCCTTCCCTCCACATGGTAGATTGCTGTCCAGGAGGAAACGTGTACCTGATTGTGCCTCATTCCAGAGACAAGACAGCTACCATTCTCTTTTGATTTATAAACATTCCTTTAGTCTGCTAAATGTAAGTCACATTTCTCAAGACCTAAAAATTCTAATTATTATTCATATGGGGGATATAAAATTATTATATGAATAATATTTTTTTTTCTCCCCAGCAAATATCATATTATAGTGCTTGAGCTCTAGCAGCCCAGGGACCCAGAGCTTTTTTTCTTTTGTTTTCCAGGGTGGTTTTGTATGTATTTATCTCAATGCATTGCCTTCACATTTACATAAGGGCTTTCAGTCTTATATTTTACAAAGTAGTAAATGTACTGTAATAACTTTATTTTAAAAAATTATGACCAATTTTGTCACTTCAAGTGTTATTTAGAGTTTTTATTAAGTTCTTAGGGATTTTAAAATATTTATCCAGCAATTTGGAGGAGAAAAATATTTGGATTATTATCCCTAAATCCCTGTTGTTTCATATTAATACTACAAGTAATACACCAGTACACTCTGTCATACCCATGGTTCTAAAGAAAATGGTTTTAAATCAAATTCATTACAGTAGAATTGTGAACTTGACTGGCCATGAGATGGTGTGGACTGTGTGATTATTTAAAAAAAACAAACCTGTTTGTTGAATCAGAATTCATAAATGTTGAATGAAGAGGAAATTATAAATACAGTCTACATGGATTATTAAAAGTTTATTAAGAAAAATCAAGAATTGCAGAGTTAGAAGCAAAATCAACATTCACTGCAGACAAGTATTAGACTCCAAAAGTTAAAGAAAGGCAGGAGGGAGAAGTGCTGCTCATGGACTGGGAAGTGTTTCAGTTTGGTTTAAACTGCCCATCTAGTTCATAAATGGCTTTCTAAAACTAAAAATCTCTTTCTGGTAGCTACACACATCTCTGCAACTTTGAGTATACTAAATTTTATACATGGAAGGTTAATAATAGAGCAATATTTTAATACCAGATTGAAAATTAGTATTGTTTGATGCAGTTTTAAAATGGTCTGATAGTGTTCAGTAAATTGGAACAAATTGAAAATTACTATTTGTTTGATTAAAACCAAGGAAAGGGAATGAACCACCAAAACCAAAAAAAAAATCAATAGTGGCATGGTAAAAAAATTTAAGAATTTTGGATAACACAGTTTAATATTCATGGAATTGTACCTCAAAATATTTTCTCAGTGTCTATCCAGAAAGCAGCTGTTTTTCTGTAACAACATTTTTTACATTATAGAAGTAAACCACTTTCTCAGTAAGGAGTACAGCTTGGCTGTTTGTGTCATACTTAATCTGAAAGGAATACCAAATAGTTTGAAAGTAACTAATTTGAAAATATTTAGAGAAGGGCATGTAAAAAAGACCTATGTGAGAGGAAACAAAGGTAATGAGATTTTTGGAGAGGGAAGATTAATTTGTTTTAATTAAGAGTAACTCATTTTATATTAAAGGAGATAGATTTTTGATTTTTTTCCCCTTCTAAATTATTACTGAAGCTCTGAGATATTCCATGTCTAAACCCCCAAATATTTAAAGGTATGGTTTATTTAAATGAATGTGAAATTTCCTTTGCTGAATGTCTACCATACATTTCTTTTGATTCATTTGTATTGATTGATTGCAAGACATTTGTTTATCTCATTCTAGGAAACTTGGATAATGAAAAAGAAACCCACTGTTTTTCAAACTGAACCAAAAACCAAGAGATGAGCTTTTTTTCTTTACTGTCATGTCCCAGAGACATGAGATTTTGCGGTGTCATTTTTGTACCAAGTTTATGCCTTTTGAGTTATTGCCCAATATTTTTGGTTTGCCAGAGAACTGGTTTTATGTTGTTATTAAACATTTTCTCCCTGCATCTTGCTCAGTTCTTCTGCAGCTCCACAGTGGTCACATTGCACACCACGAAATCATCTCAGTACCTCTGCAGGCTCCCCCTGGGATTGCAAGGCTCAGGCTTTTTTCCTGGCGATTGCTCCAAGGAATGGTTTCTGAATTGGGAATTAAAGGGGAATAAAAGGTCAGGAAATGTAAATACTGACATGCAGAACTTTTGAGTCAATAGCACTTTATTTCCCCTCCAACCATCACCTTCCTCAGATCTATTTCATTCAAAGAAAGGATGGAGATTCAGTTATTACACCAGGTCATTATAAAATTACTCTTATTATCAATGTTATGGTTAAATCAGCATCTTGTACAAGTTTCTTTTGCTTGCGAACAATTATTTGCTATTTATAAAAACACTGATTAGTTTTTATTTTTTAAAATCTTGATATTACAGAGCATTAAGGATAGCCTGGGGAGACTGCAGGGTCATGTAGAAATTATTAACAAGAAGAAGACACCGGCTTTGCAAAATGTTACACCAAAGGAAGCAGCAAATATACAAGAAAAGCTGACCCAGCTTAATTCTGAATGGGAGAAAGTGAACAAGATGTACAGGGACCGACAGGCGTAAGTAACTTTTGAAACTTGCTCTTTCTGAGGGCTTTCTTTAATATTTGGCCTATTGTTGATGATTCTATTTTTTGCTTATTTTTGTCACAAACAATGCTTTTTTCTAACTAAGCATAGAACATTTATATAGAATTGTAATTCTTTTAATTTAATTTTGGGGCCTTTTTGTAAAACTGAAAATATGAAAATATATTGACCAGCTATCACTTGCATTGGACCATTGAACTAGTAATGGTATATAGATTGCTGATTTATGAGATATACCTCTATTCCAGCATGAGTATTTAAGAGTTAACAAAAAACTTTGCCTTAGATTAAAAAGTCATGTTTTCAAGCATTTATTGAATTATCACAGAAAAGTCCTTGAAATTTTTTCTGAGAATGAACGATATTCATCTGATAATGAAAATCATTATATTTCTCTATAGAAGTATGTATTTCTCAGTATCTATATATCTCTAGTTCCATTCATTGAAATTTCCACTTGGAGGAGTTTTACAAAACTAGCTCTTCAGGCAATGCTGAAAACTTGACACTAAAAGTTTGACATATTTGATATGCCACCTCAAAGGACAATAGATTGATATTTGATAGAATATCACTTTTGCACTACACAGGTTTTTTTCACTTGTCTAACAAAATGTTGTCCAAAACTTTGTCATTATTATACAAAAAAATAGCTTAATCTGCAAATAATTATTGCATTAATGGTAGAATGAGATATGATTCTAAACACCTAAGTGGTTAGTGGAAGAGAAAAATACTTCATGTGGGTTTAGCCTGCACTGACTTTGTTCTACAATCCAATCCTTGGTAATTTTCATGTTTTCTTTGTTTGTAAATACTGGTATACATCTGTCACTTTGCAGATTCCTGGAGACATTATTCCCACTGTCAGCCAGTCACTGGCTTTGATTTTAAAATGCTGGAGAGAGAAGAGAGTAAATCTTAAAAAAAAATAATAATCAGATAGATTAATAGTAAAAAATCTAAATCAGTAATCTTTGTGTCATCTTTGCTTTGTCCCAACATATAAAGTGGAAGAAACTGAGACATTTGTAATCGTGTAAAGTTTACAAATTTTTCTTCTATGCCTGTTGTTATTTTGGTTTTGTTTTTCTCAAATAGCAGGTCCTGTTCTGTTGTGGTAAGAAAAATCCTTGTAAGTCTAGGTGCCATGTACAAAAATGAAGGATAATTCAGAAAAGAGGTTGAAGAAAATCTGCTCACACAGATTTTCGATCTCACTAAGGCCAGGAGATATTTGGTATTGAGCTTTTTGCAGAGACTGGCTTTGCCCAAAGTCTTACTGGTTTAGTACACCAAGCTCTGAGAAGCCTTTGGAATCTCCTTTCCCTAGAGACCGCCTTTTCCCAGCCTGTTACTGTTCTAGTAGTTTCTCTGAGAAACCTTTGGAGTCTCCTCATGAGCATTTTCTGCCGCTGGTGCATGGCAGGGGCAGCAATTTACTGTTAGCTGAAAGCTTGGGCTATCATCACTGACACTCAGTTATTCATTATTTAGGCTATTGGGGTATTTAGCCAGCAGCAGAAGTCTGGTGAGGTGAAATGAATTAGTGTTTGTCAAGTGTTTTGAGGTCATCAGATAAAGGCACCAGAGAACTGTAAAGTATGATTACTGTCCAGCTGGCATTCCCTGGGGTATGAATCCTCTTTCAGTATGATGGACAGCAACTCAAGGTGATGATAAGCTTGACTGCTGTCTGATTCACACACCTTTCTTTTTTCTTTTTAATCTTCTGGGTTTGGTGTCAGCCTTATTGGCTGTTTTAGAGGTTTTGTTTGGACTCTGTTTGGTCCCTGTAGCTCCTGCTCTTTTGTGAGGTGCATTGGGACTGCACACAAATCCAAGGGATGAGGTGAAGCAAGACAGTATGGCCTTTAGCATTTTACTTCTAGCAGTTTGTGTCTGTAAGGGGTGAAAGTATCAGTGTAACTCTGTAACTCTGTGTTTAAGAGATATGCTATTGTTGATGATGCTAATGGACAGTTTTGGAATTAATATTGGAGCTGTCTTGCTTTCAAGGGAGTCTGTCTAAGTGACTGGGAGTATTCCATGTTTGAAAGGCAGCAGGAACAACTATACTGGAATAATGTTCATTTATGAATATTGTTTTTATGAAATCAAAGGCTTGCAATAGCATGGAAATTATTATTTTAATAAATGAAGAGTCAACTATTGCCACAACAGATGGAAGAACAAAGCCACTTTCCTTACCACTGTAGTTGCTAGCAGAGAGCTCACTCTAAATCTCATAAAAGCCATTAGAAACCTTCATGTTGCATTCATTTGTGTGAAATTGATTTCCTAGAAGTCCTGATTCGTATTTAGATACTTTGTAATTAACTCCAGAGTGAGTTCCTTTTAATTAGAAATCAAAATAGATTTTCAGTTTGTTTTGCAGCAGAGCCCGTGCCAGTTTGACAGGAATACACTATGAATGGGAAGCACTCAAATAGATTCACAAGTGCAGCTCTTCCACAGTACTTCAAAACATTATTTCACACTGCTACTTTGGCATGTTTCCTGTATTTAAATAGGAATTCATATTGTACTTACTGTAATATAACAGACAGAATTTCATTGGGAAAAACACCCCAAAATGCTGTGGGCGTCCTGGAGTATTCTTGCAGTGGCTTTAGAAACTAGGATGAATGCAGACTTTTACTCTTTCACAAATACAGTGAAACACTAATCTTCACTCACTAATTTTTTAAATCAAGGCTGTATCCAAGCATGGTTCTTTGATAGGAATGGCTTTCTTTTCTGTTCCAATTAATTTCAGAACATGGTAACTCATTGTGTTTCCAACTGGTAAATGGAGGTGACATCATCTTACACCAAGTGGAATTTGTTTCCTTGGTTTCAGTTTTATGAGTGCAAAGCAAACTTCAGGAAACAGCAGTGGCATGATTTGTCTTTTGTGAGCTAAAGAGCAGTTTATGGTTTAATTTATAACTTTAACCTTTGCTTGATGCTAAATTTTTACGTTATCTTTTCCAAGAGTTGTATTAAGGTAATAGAATATGAATTTTGAAAGGTAAAGTTTCAGTGCCAGTAAGAACAGCTACTCAGATGTCAGGGTTTTTCCTGTCCTTGTACCAGAATTTCACAACAGTCTTCCTTCTTTCCATCAGTCTAAATACTGGGGTTTTTATTAATCATGATTATTTAGGAAGTGACGCTAACACCAGGTCCCTATATACCTCAAATGATAACATATAATTTTTGGGAAAAAGACCACAATAGAAGATAGACTTTTAAATTCCTGTCTTGTTTAGCTTTTTTCTTATCAGCATGCCAATTATAAAAGATCTTGTTTGTCTTTTCAGGATATTGTCTTCCCAGGATATTTATGCCTAAGTCTTGCTTCTGTAATCAAGTGCTCCCTAAAATTAAGGGAGCACTGAAACTGCCAGAATTCACTGAATCTATGAAGTTCAACAAAGTTTTCCAGAATAGATGTTAGTTTAAAATATTTCTTTAGGAATTGCAGGTGAAAATGTAAAAAAAAAAAAAAAAAAAAAAAAAATAGTAATAAAAAAGACACACAAGGCAGAAAAAAATAGAAAAATACTCGAATATAATTCAAAAGCAAAATACAAAAATTTTACAGGTATTGTAGATCTTTAGTATTTTTGAATCTGTTTCTTGATGATGAATTAAAAATCTAATGGACCTCTCATATTAATGCCAGGCAACTATTTTTTTCCTTTTTCATGTCTTATTTAAGAATTATCTTCCAGGGCCTACATTTCGTACTATATTAATGCACATCTAATTAATCTCAAATCCACTAAAAATTAAATATTGTGAGAGAATATGAGGAAGTTGATATCTGATATCTTCAGAAAGTGATAATTCTGAAAAGTAGAAAAAAAGTGAGATGCAAATCTTATATCAGAAAAGATAGAAAATCCATAATAATGATAATAAAAATACATTGATGGCTTTATAAAATTCACAGACAGCTAGCAATTTTTATAGTAACAAGAATAAATCATAAAGAAATAATTAATAGGTTTTTAATAAGAATTAGTTTCATTTTTGGATAACAAAGCAACTGTCAACTTTTTCTGAATAACCTTAAATTAGCTGTTGATTAGCTTGGTAGGGCTGATGGAAAAGCATTTATTATACATAAAGAATAGATTCATTGTCAGAGAAATAAAATTCTGTGGTAATATTTCTAAGATCACATAGTAGCAGATGTCATAAACCCTTATTGATATATATTCTTTTGAGTTGAGAACTAATCTGATCCATGGATCAAGATACTAGAAAAAAGAAATGAAATACATGAATTTTTCAACTGTAAGTAACCTGCCTCTGTTCTGAATTACTGCAGATCCAGCAAGCCTTGAGGACATGCCTGTCTGTGGAATCTGAATCAGATCCAGCTTCTGTGCTCCTCTTGCTTAGTAGGAATTAATGAGATACAATATTAAGAGATCTGCATTCAGCCCAGTGATGCATTAAGAGTGTGGTTATCTTTTCAGAGTATGAGATTTTTCTTGGAGTAGTTTCTATAAGCAATGGACAAGTGCAAACACAGATGTTAGAATACTGAGGAAATTATTTTATTTAATATAGTTTTCTAGAAACATTTAGATGCTTCAACCCTTCTTTCATGGCCTCAACCTCTTACTTCAGAGGGGTCCAACCCTCTCATTCATCCCATGCCAATCTTGTATAGATTTCTCATTAACATTCTGCAATAAAACCATGCTCAGGTCTGAATCCCCTTGTGACTGTTCATTATAAAACTATTTAGCCTTGCAAAGAAAGATAAAAGGGGCACTTTTAGAACTTTTAAGAAAATGGTTTTGTATCCTTGAGAGCCATATCTATCTTAAGGAACATCAAAATAGAGTTATTCTAGGCAATTCTTTAATTTTAATTAGACATACTAGGGAGCCATTTAGGCTATTTATGTTTTCCTTCCCAGAGTTTCTCAGTTGTGGATTTCCAGTTTCCATCTGTGGCACTAACAATGCTCTGCAATGTGAGGACATTGAAGATGTGAGTGGTGTGAGCTGCCTTTATCTGTCCAAGTTTTAGTTACCTATTTTACAGTACCTGCCTATGCCCATCTCAGTTAAACACTGCCAGGCAATCATTCCACAGGTAACTTGCACTATATATGGTGGGCCTGCTGACTCTTCAGGGAGACCAGACAAGATAAGACTGGAGACATTACTTTTGGATAGATAAAATTAGGGGAGATTAATCTTAAGCTAGAAAGTATAACAACACAATGCAGTTTAATTTATATCTAACGTGTTGTTATATATCTCTTTCACTATGCCCAGTCAGCATTTCTTTGTACTTGCTTTAACTCTGAAAAAGTGAATGACAAAAATGAATGTTAGCTGGCTTTGTTTCAGTACAGAGAGAAAAGCAACTAATGTAAGGCATAGGTATTTTAAGACAAAGTGAGAAATAGTGGCTGTTTTCTTCCAAAAAAATATCTGCCCACATATTTCTGTTGAGGATGTAAGTCTTGTTATTAGAATTACCCTTGGCTCAGGATTCAAGGTGAAAGTGAAAACCAGAACAGATTAGTTCATCCCCAATGAGAGAAGAAAATTATTTCCTTTCTAATGTTAATCTCAGAATAGCTACCATGCCTTAGTTACATGCAGGGTAGGGTTTTTTTTCCTTGCTTTCTTTCACAGTGACTCAAATTGTTCATTTAGATTTTGAAAAGGGCAGCTTATAATGCTTGACTCTTACAGCCAACATTAGTTGTTAATTTATTTCCATACCCTGCTTATTGTACAAAAATTCTCTCCATAGCAGTTGCTTTATAATCAAATTCTTGCAACAAATTTGCCACTTAATTTGCCCCCATAATATTGCACCATCAAGTTAATGTATTGGTAAGTTTCATTGGTTGCTTAATTGCTTGCAAATAAGTGTAAAATAATGTATAACAAGCAGGTGTAACATAACATAAAAATGTTTTATTATGGACAATCTAGATAGGGCTTTCTGTCAATTTTTATAATGTAAAGAAACACAAAATATATAGAAATATTTTTGTGGTCTGGTTTATAACTAAAAAGGTTAAATTTATAGCAAAGCTGGAACATATTTTTTTACCTTACATATGTCCATTTAAATGTCTCTTTTTATGGGGCACTATATATATGATCATCTTTTAATGGAACAGCTATAAGTAAAATCTAAAATTCTTTGTAAAACTTAAATAGGAAATTTGAGGCAGGATAAGAAATAACACTGTAGCTTTGGGGAAAAGAGCTGTGTTTATTAAATTACTGTCATAGTTAAATTAAAGAGTTTAAAACAGAAAATTATTGGTCTGGGAATGGAAGGTGACTATTGTAAAGTGAGGTGAAAATAACTTATTCAGAATTTCTTTTAATAAGTAGAGGAGATAATCTTGCATGTGTTTGTGCTGTGAAAGTGTTTCAGCTGAAAAAGAATCTCGTCTGGTTTAAAATCACCAACCCTCAAGCCTGACAATTAGCATAACTTAGCATAACTTTCCTGTAAAATGCTCAGTGACAAAACTGCGCCACATTCATACAGGAATTATTGTAGAGCCTTTTTCTGCTGTACAAACAAAGGTTTTCACTGAAATGTCTGGGAAATGTTGTGGCTTAGTCATGACTATGTGGGCTGTAGAACTATGGGAATGCAAATACGGATGAAGAGAAATGCAGGCAGGAGCAAATAGACCCTGAGCCATCTGGATGTGAACTGTCTGGGGCCTTCGTGTCAGAGACACAAAAATATGACAGGGTGGTCAGTGTCACAAGCTGTGAGGCAGAGCTGGAATGAAGGGTGTGCTTGCTTTAGGGGCAGTGCAGTGTTAGTGCATTCACAGATAGTCCTGATTTACAGCCAGCCCTCTCAAGGCACAGGCAGAGCTCACTCATGCTCAGCTGCACCCATCCATGTGGATATAGCCCAAGAGAACTGCACGATACCCTCAGGTCCCAAATTTATTTGCAGTGACTTCTATTACCTTCTGTATGTGTTGACAAATATGGTGCACTTTCACTGTTGGTATTGAATCATTGCACTGTGCTGTGCCAGAATTTTTTAGCTGGGTGAATATTTAGCTGGGTCAGCTGTGCCCTGGATGAAGGATGAGGCTGCATGGGCTAGGTCCAATGCATATTGGATGTACTAAGGGGAGCTCCTCTGCAGAATTCCCTTGAAGCCTTTTAAGGAATCGCTGCTCTCCAGTTGCCATGGTGCAGTGTACACCTCCTGGGAAAGCATTTTTGACAGCAGAGGGAGCCTAGTCTTTTAACATCTGTAGCTAAAGTCAGAAGTTGCAGTTTTCTGTTTTATACAATTTTCATCACGGTTGTTTCTCAGCTCTCAGCACATGTTGTTGCTGTCATCTGATAAATATAATTTTCTTTTTCTTCCTCCAAGGCAGTTTGAAAGGAACTTTTTGCTTGTATTAAATGTATTACATACACCTCTATGTGCCAAAGAGACAAAGAAGACACACATTATGTTTGGAGCAGAAAGCAGCAGGTTTTGTGTTAGTCATAGACCTCTCTAATAGTTTTGAGATTACCAGGTTCAGCCTTCTGTCCTGGTGGCCTTCAGTAATTAACTGGGAGTGGTTGACTTTAAATTTTTCTTTTTTTTATGGTAAAGTTAGTGTTTGAGGTGATTTTGGAGAAAGCTAGTCAATATTTCTGGTGTGACCCAAAATGTGATGGCAATAGAACTGACCAAAACTGTGTATGTACTTTGTCTAATTCTTATAGCACTAGGTATCCTGCACATGAATGGAGTACTTTCTGCTCCCAAAAATTTTGACCCTGGAGATTAACTTAGCCTCTTTGAAATTTATTTTTATTTGTCTGTGGAACTGTGAATATTAACATATAAAAAAAGGTTTCCTCGAATTAAAGCAGAATACTGCAGCGATGTTTTGTAAAAGTACGAAAAATAGCTGGTTTTAATTTGCTGTTATTTTGGGGAGACAATGGTATCCCATCCTTAACAGGAAGGGAGTACCCTAGATTTATCTATGCTATTTCCAAAAAGGAACAACAAAACTCAGATGGGCCATAAACGCTTACAAAATTTTATTACTAGATTATACACATGATGGAAATTGGTATAAGTCTGTTTTAGTATAAGTACACGGTCATGGATTTTGACTAAAGTGTCAGGTGAAAGACAAGAGGGAGAAAGAGAGGGAGAGAGAGAAAAAGAAAGAGAGGGAATGAAAGAGAGAAAGAGAAAAAAAGAGAAAGAGAAAAAAAGAGAAAGAGAGTGCACAGGGATTCAGCTGATAGAGTGAGCATCACCCAGGCTTTGTGGAGGCACCTTTTTAAATCTAAGTTTTCACCACCCTGGAGCTAAGTTTCTTACTTTCTATACAAATTAGTTATCATGGTCAGTTTGTTCTTCTAGACCTCTCTGAAAATAGGTCAGAGAGTTTGTGGGGGACTTTAGGAGTGTGGTCAGGGAATAAAGACTGCTGGGCTGGCCTCTGGCCAGCAGTCCCTGCCCTCCCCTCGCCTGGTTCCTGTACCTGCCCTGGACGTGCTGTTCTCCGCTCCAGGAGCCAGAACAAGGACAATTGTCCCAGGAAAGTGCTGCCCCACCTCTGCCTGGCCCCTCTTTCAGCCACATGCTGCTCTTACAGTGTGTTCTCACCAACAGCCCTTGCTTGGCTCCAGGATTATCAGTGTTTCAGACATGATTAACCCCTTATCTGCTGGGCTTCTGCAGGGGACTGTGCCATAGCTGCATTGCACGCAGCTCTTTCCGACGTGGTATTCTTTGTTTCTTCCTGGAATATGTAGTTTCCTTCTGGATTACACTTTTGTTATTTCATCTGATTGGTAATTATTTTAATTGTCTAGTTGCTTTTCTAGTAAAAGAGATATTAATTCTTAGCATAAGTGTGAAAATGTTCTTTCAACAGTTACACTAAAATAAAATGAGTGACAATTATTTTGCTGCTCTCTTATATCATTAACGCTGATATAATTCAGGAAAATTTGGTTTAGTAATAACTCCATTAAGACCTTGACGCAATTCTCTATCTGTTAGGGCAACATAAGGATAACACTGTAAGATTGTGTAGCTTCAATTCTTGTCAGATTGTCTGATTTATTCTTTCTGTCCACAAGTCTTGTATGACAGCAAGAAAATTAAAAAGAGGTGGGTGCTAAGATTGAAAAACAATAAAGAAAGAAAAAATCACATAGAATAGAATTTACCTATATTTTGTATCTGTACATGCATTAGCTGAATGGCTGGAATAGTGTTGCCAGTCAAAACTGAGCTCAGGGACCCTCTGCCTGTCTTTCGGAATGTTAAAACAAGTAAAATGTTCTTTCTTCTCTCCTGCAACCAATTTTTCAAAATCCTATAACAGTACAATTACCTCTGAGATTTCTCTCTCAGATTTGGCTGAAAATGGCTAAAAAGCTAAAAAATTTATTCTTGGAAATGAATGATGGACAATATAATCGCTGGAGTTTCATTTCCTTAGGTTTTATTTCTTAGCCTATTAGTCATTAAAAAAAATCACTAGAATTCCTTGTAGCAACTTATCTCTGGGTGATTACACCTTGCTCCTGTATTTTCCCTTTGTCCTGAGCTACTGGTAAAAGTGCTGTGTCAGATCCAGCTGTGGTGACCTAGAGAGTTTTCATTTCCTTCATTAGCGTCATAGGATCACAGGATTATTCTGGTTGGAAGGATCTCCAGGGGCTCTCCCAGTCTAACATTCTGCACAAAACACTAACATGGTAACAAAACTAGTCAAAACTAGTAAATCAGGTTACTTTAGCCAGACAGGTCTTACAGACCTTCAGCAACACAGACTGACCAACCTCTTGGGAATCTGTTCCACAGCGTGACTGTCCTCATGGCACAATATTTTCTCCTTATATCTAGTCTAAACCACTCATTTGCTTTTGTACCTCTTGTCTTTCATCCTCACACTGTGCACCCCCAAAGAACCTGATTGAAGCTCTTCAGTGAGCTCCTCACAGAAGGAGTGCCCCAGCTCCATGACTGGTCCTGCTTGGACCAGTCCCAGACTGCACGCAGTGTTCTGGATGTGGCCCAATGAGACCTGGGTGAGGAAGGGCAGTCTTTTCTCTCAGTCTGCTGCCTGTGCTGCTGCCAGTGCAGCCCAGGATATACTCGGTTGTTTTGGCCAACAAGGCACGCTGCTGGCTCATGCCCCATTTGCTGCACACAGGACCCCAGATCCCTTTTTGCAAAGCCACTTCCCAGCCAATCAGTTTCCAAACTATATTCTGGCAAGGTGTTCTTCCTTCATGGGTGCTGGACTTTGCATTTCTTGAATAATTTAATGGGGCTTCTGTTGGCTCAGCCCTATCTAGCTCCCTCTGAATGGGAGCTCTGTGACTAAGCATGTTGACTTTTCCACCTCTGATTTAACTGTGGTGGAAGGTGCAGGACTTTAGAACAACCATGTTGGAGTTGTTGGTAGATGAAAAATTAGATATGAGCAGGCAACAGGGACTTGCAGCCCAGAAACCAATAGCATCTTGGGCTGTAATGCATTTGCCCTCTGTGTCCTGGGGTTCAGCCTGGCTGGGGGAAAAGACTTGTAAGGTTTTGGTTCTGTGACAGTTCTTGACTTGCCCTTATCTACTTCTATGACTTCACTTTCTTCAACCATGCCTATAAGCATGAAGGGCAGGGGGATCCTGCTGGTCTTTCTCCTTTTTTACAGGTTCATTATATTTTGCAGATTTTCTGCAGTTTTATTCTTACTCTGATGTCATACTCATGAAGGAAATGCATAATGTTTATTTGGATGGTAGGGGGTACTGCATCTGGTGGAAAATCCTGGAAAGAAATCAGGACCTTCTAATATGAGTATTCTCCTTTTAAAACATCTGAAGTCTCATGCATTCATCAACAAGATTTCCTGCAGTCTCTCTCTAGAATCTGCTTGATATAAACCTCTGGAATATGTTAATAATCAAAGGTTATTGTTCTGTGGTCCTGCAGTGTCTATCCATCTTCTCTAGGAAAGGACTTGAATTTCTTGAACTTCTAAAGATTTAAAAAATTTCAGAAAACCAAGCACCTGCTTCTCAACAAACCAGAAACTATGAATATCATTTCTATCTGTGCAGACTTTCAGAAATGTCTTCTAAGTCTTATACTTCATCATTTTACTCACAGTGTTTCTTTCAAACATTCAAACTCTTTACTGTCAGTTCTAGTTAATAAAATTCTAAAAGTGATAATGTTTGATTTTCCTTTATCACTATCAGACAAAGAGCTTCCTTCCACCATTTTTATTTGCTATTATTGTAAAGTGCTGTGTCTGGCTGCCAAACTGTTTTTCCTGGCCATAAATTTGCCTTCCAAATTTTAACGTGTTGCTATAGTTTGAATCTTCTGTAAATTTATCTTTGTGTGTGTACTTGCATACGTGTATGAAAATGCTTTTAGCTGCTCCATTCTAATTTTGCCCTCAGATTGAGACACATTGCAGTTGTATTTGGAAGGGTAAAGAAACTTAATCTTTATAAGGCTTTATGGTCCAGATTTTATTGACCAGTGCAGCACTTTTATTCTGCAGAACTGGAAGTTTAGTGATTTTAGGTAAAAACGCCTAGTTTTGCATAGTTCTTGGCTGCCATAAAGCTTAGCTTTCTAAGTCGTTTTGCCAGCTTAGTCTGGAGATGTAGGGCTTTAGAGCACTCATCTTTTGACTGGTGTATCAGGCACATTATTCATTCAGTTCAGATCAGAACTTTTGACGCTGATGTTTAATACCAACCTAAGAAAGGAGTTGGCTTGTACCACTTCCTTGCCACGAGGGGGAGTTTTCTTTTTCCCTGTTCCCTTTTCTCTCCTGCAGTGATCATAACTGCTTAAACTGAATTTTTGCTTGTGTTCTGATAATGTTATTATGAGTGGGATACTCACACATGCCCAGAAATGCACGCATGAGAGGTGTCAGATCCCATGAGTTCATCAGGATGTATCTCGTGATAGTCTTACGTCTTTTGAGAAAGAAATCAAATGGACTAAGAAGTGATATGGTAATGTGAAATTGAATTTTCTACGAACAAAATGAGAGAATATGCTGAAGAAAAAAATAGGCTATCGATAGTTGTATGTTTTGCCTGTTAGCATAGCTAAAGAAAAGCAAAATATAAGGAGAATGTAGCTGAGAATATTCTAAGTATTCTTTAAAAAGACATAAAATCAATAATTTGTAACATATATTCCCAATAGTAGAAATAAATGCCTCTGTTTCCATTCTCAGAGAAAAGAAGAAAAAAACAACAATGTAAGCTCAGTTTCAATAGCTGTTTAGAAGCAAGCACATTTTAAAGATTTCTGATTTCTAGGATTCATATATTTAGCATTTATTCAGTAGCTGTTCCAAATTTCATCCATCACCCCAGAATTGTATGCCAAAATTAGGTTCATTTAATGTTTTCAACATGATAAAATTGTCACCTTGATTTTTAAAAGGGATGTCTGGAAATGCTGACAAAAATAGTAAATCTCAACTTCCAGAATCATTGTTGTGTTCTAAAGCAGTAAAAAGTCTAAACTTGTTAACTCAGGAAAATTAATGGTTTAGGTATGTAGTCTGGAAAAACTGTTTAACTATTAATCTTTTGTTTCAAATGGTTTTTTAATGTTTTTAATCTTAAAATTTTAATCTTTTGTGGAAATATCTATTAACATGCTTCAGTGTTTAATATAGACTGCCTATATTATTATAGCATATTAAATGCAGTAACTGGGATTGCTTTCCATGTAGAACTAAAAAATAATCAGTCAAATTAATTTGCAGGTTTTACTACATAACAGAATTTTCTAAAAGTCATCAAGAAATTTGTTGACTATTTTGGGTTTTCTGCCCTTTTGTAAGGTTGTGCATATTATGTCTTCTTTAATGGCAGACATTCTGCAATTAAAACTTGAATTTGTAGCACCACTCAAGACACGTTGCTTTGCCGTGATCCATGAGATTCTTTCCTGATTACTCTCTGGCAAAACCTTCAGAAGTGTTTTCTGGCTGTGCACAAGACACTTCTACTGAGATGTCATATGGTTAATGATGACATGCAAAGAGATCATAAGAAGTAATAGAAACTGTCTTACTTATTAAATAGTTCCTAATTCCATATCTAGTCCTCTCAGCCTCTTATTTAGTTTCCTTGACAAATCTGGCTAAATCAAATCAAAACACCCTAAAACATTATATTATTGTCAGTTCATAAATAAGACAGGCAGAGCTGTGATATTCAGAGGCTTTTTAAAGATTAGATACAAATATTCTAATTTGCCAGGAAGGGAACCTAAATTCCATCCTAGCACTCTACCCACAGGAGCGCTTCCCCCAAGTACCACCTTTGTGAACATAAGGGAGGACTGAAGTGAGGAGCTGTGACAGATGTTAGAAATAACAAAGTGTTTGGAAAATATTTGTCCTTTTTCTGGGATTTTTTTAACCCTGTTTATTTTTATCTCCTTTTTTTCCCTCCCTGCTCTCCCCTGGGCTCTGCACCCATGGGGCCGGGGCTGCCTGGTGGCTTTGCCATATTCCCAGCTATGCAGGACTGACTAATATGAAAAGTGCTTTTTTCCATCTTTCCAGCATATTTTTTCCTTCCTGTCAGGATAAAAAATGCCCTCTGACTGGCTGGAAACCAAGATGAAACGTAAATCTGGGGAATCACTGAGTTGTTCTTTTCCACTCAGGTTCACAACCTTTGATGTAACACAAAAGTGTGGTGCAGACACCTACTGTTCTATGGATCTTTTTCTCTGGACTTTTTAAGGCTCTTCCATAATTAGTGACTTATTTCTGTTGTCCCCTCTGATTTCAGTGTAGAAATGGTGGGATTAGGAATTTACCATGGAAGCTTTTATATCACGGAAAAAGTATTTCTGGTTTTCCTAAACAGATGAAAGATCGGCTAATATCTTACAATGAATATTGATTTTAAAACCCACTATGCTAATCAAATCAAATCAAATCACATCAATAATATAATCAAGCAAGACAATGAAGTTAAAAACCAAAAAGGTCTGAACCCCAGGTTCAAATATTTTAATTATGATTGTTTAAGCTTTTTTTTTCTTTTTTCTTTTTTACTACACACTACTGTGTGCCTTGTCTGTGTGTATAGCATTTGACAATGTCGTAGATGAGTGAAAAATCAGAAGGCATAGAAATACTTAACAGAATAATGCTGTATTTTCATATTGTCAGGGTGATTAATGACAACCACTGTAGTTTGCCAGTAAAGGCAAAGGAGAAAATGTTGCTGCCTTTCTGAACTGATAATCTTTAGTGTACACTGTGGGAGACTGCAAGCCCAGAAATAAATTCCTCTAATAACCATGAGTGTCCCTGTCCCTGCAGGGCACTAAACAGACCAACGATTCTCTTCACTGTCTTTAAATCCTCTGGCACAACAGCAATGCCAGTTCGAGTGCATCTCTCTTCTCCCATTTGGATGCACAGTCCTTTGGTCAGTTCCCCAAGTCTTCCTGCATCCTGTAAAGCACCATCCTCTTCCACATGCTGTGGCAGGACGGAGCTAATTTATTTCCAAGGTGTCTGCATGGGAAGCAGCCATGGAACAGGGTGATCCTAGCAACCACTGAGCTGCTCACGATTGGGGTTTTGGCATCACTTCTCCAATCAGTTCTGAAGAGGCAATTGCATTTGTAAACAATATCTGTGCACTCTGTTCCATTGTAAAACTGAGAGGGCAATTATCCACATCAGACAAAGAGAAGGGGAGCTGTAGTTTGATGGCATGTAGGTACAAGGCTTCTGTAACCACCCATCCTCTGCCTCCTAATGCTGACTCTTTCATGGCACTGTAAGTCAGAAGCAGCTCCACTGCTTTCAGTGGGTTTGCACTCCTATAAGAAAGGAAGAAGCAGAAAAAGAGCACTAGAATTCAGGACTCTTGAAAGAGGTAGAAATCATTCTGCAGCAAGGTTTTGTTTCAGCTTGTGGTCCATGGAGCACTAATGCACAAATATACAGTCATCATTTATAGAAAGAGACTTTGCAGTCAGCTTTGAGTCTCCAAGTCAATTCCCACCTGGATTTGCTGTTTTTATTAAACTCTTTTTCAGACTTGTCATCTAATGCTGTAGTTGATAGTAGCAGAAGCTACAGGTGCTTAGTTTTTGAAATCAGGTCCATGACATTCAGTGCAGGCAAGATGCAGCATCTTGCCTGGTGAAAGGAAATAGGACCTAATCACAGTTGCCATATCCTTTTTCTTCACCAACTCAGGTTATTTCAGTAAGTGCTGCTGTTAACTCAATGATCCTCCAAAGTATCCTCTAAAGTATCAGTATTCCTCTAAAGCAGGGACGACAGTGACATCATAAAATAGTATGGGAGATCAGACAGCCACAGAAGCTGAGCTGGGCAGCACCACAGCCCTCCTGGCCCTGGAACAGTGGAAGCTGTGGGAGAGATAAACTCAAGGGAAGAACAAGAAGTGCAGACACCCCTCCGGCCACTCTGACAAGAGCACTCTGACAAGAGAGGGTGCAACAAGGACATCGCTGGTGCAAGAGAATGTAACAGAAAAGATTCTGTTGCTAAAGGAACAGGGGCAAAGGGCTCCGAGTGGAAAACTTTGCACAGAAGTTAAAGAACTATAAATAATGGTGATGAGTGTAATAAAGTGATTTTTGCTTGCACAGCATGGTCTGTGCCTTCACTCACTGCAAATGGAAAGGTAGGATACATAGCATTGAGAATGCCTGCTAGAAATGTTGAAACAGTAGTGTAGAACGTGCTTGCCATGATCTGAACATTGCAGAACGTGTTAAGGCAGGGCAGAAATGATAAATCAGCATTTAAAGTCATTCAGGGATACCTCAGTGAACTGCCTTTGAGCTCCCTGTGTACTTAGAAAGAAAATAGGTGAGAGTGAAGCTGAGAATGGAATTCTTGATTCAGCTCGCCCTTTGTGCTGGCATAACTGGGAGCTCTGGGAGTGTGCTTTGTGTAGCCTCCTCACTCTCCAAGATTCTGATAGAGACAGAGGAGGAGCACACTTTTTGTGAATGTCATCACGGTTGAATTCTAAGCTGTGTAGGCTTCTGTGGTCTTGAATATGATATGTCCATGAATAGAGTAGGAGAAGGTCGTATTGGAAAGAAACTAAAAAGGTCTGTGAACAACTTGTAGTTTTCTAGGACTTATCAGTAGCTAAGATTTTCATATTGTGTAAAATTTCCAACTTTGATTAAAGTTCATGGAATGGTTATTCTCTGCCTTAACTCTGAATTGTCTGGTCACTAAACAGTGAATTACAGAGCAGAAATTTTAAAAAGCTTCTGTTTTAACTCTCGAAAATTTTCCCTCTCTCTTTTATTTGTAACTTCAAAACAACAATGCTGTCTTTCCCAAGACAGCCAGGCAGCTAAGCTCATCTGTTCCTCCATTTACATTTTCTCTTTTTTTTTTTAAACTTTCATTTTTATGACCTGTGTAAATCCTGAGATGCAATTAGGGTTCCTCATCAGTTGGGCTAAATGACAGCAGGTTGCTTGCTTAGCACTTTCAAAGGGTGCCAAGCTAAGATGCTCCAGGTTCCTTACCTGTTAACAGAGAAGGAAAGGCAATAGGCAATGGGGATAACTTTCTTATGCACTGCCTTGGTTCTAGGTAAAGAGAAGAATTAGTAAATAATGCACCACCATCATGAATGCATAGTTATTTTCCATATTTGGTATTTCTAAAACTGTCCAGCAGTATTCTTTCTGCTGCTGTCAGCAGTGTCTGTAAAGGAGACTTTCTGTACAAATTCAGCAAATAATCTAGTGAGCTAAACCTCACCCCCAGGTCAATGGCTGCTCAGCCTAGCCATATGTTTGCTATAGGAGAGAAGGATGAAGTGCAGCTTCTCATTCCCCAAACAAGGAGATGAGAATGAGGGTCTAGTGACAGTTTTCAGACTCCTGAAATCAGCAGCCATGAAATGGAGCAGAGTGACCCATCTCAGCTTACACTTGGCACTCAGGAGCTCCTCATCCCCTACAACAGAAATCTGCTGATCTCTTGTTTCTCATTTGTGAAATTGTTAGTGCCATGATTTGATAGTGGCATCCTTTGGGGTTTATGGACTTACAGCACTGGAATACAGTCCACAGGAATATACACTGACACTGTATATTCCTGTGGTCTCATGCTCAGTGGAGTTTATGATGACAGTAGTAGAATCACAGAATGTTGAATCCAACTCCTGACCCTGTGCTAGGCACACCAAGAATCTCAAAAGCATTGTTCAAATGCTTCCTGAACTCCATCACTCTTGGTGCTGTGGCCACTTCCCCTGGGCAGCCTGTTCCTGTGGTCAGCCACCCTCTGGGTGAAGAACCTTTTCCTGACATCCAGCCTAAACAACTTTCCCAAACCTCCATCTGCTACCCAGTTACACAGCCTCTGGTCACACTGGCTTCCTGGTGAGTGGTGGAGGCTGTGGCCATCAGCCCCTGCAGATGGGTTGTTTTTTGTGCAAGAAGAGGTGTGAGGCTGTGCAGTGTCTGTACACCCTGGAAGGGATCCAGCACCCAGCCGGGTCAGCCTTGACAGTGCTAAACAGGCTTAACCTTGCACTCCATCTGCACAAAGCTTTTGCAGTTAGGCTTGAATGTGGGAAATGGACTTGTAGAGAGTTCTCAAAGCCTGACAGAAGGCTCACATAATTTTGTGAATCTGTATGCAAATTTTGAGATAAAAAATGTGGACTTAGAAATGCCATGGAATAGGATGGACATTGTTGAGAGAGAAATGGAACTGGAAACAAGTTTCAAATGATGGCCTTGCAAATAAGACTAGATACTTTGGAGAAATAGAACAATGAAAGATGCATTGTAGTAGGACCCACGAGGGGTAATTTGAGGTGATTGGCTTTAAGGCACTAGCAGCATTGTGTGGTAAAAGCTGATAGGCCAAAAAACGCTTATAATGTATTTTAATTAGGAAATAGTTTGGCTTCTGACTGTCATGGCGTGAATTGTAGCATCTGTGCTGTCTCACCCTTCACATGAAACTGAAAATGGAGTAAAAGTTTTTAAAACGCCTCTCAGTTGCCCCATCCCTGGGTCAGAAGAAGGTATAATCTGACACCTGACATTAGTACTGTTTGAGGAGAGAAAGGCAGATTACTGCCCCAGAGTGGCGCACAGATTCTGAGCAGCAAGTCTGAATTTTAGTCCTGGGCTTTTACTGCATCACCGTTTTTTCCCCTTAGTAGTAGAAAGCACGAAAAATCTTGGCTACAGTGATGTGATAATCCTTGAATTTGAACATCTTCCCTAGTCAGCATTTTTGTATTTGAAGTATCTTTTGAAATGTAAATTAAGCATGAAGTCATCAGTGTGTACCAGGCAAAGAGAGAAAAATTGAAATAAAGCCTTTATATACATACATAAATACAGAAAAGTATATATAAATTGCAAACACTAAGTTATATTTTCTATGGAGGTGGCTGTTGAATTAACTTGCTATTAGAAAAAAAAGTATTTGAAGTTACACAGAAGATATTAAGAAGATTTTACTTCTGACAATGAAGAATCTAACAATTAGGATTAAATACAATTTTAAGGGATTCTCATTTTAATGCTCTTGATATTATAAGTAATACAAATGGTGTGTTGTGTGTGATTTCACTGGTGTGCAGCTCCTTCTGTCATCTGGTTTTCTACTGAGACATATTTATAGTAAGTAGAATAAATTAATTACAGAACCTTGTAATACAAGGATGTAATTCCATCTAGTAAAAACCCCTGAAGTGGAACCTTGAGATGTTTGCTATGTAAGGGAAGCAAAGCATAGGTAAGTAGACTTTGCTGGTGTGTCAAAGCTTTTCCCTAGGGGTAATGTCCAAAAATAAGAAAGATTGTTTTACTCTTCAACAGCTTGTTTTACTGAGGTTTTTTTGGCTAGCACAGAAAGGAGTAAGATTCCTTCTACCTTTCATCTCCTTCCTTTGCTTCTGTGTGCATATGTCTCCAAATGAGCAGCATGCTTTCTTCCACGCTAATTTCAAGCAAGCTAAATACCTGGCTTGGCTATTTTTTTTAAGTAGGTAGAGCCCTAAGTTTTGAATTTTAAACACGTTTTTAAAAAAATCTCCATGTACTTATTTGATCTTGTACTGTTAAAGGAACAACAGAAGTAAGATTTCTCAAAAAAATATTAGGAATGGGTGTGAGTGCAGTATTTTTATCTGTATTTACAGAGCACAAAGTGCTTAGTCAGCTGTTTTTTCTGCAGTTAAGCTCCACTTTCATGATAATTTCAGCCCATTCTGAACTGCAGAAGCCCTGTCAGGGTCAGTATGGTTCCTTGCTGCTGCTGGAATGTTCCTGTGACAGCCACCAGATTCACCTGGGACTGAACAAGACATAATCAGGGTCCAGAGAACTAAAAAAATACCACAGCTTGATGGAAAACAACTGTTCTTCCCTAGTTAAAGACTTAGCATGTCCTCTCCCATGGTGATTTGGGAGAAATTAGTTGGATGAGAATGCTGTATTGATTCCCCAGGAGCTGGCAGAGGACTGGGAGCCTTTTTGAAACTACTCTAGGGGTTCTTTTTTTGAGAAATCAAGTTGGCTGTCATCTGGTAAATGGAACTGTGTAGCCCTCCCCCTTTCAGAAAGAGAAAGTTGCTTAAGCTTTAAGAGCTTTGCTGTCATTGCTTTATCCTCCAGGCACCATCACTTTGTGTCTCCTAGCTACAGGAGGAAGGGGATGAAGGATCTGTGGAGAACCACGTGCAGAAGCATCCTTTGCAGTTAGCTTGTTACTCTGGCAAGCCAGGAGGGATTTTCAAGACTTTCTGTAGTGCAGGAGACAAAGCACTGGGAATCTCAAAATCTTTTTGTGAAAATATGAATCAGTGCTTTTTTCTACTGATAAAAAAAAATTAAAAATTCGTATCCTGGAACTGCAGTTCTGCAAGTTCTAAGCAAAATGGAATGATAACTTGAAATTATTGGTTATTTTTCCAAGCAGTGTAAGAAATGGAAATGATTCTCTTGCAGCTGTGGTGGGTCATGGGCCATGACTGGGACTGGAGTGTCAGGTTTGTCTTCCAGGGGGACGATGCCATTTCTTTTTGGTTCCTGCCCAAATTGCCATTTCTCTCTAACTTATGTATCTGGCAAGCAGATCTGAAGAGTTGGAGGAAAAAATGAGTTGCTTGGCTGGAAATCCCTGAGGTGCCAGCCACAAGGTAAGGTGGGAAATACAATTAATAAGGGCAGGGAATTAAAGCCTCTTAAGTCCCTGTTGAGAACCTGCACTTCATATTTGTGCCTGATTTCTCTTAAGAACAACTCATTTTTTCCTGTTAAAACTGAGTTGTTCATTGTGCTAAATATTAATAGTCATAGAAGACATACTTCCTTCTAACAAAGGATCAGTATTGAAAAAGAAAAATTAATCCAGCAAAAACTTTCCCCTGCCCCTTCTTATCTTATGTACTGTTCAGTCTTCCTCCAGATTCTTACCTGCTTCAATTTTCTATTTGTAAATTTAGTGAAACAATAACTGTTGTCACAGTCCAAAATATAGCTATTTATTTTGCTTTGAGAAAAAGTGCAAACCTGCTTGGAATATTTATTTCCAAATGCCAACTCCTTGATTTTATGGGCAATTTAAAACATCTACATTAAGTTCAACATAAGCCTGTGTTACATAACAATTAAAATTCTCATTGTGACTCCTGGACAGTTTTCCTAGAAAGAGTTCTCAGGGGTTTTTTATGACACAAAAAATTCTGTAGCTCCCAGAGGCTGCAGTTGCAGAAAGAAATAGGCCAAATGTACACAATTCAAAAAATTTTCTGTACTTCATGTCTCATAGTGCCTGATTTATGTTTTTGTATGACACAGTGGGGTGATAAAGACCCTAATAATCTTATTGCTGTAAACATGCCTATGAAGTCTTTATGTGCCAATTTACATGACTGTGTGTGCATCTTTAAAAGATGGGCAGCTCCATCAGGAAAAGATTTGTAGCTGTGAATCTTCATACCAAAGTGGGTCTCTCTATCAAAATATGAGTTACAAAAGGTTCGCTTCATGAAATACACAACATGAATATTCTGCAGTGCTTTGTGCTTCACTTTTCTTTGTCTAGTTTATCTAGAGAGAAGTAAAATGTGCCTTATTAAATAGCTAGGTCACAGTAGCAGTGGCAAAATATGGACATTTTAATCAAGCCTGTTTTAATATACCTGACAGTTCAATTAACAGGTATTAACTAAAAATATCTCTAGCGGGACACTTAATAACTAAAAGTTAATTGTAACTGCTTTGAAATCTCATCTTTTTCTCTTCATATTTTTTTTATGCCTAAAACCTAACTATAGTTCTTTGGGATCATAATTGCCCATTGTTCTGCAAGAAAGTAAAAGTTATTGTACTCAAATCAGAGGAGAATGGAACATGTTAATTATATTATTAAACAGAGCTCTAATATCTCAATATAAACCTTAAATGAATGAGTAAACAAATATAATATTGTTATGACTAATTTAAAGACTGGTAATCTAAATACACATATATTCTACTAATTATTTTCTTTACTGAGAGTGGATAAAGATTGTTAATGTATCAGTTTTAAATTAAGCTTATTTTAAGTTCCATTTCAGAGCTTTTATTCTGTCACTAACCCTTACTGTCCCGTGGGACTGACATATGGACTATATGAAAGATCAGAGCCTCCAAGATATGTGAGCTTCTTGTCTCTGATAAGCAGGCTGTGTCTGTTCAGCTTCAATTGATTCTTGCTGTATTGCTGTATCCCCAAAGACTGGATTTCTGGTTAACTTCTGTGTTCTAAAACAAAACAAAACAAAACAAAACAAATGGTGTTTGAGGTAAAAGATAACTGAAGACAGAAACTGCGTCAAACTTACCTGTTACAGTCTTAATCTGCATAACCTTAGAGTCTGTTTCATTTATATTCTGCATTTTTTTCCTCCTGATTACTGAAGAATAGGATGTGCAATGAAGACTTTCCACTGCCCAGAAAGATTTATGAAGGCCTTTGCAGTGGTAGCTGACCACGTAACATTGTACAAAGCTGGCCTCTAGCATCTTCTCAGCAACAATTTCTTTGAACTTATAGCTTGAACGACTTTCACATATATTTTTTTCTTTGAGATCAGTAATGAACAGGCAGGATGATGTGTTTGGGATTCTTTACTAGACTCAGAATCACAGAATATCCTGAGTTGAAAGGGACCCACAGGGATCACTGAGTCCAACTCCTGGCCCTGCACAGGGCAGTTCCAGAGTCACACCCTGTGCCTGGAGTTGTGCAAACCCTCCTGGAGCTCTGTCGGGTTGGTACTCTGCCCACTGCTCTGGAGAGCCTGTTCCAGTGCCCAACCACCCTCTGGGGAAAGAACCTTTCCTGATTTCCACCCTACACCTCCCTGTACTGGACAGCCACAGTTTATGCTTCTGAGAGTTACCTCCACGACTCGTAATTTTTTTCTGGAACTTATTCCATACAGTCATTAGAAACTTTCCTAACTGAGTTGGATCAAGAGATAGAATAAGACTCATTCTCTGCAGCATGCCAGTCTAGATATAGTAACTTTCTGATACTGGCCTTTGCAGGCATTTGTACATTGTTTAAATTCTCCTTATTACAATCATATGCATTAGCCAAAATGTCTTTTGCTACTTATTCATGAAGAACTTGTAGCTTGATATATTTTACTTGACAGTGTTGAAGGTCCTTTTTTATTCACAACACTAATATATATATCATGAACTTGTTTTTTTGTAAATTAGCATATATAATTAGGGTATCTATATATAGAGAGAATATATATTTGTATATATACACGTTTACTTATATAAAACCCCTCATAAACGTGCCACTTTTTTTTTTCTTTTAGGCTTTAGGTAGTACTAATTGCCATTGTTACAGTAACATTTACCATTCAGCTCCTTTTCCACAAAATGCATTGTCTTTTTCTTAGTTATCCTGCACATTGCAAAAATTTTTTATCACAGTAAATCATTATTCACAGAAGTCAAATGTAAAAAACAAGTTTTCAAATGCCACTACTGTGAAAATACTTATTAATTCTAATGATACTGGAAAATATACTGAGTATAGTCGATTCTTTTTGTTTTTCTATTGTACCAACAGGTGTAAGAATTATTTAAGATGTTTTTGTTAAACACAGGAAAGATACTGTAAAGTATTTAACTAGGCTCTTTATGACTTACAAGTATTTTCTCTTTGATAACAGTATGATGAACACTTTCCTCTACCAATACAGTTTTATCTGCTTTTCCATTCTTTAAGTCATGTTAGTCATCAACATTTTAGTTTCAGAAAAACAGGGCTGTTTACTGTATGCTACTCTTACAATAAGACCTGGTAACTGTTACTTGGGCCTAGGTTTCTCGTCTCAAATGAATTTTCCAAATTAAAGTGAAAAGGATTTAAATGAAATTTTATTGTAAACTTAAAAAATAAACAAAGAAACAAAAAACCCCTCAACAATCACTTTTTAGAAAGATTTTTAACTGACTGAAAAGCTGTAAAAGACCAAAAATCCCTCGTGCCAATACAGGCATCAGTACTTTAAGAAGATAATGCTAAGTGCTCTGTTATTACTATGATTTTCAGTGAAACAAGGACGTCTAATTTTCCAGTATATATTTCTGTACACATCTACCACACCTTAAACAGGATAAATAACATCTTTCAGGCTCAGGGAGTGAACAGCCAGCATTAACTGGTATCATCAGCTTTCTGTTATTCTTCCTGCTCTAAAGCCACCATTGCAGGAGGATTTCAAGATAGGCAGTGGAAACATAAAATTGAACAGGGCGTTTTTGGAGGATAAAACATGTTATTACAGGTTGAACTCAGAACTCTGTCGTTGGAAATCATGGGATTTAGGCACTTCAGAGTAATTACAGGGGACTGCTGAGGGGACGTCCTGTAATATATACCTGGCACTACACATCCTCTTATGCCCCAAATTCACTGAAATCAATTTTTTATTTATGAATTATGATGGAAATTTGAGGCATTTCTGAGAACTGATTTCCCCCAGTTGGATATGATTTTCCAGCTCTCTATAAATCTGGGTCTTGCACTTGTCTCTGTGTCCAGGCTGTGGAAAATATCACTGAGCCTTGTCCCAGACAGGATCTGAGCTGCAGCAGAACCAGGGAAGCAAAATGGTGGATTTCACCACCACTGCTGGATTTCACTGGTATTGATTAGAATCTGTCCACGAGTGTTTTGTTTGGGTTGGGATCAGCTGCTCACTGAGCTCTGTCTCACACCAAAGAGTGCTCTGCATTTAGTTTTCAGATGAAACCCAGGTGGAAGAGTGTTGCTGTGAGCCTTGCTCGAAAAGACACACGGAGCCAAGAGTTTGGGAGAGCAGAGGCAGCAGGGAGAATCTCTGCCTTGTTTATTACTTTCTATTATATACTTCTAGCAAGGTGACCATGGATTGGAGAGTGGTATTCCCACCTCTCCACCACGTTGGTCAAGGGGACTGTCACACAGTCTTGTTTGTCCCAGCATGAAATGTGAAAACAATGGCAATGTTTATAGAACACAACTGGTGTTTACATGAAAGGAGTGTGAGAAGGTGCAAACCTTCTACTTTAATATGAATGCTCAGCAAACTAGGAAAATCTCATGGCAACATCAGAGGCTCTCTCCAGGAGCCTGTCCCCTGTCCTCCAGGAGTTAATGGACATTGATCCATTGTGGATGTGGATGATGGGGATGTGGGTGTAGCTGGGCAGTCCAGGCAGCCTCACAGCCCTTGGAAGGACATTTGTGCTCTGTGCTGGCTGTCCCACCTCCCAGCCACCATCCTGCAGCCACAGGAACTGGGACAGTGAAGGGCAGGGGGAATGCTTGCCCAGTGTGTTGTACAAACCCAGCACACAGGACATCTGAGGCTTCCACCTCTGGAGAGCTCCAGAAGGGATGTTTGGCAGTGACAAGGCACAGCAAGGTTGGGGCGAGGTGCTGCAAGCAGGGACATCTCCCAAAGTTCCTACAATATCTGTAAGGAGAGCAAAGCTGGCCCTGGCTGCTGTAGACAGGCTAACAGAGAAAGGTCTGAGTGTCAGAATGGCCCTGAAGGCCTGGGCAGAAAGCCCAGCTGAGGTTTCTCACAGTCATTCCTCCCTAAAGGCCATGACAGCTTGTGCTGCTGTGCCACATCAGAACCGGCCTCAGGCAGGTCAGAGCCCCTGGGGAAAGGAGGAGAGCATCACCCTGATAGTCAGGAGTTAATGTGGTTTTTCACCCATATTTAATCTTATCAGAGGGATGCCAGCACAGGGTGGGTAATGCTCACACGCTGCAGTGTCCTGGCTGCAAGTGCAGTGTGCACTGTCACCTTTGTGGGGATGAAATGTGAAATGTGCCCTTCACATGCAGGCAGAAATACTGGCTTGGATTTCTATAAAATTGAGCCACTGTTTGCTCCATGTAAAATTTTTGCTTTGGAGTTTCTTTATCATGCTTTTGATGGCTACACTTCAGAAAGTTATGAAATTTGTGGTTTTATTAACAATTACATGGATATTTTTAACGTAGAAGAGAGTTGCAAAATATGCTGCTCTTTCACCTAGGTCACATTTAATCAAGCATTTCTTTATTTTCCCTAGGGAAAAGTTGTTACCTACACTTAATCCAGGTGTTGAGGAAAAGTTCTCTAAAATACGTGATTGCATCTCTGTTCTGATGAAGGAAAACTTTGGTAGAAATAAATAATTGGAATTTTGAAGTTCATATAATTAATAAATAATTTTAGTTAGTGTAGAAGAAAAATGTTTTATAAATTATATGGCATGTTTTTATTTAAACTATTGATGCACAGCATCCATTAGAATCCAATGCATTTTCTGTATAATTATTATTTGTAAGTGGTTATTAAGTTTATTGCTCCCTCACGTACAATAAAAATGGATTTGTATATGTCTAAAAACCAGCACTGACTGACATGACCTTGCTTTTTCTTAGCCAATTTAGTTGTCATTTCCTTTGATAGAGATGGACACTGAATGGTATGATATCAGTAACTAGGGCAAGAAGAATAATACAATCAATACAATTCAAGATATCAAAATATTTATAATGTATTTGTAATGTAGAATGTTTTTAATTTATGTCATGCTGCAGAACCTACTTTCTAGGAAGAGGAGAGAAATTAAATTTTGAATTGACAGATGGTATTGCTATGGTTGTTTTGGTTGCAGTTCACTATTTTTTTGGTAGTTTGGTAGTTTATGGGTGGAAGACAAGCTGCAAAGGTGTGAATAGAATATGTAGAGCTAAATGTTGTCCCAGAATGGACCCACAGCAGAACCTGAGATCAAGATCAAGATATAGCAGTGTCTAAAATGAGATAATCACTTTGAGTCCAAATGCAGAGAGGATATAGAAATTAAATATAAATAAGAACCCACATGAATTCTGGGAAGTCAAATGAAAACATCAAAACCTCTGAAAATGGCTTAGCTCTTTCTTTAAGCAATTTAATTGTAGAATTTGCTTGACAAAAACAAGTTTTCTTATTTTGTTATCAGTAAGAATGGCCTTAGCCATTCTAAAGTTAATGCTCTCACATTCTAATGCATAATTGTTTATACTACTTTGATGTTTTGTGTGTTTTTTACAAGGTGCTAACTATGCTGAATCAAGCTGACAAAACTGCAGAATTTGTGGGTTAATATTAGCATAATCCTACAATACGATGTTTAGCAATGGTACAGAAATGAAGTTTGCAGAATGTTTTTCCCTGTATGAAGAACAAAACGCATGTTTCTTACAATAACAATTTCTATTACATAAATCATGTCTTTCAGGAATTTGTATAAATAATAATGTTCTTTTTCTTATGGGTAAATTGATTGTGAAATTTAACTAAACCAGAATTTATCACAAGAGCGAGTTTCATAATTTATCAAGGATTGTTATCAAAATATCTAGGAATTAATATCAAAACACAGATGCAAAATTAAGATTTGGTTTGCAGGAACAAACCAATAGCGCTTTGTACCCTGTCCTATGTTTGTGTCTTTTAATTTTATTTTCTACATGATTTTTTTTAGGTAAAATTAATTTTTTCCTAGTAACTCTGAATAAGGTAGTTATAAAATAACACAAAAACATGTTATAATGTGCCTTTTAATTATTATTTGACTAATTTTGAACAATAAAATATGATAACCATGATAAATTATCACGGTCATTTTAATAAATAAGTGAGATTAGTGACTGCAATATTTAATCAGGTCAATAGTCTGCTTATATTTTCTACTAAAAATGAAAAATCATCAGTAAAATGAAAGATTATCTGTATTCCCTCATAGTAATGTCATTTTGTGTTGTGAATTAAACTCCTTAACATTCAAATAATTGTATAGTTTGCCCATACAGAACCAGATTATCTCCTAGAGAAATAATTGAGCATCTTTGTTTTTATCCTTTAAGAACAACCTAAAATCTATTATAATCCTGTAAAGGAGGATTATTAAACTGAACAACAGTAGCACATTTAATGATGATCTTCTAACAAATCATTCTGGCTAATCTCTGATTAGTGATTACATTTCCACACCAATCTAACACGTAAGATAACTGAATTTCGTAAAATGCAGGCTATCTGCAAACCCCCTTTTAATCTGTTTTATAATCTGTCTTAATTTAATTTCTTTAGTATTTGGCAGTGGCCAAGTCAAACATTTTTTGAAGCAGAAGATCAATCAGTCACTGTAGACAAAAACAGGTCAGATCTTCCCAAAGTGCTGGAAGTACTTATCTGGTCTTTTTGGTGAACTGTAGACTTGTAGACATGGTAGCAATATTTTTCATCCTTATTTATTGTTCAAAACCCTATTTTTTTATGTTCTTTTTTTTTTTTTTTAATCATCCTTTTATTTCAGGACTTTTAAATTTTTTTTGCATATTTATCGTTACAAAATACTCAAAGTGAAACATAGGAAAAAGGTTTTGTTAAAGAGTTCCTTTGCACAGTGCAAGTGGAAATTCACTTGAAGACCACTGCATTTTCTTGAAAAGGATTTTCAAATTGATAAAACACTGATTTGTGGTGCATTTGTTTAGTGATAATTTCACTTCAGAGGTACTGCCATATTGCTGTTTGGTATAACTGTTATAAATGCTAATATATTATACCACCAATATTATACTGATATTAACCTGAGACATCCAACATTATTCTCTTTATTTTTTTTTTCTGTGGTCAATAAATAAAGTATAAACAGGTTGTTATTTCCTCTCCTTTTATACTTGCAGACGGTTTGACAAATCTTTGGAGAAGTGGCAGATTTTTCATTCTGACATGAAGAGATTTAATCATTGGCTAAGTGAAACTGAAGAGAAGCTGTCAAGAGCACAGATAGAGGCTGGAGACGTGGGGCTTGTGAAAACCAAGCAATTTATCCAGGTATGATTTGATTAGCCTATATCCTGTTTTTCTGTAGGGTTTAAGAAATTTTCAGGTCTGGGTAATCTCTGCAGTTTTGCAGTTCATTTAAGGAGGATTTCTAGTGGACAGTGAAAATTTTGTTCAGACATGTCTGTTGTGTGCTTAACTAAGAATTTTCACTAGCTTGTGATAAATAAGATAAAATTTTAAAGGAAATAAGATATGGGATGACATGGTGTATTGTAGTACTTTCATAGTTACATATTTCTGTGGTCTTTAATTCAAGTGCTCGTAAATTTCTATTTGGTATTTACGACCAGCGGGAGTATCAGACTTACCTTTAAATTCTTGTGGAAGAAAAGTGATTAGCCATTGAGCTGTACAAGAAATATTCCGTGAATGATGTCTTGCAAGTATTGCTTATTTTGCCTGTTTCATGTTTTAATCAAAGAACCTGGAGGATGCTTTCATTTGTGAAATGCAGTGTGACAGAATAGCCACTTAGTTGCTATGTGTCCAGTTCCAATTTGTATGCTTTTCATCTTGCAAGCTCTTTGAGCATCATAAGGAAAATAAGAGCTCTGGTTTCTTGGTAGATTATTTCATTTCCCTCTTATGTAATTCAAATGGTAATGGGTATGAAGAATTAATTCCAAACTGATGTTTTGGAAGTAGATCGTTCCAGCTGAATAACTTGACCAAACTCTGGATTCATGTTATAAATTACTTCTTGTGCATAAGAAAAAAGAGTGTTGTTAAAGTAATTGGTACTTGTACGTTTGGATTGCTGCATTGAATTACTTGATTTCAGGTTGAAAGAAGTTAGGTCTCTCTAACATTAAAGGCAGAGGGGTTTTTTGATTGCAACACTAACCTACTGCTTGGCCTACAGTTAAAAAAAATGATGTAACTTGAATTTTTAAAATTTAAGTCAACTTTTTAAAGATTTACATTGTTATTTCTTGACTGTAAAACTGCTGAACTGAAAAGGGAAAAAAATTGTGTGCTGCAAGTATAAAAAAAAGATACAACTGTTATGTAACACCCTAAGCTGAAGCAGTTAAAACAGCAATTTTTTTTTTCTGCACATTACTTTTAATGCTTTGAATACTGAAGAAAAGTGTCTTAAGATCTGATTTACCAAATAGAACGTCATCAAGGAATTAAAGATTCTTTTTGCTGCACATGTAAAAGGTATTAGAGGTTATGTGTATGTTCTCTGAAACTTCAACTCCCTTTCTCTGAAACTTCAACCCCCTTTCTCTGCCCTTCAATTTGAAAACCATACATATCACTAAAGTAAGATGTGCATCCAGGTAAACACAAAGGTGTTACAAAGCCTTACCCATTCTTCTTTGCTTTGCCTTTTTTGGCACTATGCTTGGATTCTTGAGCAGCTTCACAGGAGGTTTACAAATAAAAAAAAAGTTTGTCTCATTTTTTCCTAACCCCTGGCTAAATCAGCATTTTCCCTGGGGGGAGGCTGATTTTCGAGAGTGCCCAGATGAATGTAAGATGTATTATAGATATTATAAATGCACTGGCTTTGTAGCACATTTCAAAGTCTCAGTGGATTAGAAGCATTATTTTCCTATCATCATTAAGAAAGAGATTCATCCTAAACTAAACATCACACTGAAGGACCCTGAGATAAGGTCTTGTTGTGCAGAAACTTATATTTCTGGGCAAAAAGACTGCTTCTGTTTCACATTTCCCTTTGACCTGCCCTCCTTCCCATTTGTTATTTTCTTGTGCAGCATATGAGAACATATTGAATATATGTTTGCAATGTTCTTTTCTTTTTCTCTTGTGTTAGAAATCCCACAAACTCACAAATTTGTCACTTACAAATCTTGTTTAGTTCAGTACAACAGATAATTTTCATTTTTCTAATGAAAATTCAAGTGGTGCCAAATTATTGCAAGTAACCACAAGGATGCTGTTCCAATATTAGTTAACATTTATTTGTGACAGAATGCTAAGTCTGAAGTTGCACTCTTTCCATTCTTTTCATTGCTTCTTTATTTTGCTGGGTCTTGTTTCAAAAATGTTGGGCTCTTGTGAAGCTGACTGAAGAGATCATTAGAATTTCCATTAGGGAAACAGTTAAAACAGCTGAGCGTTCTGATTTACTAGAGTAGCAACTTGTTTTATTAATGAGATCATGCTGCTTAGTGAACCATATTCAGAATTAACAGGATTTGTTTGAAAATGCTTTACAAGCAAGTGAATAGTCTGGTACTCCAGAAGGAGCTGTTTTAGAAAAAGAAAAAGAAAAACATACAAAACCTTCAGATGTGTAACACTATTTCTGAGTAGGACTACTTTGGAAAAGTAAAAATGAATGTGTTCATTAATATTCAATAAATACATAGAGTCAAATGCTTATATAAAATGAAATAGTCAACAGTATGATTAGATGATTATGTTAATAGAGGTTAAAATGTAATTACATTTTTCAGGTGTATTTGGGGAGGGCAGGTGTGTTCCTCTTTGCTGCATAATGGCATGGTATTAAACAACATTATGCATTATAAATAATGAGAATTAACTCTAAGAATAGTTTCACTTCAGGTCATGAACTGTTAAATATTCTTATTGTGACTTTTTCACTAGACTTTCTGAGATCAGAACTTATGGTGCTGCAAAGAAATATCTCATTTCAGTTTTTAAGAAATTTTAATGGACATATTTTATGATTAGGAGACACAAGATTAAAAGGTATGTTTCATGGATAGCACAGAATGTCATCCCTTTGAAATGTATCGAGCTCTGTCTTTAAAGTAATTAAGAATTTTTCTTTTCTCTCACTATTGTGACAGAGAGGTTCTTCTGTCTCTTTACTCCCTAATGCTTGGCGACTGTAACTTCTTCAGCTGCCTGCATTTGCACTTAGTTTATTTATTTTGGAGCCAGGACAGAGCTGCAGTTCAGTTTTATCTGCTCCTTGATGTTTATCCCCTTCTGTTCTTACAGGCTGCAGTCATTTTCCCTGTCGGACCCTGCTCATTACACCCAAGCCACAGTTTTGTGATCTGCTGTCACACGGTGGCCACACAACTTATCTCTATTTCCTGAGCTCATTTCTCTTCCTGGAGCATGAGCTCTCAGAATAGCACACTATTACCCAAACTGAAACACCAGCTGTAACCAGCTCAGGTGCTGTGTTTTGTGGTTCCATCTTACCAGGGATGAATGCTAGAAGAGAATTTTCATCTATCTAAACTTTGTTATTTCGTTTTCTTCTCTTGTGATCTGCCTTGCAGCCCCAATCTACATTCTGTTCCATATGAGGGAAAAAAAAACACCCTAAAAACAAGCCATCAAAACCACCACGTTATACTGGAAAATAATGCTAGGGTAATATACAGCAAATAAGCAAGCAAGGATTAGAGTTGGGGGTTTAAGGGGAATTGTTGTGTCACAGGTACACAGGTGCTAAAAACCTGCAAAAAGAGAAATTCTGTAACAGTTTCAGAACTGGGCTGTGAAGTTACATACCTGAATCATTACTTGAGAATTTAAAAATACTATTTTTATTTTAAAAACATAGACAATTCTGAAGATTTGTTCTTTGCATTGGTTTTAAGAATTGCTCAGTGGTCTATATTTAGTATCTAATTGTGAATTGAAAGTTTAACTTCATTTTATTATTTTAAGTTGTGCAGTTTCAATAGCAAACTTATGAAGTTCTGGGTCTGAATTTTGAAGAAATTCTGTTCTATTCATGGTGTTCATTTATCGTGACTGGTCAGTGATGAGTACTTTATTTTTCATAATTTCATTGATTCAAAAATATTCCTGTTGTATCAACATTAATTTCTCAAGTTTTTTTTGTTTTGTTTTTTTTTTTTTTCATTTACTGGCATAAATGTCAAGGTATGTTTATTTTCAAGGTCTCAGAGGACCTTAAATATTAGATGATGGGCCTTATTGATTCTCTGCCTTCTGAGGATACCCTAGATGTAGAAATTGCTCTGTAAATTACAGATGTCCAACTGTTCATACATTGAATGTCCAGTATTTACATTTTAGAGTACTTATCCCTGCCTGCAAAAGGCTTGTGAATGACTCATGCCTTCTCCAGACCTCCTTTCTGCTGCACCACGCTGGGAGGAACATCATATTTTTGCCTTGTAGATATTTTAAGTAAGAAGATATCAAGAATCCGGGCTTCAGTGCTCAAAGTCATGGTCATGCTAATAATTTCTCTCTTTTATATCTAAATTGGATTATATGGATGTTGATGATTTAATAACCACCAAATTTAAACAGTTCTTTCTGGAATAGAGTACAAACCCAATCAGAGTAGAGAGGAGAAAAAATGTGTTTCAGTGCTCAAGGCCATGTATTTTCTACCATGAAAGCACAGTGGTGGGTGCATAGTTTGCTCTGTTTTCCCCCAAATATAAATACTGTAAAAATACTTTTATCTATATATAATGATTTTGACTTTCATATATTAGATTTTGTTTTTTACATTTATTTCCTGCTTTACTGAGTAACAAAGGTTATTCCAATAATTTCTGATTCTCCTTATTCCAGTTTGGATTCAAATGGTTCCGTTGTGTTCCACCTGCTTCAGTTTTGACTCTGGTCAAAGAGATTTCTGTCACTGCTTAGTGATTGTGTAAGAGAGAGAAAATACAGGATTTGGAATAAGTGAGAAACCAATTTAGCATGGTTTTAGAAGTATATTTAATTAGAACAATCAAAGTACAGTCTAGACTGTCCTTCATATTGCAAGGACGTGTCTGCAATATATCTGTCAGGAATGTGTCATTGCCTAATCTTTGATAAATATATAAAAAATAATCTTAAAAATAACTTTGTGGGCCTTCCTTGACTGAACTTCTACCAGCAATGGAAAAACTTCATTTTCACTTAATTCCTAGTAAAATAGTTCTTGCTTCTTCCTTACACTAAGCAAAATATTAAATAATTCTGTGATCTTTAAAAGTTAATTTCTGTATATATATAAACCCTTACCCCTTCTTTTACTGTTGAAAGACTTCTCACCTTTGTTACTGCTACTAATGGAAGTGATAAAATACCAAAATAGTTTATTCCAAACTTGTAGTAAAAATGTTTTCTTATTATTTCAAGCCAAAGGTATTTCTTCCCAAATAAATCTGTTATTTAATTCTTCTTTACTGCACACAATGCCTAATTTACAGTATCCTATTAAAAGTTTGTTATTAATTTATTGTCACTGGTAGTAGGACATTAAAATGTCTGCAGGCTGTGGGAAATAATAAATTTTAAAGTTGCTTATGTGATTTTGCCTACTCTTGCACCATTAGGTGGCAATTTGTGTCTTATATTTAAGTTTTATTGTAAATCATGGCACTGTTTATTCTGAAAATTGAATTAAATCTTGTTATTTATTAATTAGGATGCATTTTTGAAACATTTCATTATGAAAATTTTTGGAAAACTCTACTAGCACACAGATGTAGAGTGGCATAATTTCTATACATGAGTAGACTGAATAAATACACGTTTTTTTCCTCTGTTTTGGAGAAAACAATGTTCTTGGACTGGATCTGTCAACCTTGGCGGTACCTGACTAAAACTGCCTCGCTTTTTTGGGGGCTTTTGTCCTCTCCACTTCAAGTGAGTGCTGGCATGTGGGGATCTGGGAAAGAGATTGAGGTCTATACCTATTTCACAAACGTTTTTTTGACTCTATGTAAAAAATAGGGGAAATGGAAAAAGTATGCTTTTTTTTTCATATTAATGAATTTATCTTGGTAAATCTGGACATCATGTTTTTGTCATGATATGAATAGAGTAGTTAATCTGACTATATCTTAGAAATTTCGGGAAATGAGTGACTAAATGAATGATGACTTTGAAGCTGGGTGATATTGGCTCTGTTACCTCACAAAAAAATTATCTGGTTTGCTTCCATCAGTGTTCCCAAAGTAAATCTTGTATTGCTTCAGAGATCACTATGACATGTGATTAAATCTGTGGGTATTGATGCACAGATGTGAAGATAATTTATGAGACTTGAGCCCTGTCCCTTAATGACTGGTCAGCCTGGGAGTCTCCAGGCCTGGCCATCAAAAATGCTTAGATAAAACAATCAGGGCAGGGTGAGACTCTTGGGGAATAACTTTCTGTACATATTAATTCTATAAATTAGTACAACTAGCTCTTGATGGGACACTTTTCATGGACAGCTTTGATAATCTTATTTAGAACCTTTCATCCCAACAGATTTTGCAAACTCTGCCCATCACATTCAGATTTTCATTGCCATCCAAAGCCATAAAATAAAGCCCTGTAGTAACCAGGCTGGACAAGACAGTAGGTTAATGTTATGTTCCTTCAAAAAGTGAACAGTTTTAAAAGAACCACACTGCATTATAAGAATCTGCATTATGAAAATCCTAGAGTTTATGAAGAGCAGAAAACAAAGGATCAGTGTCTCCCTTACACTGTCAAAAAGATTACAAAAATTCAATTATATGAAATTAAAAAATCCAGAAAACTGTTTTCCGGAATTGTTTTCCAAAAAGTATTTTCTTTAAAACTATGTGACATGTTGTGTTAAAGAGTTATCAAATACTTCATTATCAACTCTTAGTTGTAAGAAAATATTTTAGAGAGAGGCTATTTCATTCTTTTATGCTATTTAAAGCTCGTGGAAGAAAATTTTTCTCACATTGTTGCTCACATCAAATTGTGTATGCAATTAATTTTCTTTCTAAATTTAAAAACTGGGGGGGAAAAAGTGATATTATTTTAGTGAAGATTATGGCAGAAGTTCAGGACAATATTAGATATTTATGAGAGGCATTTCTTGATCTCAATTTTTTTTTCTATTATATTTCAGCAGACAGCAAATGTTGTATTTCTCAGTCTTCTAAAAATAAACACAATACAGATATGCTGTAGCTTCTTATTCAAAATCTAGACTTTTAGTGGGTGGAAAAAAACCCAAACATATATCAATGAAACAATTTTTAAAATCTTTAAAACCTGTTTGACTTTTCACAGTGGAATTAAGACCACTATAAAAGTACCCCAAAGTTTTATTTTATGGGTCTAAGTATTTTGTGTTTGCTGTATATCCTCTAAATTCAGGCAATAATTCTACCCTGATTCTGGTTAAAAGGAGAGATAAATAAGTCCTTTTGCCCCACATGTTTACAATTCCATTTTCATTGAATGATTGAGGGATATGTAGCATATTGTGGAGTGTGGCAAATTCCAGTTTATGCACTGATCAGAACAAGAGTATAATGGACTGTTGCATTCATTCTCTGACTGTAATAAATTTTAGATGTATGTATCTCTGAATTTTGCAGCTTTCAAAATGGCTGCTTGAGTTTTGTTTTGATTTGTTATTTTAATAAAGACTGCAAACCCTTGGCATGCATAAGGGACAGACCTGTCAAAAATGCCAGAAGGGAAAGAAGACATGAAAGAGAACATATTCTGAACAGCTTTTTCAATATACAATGACTATATTAGAATGGCAAATATTTCTAGGTTTCACAGTGTTATGTGTCTCGCCATATCCCAAAAAGTGACAGTCAAAATCAATTATTTGTCATTTCTGTGGAAGTGTAGTTTAAAAGAAGATTTATAAAGATGTACTCAGATTGGGCAAGGTCATGCTGGGTTGGTATTAAAAGCCAAATTAAAATATTCAGGAAACAATTTTGGTATGTAAAAAATAATGTTTCTGAATTTCAGGGTCCTAAGATGAGCAGAGAGTTCTATGAATGTTAATTTTCCATTAACGGGGTGGAAATGGGAACTATTATTCACCTGTGTTATGTAAGACAGTTCATACAAGTTTTATTCTACTGAAACCTTGAAATAGTGCTTATTATTTTATATAAATTAGGTGATCAGCTTTATTTATTTATTTTCTGTTATTTGATAATGTTCTATTGCCTTCTATTGCAAAACAAGGTGGTTCTCTGCTTTCTCTTAGAGGGAAGAACATATTTATGGCAACTACTGCACTATATTTTTTTCTCCATTGTCTGGCTATTTATCCCTCATTAAGCTCATCCTATGTTCCATGACTGAGTCACTACAGTTGTCTTAAATTCTTCCTTTCACAAGATAGTCTTCCTTTAGCAGTTGTTTTAAACAGGTGAATTGGAAAAGATCTGTTCTATACATTGTATGAAAATAATTCCATTTAATGGGATGATTTGCTAATGGGTGTTTATGTGATGGTTCTAATACTGATATTTTAGAAAATTGACTCCTTTAAGAAAAAAAAAAAACACAAATATGAATATTTTGTTATGAATGTATTTAAGACTTTTGCTTGTGTCTTCAGTGGGAAAAAAAAAAATCCAAAAACAAACCAACAACAGCAATAACAAAAGACCCACAAAAACAAGCAACCAAAAAACCTCCTGAAACAATCTGATTTTGTCTACTTAACTTTCCAGAGAGTGAGGCTCATTCTAAATTCACCTAAACTATTAGAGAGCTTTTTTTCCAGAAATCTAACAGAATTCTTAGCACAAATTACCATCTGCTCTGAGTGAACGAGCATTTCGTGGATGTTGTTCAAGAGTACAGTAGATCTCAGGAACTCCAATAAGACAAAGTACTGTGGTGGTTCTATTAGACTATAAAGGCTTCAAGGCAAGGATTGTTTTTTTATAATTGCAGTCTGTTGATGTGAGGTGTTAGTTTTAGCTGGGTTTTCTCTCAGGATCTCAAAGCCAGATTTGCATTTGTGATCAATACAGAACAGAGGTTAGGAATAGACTGAAAATACTTACTGCAATTAACACAAATAGTTTCACAATTTAAACAGTATACTTCAGTTTGAGTGGGTACTCTAACATATTTGAACCCACAGGTTGTGTTCTATGTATGGTCTGTTTTGATTTTTGGAAGACACACCAATATCATTTATGATGACTGACAAGAATTTTTCTTTTGAGTCTTTTGTTAGTACTTACGTTTCTTCTGAGTGTTGCAGGATTTAGAGACTCAGAGGAACTCATGCTCCTGGAAACATCCTTGTGATAGTGCCTCAAATCAGGCCTGTTCTGATATTTTGTAGATTTACTATCATTATGCTACTCCATTACTTCCTTTTTAGTTGTAATACTTTCAGCAGTGGTTCCTGCTACGCGAGGCTGATGATTCTGCAATCTTGCCATAAGCAAGGCAAAATAGAAAGTCAATGAAATTAGGCTGATAAACTTATTATCTTTGTGTTTATTTGCTTATTTTTTCATTTGTTTGTTTTAGAAGGGAAATTTAATGACCCCAAGGGTTTTAAAACTTTTTGTTTTAAAAGTACTAATAGAAAAGCCATCCAAACAATTAATTCTGGCGACTTGATTTTTTTGCTGCAGTACATCATGCTTTTAGAACATAGGAAATTACCATTTGAAAATCCTAAATTATTAATCAGCAGATATCAAATAGAGGGAATGACCTAATTACAGTTGAATTAGGCAATGACCCAATTACAAATTCAGAATAACAACATACCAAAATCAATTCACACACCGGCACATCAAGAGAGGTGTACAGCTGTATCTATAGGTATAAAGGTAATTCCCCTCAATGTCAGTGAAATACTCAGGTCAAATCCCTGAACATTTCTGAGCAGGCATGGGTTGGATGTCGAGGAGCAGAGGGGCATGGGGAGGTGTCAGCCCAGGCCTCATCATCAAGGATGGATTTCTGAGAGTGGCAAACGTGAGGGTTCTGGAGCTCCAGGAGGCATCCGTCCAAAGGGGCTGCATGCAGCCCACAGCAGGCAAGGAGATCTCAAAGGGACTCAAGACTCCTGTTCACAGGGTCATGAGATGATTGGCTTTAATCCTCTGCAGAATTTCCTGATCCCCAGATCAATTATTACTGGAATTTCCAAAACATTTGGAAATTTCGTCTAGAACCCAGCAAAACCGGTGCCATTCCACGTGGGCTGGTTCAGGTAGGAAACATTTCAAGGCTGTCAGGGGGTGACTCGTGGCTCCCCACCCTGGGTGAGCAGCTGATGTTCCTGTTGCAGTCAGAGTTGTTCCCACCTGTGTCAAGAGCCCCTGGTATGGTCAGGGATGCTTCACCCTGCAAGCTGCTCTGCTCAAGCATTTCACCACTCAGCAGTTTTGGTAAAAGCCTCCCAGGTGCACCTGAAATGGCAGAGAAGGGCTGGGGCTGGAGGAGAAAGGCACCACCACAGTATGTTACTTGTTTCCCTAGAATACCCAAAGACTAGCACACAGATATATGACATGTTGAACATTACATTTTAATAGATAAATGTTTCTTATCAAATGAATGGTAATGGCTTTTCATGGATATTCGTACTTCATTTATATTTGGACTTCTGCTGGTCTAACATCTTGGTCACTGTCTTTTTCTATCACAGAATTCCAATTTATTTTTAAATGATAAAGCTAAAACTGGAATTAAAGTTTATCATGTTGAGGTTTTTTGGTTGGTTGGTTGGCTTATTTTTTGTTTTTACCTTTTTTCTTTTTCACATATTCATAGACACTTTAATTACATTTACAAAGAAATTAGCACATTTTTCAATAGTATTTAGTATATGGCTAAATTTAGTGATTTTGCAGAGGATTTGACATTCTTGACTCTGTCCATCTTTTACAAAATCTTTTACTGTGGTTACAGAGTTTATGTAACAGCTATATTTGAGAAAAACACAGAGGAATCGTAAAGTTCCTATTTCTTTATATGCCTTCAAAGAATTTTATTATCTCCTTTGTCTGTGTCACAATGAAAACTCCAGGCATAGCTGATTCTTTACCTCTTCCTTTTGTCCACAATTCTCTTGCTTTCACTTCTTTTTCAGAATTGTTGTAGGGTGGTTTTTTGGTTTGGTTTTTTTGGGGTTTTTTTCATTATAGGAGTGCTCAAGACTTTGAGCAGGGTTTGCATTCTTTATTCCTAGAAATAGACTGTACTTTCAGTTGTTCTGGTGCGTGTGCTGCTTCATTTTCTCTTTGCTTACTAACAGACCTATAGTTCTCTGTCACTGGAGACTATCTCTTGGTCTTCAAATTCTTTAAGAATGCAGGGCTGGTTTACTTTTTTCCCCTAAATACAACTTAAAATCAGATTGCTTAGAGATTTTGACTTCTCTTGGGCTCCAGCAGATTTCCTGAAATCCTTGGAGACCAGTGAACATGAAAGCAATGTTTAGTTTAAAAAAACAAACAAAACAAATTCCTGTCAATGTGAGTTTTGAGAAACAAAGAACAACATTAAGAATTTTAAATTAACAAAGTTATTTTGATAGTGGATCATCAGTCTGGGCTGAGATGGAATTGTAAGCATGTTGCAGCAAAAAGGAACAAGTAGGAACATTGCTGTGCCTCATTTCCCCAGATAAGTTATTTCAAAGAGCAAATGTTTTCAGTTTATTTCATTCATATAGCTAATCTAGTTAAAATACTTAATGCTTTGCTAGATTTATGTTTGATTCTTTTCTAGTTGATTTATTTCTGGTGAGGTCTCAACAGACTTTAAGCATTTTAATGACATATTTTCAAACACAACCCTTGGGGTAACCTAAGTGTATTTTCAGAACACAATCTTTGAATACAATTTTTGTTCTTAATCCCATCTTCCTAATTAGGAAAGATTATATACATCTTGTATTTTGACAGAGAGACATTAAGAATTACAATATAGTTTGTCCTGCCTATATGGCTGGATTATTTGCAATAATACTGAGAGTGATTGAGGGAAAGAATAACACATTTAGAAATAAAAATCACTTTAATGAAATGTAATTATCTCATGACTGTGTGGCTAATTTTCAAATTTTTAAGAGCATCCTAGTCTACTTGACTCTTATATTGGTATCTGAAAAAAAGTGTAATTTCTGGCAGTAGAGATTATTATTTTGAACATGTGGCAGCACGAGAAAAGAAAGAGATAAACTTAGTAAAGTTAGTGTCAATGTATAAGCTGAGTTTAAATTCTGTAATTAATGGAAAGATAGCAAATGAAGTTATGTTTAGTATGATTTAAAAAATATATTTTGACCTATGTTAGACTACAAATGGGATATGCACCATTTTCTGAAATTCATTTATGACCAGAATATTTGTAAAAGGCATGTATGCAAATAATAATATTCCATGTTTCTTATGTTTTAAAATTGTTCATGTTCCTCCAAAAACAGAATAACAGCATGCAAACATGAAATAATGTAGAGAGAAGCTTAGAATATAACTTTAAATTCTCTTTCTAAAAGCTCAGATTATGGTAAAAATTTTTGCCATGTCTTTGAAGGGTCTTTATGAATAATAACTGATGCAGAAAACAAAGCATCAGTTAAAATGTAACATAACAGGAAATTTCTATTTTCCTGTGGAAGCTTTTCAAAGTTGCATTTCAAATCAAAATGAACTTTATAGAAGAAGTTACAACACCCCATCTTATTATGCATTTTAGACCTGACAGAATTGTTCACAATAAATACAAGGTAGACCATTTTACCTTTTGGTCTTGGCAGTATTTTCTGTTGTAGCGAAACAATTCCAAGTTGTTTGGAATTTTAGAATCCTAATTAAGCTGGTTTATTACATTTTAAGGTACATTGTCTTTTGCTTTATAATGCTGTCAGTAGTACTTCAAGTGGGATGCAATTACTTTTAAAATTAATATCAGCAGCTATTATATAATATTGATCTAAAATCTGTTGAACACCCTTGACCTCAGGGACAGTTTATCATGAGGATAAATTAATCGTGTTAGCTGTGCTTGATCTCATGAAGACAGTTCAAATATAGAAGCTATATAAACAGGGCTAGGTAATTATTTTGAGTATTACTGGACTGTCATACCAGAAGAGTTTCATCATAATTAGGCACATTAAGCAAGTGATGAAGTAATATAACAGTAGACCAAGTAATTTTTTCCCCATTCTGCCATCAAATTGCTAAAACTTTCTAAAAATAACACCCCTCCCCAATTTTAAAGCATTAAAATATAAATTTCAAGTATAAGTATGAAATCTGAAATTTTGACTATTCTCACTTCTGGCTATTTTTACTGTTCTGTAATTAACTCAATTCCTTTTAAATCTGTCATTGTTCCACTATTACATGGAATTCTGGGCTTTATTTGCACAGTTACCGTAGAGATCTTAAGATATTTGGATTTAAGTATCTATGTTTTTTAAGATCTTTTTAAGGTCTCTAAAATTTTTCTATCCTTTTGTTTTCTGACTTCTGGTAAGTACTTATAAAATACTTAAGTATTTACTTTATAAAGGAAAGAAACAAAAGAGAGTATAAGAAGTAGTGAACCAAAAAAATCAAATTATTAGGAATTGAAATTCAAGTCCTTTGCTTGCCATTGGTCTGTGTAACACAGGTTTTACATTTTTTGCAACAAAGAAAAGCCAAGGCAAGTGACCCTTACACTCTAATAAATTCAGTCTTTCACAGATTTGGTTATAGCAGGGAGAAATTCAGATCTCAGCTGTCTGACATGAGGACATGTACCAGTGATTTCCACACTGAGATCTGAATATATAAATCTAATATATCCATTTTTGAAGAATGACAGGTCAGGACAAGCACCAATTAGGGTTTAGCGAGGAGTAACTAACATGCATATTTCTGCATGAAATACTGTGTTTGGATGAATATGAGGTTGTAACACCGCTTAAGAATATTCCTTTTCTGCATGGAATTATTTCCAAAGCACCTCTTCAGCTATAACCATGATTTAAACTAACATTATTCCTATTACATTGCCATTATCATTAAAGTCATTCAGAACAATGACCAGTATCTGTCAGGATGCCCTTCTGTCAGAAAAGGGAAACTGTTCCTCTCCATTCCATATTTCCAGACCTCCAATGCTTGCAGTCCTAGTGTGAGTCAGAAATCAGCTGCTACATTCTATTAAATATATAAAAATTGTCCAGATGTCATAATCTAAAGAAAAACATATGGGAAAATCTAGAAATCTGTAGTATTTTCTCCTATCTTATCAACCTGTCGTCTATAGTCAACAGAAGTCCTAATTTAGGTATAATGTAGCTCCAGAACTTTTTTCTTCAAGTCTTACTCAAAGGTCAAAAACCAGACAGAAAGCTTAGAGATTCTTTATTGTGTTTTGCACCATCTCAATTTTTTTTTCCATTGGTAACATCTCAATGGCTTCTTTGATAAACAGAGTGACATTGTGAGTGGTATTTTGTCAGATTTCTTGACTCTTATTCAGTTCAAAATAAATCAGTGATAAAGAATTGAGTTTCTATTGGCTTCACTGCTTTTCTCTTGCAATTAAGTGACTTTACCAGTGCAGATTTGAAGCTGAAGCCACTGATGGAAAAGTATGACCAGATAAGAATTTATTTTATACTTTTATGTCCACAGATGACCATGCAGAATAAAATTATTCCTAGTTTTGTAAGGGTATTTCCTAACATTCTTAAGACAGAGAAAAATAATATTATCTATGGTTTTTGAAAAACTGATTTGAAAACACTGCACAACAATGCACAGATTTTTTTCTTGAGTAAGGTCAATCTTGATTGAAGGCTGGGCAACACCTCCAGTATCCTTTCTTTCTCTGTTAAAAGTTTAAAATTAACTTCCATAAACAAACAGGTTTTTGTTAGCCCAATGGGACATGATAGAAAATGGATCTTCAATTCAGAGCCAGCATATTGTGATTAAAGGTCCCAGTGAGCTTCACAGCTCTTTTTCCATAGCACAAACTGGACTCTGATCTGTTTATGGCTCCTGGGAGAACAATACTGTAGTATAATTTTCACATGTGAATGTAGCACTTTTTCTACCTTGCATAAATCATTCTTTGAAGAAATTTTACAAGGCTCCATTGGAAGCAAAAGCTGTGCAAGATACACACAATATGGATAGAGAGCATATCAGATGTGACTCAAAATCACCTGGCACCAAACCAAGCAGAAAATATAGTGGAAGAGGCCAGAAATGAAGGCTAAGGCAGCTTAGAAACGTGATGATGATATGGAAATAATGTCTTAAAGTACAACAATATGTTATGTTCAAATGTTTAACTTTTCCTCTGTAATTTGTGTGTATTTCAGCACCCACATGATTACAATTTCTGAAAGCTAAGATGATGTATCTTTCAGGAAGGATCAAAGAATGCACTATTTTTTCCCTTCTAGCAATAAAATGGCATCTCTGGAACTTTTAATCCAGATCAAGACAGAAACAAGTAAAATCTCCCACAACTGGGAAAATCTAAGAAAGACAATTTTTTTTTTTTAATTAAATGCATCCCCTAATTCCCTAAGCCTCAAAGCAGCTGAGGTTGAAGTAAATGTTAGTTTAAGTGAGATAGTACCAGCAGAAATATCTCTGGACATTTGCAAAAGCCATCCAAACTCTTGGGCTGTCCTTTGCAGCTGCTGTAATGTGTCAGCATGCCTACTTTTTGTTTCCATGTTTGGTTGCTGGCTGCCACCTACTGCACCATTCTACTTCATAGTTATACCTCATAGTAATTTTCTGAGTAATTATGATTATGTACAGGAAATATTTATATATATATATATAATATGTATATATATATGGGCTCTTAGCACTCTTATTTTATTTTGTATTTTCCTTCTACCCAGGGCTTCTTTTATAAGGTTTCTGCATATGCACTCATGAATGAGATGTCAAGACATGCTATTTCTGTCTAGCAGAAAATTATCTAGTGATCTGAGCTCCACAATCTATCCTACACTGCATGACTGGAGTTTTGAGAGACTTGGTCCTGTGTCCTACCACTGAACATCAAAGTATTTAAATGATGTGAAGTGAGGCACCAAAAGTAAAATATGAACTGTCATCTGTCACTGCAACTCATCCATGTACGTCCATAAATTACTATTATGGTCAATTTATCAAAAATAGTCTCCTCCAGTGTGAGAAACAAGAAAAGCTCATAAGATAAAATGTAGAACTCAGGTGTTTTTTTCCAATCAAAAATGAGGGATTTGTCTATGGATGTTGCATTTATTGTTTATCTTTTTGAAAAACATTTTCTGGTTATACGGTAATGCTGAAGTGCAGTAAAACTAATTTTAAACCGTAGACTTTAGTAAAAACAAGACTAAATGGAAAGGCAAACAGGTGATTTTGAAGTCTGGCAGTGACATGGTAAGAAAGCACATCCCTAAAATGAATCTTCTGTAACTCCATTGTCAGATTTGCTTTTTCATCTTGTCTTTATTCTCCTAGAAAAGTCCTATTTCTACCACGACTGGTACTTTGCAGTCTTTGATCAAGGAGTTTACTTGTTTTGTAGGAAATCAGTCATGCACTTTTGGAAGGGTTTTTTGCAAAAGTTTCGGGAACTCTTGTGCAATATTCCTAGCATATAGCCATCTACAAAGGAAATATTATTTTTGGTCAGTGTGTCTTCATGTCTTAGGTTAGAGTTTGAAATAATCAGGGCTGAGCAAAGCAGGACTTTGACAAAAATACTGAAGATAGACACTAGTCTTCATGTATTTCTATTCTATCACCTTCAATCAATTTTAAAGTCTGACAGACAGTATGGACATGTTTTTTTTCTTTTTCTTTTTTCTTTTTACACAGGCTTGGTTGTTTTAATTTGTCTTCCAGATTCATAGGGCACTCTGCAGTCATAGAAATAGTGAACTATTGACCTTAATGGAAATAAAAAAGAAGAAAATCCCTATTCCCTTCAGACAATGTTTATCATTAGGTATCTATTTAGAGAGCCAAGAAAAGGAGTAAAGTGTGATACAGTTCCTGAAGCATCTTGGATTTAATGGAAGCTCAGAGACTCAGTTGCCAGGAAACTTGATAGTAAGAATGATGACTACCACTTAAAAGGTCTCATTTTGAAAAGCATTTACAGAACCTGATTGTGACCAGGACACAGTGAATACAAGTATGAATTCTCAGTTCACCAAATTTTATGGTTGTGAGAAGCAACACAGTCTAACACATTTTCAACAATTATGTGTGCATATAAAACCTCAGAGATAAATTTGGAATTTTATTTTCACTTCTCAGCCAAACTTATGCAGAATGACAAAGGTCTATTTGTACACTTCCCTGCTTTTCCAACTAAAATAGAAAGTTTTAGGGGAATTAGTATTACTGAGAAAAATACTGCTTTTTGCCTTTTTTTTTCAGTATCACTGCACCATAAGAATAATATTATCATATAAAATGTTTAGGTTTGTTTTTTCTTTTTTTTTTCCTTCTTTTTCTTTTCTTTTTTCCTTTTTTTATTTTATTTTAATAGGCCACGGTCAACCTGCTCCCAGTGAGGGAGAGATTTTTTTCTTTTTGCATCCTTCAGTTGGTACTACCAGCAGAAGGGTTTTGAATATAAGAACTTGAATGACATGGCAAAAATTGTATTACAAGTGGGTTTGAGTCCAGGATTTCTTCTTTCTTAAATGAATCCTGCCAGTTGGAAATTGCTGTTCTTCTGTCTGAAGATCAGATAGATCCTTCCATAGGATCATGGTTTTCATTCATACCACCCTTAAGACATTGAATGATAAATATTTTGCCTAATTCAGTCTAATTATTAGGTTCAATTAATTGAACTCTGTCTCTTCAGATATCCCTAGTTTATAAAAGTCTATGCTTGTTAAAGGCAGCTTCAACTTGAATGGCTAAAGCTGGATTTTCTTTTTTTCCTCATAGACTCTAGGCAGGAGGTCTGCAAACAAATTTTATTATTTCTGGTTGTTGGGAGCAATACATTTAAATGAATGATTCATAAGTTTTCTGCAGGAGATCTTTACTTTAGGTTGAATAGATTCAAGAATAAGGTATAAAGATAGGAAAGAAGTATGAAGAAGCAAGGCAGAATACAGGTATTTTAATTTTTCCTTTCTAAGTTTTTTTAATTCTAATGCTAAATGTGTTTTTATAGTATTGATTTTTATAGTCTGCAACAGCAACTTACACTGAAACCTGTTGTATTTCATGCACACTATCCTTTTTTATAATACCTGGTTTTGAGAAGAAGAGGTCTCCCAACAGTCGTGTCTGGCTTAGTCCTTGTGGATGTTTCATCCAAACCAAACTTGAGAACAGAAACATCTTTCTTTGTTGTTATTCTGGAAGAAACACTCTATTTTTATAAACCTGGATATAAATATTTATCTAATGGGAGGTGTCCTGATGAGAAATTTAAAAAAAAAAAAAAAAAGAATGAATAGAGAAGAAGAGAAGATAATCAGTTTAAGGAATGCACTTTTTTACGCATGCTCAAATTTAAACAGTTATTTCCCTCCTGACTGGAGATCTGTTAAACTTGTTTTTTGACACTTTCTGAAGTTTCAAATGTCTAAAAGATCTTTTCACTACATGGACTAAGGTCAGAGGTCTTTATGCTTCTGCTTTATGCTCAAGACCATGACACTTTCCTACTTACACAAAAGAAACCTTGGCTATATGTGACACATACTTGGCATGGACTTTAGATTGCTCATGGTTTTCCTTCTAAAAGGGTATTAAATGATAGAGCTAAGTTCTAATAACTGTGTAGTGCAGTCATAAAAAATAGCTAACAAATTTTGAAAATATTAATTTAATGAGGTTTAAAGTATGCTGTAATTATAAAAAAAGTATGTTGCGAATATAAGTAATGTGTAATGGGATCCAAATGACTGCCTGGCAGTTTTTGGCTTGATGGTTTTGATAGTGTGGAGCTAGTTGTGACCTAATTGGGGCAGAGTTAATAAATGGTGGCTACATTGCATAAAAGGGATGTCTGCATCAGCTTTTCCGTGCTGTTGGGGAGGCCGTAAAAGGTTTTGAATTTTTCAAAATAGATCCAGCTTTCTTTTTTTCACCTTTTTTTACTTTGTTAAAAAATTCCTCTGTTGCACAGTTTAGAACAGTTAATAGATGGCTATTGGTTTCTGACTTTATAGGATGTAGGACTGTGGGAAAGTTTGGAGTAAAGCTGATCTGGATACCATATAAGTAGCCCTGCCCTACTGTTGAAATTGAGGCAGAATTGAGAAAATAAATGTGCCTTTAAAACTGGAAGAGATGGGGTGGGAGGAGTACTTCTAGTGTATCTTCTGGGATGTCTCTTGACCCTTATTGGATGAAATTCCTAACTAGCTGTCATTAAAAAAAGCTGCCCAACACATAAAGGTAGGAAACAGCAGTGTTTTAGTCTAAAAGAACAGAGATCTTCAACTGAATCATAAGTCTATTTTAAGTTTAATTTTATGATCTCCACTGATGTATTTAATTCTACGTGTAAAAGACTGTGAAGTTATTTTCAGTAATAGCAGGTCCCAAGGTACTTAGAATTTATATAGCCATCCAGTTTCTTCTTCTGCTGTTTTGGTCTAATAAAATTTTTGATTTTATCCTTATGAACTGCATATACACAAGAAACATGGAAAATATTTAACCTATCTCAGTTTTTATATAGTTTTTTTTTCCTAGAAATGTGAATTTAATTTCCTCCTTTATATTGTATTTCCATGATCTGTTCTACCTAACAATCTTTCTAGGGTATTTTGAGGATTTAGGAGTTAATGTTTCAATATTGCTTTCAAAATGCAAATAGCACATAAGGTTTTATTCACACTAATAAATGTATAACTGTGATGTATCATTTTCTGACACAGCAGTATAAGTGACACGATGTCAGGTTTATGTTTGACCTTGAAGACACTCAGTGATACTTCTGCAGCTTTCCTAAGATGGATAAAACTGTCTGTTATCTGCCACTGTATCATCTAGCCAAACTGTGGCAGTATTCTCTCCCTATTATGACTTCTGTTCAAGCCTCCAACAGTTAATTTATTCAACAGAGATGCTATCTATTTTTTATTCAACTTCTTTAATATTAACACTATGCACAATGAATTTATTTTGTTTTTTTAGACATTTGCCTTATCAAGCCCAATTCTAAGCTTTGATAAGTTATAAAGAACAATAAATGACTTTGCTTATAAATTTCTAGAACATCCTGTGTATTTTATTGCCATTTTGGGGGAAAAAGAAAATTGTAGTTGATATTTATTTCATTAGAAGGAGGCAGAAAAGATTCAAATATAGAAACTGATGGTCATGGTACTATCAGAAATCTATATTCAATCTATTGAATAACTGCAAACACATCAGCAGAAATCTTAGAATTGTTTTTAATTGGTAGCTTTAACTATTGCCAATCATAGATGTTTTAAATTGTTTAAAAAGTAGTTTGCATAAGCTATGCATGAAATTCTCTGTCATCAATATATAAGTTACTTAGACTGAGAACATAAATAGGACTTACTAAGTATGGGCTGTCTTTTTACAACATTTTTTTTTCTTTGTGAAATAAAACACCGCTTTTGAGAGATGAGCTACCCTTGTAATATCCCAGCCTGTCACACTGGCCACAGCTATGGCACAAATAGAACCTGATGGTACTTTGTGCTCCTGAAAGTGTGGGGATGCTGTAGCTGATTTGACTGTCTTGTTGCTGATGTTGGTGACTGAGTCAGAAAAAAAACAGAAGAAAGAAAGGTTGGAAAAAAAAATTAATTTGTCATCGACTTAACTGTCTGTAATTTGAATGACATTGTATTTACTGTGAGCCTTGTACTGCCCTCCTTTTTTCCTAATAAAAAAGCAGGGGTTTTTTTAATCACTCTTACCTCTGCTGAAGGCAGTTAAATCATCGCTGCCTTATTCCTGAATCTAACCCCATGTTTCCCTTTGATCATATTCACATCACTGTCATCTTTCAGCAATGTGTGCACATTTTTCATATTGGATACCCCAGATAAGTAAATTTTATGTTCCCTTCAATAGACAGATAATCAGAGAAAGGACGTAGGATTTTCAAAGTCATCCAAGAAGCAAGGGGCAAAAGGATCATCAATTCCACCAAGATAAGAGAACCTGACTCCTTCAGATTCTTTGAAAATCAGGGATGGAGTAAATTATTCTGTACTAAGTCTCGGGAAAAAAAAATCTTGAAGAGAAATAGTTGAGGTCCCAGGTCCTTTGTATGACACTGCCTTGTAACTGAGACACCAAAATGAATATGTACAAACAGACTTCACAAAACATTAGGTAGAAAACCAGATATATCTCATTTTATCTTCTTATCAGCACTCATTTGGGTATTACATATCTGTCAGATGATATGACCTGTGAGCTCTCCAGACACACTCTTGCTTCACTTTTGATGTATTAAATCAAACATGAATACTGTGTCGACTTTTCATTTGCTATGCTCATTTCTAATATTACTCACATGTCTTCATATAATTCATGGATTCATTTTCATAATTAAGTTGTATTTTTTTTCAAGGAAAAAATTATGCATTAGTGTGAGATTAAGAAAAATTTGATTTTCTTCCTTAATTAACTATTTTGATGGAGGAATTTGGTGTAGCACAAAAAGATAAGTTGTATGTAACAGTTTAAATATATCCATTGAAGTTGATCACATTACTATAGGATTGAATTAATGAGGGAATAAATCAGTGAAATAATACATAATCAAAATGAATATTTAAGATCCGAACCCAGTGTGATAAAATGCAAGTCTAAATAGAACATGCATTTCTTTGAAGTAGAATAAATTCATCTTTCTAACTGGTGTGCACACTTTGAGGGATGTTCTTTTCCATCACAGGACAATTTCTCATGCTAAATTTCATCTTGAATGGAACCACAAGATGTGCAAAAGGAGCAAAATCAAATATTGGTTTTAAAATGCACTTTTCAGTGGTAGGATGATACATGTAAATTTATATATTACAGCTACTGAAACTATTCACGGTGTTTAATGTAGCTGACAACCTTCCTGTAATGCACCTCATAATTTTTTTCAAGATATATGGCAATTGGTCTAAAAATGCTAAGCAGCAAAACAATTGGTGACAATTTTTTTTCTCTCAACTGTAATAATGAGAATTAAATTCTGAACATAAAAATGAAGGTTTTTTATGTTTTTTGGATGATGAGAATAAAGCAATTATTGCCATGGAAAATGGCCATCTTCTAATAAATCTTTTTCTAAAAATGGGTTCATCTATAAAATCTCATATCCGATGTCCTGAGTGGACAGGCCCAGGTGAATGGACTGAGATGTGAGGATGTGAATTGCAGAGTGAGAATTCTGTGTGAGCTCTCCCCTGGTGACTGTCAGGTGAGCAGCCACTTTTTGAGCCAGCAGGGCAGGACATCAGTACTGGTGACACCAACAGAGAACGTGGCTCGAGCCTCCTGGTGCCCTTTGCATCTGCAAGGCTCCATTCCAGGCTTCTGGAAAATTATTTTGTTTGCCTGGAAAGAAAAAGCATTGCATGATGTCGCAGTATCACTTTTCAGAGGTGTTAGTCAAAGCAAATTTCAGAGGTAAACTGACTGCTGCATGCAGCAGCAATCTGTGCACATGCCAAGAGCTGGAGACAGGGGATGGCAGCAGACACATCAGAGGGGACAGGCAGTGTATTGGCAGAAAGATCTGCAGGGCTGATAGCACAGCAGGTGCCCCAGCAGCTACAGGAAGCAGTTTCTGTTATAGGTGAAAGTGCTGTTTCTGCCCCTTTTTGTGTTCAACTTTGGTGTTGTCAGTGTTAAGGAATTTCTTACATTTACATCCCTTTAGAACTTTACCAATAACTTTTAATGGGTAGGTTATACTAATATACCTTACTATATTCTTTTTAACATAACTTTTAAAAACTTTTAAACTTTTAAAATAACTTTTAAAAATACAGGCATTTGTAATCTAAGCTGTTTTCCCTGACAGTAACAAAACTCAGCTTACTTCAAACCCTTGTTATTTAAAAAGAAAAATGGGAGGTGAAATCAACAGATCAAATTCTTCTTTTGAGTGTGTGACTCAACAAGAGCGTTCACCCTTGAGAGTTTTTGAGTCTTTTGACTTATTTCAACTTCCTGAACACCTGCAGAATATCTCACCTACTATGAAAGGACTTCCAACCTAGGGACACACAGCACAGTGAGACTGTGGAACAGTTCTTCACAAATGATGAAGCAAAAGCAAAAGTCCATGTAATTTAAACACTTAAATTTTTTATGGTATCTAGAAAGTCTCAAAAGTCATCTGGATTACCTGATATAGCTGGTAGATATGGGTTTAGTTCTGAAGGGGGTGTACAAAGCCTAAGGTTTAGTCTGTTGACTTTCCTCTTCACCAAAGTCACTCAAAATGATCAAGATGAAAACAGGAGTGGAGGTGAGTAAATCAGGAGTTCAGAGTAAATCCTGCTCCTCTAAAGCACCTCCTGCTCAAGGTTCAGAAAAACCTGCATTGTCAGGAAAGCTTATAATGGATTATAACCAGACCTTTTCTTGCCTAATAGCTGGAAACTGGAAATATCTACTTCACAGTAGGAAACCAGTCTGTAAGAGAGCCAACAAAAAGGAGCTTGCCTCCTGAGTTTGTTTGGCACACACGGGAGGGAGGGATGGGGAATCACTACCTCCTGCAGATGTGTTATACAATGCTGAACAGGGACCAGTGCTGTGAGGGGCTGTTCACCTTTTCAGGGCTAACTGAAGGTTATCTTTTTCATTCTTTTGCTCTTGATTTAATTTCTTATTCTTAGTTGTGTCTTTGTGATACTTGCAGTACTTGACTGTGTACTGCAGCAGCAGGGCCTTTTTCCCTAGCAGTGTTAGCTCCTGGATTCTCTCACAGTCATGGGAAGTAGAAAACACAAACCTAAGTTCTAAAAGCATAAACGATAAAGAATACCATGAACCCTGAAGGTTGTAGAATTCTTATTGGTAATATTGCCATTAACCTACATGCCTATAAACTATGCCAACTTCAGGTGTGACTGCATCTTTTATGCAGCTTCTGTGTTCAAGAATCTTTGGACTAGGAAGGACAGGAGTGCTTAAAGGCAAAATGGCAGCATTTTTAGCAGTAAGAATTGAGAATTGGTAATAGAAAGGAGCCCTTTTTAGATCCTCTGTGTCTCCTTTATCTGTGGGTTCTTAATACCTCGTAGGAATAACCTAGACAAAATATACCTGTCTATAGAGTGCCTCTTCTGTCTGCCCCTTTCTGTGCTGTTTTTGCAAAAAAATGAACACTGTCTTGGCGATACTGTCCTTTTAATGGTGCTGAAATTATTTTTTCTTCTCCATTCCTACTATGATACCTGTCTGACCAAAAGATGTCAGGCTCAGCAGGACAGTGAATCAAAAATTTGAAAGCTCATAGATCTGGCAATCTCATTTAGTAACATTCACTGCTTTTAACTTAAGCCACTCTTTTTCCTGAGAGTTTTCCTGACTTCTCCTGGTTTTGCCTACCCAAATCACACTGCAGACTTGTGTTTAATATTCAGAATATAATCTCCAGTATGGTCACAAACATAAGTGTTGGTAATCAGGGCAAGGTCACTTGTACCTTCCTTACAGAGATGTTCTAGATGATGACCCAAGAGCAATGAGGAAACTCTTCCAGGATTTATCTGGCCACAAAACGCTCTGAATGTGGACCCTCTACACTGATGAGCTTCTTTCCACATTCAGATTAAATGTTTTCCACATTATCTGGGATCTGCTGTGGATTATCTACATCTGTTTAAATATGCAGCCTTCTGGCTGTTGTAGGAGAGTTCATGGCAAACACAGAGTCATCTCTCTGTTGAATTCCTATTCATTTGCTATGTCAAAGTTTGTTCTCCACACAGGAAAGCTTAGATAACTCAGAAACCATTTTATCTCTGCGTAACTCCTTGATGGCTGCAATCAGTGGGGTCATTTTAGTGACTTCTGTTTTCCAGGGTCTAGTCCTCTGGTTTTCTGAAAGAACTGTGATTGGGGAGATGGGATGTCTTAGCTCTGCTGAAAGGCTGCAAAATGTCAGAGGAGAAAGTGAAACTACTCTAAGGTGTAGTTTAAATCAAAATTCGGATTGGCACTTGAAGCTTTTTGCAAGAAGTTTCTTTACATTTGGTCCTTATACACTACAGCAAAAGGAATGACAAATGTGTATTTATTATGTTTGTGCAATATTTCTGCATAGGACACCAAAGGGACTGCTAAGTGCACATGAAATGTGTGTGCAATGTGATTCCTGGAACAATGCTGTAGCACTGTAGCAGCTACATAATGAATTGTTTGCAGAGAGGTTATCTGGTTTCCTGCTTACTGAAACAATCATCACACATAAACAAACAAACCATTTAAAGTCTCTTTTGTAAAGGCTCTTTTGCTTTCAATTACTTTTACGCACAGGAAAAATGATGGACTGACTGCCCGTAAACCCTCAATACTTTAATCACTGAACTTGCAGCTAAGAATTATCTTCAGTTCATAACCCTTTCAATGAGCCTGTATTCTACCTTTCAATTAATATATTTAAGTATTTAACATAGTAACTTATTTGTTTATTTATCTATGTATTTTGGTGATCTTAACTAGCCGTAACAAGCACTGACAAAATTCTTCTTTAATGTAGAATGTCCTAGCAATATTGCAAGCTTTACTTGTGATGGGTGTATAGCATTTTTCCCTTGCAATTAATAACTACGTTGTGCATTTCTGCTCTTTCTCTGAGGTGTTGCTTTCATTAGGAGCACGGGTTTTACCAGGTTTTAAAATTTGCGATATAATTTTCAGTGCATTACAGATGTTTGCATTATAAGACAATAAAACCAAGATTGAAGGAGAGCTAAGGTATTCCAGCATTCTAGGTAGTTTACTAGAGCTGTTCACAGGAGTGTGTTTGAGTGCTGATAAGGCACTAACTGTACTAAAACCACACGGGCAGAGCATAAGTATTGTTTTTCCTTTTCAGTCACTAAAGGATGATTCCTCCACGCATTAGCCAAAAATGCAAAACCAAGGAACATTTTGTACATAATAAAGTTTTCTAGATGTACATCTTAAAAGAGTTATTTTTTTTTCTTTAAAGATAAATGAAATACATCTGGTATTTTAACTTCTCTTTATTGTTCCTAAACTCATTAGAGACTGATTGCTTAGAAATCACAGCTGTTTGATGAGGTCAATAGCAGCTAAAAAACCTATACAGGCCAATTTAACGCCTCATAATTGGTAATGCAATTTGGAGTGTGAACTCCTTAACATTTAGACAGATACAATGTTTGTAGAGAAAAAAAATACACTCAATAGGTATAGTTGTGAGCCATGTCCTTTACCTTGGTGGTCCTTCTTCTTGCTTGACCTTAACTATGTGTCTTATTTGTTTTAATGAGACCTTGGACTGGATTGAGGTGTTCCTCCTCACCCACCCTCACTAAAAAAAAAAAAAAAAAAAAAAAAAAAAAAAAAAAAAAAAGCACTTGATATAAACTGTGCTATTTAAACTATATGCCAAAATATATATTTTTTTATTTTTTCCCAAATGAGGTCATCACCTCTATGGTACATCTGGCCTCTTATCTTCCTGGCACTTTCACTTCTAACCTCAAATTGCTGTGCCAGTGCCAGCAGAGTAGAGCCACTAGAAAATGTATTTTCATTGTCAGCAAATGGAAATAAATTTGTACACTACTATGATCTGAGAAAGACTGTCTGATAAAGCATGTATTGTATGTTATTCAACACTATTCCAAAAATGGCAAAGGCCAAATTTGCAGGAAAACCCCCTCAATCTTCTAGATAGATAACGTTTAATTTTTATTGTATATAATGTGTACATCATTCGCTATAAGAGATGAAAATGTTTCATTTTAGATGGATTCATCAGAATCCGTGTGAGTGTAAGTATTGTTCTGGTAAAGAATATTCAAAGCAGGTGTAATGTGCCAGTAACAACTCTGTAAACTCTGATTCACTCTAGACTCACTAGCACATCAAATGTGAAGGTGGATTTAGTGTTATAGGTAGATTATAGGCTGGATCAGTAATGCAGGTGAGTCTACACTGATGGGACTTATATGGGAACTTCAATATCTGTATACAACAGGGAAGAGAGAAAACACTTTCTTACAGTGAGTTGAACCTAAACAAGTACACAAATAGTCTGCAGAAAACTAGGAAAATTGTAATCTAATTGTAATTGTATGTCTAAAATTAGTTTTATTCACATATTGCACTTTCCTTGTATGATTTTAGCATGAAATCTGAAATGTTATCCCCAATATGTTAGTTAGGCAAATAGTCAACACATTCTATATTGAAATATCAGCTGTTAGGCTGACGGCATCCTATGGTACAATGCAATGTACATCCTATGGCACTGTGCAATGAAAACATTACAGAAGAGTAGTTCTGCAAGTATTTGTAGGACTCTGAAGAGCAGCTTGTGTTCCACAGCCCAGACTTGTCCAGTTTGCAGGACAGGATTTTCCTTTTCTCTTCAGGCGTGCCCCTCCTTCCCCCTCCCCTTTTCCCTGTTGAATCCCTGGTCTCCGGCAGTGGCTGTGTGCTGCCGAATCCGATCCGCAGGCGAGGGGAATTTCGGTCCAGCTTTTTCCGGGCGCCGCGGATCCACACAAAGTTGGCTGCTGTGCCATTCAGCATCCCAGCAGCTCCTGCTCCTCACACCGCGATGGCAAAGCCCTGTGCGGATGCGCTGCTGCCTGCTCGGAGCTAAACCCGGCTGCGGGAGCTGAGCGCGTTCTGGACAGCCTTCCCAAGGTAAGGATGCGCAGACAGGCGTGCTGGAGAGGGAATCTGCCGTGGCAGTGCTGTGCAGGCTGCATCTCGAGTCTCCTGCTCTGATGCAGGAGTCTGCGAGCGGTAGGTGGGAGGGGATGCTTTTGTACTTGAAATAAGAAGCCCCAGATTAAGTGTTATCGCGGCGGCTACTTTGGGGCTGGTGACAAACGGTGCGGTGATCAAAGCTTCCTGAAAATACCTCTGTCAATTATTTATCCGCTCCCAAGTTAAAGCTAACTGTATTAAAAACAGCAGTGGAGGCCAGCAGCCCAAAGCTGCAAGGTGCTTTGAACATCTCTTCTCTTGCTGCTTTTTGAAGTCCCCTTATTGCAGTCAGCTTGGCTGAATACTCTTGAGAGAGCATTTCATGCACACTTATCTCTATTGGAGCCTTTTCTTTTTCTATAATCCGCCAAGGAACAGTATGTTTTAACAATAAAAGGCCATTTTTAATGCTCAAATCTCATACTGTGCTTAAATATATTTTTAAAGACTACTTTTAGAGCCATACAGATGTCTGTACATTTAGGTTATAATTGACTTTCATTCAAATGTTGTAATAGCTAAGGACTTCACTAAAATGTATTTTAAAATTTAATTTCACTTATAAAGCAGTTGAGGCTTTCTGCTCAAAATAACCTATATTAGTAATGTTGTTTTTACTTTTGGGTGGTCTGCTTCATCTCTTCATGTATCTGGCTGGTTTAGGTTAATGTTATAACAAAAGTCAGAATAACATGAGAAAATTTGAATATTGATGCTCATAGAATAATCAAGGATTTACTACTTTAATCATAAAGTGGCTATTTTTTTGTGATATTTTTCAAGTTTTTTCAGTATTTTTTAATCTCAAAATAGAACATGAAGTGCATAGTGTTTTTCAAGTTTATCCAGGTAGTGTTTTAACAAGCAGTACCCCTGCTACTGTGGATTTCTAGTGGTATGCATATTAGACAATTGTTTGTGGCAGCATGCATTGCTACTTAAAAAGTTTGCACCTGACATTAACTCTGAAAATCTTCTTCGAGATAAAAGTACAGAATGCTTTTTCTCCCCAATCTGTAAACATTTCTTTTCTAGTAGACTTCTTATGAAATTTAGTGTGTAATTTTTGTCTTTTTAGAATTGCATGCATTACCCCAGGCTGTTGTTTTGGGTTTTTTTCCTGCTGTTTCTTGCAGAAGTATTTGACAGTCATTACCATGCATTTCCCAATCTGAGTCTAGAGTAAGTTAATCCCCAAGATGGTATCAGATGAATTTTTCATTTTAAATGAGGTGTTCCAGGTAATAACATGAAGCAGAAAGTATGATTTTTTGCATACCACTGTTAGCATAGTTCATAGAAAGTATGGAAAGAGATTATCTATTTTAATAATTAAATGACTTATGGAATTGCAGACTGATATTTTCAATGGTTTTTCATTACAGTTTCTGCCATTGAGGCAATGTGAGGGCTTTGAGAAAGATGGAGTGCTGTAATTACCAGGTGCACAAGTTCATTAATCCTTCCTGGCTAGAAAAAGCTTCAAGTTCTTTTCCAGTGGCATATTCGTAAAGCTATAAATATCCAAATTGTGTCAGCCAAGAAGTCACACAGAAATGGAGGCTCTTTTTGAGTTCAATTTCATGCACTGTTGCTTTGGTCTTGTAAGGGAGTGCTTTGCATTCTTCATGATGGATATTTGTCTTCTTCCATAGGAAAGTTTAGAAAACAAACAGTTAGGTCATAGATTATTTAGTCTCAAGTATGAGTGAATAAAATAAGACAAGTATTCCTGAGCATAAAAGTATATAAAAATATCTTTCTTAAGTGAAGACAAAACAGAAGAGTTGCTAAGACAATTTTAAATCTTAAACATAACATTTTAGTAAACAAATAAGGAAAGCCAGAGTTTAGAGTTAGGAAAAAGGATGCTAGAGGAACATCTATACTACTGTGCATTGTTTTTTTCTCTTATCTATGTACTGGCAGGTTAAATAGCATAGTGATGGAATACTGCAGTTTTATTCTCTGACTTCCTTTTAAATACTCTGATATAATTGTCAGTCTTAAACTTTATATGAACAGAAAGATTAGTAAATCCATTTGTATCTCGGTCTATTTCCTTGTGGATGTCTATACATAATCATTTAGGTATTGTGCTTAATTACAGAGCATTAAAGGTAATTTTCATCAGATGTTATTTTTGATAGATATTTGAAGCATGCAATGGCATCTTTAAAATGTCTATATATAATTTTTCTATGAACTTGCATATATGTGTGTGCACCTTTTTAAAATATTATTGTTAGCATTTACTGGAACTGCACCGAGATGTTGATTTTACAGTCAACTCCCTGTCTCCAACCTGCCATTTGACATATAGGACTGTTTCAGGACTACACATCAATTTATTTGAAACACACTAAACTGTCTATTTCCTTCAGTCACAACTGTCAATAATTTTAGACTCTCTTAGAAGTTCAGCATTAAGGTCTTATTTGAAGGCAAAATTATTTATCTTTTTGTTTTCTTTTCTTACAATGAGCTCAGAAAATCTCAAATAACAGAGACTGAGAAGAGGTCATGCCTTGCTTGCATGTCAAAATGGTAGTTGTTATCAAAAATAAGCTTGAAAGGAGGTACAGATGTTGCCTGTAGATAGTGCACTTCATTCACATCAACACCAGCCTTCATGGATTGCTGAGGAGATCCAGTGCTTCCCTCCTGTCCTACAAGAGCGGATTAAGACCAAGTGTTTGGGGTTTTTTATTTTCCTCAAATAATAATAATAATAATAATAATAATATTAATAATAATAATAATAATAATAATAATAATAATAATAAACCAGAACAGTTCAAGATCTCTGCATTATTTAGAGTAGAATGCACACAAGAGGGGAAATGGCAGGAGGCTGTGTGAGAGGAGCCTCCCCTCCCTGAGGGAGCTGTCCAGCAGCAGCCGCTGGCCAGCAGCAGCCCTGAGCCCACTGCCCTCACCCCCTCATCCCACAGCTTTGGGAAAACATGAAATAATTCAGTCTCAGGACGCTCCCTTCCAGGGAACTGCGAGTTAGATGGGAAATTTATCACCTGGTGTGGATCACAGGCAACTGCTTTAATGGTTTGTGGGATCTGGGGAATGGGTTCAAACCACCCTGTCAGTGTCTCAGTGCATTCGGGCACAGTGACATGGGTTTAGCCTAACATTCTTATGGTAAATAGCATCATTTTAAATAAAGATATTGTACTGGCTTTACATGGCGAGGTTTTGGAAGCACGGGGGTACAGCAGTGGCTCCTGTGAGAAGCTTCCAGAGGCTTGCCCCATGTCCAGCTGAGCCAATGCCAGCTGGCTCCAAGATGCACCCACCACTGGCCAAGGCTGGGCCCATCAGGGACTGTGGTTGCACCTCTAGGATAATCTGTTTGAGAAGTAGGAGGGGAAATATGCTGTGCAACAGCAGCTGGCAGAGAGAGGTGAGAATGGGAGAAAAACAACTCTACAGACACCAAGGTCAGTGGAGAAGGAGGGGCAGGAGGTGCTTCAGGTGTCAGATCAGAGATTCCTCTGCAGCCTGTGGAGACCATGGTGAGCCAGCTGTGCCCCTGCTGCCCATGGTTATAAATTAAGCTAATTTCCCCAACTCCAGTTTGTTTTGCCCATGATAGTTAAATAGTGAGTGATCTCTCCCTATCCTTATCTCAACCTGAGACTTTCATTAAATTTATCTCACCTTCCCTCTTAAGGAGGTAAGAGATAGAGGGAATTTGGTTTGCATCTGGCATCCAGTCTGGGGTATTTATCAATATATTTACCAATATACTTTTATTTCTTGCATAGTAGCATTTTTTAGTTGTTGTATCAATTATTCAAAGAATATGTATTTTTGATATCTATAGTCTCTTAGTCTACCCCATTTTGATAGGGTTTTTAAATTGTTTTTAGCTTAGAAACAAGTTGATTATTTCTGCCTTTTAAGAACAGCCTGTGGTAAGACTAAAACCACATTTAGGCACAACTTTTTTCAGGTTCTTCAGGTCTAAGGATTTGCAGGGAAATTCCCTTCCCTTCCCTTCCCTTCCCTTCCCTTCCCTTCCCTTCCCTTCCCTTCCCTTCCCTTCCCTTCCCTTCCCTTCCCTTCCCTTCCCTTCCCTTCCCTTCCCTTCCCTTCCCTTCCCTTCCCTTCCCTTCCCTTCCCTTCCCTTCCCTTCCCTTCCCTTCCCTTCCCTTCCCTTCCCTTCCCTTCCCTTCCCTTCCCTTCCCTTCCCTTCCCTTCCCTTCCCTTCCCTTCCCTTCCCTTCCCTTCCCTTCCCTTCCCTTCCCTTCCCTTCCCTTCCCTTCCCTTCCCTTCCCTTCCCTTCCCTTCCCTTCCCTTCCCTTCCCTTCCCTTCCCTTCCCTTCCCTTCCCTTCCCTTCCCTTCCCTTCCCTCTCTCAATCTGTTCATCCCCCCGCCTGTGTTTTTACCAGGGGTTGGTACTTTCATCTCATTCTTTCCCTGCTTGATGTTATCTCTATTTTCTTCTCTGCCTTTGGTTTTGGCCACTAGTGGTGACTGTCTAGATCTCTTCTTAGCCTTGGTTCATCAAAAACCAGCTAAGACATTGCTGCTACATCCAGCATGCATTTAAGGAAGATTAATGATGTTTTACTGAAAATATATTCTGTCTTGGATACATTTTATTGATTTATTTTATTTCTTTTTCTTCTCTATACCCATTAAAAGAGGAAAGTTTGGTAGAACAGGTGAATACACACTTTTGCATTTTTGTACTTATGGACAGCATAATAACTGTAAAATTAGCTGAAATTATTTATGGGTGAATAGAGTCTTCCTGACACTTTTTCACAGATTCTAATTTTCCAGCATCATCTTCCAAAATGCTGACTATTTACTCAAAGCTCCATGTCAGGACAGAATGAGAAATTATATTGTGCAGAAAGCAGTAAAACACCTTCACATTATGTTAAGTACACTGGTTAGCATGCCGTTGCAATTTCAGTGATGGACGTTGAATATGGGGTGAATTTGATCAGGTTAGAGTGGTTTAATAAATGACCATGCCTTTTGCAAAGTAATGTTTTTTCAGTCTAACTTCTGTGTAGCCAGTAATGTAGATTTGCATTGCCTCTAGCAAAAAAAATAGGAGCTCAAGCTCAGTCTCTTACTTTTCGGATGAATGTAACTTAATCTCTAGGCTCTAACATAATAAGGGAGGGTCCTGTTTATAAGAGAAAATGGGAGCCATGACTGCTTTTTGCAAGAAACCCAATTCTATCAGTTGGTGTTAGGCATATTCTGAGAAAACTTCTGGGTTAAGCCCCCATTTCTGGTACTTAGTGCAGCTTGCATTTTATATGGCAGTAGCAGGATGCCTGTGCAGGATTAGCCTGTCTGTACATCCAAATGGCAGCCTTGAATATCTCTGGGTGAACTCTCAGATCTGCACTCTAGCTGTGCAGAGGGGTGTGGTAGTCATCAGACTTTTCAGCTATGTTAAAATGGTAGTACACATTATTGTCAATGCATAATTCTTTTCAAATGCATTTTTTCAGCATAAGGGTAGAACGGAATATAGAGAATATGATTTTGGATGCCAGAAGATTTTAATTGGTAATATCACATACATCTGCTTCTTTTTCTCATAGATTTTACTTCTGTTTTGAATAACTTACTGAATTTTTGCTATATATGTATAGTGCTTTTTTGTTGGTTTTAAGCTTTTGGGTTGATTTCATTACTCATTTGCTTAGTGTTTCTTCTTTGTCATCTTACCAACCTTTGAAGCATTTTGTACAGCATTAACCACAAGAATTTTTCTTCCTTCTTGACAAAATCATTAAGCTAAGAGGCCAAGGCCTTTTGCTACCTGTGCTGTGATAAAATTTGTGGTTATAATGCAGTAAATGTGGTGACCTTGGTCTGACTAGCAGTAGCAAAGTAACCACCATATCACACATCCCAGTATGGGCTGTAAAGCAACCAGTAAAGGTTGTACCAGTGGTATGTACCAACTGCTTTGTAGACAGCCTGGATGTTAGTGGGCAGTATGTGGGCTCTGACTGTCTTTGTGGATGACCATGCCCAGCCTGATGCATCTTTAGTTCCACCTCGGTTTCACAGAAACAGTTTCCGTCACCAGCTCTCTGATAGTCAGTGTTGTCAGGAAACCTCTGCTAAATTTCTATACCCAAGTCAGAACAGAACCAGAAGGGACAAAATGCTTTTTCTGCTCTCCTTTATTCACTTTAGAAAGTGAAGATATTGGGATCCTTGCCTCATCTTGCCCTGTCCCTTCTCATCCCTTGCCTTAGTTATAACACGGATACGGGTTGGAGGAGCTGCCATCTCAAAGACTCATGTCTTTCTCTCCATCATGTTGCTTTCTTGGTGCTTTTTTGTTGGTTCTGGAAATGAAGATGAACACAAACATCAAAAATGTTCTGTAGAGGCTGAGCCACTCATAAATCTCATTAGAAATCCTTAAACAACTAAATCTGCACTTTCAGTGTCCTTGACACTGCCTGCAGAAGTACAGATATTCTGTTTGGAGACCGTACACTCTGGACTTTGTCTCCAGTGGAATGGAAGAAGATAAAATCTGTGCCAGAAATTCCATATGCAAAGTAATTTTACCTTATTTCATCCTTTTTAGACTCTGTATAATTTGACAGTTTTGTTGGTTTGTTTGTTTTAACAGAAGGAGGCTACTCTTCAAACCTTAGCAGTAAGAGGAATAGATGACATTTTTAAATTTTTTCTCTGCAACATTCCTGAAGTAGCCAAGATGAGTGATGTGTTAATATCTATCAGTACTTATTATATTTGCTTGTATAAAATGATGATTATTTAAATTAGGTACAAATTTTAGTTCATAAACTCAATATTAGCAATACAATGAAAGCAGCAAGGTGAGAAAAGACAGGAGGCAGATCTGAGACCCACTGAGAGTTTTCTCTTGACCTGGAGCATTATTCTTGACAGAGTTACAGGACAGAAGCAAAGCTGAAGAAGCAGGTACATGCTTTCCCTCGTGTTGTCTCCTTCTACAATATGTTGTCTGTTAAATTGTAGTCTGTCTTTTTGTGTTTATTTTATGGAGATTAAAAGGTGTTGGGGATTTTGTAAGGGAGTTAGGAAATGTATAGACTATAAATTTCACAAGAGTTAAGGAGATGTAAAGTCAATGAGGTTTAATCAGACATCCTTACACCAAATGGTATTTATAGTTGGAACTTTTATATGTTTAATTTACTTACAGCTTTGACATTAGTGAAACCTTAGAAATTTCTTCCACTTCCACCTCTTAAGCTATATGTTTATAATGAATGTCATCCTTATGGATAGCTAATCACTATATTTCTAAAAATCTGTGAATATGTTTTTTTTAATTTAAGTAATTATAAATTAGAATACATTATTCCACTTTTTTTCTTTATCTATACTAAATGTTTTAAAATGTGAGAATCATGGAAAAATTGGTCCTACAGACTCTTGACCATATTTTGAGATTATTTATTGCCCCTAGAGCCTTACAGGGAAGCAGCAGAGCCACTGAATGTCAGCAGTAGCATGCTCTGCTGAACTTAAAACACCTCTGCTTTCTAGTTTCATGAGAACCAGTGGGTTTGATGCCAAGGAAGTTTAACTGATACTAAATATAGCATCAGTTTGAGGGCATATCTAGTAACATTACAGTGAGCTTCAAATGTTACCGTCATTCATAAGATTTTCTGTGTGCCTGGTCTATTATGACTTGCACATTCTGGCAGAGTTGCTCTTATTATTCATGACAAGAAATCCTAACATCAGCAATTTCTTGACAACGACCCAGTTTTAGTAAAAAGAGCATACTAGGATTTGTCTTAATGTCTGTACTGCCTAACCCCTTTATTACTGCAACGTTTCATGCAGTGCTGCCTCAGGTTTTCCCTTGCCTCCTGCTCCCTGTGTGTATTGCATTTCTCACAGGACATAAAGGCTTTAATAGTGACTGAAGGACAGAAGTGAAAGTTGATTCATCCCAACACACAATTTGTCTCAGTGGTTTGACCAGTTTAGAAATGCAGTTAAATATGCTTCCATAGTATGCAAGGGAAAACCAACTGGACACTTCAGTTCTTCCTTTTGGAAAGATGATGTTCAGTTTCCTCTCCTGGTTCCTTGCTGTAATGTGGAAATAAGCTGCCACAGATGGTGCACATGACATTGTAAGTAATCTTTTTAGAAACACAAAATGATATATTTCTTTAATGGGAGTTCATTTCTAGATGATAGTTTCTGATCTCTAAGCAAAAGAGTCTTTAAGATTTTAATGAGGTTTTTCATTCCAGGCTTCAAATGAAACATAACTACCAATCTTGTTCATATGATTTATGAATGTATAGTTTGTAAAAAAAAAAATATATATATGCAATATATATATATATATTTCAAAGTTTTCTAAGCATCTAGTGATTTATTTTGTCAGAAAAAAGCCTAAAATTCTAATGTCATGACTTGATTTATTAATCAGTTACTTTGATTTTTGTTTCTTAAGCATCTTCAAAGTTAGGAAACTGTACCTAAGTATTATGTGCTGTTTTGTTCTATTTGTTGTTGTAAAAGGGGGAAAAATAAAGGCCCCAGTCAGTAAAATGAGGTCTAGAATTTCTTTGTATATTTAGACCATAACAGGAATCAAATCCCCTGTTTCTTGATCTCATGTTCAGTGTAATGTTTTTTCCACTGAATATCACAATTACTTAAAGCTATTGATCTTGTCAGTGTACTCAAACACTGTTTGCAGAGATATTTCTCTTCAACAGCATTAACATTTTTAGCTTCCTGATTTATTTTCTTACATGGAGAATGAAAATTAATAATTAAGGAACCCTAGACACAGTAATTTTTATTTGATTGGAGTTTATAATGCTGCCTTAATAAATCATGATTCTGTGATTTAAGTGAATTGTGATTTTTCCAGTGCAAGCATGCTGAATGTTCTTGTGACTTCAGTTGAACTTAAATATGTATCTGAACACACGGGAGTGAATGATGTGGCTGAAGGAGAAGCAGAGGGTACTACATCCTAAAAATATACATAATTAAAGAATCAGAGCAGAGTCAGCTTTAAGGATGCCTGAGGATGGCAGAGTGGGACTAGAAGAAAATGCAAGATTTACTGTAGTGCATGAGGAAAATCTGTGACAAGAAAGAACCTTAAAAGAGCTGTCTGAAACTCCAGGAGGCTGAGGTCAGGGTGGCATCACAGTGGAGGAGAAGACGTGGAGGGCTGCACGATGTTCTGCCTTCTAGGGAGTTGGTTGGTGATGAATCAGGGGCTCATCTTCTGAGAGTGCTGACCCTGAGGATGACTTGGATGGAAGGGATCCCATATTTCATCTTGGAAAGACAGTCTTAACACTGTGGAGCTAAACAGATATTCAATAGATCACCAGGGCAAGGTGTCCCTTTTCTGAGCTGTCTTGTGCCCTCTTGGTCATTCCAAGAGAGGTAGCACTCCTCTCAGAGGAGCTCCATAGCTGCTGATCACGTAGTGTGGAAAACACCAGGCAGACAGGAACAGCTTCCTCAGCCCCTTGCCTTTGGGAGACCATTTTACTGTTCTTGGAGCTGTATGTGTAAATAACTGCTAAATAAAGCATTCTTAGTTTCATATTGACGTGGAGCACGCTGATCTGAGAAACGGAACATTTGTATTTCATTTAAAATTGTTTACTATTTCTGCACAAGAGAGCTATGTAGGCTGTGAAGGGATTGTTGATGAGGACATAGTGAGGCCTGTGTTGCATTTTGAGAATATTGCTGAACTTTTTGACTGTAAACTCTACCCGTCAAGAATATAAACAGGATTGTGCTGCAGCTGCAGATTGCATCTGGCCTGCATAAGCATATTTAGACAAATTGTGCATGATTTGCATGTTTCTATTTGAAACCTCTATCGCCCATTATACAGCATTTTCCTGTAATACTGGGCTGTAGCCAGGCAAAGAGAATGAGGAAGCTGTGGAGAGGCAATCAGATATTTAAAGGGCTGGGTCACAGGGATCCCCATCTAGACGATTTCAATAAGCTGGATAAAATTTTGTAACTCTAGAAAATTTAGAAAGGGATTCGTAAGGGTTACATGTCTGTGTGCAAAGTGTGGAATGAAGACTGTAATTGAATGCAAGTGTGTGTTATTCATGCCTTGGAGATGCTTGCATACCTGCTTTTTGCTTCCATTCTCCAGGAAGATGTATCTGAAAAAGAGAACTGAGGTGAGAAAATAAGGGGAAGGAGGAACAGCTTGGTGCAGTGAGAAGTAGGTTGGAGTCCTGAATTGTTAGTGTGGTATAAGATGAGAAAGGATGGAAACCAGATGTCAATGAAATAAAGATTTTCGTTTGTGTTTAATGATGTACAATGGAGGCAGAAAGGAAAGAAATCCATATTCCAAAACAAGAAGATGAAAACATTGTTTCTTGATGTCCACTGTCTCAGAGGGGATAAAGGAAGGCGACAACACAGAAAACCAAGGGGAGGTAGATATCTACCTTTGAAGGCCAGTAAAAGTCATCTTTGTGTATGGGGAAGGTGTTCCTGGACGAGGTAGTATGAATGTATATCTTGAGTCAAAGACAGAAAGGAGAGATGGACCAGTGTTTTGGGTAAAATGCTAAGGCATTGTTAAAATTATGTTAAAATAAAATATGTTAGCATATGTCAAAATGCTAAGCAGTTGTTACTTCACAACTCACAGGACTGTTAGGAAATGGAGAAGACAGGATTTCTAAAGTCCTGCTCTATCCACCAACTTAAAGAAAGGCAACTGCTGTGCAGCTAACATCTGTCCTGCATAAATATGTCAATACAAATTTGCAGTATTTTGCCTATGCATTTCTCATCTAGAAGTTATATTTCACTATTGTTTGGATGACTCTGCCTAAGTTGCTTATGGCACCCATCTAAAAGTTGCAAGTAAATGACTGAACAGAAAAACCCCTCTCTTTAATAGCTTGAATAAAACTGTTGTACCATTACTGCTACTTGGTCTCTCAAGTCGTTTTTGTTCAGGCTACTGCAGTATTTATGCTCCAATTTACAAGGGATGGAATTAGCTTTTCTTTTTACTGTTTTTTTTTTGCCTTTCTCCAGCTGAAGGACTGAACCTCTTAGCTGTGGTGCATCAAAACTGCATCCAGTATTAACATCTGCCTGGTCTCATCTTTTCACCCCTGCGATAGATCCTTGAGTTTCCCAGAGCCTTGCCGTGGAACTACCCCCACATTTCCCTTTGTAGTGAGTGTAACAAAAGACATCAAACAGCTCCAGTCTTTAAAGCTAAGTGTATTAGAGCACAAACTAATAAGCTAGAATAAGGTGGCTTTTAAGAGATTGAAAAGTCAGATCTACTGAGACAGATGAAACAAAAGTATCTAAAAGAAAATCTTCACTTTGGTTACTGTGTGATTGTGTGTTGGTCCTTTCCTGCATCCTTCCCTATGGGTCCCATGACTTTTAGTGTCTTCTTAGTTGAATGAACTCTAAAACATCCCTCGGGGTTCTTAGAAACCTTTCTTTTCCTCTGTTGTCTTTGGGCTGAAAAGAAACCTCCTCACTGCTGATAGCTCAACCCAGCTCCACTCAAAGGCTTGCAGTGTGCTCTCTTCTGGTTGCCTTCAGTGTTGGTTGTCTCTATTTGCCCTGCTCTGTGCTTTGAAGTTTCAATTCAGGTCCTCTGGGGAGTCAAGCAGTCTGGTTTATTATTATTATTATTTATTTATTATTGTTATTATTATTAAACACAATTCTGTAGCCAGCACCCTGCAGGAGGAGTTCTTCCAAACTGCCCAGCTTGTCTTGCATTTGAAGCACTGTAGTGCACAGTACATGCACAGTGAGTTTTACAGCAGCAAACAAGCACTGCTACCATCTGTTACACACACCCTCATACAAGATAAGGTGTTTATATACATATATTTTATATCACATATGTAGGCACCAATGAAGTCAAGGGGTTTGATAGTGTTTAATGTTAAGTTGGGCATTTTAGAGAAGTTTGGAACAGATCAGCAGAGTGCTTAAGGCATAGAGAAAAATAAAGTATCTAAATAAATAAATATCTAAAATATCTAATATCTAAATAAATAAAGTATCTAAAATCCTGATATTGATCAGATTATGTGTCCGTAACCCACAGGAGTGAGTACACGTGGGAGATACAGATCTATGGGAAAAGAGGGAAAGGCAGGAAATAAAACAGAGTTGATAGGTGTGCAAATGGAAATCTGGAATGAAAGGAACAGGAGGAAAAATAAGTGGAGTAAAGGCCCCAGAGCACAAGAAAACATTTCACAACAAGATTTGAGAAAAGGATTATTCTAGCTAGAGAGTTTTCCTAAGGTTATATAAAAAAATCACCTAGAGGGCAGAGAAAGATTCCTTTCTGACTGGTGATATTAAGAGAAGTAATTTAGGTAGGAAATTGGTATTTTCTAGTTTGAGAAAAAGATGGTATCCTGAAAAAATTAATAAAATAAGTTTAAAAAACCCAACATGTAGTTGTGTCTTTTCAAAGTAGAAGTAAGGTTTGAGGAAAGATGTAGTCTGAAAAGAGAACTGTAAGGAAGTGTAAAGGGATTTAAGATACCACCTATAACTATTTTAACAGATCATATGGATCTTGAAGTTTATTGGTGTCTCAGTAGAGCCATTTGTAAGATTATTTGAGATTTTAACTGCAAAATAAACAACCAGCAGATAGATTACACTACACTTATTTACAGCACGTAGACCTTTTGAGACTTTAACGACACTGGCAACTTTCCAGCTGAGCTCACCCTCAAGAGGAGACTTTAACTGTGCTGATACTCTTTTTCCAAACGTGAAACAAACAAAAAACCCCGTGTCTTTCCTGAAGGCAGCTGGTGTTCTGCCTGCAGGAGCAAAGGCCTGAGAGAATCCCTTTTCCTTGCTGTCCCCCAGGAGGGAGTCTGTACACTTTCTTACTAATAACTTATGACACGTACAAATGTGTATCACTTTGGGCCTGTGTGGCTGCTGCACCCTCTCAGGCAGTTAACTCCAATATAAAAATACCTGCCTGAATCCCATTGTGGACCCTGCTGGATCTTCACTTTCCTGTTGGAAAAACTTTACACCTAACTCCGTACAGTAGAAATGCACTCCACAGGAAGCAGCAACCATAGAATACAGGTTAATGCTAGCATTTGCAGTGGGGTAAGTCTGTACCCCTTAGGCTCTTCCATATAACATATTGCTATAACTAGTAATACAAATTTACATTTGTGTCTGTATTAATTTAACGAATTTTATGAATTTCTCAAATTCATGAAGCAGTGGGAGGGAAAACCACTTTTTGCTGTGGGAATTCAACCTTCACAGAATGTATATGTGGAATAGCAGCAGTCCATCTCCTTTTCAGAGATCTTTTCCTTATGCTATTGCTGAGAGAAAAGAGAGACCCCCATGACAAACCTATTCATGTGCTTCTTTTTCACAGGCCCCAAATGGAGGCTGTGCCTTGTTTAGATTCCTCCTTGCCCGGGGCAGGCATCTTGCATGGGAAGGTGACAAGCACCGTACCCTTTGATTTGTGCAGCCTCTCAGCTGAGATCAGCTCCAGCCATAGCACTCCTCTCCTTTTCCAGCATGAAATCAAACAGATTAGTTTAAACCTTCAAAATTGCCTATTTGCTTTGCAACAGGCAGCAGAGAAGAGGAATGCTCCTTTAGTCAGGCACTGATCTCAGTGGGGGAACAGCAGTTTGTTGTTCCCCCTGAATGCAGAAGTGCATTTAATCTACCTTGAGAGGTGTGCAGTGCTGCAGCTCCACAGCGCCTTTAGACAGCCAGAGATGTGGGCTGCTGCTGGAAGCAACAATCCCACCCCTTTCTTTGTGCTGGAGGTACTCTGCTCACCGCTGTAGGATGAGCAGGATTAGCAAACTGGAGTTAATTTCCCGGATAAAAATTAACCTCATATTAAATCTGTCTGAAAGCTAACCAGGAGAAGAAGGGTTTTGATCCACATGGCTGTAGGAGTAGCAGTGCTGGCACAAGGGAGCGGGGTGAAGGGTGCCCTGCAGCAGCTTGTGCTTGCCTTCCTGGGACAGGCTGTTCCCCAAGAGCTCTGGGCATTTCCAGGGGTCTGCAGGAGCAGCCTCAAATCCCTGCACGGGTCTTATCAGGTCAGTTTAAGCAGCTGCTGTCTCAATCTCAGGCCATCCTCTGAAAGGGCAATGTGGGACTCACTGAGCGTGGCTATTGTGTGTGAAAGGAACAATTTACTCATTTAGGTACCATCATGAAGTGGTTCTCCCCTTCTTCTGTTGTTTTATTAGCAACATTCATCACCATATTCTCTGCATAGATAAAGTAATTTAACGTGTCCTTTGAAAAGGGGAATAGAATAGAATATTACTTTAATAAACAATAAACCCCCTCTCATGATTTTTAAAAGAAGAATGCTCTGTTTTCTTGAGCTAATATTCAACAATAGAATAGGTAATAATAAAACACATGCTTAATAATATAATCCTTCATGCAGCAGGTTAAAGTAAACAAAAATCCTGGTGTTATTTCTTTGAGTTGTCTAATTTCCCTTCTGGACTGTGTATCAACAAAAAGATCCCCAGAGATGCTGAAGGTAGGAGAAATAATATGCATAATCAGTGTTTTAATTTCAGGACACAAGAGTATATTTCAATTGCACTGCTAAAATCTTGTGTACACTTTTTGTACTTTTAAAAACAAAACATCAAGATATGGAAACAGGAGAGAAACAACTGGGTATATTAATTAGCAGTTATAAGGAAGGAGCATTAATAATAAAAAGATAATTCACATATTTCAACTTAAGGCATTTGATGCATAAAAATGTCCTTGGTGTTTCTGTGGGTGGTTTGGGGGTTTTGTTTTTTCTTATTTTTCTGGTATGTCTAATCTTAGGAATGAACTTTTGGTAATTATAAAGTAGACCAGTGGAAACCAAAGTGAACCTAAAGATATGAAATCGCTTGTTCTGAATTATGAATTCTGCACAGATTCACACAAAAAACCCCAAGAACCTTGCCTAATCCCTAGGTCCAGCTAATAAAATTTATTCTCTTGTAAAACAGTGAAACAGAAATTAGCCTCAGTTTTCAGAGCTATGTTATCTGACCTTAATTTCCAATTGAAGTTTAGTAGCCTAGGAAACAGAATGGCTAGGACAGTTCATAAAGAATAAAGATCAGGTGTTAGAGGCCAATCATTCTACTGTACATCTGTTACACTGGGTTTGGTTGCTGGAGGAATCTTCTATGTTTTTATTTTACCAGATCAGCTATCCCATTCCACCTTTATAACCTTCCTTGTTATTTTCATTTATTTGTGTCTTCATGATGTTTGTCAGATCCTATTCTGTAAGGAATAAATGAAAACTGTGCAGAAAAGGCAAAGTAAAGCAAGGAGTTGTCTATCAAGATCTGCAGATTGGTGGACATTTAAATAACAATGCATACAATTTTCCTTTCAACTATCATATTCCATGTTGAAAAATACCTTCTGTTAATTCCATTTTTGTGTGTGTCAGTAAATCTTGAATCAAACTAGGAGCAGAAAGATTGAATGGAATTGATTTGGAAGGTCACATGAGGATGTAACAGAAGGAGGGTTGGCCTCACACATAACTGGTGCATTGTAGTAGCAGTCACGAAAATAAATACGAATCATTGTGTAACATTTGAAGTTATGAGATTTGCTGTTACCAAACTTAAAAAAAAAATTCCTGAAACCTAGTTTTCAACCTGTAAAAGGGTTAAAACATGTTTTGTGTTATAAAAAGATTTGGTTTATAGTAGCCGATTAATATGGTATTGTTTAAAGTTTTCACAAAAATCAAAGCTTTTGCCTGTGGCATTACAAGAATATGTCAAAAGCTTTCAAGAAAAATTAGAAAAGACCAGCAAACATTTAAATGGCACTGGTGGCATATGGTAACAATGGTGGTACTGTGGGACACTGTGAAATGCATTTTAAGCTTTGTAAGTTTTAGTATGATATGCATCTTCTTTTTTTCTTCTTTTTTTTTTTGCTTTTTGCTTCAAGTTTTCTTTGTGTCTTTTAACTTTAAACAAAATAATTTAGGTACATTAAAACTTAAAACAGTGAGAAGGCTGCCTATATCATATTAAGATATTAGGTTCTGATTATCTTCTTGAAATTTATCCTTTCAAGTTAGTATAGCCTTTTTTTTCTCAGTTAGCATGTCTACTCTGAATAGAGTGAGAAACACTCAACTATTTTGGATAAAATGTTGGTAATTCTTTTCCCCACTCACCTACACAGTAGAGTAGAAGCTAGCGTTATGTGAAACACATGGAGCTCATATTTTAAGTTCATATTTTTAAGTTCTATTGTTTACTGTATCTAGAAGCTCATGTTTCATTAAACTTGTGAATCTGAGAAACTGCAGTCATCTGAATACAGGCGCCTACATCCCTTCCTTGGAGATGCTGGCAAAACTTAGTGTGTCTTTCATGCACTTTAGAGTCATGGAAGGGTTTGGGTTGGAGGGGACCTCAAAGGTCACAGAATCATAGAATTGTTAAGTTTGGAAGAGAACTTTAAGGTCATCAGGTTCAACTGTCAACCCAGCACCACCATGATGCTTTACAGCCCTTGCCAGTGCCTTTCCACCCTCTCAATGAAAGTTTTCCTCCTCATATTTAATGTAAATGTGCAGTCTTTCAGATTGAAGCCATTACACCCTGTCCTGTCACTGCATACCCTTGTAAAGTGTTTCTCGTAGGCTCCCTTTAGGTGCTGGCAGGTGCTGTAAGGTGTCCCCAGAGCCTTCTCCTCTCCAGGCTGAGCACTGGAGATTGATTACAATGGAGACAACTCTCTCAGCCCGTCTCCATCATAGGAGGTGATCCAGCACTCTGGCCATCTTTGTGGCCTTGTCTGGAATTTTTCCAGCTGGTCCTCATCCTTCTAATGCTGGGGACCCCCAAGTTGACACAGTACTACAGGTGTCTACAGAGAGTAGAGCAGCTGGATAGAATCACTTCCATCAGCCTTCTGGCCACTGCTGTTGATGCAGCCTGGGACATGTTTGGCTTCTGGGCTGTGAGCAAACACTGTTGGGTCATGTTGAGCTTCTTGTTCAGCAACACCCTCAAGTTCTCCTCTGGGTTGTTCTCAATCCACCTTTTTTCACTTAAGTCTTCCCTTTGACAGCTTTCTTCCCTTCTCTCATGCTGTATTGTGCCAGGACAAGGATAATTTGTTTCTGATGCTCTTTCAAGAAATTTGTGTTTAAGAGAGAATGATTTATAATGTTTTTAATTTGCTTGTTTACTTTGAAAGGACACTATCTATTCTTCCTTAAGACTTACGCCTTTGCAGCTTTGTGAGGATTCCAATACTCTCTAACTGGGTTCCTTTACATATTCCACATGAGGAGGGTTTAAGGTTTTAATACCAAATTTACCCACTGGAAGGCGTTTGATGTTACACAGGATTTTGATGCAGCAATGTACCAAACCCACAACACAAGGGTGGTATAGCAATGGCAGTACAGCAATTCCATACAATATATGTATATTATAGCAATTACACACAATTGCAGCTGAATCCCAGTGCTGATGTGGATCCCACTGCCAGTTTCTGTGTGCTGCCATCATGAGGCTGCCTGTCCTCAGCTCCTTGGGAGGTGTGTGTGGCTTGAAGCCAGCCCACCTCTGCCTACGTGTGTGTTGCTGGTTGTTCAGGTTAGATGCTCGGTGTTGAGCTGTCTGTGCACTGCTCTGGCTGTCTCAGGAAGGGAATGCCTTCCATAAATTGTTTTAGGGAATGGAATTTCCCTGACCCATCAACCCATTCAGCCAATACAACTCTTTACAGCAAAGGCTGCTCTGGTTTCCTTGGCATCGGGATGAGTTCAGCTTTCTTCACAACTGCTGTGGACTCTCCCTAGATTCTGTTCAGAGTTTGGTGAGGAACTGTACCCATCTCCTGGGAGCTTTTTTCTGTTGCAGGGCTTTGTTGATCAGTTTGCTGTTTCAGTAGAAAAGTATTATATGAAGTTCTGAGGGGGTTTTTTCCCTATCAATTGTGCTTTCAGCTTAAAAAATAGCTAAGCAGTGAATACTAAGGTACCCTTCTGATATAAAAATATTATACTAATTTATCTCCTGTGTGTAGTACAGAAATATAGAAATATATGCAATGTGTTACATCCTATAATGTCCATATCAAGGAGGGGTGTATTAGAAATGAGAAAAAAACTTCTTCTAAACAGATAAAATACCTAATTCTTCCTTATGTATCTGTTCAGATAGTTCACTCTTGAAAGTATATTGCTAAACATGTTGTTTTGGGTGTTTTTTTAATTATATGTTTGAATGGTACTTAGCAAGTTATAGGTTGTTATTTTCCATGAACAGGCTGAAATTAGTGTAACCAGTCAGCTGACAAATCATCACAAAGGATGGTGAGGTTTCCTTTCTTCTCCTCTTTTTCCACTCTTCTCCCCTTTTTCCTTTCTTCTATCTCTGTAATGGAAATCTCCTACCTTTTAAACATGGTTCCGAGGTATAGCATGCTGACTGCATAAAATCTAAAGTTTTAACAATGCCTTTATTTTGCACAGTAAATTTTTATAATTGATACTATTAAAATATAGGTTAGAAAAACCCATCCCACTAAACAAGTCCAACCAACAAACTGATTCTCATCAGCCAGTGGCCCAGGGGAAGTAGTGAGCAGTTCTGCAAATACTTTGAGTTCTGCCCAAAATTCAGATTTGTTATGATTGGAGGCACTCAGACCTTTCTCTATACCTGTGTTTTATATCCTTTAGTGATGGGTGATTTGTATCCAGATATCTATGAGATAATAAAAAATATATATTCATTTCCACATTATGGAATAATACATTAAAAGTGATGATTCTGCCTTACCCAACATCATATCAGCTGAATCCTGTAATGGGAATAGTGCTGATTATATAATAGTTCAGTAATTCACTTTACCCTGTCCTTGTACACCTTGAGAAATGAGGTTGTGGTTCTGAGGGAATGTGAAAGCAAGATTCTGAAGAAAATAAAGGAAAGAGTGAGAGAACAGGATGTTTTGAAATTAAAATAAGTATGTGAAAATGGATTGTTGTTTTTAATTAGTCTTCTAACCTTAATTATATAGGGGCCTTGAATTTTCAGAAGTTCAAAGTAATTTTGTTCACTTCAGTTGCATTTGCAAACAGCAGAAATAATAATAATAATAATGTAAAAGCAGCAAATCTGAGTTTTGCTGTTTTCTTTTATTGTTATTAGCTAGTAAACATGTGGCAGCAATGTGACCAGGCACCAACAAAGGTTAGGAGCATCCTGGGCTGTACCAGCATGATGAGAGGCAGTAGTCATTTGAATTGATTATTCCCCTCTAATCATTGCTGGTTGGACCATATCTCACCTGAGGAGTCCAGTCTGGGGAGGCACAGTGCAAGGATGGTGCTGACAGACAAAGCACGGAGGGGTCACCAGGGTGGTCAGTGAGGTGAGGAGAGGCCGGGGATTGGGGTTTGCACAGTCTGGAGGAGGGACAGCTGTGGGGAGCCCTGGCAGCCACCCATCCCTACAGGAAGAGAGAGACAGGCAGGGGGACAGAGGACCCTGATCCTGAATTGTGGAAGATTGGTATGACTGGATACAAGGAAAAAATGTCCCCACAAGTGTAATTAAGGACTTTATCAGAGTGCTTAGAGAAACTGGGATGTTTGGTGTTGTAAGTGGAGTTTGATGTGCAATCAAATGAGATCAGTAGCTCACATGTCTGTGCATTTGAGGCGAAATATGAATGTGGAGGAATATAAATTCTGAGGTGTATTTGCCTGCAGTCAGAAATGGAAAACTAAACCTCTGCAGACCAGGCTGCTCTTTCTATAAACTCTCATTTTCTTTAATAAGTGGAAGGGGAGAGGATGTGCTAGAAGCATAGTCTTGAGTTCTAACAGTTAACAAAGAAAATGACAGTGAAGTTAACACCATGGTGTGTTTGTATTAAAAAAAGGAATTAATAATCCTCTTTGATTATTACTCCATACTTTGCAGGGATATGCTATGATTATTATTTTTTTTAATCTCAGTGTCTGAAGTAATTTTGAATTACTGAGTTATGTTCTATATTTCTAAATTCCAAGTGATATTTCAAGGTGAGTAGTTTGGCTATAAATGTTCATTTTTTTTTCCTCCCAATAACATTTTGGACGAAAAGTGACTGACATGATACACAGCATATGAAATTTCTTTTTTCCTGCTAAAGTGGAAAAAGTAGTAAACCCCACCTATTCCCTCATGTTAACACTGTACATTCAGTTCAGGGTTCAGTTAATTCCTGGGAATCTTACCTTCAGGTCCGGTGCACACAGCAAGAGCTTTCCACTGGTACAGGGTGACCTGGTGTCATTCATGGAGCAGCAAAGGGAAAGAGCAGGCTTTTTTACTTCATTTCTCATATTCTTAGTATACATGCCTGAGACAGAGTTTCAATGAAGTAAACTAGATTTCACAGAAGAAAAGCAAATCAAGTTTGAAACTGTAATCCTATTGTCTTGTGCAGTCTTTATTGCAATACCTCATATTTCATGGAAGAACCACAGTAACCTTCAATTCAAACCAAGAAAAATGAGCTTTGTCACCAAAGTGTCACACCTCATAGAACCCTGAATGTATTCTTTCTTCAGCATTATTTTCTTGTAAGATTCATCTTTGTTTCCTGTTTCTTTTAGTGTTGGGTCACTTCTCATTCAACTTTGCCATCTGGGTCAACCATAAGCAATTTTTGCGAGATCAGAATTCTGAAACACTCTAGAGTTAAGAAAGATAAACAAAAAAGTCAACAAATCCCCAAAACTTGGATCCTTACCTGTGCAAATCCTCTGTAGTTCCACATTTGTTTTTCCTTTCTGATACATGATCCAAAACCTGGATCATTACCTGTGCAACTCCTCTGTAGTTCCACATTTGTTTTTCCTTTCTGATACATTATTTTCTTAGTTTTGAAACATGATTTTGTAGCAGGTTACTTTTTATTTAATTTATGAATTAGCACTCTCACAAGAAATTTTAGAGCTAACAATGGATTAATTGCAATGTAGAGGCAATTTTTTTTAGTTTAGCCTACATTTAATTAAAGCAGAACTGCAGGTCAGAGGTCAAAGCTGTGGTAAAAGATATTTGAGATGCATACCCTGAATTCAAAAATGCACACATTGGCAGACCATAGTAAAAAAAAAATTGAAACATTCATTTGAATTAAGATACCCCTGATGTGTATTTAAGAAAAAAAAATTGAAGTATGTGAATTTTTAGAATTTTTCAGTCAACTTATGACACAGATAACTTTGCATAATTTATGTTTAATGGGAAGTTTTATATCTTACTCTTTTTTTCCCTAGTATTTTTATTTGTCCCGAAGATTACTTGTGTTTCAGTAAATTCAGACAATTCTACCCATGTTTACTTTTGTGGAACTGCTTGCGTACTTCACTCTGCATTAGGAGCTGGTCAGAAACTGGTCCAACATGTGTAATGACTGATTTAATAGTAAGAGACAAACAGCAGCATATCTGATTTGCTGTATTGTCAACACTGGTATTAGCAAGAACAGCATTATAAATATCCTGATGCTTTCTTGCCAATGATTTGATCAGAGATATTATACAGAGAATCAGACACAATTATTTTAATGTAAATCCAGGGCTTTGGAGTCTACACAGTTTCCATTTTCAGAATGTCTTTTTGGGTGAAGACATTCATTGCAATCATTTACTCAGAACTGCTCAGGCAAAAATTTGGAACAACATATATTTTGTTTTTCTTTAGCTACAATTGCAAAGAACTATACCAAACTACATTAGCCAGTATTGATTAGAATTTGAATGTGCCAGAGCCATATATGTGCTTTAGGTTCCTAATTATCAGAACACCAATATCTAAAATTCATCCCATAGCATTTAAAACTTCTATCTTCCTTCTGTTGTGAGTGTTTGTGCAGGAATAATGCATTTTTCTTGAAAGTCATGTGTCTATGTAGCCCATATGTTTGGCATTTGCATTGACTTTCAGCTGACCTTGTAGGTTAGTTGTGTTCTCCTACAAAAGTTTGACCATAAAAAGCAGGTCATAACCCTAACGTGTTACCTCCACTAGAAGGACCTTGGGTGATAGTCTAATCAAACTCTCTGGCTAGGGTGGTCTATTAAATGTTCTTATTCTCTCCTAATTACTGCCAAAAATGGCAGTACCTATTCAGCTGGCTTTAAAAGTTTGATTTGCAAACAGAATATATGCACAACAGGAGCTGGGAAGGCATCTTCACAAGTGCAAAATATTCAGATCTTCCACGTGATAAAACATGAGTCTCCCTGAACCTCAAGAACAGAGCTGTTCTCTTGGATAAATTCTTGTTTCTGAATACTAGGGCATTTCCACGCACTAAAAATTAATTCACTCTTATAAACAAACCCTTTAAAAACTATAGACTTATCCTGAAGGGATTTAGATGTTTATTTAGAATGCATTTATGCATATAAATGTGGTCTATTTTAAGGAAATATTGACCACATTCTAAGAACAGTAAATATTCACAGACATAATGAAATGGAATGTGCATACCACTAACTACAGAAGGTATGTTAGGAAGCTACGGTGCTTCAGGCAAGTTTTGAAAAACTAGAAATGACAGAGGGAATACACAGTTGCAATTTACTCTTGTTGCTGTGCTGCTGATGCACTCTGTTACAGTATTAGTCTCATTTTATATGCATAGAAATGTGTTATATGCATGAACATCTCACATAGTCATGTCTTCCAACATCTATGTCTCTCTTATGTGTTTTCATTTGTATTTTTGGTTTGGTTTGGTTTTAATTTTTTTTTCAAAATAGCTGACTTTCTTCTGATAAAGTGTAAATTATTAAAAATAGTCTTTGTGGTTTGTTTTAATGGCTACTACTTTGTGTTGTAGTAACTGCTATAAAATGATTATGGATTTTTATATTCAAATGAACATCTTTATGCAAGGAGAAATTCTGAGAAATTTTTTGCTTTTTGATATGCAAACCATAGTTCTTTTCTGAGGAATGGACTTTTCAAGTCCTGATACAGAAAACACAACAACTTTAGGCAACACTCTCTGGCAGTATTGTTTATATCCTGTTTATCTTTGCAGTGCTTGTTCCAAGTTGATCCAGGAGCCTTGTGGCACTTCTCTTTTGGGATTTAACCATTCTGTCTGTGAGCAGCTTCACTTACCTGATGTGACTTACAACTGCAAATCCTTAGCAGAATGAATGTCAGTGACTGACACTAACGAAATGTGGCTACCAACTGGATAATTATACTGCAAATATTACCCCATAAAATATGTTTTCAAAATGCCTTCTTAGCTAAAAGGAGCAACAATACAGCAGTTTAAATGCAGCTATACTTGTAATTATCTTAGTACAGCAAAAGTTCAGTTTTGGTATACAGTTGAAGCACTGGGACATGTCAAATACAGATAAGGAAAGGCTGAGAGAATTGGGATTGCTCAGCCTAGCAAGGAGAAGGCTTTGGGGTGACCTTCCAGCACCTGAATGGAGCCTGTGAGAAAGATGGAGAGGGACTATTGGCAGCAGTATGTGGTGACAGGACAAGGGAGAACGGCTTCAGAGTGAGAGAAGGTTTGGATTAGATGTAAGGAATAAATTCTTTACTGTGCAAGCGGTGAGGCACTGGCACAGGTTGCCCAGAGAAGCTGTGGATTCTCCACCCCTGGAAGTGGTCAAGGCCAGCTGGATGTGCTCTGAGAAACCTGATCTAGTGAAAGGTATAGAAACTATATGATCTTTAAGGTGCCTTCCAACCCGAGCCTTTCTATGATTCTTTAATAAAGGAGAACAAGTCATTTTGCATGACTGAAACGTTTGATTTGTACTCAGTTCCCCACTCGTAAAGGATGGATTTGTGTGACAGAACACCTATACACAAACTACATTGCAAAAGCTTTTGTATTTCTGTTTCAGAAATTATTTAAGCTTTTCCAAACTCCTAAGTATTGTAACAAATTGCTTCTCACCAAAGAGAAACCATCATGGCAGCAAGCCCATGGAATACAGCAAATAAACACGTAACTAAATAACACTGCCACTCCAAAAGGCAACCTCAGTCGAAAGTGTTTCTTGTTCCTTTTTGTAACCAGAAAGTGTGGACTCATTTGTTTAAAAATGTTTAAAAGTTTGTAGCCCTAAACTCACGTCAGCTGCTGACTACAAACATTAGACAAATAATTTTCCTCTTTTGTGAGAATTTGAGACTTAAAATTTTTGCTTTTGCTGAATAAGGATGAAAAAGCTTCTTTGTTTTGAAGTATTGAGTAATTATGTTTCACTTCAAATGTTTGTACATTTTCACTAATTAAAATAACATGCATTTTAACTTATTTGAACAAGCATGCTTGGAATGGGGAAAGGCAGATTTATTAATTAAAAATGATGAAACAGGACACCATTTTAGCACAAGGAAGAGACTTTATTACAGTAAAATCCATCATTCAATGCAACAAACTCTCAGAGACGTGGTGAAGTCCCCACTGGTTGAGGTTTTCAAGATGGGATAGGACAGGGTGCTTGATAATCTCATCAAGGTTCCTTTCCCAAGGAAGATTGTGTTTTTTGAAGTCCCTTCTAATCTGTGCTGTTCTGTGATTCCGTGTCACAGTGTAGTTTTAAAAGAAAATGTCAGGCTATTCCAGCAAGAAATTAATTGAAATTGCTCCTTAACCATAGGAAATGTCCAGTTTTGTTAAATTTACTGTTCTGATGATTTATTTTTCCCAATAACTCGAGCCAGATGCTTCGAGTTTTAAATCTAGCTCTACAGTTTGCTGTGTAGTCTAAAACTAATCAGTTTACTTCCTTATTCCCACTTTTCTTCAGGATTAAAACAGAAATAGTATTTAATGTCTGTTCTGGAACTCTACACAATCTTGAGAGTACTTGACAAACGAGAGCACTTGACAGAAAAATGCACGATAACACAAGGAGATGGTTGTATTTTCTTTTTCACCTTAAAAAGAGAACTTTTTCTTTTCTTTAATGTCTTCATGTCTTTTATTGTAAATGTGCCTTGTACTTCAAAGGCGAGGTTAATCACGATTCAGACTTTGAACAGTAAAGGGAAAGATTTTGGAGACCGTGTTTTGTAATGCTTCTTTGAAAGGCAGAAGCGGCAACAAAACAGGCCTACAAGACGGCAGAGAGTGTTCAGCTTCTTTTGCATAAATACCTAACAAAAAGAAGAGGATTTTAATGTGATTTAGGTCAGTGATTTTTGTAATGGCAAGAGCCTTATCCTGCCAAGGAACGCATGAGTATATAAGGAATTTCTGTACAGATCTCTATGGAGAAATGGACTAGAATGAGGATTTAGTGCTTTGCAACATGGTGGGCTTTATACATAAAAACCAACCAAACAAACAAAAAAACAAACAAAAACCCCCTTGTTTTTTATTAAGAAAAGGACATTATAATTGATAGCTGGAAATAATATGTGAATATTTATTATTTCTTTATATTGTTACCCATCTTTTTTTAACTGCCAGTCAGTGGTTGCAGCATTTCTGTTTGGGAGTTGGTGCAGTTCCTAGTGAGTCTCTCAAATCCTAAACCACAATTGCCCCGATTAGGGGATTGACTGAGAAATGGAACCCCTTCTGGTGAATGTTACATGGCTGGTTTTGTGTAGAAACCAGGATATCAGAAGGAAGATATAGACTGAGGATTTATTTAAGCCCTATGTTTCTTCACAGCAGAGACAAAGAATTAGACCTGAGGACAAGGAAATGTTTCGTGTCCCAGGCTCATGATGTAGACTGAGTAGTGCCTGTTGCTTTTTGCTGTGGGTTAGTTGAACAGTAAAATAAAAAACATGTGAAAATGCACATCTAAAAATATAATCTTTCATGTGTGCCAAGAAGTGAAGTTGTGCTTTTTAGAAGATCCAAACTTGGACTTATAGTTTCTCAAGCTTTTGATAAAATCTGGTCCTCAACCATGTGGTTGAGGATACAATTTAAAATTTTTGATGAAAGTCTATTGAAGACTTTCTACAGCTACCTGACAGCTGAGAATCAAATATATGATAGTCAGTCTAGGTTTAGAGGTAAAATCTATTGTTTAGAAAACTTAATATATTGATATTTTTTTCTCTGACTCTGAAGTTGAAATTTCTAGTAAATGGATGTAGTATAGAGAAGGGATAGCTCAGCTGTTGTGATAAAGTTCACGACTTTTTCTAAGACTTTATAGTCAATTATCCCTACAGCATTTAATGGCACAAAAATCCCTTGAAGTCTGTCATGTCAAAGATGAAAATCATGAAAAAATCCAAGGAGATTGTAACAAATGACTACTGTAGTGGGACTATTACAGCCTATTTTTTGTTTTAAAAAGTGCCTAAAATTTAAATTAATGCTGAGTTAGTGTAGTGCGCATTTATCTATAATAAAGTAAAATTGGAATTGATTCCCTATTTCTTTTTCATTAATGTAAAGACATTGGGTTTGTGTTAATAGACATAGAAAGTGGCATCACTGAACCTGAGTCTTTCTTCACAGATTTTTATCTTTCTCTTTGAGCACATCACAGCCTTTCCAATCACTGGTACAGCTTTGCTACTTCAGGAGTTGAGTGTTTTTCCTAATACCTAATATGAAACTTTCTTGCCAAATGTTAAAGTCTAGTAATGTTTTATGCAGAGTATTCCCATCCTTTTTCCAATGACTCTTTATGTACTTAAGCCTATTTCTTCCTCCTTTCTTTTGGATATATGTTGTGTTTTCTGTGTCTCTGATCTTTTCTTCTTTTCTGCTGCCTCTTCACTAGGGTTACAGCACTTCATCTTTCTTGAGGCACAGTGTTTGAAACTGGGTTCACTATTTCAGCTGAGTAAAGGGCAAAGATTCACCTGCCTTTCACACCTCTACAAATTCTAGCAGAGCATTTGAGCTCCAGTCTACAGGTTAATCAAAATGAAAAGCTAAACTGAATCTTCATTTTGTCTTTCTCCTTATATTTTTCTCTCTGCTTTTTCTTGTCTTTCTGTCTTTTAGTCAGAATGGAGATGAGTAGAAACTGAGAGTTTTACTATTACTTGATGCAGAATTAACTTCAAGATTTTTAAAAACAATGAAGTTGTTATATAGTATTCAGCTTGGACAGCAGTTTTACTAAGTACTCCCAAGAAACAATGAAGAGAAAAAGTTTTAGTCAAGGCATTGGTGGTTTTTTCCTTCTTTAAATATTTTTAAGCAGTAACCTGGACTAAGAATCCTCTAAAATCATTGCTAGTCAAGTCTCACTTTTTTCTATCCATTTCCTGATGCAATTTGACTTAAGATATCCACTTAATGCAAGATTCCTGTAGTGAGACAACCCCCATCCCCTCATCCAAACACGCAGTTTTGTCGTCCTGCTGCTCTGACAATTTTCATTCTAACATTTTCAATAATTTTACCTTCCTTTCAGTGTGTTCTTTGCCTAATTAATTCTGTTGGCAGCCTACTGAAATGTTGCCACCAGTCAGAAATTAATATTGTGGACATTATAAAGTATTAACAGTGTAGCTATATTTTTATTTTGCTGCCATGTATTATTGCTCTGAACGATTTGTTGAATAACCTCACAAATTCATTTAGAACGTGTGCATTGTTCTAAAGCCTTATGGATCCTTGCAAGGGGGACCCTTACCCCATCAATATTACACTTTTATATAAGTTAAATGCTAAGGAGACACTTGCTGGTTTGTGTCATGATTTCAGGAGACTGAATGCACAAACAGGGGAGGTGTGGACACCACGGGTCTCTCCTCTTGTGTTGTGACTCCTTTAGAGATGATGAGTCCCCAAGAAAACTGCACGTGCAGCCCCTGTCCTGAATGTGTCCTTCCTCATATTCCTGTCCACGCACATTTTCCACATCACTGCTTTCAGTGGGCTCTAAGCACAAACTTGTATTAGTGCCTTTTAAAATGTTTCCACCAGGATAACTTTTTTGGGAACAAATATTGTCATTTGTGTTTGTGGGGTTTTAAGCCTGTTTATATTGCTTTTCTTCAAAATAAAATAATAATTAAAAAAACCACAATTGTCATTTGTAAGGGAAACAGGTAGCTTTAAGGTGACCAGTCCTGACTATTTTTATATGGATGGATATTTGTCTGCATTTAAAGAAAAGAAACCTAGAATATTTAATATTCTGCTTGCACCTTTTGCTAAGACCATCAGATACAGAAGTGTCTTGCTGCTCAGAGAAAAAAAAAAACAAACCAACTGCACACACAAGCACAAAATCCAGGTGGTAATAAATCATATATTATTAAAAATGTGAGTACAACCCAGTTTTCCATGACTTATGTTTCAGCTATGTTTAAATCTTTGAGCAGGGCACGAAACCAGTGGCTTTTCATGAAACTGATTGCATCTGCTTATTCATTTAGAATAAACTATTGCTTTAGTTCAAAATATACAAGCAGTAGCAATACAAGTTGCATTGAACTTTATCTCAATGAATATGTTATCAGCAATATTATTAACTTTTCTCCCCTCAGAGCAAGACAATGTTTTGTTGAATTATTTTTCAGTATACTCAGGGCTGAGAGTGGTTTTTTTTCTTTGTTTTCAAAGCAGCTATGCTTTGTTCTGCTTATTTTTTCTTCAGTTTTGTCATTATGACAGAAATTGCAGTATACTGTGACTTCTGTTTTTGTGACTCTAGAGATGTAGATTGGGCAGTTCCTTCAAGATTGGCATTCTAACTCCCTCTTTCTCTTTCTAGCAACTTAATGTCAAATATGTTTCATCAGTGTGCTCTTATCACTTGGGTAGTCACTAAGGAAAGTATCTAAACAGTACAATTTCAATTTTGAACTTGAAATAAATCAGGAATAGTCCTGCTACATTATTTAAATTTTTGTTCAGTCTTAGTGCACTAATCAAAGCTTTCTCTGTGCACATACTGTTGGTTTCTGGTGGCAGAGCATAATAATGTCTCCTAAACTCCAGGTAAGTGAAATCTACTGCCTTTCTTTTCTCCAAAAGAGCATTGTCTGATTACACAAAGAGATACTATGTCAGTATAATTGCTATAGACAGCCTTTATTAGCCCCATGCTGATTCTTGCATCATTTTCTGCTTAGCCGTATCCTTAGCATTCAAATTTTTCTGAAATCATGTATATTATTAACATCACAAGATAATTTATTTTAGGAAAGTGTGTACTAGATGAAAGGTAAATAGACAAAATATACACAATGCTACATGTGGTATAACACTGGCACTTTGGATGGCTGTTATTAAAGAAAGCTCAACAATATAATAGATGTTACCCTTGTTACACTTGCAGCCCAAGACTAAAAAAGGCAAAGAAGGTGACAGCACTGGTCGAAACTTGATCCTTATCCACTGTTTGCAAACTGCAATTTTTTTTTGCCTACAGTACAAAAAATAAAGAATTCTAATGAGAATCATGAATTATTTACTAACAGGGGCTTTGTAAATCCCCAAGCTACAAAACCTGAATAAATAAGTGGTATTGAAAAGAAGTTCACTGTTACATCATGATGGCATTCTGTTACTCCTACGTTTTATGAGAATGCAGTTTTATCAGAAAGGTAAATTCTGTAGTTGTGAATGTAAAATGTATGCACATGCAAATATATACAGAACTAAGAAAAGCTAGAAAATAAAAACTCGGTACAATGAGAGATGGTATTTAAAACACAATTGGTTTTGTTGTTTGGTGGATTTTTTCCAACTGAATAAGTAGAATTTAACTATCAGGCATTTCTTTTCAATACTGCTGCTACATTTTAATGCATTCATGTTTAAGAAGTTATCACACACTTCTTAAGGGGAGGGGGAAACTAAAGCCTTCTTACAATTTGGGTGACTCAGAATAAGTGCTATTTCTCTGTATTCAATCAACTCTGGAGAGAAAAGAGTCTCTAGTCTGAGAAGAGCCAAAAGGAGAAACAGGCAACACTTAAGGAATGCAAAGTGTTACAAGGAGTCGACCTTTGACATCAACATTTTGCCTGAAATGGTGTCAAGTAGAATCACTGTTGACTTTCTGACTGACTTGTCAAAGTTTGTCCTTACAGATTTATCAGTAAAGCTCCCGAGATCTAGGCATAAGTCAACAGTCAGAAGTTATATCATTAGCTATTCTGTTAAAATAATCTTTTCCTTGCAGTAACTTCTGACCTTGTAGTCAACTCTGACTAGAAATTCAGAATGACACCTCAAACTGCCAGGTTTTTGAGTGCTTGTGTGGCTTCCATGATGATGCTTGTCTCAAGGGCACACAAATTGAAGATTGCTCAGAGCATAACTCCTTAATTTCTTCAGTTTCAGGCGAAAATGAGCAGGACACAGACTTCAAATTTAGCATTTCAGTGTATCAGTCTATCATTAAAAATGTGACGTGTGACAACACACAGTTCATTGGTGCCACAGAAATTTCCAAGTAAAATATGTAAAAAACCATGTCACACAACTGCAAGTTATATGATAACTGCAAATGTTTTTAATTAACAAACTGATGAGATCTCCATCATACTGTCTTAAAAGAAACAGAGCTATAGATCATAAAATACATTGAAAGATTGATTAACTATTGCTCTTTTCACTAGCAGTAAAGAAAGATGTAATTGAATATTATTGCATGATGTAGTAAATGTGTACTGAAGGTGATGTTAGCATACATAATAAGGTGATTTATCTTTTTATCCACAGTCAATATAATACATCTGGAGGCATAGATATGATAAAAGAAGATGTCCTCCTTGGAATTTCTAATATGCATAAATGCACAGTATGGTACACTATGGTATAAATAGATTTTTCTCTGTACACTTCTAAATTGTAAGGAATGCCTTTTTTTTTTTTTAATTATATGAATCTTTCTTAATCTAATTCTTATATACATGAGAATGGGCACAGTTCTGGTATAATACCTCCTTGACTATGGATTTCATTTATACAGGACAGTATTATACATGAGTGTGTAGTGTGAGGAATGCCTCTTGAAAATTTTTCTTTATTGTTACTTAGTTTGTACTTTGATACTGTTTCCAGTTCTCAGTGATTTTAAATCAGGAAAACTACTTGATTCTCAGATTTTTGCAGCAGAATTTTATTCATCCTAAAGTCCAATATACAATATCGGGGGGTTTTTTGAACATGGCTCAACTATGAGAATATAGGATTGCTTGAACTTTTGCTGCTAAGTGCTTCCTTTGTAACAAAGTCAGTGGTTGAAATAGTCCTGTGTTCCTCATTAAAGATTGCTGTTGTTTATTTACAGGATTTTAAAGAGCAACCTTTAGTGTAGGTGCCAGGGCATTTAACAAAATAACTGTCCAAATTCATTAAGAAAATGAATTTTTCTTTGCTTTAATGAGGACTAATTTTCTCTGTCATGTTGTGGGGAAGATACAGTGCCCAGTGAGCATGAGGTATCATTCCAGTCCAGCTAACACAGAAGTACCAATGTGGTTCTGATAACAATATTTATGTGAATATGCAAGGATTTTTTCTCATGCCCTCCACAGATATTCTTCTGTGTCATTTGTGGTAATGTAAGGTCCCTTTTTCTCTCGCTGACTCTGTCTAAGAATGTCACTGGGTCTTGTAGCATGAAGAAATGCCAAGGGGCAGAGGATTCAGCCTCAGCAGAGTAATTGTGACCCAGCAGTTGGTACGGACTCCCAATTATTCCTTGCTGTCCTGGAAGTGGCTGAGTCATTATCCCTGGAGGTATTTGAGACATGCACACATGGTGCCTGGGGACGTGATTTACTGGGGGGCTTGGCAGTGCTGGGTTAATGGTTGGACTCAATGATCTAAGAGGTCCTTTCAAATTTAAAATATTCTGTGATTTTATGATTAATGAGGAAGCATGCTTTCAAATTAAAGATTCCAACATTTTTTCTCTGTTGTAGTCTTGGAGATTTTTATAATATACATATATATATATTTACATATATAAATAGTTGCAGAAGGATGTTCCTCCAATCAAAAACTCCACTATTTGAAAAATTTGGGTTATATCAAATTAACAATTATTTTACTGGCATATTACTTAATTTAATTATCTCAAATTTTAGTCACTATAAGAGTTAATTATGCTGGGTGAGATTCAACTTCATATGCTCTATCTCAGTTATATTTAGGGGCAAAATCACACATTGAATCTCAAGGGATTACAGGGAAAGGTGAAATGTTCAATCTTTCTTCTTAGAGTTCTAAGTTGCAAGCTGTCATTTTCATTTATGCGATATCTTGCTGTCACTAGGTCCCTTGGGTTTTTCCCAGATATATTTAGGTCAGTGTGCCAATCTAGGGAAAATAAGGCTTCCTATAATAGTTCAGGTTCAGAACAATGTAAGAAACTTTCTTTCTGATGGGTGTACTGAAATTTGCATTTAGTTTGGTGAAAGAGATTAAGCCGTTTACTTGAACATTTTGGCAATCCTCTTTTCTCAGATTTTTTTTTCTTCCAGGTAATTTTATTCTACAGCAGCATTAACTGTTTATAATTTACCTCTGGAATTATTAATTTGGAAAAGTGACTTGAGAAAGGAAGATTCCTCTATAAATATTGAAATTATCATATATAAGGAATTTTTTACCTAGCTTTCATTTGTGGCTAGTAAAGACATACTAGCAATAAAACAGTGAAACAGAATAATTACATTTTATTGAAGCATTTGCATTTTATTCCACTGATATGGACTCTTGACTCCTTTCAAGTTCAAGAATCCTTTTACAACACAGAAATTCTTAAAATAACAGTTCTGAAGTCCATCTTCCCAAAGGACCTGCAATTCAATTGAAACCTCATTTAAAATATCAAATTACAGGAACAGTCATAAACTGTTGTCATTAACTGGAATTAATTACACTCAAATTAACTGACTTAAACCCCCCCAAAATATTCAGTGCATGTTTTTTTTTATGACAGAAAATGCAGAACTTAGGTCAAATATATAAAATTCTAAAGCGCTAACTGAAAGAACAGCATAAAAGCTAAGTAACAGTAGTTCATAGACAATATTTCACTTGAAAAAGGATGCAACATTGTGTGATGGAACTAATAATATCATCATAGTAATAAATTCTAAATTTTTTGATTATTTTTTTTGCTGAGTGGTTAATATGGTAAGTTTCTGTAATAAAAGCATTTTTGGGAAGAAGAAAATGATAAAATGTGTAAATTTAAACTCCTTTTATTTCGCTTATTTTCCTAAAACAGTGAGGTAATATTCTGTTTGAGATTTAGAAACCAAATACATGATAAAGAAAAGTAGTGTATTTTGGTAGTGATTGGTGTGCTTTAAAAGGCAGTTTGAGAAACCTGCCCCAGATGAGCTCAGAAATGTTCAGCTTGTATGTAAAACCTCATATACCTATGCAGTGCTGCTTCACTGCATTAATACAGGATCTAGCCATTTACACTTTGTTTAAGGTAATTAGACTTTCATAACGCTGATCTTTTTCTAATAAAAATTCAGACTGTGGTATTTCAGTGAATGTCTAATGGTTAATTTGGGTTGGAATCTTACTGCCTTGGAAGTGTTGACATTGTCGCTGCCCAGATCCTTCAAGGGATAAATAATTAATTATTCACTGGTCTGGTCAAAACACCCTATTCAGATAAATCCCTTGGTGTTTTAACTGTAGCTGAGATGCCAAGCATCTCCCCTAAAGCCTGTGGCACAGAGAACTGAGGGATAACATCTTATTGCTGAAAAAGCTCCGAGTATATGGGCTGAATGCACTGCACTCTGTATTGACCTTTTGTGTTATGCAGAGTAACTTCCATAATCCCTTTCTCTGCTCACTGGTAACCTAGAGGAGATTAACTTGTAACCCTGTTAAGAAAAGAAGACAACTGAAGCTGAAAACTGAAAATTCTAGCTGTTTCTTAGCTAGAATTATTGCCAAGGAGACCACAATGATTTTACAAGGTTCTTAACTGCACAACTTTAAAGAAGGATTTTCCTCTATGATGCTTTGTGTTTGTTTCTATCTTCTTCTCAATGTGTTAATTTTTATTGGTTCTTTGACAAAGGACCATAACAATGGCCCTCCAAGGCTTTGTCATTAAGAGAAATACCTTGGAAAATTTTCCTACTCTTTCATTTTCACAATTTGGATATTTCACCAAGGGTGAGCGGGACTTGGTGTCTGTGGTACTTTGATAAAACCTGCACAAATGGTCTGTAAAAGTAAGGTAGCCGTGTCATGAAATCAAGGAAAGCCAAGAAATCTAGGATCTGTGCTGTGTGTTCTCCCAGTGTATCTGCAACCAGCATACACAGTGTGGTGCAACACCTCCTATTTCTTAAAAGAAAGTTTGTGTGTCTGCTTGTCTCACCTGAGCACATGGAAACACAGTCACAGTGTCACACACCTGTATGAAATGGAGGGCAAATCTTTTGGTGCACTGGTAGTGAAGGCACCCTAAAAGTCCCATGTTTAGGGCTGGTTAGAATGCTTCATTGTTGAACATGAGTTATTAAAAAATTACTCTCGATGAATCTTTTTCAGTTGACTCTCAAAACACTCTTTGGCTCTCAAGTCTCCAGTTAGTCACTTTTTAGAAGGCTCTCATCAAAGGGTAATTTAATTTCTCCAAAAGCTGGCACTTAGTGCCATTTCATGCCCCTTTGAGTGTCTGAGGCAGCCACAGGGGCTGGTGCATGTACAGAGATTATAAGTGAGGGACTTTTTTGAGCAGCAGCTGGAGGTTAGCTGGGATTCCTTGGAGACAGTGTCTGAAACCTGGAACTCTGTATCTGTGTTCAGGCACAGGATTATCATGCTTTGTGACTGAAATTATAAACGGGGAAAAGCTGCTCACCAAAAGAAAACCAAAAAAAAAACCAAACAACTAAAAAAAAACCCCAAACCAACCAACCAACCAAAAAAACCACAAAAAAACCACAAACAAACAAACAAACAAACAAACAAAACCCCAAAAAAACCCAAACCCACAAAAATACCAAAAACCCCACAACAAAAAAACCCCACAAAAAACAAAAACAAAAACAAACAAACAAACAAAAGCCTTAACAATTTATAATGCTAGTCCAAAATGTTAGATTACTGTTAATTACAGCACATATTTAAACACCCTCTAAGATCTTTAAGTAATGTGGAGAGGTCTGTTTTCCCTATTATGTTTCTGAAAAATGAAGAATTAGACAAACATTGTTAGATGTCTGTGAAGTATTTAGCAAAAAATTTTCTTGGAAAGCCTGGGAAAACTTGGGTACAGCACATATTTAAAAGGTGTATGGTGAGATACTTCATATACATTTCATTCTTTTATACTGTGGGTTTTGTAGTCACTGAAAATGACAAAGTGATTTGAGTGATTGTAGAGAAGGGGAAACAAATGGAGCTGAAGAACTGCAGGTGTGGGAAAAGAATTCGGAGAGTAACAGGTAAGGTTTCAGATGGCATTGAGTGACCTCTCAAGTAGTCTCTGTCCCTCAGGGCTAAAGAATGCTCTTTAGGGCCACTAATAGCTACTGAAGCCAGGGACATGTCACAGTAAGGGCTGTATCTTTTTCAGGCCTGTGATGATCCTCATTTGACTCCAGAAGCCAGAGCTGCAGGCATTTCGAAAATTTATTGGCCGACTAAAGTTCTAAACCACTTCTATTTAAAGAATATTGTCAGAAAAGTGTCCACTCAACATGCCCTGACTAGTTAGGTAATGCAAGTCTCATTATAGAACCATTTATTTGCATTCTGTAGCATACATATGATGTGAAATGTACTGGAGATTGTAAATACTGTGTGTTGAGTAATATAGTAAGAGATTCCATTAGGAAAAATCACAGGTTACTTCAAAGATCACAGGAAGAGACAAATTCCTAACATAGTATACAAGATATTTTCTATTTGTGAAAATGGAGATATTCTGGGCTGTCACATCTTTAGCTGCGGTGGAATCCACAATCTACAAAATGTTCTCCAAGTGTTTGGGAACCACAAAATCTTCCTGCCTGCTGGCAGTCTAGGGGAAGTGTCAAACACATTGTTACGAAAATATGGACAGAGAAGGCTTTTGGAAACCTTTAAATGATAGCAGAAAGAGACCTTTGTGGATGAATTTGTGAACCACAGAATTTTTATGTTGGAAGAGACCTTTACGAACGTCGAGTACAACTGTCAACCCAGCACTGCCAAGTCCACCACTAAACCATGTCCCCAAGGGCCACATCTACATGTCTTGTCAATAGCTCCAGGGGTGGTGACTCAACCCCTGGGCAGCCTGTTCCAGAGCTTGACAACCTCCCTGGTGAGGAAATTTTTCCAAATATCAAGTTTGAAACTCCCCTGGCACAACTTGAGGCAGTTTCTCCTCTCCCATCACTCCTCACTTGAGAGAAGACACCAACTCCCAAGTTGCTACAACCTCCCTTCAGGAATTACAGAGAGCAAAACAAGTGAAGCTGGTGTGAAGCAGAAGAGTTTTTTCAAGCAGTAACTTTTCAAGAACCAGGCAATGTCCAACCAGCTACAGAAGTATTGACAGAGGTTATATAGAAAAGGATTTTACAAAGTAGTTAAGTGGTGATGCAGAGAGATTTTCTCAAACTTTGGGTGTGATAGCAACAACCTTTAGCTTGATGGTTTGTAGGCTGCTAAGAAAAATGACAATGGGGGCTGCCATGCTGGGAGAGGTGTGGCCTTATGGACTAGAGAACAAGAGGAATGAACAATTCATTTTAGATAATAGCACAAGGTAAAGTGTTCATAGCATCCAAACAGAAAACAGCTGCAAATGCTTACAAAAGGCAGAGAAAAACTAGAAAGAAAAAACATCATGCTTGTTCTGCTAATGATAAAGGTAAGATTTTGTTGTAACATAGGATGCAGCCAAAAGGAGCAGTCCTTCTCTGCCACCCTCCTCTCCAGCAGCATGTTCCCAAGTGCTTCCTCCCATCTCTTCTGGTTCTTATATTTGCCTTTTTTAAGTAATTACAATCCCTTTTTTACCTGTGTAATTTCAGTTGGTTCAATGAGCAAGTGCAGCATTGCTGCATTCAAGCTGAGACAGAGAGACAGCAATGCCAGGATGGCAGGAAAGAGTGGGACTGTTCTTTTTTCTGGAAGCCTGAAGCGTGGTTCACTTAATCTGTACCCCCAAGTAATCAACAATCTTTCTTCTCTTCCCTCAAATGTATTTGCTTTCTAGATTGGCTCATACATTTCTGCATGCCTTATAGTTCAGTTGCTGAGATCCTAGGTTCTCTAACGTTTTAAATTATTTCATAGCCATCTGTGTGTATTTTAATTTTAGGTCCTCCACATTTAAGACCCTCCCCAGCCATGTTAAACATTTCTTCCAAACTTTTCTGATGCAGCAGGAGATGCAAGACATAAAAACCTGTACCTATAAACAGTTAAAATTTATATCCCCTAGTGATTTTTAATTGGGACCACATATAACAGTAATCAAAGACTTTGGGCTGGCAATGGACTGGGGAGAGTTGATTCTAAAATGTGTTTGTTCTTGGTATAGGATATCAGGTCAAAATCACCTTGATTTTTTAAAATGCAAATTCATCTTATCCTGAAATACCCTCTGCTGGGGATAGATGTGTTGATTGCAGGCATTCTCATTGTAGAACAAAACTTCATTTGTAAGTACTGTTGACTATATAATAGGAAAGATCTGTGGAGGAGAATTAAAACAATGGTGCAATGTTTATTAATTAAAAAATAAATATATTAAAGGTTTGTTAATTCTCATAGTTTTTTTATAATCAAATGGCCAACCTCACCTCCTGAAGCTTCTTAAGTACAGTCTGATCTCATTGGAATATTTACATGCTCCATATCCATGAATTTATTGTAACAGCACTGCATAAATTGCTACAGGGAGATCACTGCAGTGACTATTTAAATTAGTGAACTCCAAATCTAATTACTGAGTAAAATGGCTTAATAATATCCATTAACTCTTATCATCGAAAAGAACTGAAGTTAGAATGCTTCTACACTAGGTAATTTAACGTTAATGTGTGGGAAGTGAAAAAAAAAATTAAAAATCCAAAACAATCAACAAACTCCCCAATCCTTAAGAAATAAAGTTTTCTACTTCCAAAGAGAGGAAACCATTCTGTCTCTCCATTTCAGCTATACTTCAATGTACAAGGCTATTATCTATAGGAAATTTGATATATAAGGAAGCTGAAAAACACCATTACAAGGAAAAAAACACTTTTCTTCCCTTCTCTCAAATAATGTTGGGAAGAAACAATTTTTATGGGACTTTAAAAAATATATAGTGACAATGGAATTATTTGCACTCCACTGTTTTCACTACTTTCAGGATCAGATGGAAGTACTTTCAGTAAAACTGTTGAAAGTACATGAGATATGCCCATAAAAACTGATGAAAGAGGAAAAATATCAGAGCAAATAACTTAATGTCTATGCTTCTACATCCCTTGCTTTCCCTCAAGTAAGTGAAAAAGGTGGCAATATGAAAAGAACTTATTGTAAAAGAGTAAATCACCATCATATGCTTAATCAAACACAGTTATGTCTTCTTATACAATTAAAAATTAGATTAATAGGCCAATTTTATTATAGATGAAACTCAAATTGACTTCATTTTTCATGAGAGGAAATTAACTTCCCAATAATGAAGGCATACATCAATAAATATCATAAACAAACAGACACTCTCATATTAAAAAAAGATGTATTTAAAAAGATAAATATCTCAGGAGCTTAATTAGGACGAGCTTCCAGGCTTCCCTGAATTGAGTTGCCATGTAATTTTATGCTATGTTTTGTTTCAGCTCAGAGCTCGGTGCTGAGCTTGGACAGGCTCAGGTCTGAGTTTAAAACACAGGTTCTAGTGCAGTGGTAACATCTGTCTCACAACTCCCACGAAATACCTGCACCTTTGCAAAGTTCTACCACCCTCTTTCCCTGCCTTGGGTGTTGTCTGACATTTACAAACAGAAGTTCTTCCCTTCGTGCCTGATCCCTGTTTTTCCCCATTTCTTTGTCTTTCTACCTTCACTGGTTGTATTCTATTGCCCATGACCAATATTCCACCCACGTTTCTTCTGCTTCCTCCTCCTCTTTCCTATATCTCATATAAATATTTTCCTTTTATTTTCCTGTGGAAACTAATGCTTATAAAGTGATGTACCAAAAGTTCAGCCATATGAGCTTGAAGGAAACCAAGCAGGCTTTCATCAGAAGCATTTGCAGCTGTCAAGGCTATGTCAAAACCAAGCAGCCTCTCTGAAACATCCCTATTATCAAGCATTACAAATTCCAGTGGAAAAAAAACTTCATTGCATTTTGCCTGCAGATGTCTATATATAGATAGACATGTGGGATCTATGATGACATTTTGCAATAGAAGATAAAATAGAAGATGATAGAAAATATATTTGGTAAGCGGGACAAAGAAAATGAAAACAGAAAATCATTCCACATTGATATATGAATTCTGCTAAGTGGGGATAGAAAGTAGAGTAGTGCTTCCATCACTGAAGTAGTCCGAAACAGATAAAAATGAAGTTGTATTCCTTTGTAGTAAATAGAGAAGAATCTACTGAGGATAGGCTAAAAAACAGGTTTGGTTTTGTTTTGTTTTAATTTTTCCTGTGAGTATGTCCTGGTTTAGGACATTTTACATTAAACCAGGACAAAACCCTGGTTTAGGGTTTTTCAAAACCCATTTCTGAGAACAAAGACAGGCAGTGGGGATACCAGCATCCTAAAGTCACCCCAGGACAGTGTAGATCTAAGCACATAATTTATCTGGCACTTCTGACAGCTGAAAAACAAATATAACTGTTTTCTTGAATGGAATATTAAAGTTAGCTTCTGAATTAGCCTGTGATAAAGTAGGACTATTTGTAATTAAGACTTGAATGTATTATCTTGATAATACATTCTTTTCATGTGCATGCTAGTGGAGGGCTCTATTATGAGAAGGCCAGGAAGAAGATGGAATTAGCAATTTCTCTTTGTCAGGCACTGATTTATAGATCCCTGTCTCTCTTTCTAATGTAGTAAGGATATCAAATATTAATCAGCTGTGCTTAAAAACAAATAAGTGAAATGCTTTAAAATTCAGTTATAAATACTTTTAGGGACTTAGAATTTGTGTTCTTTTTTCCTGTTTTGTTTATTTTCTCATGTGTATAAATTGATCCTTAGAATATGGCTGTATTTAATAGAGCAAACAGCACCAGTCTTGATCCACCAGTATTTAAACAATATAATTATGGTTATTTCTTAGTGTAGGAATTTGTTTTTACACTTTAACCCTTCTCATTTACATAATCAATGTTTATGTTTCAAAAGGTATATCTTCTATTCTTGTCACATCAAAGCCCTATAATCTTTCATTTTCTGTAATAATAATAGTGATAATAATTAGGATAATAATTATAAATAATAATGTTTCAGTGGAAAATTTCCATGATTTTCCTCTACTTACAAGTTTTTTTTCACATCAGCTGGCTCCTTGAGAACATACAGTCTTACTCTTATCTTCCCACTGCATGTGACTATGCAAGATATTATGCAAAATAATTTAACAAAATTGAAATAGTAAAGAAGTATGTTCTACTGTCTGAGAACACCTGCACCAGCTGCTGACATTTATCATTATCTGAATTGTGTCGAAGTCACCAAATTCATTTGTTAGAGCAGCAGTAGTTATTCTCACTCATGCAGTGGAATTCATCTGCAGTCCTGAGACGTTGCTTTCATTAGTGCATTTACATTACAAAGCACAGCAGCCTCGGAAAATGGGAACTCTCAATTCATAATGTGGTGTAAAGCATCCTCAGTGAGCAGCAAACTGCTATGTCCCTGTTCCCTCTCAATAACTCACCTATCGGTGGGTGCAAACACAGAGCATCTTTAGCAAAATTCATAGTCTGTTGCCTATGTTGGGTTCTTTTTGTTTAAGAGTGGTGGAGACAAATAGGTGGGGAGAATTGTCAAAAATCAAAGGGTTTGGGTTTGCTGGATTTTTAGTATTCACCCCCACTAATGAAATAAAAGCGAGCAATTTAAAATATGCAAAGCTTAACCTAAATATAGGATGCTGAAAGGGTTGGCCTGATTTTTTATAGTGCTGAATACAGATTTCTGCTAAAATTGTGCATTTCAGACTGTTTATTTAAATCTAAGACAGTATTTTTAGAGGGGAAAAATATAGTACACTTATTAATTTTCCTTTCTATATATATACTACTAGTAAAATCTCTAGCACAGAAGGAAAAAGTTAATCATACCAGTAAATTAGACATCTGCTCGTATGGTGCAGATGTAAGGAAAGTGGGAGAGGAAAGCTTTTCAGCAGCTCTGTTTAAACAACCCTTAAAAACTCAGACTCATTATGTCACCTTTATTCTGATAATCAGTATTGTAAAGTAACATTTCTGCTCTTAATTAATGCCCAAAATGTTATTCCTAAAGTGTGTATCAATTTTAAAATCACAAATTGGGGAATATGAACAAAGACTGGGAAATAGACGGGAATTTTGTCAAAAGTACAGGTCACCATCCACCAGTTCACAGGAGCATTTACTTTTGCAGAGAACAAAGTGACTTTTTTATCTCTACTTTTCTCTTACTCAGTTTAATAGACATTTACAGTGTTGTGAATAAGATTTAAACTTGACCCTTAGTTTTTATTTTCACCCCACATTATGGTATGCTGATGAATAATCTCATTTCTGGGGCGACCCGAGCGAGACCATTGTAATGGAATTGCTGCAGGTCCAGGTGCTTCTGCTTCTGGATCTTTATTGTTGGGGATTGGATTGTTTTGTTTTTTTTTTTTGGAGGTCATCTGCAGTAATCATTTACAGGCAGGTTGAGTTTTAATCAAATACCTAATTTCAAAATGGTGTGTCATGAACTTGCCTCTTGGTACAGGAATATGAAGGGAGATGTAAGGACAGGATTTTCTGGTTTAGACTGCTTTAGGACACTTTTCTTAAACTTGAGGATTCTGATAAGTCATTGTCAACCCTTTAAAAATGATTTTTAAAGTCAGGGAAAGAGTTTGTGTTACTTTACACTTCCTACTGGTAAGTTGCATCTTGGCTTTTATCTATTTTTGTTTTCCTAGCAATAAGGGTTGTATTGTTGTTATGGCTAGAGAAAGCAGAATAATGCTATCATGTGAAGGAATAGACCATAAAAGGTAGATTTGGCATAAATTAGTAGTTTGTCTTCATAAAGAAAATGAAGCATTGCATATGTATCTGTAGGAGCTTTGGAGTTATACCTACATTACTGCAGTAATACCAGCATGGAGTATGAAATGTCAAACTTTGTCACCCTTTGTGGTTTGGGTGCCCCTAAACTGCAGGGTGTGGTTTTCAAAGTTGGTTGAGTCCTTGGAATAGTCCATTAGAAAGAATAAACATTTCCTTATTCAGTGCTGTACTGCTCGTGAAATATTGGAAAAGTGGACTTGGTGTGGGGAATACCTTGGGTTGTTCTGTCATTAGTACAGTAAAAATATCTTAAATACCAGCTGGAATTAGAACAGACTGATGAACTTATGCTTCATGGTTTGGAGTGTTTGTCTCTGGGGTTGTTTGCCATGGTCTTGGCTTTAACTGTGATGGTGATAATCAAACTGGGATTTTTTCAAGGCCAATTGCCTTAGTTTTCTATTAAGGATGTGCTGTAGAGTTGTCTAAGATATGTTGTAGACAAATAGCAGCTTTCACTTGAAAATACTTGTAAAAAAATTCAGGTTTCCAGGCTTTGTATTTGATGTAAGGCTTTCTCTAGTGGTTGATTATGCTGTTGTAACTCACAGTTTGTACTTAGCTGTGGGAATATTTGCTTTGAAAGTGTGCTTATCTTTGTTTTATTACTTCTTTGCTGGCCAGCAAAGAATGCATAACTCCTGATTGCCTCAATATGCTTGCAAATAAGATTATTTGCACATCTAGACATCTTTCCCATAAAACTTGTAAAGGCTTTTACAAATATTGATGATGCTTTTATAGGTGGGCTTTCTCTTGATGCTTTGAGAAATATAAGTATATTAAAGAAGCCACTGTTTTTTCTAATGAAGACATTAGTCCTCTAAGTCTGCAGATATCTGATCTCTTTAGCCTTTAGTGTGACTATCACTTGGCTTCCTTGTGCTCAAGTGTAATGAAGATAGCAATTGTCAATTCCTGCCTGTTATATTTAATATATTTCCCAATAACATCGATACCTCTAAAATCTTTGATTAGTGCACAGATTTACAGAGAGATTAGGGGCAAAGGATAAAAGACTGGGCTCAGTCTTGCAGGGAGAAGGCAGATGAGTGTCATAATGGACTGGAAATGCAGGAAAAACAATGAGGATTGCTTTGATGAAAGAAAGGTAGGACAGAGGAAAGGGAATCTCAGTAGGCAATGACAAGACAGGAATTCAGGAGTGCATTAGTAGTGACAAGGTGTGAATGGAACAGGCTGGAGGAGGGACATCAGAAATTTGGAGCAAGAGCAGCTCACAAGGGAAAACAGTGGGAGCTGGGCCGAGAAGTCTTGGCAATTTTGATTAATGAGAATAGGATGAGGTAAGAGAAAGAGCTAATCCTCATGGCTTTTAGCTCAGTTTTTGAGCCCTTTACCTAAATTTATTAATGAGAACTCTGATTTGGGAGTGGGAAGTGGTGTACAATAGCAAATAATCACATCCTGTCTATCTCAAATAGGTATCCAAAATTAGCAAATACCTTGACCTTATGCAGTGTTTGTCTTAAATCTCTTTCTGTGTAATGAGGATAATAATAGATCCTTGTCTCAATGCAGGCCTGTGGAAAATAATTAGAACTGGTAAGCACTCTGACACCACTGTGATGCATGCTCCAAACAGCTCATCATGGGATCTGATAATTCTTTCCCAATTCACAGTTCAATAGTGCACAGCAAATAAGGCCTGAGGTCACCCATTAAATGATTTGGGTAAAAATTAAATACCAAATAGTTTCATGTCAAATGATGTGACTATGTGTTTAAAATTTGTATCAAAATTGTATCTGCTCAAGAGGTATTATTACATTTGCAGAAGCAACGTTAATTCTTCTTATCTTTTGGGCCTGCTAGTTGACAATTGTAACATTATTTTCACCAACATCAGGGGGTGTGGAGTGTGTATCAGAGAATGTGGTTTGTGACAGGTAACTTGAAAGGTGACTGTAAATCTAACAGGTGTCTTTCCTATATTTAGTATAATTTAGGGATTATCTAACCTCTTAAATAAAACATGCTTTTCTCCACATTCATTAGTTGTGTGTAGATACCATTTCACAGGTTCTTCTATGTTCCCACAAGGCCTTCTGAATTCTTCAGTGTATACATATGAACATACAGCTAGATTTAAAAAGTAAAACAAGTTGTCTCATGTTTAGTGTCTCATCTTCTCTTTTAAGTCCAGGTAGTGCCAATTGTAGTGCCACAGTGCAGAGTTTCTGGAGACACAAGGATAGAAGTTCATGTCTGGTTACATGTATGAAACTTCTGACTCTGCTGCAAACAAAATTGAGTATCTGGTACATAAGATGTAGCAAGGAAAAGAGATTTCTGCAAGGTTGTTTTCATTGCCTGTATGACTTCAACAGTCAATAGACATTCAAAACATGTCTGCCTTGAAAAAAATCACGCGTTCTTTGGTTGTGTGGATTTGTGGGGTTTTTTTCTCTGCTTTTGGGAAAGGTGAGATTTCTGAGTTGGAGAATCTTTTATATTATGAATAGTCTCAAAACAGAATGAAGGTAATTGAGTAGCTTGAGCTGCAGAGAGGAATAACATGTGCATTATCTGTGTGTCTCTACTGAAACAATTAAGATTACAAGTCTCTTGAGAATTCCACTTCTGAGTGGTGGGTTTTTAGTGACAGATTTATCAAATCTGTCACGTTATATTGGGACTTTTTCATCTGAAAAATGTGGCTCCTTGAAAATCCGTAATTTCCTATAGAAAACTTCAATTGTCCTGAAATTTCAGTTTAGGTTGTCATGTAAATTTTTTTTCCCACTCCAATTTGGATGCGTAGGTAGGCCCCTTATTCTTTGCTGGGAATTTCTTTGATTTCTTTGGTTTGGAGGATGAGGAGCCTTTACCTTTTACATTATTCATGTTGTATTAGCTTTTTTTTTTTTTTTTTCTGTAATCTAGAGAGTACATTATATGAAATATAATTTGTTCACAGGAGAACAATGGTAAGAATGTGATATAAAGTTCTCATGAGGAATCACGGCACTCTAAGGAAATATGATTCAATCCTCATGTGTCTTGGATTTCATTTTTCTTTTTCTTTTCTAAAACAAACAATACAACCAAAAACTCTGCAGTAGTTTGAATTAACAAGCAAGTAAAACCTTCCTAATTGCAAACATTAAAAAAAAAATATATATAAAATCACATAGCTTAACTGTGAAAGTTAATTCATTGTTTATGAATGTCAACATTTTTTCTTTGTCTAAGATACATGGAAAATTTGAAAAGGTTTTTTAAGAAGATCCATTTCTATTTCTGCATAGTTTTACAGAATCATGAAATGGGTTGTAGGGACCCTAAAGATGATCCAGATCCAACCCCCTGCCATGGACAGGGACCTGTTCCACTAGACCAGGTTGCTCAGATCTCCATCCAGCCTGACCTTGAACAATTCCAGGAATGAGACATCCACAGCGTCTCTAGGCAACCCATGCCAGAGTCTCACCAATCTCTCGGGAAAGAATTTATTCCAAATCTAACCCTAACCTCCTTCAGTTTAAAGCCCATACCCCTTGTTCCTGTCACTATATGGCCTAATAAAAAGTTCCTCTCCACCTCTCTTGTATATTCCTTCATGTACTGGAAGACTGCTACAAAGTCTCCCTAGAGCCTTCTCTTCTCCAGGTGTTTCCCTTAATTTCATTTATTAAGTGGACAAAATCAGAACACACAAAATCAGAAATCCCCCTCCCCTGACAATTATTGATGCCAGTCCTTGTTCTGTCTCTGTCGTGCTCCTCTCAGGCCTCTGCTGCCCTCAGAACACAGGATTTGAGGGGGTGGGCTCTGGGGCTGGGTCCCTGCTAATCTGCTGGGGCAGGTGTTGTCCTCTGAGGAGATGCAGCTCCTGGCCCATCCCAGGTAGGGGCTCAGTGGAGATGAGGATATGGGGAGAGATCTGGTTCCCACGAGCCTGGACTTGTTCTTAGGGGAGATCTGCTGGAAGGGATGGTTATTAGCAGTTACAATCTTGCTTGCACCTGTGAAAAACAATAGCCAATATTAATTTCAGCCGAGCTCTAATTGTAATGACTGGATAATTTAATATTTTCTGTAATAGGCCTCAGGACCCATCTTATATTTTCTGCTGACTGCTCTGTTTATTATTCACCTAGCATGCAAACACATTGACTGGCTGTGTTCAGAAAGTAACTGTAGTAATACTGACTTTTTTTTTTTTGTAAACTTCTGTAGTTGCTGATTTACAGTTTCATTGATCAAAGCAAGAAGGAAAACCTCTGTGTACATTAACGATGTACAACAGCGATACTCTAAATTTCCTTTAAGGCATAACAAGGGATATGTATAGACTGTGCTGAGAAAGGTTAAGATTATTTGTAGTATATTTGGCTCACAGGAATCAGTGCAAACAAAACACTGAGTAAGCAGTGCAGTGTGAAAAGGGAATAGGACTGCACACAATGGAGAGCCAAGAGTTCATTTATATTCTAGCTGGTTGTTCAATGCTTATCTGTTTCATAACCTTTTATTCTTCTTGCATTCTCAGTAACAGGCTTACAAATAGTTTCTTTCTTTGCTTTTAATCCATTTGTTTGTGCTTTCACAATCTACCTGGTTAATTTTAAAAGGATTTCTTGGTCAAACCTATACCTTCAAAAACCTTTCAAAATAATACTGAATGTATTTGAAAACTTAAAAGGTATGCTACAATTATTCAAGTAACTAGACACGTCTCTGCTACTTCTGATGCCATTATGTGCATTTACATCCATAGGATTTTGCAGTTATGATATGTCTCTGTACAGTATTAATACAAGAAGCTTGTGAGCCAGGTCACTACTGGTCTGAGTGCTGACCAGTATTAAAATATTCAAAATGGAGTTTTCAGTTTAAATATAGAAGAGGAAGAAACAGGTCTATATCACAAAAATGAACCACCATGGCAAAGTAAATCATACTTTGAGATTTTACTGAGCTACACAGCAGACCTTGGTCTCATTCTGTTTCCCGTAGACTGTTCCTAATATCAAGCAAAGGCATGACTTTTGTAGCTGGATTACTACTTTTAAGTACTGAGAGACTACTTTTTGAGACTCCCAGTGGTATGCCATTAAGTTATAAAGTCAGCCTGCTCCTTTGGTATAAAGTATGTTTTGTTTCTCGTATGAATTAAGCTGATTTAATAGATGAATTTAAAAGACAGACATTAGATCTCAGGTGGAAGAGCCCTCATGTAAGATCAAAAAATAGGAGAGAGGGGATTTAAATGCTAGTCTTTTCTCCTGTAATAGTCATTAGAATAAATGATAGTCTCCCACAGGGATGTGAGTGGGAGGATATATAATATGCATATTTTATATTTATGATATATATTAAAATATGCACATGCATGTACGTCTATCTTCACTCCCCACTGGATTAATTTGGTAGGATTTCTGTGCATATTTGCATATGCTCTAAAGCTTATTTTTCTATTTATTTTGGTCATACCCTGGTCCCTCAAACTCAATTGCAAATAGAATCATGGCTACCACCCAGACAAACACCCCTGCCCACAATAATTCCACATTTTGCATTGTGGAATATCCCTGTGGTCACCTGGGGTCAGCTGTGTCCCCTCACAGCTCCTTGTGCAGCCCCAGCCTGTTGTCTTGGGTTGAGAAATGTAACCAAAAATGTGTATTCTATTTTCATCTCTTGAAGTAGGTTGGGAGATATTGTTCCTTATCTGTTGTAACTCTAGGGGGGGAAAGAGGGCCAATGGCCTTGGTTAATGGGACACCTGATAACAGCAGATAAGGCAGGGCCTCCTTATCTCTTCCTCCACCCATCCTCCTCCGAGGGACATCCCCTGTGAATGGGCCATTGAAGGCTCTCACAGGACTGATAACATCACCTCATCCCATTGGGAGATGCTCCACCCAGTGGGAGGAGCCAAAGCCTTTCCACCGGGATAAAACAGCAATCCCAAACACCAAGGGAGCCTGTTCCCACTGGATTCCCAGAGGATGACTGGACCCTTTCTTGAGGATCATCTCTACTCCAACAGAGCCACAGCTGTCACTCTGGGAGGACTTACTTCAGGCTGCTTCCAACACCCTGACCAACAGGGTGTCAGGTTTGCATTCTGCCTCTGTCAATGGTCCTTTGTACTATTGCATTTATCTTTATTTTATTTTTACTTTTCTTGTTGTTTGTTCTCTCTCTATTAAATTGCATTTCTGACTTGGAGTCTCACTGGTTTTGCTTTCAAACCAGTCCACCTGCCCACTGGTCGGGGGAGTGAGAAAAGAGAGCTGCCCCAGTGCTGAGCAGGGGCTGAAAGGCTGCTGTGTTATCAGTGCTATCAGGATCCAAACACAGCACCAGAGGCTGCTGCCCCTCCCAGGCTGGGGGGCTCAGGAGAGTTTTCTTCTGGGTGCACAGCACAGCAAGGACGTGTTAGCCTCAGCACACACACACCTTTATGGAAAAAACAAGGCTTTGAAAACATCTTTAGAATTAAGAGTGGTGTCTCTGTATGAGCCAATGTATTGAAGAGTGGTGTGTCTTTTACCAGGGAGACATTTGATGTCAAGAAGCAGACTTGCTTAACAGATTTTTTTTCTTTATTTTTTTTCCCGTAACTTTGTAACCCAGAATTTGATATCTCCTTTTTCTTGCTGTGTTTGAAAAGTCTGCTTTCTACTTTCAGAATACTCAGTGTGTTTACTATATAGCCTTTTGCTGTACAGGGTATTTGTAATTGGGTATTTAACCTATCAATTCCATGAGATTATGATGTGTTAATCATCCTGTTACTCTGTGAGATCAGGAAATTAAAAAGCAATTTGTATTCTCGATGAATAAGAATTTCTTGAATTTAATGACTTGTGTTTTCATTATTGCTATAATATCTGGTTTAATTACTGTATAGACAGTAGAAAATATAAACAATCTTGTTTCTTTACTGGTGGTGATTCCCTCTTTTAATCTTTAGAAAACTTTCAGTGTTCAGATGGATCTGAAAGGATGTCAGCCATCTGTACTACAACTGTGGTCTGTTCTGAGCTCATGTGAAAATTGGGTTACTCTTAATCTATACATTATCCCTTCACACTTTAAATGTGTCAATAACACCTTTAAGGAGATGACAAGACTATATTTGTAGAATTTGTTGCATTTATTATGCAACCCTAAGCTTTACAAGCGTTTAATTATATTGCTATTATAAATAGTGATTTTAATTCCCATATAAGTACTGATAGGGATAATGATAACACATGGGCAGAAGTAATAAAATCTGGTCATAAATGAGTTAAGTAGATTTTTACTGTGGATTTGTTGTTCTGTTCTCTGGCTTGTTATGTTTCTTGCTTGAATGGCTGGGTAGGATAGATAGGGTATTTGCTTTCTGATTGCCTTTTAAAAACTAAAATATGGGCTGTCCAAACTGAAGCTACTGGTTTTAAAGATCAGGTTTGCATCAGAGGCACCAAAATCCTTGGCTTCCTTCAAGCATGAGAAAAGAAAAATTCTGTGAAGTGGCAAGAGTGTATTTAAAAATAGGTAATAATTCAAGTGACACATACTACAAAAGGAAGATTAAATAATTCTGACAATTTTTATATTGTATTTCAATACATCTCCAGTATGATTTTCAGGAAGTAATTATTTTTTCTGATAATTGGCTGGGTGATGAACTGCCAAACAGAGCAGTTTTAATCAAAGTTAATAGCTGGATTCTAAGTTATTGTTTGCTTCCCTGTTTGCATTTATATTAATTTGCATGAAATTTTGTTAATTTGCTCCAGATGAGAGACAAATTCTTAATTATTTGATTTTTAGTTCTACCAAGAATAGATCAAAATCCAATGATAAAAACTGCCTTTAAATCTACAGATACAAAATTATTGCTTTGTAAGTGTCATTTAGTGTCAGAATTTACCTGATGAACATCTCAATTTTGTTTTGAGAAGCGTAGAATAATGTAAGAGTTTTGTTTCAGTGTTTTCTGAAGAAAAATATTTATTTTTTATAAGAAATGCCTCTTAATTTTTGCTTGGTTATATCCATGTGCATAAACATCTGATGGGGGAGGGAATATAAACAACAGAGCCAGACTCTGATTCTCAGTAAGAGAAGAATGATAGGCACAACTCTACATAAAAGTGAGAGGGAATTTTTCTAGTGTTAAAGTAGTCTAAGTCTGGCACAGATTGCTCCAAGGCTTTGTCAAGTCCTTGTCTGAGGTGTTCCAAGTTTGAGGTGTTCAACCACCCTGAGCGTTGTGCTTGGAGGAGGAGATTGGACTGGTCAATCTCTTTCTTAACTAAGGAAAAACTCAACTTTCAGGACTACTCTAGGCATCATAATGGTTTAAGAAATGCAGGGAGCAGGAATAGAAAACAGAAGCTTGCTTCACAAGCAAGGAAATACAGGATTAGGAAAATGATTCTGATGAAAATAAGAACATGAAACCCAAGCAGAAAATAAATACTGAGCAATGAAGCTGAGTGGAGCTGGGGTGTTAAACTACGATATAAAGAGGTGAAAGTCAGACAGTCTATAGGCAGCCAGCTAAAATACTGTACAGCTCTGTGCTGTAACAAAACCTAACACAAAATCTGTACTTTTGGCAATGTCGTATGATTAAAGAAATGTTCCTGTAATGGCATCTGAAGCAGTATGCCAGAATATAGCAAATGATACCTTAAGAAAATTGACATTTATAGCTGCAGTCCTTATAGGAGTAGAGCAGCAAACAAGCAAGCTGATAACCCATCAACACCTATTATTGGAAATTAGTTGTAGTCATACAGCATCTTTCTGGAAAGAAAAGACTGTTTTCCTACCTAATAGAAATTGAAAGTGCATCTATAAAATCATCAACGGTATTTCTTTAGAAATTGGTCCCCCAGTTAAGATACTGTGCCTTAAAATATGGATGAAGACAAAATGAATCAGACACCATATTAAGGTGTGTACTCCCAAGCACTCATGGTCACTGAGCTGTAAAGCACACAGTGAATGACACACATCACAGAGCAGTGCTCATTCTTGTCGTGGAGATGCCCAGTGCTTCAATGTGGTTTTGTCACACCTTCACCTCTTTGTTTTACATTTCTTTGGGTTTTGCAGAATCCTGTCCTCCATCAGTTGTTCACTAGATAATGATTTCATACTAGAATACGGGGATTTTCCTAATAATTTGCACCTCTCAGACATATGTTAGTTGTTTGAATTAAAGGAGGATATAAGGTTAATGATATATATCTTGATAATATGTTGAGTTATATGTTGATAACCCAGCACTCCCTTAGTTTATATAGCAAGTCAATCCTTAAAATAAAGCCTAGCCAGTCAGCCCAGAGGAAAAGCTAATGTTTTAGATCTGCTAACTCTATCTTGCAATATCAAGTAGTAATTTTATATTTTGTTTTGTCTCCAGTGATGTGTTTAGAAGAAGGTTATGGTATTTTGCATCATCTGTAAAGGGTTTTGTTTATAAGTTTAATAAGAGAACAGAACTAAGTCCAAAATATAATTTAAAGCAAAATAGCTAATTACAGAATTACTAAATGGTCAATAAACTATCTTGGCTTGTAAAAATGTACAGCCTAGCTAGTTGCAGTGAACACTGCTTATGAATGTAATAAATTTTAACCACTTAATTTGTATATATTTTGTTTATTCTACATAGCATATTTTTTTCTCATTAGAGCTCCTACTTGTCTGCTCCTGTCTTCTGTACTCTTGACCAAAGCTCAGTCTTTGAGAAGAAATTACACAGCTGGTAACTCAGCATGTTTAAGGCAGAGGAAAACTCTGAATTTCAGACTGAGAAAGCAGAGGAGAACAAGAGCCTTTGCAAGGGAAGGCTGTGTTGATATTTAAAACTAAAGCATAAATATAAATCCACCTATCTAGGTATTTTTTTCTGAAAATTAAGTGGGTTCTCCCTTTCCTGCCGTTTGCTAACAAATCATAAAGCTACTTATTTTTTCATTCCAGAATTAAAAATATATTGTACTTTATAAACTTGGAAGGACTATAGATTGACATTATTTATTACAATGTACTATTCATCTTACAATTGGGCAGGTTTGCAATTGCCAAAAAATACTTCGAAATAAAGAGGGAAGAAGAAGAATAGAAATAACTTAGAGTTGATATGCAATCACAAAATAAAAATAATTGTTTGATCTTGTACACAACTAGAAAAGATAACTGAGTAATTTTAGTGAAGTTTTAATTTGTTAGTGCAAGTACAAAAAAGTAATTGTGTCTAAAATTGGCTGTGGAGATGCAGAATTTGGAAAGAATGGAACATATAATCTTAAATATCAATTCACTTGATTTGCGATTGTACAGGAACAGCACTCAGATGTACCCCATGCCTCTATCTTTTGAAAACTAATTGAAAGAATTGAATTAGGCTAATATCTTATTGAATTCAATCTTATTACCATATAATCATAGCAAAAATGTTTAATCAAAAATTTAGATATTTAATTCTAGTTTGTGTTAAGTCTTTAAGGGCAGTTTAATGTCACTTAGGTTAAGAAAAATCTTATGATCACAAATACATATTTCAGAAAAATAATTAGTGCTTTTGAAAAGCATTTAAAGTGACATTACTTGCTGGATAGCAGATGAATGTTGAAAACTTTAACAAATGTACACTTTAACAAATGTAGTCGACATGACTGACTTCTGTGTGGGGCATGTATTTTCCATAACTCTTTCAATATATTTGTTGTATTGTTATTCACAGAGAAACTAAAAAGTTCCTTGTAACCTGGTTTGGGGACTGCAGCTATTCATTATGCATGTCACTGGACCATATAAACAGTTTTAATTTGTGGAAGTTAGTGTGGGTTATAACTTTCTCTGAAGGGAAGCAGACTATGCAGTTCAGAAAGGTCTGCTGGCCTTTTTCATGTGCAAGAGAGGAGTAAAAAGTGACATGAGCTGAGCCATTCAGTCATTCTTTACCACATTCCCATCATAAGGGAGATCTAAGGAGTGGGCAATATAAACACAGGCTGAGGAGCAGGCAGAGTTATTTGTGGCTCATTTTTACAATTGTGTACTTTCCACATGGCAAGTGCTAGGTCAGAATTGTGGCTTATAACAAGAGAGTGGAAATCGACTTCTCTAGGACTATCTTTTCACAAAGATGTCCCCCTTCCCCTCCAAAAAACCTATGGTTTTCACTGTTTTCCTGAGGACCTGTACCTTCCAAGGAAAAGTGTATGCATGCCTCTGTGCCACATTTCAGAAGCTGCCTAGTGAATGTAATACTGCTTGTCCAGCAGTCCCCACAGATTTAAACTGTCCACCACAATGATCATATAAGTTGCATTTTGAAGCCTAGAGGAGATCAGAAAAGTCAGGAAAGCGAAGTATTGAGGGAGGTGCTGGGCAGGAGTGATTTGTCTGTGGGGTTGTGTCGTGGTGATGTGTCGGTCCGGGAGTCTGCACGGCTGGGATGTGACAGATAGGTCAGAGGCTCCCTCACGCCTGTAGCAGTGATGAAGATATTCATCACAGGCACTGTGCAGGTGTGATCTGACCCAGTTTTGGGTTCTGTGCTTTTATCAACTCAGAAGTGAAGTCAAATCGTGCAGACTGTTGAAATCAGTAAGAGCAGACGAGACCAGGTCTGCAGCACGTTATCCATACCAAGTGCTTTGCACTGCTGGTAATTGACCCTTAGCTTGCCCTTTGTGAGTAGATTAATACCACCCTTTCAGCAGTAATTAGATGAATGGTCATGCTGCAGGTTACAGTGCCACAAACTGTTCAGCAGTGGCCTGATGACCACAGTAGAAATAAATGCTCATATAAAAGGCCCATTTCCTTTGGAAGGGTAGTTTGTTAAAGTTATCTGTCCTGAGTCGCTGGTATCACTTGCAGTGCTATCATTAAGACTGTTAAAACAGACATTTAAGCATAAATTTTTCTCTGAATAAAGAACTCTGTATCTAGATACTGATATATAAATACATGTAATAATTTATGTTGATATTAAAATTTTAATATTAATGTATATTTAGGTAAATAATTGTCTTAATATTTGTATTTATGCATCAGAAATTTCTAGGAAGTGCTAGGATATAAATTGCTACATTTTTGAATAAATAAATTACTTTTGGTTTATTTTAAGAACAGTGAATTCTCACAAAATTATTGCAGTTGCACTGAAAAGAAAGGTTCAAATACAACATATGGTGTTCATGGAGAAGGAGAAATAATCCCACTCAGTGTTGCAGAGTCCCTACCAAGTTTTGGACACTGTTTGCAGAACTGGAAGACAGAGTATCAGATTTACAGTTTAGATTGCATCTCATATTATTATGGGAAAGTCACACTTGTTAGTGCATAACTTCTGACTGGATTTTTGATAGCAAACACGTGATAGAAGATAAATCAAGAAAATATTTCTTTTACTCCTTCCAGGAATGATCACAACAGTACTTCCTATCAACACAAGGACTGGGGGTTGCTCTCAGGTTCTCCAGCTGCCTGTACCACCCTGACTTTTTGTCTTGCATATATGAGAAACCCTAGAAGAAAGCACATGTTATGAAGGGTGGTTAGTGCTAGGCTCCTGCAGCTATTCCTCTCTTCCTGCCTAGAAATGTGTATAGAAAGTACAAAAAAGAACATCTTCATTAACTTGTAGAGCTTGGACTCTGTCCTATTATCAGGCTCTGTGGCTGTGGGATCACATGCTGCCTGTTATGCTGTCATAGCAACTGAGGACATTATCTACATTCTACTACTTCTCAAATTAGGTGAGTCAGACTATTGGTCCTTGTATCCCGCAGAAGCAGAGAAGAATTACAGGTCATGTCACTGTAACTGGATGACTGAAAATGAGTGTAATGATCACTGACATTCGTACTCATCGGTCTGACAAGGGGTGCAGATGCCAGCAGTGACATGTCTGGCTGTTGACAGGCTCAAGCAGCCCTCAGTGCTCTGAGCATATGGTTCCATGCAGCTGCACCACTGAGTCACACCAACAGTGTTCTCGGATATCGCTGAGGGAGCAACGACGGATAAACAACAAACGCTTTCTTGCTTTCATAGCTATTCAAGGATTTCACACTAGATAATTGTCTATTACTCTGAATTCCTGAAGTTTTATGAAAATAAATTCATCTGAAGGCAGAGTCAAACAAGGAAAGTTACAATTTGGTTCATAGTTAGTGCCAAGACTGTTGGAAGACTGTGATAAAATACATCAACACCATATGAGATTTCAGCTTAGAGTATGGTACTCATCTTCCCTCTTGCAGTGTTGAGGTTTGTTTGGGTGTCTTCTCACCCCACATCCTATTAGCATTGCTACAGAGATTAACACGTCTTCTACGCTTGGTACATTGTTCAGGAAGATTTAAATTCCCAAATGTTTTCTGTCTATTGCATTTCTACTTCTTTACCAATTGCCTTTCTCATTCACCACAAGCACCAAGTCCTTTGTCAGCTTTCTCTGTTGGTGACTCTGCATACGTCACAACATTTTACTATTTCATTTATTAATCTGGCATCAGTTATATGATTAGTCCTGTTACTTGCTGCTATAACCTCAAAAGGTATTGTTGTATAGCAAAATGATAGAATCCAGAGGTCTGCTTATGTTTCCTCTCCTGTTTTAAGGTAATAGATTTGCACTTAAGCTACTGTTGTAAAATTCACATAAAATGTAAACATAGGGCAGCTCTACTAAGTGAGCAAGGGCTGGTTTCTATGACCTCTAATGAAATTACTTTGTGACAGGTTTTTTCCCAGTCACAGTAAAGTATTCTGATAACAGTGGATCTTTAATTATTGGTGCTGTTTGGGAAAAGTATCATTTTATCAAAGATATCACTGTGGCATATGACCCAGGATGTATATATCTCATTCAACTCCTTCTGTTTTCTGTCTTCAGTACAATTTTTTTACACTGATTTTTTTTCAGGTTTTATATTGCTATGAACTTTTACTGGAATTTGAATTTCAAATCTAAAGCAAAAATAACTCTAATGGCTTCTGTGAATTGGGAGAGAGAAGAATTAATCTGTTGTCTTTTTGTACACTTTCTTGTTTACCACTCATTGCCTTGTAGGTACTTAATTGAGGGTCCTCTGATTATCAGCATGGATTGATATCATTGCACTCCAGGAGCTGTGAACAGTGGGACAGATGTTTTAGCAGTCAGCAGAGGCATTGATAGCATACTGGCATAAATAATAAAAAACTCAACATATCTACAAGGACAAAATGGAAAAAAAAAATCACTCAGACTTCCTTTTCTTGTTCTAAATGAAAAAACTCATGCTGAAGCACATTGATGGACAGTAATAAATTTTAGAGCTCCTTCACTTTTATTTGGCTCATCAGGTGGTAGCTTGTATAAACTGTAATTCTATCCAGAATAAAGGAACTAAGGGTCCTTTGGAAATATTTTAATTCAGTGTACGGGTTATTATTCTTCCAAGACCCACCATTCCCAGAAGGGATAATTCCATTTATAACCCTGCCTGTGACACTGTTGTATATTCTGGTCAGGTGTGTGCAAGTGAAGGCTGGGAATGAGGAATAGAAGAAAGAAAAGGGACATTTTCTTAACAGATCATAAAAACCCCTCAGAATGCCGGGTCTATGTAAATCAGGATATGATAATGGACTAAATATTATGGTGTGTAGCGTGAGGCAGAATTTAAGATTAGGTAAAGAAAGGGAGCTGAAGCAGAGTCACTGGTTTTTGTTTTTTTTTCATAATCAGATCTATCTTTATGCTGGGGTAACCCACACATTCAAATATAGAGTACTACTAGTATTAAGAGATAAAGTAAACCCATTTTAATGTAGGTTTTCTCATAAATTTTGTTTACAATATCTTCTTTGCAAACCTGACTTGAGGTGTAGAATAACTTTTGGACTGACCTTTCTACTTTGAAGTTTTTGCTGAACCTGAATAATATTGAGATCATCAATTAATTTGCTTCCACATATTCTCAAGGTCAGATAAGGTGTTTGCTTGTTTTCCCATGTGGGAATGAAGGGAGGAAACAAAATAATGAAACTTATGGAAATTGCTATCACCGATATGGAGAGCATGAGATACAGGACTGCTAAAAATTGTGATCTCTGTTGATGTATTTTTGCATGAGTTTATGAAACACCCCAGCTTGACCAAGCCATGAGCTTTTGAAAATCACATTTTACATGCTCTTAGTAAGGGCTAAGTTGAATTTTGCATGTACATGCCCTGAAGTTTCAAACCAAATGCGCTTATTCCAGTTCAAGGCTGCACCGGATTTTCCTTAATAATTACACTTTGAGTTTGCTTCAGACTCTGCTGGGTCCAGTTCTGTGCTTCTGCCATGTCTCATGTGCAGTATGGTCCATGTGAGCTGAAGGTGATAATACCAAACAAACTAACAAACAAAAAATCAGATTCACTAGTTTTAGGGAGTGAATTGGACCTAATATGAGTGGAAAAATGGTCTTAGAACTTGGTGGCAAGACACAGTGAAAATCTGACCAGCAAAGGGATTAAATTTTAAAGCTGGATTGTGTCTCATAGTGATAGGCAGGGTGTTGGGATTGGAAATTAGGTGAGGATTGGAAGTGATATCTCAGAGCCAGTTGGAGATATTAGATATGGTTTATGTTGAGACCTGAGAGAGTAGAAAGTTGGGACTGAGATTTGAAGGGACAGATTAGGTAACAATAAGAAACTAGGGTTTACCTGAAAGAATAAACAGAAAAGTCTGTCCCTTTTCAAGGGTCAAGTCCCTGTCTTTCTGTCATCTGAATTAGAAAGAAAAACTCCTTGAGCTCATTGCTGATTGCCACGAGAAGGTGTTGGACGATGTATGACTCCCTATAGTACTAATCAAAACCCAGTGGGATTATCTGCCAGGCAAATTGACATGTAGAACAATGCTTCTGCAATATCTGGGATGGAATGCACTGAGGAGATGTACTTCATGGAGAGAAGATTAGTTATAAAGGCCACTGGTCATCCAGTACAGTGTTTACTCATGGTTGGACACGATGATCTTTAAGGAGTTTCTCAATCTAAACGATTCTGAGATTGTTTCCTGTCTGTCATGATAATCACACAAAATTTGTTTCCAAGAGATTTGCAAGGAAATATGTTAAAATGCTGGAACTTTTCATGTTGAAGTGAAGGGTTTCAAACGGGGAAAGGACAAGACAAAAGTAATTGCTTGCTGTTCTGAAGAATCATCTATTCCAAAGAGATCATATGTGACCCTGTGCAAATGTTTCCTCAGTACTTGATTCCATCAGGATCTGACTGGCAGCAGTCCCAAACTCCACAGCTGTGTACTTGCACACAGTGGATTTTGACCTTACCTACTGGTCTTTCATTACTGGGTGCTCTGACAGTCATTTCAAACTGATACAAGAAAGGAGAGATTCCTGACATGAATTTCACTGTGTCTCAGCTCTTTGTTGTGAATCAGTATGTTCCTGTCTCCTTTGTACATAAAGGGCAGCTTGGGATGTAGAAGACATGAAAGGAATGTGTTCCTAAAAAAGGCTATCTTCTACTGTGAAAGTGAAATGAAATAATCTGTAGGCTCTCCCAGGGAGAAGAACTTCCATCCTTTTTTACCTATTAAAACAAAGGTATTAAGTTCCAAAACTCCACCCTTACATATGGAAAACTGTATTTGTTATAATGCATATGCAGAAGATGACTGAAATAAATCCTGACAGAGTGTATTCTGTCACTTTCCTAAATCAGCATACTTGGCTTTTCCATCTCAGCCATGTTTTTTTCAACTTGTGTGTTCCTCTAATAATGCCAATTTATTTTGCAACTGGGTTACTCTTGCAATGAACTATTATAAATTTGTTAGCATGTTAATTCACATTGTGTGAATGTGTGAAGCAGTACTGTGCCAAATCAGTTTTTATTAGGAATGTTTTAATCCTAGAGTCTCTCAAGACTGTATATGAAAGACAAAATGCATTTTTTCCTTTTTCACACAAATATTTTCCTTGTGATAAATTGTTAGTCTCTAAGTCCATGCTTGAAATACACATAGAGATTTCTTGCTTTAAATTTCCCACATTCTTTAAAGATTTACAATTGAGCAAAACACTTTTTAACTTAACTTGTTGTTTTCCTGTAGACCTTGATTATGTTTTAAAAATCATTAAAGTGCTTATAACTTAATCATATTATATTAACTGTTGGACTCAATAACCTTAAGGGTCTTTTTAAACCTGAATTGTTCTGTGATTCTCTTCAGGACAAAGGAAAACAAATTTCCCTCTCCCAGACAATGAAAAATATCTCAGACAGGTCGTCTCTTTAGAAGTTTCTTAAACCACAGTCATAAATGCTGTTTGTGAAGAGGAATGATCAAAGCTGTGCAACTAGCATAATTATTTTGGGCTTTTTTGACAGAGGGAAATGCCTGGGGGGGATGCTGTAGGGAGGAGGGGCACTGTAGGCAAAACCTAGTAGTCCTGCCAGCTTTTGAGACCAAAACACCTTAAAAATGGATTGAACATTATTAATACATATTTTACTTGGTATTTACTCTCTAGGAGCTCTTAATTTTACCTGTCTCCTCTTGAAGAAGATGATTAGATAATAAACTGGCTGGATATTTTAGTTTTGGTTTGGGTTTTTTGCTTAAACGTGTTAGTATGATATTTTCTACAATTATTTCACATCTATGTATTTTAGTCTTAGAGATAAGAAAAGAATCAGGAATGATTTTAAGAAAAACATTTTTTAATACCCAGTGGATGAATAGATGTCAAAAGCATGGAAAGTGTTACAGCTGGGAAAAAGAATGAGGTGATGCAAATAAACACTTTCAAATTGAATTTAAGGGTAAAAAATGCCCTCTTTGCTATGGACAAATTCTCACTCAGACTGTTAGAGAGGGTAGGGCAGCTCCCCTACTTTCATGTGGCTGATAATACACAGCCTCAGTCCAGAACACGCAGCATCCCTGATGTATTTATCTTCCAAAGCACTTTCTCCCACTGCTCTTGGCTTTGATAGCTGTCTCTGGTGCAAGAACTTATCTGTGTAGGCCCACATGGTACTACAGTATGTAGAGATAAACAAGTTAGCCTATCAAACCTTCTCTACATTTTGCATTAGGATAAAAGTCAAGTCATAGTCTCAGCTCCTTTGCTACAGTCCCAACATCCTTGCCACAAGTGATCTGATTCTATACTTTCACTCTTTAAAACCTAATTTACTATGGTGAGATCTACCCATGCAAAACTATTTCTTAGTTCATGTTCTTAACTTTGAATATGTGAATGTGTCTATGACTCCAATACCTGTGTATGCAAACCTAAATATAAATGTATGACTTCAGTGTAATTAGGAACTTTCTATCAGATTAATGAAATCTTTACATGAGCAGGTATTTGTATAAAATTGAAGTTAACTGAACAATACTCTTAAGAAGCTGCATGCAACATATGTGTCTCAAAGAAATAAGGTTTCTATGGCATTGGTAAAAGTGAGAACAGAGTAGGACCAAAGTAGGACCAAAGAAGAACATTCTTCCCTTATCCAAAGCTCTGTAATCAGTAGCGTTTTCTTGCAGTGTGAGAATTGTTTGACAGTCAACTTCAAAAAAACAACAACAAAATCCCCACAGGAAACCTAAACCCCCAAATTAAAGCGTATTTAACTTCAGGACAACGCAATTTGAAATTAGACTTCAAGGCATTAGTCATTTGAGTTAGATGAGGTGACTGTACATAATGTAGGTGGACATCTAGCGATGATTCCTCAATTTAGTCCTCTTGTGTAGCCTGAACAAAAATATTTGTCTGACTCCTGCTGGTAGTCAGTAGTGTACATAAACTGGCACTGTGTTTTGCTATGTTTTGAATGGATAAAAGAGTGTTGTTGAAATTGTCAACTAAAGAAGCCAGTAGACCTTTAATTTTATGTAAACTGAGAGATTTGATTACTTTATAAATTACTCAATTTCCAGAACTTGAGGGTGGAGAAGTGGTTCCTATAAGAATTTCATGCATTAATCTAAAACACTGAAATGTGTGAGAAACTTGGTGTAATTCCTCTCCCAAGCAAGTCTCTGGTAATCTTAACTCTTGTACATCCATTTGGATTGGCAACAACTTGATTTAATTCTTGTGTGATGTTAGTTAAAAGTTTTCAGCAAATAAGATATTTTGACCAAATGATCTGAATGATATTTTCTACCTCAGTACATTCTTCACCTTGAGAGATTAGTCAAGGAGTTTCTCTTTAGACCTGGCCTCTAGAAATTTCCATGATCTAAAGTGTAGTTTGAAACAATGTCGGTCTTGTTTATGCTGATTTAATGAAGTGGTCCCTTTCTCTCTTTTGACAAAAATTTAGATTTATTGTTGTAGTTATATTGGTGTGCCAGGAGGTGCAAGCCTATGGAACCTAAGATAAAAGTCACAGGCTTCTTAGAAGTTTGAGTGGTTTCTTTGTAGTAAATAAATATATCATTGTGACTATTAATGCCCTTTAGAAAAAAAAACCAAAGTAAAATTTGCAATTTTTTGGAAAGAGATTTAATCAGGAGGAAAGTGTTAAGTAATGGATTTGAAAATGTTGATTCTGTGAATGTGGAATAGAAATGTGGTTGGCATGATTTACTACATTACCTTTACAATGCAAATATTGGTTAACTATTAATTTCTACATCTTTTTTCTTGAAGTATTTCGATCCAATTATTCGTACAATTTTGTTTTTCAATGGATGATATTTTTGGAAAGCTCAGCAGGTTGGAGGTGTGACAAAACCTCAGATCCAAAATGCTGTGAGTCTGGACACAGAAAATTGAAAGTATTTTTCAGTCAGTAGATGAGTAAGTAGAAGAGAGCAGACCAGACATATCTATATAAATCCTGGTAGAATGCCAGGAATAGGCAATTGCCCTATAGACCAGAAGAAAGCAAATATCACAGGTAACATATGGAGACAACTGTCACATCTCACAAGTAGTTTTGTGCAGCAGATATTTCTGGAACTTTCAAGGTTATGTCATCTTGTCTTAAAGCAATGAGCGTGAAGATGATTTGCCTCCAATTTCTTAAGGCCAATATTGGTGGGTAAGGTAGTACTTGAAGACCAAAGATGAAGAGAATGTTGAGTAGAGAGGAGGGGCATGGGCCAAGAACAGGTAGAGAAAAATATTGAAGATAAGAGGGTGGAGACTGCATTCTTTCTAATGTCTGAAGTCTGGAGTAGTGTTATCTTTCATGAAGTTTTACAGATCATTAGTCTCTTAACTGATGCTTATGCCTTGGGTAGGTAGGGAATTTTTTTTCATTTAACAATGCAGATATTATTCATGTAGGATACCTTTTTTTTTTTAAGTAAGGATTAGTGACATATGAGCTTGGGGGTATATTAGCCTCTTACTGTGTATGCCTAGCTTTCATTAATGCTAATTAACTAATAATGATGAAGGTTCTGGGGATTGTCTGGAGATTAAAGAGCAGCTGGGAGATGCTGATAACCTGTGATACTGCTGTAGGCCATCGGACCCAGCAAGTCATTAATCTTGGAAGTACCTGGTACTGTTATAAAATGACAAAAGGCTTTGGAGATGGGGAGGAAATGCAGGGGGGTAGAAACAGGCAGGCAGGCAGGTTGTAAATGAATATAGGATTACAGGAGGACCCAGTCTCCTAATGTGCACATACAGCCCTCAGGAACTGATCTTCCAAGTCCTGTAGCAAAGGGAAGGCTTCTGCATTCTTTGGGCATCACAGATATGGCATTTCCAAGTTAAATCTCCAGAAAGAAGAAATGAGTGGGAACATTGTGAGCTGTACAGCTGCACTTCTAGTGTGTGTATTTCAAGGAACCAACTCCTTTTGATATAAATAATTTTGATTAATGTGTGTTCAGTATGGGCTAAGTAATTGTTCAGTATGGGCTAAGTAACTCGTATCTTAATTCCAAGATATGAGTTAAACATTTCACCATTACCTTTCATATATGATTCAAATCCATATGAGATTGCATCATGCTTGCTGTCACTGTGTGCTTTTACAATGGGTTGCCAAGGAATGGGTTTTGGATGCATTGTTAGCTAGGCTTGGATTCACTCTTCTGTGAGTTACATCACCTTGTGGGGAGAATTTGCTACCTACAGTAAATTTAAGCCTTTAGATATATTAAATTCAACAAAAGCACAATGACTGTACTTCCAGTGTGCTAGAACAATACAGGGAGAACAGTGGGGCCAGGTGATGGGGTCTAAAGAGTTGTCAAACTAAAAGTGTGATTTAGTCATTTGAATCCCAATTCATTAGGTACAGAAGTTATTTAAATAATATGTTAGACAGTAATTTAGGGAATCATAAGTCAAACAAAGCAGTAACAGTACAGGTCATCTCTAAAAGGCATTCATATTTTCTTCAAATTCTTAAAAGATTAAAGTGTCTAAAAGTGATAAATCATTGGCTGCACTTGCAGAACTGTTCTGAAAAGTCTATAGGTGGATGATTTTATAGAAATGCTGTTTTGAAAAAATACCAAAGTTTAATTTTCATTATCCATTTTCAGAACTGTAATTATTTTGTAACTAATAATCAGGAAGTTTCAAAGCTTTTTAGACTAAAATTTTAGTTAGCTTTTCAGAGTTTCTCTTTGATTTCTTAGTGAACGCCCTTATGAATAACCTAATTTATAGTGTTGAGATGTCTTGGCACCTTTACATGTCCATACTCCAAAGTGCAGGATTTTGGTTTTACTTTCAGTGGACTGAAATGCCAAAGAGCACTATATCAAAGTGTGTCTGTGACAGACCAAGTACCCATTTTTTCCTTACCATCTTGTCTTTTCCAGGCACCCTTAAGAGTTCCACATCTGTTGTTAATGCAGTGACATTCATTTAACTTGCAGTATTATTTGTGATACTGCCATGGCAGTGGCACACGACTGCTATCTTGGGACTATTTATTTACTTGGAGAAGCTCTATGTCCCATTCATGTTATTTATGTGGGTTACATTTGAACAGAAATCTTGAGATTTCTTTCACTTCTTTTCCTTTCTATTTGTAAAATCTTGCTGTTTGTTTTTTGTTGTTGTTGGCTGGTGGTTTTTGTTGTTCTTGTTGTTGCTGTTGTTGTTTTTCTTTTTGGAGGGGAAAGTGGGCATGTTTCTATTTTTTATATTTCTTTTTTATTTATTGACTCAGAGTGTAGGAGCTGTTATATAACTTCTGTAAGCATTGAGGTCAAAGGATTTTTACATATGGGAAGAGCTAAAATGTGGTTCTTTTTGCTTGTTTACACAGCAGAATGGAAGTATATTTTTAAAGAAGTATTTATACAGATAAGTCATAAGCAGAGAAAAAATACTGAAAAAAATATATACATTGTTTGCATTTTTTCAGCTTTAGATTCAGTTCTTCTTCCAATAATTCTTTCTGAAAAATTTGGGTTACGGGACTGAGGGTCAAAATTTTAAACGTCCAGAATGACTTAAAGGGTTCTCTGAACCAACAGGACAGAGTATTTTCCTTAAAAATACGGCATATTTATATTTACATGGCTATCTTTTGGGGGCTTGGAGTAACCTTTTTATCCAAGAAGAATATGTGTTGAGGACTTAAAAATGAGAGATGTGATGCAGAAAAACAGTTTATTTGGACTCATGCACTGTGCAGTCCTGTGCTTATTGTTTAGCAGTTTATCTTCCTGGGAATGGAGAACCTCTTAACTGTGTGCCCTAGACCTCAAATATTTTTGAGACAGCTTTGATACTGAATTGTCATAAAAACATGAGGTAATTTGGAAATTAATAGTATTCTTTTTATACTTTTAGTAGCAGTTCCAATGTAGCTGTGTAAATTTTGATATTATTAAACAAATAATATTTCCTACCTTGCATAAGTGCTCCTTTGCATTCCTTATGCAAATCAGAATGCTAGTGAATCATTTGCCACAATACAAGTTTATTTAGCTGAAAGACTCTACATTACAGAACTCTAGTTCTGTTCCACATCATGGCTTTTGTGCCCAAGTATAGTTGTGTTTGAATTATTTTCTCTCCTGTTTCAATCTGTTTCATGGAAATCTTCTATCTACAAGGCTCATCAAATAGCCTGACTGGCTCAAATTATCATTTTTCTGGTTTGAATGAAGTGGATTTTGTTTATTTGACTCTAGTGACTTCCTTGAATAAAAGTCAAAAACATTCTTTTGAGGAAAAAAAAAAACAAAACAACAACAACAAGAAAAACTGGGAAATGCTCTATCTGTGAGAGTGGAGTTCTGGTTTAGAATAAAATATATTTAATTTCCATTTGAAGAAAACTTCCAGAGCCATATCATAAAAAATGTTTTGTTTGGTCAGCTTCTGTACCTACTAATGTATTTTTCTCATGGCAGGAAAGGGCTGTTGGCTATTTAAAGATGTAAATATAGAGAAATGGGCTTATGGAACTACTGTTAATCTTGTTTGAAGGGTGGCTCTAGACAAACATAGCATGATCTAGACAGTTCCCAGTGTTGGGAACTCTTCATTTATTTAATCCTTTCATGTAGGAACTTACTTCCATTGCAAACTTTCTCAAAACAGTAGAAATCAACAAAGTACATTAGAAAATTAGGATGAAATTTACAGTATTCTTTGAATTTGTCAATAGTGCTGATTTAATTTCTTTAGTACTTGTCCACTATGAAAACATAGAACATTGAATTGCTTAATACAGAGCTTTAACTAGGACCCGTGTGTATTGACCCTGAGGTTAGTTCAGTTGGAGAGAGCATGGTGATGATAATGCCCGTGTTGCAAGCCTGACAGGGCACGGGCCATTCTCATGTAAGTTGGACTGGATGGTCTTTGTGGGTCCCTTCCAACCTAGAATACCCTGTGATTGTGTAGTGTTATGCCAGCAGCTCTTTTTATTGTTTTTCCTAAACTTTGAAAAATGCAGATTGAATGCAAATCTGACTTGCGCAGGAATTTTTTCCCCTATGTTTTCTGTCTCTTTGCCCAAACATAGCACCGGAGAGGCTTAATGAGGCTTTTGTTGCCTATTCTTTTGAATAAAAAAGCACTTAAATATATTTGTTTCACATCGTAAGTGATCATTACTAATTAATTTAAGCCTGTACCTCACAAATGATCACAGTCAATAACTTGAGTTTGTGTTGCAGTGGCGGGTTTGAAGAATTTTCAAGAGAGCTGCCTTGGTTTGACAAGACAGGTGTCTGCTAAGGAAGGCAGGAGCCTCCCTTGAAATGGAAAATGCAACCCCCCCTCCCTCCAAATTATTATAATTTCGAATTATAATTTAATGGGCCCTCAGGCGAAGATATGGGAATAGGAATAACAGTTCTTTACTAAGAAAATTAAAATAAAAATGCAGTAGTACAAAAAACCACTGACACAGAACACAACCCGACACCCTATTGGTCAGGGTGTTGGAAGCAGTCCAATTAAATCATGGCTGCAGTCCTCCTGGAGTGACAGATGTGATTCTGTTGAAGCAATGATCCTGTAGAAGGGTGTAGTTTTCCTCTGAACATTCACTGATGGTGTAGATGGGTCCAGTCTTCCTCTGGGAATCCAGTGGAAAACAGGCTGCCCTGGTGTTCTGAATCTCAGGGTTTATCCAGGTGGGAATGCTGGGCTCCTCCCCCTGGGTGGAGCATTCCCAATGTGATGATGTAATTGTATCAGTCCTGCAGTGAGCCTCGATGGCCCATTAACAGCAGATATCCCCTGGAGGGATGATGGGTCCTGAAAGAGATAAAGAACTCTGCCCCACCTGGTTTTAACAGCTGGTGATAGAATACATTCTTTTGGTTACATCTTGCATTACAATGTAAGACATGAGCAGTCTATTAAATTAAAATTAGTTGTTATAGTTAACTAAAGAGCTCAGAAATGCATTTGCTAAATAAACATCTGTATCAAAAAGCGATGTTGAATTGGAATTGGAGTGTATGCCTCTATCTCTATTGGTGTAAAGCTCACAATTCAAACTGCCCAGGCGGGGATTTGAGCAATGCAGCCAGACCTTGCCCTGCGGTGGCTGAGCAGTGCTCACAAAGTCCTCCTGGAAACAGGGCATGTGAGAGGAGCACAGAACCAAATGATGGGGCTGTGGAATGGCTGAGACTGGTGCTGCTGCTCAAAGAGGGAAAATCTGCCTAAGCCTTCAATTTACTTCAAGTGGATTTTGCTGTACTTTCTGGTGGAACTGACACTCTTTCCTCCTGATGTTTGATGTGTGGACTTTTTTTTTTCCCCTTAAACTTTAAGAAACATTAATAATCTGTAGGCAGGTGTTTTTTTTTGTTGAGGCTGGAGGGAGGAATTTCACACTTCACTCAGCAGTGCCTTTAAAAATCTATAAATATGTTTATAATATATGTACTGTAGAATCAGTTGTGTAGACTCTTTGGGGTTTGTGTCTCTCAAAGGTAGATTTTACACTAAGGTAAAATGCTGACATGTCATTTAGATACAGCAATGTAATCATAGGACCCCTTTTAGAAAGATAAGAGCCTGCCAGCTTTCACTACTAAAATATATGACACATCATAAAAAGTTAAAATGCAGGAATTGATTCAGGGAGAAAAAGCATACTGATATGTTATAGACATATTTAAAAAGGGCTATTTGATTTTAAGATGGAAAAAGTAGAAATCCCTATAAATTCGTAGAACAATTCATTTCTGCTGAGTACATTTTGTATGGTCTGCTGAAGAAGGTTGTAAGATGCTTTTGCAATTCCCTGTATTACTGTCTTGCCCTGAAGGTTCACAAACCAGAATTACAGACTTGTAAAAAACTGAGGAAGAAACAAGTTTACTATATCTAGCAGGGACTGAAGAAAGAGAAGGGGAAAAACCCCACCCTTATCTCACCTGAAAGAACCCAAAAAACTGCACAGAATAAATGAAAGGCACATAAACTCTTTCCTTCTAAAATATGGATGTGTGGCTTTCACATTTATTGCTGTATGATTATAGATTTAGAACATTTCAAATTAGTAAATTATTTAATATAAAATAATTTTAGTCCCTTATTTTATAAACCAGGAATTCTCTATTATTCTACCACGAATTTGCTATTATTCTGAATGCTTCTGTACTCTATAAACAAGTCTTCCAAACAACAACCAAAATCATTAGTTGCTTAGTTTTCACCCATTTCAGCCTCCATAAATGTCTAAAATATTAGATATTTAGGATTAATATTACCAAGATGAGATAAAAACTAATCTCTTGCAAGTTTTTTTAGCTTGGTTGCATAAGGCTTGGGAGCAGAGTAATGCCTACCTTATTAAAGCAATAAAAAAATAGGAGAAGAATTGATGAAATTGGGGAATAGCTCAAAGTGAAAGTGTGCGTGTGTGGGACAACATAATTTGAGTTCTAGAATATGTAGGCAGTATTAATGATGGAGCAGAGAAACAATGGATTAGACCATCTTGGAAGAACTCACTTAGAGGTTGCATCAGTCTGGCAAAGTTTTTATTAAAGAATAATTCTGAGATAAATCAAAAGTTTTGAGAATATTAAAATACTTTCTACATGAAAAATTCACAACTTTAATTAACACTTTTCCCTCACTAGAAAAGATAATACCTTTCCTACCCTTCCAAATGTAGTTCAGTATTTTAAAGGGGGGGGATTTTTTTTTAAGGGTGTTTTTTCAGATTCATTTGCCACAATTACAGTCTGTGAAACAAAAGAGAACGATTATAATTAAGGATCCTTGTATTGCTTAGTCACAGAAACTGCTGCATATCTATGCTCCAAAGTAGATGCTTTCTACTCTTTGATAGACAAATTAAGCTTAAAACCCTCAAATCAAGTGTAGACTTACTGCTACCTGCCAACTGTTACCTGCAAATGCGAATCAGAAGAGCTCGTATGCCACCTTCTTCAGGGAAATTCTCCATAACAGGAATATTTTTCTTCAACTGGTACAAACCTGACCTTTTGCCTAAATAGCATGTGAAGTTTTTGTGTGAGTCAACAACTGAACATTTTGTCTTCTGGTACCTGATTTACTGCAAATCATCCCATTTTGGAGGTTTAGAATAAGAACTAGCTGCTGCTTCTGTGCTGACAGCAGCTCGAGTTGCTGCCCTGATATGGCTGTCTGAGTTGCCCAGAAAGACCAACACTCCACACCATTTAATTATCTATTTATCATCATTTCTTATTCCATGGTGACAAGGCATTATCTTGTTTTAAGAAACTGAAAGTATTCCATATAGGCAGTTTTAACTTCATTTGGTCCGGATTTCCAAACCTATCTCTATTAGTGTGGTATTATCATACATATGGAAATTTTAAGGATGGTGTTGTAATGCGTTTTGAGGTGTATTATTTGTATGGGAATAGACTTCTCTGTGATCCACTTTGTCTCTTATGAATTAGCTTACTCCTTAGGTAAGATTTAGACTCGTTAATCTTTCAAATAAAGAAGGCTCAGACCAGTTTAGCTGAAAGTAGTGAGGACAAGGACAGATAGCTGCATTCAGTAGAATTAGGTGATATTAGATGTAACAACAGATCAAAAAGAAACCCAAGAACAGTAGAGAACACTTAGGTCTATCTGACTTTTTAAAAAATATATTTTGCATTCATGCCTTTAATTTGGAGGCAGTACTTTTGCTTTAATTCTTCATTTATTTCCTTATAAATAAAATTTTATATTAACTTTCCCCACTGTTCTTGATCTATGTCCAATTATCATCATGTCATATGTGATATCCTTCTGTTATTGTTTATTTTTCAGTGTTTATGTGCAAAAAGATGTGCAACTGCTCAACTCCAAGACTGAGTAAATGTGCCTTGAATTTGATGTACAGCCATAGTCTTCATATAACTCTTTATATATGTTAAGTAATTGTATATATCTGTTATCCAACATGCAAATATCAACCTACAGAACTCAGTTTTTAAGCATGAGCCATTCTGTTGCTTTTCTGTTTATCAGATCCAAATTGATATTTGGATTATTGAAAATTTGGGTGAGAGAAGTCCTTAAAGAGATAAGCAGTCCAAACCCTTCTTCAAAGCAGGGACAGCTGTGGGGTCAGATCAGGCTGCCCAAGCATAAATCCAGTCTTATATTGAAGATGGCACTGTAGAAATTCACAATATACAGTAGGTGTCAATTTTGCATTCTGAAGCAATGTAAGTAACATAAACAGCTGAATTTCAGACCAGTAAAAATGTGCTGTACCATCTAGGGCAACACATCCATTTGTGTATCCTTTGTGGTGTTTATAAACCCGTGCAGTCAGCCAGGTGCACAGGGTGTCAAAGAGGATTTTCCTCCCCTTTCTCTCCTTCGTTGCTCTCATCCAATTTCTAATAATACCCCATAAACTGGTATTCACACACTCTTTTGTATAAAAGAAAAGAAAAATCTCTTTGCTGTTTTGTCCAATACCGAACTATGGATGTTCAAAGGTGCAGGTCAGTAGATAAAAATCATTCACCTCCTGATTAGATTCCATCCCCAAATGAGAGTGGAAGGAATTGCTGGATGGTGGTGTGCAGAGTGTGTGCTGATGCTTTCAGGCTGTTTTGAAAGGATGTGTGTAAGCAGCTGGGAATTTGGCAATCCAGGTGTTTCTCAGGAAGTGTTTTTTTCCATGCTTTTCAAAGCAGTGTCCTGCAAGTCAGGATTTGATGGTTCATAGTCTAGCTCTTGTTATTTCAGTGATGTGCTGTGCAGCTTCAGCAAAGTATCTGCTCTTTCTCCTCCCCTTATGCTTAACTGCTGGAGGCATTTCCTAATAGAACTATTGGGGTTTATACCATGTTATTGTTACTGGTCATTGGAAATCTCATTGGTATTATTGATGGAGAAGTAAAAAACTGATCATTCGTCTCATCTTTTTTAAATTTTTCTTTTTCTCTTGCTGTTTAATAAGTTAAATCTGTGGGTGTTGAATAGCAGCCACTTTTTTATTTTTTTTAATAGAATTTTCTTGTGTATTTCAGTGAACACACAAATCAAGCAACAAGGCAGAACAGGAACTGTGTGTAGCTGTAAGAAAGTTAACGCTATGAGTATCAGTACAATCTATGTTAATGAAACTATAAAATGTGTTTTAAGACATGTCTGATGTGTGCTGAGGCTCTAAATACAAATGCCAAAAACAGTAGTAAAATAATAGAATTTTAAGGAGCTTTTTATCAGTAGTAGTAACTGACCTATAAGTTTTTAAAACTAGAAGGTGATCATTGTAGATCTGGTCTAACTGAACTATTCTATTTTATTCTAAAAGTTTTAAGTATTTACTGAACAATCAGGTCTTTATATTCCTAAAATTTCTCATTAGAATAGGGCATTAAAAATTAAAATACAGCATTTTAAAGGATTCCCTGTGAGTAACCGTGTTTATGGTTCAATAATGTAGCTATTAGCTTCCACAGTATATCGTGTTATGGTATTTGAATTAATCTTACTGTGATTCTCATTTTAACTGTTAAGATCTTGCACTTGGGCTACTGGGTTTTTTTCTGAAATGAAAACATAAATTGACATGAACAAAGGATAATTTGTGCTACTTTGCTTCTTTTTCTTCCCACCCCCTTTCCTTCTTTCTAGTTCTTCAGTCAGTCCTGATGGAAAAAATTACACGAGATGATGTGCAACTGTGTCTTTTCCCCAGGCAGCCTCTCACTGCCGCTAGTTATTCTTTGGCAGTCTGAATCTTTCATCTTGGCATTATGATACAGCCTGAATGAGAAAATTAACATTAATAGCAGCAGCAAGTGTGAGGAGAGCTAGTTCAGGCTGCTGAATTTCATTCCCATCTAGTACTCTGGAGGGGACTGGGACCACTGAGAGTTGATGTGCGTGGAAAAAGAGCCGAGGCAGTGTGTTTGGACTTTATTTCCCCTTGTTCTTAGAAAAACATTCTTCTTCACTGCTGCATATTTCCATGCTTTTTTATGTTCTTTCTTTCCTAAAACATCCCCAAGTGGATAAATTTATTCAGGGAATAAATTTACCTGTGAGCAAACTTATTTGGATGGATGGATGAATAAGGACTTCAGCTTTTTCTTTTATTTTTTAGGTTCTTCTTCCCCATGAACATCTATAAACAGTAGTAAATATTCAGTTTTGATAGATCTAAATTGAGGCAGAATAAAACAAAATCAATGTTAAAATGCACAATTTTAAGACAACTATTTTTTCTGATTTTGGGGAGTATTTTTTTAGTGTCTAGGTCACAATTCTGAAGGCCATTATTAGAAATTATATTCAGGCAAACTTTTGGCATGATGCCAGATGGTGTTGCCAACATCAGCAGTAGAAGGGAAATGCTAATTCTTATCAGTATCCATTTCAGGCAAACAGGAGTGAAATTTCACAGGACAAAGTAAAGGCATTTTTAGCTCTTGGGAACTCTGACTTTTTCTTTTTTTTTGGAAACTTTCTGTAAGTGATGAGACCCAAGAATATAGAGTTAAGGTATGCATACAGATGAGTAGGTTCAGGCCAGAATGTTGAGCTCATTGAACAAGAAGTGACAAACTTATAGACATGACTGAGAAATCACTGGACCTATGGAACAACAGGATGAGCAGGTGACAGGACATAGGGCACCTTGAGGAGTGGCTGGGCTTCACAGATTGTTAGGGGTCATAAGAAAGGTGGCCAGACCTCACCAGTACCTGGGGGAAGTACTGGAACACTTTTGGGAAGTGAGACCCTGCAGGCCAAGTGGTGCCCTGGTAGTTGTATCATTGGTATCATGTTAGATGAGATGCGAGATGACTTGGATAGCAACATCAGAAATTCTGAATTTAGTAATATTGTAGAAAATTTGAGGTTAGCAAGAAAAAATTAATTAGGCACAAGTGCTTGATTTGAGAGCAAGCAAGAGTAGAGAGAAGGATGTCAAAATGGAGAAAAGGGAGTATAATAATGGCAGGTCATGTTTAAGCAAGCCAGTAGTCGATATGCTTGGCAGGTTGGACCCTGCACCTTTTCACTGCAGTGAGTTCTGCCTTGCCTTTAGACTTTGATGCTGATGATCTTCTGTGTGAGTGTGCTCTCGTGTGTGTGGCCACCAGGGACCTCGAAGCAGGACTGTGCAGTGGGTGGGATGAGAGGTCAGGTACAGCTACTGGAGAAAGGGCCGTGGGTCACAGGAGGTCTGGGGGAATAAAGGCAGATATCTGATGGGAGGAGCAGCTGCTCCAGACACCAGGATTCTTGAGCCAGCTATCAGGGATCCGTGTTTGACTACTGGTGACCTCGTGTGGTGATCCCTGAGGCTGGATGTTGGTGTTCACTGACAAAAAAGCTGTGTTTGTCCAGTTACACTGACCTGTGTGGCCAGGCACGCCAGCACCATGAGCATCCCTGAACCTCTGGCATACTTGGGAATCCATTCTGCTGGAGGGGAGGATAAACCCCACAGCAAACAGCCTCCCTCACTCTGTGCAGGGGTGGAGGCACCACAGGTTGCAGAGCCCATCGAAGTCCTCTTTTGGTACTTTGTGACAGGTTGTGAGCCATGCAGCCCCTGTGGGGGCACAGCAAACTGTGATGAGTGGGGAGCCCCTGGCTGTGTGGGGGCTCAGGGCAGACTGGGGCAGGGACCTCCCTCAGAAGCCTTGTCCCAACCATGCCCAGAGGTGGGCTAATGGAGCAAAGAGGATGACTGGGGCAGTGGCCCAGGACTGCCAGGCATGGCCATGGGGACAGGGAATGCTCCAAATGCACAGCAGGGATGTGCACTTCCAGCTGTAGCTTGGAGACACAGCCCATGCTCCTGCTGGGCCACCACGTGACTGTCACCTGAGAATTTATGGGGTATTTATTATTAGCCCTTGAAGCCATGTGCAGTAAGCAGACTTTTCATGCTGTGGTCATTACACATGAGATTTGTCATCTTGTCCCACCCTGAGTAGCTGCCAAGCCCATGTGCCTGTGGGCAGTTTTCTTCCCTGTCCTGTCATCTCACGTGCTGCATGGGGCACAGCTGAGCTTCCCCTGGGAGTAGTTTCCAGTCAGCCAAATCTAAATTTGTACCTTACAAATACATGCACAGACCTCTGCTCAGACTCTGTGCTGACATACTTGTGTCCAAGAAACTTACAGGGAACTGTGTGAAGCAAGTCATGTAACCTACTTTGTCTAGAATTTGAGTCAAGTGCTTTGATCCCTTTCTCATTAACAATTTCTCACTGTGCTGAATAAGTATTTACAGTTTATTTTCCAGCACACCTGAGGTGGCATCCCTTTGCACAACTGATTTTAAAAATCTTCCCTGTGATTAGTTAACATTTTAACACCACAGCTGCATTATTTACAGAGATCTGTTCTCGGCTCACTATTGAAGTGTTGTTTATGCAGCAATGCTAGCTGTCATTTCTTCAGAATTGGCTGGGATTACTGCAATCTTCCTGAGGTGTGTAATCGCTGTGGCATTTTCTGGGAAAGGCCTAGGATAAACGGGCCTGTAAATTTGCACATCCCATGCCACAGGGCCTCTTTACAAGGCTTAATTTTCTCATCTAGCAGGTCTCACAGTGCTTCAAACGTGCTGTGAGAGGTGGATCAGTGGCCTCTGTGTCCAAGTGACTTCAGCTGTCTGTCACATTCCTTTGCTTATTGCAGTGTGACAGGGGATGCTTACGACTTAATAATTAAGTGGTTAATCCAAGTGACTGGTGCAAAATAAGTGAGACTGTTAAAGTGTCAGCATTGTGGGCAGAACTTTGCTCCTACCAAATCTATTGCACAGAGTTCAAAAGGTAGAGTGTATAAATTGAGGGGAAAAAAAAGTGACACTGCAGCTCCTTCTGGCATCAGTGTGTGTCCAGTGCAGTCACACATGAGAGGATTCACTACTGTCAACATTCTGTAGCTAGTAGCATAAGAGCATAAGTCTTAAAATAATTATTTTAAATACCCCTTACCAAAGCATATTAAAAAATGCAAAATATTTCAGAAGTAATTTACTGCAGGTTGACTATTCTGGCAACAGTCATTTAGAAAAATGGAGGTACATAGATTGCTCATATTTCCAGACTTTGGCATAAACTAAAAATTTATACTTAAAAGTACAGGCTAGAGTTTGCCTTAATGTTCTCTTCATAAACATAATGTTCTATTCATAAACTTCATAAAGTTAAGAAACAGGCACAGTTTCTAAAATATGAAATATTAATATTTCACTGTTTATCTTAAATTTCTACCTCCATACTACCCTACTTGTGTCTTGATTTCTGCTATTCTGAATAGGCATTCTGTTTAAAACCTCAGTGAGTTAGTTTTAAAATCTTTATAACAGGAAAGAGTAGTGTAATAAACAGGAACAGCAAAACATTGCAGGGATGCATTATTAAAAAATAAATCAGAATGTGATTATTTGAAGTCACCTAGAGCATTATAGACTCGATGTCATCATCACCCAATTTTGCAAACTCTTCTGTATTTTTTGGTAGTTTAGCTGGAAACATTGAAGGTGTCTTCTTGTGGGTACACAAGTTTTTCATAATGTTCAAAAGGAAAGAATTAACAGATTAACAGGCTAGGTTTTAGGGATTTGTCTGGTATTTCTTTTTTATGTTTTCAATATATGTTCTTATTAAAGATAAAAGTGTCATATTTGTTTTATTCCATTTATGATGAATGTCTGAACTGAAATAGAGAGAATTTTTTTTTGCATTTAAAAACTTTCTTTTGATAAAATAATAATGAGAGTATTAATATTAAGGTAATCTTCTGAAGTCATCAAAATTGCTAAACTAATTTTCAAAATAAAATATGAATTAGCTGAAAAATGAACTGAGATGTTGCATTTTTTTCCCTGTCTTCTGGCACTTAGATACTAAAAATGTCACACGTAATTTGAAACTTAAATTGACAGCCCCCTGTTGTTGATTCACATTTGAAAGAACAGAGATATTAAAAATGTGTGCTGTGTTCTCTCTATTTGCTGGACTTGTAAGGAAAGTAAAAACTGACCTCTGGCAGTTTCTTCAGCTGCTTGGTTTGGGAATATCTTTCAGTACCTTTTAATTCTTGTAAAAAAACCTCTAACTAAAGCTGTGATGAAAATTACAGTAGGCAGACTCAAGGGAATAACTCCAAAGAATGTGTGGATTTAATACAAAAGCTAAACATCTGTTAGAAGATGTTTCTTAGGGCTAATGCAGCCTAACATGTTGGATGCTGAGTGGATGTGGGTGGGGAGTGGGGGCTGTCTGTACCTCAGAAGAAATGCTACCTCTTTTCATCAACTAAATACTCTAAAAAGTTAGAGGAAGGAGAGTTTTACCTTATGAAAATTTTACTTTTTGCTTTTAACACTCTTCCTTTTGAAATATATGGCCAGAAATCTCTCTTATCTTGCCACATCGGTGGTGTGTGGGTGTGGGGAAAGAAAAAAAGAGAAGGAAAATATTTGTGAAGTAAGGGAGAGAGCTGCATGCAGTTCGGGAGCATACACTGCACGGTATGGAATTACAGTGACATAAAATGCTTGGAACAGGCAAAAGGAAGCTTGTTCTCATAGTATCCTCTGATACTGCTAGGAAGCACTTGGTATCACAGTGCTTAAAGAAAGTTCAAAATCATGAAGGTCGTTTCCACTTCTAGATCACAAGAATTGAACTTATTTCTGACATTAAAAACTTAAACAGTGCTAAACTTGTGAATTTCTGTAGTGCAAAGCTAGGAAATGTTCTTTAAGGTATAAGGTCAGTGCCAGGCACTTTTGAGTAGGCATGGTGTAGGATTGAAAGTACCACATAATCATCAAGGTTGGAAAAGACCTTCAAGGTCATCAAGTCCAACCATCAATCTAGAACCACCTCTAAATCAGAGCCCCAAATGCCACATGCAGTCGTCGTCTCTTGAGCTGTTTCAGAGATGGTGATACCACCACCTCCCTGGGCAAATTATTCCAATTCCTAACCACTCTTACAGTTACTTTATTGGGTTTTTTTGTAATATTTAAAACGAACCTCCCTTTGCACAACGTTTCCTCTTGTCCTTTCACTTGAGACAGGGCAGAAGAGATCCACTTCCTCCCCACTACAACCTCCTTTCAATAAGTATGTTTAATGTCTGGTCTAGGCTGTGAAATAGTTCACAGGCAAGCATGGAATGCCCTGGCATTTCCCCTAGTTTTGACAGGGCTGGTTTCCTGCAGGCCTCTGCAGTGCCACAGCCATCTCATTACTGCTCTCCTGGGCCTTCTCTCCTTCATGCTGTTTCCTGAAAAGCAGAGCATTTCACCCATGAGACTCTCTTTTAGTCATTTTGCTTGTGTAACTATTGGTAGAATAGAGCCTGCAAGAACATACAGCTTGGATAAATTGTGAACAAATGACACTTTAGTTGTTGTATCTCTCATTTTCATTCCTTTTGCTGTCTTAATCTCTGCTGTCTGGAAAGCAAACTAATTTCTGGTTAACTACAATGTAGTCTAAAGTGCTTGAAGATCACACTGAGATTCACCAAATGGTACACTTATTCTAGAAGTGTCTCTGTAGACAGATTTTCTTTTCTATATTTGTTGTGGCTATTGGCAATTCCTTATTTTAGCAGAGTATAAAATTAAGGTGTTAGGATCTTTACCTTTTATCATGCTCAGAGAGCATGACTTGTGCCTTAAAAATAAGGATGATAGAGACATAATTGATTAAAGGGTCATATGAAGGGGAAGAATATATGTGAGTTTTCTAAACATAGTCTAAACTCATTGGACTTAAATACTGTAGTACAGTCCTTGAAGTACTGTGTTAACGGTTAATGTGTGAACCATTTAAAAAAGAGGGAGAGGGGAAGTGTTGTATTGAAAATCTTGGAATGAAGAGCTACTCCTATAGTCTGAGAGAGCATTTTCCATTTAAAACAGCAGTCATGAGCCTCCAGAATTCCTTTATAAATGTAGAATGAAAATACGTGCATATTTTGGCTGCAAATTTGTAGCTAATCTCGTGAATTTTTTGATAGCTTAAACTCAATTAATGCTTCTAAATGGCTGGTGCTTATGCACAGCTAGGTATTTAATAGTTCTTTTTGTAATGCCAGCACAAATTTCAACTGCTGAAGACCTTGTACTGGCTTTTCACGTAATTTTAATATACTTAATATTCTGGTGAAATAATTACCTTAGCCACATCAAATATATTTAATCAAGTGGGAGGAAATGAAATTCTCTCAATTTACCTCAAAATTGACTTTCAATTACTTATAAATACTTTTACTTGGTTATCTCACTCTTTAAAAAAGTGATACTTGCAAGACAAAATATCCTGTAGAGAAAAAGACTAAATATTTCTGTGGAACAAATGCTTAACATTATTTTACTCATTCAGCACAGTGAAAGGTAAAAGACCATAGATTTTAACATGAGTATTATAATATAAAAGTTAAGACTATTGAATAAGTGTATTGTGCATTCATTGTAAGTCCTATCCAATGGAGCAGAAAATCTATTTGCTGTGTGAAGGGTCCAGTCTTTTTTTGCCTTCATTCAAGTTACAGGAATTTTTGCCTCACGTTTGGATGCATCCAGAACATTGTGATCTTTACTGGCATAGAGTCTGAATGTTCCTTTCAGAGAAGAATTTAGGGTTTTAATTATTTTCATCACAAGTTTTTCAGTGGTCATGCATAAACAAAATGATTTGATGTTGCATGCAGTGAAAGAATATGAAAAATGCTAGATTTTTCTCCCCAAGCTTCTGAGGATTGTTTTATTTCATGCACAGCTCTTAAGCACTGTGAATGACATGCAGTAGTTCAAATACAAGCTCAGTAAATATTTGAACATTAAGACTTATGACTTTATGCTGATGTTATAGTTCCATGATGAAATGTGTTGCTGAGCCCCAGCTAATGAACTCTGGAGAGATGCAGAATTTATGGGTTTAAATGTGGCCCTTTATTGGAGTTGTATTTCTTTAGTAACCAAGCAAGTGTGAAGGCGCAGTCCTGCCCTGTCTCCTTCAGGTGTGCAGGCATGTGCCGTTCATAGCTCAAATGATCTTACAGGACTCAGTCTCACAACTATTATATTAATAATAAACCAAGTTTTGTTCATCATACTGACCCATCCAAGTCATGCTAGGGACACATGAGAATTAGTGACATGTCCTGAAAATATACTGTATTGTTGATTATGTGTCATTCCTAAGTTGAAACCTAAAATAACTTCAAGTATTACAGTACCAAGTAGCTAAAATTTTGAATTAATAGAATAAAATAAATACATATAAAATACTGAAATAAGGCCATCTGATAGAAATCAGAACTTCTCCAGAAGACTCTTAAGCAGCTTGCTTTATTCTGCACATGTCTAAGGATAATCAGTTTCCTAAAACGGTGACAAATTTCTCATTATCTATTCAGCATGTTTTGTTTTCTGGGTGAGATCATAATGATTAATTTATAAAACTAAATGGTTTTTCATGAACCAGTATCTCCATTTCATGGAGGCCTTATTCTCTGTAAGTCAGTAGAAAAAGAAGTGTTGTTTATTTCTTTCTGATCTAGTTTAAGCTTCCTGCCACTCACTTATCAATGATTTATGTGTCATCCCAGTTCTATCAATATGGCAAATGAATATTAGAAATCCACAGAAAATATCTAAGACTGAGAAAATTATTTTATTATTTTTTCACTTCTAAATTAGGAAATTCAAGTATGAATTAGTTATTTGTCTAAAGTCCTGCCTCCAGAATTAGAGGACTGTTTATATATTTAAGTATCTTAAAAAATAATCCATATCCTATTCTTCAGAAGATCAATTTTGGAATAGCATCTCAAAAGATAAGGTCAACATTTTTTGTTTTGATTTTGTTTTGTTTTTTAATACCAGTTCTTTAATATGCACTTTGCACAAAATGGAAGTCTAACATCTGTAAAATACTGAAGTTGGTTATAGTTGTAGCAGATACATTTCCCTGTAGTACCATTTCATATAAAACATTTTTATCTCAATACAATTGCTAAACTCAGTCAAAACACCTCAATGTCTTTCAACAATAAAACACATTTACCTAGGCTGGGTATGTATTCATATATTAGCAGTCATTAATATACATGCCTTGTATTCATATACAGGTATAAAACCAAACATATAAGGAAATATGTGTTTTAGTATGAATTTGGAACATATTTCATATATGAATAAGATATAGAAAGGTATTTTGCAGCCTTAGTAGATCTCACTTTCAAAGAATTTTAAACCCTAATTCTCCTTTTGTAAACTACTTAAACTGTCTTTAAAAGTAATATTTCTCTTAGTCTAATTATTGTACAGTAAAGTATATGTATTTGAATGGTCAATGGGAATCTGGTTTGGATTTTCTTCTCCTTAAGCATCTGGAATCCAGTATCTGCTAGCAAAAGCCACTCTGTACTGAATTGTATCAGAAGGCTGACAATTGATTCTATGGCTTATAAGCACAAAAGTAAATGTACTATGAAATATACTAACCTGCCATTTTTATCATCAGTATCTTTCCTACAAAAACCAGAGAAAATGTTAAACTTATATCTTTGTTTTCTTATATGTGAATATATATTTCCTATATATATATATATTTCCTACGCCTTTTTTCACTTTAGAAGGCAGTCTGCCACAAAAGAAAAGCAATAACGTAATTGGTTGTACTGCCTCCCATCTTCTAAAGGATATTGCTGCATTCTCTTATTTATGTCCAGAGCCAGAGGCTGCTTTTAAAATATTTAAGTTGCTTAAATGAAAATGTGATTTAAAAATAAAAGGTATTAATGAATCGGTGGAGGTTTGCATTCAATTCTGAAAGCTTACTTAAAACAAAGCAAAAAAGTTTTAGTGAGTGCATAAGTACAAACACTTATCTCTTTCATTCAGTTGTTTAAATTTTTTAGTATTTGGGGTGGAGGCAATTATTGAGAAAACCTATTACCTCAGAATTGCATCAATAATTTGTGTACAAAGGGGAGGAAACTGGGGTTTGGGGTTTTTTTAATTACTTTTCTAAAATGGAATAGTTAGTTCTGCAGAGTATATTTAAGCCCGAGTTAATGAAAACACTTAAGTAGCTATGCTTTGCTGCACAGATGGGAAATCCTCTACTGCTCTTATTCTGTACATCAGGGTATGGCAAAATGTCTCATGATTCAATTGCCTACCACTGAGAAAACACTATAATATTTGGAGGTGTGGGATGGGGGAGGATAAACAAAACGCGCTTCTTCAAATGGTTGCATTTTGTCTGTTAGGAATGGAGTGAGCTTTCACAAATTTTTCATTTCAGTGAACCAGTAGCCTGTGTAAGTAGCCAGAAAGAAGCAGCTAACTGTTCTGCTCTTGTAAAAGCTGCTCAGTTGGACTCCTTTTGCCAAGGGAAATGCTGTTGGCACACTGTGCTTCACCATGGCCAAGTGGGGAGTACCATGTACCCTGTGCCCCTCGGTGCTGCTCAGCATTTCCACAAAGCTCCTCCCAGCTCTTGCACCTCTCTCCATCCCCTGTGTCCTGGACTGCAGCACAACAGAAAACTGAAGCTGCTTCTGCTGTCCCCGCTGGTGCAGCCCAGCTCGGCGCTCCTTGGGTGCCGTGGGTAGGACAAGGGTCTGAGACAAACCATCCCCAGTCCCAGCTCTGGATGGGGCTTTGCATCCTCTCTGATGGACAGTCAAGTGTGCTGGCTTGAAAGCAAAACCAGTGAGACTTCCAAGACAGAAATATAAATAACTAAAAAGGTAAAAATAAAACAAAAATGAATGCAATAGCACAAAGGACCACTGACAGAGTCAGAATGCAAACCTGACACCCTGTTGGTCAGGGTGTCGGAAGCAGCCCAGAGTGAGTCCTCCCAGAGTGACAGTTGTGGCTCCATTGGATGATCCTCAAGAAAGGGTCCAGTCATCCTCTGGGAATCCAGTGGGAACAGGCTCCCTTGGTGTTTGGGATTGCTGTTTTATCCCGGTGGAAAGGCTCTGGCTCCTCCCACTGGGTGGAGCATCTCCCAATGGGATGAGGTGATGTTATCAGTCATGTGAGAGCCTTCAATGGCCCATTCACAGGGGATGTCCGTGGGAGGAGGATGGGTGGAGGAAGAGATAAGGAGGCCCTGCCTTATCTGGTGTTATCAGGTGTCCCATTAACCAAGGCCATTGGCCCTCTTTCCCCCCCTAGAGTTACAAGAGATAAAGAACAATATCTCCTAACTGACTTCAACAGATGAAAATAGAATACACATTTTTGGTTACATTTTTCAACCCAAGACATCAAGCACAATTGCAGACTACAGGGCAGAGTCGCAGGAGGATGAGGAGGGAATTCTCATAAATATCCTCAATTATAGCCTCAGAAAATGCGTGGTAGGAATTCAGTGTTTTGAAGGACAGATCAGGCTTTTAGAATTAAAAGCAATACATGTGCCGTGTAATTCCACTTTGAAGTTCCACAGATTTAGCTGATCTGTGATAAAATCTTCTTGATTTTGGGAAGCAAAACTGTGTTGTGTTTTAGACAAAAGTAAAATGAAAACCAGTAGTGAAAAACTTCAGTACCACACTTAATGTCATTGATTGAAATGCTTAATTGAAGTGTTTACAATCAAAGCCATGTTTAGACTAAAGCTCTTTTCCAATTAGATTCTCTGGAGTTCATTTTCGAATGAAGTATACAGGAACTTAGCCAATAGATCATTTACTTCATAAAATTTCAGCCTCCAGAAAAACTGCAGAAATGTTCTGCTATCTTCAAGCTTTTCTTTATCCTGTATTACCCTATTAGTGACAGTTTATAAACTTGTTTTCAAAAAGAGCCATATTTTAATGGGAAGCAGCTAAAAAGCTTTTGCAAAAAGAGTAGGACTAAAAACATTGTGAGTAATTGTCATCAGACTCAATGGTACATAAGGTGCATTATAATACTTGCAGGGAATACATTATACAAGCTTTTGATAATGAAGGCTTTGAAAAGTCCTAATCTTAACACTGTCATACTATACTTTGCTTGTCCTAGGTTCCCTATACTTTATTAATTTTTCACATAAACATAGGAATTTTTTTAAAACATTATTAAACATTCACACTAGAAGTGCAAGTTGGGCAATTTAAAAGTTAGTTCTTCTGTTAAAGACTGCATGCTGAGTATGTGTCTTATCCATGTCCACTAGAAAGAGACCTACTGAATTTTCTTAACTGCTTTTCTAGGATGCAAAAGTTAATATTTTTCATGGGTAGTACTGTGATTTACTCCTATTTTAGCAATTTCCTAGAGGAAGGATTTAAGAAAATGCAAATCTAATATTACCGTAACCACCATCTTAAGCTTAAACTCCCATTTTATCTGTTCCCTTTAGCTTTTTTCCTTTTTTTTTTAAGCAGCTAATATATTTGGGGGTAGGAAGAAGTCTCACAGAATATGTTGTTAGGCTGCTACTTTCCAATAATAGAATATGTTTTTAAAGTGAGTTTCAAATAGTCTTCTTTAGACAAAATAATGTGTTGTGGATAATGGCAGCTGAATTTCTACTCTTTCTTTAGAACCTTTTGGAAATTTGGTTGGCTTGTCTAGTTCAACATAGGTATATTTTAAAATGTCGTAACTGTACATTAAATAAAGATGGCTTTAAGCTGACTGTTGTGCCTGGATTACAGAAGAAGTTGTGTGTAACAATGCAGCACCTTGCTGTAGTGTTAGCCACGAGAACAATGCCGTTCTAATTAGCTGTTCATTACAATCCCATAACAACTGAAGAATGAAGCTCCATTGCTTGCTGGTTTTCTTGGATCATTATTTTTCATCTCTGATTTAACTGCAGTTGCTGGCAAATAGTCTCTCTATTTCATTCTGAAATATTTCATTTATATTTTCATTAAATAAAGGCAAAAAACATTAACTGTAGAAATGAAAGAGTTAAACCCAGTAGTCTGTTCGGTCTGAATTTGAATGAGATAATTTCCATTCTTGGAGTGCTGCATGCAATCCTTGTAAGCAGGAATATCCATACCATGCTCCTGCTATGCTTGCCGTGTGGCTGGACTGAGACCATCATGTTTATCCATCCATTTTTCTTTCCAGTATTTGGGTTTGGGGAGGCAAGTGTGTGAGTACCTGCACACTCAGTGTAGACACCATCACTGTGTGGTGGTTGCTTCAATTAAACTAAGTGTTTTCCCTGATAACTTTCTTGTAATTTGATTACTGATCTTATTAGGAAGCTGTTTATACAAAAAGATTGATTCATTCACGTATAGTACCTGGCAGGCCATATTTTTAAGTTGATGCTATTACAGAAAGTTTGGAGACAAAAGATACTTGGTCATTTTATATTCAGATTTTATTTTCTTTGAAATGCTATATTACTTTTTTGAGTTAAACTAAAAAACTAAAATGGCTTGGGTTAAATTTCCATCAGGACAAATGCCTTAAATCTTAGAAACTAAATGGTGTTAATGATTAAGCCTATTACTGCATGTAGACTGCTGGAATCTGATCCTCTGTAGTGCTCAGAACTGGAATTTTGGCTAAGATGTTCAAGTGTCTCAACAGCATCTTGCATTTACCAGCAACCAGGCTTCTTGTTTGGAAGATTTTGACAAAATAAGATGTGTCCAGAATTTATTCCACCACACCTGCATTGTCCAGCTCCTCTGGAACAACCACTGGAGGTTCCCATTTTTAGGACAGAGATTTCTTGAGTGTAACATTGACAGTGTAACCTGTTGCTGACACATCTCTAATGTCTTCCTGTTGTTTCACTCTCTTATGTTGCTAAGGCTGATCCTGATACCTCAGAAATATAAAATAAGCCTTGAGCTAACTAAGCGCTTGCATTTAGTGTTAAGTAAATGTAAATAAGATTAAAATTTGGCCTAGTGGAGTTTTAATGAAAAAAATTTCCTAATAGGGTTTTATTTTATTGTAGGTGGTATAAATAATACCTCTTTTTTCTGGAAAAGTTTTCCCAAGAATTTAAAAGTAGAGAAAACTTAAACCCAACTCACTAAAAGTCTTTTCCAAGGATAAGATCTTATCTATGAGCTTGATTAGCACAACAGAACTTGAGGTACAGCTAAAGAAAACTCTTTCTGTCTAGTTCAAAACATGTTGATACCTTTGGTCACTCTTCTCTTTGGGAAGTGATTTTTGAGGTGTGTGCCTACCCTCTGCTTAAATTTCAGTCTCACTCGCCCTCTTTGACAGGTTTCCTGTGGTAGCTCTAAGAACATCATGTGTTTGAGCACAGTGGAAGCAACTGAATGAAGCTGGAATTCTTGCTCCCTGTGCAGTCACGTGTGGTTTAGGAAGAATATTGTCTAAGTTTACCTTGCATTTGCATAGGCTGAAAAACAAATGGAGTGGAAATCTGTCTGTTCCCCATTCTTCAAATGTTATACCTTGTCAAGCTGTAAAGTTTTGTGATGTACAAAATAAGAAGGGTTGTTTTTTTTTTTTTCCCTTGGGAATTTGCATACACTGAGACCACCTCAGTAATTATGATCCATTTTTCATTTAAAAGAAGGTTGAAGTTTCATGTCATTGTATTGATCTATTGAAAAACAGGGCTTGAATTCAACTGAATCTTTTACCATTGTATTTGATATAGCATGAATGAGCAATTTGAGTATGGTAGTCATTGTATTAAGAGAAATACTGATGGTATTAGCTTGAAGTAAGTCCTGCATATTAAACCTGGAACAATATTTATTAGTTAATAAAAATGCAGAACTATGAAAGTTAGATGAATAACCAGTTGTAGAGTATTACTTTAGTAATTGATGAGAGAAATAACTCTGCAGAATTCTGCAGGGCAGGAGGAATAAAATGGAAGAATATATGAGTGCTAATTCTCCTTCCTTGATCCTACACGTTCTCATGAAATTTGCAAGTTAGATGTCTCAGTCTTCAAAAGGAGATTATAGCCTACTGAAGTTTGCATTAGAGTAATATTGATTGCATAGAGTAAAAATACATTCTTTGATCTTTCTGTTCTGCATCAGTAGTTTGAAACCATTGAGGATCACAAATCAAAACCCACCAAATCCACACGTATCACTGTGTCTTGGTTTTGGTTGGGTTTTTTTGTGTTTTTATTGGGTTTGGACTGATGAGTGGGGGATTTTTGGTTTTGTTGTTTTTTTTTAATCTTCCCTAGGAATTAAAATAATTACCTTTCCAGTGATAGTTATCTTTCTTCCATGTCTGCCCAAGTTTGATAATGCCATATCAGCTGGAGGTCTGTCCTGGTATAATCAACCACAAAAAAGGGATTTTAATAGCCTAAAGCAACTGCTTCAACCATCTTGGTTTTCACTGTAGCTTTAGTCTCACTTTCCATTTGCGGTTACTTGTAGAGTTAAAATAAAGTCGAGAATAGCTAGGTCTATTGACAATGAAAAGAGTGTGGTGGCTGCAGTGATTGCTAGTGCAGTGAAAGGAGGTGAAGCAATGCAGTTTGCTGGTGATAACTTTACAGGCACCTACTTGTCAGTACTAGCACGGGGTGCTCTGTAGAACAGGATGCTGTTGCAAGTCCTGTTGGGCAAATGGATCTAGAGATACAATATAAGATATAATGCAACAGGCAGATCAAGTTCTCTTGTGAGAGGCTCGTATCATCTTGTTTGTGATGAAGAGCATGTTCATGTTGGATGAACATGCAGCTCAGTTTAATGTCTCTCACATTTTTAGAATTTCCAATTTGAATATTAGAATGATCACACAGATCAGACCACAGGTCAGTCAAGTTTTAACATCCAACAGTGGATAATAATGGATGCTAAAATAGAAGTGTAACAGTAAAATAGGCATGAAATTATAATTCCTCAGAATTATTTTTCTCACCTCTAACAATTTGCACTACAAGGATTTCTGGGCCAAAGATAATACTTCTCTTTGATATTTTATATATAGAAACAAAGTTAATGAATCAAATATGCTAAAGAGAGGGCCTGTGTATTTTTTCTCCATTGTTCCAAATGGTCAGTCTGGTATCATTTGGGTGTATGAACAGTGCACGTGTATTATTACTGAAAGGTAAGTACTTATTGATGAATATATTTAGAGTTACATTAGATTGATGAATTGTTCAAGGCTGCCAGAATGCTTATAGATGTTCCTTGGAAAAATAGTTGCAAATGTCCAATTCATTAGGAAGGAAAGTATGTATGAAAATCGGCATCCACTTACACCACTTTAGATGTTTTAAAGTGTTATCAAAAACCATAGCTTTGTAAAAATAAAACTTCACTTGTTGATTAAAGACAAAGCTGTAAGGACATAATAAGGAAAGCAATTTGAAATACACCTTTATTGTGTTATCACACATGTATGATTGTGAGGAAACTACAGAGTCAAATTTCATTAAAACAACCTCCCTCATAATCCTGTCTCCTACTCATCCTTTTCACAGCAGACAGAAATGGCACTTGTGCCACTCACTTGGCTGTTTGTACAGGCATAACCTCTTATTTCTCATGCTGGTTGCCAAGCAACTATTTTTGCATTTCATGCCTGGCACTGCAGGCATTAATTTCTGTCATGTTCCTCTATTTGTTTATTATGTACTAGAGAAACCTGTATACAGGAAAATGAGGACACTTTTGGTAAGGGAAACAAAAAACATATTTGGTAATAATCCATTGTGTTCACTGGATACTGCAAGGAAAGCTTGCACAGTCATTTCACAGAGGACCTAAAAGGTCTCCTCTAGCCTGTGCAAAATCAAAATGGGATTCACTGAGAGGGAATCTTAATGAAATATTTAAAATATCTGCCCTCCAGAAGGTAAGCAAAGGAATAGCTGGCATTAGGGTTGTGTTCCCTAGTCCCTTCTTCCCTCCTCTTCTCTATCTCTGTATTAGATGTTTTGTACTGTTATGTAGCTACTAAGCTCTTCATACTCTCAGGTACAGCTATGCCATCACTGACCCTGAGCCTGGCCTGTGTAATTCCTGACCACTTTGAGACAAATGTTTTCAGTCTTGGATGATTTTTCTTTCTGACACCTGAATTGGTTCCCTCCTCTGTAGAATGAGGAAAGAGAACAACACATTATAAAGATTATTACTTTTTGAAGCTATTGTTTATTAATGCTACTTTTTCAGCTTGGCTATTAACACAGAATCATAGAGTGTTAAGTGTTGGAGTGAAAATCATCTCATTCAAACCCCATTGCCATGGGCTGGGACACTTTCCACTAGAACAGATTGTTCAAGGCTTCATCCAACCTGGCTTTAAACACTTCCAGGGCTGGGGTACCCACAATTTCTCTGGGCAGCCTGTTCCAGTGCCTCACCACCCTCACAGTAAAGACTTTCTTAATGTCTACCCTAAATTTCCCCTTTTTCTCTTGTACCCACAATGCCTTGTCCTATCACTATAGTTACTGATAAAAGGTCCCAGCCTCCCTTTAGGACCCCTTCAATTACTGGAAGGTTGCTGTGAGGTCTCCATGCAACCTTCTGTTCTCCAGCCTGAACAGCCCCAACTTGCTCAGCCTGTCTTCAAAGGGGAGGTGCACCAGTCCTCTTATCAACTCTGTGACTCTGCTCTGGACTTGCTCCGACAGCTCATGTTAGGGACATCAGAGCTGGACACAGTACTCGAGGTGGGATCTCACAAGAGCAGAGGACAGGGGAAGAACCACCTCAGTCTGCTGGCCACACTCCTCTGGCTGCAGCCCAGGACACATTTGGCTTTCTGGGCTGCGAGCACACATTGCCATCTCATGTTGAGTTTTTTGTCAACCATCACCCCCAAGTCTTTCTCCTCAGGGCTTTCCTCAATCACTTCTCTGCCCAATCTGTGTTCTGGGGTTTCTGTGACCCAGATATAGGACCTTGCACTTTGTTTTATTGAACTTCACAAAGTTTGCATTGGCCCACGTCCCAGGCCTGTCCAGGTCTCTCTGGATGATATACCTTCCCTCCAGCATGCTGACTGTCCCACACAGTTCAATGTTGTCAGTGAAGATACTTAGGGTACACTTGATCTCTCTGCTGTGTTGTTGCTGACACAGATGTTGAACAGTGTCAGCTACAGTACCAACCCCTGAGGGACACCACTCATCACTGGCTCCATGTGGGCAATGGCTCATTGCCCACAATTCTTGGCATCTGGCCTTCCAATCACTGAGTGGTGCATCCAGAAAATCCATCCATCTCCAATTTAGAGACAAAGATGTTTGTGGAGGACAGTGTCAAATGCTTCACATATGTCTGGGTAGATGGTGTCAGCTGCTCTGTCCCTATCTACCAAAGTTGTAGCCTCGTCACCAAATTTGTTAGGTAGGATTTGCCCTTTGTCAACCCACTTTGGCTGTTTCCAGTCATGTCTTTGTTTTTGATATTCAGCCATAATCAATTTGATTGGTGATCAAATCCCCAAGTCATTCGGGTATTTCTGTAAGAGTGTAACAGCAAAGCAAACTGGATCAGCTGTAGCTAGCAAAAATTATTTTGGTCATGTTCAGCAGCAGATTTTATCCTTTGTGTACAAGCAGTGTTGACTAGAGAATATACTTGCTGAGCTGTTTTCTCTTTTCAGTTTGTAGGAAGAAGGACTGGTAAATTGAGAAATATGTATTGGTAGAGGTTGCACTTGACAATAGTGAAATTATTTTTAATATACTCTAGTGGATTGGAAAGTAGAACATCAATAAAAGTGCTTACATCTTTTCCTTTTCAAAGACCTTTATGACAATACATTCATCCTCACAATACCACTGGGGAAAGTAGACAAGTATTAGCATTGCTGCTACACAAGGAAACTGAAACTGTATTTGTTTGATACAACAGAAGTGTTAAATGTCAGAGGCAGGATTACTAACCTAGTCCTTTGAGCTTATATTTCATGGGGATAATGTTTACTGGTGAAATAGTAAACTCTATTTTTGCTGTTGCAGTCATACGCTACAGTTGAAGAACCCTATACTAAGGGTTTTTTTTTTTCTCATTCTCAGTGTTCGTAGCTAAACATCAGATTTCAAGGGATGACTTTCTTATCTACAATTGCTCTTCATCTAATCTAACATAGTTCCTAGTGATAAAATCTAATAATAAAGACATGCTTGCATGCCTCTGAAGTTAAATATACTATATAACATGACCAAATTCAGACAGAATTGCCATACTCTGTTTCTGTATAATTTTTTTTTTTGCACCTCTACTCATTGATGAGTTGATGAGTATAAAGAAATCATTCATGTGAAAATGAGGTATATGATCTGCTTCCAGTGCTAAGTGACTGTGAAGAATTGAACCTTCACTGTACTGAAGTTTACTGTACTTTAATTTCTCCTCCAAGCCCAATTTCAGGATCTAGGAGTATGGAAGAGTGGGGAGGGTGCAGAGATGCTCTGCCAGCCCTCCTCCTCTGATGCAGGAACCTCATTCCAGAGATGGCAGTGGGGAACTGAACTCTGTGCTATCAATAAAAGGTTGACATTACAATGTCTCCCCATGGCCTTTCTTTTTTATCTTATAAGTACAGAAGCCAGAAAATTGATTGAGCATGGAAGGACCTGTGACCAAGGGGAAGTGTACTAGCAGTGCTGTGTGTAGGAAAATCCACAAAATCAGGCAGGGTACTTAGACATCTGAATGGTGTATTTCTGGAATAGTTTTATTTTGCATTCCACTTTGGTAGCTCTGAGCTGCATCTTTCTGAAATAAATATTAGGAACAAAACTTCAGAAACTCTATAGTATGAAGGCTATGCTTCACTGCAGTTGCTGAAAGATTTTCTTTTTAAAAGTTTAAATATGTATTCTGCAACAAAGAGGAAAATTTGAGCACTAGATGCCAGAAAGAACATCATCTCAAAAGAAAGAATAATGTTGTTTCAAAACTGCTGTCTCGGAAGTCTGCAAGAAAGTTCATCCTAGGTTTTTATTAAGAATGTACCAAGATCTATCCTGCTGCTGCCCTTCTGCATCAAAAAGTGCATTAAGGAGATGTATCTGCAAAGGCAAATGGCTGAATAGTGTGTCTCCAGTGGGGGAGTATTCAAGTGGCTTTTGTTCCACTCCTCAGAGGTAGCACACAAATATGTGACATAATCTAACCTAACTGAAAGATTCTGCATCACCTCCATTTCGCTACAATACAAAGGCTTCATCTTTTCAGATACTGAAATTGAACCCTTTGCTTTGATTTCTGAAAGAGTTATCAGCTGTGGCAACAATTACCTATTAGCTAACAGCTTGCTAGGAAGAAATTGCTACTTTTTGTTGTGCTTGACATAAGAATCACTAACATCTTTTTGTAGCATCCTTTTTGTTTTCATGCTTCTGTTTGACCTGCCTTCCACTTTCTTTGTCAGCATCTACCAATTTCTAAGCTCACTAACAGCATTCAGAGAGGACCATAGCCTGAGTCAAAGAACTAATTTCTCCACCAGAAGGGTGTTCAGGCTTTGAAAGGGGTTGCCTGAGGAGGTGATGGAATTGCCATCCCTGGAAGTGTTCAAGAAATGACTGGGTGTGGTACTGTGGGCTGTGGTTTAGTTGAGATGATGGTGTTTGGTCAGAAGTTGGACTTGAAGGTCTTGGAGGTCTTTCCCAACCTTAATGATCCTCTGATTCTGTGAAATCAAACTTGGAGCAGAGTGGCTGCTGCGATGTGGCCAGTGCTGTGTTGCAAAGCTGATATCCTGCATAATCTGGTTCCACTTTTAATTCTGTGTGATACTGACAAAAACTCTCAAAACTCTACTAAAAGTAGAATAATTTGTTAAATAACTAGTTTGACAGTAATCACTCTTTTAGAGACTGGCATTCTTTTAGTGGATTTTCTCGCACATCTAATAATCTCCTAGAGAAAAATGTGATTTAGGAAACACTACAAGATTTAAACTACTATTTTATTGATATACTCAACAAATATTGCAGAAAATAAATCCTGGTAAAAACGGGTAATTGTAAAAAGGCCCAGCATATAATTTGCTTAGACTACTTTAGACAATAGTTGAATAGAAGATAAGCATAAAAGGTATTCAAGAGATGATTAGCCCAATTCTCTATAATTAATTGATCATACATATGTTCAGATATCACCACATCCTTGATTTAATAAAGAAAAAAATTTATAAATGAAATTGAACTACAGAAAACTTATTCTCCCATTATAACTTTTCTGGTTTTCAGCAGGTAATAATGCTATTGCTTAACAAATGCAATTTATTTAGTGGTTGCAGTTTCAATTCTGTCTGTAAATACAATATTTACAGTCTTGTCTTCACCATAATTGTACCCTCCTGGGGACTAATGCATCTAAAACAACCTCTGTTATGATTTCTTTCTCTCAGAACCCTTCTGAGAGAAAGTATTTTCTGTACTTTATACTCCTAAGTATGCACAGCAGAAAAAAAATCAACTCCTGCCAGAGTCTTACTGTTTCTAAGCAATCCCTCCCTTGACATTTTACACCACTCAAGTTTACTGCCCATCACTGGGGGATTTGCCTCCCCAGGATATCCAGGAATATTTATTGTAATTGCAATGTCATTGCATTTAGGAACATTTTAACATGACCTTTAATTTAAATGGGTCCATACTTGTCCAGATATGAAAACATGGTTATTGCCATCAAGGAGAAAAATATTGACATTTAATTGCTGGTTTGTAGAGCACATTCTTTTTCTTTAGTGTTGCTCTTCCCTCATTACATTACCAGTGATGATGGAGTCCATTAAACCTGTGTACGCAAGAAAATTGAATGAACTAAGATAAATTTGATCAGCCCTCTTGTGCAGACAGTCGTAGTTTGGAGAAGAGTGTCTTATAACAATTTAGAAAAAGTAAACATAAGCCATCATTATCCACAGAGGAACTTGCATTGATTTAGCTAAATCACTTTCTAAAGCTATTTTTTTTCGCAGAGTGTTGCAATTCCCTTGTGTAGAGAAGAACTTAACTAGATTGTCTTTTGCCTGCCCAACATTAGGAAACTTTCCAGGTCTCTATCTTACCTATATGCAGCCATGGTTGTGAGTATGGACTGGGAACAAGAGGCTGGAAAGCAGTGCCAGGGACAGGGACCTGGGGGTCCTGGTGGATGGAAAGTTGGATCTGAGCCAGCAGTGCCCTGGAGCCAGGAGGGCCAAGCGTGTCCTGGGGCACCAGGCCCAGCATGGCCAGCCGGGCAAGGGAGGGATTGTCCCCTCTGCTCTGGGCTGGGGCGGCCTCACCACCAGGGCTGGGGCAGGTTTGGGTGCTACAGTACAAAAAAGACATTGAGCTGTTAAAGAATATCCAAAGGAGGCCATGAGGATTGTGAAGGTCCTTGAGGTGAAGCTGTGTGAGGAGCGGCTGAGGGCCCTTGGTCTGTTCAGCCTGGAGGAGACTGAGGGGAGACCTCACTGCAGGTCCAGCTTCCTCCTGAGGGGAAGAGCAGGGCAGGCACTGATCTCTTCTTTCTGGTAACTGGTGACAGATCTTCAACTTCCTCGTGGTGGAAAGTGAAGGGGCAACAAGTACTGAGCTCTTCACTCTCATGACCCTTGACAGGATTCAAAGCAGTAACATGAAGCTGTGTCAGGGGAGGTTTAAGTTGGATATCCCCAGGGCAGTGGACAGAACACCAAGCCTGATGGAGCTCAAGAAGCATTTGGACAATGCTTCTGGGCACATGATGTGATTCTTGGGGTGTTCTGCTCAGGTCTGGGATTTTGGCTCAATGTTCCTGATAGGTGCCTTCCAACTCTGCATGTTCTGTGATTATGTGTAGCTGAGGTAAGGAGAAACAGATGCCTAAGAAGAATCAATATTTTTTACTACATATATGTATAGTAGTAATTTTATATATATTCATCTATCTATATTTATTTAATTTGTAAAATATGTTTTTTTCAGTTATTTTTAAGTGCTTGTTTTAGCTAGACTACAGAAAATACAAGTTCCAGAATATATTGAAAATAGGGTCAAACATCTGCAGCCAACTTTTATGAACAAACAAATCCACTTACCTAAAGTTGACTGAACTGAACATAATCTTATGTTTTTGACCAAAGAGCTTTTTCTTCAAGAATCATGAGATCAAACTTCTGGGAGAAATCCTTAATACCTTGCACATTGGGATACTAAATGAATAGCTCTTCTAAGAGCTGTTCCACAGAAGTGTAGGGTTTTTTATGGCCCTGATTCTTTAAAATAGTCTCTCTCATCAAAACTATTTTGTTGGTTTAGGGTTTTGTTTTGTTTGTTTCATTTTAGATGATTTTCTGTGATTTATTCAAGAATCCTACAAATTAGGTCTCAAATTATATGCTTTGCAACTACATGTATAAATATATACCAGCAGCAGGCAGATTTCTGTAGTATACCTTAGCTAGATATAAATTTAGATGATTATAATACTAAAAGTACTTAGGAGTTGAGCATAAGAAATATATAGAGTAAAAGTTGGAATCTTACAGAAAGGGAAAAGGTCTTATTTAAATATTTATATCTCTTTCAAGTTACTAATTGGAATTTTGGCATCATAGTCTGGTCTATAATGCAATTTTACAGTGCCTTAAATCCTGCATATATCCTATATAAAAATAATATCTGATGTAATATCTGGATGACATTCATTTAAAGATGTTAACAACAGATGGATGTGCTTTAAAATCCTAAGAAAAGGCTACTGGTCCTCCTTAACTGCGTTTACCAAATCCATGGTATCTAACTCACAGGTTAATGGGCTGACATTTGTCTAATATATTTGTAAAGCCATCATTTTGCTCTCTAAGCACGTTTAGTCACTGCTAAGTTCAGAATAAAAGAAGCTTGGCTGATGCTGATATAATTAGTAGAAAATACATTGTCTCAGGAATTAATTGGTCTTTGGAAGATGCACAATTCTGCTGAAGAAAGCTGGGAGTGAGTGAGCTATCTCAATTTTTGACTCCAGGTATTTTAACGTGTTTTAAGTAGGAGGAGATGTCACTAAAACCGAAAATTTGCTACTTCTGTGTTACTGTGTTTTGAAAACAATTTCTGAAGTGTTTTGAATTGCTTTGAGATGCTCTAAGTTTATGGTTCATAAAGGGAGAAGGATTCCTCATTTGACAGTTATCAATGAGGTTGCTCATGGAAAGAAGGAGAACAATCAGGTACAAACTGCAGTGCTGCTACTTACAGGCAGTGTCTTTTTCTCTTCTACCCAAGCCAGTTTTTCACCCGCTGTCTCACACAACTGTTTGCTGGATCTTGCCAACATATGTACTATTTTCCCTTGCATTTGTTCTCATATTTTGTGCTTCATAGTTAAAAGATTCTTCATCTTGTCCCCATCCTTGGTTCTCACTTTCTGTCTGTGAAGCACATGTGCCACAGGCTGAGGAGAAGTGGCAAAGCTAAACTCAGTTATTTAGCAAGCTGAGTAGCACAGCTGCTTGTGAAAATAGTTTTATCTTTGATTAATAAAGTTTCATAAAATGTAAAATACAAGAACATTTTAATTTAACATCATTTTGTTTCAGAGTGATGGAAAAGACTGGAGGACAATGTTAACATTTTACTTATTAACCTTCTGTTGCATTAAAATTCAAAATTAATTATGTCATGAAATAAAATACTTTAATTCGCTAGTCTCCTGGGTTTTTTTCCCCACTACAGATTATGCTTAAGGTATCTTTTTGTTTGGCCAATCTTGTAGACATACAGAGCAATTTTGCCTTATGGGAGGATAAAGATACCCATCCCTTATGGAGGGATAAAGGTAGTTTAGCCTGGTGGTTATCCCTGTTGTTTTTACAGTAATTTAAGCTAAAATATCAAAGGAGATAGGTTTACTGAAAAGGTGAGTAATAAAGTGGCATTTCAATAACTGAAATATTCTTTTCAAATCTGATTTAGTTAGCCAGGTTAGAGGTTGAAAGGGTGGTTTAGTTCTTGATAATATGGGCACTATTACAGTCTTTCCATAAATTCAGACTTTTGTCATAACTGCTTGTTTGGCACCTTATGTTCTCCAGATTCCAGTTAAGTAGTTAATTTGTCACAAGACTTTTTTTCCCCCCTGGTTATTAAAACTGTCTCTAGCTACAGCTTTTGAAGTGTACTTTGATTTAAACTAATAGAGTGTGGTGTTTTTTAGCATGGTAATTAATTAAGAAACTTTCTGCTGAAACAAGAAGGTGCTTCTTCTTGGCCTCTCTTTTGTGATTTGATTATGCTGGGTTTTTTCCCCATCTTTTCATTCTCTGGTCAGCACTGTTTCTATGCAGAGTTGTAGTGGCTGTAACTCTTGACCTGTCATCACTATAAACCCTTAAAGCTCAAACAGCTTTACATTCTGTTCCAAATGCATTCACCTGATTAAGTAATTCAGTACCATCCATTTTCCTTATTGATAAAGTCTCGTGATCACACCTTCCTTGGGCACTGTAAAGGCTACAGCCACAGTCCTCTTGAACAGCTAATATGGAAATTCATTAATTTTAATTTCTATTTTTATTAGCTACTTTTAAAAATACAATTTAATGAATTCAATTGCATTCTGGTTTTGCCTATTTTATGACCAAATCTGCGCTTAGTTTTTCTCAAAAAACATTTTCTACTCTGTTAGTTTGTAATAATTTAGCTATGTGCTGATATAAAGTGTTTCTTCAGAAAGAGCTTAAACTATTTTATTATTTTTTGAAGCTATTGTTTATCATAACATGAGAATAAGAATGAGTTTGATTCACACTTCTTCAAAGGGTTTATAGATTTATGTTTCTGGGAGAATTCTCAAGTATGTTCTCGTGGCATAAGAAAATAAATCATTTTATGAGAGCAAGAGTGAAGACTCTGTGGTAGAAGAGTGGATATGCACAAAATTCCTTTTCAGATTCTTCTGATTCATCCACATCAGCTGCTTGATGTGATAATTTTCCAGGGGAGGTACATGTGAGATTTTACCACAGAAACCGTTTCAGGCTGTTGCAGTCAACTGTTTTTCAAAGAATACTGAAATAATCATTAATATTTCCTTTTGACTTGCCTCAGTAGACTCCTGGTCCCATGGCTTCTTGCTGTGAGAAAAACTTGTTTTTCTGTGGAGTGTGAAATTTATGGCTTGTCACTGTTAAGATACCATGGCTGAGGTGGGGGTTTGGGTTGGCTTGTTCCTTTCTATGTTTGCTTTCTATGGCAGGAAGGAATTGAGATTGTTTCTTGTCTGGTGGCCCAAGGAGAATCACTGTGGTTGCTTTCCCCTGCAGAAAACCCACACTGTCCATTTGGCCTTGATGCCTTGGGAAGGCTGACCTGGAACAGAGATTAGACAGAGCTAAGAGCATAAAGTAGGTATTTATTAAAAGGCTTTAGAGGATACACTTTGGGCAGTACAAGAGCCTGGATAGGGCTACACCCAAGGTGGACCCAAAATGGTCACAAAATGGACAACTGGTCACAAGGTCTTACCCTTCTGCAAGTTTTGGTTCATTAGCATGTTAGGGTTTAATTGTCCAATTATATCTTGAGGTTATGAAGTCTCATCCTTCTTGTTTTCTCTTCAGTCCACCATTGTTTATGCTTTTGGGCTGAAAACTTGTAATGGTCCTTGGTCTCAAGATGGAAAAGGATTTGTTTTGTCTCCTACTCTGTAAAGAGAGCTGACTGACACTTAACATGAGGGTCAGAACTACACTCCTGGGCAGCACAGAATTTGAAAAACATGAAATGTAAAACTTCAGGCATCAGACCCAGAAGGGTTTAACCCTGGTTTGTTTGTTCTTTTCTGCTGAGAAGGGAGGCCGAAAGGAGACAGAATGGTTTATGTGAGCTCAGCTGAAGAGGAAAAGTTTCTTGTTTTCTACTGTTGCTGTTGGAAAATTGTGCTGTCAGTTCTTCCTGTCAGCAAGGATGTGTTATCCTGTGCTATTATCCCCTTCTGCCAGGGAAGGAACATAACTGGATGTCCTCCAGCTCTGAATCCAGGAATCCACACTTCCACTTCAGTGGACTTGTTTTCTAAAACTTCATCTAATGCATCTCCTGAATCAAGGATTCAGGGCAACCACTGAAATGGAGCCATTTATTTCTAAAGTCAGATCACCACTGCAAACTCTCAGCAACTGCCTAGCATGGTGTTCAGTGAAAGTAATATGTCTGTACATGGTAGGTCTTGTTGCTTGCAGTTTGCTTTGTTCCTTTTTCACTGATTTTGAATGGTGTCGGGTGCCTACATTTGATAATAGACCTTGGGTTTAATTCTTTTGTGCAGTAACTATTTAGGGTATGAACTTCCCTGCTGTTTTATCATGTTACATTTTATAAAAAGGTAAATCTGCCTTAATTGGTGAATTTCACTGCTTCTAGTCAAGATATATTTGGAGAAAAAAAAGAAAAACTTCATGAGGTTACAGATGACCTCAAAACACATGATAAAGAAAGGACCACTCTTTTGGGCCATGGGAAATTAAACAGTTCTTTTCACCCAGTAAAAATAAATTTCTTAATAACAAACAGCATAGTGTTATTCATAAGGGGTTTTAGCCTACACTTATTAGCAATATTAGGTGGAGGCCAAATAGAGAGAAAAGAAGTACAGCAGGTTTAAGACAAATGCCCAGCATCCCATGTGTGTCTCACAGGACTGATCAGAGATCACCTCCCTGGGCCTGCTGGCACTGCTCTGCCTGACACAGCCCAGGGCTCAGGTATTCAAGTGTTTCAGGTCCTTGCCACAGCCCCTGTCTGCTGTGGCATCACCTGTGTGTGGCTCTGTTTACTCTGTAAACATTCAGGATTACACTGCACTGGCTTTTTAAAAAACAGACCAAAGTGTGTGCTATGCCTTAGAATTGTAATAGAGATGGGGATTTAGGATATTAAACAAATGAATGCCCATAGACAAGATCATATAAAATAAAAAGGGAATAAACTATTAAAATTGACACAGACACACAGATATACACTGTTGTATATCATGGTGATTACTTAGGAAAGATATATTTTACATTCTGAAATGATGTGTTTGTGGAAATGGTGATAAGAAAAGCAGGGATGGGTTCTCGTTTTAAGGAGAAAGATTAGCTCAGGTGTTTAGGTGAGAGAGCCATTAAGTTCATTGTAATTCCATCCACTAACATCTAAATTCACTACATTTTTTTAAAAAGGTCTTTTTATTGTCTGTTAACGCAGACATTAAAGCAGCTGAATGAAGCTCACTTTCTCCATTCTCCTTCCCTGAGGGCTAGTTTATTCTTTTCCACAGTCTCCATTTCTTCCAAAAAGTACCAAAACATTTCCCTCTTAAATGAGTTCTAGCAGGAGACTAAAAAGAAGAAAATTAAAGAAAAAACCCTCAATCAATAATGAATAATGCAGAAAGAAATATTTTCTTCAAAACTTGCTAGTACTTTAATCATCCAACCATTCCCAGCCCTCCCAATCTTTAATATAGACCTAGCTTTTCCAGATTCTGTTCTTTACTAATAAAGTATATTACTCAAGTTTTGACATTACAGTAAAATTACAAAACATCAATTATTTTTTCTTTGTTCAAAACACTAGCAGTTCAAGTTTGAATTTTTCTAAAAGATGGTGTGGTGGTTTATTTTAGTGTCATTTAGGGGTGTACGTCTTTATTTCTAAGAAGTATCTGATACTATTTTAATTCTGTAAGAAGTTAAATGGAGGGATTGTATCCTTCATGCACTTCAGTGTCTCCAAAAATATCAGTTTATGAAGTTATTTTCTCATCTGTTACTTTCAGTGAAGTGTAGGCAAAAATTTTCTAGAGTTTATCTACAAAGCTGTGAATTCTAGAAGGACCATAAAACTTAGAGGAAAAATATAAGAAAAAGTGTAGTCAAATCACCTAATTTTATTTTCAAACATGTCATTGTTACTTTGGACTTTGACTATAGTCACTCCGACCCTATGATTAAATTAAATCAACTTCAAAATCTGCTTCCAAATAAGTTTTGTGTGACAGCCTCAAAGTCTCAAGGTATACAATTTGTATTGTGTGTTCATTTTTGCTAAGTTTACATGTTGAAAGTGTTGTTATAGTTATTTGAGAATGAAGTTCAAAACTGATGTTTAAAACTACTTTAGAGATGTCAGTTTTCTGCCTGATTCAGGGTAATATCTGATATGGACACAAAGAATTGGTAATTGTTCAGTGAAGCAAAAGCTTATGCAGAATTCATACTTGAAACTTTTTAAATCTTTCTTAAGGTTCTCATTATTTGTAAATGAGACCATAAACATTTCTGTATCTGATTGTTACAGTGGAAGGGAAAATACAGTTTTCTGATGGACAGATGTTTATGGTGCTATTGAGGAATGACTGAAGAGGATATGGGAGTGCTGCCATGGACTTCACCGCCCTAAGCTTTTGCTTACCTTGTGTCAAACCATTTTGGCTGAGGTGCTTCAGCTGGGCTGATGAACACAGGGGTTTTTGCTTGTCTCACCGAGCTCCCAAGTGCTGCTTCCTCTCCCTCAGTATCAGAGAAGAGCCACAGCAGAAGAGGAGTCCTGCAAAGCTTTGCCTGTGGCTCTGCATCCCTCCTGAGGCTGGGTGGATCTCGGATGTGCTGAGTAGGGCTCATCACTCTGGGAGCCTGCTGGGACAGCTGCTGCCCTGCAGTGGCCTCTTGCCAGTTGGACTTGTCACTGCTGGACTCCCTTTGCTGCTGTCCCAGGGAAGACACTTTGCCTTTAAAACCACAGTGGTTTGCAGGACAGTTTAAATTAAGGTGTACAGCCTTTTGAGAACAAAAAAGCCCTGTTTCTTCTGGGCCCAGTTAAAAAACATGGTCATGTCCTAGCATGCAGTTTTGTAAACTATTCTTGACTCATCACCAAGGGGTCTTAAAAATGTTTTAGTGTTACATAGATGGGGCAAGCATGGAAGATTAATTACTTAAAGTGAATCACAACATCAGTTCACACAGTACTTTGTAGAAGTTTGAAAATTTGAGAGGACTGCCTGATGTCTTTTTAATTAAATAACATTTAGATTTCATCAAGGATTAGAAGTGCCATGTGGAATTGTTAAAATGGTTCCAATCCAATTAATTCTGGGTAATAACTGAAATAGGTAGAAGCAAAATCATGATGGGTCTATGGTTGCAAAAGAGTGTTAAGTCTCCAATCTAACAAATATTTAATTCTGTGCAAAGTACAAAACTCTGCCCACTGAGATTTTGAATCAAATTCAGCCACTTCTTTCCCCTGTTCAAGGGTCCTGCTGTCACATGATGCTTTAAATTTATAAAGTTTAATACAGGCAATGGAACTTCTGCTATTTCAAAATGTACACCTTTCTAACTAGCTAAATAACAATAATATTTTGGTATTTGCATAATATTAAACTGCATACCATGAAAATCATGTTTGCTTCTCAACTGATACTGGAAAACTTATTTCAAGTCCCAAGTAATTAAAATAAGCTACACACATTTCCAGAGAGAAGACATGCAGTGAAACAAGAACAGTTATTGATAGTAGTGTGAATAATTTTATTGATAATCTGTGTGAATTTAGAGGCTCTATTTGGTTTTTAAGCATCAAAATTCCATTTCATTTAGGCTTGTGAATGTTCCTGGCTGTTTAAATCTATCATAAAGGCTTAAGTGTTCTTAGTAACAGCAATTGAGTTCATTCTCTTTCTTTCTTCTTTTGTATTCATCCACAGGTTCAAAATAGTACAGCCCTCTCCTGCTCTATAGCATTTCCAAAGTAGTCAGCTGCATGTTTATCATAATTCTGAAAAAGATGAATGGATACAGCACTTTGTCAATAACTTGTATTGTCCTCCTAACAATATATTTTTGTTACTTCATCTTCCAGCTGTAGGATTCAGATCTAGAATTATGGTTAAATAAGGCATACTAAAATTTAGTATAAAACATATGAAACCATTTTGGGACAGGACATTTTTATGCAGTAAATCTGTTGTTCTTGGGTATAATTATACCGACTAAAACTAGTACTGTATCGGCCTACAATATCAGAATAAATCAAATGACAAATATCTTCAGGATGCCATTTAAAGATGATTTGTTTCTTTATGCCAGTTTTTGTTACATGACAGTATATATGCTCGCTAAATTTCTGCAACCAAGTATTTATTTCTAGGCTTTTTAAAACCCAATCATTTTGCTTTTAGTACATCATCCTTCTCCCATGCAGAAAGATCAGGAAATAGGGCTGAAATTATACTAATGGGGTTAGTCTCTCAATACAAAAATCAATGGACTTTTTATCCTTCTCAATGATCACTTTTGAAATCACCTCCAAGCAAAAAGCTTGATATTTGTGAGACTGTTCTGTTGATTGCAGTTGAAACCATGTAAACTTGCTGTTGTGCATTTCATTTTGTAAATTTGTTTACTTCACCTGTAACCTGTATGCTGAAATATTAAGCCAATTTTTATCTCGTTGCCATATGGATAATGGTTGACTCACTCATGCTTCATAAAGCATCTGTATTGTGGTAGCAGTAGGGAATGACGTGGTGTGGGAAGCCTAATGAAAATTGGTGAGAAGATCACCACCAGGTCTCTCCTGTTGCCCAAAGGAAAAAGCCATGATGCAGGCACAATCCTCACAATCCTAGTAAAATTGGATTCATTTTGCCAGTATTCTGTCTATGCTGTGTTTCAGTCATTCAAAAACTGAATTCTTCCATTACCTGCTTCTGAAAGTTAGCACGTTGTCCTGGAATCACTGAGGATTCCAAACTCAGTGACATTTCTTGTCTTTAGAAGCCCTGTTAGCCTTCTTAGTGTGAAAAGATCTTGTTCTCAGATCTAATTTTTATGCAAGTCAATGAAAGCTTGGTTCGCAATTCATCATTTATTCATCACTTATAACGCTGCCTTGCTTATGTCCAGCCTATAACCTATTGTGAAATGTCCAAATTAACACAAGCCTGCTGTTAAGATTGTCTGGACACCTGCAAATATAGTATGTCTAGATTCAGGACAGACATCGACTCTAATCAGTATTAGCTGTATTTTGAAGTTAGTGCATGAAGAACAAACATCAGCTCTTCTATCCATCTGTCTTTTTAGTACATAACAGAGCTGACCATGACTTATTACTTCGTTTGCTAAATGCTGTCACAGGTATTTCTGACCAAAGGAGACCAAAAAATTAAAATAAAATAAGCTTTCCCAGCTGAATTATTTAAATAAGGAGTCATTAATGGATTATTTGGTCTATGCATACATTCATCCACTGCAAGAAATGGGCACATGTCTGGAATACATTTTGTGCCATATGGCAAAAAGAACATTGATGTGTTTGTGCCATCCTGATACAAAAGCCTATGAGTTCAAGCTGCTTGTGTGGTACACCAGAAAAATTCATGTGTCAAACACTTGAAAAAACCCCGACGATCAGAGCAGATCATCCAGCCAGCAATCTACTCAGGTTTCCATAGATGCTGAGCTCTTTTGTGGCAGTAGTTGCTATTGGCAAATCCTCTCAGGTGCATTTGCTGCGCAGTTTGATCCTGACCTGCCTGTATTTAGATTATCTGTTTTCCTCTTTTGCCTGAACAGTGGCAAAGTTGTCAGCTGAGCCCCAGAGGCGATAGTCAACAGGCCAGTTCAACCAGTGCTACACAGAGCACACCAGCCCACCTTCCATTCTGTGCACAAGCACACATAGGACATCCATGGAATGCAAAATCAGATTATTGATCTCTGACTTCAAGGCGTGTAATGGGTTGTGCTCAGGATACAAGAAAGGTCATCGTGCTCTAGAGTGAGGGGTGAAGATGAGAGTTATGTGAGACCTGTGATCCAGCAAAATAGCATGGCAAGATCGTGGTTCATGTGCAGTATTACAGAATGAGTGCTCATACAGGCATAAAAATTACATATATGAATTCTCCCTGCAAAGTAGAAAAGGTAGAGAAAGAGGAATCACCATGGCTGTCTTAAACACTTTGGAAAGGTGTTAATGTACTTTGGGTATGAGGACTGTTTAAGATTTTGGTTGAAGAAGAGGGACTTAGAAACCAGGAGGTTAAACACATAGACAAGCTTAAATACCCTCAGGTACTTGTTATATGCTAATTTAGAATAATAATGCTTTAACCAGCAAATATTCAATAGCTGATGAGACAGATCGTTTCATTGTGACGTGAGTGTAATAAAAATGCACTCTGAGAAGCTAATTACCTACTGGTAAATTGCTGTTTAAGTAAGACTTGCCGTTGCATGAGAATTTATAACAACATTCTACACCACTCCCGGTGGTTTTTAGATTCCCAGTGTAGAGGATGTGATAAGGTGTTGTGCAGGTGGAATTCTCTCCCCTTCTGGATGGTGATGTGTATAACTGTGTTGTCCTTTGAGACGAGTTCTCCTGCAGTGGCTGCTCTCACACTGCTCGGCAGCCTGCTGCAGATAAGAATGAGTGATGGTGCCCTAGATTTTAATGGAAATTTTAGAGCGTGCGCTGGTAGGGCGCAGTCCTCACCGGAGAAAAATGAGCTGACTTGCAGGCATGAGGGGTCATCAAGAAAGATAAAGAAATAGGACATCTACTCCAGCCTAGGCAGGGCATTTTAAAGGATATTATGGAGATGAGGAAGAAGTAATTTAATTTTTATAATGTCACTCAATTTAACTTTAAGATACAAAGTCAAGGTACTGTGTTTTTTGCGATGATTAAAGATTTGGGGTGTTCTTTCTGTAGGAACTGGTGAATGTTTATGTAGTAAAGCCTGAATATGACAAAGAATTGAATTTGGAACCATCAGAATTATGTAGTATCTCTTCCTAAAACCACATTACAGACAAATTGAAACTTAAAACAATTATCGAATTTTATCTTGGCAGTCAAGTTTCCTTACGAAGCCTCTCTTTAAACAGTAATATATCTTGTTTTTATGTAAAGTCTATGATACTACATTAATCATGTAGCCTTTCAGCTACAGCTCCCTTTACAACAAAAGCCCAATGCTTCTGTTCCTATTGAAAGCTCATTTGCCCATTAGATGTGAGACTTTACGATGCATAAGGTTTACAATGCTGTCAAGATTTTTTGAAATTATGATTAATTGGGTGAATTTTTACTCCAAAACATCATGTAAACATTTTATTTTTAATGAGGAAAGATGATGCTGTATCTCTCCTGCATAAGCACATGAAAAAATAAAAACTGGGCTGTAAAATTTTCCAGGTGGGCTCATCTTAGAAGGCAGGGATAGCACAGATATGGGAAAACATTTTAACTTTTCTTTCTTTCTTTTCTGTTGAAAAACGTAACAAATTCTTACTGAGTCTTAATATTAAAAAAGTCCACTTGCAGCTAGGTTGCCTGTGTCTGCACTGTGCTGTGATTGATTTTACAACTGCTTGGTAGATTCATCTGGCGAGGTTTTAAAGAAGTTTTTGTTTAATATGGATTGCACTTACTTAGTATAAGGAAGTCTTCCAAACCAAGTCTAGTAAATAATGGTGTAGCACCTTTTAATTTTTTAAAATCAGGTGCCTTCTGAAACAGCCATGTTCCAAAGCCTAATAATAATAATAACAATGATTTCTCCCCCCTTCCCCTGCTATTTTCATGTGTTCTAATTCTAACTGTCACCAGACTGTCATCCCCTCTAGCTCCTGGGAATTCAAAATCATATCTTAACCTCATTATTTAATTTGTCTTTTCATGTTAAGCATAATAGATCAGCAGTGGTGCAAAGCATACTGCCTACTCAGGTCACTACAGGTTCTCCTGACTACCCCTGGTTTGTCAAGAAACTCTGTTTTCACATGGATGTTATTTCAGTAGCAAATAGGAAGTGCAAGGACAAGAAAAAATAGTGGATGTTTGACAGAAGTTGATTTGACAGAGGCTTTTTTTTTTTTGATTCAGTACATCCTCTCTCCAATCTCAATATTAAGGCTGTGATATGGATTTCTTGTATAGTTAAAGGTATTTGCGGGGAGAAATTTTGTGTTGGGATAGGAGAGGGGAAAAGAAGAGAATTAAATCAGGCCTGCCTGTCAGTCAGAACTACTGTGGGACAGAATATTGGGGTAAAACACTACACCCCAAATCGTAGTTCTTATTTTTGAAACATTTCTGTCATGATGGTGGTCTTTGGGGTTGTTTCCTGCACTGAAAGTGTTAGTGCAATGAAGGAGCAGAAGAATGCATGTGTTAAAGCACTGCCTCTCTTGTAACAGCTGTGAGCAGATTTATAGGTGCCTAAGACACCAAGCTTTTAGGAATACTGGTGCCAGCCAAAGCTGTTTATTGAAATTATTTTTTATATTTAACATCTAGGCTGCCTTTCAGAAAACAGCTTTATGCTGGCTATCTAGTGAGGACTAGGAAAATGAATTGGAATGGCTCAGAGACATCCTAGTCATAAAGACAAATTAATCAGATGCATTCCACAGAACAATAAAAAGGGTCTCCCCCTATGATAAAAAAGTCTTAAAATTTATGTACCTTGTTTTTCTTAAGAAATGTGACTAACCATATGTATCAAAGCAGTTGAGTAGTAGGACAAGGGACATTTTAAGAGCAGATGGAGGTTAAAATTGAGATAAAGGTAACCTGGAGATGCCAATTATACAAATTCTTTTACAGTTTTAATTACCCCAATTCAAGAAGGCAATTCTGAGATGCCCTGATTTCGGAGGAATGTACATTCTAAAACTTCAGGCCAAAGATGTGAATACTGGTAACACTTTACCATTCTTCTATACCCAAATGCAAACACACAGTTTTGATATATAGGTGACAAGATATATGTCATAACGAGATATATGTCTTGTTACATCAGTACAAACTACCTTATTTACTGCATGCATGAATAGAACTTTTATTAAACTCATGTAAATGTACTTTTAAGTTGTTTTTTAGCAGTAGGGAAATTTGAAAATGCAGTTAGTGTTGGAAAAGACACTTTGAAAATATGCGAGAGAAAACAAAAACAAGCAAAGGAAAAAGTCCTAAATTTGCTATTCTGTTTTCTTGAACAAATATGTATGGACAAACATCTATAAACCTTTTCCTAGGTCTTCAGTGAAGAAATAACATAGCAGTGACTTTAAGGCAATTCTGTTGCCTGTTGTGTTTAGGGTTTTTGTTTTGTTTTAAAGACTGCTTCTAGATTATTGCTGGTTAATTTCTGCAAAATGTAGTTTGAACTCCAGGACTGTATACTATTTTTTCCAACACATTGACACATTTGGTACAAACTAGTAATGCAAATGAGAGAGCAGCACAGATACTCTAACCATCTTTCCCAGAGAGCCAAACAGGACAGCATACGTGGTAACACGATGAGTCATGAGTGTGAAAGACTCTTGCTTTTCCCCCCGTGTCCCAATTTTTTGTTCCCTGCTATTTCCAGCGTTTTCTCTGAGATCAATGGAAAGAATGGTTTGTCTTTACAGCCTGATTTATTTACATGCTATCTTTAGCCTAGCTGAAGTCCTGACAAAAAGAGACATCTCAAATTTTGGCAAAGATAAGGATCAAGAAAGGAAGAGGAAAGGGTATGACCATAGTAGAATTCTTTTATGCCTTGTGACTATATTGTTCTCACTTCCCCTGGCAAGATCCTTCTATGCTGCCTGACAGACAAAATAAAGGTATGACAGTGGAAATGAGGTGTAAAAGAGAGGATATCATTTGAAGACTGAAGAGATAGGAGTACAATTTTATAATTTAATACATGTTTTCCATTTTCAGCTAAAGCAAAGATAACACATCTTCTTCCACTAGCAAATAAGCTCTTACTGATTCAGAATTATCCAAATGCTTCAAATTCTGACACTTATTTAAACAGAAGAAACAGCTCATCCATTTTTGTTAGACTTAACTCTGAATTGCACTACAATTTATAGTGATTCAAGGAGTAGGTTGAGCAGAATCTTTTTTCACCCTCCCTATCTGAGCCCTGTAAGTGGAGTAATTACAACAAAATGTGCATTTCTGTGAGCCAAATTTTAGCTTTTTCTCTTAAAAATTAAGTAAGTGATTTATTATGATTTCAAATAAGAGAAGTCAGCAACACTGTTCTTGTTTTGGGATAGGTTTCTGTTCTATATTTCTAGAGCTGTTTATCATGCCCTCCTCTTAGGGTTCAAAACACTTCACTTGAAACCCTTTCTTTCTGTCTGACTTAAGTTTCTAATGGAAATCCGGAACACTGGGGGAAAAGAGTATTTTAAACACAATCTCTGTCTGAAGGAATTGTGTTGTCTAGTGTCTCTAGGGTGTCTTGAGGAGTGTACATTATTTACAAAAGCTGTGTTCTCATTTAAAATCTCATTGCATTATGCATGTTATCACTGACAACACTTCTGGGAAGTATCCTCCTGCCATCAGTCCTGTGTGGTTATTTACCCGTACAAATAGATATCCTGATTCACCACTGAAAGAATGAATTATGGAACTTCAGTCTCTGCAGATTTCCTAAGGACTAATGCATTTCTGACTAGTATCAGGAACTAGGATATTTGTAACAAAAAACCCCACAAACCTCAAAAAAATCTCAACAAAAGGAAAAAAAAAAACCCACCAAAAAAGTTTGGGGTTTGTCATGCTCTTACTTCACATACTCGTCTTTAGTTCTATACCCTTCCAAAAAACACTGAGCCTAGAATAAGGAAAAGTGGGGATCTCATTCATCTGAAAGGTGTGACTAAATCATATTTTGCCTTATTCTGTCTCGTGAATGTCCAGTTTCACATAAAAGAAACTGCAGAACCTCAGTGAGCTCAGACCCCTTTCACCTCCATTTGCAGGTAGCTGCCTCTTTCCTTGGCAGAACTGTAGCTTTCTTCCCGTCTGAGGGCTGATATTTTGTTGATAAGAAATAAATAAGGAAAGTGGAATTTGACAGTCACAAGTGTCCTTAACTGGGAAATAATCAAGACTTAAAGTATCTCTAATGCAAAGTGAAACACCTCAGACGTTTCAAGACTGGCTTTCATAGAAACAAGTATGTGTTTAGGATATTCCCAAGTGTTTTGGCATGTACAACAACAACAAAGAAAATCTTGGTGAGGTTTTCTGCAATTACAACAGATTTAGTTGGCTTTTAATTACACCTTTGTTTCCTTTTTTTTTGTCTGGTCATCTGTCTGGGATGATGCATTTTAATAAATTCATTAATCTGTACAAATTTGGACTCTTGTTTATCCTAGCTTCCTATCTGTCTTCATGCAAAGAAATAGTATTTCCTACTGATTTATTAAATTATTAGTAATATCTACCTTTATCTAACTTCTTAAATGGAATTTTAGTGATTGACTAAAAAATCCTGTCTATTTTTTCACTTCAGCAAAAATCAATATTTTGAACCTCAATAAATTTTTTCTATATGGTAACCATTTTTTCCGGCTGTGAAGGATGCTGCAATACAGAAAAAAACTTTATTACTTCTATTTAAATATTGAGTAGATATCTAGTATGATATTAATTCTGGTGACACTTGCATCTGTTTATTCTTATTGCAATATTTTTAGTACAGATACAAAATAAACAGACAAAATCAATTATATATGTGGACTCATTTTTAAACTTATTTTAGGAGAGAATGATGTGCACTAGAAGGCTCCTTTTTTGCAGCAAATCTTACTTTTCACTTGGATTTTTTAGAGGTTGAATTGAAGTTTTTTACCTGTGCCAGTTTTTTCTTGGGATGTGCTGTTCTTTTGTCTTTTTATTATAAAATAAAATAATTTAAGTTACCTAAGATAATATTATAATTTTAAAAATGAATTATTTGGAAAGCATGTGTATATGTAAAGCAAAATTTAATGCTGATTCAAACTATGTCCCAGCATAGAGATTCAATATTAAATGTGAATGTAGAGATTTGTGAATAAAAACAAGGAAATTCTACAAAATTCTGTAAATAAAACATGTTGGTTTTCCTATGTGTAGCACCTTGTAATAAAAAATTAGAACGCAGTGATCAAGTTGTCTTTCTATTAATATAACACTTTTACAAACTATATTCATGCTTTATTAAAATAACAGAGTTAATATAACTTAACGTTAATATAGCATTGGTATATAGTTCTTATTCCCAGATGATTGTATGGATAGTGATTGGATTTCATAGTAGTGAGCTGTAAATGGCAGTGGGTTAATTCTGTTTTGTCTTCTCTAAATTTCTCTAAACTGTACCTAATCAAATATTGTCTACAATTAAATACTAAAGTTATAAAATCACAGAACATCTAATTGGATGTGGAAGGGACCCACAAGGATTAATGAATCCCTCTCTTGGCCATGCACAGGACAGCCCCAAGAATCACATTATGTTCTTGGGAAGGTTTTCTGAATGCTCCTGGAGCTCTGTCAGGCTGTGACCACTGCCATGGGGAGCCTGTTCTAGAGCCCAGCCACCCTCTGGGGGAAGAACCTTTTTCTAATATCCAACCTAAACCTGCCCTGACACAGCTCCAGGCCATTCCCTGGAGTCCTGTCAGTGTCACCACAGAGCAGAGATCAGTGCCTGTCCCTGCTCTTCCCCTCAGGAGGAAGCTGGACCTGCAGTGAGGTCTCCCCTCAGTCTCCTCCAGGCTGGACAGACCAAGGGCCCTCAGCCCCTCCTCACACGGCTGCACCTCAAGGCCCTTCACCATCCTCATGGATGCTCTCTAATAGTTTAATATCTTTTATATATTTTGGCACCCAAAGCTGCCCCCAGGATGAGGGGAGGCTACGCCAGTGCATAGCAGGACAATTACCTCTCTACTTTTAGAAACTTGAAAGTTTTCAGACATTACACATTATCCATAGAAAGCAAAAAGGAGTGTGATTTTTACTTAAATATGACTCTTCTGAATGCAATGTTACTTGATAGAAGTAGAGGGGTTTCTTTTCCCCAAAGCCACTTTGCTGGAATCTAGTTCAAAGTCGTACCAAGTCCCCTCATTGTCTGTCTATGTTGAAAAATGTACAACTTCCTTCAACAGTACTTCCTACAAGCCGTACAACGTAGGGCTTCCTAAATTTCTATGGGTCAGATGTCTAGTAAACCACCCATAACCCCTATTAAATATTTCAGTAAAGGAAAAAAAAAAAAAAAAAAAGCCCAAGGTTTGAGGCTTTTTCTGTTTCTGTTTATAACAAGTCCATGAAATAGTGACACATCTTCAGAAAGAGAAGTAACATTTCCTGAATTGCTTGTTTCCTGGGTCCCCATCCTTAATTGTTTCCTGGATCCCCATCCTTAGCCTGGAATTCCTCTGTTTTCAATACATATTTCTCTCAGACTTGATACAGTTATTTCAATTTCAGTATAGCCTCTGGTTGAAGATGTGAGAGGAGCCAAACTAAAGTTGATTGTTGTCCAGCAGAGAGTACTTAGTGCCTATAAAAGTTTGTTTTTATTTCCGACTCTTGATGTCTTAAAACAGTCTGTTTCTCTTCTAAAAGATAAGGATGTAGGGATGCATGTTTTTCACTGGAAAAACCCTTTCTAATAAACATATTGATTTGTATTTTGAAACTGTGGTGTTGTTCTGAGAAAAATGTTAAATATGCAATGAAAATCAGTTCCTGAAAGTCTTACTATGTTTATACTATGAACTACTTTGAAGCAAGCCGATGAATTTAGTAATCAGAAATGAAATTATGGGAATATGTAAATCAGATATCCCTTGAGTAGCAACACTGGCATGCTTAGGAAAGCATTTGAATGAATAAAAGATCAGACCCCAGTGCTATAATTATGCTCTGAAGAAGGAACAAGATGGATTCATAGGCTAAGATACTGAAGAAAACGAAGTGTAGCTGGGATCAATGAACACCCCAGTGGTTGTTGTAGGGGGTAAAGTCAGTCTACTTAAATTAATATGACTCAGTTGGACAGAAACCCTCTTCTCAGCACTAAAAGAGCTGAAGGTACAGCTCTTAGGAATGTAGAGTGGATGGAGATATGAAAGGAAAGGGAAGGTCCAGCAAGGTTTGAACAGAGGAAGAATGAAGATGAAGTGATAGCTGCTTACAAATGCTCGGTTTGTCATCTCTCCCTTGCCACTGACATTCTGCCACAGGTTAGTCTTGCTCAGAGGCAAATTCTGCCTTAATGGAGACAGGAGCAGGAGAAGCAGCAGGTAGACAATAATTAATTCTGGCTGTCAGAACCCTCTGATAAATGATTTGTTAGGGATTTTTGGGTCTGCCTTAAGTTCAGCGCCATTGACCTTGTGCTGTATGATCCTTCCAGCACTGGGCAGGGAAATAACTTTGTTGCTATAATCAGATTTTGTCCTTTTCTTCTTGAAAATTGAGTGTTTCTTCTGGCTTGGCTTATTTTGTTCTGGTTTTAACCTAACTGAAATCTCAGGCAATATTTTAGTTTTGTCTCTCCTATCTCACTGAACCAATGCCCATGGTTTGTTCCCACTGTTGTGTTGCAAGGCCATAATGCAATGATGTATAGCAGGTAAATTGTTAAGTGGGGCTGTCAGTGTACCTAACAGCATTTTACCTGCTTTGCACTTGAAACTGCTGTACAGGAGCAGTTGCAAGCCTGAACTGATTCATCCTCTTGCCTACCACAGTAATCTTTCACAACTGGGAAGCCACTTTTGTAGGCTTCATATTCCTCAGGATACATTTATTCCTTTATAACTTTCTACAGTTGCAGCCAAGTCAGTGTACACTGACTACTAGTCCAAATCTTTTTGCCATTATTTTCTTACAAACAGGCAGAGTGATGTAAATAGTAGGTTTTTCTATTTTTGTATGGGATGTGACTATTTTTTTAGTTTTCACAGAATAAAAAGTATCCAGAAATGTATCTTGTATCTGTCAAAAATATATATTTTAAATACTAAGGAAGAAGAACAAACATGAGCATTTTTTGATTGAAAAAATGTATGCACAATTTTAATTTGCTTTAAAATAAAGTGTAAAAGATACGGATGAAAATTCCAACAGAGAGGGTTATACAGATATAAAAATATATTTGTATATTATTCAAATACTTGAAGAGGGAGATATCTGCAGTAGCTTATCTTGAAGGGAGGCTATAAATGACCAATACTAGAGACTCAATATGTATAGTTTGTTCAATATTTCCAACCTGCTACTTCCCTGTAATGGGTTGGGATTTTTCCACATCTGGAAGCACTGACAAATAACAATATATAAATTTGAAAAGAAAGAGGTAATATGTACAGCTTAAATATGTTTGAAAAGAAAACAGGATGCTGAGGCACATGTGTTCATTCCAGTGCTGCTGAGGTTAATGAATAGAAATATCACTTTCCAGGTATAGATTCCATAGGAAAGCAAACTGAAGTTTTCTAGTTTTTATGCACAGAAGGTATATAGGAAATAATTTGGGTTATACAAAGGTCTGGATAGTTCTGTAAGAATCAGGAAAATCTGTGGAATCATAAAGGTGTTGTAACTGTCTGGCTTTAACTTAAGCAAAATTAATTGGTTTAAATATGGCAGAAAAAATTAAGAACTGCACTTCACATTTAGTCGGATTAAAATCACTTATTTAGCTAAAAATGTTCTGATATTAAGATAAATCCATCAGTATTACTGATGCCCTTGAAAACTTAAGACTAGGCTATGTTTGAAAAAACTAGGCCATGTTGTTATTTTTAATATACTGAGGCCTATTATATGAGGAGTTTGATTTGTGATAGATGAAAGAATTCAAGACAGAGACTGCAATTTTTCTTATTGTTCACATTGTTTGCTCTGTTAAAGCTTTGCAGAGCAGGTAAGATATCAAAATGTTGCAAATATCAAAAATTGCAAATAGACATGTAATCAAATTAGTCCATATGCTATTCTGTGCAGAGGTAAATTAAAAAGGTTGTTAGACTGAGTATTGTCTTCATATTTTGATGCTACATCAGTATGGAAATTAATATATTACAGTGGCATTCGGTGGTGTGTGCTGCAAAATCAGTTTGTAGATTTTTGGACTCAGAGTTGAATTTTATGTGTTTAACCCGAAGCATTACAGTTAGCATGCAGTAGCAGTAGAGTTCTTTCAGGGAAAAAAAGTGTCTTTCTCCCTGCAGTATCTCTAAATCAGTTCTAAAATTAAATTGAATTAATATACAAATAAGAAGCAACTGTGTAATTTGGGCTAGAAACACAAAATAGATAGATCTCTGGTCATGCACTTCACAGTTCAATACTGAAGTGACTTTCATCACAGTTTTGTGTCACAGTAGAAAGAGACAAGAAATATGAATTTAAAGGGATATGGCCCATTTTAACAATTACATCTCACTGGAAAAAAATGGGAAAGTGATGTTCTTTTTTTATTGATTATTATTAGTCTGGTGAATATCTTTATAAGACCGCAAGGATTTAGTATGATTGCAAAGTATCAGCATTTGAAGACAACACTATCTAAATACTTTTTAAGATGATTAAATTGCAAAGGTCAGCTTTCACCTGAACCAGTAATATATAGGTTTTTTCAGTGCTTCTAACCCACAGAGTGTTTTTGTGGTGAGTTGACCCTGGCTGGACTCTAGCTGGCCACCAAAGTTACTCTGTCACTCCCCTCCTCAGCTGGACAGGGTGAAGAAAACACAATGAAAGGTTCATGGGTCAGGATAAGCACAGGAGGAAATCACTCACCGGTTGCCATCATGGGCAAAACAGACTCAGCTTGAGGAACTAATTGTATTTATCACCAATTAAATCAGAATAGGGCAACGGGAGACAAACCCAATCTTAAAACAGTTTCCCTCCACCCTCTCTCCTTCCTTGGCTTTTCTGCACTCCTGAGTTCTCTAAATCTCCGTCCACCTCCAGCGACACAAATAGACGGGGCATGGGGGCTCTGATTAGTCCATCACTTGTTGTTTCTGCTGCTCCTTCCTCCTCAGGGGGAGGACTCCTCACACTCCTTCCCTGCCCAGGATGGGGTCATTCCCACTGTGTGCAGTTCACAGAATGGATTGTTCCAGCAGGGAGACGCAGGTGCTGCCAGCCAGCCTGCTCCAGCATGGGCTCCTCTCTCCATGGGGCCGCTGGTCCTGCCAGGACCCTGCTCCAGCACAGATTTCCCACCAGGCCACGGCCTTTTTTTGGACATCCCCCTGCTCTGGAGTGGGATCCTCCATGGGCTGCAGGGGCACGGCTGCCTCACCACGGTCTGCACCTTGGGCTGCAGAGTAATCTCACCTCTGGCACCCGGAGCAGCTCCTGCCCCTCCTGCACTGACCCTGGCGTCTGCAGGGCTGTTTCTCTCACATGCTCTCACTCCTCTCTCTCACACAGGATTTCATTCACACGTCACTCATACAGGATTTAATTCCCCTTCTTAACCAAATTATCCCAGAGGTTCTCCCAATGATGGCTCAGCCTGGGCCAGCAGCGGGTCCGCCTTGGAGATGGAGATGAATTTGAAATTATATTTGATAGGAGCACAGGTAACACTGACAACAATCTGGAGTTACTGAAGCAACCTGAGGTGTGGAGTTACTAAGCCATTGAATCATAGTAGACTATTTTTTAAGGACTTTTTAAGGGCCAGCAGCACAGACTAAAGAATTTGTGTAGGTAAAATAATGGAATTTCCACTTTTATGACTTGTCTCTTAAAGGATGGATTTCTCCCTTTCTAGACACAAGAGGCACAGTCAAAAGATAAAGTCTGGAAGAGATTAAAACTTCCAAAAATATCTGGAACTCTTGTTTATTTAGAAGCTTTTGGCAGAGTATAAGAAGTTGTATATCTCAATTTATTTTGTTGAAATATACAATTGTGGAGTAGCATTGTACCCAACTCTCATTATCTATACTATCAGTCATGGATAGTATAAGATACATCTGGGGAAATATTGGCTCTCCTGTCTTCCTAAAAAACCAGCAACAAAATATAGAAAAACAGAAGTAATACAGAGAGCAAGATGGAACAGTAGTTTCCTAAGGCTCTCCAACACAGCAATTTGCATACTAAATCAAGCAAAATGTTTATATTCTTTATAAGCTTTTTATATAAACTGTGACTTAGGCCAGAAATAATTCTATTTATATTTTTTTTCCAAGTGAGAAGGAAATCTCCTTTTTATTTTACAGTATTTATTGTATGTTCAGAAAACAAGTCTGCAGCAATTTTCCTTTGGTTTCTCATTTACAGCTGATAAACAAAACCAGTAATGCTGACAACATAAACTCAGGTCTGCTTTATTGGGAGAATCTGCCCAGAGCCTACTGTCACCTCTTTCAAGTGCTGTTCCTGAACAGAGTTGATAGCAATTTTCAAACCATTATAATTCCTATAATTTATGCTAAGGAGAAAACACTTTGCTGTAAATTAATGTCAACTCCTTGATTTTTTTCACTGTTTTTCACCTTTTCCATCTCCATCAGCTTTCCTGAATTTTCATAAGAATGATAACACAGTCACCAACATCATGCACACCAAGCAACAAAGATTTTATAGCTGCTTGACACAAACCAGTTAGGAAACATTGCATACCCTTTGTTGATTGTTTTAATCCTAACAAAGTGCCAGTAATGTTTCTCCAGATTAAATCACTGGGGTTTAACTGCCTAGAAAATTAATTTCTTCCTTATTTCTAATAGAATATTGAACAGAGGTACATACTCTTAATGGGTAAATTCATTCTGGTAACCAAATGCTAGCAAATTGTTTTGGGGATAGTTTTCCACCAGATGTTTTCACAGTTCTCTGATTTATATTGTTGCATCTGAGTAGACACTCTTATGTCAACCTTATGGTTTTATGTGATTTAAAGCAGAAGAGAAATTTATGTAAATGACTAACGATTAGAACATAAATGTTGAATTTAGGGCTACATTTTTCTTAAAGTGCTGCATAGTACCTTTAAGTGCTTTTTGGATCTGTACCTTACACTGCATGAAGGAGAAGAAATGCATTATTTTTCTCTTAAAACATTTTGTGACCATTAATTTTTTCTGACAGAAATTAGCTTGTTTGTGGTATTTCTTCACGTTGCTGCAGGGCTTTTCCATAACAATAAATTATTGTTAAGTACTTATGTCTACCACGATGAGAAGAAGAAAGTATTCCCAAGATTTCTCATAGAATAGTTTCTGATTAAGTTTATCAGTAAAATGCTATTTTTGTCAATGACAAGTAAAAAGAAGGTTGCAGAAAGAGCCATGTGATATCTGGTCAAGCTGAGAAATTGCAAATAAAGCAAATTTGTGCCATTCAGGTACCCTCTCACGTGCATGGGTAAGGCTTCTGATGAATCTTTAATCTGCATAATATGGGAAAAGAAATCAAACTTAAAATGGATTTTCTTTAAATCCTCATACACTTAATTATTTTTCTTTTTTTTGTGTGTGTTTTAATTTATATTAGGAATCTATCTGAACAAAGAATTTATCTTTTTTTCATATTGCTTAGTCAGTTGTCATGAGCATTGTAAAAGGCATCAGATGAAAGGTGGCAGTTAGAAATGTGATGATGTAATGCATTTGAAATTGCTTGGTGAATTCTTTAATCATTTGTACAAGTTACTTCTCTTTGTTTACAAAAGTTAAATCTTGTTTCTTGGGGGGAAAAACAGCATAAACTGTAATTAACTCTTCATAATATTGGTGATGATGGTTGATTAAGCAAATGTGTAGGATTACTATCACAATATAGATCTTGAACAGTTAACAAGAGTCCATTAAAAAAGACCAAAAAACTACTGATGCTTCAGTTAAAAAGTCCTAAAAACCCAAAGCTCCATAACTTTTTATATTAATATACTGTTTATGAAGTAGAGGCTGAAAACTAAGGGGATGCAACTTACTTCAAACTCTCTGCCCCATTAAGTTGTCTTGAACTAAGACACTTTTCATATTTACATACTTTTTATGCAGTAGATAAAACTGTATGTTATGGGATGAGATTTAACAAAATATCAGAGTTTTATTAGTTTTGTTTGTTCATGGAAAATTAAAGCTATGGGCAGCAGTGTAAACAAAAAAAGAAAGCACAGTCAGGGCTTTAAGAGAATCCAATATCAGCAAGAAACCATTTTGGTGAGCATATTGTTCACATTCATTTTATTATTTAGGTAATTTACCCTGAATCAACAGGGATACCTTGCTGCTTTAGAAATGCGTGTGTTACAAGATGATTCAGAAAGCATCAGCCTGGCCCACATGAAGTAAAGGCATCTTAGATATCCTAAAATGTTCTTTACTAGACTTTGATGAAAGTGTCTCCAAAGTGCTTGTGCACAGCTGTGTAGAAATCTGTGCAGTGTAACCCTTAGATGTCATTAATCTATATAATTAATATATAATTATTGTAATTAATCTATGTAACCTAATATATAGCTAATATCTATCTAATATGTATCATCTATATCATCTAAATAATCATATATATATCTAATATATATTAGATATATATCTATCTAATAGTCTATGTAATCTAATATATGTAATTAATAGCAGCACCATCACTGTGGGTGCTGTTAACAACCTGACTTCAAAGCATATGCTGTTTGCTATATCCAGGAGAAAGCTCCTTTGAATTATGTAGTTTTTTAAAAAATAAATGTATTGTGAAAGGAATATTAACAGAAAAAGAGTTGCATAACTTTGAAAGCAAACTTAAATGGGTAGAAGTCCAAAAGTGTAAGGATGGCAACTCTTGAAACACAAAGTATTTCTCTTTGCAGTGATTTGCAGCAAGCTTGTGAGTGCGACTAGCTCTAAAATCCCCTGTAAAGCATATTTTAATTCATCTAAATCCACAATCTTAGTTGTAGTTAGGGGAAGGTAATCCACAGGACTGATAAGCAGAGAGGTTAAAAAAAATAGAGGAAGAAATTAAATGACAGCACATAATAGAATCCCTGAAAAATTCAAATGAAAATAATAAAAGGAAGCATGGGAAGGAAGTTAGATGAGAGGGAAGACAGATGTATTTTACTGTTAGGTATTCCCTCAGAAAGGCTGAGGGAATTGGGATTGTTCAGCCTGGAGAAGAGAAGGCTTCTGAGTGACCTCTGTGGCCTTTCAGTACCTGAAGAGAACTTACAAGAGAGCTGAAGAGGGATTTTTTTCCAACAGTGTGTACTGACAGGACATGTGGGGATGGCTTCAAACTGAGACTGGGCTGAGCTTGGATATTAGAAAGAAATTCTACACTGTGAGGGTGGTGGGGCACTGGCACAGGTTGTCCAGAGAAGCTGTGGATGCTCCATCCCTGGAAGTGTTCAGGGCTGTGTTGGATGGGGCTTTGAGCAACCTGATCTAGGGCAGGGTATCACTACCCATGGCAAGGGGTTGGAGCTGGTTCATCTTAAAGGTCACTTCCAGCTGAAACCATGCCATTATTCATTATATTCTTGCTCTCTCTCCTTTTTGGAGTATTCCTATCTCATATTTAGGGTATAAACTGAAAGTTCTTGCCAAGTTGATACTAGGAATGCCTGTAGATTTAGGGTCTCAGACCTTTAATTTTCTTAGGAAAACATCACACAACATAGTTGGAAAGTATTTCCTAAAGGATAATGGTGTTACAAACAACTTCATCAGCTTAGCCACAAGCAGCTGTGATTTGCTTAATAATTATCTTAAGAACATCTTTATTACAATATGGTAATATTGATGCAAACCTGTGAGTGTTTGGAGGTACAAATGAAATAGTGTTCTACATACACTTGGGAATATTAGAAGTAATGCTGGAAGTGTCAAGTTAACTCCTTTGAGAATTTACCTTTCCACTTTTTCCTTTTTTTTTCCTCATTTCCTTTTTTTCTTATGTTGAATTCAACATGTACCATAAAGCAGCAGTTCTTGTCTTGTCATTAGGCAGTTGTTTCTAAAAAGTACAAATGAAAACTAAAATTAATATCAGCAGTGAACTAGGCCAGGGTTTTCAGGCTGATTGTGGGCAAGTCCCCTGTTATTGCATATTGCAGAGATAGCTTTTTTTTTCCTCTGTTCCACTTGGAAATTTTATGAAGGAGTGTATATAGTTCTTCATTTTTTTTAAATCTTGGAAAATAAAAAGAAAGTGATTTAATCAAAGATGCATGTTTTGGCATTCTTATATCCTAAATTAGTTGAAATCTTTATCAGTGTAAAACTCTCTGTATGAGAGCTAGAAGTCCTTTAATATACTTTTTCTGCAATTTTTAATCTGAGAGATTATTTAAACCTTAATTAAATGGTTGCCATTTCCTGCTATACTTGGGAATCACAAGAAAGAAAAATTAAAGTGATGTGTATTTCTAATAGCTTCTGCTTCTCTCAGTAGCTAAAAATGCACAAATAATGCATAAAAGTATCTCACTCGAAATTGTGATTAGTTCTGTGTTGGGAATATAGAATCATAGAACAGTTTGGGTTGGAAGGGATCTTTAAGGACCATCTAGCCCAGTGTCCCTGCAATGAGCAGAGACATCTTCCACTAGAGCAGAGCCCTGTCCAACCTGACCGTGAATATTTCCAGAGATGCATAAAAATATAATTTTTAATTAAATTTGTTGGTTCACTCTGTTCATAAAATGATTAGAAACTGCATAACTGCAAGTGTAAGTGTCTCCAGTGGCCATCTGAGTAAACTGGGAATCCAAGGGCAGTGTGCCCTTCTGCTCTGTCATTTCTGTAAGAAGAGGTGGAAGTTCAAGTGAAGGTGCCTGAAACATCCACAGTCAGTTTTCCTTCTGGGGAACCATAAGCCATAAGGCCATGGGAGGCGAGGCTGTGCAGCCTCCCAGCACTTTGCCCTCAGGCAGGTGGTGGGAAGGGTGGAGGGGGATGTTAGTAGGAAACTATAGCTGCTGGCAAACTTTAGATACTAGTAGAAGTTGTGAAAAGCATCCTTGTGGCAATTACTCTGGGATGAGCATGTGAAAATGTGGCTTTGAGTAAAATAGTTAAAAACCTTTTGCTCTCTTCATAAAAAATGTTTCTTTTAAAAATGGTAATGTCTTCATGGGAGACTGTGCTTTGTGCAGCATCCATTACCAACAAAAATCTTTTTCATGGGCTGTGGAATCCAGCACATGTGTTTCTGTTTAATCATGTGAAAAGTGTTAAATGCTCAGAGTACTTGGAAAGAAAAATCTCAGATTGAGTTCTTTATGGTGATTTGAGATGCAGATGGCCAGAAGGTCTCTCATGTTCTGGTGGAAGTTCACACTTCTCCTTCTTAAGCATCCTGTGCAAGGTTCCCATTCCAGCATTAGGGATCTTAAGTTCTAAGAATACCCCTGCCATTGAGCTAGCTATTTTCTTTTTCACTTTGTGAATAAGGCCTATTATATAATATGTCAGAGGATGAATGAGAAAAATCCTTTGTTTAACTTTGTGTCAATTGAAATAAGTTTGCAAATCATGTACTAGTTGCTCTTTGTGTTTGTGTATGCTGGGGGAGGGAGAAAACCCAACTGAAGATTCTGTAAGCACAGGAAAAAGACTCAGAGTATTTGAATGAGTTTTGACTTAGCATTTCACTTTATAGTGCTTTACTGACTGGTTGTTGTTTCTGTCATTTAGAAAAGTAGAGGCATAGATAACAAGTAATTTCTACAAATTTTGCTTCTAAAACCTCCAGAGTTCCAGAAGTAGAACTTCCCTTCTTTGTTCTCCTTCCTTTGATCTCCTATTCCAAATGAATGGGACTCTGCATATAAGTAGAAGCTTTGTTCTGAGTTATTTCTTCAGTAAATGGTATGGGTCTTAACTTCACACAGGTGCATGCAGCAGCAAAAAGGTCTCAAGTGCCTTGCTGGAAATAAGCCGCTTACTCTAATATATTTTTTCTCAAACTATACGTTGTTATGATTTATCCATGTAGTGCTCCCTACTGCACAATGCAAAGGCTCTAGTGCTAAAATCAATGAGAAACACAGTGAATATATGCAAAAACTAGGTACTCATTTTAAGCTGGGCATTACCAAAAGAGAAGTGCGTAGTGGAAAGACCAATTCAGACTTGCAAGAGTAGACAAATTTGCATTTAGACAAACGACCTAGCCATTGCTGCTATTTATTTCTGATAGTGAAATCATGTACCTGAAAATAACAGTCAAAAGTTGGGCAAGGTATTATTGTATTAATGTGCATCACAGAAAGGAAAGAAAATCTTATACCTCGAAGTAAGAGGCTTTTATGTGTCTATTCTGGCTCTTAGAAAATCTTGCAGTTTCTGCTACAAAGGTATCTTAAAAACCTTACACATTCCACAGGCAGAGCAAAGTGTGCTGGGACACTGAGGGGCAGCAGGGTGCTTGAGGAAACGTGACTGGACTGTCATGTAGCTTGTAAGGATCCTGCAGGAAAAGGTTTCTCATCCTGTCAAAACATACTAAAACAGGAGGCAGATTACTGCCACATTATGCTCATCACAGCTACTTCTTGTTCTGAACCTATGGGGCTTCAAAATAGTTTGGGAAAAAAACCCCCAAGAAATCATCAGAACAGTTTTTACTGAAAGGAATAACTTGGGGATGGAGTGTGTGTTCTATGGCAACCTAAAAGAAACGGTAAGAAAACCAAACAGAAAGTATAGTAAAAATAAGCTTAATCTTAACAGTGCAAACCTCTGCTTCAGCTACGACTCCTTGTCCAGGACTGTGGGTAAACACCACAGCAACCTGCTGACGTGGACCCCTGTGCCCCAGGCTCTGCTGGTGTTCCTGCTCAAGCTGTCCCTGTAAAATTTGTGCAGAAGCTGAGACAGGACATTCAACTTACTCAATGCAATGTAATGAATTAGTAGCTGGCAAATGAGTTTGATTTTGTTGGAACAAGTAAATTTCCAGAGTGGTTTGGTTTGTGAACTTCAATCACAACCTCATGACCAAAGATATATATTAAAAAAAGCATAAGGAGTAGCTATGTTCATCTTTCACATTCCTGGAAAAGTTGTATCCTGCCAGTTGTCACTGCTGCATGGACAAATTTTATTTAATGTTAGTACACAGATTTACTGACTTGCTCTGCAATTTATGCTATGCATTTAGACAGAGAAAGCAAACATATGATTTTGTTTTGGAGTATGCTATATTGTGCAGGGGGATAAGAACAACTGCATAATGAACCAATATGATTTCACCAGAAGCCGTTTATTGTTTACAGTACAATTCCAATTATAGATTCTAAGTCTCCAGCCCATGTGGGCATCTCTGGGTTGGTAAATAGTTTGCTCAAGAGGCAGATACATCTCCTTCTGGACATCTAATTGGCCAGGGTTCATCAACACCTTGTGTCTCCTTTATCTAAGTTTAGCATTCCTGGCTGTCAGATTCTCAGGCTCTTCTTATTTCTAGCCCTGTTTTTCTCAGTAACCTCAACGAATTCCTGAGGGTGCAAATAATAAAACTGAGGTGGCTTGATAAGATTACTCACAAACAGTTTGGCTGGTGCATCAAAATGGCCTGTTACACAGATGCATTGCTGCAATACTGAAGTATTTGGTGTCCTCCAGAAAAAACAAATTCAACATTTTACTTAAAAGCCTTTGTGTATAGATAGGTCTGAGACACACATCCTGAAGTTGTGAAAATCTGTCATAAATATGAATATCACAGTGTAGATTGCTGATGTTATTTCAGTTTCTGCTTATTTTAGCAGTAAACTGTTGAAAAATATTTTACACTTTTTTGCTTTTACGTTCTGAGGAATTCAAGGGAAAAATACTCATGCTCTACTGACGAGTAAAAATATGAAAATATTGATTATTATAAATATGAACTTCTGTCAACAGGCATACAGTGTTGCAATCTAAGCTGGAGATTCAGAATTGTGTTGTTATTAAAAATGAGCTAAGGTAGCTATAGGAATACTGCAGGAAAAAATATTTTATTTTATCATGAAAGACAGAGAAAAATGTATCTCACTGCATATAGTAAGACTTGAGAATGGCCCATATTGGTTATCTTTGGTAGTTTTTAATTCTGTGTGTAAGTAGAAACACTGCAATATTTCTTAGCAGTGTAGTTGCCCCAGTTCTGTTTAAAAGAAAAAAAAAAAAAAAAAAGAACTAAACCAACCAAAAAACACCAAAATCCGAACCAAACCTAAAAAATAACAGCAGCAACAACAAAACCAACCTTCCCCCCCACCAAAAAAAAAACCCCTCCCAAAGCAAAACCAAAAGTCAGCCAAACAAACAATCAAAAACAAACCAAAAAACACGAGTTATGAGGCTTCTCACAATTTGAGAAGAAGGTGTTCTTTATTGGAATCAGAAATTTTACAGTCTCTGCTTTCCTGACATTGCTTGTTTGAGTTTATAGCTAATAGCAACTTCAAAGATTTTGCAGTTTAAACCTTACAGTGCTTTGTAGGCTCTAAATGTGATATATAACTGGATGTGTAGAAGTACATTTGTTCACAAGTTTTACTTATTAATTGATGTGCAGAATATTACTGTAATGTTTTGTAGCAGAAAGCAATACAGAAGAGGATAAAAGTTGCAGAAATGTACTGAATGGCACTTGTTACAAAATGATGAGGTGTTTTTATGTCTACTCATCTTGGATTTTTCATTTGGAATTCAGAGGAGAGCAAAAACTTTCACCTCTTTCCGTCTGGCCAGCATGTGATGAAGCTTTTTTTCATGTTTAACTTCCTTATGAAGACATGAATGTGTTGGGTGTTTTGCAGGAGCTTCAGGATGGCATTGGGCAGCAGCAAACTGTTGTCAAAACATTGAATGCAACTGGTGAAGAGATTATTGAGCAGTCATCAACAGCAGATGCCAAAGTGCTGAAGGAACAACTGGAGAGTTTGAATAACCGGTGGAAGGAGATCTGCAGACAGCTGATAGAGAAAAAGAAGAGGTAGGTTAAAATAGAGTAAAAATATTGTGAAATTATATTTAGTTATTTGAGATTTTATTCTGGCTTGAAATTTCAGAGGAGCGCTCAACATCTAGAGTTTTCAATTTTAAAAGGAATGAGCAGTAATTAAATTTTACGTCCTATAAATTGTTCATACCCTATCATTTGTTTAATTCTTTTTTCCCTACTCCTGTCAATGACCATGACTCCCTTCCATACTCCATATTTTTATATATTAACTCCTAATATAGAAACAAACCAAACAAGTATACATAACTGCTCAATATTAAAGTAGAACAGTACAGAATTTACTACTGTTTTATAATCTTTCTATTTGATTGCGTGTCATTAAAACACATCTCTGTAATACTAATAATACCTTGGTTGATTTATACAGGTAATCCTAATCTAGTTCATCTATCAAAATCAATGTCATTGACATCTACATTTCATAGCCTGGAATTAAAAAAAATGGATTTATCAATTTAATATTATTTATGATCACTTTTAGATTCATTTGTTTCTCTCATGCAGACAGAGAAAGAGTGAGTTACAGATAATACAAAAATATTTTTATACTTTTAAAAAGAGAATTTCCAATGTAAAAAATAAAATGCTGTTAAGATAGGTTTTATTAAAAACCATGTTCTTAACCTAGATTCTAGGCCTAACTGGATATTCTGCTTTACAACAGAGTAGAAAATACAGGTAGAGCTTTCTTCATGCATGTTTTTTTTTAAATCCCGGAATATTCCTTATAGAGATACATTAATGAGTGCTAGAGATGTACTGGAAGAACTGGTAGTGTGCAACAAGTTTTTTTACTTTTGATGTGTCACTTATCATTTTTCTGTTTAGAGCCATGGGGACAAAAAAGCTGTGAAAATGTTTAGTAGTGTCATAAGGGAGTGTCCTGAAGGGTTTTTACTGACTCCAATAATGATTAAAGTTTTTGGAACATGTTGTCTGTCATTGGAACAGGCTGCCCAAGGAAGTGGTTGAGTCACCATAGAATGGTTAAGGTTGGAAGGGAGCTTAAAGTTTATTAAGCTCCAACCTCCCTGATATAGGCAGGGAACCTTCTACTAGATCAGGTACCTCAGAGCCTCATCCAGCCTGCCTTTGAAAAATTCAAGTGATTTGAACTCCACAATCTCTCTGGACAGCCTCAAATTCAGAAGCAAATAATTTCTTCTTGATATCTAATCTAAACATTCTTTTATTTTAAGGCAATTCTCCCTTGTACTATCACTGCATACCCTTGGGGAAAGTCCCTTTCCAGCCCTCCTGTAGTTTCCCTTCAGGTACTGGAAAGTGCTGTAAGGTTTCCCAGTGGTATTTAGAAGACACATAGATGTGTCACTTAAGGACATGGCTTAGGGATGGGAGTGCTGGGTTAATGGGTGTACTCAGTGATCCTGAAGGTCTTTTCCAGTCAAAATGATTCTGTGTTAAAAGAAAGAGATGCAACAAGTAATCTACAGCTGTCAGAAGCTTCAGGAATGCTTTAAATAATTCTTTCTGCTGTATTTCCAGGTGTTCATGGTACTGTTATTTGTTACACAAGGGAGTCCTTGGCCCTTATTTGTCACATAAAAAGCTGTTCTTTTGTACATTGGAAACCCATCTGTGTTTCCAAGGATTACCTTGTTATATAAGTGCAAACACTTAAAAAACAATAACACATCTTTTTAACAACCCTGTAATCTGCTTTGGCAACACAGAAGAAAGAGATTGGTGGTTGAGCTTTGTCTGAGGATACAAAATATGTTCCTGTTCTGGTTAAGATTGTTATCGTTCATCCCTTCATTTATTAGTAGAAATGTCTAACTGAATGTTCTTTTAGCTCAATGCAGGGTTAGAATATTACATGTAATTTTTTGGCACGTTCTACATTATAAGGAAGCCTAGGATTTGTTAAGTGGGAATAATCCAGTTATGTTCCCTAGATGAAGGTTCTTAAATAAACACTGACACATGCATTTTGATCTGTTTAATATGTTGACCAATTGGTTTGTTTTCTTCCGGAATGACTGCTTGTGTAATTTAGAGGAAAATGATTGCAGAGACCTCAGTTAGTGAACTTTGCGTGAATAATAGCATTGCACCAGGAGGAATGCAGATAGTGTTGTGTTAAACTGATATAAATGTTCCAGGTGTACTTCGGTGAGACTTACGTGGTTCAGGATGCCTCTGTTCACCTCCCACTCTTCTTGGCTGTGTCAGAGCCAGGGAATGCTTTTCCTCCCAGGTCTTGGAAACACATTCTACCCTAGCTTCTGCCACCACACGTGTGCTGTTTTGTTTTGTTTTCTTCTTTTTACTCTTCTAGAGTGGATTTTCAAAGGAAAGAAAATCCACTTGACAGGAAAAAGTGCTGTGTTCTAAGCATGTCCCAATTGTTGATGAACCTGGGCATGAAAAGACCATAGGCTTATCAGCTCCATAGTCTTCATACAGCCATGGTGTCATGGGATTTGGATAACTCTTATGCTTTGACATCTTTTAGTTTTTCATTATTTGTCCTCATTTGGTTTTGGGCACAGACAGATTCTCTCTTTTTAAGACTTAAAACCCATGTAATCCAAAATGCTTTAATTTATCCTTAAGATCAAAGCATGAGGCAAACAAAAGTTGAAGGAAGTAGCCTCTACTTGTAGTCCAAAGAGCTACTATAGTCTTGATATTGCCTAATGCATGTGTTGGTACTATGTCAAATTTATTTAAGTATATCAGTAGAATATAAACTACAATAAATACAGGTCAACTGACATATTTTGATTTCTCTTTTTCAGAATAGCTTTAATAGACTAATGAAAAAAAAAAGCACCTGTGAAGTCAAAATGCTTATATTTTGACTCACATAACTTTTAATAGTTTCTTATTTTTGTCTGTTTCCTAAAGATTAAACCTGCATAGTTAAAAGAATCTTATTATTATGAAGGGGATTCTAAGATTTTTAAAGTCAATTTTGAGAATGAGAAAATTGAAGCACATTTTAAAACCATATTGAATGAAGGTGATACTGAAGGGAGAGCAAACTGGGTATAATGCATTTTCATATAATAATTTCAAAGAAAAATAAAATAGATATTAACATTTAGAACCTTATGTAAATCAGAAAAAAACCTGACTCTAAACTTTTAATAGGTTTCAAGTTTTATTCTTTGTAGTTAATACATTATACTCTGCTTTAAAGTTAATTCTCAGTAGCTCAGAGTAGTGATCAACTGAAATTTTGTTTCCTGTTACATTTTTTGCTGAGCAGATCTCAAGATAAAGTGGCAAAAAATTAGCAAATGAATGGATTCCATAAATGAAATCTGTTAGTGATTTCAGATTCAAGTGTAATGCTGCTAAGCATTATTTGACAAGGAAACCTTATATATTGTAAGCTCTGTTTATTTTATTTGCTTAGAAATTGCAATAAATTGCTTAGATATTTGCAAGAAATTGATTGTCATAATCCTGCACAGTTTTACATGAAGCACTGAACTTTTATGTGGGGCATTGACATTCCACTCTACATGTATTTTTCAATATGAATTCAAAAATCAGTAGGGGCTGAGGCAAGGAGGGAAGCAATTGGAGGAGTAACAGATATTCTGAAATACACATATTTTTAGAAGATGCATGAATGTGCACATAGTTTTTATAAATAATTTGGAATAAATATTAAACTACAATAATAAGAAGTGTAAACCAGATCAAAACCACGATATTCTATAAATTACTGAAACTGATCATAGATTCACTAGATGCTAATATTAATTTCAGTAATGGATTGGCAGTTTTAATGAATAAGAATTATTTGGACTGCAAAAGGTCAACTTAATTAAAAAAGAAAACAAACTAAATCTGAGAACAATTTGAGGAACCTGTACTGCTCTTCAGTAAAAAGGAGCTGGCTTTCAGTTTTAAAAGGTCAAATGCTGATCCCAGGCAATGCACAGACTTAAAATTGACTTTGAATCTCCTCTCTTTGGTACTGAAGATCAAGAGGTTATGCTTGAGTTATGTTTGCGTAGGATGTTATCTTCCACTTGCCTTTATCTAAGAGTTTCAAAGCCACAGAAGTTTGAATTCAGTGTTTAAAGTTTCTGTATCTTGCAGTCTAATCCATCCAGCTAAGAATTAGATGAGAATGTAATTTTAGCACATCCAGTCGTGCTATCTTACTGAAAACTTTGAAATAGACCAAGCAGTTGAATAAAGTGGAACTTGATTTAAAGTCTGATACACTGGTAGTTAGCAAATGGGGAATTTAATTGAGTTTTTGTTAAGATTTTGCTACAAAAGGCGCGGTTTGAAAAAGTTGGGAGTTTGTACTCTAGTACCCCGTTCCTCTGAAACTGAGACTTTGGAGACCACGGGAGGTCACAAAGGCCCTTTGAACAGATGCTACCGAGCCCAGACAAAAGAGGGGAAGCACAAAGTGCCTGCATCTCTGACAGAAGTTTGCTCTGCCCTTTCATCCCCTGACACACATCAGGCCACACCATGCTGTGTCTGCTCTGCGGCACGCCGCTGGGACATGTGAGTTTTGGAGGATTTAGGGACATGGTGCCGAGCACCCGGGCCAGGCAGGGGTGGCCAAGGGAGCACACATAGGAGGAGAAGCAGCACCTCACACAGGAGCTTGGGAAGGCTCATCAAGGAGGCTCTTGAAAGAGTTGTAACAGTAATGTTGGTTGGTCTTTTATTTTTCACTTTGGCTAAAACTTTCTTGTGTAATTTTTGAAGGCAGATGCCCAGGAAATAGATTCCTTCAATGTTTCAGAAGTAATCAGTTTGGGGTTTTTTATTCATCACGATCTGACATTTGTTAAAATTGGGTTCAGTTGAATGGAAGAGAATTTTTCATTATTTTAGCTGCAAATACATTTACACTTTTAATGAGTTTGAACCTGCAGACTGCCTGTTCAGATCTCTACCCAAGCGAATTTGAAGTAATTATGGAAAGAATGACAGAACAAAGGTTGTTTACCAGAATACTTCCAAGTACTTTCCTGAATACAAAACCACAAACTTTCTATTCTAAATAAAAATTGTTATAAAGTAACTATACTTTTTAATATTTTTCATACAATATCTTTACTAAGGTATTCTTTTTCTTCCATAACATACTAGCTGTAGGTGATTGTTTTCCTTTTCTTGAACACTCAGCATATTGAAGGCTGTGATTAGCTTCTAGTTGCAATTTAAAATTGGTTTAGGATGAAGAGAATATATGACAGTTATGTCAATAAATATATTTTTTTCTTTCCAGCACATAATTAGCTACATATTGAATTTTTCTGAATTTTCCTTTTTTTGACTGTTCAGATTTCTTATAATGAATCACCAGAAAAGAGTTACTGGCATAAATTCATGTTGTGTTTACAAATATTTTAGCTAAACTTCTTACTGTTTAGTATTTACATCTAAATATATTTTCTGAAGTTTGTGTGGTGTTTTAATTTTGTGTGTTAAAAGTGCCTTACCCTAATGAAGCATTTATCCATTCTTTAGAGAATGGATATCCATTCTTTAGAGAAAGAGAGAAAATTAAATTTTTTTGGTAAATATTTTCTCTTTACATTTTTGCTACCATTTTTGTGGCCTCTTATATTCTCAGTAGAAGGTACTAAACACTTTAATTCCTAATCTTAAAAATTCAATAAATACATAATTGACGGCTGAATGTTAAAAACTGAAAAGGCACCGAAATATTATTGGACTTACAGGTGGGAGTATGGGTCACAAGAGCAGCTCTGTCCTACTCCTATGATTGTATATTTTATTTCTATAGCTGACACCTCCCAAATACATCTGTCATCACTCGTGTGCAGTTACAAACTCTAAACATCTGATGTGTTTCACTATTTACGGGTTGCTATGGTATTGCTATCACATTGTTGACTGTGGAGAAAATACTTGAGCTGCAAGATTATAGGCTGTGAATGTTTATGTAGTAGTTAGCAAATATAATGAAGGATTAGTGATAGTGTGGGAAAAAAAAAATCTTTCCATGGTCTTTTGTGGAATACCATAAGAATTTGTTATTGATATAGTTTAATAATGGTAGGAAAACTAATCCCTAATCTATCAAGTACTATATATACAAAATGCAAAGAGGAAAAATAATTAGTTTAATGCTTAGTGTTAAAAATTGAATATTGATACATTTGCTTCCCAAAGTATAATGTATGTAAGATTCCTGTAAAAAGATGTGCATTCAGAGTAGTTGATGAAGGGACCCTATGAATTTAGAAATACAAACAGAAAAAAGAAAAAAAGAAAAGTTGCATATGAAATTCTGTGCTTCTCTGCTGTAGTTTGAGAATTTTCCATCAGTCAAAATGGATTATATTTCAGGGTTAATGAAATAAACCTTTTGCTAAAAGACAAGGAGATTAAAAGCCTTTTTGGAAACTTAGGTTGGTTTGTAAGGATAAGGTAGTAGTGCGTAACAGCTTGAGGACCTGTGCTGGATGGATCTGCTTGGCTCCATAGGGCCAGCTGCTGGAATTATATCTTATTCCTCATTCTTCAGCAGGTCATACTCCCAGCTTCTTTCTCTTCCTCTGTGTATATCCGAGTCGACTGGTGGGTCATGTTCCTTACTCCAGCTTCTTTAGGCTTGGATTTGAAAGCCCATACTCCCTAAGTCACAACTAACTGTTAATTTTTTATTGCCACCATGAATTTAAACACCTAGAAATTACGTGTGTCTGTTGTTCCAAAAGTAATTATGATGATAGAAATCAGTTTGTTCAAACAGTGTAATTAGTCATTGAGTTAAAACTTTTCATTCAATTAACTGGTTCAGCTAACACAGAACACTCTCTTTTAGTGTCTTGCACAATATGACATTTGTCTTGCAGGGTATTATTTATAATAGAAGTAACACTCTAGGTCAAGAGGAGATGCTAAAGTTAATTTTAAGGTGCACCTGCATGCCCTGTTAATTGCAATGAACCTTTAAATTCCTTTACTGCACGTTGTTCCTGATTAGAATAAAAAAGTAGATCTATGGAATTTTTTTTTCCTGAAATTTGAAACCCTTCTGTGCATGCACTCACACATGTATGAAATATGTATATCTATATATCTATACCTATAAAACATATCTGAAAGAATTCCTGGAAAGTCTTAGGTTAAAAACATCCTTATCCTGCTGTACAGCATTTAAATTAGTCATCAAAGTAAAAAAATTTTTCCTTCACGACTAGGAAAACTTTTAATGTTTTAAAAGTTACGGCTCAATTCATAAAGGTGATAAAACTGACAGTGTACTTAAGATGGAAAAGGAATCTTGCCAATTGCTATCTCTTCTAGGAGACAGGAAATATTTTTGATTTCTCATTCAAAATAATATGCAGCTCAGTAATTTTGCTCTCGGGTGTATTGAGTTGAACACTGTGCCTTTTCTGTGCCAGAATGAACGTATCTAAACTTGGATCTTTCTCAGGTTTATCCTCAGGGTACCATCACACAATGTGTCCACTGAGCTGTGCATTTCACAATGAGTAGAAGTGAGAGGAAACCAATAAATGGAAGCTGTTGCTGAGGATTGCTTGGATTCTGGGGTAGCTGGTCAGGTTGAGAGACAGAGGTTTTATTATGTGGTTTATGGTGAAACGGTGGATGCCTGATTCCCCGATTTCCATAACTGAACCATGCTGCCTCAGAAAGATTTGAAGTTGTGCTTCAGCTTTCAGGATTACAGGAAGTTAGTTTTTCTTCATTTTTATAGTTGCAGTGCTATGGATCTCTGCATAGATTAACATCTGACTCATTTTCACAGAAACAAATGTTTTGATTAGCTGGTTTTAGATGACCTATTTTGGCTTGAGAAGAGCATATGACCTCTCAAGTCATGAATATGAACACCTCTCAGTGAAGAGCAGTGTAATAAATGTGGTGCTGTAAAGTTGGTTGTTTTTTGCATGACCTGTGAAACCAAATGGTAAATCTGTGGTATGGCAAGGTCTAGAATTTCTGTCTGCATGACAGTACTCCATAAGAGATCCGGAGTTGTAATAAATAGATATATTAGTACAAGAATTATTCCTATATTTAGTAGCATCAGCAATTTTTTGTTGATATTGGTCACATTTCCAGAAATCCTGCAGTTCATGAAAACATTCATGCATGATTCCATTAGAAAATCTAAAACAAGATGAAGAAAGAAGGGCTGGAAATTCTTTTGCTATTTATGGTGGTAATTTTTTCATGTATTTTTTTTTGTATAAATGTTTATATGTGTGTATATATGGGTAAATCCATAATTTATACATAAGTGTAAATTGTTTTGGAGAATCTTACTGTTTTCACAGTAAATATAACCTCTTACTTTTTCATCTAAAGAACAATTTAGCACCAGTGGCTTGTGTTTGTTTAATCTGTAGGCAGATACTGCAGAGTAACTTGTTTCTAAGCTTATAAAAAACCAACAACAGAAAAATGTTAGGCTCATATGTCTAGTAAATATTAAAATATACTCTTTTAAGAACAAAAATAAATAAATCTGGTGATTTAGACTCCATTCTAGATCTAAACCAGGAACTTGATCTAGATCTATACTGAGATCCTGTTCAGAGCAGCACAAATTTGCCAAACATTTTGATTTCTATATAAATTAAAACCAGCATTTTCATGCTCCAAGTGTAGTTATGAATATTGACTTTCATGTGTTGAAAATACACTTTCTCTTTGGTAAAGAAGGCTGAGGGGAGATCTTCTCACTCTCTACAATCTCTGAAATAAGGTTATAGTGAGGTGAGGGTTGGTCCCTTCTCCCCAGGGACAAATGATAGGACAACACAGAATGTGGTCAAGTTGGGCCAAGGGAGGTTTATTTTGGATATTTTTAAAACCCATTCCTGAAGGCAGAGTAACTGAGGTTCTTGTTAGCAGTAGAACCATTTGGCCAGATTAGAGTGAAACAACACTCAGTGACCAAATATCTGCTTGTACATGGCAGGCTTATCTTAGAACAGTTTGATTGCAGCAGGAAGGAGGTTTGTCACCATTTTGGTTATGATCTATAGAAATGAAACAATATAGAAGTGTAAAGATATCACTTAAGAAAATTTATAAGGAAAAGAAAGAAAAAGAAAGGATAAGAGTAGATAGTGAAGAGGAAAGAGAGAAATTCCCATCAATGGATCATGAGACGAGATCTGATGTGATGATCTCAGTCGTGATCCATTGAGGGTGAGGGAAGCCTGCATAACGTAAAGTTCAATATGTTCAGGTGGGAATGAACTTTGTGCATAACAGAAAGTTGAATATGTTCAGGTGGGAATGTCCAGGTTCTTCCCCTGGGGAGGGGGCAGTTAAACACTCTCTGCTGCAACACTGTGGATCATGCACAGTCCTGTGGTGGAAGGCTCCAAAAATGAGTCTGAGGGCAGTTTGGGTATTTTTGATGATTTATGAAACCTTCTAAAACAGGACAGCTGCCTGTCATACCAGTGTAGTTGGCCAGTTATGCCTCATCCAAAGGGATGAATATCTTCAGGTCTTTGTGTGTGTATGAATGTCCCAATACTAGGTGAGCCAGTTGTGTATGGGATAAAATTGGTGTGATAAAAAATTGTCCTACCTTGGAGGATCTGCTTTTCATTGTTTAATTTTGATAAGTATTTAATCTTTGATCTTTCCATACAGGTAATTCTCAGTGTGTGAATAAGTTTGGTGGATAAATTACGGGTATTTTACACAAAATATATTTTTTCTCCCTGAGAAGGGCCCACTCCAAATGTTAATCCCAAGCATTCACATTCTACCAGTGCTCTTCCCTGCTGCGCTTGGAATTTTTGCCTGCTTCTCTTGATAACTTCAGAAGCTTTTGCACAAAAGTTCGTACCTCAGTATATTTTATACAGTCATAGTGAAAATGAGCAGATGAGTTGTAGATGGAGACAAATGAAGAGTAGACATCTAAAGTTAGGTGTCGTGAATCCCATCTTATTCCTGCTTAGCGACTGCAAACCTTACCTAATTTTGTGACTCTTAACACCAAACTATACGGCACAGTTACTGAAATATCTTGTGGTTTAATTTGCCCAAATGAATCTGTGTCAGTTTTTACAGGTTCCGTTTGATAACACTTGATGCTAGAATTCTTAGTTGTCGACACTGGGCTTCCCTGCTGTTACTTCAAACAGAGTTTTAGTCTGAATAATTAGCTGCTTTATTTCTGGTGTGCTTGTTTGCTACCTGCCATATGTAATTTTGAAGCTGAATTTAGTGGTGGTGTAAATTACACCTTGATCTTTTCTTTTAAAATACATTTAATACCATGTTAAAAAGGTGTCGGTGTTTGTCTGATATTTTTGATGTGAAGAAGTGTGTGGCCCACTTGTAAAAGCTATGAGTATAAATTCTAAGAATTATTTATCTGTCATCTTTCAATATGGATGAGCTCTTCAATATAAAAATAAATTTATAGAAATATTAATTTCACATTTTTATTACAGGATAGAGGAAGAAAAGAATATTTTATCAGAATTTCAAGAGGATTTGAACAAGTTGATTTTATGGTTAGAGGAAGCAGACAGCATTATTTGTATTCCCCTTGAAAAAGGGAATGAAGACCAGTTGAGAGACTGCCTGAGCAAAGTAAAGGTATTGTAAGCTTTATTCTTCATATTTTCTTACTTTATCAATTCTACATTGAAGAAAATTTAAAGCTATTTTCCAAAGTGGTTTCTGACATCAAACAAAGCATTCATATAACTTTTTTTAGACAAATCAAAGCTGGGAATTGCAAAACCCAGGTAAAAATATATATTGATCATCCTAAAACCAGACAGTAATGGAAAATCTACTGATGGAAAAATATCCTGAAACTAGGAAATTAATTGTTATCTTTTTCATCCTCATTTCTTAATTCAGAACATGACTGGTTTATATTATAGCATTTCTCTATAGGTGTCTTGTTAGCATTTAATAGCTTCTCATTTATTAAATGGTATTGAATATTTCACAAGAGGATCCAGAACTGCATGCATAATTATAAATGTCAACTCATTAAAATATCGCTGCAACACTTTCTAGACTAAACATCTAGGTGACTTATTTTAAAAAATACTTTTAAAAAAACCCCTCAGATTATTAAATATTTGTTTTTGAGGGCTGGAATATTTTCATGAATATGTTAGAGTTTGATACTGCTGATAAATATATTCAACATAAATTTCTCTGTTTAGTTTTTTGAAATCTGTTCAGTAGAATGATTATTTTTAATTACTTGTACAATAATAAATTAAACTGTAATTGGAAAGCACATATTACTTATAGAATATATGCCTAAAGGTTTTCCTTTCCTCCCTTGAGGATAAGGATGTAGTTAGCCTTTTTGTAAATCCAAGTTGAACAAATTCAGCTAGCGATGAATAAAGCATTAATGAAACTGAAGAAAACTTGAGGGTTTGTTCTATCCTTCTCAAAACAAAATTTTAAAAAAAACCCCAAAACTTAAAGGATTATTTAGTAAAAATCTGTCTTCAAGTTTCTTTTTTAAATAAAAATACGATAAATACTGTTTCAGGAAATGAGGACTCAACCATGTAATGTGTTTGTCCTGCTGTTTAACAGAAGATGCCATTGAGTTGGTCAGGGAGTTTGTGAGGCTCTGTTGTTGAGGATATCAGATCCAAGGCAAATAAATACTTTTAAGGGGTGTTACATGCTTCTTACAATTTGCAGAAATTATTAAGGGTTTAAAGACTAAATAGATTGTTTAGAACCAGGAAGGCTCCCCTCTTCACATACACAAATATGTTCTGTATAGTATTCCCAAGGGATATATAATTCAAAATTAAAAGTGTTAGCATTTCTTATTTGTATCTTGTTTTTACAGTCTCCCTTCTTTTTGGAGCTGCTCAAAAGGGAATACATCCTAACAGAGCAAATAATAAGGCATTACCTTGCAGCATGGCTCATTTCATACTTATCTGCTTTTGTTAATAATCAAGAACAAACAAGGAAAAACCCCAGAACAATAAAACCTTTGAAGCGACATTAACCTTACTTGATATATTAAGATACTTTGACAATATAAGTTTTCAGTAACAACATATGTGGTCGAGAAGTGGTACATTTTGATGCTGCCTTGCATTTCCTTTTGGGTTTGCTTTCAGTGTGTTTTTTTGTTTTGTTTTGTTTTGTTTGGTTCTTTTTTTGTTGGTTGGTTGGTTTTTTTGTTTTATTTTGGAGGGTTTTGTTTGTTTGGTTCGTTTTTTGTTTTGGTTTGTTTTTTTGGTTTGGTTGGGGGGGGTTATTTGTTTGTTTTGGTTTTGTTTGTTTTCAGTGAACAAACATGAACATTCTTAATTAAGAGGTTAAATGGGAGTGGAGAGCTTTTCACCACATACCATCTGGATGACTGTTCACAGCCTGGAACATATTGAAACACTTCCCAAAAATGCTTGCTCCATACCATATTACAAGATTAGTAAAATTGATATACATGAAGTATTGAGTGTCCAGGTCTGGAATTTATAATGTAATAGTGTAATATCCTGAGAAACCCTGTATTTTGTCACATAGAACTCTCTTTAGACTTGATTGACCAATACAGTCCCTTTTGGTGTTTTTTTTTAGCCTTCTACATTCAGAAAGCAACAGTTATTTTGTCTTGAATTGAGTTTATTCCTTTGGCTGATACACAAATCAATAAGGGTCAAGATAAGAGAGCTGAAAATCCTACCACAGTTCATCTTAACTGCTGTATTTGTCTGTTCCAGTTAAGAGCTGGAGAGCTGCTGCCCCACAAGGGAATACTGAAACGATTAAATGAAACTGGAGGAATAGCACTTGGAAGTGCATCACTGAACCCAGACAAAAAACATAAGCTGGAGACTACACTGAAGGAGGCTAACCATCGTTTGTTAAAGGTTAGACATATTACTGATATAACTGTGATATAAAATTTTAATCTGCGTGGATATTTGCATTATATATTTTCTGGTATGTGTAATTTTTCTTTGTATGAAGAGACAGTTGTGTGCATAATGAACCTGAGGAAGAAAAATGGGTACAATACACCGTTGTGAGAAACAGTGGTAGCAAACCAAGACCATTAGTGACTAGAGTGGTGATGTTGCATTCAAATATACTCCCTAAATTACAGCTCTTCTACTTAAGGGTGGAATGCACAGCATCATTTTTGTAGCCTGGTACTTCTGCTGGAACAGCAAATACTCCAGGCTTTGTGACTCAGCTGTGTGAGAGGTAAATGTTAGATTTTCTTTAGGGAAACACTTCCCAAATCTCTCCTGTTCCCAATCCCAAGGTGGACACTGCAACCGCTGTTTCACCTTCCACCATACTTCTTCCAACCTTGAGCATTCACTCCTGGTTTTTGTGTAGAAAAGCACCACATTTTGCTTTCTGGGATCTCCATACTGGTAAAAAGAAGGGAAGACTTTGTTCTGTTTCATTGCTGAAATAGTGGTTTGGTTTTTTTTTGTGTTGAAAACTGATGAAAATGAGTAGCAAATCTGGAAAAGAGAGGTAGATAATTTGAGTGTTTTCATGGTAGAAATGATAGAAAATATTATCCAGAGGACTACCACCCAAAGTATGGATTAGCCTGCTTGGAAACGATCAAGGTAGAATCAGTTGAAGGATTTCTGTAGAGTCTGATTGAGAAGTCAGAGTCAGGGACATTAACCTGTGGTATCTGTTTGTTAAAGTTACCAGGATGCTGGGGCAAAAAGAAATAATTCATTGTGTTTAGCTCTGGGGGAGAAAAAACTAAGAAAATAATCATCTGTACCTTACTGAAAAGGCAAGGTAGAGCTTCTGATCAAGAATAATATATTCTGGGTTTTTTGTTACCATTTCCATAACCACAGTTGAATTTTAAGCACAGACCTGAGAAATAAAAAGGAACTTGATGTGTTACTCTTACTACTTTCTTCCTAACAAGAGCAGTCTGGCAAAGTTCAGTATATTAGCTAATGACTCAGGCAAAAGTGGATAATAAATATTGATTATATTCACAAACTCCAGGTTGGACACATTATTTCAATGGTTGGACAGAAGTATCTTTTTTTCTATAAATGGGCTTCTGAAATCAATGTATATAGAAGAATTCAGAGCACTTCAAGATCAAAGTAGTGTTATCTACTGGCTGAAGGAAGCATGTACATAGCTGAATTTAGGGACCATGTTAATACCTAAGATGTGATTTTAAAAAGACAGCATTAGTTTTCATGAAAAAAAACTTTCCTTTTAGTCAGATTACATAAATACATTTTAAGAAAATCTGCAATTTGACACTGAATATAGCATTTTACTGATTAGTCATATACGTAAAAACTTGGAATTTTCATTTTCTGCTTGCTGATGCAAAAATGTTTCAGTTCTCTTGTCACAGTCAGAGCAACCATGAGTGTTGTTGAAAGTACTTAGGCTTGGGTAAAATACGAGAGACAAAAACTACTGTTTGATGAATCATTACAATTCAGTGAATTTTTATAATTTATGTCTTCTAGATCTAAAGTATCCAGCAAGATAATTATTCTTGAAATTTCTTACCTGAAAAATTTCATTTACTACTAAAAGAGACTAAATCAAGAAAAGTAATTTTCATTTGTGATCATTACTTAACCACATCCTTTTTATTTCTGTTATCTACCCATGGAGATGTAAAAAACTGAGATCTCATTGTCCCTTGGTCTCTGAATGTAAAGAATCTCAAAAATGCACTGGTTTGGTTTTTTTGTGGGTTTTTATGTTTTTTTTTTTTAATGAACAGAAATTGAATTTGAAAATTACAATACTCAAATCCATACACCTTCTCTGAAGGTGCTCCTTTTTTCAGGTTTTCTGTTTTCTCTGTGATTTTCCCAGATGTAGAAAACAAAACTAAACAAAAAGTTAGAAGCTTATTTTGGGGTTTGGTAAGATTTTCCCAATGATACTGAAGGGAAAATTAATTAATTTTTAATTTGCATTTTTTTGCTGTTATGATTTGTGTAGGAAACCTCAATTATTTTTTTCATTTTCTGCCCTGAAAATCTAGGAATTAAAACTCAAAACCATGGATAGCAACTCTGCAAGCCTGGCAGAGGAACTTAATGTTCTCTTCATTCAGCTGTAGTAAGTGCTGGAAAAACCCCACAGATATTTACTCTGAGCCAAAGCTCACAGGATGGTCACTTTTTATCTATAAGGCAAACTTCTTAGGCCACCTGAGGATGGTTCTGAAGTCAGTGCTTTTGATGAGGATATATTTTTTGTGTTCATCAAAGCACAGCAGACAAACATCATCACACAGAGATTTCTCTGGGGCTTTTCTGTCTCCCCACCCCTCTTAAAAATATCCTCTAATCTTTTGTTTCAAACTATATGGGGTTTTTTTGTGGCATCTCTGCTAGAAATGAACATGTAGCAATCTACTGTTTATGATTATCTCATTTTGCAGGATGATACTATTTTCAAGATATGAAACATACATGACAGTTACATAAATAATGTTAGATAGGGCCTTATCTGGTGTACACTAGAGTAATTCTGCTTACTTCAGAGAAGCTGGGAAAATTTATTCCAGCTGAGAATGTAGCCAAATACCTCCTAAAGTTATCACAAATTTTTATTTTGCCTTGATCTGCCAAGCTGGGGAATAAGGGACAACACCTGTGAGTCTTAACCTTCAAGGTGACATATTTGAAATAAGTCATGTTCAAACCTTCTTTACAGTCACAGAAACTGTTGCCCTACAGCAATAGAAATAACCTAGAAAAAAAAAATTAGTATGAAGGGAATTGCAGTCACATAAAAGCATCTTTTTAGCTTTTACTTCAGAATTGTCTTTGCTTTTGGGTGTTTATATCACGTGCTGATGACCTTGAGAGTAGATATGTGAAGAGTTTCTCTTCCTTTCGATAATAATAAATTTAACACCATATTTCTTTATGCAACTTGATTGAATAGGGCTCCTAATAGGCTATTACCCAATACAGTATAGTTTAAGCTAAGAATGAAGATTAAAGCCCACATTTGAAAGACATAACTTTTAAATTCTAGCCTAGTTTTACTTATTGTACACTCTTCAAAGCCAGTCTTTCTTGTAAAAATGAAATAGCAGTATCTTTGAGAAGTCTTAATATTATGAAAAATGAAGTGGTTTATGACCATTTTTATGCTTTCACATCAAGAATCTTTCATTTTTTTTCAAATCTTAAAGTATCTTCTGCTGTGATAGCCAAGTAAGGTAATCACCTAGTGCTTCAAAGCATACAAAAGGGTACTCGGCACTGGAGTTTGTGATGAATTCAGTTCTTGTCATATACCACCTGCCATGGCATGTAACAGATCTGTAATGGGTTTCTTACCTTTTACTGTGCAGTAAATGGATTGATAGATTAGGTCTGGGACCAGTGAACCATGGAATCAGAGGTTTGCTGGAAGGAGTTTATTACTCTTTAATATTATTCTTGGTCTGGTGTCAGCCAAGAGCGATGAGCTAAATTATCTGAAAGTAAGCTGGATGCCAAAATCAGCATTCTCCTCATTTATCCACCTTAGTCTTCACAACATCTACTGTATGTATTATGAAGGTTATTATAAGCACCTGATGGAGACATTTTGTTTTGCTGCCTTTTAATTTGTCTACTAGTATTAGTTCTAATTACTAGACACTGGAGAGACTATTTCACTGTTTATTGCCACAGCAAATCAATTTGTTGTGCTATATGGACAAGATAAAAATTAGAGTGAAGTGACATGGCTATAATTTGTGAACATTTTCTGTACCACCAGAACAGGCACAGGTTGTCTTAGCTTGGTTGATCAAGTGTAGAGAAAAACAGATGGGCCCAAAAGTGCAGAAATACAAAGTCATAACAAGGTTATAGTTCATGTATTATAACTTGCCTTGAGTAGAAATTATTCATAGATTACCTGCAATGACATAAAATTTCCAGCGTGTCAGTGCAACTTAATTTGAGCCCACAGTTGGAACTACTGCAATTGCTACTGTTGTTATTTGTGGTGTGGAGGGGAAAGTATGTTGGAAAATGAATGCTACAGTTTGATTTCTATTCTTTTATTTGAAATACAAATAGTATAACCGGCATTTTGGAGATCAGAAAATTGACATTTTCCTGAATTTACTTTCATTTAATGAGTGACCTGATTCCATTTAATATAATAAAGTCTTTTGTTATGCTAAATTACCTGTGACAATTTGTCATAGATGGCTAATTCAGTGTAGTCCATATTCGTGTTATCATCAGCCATACTGAAAAATGGCCTCACATATAGCAAAAAGAAATTTAATATAAATGTTCATTGGATAAACATGGGAATGTCCCCAGCTCTAAGAAACAAGTATATATGTGGGGTTTTTTTTAATTTGTGTATTGCTAGCAGCTAGTATTAATTAAAATTTTAAAAGCTAAGCAAAGAACAATATTTATGAAATACGGTTGAGTCATGCAGGGGTAAAAAGTATTAGCCAATGAGAACATAAAAGCATGATTAAATACATGTAGGTATGTATATATACAATATATATCATACTATCTTACTAACCATCTTAAAATTCTTTATTATTCTTGTTTGCCATACAAATCCAGAATATATTAATCATATATTTAAAAAGTTATGCCAAGTACTTTGAATGTAAGCAGTACGAATTTTCAATATGTATGTGCTGACAGCTAGGTTAAGGTAATACTGATGCAGCTGAATTACTAGATATCATATAAGTAACTTCAGGCAAATCTTTAAATCTTTTTTTACAACAATGTTCTGTGCATCTGAGAGAGATTTCACTTGTAATGAACAATGCTCAGATACTGCTGCACACCAATCAATGGCCATGGTTTGGTTTCCTAAAACTTCAGTTCCAAGACAGACCCTGTCGTTGTCTGTCAGGATTTTCATCCATCTCTATTAAGGAAGACTATAGGGGCCTAACATCAATGTTTTACTCTCTGCTGTTTACAAGATAAAGATTCTACTTTAATTATATAGACCTGTCTGTATAGCAACATGCCTGTGGGGGTGCTGGTGGATGGAAAGTTGGGTCTGAGCCAGCAGTGCCCTGGAGCCAGGAGGGCCAAGCGTGTCCTGGGGCACCAGGCCCAGCATGGCCAGCCGGGCAAGGGAGGGATTGTCCCCTCTGCTCTGGGCTGGGGCGGCCTCACTGCCAGGGCTGGGGCAGGTTTGGGTGCCACAGTACAAAAAAGACATGAAGTTGTTTGAGAGTGTCCAAAGGAGAGCGACAAAGGTGGTGAAGGGCCTTGAGGTGCTGCCGTTTGAGGATGGCTGAGGTGCCTTGGTCTGTTCAGCCTGGAGGAGACTGAGGAGAGACCTCACTGCAGGTCCAGCTTCCTCGTGAATCTTGATGGTGTCCTGTTGATCCGTTTCTTCTGGTCTTCTCAGTGGTAAGGGTCCCACAAAACAAAGGGTTCAATGGATTAATATATGCTCAGGCCAGGTGGGAATGCCCAGGTACCTCCCCCAGAGGAGAGGTCTGACACAGTCTCTCACAGCAGACTCTGGGTCTGTTCATCGCTTTGTCTCGTGTGCAGTCCTCTGGTTCAAGGCCTCAGGAATGACTGTGGGGGACACTTTGGGGGTCTTTGATGGTTTATGACACCTCCTCAGCTGCCTCTCTCATGCATGTCCTGTGTATATGGCCTTCTTGGGGTGGGGGCTTTTACAACTGAGCCAGTTTTTGTAAGGGAAGATGGAATCTTATCATGCACCCAAAAACTCATCCTCCCATCCAGGGCTGATTCTCAGCACAGCTGCTGAGTTTGGCTTTCTTTGTGGATACAGTCTTCTCCCTCCAGCCTTGTTTACGACTCCCTAGACCTGAGATAATTGTCCAATAGCATCACCTTTATCTTACCTGAAGCTCCCATCAGGTGGCTGAGCTCACAGTCCAGTTCCCATCAGGAAGAACATTCCTTTGGGCAGTGGGCTTTGGTGGTAGCAGTTTCTTCATACAATTTTGCCATAATGGGCAAAGTCCTAAGTTTAAGGCCTTAATGGCTGCCGTCCCTCACAGAACTGTGTGTAGCCTGAGGGATATTATATCGTATTTTTTTGTGGTAAACCAGGGAAAGGACATTTAGGAAATTTTATATTTATTTTAAAATAATTTTCCTGTCAGAATATCCTTCATTAAGAATTACTGAAAGAACTAGCCTCTAAAGCCTTTGTGGCTGCTTTCAGATTTCATGAACTGAGTATGAAAAAAAGATAAAGAAAAGAGACTCCTGGACTAGATTATTTAGCAGAGATTTAAGGTGGAGGGACTTGTGCTCAAAAATGTCCTTGACAAAGGAGAATTGCTGAGAGTGGAGAGAGGAATGAATGATAATTAGTTACAAGTATTACATATAAAAATATAGATATTCAGAAGACTGTGATATACATGATCATATTACCATGAAAGAGAAACAAAGCAAACTTTGGGGTGGGGGAATGTGTTTGTTTGCTTTTTAAAAATCTAGACAGCCAGATGAAGCAGAAAATTGTTTCAGGCATTGTTTTTTTGGACTGCTTTAGTTTTCTACATTGATGGGGAAAAAAAGATTTTTTAATAAAAACGAAAGTTGAAGATATTACAAGTATTCCATTGAGAAGTTTTTTTAAAAAAAGAGACCAAATAAACACATGCCAAGGTCAGGTCCTGGGAGCCTTGTAAGGAAACATGAAATGCTAGATACAAAGCAAAAAATATTCTTCTATATTTAGCAAATAAAATCTTCTACATATTTTTAGTCGCCTGCTTTAATCTTCCTCTAATAATACAGTCTTTACTCGAACTTTGTCAGAGACACTATGGCTTATAAATATTCATGAGTTTAAAAGAATTACATAGATTTTGTTTTAAAGTCAATATTGAGTTTGCTAATGCAAATGGCTCAGTTAATTAACTAAATGGCATCCTCAACTGAACTTATACGAAACTCTTTAACACACTGATTTTTTTTCATGAAGAAATGATGTATATAAATTAACTTGTCCCTCTTCCATTTTAAATCATTCTTTAGTACATGCTCTAGGGATGTAGATTTTGAGCAGATCAAGCTTTCTGAACAGTGGCTGTAAGAATTTCTCTTTCATGTAATCATCTTACAAGTGCTATGGAAGTGTCAGTTATGATTTATCAATAAGTCTGGATTGAAGTTTGCATTTAATAGTTGTTATGACTTCAGTTATTTCTTTATTATCCAAGTCCTCCCTTGGATGACATCAAACCTACTTTCAGACCAGTTATGCTCTTGGCTGATTGCAGTGTAGTCAGTCACTGTCTCTACTTTTCCTAATATTTGCATTTTTTTCAGAAAAGGAATGGTAAAGAAGAAGCTGCTGCTTGATTTACATTTAGTAAGTGAAGAAATTAGTACAGAAAGCTTCCTCAATTCTTCATACAGAATACTTCATTTTTCTCTATTCAGGCAATTCTGATTTTTTTTTTTTAAACCTGACACTGTCAGTTATGCTGTATTTGAAGCCCATTTTCATGAAGTGCGTTGTATAGCCAAGTGACCCTCCCAAGGGAGGGCATACAAAAATAATATTTTTGGAAATTTTCACAGATATTATCACAACATATTTTGATAATATTTATTGCAGCTTATTTTGTTATGCATAATGGGATAGCTAAATTTTAATCAACTCTCAGATTCCTCAAAATAAGATCCATTTATAAATGCTATCCTATTAGAGTTTGGTGAGGCACATAGCAAGAGAAAGGTGTACTTTAGTGTTGCAGGAAAAAACTGACATATTTTCACTGCTCTTAAAATGCTTGAATTTGGGATTTCTTTGCTCTCTACTTATCACTAAGAAAATTCTTCATATTCATTTTTGAAAAATTACTTCTTGGAGAGATGCATGTCCTCATCTATATTCTCAAACAGCTGGGTAATAACTGTATTGTTTTTTCTTTAGTCCCTTCAGGTAATCAGGGCAAGAGGTTGACTTGTGACAGAGAAGTGATGTTTGAAATCAGGCATCAGTCACTCGAAATATATGTACAAACAGTGATGCCTTATTAGTAATATAACTCATCAAGTTAATTCATTTGTAATAACATTTCTGACTTCTGCAAAATTATTCCCCGATATTCAATCTTTCTTATTTACTGTCTCTATCTAATTAGTTTTAGGTGTTTCATTTTGAGCATTGTTCTTGAGTTAAAAGATTGAACTGTAACTCCACAACCATTACTTTAATTGATACTGCTTTAATTGAATCTGCTTTCTGGATATTCATAAGAATTAAATAGAACAGGCAAACAGAATATGACTGTACCTCAGGTGACATTCTTTATAAAAATCCTTCCTCTCTTCATACCTGTTATCATAAGAACTGATATTCCTTTCCATCTGCAGAGCTTTATTTCTTCCCATAGCACATGCACACAATTGTGTGCAGACTGAAAAAATAACTATCTAAAGCTCAAGTGAGAAATTGGAGCAAGATCTAAACTGCCAAGATGAACATAGGTAAGGTTCTCCAAAGTAATCGGATTAGTAGGGATAGAATCAACATAGTGCTGTGCTGTTTAGGCTACTTCTGGGGGAAAATCATGCAAGACATCAGGTTCAGATGGAACAGAAGCAAGCAATGCAAGTAATTTTAGAATTCATAAGAAGAAATTAAAATACTTAGATGAAGACCTAGATTTTGAAAGTATACAATTATTCAAAATTCAGGTATCCTCATGTTTTGAGAGATACCTTTTTTGTGCTGGCAGGCTTTTGTGGATTTTTTTGTGTGTGTTTTAATGAAAAGAGCAAAATTTAGAATAAGTAGAATTTAATATGTGGAAAATGGTCTGATAGTTTCAGGTTAGAATAAAATTTAATATTGTGAAGACCAGTGTCAGTTGGTAAAATTAAGCTCTTCTACTATTTTACTATTTAAAGCTTAAATCTTTTCTATTATTCTGTCACTAAGCTTCTAATTAATCTTACTTAATTAGCACTTGAACTAAACTACAAAATTTTAGAAGTATCCCATGCTTCGAGATGAATGTTTTGTCATGTAACATTGAAATTATATAGTCCTTTGATGTTGAACTCAGATTTGCTGTCTTTGAAAGTATAATCCATATGTTTGATTTTCTACTTGCAAATTTATTTTGTGTCTTTGGTTGCAAACCAAGCTGTATTATCAATGTTGATCTGTTGTGAAATAAGGCAAAGTTGAAAATGCTTAATTTGTACTGAAAGGGATAACGCAGGTTTTTAGGAAGGTGTTCCAGCTGAAGTTAGCTTTCATTCAATTCCTTTTTTTTGTTTATTTGTGCCCTGTCTTGCTTGCCAGCCTGTAACCCTGGCTCGTCAGGCCTGTGTCAGTGCCAGGCAGACCCTGGGGAAGGCATTTCATGTTTGCCCTGTTTGCACTCTGCTGCAGGTGCTGCCTTATGGCCACTGCTCCTGTTCGGTGTCTGTCATGGGTTGACATTAGACAAAATGCCAATGCACCCATGAGGGTATATTTTACCTAATGAACGACTGTGAGATGTGGTCAGGAACAGAGCAGAGCAGGCCTAATACTTGAAACAGACAGACAATTTATTATGCTACATAACAATGGACAATAGAAAAGGAAAGAAAAACCCAACCACCCAAAAGCAGAAGAGAAAACCTCCCAAAAACACTGCTTCTCCTCCCCCCAATTTCCATTCCATACATGCTCACTCAGTTGACTCCAGCACATTACCTTCATCTACTTGCTTAATCCCTCAACAACCCTGGGTTCCTAATCCAAATCATCATCCTTTAAAATTCAGACAATCCACATTCCATCCAGGACGAGAGGAGTCTCTCTCGCACCACAGACCCCCCCCCCACAGGAAACACAGGTCCACCATCCCGTGTTCCCACGTCACCCATGGCACTGCCTCGAAGAGTCTGCCAGGGTGACACCCTCCTTTCCATGTCCAGCACTCTCACTGCCGTCCATGGACCTGCACTGCAACAGGGCTCTTTTTAAGGATGTTTTGGCCAAGTACCAAAAACCAGCCATCTTCTCATTTTGGGACTCAGGTCCCCCCCATTTACCCCTGGGGCCGGGGGCTCCAAGAAGCAGGCCAGAACGTCTCTGGGTTTGAGCCAAAAACATCCACCCAAACACAGTCTTATTTATAGTCAGGAGGGTCCAGGGTCCGTCTATGGCTATCATTATGCAAGAAAAGTCCAGCCTCATAAGCCACTCCTCTTCATTCTGGCAATCGAAGGGGCCTCTTTTCATCTCACATTACCCTCTCGGTCCCAGGCTGTCCTCTCTCTTCTAAAACCACCAACTATGAGAATTCAGCATCCAGGGATAACTCTCTTCTGCCTTAGAAAGAGTTAAAAGCTTTATCTCCCACCACCAAGGTCAGGCACAGGCGATCGCAGGCACTGCAGCTCTCACAAGCAGCTCCAACTCGGCACCTTCTCTCTGTGGGGGGAGGAGAGAGACGGGACCGGGGGGGGGAAAAAGGGGGGGGAACGGGATGGAACAGGGAGGGGGGGACGGAAGGCACCTCCAAAGTTCTCCCTCCACCCCTCCATTCTAGATGGAAGCTGGACCAGCTCCACTCCAGCTCCCTCTGTTCCCCACCCCAAGGCCCACCTTGCTCAGCCAGGCCCACCTTGCTCCCCTCCCCCACCCGGCCTAGCCAGGCCTGGGCAGGGGAGAGGAGAAGACGCTCCCTCTCCGAAGGCAGAGCAGGGAAAGAGAGTCCTGCTGGGAAATCCGGCTTTTAACCCCTCGTGTCCTCAGAGGCGTGTCCACCTCTTAGTGGCCAACAAAGGTGCCAATATTCAGACCTAAGGACTGATTGGTTTGACCACTACTTCCAAAAAAACTCACTTCCCTTCAAACCACGACAGTGTCACTGCTAGAAAACAACCTCAGCCATCCTTGGATTAAATTTAGCAGGCTTTCTTAAATAGGAGGGAAAGACATAAGATACCAAAGGGAGCAAAAGTAAGTAAACACTGGATAGTTACCCCAAGACAACAAGTCAATAAAAGGAGGATGGGGCCCAAAGCAAAGATGTAAAAGAGAGTATTGAAGTGGGACACTAGCTACTGCTCATTCATCCCTGGAGGCGTCCAAGAACTTGTGGGAACTCATTCAGAGAGCCCAGAAACAGCAGCTGTGGGACTGCTGTAGCTCCCACCAGCACTGGAATCCCACCTCAGGGGTGCAGCTCCTGCAGCTGTGAAGAACAAGCTGGAAGGACTGTGAGTAAAGCAGCAGGGAAGATTCTGGAGGGCCCCATCTCCACGTGTACTGCTCTTCCACAGAAAGCACATAAATCTGAGCAGGCAGTCATCATGTCCCTGTCCATTACTCCGTGGAGGTTTTCCAATTTATGCTTCTGGTGAGCTGCAGAATTAGCTCAGGAAACAAGCTGTCCCCCAAGAGACAGTCTGCAACAGTACCTTGGCTTGATAGGCAGACTTGTAATTACCTTAAACTCATCAGGCTCTAATTTGATTAGCCAGCTTGACAGCTTTATGCCAGAGCTTACAATAAAACCCAAACAAACCACAATGAGCTAGCAAATGAAATCCCTGATAACCAGAATCTAGGGCTCTGATTCCCACACATTGGCATGTGACACATTACTTGGATTTTACAAGGAATTGCCTTGTTAAATGCTTATCTGTAGCCCTAACCTGAGTTGGTGAAAGTTCTTTATTTATTTACTGTTGTTCTTTTTTATCTCTGTGGTAAATTTAGATGATATTGCCATACATAATTAACTGATTCATATTTATATAGATTATTTTTATATTAAAAATATTACAAGCCTATATTTGTGCTGTAACTTTAGAGCAGGAGACAATTTGTAAGGAGAGGTTGCATTTACTTGAAATACCTCTCATCATAGGTGAGATAAATAAATGTTTTGAAAACAGTGGTTGAAGTACAGCCTGTCAACAAAACTTAATCATTCATCTTCTGTTGTGCTGGATGGAATATGCATTAGTATATAATTGGTTAGTTCCCCCTTTCTCTTCCTCTCCCCAAAACCTCTATAAATTTTTCTTTCTCTCTCCTGTGTTACACCCAAAATACTCTATTAATGTTGATTTGAAGTAGATTAATTTAAATTTCACATCTTTGAAAGTCAGCTTTGATTTTTATCTGCCTATGACTACCTATTTGCTTTCAGTTGTATTTCTGTGGAACTTATTTACATTAATATTAAAGCTTGTAAACATTAGAGATTAACATTCAAAAGTTGTAAGAAAGATGAAACCGATCTTGTATGAAATTAGGCCAAGGTCTGCATAAATTTTGAGTTAGCACATAAGGGAAATGAATGCATTTTTAATTGTTTCCTTTCTTTTCTGGGGCCATTCTGGAAAAGCAGATATTTTATTATATTTAAAAGATTAGGAAGATAGTACAAGTAATTTGCTTCATGGATCAGTCTTTATTAAATAGGATGTTATGAGGTGGCTATAACAAACAAAGGAGTCAATGTAATATATGGCAAATGATTTTCTTGAATTACAATTAGCCCTTACATACAGTTTAAACAATCACATGTAGGGATTATGTGGAGGGATTATTTTAGAACCTACAAATCAACGTGCTCACACCAAATTTTTAAAGGAACTTACATGTCATGTGACAATTGTGCCCCTTGCATTCTCCCAGCAGGTGGTGGTTTGGTTTTAGTATCACTCATTGCTTACATGACTCTGAGTTTGGATTTATTGTCTTCTGAAAACTCTTGTCATTAGGGATTGGAAATACAGAGCACTAATACCTCTGTAGCCAGGCAATATGATAGTAATGCTGCTATTAATGCAGCATAACTTTACAGGGAATGTATTTTACATCGTATGTCTCAGAAATCTCATGTTATGCCACTTTTAAGAAGGTCTCTTTGGTAAAAAATATGCTTAAAAAATGAACATTTGGAAACCTTACTTTTCATGATATGGAAAACTAACCATGTTTCTTGTCTGATTTTACTGATGAACTGCTGTTGTTCTGTATCTGCCCAAGCCCTGTGGTGTTTTTTTTTGGTTTGGTTTGGTTAGGTTTGGTTAGGTTTGGGTTTTTTTGGGTTTTTGGGTTGTTTTTTTTTTTTGTAAAGTACAGATGATTTCTCCCCTAGTGTCTGTTTGCAGTGTTGCCCATTGTGTAGCATTGTGACACCTCACCTCTCCAGCTATACCAAACAGTCTGGGAAGGACAGCATGGAGCTTTGTGTTGGCTTATTTATTGCCAGCCTGTTCCTACAGTTCCTCCAAGTGCTTCAGAGCTGGATTTGAACTGTGCCATTCACTGATTCCTAATTTCTAATATTGTTGGCATAGAAGAATGTGCTTAGTTAAAAATCTGACTGCTTTGAATGCAAATCAGAGACCCAAGTTGCCTGATCTGAATAGATGATACATTTCTTCATTATTTTTCTCCTCTCTGTGCATCTGCTTATGCATGTATGGGTCCAATTGGCAACTCTAAACACCTTATAGGAAAACACATGTTTATAAATATCTGCATTCAAGATGTCCAGAAAGGTTAGCTAGAATTGAAGGGATCCGTTTCATGTTTTCAATTCTTTTCCTGATTAAAAATTGAGCTTTAAAACAATTTAGCATACTGAGATAAGTTATTTGTTTGTTTGTTTTGTTTTTTGGGTTTTGTTTGTTCGTTTGTTGTGGGCTTTTTTACTAAAAACACTGAATAGCTTGATGGTAAGGTTTGATTTTTTTTTCTTTAGATTTTATTTTAGGTTTCTGTATGTGTGTTTTGCTTTTTTGCTGTTTTTTTTTTTTAGGACAGAATGTGTTTCAACTGAATTTCAAGATATCTGCCATAATAATTTGATTGATGAGTCTACTCTCTCTTTCTTTTCAAGTATATAAAACTTGTATTTTAACATTTTATATAAAATACATGTGTAGCATTAAATTGTTTGGTAGTTTGTTTTTGTTTCTTTTTTTCACTAAAACGATGTCTTCTGATATTTCTTCAGGTATCCAGAGAACTTCCAGAAAAACAAAAAGAAATAGAGATTCTGCTAAAGGATTTTGTTGAACTTGATCAACAACTAAATCAGGTGATATTGTGGGTAACGCCTGTCAAGAACCAACTAGAGCTTTACAACAAAGTGGGTCAGCCAGGAGCCTTTGACATTAAGGTAAATTTTCCTCCGTTTTAAAAAAGCATTGGAGCACTTAGTGGTCAAGAATTCAGTTGCAGCATCAGCTGTATAGTGTTTATTAATGATGTAACTTTAAGGCAGAAGTCAGCAATAGTCCCCAGAAGTTCAAAGCTGTGTGAATTAAGGAAACCTTTTATTCTTTTCTGTTGAATGGTTTCTAGTGAGAGGGCAGATTAGAACTAATGGTTCCAAGATGGTATATAAGCATAACCTATTATTTTTGCCATATTATATACATAAAACAATACCCTTATGAATCAAATTTTAATAGAAAGTGAACTAAAATTCATAATAACAGTATTGAACCATTAAAGCTATTTCATTAAAGCTATTATGACTACATGAAAATCAGAATATTTAGGATCATAATGCTATTCTGATATTGCAAGGAAATATATTTAACTGAACAGGTAACACTCCAGAATCAATAAAGGAGGTTATCTAATAAGCATGAAAAGAATATTTGCAATGTGATCTTTGATATATATTTAAGTATAAAAAAGACGCCTTTATGTGGGTTGACTGAGACCAGAGAAATTAAGGCTGAAAAATACTGTCTAAAATCAACTGGTCTGCAGGGTGTATACTTAGACCTTTTGGTCTTGCCTTTTATCTATGCATATATAATAAATAAACTGAGAAATAAACTTCAAATAAACTGTGAAAATATTTAAAGTACAACAGATAATCAAAATCTCTGATGTTATAATGTATAGTAGCTTAGCATCTTGTTCACATAGGTGAAGATTAAACAGAAGACATTGAGTTTTGTTTTGTATCAATGTGATGGTGCAATTTATAGTGGAAAATTATAAAAATACAAATATTGAAAATTTTTCTTGATTTTCATGAAATGGAATAATACATGTTTGGTTTTGCAGAGCATGTTTATTAGGTTTAGTTTAACTTAGTTTCTGCTAAGGAACTGGTTTAATGCCCAAAAACTTTTTATCCATACAATTGTGTTATATAAAAGACTGAAACTCAAGTCCTGTTGCAGTCCTGTAATTGACAGAATGAGTTCAGCAATGGCATTCATTCCCTTTCTAAAAGATAAAATTAGTGTGCTTTTTGCAAATGTCATTGTATGTACTGAATGACTGATGGGATTTTGCTTTCAAGAAAACTATGGGTCCTTATCTCCTGTAGTTTAACAAAAATTTTTTAGGCCGTTCATATATTTTCCTATTTTGTTCCTTTATTTCTAGAATGATTCTACCACTGAATTTTATATAAAATGAAAATAGTGCTAAATTTCTACAAATTATAGGACTATTGTTTTCCATATTTATTGTGAGTGAAATGTTCTGCTTGGCTCTTCCATCTTGTGGTGATGTGACAAGAATATTTCTGAAAAATGGTTGAAGGAACAGAAAAAAAAATTAAAAAATTAAAAATCTGTAGTCCTGAAATAGAGGGAGGAAATCATGTATGCCCTGAGAGGTGGGGGAACAATGAAGAGCTCCAAAGAAACTCAAATACCCTTTTTCTCTGTGAAAGATGACCATATTTCTAACACAGATAAATTTAGATCCCTTTCCTGTAAAAGCTGACCAGTATTGGTTGTAGATCACTTAGTTGTGATTATAAGGAATTTAAGGATTATAAGGACTATAATCATATGAAGTGTATTTGCTGCTTATCTGCATGTTATCTATGTGGACTGCTTTTAAAAGACAGATTTAACTTCTTTAGAATGTTGAATTAGGTTTATCCAGACTGCGGGGGGTTTTATGACAGAGAGACACTTGGTTTAAGATTCTTTATTATCTCTGAAGGCAGACTATATCCTCAGAACCTTTTTTTAAAATTAAGCAGAGTAATACCATTAATAACTACAAAACACATTACCAATGAGTAGATGTAATAGGAAAGCAGACTATTCTTGACAGTATTCAATTTTACACTCAACTTCAAACCTTCAGACCCATGATAACATGCTGCCTGTCCTACACTGGGTCAAGCCTGGACATACAAACCCTCTCAAATCATTGTTGAAATGTTTCTATGTATTTTTAAATTTCTATTCTAATTGCAATTTAAATTAATTAAAATTGCTGTGGTTAATTTGTAGCTTTAAAAAAGTAAGGATGTGTATCCTACCTATGGAAATGATGTGTCTTTTGCTCTGGTATTCCCAGAAGCTGTACAAATATTCAACATTTATTTTGCAACCATTTTAATGCCTCCACCAATATCCAAAGAAGACTGAAGTATATCCTATAGGATTTCATAACTCATTTTCTCAGAAACAGGAGTGACCTAGTAGAATGAAAAGCACAGTGATAATATTCTTAGAAAAGAGACTGGATGCAAAATTTTACAAATAATCTTTTTGGACATTCTAAAGGCTTGAAAGCTATGAAGAAGGAGTTTAAAACTGACCATCACACTTGTAAATATAGCACTGGAGTGAAAAAGACCAGGTTTATGTAAGTCCTCAGGAAAACCAGACTATTTTGATTATAGGATTTGATGTAATGTCTTCCAAATTTTAATTTTAATCTCATTTGAGACATTGTCTTTTATGAAATTTCTGTCAATGTTCTTCATACTCTTACTAAACCTGCAAAGTAAAGTTCTCCTTTCTCCCCAGCCATTAAGTGATCTCCTGACTCCTTGGTTTTCTAAGTTGTTTTTTTCAGGAAAAGAGTTCCAAAATTAACATGAGTAGCTATAAACTTTGTATATTGTAAGGATATTGATTTCTGAAAGCCACAAAATATAGTGTTAAAAAATTTTCTGACCTCAGAAGCAGGTTGAAATAAATGATAAGAACATGTGGGGTTAGATAAGTAGAAGAGAAGGTACGAATGTGGGTATGTGTTTATTTTAAATGGATGGCTGGGGTGTCTTTAGCTAGTTAGCCCTATTAGATTGAAGTAATATGCCTATTTTAAAGCAAGTTTCTTGCATTTTTACTTTTATTTAGCAAATTTTATTTGCAGAAATTTGTGCTAGCTGAAATTTAAACTTGATGCACAAACTAAAGTGCATCTAAAATAGCAATTATCAATATTCTAGAAGAATTTTCAAAAGATAGTGATTTCTTTCTCTCTACACCATAGCAACCTTTGCTTCTGACACGCAACTATAGTCTGATAACTATCATTGCATTTTCTTCCCTTAATCAAGGGGTATAATAAATGCAGGTTCTTAAAAGATAATACAGATAATCTGATTTAAGCTTTTAAATAATATTGATCTATATAATACATGCATATAAAAAGGAGAATATCTGTGAATTTCACTTTTGCAACTCGCACTGATAAGTTTCCATTTCTGTGAATTAATACCAGTTTAAAACTTGCTCATCCTTTTTTTACATCTGCAAAAATATGCAATTAAAAAGATATGAGATGTCCCTTAAATTTTCTAAGGAGAAAAATTAAATAAGATCTCCAGCAGTGTTAACCTTTAATGGTGGCACAAAAGTAATTCTGTAAGTAAAAAAGATGCAACCAAAGGCGAAATTATTGCATGCTGTTACAGAGAACTTCACAAAGTAAGACTTTGAAGACACAATACATAATTGGCCTTGGTGACAGGTAGAGCAATTAAAATCCCTCCTATAGCTCTTAAAACTACATCTCTGTTAGTAATTATGAAGTGCCCAGGACCATTTTTTTGGCCTAGAGGTTACCTGGTGCAGCACAGGTTGGGATTTCAGCAACAATCCCAACTCCCCCAGGAACACAGTTGCATCCAAAGTGCTTGTGCTGCATCTGTGGCTGATGCTAATCTCTGACCATGCCTGAGCTCTGCCTTAGACCTCACAGTTTGTCCCATGTTGGAAGGAAAGCTCACAATTTAATGGTATAGGTAATTATGCTGAATAACTTAAGCATATGCCCTCTCCCTTTTTAGTTCATTACTTCTGTCACCACTTAAAAAATCAGGGAAGGATGAAAATTAGTTATACGAAAATAAGAGTTGTTAAGATCCAACTACTGAGAGATGTCCCTACCTTAATTAAGGTGTGAACATGATCATATGCTGAAGTCAATAATACAGATTTTATTTGACTGTAAGATGTCAGGTAGAGAGATAGAATGAAATAGAGAAGAGAGGGCAGGGGGAAAGAGAGAGAGAGAGGATGAGACAGAGACAGGTTAAGCAGAAGATAGGCACCACCCATAGATCCAGTAAACCTGTTGGTCTTCCTTCACCCAGGGCACCTCGATGGTGGGGGCCCCCAAGTTCATTTAAAACTTTTCACTGTTTAAAGACTCTTGCAACCAAATGGATTAATGTTCATTGGCTAAATAATTCATGGTTCCAGGTGCTTCATACCTGTTGTTTCCTGAACTTGAATCCTAAGTTTAGTGCAAATGTACATAGAGGGGTAGGCTCTTTCCTACTTCACAGTAATGCAATTAGAAAACAGAATAGAAAATCTGGACATAAAGAGATTGGACAAGTCCAGCACATTCCTTGGTCACTTATGTGGAGTAAGACCTTGTGGTGACCAAGGAACATACCAGGTGACCTTGTAGTCCTACAATCCCTGGAACATTCTTTATTATTTGAGATTTTGGGCAGCATCTCAGCTTCTGAAGTATGTACAAATGTCAGTTTAAAAAGCAGCAAAAAATGTTAAGAAAAATGTGAACACTATCAAATTGTGGAAACAACCTTTTTAGATATTCAGTCCCAGAAAGAATATTGTACTTTGCAACAGCATTTACTACAAATTACACTCCCTGCTGATTTTTTTTTTTCCTTTCAGCTCATTCTGCTATCATAATTCTACACTTACTTCAAAAAATTAAAGTATGGCTCGGTAAACCCTAATATATTTTATGCCATTATGATTTGTCTTTGTAATTTTCTTGGCTACAATTTAGAGGCTGTAGTGCCACTATTAGGACCCACATCCTCAGTTAAGCATGATAATTTTTAGCAGTGGTGTTAAAAATCACACTTGAGCTTTAATAACTCATTTCTCAATGCATAAGAAGTGTATGTACTGAGTAAGAGTAGAGAAAGGATTTTTCATTCTCAGGATCTAGAAAGCCTCTGTAGATAAGGTGCAAACCTCTGAAGGGTTTGCTTCACTCATTACTTTCATTCTTAGTTATAGTCTTCTTCTGTAAACTGTCAAATATATATTTTTTAGAGTTTAAGAAACTATACAAATAAATGAACGTTGAAATGCGTATTTGCAGGCTACAAATTTAAAGTATCAGGATAGATCTTGGTTCTTTGTGTTGAATATTTTTTTACCACATTGATGAGATAATTTCCAATAACAGTGTAATATGTAGACTGGATCTGTGAAACACTCATGTGTATTCATTGGGAAGGCATAAAATCTACATCTATAAGAAAGTCTTGACTCTTCTGCTACTTGTGAACACTGGAACACTTCCAGGTTTGCAGTATACCAGCTTCTCATGCATGTAGAATATATTTCATGTTGTGTCTTTTACAGCTCTGGTTTCCCAAGCTTGACAGTATGACTCTGCCTGGGTTCATTCTTTGACCTGGGTTTACCCCCATTCTGATAGCTATTTTGCATGATTTAGTATTCATACTTCACAAACTTAGATGGTATCATCATGTATTTCCAATTTTACAAAATGGTGCCAAGGAAATAGTACAACAGTTGTTTACGTTATAGCGTGGAAAAAGATTGAAGTACTTAACAGAGCAGCTCTGTTTATGATACAGCTTCTGTCAGCACTGGTGTCTGAGCTGTGGATGCAGCCATGGCAGGAGAACCTTTCACCAATGACATGATGAAATCCAGCTCTTACTATGTGATTGTTTTTTACATGCTGGTACTTTTTTTCAATCAGTAACTTCTCTCAGTACTACTGACTACTAGTACTAGTAGTGATGCCCTGTTTTCAATTCGTGTTGATCAACTTTATTTTTCATAGCCATATTTCTTCCTCTGTCAAAAATCCACAGCTAAAGATGTGTATTTTTTAACTCCTACACGTTCAAATGTCATTTTGGTTTAGCTGGTTGTATTGCCACAATCCTTATTCATTTAAGTAAACCTGAATGTTAGGAAGTGATGGCTGATTTTCAACTCTTAATGCAACCATCTCCTCTCAGTGTAAAAATGAGGCCCTGCAGGCTAGCATGGGTGATATGAAATACTGTCTGTCAGTGAAGGAATTTTGACATGAGAATTTTTTATTTAGCATTTTCAGATCTGCCTGGTTCCTGACCCAAACAACACTATGTCCAATTTTGCCTTTCTTGGCCTCTCTAAGAGTAGCCTTGCTTCTTTCAAGTCCGTGGCAATTTCACAGTATTTTGATATACATTTCCCGGGGTACTTTGGAAGTAATCTGGGCTGGAAATGTATGGGATATCCATCTAACAGCAGGAGATAGTAGATTTAACAGCAGAGAAAGCTGTGCAGCAATTACTGAGGTGTGGACATCCATGAACTTTGAAGAGGATGGTCTCCACCTTCCCTTTTAATCTAGGCATCACTGATAAACATTTTGCCAGGTATTCTTTTTTTTTTTGCAAAAAATATTAATATTAAAAAGAGCCTCCAAAACAAGCACACAAATAATGTTGGGCTATGAAAATATTATATAAAACACTTATACAGAAACAGTTACAACTCTTGCATGCGGTATGGCAACCCTGCAGCTGACTTTGAAAAATCAACAATATGTTGCCTCTGAGATATGCATAGAATTAGTATTGTTGGTTCAGTGTAAAGTCAGAAGATGCTATTCTAGTCATCCAGTCAGATCTACTCTATAAAGTCATCCTTTCAGTTTTCTGACTTATTTTCTGCTTGAACTGCAACACAACTCTCTCAAAAATAATAATTAAAAAATCCCAGATGAAACCAAACCGACCAAGACCAGTTTCTAATTTCCACATATGAACAGTCATCCACATCTCCTGGTAAATTACTGCAATGGTTGAGTTAAAAACCTTCACATTTTTCCTCAGCTGAGTTTATTCAACTCCATCTTTCTGTCACTGCTTTGTTTGCCAAACTAGAGAGTGGTCCGATACAGTATTAATAGACAGTAATTAAGTTCTTTCCTAAACCCTGTTTGTTCACCATCAGTGCTGTTGTTCTAATTCAGACAAGAAAGCAAATATGGATTATCTAATTAGTATTGGTTCAAAAAGCAATTACTGTAGTGGTCAAAGCAATTATTTTTTTGGTCCTGATAATAATGTGGTTATCTTTAATCACAATCTTTTTTTGGCTAAGTCAGATAATCAGAGTCTAAGTAGGTGGCAAATGCTGCTATAATGAAAGTTATAGTTGCTTCTGCATTAGCTCCTTAATGGAACCTTAAAGGACATACATGAGCACTTAGAAATGTGTTTATTCTGATCCAGTCATCCAGATTTAATACACTTAAACCTTTTACGGATACGTTATTCTGAACATGTGGATGTAGACCTATACTTTACACTTTGAAACAGCTTTGCCTACGGCATCAACAATCCATGGAGCTCCAAAGTTATGGCTCAAAGAAGTTGTGCAAATACTGACCTTTATATCATCCTACTGCTGAGATTTGTTTACTTCAGTTGCAAGAAAAAAAGGGGAATATTGGAAGTGATGCTGCTGTAGTTGACAGCTTAAGAAAATACCTTCAGAAAATCTAACCAACTTTTTTTCTTGATTTATCCCAGTTTTCTCTTCCTCTTAATATTTATTTCCTTCTAGTCCTGTTCAATCCCAATTCTGTGTATGACAGTAGCCCAAGTCATTGGGAGCTTTGATTAGAGATTCCCAGATGTCTTGCCTACAGGAACAACCTAGAAAGCTTCAAAGCATGGTTAAATTCATGCTGGTTTTGGAAGAACAGAGTGAGAATAATAGGGTTTTCTTAAGTATATAAAAATCAAAATGACTAGATAAGGCAGACAAGAAGTAAAAGCTTTCTTATTACAACCCACTGCAACTGTGACTAAGATAAAATTAACATTTTGCAATCTGTTACAGTCAGATTGCACTTTTTAAATGTAGTCTGTGTAACATTTGTGGTGTGCTAAGGCTTTAGAAAAATACTTTAAGTGGGAGTCATAAGCTTTTTTTTAGAGACAAAAAAATCCCAGCTTCTCTCTAATATGTACATAGTAAAGCTGTTATTGTGATGAAGTCAACAAGCCACTATTAGCCAAAAACAATTTTAGAACCCCAAATTTGTAAAGAATGAAAGCTATATTGTCCAGTAAGATAAGAAAAGCTTACAAATAGGCTAATGCTTACATGGTTCTAGTTGCTCATAAATTTTAGCTGTTAATGTGGGTTTTTTACTGCAGTATGTAATGTTTGAAATCCAAAGGTCAGTATTTTTGTAAAGTCAAACAGTCTAAGTCTTCTTAAAAGTTTAAATTCTTCAGCCTTGCTTAATTAGCATAATAAAACCTCATTGTTTTCTTCTGATCTCCAGTTCTGCAGTCCAGAAACACCTTAGTAAACCTAGAAAAGAAGTATCTGACAGCTTTTATTACTGATAGCAATCTTCATTTAATAACATTTTAAATTATTTTTTCCTTCTAAAACATTCTAAGTTTCTGAGGCAGTGAGATTTTATTTACTGAATTCCTATTTCAAATACAAAATTTTGAAAGAACAGAAGTGCTGCAGAAGGTAATCAGTAATTTTTTAGTGATAAGTAATTTTTTAGTGTTTAAAAGAACATGCTCTAATCTTACCAAGGATTTGTGTACTTTCATTTTGAGGTTTGACTAGTGATAATCAAGCAAACAAAGCATGAATTTTATATTCTATATATCTTAAATGCTGTTTCACCATCTTAGTTATCTATTATATTCTTAAAATCAATACTTTTTGATTGTAGAATTAATCTTGAATTAGTGGAAAAAGTTCATTGATTAGTGTGGGTCAAAGTGTGAGTAAAACAGAAGCTCCTTTTTTTTTTTTTTTTTTTTTTTTTTTTTTTTTTTTTTCTCTTGGTCAATGGCAGCAAATGTAAAAAGTACACACAACACTTCCTATAAGGAAATGAAAATACATATATTTACCCAACCTTATTCCATATTCCTCTCTGTCTGGTTGAACAAGCTGCACAGTGTAGTAAAGGCATACATCAAGTAAATAGTGTTTAGGGTTTATTCTTTTGCATTTCTGGACTTTATTTTAATAATATGTATATTACCATTGCATGCATTTACATGAGGTTTATTTACATTTAATACTTTCAGAAATTCTTTACCACTGCAATGATTTACTCCTTTTAGGAGGAAATGGCCTGGGATGCTCAGCTTGATTCCAGTTCCCCTGGTGTTAAAAGAGGAACTGGAGCTGCTCTATTCCAACCTGAAGGGACAACCCCATCCTTCATGTTCTCCTAATGTCTGCAGCTGGTGCCCCTTACCTCTGCAGGAGAGCTCAGGATGTGTGGGGTGGAAGGAAGGATGTGGGCAGAGGGCACAGAGGAGGGGAGGGAGGTAGTACTGCCTGCTCCTCCTCCTCCTACCTGTTAAAAGCTTAGGAGTCATCATACCTCCTCCTAACCATAGGAAGAGGTTAAAGCTGCACTTTCTGGGCATTCATTCTGGTCTTTATTTCAGCACTGCCATTTCCTCTGGAAAACAGTTTTCCGGGTTGATTGTGGCAGATTTATGTTATTATAGATGATGAGGACATGGAAAGGATGGACAGAAATGCAAGTCCTATTTAAGGAATGGATGAAGAAATGACACTTGTGGATAGGAAGCGAGTTGGCAGAATGCAGAAATTCATGTTTCTACTGCTAGCTCACTGAAAACCCTGCTGACCCTTTCAAATAATATTCTCCAGACTATATAACAAACCACTTTATATTTTCCAGGCATCTTTGACTCCAAATGCTCTTGCAATCTCATAGGCTCTTTCTCCCTACTTACTAAGTTTCCCAATTTTTTTCCCTTTACTCCCTCCTTAACTCTGGGTCATCACTCACTCCTCCTGTACTCCACTACTTCTGAGTCCTTTTCCAAGGCTTATACAGCCTTGATTTTTCCTTATACTGCTTCAAACTCTCTCTGCGTGTAGAATTTATATCTGTTTACTCTCTGTGGTGGTCACTTATTGTATTTTTTAAATAGTATATTAAGTTTATTTCTGGAAGATAAAAACTGACCATCCTTAACAAAAAAACCCAAAAAAAAAACCCCCAAAAAACCACAAAAAAAGAACCCTCTTTATTTTTAAAAATCTAACATGTGTTATAGCATTATATATACAGGGATTTTGTCCTTGGTAACTCTGAATGACAATAAGAGGGCTGTCAACTCTTGTCAATCACTTCATTATATACTTGACAACCTTAAGTCAGAACAGAAGAGTGGAGCACGGCTGAGGAGTAGCAAGCTTAATTCTAGATAAATAAAAGAAAATTACCCCACAGGAGAGAATAAAAATGCCAAATGGACATTGCTGTATTTTTCAGCCATCAGCCATCATTTGTCAGTTTTTTCTTGACAATCTAGGCCCAGATAAGTCAGATTTTAACACTTTAATGATTCTTTTACCTTTTCATTTTTCTAACATACTTTTAAAGGAATGGTTTTATATACATTATACACATTAAGAGGAGTAACTCTAAACTATGTATCAATAGTCTTATATACATTAAGAGGTAGCATAGTTTGTCAATAAGAGCACATTAGGAATATGTACCTCAGAGATCTGTCTCATATTCTGGCATCAATGCCTGATTTGGCAAAAGGCTGATCTGGGAAATCTTCTGATGATGAAATTTAAACTATCTTGATATTCTGTGCCTCAATCAGTTATGGCTCTTCCCTGAAACTTTCTTATGGGACTTGGAGGAGCAACCTGTTCAATCTTTTGAACTTTGAGCTTTGAGCATTTAAATTTTAAAGAATGTGTCCAAATCTCTTATAAAGAAATCTTTTCCAGTTGCAAGATTAAACAATATTAGCTGTAAGTGGATTGTGAAATATGGTAAAACTTTCCCAATGAGTAATCCTTGTAGATATAGTATATAACAGACTTTGCAGCCATAAGGATGGATTGCAAACACGGTGTCCCAGCATCACAGGAAAAGAAAGATTTTTGAAAGGTGATCAAGAATTTGATGTGTAGTAGTACTGTTTTTATTGGAAATAATGGATGATAAATCTAGATGTGATTTCATTGCTGTGAACATAAGCTTTCTAGAAGAGTAGGTGGGTTGGTTTGAAGTTAGTGAGCTAGTACCTCAACTTTGGTTTTTGGCTTCCTACTTGTACTAATGATAACAGCTCAGGTACTCTTCAAAGTGTGCTTAATATAAGGAAACAAATAAATACAAAAGCAAACTTAGAGAAATGATGGGGCAGTTTACCAAGGCTCTAGTGAAATCAATACCAAAACTATAGCTTGCTTCAGTGTAGCTAGGTTTTCTAAGACAGGAAATTTCCTCTCCTATTCAACAAAACACAATTTTGTAACATTCTCACCATCCTTTTCATATGTTCTTTTCTTAACAGAAAACATTTTATATCTTCAAAACACAGTTCATAAAAGGTCTTGGATATATTCTTAATAATAGTATATTATTTATGAAACAGTAACTCTTCTTTTGTTAGATTATGTATTTTTCTCTACTGATCACAAGCAATTTAAAATACTGGAACGTGAAGAAGAGCTCATTCAAATGAGCACTTACAGCTGCATAAGGTCCTATTAGCTTTGGTTTCATTTGCTTTGAATTGGTTGCTATGTAATAAATATTAGAAACAGGCAGTGTATATCTTCATAGTTTTTTGTCCACTGGAAATGGTACAAATATTTGGTACCTGATAGATATTTGAATGTTTGATTTGGCTGATATTATTTTGGCTGTTATTTGGTTTATTTTTTACTTGCTGATTTAAGTAAAAATAAAAATGTATGCTAAAGTGATCCTAGATCTTTCTCACACTAAAGTTAGTGATGATGTGGAAATCACTAAATCCAGTTGCAGATTTTGTGCTAAATTTCCATGTAAATGCAGCTTTGACATTGAAAAGTCATAGTGCTTTGAAGCCTAATTCTTGTGAGATGCTCTTGTAAAGACAGTCAATGAGTTTCACTGGCAAAATTTTGCATTTCGAGATGTTTGGCAGGGCAGGTGGGGATACTTTCTGGTTGCAGGTTAATGGTGGCAGGCAGCTCAGCCCTACACAGCTGCCTGCTCACCAGCTGCCCCCTGTCCCTACCTTCCCAGTGGGATGGGTACAAGAACCATAAGAGTAAGGATGACAAAACTGGCGGGTTGAGATAAAGACAGTTTAACAGGTAGAACAAACCTGCCCATGCAAGCAAAGCAAAGAAGGAATTCATTCCCCAGTTCCCACGGGCAAGCAGGTGTTTAACCATTTCCAGGAAAGCTGGGCTCATTCACAAGTAACATTTACTTGGAAAGACCAGCTCTCTTACTTCAGATGTCCCCCTTCATCCCTCCCCACAGATTGTACTGCCAGGCATTGGGTCATCTGCTCTGGGATATCCCTTTGGTCAGCTGGGGTCAGCTCTTGCACCGCGTCCCCTCCCAGCTCGTTGCTAGTGGAGCAGCATGAGAAACAGAGAAGGCCTTGAGTTTGTGTCAGGGCTGCTCAGCAACAGCTAAAAGATGCCTGTTTTATCAACACAGTTTTCTTTGTAAATGTAAAATGTAAAACATAGTGCCATCCCCACAGGCTGCTGTGGGGAAAGTTAGGTTCATCCCAGCTATGCCCAATACAGTCATGTTAACCTGAGCTGAATAGTGTTTCCATACTAGTTTTTTTCATTCTTTGTAATAAGAATTTTCTTTTTTCCAGATGAAATTAATGGTTGAGATTCTAAAAAGATCAACTTCTGATAACATACTTATTTATGGAAATTAAAACAAAAGGTGCCACCACTCAGAGTGTGGATATAACTTCTTTTTCATTTGCAAACCAGGCAGTTGAAAATGAGCCAACAGCATTCTTTCCATACTAAAATAACATAAATTCTATGTACTGAAATCTACCTCCCCTTCTGCTGTTGAAGTAATGTACTGGAGCAGTCTTTGCCATTCCTTCCAGTGAAACTGTTGGAAGGTAAATAGTAGAAATACATCCTCATGCACATTCTTTTAAAATGATTTATGAAAGACTAATGCCATAAGATGGACATATCTAAAATCAACAAACCAGGGCTAGGCCAGTGACAGATTTTGATTTTGATTTCTTTTCTAATTCCTTTTTTAGCCAGAAACTCCTCTGAAAATGATTTTTTACTAAACTTGAAAAGAGCATAAAAATTTGCAGATAATTCCTGTCTAAGAAAGAGAATAATGAGCAACCAAGAATTTGATGGTAAAATAAATAAATATGTCAATGCTCCCCTCACAAGTTAAATTATTTTTAAATCAGTTTATTGAATAAAACTTCATTATTTGTGCAATAAGAGAGAATAAATTCTGATTTCTCTTTCCTGTTTACAAGAAGAATCATTTTTTATGGCTCAGTACTTTTATAATTATCACCAAATTTCACTTGCCAGTCAAGGTGCTTGTGGTGTACCCCCTATCTGCAATTGTGGCAATCTAAATAACCTTTCTTCCTTCAAAGCTGCTATTCTTTAGCATCTAAGAACACAGAATACTAAGAGAGAGCTAGTAAAATTATTGTGACTTCCCTTATTTTCTTGCATGAATTTCTCATTTTGATTTTCTGTCAAATTTCCTTTTTCTCTGTCAGTTCTCTTGGGTTTGTTATTATATCTTTTTTATTATGCACTGGAAATAAGAGAGGATCTGCAGTCTTGGTGGAACAGGAGCAGCTATTTCATCCTGTGTCCTGTCCAGTCTCAAAATAAAATATTCTGAATCACATCCAATCTCAAAGAATTCTTTTGACTGCACCTTTTTGCAGTCCAACTGGATGATTAACTGTGCTTTATCGGTATATGACCACCATAGCCAAATTGTTTTCATATACTGTATCTGCAGGTCATGTCTTTACAGCTAATAATTTCATCTATCTTCAGTACCTCCAGGAAATTTCCTTTTCAGGACAGACAGCTGCAATGGATAGATAGTGATTTCTCTGTGTGAGGAAAAATTACTATATTTCATCTCTTCTAGAAGTACAGAAGAAGCTCACAAATTTCCGATAGCCAGCAGGAAAACATGCTTTAGATAAAACATTTCACTCTGCAGAGTGGTAGGGTTTGCAATTTCAGGCACTTTTCATGGCTTAAATTTTTGGATCTTCTTGGTTCCATTTCTTTGTGGCAGATTTCCTTGTTCTTTTCTTTCCTTCCCTTTTCCAGTACTAGGAATAAGACAACTTGGAAGGAACAGAATGACGAAGAACAAACCAAGTTTTAAAAGACAATTTGTCGGCATATTTTACAAACTGCACAAAGGCTGCACTTGTAGGTTTACAAAGTAGTTATGAACCCTAAAATTGCACTTTTAGAAGAGAGAGGTCCTTTGAGTACTAGTCTTTTCTGTGTAAGGATAGTTGCCCCTCCATAGTGTTTCAAAAATTATAGGTTATAGTTGTATCAGTTTTCCAGACTCCCATTAAAATTGCCTTTTGTTTGCATACTTTACTTAAAAATCTGAATGTATCTCACAATATTCTTTTCTGCATTAAGATAGCTTCTAACATGGGCTTGGGATCAAATTTTATTCTTCATATTTAAAGTTCAGTCAGTTAATGTAATAGGGGAAAGAATTATTATTTTATTTAATCATTAAAATTGCATTTTAGAGGCAGGTGCATAAACCTGTTTGTCCACTAGTTACAGAAAATTTCAGTGATAAACTAATTTTACACTATTTAGACTTTCGCCACTAATGGAATGGTCTTTAAATTGAATTAATTCAGGGGGCTATTTTGTACTGCTTTTCATAAATCCCTAAGAGAGGAAGGTGTATTTAAATTATGTAATTCAGATATTCACAGAACATTTTATTTCTATATAGAGATAACTAAAATATTAAGAACATTATCAAAACTTTTCATCTGTAACGTAAAAAAGAACAGCAGTAAGAGCTTGCCTTTCCTTGAATTTTATCCAAATTGATTAAAGTCTTTATTCAGGAAGTTTAAATACTGGCAACTGTATCTTCCCCCCAGTGGGTTAGGTTCCAACTCAAGATGGCCACAGAACTCTTTATAGGCTGTCTTGGATGTATTCTAATAATATTGTATAAATATCTGAAGTGACTCCCAAGAATGCTGTTAACTCTACAGTCTGACCTGCCATCGAGATCTGATGCTTACTGTGGTTTAGCTGAACTTTGATATATTTTAATTAAGTCTCCTCTGACCATTCTTCTTTGTGGTCCTTTACCTTGTTATCCTGCTCCATCAATGGGAATATGCAGAGCTGAGTCAAAGGAAAAAATAAGGTCACCTTTTAGAATTATAATTCTTGAAAATCAGAATATATTCATTATTTCTATCTACTAGAAATATCTATCTATCTATCTATCTTTTTTTTTTTTTATGTGAGGAAAAAATGAGGCACTCATTATGAGTGAGTGAGGCACCACTTATTTATAGCTTTTTCCTTAATGTGTGGGATTAGTAACTTCAAAAATAGGTGTTAATGTTTGCTGGAATTTCACATTTACAGCTGTTAATAAAGAGGGATAATGTTGTAGGTGACTCCTTTCAAGGGGAATTGAGGTCCCTGTATACAAGCTGGATCCATCCCACAGGGAAGTCTTTGCCTCCCTGGGGTCCAAATAAGAGATATGATTAAGAGACTCCCTGGATTCTGATTATTACCCACTTCTTGTTGTCCAAGCCAGCAGTGCCAAGAGCTTCTAGAGCAATCAAAAAGGACTTCAGGGCATGGGGATTAGTGGTTGAAGAGACAAGAGCAGAGGTGGTTTTCCTCAATCCCTTCGGTAGCAGGGAAGAATGCTGAAAGGTCCGGGAGAACCCACCTGATCGCTATATGGCTTAGAGATTGTTGTCATTGAGGAAATGCTGGCCTTTTTGATTATGGGGTAGTTTATATGACACCAGCCCTATTGGAGAAAGATGGAATTCACTTGTCTAAAAGGGGGAAATGTTTGCAGTTTGCAGACAGCAGCAAGCTGGGAAGGAGTGTTGATCTTTAGGAACACAGGAGTGCTTTGCAGAGGGATCTGGACATGCTGGAGCAATGGGCTGAGGCCTGAGTCTCAACAAGGCCAAATGCCAGGTCCTGCACTGAGGTCACAACAGCTCCAGGCAAAACTGCAGATGGGGGAAGAGTGGCTGGGAAGGTGTGTGGAGGAAAAGGAGCTGGGGGTGCTGGTCAGCAGCAGCTGAACATGAGCCAGGTGTGCCCAGGGGCCAGGAAGGCCAATGGCTCCTGGCCTGGATCAGCAATGGTGTGGCAGCAGGGCAGGGCAGGGATTGTCCCCCTGTACTGGACACTGGTGAGGCCACACCTCAAATGCTGTGTCCAGTTTTGGGCCCCTCACTACAAGAGAGGCATTGAGGGGCTGGAGTGAGTCCAGAGCAGGGGAAGGGTCTGGGGCACAGGTCTGATGGCGAGCACCTGGGGGAACTGCAGTGGTTCAACCTGGAGAAAAGGAGGCTCAGAGAAGATCTTATCACTCTCTCAGGCTACCTGAAAGGAGACTGTAGCACGTCAGAGCGAGTCTCTTCTCCCAGGCAACCAGCGACAGGACAAGAGAAAATGGTCTCAAGTTGAGTCAAGGGGGTTTCAGGTTGGATATCAGGGAGAATTTTTGCACTGAAAGGATAGTCAGAGATGAATATGCTGCCTGGGGAAGTGGTGGAGTCACCATTCCTGGAAGTGTTCAAGATATTCAAGCTCCAAGCACTTTGTGCTATGGTTTAGCTGGCATAGTGGTGTTTAGTCAAAGTGTTGCCTAGAATCGGAAGAAAAACTTTTCCAAAAAACATTAAAGTGCTAATACAAAGAGCAGTTCTTTAATAAAAGCTTTCGGGTGAACAAATACAGCTATGCTCACAAGCAATGTATGATTTCTACAATTTTTATAAGGTTAATTAATTAGTCTATCTAACAGGTACACTCAACAGAAGAACAGTTGCCCTGGGGACCCACCTTTGGGCACGTTGGAGTGTCTCCAGGGGTTTCCTGTTTCATCTCACAAATGCTGGTGCAAAACAAGATGTCCTTGTTAGAAATTCTTTTCTTGAAAATAAGACTAAACAGACTTTCAAGAGTGTGACATAATGTGTTAGAAAGAGTTAGGTATTATTTTAAACATGAAAAAGGGTAAGAAAATTACAGAAATTATAAAACTATATATTAAAAATCTAAAAAACTACAAATAAATTAAAAAGCTAAAACCTTTAGGCATCAAAAGGTTTGACTTGATTGTGGATGTCTTTTCCAACCTTAATGATTCTATGTGCATGATTAAGAAGATCCACCTCTGAGAATTCTCATTACAAGTTACTCTCTTCTAGAAAATGATAGAAAAACATATTTAAATGTAGTTTTCCATTATCAAGTTAAATATATATGGAGATTTATATCTGGTTATTTCATAAAAGTTTGTTTGAAATTAAAAGCATCTAAATAGTTTTAGATTTTAGATTTCTTATATTTGCTTGTTACATGTCACTGCCTTGTCTTGATCAGTAAAGAGAAATTGCTTAGTGCTTCTCTTTTCCTGTGAATAAATTATCTTTTTAACTTTTCATTTACTGCACTGTCTTGCTAAAGAGAGATCATGAAACAATTTGAAACTTGAAACAAAAAGAGGTTTTGAAACAACTCACTATATTAATTTCAAAGTTATTCTTTTTAATTTGAAGTCTGTAATTATGATTCCATTTTTGCATTGTATTTCACAGTGAAGACACAGGTTTATTATCCTGAGCTTCTCCTACTGTCCCTGCAGAATATGTCCAAAGGATGTAAGCTCATGGGGAAATTCATCCCAGAAGCGTTATCAGAGTTACCAGAGAAGGTGAATCAGTGCTTGTGATTCTTGATATAGACCAATACTCAGTCAAAAATGCTGCTGGTATGTTTATAGGCAGTTGATCAGGTCTCCTAATATATGTGCAGCATATGTCAAACAGCCTGTCTGCTAGGATAGTTTCCATCTCTTGAAATAACATATGCCAAGCCATCAAACTTTATCTTCCATTGGCATACACACCAGAGGTTTAGTCAATATATTGGTTTCAGTTAGGGAATATGAATTTTCTGAGTTCTGAGCTATATCAATAGACTTTCATAGTCCAGATGGGTCTGTAGACAAGTCCTTGCCACTTTTTCAGCCTGTAACTTTGTTCAGCAGGTTGAATTGGCATGTTGCTTGAAATGCAGAAGCTACTGTGGCTTATTCAGCAGCAGGCTTTCATCAGTTTGGATGCACTACTTTAACACCACTGAAAAATCACAGATAGTGCATCATGGAAAAAAAGGTAGCCTCTGATTCTTGTTTATACTTGTTTGAGAAACAGCAGTTTCCAGTGATGATGTATTTTAATTTGCCATGTGTGCGAAAAGTTTAATTAGCATATTCATCACCCAGCTCAGAAGCGGCATTACTATTGCTTTCCCAGGCAGTTCATAAATTGTGCAATTCCAGCAGTCAGCCCTGTCTCCCAGAGACAGCTCTGAACCTCCCACAGCAAGCAAAGTGAGTGTGAATGAGGGCTTGATCAGGACTTTAAAATAAATATGATTCTGGTATTCTCTAAAAACGGATGGAAATGAGCATCTACAATTCCTATTAGCTTTAGCAGTAGCGTGTCCTGTGTGATGATGAGAGGTCAGACTCTGCTCTGGGAATATGCTCCTCTCCTGGATCCTGTATGGCCTAGATAATAACTGTGGTCTTTTTTGTGTGCAAACCATTGAAGGCTGTATTGTGGTCGTTATCAGTTCTTCTCTTAGGGAATTAAATGATGAACCAGAATCCTCTAACTACTCTCTTGCCTGTCAACCCTATTAATATGATGTCACCTAGCAAATGGATTTGAAATTGCTGGAAACTTGTTCACTGGGCAGGATTCATCAAGGGGCTGTCCCATCAAGCAAAGAACTGGGCAAAGAGCTGCCTTAAAGTTACCACAGCAATTTCATCTCAGATATGCACCTATTTAAAATAATTTTTTAATGTTTTTAATTGATGTTGGGATTAATGGGTGACAGTCAAAGTATTTGCTGCTCTGACAGATAAGATACCTGCTAATTTCAGCAGTGTCCAAATGAATGCCAAGATATTGAGAACCTCTTTTTCCCCTGTACTCTTACATCTATTTTTATTGCCACATATATTTCAAAGGAAGCATCATACTTTACTGGATAGACTTGCACAATGCATTGTGGCTTAGGTAAAGGACACTGAATTTGAAAGACCAGACTACATAAGATTAGTTCATGTAACTCCAGAAAATTCCAGAGCAGAAGAAATCAGTGATTTAACAGCTCAATACATTACACCTTCCACACCTGTTACAGCCTGAAAGAAAATGGTGTCTGTGCTCCTGCACCAGTCCATGGTTGAAAACAAAGTCCACTGAGAGGGGGGAGGATTGGGAAATCCACTTCAAAGGCACATTCATGCTGCAGGTTAAACCCACAGCACAGGCACATCCACAGTGTTCTTGGTATTCTTGGATTCCATAGGGAGTTGTAACATGATTTTCCTGCTATAGAATTTGTTATGATAACTGATGCTATCATAAAAGAAATGAGTATTTGAGACATGTACAATAACACAACAGGAAATATTGGCCAGATACTGCAGATTGCTTAGTTTAAGAAAAAAATCCAAAAACCCCCAAACCAACAATGAAACAAGAACTAAATAACAATTATTAAAATGCCTAGCTTTCATTAAAATAGGGAGAAAATTACCTCTTCATTAACATTCCTTTATTATTATTTTTTCTTTATGTGCTGAGTAGGGAAGTAGAAAGTTAACATAGTGTTGAAACAGAAAGAAAATAAGACTTTAATGAAGGTTTTATCAAAGGTTAATAAACTCTCACCCGCCTCAATATCCCATTTTTGCTGTGCATTGCTTTTCAGTGCTCATTCTCTATGAATCCTTACAGTTATATTTCATTAACATTGAAATGCATAATAAAAAAAATGAAATTAAAACATGTTTCAAATATCACTGCAAGAAATCCAACAAGGTTTAATTCAATTCATTTGTTGTTGACCAATAGTATTTGAAAAGAAGAATGGAAGATGACATTGAATTTACTAAGCCTGTATTTTTAGTGGCTGTCCATAAAGTTTTTCAAGTAAAGTTTCAGGGAGCAGTGTGGACATACTTTATATGTTGAGTTTAAACATAGGAGCAAAATGGCCCCTTTTGGGGACTTAAAATTAGATGGATTTCAGCAGGTTTCTTGCAGTAAAAGAAACAGCAGATTTTCACCAATAAAATGATGTATTAGCTCAGATAGTGACATACCTGGCACACAATCTGGTCTGCTGTCGCATTTATGATAACTGAGAATGAGGACAGAAAATTAACTTGGAGATTCAGTGGGTAGTCAGAAATACTGCCTAGGATAAGATAATCAACTTATATAGTAGGTGGGTGAAGAGAGAGGAAAACAAAAATACCCCAACCAATTCATTTTGATAACTCAGGTATTATTTCACTTATATTACTAGAAAAAAAGTTAAATAAACCATGAATCTGGAACTCCAGATGTAGTTTATCTTTTTTTTTTTTTTTACAATTTTCAGTAGATTTGGATTTTTTGTTTGTTTTGCTTGCTTGATTGGTTTTTTTTTTGTCTTAATTGTAGAGTTTTGCCCATTATTTACTGGGTCAGTGCCTGACGAAATGAAACTGCTGTATGTTGGGAGAGGTTACTTGGAATTTCCTTATGTTAGCACATCGATTACACCTTTCCAGATTAAAAAAGATACTGCTAGAGAATATGCTGTTGTTAATTCAGTAGGGTGTTGTTGTTAATGGTAGATGCCTCCCTGTACCTTTAGGAACTGTCACTACTACTGTGCTTTTCTTTTTAATTAATTTCTGTAAGTGTTTTTACTACCTAAGTGGTAGTTTAGTACTCACGATTGCAGTCTTCTCTCAAAATTTTTAATCTTTCTAAACTCAGTATCATTATCACATCTCATTAGATGGTTTTAATGCCACATACTGTATGAAGAAAATGTTTAACAATGCACTTTTCATCAGCTGGTAGTGTAAGACAGACAAAACAACAGAGCCTCTTAAATAAGATTTCTCCTGCCTGTCTTTCTTACTATGAATTTGTGCTAGCTTTTTATTCATTTTATTGTAACCTTCAGGATGAAGTTACCTACCACTGTTTGTTTTGGTAGCATTACTCTTTTCCATCTCTCTTTGCTTTTGATTTTTCTGGTGATCCTCTCTGTCCACAGCTGCCGCTACCCTTGTGTTTACCCCCACACCAATTCAGAGCAGAAACTTGTCTACTGGTGTTTTACAGCTTCCCATGGAGTTCTAGGACTATTCAGTCTCAGTGCTTATGCTGTGGTTAATCTAGACTGCCTGTGTTTTTATCTTTCAGGAAACTGAAGCAGCAGTGCAGGCTAAACAGCCGAATGTGGAAGAGGTTTTGTCTAAGGGGTGTCATTTATATAAGGAAAAACCAGCTACTCATCCAGTAAAGGTAATGAAGCAACCTTTAGCAATATTCATTACTGTGTAATAGGTTATGCTTCCCCTGTTGTACACTTGTCCTTGATGTGCTCTGTTTAAAATCAGTAAAAGAACCTGGCAAATGGCATTTATTCTGTTCTGTGATGGCAAAGCCAGGAAAAATATAATGTTCCCAGCTAAAAAACTTTTGCATATTGTGATGGTAATATTGGATTTGACATTAAGGTTGTTTTACTCATGCAAGAGTAATTCACACTGGAAGCAAATGTAATTTTTGGTGTATCATTAATAGCAACATGTAACTTTTTTTAAAACTCTTTTAAATTTCATTCTCAGAAATTTTGTCAAATTAAAAAAAATGAGCACATTTTCTAGAAAAGATGAGTTAAATTATGAACAGAGTACTTTGCTTTAATTTTTTTTTTTTCATTTTGAAGGAAAGAACATATGGCAACATAGAACTTTCTTACTCAATTTCTGTGCCAAATTTTATCTAGAATGACTGACTCGATTGTGTTTTGGAGCAGAGGACGCATTGTTTTGAAGGCTATGCCTCCCAGCACTTCTCTTTTAGAAAAATGTACTGAAGAATCCTTTTCCTCAGCTTACAAATCAGTTATAAGGGGATATTTTACACACTTTTCCTAAGGACTATGAGGACCTTCACTGAGACTAAAGTGTTATTTTCTGACCTGTGGAATCTTGAAGTCCTCCTCAAGCATCCTCCCATGTCTGGTTCAGCTGCTTTTCAAGCAGAAGACTGAACTAGTGAGGTCAAGACCATGCAACCAGAGCTTGGTCTGGTTACTAATATTATAACTGCTAATTAAGTATCTGTAAACATAACGATTAAGAAACAGTAATAGTGGCTTATTGATTACACTAAGTATCTACTACAATCGCTTCTGACTAGACTGAGATAGTAAATTTTGTATTTAGAGCTTTTCAAAATGTACAGCACTCCAAAAGCACAGTTGGCAGAAAAAGGGTTTCTTCACAAGATAAGATGTCTGTAAGTGATTTCTACAGTGAATTTCTTGTTTTTCTGTCTCTATTTAGTTGCTATAGTTGGAGTATTATTTTCCTACCTCTACGAAATTTCCTCTGAATTACTTGCAAATTCTACCAGCAGATACCCATTCGCAGGAACATGTGAATGAACTGATATCCACTTTAGAAATTAACACATGTTTAAGAATGATTTGATTTCTTGTCTTCTTTCAGGAATAGAAATGCTTAAGAGTTATTATCCCCTTTGGTATATGTGCATTTTTAATGATAGTTCTCCTCAACATGATAAAATGCTAGAAGTGGTAAACTCAAGGTGACTTGAGTAGGCAGAAGCAAGACTCTGTTGGGTGTTTTCCTTGGCTAATAAACCCCTGTGTTTGTTGGGAACTGAAATGTCTTCTACACACTGAATGGATGATGGACCAAGAATCATTCCCCAATAACTGCCTTTACTCCTTTTGTGTGACTTCAGCTGCAGTCTTTGAGGATCTTATTCCGCATTTTAAAATGCAGACCACTCAAAACAACAGAAAGCTAGAGGTGTTGGCTTTCTAAATTTCTTAATTGCATATAAAGAATTGCAGAATGAATTCTGGTGTTTTCAGGAGGAAGAGCTAGTGCTTGTCTTACGTAAGAATGACAGAAGTATAAATGATGCTAAAATGATTCTGTTTAGCCCAGAATTCTGACATAGAAGAATATGTCTCTGTCTATATTTTAAGTGTTCACATCAAAGACTGAAATCTGTGAATTTTTACCAGATTTACTGGAAAAAGATGACTCTTTAATTATAATGTTCCTTGAGTTGTAGTTTTGACAATGATACCATAAGACGTATCTGTGAGGAAATTAGTAACTTGTGGAGTAGTGCATGTTTAATTTTTAGTCCCTCTTTGATTGAATTTTACTTGTTTGTTTACATTCTGTGGTTCATTTAATTGTGCAGGCTGTGAAGGTAATTTCTGGTTCAATGTCTGTCTAGTGCAGTAAGTCATAAAGCAGTGGGTATATGCTGTCAGGACTGTTGAATTGCTTTCTTGATGCTGTAGGTAGGTTTCCTTAAGTCATCATTCTTCCTGAGTTACTTTCAGCACAGTCTGCTATTTATATGTTTCAACATAAACTTTTTGATTAACATCAAAATAATTTTCTACACAAAAGATATTTTGTGGAAGCAAAAATAATTTTTTACTCAGGTTAAGATAATTTTGGAAACATATTAGCACATTTGAAAAGCTAAGAACTCAAAATTTTAGAAAATTCTTTAATTAGAGCTGCTCTGGTACCCTTGGTTTAGGCTGAAGCCTGCTTAATTCAGTTCAGGAAATGGACATCACTCACAGTGCAAGCAGCAATTCAATACTTAGACTCATAGTTTTTGTTTAGTGTGTGGCACAGAAAAAAAGATAAAATTACATGCTCTCTTTAAAAGCATTAATTACTTGTCTAGCACTGCTTGACAAATTTGTAGATAATTTAGTTGTCTGGGGCAGCTTTGCTCTTTTTTCCTCCATTGTTTCCTTAATTCACCACAAATCTTCCCATTCTTTCCAATAAATGAAGTAGAGGTCCTAGTGACTTATTCTCACCGCAAGCCTTTCCTGTGCTCAAAAGCGGTATGTGCCAGAAAATTAGAGATATCCCTGCAATTTATGTGCATTTTATCTGAAATAATGTTCATAGTTAAAATTATTCTGGCATTCCCTAATGTTTAGCTGCTTATCTTTGCAACCTTTATAATATATTCTCATTATAGTATTTTGAATGTAAATTAAATCCCACAGATTTATATTGACGTGTACTTAATCTTATCTCATAGTTATGCCACCGAAATAAGTATATTTTCACACCTTCACTAAGCACACTAAAATAGAATTTTGCAATGCAAGTCTGTAAAAACATTTTTGTTGGCAAATGAAATCCTTGTATATGCTGATTCAAGAGTCAAGAATGGGATGAGATGTGTGATCCTTTAAGCACTAGCACTTTAATAATCAGACCTATTCACTTTTATAAAATGGATTTCATGCTTTTGAAATGCATTTCTGTAAAGCTTTTGAAGGTGAGGGAGAGAGAGGTTACTGCTGGTGTCAGTGTCAATAGAAAGAATGTAAGCCCCAATCTCATGATTAACAGCACTTAATCAGAACAGTTTATTCAGGAAAGGATTTCTGTGCCAGTGGAAGAGCTGTGGTTCCCTTGTCACAACACTCGATTTTTCTTTTCTTGTGGTGGGTGCAAAATAAGTAGTGTGGAATTTATTTTCATTGTCCTCAGTCTTGCATTTAAAAGATTACGTTTCTCTCTCTAAATATTCATATCTAATTTTAGTGCTGTCAGTAAGATTAGTCCACCTAAGGATGTTAACATCACTTAAATTGCACCAGTGCTGACATACAAAAATCTATAAATTTTGTGCTAAGTGCAAGATATTTGGATGTTCATGTTTGTCACCAGAGCTCTAGAGTAATTGCAGCAAAATGGTTGTCCTCAAAGAAGTTAACATTTTCATGCATGCATGTTAATTTATGGCAGATGCGTGATCAAACTGTAATTTTGATCGAAGGATTTAGAACTGGTTGCTCTCTTATTAGAGGTGTAGCTGTTGCCCCAGACAACCACTCTAACACGTGTGATGGGCATGTTTTATATTTGGTCGTTGCTGGAAAGAAATCTCTGGCTCATATATGTAAGAATGGTTAAGTAGCTACTCATGGCAAGGACCAGTATTAGAATCATGGAACAGAGCCCAGCTCCTGGCCCTGCATGGGACAGCCCCTGAATCACCCCATGTGCCTGAGAGTGTTGTCCAAACACTTCTTGAACTCAGGCTGGCTTGGAGCTGTGACCACTTCCCTGGGGAGCCTGGTGTAGTACCCAACCACCCTCTGGGTGAAAAATCATTTTCTGATATCTAAACCCTCCTCACTACCTCAGAGTCTGTATATGTGTGTGGGTACATACATACTTCAAATTAATGGGCACTGTCCTCCATCTCTCTTCTACTGACCTCTGTTATCTTAGACCCTAGTTAATTAAAGTACCTTTCTTAATAGGCATCCTGGTTCTATCACAGCTGGATTGTGATTTGGACCATATATCTCATTGTGGAGTGAAACCATAGAATACTAAAAGCCTTCCTGAGCTGCATTGGTACTCTGTGCTGCTTTTTGTAGCAGGGAATCAGAGAGCAGCTTAAAAAGAAATGCTGTCTTCATTTTAAGAGTTTAGACGTGTCAGCATAGAATTAGCAGTGCTTCATCCTTCTTTACAATTCTTAAGGCAAGAAAAAAGAGAGAGGTAGAAACAACGTTTTCAAATCTAAATGCCTCTCAGGGTTATCTGAGGACTGGTGTTCTTCACACTCCAGACTTTCATGCACTTTTTAAGCCATTACTGCCATTACTGTGCTCACACACTGAAGTTTATGGCACCCTGAAGACTCCTAAGACTTTTTTTTTGTTTTATTTTGATAGGTGGAAGAATAAATTCTGCATTTGATGTTAGGAGTTCCAGAGGTTTTATTGAAAGGCTTTTTGAAATACATAACTCCCCTTTCTATTTTAATTAAAAAAATTATCATCTCGTGTTCACGGTGTGTAAAAGCCAAACCTCTCAGGCTGGGGCTGTCCCTGGCAGGGTCAGGATCAGACCTTGTGGGGGAAGCGAACACAACCCTGGGTGGCTGGGCAGGGCCAAGGGAACGGGCTGAGGCTGGTCCAGGAAGGCACTCTGTGATCAGGGTCAGGCACCTGCGCAGGTTCTAAGTTGGCTCTGAGCTTCAGCAGCCAAACTTTGAGGAGAAAAGGTCCTTCTAGGACCCTGACACCAGTAAACTCTTTTGTAGCACAGCTGGAAAGGATTTTACTTTTCCCTCCCCCATTTGTGAAAATTCATTGTGGTATCTTTTTGGTTTGTATTTTTTTTAATTCAGGTGATCTATTAGATGAGAAAGAACACACTTATTTTATTTTTCATATATTTACATTACATTTACATTTGTTTACATTACAAACCCGCTTTGGATGGAGCCCTGAGCAAACTGATCTATTGGGTGGCATCCCTTCCTACGGTGGGAGGGGAGTTGGAACTAGACAATCTTTAAGGTCCCTTCCAACCCAAGCCATTCTGTGATTCTGTGCTACATTAATTTATGTATTTTAAATTTAATATTTTGTTATTTTCTACTCTAGAAAAAATTAGAAGACTTGAATGCTGACTGGAAGGCAATACACCACTTAATTCAACAGCTAAAGGAAAAACCAGCATTAGCAGCATTTGGCCACCTATCTTCAGGTGTCTGTAAGTACTTTAGTATATGTATTTTTTAAATTAATTACAAATCACACAGTAAAATGAAAATGGCTGGAGACCGCCTAAATTAATTCTGCACCCTTAAAAGTGCTACTATGGCATTGCAGTTGGTTTTTTATAATTGCCTTTCTATTTTATGCAATGTATCCAAGAAGACAAATTAGATTATGATTTGATTAACAGGTTGCAGAATACTTTTCAAATTATTACTGATTCAAAGTAATTTTTCTTTCATTACATGAAGAGGTGAGATTTTGACTTTCTTCTTATAGTAATGGAGGAAATACTATAAATTATTTAAATTAAGAGATAATAATGTTATAGGTCAAGTATCTGTAGATTGGTCACAGAATGAAATTCTGAAATTATTATTACTGATGGGGCAATAAAGTGAGATTGTTTCAAAACAAAGCTTATCTATTAACAGAGAAAGTCATATGACAATGTGGTAGGAGGAATTCTGCAGTTAAATACTGTCTGTGATTTATATTTCTTCGTGTCTTCCATTCATGAATACGCAACAAAATGCCTGAGCTCTATTTCACTTAAATTTTTTTGACAATATTTATATTCAATTATTTTCATATTTCTTTGTGTCTTCTTGTTCCCTACAAGGATTAAAAACTTTTCTTTTTTTTTCCTTGATAAATGGATTTTATTTCCCAGTGCTTTCCTTTAAAATGTAGTGATTAAGCATAGGTGAAAAAGAAACGCTTCACAGAAGCGCTGTGCTCAGTCTGACTTTCTAAAATCTCTACGATTCTTTACTTGGTATTGAACCATTTCAGTTGCTTGAATGAGGAATGTTACCTGTACAATTTGGAAAGCAGCTAATCATATGTGGGAGCAGAAAGAAATCTGTCCCCCAACTGCTGTCAAATTGCCTGTAACTCAGGCTGTGATACAGCTGCAGGAATCACTTGGAATTGGATTACATGTGGGTTGTTGGTCCCTCTTGTTCTTAACATATTCTAGTGGATAACATACAAGAAAAGCTTAAATTGGAGAATTCTCTACCTTCTAATGGTGGTCCTCTAGGACAGCAAAGCAGAAAACCCTTGTTTTCAGAGAAGTACATAATTGTTCCATAGAGAGAATCCAGAATTTTCAGTACCAGAAGACAGTCCAATTCCTGCCCAAATAGTATGTATGAGTTCAAGAAAGGGAGTTGTCTTGCTCGTGACATGTTGAGTCTTACTAAAAAGGAACTATTATTTGGGTTTAGTCCCTTAGAACTGCTGTGATTCCAGTGACAATTATCTCAAATTTCTAAAAAAAGCTCAATATCACCACTATATTTTTAAATGACTAGTACAACAGCATTCTTGCTGTGCATGACTTTGTTCCACAGCATTTTATAGGAATTCATGTAATGGCATGAGGGGAATGAAGGAGATGTGTAATCATTTTTCACTGTGCTAAACTTGCTGTGTCAGTTTTCTGTGTGAACAGGTTATGCCAGGTTCCAGAGGGAAGAAGTGTTGGCAAGCTATGTGTTTGCTGTTACAAAAGAAATTATAATAATGGAACAAGAGTGAGAACATGGAGTAGTAACACAATATATTTTTATATTACCTCATCTCTAGCTGAAGAATTGCAAAATTACTCACCTTAAAGCAAGATGTAGTCTTTGACTGCTAACGTTTCTGAGACTCAGCAGATGGAATTACACATGCAGAAAATGAAAGCACTGGTGTTCTGTAAAGGATTAAGCAGGAAGTAAGATTGATTTCCCTTCCATTGTCATGAGCACCAAAAATTTGAACCTGTGCTTATAACATTAATTCATAATTTTTCTTTATTTGAGTCAGTTTACTGTGATCACCTTGTTACAGGTGAATTGACACAGAACTGTAGAGTTCAAAAGGGACCCAGGGAGACATCGACTCCTTTTGCTCAAAGCACAGTCAATTAGTGCAGGTTGCTCAGGGTCATGTCCAGTCAGATTTCTAATATCTCCAAGGATGGAGACTGTACAACCTCTCTGGGCAACTTTTTCCAGTGTTAAGCCATTCTGACAGTGAAAAAAATCCTTCTATTCAAATAGAATTTCTAGTATTTCAATTTTTGCATGATGGTTCTCATTCTCTGGGCTTCACTGTAGACAGTCTGGATCTGTCTTTACTCCTCCAATCAAATATCTAAATACATGGATATGATGCCCCTGAGCCTTTTCTTCTCCAGGCCAAGAGGGCAGGTTTCTACAAAGACAGGAAAAGATATTTGTTACTAAGATATTTTTGTATTTCATTTAAAAGAATGGGAGGAGAGAAGGGAAGAAATTGAATGTCATGGGTCTAGTCATTCTGTGGTATAAGTTCTGCAGTTATTTTAACCACTCATGTTATAGATATTTTTATGGCATTTAGTCTGTGCTGCTGACTCTCATCAACCATAGGGACTCAAACTGGCTATGGGAGAGCTAGCTTGAACCAAGCCTCCCAAAAAATAAACAGTCTCATTAAAGGTCATTTGTAAAGAAAGATACACAAAATTATTTTGGAAGGGTTTTGTGAAGCAATGTCAGTATCTGCTGTTGAGAATTATTCACATCCTGATCCTATAGGGACTTTTAGGGGCATCAGGATTGAATAATGTTGACATGTGTATTTAAGACCAGGGAATGAAGATGTAACTGGCTCATCTCTACTGCCCTGTCAGGTATCATTTGATCTGGTCTGGTTACAGAACTCAGACAGAGAATCTTAATAAATTCCATCTGGTGGCTGTTACAGAGGTAAAGTACCCTGGTTATAATTATTTCTAGGTCTGCATATTATAGTTTCTGCAGCAGAAGACGCATTAAAAAATAGTTTTTAATATTCCACCAGTCCAGTGTGCCCTCAGGCATAAGGAACAAGAATTACTTTCCCAGCTCAAAAATGTTCTTAGCTGAAGGGTATGCCTAAAACCTTAGCGAAGATTGACTTCCAAGATAAGATGAATCAGGAAGAAAATCACACTTGCTATCTGTACTTGACAGGATAACGTGAAATGGTGTGAATGTCTCTATCCAAATACCTTGATGCATTGCTTAGCCAGCAGTTTGAAAACAGTTTAAACAGGGAGAAATGCAGTTCTGGAATGTGCTTTTCCAGGAGGGAGAGTTTTTAATAGCATTCATTAGCATTCATGTGAATTCTTTTTCTTCTTTTGTACTGAAGTGCTATCACTATATTTACTTAATAAGTTAGATAAAGGTACACACTGCTCTGTAAACCCCTCTGAATGCATTGTGGGGTGGGAGGCACTCCTGACTTGCTCTGGGAGGATATATTTTCCATAATTTGTCTTCATTCCTGTAAGATGCCAGGGGAAAATTTTGGCCACTTTTATTTAGAGCTACCTTGAAAATACAATTTCTATAAAAGAATGTGTATTTATTTTCAGTTATGCTGTACTTGAAGTTACTGAAATTTTAACACATCAAATGAATCCAGCTGAAAGTACTCAATCAACTAATTTTACATTTTACATATTCATCTAATAAAACTGAATGACACATTATCTTAATACTCTCGCAGTTTAACTTATTCAGTGAACAGTTCTTTGTGTACAAGCACTTTCTTTTTTTCTTTTGACAGCTTACATAAGATTTGTCTCCTTTTTTGTCTCTTTTTTTTGTGTAAAATGCCTAATCAAGTGAAACAGAAAAATGTGAAATGAAGAAAAAAGTTGAGCGAGAATTATAGTCAACTGTGATGGTGAAATTTCTTCTGAAATTAGGTAGAATTTGTCCCTTTGAAACTTTAAAAGTTATCAATCTTATTTTCTATTATCATTTGTAGGAGGTCTGAGAAAAGATAAAGAGAAAAAATGATTGGTTGTATTTAACAGATTGTAGCAGGGTTGCATTTGACAGAAAGGCTCTCTATGCATTGTTAGGTGGTGTACACTTACTGCAAATAATTTGAGGAAAGCTAATACTGCATCACCAGAGCTCCCCATCAGCTCACCTTCAGCACTCGCCATCAGCTTTAGGTGTCTTTCTTCAAATGCCTACAATCAGTGAGTGCTCTTCTGTGCTTTCAGTATAACTTGCTGTAGGAGGAGGAGTGAGACACTGCAGGGTCAGAGCCGAAGACTGGGCTTCTCTGTACAGGGGAAGAAGGCTTTTCAGGATTTAGAATGGAGGAGGAAGAATGGGAGAGGAGTGAGGCATCATGCTGAGTCCATCAGACTCGAGTTGCAATGTGAGGACTGGCAGCTGCAGTCAGTTCACCAGCAGCAACGGTGGTGGAGAGAACTCATCACTTATTAGCCCATACATTCAACTGAGTATAGGGAGAATATTCACAGCAGGCAGTCACCTCCAGAGTCTATAATACCTTGAGTCTTGGAGTTTGAATTAAAGCAGTGATATTTGTGAATATGGGGAAGGTAGTGATAACAGAATTTCATTTGCTTATCCTTTAGTATTTTACTTGCAGGAGTGTAGCATGTCTCCTCCCATTTGGGAAACATAGTTTGTTTTTTATTTCTCTGTGAAGCAAGTCCCCACCTGGACTAAGAATGCTACTTTGTTCCAGGCTTGTAATATCATATACAACAGTTCTTGAAAAATATCAGTTATTCTATGTGTGTATCACTGTGGGTCAATGCAGCTGGAATTCATATTCACTGCTTGCAGTATATAACATAAGAAACAGCTACTGATGCTACTAAAAATACACCATTCATGAGTCTGTAGGTTTCTGAGGAAACTTAGCACTAAACAAAAGCATGTATGTGAAAATACATACCTTGATGAAATAACTTAAGGTTTAAAACTGAAATCCACTTACCTCAGAGGCTGAAAGTGCTTCTAGTGCATGTATTGTATGCATATGTTTTCAAAACGCATAGGTGAGGTTCTTTTATTATTCCATACTGGTTATTTCAAAGATAGAGGGATGTACAGATGGACATAGTATCCTGCATATGAAAACTTCCCTGTTAAATCTCTGACATGATATTTGGTTTATTATTTTTCGTGAGGATGAAGGATTCTTTAGGAAACTATAACCATTGAAATATATTCATTTCCATGGACTTCAGAGCTGGATTGTGTACTGTTCCACTGCCTCTTTAAAATAAACCATTTGTATTTAAGAGAAAATCAGGAGACAATGGCAAAAATGTAAGAAATAAAATGACAACAGCTAGCTTTGGGCAAAAAATGCACAATAAATACACTTTCTTTTTTGTCATATTTCAAAGCTAATGTGCTCTGAAGCAGTCATTGTTTATATATTATGCTCACTGAGTGAATGCATATGCTGTAGTTCAGCACTGTTTCTGAGAATTTCCAAAAGCTAGTCTTAAAACTCCTTGTGCACCTGAGAATATTACAATACTTGTATTCAAAGGGGAAAATAAAAACAAATGTAATATCAGATATTTGAATGCCTTTATTTTTTTATGGCAGCTGGCACAGTATAATTGAGACCAAGAATACTCAAAATAATTCTTTAGGAAAGACTGAATGATCCATGAGTGTGTGCATCTACAAATTTTCAGTACTACAACACCTGTGTTGATGTTAAACTTATGTTGCACATAGTCTTCACTATTTAAAGGAAGTTTGCTGTCAGCTATTAAAAAGCTTTCATGAACGATATGGTAGATACTTAATTTCTTAGAACCTTTCTCCAGAGAGTTGAACAGCTAAAAATCCACAGCATGCAACTGTTGGGACAAGCAGTTCAAAACTGAATTAGAGGTCAGTGCTACTGCCAGTAGTCCATTTTAGTTCACTTTGGTTATAGGACATCAGTAAAGAAGATCACTCTCATGGGTTGTAGTAGAGAGAAATACTATTTCCAGTAATGATCGTGTGTCTAGAACAATATAGTTTCTGATACTTGTGCATGTTGACTGTAAAGGAAATTTCTAGTTTTAATATTAGCTATAATTTGTTTTAATGCTATGAAATGCTTTACAAAAATAAAATGCAAGAGGGAAACTGAATAGGTAAAAATGCAGTAGGGAAGTATCACAGAGAATACCTCGAGCTCTTAAATCATTAGAGACCAGTAGCAGTAGGCTCCTTCTTTAGTCAGCTGGCCTAACAAAGGTTGCTCATGCTTGTATAAAGTGGATTAGTAAAGGAACAGATTACTGTCTTTACCTTTTCTTTTGGATGAATGAATAAATAATGGATTATAAAATAATTTTAGTAGATTTGGGTTTGAGTAATTTTATTTTACAGACTCATGTAATAAAGAGGTTCAGAGATGCCAGCCTGAGATGACCTTATTATGTGTAAATTGCCATATATCTGCTTTCCCCTTTATGTTCAGGAAAGAAGTGTCTAATAATTCCATCTGATTTCCATTAAGAAGCTTTTTTACTTCTCACATATGTGACACATCCAGGAAATAACAATATGGCACAAAACTGAGTCTGTTACCACTTGATTGGAGCTTTTTCAAGGTCAGGACCCAGTTTCACAAGCAGTTCTATTTTTCAATACAGCTGACATCAGACACAAGCTGAAGACAAACTTGTCTAATAAAGCTTTCAGATTCAATTTTCTCTCTGCATATAGCTTCAGGAATCTCTGGAGGTCATTCACAGCATGTGCTGTAACACCAACAGGGAGAAGTAATGAAAAGCATCTATATAAAAAGCTGACACTCTGCCTTCCAAGCTGCATGAATAAAAACATAATAAGCAAGTTTAAAAACACAAATCTCTGTTATTCTCAGAGTTTCTATTTTCATCTTTATAACATATCTTGATTTGAGGATTTGCTTCTGGTTTTTCTGACAGGTGAAAAATATATGCAAAATATACTTAAGCCACAAATGCCCAATTTGAATAAACCCAAAGGTTACACCTTTATATTTAACATCCTGTTTCAGGGATCTGGCCGTAGGTTCTTCTGTGAAAGATCTGTAATAAAGAGGTGTGACAGTGCAGTTTACAAAAGGAATGTGAGCTTCTACTTGTTTTTTTCAGGGCTCAGCTGAGTAAATAAAACTTGTTCTGGGTTACAAAGAATTTTTATTGTACTCATACCTATGATGAAATATAAATCAGAAAGTCAAGACAGGAGTTGGTTGCTTTGCAGTTATTAAAGACAATATGGAACCAAGGTCTACTTTTTCTGTTCTGTAACAAGCTGTTGAAGCACAGCCATCAAAATTTATGATGTAAATAAGATTAATGCTACCATTAGTCTTTCAAAGGACCACATTCACCTATTCCATTTTTAAAATATGATCTGGTATTTTCTTCCGAGGAGCAAGCTTTGCAGCTTGTTTTCTTTCATTTAATGTCTTGATCAATAGTTAGCAGCAGCAGGATATGCCAGATTTATTTTGGTTAAATCCCATGAAATGTAAATGATAGCACACTCTAGAATTCTTCAGAATATTATTGATAACCTGTATCAGAAAAGCATAGAACTAAGTTACAGTTATGGTTGGACTTTTTTATATGGCTCAGATAATCTTTGAAACACAATCCAGTGTTGGTAGTTTTCAAAATATCTCGCAACTATCATTCTTTAAAACATAGATAGAATCAAAAATTTAGATTAGTTTGTTCTGGAAGATATGGAAAAATGGAGTAGATTTCCTAGCAAAAGGATATCTATAATAAAATGGTAGTTCATGCCCTTTTTCAGTTTTTCTGCCTAAGTTTCTAGCTTTCCATCTTTAAATCACTTTTTTTAAGTAGTTTTAAACTCCCCCTTCCCCCCCCCTTTTTCTTACAATAACCCAAATTACTGTGATATTTGACTATCCAGATAACATCAGGCTGCAAATGGCAGTAATCTTTCTATTCTGTTTCTTTTTGTACAGTAATTAGGCCTATTGACAATTACATTGTGGGAATGTCTCTTTAATTTGCTAGAATATAGAAAGGGATTGGCATTCTGCACACAATCCTCTTGACCTGTCTGTTCTTTGTTGACTTGTCTCTTTAAAAGAGCAAAGCAAGCCAGCTTTTCCTTGTGAATCAGGGACATCCTGATCATGTCCTACCTGAGTTTTTGACATCATTCCTCATTTTTCTGTTGTGAATGGGGCTGCTTCAGAGTTAGGTCTGCTCTACAGCCAAAAAGTGTGAGCAGAGTGGATGCTACAGGGAATGAGGAACAAAGCCCATAATTGCTTCTAAGGTTCCTGCCCCAGTCAGAGGACATGAGACAATGACAGAAGGACTTGCTTCTTGAACTGTAGAAGGCTAAAAGGAGGAAAAGATGGCAAATGAAAACCTCTTCTATTCCAGCTGTCAAATTCTTTAGTGTGATATGTATGGAGTTTATCACTGGAATATCAGACTGCTGTCTTTGTGTCAGTGTGGAGTAGCAGAGGACATGCAGAGGTGGAGATAGGCAAGAAGAGATTTGCATTACTGATGGCTTTTTTAGCAGGAGATTGGTGGTCAGACCACACTTAAGTTCCCAAAGGCAATGAAATGGTGAAACTAAAATAGAGGTTAGCTTGACCTGAAAAGTAAGCATAATACAATAAAACTTGACAAGGGTTTCACAAAGAAGTGCCTGGCAAGATATTTTTACAATTATGATGAAAGAACAGAAGCTGCTTGTACTGGTTTAAGTAATTCCTTTGTCAAAACAACGTGACTGTGATGACATTGCCTTTGAACAGCTGATTTTAATCCTGCAAAATTTTTCACTTGAAGAATAAAGGTAGACTTGGACATTTTTGCATGAATGCTGTAATTCTGTTAAATTAGCTAATAACTGAGCTCCGATTATTTCACAGCTTCTTTAAACCTGTTATGATTTTTTTTTTTAACTGCAAGGAGCCTAGAATTCAACTGGCTTCTTGTTATTTTGTATCTCTGTACAGTTTTTTACACCCTTTTTTTCAGAATTCCCCTTGGATAAGATAGTAGCTTATGCCTGTTAAAACAATATCTAGATCATTAAATCTATCTGTTAAATCAATATTAGATCTAATACAAAAATTAGAAGAGGTGATTTTTGTGAGTTTGTAAAAGTTGGAGCTGCTGGCAGTATGGGGTTTTTTTCTTATATCAAAGAATTAGATGTGAAAATTCAGTTACATGCCAATAGCAGTACACTGGAAATGTAAATTGTTGTCATGTAGATTGTCATCCAATTGAAAGCTGCATACTGAATCAAGGAACTTGTTACTTTTACTGACAAAAGAAATACTGAGAGGTGCTTGCATCACTTGTGACACATGTTGTCACAACGTTTTTTATAAGGCAAGTATGTGACAGTATTTGATTTTACAGCACCACAACTTCTGTAGTACAAAACATTCATTTTCATGAAACTCTTTTGTAACAACTGCTCACTGAAAAAGAAGCTTATCCTTTGGAAAAAAATAAATGCCTTGTGTAGGGGTATAAATAATACTGATTTTTAAAAAAGTATATGGAAGGTTCTTGGGCTGCCTTTCTTTAGTTTCTGTCTGCTTAATTCTCACACTCACTAAAAGTGATCCATTCATACCGCAGCCTTTTGCTTTTCAATTTTTAGTGGTCCCATCAATCATGCTGAACTTTGCCTAAGGAAAGGTTCTTGGAGAATGCCATGACAATGCAATATTACTAAAAGGAGACTGAACTTTAGAGCAGTTTATCTTTCAGAAAGGTTTGAATGGAACAATAGGTCCAAGCAGATTAATGCTACCTCTGTTTATAGACATATATTACAATCTTCAGTTGGTTCTGTGCTACTTGTCCCTGGTCGAGCCATAGTCTAATTAGAATCGAATGCTGCAGATTTAAAATTTTTTCCACTGTATGTAGAGCAGTCAACAGAATTCTTTACATACACTGTGCCAGGTTTATTCCCATGTATTATCTTTTTTCTTAGCTGCTTCCTTCCCAAAGAATTCTAAGTTGTTACACTATTTCCAGTTTGGTTTTAGAGAGTGTTTGGGAACATAGCTGTACAGGACCTCAGAAAGACTGAGATTGGAAGGGACCTCTGGAGGTAACCTGGTCCAACCCCCTACTCAGGCAGGAAATCCTAGAGGAGGCTACCCAGGATGATGTTTCTGTGCCTTTTGGGTATTTCCAAAAGTGGAGATTCTGTAAACTCTCTGGTTCAACCCATTGCAGGATTCACCCAAAAGAGCATTTCCTGATATTCAGAGAGAGCTTCCTGTGTTTCAGTTGTGCCCATTTTCTTGTCACTGGTGGGCACTGCTGGAAAGAGCCTGGCTCCACCTTCTCTGCGCCCTCCCTTCAGATATTTATACACATTTGTGAGGTCCCACCCCCCAAGTATTCTCTTTTCTAGGCTGAACAGTTCCTGTTTTATCAAGTTTTCCTCATGTAAGAGATGTTTTAGTCCCTTAATCATAGTGGCCATGTACTGGTCTCTCTTCAGTAACCCTATAGCTGTCTTGTGCTAGGGATCCAAGAACTGGATACAGTTTTCCAGGTGCTGAGCAGAGGGGAAGGATCAGCTCTGTCCACCTGTTGGCAATGATCCAAATGCAGCCCGTGATGCCGACGGCTCCGTCGCTTTCCCAGGGTCTGAGGTGGAGCTGTTGTTCCCTGGGTCCTCCATATTATCCTTTCTGAAGATAGAAGTGACATTTGTTTTCCTTCAGTCTTCAGACACTTCTTCCTTTTGCTATGATCCATCAAAGTTTGTAAAAAGAATCCTTGCAATGATTGCTGCCAGCTCCCCCAGCACTCAACAGGTGCATCCCATCAGAGCCCATGGTCTTTTTTATGTGTTCAGTTTGCTGAAATATTCTCCAACCTGATTCTCTTCTACAAAGGGCGATTTTTAAAACTCTGACTTCTGTACATGGAAATTACGTTGAAGTACCTCTTGTGACCAAGGGAACTGTTTAGATTCCACTTCTAGGTGTCTTGCATACACAGAAAGTGTTTGCAGAAGCTCTTTGCAGCAACAGGTCACAATGTGAATATTTTGCTTTGTGGTATTAATTGAACTTCACCCTAATGTTTATTTATATTATGGTGCACACAAGCCAACATATGTGGTTTATATCACTGAAATTCTTAGTGTTTAGTAGACTCTACCTATTTTCTGTGTTCTTATTCCTGTTGCAATTCAGTGTTTGTGATAGAAGAACATTTCACTCTTCACTCTTTACATTGAGTGAAGGACATATTGAAACACCTTGCTGTTGTGTTTGGAAGAACATGGAAAAATGCATTCTACAATACATGACTTAGATATAAAAAAAGGATGGTAAGAAAATTCTACCAGATCTATCCTATGACAAAGAAAGAAAAGTCTGAGAAAACTGACACTTAACTTCCTACTAAATTTAAAGTTCTGATGCTGTTTAAAAATCTAGTAGAAGTAACAGTAACATTTTAGAAACCATAACTTTTGTAGTTATTTTTCAACTATAGCAGTGCACATTCATTTGTAAATATTTTCCTTTTCTCCTAAGCATTTTAACCTTGACTTTCTACTTTCTTTGAACCTCTAAGGGATCTTAGGTTTCAGCCCCTTCATCCAACTGCACAGACTATTTTAGAACTAAACTTTAATTAAGAATCCCATAAACTGTCAGCTTCTTCTCTTTTACCTGTAATAATTAAAATTATATATAATCCATGATGACTTATTAAGAGTCGTAAAGAACTTCCAGTATTAAAAGGTAGTCTAGGCATTTAACTTGAGTTTTAAACTGATAACAGTAACACATAATGTGAATGTTCCCTAAGTGTTCATGAAATTGGGTATAAAACTTTTACCCATTTATAGTCAATAAAAATTACTATGTATGAAATATACTGATACAGTTACCAAGTCTTTTTTTTCTAGGAATTTTTTTTACTAATATTCAAGGCTAGGAAAATCAAACATTGGTGTTGTATTAAAATAAAAAAGACTCACTTTAAAACATGATTTTTGTCTTTAACACTGATTAAAATGTTGAGAAAATGATAACTTTGAGATACAATGCTCTAAGGATGCATATTTTCCACATTTAGAGCTGTGGGTGAAATTTTGTTGGCAATAATTTTTGATCAATATAAAGACTTGATTTTGAGTTCAGATCACCAGAAAAAAAGCTTTCCTTGCTTTCAGACTTCAAAGTTGGTGTGCTTTTTTGGGTTAATAAATTTATATTATTCATAATATTTAATCAGAGCTCTGTTAATCACTATTATTTTCCTTTCAGAAAAGTTTTATGACCTGGAACACCTTGCAGGTAGCTGTAGCTACTCTGCAAAAAGTGTACTGGCAGTGAGCACCTTGCAGGGAGGGGTTGTACTGAATGGGAGAACTTAATGTACTCTTAACTTTATTTCCTTGATGTTCAAGGACAGAGATGAGACTATTCATTTATCACTGGAACAAGTCTAAATAAATCAGTTACAGCACTATATTTCCAGATCTCTCTCCAAGAAGTCTGCTTGGAGTTGAAGAATAGATCATGGATGCTCTAACCATGTAGAAAACTGGTTGCAATGCCACAGTATAAGGAAAAAAAAAAAAAAAAAAAAGGCAAAATGCATTTCAGTAGCTGACAAAATTTCACCTATGTGGTTTTGTGCAGGTTAGTTGTTCCAAACCAAGCTCACAAGGATAAAGTGCTGGTAAAATGACACTGAGATTTCCCTTGAAATAAATCAAACCTGCCTGGTGTGCAGTGCCCCAGCCATTGAACTGCTGGTGTGCCCACAGAGGGAATACTCACTGGTTCTGCCACTAAAGAAGTCAGTGATGCCTGCATTAAAATAGCAAATTCAGTGAGTGATGTCATCTGAGTGTATACCACAAGGTACAGGTTTTCTTTCTCTGCTTTCTCAGAGTGAGTAAAATGCAGCTGAGTTTCCTTGACTAAAACAAGAAGGCAGTTTGCTGGGTGTATATTATTACTGCTATTCATTGCATGAAGGATTTAAGGCTGGCGTCTCCCTTAATTGGTGCTGCTAACAATGGAACTAAAAACTCGGGCTAGACGCGCAGATTGAATTGAAACCCACATCCAGTTACTGTGTTATTTCTTCTTTCTCAAAAAGCTTTGACCTAGTAGATGCAGTTACCTTACATAGTTACAACTTCACCACCACTACAAGCATTCAGAAGGCTGGTTAGGAACATTCCTGTGAACTGAGGCAGTTCTGCTTAAAGACTGTGGCTTGAAAGAGGGTGTTTGAAGGGCTTTGAAGCTTTTGAAAGCATTGTCATTCTTCCTGTCTGTTCTGTTCCTGTTCAGTACCTAAATAAGGAGTTTTATTTGTTTTGACTTGTCAGTTTGCCCCTCTCTTGAAACATAACATTGAAACAAGCAGAGTAAAAGAAAGACGGGAAATTCTTTCCTTGCAATTGACTTCATTCTGTTTTAATTGGATTCACATTCAGAATTTCAATTTCTTGACACATCCAGTTATTCTAACTCTTGAAGTTTCACATTACAGATTAATTTTAAGATGCAAAAATTACCAATATACTCTCAATTCCATCAGTGTGTTTCAAAGTTAAAGAACAAGTTAAAATCACACCTATTATTCTGTGTTTTATTTTTCTCCTATTACTGTTCTGTGTTTTTTCCTTCTTCGTTAAAGAGCATAAAGTGCTAATGAAAAATCACCTTAAAAACTTTATATTTGTGTGGTTTAATGTCTTAAATTCTAATTGTCCTTTGGGTTTTCAGGTTTATCATATCACAGATGTGAACCATTATAACCTTTAAATAAGTCAAAAGATTAAGTCTTTTATTGTTTTTATTATCTGCTTCACTGGGATAGAATTTATTAGATATTTGAAAAAAATTGAAGTGATTCAAGTTCTGCATTTATAAATTAATTATCTTTGGAAAAAATCAAAAACAAACAAATAATAAAAAAGACCTCAACAAACTGTCCCCTTTGAGTCACAGAAACTGACAGTGCAGTTCTGGATAAGTTTTTTCAGGATGAGATTTGTTGCTACATATTGTGTTATTAGTGTTGATTTATATTTGTTTATTATTTTTAGTCACTCATTTATAAAGTTCTGTTAAATGAACTGTATCATATCTATGCAAGCATAAACAAAGAGAAATAAGGGATAGATGCTGTTTCAACTGGCATTTTTCTTCTGAGGGGAGATAAATGTCAGAAGTGAAACACTTTACAAACACTTTCTGAAGGTAATATTTATAAATCATTTGATAACTCAAATATTCTAATGGTCAGTCAATGTGGAATAGATTATTGCCGTCCTTAGAAGATGAAGGTAGATAGTGGTAGATCTTGAAGTTTTTAGAGAAGATATTATACTAGACTGTTGCACTTCTGCTAGTATCTTACAAACTTTTTTTTTGTAGTATTTTAAGTTTCTTGATGCAAAAGATCTACATTAAAAAAAATAAAATAAAAAAAAAAAAAATCAAACAAAACCACATAAAACCCAGCCCAATGGACAAAAAAAACCCCAAAATCCAGAAACCAATCCAGATCAGTAAATCCATAAACATTAGAAGATTAGAAACACCCTTTTCTGAAATGGCTGTCACTGGGGGAAAAATAAATAAATAGACATTAATTAGTGAACTTGTGATTGTGTACTCAGATCAAAATACATGAGATGCAAAGAGATGCCAGGCAGTCTTCTTAGACACCCTAAGTCTAGTGATGGATGTCCCAGTTTAGAAAATTGTTCTTCAATTTACCTGAATACTGATGAGGAGAAAAACTTCCTCTGAGATGAGACAGCTTCTGTTCAACCTATGTGAATGCCAAATTAGGCAACTGTTTTCCTGTTTAAAACTCTCTGAAGTCACAGAAATATGACACCTTGGCTTTATGGACTAATTGTTGAACCTTGACCTCCTACCTGTTTTCATGTTTCAAATAGACTTTACTGTAATGGCATGAATGTCAGTGGAAAACCATTAGACTCTCAGAAGTAATAGCAAGAAAACAAAACAAAACAAAAAACTTACTGTGCGTGGGGTTACATGGTTTTGGTTTGCTTTTGTTGAAGACAAGCCATCTCACAGGAAGAGGACAGGGCACTGATTTTCTCTACTCTGTAAGAAGACTGGGAAAAATGCAAAAAACCCCATTTTGGTCCTTTAGAAATTATTGTTTGGTGGTTCAGCACTAGAAAATGTAGAACACATTCCACAGAGCTTTTATTTCAGCCTTCCTGGTTTAATTATTGCAGTTTCAACAGCTGATTCAGATAGAAGTTCTAAAGTGTAAGCATTTAGTTTCTTTTCTCATACTGTAGAACCTCAGTGAAGCAATGCCTTGTGTTCTGTTTTGTCTGGTTTAGTTTTTCATCTTTGATTGATCTTTTTAAAAAATGAGAAAAAAATAACAAAATATAATTTAGTGTAGCCTCATCTGCAATAATATTGTGCGTGAGGAATTGCTTTTACATCAGTAACTGAAGGGCAAAAATAGCCCAACAGTCCATAGCCATCTCTTTGTAAATAGCAAAAATCAAGGAGAAAAGATCACTCTTGAACTTCTGAATGATTTTATGGCCCGTACTTCTCTGTCCAACGGTTTCTGTCTGTGGCACCTCTCATCATTTTTGCTGCAGACAGAAACTGTGCTTCAGTGTTGGGTACTTCCCCATTTCAAACAATAAATAATTTACAGATTATTTAAAACGCAAACCTAATAGATAAAGAAAATATATTAAGAAGAGGCACCTGTTTTCTCCAAAAAGAAAAAAAAAGGAAAAAAAAAATCCGCAAATACCCAAATAATAGCACATAAGTTTTTTAAAAGTTTTTTAAGTTATCAGGTAGAAGAGTAAACAATTAGTCAAGGCTGAATTTCTTGACTATTGGCTTCCATATTGGCCACAGAGCCTTATAGGAAGGACTTGGTGATAACAGTAAGTGGGAAGAATTTTGGTCAGACAATTTCAAAGCTACAGAATGACTTGGACACAGTGGAGGAAACTTGTTTCTAAATACACGGTCATGCTATGGTGTATTGCATACTGCAACCAACATTTTTCAATCTGTCTTCTGGCATAGAGAGATCTGACCACACTACTAGATTTTTGGAAAATTACTCATGCTTCAGTAGCAAGGGGTTCCTATTACACTGTGAACTTTGCTAGTGTTACTAGGTCCAACTGGTCTTCTAAGGATGGAATTTGAATATGCTGAGAATGCTGAATGTTAAGCAAATATTATAATAGAAATACTGTGGAAAAATGAATTCATATTTCCTTTTAGTTTTGAGTTTCATATTTTCAGTAGAGATAATATCAAGAAGTAGGCTTATTTCTATTTTGTCCTTTCTATGGGATAAATTCTGAAATACTGAAATAAACATTTATCATACTTCACTTATTCAGTAATTTTTAGCTTTTTTTATTATTATTTTTTTCTTTCAGTGGCTCCTGGTGAAACTGTTGCTGTGGATACACAAACCAGGGTAACCAAGGAAACCACCACCACCTTCAAACCAGAAATGCCATCTTCTGTGCTTTTGGAGGTTCCAGCCTTGGCTGACTTCAATAAGGCATGGGCAGAACTCACTGACTGGCTGTCTCGACTGGATCGAGAGATAAAATCTCAGAGAGTCAAAGTAGGAGATCTTGATGACATCAACAACATGATCATCAAACAAAAGGTATGAGAAACACTGATTTTTCAAGTTGAAAGCCTCATGATCTTTATTCTGTATCAAATCCTTTCAACAGGGAACACAGGAGAGATTATAGGCTGCAGTACATGTAGTTGTCACTTCAGCTACTTTATCCCATAAAGACAATAATTAGATGAAATGTTTAGATAACTAATTGAGGAGAAAAGAAAAATATTTACTATTTTCTCTGGTTTTTGAAGCAGGTCTATCTTTCTGTAGCATGTGCTGTAAGACTAGGCAAGCCAATGGTTGAAATGTAAACTTTGTGGTGTTGAAGGAATTGCATAGTAAGCTCCAGGTTGCCAGGAAGAAGACAACCCTGTTTCACACCTTCTCTTATGTTACTTCTCTAATAACTTTCTGAGAGCCTTACATGCTGCTGGTCTCGGTTTATCAAAGGCTCCTCAGTTGTCTTAACAAAAACAACAGCTCATTAATGCAATTGTTTTGTCAGCAAAACTGCATCACTGCATCACTTATCTTTGAAAACACAGAAAAATATGGAAATACGTGTTTTAGGAGAAAAAAAGCCTAAATTTTAGCTACTCTGTAGCAATAAAAGTAATTTTGTATTATACAGCTCTAAAGTAATTACCTGCCTTTTAGATTTAGCATTGTTCAATATAAAAGATTTGCCCTGCCTGAACAAAACTTTTCAGTGCTAAATTTCCATTCAGTTCAGTTCTAAACTGAGTTTAGGATTCCCTATTATAAGATTCTGGGTTTTTTTTCATCATCTCCCTCCTCATAAAAAAAAAAAAAGTGATTTATTGTAAGGAAGATATTGACATTCTTTTTGTTTGTTGAAACTAGAAATAGAGGGAGAAGAAAGTATATATTTTATTGAGACTCTGTACTAAGACATTTTAAAGAAAATATGCTGATGTCTCATGGGATTCATTTTACTTGTTTTCTTCCTTTTTTTCCCAGTGTTTTAAACTATTTTTGAGAAAATTGTCTTGCTTTACCTTCGAGATGATGAACATGGTAGTTTCATCTTGATTAGTGACGATTGTATTTACTAAGCAAAATTACACACTGCTTCATTAATTAAAATGTCCTTAAAACAGAGTGGATATAAGTGATAATTCCAGTATCATCTGCACAGGGCATTAGGTTAAAATAGTTATGTCATTTGGAAAGCTTGAGGGCCAGAGAAGACTTGTTTACACATTATCTTTCAGTGTTTTTCAGAATAATTTTGGTTTTAAAATTTTATATTGTCAAATACTTGGTTCAGCATTATTCAGTTTTCTTACCTCTACCTCACTTTAGCATATTATTCTGGCAGGCAAATTCCATAGTTTGCTTCCTTCTGCAGATGCCATTTATTTAAATATGAGATCAAATTATTAACTCTTCAGAATGTCAGTTAATAATATACAAGTTTTAAAATGAACTGCTTTGTATTTGCATTTTATCTTAGTTCAAGGCTAAAATATTTTAGCACTACTGCAGTCTGTTCCTGGCTGGGTAGCCCTGTCTCTTTTTTGATACCATGCTGTGCTGGTAACAAAATCAGCAGGAAAACTCTTTTTTGTCATGCTTACCTCTCTAATTGGCTGTGCAACAGAATGTGACATTTAATACATTCTCTGATGGAATGGAGGAACCAATGTCTATATATAGACTGCAGTTCTGTTAGCTGTCTCCCTCTTCTCCAATGATTATCCTAATATCACTTAATACATGGAAATGAATGTCATGAAATATTCGTTCTTCTTGTAAAACTATCGCTGGATTATTAGGTGAGATTAGCACGGAGAATTTTCAAAACTGACAAAGAATTTTTAGGTTTCTAAAAAAAACCAAAAACCCACACCAAAAAACCTACCCTGCTTTCCAATGTGTGGAGTGTCTGCAGCAGCCTGTGAGCTGATGAAGTTGGACGTGTGGGTACTTGACTAATCTGAAAAGTCACGCCAGATATGATCTAAGTTGGAAATCCAAAAGTAGTGCTTACCTCCCCTGATCTGTACATTTCATAGGAGATTATAGGGATATTTTTCCTTTGGTTGTAATTTAAAAGTCATTGAAAGTCACCACACTGCATCATGGTTTATTTGGAGAGTTTATTGCATCTTTACAGAGATCTCAGTAAGATTTAATGAAAGTTCCATCCTCATAGATTGACCTGGGTTTTTTTTAAATCAGTTTTTTGACTTTAGGTGTAAAATACCATCTAAACACGGCCAAATACTTCCATTATAAAAATTCATCCTTACAGAGGCAATGAAACTGCTTTGAGAAAGCTGTTTTATTATAAAACATCTCTAGCTGCTCACCCAGAATTTAGAACACTTCAAACAGCTCATCCTGTTGTTGTGTTACCAAACCCTTACTGTTTTGGGGTTTTTTTTTTCCATTTCATATCTCATTCAAAGCAGAGAGCCACATTTCTAATAGTAAACTACAGTGTCTAAGCAACATTTTGAAAAGAAAGAAATCCCACATCCTAGCAGTGTATGTAACAGGCCGTTTTCCAAAGCACTCAGGTAAAAACAAGTGACCTTAGGTTGTCCTTTCTTTCACAGCAGCACGTAATGTTGCTGAAGCTCCATCTCTGAGGGCATTTTGGTTAAGTTCACTTCAATCTGATTGTATCACAGGATCACAGCCACTAACTTTGCCATATTTTTCCTCCATAAAAGTTTAAGGCATCGTTAGCCCTCGCTTGAACTTTGCTTGGAGGTGATCACAGTGAATTGGCACTCTTGTGTGAATAGCACACACACTGGTTAATTATGGGACAATAAAACTCAAAATAGACAACTATTCTGAAAAAAGGCTTGTTTAGTGGCAGCTTCCTCTTAATGAAAGAAACAATACAAATTAAATTCTCCTAAGTGGTGCACGTAATATATAGTAAAAGTCGTATACTAAAAGAGTAGCTTAATGACTACTATTTCAAATATCTATAGTTAATCTTTCAGTCAAATGAGTGGTATACTTCAAGCAAATGCATTACATATTTAGTCATCTATGATTGTCTATATCTTGTTAAACTCTGTATAATTAAACTAAAAGACACTAAAAAGTGTGTAGTAAAGATGTACTAAAAATGTGCTAGTAAAATAAATACTAGCATTAGTGTCATCCATATTTTCATTAAAGGAAAATTGTTACATTTTTCTCATTTGCTTAAAGACTGATGTTTTGTAGAATTAGATCCTTAAACAAAGACATGTAAGGCAGGCTGAAAGAGACTCATGTTGTTTCTTTAGACAAGAAATAAAGCAAATAAATTTAATGGGAAAAACTGTGGATGTATAATATGTCATGATGTAAGGAGGTGAGGGACATGACCAGCTATGGTTTACCCAGTTGCCTCAATTCACTGTCCTTACTTCAAAACAATCAACATGCTTTATATTTGAAGGTCAGGTGGGGGTTCTTCATAAAAGAGAAAATTGTGAGGAACAGATGATAAACTCCATTTTGCTGCATTTTATAAAAATGGAAACCTTACTTAAGATGCCAACAAGCCTTTCCTCAGAAATTCTGCTTTGGTGTCATTGTGTTTTGAGAAAGGTTTGCAGCAGGAATAGATTTCTACTGAAAGCAGTGAATCATGGAGGCTGTGCAAAGCTTGAAGTTAATTAACAATGCTGTTCAAAGAGATCAGGTACTGTAACCTCCTTACATTTTGAATTCTGTCCATGGATTTTGCCAAGGTATGCTGTCCATCCAAAGTTTTGCAACACATGTAGTTGAAAGCATGGCTTTTTGTAGCACGGGATGACCACAGATTTTATTTAGTAAAAGGTATTATAATAAGTAACATTACAGATAAATGGAACTACAATTTTCAATGCCTGCTTTTATTCATTGATTCTAAGAGTTGACTAGGTCGAATCTTCACTTTTAAGTGCAGTAGAGGGGACTAATGTGAAAAAAAAGTGTTTATGTAGAATGAGACCAACCTAGTTACTGAGACTTTTAAGCAAAGAAGAGGAAAAGATATTTTCAGGTAATGATTTATGTCATCCAAAAGTAGTCACCCAAAAAGACGTGGAGAACTTATTTCTGTCTAATTAATTTGTCACTATTCAAAAAAGGTAGGTTTGATCATCTGCCAGTTAGAGAAGTAAACAAAATTAGAATGAAGAAATCTTTTCATTTTTAATTGTAATTGATTTTTCAATAGTTGAGAATCTTTTCCAGATGATGGATAATAAAATAACAGTTAAGGAAAGATATTTGTTTATAAACTGCAGAAAAAAGAGTGGGCTTAACTTACATTCCTCTTGTCTGAGTATTTTTATCTATCCTTTCCCATGGTTACATACCATGCATTTTAATATACACCTTAAATGTGCATTTTCATGTCCAACCTTACAATTAATATTGAGTTAGACCAGAGAATGGGAAGTTTTCTGTCCAAACTATTTTCCAACATCCATTTTTGTGGAAATAAAAATATAGTTTTCCAAACATATATCCTGTTATTACAGAAGCAACTGTAAGTTCCAAATTAAAGTTTGCAGTTCTGCATTGCTGAGCATGAATCAATGTACTCTAAATGTGTTCATGTTGAATGAAAATTCAACAGGTAGTTACAGACAGAGGTTTTTGCATCTGTCCATATAACTTATGTCAGAAGTGTGAGCTGTAGGCAGGGTGGAGTCTTCACCCTTTGGGATAGTGTACTTAAAGGTCTACAGAGTTTTGCAGAAGTTTCATTTTAGTGACAAACGCATGAAAAGATCCATGTAGCGCATCTTCAGCTGTACTGTTAAAAACTGTAACAGAGGATTTTAGACTCGGATCTGAACATTTCCAGTTCATATGATGTGCTTAAAGGGAAGAGTTTGCTAGTCCAGAATCCAAGTGTGGTGCCAGTAAGTTGGGAATTTACAGTCACACTTTCTGAATCAAACTTCTAGAGCATACTTGCCCCATCCCTCGCTCTGTGCTGTCATCGCGTTTGAGGGTTGTTTTCAAAGCTTCTAGGACCTTCTTCTTCCATATGAATGCACAACTGGAGACGTTCCCTGCGTCACTGTTGGAGCAAGATAAACTATCCTGATAAAGCAAGGCTGGAGCTGAAACTGATTCTGCAGCATGTTGGTTCACTGGCATTTTTGTGCATCCTCTCTGATACCATAGCCCTACAGATGACTTTATGAGTTAAATGGTGTGCAGAAATTCGCTTACCTCATGAAATTCACTGTAGGCTATAACTGCTAGGTGATAGGAGACACTATCACTATTCTGCATGTATTTTAGAGTGTTGCTGTTGTTGTATTTAATATGGGATATCTAGTGGAAGTCTTCTTTTATGCTGTTAGGCTTCTAAAATTACTTTTAATTTATGAAAGTACTGAAAATCTGTTTTCAGTTTTTGAAGTGAATTAAAAAACTAATAAATGAACACATTTCTAAATATATTAATTTATTATTATAAAATAAAAATTACAAGATTTGTGTTCCTGAAAGGCTTTTGCTTTTTTGCAGAATAGTGGAAAATGAAAAAATGTCTGTCAGCCTTCCAGATTGTTTCTAAAGGTTAGAAAATACAGTAGGATGCTCTAGAGGGCCTGGAAATCTGAGTCTTTAAAGGGAAAGGGGAGAAAAAAAGGTTTATTAGTTGGAAAATTGGACCTCAAGGGATATAGAATATGTGTCAGGAGACTCTTTTTTTTAATACTTTGTTGAACAAAAAGACAGCTGATATTTTAAATTAGCTTGGCCAGCTCATTACAGTGTGTTAGAGAGTATATTTGTTTTCTGCAACAGAAAATAAAAAAGAAGTCTAAACACTGTCTTTTGCAGCATGATTAACAGCTATTTCTTTATTTCTCTATAATGTTAATTACTAGGACATGCGCAAAAGTTGTACCTCTAAGGATCTGATTCTAAACTCATTGAAGTAAAAGATTAACTTTCATCATTTTTTCAATTAGTTTTCAGCGAGGCTGTAGATCACCATCCAAACAAAAAACAATATAGCAGTTGTGCCTGAAGATAACATTTCTCTCTTTGCTTTTATTGGCCTATTGTGAAATAATCTGAGGGGGCTTTTTTCAATCCTCAATGAAGATAAATTATCATGATTAATACAACTGGCATCCTCTTCAGCAGGGAAAGGAAAAGAGTGTAGCAACTCAGTTTCGTTTGCATCTATGCTGAGCATTAGAAGCACCAACTTTTCATTTGGGCTGCAATTTTTTCAGTGGCATTTTTTTAAAATTTCTGAGTCTGACTTATGTTGTAATTATAAACTACCTATTCCATCAACACTGGAGCTTAATTACTTTTTTTAATTCAAATCATCCTTTCATTTTGTGCTTTCAATCTACCAGTAAGTGCAGCTCAGAGACCCTGCTGCACCAGATCCTCTACAAACTCACCATGGGTATGGAAAGACTTTTTACAGTTGTGTGCTATCCACAGAGACATGAGAAAATCCTGCTGTTCTGGAAAGTGTAAAAACTCCCTAAACCCTCATGAGTTTTGTGTGTGCCTGGCCAGCATAAAAATGCCTAACTAGATTCTGGGCTGGATTTAATGTGGCCCTCACAAACATGTTGAGGGAAGTGATCATTCTGCTTTAATCAACCTGTGGGCCAGCATCTGGAGCTATGTGTCTGGTTTGGGCTGCCCAGTTTGTAGGAAAGACATCCAGGGAGTCCAGTGAAGAGCCAGCAATATGGCCAGGGGCAGGAGTGCACTTGGTAAATAGGAGGGGCTGAGCCAGGCTTCCTCAGCCTGGAGAGAGCTCAGAAGGACCTGCTGGCTCTCTACAGCCACAAGACAGAGACTGTAGAGAAGATAGAGCCAGACTCTTCTCAAGGGTTCACAGCAGAGGGAGGAGAGACAACAGACACGAGCTGCAGCAAAAGGAATTTTGATGAAATATTATGAGAAAAAGCGTGCATGATGGACATAATGAAACATTGGAACAAGCTGTCCAGAGATGTCAAGGATTCTTCATCCTTGCAGATAGTCATCACAAAACTGCATAGGGCCACGTCTGACCTGATGTGAGTCCACATTTGGCCACATTTGAGCAGTAGCTAAGATGATCTGCAAAGGTCCCTTCCAAAAAAATTATTCTGTCATTACATATAAAAACTACTCTCAAATATGGATTCTGTGTTCTATACCTTGTCAACGAAACATACTTTAAATGAAAGAAAACACAGCTTTATTTCCTGCTTTGTAACCCTCCCACCTCAGTTGTGATTTGCTTTAAGGACTGGAGAAGTCCTGTTAAAATGTCGACATAAATTTAGTTCTAAATAGTAGCGAGGATCTGTTAAGACAGTTACACAAATTGTAGGGGGCTTTATTTTTGTATCAATATTGATATATGTTATTAGAAGTAGCAACAAGAAAATGAGTGGCTTTGGTTTTATTCGGTTAATTGTGGGAAATATAAAAGCAACTTGTTTCTAAATAATGATGCAATGCATAAAATTCTAATCTAGTTGTAATCATAAAATCAAATGAAATGCATAAAATGCAAATGAAAACTAGGGGGAACAATTGTATATTTGCTCATTTAATGTGGGAGGAGATGGTTCTCCTCTTCAAGAAATAAGTTTTCTTCTGTAAGAAAATAAAAACATCAAGTCCCAGCAGACCTCCCTAATGAAGCTGATCTTGAAACACAGTTCTTTTATGTGGAAAAGAGAATGACCCCAGAATTTAAACTAAAAAATCTGTGATCTTCAAATGTGCCCTATTGGTTTCTCAATGTGCCAAGGGTATTCTGATACTTCTATAAACACATCTGAATAATGATATAGATTTGGGGGTTTGCTAGCAGATGGAAAATTCCCTCTGGAGGCAGAACAGCCAGCAGTGTCATTACCATCCTTTTTCATGAAGGGATTGTTTAAAAAAATGTCACTAGCTTTTTAAAACTGTAGTATAAGCTTTGTAATAGGTAGTTTCTAGTAACTTATCTCTAATGCTGTAAGCACAATTCATGGAATTCCATTTTCTCTTTTCCCAGTAGAATTCTATAATAATTTTTTTTGCACTTAAAGAAGCTCTCATGGAGAGTTCTCAGTTGATTTACATGTATATATTGTTTTATAACACTCATGTTAAGTAATGAAAACCACTCAAATAAGTACTTTATTCAAATGTAAGGAGATAAACATCTTAACTCACTCCAGTGCAACATTTAAATTTTGTGCTGTGTAGAGCTGCTTACAAGTGAAAGAAAAAATGTATAAGAACACTTGTAAGAGAGGCTTAAAGGTGTATTTTTATTCAGGAGCACCAGGTTCTTGAAAAAATGTTCTCTATTTCCTAAACATTATACACTCCTTTTCTCTTTCATGTGACCCACCACTAGCCATGTGCTGTCACTAGATTTCAGGTAAATGAACAGTAATTTCCTTTGGTTCTGGGAAAGCAGTGAAACAGTGGGAGATAGAACTGCATCTTTTGCAGTTGGTACAATGTGGGGGATTCAGGGGAGAGGAACACTGCTTGGAATTTGTTTACCTTGTCTCACCTTCTTCATCTTTGTGGAACATGGTCTGTTTTCTGCTGCCTGGAGTCCCCTTTGCCTCATCTCTTCTTCAACATATTCTCCTTTTGTGTCTACTTTTATATGCATAAGATAAGGACAAAATGTCTGATTTTGCCTAGCCTGTCTAACATTTCTTAATGATAAGCAACAGGTTGAAGAAGCCTTAGATTCTAGTGCTTCAAGACTCTCTTTTCCATTCACTCGTGGAGGATGGTGGTGGGATAAGATTTTATGTTTATTTTTTCTTTCGTTTGAGATAGAAAAAATAGAAGTAGAATTTGTTTTGTTCAATGTCCTTCATTACTGCAAAAATAAAATCAAAACCTTCACATTAGCAGATAGCAAATTTACAGTGTAAATAGCATATTACTTTTTCAGGTTATTGCTGCAATGAAATCCTAGAAAATGGCTGAAAGCACTTGAAGCTTAAAATACAAAAGTACTTCTACTAAAAGAAATAGGACTGTTTTCCTCAAGAAAGAGACATTAAAGTATTGTTCCAAATTGAAACAGAGAATTCAGCTCTTCATGTAATCAAGTGCTGAAAGAGTACTTAATTTAAAAAGCCCTGGGTTTGTAGTAAGTGTGGGCCATTTCACATTACTCCAGCCTCTCATCTGTCTCTGTTGCTAGCTGATACAATAAGCAAGGTAACAAATCAATCTCAGAACTGTATTCTGCTGCTTTTAGCTCAAGAAAAAAAGACCATTTTTCTTATTGAGCTAAAAGATCAATTTAACTTCTCACCATGGCTGTCCTAACGGTCAGGTGCTTTCTGCCTATAGGAAGGATTTTCTTCAGCCAAAAATAAGATTCTAATGTGAGATTTAGTCACTTCAGGCAGTTCCCAACTTCCTTTTTCTTGCTTCTGGATTTGTCAGATTCCCCAGATGAATTGTTAAATATGGAATTCACCCTGGGTTTCATGCAGTGAGGTGAGGGGAATTGTTTCCTGGAATGGCTTCTTTCTCTCAATGCACAAGCTTGGGTACAGATACCTACTTCCATTTGCTCTTACTCATCTCCACCCCTGTGGAGGAACAGTTTTCTGCTGGAAAACACGACAGAGCCAGAACATTCCAATGGGAATGAAGCAACTCAATGATTGTCCTCAGCTGGATTCCTGGCAAAACCCTGCAAACCAAGCAGTTTTCTTATGATGTGAAATAGCCATTCCCTACATTTGTGAACATGAATAAGCTTCTGGATATCCAGACCAAAGGCAGTGATTTTACTGCATTGGGACACTGAAAAACTCCCTGATTTCTCTCTCTTTCCTCTATCCATTTCTTTTGTCACCCTGGAGGGTTCCAAGTTCCAGTTTAATTTGATTTTAGTATTAAAAAAACCAGCCCAACCTCCCAAAACAAAACTACAAAAAAAAGTTCTAATATTAGAAATGGTAAAGCGAAAAGCTGTATTTTAATACTCAAAGTGGCTTATTTTTGATGTTTTAAAAGAACAGCTTGACACTTTGCTTCTGTGAGAAACAAAAAATTAGGATCAGCAGTTGTTTCTAATTAGAGTAGAAACTAGTTGTGATATTGGGAAAAAAATTGTTCTGAGGTAACACAAAGACCCTGCTTTATTTCACCTTCACGTTCAGAGAAATATCTGTTATGTTTTTTGACCAAAAAGGAAGGAAGTTAAAAAGAAGAAATAATAAACAGAAGGTGAATTTAAGCATTTTCCTCTTTGTGGGAAGAATGATGTTTTTTGGTCTATTGTGAGTTACCAGTGATGTCTCACTGCATATGTCAGGGAATCTTTTATTTAAACAGACAGTTTTGAAGGTGGCATGATGTGGGATGATATCTCAGGGTAAATGTCCAGCCTTTTGAGATATGTTTGATCATTTTCCTTTCTGCTATCTAATCAGTGTATCCTAAATTCCTGCTGTGCACTGGGGTCAGCACTGATAACATTTTAAAATGTATTATAAATCTTTCTACTCCTTCATTTGTGGTCCATATGGCAGAATATTTCTGATGAAAACTGGTATATGTGGCACATTCCTATAATGTCATTCAGATGTGGGATTCAGCTCTGACAGAGTGGTTGTGTTTTGCAAAGAAATGATGGTGTTTTAGAACACATAGAAACTATTAGCTTGCTTGCTGGTAGTGTGATTTTGGGTGGGGCTTCCCCCCCACCTGGACCTGTCATTGAGGCTGTGATAAAGAACAAGAACACTGATGCTATGGAACCACATTGTATCTGTGCTTAATAGATGACAAATGTGAAAGTTTGGCATCAAAGGGCTGTGAGACAGTTGATAAAATCAACTCTCAACCATTTGTATTTTGTATTCCTTGACTAATTTAGAGGGGGAAAAAAGTACCAAAATCAGTATTAATTTACTGAAGAGGATTTCACAAGCCCTTTTTTGCAAGTCAAGGGGAAGTTCTCTGGAGGCAGCAGAATCTGAATTGAATCTCAAGTGGCCCTTCTGGTCAGTGACTGTAATGTGTATGTCAGGCCTGATGTGATGACCTCAAAAATAGCACTTCTGTGTACCTGTACTAAATGTTCCAGAGCTACACCAACCTGCAATTTAATCCACAACAGATATTGTTGATACAACTGATTTAGAGACAGAAGGGTTTACAGAAAAGAATTAGTGGTATTTTGTGCATTTAAATTATATAAATCATAAGTGCATGTGGATGAAAAGCTCACGTATTTATAAGTAATTTTAACGAAGACTTAAATCATAGTTCGGAGCTGAACAAAAAGGTGAAATTGTCTCACTGGTCTTGTGATTATAGTTAAGAGAAGACAGGAAAGATGGGTTAAATGTAGGTGGAGAGAAAAGGGTAGGAAACCTGATGTAATTGTTGAATTGGAAAAGTTTGCAAGACTGTTAGTTTGTCTTCTCTAAGACATAGTTGTTTAAAGGTCTGTATTGGTGAAGTGCAAAAATTCAGGGAAGGAGAAAGATTTGTAAGGTAGAAATGCTCTTGGTTTTTTACTAGATTAGTATATGCAAATTTAATATCACCATATTTCCCTCCCCCATCTCCTCCTCTTCCTGCTAGACTGCAGAAGTATTTAGGTCAAACATCACTTGCCTTCTGAGAAGGATATCTTACAAGAATCTTTCTTGACAATTTCTAGCCAAATATGCTGAGATTAAGAAACATCTTTTATATTTGAACTTCTATTCAGTCATGTTAGTTCATTTTGTTTGTTAATTTCTATGTTTTTATTAAATTTTTCCAATATTTCTCATCAAGGTGTGATTAATCTATTTTACTTATTATGGGGTTTGTATGAATTTAATAATTTTGTATGTCTTTAACAATTAGAATGGTTTATACAAAAGCCAGAATCATAAGTGGAATCAAAGGGAACTGTGCACGTGACTTTTCATTTCCTTGGGTGCTCATTACCCAATTCCTTTGAAATTCTTTCATTAGCCAATCTTAAAATCACAAATCTTAATTAAAATAACAGGACAGCCTTTGGAGACCTCTTAGTGTAGAATACAAAGCATTTAGTTTTTATTATGAGAAAATTGGGATTTTTTCACTATAGGGTTCACAGGAAATGTGTTCTCTTGACTTCATGTTTCATTGTATGCCTATTTCTGAATTCCATGGGTTATATGATCATTGTTAGACTTTGCTGTAGGGTTGATCTTCAGGGATGCTATTTAACATTATATAGGATAAATTATTCTTCATCCTGTTTTGAATGATGGGTAAATCACCATTTATATTATAATTTTCAACCTTCTTTCTTTCTACTGCCATTGCATAATAAGACTTTTTCACTGTAATTATACTTTCCAGCACAAAAACCATATAAATAGCAGATTATTTTTTAGTAATGTCTCAGAAAGAAAAGAATGAACAGCAGGACTCATTTTCAGTTCCCTGTACTTCAAAAGAATTTAATGGGTTATTAAAAATAATGTGAAAACAAGCACTTTTCACAATACTCAACAGAAAATGATGATCTTTTCCTTTTAGTGCTTTGCTGGTGATGCTTCTCCTTGGAGACATTCTGACTTCATTTCAATCTGCCTCTGTAGTTTTTTTTTTCTTTCCTTTCCAAATTTATTTGAATTTTGTGAGGGATGCACTGTGAGGAAGGTGACACAGCACAGAGGATGCCAGTCCCTGTAAGGGTTGACCATGGCAAACTGTTCTGGGGCAGCAACCTGATGTCAGTGTTCTTTCTGCTAGTGCTCTTTCTGTCTGTCTGCTAGTTGTCTGGTGTTCTGGTAGGGAAAGAAAAGGAAAAAGAAAAAGGGAAAGAAACAGAAAAAGAAAAAGAAAAAGAAAAAAGAAAAAGAAAAAGAAAAAGAAAAAGAAAAAGAAAAAGAAAAAGAAAAAGAAAAAGAAAAAGAAAAAGAAAAAGAAAAAGAAAAAGAAAAAGAAAAAGAAAAAGAAAAAGAAAAAGAAAAAGAAAAAGAAAAAGAAAATATAATTGGGAAGAAGTTAGTTGAAACAATTCAGCAATAACTGCTAAGCAGCATACAGGTTAAATGTTAAAACTAGGTTTTCATTCTAGTTTTATGGTCTGTGCTGAAGTAAAGTTCAGGTAATGAAACATGGAAATAACTATAATATAATATAATTATATTTTCTGAGAACAATTTCTTTCTATTATGTTTGATAAGAACTTTCATTTTAGAGGCTTTTAGATAAAGTTTAGTGTCCACATCAATGTGGAAAGCTAGTTTTCATAAGAAATTCACCGAGAAATGTAAGATTATTTTAACAGATGCAGCCACAATTCTGTCTGGCTTGTTATCAATGATCCAGGAAAATACTCTGTTGCATGTCTGAAATACTCTGGTGTACTTTTTAATATTTTTTAATATCCAGTTCTCTCAATTAAATTATTCCATTGGGCTTAATATCTCTAAAAATGCAGACATCTGTGTATGTCAGTCCTTTTGTGTTTAATGAGGACATCTAGGAGAGTGATCTTTTTCTATACAGTAATTCTTGATGTTTAAACTTCACTTTCTTAATTTGGTGTGGTTTAATGCAAACGACTCCATCACTTAAAAATAATGACACCAAAAAAAAATAAAATACCAAAACATTATTTAAGATCTCCATAATAGAAATCTGGCTAAATTTACAGGCCTATGGGAGAAGACTAATATTTTGAAGCGTGTTAACTGAATTTCAATTTAAAATTCAGAGAAAACTCACTACTTTGAAATTGTCTGTGAAAATGTAGAAGGTTTTTGTGGGTTTTTTTGGGGTGTGGTATTTTGTGGGGGTTTTTTTGTTTGGTTGTTTTTTTTGTGGTTGTTTGTTTGTTTGTTTGTGGGGGTTTTTTTGGTTTTGTTTTGTTTTTGGGGTTTTTTTGGGTTTGGTTTGGTTGGGTTTGGTTTGGTTTAGTTGGGGTTTTTTGTTACCTTAATAAGTGAATGAAAGAGACAAGACTGTGTGTACAGGATTTTACAGGAAAAGGAGAGGAGGTTGGGAGGCAGGGCGTTAAACAGATGTTCCCAGATATTTTTGATCCACTCTTACAAATTGTGTGTTGCTGACCATAATATGTAGAAAAAGGAAACAAAGTATATTCCTCAGAACATCCTTGAAATTTTGCTGGTTTATATACCCACCGCCTCTGAAAAATTAGGTTTATAATGTGTAACAGATCATACATCTAATTTCATCACCCAGATGCTGAGATTTTTATTATCCTTGCCATCCATTCCTCAGTATTCTCATTTACTATTGATACCTGTCAATTTTGGTAAGCCATAATCTATGGACATTATGTGTTCTTAATGAAGAAGTTTGCAAACTGTGCAGGGCAAGGATCCCATCTTCACATCCCTTTATATATTATTTAGACAGTGTAGATTCTGTTACAGAAAACCAAACAAACCTAACATGTATTAATTGCTTTGATCATATTTTAGCCACGATACAAATTCCTGCCATATCTCACTGAGTAATGAAAAAATCATTTGTAATTCCTATTCAGAGACACAAAATTGGGGCAGATCGTAGCAAAAATGATTGTTTGTTTCCTGTTACTGAAATGCTAGACGTGTTATCTCAGACTTCCAAACCATTTGGCCATCAGAGAGCAGACTGTTATCTGCTCTGACATTAATCTACTTGTGACGGCTACTTCTGTGCACAGCTTCAAAATGACAACAAACATGCACAATGCATCATAATTATGTCCCTTTCAGGAATAAGATTTGCAGAAAGATTGCACGAATGTAATAAAGTGTCTCTGCATCTGTGGGAACTAAAAATAGCCTTTTTCAAGATTGGGTTGTAAGGGATGTTTCCCAAAGTATCGCATGGGGTTCACAATATGTTTTTAGGGGCGATAAAACGCAGAATCATATGTATGCATAATAGGCAGGCAACATTCAGTGAAAATTCAATCAAGAATGAAATGCTATTACGTGCAAACACCTCCTGGGCTTGTGCAGAGGTAATGGAGCATATGAAATAGATAAAGTGACAGCCAAGAGAGGAAGAAGATATGTGACTTTCCCTACAACTTTGTTTAACAAAGCTTTCAACATACATTGTGGATATAATGTGTTGTTTTGTCTCCATCCAAATCACCTTAGTTTTTATTCCATGTATTTTGTAGACAGTAATTTGGTGATAATGGCTTCTTTGCACAGCTCAAGAGCGATGAACAGGAGTAACAAGATCTGTTAATAAGAGGATGTGCATGTCCTTCCCAATACAGAGATCTTAGTTGGAGTGGGTCAGGAAGAAAGTCATATTTGGCTTGTAAGAAGCATCACTAAGTATTGAATGTTTAGGGAGAATATATATGAGAGGGCTGATTATAAGCCAGTCTGTGTAAGAGCCAGGTAAAAAGACTTACCTATTTTCAGCCTTTCCTTACTCATTACAAGCCCATCTCTTCTGTGAAACATGCTTTATGAAATCTGTAGTTCTTGAAGTTTGTCTTGTGCCTTATCAGTGGTTTTGATTCAGTGGGTTTGGTTTATGTTGTAAACTTCCAAGTCGCAGTGCATGAGTGAGGAGCAGATTTGTTGCTCTCATTGCTCTGCCTGAGAAGGGCTGCAACTGCAACATGATTGAAGGAGTCAGGATATGGTCTCCTTTCTTCCTTGCTCTAGTTGGGAGCAATCTGGTCCGACACGGGGAATTAATTTTTGCCCTTTTACTCCCTAAAGGGAGATGCAGTTGAATTCTCAGATGAACCGTTCACGCTGTCTCAATCTTGAAACACTTTCAGACTTTCTCATTTCAGTGGAAATTTATGATGACTAAATAATTGGAATATGATACAGTCATGGAAAGCATTTTAATATGTATTGTGTTTGCTATTTTTTTAATTCCTTGATTTATCTAAAAGTCAAGTGTTTGGAGACTCCTCTTAGCAGCAGCTAGAAAATATGTATTAATAATATAAATAATATATTGTGCCAACATAGTAGACAAATCAAACTCTTCTTGTTTACTGCTGAAAGAAGATCTATTTATAGCACTACAGATTTCCCTACAATTTAGGGAAAAAAAAAAAAAGAAAAGAAACATCTTGCATAGGATTTGGCATAAATTTGAATGAGGATGACATTGCTCTTAACAAATATACTGAGCCTCACACAACCTTCTGTTTGCAATAGATGTTTCGGTGTTTTCGGTTACAGAATTTGTATTTTATAGTACTGTAACAAATATAAGAATAAATAGGTTTTAAATGGGACTGAAAGAGGGTTTTATCATTCTTGAGAGCATAAGAAATGCTTTAGTGAGTCAAACCATCATTCTCCTGTCTAACCCAGGAAAATGTCTCTGGTGGTGACATTAGGGTAGGTTGAACAGAGAGAACGTACCAGCCTGACTGTCTTCTGCTGAATGTTACCCTTATTCTCCCCCATCCACAGCATCAACAGCTCTTGGATTTGGGACACTGGGAGCCCTTGTAGCATCTGTTTTTCAGGCTATTGTTTATGAAGTTGTCTAATCACTCTCTGAAACTGCTGATTATTTTGGCCCTCACGACATCCTGTGAGCAAACTCCATGTAGTCAGTACCTGTTATGAAAGGAAATACTTTTTTTTCTGTTCTAAAACAGTTTCTACTACAATAAGGCAGCATACTCTTGCTGCATTATGCCCATAATACATGCCCACTGTCTTCTGTGTTTAAATAAAATATACATTCAGGAGTGAAATTTTCACTTTATCGTCAGGTTTCCTAAAATTCTTTTCTGAAGGATTTTTTTTTTTTTTTTTAATTATAAATGTATGTATCCTACCTGATCTAAATCATCCTTCTCTACATGCTTGTGGTCTTCTTTCAAGAAGCCCAGGAGTTTCTTTAACACAAAGCTATGGCAGCTGTGGGACACCAGTTTCAAACCCCAGTGCTGGAGCTGTAGGATTCAAGTTGTGCACTATGGTCACATCTCCTGCCATCACAGTCTCTCAGATTTCCCTCACAGACAGTTTGTGTCATTCCTGATTAGAGACCCATCCTATTTTTCAGACCTGGAATGTAATTTCTGGTTTATTTTTTAGATTAGATAATTAATCTTGTCTTATTTTAAAGAACTTTTCAGCATATAATAGGATTCCAACACCAACACAGCCTTTCTTCCCTGTATTATTTGCATCTGGATGTTACAGAGCACACTTTACTGTTATTCTGTCACCAAACTTCTGAGAAATGATATGTCAGCTAAAGTAAAACAAGCTCTTCATGTCTTAGCTAAGAATTGAGGCCAGCATTTTTAATAGAATTAAAAATAGAGAAAATCAAATGGTAGCCCGCCATTTTGCACTGTCATTCTATTAAAAAAATCATACTACAAAGAAACTACAATAAAAAAGAGAGACCAATTTTAATATCTGAGCTAACTTTGAGGAAGAAATCGTTTAGTAGTTGTTCTTATTATTGGCAGTCTTATTTTAGGCAGTCTGCAGGTATTGTTTCCCATCCTTCCCCTTCTGTCTTTCTTCACTGTTATCAAGTAATCAAATAAAAGTTGAAAGAGTATTAGCTCTAAGAAATGCACTTTATGTTTTTATTCAAACCAACATTACGAATTTTATGGAAAATGATGCTGTAAATTAGCACAGGGTTCTAATTATTCTCTATGCTAGTTTTTATAGATTTCTTTTTTGCAAAGAAATGGTAAGTTTCTCTTGAAGGAGATTTGAAAGTCTTTGCAGCCCAGATTTTGGCATCAGGCAGGATCAACCAGACAGATAATTTCTGACCAGTTTCTGGCTAACCTGCTCCATAAGATTTTTTGTTTCATGTATCTGTGTAGATTTTTTTTCTCATCACATAGCAATCCTTGGCAGTCAAGAGTTGTTTATCTCCAACCTTAATATCCCCTGCTTCAATTTAAGCTAATTATGTGACCACAATGAAAATTGAGAACAGTTTACTCTCTCTCAGCAATAACCTCATGTACTTGAAGGGTGGTACTTCAGTTCAATTTTCTCAAGACTGAACAAATCCTGCTCCTTAAAAACACTATCCTTGTTTCTAGATTAGTGACCATCTGTCCAGTCATTTTCAACCCATTCTGACGCTAATCCAGTTTTCAGCTAGTTATTTTAATGCCTTCAATTTACTGATTTCTAAGGTTTTTTTGAGACTGCTTTGAATTGTATTCCTCTTCTCACATTCTTGCCGCTGGTTGGTGAATATAAAAAAAAACTATGCTCTGTTCTATCAACCAATAATAGTGATTAATATTAGACACAGGATGAGTCTAATACAGGTTCACTTGATATTGCCTTCCCATGTAGTGTATGCAAGTTATGGGGTTTTTTTTCCATCAGTTTCATCTCCATTTATATCCAAATTTCCTGCTTGTGGTAACATCTCATAGACAGTATCAGAGGCCTTGCTGTCTACCTGTGCTTCACTGTTGATAAACCTTACACCCCTGGATGAAGGGAAATGCAGTTGCCTGTTTATTATTTACTCTTAATAAGTGGTTGGCTTTATTTCTTGTTACTATTTTCCCTTCTCAAAGGTTGTTTGATCATATGTTCTTAAAATGAGCTAGGAATAATTCACTTAAAATTTCCTGTGTAGTTTTCCATGCCTCTTTCAAAAGTGAGGTATATTCATCCATTGCATGCCCTTAAATATAACTACTAATACCCACGAGGTTTCTTGAGCCAGTTCCTGAGTATAGCTGAAATTCATGAGCTGTCACATCAGAATTCACATTGAGTTAGATAAGAACGATGTCACATCAATAACAAAGTTAGCATTGTTTGTTTATTGTCTTTCACACAGAGACCTTCTGCCCTGAAGCTGTTAACATAAGTATTAGTGCTAGAACAAACCTTTTTTCAGACTATCACTTCAAAAGTTTCAGTGACTGCTTTATTCTGTTTGGGTAAAAATGTTGAAGCAAAACAAGTTTACAGACTTTATGGCATCTGCAGGAATAATCTCCGTCATGGATAACATTACAGAAGAGAAATGAGCTACAGGTTTGAAACTCTTGCTTCCATAAGGGGATAACAAACACTGCAGATAATAGTGCAAAAAGCTGTTTAGACTCTCTGTGATGGGTTGTAGACCTTATCCAAATATTGGTTACTTTTTATATTACTTGTATGTATACATGTGTGAGCATGTATGCATATATATCTACATTTTAGATACATATATTTCTTTTCTGGTAGAAGATGTAATGAAGACCACCATCAAAATAAACCAAAATAAATTACCAGGTAGCTAGAAGGATTGTAATAGCAAATTCTGAACAACAGCCTTACTAACCAGTGATCTTGAAGTTGAAATAGTGAAATCTGAAAATATTCTTCCAACAGGAATAGTAGGAAATACATGCAACATTAAATTACAGTTAGTTAGTACAGGTGTCCTCAGGCTGCTCCATGAAATTGCTCTGAACCCATTGCGCCTCTGTAGAGAAAATTACACAGAATCTGCAACAGTGGAGGCTTGCTCTGGCCTCCTTCTCTGCTGTGCACACAGGTACATACACAGGTACATACACAGGTACATACACAGGTACATGCACAGGTACATACACAGATATTGCAGCACTGCAATATTGTGGATGTGTCTCGATTACAGCCAGGCTCACTGCAGCAGTTTTGAATGAGAGAGAGCTGGGGAGCAGATGCAGCAACAGGTAAAGTGGTTCTGCATTCAGTCAGGTGAGACCCATCAGGTCTCATTAACTCAGACTATTCCTGAAGGGCTCTGTACTGCTGAGCTGGCCCCAGCAATCACACAGCTGTGTTCACACCACGCTCTGTGGGCATTAGTTAAGTCTATCTGGCCTAAGCTGGTTCTTTACTGGATCAGCTGTACAGCTTCTTTCCTGTGTTGTATGTAGTCCAGAGCTGGGCTTGACTCATCCGTAGGTAACTGAGGATTGACTGCTTTTCTGGAGTGTGCACCTCAAATATCAGTTAGCTCCTCTCTTTCATGTCACTGTTCTTCCTGTCCTCCAAACCCTCCACGTCAGGCCTCTACCCTGCTGTTCCCACTCATTCCTGCTCCCCACCCTTCGTACGCCTGCCTTCACACACTGAGCTCGTGCTCAGGCTGAAGCATTCACCTTCCTCAGGTGAGAGGCGAATGGTTCAGGAAGCAGGGTGGGTACAGCTGTCCACAAACTACTGTTCACTCTCCCAGGGAATGTATGTCCATTTTCAGTAGTACACTGGAATCTGGGCACCCAAAATCTTGGGCTAAGGATGCTGTGGCAGTTGCCGCTTTTTTTTTTTTTTTTTTTTTTTTTTTTTTTTTTTTTTTTTTTTTACTTTTGTTTTTTGTTCAATATGAGTAATCAGTATGCTCATGCTTTGTGGTTTTTTAGGGTTTGAGGGCTTGTTAATCTGTGGACAGAGATTCAATTTGGAGTTAATTCAATAAGCATGCCCTCAGCCAGAAATTCTCTGCAATTGTGTGCAAGCAGAGAAAACTCTCCTAATGTAGCTCTTACGTGACTTACGTAGCTGTTTATGGTAGAGAACTTTCCTCCACGATAGTGACTTGCGTGATCTGATTTCCATATGCAATGTCCTACACTGTGGAAGACACTTTGAAACATTTTCCTTTGATCTACGGTGACATTAGAAAAGAGTAAACTACCAACCCTCCAGAGAACAACCTTAGCATACATGGTGAATCTGTTATAATTATTTGTTATCTCTTAATGCCTGCACATCTGCACCAGTGAGTAATTAAAGTTTGAAAGGAAGCTAAAATTTTAAAAGTTATTACAGTTTTTCAGAACTACATCTGAGTTTGAGTTATGTTTGTTTTGAAGAGGTCATATTCAAAGAAGTTAAAACATCCTTTTGCACACATTAATCTACATCTATGAGGACTGACTAAGAAAATACGATATCACAGCAGTTATTCCACTGTCAGGAATCTGTTTAGAAAAAAATGAAAAATTTCTGACCACATATCTTCTCTATCACTACATTGGTAATGTCCTATACCTTATGCTATTGGTGTTACATTTTCATATTTTTACATATAATATTTTTACATATTCTTTGGCATTCACTCTCAGTATCGCCTTAATTAAAATGACAATATGTAACTTTGGGTATCTGTACACCAACTGCCATCCACCCTTCCTCACCTGCTATCTTCAGTAAGGCAGCCCAGCCCTTTGGCATTTCCATGGGCAGCTTGCTTCCATTCCTTTTTCTTAGAGCTGTGTCCCTGTTACACCTGTCCTCTGGCTTTCTTGGCACAGGGCAGTGGCTGAGAGCAAAAGGGAGGTCACAGGGGTAAGTTGGCATGGTGGCATCAGTGTCACTGCTGTGCCAACCAGAAATGGTCAGCCAGTGGCATCTCCATAGCCCTTGAGACCCTTCCTGAGGAAACAGCTGAACAGAGTAAAAGGACATGCTAAGGCACATCTCCTAAACTTTATTTGGTTTGTTTTGTTTTTAACCAGAATATATTATGCTGTCATGGATAAATAAACCAATGTTGCTTTTAGCTGGTTCATCAGCACTACAGGATAATGGCTTCTGTTCAGCCTGATGTGTAATATTTCTCTTTTATTTCTTAGTGCAGTTGCTTATTCTTCTTTCAGCCCATGTTTCTTGAAAGTTCTGCAAATCCCTTGGACGTGGCTACAATTTACATCTTTATGTTTTTTAGTTCTTGGAATAAAGGTATTTTGAAGGACACTTTGGAGGGATAAAGTAGAAGTACAAGGAATGGTTAATTCCTAAAATCAATTTTCTTTTGTTAATAATTAATAGCTGACAAAAAAAATTGCTTTCAAATGTAGCTCTCAAAAAAATAAATAACTCTTGCTTTTTCTGTCTGGTGGAAAAAGCCCCTGGAAGGAAGTGTGTCTGAATATGTATATGTGATAATTTTCAAGAGAAAAGAAGGAATAAGGTCAAAAAGTTGAATAAGAAAAAATTGCCAAGATAGATACATTTTTCGGTTCCATAGACTGTAAAATAGCTCCCAGTTTTGCAGGCTGCTATTTGCAAAAACCAGTGACCTCAGTCTGGAGTCCTTCCAGGATTCAGCTCTTGAAGAACTGCTTGTCACAATCTAGCATTTCCATAGGGAGATACAAATCATTAATTTTTAAAAATATAACACATTTGAGAGCTCTTGTTTCCACCTCCCAATATGGCCTTTCAGTAACTGACTTTGTTATGGTAACAGGGAGGGGGAGAGCGGCAGACAGGGTCCAGATGCATCATAACAGCCTCCCAGTTAAATTGGGTTCTCCACCCTGGAGAACTGGCTGTGTCAATCCTCAGATAGTCCTCTATATGGGGGGACATCTTCTTGCACCTTCCCAATTTGGGGAGTAAAAAGTGAAAACGTCACGTATCAGATAAGGCTGAATTGTCAGAATGTTAAACTTGAAAAGGATTATTCCAGGATTTTTTGTGTCTCTCTGTACTGTACTTCGTGTCAAATTATGTGTTAGTGCTACTAACGTGAAAAACACCTTATTGGCATTGGAAAATTTCTATTCAGTGAAAACCTGAAAAACGTGTTGGATTAACTGATAAAAATGAGCAGTTTTTGCCAATGAGTTGTTAGCAGCCAGTGCCACAGGCCTTGGGTTTAGGAATTGAGGTCTGTGAATTTAAAAAAAAAAAAAAAAAAAAAAAAAAAAAGGAAAGCCTCTCCTACTGAAAGGCAGCATTAGAAACAGCACTAGAAAAATGTACAGTCATTCCATCTTCAGTTATTTTCCAGCCTGGCTGACATCATTATGGAACTGCATATAGTGAATTTATGAATGTGGTCAGAATTTTTTACACAAAGCAGTGTGCAGTATAGTTTGTTGTTAAACTGAGGCCCATCTTTTGTAGTACATGGGAGAGCAAGCACATGAGAACTGTCTAGCAAAAACCTGGTGACAAGTTTATTTCTTTCTGGAACTGTGGAAATACCTTGTCTATAAAATTTTTATATTTTACAAACATTACAGGAGCTAAGTGTAAATAAAAATACACTGCAAGATACGGTTTTATACCTATTTTCATTTCAGTGTCCCAGCGAAAAGTTGAGTAGCTAAAAAACAAGTTCTGTTCCTCCAGAGCAAGGGAAATGCAGCCATAAACCAATAGAACAGTTTCCAATACACAGAAAAATCTTGTTTGTGGAAAAAAATGTCAGTGTTTCCAAAGATAATAGAGAAGAATATTTTCATTTTGACTTTTAATATTGTCAAGTGTGTCCTTATAATTGTGTTATAATATTATCTCAATAAATCTTCCTCCTCTGTTTTGACCAGATTGTGATACTCAAGCTTATTGCCCCTCTGGCCTCCATTACTCTTCAGTTACAGAATAGAAATCAGAGGAAGGTCCTTAATTTTGGAATTTTATTCCTTTGGTTCCATCTTTTTTGTTGCAAAGGCCCACTGTAAAATCCACATCTATGTCTACTCGTATATCGCCATGTGTCTATACATGAGCAAACATAAAAAGCAAATTGTTTTCTCCTGCATTTGTTATTGTAGTGTCAAGCTACTTTATCAGTGATTCTTTTTTTTTTATATCAGACTCATTCCTGAAACTGCCATTCAGACAACAAAACTGTATTTTCTGAAAAAGAAAAATGCTATTTTTTCTTCCACTGGAGCAGCATTGTGTGGCTCCTCTGCAAACTACTAATCAATGTCTGTACCTGATGCCCCAAGCAATGTTTATAGGAGAAAGACATCAACTGTTCATAGTAAGAGTTCTTCTTGTCTGAGCAAGAAATAGCTCCAGTATTTTGCTTAACGTTATGTTTAAACACTACTCTCAGTCAGAAATTGATTAAATATATTTAAATTATATCTGTGTGATGGAGGGGGACCAAGTAGGACTGATACTAATTTGAGGAAACCGGTGTTGAAAATTCATCTCAGAGAAACTGGCATTATAGGGGAGTTGTCTTTTTTTTTTTAATTTCCCACAGGATCATAAATTTCAAGGTCAGAAAGGACATGTTCATATACTACATTTGAAACCAGTCCATGAGATTTTACATAGAGATTCACCTTCCTGCTCTTCCAAACTGTGTCTATTAAAAAAAAGAAATGAAAATTGTTTTAATAGTCTCATATTCTTTAGTGATTTGCTCAGTATTTTCTTTAGTGATTTGCTCAGTATTTAAACATATTGGCTACTAAGAATTTGCATCTTTTCTGTTTAAACTTTGTCTTCGTTTTCCAGCCAATATACTTTTCCAGTGCAATTGTTTCCGTAGTTAATAATTATTGTATTATCAGGAAATTATCTTCAGTAGCTTTTAGCACAACCAAATTTACCCTCTGCAACAAGACATATTAACCAGGGGGCAGCACTATAAAATGGCAGAAAAGTTTAAAATTAGACAGGTGCAGCACAGCCTTGACACTCCTGCCCAGCTGCGCTGCTGCTCAGCTCTCCAGCAGTGCTGTTTGCTGTGATCCTCTGGTTTGGCTTTTGCCTCTGAATAGAACCCTTCCAACCTGCTCTGCAGAAATTTAATATCCAGTACCCATCTTCGCAGTGAGCCCTCCTTCACCTGCCTCTTGTGTGCTTTAATCTGACAGGTGTTCTCCACCAGCATTTCAAAAGGCATTCGCTGGAAATGCAGGAGGGAAAGGTGCTGCCTGCCCTTGTTCTCTTATATATTTTCTGGAGGAGAAGGCATTCATTCTCAGTGACACCCTGCTTTCAGGGTGTGCCCTTGCAGCCAGGAAGGCCAAGGGTAGCCTGCAGGTCACGGGGGTGATCCTGCCCCTCCTCTCAGCCCCAGTGAGATGAGTGTGTCCAGAGCGCTGGGTCCAGTTCTGAGCTCCTCGGGACAAGAGAGACATGGAGTGAGTAAAGTAGGAGTCAAGAAAGATGATGAAGGGTTTGGAGCATCCCCCTGATGAGGAAAGGCTGAGGGAGCTATATATATACATTTCCTTCCTTCCTTTGCTGTTAATGAAATAGGAACATCAGAATTTTTCAGGTTTCCACCTTTACCTTCTGTATTATTGTTGACTGTAATTAAGTACATAGCAACAAAAATGTGGAGAAATAAAAACTAGAAGTAAATCAAACAAAGAAACAAGCACAACCAAAAAGAGCATTAAAAATGGAGACAAAAATAAAGTGTAGTTCTGAGAGTAAAACCTAAATATACCAGAATAGTTTAAGTAATAAAACTAGGCTTATAACTTCATCTTTTGGCATGACATTGAAATATTAATAAAGATAAAATTCACCTTACTAGAGTTAGGCTAAAGTTATTTCAGAATTATTCCAGCATTTCTTATCAGATAGGGTAAATAAGAAACACCTTTCCTTTCCCCTGCCCCCTACCTATACGCACATTGCTAAATAATATTAAGTTCACTGTAAGAAAAAATTGTATAACAGTTTTTGTTTTCTTTTTCAAAAGCAAAGCCAAGCAAACCAGAAAAAAATCTTTTTCTTCAGTTTATGTTTTTCTTAAGAAAAATATCTACTTTTCTAACTTCCTAAAGGAAAATTGACCTGTCAACATATGTTGTGACAATCCATTTTATTCTCCTTAACTATTATTCACTTGCTATTACTGGAGCAACCTTCCAATAAAAGTAACCAAAAATTTCCAGAGGATCTAGTAGAAACCTATGCAGTCATTCTGTGGGGTTTTTTTTCAAGCATAAAATTGATTCAAGCTAATAATCTCCCTATAAGATTGGATCATTTTACAGCATCTTTAGTCAAGCTATTAGCTTTGCTTCTCTATAAATGTTATTTTCTTCAATTAAAAAAAAAAAAAGCAAAAAAATCTGTTTGTTTTCTTATATTCGTAACATAAAATTATGTCTACTCCATACCACTTCTGTCTAAAAATGTGACAAAGTACTGATAAGTATATCATCCAAAAAAACCAGTAAACAAAAGACTAAAGCTGAAGCCTTGAAAAACAGAGCATCTGCCCTCAGTGTTCTTAGTAATACACATTTGTTAAGTGCATTGGAAAAGCCCTTAATTTGAAAAACTGTTAGTTATAAAGAAGAAATGAAGTAGTAAATTCTGCAAATTCACATTCCACAAATGGGAGCTGTACACTGAGAGATTTCAGTTCTGCTGACTGATACAGAAACTGAAGAAGCTCTGTAGCTCCTAACACTGGTTCCCATCCATTAAGTTGTTTAGTGGGATGAAAGGACATCAGAAACCCTGGAATAGTTCTTCCTGGTTGTTTAAATGCTCATACTTTACTGCAAGAAAAAGTGATATTGGACAGCCACATTGTTTTGGGGCAAGAGGCTGTAATTCCATACACAGTTCACGTATATCAGATTTACTGTTGGAGCTCTAATCCTGTTTAAGTCTTCAGTTCTTACATGTGATTTATCACTGTGTTCTACTGGAATGGGTCTCATTATAGCCAAACACCCAAATCTTTAAATGTTGTTCTTCTTGTTACAGATACATCTTTAGCTTTATTCCTTTTTTTTCCTGGCAATAGCTATAATAGAGCAAATTCCTTTTTTTGCAGAATGATTCATTCACAAGCCATGTTGAACTGTAGTCTTTTTCTAGTCTCCTCTCCATCTTCTCCATCTTGTATGCTGGATGGACTCCAGTGCAGCCCATCAAGGCATCTCAGTTATAACGAACAAGCTGCTGATGGTTTGATCCTCTTGATCTGCTTCCACAGTCCTTTCCTGCAGACAAATGGGGAGCAGGGTGAGAAAGAGAATGGGAGTTTTCCCAGTTCCAACCACCACCATCACCTTAATTTTTACCATCACCTCAGCTTGCCATCACCATCCTTTTTGGTCAACACCTGGAGACTCAAATTAAGTACTCCCCGTTCTGTGTGGTTTGAATAGTGCACATCAACAGCGTGTGGCACACTTGCTCTCATAACCTCCTGGCATGAACTGCGCCTCCTAAGCTGTAAAAGAACATTCCCAATGCCACTAACATAACTGAATGAGTGATTGTCTCCAAAGAAACCCCACAAAAAGTTCTATGATGCTTTTTCATGCATCTCATGGAACAGCTTGATAAGCTGTCACTGGTGGCTTCCCCCCAGCATCACTGATGGAGCTGACATATTCTCTTAGACAGCAACGAGAGCTGCTGAGGCAGTAGACTGAGTGGACATCAAAGTACATGCTTAGGACAACTTGCACTGCATAAAGCACTCAGAAAAATCAAATTCATCGTGTCTAGTCTGTTAAATTTCTGATTTCTCTGACAGGCACCAATCAGCTATCGACTGCTAAATAGCTACCCTTGATCCTCATATTTTTCTAAAACTGTGCATGCTTTGAAGGGAAAACAGAAAACAGTTAATAGTCAAATAAAAGTTGTTTCAAAAGAGAAAACTCCTCTGTATTATATTGCTTTCATTGTTTTGTAATTTTATATTTAAACATAGAGAGTATGTAAATGGCCATTTTTGCTTGTATTCTCTTCCTGCTTAGTGACAAAAAAACAAAATTCAAATTGTGTTTGGGAGGAATATCTTAACAAAGCCAATTTTATTATGCAAATGGATTGTAGGTGTTGCATATCTGCATTTTCTGAAATTGTTAGCAAGTTTTTCCAAAGCTTTCTCTCTTTCTAGGTATGTGTATATAACACATTATATTTAGAGAACCAATCACCCACAAGAAACTTAGTTGTTTTAAGTAAAAGTTTCCTTAACTTTACATTTTGAAAGTTATCAGTTCATTTTTTGTTTAAATTCAGGGTTTAGAGTCTAAAGTTTTTTTCAAAAGATGAGCAAATAAGTTCCTCAACAACTATTTAATGGAATTATGCTTTTTCTGAGGATATCATGATGAGTTAGTTCAGAGGAGCAAATGGCTTCATAGGATAAGAAATATATCCTCCTTCTGCCTTACATGGTCCTATTAATCATCCACTTGGTGCTCTTGTTCATTTCATTAAACGAGGTTGGGAGTCATCCAAACATCATCCCAAACGGTTGTGAAGTCTAAGTCTTCAACCATGGGTTGTTAATGGCAAAAAGTGCTTCCATTTTGCTTTTAACACTGAAGAACAAAAATCTTCTAAATTTCTGCTTTGCCCAAACATTTTTTGATCACTCACTAACAGCATTCTTATACTTAGTATAAAACAGATAACAAGCTATATTTGCCTGGGAGCATGTAAGCAGCAACCTTAACTCTTGCTGATATATTTGAGTTCAGCAAAAGATTAAAAATCCTTGCTTTGGTGTGGGAAAAGTTTCTTCATATACTAAAAGTCAATCCCCAGAGTCAGTGCTAATAAACCATTAGCTGAACGTGTAAGTCTTGGTACCATCCTGGAATTCAGCTATTTCACTTTGATAACTGTTGCCAGTTAAGGAAAAAAAGGGGGGAAAAAAGAAGAAGAAATACTGGATAGAGTTAAAGATCCTTTTATAAAAACTAGCATGGCCACAGTGACAAATATGCAGGCTGTATATTATAAGGCTAGAAAATATTTTAATTTTCAATCTCAAACCTTGCAGTCCCACCAAGAATTTGTCACACTTCACCTGTTTCAGTTTGTCAGTTTATTTTTTAGCAATTTTTATGCAAGTTATTTCAGTTGCTGACGAACAATTTGTTCCATACCTCAACACCCATTTTGTGTAAGAAAATCATAAAAGTTAGGAACCTGAAAATTGGATTTTTCTTTTGAGCAGCTGCTGTCCGCAAATGTGGAAAGATTGTTAAAAGTGAATAGCATCACTTTCTAACAAACTCTGGGTAGGTTGGATGACTGTATCTCATTACTCATTATCATGCCTTACTGTGCTATCACCAAGCACCATTATGTTGCCATTCATAGATATATGGAAGAAAAAGTAAAGCTCTTTGGGGGTTTAAAGATGTCTTTGTACAACCATGCACGTCAGTGGTCCTCCGCTGTTGACCTACTCATGTGGAGTTACATTTATAATTAAACACAACTTCTTGATTGAAATGTGTTCTATAATGTTCTGGAGAATGCATTTTTGTACCTTTACAAAAATTTTTGTACCTTTATAGAGCACTATAAAAGTGTTGGTGGAGAAAAATGTGTGCAAAAGAATTTGTTTATTAAAAACCCCACAACTTTTAGTTTAACTGACTCCCTAAGTCATTGTGCTTGTACTTTCGGTGATCTAATGGGAATTGGATAGATTTGTTTCATTTATTTTGAAAGCAGTTTAATTATAACTTTCATTTCTGTATTACCCATTTTTATATAGCACATTTGTTTCCGTGTGCTGACATTCCAAATCAGAAGCATCTGGTCTGTTGCATCTGCTGTGCCTCCACCAGGGTGCCACTATTAATGAGTTTTATTCCTATGGCTGCTGTAACAGTAACTTCTAATAGTTTCCACTCAGTTTTCTGTTGAGGATCACTTTACAACCTTAAATACTTGGCTTAATTTGTAAAAGTTTTTAAACCATCTCCAGATATTAATTGCTTCTGATTTTCCTTTTTGGGCTTTTGTTCATTTGTTTTAGATCATTCAGCTAATACCTTAAAGCTATTGAATTTTAATTTTTTTCCCAAAATCATACTTACTGGTCTTTTAGTTTGTATTTTTCAAAGCAGTGTTCTTCTTCGCATAATTAACTGGTCTTTTATTAACCAACAAAATCAGCTGGTATCATCAGTTTATCCAGTCACAGAATATTTTTCTGAATATGATAACACTTTAAGTGGAGCTCAAGTGTCATTCTTTATTTTCATGCTACATGATCACAGGAAGAGTTAGAAATTATGTGTTTTAGCAGCTACTTTTATCCAAGTTTCCATCAGAGTTTGATGCATACACTGTAGGTACCATATGGAATGTGTATTTGCAAAGTGTTTAAGATTGTACAAACTGGTAAAATTAGACCAGTAAACATTGTAACAATATTGTAGTTGTAATTGTTAAAATTCTGCGGAATAAAATAGGACATTGTTTGGATAAAGTTCTCAGACACTTTGTATTAAGTCAAGGAAAAAATATATTTATTTGAAAAATGCTGCTTTTTCTAAGGGTAAGAAAAGAGATCTGATTTATTATTTTGTATTATTGTCTTATGAGAGTTCTAGGAATCTCCAGGTCTGTTTATAGTGTTAAGAGTTTGAGTGTCCTTCTTGACCTTTCAAAAATACACTCTTGTGCATCCAGAAGAAAATAATTTTATGCACAATAAATGACAGAGAAAAGGCTGTCCGTACAATCCATACAGGGATGAGATTTTATACCCCCAAGGGAACAGCAGAACTAGCAAGACTCACTTAAAAGAGGCATTTCTAGTTTTCCTGAATGTCCAGTTCTGGAATTGCAGATGGGTCCTGGGGGTAATTCCCTGTGTAAGCCCTTGGGCACAGATCAGCTTCATTCCTCATTTTGGTACTGAGCAAATCCTTTCTGAGCTGTTCTTACCTAGTGCTTCATTTCTTACTGTATGAAACAGCAGCTTTCTTTAGTAGTGGTAAAAGCACGACATGTAATTTCTATTTGGAGACTCAGGCTGGATCAGATAAATCACTCTGTTTGAATATTGCAGTATAAAATTATATTTAGGGAACTTTGGCAAAGAGAGTCACTGTTGGCAGACCTTAGAATGACTTAATTTGCTTTTCTTCTTCTAAACATTTTCTAGGTAGGGAAGGAGAGAGAAAGGGAAGCCACAAAATTATCTGAGCCTGTTTTGTGTGTTTGAGTGTCGTTCTGCTCTGTCCATTTTGGCAATTTGTGTAATACAGATGTCGTTCAACTGCCCTGGGACTGCTTTTCCCATTATAAAATTCATGTCACTCATTAACTTGTCTTCTTAGAAAATGGAGTTTGGAAGGCACATAGATATCTAGATATAGTAACGGCATCATAGATTTTATTTCTCTTGCTAAGGAGAGACTTCTAATGAGAAATTTCTTCACTTAATTATGCAAGCTGCTGTTTTAACTGCATGTCTCTGCAATTCAATCAGTATACAAGTGAAAAAATACCACCCAAACTTTTGAGTATGACTTTAGAAAGCCAGTTATAATAGATTTTCAAAGACCTGATACAGAAGCTAAAAGCAAGAATTTCACAGGGTGTAGCTACATGTGTATCTTGAAAATTATCCTTTTTTTTTTTTCTAAAGAGTTTGTAACTGAACAAAATGAAACACTGTGGAGCTTTTAGTTTGCTTTGATACAGTGATGCTGTAGTTACTGAAAGCTATATTCTCATGCTCTTTTGTTTTTCTTATTGAATAGAAGATGGTATTAGGTCTTTATTTGTAACCTTCAACTTGGAAATCATGTAACTGTAGTCTGAGATTGGAGGATCAAATTTAAGATCAGACTCACAAGTCTTTTCTATCCAGAACAGTCAGTGAATAACAGCTTTTTAAAATCAAGCATGATTATTTAGAACAAAAACATTTTAAGGAGAGGAGACTTTTAAGAAAATAAAATACTCCTGACACTTTATCAACAGGCAGGTGAGAATGCTAACAGATAATCTAAACAGTGGCTGTAACTAGCCTAAAAAACAGAAATCCTTCTCTGGCCTTTTTTGCCAGCTTGATGTCCATTAAAGTGCACCTACTAACTGTCTGATGGCACACTGCTCTGTTCTGATGACTAAAAATTATAGGCAGAAAAAAAGTAACTTGTTCATACTTTTGTAATAAGTATTGCTACTTCCAAGTCCTAAGGCAATCTGGGAAATCTAATAAGCATCTTTTCTGGAAACTCCACAATAGGTAGCTGAAGTGTCTGAATTTGGTCAATGTCTTTTAAAGACATACTTGGATGCTTCTCATCTGAGAAACAATTGTACTGATTCCTTGTTTGCTCTTCCCTAATCCTTCAAAATAATTAAATATGTGTATAAATCTTATATGTCTTACTTACCTTGAGTTTTCATTTTCATTTTATCTAAAGCTATTGTATTTTAGCTTTTATTGCTTGCTAAATGCCACAAAGGTCATATTTTTTCTGATGAGATACTCTAAATCCACTTCTTACTTTCTAGTCAGATTGTCTGGGCTCTATCAATTGGTTTGAGTAGCATATAAATTATTAGTTGAGTGAATGTTAATTATTTTTCTGCTAAGTAAGAACTGAGGACAGAAAAAAGTGACATTAAAAGTCTTACAATGGGTTTTAACCAATAGATAATGAAACAGTTGTGAAACATTAAAAAATAAACATAATTTTTTAGAGTTTCATGAATTAATAGGAAAAGCCTGCCTAATCTGGCCAGAATGTAAACCTTTATATCTTCTTTTTAAAAAAGACAGTAAAATATCATATAATACAGAAAAATAGTGCCCTTCTATATAGCTTTATAGAAGAGAATAGCTTATCCTGCATAATTTGACATGTTAAAAATGAAGAATGATTGCTACTTTGTGTCTAGTTTCACAGGTTCATTTAAAATTATTAGTGCAAGTTATATTTGGTATTTTAAATTAATAACAACAATATTTAGAAGGTCTAGAACAAATTCAATGTCTTATTTGAAACAGCAAACAATCTTTTTGCTTTAAGTCAAGTTTGCACAAAAAAAAGTCCCTATATGTAGTCTTCTCAAAAACTCTTTATGCTTTTTCCTTTATTTTATTTTTGAATTTGTGTTCGACTAGGCAATACTACAGGATCTGGAGCAAAGACGTCCCCAGCTGGATGAACTAATAACTGCAGCACAAAATCTAAAAAACAAGACGAGCAATCAAGAGGCCCGGACTATAATTACTGACCGCAGTAAGTGGTGATTCTGCTATCATATGGCACTTTAGCAAACATGGAAAATGTTGTCCCATCTAATAAGCATAGCATTCTGCAGATACTTTACATACTCTTTGCCATGAGAAGTAGAGTTCCAGCAGGTGACAGTTCTCACACGGATTTTCCGAACTGCGCATAGAAGAAATGTCAGTGAAAGGCAGTGACCCCATATTTCAGATTTTTTATCATAACTTCATATTGCTTGTCTTCGTAGTGGAAGGACATTGTACAAAATATAGAATGTAAGCACTGAAAATAAAGAAATACATTTTTTCTTACACAAGGAGCAAAAAGAAAGAATTGACAGAGTATAGCCACAGGCTTGTAAGAAGCTTTCAATTCCATCCCCTGTAGTACAGCTGCAGGCGCTTCTTTCATCTCCCCTCAGCTGACGCAGAAGTCTGATGCTGCTCTGCATTGCTCTGTTATTTCTTCAGTTCTGTTTTCCCTTTCCAGATTTAACCAACTAACTGTGCCTAAGGTGGAAAAATTAGTAGATTAGGTTTTAGCAGAAGTCTTAGAAGACAGCCTTGTCACCCTTGAAAGCTTGCGTGTCCTTATACTTCTCACTAGAGGATGAAACACTTTCAAGGTCATTTTGTAGAAGCAGCCCTTGTGATGGATTGCTGTATGTCTTCAGTTATTATCTCAAGTTCTCAGGACTAGAAACTAAGGAAAAATGGATTTTTTTATGGTTCTCAAGATCTGCTATAGAGTTTAGAGAAGACCCAGGCCAAGTGCTTTGTATGTGGACAGAGACAATTCATTTTAGATAGATGCAAACTGTTCTGTATATCCTGGCCTGGAGACCAGGGCTTGCTCCCTGAAACTGATGACAGTGAGGGTACAAATGTAAGCTAAATTTTTCTATCTCCATAATTACAAACTACATAGATACACAATATATCTATATACTTATTATCTCTTTCTTTTTATTCCATCAGGTAAATACATTACATACTATGTCCAAATCAAAATGCATGTTTGGACCACACTGTTGGTAGTCACACATATAAATGTAAATCCTATGTGCAATAACATTGTTGAACTGCTACTGAAATATGCGGCTTAGATAAGGACAAGCTCTTTGTTTTAATTAAAATTTGAGAAGAAATGGATAAGGCTTATATCTTATATAAGAACCTACTCCTGTTGGACATGCAAACTAATTTTAGAATCACCTACTAATTTGAATTCTCATGAATTGTGTACATATACTTTAACTTTATAGTGCTTATTCAAAACCAACACATGTAGTACCCCTGTTGTTTTTTTTCTGTAGTATGTTTTAATTTTTAATTGTGATACAAGTCTTCTGAAGATAAGAACTGTAGACTCCGAAAATATGCAAGCATAATTCCTATATACCCTCATGTGTATGCATGACTAAATTTTGTTCTGTTGGAAATCTGCACTTCACTTTAAATGAATTTGCCGATTAAGAGAGATTAAATACTTCTTTCTCATACAGCAAAGGAGAGCAGCTATCAGACTGTAAATCATGAATGAGTATGTGGTAGCTCAACTATATTACAGCTTGTGTCTGTGGCTAATAGTGTGGTAAATACATTTTATAGGATTATTTCTTAGTTTTTATCTATAAGAGTTCCCCAAATTACTCAGTTATTCCAAAGTTAGTTTTGAACTTTAAATAAAAAAAAATATTTTTACTGTGATTTAGGAATATTCTGTGCTGAAATTGTCAATATCCTTGTCTACAAAGGTGCAGCTTACGATGCAGTAGATCCAGGTCATGTCCCTTTATACTTTCAAGTACACCTTGGAGTACGATCAGAGCCATTTTTCATCCCGTTTTCTGAGGTAGCAGACTAAATCCGTGAAGGTTTTTCATGTTTACTTAGTTTATATCTGGGCAATTTTAGTAATACTAAACACTACTCAGAAGGTATTTGTTGCTTTTGGATTTTAAGGAGATAATGATATTTTTGGTGGGACACAAAGATGCTAGGGCTTTACAATGTGACACATAAGGTATTTCTGAATGTTTGCCACATATGACATACTCTCATCTAAAGTACTTCTTCTAAAGAACAATAGTAATTTTTATATTTGTAATAGTTTGGGTTCTTTTCTCCTTCTGTGTCATATGAGGAATTTGGAGATTGCTCTGTTTGGTTTGAATTAGGCCTGCCGAATACCTGTATAGACAGGATCCACTTGTTCTGGCTGCAGTTACCTGTGCAGCTCACCTCTCCCACCCTTTCACAGTGCTATCCTGTCCTGAAATAGGGAGCCTCCTTATTCCCAGCCCAGCTGGTGGCTCTAGCTGTGTGCTCTTTACCTTCTGTACTCTGTCCTGTGCAGTGCTCTCACCCACTGCAGGAGTTTTGCCTTGTCCTCCAGCACATACTGAGTTCAGCCTGCTGCACCCAGTGTGCTGTCCCCATGTCCATTCCTGGGAATCCTGTTCACAGCCAGAACTGAACCCTGTATTGGAGAACCTATTCCACTTGCAGAGGTTTGTATATTCCTCAAAGCCTTTGAGAGTGTCCACTCTCTTACGCCTTTACCTTGCACCAAGATCCTGCTGCAAGTCCTCCCTGACTGCCTCATCCACAGACTCTTTCCTGTCCCCTGAGTTTTTCTCCCTCCTCATGAATACAAATCGGTTACCATGGTTATGTTTTAGCAGTTATGAGTACACGTTTAATCTACTCTGTTTCATGACGTGAGCATTGACACATTGGTGCTTCCCTGCAGCAGCTGTGTGCCACCCTCACAGGCAGCCTTCTGTAATGTCACACTGCCAGGGGACAGAAGTATCAGACCCCACCGTGAGGGAGAGGGAGTGATGGGCTGCAATGCCCTGGTCTTCGTGTAGGAGCTGGTAGACTTGACTTTATCTAGTGCACTCCCTGGGCTGAAGCACAGCCTCTCACATGTTGGGAAATGGAAAGATGAGGTGAGATAATTTGTATGACTGGGTTGTTAGTGACTTTTGCTTTTAAGGTGCTAGTAAAAACCCCAATACAATCACCTGGCCAATATCACAGAAGAGATACATTACAAATACTAAATCAGACTCAGGTACTCTACAGGAGTAGAGTTAGCTGCATTCTTCGTCATCAACTGAAATTAAACCTGAATGTTCTGGATTCTGTGCTAACATTGCTAACTCTTACATCACTCTTCTTGAAGAAATATGTATGTTATGTTTATTAAAGTTTAACTCTGAAATATATTTAGAAACATTATTTCCTTTTTAAAGTATTTATAAAAAATAAGGTAAATATGTTATACAAAATTTTAAAAAAAATCAAAAGACATTTGTTAGAAAGTGTCTATGATGAATTGCAAAAGAATTCTATAATAATGAGATTTTTTTCAGGAGAGTTGTCATAGTGTTGCATAGATTCAGTCTTATGAAGTAAAAACAGTAGTTAAAGGTAAGCTCCTTAAAGTTAAAGAGAAGCTCAATTAAATTGAATTATTTACTATGAACATTTTTTTCTCCACCCTTACTTCATTATTTGCATGAAACTGCTGGATCTGTACTACATGAAAAGACCTTGGCTCTGCAAAGTAAAGCTTGTGTTATGTTTACAGAATGATATATTTAAATCTGTGTGTATTCTATGTAAATCATCATTTGTTTACAATTTACACACTTGAGAATATGTAAGAATAATAATTTCATTTAGTCTTGAGGAAGAGTTGTGGGAAAAAGCAACATACGTCTCTGGTCTTTTAATGCAGAAGCATTCTGTTCTAACAGAACCATATGCTGTACAATAACATTTTTCTCTCCATAATGCATCACAGCTCCAAAATAATTTGCTTTACTGCTGCTGAAAATGTTGCTTCTTTAAAATGAATGAGTTTATAAGTAACTTTGAATTTAAAAAAGTAATTAAACTTTGAAAATTACTTTTTTTTCCATCAGTCCTTATGTATGAATACACAAACTCGGTAAGAAGTCAACATAGAAATACTGAGAGATAATAAATTTACAGTCTTACAGTCAGAAATACCAAAGCAATTACAAAGACTGTGTTAGATTTTGCTAGATTTTGGAAATATAAGTAATTTTAAATAGCAGGCCTTCCTATTATTGTGTTCACACACACGCAAGAGGTAACAGTGCATAAATTTTCTCTGGTTTTACTTTGCTAGTAATTTACATCCCAATTTTGTAATGTATTTTCTGGCTGTGTAGGTGATCGAGGCAATATGGAAATTCATGTTTATAAAACAGTATGAAGAAATAATCTCTTAGTAACTAAGTAATCTCCCTTTCAAGATTATAAACCAAAGTAAAACACATTTCTTTAGCAATTTTGTGAAGTTTATTGTACTCTCAAAGTATCTCTTCAGAGGTTAATTAATTCTTATTACAATAAATTCACAAATAATAGCAATAATTACAAACATTTCAATGAAGACTATTTTGATAAGGAATTATATTCTGGGACAAATGATTCCTTTTGAAATTTTCTTTGACAGTTTTAGAAAACAAGTACACAAGTATATGAATTATTTATAGACGATGTCTTTAGAGGAGGTGTTTTGGTTTTGTGGTTTGTTGTTTGTTTGTTTGTGTTTGTTTTTTGTTGTTGGTTTGTTTTGGTATTTTTGAAGAAAACCTATATGCTATAATTGGTTGTTAGCAGAGCTGCATTTGAACTAATCTGGAGAGAGTCTGAACGTCTCTGTGCCACAACATAAAAATGCCTTTACTTAATAGTTTGCTGTATTTGACAGTTTTATGGCAAAATCATCAACTTGTCATCTCTTTGACAACAAAATATATGGAAATTCCACAGTGAATTACAGCTGGACTGTTGTTCTCGACATCTTAATAAAATAGCCATTTCCACTCTACTGCCATCCATGTGGTTTTCTCTGAGAGCTACTGAATACAAATCATGAGTGTACCACTTGAAAAAACAAATTCATACAATCTGGGATTTGCCATCCAGTAGTAAAACCCCTAGCTGCCTGGACCAAAAAAGAAAAGTGTAAGAGAAAATTGTATTTGTATATAGTTCTCCAGTTATCTTGTTGATATTTTTAAGCTGAATTATTGAATAAACCCCAGTAGTCTGTTCTCTGAATTCCACATTTTTGAAGAACATTCAAGAATTGGAATTTCCTGTGTCATATACGTGCATTTTATTAATCATCCTGATGTACCAGTTTACAGCTGACAACTTGTTTTTCCCACAAGAACTTCATGCCATAGAAGCAAAACAAGGGAGAAACAGTTGGTTTTTTAATAAAATGTCAATAACAAGACAAAACTAGAGTTCTGAAAGGGATAGAATGGTACTGAGTATAGAGCTTGAAACCTACTCCTTGATGCATATTTGCTGCTGTAGGACCTATAAGAAGAAGTAGGAAGTTATTTTGAAATACTGGGGAGAGTCGCTCTTTAAGAATATGTGATAACATGCCCCAGAAATGTCTGAATGATTGGGGAATTCCAGTTACCTATAACTTCTCAGGCTCTGTATACTAGAATGTGGTTCTGTGGACAAAGGACAAGATCTCAGCTGCCTGCCTCAGGTGTTGTAGTCCCCCCAAAAAGGCTTTGAGACTGCAGGGTGACTCCTTCACTTTTGGTTATATTCTTCAGAAGGAGCAGCACAGATTTTTTGGTAGCTCCTAAGGTCATAAGTGTATTAAGTAATAACATTGCTGATGGCTTGCTTGTATCTCACATCTCAATCCTGTAAAGAAAGGTAATTACAAAACTTCATGTTGTTGGTAATTCATGTGGAACTGGCTAGTTCTAGGCCAGATATTTCTAAATAGGTAAGAACACGGATAAGAACAGAATAGGTAAGTTTTATACTGCTAGAAATCAGTCTGTGTTGGAAGACAGGCACTCTGGATTGCTGTGATGTATAGACAGACTTAGTTATGTTCAAATTATGTTTTAGTAACAGTTTGTCTTCTATCCTACAAAAGCAGAATGGTTGATCAACTCTCTCTTGAGAAAATTATGACCACAAAGAGAGTTCTCACCCAGCTTTGAATTTGTGAACAGTAAAGACAAAGTCCAGTGAGGAGTGTAAGGCTGTGCTACAGGAAGCGGCCTTTCAGTAAAAGTGATATTAAATACTTTTCTTAAAAGCCTTTAAATAATTTCAACTAGGCCCAGAAGAGTGAAAACAAACAAAGAAGCAAAAGCCATTAACAAACCACCCAGAAAAAAGACAGTATGATTTGGTAGGGAGGTGTTACATATTAACAGGCTACACTTTGTTGTATGATGTAGCCATGGGTACATAAAGTTAACTGGCTGAAAGGTTTGGGATATACCCTCACCTGACAGAAGAACATACATTCCTCTTTAGCTTCAGGAATTATCTGGTGCAGCATTGAGGGAAAGCTGCTGTTTGAGTCTGCTTTGTATTTTTTTTAACCTGTTGGTCACTACTTAGGGATGGAGTTAGTAGAGGTGGTAAGTCAGAGTGCAGACAGAAAAGTTCTTGTAATTTGTAGTGTCAAGACAATTTAAGCCTATTTAATATTCTGCAATTCACTCTGCTGTTCTTCAAATGTCTGGAGGCTGAGTTGATAGAATTGATTTTAGTAAAAGAGCCAAAACATATAAATCTTCAGCCCTCTGCGCCCAACCTTCAACCTACCCAGTCACCAGTTAGGTGAAACTGTAACCCAGAACCATGAGCAGACATGAAATGACAGAAAGTCTTGTCAGCAGCCAATTCCTTTCCCCAGGTAGTAGAGTCTGTTCCCCTGCTATGGTAAGTGTTGTTCACTGTTGTCAGGGCATCTTCTTGTATGCTCAAGAGAAGTTGTATTTTAACTGACTGATTTTATATAATTAACTGCCTTTGTTCCTAGAGTCATTATGAAAACTCTCCATTCAAATCATCTCCATTTAATAGAGTTTTCTCTTTTTTTTAGTTTAGCAAGAGTAGAGTCTCAGTAGCTTCAGAAAGAAACAGATTTACTTGCAAAAGTGTTATAAACAAAATGTAAAGGGAAGGTAAGGAACTGTCACACAGGATGAGGTGGCTGATCCTGCTCATGTAGGTCTCTGAAACTGTTAGTATCATGTGCTTCGAAAAATGTTGAAGGATTCAATAGTATGCAAATCTGAAATAAACTGAGATTATTTCTCAGGATACAAAGTCTTTCACATCTTAATTAGGGAAGTTAAAGTATTTTTTGAAACATTTAATTGACCAAAACTGCCAAGAATATGTAGTTCTTCAGGAAAGCAATCACAAAGTTATTTTAGAGATTTCAACATATTTAACAGTAACTAATCTGAAGCTTCCTATTTACAGTGTTAGAGCAAAAAAATCTGGTTTTGATTACATTGCATTTCAAAGTTGAATTAGTTTTTTATATTTGCAAGTGTTAATTAACATGTTAATTAACATTTATATAAAATACTTTAAAAATTGAAAAAAACAAACGCTAAAGAGGTTTTATTACATCTTGTCAGAAGAGGTAGAAGAATGCTTCATTGACTTGTGTAGTGGCCAGATAATCAGAAAGGAATGTTTTTTGTCTTTGATACTGGAAGGACTCAGTCAATATGCAGTGTTAAAAGGAGTAACGTAAATAATTACCATCAGCAGTGAAGATGGTGTGCTTTGGTAGCTCCCCATACAAGGTGACTTTTGTCAGTGAAGTCACAGATGGAAAGTGATGGAAGTGCTTCATCCTTGAAAGCAAAGTCAGGGAACAAGTATTCCTGTTTTCATGTAGCTGGAACAGGACCTGCCAATATAAACATGAGGACTAGGGAATGATTTAATTATGTCTGTAATTTTAATCAGTAAAAACCAGGCAAGGTAAGGATAACAAAATATTCCAGGATAACCTGAGAATCCCTCACACAAATGGTGAAAAGTCAAGACCTTATTAGTAAGGTGGAACTACCACAACAAAGTATGAATTGTCAATTCTTTCCTTGCAATGTACGATTAGATGCAAACAAAACTTGCCATTCTTAATTTTTCTTCATAGAGGAAGTTCCCTGCCAAACACTAAGCACTGACTAACTCCTGTGCCTCAGGTCAGGTTTATGATAGTATATGGATTTTTTGTTAGTTTGATCTTGCTTTTAGATATCAATGAAAATACAGTAAGAGCAAACTTCTTGCATCACTAGAAGTTAGAATGACCTCAATTTCCAGATCTGCTACAGACTTTCTTTGTAATTCTAGAAAAGTCTTTTAATTTCATGTGTTCAGGTGGTCCTTATCTAATTAAGGTGGGCTAATATCTCTCATCCCAGCCTTTCTCTGCCGTATCTCTTCAGAAGACTAGATTTTTCCACCTGTTTTGTTTGAATCTAACAAACCTAAGTGTTTGCTGTTTTGGTCCCTGTTTCAAGGTAGTACTGTGTTAGAAATAGCAGCTTGCACAGAATATTTTAAATTTAACTAGAAGCAGGCATGTAAACAGTAAAAATATCCATTTTATTTTTATCTTATTCATGATGATACAAACAGACGAGCTATGCTCATGTTACAACACATTAGTCAAAATGAAAATAAATGGAAATAAAAAGGAATTGTTGAGAAATAAAGTTTTGAGAATGTGATCAAATTATTTATCTACTGACAGACGGATGGGAAACATTTAATGTCCACAGTTATTTTAAAACCTGTGTCAGAACAGGATATATTCATTTATACCAGACCATAATTTTCTGTAGTAATTAGAGGGCAAACAGGAAACAGAGGTCCTGCTCAGCAGAGATTACAAGCTAAATTTAGATGCCACATAATCAGCCATATCAGGAAAATGCAGGTTTTGGTGTACACTGTGTCCCATCTCTTTTCCTAAAATGGATGCAGTACACTAAGAACATGTATTGGAACATGCAGTTGTTGTCAGAAAATCTAGTTAAGCATCCTGGAGAATGTTAGGCCTAAGGATTTTACTTTGGCAGTCCTTGATATAAATTTATCATAATTTTAGTTCTGCTTGAGTCAGGAATAAACCGATAACAAAACCAGTGTTTTACACAGCCCCACAGCTCCTTTGCAAGTCCAGCCTGAGTAAATACTGGCTTAGACTGTGTGAGAGAGGTCCTAAGACTTTGGTCAGTGGTTGCAGCAGCTGATGATTTGATTCTGTTATGTGTACAAACATATGTATTTTGTTATGTATTTTATTATGTATACAAACCATCACTATGGGGACGTATGAAATGCTGTAGATAATTCAAAGAATCTAAGTTTATTACTAGTTTCAAGTGGTGACTCTCAGGCTTTTCAGCGTGTGGTTGGTGGATAACAGTGTTTCAGCCTTTATCACACCAAAAAGGGAGGGAAGGAAAAAAAAACAAAACAGTTCTGGAGAGTAGCTGCTTCTATTTCATCTTTCTTATCAACAAGTCTATCCCATGACAGGTGACAGAATGACTCAACAGAGGACAATCCCTTGCCAAGTAACAGCAAAGAAATGTGGATAATGAATACTCTGATATGTGGTGAGGAAGTGGTGGCATTTGGGCTTGGTTAAACTTAGAGCTTAAAAGAGAATATTTAGGAAAAAGATCTATTTTGTAATATTTTAATTGGATGAGAACTTGTGTACAGTCGAGCGAACGCCTATGCTATGGAAATTTTTGCTGGAAGTGTCAGACTGTGTTTATGTCTGCTTTATCATCTTAACTTTAGAAATGAGTGCTGTATTTTAGAAAAAAGGATGTAATAATTTTGCAGAATATTCATTACAGTCTCTCTGAATTCCTGTACTTTTGACACTTGGCTTTCTTCACAGCAGCATTATATTAGGACAGCAAAAGTAATGGTTTCATCTGTTTGTTGGATAATTTTCTTTGCTCCGTTTTATATAGTTTCCTGAAGGCATAGTGAAATACAGAATAGAACAGAATAGACTATTTCAGTTGCAAAGTACCTACAGTGACCATCTAGTCCTTCTGCTCCTTTCAGAGCTGATCAAACGTTAAAGCATGTTTTAAGGGTATTTTCCAAGTGTCTCTTAAATGCTGACACACAAGCGGCATTCACCACCTCTTCAGGAAGCCTTTCCCACTATCTGGCCTCCCTTTCAGTAAAGAAATGCTTTCTGATGTCCAATCCAAACCTGTGCAGTATGTTAGGTTCAAAATTTCCTGTGTTAAGGCCATATCAGAATAGGGACTTTGAAGTGTTTGTCTAAAGTGGATTAAGTTCAGTGTCTCACCAGTGTTTTGATCTGTGTTGGAGTACCATAGAGAACTTGAACAAAGAAGTGCTGATGTCTGATTAAAAGAAAACAAAACATCCCAGAACAAACACAGCACCTCAGGCAAAATAAACCAAACAGTAAAAGGCAAGTTATCCTGTCTTTCCTTTTCTCAGGATTGGTGTAATTGATGCATTATATTTTTTTTTCCTTTAAAAAATCCTTCCTTCCTTTTCACCTAAAGGATTGCACTAAGATGACAGATATGATACATTGTTTATTGGGGTTTTTAAATTACTATTTATGTATCTATTTAGTTATTAAGGAACAAATATGTGTAGTGTCATACCAGGATCCATAGCTTAAGACACAGTTTATGTGACTTTGAGAACTAGTCCTCTAAATTCAGACTAGGAAAACAAAAAATGTTACCTGTTCTTCTCTGGCACACTCCTGTGCTTGAAGAGCTATGCTCCTTTTAAGTTCATGTACCAGCATTTTTATGATAGGACCCTCATTTTCTAATCAACAATTAATTAATTTAAAAAAGCTAGCAGCATTGTAATTGCCAGAGAATGCTCAAAATATTTGAATGTTATGGAATTTTCAGAATTTCTCCTTTCTCCTGTTGTGTATGTTACTTCCTTAGTTGACTCTATTGGTTATTTACTTGTAAATGCATTAGCCATTTTAAGTGTGAAATTTAACTACTTCTCTGCTTTATACTTCTACAAAGTTGCAATTAAGAACTTCAAGTGTTAGGAAGCTGAGATTGTCATTCTTTGCATAAAAAAAAGTATGGATTAACCAGTATCAGACTGACAGCACCTTGTGGAGTACCAAAAAAAATGGTGCAAGTGTGGGAGGGAAGACAGAGTGGGACAGTTCCAGAACTGTGGAAATGTCATTCTGAAGAAGAAGCAGGAGCCCCAAGGAATCTTTGGAAATAGTTCAAAATTGGTGCAATTTATCTAAAAGACTGTGATTGTAAATCCAAAGGAGAAAAAAGAAGATAGATTTTTTAATTTTCAGTCTTTTGATATCTGATGCTTTTCGTCTCAGAAAAATTACTGTGAGAGAATTATTTTACCCAAATCACCAGGACAATTCATAATATATTGTGTGAACTTGACTTTCTTTTGGGTCTATAAGCTTCTGTCTGTGCTGGAACTTATGGTCAGCTGTCCCTGGAAATATATCATGGGTGAAGCTGTATATCTGGTATTTCCCTGCACTGTGAAGTGCTGCATCCAGCTGCAGGGTCCCCAGTACAAGACAGACAGGGATTTGTAAAAAAGGTGCAGAGGAGGCCATGAGGGCTGGAGCACCTCTGTAAGAGTCTGACAGCTGGGGTTGGTCATCCTGGAGAAGGCTCCTGGGACACCTCACTGCCACCTTTCAGTTCTGGAGATGGACTTTTTGTAAGGGCAGTAGTGATAGAACATTGAGAATGGCTTTAAACTGAAAGAGGGCAGGTTTACATTGGATATTAGGAAGAAATTCTTTCCTGTGAGGGTGGTGGGGCACTGGGGCAGGATGCCCAGAGGAATTACAGATTCCCCATTCCTGGTAGTGTTCAAGGCCAGGATGGGGCTTTGAGCAACCTGCAAGGTTCCCTGCCCATAGCAGGGGCATTGGAACTAGATGACATTTAAAGGTCTCCTCCAACTCAAACCATTCTGTGAGTCTGTGATTAAGAAGCTGGTAATTTTTAAATAAAATAAATTTATACTCTTCTCAGCTTCTCTTGTGAAATAAAAAATTGTTAACTCGGCTCAGATGTACTGTTAAAGCAGTACAAAATACCTGAAATTTATGCTTGAGGATGAATATAGAAATATTTTCAAAGAAGTACCAATATTTCTTTCGTTTCAAATAAGTTCTTGCTCATTTGGAAGTTTTCTTTGCTTTCAAAGGAACTATAAAAGTCCAGGCTGGCATGTTTTTGATTTGGCCCACTGTTTTTTTTTCCTTCTGATGCATGCATGGCTTTTTTTGGACACCGAGCTAAGCTCAGGACTGTTTGCAGTACCCAATTTTCTGTCACTGTTGTGTGGTAGTGAAGCTCTGGAGTTGTCTCCCAGCTGACCTTGGTGAGAGTTGTGTGCTGTGAAGGTGGAACAATTTGGTAGTGGCTGAAGAGGAAAAGATCCACTATAGTCTATGCTTGTTTGGGTTTTTTTTGTGGAAGAAAATAGAAATACAAACAATCTGCAAAACTTTTCTTCAGTAACTTGGAGCCTGATAGCTGAATTATTAAGTCCATTTTAATTTGCTAGTTATTTTCGTTCTCTTAACATCTCCCAAAGTCTTGCTCCTACACTTAGATCTGGATCTATTAAATCAAGGCCAAAGCAAATCTGTGTACAGAGTAACAAATGCAGATATATTTGGAAAGCAAGTCTCAGCCCAAACTCAGTAGGAGGTAGTAGGCAGATGACATTAGGAATATGCAGTGTAAATATGAATGTATGATAGCAACACCAAGTTATGTGGTACTAAGAATTCACAATCTCACTGCCTATATGCCTCATTGGGTTGGTAATGAATTTCACACATTTCAGGAGTTAAACTACCCAACCTACCATTATGTTTTTGCATCAGTAAGTCTATGAAAGCATTAATATATGAAAGCTGGTGTACTTTAATAACGCTAATAGCATTCTTGATTATGTTCAGAGAAAGTAGAATACAATATCACTAATTTAATATCCCATTTTTAAATAAAGGCACAGACATTTCTTCTGAAATAAATATTTTGTAGGCAGGTTGATTATTACAAAACCGATTATCCATGAACAAAAATTAGATACATAACCATAAATTATTTTCCTTTTAATATCTTGAGTAACCAAAATCCTAGAAAAAACCCAAACAGACATTTGGGCAAGATAAATACTTAAATACCTAGATGCCTCTAATTATATCTTGCAATGAAAAAAAATCAGAAATTAATGGGTTTTTTTCCTATTCAGTTCTTTGAAAACTTTCCTATAAATTTTAAACAGAAACAATTGGATTACCTACATATCCACTCATCTAGTTAATCAGATTAGTGTTAATCCTGTGGCTTTAGTTTGGGTACTTCCCATAAGTCTAAGTATCATTTCTAAATCTAATGTAAGTCTTCATAATTATATTATGAATATTTAAGAAAGTAGCTAAATTCAATAATGCAGTACATATTTTCTACATGCAACAAAGGAAAGACAATAAATCAAACATCTTGAAAGTTGATTAAACTTCCAGCAAGGAAACCCCATTTTTTTCAGTAGTACAATGTTACAGTGAAGTTATATTTTTATATCATCCAAATATTAGAGTTTCTGTAGAAAAAGATAATTTAGTTAACTTCTAAGGGCGTGTCCATTTGCATCCTGCATCTAGGGTCATGGAAGAATCACTGCTGACTCTGCATTCTGCCAGAATAATGGGATTTTAGTTTTGCCAAGCCATTTCTCCATGAATGTCCTGTTATTATGGATCTGGGGACAACAGGGAGGTATCAAAAGATAATTCTCTAATCTGTCCATCTCCCTTGTCAATAGTTTGTGTATATGCAGATACATGTGTTTGTTTCTGTAGGTTTCTAGCAAAACTACACTTAGATTTGTTACCTATTTCATACTAAATCCTAAAGAATCCTACATCTCTTTAGGCTAAGTGTTTATTTCTCACATCAGAATTTTACAGATTGGATGACATTTTAAAATGCAAAGCAAATGGTCTTCCACATTGTGCATGATCTGTTCCTTTTCTCATTTAGCCAAAAAAATTATCATGAAAACTTCATTTGAGAGGTGATAAATGTTATATACATGAATACTTCTGTAAAAAGTTGAGAAAGTGGTGAATGCTTTCTGAGGGACCTGTTTTCCAAATAACAAACTCTTGCATGCCCTTCCCAGTGCTCAGTCATGGAAATTACTTTTTGCTTGGTGTAAGAAATTAATTTTTTTAGATGTGCTACCAGCTTAGTCTGGTCTCTGACTCCCACTCTCTATAGCAAGGTATAAAGGATGCTTAACAGTGTTGAGGAATTATTCACTTGGTGCTTAGCAGAAACCACTTGACAGTTTTCAGTTCAGTCTGTTTGATCTGACACTTCCAAAGGAACAGAGTGACCTTCATTAGTTTGAACATATGGAAGTGACTTTTAGATAAAAGAAAATAAGCTCTGCCCTAGTGAAACAACAACAACAACAACAACAACAACAACAACAACAACAACAACAACAACAAAATCAGACTTGCAATAGTTGGAAATAATTACCCCCCATAAGTATCAAACTACAAAATAAGATTATGGCTCTGTGTATTTAAAAAAACCCAAACACATCTAAATCTGTTGAAATCTCTTATTGCCTGTCCTTCTTAAGCTCTGAGAGGGCAGGGAAAGTAACATTCTTCCCCTCTGGACTTTCATGCCTTGGTATGCCAGATGCATTTTCATTGCTCTTCATGACCCCCAAAAGACAGCTAAGGGCTCTGAGTACTTCTTCTTTCTGGTATCCTTTGCTATGCCTTTTATTTGTTCATAGAAACTACAATATTGCATGATGGTATAGATGATTGCAGCTCATTCCTTTTTCCCAGACATTATTTATTCACTTGTTTAAATGCAGCTTAGTTTGAGAATATTCTTTCTTTTTTGCCTAATTTTCTGGAAGAATAGGCTTTTAAAAAATCCATCATTATGTGTTACTATACCTTATGAAAAGGACTAAGATTTCCATAAATACCTTAATATATTGATGGTGCATAAAAGTTACAGCTGACATCTTACTGGCATAAATGGCAGACATCACATTAGGGTAGATATTCCACATTGTCACCCCACCGTAAATTTGTGGTTTATTGGCTAAACCCTCTTATCACTTTATTGACCAGTGATGCATCAAATGTCATAGATGACACATCTTTAGTGATTTTCCATATGTACGGTAGAGTTTTGCCGTGAGTTTCTAAGGTCAGTGTTTAAGAAGTATGACTTTTATAAGCCATTGGAAAAGGTCAAGAGAAATGCTTCTGTACAAGGAAAGATGAAGGACAGCTGAAGCATAAATCACCACCTGAGCAGGCTGGTTCCAGCTGTTCTCTGCTGGGTACTGTGTCCTGTCCAGATCCGTAATGATACAGGCAGCAACTTAGGAAATAAGTAACTCCTTAAGTACTTCCTGTAACTCCTTAAGTACTTAAGCAATTAAAAAAGAAATGTTTTAAACTTATCCTCACTTGCCTCTGCATCTACCATCCAAATGTTCTCCCTAGGCCAATCTCTCACAGATTCAGATTGTTCATAAGAACAGAGACAGCATCCTTTTGTCAAGGGATGTTGTAAGATAGGCTGTATCAAAGTGATTCCTCTTTGAAAAATAAGACTCAAGACAGACACCTCCTGTTCTGGAAGGCAGCAGAAGGGAAAATAGAACACCTACAGAAAGAAATAATTGTCAAATGGAGAATTTAAAAAATCCTTTCCTAGAGAAAGAAAAAAAAAGTGTTTCACTTATTTTCTTAGAAATACAATAATACAAAGCAAGGAAACCACAAAAGAAGACAAAGTTTAAGTGTTATTTTAGCTGTGATTCCACTTATGTTGTTTACAGAAAACTGAGCTAAAATTGGAAAAATCAGAAAGTCTTACATTAGTGCATGTTGCTGTTCCTTCAGAATGGTCTTGTAACCCTATAAAAAGTCTTATTTTTTCTCACAATTTGTTTATCCCTAATATGTGTAAGAGCATACAGATTGATGGAAGAAAGAGAAAACTGATGCAGTAACATAGAATATATCTGTTTAGATCCATATTTTCTACTTTTTCCATCATGCCTCTCATAAACATGCTCACTTAAAACTCTGAGGACTGGAAAAAACTGATGTTGTACAGCTGCAAAAGTTTAACTAAAGTAAATTTAATATAGATAAATGCATAGATCAGTGAAAAGCAAATTACGTAAAATGAAATACATAACAATTAACTATCCAGAACATTCAAAGGAAGGTATAATATTGGGCTGCAATTCAAACAAAAATTAATCCAACCTGAAAATCGGTGCATCAGCAGATTTGGTAACATGGATTAATGCTGTCTGTAACTCTGCAGTTCTCCAGTTACATTCTGCAGCAGATCAGATTGTATTAGCTCCTTTAGTCTTCAAATCTATGAAAATACAGTGGAAAAACTGCTTTTATGGGAAAATGTCAATATATTGACAATAATGCTTTTGAGAAGAAATCTCCTACAGAGCAAAAGTAGCATTGTTTGTCTAATTTGTTGGACAAGGAAAATAGAGGGTTTCTGCCTCACAAATACTGTTGCTATTCAAAAACTTATTCACTTTTTTGGAGGGTGTACTAGATTCAAAGGACTTAACAAACAGGCATGCAATAAATACTTTTTGCACCTTTGCATAGGCTAAATACATAATATGTATGTTCTAGTGACATGAACATTATTTCTCCTGTGACTCATAGCTTCCTCTCAAACTCCTTTTCTGTTGTTTTCATTGTGGGTATATTATAAACAGCAGAGAGTAAACTCTCTTACTGAAGCTATTTTTGTCAATAAGAAAAAATGATAAAATGGTATGAATGTTTGCAAAAGAAAAAGAAAATCGTTTTTATTTGTTTCCCTATAATGAGTAACATATGAAAAAACTATAAAGATTTTTCTTAATAAACAAAACTGAATCTTAAGGATGCATTCTCCTTCACTCTCCTCCACTAAGCAAGTTCTTTCCTTGATAGATGAAATTAATGATAACGAGACTGAAAGATACCTGTCGTGTGTCTGATTACTTTAGATGCTGCTTTCTGCTTTGTTGTTGCTTATAGTAACTTCAGTTCAGCAGAATTTCTTTTGTCCATTTTAGTATATAATCACTATTGATCAGCGAGGAAACAGTAGAGATAGAAAGAAAGAAATTGAATAACAACCTTGAAATTATAACTGGCAGAATCTCACCATGCCCTAGGCTGCTCATTTGAGAGAGTTCAGTGTTGAGCTGGGAGTGGTTGGAGCCATGCTGGGACACTTTCCAGTAAGCAAACACAAAAGTTGTGTAGGTGAAGCACAGTGATGGCTTCTGCTGGAGCACTGTGATTAGGAAATGGATGGGGATTGGTTTTCTCTTCAGATGTTTTGTGGGTTTATATTCACGTGAAACTAGTTAGCAATAATGCATGTGGCCACACACATTAATAAGATATTTCTTTTCATTAAGGCTGTAAAGAAAATTCTGTCCTGATTTTTCCAGATTGACCCTTTGCAGTCAGTAAAAATTTTCTTGAGGTATCTGTTAATATTGATTCTTACAATAAAGATATTGTGCTGTTGTCAAATTTAGGGCAAGAAAGGAAAGGAAGAAAATGGGAAACAACAAGGACATGCCACACTAAGAAATAACACACTGGGCTTTGAAATGCACAAGGCACAGGACTCAGCTGTAATGAGCAATGTAAACCAAGGTGTTCAGAAACTACTCAACCATGGGGAAAAATACTCGTCATTGTTACTTATTTTTTAAAATTCCTGTGCTTCAGTGACATTAATAGTATACATGGAGCCATTGTTATGTCTGTCTGGGTGTTTCCAATGTTTAGTTGTCACAGCATGTAGAGCAGTGATATCTAAAACATAAAGATTAGAGTCTCATTTCAATAATATGCCATTATAATGAAGAGTGTAATAAGGACAGTTGCATTACTTTTTTCTGGCAAAACTTAATTTTTTTAGTCAGATGTTCTTAACTTTCAGGTTCTTTTTTATCCTTGCAATAGCCTTTGGTCCATTTCTGTCTATTTTTTGTATATTTATATTGTATATAAAATATAAAAAATATATCTATTTTTTAAATTTATTGAATATTATTTATTGAGGGCCTTAAATTCAAAGTAGGAAATTGTGATAACATTTTTACTTTAGTTTTACAAAACTTGTGCAAATTTGTTTTTCTGGAAAAATTACTTCACATGCCATTGGTTCTTCTATTTTTCTGGGTTTGGAACTTCATATTTCTAGGCCTGTCTTCCTCATTCCAGGTAAGGGTGATAAAACTTTAGAAGAAATTGATTTTCCCTATGCTCAACCCATTAACACCAGCCAGCAGCCAAGCCCCACACAGCCACTCACTCACTCCCCCAGCAGCAGGATCATGGAGAGAATCAGAAGAGTCAAAGCAGGAAAACTTTGAGATGAAGACAGTTTAATAGGGAAAGGAAAAGCCACACACACAGGCAAATAAAACAAGGAATTCATTCACTGCTTCCCATGGCTGGGAAGGTGTTGAGCTATCCCAGGAGAGCAGGGTCCCATCACAGGTAAAGGTGACTTGGGAAGACAAACTCCATCAATTCAAACATCCTCCCCTTGCTCCTTCTTGCCCCCATTTTATATACAGAACACGATGTCACACAGTCTGGAATATCCCTGTGGTCATTTGGGTCACTTGTCCCAGCTGTCTCTTCTCCAAGCCTTCCGTACACAGCAGTCTCCTCACCAGTGTGGCAGCACGAGAAGCAGGAAAGGCTTTGGCTCTGTGTAATGATAAAAACATCTGCTCAGCAATAACAAAAAATCTCTGTATTATCAACCCTGTGTTCAGCACTAATCCAAAACACAGCCCCACATTAGCCACTGGAAAAAAAATGTAACTATGCCGGGTAAATCCAGCCCAGTCCTACCTATGGTGACCTTAAGGATTTTATAAAGTCTTGACAGCAGAAATAGCCCTTCTAAAATCTGTGTTCAGAGTGTTGGCCTGAAAGAACTTTGGACTGAGGTTCCTACTGCTGTCTTATAAAACACTCTTTAATATATTGATAAACCTATTCCCAGTAGTACTCAGTCAGAGGAAGCTTTTCCTATGTTTCAGTACCCTTGCACAAACCATCTATGATGTTCACAATTTAAAAATTGTCTACTACTGTCCAGCATGATTTAATAACAATTCTCTGACCCATCTCATCTGCAGTCAGTAACTCATTAGCTGCAGGTGGAGGGGTTCCTGAGTTCCTGGTGTCACTTCTGACACAACATACACTCAGATTGCATTTCCTGAACTTTTTTGTTTGGTGTAAATCTATAAGGGGCATACACCTTTTGTTCTGTGGGAAACATCCTACTGAAGTGTGAGCATGAACAAAATACATCCTTAAGAGACACTGATTTACTCTCTGGTTTTCATTTTGGAAGTGAACCTCATATTTTAAGTTTTAAAGCCTTGGGGTTTTTGCTATTCCAAAGTCGGTCAAATGGGAGCATCATTTAGAAATTGCAAATGTATAGTAATGAAGGGTTTTTTAAATTGCATTAAATTATGTTGTCATCATTATGAAAACCTCTCTAATAAATTATTTATACATATTTTATCTTAAATAGTACTTCACCTTTTAGTATATTCTATCTTAGAAAAGCCAGATTAATTATATAGATATCATGGTGTGTTTAATCACAAGTGAAGTACTTTGTTAATTGGGTTTGGTCACTCACTAGTAAAAGAAAACAATGTTTATTTTGGAGGGTTTTTTTTTTGTTTCATTTAGATTGCCTACTAACTTCCTGAACACTTAAATTCCAGTCTGTAATAAAGCAAAAGTAAATATATATATTTATATATATGTGACTTTGTTGAGGGAGCTAAACCAAGCATTTTCACAGGAAAATGGGAAATGTTTTTCATAGATTTGGAGCTTGTGCATTCACAGTCTCTTGTGTTAATGGGCTCCTGGGGTATCCTGAATGCAGTTTTCATTAAGCAGCTTCACTGTCCTCTTGGGTGGGAGAATTGGTCATCATGGAGTCCCAGGACTGTGGTGTCTGATGAGAAACTCAGTCTTGCTGCAAAGAGCACAGTCCCTGGAGGAGGACTGCTAAATATCTTACTTACATACAAACCTCATGAGATATTATGGAACCAATACATCTATAAATATTTTGATTTTTTTGTGATAAGAAATATCAGCATTTCTTATTAAAAGCTGTTCTTATGAAAAATTGATATAACTGTAGATCCAGCTTTCCTTTGAAGCAGAGAGTTTTCATTCATTTCTTAATCCTCGCACCACCACCACAGAAACAAACCACCAAAAAACCATCCAAACTACCCACACCAAGAGGGAAACGTACAGTAAAACAAAAATAGTTGGGATTTTTGTTGTTTGTGTTTTCTTTTTCATGGACAGCTGACACAAACAACCTATTGTATTTCTCTCTGCAATGTACCAAAATCTCCATTTTACCAGGAATCGGAAGATATGAATGCCTCAAAGGGGGAAGGAGCTCAAGAAATGATTTGCAGGAAATAGGTGGCAGCTGTTGCCAGTGACACTGTGGAAGGTGTTTAGGCAGTCTTTGTCCCTAAGCCTCCAGCACAACCCTTGAGCCACATGCTGTGGCCATAGCAGGAAGATTTGCTCAAGCAGCTCACTTCTTTTATTCACTCTCCCTGAAGTCTACAGCCTCTTTGTTGTTTCAAGTGTACTCTAAAGCTTACATCAGAAATCCTCGCCCAGAGAGGGCACAGAAATGAGTTGGTTTGTGACATGAGTATACAGCTTCTTAAAACAAGGGGTTAGATTTGCTTCAGATTAAATTTAAGCATTTGCACCTTAGGCTACCCCTGTTGTGCTCTGTTGGTGCTTTATGTGTTCCAGTTGTTTCTTCAGTTCCTTTTGTTTCTCCTTTGACTTAAACGTGCTGCTGTGCGTGCTTACTCAGTTTTTCTCCCTAGGCTTCAGCAGAGATGCTGAAAGGTTTTTCTCCTCTCTCTCCAAACCTCAACTGAGTCCATGGAAAAATCTTTATCCTTTCTTCCGCAAGAAGGAAAAGCACTGATAGGTGGAAGTCTCTTTTCCTTGCTGAAGCATTTCTCATCCAGGTCTTTAGGCTGCACCATTCTGGAATCAGCCTTGCAGAGAGATGCAGTGTTGGAAATACCAGTCAATGAATATTTCAATTGCTATCTGATTACTCTGGGAATCTCAGTTCCCTTCCCTAGAAGGCCTGTGAATTTGCAATGTAGTGAAGAAGTCTTCAAGAAAATACTGAGAATGTATTTTTGTGCTGACTACTCTCTGGGAATTATGTGTGTTTATATATGTATATATATAAATGAAATGCTTATTCCTTCATGCACTGCACAGGTCTTATTGTTTGTGGACTTTGGGGTTTTTGTTTATATTGTGTCAAGCTTCAGCTGCTTGGACAACTTGGTCTACTGGGGTTTTTATGCTACTATGGACAAGCCTGGTGCTGGATGCTAGCCAACAGTTATTATCAGTGATTTTAGGAATTCTTAAGTTTCTAGAAATCACATTTCTTTCACATAGGGGATACAGCTCATTGTTATTTTACATTTAACATGAGCATATGAGAAAGTTGTTTAGCCTTTGCAGTTTGCTAATATTTCCCTTAATGAAATAAGAAAGTACAGCCATTAATTATATCTTGCAATAAATCTTTAACTAATATTACTCTAGTCCCTAAAGGACTTGTTCTTCAGAAAATCCTTGTATTAGTTTGTTAAGAATGAAGGATTATTGCGGATACTTTTTCTCAAATGTGGTCCTATTTCATATAGGTTTTTGAGGCATGAACCTGTCATTTCTTGCTGCATATGCATTGAAACACATGCTGTGTGTCACAATGCCATACTGTGTGACCCAGGACAGTTTATCTGTTCTTTTCTGTTGAACTAAACTTCGATGCAATTACAGTTTAAAAGAACAAAAGTTTTCTGATTTGGTCAGTTCTAAAAAGATTTTAATATAACTTTTCCTCCTTTTAGAAAACAAATTTAAAAAAAAAAAAAAAAAAAAAAAACTTTTAAGTAATTAATCTTTTGTTTCCTTTGTGTCTCACCAGTTGAAAAGATACAGAGCCAGTGGGATGAAGTGCACGGGTACCTCCAAAGCCGGAGACAGCAGCTTCAAGAGATGTTGAAGGATTCAACGCAGTGGCTGGAAGCTAAACGAGAAGCTGAGCAGGTTCTTGAACAAGCAAAAACTAAGCTTGAGTCATGGAAAGAAATTTCCTACACCGTGGAAGCTTTGAAAAAGCAGAACACAGAACTTAAGGTCATTACTGAGTATTAAAATATTTCCATTTGAGTTAATGAAGTCATTAAAGAAATTGTCCTCTAACTGTGGACAGTGTACATTGCAAAAAAATCTCCCACAGCAAATTAGAAAGAATTTAACCTGTGTCACATATTCCTTGAGTTTGAAATTGGTCTTAACAGTCATAACAAATAGCTGGCTGGTCTTGCAGGAGGAATACCTACCTTCTTAGCCCAAGTATTTCACATCTGTTCAACAACAGCCTCAGAGCACTGGTACTGCAGACTGGGAAATCCTGTAGTATTGGAGTGGCTGCCTGTGGCTGTCTGCACTGCTAATGAAGCTGTACAGGTTTTTATGGAAGCAGTTGAGAAAACAGGAAAAAATCCCAACTGTAGCAAACTAAATGGATATATTTTGGAAATTAAGCATTTTAGATTTGCCACAAGATGATCTCACCAGCTTCAACCTTGACAGGGTTATTAACTGAAAAAAAACCACTGAAATGGCCGCTCTTGTGATTTTAGCATGTATGTTGCACTGTTGCACACGTTATGGTGCTTAAATATGTTAACTTATATAGCTGAGCTGTACCTCAGGTAGAAAATACTCTCTGTTGTATCAGTTTTTAAAGTTCTTGTAATGGAAACAGTCATACTTTGGTGACATTCTTCATGAATAAATTTTGAGAACAGCTGTTTAAGATTAATAATATCTCATTTTCTAGTTGGGGAAAACCAAGATTGAAACCAACCAATCGATCAGCCTTTTAAGGTGACTCCTGCCTCTGTGGGAAAAGAGTTACACAAGTATTTTGTGATATATTCTCCTCTCCTGCCCACCAGATTTTTGTAGGGTTTTTTTTTAACTCCTACCACTCAATTTTTGGTTAAAGTTTGTGTACTTAGAGCAGTCCTATTTACACAGCTAAATGATAATGCACTGCTGTGAAGAGTTTGTGGGGTAAGGTCCTCATCAACTGTTTTTGCTGCCAGAAAAAATACATGTAGAACTTCATGATTGGTTCAGTTATCTCTACCATCAATTAGTGCATTTAGAAGTAGAAGCAAAATCGGTTGGGGGTTTTGATTGCTTTTTTTTTTTTCCTTTTGCTTGCCTGTAAGAAGCATAAAAAGCCCATTGTTTGAGGGCTGAGCTGAGGTTAGATTTTCTCATTTAAGATTGTACCAAAAGGGTCATTGCTTGGGAAGGGTAGATTATGGTAAACAAGGGCAATCAGTCACTAATGTATTGGAAAGAGTTATAGATCATGTGTAGTACTGTCATTCAGCACAGAGGACTCCCATTTGTCACTGTCTTCCTGCAGAGATACAGTCCTGGCTTCTGCCCAGTGTTTGCTTTAAAAAAAGGAAAAGCTTCAACATAGTCAATGTCTCAGCTCTGCAAAGACTCAATTAACAAAAAAACAGTTCTGTGCAAACACTGTCTTATGTCATAGTTTTGGAGTGTCTAATTTTTCAAAAACAAATTACTTAACTAGGAAAATAATTGAAAATATTTCTCTAGAAATAGATTTTTGTCCACTTTTTTGACAAGCGTATATGAAGTTGAGATGAGGTCCATCTAAGAGTGTATGATTTGTAAAAAAACTATGTATTTGTTTGGATCAACATTATCTGTGGAGAGAAATAAGAACATGCCATTCTCCTCCACCTCCAGAGTTCTAGAGAAAAAATAATAATGTACTTATTCACAAAATGCATCTCTACCTATAAACAGAGTTTAGGAATGAAGACTTGATTTTTTAGCCTCTTGCTTTAGAAGCACTTGGGCTATCTGTATCCTCAGCCATTCCCACCAGTCTGGATCCAATGAGATAAATGAGTTGTGTCAAGTTACAGACATTAACCTATAATTTTAATTTCAATTTCTCAGCTATTCCATCTTAATTTGTGCCCTCGTGATGATATGAATATCAACAAACTCTACTCTTCCAGGGTTGTTAACTTGCATTTATTGGGTTTTGCCTATCATTTTTTCCTCAAGTCTAGAAAAAATTCATCTCTGTCTTAGAAAATGGGGAGTAGGAGGGGTGGGGGAATTTATTTTCTTATTCTTCCTTCTCCTTTTTGTGTTTCTTCTGTGCCAACCTTCCTAGAGGAATTATCTTTGTCTGCCAGCAATTCCTATTGTGTCAAATCCTTCATCAAAGTTTCTCAGATGTGACAGCATCAGCTGTTATGTTCATGCTTGAAATAAGGGGTCACAAAGTCTCCAGAAAATGGAATTTTTTTTGAGTTAGCAGCTTTATGTTTCTGCTGTACAGTATTATCTAAACTGAAGGACCTAGAAATGCATCAAGTTCTCAAAATAAATGCTTTCCAGGCTTCTGTGCCAAACACATACATTTTGATGTTGTCCCCTGAAGATGCAGAGTAAGTAGGCTGTCTTTGCTTGCTGTTACACTGATGAAGAGGCAGCTGTAATTTCTATTCATTTGCTTTGAGGGAAAGAGAGGGGTCAGTGCAAGACTTAATAAATTCAGACATTAATTTTGTCAGCTTTGTATCTCAACATAGCCTGGTGTGAGAAAGTAGTCACCGAGTGTTCTTCTGATTTGCTTGTTAAACATTGTAGGTCTGCCTGAAGACAGCTGAATCAGTGTGCAAGTTCCCTTCTACTCTAGGGGAACTTTTAATCAGTGCTTGTGTTAGTACATTTCTGTTAGGGCATCCTGATACATGAGTGCATGGTAAAATCAGTAATATCAGTCTCTTGATTTCTTTTTTTTTTTTTTGTAATGCCAGCACAAAACAAAAATCTGTAACTTGCTTGTATTTGGCCATTAAAGTTTTTAAAATAATTTTAAAATTTTGTTTCTGAAATTTAAAGGATAAAAGTAACCAACTGTATTATTAGCTTTAGCTAATAATTAAAAATATCATTAATTTGAATCAGAAATTAATTCAGAATTATTTGCTGAGAATTACAGCATTTTTTTTTAATTCTGTTTTTTAATTGGATGTTCGAGTACTAAACTGGTGTTAGGTGTGGGGAACCAGAATATGGCAATCTGGCCAAGGAGAGTCTTTACCCATTAAGCCCTGGTTTTTATAGTTCATTAAGTGATGACTGCAGATGGTTAACTCAGCAGGCTGAAGGTTATAGGTGTATAAATAGTACACAATCACACCTCAATTTGCATCACCACGTCATCAGAACATAGGCTAGTGTAAAACTAGCCTTTTCTTAATGGGATACTGAGCTTCTCTTTGAAAGAGGAGAAAATAAAATTTAAAAAAACCCCCAAAACCCCAAAGCAAACCAAATTTCTAGGATTGCCTGTTCACTCCTTAGCTCCCTGCTTTGGTAGGAGCTAGTGAGGTGGATTTTTTCCCTGTGTACAACTTCATCGGGAATAGCCAAAGTGGAGAGGAGGAAGGATGGAGACAATGTTTCATCCTTTCTTTCACTGACCACTTATTTCTTCATCTAAACAGGAATTAAAGAGCAGCCTGGTTACATCCCAGCCTGTTGGGACTCCAAAGGCCAGGCAGCCTTCCACTGGCAGAGCCCAGGTGTGAACTTCACTTCCTAAATTTGTGGGGAAGGCTGAGGCTGCCTTTGCTTGCCTTTGTCAGTTTATTCCAGGGTAATAATTTACTAGGGACTCTTTTGCCATTCCCTGTGTACCAAGATGGAGAACAAAATCAGCATTTTGTGGGTTTTTATTATTCCAGGGCTGACTGTGTACCGTGTTGATTTCCGTAAAACAATTAACAATTAAGTTCATGTTATTGACGATGTTGCAAACAGTGAATTAGAATCCCTTGATTAAAAAAATAAATTCTTTAAGTATATAAATAAAACATGCTACAGATATACAGGAAAAGGACAGAAAGATAGCCTGATTTTCCAGATTTGTGATATATACACAGAACTGAGTGATGTTGTACATACATATTTCTATATTTGAACTACTGTGCATCATTGATTTTATTCCACTGGGCAATCTTGGGATCAAATAAAGTGCAGCACTGATTTCATTACTTGTTTTTAATCAAGGGCTCTTAATTGCACAGGCTTTATTCCTAATAGCATCAACTAGTATCCTCTAATTAAAAATTAGAAATAAATTTATACCTAAGTAACATGATAAATGCACAGCCTTAATTCTTTAAGCCTTTTAATAAACTCGGCAAATTCCAGTGGTAACACAGACAAAACAAAGAGAATGCTTTAAAAAGAATGTCAGAAACAAGTTAAGGTAAAGTAGCATTTTCCTTTAAAGAAGAAAAAAAACAAATGTGGTCTTCAGTAGCTAAAAGATAAAGGAGGCCTAAATACATAAAAGGGAAAAGAGAAAAAAAAAGAATGTAATTCTGAAGCATACATTGCTGTCATGTAGGAGAACAGTTAATGGGCCTCTGGTGGGAGAGACAAGGTAAAACTTGTACCCATAAAACATTGTACCCAGGTAAAACTTGTAACATTTTGTTCTCAGTGCCTCCACACAGAGCGAAGTTGAAGCATGCACTCCTCAAAGCTGTTGAAAAATTACATATCAATTTCCTGTAAAACAGAAAATACAAATAGTTTCCATCACCAAAGCTCTCTACATTCATCATTTCTTTCCTGAGTGTTCAACCTAGTGTTGTAGTGTCAGGAAGTTAATGGATTAATGTTGAATTTAATAGTGAGAACAACACTTTTGGAAATAACCTTGTAATGGATCTTCCCATTTTTTTATTATAAAACAGGGTTTCAAATCTTTTAGAAGGTCAATTTTATTCACATGGGTCTCGGCAAAAAAATCTTATTTTCAAAGTAAAGTTTACAGACCATTAATTTACAATGCAGGGAAAATGTTATGGTAACTTTTCTATACAAAGCAGTGAACAGTCAGTCTGCTGTGATTCTTTGGCTGAGAACAAAATTTACCTGCATGCCTGTGTAATTTTAAACAAAGAGAAAGGTGGGGTAAAATAAAGGTGGATAGACCTAAATGTAGAATAGATACTTGCTATATAAGATCTACAAAACTGAAATGCTAATTACTGTAGAATTTATTTAGTATTTAGTATTTTGTATAAAATTTATATATTTATTGTATATCATTCTGGCAGGGAAGGAGCCTGGCAGGCTGTTTCCAAAACAACCACCTGCCAGTATTGTTTTTCACAAAATTACCCTCTCTAGTGTCCAGATCTCCTTACTTAGCAAAGAGAAATTTCTTTAAAAAATTGTCTAGAGAGCTTCATTTTAGGTGAGCTTAACCATAACATGTTCAGGTGGTTTTCAGGATTAGGGGTTTGTAGGCTCCTCCTAATGTTTGATTGGTTGAAAAAGGATCCCTTGTTCAAAACAAGGTGCTGTAGTTGTAGCTTGGAGTAGAGTGATCTGCCCTCTCATGAAGGAATTGCAGAGGAAATGGGGAATTTCTTGTTTTCAGTTTTAAATTATGGAGAGAACCTAGAGGTGCTGAAGCAGTCTTTTAACAGATAAGAGTTTGGGGGAAAAATAGAACCCCCCCAAAAAACTCCATTTGCACTCTATTCAAAGAGCAAGTGCATTTCAGTCCCAGTCTTAATCAAAATCAGTTTACAGATCTTCTGAGGTTAAAATATAAATGCATAAATTATTTAACATTTATTTATTTTTATTTAGTATTTAGACTCCTTCACTAGGGATTACATGTAAGTTCAGCTCTGTGTGAAGAATTCTATATCTGAGTCAAAACAAGATTTCAAAAGGAATACTGCCTTGGGAGAATGAAGGGAAAAAAGCTATTTTTTTTTCTTCGCAGGCATTTCCCAGTGTGTGTATTAAAGCACAACGATAAAGCCAGTCGAGTCTGTTTGTTGTCAATAGCTCCAAATGTTTACATGCAACTTACTATTTCTATTTACAAATACAAACTGTTTTCAACTTGCATTGTCCATTTTATTGGCTAGTTGGAGTCTGTTCAGTACAAAAGTACGAGCAGGCAATCAATTAACTTTGCTCTTTCATTTTGTTGTTACACATTATGGATTAAATATGCAGCTTCAGTGCATTTATATGGAAATTTGCTCTGAGAGAAAGACTAACAGGAAAGATGCATGGGAGCTGGCTGCTGGCTGAGTGACTGCTCTGGATTTCCTGGCCTGCCTCTGCACTGAGGCAGCTGGCCTAGGTGGAGAGGAGAGAAGAGAGGAGAAAGTGGAGAGGAAATGGGGAAGCAAAGAATAACAAAAATTTTAAAAGCTTTTTAGTATTAAGCATAATTTAACATTATAAAGATATGGATAGGTTTACCAGTAGTATTTTGCTGTATTGAAGATTTAGTGCTGTTCCAGTAGATGGCACTAATTACATAAAAAAATTGTTAAAATGAACAAAATTTTTAAAAAAACTGACCTGGGAGCACAGGTATTAATTCTCCAAATCAGTATTATTTCACAGTATAAAAAAGAAAATATATTTAATCATATAAAAAGAGTATATGATTATATACTGTATTTTCTACCTCAGTATTCAATGTCACAAATAATCATAGTTTTCATAATGCATAATAATGCATCCATCTATTTGTGTGTCAGAAAAGAATAATCAACATTCTAATCAGTGGTTATCAATTTGAGCTGTCATGTATTTTCCAGCATTTAGAAGTTGGTTGCTTGGTCCTCTCAGAGTTTAGTAGTTCTATGGTCTTATGACCAAAAGAATTTAAAACATTTAGAAAGACTGATTTTCATTTCCAGTAAATCTGAGAAAGTTTTTGTTTTCTTTTTTTTCTTCTTTTTATACAGATGGTTTAAGTCATTCAGCTCCTTTTCTAATAATCATACAATGTACGTGACTGTTTTATATTGCTCTGAGGATTATTCTTTCTTTCTTTCTCTTTTTACTTCAGCAATTTTCAAAAGAGATACGACAGTGGCAAATAAATGTAGATGTGGCAAACGACATGGCTCTAAAGCTGCTCCGTGATTATTCAGCAGATGACACCAGAAATGTTCAGCTGATGACAGACAGCATTAATGCATCGTGGGCTGCCATTAATAAAAGGTGGGATATAAATTCTGCTATTAGATTTGTTGTTACTCTCCACTGACATTCATTGGTCAGCTGTGGTTTGAGATTACAGAAGATGTAACTTTTGCAAATGGAGTGACTGTAGTCATGATTGATCTTATGTAGAATTTTTGGAAATGTGTCTTTAGAATAGCATTTCATTATTGCAAATAAAATTTAGCTTCCTGCCAATTTTCCTCTGCTATAAACAGTTGCCAACTAACTTAAGCTAATAGGTTATATTTCAAGTATTTAAAATTATTTTGTATATCTGCACTATCTCCACATCACAATCACAACAGTGATTCTGACTCATAAACCAAATCTCAAAATGACAGACATACCCTATTCAAGCAGGTTCAAAGCAGAAATGTTATCCTGTATCTTTGAAGTAAATCTCTAGTCAAGAAAGGTTTTATTAAATCCTTGACCACATTTTTGATTACATTTTGCAGTCTTTCAGTGTTTGGTTTAGATACCAATTTCTTATTAAAAGCAATTTTTTTTTGCAACTTGCCAAGAAATTGTGAATCATTCAATATACAATTTATAAGATTATAACATATTGCAGTAAAATTTACTTTCTTTATAGTAATGAAAGAGTTTTAAATCATTGCACATGAGATTAGATATGTAAAAATTATGTGAAAGTTCTTTTAATCAGTAACTTGGATAAAGCCTTATAACTGAATCTATAAATGAAATAGATCAAACATGTTTTTACTTAAAGTCTATGAACAAGGCCAGAGAAGTCAGTTTAGCTCAATATGCAGTAAATTCAGTAGATCTTCTTGTGTAATGGCTGTTACTTAGATCACTGATGACTACAGAAGTTTAATGTCACTTTTTTGCATAGTTTGATGTTTGTATGAATGAGTCACTCCAGCAGCATTTTTCTGAAGCAAACTTACAGCGGACTTAAGACCCTGTTCAAATGAGAGAAGGAACACTCTTGATGTCCACTAAAAGAAAGGCACGCAATAATTTCAAAGCTTTGCATTTTTAATGAAACTGAGATTTTAGTATAAACATTCCATTTATACCTGCTTGCATTTCTCCTGTTATAGTAATAGCCATTTTAGCTTTATCAAAAGTAGCTGTACTTTCACTAAATAATGTTTTGCTCACTGTGGCCTGAGAAAGGGGTTTGGGGGGACAGTTTATTTCTGGATGAGAAAAGCTGGGAGTCTAATGCTCAAAACCATTCCCTATGAGTACATACAATCAACAGCTCAAAAGGATTGGATGTGAGAACCAAAGGAAAGTGCTTTTGTCTGTCTTTAGAACCACAGTCCTGCTTGGGGAGAAGTCCAGGATATGTGTGTAGCTGCTGTGCCTGCCCTGTGTTAATTGTAGCTAAGGGTGCATTTTTAAATCTGTCAATGCCTCAGGCACAAGCCCAGGTGTGTCTAATGTTGCCCAAAGGTGAAAATTGCCATTCTTGCATGAACTCTGCCAAGTACTAGGCTAAGAGAGAGTACAAATTCTTCAAAACACATTCCTTGCAAGCTTCTATAAAATGCACAGACATGTTAGATGAATTACTATAGTAAGTATTTTATATCTAAGAAGAGACCTGCTTAGGTGACTGAGTTGACATTTCACTTTAAGAAGTACAAAAGGGTAGGAATAAATAAGAACTGTGAAATGAGCATCCTAATTTTTGATTGTATGGTGTTGTTACATTTCTAATATATTTTAATTTAGTGTTCTGTATATGACTATTGTAACACTTCTCATGATTTGGGAACTTGAAAAAGAAGCATGCTGCAAACAGCAGTTGATAAGCTTCTCTAAGGGCTGTATCACATTTCTCTTGGTCTTTTGTGAGACATGGATAAATATGGACATACTAAGGCATCAAGTCAGCATAAGACTTTTACTTGGAAGATTTTCTGTGCATGTAGGGTTTTTTAGGTTTCTTTGAAGCACTAGTCAGGCGTTTTGCTCATGCAGCAGCAGTTCATGAGTGAGGTCTTGAAAAAATGTCCTAGATTTCTGGAGGGATTTAAAGCCGTGTAAATGTGAGACCTAGGGACAGGATTTAGAGGTAGGTTTGGAAGCATTGGGAAAAGAGTTTGACTTGATGATCTCAGAGGTCTATTCCAACCTGTATGATTCTGTGTTTCATTTGTTAAAATGCCCTGTGGAAAGAAAGAATTAAGTCCATGTCCTTTGAATGACTTAAATGCCAATTTGTTCTGGTTTTTGTGGGGGGGTTCACTTTGGATTTTTTGCCCTCCTTCTATGCTTCAACTCTTCAACTTTCAGGTTATTACATAGAGAAATTAAAAAAAAAAATAAGAGGGTGTTATGATTTTGGGGATCTTTTGAACTGTAAGAGAATATTTACTAAGTAGAAAAGAGACATGAATTGTTTGTCACAGTCTTCAAGGCTAGTTTTCACTCAGATATGTATCCAATGATTTCAGATATATCTGTATGTGTTATTTTCATCTAGAGAATGAATACTGCTCTGATGACTTGGTCAGCCAACAATGACAGTACAAATAGGCTCCTAATTATGTTCTTGACCATTTCTCCAGTATTTTACAAGCAGTTTTATCACTTTTTATGCATATCTTATGTCCCAAGAGGAAGTATTCAGCTGAAGATTTTGCTTTCTCTATATATATTGCTGAGTTAAATGGCCTAAATATTTTGTGAATATTTTCTTTTAAAAAATAAAACTAAGAGTCACTTACATTGTTTCAAACTGGTTTTCCTTAAAATTGTCATTAATATCAGAATTTTGTGTCAGTGTAAAAAAAAAGTAAAACCTGCTTTTCCATAACCAGTTTGCTAAGACAACATGCAGGCAAGCAGTAGTAAAATTCCACTTTGCCTGTTGGTAATAGTTGCCAAGGCAAGTACTTCAGTCATTAAGGCAACATCTGCTAGCTTGTATTTTGTTTTGCTTAAGTAGATTTGCAGCTGATTGCTGTGTGTTTACCCTTTGCCTTACTGTTGTGCTTTATAACACTGAGCTATAACCAGTACCTCACTAAGTCCTTTAAGGGACAAGCTGGTGGGTGCTTGATGGTTGTTTCCCTTTTCTTCACTTGACACTTTTTAATTTTTACTTTTGCTGTTGATACTGCAAAGATACACCAAAAAGCACATGGACTGATCATGGGGTGAAAGCCAGACTGACTTGTGAACAGGCCTCTTCTTCTTTAGAAGCATTGACTTTCCAAGAAATAGCCATATTATTTAAGCTGAAGCAGTTAAGGAGAAAGTGGCCTCTACTGCTTGCATTAACAAAAATAAATCAAATAGATGAACTGAAATCTTCTCAAGAGGGGAAAAAGGTCAATGATAGAAGCAGTAATTACAAATTTGCTATATAAATAAATGCTTGTTATGGTAGTATTATGTTACTTCCTCCTATTGTGGGCACACACATTTTATGTGAAATACAAATAATTACCATACAAAATATCAACAGTTGCTTGTATTTTCCTTTGCTATGATTAATTAATTAATTTCTATGATTAAATATGTTAAATACCATTAGCTTAAATATTAAGCTAAAAAATGACTTAGATCTTTCTTAAATGGAGTGTCTATTATGAAAATAGTTATATAACATACTCTGAGAATTGTTTAGGATTCCAAACCACCACTGTGTAATAGACATCTTCAAATATTCACATCGCCCACCAGTTCCTGTGGCCAAGCTCAGTGGAGCTCAGACCATGCAGTAGGTGTTGGGAGCTTTCACTGCTCAAGAGCTTTTTTGGCTCCTGAGACAATAGGAGGACACTGCACAATCTAAACATAAAAAGTAACCTTCCTTTCCCCACTGCAAGGTATGAGCAGTGAAAAATCAGTGTAAGGAGAGACAAGGAGATGTGTTTCTAAACGTGTTTGAAAGACATGAGGTACCAATTCCCAGGTTTAACTAAGAATGGTGTTCATTCTCTAATGCAGCCAGTTGTATAAATACTTTGATTTTGCATGTCACCTGGACAGTGTAAAATGTAAATGGCCAAACAAAGCACATAAACAGTACATAAGTATAATGCATATCTCTTTCATATGTAAATGCATAATAAAACAGTAATTCTAAGTGTTAAAAAGGTCATAATCTAGATATGGTCTTTCAGCAGCAAACTACTCCTAATCAGCTGTTGCTTGCTAAAAAGATACAAATATTAGAATGTAACCTTTATCTGTACATGAATTTTGAAAGTATAATTTTGTTACCCGCACAGAAAGAGCTCAATCACTCTGCTGGAGACAGGTTTTCTTAATATAATGTACCTGTCCTAACACTGCTTTACTTCATGTAACTTTTGGAAGTAATCACGTTTGCTTTACAGTTGTATTACATTCTGGGTGAGGAAAACTGCATTTACACAGCAGCAGCCAGAAGTGTGAATTTTTTTGAGTTATACTGAAGATTCAGAGTTGGTGCCACTATCTAGACTGTTTCTAGGAGCCACCTCTGAAAAGTTTATTTGCTCGTTTTGGCTTGGACTGCTCAAGTCAAGCAGCAGCAAAGAACTCACAGTCTCCAAGCAAAGTCATCCTTTCCCTTTCCATTCTGCAGCTGTTTTGAAGCTTGGTTCACATTCCTAAAATCTGTATAGAACATGAGTATGAACTCCAAAAATTCTCTGTGCAGGCACACTGTGGCCATGGGAATCTTGTTTACTTGAGAAGTCTGTTTACACATCTGTGCCTGCAGTTGTTGTCCTGGCTGTAGAGCTGCATTCGTGGGGGTGTGAACAAGAAATCCCTGCAAATGTGGCTCTAGGTGAAGATGAAAAATGTCAATTTCTGAAGTAAACTTTTTTCCCCCCCAAAAAATACAATGACAATTTTCATTTTTATCATCATGCTGTGGTGATTTATTGATTGGTTTTCAATATAATTTTGCCAGGCTCAAAGAAAGCAGACATGAAGAGAGACTGCTTCTTTATGATGAGCATGTCATGCTAAGGCTTGTTATTTACACCAGTTTAGAAATGGATTCTAATTTAAAATTGCAAAGTCTGCTGGAAAATATTGTAATTGTAGGGCAATTCTTTTGTTTTGTGAGAGATGTTGATAATACATTTATCTTTGTTGCCTCCATTGTGTAAAGAAGGAATTCTCAGTCTAGATGTTCGTCAGCTGCTGCCTTTGAGAACTTCTCTTGGTATGAAATCTTGAAGGACTTAAGTACGTTTACTTCATCAGTAAAACTGACCACACTAAGCAACCTCTGCAATCTGAGGTATCACAGTTATGTCAAGGACCAAATAATTTTATATGTCAGCATGTTTATTCTGAAGAACTAATGTGTCTCTGCTGACTATTATTTTGAATAAAGCAGACAGTTTTCAAAAAAGCATTTAGTCTGGAACTATTCTGAAAAGTCTGAATTTTATATGGTGTCCTCATGTCTTTGTTATTAGAGAAGTTGGCATAAGAAGCCTTTAGTTTTCATGAAACTTATTTGTCAGTAAAGCACTCCAAACTTCTCAGAAGTCACTCTCCAGCAGAGTTAGCAAACTCTCAAAAAAACCTCTATATTTGCCGCTTGTGAAGATAAATGTTAAGCTTTTTGTGTTTAGAATATGGATGTCTTTAAAGTTACCTAAGAGTTGTTTTCCTAAAAGAGATTTAAGTATTTTATGCTATCTTTGTTCCATTCTCTTACCTTTATTTTAAATCCTCAGATAAAGGCTATAAGAAGGATGGGAAGGCAAGGTTAAGATGCTTTAAATTTTAATTTGTTATGTTTCTTGGTTTATGTTTTATTTATTTCTCAATATATCCATTTTTAAAAGCACACCTAAAAAACCATTTTGTGCAGTAGGATTATTTTATGATAATAGATAAAAGAGAGGTAATGTATTTGAAAGACATTCTACTAACTGCCTACAATCTCAGGCAAATATTTAAGTACAAAATATAATATCAGTCTTACCTGCAATGACATCAGTTATCAATGCTTTGCTATTTTTTCTTCCTGATATCCCTCAGAATGATGACATTTTATCACATATAAGAGAAAAAATTGTAAAAAGAAGTAAATGAAGCTGCCAGATGAAGCTCATATAATCAGGAGATCTAGAAAGTCATCTTAGCTTCTTATATTCTAGTTTTATCTTAGTTCTCCACTCAGCACTTTTTTTGTGCATTGCTGACATCAGATCCAAGATGAGAATTCATTTGATGGTATTGAACGTTTTTGGTTTAATTTTTGAGAGGATAGTCTTGGATATGCTTTCAAACTGCTGGTAGGATGCACTGAAAAGGCAGTGTTACCCAGAATACTCTGTGATTCATCATTTCAACCTTTGGGAACATATTCCTGTGATTCTTGAGAAACTCTTTTATGATTATAAAAAGGAAAGAGTTCTTGAGTTATTTCAGGAGAGAGTAGCATCAGTAATGCAGCATTTGGCAAAAGGATCTATGGATCCTTGTGACTTCAGGGATGAGTTTCTTAAAAGTTTTAGCATGAGTCTAAGGAAACTAAATTTTCCCATCACTTGAATATATATAGAGTCTATTCCCTTTATCTCTTCCAGAAGGACAATAGATCATCTGTAGGTTTGCTAAGACCTCCCACAGACAAACAAAAGTTCCCTCAGAGCAAAAAATGTTGTTGTTTTTAAATTAAATGGCTCGGGTTTGTCTGTTCCACAAAGGATTTGCTCAGATGTCTAGACATCATGAATTCAGCTCGTTGAGAGCACAGTTTTGAGTTTTAAATCACAGAATCACAGAATATTTGGAGGTGTGGTACCCACAAAAATCATACAGCTCTTAAGTGAATGGCCCATACAGGGATGGAACCCTCGACCTTGGTGTTACTAGCACCATGCTCTCATCCAGTGTTAATGATTTAATTGTACACAATTAAAAAGGAGAATAGGACTGGTATCTTGCAGTGAGACCAGTTTCCAATAGTGTTAGAAAGTTGCCAACAGAAACTAAGCAGGAAACACATTTAGAAGACCATTCCTTAATGCTCAAACACTCACTATTTTACTTTCTTTTTTTCCTTGTTCTTGGTTTTTATTTTGGTCTTGATTGAAACAAAATTCTGTTTCTTTGTTCATAATTACTATGTGTTAAATGCTCTTTACTCCTTTCTGTTGAAAATGAGGACAGTTCAAGTGTTAAAGGGAAATTTGAGTGGACAAAATCATTAAATAGTTTAATTTACAAATCATTAAATGGAACAGAATTCTAAAGGGACAGCAGTTTTGTGGCCAGACTGGAATCATAACTGAAGCTTAATGTGGGCATATCAAAGAAATGCTCTATTTCAGAAATCTTCCTCTTTTGCATATGCAGGAGATGAAGGAGGAACAAGGTACTAAGCAAGAATAAGTTTGATTGTGAAAGAACAGAAATGTCAATTTTTGTTCCCATCCCATTAGAAAATTAAGACAAATGTGTTGTTCTTTCTCTTAAAGGTGAGATTTTCTGAAGTAATTAGAAAATTTTAGTTTCTGTTTCAACAAGAACAGAAGCTAATGCTCTGTGCCCTGAAAGTCTAACCTTAAATCTATTTCCAATTATTCTGTAGATAAATTAACAAACTGTAGCAAACTGATTATTGCTCTCATCCAAAGCTCATAGAAGAAATGAATGTTTTTTCAGTCCCCTCAATGGACTTCTTATCAGGCTTCATATCCTTTAAAACAAACTGAACAGAAATTAATAAAGCTGATGGACTAGCAGAGTGCCAGGAAAAAGAATTTGACCTTAGTTGTCATGTTTTGTTTGCATTGTTATTCTCGTGATAGCTTTTATTTTTTTTTTCCCTAGTTTTTTCCTTGTATTTTTGTATTTCTTCAGCTGCTGTGCATGCAGTTTAAGATTTCCCCTCACTGGCTTGTCAGTCATGCTTGAAACTGAGGATAATTCAGTCTGCTATTAAATGCTTATTCTGTCTTTGGAAGTTGCCACCAAATGTGTCAAGTTGACAACAGCAGTGCTTGTCTTTTTTGTGTGCCTGTTGTTTAGCTATGATTGAAATTTCAATCACATCTTTTTATATAAAGTCACAAAGAAATCAACAAATAATGAGTCCTCATTATTCCTGATAAGGATCAGTGGCACAAGAAGCTGGTGGTCTGGTCATGACTTCTGCTAACCAAGGCAGAGGTCTGGGCAGGTGGCAACACAGAGGGCAGATTGGAAAGCAGTGGAATTAGCAATGTGGTTTTCTAGCATGTCCCAGAATTGGCATGGTGAGAAATCACTGAGGACAGGTGAGACTCCACTGGTAAATCTTGAGGACAGAGCATTTCTGGTGTATCTGATACAGGTACATAAAATGGGAAACACTGAGTAAGCAAGGGGATTTGTGAGAAGGAAAAGATTATGTTGTATGCTCATAATCTTTATGTATTTGTCATAATACAAACATCATCCAATGGTGTATGTCTGTATGTTGTCATCCAATATCAATTACATTTTGACCAATATCCCAGACTTAACTGACCTATTCTAGTTCCCTGACAAATTTAAGAAATGTAGAGCTCTTCCCAGCTACTAAGCATCTCATCTCCTGCAAACTATAAAAAAATACTATCTTCTGCAAATGATAAGGAATAATAGCTCTTGGAACTGTCACTCTAGCTGGCATTTCTGCAAGTTCTTCCTTTGTGCAAGATACGTAATCAAGAGTTGCATATTTGAGATATGTCTGCTTAAGCACAGTAGTGCCTTGTGGCAATGCATTATATGGTCCACTTCGTGGTATTATTTTTATCAGTTTAAAATGTGCCATGTATTTCTGAGATTTCATTTGTTTAATTGACACAGTGTGTGCTAAAACCAACATTTTGTGAAGTGTCTAAAAGGCCAAGCTTGCAAACATCCACTTTCCACTTTATGCATTTTATCTTGGTAGTGTTATATGTTTGCTATTTTCCTTATTTTATTTTTTTTTCCTTATATATGTTTGGTTTTTTTTAATTGACATCAAGTTAGAGTCTAATTTACTGTTGGGATTTTTAAAATCTTACTGGGATGTATTTTCTGTAGCCCACAGCTTTAAAATCTGAAAAACATGATGCTGTTCCTTATCAGTAATGGTAAACAGTTCCAAAATTTCCATGGGTTCTTGGTGTTTGAAGCATGTCTGAGGTTGATGGTTCAGCTAGATTAATTAATTACTAGCAGTGTCAGCTGATGAGCCATATACCTTTACTGATTCCAAGAAGTTAGATTTATTTTTGAGGTAGTTGACCTGTAAGTTTTTCAGTGAGGATTTACTCCAAGGGATAGGAGGCAGCTCTTCCAGTGCTTTTTTTTTTTATTATTATTATTTTCCTGTAGAAACACCAGCAGAATACACTTGTGAAATAAGATGTCACTAAGAAATCATAATTCATATCTGCCTTTGGTGACAACCTTCCTTTATACTGTGTTGACCCCTTGGAGCTGTGGACATTTGTCACTTTTATTTCTTTTCATGTTGGGGAAAATAAAAGTAGAAGTATGGAATGTGTTTATTAAATTTTGCTTTAGCTAAATTCATTTTCCCATCATGTCAGTGCTTTTATGTCTGATATTACTCTCCTCTCTGCTGGTTGGGAGAAGGTACCCAGCCCAGGCTCAGGAGAGAGAGTTAAAGATGGGCATAAATAGTTATTCCTTTTGTTTTTACTATCTTTAAGATGTATGTATCTTTAATATGTATTGGAACCTTCATTAAGCTGTTGGTCTTGATTTAAAATACTTCCTTCAAGGCTACAGCCAGTTCAGAGCCCGTCAGATTTTACTGCATTTAAATATTCCTTACAGTGTCTGTTGTTTTGAACACATCTATTGAATCATTCTGCTATCATATTGCTGATGATTTTTTTCCATCTGGAATTACCCAAATTCTTCTGGATTTGACTAATCTGAATAAATTTACCATTTAGCTCTTCATACCTTTTTCCCAATGGTTCATTACTGCACTTAATACTGCCTTTTACTATTCCCTTGCAAAAGGATCCTAATGCTCAGAGTTGAACATTATTTACATTTACTGCATTATATGCTCTCAATCTCGGTTTTGTTTTATTCAAGAGGTTCCTATAACAAATCTTTGCATCCTCGACTTGCTTCCCAAATAGCTGCTTGTAAAGAGGTTGTGATAAACTTTATAGAATTCTTTGCATAAGTTGAAGTAAAGCTGAATCACCAGGTAAAATGATGAATGCATCAGTTATGTGTTCATTCCCATCATTAAAATTTGGAAAGTGGTTTGAGAACAGGTTATGGAATGTTAGGATGTTTCTTTTCCCTAATGTGTTAGGGAAAAGAAATGCATCTCCTCAAAAGTTGGATAAATTATCTGTAATATATAGAAGATAGTTGCATGGCAGTGAATACAAAATTATAGCTCTCAAGCCAAATCAAGAATCTTTTTAGAGTAAAAACCTGATAACTATTTCAAAAATCATTAAGAAGTAAGGAAACATTGCAAATCATGCACTATTTAAGAGAAAGATTTGGCTGACTCTGCCAGAATTGCCTGTGAGCACACAAAGCTTCAGGTAAATCCATTTTTGTCTTGTCTCTTCACAGTAGGATAGTCAGATTTCCTTACCCCCAGACTCAGAATTTTGGTGTATTTATTCTCTCCCCACTCTGTTAAATGGTCCAGAATTGTTGTTTGAAGGGTTATTATTTCTTCTGCTAAGAAATTTTGTCTTTGAAATTAATCCAAAAAAAGAATTGTGGTGGAACTATCAGAGAACATCCTGTTCCCTTTAAAGTCAGCTGAAGGTTAACCCTTCATCCTCAGTGGAGTAGGATTTTCTCTGAGTCTTTTGTATCAAACACATACTGAAGTTGTGTTGAACTGAGAGAGTTGAACACCATCTGAATTTGCTGAACTGGGCTCTGGAAATTCACTACTTAATTATTTATTTATAGTTGCATGACCTTGAGGAACAGAACTAGAGCTGTAGTTTCCATGTTATTGAATCTGCATAAAGATTATTAGTGTTTCTCTATATTCTCATATTACCTCTGGTTGTAGTTCTTGATGTTTTACCATCTTTCTGCAGCAGATCTATTTTAATCAGATTATCTCCTTATAGTGGAAAACCTATTCTATATTTCAGTTTTCCACTGGAGTCTGAAACCTCCTGAAGAGTGACAAATAAATGTATAAGGCATGGAGTGGTTCTTTGCAACTAATATTTTTTTATTAGATTGTGTAAATATAAGAGGCAGTAGGCAGGCTGCCTTCTTTACTTCTTACTCAGATGCTGACCAGTTTTGGTTACCAGCTGCTTCTGACTTGAATTTTACAGAGCTGTTTTGGTTTTTTCTGGTTAGCATTTTATGCTTCTCAAAATATGTTGACAGAATACATGTTTTAAATTATACTGAGTCAATCTGATCTGTTAGCAGCCTTGTGTGATGTGAATACTACTTGAGGCCCTTGTTTTAGAAAGGGAAAAATAATGTGTGTGTTTATCTAAGTGTCTATTTAGTGTTTTTTAATATGAAGCATGGTACAAGAAGAACTGTAAATGCTGCCAGACAAGTTTTCCAGCCAGGGAATTGAGGCTTCTCTCTCTTGCATGGTAGTAAATCACTTTTTTGCTAGGCCATGGAGTTCAGCCCTCAGAGGCTGATGCTCCAAATGAAAACTACACTAACAGTTTAATAGTATCCTTTGTGAGCCCTAATTGATTTCATGTAATGCCATCAGTGCATTTCACAGTCTTATTAAATCTAGTTGTTTCTGCAGTAAGTAAGGCTAAAAAAAACAAGTGCCTTTAGAATATAATTAATTTCATAATCAGTTTTAATTTTACTCCACTGTCTTAGAAAGCAAAGATTTTATCTTACTAAATTACATCTGAGTAATTAATATGCTGTTTATTAAATGGTATTGTTGACTGCCTTGGAATTTTGAAAGGATGGAATGCAAGAAAAAACTTAATTCTACGTTATATTATAGACCATGAAGTATGAAGAGGACAAACAGAATAATAATATAATAATAATAGTTTTGTTTCCTTTGGTAGAATAGGAGACTTGTTTTGTCTGTTTGGTTTAAGTTTTGATTTTAGGACTTATTCTTTTTCTGACTTCTCTCTTCAATGAGAGTAACAGAATTGTTAAATATTGCCTTTCCATCTCTTATTGGGGCATTACTTGAATTATACAAGGATTAGACTGGAATCTGTTCTGTGAGTTCAGAGAACTGAGGGGAGGGAGGTTGCTGGGTTATTTGTTCTGTAGAATTTTGTTATGGTTTTTCCTTTCCTTTTTTTTTTTTTTTTTTTTTTTTTTTGTATTGTTTTGTTTTGTTTTGTTTTGTTTTGTTTTTACTTATTTAATGGTTTAAGATACTTCCTTAAAATTTTGATTGAGGGCTATTTAGAAAACCTCTGGAGTAAATTAATCAGAATATTATTCTGTGTCTATAAATAATTTTTAGTGATACTTACGTCTGTGATTGTTGAGTGTTGTTCAGATTCCCTTCTCTTTAACCTGATAACAGTTAAGATTTACTCTCTGGAAAACAATTACTTAAATGAAAAATTATCAGAAGATTAGAAATCACAAGTAAACATAAACTGTTTCCAATAGCATAAAGGATGACCTGCAATTGATTGTATTTACAAAGGAATCTCCACCATGTAAGTGTGATAATCTATGGTTATGATGAACACAGAGAAGATGTACACTTATAATATGTTTTTATATATTCTTAACCTATGCCAAGACACAAAAGAGGTGGTGGCAAGAAAAGCCTGTTAGAAAACATTCCCTCTAATTCTTCTCTCTCTTCATTATCTCATTAAGAGGCATTTTAAGAATGTAGAATCCCATGAGTGAATAGAGTATAAGAAGAGATAGAAATTATTTTTTAAAAGTTTGATGAGCAGTTTTCCTACAGGATAACACAGATCCCTTTGTGCTGATTTTGTCAGGTGCTTAATTAAAAAGGGATTGTTTAAAAATCCTATACAGAAGTCCATATATGTGTTTTTGTTCCTCAGGGGGTGATATTTCTGTTGTTTTTAGCAACTCTTATCAGTCTCATAAAAATGGTGTAGAATAGATGGGGGATCCGAGGCTGATCTGAAACTTTATGGATAAATACAGGGTTTGGAGGAGGGGGTTCTGTCTTTTTGCTATTCAATATCTAGTGTGCTTTAAAAAGAAATGTATAGGACAAGCAATCTAAATTCAAAAATATGTCTTCAAACTGGTTTAGCATCTTTAGTAACAAAGGAAGCAGTTCAGAGAAAAACTCTGGGAGAAGAGCTAATGATTTTTGTTATTTTCATATAAGTCCTGGTTATTTCAAGAAGGTCTGGGAGAGGTATAAGACTAGAAACAAGCCAGCCAATGAATAGTAACAAAAGAAATCACTTCCTCTCTCTTGCTGCATCAATTTCCTAAGTACAGAAACACCAGAAACATATTTTCTTGTTTTGAAGACACTTCTAATACAAAAACTGTTCAGGAAAAATGACTTGCATCTTGCTTAGTAGAGTGAGTAACTGTTCATTGAGGCATTTCCCCCTTTGTCTCAACAGATTTTTAAGGCAAACTGTTGGCTTGTCACTATGATCAGGAGATGTTTTAGAATGTTCTAATTTTCATGAGAAAGAAATGAAGAAAGTGTCATCATTTAGGAAAATGGCCAGGGAAAGAGCATTACTTTGTCCGTATGAAGACATTCTGAGTTCCAGTCAGAGCATGGGGACATTGAGGGCTTTTTGTTCTTCCTTCCTGCAGATGTAAAGAGGATCAGCAGAGAGCTGCATTGTGTGTTTATTTTGGACCAGCTGTTGCACTTAATCTCTCTGTATGCCCAACTACATCTGGAATTTAAAATTATATCACTGGTTATTAGTTTGTTATGAGTATGGATAGTGCAGCCAAGACAGAGATGCTCTTCAGCTTATCTGAGGACACCGAGTCATCTCTCAGGCAGTAGATCAAGTTGTTGAGAAATTAAAGTAAGGCAGAGAGAACTACTGCACCACTGAGGTTTAACCACAGCCAGGAACTCAGTACCACTTGCTCCCTTCCCTACAGGCAGGGAGAAGAATTGCAAAGAAAAACTAAATCTCCTGGGTTGAGAGAAGAACAATTTAATAATTGGCAGGGAGGGGGTGGTGTGAATTTTATTAAATATGCTACTAATATTAATATTAATTGTAGCTATAAGGAGAGGGGGAGAGAGTAAGAGAACCCAAGAGAGCCAAGTGATGCACAATACAATTGCTCAGACCTGATGACTGATACGCAGCCAATTCCCACACCTGTCTTCAGAGTACAAAATTCTGTACCAGTGCACCAAAGCTTTCCTGCTTGCTCACTCAGAATAGTGAGAGGATAAGGGCCTGTGGATATGTCAGCTACATGTGAACGCTGGTTCTCAAATGGTTTGGATGCTGATATTGTAGCTAAGTTTTGTTACAATTTGAGACTTTCTTGCAACAAAATTATTTCAGAGGTTGAGTTGTACACAGGTGAGCAATCTCCAGTACTGTAGGATTGATGTGGTTAAGAACGTTTTCCAACAGGCCAGACAAAATAATGATAGTAGGACATAAGTTTGCATATATAAAGATCACTCAAAAAAATTATATCCACATGCCAGTGATCAACAGCAGACAAAACCTAGTACCTCTGTTCAGATGGTCAAAGTAAAAGGCACCTTTATGCAGGAGTGTTACTGGAAAAATCCTGTGTGTCCCTTCCAGTGGTGTTAAGCTAGTTAACATCCAGAGAAACACAGGGAAGCAACACTTAAAATGCTGCCTCAACATAGCTTTCCCTCACTGAATGTAGTATCAGGCATTCCAGAGTTAATCTGCACATTCATCACTTACTAGCATGTATTAATAACTTTAACTGGCACTGTAGAATATAGTACCTAGATTCTGAAAGAAAGTTCCTCTTAATGAATATGATTTCTTTTGAATTTGAATTTCAAAATTTTATCAATAATAGTTATTTTAAGAATTTAATTTTCATATCAGTGATATCTCTTTGTGTTCCAACTTTATCTGAGGTTAAATTATTCTGCCTCTATGATGGGTTCTTTATCAGTCCAAGTTAAAGCAGCTGAAGAAGAATCACCAGTGAAAGCTTAAATTTATTTAGTTGTAAAAATTAAATATTCCAACAAAGTTTTGCAATTGTTCCTTTTTCATATTGGTAAAAGGAATATAAACCTCATGAAAAAGGTGTAACTTTTTTCCAGCATTAACAGGAAGTTGCCTGTAGTTCAAATTCTCTGTGATAGTTGGCTAAATATAGGAAATTCAGGTGACTTTTAATATTTTTTTATTATTTTGTGAAACTGTACTGTTAGGAAAGAGAAAATACAATTATAGAGAGAGCAGCATGAACTATAGAAGTAAAACCATTTCCTGATGCTTTGTCATCCAGTAGTCCAGGATATTTTATTTTATATCTCACTGAGATAAATTTAGATCACTACGGTCTGCAGACGCAAGCGTGATTTAGTGATGTATTGAACACTGAATGATACAGAGTTGCTTTACTTTTATTGCTCTTAAAGAAATACCTGGGGAACAGAAATGTGTTCGTGCTCTGTACTTACCACGTGTCCTGTTATCTGAGCATCTCAGAGGATAATTCACACACTGACCCTCCCAATGTATCTCGTACTGTGAATAAGCATTGCAATTTGAAATCACAGATACTCATAAAATGTGGATGATTCCTTCCAAATTATGTAGCAAACACTACAGTTGAAGAAAAATCTGGTATTCACCCTTGCAGAGCCTCTACAAACACTGCATTCCTTGTGTTGTATGGGATTAGGTAGTGCTGAGTAAACCAGTCCTGCAGTAATTTCAATCACAGAGTCGCAGCACGAGAAGATAACTGAATTTTCCCCTCCTTTTCTTCATGAACATTTGTGTACTGCTATGTTAAAAAATGTTAGCTTTAAAAGTTCTCACCACGACAGCAATGTCCTGAAACAGGGGCTGGTAACTTTACTTTTGTGTGGATTTTTTTTCCAACCTTTAAAAAATCCTCCTGGCAGTATAAATGTTCACACATTGCTTGATTCACGTCCCCTCACATGCCACCATTATCCCCTCAACTCAAAGCCTTCAGCTGACACATACTTAAAAGAGCATCATAACTCCTGTTCTGCAACAAAGCTCATACAACAACTAGAGTTGGTGAAATGCTCTAGTTGATGCTACTAGTTCCTAAAAATCAAATTTAGGACCAGCTTGCCTACTTTTAGACATTAAAATTTTTAAAGCTTGTGTAAAATTAAAATTGTCTAAGTTATAGGTGATTTACTGTTGTAGTCAGGAGAAATAGTTTACTCTGACCTTGATCTGGTACAACAGATCTGGTACAAAAGGGAAGAGAAACTGAGTTCCAGAAATGCTGTGTCCATGTTTGATAGAGGGGGTGCAGTTTGCTTGTCCTCTGGGTGTCTAGATGAAAATTATATGAATCCCACCTTTAGTGTTTCTTCCTTGAATAAGAACCTTTTGGTTATACATTCTGTATTTATTTTTTGTATCATAGTATAACAGATTAAATCATGATTATCCCATTAAAATATTTTTTTTAAATTATCTTTTAATATTTTAGGAGTATGCTGCAGTGTTTGTACTGTGTAGTTTTCCATTTACACTAAAATGTAGTTCTGGTTACTTCATGTTATTTTCTTACTGTTTGCACTCACTATGAAATTAAACATACCTGGATAATACAAACTAAATAGAAAGCATCTTTATTTTGGTTTTATGCAATAATATCTTGTTCAATATTTATATTTCTTTAACCCTTATGATTCTGTGCAATTTATCAGATGCTGGATTTGATGCTCAGTTTTACTCTTCATGTTTGGACCTTCTTTTCTCATTCTAGGTTCATACTTTTGTAGTGAGGAAGCCAGGTAGAGTGAAGTTATTGATATACTGCAGAACAACCAGTGTAGCTGAATGTTTATTGCTGTTAGCTGTACCAAAATTTAAAATGCAAAGTACTACATATTTTCTAGTGGATGTATTAGTATGCTTATAGATAAGAAACACATTTCTGTCGACTGAAAGAATTATGTGCCATAAGATTTCTGTGCATCGTGGAAGTGCCAGAAGATTCTTCATGATAAAACTTCATTCTTTGCCCAGATCAATAAAATGCTATATTTTTTTTCATGAAGTCTGAGAGTTTCTCTAAAACACAAATTCTGACTTTGAGTAATCTTTCAAATTGCTCTCCCTTTGGATATCTTTTTCATATTTGTGCTTGTGTTGGTTTATTTTTTAAAACCTCACTGTGTATTTGCAGAATGTTATTATTAGAGTATTGCTGTGTATTTATAGGAATCCAGGTGTACAGAAGTTAAAAATGTGCCTTTCATGTTATGAAGGAACTGCACGAGGAGAAAAATGCTTTATGTGTTTCTGCAAAGGCTTTTAACTACCATGCTGCATGCTGTAAATTGAATTCGACCAATGCTATAAAGCATATCTTAGAATTGTGGTCTGAAGAACTGGAAAAAAGTACATTTAGTTCATGCAATTGTATTCCATTTCCAAGTAGTGTTGAATAAATGTAATGCTGGTTTTGAGCTAAAAGTGGTAAATAGGTCAATACAGTGTTTTCCAGGTAAAAGATTTTCCGTGTCTTATTATCTTTTAATGTATATTCCTAGTATATTTAGTTGTCATTTCTATGTAATTATTCTCTAGTTTAGAAAAAGAACAAAAAATTCTTTCCTTGCAGTTATTTTAAGTTTCAAGAGTCACCTAACCACAAGCCGTGTTTATGCCCACGTAGAATAAAGCTGGGACAGGAGAGTTTCCCACTGACAGTCCCCCGGGGACACAGCCTAATTCAGGCTAAGCAGTGCCACGATGTGGAGGGTTCCTGTAGGTGGCAACAGGTGCAACTGAGGTGAAAATCAAGTCCATTTTTAAGCTTAAAAAAAAAAAAAAAGAAAAAAAAAAAAGATGGATGAGTTTGTAGGGAGGCTGTCAATTGCTTTCTCAGTTTTTTGAATGAAAAATAACTCTTTCTTTTAACAAAATGTTTGGGAAAAGCAAATAAGATGTCAAAGGATTAAAAATATAATAGAAATACGGCAGTTCATGTGACATTAGTCTCTCAGGGAGGGTATTTTTTTCCTGTAATGGTTGTCCTTGCCTGTATTCTGACTGACTTTTTCTGTTCTTACTATTCTCTGCTGCAATTTAACTATATGCTCGTCAAAAAACATGTTAAGTCAGTGCTGCTTGGCAAAACTTTTTGTGGAAGAGTTTGGTTTGTTTTTTCTTTTCTCACTTCCATCAGTGAACTGTGGTTTAGGGTGATATCATTACTTACCAAGGAGTACAATCACTTCATGACAGGAAACAGGATTAGAAAGAGAGATCATCACTTGGAAATTTCATTACCTCTTCTGATTAATTACAACTTGAGAAATTATGTCTGTTAGAATCTAGGATCCTAGTCTCCCCCTAAATACCTAGGCAGGAAATCTATTGAGATATGCAAAGACCACCCCAGATGTGTAGACTTAACATAGGTGTGCATCAAAGTGCCTTCATTCCACTTGAAGTGATGCACATTATCAAATGACCTCACTAGGTATTTTCAGAACTTAAAAAATTATTTAGGTATTGTGTTGATGTTAAACAAATATGCATGTAATACAATAGGTGAGTAACCTTGACAGATTTGTGTGGTTTTTTCAGCACCACAGTTGCTGAGATCTTTACTGTTCTTTCCTAATCTGAGTTACACCTTCTCCAAGGATAAGATAGTCTTTGTCTTTAAAAATTGTATAGATCATCTTTGATTTTTATCACATTCAAATTGAAAATAAAATAATAATTAAAAAAAGAAGAAACCACAAAGCCCACCACAAATTTTAGTGTTGTAAGGGTTTAAGGTGTTGAACACAATTTCCAAATGTTTCAAGTCATGAAAATCAATCATCGAGTTTATCATATCATGCAGTGGTCTGGAACTATTTTGTGAGTTCTAAAAATAAACAAATATTTCCACTGTAGTGTAAGAAAAGAATCTTTTATTGAAACAAACCAAGGAATTACTTCTGAATTTCAATTGTGCATATTTTAGGCATAGGAATTTGAAAGCAGTGCCTTTGCTTAGTTTTGTATCAATGGATTGCACTTACTACTTCTCAGGTGAAAATATAAAAAAGAACCCTACCTGCCAAACATATGGTACAAGTTCTGTAGCTAATGTATCAGCAAAACTACCAAGGTACATGAAAAATATTTAGTGTGTCCTTGTTATATTTTGATTTAATGATTGAGATTTGTTTTCTTCCAAAGAGTGCTGTATTTAATTATTTGTATTTGTGCAGGGTTTGTGAACGTGAAGCAGCTCTGGAATCAGCCCTAAGAATGCTGCAGCAATTCTACCTGGATCTCGAAAAGTTCCTTGCTTGGCTTACAGAAGCTGAGACAACTGCAAATGTCCTGCAGGATGCTACACACAAAGAAAAGACACTAGAGGATGCCAAAATGGTTCGGGACCTCATGAAACAGTGGCAGGTAAGCCAAGCACTTCAGTATAGAGGCATTTGACAAACATGAGATTTTATCAGGCATATCTGATATGTATAGAAGTTATATAATTTGCATCAAGTTTATTCTTTGTAGCTTAACTGAATTAGTTTTTCTCCATTACTTTCAAATACATGAGAAATGGTAATTTGGTCGGCTATTGTCAACACGCTCCGTTGCGGTAATAAAAAGAGATAACGATGCAAATTTTCATAGTAAATGCCTGGACAGTTCTCATACAGTTATTTTTCTCTGGGGAAAAAACATCTTAAAGAGAGATAGAAAGAAAATTAATTAGTTGAGATGGTGCTGTTGAACTATGTTGTTATACTCCATTGTGTTTTCTTCACTACAGTTATTGAGAGGAATGCAGACATGTCTTCTTGAGGTCTTAAATTTCTTAAATTTGAGGTTTATTGGCTGTTTGGAACGCAGGACCCTTTATTCCTGTATTGATAGAATCATATAATAGTTTAGGTTGGAAAAGACCTTTAAGATCATTAAGTCAACCATTAACCCAGAACTGCCAAGGCCATCACTAAACCATGTCCTCAAGTGCCACATCCACTCCTCTTTTAGTAGCTCCAGGGATGGTGACTCAGCCACTGCCCTGGGCAGCCTCTCCCAAAGCTCAGTGACCTTTTCAGTGAAGAAATTTCTTGTATTCACTCATAGCGCATGATTTTGATGTTGACAGGAAGTTCAAAACTGGAGAATTAAGGCACTGGATACTCTATGCCTTAGTTTATTTACTGATGAAAAATATACTGTGAAAAATTTAGTTGTAAGTGATTAAAAAAAGAAACAGTAAATTTATATAGTTGTTCAAGAATTCTTAGCTGTAAAATAAATTCATTTATTATGATGCACCCATATTTGCAGTAGTCATAACCCAGTGCTCTCAATGTATCAAATCTTTATTGTGAAAGCTTTTTGTTCAAACAGGTACAGCTTCCTGATAGTGGTGCAAATATTGTCTATCTGTTTGCTAAAAAATTGGTAATGAAGCACAGTTTTACCAATAGAACAAGTTTGTGATGCCAGCTGAATGATGAGGAAAGAGAGTATGGCTTTTCATTCTGTTTCTCAGGTATTGCTGCATTGATTCTTTCAGGCTTCACACCCTGCGTATGGGGGTTCTCTCTCACAATTCACTTTGATGTGTAAAGCTGAAAAGCAAAAACATGACACAAATGTGTAGTTTGCACACAATTTATGCATATAAAAGATTCAGACAAAAAGGAGCTTTACTAAGTCACAGAAGTCTCAGAAGTATGTATTTATGTTCTTTGTGGAAAGAGGTTTTTGCTCGCTGATCCATACAATCAGCCACATAAAACATAAATAGTGATAAGCCTTTTTTTAAATTCTGTATTGTGGGTCAGAAATATGCTTACCCTACATAACACATAAGGCAATGACTATAGTCCAAGAAACTCACTATGTAAATTGCACATATAACACAACAGACATATTCAAATACAATTTTCCAACTTTTTTTTTTTTTTTTTTCCACGTGAAGTCTTTTTTTAAATTTTTTCCTTCTCTCACCAACCAGGCTGAATTCAGATCCTAGGAAGTAAAAGAAAATGGTGCTTTCTAGTTAAAGATCAGTGTCTCATGAGTCTTTGGAAAGAAACTTTGACTCCCTGGGTTTATTAGAATACATAGAAGTTATGGTCAAATCTAACAAATGGATTTATATCTGCAGTCTCTGTCTTGGTCTTTATGCAGTTCCATAGAATTGCACAATGTGAAAAGAGTCACTAGGACTCTTGAAATGTGAAAATAGTCACTAGGATTCTTGAAATGTTATGATTCTGTTTTAACTGATATTTTAACCACTAGGTATAAACCAGTGTTTTGATAAATAGTTTTCTACAAAAATAATGAAAAAACCTAAGTTTCTGAATTCAGTAGTAATTTTGTATCCTTGTCACTACACATGTTTATCTCAGTTTTAGTGATCTATTGGTTTTCTGCTTTACGCTCTCAAACCTTATTCTTATTTCTTTAAACAATTAGGAAAATAATGACTTGCTGTACGGAAACTTTTTATATAGCAGCAGTTGCTTGTCTAGGACAATCTCAGGTTTTAGGCATTTGTTATCCTTTTCATGTCCAGAAACCATTAACTCAATTGTCACTAATAAAGATTAATCTTTCCTCAGTAGTTAGCAGTTCATTCAGTAGCAGAAGGAGAAAGGTGAGACTTATATAACTGCACATTCTAATTACCCAGTGATGTAATTATATTAAAATGTTGCATTATAAACACCCTGTTTGTTTGTACAAGCATGTATTTGCATGCATCATTTGTCTGCACTGACAGCAGTGTAATAGTTAGACAGAATACTTTCTGGAGAATTTTCAAGGATACAAACCCATTACTCCAAGGAGTTGTGTAATTATGTGCTGCTGCTTTTTTTTTCGAGTTGAAATACATCATGTGTCCTCATGAGGCCTGGTTTGTTAAGTAACCATATGAGGGAGATGAAAATTAATTTCAGTTTCTACTTTCATACTTCTAGTTACACGAACTCTCAGCTGTGTTAATTATAATCGTGGGTTGGTTTACACGACACCAGGTCTGCTGGTGACAGATGGGGTACACCTGTCCCAAAAGGGGAAAAGGATCTTTGCACAGGAGTTATCAGGGTTTAGTGAAGAGTAAACTGGATTGGAAGGGAGATATATAAAACCAGGCTCACTTGAGATAAGCCTGGGGAGAGCATGTTTGGGGGATGGTGTGCTAGTGAGGTCCTTTGGTCTGACAACTCAGTGGAGGCAGGGGCTGGACATCCATGTGGCTGCAAAGATACAAGAGTTATTGATGAGTTCGACACCTGAGAATGGTTGTACTGGAATTAGGGGTTCTCCCTGCAGAAAGGTGGGGGGATCAATAGCCTAAAGTCCACCTGCACTATTGCACACAGCGGGGACAAACAACAGGAGGAGCTGGAACCCACTGGGCAGCTGGAAAACCATGGCACAGTTGCCATCACAGAGATATGGTGGGATGACTTGCATGCCTGGAGTGTGCAGTGGATGGCTATAAATTTCTTAGAAGAGACTGGCAAGGAAGGAGAGGTGGTCTGACAGCCCTGTATGGGAGGGAGTGTTTGTTTTGACTGTCTAGAGCTTGAGGCTAGTGACAACAGGGTTGAGTGTTTATGGTTAAAAATCAGGGGAAGGCCAACAAGGCAGATATTCTGGTAGGAGCCTGTTACAGATCCCCCACCAGGATGAAGAGAGATGTGAAGTATTCTGTAAGCAAATGGGTGAAGTCTCACTAGTCCTTTTTCTCATGGGGAACTTCAACTTACCCGATGTCCTCTGGAAATGCAGAAACACAGCAGAGAGGAGGCAATCTAGGAGGTTCCTGGATTTTGTGGATGAGAACTTCCACAGCATTCTTCTCGAGAAACCAGCTGCTCATGGCTTGGATGGTGTGCTCTTAGCTGGGTAAAACCCTGGCTGTGGGGCCAGCCCCAGGGAGGGGTGGGGAATGTGGCACACCCAGCTGGGGACAGACACCGGGGTGGCACCCAGGGCTCAGCGCTGGGGCCAGTCCTGCTTTCTGAGGAGGGACTGAGGGACCTGGGGTGTCTGGCCTGCAGAAAAAGAGGTTCAGGCTTTCAGCTCGAAAGGAGGTTGTAGCGAGATGGGAGCTGGTCTCCTCATAAGAGAAAATGGCCTCAAGTTGTGCATGGGCAGCCTACAGTAGGTATTAGGAAAAATTTTCTCATAGTAAAAGTTGTCAAATGTTGGAACAAGCACTGGCTTCTCAGGGAAGTAGTTGAGTCACAATCCCTGGATCCCATGTCACTTTGGGACCTAGTGTTAGGTTAATGGTTGGACCTATTTTTGAGGTTTTTTCCAACCTTAAGAATTCTATGATTGTATGAAGTACTTTCCTGTCTTTTTAGCAATAATCGTATGTGACACTATGCAGTTTATGTGATATTAGATACAATTTTGAAGCTAGTGTGGATTTATCCTGTTGCTTTATGAATGCAATCAGTTAATATTAAGCCTGTAGATGAATGTAATCACAGACTTTTTCACTGAAATCTGATGAAGAATGCTGCATGTGACACCTAGGTAAACAGTAACTGGAGAATGCTTTTGTACTATATACACAGCTTACAAAATGCTTCTGAAATAATCTATGATGACTGACAAACTATTGGTGGTATAGACGTGACTAAAAGTATGCCAGAATATGATAAATGAAGCAAAGTTAATACTTTGGCATGAAATACATAGCAGATTTATTTTTATTGCCACCTTCATGCTCACTTAGCCTATAACCTAAGTAGTTTTCCATTAGAGGCAGGAGTTTTGCTGCTCATAATATGAAAAATGTGCAGTGCCTCAAGTTATACCTCAGAATATGCAGTATGGGCAGTACCCTTATTTGCTCACAGTGATTTTTTTATCTAAAACAAGGGACATTAACAGCAGATACGATACTCTTGTTGTCTCTTCTATTCCTGTCAATACTTCAAAGGTGCTCACTTGTTTTTAAGGTGTCCAGGCAGCTGTTTTTTACAGTAGTAAAAAGCTGAGGCAGATATTCCTGACACTTCTCAATTACTTATCAGGATAGTTCTTTGAGAGATAAGACATTGTTTCCAAATTTATTTCAAATATAATTGATATATAATTGTCAAGCACAGTTCATTTTGTGCCATGATCTATGCATTAGATGATGAATCTCACTGAAATAGAAAAGACAATGTATCTGTAACATTCTTGCTCATTTCAATTGAATTTACTAAAAAATATTAATTAATTTTCAGGTACTTCCATTCTCTGTTCTGAAACACTTTGTCACTCTCCATACTGAAACACTTTTTCAGTTACTTCTGCTTACAATTGTTCCCTGAAAACTTTAAAAATAATATATAAACTTCTTCTCTTACTTGTTTTTTTAAAAAGTTTAATTTTCCATATTTGCCTTTTATACTAACTTGTTGCCAATTCTAAAATAAAATCTGTTCTACACTACCTGGAATAGAACAGCAACTGTCAGTGCCATCTTATTCCACTGAGTAATAGAAGAGAAATTCTAAAATCTTGAGCTGTAAAACAGGTGCTCTTACAACCTTATTGCAGAAAGAGCTAGTTAGCATCTCAGAGTGATTTTTTTCCTCAGACTGAATTTTTTGAAATATTGGTTAATATTACTCTGAAAACACATTTGAAGAATTTTTCAGTATTGTAATTAGCAGCCACAAGGAAGGAGATTAATGTTCCTTTGTTAAGAGCAAATATCAAATACTGAATACTTCCACAGCAGATTCAGGTGCTGATTCTCAGCAGGGATGGGGATAATAAAACTGTTCTTCTTAGCTAGATATCAAAGAGAATTGGTCAGAAATCAGCAATAAACCAGACAGATGTCACTACTTTTTGTCAAGTATTATATTTCAGTTTGTTTTGTCTGGATGATGTGTATCACAAAAAAAGAAATGTATTGCTGCTGCAGCTTGCCTATGAGTTGATACATTAATGTGTGTCACCCCAGGACAATTCTGCTTCTGCCCTCCCTTTTTCTGAACTTAGAAGAAAAAACCCTTATCAGCACTGATTTTCTTTTGGGAGGTAAAGGATTGTTTTATCAAAATACCTAGTACTCTGGTACAAGAATGAGATGTGAGAACTCTTAGAACTTAATGTCGTGAAAATAAACAGCTCTCAATTGTCAGAAATCTCACATATTAAGTATTTCCAAATAACAGAAATGTCTTCTTTTAATTTCTCATTTGCATATTTTCTCATAATCATAGCAGAAGTAAAATCCCATTTTTCAAATGTACTAAATACTCTAGTATATTCTCACTTGGTTGAATTATGTATTTCCTCTGTAAAAGTTTATTGAGCACACCAGAGGGATGGTCCTAATTTTTCATTTGTAGATCAGCATTCAAACCCTACCAGCTTTAAACACAGGGTTTCAAACACAGATTAGATTGGAAAAGCGTTTGTAGCATGAAGTCTGAGGTTCTGTTGTGTTGAGTAAGATTAGAGGAGGGCATGGAAAAATCTCAAGTAGAAATGGAATAGAAGGGATGAGATGGTTTGCCATTATTCTGAGCAAGTTCCAGTTCCTGCATTTTCTCCTGGCCTTATCGTTTCTATAGGATGCCTCATCACTCTTTGTGTAAAACAGGCTCTCCCCCATCCAAAGAAGGGGGTGGATGGACTTTTTCCCAATCTTTCTAAGTCTATATCCTGTTTCACTGTAGCCCATCAATTAGAGGGGACAGGAATTGGACTGAGTAGTTACCAGAACTTTGAATAATTCTGCCATTCCACCTTCCTGTGACCATCATTATTTACTAGTACGGTCTAATCTGCCACTTAATTCTTCTATTCACTTGGTATTGCTTATAGCATATTTATCTGAAAAGTGAATAATCAGTAAAAACTAGGCAAAAACCCAGTGGTAGCCTTTAATATATTCTGATGATGAATTTAGAAGGGTATCTGTGCCTTATGCAATTATGCCTCCTACCAGACTGCTCAATGCACTTGGCTAAAGAGCACATAATATTTCATTTGTGAGAGCAAATGTGTATTTTCCCAAGGCAGGTAAAAAGAAAAAAATATTGTATTGTGATTATTAACATGTTAATATAAAAGGGATAAATTGTACAGTGCATAACTGAGGAAAAGTATTAATTTTGACTTAGGGCAGATATCTTCCTGAATATGTAAGAAGTCAGTGACCTACAAAGAATACAAAAAAGGAATAAAATAAAAGTACAAATAATTTTCAGAGAAAAGTTATACTGGCTTTGTGAAAGGTTTTTAGATAGTACTGGGGAAAATAGTTGTGTTTTAAGAAGTGCCTCCAAATTTCCCTTTTTATGAGTATATCTGCCACGTCACAGGTTTTCTGCATGTGAATTTACACTTTTTTCACAATACTAGCTGTTCTGTATATGCACTGTGCAGCAGCTGTTTACTGTAGCAACTCCCACTATCTAAACTGACAATGTTTGGCAAAAGAACTTTTCTCTACCAAGTGTCCCATTTCATTTTCTGTCAGAAGTTTAGACTTCCTTTCTTTCAGTTGCTGACAAGAATTTGATTCTCTTCTGTCAGCACAAGGTTCCACATGTTAATTTATCCTTGCATGCCACATTTTTCATTTGAATCATTTCTTTTCATTGGATTCCATAGGTTTTCTCTCTTGAGTGGATGATATCATTTTGTCAATATTCACTGCATAAACTGCCATTTACCCCACATATGGATTCAAAGGCTTTTTTTGGCTATTAGTACAGAATTATGATGTCAGTCTGTTTTGCAATGATTCCAGTGGGTTCATCACCTGCTATCACTGATAACATCAGTAACTTTCTGGAAGGGGACATTTGTCCTTCGTTGTGGCAGTGCTGTATTAAATGGTTAGGAGATTGTAAACTGGTGTTCAGGATTTTCCATTTGGTTAAAATGCATGCTGTTTGAGAATTCAGAAAATCTAGCCTGAAGTTATAGTTCCTTATCATAGTTTTAGTGTATTTTGTCTCAGTAAATGTAACTAGATTTGGGGTTAACTTCTCTGAAATTATTACTAAATAAGTGCATTTTCAGAGGTTTAATAATGTAATGAAAATATATGCTACTTAATACTCTTTCTAGAGTTTGTAACTGTTATTTTTGTGTTGTCAGTTCACTGATTTTATGTATATTTTTATGTGGGGGGAGGTCATCTGATGTTATGATGCCTACCCTAATATAGCACTGTTGAGCTATTTATCGTGAGATTGAGGGACATTATTTAGAGCTTTTGACACTGGAAATCAGATATAAGCTCAGAAATTCTATTACATAGGTTCTTTCATATTCATTGTATTTATATATACATTCTATTATCCTTCATATATATTCTCATGTGGGTTTAGGCTTATACAGATAATCTGTTCACTTTGTGGGCTATGTGATTTTTTCAGATATGTGAATTTTCTGTAGGTGAAATTAGCAGGATGTGAACACTGGTGCAAGCAGACATAAGCTCTGCTGTTTGCATCCAGTTTAATGTACTGAGTAACCAGATTATAGGAATGCAGTACTGTCCTCTCTCCAGTGTTTTGTCTGCCTTAGAATTATTTAGATGCCACATAACCAGTTTGTTGTGTATCTGCCACCTGTTTGTACTGTAATTCTTACTGCAGGTGATGTAGAGTCAACTTCTGATATCCACTCTTATGTGTTACTGGTGTGTGAGCTGTTTATGTTCCTGCTAAGAGCTGGTGGAATCTAGAAAGTTATGCAGCTGGCCAAATGCAATTATCTCATTTTCTTCATCTCCCTAGCAGTGCAAGAACATCTGTGTTTGCACCTCCTCACACCATGGAGAAATGTCCAAGAGCTGTTCCTGAATGTGTTTTGCTGCAGGAGATTTTGCCAGAGCTCAGCTTGGTTGCAGTTCCTTGTCTTCCCAGTTCTGCACAGACAAGGATAAGAGAGAAACACTTCCAGAGGGCAGTTTAGTCCAGCTAAGCTGGGACTGTTTTCCTCCTGGAGAAAAATATTCCTCTCTGGCTTAGAGCCTAGGAGAAGTAGCTAAATAACTCACTGACTACACTACCTGCCTAAACTCAGTGTAAAATTTATGTGTGTTCTCTCTCTCGAGTGTGTAAATGTGCTGGGGGTTTTGTGGGTTTTTTTCATTTCGTTTGGTGATCTTTTACACGGTAAAGGGTTTGTAGTTCCATCTAGGTGTGCTTCTAAATCATGCAATTGCCCATGAGGCAATAGAAGAGAAAAAAGATGTAAACTCAGACTGCCAAGATAATTTTCCCCAAAATGATGACCATGACTTTAGTCATAGATAACTATGAAGATATGTGAAAATACATCTAGAAAATTTCTTCTGCCAGATCACTCCAGGTTTTAAGCTGTGTCTTCTGCTGATCCTCCTGCCCACTCAAGCATCTCATAAGTGTTCAGGCAGTGGTATTAGTTTGGGTTATTTTCTCTGACTCTCTGAGAAATGTTTATGCCTGATGTTTTTCTGGCTTGTCTTGTCTCTGTTGTCACCAGGTGGGAGAGTGTTAATGCTTTCAGTCTTTTGTGCTCCTTTTCCATATAAAATGGGTTGAAGTGCCTGCAATAACATTTCATATTTACCCTTCTGTGGGGAGTAACTTTTCTGTATCAGAGTAGAAGGAAGAGGCTGGAAGAAATGGCAGGAGAGATCAGAATTTAGCTGTCCATTTTTGTCTCACTGAAATAGCAGCTTTCACCTGACCAGATTACACACCAAAAACAGAACAGTATTTATGAACAGTTATAGCAGAAAAAATAATGCATTGCTTATCATCTTGTTATTTAGGTTGGAATTAATATTATGCATTAAGAGTCACCAGAAGTGTTGGTATGAGAGTGAAAATGTCTGGACTCAAACTGAAATCAGTATCTTCATCTCTGTACTGTCTGTGTAGTTGAAAAGATAATGGAAAACCAAAAGAGGCCATAGGCACTAATAAGTATGTGTATTAATCAGTTCTGAAGATGAACATTTATGTTTTCTTATTTTATGTAATTTTTTCCATGTTAGAAGTCTTCATAACTTATAGCAGCTTGATTGAAAAAAAAAAGTGTCTGTCAAAAAGAACTTATATCAGGTTACACTGATAAATTGTTGTGAAATAAGTGAATTTACCTTAAAAAGAGACTGTGCAACTTCTTTTTATTAATGCCAGAATATTAATTTCTTGTATCTGAATCTGATATTACAGTTTGTAGGTGAATTTTGCTGATGGAGGAAATGTAAGCACCAACTAGTAATCAAACAGATTAAATATATAAATTATATTCTCCTCAGAAATATCATACATTGTCTACTATATTAAACCTACATAATTTTAATTTCTACCTCAGTCTGCTAGATTGGGCAAAATTTTAATGACCTTTTTTTTTTTTTTTTTTTTTTGGCAACTACTTCATAGTTCAACAAAAAAGAATAAGGCACACTTTCTAGAGGACTAAGTACAAAACCCAGAAGACTGAGTCACTTAATTTCATTGTTGAACTTCAAAGGTCTTTTGCTGGGAAAAGCTTACAGTTGTCCTGCTACTTTTTGTACTGGTTATATCAAAGTGTATTTCCCTGATCTATAAATGAAGTGGCAAATCCTTTCTTTCCAGAACCTGGAAACCTGCTAGAAGCTGTGAGATCAAAGCTATGAAATAAACCTGTTCTCACTTATGTTACACCTATTACAGTCACAACAGTGCATTAGCCTGAACGGATCATCTCTTTTTCTTTTTAACTGGGATATTGTAATTCTATGCCTCGTAAGTAAGAGTTGCAGAGTGCTTAAATCCCAGCTTGTTGATTTGCTTAAAAAAAAAAAAAAGAAAAAGAAAAAAAAAGTTATTTTATTGTAACCTTTGATTTGTGAGACGTGGAATACTATGGAGGGTTAGCACTGCCTGAGAATTACCGCCAAAAAAAATGTGATTTCTGCAAGGGGAGCTATAAGTTACACTTGTTGTTTCGTTATCTTGTCTTTCCTGGTAGATATTGAGCTATACACCTGGGTGCTGTGGGGCTCACAGTGCCTCGGGTGGAACCAGCATCATTACCAGGTTTAATCCAGCTCTGTGATCAGGGCACGGAAGCAGAAACGCCGCGTGGTGTCCTTGGAGCAAACTCGCAGCTGCATTTCCACAGCCACAAATTCCTTGCACTAAGCCTGGTCCTGGGAGACTCAAGCCCTGTTGATAGCAAAAGGAATTTTACAGATTGGCAACACTTATTGTGACTGACTCGGGATAGAAACTCTTCACCCAGGCGTTTGGGTGAGATGGAGGAAAGGGAGAGGAAACTATGGGTATTTTTAATCTAGTTTTAGATTATTTAATTAATTTTATTTCATTTTTGAGGCTATTTTACTAATTTGAATATTTTTATGGGTTTATTTCTAAGATATTTACAACACAATGCTGGAGGTTGACATTTCCAAATCAGATGGGGGCAGATATTTAGAATATATGCTAATATAAATCAGATTGGCTTAAAATATTTTTTCTCAATTTCTATGTTCTTACGTAGTTTGATCTTTTTCATTGTTATGTAATTTTCACTGCATTTCCTGATGCTTGGGAACAAATAAAGACAAGCTGGCCCTGAGAGAAATAGAAAAAATTATTTTATGAGTTTAGTTAAGAAACTTTGTAGAAATCTGTCTTTATTAGCATGCTGTTTTGCTGATGATTTCTCTGTTTTCATTATGGCTTATAGCACTGTAAATTAATTTAACATGAAAGGATGAAAATATTGCTTTTAAATTTTTTCTCATTAAATTATGAAAAAATATTACAATAAATAATAGAAAAGAATGCCTCTGGTAGAAGCTTCTGTTTACTCAATCATTGCTGTAGCAAAAGTGAATTATTGCAGAGCTAACTCAGAGGCAATATTTTTGCAGCTACATTACATAAAACAGATGATCTCAAAACTTAAAAAAACAGCAGAGAAAAAGCACAGTCTGAATCCTTTGAAAGTTAAACATCTATTTATATTTCTGTGAGGGGCTTGGGCAAGACAGTTGGCTGGAACTGAAGCCTCTCACATCTCAAGTGTTTTGGTAATGAAGTGAAAAGTAAATTTCACTGATACCCTGCATGCACCAGCTCTAGGTGCAGAGTTTGAGGTCAGGATATTCCACATATATGGGTGATTATGAGGTGTCTGGGAGGGTAGAAAATAATTCTGTAAGTTATAATAGGGATGCTGATATTATTATCCCCCTTACTAAAATACTGGTAGTTTTTTCATTACCTGGCAAGAGCATCTTTTGTTCTGTTTTGGTCTTGGCTTTGTATTTTGGCCTCCCTATGGACTGTGAGGGATATTTTCTATACAGGTCTTTGTTGCCTGGGGTGCTAAAAACATTCCTTCTGCTTAGGTCTTTTTTTTTCCAAGGTATCTTACACATCTCTGTTCCATCCCTTTGCAATAATCCAATTTAGTTTCAAGCCTGGATTGCTCCAAACTTATTCCTCTGTGGTCTTTCTGTTTCCTTCTTGCATTAATTCAAGGAGGTGTTGTACCATTCAAGGTGTGCAGGAATCATTGCAGACAGGAACTGGGCCTGAAATTACTGATGTGTTTTCTGTCTTATCCACTGGAAATAAACTGATGGAAGACATTTTAAACCATTGACAGACACATAGCTTAGAAATTAACACATATGTTCTTAATTACTGTAATGGTAAGGGGTGCTTTGATACTTAATTTTATGGAAGTGATAATCTATAGATTTTTTTTCTTAAAGTAGTGATGAGCCAAAGAAATACAATACAGAATACCTCTAGTGCTACCATAATGCATTTGGGTTTTTTCCTTATCTGAGATTTCTGATCATGATGCTGAAAGATGGCTTGTGAATACTGATTTACAGCTGAGAAGTAGGAGAGCCAAGAAATTGGTTTTTTCCAGGGCATTTCTTGGTGATTTATTAGTCTTGTGATTTCTTAATTTTCTTCTGCAAGACAGGCAGAAATGTTACCTCTTTTGTTGTTGTTGCTACATACATTTAGCAGGTGCTACTTTGAAACATTTGTGAATGTCACACATTCATGTGATGAGAAAACATGTATTAAGCATGTTTTTCTGTTAGGTTATAATTATCCTAGCTATGGACCAATGAAATAAGAAACCTCTTTCAAAATTCTTTCGAAATGTAGTGTGCCAGAGATATATGTATAATAAACTTGCTATATATGCACATGTTCATATGTATAATTTTCTGTGAATGTAGCTGTAGAATACAGTGTTTGCATTTGGCTGTCAGTCTCTAGAATGTATTATTCTAGGTTGTACTTCTAGGATAGTATTTATAATACAGTGCTGACACTGAGCAAGCTGATCTCAAGAATAGAGCTATTGGAAGATAAAACATCATTTCTTCTGGAATGTTGCTGGTGATATTTACAGTCATGAAGATAAAAGGTTTGCAAGTTTTCAAAATGTTGGGCCCAGTTGTGCCTTCCTCCAGGCCTTCAGGAGTTACTTCTCTGCAGCAGGCTGTGCTGAGGAAATAAACTGTGCCACAGATGCTACTGGGAAAAATTGAATGCTTTCCAGAATTTGCAGTCACAGCATTCCCATGCCACTTGCTTTCCCAGTGTTTTATAGAAGGTGATCGTGCACAGTTGGTTTGGGTTATTCCCAGTCCTTTTAGGTTTGGGTGTTTTAGTAAATGAGGGAAGCAGAAGAGAGAAATTTGTATTTTCCCAAAAGATTGCTCTTCTCGCTGACTTACACCTGCACAACCAAACAAGAAATCTGTTTACATTTGGCTGTCTTCAGGATCATATTTTCTGAAAACAAATGTGTGAAATTGTGTTATACTTAGGAAATCTAACTTTAGGAGCTACACATCCACTTGGGCAGAAAAGAAGCAACGTTACATGACTTCTGCAACAAACTAAGTGATGTTATTCTAGTTAGGGATAATAAATGGTGTTAATAAACAGTTTCAGCATGTTCTACAGAGCAAATTTATTTGCTAAAATTATTTTATAATTTAAAAAAATTATTTTGAGCCAATTGTAATTGTCTCATGGAATATTAATGAATGGAGAGAGAATAAATTTAAACAATTCCCTATTCATCTCCCTTTTCAGGCACAGAAAAATACTGTTCTATTTTAAGTTATTTTGTGCTACACTTCTGACACCTATTTTGAGTTAAAAAACCTGCAAAAGTCATATTATTTCATCTTTTTTTTGTGCCTTTGTTCCTTAAATTTTGCCTTAGCATTTGCACCACTGAAAGAAAAAAATGTAGAAATAAACATTCAAATCTTGTTTAGCATTTTGCTGATGTTGGTGTAGATATTGTCAGAGTAAATTAGTCCTGAAAATGCAAAAAATGCATTCACAGGGATATGTATGGTTGTTATAAATTGGTGATAAGAGTAGCTGATATTACTCTTTATTTTCAGGATACTTGTTCAGCTGCTGGGCTAACAACTATGGCTTTCCCATCTGAGGATGGGGAGAGAGAATAGCTGTGATATTCATGTTTGCAGAGCAGCAGTGTTGGAAAAAGAAAGTAAAAAATCTATGTAGGTAGGAGAGTCTAAGGACATGAAAGTGTCCTTTCAAATTAAAAATTTATTATTTTTTTTAAGGTTGGTGTATTTGAAGTTCCAGCCTCTGAGGGCACCCAAGCCAGATTAAATTTGGATATGCTGGGTACAACCACAGAGACATTTGCTCATTAGTGGGGTTGGCTTCACCCTCAGCTGTACTTTAGAGAATTCTGTTGTTATGAAATTAGAGCATTTACAGAACATTTGAACTTAATGCTCTGTAAAGAAGCCATACTTTTGTTTTGTTTTCATATGTGCTTCAGTATTTTTGAAGAAAACCAGGACTGGAGTTCCCTGGGCTTAACTTAAAACCATTCCTTGTGCTAAATGAATTTGGCAGTTCTGAAATTGGATTTTTTTAATTCCCTTTACATTACATTCTCAAACCATCATGCTGATTAATTGTATTACCATTTTAAAGAATATATGTGGGCTGCCAGGTGTGGAGGGGAAACAGAACAAATTGATGTTCCATAACCCCTAAACCAGTCTTGTGACATTATTGAGATGAAGTGGAGGTTTCCACTGAACTGGTGCCCAGACTTGAACCAGATGTCAGCAGTTATTTTAATGTTAATGGGCTGGCAAAGTTGACAGAACCAAGGAAATCAGAAGTTGCAAACTCCTCTGGCTATCCAGAAAGTATCTCAGTGTTTCATATTAGAATAGTGTTGCTTTCCTGACTCTGAATTACAGAGGCAGTGATAGTCTTAATTGTTTGAATCTTTACTGGTTTTGCAGTCAAACAAGTCTTTACCATGATTGAGTGTTTTCCTATGAATTTAGAGATGCAATTAGATTAAGGGCTGTTCTGTGTTGTTCTAGCTGAAGGTGAAGAGAGATAATTATGATGCATTTGTCATTAATATGGCAGGAAAAATGTTATTATAAGAGGGTAAAGAGCCACCAAAGTAGCAATATTATAACTTCTTTTTTTAAGCAGGGGGGAAATCCTTTATAAAGAAGATCATATTTGCATGGGAAGGCTGCATGAGCGTGTGAGCTGTTCAACATGATTCCTGAGGCTTTTTGCTAGACTCTCCTAGTTATCTCGGGATTAATTTTTTGAAAAGTACAATGAACATGTTAGTGTCTTATGGGTTAAACTAATCACATAAAATATCAGAAGATTAACTGCTAGAGCATCTATTAAAATTAGACAACAGAGAATTGTCTTAACTTTTGAAAATTGATTCTGAAAGTATGTAAAGCTCATTTGCTTGGATGCTAGGGTCAGATCACCATAAAGATTCAAATTTTGGCTTGTCCAGACTAAATCAGGTTGCATTCAGTCCCCAAATGTATAACTCAAGGCTATTTTTAGAGCTGGTTGTTCTCCTTCTGCAGGAATAAATATTTTCAAAATTGAAGCTTTTCAGAGCAATAAATGAATATCAAAGTAATTTTAATAGGAACATGTTAAATAATTTTCATTATGGTGATTTGGTTTTAGGAAATATTACTTTTTCATGTGCATGCTATATTGAAATATCATTTTATGGCACATATACAGTATATTAATATTCTGTTTTATGATTTTGTGATTAAATCAAAATAAAAGATGGCATAGTTCTGACTCATAACTCTCACCCTCAATGAGGGTGATAGTGTATTTCCAAGATTTCAATAATTCATTATTCATATACTCCAAAGTCTTACTCACAGAGCAGGAGTCTGCTTGGAAGTCCCTGAATGTGCTTAAATGAAAGGAAGAAGTCACAACAGACCAAGAGTGGTGTTTAATATCTTATTATTTATGTGTTCTTCCAAAAGCCCCAGAGAATTAGGGAGGAGTGAAGCAGATGAATGAAGATGGAATATATAAAAGTTAACTCAGACCAGATAAAAGCTGGAGGAGGAGGGTGGTTAGGGATGCAAATAAATAACTAAAATTCTCCCCATCTGTCCCTAGTACTTAATCTTTGTGTAATAACTGGACAGACAATGTCTTTTATGCTGAACCTATCTTGAAAAAAGGACATGAAAGCCAGCACATATCAGTTACGCTTCTCTGAACTTAAAATTTCTTTACATGTGTACTATAGAACTAACACATGAATTTTTACGTAAAGTCATTTGCCTGTCTTTAACATAGCAATGACATAACAGCTACCATTTTAGTCCTATTTCAATAAAATCACTTTTGCATACCAAAATACTGCACGTCAGTAGAACTAAGATGAACATGAACCTTTGGTTTTATTGTTGTGTGATGTCTCTATAGTTACCAGTGTCTGAGCTGTCATCAACAGGGCCAATTATTCTTGTGTCATAAAAACATCTCTAAAACCAATCCTTGGTCTAGAATATAAATGCCAGGTTTTAAGTGCACTGTAGTACAGTCAATAACTAAACAATTCAGAATGTTGCATTTCAAAATATAAAGAAATTCTTCCAACTTTTTTTCTGGATTCCCACAATTCCAGATTCTGGATTCCTGAAGTTGGTAGCTGCAAACAATATCCCTCTATGCTTCTTTTGCTGACTTCTGAATTCCAAAGCAGAGACAGCACTAAGCAGGGTTTTTCAAAGTGTATTTTAGCAATCCTTTATGTGTTCATAGCCATGTGTGTCTAGACCTATCATGCTGCATTCTGAAACTCCTGCTTTATAAACCTTTGGGGAAATGTGACTGTTAAGAGTAATTTAATCAGACCTAAGAGGGAAAAAAAAAGCCATGAAATTTAACAGTGAGAAGTGGTATTTTTTCACCCTGAACTGAATGTAAAGAAGTTTCCTGAACACTATAATCCTGCTCTGAGCTGTTGGAACGTGTTTTGTGCCCTCTATGGTCTGTCACTTATTTATGGAGGTTTTCTTAACTTTAGTCAGGCTCTTCACGAGAGCTTGCCTTTTCAGTGTCAGATTTGAAACTGGTGCTATAAAATTGGTATTATAAGTCATAGTTTTTTAAATGTCTGATTACTTCTTCTTTGAATTACTTGCTTGCTATACTTTTGCAAGAAAGGAAAGAAAATTTTGAGGCATTTTCCCTTCCTTTCTGAAAGGGACACTGCATGTCTTCAGCACTTGATAGAACAATGCAAGGTGGTTTGGGTATTAAACCCACCGAGGCCTTTCTGACTCTCAATGGAGAGTCAGAATTGTTGAGTTCCCTTTCTGAACACACCCTGTTCAGCACTGGGGATTTTTGGTATGATATCATTCCTCGATGGTGGCACTGGAATTACAGAATATACCCACAGTAGAAGCACGTGCTATTTTTTAATGCCATTATAATGAGTACCATTGAAATAAGGAAGATTTGACATTTTCTCCAGAGAATCACTGTGGCAGAGGCTATTGGAAACCTGTAACTCTACAGCAAGCAGATATTAATTAATGCTGTGTCACAGTGAGATTCCTATTGAACTGTTTATTATACACACATTAGAGTGAAGCAGAGTGCTTGGGTTAATGTTATTGCTGTCAATTATCAACAAATTAATAATGATTAATCAACTCTTAAAATACCTTTATGATGAGATATTACCTCTGGTTTATTAAACTGTAAGGTCACCAGAGGAAAGAATTTAACATGCACATTCCTTACTGTTATGAGTTAACATGCACACTTCTCTATCAAAATAACTTCAATGTAGTAGTGTCTCCATTTTGATAAGGAAAATCTATTAGCTTCACTTATATTTATTCCCATAAGTGTTGACAGAATGCCTAAAGTCTGTCAAGGGAGTATCAACTGATTTCTAGGAGAAGGAAAAATGGAACTTGATTTTGACACACTGAATCTTACAATATGGAACCAAATATTAAGAAACACCTACTTAGAGAATTGACTAAAAGTTATAGAAGCAGAACTAAACCTTTCATATGGTGTTTCTGAAGTGTAATTGAGCATATAACTATGAAGGTGGATATAAATTCAGGCTCCTTCAATGAAGAGAGCTTTCTCATGAAAATACTAGATTTGAGAATTGCCATAGCAACAGCGCTGTTTCAGAAAGGGACTATTATATATTTTCACTGTTATGTTTCCATTTCAATACATTTTCCTTAAAATTACTCATTTTCTGGACTTTGTAACGTTAAGGGTGTGTCATACATGTGTGCTGGCTCCAGGGTTTCTGAAGAAAAATATTTAGCTAAAAGGAATTGATGTGCAAAGCCATAAAATGGCAACTCTTGCATTTCAGAGGCAGCATGTATCTATGTATGTGAATAAAAAGCAGTGATAATATAGCAGTGAAAAAGCAGTGTAAGATTTTTAGTGTAAGTAGCACCCTATTTATCCGATTTTAAATTATTTAATAAGGTTTTCTGATTTGTTGGAGACAAAGTGAAATCACTTTTGGCAATTAGTAATAATTTTGAGTTTAAAGAGGAAAAATATATTTTTTTCCTTTTAATAGTCTAATTTATTTAGCACTTAAAATACTAATCCTTGGCATATTTGAGGATATTCCTTACATAAGGATTAGCTAATTTGTTTTTTGTGTTTTATATGATGTAAATAAATGAATTTTCTTTTAATATTTGGGAAATGTGCACTTTATCTTTGTTCTTTAAAAATATATTTCAAATACATTCTCTCCAATTTTGCCCTCAGTAATGTATTTCGTTTCCTTTCTTTTGAATTAGCAAGGCTTCTGGTGCAAGGCTGATCTTGTGTCCACTCTGGCAGGAAGCTAAATTATCTGAAGACATGGCAAAGAATATATAATTAACTAGTGCATCCTAATTGCTCCAGTTACATTTTTAAGTTTAAAAGGGGCAGCAAAGACTATCTCTTTTGATGGCCCATAGAGTGGTTCCAGTTTCCCACAAAATTACACAAAAAAAGAAAGATATGTCTAATTTTTACCCACTTTCTATATTTACAGTCCTCTTATCTGAAACTAGTATCTCTCCATTAAGTAAGAATGTGTTTATTTTTTTTATTATTTTTATTATTTAATTTTTTTTCACAGGCTTTACTTTGGTGGGTTTATTCCATCCCTTCTGTAGTTCTGGAGATGGAAAAAGTCTTGTCCATTTGCTGCTGCTGTGGTGCTTCTGGTGTTAGAAAAAGTTATTTGCTATTACAAAAAATTCCAATTTTCATAAGACATAAATAACATCTGAACTGAAATTACAGAGCTGCAGAATTATAAAATATCAGCTTTAGTGTTCTTTTAGAGACACCACCAATATTGAAGTTACAAGGACAGGATAATCTGAAAAGACAGCATTAAATTCTCTTTAGCTGAATTTTTGCATTATTTTTTTTGAAGTACAAAGGGAAATTTCACAATGGGAAACATTTTTCTGTTTACCCTAAACAGCTACCAGAACCTCCTTTTGTCCACTGAGAATTCTTGTTTCTTAGCCACAAAAATGGGTTCCTTCTTTTGAAATCTGTTTTCTATGCTGAGACCCGACAGACCTCAGCTCTCTGCTAGTGCAGGATATTCATTCAGTATTAGATGCTCTTTATGCTAAAGGCCACGGCCTTCAGATTCCTGGATTTCTGGCTTTGTATTCAACATAAACCTGACAAACAGCATGTGTTAACTTCCTTGTCCTGAGGACAAGTTAGCTTGAGTTAGGCTTGCAGTTAAAAGACAACTGTCTTTTAGAGGGGTGAAAATTCATTTCTAATCTATATAAATTGACTGTTTCCAATAGATGATACAATTATATAAAGGTGAGAGGAAAAATGGAAAACATCTGTGTATTTGGTAGTGGATTTATTTTTTCAATGAGCACAACTCATGACCTGTAAGTAAAAAAGGGGCTCACACAATGCCTTATCAAACCAGAAATTGCTCAGTTATAAGACCAGACTGAGCTAAATTCAATTCTGAATATAAAAAAAGTGTCCTTTGTCCTTTTTAAAGAACATTCCCTGACTATATGAATGCACATGCTTGTGTACATGCTTACAATAGGAATGTAATAAAAGCAAATAAAAAGAAATTAAGGAGGCTTGAAAAATCATTTTATAAGGTCTGTCATAAAGCATGTTCATTCCACATGAGACAGTGGAAGAAAAACTTTTGTTGTTTGCAGTACTTCTGGTTTTATTATCCTCCTCTTCCTCTGCACAACACAGCACCATTGCAGTTGTTGTGGAGTTCCAATTACATCTAATTAATAATAAAGCAGAGCACCAGCCTAAGAGCAGAATTTCTGTGCCACCAGTTAGAGGATCCTGGCCATGTTTGTGCTGTGGGCAGTTTTTACAGCTGGTGCCAAGTGTCAGGACACTGACATGCCCTGTGGCTCTGATGGCATTCAGAAAGGGCTGACCCTTTGTGTTTCACTTCATGTCCATGAATGAAGACCTCTTACACCTGTCTGCTCTGGCCAGTTCGGTTTTTAGAGGTGTTTATTCAGTTTGTTATCTCAAGGTCTGCGCGCCATTTCCTGCAAGCTTAACGCGCTGAAAAAGCACAGCTGGCAAGCCCCCCAGAGAGAAAATCCAGTCTTTTAAAGGTCTCTAGTCCAATTAACTCTTAAAAGGTACTATATTTACAATCTTGTACCAATAATCACTGCTTATTCTAGACACAGAATTTCTGCCTCAAACCCATTCCACCAATGTCTCTGTGTCACCATCACAGCAGAAGACGGAGTCAAAGAAGAAGAACATGAGACACCACCTAAAATTCTCCATCTTACTCTCATCAACTTCCATTCTAAAAACCCAAAACTACACATTCTCATCCTGTGACAAACTAAACTACTATTTACTTTGAATCTTTGTTGTTTGTAGTTCATCTCTGAGTGCTGGAAGCTTTTCCCATGGACTAAGGTCAAAGGCAGTGCCTTCCTGGGGTCCCAGCCAGGGTCTCGGACCCCCAGGGCAGCCTGAGGGGTTCTCCACATGCCCTGGACTCCAAAGCCAGTTGCTGCTCTTCCGTGAGAAAAGGCTGCTCTCAAGTTGTGTTTGCTCAGTTGAGCCAGGGCTACCTGGGTCACTCCTTTTTGAGCAGCTTGAAAAGTTTTGTTTGGTTGTATCTGTAAGTGATGCACCATATGCTTTGCCATCTGTTGTTTGCGTGCCTTATTTTAAGGAAATATGTAGACCGTTTTGAATAAAGGCATTTTTATTAAAAATAGCATTATACACATGTTTTCCAAGCATACCTTGATAGGCAGAGCTGAGCCAAGTCTTAGTCCTCTTAAAATTGTTGAGATTACAGCAGTGTTGGTGGACAGAAAAAAAGCAAAGAGTAGCAGATGGATTAGAAATCAGACTTTCATTTCAGTGACTGTCAGTTTTACTGTCTTTGTCTAGAGTCAAAGCAGGTATCAGAACTCTGAAAACAGCTCTAAAACATCTAAAAGATACCTTAAGGTATCTTTTTTCTTTTTTCATGTTTAATCAGGAAGGACACATAATGAACTATAGAATGTAATTTCTTGGCATCAGCTTGGAGCTGAATTTTGTCATATAAAGATGTTAGCTTTGGAAAAGCATTTTAGAGACTTTCAATTTAAGTATAATGTTGGAAGCTTCTGAAGATTGAACAGACAATAAGGAATCTTATACTATGATTTAAAAAAAAATTGTTTATCTCCTCTGTTTTCTTGTATCCCAGAATACACTGGTGAGCAAATGGGAGCAAGAGAAGAAAACAACCAGCTCTCATCCTATTCCAATCCTGAAAGGAAATACCTTTTATATGATTGGGCCTCAAGATTCAGACAAACTCCAGAATTTCCAATTCACAAAGAAAATTTTCAATTTGATATTAGGGCAAATCAGATCAGAATGAAAAGTTCTCTAAGTGACTCTGAAATTAGGCGTGCTTTGGAGCTTATTGATTTCTCTTCTCACTTTCAAAAACCTTTAGTAATCACTAGGAACTTCACCAGGACAAAAAATCACAAATTCCAGAACTTTCGATTCTGGAAGAAACCCACCAACCTTCAGTGGTATCATCTGTCCTCCTCACACTGAGGTGACCTGGAAGTAGCAGATGCTGGGGAAGGGATGTCCTGGAGAAGCTGCACTCCCCAGAAGGACAGGATTTGTGTTTGTGTGCAGTTTGCCAGCAGCCAAGGCAGGGCTTCAACAAAACCCTGTCTTGAAACTGGCAAAACTCTGTTGAGCCTGAGGCCTCTCTCAAAAGGCACTCCTGGCAGTGTGAGTGGTGAATGCCAATGAGAACACCAGGCTACAGGAGATTTTGTGAGCAGAAAACATTCTGCTTGATTTGCCAAGCAGGCTGCTAGGGCTTCTCTTTCATTTAAATATGACAAGGAAAACAGGCTCCACTAATCAAGTTTCTTAATCAGATAATTGCATATATTTTGGTATCTTGATTCAGTAAGAATGATGGAATGATGGCAGACTGATGTCAAATAAACACATTTGAGCATTACATTAGTGCCACACTCATAAATTCAAGGCTGGATAGGATGCACAAGAACTGGGACTTCAGAGACCCTGGAGACACTTTTTAAGAAATAACCCTTTTGCCCTTATTCCAGATGGTTGGATGCTCAATTCTGGAGTTAATATCACTACTGGTGTTAATTTTAAAAGGCTGTGGGTACATTCCACCTTGTGACCTGACCTTTCAGAGCTTTCATAATGTAAAGGCAGTGACTCCATATTGCAGCATACTCCTTTTGTTCACTGTGGGTTCGCTTGTTTTCTCAGTCTTTGTTACAAGTGGTATCTAAGCTACATTTCTGCTCTTCGTTGCCCTCCTGCTTTTTGTTATTTCTTATGCAATAGCTGCACTACAATACTCTTCTACACAGAATAAGGAAATCGTTATTAATTATTATTCTTTACTTGATTTTATTTTAGTAATAAACCCTTTGTTTTAAAGTACAATAAAAATACTTCTTTCCATCCTCTTTTTCTGGTTTTATGTGTTGAAAAGGGCTTAACAAATTTATCCTTATATTTTTAAACTTGAAATAATGGGAAAGAAAAAAGCCAACATTGTAGAGTTGGCGTAGCTGCTGACTTAGTTCTAGTAATTTCTTTTGTAGTTCAATTTGTAAGAAACACTTTTAAATGTAGCAAGTTGAAGTTTGAAATATATGGGGTTTCAGTTTATTTTTTATATGTGCATTAAATATTGGAGTTGTTTGTTTCAAAGCTTTTTCATTACATGCTGCATCATCAGAAGAAAGCTCTTAAAATGTATACTCTTGTGATCTGAAGTTGCCTTGCTTCCCTAAATATGCCAGCATGTGCAAGATATGCTTTGAAATTAATAATATTGAAAAACAACTCAGCAGTTGTATTTGCCTTATTTAATTCCTGCTGAGATGATTATGCTTCCATTAGCTGTGCAATTATATTGCACAGCTCACTTGAAGTATCTCAAGCTGTAGCTTTTTTGATTCTGACTATTTTAGCACTTCACAGAAAACTTCAAAGGTTTAACCACAGTGAATAGATCTTACCAAACAATTTATGTTTCTGACTTTGAATTACACTGGCTAACTTCTGTCTTATTTATTTTTTTATAAGCATCATGTTTAAATGTGATATTTTTGCATGTGAAGAAATACGTTTAGACAAATAAAACACTATAAAGGTTAGGTACATTCAAATAGCCATGTCACAATTTAAGATTTCCATGAAATTCTATATGAAGCTTTACTTTGAACAAATATTCCAAGCTTACAAGTTTTGTTTAGGTTTAGTTCTATTAAAAATAATTGCAGGTAGAAGTGAAAGCCTAAATTAAAGTTGATGTTTGAAGAATGAATGAACAGAAGTGGAGGTTAGAAGACCTCTTTAGGGGTCTCATTTAAAGCAGGATAACTTCTTGAAACTCAGCTTTGAAATGTTGGTGCACCTTGTGATTGTACAACTAGATTCCATTGATTAAATGTCAAAGTTCCAACCACTTGGATATTGAATTGGGATTTGTGTTAGTTTTAATTTAGGTGAGTATTCCACATGGAGTAATAGTGGTTTGGAGGATGGTAGCCAATTCAATCTTAGTAAATTCTGTTTGTAACATATAAACATTACAATCTCTTAATGAAATGGTATTGCATTTCTGAGGGGCTTTTGGGGTGTTTGTTGGACTGCATTTTTTACCACCAGTTTCTGTTTCCTTGTTTGTTTTATTCAATATTAGACAACAGTGTGAGTCCAAGCAAGAGAAATAAGTATTTAAACCTCTGAGAGACATAATTTGTACAAATTCTTTAGCAAAGATATCAAACATAGCACTGATACGAAACAAGACTTATAAAAAAGTAGTCAGAACGACTACTTTTAAAAAAGACAGGGTATAATGTTTTACTGCTCCATCACACAAATAGCTAAATTTGTAGTTTCTGAACTGGATGTGATCTTAGATTTAATACCCAGAATCACCTTATAAATAAACTATCAGAAGGCATATTTTTAATGTGCTGTTAAAAAAAGTCTGTTCTCATTGAATCTAACCATCTGAAGCTTATGCCCATTTTATTTTGCTAATTGTATGCACTTAAGAAAACACGTGTTGTATTTCAAGTTGCATTTTGAATGCATCTGTAAATTGTGAGTGATAAATTATCAGAAGTTATGAGAAGTGGCTCTAAGCAAATAGTGCCATAGCAATAAGACTATTATACATAACAGAGGACTTCTAGTTCACAGTTCAGAAGCATTTTCAGAAATTCTGACGTTTTACACATGAACACGGTAGGCACAGTATCTTATGCAGAGTAAATCCAACATTGCTGCATCAGATTTAATATGCATATGCTTTGAGACTACAGCGCACACGAGCAGAGGTTATTCAGGATTTTTGTCTGTGCTGCCCTTGATGAAAGCACTTAGAGAAGCAAACTGCACTGCACAGTATATACAGGATGTCACTGTATATTTGATCTAAACAGAAGTGATTTATCTTTGCAAATTGTGGAGAAAAAAGTAGTATTGGAACATTTACAGGCACAGATTTCACAGTGGAAGTGGAGAATACATTGAAGAAAAAAGATGGACTAAACCAACATATCGACTCCCTTTGAATAATATTTCCTTGAGACCAGCAAGATTTTGGAAGCTTCAGGCTGGAAATTTTCAGTTGAATCTTGTGGGCATAAAAAAGATCAGAGGCTTATTTAAAGAAAGAATCCTTCAAAAGGGAAGGTGACTAAAATACAGTCAATAGCAAAATGTGCAGAAATTTCTGCTGCGAGTGACAGCTTTGGTGAGAACTTGCAGTCAATTGTATAGATTTTATTTTTTTCAAAAAAATGTACTCATGAATTCATCCTCCCTTGTTGGCTGGGATTAGGGGACCTTTTGGTTGTTAGGGTTCTTTTTTAAAAAGGGTCAAGTGCTCTTGGAAAGCTTGAGGGTTCTTGGCTTTACAGCCACTTCAAGGACATAAAGGAGCTGCTACTATTGGAAGGGTTCTTGGGAGTTTTTTGCTGCTCTATGACACCAGTGGCTACAGGAATAAAAATCTGGAATGTGATATTCATATAGATGATTTATGTATGATGGGTTTTTGTTGATAAGACAGTTTGGGAGAAAAATAATTCTAAAAATTTGTCTAAGAGTTGTCCAAGACCCCCATGGCAAAAGGGTTGAAATTAGATTATCTTCAAGATCCCTTTGCAACCCAAACCATTAAAGCATTAAAGTAATGAAACTAGATATGAAAAATTATGCAAGGCACAGCCCAGACTGATGTGAGTAGTTGTCAGTGTTGAGTTTGGCTAAACTGAGGACAACTAATGTGTGACTAATGTATCTTAATAATGGTCAGGAACGTGAACAATGATGGAGTACACATTGCAGGTAGAAGAATCAAAATAAAATGATATATAAATATAAAATAAAATAAAATAAATCATTCTTTTGCAATGGGTGTCATCTTTTAAAATTAGTCAAATTATGAATTAGCTAGAGGAAGAAAGCAAATAGAATATTTTATGATGCTATATGTGGGAGAGTTTATTAAGAAATCTTATAGCAGTGTACCTACTTGCTTCCAATATGCAATTCTGAAGTTGCCAGAGTATAAATTACTGTTGATGGTGAATAGGGACTCTAATTTAAGGAAACATTTTGCAAATAAGTTAAAATAATCCCCTGATCTTAAACATTACTTAAGGAAGTAAATTTTACGCTCAGGATTGGGTCCAGGATAGTTGTCAGAGCTTTATTTTAAAATAATTAAAATGTGAAAAAGTTTCATGTTGTGAAAAAAAATTAAAATAGGAGCATAGATAACTCAAATTAAGAAGAATGAACAAGATGAAAATCTCTGATCCAAGGCAGGAATGTATCATACTGGACATTTATAAAGTAGAAAGCTTTTTTCTCCCATCTGTACAATGCTTTCTTAAATTTATTTCCACGCACTTTTTTTTTAAAATTGTGCTTGCTAAAAGTTAATGTTCTTGTTACTATTTTTTCTACCTGTCAGCTATGGTAGAATCTATGTTTTTGTCTGTTTTGTGTAAGTAAATAAATATTCCAAATGGTTTTCAGGACAGATTGCTAAGATTCAACATTAACACTAAATGTTCTTTTGAACATTTTAATGAAGTTTAAAATAAATCTTGCATATCCAATAAGTTGCCAAGTACTGCAGGGAAGAAAAAGTCCAAAAGCGAGTGTAAGACTAAAATTGTTGCTGAAGCTAGTACATGTTAGTAATTAAAAAAGACAGTTGGTTGCCTTTTTCATTTCCCTTTTTTTAAGCTTAAGAACCCACTCCTGCTGTGCAGAGTTACAAGTCCATCCTGCTACCTCTTATTGTCATCAGTACTTTTGCATGCACATAAAGACACAGATTTAACTCTTTGAGGCTGTTGGAAGAGCACACAAAGCTGCAGGGCCCCAGATGTACCAAGATGAAGTGCCTTGTAAGCAATAATTTCTTTATATCCTTGTCATATAAAGCTAAGCCTGATTTAGAAAATGAAGTAAGCTAAGTGATTTATGTGCTGACCTCCATTTATTATCTGCAACCTTACTGGGTTTTTTGGGGGGTGTTTATATGCATTTAGGGTTTTTTTTTAATCTTGAATATAGTTCCTCTTCTCCATAGAGGACAAACCTCAAAGATTGATAACAAAGATTTCTTGTAACTCCCTTCTCTCTTCAACTACTCTGAATAAAATATGTTGAATTAATTTTCTGTTTTCCTAATTATTTTTTCAATTCCATCCTCAAAGAGATACAAAGAAAAATTAGTTTCTGATGTGTTACTTAAGTGTGTAACTGCTATCGAACAGCGGCAAACAAAGTGGTCTGAGTAAGTGGGTATAAAAAAAGTAAGATTAATAGTGGTAGGCTTTTAAAAGATCAAAACTTGACAAGACAAAATTGGTTATTTGACAGTTACAGAATTGGCAATTAAAAAGAACACAGTGAGTATCCTATTTCTGAAGACAGGAACATGCACTGCTGTTTGATTAAAGCTGGCTTGTAGACTTTATACTTCATTCAGCCCTTGCCACTTTGTACAGAAAGGTCCACAAAAGAAATAGCTGTCCACTGAAGTTTGAAGGGCGAGGCAAGAAGATGGAAGAAAAACTGTTTACAGTGAAACGGGAGGTCAGTAGAAGCTAAGCAGTTCTGTTGTGAGACAAAAAGAAGTTAAGTATCAGGAACAAATTACCAGACAAGGTTTTACAATTTTCTTTCTATAACGATGATAATTGTTTGCTTATAGCGTAGAATTTTTCTGGCTGTTTTGTGCTGTGATGGCACATCACAAGCTTTATCTAATTTGCTTTTTGCCTTTCTCTCTGGTGAATTCACTGATGTGCCGAGCTGTGGATATTGTCCAAAGGAGCCCATTTCGATGTTTCAGTATTATGCTTTATTTCTTCATTAATTTTAAAGTATCTTTCTTCTTCATTCCTGTAGATATAGTAGACATCCACTACATCTTTGTTTTCCAGTCACCTAGTCCTGGCCCAGAGACTGTGCACCACCTCATCCGTGCTGCAGGGGTGTGCAGTCAAACCTCTCCCTTACATGACCTGAGGTGTGACACCTCCACCTGGCCTGGCCTGCCTGGCCCTGCTGAACAGCCTGGAGTTCTCCACCCCAGAACTCCAGTCCTGGGACCTAAGCTTAGTGGGAAAAAACACAAAAGAGTGGTACCAAGAACAAAATAGCTCTGCCTATCTCAGAACCTAGGCTTGAGAGCTCGTTAAGGTAGAAGTTATTTTCTCTCCCAGTTATGTTTCCTTAGGAAATTATTGGAAAATCACTGAGCAAAGAAACTTAAGGACATCTTCACTCCAGCTTATCAGAAAAACAAACCAACCAACCAACCAAAAACCCCAAAAATACCCATTCCTATTTGTGCCTGCATCTTTCCGAAAGGAATTTTCCTTTTGTTGATGAGACAGGGATGGCCAAACCTCTCTTCATGGGCAGTTGCAGGAAGGCATGCTGGTGAAATTGAAGTGTTCTTTTTCTGATGTAACATCCTCAGTGATCTTCATTTTCTGGTTTTATAAATTCCAGAAAATTTTACTAATGACTAATGAATGCTGTAAACCCAACACAATGCTGGTCTTAATCATTAAATATTTCAAGTTGAGATCTCTGATATAGGGACATGTAATTTCAGTGACAATTTACATATTACTATTAAGTTTAACATTTTTTCAATCACAGGAGAAAAAAATCTCCCTAATGAAACAAATCAGTGTCTCTTGCAGTTTATTTGGTTTGTAGAAGATGAAAAGTTGTAAAAATTAAACACTTCTAATGCATTCTTCAATTTTTTTCAGAGATTGTTATAAAAGGAAATTTGAATTATGTTCCCTCTCCAAATCAGTCATTCATAAAATGTTCCTATTTCATTCTGGATGAGAATTTTCAAGTATAACTTCAAGTGAAACTCAGAGAACAGTAGTTTCCAGGTCTACAGTACTCCAAAAGAGTCAGTTAAAAAGAACAGACTACTACACAGTAGTCCAATAATTTCCCTCTCTTCCTTTTGGGTTATATTTTGTGTTGGTTTTTTGTTTTTTTTGTAATATCCTAGCAATCAGTAATATCTTCAAATATCTTCATTTAAGTCTCAGCTTGTAAAAAAAAAAGCAGTAGTAATTTAATTAACTTTTAAAAAGAAAGATCTGCATTAATTTTGGGTTTTTTACATAAGGTATAACTGAGCCATTGACTTACTGGCTGTCAGAGTGTTCTTTGTAATTTTCAGGAAGGAACTAAAAGTGAAAAACCTTAGGTTAATTCCAAGTCAAAGGGAATTATGAAAGTCTAGCTTTTTCTTGAAACAAAGTTGCTGAGGGTTTACCACTCATTGCCAGAAATCATTCTAATACTGTAAGTGCAGCATTCTGATTGAGGTATACATTTCCCCATGACTTTTAGGGAATGCAGTCACATAAAAATGTTGACATTAAATAACTGAAAAAGGGTATTTAGACTAATTATACTCTTTAAATAAAGATGACGTGCAAAGTCAGATTATACAGAACAATGAATGTACAGTAGACTAAAGTGTTTATTGTGCCTGTTTTGAGAGGACCTGCAATGGAATTGATAGAAGTCTATTTTCTATTTTGAAGGAATTAGACCCAAGACTTTTCTGGGTTATCCAGGGATAAAAGAGATCTCCTTGGTTTAAGCTGGCATTGCCCTGCAGGAGACCTGAAGGATGACTTGCACTGGTCCTGATAGTGTTCTCCTCTGTAATAGGCAGCCTACAGTAGTCACATCCAGGGAGAGCCCAAATTTTGGAATTGCTGCAAAGGCAGAATGAGACATATTGCCATAGCAGGCAGAGTACTGCCTCTCTGCTAAAGCCAGCCTTTTGTGTTGGGGGGAGTTTGTCAGAAAGATTTAACCTGAGGGACGGATAAGAACAGCAGGGAAAAGTTGTTCCATCCAGTTCCACAGTTCCTTCAAGGAACTCTCTTTTTGCTACAGAAGCTTGGCTTGACTGCTTAGTGCCCATCAAATATTTTCCTTCTTGCTCTTGTATCCTTTTGAGCAGAAGCTTAATCCCTCTGATTTGATAGTTTTCACAACAGAGATTAAAGCAGCACTGATTGATAGAAGGCTAATCCTGGGCAATGGTTACTTTTCTATCCCTGAATTTGGGATGCTGTCTTGAGGTCTTAGGGATCACCTGCTGTTGTTGGTGAATCAGTGCAGGCTGTGCTTCAAAGCTCACATCCCATCTGCATAGAGCTTGGTGTTGTGCTGAACAGGCTGTGTGTGTCTGATTCTTGGAATTAACTGTGACAGCAAGATCATTTTGGCAGATGGTTGCTGTGGCATGTGTAGAGGTATATTTGAAGGATGATGGTGTTATTCTATTTCCTGATGATCATACCTTTGCTTATGGAAAAAGACTTTCCTTTTGCCTGTTTTTAATATGCAAATATATGAATTGTAAAGTCATTCCTTGGTTGTTTTTCTTTTTTCATTTCCTTTAATCTAAGATAACTTCTGCATAGCAAGCATGTCCTTTGGCAAGTAAACGAATGCACAAAGAGGAAATGTAAAAGGTTTGCCATATTTCCTTTTTCATCAGCTCCTAAAATTTCCTCCTACAGACTGTTTTATTTCATTTTGTTTCTTATAAGGCTGCATTCCCTTGAGATATTGTTTAAGCAGCAGCTCATGTCTGTCCTCACTTGCGTGTGCCTTGGGCAAACAGCCTCAATTGCTGAGTAACAGGCATCAGAACTCTGAGTGTCAGTGTTTGGTTTTCAGGCTTTCAGCAAGATTGCAAAGGGAACACAAAGCTCCACTGGGAAATTGAGCATCAGTATTTCATTTAGTGGTACAGTGAGATTATGAAGCACTGTGTGCAAAATGGTATTTTTTTCAGAAAACTCACTGATGTGGAAAGAGAATTCTGAATTTTCTCTGTTACCAAGTCAAATGTATAGAACCTTTTTAAAGATTACAGACAAATTCTCAAATTTGAATTTCAGATAAACCTTTTTTTTCTTAATTTTATAAGAAGTACTTTGGTAAAGAAGGTGAGATAAATAAGAAAGTTGCCTTTTCCAGGAAGTTCCTCTCTTAGGAGGTTGGTCAGTCGTGAAGTTTTCTCACAGTTAAGAGAGAAAAGTAAGCCTTTCACTGTACAGAGTTTTTTAAACTAATGTTAATCAGATGAATTTCAGTTTATCATAATAGGTATTTCAGATAAAAACAGTGTATGTGAAAGGAAGTTTTAATCTCAGTAAGACTGACCACTGGATGAGTGCAGGATGCAGGTGCATTTCCATTTCTTGTTCAGTGAGTATTTACTGAATAGTGACATTACTCTGTCAGTTATGAGTAGGTCTGTGCCATGAGAATTCTTTCTACACAAAATTGATTATATGTCAAATATGTAGAAGTGGCATTACACTGAACAGTGTAACAGTGGCTATGGCTATGAGTACCTTGAGGGATATTACATTCATCCTTTTTCAGTCATAGTTTGCCTAATTTCATCTTTTACATCTCTGGGATTCTTATGCTCATTCCACTGGGTAGGAAACTTCATAAACTACTTCTGGGACATAAGTTATATTTTTACCTAGTCTCGCTCTCTCTTTGTGTCTCCCTTGCCTCTAGCCTGTAATTCCAGTTATTAGGAATCATATGCAGATATTAGCATATAATTGTTATAGGAATTATTTTACATCACTTCTAATATTATAGGAAATGTCTCTTTTTTTCAAAGATACAAAACTTTTCATGTGTCTCCTCTTTTGTGCTTCATTTTCTGGGCTTAAAATCCATACACAGGTCTTTTTAATTCTCTCATGAAAGCAGTAATGATACTTCAAAGAGGATTATAGGAAAAAAGATGTCTTTTTCCATAGGGAACATGTAACTTCTGGGTTTTTTTCTGTGAGCAAACTGTACTCCCTGAGACAAAGGTAGAAACTATCCATCTGTGATCACTCACATATTACACAGAAACCCAAATACCCGTTATCATTTCCTTTTCATTCTTCACTTCTTCTTCATTCACTTTTTTATGTGCAAAAGTCTTTCGAATTAGTGGGTGTTAAGATTTGTAGAGTTTTCTAAAAATCAGAACATGATATAGTGCAATCAACAACTTTGTGAGAACAGTAATTGCTGTGGGTGCAACATGAAGAAAGCCACAAAGCTGCTTTATATGCAGAGTAGAAATAGTTGGTGTTAATCCCAAGGGAATGCAAAGTAGGTTTTTTCTAAAAGTGATGCTTCTTTCTCTGAGCTTGATGCACACAGGTGTGAGAACCACTGAGTGTGTGTACTGGGTTTATGTGGCCAGGTTTTGGTAGCAGGGGAGTTATAGGGTGGCTTCCTTAAGGGTCGATGTAGATTGGAGCTAAGGAAGAATTGATTACAATGAGGGTGTTAGAACACTGGGGAAGGTGCTCTGATAGGTGTTGGAAGCCCCATGCCTGGAAACATTCAGGATGAGGCTAAACAGGGCTCTGAGCATCCTCATGTAGTTGAAGGTCCCCCTGCTCATTGCACAAGGGTTGGACTAGATGGTCTTCAAAGGTCTCTTTCAACCCAAGCCATTTTATGATTTTATGAAAGAGTGGGAGGATGATGGTTTAAGAGCTGAATTTATGTCTTATTACCCTAATCTGATTTGACTGATAATAAATTAAACTAGTTTTCCCTAGCCAAGTTTGTTTTACCCATGATGGCAACTGGTGAGTGATCTCTCCCTGCCCTTACCTTCACATTTGAGCCTTTTGTTTTATCTTCTCCCCTCAGCCAGCCGAGGAGGGCACCTGGCATCCAGCAGGGGTCAATCCACCACAGTGTGCAATAAACACATTTTTTTCAGAATGAAATTAAGGATGGGGCTTGTTTGTTTGTTTGTTATTAATGTGTGGGTTTTTTGTTCTGATTGATTCTGAAGAGAACCTGGGAGGACCATTTTCAGATGGCAGCAGTCCTGTTTAAACTGAACTTATCCTGCTTCTCCTGCCTACTCTCAGCAGGGTTCATACAAAAGCAAACATTGTCAGTGTCTTTGGCTGTGTCACATGAATGCCATTCAGAAGCCCCTTGTATATACAGTTGCTGCAAATGCTGCTGTGGGAATAAAAGAGTTATGGCAAGCCAGGTTCTACAATAAGTGTCTTTTCCATTTAATTTCTTTTTCATTAAAATATGACTTTGTCTCTTGAGAAGTAGTTAGCACTTGTTATGAACAATAAACTGACAGGGTTTTTTGTCTCAATCTGATATGTTGTTTTTGACAGTGTCATTTCCAAGATTGCCTGTGGTGCTATGGAGAGTTCTTCAGCACTTTTTTAGCTTTGGGTGGTATAACTGATGTGGCTGGACTGCATGTTTGAGCAAAGTTCAGTTTCTGAGACACTTGAGCTCCGCTTCCAAGTGTATTCCTGAATTTTATGAATATGTGAGACCTTAGGTTATTTTATGAACTGTTTTCTGAAGAAGTATCTCTCAGCCACATGTTTGTGTCACATTAGTGTATTGTTGAGACCAATGACAAAAACATATCCAAAACTTCTGGATATGAGAGTGACTTTGATGTGATTAGCAGTGAAGTCAAATACTTGCAGTGTCCTGGGTCAGCAATTTATAAAGTGTTTGATAAGTAATCTTGACTGAAGAGCCATAAAAGCAATTCCAGAGTATAAACCTGGGACTGGATGGCTTCCTTTTGAGTGACAGTAGAAGAGGCATATTTGGTCTCTACAGAAACCTAAGCAGCAGCATGTGAATTTCCTGCAGTATTTAAGATCTGCCTGATATATTGACTTACTGACAAGAGTGTATTCTGTCTTCTGAGAGCATATCTAAGCCCTGAGTTGTTATATAAGTTTAAAGAGAAAGCATGTGATTCTAGATGGGAAAGGTATTTTTTGTTTGTTTGCTTTTTTTAATTTCATATATATTTGCTCTATTAATTCCATTACTGTATGCTCACCTCTGTTCCTTCATTAGTACCAAGTATACTTTAAAAGTGTGCATTTCACTTTTCTTACCTTCTTGCCTTTGGGTCTTGGAGCTGGTTTTCTTATCTGGATCTCGATGAAAACACTTACATGACTTGCCCAGTATGACCTCTGAGTGAAAATAATTTAATTTTTATTATGATAGTGGAATTATTTCTCTTTTACTGGAATGAAGGGAAGATAGAAGGAACAAGTGTATTTTTTCAGTTGGTGGATTTGAGAAACTCAGTGATCCAAATTAATTGGCTTTTTTAACGTCAAACTGAAAAACATGAACAGAAGTTCATTTTCACCCCCAAATAACTTGTCTTCTAAAAATATATGTTAAGATACAAGTTTATCTCATGTCAGACTTTGCTGGTGATATCATTATTTTTTCAGTGGTATTTACCATTTTAACCTGATACTGTATTTACTGTGGGAGTACATGCATCTTGCTAGTAAATCCCAGAACATACCAAATAATTATTTTCAGAATGTAAATCTTATTCAGAGATCCCTTGATACAGGAATTTTGTTCAGTTTTGCTTTTGAGTTCTGGCTGCAGCAAAACACGTTTAGAATGCCACAGAGAGATCAATCAATATGATAGTTAAAGTTGCTATTTTGAAATATATTGTTTAAAATACAATCTTTTTTCAGGTTCTGAACTTTTGCCACTTATTTGTTTATTTCGAGACAGTCAACATACATTATTAAAGCACCGAAAAGAAATCATGCAGAACATGATTCTGGTGTGGTTCAGCTTATTCAGAAAAACATAAAGCTATGAAACTTCTTGGAGCTGAAAACTAACGAGGACTGACCTTTCTGTCCAACTCCTCACCAGTGCAGCAGCAGTCGGAATGGCTGAACACCTCAGAGTGCAGGGTAGCACCAGCAAGTTAAGAGCCAGAAGCAGAACAGCCAGGACAGCTACTCATTTTAATTCAGCTGCTGAGTTTGGGGTATTGACAGTACAGGTTTAAAGGTGAAAGCCCTGGTGCTGTGGTCAGTGTTGGTGTGAGCAGGCAGCAGAGGATTTGGGGCTCGAGGGTCAGAAGGGAAAGCCCACTGAGGGAGGCGGTGGCATCACCCTCCCCACAGGGCCTTGCAGTTGGTGGCAGCTCCTCTCTGCACCCACCCTGCTCCTGAGCCTGACAGCTTCTTCTATTTCTGTGCCAGCCCTTTTGGCAACAGCTCCTGGGGGCTGCCTGAGCCTGGCTGTCACCTTGTCCCTGGTGATGTGGCACTTTGCAGGGTCCGACACAGCCCCCGGGGTCCTGGGAGTCCCCAGCAGCCGCCGTAGGTCGGTGTAAGGAGCAAAGTGCACATGCAGTCTGAGATTTCTTTACTGACTCGAATGCAGAGCAGAGGGGAAGACAAAGGGCACAGGACCATGACCATGGTTTAAAGAGACAGAATCAGAGTGGAGTTTAGTGTCAAGGTGCCAATGGGGAGAAGACCAGGGAGGGACCCAAGATGAAGTTTACAAGACACAAACCAATGAGAAGGATAATATAAGGAGGTTTATATAAACAGTCCAATGGAGCCTCCAATAATAGGGGATTCCCCAAGGGGCAGTCCAGACAGGGCTGGTTACTAGGAAGGATGGACAGGGAACATTCAGGAATAAGGGGAGGTGTCAGGGAAGACAGATAGCCCAGGCTAAAGCACCACCCCAGGGAGAGAAAAGGAATAAACCACAGGGTATTAAAACATGAAATTACACATTATGACACCTGACAGCTTATTCTATTTCTGTGCCAGCCCTTTTGGCAGCAGCTCTTGGGGGCTGCCTGAGCCTCTGTGGCTCTGCCTGTTGTTGCATTTATGGGGGGAGTCCATTTGCACAGGGAGAGGCCATAAGTGGTAGCTTTGGCCTGTTGGCTTCTCACTGAGTGTTTAATCATGTGGTGCTCCTCACCCTGAGCAGCCTTGAGGTTAAAACACCATCAGCAAGATAAAACTAACTTTCCTTGTGGCAGCTTAAACCCAGCTCCTGTTAATGAGTAAACTGACCAACACTTGGTGAATTCTGTTTTGTTATGACAGGAACAGCCAGCATCAATTGTTAAAGTGACTTTGATAACACTTGACTGCTGCACAGCAGCCTTCTCTCTGTGGTAACTTTACTGGCATCTCTTGCTTAAAACCTAGGAAGTCAGAAGATCCTGAGGCCACACTAGCGTGACCTGGATTTCCACTGAAAATCAAGATGAAATGTGCTTTCGCCCTTTATGCTGCTCAAGTGCCTGCCCTGCCTGGCCCTTCCTCAGGACACCTCCAGTAGGGAGGGTTTGACACAAGTAGTGCAGAAGCACCAGAGCTTTTGCCACGTTGCCTCTTGCATAATGCCCACAGGTCCCAATTAACCTGTTAGTGATTAATTAATTAACAGTTAATTGCAGTGGATCTTTCATGCTCGTAGAAAAGAACATCTGAAATAGTAGAAATTCCTAACTGAGATCTCATTACCTATCGAACAAGAAACACTCCTTCTAAAACGGGTCCTAAAATCATTATAATTATTGTTCTGCTTGTTCCAGTTTTAATGATGTGTAACATATGAGGCCTCTAGTTTCTGCTTTATGTTTTGTGTTATTCTATTTTCATAAGAGTTTATGATTTTTTAAATAATTGAGAATCATGTTATGAAACTGGTGTACCAATTATTTTTCTCCAGACATCAACGATGTTACCAAAAAACCTTTAAATGTCAGGATTTTTTTTTTAAAGAGAAAAGAAGATTGTAAAAATTATTTGTAAAAGAAGAAATTAGGGTAATGCTTTGAACAGAAATAATGTCTTTTCAGTATAAAATGCCTTCAATATTTGCTTTAAAAGTATATGAAAGAAGATTGTATATGTTCATGTATTTAGGGAAGGATGAATGTTTATATAAGTATCATAGGTGCTAAAACACGAGATACCTTATTGCTACATGTTGGTGTACTGTGAAACAAATATACAGTTATTTATGTACAAATTATTTTTCTTCCAGACCTAGAGACAGTTGTGTATTTTAGCCTTTCCAGCTGTGTGTTGTAAAAGGAAATTAGTATTATTTTGAAGTACTGGAGTGTCAGCAGAACTGAGAGAGATAAATGCTCCCCAAACTATGCGACAGGACTTTAGCACCTTGCATGAGTAACTAAGTGGAAGTAAATGTTCCTGTAGAGGAAGATGTTCTTTGTGCTGGTACTGTTTGATCTCTGGGAAGCAGGGAGAGGAGAAATTAGACATACTGAAAGTAGCAGCATAATTATTTTGCTGCAGGAAGGTTGCTAAAAGATTGACAGGGTAAGTGTGCTGACAGCATGTGCAGGTGGAATGGGATCAGGCATTCATTGAAGTGTGGGGATTGGGTGTGCATATTTGGGGGTTGCAGACTGCCTTCTAAAATCTGAAAAACCCTGCTAGTTTGTAATGGGCCTTAGGTTTTTGCTTTCAGAAAATTGTGTGTATGATTCTATGCACATTTATGCTGTTTCCCTCCCACTCACTCAAATCTCAAATACAGTTTTCAAAGGCAGATAGCTGAGCCCATTCTTAGACTTCTCAGTAGAGGTGGTTGATTTTCTGACATACAGAACACTTGCAACTCCTACTTGAAAAATGTGCTTTGTTTGCTTTGTTGGATTGGCTTGCCTGAAAGAGAGTACAGGCTATGTTAGTAAAATACATATTTATATTTTACACTATGCAGTAAAAGTTCTTCAATTCTGTGGCTACAAGGAATTTTTCTTCATTAGTGTAGCCTCAGACTTACACGAGGTTTCCTTCTATTTAAGGTTTCCATCTAGATATAATGACAAGAAAAGTAGACAGCAAATATAATAATTTCCACTCAAGTCACTATTATCAGAATAGGATATATTTCTCTAGACAAGGGTCAAATCCTAAATGAAACTATAAATGCAGAAAGATTTGTTTCTTTAAACATTTGTTTCTTTATTTTATACATTTATTCATATTTTCATTTCATGTAAATGAAAGCAGGGTGTTTTTCTCAGTCTTCAAAAAACCTCTCCAAGAAGTCCACAAATTCCTTCCAAACACATGGAATTAACAAATAATTGAGTACAAGTTAATTGCCAGAGGTCCCAAAAACCTGATTATTTCACTATGATCAAGGGAGAAATACAAGACCTTATGTGTGGGCAAAAGGTTTTGTGAATAAATATCTGCACACTAATATATGTTCAAATGATTGTGTTAGTGCTGCTAAAGAGTTACTATTCCAAAGCTGAGGCAGCCCAATGTAAATGAAATCCAGAAGCCCACACTGCATTTGCAGTTAGTGTCAGTAAGAGATTGCTGCATCCTTAGATGCAACGTGAAGTCTCTTACAATCTGAATATAACCTAAATTGAAGGCTCTTCTGTCTGTTTATAAAAATAATGTTTTCTGAAAACAGGGCCCAACTTGCTAAAGAAAGCTTTTTTCAATCTTCTGTTAGATGAAAGTAGCATTTGAATTGGAAGTTTGGTCACATCTTTATTCTGGGACTTGTAGAATTAAACCATAACAATGATAGATGCAACTTACACAGATTGCTTTCTGCAGGGCAAAGTTATACTTTTGGCTTCCGTTCATCAGCACTTGATTCTCTCTTAGAGGACTAGCTGTTACCCTTTTTTATCTTGAAAAATGTGTTGGGAAACCAGAAATGCCTTAATTATGTTCATAAGCTTGTCTTCACAATGGAAAAGACCTTTTTATCGTTCTTTTTAATCAAGTCATTAGCATGAAACTCAGAGATGTAATCATACCAGACTGGAATTGGGGTCATGCCATAGGCTAGCTGAATAGGAGGCTTCTTGGCATGATGATGTATAGCCACTTCACAACAATGCTTTTAACTCAGTAAGTCTGCCCTTTAATTATATTTTAAATCTCATTTGAGAAGTTTTTATCATTATGTAAATTGTTCAGTGAATAGTCTCATTCTAAGACTCAATAAAAGTTTTGCTTATGGACTGGAAGAGAAAATTAGTTAAAAGCTTGATGAGGGAATGGGGAAAAAAAATAGAGAGACCCAAATCCAACAAGCAGTTCTTGAAAGAACTATGACATTTAAAAGAGAGAACTTTCAAGGGACCAGAAATGCCTTGCAAACCAGCAGAAATACTTCACTGGTTTGTTTCATCAGTAATCTAAATCATAGAATCTTCAGATGCAAATATTCTCTTTCAAAAAATATACATTTCTTTCTATCCAAATAGTAACAACCAGCTCACAAGGAGAAACTGTCATTAAGCCTAGTGCAAACTTGCCTTCTGTTTGTTGCCAAAAACAAAAGAAAGATCAAGTGCACCTTGCACTGAATCTATCACTCAAGTACTTAAAATGCATTTGACCTGCTGTGCTGCAGCCCTTAATTCAACATCTCCAGAACTGTATCACTCACAAAACCATCCCTCTGTCTAGCAGGCAGGAGAATAAGCTGTGATTGTGAGAGTGGTACCATGTGCACGGGTTTCTGTTCTCCAAAGGCTGCTGGAGTGTGCCAGGGCACTGAAAAATAGTCTCAAACTCTCTGAACCCTCACAAAGAGTTTATGCTTTAGGCAGAGTCAGAAATTTAGAGGAGTTTAGATGTAATTAAATGAAATCAAGTAGGATGATTAATTTGAAATCCAATTGCTAAACTGCTAAGATGTGCTTTACAGAGCTGCAAATAAAGGAGAACTAGGGTCCTTTAATTTCTTTAAATTATTGCATAATGATTTTTTTCTACCTTGTGTAAAAGATAAATATTTTGTCAGCTGCGCTGCATTGATTTCCATGTTTTATTATGACTCAGCTATAGTCCAAGAAAGAGAACTAATTCCTTCTTTCTAGGACTTCATTTTACTTTCAGTCTACCAATCCCCCTCTGGTGTATTGCCAAAATAATGGCAGATTTTGACATGTGTCATGTCTTTTATATGTCATGTCTATATATTGCATGTGGGATATGAAGGATATTGGCACTGATTAGTTATTTCTGCTAAGGTATCTCAAACCATACTGAATTCTTGTAGGACTAGCTGTGCTGTGTGGAAGCTGACAGAACTTTGAGTGCATTGGATTTCACAGCGACAGCTGAGCTGAGCTCTGCAGTGCTCTGTGTAAAATAAAACCCACGGAGCCACAGGTGAATTTCTTCTGCCTAGCACAAGAATTAGGGCAGTGAGGATCTGGGCTTCTATGGAAAATGGGAGCAGTCATTACAAGGGAGAACAACTGAATTGAGCAAGTGAGAAATCACCCATCCCCTAGCTTTTTGGCAGCATTGGGTGTGCTCACGTACCACATTAGTGCACTTCTCTGAAATTATGTGTGGTGGTTTCAAGAGCTCAGGACAAAAGTGAAACAGCCAGAGCAACTTCCCTCACCCTGTTTTTCCCAAGAAGATTTTTATCCTTGAGACAAAACGCATTTCATCTCTTTATCACCCTAGTTCTGTGTCTTAGATGCACACTTATTCTATACAATAAAATAATGTAAGTGCACATTTTTAAACATGTAGAAACCTCTAAAGCTGTTCAGCTAAGTTTCTACAAACAAATATTATGGTGCCTTTTGTCATCTAACTGTGTAGTTAATCTTAATAAAGGAGGACTTCATTCAGCACCTAATGGAGTGGCAGTTCTTTCCAGGAAGTTCAGCTCACTCCAAGCAGTAACTTGTGATCAAAAAGATGCTTTTCATTTTGTTCTCTGATGTTTTCAAGAGCAGATAGCCAATCTTTTTTCAGCACAGTCTCAGTAATAACAACTACAGCAAAAATGCAGCATACACTCCACCTCTAACTCAGAAGAATTTTACCAGGATTGATTTTTTATCCTCTGTAGTCTTTTCATGTGTTTGAACACATTGGGAAATATGGAAGTGAAATAAATAATGTATGTTTAGTCTACATGCTATGCTTCTTGGTATGACATGTAATGGCAGCATATTTTTGTAAATATTTGAGCAATTTTTGAGGTTAAATAGATCTTCCTGCTCTTTTGTTGTCAAGAAAAAGAATCTAATTCATATTCTGTTTTTCAAATATGGATTTATTTATTTCAGAAAACAAATAAAAGGTGTATAGATCTTTTTCTTATATGCTCTTTGCTTCTCTTGGGATGTGTAAGTGTCACAAAGAAAGGTTCTGAAATACACCAACCTAAATGGAGCAAATATTGTTGTTATCTTTCATCTTTGTCAGTGGAGGCTTCCTGCTTAGCTGCAATAAACTACTTTTGGGAGCAGCAGCAGAAGTGCAGTATACAGAAGTAAATTGGAATAAGGAAAACTCAGTCTTGAATATTAAGTTTTTGATAAGAATACTTCACTTTTCATGCTCATTGCCCACTTAACGTTCCAGATGTGTTGTGATGCTATGTAGCGTTCTGAAATAATAAAAGGATGTGGTTTGCTTTTATTTTCAGAATTATGTATGTGTCTGGAGAAAGACATAAAAGGTGTAGTGGAAAAGGTACTTTCTTGAACTTTTGCTTGTGCAATGCTATGAGTATATGTATAGTAAAACACAAGAGGGCATAGATTTGACAGCTTCCTACTGTGAATAGTTATTCAACGTGTTTCATGGCACATATTCTTGCCAAGGAAAAGAAACAAGTTTGTAAGTTCAGTGTTTCCATCACTACCCTGAAAACTAAGAACTTTGTGCAACAGGTAGTGCATGTAATTCTTTCATCCAATAATAGATTTATTGTTTATTAAATGTAGGAAGACCTTAGAACTACATAGACATTAACAGATGAATTTTCTACTGTGAACTTTATCCTTTCTTGCACGTTGTTTCAGCTGTTTACATCAGTATTGTTATACTTAACCTAGTTTAAATAATATCTCCAAATACATACATGGAAGGAAAGAAATTTGGTAATAGAGTATTCTTCATTCAGGTAAGCAAAAATGAAGTATCACAGCTGGAAGTTGAAGCTAGCAACATTCAGACTTAAAATAAAATACAAATTTTCAAGTAAGGACATTCATACCTGGAATATTGTGCATTTTAATGTATCTTAATAATGCCATTTTTAAAAATATAAATTGCCTGAACAATAATAAATAAAAACAGTGTATAATACAGTTGCATTCTGCAGAGTTACCTCTGATGTACATCAAACTGATTCTTAATTACTTTACTGCTTGAATGACAATAGATAAGTAAAATAGTTGGAGAAGGATTCTTACTCTGTACCAAAGATGTTGCTAGCCCACCTTAAAACTTCCCCAGATGTCATGCTAGTCATTGCTGTGAAAGGTGTCCAGTTAAGGACATTTGGAACAGCAGGAGGTGAACAAGGACAGTCTACTCATCATTCAGTGCGGCTAACATCTCACTTAAAATATCAAATAAAACCAATTCAATTAAGAACACACCAAGTAGACAGATCGTGTGCTCCCCTCTTTCAAAGTCATTCTTCTGAAGAAAATTGCGACAAATTTCCATTGGGGACTATCTGTGATGCTCAGTTAGTGCTGGGTCTTTTTCTCGAATGCCATAAATCATTTCCTCTTCCCCACTTTATCTTTAGCATTCCCATTTCAGGCAGCAAGAAACCACCACCAGAAATCTTAGTGCTCCAGCAAACCAAGAGAAAATGTGGAGCCTTATTCATTATTCATTATTTCTTTGTTTCTTTGTGTGCTTCTTTGTTCAAAAGTAAAAGTTCTTTTGTGCAAATGTGGCTGCATATAAAGTACATGTGCACTCATTCATGTACGTGTTGAAATTATTATTATTATTTTTTTTATTCCATTTAATGACCTTGATTCAACCACTGTTCTCTGCAAATGCCTCTGACCTTGCGGAGCTGCAGCATGCAAACGTCTTGGGGAAGGGCAGCCAGCGTACAAAGGCTGCATTGAGTGTGTGGGCAGGCAGGAATGCTGGTACCAGGCAGCTCTCTAAAGAATGTTCTTTTGGCAGAAACAGCCGTGCTAAAAATGAGGGGGAAAAAATGAATTCAAAATTTAGAGCTGGCCTGCAGTTACGAGGCGATAAGAAAAGTTGGCTGTTCAACGCGAGCTGCCAGTTGCATATTCTAGGTCCTTGCTATTCTCAGGCCCTCCTACAGCCATGGCCCCAACCAGTGTTTTGATACAGCACAAAGTGGCTGTTTATTGCTATTGACTGCTGAGGCCTGTGCTCCAAAATGCGTTCTGTCAACAGAATGTAAGTGAACTTGGCATTTCAGAGCCCGGCTGCTGCAGACGCCTGGATTTCTTGGAATTGTCATGCAGCAGGACCGGTGTTGCAGTCCCCAGCTCAAACTGAAAATGTTGCACAGGAAGACGTATCACGTGAAGGTCAGATTCACCTGACATCCTGAGGATTTTGTGTTTCTTTGCTTTTCCCACATCAGGGCAGTAAATATATCTTGTCCTTGCTTTGTTGCCTGCCAAAGGCTACACCTGTAGCTTTCAAAACTTTGTTCAATGTGCTCCGTATGGAAAAAAGGTCACATTCAACGCACTGGCCTTCATGTGAAAGGGAAACATGGCTTGGTATACAGGACATGATATCGCTGTAAAAGGAGTAATCAAAACCTGTGCTCTGTGTTGCACTGAGGATTTTTCCACTCCTTTGAAAAATCATCGTTTCTGTGATTTTTTAAACAAATCAGATACATTGTTTTGTATTGCTTCCACAGGAACTACAGGCAGAAATTGATACTCACACTGACATCTATCACAACCTGGATGAAAATGGGCAGAAAATCCTGAGGTCCCTGGAAGGCTCTGAGGATGCAACCCTGCTGCAGAGACGTCTGGATAACATGAACCTCAGATGGAGTGAACTTAGGAAGAAATCTCTGAACATTAGGTAGGACCTGTACCTAAGCAAAAGTCTACCATTGGCATATCAGATGGAATGCTACCATTTGCAAGTAAAAAGGTTTAATTTTGTTTCTGTTGGCACTGTTTTTGTATATTTTGAAATTATTTGTGCTACTTTGGATGTTGGCTTAACTTTGCAAGAATGATTAGGGTTTTTTGGTGTGAAAATGATAGTAGAGGATTAGGATTTGAGGCATATGATGAAATTTTTTAATTACAGAGAGAAAGATTGCCATGTTTAAACAGCGACTGTACCCCCTCTAAATGTGGTTTTTTTTTTTTCTAGAACTGGATATGACTTATCAGTGAGTCATGAAAGAAAGTGATTAAATAACCAATATTTATGATAAGCTTTATTTTAATGACTGCTATTTCTAGTGCAAACTAAAAATATCCTTGCAAATGAGAAGACAAATTATTTAAGATTTTAACTGTTGTCAGGAGAGTGGACAGAATTTCTAAATAAAATCTAGGGGTAAAAAAAATCCATAGATAGAATCATGAGAGGAAACAATTTTGTTTGCAAGGACAAATATAATAAATGGTACCATTACAAATTATCAAGTAGCCATTCAGGCTTCAATGGACTGAAAGTTTCAGTACAAAAGAAGTTGTCCAAGAAGCTTTTCTCCAGAAATACAGCTTCTGCAATAGGCAACCCAGCTCAGCTGCACTCAGTCTTGGGCATTTTTTCATTTTCTCACCTGCTGTGGGTTGTTGGTAGTTCAAAGGGCAGAAAAAGACAGAAGTGTTTTCTGAAGTAATGTATGAAATATTAGCTTTTTTCAGCTCAGGTCCTGAGGAAGGTCAGGCTGTGTAATGACAAAAACCATCTCTGTAACATCAATCATTAAAAATAAATGAAGGCTGTAGTGTTGAAAAGATAGGAGTAACTTTAAAAAAAGATATATTCCTCCTTTTTTTTGTTCCCTTCAGAGGAGCAAAAGAAGAGGAATAAAACCCTTCAGAGTGTGAGATTTTTTTTGTTTGCATTTATTTTACCTATGAACTTGCCCAAATACAGCGATTTTTGAGATCAAAATAAATAGTTGTCCAAATATCATAAATTATATCATAAATATCATTAAAAGTAATTAAACATATAGAACTTTCTTTCATTATTTTGCAGTTTAATGTACTGCTGTTGTTAATTGAGTCAAAAGCAGTAAATCGCAGTTACATCACAGTGATTTCCTGCACTGCACATTCAAAGCAACAAACTTCCCCTCTAAAATCTGTGCTTCCAATAAAAGGCTTAGAGGTCTTCAACAACTTACTTAGGATTAGGATAGGAAACAATTCTTAAATCCTCAGATATTCAGTTGAAGTGTTGCTGGCCACCAGACTAAATGTAAAGCTCTTCTCAATCTGCCTGTTTGGAGCTCTTTCTATCCACAGCACAGAATGGAATAGATTTCATCATAACTAGCAATGCTTACACCAAAGAGGGATTAGAGAAGAAATATGAAACGTTCTCCAGACATAGGTCCCAGAAGTTTCTTTATTTACTGTAACTTTTAGTCTGCTGAAACAGAAGACCCATGCCACAGGTCAGCTTGGGTGGGCATTCTTTTCTAAATGCATTAGATAAAAGATATGGTAGATGTTAAACAGAAGCCAAGATCTTTTCCATTCCTCCCTTTCTTTCATCCTGGTATGTCAGCACATTTTATCCTAATAAACACTTGCTTTCTTATAAATATTTTTTTAAACTATTTTTTTATTATCTATTATCTGCACGTCTTGAACACAGTAATAAATAAATGAGTGTATGCATATAATGTGCACTGGTGTGTGCATGCATAAAGGTATATTCTTGAAGATGAAGGAAGAGCAGAATAAGATAGGTTCTGGAAAAAAAATCACCTAACTGGGGAAGGTCAAAGCACAGCAGCAGTAACAAAACCCCTTCAGGTCACTCCTTTTGCATTTTTCCCCTGTAAAACCAGACCTGGGGAAGTAGGGAAGAAGTGCTTGCCTCCATTTGCTGCCCTTCTCCAGAAGAGGTGAAAGCTTGCCTCTGCCAAGATAAACATGAGGCAAGAGAATTTGCCTGAATTGGAAACTTGGCTCCTTGACTGTCTCCTGTCCTAAAATCCTGTGGTCCCTGCTCTGGTCGTTGCCTCCTGCAACTCTCCACAAATATCCCTGCTTCGCTCTCCCTTGCTGCTTTCAGAGGTGTCATAGAATGAAAGAATGATTTGGGCTGGCAGGGACTGTAAAGATCATCCGATGCCAACTCCCCTGTCCCCTGACGAGGACACGTTCAGGTTGCTCAAAGCTACATCCAGCCTGGTCTTGAACATTTCCAGGGCTGGGGCATCCACAACTTCTCTGGACAATCTGTTCTAGTGCCTCACCACCCTAATCGTAAATAATTTATAATATATACACAAATCTAAATAATATATAAACATAATCTAAATGTTTTAGCATGCAGGACCTTCTCTAGACTTCGCTGTCTGCAGGACTGACCTCCCCCTACTGTGGAGCAGTTTTGCCCAAACTCCCAGATGCCCTGTGAGAGAAGAGATCACAAGGCCTGGTCTATGTGTGTCCTTCACATGTAGCATTTAAGTTTGAAAAAAGAGAAGATTTTCCATTAGCTCACATACTTTGGGAGCAGCTGAATTTTCTGTCAGAGTGTGGGTGATCTGTCCCTTTTCTTTCTCTTTCCTTGCCACTTTATTACCTAAAATAAGAAGTTGGAAAGAAGACAGGATTCATTGAGCATTTCAGAGAAATGCAACTGTCCCTACTTCCATCAATTCCTCATTTCCATATTCAAACTAAGTAATAAGGTTTGCAAAAATGCTGAGTCCATATTTTTCACATTTCTTTATAGAACATTATATATAAGGTATAGGAATAGAATTCTTAGTGTCAGAAGAGAATGATTTTATGTGCAATCACTGTGGAAGAAGATAAATGTTATATGAATGAAGCTAGAATTTAAACAGAAATATATGAAATAAAAGAAAATTTGTCTTTATTTCCCTGCACATTTTTTCACTATACTGTTATGTAATACTCCTTTGATTTGAGTTACTAAGAGGATTTCTTACATTACTTGGAGGTGAATTAGGATTTTTTTTCTAAACCAGAAATTAAAAAATAGCATATTCATTACTCCAGAAAGACAAAATTTTAATGGGATTTATCTACAGCACAGAGAAAATGAAAGATTTTATCACTGCAGCCACAGAAAACAGTTGCTGAAATTTAGACGCTCAATACTTGATCCCAAAAAAACACATTTATGCACATACAGAGGAAATATTTAGAAAATCTTATGATGCAGACCTTTTTTGCATAAAATGATATTTTGTCTTCTGATTTTCCCAGTGTTTCAAATACTTTCATTCACACCACTGACATCTGGGTAGACATTGTATGGGGATTCTATTGGCTTTAACAGTTTCTTCATGATATTTTTTAAAGAATGGCATAGGTTCTCTTATTTTAAAAAGTTAAGAGAATGAACCTTGTGTAAGTTTAATGGTTTATGGAGTGGTTTAGAGAAATTCTCACTCTTCACTGAGTTGGAAAAGTACTCTCTACGTTTCAAGTAAATAATATCCTAGTAATCCTAAGTGATGATTACATTTCTCATGCTAGTTCTGGATAATAATTGTGCACTTCTAGTGAGACTGACAATTCAGCACAGCCATTACTCACTGCTGAAGAGGAAAACTAAAAAGGAAAAAAATCCCCAACCAATCAAAAACAAAACTCAAGAGATGTGAAAAAAAGCCAGGACTGTGGGACCAAATTTAAATCTGTGTTGCCAGAATCTAATTCAAAGCTACTGAAGCTATTCAAAAATCATTAACTTAATGAAACACTAGGATCTTTCTCGGTAAATAAGCTTTTACATTTTGGTTTTTACTTCCACTGTGCCTGAATCTATCTTATATTTAACACATGCTTTCAGATCCCATTTGGAAGCCAGTACCGACCAGTGGAAGCGATTACATCTCTCTCTTCAGGAACTTTTGGCATGGTTGCAGTTGAAGGAGGATGAATTAAAACAGCAAGCACCCATTGGTGGAGATCTTCCCACTGTGCAGAAGCAGAATGATATTCATCGGGTATGTTTTTGGTTTTTTAATTATTTCTTGGTCATTGCTTTTTCCTTTTCAGGCTGGTGCTGCATGACACAGTCCTTGTTGGAAAGAATTCCAGCTATAGCTTTCAAACACAGCAGAGAAAATCTGCCCTCTGGAGAAGGAATTGCTACCAACCTACAGAGACTTATCACAGACAGGCAGATTTCATAGCCAGAACAATTTCTAACCTACTAATTTTTGAGGATTAAATAAATAGTTCTGAATTTTTTTCTAGATCAGGCATTCCCACTTCATGTATACTTTTTGAAATCTTTGTTTGGATTTTGGAAACACTTGTATCAAGCGTAGCTGGTATCAGCTCTATTGGACAACTCCACACCATGAAACTATTGTGACATCTGTCTGTGCTTTATACTGGTTTCATCAGGGAATTCTTATGGAAAAACCATAGCAGAGCATCATGGGGGACCATTCTAGACTAAGATTAAAAAGGAACCTAAATTGAAGGCTTGTAGAGGAAGTTGTTTGTTTTTTTAAAAATCCACCAAATGAACAGCCCTTAGAATAATACTTCAGAATAATTCTTGCCACTGATTTTTTGTTGTGGTGAGGATATGCTTAAAGTATGTCTCCTGTGTTCAATGAATTCACTCCAGTCTGATGCTAACCCAATGCCTGCTTTCACCTAAACAGTCTTTAATTTCATATGTCATCGAGGTCTATTCATGTCTGAGTATGAAATCACAGCTCTAGTACCTCTGTTGTACAATATACATTCAAGCTCTCCTCTCCTTCATCTCCAGGTTGTTATAAAATAATGACCTCATAGGAAGTTTTTACTTCCTTTTGATGTCCAATTATGCTTCAGGATGCTATCTAAAAGTTATTTCAAACAAATGTCATTTTTATTGAAAAAAGTAAATTATCAGTCTGACAGTTTGATTTCATGTCGAGAGAATATCCAAATCCAGTGATCATCCTCTCAAAGCATTGTGCTGTATATATGTAACTTCCTTTGTGAAACTTGTCACTTAAGATATTGGTTATGAATATCCTAAATCTCTGATTTTATTGCTTAATGGAGAAATGTAAAATGGCACTTTAAAACAAAACAAGGTCAGTGTTTTTCTGTTCATCAGGTAGCTGTATATAAATATTGCTCTAATATATTGTCCTTTCTCATGGGTAAGGACGTATTTGAGAACAGATAGTGAGATCAAATTTGCAAAGTGAACATGACATATCTTGCTGCTTTAAGATCCTGAGTTTGTGAAAAATCAGAAAGTACCATGTTCAGCCAGAAATGGATTTTTCCATAGGCACACAGGCATTCATCTACTGTAGCAAAGTGATGGGTGGTAGTGTCAGTATGGCTTGTCAAGGACCTATCTTCACCGAACAATTGAGAAAGCAAAAGAGAAAGATGAATATAAAACATCTCTCTGTCACTGGCAACTTTTTCTAAGATAATATGATGTTTTTCTGCAAGAGGCATCTTTGTCACATTTCTTAGGTCTTCCCTCTGGAGAGGGAATGTGTAGGATGTGTCTTTCTCACAAAATTTTGTGTAGGACTCAAAGCACCATCACAGAGACAGTAAGAAGAAAACATCCATGACTTTGCAGGGCAGCACCATCCCTTTTTTCATCTTTCCCCTAAGAAAGTTAAAACATGTTATATATAACCATGAAAGTTAAGAGAAGCCTGAGGTCTGTTTTAGCCATAAAGCAGCAACTTCCATAGAGTGGTTTTTAAAGCCTGTCCAGAATATTAGGATGAAAGAAACAATACAGATATTGCTTTAACACAGTGTGACATTAACTCAAATTCTTTCTCTAAAGACAACTCTTGAGCCAAAACAAGAGATAGAGAGAGATCTCTATAGAATTGTTACAACAAAACATTTTCCATCTAAGTAATATTCAAATAATTGAATACATTTTCTCCTAGACAGAAGAAATATTTTTTATAATCTAAAGAAATTACTTCTTCTAGTATTTTAGTATTGTATATCACTCTAGAAGCAGTTTAATTGTTTCCAAGAGTTCATCATAAAGGTGCAAGTCTTCAGTGATGAGCTAAGTGATCTCTCTGTCAGACACCAAATAAATGAAGTATTTAGAACTTTTAGGGATGAGAATTATTGCATAAAAGTAAGTTACATGAGTAGGGGCAAAATGACTTTATAAAATAAATCTCACTTCTCTTTTTTAACTTCTGTGCTACTTGCAGAGAAGTTAACCAGTGAACCACTTGCAGAGTACATAACCCAGAGCTTTGGTCATCTTGTCTAGTGTCAAAGCTAGAATGTTTTAGTTCCTTTTAGAAATATGTCTTTTTCCTTTGCCCATTCTGTAGCACTTCAGAAGCATGAGTGCAGGTATGCTGATTCCCTGTGAAAAAAAGAACAAAACAGAGTACTTGAAATTCATTTGGCCTGTCTGATCTTCAAATATCTATGACAGAGGAGGGGAAAAGAGTCAAGGTGGAAGTTGACTTCAGGTTGCTGTTGACAATGTTTGCAGTGTGTTGGTTGGTTGGTTGGTTGATTGGTTGGTTGGTTGAAGTTTTTTTTCCCCCGGGCATTATGGATTTTGTTACTCTAAAAGTTTTTTTTAAAGAAGTAGATATACAAACGCTATATCTGAATGAACAGCTTATCTCATTTCTGAGCATAAGAAAAATGTTTTCAAATGTTTTCACAAGTGTACAATTATCTAGCTTAAGGCTGGAGCCCCGTACTGGAAGGCTGGTTTTGAGAGGTTTGGGCCTTTGCTTAAAAGCAGAGTTTAGCTCTCAGAGTGTTGGATGTGAAACTAAACGGTGATTGTGTGTTGATCTTGAGAAAAAGAATCTGCTGACTGCTCATTTTGTTCTCCTGCATGTCACTTCTGGAAATTAGTCTTCAGTAAACTAGAGAAGCATCTATCAGATCCGACCAATCTTTTGAGTGACTAAAACTTCTAGTTTTGGTCTTTCTTCAAAAATACAATTTTTTTCCTTCTCTGAAGGATTGTTTTTGTCAGGTAATGCCAGAACTGAGCCCAGGTAAGTTTTTCACTTGAGAAGTGAATAAACCTCATCAGGGGAACCGTATTTATATGCAGTTTATCTGATTCAATTGAGAAATATCACATGAATGCCAACATGATTTTATGCCTGAATCCTTTTTCTAAAGAAGTGTTGCAAGCTGATTTTATTTCTTTCCCTTAAAGGTAAATTTAAAGAAGAGCAAACATATTTAACCTCTCTATCATTCAGAAGACCATCTAGAATACCACAGAGATTCATAAAAGAGATAAAAAGAAGTCAGTTTTTACCACTTGAGTGCTTCTCGTTGCCGAGATTGGCTTTAAAAATTTTAAGAGTAGGATTCAGATGAAAATTTCAAATGCTTGAATCTGTGCCAGAGGAGAGGTTGAACTCAACTGAGAACAGGGGTATCCATGCAGTCAAAATTATTGTTGTGTTATAAATGTGAGGTGCTTTTTAGACAAGGCAATTTGGAATGTATTCCAAATACACCCACGTAACTGCTAGTTGCTTGAACTTATATATATAGTAGGTCATTTTTTCAGTTTTTGACATCTGAAGAAATTGTCTCTATTCCAAAGTCTTAGAACGTCTGGGGAGGAGTGGTGGTGGTGGCATTAGTCAATGACAAAAAATGCTCCTTCAAAACATTACTTAATTATCTTACATTTTTCTTTGTTTTACTAAATATCATAATATTGCTTTAGTGAAATTGAATTAACAACTGTGTGCATGTTACTGTTAATCTAATTTAAGTAACTTAGGCATCATGCAGATAGCCTGCTATGACTTTCATTCTTTTAAGAGTTGCCTCATTTGCTGTGTAGTGATTTTATTAACAGCATAAATAGCATTTATGAACATAGGGTACTTATTAACAATTCCATGGAAACCCTTTCACATGAAATCTGTAGCATGACTGCCTAAGGAGGAAAATGGTTCCTGCTTCAAAACATTAACCAATTATGGGGCCACAGTTGATGTCTACTTTTAATGATTAGGACAAACACCATATTTTGAAAAGGATTCCATTTGGCAAACATGTTGAATTAATCTAATTGTACTCTTTCTCTTTAAAATACATTGAAAGCAAAATTTTCTAGATTTTAAATAACAAAAATTATTCTTAGTTTTACTATGCAACTCTTTTCTCATTATATTTTCATTTTTCAATTTAAACAGTCATTGTTTCTACATTTAAAGAGATTTAAGGACACTCATGAGGTGGTAGTAGAAGGCTGAGATAAGCTGATCAATAGATGCATTATTAAAATGGTGGACAGAATGCCATTAGTGCTGTAGTGTTGATGACAAATAGACATGCTTAAATAAAGTAGTTTACTTACTTTTTTGTCAGGTCATGCATTATGCGTGTTCGATTTCCTCTACAGTCATCGCGAAGTGTGGAAGAAGTTAAGGAATTCAATGAAATTAGCCTGCAGTCATTAGCTGTACATTAGACATTCATTGAGGCTAATTCTGCTTTCAGTGATGGTCTAGTTATTATAAAGATGTATTTGTCAGGGCTCTAGATAGACAAATTACTTTAGGGGTTTTTTTCCTCCAAAAAAAAGAGAAAATGTCTTTTATTGCTTCTTCTGATTTTTACAGGTAGTGTATACATATCTTACAACAAAACTTTAATCCAAAAAGCAGCTTTATTTTCATACAGTAAGAACTTATTTTTTGGAATGGGTTAGTATGAAATGAGTGTTCATTATTTTTAATGCTGTTCTGTGATACTGCTTCAGCCTCATGTTTTTTTCATCCTCTCCTTTTCAAATTTCTTTAATTGAAACATAGTTAAACTCAGTAGAAATCTGCAGATCAAAACTAGGGAAGGAGATGAGAACTGTAAATAGATCTCAACACCATACTGAGTATTATTCTACAAATCAGGATTTACAGACTATAATTTCCTCCACCAGCTCCAACATTCAGAGTGGAAAAGTTGGGGGAAAAAAGTTTAACAGTTTTTAACAGTCAAAAGTTTGCTTCAGTTTTCCTTTTATAATAAAGAAATATGTGTTTTCTGTTTGTGACAAAATACCAAATGTGCAGTCAGAAGTTCCTATTAACATTTCTCTATTGTTTTGAGGAAGATACAATGAATCCTGCTCACAGGCTTTATGGGATTCACTGCACATACGTTCTCCTTCTGTTGCACAAGAGCTACAGGAGGATTGTGGCTGTGAACCTCTTCTGGAAAGATAATGCCACTCTGTATTCAATTGCTGTAGTTTTCTGCAAAAACATTACAAGCTGAAAGAAGGCATTTTTGTCTTTCTCCTGGAGTGCACATGTACAGAGCCAGGGGTGACCTGTTTACAGCAGCAGCACTCTTTACACCAGGACTATTCCCAAATGCATTCCCAAATGCATAGTTCAGAGATGTTTCTGGCTTTTAGCTATTCTCCCCATCACTGTCTTTCTGTGTTCCTCTGGAATATTGGTGGCTCCTTCCTGCTTTTCGTGTGTTTGCAGTGCAGACCTTTGTGCCAGTGCTTCCTTTTTGACTGGTTTGGGGCACAGACATTTCTGAGAAATCACACATCTTAGGAAACCTTTCTAAAGCATATTGTATCTTTAAGCTGTTACGCCATTTAATGCTTAAAAACCACTGGTTTAAGTGAGTTTGACTGTGGATGTTACTTTTAACACTATCAGCAGAGAGCAAAGCACACAGTCCATGGAAATCACTGTGCTGGATTTTAAGTTATGCTTCCTTCTGGCTTCCTTAACCTGCAGAGCTGCCACACCATTCCAGTGGGACAGGATGATGTGAGAGGAACACAAAGGCTAATTAAAGGAATAAATTTTCCTCATTTGGAGGCATGCAAAAATCTTACTATATTTCCTCTTTCCTATTGCACTTCATGCAAGAGTCAAGTATGAACTATAAGAATTATAAACCTAAAAATGTCCAAATTTGACATTTTTCATTCAGCCTTGTAGTAACTCCTCTCAGTTTTATGCTAAAAAGTCCAGTGGTAGTTTACTTGTTAATATACAATACACTCCTTTATTTGTGAAAATTGGTATTGTTTTTAAAGGTCAACATGATTGTTTAAAATGTTTATCTCAGGTATTAATCAAATGACTGATTCTCTTATGATAGCAGATAGACTCTGTGAAGGGATTCCAGTCCCATTATTGTCCTTGACACAAAATGAAGATTTTTTTGCTTTGTTATTTCCTCGAACAAAGCAGACCTTGCTGAAGGTTTTCCCAAGAACAGCTACAAATCTTATAGTCAGTTCTTAACCATTTAGCAAAAAGTGTATTTAAATATTGATAGTAAATAATGTAGTTATTTCCTTAAGTTTACTTTCCTGAAATATGTTAAGAACATTTTACCTGTGAATGCCCATATTATAAACTGTACATGTTTCCACTATTAGTTCTGGTATGTATTTCCTGTACAGAGAGTCACATAGTAAATATAATTCAAAGTGTAATGAACTTTCTAATATTGAAATTATAATCCTTCATTAATTCACATAGAAATACAAATTTTGTTCAATAATTAATTTAACTGAACTGGTGAATTTATTACATTACAAGCTTATATAATACTGGTGGTGTAATGAGAATTTTCTAATCCCTGCAGTAAAATATCTGTTTCCTACCCATGGCATATAGCTCTCCTTTTTGCAGTATTGTGTTTGTTCTACACTGTACTATTAAATTACCTGCATATTTTACCTCTGTGCTGCTTGAAACAGTATGCATTCAACAATGTTTCATAAATGCAGAAGAAAATGTTGAAATAAAAGGGTGGTAAAACCATTTGGAGAAATTCACTACAACATGCAGAAGACCATGCAAAATGCAACCCACAAGCTGAGTTTCATCTGCATTTTTGTGTGGTGTACATTTGGAATCAGATTAATGGACTCTTATATTCTCATTAACAAAATAGAGAAATGAATAAATAAATACGTAGATACGTATATTTGCAGTGACCTACCAAAGCTTCTAATGCTAATTTGAGTACCCTACTCATGGTCATTTAAAAGCAGGATGTAGAAGAGAGTAAAAGAGTAAAAGAGCTGTTGCTAAAGAAAGAAAATGCAGTATGCTGACAGCACGTTTGCTCTTTTGAATACGTGGTGATTTCAGGTTAAGCAAAAGCTGATTCTTTTAACTTGTGTGTGTGTGTGTGTTTTATTGCTTCTAGTCATACACGCGTGGAATCTGTTGCTGGAAATTTTGTTCTGCCATTGGTATTCTGACTTGGTATCTCCTTATAGATCCGCTTACAATAATTTTGTTCCTTAGACTTTCAAGAGGGAGCTAAAAACAAAAGAACCTGTTATCAGGAGTGCCCTTGAGACCGTGCGAATCTTCCTGGCCGAGCAGCCTGCGGAGGCAGCGGAGAAGGCCTGCCCAGAGCCCAGAGGTAATTGAAGCCAGAGCAGGGTAATAACACGTTGCTGGAAAGATCAGTGATGATCAGCGATGATTAAATAAATCCTGCCAGCCGCTCTGGAAGCGTTCCTTTTACACTCCGAGCTGAATGCCAGCATTCAGAAACTAAGCTAAAAATATAGATGAAAGCAAGCCTTAGCAATGCTTCTGAACGCTGTGGTACTAAACAGGCATGCATATTTATAAGCAGATTTTGAAACTGCCTTTAAACCTTCAGGACCTGTCTATAATTATAGCCTCGTTTGAGGGCTCAAAGCTGCAATTTAAGCTAAAATTCACCTTGTAGTCTCAGTACTACAGGAGATCCCAAATCCACCTAATTGCAGCAAAAGCTTCACAGTGATTAATATTTATCTATGTGCAGAAATACTGTGCTGAATCAGCTGATAAACTTCTAGCTACACCTTGCATGTTTCAAAATGCCTTTATGTACTTAAATGCATATTTTGCTGATTTTTATGGTGGTAGGATTTAAGTTTTTTAAGAAATTTTGAAACAAGAATACATTAATAAAACAAATTTCACAGGTGCCTTTGGTTATGAGGAGTTTCTTACTGAGATGTGAACTTATCTAGATGGCAACTGTTTCCGTTCTAAGACAGAATATGTCTTAAAAGCCTCTTCATTTTCACATTTAGATGTGTCACCTGAGGAAAGAGCCCACAATGTCACTAAACTTCTGCAAAGGCCAGCAGATGAGGTCAGGAGTGAGTGGGATAAGCTGAATCTACAGTCTGCAGACTGGCAGAAGAGGATCGATGACGCTCTGGAAAGACTGCAGGGCCTTCAGGAGGCAATGGATGAGCTGGACCTGAAGCTGCGCCAGGCTGAGGCATTCAAGGGGTCCTGGCAGCCCGTGGGGGACCTGCTGATCGACTCTCTGCAGGATCACCTGGAAAAAGTCAAGGTACGTGTCATACATCAGTATTTCTCAGTATAAAACAGTTCTTTGCATGAATCCCCATATCCGTAATTATCTTTTAGAGTGAAAAATTGATATTTTTGTGCCAGAGTGATTTATATTGAAAAGTGCATATAAAGAGTTTTATAATTTCAGAAGTTAAAATGCAATGGGATCCTCATTGAGAATGTCTCTTGCTGTCATGGGTAAAAGCACTACAGAAATGTGTAAAAATCCTCAGCACCCTCACTGTAAACTCAGGAGATGCAAAATTAGCAGTTAAATAAAGCAAAATAGAATAGACAGAAGAATATATGATAAAAATCTATTGAATTATTTTTTCTTTATTATATTTTCTTAAGTATGATAAATACATAACTGTTTCTATCATTGTAGAGTGGAATTTAAATAATTTAAAATATATGTCTTTTCATGATGGTGGTATTTGCTCTGTGTCTTTTTTGATAAATAGGCTTCATAACTAAAGACAGTCTTAAAAAAAACAGCAATCCTGGAAAAATTGTCATTATTTTCTATTTCTTTAATGCTTAGCTGCTTTTATAAAAGTTGTTTCATAAAATCATTGCTTATAGAGAAACTTGGGCAGACTTGTCCTCTTTCAGCATGACTGCCATGGACAGCCTTGATAAATAATACAGGATTCCTTCAGCCAGAGCACAATAGAGGCAGTTGCCATTTTGATAAGAACAAAGTGCCTCTGTTCCAGTCACATAAATGGGAATCATCAGTCATTTTGAAAGAGACCTGAGCTAACTGTTATTTTCTCTAGATGAACATTAGGATCTAAGATAGAGGAAATGGAATGACTAATGGCAAGAAAAAAAATGCCTCTAAAAATCAAATGTAGTTTATTAAAATCAAAGTCCCCGAGTTTTAATCACACAGAAAGTTTAATGAGTGTCCTGTGCAGATGCTGTACAAGAACAAATGAAATAGTTAGTAGCTGATGAACAACTAGCTGCAAAATTTGTTTATCTTCATTTAAATTCATAAATGAACAGAAGAAATCTATTTATAAATTCTCAGAAACTGCTATTACAACCATGATTTGATTTTGTTTTTTTAAGTTTGAAGAAAATATCCTAAACAGAAACACTGAATCTCTGATATTACTGGAAAACAAAGCAAGTTGCTTAATTCTAAATCTATAAGCAGGAGTGTTGACTCGATAATTATAGTTCTGAGTCCTGTTATGGTTTAAAAAATAAATAAATACATTCTAGATAACATTATTAATGACTTAATAATTGATTCACTTAAGGTTTAAATAATTTTCCTTTGCAAATGTTTCAGTCAAAAGCTAAATTTTTGAAGTTATGTAGCCTTCAGTTGGAAGTTGTTAGTAAAAAGTAAGGTTTTTTTCTTTATAAACTATATTAACAGCCAAACTTATCCAATCAATACATTATTTATGTCTCGTCTTTGCTCTGGTTTTTATGATGAGCATCACAATGACTGATATTAGAGTATGAGGCAAAGTACCTAATTTCTCTCTGTACATCTAAGAGACCCAAGCATCTTCTGAGCAGACCTTCAAAACATTGGTCATATGTAATTGCATTTCTTGCAAATCCTTCTCTTAATTTGGATGACAACAGCTTCCCCAAAGCTAACCTGATGAATAACTTCCTGGGGAATGTGTTTAATTTAGTGCCATTTGTCACTTTGAACTCACACTAAATAGTGGATCCTTGGTCAGCATTAATGTTGTATTGTTATTATTACACATGCTTCATCTGCATTACTGTAAAAATTTGTGCTCATCTCTGATTGAGGACAAGAGGTAGTTTCACCCATCTGCTCCAAAGGATGCAGCCTAGACTAGAGGCTATCTCTAACCAAAGTATTCTTCAGACTTCTCTGCTGACGTCTGTTATTCTCCCTTTTTTCTTCTCTCATATGAGTGGCCTTATCTGCAGACTGAAATGCAACTTGCTTTCCTAATAACCCACATTCTTTCTGTCTCCCTTCCAAGCATATCTTTCTGTCCAGTAAAATCCAAACCATCACTTAACTGTCTTAAATTCAGTTCAAGCTCGAATGAATCTATTATTTATCCCTTAATATCCATTGCCTGATCAGTCTGATTGTAGCTCAGATCATATTTTAGATATGGCCTATGATTTCTAATCCCCTCCAAAGCAAACTCAATGATGCTTTCTCCTTGCAATCACTAACAAAATGCTTTTTTCATCATCATGTCTGGAGCACTTAGGGTCTCATGAGACCACCACTCAGATTTTATATTAAGCTTTTGCTGCTGTGCAATCAAGCCTACGTCATCCACTTGGTATCTTATTCAAAGACCCATTCCAGGAACTGATGGTAGAACCTATTTGTCACTCTCTTCCCCAAAGATTCTCCTTTGCCATGCAAACCCCTGATAATGGTTATGCTGGCAGCATGCAACAATCATTACATGCCATGCTGATACCCCCTCACTGTTTTGTTGTCTCTCTGTAGACATCTGCTGAGAAATACTGACAGAAGTTAGTACCCATAGGAAGTTTCAGGTTTTTATACTTTTCCACTCTGGAAAATTAAGTTTCTTAAATTAAAAGACACTGTTTGGGCATGTTATGCATAGAGTTTTGTGACTGAGAAGCCAGTTTTAATGGTGTGGTTTATCTTTAGCTAAAGGCAGCTTCAGCTACTCTCAACATACTCAGGAGAGCACAGTACAAAGCCCTTTTTTCTGCCAGTGATATTTTAACACACCACTAGCAGAATCTAACAGCTTCAGTTTTCTGTCATACACAGCACTGTAAGGGAACAGCAGAGCCTCTAGACTCCATGAGTATAACTACATTCTATTGGTTTTTCTGTTTCTGCAACCTCTGTAAAACAAACCAAACAAACAAAACAAAACCCAAAACAAAACAAACAAAACCCAAAACAAAACAAAACAAACAAAACAAACAAACAAACCACACAAAAAACCAAACCAAAACAAACCAAAACAAACAACAAAAAAACCAAACAAAAAAACCACCACCACCACAACAACAACAACAACAAAAAAAATCAAAACCTAAACTACAAAAATAATAACAGTGGGCAGTAGTGGCTGTGGTTTCATTAGTTCAAAATAGAGGTGCATATCTCTACAACACCTTCCAAATAAAGGGCTATTCATGTAGAAACATGTAGACTTTTTTTCAATTAGCTCCAGTCTGCTATAGGATAATTAGTTCTTCTTCACTGTCACAAAAAGAGGGCACCTTGACTCAGTATAATGATTGATAACTGTGAAAAGCTGAACAGAATTTAGTGACCTAAGTCTTGTGTTTTTCTGCAAGGAATTTTCATGAAAGTCTTACTACTTAAGAGCTGCTGGTTGTTTTTGCAGTTTCCCTTTTATAGGTATGAGTAAAGCAGTTACATGGACCTTGTGTATAGCTTATGGACTTTATATATTTAATGGAACAAGGATATTCATAAAGGCTGCAAGCATCCTTTTAAATTATTTTGTCAAAGCCTATTTACAATTTTAATACAATTTCTAGTTGAATTACATGCTGTTTATTTCAGACTTTCTTCAGCTTAATTGACAGTTGAAGCCAATTGTATGTCACTGACAAATGTTCACTGGAAAATGTCAGCCTGAAATTTATTTATTTGTAAAACAAATAGAGTTTGCAGTTATTCATAAATCAGAAATGAGCTGATCACTGATCTGCTCATCATCTACTCCAAAATGACTCTCTGTGTGCAGGGACTGGGAACAATCCTTTTATACCTAGTTGTCTTACCAAAAAATGAGACAAAAGTAGAGACAACCAATTCAAATAATTAGCTGAGTTGTGTTCATATCCAGCCTTAGAAAGAAAGTCAATAGGTTTGTAAAGATTAAAATTCCATATTATTACAAGCATTTTAATAGTGAATCAGCAACCTCAATTTCAGGACACTGAATGAGGGTAGGTAGTTCATTTAAGCAATATTAGTAGTAGTAATAGAAGTAGTAGTAGTAATAATAATAATAATATTAATAATAATAATGGGGGTTAAGTCTTATATGTTTTTCTGTAGCCCATATTGTTGATATTGTTCAGCTCCTGCTGTGCTGCAAAGAGCTATTTCAGCGAATACTGTAAGTGGACTCTTACAGTGCTGTTATGAGGGAACTGTGCTGACAGCTGCCTACTATGGAGAGTCTGACAGCAGAGTTGTTGAATTTCTAATTTATGTTCTCATCCCAAAATTATTTTAAATGCTTGGGTGATTGATAATTTTCTATCCTTCCCAAGAAAAAGGAACTATTTTTATATGGAGCTATTAGGGGTCACATAGAGGGAAATTGATGAATGACATCTAGAAGCAAGCCAGTGGTTCCCATTCATCCCCTCCTAGCAATGGAGATGTACTGGAGATCAGTTTTAAATAGATCAATAGAATGTGTGCAAGAAAAAATTACTGGAAGATTTATTGAATGACCAGAATTTCCAATCAGCTTGATATCAATAGCAGTGCCAGATCCTTGTTAAACCAAATAGAGGTCAGATTGCAATGTGATGCCTATTTTCTTGTTAATTTTTGCTAAAATAAAATTATGCTATGCACCAAATTAAGTTAGCAGAGCTCATGCTGTCCAGTCTGTAGCGTAAAATGACATTATACATATAGCAGATTCTGAGATATTTTTTCATTCTTTCTTTACTGGTAGACTCTCTTCTATAGCTACACTCCTTACTATTCTTAGTTTTAAAAACCACAAAAATGCCAAAGTATTTCATATGCAAAGTTTTATACTATGAACTATGATCTGATTAAGTGTTTTCAAATTGTTGTACAATTAGAAGATGACAGCATCTATTGGTTCATAGTTGAACAGGAAACTATTTGCCTGCAGTATAGGAGATGGAAGTGTTAATGTTTTCTTTATACTATAACTGAAGTAATTACTGTTACAAATGGCTCTCAAGCTTACCATTTTGTACACATCATCTGTAATAGAATCATACAATAGTTATTTATGATATGTTCTTAAACTGCTTCAAAATGAATATACATTTTTTTTAGTTTAATTTGAAGCCAGCTGTTACCACCAAGGGCTATAATCAATCTGGGTTAAGATCTTCTATTTCCTTAAGTAAGTCTCCTAATAAGTTCTGTGCTGGACTCTGGGACTTTTAAAACTATTATATATAGAATAAACATTTTCTACTAATGAATTTTCCAGCTTTCCAAAACCTAAAAATTAGTTCCTGGGAGAATTAGAGATGATCTTTCTAAACAAATTTTGTATTAGTAAAATATTTGTAGTTTAGAGATTGTTTTAAGATGCTATAAAAGGAGAAGAAGATCTAATGCCATACTGGATGACCTTTAGGTATTAAATATAAATATGGTCTATAAAACCAGAATTTACAAAATATCAACTCTTCATCAACTGTTTTACTGCTAATATAAACTCAAACAACTTTAGAGTACGTAAGAGCATAATCAACTCTATTTTAAAATAAACCAAAACCATACTGAAATTCACTGGAACACTTTGACATCCTACAGATGTCCTTACAATATATAATATTCCTGTGAATTTAAAACTGTTGGAGTTTGCTGTAATGAAAGAAATACTTGTTTTCTCAATTTATTAATGGGTCAACTTTCAAGATGTTCTTATACATCACAGACACTTCAGCTAACCACATTACTGAATTGGTGACAGCCTGGTATGTTTTTTTATCTTTTTTTAAATACATCTTTATACAAGAGAGAATTTAGTAGGGTTGTTTGGTTGTCACTGTTGAGGGAAATTTTAATTTGGTAAGGTTTTTTTTAAATAAAAAATTGAGTTAAAAACCATGGACTGTTTTGTCATGTAGTTGTACCAGCTGATTTTAGCTCCGTTACGCTTCTTAGCTAGGGGGAAATGAAAGTTACTCAGTTGTGTCCTGTGGTCTCTCAATCTCATTTAAAGAGCTTATGAATGAATTTATTTTCTTACACAAAAAGAAATATGTTCAAAAATGGTTATGCAGTATATAATAATCAGGTGGTTTTTACTGATACAAATTTAATTTAAAAGTGTAGTCTGCCTTACATTCTTTCTATGTAATCAGTCAGATAAGATTGGAGAGTTCATTATGGTAATAGCCTAAATCTAAATCCATTTTAAATACCTGAAGCAAACAATCATTCCCTCTGCTGACTTCTTTGGCAATAAGTTATATATTTCTTATCTCAGGTTTAGATGCTACCACTGTATCTAAAGTTTTTTACAGAGACTAGATCACATAGGCTTTCTGTCTTTATCAAGCTACCTATTTTAAGGAAGAATCCAAAATCTTTTTTTACATAAGAATAATAAGAATGATGAGGAGCAGGCAGAGAAGTGAAATCTTGGTCTTTTATAATTAAGACTGCTCTTCACCATACTAATTACTGGGGAAAAGTAGCATAATTGTGATACAGAAAAAGTAGCATTGCTCTGCTAACAAAGAAGAAACAAAAATGAGTATGCTTTAATTAAATTTCTGAGGAATCACAACTAGTGTAAGAAGGAGTTACTTACAGATAATTTTTCAAAAGAAGAAGCACCTGGAAAAGAGCTGCACCAATTTAACCCAATTTCTATCAGATTTGCGTTAACTGTATTAGCACAATTATTAATAGAGCATATTAACTATTTTCTCTTTGATTAAGGATGTTTGGGCTAAAGAATACTGATAACTTTTACCTGACAACTAGTGCAGGGAAATTCTTGAGCTCTAAAGAAGAAAAAAAAGGTGACCAGTCAAGGTGGAAATCTTTTCTACCTCCAACCCAGTTTGGTAGAAGATGCTATTATTAGATCAACACATTTCATTTAGAGCCAAATTTTTCCTTGTATGTATTCACCCTGCTGATTTCAGTGGGAGTTCAACATGCACATCTGCAGGCAGAATTTGACTTTTTAAGTATTGGCAATCTCTGATCTTGGTTTCTGCTGCCCTGCTGAGAGAACTGACTAATACGTATATAAAGACTTGTCTGTCATTTTATGCCTCTGAAGTTCAGAATTGAGGTCAGACCAGAACATTTTTAAGAGATTTCTCTTTATCAGTTTATCAGAAGGAAGAATGAGACCTGAGCTTTTAGAAATAGAATTAAACATTAATTTTTAAGTACCTAAGTGGCATGGCTATAGCAGGGACTCTGACATTTAGCATGGCTTTTTGTTTCAAGTTTGCCATATAAATGCAGCACACATAGATATTAGTCTGATGATGAAGTATTAACATTCCAAGACATGACATTAAATCAAAGATGCTCTTGAACTGTTTTGGTTCAAAAGCCTTTTTTTCTTATGACCTGGAAATGTAAATATTTAGCCAAGAGGGGGAAAAAAAGTACAATGTGAGTAACACATTTCCTCTTACTATGGGACCATTTTATGCAGTCCTAAGTGAGTATGGCACAGGGAGCTGTGTGGCTAAAGGGAGCAAAATTATATCTAAGGAGTATTTATACATAACTCTGCTCTCCTATATATAGGCTGCTCTTGAAACATTCCTACGTAAAGAGAAAGGATGTATCAGATATTATATAACCAGATCCATGGGCATTCACTGAGACAGGGGAGGAGGGAAAAGAGTACCAGAAATGCATTTTAATGTTGTTTGTTTCTGTGATGAGGCAATTTTTTTTCCATGAAAAAAATCTGTCAGTACTGTGTTTCTATTTAAATCTTTTCTTAAAACATTGACAAAATAAATTCTTGGGAACTATCAAGTGTGCAGATTCTGTAATGATACTGTTTCTATGACATGAACAAATCAATGAGCAAAGTAAAATCAATTTATCAAGCTCCTGTGCTGATACCCAGTAATTGCCTGGGGACTGTTTGATGTAGGGAGTGCAATGAATATTAGATTGCCTAGAATGTTTATCAGGGACCCAATGAGTTACACATTTCTCATTTTCATCTTTATAAATGTAAGGCCTAATAGAGTTTTATTTCATTTTTTTGGCCAAGGTTAACCCATAATAAAACTTTGTAATTGCTACTTAGCACTTTCATAGTGCTTCTCATGTTTCAAATAGAATTAGTTAATTTTCCTAGCTTCTTTTGGAGACTGCAATAGAAGTATTATCACCAGTTTACAAATAGGGCAATTGAATCAGTGAATCTAATTTGTCAAGACAGCAATGCCACTCAAATTAATCTTATTCTCTTTATATTTTACTTGAAATTTGCTTTATTTTACTTGGGTTCAATTGTCCATTGGAAAAAGAATGGTAGTTTTCATCAGTCACAGCAGGAGTGATGCCCACTGTTGCCCACTTCCCAGAGCCACAGCCTTTTCTGTCCCCTGGAGGCAGGGCACCACCCAGCAGGATTTCAGCCCCAGTGCCTGGAAAGGTGGGCACTGCTCACGACAGTTGCCCAGCCTGTGTCTGGTGCTGTGACAGAAACTCAAGACATTTTAAATTTTTTAAGTTTTATTTAACTGTCTCCTCTTTGGCATTTCATTTTAATATTCTTTCTTCCTACATTAGCTTAAAAAGTAAATCACTGTCACTTGCAGTTGCTAGAATCTGCTGTTAGAACTGAATTCCTTCTCTGGCACTGTTGAAACAATGTTCTTATTAGATGTAGGCAGTCTAGGAATTTACACCTCAAGTAGGCCCATGGGAATCTCAGGTGGTTTAATGGGTGCAAGGTGCTGCACCTGGGTCAGGGCAACCCCTGGAATCAGTCCAGGCTGGGGGATGGACAGATGGGGAGCAGTCCTGCTCAGAAGGATTCAGGGTAGTTGGTGGGTGAGAGGCTGGGCATGAGCCAGCCATGGGCACTCACAGCCCAGAGAGCCAAACCTGTCCTGGCTGCAGCAAAAGCCCCGTGGGCAGCAGGGGAGGGAGGAGATTCTGCCCCTCTGCTCTGCTCTGCTCTGCTCTGCTCTGCTCTGCTCTGCTCTGGTGAGTCCCACCCGCAGGGCTGCATCAGCTCTGGGGTTCCAGCACAGGAAGGGCAGGGAGCTGTAGAAGCAAGTCCAGAGGCTGCCAAGATGAACAGAGGGATGGAGCACCCCTCTAATCATCACCCCTAGCACAGAGGAAAGGCTGAGAGACATGGGATTGTTCAGCCTGGAAAAGAGAAGGCTTCACGGTAACCTACTTGTGGTCTTCCAGTGAAGTTGGAAAGATGGAAAGAGACTATTTACATGTAGTGATGGGCCAAGGGATAATGGCTTCAAACTTAAAGACAGTAGGTTTAAATTAGACATTATGAAGAAATTCTTTACTGTGGAGGTGGTGAAACACTGGAACAGTTTGCCTGGATAAGTTAAGCATGCCCCATCCCTGGAAGTGTTCAAGGCCAGGCTCGATGGAGGTCTGAGCAACCTGGTCTAGTGGAAGGTTTCCAGTCCATGGCAGAAGGGTTGGAAATGGAAGATCTTAAAGGTCCTCTCTAACCCAAGCCATTCTGTGATTCTGTGTTGACTTGGTGTTTCACCCATGCGCACTCCACACACATTGTACAGTGGTGGTGAAAATGTGAAGATGGGAATTTCAATAGTAATTCAAGAGTTGGAACACAGAGCTTTCAACAAAGCAATTGAACAGTCCATCTGACCTGCATTCTTCTGGATATTAGAGACTGAATGGACTGTAATAACTTATTTTGGCCTAAAGCTCTATGAAAAACTTTATTGCTCTTATTAGAGGTGGCAATTATCAACTTTATGAGGTTAAACCTTTTGAAATACTTACAGGGTAAATTTCAAGACATGAGAGGAGAAAGTAAAGATTTCTTTTAAAATTAAAATAAAGATCTCTATAAGCTTTTTGCATAAAAAAATGAGGAGTTTCTGAAGCGTTTTGTCTGAATTGTTTAATGTTGGCAGAGTGTCAGAAAATAATCTGTGTTTCAGTAGTCTCTAAGCTAAGCTTTTTTATGCATCCATATTTTTCCTCCTGAGCTACAGGATCTGCCTGCTGATATCTGGAAGCTTGAGGTGTTTTGTAATGTTCTAATACAGCTGTTGCAATCTTTCTGGTTTAAACTGCTTTCCTATTTTTTTGTCAGTGCACTGGTTTCAAAAACCAGTTGGAAAATAAACCCCACTGAAAGTGGTCCCTTCCCCCTCACCCTCCTCTCTGTAAGAGAGAGACAAAAACAGAGATTCTGGACTAAGGACAATATACTTGAAAAGTAGCAATGAAATAAGAAAAACTAACAGGAACAGCCAATATTAATAACAGAAGTATACAAAAGTGAGTGTGATTTCCATACAAAAAGGGATATACACTGGCCAAGGCCCTGTGTGGCCACTGAGATAAAAGGCAAGAATGGTCCCAGATCTTCCATGGCGCCCTTTTACCCCCACCCCAGCCAACACCCCAGGCTTCCTCTCAGAGGTGGGAATCCCTATTTCCACCCCTCAGCAATGACGTGGAAGGTATGGAATACGACCTAGGCTCACCCACGAGGCCAGCAGCTCCATCTTGTGCACCAGCCCAGCCCCTGTCTGACCCTTTCCTGCTGTCTCTCGTAACTACAGTGAGAAAACCAACTGTCCTGGCCAAAGCTAGGAGAGTCAGTGAAATAGTGCATTTGCCTTTAAAATGCCATGATGCTTTACAGCACAGTAGAGATTTGCTTTGTAGCATCTATTTTCTGAGGACAAGGAGTCACTATAACTTAAAAGAGCTTTTTTACTGAATACGGGTTATTATTCAACCTTTTCTGTTTGTATGTCTAACATACATTGTTTACAAATTCAGTAATAGGAATAGATACTGTGTTATTAATGATTTAAAAACAATTTGACTGAGTCAATAACTTAAGCATATATACTTTGGAAGTGCTTTTAGCTTTAATAGTGCTGGCTGAAACCATACTGAAGGGAAGTCTTCCTTTGCAAAATTTCCTTTCTGTTTGCTGTGACTTTGGTGTAGTCATTGTTAGACTTTCAGATCACACTTTGAAATCCTTCTAGCTACCTAGAGTTCCTAGGTGCTTCATCTCTTCTTGGTTGAAAAGTAACTGAGTAACTGGCTTTGACCATATGGAAAAATTGGTATGGAGCTGTTTACAACACTTCAGCAGTCATGGGCTCTGCCATGACATCAGTGGAGTTGTTCTTGTACAGTGAATTGCAGTCTAAATTTGCTTATTTACTTTTCCCCCTCTGTGGAGGAGAAGACAATTTCAGAATAAATGGCAAGGCAGCAGCATAGCTTTTATTTGTTACAGGCATCATAAAGCTGTATCAGCTGTTCATTTAAAATAAATAAATAAATAGATCAAAATTTATAGTAACCTAGTCATCTGTGTTTCAGGATAAGTGAATCTATTTATTAGTGTGCTTTTGTTCATTAAATTAGACATCCTAATAAATAAATATTTTCTTCTAGCTATAACATTGCTACAAATTATAGTTTTTTCCCTTGAGAGTTCAGAAAAGAAGAAAATTAATACCTAGCATTAGTTAATTTTTCATGTCATCTATTCAAATTTTAATAACCTTGTTTTTAAAGAAATACTGAGTTAGTCTTCCAAATTTCAGAAAATAACTTTTGAAAAATGTAATGTTTTACTGATTTAGAAATACAGAATTCAGAATGGGAGAGAACGTAAAGGGAATTTGATTTTCTTTCTTCCCCGATTTTTTTTTAAACTGTTTTTATCCCAGAAGAGGATTTATATTCTAGTGTAGTGCACTCTTGCTTGGTCATTTCTGAGTTTATAAAAATATATAGGATGGAAAATTAAATCAGCTGAAATCCATTTTGTCTCAACACCGCCTGTCCCCAGGAGCACTACAGTCAAATAAAAGTACAGGGTGAGTTTAAAAGCAAGATAAGTGTAGCACATTGAGCTGGTGTCTGACAAATCCAGGTTTCAATGAAATTTGAATCAGAGTACACTAAACCCCTCAAAGAAGAAACTAACTCATTTTGAATGAAAAAGATGGAAACTGCTAAACTGTCCTGGGACAGTTCAACCCTGTATGGTTGTAAATATAAAATGAGAGGAAATTCTCTGGCCCATGACTATTTCTGCACTTGGACACTAAAGTGAGCTGAGGGGGAGAATCCCCAGTGCTGGGAACCTCCCCAGGTGCAGGGCACCACTCACCTTACTGTGCACATGGATCCTGCTCTGATTCAGCTGCAGTTGCTGCTTGTGTAAAACCTTCCCACAACAGAAATCCTTCTGACAGGAGAACTTTCCTCCCTAAGTCATGTCATATTTTCTTCACAGTGCCAGATGTTCTTTTCTGTCTCTTTCACTGCTTGTGAGAATTGAGGTTTAACATAAGCCAGCGCTAGCGGGAGACTCTTGTGTTTGAGGGAATTCTGCATGAAAATGTCAGGCTGGCATGAGGCCACAGCCTTGTATAAGTGCTGCTCACAGACCAGGGAAACAGACTTTCTCTGTAGGCACAGTTGGCCTTTTCTTGAAATCTGCTTCATACTAAGTGTGAGAAATACCCAAGATGGAACATGTAAGGCATGGATCGTGCACATAACTGTGGTCATACCTGAGTCTATGGGTATGGGATGCAGTCACGAGTGCAGAATGAGTTGGCAGATGGTATTGAGAGGCCACTATCAATTGTCTTTGAGTCACGGCAACTGGGAAAAATTCTTGCATCCTGGAAGAGAGCAAGTGTCGCTCTCACTTTCACTCTCACAGGAGGAAGGACACAGGGACTTACAGGTTATTCAGCCTCACCCTGGAATGTGATGGAACAGCTAATCTTTTAACCCATCTCCAGGCACATGAAGGACTAGAAAGTTGTGTTGGAGGCAAGTCATATATGAGGAATCACAGTAGTTGATCCTGAGTCAGTATCATTTAACATCTGCATTAATGAAATGGTCCCTGGGACAGAGCTCACCTTCAGTAATTTCCCACTTGATACAAAAGTGGGAGGAACAGGCATTACACCAGATGGTTCTGCTGTCACTCATACAGACCCTGACAGCATGGAGCATTACACTGGGGGGATCTCGTGAAGTTCAGTGAGGAGAAATGCCAAGCCCTATGTCCTGAGGGAAGAACCCCAAGTAACAGTACACTCTTAAGACAACTGGCCAGAAAGCAACTCTGAGGAGAAGAGCCTTGGAGTCCTGGTAGACAAACAGCTGACAGGAACACACTGTTAAAATCCAGTTATTACAGTTCCTAGGGAGATGCCTCTGCCTGAATTAAGGTGTAAACAAGACCATATGCTGAAGTCAATAGTATGGATTTTATTTAACAGTAAAATGTGAGGTAGAGAGATAGAAAGAAATAGAAAAGGATTGAGGGGGGAAAAAGGAGGGGAAAAAGGCTGAGAGAGAGAAAGAGATCGGATGGAATTACAGTCACCACCCATGGATCCAGCAGTATCCCATTGATCCTCTTCACCCTGGGCTTCTCAGTGAAGGGGTTTCCAAGGTCGCTCAAAACTTCTCACCATTTATACATTTTAGCAAAAAAAAGGAATCAGTACAGTTGGTACACAGTTCTCTAATTCTGTTGTTCAAATTATTCCCTCGCTTCCAATGCTTGTTCTTTCTCTTCATTTGAGACAGTGGCCTCTTGTCTTGAGCCAGCAGGCTAAGGTCTCCCCACACTGGATCCAGCCACAGCCAGTCCTTCCCACAGACTCCTTACAGTGAAATATCCTTCTCCCCAGCTTCATTTACCTTTCCTCAGACATGAGATGACTGGACGATAGTACCCCCTCTATCTTATCTCGAGTTCCTGTCAGGTGGATTAATTCACAGTCCAAATTTCAGGAATCCAGAAGGCATAGTTGGGCTTGGATGGGCTTTGGTGGTTGCAGATAAGAAGTTCCTTCTTTGCATGGTTTGCTGCAGTGGCTAAGTGCTTCAGTGATCTTAACAGCATTTGAACAAACTGTGATCTTTAAGTCTCTTGCACACACCCTCATGGCGAAGAAGGCCGACAGCACCCTGGGGTGCATTAGGCAGAACATTGCCAGAAGTTTGAGGGAGGTGCTCCTTCCTCTCTGCGCAGCCTTGGTCACACATGGAGGGCTCCAGTTTTGAGCTCCAGGGTATGAGAGAGGTGTGGATTTCACTGGAACAGGTCCAGTGCAGGGCCACAAATATGGTCAGGACTGAAGCATCTTTCCTGTGAGGAGAGGCTGGGAGAACTGGGACAGCTCAGCCTTGAGACTCAAGGCAGCTCACTATCTTATCAATGTGTATAAATCCCTGATGAGAGGGAATGAAGAGAAAGCTGGACTCTCCTTATTACTGTCAGCTGACAGAAGAGACAATGGGCACAAATTAAAAAAATCAAGTTCCACCTCAATATGAAAAGACACATCTGTGGCTGTTCAAACACGGGCACAGCTTGCCCAGAGAAGTGGTGGAGTCTTGATCTTTGGAGATATTTAAAACCTGACTGGACATTGTCCTGGGCAGCTGACCCTGCCCTGAGCAGAGGGGCTGGGTTAGATGATCTCAAGAGTTGCTTTCTAGCTTCAGCCAGTCTGTCATGGCAGTTTAGAGTCTTGTGAGAATGAAAAATTTTTTAGTGCATGCCTTTGCAATGATTTTCAGTAGATATGCAAAATTATTTAGAAACCATGATGCATTTAAGCACTAATAGCAGTAAGAAATTTGTGTTCTTGCCTGAAGTTTTTGTACATGTCCAAGCTTGCACAGTCTTGAAAAGTTTATTAAGAAGTGCGAAACATTCAGTTCCAATATATAGTTGCTACAATGTTTAGCCCTGTATAAAGACAAGGTATGAACTGCCTAAATAGTAAATACCATTGCTGGAAAACTAGAGATGATTTTCAAATTACTCTGGTTTTTTCCTTCCTTTATAAAAAGCTAAGAAAAATGTTTTAAATTCCTCATGTTTAGGCTTGTAAAAATGAACATTTGTGAAAGAGGATACTATCTACTGAGGTCTTGCATTTACTGTCTTTGGGGGAAACTAACTTCAGGATCAATTTTAATTTCCAATGTTGTGCTCTATGCATAAACATAGTGTTCACATCAAAGGGTGGTGTTGCTATAATTGCCAGTCCATAAAATTTGAGAAATAAAAATCTAGAGATTATGCCAAATTGCCTTTAACATCTTATACAGGCATCTTGCCAGTTCCATCCATAACGAAATAGATAGAGACTCATTTCCAGAAGTTGGCACTGAACATTTAAATCATTTGATGCATTGGTGAAATGAACTTTAAAGTCTCTTTTAACTCCTGTTTGCAACAAGAGAAGGGTACTGCAGTATGTGCACTGCGATATTCATGGTCCCTTCCCCATGAGTATGGCAAACACTAACGAGTCTTGATTTTTACCAGTGTGTTCAGGGTGACTCAGGACAATATAGCTGGGAAAAAATATCACACGATAGTGGTGGACTAACTGTTCATGCATGGTCTCACATAGATTTGTTAAACCTGTTTACAAGTCCAAGTGTTGTTAAGGAACATGAAGGACTGGGTAACACACAAAATGGGTCTGCTTCCAAGCTATTTTTCACACCAGAAATGTTGCAGGTAAGTAGGAGCCAATAGGAATACTGACTATTTAAAATCATAATTGAAAAGCTCAACAGCTTATTTTAAGTTTCTTATTGAACAAGTGCATACCAATTGCAAATAAATAATTGTTATATATTGTCTGTTTATTGAATATACTTTTAAAGACAAATGTAGCTAAACTCAGTCTCAGTGCTACTGAGATGTGCATAAGGGTATATGACTTTGTGTGTGCATGCTGTTATTTTCCTTTGTCAGCGTGGCAAATGCTAAGCAGCAGTGATTTCACACTCTTAATAGAGCTGCATAAATGTTACTTGTTCTGACAAGGCGCTGTTGTGGACTGCATCTAAACATGCATGGTAGGTGCTTGGATCAATAGGAATAAGGACAGTAAGTGTGAAAAGGCATATGTAATGATCCATTGGCATTTTTTAATAGCAGACAATAAATAAAAAACAGTCCTCATTTTAGTTTTTCTCTGTGCTCAAGGAATACTTAATGTTCTGGGAATATACTTCCTCTTCAGGGTGTATTTTCCAAATGGCTTAATGGACTTTAGACACCCAATGCCATAAACAGCAGAGAGCTGAAAGTTACAGGCTCTTGACTGAATTTTGGTTGGATTCCTGAACTCTCTGTTTGACTTGTCAGCCACCATTTGTACATGTGGTTGAAGGAGAAGGGGGTTATGATATTGAAAATGTGCATTGTAGAGTCAGTGTTCCTTCCTGTACTTTATCGTGAATTTGTCAACAAAAACTCCATGAAGCTAGAAAAGCATATAATATTGATTATATATATAATAAATATATGCTGTATATTTTATATATGTATGTTTATATATAATTATATATAAATATATATTGTATATAAATACAAGCATGTACAATTAGTAAAATACATAATACTGACATTGAAATAAGTTTTTTTTTCTTTTTTTTACTCTTCTGCTTGGATGATTAGTGAATTTTCTTTCAGTTTTTATGGAACCAATTCATGAATCCTGAAGGAAAAAGCAAACCTTTTCCTGGCATTGACAAACCACCCCCCCTTTGGTGAATCCTTAAATAAAAAGACCTATATTTTTTTTCCTCTCTCTCTCTTCTGAACATTGGGCAGCCTTCCAAAGCAAAATCAGTCTGCGTTAGGGTTGCTTAAATAAAAGATGGGATAAAACCACCCACGTGGCTTGTGAAATATGGAAGAAAAACGTCTAAAAAAACCCTAAGCATCAAATTTTCTTTAATAGAGTTGGTATTCTAGAAAGAGGTGAGCGCTATCTGATGGTTTTACTACCTTGGAATAGGATACCCAAAGCACAAACAAATTTAATGGAAAATATGCAGAAAACAGCTTGCAAATAATTTTGGGAGGCTTATCCGGCATCTTCTACAATACGTTAGAAACTGATCTGTAATTACAGACACTAGCCTAAAATCCTTTCGGAATTGAAGTTCCAGCACTAAGTAGAAAATACATAAGAAACTCCAAGAGAATAACCAGCAGGGAGAAGATTCAGCTTGGTAGTGAGCAGTACAAGTTCAAAACACTGCTATCATAATAGAGATCATTATGAGCTAAAGGTCAGCATGGACAAAAATAACCCAAAAAATATGCTACAGCAGTGTTCAGTTTTCAGAAAGAAAGCTGCACACAAATGAGGAAGCCTGTGGAAAAGGAACCAAAAGGACAAAGTGTGTGAAGGCAGCTCGGAGTCACTGCATCCTGAGAACCAGTCCATACCACCCAGATGGATTCAGAACGACCTGGAAAGATAGGATGGCTAAAGAAAATAATAAAGAAACCTATTTGAGGCAAATACAAAGAACAAATTGTTTTGATTAAGATCATTAAATCACCAGAACCAGATGGCTGTTTGGTTAAGTGTTCTAATGGAAGTGTGAAATAGTTGTATCTATTAACAGCATTTTCTTATTTAAAATTAGGGGGTTTTAATGAGGAGTGATGAGGGACATACATGGTGATAATTTTCAAATAGTGCATGTAGTCAGGCCTGTGGACTAACAGACAAGGAAATCTGGGAAAGGATATTCTGTAGAAGAGATAGCAGTTTTGTAAAAGTAGGTGTGCCTTACATCTCCAACTGTGCAGCTAAGGAAACATGAGCATAATGTTTAAAGGGTGATAGGCCATTTGCCATTCCCAGGGATTTTAAGGATGTCTTCCAGCAAAGAAACTAAGTTCCAGTGAGACAACAGAAAAGGTTTTCTGGTGGATAAATAACCAATTATCTGGTGATTTCCTAAAAAAATTGGGAAAACAGAAAACACAGTTTTCCCCAAGAGTAAGATGATGTGCTCCAGAACTCTGTCCAGTATGTACATAAATGAACTGAAAAGGAAAATTATTAATGCAGTGGCACATCTTGATGATACAAACCTATTCAAAGTACTTAAGGTGAGGACAGATTGCAGACGGCTCTGGAAAGCTTTCACAGTACCGCCTGCCAGCAAAGTGATGGCAGACAAAATCAAATGCTGATAAATGTCAAGAAAAATGTAGAAAAAGCTATCCCAACCTTCTGTGTACAGTAATGATCTCTTTAGGCCTTTCAAACATTCCTTTAGCATCCATGAAAGAGGTCTTGGAATCATAACAGAAGTCTCTGAAAACATCACATCAATATTCAGGGCTGTTCAGAAAGCCAAATTAAATGTGAGGAATCATTGAAAATTGCTGAAAAAGCAGAAAACATCATGGTGCCACAGTGTAAGTCACTGTTGTATCTATACCATGTATAGAGTAGGAAGTGTTTGGGATCCCTAATCTACAAACAACTATAACAGACTAAGTAAAAAGTATCCAAGGACAGAATAAATGGGGTTGGCGTGGGGTTTGTCTTATTTTTCGGGTGTTAGATAGATGTCAGTATGTGAGTTTCTTGCCTAGACTCCCTATACAGTCAATTAAAATCTGCTGGTTTCTGTTGTTGCAATTCAGAATGTGAGTCTTGCCATCCTATAGTAAAACCTTACATTATGTTCAACTCCTGGGTTTGAGTAGCTGTGGAATATAAAGGAACCATGTAAATATAAACGCGACTTGCTCAGATGTATATACCTTATATATACCCATGTTTAATGAAATATATCTCAATCTTTGCATCTTGGGCATAAAGAAGGAAAAAACACAATGTAGGTCTTGCACACTCTGGCACAGGACAAAGGCCACTAGGAATGGTTGGTCTCTGTCTCTTATGAGCTAAGATTTAGGGAAGGTCACAAGTGGGGTCTCCAGAAATAGGTTTAAAAACCCCAAAACTCTAACCTAAATGTTAAACTTACCATAGGATATTTTGGATCATAAAAGCCTATGCTAGTGCAAAAAAATAAGTATGTAATTTCTTGGAAAAGATTCCATCAAGATCTGTTTGACATAAAAATACAGCTTCTGGCTCCATAATCTCTGAGACTCAAGTTGCTGAGCTGCAAGAGCACAAGGGACTGGGGAGCTGATGCTTTCCCTTCCTTCCTTCCTTCCTTAAGCAATTGCATTGGCTGCTACCAGACAAGGGACTGGGCAAGATGAGCTTTTCATCTGACTGACTACGGCCACTGTGTGTTCTCTAGCCTTTTAGTATTTGTCTGGTCAGGGTGTCTGTGGTATCTCTCTTCTGGAGTCCTTGCTCATTTTCCAAGGCACTTTGAAATATTTTCTAACAAGGCTGTACGGATCATTTCAAATCCAATCTACCACCTACAGTATCACAAACCATTGAAATTCTGTCTTGCATAAGGACAGTTACAATGAAGATAATTTGGGGCCGGTTGTCCTATCTCTGTTCATACTGTGAACTCATTTGCACTCTGAGCAATTTAATGGGTACATCTCCTCGTGGTAGTAATACACTGCTACTCACCATGTATGTTTGTTTCTAAATTACCAGCCATATAATTCTTTAATTTTTTTGGTAAAAACCTGTTATATGTTTAGTGCTCTTCATGCAGAAGGAAAAAGACAAAAATCCAAAAATAAAGTCTTATACAAAACGATTATTAGAAATATATAATTTCTGTAACACATTTCCAGTAAAAATTCTAAATTTCTGCTTCTACAGATGCTTAGCTCTAAAATAATGTATGCTGACTGATAGACTGATTGTCTGTGATAAACTGTTGCTTAAAGAAGGCTTACAGTTGCTGACTTCTTAATAATACAAAGTCATATTCCATATTTTTCTTTGGTTATTTTTCTCTTTTCTGTCTACAGTTTTCTAATTGTAAGCTTACTAACATTAATGAGATAGCTTTTCACTGACTAGCCTTCTTCTTTTTGTTTTTGCTGTTTATCATGTTTGGATTTGGCTAGCTAATAAAAAAACTAGCAAAAATTCAGGCTTAGCAATAATAGAATACAGAATATTGAATTTAAAGGCAAGAGCTGTGGTATTTTGTGCATTGGAATATTATTATCACACTGAAAAAATCATTATCCTTGCAGCACAAAAAAAATTAATTAGGACATCGATTGAAGAGAAGGCAGAAGATGAGTTTTCTTCTTTACTTCCATGTGTATTTCATTTCTTTTGGTGTGAATTGCTTCTGTGTCATCGCCTTTCTGGTCTGTAAAATAACTTACAGTCAAAAAGCATGCTGACTAATTATGAAATATTTTCTATTTCACTTTAATTTAGGTATAATAGCTGTGTGATTTACCTATTAATTAATGTCAGTATTCATGTGAGACCAGTACTTTCAAGTCCATAAAGCAGATGCAAATAATTGGTCTGAAATCAGCCAGATACTTTAATATATGTTTAAAAACAAGGGCTTGATAAGGCCTGTGTGCTCTGCTTAAGCAGTGATGTTTTTCAATCAGAAACCTAATCCTAATCATATACAAATAATAGAAAATAAACTGGATTTACTACAGGAACCGCATCAAAGTGCATTGTAATGTAGGAACTGATCTTTGCATCTATTAATTGGCATTTAGTCTATCAGTGGTTTTTATTTTATATATATATTTATTGTGTGTATTTAGTTTTTATTATAGGTTACCTTTATTATATATTTTCTGTATTAAGAGATCTAAATATCCTACAACATGTATATCCATATTTTATGGAAAGTCTTATTGGTTACATTAGACATGGGGTGTTCTCTCATCTTGGAAATGAAGCAGCATGGGAGGAACTGAGTTGATCATCCCAAATGTAAGCCACAGAGTCATGACCAGGCACCTTGGCCCACAAAAACAGCAGATCACAGGAAAAAAGGCAGTAAAACAGCCATTCCTAAGTGAAGTGCCCAGATAGTGGTGTATATATGTCTTCAGCCTTTGAGGCCTTTACTTTACAAGAACAAATGTCTACTTTTACAGCATGTTGTTTGTTCTCTGAACTCAATTGCTAACTAAAAAGTTCAGGGTAAGCACATATATAACTCTCTAGGGTAAAACCAAACGTGAGCTGTCTTCCTTTTCTTTGTATTTCAGACCTTGCTCAGCACTAAACTGTAAATCAGTTCTCACCAGTGATGTCAGTTCTCCTCCAGTGGTATAAAACTGGTGAAATGGGGAAGTCAGCTGTTGTGTCATGATCTTAATGTATGCCTCTTCTCTCACATAGTGGCATTTGCATAGTTCTCTGCACCTCCTTTACAAAACACAAATCCCTTCTGATGGTGCATTTAAAGATTGATCATTAGAGTCATTCACTGTATGAGTACCACTGAAGTCTAACTCCTTATGTTGCAAGGTAATTTAACATAATTGATGGGAGTCAAGTCTGGTTATAAAAGACATTTGAGGAACAATTTTTCAATGGTGTTTACCTTTAGTGCTCTTCATGGCATTCTAAGGTCTATAAATGTCTTCATATTATTTACTCTTAAGGTTCACTCAGATACTGGATGGGCTTTCTTTACCTTATTTTGCATCATGTGTTGATGAAAAGATTAGTAGGCAATAATTTCAGGTTATTTGATGATCTAAAATGAGATGCATATGTCTGGTTTGTATTTTATATAAAATAGATATGGTTTTTATATATAAAATAGATATGGTTTATATGTAATATATTATATTTTATATAAAATATATGGTTTATATTTAAAAATTCTGAAAGAAAGGAGCTATAGAGCAGACTAATATAGCAAGTAAATTATTCTGCCTTTGTGTGCAGACATCATATGGCAATAAAGCATGATCCTGAGAATGACAGAATTTGTCCGGTAGAAATGACTCATTGTTACATTTTGACATATTTTATCACATTAAGAATTCATAAATCTCTCCTTAGAAAAGATAGATATGGAGCAGTGGAAGATCTACATAGAGATTCCTCTGTTTGATAAAGTCATGGCGCCCTGAATTTATCTGAATGTACCCAGATACATCATGGAGACATCATCATCAGACTGTTGATTTTAAAAAGAAGTTTGTAACTAGCAGATTCTGGTTTTCACATACATTACTGAAATTATTAGCTAAACTGTTTTTATGCATAGTTTTAACAGTTATCTCAAAAGAAACTTTATTTTGTTTTTTTCCTTTTAAATATGAGTCATGTAAGCCAGTTTGGGATGCATAGCAAATTTTTTTATCTTTCTCTCCCTCTCTCTATTTTTTTAATGGACTTCACATTATTTGTAACACACACAATACCCATGGCAAAATCATGGCCTTATTGGGGTCTGTAAACGTTTCTTCATTTTTCCATTTGTCATATTTGGGAACAGCTATCTTCCTCTGTTTTCCTGTGTTAACTGTACTCATCACTCCTGTCCATCCTGACTGAACACGTTACACACAGGTAAAGGATGAAGCAGGACACAAGTGTGCTCTGCAGGGCACCTCCCAGTGGGTGTGCTGGTCAGAAACTTGGCTGAACTGGCCAAAAGTGGCTATGAAGGTTCCAAATTCATAGCACCTTCTGAAATGCCAGTCTTGAGACCTGAAGTCCATATGAGGTTAAATGAACAGACTGGTAACTGAATTGTGACCGGATGCTCTTTCCTTTCAGCTTGGCGTGTAGTATCTCTATGTTGCTAATCAGCTGGTAGCAGAGCCAATGGTTTTTGAAGTGAGTGCTCATATTTATTTATATTTATATCTGATTCACACAGGTTTATCGAGCAGAGCTTGTTCCCCTTAAAGAAAAGGTGCATCAGGTCAATGAGCTCGCTCACCGCTTCACTCCCGCCGATATTCAACTCTCCCAGTACAACCTCAGCTGTGTGGAAGACCTAAACACGAGGTGGAAGGTGCTACAGGTATATTTTGCATGACTTTTTTCTTTATGCTGCATTTAAATAAATATTTCCGTTTCTCTGTGCTTTGTTCCCTGTGGGATAGCACCAAAGGTGTACTGAAAGAATCAGTACGTGGTGATAGCACCAAAGGTGTACTAAGGAAGGGAAGATGAGAAAGCCTGAGAAAATGTTTTGTTGTTAGCATTCATAAATGCATTAGACAGAGGCCCAACCTGATATTCTTGATGGTTTAAAAATATAAAGGGCAAGCCACATGTTTTGCACACATTTCAAAGGTAATATGTTCTCTTCCACAGAGCTCGGGAAACATTGGGAATAATTCACTTTTCAGTGTAAATTACTGCTTTGATTTATCAAATCCAGATATTTGGAAAACAAATTTTTCATCTTCTCTGAAGATACTTGGAGACAGTATGTCGGGGTGACATGCTATTGCTGATAGAACAGATAGTTAATTGAAATATTATGGTTTACTGTCTTTTTTCATATTTACTTAAATGTCATCTGGAAGATACAGAGAGTAAGGTGAAAGCACTCCAGTAAATTTTTAAACACATCCTGAGGGGAAAAGACATAAGTAACTTTGAAAGATTATGATATACTAAAGGCCAAGTTGTGACCCTTGGAAAGAGGAAAGACACATCTGTTCCTATAATACAATTTTTCTTCTTAAAAGAGAGCAGAGTTTGAAATGTATTGAGAGGCAGAGCTCATTTTTGTTAGAAGAGAATAAAATAGCATAGACTGGAATGGAATAGATCAATTGGAACAAATATACAATTATTTAGACCAACTGTTCTTTCATACAAGATCTGCTGGACATGCACACCTAATGGCACTTTTTAGAGTATTATGTATTTTTCCATCTTAGGGTTAGACTTTTTTATGCATCACCAGCACTCCAGTTAGATGTGATACCCTGTGTAGAAAACTGAAATTTTGGCCATGTAATAGGAAAAGCAAAAATGAAAATTACTTTTGTTTCATGCAAAACCATTCTCCTTCTAAGGTATATTCCTGTTGTTTATTTCTATTTTTACAGTTGTCCAGTATATTTATTTTTCATTCCGGTGGTTTTGTATTCTTTTTCATTTATTTATTTATTGCCTTTTTAATGTTAATGTCACCTAAAATATCGACTTTGTACTTTAGTGTTTTCATCATTTTTTTCTACATACTTCAGTTTATTTTCATGTGTCTTTCTTTTGCACTGGTTGTGTTTTCTCTTTCATTTTCGAAAAGCAATTCTTTCTGTGTTCCTACTCTTCTCTGTCTTTCCCCATCTTGCTTTCCTTATTTCTCTTTGTTACTTTTTTTCTGTACTCCTCTTGTTTCTTTTCTTAGTTTACTTCTCTTTTTCTCCCTCCTCAAAGGTTAGATCTCTCTCTCCCCTTGCCATATTCCTAATGGGAAAAATATCTTTTATCCATGTACCCCAGTTCCTAAGAAATATCACTGCAGGAAAATCATAAAGTTCTGTGCTATTGCTTGCCAGAAAGGTACCCATCCTTGGTTATGTGCAGGAAAAGTGCATAAAGACATAAAACTTACCACATCTGAAACACCAGTGAATTCTGGTGTTACAAGAAAATTGAAGAGCATTTTGTAAAGGAGGTAATCATGTCTTACTTGTTTCTTTATTAACACTGGGAACTTACATAAGATTAGAGGAGGAAATGTATCATCTTAAGCCAAATCTTATAGAGATTTAATATTCAACATTATAATACAGACTAATTATATTATTATATCATAATCAATATTATAATTATATACATTATTGTATTTTATTATATTATAGTCATAAGAATAAGGCCAACCATAGTCAGTCATTTGCAGTATTGCACAGTGGTTCTGCAGTGAGATTAGTGCTGTTAGTGAATAGAATCAAATATTCCTCCAGAATCTTCCCAGAACTCCATTTGTGTTTTTCAAGTAAGACATGTTTGCCATTTATTTATCTGGTTTGTATTCAATTTTAGTAAATATACTCTGGAGTATTACTGGTACAAAAATGTACAGAAAGCACTCAACCACTCACAGACTCAGTCCTGGTTTTGAAGTGTTGTTTGGAGTGCATTTCATTAATGAAAGCAGATGCACTCAGCTCAGTCACTGAAAACTGTGGAGTTTGAGTAGCTTCATGCCTTTAATACAGTAGTTTTAAGAAAAATATGCTGTGTATTTTTTTATTTTTCTTAAACATGAAAGGAGATGAAATCTTTCTAAGGAGCTACTTGTTATAAATTTCACCAGGAGCTCTCATGTGTGCTTCAAACAGTCTATGGAATGGGCTCATCCTGGGTGTCTTGCAAACCCTTGCTCACTTCCAGCTGACATTTAGGGAGCCAGGAATCCCCTAAAATACATGGGAATTATATCCATTTCACTTAGTCAGAGATCTGGTTGATGTATCACTGGTCAAAGGGCAAAGCTCCTCACATGTAAAAGAATTTACAAGTATCCCACAGAGAACATAGTCTTCAGTCATCAAGAAAGATTTTTTTGGTTTAAATCAAACTTTGCTTTTATTTAGAATAGTGCCTTTCATAAATGAAAAGTAAGAGCTGTCTTTCATCCAAAAATGTATCTATTAAGGTATTTTGCTATGGTATTTATAGTCTAGTGCTTTTACTTTTGAAAGTTGGTAGTTTATGAGTGGTTGTCTTTGAGCACATCAAAACTCTAGAGCTAAATCAGCCCAAGGTCTTTTCCAATCTTAACTTTTGTATAATTCTATGATTTGTATACATATATATAAAATGATTGTCAAGAAGCATAAGCCCTAATTTCAGTATCATTCCTAACTCCTCAGCTCATCTTCCACCTGTAGCAAAGATTCTGCAGGATGTGGGCATTTGAAGATTGTTGTGGTGCAAAAAACATGCTGCCATTTGTTGGAAGGTCCAGCCACAACTATTATTGTGTCCCCTTGAAGAGCACTCTCTGCTTGCAGGAGCTGTGAAGAGCCAGCAGGCGTTTGGTACCCCTGCAGGCAGTTATCTAAAGTCACATCATCCTTTTATTTGTATTCTGCTGAGAACAGGCTCTTTACTGAGCTGCAGAATGCACACTACTGTAATAAGTATTGCTGCAATTAATTATTTTAAAAACCAGCTTCTTCTGCGTGCTTCACAAATATTAGCTGATTCTTTCAGCCTGTGGTGAGAAACAGGAGTGAATCTTACCATCTGTAATTTCAGAGGTAATAATGTCAGGAATATAAAAGCCAAAAAGGAAATCCCTTCTTCCCTGAAATCAGTGTAAAATTGTCACTATGCATCAAAGTCTTGCTGGCCAGTGAATCTCTAAAGAGCTGAGTCACAGCGTTCTGGGCAGCAGTCCTCACCTCACACCTTGCTTTCTTCAGGGGTTGGACACCAAGGCAAGGAAGTTGCAGTAAAATATAAGCTGGACTCAACAGTGACTTGTTGTAGGTTTGGGCTTTTTTAATTTTACTTCACCTTCTGTCTTTCATGCCTCCTCCAAGAAAAATATCCTACAAAAAATGAAACAACAAAAATGTCAATGTAAAAGAAATGTCTTCTTCAGGTGTCTTGCATTTGGATTAGACCAAGTTTATTTTTTTTAAAATTGTATGTAGTAATGGTTTCAGCAAGTAAACTTCGTCTAAACCATAGAATTAAATTTGAAAGTGATGAAGGGTATTCTCTCATATCATTTTTCTCAGAGAAGAAGAAAAACCTCTCTTGCTTTACAGTTCAGTTGTCCAGTTGGTAGTTCATAGGGTCTTCATAGACGAAAGCGCTAGTCATATACTTAAACAGAATATTGGCCTTAAATTGTTCTATATCTTAAATTACAAGTAGAGTTCATTATTAAACAGTGAGTATAAACTGGGGTTTAAGTTGATAGATTGACAGATGCTGCAACATTAGCAAGAAAGATGTTTCTTCCTCTGTATGAGACAGAGAATGTCATGCCTAAATGAATGGGAAATATAAAAGGCAGTTTGATTTTTATTTTATTTATATATTATTACCTTTCTGTTACCTTAGGAGTTTCTCTTTCTATTGTGATACTTCATTAATTTTAATAACTAATTTGTTTCCATTTCTTTGGTTTTCCTCTTTTTTAAACAGTATTTTGACATATGTCATCTGTTAGTAGCTGAAAAAAATGGGGGACAACTTTTCTAAATATATGGAGCCAAAATTCTAGCTCAGTTAGAATTACAGTAGTTAAGTCACTACTAAAATCATGGTGCTTTTCAACCTTGAAATTTGAAATTATTTTGTAGTTGCAGACTTTGTCTTCCCAGCAGAGGGGGAATTTGATCCTTTTTGGAAGTCGAGTTTTCCCATCAGACTACTTAGTTAAAATGTTGGTTTGTATTTTCCATGAGAACAGGAACTTCTGCCAAAACCGCAATTGTCACAGCTCTTTAATGGTCTCTTATTTGTTTAATTGGCTATGCCAGTTGGCTGTAGAAGTCACAGACCCAAGCATTTTCTTCATTTCTGTTACACTGAGTCTCAGATTTTGTTAATGGTCGTCTGCAAAATTATGCATATAGAATTCATTTTGTAGTGATTTGGTTTTTAGAAATCCAATTTACTTATTTCTGTAAGTTAGTGGAGGAAGGCCAGCTGTCAGGATTGGAATTCAATTCTACTAATGAAGTCCATGTCAAAAATTGGAAATATTCCTTCCTAAATTAGGAGGGCACCTTTTTTGTGGCATCTTTAGGGCAGTCAGTGAAAGAAAGTGTGTAACAATAAACAGGAATAGTTATCATCCACAGACATGACAGCAGGAAAACTAGTAAAACCTTACTAAATTTATGATGTGTGTGACGAATTTCACTTTGCTGGAAATTGCAAATGCTTTAACCATTTTTTGTAAAGGTGGTGCATTCCTTTTGAGAGTTTTGTTATTCCCTTTTGACTTCCTTTACTCTGAAATTTTGTCTTCTATGAAGATGTTTTGAAGAACCATGCAGAAGAACAGCAGTTTACCCTACTTTATATTCTCATTACAATATGCATATTTAGATTTCTTCCAATGTATTTTTTTGTTTCTCATAAATGCATGTGAGTTGTAAGTGTGGGGTTATAAAAGCTGAGTTATGCTGTTTATATGTGAAAAGTAAAGCACCTGAAATTTATCAAAAGTAAGAAAATGTGTTACAGGTGCATCTTGAATTTAGCACTCTCTTGTACAACCTTTGCATATGCAATATATTCTGTAAGATCTCCCATTTATCTATTTGATGGATAAATGATGGGAAAAGAATGGGCATATTAGTTGATATATGTAAGTCTCATTTCCTTATAAAGGAAGACTTGAACAATTTACTTCCACCTGTCAGCAGTTATAGATTATGTTTGGCAGCACACATCCATCTGACTCATACCAGACTATATTTAGGATACAGAGGAAAACAGAGTTTATGATACTGTTGAGAATATATTCACTGGAAACCAACATCCACTAGTTCTGTTGGCTTTTAGTCAAGTAGTTTTAGCTAAATCATCCGGTTTGTAGCTTTTTAACTTATTTACCAACCACCACTGAAGCTGTATTCTTTAGTGTTCGTGATCTGTAATACCTGATTATCTCAAAACCATTATTTGAAATAATTTCTGTAGAAGTCCCTTTGACAAGGAGTGTGGAAGTTACATTTGATGAACTGAAGTTCTGAGTTTCAGTCCTATACAGAGGTGTAGACTACAGGAGTTAGAAGATTTTACCTTAGATTCCAAAATTGCACAGATAGCTTTGGGTGTTTTCTTCTATAAATTGGAAGAATATGGCCTGCCTTTTTCCAACACCTTTTTAGGTGTATGACCTGATTCCAATCAGCTGTGTTTAGGCTGCTCATTATGAAAAATTAGGGTTGTCCGAGGTAAGAATTTCTGAGGGGATGTAGCTGGGAAGTGCACAAGGTTAGCAGCAGTCAGACTAGTGAAAGCAAACAAGGACAAAACAAAAATGAACCTTGCAATTATAAGTCAATTCCCAGTCCCAGCTTCCACTCCACAGCCCTTTTCCATCCCAAGTGTTGTCAGCTGTCAGAGCTCACCATTTGCAGGTCGGATTTTGCTAGGGCAGTAGGAGAGGACAGGAGTAGGGTGGGTCAGGCAGGGTGCAGTGTCAGCTGGCTGGGGGCAGCAGCAGGGTGCTGGATCTTTGCCATCTTTGGATGGATCTTTGTTTGTGGCTGTGCTCCATCCCCTGGAGGGGAAGCGCTGCTGACACAGATCCGCTGCCCCGCCCGGCTCGAAGCGAGGTCGGAGCAGATGGACAAGGTTTGCTTTGAATGTGGAACACGTTTGTCACAGAGAGAGCGTTCACTGAATTTAAGGGCTGCCCAGTAAAGGCTCTCTAATGTGATTTTCAGAGGCTTGTAACTCAATGAAACCTTAATGAATACCCTTGGATTGAAAGCAATATAAAGCCCCTTAGATTCCAAGTACCAGTGCCAAAGTATTGTTAAAGGTTTTTAGAGGGAGAATGTAAAACTGGCAAAACATATTTCTCTTTCTTCCCATTTTCACTAATCCCTTCTTCTGAAATGATGTGATATTTTTTACAAGAAACTTCATTTGAAGTGATTAAAAGCCCAAGGAAAAGAAATAATACGCACATTTCCAGTGCAGAAGGTTAATGTTAGCCTTTTTTATTTCTCTGTTCAGTCATTTTGTGTCTTTCTGACATATCAATTATATCACTGCAGATAGTTTTATGTCAGGCCATCTACTTTCAGGTTATAGAAAGCTTTTGCACTCTTTAATCTAGGTAGTATTTTGTGCTGTATTTTTTATATCTTTTTGCTTCAGTGAAGCTAAGTAGGATTTTTTTGCTGTTTTAGAAGTACTGTTAATAATAGTGTTTAAAATACTAAAAATGTCAGTGGCATTAAGTTCTGACACAGATTTGAAAGCAGCCTTTATGGAAGATTATGTGTGTCATTTAAAAAATATTTTCACAAGATGCTCTCTGAAGTTGCCACTGTAGTTTTGAACACGGTTAGAGTAAAGCTGAATGTTGTACCCTTGTATAGAAAAACTATGATCAGTATGGAAGTGATGTAATGGTATATTTGCTGTAGAGGAGGGCACTTTATAATTAAAATGGCTCAAATCCTGTTATATGTTGTGTGTGCAAAATCTTCTATAAGGCCCTTCCTAATTTGGATTCACCCAGCACAACACAGGCAGAAGGTGTTATTTCAAGATGCTTATCCTGTGGCTCATCTCAGCTTTTCAATTCTTGTGCTTGTTGTTAGTTTATAAAACACTGATACTGGAATAAACTTTAGAAACAGACAGAATATATTGGTTACAGAATAATATTCAATTATAGTATGAATTACAATTCTTTACCAGACCTTACAATTTCAGGTTTTATTAGTATACATTTTTTATTTCTTTTGTACCTGGAAAGATCAACATCCATTTCCTGTATGTGGAAATGAATTCTTTAGGGTATGAGATTGTGGTGGGAGCTTCAAGTATGGAGGTTGAAGACTCAGTTAGTTTTTCTCTTCCATTTTCTCAGGTGTTCAAAGTTGTTCCTCTACCATAGTTCAGTTTGTTTTAAACAAAAATTAATTAACATCAATCAATCCAGAAAAATATTCCTAAGGTTGCATCTGTTGGTAGCATATTCAATTTGTTGTATGTTTTCACTTTCATTCCTCTGATTTCTCATACCATCCTCAAGTGTTTTGTGTCTTTCCTTTCAGGACTCTCATTTATGACTCTTCCATCTATAAAAGCCCTCAGTTCTGTCCTAATTCATTAGCTGGCACATAGCTGATAATAGTGTTCTTTCAGTGTAGTGGTTTTTTGGGGTATTCAGAAGAAATAGAAGATTGTGTCTTCCATGAAATGGCTTTGTGCTTTTTGTATATCCAAGTATTACAGTTCCTTATCTCAAAACATCACATTTCAAATCCTGAGTTGATTTTTGCCAGCAAGAAAACGAAGATAACTGAATTTGGGTTGCACATCAGTTGTCATAGCTACCTGCAATATATCCCTGAATCTGCCTAGGTTTACCTCTAATGAGAAAGGGGTTACATTTTTCTCATAAAGCCTCCATAACTTTATTCAGCTGTGAATGACCTGTGAAATACTGCCAGACTGGTATGGTCTGTTGCAGAAATGGAGCGAGCTTCTTCTTTTACAAAGTCAGGATCTAGTCCTTTTTTCTTCCCCAGTGGATAGGAGGTCAGCTCCCATCAAACAAAGTTGCAGAAAGACAGAGGCAAATCCAGTTTTATGATCACCACATTTCTGTCTCAACACTGTGCCCCCACATGTCAGTCTGTGCTCAGGAATTCCCATGGCTGATGGGATAAGCCTGTGATGTTTAACAGTGCCAGGTCGTGCTGATTATTTCAGCTTTGCCAATGACACTCTCTCTATTTTTTTCCAAGTTATTTTAACCACCTTGTGCATGATTTTACATGTTTTCAGGTGTGTTTAAGGATCAGAACTACATTTATAAAAAATAGATGAATTATAATCACATTCTTTTGAGTTGGTGTAAATTTTAGTTTTATTGATAGTTTTTAATTTTAGTTTAATGTGGTTATGATAGATCAAAAGTCTGTCTTTTGAAAAGGGGCTAGAAAAACAATCTTTACTTCATGTAAATGTGTGTTAATAAGTATTTATCCTTATAGAGGCCAAGGCCCCTGAATCAGATAATAGTGCCCTTGTGATGTGAGCTCCACCACAGTGTTGGACACAAACTATGATCTTGTACCATTCAGGGTGTTCATTGAAAGCAGGGTTACCATTGATGTTGTAAAATCTGCTTCTGTTAGTCTGTGAACTGTGGCAGAAAACAAATCCAGGCTGTTTAAGGTAACATTTAGGTGCTGCTGTGGGTGCTAACACTGTGATGTGAGAGCCACCCTTGCAGACTTTACACTGGTATGCTGGAACTGAAGTCCCCGTGGACTGCTGGCTTTTTCTGCTCTGCCATCCTTCCCAGCTGCTATCCCTGCTGAGCTCAGATATCCTCAGCTGACCCAGCAGCAACCTTTGTGCCTTTTTCTTCCAGAAAAAATCCCAAACACCTCTATTGTACAATTTATTGAAGATCACCCTAGGAAAGATGTAAAAGCTGAAAGAATAAAATGCCTGATTTGCTGTCTTTAGGAAGCTAATCAATTCTTAAATCTTTAGACAGGAGATCCCACTAGTTCCTGATCCTTCTAGCACTTTGGAGGGATAGTCCCAAAAAGATGTAGTCACAGTAGATGTACACAAAGTAGATTTCTTGAGCTCTTGTATGATATTAATTACATGATTGGTATATTCACACAGCCTAGAGATAATGTATTTCACTGTCTTGCTTATATTCAGATAGGCTCTAACTTGCCAGAGATTTTATTTTTTTTTTCCTGAATGAGAATATAACTAACAGATGTTTGTTTTTGGCTCCATTTCTACATTCTTTGAAAGCTGGAGAATTAAATTGCTGACATTCAGACAACACTAATTCATATATCCAGGGAGCCTAATTTGCCATCCCTGAGATTCTGATTCCTGGTGTTCATGGATTTAAAAACCATTTCAATGACACAATACAAGAATAGGCTAGGGAGTTTCAATAGTATGCTCCTGCTAAACATAATCACATTTTAAAAACATCTGTGTCATTACTGGCGTGATTCATCTCTAAGCTGTATACAGCTGTGTTTGCAGTTTCAATTAACAGTCCTCTAATTTCATATCCATCTCATGTTGCTAATTTAGTTAATTTATTCATAATTAAGAGTATTCTATTTTCTACGAAGGTTTGTTGAGCTTAGTGCCATATTAAAAAAAACCAAAAAACCCTAAGGCCGAGGCATTTTTATTCTTACAATAGTCACATCAGAACAAAAATGTCATTAATGTACCTAAAGGGGAAAACATGATACAAGGGACATATTTTTCTTTCCTCAATCTGGAGTGAGAAGCCTTTGTAAGGTATTGGCTTTGTGTTTGAAAGCAAAGGACACTATGAATGTGCTCTTTTTCCTCTTTTTTGCCCTTCTCCCTTTTGGCCAAAATTCAATGTAATTCTCTGGTTGAAACTAATACAGTTGGTTTTAATACGTAAAAACCCCGATACCTCTAAAAAGGGTGTTACAAGAGGAGCTATGTGGCAGACATGAACCGTCCTACTGCATGCAGTTTTGTTCTCTAACATTTATATTTTAGATTACAAGGTATTTAAAAGGACCCATGTGATTAAGAACTGTGAGATAACTTTGAAAAATTAAGCTTGAGACACACACAGGTAGAAGATAAATACTGTCTCAGTATTTATCAAAAGAAGTGTTTGCGTTTTTAGAAATGTTTTTTGGATATCAGTACAAGAATATTGTGTGAAAAATGGGTTAGAAATCCTAGAAACAAATCTTCTGCTGTTGTCCCCAGTCTAATGGTGTTCTACAATTTTTCCAGGATTGGTTACAACTCTCCAGTTCTGTGTAAATCCAGAGATACTGCCTTCTCTGTTATCTTCACAAGCCCTACAGGGATACTTATTCCAGGAAGTGTCTACAGTATTAAAGGAGTTGTATGTATAAATGGCTGTCATTAAAAAATAAAAAAATAGAAAAGTAAAATAGTAAAAAATCCCTTCTCTTTAGCATGAAGGGTGTTTTGATATTTGTGTGTTAGTGATGGGGTGAGCAGAGCACTGAAAGTTCAGCAGCCCTTTTTGGAAAAAGAAAAGAGGGAGAAATACAGGACAGTCTTCTTCCTTCAAAAAAAGTAAATTGTTGTTCGAAATAAGTATTGCTATAATTTGAAGTAAACAGAAGGAAGTTGCATGAAAACATTGAAATTATGTGATCAATATGTCTCAAGCAGAGCTGCAGGTTTTTAATCACACCTGCTGAATCCTTTATAGCTGAAAATCACAGTTGTCTGTTGCATTTTCCTTTAATCTTCCCCTGCCTACAATCTCCTTGATGCTCTTTTTAGTTTCTCTTATTGCTCTTTTTCCTCCTTGAAGCTTCCTTTCTTCCTCTTCATACAAGCTTCCTTTGTCTGTCATACCATCTATAATCATACCACTATTTAGTAAAAAAAGGCTAGGAAGAAAATCATTAAACAAATAAATAGAGAACACAGCTAGAAAATTTATAATCTGAAATTAGAAGAAAATAGAGGGATAGAGAGAGGAAAAGTGCAGTGTAAGATGAGGTAGACTTTTAGTCTTGGCAGTTGTATGAATCACAACCTTTTCTTTTCCCAAGACATATCCTAATATCAAAGTTAGTGAGAGATGCAGCCATGGTCTAAGCAGACCTCTAAAGGTCCTCCAAGCAAACAGTCTCATAATTTTATTTTCTTCTACTTGTCAACTATTAATGCTAAAATGCAATATTCGGAGGACAATAAAAGTTTGAACCATTTCAACCTTTTAGCTGCACACTTTGTGTATTTAGCAAATAGAATGACAGTTGCTTGCTGTACAAATTCCAGGCTTCCCCACCTTTTTCTGATTAAAATGGTGATTAGGGTTAAAGGAGATTATAGCAATTTGCCAGCGTCCTGTACTGCTGCAAACTCAGGGTGAGAGGGTGATTCAAGTGCCTGCAGAAAGATAGATTATCACTGGTTGCTCAATTTCCAAGCTTCTGTGGACTTCTACTCTCTTTGTTGTTCGTGTAGATTCTCCAGATTTTACTATGCAAGAAAAGAAACACATTCATTTTTAATACACAAAACAAAAGTTAATGATTTTTTTTTTCCTTCTAAGGAGAGATGGGTCTTCAAAAGGGAGCATATAGGTCTTTCAAATTTTATTTTATTGATATCATACTCTGGATATGTGTTGCTTTTTCATTTCCTTTTTCTTATTCTACATAAAATGATAGGGCAATTGTATCTTTTAATTCAGATGCTAATTTTAACCCCTGTGGAAATCTGTAATGCTGTGTCAGTTTATATTTTAAAGAGAATTGCGTGTGATTTTCCTATTTATCTAGAGAGATGCCTGTGCCACAAGTTGGAAACAAATATTTGGACCTTGAATCATCTTCCTGCTTAAGTTTTTCAGATAAAACTTTGGGGGTTCAGTTCTAAACCCTTAATTCCATTTCATTAAACATTAGATCCCATCCGTTTTTTTTTCCCAAAAGTGAATTTTATGCATGCTGTATTATGTAAAACATGGTGCATGTTTATCTTCTGCATATTTTTGGTGACAGAGAGAAAATAAATACCTGTCATGAAAATGTTGGCACATTTTTATGTGTTTCGGCTTTGTGCCTTTAACATCAGAGGATAATTTTACTTTTTGCATGCTCTCAGAACTCCTGGGGAGGGATGTGCCTGTGCAGGGGTGACGTGGCTGCCACGAGTGCTGTGACACTGTGCTCACACTTGCTGCCCCACACAGAGTGAGCTGTGAAATGACCAGCTCCCAGTTTGACTTCTGGCCACCTGCATTGGTTTAGTCATCATTTGTTTTGCTATAGCATATGCCTGTTTTAATAGAGAAATCACTGTTATGTGCAATAAATAATAGTCCTGAACTGTATTCCAGTTAATTATTCTTCCCACCCCCTCCAAAAGTAACTCTTCAAGGACTGCTCTCTGATCTTAAGTAGTGCATTGACAGACTTCCCAGCTCCCTGAACATCTCTTTCTCTGGATCAGCCAACACTGAAATGTTTATCTTTAATTGGTAATGCAAAACAAGCGTGGGGATTTTGAGTCACTGTCACCTGGAAAATAGATCTGCATTTAACTGACCAATAAAACAAACCAGCCTCGGTCAGAGCCAGGGAAAAACAGAAAGGAAAGGGGATGGTTCAGGCTATCAGGAGACCTGAGATTTTCCAGTTATGAAAAAGCAATTTTTCCCTGTGAGAGTATTCCCACATCTGCTCGTGGATGTAAGTGCAGTAAGTGCTGTGTGCCCCACCTGTGCTGGTCCTGCTGGCTTCAATGGAAGGCACTTATGAAATCAGCAGCATTTATCTCCCTGGTTCCTGGTCACGTCAGTCTGTTCCCCTCCACTTGTGGAAAATCTTCAAAGCTTCTTGGCCTGTTACATTACACAAAAAAGTCTGTGCAGATTTGAAAACCTAGATTTGTTTCTGAGGGGGTTTTATGGGCTGTCTTCCCACTCTGAGGACTGTATAAATCCCATTAAAGCAGCAGCCTCTCAAACTATTTCAGCAGGTTTTGGTTGTGGATTTTCTCTCTTTCTTTCTTTTTTGAGTATTCTGATGCATAGGTGAACTTCTGGAATTTTAATTATATCTGTATCTGATGAGCTGCAGCAATGTAAAAGGAGTTTGGGTGCGATTTAATTTTAGATAGCAGCTTAATTAACTGTATTTGTAAAAACCAGTGCAGCTTTAATTAAATTTCTCTACGTTAATTTAGTTATTTAATTGAAAATTTGTTGGGATAGTCCTTACAATTTATAACTCTTCCTGTACAGGAATCTTAAATAACAGATCATAATAATAACTAAAAATAAAACCCAAACTGTACTTAAATTTTTGCTAGATTTCTACTGGCTTTTTGCAAACAGCAGAAAGGGGGTTTTTTCCTCCTAAATATTTATTCTGGTTCATGGATTTTGTAACAGGATTGGACATCTGAAAACTCAACCTATAAGTGGTGATTGAAGGTTTATTTTTCTCTTCTCATGTGTGTTGGGGTTCGTTTGTTTTTATCCCATGTTAGCTGTTGTCCCTTTTTCAATGCTGTATCAAGGCTGGCTGGTGCTACTACAGAGCTACCACCTGCAAGACTTTACAGGTTTGGAGTGAGTTGTGATGCACAGGGAAAGTTGTCTGAGTTGTGGGACGGCAAAATTCTGTGCTGTCAGAGATATGAGAAGGAAGGGAGAAGGTCCAGTAGTGGGAGCAGGAGTCAAGGACATTTCAGTCCTTGTGTAGCCTTCCATAGGCACCTGCACATTTGCAGCACAGGCTGTGGCTTCTCTCCAGTTCCCCACTGTGCTGGGAGAGGTGTGGAGAAACAAAGAGAGACTGGAACACTGCACATCCTTGGGGCAGGGGGTGTGCAGGTATTTAAATAAAAACTTGTACTGTGCATCTTCTCTCGTGAGATGAAGTAATGAGAAAAGCTTAATCATTTCTTTCCACAGTAAGGCTGCATTGACCTGAAGCAGGTATACATAGGTTCTAATAAACATTACATGGAAATTAGAAGCAATTTCAACCTGTGTTCCATTTCTGAATGCACGCCAATCTTTCAATAGATTACTATTTTTCAGTGACAGCACTCTGAATTTCAAATCGTATCTGCTTTCTTCGACTTGAAACTATTTCCACTGCTCTACATTCCCCTCAAAATTTAAAAATTAATTTCACTGATAGTTTGCCAAAAAGATGTTCCCTATGTTCCTTCCCAACACTTATTGCATGCATCAGTTGCATAAATGGTAACTTTATGTCCTTCTAGTGAAGCTGGATATTTTAATTGATTTTTCTTGTCTGATTCATTAGAGTTCCTTCATTTTTTATTTTCAGTAATGCACTGTCTCTAATCTGTATAAGAAAATAGAAGAGGACTTCATGTCCTTCCTGTGTCATTTCTGTCAGGTTACATATCTGAGACAGAACACACAATCCACTTGCTTGCTTCCTTTGAGGTACCTTTCTTTCTGAGTTTATTTCATACTGCCTTGTTATGGTATAACAGGTTGTTGGAAGTGAAGTTTGATTTGTATGTATTCTTTAATTGTTCAGTGAAATGAGCAGTAAGAGTGTAAATTTCCATGAAGATGTAGAGTAATACATAAATCAGTAAGTTGGGGAGGATGTTAGGCTTAGGAATTCATGAGCCATTTTTCCCAATATTAGGAAGTGCTTCTAAATGAACCAAAATAACTTGTTCACAAGAAAATCTGAAATAATGAATAACATCTTTATGATGTCAGCCTACTTGGGCAACTTATAAGATGGGTGGTGGTGCTTCTGGGACAGTTGCTGTAGCTGTAGTGTCTGCTGATGTAATGTCTGCAGACTGTTAGAGCCTTGAAATTACAAATCCACAAACGGGTGATGATTCTTCTTCATCCTAAAATTTAATGCACTTATTTTAAAGGCTGTTTGCTCTAACAAAGAGTTCATATTCTAATATTTTGTATTATCTGGTTGGTATACAACATATATATATATATATATATATAAAAGAATTGATGTCTTCTACATTCAGATTTGAGGGACTAGATTTCTTCAATACCATTCCATCAAGAAGGTTTATTGTAACTAATTTCACAGTCATGCATTATTAATTATTCTAATAAAGTCCATCTTGCAGCTCTCTTGGCTGAGTTTTGTTTAATGGCCTCCATGGCCAGGTACATTTCAGCCACAGCACCAGTTCTGGAGATGCACAGAAGGAGATGCACAGTTTAACATTTGTAAAATTTAAATGTCAACACCCTGTCATACCTCAGGAAGGTCAGGATTCAAAAGAGGCACCAAAGCTATGGCTCATTCTATAGCTCTGAAGCACAGCAGAAGTCAAAGTACTTTGCCTTTCTACCAAGTATGAAGCAGGTATTCAGTTACAATTTATTGTGATGTGTATTTTGCTTTGCCTTTAAAATAGTAAATAATATTCAAGCCTGATTACTCAATAATGTGTTTTGGGTTTACAAATTTGTACAGCCTCATGACAGGTCATAGTGTGGGAAATACAACTTTTTGAACATGACTTCCACTGTTCCTAATATTCTGTATTTAAGATATGCTGGTAACAGAAGGAAACCTGTAAATGGCTCATTCAGTCTGCATTTATGATATAAATGGTAGAATTCCTAAAGATTGTGACTAGAACATTTTGAATATAACCACTTTAGCATACTATAATATGAATCTATTAGGGAAGAAATATTAGCTGCCAGCTTAGGAGTTGGTGAATGGTTTCGCAATTAATGAGAAAATCCCACTTCTGTTGTTAAACACGAGCTTGTAAAAGTGACAGAAAACTGGCAGGCAAAATGGTTTTGGTGATGTAGGAGTTGAGATTAGTAATGCATTTTCTCAAGGGAACAATGTTTGAACAAGTCCAAGGTTTTATTTAAAACTTCTAAGATTAAGGAAAAAATAGGGCGACACTAAAATTGCGTCTTTTGTCAGCCTAACTTATCTTTGAAGTCACTCCTCACATTTCCAGTGTTATTGATTCTGTTTTGAACCATAATGCAGTCACAAGTGAATGATTATCACTCTGGATATACCTCACTTCTGTAACTTCTGTAACATAATGGGTAGTCATGACTGTACTGTAAAAGTGCACAGTCAATGCCACTGAACCTGTACTGGGTAAGAGACAGGAAAAAATGTTGGTCCTGCAGTGAATTAGTTCTCTAGAAGTGAATTTGTTTATGTCTTCTTAAGCCAGCATATTTAACCTTATGCAGTGAGATGTAAAAAACAAACACAAAAACTCCCTGCCTGTTTATTCCATCCATTTTATTCCAGAAGTCCTCCAGAGGTCTTCAGCCAGTTCAGATTTTCGCAAATTAGAAAATGGCTTGACTAGGATGATGTGAAGTTTCTGCTGGTCTTATTGAAGGAAAAACAGCTAAACTTTAATTCTGCATGACTTAGATATTATTCTGTACTTAAGCAGACCATATTTTTTGTAACATTTTCTAAGTGTAGTCAGAATTTAAGTTCTGGGAATATTTTGGAAGGAAATAGGCTGTTGTATCTTTATACTCCTTCCCATATGTTTATGTTCACATGTCAAAACAGATTTTCTGACAACAAGGGAAACAAAAACATGTTTGAGAGCTGACAAGCAGGTATATAATTTATTCTTGCAGTACTAGGCTATCACAACAGACACACAGATGGCTGTCTGGGGGGAAAAAAAACCCTGTGAAATGAATTTAAATCCAACAACTACCTCTGTATAGAATTTGAAGGATTTACCAGTTTCATGGAAAGTATTTCAGATTAACACAAACAAAAACAAAAACACAAACAAAACAAAATCAAAAACGAACAAATGAAGAAAAGTTGCCATGATTTTTATTTTGAATCAGTACAGACACCAAGCCAATTTTTCTATTTGAAAAGAAAAGTGAATTGGAGTGGGCAGAAAAGTAAATTTTTAAGAGGCCTAACCTGTAAATTGCTTTCATAATAGAGATTCAGCTTTTCAACTTTTTTCAGCTTTACTTCTGACCACACTTTTTAAGGAACACGGGGAACAACCTTGCTATGAGGCAGTGCAGGCAGTGCATTTTTGGAATCTGCGGGCTGCAGAATCATGGAATGGTTTGATTTGGAAGGGTCCTCTGAAAATCATCTCCTCCAGACCCTTTGCAGTGAGCAGGGACATCTTCCACTAGATCCAGCTGCTCAGAGCCCTGACCAACCTGAATGTTTCCAGGGATGAGGGGATGACTGCTAGGTAGGAAAGAAAGAAAACACAGAAAGAAGGACAAGAGAAAACAGGACTCCAGCTCTGAAGAATAGCTCAAAACATGCAGAATGTGATAGTATGAAGGAAAAAACAGGAGCCCAAGGAGAACCTAGTAGGAAATCAGCAGTGGTGAGGAGGAGGAGCAAAATGGGAGGAGGGAGAAGTTCTTGTTGGTATTGGGAGTCACAGCAGAAAGGATTTACCTCTAAGTGTTATATGCATTGCTTTGCAAATTTGTCTTTCAAAAGAATCTGAACTATGAAGAAATGAGTACATTTTGCTCATATGAGCCTATAAAGTTGTATTTTTCCTTTATCAAATTCTGCACTCTTAAAATAGATGATCCTGCCAGTTGTTCTCTCATACGAAGAGCGTTGACAGTACTCTTGGTTTCTCAGTTGTTGCTTTTTTTCTCCTTTTTCCTTCCTGATTGTCATGATTGTTTTCTCTTGCACAAAACAAATGCCAAATAATAAGACAGTGTAATGGTATGGGCAGCTAAACTCGAAACACACAGATAGAGTGCATTTCCTTGGGGAAATGCCATGGTCTGCAAGGACATATATTTCAAAATCAAATGCAGCCCCAGTTTCACTGTGGATGTTTTTCTCTAAAATACTTGTACGCTTGGAAAGTCAGGTTTTTGCATTCTCACTGCACCCTGGTCAGTTCACCAGCTCTTGTACAGGTTTCTCAAACTGTAGTTTGGAAAGTTACTTTGGGATTTGTAAAGCGTCACGTCTGCCACTGTTGGCAACTGCAGAGGATAAAAATTACCCAGTCAAAAGCAATTACAGATCATCAGAGTGGAATCTGGCTTCTGCAGCCAGCAGGCAGTGATGGACATAGGACTGTAGGCCAGCTTTGCTATTGCAGCAGTGAGTAATCAAAGCTCTTGTTTGTTCAGAGGAACCTTACTGTACAGTGCAGTTACTCACTGAGTAGACTGGCTGAGCAGTGCCTTCTGCCTTGGGTTTGGTTGGGTAAGAGTTTTGTTTTTTTCCTGAGACTGAGGGAAGACCATGGAGGTTGTGCAAAGACTATCAGGGTAGGAAAGACAAGACATAACAGGATCTGCAGAGAGTTCTAATGATAGAAAGAAAAGAAAAAAAATCTTCCTAAAGAGAGGTTGTTTTTTTTTTTAATAGTTAAATTTAAATAAGCATAACAAAATTAATGTGACTAAATTATATTAATACGTAAAGAGAATGAGTAAAACAAATGGACTAACAGAATTCGTATGGCTATGTATATAACAGAAACAAAGTTTCATCTACATAATACTAAAAGTAAGGACTGACATTATTGATTCAGAATGAACAGAGAACAGCTAACCTACTAGGATGGAAAGGTTTCAGAGTTAAATGGCTCAACATCCACAATTTTATTCCATTGAGTTTTTATTAAGTTAAAAAAGTAAGGGTGAACAAAAAAGCTCCCAGTCAAATCTTTGTATTTTCCATTTGTAAACTTCTGATTGTAAATTACTCCTTTCTAAAGTAACACAAGACTCAGTGCAGCTTGAAATTCCTCTGTATATCTCATTCAAATGTATAAATACATTGCAGTAAATAGTATATTGAACAAACACGATTTCATTTGCTTTTTACAGATGAACTGATTATTTTTGACACAATTTGTCAAAAAGTTTACATAAATTTATTTCTGCCTTTAGATTTCTTTGGAAATCCTAGCCATCCTAATGTATTCCTGTAGGCTGACCCTGTCTGGATCCCAGGTGCCCTGCAAAGCTGCTCTGCCAGTCCCCTCAGCAGGGAAAGTTCAGTGGGTATTATAATGGCTCAGTTCAAGGGTATTATAATGGTTCAGGGTATTGTAATGGCTCGTGGGTCAAAATAAAGACAAGGAGAAATCAGTCACTCCATCTTCTGTGAGAAGCTGCCAGGAGCTTCCCCCATGTCTGACAGAGCCAACGCCAGCCAGCTCCAGGAGGAACCTCCCATTTTCATATCTGATGGTGTTGCCTTAGGTGGGTTTCTCACCTTCCATAACCCCTGGGAATAAATTTCAGTCTGACAAGTATTCATGATTTTTTAAATAAAAATATGTCATCTACTCTTCTAGCATTTGGTGTCAGTTTAACTGAAGGAATCAAATCCATCCTTGTTTTTTAAACTGTAGTCTTAAGGCGCTCTTTTACTGCTTTTTAAAGGCATTTTCATAGAAATAATGAGGGACATCACTCCTAAGTTTTATGAGTTATGAAACTATGTTGGTTTTATTTTTTATTCTTGTGGAGTCCTTTCCTGAGCATGTCCTTCATAGTTAAGTCTTTGATAAACAGATTTTTTTCAAGAGAATGCTAATTCATTCCTTTATTTACCTAGGCCACATGTCAAATTGCCACTGTGATAACAATAGCTTGTGAGTTACACATTCAGAAAGGGTTTCTGACTTAGTAAATTAAAGTTTTGTAGCTGCCAATTAAACTGCCTGTCAGTGGATTAAATGATGCTGCTGTACAGAAGCTGCAAATTCACATTTTGAGTCTGGCTTCAGCCTGTGTGGGAAATCTTGTCTTTGCTTCTCCCTTATCCTTACTCCTCATTTCACAAACTTGCACTCCCCTTCAGTAGCACTTCAGCTCAGGATCTCCTTCTTTCTTACTGTCTAAATTCTCCAAGAACTCTTCTATTCTTAGAGTTTCCCGATTCTCTTCTCTCAGAAACAGATGAGTAGTAAGGCAAGCCTAAACAGAAATAAATTACTTACTTGGGTGGGTAGGGGGGTATAAAAAGCAGATAGGTGTGAAAATAAGATGGCAAACTTAAGAGAGGTTTTTATGGCATTCAATAATAAACAACAAAACCATTTTTCAGAATGTGATATATTTTCTGAAGGTGAGACATTATTTCTCCTGGTTGAAGCTGTGCAGGTGACAAATATATTTTAACAACTCTACCACGAAATGCACAAGTTTGTTCCATTTGTTATTTAACTGATATGCAGAAAAGGTGTGTTTAATGTTTGCACTGATATGAACTTTTTGAAATGGCAATAGTCAGTGCAGACCAGTCACAGTTTTCCTGGAAATACAAAATATCTTAGCTTTAATTCCACCCCCTCCTGTGGGGTTGCGCCTTGGAGCTTTGTTCCACTGGGAAGGAGGAGCCCTCCCTCTCTGCTCGTGGGAGGACCTGAATCTGTGATATGGCTGTGATCAGGGGGTTGAACAAAACCATTTTCAAAGATTTTAGCTTCGTCTGACATCTTTAGAGATTGACAGTGGTAAATAGGGTACTCAGCTTTTCAAAGAGAAGGCAAATGAAAACAGATTTAAGGTGAAAACTGCATGTAACATTACTGGAATTACTGGAACAAAATTTATAGCACTTACCAAGTGCAATATATGATAATGGGGGTTTTTGGCACATGTGAAGTGATGGTTTTCTTGCATGCATGCACTGTGATCCTTCATGCCAGGATAGCTTTTAACCTTCTCTGTGTACCATTTACATCCTCAGTAAAGATGTGGCTTAGCATTATTTAGTCTTTTGTTCATTATAAGCACCTTTTCTTCTCAAAAAAAGAAACTGGAAATCAGAGACTATCTTCCAACTTAAAGTAGAGTTTTTTAACACTTTGGTTTTGCAGTATGGGCTATATATAACTCAGGTTTTGCTTTCATGTCAGTTGAATTTACTCACAGATTAGGAAGCATAAATGTATAGATTTTGGCCAGCTGCAGAATGAAGGCAGCTCTTCTCACAAGTCATAGCCCACTGTTATAGGAACATTGCCATTATCTTCAATCAGCACAATATCAATCCTATCAGCTATTGCTCCCATTTGAACAGTTATTTGCCTAAAGTAATTTTATTATCTTTCAGTGTGCTATATGCTTGTCTTCCCCAGGGAGGAAGAGAGTCTTTTGTGCAAAATCAGGAGCTGTAGCAGTATTCAAAGGAGTGCCAGATAACAGGGAGCATCAAGCACTGATTGTGTGGTTGTTCCCAAGCTTGAGCAGCTGCTGGGGTATGGAGCATTCTGCAAAAGTCATTGAGACTGAGAGCCTGTCTTCAAAAGGTTCATTGGACAAGAACCATACATAAAAGTTTGCTTAATCCGTCCAGCCAGTAATTTCATGAAATGAAGTTTTTCTTTTCATGTCATGTCAGCACTTGATTGACAAAGTAGTTTCAGTCATCTTGAACCAGAGTATTATACTCCTGAGATTTCCAGATGTAAGAATATGAGTGAAACAAACAAATAATGTGAATAGATCACACTGTAATAAAATACATTGTAATAAAACTGTCCTGACTGACATCGTCCTGCTTGTTTCACCCTGCACAGCTATAAAGGAAACCAAAGATGTGATGTATTTTGGGTAGGTTTAGGACTAAGGATTATTTAGAGTGAACAGGTTTATCACCATTGGTGTAAATCTCAAAGAGGAACAGAAGGAAAGAGCAGAAAATATGAAAGAAAAGAGGATGAATACAATGGCTGCTGCATGTAGAATCCTTTTTGGACATTACCACCCTAGAGTGTACCCCTGTACAGAACATTTTTGTCTTACTTCCCACCTTCTCCTCAGCCTTCTATATCTCTCTTCCTCCACGCTTCAGTCTTCCCAAGAGTCCTCCTCCTTGGCATGTAAACTCACTTAGGAAAACTAAGCTAATAAAAGCTCTATAAATTTATACACATCTTTACAGGGTTATTCTGAGGTGTATGTCTTAGTGTGCACAGAATTGTCTCAGGAGATGCATATTTCTCTTCATTTCTGATTGAGGAAAATGCTTTTAGGCCTGTCACCTTACAACTCCTGACTTAGAAGGAATAAAATTCACACAGATTTCACTGTGTAAGTTTTCCATGGTGTTACAAATGTAGCAGCACAGTCTAAGCAATCCTTCGGCTCTTCTTCATAAACATTTTAGATAAAATTGAGAGGTTGACTCTGTATTTACGAAAAAAAGTATTTTCACTGCATTTAGGGTAGCAATATGGGTTTGGGAGTGTGGATTGAAATTATACAAGTGAATGAAGATGCTCAACAACAAATTAAGAAGACAAGAATGGGGAAATGGTGGGAAAGACAGGACTGAACATCAAAGTCTCTTGAATACTGATGGGATCATAGTCCCAGAGGAATCAGAGGGCAAATGACTGAAGGGAGCTGAAGGTGGTGGAAGAAAACACTTTGAAATGGTAATCAGCTAAAAGTAGTGCTGAATAAAGACAATACTAACTGAAGCCTCTGTTTCTCTTAGAGGTAACCTGCATTAAATACAAGTCCTCGCTATGAGAATTCTCACTTGCATTTATGAGCAACTATTCCCAAAACTAACGCTAGTAATGGCACTAGAAATTCACAAATCTGGGGAAAAGCGATAAAACCAATATAATGAAAGATCAATGAAAGTGAAGGAATGTAACTAGAACTATAAAAGAATAATCTTCACTGGTGATGCTCAACCAATACAGGATTATTGCAGAGGCATTTGTTCTGGGGCAGATATAAAACATTCCTTGCGTGACATTCTTCTTACAGTTCCCTAAATCACCAAAGAACCATTTCCTTTGGCAGAGGAACAGTGTATGTTACCTTACCTTTCAGAAACAAATAGTATTTTCAGTGCAGCATGAATTTATTATTTTGTATTAGTTTAATGAGATGGAAAAAAAATGAGAAACAGGGAATAAGAAAATCAAAATAACCATAAAATCTTGTTAAGACAGAGTATGGCTTTACCTTAGGGATGGATTATGAAACATTAATAAAGAGTATTTTCAAATTAAATACAAAAAAGAAATTATTTTAAATCTTTTGGAAATATTTTTAAAGGGAATAGAAAGAAGTCAGTTCTATTTCAAAAGTATAAAAAACTATAGTGATGAGAAATAACAGGTTTGTAGCAGAGAAGCAAAATAAACAAAAAAGACCACAGGAAAGTCCTTTTTTATGTTAATTCCTTCAGGCTCTCTGCAGCTGATCCATGAGTGTCTGTTCTGCAGGGTTAGGTGGCCTACAGCAGACACTCAGTACAGTGTCACCTATACTGCTCTGCTCCTTATTCCCTCAGCCACAAGTTCTCAAGAGCTCTTTTTCCAACCTATCACTCCTAGTTTAAAGCTGTTCTGTATCTTCCATGTGTCCCCATAAGATATCCTCCTCAGAGCTCTGACTGTGCGGACCCGTAGATCCAGCCATTTCTCTTCTGTCTTCTGCAGAGAGCTGAAACTATATATACTCCTAGTTCTGTATTGTAAGCTGGGAAAAAGAGAAACTAAAATGTATAGGCTCCCCTGAACCTCTGGTAGGTTATTGATCTTAAAATGAATCTAACTTTGATGCAGTTTGACATTTTCAAAGTCAGTGGGAGCCGGGTGCCTGCAGCTAGGGAGAGAATGTGTTCTGTGGTACGTAAAACTGTCTAGTGAGGAGCTCAGCATGGCATGTATTCTTCCTGACATCAAATCTGACTTCTGGGGTCAAGGCACCTGCATACGTTCATACTGTACGCTTTGAAATGTTTCCATATAATTTTTTATCTTTCTTAAACAACATTCAGGATCATTTTTAAACATATCCTTCAGGATTACTGAACATCCATATACCATTTAGGTGGTATATTGTGGTCATCACACACCAAGACACTCATGGATCAGCTGCAGAGAGCCTGAAGGAATTAACAGGCATGATGGGGGCCTGCAGCAGAGGGCTGAGTGAACAATTGCAATTAAAACTGAGGAACAGAAGTCTTAGGGAATCAGGAAACAGGAACAAATCTGAAGCGAGTCCTCTCGCTTTGCACTATGAATATCAAAATTGCTGCTGTGTCAGTGTTATTAAATCCTATTAAATTGTGCTAAAAAGACAGGGCATTTGGAGGGTTCTGGATTATAAATTATGATAAGCATTATTCACAAGAAAAGGTGTCTGCTATGTGTTTTCCTAGGTACATATGTTAAATAACAAGGATTTAGGATTTGTAAATTGAAAACCTTTTAATTGGTGTAGTGCTGCTTTCTGAGAAAAATAGCAGCTAAATATCAATGTTTGTAGAATTAGTTTATTGGTATACTATAAAAGGAATACAGCAAGGAATCTGGCAGAAGAAATAGTTGATTAAATTGCAGACAAAATGAAATATTAAAAAATAATTAATGTGGTTGGACAGTGAAGAAATGCTCCAGAATGAAGGGCAGCACAGCAGTTTCTAGTACTTTTGAAAGGCTGAGCCCATGCTCAGCTCATAAAATATTTTATATCCTACAAAAGTGCATGAATAGAAATGAGGAACACACAGTGATGGGAACGGCCTTACAGAACCTCCACCAGTTTGTGTGGTGGCTTCTACGGGAGCAGAGGGGATGTCAAACGAGGGGCCTCCGTGAGAGAACATCTTTTATCCAAAGCAAAACAAATAATGCTAAGATAATTGTTTCCTAAAGATGTTTGTTCTTGAGATTTCACATGGTTTACAACTGTTTTATTGTCTCCAAAATTGGATATTTTTGTTATTTAAACTTTAAGACCTAACTTTCATTCCTTAGACATAGAGATACAGAAAAGCCAAAGTGCACATAAAACAAAAGCCTAAGAAGTGACAGCTGCTTATTCACAGTAGACATATTAATTCAAGGAGATCACTCTTTTATTTACTGCTTCCCAAGGCTCTGTGCCTCAAGCTTTAAGATATTTCCTGAATTTATATCACATTTTATTCTTGTTTCATCTGAAAATCTAGAAAAGCAGTCAAAGTACAATACATGTGTTCTGCTGTTTCTTATGTTTTGGGGTGTTTTTTTCCTGAAAGGGGAATTGCATGAAGTCAGATTTCAATCTGCTGAAGCATCCAGGCCCACCATGACCCATAAATTTGAATTTAGTCTTTGTAACAGCTGTAAATGCATGCAAATAGCATTGTACTTATCTATTTTTTCTTTAGTGTGGAAAATAAGCACATTTTTACACTCTCAAAATATTTCAGAACACTGAACTTTTCACCAGAAAACTAATTGTCCTTAGCTGTTTTTTCAGCTCAGTAAATGTCAAGACTTAAACCTGAACTTCAGCTGCTGGGAACAATGGCTATCAATTGCCTTTCCCCCCCTGCTGCTCCTCATTAACAGCACAAAGTGTGCTTATTTAAATCCATCCTTATCGCCCAATGTACCCGGAGCAGTGAGTGACTGAATTCAGCAGCTATTAGAAGTACAGCAGATCAGATCTTCCTGTTTATTGATTTGTGAAGAACAGCCTCGCACAGCTTTGACAGCTCTGAGTCGGTGAGAGCAAAGAAAGGAGCTTTTCAGCTCTTGGGAGGAGAATTGCTGGGCAACATTAAAGAGGGTCTTGTAGAAGCCGGTTTCCTTTGATACGCAGTCAAATTGGCTGTGCTCGGAGTCAAGGTCAGGAGGCTGTGGAAATGCTATGAATATGGTGGGGAAATTAAAGGAGTGTTATTCTAATAAGTATTGTGTGTATGCATGCCGATTGTTACAGAAAATTGCCCTTCTCTTTTTGTGAGAACAGCTTTTGGTGAAGTGAATTTTGACAAAAAAAAAAAAAAAAAAAAAAAAAAAAAGAAAAGAAAAAGGAGATTGTGTGTCCTTTTGCTGCTGTACTAAATATAGCTGTTTAGATGAGAATCTTCTTTCCCTCTTTTCTTGCCATTTTTCTGCAGAATCCCAGCCATTCAACAGTTGTCTTATCTCTTTACATTTAGCACTTTTTTAAACTAGTGCTCTCATTTCTGCTATTTCATGTTAGTAAGTAGTAAGACTTGCTACTCACACACCTTCATGTAATTTTTTGAATAACTGCCTTGCCAAGTTCACTGAATATGAATTCCCTGGGAGTGTTGAGCACAGAGAGGCACCCGCACAGTCACCTTGGCTCATGCAGCCACTCATTGCAGAGCAGTTCAGTTGGCAATCTGAGCCCAGGAAAGCACCCCGGGGGAGATTTCCTCCGCTGAACCTATTCAGTTGAAAATCAAAGCTGTTATAAACGCCAGTCCAACTCCAATTAATAAAATAAAATGTTATTAATTAAAGAATTACAAGACAGAAATTTAGGCAAAACCAACAATGGGAAGCACAGTGTTGATGGCCAGGATGGACACTGGGTGAACCAGTCACAGCCTCTATCACACCGTAACCCCCTCGTTCATGAATGGGGCCCTTTTGGGGTCCTGGTTTTATACAGTTTATTTGGCCCACAGCAGAGGATTTCCCCACAGGATTTCTTTGTTTTTGGGGCGGTTTTTCAAATTCATCTCCAGCATCCAGCCTGCTGAATGGGGATTCCCCGCGAAAGGATGGGTGTTAATTTCTCCCCTCCGTTGTATGAATGGGAGACAAAGTTCTGAATGGAGCAGGTCCCCCTGATGGTATCTCTGGTGATGGCTGAGCATTTCGGAGTTCTGCTGCCCCTGGAAGACTGGTTTCGATCTTGATTTGTCTTTTATTCTGATGTCAATAGCGGGCTCCTGATTCCTGGCAAGGCATTGTCCTTTTCTGAATAGCGGCCCCTGGGTGTTGCTCATCCTGAGTTTAGTTGGTTTTGTGCCTGACCTGATTGCATTTTTATTTTACACAACATATTACATTCTACATACACCAAAACCACGAATTAATATACCATATTTATTACAAAGCTATGGGCAAGACTATGTGGCAGGATTATGCCACAGCTGGACCAACGCTCTTAAGTCTCTGCAGTGTTGGTGGATCCAAGAGGACAAGACTGATGGATTGACAGAGAAATCATTTTTATTGCTCTTTGCTGAGGTCACTCCTTGTTTGCAGGCACAACCTCAGGAATAAGATGGGTGTGCCTCCTTCCTCCAGCACATCTTGGAGTAGTTCAGCAACTCCAGCACTCCTGGGCAGTTGCTGTTGGGTACTTTTTGAGAACATGGAAAATACTGAGAATTAAACAGCTCATATTTCCTTCTTAACCTAGGCCTGCTTTGCAGTGTGGGCATAAGCACAAAACACTTTATATGCCATAAAAATACTCTGAGTTAAACCTCAAAAAAAAAAAAAAAAAAAAAAAAAAAAAAAAAAAAAAAAAAAAAAAAAAAAAAAAAAAAACAACCACCAAAAAACGCCTCAGAAGTTAATAGTAGACCCAAGTTAAATCCACCAAATCCTTATTCTGACTGTAGTGGAGCCTTTATAAAAATGTTGTCAAGGTTGAACCCCCCATTAGGTAAAGCACATAGAAACTATTCCTAACAACTGCAAGGCAGAGCTTTGCTTTTGTTATTGCTGTAATTTGTTTTTCTGAACCTGATTATAGATTCCATTCACATGGCTGCATCCAAGTGATGGGAAACAGAACTTGTTTCATCAAATGTTTTCAAAGTCTTTAAAGGATAAGAACTTTAAGTAATTAAATTTTTTTACTTGTCAATTTTTTTAGCAGACGTTGTTTCTGTACCATGTCAATATCACTTAAAATCAGTATAGAATCTTTATGATTACTATCTTCAGCCTTGAATATATTTACTGCACTGCTTTGGTTCTTTCATTTGTTATGATTGAAATAAGATAAATGTTATGTAAAACATTGGATTAAATAAATAATGGAAATGCATGTCTTTTCAAGCATGTATCCCCAGTGAAGAAAAGCAACAGTTCAAGTATCCCAATTACAGAAAATCCTGATGGGTTTTTTAAAGTAAAAATTAGATATAAAAATATTTTGGTCCATTGAAATCAAATTCTCATATCATGATAAAGCAATGGCTGAATTTTTAGAAAGACATTTATTTTATTTATTAGTAATATTTCTTGTGGAGAAATATTGTGGAGTTTTACCTAAAAGGTACCCAAATGAAATCCACAGCCCCATCCCATGGAGATTGGACCAGATGACAACTCTGGTCCCTTCCAGCTTTACCCATTCTGTGATCCTGAATGTTACATTCTGGTAATAATAGCTTTAAAGTAGTACTTTTTACATGGCTAAGCCAACACTACTGAAATCAGAAGAGAATTTTTTCCTTCATTAATAGTATTTTTTTTCTTCCCCTTAAAGCCAGAAAAATGAATGCTTGAATGGGCTTGAAAATTTTGCAGTTTCCTTCCCACAAGGCTCCAGTTGTTCACAACATTTTGTTCTAACTGCTCTTGGTGCAGAGCATAGCATACAAAAATACAAGAGGTACAAAAATACAAGAGATACTGTTTGTGCTCATTTTGGAGGAGCCTGTTTCACTTGATTTGAAGGAAAAACAAGAAGAAAAAATTAAAAATTTGGGAATGACCTGTGGCTTGTTTCTGAAAAATAAGAAACACTTTTACATGCCAATGAGATTCTTTTTCAAGAAACATGTAATATTTATGAAGACTTATATGGATACAATCTCCTCCAGATTGCTGGTGTATAACTGATTTTACTGGACCAGAGAAACATTCTTCTGTAAGTTTAAGCAAGGATTGTTTCGGTGGGTATTTTTTTGTACACCATTATCTGAGTTACTGTGGGTTCAAATTCTGTTATTTTACCATTTATGTGTTAGTTTTAATAAAATCAATAGAAACTGACTGCAATAATTTTCCTTGCTCTACCACCAACAGTGAGTTCATCTTTTACTGCCCTTTACCTAAAAGGTAGTGTGCCAATACATCAGCAAGTGGTATTTCCTGGCAGCCAAGAGGAATAATGTTTTGTACTCTCAGGTGATATTTCCTGGAGAATACTCAAGATTTCTCAGTGTTTTCTTCTTCTCTTTATTGACAAAATCTACTTCTAGAAAGAGGTGTTTCCTGGCTCACATCCAAAGCTGTCCAGTTGCACAATTCACCCTGAACTGTATGAGGTATTTTATTTAGCTGATGTACATATATGGCAAAAAATCTTCAGGTTAATAATTGCGTGCAGTTTAAAGGTCACCTGAGTATTTTGAAGAGATTGGAATTCTCAGTTTTAGAAGACTTACAGAGGTTGTACAGGCTCTGTGCTGGCAGTGGTCATGTGTATTAAAGGGTTCCCATGCTCTTTTCTGACCACTATTTGGCTGTTGAAATTTTCCTATATGAAACACTGCTCCCCACTGTGTGTTTGCAAAGTTCTCATTCTCTTTAGGGATTCTTCATGCCAGCAAGTACATTTTCCATCCTGATGGACTTAATGAAAAGTATGTACTAATATGAAGGAGGAGCCATATATTTCTTTATTAACCAGTATTTCCTAATGACAAAATAAGTATGCTATGAGGTAATTTTAAGACTATTCTAAAGAGTATATACATCATCATTACATTTTTCCAGTGGCTTTATTTGCATGTATTTAGGTATGTTTAAGACTATCTTTTTAGTCTTCATTGAAAGGTCATTTCTTGGTTAAAAGTAATAGCACATCAGTTAATGATTCTGTACTTAAGCTAATTATATTGATGACCAGAAGCAGCCCTTTTGTGGTTTTCTATGCACTTGCAGACTTCCCCAGCTTGTGTCTGTGCAGTGAATTGGGTGTGAACTCAAGCTCAAAGTCAGTCCCTGGTATGAAGCATTGCTTAACAAAAACATCTGTCCATGCAATTCAGTGGGAAGCCAATAAAAGATGACATAGAAATGAAGAAAGCTGCAGAAAAAGTGCCTGAAAAATGGTTTAAGGAAAGGATGCAAATGGGCATTTTTGCTCTTAGTGTTAGTTTTAGAATTGTAAGCAGATAAGTCATGTCTTGGAAATAAATTGCTATTGCTTAGTTAAACAAGATTTAGGTTCTTGAGGTTATCTGGCAAACACACACAGTCATATCAAATAGCTCATTAATTCTATCATTTTCCCCTTCTCACTGCATCATGCCCAGTTACTATTCAGTAGTTCCCTTCTACCACCAACCAAAAGGATTCCCTGAAATTTTTGAAGTGTGGATTGTTTTTTACTTGTGCAACCTATTTGTTTCCTTGTTATAATAAGGCCATTATATTATATTGGCTATATTTAGACCAATAAAAATACACTTACCTTCTGCTTTGCCAGTGTTGATGGAACACTTTTTCTTACAGCCAATATTGGAGTGAACCTGCTTCCTATCAGTTACTTTATTTATTACATTTCAAAAATATTCGATCACTACTTTCAAGTATTTTTCCCTTGTTTTATCTAATCCCATTCTTGGGTCTAGTTTAATGACATCCTTCCAGCATAGGCTATAAAGGGACTGGTAGGTGTCACTCATACACCAGGGAATCTTATTGTAACCACCCCCTTTGGGCTGCTTGCTCAACACTCCACTGAGATTTTCAAGGGTAAAGATAAAACCAGTCCTAAACTATTGTTTGTGTTTTCATGCAGTACACCAACCCAACAAAACATTAGGAACATGCTCTTCAAAGGTCTGTTCTGAGGAAAGGGTTGAGGGGCTATGATTTAAGTGATTAAAAGAGCAGTGAAATGTTTCTACCAGCTGCTCTCTTTTGGTTAACCTCATTTCAGCACTTGGTTAAAATATGGTTATCCTGTCCACATGAAAAGAGATTACTTTTCACGTGCTGGTTTATAATACTGTAGTTTCAAAAGTACTTTAGGTAGTTTCAGAAAAGTATTAACTTTTCAGTCAGAGGGATGTCCTGACTTCAGTATGGACAAGCAGAAATCATACTCTTTTCAGGTACATAAAGTCAGACCAATTTGCTATACCTTTATTTATCAGCCTTTATTTATCAGCCTTTTCATTTTCAGCTTCTTCTAGCAGCAGTTAAGATGGAGGACAACAACAAAAAAAAACAAACTTTTTTTTTTACCTTTTTTTTTTTTTCAGTGACACATTTAATCTCATCTGAAGACCCTGAAGGACAACAATCGTTGCAGGACACTGCTAAATTTTAAACTGAATGTTCAGTATTAAAAAAATGATCTGACTATAATTGCTCTTTGTTTCTTGTCTAGAAAAGAGTCATTTTTTCCCTCCTCTCTTAACAGGTGGCTGTTGATGAGCGCATCAAGCAACTGCATGAAGCTCACAGGGATTTTGGCCCTACTTCCCAGCATTTTCTTACCAGTGAGTGATTTCTCATTTCCTACTCTTCTTGTGCAGTTTGCATACACATTTAATTGATAATTTTGTAGCCATGTGCTTGTTGTTGTTGCTATGAGTTTCTATTTTAGACTGTACTACAATTTTTTTTCTTTTCTTTTTTTTTCCCCTGGGTGCAGAGAAGTGTTAAATAAGTCCATATTGTCCAAGTCAGGGTAAAAGGAAAACACATGCCATTATCAAGTCTCTTTGCCCCCATATCTATATGTGCAAGGCTCATCTTCATTGTTTGGGGGTTCCCTTTAGGACTAGCAAATAAAAATTATGTTAGAAAGAGTTTCTGATGATTTTAATCCAGAAAGGATTATAACCCTCAAAAAACCCCATAACAACACAAATTTGGTTTATCTGTTTAAAGAACTGTTCAGCTTCAAAAAGGGGCAAAATAAGACCTGCAAGGAAAATATTTTATAGGATTTGATCACTTAGCAGAGCAGTGAGATCAGAACTTGGGTGGGAAAGTTGGCAGAAGAATGGCTGCTAAGTAAACTTTTTACAACTCTGCATAAAACATAATTGCCAGCAAAATTCCCACTTCACCTCCACAAGCATTCTTTTATCAAGGATGTTTTGAAGTACACTGAAAGACAACTTGAAACACCTTCAAAGCTCCAAGGCAAAGTGAAGCTTCTTAAAGGCCATGTCTTTTCCATTGTTCTTCAATTAAGGAAAGTAAACAGTAAAGCTTTATTTAAGAGATTATATCAGCAGAACAGAACACAGTCACAGGATAATGGTCTCCTACATGCAGAGGGACAAGCTATCCAGACATCGGAAATAGATGTTGCTATTATTGCACAGCTACGTTCACTGTGGGCTAGAGGACAAACTTTTCTTCTGCTGATACTGCATTGTAATTTTAATAGCTTAACCATTTCCCCACTGAAGATCTCAATGGGAAACTGAAAAATCTCAGCAGATGACCTCCAAAATCTAAACCAGCGTCAAAGTTGTGCCATATAAGACTAACGCAGGCTGATTCAACCCTGAACATTTTTTTGTCAAATGATGATCCTGTGAAGAAATAAGCCCTATTTTCATTATTTCTGTTTCAAACCCATTTTTCTTTAACTCTTGATCTCTGAGAACACTTTATCTGCTCAATATATAACTGCAAATCAGACTTGTCAAGACTGAGCATGCAAGAGTTATGAAGATGTGACCAGAACAAATATTTAAGCAGATACCTGTTTTTTCTTGTGACTCATGGTGTATTCTTGGTGAAAGAATAAATTTGTAGGGTAACTTAAGCCAACTAGGAAGAGACTAGAGTGACTTGCACTGCATTTGATAATGCATACTGTTGGGTGCAGTCAGACAATGGTTTATGTCCTAGGCCCATTCTATCTTATTATTGGTAAACTAGTTTGATGATCTAAAAGATGATCAGTGTTATGACAGTCACCTTTTTTAGCCCACCCACGACCAGTGAGACATTATTCTTCCGTGTAGCTAATTAGAGCCAGCAAAGTGTGGACATAATTTTGGACACTTGATGCCATTTGAGTATCACCACAGGAAAAGGACCCAGGTGAAAATGTGTTGACTTTGGAAACAGTCAAATCACTTAGAAAAATGGGCATTTGTATTTGCTTATTTGTTCTCTCTCTCTTAGTTCTGTGTACAAATAAATAATCTTACACATGCATTCAAATGTCAGGTATTTGAAGCTCTGAAAACATCTGCAGTCTCCTTCCCAAGTCTAAAAGTTGGGTCACTGAAAACTGCCAGTACACACATCAGTCCCATCTTTCATAAGCACCAAATTCCAAAAACATCCACTCTCATGTATTAGCACTCTGTCTGGGGAAAATACTATGCTTTGACATGCTTTTTATGTGATATATATTGTATACATATGTATATTTATGTATATACTACCTCTGCTGCCTGCCTGCACAGATGGAAGCACATCCATGGGAGAGAGAGCGCTGCACGAGAGAGTGCCACAGTCTTTGCCATCCAGCTCTTGTGTTTTTTCTGCAGCTGTACTTTTGGGGGTGAACAAGTCAGACATAAAGGTTGCCAGACAGAATCAGGCAGGTCAAGTGAAGGTGAATTTAATTGCTTATAAATTAAGTTTCAGTATGTGGCTGACGGAGTCCAGGTTGATCAGTCTGTGGCAACAGCAGCGAAAAGATAAAGCAATTTTTATGGTTTTATTTTATTAGCTCAAACACACAGAGTATTTTTATCTAAGGAGCTGATACACATAAGATCAATGCAAAGTATAATCAGTAAGGAAAATAAGCAATCCATTGGCTGTTGCATATCTAGTTTATATGCCAGTAATAATCAGTTCATCCTCCCTAACTGAGCATCAAATTTCCCTCTTCCATACATGCCTGCTCATCTTAAAATACAAGTAATAATATCTGTTTATATTCTTATATGAAAAATTATCCATTTATAGTTGATATACCTTTAAGTAGTTCTGCAAAAGGGTGGTACTGCAGTCAAGGTCACATAAAATCAGTGACTGAATTTAATTTCTCTCCTATCTGAAAGAAATAAATATGATCTGCTAATCATGGTAACTTTTTCACTTGTTTTTTATCATTTTATACATAGAAATTATAGCATCGTCTCTCTTTTTCTGCTTGGTTGAAACTAAAGCTGCATGGGGCTGTTGAAATCTAGCACAAAAATAATGGGGGAGTGATGCAGGGACCTCATATTTGTCATGCCTTGTGAGGCAAGGAATCAAGTGGTAGTCCCTGTTTCTAAGCACTTGCAGCCTGTTCTAAAGGCTATTCATAGAGCTATTTCTGAAAGAGATTGGAAAGAAGGTGTGAGCTAGAGAGATAAGGAGTGTAAAAGGAAAAAAAAGTATTCTTACTTGTGGCATTTTTAAATTAGAGACAGTTTTTCTCCATTGTCTTTTCATGCAGTTCAACACTCTTTTTCCACTCTCCCATCTTTTAAATGACCAGGTGCCAGTGTTTATCAATGCTGTGGCACGGGATAATTCAGATGTCTCCTGGTTGTAAGTTAAAGAGATAGAGGCAAAGGAATGGGATCCACTTGTCTCTCTCCATCAAGGCTTCCATCGGCCTCAAGTACAAAAGACTCTCATCAAAACTAGCCCTTACTTTTCATGAACCTGCCTCTCTCCAGGCCTTCTACATTTTTAATGGTCTCTCTCACCTCACTCCTTGAACTTCTGACCTTCATGTGTCCCTAAACTCTTTTTGCTCTGCCAGTGTCCACAGAGACAGTCCCAGCTCCAGCTCAGTTCATTCCTTGCCAAGGACACAGAGCATTCACAACAATAGTTAAGATATGTCTGATAAATGTATTACATGGGCAAGGCTTTATATCATGGAATGAGTTTATTGGTTTTGAAGGACTTGCTGTTTAATTAGAATTCTCTAAATCAGGGTACAAAATCACAGCAAAAATAAGATATTTCTATTAAAGAGAAACTTGTAAATATTTAGTGAAGTATATTAAAAGAAAAAAATGTGATCCTTTCATGGATGATGATGCTTCATTTTGGAATTATATACAGTAACTGAGGTGTGAAAAAGAGTATCTGCAAATTTTAAACATAATGCCAGCTCCAAAGTCTTCAGTGACTCCTCTGGAATAATTTTACTGTTTTGACTTCACCTTTATTTTTCTCTGTGATTCTGCCTCTTACAAAAAATGTGATTCATTGTCTCTTGTTGGAAGACCCACCTATTTATGTCACAATAGTCATTACTTTTTTTTGAGATGCAATAAGTGAGAGGTAGCATTGATGTCAGATTGTTTCTAATATCATTTGCAGTGCTATTCAGCAATCACTCATACATTTTAATGGCATAGTTAATTCATGTGCCTTGCTGGTGATTGCTGAAAAATAGAAGGTGTTACATCTTTTAAAACCATGAGCAAACCTTGTAATTTACTGTCCAGCCCCAGTATGAGCCATCTTTTAGTAAGTATAGCATGTCAGTGAAGTGACTGCATGAAACAGTGCTCACGGTATAACTGGGAATTAAGAGTATGACTGGAAGATTCCAGTGGTTTCCAAACTCAGACAACATGGACTTTTGGCAACATGAAAAACCTGGGAATACAAGGAACAGAAAGAACGTTTACATTTGCAAGGCTAAAAGGCTGATACACCCATAGCCAAAATGTTGTGATTCATATTTCCCAGTCTGTGAGCTTTTGCTGCCTGCATACGTCAGTACCAGACTGTTAAATACTCATACCCAAATATGTGCTAGGACCTGGAAATACCTAACAGGAGACACCTCACTGTGCCTTTTAGAGCAGCCCTTAATTCAACACAAGATGAGGCAGCCTTAGCAGCTTTCATTCAGAAACAGAAAGATGATGAATGCTGGGGCCACCAGACTATTGTAAATGAGCGCATCTCCTGCATTTTATATCAGATAGCTGTTGCTTAAAAATAAAAAATACAGTCACAGGATTGGGCTGTGTAACCTAGGTCTCTCCTTCTCAAGATAAGCTCAGAGCTGTTCAGGTTCTTTTTTCTTCTTGTTTCTGTGCCTTTGTGTTCTCCTTCAGTTATTTAGGCCACTCTCCTGAGAAACAGGAGATGTGGCTCTGAATTCCTTCAAACTGGGAGAGAAGTCAAGTGCTCACTTCTCCCACCTTCTGTGTGAGTGCTCAGATTATTATGCAAAGCAAAGACAAGGGAAGCTCTTTCTTGCACAGGCAGATGTCTTTAAAAGGGCAAGTCCTGCTAATTGAGACATCCAGGACTAAAAATGAGAGGGCTCTATGACTCTTAGGACATTTTACCCATCCATCTGATAGGCTATTTTGCAGTGCAAGCAACTGTATCTTTCTCTCTTATTTCTCATGCATACATTATGTCATATTGTCTTTCAGATATTCTTCTGACAAACATTGAAAACCATGTCCATTCATCCATGTCTGTTGGAAAAATGGTTTAATATTTTTAGTTACCGCAGGAAATGTTTTGAATTGAAAATATCATCTGGTAGTAGAATAAAGATAGAGGATAAGTGGGCACAAACAAATCAGCCTAACTCTGAGAACTCCCTGAAAGCGAAGGGATTTAATTATTGTATTTAGATTTATTTATAAAAAATATTCATCTATTATATGCGTTTCAATATGGTCATATTAGCTAGAGGAGCCTGACTGCTAGAAAACTGTTTTTCTACCTCAGTATAAGCATCAAGGAACTATATGTGTTTCTAAAAAAGGAACAATCAGCAAAGTACCAACAAAATCAAATACACGTCACAGGTCTTGCCATTGTGATTATCATGGTGAATTTCTAAGAGCACTGGGCACCAATTCAACCTCAAGATTTGTGTGATGGGTACATCAGGTTTAAAGTCAGGACAAAATGCCTTCAGTCCATTTCTCCCTTGTTCAGAATATCATGGCTGTAGCTACAGCTTTTGATAGTGCTTGCCTTGGCCTGACTGCTAAAGACCTTTAAGGGTAGTAAAGCATTGGTCTATTTTGAGAAATTATCTTTATGCTTACTTTTGGAATAAAGTTAGGAGAATTGATTTTACAATGAGCTTTCATTTTTTCATTGTGCGTTATTCTCAGCCAAACCACAAAAAATCTCTCTATAAATCTTAATAAATTATTTGATTTGCAATTAAAAAGTATTTATTGAATTCAAGTTTTATATTTATATTTTTCTCTTTTCGGCTCTTTTGTGCTAAGTTATCCTATCTATATAATACATCGAGATACAAATTTCTGAAAAAAATTGTGAAGTCAGTTTTCAAATATGATATTCTCCCCCTCTCTTCACTGTGAAGCAAGAAATTTTCCCTTGTAGTTAATATTTTGTGGTTTGGGGGAAAAAAGGGGTTCCAATAAAAAATATTTTAGAATGGTGTTGAAAATAATCCAAATAATAATTCTAACTGTCTCTCTTGTGCTCTTGGGTTGAGTATGCCATCTATTTAAAAATGCTGTATAATATTTATTTTAAAGAAGAGAGGGATTTTTTGAAGGGAGTGAGTAGGAGATATGCTATCTTATTTTTTATAGCAGCCTAATTAATTTCTGTAATTTGTCCTTGGCTGGCAGAATATCCCATATACTGCAATGCTTCATAATTTACAAGTAATTATATACTATTTTTTGCTCTTAATAAGATTCAAAAGATGCCTGTTTATTGTCTACTATACTTTTGTCCACTCTCTTGAATTAGTATTAGTATTGCTAACACTGATTCTTCCCCCCAAAATTTCATAATCTTCTTGAAGTTATGTTGGATCTGTGAATCCAAATGAAAACTGCTTAGTTTTTTCACCCTGCCAAGTTTAACTCAGACGAATTTGACAACATTCCCATGTTGTCATGGGTTGTATGTTGTGTTCAGTTGAGGACATTCCTTTGTCCTCAAGCTCCACAACTAAGATACAACAGGCATATTCTATATGTGTATGTAATATCTGTTTTGCTATGTAAGAAGTGGAATATTTACCAAAGATATATTTTTCTATTTATCTAATTTAATTTGCCAGAAATCACCACCAAGTTTTAGAGACTTCATTTTTAAGAGCATAAGAGTGCAACAGCAGTTAGCAATGTGGAGTGCCTCTACCTTGGGGTATGTGGGCCATTATGCACTCTATCTGTATTTCTTTGCTCTATTTCATTCAGTATTCTGCTAATAAATTACTAGATTCTTGTATTTTTGCCATTTTACAGTCGTGTGACATTTAAGAAAATGAGCATTAGATAGATTTTCTATTTCACAATACAAAGTGGCATTTGGAAACTTCTGGAAACACTGTTCATGATTAAAGGTGTGCATTATTTAGGTCTTACTGTATAATGTTGACCCTAAGGTGCAGACAATAAATCTGAAGTTGGCCATAAAGATTCCAGCAGAAAACGCAGGATGGAAAAGCCTCTTTTAACTCTTCTAAAATGACTGTCATAATTGGCTCTGATCACAGGTTGAACTTTTTAATGACTAGAAATCTCTTAGAGATTTTTAGTCATTAAAGGTGGCTTCTGCTCTGGTTAGGCATACTCTAAAAGTGGTATTTTTGATAAACTACATGTGTGCTACAGCGACAGGTGCTGATGGCGTTCCAAGGAAGCAGTGAGGGTTTGCTTGGGCTTAAGGGGCAGAATCCAAGCTGAGATGGGACTCTCTATTTCCAAAATGCCCACGACTCCATCCCCATGTGCAGCTGGGGCTTGGAGCAGAATAGACCCCAGGTTGTGTAGACCTTATGAAAGGCAAGTTTTGATTGATGTTTCTGCCTTGTAGCGTCTCAGTTGAGTGGTTGATGTATTCTGACATCAGTTTCTCAACTACATCATGCAACATTAGACCTCAGTGCTACACAACATGGTCTGATTGCTCATCAGTCTTCCCTAGAACAAGAAAAATTCACATAATTTAGAAATCAATCTAAATCTTTTGTGAAAAGACCTATCTTTTACAGGTATATAGTGACATTTGTTGCAAAGGATCTCAAAGAGCTTGCAGGTTATGCAGACACTTCTATTGTGTCACTGTCATGCAGATACAAATTTTGGAGGTGGCATCCTGCCAGCCTGCATCATGCACTGATTATGTTGGGGAAATATTGCTTTAGTATGTTCTCTGAGGAGGAAAAGCATGACCTTATAGTCTCTGGAGAGCAGTATTTTCTCATTTATAACAGTGTCATCTGAAAATAATCAAAATGCAGTACTCAGTGAATCTTCTTTGAGAAGTTAAGGTAGCTTACACAGACAGGAAATTCTGCATCAGTCTTTTCTTGATGCAAAGATTATCTCATTTTTTTCTCCCTGCCCGCCTTTATCTGAAGTCACCAAATCCATACATTGCTGCAGTGAAAATAATTGGCATCAAAACAAACTTTATGTGAATAAATAAACAGTTTCTTAACTCTATGTTTGTATTAAGGTATTAATGATGATAATGCTAGGTAGGACAGTGTAAGTCACACAGGTCATGCAGGTAGAATTTCCAGGCTGAGTCAGAGAACTATGATCATTAAAATGTGAAATGTGAACATAATTCAGCACCTTGCTGAGTTACAGACACTATGGCTTCCAAACAAGATAATGAGAATGTAGAAATGAGCTCACTTTTAACTACCATGATGCTGAAAGGAACATAAAATAAATATAATAAATTTCTAACAAAGTGAGAAAAAAAGAATTGACAGGATCTGTGTAACAGTGTATGGGTACTACACAATGCTTCTTTGTGATTTCTGTCCAAAACTCCTTAGTGAAAATTAAGTCAAAAGTTTTTTCTTTTTTTTTATTTAGAACTGAAAAATTACACTCATATGATGACTAAAAGTCTGTGCTGACTATTTAAATAAGGAGCACTGAGAGTAACATGTAAATGTGGACATACTGAATTTACTCTTTCAATAGCTGAAGGAGAAATAGTTTACCATTGGTAAACATACATGTATTTTTCATTATGTTTGCAGTGCTAAAATGAAATATTTATAAGATTATTTTTTGTAGTATCAACTACTATCATCCTATTTAATATTTCATTCAGATCCCTGCACAGATTAAAACAGTACTGAAGTTCAGAGAGCAAGCATGCCACCATTTCATTATGCATTTTGCCAACAAATAAAAATGTCAGCTTACCATCAAGGACTGTGTTCACAGGCAAAACAAGTCTCAGCTCTTAGAACACCTACAGAAAGAAAGAAAACTCAAAAATTAGGTAACCATTAAAATGTATGTCAATGCAAATAAAGTGTAGGAAAATTTAAATTAACTCTTGAAATGCCCTGTATTTTGTTGTGGTATTTCATTTCAGTCACAACGGCATTGAAAGTAGCTGGGTGTATGGTAATGAGTCCTTACACTGTGCAAGCTCAAGCAATAAAACACTTTGGAATTACTCTCAGCAAACAGGAAATGTCTGCTTCTTGAGTGCTGTAGCACACAGGGATACTAGAGCATATATATATTAAAAAAGTCTCTGCTAGCAAGACTTTTAGGTGGACTTAACCTTTTACCTGCACTAGCTTTGTAATGGATGGTAAACCTGTATTGATAACCAAAGATAAGAAAGAGCTGGTCTCAGCTTCTGGGCTTCTGCCAAAAATTAAATGATTGTTCTCCATGTATAGCTGTAAAAAGTACTGCACATTTTGTCAACTCAAATTTATGCAAGGTTAGAATCATCCAGGAAACCAGAAGTGTATTATAGACAGCTTCACAGCAACCTCTTGAAGGAATACTAAATCCAATTATGCAGAACATCACAGAATTGTTTGTTATTCCTATAGCACTTAGCTCTCATGAAAGCAAAAGTATTTGTTGCTCTTCTAACGGATCAAGAATACTATCATATGTAAGATTTTGTGATAATAAGTCGTGACTGCAAAGCTCTTACCCAGATTAATTCAGAAGCAAAAGAAGAAACACATCTTCTGAAAAATACATAGCAATCTATTCTGTCCTTTAGCTATTGAATTAAAAACAAATCTTAAAGTGAAACAACTGCAACTTGGCAGTATTCCCACTGGGAATATTAATGACTGCTTGGGAGAGAAATATGTAACAAGGTCAATTTTTACTTAATACTGAAGGGTATTTTGTTTTCAAAAATGATAAGAGTGTAATCTGATTCGAATTATTCCTCAGACAATGCCAATTGCCATGGGTAAGAACCCTTACAATTGCCACTGAGGAAGCATTTTAAAACTGGTTGATGGACCACATATTAGCACACATTAGGCTAGCATTACTGAATGAGAGCATGTAAAGAAATCACTCAGTAACGGATAGTGTAAAATGAAATAGTGAACTTCCTCTAACTCCTTGGCTTTTATTTCCTACTGCCATCTAGAATGGAGAATAGTGGACTAGTCATCAAAATTATATTTACACCAGTTTGTTTTCTTACAAGTAGAAAGAATATTTAAGAATCATGTTTAAGAATTTTGTGAACCTGAAAATAAGGTTAAAAATTATTTCAAAATTTTCAACCTCAAAACATTACATACATCTATTTTTGATACTTTTTGCATTTCTACAAATCACATAGCAGATTGTATCTTTACATCCTTTGAGGCTGTAGCAGAGCACAGAAACTGAGCAGCTGCAGTCCATGATATCAGGAAGAGCAGCTCAATGGACAGCAGCCTTGGCCCTCACAGATCCTCAGCCATGCAGTCTGTGAACAGAACCAAAGGGCAGGGCCTGGTCCACAAACGAGTATTTGATCCTATATAAATCAGTATTTGTATTTGAAATTGAGTATGGTTTTGTGCTCCTGTGTGTGTGGGCCGTGCTACAGACTCCAATGGCAGTGCAGTGTGCTAGTTTTCCAAGAGATCTAACACTGAAATTAAAATTCTGGGTTTTGCACATTTTGAGAGTTACTAACTCTCATTTTTCATACCTTTGAAATTTACTTTTCTTCATTTAAGAACATGAATCTGTGTAAATGTAAGTAATAAGAAAGCAATGACAGCTTAGCTACAAATGGCTGACTGGGGCTTGAAGACAACACCAGAATGTGCAGAGATGCTAAGGTAGAATTTTCAGAAGTCCTTGGCCACCAGCAGTCTGAAACAGGATTATCATATTTATGGAAAGAGACTTTTCAAGAGGGTATGTAGTGATAGGACAAGGGGAAACAGCCTTAAGATGAAGGAGGATAGGTTGGGATTGGGAGTTAGGAAGGAATTCTTTACTGCAAGAGTGGCTGGAAGGTTGTCCAGAGGTTGTGGATTCCCCACTCCTGGAGGTGTTCAAGATCAGGCTGGATGGGGCTCTGATTAATCTGGTCTAACAGGAGGTTCCCTGCCCTTGGTGGGCAAATTGAAACTAGATGATCTTTAAGGTCCCTTCCAACCCTAAGCATTCTATTATTCTCTTTCTTCCAAATATATTCCTTCCTTTCCCTAGCTTCTTAGCATTGTCCAAAATTTATATGAAATTCATTCACCCTCTCCCCAGGCTGTATTCTGTTCCCACCAGCTCTTCCTTCTTCTCTTCAGACCATCTATAATGGCACCAGTTTCTCCCATGGCTTATTTGTATCACCTCTGTGGCGTCCCTAGTTTCCCTCCAGCCCTTCTTCACAATTCATGTGCAGAAGTAGTGAGATTTCCCTATACAGCCATTTTAGTAGCACAACTCCTCTCTCTCCTCAAACTCTTATTTCCACATACTCCAATATGTGGGCAAGAGAGAGAAACTACACTTCATTCTACAGGCTGACTTCTGTGAATGTGGTACAAAATAGATGAAATATGTATATCGGTAGTTATTATTTGTGTGGATTGTGATTTGTTGATTTTGATAAAGCAACTTGCGAGTGGCGTTTTTAAAGTATCTTTTTTGAGTATGAGTGGGAAAGAAAATAGAGCCAAATGGTCAAGAAGCTAATTCCTAGTTGTCCTGGTAACAATTGCTTTCCTTTGTGAACAGTAGGGGTCACTAAAAAGAAGGGTTATACTGGGTGAAGCAAACAGGCTTTTTTTTTCTCCATTAGATCACTTTTCATAGTTTTCTGTTCTAATCATTATATTAAAGAAAGAAAATTCTTGGTTCTACTTTGTTTGACAGATAAAAAATTCCTAATAAAAAATTATTTCCCTGATTATGGTCTAAACTATAAGTTATCTCTACTTCTAATAAAAAATATTTCTTTTTGTCAAATGAATTTTATAAAAACCTCTTTTACACAATATTTTCCTTGTGTTGTAAGCTGATGTTGACATATAACACCATGATAGCCAAGAGTAAGCAAAGTTATTTCCTCTCTATTTGTTGTGATCATACTGTCATTTTGTCCATTATTTGCAGTTATTGGAAGGCAGTAAGACACAATTAGTAATGTGGACAAATAAAAATAAAAGCATCCACCATTTAGAACAAGTCAGCAAGAGAATGACAAACAAAATACTGAGATGGTCTCTCAGCGTAATTTCACTCAACATAAATGTAAACAAGTGAACAATTCTGTTCTTAGAAGGATGGGAAGCGAAGAAAACCCAGTCAAACACCTCAGCAGGAGGAATCCTATAAAAGAGCATGCCAGAAGATATGCTGCTTGCTCTGCTCTGTACCTGTTCTGTAAGCTTAGCTTTCAAGGAGTTTTTGTATTTATCTTTGCAGCTGAATGAGTTCAATTTCTCTCAGATTAGGACAGAAGTTTCAGAACAGCAGGTTAATCCTTCCTGCCTTCACGGGCAACTGAGCAAACAGACCTGTATCAACGTGGCCCAGTGTAAAACTGTAATTCCAGAGATTAACATTGTCTTGCCTGTTTGACCTCCACGCTTCTCTTCTAGGTATCTTTGTATGGATGGATGTATGTGTGCAGTTATTTATTTATTCGTTTGTTTGTTTGTTGTTAACAGCTTCTGTCCAAGGCCCCTGGGAGAGGGCAATCTCACCAAACAAAGTGCCGTATTATATCAAGTGAGTATAAATAGTAATTCATTCCAGCTGTTTACATTTCTTATTTAAGAAGAGAAAGTAATTTTCTTAAATGATTGTGAATTGCTTCTCTAGTGTCTAAATGGGAAGGACAAAGAACCTGCAATATATTTCACAGAAGTTTGCTAGTTATCTAAAAACACAGTAGGATGCACTGATTTGTAAGTTGTTTGGCTTTATGTTACTATAAATCACATGCAAATGAAATAAAGCTTTGAGGTACCTGGATTATAGTTTAAATTGTGCCATTGCCCTTTGTATGTATGTGTGGCAGGTTTTGCAAACCCAAAACAAACCCCAACATTCTGCATTGCAGTGGTAAATGTGATACACGGGGGGGGTAACCCTATGATTTTAAATGGTTTATAGTAATTTAGTTAAATAATAATTTTGATAATTTATAATGGTTTTAAGTACACATAATACTATGAATTCCTTTAGGGACAGTACTTGGAAAAGTGCATAGCTGAGGAATACAAGGGGCAATTAGTCCCTAAAGCCTGATTTTTTCATGTTTAGTTCCCAAATTAAGCTAGTTTGCTTTAAGAGATATGTCTGCTCAACAAATGAGAACAACATTTTTAAAAAATCACAATTTGGAGATACCTGTTTCTCATGCCCTAAACAGAGCAACCACACAACAACAACAAAAAGATGATTTAATACATTTTTTTCTTCTCTTTTGAGTTCTTTACCTGTAACATATGCTTTGAACTACTTATCCTACTTCTGAAGGAAACAGGTGATGCAATGCCAGCTATAAACACTGTAGTGCAAGTAACAAAGACATGGGTATTGTTTAATACAATGGTTCCTCTTTATACTCCCTAAACACTTTCCAAGCTCAGCTAGTGTCTCTGAAGCCATTTGCTTACAGAGGACTCTTGCCGTGGCACTTCAGCTGGAACTTTCACAACAGGGTGAACTTCTACAGCAGCCTCAGAACAAGTATTTGAGTTATGCACGAAGGAAACTCTGTGGTGCAGTTCAGAGGTTCAGTTATACCTGGCTAAGCTGGTTTACTGTTGCATTAATCTTGTAAGTTTTCTGATGTTTGCATTTGGCTGTGAATAATGAAACAGTCACAAAGAAACTGGAAAGCTCTGCCAAGAAGGAGGGGCAGTCTACAAGAGACAGGCTGGAAAGCAAGTCAATGCTCTGGCATGTAAGACTCAGTTTATGGCACTGACCTGAAGGCAAAGATCCTCCTTTTCTCTTTCACATGGCATGACTTGCCATTATGGGGAGGAGAGCTTGGCAATTCCTAAAGCACAAAATGCACTTCATGCTGTGCTTGGCACCTCTGTCTGTGCCACTCACATCCAGCAGCCAGGGGTAACTGGCTGAAATGGTCTGTGCTGGTCTTGCTTATTCCTTCCTACCTTTTAGTCTTCTGTTCTAGGCCATTTACAAATTAAAAGGAATATGTTTATTTTGTTCACTTTGAAAACCATTTTAATAGCCATAAACAATTGTAGCATTATGCCCTGAATCCTGATTCAGGATCCTGCCAACTACACTGGTTTGTCACAAATGAGTGATTCAGATCACTTGAAGAATCACTGTCAGAGGTATTAACAAGAGTGGGTTTAACATGAATTTATAAAAATGCATCTTAATAAAGTTCAATGGCAAGGTTCACTCTATATAGTTACTACATTATACAAAGGAAAACCAAGTTCAAATCTGTTTCAAATTATTTACACATTGACCAAAAGCCAAAGGCTGTTAGACCCTTCCAGTGGGTCATGAGTTTCAGAGCAGACCTCTTTGCATGTAAAGTCCTGATGGAGCTTAGCTGTAGCTAGGTCCAGACTTAGACTTGGACAATGGCATATGTCTAAAGGAATTAACTACATGGATTTCATTAACATTTATTTGGCATGCTACCAGCCACTTACCAAGGATCCATAAGAAAGGGTTTTCTCTGCCTTGGGTAAGGAAGGATTTCTTAGTCTCTTGTAAAGAATCTCAGTCCTTGAAAGGATTCCCAGCCCCAGGGGAGAGTCACTGCTGTGCAGTCCAGTTCTAGTTTAGAGAATTCAAATTGGTCTCATCCAAATGGTTGTTTGTAGAAAGGTCTCTGCCTCAAGGAATAACCTTGAGAGCTATCCCAGGGCAAGGGGAGGTCACTGCCATCCAGCCACAGTGCCCAGCAGGGAGAGCTCAGAGGTGGCTCCCTGAGGCTGTCAAAGCTATGGGATAAAGTGGTTGGCTTGCAGTCACATTTAATACAGGAGGAAGGGTATGTGTGAACCTCCCTGTACCAACAGCCTGCTTTGTTCTTTGATAAAAGACCCTTGGAAAAGCCTCCTGCTATTCATGCATTGCTCTCACAATCCGTGTTCCAAGCTCGTGTGCATCGACGCTCTCTGGGTCACTCTGCCCCTCTGGGAGTTTCTACAAGAGTTCTTGGCCTGGATACAACTCAGTCTTTACTTGCTTTGAAGCCTGTACCAAATTACTGATAGTTTGGTTAAGGGGTCAAGTACATCTGTCATACATTACTCATTTAATTAAAATTTTAATTTAGCCACATCTTTTATAGAAAAACTTGCTGTCCTTGAGATGTAAAGCGAAGCAGTCAAGTTTTAATGCATTTTACTGAGCTGATATATCTATTGCCTTCTCCAGCTGTCCTCAGTCATTTTTTCTTCATTCATTCTCATCACTCATATTTCAGATTTGCAAACAACTAAATTATTTTCTGTACCTTTTTGGCTTTTAAAATAAACACATTCTTTTTTTAATCTTTGATGCATTACTTCTCTATTAGTTGTTAATTCTCCAAAAGAACTTAAAGAAGACTAAGAAGATACAGGTAGCATTCTTTTCATGTTTACATAATTTTCATTCTGTCATCAATGTAGAATATTGGTGTTAGACCTCTTCATTAGCTAGATTTGCTACACATTTTACTGGTTTTCATTTTATCTGTTTCTCCCTTGATGTTTAACTGCTTTATCTCATCACTTTCCCATTTGTGATGATACTGCACTCAATAATCCCTAAATCAGCCAGTACTTCATGCTAAGTCTTCAGCACCAATGTTTATTTATGGTTAGGTATCTTCAAGACCTGTGATTTTCCTGGTTAAAATTTCATTTGTATACAGTTGATTAATCTGTAGCAACTAGTTGCTTCTAATGCTATTACTTCAATATTCCCTCTTGAGCTTATTCACACCAGTTAATTTTGGGTTTTTTGTTTCAAATTATTTGTATAAGCAACATTGCCACGGACAATATGATTATCAACAGTGTACAACCTGCTTCAGCTGTTCTGGGTGTCTGGCTTTTGGTGGTTTCTTGGCCTGGTGTCAGCCCCATGAAAATTCCCTTTCCATGGCCTTGCATCAGCTGCTGCATTTCCTTCCACCCTTTCGTGTGCTTCCCTCCTTATGGAGATGATAGGCTAGACCAGAACTTCAGCCTCACCTTTCTCTTCCCCAGCAAACTGAGGAAATCTAGTTTTTGTGTTCCAGAACAGCAGCAGTGTCCCAAGCTGCAGGTGGACACGGCTGCTGGGGCACTGAGCACTTGCTCAGACCATGAGGTGCTACTGAGTTAAAAAACCCTCTGCTTTGCCTCTGAGGTAAAACATGTAAAATTGCTTGAAAAACACATTTTATCCAACCCTTTTAATTTTGATCTTTTTTCTCCTTGACATATTCCTTGTGTCTAGTACAGAATTTACAGGTTTTATTAGATTACAAAAAGAGAGAACTGTAAAGAAATAGTTTTCAGTTTAATCAGTCCTGTTCTTTGAAGACCTTGATCCTGCTCTTACTGCAGTGCAACCTAGAAAATGGAAAAGAAGAAACAGGCACAGGCATGTCTGTACGCTTTATTAATGTTTTAGATATTCATTAAAATTTCTAAATTTAAGTTTTTAGAAGACAAAACAGACAATTACTCTACATTAGAAACCTGAAAAGCAAATGGAAAAAATGCACACCTCAAAGACTACTGAATATGCGTCAAAAGATTTTTTAAAAGTCTCAAATTATAAAAAAAGGCAGATAATAAAGGTAGGGAGGCTGGGGATTTTTACATTGTAATTCAGGTTAGATCACATTTTAGCAGAGCTCACCCCATGATGAAAGGCATCTCAGGTGTGCATGCATGCACATGCATATTCTTATCTCCCAATCAAACAGATAGAGGAGCTGCTCCAAAGCAGTGACAGGTAACAAACCCAAGTGTCTACTTTGCATTTTGCAGCACCAGAAGAAGGGTTTGGTCCTGCTGCACAACCCAATCCCTCTGCAGTGTCTGTCCTCCCAGGGCACAAGGGGAGCTCTACTCTGAACCATGTTTGCATCTCTCTCGTGTGTCTCTCATCCTCTGCTCTGCAAACTTGTCCATTATTCAGTGCTAGGAGATCTCTGTTGCCTCAGATTAAAGAGGAGGAGTGGGATTGAAGTCTGCAACATACTTTCTCTCTAAAAAATATTCAGTAGTCCTGCCATCGTGAATGTGTTGAAATCTAGTAGGTGTGACTTCTATATTTGTGCTAATCTTTGACATTATTCTTCCTCCGTGTATCTAGCTTGCCAGTTAATAGTGTCTGTCTTCTTACCCTCTTGCTGTGCCCATTCTTTTGAAGGATTTAAAATGCTTCTGCAAAAATACAGTAGTCTTTCATCTCAGTGCTTCCCACAAAGGAAACATTCCAAGTTATTTCCCAGCCAAGCTTATTTTCTTATACAGATTATAGCAGTTCACTGAACTTTGTCCTGCTGAGGACAAAGCTGGATTCTCAGGAGCACAGCTTTGACTCCTTGAGAAGATCCATGTGAGCCTCTGTCTATAAATTAGCTATGCAGTGAGCTAACTCCAAGGACAAGGCATCTCCACTTGCTCACTCTCTTCCACACTGTAGTTTCCTATGAGAATATTTGATTTGCATTTGATATACCAGCTTGTGACATATATTTTTGCTAGTTTTAGATCCTTCATTCTTTCCCTACTTCACACTGGAGATCTAGCAGGCCAGTTTCTATAAACATACTTCTTTGTTGTCTTAATTTTTAATCTCCCTTTCAATTGTTGTTTAACCATGCAGAATTTCAACACAGAAAAAAAAAGCTAAGACCCCTGAGTTTTCATTGTAAAAGCAAACAGATTAAAGCCATGATTCTTTTACTTTTGTTCAACTTAGAGTCTGGATAAATTAATGTATCTGAATTAAATTCTGCTAAGATAGAAAGTGAAGAGCTGCTGTTCTGAGAAAATCACTTGGGTTAATTGTTTCTTCTGCAGAATGTAGATAAGTAAAAGGCACAAAAGGAAGTAGGAAATATCTGTCAGACAGAGCAGAGAAAGACATGGAGAACCATAAATAAATAAATGTATGATTATGTATATGCAGTGAGTGAAGCTGTAAGCAAGCTATAAAAACCATGTATGTGGCTGAGAGTTAACCTATCTACCAAATACCAAAAAAAAAAAAAAAAAGGTATTATTTTGACTCCTTAAAAGTATAGTTTCTGCAATTTTTGCTGTCTTTCAATTCTGAACTCTATATAGGAAAATTGAAACTATTGTGAAGGAAAGAAAAAGTATAATACTTTTCAGTTTGCATTTATGTGATGTAAATTCTGTCTGGCATAAAAACCTAAATGATATTTCTTAGAGGTTTGTCCAAGTGCAGAGATTTTCTTTATGATTTGTAGGATTGTGAAGCCTTGGTTCCAAAACTTGTCACAAAAATTTAAACTCAGAGTGTAAATAAATGAGAAATCCCGAGCCTTTAGCTACCTTTGTAATGAAAGCAGAGGTTATAAACAGATGTGTTCCTGCTGCCTGAGCGAGAGCACCCAAGGAAGACATCGTGGGTCTGCTCCTCGTTACCATCTGTCAGCAGGGAGTTACTGCCCTCACATCAGAAGCAGCTGAAGGGGATTTAATTTGTTTTTAAATTAATTATAAGTACTCAGCAGCGATTTTAGCACATCCTGGCTGGTGTAGGGGCTGAGGGCAGGGCTGCAGCCTCTGGTTTGGGGCAGTGAGTGAGGGAAACCATGTGCTTTCCTTCCCTAAACATAGTGCCTGTTGTGGAGGCTGGAGAGCAGCTCCCTTGGGTGCCTACACAACCCCTGCTCCTCTCGATGGGACACTCTCACAGTTAAGTGGAGAGTAAAGCTCTTAAGCTTTGTTTTCAAATTAATTCAGTGCAAATGTTCATGAAGAGTATATAGTGTTAAGCATTACTGAGGGGTTAAGCAATGCAAGGGTAATTTTTGTGCAGGTTAAATCTTAATATGTTATGCAGGTAATGAGCTGGGTAAGAATTTTAGATGGAATCTGACTTTCCTATTTTCCTAATTAAGGGGAGCATACCAACATTTTAAATCTATTAAATCCAGCTAGTCATTGCTTTCCAGCTCTGGGACTAGGAGATTAACATATGAACTGTTTTTATAGGTGATAATATGGAAGAGTAAACTTTTGATGCTGTACAAGGAGTTCATGTATTTATAGTGTAATAGAAGATAATTACATAACCTTAAATATTTTACTTTTATTGTAGCTGAAGTTGTTACATTTATTGTAAGCTGAATGTGATTTTTGCTTGAATTTCTGCATTTCCATTCGCTTCGTTTTACTCCAGTTGTTAAATGTAGCCTGGCTAGACTTAACAACTGAAGTAAATGAATGAAAAATTACATAGCCAATATAAGCTTTACAAAGTTGAGTGACATCTATACAATATGGTCCTATTTTATAGAGTATATGCCAAATCTTCCATTAAAAAGTAGATTTTAGAGCTGCTCCTGCTAGCTAAAATGTATTGCCATCTACTCAAAGCCCATCTTTTAAACAGTGTGCTTAATAAGCAGGATTCTAAAATAAGAATTATGTTTGATTTCCACTGGAATGCTTTGAACTTGAAAAGATAAGACACATTAAGGAAAAAAATAGAAAGATTTGCCTGTCAGAATTTTCTTTTTTTTTTAAAGATCAATTACGTACTTAATTTAGATGACAGACAAAGAGGAGACAACTTCTGACAACTGTCCAATGTAATATTCAAGAAAATGGGGAACAATATCTCAGATTCCTTACATATTCGTGTTATATCAAGAAGTCTCATACTTCCTTTTTTTCCTCCAAAGACTGACAGCCTCTCCAGAGCAGCACTTGTCACATCCACTGCCTGCATTACCCTTGGTCCAGTGTCCCTTCTAATGCAGGCAGCTCCACAAATGAGACCATTTCTTCATTTCACACAAGAAAAATTTCATCTGTCTAATCAGGGACTGGGCATTAAAATGATCCCACTTCACCTACCGTGCCTTTTTTTGTCTTCTTTGTGATCTCGTCAGTCTAAAATATGGCAGGAGTGTAATTACTAATTGTGCTTTAAGAAAGGTCTCAATAGCAGTGAGACAGCAGAGGGTATGGCCAGGTGCAATTTGCATTTCCAGCTCTGTTTGCTGTGGATGCACAGCCTCGGTTGGCTGAGAAATGTTCTCACACTGGCACCTGAGGCTGTGCAACCACCCAGAGCAGGCTGAGAGTGCAAGAATCGGCCACGCCAGCTGGGCTCTCTCTGCTTCCCTAAGTGGCCTGTCTGTCAGGGCAAGGTCAGCTGTTTTCCTGGATCCTTTTTCAAAATTAATGGATGGATCCTGCTGAACTGCTCTTGAATCTATTCTTTCTCTGACCTTCTAAGACACCAGTTCTCCTGCTGACTGCAATAAGTTTGTATTTTTCAGAATATTCTCTACCTGTTGTTACAAACACTTCTTGCCATGAGAGATTTGTTTAGTCTTTACTTACTGAATCATGGATTATTGGGCCCATTTTTCTCCTTATGGGATGCTTTCCAATGATTTTTTTTTCTTCTTGTCAAGTAATAGCTGAAATCAGTTCTGTGTTGCACATCAGTCCTGTGATACCCTTATCTTTAAACCTTAAATCTTGAGAACTAGTTTGTGTTTATGCTACACTTAGCCACAGATTCTAAGGGGCACATAAAATGAATTGAGAACTGTATAAATGTCAGTAAGGTTGCAGTTAGACTTAAGGAAATATTCTAATGATTAGGTTAAGAATGACCAAATCATCTATATTTATTTTGATTATTTCTCATTTTCTGTTTTAAAAGTATAGTTTTATGAGATAAATTATGGTTTCAAATATGATCTTTAGGTTTGGCAGCCTCCTGCATGCTACTTCTTTGTTTTGAATTTCAAATATTTATTAGATAAACTTTTTATTACGAAATCTCTGGCTAGATAATTTAGGAAAAACAAACCGTGAAAAACATGCATCTCATCTCTGAATGAATTGCTTTTCTTACAAGTAATTTTTGTAACACAAGCATTCGTGGCATTGCATTTTCCATGGCAATTGAGCTCAGAAAATGAGATTATGGTACCAGACAAGCAGCACCCATTATATAATGAGCCTAGCAGGGTCACTGAGTGGTGTCTACAGCCCACAGAGTAGGAGAGTGAGTAGAGGTCAAACTTGGCTCATTATCACCTGCCCACTCTGTGTGTCAAGGTCCTCCCTCCTCTTTTTCAGCAGGACCAAAATTTGTAAGCTTAAATGCCATCTGTAGGTGTTAGTTTGGGAGCTTGAGGGGGGCACAAACTCAATACAGCAATAAATTACTGAAAATTAAGGTTGCTCTAAGTATGTGCAAAGTTGTTATGAGTTTTATTCTCCACTTGTGTACTTCACGCTTTATAATGTGAACTTATGCACTATTAGGTTAATGAGATCTAATGGTCAATTGAGTTGTAGGGTTTAATGTTAAAACTTTTATGCAGTAGGCAAAGGTTTTTAAAGAAATCTAAATATTTAAAACAATGATAATACAGTCTCATTCAGGTATTTTATATTTACCTAGATGTCTGCTAGGATAGTTTCTATTATTTCAATGTTTAAGTATTAGATATCTGGCTAGTAAACAACCCAGACTGCCTTTTGAATTTTATTGTGTGCTTGTCTCCTAGTTTTCTTTATCAAGATATTTTTTTCTGTTCACTACTGCAGAGCTAATACAGGAGTAGAGGGGCAAAGATACAATTTTCTGTGCTTCATTTTTCAACAAATTTAACTCTTTTTTTTCCTTAAAAGCTGCATTATTGGAGAAAATGTTGTAAAACATTTAATGCTTGAGGGTTATGACACCCTGCATGAAGCCTACTAAGAAAAGTTGTTAGAAATGTTACAGGCATGGAATTAAAATGTAAAGAGTAGCTAAAAAATTACTATTATTTATCATGGAATAGATAACTTCATACAAACACCTCAACTATATAAGCAACATGGAGCACTATGATAAGATTTTAATCATAACCCAAAGCTTTTCTAGTTGAGACAAGGTTGTTGTACTTGTTAATGATTAAGAGACACTTCCACAGCAGGAACTCGCTCATGGACACCTCAAGGAGATGTTTGTTTGAGGGTATACAGGCATGCAAATGTATGGACCTGCAAAGTGTGGAATAAAGAAATATGAGGAAGATAAATAAGAAAGAAATTAAATTTCAATTTAATAAAAATACTGAAATACTAAAAATACTGAAATACTAAAATATTTTTTGTTTCCAAACACTATTTTCCAATCCATTATTTGCCATCATGGAGGTTCTATTAGCAAAGGTATACACAATTTAACATTGTAAAGAATGTGACAAAAAGTGAACAGATTCTGCTGCACGCTGAAACACAGGAAAACTGCACCTTCATTAGGAAATCAGAAGCTGCAGGTGTCCTCCCAGATCAGTGATTTTTATCTACTGTTTCATCTTCAATTTAAATCTGCTTAATTGCTTTTAACTTTAGGACTCCTTCAATGGCATTGCTCTTAGATGACCTTACCTATGCACCTTTTTTGAAAACATAGGAAAAAAAGTGAAAGCAATTGCAAATGTGACTTGATGCAACAACAGCAGCTGCAGTAAACAGGATGCAGCCATAAAGACTGGATATGTCCCTAAGGAAACCAGTGTGTAATTTAGCTTCAGATATAAACATAGAGACAATAACAATATGAAACAAACTCATAGGTGAATATTCCCTCAATGAAGGGTTCACTTGAAGGTCTAAAAATGCAAATTTGATAGGAATCTTAAGGTTAAAAACTACGTTATGTGCACATATATGCATTCTGTTACTTCTGGGGCTTCCTCTGCTCAAACAGTTAAGGAACAACTTGAAAAGTGTTTAAAGTAAAATTCTCATCAGTGAGGGTTTCTTTTTTTAATCCTGCTTGCTGAGAATTCCTGGAATGTATAAATCATGTACTGCGTTTGATAAATATGATTAAACAGCTAAACTCAGAGAAGTTCTGAAGTAAAGAAGCCTACATTTATGGTAGTTTTTCTTACATCTTGATTACTGTGTTGCATGTCATTAATCTGCATTTACTTCTGTGCTTGAAAGCATCCTCTGCTTCTATTTTATCACCAGCTCCAGTCATACTGCAGTTGCCAATTTTACTGTGCAGATTTTGTTGGTAAATGAGAAGTTCCAATGTGAAATACTTTTATGTATATTAATCAGCTTTTAGCTACTGCATGATGTTCAATTACTTTTTTGCTCTGTTTTGCTGATCCTTGGCTATAAAAACAGTCATTGAATATTAAAGTTTTCTTTCATGACACAGTGTTGATATTTAATGTGTCTTCTATAAGACAATGCTAGTTCAAGTTCATTAAAAAAAATCTGAAATTTTACACAGTTAAAAACATAAAACTAAACTCTATAGCTGAACTATCATTCAGAGATATTCACCAACCAAACCTACAGGCTTTGAGTTGTTTGTTTTGGTTTTTTTTTAACATAAAATTCCATAATGGTGGTTTCAATCAATATAGAGGGCTTGCATTTATAATTTTAAATTGCTGTGTGTTTTGTAATTGCCTTTGTGAAGCACAAAAGAAAAGCTGGCTCCAAGGGACAGCCATATTCTGTACTTTCAGAGGCAACTGAAAAGCACATTAGACAGCTCTAAAGTTTGTTTGAATTCAGATTATATAATTTTCTTGAAGTAGCCCTAAACTAAAATAACACCAGGTACAAATCTGAATAATCATTAATTTCAATATGTTTGGATTTTGGTTTTTGGGAGATTCTGGGGGTTTTTGTTTGTTTATGAGGTTTTTTGTCTCTCTGCAGGTTTGGTTTGTGTTTTTGGGAAGGTTTTTGTTTGGGTTTTTTGAGAAGTTTTTCATTCTTTTTGTTTTTGTGAGCATTATTTAGAAATTAGAAAAAAAAAAAAAAAAAAAAAAAAAAGGAGGACTAAACCAATGATAAACTATATGGTCTGTTCCCAACAAAGGAAAATATATTTATCACCTGCTACCCTAATACTGCAGCAGTAGGAATTCAGAGAAAAGGGCTTGTCACAGTGAGGGAAATAGGATTGAAAAGCACTATTTGTTTGAAGGAGAAAAGTCTTGTTTGCAATGAGTTTCTCTGATGTAATAGCAAGTTACAGATGATGTACTTCACAACAAGAAATTAGCAAAGGACATCAAGTAGCTGGGTATAGAGAACAAGACTATTTGCTTGATTTCTTCAGTCCCTTATACATTAGGAGCATATCAAAATGACTTGTTCAGGATTTTAGATTTCTAGTGATGTATTTTCTTTGAAGCTTATCTGCTCCTTCTTTCCTTACATGGAAGTTTCTCTTCAAGACTGTCCTTGATAAAACAAAACAAATCTTTTCTCTAACACTGTTCAATATGCAGAACATTGCCCTCCTTCTTCTTGGAATTCGTGTCTTTTTCCAGTCCATGTTTTTTCTCCTGCCCAGTCATTTCTAGCTTCTGTTCCATTTTCTCCCTAAAACAGCTCTTAATAAGGTCACTAACAATTTCCTGCCATCCAGTTCCAAGAATTTTTTCAGCGTTCACTTTCTTCTAGGTCATTCCACCACTTTCAACAAACCATCTTGCTGCTGTCCTTTCATGCCTTCTCTTGGCTTGCAGTCAGGCTTTCCCTTGTAATAATTTACTGTTTGCTTCTTCTCTAACTTCTTTCTTATGCTCCCTTTGCAGATCCAGACCTCCCACTGGAAACTCTGCCTCCAGCCCACCACCCTCTTTATTCTACTTTCCCACCTCCCCTTTCACAGTTTTGTTTAATTTAGTTATGTTGATAACTTCTAAACTTGTTGATTACAGTTTTCTTTCCTGTTTATAGCATTTGCCATTAGATGGTTATTAAGTCCCAAGCTCAAAATAGATGTTTTCTCTCAAACACCAGTGTTTCTCTGTTGAAGTTTCTATTATTTTACACAATGTTTTGCTGCCTCTGTTGGCTATTCTGTGCACTTTATGCCTGCTTACACATTTAGTGTTGCTTGTCCTTAGGATAATTTATCTCCTTTTTCAACACCAAACAACTTTTTTCTGATTCTCTTCCTCTGAGAGATTTTTACTCGGTACTCAGTTGCTCTTATTAGCAGTAATCTAATTCAGCCTCAGCCATTATTGCCTCATTAAAAGGTGCTGTGTTCACTGTATTAACAATAGTTATAAAATGAATTGTAAGAGCTTAAAAAATTTTTATTCCACAGAATATGAAATATGTGAGAAGAACTTAGAAGTTGTTGGAGGCATTGTTACTCTTTTCATTGCCTAATTCCAGATTACAGCTTGGAGCATCTTTACTACTCAGTTACATACCACTGGGTGTTGTTTCACTGAACCTCTGCACAAAAGGCAGATACATCTTACACTCTACCCATTCATATGGATTAACAGAGGATTTTAACGAATAAAAATAGTCCTTTCTTATCCAGATGTCCAATATGTATTGAAGAAGACTAAGGTGATCTTGATCCCAAAGAAATCTCCATGACAGCAGGGTCCATTAACTTAAACCCCTTGAATTCTTTGTCCATCAGTGTTGGCAAGGGACTCTGTCAGAAATACCACTTTCTTATCTGGAGAATGAACTTTAAAAATCTAATTGTCTTGGTAATGGTGTTTAGTAACATTTTTCTGTGAGGCAGTTCTCTCAGGTTATTTCCTCTATTTCAGATTAATTCCATAAATTCTAAACCTTTGTGTATTGAGAAGCTTGATTTACAAGTGTCAGTTAATGCACATCAGTTCCATATCTGTAAATTGTTGTTTGCTTCTGGCTCCCTCTGAATTCCAGCTAGCTGCTAAGGTTTTTCCTACTGAGTAGAAGAGAGCCTTGTCCCTTCTTGTTCTGAGATTATATATCACAGGGCAAGGTCCTGCAGAAGTGTGGCTTAGCCCTGAGTCCACTGTCTCTCAAGAGCAGCTCTGCCTCACGGCTGTGCATCCCACCAGGTACACAGCTGCACTCAGCAGCAGCACAGAGCACACAGGTATTATCTGCAAAAATTACAGTCAATGGCATTTTCAACATCAAGCCCTTGTCTGAACAACCCTATATGAAGAGAGTGTGCTGGCTGAAGAAGGTCTTTGGTGGCAGTGCTGGTCAGTGGTCAGCCAGTTACCTCTGCACAAACCTAACAGCAAAACAAAAGCGAGTCCTGAGTTAGTGAATCACGGGCAGAAAAAACTTACAGTCAGACTTGGTAGACACAGCCATTCTCAGTCAAAGCTGTATTTGTTGCTGTATTTCTCCTTAGTACAATACCATGAAATTCCAGACATCTTGAGTGCAGAGCTGTATTTAAGTACAGAGCCTTACACAATAGCCAGCAATTCAAGGGCAAAATTGGCCAGGCCGTTTTAAAACAGTACTGGAGTATACCAATAGACTCAGAGTGGATTTCATGCTGGAAGAAAGTTCAGCTACTCATTAACCCATAGTTTATCATGAATGAGAATTTAGAAAAATATTTTAGCAGCTATTCATCCTCACACCAGTCACACTTCCAGCAATCTCACATTGAACCAGTTGTAGCATAAAAACAAATCAAGTCCTTCACCAGCTCAGCTCTTCACAAGAGAAAGCAAGTTTCCTTTCTGTTAATGCAGGATGCAACACAATGGATCTCAACTCTAAATCAGATTCTCTAAGCAGTGCTACAATGGAGATATTTAATAATAACAATTAGTCTGTGTAATGTGCTCTCGGCAGCTGTCTGTGATGCTGTTCATTGCAGTCTGCTTTCCTCACTGCAGTCAGTACTACTGACACGCTGTTAGCAGCGGAGCACCTACTTCATATGCTCAGACATTGTCCCAAAATTAGAAATGCTAGTTGCAACTTTTTTCCCTTCTCATGAGAGATGTATGCTCATGATTTGCAAGGGCTTGGTGCATTAAAAAAGAGATTACTATTACTATCTATGCTGGGTTTTTTTTAAATATCATCTACTTGTCTCAGCACTTCACAATTAACAAGTCACAGCAATACCCCACTAACTTAAATCAGAACCATATCCCAGCACCTACTCAGTTTATTTTTGTTTTTAAGTTCTTCAAAAACACCAACTCTATTTACAAAATCCTAACTGCTTTTCTGAGCTAGTATTAGCTGATTTTTTTTTTTTCCCTGGCAGCATTGGCACTTGTATTTTCCCTTTGCTGGAACTGGTGCTCCTTTAGCAGGGCTCAGTCACAGTTCTAATCTCTGTTGTACTTTTTACTATACTGTCAGTCTCAGAAATTTCTTTATTCCACCTTGCTATTAAAAGGAGAGCCTGCTTTCAACTTCAAGTCAAGCTACAGTTGTATTATTCTAAAGCTTCCTTTAGAAAAAAAATTAGAACAAAGTCCCCATCAGCGGTAATTAATTTTGACAGTGTGGGCTTTGTAGCAATTCACAAACCTGTACTTTGTGCATCAGCATTCCTTATTATTCTAATTAAAGTGGAACATTGTGCCCTCACCAGTCATTAATGGGTTTTCATTTTGTAAATGACATTTGCAAAAGTTAAAACGGGCAGTTCATATGAAGTCCACAGGCAAGAGCGTTAAAATTAGCATCACCATAGCAACAGTCTTCCATCATTAGTATTCAGGGCAACAGCAAATGTTTTGTTGTGCTTTTGTTTCCAAAAAAAGATTTTTCTTCACTTGTCATTCATGAATAGAAAAGGTTCAAGACCGTATCTTACAGGTAAAATTATTATACTCAATTTGATGTCACTGTTTTAGGATTTCCCAATTTTTTCAAGGTGTTTATTTTTCAGAGCAGAGGTTGAATTTCATAATCTCTACAGCTGTGTATGTGTAACCTCCTGAGTGACATTTATCCCTTGCCAGCCTGCTGCTCAGTGGTACAGTTTCATATAAAGTCTGTCACCTCTACTCAAGAATCTGTACCAAGCAGCAGATTCTGCTGAGAATCTGTAAAAAATGCATGCACAACAAAACGTGGTCAGTCCCCCCGTTATGTGGAGAGTGTATGTCCTCTGTGATGGGTTTGGTGGTTAAGTGATGCTATTTATATATCATTATTCCCCCTTCTCAGGAACTGAAATGTAAGTGCACACATCATGTCCAGTGAAACAATATTCAAATATCATCTCGTCATGCACAGTTGAGAATTATGGAGAGCAGAAATGGCATCTTCTGCTGAAGGAGACCAAGGCAGATTATCAGCACACTCCAATGTCCTTTCCTGGAAGAGGTAGTGCTGGCTACCTTTCTTCCTCAGAGTTTAAAGAGGACTGAATTGTCTGGAAGCACATTGCAGCAATATTTTGCAGTTCAAGAAACAGTTAAGCACTACATCTCCTAAATGTACCTAGAAGCATCCTGTTCACACAGGTCTGGTTCAATGGAAATCACATCATCAATACCAGGAACACAGCAGTTTTCCTCTAGAAACAAACATTTTGTGTGCAGGCAGAGAGGGGTTAAGAAAAGCAAGGCAAGAGGAAAGATGTTAGTGGAAGTAGATGATGAACAGGTCAGCAGGACTGCTGGTTTACCTCGCAGTATCCTGGCTTTTCAGTAACAAGCACAGCTCAGAACTAAATGTTCTCTAGCATTATGTCTCTGGGTTTTAATTTGGCACAGGAAGATTCTTTCTTTCCTCTTCATCTTCTTAAAATACTTCATTTTGCATAATTTTGCAAAGAGGAGTCTTTAACGAGTAAATACACTCTAGTGCTGTAAAAGCTGGGGGTGTTACCCATTTCATGAAAGATATTCTTGTATTTTAATAGATGGGGCACATTTTCATACAGTGATTGCCTCTCTAGTACCTGCTCTTGCAGTATTGATTAATTTTTCAGCTAGTAAAACCTGTAGAACTGAAAAAACCTTTAAAATGGTGAATACTTTTATATCTGAACAAAATCACTCTCAGATTAAACTAAAAACTATCCGTGGTGGTTTGCCATTTGGTGTTTGGCTCTTGGAGGGCTTTAACACAGAAGTAGATTGCAGTAACGCTGAGGTTCTGAAATACCTACATATATGTTTATGTGTTCAAGCTCTTTCTTTTACAGAAGCACCTTTTTGCTTGCTCAAGTTCGTTTTCCCCCTGTGCTGATTCACTCCACTTTTTTTTTTTTTTTTTCTTTTTTTTGTGGCTTGTCAGATGCTTTCTGAGAGATACAGCATGCTAAAACAGTTAATTTTCTCTTTTTTAGACTTCCATATTTACTGCAGTGAAGATCCTTGCTGAAATGTAGTACTTTGCAGAAGTTTGCCATTTGATCTTCACAGATAAATTCAGTGGAAGACAGTAGCTCACAAAAAGAGTAATTTTCACAGAATCCAGAATGTAGCCATCATTTAACTAAAAAAGTTTTGTGCCTAGCATTCCGTCTAAGCAAGTTCTTTGTAAATCTAAGTTCAATACTAGTTTCTTGCATTGCTGAATCTTATAATCATCAATTAAGTAACTCACCTTTTTTAAATCAGCTTTGGAGATTTTTTAAAATTATTAGCTCTTTGCAGTAATTGAACTATAACACCATTAGAAATATTTACCTAAATTGCAAGGGGTTGATAGCCTTGTTCATTGCAAAAGTGACAGGGGAAGGATCTGTGACAGACTACTGTTTTCCATTCCAAACTTCATTCACTCTCACACAGATCCTTGAGCAATGGTGTGGGAAATGAGAGGAAATTGCCAGTTTCTAATTTATCCAAAACAGTTAAATGCTGCGCTTCCCCAAATATACGTATGTACTTTCTACTTAGGCAATCCCTGAAAAAGGGACTACTGAAGCTGTTCCTCATTAAAGATGTTTCTGCATTTGGTCTGGAAATACAGAAGGAGATGCACCTCTGTGAGCATGGATTTCAGATTTGCCAGTTGCAGATTTCCCTAACAGAGAGTAAACTCTGGAAGTAAGCAAATAAAATATCCTCAACTTTCTGTTTCATAAATTATTCTTCTTTAAAATCATACCCAGCCTCAGCCTATAGAAACCCCAGAGAGTGGGAATAAGTGCCTTGCAGCTGTTTCCCTAAGTGTAACAGACTGTATTTTGTAGCTGGAAATGTCAATGATTACAGGAATAAAAAATAAAAACCAAGAGTTAGAACTACTAAACCAAAACCACATTTTTATTTCTCATCTATAAACTTTTAGTGCAAGTAATTGGGAATACAGGCATCTTGAAATTTTACTTCAGTGTTTAGAAAGAAATTTCTTCCAGATTTCTAGCAGTGAGGTCTTTTTAGCCAGTAGGACACCATTGTTGAATAGCATGTCTTAGCTCTATACTTCAGATTACCTTAAGTGTCACCTGAAAATTAGAGGTTAGAAAACTGATTCCCAAAGATCTCATGCTGATGAGCTCACCATCATTTCCAAACACTGGTTGGAGCTTCAGAATCTCAAGTCAGCTATTTTGATATAAACTACCATGAGATTATGTTTCTGGCTATAGTTGCACTTACCTTATTTGTTTCGTAATTACTGCTGGTTAATGGAAGTGCTTATGCTTTTAATACAGCTGTAATATTACTGAACAATTCCATTGCAAACAGTGTTCTATACCTTTGTATTTGACAAATATTTGTTACTGCACATTCCTCATTCTTCTGCTTTTCCACTATTTTAATTGTGCTAATGGCACAAAGGCAATTAAAACCTTACTAATATGGTTATTACACATTAAAACTTAATTTCATATGCTGTTATATCTTCTCCTGTTTCCAGTCTGAAGGAGAAATAAATATTTCATTGTACTTGTTGAAATGAGCAGAAGAACCAGAGGACTCATAGGTTGTGGTGGTAGCAGTTTAGGCTCTCATCAGACTTGCTGCCAGAAGTTTGGAAATCTAATTTAAGTTCTGCATTTAAAGCAGCTTGCATGGATCGAGAGATATGTTCATTGATTTCAGCAAAGTTACTTCTTGTTTTAGTGCTCTAAAAGGGATCAGAATGTGGCTCTCAGCATTCCCTCTCATGTATCATGTTTTTTCACATCAGTGCCCAAAATATTGTGGAATAAACATTCGCCGCTAGCAAGACGCAAATCTGTATCTGTACGGTGTTCTCTTGAGAAAATCGAGCACAAAACCCTCAGCGCTGCTTTGCTCTGGGGCATTTGTTCACCATCCTAGAAATAAGGAGTGGAAAAGAGTCTGTCAGTGTGAATCCTTTATCAAACTCGCCTGTGAGAGTGCTCACATCATGTAGTTCACAGTAGGCTTCTCTGCTTTGAATTGAGTCAGCCAAGGGGAGCATTTCTCGTCTGTCAGCCCCAACTTGGTTTTGGTCAGGGGGTGTGTTTATAACACCCAGAGACCTCCCAAACCATTCTTCTTTTGGAACACATGACTTTTAAAGTACTTAGACACTTTTTCTCCAGCTTTATCCATTCAAATTAAGTTTCCACCGACTTTGAGACCTTACTCTTACTGCCTCCCCTTTTCTTGCTGTTATGCATTAAGTTTATCTCCTACTAACAGTCATTTAAAGACCTGAGAGCCCCGTGGTGCTCTGACATCTCCAGACTGGAGTTCTGCTCAGCTCTTTAGCCAGTTCTGTGGCACACTTCAAGGACACTGACAAAGATTGTCGCTGCCCTGCCTTCCCTTGTTGCATCGTGCAGATTTTCAGCTTTTCTCAACTTGCTCTTCAGTAGATCCTGCCAATGACTGTTAAACATTTACATCCAAACATTTCCTTAAGTCACAGCTGTTCTGTTCTTTGTGGAAAGGTTAGACAAAATAGCCAATCAACCCAAAAAACATCTACAAAACTGCCTCCTGCCTCATTGTCCAGACTTTAGTTTTCCTGGACAATTTGCTTGCCACAATCTTTCTTCTCTGAGCTCAGTCTGCTGCAAGGCTCAGCACTTTCCCAAACAACAGCTCAAATATATTCTAATTTTATACTCTTCAGGTCTTTTCACCACCATATTAAAGTGACGTGTATCAAGTAAGAGCATTTGTCTGCCATTTTTTGTTTGTTTGTTTTTGAGACCTTCCTGAATTACATAACATATCCTTTTTGTCTTCACTAAGAAAGTAATGTATGTGCAGGTGAATAATGAGTAAATCTTTTCAGCAGAATAATAATCTGGGGTTCTTTTATGAATGCAAGCCATTCATAAGTGTAGCATGTACTGACAACCTTTAACACAGCTTCACCTCACAGATTTCCACAGCTAGTGAGACCAAACAGGTGGCAACCCCCAATCAGTGCCTTGTTATCTCTGAGCAGCTTTGATCTACCTAATGTATAATAAATAAGATACTGCATTTTAATAATCTTGCTGCTTTCATATCACTTGTCTTGCAAGTTCTTATTTACAAAAACTCATCCTGACATTGTTGGGGTTTTTTTAAATTAGTTTTTTTTTGATCATTTATTTATTTCACCATACCTACCCGTAGACAGATGATACAGCAGCTGGAAGTTATTATACTGTATATCCACTGCTTCCCTATCCACCTTTGTCCTCTTCTTGTGGCTGCAAAAGATGTAACCACTTTTTTTCATTAACTCCACACCATATAAGAGCCTGACCAGATGATCCTTTGAGGTTAAGATATCAGCTGACAGAAAATGCAGTTAGGCCTAAAATTCCCTGTGCTTACTACATGTACTCCTCACTATAAGACAATATTATGCCATTATGCTCCAGTGAAGACCAATTTTTTTTTTTTTTTACCAATTAAATAAATTTTAAGAGTCTCCTTAAAAATAGCATTCTCACTTGTGCTCCTACATATAAATATATAACAACCTAGGTTTGGTGAGGCAGTATTTTTAGCAATTTAGTACTCATACTACTCCTCAAATTCCACATACTTACTTGTGGTCAGTCTGATGGTTTGAAGGCAGGGAGGATCAGAGCAATTCATCTCTGTTTAAAAGGCACTGTAAAGCCAATTATATTTACACAATATATAATAATGTGGAATCATAGAATACTGCTGCATTGCTTGTGATTAGGTATTCTTTTTATTCACTGAAATCCAGTGCTGAATTTCTCACCAAACTATGCAATGTCAAACTTAGCATTTAATTAAATGTTGAGTTAGGAACAAAAACAACAAACCTATATGACACTTAATTTTGCTCTAAAAGGTATTTAAAAATATCCTCATAATTGCAAATTATACAAAAAAAAACTAAGTAGAGAAAATATGATTTTAGCATAATGACCTAAATTAAGAAAATAAGAACTGTCTTTTTCAATGTTGGAGTTGGTGGCTTATTATATAAACTGGGCCTATCTAGGAACAAGTTTAAAAAAACGAAAAATGCATCAAATTGTTTTAAGCAAGAGAATGGGATAATCTGTCAGAGCGAGAACAACGTGTGCTCACAAAGGAATGCAGCCAAAATTTTGTTTGGAAGTAAAATTTAGCTCACTGTGTAGTTTGCAAGGCACTAAAAGGGTTAGAGCAGCGTCACTACACACTGTGCTCTTGCAGCTCACAAACTTGGCAAGATGAAGAAGTGCTGTGTGAATGCAGACAGTCCAAGCAAGCAGATGAATATTCTTCTATATCCTGCCTTTTACCAGTTCCTTACAGAAATTTCTACCTAAACTGTTGTTTTTGTATATAAAGAAAATCTAAGAAAGATATGCTGGTATGCATTGAGAGTGCTTCCTCAATTTGATAATTCTGCCAAAAATTCTGCCAGTTTACAGAAAAAAAATGTGGAAATAAGAGTTGTTTTTCTTAGCAAATTTGACTGCTGCAAACTTTGGAAATTACATATAAAGTATTCAGCAAACTTCATTGGTAGTGGCTTGGTTTTGTTAGATTAGTTGCTTTCTGGACAGAAAATTCCCTGCTTAAAAAATATTACTTTGATTACCAACTGATTTCTTTGTGAAGCTCATCACAAAATGTTGAGGAAATAGCCAGCAAAGAACTTGTGACTGTCCTGCCTGTCAGGTAAATCCCAGGCATCTGAGCTGACCTACAGCTCCTCTGGCTCCCCAGTGCAGGGAGAGGCTGCAGCCATTTCATGTGCTGGATTTATTCTGCAGGGACAGGCCCAGCTTGTTTCAGAAAGATACCATGGGTTTTTTTCCAGCAGCTCAGCAGCATCAATTCCTGAATTAGTCCAGATAATTTGAAATGAAAAAAACCCTACATTTTAAAAATCAGAACTCAGAAATGTGAAGGAAATCGTGCTTTGGGTTCACAGGAGCACTAAGTGGAAGCAGAGGAGTACCATGGCCTGCTGTAGGGCCATCTACCTCTCAGCAGTATGTAAAGGGTCACTGTGCAAATTTGGACCAAGAAATGACAATTATTCTCAGGGCAGACACACATTACGATATGTGTAAGATAAGATAAGATAATATGCCACTAGAACATTCAAACAGCCAAAATATTGCCACATTTGGAGAGTTTCTCTCTGTTGGCTATTTCATGGACTAAATAATTTAATTAAATGGCAACATAGACATAGCCCCAATGGCCTGGTTTTCTCCAAACTGAAAGCAAGTTTCATGTACAATGCTGACATGGAAATAATTAGTAAAAACTGTCACTTTCTTCATCTCTTGTTAAACACAGGCTACTGTCATCACCAAATGATTATTTTCATTGCATGAATTCCCTTTTTTTTTTTTTTTAATTTTAAAGCTCAGTGAAGTATAATGTTTACAATGAAGACTATCAGAAAAATTAAGATAATTAAGATAATCTGGCTTTCTGTGTTATGCAGTGAGGGAGATGATAAAGATGGGTAACTTCACTCAGTACTAGCAATAAGAAGTTTCTCTTTAAGGCTGGACTATTTTAGAAAAAACTGAAGATTTTGATATGGTAGATCAGTAAGTTGACATTTCTGATAATGTGTTCAGAGGAGATAGATGTAGCAGCAGGAGACTAAGAATGTTAATATGGACCATAACCAATATTTAAATCCTTAATATTTTAGGGCTGTGTGAATTGTTCAGGATTTAGATTGCACCTTTGAAAGCAATTTCCTAAAGAAGCAGCAAATAGTTCCAAATACAAATGTTTGTTTAGTTCAATCTGGAAAAATGCTCAGTATAGAAAGAAAAAAAAAATATTTGGGCTGATTTTTAGCTAAACACATTCACCATTGTTCTTGATTCAATACTGGGCTATGGGAGGTTCTTGAATTCATCTGTACCTTTGATCATAAATGTCAAGGCTCTTTGACTTGGGCAGCAGACAAGGCATTTCTGATTTTCATTGCAAATTTTTCACAGTGAAATTTGGCTGTGCTGCAAGAAAGGAAATAATCATTTTTCATGTTTATTCTTTCCCTAAGAGATTCCATTTTCTGTTAAATAACTGAGATCAGAGAACTGAATGAAAGGATGCCAGTAGAATTGGAAGCTATTTGAGACCTTGCTGAGATGCACCGTGAGACGTTTGGCTCAACTGTAATATATGAAATACTGAAAGTGCACCTAGATATTGAATTCCACTAAATGCTGTTATTAGGCTTCAATAAGCATGAAGTTTAAAATGTGCAATATAGTTTAGCAAAACTTTTTCCTATCAGCCAGCACCCACAGGATTCTTCCCTGAATTAACTGCCAGCTACTGTGCTGAGGATGGGAGGAGCTACACAAAGATATCTAAGTGTAAAGGCTGGGAGCACTACTTTGTAGGGAGAATCATATTATAGTTAGGTAAATGGAAGGTGTAGAAACTGTCTGGAATTACGTGGAGCATGTACTAAAGCATAAATGCTTAGACTTGCCACAGGATACTTAAATGAAATCCTTTTCATCAGTGAAATCCACTTACTAAGAAATAACTTTTATCTTGCCTCAAAATTCCTTTATATCCCTCTTTACTGAAGTGTTTAAGTGCTAACGTACTTTTAGATTCAATCAGGATAAAATAATATCTGTGCCCTAGGACATGGCTCATTATAGCTGATATTGGTTCATCTGTCTGGAAGCCCCAGTTAATGTAGGCATCTGTGTGCCTGTAGTTGTTTCAAATGCCTGCATATAAACACTAATTTTAATAAATTAATAAACACTATGTAAACAATCTTTGGCATGGACAAGATGAGATTGTTGCCACTCGCCATTAAAGGGTGCTGCCAGAACAGTATGAACAATTGTCTCATTTTCTAGCTAAAGTATTTTTTTTCATAGGAAATTGTTTAGAAATGAAATAAAAAGTTCCATTTCAGAAATGACAGATGAGAAGCTTTTGCTTTCCACCATTTTTTTTCCCTGCTGACCTCAGGTTGGGAGTAGTTGCACAACCCTGAACCTGAAGCTGCATTTCTATGCAAATAAATGATGAGAAATGTCACCTGTATCAGATGAAGGAGTTCCCCTGATGGAATTACTGGTGAGGCCAGTTAGGTGTAGCTGTGCTCTCTGCCATCCCCTTCCCTAGGCTGGTTCCTTCCCCAAGGGCAGTGCTCTGCTTTCTGGATCTCCACCTAAGGCATTTCTGAAGGGAGAGCAGAGAAGTCTTGCCATGCAGAAGGACTAAGCTTTGCTCATGCTACACCAGGGCATTGGGAGAAGCTAAAGACTCTCTAGTTTTGAGACTGTAACAATGTGATTTACCAGGAAGGGAGAATCATCCCACTAAGGCTCTGTATGGCAAATCAAGGGAAAAGGTTAGGAGCAGATCTCAAACTGATCTTTGTTAGGGTCAATGGCCTCAACATCTCTGGGAAGAGGATGAAAGAGCCTAGTGTGTACATATAAATAGGCAGGGCCTCCTGAGTTTGAATTATATATTATGTGTGGTATATTATAATCATTGATGAAAGAGTAAGATAGTTGGGACAGGTTCAACATATATTGTAACTACAAGTTTCTGTGAGAACACAGCAAAGCATCCATTGCTAAAATAAAGGCAGAATACAGACAGCAAAACACAAATGCATTAATTCAAAGGTAAAAAGTCTGCCCAACTAGTTGCCTGACTGGGAACATGTCTGTATATAGCTGTCAAAAAATGCCATAGATTTCATTATTCTCTTCTTTTACTACCTAACTGCAGCCTTACCATTGGAATATCCTAGTAAATAATCTCCTAGCATGATCTCAGTGGCTTTTTTCTCCAAGGGAGTATTTTCTCTTCTATATGATATTTGCATAAAGACATTTTGAAATAAAGTCCCCAATGTAAGACAAAAAATTCTGTTTGGATTATATTAGTCACAAAAAATAGATTTAATAATGTCAAAAATATGTACACTATGGAATGCAACACAACCAAGAAGTAAATTAGGAAAAAAAAGAAGGCATTCTTTTCCTTTAATGTCTGTGAAAACTTTTGGAAGAGGGGGCAGCTTGTTAGGGATTGGGAATGCAGAGTGTGCAGTAGCTAGGATCAGATTTTCTGTGCCTGAGTGAGACAGGACTGCAAGATACAGAGTTTCCTGATATTGAGATCTATACATTGATAGGAAACAGCAGAGAACTTAACGATTTTGTAAGCCAGCTTTTGTGTTTGCAACACATAATTTTATGCATAGAAGGAAAGATTTGGAGGTGAAAAGAGAGCCAGTGAGTGAGAGAGTTTATGAAATCCTTCTTATTTTAATCCCTACAGGAGGCAAAACAATAATTTATTTCCAACTGGGCATGCAAAGAAAAGAAAGAAATGGAGTTTGTCTTTGCTGCTTTGTTTAATTTATCCTTATTAGTCTGCATTTTTTTTCTCAGTCCTACTCCCTATAATGATAACCATTCATTTTGCCAATACAGATTCCTCAAACCAAGAATTTACTATGGTCTAATTATAATTTTTCAAGTGCATTGTATAGATCAGCAGGCAATTTTGGTTGACCCAAGTTTTCAGTTGGCAGATTTTAAGTCTTCTTTTTTAATATATACATGTTCTTTTTTTCCTCCTGTTAGCTTTCCAAAAACCTTACTTCAGAAGGGGTTTTTCTACTTTGAGTTTTCTAGCATTATGTCAGCATTTTGCTTCTTGACCTCCTATATTTGGGACTATTCACACTCCATCTCCATCCCAGCAGAGTAAGGGTTACTCCTTCCTTAATTTTTTTCTCTGCTGTGGTTTCTTATGGAAGGGAGAAAAGAGCTTTTGCTGTTTCCAGGAGCTTACCTGAAGAGCTGCTGGTGCTGGTGGGATCGGGATGTGCTATCCACCCCTTCCAGCGATGTGTGCAATCACACTCAATCTCAGCCCCGCTCTGCTCCTCCTTGCAAGGTCATACTCATGGCAGTAGAGACTGAACACTCTGCTACTGTCACTATCACCCTAAAAAATAAATGCAGCCTCTCGAAATTTTCATTTCCAAGCCCTCCTCAGGCTGGAATTCATACATAAATTTAATATATTCAAAATGACAGGCACCCTCTCATTCACCTTTCAGCAGCAGCATGCAGCGCGGTGCAACATAAGGCACACACAGGCTGCACCTGAGGCTGCATTGTACCCATCTTGTAGGGTGACTAAGATTTCACTTTTAATCAGGTGTCCTCACTGTAGTAAAAGCAAGTACAGCCCAAAGGAATGTGAAAGCTGTGCTCTGTGCATTCAGCAGGAACAGAAGTCTTCCCGTCACACGTGCTGGGTACCAACACCTTCTATAGCGGGCATTACATTGCTACAAGCTCTGTAATACTTACTGCAGAATTAGTTTAAAAATAAAAAAAAATTTAAAAAAAATTAAAAAGAGGATATATCTTCCTCTGTCTATTCCAAGAATATCTCAGTGAAAAAACTTCCTGTGAGCTCCATTTGCCAGTTACCTGCCTTAGAGTGTGGAGAATAAACCCTGGGTAAGAAGAAGCACCAGCTTTTCATCTTTCATGTGGGACAGAGGTTGCGTTTCCCTCTGGACAGGGAGTGGCAGGCTCCTTCCCCAGTACCCTATGATGTAAAAAACTGATTTTAAGTATACTGAGCTACAAATGCTTTACTAGGTCTTTAATTTACAGTGCAGTGTTGGGGAAAATGAATGGAGCATTTCAAAACTATTTTTCATTGCATTTACAGTATTTTAATACGCTTTAAGTGGTAATGTGCAAAAAGGAAAAAAATAAAACAAAAAACCCCAAAACAAACTAGCAGAATCCAAACCAGTATTCTCTTCTTGGCTGTTCTGAGACAGCAGTATACAATTGCCCAGACACCCTGGAGGTGTCAGCCCTTGGAGCGTATTTAAGACACATGATCCAGGAAAGTGCCATTGTGCCATCCCAAATGATTTTTAGCATTTATTTATACCAAGAAAAAGAAAATAGACTCAAACAGTGTAACGGATTAGCCAGCCAAAGGCAGGGCACCACAATATCTTCTTAAATGCAAAGCAAGCTAATCCACTGCCCAGATAACTAAGAAATGGTAAAGCCACACTTAGATGAAGGCTACACACCTCAGAGAGCTCTGGAAGCAAGACTTAGCTAGTAGGAAAATGTTGTATCTTCACTTTCAGTGACAGTAAAATTAAAGAATTGTTGCTTTAGTTTTCTAACTCATAAAATGCTAAACTTACAAACAAACTTGTACCTTTAATGTCTACCTTAGTTTCAGGCAAGTCTCTACCCATTTCTGCAATTGGGTTTCCACATCTGTCAGTAACATGGAGTGATGATGCTAATCTTGTACATAAAACTTAAAAAGATATATACTCAAGTGTTAATGCCTAGGAATCAATTATTTTATGTTCATATAACTAGTTTTAACTTGTACTTGACTCTCGCTCTTTCTCCATCAAAAGGGACAACATTCTGAGAAGAACTTATTAAAACTGAAAAATTTGCTTTCTTAAATACAGAAATTCCTGTGTCGCTTTGGACAGTGAGCAATGCAGTCAGACTGACTGCAAATCCAAGTCATCTTTCTATTTTTCTTTGTTTCTGTAAGAGTTTTGGAGTAATAAGACCACTTCTAAATATCATCCCTCATTTTTTAGACAGCCATGATTTCCCTTTAAGCACCTGGTGTTATCAAATGTTGAAGACATAGATACACTGATTAGATACAGTCCAGGTCAAAACAACAGGACAGGAGAAATAAACACTGCTCTTCTTCTGATTAAGATCTCTATATGGTGCACAAGTTGACTGAGTAGCCCTTGCATTAGAAAAGTACCACAAGGAATTAAAAATCTGCTTACTCTGTAATCCTGTTTTATTTTTTATAGGGAGGTGACTATCTTCTATCAAATAAATGACTTAAAATTAAGTATGGCATAAAAATTGGCTTCCGTTACAAATGCCAAATACAGTAATAATTTGCACTGCAAACAAAATATATTTATGTAATAAATTACAGACAGTTTAAAAGTAATTTGGAGTAAGAGTGGTATTACTTGTGCACATTATACAGCAAAAATATAATTTTCAGGTCAATCAAAAGCTTTTCTGAATTTGGAGACAACAATCAGAACTACATTAAAGAGTTTTTTTTAAAAAAATCAATTTATAAAGTCAATAGGCCTTAATCCCTTAATCCTTCAACATTCTTATTTTGCCCTGGATGTTCTTGAGTGAGTAATAGTTTGATTTGGGAGATCAAAGGGTTAATTTGCTTTTCAATTGGAGAATGACTCAGAGTTACCCTTTATTGTTAAAAAAAAAAAAAAGTGTTGTGTGGGTGTAAGGTAGGGAAAAAGAGCCAAGAAAATGGATTCACTAATTGGGGTTTTCACCTGCTGTGAGTCTAATTGAATACAATGCTTTATTTGTAACTCAAGGAGAAAGAAGATTATGCAAAGTATGAGAAATTCAGACTGGTTTTTAATTTCTTATTACTTGGCACTATTGTATGGGAAAGAAGACCAGCATGATAACAGCAGCATCAAGCTTCTGTTCAGGCAGGCCAGGAAGCTCCAGAAGCAGTGCAAATTGAAGGAATGTGTATCGGGGAATCAGTGCTGGATACTTCTGAAGGAAAACAAACCACTTTTGCTGTGAAACGTCTGGCCTCTGGCTACCCATCCCTTTGTATGACACGAGCAGCTGCTCTCTCCTTGCAGTGAACCCTGAGGTTCCTCCCAGCTAGGATAAAAATCGTCCTATTTTAAAGACTTAAGGAGAGTTTTGTCACTTCTTAAAACTCGGCTAAAAAAATGCAAAAATGTGAGACTGCTGATATAACACAATTGACAGCCTTCAGCCAGTTTATTCATGTCAAAACTAAGATATAGATAAAACAATTTAACTAATACCAGGTCCACTGAATTAAATGGAACATTGATAGTCTAATTAGTTTTAACATGGTGACTGACTTATGTTTAACAAAAATTATTCCTCTATTTTCTTTCCATATTGGGGTAGTATTACAGATACAAGGTTACTGAAAACTATGAGTTGGACCTGTTAAAACAATCTAAATCACCTAGAAACTATGAGAATTTAGCATCTAATTCCAATAATTTTTCTATTTACATTTGAGGGCCTGAGGGGTTGAACCTTGAGCATCTCTCACATTAATGCTTCTAGAAAAAAAACCCTGTGGGCCTTCCTTGAACTGTTTGTTGAACTTTTCTTAAAATCCAGTACAACTACCTGGAGCCTTAAGGGGAGCCCTAAATTTCCTGGTGCTTAGGCTAATACCCTCCAACTTCAATGCTTACTGACATCCATGTAACAGGGGTGGGATGAATTTTCCATGCTTTTAGGCGTGCATCTTCCCAGTGTAAAAACAGGGAGATTCTTTTGTACATTTGAAAGGTAGAGAATAGATTTAGATATGATATTAGGAAGAAGTTTTTTTACTTTGAGGGTGGTGAGGCACTGGAGCAGGTTGCCCTGTGAAGTCGGAGATGCCTCATCCCTGCAAGTGTTCCAGGCTGGATGGAGCCTTGAGCAACCTGGTCTAGATACTCGTCAAGGTCCCTTCCAACCTACACCATTCTGTGAATCTGATTGGAAAGACTGTTTTTGGGGTGGCTTTATCAGGAAATCACAATATGTAAGGATTAAAAAACTGCTTGGTTGTGGGAAGGACCGGGAGCCTTATTTTAACAAATAAAGGACACAGATGTACAACATGCATGAGGGGAGACTGGCCATGCTGATTTGAAGTGCTTGTGACACGGGAAAGAGATTGTTGGCTTTTCTTTGTGCAATGCATATTGTGTAGGAATTAATGCAAGGAAACCTTGCGACAGTAACTCGGCATGAGCAGAACTATTTCTTCTGCACTGACAGACCCAGGGGAGAAACTCACCCTTCCTTCCCTGCGGGGATAAGGCAAGCCCTTAGAAATGAAACTCCCTGATTCCACTCATAAATAAAACACTCGGCATTTTAAACACCAAAATTAAACGCTGAAAAAAAAAAAAAAAAAAAAAAAAAGTGCAGGTCAAGGCTCATTTTAAATCTGCCTGAATTCGGTGCACTTTTTAGCTAAGTTTTCTTCCCAAGCCCGCTGAAGGCGAACTGATCTGCCGCCTCTCAGCACACCCTTCTCTCCGGCCGGCCAGCGCCAGGGCAAAGAACACCCAGAAAAATGAAAAGGAATCAAAGGACGCCCCGCGGGCTTCCTCCAGAATAGCTGCACAGCCCCGGGGCGGCCGGGGAGGGGCGAGGTGCCCTCAGCCGCCCCGCAGCCGGGGCGAGCGGGGGAGGACCGGGGCTGAGGGCGTGCAGCGCCGGCACCGCCGCCGGGCGGGAGCGGGGCGGGGCGGGGCAGCGCCGCCTCCTCCCTCCCTTGCCTTTCCCTCCATCCCTCCCTCGCTGCCGCCGTCCTTCCCTGCCGGCGGGGCGGCCGCAGTGGCGCTGAGCGGCGGGGCTGGGCGGACGCGCTGTTTCTGCCTCCGCGGCGCCGCCGAGCAGCCGCCGCCATGAGGGAGCAGCTGCGGGGGTAAGGGCGATGCGGGCGCGGGCGGCAGGTGCCGGCGGGGGCGCGGCCCGGGGCACCCCGCGCTGCGCGGCGGGGGCGAGCGGCGTGGCCGGCCGCCGTCTGCGCCGGGCGGGCGGCGAGCCTGTCATCGCCTGCACGGGAAATCGCAACTTGCCGCCGCCTTTCTTCTGAGAACTTGAAAGGGCGTTTGGTTCGGCGCCTTTTCCCCGCTCCCGAGGCCGTAGTTGGGCGCTGGATGCGCCCCGTTGGCACACGTAGGAGATGGCGGTGTGAGCGGCACGCACGCGTGGCACTACCTGTGCCCATGCCTGTGCCTGTGCCTGTACCTGTGCCGATCCCTGTGCTTGTACCTGTGCCTGTGCCGATCCCTGTGCCTGTACCTGTGCCGATCCCTGTGCCTGTACCTGTGCCGATCCCTGTGCCGGTGCCTGTGCCGATCCCTGTGCCCGTGCCGGCTGGCGAGGGGAGAAGCCGAGCCGGGGAATCGCGGCAGTGCCGGAGGTGTGGGATGCGCGGGCTCTCCTCGTTACTCCGCAGGTTTTTGGGGATAGCGCGGTGCTGACAGCGGCACCTCGCCTGTGGGGCACCTCGGGGCGGGCGTGAACTTCAGCGGAATTCCTGAAAACAAACGTGCTCGGGGTGTATGGCTTCTTCCCCCCCCGTAATTTCATGCTTAGATGTAATCTTTCAAGTTAATAGGCAGAAGAGGCTGGGAGGGGATTCCCTCCGGGCGGTTGCACTGCAAGTGCTGTATTTCTTGTTGCTATATGGCACCTTATATTGCCTTTTAATAGCTGCTGTAAAACATCTTGCAGCCTGGGACAGCGGAGGTGTCTTGCAGAGTTGGGCAGAGAGGGTTTTTTTTTTGCAGGCGTATGTGTGCAGAGCTGAGGAAACGAGGAACCTGCTAATATCGGGGATCTTTGACCTTTTTAGCACTAAGGAATTGTTCAAGGCCATCGCTTGTCTGAGCCTGGATTTGACAAGACCCTGCAGTGAAATTGCTTTGGCAGAAGTGGAGAGGAGAGGCTTTGGAAAGCAAATAGATCAGCCGAGAGTGACAAGCCAGGGGGGGCAAGGCTCACCCAAACCAAGCCACTGAGCGGGAATCTTTTCCCCTGACAGAGCAGACAAAATAAATGTTTAACATCAAGGGGAGAAAAAAAAGGGTTACTATTCAGTACTTGACAGCTGATATTTGGCTCTTCTCCTATTTTTCATTTCCAGTATCGGCAAGAAACTTTAATATGTATCGGTGCCTGCCTTCAGCAGTCTGATAAATCTTTCAAAAGCCAATAAAACAGGCTAAAGTCAAATTCCTGCTGAAGAGACGCTGATCCTTGGCTTAAACAGAAGTAATCTCTGCACAGATCAGTAGTCTCTAGATTTACAGATGAAAACAGTAGTTCTTTGTAAAGCACAAAGGAGTGCCACCTTTTTACATTGCTAATACTTTCCATAGCACTAACTTGTTTTAGCTTAGGAATTAATGAAGCACTGTTAAAAGAGAAATATTAAGTCTTTCTCTGCAGTCACTGTCATCTTCTGCTGAAAACATTTTCTTTTTAAATGAGAGGTACTGTCTATTCATAAAAAACTCTTTCAGTTGCATTTAGGTTAGTTTAATAAAATCCAAGTGACTATCATGTTTACTTTGGCTTTTTGACAACAGTCATAAGGTGGTTGGAGTAACGTTTGATTCATCGTAAAACCAGAAGGTGAGAAGGATTGTAAATCATGTTGTTTGAAAAGGGATGAGTTCAGAGCTTTGTGCAATGCCACTATAATTTTGGCACTTTTTTGTGAGTATATGTAACTATTTATTGCTACATGATAGATTTTTTAATTCTATGCACATCTATGCGTTTGCATATGTTGTTCATGTCGCATTTGCTGATGAAGGGTGTGGGGAGAAGCACGGCACAACCGGCTCTGGTATCACCAATGAAGCGGGCTGTAAGAGTTCAAAAAGGACTCTGCAGTTGCAACCTAAAATTCTGCGCTGGAGCTGTGCAGTGAATACAGGGGACCTGTTTTATTTTTGTTTAAAGGTGTAAGGGAGAAGAAGTGCAATCAAAAACAGTTAAAAGATTTGTGAATGTTACGGCGTGGCTGGTGCAGGAATGTTGGGGGGGATTTGTGCAAGAATTCGGGTGTGGGGGAGCATTGCTTTCAACTCCTCCTGCTGCTGGGGTTGCTCAGAAGTAATATAAAAAGAATGAACAAAAAATTACTGTATTTTGTCCAAACTGATCAAGTCATAACAAGAGAATTGTAATTCAGCCGGTGTGTCTGTTAGGATATCATCTCTTGATTTCAGATTCCCAGTCCTGTGTGTTGTTGGCTCTGCTGACAGTGATGAGAGACAAATCTCTCTGCTGTTGGCAGGAGCAGATGAGTTCACACAGGCATAGTGTGACAGAATTCCCTATATAAAAATTATCCTTGCTAATATAATATAATCATCCTTTAATGAAGTAGTCCTGTGGTTCCCATAGGATGTATCAAGTGAAGACTATGCTTTCATCCCACTGAATTATCAGTGTGTTTAGTGTGCCAGTCACACCCATGCCAAGATGCCACCACTAGCCATTGCTGCTCGTCTTCTTTTCAGGCCTCGTTTTAATTTCCTTTCCACTTCTGCAGCTCAGGTCAGGTGAGAAAGAGGAAAAAAAGCCAAGTGAGTGCACTTAAATTTTTGTTTCAGAATGCCTGCCATTTATGAACTAGTGATCAAATTAGTTGACCTAAATGTAGAGCCAAATTGAAAAATATATTCTCTGAGCATGTGCAGTATTTCAAAACTGCTGACTGTGTGTGCTAATGTCTTTTTGTGTTGGTGGTTTGTTGGAAAAGCATTTTGAGTACTTATTTGTGCACAGACTCTCACTCTGCTTCAGCTGCTGCTAGTCAAGAGGACTCAGAGTACACTTTTGAAGTCTTTCTGACTTGCAGGCTGTAAAGGGCCTTGTTCACCAGAGTTTGAAACTCTGGCAAACACTTTGCTGCAGATCTATTAAGGATGCTACAGCATTCCCAAGTGTGGTTGAGGCTGCCCGAAACTGCTGAGCTGGCATTTCACTTCAGACGGTGCTCACAATAAGGGCATACACACAAATCCTCCCCCACTGGTCCAACCCCAGAGCTCACAATTAAATGGCCTTTGAAAATGGCAAAGAGGCTTACGAAGAATAGCCTTGATGGAATCTAACCTTTCCTGGAGCTGGCCTTGTGTGCGGAATAGTTGATAATTTTCTGAGCTGAAGATGTTGAGAGGCGAACGCCTTTTAGCTGGAGCAAAATATCTGCAGCCTTCTTGTGTTCTGCATGTAAAGTACCAGCAAAGTCTGCCCTGGCTCCGTACGGCCACTCAACCTCTACAGCTCCCTCCAAGCCTTTTCTGTCTCCTGCAGGATCACAGAGGGGTGCTGAGGCTGGCCAACCCATCTCCGAGGCTGGAACCAGATGGGAGCTGGGTGCTCCCTGCCGGGGATGGGATCCAGCAGGGCACTCTGCCCCACTCACTGCTGGGCAGCTGGTGGGGCAAGAGTTAGGGGCTCTACTGGCTTGACTTTTGTAGTCTTAGGAAAGGAATATTTCCTCTAAATTGAGATGAAGTTTAAAATTAAAGCAAAAGGGGAAATGCATCTGCCCTGCAAATTCAGTCTTTGTCACTTGCACATGAAGCAAATTAAATCATTCTTTACAAAATGTGCATTTCCCATGATAATTAATCTTATACTATGAAAGAAAATCACACTGAGTAGAGGTTTGGGGTTACGGGTATTAAAAATATCTGAAAGCAGTTGGAGTCCTGTGTTTCTTTGGCAAAGACAATTCTATTTACAAGGTCTTTCGAAAGCAGTTGTGTATTTTCAACCTGAGTAAATGCCATAATCTTAAACCGTACACACTAAAGTCACTGATATGTGGTTAAGCCTTACAATAAAAAAAATAAAATTAAAAATTCGTTAAATTACCCATAGGTATAACTTTGATTTTTGGTACTAGTTTTTCATGCTAAGATGATTCTTTTGTTCTTCTGTCTCACACAAGCATGGCATATGTCCATAATCGTATCTATATTCAAGTTTACCAGATATCTGATGGCTTTTAAATGTTTTTATGGAGAATAAGTTTCTTTGGAGACTGCTAGGTTGACAGCTGACGAGTCTGAAATTATTTAGTTTATCCATATAACAATTTGAGGCTACTAAATTAATTTCATAAAGAAAGGCATGTTATTTTCAGAGGCTTCTTGTAACTGTTCACATAAAGTTTTTTTCTCATTTTTGCTACGTGATTCAGCGTACAAACCATGGTACAGTTCCTGTTCAAATATACCCCTCTTCTGGGGCTATCTGCCTGTGGGGAAGCAAGCCAGGGTGGCCAAGCTCATGCTTGGGGAGCTCTTGGTCTGGGACTGACGTTGGGTGCAAACAAACTGCAACCCCAGGTCTGCAGGTGTGAATGTTTGTTTGTGACATTTCTGGCTACAAGGTTTTCTGCCATGACTGCACTTCCATCTTCTTTTCCTTTGGAGTGCTGTTTTATCAGTAGAGGCTTCTCGCAGTCGAGTTTTTAGGAATAAAGCTGCCTCTGTTTTTCTTCAAAAAGCCTGAGTGTGATCACAGGTTCTGATGCTACGTTCTCCTTGCAGAACCTGCCTGTACCAAGCAGGATGGAAATGCAGGAGCTTAGATGCAGGTGGCTCAGATCCTCAGATTTTCACTTGAAACTGCCCAGTTTCTGGGAATAAAAAACCAACCAACCAAAAAAAACCCCAGACCAGGCTGAGATTTCTGAATACAATCGCATTGACCTCCCTTTGCAGGACTCATTTTTTAACAGAGCAAAGAACAAGACTGCTTTTGCTCTTGTGGTGCCCTTTTCCTGTTTTCACTGCCTTTGGCCACTGCAGGAATTGAGAAGGGGTGGGAATGCTGAGATTGTTGAGACAGGGCTTGTTTAAAACCCTGTGCTCAACTAGGGCAGCTGTACAGCAGGTTTTTCCTATGCTTAGTGCTTGTGATCTCTTTCCTTCTTTCTTGCAGTTACAGAGCAAAATCTGGAAATATTATATATAGTAAGCTGCTGAACATATAGAGGTTACTGGGGCACTAAAGTATTCACAGGAATCAAATAAATAACCTGTCTTTTAAGGCCAAATTTAAATCAGACTAAGAAAACCTGGCACAACTTTCTTTTTCCTTGAGTGGAGGTGGTGTCGAAGTGGTAACACTGGAAGTTTTACCTCTTCTTAGGCTGTAAAGGGTAAATGTGCACTTGGGAACATCAGTGCCTCAAAAGGAGCACTCAAGGGCCATTTATTCTCTAAAACAGCCTTGTTGTGCCAATGTTCCAGGGCACGGTGGGGGGCACAGGTGCTGCTGGGTGGTGGTTTGGTCTCTGGAGCTAGGAGGTGTGAGCTCCAGGAGCTCCGCAGCGCTGTGGGTCACGTTCTGCTCCTCTGCATGTGTTCTCCAGAGTGAAGTGCGCGTGTTGAAACCTGCATGGCTGCTTTTAAGTACAGAAATGACAAATGTATTTGCTAGCAATGGTATGTCACATACATGTTCCTTTTTTTTTAATGGAGACTCATGGTTGTCTCTTAGTAAATTCTCTGTGAATGGGACTTTACTGGCTGCAGGACAGATAAGGAGAATTTTCTTTCAAGCCTTCTATGTTAATGGAAACATAATCATGTTAGCTATGCTATCATTAAAAAACAAACTTATAAAAAGTATAACCTTAGGAGACAAGAGTTGCTACTACATCCACTAACACTTCATTCAGTTGACTTTCTCACACTGCCTGTCCTTGGGCAACACGTTGTGTTCCAAGGCTGGAGGCTGCTGGCCTCAGTGCAGAGACTCCAATTTACATTCTGGTCATACTGCAGCGTTTCATAACCCCGCTTCAGCTTTTCCCTGGCTTCCCAACAGCTCTGCCATCTGACACTGCACAGGGACCTCCAGGGCGAGGGAAAGGGCCTGGGAGTCCCAGGGAACAAGCAGAGCAGCCAAGAGTCTTTTCTAGAAGAGGCTGTCACTACAGGGTGCAGCACTGGCCTGAGAAGTGGCTTAAGCTGGTGGTGGATCAGAAGGCTCTTTAGCAGAGGTGTCTGGACTGAAAGGAAGGATTGGACCGGCTGTGTTGCGTAGTTCTTACCTACCACATGGGAAAGGGTCGTGAGAGCATGTGGGGGAAAAGAAGTCAAATATGGATCTCAGTGCCTGGTCAGAGTTTCCAGAAACTGTAAGAACTAAACCCTTTCAAATGTCTGTCCTCTAGTTTGGAGCAAATGGAAAACGACCTGTACAAATCAATGAGTTCATTAGAATTGCCTGCAAATTCCTCAAAACACTGATATACTTGTCGTCTGATTAATATTAGCAGTCCTTTTAATTTTATTTTGTGAGCCCTTGCCTGGAGGAAGTGCTCCAGGTTAATGCCTCCTGGCTGGCACTGCTGAGCCCCCCGCCGGAGCAGCCCAAGCTGTGGGCACAGACCTGGCACCGTGCTCTGGTGTGCAGCCTGCATCACTGCTGTGAGATGGAGAGAGAAATTCCACTCTACTAACTCTCACGTTTTGTGTTGTAGCCATGAGACGCAAACGACCTGCTGGGATCATCCCAAGATGACTGAGCTTTACCAGTCATTAGGTAAGACATCTCTACCAGATGTTTGGTACTTTTATTTATTTTTTTTTTCTTTCAATTGAATGATTTGCTAAGGCAAAGATTTCCAGAGGAAGCAAACCAAAATTAAGTCTAAGAGAGAGGCAGAGCTTTTACCAAGGTTAAAATTTTCTGCAAGGGAAATACATAAGGCACACATTTCAAACATGCAGTAGCAATAAATGTATTTCAGTTAGCACATTTGAAATGTACGCTGGGTTTATAAAGTAATTTGGGTGTATTGTTACAATCTCTTTCCTGAAAGACTGGAACAGAAGTTGGAAAAAAATAATCCTGAATCTTTTCACTGTCTAATCTACTTTACAAAAGGAACATGAAAAAAATCAAACCAAGCTGCTGTTAATGTTGACTTTTGGATGGTGGGAAGCCAATTGAAGCAATTTGCCAAACTGTGTTACCACTGCTTTATTTTTAAAGCACTTTCAATACTTAGAAGGCATAGCAGCTGTCATGATGTCATTTTGAATACCCAAATTGCATGCTTATTACGACTTCAGATGTGCCTCTCTGGTGGAGGGTTGTTTTTTTCATTTTTTAGCAGCTTTGGAATTTATTAACAGAAGCACATCTACAAGATAAAATAGGTTAATCTATGCTCTAGTGTAGGCTGCTTGGCAGGCCATTTAATAGCTAACTCTTTTATTTTAATGGTTGTGTTAATAAATAATAGAGGGTATAATAAAAATTAAGCTATTTTGCTGAAAGAAATATCAGTAAATATGCTGCATTCATAAAGGAGGTTACGTCTGTACAGCACACGTACATAAAGCAGCTTGAGCACTAGGACTGTCAGATCTAGCATTCTGTGCAGGCTTATTTGCCATGGTGAAAAATAGCTTAAATTATCACCTGCTAAACTCTAGTTTAGCTGCTGAAAACAGTCTAATTATGCCAGTGTAACCTATTTCAAGCAAATGCAGGTATCTCTATGGTGCTCTGCAGTTCAAGGCATGCTAAAAATATTTTAGAAAAGTGATGGAAAATGAAACAATACAGTGTGAAGATTTTTTCCTTATAGTATTAGCAGTGTGGCAGCAGTTGGTTTAAAAATTAACCAGAATGTTGCTTTGTAGGCCAAAAAAGGATATAAAATGTATAAGTTCAGGCTAAACAAATGCAAAAGCAGACAAGTAGTGACTTGACATTTAATTATAACGTATTGCCCTGTCTCCTTCATATTTCTGCTCCTAAAGTGAGAGGTTTAGAAGTTTCAGGACAAATGGTAATTGCACATGTAGACGTCCCTTTGGTACAGGTAGGTCTTCAAACAAGACCTGTTAATTGAACTGCACTCTGACTCCGCAGCCGCCTTTGATCCACAGATTGCCTGGTGTTGCTGATCCTGTTGTTGATCAGACTTAAAGTCCTGTTGCAACTGCTTTTCTTCTGCTAGTGCCCTGTTTCAGCCAGAGTACTCTTAAATACCAAGAAGTGAAAAGGTAACAAGGGAGAAAAGTGTCTTGATAGATTCAGGTCAGCAGTTCAGAAGATGTGTGACTGCTGAAGTCAGTTTGCATTTAGTTTAACTGAGTTTTATCACTGTGAGTATCACCCAAATGTCAGGAGTTTAAGATAGTCTTATTTTTTACTGCATAAAGAAGGAACATGTTCAGGCAGATTTTGTTTCTTACTTACCTGTGAACTTTCTTTTTCCCCTGCTATTTTCCTTTTCAGGAGCATTAAATGTCCAAAAAAGCAGTCCTCTATCTGGATGGTTCTGTTTCTTTTAGACTTGAGACCAAAAAGTCATTAATGTGAAAGCGACACTGATTTTAGCAAAATATGCATAATATGTATTTTTATGGGTAAACTGAGGTGTTCATATATGTGTACAAAAGAGACTAGACAATGTGACTCTTTGTGTACTGCCACATGGGTGAAGCTTTGATGGATGTGCGACTGAATAGCCTACCGATTTATTTTATTTTTGAACTGGGTGTAATCACCATTGCCTAACTCTCACACAAACTGCATAATACAAGTATAACCCGTTTAGTCTTGAACAGAACCCTTGATGTATTTTCAGTGCTTTGCTTTGCCTCAGGTCAAAATGGTAATAATGGGATGTTTGAAGTCTTTTCAGACTGTTCAGTAATATATTATCTGAGAAGATGTTATTAAAGTCGATTTTGTATTGCATACTCATTAGATCCTATTATTCTACCCCCCATTAGGATCCAAATTTTGTTTCTAATTCATATAAAGAAGTTAGTAAAGAGCTTACTATGTATGCCTTTTTAAAAATCTGGTAGAAAGCATGGATTTGGCAAGTGGGTAAATGTAAAAACGTGAGACCAAGTACATCAATGCTGTCAAGAGTTTTCATTTCCATTTTCCAACTCCTACACTTACCCAGTATAGAATAATTCTATGTGATGTAACTCTCTATACATGCCAGTATATCATAATTTGCTACAGGATGCTTATCTCTAATTTAAATTTTTACAAATTACTGAGGACCTAATTTTTTTAAGTGAATGAGGAGGTGCATCCTGCTATGAGGTAACATTTCTTACCTGCCTCTGAGATGCAAGAGACACCTATCCAAGACAGAAGAGTAATATTAACCTAATATCCAATTCACATACCTACAAATTGTTGCATTACATTTTGCTAAAATAGGTGAACTTCAAGTGAGATTTACCGATTCATTTTTCTATCTTTAGAGTCTGGGTATTAATAAAAATTAAGCTAAATTACTTGGGAGCATTATTTGGTACTGATAAAAGAAGGTAGCAATATGCTGTGCATATTGTTCAACTGGGACTGCATCAGAGACAGCAGGAGGAATCTACAGGAAGAAATTATACAAAAATCTTCCTTTGAAGGATGTGTTCTCAAATTCTCTTGGAGCTCATTTGCTAAAACAGCTGGTAATAAAGACACATGTTAAATACTTGATTGAAATTATATATGTGTATAAAAAAAATTCCAACTGGTGGTTCTTTCTAACAGAGATTTTCCTTTTAAGACACTAAGATGCTTGTTCCTGACTGCTTTTATTATTTAAACAATGTAGCATTTTATCAGTGTTAATGAAATATTTACTCAAGTTGAGCAATTTTTACCCTTCTTTAAGTTATGGCTACTTGAAGTTCTATAACAAGCTGTCTATATTGAGTGACTTAATTGTTTAATGTTTAGTTGAAGTGGCAGCAGGAAGTAAATGTTGGTGTAGATTAAACTGAAAAAGAATCATATAAGTTAAGAAGATAGAGAAGAAATGAAAGCTGAAATAGAAAAGGTAGTAAAAATCACGATACATGAGCTTCAAAGGATCAGAAGCTGACAGACATCCCCTGGTTTGTATTTACACCATTATGAACCACTCCTATTTTCTTCTAACTTCCTTCTGAAAAGCCTTCAAAGAATCAAGAACTGCTCCAGGTGCTTTTCTTTCCAAAATTAGTTCCTCTGCAGCATATTTGCTGTTTTACATCCCCCTTACAAATTTTTTCATCCTTTATGATGACTCCAGGGTGTCATTGAAAAGGGAATTTCGGTTGTTTCACTGTCTTGGAGACCAAGGACCTTTGCATGAGGGGAGAGACAGAAGGAACAAGAATCATAAAGTGGTCTGAGTTTGCTCAATTTTTTCAGATTATCTTCTGAGAGTGAACATTTAATGTCAGACAGCTTAGCTCTGAATAGCAGTATTTTGCCTTTAAACTGAGAATGACAGCAGCCTTTGCTATGGTGGCCCAGGAGGACTTGGCTTGTCGTGCCATACTCTTAGTGTCCCCCTCCTCCAGCCTTCCTGTGTCATGTCACGTCAGTACAAGTGTCCTCAAGGTGCATTAGTGTCACCACGAACAGTAATTGCAGTAGCAGGATGCATTCAGAAATGTTTATCAATCCTAATTCACCAAGGCAAGACAAGAGGGGGAAAACCACCCTCATCCTTGCAGGCTGCAGTGCACTGGTGACAGCTCTCCATTTAACTTAGAGGATGGGGGGCAGTTCTCTATGGATTACATGAAAGAAATGTCAGACCTGCTTAACACAAGGTGGGAGAATGCTGGAAGGCACCTCTGGGCTCTCAGCAGCAGCTGCTGTGCTGGTTTTGTGGCTGGCTTCTCTTGTGCAGCAATGTGAGCTTCTAACTCCCAGTGACCAAGGCTGGCCAGCTTCATCCTCTTTGGTTTGTGTGTTTTGATATGTTCTTCTGAAGAGCTGCCTGGAGAGGCTGAACTGCCCCTGGCTGCCATTACAGTTTCTATTAGCAACCAGTAAACCTACTACTAAAGACATGAGGTTTTGTTCATATTCATGTTTTCCCTGTTTGCACCAGTAAGACCCATGCCTAGTGCACACATCAGTTGTTTGATGTCTATTGCAATCCAGTGAGGTTATCCATGTAGCCTCTCTTTAAAGGTTGCTTATTCACTCAAGTCCTTTTCCAGCCCTTTTCAGAAAATAGGATTGCTTGTGTTCAGTCAGCCTTGGCCATCGTTGGTCTAGAGGAGGTCGTGTTTCCGTGTGATTGAGTCCTGTGCAGCACACACCTAACAGACAGTAGACGTAATTGTGGCAGAGAGGTGGAACTGCTGTCCCAAGAGCAGTGGACAAATGGACACCTTTCATTATTATTTTATTATTATTTCCTGAAGTTGTTTGTAATTTATTTATTTTAGGATTTTCCAGTATGACTGCTTCTCACCAGAGTACAAAAAAGGTTTCTGAACTTTCTGACTGCAAACTCCACTCATATCCCAGTCTCACAATGGGATGTACCAGGTGTACATCAAATCCTTTCTTACATTTTTGTATTTGCAGGCTGAAGAAAAGACACTCCATTCTAAAACTCCCAAAGATCACGTCAGTTGGTCTGATTACAGGGATGCTGGCACATACTGTGGTGTTCAGCCACGGGATCTAGATGCAGTCAGTAGTACTGTGGTGCCCTTGGTACCTCCCACTTGTTAATTTGCAGAGGCACTGTTGGCTTTTTCACTCAGTTGGACAGGCCTAGTACAATGTGCTGGGTCATTTCATGGAGAATGGTTAAGCTGTACATAGAATAACAGTTTACTGTTATTTATTACCAAAGCAATGTAGATGATAGCATTAATTATTGTAATAATAAAAGTCAATGGCTGAGACTCAGCTGATATTAAGCAGTGTTACTTGATTAATTTCTTTCCTTTGTGCATTTGTGTCATTTGCATTTTAAAATTACAATTCCAGAAGAGGCAATATATGTCACTGTAGGGCACCGTTAAAAGAATTATTTACAGGTTTGGGGCAGCAGGAGGAAACCCAGAATTCTTACCAGCTGGGCAGGGAATCTCAGCTGTATTGAAACAATGTGAGCTGAAGCTTTTTGAAAAGGGAAAAGTGCTGCTAATGTCTGAAGAAACATGGAAAGTTTAGTGGCTGTAGAGGAATTACTGTCTATTCAGGACTGTCCAGTAAAGAGGTGTTAAGATCTGTTAGGAAGGCAATGTAATTCCCAAAACAGGTTATCCCCAGGCAGTGTATTTATGAACAGTCTATAAGCTTGTGTCACAAGCTGTGGCTGAGTAAGGCTTTCAGGGTTCCAGGTATATCACTGTAGGTTCACATTTTCTGTCCTTGCACCTGAGAGTAAAAAAAAAACCCTCAGAACACTGTAAATCTTATCAAATGAAGATGAGGATTTAACTTGATGACATCTATTTTCTTTAAAAAATGAAGTTGTTAATGTGCTAAATTTTACTTATACCAGCTGAAGCATGTAAGCTGCTCATTTCAGTTAGATGATGTCCAGACAGTGAGATAATTGCTGACTGCAGGACCAAGTGAAGGGTGTGTGTTTTGCCCTCATTAACTAAAGAAGCAATTATAATAATAGTCACAATCATATAAACAAGAAACCCCTTTTTAAAGAAGAAGGAAAGGTAGTTTCCAGGTAGAAGGGTCTTTATAAGATGCCTTCAGACTACATTGGGAGAGAGATAAATGGTATGAAGAACCTTTGGTGGGAGGTCGCCTGGCTTTTTCTTTTCATTGCTTTTAAACACAGTGAGATGAGTCTGTCATACAGGATGGGATGATATCAAATGGAACCTCCCAGCCACTCAGCACTCTCAGCAGATGCAGCAGCTGTAAGGGGGTCAGACTGTTTAAGAACCACTGTGAAAAGCAGTTTAGTTTTAACACCTTATTTAAAACCTGTTGTCTGGGTTATAGATTTGACTCCTTAAGAATAAAAACAAATACCCCCTCATGCTAGATGCTAAACCTCTTCTTAAATTGGTTATTTTAGAAAGCTTACTGATTTTAATTTTTTTATTGCTTTTAGTTATTTTATAAGCCATTTAATGCAGTAAAAGATCAAGAGTATGGGAATGTGTTTTTCCTCTTAATTTATTGCTCATATCCCAATGAAAAATCCAGAATTTAGCAAGGGAGGATTAAAAAAAACCCAAAACTCAAACTACAAATATTTATTTGATTCTGTGTCCATAGTCAGTGAGACATTCCAGCAGGTGGTTTGAATCACTGACCACTTTTCAAATGAGTGGGGTTTTTGCTTGATTATCCATTAGCAAAAAGATCTACTGCGTGTAATGGCAGGTGTTTCTAGAATACTTTAGAAATGGAACATAGCCCTTATGTTTTGAAATTTCTCTCAACATGCAGAATTATGCAGAAAATGTTAAAATTTAATTATCATCTCTCCACAGTATTTCTGATTTGAGTTATTCCTATCAGCAGTCTGAACTGAAGTACCCTTCATTAAAGCTGCATTTGTAATAAAAGCACTAGCTCTTGTTCACTGTTATCATGTTATTAGATAGAGAATGATAGATATTCACTTGAACAGAGAGGTCATTCATGGCTGAGTGGTGGGAAAGTCATGATTTCTCTTTGCTCTGGAATGTAAATATGTCACCAAATACTCCCTCGTGATCCTTTCTTCTGTCTTTCCTTTCCAGGGGCCAGGTGACCTCTTCCACTGCATCGTTGTTTCAGACCATAAACAGATTATGCTCTTGGGCATTTACATTTTTTTGTTTAGAGCTTCAAAGTTGCCTTCTGAGCAAGAAGGGGGAGTATTGTGAAAAACTTGCAAAAGTTTCACAATACACCAAGGATTTTTCAGCCCTCTGACCACAGGCTCGGAGGGTGAGGTGATACATACTTACCAGGAGTGTGAGGAAAGGGCTGGAGGAAAACTTGTGGGGTGCATTGAGCTCCTCAACCTGCTCCAAAATGATAAAAGCTTTGGAAACAGGGCTTAATTGGGTCCTAACTCAGTGGGCTGTGTAGGGGTGGAGAATGCAACTTTTTTTTTTCCATTAGGATCCAGGAACAAAAAAGGCAAAAACAATTTCACCACACATAGAGGCAGGAACTACTGGTGTTTCCAAAGGCTTTTGGAAGGTTGCTGCTGCTTGAGGCCCCTTCCTCCTCCTCCTCTGCCTCTTCCCAGCAGGAGCAGCTGGGGTGTGACCCGGCAGTGTGTCTGTGCTCCTCACTCGAGGTCCCCCCTCGCTGGTGGCTTTATGTCCAGTGCTCCCCAGCCCAGGGCCAAGACTCATTCCCTGGCAGTCTTGGCTTCTGTGGTTCATTTAAAGAGGGTCTCATCCAGCAAGCAAAATGTTTTGGACACAGTTAGGAGGGGCCTGGGCTCCTTCTGCTGAGCAACACATTTGTTCCAGCAGTAGCCCTGGGGGAGGAAAGACACCACTGACAGTTTCATAGGCATAGGGAGGGGAAAAGCAAAATCATTAAGATCCAGTGACCTTAAGTGACTGTCACCATCTGGTAAGACAGCTGTCCATCAGGAGCATGGAGGTGGTGGCATAAGGAGACCAGAGGTGAGCAGCTGGCACAGGGACAGTAACTGGGTGCAGGCTAATCCTGGTGACAGCAGCGGAGGTGGCAGTGGAGGTGTGTGACGGCTCAGCCTTGGCTTGCAGAGCCAGATGAGCAGTGCTGCTGCTTTTCCAAAACCTGAGATGAGGGCTCCAAAATGAGCACCTGGCATTGCTGCTTCATCATTTAGAGCAGATGCTTCTTGGCAGCAGTGTCGTTAAGGTTGATGATAAATTCAGTGTGTATTACATATACAGGAAAATAGATGTAAACTGTAGCACTTCCAGGATTAAATGTCTTCACGCATTGTACTTTCTGCCTTGATCAAGGCCTGAAATATGCATATATATTTACTCACATTTCTCAAAATGTAAATAATAAATAGATAAGCTTTTTTCAGAACATTCAGGGAGAATTTAAGAGAGGCTTCTTCATTTTGTCAAATGCTAGCCATAATACTCTTTTATAGAATACAAATACAGATTTGCAACAAGGGTGTAAAGTGCAATTGAATTCATAGTGTGTTTGTGAGAGACTGCTTTATTAATTTCCATTTCAGACAAATTAAGTCACTTTATTTAAACTTCTCACTGTATTCTACACCACATAAAGGACCTGTCAGGGTGACGGTAAGGGACAGAGCTGGCAGGAGCAATACACAGAAGTGCCCATTAAAAAGGTGTATGCAACTCTGTATAGAAAAAGAAATTATATACAAAGCTGAAACTTCCTTTTCTGCTGTAAGACGTGTCTCAGAAATGTTCCACAGCTTTTATTAAGGTATACAAAACTACTGAATTATCATACCTCATTCATTCAGAACAGCTTAATTAAAATTAATGTAATTGAGACTATATTCCCTCTGCTACCTATACCTGTACAGCATTATAAATGATGTTGGGATAGTTATACCCAAGCTACCACATTTCAAACAGCTTTGCAGCACCTTAGCTTGTATGCCAGCCAGGAAATGTTTTGTCTTTCCCTGTTTTTCATCACATTCTTTCTCTTCTGTCAGGCTTAGAGAAAGCCTATTGACCTAAAGGGACCTTTATTTTGAGCTATTACATTTTTTCCCCTAATGTTCTTTTCATATTTACATTGTAGCTTACATTTTCTAAACACTTTCCCATCAGTAATTCCTCAGGCTCCACGGGTTTCATGAGTAAATTAAATGCGTTCAACGGTGTTGTCAGGTGCTGAAACTGGCTGGCACAAGCAGTGTATTTCTGTTCTGGAAAACCCTTTAAGTTGCAATATGCCAAGCAATCTCTTGTGAATGATCCTTAGGCTGCACAGGAGTGTCTGTGCCCAGGAATTAGTTGGGTGGGTGGCAGGGCCAAGAGCATGCATCTGGTTTTTCGTGGTGGGTGGCTGCCCTGCAGCGTACAAATGTGTCCCCTGCCACTCCTCAGTTCCCAGTGCAGCTGCTGGCAGTGCCCCTTGGGAACCAGCCTCAGTGCTCTTTGTCCCCACGGTGTCCAGGAGGTTTTGCAAGCCATGGTTAAACTATTCAGTGGGGACTTGTGCTGATGTCCTTATTTTGTTAAACGAATTAGGACAGCTCTAGCAAAAGGTGAGCCAGACAGTGTCTTCCCAACTGAGTGCCATTGCCTGTCACACTGCCAGAGCCACTGGCTCCCTGCCATTTTGCAGGTGGGGACCTGGAAACTCACCTGGCTGGGTGAGCTGGCTTCTCTCCAGAAAGGCTCTACATCTCTGGGCATGGCTGGGGCCTGCTGGGATGGAAAGCACAGAAGTTTAATTGGATATTTTTAGTAAGCTTTTTGTTTTAGCAGTAGCTGGGAGTCACCTGTTTTTTCCTGGGCAGAGGTTTTCCATTGGGGCTGCCTGCACACAGTCTGGCTGGTGCATAAGGTGAGCAAGGAAGAGTTTCAGGGTCTTATCTCCCCCACAGTGCCTTCAGTGTGAAAAGCTCTGCAGTATTTTCAGAAACACTGCTGCAGTCACTGATGTTGTTCTTTCAAGTGCTCTTTAGTTCAGTGCCTTTGAACAAAAGGACGTAACACTTTAGGACTCACTGAGGTTTTTTGGGATGGTTGATTGTTGAGATTTGAGGTCTTTATTAGCTCAATGAATTTTCTAACAAATTTATTTCCCCCCTCTGCTCTTTTAACCAACAGGTATAGTCTTGTAGTTCAACATAACACCGTCTTTGTGAGTCTGGTTGTTTCTAGTGTGTAAAGCTGATCTTTTGTTCTAATATTGCCTCCCTACAGCTGACCTGAACAACGTCAGGTTCTCGGCGTACAGGACTGCCATGAAACTCCGCAGGCTGCAGAAAGCCCTCTGCCGTAAGTACTGCCTGTGCCCCACCCGCTGCCAGGAGGGCTCAGTGACCAACACAGGTTTATCCACAGATCTCAGAAGCAGAAAAACACTCCAACACATATCCTTGCCTGGTACATGGAGACCTCTCACCTGATGGGCCTTCTGCTGCCACCGGTTTGCATGATCACTGTAAGACCAGAGCAGCGGTTCAGAGATAAAACTGAACATATTTGTAAATACTGTGCATATTTCTCATCTTTACACTCTTTAGCCAGGTATTTTCACTGTGCCATGTCACTGTGCCACGACCTGTGTCAGACACAGCTTTACAGCCCAAAGGAGCACAGTTGTGCTGTGTTGGGAACAGTGAGAGCTTGGGGGAAATAATTGCTTCAGAGCTGGAGTTGCTAATGGTTTGTTAGGTTGAATCTTGAACCCTGAGGGGTTATTGCCTTTAAATGAGATTGTTGCAATAAACATTTAGTTTCATTTTTTCTCGAGCTTTTGGGTGTGTTGAGAAGTCTCTCATCAGCTGTACATTACTGATCTGCGTGTTCGAACATTTTAATTCTCCCAAATGCTGTATGTTATTCTACTTTTCTCTGGAATTACATTTCCTTTTCAGCCTATTGTAACCTGATAGCTAAATAATTCGCTCACCTTTTTCTTGATAAGCCTGTCAGTTGCCAAAGCAAGCAGTTTATTAAGCAATGCTATTGGGAGGATTATTAAAATATTTTAACATCCACAACTTGGCATTTAATTACAGGGTTAAATTTTTGACACAGTTGCAAATGTCTCAACTGTTGATTTATCTCAAGTTGGATTTGTGCTCACATGCTTTCTGGAACTGTGTCAAACCTCGGTATTTTTGAGCATGTTTACTTTTAGGCTTATAAGCATGGGTGAATTCTGCTAAAGTGAGCAGACTTAATTTCTGAATGTATTAAAAATAGGGAAAAAAAGGAAAAAACAAACAATAAGTGAAAAGTCTTGTAACATAATGAAAGATTCCAACATGAATGCAGTGACAAAGAAGGAATTATGATGATTAGAAATATAAACATCTTTCCATGGTACAGCACTTCTGCCACACTCACTGTGGAAATGTGGTATAAAGAAACTGGAGTGATATGCAGTGAAAAATATTCATAATCAGTGCAGCACTAAAGGAAGCAGAATTTTTGGAATTAACTAGCTGGAACTGCATAAGTATAATTTGTAATAGGTTTCTATGACTGAAAATGCAAAACTTTGCATCCCATTTTATCTGTATTATAATCACAGAATATTCTGTATTGGAAGGAATTCACAGGTATCATCCAAGTCCAACTCCTGGCCCTGGGCAGGACATCCCAAGAGTCACACCATGTGCCTTAGAGCATTGTCCACACACTTGAGCTCTGTCAGGCTGATGCTGTGACCACTTCCCTGGAGATCCTGTGCCAGTGCCCAGCCACCCTCTGGGTGAAGAACCTTTTTCCAATATCCAAACTAAACCTGCCCTGACACAACTTCAGACCATTCCCTTGGGTCCTGTCACTGGTCACAGAGAGAAAAGATCAGTGCCTGCCCTTTGTCTTCCCCTGATGAGGAAGCTGTAGCTGCAGTGAGGTCTCCCCTCAGTCTCCTCCAGGTGGAACCCAGTGCCCTCAGGCCCTCATGGCTTCACCATCTCATTGCTCTGCAGACCCATCACCATCCTCATGGCCTCCTTTGGATGTTCTTTAACAGCTCAATGTCTTTTTTGTACTGTAGCACCCAAACCTGCCCCAGCCCTGGCGGTGAGGCCGCCCCAGCCCAGAGCAGAGGGGACAATCCCTCCCTTGCCCGGCTGGCCATGCTGGGCCTGGTGCCCCAGGACACGCTTGGCCCTCCTGGCTCCAGGGCACTGCTGGCTCAGATCCAACTTTCCATCCACCAGCACCCCCAGGTCCCTGTCCCTGGCGCTGCTTTCCAGCCTCTCATTCCCCAGTCTGTCTGTACAGCCAGGGTTGCCCCATCCCAGGTGCAGATTCCAGCACTTTCCCTTGTTGAATTTCAAAGGGTTGGTGACTGCCCTGGCCTCTCATTTGTCAAGGTCTCTCTGCAGGGCCTCCCTGCCTTCAAGGAGTGAACAGCTCCTCCCAGTTTTGTATCACTGCAAACTTGCTCAGTGTCCCTTCCAGTCCTGTGTTCAAGACCTCAATGAAGATGTTGAAGAGCACAGGGCCGAGGATGGAGCCCTGTGGAGCCCCCCCAGTGACAGCTCTCCACTCTGGTGTCACCCGTTCACTGTAACCCTGTGTGCCCCATCTGTGAGTCAGCTGCTCGCCCATCACATGGTGTGTTTGTGCAACTGGGAGCTGGACATTTTGTCCAGAAAGATCCCATGAGAGACAGTATTGAAAGTTTTACTGAAATCCAAAACGATTACATGAGCTGGCTTCCTTTGGTCAGCTAGCTGGGTTGTCATGAAGTGTCATGTCATAAAGTACTGGAATGGTGTGCCTGGGGAAGTGCTGGAGTCACCATCCCTGGATGTGCTTAAAAAAAGACTGGATGTGGCACTCGGTGCCATGGTTCAGTTGAGGTGTTAGGGCATGCTTTGGACTCCATGATCTTGAAGGTCTCTTCCAACCTAGTGATTCTGTGAGATTCTGTGAAAGGGAAATAAAATTTGTTGAGCAGGACTTTCCCCTCACAAATCTGTGCTAGCTGTTGCTCGTCAGGTGTTTTTCAGTAACTGATTCATACCGTTAAATAATTCTGGACTCATCCTGGACCTTTGCGTTGGGTTTGTGTGGCCAGGCTTTGGTTGCAGGTGTCTCCAGGGGTGGTTTCTCTAAGAAGCTGCTAGAAATTTACCCCATGTCTGACAGAACTAATGCCAGCTCCAAGACAGACCCGCTGCTGGCCAAGGCCAAGCCCAGCAGTGGCAGTGGTAGTGCCTGTGGGTAATGTTGTTGAGAAGGGTGTGGGAGAAAATCTGTTGCACAACAGCAGCTGGGAAACAGGAGGGGAAATAATGTGAGAGAAACAGCTCTGCAGACACCAAGGTCAGTGCAGAAGGAGGGGGAGGAGATGCTCCAGGCGCCAGAGCTGGGATTCCTCTGCAGCATATGGAGAAGAGCATGGTGAGGCAGCTGTGCCCCTGCTGCCCGTAGAGCTCCACAGTGGAGCACAAATCCACCTGCAGCCTGTGGAGCACCCCATGCCAGAGCAGGTGGGTGCCTGAAGGAGGCTGTGACCCATGTGAAACACACGCTGGAGCAGGCTCATGGCAGGAATTGTGAACTCCTGGAGAGGAGCCCACGCTGGAGCAGGTTTGCTGGCAGCACTGTCTGTTCCCAAAGGACTGCATCCTGTGGGAGGGATCCACTCTGGAGCACTTTGTGAGGAACTGCAGCCAGTGGGAAGAACGTGCGTTGGAGCGGTGTGTAGAGGACTGTCTCCCGTGGGAGACTGCACACGGAGCAGGGAAGAGTGTGAGGAATCCTCCCACTGAGGAGATAGCAGCAGCAGAAACAACATGTGATGAATTGACTGCAGCCCCCATTCCCCTGCTGCTGCTGTAGGGGAGGAGGTAGAGAATTTGGGAGTGAAGTTGACCCTGGGAAGAAGGGAGGAGTTGAGGGATGTGTTTTAAGATTTCAGAATTGTTACTCATTATCCTCCTCTGATTTGATTGGTAATGAATTCAGTTGATTATCCCAAGTTGGGTCTGTTTGCCAGTGACAGTAACTCATGAGTGATCTCTCTCTGCCCTAATTTTGACCTGTGAGCCTTTTGGTGTCTTTTCCCTCCCCTGTCCAGCTGGGCAAGCTGAAGTGAGTTCATCTCTTAAGGTTACATTTAGGTAAATTTTCAGAGAATTGATGCTCTCAGAGACATGCAGTGGCACTTACACTGATTACTCTAGCACATTCTTCATACTTGTATCTAAGCAGAAGTATTTAAGGAATTTGGTTAGCAGGCTTTGTTCTCACAAATATTTTTGCCTGGAGACACCATCATTGTATTTGTGTATTCTATCATTTCAGTGTCGCTTGTGAACTCAGTTCAATTAGGTTTTTTTAAGAACCTCAACTCATTACAAAATTATTTTTCTGCATTTTGGCAGTAGTAGAATTTAGAGCACAGTGCTGGATTTCAGGGCTCCTACGCAAAGCCAAAGTCTCACTTGCAGTAGGTGCTTCTTTCAGCTCTTTTCATTTCTGTTTCAAAATTGCAGGAGTTTATATATATATACGCCTATATATATCTGTATCTTCTTTTCTGCAAATTTCATAGATAACAGCAATTCTGTCTACTGAGGAGTACTCTAAAAATGTGTGTTTAATAGAAGGCCTGCAGAAGTAAAGGTACAGCCTACTTCTCAGTGGCAAGAATAGAAATGCTTTATAAAGGGAGCTGTACTTAAACTTTAGTTCTTTCAGTTCATAAATCAGCCCAATGACCATTAAGACACTAGAACATTAAGCCTAAAGAAGAATGTGGAAAATAGCAGTCCTTAACAAATAAATGCTTATGTGTTATCTAGTGTGTGGCTTTATCATTTCAGCCTTCAAAATTGTTGTGAGCATGCCAGGTGTAACTGTTGCACCAGGTTTTTTTAAATGTACGGATTCCTTTGATAATCACATCAAAGCATGATGGCTTTCTTGTTTTGCTACTTTTTACAGATCTGATCTTTAAGTGGAAACCACATCAGGATATCAATAAAATGAGATATATTCACTAACTTTACTTGGAAATACAGCAAAAGAAAATACTCAAGAACTTCCTGCTAGGGGTCATTTTTCCTTTAATTGTATGCAGACTAGATTAAATATATTTTTTTAATGTGTCAGCCAACAGCAGCAGGTTGTAGAGGGGATGATCTTGCATTCTGGGAGGACCATTTATACTTTTTATTACCAGCCATATGTTGAGTGTTCCCTAAGTTCAGTTTGTGACCTCTAGAGTGTACTTTCTCCTGCCTGTTAATTGTCACTTCTGTCCTTCAGCTGGTTACTTATTCCATGTTGTCTTTTATACTTTTCCTGCAATCTGGCAGCATCTAGTTAAAAACATTCTAACTTTTTCTCTATTGCCTTAGAGGCCAAAGAAATATTTATATAAGAGACTTAGACTTCAAAGTAATCTAGAAGCCACTGCTCACACAGATTTTGGTGTCAGTTCTGGAATTTTAAATAAAAAAGTATAAAAGAGTGGCAGAGAACCCACAAGAGGTGCAAAGGATAAAATGGTGGTTTATTTCAAGTAAAGCTTTTCAAATCACTGCATGGTGCCAAACACTCAGCTCTTCAATACATATCTGATTGTGGAGCTTGTCTTGTGCTAGTTGGTCATTCACAGGACCTCCACATCTGCTTTTAGGAAAGAAATATGCAGTTCCATGTTCTGGGAGAGGACCCCACACACATTTCTTACGTCTTGGTGGGAAAGATGAAGGAGGATCTTAATGTGATGAGGGCCAGAGCCTGTCTTTTTCCCACAGAAAGAGGTTCCCTAGAGCAGAACGTGTTGGCAAGCACTCTTTGCTTGTTAGGAGATGATTGTGTGTTACAGACTTCGGGATAGGACAGGAGGTTGATGAAGAGTGGGCTGAAAGGCTTTTCAGAATATGCTGCTTATTAACAGGAAAAGCTTTCACAAAGTGGAATGACCCATGTTTAGCAGTAGCTGCATATATAATTATGCTGCCACTCCGATGCCTGAGGGGTTCATTTAATTACCATTGATTCATAGTCTCAGAGGAACTGACAGTTCAGCCTAAAGCTCCGAGTTATAGGTGTTGTGAGGGCTGTGCTCTATTTTCAATTTGACTAATGAATTCTTAGAAGAAAAACATCTTTCTGAGACACTCAGGAACAGGTCTGATACTTTTGCAGGATATAACACTTACCTTAGCATAGCTGTCTTTTTTATGCTAGTAGCTTAAACATAATATTCCAAAATACTTTATTTTAATAAATGTCTATATGCTAATGAGAAAAAACCCCTAAAACTCCAATGAAAGACTGCACAAAATATTGGACTCAAAGTTAAATATTTTAATGTAATAATAGGGATAGTATTCCAAGGTTTCCTTATTCACTCTAGCACTAGGTATGTTAGGCCCAGAGGACAAAATTTTCAGAAGAGCTTAAGGGATTTAGTAGCAGAAGTAAGTCCCTATTGATTTCCAATGAAATATATACTCTTGAAATTCTTCTGGCAATTACAAAATCCCAGTGTACTGTCCAAGCAGCAGCAAACCAGCCCTGTGGGCAGCTAAAGTATTTCTCATCTCCCACTAGGACATCAAAGGGGCAGTTTCATCCTGGGTAAAATAGGATACTCAAGTGTGAATTTGCCAAATGGGCCCTTAAACAGGATCAAGTTCTAAAAAAATTCTTCTATGATGTTCTGCATTTAACTTCTGCTCATTAAAGAGGTGGGCGTGGGTTTTTTTGACATTATGAAGAGATGCTGCTCCTCAGAACTCAAGAAAGCACATTTTTTTATTCCAATGAGAGAAAAACTGGTCTTGCACTTGAGTCAGTTAATTTCCCAGTTTTGTGAAGAATTTTCTGGATAATTTTGGACAGTTAATTTTGGACCAGGTGCTACTCCCTTGGGTCATATTGCACCGTGCTGCACTTTGACTGCTCATAGTATGAGCAGGATTAACAGCATCTGGGCTTTAACATCCCCATTGCTCACACCCTGGAAATTCACTGCAAGGAGTTACAAAGTGTTTTCCTGTGGCAGCAGGAAGATCCTCATCAAGCATTATTCCTGCCTTACTTTGTAAACCAACATCCCATAATTTTGTGTGCCCTAAGTGTGATGTTGCGTGGTGATGTAGGTTTGGAGACGTTAAGAGCTGAGAAAGGCAAGTTCAGTTTTGCCCTGGACATCTACATTTCAAAATGCAACTGACTTAAATTGGAACAAAAATCAAGTTTTTAAGTGTCTGTGACAAAAAACTCTGTTGCATGTTGGCTAATAAGTTTAAACATATCTTACTCTGTAATGCCATAGAGGTGTATGTAAATATAAATGCTCTTCAGAATTAAAAATTGATACATTTAATTAGTAAATATTGAAACAGGGCATTTAGTGATTCCAGAACCTTCTTTTCACTGGCCTCACTAGGGGAAAAGTAACAGGGAGGTTAATCACAGTTCAGCTCTGATTTGTTTGCATATTCCATGTGGAGTTTGGTTCTGTTAAGATTGCTCGACTTCTCTAAGAAATGGGCAATGCATCTCAGGAAAGCTGATGATCTGTGCTGTGGTGAGAGCACATTTGGTGATCCAAAAATTAGCCTATCTGTAAAAACATAAAGCATGAAATACATAATTTTTACTTGCATTTTACTTGCACAGTAATTTATGTGTAATATGTCCATAGGACCCAAGAGCATAATAAGTACTTTACAGCTAAAAATGAAACAGACACACACTGGTCTCTAAGGCCACAGCTAAATAACAGTGCATCTGTAGGAGTCCTGAAACCAGTCTTGCATGTGACTTTCAGAGGACATTTTACATCCTCTGGCCAGGCACATAAGCCAAGTACAGTGCTCTGTTTACTTTTTGGGTGTGGGTAATACAGCCACTGTTTCTCGCCCCTCTTCATGGGTGTGTATTTATTCCCACAGTGGATCTCCTGAGTCTGTCTGCTGCCTGTGATGCCTTGGACCAGCACAACCTCAAACAGAACGACCAGCCAATGGACATCCTGCAGATCATTAACTGCCTGACCACCATTTACGATCGACTGGAGCAAGAGCACAACAACCTGGTCAACGTTCCCCTCTGTGTGGACATGTGCCTCAACTGGCTTCTGAATGTCTACGACACGTATGTGTGGGGACTCAGGACATGGGAAAGCTCCAGAAGCTGTCCCAGTAGCAGAAGGGGAGGGGGAAGGTGTCTTGAGCTGTTGGCCTCGTTATAGCGTGGGTGGCTTGGAGCTGAAAAAAAGGGTAGTTGAAGTGAAGGTTTAATAAACCTAATGGTTTAATGGCTGCATTTAGCAGGATCAGTGTAGCACTTGGTTAGGCATACAATCTTGGATTTATTAAGCTGTGCAATTAAAGAGCTGGAAAACAACTTTTTAAGCAGATTTTTGTGTTTAGACCAATTCTGCGACTGCATGCCTGTCCAGAGTAGGTCATGACTTTACATGGCTTTTTAATTTATTTTGGTAAAGAAATTCAAAAAAATTATCAAGAAGCAACAGAGTAAACACCGTATAAAGTCTTGCCCGTTTATGCCTCAGAATGTTTAACCTTTTCAAATATGTCAATTTTCTGTAGCTTTCAATCTGTCATTCTTTTTCAAAGATGAAAGAGGGTCATCTCTTGTCTAATGTGCTTACAACCCGTAGCTGTAGGAGAATTTGAGAAATATTTAATTCAAAAATTAATTTTAAAAAGTGTACCCATCAATATAAACATAACAGACTAAATATACCTGAAGAAAATTTATGGGTATTCCTTTTAAGTTGAGTTAATGATGCTGCTCGTAATGCCTAGGCAAGTTTGAACATACGTTTGTAAGCTCATTTTAGAATAAGCCATTATATTTGTATTTGGTGAATTTAATTTTTAAAAAGTCAGTGGAAGTATTTTATTTGTGTTTTTAAGGTTTTTATCAGCCACTTTCAGGCAGACATGCTCATTACTGTGACAGAATAAACATTTGCTTATAGGATTGGAAGGTCATGGGACAATTACTGTATATTCATTGACATTTTGAACCATTGTTCAAACTGTCAATGGAAACATTCATAACTATTGTTATAGGGCCATAACGTTGTTCTTCCATCCACCATTTGTCACAGCAGTGAAGCTTCAGTGATCACCTGCAAAAAATAAGTACAGATTTGTACAGATCATGTCTTCCTGAAGGATCACCTCCAATAAGTCAGTTTTTTGTGACATCCCCTGCAGCAGCTGCAGCATCCTATGAAGTGGATTACCCAGATTACATTATATTTCTTTTACCATACCAGTACTAGGGAATGGGGCTATGTTCATTCAAGAGACAGGTTTTATTTGTTTAATCTGCTTTGGCTTTCACAGAACAGTGATTCACTTCTTAGTTACCATGAACCAATAAATAACATCTAGAGAAAGGCTCCCAGTTAGTGAAAACAAAACATGTGCTAGGGATATTAATCTTATCAGTCACATAAGAGGCAGAGAGGGAACTAAAGTTTATTTCACAGGCTGCTCCTAAGCTGAACTGTCCAGTTGACATGTGACATGTGCACTAGCCATGTCTAGTCGAGCTTTCTTTATGTTGCACTGTGCTGCAAGTAAAACATTAGAAATTACAATTATCTGCCTCCAGGCAATTCCCTAGGTATGCTGGGGAGCTGCGTATTGCAGGGCACAATGGGACACAGAGGTGTTTTATGTGTGAGGAAAGCTTGTAGCTATTTTACCAAAATTCAAGTTGGAATTACACCGGTAAGAGAGGTGACCCTGGGGTTACGTGTGTTTAGTTTTCATTGTAAACTTAATAGGCAGAGATCAACCAAAGTGCACAGCGCTCCCGGAGACGTTTAATTAAATGTACTGCATCTTTACTTTTCTTATAATTGAAAACTGTCATTTGTAAAGATATTAATCAAATTCACAGTCAATGACTGATCTAATTATGGGTACAGCTCTGCAAATCCAGCACATTTCGGATTTGTTTTAATTGATCAGTCACTCATGCTCATTTGCAGTAGCATGCTAAATTATTGGTTTGACTTGGGAGGAGAGGAGAGTGAACTGAACAACTCATGATTCGTACAAGTTTCAATTTAATTGCCTTGCAGAGCAATCATTATCTATATTCTTCTCTTGTATAATTTGCATGACTCTGGTATTCATCAGGAGGAGTTTCTCAGGGCACAGATGATAATTAATTTGGAAAAGATTTGAGGGAGAGGAGTAAGAGGACCAGAGTGTGGAAAGCATAGGTAAACTAGAAATGCTTATTCATGATGAAAAACGCAAGATTCTTTGATGAAAAGCTGCCAATGCTGAACTTGGCTTTGTCCACAGGTTTCTGTCTGTACCTTTTATAGGGTTTGCAGGGGAGATGTGCGGGTAAATGAGCACTGCTGGCTCCTCAGCTCTTTCATAGGATTAAAAAGACCACATGCCTCTTTACCTGTGGTGCAGCCTGATGTGCCTATGGCCTGCCTCTACATGATTTATCTTATTCCCAGTGGGGGCCTTACTGGTGACGCTTCAGAGCTGTTGATAAGGCCCTGCTTCAAAAATGTTAGGTTTAGGCATTGGCTTCCTGTTTTGTGTATGTCTTTGTTTGCAATAGATGTTACGTATTTGAAATGCTATCAGAAACAAAAGTCTGGGGGGGAAGGCAGCGATTGGAAGTAAATTGAGTTAAGGCAGATGACTGAGAGAAGATGTGAAGGTTTGTCACTGCGTCGCCTGCAGCTCAGAGGAGGATGTTGTTCTCACTGTCACATTAGAAGGCAAAAGTAGTAATGTGGGCACGTTACGAGGCAGGAGTGAGCGTGAGGGGGAGGCTGACAGGCAGCAGTTGGAGTGTCCCAGCCCCTTGGCACTGCACAGGAGAGATTTGAGCGCTGCGAGGAGGAGCTTAGAAACCACACCAAGGTGTTAATGGCATAACTGCACAGCCTGCCTGCCTGGCAGGATTTCTAGGCAGGCTTTATCATTCACCTAAACATACCACAAGTGTCACTGTCGCTGCACACTGCTGGCAGGGGCTGCTTTTCCGTGCTTGGCTCCCTGTTGCCTTTTCAGGCAAGTCAGGGCAGGGCTGGCAGGCAATAAGTAAGGCTTTCTGCTGCATGGGATTAATGGTGGAAGTGAAGCTATATTGTCCTTGGCAAAAGGACTGGTTTGCTGCTCTCTCAGGGATCTCATCTCCTCTAAGAGTCACTCAGCAGCAGTTCATAGAGAAGCCTGTTCAAGCAAGCATAGGGTAAAGTCCCTTTACTCACTTTTTTCATAAAAAAGGAGGCAAGTAGTTATTTCCAATCGAGACCATTTTGGGTAGCATTGATACAGCAGCACAGTGCAGTCCAGCTATGCCTGTGAAGCCACAGCAATGTTTTGTTTTTAATTTCCAGCTTAACTACTAACCATCCAGCTCGAGTGTTCTCTGTAAGATTTAATTTATGAAGATTACAGTACTGCAGTGAACTTGGTAATAGTAAACCAATTATGACATGAATGGGTTGTATTATCAGCCAATGTTTCTTTCCCATTAGGGGTCGAACAGGAAGGATCCGTGTCTTATCTTTCAAAACTGGTGTCGTATCCCTTTGTAAAGCACACCTGGAAGACAAATACAGATGTAAGTCGATGTAATTAGTTTGGGTTTACCTTATGTTTGTGTTCCTGTTTTATTCCTCTTGTTTATTTATCGAATAAACATTTACATTGCATACAGAGACATTATTTTAGATATTGCAGGTGCAAAGTGTGTTAATTTGTTTCACCTTGTACTTCTAAGTTATTTGTTCTCTGTAGTTTTAGGTAATTTAGCACTGTGGTTGCCAAACATTTTTGATCACATCCCTCCCAGCAGAAACATTTTTGACCATGCACCTCCAATAGATGTGTATTATTGATAAATTATGTACATGTACCACTGTACTAATGTATTGTCTGCATTATAAAGCATACCAAAAGTAGAACGTTAGGAAGGATGTGATAAAGATAAAATAAAAACTATTTCGAAATTTTCAATTTAATCTATTATCTGTACAAAAAGTATTTCTTTACTGCACCCTAATAGATTGTCTTGAACACTCTCTAAGGCACAAGAAACTCTTTGGAGACCACTGGTTCAACACACCTTTATACACAAAAATGCATGTCTACAGGACACTTGCATTGCACTATTTTCAAATATATTAACTTTTTAAAATGATTCCCACATTGTGGTCAGTCTTTTTATGTACATTGTGTTTAAATATATTTGCTACCTTTAAATAAATAAATTTTAATGAATAAATATTAAAGGTGTACAAATTTTGCATATTTTAAGAGAGGAAATACTTGAAAAAAATCCACTTGCAGTCTTAGTTTTACCTGACTAATGAGTCAGTTCACTAATGAGACTAGGATCCTGAAAAGGACTCACAAATGTAGTTCTCAGGAGTAACTTTCTTGTTGAATTAACTGGTGTCACTTCAAAATACCACTGAAATCCAACCTTTAGGGTTTGACCCAATACCATAGCCATTCTTCATCAATTGTTATCATTTTATTCTCTACTAATGCAAGCTGAAGAACTCTAAGGAGAAAACAGACAGTACCAACAGCAGGGTCTGTGCATGACAATGTATAATTGGATCAGATTTTAGGGCAATCACAATGAATGTCACAGTTTAGATTTCTAGATGTTTCATGTGGGTGTTAAGAAAAAGTATTCAGAAAATCTTTTAAGAAAATTACTCAGTACAGATATTTTTCAAAATGATATTTCATTGAAGATTATCAAAGTTACAAAGAAAAACATTTATTCATATTTTAGATTCTCCTGCAGTGTGTGTGCACAGTAATGCATAACCTATTAAGTGTCCTATAACCTTGCTGAGGACACTTAATGTTTAAATGACGGGGAAATTGAAAGCTGAATAGGGAGAGGAAGGAATTGTGTCTGTCATGCTGTGGTCTGCCTGTGCTATCTATGCTGAGATTGTAGTGCAGTTGCATTAGTATTGCTGCAAGTCTGCAAGGACTTGCACCCCTTACAGTTATTTACCTCATTTGTGCAGCAGAGCAGAGCTGGTTGTGCTAGAGCACAAGTCTTAAGGCTTGCAGAGGTGATGGAAGCATTCATCCCAGAATTATTCATTATAAAACTAGACTTTGAAGGAGTGAAATTCATGTAATTAAAAAATAATCCTTTCTCTATCTGTTCTTTTATTCCTTTGGAAGAAAACAGGTGTGAAAGCAGTGCTAGGAAAGTTATCTCAAGCAGTGCTGAAGCGCCTTTATAATTGTATCCCTGGTGCTGGGTGAAATATTAAAGTGACTCCAAAAAAAAGAGCATTATTTTATTCTAGTCTTATTTTGCTCTCTCTTTTTTTTAACTGTCAAAAAGTAAGAATTTATTCAAGTAATGTATTGTCAACAGAGATGTTGCAAAATAAGTTTCATTTCATGATAACCTGTTTTTTCTTTCTACTATGAATTCTATCACCTCCTCAATATATATGTAGTATAATTAATTCCCACCAAATTAAATTGAGCTTATGAAGGGATAATAACTCTATCCTGTAAGGATTCTTCTCTAGAATGATACAATAACAGAATATGGCTTCAAATGATATTTCACTTCAGAAGCGAAAAATTAATTTGATATTAAAATTTCTGATGGATGGCAGGTTCTGCCGTACTGTAATTTCTTTCTTTTATTTTAGAAATTCTCTTGAATTAAAAGATCATCATATATCAGAATTAGGGCGCTCTTGTTTATCATTTTAACTCATCTGGGAGAGAAATGGATTCTCTCAGTTGTATGTATGTATCTAAGACTTGAAAAGGTGCTCTATGTTGTATGAAAGTTATACGTTATATCTAAGTTGTATGTGTCTAAGGCTTGAAAAGGTGCTCTATGTTGTATGAAATTATTCTACCATTAAATATTATTTTTAAGACATCTGTGTTGTGGCTTGAAGATCCTGCTGTTTAGTTAGCTGTGTTGTAGAGTCGCTGCCTCTATTACCAGTAATGACCCAGGTGCTGTGTTAGAGTGGCCTTTGTTCCCAGGTACAAGCCAGTAACACTATTAAAAATCCCCACTAGACTCACATTTCACAGAAAGACCCCAGTGTTCATGTGAAAAGAAGCAGCCAGGTAGTCAGGTTTGTGTTCACGTCCTCCAAGGCGGTTGAGCACATCCGTGAGCCTTGGAAACGACGCGGATCTGGGCTACTTGGCACATCCTGGTAGCGCTGCTTGACCTCTGGTGTCCTTCTCCTTCCTGCAGACCTGTTCAAACAAGTGGCAAGTTCCACTGGCTTCTGTGACCAGCGCCGGCTGGGGCTGCTGCTGCACGACTCCATCCAGATCCCCCGGCAGCTGGGGGAGGTGGCCTCCTTCGGCGGCAGCAACATCGAGCCCAGCGTCAGGAGCTGCTTTCAGTTCGTAAGTTCATGTTCTGCTGGCTCGGAATTTCCCAGCTGGTGTTTTGTGTTGAGCTCAGCTGTACTTCCAAGGAGGGTTGAAAACCTGGGGTGAGGGTTAGGGTACTGTGATGGTAGTGGCCACTGGCATATGACTGTTTCCTTTGACGAGGTGTGTTTGAATTAGCTCAGAGAGCAAATAATTGTCACTGGGGTTTCTGTGGGAGCTGAGCCCTGCAAACACTGTAAGGCTTTGTTGCAGCAGCTCCTGGCGTTACAGATTTCTGTTGCCCAGCAGTAGATAACTGTTTATTGCTGCTGTGTAGGTGAACAGCAGTGGTTTATCTCAATTTTGGGCATGTACATACCAGTGACAGGCAGGTGCCCAGGGGAGCGATAGGCGGCTGCCTGCAGTGCTGTCTAGGGGCAAGGAGTGCTCAGTGAGCTCCTTCCATTCCTTGAATGGGTCAAACCAGTTTCCTTATAAAGAGTACTGAAAGAATTCCTGTCCTGTCTGTTGAGGAATACACAGCAAACTGGAGGCTCTTTTTCAAACTTGTAAATTATTTAATCTGGGGAAGAAGATAGTTAAGGGAATTATACATCCTCATCATAACTAGCAGCAGAATGTACAAGATGAGGACAGCTGCTTAATGAAAAGGTAGAGGAGGGGAGGTAATGTATGGTCTGTGATTAACTCTAAATGCATCTTCTACATTACAATGGAAGAAAGCTCTTTTCCCATCTCCACACTGTCCCTGAGGGATTTTTTTGTTTGCTTGGGGAAGGGGGGAGTTGTTTGCTTTTTTGCCTGCTGCTCAAGTTTCATTATGTTGTAGTTTCAGTTCTGTAGTAAGCAAAACACAGCAAGTGTTTTCAATGAATATTAATGCTTGGAAGTAGACTGCTTACACACAATGACTATGAAAAGAACCTAATTCTGAAATCACCACAAACTTCAGTTGTTATGGGACATTTGCTTTCTGTATTTTTGACATTTCCTTTAACAGATTAATTCTACAGGATTTACATTTTACTGTTTCTGTCATTCATGTCTTGACCTTTTATAATTCTAATCTGTATTTGATACCATCTCATAATGAGTGTTTTACAGGGCTGTGTCCTGGGTGGATAACTCATGCTGATAAACTGTGCACAGTAATGTTGGTAGCTGTGTTAGACCCTGCTGGTGTTTTCAAGCCTTGACTACTGTGTTGGGCTTTCAAGTGACACCAACACAAAATGATTATGCAGCAAATCCATGGTAAAAAATTTGTACAAATGACCTTGCTCAGAAATGAGGACACACTGGATTCTGTCGGTTTCCCAAGTGAATGTCAACAGCACTTTAGAACACCGTTGGGAAACTGATAAGGAAAGTGACCTCAGAATCAGGCAAACCATAGGTTTTTTTAAAGAGGGCTGCCATTCTGTGTGGAATAAAACAATAGAAAATCACAGTGATGAAACACACCAAATCCGTTTTTTTTAAAGTAGGAGGAAGGCTCTTGGAGATGGTCCTGTGCAGGTCTGGGCGTTGGACTCAGTGATTCTTGTGGGTTCCTTCCAGCTCAGCTTATCCTGTGGTTCTGTGATTCTGTGATTTTGTGATAACTGTTTATTTGAACAAAATGAGTTAGCAATGTTGTCATTAGAAATGAAGACATGCCAGCAGGCTGAACGTTGTACCACATCCAGCTGTGGGCATTTCTAGGAACAGGCCAAGCACAGCTGGACACAACCTTTGGCATGCTCAGAAATCAGAACATCAGGAAACCTGAGGTTTCCTTCTCTTAACTGCACTGAAAAATAGATTTTCTTCTTAGCAGAAATAGGAGGAATGTCTTTTTTCCTCTGGATGAAGCTTCATTTTAACTCTCAGAGTGCAAACCCAGAGTTGGTTTCCAACCTGGGCTAAAGTAGAACAGGCAATCTAGGAGGGACAGAAAGGGGGAGGGGGCTGAGACAAGGAGGGGAGATAGAGGAATAGGTGGGATGGAATCCTAGGGAGAGCAGCAGAAATCCAAACAAGACGAAGGAGAAAGAACTAAGGAGGGGAAAATAAGGATGACTCTTAGGGAATGACAGTAAGACCAGCAGTAAGAATAATAGTGGTGAAGGAGACAGTGTGGGTAGAATGAGGCATGAAAGAAAGGAGCAGCCAGGAATGGAGATGGGGAAAGAGATAAGAACTTTCCATGAGAAAGGGAGAAGGGGAACACTGAGACATCCTTTCTGTGTAGGATGGTGGGCACCAGGATCCAGAGGCTGGGAGACAAGCACAGAGTGGTGGTGGGGGAGAACACAGAGCAGCCCAGGAAACAGAGAGGCTGGAAAAGCTGGACAGCCAGGCACAACTGCTGCTCCCAGCAGCCTCCTTTACTGGAGTGAGATAATTCATTTTTGAAGAGTATCGTGGGGGTTCATAGTTTACATTACTGCATGGAAATTAATTTAAGTCTTTCTTTGTACACCCACGTTGAGGAATGCTTTTTCTTTAGTTTTGTGGTTTTTTCTTCCATTTTTTCTTCTTTCTTTTTGGTGATGAAAAGCCAGCAATATAATTGCAGTCATGTCAGAGTCGCAACTATTGTGTGCTTCAGAAATGGTTCTCCCAGCTCCCTTAGGTTAGGTGCCCTGGCAACGGCCTTGTCTGTCTGCACAGCAGCAGAAAAAGGGGATGTTTGCTGTTCCCAGTGATAGCAGGGGAAATCTCTCCTGCTTTCTGAAGAGCAAGTCCTTGGGAATGAGGTTTGGGCAGGGAGGAGCCCAGCCCTGCTTTTGGCAGCAGCCTTGCCTGCTGCACACCTCTGCTCCTGAGAATTGGGTCCCCTTCTCCCGAGGCTGCTGCTCCAGTCCTGCTACTTCTCACTCCCACAGCACTGACTTGTGCTTTCTGTAGTTTTCTTCATTTGCAGGAAGGTGCTGGGAGAAGTTGTTGGGAGGAGAAAGATATCATGGGACTCATCTTTCCTATTTGGGGCAGGGTGTGTAATTTCTGCTTTGAGATTTTTAAGAAAAAGTACTTTCAAGTTTAGAGAGCAAAGAGCTTAATCCAGTGACCACTTGAAGACTGTATAGTTCTGCTTAAGCTCAGAATGCATCAAAGCAATCTACAGATCCATGAAAAATTGAGTGAATTCAGTGTTGCTGCAGTGTGAAAGGACTTTCCTTTTAGTTCTGTGATGAGTACGTTTTTTAAGTAAACAGGATAGGGAAATGATATGGAGTGAAGGACGCACGGTTTTAATCGCAGTGGAAAATTATTAATATGCTTTCCTCATATAGTGTAAACAGGACCTAGGAATTCACATCACTGCCTTGGATGAGATACTGTGACATTGGGACTTGAAGAAATGTGATGAGAGAGCAGAGTGCAGCTCAGATGAAAATGTCCCTTGCCATTTCTCAGTCAAATGTTGGCTAGTTGGTTCTTGGTTATAAAATGCTTTAAGTATACTTTCTTTCAAGGTTACACTTGAATTAGAGTACTTGGTATTAAAAACTAGAACAGATTAAACTAAGGAGTAGTAAAATATGTGCCATTAACTCATACATGTATTTTAAACCTTGTTTTGCTTTACCTTGATGAAGCAAATTATTTTAATATTCTGTATTACATAGTCTTCACTACTAGATTTGTATTTGGTCAATGGTAATGCAAGATCAGCCTGCTTTCTAAAACCATGGAAGTGTATCCAAATCTGGTGTATTTACTCAGGCAAATAAAACCCAAAATAGAGCTGTTAGTCGTTTTAGGTGGTGTTTGAGTGTTACAGATCCTGGGCCAGGGCCCTGAAAGTGACTTTGGCCATAAATGCTGTGATTTGAATTGGTTGGACAGTTGTTTCTTGAGGCATTGTTTATTGCTTTTATTTTTTGAGCGGTTAGGAAATACCATTACTGCATACAAATAACTATATATAGTTATATATACAAGTCTGAAAATATGTATGAAAATAACTTACAAGTGCAATGTTACTATTGAGGGACTTGATCTCTTTTAAGAGATTCAGGCAGCCCTTGTTTCTATTCATAGGATATTTCTTCTGCTCCTGGCTCTGACAAGAGAGAGCTGGCTAAAGGGAACTAGCAAATCCTTCTTCAAGCTGCTGTGCTGTAAATGTCATAAAGTAGCAATCCTGGTTTTATTTCAGCAGGATTTTGTGAACCTGTGCCTGACTTTGGAGGCAGTCTTGAAGAGTCCTACAAGTGAAGTGCTTTCAAAAGCTATTTTAAAATGGTTTAGGGAATGGGGATCAGAAGATGGTGTTCAAGTGTGGATCATATAAAACTACAGTAATTCACTTCTGGCTTCATGTTATTTTATTTTGTTATTCTTTGCCACAGCACTAAAAACATTGACTGGCGCAGTCAGTGCAATCAAGTGTAATGCAGGAGTGGAAGACAAGGGTGAACAGGGTTAGGGCTGACTCTGGGGAGACAGGGTTGCTGTTACTGGCTGCTCTGCATTTTTAGACTTTAACAAGCCTTAAGAATCTCATCCCTCAGTTTGGTTTGTCCAAAACAATATTTGCTAATGTAAAGCTTTCCACCCAGGCTGAAAAACACCCTTAAGTTAAGAATGTTAATTTCTTTCCAGTCAATTTCCTACACTGCATATAAACAGAATATAGCTAATCAGAAATGTTATCAGTTATTTCTGCTGTATTATCTGACTCAGTCCAGAAGCACACCACATTGTTCATCTAAATTCCCAAATGTATTTTGTAGCATATTTCCTGTTATGGACAGACAAGGTTAATACAGCATAAGATATTTTTTCAACTACTAGCTGGAGGAAGAGGGAGGGAAGAACAAAAAACTCATCTCCCAAGTATTGCATAAAGATGCTAGCACCACCCAACTTCCTATTTCCCCATTGTTTCTGCAGAATAAATACTGAAAAACAGATGTCTGGAACATAATGAATTTGAATGTCCTCCATAACAAATTGTTACTTGTAAGCTGGAAAGGCCTTAATGAATTTTACTTTATGATTCACTCTGTTATTACCATAAAAATTGGGAGATGCACAGAAATGTGTTCAAGAGAAGAACCATTAATATTCTTTACAGCTTGATCTTGTTGCTTCAGATATGAACTGTATGAATTCAGCCTTTTTCCCGTATGTAAAATCTTCAGCTGCTGCCTTACTGGATTTAGAGATTATTAAAAAAATTGTAATAGCAGCTCGGGAGACAGTTGAGAACTGTCTGTCCTATACTGTGTGACCCTGACCAGCTTTTCTCCACGTGGCTTTAAATCTTCATGTAATATAATTCAGAACCAGTTCTGATACATTTTAATGCACCTAATCTCTCTGAGCACAGGTTTTGTACAGCCACCATATGGAGCTCTGGGTAGGCAGCTATTGGGACTGCTGGCAATTGACAGTGACTGCAAAATTAAAATAGATCTAGGGTGTTACAGAAAGCCTTTCATTGCCGCAGCATTTTCCCTGCAAATTTAAAGCAGCTACAAGTGGAGAGCAGTGCTTTGAGCAGCTCATTCTTATTCTGACTGCAGCTTGCACTGCAGCATTTCTGTACACCTCATGTTTTTCTATTAGGAATGGTATATTAAAGAGATCCTCTTAATTTCTTTTTTTTTTTTTTTGAGGCTAAGAGGACCTCTGTATAGAAAGTGTAGTCTGCTAGGCAGGGTAATGGTTTGCCAGTGTAGTTGCTGGCTGAAGCTGGATCCCTGAGTGAGTCATGGAAAGCCTCTCCCCTGCCCCTTCATTGCCCTGCCTTCCAGCTGAAAATATAGATGGTCATATTTTATAAACATGCCTTTCACTTAGGAGTTCCAGAATTAATTTAATTCGACTGAATTCACTGATGTACTGTGGCAGAAGGCAGTATTCACTATTCTGAACAAATCCTCTGGCCAGTGTTGACTGGACTTTACTCTGCTTTTGATTTTCTCTTTATTTTGGGGGGCCTTCCTAAATTCTGCAGCTACATGAAAAAACAGAGGACTAGGGTTTAATGCAGAAGGCTTCAGAACTGTTTCAGTGTGTATGCCATTTAATATAATCCTTTCATGAATATCAAATTGTGAAGGACTTTATCTGAATACCTGTAGATACGTTCTTATTTGATGTTTTTAGCCCAGACATCCAAAAAAGGATATTTTTGACTGTACTAGAAGTCCATGTATATGGATCCCAAGTGTTGTCATAGGAATCGTTGGATGGTTTCCCAAACAAGCATCTCAAGAAGGAAGCTCTGACCAAGAATCTTTGTTTCTAAAGAACTAAAATATTGCAACAGCATTTCAAGTCAATTTTAATGCAGTGCATTATTCAGGGCATATTACAGGGTTTGTATTTCACTTTTTTTTTGTGGGTTTCTGTCTGAAACACTGCATTTTTCTTAGCCTTCAAATATTGATCAGTTAATTTGTTTGTCTGGGTTATAAACAGTGTTAGATTTAAAAGAAAACAAAAAACAAAACAACAGCTAATTGGTTTTCCCTATAGGTCTCTCTCCTGCAGATGAGTTGGGGTATTTTATTCTTGAAATTCATTGCTAGCATTTTTAGTAGGATAAGGTTTTAGCTAGGTTTTACTAAACTCAAATTTCATGAGAAACTGCAGAAGTAACTGAGAGCAAGCATAAAAATCCTCAGCACTCAATCCCCTATTCATCTTGGTCCATGTACATGATACATTAATGCTTATTATTTATTTAAATGCTTCAAATAGGTTTGGAACCACAAAGGAAGACAGTCAGCCTTGTGAAGTTTAAAATATAAAAGAGTGGCCCACTGAGAGCTGTATTTGAAAGCCTAGAGAAAAGGGAAAACAGAGGATTTAGATATATTCAGACCATAAATATGCTGTTGCCGTGGGTAGCATGGAAGGAAATGTCTCGAGGAATTGGAATTAACATGTAGTGATGGTTTAAAGCAAGAGAGCACGATGTTATCCCTCTTCATCACTTGGACTGTTCACTGTGCAGGCACATCTGCCTTCTCCCACCCTTCCCACCAGAGCCCCTTGGGGTTCCCACCGGATCCATCACCTCGCTTTCAGCACTGAAGCCATCTCCCAGGTTCTCAGATAACCAGTTCTGTGCAGGCTTTGTGACACCCTGCCTGACAGAGGGCTGTTTCCTCTAAACACTGACTCCGTCATTCCACTGTTTTCCTTTAAATCCCTTTTGATGCTCCTTGCCTTTGTTCTGCACTGTTCTTTGCAGTGTCCAGCCTGCTGGTGCAGTGTGACCTCTACCTATGCACAGAGATCACTGCTGTCCCATTTCCTCATGGCTTTTGTCTCTTTGCTTTCTTTTTCCATACTGTGGGTGCTTCGAGTAGGGATTATGGATCATTTCTTCAGGGGTGCATGGGGCCTGGCACAATGGGATTTGGCTCTGTACTGAGCTGCCTTGAAGTTCCCATGGAAGAGATACCTGAAATGTCACACTGGGATGGGATGGGATGGGATGGGATGGGATGGGATGGGATGGGATGGGATGGGATGGGATGGGATGGGATGGGATGGGATGGGATGGGATGGGATGGGATGGGATGGGATGGGATGGGATGGGATGGGATGGGATGGGATGGGATGGGATGGGATGGGATGGGATGGGATGGGATGGGATGGGATGGGATGGGATGGGATGGGATGGGATGGGATGGGATGGGATGGGATGGGATGGGATGGGATGGGATGGGATGGGATGGGATGGGATGGGATGGGATGGGATGGGATGGGATGGGATGGGATGGGATGGAATGGGATGGGATGGGATGGGATGGGAAGGCAGCAGAGCAATGGGTGTGCTGGGAAGCATAGGCTCTTCTGCTGTTGGCAAAGAGATGGGTGTGGGATGTAATGGAATATGAGAATCGTATATTGTGGGACAGAACCGTATTGTGTTTGCAGTCAGTGATGGGAAATTTAAGGAAGATTTGATGAGAAGAGGGGGTTTGAGGCATTTAAGGAGAAAGAGGGTTTACATGTTCAACAACGGGCTTGAGAGAGATTTGAATGATTTCCTTATGTGAGCATTATGAAGAAAGGTCAGTGTGATAATGAAAGATGTTAAGGAGAAAGGAATTTTGATCAAAAGACATGCAATTTTTAGGGCTTGGATAACAGTTTTTAAAATAGGTGAGAAGCAGTGCTATTCAGGCTCAGATAAGAGAGACAGGGAATGTGAGATCAGGCATCAAAGGTGATCCTGTAAGTGGATGATTTCTCTGTGACAAAGTACATGGTAGTGCTGTCTATTGTAATAGAGAGAATAAGAGAAAGAGAGGTTTGAAATATTAATAATAGTTTTCAGTTCCTGGCTTGAAGGCAGGATCCTGGGGATTTTTTATTTTTGTTTAATTTTTTTTAATGAATAGTTGGACTGGGGGAAAAGCTGGAGTATATTCATGGATATGGAGCTGACAGGAAGCTAACAGCTTGAACTGTTAATTAGCTGGTGAGTAGACAGATCAGTTGTGCTCAGCCCCTGTCATTTTTCCCTTGTGTTGCAGGCCAACAACAAGCCAGAGATTGAAGCAGCCCTGTTCCTGGACTGGATGAGGCTGGAGCCACAGTCCATGGTGTGGCTGCCTGTGCTGCACAGGGTGGCTGCTGCTGAGACCGCCAAGCACCAGGCCAAGTGTAACATCTGTAAGGAGTGCCCCATTATTGGATTCAGGTATGTGCTCTCTCCCTTTCAGCCATGTGTGCTCTTGCCAGGTGGATCGAGAGCTCTGCCTGATTCCAGGCAAATCAGGAGCTTCATTTTGTAGGCATTTTGTTCTTGGAAAAAATAATTGTGATGGGAACAGGAGGGAGAGTGGCGCCTAGACTGGGTACAGTGTGTGAGACTCGAAGAGGACAATGGTCATCTCTAAGTTATGGCCCTTCCTCTGTGTCCCAGTATTTCCATCCCTCAACAAAAGCATTGTTGGATTGCACAGCTAACACAATTTGCCTTACATTCAGTGTGTTCTATGCAGTTGCATTTTCTGAATTGGGTCCTAATGAATTGCTTTCTGTCATAGCATAAAGCAAGAAAGTGCCTTGAAAATTCTCAGGCATGTAAAAGCTACTTGTGCATTTCTCAGCAAAACAATGTTGGTGGAACATTAACCTGGAGTGGGAGAAATGTTGCTGGTCTATTTAAACATCTGGATTGACACCGTGGTTACTATGGCAATGAATAAGTCACTGTGTTGTAAAATGGCTGTGTCTTGGTGTGCCTGTTGAGAAGCCACTTAAGGGCTAAGTAAATACTTGCAATTATGCCTAGACTTGTTTTATCACTTTGCTTCGCAATAGCTGCTTTGTATGGTTTCTGCCCAATTTACACACAGTCTTCTTTTACCAGTGGCGTTTCTCCTTCTATGTTACCATTTTGTTTACAAAGAGCTTTCTGTAATTTTGTTTCTAAAACCCAGATAGATAACGGCAGCAAGCAGTGCTACACAAAAAAGGCATCATTTTGCTCTAACCTGGGAGCAGATGAATGTTGCTTTTACGCATTTAGTGGCGCAGTGCTTTCTGCTACAGTTTCACAGGCAGCAGGAAATGGGGGAAATTATGAAGGTATTGATTGCTTTGTTTTGAATCTGAGGCTGTTCTTGTAATGGTCTAAGTTTTTTCCTTTTGCTTTTTATTCTCTGTGAATATCTTAACTGGGAAGTGATAAATATTACTGAGGAAGAGCTGTGGATTGGATGCGAGTAATTCAACACATCCACAAAGTCTAATTTTCCCATTCCCAGATACAGTTTATGAACTACTGTATTACTTACACAGTTTTGTATAAACCAGCCAAAGACAAGTAGGTGGAATTGAAAAGTGCAGTCCTTGGAAATATCAAAGGATGGCAAGTGAATGGATAGTCTGTTGTGAACACTGAGAACTGGGGAAGCAGACACTGGAGCTCTGTGTTTGTGGCTAATTTTACTTGACTGATCTCATCTGTCTCTTAAATTTATATAACAAATCTATTATCATGATAGTAGAATCTGTCTGTCACAGATTTTTTTCTCTGTCTTTGCAAGTCATTGACACCCTGTGTACACACTTGACAAAAAGATACTGTATTGGAAGGCTTTTAGAAAGCTAATACTGTGCACCCAGTTCATGTAAAACAATGTTCTTTTGAGGTCGTTGTGGCTGAGCTGCTTCATGTATTTGGAACAAGACAACCCTAATGCCTCCGGCTCTTTCAACCACTTCAGCACAGCAGATACAACAGTTAGCTGCCTCATAGAGCTGATGAGATGAAATAATGGCCCAAAAGTGCATTTGGAGTTTTGCATGGATGGAATGCTCGGCACAAAAATTGTTTTTATAGAGGTGCTAGGAAGGACACGAGGGGGTTGCCAGACTGACTTGCTGAGAGAGCATTACTTTCTTGAATTTTCCTCCTGGAGAGCAGTCTGTTTTAGGAATCATGATAAAGAACAAAAGATGTGAAGTTAGTGTCATAGAAACAAAAAGAATGTGGTAGTGTCTTTCATATGTTAAAGCTGAGCGAATCTGTAGAAATCTTCACTGTTGTCCAGTATAAGAATTCCTTTTTTGAAGTCTGAGATCCTTGATAAACATCTGAGGCAGCAGTACCTGTCCCTCAGGGCAGAGGAGCATTGCTGGGCATTGCACACCGTGTGACATCTCACACAGGAGAATTTACTAACACAGCAAACTTGATGGGCTGATACAAAGCAGTCACACACAAAGCTCTAAAGCCATGAATTTTTTTTATCCTCTTTTAGGTACAGAAGTTTAAAGCACTTTAACTATGACATCTGCCAAAGCTGCTTCTTCTCCGGCCGCGTTGCAAAGGGTCACAAAATGCACTATCCCATGGTGGAGTACTGCACACCAGTAAGTAGCTGTTTTGCTGATCCTTACTGTCCCTCCTTATGTAGAAAGGAAAAACTTCTTTTCTTATGTGCAAGATAATGAAGCATTAGGACTGCTTTCCTTCCCTCCCCCATAATTAAATCTCATTTTATATACTGTACATGCCAGCAATTTTCAGTGCTTAGTCAGGGATGGTTTAAAGTAAACTGAAGTTCACTGTTTTCACAGTTCTGTGTTGTAATGTATTGTTGTGTGCTACTGACTTGTTCCATGTTCAGTGCCATAGCTCACTTTATGGATCCTCCTGGAAGCACATGATTTGTGCAAATACTCATTCATATCTTGGGTCCCAAGGTTTTCTCCATATCAGTGTGTGATTTTTTCTCCTTTCCTCATCTAGTTACCACTTCACTAGCTTTCCCCCACAGCACTACGGTTGCATTTTTAAGTTCTTCACTATTTCGTGGTACCTTTGTATTGTCTGATCACTTGGTGATGTAAAATGCCTGGGAAGTTCTCATGGTTGCAAAGTAAATTTCATTTCTGAAGGGGAGAAGCCAGGGTGTTCCGTACAGGGTGCTGCAGTGATGGTGTGATGAGGGTCTTCACCCTTCTTTCACGGCTCCCAAAAGGATTGGTTTTGCATAAATGGGTTTTTCATACCTGACAGCTGGCAGAGGAAATTCTGCATTTCTCTCTCAGTGTCCTCCTTTTGCTTTTTGGCCTCTCAGCACCAGTGCAAAGGGGCATAAATTAGAGGCACTTTCAAGTTAAACTTTCACCACGTAGCAAGATAGAGCTTCCAGCTGCCTTTGCCATTGCTTGTGTTGGTCTTGAAGCAGGGCACTCTGACCAGCACTTCCTCGTGAGATAGGATTATTCCTAGTCTTTCATCTGCTGGTAGTCATAAATGGTGCAAATAAAGCATCAGAATGATACTTGGGCTAGCCTCATAAAATTATATGAACAGTCTTTAAATCTTCATCCAAGCAAAAAGGCATGGCCAAAATGAAGTGAAGACTCTCAGCTTTTCTTAGAGACCTAGAAAAGAGAGAAAAAATCTATGCCCCTAAAATATGATAGTAAAGCAAGCCCAATATTTTTGTTAGTTTTAACTTATGGCTGATGCTTGCATTATCTATCAGCTTTTTCCTTTCAGTGGCAGTATTTCCTGGGAGTCTCTGCAAGGGCAGCCAGGGCGCGTTCGCTGGCTCTCTGTTGGTATTTGTTGGCTGTGGTTTGCAGCGCCGGCCCCCAGGGACTGAGGTTGCTGGGAGGGCGATTTGCCTGAACTGCTGCACAAGTGAGAGGGAATCGCTGCTGCTGCCTGGGCAGGTCTGAACAGCCTTCTCCATTGCAGGCATTCCTAGAGCAGAATCCCGTGATGCGAGTCGTAGGCAGGGTGAGGGAGTGAGTGACTCCCCGGGAACCTTCTTTCCACCTGCAGCTGGACCCCTCCTTCCTGCACTGACTGCGGGTTTGCTTTGCACTTTGCCACTCTTATTCTTGCTAAGAAACGACATGGGAGATTGTGAGTGGTGCACAGAGTGCACAAACCAGTACCTTCCAACTATTTTCCTACACTTTTAGTGTGCTTTGAGGAAAGAGAGATGAAAAAGGATTACGATGCGCACTCGCAGCCTGCAGTGACTCACGGCAGTGCAGTGTCCAGCAGGTTTGTGTTATCCCTGAAAATACAGATTACTGAGGTGAACGTGGTGCTGAACAGGAGACCTGCCACCACGTCCAGCTTGCTGGGTCACAATAAAGAACCATTCACAGCCAGTGGATTTTTCCCTGAACTCCAGCAACCCGTGCTAATGTGCCGTGCCTGGCTGCACAAGCAGCCAGCTGAATTAGAGGAGGATTAACTGGGGTGGAGGGGGAAGTGAATGTGACACACAGCAAGCCCCACTCCTTTCTGTGTTGCTGCTATTACAAAAAATTTACCCAAGTACTGGGGGACTGAACATCCACCAAAGTATGTTTTTCATTCTAAATGAATGAAAAAGAGTATGCAGGTGGCAGAGAATTTATCAGTCTTCCACACTAATCTCACACCTTAAAATGCATTTTGGCAGACACAAGACATGTGATGCCTTCTTTGATAATATCCTTGCAATAATTCAATGTGCACACTGAAGTGTTCTGATATTTTTATTCTCCCTCCTTCTTAGTATCAAGAAATTTTTGAGCACTGCAGTCTTTAATTCTGCTTAGGGGAGTTTTGAGAACTCATGTTAAATACCTGAGGGATGTGATAATTTTCCCTCTCTTGCAAAAGGTTGTGTCAGAATATGGGCAAGGCAGTTGCCTAGTTTTCATTTAGACAGAAAAATTGTAACAATTACTCCAGAAAGCAACACAGCTCAATTTATTGTTCAAAGAGATAGGACTTAAAGAGGTTTCAGGCAAAGCATAGAAGAAAACTTACAGACTGAGATGGAAATGCAGGATGATTTTTCTGTTAGTGTTTAACGAACAGGGACACACAAATATTAAAACCACCTTGTTGGAAGGAAGTGTGTTGAACTGATAGACCTGACTACATGCAGGGTTTCCTGTTGGGGCTGAGGTCTGGGCAGGGGGGTTGGCAAGGCACTTTCTTAAACCAAACTGGGAAAAGTCAGATGGTGGTAATGCTATTCCTGTGTGAATAAAAAGAACTATTCCTTATGAAATAGTTTGGTTTCAGAATAGTTTTGGAACATGCTCAACCCATGGATGATTTTAGTCTGAAAATCATATGTAATAAAACATCTTTGGAGTAAATCAGGTTTGACTGAAAATAGCCTCTGTTTATCATCTTGTCCAAGTAATAATCACATTTTCTTTGCCTTTCTTGTGTTCCTTGAACATTTTTTAAGTGGCAGTTGGTTTGTATGAGAGGTACCTGATGCTTTTAGTTGTCATTGGAAGATATATTTTCTTCTCAGGATTCTTGTGGTACCAGCTAGATTAGGATGTTTCTGTGCAAACACAGCATTTTGCTGTTTGGTTGTCATGGAAAAGGTTCAGGGGAGAGAGGGCAGAACAGTCCCAGGAAGGCTGAAGCAAAGAATGTCATTGCTAGTACCAGAGAACACTTAATCCAAATTACAGTCAAATGCAATAGAAAGTGTTCTCAACATCAAAAACAGACAGGACATTAATAAGTGGTCATAAATGGCACAGGTGAACAACTGGACAGAAAGCTGGGCTTAGTCTATTTATACCAAGATTAAATATTAAAAGTTTTTCTGTGTTTCCAGCTGATGTGCTCTGTGTGCTCTCTTGATGACAAGCTGGTTAAGAGCTCTCCTGGCAGGCATTGCAGATGGGATTCAGCAGAGGGAATTCCCTCCTCCAGGGGCATGGGCAGGGAGCCACCTCAATAAATCTCCTCTCTGGAGTCTTCTGGGTGGTCTGGACACACTTCATCCCTCCCTTCCCCAAATGTCTTTACTTCTGATTGATTAAGGAAGGGATACTTAATATTACCAAACATTATCTCAGTTCCTTCAAAATACAGGTGCTGCTGCACTGGCTCATAGGTTCTGCTGTGTCACTTCTCTGCCAGTCATTGCTTACACTGATTTTTCCTGCCAGACAGACCAGAAAGGGAGCCAAATTCTTCTCAGCTTTACATGAAGCTCATAGGTGTCATAAGTACAGGGATACTATTTGCCTTTTCTGTTAAGATTTTTCAGTCTTTCCGCAGATATTTTCAGGGTGTCCTTAATTTTTGTACCTTTTAAAAATCTACATATCTGTGTTAGAGCAGCTCTGTGAAGGTTGACTTAACTGATAGGTTCCAACACATCTTTCCCCTCTATGCAGAAGGCATAGCACTCAGTAAAGATGTCAGAAAGATTAACTTTTCCCTAATTCCTTTCCTTTAAATTAGATAGATTGGAGAAGCAATATTGTTATATGGGTCAGGAGGAACTTAATTTACTGTAAAAGATCAGTACTTCAGGGTCTAGTGTTTCTGCAAGGTTCAGAGAAGGGAGTGCAGCCTGACTGAAGTAATTGAAGTCTTACATTAAAATTCATGAGAAAATTGCCTGATTCTTCATCAGGCTCTCAGTAAGTCTTGCATCTTCACAGCAGACATCCTTGAAACTCTTCCTGACTCTTTCTGGTCTTTTTAAATCTACATTGTGCTCCTCTGCTGGTCTCTACAGCAGCTAGGGAAGCCTGCTGCAGGCAAGGGAATAGAAAACTTCATGCAAATTATTCTCTCCTTGGAGTATTGATCTTAAATGGCTGCTGGCTTCACATTGAACAGGTGCAGGAAGAAATAACTGATCTGAGAGCTTTCAACAGCTCTCACCTGCTTTTGTTTCCCTTTGATCAGAATAGTAATGGCACAGAAGGCTGAGGAGGGAAATTGGAAAGAAAAGGTACCTAGAGACTTTCATAGAATGACAAGTCCATGAGATGGAGATGCCAAGAGTCGGGATCCAGACAGTGAAGCCCCAGCTGGACACACGGACTGGCTGTGTGTCCTTCATTACAGCCATTTTAATGCTGAACCAAAAGTAGGCAGAGTCCCCCCACAGCCAGGTGAACAAAAGACAATAATTTGTCTAATTATTGCTTGTCTTCTTGAGATCACCTGAGGTGAGGCGTGAGCCTGTCAGGGGGTTTGAAACTCCTTTTCTTTCCCTCCTTCCTCCCCACTAGCAGTGTCTGTGTAGTGCATTGTAAGGTGACAGTGATGGACAAATAACGTTTGCAGTTCTGGGCTCAAGCTGTTGGCAGCTCTGCTTGGTGTGATCACAGCTCTTCCAAGTGACCCAGCAAAGGAAGGGACAACTGAAAATCAGTGACAACCTCACAAAAGATGATTTCATTGTGATTTGTGGCTTTCAGACAACTTCGGGAGAAGACGTCCGTGACTTTGCCAAGGTACTAAAAAACAAATTTCGAACAAAAAGATATTTTGCAAAGCACCCACGAATGGGCTACCTGCCTGTGCAGACTGTCCTGGAGGGAGACAACATGGAAACGTGAGTAGCTCTGAAGTATCTAAGTAGCAATTCATTGGGTACACTATTTGAGCTCCACAGCTGGTGCCAACTCTTTTCCCTTCCTAAATGCATAAAGCCCCTTTATGTCTTTCATTTCTGTTTACCTCGCCTGGCAGGAAAACACAAGCTGGGCTTCCAGTTGCCATTGCCTTTATCTGCTTTCACCTGTCCTTATACAGGAACTTCAGCTTCAGTTAGAAAAAAAAATACTCACAGTCTTACTGGCAGTCTTACAGACTTCTAATTTTGATTGCAATTTGGAGGCTAATGATACATTAATTAAATTTTTATTTTCTTCCAAACGGATGTCTTTCCTTGGTTTTATTTTTTTAATTAGGCTATGGTGTTTGTGACCTTCCTAGATGATTTCTTCTTTTCTCAGCCTTTAAATTTAATCTTACTAAATGACTTGTATGTCTTCATGAAAAAAAAGTAGTAATGATGCACATGGAGAAATCAATGACTTAACCCAGTTCCCTCTGGCTTTTTACACATTTAATCAGTTCTTTAATGGCAATTGCATGCAGCTTGTTCTCGCTCTTTCTCTTTTTAAATTTTAGATTTCAAGGGTTTTTTCTCACTTTTTGGTTGGTTGCTCTTCACAGCCATTCATGTTGGTCTGTTGGATTTCTGCTTTTCAGTTGTTGTGACTTCTTTTTTTTTTAACTTTCTGTAATTATTTTGCTGCTGAGTTTCTTCTGCCTTTCTCTTCACCTCCTCATTTTTTGTCTTGCAGTCCTGTTACTCTGATCAACTTCTGGCCAGTAGATTCTGCGTGAGTACTTTTGCTGAAGTGTGCTGCTGCTGCTACTGCTGCTGCGCTCCCTCACTTTTTCTTTTTATTTCTTTTAGTTTTACATGAGATCATTTCCTTCTTTCTTTATGATTATTTCTTTTGATGCACTCTCTGAAGGAATGTTTTGATCCCAGATGAGTAGAATGAGATAAATCCTGGAATTTCCAGCAGTCATGGATTTTGTACTGTGTACTCTTTCTGGAGTATGTATTTTTCATGGAATTAACAGGGGTTCCGTGCAGACCTACTAATGCTTATCAAAGTTTGTCATTTAAAAGCCTGTGTTTCTGAATAAGTGTCCATCCCTCTGAATGTATACTAAATGCTTTTTGAAAGACAGAGATTGAACTTGATATAGATTTTATTCAATTTCAGGAGTGACACAATTCTGCAGATAAAGCTGTGATTTGGTTTTATGTGCAACCTTGCACACTCGAGTGACCGAGTTAATCCAGAACTCACTGAGTATTTATTACAATCTTTTAGATACATTCAGATTTCTGAAGGCAGGTTGAAATGGGGAAATGTTTACTGTATTTTTTCAGAGGTTAAAAAAGCAGGGGTTTTCAGCTGTGGAGTAGATTTTCATCCTTGCCCCACTCCAGAACATATATTGTCTTACTGTTGTGGTAATAGCCTCAGCATAAACTAAAGATAGAATATATATTTACCATTGTGGCATTTGCTACTTCTAGTGTTACACAGATGCTTCTAGAATAATGTTAAATAAGGATTAATTTTAATTCACATACTGATAACTAATGAGAAAACTAATAAATAGATTTTTTTTATATATTTCTATATGGCAAAATGTATATGGCTTGCACCTCCATTGAACATTTTGTAGAATAAACAAGAGTGAAATGTATATATTGGAATATTGATTTATAATTTTCGTTGGGAAATTTGAGCAACCAAGAAACACATCCAATACTGCAAACCTCATATGGCTGAGAATTCACCCACAGAGAATGCCAAAAGTCTGGAGGCATACTGAAACAGAGGGGCTTTGAGCTTGAGGATGCACTTTTATAGATGCAGCTATGGATCTAGATTCCTTATATTTCAGAACAATTGCAAAGAAAAGTGCCATTCGAAGAAAGCTTGGCTCGTCTGGAATGCCATCGCTGTGTCTGACATAATATGAAATTACGCTGTCATAACATGGTTATTTCTAGTTACTTATAGTAATAACATTGTGGTGTGCCTACACTGATAGCTGCACACCAAAGGTTTGCTGTTATATACTACAGGGAGTTTAACTAACATGTAATACTTGAGAAAACGTGACAAACACTGAGGAGCAGGATTTGTGTAGAGGTTGCACTTTTTTATCAGATTAACTCGGGTATCTTCTGGAGCATAATCCTTCCATCTGGTCTGACAAGGAAGCAGAAAAATAAGAAATGAATAGTGGCTGGAAAGAATCGCCCTTAATTTTGTTCAGCTAACTTTATTTCTTTCCTTCATGCTATAGCACTTGACCTGCAGTTCAAGTTACTGAGCTACCCAGGTTTAAAGCTGTTTCTTGGTTACAGGGTGATACCAGCTTCAGCAGACAAACCAGTTATCATAAAACTTTCCCATGTTTTCTACACTCATGCCTTTTTCTGGTGCTCTCATGCCAGTTTTCTGGTTTTGCTTAAAGTGCCTCAGAAAAGCATCACCTGGCAGCACTCAGCAATGCTAGTGCTGTTCTGACACCAACATGGTATACATGGAACCATTTATAAATAGATATTTTTGTTGTTGTTGGAAGTTAATGGTTCTTACTGCTTATTATCCTGTATTTTGCCCAGATACATTCACAGGTTGTGAGAATTTGTATCTTTTTCCTTGAACTGTGATGATACAATGATACAAATACAATTTACTTGCTTCTACACTTTCAGGAAGCATCAACTAAAATGCTGAACAAAGAAAAGTACCCTCATGCTGCCAGCCAGGTCTCTGGGGGTGCAGGGAATTGCAGGAAGGTGGTGTTTGCCACCTGGTCACCACTTGACTTGACTAGAATTCCCAGGCTGCTCCTGCAGACCCCAGCAGGAACAAGGCAGCTGTTGAGCCCTGGTAAAAGGGATGGTTATCTTGGCTAAATATTGGCTGTGTCACTCAGCCTGCCTGCTGACTGTTTGAGCTGAGTAGGTGTGCTGGGTATGTGTGCTCAGAAAGGAAGGACTGTGAGCTCTAGCACAGGTGGTCACTAAGAGAATGTAAAATACAGCACAGTCGTTCTCAAGTTTGCTCAGAGACTGGCAAAAGTATCTCAGAGCAGCTGAATTCAACACAAAGCTGTGCTTATCAAGCAGATTTGCTTTCTTAAGCAAACTTCTAAAAAGGTCTGAGGTATATCTCCATTGCAGTATGTTCTGAAGCAGAGCCAAACCTGGAATTTTATCATTACTCCCTGCTTGCAGCTAGCAGAATCAGTTCCAACAAGTGACACAACGTTGTGTTGTCTTTTAAAAAATACATATTTTTACATGTGTTACACAACTTGGTCACTTTTAAAGTTGCAGCATAATTTCAAGGCATCAAGGATATATTCATGCAGTCAGGCCTGACTTCTTGCCATGCAGTACTGCAGAAAGAGACATCTCATTGCCCAGCAGGTCCCAGCCAAGTGCTGTCCCTTCTTTCATACTGTATAAATAAATGTGCAATGCCAGGGTGAGAGGTACTAAGAGAATGTTCCAACTCAAAATTGAAACTACTTTTAATGCATATTTCCTAGTCTATGCATAGTGTTATCATCAGTGTTTGTGTGTGTGTTGAAAACAAGAGCTCTTCTTGCATTGATGGTACCAGTAAAGACCAGCTTAACATCTGCTGTATGACTAAAATAGAAAAAAATGAGGGAAACTTCAGTTTATCAGAAAACCATCATTATCTTGGTCCATGATCCGCTGCTCTAAAGAAATTGAATCCTTTTGCCCTCCTTTTCCTGCACATTTTTACACAGAGTGGAATATTGAGTCAGAGGAGCAATTGCTCATCCACTGATTCTCTGCTGCACTGAGGAACTGTGAACTGAGTATTTGTCCTCTGGTGTGCTGTAATAATGCTTGAATATGTGATGAGTAAAAGTAGAGGCCAAAGCTGATTTCAGAGACAAAATGAGATTCCTTATACTTGGCCTATAATGTCTTAAAGAGGAAAAACTTTGCTGTTCTGTGAGAAGAGATGACTAATGATGACAAATTTTGTGCATCCAGCATACAGCTCCATGAATTCAGAAGGATCCTAATCTAGAGCCCTTTGGAGGCTGATTAGAAACCTGGAAGCTGAGAAGTCCAGTAGATTTACAGCAGGACTGTCAAACTCCTGGGACATGGGAGCCATTACAAACCAGAAGATTATTACAGTTTTGGTTTATAACAAATAAATACAAAATCTGACAGGTTGTGTAATGTGATACAATCACTTTTGGGCAGTCCCAGCCTGAACCACAACAATTCAAAATGGGGCAAAACTCCTTCCTCAGTCAGGAGATCCAGAAGGAGAGTTGGCAGAGATGGAATAAAGGGCAGTTGAAATTTAGCAAAAGTATAAAATAGCCACAGTTTGGGAAGCTGCATCACTTTTTGTTAGTCTGGCACCTCTCAATACATGTAGATTGGCTAAATCCCATGTGGCAGCAAAAGGTGCTGTCTGAACTGCATAGGCAATGCAGTTTAATGCTGATATTTTCCAGAGCTGAGGTTCTTAGAAACAATACTCTAATTGATGAGAAAAGTTCTATGAATTGTTTTCATCAACAGAAAACTGAAGAGGACTTCATGCCATCTGTCAGGCAGAAAACCCAACATAATTTAGTGTCCCCTTGTATAACTGAGCTACAATTGAGATTGCAATTCTTGAAGGAACTTAGGCAAAATCATCAGTGTCTGCAGTGTGTTATTAAAGGCTCATTTCAGACGTTTGATGCTTCTTGTATTTATTTCTAGCTGCTCGTGGAATAATTCTTAAAGGCTCTTTTAAGTGGGCTGTGCTGGAAGCAGGCACTGGAGCAGGGTGGGAGGCAGAGGAGAGGTTCCCAGCAGGGCTTGGGCAGCCTGTGCAGGGCTGCAGGTGAAGCAGAAATGCCATGAAGGAGGCAGGTGTGGAGGGAAAAACCAGGGTGAAGGCTCTGGTTGAATAAATGGTTGAATAAATCCTTTGGAAAAGGCTTCTTTAGGAGTTGGTGTGAAGAAGAGTCGTGGCAACAGACGGATTGCAAATGGTCAAAATCCCCAGTGTGGCACCACAGAACATTGACCGATGGCTTGAGGAGGCTCACGCAGCACCTGGAGTTCTAACTTGACTTTTATCAAACGTGGCATAAGGCGTGGAGATGTGAGGGTATAGGCATAGCTAAGTGTCTTTTTACTTTTAAAGGGGTATTGTTTGTGATTAATCAGTGTTTTCTGCCTTATAGGCCTGCCTCGTCCCCTCAGCTCTCACACGATGATACTCATTCACGCATTGAACATTATGCTAGCAGGTATGAGACCAGCTGGACATTAGGCAGATCTTTCTCTAAAATCACTTGAAAAAGAAAAAAAAAAGAAGAGCTAGACTCTACCTGAGCAGTTCTTAAAGAAACATAAGATTTGGGGTTTTGCTTTCCAGGCTCTGGCTACAAGAGCATTGTCTGGTTGCTGTTTACCAGCCCATCCTGACTTGCGTGCCAGAGCGCCTGTGTGGTCAGAATTGCTCTTTAGGTCCCTTGGGGCCCTCATTAAGCTGATATTTTATAGGACCTGTGGTGGAAGGACAGGAGGTAGTGTTTTAAACTAAAAGAGGACATCGGACTAGATGTAAGGAAGGAATTTTTGCCGTGAGGATGATGAAGCGGTGGGAGCAGGTTGCCCGGAGAGGTGGTAGATGCCTCATCCCTGAAAACATTTGAGGTCAGACTGGACAGGGGTCTGAGCCTCCTGTTTGAGAGGAAGATGCCCCTGCTCAGTGCAGGGGGGTTGGACTGGAGACCTTTAAAAGCCTCTTCCAACCCAAACCCTTCTATGATTCTGTATAGGGTTTAGTTTTTAATATAGACCCTGATACAATAGTAAAAATGAGAAGAGCAGACACCTCCAAACTCTCATGAATCTCAGGTGTCATTATAATGTTAATTCACCTCATGAAATACCACTAACAGGATTTTTCCTTGATTTGGAGGGTTAAAATAGTGATATATCACTGCTTTAGTTCAATTCTCTGCTTTCATACTGCTCCTAAGAATCAACAAGTGGATTATTTGTGCAAATATGAAAATGCTTTTTCATCAAGCAAGTAAATATTCAAGGGCTGAGGTAATAGAAGATAGTTATTCTGGCCTCTTTCTCTTCTCCAGTATCACTTGATCAGAAGAGGTTTTTCTGAACAATTCACAATGTTTAGGAGGGGCTGAGTGTGAAAACTAATGAGAAATGACTGATTGTTACAGTTTTGACAATGACATTGCCAGGTACAAAGCAATTTGTGTAATCTCCTGGCATATTAAGGCTTTTCTTTGATTTTGGAATTAATTAATCGAGAGAAGCTGGAATATAACCTCAGAGAAAGGGCTGAAAACTTAAAAGTGATTTTAGCCAGGCCATTGTAACAAACAATCTTTTGTTATAGCTTATTGCAAAACCTTTTGGTAATCAACAGCAAGTGTAAATTAATTTGAATTTCAAATTCATCAAAAAACATCATGCTCTTTAATTCTTTCCAGAATGTTAGAACTAACAAATTTTTTTAAAAACATAATTGGTTTTAATGAGTCTTGTTTATTTTTCCACAGGCTAGCAGAAATGGAGAACACCAATGGTTCTTACCTAAATGACAGTATTTCACCTAATGAGAGCATGTAAGTAGGCTGTTTCCGTGATTTTGATAAGTATTTTCTTGGGAAGATTAATAACTTGTAATGAAATTTTGTAGTGCTGAATTTGCATGGCCATGTATCACATCTGGTTCAATTTAATGATGTGCTCATGTCCTTTCAACTTCTATCATAGTGTCTGGATTAGTGGCTTATAGCTTAATACCAAATTATACAACAAATGATTGATACCTTCAAAATTAAACCTACTAATTTCTGTCCAAAAATTACTGGTATATTCAGGAAATAATTTCCATATTCAAAATACAGTCATCATCTGATGAGTCCTAAGGACAAAGATACAAAAAGCCCCCTTCTGTCTTAGTTCAAGCTTAATTATGGTTAAATTGCTGCAAGCTAGAAAATGTTGGTGTGGGAAAAGTCTCATACAAAACATAAGTGAGGCTAAACAGAAATCTTTGGTCTACAAAACCCTGAAATACATTGCAAGTGTAATCCAGGAGGGACTGATCACCACCACGAAGTACTAGCAGTAGTAAAATGCAAGTTGGACAGATCACTGACAAGTATTCATTGTATTACTTTAAATGTAGAGTTATAAATAAAAGTTTTGAATTTTAAGAATCAGTTAAATCTGATATCTCACTGAAAACCTTTATGGTTCTCCTCTGATAATATTCTTGGTCTTGTTTATTCTCTGAAAAAAATGATTTAGAACTAAGTGTGAGTAGTGTTTCTGAAGACAGCACAGAAGCAGCTACATCATGGGTGTGTTTGAAAATTTGATCTTGGTTCATAAACCGTGAAGCCATAGCATGGATTCTGAACCAATCAGATATGAAAACCCCAATTTCTCTAAAAATGTTTTTATCTATTCTCTATGATCTCATCCTTATCACAGTTTAAGGGATGAGTTCTTTTAAAAATTCAGACAATTAAATTTGTAGCAGTCCTCTACAACACAGAATTCTAGCTATTTCATTCACTTAAATTGAGATTCCAAATGAGTAGCATTTTATGAGGTTGATTCTCAGCCTGTGATCTCATAATGTTCTTGGAGAGGGAAGGATAAAGCTGTTTCTTTGTTTCAAAAGTTTCTCTTTTGACTTAGTAAGATTGTTGCCTATCAGTTTTGAAAGAAAATATCCTGTGGAACCAAGTTCATTGTTTTAATATATTGGTAAAAGGGGAAAGCTAAAATGATGCCTCAAAACTAATATAGCTGCAATGTCAGTAGAGTTTCATGCAGCTAATGAAAACTTTGTTTCCAAGTCATTGTTAATTTTGTATTGCTATGGATAGTAGTAATGCTCTAATAGATGGAATTTTATGTTGTCTCACTGAAATATTTCAATGTCCTTGTCACAGAAATCTCTTGTTTTATACTTTGGTCTTACTGTTCAGTTCATTTTTTGATCAACTGGATTCAATTAGCGTGATTCAATTAATAAGTTAACTATCCAGTTTATTCTTCAGTTTGTACTATTAAAATGAGAATAGAACTGTGCATTTTGAATTTTGGAAGAAATGTTACCCAGATAGATACAAATTGCAGTAAAATGAAAGCTTAACATGAATTCACAACTGTAATTACTTCGGTTTTGCTCGTCAGATTATGCTTAAGTATTATTTGTTATTCTTGCAGGGTTTGGATTATTTGGCTGATCAGTACAAGTAAAGGGAGAGATGGAAACAAGGAAAGCAGGAAATAAAAACACAACATATATATTTAGATATCACAAAGTATTTCATTATGTAGTGTCACTGCAGTGATGTATAAAATATCTGTTCAGGCTGAAAATCACACAAAAAGAGTATGCTTGTAATGTGACATTATACTGCAATAGTTATGTCACTTGTTCACTCTTAATTCACTTATGATCCATAAGAATATTTATAAATGCAAAGCAGTGGTTTGAAGGAAATCACAGTTGAAATGCTTCATGAAAAGTATAAATTTAGGAACTGGCAAGCCTTTCCTTTTGTGAAAAATTAATACTTCTCTTTTATGAACTAATGTTAATGTGCTCTACATTGCTTTGGCACTCCTGCAGTCATAAAATTGCATCATTAACATTTTCAGAACAAAATGAAAACAAGGAAAATTATAATTTTTGAACAATAACAGCTGTTCAAAATGCCTGTTAAATTCAGGTTTAGAAACATAACAGGAAAAAACCCTAGACTGACTAGACTGAATTATTTTGTTCTGTGAGATCTCCAGCAGCAGTGTCATTTTTACTGACCCTGTCTTATGGTGTCAAGGGAAACCTTTCATGGTTTCTCAGTGACTGCTGGTGTAAGTTCCATTGCTTAGGGCTTGGATGCATCTCCTTAGCACCTAAACCACACCTAAAATAATCCTTGTAGTTCTGGGTGGTGATTGAGGTCTTCAGAATTGTATTTCCTTTTCTCTTCTAGAGATATTTCTGTTTCAGATGCCAGACAGCTTCAGGGGCAATAGAAATAGAGAAAGAAGTCATATGTATTAAACAGAATATATTTGTATTCTGACAGCGTACATCACTTTTAAATTTGAAAAAAAAAGCCAAGCATCTGAGTGGAAAATAACATCCTTTCATTACATTAGTTCAGGGGTTTTTCTTTGTTTACCTAATTTAGAATGTTATAGAGAAAAAAAGATGAATAAAACACGCACTTTTTACATAAGGAGAGTTTGTAGGTACAAAAATAAATCCATTGCCCCTGCTTGAATGACCCTTCCACACTGCAGATCAGGCAGCAGATTGCTTTTTGGTTTTTTTGCAAGCAAATTCCTAGCTGAAGTTTGTCAAAAGAGGAGAGCTGGGGTTGTCAGCTGTTGCAAAACTTGGCTTTAAGTATCTGAGAAGCTGAGAAGGAGGGAGGTGGTCTCTGAAGAGAAGGAAAATTACCAGACTCAGTGAAACAGGTCAGCAGATTTGCTTTAAGGTGCATTGCTCTGCTGTTGGTTGCAAAGAGTTCAGCAAATCTCTTTGTAAGAAATGAGAGACTGGGAGTGAATCATCTCCTCGTATTCACTGTGGAGTTGAAAAGAAGGAAGGGAACAGCCTGTTTCATCCTCCTCTGTTTTCCAGTGATGATGAACACTTGTTAATCCAGCACTACTGCCAAAGTCTGAACCAGGAGTCCCCTCTGAGCCAGCCCCGAAGCCCTGCCCAGATCCTGATTTCTCTGGAGAGTGAGGAAAGAGGGGAACTGGAGAGGATCCTCGCAGACCTGGAGGAGGAAAACAGGTGGGTTATACCACCAGCTGCTGAGTTTGAAGTAAAAAGTCTGCAAAATAATTATACTGTACAGTTAGGTGGAATTCAGTTTGGTAAAATTTTTAGGGATGAGTTATAAAACTGCATTTTCTTCTGACAAATAAGTAATTTCATAGTGGGTAAAAGCTGGGTCCTCTTTCCATTGTCTTTGTGTGGTGTTGCTTGTTGCCTTCTTTCGTTTTTCAATACAAAGTGTCATTTACCATTTCTAACTTCAAATTTAATTGAAGTTATCTTCATTAATTACCATTAAAAAACCCCAGCTGGATACTTGAAGCATCACAACACTGCTGTCCTCTTTATATAGTACTCTGGAATCTTGGGCCATCAGCACAAAAACCAGGAGATCTTGACCCTGGAAGATTGGTAATTACAACTGTGAATTAGAAAAACCAGACTGTAAGATGTAAATCATTTAGTTCTACCAAAAAACCATGGGTTTGTTTGCCTTTTACCATCCAGCTTTTATAGCACAGTCTATGGCATTTTCATGTTCTTTTTTTCCTTGCTTCTAGAGTTAGGTACTTCTGCTTACATCGAGGGTTTAATGCACTAATCATTTACCTTAGGCTTGTCAAGGAAATAATGCAAGAGCTGACAGTGTCATAGATCTCCTCTCCATGTATATCTTCTTTGGATGGTGCTAATCAATTACAGTGGCTCCATCAGAGACTTTTTATCAGGAGGGTTTGAGAGAATGGAGAAGATTGTAGGAATCAAGAATGAGGAAGATATTTCACACAGAAAGCTGTAGTAAACAAAGCTCTTGCTCACTGAACAGCGGGGAGATTTTGTTTGAAACAAACCACAAACTTCCTACTACATAGCACATAAAGCCCAAGTACTTCCTGTAGTGGAGAAAAATCTGTGTTTTGAAATAAGACATCAGACCTCGCATGTTCAGGACTGTAACTAAGAAATACCTAGTAGCTAGTACAATACAGGTGATAAGAAAACTTGGTTTTCAGGAGATGGATTTTTTTAAAACAGCATTATGTAGTGAATCATGGAAGAAGGAAAAAAATGGTAATGCTTTTCTCTCTGTATACAAAATGAGCTGCCTAGCAGAAAGGAAGGGTGAATTAAAGCAGACTAGTTCTAGATTAGAAAGGTAGTATATGAAAACTAGTATAACATGGAGCTAGATAGCTAAATAAGCTAAAAAGCCCTTTGAGAGTTCATGCCTTAAATTTCAGCATGGGCTCTATTTAATTTAGCAATTACTGATGAGGGATGGCAAAAGGTCTCTGGCAGGAATTACACCTTAAAAATACCTGGTTTGAAGTTTGTCAGTTTTGGATTAAATTAGAGCTGTAGTCTGTAAGGTTGTTTTTCTCATTTGTACTATTGGAGGCACAGTTATGGATGATGGGATGCCACCACAGGCAGCCTTGCCTTTTGTGGGTGCTCAGCACAGCAGGAGCAGAGAGCTCTGTCTCTGTCTCACAGCGTGGAGGTCACACTGCCATGGTTTTCATTGATTATGACAAAATCATGACTCTGGTCTTTGCAAACTGCTATAAATAACTTGTATGCAAAATGTAAGGTAGCTGCTGAAAAGTGAACAAGTTCTTGACCTGGTTGCTTGTCACATCAGATAACCATGATTTTATGGATGAAACACTGATTCCTGCTTAGAAAAATAAGCTCTTCAGACAGGATCAGTCAGGAGGCATTCCTATAACTTACCTTTTTTAAAAAACTTTTAAAAACAGTCTTGTCCCTTTAGATTTGTATTTCCCAGCCGTTCTCCTCCGTCGAGTTTGCACAAACCTTTCTTGGCTGTTGCCAAAGGTAATCAGTAGGCTGACACCTAATTCCTTGTGTGAACCTGGTTCCAGTGGGTGAGCACATCCTCCTTCCCATGCACATCCTACGCTCCCTCCATGAAAGCTTTAGTTGCTGCCTTGGGGTGATTCATTCCTTTGTTCCGTGTGCATCTCCTTGCGCGTGGTGCACGAGCTGCCTGTCCTGCCGGTGTTGACACAATTCCTGTTGCACACACTTGTGATAACTTCTGATAACTCAGGTTTAGCTCTCTCTGCTGTGTCTTGTACACTTTCACAGTCAGAGTCAAGGCATGCAGTCACTTCTCAGCAGCTCCCAGGAAAGCAGCCACAAGTGATGCCTCAAGTATCGAGTACCAAGAAGAGGCAGTGCTGTGATACTGGGAGCACCTCATTGTCATTTCTCTCTTTCTTCTGCTCTCCACAGTTCCCTGCTTTTCAAAAAAAACCCTTTTCTCTTTTGATTTGTCTCTTTTGAGCTGTTGATTGAATTCTGACCTTCATTTGGGTTTCAGCTGTAGTTCCTGGCCTCCCAAATATTTCCATCTTGACTTGTTACTTAAATGAAAGGGACTCTTTGAAATTGTAATTCTGAGGTTTTGCTTTTGGACAGTTTAAAAGCTCTGTTGCCTATTTTGAATTCTTCTGAAATGCATTCTCTATCTTACAAACTAACCTAGCTGTGACATGGTTCTGACTGGGGTTTTGTCAGTTCCAAGGACTTCTTGTTAGATATTCATTATTTATCTGCTACCATTTTAAGATCTTGGTGCTTCTGTAGCTTGTAAGTATGACTTCCTTAAATAATGTATGGCTAAGATTTGACTGCTAAATAATTTATATTTGTTAAAATGTGAGCATTTTAGAGAATATTTTCAATGGCTGAAAAAGTTTTATTTGAGCTTTACGTCTTCAGGCTTATGCTGAGTTTTGCATCACATGGAATAATGTGATAAGACCATTTCTGTATTCAATAGACAAAAAGCAATCTTGCTAGCATTATTACTGTATTGCAATATAAAAGAAAAATCCAATTATAAAACCCTCTCAAAAACTGTTTTTTCAAGGGTGAATGTATTTCAGAAAGAGAGAAGACAAGTTTTTGTTGTCCATCTAAAGCAATACATTACATAGGTTATACACTAGGATAGGTAATACTGACTAGGCTGTACTGTAGTGGCGTTAAATAGAAAGCATGTGGTTCTGCAGTGACAAAGTCAAAACTTTCTGCAAAGAATTAAAATACCTTCCTGCTATTTTAATGAGTCAGGAAAGGGGATGTTTCCTAATATTTTAGTTGAACTGAAGTCTTGGATGTAAGAGGGAGACTTCTCTCGTGTTCTCTTCCTCCCAGCTCTGAGCTGTCCTGTAACAAGAACTAAGTAAACGAGAACTCCAGCCAGAGCTATTTGCCATTCCTTTGCTTTTCCTGACGTGCAGTGGGAGTGCAGTGGGCTGTGTGCCACCAGAGAAAGCACTGACACCCTGGATCTCAAAGCTGCCCTGTTTTGGTGTTCCTTCAAAGCTGAAGAATGATGAATGGCCTCCTCACATAAGTTCCTCCTGTACAGTTGCCAACAGCAAGAAAGTGATGCATTTCTAAGCATGCTGGGGCTCCTTTTGCTATTTGTTTTGGCATTGAAGGGGAACTAGATCTTCGGAGTGTGAAGCATCCTGAGTAAACACTGTCACTCTAGTGAGGGACGGGGGGTAGGTGGTTCACTTATCATCTTTGTCTGTTTCTTCAGACCACTGATTTTCTGTAGGGAGATGAGAAATAACATGAATGCACAAATTCTCAATTGCCTCTGAGAGGACTGCTCAGCAAACAGTGTCCACTAGGATTTCTGTCACCAGGCAATTAATGCTGCCAGTGATAGATGTGATTAATAATTCATGCACTCTTTACTACTCAGCTCTGTACAGTTGCATAAATCAAGGTTGCACTGCATGCTTCCTATGTTACTTTTCTTCACAAATGCCTCAAAGAGTTGCTAGCATTGTAAATGGAATATAAAGGGGGTTTTGAATATTCTCTTACTGAGGAAGGGTTCATTTTCCCAGTGATGAGTACATGCAGCAGCATTGTTTGTTTGTTTGTGACAGCCAGATGTCAAAGTCAGCCAGCCTGAGCTGTGGTGGAGGGAGGTGAGGTTTCTATGCACTGCCCATGCTTGCTCAGTTGCATTCATTTAGAGAGGAGCAGGTTTGTATCTCCCCTTTGTCTTATGTCCCATTTTATGGTGAAAGTGTCAGAGAGTGCCTCTCCTCAGAACCCCTCTCCTCAGTGCCTTGGGTGCCTGCCTCACAGCAGCAGTCCTTTTCACTACACTGCTTAAAACTGTTCCAGAGGGAGGAATAAGAGCCATTTGTTCTGTCTTAGGATATTCTTACAGCAGTTTTCAAATTCTTTCTTTCTTTTTTAATTTTCAGCTCTTTTCCATTATGTTAATACACCTCTTCATTGCTGTATGTTTGGATCCCAGTTATGATATTATTGATTGTGTGCACTGCACATCCCTCTTATGCCTCTGAAGCTACGATGAATCTCAGTTCTCTGGATGGACACTGTGTAGCTGGACTGAAAAAGTGCAGCTGGAAAACTCAGTAATACAGGTGCACTGGGAAAACCCACATGCATCCTTCAAAATTACATTCCTTTGTTCCAACAGTATTACAGTATTTATTACAGAACTCTGAAATCCAGACATACCTCTGGTTGGAAAACATGCAATATCTTTTACATTATTTTTTTCTGTAGGCTTTCAGAAAGATTTTTTAATTATTATTTTTTATCAGACATGAAAGGATTTTTATCTGAATTACTCCCTGGTGCTTGTATTTCAATATCACCATTACTGGAAGGACTTCTCTATATTGATACAGACAATAATTGCATTTTTCTTTGTAGCAAGGTATCTGATCATGTTGTAAGTATGATCAAGTGCATTTATTTAGTTTCCCTTAGGGTGATGTTTTATCTTCTGCTTTACAGCACTTCAAACTTTAGAGTCTGCTGTTTGTAGAGTATGGCCTGTGTTGTGCATCTGGGAAATTCCTCAAGGGGTAGTGATAGCCACTGTCTACTGACTTCATGAAAAGCAGGCTTAATGATCATTCCTGTATAATCTTTAGTCAGCAATAACACCACATGTAATGCACATGTTGTCATGTTCATTCCTATTCCCTTCTGTATTTTTATTAATTATTCACCAGTTTGTTCAGCTAGAAGTATCAGAAGATACTGAGTCAAGTCAAGTTAAGTCAAACAGAAGGCATAACTTGAATGACAATATCTATTCCCAGTACTATTCCCAGTATAGAGACCTTTTTTTCTAGATAATTTTCAGGAACTTGAAACTCAGAATTTTATTAAAACAAAAAACTTAATTGGAAAAAACCCCATTTCTATAGTTGACCCTCCTTGTGTGGGTTTTAAGGAAAGAAATCTCAAATTTTGAAACACCCTGAAGTTAAAAATTATAGCCCTTGGTTTTTTTAATAGTTTAAAATGTCTGCAGAGGAGGGATCACGTAGGTCAGACATCCCTTAGGGATTGTGTTGCTGGTAGTGCCAGGTTAGGACATGTCCATCATGCAGCTGCTGAGGAGCACAGGGACCTTTGAAGAACAGTCAGTGTCTTGTCTTTGTCCTTGGCATTGCTTTCTCAGCCGTGTCAAATGATCCACCCTGCTTTAGTTCTCCTTCTGATCACAATAATGTTCTTGCAGAAGTGGTTTTTTGGGGACGTTTCTGAGGTGCTGTAAAGCTTCCAGACCAAACTGTCAGAATGTGTTGTGGTTTGCAGGAAGAACTGGCAAAAGGTGTCTGTTCTCACAATCTCACATAAGAGCAAGTTGGAAAAAGTAAAATCTGGGTCACTGCTTGTGATGTGTAAGCAGCTACCAGAGTGTCGAGCCGCTTTTCCCCCTCTGGGAAGCTGTAAAAGAACATCACAGCAACAAAATCCCAGTGCAGTTTGTTAGGCCTCCCTTGCCTAGGAAGTTTCTCCTGCAAGTTACTATTTTTGTGGGTTTGGACTGTTATCTTTAACAAGGTTTCAGTTTCTTACCTTCTGTGCTTTCCCTGCTTGGTAGATTTTTTTTTTCATGTGGAGCATTATAGATCATCTCAATCTGTGGAATGTTTTACTGAAGTAAAATTGGAGTTTTATGGAACAAAAGAACAAGCTTAGCAGTGCCATAAAGTTACAGTAGGCAGTAGCACTCTAGGCAAGACAGAGAAGATGGAAATTATAGCCCCAAAAATCAGTGCAGTTCAGCTTAACAGACTGGGTCACTAATTCTCATCTTCAGTTGATAATTTTAGCCCTAGGCTGGAAATGCATTTGCAGATCTGAGGAGAAGAGACTGATATGACCTGACTGACAGCCAAGTTCTGTGTTTTGCTCTGACTTTTTTTGTGGCTGCCTCTTGGGGGTTTCTCATCTGTAAAACAGATCGGCCAGCCCGGTGGCACCCGCTTTGGTTTAGTGTTTGTGAGTGTCCTAGGGTGTCCTAAGTTTTTTCCAATTTTCTCCAAAGAACTTCTTTTCCCAGACCAGCTGAAGAAAAAGGCCTTTTGAGTTTGCTTTCCAGAAAGACCCTATTCAAAATTTCCTCCCAAATTTGCCCTAAACCAAGACAGTGAGGTGCTGTGATAACTCTGAGTCCTCCTTCAGCACTGATGACTCCTCAGGTGCAGCCATGCGTGGAAGGGAACTGGCAGTCCCACTTCTGCTGGGAAGAATAAAGGGCAGGAGGCTGAGGGAGGGCTGAGGCCAGGACAGCCCATTCCTGGCTTTGGAAGGGTGTCTGGAGCCTCCTGCATGAGGTGCCCTGGGAGGGAATCAGCTGTGAGTTCTGGTGATGCCAAGAGCCTCTGGCAGCTTGAATCACGGATCCATCCAATAGCAGATCGTGCAGGCCTGCAGGGAGTAAGGTGTGTGGGTTCAGGAGAGGGAAAGGCAGTGGTGAACCCTGAAAAGTGAGACACAGCACACCACACGAGAGGAGGTGTCTGCTCCCTGCCCCGTGCGGGGGCCATAAAGCTTCTGTCACCTCCCAACAGGAACCTGCAGGCGGAGTACGAGCGCCTGAAGCAGCAGCACGAGCACAAGGGGCTGTCCCCACTGCCGTCCCCGCCGGAGATGATGCCGGTCTCCCCGCAGAGCCCCCGCGACGCTGAGCTCATTGCAGAAGCCAAGCTGCTCCGGCAGCACAAGGGCCGCCTGGAGGCCAGGATGCAGATCCTGGAGGATCACAACAAACAGCTGGAGTCGCAGCTGCACAGGCTGAGGCAGCTGCTGGAGCAGGTGAGTCCTCAGGCGTTTCTGCTAGGTCTCTGAAGAGTGATTTTCCAAACAGGGTGTGAAGTGTTATCAATACGAAGAACATACCAAGAAATCATATCTGTAGAGGCGAGTCAGAGAAAAGTACAAAATTGTTTTACAGGCTGCAGAGTGAGAACGTGGAATCGGGTTTCAGTGTTCTTATTTAGTCTTCTTCCTTGTTTTACTCAGAATTGAAATCCATTGGCTGTATGGATGAATTTACTTAAAAACAGACTGGAATAAATAAAAATTACAGAGATATAAAGCTGTAAATAGCAATGTCTTACGTTTTTCTTCAATTCCAGCCACAGGCGGATGCCAAGGTGAATGGTACAACACTGTCATCTCCTTCTACCTCTTTGCAGAGGTCAGGCAGCAGTCAGCCAATGCTTCTTCGTGTAGTTGGCAGCCAGACTTCAGAAACCATGGGTAAGATGATGAAGCTCACGTTGTCACAAAAAATAATGATGTCCCATTTTCTAGGAAAATAGTCCTTAAGGACAGGAAACCCTTTTCCGTTTAGTTCTAATGAATTGAAGCAGACATTTGCAGTGATCTTCGATGTCATCTGGCTGTTTACACTTTTCATCTTCATTATGATTCAGGCTTTGCTTTTGGTCATGATGCACCCAGTAGCTTGGCTATTTTGATATTAAACATAAAGCTCAGCCAGGGCTTGACTTCTGAAAACAAATGTCGCTGAAAAGCTAACTATTCTGTTCAAACTGACTTTCAGTTATTAAGCATGACATGACTGATTTAAATGTACATAATATTAATTATGGCGAAGAGACTAAATGTAGGATTAGTCATCCCCATGTTAAATGATGTGATCTTATTTTTAATAGGTTGTGGCTCAATCAGTAGGATGGAGCTGTCACTCACAGGCAGTGCTCATCTAGTGGCTTTTCTAAGTATCACATGGGATTGATAATGATCATAAGAGGTGTGGAGTAAGGTTAAATAATATTCTGGAGCTGGAGGTTGGAATTAATATTTTGGTGCTCTTAGTAACTGCCATGTGGCACTTTCCTAATTTCCTGTCTGTTACATAATTAGTAAGTATTTATTACCGAGTGGCAAAGATTTTCTGCTAGTAAAAAAGCAATCAATCTTTTCAGCATCTTTAAGCAAATGCACTTATATTACTTCAGCAAGACGATGTTTCAAGTCTGATGATAATATTCAGCTTCATATAGAGAAATTTGTTTTATGTATATTAGTGAGAGGCTTCAGTGAGGGCTTTTCATTGCTATTAGTGCAAGTGTCAATGGCAGTGAGAAATTTAATGGGAGTGCACATTCTGCTGTGTCTAAATTGCTGTTGTGGTGGGAAATGCAGCTTTTGGGGGCCTTTTTCTTCCCTTCCAAGTGTGAGCAATAATTTTGGCCTATGACAGTATCAAACAAGAGGAGTTCTGTACAATCTGCAATAAAAAATGTGAAATAAATAATACCTTTAGAAATGCTGAAGTTGAAATCCTGGGAGTGAGAGTACAATCACAGGTAACAGGAATTTATGGAAAAAGTAAAAATGGACCTTTCATTAATCGTGTTACCAGAGGGAAAATATTTTGTTATGTATGCTATACACAGAATAGATAAAATGTATTAGCAGTGGTGTAATTTGCATCAGCTTTCTGGAGAAATGTCATGAACTTCATCACATAAAATACATGAATTAAAATACAATTAAAAGAAGAGATAGGAAAACAGTGTTTCTCAGCCATCTTATTAGAAGTCTTGTAGTTTTATATTTCATCCTTTAATGAGACAAAATGCAAAAACATACTTCTTTTCATTTGACTCAACACAAAATATTCCCATTTACCTCACAAGACTGGAATTAATTGATTCACATGATAGAGTCATATAAGCTGCTAAAACTTTTTAAAGCAAATATTTAGACATAACTTGAATTTATTTGATTGATTTGATTGAGCCAATGTGTGGGAGGACAGTGAGATGTTATCAGTAGGATCGTACTGAGACTCAGCAGAGCCACACTGTTGGCAGCAGGGAGTGGAGCTCACAAAAAGAATTACTAACCAGGCTAACAAACCGCAACTAATTCAGTTTGTCAAGTGTCCTTTCACACCAGAAAGCTTTGCTTGCTAGGCTCAGAGTTTTCTGAAGCGCAGCTTAAAATACTCCTGAATTGTGAAGGGAGCCAGAGTGGTGGTGTAAATAACGCTCCCATGCAGCAACCATGCACCCAGGAATGAGGGAGCTGTCATTTTTGAGAAAATACTGAGGGTCTCTAGGTGTCTCAGGCAATGAGGTACAGTAGCTTTTATAAGTTTTTCTCCTTAAAATTAGACCTTGGTTGTTCTTTTCACTTGAAAACCCACTGCACTTAGGGCCTTCTGCTTCCCTGAGGAGAGATTGCTGTGAAGGGTGTTCCACCAGCAGTGTTCTGGTAAAAGCAGTGACCCACTCAACCCCTCATTTCCAAACAGAATTTATTCCTTGTTAACTTGGAGTGTACCTGGGCAAGTGGAAGGGTTCTGCTTTTCTCCTCATGGAGTCCCAGTGGTGAAGTCCTTATCCTTGGCCTTTCTCCCCCAGCAGGGTGGCAGCAGAGGAGGTTCTCTGAGGTGTACGAGGCAGGAGGCTGTTCTGAACATTAATTTGTTCAGGTACCACCAGAATATTTGAGACTCACTTAGCTCTGTAAACCTCTTGTAGAAACACAAATGGGGAAGGCTCTTTTGGATTAAGAGAGGAGACTGAGCTCTGCAGGTATCTTTACTTCTGTCAAGTTGCTTGGCTGATGCCTTATTTTGTCTTTCAGAAGAAAATGCTCAGAAAAAAATCATTCAACTGAGGAAAAAATTAAAATAATGCATTTTAAATAAGAAATAAAACATTTTTGAGGGTCAGCAGTTCAGCTTGTATCAGCACTTACAAGGACATTTGGAAATTGGTACCTGTTTTCAGTTCTTGACCAGGACAGCAGAACCACAGCCCTTTTATTGTGATCTTTTGGGCCAGGAGGCTTGCTTCAGGCTGATAAAATCCTCAGTCTGGGTACAACAGCAATATCTCTTCCTGAGTTTTCACCTTGACATTCAGCAAAGGCTGCAAGGACATTGCTTTTGCTAGGACACCTCTGTCAGTGCAGTGCCTGATGCAAAGGTAACTCATGGTGTGAGTTGATTTGTGTGAACCCAGCACCGCTCGAAAGCCGGACAAACTGCAAGCAGCCTCAGCAACTGCTTTTAGACCATTAATGCAATAAAAGGAGCGGATACAAAGACCATCATTTATATGAATAAAGTGCTTCTTGCAGACACTCTATCCCACTTCTTGTGCTGGAGTGGGAGAAATCACTCTTGGTCAGAAATAACTCTTGGTTAACTCCTGGCTTAAATATAGGCAGCCCTGAAATGCTCCTCTTATATCCCTTTTTCCAGGTTTTTCACTAGCATGGAGCACCTCAGTGCTTAAAGAATGCTAATGTTAATGGAAAATCAGACAGTTTCCTACTCAAATAGGGCAAGACATGTTAGAATAAAGAGTCATTAAGTCATTTTCAAAAGAAATATGTAACTCAGTTATTACAGCAGGCAGAGATGCTTTTGTGTTTTAATAGAGATAAAAGACATCTAGTAAAAAAGGAGACACTCACAAGTATATCCTTTAGGTGTATTTTTTCCAGATACTTTATTTATACTGGAGGCTAGGATCTGCATTAAAAACAACATATGGATTTTAGTTATATGAAACCATGAGCAAAAAAAAAATCCAGTAAAAATAAAATGTATTGAATTTCCCATTAAGCTGCTGCCCTATAATCAGGTTATAGAAATTATTCAGTGGGAGAAATGTATTTCGCTTTATTAAACTGCTGCTAAACCCTTTTACAGTACAATTGAGTGTTCTTGGAGCGCCAGTCTGATGCAATTAAACTGTCAGAAATATTAATACTGATGCAGATGAGAATCTGGGTTTCTACTGATTTGCACAGCTAGGCAAAGCAGAGCCAACATGAACCCAGCACTATTAGAAAGCTGCTCAATGCAGCACTCACAACAGCAATTTCTTTTTCCATTAATAGAGTAAGAGAAGCTGAAATGATGAGTGTCATTTATGGAACTAGATGCTCCTAGCAGACATTTTACCCTACTTCTTTTACCAGAGTCAATTATTTCTTAAATCCCTTTTTACTAATTAAAACAGTGTTAATTGTCTCCAGTTCCTCATTTAATTTCCCTTAGATCCTTATAAAGAAAGAGAACAGTAACAGTCAACAAAATTCACCTTTGAAATTTTTATTGTACACTAAGCAGAAAACGTGAGTGAGCAGCCCTAGCTTTGAGGAGGACTTGGGCAATGCAAACTGTTAGCACAGGCTCTCATGCAGTGGTGTGGATTTGCTTTGCAGGTGAGGATGAGCTGCTCAGCCCTCCCCAGGACACAAGCACAGGTTTGGAGGAAGTGATGGAGCAGCTCAACAACTCCTTCCCCAGCTCCAGAGGTGAGCGCTGCTGCCTGTGGCAGATGAGAGGGAAGAAGATAAAAGTGTTTTCTGTTCCTTGATGTTTTCAGGTGATTGTGTTTTGGCATCAGGCGTTTTGCTGCTCTTTGTTTCCATTTTAACAATAGCTGTAGAGAAACCTGTCTTGTTTAGAGTGGAGGAGCAGCCTGTTCCTTCTTACCTTAAGCTACCTCCACAGGTAGCCCTTGCTAGATATGTGGATGAAACAATGCCTTTCTGAGACACTTTCTTCCCCATTTTCTTTGCTTCCCTTTGCCATGTTCCTTTTTGCACAGTTTTCCTTCTTTTTGGTTGATCCCCTTGATGATTCATTTTTAATACATGTCTTAGCACATTTTCCTTCTGTCCTTATCCTTCTCCAAGACTGTGGTTTGAAATACTGTTAGAGTTCTAAGTCAGAGTTCTCAGTCAGGTAGCCCTCAGGTCCAGAGGCATGGAGAAAAAACGAGTGGGGTGCTTGTTTGGGCAGCGTAGGCTGCACTTGTTCATACAGCCACAGCCTTTCTTTCAGTGTTTCCATTTCTCTCATTCCTGTTGTTGTCTAAAAATAGGCATTTGGATTACCAGGATTTATTTGTCCATCCTTTTTTTCATTTAAGTTCTTTCCTGAGCCCAGAAGAAAATATTCTGCTGCCAAGAAAAATGGCTGAGATTCCTAGCAGGAGATGGGAAGTTCAGGATATTGGCTGTTTCTGTGAAAAGAGACTCAGCCATGAATCTCTTGGCAAGAAAAAGCCTTGGTATTGGCAGCCTGAAAAGTGGATTTCAGGGGGCACACACTTCCTGCAGGGCCCTTGCACTAGTTTCACCCATCACCCAGGGGATCTTCCTCACGAGATAACCGTGGCTCTAAACTTTGTTAGAATGCTCTAACCCTTGTACTAAACCTGCAGTGGAATCAGGCTTTCTCCATCCTTTGCTTTCAGTGCAAGTTCAGCTCTCACCAGAAACCATCTGTGAGCTGTGGGATAAAAGTCAATATAAACTGTATAAGATCTCATGCTATTGATCAAAAGATGGAATAATTTAGAAAGAGATCATTGAATAAAGTCTAATACAATAAATTGTCAGCTGCACTCAGCTCCACCTCAACATTATGTAAAAAAGTCGTATGTCCAGTCCTTGCTTTTAATTGCTGTGAGAGACAACAGATGAAAAGTCTTTCTAATATTGCTATGTGGATTAAAATGGACTTATTTTTAAAGTTGCTGTGTACACAAGGTTACAACAGACAGTGTTTTCCTATTAGTGACCATCATTAGTGTAAATATGTTGTACATAGATCTTACATAGCCAGATGTGTCTAGATGTAGGTACCCCATGTGTAAAAATACACAGCAAATATGATGTCTAATTTGTATTCATAGGTGATGACACTGGCAGTATTTCTTTTTAAAAACAAGCTTAGTTTTCCATGAAATAGGAGCAATTTATGAAACAAAATTTAATGAGACATTTGAAATAGAGTAGTTCATTTCCTGTGTAGAATAAATAGGTAGAGGTCAGTCTGTTAGATATCACCTTCTGCTCACTGAGAATAGAAAATGGTTTTTTATCTTATTAGTGAAAAACACAAAGCTTCATGAAACAACTGAGAGAATATAAAATTTAGCAGGAAAAAGAAGTGAAATGGATAAGATCAGATAATATTTTGATTTTGTAAATTAAGCTGTAGCTTCAGATTTTCATTCTTGTAGTGCAATATGTGGCCATTTAGCTAGAGAGAAAGAATGTATTCCCTTATTTTGTTTCTTTGTTCAGTAACTGTGTTGAAAACATAGTAGATGAGCACAAGCATCCACAAAAGGTGTTACAGGTTATGTAGCTCCCTGTCTGACTAGCAGCCATGGAGAGCAGAAATACTCTCCAGCTGGATGGGGGGCTGTGAGTGAGGAGGGGGCACAGCCTTGAGTCCCCCTCAGCTAAGCCACGAGAGGAGCTCCTGGTACAGCAGGCACAGCCCAGCAGAGCCAGGCTTCCCACGGGATTTTGCTTTTAGGTCTTGGCCAAGGCACTGCCAGGCTGAGCCAGAATCTGCCTTTTCCCTCTCTTGGGCTACACAAAAAGATTAGTCCAGCTGGGAGAGAAACTTGTGCAGTTTTTTGGGAATTGTACCAGGTTTTGGCTAAAGAGATTAGGACTCCAATTCTGTTTCTCTGTTCTGCATGTATTTTTGATGTATTTGCATGAATGTCAGGTTAGTGTGATTCCTTTTGGCTGAGGTATAGGAATGGCTAGGCTGGCTCTCTGTAAGAAATAGTTTGTGTTACAGCCCCAGTGCAAATGGATTTTCATTTAGTGGTTGATAAAGGCTGCTGAGAGCTCATGTAAACTTCTGTTACTGAAGTTTTCTTCTACTCCCAGTTTAATAATTCAGTTATATTCAACTGATGCCTGTGTACACAAAGTTTCCATCCAACATCTGACGTGCTGCAGCCTCACACAGACTTTCAGTGTGACATGAAAGATGCTGTGGTCAGTCAGATTCCACGGCCATCAGGGATTTCTGAATTCAAATTTTCAAGACTGCAGGAAGAAGAAAAAGAAGCAGAGTTGATTGGTCTCAACAAACTACTGAATCAGGACCCTTTTTGCTGTTGAGAGGTGTAATCTGTATCTCAGGTTTCTAATCTTTAACAGAAGATCAAAGTGCAGTTGCAGAAGAGTTGCAGCAGTTTGGCAAAGCAACCTGACAAGAGGGAATAATGTTAAGGACTCAGGCATAGTGCAACTGAAATTTTGTTTCTTTCCAGTACAAGTTGGATTGAATCTCAGGTTACAGGTGTGAACACCCACCTCAAGTAGGTGTTCAGGAAACAAGCAATAGCACATATCTATAATCAATACTTCTTGGTATATTGATTCTTATTAAGTAGAACTAAAAAATTGTCAGAAACCAGAAATGCAGTCGTCCCAGTCTGCCATTCAGAAATAGGTTGTGATACAGGAGCTGAGGGAAATGGGGTTGTTTACCCTGCAGAAAAGGAGGCTCAGGAAAGACTTTATCACCCTACAAGTATCTGAAAGGAGGTTGAAGCAAGGTAAGGATTGGTCTGTTCTCCTGAGTCAAGCAGTAGGACAAGGTGAAATGGCCTTAAGTTGTGCCAGGAGGGGTTTAAATTGGATATTAGGGAAAATTTCAGGAAGAGGGTTGTCAAGCATTGGAACAGGCTGCCCAGGGAAGTATTGAATCAACAGCCATAGATGTATTTAAGACATGTGGATGTAGTACCTGGGGACTTGGTTTGGCGGGGGGCTCGGCAGTGCTGGGTTAACAGGTCAACTCAATGGTCTTAAAAGTCCTTACCAACCTTAATGATTTTATGAAATAATGTTTGCTTTCTGGCCTGTAAAAATAAGCATGTTAAATTTCAAGCTACATATCAGCATGTCACAGCATAGGGAGTGGCAGGCCTTTTGAATCAGGGGCATAATTCTGGGTGTCCTGTTGCCATTAGAATATCAACAGCTTGGAGGAGTTCAGAACAATATGACAAAAGCAAACTGGATTTTGAAGGCTTTGTTTGTGAGAAAAGTTCAGAGCTGAACAAGCAGTGAAGAGAGAGGACTGAATTTCTGTGCTTGGGTGCACAGATATGTAGCTGAGCATCACAGACATACCTAGCCTAAATATTGGCAAAAGCACCTGAAGACTAAGACTTGCTCAGATTGGGAAATAGTTTACTAAAGCGAGTAATGGCTCTTATTTTGGAGTCCTGAAACAAAGCCATAAAAAGCAAGTCATTGTCACTCACATGGAGATAGATTCCTTAGGATTACGTTTTTCAAGCTTTTTCTGCCCAAAGTTGTTTTTAAAAAGGCATCAAGACTTCATAGCATCATTTTGAATGTATTTTAGAGAAGCAAGTGCAAAAGAGATTGTGTCATAGACCTGTACACACAGACCTCAGATGCAACAATTTATGTACCCTACACCTTTTGTAGGGTTTTTCATTTGTTTGTTTCTTCAGTTTAACCTTTTGGCAGTTCTTGGCATTTCCTAAGGAGAACAGGACTTCCCTGCTCCTCGCACAGCTGGCTGTTTGTGCCAAAAGCTGTTTCATTTCTGGAGAGAAAAATTCTGCTGAATACCTGATGATTGCTGTCCTTAAGGAATTTTTCTTTCCTTTTAATCTAAAAGGTTTCCCATCCACTCCTCTTTTACTTTGCTGCTCCCAGCAAATTCACAACTGCTGCAGCTGCTTCAAACAGCTGCTGTGCTAACTCAAAACAGATGTCAAAGCCAGAGGTCTGACATTTAGTGGAAATCTACCATTAAATGCCACCTCAGTGGTTTATTTGACCCTACTCAATAATGGGCCACAGAGGAAAACATTTTCACGCCGTGTTTGTGCCCAAACTACTAAATCTCCAGGGAACTGGTTCACAGTTAAAGTAAGATTGGCAGGCCAGTATTTCCAAAGCCAAATTCATCTCTCCTGCAGCACTGAGGATGAACAAGCTGCACCACTTCAGGTGGCTCTCATGGTGGACCAGGCTGAGTTTTGCACTTAAGGTTTCATGGCAAATGCTTTCTGTGAATGAAGCTCAGAGAGATATTTAGGGGCAGAAGTTCTTGAACTAACTGAAGCTGCTGAGAGAGCTTCACAGATTTGCTGGGCCCCTGCTGGGGGATAATGAAGAATTGGGAGCCAGAACTGATTAGAAGTGAGACCATGATGGCTGAAAAGAGCTGAGAGGCTGTGACATAATGAGACTGGTCCTCACAGTTTCACATGGTATTGCTTAACACAGTTGTGGTGTGGTGCAGTGAAATTACAAGATCCCTCAGCAATAAATGAATGGCAATATGAATAGTACCCTATTTTAGGAGTTTTATTTTTATCTCAGTCACTTTAAAACACACCAGTCACATTTTCTCCTCTCACTTGTGCATCAGCCAGGCTCTGTCATGAATGGGACTCCAAGTGGAACTAGCAACTTTCAGCTCTGCAAATAATGGAGTTTCTCTTATTCTGCCAGCAAAATGTCTCATGATGCAGACGGTCCTTTTCACACTTTACTGAGTCAGTGAGAGAGTACCCTGGGGTTATTCTGGGAATACTCTTCCCTTTGATATACCCTGACCTCCCCTGGATTGTGTCCCCTCTGTGCTGTGGTCCTGCATCCCACCACAGTGAGCCCAGGTGACTGAGATCCCTTATTGCTCCCCTTTGGCACAGGAGAGCTGATCTGGCTGAGCTTCTCTGCACATGGGACAGTGGTGGGGTGGACTAGATCTTCCCTGTTTAATCATGCCCAGTTCTGGTGTAAACTGAGAATATGGTAATGAATTTAATAAAACTTCCACAGATTTTGGTTTGTTTTGTTTTGAGAAAAAAGGCTCTTTGCAGAGCCAGGTGTCCCTTTTGCAGCCTGTCCCTTTCCTGAGCTCAGAGGGGCAGTGCAGTAGCTGCTTTGCGCTCTCTGTTTTGACCTGGATCTGCAGAGACTCCTGAAGTTTTTGGTGGTGCCTCTGCCTACAGGTTTGATGTGCTCACATGCTGTGTACTTTTGCTTGTGATGCAATGCATTGTAGCTTTCAAAAAAAAAAAAAAAGAACAACTCTTCTATCTTGTAAGGGCAGGAAATGTTGATTTGAGCAGAAATAATAGATAATTAGGCACCCACAGATTGCATATCAGTATTTTGGTGCCTTACAGAACACAAATTTTCAGAACTGCGGCAATATAGACAATCTTCTTCCTCTGCAATTTATGCCAAACCATACTCCTTGCCTTAAAATGTAGAAACAGGCATTCATTCATATGCAAAGAAGAAAATAACATAAAATCCATTAAACCCTTTTTAATCTTCTTCCAGAAGAAATTAGCTGTTGCTGTAGTAGCGTGGATCTTTGCTGCATTTAACAAATTCTAGGGCTGATTACTCACCACAGACTGTCCTCACCAGCTGTTTTGTGTGGTGCTGAGCAATCCCAGTTACCTTTAAATGCATTCATTTTCAAGCAGCATCCAGTCTGTCTCATGTAGATTTAAATTAAACACTGTGTAGCTGCAGTTGTAGGTGTTTGTGCAGACAGGAAGGCGTTTCTTAAGACCTCCAGTATTTTGCTTGTAGGCAGTTCCTTTTCTCTTCTTGACCCAAGCTAGACTGTGGTCAAGCTAATCTCCTGCTGGGTCCCATTCCTGCCCCAGGACTCTCTCAAACCAAGCTGTGGAGTCCTTAAGCTGACCTAAACCCTGAGGCTCTTCCTCAGAAAATGACCAAAGTATGCAGTAGATTTTGTATCTTCCTTTCCAAGGATTTTCTGTTACATGATCGATGTATGAGTCTCATCTCCCCTTTTGGAAAGCATTTTTAGGGAATTTGTGACTCCTGATAAAGGTGCCAGAGGAGGTCTAAGGCTGTGTAGCACACATGTAAGTTCTGGAAGGTTAGGCAGGCCTGCCAGGTGGAGTCCTTAGAACTGAAGTGACACTTGTCCTGGGCATCAGGCCCTGGTACCTCTGTGCTGCACCAGCACGTGTGGTACAGACATCACTGGAGTCACGACTTCACTTAGGGGCAGAACAAAAACCCATGTGCAGAGCAGGTTGTTATTGAACCTATTGCTATCATTTTTAATAGGAAGTGTGCTGCTGGGGAGAGGGACAGGAAGGGACTAAAACTTCCTCTGTTCAGTAAATGGTAACCTCTGCTATCCAGGCCTTCAGAGACTGCCCCAGCCCTTTCCATTGCCTGGAGTTTGTGGGAGCTGTGGCTCGGGTTCAGTGATGCCATTCCTTCTTCTGCCCACTCCTCCTCTCCTGTACTGCCTCTGCTCAGCCTTGCTCTGCTGTTGACCCTTGTTCTGCAACGTGTAAAATACCCATAAAGCTGTTTATTGCCTCTCTTCCCTTCTCCTGCAGGCTGCCATAGAGCAAAACTCAACAGCAATTAGGTTACTGTTGTGCTGACTGGTGTGTTCTCCCATATGTGTCTGCCTCTCTCCCCAGTGTCCCACACATCATTTAAAATTGCCTCATTTACAGCAGCTCTGGGGCAAAGATCATCCTGCAGCATGTGCTGCAGTGACTTTCTCCCTGGGACTGCAAGGCTGGCCACAGCAGAGCTGCCAGCAGTGTGACAGTGACAGTGGGACTCTGCCTCTGGAGACAGCGAGACTCTTACTGGCTGTGTGGTGGAGAGGTGGACAAAGGGGTGTTTCTGCTGTTGATTAACACCTGGCTTTCCTTTCCTTAGAACAAACAGGCTATGAAAAGTGTTTGAAGAGAATCAGCATGATCAAAGTATGGCTTCTGTGAAGGCCTGTTGGGAACATCTTTGCAGCTAAACCCATTACTGACTCCATTTTGGCAGTACTTGAACATTGAGATACTTCCTCTTTTTTCCCTTTTTTACTTGAACTTTTTTTGTCTGTTTCTCTCTCCACCCCCTCAGTTTTACCACGCTTGCAGGTCACCATGTTGCAAAAATACTTTGCAATATATTTATCCTGAATGTGAGCATGCTGTATTCCAGTGTACTTCTGTAGGTGTGAAATATGTGTGTATAAATACACATGAGGCATGGATATCAATGCATACCTCAGTGAATGCAGGCCACAATACAGTGTAAAGTGTCTGGGGAAATTAATTTGACATTGGGGGAGAATGTTTTTACCACTTACACTGATTGGCAGAAGTACCCAAATTTGCTAATTAGGATGCTCAGCAAGTGAGTTCAGATCTTGTCTGCAGTCCTTATTCTCAACTGACAGGTGTGTAAGGAGGTGTTAGTAATTTTCTCAACTGTTTTTGAGAAGTTAAACCAAGCCACAGGTTACAGAACGGTTGAATAAATCAGCTCAGGATCATCAGTGGATTTCAGTGCACTTTGGGTCTTTGTTTAAGCAGAAATGCATTTGTTTAATGTTAAATTTCTAAATGGAAATTGAAGTGTCTTTTACAGTATAAAATATATATTCATGTGTGGTTTTGTTTTCCTTTCTTTCTGATATTTATTCCACTTCCTCCCTCTGTTCCTAAAGGAAGAAATGCCCCTGGAAAGCCAGTGAGAGAGGTTAGTGAGACGCAGGCTCACTGCCATGGCTTCTGTTTGTCACAGCTTGCTTTCTGTGCCCAGCATGTGTGTGACACAGCACGGGGCTGCTTGGGTCTGGTGGAGGGTGGGGGTGGTTTTGTTTTGCTTTGGGTTTCGTTTGGTTTTGCTGAGTGCATTCTCCATGTGTGCTGTAACAGTGGTGTACCTCTCAACTTTCAGTGGAGACAGTGTCAGCTCAGGGATCTGCATTTTCTTACATGCTCCCAGAGGTGGAAAATCAGGAATGGGGAGGAGAAAATCATACACAGAAATTAAGCCTCTGAATGATAAATGTGGTCAGTAAATATGCTGCAGTCATTGACTTATGTTCTGTTGCTCTTGTGTATAAGCACAACAGGGAGGCTGGGGTCTCTTGCTGTTCTGCTTACAAACTCACAGCTATATTTACATGTAGTGCCAGTATACCAACCATCATCTCCGTGATCAAACAGTTTTTTAATGTTTCTTTAGAAATATGAGAGTTGAGAGGTATAAGAGATTCAGGTGTTTTAATTTCCTGATGTACAGCTGCAGAATGAAGAGTGCTACTAACATCCACCAGCTCCACAGTATTCAGCAATGCAAATGGGCCGTGGTTTTCACTGTGCACCTCGGACATGGTTGGTTTGATGCAAAATAGGTTTTGGAATTTGTGTGTCGCTGTTCATTAATGGAGGAAAGCGTTTTGCTCTGTGTTGTCACAGCTCCTTTGAAAGCATTTCCAGAGAGCCTTGATTTTTCCTCTCTGAAGCTGCTCTTCACTCGCCAGCCAGATACAGCGTTTGAAAGATGAATTTCTAGTGAAAATTATTATTAAAGATAAAATATTCAGAGACTGCCTGAGTGCAGTTGCAGTAGCTGTGAAATGACCTTTTCTGCACAGAAGACGGTCGCTGTGGAAGAGGCAGGAATTGGAGGGGAACCTGGTTTGCAGACTTTTGCTGGTGCAGAGGGAGGGGCTCATGGAAACACAGGGCACTGGGGCTCTCAGCAGAGCTGCTGGGAACCCCCAGACACTGACAGGGTACCCAGGAAAGCCAGGATTTGTCCTGATGTGGTGCCTTGAAACACAGAGGCTCTCTGCTCTGGATGTAGGTGCTGGGGCAGGTTCTGCTGCCTCAAGGTATCAGAGCTTTGGTGCAGATAAAGTCTGTCCTTGAACAGCAGGTCCTCTCATAGGGGTCAAAAAACGGGTGCATGAGATGGCATCAGCAGACTGTACCAGTCCAGGAATTTTGTGGAAAATTCTTCCCATTCAGCCCTGTTTGTGCTCACCTCATATACTCTGAGAACTGTTCTCCCATTTAGCAGAACAGGTCATTGATTTCCACTATCCTCATTCATACTTATGCATATTACTCAAAAAAAGCTTCTTCTGCAGAGGGCATACTCAATACATGTAATGAACAACAACAACAAAAAAATAAAATTGGCATGTTCTGCCTGATCTGATTCCAGCAGTTTAACCCTAAAAAACTGACTTCAGTGAATTACTCTCCTCTTTCTGGCTGAATTTGTGCAAGTCTTGTGATTCCAGAGAGACCTTGGTAACACGGGGAGCTGAATATAAAATGCAATTGTCCACCTGCTTATGAAGGATATGAGCTAAGGTATAGAACAGCTTCTGCTTTAGGTGTGTCTTTGTGTGCAAAGGCAGATCCTGTGGTTTAAAACCCACCTGGACAGGTTTTGATTCCGTTACTCACATTTGGTATTGTCTTTGTGTGTAATCCCACGGATTTTGTGGCATTACTCAATATGAATAAGGGTATCAAAACCCAAATCACCAACAGGAAGGATTTTTCTTTTGTCAGGAAAGAATTAGAAATCTCCTCTGCTAGAAAAGGCCCTGCATTGTGTTGGGATTTCTCAATTTACTTTCCATCCACTCTTTCAAGTCTGAATGTTCTGCATTTATTTCTCTGACAAGCTGTAGTGTAAGATTGGTATTCTGTTAGTGTGCCCACACCCATGGGCCTTGATTCCATCAGAGTCTCTAAAGCAAATTCAGCAGATGTGAAACACATCATTCCCTGTGTGACCAGAAGTGAGGTAGTTAGTGTCTGCAGAAATAGGTGTCTTCTGCTTTCCAAGCAAATGGCAGCTGTGGATTTTGGAAGTTGAAGTTGATACTGTCCATGTCCTTTTTGAGCTTTATTGCTGCATTTCAAAGTGTCTGCTAGTTATTTTCTTACACAGCAGCATTTTTCAACCTTTCAGTGCCTCAAGCACGGATAAGACTTTCTCAGTTTTAATGTCAAAAGAAGGGAATTAATGCCTTCTTTGATAGCATTACTTTAGACATATGAATAATAATGGAAAGTTCTGATTTTCTAAGTGCTTTTAGGACAGTATTTCTCTCATTTGCTTCTTAATTAAAAATGTCAATGTCCTACATTTCAGTACTAGAGAGGGCGAGTGAGCAGCACTCAGTGGCAGCAGCAGAGCCCTGTGGAAGCAGTGAACTTGAGCACTGATTTAGCTTCAGACACGACACTCATTGCACATACAGTACCAGGAAATCATCGTGTCTTTTGTACTCAGCCCTTTGCAGTCTCAGTGGAGCTGGCTGTTACTCCCATGTCCAGGAGAGGCAAAAATGCTGCTGGCAGTGCAGTGACACGCAGCTGAGGGTCTGCCAGCTGTGTGGCTGGATCACAGCCACCCCCTGCTCCTCTGACCCGTCCTGCCATCCCAGGGCTGCCCCAGAGCCCGTGGTCTCCCTGCTGCTGCATTTACAGTCCAGCTGTCAGCACAGGCTGCAGTCAGCAGGGCTTTGTGGTCGTGCTCTGAGCTCTAACCTCAGACAGCTCCAGAGGAGACACAAGTGTTCGGTTTTCATGCAGAGGAAATTAAGACCCGTGCTGGAGAGGGAGTGTGGATGTTGTGGGGGAGAGGGAGCTGTATCTCCTTAATCACTGCAGCACGTATCTGTGCAGCTCTTGAGGAGGAGGATCGGACTTGAAGCATGGTTATTTCAAAAATGTGATATCCATTAACAGAGAAAGAAAAAAAAAGCACTATCAGACATTTCTGTAATTTTTAGGTATTAAAAAGTGCTTTGAGATTTATGGATCCATAAGGATTTCTAATTGCCTGGACAACATAACAGTTTATACCTACTGTGGCACACATCTGAAAGGTTTTTTGTGTGTTTTTGGTTGAAGTTATTCTTTCTAGACCTAGCCCTTTTGGACAGAACAAAATAATATTAGTTTCTGAGGATGCAGTTTAGCAGTCTGGGCTGTTCTAAGCCTACAGAAAGGTGATCAATATTCCTGGGAATGAGCAGTGTTGAAATCCTGGAGAGCCCTGGAGTGTCGTAGAAACAACAGATCTGCATGTGAGCCCATGAGCCCACAGCCAGCCTCTCACAGCTGGGTACCCAGTCACAGCACTGCCCTGGTTGTACCAGAGGGGTGTATTCCCATGAAGTCATGGAGTTTCAGGGAGTTTCAGATGAGCAGAGCAGCTCAGTGCTGCCGTTTGCACAAGCATCTCCAATATGTTCTTGATTTCATATGGCTTCATCAGATTTTCACTTGTGATGGTGTCAGTTGCTGGATTGATCTCAGTCTGCATGATGCCAGTGACAGAGATTATCCCTTATAGCTAAAATAAATGTGGTAGGATACATTTACTTTAAAATAAACTATGTTTTGACCAAAACTTGGCAGGAATCTTTCATATGCAGTTACTTGTCATGCTGATGAGGAAATTACAAGGTTTTACATCAGATGAATAGGATGGCTATACATTTATGATGTATGGATGAAATTGCTGAGTGATGCATCTGTTTCTTTGCACATTAGTGCAGTTAGCAAACTGTCACCAGATACCAGAACCAAGTATTTTTTTTGTATTGCTAACTGGCAAGCTGTGTCACAGCACAGTTCACTGTCCAGTGGGACGCAGCTTTAATAGTTCTTGTTTAGATCCAGCCTAGTTTTATATCATCAATGCTAAATTTAAAAAAATAAACTCTATAAACAAACTCAGATTTTTAAAAAGTAGTATTTGAATGCAGAGGGTGGTAGCAGCTCCCCAGAAGAAAAAAGCTCCTGAGGTTCAGCCTGGAGAAGAGGAGGTTTTGGGGACACCTTCCAGTACCTTAGGAGGCCTGTAAAAGGGAGGGAGAGGACAAGGGGCAGTGGATTTAAACTGAAAAAGAGCAGGTTTAGACAGATGCTTGAAAGCAATTCTTAAGTGAGGGTGGTGAGATGCTGGCACAGGTTGACCTGTTGTGGATGCCCCACCCCTGGAAGTGTTTGATGCCAGGTTGGATGGAGTCAGGTCGAGTGAGCGGCATCCCTGCCCATGGCAGGGAGGTTAGAAATAGATGGTGCCTAAGATCCCTTCCAACCCAAACCATTCTATGGTTCTCTGAATAGTCCTAAGGTAATTTTTTTTCTATTCCATAAAAGCTGCTGACCTAAGATCACTCCAGGCCCTTATTTACTGCAGAAATGCCAGCAGTGCATGACTGCCACAATATATGAGCATTGGGAGGAGGATGCTGAGTCTGATTTTCCCCACAGGGAAGGTTCATTCCTGTTGCAGTTGTGTCAGGAGGGGAAGGCACCGTGTAGCTGTGCAGGGGTCAGTCAGGCTCCAGCATGTTACAGGTAGGGACTGCATGGAAGGTGCATCCTGAATGCCCTGGTCCTGTCCTTCCTTCATTTGGGTGCTCCTTCCTCAAGGACCATGGTGAGGACTCAGCCTCCAGACTAGTGCAAAGCATTTCTGAGAACCAGAGTTGTGGGCAGATGGCATTGCACTTTCTGTGTTCTTCCAGACAAATATTCTATCACAAGTGCTCCCAGAGAGTAAATCAAACCCCCTCAGGCCAGGGTGACATACAATTTTATTGAGTAATACTTCACTTCTTATAAATGTTCAGTTGGCACTCTGCACCATGGAGACTTCTTGAGTTGGAGGTCATGTGCACTTCTTTGCATCTAAATAAATCTTCCTTCAGCGATTATTTTCTAACTCCTCTTTTAACTCATTTATGTGTTTGGCCTCAACATCAGCCTGTGGCGATGAGTTCAGTAATACAGTTATGTGCTGTGTGGAGTATAATTTCCTTCTGCTTGCTTTAAGACCTTCTGTCTGCTCATTCTTCCTTGTCCTTGCAAGAAATCTTGAACACTCAGTCCTTGGTTTGGATGCTCCTGTTGTAGGATGCTTAGATCTTGGGTCATATTCCCTCTTCAGTCATATTGTTTCAGGAGGGAGACTCCTGAAAGATAAGGTTCAGCTGATTAAACCATGATCTCTCTGTCGTTTGAGGTGCCAGAGGGTACCTGAGACAGCCACAGAGGTCTGAAAATCTCACACAGGACTTGCAAGACAGAGACTATTTCCTAAACAGCAGTGGGAGACCAGACAAGGCGTGCCAGGGGCAAAAATGGCAATTTTTGGCAATTCAGTCACCCCATCCTTGAGTTTATTTGGTCTCTAATTGTGATTAAGCCATTTCTTACCACCCATCACCATTTGCTGCATTGGTGACATGAGTGTGGGAAGTTTCAGGTTTCCTCTCCAGAACTGCAGTGTGTATTCATTCATCACTTCTGTGTTGGAGGTTGTGGTTATACCATCCTAGGACTTCATAGTGGTTATGAGTGAGAGGAAATGCACAAGTGAGCCGCTGAAGAGTAGTTAGCTGATAATTGTGGCCGTGTTGGACTGCTGTCCAAAAAGGAAAGAGTATTCTAAATATGTTTGAACAAACTGAGCTGCTTAGTTTGGTCATCATTATATCTATCTTTGCAGGTATCCTGCTGAGACCTCTTGGCTTTAATGATTTAGTTATTACTGCTGATCTGTTTGTTTCTCTTTTTCTCCTTGGTAAAACACTGGATGCTCAAGCACTTTCAGCACCAGTCAGAAACTCTTCTTTGATGTTGGTGGACTTAATTGTTGCTTTTGGTGAACACTGATAATGATGAAGCTTCATCACCATGGGGGGCGATGGCTTACTTGCAGGGTGGTTTGCCATAGCCGTTCAAGCCATATTAAATTAAAATTAAAATTGTTAAATTGTTAAAACTGTTAAATTGTTGTACAAACCTGGCAGCTTTTGCTAATGACAAGCTCTTGGACTCATCCAGGAGACCTCTGGAAGTCCCCTCGGGATGGCAGCGAGCGGCACCCGGAGAATGACGGATCTGTGAAGTTTTCCCATCCACAGCCTGCCACATCCTCTTCGTTTAATTTCCTCTCTGACTTTCTTTTTCAGGCCACGATGTAGGGAGCCTCTTCCACATGGCAGACGACCTGGGAAGAGCGATGGAAACCTTAGTGACCGTGATGACCGACGACAAGGTGTTAGAATAGCAAGATGTGTTTTACAACTTCAGGCGTTCCGCATGGTTTTTATAATATTCATACTACAAAGAGGATTAGACTGTAAGAGTTTACAAGAAAACAAATCTATATTTTTGTGAAGGGTAGTGGTACTATACTGTAGATTTCAGTAGTTTCCTAAGTCTGTTACTGTTTTGTTAACAATGGCAGGTTTTACACGTCTATGCAATTGTACAAAAATTATAAGAGAACTACATGTAAAATCTTGATAGCTAAATAACTTGCCATTTCTTTATATGGAACGCATTTCGGGTTGTTTAAAAAAAATTTATAACAGTTATAATGAAAGATTGTAAACTAAAGTGTGCTTTATAAAAATAATTGTTTATAGAAACCCCCTTAAAAAAAACCACAAAAAAATACACTGAGGCAGTGCATTTGTTTAGTTTCATTTCAGCTCTGTAACAACATCAGAGAGATTCATGTGTTCTTTTCCTTGCCTATCAAAAAGAAAAAAATATATATTTCCTGCAGTGACACCAGAATGGCCACCTTACGTTTCTCATTGGTTTTGTCTGACTTAGGCTGGCTTAGAAAATAACCAAAAAACCTGAACTTCCAATGGAGGTAGTTACGTTTTATCTTTCCAATAAAATTAAGAATTATGTGACTTACTGTCCTGGTTTTGGACAGCAACTAGCAATTACACAGCTAGTTTGCAATAATTAAATGAAAGAGCACATTACATGACAGAGCCTGCAAAAAAAATCAACTAAAAAAGAAAAAACTCAGAAGAAAGAAGGAAAGAAGTTAATGACCATCCTGTGTGTCAGTGTTTCCTCTGCTGACTGAATTCCTGGATAACTTTTAGTTAAGGAATGTAGACATTGCCTTACTGGTTTGAGCCCTGGGGCTCGGTGGCTCAGCAGGGCTGGGCACAGCTCTTCCCCGTTGTCACCTTTGCTGCAGAGGACAGGAGAGGGACACGCTGCCCCCTGTGGGGTGGGCTCCTGACCCCAAGCACAAGCAGGGTGCCCACAGAGCTCTGCTCACTCCCAGGGCTGGGGATGAGCACGGAGCTCCTCGACCCTCTGGAGAGGAGCCCAGAGCTTTCCACTGTCGGTGTCTCATCCTGCTGCAGCAGCCGCTCCCAGGGAGCCGAGGTGCTGCAAGCCACCTTTGGGAAAGGCTGTGCAAGAGTAACTGCTGTTCTTGCCTGGAACGGTGATCAGGTGAAGGTAGTCACACTGCTCCATGAATATTTATCACCAAAATAATAAAGGACTGCTGGTCCTTTCTCCTTCCCCGTTTCTCTGTACAAGTAACCCCTGCACAATTAAAAATCACATGAAAAAGAGAGGAGCTGATACAGAAAGAGATTAGCCAGCTTGACTGCAGCTCTGTGAGAGAGAGGTTTGGGTATGAGGTGCTGTCAGCAAAAGCTTTACCACTTCGTTTTCTTAACCAGCTTTTAATTTTACCATAAAATACATAGAAACACAACCATCTGACTTTATATTGCAAGAGTAAAAAAATCTGTTACCTCTTCTTGTATGAAGTGTAATTAAACTTGGGAAAGATTTTATTTTGAATGCTAGTTAACATTGAACATGGCTAGTCATGCTATTTCTACCTCACTTTGGTTTTGTGGTGTTCCTGACAATTACGTATGACGATGTTACATCATCACCACGTGTCCATTGTGTGACCAGGTCTCATTGTTTAAGTAATAACAACAACGTTAATCATTTACAAAAAAAAGTACAATCCCCCCCAAACCTCTGCTTTCCTAATAAAGAGCTTTTTAACACTTGAGTACAATAGGAACCCTCACTGTTTCTCATGGCCTTTTTTATCAGAAGGTTTAAACTGCAATTTGAGAAAGAGATGGGTTTCTTCTTTCCCCCCACCCCATACATTAAACCTTCTCTTCAGAAAAATTATGGAGGAAAACCAGATTGCACGATTGTTTTCATCAGGGTTTTGTTTTGTTTGTTTTACTTTCTAGATCTTAGTTTTGGAGTGAGTCTGTCAAAAAGTATTTAAAAAGTTGAAAGCTTTATTGCTGCTTTTTTAAGCATAATTTGGGAATTATTTCATATTCCTTATAATGACAAAGTATTAAACTGTAAAACATAATCAGTGTAGTTGAATACATAAATACCATATGGCATGTTACTTCATCGTTACTCAGTACTGGTTTATTACTTGGATATCATAATATATTGTGTTTTAACACCAACACTGTAACATTTACTAATTATTTTTATAAACTTCTGTTTTACTGCATTTTTTCACAACATACCAAATTTCACCAAATATATGCCTTACTATTGTATTATATACTGCTTTACTGTGTATATCAATAAAGCACGCAATTATGTTATATAAAAGGTGCAGGAGTTTTTGTGGAGGTTCAGCTCTCACCCAGCACATCTCCCCAGCAATCCTTGCCACGCTGCACTGGCCAAACCCCTGCTGGCATCACCTCAGTGCTCAGCTCTCCATGGTTTGGGGTTGTCTCCCCTGCTGAAGTTGTGAATCTCCTGTGCTCCCCAAGCTTTTGGGGGTGTGCCAGCCCCACGCTGTCTGCCTCGTCCCTGACAGGACCTTCAGACCTGATTGATTCAGTCCAACACGTGGTAGTCTCCTTGCCACCGGGTATAATGTTAGGAAAACCCTGTCTGGGTCTTTGGGAAGTGTGTGTTCTCATCAGAGAGGCTGATCACACATCTCCCTTCTCTAGGAAATCCCTAGGCTTTGATACCCAGACTCCACTCAGCTGTGTCATGATGCTGCCTTCAAGCTACCTTTTGGTGGTAGAAATAATGTGGTGAAAAATAACAAAATACAAAGGTAAAAACATCCCATGTTTGCCATGATTTCTATTACACAGTGAAGGAGAAGGTGGGAATTTTCTCATTCCATTCACTTGAGGAAATAAATATACATCCCACATCTACTCTCCTCACTCGAGTTACTCTGATCCACTCCTACATAAGTCAATCAGTGTGTGCTTTTCTGTGCTGAATTCTTCCCTGAAAACTGTACAACCCACAAAGCACAGCAGCCCCCCTTGATGACTCTGTTGAATTCAATTAAGCAGGAGGGAGGATAGCTCCACTCATTTCCCCCACACTGGTGACCCCATGATTTACGAATCCAAACATCCATCAATAAAACCTGGTGTTCCTGAGTGGCTCTTAGGAATGTTTTCCTTATTATGTTCAGCAAAATATCTTCTTTATTTTAGGGACGGGTCAGTGTGTTTCCTTTGCTCTCTGGGCAGAGAGGAAAATCAGTTCTCTTTGACTTTGTCTGCCTTGTAAACGTGCTGCCATTTACTCCTCGACTTCACAGTGTTTGCTTTACCTTTTCAATAGATAGATAGATAGATAGATAGATAGATAGATAGATAGATAGATATGATAGATAGACAAATACAAATCCTGAGGCCCTGCTGGCCAGACCAGCAACACTGGGGGGTTGGAGGTTCCCTTCTCCACGAGGCCACGTGTCTGCTCTGCTCCCCAGGGCCCAGCGTGGTGTCAGACCCAGCTCAGGGCAGTATGTGCCACTCACCTGCTGCACGGCCCGGCTCAGCCAGTGAGTGCTGCCCAGCCCAGCCCTGGCGTGCTGCTGCCCTTGGGGAGCCCAGCACACCCTGCCAGCCCCTGGGGCTGTGTGGGCAGCTCTGCCCTGCTGCAGTGATGGGGCAGGAGAAACCAGGGAGGAGGACAGCTAAGCTGAGTGGAAACAATACCCGTGTCTTTTCAGCTAGGATGGGGAAAAAGAGGGAAAGTGACGGTGTGCAGGATGTACAAAAGGTCTGCAGCTGCCTGTGTGTGTGATTAACCCCATGGTGGTGCCTGCAGCAGAGCCTCCCCGGCCTTGCTGGGCTGGGTACACACAGCAGGTGCAGTGCCTGCATTGCTGCATGAGGCACAAATGCTTCCAAACCCACCACATGCAACCAGCAACAGCTGCCTGCACTCCTTTGCCCAGTGGCAGCTTCCGTGCTCCTGTGATGCCCCACGCAGTCACTTTTGCACGTGGGTGCCCTGCATGAGGGACAGCCACCAGCTTTGAGCAGGGTGGGGCTGAAGTTCTGACACCCTGCATGGACGGGATCCCCCCGATGCAGGAGCAGCAGGACCCACCCGGGGCCCAGCCCAGGGCACTCAGTGGCTGTGACACATCTTGGCTGCCCCTGGGCACATGTGTGCAGTCAGGCTGAAAACCAATAAATCTTCCTCTTCTTGACTCGGGCTCACCAGGAATTTGTTTCGGCTCTGAGCAAGCATATCAACTTGCTAGAAAGTGCCATAAATCTGTGCAAGAAAAATGGGCCTGCTGAGACCAACCAAGGTGTAACATTTCCACACAGGAACCCCATAAGCTGATAATGCTGCTCACCAGCTGAGGAATATGACTGCAGCAAATAAGGAATGGCTCACAGTGCCAAAAACTGGGTATAAAATCGCCTGTGGTTAAGGAAGGGATGAGAGTTAAGGAAATCTTAGAGCTATAGAAGTGAACTGTTTGACAAATATGAGATGTTCTTTCAGCCTACTGCCTAAACCCCTACTGCTTGCCAACCCAATGCTCATATTTGTCTGCTTGGCAATTGTTTACCAGATGCAAAGACTTAGTTTTGTTGTTATTATCTGAGCATTACAATGGATATGCCATTTATTTAATAGCTGGCACATGCTTGTAAAAAGCTGAGTCCAAGCAAGTTGTCCCTATTTGCTGACAAAAGAAACCCGCTGCTTGTAAGGCTTTCCTCTTTTTCTCACTCACTCTCACACTGCTCTGTGCACACATGCACAGATACAGGGAAAGAAAAAACAACAGTACAGTATTTTATTGTCTTTCTTGCTGAATGGAAGAGGTTTTTTCCTCAAAAAAATCATCTCCAGGAATAACAGCGTCCTCACACCAACCTGTTGGTATGTCTAAATTTGCAGCAAGTATTAGAAAAAAAAAGATAATTATGTATTTATATTTCTATAACAGGAAACCAAGAAATACTGTTAATTCACTCAGCATTCCTTTATTTGTTTCCTTCACATATGCTCTACTTGATGACCCAAACCAACAAGACGCAGTGCCATTTTGGAGGTAGAATCTCTTTCAGGCTATTAACAACAATAAGATGAGAGTCTTTAAGAACACCTTATTATATAAAGTCAAGGACAAGTTTAGTACATCCATCAGTCAGACCTCCATGAGCCTGTAGAAGGTGGCTTGGTCCCTGGCACACGTCATCTTCTCATTTCTCCACGCCTGTGTGCCGTGAAGCTGCTGCCAGCATCTCCACACCTCCCAGCTGCAGCAGCCACTGCCACCTCTCTGCTGTGTGTGAGGGGGAAAGCCACAGCTCTGCTCACCCCCAGAGCCCTGCTCTCACCTCAGAAAAGCAAAAGCTCCTTCTCTTCAGACGTGGGGGCAGCCAGCAAACAGCTGAGTGGCTGACCCGTGAGGCAGCGGGGTCCAGCTGGGGACCACGGCAGCCAAGGACCACACCTGGACCACACCAGGTCAGGCCTCGCGTGGCCATTCAGGGGACAAAAGAGGCAGAGTGGAACCCCAAAGTGTTTGGAGGAACACAAGCCAGGTGCTGTGTGTATAAGGTGTTTTTATACACTGGTGGTGTTGCAACGCAGCGTGAGGTTAGAGCTATTTCAGATCAGGTACCATGTCCCAAAATAAGGCTAAAACTGTTCAATTAAAACTGTTCAAACTCCTTGCTGTTCAGTTTGCACTGAAGATGCCCTTCCTGATGGCCTCGGGTGGGCTAGTACATCATCAAAAGTATCATCATGAGAGGATTTTTGCTTCTGCATCAGGGTAATTTTTAGTTGTGCCTCATTCACCAGACAAATGGGTTTATTCTAACACTGATATAGGAGATGCTTCTTTTTGCACAGAAGATTAATGGCAGTTGCCAATATAATTCCCTGCTGCATCCCACAGTGAATGTTTAGATAAAGGCTGCAACCAGCTGCAGATGATAAGACATGAAACTACTGGGGTTTTTCCTACCAACCACAAATATGTGATTAGAAATTAGAAAATATTAAGTATGCTAGAATAAATGCTAGATACATGAATATATAGCAGTATGCACACAGATAGAGGCATGAAACACAAGACTTCCTTGTGTGTGTGTGTACATTCATGAACACACACGTCCTCAGGCATGCTCACACAAGCCAACCATTCAATTTAAAAAAAATGAACCAGAATCAGTTATGTCCAAATAGATAAAGCCTGACAATGTGCATTAATTCAGCTTTATGTTCAACTATAACAGCCTGTGTTTTGCAGCAGCAGAGCAATACTTTCTGAAGCAGTTGCTGAAGTTCCTTCAGGAATTTTGATTCCTAAGGAAGTGGCTGTAAGCACATTGGCTCAATCTAACGTCTGCTTTTGTTGTTCTTCTGAAACACCTGGCAGAGCTGGCATGGCCTTCCAGCCTTGGCAAAAGATAATAAAAGGCATCAAGCCTATAACTTAGCCTCTTTCATCTTTTCTTCCCCCCTCCTTTTTTTTAACCTCACTGATAAGCTCAAAGCCTTTCTTCAGCAAGACCCTGCAGGCAGGCAAACGCTTTTCAGTGACTTACCATGCATGTGGTTTTTTCTACCTGTTTTTGTCAGCTTCCTCTTCTACATCAAGACAAAGTGTAAGTCAAAACAGTACATGAAGGGAAAAGACCATTTGCATCTCTAGTTCTTTTAGCTGCAGGTACTCACATGATGCCCCAGAGTTTCCTATTTTCATACTGCAAAGCTGCAGTACTGTAGGCTTTTATCAGAGGCTGTGAACATGGCACATGGGGGTCTCTCTACTCCCCCCACAATTTTTTTCAGTATATAAGGATTCCTTAAGAAGTTCTCTAATCCTTAGGATACTCTATGTCTCCCAACAAAAATATGTTGAATTTTATTTTGCAGTCACCCATTTCTTGTTTCTGATGTCCTGGCCTGGCTGCCCACTGCAGTGCTTGACAACTGCAGGCAGCCTGGCTGCACCATCACCGTCAGGCACCTCCCTCTGCCACCCAGGCTGCCTGTCCCTGTGCCCAACCCCACTTCCATCCCCATCCCACGCTGTCCCCATGGACAGAAGAATGGAATGGTGTCCCAGGCCTCCCCTTAGCCCACAGCACCACTCCAGCCTCCCACCAGCCCCCACCCCTCGGTGACAAGGAGGTCCCATTCCCTCCCCACTGTGACACAGGCTCCTGACAGAATTCCCTGCGACTGAAGCCACCCAGAGCTCCCCATCAGGTGGCCAACACTGCAGGGCTGTGCTCACCACAGCTTCGTTCCCCCCTCTCCCTCATGTTTTTAACAAAGCCCATGAACAGCTCACCACAAACCTGATCCAGGGATCCCTTCCAGTGCAATTCATTTGCTTAACACTCCGTGCTGCCTTTCCTCCTGCTGAGGTTTTTATTCCCCTCCACTAATTTCCCTACTGAGTCTCATTTTTTCGTGCTTCATTACCATTTTCCTTTGTGCCACTTCTAATACATAGCTTTACTTACAGAGCAGGCTCTGCCCCTCTGGCCCCCATCTCCCATTCCTGCTGGGCTCTCCATACACGCAGGAACACGCAGGCCTGGGGTCCCATTCCTCCCTCACAACCTTGGGCTTGATTTTCTGTCTTTTCTTCTCAAAGTCTTCAACACTGAAGACTTCCAGTGAGAGATTCCTTCTTTTTTTAATGCACTGATGTCGGTGATTACAGTCTCTGTAGGAAGGTTCTCCTTTGATTGTATGGGTGGGTTTTTTCCTTGTTTTGTGACTTTGAGGAGTTTGGGGTGGGTTTTTTTAAGGACAGGGTTGTCACCTTGCTTGCTTCTGTGTTGGCCCACACGACAATGAGGCTGCATAACCCCCTGTGAACAGTGACTGCCAAAGGCAGCCCAAAGGACTCTGCCTCCAAAGGGGGCTGCAAACTGCACGGCTCATGTCCTGTGAAGCCAATTCACTCAAGTGGCCCATTTTATTTTTATTTTTAAAGAGATGAACACACAAAGTCATTACCCACAGTGCTTGTGGGTATCTGCACCTCGCAGAACAGCTTCCTGCAGATCTAGCAGCCAGACCCGAAATGTGTTACTGAGCAAATCAGGCACTAAACGCATTTTGGTGCTTACCTACACCCAGCCCTCAGCTGTGAGGGGCTTAGGGAGGTGTGACCCCAGCAGGCAAAGCCCGTGGTGGCAAGCCCAGCTGGATAAATGTCAGGCATCAGCAGCTCTCACACGCTCAGGGTACTGGGGATGGCAGAGGCTGCTGCTACGGGCACCAGAGCAGGGAATGATAATAATGCCAAGGCAGACTGAGGGGGAAAGGGCAACACAGGATATCTCCATTCCACTTTGAATATGGCTCCAAATTAACTGCAGTGAGTAATTACCTGTGAAAAAGTAATCGTGATGGTTTCATAGTTTAGAGGAAAACTCCTTTAGCAGCGGGCTGCGAGAGACACGTCTGACTTCTCCTGCCATAAAAGGGCATTTTGTGCTTTTGCGTGAGAAAAGAAATCACAGCCATGAAGTAGCTCACATCAGTTATTGCTAAGGCAGCTGTTGCATTATTGCATGCACTACTGGGTATTGTATTTTCCAGACTGTTAACTGTTGTGCTCAGGTGGCCTTCCCACCCATTCCCCCCAACCCCAACGGAAGGATTCCATTTCCATGGAAAAAAAGCAACATTTTCTCAGGTCCCGTGCACAGAGTTTTTCTCCAGCTAGGCTCTGTGTATGATCCCAGAACTTTGATGCTTGCCTAGCACCTGCAGAATAACTTACCTGGCTTCCATCCAATTTATACAAATTATTTGACCTTTTTCCTTTTGCCCTCAGTCACAAAGCACTAAACTGCCAAGGAGAGCCAGCTGAGTGTGGCACAGCCTCCCACAGGGAGCAAAGCATTGGGATGCCTGTTGAAGCAGGGTTTTCATTAACAAAGACACTCATTGCCCCACAGCTTCCCGGCTGCCCAGGCCAGGTGACAGGATTGCTGGTTGGGGTCTTGCCCTTAGTTCCCTTTCCTACAGCTTCCTTTCTGCCTGGGAGTCACCACTGGGACCTGGCTGCAGCTGCCACTCCCAGGGAGGGCCATGCATGTGCTTCACTCCTCAGGAACATATACACCAGAAGAGCCTTTGGGTGGGGTCAGGGCTGGTCAAGAGCCACCTTCTTCTTCCTCACCCTCTTCACACTGATTTGAGTTGTTTAAGAAAAGAACAGCACAGAAGTGAGTCATCCCAAAAGAGCCTGTGGCCAGGGGAGGCTCAGTGGAAAGGCCCTCACTTCCCTCGTCTTTCCCATGCCACATTGCAGAGCCAAGACCTTCCATGTGCCTAGGGCTCTTCTGCCCTTCCCTATAACACTTTAAAGGACAGTCTGTGTGGAATGATGGGGAGATCTTTAGTTTCTGTGCATTGTGAGGCTTCTGGCATTGAGAAACCTTGCCCCTTCCTTCTGGGGCAGTAGTTTTAACCTAAGTTAATGATGCCACCTAAATGTGGCATTTCCAAAGTCTGGACACCTCATAGTCTCTACCTATAAAAGGAGAGCTATTGAAGTTAGTGCTCCTGGTCTTACTCCTTCTCCTTTTTCCTTCCCCCTCCCTGGTGTCTCCTCTGCCTTCACTCTGGAGCTGTGGGAACAGTGGTCCTGAGCTGGCAGCAGCAGCATCACCCACACCCTGACCCCACACTGGCTTTCTCAGTGCTGTCACAAGTGTTGTGTGACACCGAATCAGCTCAGCTCCATAAAATTCCTTCTGAGGGACAAAGTGGCACTGTGACCAAGCTGTGCCTCTGCTGGGTCACAAGCAATGGCCCCAGAGCACACAGGCAGACAGGGGCTCCAGAGCAGAGCAGAGCAGTGGTGTCTGTACATCTGTCCCGGTGTCCTGCAGCTCCCATTTGCGATTCCACGTGGCTCTGCCGAGCACTTTATGGACTGTGTGGGTATAACAAACACCAAGGGCAGTGCTCAGTGCTGTGAAATGGACGGTCACTTACAAAGCCATAAGATCTAGAGACAGAGAGCTGCAAGCATTTTTTTGTGTCATTACTGCGTAAGAAACTGAGAGATCCTGCGGGTTGGATCCATTATGTGCAGCATGTTATCCTGTGACATGGAGAAGAGACACGGGATCATTCCCAAAATATCCTTCCCCACTGATAAATTACAGCAAGCAGGTTGGAGGCTGCACAGCGTGAAGGATAACCTACTTAGGATGAACACGTGCATGATGCTATCAGAAATATTGATGCAGTTACAGCCCTCATGACGGCTTTGAGGAAGGGGTTATATCAAATCACAATCTGCAGCAGCCTCGAAGCAAAGCTACCCCACATTTCCCCCAGGCTGGGCTTTTCCCTCAGCACCAGGATATTTGCTCACTGCAGTCTCTGTCCTCCCACAAAGTGTGAATATAAGTACAGTAAAGAGGAAATAGGTGAATACCATCGTGTTCCAGTGGGTGCTGGAGGGGTGTGCCTGTGTGCCAGCACATATTTAACTTCAGGACGCCCCCTGCAGAGGTGCCTCCAAATGATCAGACACACCTCAGAGAGACAGCTCAGAAGGGCTGGGGCCACTTCTTGAGAGGGATGAGAAAATGGGAATCCCTGGAGCCAGATCAGGCACTTGAACAGAGGAACCTAAATCCATTCTTCCTGATGGTGGAAGTGGGGGGTAAGGAGGACGCTCAGGGGAAGCAAACTGGCAAGAGGGCAACTTACTGGTTGAGGTGTTTTGGTTTACACATGGCTCCAGATGTTTCAGCAGATAATTTCAAGGTGGCACAGGCTGTGGGGCACCTTGTTCAGCAGTGTACTTGCAGCAGAGGCCTCTTTAAGGCAGAAACAGTTCAATTTATGAACGGCTCACATGGAGCTTTCCTGGCTGTGGCAGGAGCACAAGGCAACTGATGTTTTCCAAGGCAGTCATCCATTAACAGGCGATTTCCCCATCCTTCCCTGAACTCTACAGCCCTCTGCTAAGCTCTGGTGCACATCATTTCTGTAAGCACAAACCAGCATTTTAATTTTAAGCACTTGACAGTGTCATGGGTTTCACTTCAGTTGTTCTTACATGCGGCAAGACCCCAGGTTTTACGCTGCACTCCAGTAAAGGCAGCAAATAGCAACACAAGGAGCAAATTACTTGGAGCTTGACATTTCTCCTGTAATCTAAAGGAAAGAAAGAGAGAAAGGGAGAAGGGGGGAGCGGGGGAGAAAGAGAGAGAGGGAAGGAGAGAAGCTCTAAAACTGTAGGAGCTAACTAAATAGCCATAAAATATTTCTGCTCCCCCCAGTTAATATTTAATATGATGTGTAGGTAGGATGCTGTACTAGTCCGAAGTGTGAGTCCCTGACTGAGCACACTAAGTGCAACTGTACATGACTAACTGCAGCCATACATGACAATCAAACCTGCCTGCACACAGGGAATATTCTCTTCAGTCACAGCTAAGCAAACAACAAATCTTTCTCTCTCCTGCAGCCAGCCCCAGTGTCTCTGCTACCCTTTGGTGACTGCACTGCAGTCTGCAAAGCAGCTGGGGGTACAGATGTGTCTGCAAGCAGCAGGGGTTACATAGAAATATCTATATCTAATCAAACTTTTATTAACCCATGGCCCTCCAGTTCAAAAAAGGCACGGTGAAAGCAGTCACGATTTGTAACGGCTTCAGCTGCCTGACTGAGTGGAAAATCATTTGCAAACTACTTCTGATTTTCTGTGAAGGGTTTCATTATGTGTCAGCATTTGCCAGGGGCCCTCGGGCAGCTCTGAGGGCTGCTCATGGTTTGCTGACCTGAGGAGATGCCCAGGGCTGTTTCAGTCCCCATGCATTGTCCCCTCCAGCAGGGGAGGAGAGTGTCTCTCACAGAGAGCTGACACGAGGAGGTTTCCACTGAGAAGTCCTCGATTTGGGTTGCCTGTGTGGCTTTTTGTTCCATTTCAGCTCAGTGAGGCACCCAGACATGGGAAGGGCAGCCTGTGGCACCCTCACACCAGCCTGCAATGGGAGTGTCCTCTGGAGTCAGGGTGTATTGCTCCTGCTGCCAGGCTGCAGTGCTGGATCCAACATCCCACGGAGGAAAACAGATCGGGAGAAGCCTTTTCTTTCTTAAACAAGCAAGTAACAAAGAACTCTTTGCCCTAAATATTAGCCAGCTGTGCAAAAATCCTGAGACTCTCAGATTTCTGAAAAGTTTGTTCTTTATTCTTTAGTAGTTCTCACAGGATCCCCTAAAGCTGCCCAAACTGCTCCAACTCATTTGCACACTATTCCTCATTCATCCCATCCCATTCCCACCTGCTCCAGGGACTGCTTCTCATTCACCCCCAGCTCCCCCTCAGTGTCCTGGGACCTCTGGGTCCTCACTCCAGACCTTCTTTCCCCTCTGCCAGCACCACAAGTGCCACTGGGGTGCCACAGGGAGCACAGGAGCCCCTCTGCTGAGGGGATGGCACAGCAGCTCTGCTGCCAAAGGAACCTCCAGCGTGGCTTCCCTGGAGACAGCAGGGACGGGGCAGACATGAGCCACCATGGCCGTGACAGTAGGGCATGAAGGAGCTGAGGACTAGAAGGACCACTGGAAGGTTTATTCCAGTGGGGCAGAAGCAGAGGGAAGGGCCAAGCACCCGGAGGCAGGAAAACAATCTCAGCCATCCTGCTCAAAGCAGCAAAGAGAGGATGTCTGTGAGGCAGCAAAACCAGAATGAAGGGGTAAGAGAGAAAATGAAAGCTTAATTCAATTTCAGTCCTGCATAGAGGTGAGCTCGTGGCAGCTGGTGGCACACTATTCCCCCATAAGTAGTGGCTCACAGAGGAGTAGAAACCTTTCTGGTACAGTTTTCACTTCAGCTACAGCCCGGCACTCGCAGTCATGGCTGCTGCTGCCCTTTGTGCCATCCTCCTCCTGGCTGCCTGCTTTTTCCAGAACACTTTTACCCTGCTCTCCCTCTCTGGGTGCCTTATTCCCCCTACATTTTGTCAGCAAGTCTTCTGTTCCTTTATCTTTGCAAATGTTCTGGGGCTCTGCCCCCTCCTGCTGTCCCCACAGGCCTTTCACTGGCACCCACCGTACCTGGAGAACAGGAATCCACCCACCCAGCCCTCAGCCACTCTGTCCCCAGCACCTACAGCTGTCAAGCCCATGCGAAAGCAGCTCCTGTCCTGAGAAAATCAATAAAATCAGCCCTGCCCTGATGACCTGACGTGACCAGGACAAACCCCTGGCTGGCCCCTTGCCCTGGCCAATGCCACAGGCGGCCAAACCCCGACCCCTGAGGGACTTGGGGTGGTTCAGAGAGGGCTGGTTCTGCTCCCCACAGCTCGAGGGGTGCCAGCCCCGAGGACCAGGGTAAGAGAGCACGGAAGAGCCTGCTGCAGGATTCTCCGGGAGGTTCATTCCTCACAGGAATCAGGGACAGGCACAGGAGACAGAAAATCGAGCTGCACAGAGCCCTGCACTGCTTCTTTAGCAGGGGTGGAACAGGGGGTGGGTATAATCAATCAATCAATTAATCAATCAATCAATCAACCAGGGACAGACAGGGTAGGAGCTCAAGAAGGGACTAATGAAACAGTGACCAGTGGGAGAGCACAGGGCGAGGGCACAGTGTGAACCACCCAATGGGGCATCGAGCAGCACAGAACTTTCCAGAACTAGGGGAAGGAATAAAGGCAGATTGACAACCAAATAAGTGGAGTAACAGGCAGGGGGCTGGTCCATGGGAGGACTGGCATGGGACATTCTGGAAAGAGGGGCAGGGTTTGGGGAGGATTGACATCTAGGTAGGCAGGTTTGGAGTATGATGGACAATAGGGAAAGGAAGGAGAAACTTGGGATAAACCAACCACTTGGGGAAAAACTAGGGCAAACCATCCAAAGCCAAATGAGGTATATAATAAAAAAAACGCACACCGCAGTGGCCCAGTGCGGGGTGATGAGGCAGCCCTGGCACAGCAGGAAGGGCTGGGGGGAAGTGGGACTCTCTCAGCTGCTGGCTGGCACCAGCCTTGGGCTTTGAGGGCAGCACCAGCTCCCACTGGCTCACAGGCCCTGGTGCAGCTCCTGCACCACCCAAATTTCCACCAAGTGGCCCCTCTGGACACACACAGGGTTGGATGAGCTGGCCACAGCCTCTGCAGCTCAAAAAAGGAAGGGGCAGAAACGCCAGCCAGCATTTGCCTTCTTCAGGCAGGCAGAGCACAGGTTGTTGGTGCATGCACAGCGGGGGGATGTATCAAACACAAACGCTGTTCTATTACCGCTGGGGGAAGGTAAGCGCAAACAATCAGATGTCCTTTCCTATTTTCTGTGTCTCCCTCTGCGCCGCTGATAGAGGGACTCCAAATGTTTCCAAGCAGGCAGTGCCTATCTGCAGCAGGCAGACAATTTCCAAACGTATTAGCGGCACAGAGTCAATAGAGAAATAGCAGTCCAGCATATCATCCAATTTTCAAATGTAAATAACTAGACCACTGTTAATTTGAAGGACTACAGCAGGGAATAAAACGAGCCCTGGAAAACACACAAGGCAATGACCGCTGGTCGTAATCCATTACCTTCAGGCGTGCCTGTTGTTTTTCCCCTGCTGGCTGCTGTGCTGCAGGGCAGAGGAGAACCAGCAGTCCTGCATGTGAAGAGCAGGATGAGCCCCAACAGCCCCACAGGAGACAGGGAGGGCAGGCTGCTCCCAGGGGTGCCAGCCAGGCATGGAGCACCCTGCACAGGATGCAGCCCTGCCGCCCCTCTCCCGCTCTGGCACAGCTGGCAGGGAGAGGACACGGAGGAGGGCACTGGCTGTGGGTCACCAGCAGCAGGGCCTAGATGCCCTCTGGAGACCCTGTTCTTCCCCTCCTCTGGCCTCAAGAGCAGCAGCAGTAGTACCTCAATGTCCCATCTCAAAACCAGCACTGACAAGGCATTCTCTGGCAGAGTAAGGCATGAGATGAAGCATCTGCCTCCCTCCACAGTGACTGTGAGGAGAAGGGAAAGAGCGAGAAACCTTGAGGGGATCTTGGGAAGGAGAGAGAGGAGGGGGAGGAAGAATGCTTTTAGCAAAAAGCCTCTTGGGATTTGCCAGTGTAACTGAGAGTAAAATTGTCCCCTTGTCTACACCACTACTGTACAACTGCTGAAGGGAAGCCCCTTAAATCCCATCTCTGAGGACATATGCCAGCTTACCGAGAGCCCCCAGAGGAGGGAAAGTGCTGCAAGTGCAGCCAAGATGCAGCAGAGGGGCAGGTGGTGAAGCTGTCCTTGCCCTTGCTGGAATGCTGGGGGCCAAGAAAACAGCTCTGACACAAAGAGAGGCAGAGACAAAATCGGTGTGTTCAAAGGAGGAGACCAACCAGGCAGATGGTGTCTTGTGTGCATCTGCTGGTCTCCATTGAACACAGCAGGAATGGGCAGGTTTAGCTCAGTCCAGTGAGTTCAACCCAGGGCTCCCTGTCCTACTTTGTGCTTTCCTTTTCTGAACACCAGTGGACGTTTGTGGTGCCCACAACAGGGGGTGCACTGGAGGTGCTAAACTGAAGGTAGCTAGATTGGAAGGGTCACCATCTCACCTCTCACTATTACTAGGAAAATACTCCAAAAATGAAAGGTGAACATCTGCTTCAAATCCCAACACTTCCCAAGGCTCAGTGGAGAGTGGAGGAGGTGGGATATTGCTGGGGAAGAGGTGCTGGTTTGGCAGGCAAGTGACAATGCCAGGAAGGCTGGCTGGGACCCTCCCAACCTCTGAACCTCTGCAGCTGGGCTGTTGGAAAGGCTGGGTTTGCTTTTCTGCAAGAGCTGTGTCACAGCAGGTTGCACGGAGCAAGGGAGGGCCCAGGGCTCACAGGGAAATGCAGAAGCCTGTGGTGTGACAGGAGTGATGTAGCCAAGGTGATTCGAGCATGTGAGTGGATCAAGATTTGCAATCTCTCTCATTACAGCAGCTGATCTAGCTGGAAAAAACAGAAGAATTCAGGCACACTGGACTTTTAGACTTGCTTGCCTAAAGGATAGTCTGTGTGTGTTGCCACTGTTCATTTTTTTCCCCAGACTTATGAAAAATACACAGGAGACAAGAAGTGAAACATCAGACAGAAATAGTTCCTGCCCAGAGATTTCCCATTAGCCCCATGCACGTGTGGAAGGGAGGTCTCGTGCTTATGGGGGCCTTGATGAGTTCTCCTTCAGCCACTCCAGGGCCCTTCAGCAGCCTCAGCTGCTGCAGTGGTGCGAAACCATCATGAAGATGCAGACCTGGCACAGAAAGCTGGGGAGGGGGATGGACCCCAGCCTCTGCTCACTCATAGAACAGATCTTTCTTAAGGGAAAAAACAACAACAACAAAAAACCCAACAAAACACACACACACAACAAAAAGCTACACAAAGTGACACAAAACTATACAAAACGACACAAAACAAAACAAAAAGAAGGGCTGTGCTCAGAACTGGAAATGGCAAAGACACTGCTTTTCCCCCAGATTTTAATCTCCCGTCTAGCTCAGCCGGCGTTTGGCCCCGTGCGGCTCGGCGTGAGTCACGGTGCTCTTTGCTGAGGGCCAGCCAAGACTGGCTGCTTTGTACAGTGCTGCACTACCTTGCAGCTACTGATTCACTGCAGTAGAAATGATAGATTGTTCTACAGGAGGAAGAGAAAGGAGAAAAAAATTATGAAACCCACCAGTACTTAAAACAGTGGATGTGCTCCACCTACTGTCCATTGACAACAGAGTGAGCTGGGAGGAAAGTCGGCTTCCTCGCTGAGAGCTTCGTGCTGCCGTCCTCTCGATTTTTACATTTGGAGGGGAGCCAGGGGAAAGAAGAAAGGAAGAATGGATGTGAAGAAGAAAGGAGAGTGAGAGAAGATGAGGGCTACATGGCAGGAGAAAAAAGTAAAAGAAGACAGAACTCTTTCGATTTAAAAAAGGGATGCTTCAAGCATATATGAGCTTGCAGCAAGCTTGACCATGTAAAGTCATTTTGATTTATTTCAAAGCTCCCAAAGGAGGACAGTTCTGTGAATGCTACATCCTATTTCTGATCGATGACAATGGAGTTCATACCTAAGACAACCAAGGCCAGATTTCCTTTGGCTGCTGCCACCTTCATCTCCAAGGTTTTGGGGCTGGCCAGGGCAGAGGGACAAACTTCTGAAGGCTCCCACCTTCCCCTGTGTCCTCTGCACCCCTCTCCCAATAATCAGAGCTGCCCCTACTGCCACTGCCTTGTGGGATGGACAGATGTGAGCCTCTTGCTCCTGGGCTTTTATAGACAACTAAACCTTGCTCCCCTTAATCTCCTTCCCCAGTCCAGACTCTTTTTTCATTCAGATCAGTGAAGCCTGTGAGCAGCTGTTGTCTACACAGGATGTATCTCACCTCGTGGGATCGTCAGTCCTGACAATGTCTCTGTGAAAGAGAGGAGGCAGGGACTCAAAGCAAACTGAAGATTACCTGTTCAGGAGTACTCAGTGTCAGAGTCACCATAATGGCTTAAAAGTAGATATGTAGACATTTAAATGTCATTAAGCTGATTGAAAATCCAATTCTCAGTATGAACTTTTGGGGATTTTTTCAATGTGAGAGCTGGATCTGGTGTTTTGTCACATCCAGGGAGGAAGTGCTGCTCAGACAGGGACTGGGAGTCAAGACTCTGCTTGTGCCTCCATCAGCCAAAGGGTTTGTGCACAGGACACAGTCAGGGGAGGAGAGAAAAAGTAAATACAGACGTCACTCAAAATCTGAAAGGAAAAAGGGATTTGCAAAATAGGAATTATGCAATGCTCTGATTTGTAGAAGGGACAATTTACTCAGTGCTCGTTTTCTCATAAGAAAAAACAAAACACACTGAACCTTTAGAAGGTCTGTCTTGGAGAAGAATATTTTTGTGTGTGTCAAAATTTATGTAACTTTACATATATATAGTACATATATACATGAATACACATTTGCATATGTACATCCGTAAATATACTGATGCCCTCACACAGGGGTGAGGAAGATCACTTCTGCCAAGATCTATTTTTTAAAGTGTTTAAGCACATGGCTGCAGTGCACATAGTCAGGTATCCCTGCCCTTACACTGTCCAGTTGCACATTCCCTCTGCTGTCGTACTAATGAGAATAATTGGCCCTGGGTTTTCTCTTTCTCTGCCCAAACAACTTTGAGCACGGCTGGAGTGAGCACAGGTCCGTCTATATCCAGCCATACAGACCTGTCTGAAGCTGTGCAGATCCTGCTGTCCTTGGAAGCCTTGTGCAAAGCAATTGCCCAAGACAGTGCAGTGTGTTTGTGACAGAGCAGTAACGAACCATAGGTTAATGCAATAACACTATCATTTAATATCTCACAGGACATCATCTGAGGATATTTCAGACCTGTCCTGAATACAGATATTACCAGTGGGTTGCAATTTGTCTCTGCCTTTGTCTGCAGCTGCTTCTCTCTATTATTCTGGAAAATATTGCAGAAATTCATAAAAGCCATGGAAGAGTGGTAGGCTTATGAAGTAAGCTCCTGTTACCATTTCCTTGTCCTCATTATTAATCCACTCTACTTTTTCATCATTCTGTATCAGGTCTGACTCCTACTGAAAAGAAGATGCTTCCTTTTTCACTTTGCGGTTATATGAGCCTTTAATTCAACCCTGTCTGCTGGCTTTGACAGACATGAACTAATTTGTAATCACATTGAGGCTATGACACTCTTCAAGTGCACACGAAATATGAAGGATACAGGAGAAAGAAGGAGAAAGGAAGAGGGAAGAGAGAGAGAGAAAGGAAAATCTGTATGTGCAAAGTCACTGTTTCTGATGTGACATTCAGCTCCATGCACAAAGGAAACAGAGGGGCCCAGGGAAAGAGACTTGCTTGGGAAGACACTGCTTCCAGCCAAAAAAAATTGCTTTGCTATACCTTAGCCTATTACCAAAAAAGGAGGTAGGGAAGAGAAAGAGATGACAAGGGCAGCCAGGGAATGACAGGAGAGGTACAGGGGACCAAGGGCACAGCTGAGGGCAGAGAGACGATGGAGAGGCAAGTGACGAAGCAAGGGAGTAAAACAATGGTAAAATTGTTTTACAAGTGTATTGTAAAACAATAAGGTAGGAGAAAGAATGAAAACTTCAAGGCAAAGAAAAGGTATGGGGGAAAAAGAGCAAGGATAGCACAGGGAGAGGACGAGCAGGTGTCCTGACACCTGGTGGCACACCTGTGACAAGCAGGAGGGCAGGAGCAAGTGGCCAGAGTGACTCACTGTGCCTGACCGAGTGCGTGTGGGGCCAGGAGCTACTGAAAATGAAGCTGCTATAGTCCAAATGAATCTTTTCCCCTGTAATCTGTAAGGGCTCGAATAAAATTAGATACAGCTTCTGGTTTTCCTCCAGCACCGTTCAGTTCAGTTATAGCCTTGCTATCCTTCTTTATGGGCACCCGGGACAACCTCATTGCCTGCCCTCCCCTAGGAGTCAGGCAGGTAGGGAGCCTGAGAGGTGGCTATCCCCACCACTTCCAACATGCCTTTTACTTCAGAGGGATTATTCCAAGTGCATTCAGCTTTATTTTCTCCTCACTTTATTGAAGGTGCACACTCTGGTGGCCTTTCTGTGTGACCGATCTCTAGGGCTCCAGCATATCTATTTTCTTTCCACTCCTTTGAGGGGAAATACCTCCCTGTTCTGCCACACCAGTGGAATGGCTGATTACATGGGAGGTACTACAGCCAGCAATCACACATGCTGTATTCAAATTGTAATCCAAGGGCACAGACGTTGAGTATTAAAAACTATTCGTGACTCTTTGTCAAGGTTTTGGTCCAAAATTGTGATCTTAGTTATTTGTCACTTAAAAGGACCTAGGCAGAAATAGAATTCAAAGCTATTGATTGCAAACACTTTTATCTACAAAGCCAATACAAAACACTGAGAATCAGTGGCCTGACTTGTGTTACAGCTTCCTCTCTTTTTATTCCTTCGCGAAGAGGTTTCCCTAGGGATTACACCTTTATGGTGCAGAACTATGTTTTCCAGCTGAGCTGAAGCAGGAGGGATTTGAGGTTTGACAATCTGTATCAAAGTCTTCCTCCAGTCTAGACAGCATGAGCAGAGCTTTGAAGGCTGTCAGCATCAGCCCAGCTCCGCTCCCATCACACCAGCAGATGTTCAGAGGGGACAGAGTCATGGCACGGCTCAGGGTGTGTGCAGCCCAGCGCCAGGAGGGGCTGCTGAGTGCCCTGGATGCAGCTGAGTAGTAGTAGTGCCAGTAGGCACATGTGAACATGCATGTACAGACACAACACGGGACCTCAGGGGACCTCCAGACCCTGCACTCTGCCCTGTCCTCGGCTTGAGCCTCACGGTCCCCCCAAGAGGCAGATCCCCCAATCTCTCCCTGGCTCTCAGATCACTCCGTTTATTCTCTGGGCAGTCCAGCCTGATGCTCACTGGTGGCACAGGCTGACACACACACAGCTACACACACCCCTCTGGGTCCCACTCCAGCTGCTGCCACTGAGACCTGCACACACACACACACACACACACAGGAAAAAAGGCAGAAATGGTTTTTCATGAGAAAACAAGGACAGACAGCACTGGCCAGCTGCAGGGCAGGGACAGATAAGTGCAGTGACCAGCAACTTGTGTACATAACCACCCTCTTTTAACCTTTGTTCTTTGTGTTTTCCATGCTTGTTTCTTTCAAAAATGTCTTGATCCCTCCCCTTTCCCATTTTGGGTTCCATCCCCACCCTGAAACATCACACACAGTCCCAAGATGCTCTGCCCTGCACCCCATAAAGTCCCATCTCCATGCAGGCCATGATGGGGGGCAAGTCAAAGGCACCTGAGTGCCTTTTGCTGACCCCATTACAAACAGAGTCCCCCGTGGCCATGGGGCTGGTCACCCCAGAGTCAGCCCTGGGAGGAGCAGGAGCAGGGTCACATCCCCCTGCCCCAGCTTTGTGCCCGTGTTCCCCTTCCATGCATGAGAACACCAGTCCTTCCAGCACTACCACAATGTTGTCCTTCATTCTACACAGCACTGCCCAGTTGCTCTGAAGTTCATATGAGATTTTGGAAATGTAATAAACAATAAACATACTGGTGCTCTAATGGAAGGGGGGTGTTGAGGTGAAGTGCCATCACCTTCAGCAGCTGCCACCTGCATGTCCTGCAGGCTGGCACACACACATACCTGGATGAGGGCAGGTACAGATCTCTAAAGCAAAAGAGAAGGGATGAAAGGGCTGTGAGGAGAGAGAATATAAGGCAGACACAAGCTGGGAGGTAGGCTGGCCTCGATCTGCTGCTTGCAGAAAGGAGGCAGAGGATGAGGACAGGGCAGAGAAAAGACGGTGAAACACTACAGGAGCAGAACAAATCTTCTGAAAAGGAGAACAGCGCGGTCTGCAAGGCTAATTTTTCATCTGCAAATACATGGATACACGCAGTGAAGGAGAATGTGGAAAATAAGAAAATGGAAAAAGAAATACATTTTAAATGAGCCGGTGCATTCAGATGTGAAAATGAGCCAGTGCAGAACTGAGAGGACTCATGTCAAATAATCTGATTAAACCAAAGTAAATTTTCCAGGATTTCAGAGACAGCTAGAACTGTACTTTGAGAATCATAACTTAAGAAAACCTCAGTGTGACTCTGCTTTGCAGAGTGTGAAGTGAAAAGTAACCTTTTTCTTGTAAGTAATTGTCTTGGTTCCAGCCAGGACAGGGTAATATTTGTAGCAGGCAGGAGGGACATGGCTGGGACCTGGAGGTTATTCTATACCACCTCATGTAATTGTAGAGAGCAGGGGAAGGGAATCTCTTCTGGGAAGAAGGGGTTCCTTCTGGTAGAGTGAATGTGATGGAGGCAGCTGTTGGATGATGTCAGTTCTGAGCAATCACATGTAAATCACTTCGCTATCTTGTGCACTTTGTTATTAATCTGTCTCCTGTTACTGTTCTCTTGCTTAACCCATTGCTGTTTTCATTAAATTGTTCTTATCTCAACCTGTGGTTTTCACCATTTGTGCCTCCAGTTCTCTCCAGCCAGCCACAAAAGGAGGAGGGGAACTGAGGGAGCAGCACATAGCTTGGAGAGTCTCAGTGGAAACACTACATGTGGGAGTACCATTCCTAAACCACAATGTTGTGTAGGTGAAACATTTTCTGCAGGAGGTACAATATTATATCCACACTGCAGGGTTTGCTAGAAATAGCTGTGAAACGCTCAAGGCCGTGCAGCCAGGAGCTGTGCCACTGACGAGCAGGGCAAGTCACCCTCCCCTGGCTCTGCTCCTCTCTCAAAGCAGTGACTGCTACAGGAGGGGAGGCAGGTGGCTGGGAGGCCCCATGGGCTAGGCTGTGCCCTGCCTACCTCTCTGTCACAGCCCCACCATTGATGCATGGAGATAATTTTAATTACCAGCATGAAACACTTGCACGAGAATCCGTAATCGTGGAGTCACAGGACGTTTGGGTCAGAAATATCTTCAAATACCAGCTAGTTCCAACCCCTCTGCCATGGGCAGGGATATCTCCAATCACATGAGGTTGCTCAAAGCCCCCTCCTACCTGGCCTCAAACACTTCAGGGGATGGAGCATTGCTCTTTGTGCTCTGAAACTTCCCTTGGTTACCCACTTTAATCTTTGGCAGCTGTTAAAATGAAGAGCTGGTAAATAACCATTCTCTGCACTTCATAGCCTGGGTTCCAGCATTTAGGCTTTTCAATCAGTAACACGAATTCTTTAGCTCTTTTCTTTTATTTTTATTCTTCCAGCTGCACTCTTGAAAATAATTCTGTCTCATCTTTCAGATCTCACTAAAGAAAGGAGAGAAGCTCAACTTATGACTGAGTAATTTTCATAACAGACTTTGAGAGGTAAAAATAAAAGCATGATAGACTAGGAGATGATACTCCTGCTGAGAGAGAATTTAAGAGACCTATTAAAGAAATGCTAACAGTTTTGTTACAAGAATACTAAATTTTTAGAATAGACATTAAGAAGAGAAGTAGATACTGAAAGATTTATGTTAGAAATTTAGAGAAGTGAGTGCAAAAGAGCTTACATTCATAGAGAGAGATATCATTAATTATAAGACTGATTTGTGTTAATTTCACCCTGGAAGTACAGAAAAAAAAATAAAATTAGATGCTAGTGTTTATAGGCTGTAAAAAGTGTCTGCAACTAGGTAAAACTGGCTGAAGCCACTAAGATTACACTGAAAGCTAATGGAAGGATAACATTTTTTTTTAAAGTAAGCAAAGAACTGCATTTCAATTCATCCTTAAAAGCACTTTAGGAAATGCTATTGTAGTGGTTTCAATTCCCACACTTTATTTCTCCTGGTGAGCTGTTTGCAGCCACAGCCCCACTCAGCATGATTTAAAGCCTCTCTCTGCACTGTATGTTCACAGCTCTGCCTGTGCCCGGCTCTTGGCACCAGGACTCCTCCACGAGCCTGTCCCAGCTGGAGCTGCACTTGCTGTTTCTCTAATCCAGACGTTTATTTGCTTTTTCTGGCATCTTTGGAGATTTTCCAGTGGTTTTAGGTCTTTTTCTTTGACTGGCTTTGTCATAAAACCTGTTGTTAGGGCTTGCCCTGGCATCAGCCCATCAGTTTATCTGCAGTCTGAAACAAGCATTGTCTTTTTGTGTTTGGCAATTGCCACCTCAGTGGCCTGACACAACTGACTCCTTTGGGTGCTTCTGGGAGCTCTAGAAATCACCTGTGTATTTTGCCTCACTACTGTCCCCAAAGTAAGTCCAGAGCTCTTGAAAATGAATGAAAGATTTTGAGAAGGATCATGGGCACTACTTTAATGGTTCCACACATGCAGATACAGAAATGCCCCTGGTAATAATAAAAATAATAAAAATAAGAGAGGCAGATGAGGTTACACTGGAAGGGTGTTAAGAGGTCTGGAGGGATAAAGCAGCTTGTGGAAGAAGTGAGGTTTAGAATTAAATTGGAGAAGCTTTTGAAATAAAAATGGTGCTTGAGGAGAGGTTAGGCCTTACTGGAGAAGCTTTCTGAGGTGAGCATATAGCAGAATAATTAGGATCAAGTGAAGGGGAACATAATGAGAGTGGATGGTGAGAAGTGCCATTTCGTTGCTGTGACTGAAGGAGTTAGTGTTACAGGAGGCTTTTGCCTATGGAAAAACCAGTCTCATAGATAAATTATGCCCTCCTCCCCAGCACAGAGACATGCTAATATGATTTTGTGGTTCAATAGTGTTCTCGTATGGGCTGTAAAGCAATTGGTTCATAAATTACAGAAAATCACATATTAAGAAAATGCAATTCACAAATGCTTTTCAGCATCCTCTGAAGACAGGTGACCCTGGGGCTTGATTTGGCTGTTTGGAACTGTATGTCCTCAAGCATCCTGAGCAGCCATCACCTCCACTGGCCCAACAGCACTTCTTTTTCCCATCCAAAAATGTTGAAAAGGCTTCTTGGGAGAGTCATTGAAGATTTCAGGGCATCTGAGGACTCACTGGGGCAGTGGCTCTGCCCCGAGACCCCACAGACCCGAGCCAGAGTTTGCATGCTGTGCACTGAAGGTGCAGTGACTCCTGTGTGCTGAGCTCTGTGTGCTGAGCAGCATTCCAGGAAGCTCAGCAAAGCCCTGGGTGACCAGAACACACTGGATTTTAATGTGCTTGCACTGCATAAGTATATATAAACAAGATTTCCAGGATTTCCCTGTGGAAAATATGAAAATCCTCCTGCTGAATTTTTTCTTGCACAAGCCGTTCTGGTCTTGTTTTCTGTATGTTAATTACATTTCAAGTGAATTTGCTGAAGCCTTGTTTCACTGGGCTTACTAAGTTATTGCCAGGAAGACTCTTGTTACAGGCAATGGAATGTAAAAATTATTGGAGTCCAGAATATGGTTTTGTTCATTTTTAGCCTATGTATTGGCTAGATAATACAAAACCCAGGGTTTAAGCAATTGCAGAGCTAATGTTCCTCAGGAATAGCACAATCTCTTTGTGAAACTGCTGCAGATATGGAACTGTGCCGTTTGCCTTTGCCACTTATTTAGTACCTTCAGAGCACAGACATCATTTTCTGATTTCCCTTGTGTGCTTAGCTGATCCCCACGTGGGATGGTGCCCACGTGGTGACTGGGAGCAGATCCTTAGCCCCTGCCAGAGCTGCAATGACACGAGTGCTGTGGTCCAGGCCACCCCCTGCCATCTGCTCTGCATCCTCTGGTTAACACCCAGCCATGGGAAAATGGTGCTGCTGGAGAAGGTTGGAGGTACAGAGCTCCTTTTCAGACCTTGCCCACATCAGTTTATGAAACACAGACAGAAATAAGAGGAGCCTTCTTATTGGGACATGTCATGGTAAAGACTGACAGTGGCTAATTGCATTTTCTAGTACTTTCTTCACGTATGTCAGATGTAGAGACAGAGATTTGGTATCATGCATTTGCTTGGAGAAAAATGATACACTGCACAAAAGCAACATCAGAATCAGGGCATTTGCACTTCGCTGTTCCCATTACTCAAGCTCACTCTTTCCTTCCACCACCAGAACATAGGAGACATGTGGTGTCTGCAGCACTGATTTGCTACACACTCCTTCCAAAAGACCCAGGGCACAGCAAGTGTTCCCAGGTTCCCAGGTATGTAGGTTTAAGATCCAACAAGCTGAACCCAAAAAGGAAAAATGTTCATTCTGCCCCACATTTCTACATGTCTTTGTAACCTGTTATCCATGTACTTATATATTTTGGTGATGCCTGATAGCTCTCTGTGTTTCCTAAGCAAGAACAGACAGTGCAATTTTTCTGCTGGCATATAATATTGCAATTAAGACCTAATGCTAATATGGCAAGTAATAGTGGAGAAGACGTTTACTGCAGACTGCTCCCTGGAAACTTTTGCTCAAGAGAGGAAAAAATTATCACAGGTTCAGACACACAAGAGGCAAATATTTACTCCATAATGATACCAGTTTGGCTTTTGTATCTCCTTCAGCCTTTGTTGTCTGTTGGCATCTCTGATTGGGACCAAATGCCACTTACTCAAATGTGCAGAATGCTGCTCTGCTGACCTGTTACGTATGTTGTAATGTCACCACCTGTCCATTTGCATTGCCCTTGTTAAACTTCTAAAATGGTAATTTAATAGAAGAAGGTGATATGAATCATCAAAGAATAATTTGAATTATCATCTGTAGATAATTCATTATGCACACATTTCTTGTGAGATCCTTAAATCAGCAGGGTTTCTTAATCAGAGACTTTAAAGTTTTGTCTGTAACAGCTAGAGACTTGACCCATAAATCAGCAGCCAGGCCAACAGGTCCAATTCATGCTTCACATATTTTTCCCTGCGAGAAAGAGACACTTAATTACCAGCAAGGTCACAGAAAAGGGGAAAAACCCTGTAACACAGAGTTGGTTTTGACAGCTCCAGTGCTGGCAGCATTTTCTGAAAGCAGAGTGATTTGCAAGCAGAAGACAAAAGCATGGCCAGCAGTGCTGCTGCAGTAGTGCTGTCCTGACAGGGTGCTCCAAACAAGGGCTGCTGCATTAGAGTTAGCACAATTCATCTCCCTCTGTCAGTGGGAGATAACATTTGCTCAAGAGAGACAGTCACACTCCTTGCCTGATTTTATTAGCAAAAATAATTAGTGATTCTGATACAGCCTCCTTTTCTGTTCTTCAGTGAAGAAAGCACATGGTTTGCATCCTTCCCTCCGTGGGAGAGAAAGTGTTCATGCAATTTATGGGATCAGGTCATAGCTAGACCTGCACTCAGCTGTGGTGCAGAGTGCCCCGGGGCTGGGTGAGGTCTGCAGGGACATGCTGCACCCAGCCAGCACTGCTGCTGAGGAGGGAGGGCCTCAGCAAGACCCACAACCCTTCCTAAAATTAATTCACAAAGGAGTGAAGCCACCACCAGCAGGTCCATACAGCTCTGTCAGTGATGTTTTCTCCTGCCTCATAGAAGGGCCATGTAAAGGGGTACCAGGACTGGCACAGCCAGGAGAAAAAGTGTTGAGCACAGTTCTCTAAAGTACATTAGCCTATCTTATGATTTCATTCTCTTATTTTCATGAAATGGCATTGATTTAGCAAGCATATAAACCCCAGAAAATTTGAAAAGGAAGTCTAGGTTTATAAATCTACACTTATCCAGCCAAGTACACGCCCCTAATCTCAGAAGTGCCAAGTTGCTGCCAGATCCCACTGAGGTGAATAGCACTGAATGTCTGGTGCCTCTGAAAGCCAGGTGATAAATTTCAGAGTTCTGCAAACCCTGGGCCAAGGGTTTTGCTAATCAATAGTCATTGTTCACATATAATGACCTGTCTAAGAGCAGCTGGTCTGGATGATAGATGCTTGTCTGATCCTGAAACATGTTTACTGGATTGGATTCAGCAAATCAAAACCAACTAATTAGTTCTATTAATACTTATTTGAACTAGATTTAGGGGTTTGGGCAGGATTGCTTTTCACTTGCTTTTCTATTTTTTCATTCTGGCAGTGCAGGTCATAAAGTTCATTATTGGCTGAGAAGCACCCAAATTCTGGTCCAGCTTTTGTTAACCAGTGCCTGAGCAAAGCAGACCCTCAAGGAGAGAGAGGGAAATCAACTCTGCACTCCAGGAAAAGGGGATTTCTCTGAAAAGTGATCCCACTGAGATACCTTGGCAGCTACCCTATGCGCTATCTCTGTGTCCAAAATTATCAAGAGTTCAGCAGATTTGAGTGTTCTTGAACTGGAGGAGATGGTATCTCCTTTTATGTTTTGTATAATAAAGATAATACTTTTGTTTTTCCACAAGTAACAATTATTATTACTTGTATTGATAAGAATCATAAAATAAGCTCAGCTTGAAAATATGGCTGGCTTTTAAACATGATCAGTTAAATACATTTTTGCCAGTGGCAAAGCTGTCTTTAAAACATTTGGGCTGTAGCATGTAAGTAAAATCAGCCTTTCTATGTAACTAATTCCTCTTTTCTAGAAGTTGGGAGTCCGTTACAGGTGGTTTTCCAAGGTACCCTTGGATAATAGATTTTTTTATCACAGAAGGGGTGCAGCAGAGAAAAGGAGACTGCAAACTGGCTGTACTCCAGCACCAGAATGAAACAGCACCATGTTGCTATTTTAGCTTTTTCTTGGTTGCTATATGGAAATTTGATTGTGTTATTTTACTTCAGCATGCAATCCTGCCTATTCTCCCCAAACTCCAACATGGGAGACATAAAGAGGTGAGAGATTTATTTCAGGACTCAGTTTTGAACATGATGTATTTGGCAAATGAGTATATTCTTGGCCAGAAAGCAGCAATCACGTCAGCAGGTAAGATTCATCTCACTGTCAGATGATGGAGAGAAGGTGTTTGATGTTTTGTAACGCAGGGACAAGTGGCTCCAGCATTCAGAGTGACAGAAGAAGGCATAAAGTTGTCAAGTTATCTTCCTTACTGCTCTGGCTGTGGTCAGCAAGAAGCCGCCTGTCCAGAAGCGAGGATTTGAAAGATTACATGCAGGGCTGCAAACTGATGATGCCTGAACCTGAGCTCTTCTAGCTGAAGTAGCTACTTTGTACTAGCAAAGATACATTTCTTGAAAAGACACTGCTGTATTTACTTTCCTTAGCTGGGAAACCATGTCAAATGAGCCATGGAGTGCCTTGCATTAGGTTAAGCAGTAAAACATTTTTCTCCTCAAGTATTATCATAGAATCATAGAATGGCTTGGGTTGGAAGGGACCTTAAAGATCATCTAATTCCAACCTGGTTGCTCGAAGCCCCATCCCACCTAGCCCTGAACACTCCCAAGGATGGGTCATCCACATTATGTTAATTAAAGCAGTGTTTTCTAGGTATGTTTAAAATGTAAAACCAGGTTGGGCTTGTTTGTTTGTGTTATTACTACAGATATGTGTTTCCCTTCAGGCCAGATGCTGGAAGCAAGGACAGCACTCCCTCACCTGGAAACTGCGGTACAAGAGCAGCACTGAAGCCACAAAGCCCCAGTGTGAGCGGGCTTTGCCTGAAGCAGTGGCTCACCCCTCCCTTGGGAGGAGGGTGGTAATCGGCCCCTGTCTGCCACAGGGAACACTTTCCATGCTTCTCCTTCTCTGCCATCAGCAGTCAGTCTGTGCATTTTCCGGTCCTGGCGTCTGTGAGCGCTTCCCCTAAAGGCCCTAGGGGCATCTGCGAGCCTTGGGTACCCGGGCCCACAAAGAGACAAACTCCGGTGGCTTTGCTCATTTCGACTGGTTTCAGGCTGTCTTTAGTCCCAAAGAGATGCAAGGATAATCAGACCACAAAGTCAGGTTTTTTTCTATTTTTTTTAGGCAGCTTTTCAAACTAACATTTGAAGAAAAAGCAACAAGAAATGCAATTTTAAGGGTAGAAATCTGACGTTTTTTCTGATTGCTTATCTGAACCAGAAGACTGTGACAGGAACAGCCTCGGGCACGTTAGACCAAGAGGGCTCGGGAGCAGGAATGGGACTGAGTGACAGATTCCAGGAGAGAGGGACTCCCTCTCCCCTGTTGCCTCGGGTAAACCTGGAATTACTCCTTCTGCTGGCTAAAGAACAGCCTTTCTGGAGCCAATAGCATTTGTCATTACCAGGAAGGGATGCTGACACTCCTTTTTTCTTAAGGCCGGCATCATTCACGTATGTGCGGTCGGGCTATCAGACCGAGCAGGCAGGCTAGCTTACAGAAGTGGAATCAGCACATTTGACTCAATAGCATTTTTTATCATTAAATAAATAAGCCTGCTAAAAATTCCCACTTCAGCCATCAGCAAAATATTTTACCTACTAACAAACAACCACATCCCACTGCTGTGCAGCATTCAGAAAGCATTAAGTCGGGCTATTAGAATTCATTAAATTGACTCAAAAAGCACAATGGGCATATTATCACGCAGGCACACGCACTCACACACGCACATTGTTCTCCGTCCAGGGAACGCTCCCTGTCACCTTTCTCAGCAGTCACGCACGCCAGGAGCTTCTTTGATTTTAATGAACTCAAGATTTTCCCGTAAGCACCCGTCTCCAGGGCTCTGAGGAAACAAACCCTCAGGAACGCGGCTCATTTGGCTGCGTTGTCACAACTTGTATCGCCTATTTCAGTCTCCTACAGCACGCGCTTAACAGCGGTGGAGAGCCTCGCCTCTGTGTCGTGCACAGATCAAAAGAAGTTCAAAAGCCTTCCACAAGTTTCGAGGCTTAGTCCTGCTGGTAATGACATCAGTGATGAAATTGCAATTGTGTTAGATGCGAGCAACAGCAGGCACCTTGGGTCTCATCCTGGGAACTGCTGCAGCCCTCAGTAAATCCAAGGAGAATAGTTCAGCAAAAGCACATCTTATTTATTATCAATATATTTACCAGGTAGTCCAATTAAACCTGACAGCCTGTTTATAGAGGCTTTCTGCCCAGCAGCAGCTGTACAGGTATCAGGCAACTTGCTGTAACACAGCAGCAAACTGAGAAAAGATGCTGGTGCTGGTCTCTTCATCATTTGAGCTGTTCATTGTTCACAAACATTGATATGAGTCAAATAAAGGTCATAGCACATCTATATCTAGCTTTAGGAGAAAGAACACCAAAGCCTTTTAATGCTGACAGTGCTTCCCAAAATTTATTGTGACCTTCAAGAACCTGAAAATATTCTGCACCATTATCATCTCAGGGTCAGCACACATTCATTATTCATTAGAAAAAGAAACTGCTGGGGTGACAGAAATCTGGTGGGTATAGATTAGCTGCTGAGATTTTTGATTTCCCAAATCATCTAACAGGAAAGCAGCCAGAGGAGAGGAGAGGAGGGAGCAGAGAGATTTGGCAATTATCTTGTCTGAGTTAGTTACGCCTCAGCTTGCAGTACACGTGTGGCCATGGGTACTTCAATAACCAGATAGCTCCCATTTGATCTATTCCCTCCTCCCCAGCAGCTTGTCTTTGAGATCACGACCTGATCAGACAAGCTCCTCTGTCTCATCTCCTTGGATCATTCATTACTTCACTTAAACCTTAAATCCTGATGCCTCCTTGACACCAGAAAGTCTCCTGATGGGGTTTGTACCTGGCAAGGTGCTGAGTGACTCTGGCACAGTGCTCAGCAAATGGAGAAACAAGGTTCCCCATGAAGAGGGTACTCCACACCTCACAGAGGGGTGACCCAAAGGGTGACAGGTTCACACTGTGCCTCTCCAATCTGGATTTGTGGGGGTTTTCTTGTGTCTTCACCCAGCAAACAGTACTATGTTCCTCTTTCCATCCCTTTCCTTTCTGTCATTTCCCCAGCATGTTTCATGTCTAGCCATTTGATTTTAAAGGCAGTAACTCACCAGTGTCTCCTTAGGAAGACTTGGATCTTGCCTCCTTCGTTATTTCACCAAGTCTGGGGCTCCTGGCAATGAATGTTAATTATACCAAAGCAGTGGTTCATATTAACCTACAATGTCCCTAACTGCTTGACTGGGAGGTGGGGCTGGTTTTACTGTACATTTAGAAAACATTAGCTTATGCTAAGAGTTTTTAAATCAAGCAGATCCTGATGTGAGACAAATATAGAAGGTTCTAGGCTGAACCAGAGTGATCAGGGATTGTGCTGCTTGTGGAATGGCACAAAAACACATCTGGAATGTCCTGTTCAGTATAATTTTTTTGCAATTTTTATTTTATTACTCTGAGTTCTTTTTAGTTTGGGCCTTTGTACTGGATAATTATTTAAATGCATCTCTCACTGGAGCTTTTTGATTGCAAGCCAAATAAACCCTATCTGCTTATTTGTTTATACAAATCACATTATGGATAATAAACATAACAAGGGTATAAACAGTTAAATCACATTGCTGGAAAGGTACACTGAGACAGATACAGAAAAGAGAGGCGTGAGAAGAGTGTAGCAGCATATTTTAAGAGAGGTAGCATGTAGCTAGGAAATTAATGAACTCCAATTATATTCCATTTGCTTTACTTTCTGTGCTGTATATTTTCTTGTTTAGGTCATTGCATGGTTCATTCTGCACCACTGTTTTTTAATTATTTGAGTGCCTCTTCAAAACACTTCTGCAGTATATTTGCTTTCTGGAATAATTACTTAGCTATCTGTTAGTGTTCATGAATTCTGATGTTACTTTGTCTTGGAACCAGTAAAACACAAAAAGAATTTACATTGCTGGAACAAGCAGGTTAAGGAAAAACACCCTAACCTTTTGATGTATTTTACTTCAGTGTGGAAATGAGTTCTTGAATATAAAACTAAATTTAACTCATGAAAACTGCAGAATGAAGTCTCATTAGAACTGAGTTCATTGTAAGCATAGTTTTAAGAGCATTCTCCTTTCCCAGACTCACTTTCAAGAAGTCTCTGGATAAAATTTATACAGCTCAGCCCTGTAATCAATCCCTCAGTAGGAACCAGGAACTTCAGGTGAAAGCCTTAAAATGTCAAATGGAGCCTGATTTCAGTGTCCTGGAGGGAGCCAGTGAAGGATGGACCTCGCCAGGTCTCAAACACGCAGTGGCCTCTCCTGCCTTCCCAAAGGAAAGCCTGAACTTCCTACTGCTGTCTGACCCAATCCCCACCCAGGTGGGGCCACGGGTGGCAGGTGACAGCACTGTCACTGCTTCCCATGGCAGCAGCATGGTCCTGCTGGGTCAAATGGGCCCTGGTAAAAGTGAAATGAGCCATCCTCTGCAACACCATCTGCTTGCAGCTGGATTTTCAAATATGCTCAGGAAAGGCCAGTAAGCAAAAGTAAATGCCTAACTGGATGATGCCTAACAAATAAATGAGCTGCTTGCACAGATTTTAATATAAGGGACTGATGAATCAGGTATCTGAAGTCTTGATTGTGTGGTGCAGCCTGGGACTTTCCAAATGGGGAACTCCAGGCAGAGCAGCTGTCCCCAGCCAGCAGCACACCCTGCACAGGGCTGACACACACACAGAGCTTGTCCACCAGGACACCAGGCTGCTGGATCCCAAATGATGGTTTGAGCACCACCTCCTGTATCCTGCTTATGCGGAGGTGTCTCCAGCACAAAGCCAAGCTCTGTGCCCAAGGCTGAACAGATGGATTTGGGCTGTAAAGTGCTGGGATGAGGCAAGGCAGAGCTGTTGGGTGAAGCCAGCAGTGAGCAACCCCATCCTGCAGTGCCAGTACTGGTCAGGATCCCTTGGCTACCCAGAATGGTCACTGCTGTCACTGCTACACCAGTACCCACTGATGAGAGTCCAGCCATTGGGAGAGGCAGCTCCTGGAAGAGGACACCAAGAGGACCTGCCCTTGGAAAAATGGAATTTAATGGAATTTTGGCTCAAAAGTGCAGATCAAACTTACCGGAACCAATGACCAGCTTTTTCTAGTGGTGCTTTGAAGACTTCTGAATTCAAATGAACAAGCAAAGCAGCCAATGAACATTCTGGACATAGTTTTGACTTTACCCACACTATTTTTTATCCCAGCATATTCCTAACTCAAATTATATTAAAGCTGTTTAGTGTTACGTTCATTATAGCATCTTTCATTAGAATTTCTCTCTTGGGTATGAAGAGATAATCCACATGAATATTTTTTCCCATTATGAGCCACATTATTAAGTCCATTATTGTATTTTAATTGATGTTATTATAGCACATTAAGTACTTTGACATGGGTTAGAGATAGTTTGTTAATAACACTATTACTAAAATACTAAAAGCTCTGTTTCTATTCTGGTTGATGTCGAAGCTTTCAAAATTGTACTCATTCTGTCACGTAACTTAGGAACACAAATCTGGCATTACCCTACTGTCTTTTATAGTGCTTCTAACTTCCCTAATAATCTGCTCTTTCAACAATGCCCCTATATATCACTGAACCAGTGGTGACACAGAGCAATATACCACATCTGGTTACAGTCATTGGCCGTGTCAAAGAGTTTCATCCTATCTAAAAAGTCTGAATGACTTCAGCTTTGCTATTTACATGAATAATGGTAGAATAACTGTCAGGATATTTTTAGAATTTACTCTTGGCAAATTTTGGGGCTTACTTGCAGTCTGTTGTGTTTTTTCCAGTATTTGTTTCAGATGCCATTGTGTCTCTTACATCCTCAGCATAACTGCAAACACTTTTATCATCACCATATCCTTTCCAGCAACACCCTGCATGATTTAACAGACTGAATTTGTCAGCTACGCTATCTCTGTTTCTATTCATCATGGACAAATTTGCAGTTTTCTGTGTCAGGTTCTAGGTTTAACAGAATTAAATAGCAAAAAGCACAGGCATCTTCCTTAAAAAAAAAAAACAAAAAACAAAAACCAAAGCCACAACCAAAAAAACCTCCCACAAAAAAACAACTAAGGAAGCTGATTTACAGTGAAACACAGTAATGGGGAGCTTCTGATTAACATGTGGACAAAGCTTTCTTTCAGGATAAGACCTTACTTCAAAAGACTATGAAGAAACATCTAGTAAGAGTTTCCACTGGTATAAAGCAAAAAAAAGGTAACCAGAGATTATATCTTTAGTATTTGACACCATAAAGACATTGCTGGGCATTGCACTTGTGCAGGTAGGCTTTTAAAACATGACAGTGGCCTCTGGGACAATTTTGGCCCTGGCTAACTCGTACTCTCCATACTCTATATCCTCATGACACATCTTGCATGTGACTACCCTGTTTGGGAGGCCGAGAAAGTCCAACAGTGTGGATGTAGATTGTTCTGGCAAAGAACTTTGGTTCTCAACACACTAAATTTACTCACAGAGATGTAGCCAGCTAGTCCTGTTGAAATGATGGTTGTTTTTGCCCATGACTCTGTTAATGTTTTCTGCAGAAGCTCAGAGACAGCCTATTTTCCAGCCAGAATGTGGAAAGGCCATTCCCATCAGCTTCAGTGAGAGATGAATCAGGTCTCAGAGGCAGAAAGCTATGGACAAGTAAAGCAATGATGAAAACCACTTTTTTTTCTCTATGAGACTACCAATCCAAGAGTTCTATTCATGAAACTAACACAGATCACATAAACTTCTGAAAGTTTGGAGATAGCTTGGATTGGATGGAATTAGATTACACCCCTCACCAAAAAGCTGCAAACCACAGTGATACAGCTGGTTCCCACCTCTGGAGTCACAGTCAAGCCAAATGCAGCCCTTGCACCCAGGGACTGTTTTGTGACCACTGGTGGGGTAGGGTGGACTCTGGGACTGCCCTTGCCTTGGGAAAAAGCAAACCAGAGGTGAAGGTTCATTTCATCATGTTTTCCTGGGGTTCTGCTAAAAGCTTAACCCTTTCCCAGGCAAGAGGGAAGTCTAATTCACACCATGCTGGGAGCTTTCCTTCACTTCTGAAGGCACATAGTGCATTGTCACAGCTCTTTGCCACATGGCAAGCTTGATATGCAGTGACCATAGTGCATGTAAGCCCTTAACTATGTGAAATAGATTCATTAAACTTGGCATTTATAGATATCAACAGCTACTTGGTTGCAAAATTGCACAATTTTATGAACTCTCTGTCACACTTTTTCTAGACATAGGTATTTAATCTAAATCTGTAAGGAAAACATTACTCTCCCAGGCTTTTATCTTTTTCAGGTGAGTTTCTCCTGTTTTCCTATGTGGATTTTTTTCCTTTTTCTCAGATTATTTACTCCTCCCAGGGAAGACTGAAGGGTATGAGGGCAGCAGCCACTGTGACTGCCAGTGTTGTCTGGGTTGGTTTGATTGCTTGGTTGTTTTTTTAACAAAAATAAAACTGATTGAAAACTCTCAAAAATCTTTTCTTGGCAATATGGTGTACAGTAATTTACAGCCTAAAACTGCATTGGTGTGACCCACAGGCATTTATAGCAAGCAAGAAGCAGTCTTTCCTTCTTTACCCAGGTTTCATATTTTTATGTGTAGAGGACAACTCCTTTTGACTTCTGGATAAACTCTGCATTTTGTATTCAGGTATTTTGCTAATCCAGCTGTTTTCACTTCCCTGCAGAGAATTTTTTTTCTTTGGATCATCATGATGACCTTCCCAACACCTTCAGAGCTCTCTTTTCCTCTACTGCAGCACTGGACTCCAAAAGCTTCTCAGTTTTAATTCTTGTTCTGCTAGAGGGGTCTTCTTTACTATCAGGAGGTCAGTTAATACTCCAATGCTCCATTTCCCCACAAACATCAAGGGATATTGTGGTAATAATTGGAAGTTCTTGACAAAGCTCTCATTAGCAGCAGCTTCATTAAAATGTTATTTAAGAAAAAAAGACTCTGCAGCTGATATTAGCAAAAAGTATTTTATGCAGAGGAGACAACAATTCTGAAAGAAAAAGGTCCAAACATGCTAGGTGCAATTTCCACTCTCCTTTAGACATAAAAGTCTGTTCTCTCTGTTTCAGTGCTCTGCTGACTTCCAGAAACCTTTTGTGTGGCCCCGGAAAACACCCGCTACATTGGTGTGACAAAGTCATCGGGTTATGCTTTTTTTTGGTGAAAGATATTTACATATATAAAATCCCCAGTCCGTGCTGCAATATGCATCCCTCCTCTGCTCCTTTCCTTTACCCACAGAGGGTGAGGAACTATCACACACCCCCTCTAGGAGCTGTGGGACAGCCGCTGTGCGGGAGAGGCGCGTGTGGAACACAGGGATCTCGAGCAGCAGCCCAACATCAAACTCTCAATGGACCTAACACAGGACACAGGAGCTGGAGGGACAGATTGCTAATGTCCCCAACAGCCTGCCCTGACTGCAAAACACATTCAGCAGTTGCAGAAAGCTGAAAGGAACTGAGGAAGTGAGGAAGGAATTGAAATCAGAACTGTGCTTTTTCTAGTCTTTTCTGTCTACTTGAGTAGTGCTATGTATAACAATAGTACATAGCAAGTCCCTGAGCAGAAATTAAAATGGCTGATGGAATCCTTGTCACGTATATGAAGATCTTTAATACCCAAATTAATAGCTGGGAAGCATATCTTGGTAGACAGATACTTAAAAGCTGTCTCTCCCCAAAGAGGCATCCTGCCTCCTCTATGAGCTAATCCATTCCTGCTAATGGATTTGGCAAATGAGCCTTTGTTTGCACCCCAAAAGGGCACTTTCATGGTCCTTCCAAAGACCCTGAAACTTGGTGCAACTTGCACATACTCACTCGTATTTCAAGTTTTTGGGACTAAGATCCCCACATCAGACACACGGTGTGAAAAGAGGCTGGCTTAAGGCAAGGCCATGGGCCAAGGAAAATGTGAAAAACAAACTGCTGCTTGTATTGCTGTTGTTTTTGTGTTTCCTAAGGGTCACACCTTTTTTTTTTTTAATTTGTTAATAATGCTCCTGTGCCAGATTGTGGAACTCTGGCACATTCATACATCTAATGTGATTTGGGGGGTTCCATTTCAGCATGCCTGAAGATGCAATGCAAGATCCTCTCACTTTCACCATTCAAGGACTGCAATATTGGTGTATGACCTCATCAACTTCAGGTTCATCATCCTCTTGAGAAAAGCAAAGGGCAATTCTATCAAGAAACAAGAGGGTCACTGTGTGGAGCAGCTGGGGCTGACTGCACCCTGAGCAGTCAGAGAAGGCTTTTAGGAGATGGCTGGGAGCTGGACACGAGAAGGCTCCAGAGAGACCTCATAGCAGCCTTCCAGTACTTGAAAGGGCTTACAAAAAGATGGAGAGGAACTTTTTACATGGGTATAGTGATAGGATGAGGGGGAATGATTTTAAACTAAAGGAGGAGAGATTTATTTTAGATGTTAGGAAGAAATTCTTTACTCATAAGGTAAAGGCTGGAACTTTTAATATTGACCAGAAAAGTCATGGATGCCCATCCCTGGAAGTGTTTAAGGCCAGGCTGGATGGGGCTCTGAGCAACCTGGTCAGTGGAAGGTGCCCCTGACCATGGCAGGCAGTTTGGAACTGGGCAATCTTTCAGGTCCCTTCCAACTCAAACCATCTGATGACTCTCTTTGATTTCCTTTTCTCTCTCCCACCCACTTATTTATTATTCTCCCTCTTTCTGTGTTAGTGGGTCAGATAGCCCTTCCAGCAGGGTCAAGCTGGTTTAAAGTGTCATTGAGTGAAGGAGGACAAGGAGCTGCAGTTGCACCAAAGGCAGCCCCACAACTGCCCCCTTTTCACACCCAGTACAGCAATCTTTTAATTGAAAAAGGGGACCTGAATGGATCTGGTAACCTGCACAGAGCCTGCTTTTAAAAGTTAATGAGTACTGATTCAAGACCTCCAGATATTTTCTCCTTCCCTGGGTTTTGACTGCAGCAGCTCCGTGCTCCTCAGGAGCTGCTTGGGTTTTACCACCTCGGACTTTTAGGTATGATGCCCTGACTGGAGTCAGTGTAGCAGCCAAGTAACAAAGGGCACAAATATTATTTTCAGGCTTTGCAATCAGTTACTAGATTTTGCTTCTGCTAGCCAGTCAACAGGGGTATTGTTTTGAGCATTTTAAAGTGCCAACCATACCCCTTGCTGAGCAGCTTCTTCTTCTTCTTCAGCCCTGGACATGCATTGGGGCATCTAGAGAAAATCTCTGCTCTTTCTGCACAGCAGAAGAATATATTGGACTGTGAGGTGGTAGAATTTGATGAATGCAAAAAGACAAAAGTGCCTTAGATATAATATTTTAATGTGTTTTAAGGTAGTTTTAACCTGACAGTGTACACAGAAGCAACAGGAATAAACTAACATTTCTGATTTCTGTGCTGGTCAGTTTTTGTGTGCATCAGGAGACAAGCTTCCCAGGCACCTGATCATCTGATCGGGATGGGTCTTTACTAACCCTCCTGTTTATAAAGGGATCCTCCTTTCTTGACTTTCTGCTCTCTTCCCATGCAGAAATTCATTTAGAAGGCAAAATGGCCAGAATGTCCTATTACTGTAACTGAATATGGACCTTCTTCAGGCCACTTCCATCAAAAGTTTCTTAAAATCCTCTTGTTCAGAGGAACCAATTTCTGAGGTCATGTTGCCCTGACTTGTTTTGCTGTCCTGACCCAGCTAAAGGGAGGATAAAATTAATTCCAGTGTATTTATGGCACTGGTAACAAATCCCACAGAACAACAACTAAAAATTTCTGATAAATACACATGCCATTCTAGCTTCTTGCTATATTCAAATATGTAATGACAGCTGAAAGATATTCTGACTGCAACTGTGCTGAGCCTCTTGGCAGCTGGGGGTGGGAAGCACCAACAAGAATCAGCACCTGAGCACATGGACCAGGACAGACTCAGCTCCGATCTCGTGCCACTCCAACAGAGCAGTAAAAGACAGAAGCTCTAATCAGCTGGATTGGTGTGTCTAGGCAGTCTTTTGAGAGATGCCAGAGGCTGATGGTGAGGTCAGACATCACCAATATCTGCACAGATGCCTGCAATTTCTGACAATGCAGGCTCTGAAGGCATTGCTTTGGGGCATCATCATGAATGAATCTTGTGGTTAAGCAGGAAAATATAACAAGATGTTTAAGAGCCTCTTTTCCTGCAGATATGCAGCAGCCTGCTTCAGAGTAATCACTTCTCAAAATCAACTGGTGATAGGAATTATTACATTTAGCTCTTTCTTTGTTTAAACCTCATCCTGGGAAAGAGTAAGAGGATTTGGATAAAAACCTAAGCCTAATTAATCTCTTAGGTTTTATGTTTCCTTAATTTGACTTTATTTTTAGTGTATTTTACAAATGAGATTCTTTTATCTAGAAAGCTGAGCTTACATTATTTTGCTATCCCAGTTTGCATGAATTGCCAAGGCTGGATGAGAAAGTCCACAGGTCTGTAATGTCATTCAGTTGGAGCAGGTTTTACAGTACTTACCCTGAGGCACATACTACTCATGGCATTTTACTACTCTGAAGTATCACACTTGGAATTGCCCAAAAGAGAGCACTTTTGACTTTACAAAGGGGCTCTATAACTATTCTCTCTGCCTTGGCTGTTTGCTGATTGGGTTCTTCTCTTTCACATATGGTGAAGTCATTGTTTAGCAGTTGAAGTAACTCACTATACACCACGTTTGGATGTAATATTCACTAAATCCTGAGGTGAACAAATTCCCAGGTAAGGAATAGAACATTTCTTAAACCCCTACATACACAGGGGTACTGATACTTTTCCAAATATCTAAAACCAAGCCAGGATGTAACAGGAGGGCACCAAAATCATGGCAAAATGATTAAAATACAGCAGCAAGAGCATGTGGCCCTGCCAGCATCTGTGTGCTTGTGACTGGTAATGCCAATGGACATGTGGCTGCCTCACCTCCAGCAGGTTCATTAGTACATGAACATTCACATGTCTCATAAAATTTTATCCTATTTAGTACAAATTGTCCTTCTGTTCCCTGGTACTCTCGTGTGCACGGAGGCATCACCGCAGATGATGGCAAGAGGCAGGTCCAGAGCCTGGGCCAGCCATTTCTCTGCTGCTGGTGAGCAATGGGCAGGAAAAATTGTAATATACTGAAGGAATACCAACAGGTACATGAACCATCAAGCTTTCTAATAGCAAGAAGCCACTTGTTCTTCAGTTCATTTTCTAGTTGCTTACAGCAAACACAGCATCACATGCATTGATTTCTCCTCTGCTGCTATTTGCAGCAATGGAAGCCTTCAGGTGCTCTGCACCACCTTGCCCTCATCTTGATTAAGGGTTTGCTCTCTCCATAGAGGGCCCAGCACTATTCAACACAAGTTGTCTCAGACTTTAATTAATTTAATTGAATATATTTTATTTTATTTCACTGCCTCTTGTGATTCTTCAATCAAAACACAGCTTTCCCGCTTTCTGAGGTGATGCATACCTTCAAAACTAGCATTTAGGAAAAAACTCACAACACTTTCAAATGGTTGCAGTGTGTTTTGCTGAAAATCACTGAGAGATGTTTCAGTCCCTCTAAACTGGCCTGCTGCTGCACCAGTTCTGCAGACATTACGTATCTGTGCATACCCTGTCACAACAACACCAGCCATCAGCTGACACTGTAAGTAAGCAGTAAGAAGTTTGAAAAGCTGCTGGTTTTTCTCTCAGCTTCAAAGAGAACTCAGATGAGCAGAAGCCAAGCAGTAAATCTCAAAAAGGGCTTTGTCTAAAGCATCAGAGTAACCCCCATGCTAACAATGAATACCTGATGGAGGCAGTTAATTCCCAGATGAGCCCAAATCAATAAGTCAAGGATGAGACTTGTGAGCATCAACAGTCTCCTTCCCCCAGTGGCTGCAGCAAAGGAGGGGGCAGGAGAAGGGTTCTGAGAAGGGCTGATTTGGAAAATGCTTCCTAAATTTCATCCTTATCTATGCCTCTTGCTGCAGCAGGAACACTCACGGCACCAACCAGCTGAAACAGAAAGCACAGAGAAAACAGAATCTTTCCCAAAGCAATAGGTCTGCATCCTCCCTCACCAGCCTGTGGCTATAGAAATTGTGGGAAGTGTGACAATGTTTTTTCAGAAATGTTTTTCCAGAAATGTTTTTCTACAGAGCCAGCACTGAAAAAAACCATGTATGATACTCAGCTTTCCATAAAACCTCCACTGATTTCCATGGCCCAGATTCCACAAAGTGCCTATGTATGCCCTTAATTTTGGCTATCCTGTACCCTGGTAAAACAAACAGGGAGAGAATATTTCTGCCCCACAGAAATCAAGCATTTCCTAACCTTGCTGTGCAGATGGCTGTGTTTGTGGGCAGTTTGACTGGCCAGTCTGAACACAAGGAAAGCACAGATCATTTTCAGCTGGAGCCAGCAGCTGAACAACACAGGCATAGATGATGGGGTGCTGAATAATGTATGCTGAAAGAAGAATGGAAGTGAACTATTGGATGCCCAGCGCTTATTTAAATTCAAAAAAATCTTATTAAAAAGCAGGCAAAGAATGTAGAAAAGATATAGAGAAAATATGAGTCCACATTTTTATGCCCACATAAATGGCAACACTTCTTAAGCTATTTATACTGATGTTTAAGACTAAAACTCCTTGACATTACTTCAAACAAGCAGGCAGGCTAATCAAACTGACAACAGGAGCTACAGCAGCAGTTTGCTAGGAAAAACCACACTCATTATAGGTCTTTTACAAACACAATCCAGTTATGTGAACTTAATACAGGGAGAAAACCTTTAGAAAGAAACCATTTTAATCTGAAAAGCCACTGTGTCATGAGTCCCACTTTTAAATGACTGTAAGTGCCCTTCTCTCAAGATTTATAATTTTCAAGGATTTTTAGTACTATTAGATTTGTTCTTCATCCAGACAAGTGATCCCCTTCATAAGAGGGTACAAGCAGAAATCAGGCAAAGATCTTGCAGGTTTAAAAGGACACAGTTTTGATAAGGTTCAGCACAATTTCAATTGACTCTGCTTTTCTGAAAAGGGCCCTGTATGTGAGCACTGTGAGCAGAAGGAGAGGCTCAGCACCAGGCATTTAAATGTTGCCTGACACTGACTCACCTGACTCACACACACCAATCTGAGCATTGCTTTGCTGGCTACCCTTCTGCAGCTATGTGATGACACACTAATGGGAGGAGGTATAATATCAAAATATGTGAGCTGCACATCGAATCTGGATGCTTAAAGCACCAAAACAATGGTCTCCTTTTCAAGCAGAGACACCAAAGTCCTGGTGAACCACTGAAGGATTGGAGGAGATAAGAGCGTGGCAGAGCTTCCATCCTTTTCCACAAGGCAGCTCTTCAGTTGGGCTACTCAGATGCTTTGAGATTAGGAAAAAAACTTGTGGAAAGAGAATTGAGGGGAGGGCTGCAGTCACTTAGATTTAATCTGACTTTTGGTATGCAACACTAGAATGTTAAGATAATAGACTTTGCTTTTTTTTTTTTTCTAAAATTCAGGGACGTTGCCCTGGTTTCATATTTCTTCTTCTTCAGGCAGGCTCTCCACTGTAAATTGACTTGACTCTGTGAACTGAAAGGCTGGAATTTCTTTCTTTCCCTAAGTGAGTGCATGTCTCACCAGCTGCAAAACCCTGGCAGCCCCCTGAGGGCACGGCAGCCCTCCCAGCAGTGCAAGGAGTGCAGCTCTGAACTCACAGGTGACTGCTGTGACACACACAGCTGTCCAAGCACCTGAACTGTTGACATTGATGGGGAAACCTGTGACTAAAAATGCTTGGCAATTACAAATTCTGTGAATTTAGGCCCTGTTTACTCAACTTGTCCTTAAATCAAGTTTCAGACAGGAAAAATGTGCCAAATATGGTTACTTTTGTCATTTAACACATTGTGACTTAAGAACATTGAAAAATCCCCAAGGCATATGTCAGGCCAATTAGGTGCTTTCAATAGTTGAATACATCAGAATAATAAATTCAGTTACAACCTCTGTGTGTGTTTTGGAAATGGGATGACATGAGGCCATACTGATGTTTCTTTTATCTGAAGATATACACTTAATGTGAGAAAAAAAACAGCAAATTCCAGATATATCCATTTCTTGCACAGGCTTGAAGAAACTGGAAGTCTCTTTGAGAGATTAACTGGTTTGTGATAAATTCTTGTCCAAAACTCTAAGGTAGAAAAGACAGATATGTTGTGAATTATAACATATCCTCTTTTTTAATTTGAATTAACCTATGTTCCCTTACTTTTTTAGCTTCTACTTTTTTTTTTCTTTCACTGAAAAACCATAGGAAAATCAAAAGACCAGTCTTTAATGAAACTTGTGATGATTTGTTATTTATACTATATAAATATATTAATGTTTGTTGAAATTGCTTTCTCTGCAGATAAATGAGTCCCAACAACTGTATTCTTGGCTCAGAACAGAACACAAACTCTTTACACATGTATACACAGTGAATAGATGAAAATTTTCCTACTTTGTTTCCCAATATTTGACAGTTCGGAAGGCATGAATAAAAAACTTTGGGCTAAGTAAATAAAAAACATGGACTAAGTAAACAAAGTGTAAGGGAAATCTTGACTCCCTTACAGTTGTGTTATAACCCCCCCGACAGACCTGACCACTCTTTGTCATAACCTTATATTTAATTATATGCCAAATAATTACTTTGCACTAAGCATTGCATAAACTTCTTATTAATCAATTTAGTGTATTAGAAGCAATTCCTGTTGAATCCCTATTTATCAAAGTTACCATAAATAAAAAGCAGGACACTTAAAAACCCTGGCTGAAGCCAAGGAAGCCTGGAGGCAGTGCTGCTCTGCAGCTGCCCGTGCAGCCTGCTGGTTTATGCCAGCTCTGAGGTGTCCCCTGGTGGTTATAACAATAGCAGGACCAGCCACTAAGTGGCCAAATCTTTCCTGAGAGATCAGATCAAATGCCCCAAAATGCAGAAATGGATCAGTTTGGATGTAGGTAAAACATTAGAGATTTTAATTAAACAACAACAACAACAAAAGTGAAAAAGATTTTATATGATGAATTTTTTTTTCTTTCTTTGTTGCATGGGGAGTTGCACACCCCTGTGGGTTTTCTGTGACATCTAGCACATCCCTTGCTATGTCAGTGTGATAACCTCTTCTTTTTCTGAGCCACATTACACCTGCTTTGGTTCTATTTTGCTTCAGTGTAGGAAGTACTGGCAAATACTATGTGCCCTGCAATGTTTAGGTGTTTGCACTGTAATACAAACCCCATTCACATTACTCAATGAGCAGCCCCTGGAATAGTTTGCAAAGGTCACGGTGCTCCCTTCTGAATCTGCATTCGCCAAAATATTTCCTTGCAGAAGCTAAACTTGATGATCTTGCCTTTTGGCACATCCTGTGCAAATCTGTGCTTATTCAAACACACACTTTTTACTGCACTATTGATGCTCAAAACAGTAAGAACAAACATAATATAACCTGTAGGTTATATTATACAGCAGAGGAATTGCAGGTCAGAGATGTGAAGCCCAGTCTCACTAATACTTATCACAGAGAAAGTCTCTGTAGGGTAAACATTTTCTGGGTTAAAAGCAGAGATGGAATATGAACAGAAAGACAGAATAAATCAGCATCTTAGGAATACTTGACAAGGTGACCCTTGTTTGTTTATTCTGTCGATACTTGGTTCCTCACCTCTAACTGCAAATATGTATCTGAGGCTTGAGGGGATAGCAGTGCACAAAGTTTTGATTTGAGCTCACATGGTATGGCATGCCAAGAGAAATACAGCACTCAGGTCATCCATCTCAAATTAGTGCCAATAAAACTTTTATGTACTTTCTCTGAGGCTTATATGGTGCTCTCATGTCAGTGCTAGTGGAGAACCATGTACCATCAAGTGCCTACATCACACTGCCACGATTCTGTCTCTGTTTCAGATGTTTTGGGTACTACTGCCCTGGAGGCCACAAAAAGGATGCACCAAATCAAAATGCATGGAGCTATGACTGTTTTGAAGTGATTATTGAAGCAAAATTTTTTTCCACTCTGCTTAAAAATCAAATATTTTTATTTGTCCCAGGCCACATTGTCCTAATCATGCAAAACACCAAAGAGGGTCTCCAATAAAGGAAATTCCAGTGGTGGAAAGCAAGATATGCAGTGGTGCTTTACTGCATTGTTGTCAGTGGCACTGACATTGAGGTGCAACCTTACCTCAGCCCACCTGCAAACCCACAGCAGCAGTTCTGCCCTGCTGCTGTTCAGAGATGCCTGGGGAGGCCACAGGCAGCAGGGTCCCTCTGACTCTGGATGTTCAGGGTATAATCCTAACAACCCTTTACTAGTCTTAAAGGGATGGAAACTGGGGGTTTTAGGCATGAGAACATACTGACTTTAACAGCTACACAGACATTTTTCGAATTAGAAATAAAAGTTATATATTACATAAAGAAACTGAAAATATCTCCAGTAGTTGTACTTGAAACTTTGTGCATTTTTAAACTTTTTTTAATAGCGACAGACTGAATATTGCTTTTTTAAATGTGGGGAAAGAAAGTGATATGAGAGAAAGAGAAAAAAAATGTAAAATCAGTAATGAAAAGAGGCTGTTTCAATGTGCTGAGTCCTTGAAAATTAGAGTTAATCCCAGAGAAAAGGAGTCACAGGTAAAGGGCAGGTCCATAAATCATTAGCACATTAATCTGTGCAATAACTTCATATTTACTGTAGCTGTCTGAGGAAGCTTAATTTATTCTCCTCCTGCTCACAGAATAACAACAGTTTTGGCCAGAGGTCTTTCTAATCAGTTATCTGCATTTGGTTTAACTTATATATCCAGGAATACGCTCCCTGATACAAATGGCCAGCCCCATTTCTCCTCCATTTTTAATACAGTTTTTTCAAAGGAAATTTGTCTCTGTGAAAAGATCACCCACCAGGGATCCAAAATGACAAATACTACTGAGTTTTCAGGTTTACCACCCTCCTTTGGTCTTTCTTATTTCATTCTCCCCCAGCTGTTTTTTCCCTAGTGGTGTAATGAATAAGCCAATTGATTTTGGTTTCAGCACAAGTTCCTTGCAACTGCTGGTTTTAGGTATGAATTGGTCACTGGAACCCAAGGTCATCATTGAGCCTACCAGTCCTTCTTCTAGCTAATGTTGCCAGACTTAAATGTCTTTTTCAGATGCATTTAGTAAGCTTTAGAATTTGCACCAAAAATTTCAAGACTCAAGGCTTGCTTTGAGTTGTTCTTATTGTTGATTTTAAGCTTAAGTCACTGTGATCCATCTGTTTTTGGGAATTAAGGGAAAGTGTTGATTGTAAAAGAAAAAAAATGAGGTATGACAGAGAGGGTCATGCTGGTGACAGCAGCATGTCGTGCTCACTGTCAGGAAAATCTCCCCACTCAATGTTGTAAGTAGTGAGCATTAAAAAAACAGAGTTTGTTTATAGTTGATGAAGACTCATTATGATGTTGACAGTGACTTTTCCAAACATGACTTAAACATTTCTGAACAGTCCATGGCAGCAACTAATTAAACTTTTAAGAAGGGGAAGAAGGGAAGAAGGAAAGATAGAAAAACAGAGGTAGAGAAGAAAGATTTGGGCCACCACCAGGGCTCCAATGCTGTCTCTGGTCCAGTTCCTCTGGATGGTGAGTACACACAGCCCCCTCAGTTATGTTATTTGTAGCATCTGCACATTTTGTTATTCTTGAACCTGGAAGGGGGTTGGGAGCTGTTGTGGTTTAAATTCCCATCCTCCCTGTCAGACACAAACAAAATGCTGTCTCAAATTTGTTTTTAGAGATAGGTGCCAAGATAAGGAAGTTGGTCCTCAAAAAATACTATCCTGCCTTCACAAGACCGTCTTCCTAATCCCACTTCGTCTCATGGTATGGTAACATTCCATTTCTCTTCTATGAAGTGTTTGAGACATTAATTCCTTAAGTTTACATTACCTCTTTCATGTTTTCAGTCTCACACAAATAGCACATCCATGATGATCCAATTTCACTTGTCACCTCACAGCTGAGAACTCCTGAGCCTCAGTCTACTATCAGATTTTATTTTATTGAAGAGAAACTATTTTTCACAAGGAGTCAGAAACATCGAATACATCTGAAAGGAAAATAAAACACAGGAGAGAGTTGGGGAACATACAGACTGCATAAATGCTTTACATCTTGCCTTGTATTCCACTTTAATTCATTGGAAACCATGCTACAGCCTCAAGGTGTCAGGGGAAAAGGAACACACTCTGCAACTACATGTATGATTCCTCATAAAAGGAAGAATTCTTGCTCCAGAAGCTGATCCAGCATGCTGATATGGTCCAGCAGGATAAAGCAGACGGCACTGGCAGCTTACAAAGCTTTTCAGAGTTTGGCACTCTGCTTTCTGTGAAAAGATTGCTTAAATTGAGGGTGAGCACACATGAAGCTCTCCAGAGGTGCACAGCACAAAAAGCATTGGCAGCACCTTTTCAAAGAAAAACACAGGCAGCATATTAGGACTAGGGAATCCTCTTATCTGGATCAGGAAATCCAGACTGTACTCTCACTGACTGCTCTCTGCCCTCAGTGGCTTCTCACCTGTGAAGCTGAGGCAATACTGCCTTTTGGCAATGTGCTTTCCACGTGAAACTGCTGTGAAAGGGCAAGTGATTATTATTTATTGCTACTCACAGTTGATATGCCTAAACTGGGGAACCTGAGACATGAACACACGGATACATAGCCAAGGAGAAATCTAAACTGCACCCTGTTTGGATCTCCACTCATGATATGGGGCTTGGGAGATGTGGCCAAACACACTCATCCTACAGTTTGAGAAGAGTTCGTGTAGCAGGTGGCCTCAGCCTTAATCCCTGATAATTGAGATATTTTTCAGAACTGAATTTCTATAAATGAGTGGAACTTCTCCAAGAATACCGGTCCACCTCCAAATGCTCAGAATTGGATACGTGGTAGAATTGCAAGCTGTGTTTACTTTCCACTGCTAACATACACAAATCAGAAGCTCAAAGTAAAAATGCTTTACCATGTCAGGCTTTTTCCTTAATCTTGTTCTGAAAGAACAGATATACAAATGATTTTACACACCTCTATTGAAAGTGTCTGAAAAATGTCATTGCATGCCACCATTCCTGTCAGAAGCACACAGGTAGCAGAAGGTGGATGATTTATGTGATGCTGCACTGTACTGACACAGATTGCAAAGCACAAACATCAGTTTAACAAAGGACATTAAAACTATCTTCTAATACAGTTTGCAAGTGAGGCCATGTATAAGACAGTCAAATAGAAAAAAAAAGAATTGAAAAAAGGTAAAATGAAGGCAGGTAACAGGAAAAATTATTTTTTTACTTAATGTCTTTTCATTAGTAATTCAAGACCCATGTGCTTCCTAAAACACAGTGTAAAGTATATAAAAGCAGCTAAAGCAGTCATCCAAACTCTGTTTTCATGTCTGCAGCACACAGCTGGTGCTGAGGGTCACTGCAGGCTTACAGCCACTCCCACTGAGAGGGGGATTTGGTTAATGAGACTATCCATGGATTCTAATGCTTTTCAGTTCATGACACCTTTCACTAAAATGAACTTTCTGAAGACAGGGTGAGGATAATCTTTTCCAAGATCTGACATTTACTTTTCTCCTCTTCCAATACACTGAAGTAATCTCTCAGTGGAGATCACAACAAAACACGACTGGATGACCCAGCACTTCCTGCCGCCTTCCTCATTTTCTAATTTGTTTTTGCACAAACCTGATCTCGAAAAGGTCAGCTCATGATCACTGCACACCCTATTTTCCTCTTCAGAGGTAGGCAGGTTTGGAGCTGAGCACAGGTTGACAATGGGCACAGGTGGGCTGCACTGCAGCTGTGACAGTCAGCACTGCTGCATGGGGCATCTGGGCACTTGTCCCCTCTGGTGTCACCAGAGCCCCCAGTGACAGCTCATGCAATCAGCTGGGGCTCTGGATGGAACTCAGGTGGAACTCACAGAGAACCAGTGTTTATAACCTTTGGAAGAAGGGACGGCCACTTGGGAATACTACACAGCCTTAGTGGTGTTGGGCAGAGAGGAAATCAGAAGGGCCAATGGAAGTCAGTTCAGCCAGTGCCCTAAAAAGACAATAAAAACCATTTCCATAACTGCATTAGCAACAAAAGAGGGCTCAGCAGAACCTTCAGCCTTTACTGGATGGGGGAAAAGTGACAGTGACAAAGGAGGAGGAGGAGGAAGGTGGTAATGTAATGCCTTTTACAGTACCCTGATCTCCTCCCAGGACAAGATGACCCACTCAACAGATGAGAGAAAGGCTGAGAGTCTCAATTCCCTGGAGTTTAGTTAAGTCTTTAACACTGTTTCTAACAGCAGCCTCCTGGAGAAACTGACTGCTCATGGTGTGCTCTTTGCTGGTTAAAAACTGGCTGTGGGGCTGGGCCCAGAGCGTGGTGGGGAATGGAGTCACATCCAGGTGCCAGAGCTCTGAACCCCAGGCTCAGCACTGCAGCTGTTCTATGAGGAGTGACTGAGGGAGCGTGAGGGGTTTGATCTGGAGAAGAACAAGCTCAGGGGGGAATCCCACTGCTCTTTACATCTTGCTGAGGAGAGGAGGTGGAGAGGGGGTGCTGATCTCCTTTCCCTGGGACCCTGGATGTCAGGATGCATGGGAACACTCCACCTGTTCCTCTCTGCTGCTCCATCCCCATCATACTTGTCCCCTGCTCTGACATGGGGCCCTTCCAAGGGCTGTAGTGCTTCGCGATAAACCTGCTGTCACGGGGGCACTGCATGGGCTACACCTTCTCCAGGAAATGTCCTTGTGCTCCAGCATGGCAGCTGTGACAGATGCAGATTCCTGCTCTGGTGCTGGGAGCACCTCATCTTCCTCCTCCTCCTCCTGCTCCTCCTCCTCATCCTGCTCTCAGGTTGCTGTTGGCAGGGCTGCTCCTCACACTTCTTTCCTCCCTCCTCCCACCCTGTGCTGCATTTTTCCTCTTGTCACAGGCCTCCCCTGCAGCTCCACTGCTGCCAGCCCTGAACACCTGGGCCAAAGGCTCAGCTCTGCCTGTGCCAGGAGTGACTTCTCAGCAGCCTGGGAGATGCAGGCAATGCTCCCACTGTGGGAGTGCAGGGGGAAAAGCAGGAGGTCTGTGTGCACAGGGCTGTCCCCCAGCACCCATCAAACTGTGTCCAGAGGTGGCTGAGGCTGCAGCTGTAAGTCAAGGTCTGATGGTCAGAAATAGGTGACACAATGGCTTCTGCAGGCCTTTGGGTGTTCCAGTTTGTGGGACCACCCTCCTAAAAGGAACAGCCTGAAGGGAAACAGGAGATCCCCGTGTTGGAACTGCTGATTTCAGCAGCACCTGCTGGAGCATATCCAGAGAGGGGCAACAAGGCTGGTGAAGGGTCTAGAACACAAGCCCTGTGAGGAGTGGCTGAAGGAGCTGGGGGTGTTCAGCCTGGAGAAAAGGAGGCTCAGGAGAGGCTCATACTTGACAACTCCCTGAAAGGAGGGAGTAGCCAGGTGGGGGTCAGTCTCTTCTCCCAAGCAACCAGTGACAGGACAAGAGGACACATGCCTAAGGGGCACCAGGGGAGTACATTAGGAAAAAGTTCTTTGCAGAAAGAGTCATTGGGCATTGGAGAGGGCTGCCCAGGGAGGTGGTGGAGTCACCACCCCTGGAGGTGTTTAAGAAAAGACTGGATGTGGCACTTAGTGCCATGGTCTAGTCGAGAAGGTGCTGTTAGGTTAGACAATCTTTGTCTTTGATTTCTACTCTGTCAATAAGGAGTTAATTCTCTGCTGAGACTCAAGGACCAATAACAAATGGACAAATTAGAACAAAATGTGGCTGGAGGGGGGGATGTGCAGAGATAGGGCAGCGTTTTTCTGTGAAGCCACAAAAGAAAGGAAAGCAGATGAGTTATTACTGTTATTGAGGCAGGTGCAGAAACAGTTACAGGAAGAAAAGGATAAAAAACAAAAATTGGAAGAAAAGGTAGAGATGATGCTGAAGCAGGCTGCTAATCTCCCAGCACTGTCCAGATTAGAAAACTAATTACATCTCCTGAAGGAAATGGAAATATAGGGAGTGATGCCTGTGGTAAGGAACTAGAGGAAAATGATCCTTTATCTCTTTCAAATCCCTCCTGCCACATGCAGGAAGACAGACCCACTACAAAACCTTGGGGTGGATGGGGACACCACACCCAGAAAATCATGCAATTCGACCCAATTCAGGTGATTTGCAAGAGCCCTAAATCAGGTAGGATTGAAATCCAGCAAATGGAATCCTAACAATGCAGTCATCATAATGGCCCATACATTCAGATTCCAGTTAGTTCCTGTCAACAATAAAATTTCTAACAGATACAGGAGAACAACACTCCATATTAATGCAGCAGGATGCTGAGAAGTTGGATGTATGACCCAGATGGCAAAGAGTTAAAATCACTGGAGAAAGTGGAGCAAGTGTTACCTGCTGAACCGCAAACTTAGGGCTCCTGGGTGGGAGCAGATGTCAGCCACCCAATTTGCAATTTAGGATGACAATGAGAACACTCTGGGTTTCACTGTTCTGAGCTATGGAACCTGGCATCTGCTGGACAGCAGCGTGTGGTCCTGACACGAAAAGAAATCCAGAGGTTGCAGTGCTCTTTCTCCATGGGGTGCCTGTATTTCCTGGTTCAAGGATTGCTGATGTACCACAGGGCTGGATTTTGTTGTGGTGCAAGATAGAATTCCTAAACCTGATTTGCCCCACTGACATTTGCAGTACCAACACTGCAAACCTAAAAGCCACAATAAAAGCAGCCGAGCGCTAGAACATTGATGGGGTGGTACCTGACTGCAATACAAACTGCAAAAAATGCATTGTCTCTGAGAATTCCAGGTTAAACCTGAGGTGACAGACAGAAGCAGTCACTAGAGGGAGACAACGCAATTTCATAGAACAACAACTCCAGAAAACTTTTCAGCTGGAAAATTAATAAAAAGCCAGAAAATCTGTGCCTGTGGGTCTCATGGGTTAATTCACTGGCATTACCTTGCCTAGTGAACTCAGAACTACAGGATCAACAGCAGTATTTGCCCATGTTGGAATCAGATATTGCAGAAAAAAACCAAAAAGAACTAGCCTGTCCATTTTTCTGTCATAAGCAGTATTCATTTTTAAAATGCTTTTCCTGAGAGGCTAAGAGAAAAGATTGTCATAGTCTTTGTACCTGTGTATCTATTGCATGACTAAAAACTCTTCCACCCCAAGTGAAAGTCCTTTTATTTTGCATTTTTAGCCTCTGAATGAACTACTGTTCATTTAACCATGAAGAAATTAAAGGCCCTGGTATACCTTTTCTTAAGCCCTACTGACTTCCGATCTATGAAGTACTTAGTGATGTACAAATTTATTTGAAAGTGACAGACAAGCTTCTTCAGGAACAAAACTTTGTGACCTATGAGGAATTAAGGAAACATGATGAGGCAGCGATAGAAATACATTTGCTATGTATTGGATTTAAAATACATTAAATTTTAAGCTTGAAGGAGGAAAGTTTACAAATTCCCAAATTGCAGTCATTCCTCTTCTTCATTCTCAATTCTTCCCTGCAGTTCTCTGTTTCATCCCTGTCCTTACTCCTCTTTGCCTTGTGTTGCCTGTGTCAGCATCACTGATGACCTAAGGTTTAGCCTTGTGCATATGTGCAGTTACAGACTGATCCAATGAAAGATGCCAAGAGAGGGGCAACACAAATGATGACCATTTCACAAAGAGCTTCATTAAGACTAAGACCTGGATAAATCAAATTGCTTGCTGGATTCTTTGCCAAGAGTTCCTGGGTCAGTGAAGACAACAGGTTTAACAGTAATGAGGAACTGCTGACGAAACTCTGAGTGAGGATTGGCAGTAAAATACTAGTCCCTGATAGGGACTGTAAAAGGATTGAAGATACATTTGCCTCCAGGACCTCCTCACACTTCTCAAAGGTTTTTCCAATACAGAAAATTCCTATTAGTTTAGCTCTGCTGACTTAACAATACCCTTCCATGAGAGAATTGTTTATGCTAATCTAATTACCATTATTCATTTACAGCAGTGTTTACACCGGGGGCTACCTAGCATAGCTATTTCAGTTTTCATAAAAATAATAATTAATATGACACAAACTTGATTTTAGATGGACTAAGAAGTGAGAAAAATCAGCACTGGATACAAAAGGTGCTAGCCCAATATAAGACATTTGTAAGATGCTTTACCAATATCTATGATGAGTGACATTTATGAGGCAAATGCTGCTGCCCAAGGCCTGCTTTCTATTTGTCTTTCAGACCCTTTTGAGAAAAAACTAAAGCATAATCAGCTTTAAACTATTTTGTCTTCTGAGTCTTCAGGGGAAATAATAATTCTACATGCTTCTCCTACTGCCACTCACGACAGCATTGAAAACATCATCCTAGCTAGTTCTGCTTGCAGCCTCCAAGGGCTGCCCTCAAGTGTGACAAAGAATGTTTGTAGTTCTCTTTTACTAAAATCACACATTTACTTTTATTGTTTAAACTTTAAGAAAAAAAAGCCCTTATCCTTGTTTCAATCCTTTCATCTCCTTAAATCTTATCCAAATGACAAAGGTAATTACATAAATTACAGACAGTGAAAAGTGGTGTATTCATTTACTCAGGGCTGAAACTGAAGGGAATGAATATTCAAATCAATGTAAGATGCACCACTGTGTGAGGAAAAAACACATTAAAAACACATCAGCAAACTGAATTAACTGTTTATTGGCAGCATCTTTGAACTGCATCTGGCTTTTATGAGAAATAATGTCACTTGCCATCTAGTTCTCACTGATGTCAGCAATCAGATGGAAGAGTGAACTGCCAGCTCCTGCCTTTCAGCAGAGGCAAAATCCCACACAGAGCAGAGGCAAAATCCCTCCTAAATTCACAGGATCTGGACAGATTCTGTAAGAATGAACAACATTTCTTGTGGAAATACAGTTTCTGCTAAATGGGGTTTAGATGCACTTCTGCCTCATCCCCAAGCATTACATATTCTCAATATATTTCTAAATATTTAAAGAAAAAGCACAATTCAGAAACCCTACAGTTGGCATGCCTTAGCGTTTTTTCTTCCCCAAATCCTTGCCCCATGTCACAATATTCTGCATTTTTCTTTGTTTGGGAGGTCACTGTGGTACTGCCTTGGATGGAGAGGTGAATTCACCTGCCTGATCCAACACCAAGAGCATGAAAGCTCTACAACGATGGATGTGATTTTTAAAAGAAACAAGGTCAGCTAAGCCAAGAGTGAGTGGTACACTCCTGAAGCAGTATGGATTGGAAACCCTCTGCAAAACAGACCTTTCGTGTCTCCGAGGAAGGATCTCTTGCCTTTTTCTCCTTGAGCTCTGATTTGTGGTCTTGCTTGAGGGAAGAAGTGAAGAGCAGGCTGTTTGAATAATTTCAACTAACTGGTTTCCGTGCCTTCAGAGCTGCCAGAACTGGCTGCTGTGCCATTCCCAGGACTCTGCCTGTACATACTATACACCAAAATCCTTCAGATGGGAAAGCAGATCAGATTTGGGTGAGAATGAAATTCCTAAGCAGATGAACTAGCTGCAAGCTGTCCAGATTAGTGGGCAATCCACAGATTATTACAGACAGTGGGTTCTGCTCCTGTTTCCATCCCTTTTAAACCCCTCCTCATGGGTGCTTCTTTGACACAGTAATACAATTTTACTCACAGAAGTACTTTCAATGTTTATTTCAGAGTAATAATACTGGATTTACTTACTTTTTGACAATTACTTCAGACTCTTCAAAATACTGTTAATAACTCAGATAAGTAGCAAGAAAAAAGCATCATTTATTTATATTCCTTTGCTACTCCCAACTTAATTCAAGGTCTCATCTACATATAAAAACTATTGCCACTAATTTCATACCTTCTGTATGACACAGATATTTGGAGAGATCATTAGGATGACAGCCTCTGTATCCCATGTTAATTCTATCTTTTTATCGTTTCTGCATAAAATTCATTTATTACTGTGGATACAATTTCTGAAAATGCATTAGTGTTGGAAATCCCTAGACTGTTGTAAACTAGGGATTAATCCTTTTATTTTCCAACAGATGTTATTTCAATGTCACTACAAACCTCTATATCCCTCTTGCAAACGGCAACATATATTTCTCCTTGTTATTTGAAGGCATTCATCCAAAATTCCATGCTACCAAACGTTAATTTCTTAAAAAACGAGTCTGGTTTTCTTCTACCACAATGTTTTGTTCAGTCATTGTAATGACTATTCATATCCTTGCCCTAAGTACCATTATACAAACACAGCCTCATATCCTCACTGCTAACACTCCAACTACCACCTGCAGAATAGCTGCTCTCACCAACAGGTAGTTACACTGCTTTGTTGGAAATTGTTGTGCTCAGAATTGCACTACATCACTTCAAAGCGATTAAAATGAGGCATCAATCTGCCTTTTACCAGAAGTGCTTCTGAGGTGTTTCTTTTTCTTTTTCTAAATTGTTTTTTTTTCTCTTCTGGTTTTTCCTGAGTGTGAAAGTAAAGCAATGAAACAGCATTCTGTGTCCTGTTCTGCAGTTTCTGCTGCCCTCTGATGGATGCAGTGGTAGAGCAGCTTTGGGAACTCGCTGATTTTATTGTGCTGAGCTTGTTCAACCTGAGGGATTTAAGCCCCTCTTTCTGCTCCTTAAGTGAATATTAAGCAAATACAAGTAAATACATGAGTTGTTGTTTATGCGCTTTCTTTCTCAGGTGGTCATTTGTTTTTTGTGTGAAAGAAAGGAAAAGAAACTATAGCTTCTCAGTCTTTTTAAGAGAGAAAAAAGAAAAAATAAGGGATTTTAGATTTCAATTTTGGTATGGTTCTAACTCATACTTCAGCTTAAGTGTGGGGCCTCCCTGAAATCAGTCTAAACATGGTGCACCGTGAGATTTAACACTGTATAACTGCACTCCATCAGAGTAATTTACCAGTTTCAAGCTGTCCTTACTAGGTTTGAAGCCTCCCAAAGACACTTTTGGCCACTCCTTGTCAGATGGATCTTGCTCCTGCTTTAAAGTCCTTGCTCCTCCTAATTGCATGTGTGATAGGAGCCAAAGTCCTGTCTGCAACACGAGCCTTGCACCAAGTGTTGATCCAGTGAAGGCACCCACTCCTGCCCCAACATTTCCTTCTCCCTGAAAGGGCTGAGAACTCCACTCATGCCCCCTGCCTCACTGTATTGGTAGTCATAGCTGGTAAAACCCCTTTGTTTTTTTAAAGGTACAGCCATTATGCTTTATCCTTGACCAAGTCATGTATGTAAACTCCATCGTGAAGAGACAGGGTGCCAAAACAAACAAAAAAAAAAAGCTGTTACATTAGTGGCAAATTTCATAAGCATCAGCAAAGACAACAGTACATTAAACATGATCTTAATTTGTGAGATGCCTTTGAAGCTACGTTACATGCTGAGAATGCTGACACCATATATGTGGCATGTTCTATGCCCTCATCTGCACTGCTCTGCATGCAACATGAATGGGCAATCTCTCTCAGAACTGAGAGAATCCAAATCAAATCCAAGCCAAATATATATATATATACTCATATCACTGATGGAAATTATCAGGGTAAGAAAGCTTAGAACAGCGAGATATTTTCCTTTGAAATAAATAAAGCAAATTTCCATGGTTTATTTTTAATGTATTTTCATTCTCTTGAAGGAATTCTGATAAGGATTTCCAGTGAAATCTCCTGTTTACTCTCATGTCACACATACACTTGACAAAATGAAGTCAAAACTTCTCTCTGTGACTCATTACAGTAGCCAGGCCTTGGTTCTAATTATGACAGATACAGTACTTGCTGCTGATAGTTCTTTTAGCCTAATTGAATATCTGTAAAGCCATTGGCAAGGATGCCATTTATTGATTTAACTTTCTGGACACCACTTTCAACTGTAATTACTCCAATCTGGACAAAGACTTTACCTACAGAATGCACTAAAATATTATTTCTGTCTGATAACTTTTCCTCATCTCAATCAGCTTTAGCCTGTAATCTGTATATAGTTGCTTACTGTGCTGCAAATTTGCTTTCTTTTTGCTTTTTAAATTCCATTGCTATGCTTGCGATGTGTTGAAGACTTCAAGGCAAAATGGTCTGGCCTCTAATGAATGTATCTCAAACTTGATGGACTTATAAAGAGAAGACAGGATACAATGAGAGCCAGACAGTTATTAATAAAAGTTGGATTTCTTTTTTTTTTGATTTCCACCCCTGAAAAACAAAATCTAATCAAGAATATTTGTATAGCCCAAGCAACCCTGTATGTTGCCCACACTTCGACCACAAAAAAAACCATCACCATGCTCACAGAAGCAGGGGGAAAAAAAGGATTTTTGATTTGCAGTTAGAAACCTTACACTATAAAGAGATAAATGAAAACTGAAGTGAGGTACTTTCTACGTAGAAAGAAGAGATGATGCCAGATGTGGAAAGATTCTAGCAGTGAAGAGTTTATCACCAAAAGGGGCAACTGAAATAACTAAAAGCAACATTTTCACTACTTCTAGAAAACTTTAGAAATCAAAACCATACAAACCAGGTCAAAGATCCTTAATAACCTTCTGAAAATGAAGCAGCTACTGAAGGACATCATAACACAAACATAACCCTCTTTAAAAAGGCCTGGGGTGGAGCTAGGAAATTATAGACGAGTTTGACCTTGGTGGTAGGCAAGATCCTGAAGATATTAATAAGAGATGAGATCACAAGGAACACAAACTGGGCAAAGTGATTAATGAACATAATCTACTTGGATTTCAAAAAAGTATTTGACATGAAACTGTAAAGTAAATTAATGTACAATGATAGCAAGCATAACATAGAGGGTGCCATCCTTGAGCGACTAACGAGAAGCACAGGTACACCCTCTATCTACCCATACTATCTGCACTCTTGGAGGAAGTATAATAAAATATCATTCATTTAACATACAGACTGCAGATTGAGGCTAATTTGCTGTTGTAAGGCTGCTGGTCTCTTAAAGATATATATTTTCTCTATATATATTCTGTGTTAAGTATCATGGTTTCCTGTCAAACGAAATTATTTTGATTTTTTGGTATTTGGGTTTACAGCAGTGGGGATGAGATAAGTATTTAGCCCTTCTTCTGCAGCACTGAGCTCTTTGATGGTCAAGCTTCGGAACCTGATTTGGTATCCTTTATTTAAATCAATCTATATCCTGGGCAAACCCAAGAATGCTGTTCCACTAAAATGAATAAAAAAACTAGTACTGAAAGCATTAAATGTGTACTTTGGGCCTGGTTGTTTGAAAAGCCAATTGCATCAACTACAAGAGAGAAATTGGCTTAGGTAGCCTCTTTACTGCTGATCCCTTGTAATGCCAAAAGGAAGTTCCAACCATTTACCAGCTGACATACATAAAATGTGAATCCACTGGGACGCTCTAAGTCTCCTTTGGAAACCCTGTCACCGTCAACAGCTCAGGCTAATATCAGCAACTGCTGTGATAGCTGTTCAGAACAGTCATTCCTTTTCCAAAGTGTAAAGTTGAAATGGCAAGATAAAGTTGCTGCTTACACTCGTGTTGTTGCTTCAGCCGGTTATATTTATCCCATTACTACTGGAGAGCTTGGCAGGTCGCTGAAGCATCGTGATGAACCACAGTTAATGATAGCAGGGCAGCCAGCTCCGTTCCAGATTTGTCATGTGGATGTGACGCCATGTGCAGCGGACTGCAGCATCAATGAAAGCACCAGAAAGGAGTCAGCTCATCACTACAGACTCACTCCCTGAAAACCACCCCACACCCACAGCCTGAGCCTCCCTAGGGCAAGAGGCAATCCCACTGGGTACTTCTGGAACAGCAGGGACTGCCAGCGGGAACCGGCCCAGAAGAGTGTGTGTCAAAGTGGTGATGGATCTCTGAGCTCAGCCAGGTAACTGAGAATGAAATTTGACTCAAATCTGCTGACAGCCATTCGTGTGCAAGTCACAGTGCCACTCAGATGCATTCTCTTGGTAGTTTGGGCTATTTTGGTGGTGGTGATGTTGTATCAGAACATGTTCTGAACTTGGTCTTGGACTCTATCACAAGTATTATCAGCACTTGAAAGTAAGAAAGTTCCAATAACTCTCTCTACATCATAGACCTCACACAAACTCAGTCCTCTGATTTAGCAAAGTTGCACAACCTGGGTTGGGAAATGAAGGCTTCAGCTATTTACATCTACCTTTTTGCTAATGATGCTCATCTTTTGGATCTCTGCCAGGTGAGAATTTCACACATCCCTTGCCAAAAGGAAAGAGAAAGCCACAGAAACAATGTATTCAATCTGCTTCTTGCCCATGCCACAGACTTCTTACACAACTCGTTATAGGATGCTTTAGTGTGTACAATCTGTGGCACCATTTCTTGTGAACAAAATGCACTGTAAAAAAAAACTTATATATTTTTTCTTTACTATATTTTCAGTCTTCGTTAGAATAGTCACACACTGTTATAAATTAAAAGAAGGGAATCTAGTTGCCAAGAAACTTTTGGAGACGACAAATAAAACACCCCAGTCTTTGCTCCCTGCAAGCATTAAAAATGTCCAAGAGAAGTTTCTCTCTATACTGGAGGCTGGTATTTCAGTCTCTTCACTGGAAGCCTGGCTAGTTTCTTGGCTACTGTTCCTCTCAATCCTCCTCAGCATCTCCTTCACTGATTCTTCAAGCTTTGGTCTTTCTGATAGGGTGGTTAGAAATAATATGGAAAGAAAAATGTGTGTATAGCAACTACTGTGACAAGAGAACTTTGAAAAATGTAATTGTGGTGCTTAAGAAGGATCCAAATGCCTCACTACATGGAAGAGAAAAAACAAATTCAGAGATTTTTTTAAAGCAGAGAGAAAATGATCGCTGGACAAGGAAATGGCACAACATTTATCCACTATGATGCATCCTAATACAGAAAAATCAAATAAAGCTAGAAGGAATAAGGTTTACTGAAATGACTCATGAGTATCAAAGGCCTGGGGAAAGCAGGAGCTGGCACAGAATATAAGACATTTCCGGAGAGTCATGGCTGTAACAATTTGCCTTCCCATGCATAAATAGACTTTTCTTCTCTTTGGGCAACACAGTTCATCACAAAGAGTTATCAAAAATATAATCAAAAGTGACTTTTGACCCCATGACAAAAGTATTGTACGTTAGTGCCAAGCTCTGCTACGTTTAATTTTTCTTACATGGATTCTGAATTTGATACAGTTATGACTTTAGACCTTTGAGCTTTGTGGCCTAGAGCAAGCGGACCCAATCTAGCCCAGAATTCAGACAACACAGCATCAACATGAAAATACTTCTGTCCACCTTATTCTCTGCTGGAGCCTCATGCCAGGCTAAGTACAGAAAATGGTCCATTGTTCTGTATGATTTGAATTAGAATTGTTACTAAACCGACAATCACTTAGGAAATAGGTTCTTATTTAAGTATTTATGTTAAGACATTTAGACAGCAACAACTTAGACAGGTTAGACATGAAATACTTCTCATCTGCATTCACTCAGCAATTTTATCATAAAAAGGGTGCTAATCTCTAAACAACTCACTCATAAAACATTTTATTAAATGAAAATTATCAAACTGCATCTTTTCATGTAACACATTAGAATACAGTCGCTACTTAGAAATCAGTTCTGCAGAGCCAAACCCGCACAGTTTCAGATTCATGCAGCACCCTGGCTATAAAATTACCACGGCTTACCAGGCATAGAGAGAGGCTGGGCTGGCTTTTTCAGAGAACACACAGAAGCCGTGATGGGGAGAACAGGAATGTCAATATCCTGAGCCTTCTGTAAAGCTGTGGAGAAAGATACACGTGGCTAACAGATCCCTCCATCTTCACGGATGCTTGCCTCCTTTTGCTAGGAAGTAATGACCATGGAATTGCTCCCTTTTGGTGTGCTATCTATAAATTGAGGGCTGTGTTGCTGCACTGGAGGTTTAGCCCTAAGGATACTGTGCTTTCTAAGCACTATAAAGGATTTCAGTGAGCAAGGGGTACTCCAAGACATGAGTCTGTCTGAATCTGTCTGTTCAGACTTGTGACTAATTGAGCATCTCACAAAATAAAGGAAACCGAGGGAAGGCGGTACCAAACAGGCATGAAATTAAATTGTTAGAAAGATATGTGTTGAACAACTTAAGATAAAATGAATCACATTACTATGAAAAGTTACAGGCTGTACATTTACAGAGACTGAGGATACTTTTAATTACCCAGTGTTAATTATCCAGTTAAAATACTTTGGGAAGGATGAATAGGAGATCCGTTAGGAAGTACATTTCTGCTGTTTTTTGTTTAGGAAGCAATTGCTGTATATAAGCTAACTGTCTGCTTTAAATGAACACTTGCAGAACAAAAAAAAAGATGTTTTGCCTTTTGGAAAGCAAATGTCTCAATAAAACTATTTAACTGTACTAGCAAAATCACAAGCAAGAAAAAAAATTAAACTTCCTCACTATTTCTAAGCCAATTTCAGGATTTGGTGACATGTATTACAAATGCTGTGGTGGAAGTGATGCAGGTACTTTTCACCCTATTTAAGGAAAGACCATCCTGTGCATTCTTTTTTTGCCAGCGTTAAATGACTATGACATTTTTCTATTCCAACTTCATACACATTTTGATCCTGCTCTTCCTTCTTCCCTTGGTTTCAGGGGTACTAGCCTGCCATAGTAAAATCTAGATAAGACTCTCAGCTTACAATGACAACTGAGAGGGCTGAAATGGAAATACAAATTGATAGCACAAGTTTCTCTGATGTCTGTGGCTGCTGTAATTAACAACCAAAATTCACACAGCAAGGAAAATCTGCACATGGTCATAACTCATGAAGAAGCCCAGAAAAAAAATATCTGTAGGAAGAAAGATATTGCATGCTTAAATCTCTTTCAACTGAGTATGCCTTTCTGTTGATTCTCTTCTCAGATAATAAGGGTCTGAGTCTGTGCACATTAAATCACCGAAAAATCTTCCACCTGTGTTAGGTTTAAATGTGCTCCTTAAAAAATCTAAAAATAAAACCAGCTGTGATGTATTTAAGAGTTAATTTCTACACACAATGTAATTTTTTCTACAGTTATTTGAAAAATAATCAATGGTGGTTCCATTTGAATATTGTCCTATGTAGGAGAAGGGAATACAGGCGACCTTGCCCCTGAAAAGTAACAGCTGCATTAATTACCCAATAGACTCACCTCTGATGAGTCACAGCTACAGCCAATAAAGGTAAGTGTGATGAAAGGGAGTGGGTTAGCTGGTGAGCGGGATCATGAAGGAGGAGGAACCTTGAGGAAGGGCAAAGGAGAGGATCACAAAGAAGGAACCTAGGGAGACAGAATCACTGCTTAAAAGTCTGGGTATGCAGTTAGAGCCTGCACACTGATCCCTGCAGTCACAGTCTAGCTGGGTAAAAGCTGCAGTCACAGCCTGCACACTGATCCCTGCAGTCACAGTCTAGCAGGGTAAAAGCTGCAGTCACAGCCTGCACACTGATCCCTGCAGTCACAGTCTAGCAGGGTAAAAGCTGCAGTCACAGTCTGCACACTGATCCCTGCAGTCACAGTCTAGCTGGGTAAAAGCTGCTGTCACAGTCTGCACACTGATCCCTGCAGTCACAGTCTAGCTGGGTAAAAGCTGCAGTCACAGTCTGCACACTGATCCCTGCAGTCACAGTCTGCACACTGATCCCTGCAGTCACAGTCTAGCAGGGTAAAGCCTGCGGTCACAGTCTGCACACTGATCCCTGCAGTCAGAGTTCAGCAGGGAATACCCAGCAGTCAGAGGCTGCAATGGAAACCTGCAACAGGAGCTTGCTGCAGCCAGAGTCAGTGAATGGTTGGAGTCAGGCTGGCTGAGCTGTAAAGAGGAATAAACCAGGACCCTTTTCATGCTGTGATAAACAAGAAGTCTGTGTCTTGGCTCATTTCTACCCACTAACAAGAGGGCTGCTGTAACAGTCCTAAAACCTGCCTCATCTTTACAGAAAACTGAACAGTAAATCACACAGCTTTTGCAAGTCCTTGCAAGCTTATTGACTTTGGTCACACTTTTATCTGAGTGAAGCTGCAGTGGTGACAGAATTCAATAGCACAAACTCACTCCTGGAACTACACCAGTTCCTCTATGTGCACCTTGGCAGACACATCCACTGGCTGAAAGACTGCAGTGAGATAGGAAATAGAAGCAGTAAAGCTCAGCCTCCCCTACACTGATGTGTTCCAGAAGATTTATGGCATTGCTAAGAGAGGCGCAGGGCCAGGTGTCCTGCAAACCCTCGCTCCGGGGATACTCGCGGAGTTTTGTCCACGCTTTGGGTCTGGCTGCCTTCCCACGCAAACGATGCATGAGGATCTGCTCTGTGCCAAAGGAAGCACAGATAATTTTGCCTTGGCTTCAATGTTAACAAGTAGCAGACTCTATGTGAGGTTTGAAACGTAATTTTTAAAAAGCAGCTGTTTCTTTAAACTTCAGTGTACTTTCCAATTACTGGAAAACTGAATGACTTTCACTTGAAGCCACGTGCAATATAGCCTGGTAACTTCAGCTAGCAGTTTTGGAGTGGAACACTTGAATCCAAGGATGAGTAACACTATTCCAGCTATTATACTGCTGAAGGTACATTTTCAAAGGCATATGCCGACTTTGAAACAAAACATTGCCTTGGGGATGAGACAGATAAAAAAGTAAGTTTTCAAACCTCCAATAGCAGTGGCTGTCAGCTGCTGTCTGATGTGAAAAAAGTCAAGAACATGCTTTGTGTTTTACTGCAATAAAGGATTGTGTGGCAACAGAAATTAAAAAAAACCATAGTTATCTGTCTTTGGCAATGAGCAGCTCCCTTGTTTCATATATAATTGGAAGTGTTTGTTAAGAAAACAATTCTCGCATTTGTTGAAAAATGTGATTTTTTTTTAAAGTCACGCTATTATTAGTGATAAAGTGAAGTACCCTGATTTGTTTACTGCTTCACTTAGTTCCCTGATATTACTTGACTGAAATATGGAGTATTTACTTTCTCTTCTCCATTAATTTCATTGTAATAATGAAGATTTTCATTCTTTTTGACTTGCATTCACTGTGTTTACTATAGTGTTGGCACAGATTTGACACAAAGGAAAATACATTGCTTGGAAAAGATGTTCAGTTTCTGTGGTGGAAAGGTGTATGTCTGATTAAAAGCATATTTAAAAGGTGTTAGTTCCCTGAGGTATGTCTCTCTGAAAGTCAGCATTCATATTGTTTTCTTTTTTCTTTTTCTTTTTTTTTTCTGATTGATTTTTTTCCCTCTGCCCCCTGTGAACTTTGCCTGTCTTTCCAAACTACTGACTTAAAGAAAACCACCCATCCAGATTTTGTCTGATCCTGTAACTCAGGAGAATTGCTGGAATTTTCTGTCCTTTTTTTGTTTGCTCTTATTCCTACAGTACCTGACAGAAGGTTAATCAGAAGTTGTTTTCATGCTCTGATAAGCTGCATAGAAAAACATAGAGAAGGCTGGACTATGAGAGCCTTGATTAGTACAGAACAAATGTATCTTAAGCTGTGCATGTTAGAATAGTTACCCAGTTTTATAAAATTTAAGTATTCCATACAAAACCAGCAGCAGGAAGTTCTCCCTTGTCTTCAGAAAATTTACTTCTATTCATTAAGGAGAAAAATGGTGGAATGAATTTCAGGAGTGTGTATTTCAAAGGGAGCAGAAGGTGTTGAATCTTTATTATTAGTGTCTCAGGGAAAACCTTTCTGTAGACCATCTGGAATTTCCTAAAAAGGAAACATTAATCTAATTCCACCTGATGACAGCAGGATTTGTTTTCTTATGCTTTGTTTTAGGTCGTGTAACTGGAAAAAGCCAATGGTCTTTGGATCAAAGGGAATCATAGTATTTGATGCTGTGTGGCTTAATATGTTAATGGATTTAAAGTTAATACTGAGGAATCCATGGCAGCTAGCAAAATAACCTCAGCAAAAAGACAGGTGTAAGAAGATTTTTTTTTTTCCATCAATTGTCTTCCCATTCCAGTTCAGTTAGGGAATTCCACATCCGAAGTGTTGGAAGCACCTGCTACCATTGACCCCAGCATCATACAGACAGCAGGGCCAGTACTTTTTAGCTGGCTGGACACAAGAGAAGTCCCTTGCTTATAAACTAGTGCCCTCAGCAAGCAAGACAACTAACAGCTCAAACCCCACCTATGACCTGGTGTCACTTTGGAAACAGAACCTGTTTGTCCCCAGCTCTCCCATGAGAAATGTCTGCGAGTGACTCTGCCAAATCTCCTTGCTGCACACACCAGTCCATGGTGTCCCAGCTGCAAAATCACTGCAGTCATGTTGTGCACAGTCCTTGTACACCACCAACACTGTCTTGTGCTCTGCCCTGGCAGTACATTGGCATTACACCTGTAATATACTCACCACATGGCCCAGGCTGCTGGGAGTTCAATACTTTACTGGTTATTATCCTGGGAAGAGAGTTTGGAACAGGAAGTCACCAATGCCTTCAGAATTAAGTGTCAGTTTCTCAAGAATTGAGGGGAGCCGCTTCAATAAAATATTTCAGCACAAGCTGTGTTTTAAAAAACTTCTTGGCCTCAACTCTCCCTGAAGTACCAATGTTCTTCAACCACTCCAGTCTCCCTCCAAAAGTGGTACTGCTGTGTTATGGAACTGCTCTGGCTGTAGGCTGTTCTGCAGTACTGCAAGATGTCATAAACTGTATAAATCACTAGTCAAGACACTATTAAATGTTTAATTATAGGGCTCTATCTTAAAGCTTCCTTTTTAGAATCCAAGAAGCTACATGCTTTGCCCAGTGATTTGAGATAAAATTCTCCATTACTATTTAGGAACACATGTAGGTCATAAATTACATTAATCTCTGGCTACTAACCCAGACTGTACTATGACACCACTGCAGCCTCTCTGCAGATGCCTCTGCCATAAGGTGTAGTGGACACACTCACATTAACTTTCATCTAGCTAGAAACAGGAGTAATATAGACTCAGCAGCACACACTTTATCACACAGCTGTGGAAAACCCTACATATATGTATACATTATATATATATATATATATATATATATATATATATAAAATGTATACATATATATATATATATATATATGAAGTTTTTGAGGCCTCAGTCGAACCTACAGTGCTATATTAATTAGATTGTCAAAGTGCATGCTAGTTGGATTAAGCTTCGTGTGGTCATGCCCCATCACTTACTGAGTAAAGGCACTGCAAGTACTGACTCAATAGACTGATGCTGAAAGTGTTTTCCACACAACTTACACTCTTGCTGCTGGCCCAAAATATTTCAGCATGGCTGAAACAAAACTTTCCATAGCAGGCTATAAAATACAATCAAAACAATCACAGAATGAAATCTGTTGTATTTTATATAATAAATAGGACCCTAGCTGAAACCTCTTGTACGTGGTTGGTTTTCACTCATATCCCACAGCAGGGTTGCACCTTTGTGTGGTATCACAGAGCATGGTTTGAAAATCACTTTGTATTACACTTGTGCATCTTTCCAGGAATATAACAACAGAGACTAAAGGGAATTATTTGCTTCACAGTCAAAATACACCGTTCATTCCCTCTGGAACAACTCACAGGGCTGTAACCCTGTGATACCCCTAGTATCTCTCTTGCCCAACAAACGAGTAGGAAAGCTAGAAAGAGTGTAAAGAACATTTGATCCTTAGGCAGTAGTGCTTTCTACATGTTGCACAGAACTCTCTTGCATTCACATAAAGATGAGTGTTTTGTTTCTACAGGCTGGTTTTTTCTGCCCCAATCATTCTGACTGCTTTCACTGGCAATCACATCTGATGTGATGTGGTGATCTGCTATCTGCCCCTGTTCCTGTTCACAGGATCAGCCAGCACTGAGCAAGGGCTGGCCCACTGACTGTGTGTGCTGATGAGTTTGGACAAGCAGTCAGTACAACTCAAAAGCACTATCTTCCTTTCAAATGTCACACTTCAGTGAAAAATCTGGGGACTGGAAAAAACACCCTGATACTATTACATATGATTACAGGAATTGAGGCAAGAATGTTACTCTCATCCTGAGGGAACTGCATACCACAAAATCATCCTAAGTTAAGGAACACACACAGAATCTTCTATTATGGTAATTTAAAAATGTATTTCTTTTATTCTTAAGAATTTCAAAATTCTTAATAGCAATTTTACCAGTCAGACTCCCCAGTCTCGGTGCATCTATGTAACACATAAATGGCACAGTGGACTCAAGCCAGGGGCATTGTGCACACTGTGGAAGGACAGCCACACCCAAGATAAAAACAGAAGCTCGTTTTACAGAATGCAGTTGTCCCACACAATAGCACTGGCACAGAAGGAGCAAATGACATCGTTCATTTAAATTTCTGCTACCACAGGGGAACTCTAGGTACTCAGAAACTACATCTGACCAGAGCACCACAATTAACAGCAAAGAAAAACACCCACGAGGGAATCAATTATATTTAAACATGTATCATCCAAAAGAGAAACACAGTTTTCATGTCATTTCAGGAAAAAAAATCACAAATTCCGTTTGAATTATTACTAAAGCTTTTGAACCCTAACAACAAAAATGCACGCTCATAAAAGGCACACACACTCATAAAAGGCATACACACCAAGATGTCTTTTCAGTTTCCTCACACTACAGATCCCATTCAAACACTGAGAAAACACTTATGCCCCAATCCCTTATATGTTATGACTGATTTAATTCATCAGTCTTTCAGCACCAACTTAACAGCTCTAGTGACAACAGCTATGCCTGGACTGCAGCTGCTAAGGAGCTTCTGCAAAGGAACACTTGAAATTTTCATAAGTTTTTAAGCATGCTTTTGAAGAATCTGTTCTTCAAAAAGACTAGTTCTTCCAAGTCACAGACTAATCTTTAAGCAGCAAATTTAATTACGGCAATTGCAAAATAAAAGCGAGCCAATGAAGAAGTGGAGACTGGCACCCTGGGGAAGCAGCTCTGTGGCTCTTCCCAGTGTCTGTCCTGTCCCCAAGTCAAGAAGACCATTTCCAAAGAGCAGCAGAGTTCTGTCCCTGCCTGCTGGAGTCACTCATAGACCTTCAGAGCACAAAGGCATACCTTGAAAATTGTCTGGTACAGAAAGAGATGTGACCACGGTGTTGTATGTCTGAAGTGGAGAAAAAGAGGGAAAGGGAAAAGGGAATAGTGGGGGATAATGTCTTATCCTTTCCTGGACACACATGCACACTTAAACGTAAATTAACAGGTTCCCCAAACTGTGTCAGCTGTGTCAGCTGACCCTTCTGAGGGTCTAACAATACACAGTTATTCAGATCTGCACTTCAGCAGAAGATTCCACCTTGGGATAAAGCAGTAACATTTTTGACTGTTCTTGGGAATATTTTCCATTTTCTCAGAGGTTTATTTTGACTTCTCAGCTTCACTATTGCTGTGTTCACTAGTAAGTTCCAAGATATCTTCATTTTGACCTCAACTTCTCAATCCATATCTCTGTTAAAACAAACAATTTTCTACTCCTACCTCAGTGACATGGCTGACACCAGTTTGGAATGAAAAAATAATAAGAGTATCTAGCAGAGTCAACACAGCTTTACAACAGCTTTGCTAACAGTTTTAGCAGAAGGAAAAGTACAAAGGATGATGCATAATTCAAAAAAGTTTTGATTAAATTTGGAATCTAGCAGATGAATTGTGCTCTAGAAATTGTTTTTAAGGCATAGAATTCACCTTAAGGTGAGGAAAGGCCAAGGATACATTCCTTAAATGTAATGAAACACAGAGAAGTGAGGCAGACTCACAAACCAATGGCACAGCACTTGTTAAAGAATATGCAGGCAGAATTAAAATTACCAGAGAAAGAATACCCTTCACTGTGAGCTCCAGTTCCTTAGGCCTCCACCTAAATAATCCTGTTTAGATGCTGAATTCTGCAATTCCTTGAACACAAACTACCACAGGGGTCAGCAGGATCTGACACAAAGTACAACCACAGACCTAGAGATGACTGCTCAGATCTCACCCCAAGGTAATTTCCTTCCATAAGGAAAATAGTATGAAAAAAATGGTACCTTCTTACTCTAGGCACACATTCGTGTTTTGTTTTTCATGTTAGTGTTAAATACTTGAAGTACTTTAGGACCAAAAAAATATAACTTCCTTTTTGACTAAAACTCTGACAAATGGGTGCATTCCATTCCCACACAGTGGGAGAGCAGTCCCCTTCAGGCATCACCAAATAAACTTGTTTGGTGCATTTCAGTGACAAAACCATGGTGTAACAGGGGAAAGAACGTAGTCTGACTTTCCAGATTTAAGACTCAGTTTACGGTGTTTACATTGGAAAATTATGCTTTTGATTTGTAAATGGAACTGAGTACAGGAACAATTCAGACAGAAAAACTATGGAAAGGCCATAGATGCTTTTCTGACTGCAATTCCTAGGCACAAACATGCATAAAATTGCTTTCTTCCAAAATAGGAAAATGGGTCTCTTGGATTGTTGCTTATAAAGAGAAAAGGGGAGCAGAAATAACTACATTTTTGTTCTGCTTAAAAATTAATGTAGCATGGAATTTAAATCCAAACCTGAGGCTTTTCAAAGATAGGAAGTAGTAACTGCCATAAGCATTAAATAAAAATAAAAATAATAAAAAAACTCACACAGAACCCAGGGGCATTTTCATCCATAAGTTATTACAGGACTGGATTTAACAATGAATTCCATTTGACTTCAAGATAACTGTCTGAGCTGCAAGTATTGAGGTCTACCTTTCAAATTCTTCATGGCATATATTGCATTTTTTAAAATACAGGAAAAAACCTGGTGATTTATTTCAGAATCCTGATACTCTGGTTCCCACACAGCTGTCTAAGAACAGCCCTGATTACTCAGTGCCAGCTCTCCTTGTTTCCAGCTGCTAAATCCCATTAGAAGCAGCTAAAAATGCATTAAGTGCTTTCCTAACATTGCATTTCCATATAATCAATTTTTGTAGTTGTCATATGGCTAAGAGACAGAAAAGCTGGATCAGCAATAAAATTAACTGCCCTCAGAGATGTGTTCAGCAAAGTCAGAACACACACAATCTTTGATTTCTGGGGTAATCAGGCACCTAATACCCATAAGGATTTTTTTCTTAAATTCTTGAGCACAGCCCTGGCTGTGCTATGATTAATTGTGAAGTTTCAAGACTGATTAATTTCCCACTCTCACAATCCTGCTCTCAAGCCTACAACTAGCTAAGGGTAGATGAAAAATTCTGACTGTCTGCAATTTCTGTTGGACACTCCTGCTTTGAAAAGTCAGAGTAAAAGTCAGGCAATTGCTGGATTATAGTCCTCCATTAGTCCATTGCAGAGAATTGCAGAGGAAAAGCATCATTTCCAAACAAAAACAAAACACTGGTTGCTTCTGAAGTGAAATGGAGCCATGGAGCCCACTTGTATGAAGTTACAGTGGTTTGCCAGGACACACTTGGAGCTTTAGAACAAGGAATTTACAGAGAGGCTGTGAAAAAGTGACTCAGATGTTTATTTGAAACATCTGGAACTAACAATGACAGGATGAACTAAGACAGTAGCTGGACAATACAAAAAATGCTGAAGAAGCCAGGGCCAGCTCGTGTAAGCCAGGGCACAGAGACTGTCATGTGCACATCAACAGCTGTAACAAGGGCTGTTTCTTATATTTTAAGTGAGACTTTGGGGAGCTATTCATTGGCACTAATAGCGTACACTTATACTTGGAAATTATGGAGTTTTGCTGAGGAATATGCACTTCAGCATCTCGATAATAGTTCCAATCAGAGGATAAGAATCAATCTCTTTTAGATGAAAGTATTGTTGCACCGAGATCCTTTTTACTTCCAGTTTTGCATCTTTCCTCTCCAGAAGTATTAGTCAGGCTTGGCGTGTTTCCGACACAGGGATTAGACTACAGGAAGTCCTTAATTAACTTCACACAACCTCTGACACAGGAGCGAGGCCTCTGCACACGGAAGATGACGTGGAGAGTCAGTAATGGCAATACAAGACACACGTCCCCTCTGCACTTCCAATTCTCTACCAGAGACAGAGGGTGGTTACTGAGCTCTGCTCTCATCGGTATCACTGCAATGCTCTTTCTGTGGCTCTCAAACTGTGGTAAGTAATAAAGAAAAAAAATCTACACAAGACAGGTGCTGTCTAAACAATGAAAAACACCTAAACACGGGCACACAAATCCTGAAAAACACAAATCGTGGTCTTTATGATTTGGGAAATGCTGCTTTAGATCAGTTTACTCTGGCATACAAGCCAAATGTAATCTCAAGGCCCAGTCTGTGGATGAAAAATCAGTGTACACCCACTAAACCATCTGCAAGGCTCTGCCTCAACAGGAAGATTTCAGCCTCCGTAGATGTCACTTAAAAGTTCACATTGGATCAATCCATGTTAATGATAACAGCCCAAAGTGTGTGCTGCAGGCAGAGGGACACAGAAATATTACTTGGACTGGCACGGGATGATGACACACTTGGGCAGGAGCACAGCACAGCGTTTTTCTGCTCACAGCTATGCCGTGCTGTGTAAGAACACGCACTGAACAGATCGTCAGGAGAGGGCACGGAGTCCCCTCACTGGAGACACTCCAGCACGGCCGGGACGCGCCCGAGCCGCGGACACTGCCATGGCCCTGCATGGGAGGAGAGGCTGGCCCAAGTGACCCACTGTGCTCCAGCCTGACACATTCTGGGATTCCGTGAACTGTGCCAATATTCACAAAATAACACCTTAGTTCCCTTCACTGCCCAACCGCGCTCAGGCTTCTCTAGAGGGGGGACCCCGAGACGAGAGTCCCCCACAGCCTCTGGCACGCAGCACTGTGTCCTGCCCCGGTCCCGGGAAGCTCCGTTTAAAGGCGCTCAGTGTCCCCGCAGTAACGGGGCGGGGAAGGGACAGGCGGGAACCCGCAGCCCGGAGCCCCTCACATCGCCTGGCCCCGCCCCCGGGCATGGCCCCGCCCCCGAGGCAATTGGCCCCGCCCCCAGCCCCGCCCCCGTCACGCCTTGCCCCCTCTCGTTGCCGCGCGCCTTCCCGCCTCCTCTTCCCCCCATCCGCGCCCGCCAAATCTCGCGAGAGCCGTGCGGTCCGGCGCGCGCGGGCCGCGCCATGTCGGATGCCGTTGGGCGCAGCCGGGGCCCCGCCCCGCCCGGCGGCCCCAGCGCCCCGCACTGAGCCCGGAAGCGCTTCCCGGCCGCGCTCTGCCCCGGGACCCTGTCCCTGCTCCCGCCCGCGCTCCCCGCGCCCGCGCCCACCGGGCTACGCGCCTCTCTCTCTCCCCTTCCTCACGAGGAGCGGGGGGGCCCCCGCAGCGGGGCCCGGGGCAGAGCCGGGGGGCGGGAATGCAGCCGCCGGAGCCGCAGCCGCAGCCGGAGCCGAGCCCCCAGCGCAGCACGGTGAGGGGGGGCGGTGGTCAGGGAGGGTGCGGGGGGTGAATCTGGGGGCGGGCAGGGCCGCCCCGCTGCCGAGGGTCAGTGAGGGAGGCTCGGGTGACACCCCCGGTCCCTCATCCCGCCGGGCTGTGGGTGTCCCCCCTCCCTTCGTGGCAGCGGGCTGTGGCCGTCCCGGGGGACACGGACGGGCTGCCCCGGGGAGAAGGGGGTGTCCTGCCCTGCGTGGGCCCGGGTGTGGTGACGGGAGGCGGCTCGTGTTGATCCTGGCTCCTGTTTTGCTGCCGCACTCCCACGCACCGAGCAGCGAAAACTTTGGTCTTTGTTTTTTGAGCCCTTTGCGGAGTGAGGCGGGCGGACTGCCCGGGGATCCCGTGCGGGTGTTCCCTCGGCGGAGGCTGTGGTGTCTGCTGGGCCACCGGTGCTGCTCTTGGTGCTTAAAAATAAATTAATTAATAAAAAGCAAATGGATTCACAGGTAAACGCTGCCACTGCTCCTTGGACGTGACTGCAGCGCGATGCTGCTGCTGCTGTGCCTTGACTCTAGAAATAGAAGGCCCCCAAAGGTAGCAAGGCCTTGGCTATGCTGTGTCCAGAATCTTGGCTTCAGGTCGGGTTTGAGATCTTATCGACTGCTTGTATTGGCTCTGAGGAAGATTAACTCCAGTTTCATTTTAGGGTTTTTGTTTTAATGTAAGTGGTTATGGTGGATGGATGCAGCTCTCATTTAGCCTGTTTAGTGTTACTGTAGGACTGTGCAGTCGCTGTGCTTTTCCCCTTGTTCAAACATAACTTGTAACATGATATTGGCCGTTGTTTCCCTGGCTTTGGCAAGGAGAAAACAAGGAGAGGAAAGACAATTGCTTAGATGGCATGGGAGTGAGTATCTGTAGTTCAGGGTTTGGTAGAGATTCCCTGTGTCCAATATAATGGAATGGCTCAGATACATCACACTTGGAAAGTGGTGGAAAAACTTAAAGTAAGACATTGTGTTCAGGTAAACATGAGCAAAACTGTCATGGAAGATCTCAGTGCTAACAGGTTTGAAGATGCTATTCTTCAATGCCAAATAAATATTGAGAGTGGTCAGGTCAGCCTGTTTAGCTGATGTGTCAATATGTGTTTGTTATTTTTAGTGCTGGTGTTTACTGTGACAGACTTGAGTAGTATTTCTTTATGGGCTTATGTTCTGTAGCAGGTCCACCTGATCACTAATGTTTCCAGAGGACTTAATGTAACAGAACTCTTAAAACTTACAGGTAAAGCTGGCATGGTCAAAGGCCAGTCACTGTTCTGGTAACTTTAATTTTGTTTTCTAGATCTGCAAGAAAAGCAGTACTTTCTTCTGCCCCTCCTTAAGTATATTTGCAGTTCACATATTTCATGTAAAAAGAAGAAATGTTAAATTCATTTCCTCTTTGTAGAGAGAGAGGAACAGTATTCTTAAAAATAAAGTATTTCACAACATTTGTTACAGCTTGTGCTTCGTCGTGCCTTTTGAATGGTGTCTGTTGACTGCAGCAATCTGAAGAGTGCTGTAACAACCTGTATGTATAGACTGTCTCAGTTTGTCCTTAAAATTACCAACATACCAAATTTTACATACATTAGTAAAGAATAATAAAATCAGCATTTAAGCCTGCCTTTAAACTTGCATCTTTTGGTTTAAACACAGGTAGCTGGATAAGTGTTATGTATTCTTATTATGAAGTTATAGTTTTATGATGTATTTTTTTCATCTTGGGTCATAACCTTTACGGATAATGATTGCAGGTAAATATAAAAAGGATATTGTGAGATCTGTGTCCATTTTTGTTTCCTGAATCTCACTGAAGTTCCTTTTCCTTTCCATGACTTTTCATCTTGAGGAAGACTAGATAAGTTGGGTAGAGATTGTAAAAACACATCTGACTTTCAGCCAGCTTTGGTGACATCTGTGCTGGTGTCTCTCTTGGGAGTTGCAGAGTAAAAGGTAATCCTAATGGAAAAAGACTCCTTTGAAGTCATCCAGGAGAATACATTGATGTGCTTCTTTGAGTTATCTGGCAGTAACTCTCCTCTGTCCCCTCTCAAGAATTAGGTAGGGCTTAAATGAAGTTTTTGGTTGTGCTGGTCTGTAGAGGCTTTCTCCTGACTTCAAACCTGTAAGGGTTCATTTTGTATGTGCTTGTGAACAGCATAAGTAGCCTCAAAGTACGACCTGCAAAAGTATTCTTGGTTAGTGCAAGAGTTACGTGGGTATGTACTGCAGTACCTAATAAATAGGAAACCTAAGATGTTTTATTGAATTATTTTTCAAAGCGCTCTGTCTTCAACTGGGATAGTTTTCAAATCCCTACTTTCACAGCTTCAGTGTTTTCAGCAAAACCACCAACACAAGCAAAAGCCTTTGATTTACTTTTTTGACACCAAAGGTATTTTTGTGATGATTGAGTCATTGAATAGGTGATCAAGTCTAGCAAATTTTGGGGAACGTCAAGTCTGTGGTGTGTGCTTAGTCATCCATCTCAACCATGCTGTGACACATTGTGCCCTGGGAGCATCTGTGATGCTGCTGTTCCCACTGCTGTGAGTGCAGTGGGTGCAGTACCTGTGTGCACACCTAGGTGTGAGTACAGTGTATCTAAAGGTGTCTGCAGTGGAAGTTACTTTTCTTACATGGTATGGTTAAAAGGCAGGGGACAAATGGGGTGTGAAACTGAGACGGTTCATACAAAGCCTGAAGCGTTATCATAAGCTTTTGGACTACTTTGGACTGCAAGGTATATTGTAGAAATATCTGTAATTTGTGGTTTTGCAATAGCTTTTCCTGTCCCTGTTACTTTCTTTATTCAAACAGAAAAATAAAGCCGAACTGAAAAATTTTGGGGCTGCCTAATGAAGTACACTGATGTTAAGGATTCACTTGCAAATCTCTGGCAAAGTCTTCTATTATTGTTTTGGGGTTCTTTTCCAAGTTGGAACTCTTTGTTTTCTATATACTATTTTTCTTTAAGCTTATTTCTGTATGGGCGTAGTAGACTAAAATACTGTCCAAAGAGCAATATTGACTGTCTTGTTTTTGTGAGAGATTGAGAACCCTTTTGCAGAAGTTGAATGTGTGGTGATGTCACGGTGCCAGTTCTCACTTGGGAAGCTCTCACCGTAAATGGAAAGATGAGTTTTGTACTTGTTTAGACTCGTGTGTGCAGATGTTGAAGGTGTTGGTTGAAAACACTGCTAGAATAGATTCCTGTAGTCTACCAAACCTTCAAGTGTCAGTCAAAGTTGTCCTTTGAAAGGTTTTCAAACTAGGGATGTGCTTGTAATACTTAAGCAAAATGCTCTCTCCAGCTCCAGACAAACTATCACAAAGTGAAGTGTAGGTGGTTCTGTGGTACTGAATATCCATGCTGGGTATCTCCTGTGTGAGGAGGGTGGCTGCTCAGCAACTTCTGTGCTGTGTCAGTGTTTGAGAGGTGACACTGTGGTATTGGTATCCAGGAGACTCATGTGCACAACTTCCAGAAAGAACATCACTGAGGTGTTTGCATTGACTTGAGAAGCTGAAATACATGTCACAAAATTCAGTATATAATAAGGTGAAACAATGCCACAGTATTGCTGTTACAGTTCAAGTTGTGCAGTGAGTTCTTATTGTTTGGCATTTTTCTTGTTCTTTTTTTCTTTCCGGAGATTAATTATACCAGATAAATCACAATGTCTGTCTCAGCCTAATGTCTCAGTGGAAGCAACATTTCAGTATTCTTACACCCCATTGATTACTGAGTTGAATGTTTCTCCCTTTTCAAGTGTTGTTTTAAAATAGCCAGCATAACACTACAGTATAAAAATGAAAAATGCCATCTCTGTTGAGGGTATATGCGTTATGTTTGTGTTTTTAAGAAGCATTAGTTCTTCAGTTCCTGGTGGGCTTTGTTTTATTAAGGGCCTGAATGCAAAGTATTTTAAAAGCACTGAATTACCAGATTTTGTCCTATTTTGGCTCTATTATAAGGAAAATTACTGCTCTTTTCAGAGAGTTGTTTAAAGCTTCGTAAGCAAATAGCAAAGTCACAAAGAGAGAGAGAGAGAGGTGATTCTGCTGTGCTGGTGTTGAGCAGCCTGGCTGTCACAGCTCAAATACAAATGTTTTCCTACCTGCATGTGGGCTTCCTGGTGGATCGTTAAGAGTGTTTTCTGGAAAACAGATTCTGTTCAATCAGTCTTGATCCAAACTCATAATAAAATACTTTCTTTCAAATGAAATTGCACATCCACTAAAGTGTACATAAATTTGAAAAGTGGGTCAATTTCTGTGAAATCATGGTTGATCTAGGGACAAATGGAGAGTTTTTATTAAAAAACGCCCTGTTACTATCAGTATTTGTCTTGGATGTCGTGGCAGGAAAAAAAACTTGTACTGTTTAATAATCTGCATTCAATATTGACTGTTTCTTACCAGATTTGATAAAAAGAACCCCAGCAGTGCTGGTATTTCAATCTTGTTGCAGCTTTAAGCTTAAGCATTTTTCCATTCCTTGGTTATGTTCTGAGGTGATCTGGCCTCAAGTCTCATGTGTTTGAACAACTCTTCCTGGTTTACAGTGTCACAGCTGCATTAGAGAATGGCTGGCAGAAAGGCTTGGTTTGTTCTGTGCATGTTTTTGTCATGTTGGCATAAATCCTCAAGTGTGATTCTTCATCTTCAGTTGGGAGTTTGTATACTTTGGTTTGACTCAAGATGTAGGCATTTTTTCCTAGCACTTGAAAGAGTTAGGGATTTGTTCTGTTCTTTCACACTGGGCACAAGATCAATAAGTTTATGAACAGGAGATGGTTGGTCTTTGTTGTCTTTTTTTTTTTTTTTTTTTTTTTTTTTTTTTTTTTTTTTTTTTTTTTTTTTTTTTTTTTTTACCTAGATATTGTGCAAGTTATGAAAGAAATATAGAACTTGGCTTTCCTGTGGATGTTCTTGAAGATCAGCTTGCAGAAATAGTAAGCCAGGTACTAGGCTATTGCAGAGCATTGCATTAAAGTATATCTGCCTTTTTTCCTTGAAATTCTTATGCTTATCTTGAAGGAATAGTAATTCTCACTATAATCCTACTAATGTTGGATCAGAAATATGTGTCTAGATAAGACAAAGTATTAATTCGGTTCAATTTCTCTGTTGCTTCACATTTGCTCAAAAAAATACAAATAAGCTAAATTTCTACTAGCAAGCATTGCATCAAATATCATCATCTTACTGCTGATTTGAATGTGTTCAAAACTTTTAAGTTATTTTCTGGATATTTTGCTGAAAAGTCACTTTATGTTCTTTCCTGTTAAAAATAAAGTTTTAGCTGCTGGGTGATCTGGACATTTGCAAATGTGACTTCAGTAATGCTGAGTAAATGTTTTAGCTGAATTTGGAACACTTACATGAAATTATATTTTCAAACTTTTGTCAGTGCTTTTGCACATTAGCATGGATTTTTTTCAGCTGATAAGTAAGTTTCAAGTGGACAGCAGAGGGGAACAGCTGCTTTAGTCTTTTGTCTATGCTTTGTGTCCTGCTGTTGGGGCAGCATCATGAAAATGTGGTTATAAAAGTTTGCATGCTGTCCCAGCTTCATGAGCATTAGTGTTTTGTACAGGTGTTTCACAACAAATCTCATTCCTGGACTGAATGCTTCATGCGTTGTGAGTAAGAACTTTTTGAGTAATTGCTCAGGAGAATGTTTAGAATGTTTGCAGTTTTGTACTTTCTCCTGCTGTTACACTGAAGCTGTTACTCTTCCATGTGTGCTGGTTTCAGTAGCAGGCAGTGACAGTGAGAATTTTCCCTGTTCACATCCAGCTTCCTTCTGTGTTGGTTTGAGTTCATTGGCACTTTCTGCAACAAACATTTTGTAATTACTGTTTTCTTGGAATATCCAGTTTAAGGGAAGAGAGGTCAGACAGAGAAGAGAGAGTTTGTACCACATCTGTTGCAGCTGAATTAAGTTCATAAAGGGCAGAATGTGGGTTCTCTTAAATGAAATCTGCCTCTTTGCTTTTGAAGCCCAGCCTCTAGATGCTGTAAATGCTTCTTTTGCTTTAAAGAAAGTTCCAAGTCAAGTAAATGTTCTACCTGCCAATCCTTTTCAAGATTTGGGAGTTGAGGTAAATGAGGCTGAAGGTAGCCTTAGGCCTACAAGAGACCAGAGTAAGATCAGCTATTTTGGTCTGTCTTTAGAAATTATGATCTACTGTATTAAAAAAAAGAGAAAAAGTCAAAAAATCATCTAAGTGTTGAAATAAAATTCCTTCATGTAGGAGTAAGGGGTCTGTAAGAGGGAGGTGGCTTCTGTGGAGGACAACTTGAAGTTTTCCAAAGAGAAGGAGGAATCCTCTCAGCAACTCTGTACAGCAGGTCTTGATGGTCTTAGTTCCATATGTTGGGTGACATCTTTCTATAGTAATGTGGACTCTGAGGCATCTTCAGTGATCTCTGTAGTTGTTACTCATGGAGGCACTAGTACCAACAACACAGACGTTTCTGGTGCTGTGATAAACAGTACTTCTATTTCTGGAGGAACACCCAGTCACTTGAAAGCTGCTTTTCCTTAACTGCAACATTTTTCTGTAAAAGTTGTAGCAAAAATTTATGACACTTCTCCTAAGAGCATATGTTATCCAAGATGTGATCAGGCCATGGAGGCTTGTGCTGTTTGGTTCTTATCTGTACCATTCAGTCCTTGGGTTTTGATTTCAGAAATCCCGGTGCAGTTTGTTCTCATGTCCATCTGTTATTGAGAGGTTCAAACACAGCAGTAGTGGACTGGTGTCTCCAGTCTGATGGAGGATTCCTGTCCTGGAAACACAGAGGAGATGAAAGAAGAGCTCCTGCTTCTCTTACCCTTTCAGAAATCCATATCTCCTGAGAGATTCTTTTCTTCTCACTCTCCTGGAGGTTGGATGAGGTGGAGAAAATTTCTTATTGCCAGTCCTGGGAAGCTGTGGTCACTGTAGTGTTGCAGTTTGTGGACTTGATGGCTTGGAGAAGTAGCTGAAGGGGGATTGATGTTGGGGAGCTGACAGGAAAGGATCAAAAGAAATTTGACTCTCTTCTGTGAATTGAGTTTTAGAAAGACCCCCACAAAACCAAGCAGTCCTTCTGTGCTTTCCCCCCCACCACTGAATCCTGTTAAAATCTATAGCATAGACCATTGGTTTGTCCAGCTTCCTATAAAAAGTGTAAAGAATGAGACTCTAAATGTCTCTTGTTTTTTGAAAGATAAGGCTTTTGTGAGCTCTAGAAGAAGAGGAAAATAAAATAAATAGGTTTAAGTGTTAGAATTTGTATGATTCAGGTGAGAAAAAAGTAGTTATGACATTGACATTTTGATATGTTTTGTTTTTGTGTTTTTATTATGTGCTAGAACACAGATTCCAGAAAGAGCAGATGTGTCTTATGGGAGTAGTTATGTCCTCGTGACATGAGCAAATTTCTGCTCTGGGGCTACTCTGAATAACTTCTCTTGAGCATAATCCTTGGATTACTCTGTCCACTGACAATTCATGAAATATTTGAGTTTAAGCTTTGCCAGTAGCCTTATTTAGTCAGCCTGGAAGTATGGACAATAGATATTTTGAATTAGTTCAAAATTGAAAGTGCTGCTTTCTGAACTTTTGAACGCTGTTGGTTGTAGTGCCATCAGTAAAAATGGTTGACTGACACATGCTTACATAAGCTGCATTCATTTTTTAAGTGAAAACTATTTATGCACAGTCTGTTTAGTCTGTTCAGAAAATGAACACTCTACATACTTAAGAGGAATGCATTTAGACTTGCTTAGGGCTTTCTTTTGTCTGCTTTTCTGAGTTTGGTTTTGGGTTTTTTTCACTATACTTGGCTTTATGGGGGCTGAGGGTGGTGTTTGCTTTCTTTTCCCAGCAAGTGTATGGTAGGTATACTTAAACTTGTAGGGCAAGTATAATGTGTATAATAGAATTTGTGGGTTATGTAAGCATGTTACATAATCATAAATAATTTTAATTTTTATTAAACTATAATACAAGTCAAGCGAGGAGAAAAACTTGATGTTTGGGGCTATTTGTTCAGTACTACTAATGATCCCATATTTTGTACTATGAGCATCTTAATTTGGTTACCTCATAGCATGTACAGCATGGCATAATGCCACTAGAAAACTATCCAGTAGACAAATACTCTACTAAAAAAATTGGGATTTTTTTTAATATTCAGAAAGTATTTTGGTGATGACTTGAATAATGCATTCTTGAAAAGCAAGTAAAATAGCTGTATTGCATTTCTAGCAAGCAATATTAATTTGGGTTCCTTTCATGGTTAATGATTTTACTAGCTGTGAAAAAAGACTGCTTAAACATTAAATGAGTTTACTAAAGTGCAAACCTCAAGGTTGAATTATAATAGGTTTTTATTACACATACAGTCAAGTACATCAAATTTGTGTTACTCAAAGATGAGTAATTTATATTACTGAGATTGTAAATCTTTCTGCAGAATAACTTTTCAGGAGGGATCTGTGAGGATTGTAAACTTGACTGTGAACTTTTGCTATCTGTTTTAATTCTTATATGATACTGGATTAAACTCATATCAGTTCTGTGCATCTCAAAATACTAACATTTTTCAATCACAGTACTGGTATTTCTTATAGTTTGCCCTGGTTTTTGGATTATTTTCTCTATTCTGTGATCTGTACTTGCTAATCCCTGAAATTCATAACTAACCTGGTTTGATGGCTTTGTTTTTTCCTGTGGTCAAGGCTAAAAACTTTTCTCAGTTCTTCCAAATAAAAAAGAAGATGAAGATTTAGGAAGGCAACTTTTCACAAAGTTGAGAACAATCAACGCTTCTCCAAGGTTTAGGTGTCTGGATTGCTTGAATATAAATCTGGATTTCAAGGAGATGCTGATTCCTCTGTCATGTAGTGTGGAAAATAAGACTTCTAGAAATGTTACATGTTTTACTTCAGTATCTAAATCACTGGGTAAAATGTGAGCCACCAGATAGATACATTGGTTGCAACCAGAGTTGTTGGTTGTGTAGTTCCTTGCAACTATGAGGTTCCTGTAACAGAAGAATTGCTAAATGGAAGTGAAGAGTTAAGCCTTGGACTGTGGCTTGGACTGCTTTCTTAAAGAGAAGTCTAATTTCTAAGGAGTTTTTGTGCCTTACCTGAAGGGAGAATCTGCTCTGAGGTCTTCATGGTCAGATCTCATCCTGACACTTTGATCTAACACTTCTTTCTCTCTCACCCTGGCTGCCTGCTTCTGTCTCAAAACTTTGTGTCTGTCTATGACACAAGATATTGTGGGGTTTTGAGAGGAATCAAAGAGCTGATCCAGTTTGGGTAATGTATTTAGTGTCTTAAATCAAAGTTTAGCTTTAGTGATGTCCATGCTGCCATTTGGTCTCTAGATTTGTGGTGGTGTTTTGGGAGGAGCAAGCATTGGAAAAAAAAGGAGAAGCAAATTCTTCCTTCAGAATTACTGTGTTTTTACATATGCATTTCAAGTGATTATGAAACAGTCAGATGATCCTTCCTTTGTGACAATTTCTCTTGTGGAAGCACCCAGAGTGTGTGCTATTGGAGAGCATTTTGTGATGATAGATACTTCCCTAGACAAAGATTCCCCACACCACCATCACCCCAACTTATTTCCTGAAGTTAAAGGATTTTTGTGCCTAATAACTCACTTCTTTAAAATTCTAAATGTTTTTTCAGAGTTCAACAGAAGTAGCAAAACCACCTCTCTTGCTGGGATTGCTATTTCTTTGGTGTTTTGAATTGTGACACTGTATGCTGGACCAAAAAAAAAGATGGATTTGGATGTTGAGTATTGCTTTTCCCTTGTAACTCTGTATTTTTGTGTCTCTGCATAGAGGGGAATTAGATTGCAGCCCTATGTTCCCAGTTAAAGTTCGTAGGAAGCATGGTATTTGAGTGTAGTATGTTCGTAGTTTTTGGTGTGGTTTTTTCCTTCTGTTAATTATTTTGCACTTTTGATGTTTCAGAATTTCTCTTTTGTTCTGGAAGTAACATTCAATAGCCTCTTACTCAGCAGTTCTAATATTCCAGAATTCACTGCTGAGTTGTCTTTCTACTGACTCCCAGACCAGTCCAGGATGTGTTTATTACATAGTCTTGGTTAGAGCTAAGTTTGTTTTATGTTATTAATTTAAAAACTGCTTTTAAAATGTAAAATACTTTTGGCAGATCCATTTGATTTAGGTAAAAGCAGTTGTATGAAAAAAAATTGTAAATTAGGAACACATACTTTTGATTTCTATTAATGAGATTTCCTTTAAATATTTATTTCTTATGTGAAAATAATAATTTGAATGTATAAAGTTGCCTTTTGTAATAAATTATGCAGATTGAGAATTTTTAATAGAATTTTATCATGGTTATATGATTCTTTCATGATGTCACTGAAAGTTTACTTAGTGAATAATAAGTAGAAAGTCAATACTACAGTGTTTGAACCTGTGCCTTAATTGTGCACCTGTTTGGGGTTTTTTATGTGTAGTTTCTGTTTATTCTGGATTTGATTCAGCTGAATTGAGCATGTATAACTGCAGAAGGAATGTCTTTACCCTTACACATACTTGGAAAAGTGTTGTTATAAAGGCAGTTTGTGATTAGGCTGTTTTGTCTATGGACTGTGTGCAGTTCATTAACTTTTCAAATACGTAGAAAGTTGCTCTTCTCATCAAAGTGAATGGGTTGGGTGTGTAAATCTGACAAATAATGAAAGTAATAGAGATTGTGTATATGAGGAAGTATGTACAGTGTTGAATGTGCATTGTCTTCTGCAAGTGTTTAAATTTGTGTGAAATTTGCTTTAAATCCATTTGAAAATTATACAAAATATGTAGCAAGATAATTGAATTAAGAATAACTCCATAGGTTAAACTTGCAGACAGTAATGGAGAATTAGTGGGTGATGAGTATCCAAAGTCTTGTGAATTCCCTGACTGGAGCTCACCAGTCTTGGCAGGAGGTAGCTAAAACAGAGACTCAGTAGGGTTGGATGAGGTGGTATTATAATGTAAATCTGGTAACTGGGGGTTCTTTTGATTGTGGGTCTGAGGTAAATATTGTTTTTTTAAAAAAAGATTTCATCATTTTTCAGCCAATAAAACTCCCAGACTTTAAATAGTACTGAGTTTGGTTCACCATAATGGAAAACTGGGGGTGTGAAATAGTCTTGAAAATAAGCATCAATTATTTTGGTATTCCCTGGGATTTTTTTTAAAACATTAATTACCTTTGTTTTTTTTAAAGCTGATACTGAATCAAAGAACAGGCTTCTCAGAGGTATCTAATTACCTAATTTGCATATTTCTCCAGCAGTTGGAAGGAACAGAGAATCTGCATATGATTTATAGTCAAACTTAACAGGTTTGTTATGGTATTGCTCAGCTCATGTGGCCATTCACATCCTGAACGCGTAGCATTGCTTTCCATCCTGTGGGGGAGGAATGACACAGAACAAAATAGAATAAGGCTTGTGCTTAAACAGCTCTGAAAATGTCAAAGGTTTTCATCTCCTTCCTTCTCCCCCATCTCCTGTAAAAGCAGCGAGAAGCCAAGGCTTACACTTGAGTCTGGGCTGTGTCAGTGCTTAGAGCTGAGTTTGTTTGCAGTCATGTTGTGAGAATTCTGAAGGAGTCATTGGGCTGTTTGGTGAAGCACAGGGTGTGACTACTTGTGCTGTGATTTTGGAATCAAGGCATCAGATTGCAATGTTATTTTAATATATTTTTGCTTTCAACCAGTTAGCGTTTTTTTTTTTTTATTCAGAAATGTACTAATTTCTCCCTTTGTGCTCGTTTGTCCAGGGCAGGCATTATGTGTCACCTGCTGGCCTCAGGGGAATACTCTGGTGGCAGTTGTGCTTGGCTGGCCAGCAGGGAGACAGCAAGTTATTATAAACTTTGATTTTTTCTGCTGTCTACCCTCCTGTTGTATATAAGACTGCATTGGATTTGTGAGAAGATATGACCTTGATTTTTTTCTTACGTTTTCCCTCTGTATTTTTTGTACATGATGTCCCTCTAAGACGCAAGGGAGTTAAACAAGAAGACTCGTTTGAAAAGGTTGAAGTTCTTAGTTACTAATTGAAGAGTTGGACATTGTTGCATTCTACAAACCATATGGGCACTCCCACTTCTTAACAGTAAAGAAACTGGGAGATTTATTAAAGAACTAAATACCACATCTCTTCCTTTGCTGCAGTATCTAAGCAAAGGAAACCAGAAAACCACTGTGACATATCAGGTGAAAGAAAGGCTTTTGTGTTTTTGTACTGCATCTGAGACACTCAAATTGTTGGGTGGGTGTCAGTTCTAATCTTCTGTTCTGATGGAGGTGAAGAGCCCTGAGCGCAGCACAGATACCAGAACAAGCTCAGTGTGGTGTAGAGAATGTTTCAGCAGTTCTTCAGCTATTGCTTTACTGAGTTCCCACAAAATAAATCCCACAAGAAGAGAGAGGTCTATTAAAACAAAGGAAGACATGGATTTTGGAGGCTGCACCTACCTTGAGCTGCTGGCCAGCATCTTTTTGTTTTTGAAAACTGAAATAATCCTAACCTCTTCAATAGTAGAATGAGTAACTATTTTAGGTTGAAGCTGCCTTTGAGCTCTAGTGGTTTTTTCTTCTTCTTCTAAAGCAGGATTATGAGGATAGCTTCCTAAAAGGGAAATGAAATCAGTGCAGTTTATCCTACCAACTGTAGTGCAGTACAGTAAGGCAGATCAGTGTGGAAATTATTTGGCTTTAAAGAGATGCTGATTGCTTAAAGTGTTTAACTTGCATGTGTAACTTACATTTGGAAGAATATTTGTCATGTAGAATAAAAATAAGGTACTGTAAAAATATCTTGGAATGATACCTTTGAAATTGTGAATAGGGACTTTTGGGTGAAATGCTTTGAAAAGTCAAATACTGCTTACTCCTGAAAGTTCCAGAAAGTGTGCCTCATTCATTTTGTCTCATATTCAGATTTATACCTTTTTTTTTGAGTATCTCTACCTGATGAAAGTGACATTTGCTTGTAACTTCAGCATCAGCCAGCCATGCAGTGGCAGCTGTGGAGAGACTGCCTGGTAGTCAAGGACCTCTCTCCCTCTACTTTGTAAACCACAAGGCTGATTCTGTAAAGCCACAGGGTTGTTCAACATGTTCTTGCTATAGCTTGCAGTCACAGGCTCTGGGAAAGAGCATCCAGCCCCATCATCACAAAATTGTCTTCTTATGCTCATCTAGATGTAAAAAGTTACACGTGCTTCAGCCAGGAATTGTGTTAATCTTATCACTTGAATTGGAAATGTTCTGGCTTGGTGGCAGACCAACAAAAATAAACAAATGTTATGACTGATGGTCTGAATACTGCCAGCCTGCCTTTGCAGGCAGTGTCGTTGAGTTGAGTAACTAAGGTGTCCAGACTGCACACACAGATTTGGTTAACCTACCAAAGTCATGACTTAAAGCCTTGGAGAGAGAACTAATGTGAGAGTTTTAGGGGGAGTTTGTGCTTTTATGTAACTATAGCTGACCTACAAGTGATTATAATTCATTATTCTTCCAATTGAATTCTAGAAAAATAAGAAAATTAGAATAAATGTTAGAAAAAAATCAGTTTAAAATTGTGCCCAGAGTGTACAGAAGAGCATGAAAGTTATCTCTAACCGAGTAGCTATTAGATTTTTAATTTGGGAGAAGCAATAAATACAAGAAATGAAAATATATTAACAAATGTACATACACACATAAATCTAGTCAAAAGGTGTCACTGCCCTTGGCAGTGGGTTTGGATTTAAATAATCCTTAAAATCCCTTCCAATCCAACCCATTCTGGACCCTAAGCAGAAATTAATTTTGTTCACTAAAAGGTTTAGTGTAGGTGGCTGCAATTTTCCTGCTGTTGTCTGTGGTTTCTCAGGTGTTAAACCCACCTGGTTTGGAGCTCTGTAGGAAAGGGATACACTAAAGCTTTCATCAATAAAGATGCTGGATACTCTTCAAGGCCTTTGAAGCTGTACAAGAATTTTGGCAGGAATGCATCAGTGCATTTTAGGATGAACAATTGTATTCACATTCACATTCTAGTCTTTCCATTATCTCTTTTGGCTTATCCCATTTCTGGCCCAAGATGATGGAAGAAGTGAATCTGAAATAATATTGAGACTTCCTTATAAAGATTTGCTATTCAAGCAATTCCATAGACAGGCCAGCTACAGCTTTATCTGAATGTTGATTATTTAAACATTACCTTACATACCAGTGCTTCTTCCTGCAACAGATGTAACTTATGGAAAGAGGAGAAATTCACAGCTGTTCTTTCACCAGACTTTTTTTTTTTTTTGGTATTACATTTTTTAATACATTTTTTAATAAAGAGTGCTGAAGTCAGTGTAGAAAGAAACATTTCAAAATGTCTGCATTGTGTAGTATCTAAGGCACATCTCCCCGGAAAGTCCATCTGGGGCTAAGATGAGATAAAATAATGTTAATAGAAGATGATTGTGGTCCCATGTTGCAGAAACAATAATCTAATTTTAAGGCATTCTTTCCTCTCTGCCACCAAAAGGAAGAAACAAAAACAAAAAACAAAACAAAACCAAACCAAAACAAAAACAACCCCCACGCACACAAAAAAACCAAACAAAACAACAACAAAACAACAACAAAACAAAAAAAAAAAAGTGAAAAGCATCATCTAGGGTGTATATGACATCTGTATATATACATATATAGTTCATACACATAGATGTCTGTGTGTATTTATGTTGTTGGCAGATATTTTTTTTATTTTAAGATGCCTCCTGCTTTGCCCAAGGATGTTGGGCACAGCAGTTCCCTGACTATGGCAAATGTTCGAGCACCTGTACAGGTACAGGTGTGATCATGGATAATCTCAATGTGTCAGTATGTTGTATTGCAATAAAAATAAATAACATTAATATTACATGGTTTGTAACCTCTTTGTGTGACTGTCTTGCAACACTCCTGTGAGCAGGTATTCATGCTGAGACTTGTCAGAAGATACCACAGAATCAGCAAGGTCCATGCTAGATTTCCTTATGTTAACAAATTCTTCTGGAATGATAGAAAAGACAGGCACGCTGCATAACTTGTTCATCGTATTTTATAGCAGTTAATTATGTCGAGGAAATTTTCATAGTCAGGCCGCCAAAGTTTAATTCAAAACTTTAAAATGGATGTTGATGCTTTCTGCTGTAGTGAGTATGGTTCATATTTTTCTGTACTGTTGTTCTGTACCAACTACTGTCTGCTCCTTGCTTTTTTCTCTTACCAATATTCTATTTTTGGTTCTTACTTTTTGTTCATGTTTATATGTGTTTGTCTGCTTCTCTCCTCAGTTTCATGTGTGAAGAGTCATATCCTCCCTCAATTTGTGTTTGTTGGGGATCCTGAAAGGTGGTTCTGTCATCCCCTCACTCCTTTCCAGTCTAGGGTTTTTTTCTAGTTTCAGATGGCCAGAGTGAGGAGAGGCTGGTGATCATCATGCCAGAGAGTGTTGAATTTTGTGCTTCCCAGTATCATTCTCTCCGTTCTCATCTGGCCATACTGGGTGTAGAAGTACAGGGAATAAAGTGTGCAGGCAGTCTGCAATTGATGTTGCCTTTCGCAGAGTTGTCACTTATATGGGCTGCTAATAAACTTACACGGGTCACTTGACTTGAAACTAGTGATAATTCCAGTCTCTTCTGTCTCTGCAGAAAAAGAAATGTTTCTGCTTTATGGTGTAAATATACTTTGTGATCATTTTCTCAAAGATGCAGAAAAATGTGAATGTTTAAGACAAGGTGTGTTACAGAAATTGTCTGCATCCTGTAAAGGTTTTCCATATATGCAGTTATCAACAAAGTAGAAAGCTCTGATTCAGAGCATTGAATATAGAGTATTTTCAAGGTTTGTCATAGAAAAACTCATCACAGGCTTAACAGAGAAACTGTACTGGTCTGTTTATTTTAAACTGTTGTTTGCATCACTACTATGGCAAGCCATCACAAAAGTCCAATGGGTATTCCAGAAGCAGGAAACCTGATATTTAAACAGTTGATTTAGAACTTTTGTCCTCTTCTTTCTGCCTCGATAATTCCTTCATTCTAATACTTCAAGTTTTAATTCGAAGAGGTGAAAATTTCTTTGGTAGCATAAGCATTTAGATTTTATTTTTCAAATTTTATATTATTATAACTCGTCCTATTGCTGATTCACAGCATGATTGACTAAGTGTATTTAAATTTTGTAGTTATTGCACAGCTTCTGCTCACTCTGAGAGGATTTTTTGTAAAGTTGTTTTCTGAGCCACCCAAGTAAAAAACGGGTTAAAAATTCAAATAGTGTAGCCCTGAATGTCTGAAGTGCAGTGGTGTGCCTTTTTTAGAAGTATCTGCAGGCTCAGACAATCAGCATGGTTTTGTTGCTTTTACTCTGCAAATGGAGCCTCTTTCAGATTTATTGATAGCAATTTGTTTATTTAGAAAAGTCATTTTTAATAGGGAGAAGCCCAAGTCAGAGTGAAAAGGTAAAGAAAAGTGAGGAACACATTTAGGCTGGTTTTGTGACTAGCCTTTGAAATGTCTAACAGCTGATATATGAGTATAGATAACACTGAAATTTTACAAGTTAAATGTGAGTAACCCAAATTTGGTGGGTTGGTTGGGTTTTTTTGTGGCTTTGTGTGTGGTTTTGTTGGTTGGTTGGTTGGGGTTTTGTTTGTTTGTTTGTTTTTGGTTTTTTAATTATGACTTCTGTCTTAAGACTTTTTGCAACATCTGGCTTTAGTGAATTCTTAGTGATCTGAACTACTGCAAAAGTACTTGCAGTGTTTTATTTTGTAGAAGTGTCTTGTGGACAGACCCATCTTTTGACTGTTGTAAATATATCTTAGGAACAAAGCCTGTTCCAAATGTTTTACAGATGAATTCAGTAGGTAGCAATGAATTTGTCAGTAGGAGTTAATGCTGGGAATCACCTTGTGTAGGAGCTATCAAACCTCTCAGACTGGAACAATATTGAATTCCTGTTGTGCTGGTCAGGATTGAGACTGGTGCTCTGCAGATAACTCACTGTCCTCCAGTGTTTGGAGATGCTGCTTCTTTGAGAAGTGTTAATCTCAAACTTCTGAGAAGGAAGCTCACTTTCTCAGATTGATTGTGTATGAAACAATAGTCCAGTACTTCTGTACTTTGTTAGCTCAGTTTCTCTCTTGTATAAATCTCAGCTTCTAGAAGTTGCTAAACTTAGAAATATGAATAGCAGGCTATACTTTAAAATGAAGGAAAAGCTGAAGTTTATGATCCATGGATTTACACTAGACCTTTTTCAGTGCTTTATAGTATATACTCAGTTCCACATTTTCTTGTATCCTTTCTGGCTTATTTTGATTCCCAGAATAGGATATCAGTACCGAAAACTTCTTACATCATCATAAAACTGTTTTTATCAGGGCCAACACAGAAGCTGATGAATTAGGAAATCTGATAGTGTACTGTATCCTACAGGATTTTTCCCAGCCACAGCCTAATTTCACAAATGTTCAGTCAGAAATCGTAGATCATATGTCCTCGTAAGACAGGCAGTTCATTGTTCTCATAGCTTTGGGTGCAGTCATGATACTTGTGGTAACCTCAGCATTATCTGTGACCTGTACAAACTCACGTGCATTTGCAGCCTGTAGCTGTACTGCGTGTTCTGCAGAGCCCTTCTGGAAGCTGGTGTTTGTGGCATATTAGCATCATTCCTGAACTCTCCCACTGCCTTGGAAACTTTCTCTTTTGTAACTTTGCTCTGTAGTGAGAGCTGCTTCTACTTGCTCACTGGAGTGAGAGGACCATCAGTTCCTTCCAAGTATTTACTGCTATGTGATGTGGCCTCTCAGTGTACAAGAGACTTAGAGAGATTAAGAGACTTCTTACCAACATCTGTCATGACAGGATACGGGGCAGTGATTTTAAATGGAAAGACAGTAGACTTAGATTGGACATAATTGAGAAATTTCTGATGAGGGTAATGGGACACTGGAACAGTCTGCTTAGACAAGTGATGCCCCATCCTTAGCAGTGTTCCGAGTCACGCTGGACAGGGCTTTGAGCAACCTGGTCTAGTGCCCCTCAGCAGGGCTTTGGAATTTGGGTGGCCTTTGATGGTCTTATCCCCACCAGACCATGTTGTGACCTACTTAGTAGAGGAGTTACTGCCCAGGAACCTCTTAGCTACTTGCTAAAAGGAATATCATTGTTCCGGTTAAATGATCTCATTATCAACCAGTTTTTACTGTTTCCTGTGTGTAATGTAGGTATTAAAAGTAAATTTTACTTTGTGGAGATTTGACCTGTATATGGGATAGGGATGCGTTTCATCCCTTTTGCTTCCAAAGCAAAATAAATAATGTCTCTATATAAATATTTCATTTGAAAAGACAGGATTTAGATCCCTCATTGCAAGGACATTGAGGTGTTCTAACATGTCCAGAGAAGGGCAGTGGAGGTGGTGAAGGGTCTGGAACACAATTCTCCTAAGGAGCAGCTGTGTGGGAGCCAGGTGTAGCCTGGAGGGAAGGAGGCCTCAGGGGTGACCCCACTGCTTACTTCACCTGCCTGTAAAGGAGGTTGTAGCCAGGTGGGAGTCTGGCTCTTCTCCAAGATAAGTAGAGCTTGAACTGGCCTCAAGTTGTACCAGGGGAGGTTCATGTTGGATATCACGGAAAATTTCTTTGCTGAAAGAGTGGTTAAATGTGGGAACAGGCTACCCAGGGAAAGGTGGAGTCACCATCCCTGGAAGTGTTCAGAAAATGAGTAGACTTGGTGATATGGTTTAGCAGGCATGGTGGTCTTCAGTCAGAGGTTGCACTTGATGGTCCTGGAAGTCCTTTCCAACCTTAATGATTCTGTGATAGATGGAAGAGAGAAAACAGTAAACGAGTAACATTAAACACTAGTTCATTTCAATGTTGATGGCCCCTAGGGATGCAGAGTGTAATTAAAGGGAGAAAAGCAAAGCAAATACTAAAGCACACAAAACAACACAGAACACATGCCTAAGAGAGAATAGTGATTAATAATGATTTTTTAAATTTTTGTAACAACCTGTGCAGTTAATATGCTCGCACACAGTTTACAGATTAAACATTTTTATGTTTGAGTCATGTTTCTAGGCTCTGTCACTGTTCTATCAAAAATGGGTTTCCTGTGTCCAGGTTTCTGTTACTTCAGAATTATATATTGCTTTTATGTGATAAAGACACACCACACTGTATCACAATATTAATCATTTAGAGTCTGTGGAAAGAGTGGATCAAACTGATCACTGCTTAAGTTTAAGCTGCTGGGAAAATAAAAAAAGTGAATGAATGATTTTGTTGCTCTACACTCCTTTTTCATCCATCTGAGATGATAGTATTCTAATCATGCTGACTTTTAATGATTTACATTCCATTTCAGTACTCTGAGCTGTTGTAGCCCATCACATGACACATCTGGATAACTGTTGTATGGATAAATGAGCAGGGATATGGAATTGTCAGGAGAGCTTGTGTAACTTTACCATAAGAGATCAATTGATCAACAGTGATAGCTTGTCAGCTTTATTTTTAGTTTCATTCTCCTGTATACCTCTCTTTTATGCTTCACATTGCCTTCCAGCCATCCAGGTTTATGAATCTGTTGATGTTTTAGACAGATGAATGACTGTTCATCAGAAGACAGCTTGCCAGACCATGAAGCTCTGGTGTTACTGACATAGCCAGTCATTCAGAGCAGTGGCAGCAGCATGCTGAGCTCAGTTTTACATGGTGACTGCTTTAATTTTGCTTTGTTGAACTTTAAGGTTGTCTTAACTGGCAAAATGTCTTTTAAGTTCTGTTGTGTCTTTCCTACCATGTGAAGCAATACAGTTCCAAAGCTTTGGGATGTATCACCCTGTAAATAAAGAAAAGTTCTGTTAACAAATGGGCATTCTGATTTCTGAGTTGGGAAAGTTGTGCCTAGCTATATATAATCCTGAAAATTATTTCAGCTGGACAGTTGCAGGAAAAATAATCCTTGGGTTTTCTCATATATCATGTTTATACAGTGAGTGTGTGACTGAAGATGATTATAAGGAAAGATTGCTCTTGGCACTGTTAAAACACTTCAGTTTCTTGTATTTCTGAGGTTTTACAGTCTTCCAGCTAGCAAGTCTTTGTGAAGGTGTCACATTACCATAAAATCATTTGCCTGTCTTTGCTACAAGAGTAATCCAACATTTTAGCTGGATTGATGCAGTTGATATTTGCAGGATGAGTTAATTGTTTTTGCTTATTTAATGGTTAAATAAATGCAAACTTAGTGTACAGATCTGTTGTCTTGGTTTTCAGTATTGGAATTAATAGATTGTGATGATTTTTAATTACAGCCAATGTAATTTTCTACTGCAGGTAGGCACCTTTGAATTTAAAGTAACAGTGGTTCTAGAGGCTGCTGAAGGATTAGAGGTGGGATTACATGATTGCATCTGCAGCCAGGTCATATGCTGGGCATGTTTACAAGGCTGTAACTGATGCCTATTAAATAATAGGTATGTGTGGGATGGGATATTACAAACCATGTTTTTGCATAGTTAATCCTTTGTGTGAAACAACTCAGTTTGACTTTTTATCTTCAAATGTCATGGTTCTATACATATCTATTCTTGATTTACAGAAATGTAACTCTTCAACAGCTTTTCTACTGTGTGTTTGCAGTCACTGTAGGAAGTACTACTATAATTATACACCTTAACATCTATTTGAATACTGAAATACAGAAGTGGAATTGGGATGTGATGATGCAGTAATGGCTGAAATCATATTTATTTGTTAAAACAACAGTACGAGCTAAAACCCCAAAGATACTGAGTCTCATAAAGTGCTTTCTAAATATGTTGCCTGAGCTAGTTAGTCTCTTCTCATGTGTTACTGTTGGCAAGCAGTATGTGGACAGTATCTTGGCCTTTGGAAACATTTAACCAATGCGTCAGTGGAGATACAGGGAGCGTAATCATCCTGGTGATAAAGAGCTGCTGCCTGTAATCAGTTGGCCTGGCATAGTTTTCAGAAAGAGTTTTTGTAAAGGATAGTGTTAGTATTCCTTGCACGGTGAGCAAGTGATGGGGAGTTTGGGGTGTGGTTTCAGATCTGACCTGGTATCTGGTGGTAGCTTCGGGGCTCAGTGCCACAGCATGGTCTCTGTCTAACTCCAGTATTGATAGTACTTGGTAAAATCCCCATCCTGATTTGGTGCTGTTTATACAAGAACAGCTTTTGCTTTTGTAACAAATCTGCTTCAGGTGAGAGTGTCTTATGGTCACAGCTTTAACAGATCAGGTGACTGACGTGTGCTGAAAAGAGGGAGATGGTGTGGTGTTCTCGATCCTGTAACCCTTTCCCCTTTTTACCTTTTTATCTTCCTTTATGCAATGGTGTGATGTTCGGTGAGGATACATTGTGCAGAAAAAGCTTGTTAAACTAGTAAGAAGTGTTTGGTTTGGTTTTTAAATTGTTTTAACTGGCCAAGTTAGTACAGTTGAGCTGACTGAGGGTGGGAAGAAAGGTGGAGAAAGCTGTTCTGTTTTATGTGAGTTGTAACTACTGAGGAGGCTGTGAGGATGGTGAAGGGCCTGGAGGAGCAGCTGGGGGCACTGGGGGGGCTTAGCCTGGAGGACACCAAGGGGAGACCTCACTGCAGTTACAACTTGCACATGAGGGGAGGAGGAGGGGCAGGCACTGATCCCCTCTCTGTGACCAGTGACAGGACCCGAGGGAATGGCCTGGGGTGAGTCAGGGGAAGTTTAGGTTGGATATCAGGAAAAGGTTCTTCACCCTGAGGAAGGCTGGGTCCTCTGGAGCAGGCTCCCCAGAGAAGTGGTCACAGCACCAAGCCTGCCAGAGTTCAAGGAGTGTTTGGACAACCCTCTCAGGTGTGGTGTGATTCTTGGGGCTGTCCTGTGCAGGGTAAGGAGCTGGACTTTGATATTCCTTGTGGGTCGCTTCTGACTCCAGTATATTTATGATTCTGTAAGATGATAGTTTATTATTATGTTCTGCCTCTTGATTATTTCCTCTTTCACTTCAATGCCCAACGATTGTTGTAAAACTCTTAACAATTAAATTTAAATTATTAAGGCCTAAAAAACTGTCTTCCAGGTAGCCTGTTTTCTGGAAATTCACTCAGGAGTTACTTAATTGTTCCATACATAGTAATTGTATAAGTGCACATCAGTATGTAATTTATACATTTTCCGATAGTATTTATTGACATAATTAGTATTTATTGACATAATTTAGTTTCAACTGGATCTTATTCCTGCTAATTTAGGTGTCTTCATTTTAATTGATTTAGTGCCTCCAAAATGACAATAGCAGAATAGATTGCCTTCTTTACATATTTGAACAGACTTTGGGGAGGATCAAGACTACTAATTCTACTTTTTTATTTATTCTTTCAGAAAAGAGGCATCAGTTGATTGATGGAACTGTTGGTTATTTTCTTAACTTGTAATGTACACAAATGGCTCAAGGAAAAGATTAAATGTAAAGATACTGTTTTCATGTACATGTCATTGGGCATGTAAAAGGTGTAAAAAAACAAATTACTGTATTTCTTTAGGACTTGAGTCATGGTTTGCATAATCCCTGAGATTCACTGAGTGGCTCCCGAGGTCGGCTCTGTGTGTTAACACAGCAGGACCAATTCTGTGACAATATGCTGTGGTTTTGCCATTAGAACTGCCATGTATTTAGCACTGTTAGTTTATTCTATCTTCACGAGATACTTTTCATATAGAGTTTGGGTACCCTCAGCTCCTTCCTGCTAGCTACAGATGAAGCATCTTGTTTTCATTTTGGTAGAGTTGGTCTTTGATACATTGAACTTCCAGTAATTACAAGGCTGGTCATGTAAGGCACCTCAGTGTGTCCCTTAGCCTGTGAATGCTGTGGAAGAGAGTCTTTGAAGGATTGCTTTCCTAATGTGTTGTGGCTCAGCAGGAGTTCTTGTCTAAGCATCTCAGCTCTGTAGCCTTTGCTGTAAGCCCTTGGCTCTCTGAATAACTTGCTTCTCTGCCTGCCGTGTGCTGTAGAGCAACATGGGAAGTGAGTATTGTATTCCAGCCAGTTTGTGCCTGCTTAGAGTGGAAAATGTGCAGCCAGTTGTATCAGGTCAAGTAGAATAAGCTGAACAAAATGCTGGACAATAGGTAGGACAAAAGGCTGGGCTTGTACATAATGACAGTAGTAAATTTTGTGGCATTGGCTGGGAAAAAAAAAAACAACAAAACAACAGATTTCCACAGTAGTTTAGCTCTATAATCCAAGGACTTCAGAGTGATTGTATGTGTGTTCATGTTTCCCAACAGTTAATTTAGGTTTCTTATAGACATTTTAAGGCTGTTTGTGTAATTGTAAAGGCTGGAAGCTTCAACTCTTCAAAATAAAAATGGAACTTTATTACCCGTTGTGTTTAGACATCTGATAAAATTCATAGTTGGCCAGTAACTGCCTATTACTTTGTTATACTTCTCACCACACATATTTGGGAAATGTTAGAAAACAAAAAATTAACTTCTATTATTTTAAAACTGTGGTAGAAAAACACTTTTTGTATTGATCATGATCTTCAATCCACATGCTACATTTACACAGTCACCCATGTTACCTTTAAACGTTTATTCAAAGAGGGAAGTGATGCAAAGGCTCTTGCCTGTGCAATTGAAATTCTTAAACTGTTAACTTCTGTTTCAGATGCTGTAATTTGTTATTCCACAGAGGTTTTAACTGCAATTTATTCTGGTAGGGTACTACTTCATTACTGCATTTCAGCCTTTGCCTCCTGGGATAAGGAGAGTTGTCTGGAAACACATAGAGCTTGATTGCTGTCAGGTTTTTTTTGAGTATTCTTGTGATGCTGTGCCTTTCAGAATATGATGTTTGTTCATCATTTAAAAAAATAGTTTATAAAAGATCCCCTATTGTGGGTCTAGGAATAGGAATTTTCTAGTGGAAGCTGGTGTAAGCTCCATTTCCTTTTTAAAAAAAATACTGTAGTGGACAGCAATGAATTATGATGTACAATATAAGTTTATTGCAGTGTTTCTTAATTCACAGCAAGATGATTCACATATCTGACTGTTCTTTAGACTTGTCTCATTTATCTTGAAAAAGTGTGTCATGTGGCAGGTGTCCCACTGGGTACTGGGATATATGAGATGGGACAGAGAGGACCCTTTCTGTTGAATTAACAAATGAAAGGCTGACTGGAATACCTGTGCCATGTGCCACCCACAGTTGCACTGAGGTCAAGATAAGCATGATTTCAACTTGGGGCTTGAGTAGCTAATATTTTATTAAACACCAGCTCTGCTGGTATCTGATTTTCATTTCCTTTTTGAACACAGCAGTGCATTCTCTGCAGTTAAGAATTCAGCTGAGCAGTATTGTTGGAAAGGCTTTTGAAGCTCAGCAGTGATAGATGTGTAACAGGGGCTGTGTCATGCACCACCTCATGCAAACTTTTTGTGACTCTTTACTTAGACATCAGCTGCCTTTTGGTTACTGCTGTGATCATGAGCCACAAGCGCAAAAAGTCTTTGTTGACTCGGCCTATATTTGCCTTCCAGTACTCCTTGGGTATTGAAGTTCAGATAGAATCTTTTTGTTGCTGAATACAAGAATTTTGAAATGGAAAGAGGTCTAGGGGGTTTTGTTTGATTTGATTTTTGTCACTCATTATGTTAGTATGAATGTAACAGGTACTTTACAAAAATCTTACATAGATGCTTATTTAATCCTGGAAAGGTCTCTTTAAATTCTGTTTAATTCTTGTTCAGTTTCACAAAAATTGCTTCTGACTTACTGGATTTGTAGTGATGGAAAGACAAAAGAACTTGAACCTTATTAATAGAGGAGTATTTTTTGGATAATTATGCGACTTAGTTTTCCAGCCTATTATTTCTAGCATGTGTAAATAAGACATCTGTACTTAGTGATAACTTCAGACTTTTCTGCAGACTGTTCAGGATTTCCCTGGGAGAAAATATGTAACAGTTCTATTTTATGCTGGTCACACTGATTAAAGTTACACATGGTGCCACAGTGGGGCTGAGTAAAGACCTGAACTAGCACATTCCACTGCAATGCCATATAGACATACCTGTGGTATGTTAAGTGTTTTAATATCACTACTTGAGCCGTGGTATTCCCACTCTTATGTTTAAGCTATTGTCTCCATTGGTAGTTAAAATACATTACGGTAGGTTTTCTGCACAAGCAGTTTGGGAAGGACAGAAAGTTGTGATGGCTTAAAAGACTGTGTTTTCTTTCCTGCAGAAAATGCCAGAAGCCTCAGAAGACCACAATCATTGGAAGGCCTGTTGACTTCCGTTTGCTGGTAATCCGGAACATCACCCATCTGGCATGGCGCAGGGCAGCCAGCAGCTTGACGTGCAGGTACTCCATGACCTCCGGCAGCGTTTCCCTGAGATACCTGAGGGAGTGGTATCTCAGTGCATGCTCCAGGTACGGTGAGGGGTCTGTGTGTTTTATTTTGGCACGAGCTATGAGAAAACCCTTTTTAATAGTACATGTGGAGCATACATTTTCATTCTCCTGGGTTTATTTTAAAAGACTGCAAGACTCCACTTGCATTTCTGTCTTGTCTTTTAGGTACAAAAATTTTGTCATTCTTCACATAGGCTTGTGGAGGTTATTTTGCACTGATGTTTTTGTCATTGTCTGTGTGACCTGTGACTGTATGCATATGGGTAATAAAGAAAGTGGCTAATGAGGTGTTAATTGATGATGCCTACATAAATAACATACATATACTGGGGGAGAGTCTAAAGAACAGTCACTCTACTTTTCAAGATAAGGAGGTGGACTTAGCTAGCAATCTATCACTTTTTCCTCTTCATGGTATTCTTTTCCCGTGGCTCCCCAGAAGTCTAGTTATACTTCTCTCCTTCTAGGTCAGGTGGTGGTTCTTCTCCCTGCACTCCTTTTCCTTTCCATTTCATCTTTCTGCCTTCATCTAAGATCAGAAATTGGAAGTGATAATAAGTTACCACACTTAATAAGTAGTGGTCATCTGGGAATACCTTCGGTTACTGGGAAGATTCAGGAATGGAATAGAAACATGCAAGATCTGGTTTGGCCTTGTGTGGCCATGGCTGAGGTTGGAAAGCTGTGCTTGCATCCTGCCTGTCCCTGGAAGATGAGTAGGTCTACTTAGAATAGGGGTTGTAATTTTTGCATTTTGTCTTTTAAACCATACAAATAAAAATTAATTGCTTCCAGACAAATGTAAAGCAAGGGAAGTGCTTGAATTTAAAGCTTTGCTTAACCTGACAGTCATATCTTAGGTACTGTTAAGTACACGATCCTTTTGATGAACTGTGTTTGTCATAGACATTTTTAAACTGATAAAATTGAAGAACCCCTAATGCTGCAGAAGCATATGGTGTTCTGTATCTATAACATGGCATTCTGTCTGGATAGCTAATTAACTTTGCACAGCAAATACTTGTTATGTTTTTAAGTATAGATTTTGTTTCCAAACGCACTTTATATTTAAAGATGTATGAGCTGGTTTCCAACAACCATTTGCAATAAATGCTCTAGATTTAAATCAGTTTGGAGTTTTAGACCTGTCAAAGATTAAAACTCCTTTGAAATCACAAATACACTCCATACCCTGATAAAGTCAGATCAGAGCCTATCCTATATACGTTCTCTTTTCCCTGACCAAGTGATCTAAGGAAGCTGAAGGCTCTGTTCATGAAGTTCTGTTTAGAAGGCAAGTGGCTCATGGTAGTGGTTCACTTTTTTTGAGATTGCTTGGCATGGTGGTGCTGGTTGTTATTACAAGATCTGGCTCCCACGTGTTCTGGTCTTAATTTTTTAGTTATATGTCTGGATATTCCCAGTGACCACTGATGTCTAGAAGGAGAGCTTAGCAGGAAGGGAGGTTGTCAGGGAGAAGTATCTGTGGAGTGAGAGCTGTTCCTATTTAAGTGCTGAACTCCTCTGTCATGTTTAGTAGTAACTCTTCATATGAGAAGATACTGAATATGTGAGTTCATCTGATAGTGAAATCATATGAAATTTTGGGAAAATCATCTTCACTGTAGTATTAAGACTGTCTATCAGTCCATCAGAAAAGAATGTAACATGACTTTTCAGCCAGTGGCTGTTGAAAATTGTATTGCAAGGCAATATTTGTATATACGTAATATATGCCTACAAATTTATATAGTGATAGTGTTTAAAATAGAAGTGCAGCCATTATTGATGTATATTCCTTAGAAAGGTAATTTTAGCACACTGAGGAAGGCAGGGGTGTATGTGCATATATAGATATGTACACACTTGTCATGGAAGGTGCTCTCTGTCACAGAAGATACCAGTCTTGGGTCATGTTTAACAAAGTTAGGGTATTAAGGGCCAGATATAGTTGAACTTAAAGTGAAATTTGTTTTCTTTAGCTACTAGTTAAATTAAAATCTGAACCACAGCCGATGGAGACTGCTACATGGTAAAGTGGAGGGAAAAAGAAGTCCACCATCTGGAACGCTTTCTAGTGATTTTACTCGTTTGGAAAAGCTATCATTTGTGTTGTTCTTTTAACAGACTACATTAAGCTAAAATGAGTGGAGAGGGCAAGAAGGGAAAAGAAATTCCCCATTATATTTCTTATTTAATTCATAATTTATTTTCTTTATAGTTTCAACTGCCAGCACCAGAGAACAAATCAAACATTTAAAAGGGTTATTTGGTTTCTCACTGATGTATGAATAAACCTTTTTTAGCCTTAAGCTTGAAATTCTTAAAGGCAGTTTAAATGCGGTTGGCATTGTAATATTCTTCATGGAATCCCCAGACCTTCTTCAAGCAATACTTTGACTTTATTGTTAAGATATTAAATACTGTTCTGCTGGTAAAAGCTGGTTTAAAATGTTGGGTTTTTAACCTGCTGGGTGAAGAGAAATAGTCAGGTAAACAGTAAACTGAAAGTGAAAACAGTAAACACTCAGATGAACATTGAAATGTTAACTGTATTTTTGTTTTACTTTCCCAGAGTTTGCAATTTTGATCTATTTTAATTTGATTTATGTTATTACTAGAAGTGGTTAATTGTACAGTCTTGTTCCTTGAAGAACATGCAGAGAGCTGTAACCGTTGCTTTCCTAAAACTAGATTTCTTTTTTTAATATGTCACAGTGTAGTGTTACCAGAGCTTTTTGCCAGATGCAATGTGAGCTATGTATTAGTTGCATACCATGTAGCAAATACCATCTTTATTTCACAATACCTGTGTATGAAACATTACCCCTAGCTGCGACCAGGCTAGGCCTGGTTGTGGCCTCAGCTGAGTGTTGAACACAGAGCGGTGGCTCTTTCCTGGCTCTGTGAGAGTGATAGCTGTCTGTTCTTGCTCCTAGAACAACAACAACCTCGATGCCTGCTGTCGAGCCCTTGCACAGGAGAGCAGCAAGTATCTCTATATGGAGTACCACAGCCCTGATGACACCAGAATGAATAGAAATAGCCTTTTGCACATTAATCTGGGTATTCATCCTCATACCAGCTATCATGCGGGGGATGGAGCTCAACTTAATGGTGGTCGTACACTGGTACACAGCTCAAGTGATGGACACATTGACCCGCAGCGCACGGCAGGTAAACAGCTGATTTGCTTAGTTCAAGAACCACATTCTGCTCCTGCCGTTGTGGCAGCTTCTCCTAGTTACAATCCATTTTTCATGAATGACCAGAATAGAAATGCAGCTACTCCTCCTCCACAGCCACCTCCACAGCCATCTTCCATACAACCAGGAATGAACACGTCTGCTATGCAAGGCCCTCCCACGTATATGCACATACCTCGGTACAGTACAAATCCCATTACTGTTACAGTATCACAAAACCTCCCCTCTGGACAGAGTGTACCCAGAGCTCTACAAATTCTTCCACAGATTCCAAGCAATCTTTATGGGACTCCTGGTTCTATTTATATTAGACAAACATCTCAAAGTTCTTCAGGACGACAGACTCCTCAGAATACACAGTGGCATTCATCGCCACAGGGCCCAGTTCCACATTATACTCCTCGTCCTCTACCTGTATATCCACATCAACAGAACTATCAGCCTTCTCAGTATTCTCCAAAACAGCCCCAGATCCCTCAGTCGGCTTTTCGATCACCACCGGCATCCCAGTGTCCCTCTCCCTTCGGCTCTCCTCAACACCAAGTTCAACCTCCTCAGCTGAGTCACCAGAGTTCACATGTTTTCATGCCTCCTAGTCCTTCCACTGTCCCACCCCATCCGTATCAGCAGGCATCCCAGACTTTCCAAAAGCAAGGTGGTCACTCTGTATCTTACCTTCCTCCTTTTGCTGGACCTAGTTTATCCAAAGGTTCCATGAATAAAATAGAAATTACAGTTGAGCCGCCACAAAGACCTGGGACTGCAATGAACAGAAGCCCTTCACCAATAAGTAATCAACCATCTCAACGAAACCAGCACCCGCTGTATACAGCCACTACTCCTCCTTCAAGCTCTCCATCCAGAGGTATGTCGGGACAACCCAAACCTCCATTTAGTGTTAATCCAGTATATATTACCTACACTCAACCAACTGGACCTGCAGGTGCACCAACGCAGTCTCCTCGGGTAATGGTATCTCAGCCAAACCCAACCATTTTTAAAATCACAGTAGGTCGAGCACCGACTGAGAATCTTTTAAATTTAGTGGACCAAGAAGAGCGTTCTGCAGCACCAGAACCTATTCAGCCTATTTCTGTAATCCCAGGATCTGGAGGAGAAAAAGGAAGCCATAAGTACCAGAGAAGTTCTAGTTCTGGATCAGACGACTATGCTTACACTCAAGGTAAATGTTTCACACTGCGAATTGTGGTGGTGTAAAATGCATTTTCAGATTGATTTTGCTACTTAGTGAGATTTTTTGAACCAGTACAGAGAAAAATAGAAACTGTGTCAAAAATCAGACTGTTTTTTCTGATTTTTTTTAAATACTGCCAAATTTCAGTCTAATACATAAAGAATTTGCAAGGGTCTTAACATTGCTGTGCTTTGGATGTTAGGAGACTTTCTTAAAACACTGCCATTAACAATGATAAGCAGTTTGTTCATATACTGTGTGTCAGTTTTGTTAATTCTACTTCAATTCTTCATATTGGGGTCGTAAATTTGCATTTGGATTTTTATAATATTTTGTATTTGTTCCGTATTCAAATGTTTTAGAACACCTGTAGCATTGGGTTCTGCATTTGATTTAGATTGAAGAATATTAAGTAAAAAATAAGAGAGAGAAAGGTAAGAATGCAGCTAGAAAACTTTGTCAATACAAATATTTTTTTAAAGCTAATCAAATATTATTTTGAAGAACTTAAATCAAAAATTCACTTCTTCCACTTAAAGTTTTCAAAGAGGAAGAAGAGATTGGCATACGAATTTTTGGATGTGTATTCTGCTGCACAGGGATAAAACATAGTTTTAATGCCATATATAAATGAAGAATTCGGTAATTCAGTAAAGAAAAAGAAAGGTGAAATTAAACCCTAAGCGGAAAGCTACTTTTCTTGGAGTCATCTGCTGTATAGATTTGAAACATTTAAAATTGAGCAAATGAATCAATCTGCAAGCACTCAAACCAGTCGTTTGGGTAATGACAGGATGGTAACGTGTGACAGGTATCTTCTGGATTTGTGTTTGGAAGGAAGAGTCTATTCCTCTGTTGTTCCTTTTAGACATTTTTTTTTTACTTCAGAGAGCTGAAGTGCGGGGTTATAGTGCTGCTCTGTAGTTCTTGATTTCTTATTTCACTTATTGCCTTTTGAGCTCTTCTAACTCATCAACAAAGCTGTTTTGTACCTCATAGACCCAATTAGAAATTTTGTAGACCATATTCTTTAGTAAAAATGGATGCCAGCAGGTCTTGTGCTTTGTTTGGCAGTGTTATTATTACAGCTTCAGTAAAGGTTGTCATTTATGTAAGAAAAATACAAGTAGCTTCACATAGCTGTAAAAAACATGTTCTGAAATGTAAAACCTGGTTTTGCCTTTGTGCCTTCCACTAGATTTGTGTCTCTGAAAAGCAAACTAAATAAAACTAAATAGTGTATGCTTTTTGGGGTGTTTGCATTTGTGGCAATACCTGCCAGAGCTTTTCTTTATTGTTGCACTCTAAACTCCTGAGAGAAGTAAATAGTAGAAGAATAAACACTTTATTCTTTACTACCACCAAAGAATCCTAGACAAGAGTATATTTAACAGCTGAATTTAGGGAACAAGTTAATTTAATTTTCGCTGGAATGTGAGCCATTGTAAAAAGTGTTATCAGAAATTCATTCTGGTGTCTCTACTTTGACTGCTTCTTTGTAACATGAGTCATGTTTGATGAGTTGTACTAGAGTATAATGTGAAGCTCTGAAATGTAGTCACACCGTGTTAAGTTGAAGGAATCACACAGAGACAGGGTTTGGTAACAATAGTGGAAAACCATTCAGTCATTTTTTTCCTAATTCTGCTTACATGACTTATGCAACTTGAAGAAATAGAGAGCAGTTCTGTTCAATAATTCTGATGCCTGTAGTGTAAAAACATGTGATGTTATTCTTGGCTAGGCTTTTTGGTGTTTATTCTTGGGCCATGAATTGGTGAATACATACAAAATCCAAATTACAGTGCTACATTTTTGTGTGGAATGCTGGTATCTACTTCTAACAGGTTGAGGAGTTCATCTGCTTTTGCAGTAAGTTATGTTGTTACTTATGTTTCTAATTCTTTTTATCTCATACATTAATATTCTTGGATATTATGTGCTTTTCCTTTGCCATTGTTGGATGGGGATGTGAAGAAAAGGCCAAGTTCTGGTTGGGGCTTTTCATGAAGTAGCATTTTGCAGGTTCTACAGCATCCTTCCTTCAAACAGCTTGCTGGAACATTGTTCTATGAGCAGCATGTTTGTCTGAATACCCACATCAAATTTTTCTCTGTCCTAGCAGACTTCAATCAGGTAAAACCAGCCGAATCAGAAAGGATTAAGCATCACACTGACTTGGCCACCTTTGCATCTTGATAAAATACTGAGAAATGCTCTTCTTAAGCAAAATGAATATTATCTTCTAGTTAGTCAAAACTCTTTTCTCTGGTTCTCTGGAAGCCCAACATCAGCTTGTGACTGAGAGTCAGAAATTTCAGTACCATGATGAAAATGAGGGAGTGACTTAACAGCAGATAGAGGTTGGAGAAATCTGTCGTAAAATGAGTCTGAAGCACCTGAGCTGACTCAACTTTTTCTTGTCTAGATTCTCTAGTTTATTTTGTTGAAGCTCTGTAGTTTTATGTCTGAACCCTGGAGAACTTACAGTATTGAGGATTACAGTATTCCCTGAAAAAGCTTAGACTACTTTAAAGTTATACCACAGTTTGTAATAGCAGTGAAAAAAAAAATTGGGACTGACGTTTGGCTAATGTCTCAAGGCTGGTGTGTCAGCTGCTGTTGAGCAGCAGGTATGAAGGGTGTGTTACCTTCTGATCTTACCTCTGGTGGTTTTTTTGGTGTGGTGGTTTTTTTTGTTTTGTTTTGGTTTTTTTTTGTTTTTGTTTTTGTTTTTTTTTTGTCAGTAGAGTATTAGTATAACTAGGTTTCTGTTTCATCCTGAGAAGCTGTCTCCTTGTACAGGTGCCTTTGTATTTTTGAGACGAGAAAGACCAAATGCAAAAAAAGAAGCTTTGACCAAAATGGTAATAACAACTTCAAGTTCCTGTGTAAACTATGTTCTTATTCTGGAAGAACTTTGTTCTAAAGTGTAGTTCATTTGGCATGAAAGCATCTTCACACTGATACTTGGCTGCATGTCTACGATCACGTTTTTTTTTCCAGAAAGGTCACTCATGAATCTTACGCATAAGTTAAGAATTCAGTGTTCCAGCTTTTTATGTGCTAGTAACTATTTCTTCTGTGTAAAATGTTAGCCTTGCTGTTACATCAACGAGCAAGGATGGAGAGATTAGCAAAGGAGCTGAAGCTTGAGAAAGAAGAGCTTGAACGCCTGAAGACTGAAGTCAATGGTATGGAGCATGATCTGATGCAGAGGCGACTTCGAAGAGTCAGCTGTACAACTGCAATTCCAACAGTAAGCAATTTGTTAGTATTTTAATTCAACATACACATTTATTTTTTGTGTTTTGATGAAACTAAAGTACTGTTCAAAAAATACTTCTGAGTATAAAATTTTCAGTCTTTGGAGACACTTTAAGTACGTGACTTGTCATAAGCTAATTCTTGTAGTTTATGAAATGGATATGTGTCCAGTTTTCTTAGCATCCCCAACAAAACTTCAGGAAGTTGTATGCATGGGCTTTTGTGGACCACAGAACTAAATATACTTGGTTTCCTAACAACCAGTAAAAGTATGTCCAAGTCTATTCAATAAGCCTTAGCCATACAGAGCTTGGTTTTCACGTAGGAAGGTCTAACTTCTGTTTTTAAAAAGCTATTTTATTGTTTGAGTAGTTGCTTCTCATAGACAGTATTTCTCATTTGGTATGTGCAGGATGTGCCAAATAACTTTTCAGTGGCAGTGTTGCCTGAAATAGTTGGAACTCTCCTATTTTCCTTGTTCATTCTTCTTATCTGTGTGACTTCCACCTGCAAGTGACTCTAGCCCAGACATGTGTGTGGCTCTGATAAGGGAATTTATCTGGCTGAAAAATAGCTTCCACTGTGTGCAGTTGTTAAGCAAATCAGCTCAGACTTACTGGCTGTACTGACACAAACAATGCACACAGGTGTAGGCTGGAATGCACAGAAGGGCTGTTGGCTGCTTAGCTACTGTGGCTGTTCTATGTCTCACCTGTTTCAGGGCAGCATTTGGCAAAGATGTACCTGGGAGAGGTACAGAGGCACTGAGTGTGCCAGGATGATGTTAGGAAAGCCAAGACCAGCTGGAGGTTGAATCTGGCACAGGATTTCAAAGACCAAAAGGAAGGCTTCTGTTACTGCCTAGGTGACAGCAGGAAGATTAGTGAAAATGTGGGCTCAGCAAGTTGGGGGACATGGTTATGTAGGACATAGAAAAGGCTTGAGATACTGAATGAACTTCTTGGTTCAGTCTTTACAGTCCTTCAGGAATCCCAGGTCCCAGAGACCCTGGGAAAAGTGCGAAACAAGGAAGGTACACCCTTAGTGGAAGAGAATCAGGTCAGAGAACGCTTAGACATACACAAGGTCATAATTCTGGATGAGATGCACCTATGAATGCTGAAGGAGCTAGCAGGTGTCATTGCAAGGCCACTTCAGATAATCTGGTTGATTTATGGTGTTTGGGAAAGTTCCCAGAGACTAGAGGAGAGCAGATATCACTGCTGTCTTCAAGAAGGGGAGGACCCAGGAACTACAGGCTGGTCAGCCTCACCTTGATCCTTGGCAAAGTGATTGAGCTGCTAATGCTGCTGACCATTTCCAGGCACATGAAGGACAAGGAAGCAGTCAGCAGTAGTCACATTGATTCACCAAGGGGAAGCCAAGCCTGACCAATTTGGTAAACTTCTAGGATGCAAAGTCTCCCGATAACCTAGACAGTGGTTACTGTCTGTCTAGATTTTGGCAAAGACTTTGAGCGTTGTCTCCTGTAAGATCATCATGGAGAAGCTGATGAAGTACGAGCTGGATGAGCACTTAGGTTCATTGAAAACTGGATGAACAGCCAGGCCAAGAGTGTGACAACTGGTGGCACAAAGTCTGGTTGGAGGCTTGGCAGAGGAGTTGGACCAGATGACCTCCAGAGGTTCCTTGCAACCTCGAGTGTTCTGTGATTTTGTGACTGTGATGCTGAAATGTATCCTGGGATAAAATGTGTTAGTGATTCATACTGCTAGCATCAAGAAAGCTTTGCATTCCAGTAACTTAAGGTTTCTTAATGATATGCAAATATACACACTTAAATAACTGATTATGCTGTTAAGAATAATTACAATCTTTCATCATTGAATGATTTAAATATACTGGGCTAGAAGGTTTGGCTTCTTGGAGCTCCTTGGGTTGATGCGAATGAATAAACTTTTGACCTCATTCAGGTATAATCAAGTAATAGTTAATGTGGGCTGCAGTTTATATTCTGGTTTTGATTATCTTGATGCAAACTCAGGTAGCAAGTCATCCATTTATACAGAATTTAGTAATGTGTGGTTTTATAAACTTGAGCTCAGCTATGCCATCTTATTAACGAATTTTAATATTAGGTAACTTTCCTCCTCACGTGCCAATAGAAGTTTGTTTTTTGAGGACAAATGAGTTAAGGGTAGTGGGCTAGACAGTTGGGCTTCTCTCAGTGCCTTATCTATGCTTAGTTTTTAATAAAACTGTTAACAAAGATATAACAATGTTATTTCTATTTCGAATAAGATGCTGACTTTCCCACAATTACTATTTTGGGATGTTTCTTTCTAGCCTGAGGAAATGACCAGATTGAGAAGCCTCAACAGACAACTCCAGATAAATGTTGACTGTACACTGAAAGAAGTTGATCTCCTTCAGTCTAGAGGTATTGAATGGACACTTTATAAAAAACATCATTTGGATATGGTCACAAATTTTAATCTACTGGAGGTTAGGACTGCTCTGCAGAGGGCTCTGGGCAAGTTGGAGCAATGGGCTGAGACCAGCTCTGTGAGGTTCAGCAAGGCCAGGTGCCATGTCCTGCCCTTGTGTCACAACAACCCCAGGCAGAGCCACAGGCTGGGGGCAGAGTGGCTGGGAAGGTGTGTGGAGGAAAAGGAGCTGGGGGTGCTGTGACAGCAGCTGAACATGAGCCAGGTGTGCCCAGGGGCCAGGAAGGCCAATGGCTCCTGGCCTGGATCAGCAATGGTGTGGCAGCAGGGCAGGGCAGGGATTGTCCCCCTGTACTGGGCACTGGTGAGGCCACACCTCAAATGCTGTGTCCAGTTTTGGGCCTCTCACTACAAGAAAGGCACTGAGGGGCTGGAGTGAGTCCAGAGCTGGGGAAGGGCCTGGAGCACAGGTCTGATGGGGAGCACATGGGGGAGCTGGGGCTGTTTGGCCTGGAGAAAAGGAGGCTCTGGGGGACCTTATTGCTCTTTATAATAATGTGAGAGGAGGCTATGGTGAGGTGGAATCTCTTCTCCCTCTCAAGTGACAGATGAGAGGAAACAGCCTCAAGCTGCACTAGGGCAGGTTTAGATTGGATATTAGGACAAGAATTGTCAGGCATTGGAACTGGCTGCCTTGAGAAGTGGTGGAGTTGCCATCCTTGGAGGGATTTAAAGAACCTGTAGGTGCAGTACCTGGGGTTAGTGATTGACTTGGCAGTGCTGGGGTAGTAGTTGGGCTCAATTATCTTTGAGGTCTTTTCCAGCCTGAAGTATCCTATGGTTCTAATATGGCATGTGCTTAAATGTGAATATTTGGAGTTTTTAGAGTTCAATTTATATTAGCAATGACAACTTATCTCTAAAAGGTGGATGTTTTTTCAGTTGCAACCCAATAAACTTGACTTGCTAACACTTCTATTGGCCAGGTTAAATTCCATTAGCAAGAAAGTGGTGACATAAAATGACTTTGTCAAGAACATATAAAATATTACTCCTTTGAGAAGATCCTTTATTTAAAATTTTTACTTTTTGCTGACAAGGGCTGTAGCCAAATAATACAGAACAGAACAACAGGTTGCAACCAAGAGGCTGGCAAACAGACATTTACTAGGGTTTTCAAAAGTCCTTTTGCAACAGAAACTTGTCTTAATAGAATCAAATAGATTAAGATATGCACAGTCCTTTTTTATCAAGGAAGTATCCTGTAGGAAGACATACAGTTCACATGTTTTCACAGCAATACAAAATGTTGAGCTGGAGTTAATTTTTCAATATGGGATTGCCCTGCTAAAAATTACTATGATTGACATAAAACTAAAAATATGCGACAAAACTTGTGAAAAAGCTAAGATATAATGTCATAATAAAAAGATGTATTAAATAAGAAGCCTTTGGATGTTCATATCACTGGCATAGGCATTTAAATAACCTTCAAGTTACACTTTCTTTTCTTTTCTGACAGGAAACTTTGATCCGAAAGCCACATGTAACTTCTATGATAACATAGAGCCCGGTCCTGTTGTGCCACCAAAGCCATATAAAAAAGGTAGGTCAACAAACAGGCATCATCACCAAATCTGCATTGAGTGAGGTTTTTTCTTGTTTAAACAATCACTGTGGTGACAGGAAGCTGCTCTACTTATTTGACTTTTCTCTTTATAATTCAAACTAGGACATTGTCCTGTAAGTGCAGTAATCCTGGCTTTAAGTTATTTTCCTCAGGCAGATTGTTGAAAATGAATGTTCTGTTAATACCACCTTGATTATAAATAGTTATTCCCTATTAGAAAAAATAGCTGAAATAGCCAGTGTGAGATACTATGCTCTGATATGGGAAAACAGCAATCTTTTCCCTGAAAATGTTATGTGTGGTCAGATTTATAATATTGTGTCTCCTCTTGCTGTAGCTAGCATGTACTGCACTTGGTAGTGGAAAAGAGGTAGCTCTTCTGAATCAGTGGTCCTGATTCAGTCTCCCTGACACTCCAAAGTTTGTGAATGAGTTCTGGTTGCTGATAACACTCCAAAAAGGTTTCTGTAGGTGAATTTTGAATTCATATTAGGAGATTTCCCCCCTCTTTTGAAGCAAGTCTTTTACCCCTCAGTGTAATAAAATTACTGCTGTGTGGAAACTCAAAAGAAGGAGGAGGCCTAGAGCTGCTGCTTGTGGCTCAAAGAAAAGATAACACTGGGAGGAGTTCCCTGCATTAGGTGATAGTGTCCAGGAAGGATGTAGCATTGGGTGAGCTGTGGTGTGCAGGCCTGGGGTCACCTTAAATTGCAGTGATCATGCAGTTGATTAAGGAATTGTTAACTTTGTGCTGCTTGAAGAACATTCTCTTAATTACACTGCCATACTTAATGTATTCTTTCAAAGCAAAACAAAGTGCAAAAGTCAAGAGAAATAAGTTATTTTATTTGGCAGTTAGGAAGATAGTGCCTTGTAAGAATTTGTACAACCAGCTTCCAGGTTTTGTCTGCCAGCTTCTTAGAGATCAGTTGTAGGGTTGCTGTACTATATTCAGAGCTTGGATTTTTACATGCAGACATCAAATTTTTTTCTTAAATAATAAATATTGTTTAATATTGAGCTGTTGAAAGCGTGGGCAGACAGACGGGTGTGGGCAGACAAGGGTGTGCTCTGTGCTGCCATCTGGCCAGTCAGTGGAACGCAGTCCAGTGCCCACACTGCCTGGCTTACCAGGAATTTGTTGAGGTCAAGCACTGCTGATGTGACTGTGCAGCTTCTGGGCTAGGGACTGTTTGCATCTAAGCAAAGAGATTACTTTTATTGCCTTTGTTGTTAGCTGAAGACTGAAGTACTATTTGCACTAAGTAGTAGACATCAGCAGTCTGCTGCATTTCTTAGCAGGTGGGGCAGCAACTGCAAATTTCTTGGTGTGCAGTTACAAACTGCAGGCCTTTGTTAAACATAAGTTCACAGATGTTTAGCAGTTGGGTATCTGAGCCATACCTTCTAGGTATGTGTTATTGTTAACAGATATTAACATTTTCTAATGTGTTGTATTCCCACATCCTGGGAGTATTCCTTACTTACAGTAGATAACCTGAGGTGTTGAGGTGGTGTCAGGAGACATGGAAAATTGAGTGTTTCTGTGGCTTAATGTGTGATTTGCATACATACTGATTTTATGAGTGAAAACAGACTTAAATATATCCCTGCCTCAGAGGCACGAGGAAGAATTCTCCTGTTTTGAAATAGGCCTGTCATTTTATTTTTAGATTGTATTCTTTTTCAGCCTGAATAAATGCTAGAAAAATATGTCTTTCATCAGACTGTTTGAAGCAGCTAAGTTAGAAGTAGTTTTCCCCATCAGGTAGAGCAGTGTTATGTAGTTTAAAATTTGGAAATAGACTTCTCTGTGTAAATCTTAACAGGATGGAGCTGCAGTGCCAGGAACAAATTTGTATGTTTTAAGCTATTAAACCTTTGGCAGTATCAGTGACCTAACAGTGGTGAGTGCTCTTCTTGGTCTTCAGGTGTTACAGTTAAGTGACTCTTTACAAAAGTGAAATACTTTAAATATTCAGATTTCACAAGCTGAATTAGAAGTGCTTTAGGAAAAGGTTTCCATGTTCATTTTAAGATAGACTGTTCAATTTGGTGACCTTCCAGTAGTGTGGGCTTGACTGTTAATCCTTGTCTTCTGAAATAAAATGGGGTTTTTTGACTTTTCTTTAGAGCATCAAAACAGCTCCAAACAGACTCCACGAACTCAGCCAAGAGATGAAGACTTTGAAGGGGCCCCATGGAATTGTGGTAGCTGCACCTTTCTAAATCACCCAGCACTAAATCGCTGTGAACAGTGTGAAATGCCACGATACACCTGAAATTCAGGAAGGGGCTGCACTGGGTTGAACACAGGCTCTCAAGCCAACAGCTGTAAGAGAAGGAAACATGGGGAACCTTTCAGTCCATCTGCCTGGCCTTGCCAGTCACCAATCTTCATATTGCAAGTGGTGGGAGTGATGTGTTAGGATGTTTCTGCTTCTGCTGCACTAGAAAATAAATAAATTAAGGGTTAAATTCCTTCCCATTGCAGTGAGCAAAGCAGAAAACGAAACCTGAAAATGTAAAAGGATTAATTTTGAGAAGAATGTATGCAGGAAAGCAAATAACTACTGGTGTTTATTCCTGTGGTTATAGTTACTGCTTAGTGGCTCTAAAAAAAACAACCCAAAACTACTGTTTTGTAAAAGAGAATTATAGGACTCTTAGTAATGGTGTGAAGTGTTACACTTAACCAGAAAAACTGAAGAGCCAGAGCTGACTTAACCTGGCCACAGCTAGCTGGAAAACAAAGGCTCCCTGTGCTTCTAGATTGTAAGCTACTGAAAAAGAAGACAGGTAAATGCAATGATAAATTTTGCAATGTATAAAAAAACAAGGAGAAGGGTATTTGTAATTGCTGCTTTTTTTCAGGGTAACTTATGTCTACAAAAAAATTGCTGTTTGAAATAGTGACCTGAGGTGACTAAATGAGGAATGGTGTGAGTGTTACAGAGAGTATAATCAGAGGTAATTTTTTACAATCCCGTTTGCTTGTACAGTGCTCACCTGGCTGTGTCAACACTGGTAATAAACGGAGAATGAGTTGTACTGCGTTGCAGATGAAAATCCTGCTGCATGCTTTCATTGGGCCGTCGTGTTTCCCAGCTCAAAGGATGCTTTTCTGCACAACCTTCTGAGCCTGCGCTGTGCAGCAGCACAGTGACATGTGCCAGACACAGGCTGCTCCAAATTCTGTTTGGGAGACTTGGGCTCAGCCATGGTTGTGTTTGAGAAGAGTTTGTACTCAGTTCCTTAGGCCTTTTCAGCTTCCAATTTGTGAAGAGTTCATGGTGTTTACAGCACAGAAGGTACTTTGTGCCCCAGATCAAAATTAGCTGAAAGATAATTAATCAGCTCTTTGGTAAAAATTTATTTGCACATTATTAATAAACCAGCCTGTACAAAATAGCAGATGCCAGATCATGAAGAATTACACACTGCATTCTTTCTATTTTGGTCAGGAAATATTTGTCATAGGTTAAAGAACACAAGACTTGCAATTGAAAATCCTGCTGGTACTTCTCTGCCTGTGATACACTGTATTCTAAAGGTGATGTTCAATCTGTCTGAATGCTTCAGGCTGCAGGAATAAAGCACTCGATACTTTGAGATCGAGCTTGGGCTTGGGCAGCTGAATGATTCTGTGACACAACTGTGTGACTGAGTAGGGTGTTCTGTGTACTGGTCAGGGGCTGGTACAGTGCATTCGAGTTTTTATGGTATAACTTCATCACAATTCAGGATGCAGCCAAGCACTTCAGCTGAATTATGGTAATTGTCTGGGTAAAGCAAAATTTGCTATTAAATTTACCATGAGAGTTTTAAATGACTTCATTTTAGGCTGTTCTTAGCTCATGGCAGCCATATCCATATTGTCAATTACCACAGTTCTCTTGATGTGTGATAACATGCTAAGCTGTGGTAGAACAATCATATGTCTGAATCCTTACTTAAAATAAAGCAGCATTTGCAAGTGGTGGGTAGAGATAAACTCATCTTGACTGCATTGCTCAATCTGGTGTCTTCTCTCCCCACAGTTCATAAAGACAACAGTAAGAATGGAACTGTTGATCTTAGATGAGGAACCACTATTTTATCTGGCATTTTTCAATATGTTCTTGCACTAACTAAATCTTCAGGATAATTTTAAATAAGCTAAGAGATCTCCAGTAATCAGTGTGCACCACTGATGAGCAAAATGAAGTCAAAGGCATCAGAGATAGTTTTCCTTCCTTCCTAGTGATTTCCACTGCTGTGGGGGGAGCTCATCACATGTGGAAGGAGGTAAGAAAGTTCCTGTCAATTACTGTCAGCTGAAATTAAAAGGCAGATATTAATTTTGTTAATGTCAGTGGACAGTTTGACAAAACTGAGAACTAGGAAACAGATGAGCAGAAGCATTGCTGTTATCAGCTGTATAATGAATGACTCCAAACAATACCAGTAACTTCATGGCTTTTCTATTCTGATGCCTTTGCCATTGTATTATTTCAATTTTCTGTTCCTTTGTACTTCTGGTGAAGTTCTAGAAGCATTTGTTTTTGCTGGAATTACAAAAAGATAGCAACTGAAGTGACAGTCAATGAATGAGAGTAGGGGTGTCATGCAAAAATACAGTTGTGCCATTTTCAGACAGAATAGATGCTGCTTTCAAAGGAGGAGGTGCAAATATGCATTCAGTCCAAAAATGCCCTGAACTGCAATAACCATACATGGAGACTGGCAAATCTTAGTCCCAGCTTCACCAGAGGAAGAGAAGGAAGGCTGCCACCACAGCAAGATACTGATTGGAAGAGTGAGTGAACGCCGTTAAATTGAAAAGAAGTCCTTTGTACCGATGGTTTTACTCATTTTTTTTCAATTAGTCTCATTTGTTGCTTGTACAAACAAAGAAAACCACCACACCCTTCTGTTCTATTCTTTTACTTGTAAATGCCCATACTCAAATGTTAATAGTAAAGACCTGATATGGTGCTTGAATATTTCTAGTTTATTAGAATGTAATTGTATTTTGAATATTGGAAGATCCATTTTCCCTCTGAAAGCAGATGATACCATTCAAACCCCAACTGAATTGTAGATTATACCAAAAAAGATTGGTTTATGGAATATTTATTGAATGCACCTAAAACCCTAATGTCAGCTGGCATACAAAATGCACTGTATTGTATAAAACTTGTGTGTGTGTGAATGAGAATGTTGGGATGCTGATGCTGTTGTGTTGAGTTAATGCACTACTTGTGTTTTGTTTTTTTCCTTAATGACTGAGCTTTCCCTCAATCATGCTATTACTAGATTGGTAGAGTTTGTAACTGACTTGGACATTCAGTTATTCAAAATGATTTCACTGTTCATTGAAATTTTATAAAGCTTATTTTATATTTACTGTGCTATTAAGATGAATTCCCTTTAATTATAGGATACTACTGTAGTTCTTAAAAGGTTTATTTAGAGTGGGGCTTGTGGAAAATCATTCAGAACATAGTAAACCAGAAGAAATCCTGAACTTTGGATCTACTTTTAATTTGATGTAATTATTAGTCTTGTTTGGGTGAAGAGGGAAGGGGTGGGAAGTCAAGCAAAAGGAAGTACTTTGTAAAATGTAGTCTTAGATCAGATTGAATTGTGTATCTGTGTGTCTGTGGTATGTGTGTGTTTCCCTTGAAAAATGGGAGGTGTGGTGAAAAGGTGTAATAATTCTTAAAAGAGCTGGTCTCAGTACTTTCTGATTATGATATGCTACTGAATCACTTTTTTTTAAAAAAAAACCTCAACTTTTCTCTCAGTTACTTTATCTCTCCCAGCTATACATTTCTCACTTCAATTTCTAAATACTTTTTCAATTTCTAAATACTTTTACATTTAATATTGATTGTAAAATCCCTTGAAACAGAAATAGAAATACTTGAAATGGGGACAAAATAAAACCAATAAAGAATGTTTTTAAAAAGAATGTGAGAATATTAAATATGTTAAAAACAAGCTTGTCATCAGGATGATAGTTCTTTTAAAATCCAGTGGTGTACCCTAGAATGTGAACATGACTATCCTGATGAGAAGTGGATGGTTGGACATAAACGATTCAACAGCCAATTTGGTAGCACAGAATTGATGTGCTCTGCACTGCAGTGACTCCAAATCCCACAAGGAAGGAAGACATGCACAGATATCACATCTCACAGTCAGTACTGTCTCTGTGTGCAGCTGCATTTGTTTGCGTTTCAAAGTGTCGATCTTACACGAACCCAGACATGGTTTTGCCACATTTCTTCAGTTGGGGCTTTCATTGCTGTTTATGTCCATAAATGCAGATATTTTTCTTGGAATAATCAGAAATCAATGGAGTTAATGCAATATTATAATCCTGGATTTCCGGTATCTTTGAAACCAATTTTAAAAAACTGTGTTCTTTAAACTTATTTATTTATGGTGGCACCAGTGTATCTAATCCATACTTCCTGCTGTGTGAAACCCTGTTAAATTTTTTCATTAAAAAAAGAAGACACGATCTTGTTTAATCCTGTATATATGGTGTCTACATTCTGGATTTGTGTATGCTGTGAATGAACTTATTACTAAGAGATGAAATTGTATAAAAGCATTCAGAGGCTATGCATGCATGGTACCTCCAGAAAGTGCATACTCCAAGTTGCAGATTCCTGCAAAAATAAATTAATAAAACTAAGCAAACATCACATCCTGCATTTGTTCTTGTATGTAGTAGGAAACATTTTTAAATTACAGCCTTTTTTGGCCTTCATAGCCTGATTGTTTCTGGTCTCCTACTTGGACCTGTAGCTATAGCAAGTTTGTTTCAGGGCTTTTGGGGTTTTTGTTTTGGTGATCATTAGGCACTTGCTGAATATTGAACTGGGGTCCAAATCCTGTTCCCATGGATGTGAATGAGCAGGAATCCCATTTTAGATGATGGATATTCTGTGCAGCTTCTGGTTGGAAACAAGACACAGCTCGTTCAGAGTGCGAGGCTGACCTTAGCACTTCTCCCCTACCTCTGAGGGGAAGGTTGTTCTGGAGGAGTGGCTTTACCTGCTGCAGCCTGGCTGATGGGCTGGATCCCTGCTGCTCAGCAGCACCCCGGGGCTGCACTCCTGCTGCTGCTTTAACCTCTTGGAAGGGCACTGCCCAGGGAGAGGGTGGAGAGGTGCAAGTGCACAAATCCGAGTGCAGGCACGTTCTAGGGCTGCTCTTCCTCTCCTCAATGGCATCAGCTCCCACAGCTCGGACCTCGGGAGCTGCGGAGCTGCGCCCCGGCCGCGCTCTGCTCACACACACCGAGGGTCCCTGGGCGCCTTCTGCTGACAAACCTGCTGCACTTCAGCCAGGAAACAGGTAAGAATTTCATGTTGCTTTCCTTTTGCCAAGCTGAAGTCATCACAGTTTCAGGAGAGGTTTGTATTTTAATTAAGCATTTGATTTTTGTTGCTTGAGAGATCTTTGCAGTTGAAACTGATGTTAAAAAAAAGAGCTATGGTTCCTGTCAAGTGTATTGACAGGTCTAACAACAAGTGGTCACCATTTCTTGTTGTTTCCTTGAGGTCATGAGGAGGAGGATCTGCCTGAATTGCAAAAAACTGGTTGATTAATTCCTCAGAATTACTTTTTTTTTGGCAGCAGTGAACCATGTGTTAAACCTGTGGCTCTTTGAGAGATGGTTTGTCCTGTGGTCTGCTGAGTACTCCTGGAATTTAGTGCTGCTGCTTCTAGTCAGGATAGTCCATGCTGTGATGAGAGGTGCTGTGTATTCTTTATTGCACCATTCTGGTGCAATACAACAATCTCTGGTTGTAAATGCACTTTTTGGAAGGAAGTGATTGATACCTGATTTTGTCTGAACAGCTGGACTCGAAGTGTTGCATACTCAATGGGTCACCTGATTTATTTTGTGGAACCCTTGTGAAGTTGTTATTGTAACTTTGTTGCAATAATTTTTAGCTAAAAGGTCAAGGCTAAATTTTGACACATTCCAGTCTGACAGTAAAGCCAGGCCAGATAATGTAAAAGCCTTTTTCAGAGGTGCCATTCTGCTTCAGAAAATATTCTGTTTCTCTAGAAAACAGCAATGTATTGAGTTAAACAAAACACACAAAAAAACCCCAAACCTGCAGGTAATTTTCCACATAGGCAAGGCTTATAACCTTGCAAGTATTTGCTGCTTTTGCACGCTCCATTTTGAAGATACAAATTTGTTGTCTCTTCTTCCTTAAGTTAACAAAATCTCTCTTGCCAGGTTTGCTTATGAAGACGATATGGTTTGTTACTGCTTAGGAAACTAAACCATAAAACCTGGGAATGAAAGATGTGCAATGCAGGTGCTGCTTTGCTTTTGACTAAATGCTTCTTATTTTTTTGGAGGAGTTTTAAGAAAAGTGTAGGGAAAATATGGAATACTTCAGGAAAAAACCTGCTAGGTGAGGAAAGTTTTCATAGGTTTGAATGTGATATTCTGATTCCAGACTGGTACAGCCCAACAGTGTGTTGTGCAGTTGGTGCCAAATTCCGGCATTGGTTACAGTGATGGCAAACTCACAGCTCAAATACCCATCCCAAACTCTCAGTGGCTTTCTGCTGGATTGTTCTAAAGTGTCCCAAACCAGTGTTGCAGGTTTCAGGCTTGGGGGATAATGTAATATTTCATTTCACGTGAAATAATTACTCTCTACTTTTGAGCCATTCAGTTAAATCTAATTATTTTCCAAACAGGAGTTGCTTTTGTCAATACCATGTGTGCTGGAGAGTGCCGGGTGTGGCTGCCCACAGTCAGATCCACGTGGAGGAGCCCTGGCCCCCAAGGACAGGGGAGTGACAGTCAGACACACTTTCCTGGTGGATAATGGGAGTAAGCAGGGTCTGAGAAAGCTTTAGAGAAGGACTTGAGCTTTATGGGAGCTTGTGAATCCTTCCCTCTGAGTTTCTGTATATGCCTTACTTTGCTTCATGCTGAGAGCTGTGGTGGTGGAGAACCTTGGGTGACTTTAATCACCATGGATCCTGAAACCTCATGGATTGGTTACTGTTCCAGGTAAGTGATTTTACATTTCCCCCAACCCCCATTTGTCTCAAAACCGATTGTTCATAAGCCAAACAGACATCCTTTTGCCTTTTTACCTTTTTTTTTTGACCGATAATGTTGTATGAGTATGAAGCTGTCCCTGATGATCATCCTCCAACTTCTGAAAATTTCAAAGCTGCAATGAGTAGGTGATGAGCTGTGTGTACGTTCACACTCTTCCTCACAACACTGGTACCTCAGGTCAGTGTTGTATCACACAGAAAGAACTGGATAAATACTCTGAATCAATGGAGCACGTCTTAAAACCCATGTTATTTGTTATTTTGTAATTTACTGCAGGTTTTAGTGTTCTTTTCAATGAAACTGAGAAGCAGACTGGCTCCTTTGATGCTGGTGCCATTTTAAGAAAGTCAAGCCAATTCTGGGAGTAAGAATTGTTACCTCCAGTGAAACAGCAGCTGCCAGTAAAATTTACATACTTTGTGTTGTACACCGAAGTGAGATATTTGAAATAGATTTTGTTTTTAAAATGTGTAAGTTGGACTTAGCTTTTTATTTAATCACTCATGTGATCAGTGATATACATGCACAACATTAATCTAGCAGTCTGTGCATCACAATGATAAAACTGAGATCCATGATTCAAAAGAATGATGCAAAATCCTTTTTATTTTCCACTACAGCACTGTTAAACTTGCCAGACAAGCTAGCATGTGCCCTTTATGTCCTTTAAATGTTCTGTCAGGTTTTCCCAATTGCTCATCTTTCATTACTAATCCAAAATGAAATATATCCTGCTTTGGCCAAGGAGGCTCCCCATATATTTGATGGCTCCTTCGCCAAGGTTATCTGATGGATAGCAAAATTTTTCCAAATTAACAGCAGTTCTTGATGCAAATGTTCACCTGCTGAGCATCACCTTCTCTCCAGCAGCACTTCTGTAAATGGAGTAGACTCTTAAAAGTGACAAAATCAAAATAGATGAACTATGAACATTTAAAGTCAGCTCTTGAGTGTTGAACAGCTGTGTGCAGGCAGGATATGTCATGAAAAATAACCATTATTGAAACATTCTGAGGTGGTCATCTGGAATGGCAGCTGATGCCATTCATATCTCAGTGCAAGGGACACTGTTCATGTAGAACTTCAAGTTCTCTCTGAGTTTAATACTAAAAACAATTAATTGTATCAATGTGCTTTCTTTCCTGGTGCTAGTTAATTCCTAAGTTTGAGTTTTTCCCTTCCAGTGAGGCTGAGGTGCAAAGCCCTAGCATTTCTGATTTGTTATTGTGTCTGGTTTTTTAAAATAAATTCTCTGTAGGAATTCAGCTCTCTCTCATGGGAGGCTGACTGTTTCAAATCCAGCTGTATTCTCGGTGTGGGGCTGAGAAACCATGGTCACTCTGTTCTTGCCTTTTGATCTTCCTGATCAGTGGTTATGCTGAGACTCACTCCAGGCATCTGAGTCACCATCTCTGAGGACTCCCATGTCCGGGTGCCCTCTCCAGATAAATTCCCCCTCACTGGGGATGAACTGGCGTTGTCGTGTTGCATTGACAGGATATCCACACTGCTGGGGCTGTGGAAGATCAGATGGTGGGGATCTGAGCTGGACTCCTGGATCAGGGTGGGGGATACCCTACCACGGTGCAGGAGGCCAGAAAGCCTTTGGAGGAGCACTCAAGTGCACACAGCAGAGGTGGCAGCAGCAGGGGAAGGGAGAGGCTGGGCTGCTCCCTGGGACTCCCTGCAGCCGGGGCAGCCTCGCTGGGTGTCTGCGTGCTCCCCCCTGTGCAGGATCCCGTGAGAGGATCATACCCACGGCAGCACAGCAAGAGCAGGCTGCTATGCTAAATACAGCTACACTGTTTAAGTATTCTGGTGAGACTCAATCATCTCTGCACCCGGGAGTGAAATACAGATGTTTTCATGAGCTAGAAAAAGCACAAAGTGTGTGGAATTCCCACGTGGTTATGCTTGTCTTTAAAAATGAAAGCGAGTTTATTGCAGCAATAAATGCAGAGTGTGTAAATGTTTCCCAGTAGTTTTCAAAGCTGTTTCTTAAAACTGGAAGTGAAAGATAACCACTTTGCTCGTTTTCCAGCTCGCAAATTCTACTGCCATCAAATTTGTTCTAGAAAAGAAACTGTTTGGAAAGAAATTCTCTGCCCTGACAAGTGAGGGACCTGTTCCATATCCAGTGGAATAACTTACTGTCTTCCAGATATTAATTTTGTCTTGTCTGGGTTTTTCTAGCTTCTGCAGATATTCAGATCGTTTTAAGGTCATGTTCTTTTTCAGCTATCACATTTTCCACCTGCCTTTGCAGACAAAGGCCTCTCTGGGCTCCTGCAGGTCACTGCCTGTGACAGACACACTTGTGTGACTTGGATGTGTGTGGTGCACCATTGTGCCACTTTCATATGGGAAGGGGTTGACACTTGTGCTGTGCCATTAGGATTCAGAAATCCCAGCACCCTCAAACACGGCCTCTGCTCATGGTCTTGCTCCCTTCTCAGGGCATCTGCTTCTCTGTCTCTGATTTTGGGGCAGCCAATCTGAACTACTCTTTTTGAAACTGTGCACATTTAAGAGTTTAGTGACAGAATTTGTGAAGAACTACATCCAGTTGCTATTTTTATTTCTAATAATCAGTATTCAGGTGTGAGAAGAGTAAGGTGATAGTGCGGAACATCAAGAGAAAGATGTGTTAGTACCTTGGTGTGGTTACTTACATTAAATACTGTGTTCAAGACATTGGGATTAAATTCTGCTGGTAGTGGTTATCTTTGCAGGTGGGTCCAGGAAAGCAGAGTAGAGGGAGACAATCAGTTCCCTGGACCTGCTGGCCACTCCTCTTTGATACAGCCCAGGACACCATTTGTTTTCTGGGCTACAAGTGCTCATGACCAGCTCAAGGCCAGCCCCTCATCCAGCAGCACCCCCAGGTCCTTCTCTGCAGTGCTGCTCTCAGTGAGATCTTCTAGTCTGTGCTGCTGCCTGGGATTGCCCAGGCCAGGCACAGCACCAGCACTTGAGCTTGTTAAACCCCATGAGATTCCCATGGTCCCCCTTCTCAAGCTTGTCCAGGTCCCTCTGGATGCCCTCCCATCCTTCAGGTGTGTCACCTGCAAACAGGGGTAACACCAAGGGTACACTGGGGAGGCACTTGATCACCAAGTTTGCCATAATTATCACTGTGGCAATGGTACCCTTATTTTATTGCCCTCTTCCCAAAAGCCATGAAAAAGGGTCACATTTGGGCATTGTCCAAATGCCTGTGAAACACTGACAGCCCTGGGCCATCCACCACCTCTCCAGGATGTCTGGTCCAGGTTTTGACCACCCTTTCACTAAAGAAATGCTTCCTAATCCGCAGTCTAAATCTCCCTGGTGCAGTTTTGAACTGTTTCCACTGACATGTCAGTGTCCACAGGGAGCTGCAGGACCCAAGTAACTATCAGTAAGAGATTTCTTGAGTTGGAAAGGGCTTGCAAGAGTCCAGAGATTTACCTGGACAAAGTGATCTAAAGGAATTGAAGCCCCAGAGATGAACTCAAACAATCTGCTCTGCAGCATCCCCCGGCTTCTGAAGGTGTCTAAAACCAATCAGCACTTCTGCTTGTGTCCAAACACTTGATCCTGCATCCAAATAAGCCAGAATGGCCTGGAAAAATTGGTGGAGGGTGGTGTGAGTGCCTCAAGAAATCTGATCATTGTGATTTTTGTGTAACAGCCTAAAAGTCAGGTAGAGGAGGATAGAGCAACTGCACTTGTTAACTTCTTGTTCAGTTCTAGCTGCAGAGAAACCAACATTTCACCTTCTGGGAATTGGCTTCTGGTGCTTATAGTGTGTGTAGTGTTTGCATTCTCAGACTGAGAACACAAGAGACTGAGACTGCAGTGGGCATTAATCTGGGAGCCACCCCTGGCCACTGCTAAGGTCCTTGCCAATATTTGCCTGTAACACCAAGGCTGCCACTCAGCCAAAGCTTTCCATTCCAAATCCTGGCAAACCCACACAGTATAAGGGTAAATTTCTGGAATATGACAAAGTTCACCACGATCATGTCATTGTATGGAATAAATTTAGATCCAGAAACAGGCACTGTATGTGTGGGGCTCTCAGGGTGATGTCCTCTCTTCCTAGGGGTTTAGTGGTCAGTTTTACTATTTTCATGAGGATCCACATGCCACAATCCCTGTGCTGAGCAAACCTGCTGATACCATCTGTCCTTTGCTAGATGCAGTGACATTACCAAGTACAGACATGCTCAGCATCCTTCTCTGGAGGTCAGCGCCGTGCTGCTGTGTCACTTGTTAAAGCTGAGATAAGCCATAAGCCCAAGGAATGCCTGGAAAGCTTTTCTTTCCCTCTCTCCCAGACACTCATCAAACAGTTCCATTAATCCTGGGCTGGGATAATGAGATGGTTCCTCTCCTAACAAAACTAGGGAAGGAAGCTATTTTTGAGCAGTTAAGGAGCTGACCTTCAAGAGGATAACACAGAAGCCAACGCAGAGTGTTGCTGCTGCCCCGCTGGAAGGGGTGAGGCACAGGAACAAACACTGCACTGGCCCAGTGTCACACACCATGAGCTGAACCCAAACCTGCCACAGCCCCAGCGTGACCCCAGCCAGGACATCGGGCACCCAGAAAATGCCATCACTGCTTTCCTGATCAGTCCCACACAGCAAAATTTACACTGCACAGTCTTCATCTCAGTGCAAGCTACTGGACAGCTGCTGAGGGAAATCGCTGTGGGCAAGTCATAGTTCATGGTTAAAAACACCTACATCAACTTCGGGGTGGTATTAGAAAAATCCACTCTAACAAATGCCAATATAATGTGAATTAACTACTTTAGAGAACTACAGGATTATAGAACATCCTGAGTTGGCAGGGACCCACAAGGATCATCCAAGTCTAGTTTCTTATGATTTATAGATGTTACCTGATTAAAGAAAAGGTTCAGTATACATAATACAAACCTTGAAAATAAAGGAAAACATCCTTTGCTACATCAAAATTAGAAATTACCATTATTCGTGTACTGAAGTAAAAGAAAGCATGACCCCCTTTGTGGACAGATGAAATATGCCTAGCTGATCATTACCATTTTTCATGAAATTAAAATAGGTAAATGGAAAATCTTAATAAATATAGGAGAGCAAAGTAAAAGATGTTTGCCTTGAGTCCATTCAAATTAAGTTATCCCCACACTGGATATGCCTCAACTCACCCAAAAGCAGCTGTGAAACTGCTGGGACTGAGCCTGTGTAGAGCAGCCCTAATTGAACTATTACTTTGTTAGTTCAGGAGTTTATGCTCACAAGAAATCATGTCTCCAGTATTAATGCAATGGCATTTTCACACTGAAACAGAGCCTCCTGCACAAAATTGATTCCATTAAAATTCTTTGGCTAAGGTACAAGGAGAAGGTTTCAAAACCAAGATACAAAGAGAAATAAAAAATCTGCCTCCCCCCAAAACTTCTGCAAGAATCCAGTTTGTCACAGGCATGCCCTCAGTATAACTGCCCCAAATTAGAGCCTTGGGGTAAATAAAACAACAGTCTCAAAGGTCTTAATAGTATTTAGTTTTGTGTTATCTGAAGATATCTGAATTTAGGATATTCATGTAATTCTGCCTGAAACAACTTAGAACACAAGCAAAACATTTACTGAGAGCTGCCTGGTGCTGATTGGGATGGGTGACACCCCCGACATGCTTTACAGGAATATTTATGGGAATGCAATGAGCACAGTGTCCAGCAGTCAGTGTTCCACGTGCATTCCTGGAATGTCTGAACTGCAGCACTTACAGAGATTACACACAGAGTGAAAAGGTATTAGCCTGGAACACGCAGGTCTATTTATTTATAGAAGCCAATTTTATTTAACAGGAAAATATGGAATAAATCAGCTCTGATATTAATGCAAGTTCTGATTTTCAGCACCAAAGCACCTTTGCAATAATGGAAATTCAGGGAAGAGTATTAATGGGAAAAGTCTCTTTGGTTCATGTGCTCAGTTCTCTTTTCAATAAGAAAAAGAGGTTTTTTTGTCCACATCTTCTACAGATTTCAGTGCTTCCTTTTCATTCTATTTGTTTTCTGTTTTGACAGCTTGGACTGTGTACATTAAGAAAGGCAGCAAAATTTGGTGCCAAAACACAAAGGTTACTTTCTCTTGTAAACATAATGAAATTTAGAGCAAGGCTGAATATCATCAATGTAAACAGCAAATACCTACAAGTCCATTTATTGTCTCTTTCATCCTGACAGGAATAATTACTGTTTAAAGCTCTCTACCTGAAGACCTGTAATCTTTAGAAATCATCAACAGAAATAAACATACCTTTCAAAATTGAGAAGAAATGAAACTGTACAACTTAAATTTTCCTCCCTTTCTCTGGCAAAACCTGTCAATAGTACAAGATGCAGCAGTTGTCTGATTAAAAGAGAAAAAAACCCTTTTTTTTCCCTAAGAGACAAAATCTTCAGAGCAGATTCTATGTAAATTACAGACATTAGAGACTGGAAGAATATAAAAGATGCTGGGGTTGAATTTCAGGTTCACTGTAACTCTCTTTTACTGCAGCTCACAGAATGATTAAAGCAGACACTCAGCACAAAGCCCTTGTCAAAGAAAACCCTTATCTGCAGGGAAAGTTTGTAATTATTTTTTTCAAAGAAAGCCTGAATACCATATCTATTAACTGGGGCACCAAAACCTGAAATAAAAACAACTGAATAAATTATAGACACCATGCTATTTTTAACATCCCAATCATCTTTTACCTACAAAAAAGAAGAACCATTGGGGGCAGGTGTTTTGGGGTGTTGGGCTTTTATTTATTTTCTTTTTTCTGATCTTCACAACTCCCCAAGATAACACAGAATTAATTTAGCCAGTTTAGCCTTGCTTTATGCACAGGATCAGGGTGGAGCTGTTTGCTGGTGCCTCACCAGGTACAGCCAAACAGAGTTTGGGGTCTGACCCAAACTGCTCAGCCCTTCAGAGCACATTCCCCTCAATCTCACTCACAGTCAGCTTTTCTAGGAAATTTATTATGAACTATCATGGTGTTAATTTAGCATTCCCTAAACAATGCTTGGGTTTTACCCCAACACAATCATTTAGTCTCTTTTGAGGGAAAGGGTTATCTGGAGCAGTTTATCATGATCTTGGTAGCTATCAGAGTAAAAACTGAAATGAAATTGTAAAGCATAACAAGATGGAAGGCTTAACTTGGAGATGTTCTTGTTCTTTATGTCCTACTGTGTGTTTAATATTCAAAGAAAGTATTGTATTCCTCATGAAGCAATAGAAGAAAAAAGGGGGCTAAGAAAAAGTACTCATAAAGCAGAAAGGGCACTGAAATGAGATACTGAAAAGGGGATGGAGTTGTTTGGGGGTTTTAAGCATTTAAGTTTAAACTGTAATTAAACAGGAGGCTGGCTGGCAAGCTAATACAGAGAGGTTGTAAAATAAACATTGCACAACGGGCATTTTGGCTGCTGCTGCTGCAACAGGGCTGCACATTGTCCTTTGGCAAGAGGATCCGTGTGGGAAACCCAGGAGGGAACACTCCCAGCCCTGAAAACCCTCACTCAAATGCAGAGCTTGTCAAGTTCCCTCAGGGGAGAGAGAAAATTTTAGCCATCAGGACGGTATTTGTTTTCTTTTACAGAGTTTATTTATACAAAGTCCTACATGTAAGGACCATGAATTTTACATAAAATTGTAATCAAAGGAGTCACAAATGTGCTAATGGCGCAATGCTGGGTAATGATTAACAGAAAAGCCAAAGTAAATTAATAAATTATTTGTTAGGCTAGAAAAATAAGCTTCTTTTCAAACACAAAGGATGAAGTCTGAACCCTCACAGACATCAGAAACATCAGGCTTGTTGTCTGACAGCTGGAACTGTTCTTCCTTACGTACTACAGGAACTAATGGTTTTCCAAAAATAAATGCACACTGTGATCTTGAGTGACAAATATGTAGCTTTTGAGGGTGATAAAAGTCCTCAGCTTTTCAGGGCTCTTCTATCTGATTCTATCAGATTCGAATACTGACCTGCTTGTGCCTTTCAAAGGATAAATATAGCATAGAAATCAATACCGAGATACAGAAATTTTTGGTACCTTTCCCATTATTGATTAAATCCCTTTCAGAATTTAAGGCAATGAAACATTTATTACTTTTTCAAACTCCTCTTTCTTTTTTTTCTCTGAAAAATTCTTCCTCCAGTTTTGCCACCCTGTCCTTACATTTACTGGTTTCACTTTGCTTCAGGCTCTCCGTATTTGTATTTCAAAGAGCCAGTGATGTGAGATACACACTGAGATTTCCCCTACTTCTATTTGATCTGTCTATTTTTACCACATCTCCTGAAAGGTCTTAAGAGGCTGCTGTACTGGATCTGCATATTCATTGTTCTCGTTCATCAAGGAACTCAGACCTCCAGTCCCTCCTGGGGAGAAGGAAGAAGCATGCAAATTGTTCAAAGTTGATTTTTTATTCTGGAAACACACACCTACTTCTTTCTCACTGAAGCTGATGATAATGTTAAAATGTAGTTAAAATCCTTTTCTGAATGAAGACATTTCCCTGAATCAGAGCTATTACATCCAGCACTTTGTCTCAGGTATTAATTTTTTTTTTTTCATTTGCCTGTCCTTAAGGAAAAAATGCACTGTCAGGGAAAACTAAAATCCTTTCCTGTCCTTCAGCTAAAAGATGGGAAAAGCACAAGATGAAATACAACAAAAGCAATGACAAGACATATTTTAATTTACACATATTTATTTAACTCATGATTAAATTATAAATAAAATAATGATAAACTATTCCTTTATAGATTTTAAAATTATGTTCTTAAGCTATCAAATGACATCAATGGTTTTGTTTCGTTGCAAAATCAAATTTCAAATAGAGATACAGCAGCAGATACCAGCAGAGATGCCTTTGCTTTAAAATCCAGCTTTATTCCATAGAAAAGATTCATCAGTGTTTCAGTGCTGGGGGAAAGGAGCTTATAAATTGTCAGGAAATCTGTGATGTATCTTGTAGAATTTAAAGTCATGGAATCATAGAGTGGTTTAGGTTGAAAGAGGCCTTAAAGGTCATCCACTTCCAACCCTCCTGCCCTGGGCAGGGACACCTTTCACTACCCCAGGTTGCTCAGGGCCCCTCCAGCCTGGCCTTGGACACTTCCAGGGATGTGGCACCCACAGCTTCTCTGGGAAACCTGTGCAGTGCCTCACCACCCTCACAGTAAAGAATTTCTTCCTAGCATCTGCTCTAAACCTGCCTTTTTTGACTTTAAAACCATTGCTCTTTGTCCTGTTGCTCTGTCCTCATATAAAATGTTCCTCCCCCTCCTTTTCATAAGCCCACTTAAGATATTGGAATGCCACCCTGAAGCCTCCCTGATCCTTTTCTTCTCCAGGCTGAAAAGCCAATAACTTTCTTCCTCTTAAAATCAAAGTAAAACTTTTTCTGAGTTGCATTTACTAAGAACACAACAAGAAAAAAATTGGGGGTGTAACCAAACGATGTCTCCTACCCTCACTGCATTATTCCTGAAGAACTCTTAGGGGTGGGTGGTTTTCAGCAGCTGCCCAGGGCACACCCGACCCCCACAGGGTGTCAGGGAAGGGAAAGAGGCAAACCCTGCGGCACGGCAGCTTCTCTGCCTTCACAGATCGATTCAGCTGTGACAGCTACACCCAGCCCAAGGGGTTTATCTCTGCTCAAGGGCCCCAGGGGGCAGCTGTGACAACCTGGGCCATCTTCAGAATACCCTGTGACTCAGAGGATTGCATCACTGCACTGCCAAATTCCCTGCCCTGGAGGAGAATTTGACCATGAATAACGTGGGCACTCTGGGGACTTGGAGCAGCCACCACTGGGCAGACCCAGAGGAGGACCAGACCTTCTGCAAAAGGACCCTGCTTCTGACAAAACTGCATCCATCCCTTCAGCAGTTCTGCAGCCACCACCCTGACCACCATCTCTCCTGCTGGTTTACTTTCAAACCAGCCAAGCCAGAGGGAAAAGGAAACAAGGCAAGAGGCACCACATCCACACAAAGCATTGCTGAGCCAGGACAGCCTAAGCCAGTAGCAGTCGCCCCTGTTCTGAAAAGGAAATCTCTTGGAACTCTGGAGGCTGAAAATTTCAGGCTTTCTGTTCTAAAAGGTGCTGACCCTCAAGCAAGATCTGCATTTGACTTGAGGCTGTGGAACAGGCTTCCAAAATTGAGTGATGGCACTGGGGTTGTGGGTGTGTAGTTTGAATAGTATTATGATCTCACAGGGTGAAAAACTTAGACCTAAGATTTTAGTCTATAGTAATATATATGGGGCAAGATGGAGGATTTTGGGCGTTGTCTAAGTCCTCCTTCTTCACCTCCTTCTTGGTTATGGGTATTTTTTTCTAATTGGGTGGAAAAGGTCCTCATTGTGGGCCTTGGGTAGTCAATTATTGGGTCAAAAATATAAAGAATATAGGTGTAATCTCATTATTGGGTGATTAGTGCTTAAAAAACCTTGGAAAGAGTTAGAGGCATCCATTTTACCTCCATTTCCTGACTTGCTAGTTAGAGCTCACGACTCGTGAGGCTGCAATCTAGGTAAGATGTTTATAGTTAATAAACATCTAAGTTTGAGCGTGAACTTCGTCTCTCATGCTATTAATCCCGACCTTGGCAGAAAAGAGGCCAGAACCATCACAGAAACCCAAGCCCAGGCGTGCCTGCACAGTGCCTGAGGAGGAGCAGGAGGAAGGCAGCCCCTCAGGGAAGGGGAGCAGGGCTGCCCTGCACCCGCCGTGGCCAGCGCACGGTGAAGGACACGCTCGGCATCCACGGCTCCAACCCCGCTCCTGGGGGAGAGAATCACACACACACCCACATCTACCAGTCCAGACACTGGGGGAGGAGAGCTTTGGCCTCACAGCTGAGCTGGTGGTGGACAAGGCCATGGAGATGAAGAACATGGGGGTGTCTGTGGAGGGAACATTAAACCACACCCTGCTTGTGCCTGGTGCTGAAGATGCTGCAGATCCAGCCCGAGAAGGACACCACCGTGGAGTTCATGAAGAAGGAGGACATAAGAACATCTGAATGCTTGGAGCACTGTACATGGGGCTGGCAGGCACTGCCACAGACTGCTACAGGTACCTGGAACCTCTGCACAATGACTATTGGAAAATAAAACTTCAGAACAGGGGTGGGGAATTGTAGCTGATGCACATGGATGCATTTATTGATGAGCTGATCCATATGTGTGATATTGTCCTGCCTCAACTGCAGAAATGGTACATTCTGGAAGGAGATAAGGAACTTGAGCCTTGTGTTAGTGCTCTGGAAGAAGATATGGATGATGCAGAATCCAGTGAGGAGGAGGAAGAGGAAGATGAAAAGCTGGAATGAATCCCATCTCTGGACGACTGCAGGAGAGGATTCAGGGACCTGTACAAACCTGCAGATCTCCAGTGGCGCAGTACAGGTGGAGCTGGAGCAGGTGTACAAGAAGGCACAGCCACTCTTCAAAGAGAAGCAGCCCCTTGCTGTGCCAGGAGAGGCATCACAGCAAAAACCCCAGATGGGGCAGGAGCAGGTGCCAGGAGAGGTGGCACAGATCAAGATCTAAATCTGCAGCACATCATCACAGTCACAGACACAATCCACTGTGACACTCCCTGCCCTGGGGGAAGTACTGAACCTTCCTGCCTGGCTCTGACCATGTATAATCCGGGTGCTCTGGGGCTTGGAACAGCCACAGCCACTGGACAGATCCAGAGGAGGACCCAAAGTTCCACAGGAGGACCAGTCCTTCCACAGCACCACTGCTTTCAACAAGACTGCTGTCAACGACTGAGAGAGAGGGGGAAGACTGATTGGTGATCAGAATCTATTCTTTACTGTCAGCTACATATGCTTATATACCATTCTAGGAAAGCTATAATTTTTTACTACAATGATTAGGTTAAACATCACACAAGCAAACTTATACATTTAGCAACATCTTTTGCTTGCAGAGGTTGATTCAATCTTCTTTTCCTGTCTCCAGCCTTGATCCAATCTTTTTGTAATCTTCACAGCTCTGTTTGTTCTTGCCAAGGTATCTTGGTTATCAAACTGGCTATGCTAATTAAATCCACATCCTGTGTCCACAGACTGCACCCATCACTTCACCAGGACTGCAGCCACCACCCTCACCCTGATCAACAGGGTGCCAGGCTGGACTCTGACTTTGTGGGTTTAAATCAGCTTTTCTGTATCATTGCATGCATTCTAATTCTATTATATTGTAACTCTGACCTGAAATCTCAAGGTATTTGTAAGGGGTCCATTTCTTCCACAGGTCTACTTTCAAACCAGCACATTTAGTTATGAGAAGGAACACGTCCTTGGCACTGCCAAGCTGCTCCTACTACTGAGGAAAATAAGGATAAGACGTCTTGTCTTGATCCCCATTCACAGTCTTGGTAACTACTGGGATAAACATTGCAATAGATCTACTCATGGCCCAGTCAAAACCTAGTCCACATCCCCAAAATTCCTCATTTATCCCCACTTTCAGTCCTAAGTTTCAGTGTTTGAAAATAATCAAAGAAGTTATTCAGATATAAATTTGGTTACTTATAAGAAAAGAAGACCTGAGCAAATCCCAAAGACATTAAGAGACACAGTCAAGAGCCCACTACAAAATATTTATCCTGAAGGTCCTATGTAAACATCACTTGTGTGATTTTAAATGACTAATCAGGGCTTGGAATAGAAATGTTCTCAGCAGAAGTTTTTTCTAAGCAGCAATTAAATTCTGGGGTTTTAACTGCCTTTGGGGTATTTTAGACAAGCTTTGCTCATTAGCCCCATCAGGAGCAGCAGGAACAGAATGAAGGTTATTTTGAAACCAAAATGATCATGCAAGGAAAAGCACACTGGCTCAAAACCTAATCTGGAGCTGATGGCTCATCACAGTTAATAGGTAATAGATCTGTGACAGAATATAAATAATACAAGTCCCACCATGCAGTCTGGAAAGCACAACAATTGCCAGGAGTTTATGTATTCATCCACCTACTCACATTTTGATTTTAGAATAATTTGTGAACTTCTTGCATTCTAATAAGGAACTGCTGTATTCACTTTTCTGTGCACCCACCAGAAAAAAAAAAAAAAAAAAAATCAGACTACAGTTTTTCAATGATTTATCATGTTACAGATCAAATCCTAAAAAGCAGAAGATATAATTTCATTTTAAAAGGGAGTTAAAAATAAAAATCACCTATTTGACTTATTACAACTGTGTGAAGCAATATAAGGAAGATTTTCTTTCAACATCTCACAAAGGGAAGCAACGGAAAAATAATAAACTTTAAGTAGAATAACCCTGATATACTCACACTACATCACAGAGAAAAAGAAAAGATACATAAAGAGAAGATAATCCCTTGAAACACAACTGACCTTTTATCTGAGACCTGTCTTCCAAAGTCCAATTAGAGAACATAAATATGCTGCCAAGTCCAACAAAACAAGCTACATTACTTGAAAAATAGAACTATATTTATCTTCTCCTTGAAGCCTGAGAAGCGGTGAAAAGTAGAAACTATAAAATACATACATACACATAACTATACCCATAATTGATATCCTTAATCCAGAACTCTAAGCAGTGAATATTAAAATAATTAAAGTTAACAAAGGTAATCCCCGTAAGTGGAAAAGTGATCCCTAGGGAAGGAGAAAATGGAAAAGCAAAGAATCAGTGGCTGAGAAAACAGCTGTAGTTCCCTGGAGGAAGGGAATAAACCCTTTATCCTGCCTGTGTTCCTTGGGATATGCACCTACCTCATTTGTAAATGCACCATCCCTGGGGCAGTGGTGAGACCTCATGACTTTCCTCACCAATTAAAGGCTGGCAGTAACAGAGGAGCTGGCGGCAGTAAAAAACATCCACTCCTATCCCCCTGGGATGAGCAATTTATTGATTAAGAGCTTTACCTTCCACCACAGAACCACAGCTGTATCACTGAAACCTGTTTGGGGCACAAGCTGTAAATAATTAAATGTGACTGTCTTGGTTTGGAAAGACAGGTATCTGTCAGGGAAAACTGGAGTTTCTCTTGGAATGGAGAATGTATAAACTCTTTCTCTCTAAATTACTACAATTTTGTGAATAGGAGCTTTCAAGCAAAAATATGGGAATAGGAATAACGGTTGTTTACTAAGAATATTTAAAAAACCACAAATGCAGTAATACAAAAATAAAACCAAACAAGCAAACAAACAAAAGTCCTAGAAAACCCTGACAGAGTCAGTGATACTGACCTGACACCCTGTTGTCAGGGTGTTGGAAGCAGTCCAGATAAATCTTCCTGGAGTGACAGATGTTGTTCTGTCAAGTAGAGATGGTCCTGTAGAAAAAAGGGTCCAGTGCTGGTGAGATGGGTCCAGTCTTCCTCCAAGAATTCAGTGGAAAACCGGCTGATCTGGGCTCCCTGTGTCCCCATTTTTATCTGGGTAGGGAGTGGTTGGCTCCTCCCCACTGGGTGGAGCATCTCCCAGTGGGATGATGTAATGGGGCATGTAACTGGTGAGCCTTAATGGCCCATTAACAGCAGATAGAGACAAAGTCGATGAAAGAGATAAAAAACACTGCCCTGATGGTCTATTATCAGAAGGCATCCACCCTCTTCCCTGCCTAAAGTTACAAGAGATAAGGAACAATATCTCCCAAATGGTTTCAACAGATGAAAACAGAATACACATTTTTTTGGTTACATTTTTCAACCCAAGACAGACTCATTTATTGATAATCCAGGAGTGCCACCAGGGCTTTTTCCAATGCATAAAACAAAGAGCAGCAGAGTCTCCTATTGTCAAAGGAATGAGCAGTAATCAGGAGAAAAACATGTATCAGATGAAGGAGTATGGGAGAAAAAGGAAGTTTATCCTTAGTATAAGACTGAGTATAGTAATATCCAGATAACACTGGATCCCGGCCATGGGAGGGAACAAATAGAGACAGGCTGGCAATTCTTCTGTTTTGTGACCATTTTCAGACATATCCTTAAGGATGGCCTTTCGTCTCTGGCTGGAGCTAACCCTGCAAGATCTGGTCTTCAGCTATTGGACTGCCCCAAAGAAATTCCTCTTTGCTTGGCAACAACTCCTTCCTGGGGAGAGAAACAAGCAGCAGCTTCTGCAAAAGGCAGAGCCTTTCCCTTTCTTATTTGTCAGAAACCATCAACATTTCTTTATCTGTGAAGACAAGCATAAAAATTAGTAGAGAGGAAGACTAGGCCACATAAAAAGCCATTTCTGTTTGTCCTTCCTCCTGGTAATGGATCACAGAAAGGAAGGAGAACAGATTTGGGATAAGAGAAGGAAAATGTCCCCTTGGATGTGCAGCCCACAGCCTGCCCTCTGCTCCAGCTGTGGCTTTGGGGCAGGGCATGGGGAGAGCAAGGGCTCTCCAGAGCAGAATGCACAGAGGCTGCAGCCACCATTGCGGAGACAAGAGCCATTGATGGAAAAAGAGGGAACATAATAGAAGTCTGTCCTTTTGATAACAAAACTACAGCTCCACTTGTGGACGAGTCAGGAGTGAGGGGGTTTGAGCACACGTGGTGTAGAAGAGCTTCTTTCACATTTTTTGTGAGGTGGTTCAGACAACAAAAGAAACACAACCCAGAGGAAGAGCAAACCTGCTGAGCATTACACACCAGTGTCTTGCTTGACAAGATACAGAAGGAAACCTCCAAAAATCCAGCTTCATTTTGCCACAAAGTTGTAATTGGGAGTCAGTCAAATGAGAACAGGGAAAATAAAGCTATGGCTCTGAAAAGGAGGCAGAAGGGAGGAGGAAGTGAAATGCAATTGATGAAAGCACCACCTCCAGTTTCAAGCCATTAATGATACCCAGCTGTTTTTCACCACTGAGAATATTACTTTCCTCCCTCTGAAAGTTAAGCTAATGCATTCTATCAAACACGAAAGAATTTGAAGTGACTAATACCCACTCTTGTGCAGAGAGGTTTTGGCATGGTGTTTTCATCCTTCTTCCTAGTCCATCAGCAAAGCAGCAGAGAAAGCCATATTGAGTAGCTTTACACGATTAATGCAATTTGCTCACTGGCATTTTCATTAAAATCCTTTTGCCAAGATTTAATTTTAAAAGTTGGTGGTTTCCTTTTACACACTGAAATAAATTTCAATTAAAACTTTTGTAGTGCTTTAAGTCCACTTCCTTTACACAATTAATTTGATGAATTTGATAAACCTGAGCAATTGCAGTACTCTGGATTTTTAAATTGGCTTTATTTTTGTCAAAGACCCTGGCAGGTTTCTAAATGTCAGCTGTGCAAAGCTGATATGATGTGAATGGCTGATGGGAGCTGCCTGTGGCTGCCATCCTTCCTAAGGACTTGGTCTTTGATCAGACTACTCCTATCTGTTTAGATCCTGCTGGCACATTTGAGAATGACTGCCCTGAGCAAAAGAATCCTGGTGTGACCCCAGGTGAATTATTCAATCCTATTGCAAGCCCAGAGCCTTGCTGCCTTTGAGGGTCCAAAATAATTCCTCAGAGATCCTGAAGTCCTCCCAAAGTACCAGCTTGTGGTGCACACTGGGCACGAGTTTAGGGCCAGCTGCTGGTCCCACTGCTGTCTGTCTTATTTTGAGTCATTTAAACAGGATGGGCCCACAACAAAACAGTGAATGAAGAGAAGAGAAATGAATGAAGGTGAATGAATGAATGAAGGTGAATGAATGAATGAAGGAAGGTGAGTGAATGGGATCCAGGATGGTGCCAGGTTGTTTCCTGACAGATCCAGCCACAGGGTACTGACACAAAGCCAGTGGTGTTTGCCCACCTTCTGACAGTGGTGTTAAACACTCCTGAGTATCCATCCAACAAGGACCTACACAGGGACAGATGTAACCTCCCCACATCCTCTGCCCAAAAAGATGGCCCAGATTTAACTGGCAGCAGGAATCTGCTGGGGTATGTGATGCACGAGGGTAAGAGAGCAAGATTTAGTGTGCTGCCTGCACACGGCTGGCTTTGTGAATAAACAAAGGACTTCTGTTTGTCAAACTGCCAAGTGAGCGCCCTTAATTATAAGTGAATTGCGCTTTCTTGAGAAATTAACACAGTCAACAAGTGTCTTTTCTTAAATTATAAACAGATGGTACTTTTCAGCAAAGGCAAAATGTGATTAAGAAAGCTCCTCTGTTCAGAAAACACAATTTGTGCTTTAAACTTTTAATCAGTCAAAACTTCAAAGCAGAACTTACCATAACCATGTGGACATGTTTTGTTTTGTTTTGTTTATATTGCAGTTTATAAATTGCACAATTATTTACTATTTCAAGTCACTTGTGGCACTAACCGAATATTAACCCAGGTGGCACTAGCAAATGATGAAAATGTCAAAGAAGCAAAACAAATATAGGCTTGTTGAAAATGAACATAATAACATAATAAATATCTATGCAAATGACTTCTGTGTATGAAAGATGCACTGCTAAATGATAAACCCCACACATGGGGCCAGGAATGGAGTTACTTGGCTGATCAAACAGTATTTTCATATTTACAGTCAGGACCACATTTCTTTAACATCTGCTCTGGTAAGAAAATGACAGTGGAGACAAATCTATTTTTTGTTCTTTGGAATATTTCTACCATGTGGGACTCTACTCAAACTCAATGTAAGGACAAAGGGGACTGAGTAATCCATCAATCTTACCTGTGCACACACCCAAAATGAAGGGATTCTCTCACTGGGGGCTTTTGTAGACTCTCACCATTAATTCTTTTCTTGCACTATTTGGAAGTTTGCCTTCACTGAAGAAAGATGAGTTTTGAATAGACTCTATTTGTCCTTATTTGTTTAAATTTAGAAGTATTATGTGGCTTGCCCTATAAAATGAGCTGTTGAAATTGCTCTGGTAACTGCCTGGTTTAGTTCAGGCCCAAGATGCCAAGGGGAGCTCTGAAAAAGCATTTTCTAAATGCAGAGAAACAAGATAGCAGTAGAGCAATTTTGTTGTGCTGATACAGAGGTTTTAGATCAGTCCCCATCCCAATGCCCACACAGCCAGTGAGAGCACAGCAGTGCCATTTTGTGTGGGGTGTGCAGGCACCACATCAGCAACCCAGCAGAGCATCCTTCTGGCCATGGGCAGCACTGCTCTGCTGGCCAGGGGCTGCTGTGTGGGCCTGGCTTCAGCTCTGAGCCTGGGAAAGAGAGGCAGTGTTTGAATTTATACAAATGCAATGCATCAAACACTTATTTTTTGCTCCCAAATGCTGTTTTCCAGAAGCAGTACTCTGTTCTTGACATGATGTAAGCCAGACCTGTCAGAAATCCATGACATACTACCCTGAATCCCAACAAACCCTCAATGTGTGCACTTTGGCAGAACTCTTGTTTAGCTCATCCCTCTGTAGACTGTTTCTGTTGGGCTGGAGTTACACGGCCATCCAGCAAGAGAAGGGATACATGATAAAGGTGGGAAAAGGAGGATATAGTCTGAAAATGTGCTTTGAAAGTAGGGTCTTACCTGGCCTCTCTGTGTGATTCCATGTGGCCAAAGACATTATGTCAATACAGGAGCAGGGTGAGGGGACAGGTGGAGAAACTGCAGCTTCTTGTTCCTGCTCTGAAACAGGAATGCTTTTACTGACACCATGTCCAAACAGAGTGATGGAATAGATAAGCAAACCCAAAATAATAAACCAACAACTGCTAGCAGCCTTCTGAACATGCCTGTGTTGTATACAGTGCCAGAAGAGAAGGAGACAGAGGCACCTGGGAGGTGTGTCTGCAAGGCTTGTGGCTCAGTGTAATTTCAGTCCCATGTCCTATGCTTCACAAAACCTCTAACTTCCAAATAAAAGAGAAACAAGGCATCCACAGATCTTACATCCATTCTCTTCATTATGGAACATCAATCATTTCAAGGTCTAGGCAGTGTCCAAAATGAAATACTCATTGAGAGAAAGAAATTACTAATTATACCTTAATGGATATGGACCACGAGGTCTGTGTGTAACCTTGGTACTGGAACTTCTTGACTTTTAGGTGAAAATTCATAACATGAACAATCTTAAGGGGATATCTGTAAACAAGAATTACCACACCACTTATTTTTTTAAATTTTATTATGAAAGACCTCACTGTCTTTCCTCCTAAGTGATCAGTACCACATGTTTAGTGCAAACTAGTTTGGCAGTACTGATCCACAGTCTGTAAGTGAGCTGCTTGCATGCTGATGTTATCTTTGTTTCTATTGTAAGGTAGAACAGCTGTGACTCATGTTTCTGCATAAATATTTAAATTGTGATTTCAACATTTTCGTTTTGACAATACCGTGCCAAATGCTGCTCTGATAGTTTCAACAGATTTTGAAAAGCAAGTGGGAATAACTGATTGGCTCTCTTTAATTAAGCTATAATGAAGTCTTCCAACAATTTCAGATACATCAAGGATATTCTGTAAACCAGTGTTATCCTACTGTTATGACCTTTAACCATTCTGTTTCTTGTTATATTGATCTACTATTGTGTTATACTGTGTTCTGAACTGCGAAAATTCAAGTGTGTTTTTTCTACCTTTCCTAAGTGCTTACCTCACACACTGAGTAATAAAACCCTACCTGCATATTCCAATATACAGCGTAGCTCAATTGCACATCAAGTGTGACTCAGTATTTCATATCCTCATGAATAAGCAAATAACCCATTTCAAGATTAGCAAATAAAATCTTTCAGCACAATTATGTTTCATTTAATTTAATCATTAATTATATTAACATGAATTGTGCTTAGCATTGCTCAACATTACTTAACACTTCAAAGTTTGACAAACCCTGCCGTGTGTGCACTTGTTTGTAGGTGTGATATCAAAAGTCAAACAAGAAGTCTGGTAAGAGTCAAAGCAATGATGGCATGGTCCAAAATGTGTCGCTGGGTATGGCAGCCCCTGACTTGGGCTGGAAGTTCATCAGTGAGCTGAAATACAAAGCAAGACGAGGTGCAATTTGTTTTCTTTAAGGTTTATGTATTGGAGTCACAGGACAGAGGCATCAAGTTGCACTTGAAGAGGTCTGCACCTTTTGGAGGATTAAAGTCCACATAAAAATTGCTTGTGTTGGTGATACACACCTATTTCCTGGTGGAGAGACTTAAAAATACATGAAGTTTAGCTGAGAACAATATTACAGTTATCATCTTGTATTTTGCTTCACAGTGACAACATGATTCTTGCATGTTCCAGATTCCCTCCTTTTCCTCTTTTTCCTTAAAAAGAAAACCCAAAATAGAGAATATCTGATGCCTCCAGCATTTCTACTGTGAGATCTCTTAAAGCATTTTATTCTGTTAAAGCATTTTCTTCTGCTGAAGAGTAATTTCTTCAGAATTGTACAACTGAAGAATAAATTGCCCTTGAGAAATCAAGGTTGACAAGCTGCACTGGTACATTCATTTCTCGAAAATGCTGTCCACAGAACACTTGGAGTTAGATTCTAGTTATAACCTGATACAGATTGAAGCAGTTTACATGGTTTTTCAAGTAATGTTCTTTCATACTGGGGCAGCACTCGGCTTTAGTGTTTTGGAAGAAAATGATTTTAATACTGAAATATCATGCAGGGAAGGGAATTAATATTTGTGTTATGTCTCCTCTCAACTGACTCCTGGAGTTGAAGAGCAAGTAGTAATAACAAAGGGATTTCTGTGCTCATAAAAGCTGAAGGCAAAGAGTTCAGGCATCTGTATCAAACAACAAGCTCTCTGGCAAATTTTTAGCAATGGCTCCACCTGCAAGACAACCTATGCAAGAAGGAGGGATAGGACTGAAAGTTTAGCAAAATAAGTAGTGCTAAGAAGTGCTACACCCCCAACTCCTGAAGCTCTTTAGGAAGTAGCAAAGCAAATGTGAGTGCTGGTGAGCACGCAAACTCATCCTCTTGCCAAAACAAACAGAATACAACTGCAACTGGCTTCAGTGGTGGGAGGGAAAACGCTTGTTCTAGACAGTGACCACAGATGGCCAGTGCCACCCTGTCTGTTTTCTAGTTGCACAGGACCTAGGAACTGTGTCAGGTGATCAGGAAGAGCTGCTGGATCCTCAGGTCCTGAGGCACCACATCCCTGCAGAACTGAAAAGGAACAGTGAGGGAGATCCTTCCAGCTGAAATGGATGTACTTGGAAGGACAGTCAGAGAAGGAACTCCTAGACCAGCAGTCCACAGATCTGAAGAAAAAAAAACACTATAGAAAAAGAAAAATTACTCCCAAACGGATATCTTCCCATTACAAAAGCTTAAGGAACTAATACTTTTAGGTTTTGCTAACTGCAATTTAACTGCGATGTCTTTGGAAATGCATTATTGCCTTCTGGGCTCCTTTGAACCACCTGGTGGTGAAATTCCCTATGAAAAATAGGGTGTTATATTAAAGCAATCAGAAATCTAACAAAGAGTAATTTTATTTAAACTCCCACTGCAACTGCAGAAGAGAATGTCTCTCAGGACTAAACCAAGCAAGATAACCAGCCCACACACTCAGGCTGACTCTTCCAAAGCAAATACATACACAGGGTAACACAGTAAGATTGCCAGCTGAAGGATGTTGAAATACAGCAGTGAGTGACAGCTGGTTCATACAAACTGGACTGGTTTTATCCAAACAAACCAGCATGGACTTTCCCCTAGCCTTTGTTCTGAGCTGGCTCAAGCCTTCAGCCCGTGCTGGGGTTGAGCTGTGGCTGATCTATCCAGCCCCACAGATGGGCCAAGGCAGGAGGGCACCTCTGTCTGGGCACCTCTGCCTCTGCTCACAGCAGTGTCAGTGAGATCAGGGCCGTGTCCCATCAGGTTTGGAGTATCTTGGGTGAAGATCCCTCTTTCTGAGCAACCTGCTCCCTTGTGACCACCCTCAGAGTAAAATATTGTTTCCTTTTGTTTGAATGAGATTTCCTGTGCTCATTAGTGTCCTTTGTCTCTTGTTCTGTAACTGGGAACCACTGGGAAGGGTGTGGCTTTTAGTTCTTGTTTGTTAGGAATTTATATCTGAGCTCTCTCCAAGTCAAATATGCCCTGGTGTCTCAGCTTCTCACCCGTGACAAAAACTCTAACCCTTCATCCATCCTTGTGGCCTGTCACAGGTCTCCTTCTGTTCTGTCTGTGTCTCTCTCATCCTGGCAATCCCAGGGCAGGATGCAGCACTCCAGGCATCACAGAACCATGGACTGCTTTGGGCTGGAAGGGATATTAAAGATGATGTAGTTCCAGCTGCTCTGCCATGGGGAAGGGACATTTCCCCCCAGACCAGGTTGCTCAAAGCCCTATTCGACCTGGCACTGAACATTTCTGGGGAGGGGCATCCACAGCCTCTGTGGGCAGCAGCAGCAGCTGTGTCTGAGCAGGGCTGAGTGAGGGATCACCTCCCTGACCTGCTGCTGACGCTCGGCCTGACCCAGCCCGAGGTGCTGTTTGCCTTCTCTGTTCAATTGCTGGAAATGGGTTCAGCTTGTGTCCACCAGGAAGCTCCTGGCCTGTCCCTCCTGGCGTGGCACTTGGCACTTCTCCTTGCAGAGCTCCCTCAGGTCCTGCCAGCCCATTCCTCCAGCAGGCAGAGATCCCTCAGGACAGCACTGAGCCCTCTGGACAAATCATTCCAGCAATGCTCCTGTGCCACTTCCCAGCTTTGAAGGGCTGCTACTCATTTGCCCATCTTCATCTCCACGATTGATGAGTACTCCCTCCATAAATTCCAGTAATTTCTATATCATACATACAGTAACTAGAAAAACATAAATGTACATACAGCAATCATACTGGGCCCAGCTACAGCGCATGATGGGACAGCGTTCCAATAGCTGATACAGATCTAGGGCTCCTTAGATGGAAAGATTAGAGCTTGGATGCTGACGTGGATTTTAAGAAGCTTGCTTACACTGCACAGAGTTCCAGTAACAGACATTGTATGAGCTTTCACTGAAAAAAAATGTTTAGAAGCTTCTGAAAATAATTAAATTAATAAAATTCTAATCTCATAATATTCCAGCTTGATGAGTCAGGAAATTTGAGTATGCTGTTGTGCAGGGCAGCTAAGGGCAAGGTTGCAATTCTGCCGTGTGAAAGGAAGACCCTGGAGCCTCCTGAGCAGAGAGAGAAGGCTGATTCTGGGTGATAAGGTGTTACCTCAGGTTTGTGTGCTGATGTGAAATTTAAATGTATTTTTGTTTCCAGGGTGTGTGTCAGTGTCTGCATTGTGTTTGTTTCTGACACACACAACTGATTTCCATATAGGAGACCAAGGATTTGTAAAGACTAAGGATTTGTAAAGGCTACAAATGAAGGCCACATCCTTGGATAATCACGGAGCACTGGATGTGTACAAGGCAGCTGGAAGACATAAAGAGACACAATAAAGATTCAGCAGGTGCATTTTTTAAATGTACCCATCAGATATACCCTATGCTCCTTTCTTAAAATAACAGAAGCACCTTCTGCTCCCAGCCCCAGCAATGTTTGCTATTTCATGAACATTTCTCCCCACTGCTCACAAAGGTTTTTGAATCTGTAGCAGTTGCCAGACTCTGGTATAAGTCCAAAGACTCTTTGGTGTATTGGCCCCACCTCACCTTTGCATCAGACCTGTCCTATGGCCATGTTCCTTCCTGTTTTCCTTGTGTTTTCCTGCTTTTTCCTGACCATGGAGCGACTTGAGGAAATGTGATTTCTAACCCAGTCTTTGAGCCCTTGCGTCACTGAAGCAGCATGCAGAACTGCAGGTATTTCACCTGTACATCTGAGCAACTTAAAGCACATCTCAGAGAGGCTGCTTTACTGCTTTATATATATATGTGTATATTTATATACACATCAATGTATACTCACGCCTCATGTGGAAATATCAGTAACAATGTATCTGAAAGATGACGTGCAAGGATACACTGACACCTTACATCAATTCATTGATGGTACTTTAATACCAAGTTAATGCATTTCTCAATTAAGAATTTATAAACTGGTAATTCATAAAAAAAATTAAATCACAGCTTCACAAAAAGCTAACTTTAACAGTTTGTCCCCTCCCCGCCAACAAGCAGTTTACAATATATTTCAACTATGTTGGTAGAAAGTTAACAGTGATGTGAAACTCTTAAAAAACATTTGCAACAGCAATTGAAAATAAAATAATGATTCTTACTCAGTGAAAAATTAATAGGAATTGTGTTTCCCAGTAAAAGGTAAGTCAGAAAAGCAGCAAAAATTCCCTCTCCTACTTGTTAGGTACAAGCTTTTCCCCTGCCACATTTCTCACGGGCAGAGGCAACACTTCAGCATCGTTCGTTCCCAGGTTCAGCACTTCAGTGGTTTTGGCAAGACTCAGAGGTCATATTCAGAAGTCCAGAGTTCGAGGTGTGTGCTGCCCCTGCTTCCTGTGCTCCAGAGGATGCTCCACTCCTCTTCCTCGGGGTACAGTGGGATCAGAAACAGCTCAGAGTAAAGGTAAGGAGTATGAAATTTTTTCTGTGGGATCATATTCTTTTTTCACTCTTCACCTCTCCAAAACAAACTGGAAACACCAGAAATTTTGGCTGTCACACTTCACATGTGAGTATTTACAGGAGAGACAGGATCTAAATGATGCTGTTATATATTTTCTCTTGTGTACAAACTCCCTTCTCTCTGCTGAAGTTATACATGCACCACAGGACGAAAAATGTTCCTTCTCTATCTTCTAAGTTAAAAGTCACATTTTCAAAAGTCATTGCACTTGACAATAAAAAGGCAATTAATATGCATTTGATATTAAATATATTGTACAGACCTGAACTTCTGTGCAATTCATTGCTTCAAACATATATTACATCCTTTTAAAAACTAAGTCTCTAATCAAAGAAAAACTTTGTTAAAGACAAAAATCTTTAAGAACAAATGCACACAAAAAACCTCTCCCTTTAACTCCTAGTGCATTTAAACACATCTTTGAAATTCTCTGTGTTCCCACATTTAACCTTGCTGCCATTCCATACTGATCTAACATCACTACACAAGAACATCTTTTCCTTGACCTAACCAATAAGGCTGGCATTTGGGATGGTTGTTGGTACAAACAGGAAAACTGAAGATAATTATTTCACTCCTTTCATGTGGAAAACAAAAGATTTCAAAGTGGATGTGATTCAGTTTGTCACCATTGTCTGTAAATGCCAGCGGCCCATTTCAGGTGCCAGTACTTATTCTACCGAGCCAGGGTTTTGGATTGTCCCAGCATATTTTGCAACAACTTGCAGTTAAAACTATGGACATGGAAACTGAAAGGGAGTTCTTGGTCCCTGAGATATACTAAATGAAATCAAGAACTAAAGCACTGATATTTAGTTTGGAGTGGACCCTCTTTAATGAAAACTAAGTTAGCTTCAACTTTCTAAAGTTTAACAAATAGTCACTTAAGCAGGATGACAGGACATATGCAGTACTGGTCAAGAAAAGTGCACCCTACAGAGTAGTTTGAAGAGTTATCAGTTGCTGAGGACCAAGCTGCTGTCCTGTCAATAGCATTGAACTTGTCTTTCCAAGCTAGCACAAAGCCACAAGATGAAACATGGCCTTAACCAAAACATTATTTTCTCTCATGTCCTTAAAGCTACAACTACAGGACTTAGTGTCATAAATACTTATCATGGGCCAAGTGACCACACGTGCCAGAGCCAAACCCAACTTCTTAACCTTGCAACTGAGTGTGGGCCATAGGTCTGCGGACCAGAGCAGCAAACTCCCCATTGCCAAACCAGTGGCAATATGTGCTATGGTAATCCATCTTGGGCTAGTGTTTACAAGGTTTGTACCATGGAAGGCGTTTCAGACCAGTGGCAACTACAATAAAACATCTTTGGCAACCATTGGTGTATGAAAAGTAATTCACAGCAGCTGGAAGAATTGTAAGGTGTTTATAAAGTTCCATAGTGCATCATTAACTTTCTGAAGTGTGTTGCGTGAAGTACCAAACTCCTGAAAAGAACAGCTAAACATCTGCCATCATTACCTCAGAGATTGCAAGGTTTTTTCATACCACTTTCTCAGACAAAGCTAGGGCTTGTGAAATTTTAGAGGATGATGTGAGATAGTTCACACAAAGGCTTCCAGTGCATTTGGAGTTGATTTGGGTAAGGGAACAGAGTAATGAAGGGCTGAAGACTGAATTTCCAGTGCACCACCGGGAAGTTACGCAGGGACAGGTGACAGATGGATTCATGAATAGATTGAACCACAAAAGTAGCATAATCACGTTGGTGGTGGAATCTCTTCAGACAACAAAACAAACCGAAACAAAAAATCAGCTGCATCCAGTGAGTCCACTAAGTAGGTTCATTTACCTTAAATAAAAAATGTGTGCATTAGAAATACAGAACTTACTCTAAAACATTAGTAACACTTTATAACACAGAGGAATTCAGTAAAACAAACTTTTGTTTTGAACTATTGCAACTATAAATTAGGTATATCTTGTGACACCAGATAAGCCAGCTCTTAAGTGTGTGGGATGTGCACAGTAGGGGAGCAGAGACCACACTACTAAGATGGGTAAATTTTTAATAAGCAGAAGAATTGAAAGAAGCTAATTTAAGCTTATTTTTTCTAAATATGAGCTCAACTTTCAGAAATTTGGAAAATATTTTTGCAACTATCTTGCAGAACTGCACAGCAATCCCAGTATATAAATTAGTATGCAATTTGGCAGTAACAATCACAACACAAGAAACTAAAAAGGAAGAACAGAATCTTAAAAAAAAACCCTCACAGGGTATTTAAGCAGGGAGAATGTAGTTTTGTTATCAGCACTGTCTCATTCTGTGAGAATAAAGTCAAAGAACTTTAGACCCCAGATGCTACATAAGACCCATAAATAGCCAATCCTCACTATACCTCACTTGAGAGATGCCAATTTAAGCCCAATAAGGCATTTATTTAAATTTGAGTCTAATAAAATACTGAATCATTTTCGTGGTGTAACTCCTACCCACACCCTGCAAAAAAACCCAAAAAGTACAGCTATGGAATATATTGAAATCTCTCTGATGTCCACTTCCAAAACAAATGTGAAAAACTTTAAAAAATCTTAGTGTAAGGACTCCAGTTACACAGCTTGCCTCAGTAATGAAATAATACCATCCATTTCTCTCCAGGAGAGAAGAATGAAGATCATAAAATAAGATACAAGTAATTGGCCTGATTTTGATAAAATTATGAAATTATATAATTAAATAGATTATTGTCCAGTCATCAGGTGCCACATGAAAAGGCAGCTTAGCAGTTCTGTAAATGGGGTTTTGCTATGCTAGTGTTCTCTATTCTGGCACAGCAGATTTTTCCTTCACATTTCAGTATCTGTAAAGTCATGGCCTTGCCCTAGAGAGATGTGCTCAACATCAGCACTGTTGCTATGCAAGACTTACTGCTGTTTCAGCACATGAAGGATGAATTCAATCCTCCCTAAATTCAAACCTCAAACCTACTACTCTGCTGACTGCATCAGTTACAGTGTTTCACTAAAAGATAAAATGTAACAAATTAATTAAACAGAGTTTCTGTGCTCAATTAAAAAGAAAGCCTGGTCGGCAAGTTCCAGTTTTTAAAAACAAAAGGATATTTACCAGAGCAAGTGTCTAAGGGGGAAGCAGCCATGCTCCAACAGACAATGCAAACTCTGTATCTCGTGTTCTACACTAATCTACAGTTGGGCAAAACTACAACCAGTATGGAACATCACTGTTGCTGTTCCTTTTGAGACCTCATCATTTTTAAAACAAAGAACAGGAAATTTCTCACAACTTCTCCTCTTCCCAAGCTTGCCATGTAAATAGCAATGCAACATATTCATATATAAAGTAATTTTACTGGTATGTATAACAACTATATACACACAGTAACAGTAACCATACTGACAGTTACTGCTTTCTGAAAACAAGGTCAAAAATGGGTTCCTAAGGCCACAGTGAGTTGAGATGAATGTTTCCAAGTTGTGGCTCAGAAAGGCACTGACAAGCTTAAAGAAGGGAGAAAAAGCAATCATTTCTTATGAGTTCCAGCAGTGCACGTTTAATATGCAGGTTACTGATTAGTTGTTTTTAAAAGCCAATCCCAGAATTTAAGTTGCTTATTTCCTCATTTATCATTGATTTTCCATATTATTTTAGGTACCCTCCATGTGGTCAAGCACCTGACCTAGAATTTATATTCATGTTACTTTGTTCAGCTTGTTAAAAATTTACCCACTTATTCATGGCTATTTTTACTTTATTCTTCATAATATAGAACTTTCTCACTCACAGATACATTCCAGAGTTAGTAAATCACTGTCAATCCATTTGTTCATTTTGATTTTTGCCTAGCACTTGTTCAGTTTGATTTTAGTTCTCCTACAAGCTGCAACCATCTCTTTCATGCAAGGAAAATTACAACTGAATAGTTAATTCAGGCTGAATGAGTAGAAACAAAATACAAACACATCACCACAGGAGCAAGCTAGAGTCCTCAATTGTCTATTTAATTTAGATCCCCTGCCTATCCCTCCAAAACCAAAACAAAAAAAGGAAACTAAACAACCCCCAAACAGCTTACTAAGCAGCAACTATGCTTTTACTGTAAAATACTTTCTCTGGAATGAAATTCTGTGACAAGAGATAAATGACATCATCAAATAAACTTCATTTTCTTACTGTAACAATATCTTAATGAAATGTCTTACTTCTGGCATAAGTAACTAACACTGCCATCTATATTAAGAGTTTTCTTTTAAAATAAATTGTATAATAACAGGTTGAAGATGCATCTTCATTGCATATGCACACAGTCCTTCTCAGTTTTGCAGCTAAGCCTTTCAGGGTCTCTTCTTTTTAGAATAAATCAATTCACTTATCCATCAAGAGCAAAGTACAAGAAGACTGTTTAACTGATTTAGTAGATGAAGATTTCTAACAATACAGTAATTTCAAGGAAAAATCAAACAGGTGCATGAAGCCTTTCAAGGGTGGGACAGAAGAAAAAGTTCCCATTTAATTTAAACAAGATCCTCAAAATGATTAAAAATAGTGCAAGAAGAAATACAGGATAAAGGACGGAATCTTATTCTATCTGCCATGCACACTGTAAAGCAGACAATGCATAACTCTGCTAGGCTGCTCCAACCTGTATCCCTTTTATAAACTGTGTGCAATCTGCACAGACAGACAAAGGGAGGGCAGAGTCCAAGGTTTCATGTGCATCCAAGAACTGCAAATTAAATGGCACATGAGGATAGATTTGAGATATCATTCCCTTGGTTCCCTTAGGTACATTACGCCTGAGTCACACCCTCCAATGTTTGTGTGCATGAACAACAAAAAGCATCAGTCACTCTTGCTAGAAACAGAAGGAACAGAAAAAAACTTAAAATAGTGCATATAGTTTTTAAAGTGATCTAATAATAACTAATATAACTAACCTGGCGAGGCACCTTGCTCCGATTAACATTACCATGCTACTCATAATAAAAATAATCAAAGGCATATTACAGAAGATATTACTGTCACCTGATGGCATCCAGGGGATGGTGTTTCCAGTCAAGCAAATCAAAAGAGAAATATATATATAAATTGCAAGATATGTGTCAAATATATATGAAAAGCAAAAAGTAACAAATGTAGTGACATTTGCAGAAGAACTAAAAAAATATTACACATAAACCCCAAAATAATTCAAAACAGGTTCTCTCTATGGGAGTTCAAGTCCAAATTCCACTGTCAGCACCATCTAGGTTGAGCCTATTTCTAGTATTCTCCAATCCTAACCTACCCCTAAAGTTTCAAAGAACTAAGGAAAATAACATTTTCTCCTCAGGTGTCAGATCAGAAAATCTGACATTATCAAAACAATATCAAGTTTTGATAAATATATCTCTTCACACAAACTGAAGAAAAGAAAAATCTAGATTTATTTACTGCAAGGCAGAATTTTTTATCCTAGTAAGACAAGCATCAGGTTAGATGTAAGGCTACTAAATCATAAAGGTCAATACTGAGGGGAATCACATTGCTCATGTTAAGTTATCTGTTTCCCTTCCCAACAGCTTTGGCAAAACTGTTTGTAAACCACAGTGTTAAATAAAATATTTAAACCAACCAAGGATGGAAAAAGGAAAATTTTAGAAGAATTTTAGAAGAATTTTCAAGAAGAAAGTGGCCATATGCAGCTCGAGGGCTCCAACTGTGGATTTTGGCTTTTTGTGAGGGGAGTTTAAATTTTGAGGATTCTTTACTTAAGATATTTCATTTAAACAGTTTTTCCAATAAAAGCGAAATTAAACTAAGACAAAGCCCATAAATCATGTGTTATATTATTATTCAGGACTAAAAACTTGTCCCAAAATAGTACTAAAATAAATTCAAATTAGAGATCAAAGAAGACTGCAAGTTTAATTTAATTCAAATGTGACAGAAGAGAAGGCCCTCTACTTCAGAGGAGAGATCTTGTTCAGTCCCTCAAAAGTGTTTTCATATTTTCTGCATGTGAAGAATAGGTCTGTGTAATTCTTTCCTTTATGATAACTCCTTGCTCTTACCCCCTATGGGTCAAATAGATTTTGATGTGGATATCAATCCCTCTTTCCTACACAGCAAATAACAGAGGCAAGATACAGCAAGCAAAACCACAGGACGGAACTTTTCTCCTTTGCAGCATGAGGTTATGGTATTAGAAAGTTTACAAAGTCCCTCTGCTCTAAGCACTGTGCTGTATCTCGTCTTGCAGGTGACACTTTTTCTTTTGCAAGCCAATGCCATTCTGCAAAACCTGCAGCTACTCAGGAGGAAGATCCAGCTATTTTCCTGTTTGTTTCCACAGTGGATTTAAGGAATGACCTTTAATTCACTATAATAGTCCAGAGATAGTATGAACAGAAAAGGTCAACAAAAGCAAGATGAGCTATCTAGGTTAACTGGCTAATTAATAACACTTGGCCTTCATTAATTTTTGGTTTACCATTTGAAGGACCGTCGGACGTCTCCCATCCCATGGACTTCATCACAGCTTTCTTCCATCTGGCATAGCGATATTCGCTTTCTGAAATTAAGAAATCAGAAAACAGAGAAGCCCCTCAATGCATAGGAATACAACCAACAAGTATTTAAGAACCAGATCCACCAATATGAGTTTTTCACTCTTTTGTACAGTATCATTTGTTTGCACAGAGAAAGTTATATTAAATCCTTTTCTGAATATAAAAAAACTCCACCCCAAACCACACAGTTGTGCATACTGAGAAGAAATAAAAGAAATTTTCTTCATGTTCACCAATAAGAAGATTTAGAAGCAGGACAAAATTAAGCAATTGATGTTTATGTTCAAATGCTGTCTCATAGTAGGGATTTTAAAAGTAATTATAATCAAAATGGTAAGATAAAATTATGTACCAAAAATTAAGAAGCAATTGAAAAGACAAAAAAGCATTTATCTTGATTAATTATGTCAAGTACATCCTTTCCATCTCTACAAGCACTTAAGAACTGATGAGAAAGATAGCTACCTAAAAAGCAATAATTAATGTAGGCTTTTTAAAGCCAAAAGAAGAGAACCCCAAACTGGTCCTGTTGACATCTGTGAAAAAAATAAGTTTGCAACTCAGATAACACTAAAAGGTTTTACCCTCTGGGTTTATCTGTGGTTCAAATCGTTCACATGTCACTGCTGTCAAATCTCCAGGATTCAGACTCCAAACTTCAACACCTTCTGCAGCTCCTGCTGCCATAGCAGCTCCTAAAGCTGTTGTTTCAGGCATTGATGGCTTTACTGAAGCAAAACACAGAGATCATAATGAGTTTTAATGGAAGTCACCTTGATGACATCAGAACTAAAGACTGACATACCTATCAAGATACAACAACAAAGCAAGCTACCTAATTTACTCTCAACAGCCATCACAAACTAATGCTGTTTTCAGTGTTAAAAAGAAAGCAGGAGCTGTAAATTCATCTTACCTACTGGAATACAGAGAATGTCTGATTGGAGTTGCATGAGGATTTTGTTATTGGTCATTCCTCCATCTACTTGTAACTGACTTAGTGGAATCCCACAATCCTTGTTCATGGCATCTAGAATCTTAAATAAGAGCAATATATGTTACAATTTAATATGTATATATTAATATGTTACAATTCAATTGCACAGAAATGCTCTGATACCCTCTGAGTGTGAAACACTGATACTACAGCATTTGCTGAAGAGGGTTAAGTAGATCATTTCTCTCTCCTAAAAATTAAAGACAAAATAGACATAATGACAACACAGTTTTAATACACAGCACATGCATTCTCTTCATTACAGAATCCTAGTAGGATTTCTGTAGGAGTACAAGTAGGACCCCTTTCTCCTCAGGTGCTCTAGATGTAGTCTATGCGCTGCTTATGTGGCCTGACAGGAATTTTAAGAAAAGCTGATGAGAACATTTATCAAGGCTAACAAAGGAAACAGCAATAATAAATGGAGTCCTTCAGTTGATCATCCTTTGTCTAGATACTTTCTCTAATTTGATGGATTAAAGAATTGAAGAATTAAAACATTTGAACTGGCAATCTGGAAAACCATTCAGTAAGAACTGAAGAATGTTGAAATGTTTTGAAAGAGCAGTCTCTTCAAATATTTTCAATTAGTTGTTGAAAACTGAGAATTTTATATCAAACATGACAGACAGCAAAAATAAACTGTTAGTGTAATTTTTTGTAAAATTATGTTTCCTTTTTTTGGGCACAGTCTCTAGCTGAAAAATGTTGAAGTGTTTGAAAGGGATAATTAACTAAAATAGAGTATTTAATTCACTGATATCTCTCAATATGCTTTTTAGATGTTTTCCTAAAAGCATAAGACTTGCCTCAAACTTTAGTTACTGGTAACACCATGGCATTACTCCACAAGCACCATTAAATACAGAACAGTGTTTTTTGTAGGGTTTTGTAAAAGGACTTAAATGCTTTATTTACATTTTATAAGACTAGTGCATAATTTTTGTTCACAAGTTAGGCATTAACAAGTACAAAATGATTTTCTCTCTGTAATTTTTCAGTGTATTTAAATAAAAAAAGAGTGTGTTTTTCTCAGCTTTAAATGACAAAGCAACACAGACCACAAAAAAAGACCAAAACTACAATGCATTCTGCCCTGTTCTGTAGCTCATAAAGTATCCAGTAATACAATATTTACCAGGAAAAGTCAACATGCTATTTAAAAAAGAACAAAAAAATTGTAGGCTTGCAAGATAGACTATATAGATATGAACAATCCAGGAGATTCTGCTAGCTTCCAGAAAGTAAGCTATCAAAGTCCATCAGCAGAAAAATCTTCAAAGGAACTAAAGGAACTGCCCAGGATAAAAAAAGGTTAAAAATTTCAAGGTAAGAAGAGTAAGGCCAGTGTTCACGGTGGCAGCATCTGCCTATGGGCCTGCACTGTTCAATGCACTAGAAATAAATTGGAAACCAGGATTCTTGCACAAAGTTTGCTGGCAGTACTATACTAGTACTTATTTCCTTCACATACATAATTTTACATTTGTCTAAGCTGATATTATCTGCCTTTTTTACCATTCAGAACTTCAGCACCATTGGAGGCTCTGGGTTTGTTTACCACTGTGTAAGAGCAGGTTGGATCAGCAGGCACTCAGCAGACATTAAAATAATAAAAAGAATGCTGGAAGCCAGGAAGGGATGAAGGATAAACCCAAATCATGGTCATGCTGTTGCTGTCTCTATTGTACCGAGGCTGGATGAAGAGCAAGGATCCAAGTATGCAGATTTTGCCTAATGACAGCATTATACAGTTCTTAGAACTGAAAATTTGCTTATTTTTCCAAAATGTCTCCTGCAAGAAAAAACATAACAAGTGCCATCTGTCCTTTTGGATAACAAGGTACTCAGAAGGAGTGCATGTCACAAACAGACAAGAACTCCAGTGAAGGTGATCTCCAATGAAGAGTTTTCCTGAAGACTTCCATTTTTACTGGAATTGAAAGAACTTTGGTTTTGACAAGGCGGAACTAATGATGTATCTTTAGAAAACATTTTACCTGTGTCACTAGGACTTAATCTGTTCATTTAAGAGTGTCCAATGCCTGATCAGGCACTCCTGTCATTGTGATAAAATCAGAGTGACTAAAGTATGGGGAAATGTTAGATCTGTTCAAACAGTGAACTTCACCCTCACTCAGTCTGACAGCTTTATTCCCCTCTCTCCTACTCCCAGCCACATGCCCTGCCTTGCATTCTGACATTTGCTGAATGCCTCTGTGAGGCAGCTGAGGTCATTAATCCAGCAGAAAAATAGCCCAGCAAAAAAAGAGGATAATTTTCTGCTGGAAAGTTCACTGAACTGTCACATGAGAGGGAATGGATGGGAAGATGGACAAGGAAAGAGGAGCAGACATCAAATCAGTTCAGTTGCCTGTAACTTTACCCTGACTTCTAGTACAAGAAATAGAAAATTAGAATGCTACTTCCAATTTCCTTCACAACCTTCTGAGGACTCAGAGGCTGTCAGCACAGCTTCAAAAGCAGAAGCCTGGGTGAAATTTCTGTCAGTCTTTTTCAATGAGTACTTTATTCTATGTCACTACAGAAACAGCCACTGCTTCCCTCATCTTACATGGTTTGAGCAGGATGTTATTTTAAAAAATCATTATGTTTAAATAAGAGCAGTTTAATTCATGTAATCAAATTAAGGCTTGACTGTTACCCTGCAAGGCCTAGGGATTTCATTTCCTCCTGTATTTGCACAGAACCCAGGGACTGCAAACACAGGGAGAAGTAGATGGTGATATAAAGATTTAATTCTCATCCTGATATGAAGCCCTTTGATTTGGCTGGGAGATTCATTTCCTCTGTGAGAATTTTGGTTGGCTCTTACTGAATGCCAGCTGAGGCAGTGAAGGATGGAACAGGCAGGAAGTGGAGCCAGATTTCCCTTGGTATGTTTGCTGCTGTCTTGCTTTAACTCCTTTTTGTTCTTGTGTACCAAAAGTGACATAAGCCATCTCTGTCACAGCAGACCATAAAGTGTAGGTTCCTACACTAAAAAAACTTTGCAGTTACATCACTGGCCATGCCATTTTAAACATTCTATGTTCTGCCCCTCAAAGTGTTCACAAAATATGTTCATCTTATTTTACATGCTGATAAAGAGCAGCATTTTGCCACTCCAAAAAAATGTACCACTCAATTTTAGCTAAACCCACAGGAGCAATTTTTCAACATTAACAACAAGTAAAGACAAGAACAGCATCCAAATACAATATAAAGCACATGACTAATCTTCATTAAATCTTTTAATGAAAATCTCCTCTTTTCCTCAAGAGCTACAGTTCCTGTTATCACACTAATTTACAATGGATTGAGGACCCAATTTGCCTTTACCTCTCGTGTTTGAAAGCAGACTGCTTCTAGTGCAGCAAAGGCGATGTGGTTTTTATTTGTAAACTGAGTAAGGCCACAGATGATGCTGTTGAAGAGAGAAAAAACCCAATTAGGCCCAGTTAGGACACTCTTCTTTATCAGACACAAACCTACACTTCTAGATCTTCTAATTCAAATCTCATTCAGTTCCATTGTATGAAGACTACTTTTTAATATTAAAAAGCATATTTTTCTCTAATCTACCTCTCTCATTTTCCTGAGAAGGTGCTCTCAGGGTCCAGTCAATACAGTTGCCATAAATCATCCGTACACACACAAAAACACCCCACAAATACTAGTCTGTCTTTAAGAAAAAAAAAAAAGTATGTTTGAGAAATAATATAAATTATTTTGAAAAATAATATAAATTATCACTACAGTCTTACTAAATTCTGTAATGCTTTCTGTTCTTAAGGAAAAGCTCATATGGGTGAGTACTGTTCTCTAAATGTCTGAAATTGTTTTCAGATCTGCTCTGATCATTAGCTGCTTCTGAACCTTCAAAGAGATTTTTGGGTATGGGAATTATGCTACATCTAACCATGAGTAAGCTGAATTCTGCCAATGTACTCTGAAGAGCAGAGTAAATAACCGTCTTTTATTCAGCTGAGGAACAGCATGGCACTACACAGAAATGCTGATGGGTACATGCAAGTTCAAAGATATTAAAGGACATTTTCATTGTTACCATTGCAAAGATCAGTTTTTACCCATTAAAAAGTTAAGCACTGTGACATGAAAAACTGTAAAAAACATCTAACTCAGATTTTTCTTTTTCCTTAAAGAAAAAGTTACTTACAAGAAGCATCTAAATTTTAAAGATGCAACTACTTGAAACCTTGGGAAGAAGTTAGCCTTTAAGACTTCTTTTCCCATTCTAGGAAGTTACTTTATAATTATATTTTTATGCTTCCATGACTGCCATGATATCTTGTGATTCCAACAACAGTAGGCAAGCTCACAACAGCAGAAAAGATGAATGAAAGCCTATTGTTTGCACTATTACCAAGTGGTTGAGTCTAACTACCAGGAAAGGGAGTGGAAAAAAAGGAGTAGAAAAGAATTTTCAATAGACTGGAAAGAAAGGTGTATACAGGGAGAAGGAGGCAAAGTGAGAAGGAATTACATAGCCTGAAACTGAACTCAAAAACATTAATCAGCACAAAATTCCTTCTTTACTACTTTTGTTGCCTGACAGTTCACAAGAAGGCAGACATCTTCTTTTACTTCAGTGAGGTAAAAATCCTTTCAAAATCAGAAATTGTTTTCTCTGCCCTGCTGCCCCACTTTTTTTTTTTTTTTTTTTTTTTTTTGAGGAGGGGAACAAGGAGAGGAGAGGAGGATGAATAGCTGGGCTAACTAATCCTTCCCTTCCTCCCAGTAGCAGTTGCTGTTTTGAACAGGTTAAATATAAAACAGAAACACAGTAGCTCATGAAAATACCACAGAGAATGATATATCCGGGCACATCAAGGCAACAAAAAGGACAATTTTACATACCTGGAAAGAATGGTATTTGATAAAATGGTAAAATGATTAAATCCCCCTGCAAATGCAGCATTCAGTCAGATCCTTACCCCCTTGCACTGGGTTCCCAGTATGGTGCATACAGTCCTGAAAATGCTGGCACAAAGTAGCAGCCATAAGAAGTTCCCACTTCTGCAGCCAGTTTTTCTAATGCAGACACAAAACACTTAATTAGCTTTTCTTAACGGTACCAACAGTTTAACACAGCACTTAAAGGTGTTATTTAATTAAGAAAAATATTCAGGATATCTTAGGTAGCTACAAACCGAATCCAGCCATGTATACAACTAGAAAGTACAACTAATGCAGGCACTCTGCTCCCTTGTTAACCAGTTTTCCTTTTGAATCAATATGAACAGAAGATGGAGCATAGGGAGTTCTGGGAAATGTAAAATGCAAAATGAAAAATCAAAACTGAAACCCAAAACTGTGTACTCAATATTCTGACCTAGATTTTGTGAGGTTTCCAAATGTTATCTATCATGTGGGTAAAGAGTGCAACCTTCAAAGCAGTCCAAAAGGTCACACTTAACTTGCATTGAAGTCAAGGCAAGCAAATGAAACTGGATCAAGACCAAAGGGAGTTAAGAACTAAATTCCCATTAATTTCAAATGGATTTAGAGCTCCAGATTGTCAGCTTATGTATTTAATCACAAGGCCAGCTAGAATGAAACCTGAAGTTTCTTGATATGAGAATAACAACTGTGGATATAAGAACTCCTCAATAACAAAATAATTGTGATTTTAAAAAATCATATTAAGACATTTAGAATGATGAAATAGATAATGCTAATGAGCAGCTCTTTCCTATAACAAGAAAGGAGCAGTTTCTTTCTGCTTTTGCAAATTTCTTCTGTTTGCATTGCTCAGAGAAACATAGCAGTATAGGAAATAATTAGTAAAACATCTTCAAAAAGTCCTTTTAAAATGATTCTTTCATACAGACTCTGCTTAAAAAAAAAAAGGAGTGAAGGCAGAAGGAAAGACAAGTTCAATGAAACAGGAAGAAATGATGAATCTCTGCGTGATTTTAACAATACTGACAAGGTTAAAGGTCCTGAAACTCAAGCCTTGCAAAGAGGTCAAACTTGTCAAACTTGTGAAGAGGCACTGCAGTCTCAATAAACAGCTAATTTATGTGACAGCAGTGGCTGTCATGGCTAACATACAGTTTATATTCTTCTGTATGATCTTCAAAGCTTTCTTTCAGAAAAACAGACTGATGCTGTAAGTTTTTGCTAAACCTTTGAAGTTTTACATAAAATTTTAATTCTAAATTTTAGAATTCGAATAAGATATCAATTTATTAAAAATATGTAATCAATGTCTTTTCAATCCTAAATCTGTCACTTTCAAATTTTTGCCCTTGCATGCTTCTGACATTTTTTATTTTCCAAATTTTGATATGTTCCTAGTTTTTCTGTTACCAACCAGCTTGTTGCAGTTCATCTGAATCAGAAAACATCAGCTACACAAACGCTAAAGGATTACTGCATTGCTAGCCAAAACAGATTACCCTCCTCCACACCTCCTTTAAAAGGCAACTCTGCAAACTGAGATCCCTAACTCAATGGATATGAAGCCCTCTGCATAAATATTTGCACTTTCAGGGCCCCAGGTTCTCACGTTGATGACAAGAATATGTAGGTTTAGGATCAAATATATGCTGGTTTCTGTAATACAGACTAAAATACTCTTGGCTCTGGAAACTTCCAACACTATAAAACCAGGAGATACTCTGTAAGTATAGTATCTTCCTGAATATCTGCTTACCAGGGAAACTACTAAAAAGTACAGATTGCAACAGAGCAGAGCTGACAAAGCCTTTCCAAGACTGTTGATAGGCTTGATGAAATACATGTACTAACAATAGTGAACTCATGGATGGAAAGCAAATTTTTGTTGTCTTTAAACACAGCAAAATATATGCACCTTCCAGTTTTTCTTTACTTACATATTTTGAGCTTTCATTCAGCAATAGAGACATTGTGACATTGGAAAACTTAAAAAACTGAACAACTCCAACATACTCACCAACTTCCTGTGAAGTCTTAGCAATACCCAGATTGTCCCTCAGCCAACGAACAACAGCCCCAGCTATTGCAACAGATCCCTGAGGAAACAAAGTCACTCCATTAGGAGACAACCACTGAGCAGCTTTGTGCTGCTTTTAAAACGTCTGGGGAGGGGAGGTCACTGTGGCCTCCACCTGCAGGCTTACAGTCACAGCTTGAAGCACTCCCAAGTATGCTCACAACCAATCCACAAAGTTTGTTGGCATCTGGAGACTGCTATGTAAAAAGGGCAGCCTGTTACACAGACTCCAGGTAGCAAAGGTGCACACTGTATGCTTTTTTCCATGAGGGGAAGTTAAAATGACATTTCCTAAGCAGTCCTCTTGTCCTTCTAACTCATGTCTTCTGAATATACTGTTATGAGGTTCAGTAGCCTCAGAAGTCTTTTTCTGACATAATAATATTTTTATGTTTTGATTTAAAAAACAAGACTAATTTTGTCTAGTCTAAATACAAACATCCAGAAAGACAGAAAAGTTAGGCACTTGTGCATTTGCCATCAAAATTGCTCTGTTGCCTCAGCAAATGGCCCTGAATGGCTTCATCACATTACAGATGGATGGCATGGCTCCCATCTAACCCCAAAGCCAAGTTCAGTAGACTAAGCTTCAAGTAAAACTGTAGCAGCATTCCATTTTCTTTCAAAGCCACTGCTAGCAGGGGCAGGGGTGTTTCTAAGCAGCTGGCTGTTACAGTTACAATATACCAGTTTGATAAAAGGAAAATGCTGATTCCACATTTTCTGCCTATCTGCAGTGTCCCAACCAGCAGATTGTAGATGATTCTAGAATGGATACAGGCCAAAGCACACTTAGCATCTTCTGTTGAAGCCATGTTTTGAGACAATATCATTAAAGACTTGGAGGTGAGGAAGCAAAGTGCAGGTGTTTCAGCATGCAGGAATTCAAATCACTCTCAAGACAGTTTCAGTTCTTGCTTTAAGAACATGGGTTAAAAATAAAACAAACCTCTCACACACCCATACAAAATAAAAATCTTAGAGTTTGCCAGGTCATGGCAAATGCAAGATTCACTTTCCTCAGGGAAGGAAAAGGAAATAAATGCAGCCTCTCACATCCTAATAAATTCCCATAAGCCACAAACAATTCTCACAGTGAAGATCCTGTGTTGTCTTTGTTTCACATGGAAAACACAGTCTGTCTACAAAAGCTCAATATCAGCATTCAGTGTATGTGTTATGAGAATTATTATTATATTACAGTACTTAGCACATTAAGCAGCACAGATGGAAGAATAATCATTTTGTTGTTCTAAACAAAGCTTTGGTGCCAAATAGGTGCTCAGTTTATTTGTGCTTCAGAAGCAGAGCTTTTGAACAATGAACACCAAAGTTTAGGCATAAATACCAAATAGAATTTGGATGCCCTCAGACTTGTTTGGAGAACTGAGAAACTAAATTCTGTAAGTAGGCACCTGAATAAAAAAGCTAAATTGTTAGAGCATTTTTTCCCAGGAATTTGACTCACATTTTTAAAAGTTAGAAGTAAAATCCATTAGAACAAAATAAAAACATTTAGCTATGACTTTTATTATGAGGTAATAACTGAAACATTAGTACTTTCTCCCTTTTTTTAACCCAATTTAGTAATTTTTTTTTAACTTATAGTATTTATTAACGATCTGAGAGACTGAGTAACAGAAAAAATGTTTTACCCATCTAGCTCTTCAAGTATAAGTGACACAATGAAGAAATATTTTTTATTAGATTACATGATATAGATTGGAGACAGGGATAACCAAAACCACCCAGAAGCCTTCAGGCATGCAAGCATAACACAGAGCTATTTTCATTTCCGCACAGCTGAAGATAGCACAAAAATACCAGATAACAGAAGTAAATAAGAACATGTATCATTACAAAAAGGAAGAAACTACTGAACTTACCTCTAGTGCATAAAAAGCAGGTTTGTCTTTGCCCATTTTGTAAGCTATTGTGGTTATAAGACCATGCTCAGAAAACACAGACTAAATCAGGAAAGGGGAAAGAAAAGGTAAAGCATGAACAGAAGCAGAAAATACATAAATAAAAACATTCAAATTGTAATAAACAAGGGACCAAACCTTCAAATGAAATATGCAAACTTTAAACAAAGTAAATTATCAGTCACTCTAAATAAACATCTAAGATAGAACACTCAGATTACTGGTGCTAACTCTTGTTTCCACAAGCTGCTGCAGATCTTTCCATCTGCCTTAAAGAAAAGAACTGGAGGTCTTTAAGGGGAGATGTAAATGAGAAGGAAGTCACAGTTTTGTGCTATTTATTCAACTCCGACCGTAAATAAATAGTGAGAGAAAATGAAGGTAAGAAATTAAACAGACAAGACAAGGAAGAAAGCACATGGTTAAATAACATAACACTTGATCCTGTCTGGGTGACAACAAGAAACATATATGAGGAAAGAGTAAGAAACTTTCCAAGAAAAGTTCTGTTTGGAAACTTAAGAGGTACAAAATGGAGTCTTACAGAAAGACCTTGAAAAAATTACTACTTTTATTCTTTCAGATTTCAGTATGTGTTTTTCTCTTTGTCTGGCAATATAATTGTTAATAAATCCAAGAATGGCTAATATACAGTTGTGTTTCAGAACTAAATAGATTGAAAAATAAAAAAGCAACAACTCAAAAATGCAACTGACCTTCTGACCTGTGTTGCACAGCAAGAAACAACCTGTTCCATACCTAGCATGAAAGCAAAGCAAAGTTAAAACCAGAATGTTTAAAGAATAACTTGTTACTGCAATTCATGAGTCCCCTATGAAGAATCAAAACATCACTTTTGACCCTTGAAGGTTTTGCTACCATTAACTGAGGATAAAACTATCCTCAAAAAGTTGATTTTAATGCAGCCTGAAGCTGAAAAATCTAGTCACTCCTCTCTTCCTCTCTCTCACTATTTTTTGTCTAACACTTGATCAAGGAGAGATATGGCTGAAAACTAAGTGTAAATTCCTCTTTGGTGGCAGTGTTTACCTACTTCAATATAAGCTGATTATGAGAGCGACTTTATAAAACAAATATTTCACAATATTAAAGGGGAAATTTTAAGAAACTTTGTTCCTGTCACAATGAGGCTTTTCTTTAGACATATCCCATTCAAAAGTTTCTAAAAATGGCATGTTTCCCATTTGAAGATCAAATCATAAATGTGTGTGCATATATACTCATACAAGAATGTAGTTCAATATAAGGAGTACAAAATACTACACACCACTCCAACTTACTTTAAGAAGATATTCTCGAGAAAAATATTCTTTACTTTTTTAAAACTTTCAAAATTAATAGCTTAAACCAGTACTGAGATAGCCTTCAGTTACATTTGGAAAAAGAAATAGTAAAGTAATAACAAACTAAAACAAGATGGACTAATATGTAATCACACTTGTGAAATTCCCATACTGTGTATGTCCCCACATGCTCAGTTAAGCACCTGGCTGTAAATGGAACAGTAAGTCATTTCAGCGGACAGCTTTTCCTCCAATGATTGTTTGATTATAGCAGTTGCCTGATTTATCTGTTCAGCTATTTTAAACAAAGGACACTAACAGGCTGAGAAACAGGAAAAAGCAAACCTAAAATTCTCCACTCTGAGCTAGACATAGAAGTGAAACTGCAATTGAAATGGACCTTTTGCATCTAGTAAAGCTGTGCCATTCAAGTCTATGCAATCTAATTCACTGTCCTGGATTGGCTTAACCTTAGGTCAGCATTGAAATGACATTGCAATTGTTTTAATCTGTGTTTTGAAGAATGTTAAAATTAAATCCCCACTGTCACATAGAGATTTTCCTCACTGTGACTGCATTCCAAAATAAACCTCACAAGCCATGTAACTTCAATATCTTCATTACTTTATATAAGAGTCAAGTAATGGTTTACTTTGTGGGTCAACACACTCAAAAGGTAGATCTCTAATTGCACGTTAACTACGAATGAATTTGGCAGTTGCTTGAAAGAGAACATAATATTAAATTCAAAACAGAGCAGAGTGTTCATCTTAATACCTTCTAATAACTTACGTGTTTTTTGCTTGTCCATCTTGAAAACACATTTGCCCAACAAGAGCAGCATGCTGGTCACCCAGGCACTGAAAGTGGAGATTTTTTCCTTTAGCAAATGTCCTCACATGAATTACATATCTGACTATAACTCTGATCTATTAGTAGCACACAGGTAATTGAAAGTGAGGAAAAACCTACAGAGAAAAGCTATGCTTTTTATTAATCTTCCCTCTGTAAGAATTGCAAATGAAATGTGTTCTGCTACTTATGGTGAGCAATTTAAAGAAATAAAAACTAAAATTTACTATCTTTATACATGTATTGGGAAAAGCTGAGAATTTGCCCAGCATTTCTGGATTATATATATACTTCTTTTATATATATGAAGCAGAGCTTGCTTCTATTTTGTAATGTTACTCATTTACTTAGAGATACCAATTTCCCAACATCACTACCCATATGCATGAAAGCTCTCATTTGTATTTCCACAGCCAGACTTTAATAATAACGGATCAAGCCAAATAATGATTCATCTTCAAAAGTTTGCTTCCTGTTTAACCTGAAGTAAAAACCCAAAAACTTAATTCATAGCAGGATTCACCCATCTTTAAAGCTTTTTCCCTGTGAAGCTATGTTCATGCAGTTCCAGGCTGAATCTAAGCTGAAGTAGGACTTACCCCAGAAATTGGTACACCTGTCAAAGCTCCAGATTCCTGTTTTGCAAAAAGAGAAAGAAAAATTCTGAGTTAGCTTTCCATGACTAGAATTGAAGGCAATGAAAAATAAGCTAAACTTCTAATGCTCAAAGGAAAACAAAGAAGGGTCATGTAAGCAACATGATTCAGTTCAGGTGTACACTTTGTTTCAGCTTAATGCAGCTCATGTCTAAACCACTAAGAAATGCAGAGCAGGAAGTTACACAAATATACTTTATGTGACCTCAAAAGTTCCTAGCATAAGTTTTCTTGAAATAATACTATACAGAAAATCTAGTTCAGTGTAATCTGTGCAGTAAATGCCAAGTGTAAAATGCAAAAGTGCAAAATGGTAAAGTGATTATGAAAAAAACACAGCTGTGGTGACACCCTAAGCAAAGGCAGACACCTGATTTTACAATACAGCATTTTAAGTCTCATATAGGCTGTCTTCCAAACACTACCAGAGTTTTTCAGTTACATTCCTGTTACAGAATCATAAAGTCATTTCAATTGGAAAAGACCTCTTAGATTATCACGTCCAGCTGTTAACCCAGCACTGCCAAGTCCACCACTAACCCATGTCCCTAAGTGCCACATCTATACATCTTTTAAGTATGTCCAGGGATAGTGACTCCATTACTTCTCTGGGCAGCCTGTTCCAATATTTGACAAGCTGTGAAGGCTCTTGTCTTACACTCATTACCTGGGAGAAGAGACCAACCCCTCTGGCTGCAACTTCCTTTCAGGCAGTTGTAGAGAGTGGTAAGGACCCTTTGGAGCCTCCTTTTCTCCAGGCCAAACAGCCCCAGCTCCCCCAGGTGCTCCCCATCAGACCTGTGCTCCAGACCCTTCCCCAGCTCTGGACTCACTCCAGCCCCTCAGTGCCTTTCTTGTAGTGAGGGGCCCAAAACTGGACACAGCATTTGAGGTGTGGCCTCACCAGTGCCCAGCACAGGGGGACAATCCCTGCCCTGCCCTGCCACCACACCATTGCTGATCCAGACCAGGAGCCATTGGCCTTCCTGGCCCCTGGGCACACCTGGCTCATGTTCAGCTGCTGTCACAGCACCCCCAGCTCCTTTTCCTCCACACACCTTCCCAGCCACTCTGCCCCCAGCCTGTGGCTCTGTCTGGGGTTGTTGTGACACAAGGGCAGGACGTGGCACTTGGCCTTGCTGAACCTCACAGAACTGGTCTCAGCACAGCCTGTCCAGAGCCCTCCACAGACCCTTCCTGTCCTCCAGCAGATCAATGTTTCTGCCCAAGTCAGTGTCATGTCCAGACTTAGTGAGGGTTTCCTGAAAAATTTATTTAATTATTTAACTATTTCATGACAATTTCTACTTGCTTCTTTAAATTTTTTGTGTGCAATTGTGAAAAGGCATTTTCAGTAAAGCCATGCAAGTGTATTTCCAATCTGAATTTCATTTTCTTTAATTGTCATTTTACTTAACTGGATTTAAGACAACTGTTTATAAATGCACTAAAATGCTCTACATGAATCTGAAGTTTAGCTACCATAGAATTAATATTTTTAGACAGAATGGGCAGTTTTTCTCATTTATAAAATGCTATAGCTAACATTTATTAGCCAGTAGCTGTATTTTTTAGCTCACTGTAAAAAAGAATTCAACAGTGTGGAAATTAAGACAAACACGTACATTGAGATCACATTATTGAAACCATTTTGGCATGAACTCTAATTGTATTATCTCAGATTTGGAAACACACAGCAAATTTATTGGCCTAGACAGTGTACTTTTCTTAATCCTTAAACCAATGAAAATGCACAGCATCTGAGCAGAATTGGTAAGATATAGGTGGTCAGCCTAATAGAAACCTCTACTCACCCGGCTAGGACAGATTTTCTACAGCCAGCAAAAGGAAGAAAGAGAAAAAAAATGGAAAAAAAGAGGAAGAGAAACAGAAGTTCACATTTAAAGTGATGAGCAATTCTGTTCTGGTGCTCAGGCAGTATCTTTTTCAATTTACCTTGCTCATTCAGCTTAATACAACTCACTTTTATTCAACCTTCACACAAATAAATGTCAGCAATGACTTCTAGTGGCATTTCCATTAACACATTAGCAAAAATTTTATATTTTGGGGAAGTTAGAGTTCTATTTAAAAAAATTCATCTTGTAACTTGTCTTCACTACAAAATACATGTATTCTTATTTAACAATAGCTCAGATTATCAGGAAAAAGAATGCAAAATTGCAACATCCAATCTTGAAGTTCATTAATTAGATGCCACTGTGTCAGAAAAATTGGTGCTGCATTGAAGTAATCAAACACTCAACTTTCTATAATATTATATAACAGTAGAAAACAGCACACTAATCATAAACCAAACAATAGTGGTCTAGAAAAAGCCATTAGTCCTAATATATGGAGTCTGTCAAATCCAAATGGATACAGTTATATTTTTGTAAGACAAATTTCACACAAATACTGGAAAACATACCATCAGGCCATAAATCTCAGAGGAGCTTCGTACGTTTGGAAGTATTTCCATAGGAATATCAAAGAACCTGAACACAACAAAAAATATAGTCAGCACCAAATCAGAAAGCATTTTGCACGTATTTTCCTAAATATGTTTAAGCTATAAAGAAAAAAAGCAACTCTAAAAGGAACTTTTTCTTCTAGGTTTTAATCTATAGCAATGTGTTTTTCCACTTGTTACAGTGGACACTGAATTTTGGAGTAAAACAGCATGTATTTCAACTTTTGAGGACATATCCAACTCTTTTACATAGAAATTAATGCCTCTTCCTACAGTATCTTAATAATACACTTGTTGGTTAATTCAGATTTCAAATAGAAACACTATCATTCCAGCTGCCATACAAATTTGATTAAGTAATAAAGAAATATTAAATCACAATGTTCTGAGTTGGAAGGGACCCACAAGGATGGCCCATACAGGGACTGAACCCACAACCTGGGCATTATTAGCATCATGCTCTAATCAACTGAGCTAACTGTTTCCATGAACCAGGCCTCCAGCTACAGAAAGATTCTGCTACTTTTAGTCAATCCAGACTGTTGTAAACTGGACATCTGGAGAACAATGAATCTTAGCTATTAATGTCAACAGTAAATAGAACAGTACCTGCTGATCTTAGATAAAGAGATTCTCACCTTTAAATTAATTAGAAAATATTTAAATAATAGTATTACTGTAAAACTGAGCTTACTTGCAGAGGTCAGGATCCCATTCCAAGGAATGAATGTTGAACAACATCGTTCTACTGGCATTGGTGACATCTGTACAGTGAATGCCTCCATTCTTTCCACCTGTCAAACTCTGAAGAAAAAAAATCACAGCCTTCCTCAAAGAGAGATATAGGTTTACTTCAACAAATCACACACACAGAAAAAGAAAATCAATATCACAAAGTTTTCACCTTGGGATTACAAACTCTTATTTCTGCAACAACTAAACTGGCAGACCTAACACATCTTTCTAAAATCCAAGATTTTTCTGAAAGTGTAAGCAGAGTTTTACAGCAAACTATAATGTTAAACTACACATAAGCATCTAGGAAAAAATGTAGTGGTACAGGGACAGTAAAAGTTCATCTTGCAAGGAACTTTATTGGAATTCTTTTAATAGCTTTTATTGACACCATTGTGTCATCAGTGGGGATCGTGTATCACATGCAGAGATTTACATGATATGGAAATTCACTGTGACAAGAGTGACAATAAACTCACAAATACATACCCATATAAGCCATGAATCAATAGTCCCAAACATGGCTCTTCCATCCTCAACTGCTTTCCTAATCTCTTCCACATTATCCAAAAGCCACCGAAGTTTCACTGCACTAAAATAAGTGCTAAGTGGAAGACCAGTCTTAAACTGTAAAATTTAAAAAATAATTTTAACACCCTGCAAGTATTTTTTCCATTAATACTGTAGTTATATGTAAAAACGGTGACCGTAAGAAAAAAAAAAAGATACAAACATCAGAGAAATTACACAAACTTGTTATTTAAATAAGGACTAAGCATACAACACACAAGTCTGAAAACATCAAAATCAAATGACCAGTGCAATAATGGACAAAGATCAAAGCTGATCTAAATGCAGTTCAAAGATCATTTACATGGAAAAAGTTGTTTGCAGAAGGCTTGTCTTATCTAGGATATCTCCATATGACTAGACAATAAGTAACAACAACAAAAATGAGCAGGGCAATACAGGAAAGATGAAATTTGCATTCTACTAGAACTTGAAAATCATGTAAGTTTATACATTTTTGACATCCATTTCCTGCCTATAGGAAAACATATAAAATAAAAAATATATAATACTTATTCAATCAACAGAGGACAACAATAATCAAACAACTGTGACACATTTTTGCAAGCATTTAGTTTCTGAATTGTTATATATATGCTCACAAAAAAGAATGAATTTGTTTTTTATGAATGATCTTTCTTGTTCTCAGATTGGATGCAATTAATTTCAATATTAAGGCATGAGAATGGATAATACATTTCATACCAATAAATTGTTTCCCAAGGTTTTTTCCTACTTGATCTTAATTTTGTGTATCATGTTTATTTCATATTGGCTAGATAGCACAGGATGAGGTCTCAATATTACTCATTAAACTTTTGCAGTGAGAATTTAAATGAATGTTAAACATTTATTTTAAGGAAATTAAAAATTTGCTAGTCTCATATTGGTGTCTTATGCTCATTTTTTATTATGTGACAAGCTAAGAAGGGACTAGAAACTACATCTGACTTTGTTTTGAGGAATTTTAAACACATATATCCAAAACATTATATATTGCAGCAGCTACCATTTAAGTGTTCTGGAATATCTCCTACCTTAGAAAAAGTTTTGTTTTTTCCTGGAATTCTTTTAAGAAGACGTTCAACTGTTGACTGGGTTCTCAGGTCAAGCCACACTAAAAACATGAATAAAATTATTTATCGTGTGATTTAATACACAAAAGTGACATGTTCAGCCTGCTTCTATGAAACCACAGCTCTTGCCAGTGAATTCCTATTTTTATCTTTTCGTGTAGTTGAAAGAATATTGTATTGCCATTGTATTTTAAAGGCACTGTTGTAAAAATTAAAATGGCTAAATAAATTCATTTGTTTTAGAAGAACAAACGATTCGAGAAAGAAGCAGGATTTTCCACAAATAGGATATTTACTTTATCAGAATATAAGCAAGTGACTAATGCTCCTCTGCAGCAGATGACTGTGACTAAACTAAGAGGTTAAAACAAATAGCAGGTTGATTATTTACTATTTCTATGTAAACTTTCAACTAAAAGACTATGTTGGAGTTATCAAGGTAAAGCTGGGTTTAAGATAAAACTGTTAACTACATGTATTTGACTATAGAAGAGTCCTGGTTTTACAGTCATACTATGCCAAACTTTATCTGGCATTTGACATGACCTAAAAAAGTAATCTAGAAAATTACCATTTTCAGCTGACAATATCTGAAAACCTAAGGTAAGTTAAAAATAAAACTCTGAGTATTAATAAGTATTCATTAAGTAATCAATAAGTATTTATTAAACCTACTTAACATGATTTTCCTTTAAAGTTAAATCAACAGCATCCTGAAAATTTCAAATGAAGTGACTTTCAATGCAAGTTAGCGTATTTTGTGTCAGGAACCCCTCAGAAACACTGGGGGCTTTTTTTGAAAATCAATAAAGTGATTTATTAAGTAATAATTTTTATGGAATAGTATTTTTTAAACAGCACTGGTGTGTATACAAACACACATCTTACAACACAGATATCAAAAAAGCCAAGAAATTACTAGGCTAGGCCACAACCAGATCTACACAGGAAACTACCAAAGCATTTTTTCCACAACATGTTCATGCTATGATATTACACATTCAGAAAGTATAATAGTTACCAATAGCATTATAAAGAGGTTGTCCAGTTGTCTTGTCCCAAACCACTGTTGTCTCTCTCTGATTGGTGACTCCAATGGCTTCAGGACAAAACAGAAAGTATCCTTTTCAGAAGGTTTGTTTTCCCCTTTTGGGGTTGTGAGGGAGGGAACAGAGAGGTGGAGAGGAGGGAGGAACAGGTAAGGAGAAGAGGAAAGTAAATGGGAAATAAAAAGCTTCCAACTTTTTCAAGATATAAGACAGAAATATTACTTCTAAGAACTCATTTTTGCTGATTAACCTATATGCTCTAAACTTCTCTTTTTCAGCCACAAACTAAGACAGCAACAACAGTGACAGGGAAAACAGCTTTCCTAAATTAAAGTCCTTAACTAAATTTCAGAATTTCTTCATCACTTGTCTCTGTGATTTTACATAATTATGTTAAATCTACTTAGTAGATTCTGCATTGTTAATATTCACAAGGGACTTATTTTCTCATTATCCCTCCCCAAAAACTGCTTTCAGATACAATCTAACATTTAGTTTGAGGCTGGCACATGCTGTCACCTTTCTATTTATTAACTTAAAAACAATGGTATCTGAATTGCTCAACCATGAGCATGTTAAAGCCCTCCACCCACAAGTACCTCTTATGTTAGCGATGTCTATGTTCAGTTCGTTCATTTTCTCACAGGTCCTTTCCACACATTCATAGACAGAGTTTAATATTTCCATTGGATCTTGCTCCACCCATCTTTAACAAACAGTAAACACCAGTTAATAAAACATTACATAAAAAAAATACCAGTTTGAAAAACAAGCTGAGCATTTTAATACAATTATAGCTAAAATCATGTTTTACATATCTATGCACAGAGTTTCGTTTTGTTTTATTCTATACAGAGGGCATTGGCAGCAAATGTTAGGTCAGTTAGGAGCAAACAAACAAACAAAACCTCAGAGAACAAAGATATTTCTATGGACCAAGCTGGACTGTGATCCAAATGTTAAAATCACCAGACTGATCACCTTAAATGAGATCTCATTTAAACTTTAAACTTCAAGGTTTAGCCTTTAAATATGTAAATGAGTGATTAGAGCCAAACACCAAGTACTTTTAGTTTCTGTAACTCAGGCACATTCTGGACACCCAGTGGGAGCTATTTGATGCCGTTTTTTCTGCCCAGTCTTTTATGGCAGTTACTGTGCTACTAAGAATTATTAATCAGCTTCAGTTTTGATGACTCATAGATTAAAAAATCGTAAGCTCTACCAAACTATACACAAATGAAAAAATAATTTAAAAAATCATACCCTTCTCTAGGGAATTCTTGCTTTATTTCCACTTGATGGTGACTCAAGAGCTCGGCTGTTTCTGCATTAAATACCTGCAAATAAATTACATAATTGAATTTTCTATGAACACAGAAGTTTAAACAACAATAATTAACATTTTTGCTTTTGAACAAATGCAGCGCTGTGACAACAGATAGTAATTTTCTATCATCACCCCCAATATCTATATAACAAGGATTCAGATTTATGCACTTTTAACTGCTTTTTCTTCCTTGATGGGTTGGAAAAGAATCAGATTTTTTTCTTGAGGTAGCTATAGAAGTTAAACTCCTGATGCATTTTAGAATATCTCTCAGTAAAATACCCACTCTTGTTGATAATAACATTTCTTTAGCTCTTGTTGTGCCACTCTATTGCTGGAATTATCTGTGTGCTTTGTTGGGTTAGCCCACTTTTAGGAAGAATGAAAATCTGTGACAACACACAGAAGGGAAAAAACTGAAGAACAATAAAGTACCTAGGCAAACCCCATTTTGTTTCAAAACAAACTACAAGTACAGGGCTCACGAACAATCTGACAAGAAAAGAATGACATTGCAGCAACACAATACATCAAAAAAAGAGAAGAACATGCAGAAAAGTAACTTAAATTTGGATACACTGCAATGAAAATCAGAGGAGTAGAGAATCATGGGGCTTTATCAATGGGTGTTCTTAAGGAATCACTAGTTAGAGGTTCTGCCTTGCTGTAGAAGCTCATCAAGAATGCACAACAACCCTCATTAACCAGCAGTGGCTGTTCCCAACAGGAATCTCTGCCGAGGCCAAGCCAGGGACAGCCGGTGGAACATTCAGCTGAAGTGAGCAGTGAGTGGCCAGAGCGCCTGGCGGGGCAGTGGCAGCATTCCTGTGGGAATGGCTCCTTCTCCCCAGCACCACGCAGAAACTTTTGTATGAAGAACGTTCTGGGACCTAGGAAGGAAAATCTGGCAGCAGGTTCAGGTGAACTGCAGAACATGTCAGTAGGACACCACCCGACCTTTTTATGGCAAGCAGAGCTGAGCCAGATTTAAAAACCACTCACATGCTAAAGAAACAAAATTCAGTTATATTCTACCACTCCCTAGGATACAACTGAATCTTTTCTATACTTGTTAATGCTTCTTCTCATTCCACAAATTTTAGGAATTTCTCTTAAAGCTTTTAATCCATAAACTCTTGGTATCATCCACACAGTACACTTTACTCTGAAACTATTAGAACAACTCTGATAAAAAGGAGGTGAAGTTCTGATTCTCCAGTTTCTTCAGAACATTAAAGAGTATCTTTAGAGTGAAACTTTGAAGTTTAGAAACATTCTATTTGTATATTAGAATTCAGGCTGAAAGGGACCTTGAGCGATCTCTAGTACAACCTTCTGCTCAAAAGCAGGATCAGCAATGATGTTAGATCACGTTGCTCAAGAACTTTTCTAACCAAGTCTTGAAAACCTCCAAGGATGAAAACAGCACAAACTCTGGAAAACACTGAAAGCTCCCCTGCGCAGAAAAGAAGTCTTAAAAAGGTACATGATCATTCTTTTCTGCTATCAGCTGGAAAGATTACATAGAAAGAGCATCCCTGAATTATTTTTATTTACTTATCTATGTTTCATCTACCAGCTCAAGCTTGACATGAATCTACCCTAATAAAAGAGACAGCTCTGTCAGTACTACACATTTGGAAGCATCTTGCATAATTGGATATGGATCTCAAAATGCTATACAACATACTTAATAGGAGAAGCTGTTTTACATGTATGCAGTAGGATTTCTTTACTTGAAATTGCCTTTCTGCCCAAAGTATATTCACATTTACTAGGTTTTTAGAATAAAGACAGAAAGATAGAAGACTTTTTATTTAACCTGTATGTATATATATGACATACTAACAATGTTAAGTATCATGTGGTAATCATTCACCACTAATCATTCAGTATTTCTTGAAACAGAAGATAATGCAAAGGATTCCTACTGGTAGCAGGAAGCACAGATTGAATTAGACATAGTCATCAAGTGAATGCAGAGTGTGTGACTTGCAGACACAGCAATAAACAGTGACAGGAACACATTCTCAACTGAAGCAATAACACTGTAAGTGCACAGATTTTTTCATATCCATAAAGAAGAACTAGGCAAATCCACCACAAACAAACCTGCAAGCTGCTGACATTCTTAACAAAAGCAACAGACACTCCCTGTTATTCAGGGCAAGGGATTTAAAAGTTTCACTGGGAGCAGTCCCTGTTTGAGGCCAGGTTGGACAGAGCCCTGCACACCCTGGTCCAGTGGAATCTGTCCCTGCCCATGGTGGGGGTGGAGTAGGTAATCTTTAAGGCCCCTTGTGACCCAAATCATTCTAGGACTCTATGACTTCTACACTGATAAAGAGAATTCTGATATGTGGAAAGATGGATGAGTCACTAAATTTAAACCTACAAAATGATAAATAACACAGGGAATAAAAAGATCAAATGGGACCTCAAAGCCTTCCTTTCCCACTTCCTCCAAAAAACCACTACTGTTGTAAAAAAAATTCCACATACAGGCCCTGTTTGACAGTGGAGAGACAGAAAAATAAGTAAGTATGAATAATTTAAATAAGGTCAATACACTCCTGTTCGAACAGGTTTGAAGTGTATTTCTGTAATTTGATGGGACTAGAGGCTTTCAGTCCTTTCATATTTATTAAGAACTGATTCCAGTTTATGCTACTGCTATTGCAGTTGAGGGTGGGGGGAAGCTAAAGTCAGTGTTGCCCTAATTTTATCAGCAGTAATAATGAAGAATTGTCTAGGCTATTTGGACTTGTAGAGCTGTCTTGAACAGAGATGAAAGTGAAAGCCACCACATATGTAGAGAATTCTCTAGTGAGAGATTAAAGAAAAGGAATAAATAACATCCCCCTGTACTCCCAACAGAGAATCAGAGCTTGAGCCTTGAGTCTCGGGACTGCAGAGAAGAAAGGCCTACAGAGGTGTCCTGTATGTGAACAAGCACAGAGGCACAGGGGCTGATCACTTAATTCACGCTTTCTGTAGGGTCTTTAATATAATATATCACATCAAGGGGTGCCATTACATATTATTACATATTACTGTATATTACATTCATGTTTTATTATCTTAGTGGAAAAAAGTTCATATCAATCAGTTGTAACAATTTTTAAGGAGTGAACAGAAATATGAGGCTCACGGAAACTACACAAGAAGTTATACAGATGAAAAACAGATTTTAGAAGTAACTTTTCATATCTCTCAAGCTTTGTCATGTAACTCTGCCTGCAGAAAAGCTATTTCTGTTATTCTGTGCTGTATCTTCATGAGTTTCTGTCAAGCTGGAACAGCCATGGCTTTGCAGACAAACAAGCTCAGAGCTGGAGTTCTGAAACTGCATTGAAATCAACCCAGCTGGGGCAAGGATAAGAGACAATAATTCCCTCCACAGTATTTAACTAGGAGTAGTGCAGTCAGAGTTTATGAATAAGTACAGTTTAACAAGTTTCCTAGAAATTACCTTTCTTGGAAGGCTCATGATGAACAGATCTCCTTCACCATCTAGAAGGTAGTTACAACTATGGGATTTAAAAGTAAAACTACACTGTATTTTAAGTGGTAAGAGCTAGGGGAAAAAACAGTATTTACAGGATATTTAATCCTTCTTGCTAGTTATACAATCAAGTTTTTCTCTTTCCTAAAAGGTCATGATACTTTAGTAGACAGGTAAAAAGGATTCCCCTCTGAAGAGGAATCTCAATGGGTATGAACATCTTCCTTACCTAAAATCAGTTTTTGTTTGTTGAAAAGAATGCTGGCAGAGTGATATAGCTTTATTTGATTGTTTCTTCTGCAGATGAAGTAAAGGAAAAGAGAAATATTTCACAGAGGTGGAAAAAAATGTTCCGTAGCTTACTGACAAACTTAAAGTGTTGTGTAGGTACTTCACTGTGTCTTTCAATTCTTGCTCTTCCAGGATAAAATGACAAAAACACTATCCAGCAAATATCTTTGAAAATATCAAACAATGGTTCAGCTGGCCATTAGCTCCTGATCCTGACTTTTCACAAAAGAAGTTATAATGTATTTTTATGATTCTTGAATAATAAGATATGGAACGTGAGACATGAAAGTATTTGATGAAAATATTCAGTGAAACATCTTGGCCAGAATTCAGTCATTTGAGTACACTTATTTAGCCTACCCAGTTTATGTTCCTGCTTGATATTTTTAAGAAAAAGCAACTTAAACAATTGTCCTAAACAATTGCCTTGTACTGGAAGCACTGTGCCCTCCCTGGTAACTCTGAATCTGTTACCCAGGTTCAAGCCAACCCAAACAGAAAAGTTACAATCTCAAAAATAATTACAGATCGTTTTGCAAAAGTAGCTAACAAAGGACAAGATCCAAAATAGGGTTTGTGGAGGATAAAGCTACAGCATAAAACTACCACGGTATGTGTGCTGTGTGAGAGGCAAGGCTAAATAAGGAGAGACAGTAATAGAAATGCACCTGAGTTCTGGTGCTTCTTCAGCCTCTGTGCTCATACAGCCTCCTTATTTACACAAGCAGGAAAAGCAAAACTTGTGTCATGCACAGGATCATTTACTCAGTCTCAGGAGGTCACCTAGCCTAACTTGCTGCTCAGGTAAGCCTAAATTTAAGGCTGTTCAGAGCCTTTTTCAGTCAGGCACTGAGTATCTGCAAAGATGGAAATTCCACTCACCTTCTCAGACCCGGATCAAAGGCCCTCATAGTGAAACATTGTCTCTTTACATTTACTGGGTATTTCACTTGCTGCACCTTGTGTTCACTGCCCACCGTCTTTTCCTGTGCTGGTTCTGTGGTCTCCATAAACAGTGGTTGGATAGCTGAGGACACCCCTTAGTCTCTCTGTGAAGAAAAACCCTTGATCTCCCAAACCCTCCTTCCACAGCCTTGTGCTGCAGCACAGGGATTCCTTTGGCTGGATGAAATCCAGCTCTTCAAACTCTCGTCCTCTGGGGGGGTCCCACATCAGTTCCAGATGCGGCCTCCTCAGTGCTGCACACATGGCGACAATTACTGTCTGAACTCCTCTTCATGTGCACCACCACAAGGATGTATTGCTCACATATATCTAACCTGATGTCCAGCAGGTGTATCTTTTTTCACTAAGCAGCTTCTTAGCATTCTGTCTCAAGTGCTGAGTTTTGTTTAAGTTTATGAATATTCTGGCAGGCCCCTTCTCTGACTGGAATTTCAGTCAACTGGTCACTCCCATCTGAGAGAACGTTCCAACCCATCCCCATGGCTGCTGATGAAAATACTGTGGGGTATCAGCCCTCGCTACCGACTGCTACGGACACCACTGGCAAATCTGCCACCTGAAATTGTAAATTTACACTCTGGACTACTGACACTACCCTTTGGCCCCATTGGGCTGCACAGTTTTTCACCCAGAAGAACTTTTTAACCTAGTCAGAATCATGTCTTCCACTTAAAAAGTTAGGTAACAGTTGCTCTGAACTACTGGATACACAAGTGCAAAATAAGCAGCAAGTTGATTTTGACTTGTGACTTGGTGAAGACAAAAACTATTGGAAAGACTATGTTAAAAAAAAAAAAATAGAGAGATCAGTGAGAAATGTAACCAAAACAACTAAAAGCAAAAGAGCAAAAGACCACCAGAGCCAAGGAAATACTTTGGGCACGCACAACAATACATTACATTCTGGCTTAAAATATTTCAAGGCACAGTCTTTCTTCCAACTCTAGCAATCCCCTTCCAGCACAGAATTCTCCAGATATACGTGTTGTTATCTGAATGACTGAGGGGAGTTGTAGCAGATCTCTGCCATTTTGCCCTCTTCTTTCCCTTCCCCTGTGCTCTGATTTAACTCAGTGATCATGTATCTTATTTGCTCAAGCCCATATGTAACTTTATTATCATAGTGGCATGATCACACTGCCAAGTTTAAGACAATGCTGTATGTTGACATTAATTGAGAGACACTGAGATGGATAAAAGAAGAATTTAAAAGTGACAGACACAATATACTTCTTGAAAAAATTAGGAAGCATCTGAATCCTCTTGTAGACAGGCAAAATCTCCCCAACTGCATAAAAGCCACTGATGAATGTGTGTAGTGTAAGAAATTCCTCCTAAGAAGAACTTGTAAAAATACTTGTAAAAAGAGCTGAAGTTTTACTTTTACTAGTGTTATCCTTTTAGGATAAGAAAAAAGTTAATTTGGCATACACATAAAAGCAGATAGAATTAATCTTAATGCATTACAGGGACCTTCTTCAAGTTCGTTCCCAAAAAGGACTCCTGACTGGCATCCAAGACAGCCCACTGGTGTCATTTGTCAGTTTGGAGTCTCTCCACCCCCAGAGCTGTGTTTTCTCATTTGACAATCGCAGAAGGTCGTGATATTGAGTAATAATGGTAACATAGGTCAAGAAGATATTCTAGTCTCCTGCTTCATGAAGGAAGTTTCATATGGGGGAAGCATTAAAAAAACCCCAAAAAACCCCAGCAAGGGCAAACCAAAACATTCATCTTCCCAATTCATACTCTGCACATTTGACAAGGTTTTATATCTAGCAATTATCTCTATTCCCCTTCCATAGAGGAAATCGTCATAGGGCTTTAATTAAATCAAACTACTGTGACTTAACTGAGTAGGGGACACAACATTTGTAGAGATTTGCAGGCCAAAAGTATCTATAGTAAGTTTCCTACACGACAACATTAGTTACAGTCTATTGCATAATAGAGAAACAACTAGATCCTTCAACTAAAGGGTCAAATATATGATTCATATATTAATTCTCCTATCCTTAAACTTATCTTCCTCTAGTGTTTAAACAAATCAGTGTTTCACAAGGCGTGCAGGTTCAGCCACTGAATGCCTACGGTGCACGAGATGCACTGCCATGCGGGCTGGAGCTGCAGCAGTCACTCCAGCAGGCCCCGGGCAGGTTCTAGCGGGGAACACAGCGGAGCCATCGCATTGTTTGAACACCCGCTAATCACAGCCACCGAACTCACACGGATCTGCTTCCCCAGTGCATGAGGACCCTGTCCATTTGATTCCGCTCGAGGCGAGATACCCGACAGACTGAAAAGCTGACAGATTGCAAACGCAGCCCGCTCGGAGCAGCGGGATCTCGCAGCCCCCTGCAGCAGCAGCAAGAGACGCTGGTGTCGGGCTCGGCCCGGCACCGCTCCCGGCGGGACGGGCGCTGCTCCCGCGCCGCGGCGGGAACGCGACGGAGGGACAGCGGCGGATCCGGCAACCCCGGGCCAGCAGCGCCGCTTCACCGGGAGACAGAAGGCTACAGCCGGAACAGTGCACCCGGCCCTGCGGGCCCGTTCCCCTGCCCTTCCCCAAGGGCACGGCAGAGGCCCCCGCCGGGATGGAGGGGTGTAAAGGCGCGGAAGGCGCGGCTCCCCTCAGGCCGCGGGGGCGCCGCCTGCCCCCGGTGCCGCCCCGATGGCCGCGCTGTGCTCACCAGGAAGCGGGTGGAGCTGGTGCCCTGGTCGATGGCTCCCACCAGCGGCCCCAGTGACTCGGCCATGGGGCCCCTCAGCGCCCGCTCCGCTCCCGTAACGGCCGCGCCGGCGCCGCGCGGGCAGCTCGCGGCCGGCGGCGCGTGGCTGCCGGGGTGAAGCCGGCGGGGGGGGCGGGGCGGGGGGCGCTGCCTCGCGCATTGTCAGCCCGCAGCCAATCGGCGCGCGGGGCGCGGAGGGGGCGGTGCTCCGGGGGCGGGGCCCGGCGCGGGGCGGGGCGCGGGGGGGGTGTCACGTGTCACGTGACGCGCGGCGCGCCCCCTCCCTGGCCCCGCCCCAGCGCCCCTGAGGCGGCGGCGCGCGGGCGGAGGGGGAGGCGGGAAACGCCGGGGGCGTCTGAGGGCAGTCCCGGTGCGCCCGAGAGAGCGGCGGGACCACGCCCCGGGAACCCTTTTCGGGTCACTTGTGCCTTCAGGCGGCGTTCCACGGAGCGAAACTCTCTCGCTCGTTGTCGGGGACAGCGGAAAGAAACCCCACTGTCTCTGAGGCGGGACCCCGCTGGGGAGGTGCCAAGCCGGGGTATCCGCTGGAAATGTCCGTTCAGAGCGAATAGTGCCGAGGAACTGGGCAAGGCTGAGTCATCGTGGATGACCGATATGTTACACTTATTTATGATACATCCCCAAAGCAGCTTCTTTTATCTTTTAAAGCTTTTCCCTGTGTCATGCAGAGATACTAATCTGCTTTAAAAAAATGGAATCTCGGTTTTCCTTCCTTACTGCATGTTGGTAACTTGTGGTTCAAGAAAAACCGCTGGTGTTGTAAGCTGGGATTAAATTGCAAAAGCCAACAATGCTGACTGAAGGGCCTCAAAAGTTACCAGTGACACGATGCCAGTAAACCAGCCCCCACAGACACCATTAAAGATTTGCCTGTGCTATTACTCCACATTACTGGTAGTTGTCCAGACTTGGGGTGTTTTGCTGCAATTGCTCTGTGATAAGCAAAATCTGATTGTTGCCACTTGGGAATGCTTTGTGAGATACCTTACCAAGCTCTTTAATTTTTTTTGTTTGTTAGTGCTTCAGCTGGCATCGAGGAGCCTTGGATGGGGCGTGAACAGCACTTAGTGCTCATGTGTAATAGCAGAGGATTTCACTGCAGCCCTTAACTACAACATCTGAAATGAGACAAACACAGTCTTGCGGTAAGATCCACATCCACATTTTCAAGACTGACAGTAAAGTAGCACTTGGACTACTTGCCAAATATTATCAAAGATTTTCTATTATTCTCTAATCTTATTGCCAAGACTGATTTTTTTCTTCTTGGAACTATAGCTATAGTTTAGAGATCATCTTGCTCAAGAACATGCTACAACCTTTAGAGAAGGATCCACTGAGTTTGTACAAGGTCGTAATGATTGCTCCTGGCTTTTGCCCGAGATCCCCCTCTACTGCCCTCTCTTGTCACAGGGAGCTTCTACTCTAAAGTCGTGTCCAAGAACTGGAGTTCATTAGGAATTCTTATGCAAGGCTACAACATCTCCATGTAGGAACTCAAGGAATTAATCCCATGGGATCTTAATTAAACCTGAATTAATTAGTCTAATTCCTAGGAAAAGTGTGGGGTTTGTGTAATTTCTTTTGTCTCTTTTAAAAGCTGCAGTACTGTGTTCTTAGTGTATTTCATCTCAAGACAGGATGTGACAATTTTCAGCAAAGGTTGAGGTCTCTCTAGATCCAAGAAGGGAGGAAGCAATATCGTGACAGACATTTATGCAAAACATGAAATACCACTGCACTGTTAAGGATTAAGAGTTACAGAAGTTCTCTGGGAGGTGCCATTTCCTTAAGTGTTCTTTAACAATGCCGTGAATGTTCATAGACCAGGAACAGGAGGCGTGACAGCAATAACTGTGATATTTCCTTAACCCTCACCAGACCCACAAGACAGGCAGAAGGGGGAAATAATTTAGTCCAAAACTAGAAAATATTGAGTCAGGGAGAAGAGTTTATTCTTCCTAACTCATTCAACAGTGTGCTCTCGCTTCCTTCACATTCCTATTCACTGTTTGAAAAGAACATTCTTTCCTGTAATATTTATTATGCAATGCTATTTGCAGGGCAGGGATAGAGGGTACTGTCCCAGGGAAGCCTGCAGGGGAAGGAGGGGTGGAGCTCTGACCGTACCTTTACAGTAAGATGGTGTGAGGCCACGTTCGGCTGAGCAATTAGCTTCTTCTAAAGGAGGGAGCGTGGATATCCGTGTGGACTAATTTCTTCTGCTCCTGGCTCAGATCTCACTGAGGCAAGTCTGCACAATGCAGCTGAAGTTGTTTGCTGTTCTATTTTCCTGCTGAATAACTTGAAAAATGGGGAAAAAAAAAAAGGAAAATAAAGCTGAAGTGCTAGTTGGAAGCCTTGTGTATGTTATGTATGTTATTCTTGACAGAAAAAGAGATTTTGGAATTTAGATATACTTGCTATAACAATTTCCAGCCTGTTAGAAATAATGGAGGCTCTCATTGATTTTGGAAGACTTAATTTTAAGAAACTTGAATTCAGTTCCTCAAAATGTAACATTTATAAAGCTGCTGATTATTTTCAACTGCCCACGCAATGCAGATTGTTGTAAATGATGCTTTTGTTCCACATGCAGCTTTTTGACCTCTTGTTCTGTAAATGGAACTCAAATGGAAGGTTTTTTCATCTTTGAATACAGCCCCACTGCTTTTTAAAAATATATTTTTAAGGTAGTGGACACATTGGAAGACATTCATTAAGCACATAAATATTTGCGGTGCAAATAATTTAGTTCCTAAAGATCTAGTTTCAATAGCATATAAACCCGATTGTTTGCTTTTGGTTTGGGTTTTTTTAGTTTCAGTTTGATTTTTGTCTTTAATCTCAGCAGAGTGAAGGGAAGTTGGCAATTGCATTCTGCTTTTCCCGGCTGGTTCTTCTTTATTGACCTCAAGCTAAGGACAAAATGTGACTGTGTCAGGCTACTCCAAGCATGTGATACAGTGTGAATTAAGGAGTAGATGCCAGAGGTCCATGTCTTTCCCTTCTGCCTCTTAGTGACAGAGAGGGCTGGGCTGTCAAATCCTGCACTTCCTCACCCCGGTTGGACCCTTGGTTCCCCCAGCAGGGGCAGAAGGCACGTATTTGGAGCCAGGCTGGAACAGGTGTAGTTGTGAAGTGTCCAGGGCTCCGGGGTGAGGAGTCACGCTGCCACATGCACCCTTTTGCCTACTGGGAAGATGAGTGGTATGTGCGAGGTGCCTGTGCCTGCACAAGTGGATAAACTCCTTTGCTCTGGTGCAGGGAGCCAGCACAAACAGGTCGTGACCTTGGCTGCCAGCGCCCTCACATTTCTGTAGATCGTCTGCAGCACCCGTGTGCAGGGGACCTTTCCATGGATCCCGAGGAGGGCAGGGATTGCAATGACCCATAATATGTTCCGTCTTCTACTCTTATTTTGGCACATGCAGTACTCTGTCACCATTTGGCAAGAACCGTTTTATTGTGAAGCCATGACTGCAGTGATGCAACAAATGTTTCACAGGATACATTTTGCTTCTGACCTGGTATTAGACAATAGTTTTCCCTGAATGACATTTTATATTTAGAATCACTCTCACAGTGTTCAAACCCTGAGTAATCATTGTTGCAGTTGCTATCTTTCTGGTGGACAGTAAAATAAATCAATGATAAAAATAAATTCACATTCTGAAGACAGCTAATACTAAGTCCTTTGAAAAGCAGTTATTAAGCCAGTAAGTCTTTACAAGGGTCATAGAATCACACAATGGCTTAGGTTGGAAGGGATGTCAAAGCTCATCTAGTCATAATTCCCCTGCCAATGACCAGGGACACCTTTCACTAGACCAGGCTACTCAAAGCCCTATTATTCAAATCAAAATGGGGAATTCAGAATAAAAACCTCACAAGAATTTTGTATAGATAAAAGAAAATGTTCTTGGGAATTAAAATGAATAATTCAGAGAATATAAATATTAGTTAGTAGTATAGTAGTATAGTTGAAGGTTGAACATTTAGTGATGTACACTCCAGGCTCTGGTTTTCATATGTGGTAAAGATATTAAAACCAAGAAGCAGCAATAGAACTACATTAAGAGTCTGAGACTGTTGCTAAAATTGGTTAAAATTCTGTTAATCCTGCACAAACCTGAGCTCTTACATCATGCAGAAGAACTAAAACAAAGAGAATATAAAATTTCAAATGGTAGGTGCCATATGTCTATAGGGAGTACACAAAGATAGTTTTTATTAAAGCATGTTGTCAAATATATATTCTAATAAGGAAAATACATACTTAGTAAAGAAAATATATCCCATCTTTTTGGTTTTCTGTTTCAGTTTGATGATGGCATGCTGAATTACTTGCAACACCTGAATTCAGAACTGATTATTATGAAGCGAACTAGTAATTTACTCTGGGTAATTAGATGGCCTCAGGATCTGTACATTTGTCTGTGAACATCAAAGGGGTTTTATGTATTATCTCTATGAAACCTCTTGTGACAGTGTAATGCCTATGGCATGTTTTTTTACAGATATGGAGGTGGGCGTGGAACAGTAAAATTGCGGTCCAATGGTCATGTAGCAAGTGCTTAGCAGAGCAGAGCTAAAGCATAGCTTTCTCTGAGGTCCAAAGGCATTGCTTTCCTTGGCCAGTGCCTTTCTTAGGAATCAGTAACTACATTCCTGTTGCCCTCAGAGAGGACAGGACTGAATAAACTGGTAATAACTGGCAGAGACAGGATTCCACAGGGTAAGTAAATCTAGCCTCACACAGATTCTAAAGGATGATGTTTTTACCACTACCATCCTGATCCTGGCCATGCAGTTTCTGATTGTGGTGCAAGAGGTCTGGTTTTTATTGGATCCTTTCTTGAGTCCTCTGAGCTCATTTATATGGTAGAAAACATACCCAAGCAAAATAAAAGTGGATTGTTCTCTGCCAAGAAGCTGAATTGACTCACTTGCTGTAATGAGTGCCAGAGCTGGTGGAAAAGCAGAGCTTACCACAGCAAGGAGCATGGGAAAGGTTAAGAATAAGCAAGAGTTGATGTGGAGGAGACTGGGGACAGCATGAAATATTCAGCAGCTGCAACCTCTTAGATTGCCTCAGCTGCTGACAGACCTTCAGCCTCCATATCATCAAATCAAATGTTAGCCATCTATTAGGAAATTCTGGAGATGTTAATGGCTGCATTATTATCATGAAGACTAGACTGTACTGTCTGCTTTTGGGAACAACTTTAATACACCGATGTTTCCAATTTTACATCACAAAACAAGTGTATGTCTCATAAAACTGATGGGAGAGCTCAGCTGCACTGAGGTCCTCTGCAGATTCTTTATGCTCTGCTTATACCAGAAGGCAAAATAGTGTTACTTACCTGCAGGTGGAGTTCTGGGGGGCTCATAGGTAATGTACAGACAGCTGCTGAGAGAGACTTCTTTGCTTGGCTCTAGGAAGACAAAACCTAGGGGACATCTCACTGCTGCCTATAACTTTACCTAGTGGGAGAGTGTAGAGGAGGTGGATCTCTTGGAATGTCAGTGAGCATCTTTCTGTGTGTAAATCACCTGCTTTTTGTATGCTTTTGTTATTAATGCCGTTTTGTTGTTCATTTTCTTATCTCATTGCTGCTTCCAGTAAATCTCAACCTGTAATCTCTGCCTTTTATCTCTCTTGCTGGAGAGGAGGAGGGGAGTCTTATGGTTTTCTTTACAGTGGGAGTACTCAACTGAGCAATAGTACTCCTAACCCATGATGGCTGGAAAATACACCTCACCAGGGACACTGAAATGAACACTAGTTTTGACTAGCTTAATAAAAGATGCCTTGCTGTGTTTGTATTGAGAACTGAATTGGATTTGAAATGAATCTGGGAGATATTGCATTTATTTCTTTCTGTGGTTGCCAAAGCAGAACCTCAAAGCTGTGCTTATGGAGAAAGAAAGTAACAAGCCGGCTCTGGAAAGGAGAAACTCTCCAATGTATTCTCCCAGCAAAACAGAGAGGAAGATAACGAAGCTATCAATGAAACTGCCCAAGAGAAAAAGGCTCTTCAGTAGTGGAGGATAACTGAGTTTGTGAGGTAAGCTCAAAAATATCCTGAGGAAACTATGAGAAAGCCATGACATATCTAGGAGATATCATTAAGGCAAAAAGCCCAGTCACCCAAAGAGAAAGTAGATATGTGGACTGATCTTCAAAGACTGAATCTGACATTTTGATGACTTATTGTTTGCTTTCTGAGCCTCTGCTGAGACCTCATATTTTAAGCAACACTTAGGAAAGCTGAGTGCACTTTCCTTGTGCACTGGTGGAGGAGCATGACACACAGAGACACTTGTCTGAAACAGTGACCAGTTCAGCTCTCCCTGCTGCGGTCCTGGAAGGTGAGGATGAACTGCTGACCATACTGTCCTGATCCATCACAGACACCAGGCCTCTGTCAATCCTGGAGTTAACACCTGCCTCTGCCAGACCCAGCTGGTTTACAGCCAAACCTGCTGGGGAGGAGGCTGGAGCACAGCTGAAGATAAGAGGTGTCTTGCCCTGGGATGACAGTAAGGTAACACTCAGGTGGGAGCATTGCAGGCAAGCTGAGTGGTCAGGTTTGCATTCTGCATTCTTGTACTGCATGAGGTATTTGTTACAGGCTTATATTTGCAACTTGAAGATGGCTCCACCTCTGCTATCAATGACCTGTTTCAATTGGTCATTGTGGAGTTCCATACATGGTCAAATTGTGTTGAATTTGTACACTGTCTGAATGGTTTCCCAACAGCAGGTTCCTGTTTTTCTTTAATATACCACAAAACATAGTTTCTTGCTTGGGTTTCCTGAGGTGAGTTCCTGATAGCTGCAGCACACTGCAGTCATGTTATCCCCTCATATTCCAGAGCCTTTGACATTTAAATCTACCTATGAGTGTTTGTTAACAGAATCTATGCCAATCTTCATATTGCAGCTCCTTGTTATCAACTTCTAATTGCAATAATGCTCTTGGTTCATTATCAGAAGAGCTTACTCACAGCATTTGGTTCTTTCCAGGTTACAGTGCTCTTCTGCAGGAACAGAAGCTCCTTGGGGGCAGAGTTAGAGCTGGGGTGGAAACTGTTCCAGCTGCCTTATTTCTGAGTCATCCCTGTGAGTACATTAACTTCTAGAAGCTGCATTGATTCTTCTGTGCAGTTTAATAATATTCTAATGACTACAAAAAGAATGATTTGTCCATATATACTCCTTATTGAGGATATTAGGACAAAAGATAATAGGGGCATAAATAAAATCATAAGACTACACATTCAGATGATGAACATCAGTGTAACACTGGTAAAATTATCTGTTTATTGCAGAAGTAGAAGAATTACCTTTCAAACGATATAAGTTTCCTGTTATTCCAAGATAAATTTATATCTGGCTGTTCATTCTGTATGAAATTATATTTTTGGTATAATAACACAAAGGAATTAAATTACTAACTTTAGCCTCTTTTATACATTTGTTTATAAGAGAGTCAGCCTGAGGCAACACACTGCTCAGTGTTTCATATGCTATGTAGTTTATTCTTCCTGTTCTATGGAGAAATAATTATCTAGCTAATGAGCAAGACGCTGCACTGTGAGTGCAGCACAGCTAAATGCTTCATAAACACTTTAGGAAAATTCTTGCTCCCCCTGCAGTCAAAGGAAGTTTTTGCAGTGAATTTGAGAAGGCAAGGAGATGTGCCTGTCTCCTATGGATGCCCTAAAAGGGGCTTGATGTGTGTGTTTGCTTTGTCACTGCTTAAGAAAGAAGCAAGATTAAAATTTTAACATAAAAATGAGTTTCTTTCTCTTATCTTTGCTTACTGTTTTGTTTGCTGTACTTTTGTAAGCAACATGAAAACAGTGAGTGACAGAAAAGACCTACATTCATGGTGTATTTTGTACAGACTTCTCAGATGGTGGAGCATGTGAGTCTGCTAAAACAAAAGAGAACTGAGGGTATTAGAAATGTTAGGGGCATATGAAACATAGAGAAATGCAGTTCTATTAATTCACAATATATACATGATGTGAACTTTGAAAATAAATGGTATGTACACTAAATAATTATAATTAATACACATAAATAAAATACATATGATTGAGTAAATGTCTTCTTATATATATATATATATATGTAATAAAGACAGAGATGAAGTTTTGTATAATATAATAATTCCAGATATTACATTAAAATAACATCACAATATACATCAAATAGCATAAAGTAGTAAGTGGCTTTCTAATAGTTCAATGCCATTATTTTCATAAAATAATCTAGATTGGGAGGGAACTTAGAAAGTCCCCCCATTATCCTCTTCTAAGGTTGGAAACACCATCTGATTTTTGCCTAGACATCCAGTTATGCTGTGCCTTAAGTTATCAGAGGCCACGAAATCCAAATAAAAGATTTTTTCCCTATCTTCTCCAAAAAGACTGATTCCTATTTTCTTTTTGCCTCTTCCTCTTTAAAATTTTGTAATAATTAGAAGCCTGATATAAACCACAGAGGTCTTCTGTGGCTGAAACGCTCTTTTCCTTATACACAGCAGCAGAAGTTTTAACTTTTTTTGTAATTTTAACAACCAAGACAGTGTATGTAAAATCAGTGCTAACAAAGCACTTTTCTCCTGGGGGCTTTCTGGGCAGGAGAGGGAGGACTTAAGATTGGCACACTATCTTTTGGCTGTGTGAAAAGCCTTCATCAGGTGAACTTTAAACAGTCAGCCTCCCAAGGAAATCTGATACATAATCACACACTGAGGAAGAGGCTGTTGTGGAAGAAAGGTGAGAAGATACTTTCCTGGAATGTAGTGTGGCCTTCTACATGCAGAGCAGCAGGTGAGTGCAATGCTGTACTTACTCCACAGTTGCTCTGCCTCTCCTTTGTTGGTTCAAGTTCCCAGGCTGTCTTGATTATAGGGAATTTCACCAGGAAAATTCATTCTGCACTTTCACGAGCAATGCTCAGTTCATTTACCTCAGAAGGCAAAGAATGATGAAAGGACTTTCTGCAACAGAAGCAGTTCAAAGGTGGAGTGTCCATTTCTTAGAAAATCTTATAAATTAAGTTCTATTAATTCAAATCTTAAGAGGCCCAAATGTTCCTTCTCACCTTTGTGCCTTTAAACATGCACAATGTCACCTAGACCAGGTCAGTCCAATAATATTCTGTGTTTGTGGGTCCAAGGGCTGAAGAATTAAGGGAAAAAAAAAAAAAAAAAAAAAAAAAAAAAAAAAAAAAAAAAAAAAAAAAAAGTAAAAGAATGATTCTTTCCAGTCTTCAGGTAAAACACGTTCTGAGTTCTCAAGTGGTTTCATAAAAATACATTTTTTAGAGGACAGGACAAAGCTCCATCTTTCCTACTCTACAAAGATACCCATTGTTCCTCATGTCAAGTTGATGTTTATTGCATTAAGAAACATTTCTCTGTGTAAGAGGTATGTCCTAATCATAAGTGATTCAATTTAACACTTAAAACAGCAGAAGGGGTTACTTTGCTTCTCCTCCCCTCCGCTGCCCTCCGTAGCTGCCAGGGCTGTGAGTACAGGTAGGGATAGTTTGTCCTTTTCCCTGGGCTGCCCTAAGAACCACAGAGTTAATGGGAAGTGCCCATCCATTGCTGTGCAGAGCTGGGCAGACCTGCTTAGTTCATCCCAGAGGTCGCATTGCTTGGCAGCAAAGCCAACAACAGAATGGCTAAAATTGTCTCCTCTCTGTCCTCTCCTTAACCACACCTGAAAGGCAGCAAGGCAGTGACCAAGCAGCCTCTGCTCTTTAGGAGGGCTTGTGCTTCACACTGAGGGTGCATCTGGGTCTGCAGAGAAGCAGTGAGATGTACCTGGGGAGGTGTGGAGATATGGTCTCCATAGTCCAGTCTTCTCTTTAGAATGACTAAAGTGATTCAAACACTTCAGTAAAAAAAAAGGCCTGACTATTTGGGTTAGTCATCAGAGACCAGGAGTGTTGACCTTAGCAGTTGTACTTTAGAGTTCCTCAGGGTTCCCAGCTAACATTGTCAATAATATGCCCATTTTCTCTGCAGTCTGTGGGTGTTAACAACCTGCTTTGACAGCAAGCAGCCTTAATCCTGAATTTTGCCAAGGCATAATAATGTGAGGTTCAAAGTACTGTTCTAGTAAAGGGCTAGATACAAATTTCCATGGAAATTGATTGCATCATGTATCACACATGGATGAGTCAAGGATATTGTGAAATATTTCCCATTTACTAGTAATAGTAAATCCATAGCAAAGTGTGAATTATGCTCTGTAAGTGCTCCTTATCATGGTATCTGGTATGTATAATTATTTTATAGACCTCCTTTTATTTTGTCCTGTCACACTTAGCACAAATGGCTCTTGAGTTTGATGATGACAGAAATATATAGGTAACTATAATTCTTAGGTTACAATTTCTGTGTTGTAAATAATGATGTTTGTGCAGCTTGATGTGATGTGAGGCGAAAAAGAAATGGCACAAATACTAACCATCTCTAATTTCTTATGATTAATCTAATTCTTCCCTTCACCAATAGCTTTGCCAAGTCATTGAAGATGCCAGCTACCTAACACCAAATAAAAGATAAACAATTTAATGAAAAAAAGGGGAATAACCAATTTTACTTCACATTACAGCCTTGCATTTTTTCAACATTTCTGTAATGCCCAGAAAGATACAAACATTCCTTAATACTGACTTAGGAGTCATCCACATTGTCCTGATCTATAAGTTCCCTTACTCTATCTAGTTTTCCAAAATTTCTCTGCTCTTTGAGATTCTTGATGCCAGCATTCATACCTTTCACTATGGAAATATAATTATTTGGCTTGTGGCCACTCTGTCTGGTGTTTTATTTCGTGGTTACTGAAGTCACTTATTTTTTTCCTTTCGTGTAATCAAATGCAAGAGATTTTCTTGTTTTCCTGAAAGTGTTATGTAAACCCATAGTAGCTATTAAGTGATTTTATCAGTTGAGAAAATTAGTCATGTAATATTTACAGATCTCATTTGGAAACAGAGGAATTTGGCAGTGTTGCCAATATAGCCCCAATTCTCAAATATCAAATGCTGCTTTAAGGAAAAACCTTTCTCTACCTTTAGTTTCCATTTTCCTCCTTTGTGGTTAATCTGCTACCTCTTTGTTTAGTTTTATATCCAGCTTTTGTCTATTGTGTAATTGTGCTTACAGTCACATATATTTGTGTATTTAATTTTATTGTATTCACACATCAATGCTCTTTTATGCTGCAGTAGCAACAAACATCTGCAGAGAAATATTTGTTGACTGTTGTCCCAAATGCTGTATTTTCTGGTCCTTCCTATACAGGATCACAGACCAGCTGTGAGGCAGGAAGGATCACACCTCCTGCGAAGATCCTCTGGCCCAAATATCTGCTCAAAGTCGAGTCTGTGAGAGCAGGTTGCTCAGGATAGTGTCCATTTGGTTTTGAGTATCTTTAAAGCTGGAGCAGAGTGGAAGGATCAGCTGTGTGAAACTGTAGACAGTACTCTACCTAATGCAGCACAAAATAATATTTGCCTTCTTTCTATAATGACACATTGCTGGGTTGTAATTTTTTAAATTTAAAATGCTCTAGCTTGTTTTTAAATCTTTGTATTGTTCTGTCCCAGTCTTCCTGAATATGTATATACATCTTCCATATATTGCTTAAGTACCACATCAAACATACACTTTTCATTAACTCACCAAGTTCCATCTTAACATAAATATGTTTGTTTTCTTCAGAAACCACACTGGATCCATTTTCTGATTTTTTTTTCCTCCTACTCATGTAACTAAACAATCCTTTCCTACCAGATTGCAAAATCTCAGTTGCAGCCTCCATCTGAAAAAGCTTCCCTGGGTCTCCATGCCTGTGTAATTGCTCAATTTCATGTTTTTCTGCCTCTTACAAGCAACCACCTCTTTCAAAAAAAAATCAACTCAGTGACCCTTTGCTTTCAATCTACTTTTCAGAAAGCTTTCCATTAAAACATTCCTCCCTCTCACTTTCTTTGGCAGGTCTTATGCCCCTGGATAATGTCAGCAGCAGCAAACTGTGCTGAGCATCATTTCTTAGCAGATGGAACCAGTGATTTGTCCACACTTGTTCCAGACCCTCACATTTTCTGCTTTTCCTGTTTTTCTTCACTCATGGCATGGTTGCCCAGGATTACCTAACTCAAAAAAAAAAAAAAAAAAAAAACCCTGTGGGCAGTGATGGCTTCTGGTTTGCATGGACCAAACTGCAGGAGGGTTTTCTTCATTATTTTGTTAAAAGTACTCAGCAGATCAATTGCTTATTCTATTTCTACTTTTAGACAAAATTTTCAAATTTTGTTACTGGCACAGAATTTAGAATAGCTGCAAAAGTTGACTGCTGGAAAGATGAAAGAGTAAGAAAATGAGGAATGTAGAAATCAGAGTCCAATTAAGAGCCAGTATTTGAGGAAAAAACCCCGTGAAAATCACCCAATTATCAGAGGATGGCTCTCCCTAGAAATTACATGTGCCAATGCACCTAAAGAAACCAGACTGCTGAAATACTTCTTGGATTTCTGCAATTTTTTGTGGTATAGTGATACACTAACAACAAAAAAATCTCTTCTTACTAGTCTCACTGCCTTCAATCTTATTATTACACAGATATGTTGTAAAAAAAAAATAAAAAGAAAGCACTCATCTATTGCTCAGTCCTGTTTCACAGTAAAAGCCCTTTGCCAGATTGTAAAGCCTGTCCACTAGTGAGTAGTTGTTACTGAACCAAGAAGTACATTAGCAGCTGGATGCATGATTTATTTTTAACAAAGCCCCAATGCAAGCACTGGAATTAGGGTATGTCATATGACAGGATTTTGTACAGGTAAGCAGTCTTTCAGACAGTCTTTATTGTTCTTGGAAAGGACATTTGAAACTTTTCTAATATAATTAACCAGTTCATCCTTAGGAATATCCTGTTTTATCCTAGAGGGTGTGTGTAGCCACAGAGGGAATCTGGCATAAAGCCAGGAAGAAAACTGCAAATACTGTAGTGCACTTGTCCTGCAGAGATGAATAGTCTTCCTTGTCCTCAAGGTGCAGCCAGGTGAAAGAATAAACTCCTCCTCTTATCAGCTGGGATTTGCTGAGGCTTAGAGTTTATTAGATCTAGAGACCTGCTGAGAAGGGAATCATGAGCTCACCCAGAGGCAAGAAAGCAGAAAAAGTTTCTTGTGAAAAGAAAGTCAAGCTCTGCCAGAACTGGTAAAAAACACTTCAGCTCTGGTGCCCTCTCCCTAGGATGGTGTGGGCTGCTGGAATCTCTGCTTTAGTCACTGCATCTGCAAAAAGTCTCCTTCAATAAAAGGCGGAGGCAGCAAAAATATTTCCTTCCCAACCTACTGGTCAGTTTTATCAGTAATACAGTGGTACACCTTTCTGTCTGACACGTAGGATGCAAATGGCTTCTACTTCATTAGGTGAGCATGTTTGATTAATCATTTCAGACTTGTGAAGCCAGGAATGCAGTGTAATATCACCTTCCTATGGTGGGAAGTGATCTGACATAGTCAGGAACTCAAGCCCTTTTTCATTCTGCAGGAGATGCCTTGGGTTCAGGGATTTGGGGTAGCTGTTTTATTTATGTGATACCCGAAAGACTAATTTTCATCACTTCCATTTGCTATGCACACTCAGATTTATTTTTTTTTTACATTGCTGAAATAATTTATGTGAATTTCAAGCATTTAAAGAAGTTTTCAATGTATGAAAACCATTAAATAAATCTAAAACTGAGATAAACAACCAAACCTTCAGTGTATATTGACATATTTTGAAAATTTAAATACTTACAGATGAATGATACATCTTGAGCAAAAATCAACCCCCCTCAAAAAAAAAAAGAAAAAATAAAGAAAAAAAAAAAAAAAAAAAAAAGAAAAGAAAAAGGTAATTGCTAAACTTCCTCTCTAAAAACAGACTTTTAAAGGAATGAAAGGAATGATGAGGCCTACCAGAACACAGATTCTGGGAAGCTTAAGAAATTACTCCAGAAGACTGTCTAACAGGATCTGGAAGGTTCACACGTGAGAGTTATAGGTGCTGATAAAGCCTTTTGCTGAGCTGGGTGCTGAGCTGGACAATAATATACTTCATTGTTTGGGGAGTAGTTGTGGCTTGCACTCTCCCCAGTGTGCTGAGAGTCAGGCTCCTCTCTGCTGCTGACTGAAATGCATCAGACCCTGGGGTATTTCAGTCAGCAGCACAAAGCAAGCTGTGCAAGGTATCCGTGGTGTGCATGAGGATTTCAGTAAATATATTTCTATGTATCTGCAACCTGTAGACCAACTTTTATGCATGTTTTTATTTGAGGGTGCTAAAAAGTAGGTGGCATTTAGATATTCTTGATAGTTGATTTAAAACCATCCATTTTTAACTTATCATGGTTCTGGTTAGGAGACAAATAAAAAAGATAAGAGAATTTAAAAAAGAGAAGTTTTTGGCTTCTGGCCAGACACAGACAATGGCAAGAGGGCAGCTTGCCCAGCCTGCTCTCTCCTGATGCTTTGCAGGCCGCTTGTGATTCACTCTCTGCAGTGCTTAAAGGCTTATGTGCCCATGTGTTATGCATGGAAACCTCAGTACAGTCTCTGCCATTACTCTGTACAGTAATGTACTTTGTTCAGGATACATCAGTGCATCATTTGTGACCATTAAATAAAAGGATATGGGCAGAACAGTTTGACTACTAAAGGTAAACAAGGGCTTATGAATGAAGAGAGTTTGAGACTGAAGGGAAAGTTTTCTGAACTGTGACAAGATCTTAGTTTGTGTAAATTAGTGAGAGAAGAAAAGAACATGAACTGAAAAGGCTTCACTAATTGGTTACTTGTTACTGCAAAAGACTAGTGCTGGGAATGTAATGTAGATCAGCTTCAATATCCTATATCCAATACTGTTATCTCTTCCCAAAGCAAACTTCCCTTGACCTTGGAGATTTTATCAGAGGGTGCAATGTTCTTGCTTATAATTTTCTCATATCAAAGGCCTTGCTTTTGTTTCCTTGCTTTGCATGTAGATTGAACCTGTAGAGATGTCTGCATATAACTAAATATTTATGTGATCCACAAAGGAGAAAAGAAATTTAACACAAGAATAAATTTATATCTAATGGACAAGGAGCATGAAAAGCAGTAAATGTTCCTGATTATTACCCTATTTGCAATTGAAGTGTAAATGCCTCTGTAGATATCTAAAAGATTTAGTGGTCCCTTGGGTGATGAAACAATTGCTTAATTTTGAAATATCATACTCTGGGTGCAGAACTTGATGGATATAACTGTATGAAAGGTGCTGTGCTCCTTGAGTTCCTGGAGTTTAGGCGCTGGGCCCCAAGGACAGCCAGAATTCTCATTGCTGTGTGGGTAATCACTGGCCATGGGCACCTGGAAACAGCAAATACAGTTTTGATGGGCACCAGAACTCCTTCACCTTTTCTAGAATGGCAGGGCTCTCTGTGTGTCCGTGGTCTTTTTTTCCTCCTTGGAAATGCATGGCCAAGAGAACGATGTCACAACCATGTTTTTTTCCATACAACAGGAAAAGGGCTGGAGTCATTAATCCAGGAGACTCCCTTTGGCCTGAGATATCTCTAAACCAGACTTGCCTGGCACTCATTTGGAAGATGGGAATCCTCACATTTTACTTAGAAAATTCTAATGATCTATTCTCTACTACCAGCAATGAAGGAAGAGGAAAGATAACTGTATGACGGAGGTTCTCACCTGTTTAAAGACTGCTGATTTACTCCAATAATTGATTATACTGGTGCAATTAATGCATTGAAAACTGGGTTTTCAGCTTAAAACAAGTTAAACTTTCACATATTCTGGAAAACTTGAAATATATCTGATGTTGCTGCTGTAAGGAATATAAATCATTCATGATTGTTTTTTATGATGGAGTACTGGATAGCATGCTTATCTCCTTCCTATAAAATCTTTCCTTCCAAAGATCAAAAGGTCTAAAAATATCCCCTTTGTCCTATTGCACAAAGCACTTATAAACTTGGTAGTAATCTTAAGGTGGTATCTTTAACCTTTTAAATTTCAAAAATCCTTGGTTAAAGGTGTAGACATACTAAGTAAGAATAGAACTAAAATAGTTTGATAACCAGAGAGAGCTTACTGTGTACCTACCTGCTTGAGTATATGGACAGGAAAATTGATCTGTTTTATGAAATTATTTCTACTATTAAATGTAACAAAAAGCCATAGAATATTGTCTTATCAAAAGATTCCAATTTATGATTTCTAGAATATAAATTTTTCACCTGCAAATGACAGGCAGCTGCCTTTGCACTCTCTGACCAAACAGGCCAGGCTAAGCAGAGGCCAACCAAAGCAGAGTGAGGCCAAACAACTGGCACATTTGTCTTGAAGACAAATCTTGAGCTGAAATAAAAAACTAAGGATCAGAACTATTTAGGATCAAAATTAAAGCAATTTCCTCAAGGAAATTCCTTGCGAGTAGAATAATGTGGTAGAGAAGGAAACATGGTAATTTACTTGAAACATTTTTCTTTTTGGGGGGAGGAGGGTGGGGGTATATAGGGATACACAGTCTTGATGCATTGGGCTTGCTGTAGTGAATTACACTGACAAAAATAATTTGTCATGGCCTCAGACAATCTGAGCTACATTTACAGATGAAGAGACTGACTGAAATATTCCCTAAGGTGCTGAAGCTTTCTTCTCTCACATCTGTTTCACTGGGCATGGAAGGCACAGCACACGTGAGGATCTTGGCAAAAGAGGTCAGGTGCTGTTGTGTTGTACCCAGCTCATTCAGATCTGGGTCTGGCCCTCAGAGTGCTGCACTCAGAGCAGTTTATAAGCCACATGGCAAAAATTCATATAGCACAGTGCTTGTTAGCTGAGGATAACTCTTCCAAGGCCAGGAGTGAATGTGGAAAAGGTCACTAGAATAAGTGGGTGTCCTGAAAGCCTAGACTGTCAAAATATTAATGTGCAGTTTCTGTGACAAGAAATTACAGTTTTATATTTCTCTTCCATAGGTACACAAAGCTACTGTGCAGAAATGCAGACAATGTTTGGGTCCCTCTAGAAATCTGAAAACATTCCACATGGACTACAAAAAAGAGTCACTTATTTTATCCAAATCTAGGTGCCTGAAGGTAAGTCTTAAATCCATACTTAGGTAAATCTATGATAGTAGATTGATTTTCAGTGGTTCTAGATAACTGTGTTATTCTAGCAGTAGAAACACTTTTACTTTAAAATATCTGTCCATTTGTGTCTGCCTGATTTTGCATGGATTTAGATTATTAAAAAACTATTTTAAAAACTCTTTGAGGACCTTTACAGAAATGCTTTTTTATACTACCAACATTTTCTCCGAACACTCTAACTAGAAATATTGAGCTTCTGTGAATACAGAGCTCTCTGGATTTACAGAAGAGAGGAAACCTAACAGAGATTTATTTCTTGCTTCCCTCAATACATTTCATCCAGGTAAAGAAACATGGAAAAAAAGTGTTGGGCCAGTAAAAAAGTGATAAGGCCTGAGATTGGCCCACAGTACAAATGAGAGATCAGAGAAAAAAATTACAATAAGGTTAATATTAATGTTAATGTTAAGCATAAAATAGTTGGTCTGTTACAACAGTAGCTTTGTTTCCACAGGGAGAACTTTTACAGCAAAGATATCTGATGAGACTTGCATTAAACTGCCAGTGCTGTCTAGTTTTTGTGCTGTTTAGATGCTGTTAATCCTGGCATGGCATATGACTGGGTACAATATTAGTTGTTAAACTGTTGTATGAATTAGCTACAAGTGTGTAGGTAGGGACAGACTGACACTTGTACTTTTTTCATGCCTATGTCTAAGAAGACTTTGGAAGAAGCCTTTGATATTAGTCCCAATCATACGTTGCATCATAGTGAATATTTAGGAAAATGACATTAATGGAAGTATTGTTTCTGGCTGGCAGAGTTGCAGGCTTCTGAGAAAAACACATGGTACCGAATGGGGAAGTTAAAATTCACAGAGAACTAAAATGCATTTCTAATATATTTCTCTTATTGCAATATATGGATGCATAGTTATGCCTCTTAAAGCAAATTCTGTATGTCCTATTGGGATCAATTCAAACAGCCCAGTTATGTGTTTCAAACAGTATTTGTCTTCTGCCCTTAAGGAATTCTCCAACACCAATCTCAAAGCCATATTCACTGTTCACACACCTCACATTTGGGGGATGAATTCTTGCTTGCCCCAGGTATTTTCATCCACTGCCCCTACTAAAACAAACTTCCTGGGTATGGTACTGAGTGCTAAAACAGACGAGGCCTAACTTTCAGGTCTAACTTTTGTCCTGACTAGTGTTGTCAAGTTTGCCAAAGCAAAACCTGAGAAAGCAGCTGCGCTGTGCTGCTTGGTGGAAAATTATATGTACAAGGGTCTGCTGACGACAAAGTAGGCCTGCTGTGCTATACATTTCTGCTTTGGCACCTCACTCTTCCAACCTATTTGGCATGACAGTCTTGACATGTCAAGATGTCTCACTGTGTCAGCTAAAAGGAGGGTGATGGCTGAAATGGGGTGCACTGCAAGCTGCCAATAAATGAACAGTTTCTCTAAGGCCAAGGCTTTTTTTCTTACAACAGTCCATCTGCTTAGACTGTGTTGCAATCAGCTATTTTAACAGTACACAGTTTCACAATGAAGTTTCATTTGAACATAAAAGAGGAAGCAAGTTCAGCGTGTTGCAGTTCAGTCAGTTATAAAACCCCCTCATCTCCTAGGGGACTTTCTTTCTATACTTCTTTGCTACAGAGGATTAGAAGTAAAACAGATGTTATCTTAGAAGTGTAATTTAAAGGGAAATAAAAACAGAACATTGCATTTTGGGGTAGGACAGACTCACAGGAAGCTTCAAACTAGTTAGAAGACATCATTTTTTCTGTGCCTGGTCAGCTGCTGTATCTTTGGAGGTAAGAACTAAAATATACTACACATTGTATAAATGTAGGAAAATGTTGCCCTTGCTTATCAAAGTGGCTTGGTCCTGTTTGTGTGGCACCACAGCTGATAGCTGGTAAAATGAGGATGCACTTGTTCTGTTTTGATGCACATTTGTCTGCAGTGTCTTAGCTTCTGTCCACAGACACTCTCTGCTGCCTTAAGTGTTGAGAACATTTCTAAGGTGCCATATTCACAACCATGACAAACTGTGGTTGCAAAAAGACTTCAAAATGAAAACAAACTTTTTCTTTAGATACTTCTGAAGACTTCATCAAATCAGACTAAACAGATTTTTCAGAATATTTTAAAAGTGAGTCTTACTAGCTCTGTTGTTTTTATCATAATTTAGATATTGTTATTGAAATTTCTGTGGATGTTACTGTATGTCTAAGTAATGTCCTCCAACTGGAGTACTCTATTTGTAGATTATAAATAAAAATAGGCACCAAAATCGATGCCTATGGGCATTTTAAAAAAAGTTCATAAAAAGAAAGATGAGACTTCTCTGAAAACATGATGATGTTAAAAATTATAAGCAAAATTTATGATTGCATTTTTCCAATTCTCAGTGAATTTCCTGGTTTGCTGCAAATTCACAGTTCGACTAGGGTATACATGCACAACATGCCTCCTGTCGCCTCATTTTTATGCTCTACAGCAAATGTGACTAACATTTCTATGCCTTTTTGTGGACCATGTCCTTCACTCCTTCTGGGGAGCACCTTCAGCCTTTTCTGTCTTTCATTTAGACTTTTAATTTCTAGAAAGTACATTCTCTTCTGTAAGAGTTCACGTGGAGTTTTTGCCTCCTTACTTCAAATGCCTAGTTTCCAAATGTTGCAGTACACGTAGTTCAGTCATAACAGCTAACAGTTCATTAAAACTAATACAGACAGCCAGAGACATGAAATGATTTCCACCCCAGGACAAAAATGATAAGAGCACAGGGTAGAAATATTACGTAGTCAAGTCTTTCTTATGAATGTGGAGCCTGATTCTTTCTTGCCTCAGATTTCATGCTGTTGTTTACAGCTGTGGATATGAGATGTAAAATGCTATCCAACCAGATTGATGGGGTCCTAAACTTTTGTATAGGCATAGATGATGAAGAAAAGTATGGAAAATGATGAACCAGGCTTGGTCTGTATGAAGTTTCAAGGAACTTGAACTGATAAAACAAACTTGGGTGGAAAACTTTGAGAGCTCAAGAAGCTATATTTACCAACATAAAGTTCTCATTATATTTTTATGGAAGCATGTCCCCCCAACTCAACTTAAAGATACAACAGCACTCAAAAAATACACTGATAATGTACTTGTTTCTAAATGAAAGAAGCTGAATGCTCCTGAAACTCATCGTCATCCATTTAGCATGATCAAAAATTGGTGGGCATTTGTGTGACAAGAGCATTCTACAGGATAGTAGACTTCTTGGGGAAGAGGTCTCCTCTCTTGCTTTCTTTAGCCTGTCCTTCCAGCAGATTCCCTCATACTCTTGATATACAGGGTTATTATTCTCTCAAACCTAGTTGTTTCCCTCAAACCAGCCCACATTCCCCCATGGGTGAGGTATTCCAGCTTTTCTGCATCTCTTCAACTGCTGACATAAAGAAGATGAACAGGGCTTAAGTTTTCTCCTGTGGGAAGACCAAAAGATCAAAGTGAAGTGAGATGTGAGGAAGGGACAAGAGTGGTTTGGCTCACGGTGACTGCTTAAAGAGCCTCGTGGTGCAGCTCTGTGGGCCCCAGACCTTCCAGAGCAGCAGCAGCAGCAGCAGCAGCAAGGAGAGGATGTGACAAATGTAGTGGGCAGCATTCAGATGCTTGTGCAAAACTACCCCCTGGCTATTCATCTTCTCCTCTGCTGTGGGCAAAGTGAGCCACTCCTACATCAAACAGCCTCCACTGCTATTGTAGAATCATAGTCAGAGAGCAGCATAAGTTGGAAAGAACCTCAAAGCATCATCTGGTCCAATGTTTCATGGGAAATATGAGATTATGTAGAACCTTGTCCAATCCCATCTTGAAAACATCCAGCGAAGGGGACTCCACTATGTCTCTGGGGAGTATGTTCCAGTCAATGATTGTTCTCACTGTAAAAAATTTTCTTCTCACATTGATATAAAACCTCTTCCCTCTTATCCCTGGGAGCAATTAAAAACATGTGGATGTGGCACTTGGGGTCATGGTTTAGCAGCTAACATGGTGGTGCTGGGTTAAGGGTTGGACCTAATGATCTTAGAGGCCTTTTTCAACCTACGTGATTCTGTGATTCTATTCCAATGCAACTTATGCTCATTGCACTTGTCTTTCTATGCGGCTGTTTGTGAAGAGAGAGCCTCTGTCTTGGTTGCAGCTGCAGATACGGGAATACTATGATGAGCTGTCCCTTCCCCTGGTCTTCTTTTCTCCAGGGAGAAGAGTCCTGCTCCTTCAAACTTTCCTCACAAGGCAGCTTTTCCAGCCCTTTGATCATCTTCTTGGCCCTCCTTTGGACCCTCTCCAGTCTGTCCACATTTTGTTTGAATTTTTTGGGACCAGAACTGGACACAGCACTCCAGGGGCAGCCTGACAAATGCTGAGTGGGAAGGTCCAGTCTCTGTCTCAGCCAGCTGTGCCCCAGCGGGTGCAGGCCAGGACCTGATTTTCCTCATTGCTGCAGCCCTGCTCTGCTGGCTCAGGGTCACCTTGCTGTGCACCAGGGCCCCCAGGTCCCTCTCAGCACGGCTCCCCAGGCACAAATCCCTGTGCTGGGATCTTTGGTTGTGTCATCCAGGGCAGGAGCTGCCACTTGCCTTTGTTAAACCTGCTGCTGCTATTGCTGGCCCACGCCCACTTTGCAGCCTGTGTAGGTCTCCCTGTAAAATGTATTTATTTCACCACACAATTTGGTGTCATTAGCATTACCTTTACCCAAGCCAAATGGGGTGCAGATACCAAAGACCTGTATACCAAAGGTTTCAGGCATTAAGGAGAGGCTCTACTTACCCATGTGCACAGCTCATTATACTACCTTCTTCTCTATCCTGATTTGCCCACGCTGGCTGTGCTGAGGCTTCCTGGGAGCTGTTCCACACTAGCCCCAGGGGAAGGTGAGATATGGGTCCTGCAATACATGTAAGATTGCTCTACAGACTGTCCTGCTTGCCAGCACTCTTGCATGTGTGTCTGGTAATCTGAGGTGGATCCCACACCTCACTGCAGGGATCTATCTCTACAAACCAAAAAAATGTCTCTTAAAATAGGGAAAAAATACAGACAGATGCATAGGATTTGAGTTTCCTCGAGACAGGGAGATTGTCATCTGGGATCCCATCTAGTAAATCAGCTAGAACTCAAGGTATACCTTGTGATAAGAGTTGAGCTCTAATCCCCAGCAGCACAACTTTAATGCCATTCATAGCCCTGTCAGGGATCTGAAAACCAGACATACCCAACACAAGCTTGTCTCTCTATGAGTTTCCATCCCTCCTTTTGCAATGCAGAAGAATGTCCCTTTCCCTGCTGAGCTGTGATCCCAGCTGGCAACCTCTTATTTCCATTCTCTCTAACAACTTTTCATCTCGCTTAGGTTTTTGAACGGGACACAATTTATCCTATCTCTTTCTGCACACTTTTCAGGCTTTCCATAAGTGTTTTCCTTATCCTGAGCCAAGTACTCCCATTCTGTTTTCCTGCTCTCAGACTGTAATCTGAGGTCTTTATGCAAACATTGGCACTGTCTACAAGCATTACAACCTGGCAAATTTGCTGCCACATGCTGGTAATACCCCTGGATTCTCCATGTGACCTTAAACATTCATCCCGCCTTCAGGCTTTTCTTCTGCTGAAGAACTGAACAAAAGCCTCCAGCAAGACATATGAGTTTTTAAGATCATCTGACCGTAATAAAGACTATGTCAGACAGTAAAGGCAGTGTAAACCTGACAGTCTTCTCCCTCTATCTTCACTAGGCTTAGACGGAATGCAGTCAATGCCCATTGCCAGGGCAGTAGCAACACAAGGAAAATTCTTTTTGTTCATCTTACATGCAAAATATGTCAGATCAGAAGTGTAAAAGGGACTGGTTTTCCTTGTGCAACAAAAAGTTACGCAATTATTTCCAGGCAGATGTAAGTGAAATCTGGATTTAAGGAGCGTGAAACCCAAATATCGAAAGACATCAGATATAATCTCTGTGCCCTTGGAATCCTGGTGTATGTGTGTCTGTGGCACGGAGAGGGGATTAAGGGAAGAGGCATCAGAAAGCAAAATTAATGAAAACTTCAATCCTTGTCAGATTTAAAATGCAAAAATTAAAGGTGGCACAGTTGCATGACTGTTGGGGTGATAGGATAATAACTTGACAGATATATATATATATTATATTGTGTACTAGGACAAGAAACACTACAGATACATGCACCTCCCTTTTGCATTCATGCTCTCAGCACTGCCTGTCAAAACTTCAGTCGGATTTCCTTGCAGAGCTGGGAAGTGCCAGATTTGTGTGGCAGCCTTTGCCACCTTCAGAGGGTAAGCTTGTAGCTCATTCAGCAGAACACACGACTCTGAGCACAAGGGGACCCTAATACTTTTGAATTTGCCAATTCTTTTGTTTCCACTACTGTCTCAGTGTGCTCCAACATTCTTAAAATAAACATAGCAGAATGCAGTGCAAAGAAATGAAACCAATGGTTTCATTTCCCTCATGTAGCACCTTATGGCAGAAACAACTCACATCTGGGGAGCAAGAAAGACCAAAGTGTCACATGCTACCTGAACACAGCTGCCTTTGCCTATGCTGGTTGAGCAGTGGACAGCCCATATATTACATTTCCACTCGTTTCTCCGAATCCACATTAAAAAATAACATGGGAATAAATGTATAACAGTTCCAGATTCAAGCTAGCCACAGCTAGTGGTGACTTTGCAATAAAGACACCTGGGCCATGGATGGTGGGGGAAAGGGAACAGCCTTTGCAAAGGGGGGAGCAGAGGCAGAAGGGTTGATAGCCTGAGCAGCTCTAGCATTTGGCTAAGATTTCTGTGAGGGCACCTCAATTACAGCTAAAAGCCAAAGCAAGACAACAGCAGCATACTGCAAGGACTGCCAAGCCCCAAACATGATTTTTCCCCCTTCTGTGTAAATAGGTCACCTTTAATTAAATGTTACTGCCTGTGGTAAATCTCACACAACCAGCAGCAACAAAGAGAATCCAGGGTCACCAAAGCAAGTTTGGACACATCTAATTCCCATTAATATTTCTGCCTGAAGGAAGGTTATTATCCCTTCAACTTTCTTTTCAACTTTCTTCATGGTGTGGAAGTGATTCCGTCCCCCCAAGGAAAGTCTTTTCTCACACTGTCTCCTCCCTAACATCTGTGTAAAGTCTATATCCATGTTTAAGCAGGATTTAGCCAACAATTATTAGTGCAGCATTTTGCACTAGCAACCACGACACATGAAATCTTTAATAAGAAATTAGAGTCCCTTCACTCTTGAAAAAGACCTTGTAGTATATAAAGAAAGAAAATATTTTAATAATTTTCATTTTAATTTATTTTTTATTTTAAAACTACTTTCTTTTTGCTGGACCAAACAATTTCTTTAGAACATCTTTTCCGTTGATTGTATCCTTGACATCTGTTGAAAAAAAAAGACAGAGATGGATTTAAAACAGTTTTTTTTGGTAGTGAAGCTTCTAAAGCTTGGGCAGAACATTTACTGATGTGCAGCATGTGTGTCCTTGCTGGGAAATCCTGTCTTTAATTACTAACATTTCTGTGCAGCCTCTGGGTCTGAGCTGCCTGCCCAGAGAGTGGGGAGAGTTAGTGACTGCTGGAACCCGACTGTGCCTTTGCAGAAATGCAATGAAAAGTGATTCCAGAGCTGTGGTGCGACTAATCCCACAGTCAAGGAGTGAGCTGGAGTACTTCTGAAATGTGCTCTTTCCTATGCATTGCACTGGAATCTCTCTCTTCAGAAGTACCCTGCAGATATCTATATCTAGGATCTAGTTTAAGATCCTTTTATAGCAGCTGGAGAGTGATAAGCAAATCTAGGGCACAATTCATTTCATTTTGATTTAGGTGTCTAAACCAGGCCAGATGAATCATGCCTCCAAAAAGTATTGCTTTTTCCACTTGAAAATTGACATTTTCATGTATAAAAGGTAGAGACAAGTAATTCCATCCTGATTACAATGCAGATGAGCAAAGTGCAAATTTAATCATCTGAGATTTTTTAATGAAAAAGGAACCACACCTACAGTTGTTGATTAGTCTGGAACAGAAGGGGTGATACTCTCAGTATGAATCTCAAATCATCATAGTTCAGAGGCAGCTGACAAACCACACACAACAAAAGTTGTTTCAAATCATATGAGAAACACGGGGAAATCCCTGGCTTCTTAATGAACTCCAGGACAAAATTAGATGTATTTAAGTATAAGCTATCACAGCAACTATTCCATAACAAAGGACTTCTGGTCCCTCTCTTCACAACTCACTAGGAATGCATTGGATGCATAGGATGTGCCGTACTTATGTTATACAAAATGTGCTTTGGTGAGATTCAGCACAACAGGGAGGCTGGCTGATCACTTCACTCACTGGCCCATGTCCCCTAGTAAGGCAGAGACACTCTTGATATGTCCAAATTGGATACATCTCTTTGCAGCTAGTAACAGACCGGTGGCTGTAATCACAACTCAGTGAGTTTCAAATGAACTTTTTGTAATTATTTCTTCTTGTCATTTTTGTGTCTGCTGGTGGTTCCTTTCCCTTGGAGAAGGATGTTGTCGGAAGGTTACCTTCATAGAATCACCTACCTTTGTGAAGACCTGAACCCTGAGCTCTGCAAGAGTTTGCCTGATGAAGGGGTGTATGAAATGAAGTCCATTAATTATTCTTCCACAGGCGAAGCACAAGGAAAAAGCGTCCTTCAGAGATGCAGATCTGCTGGCAAGTGCATTTCCTCAGTCTGCTCTAGAGGTAGCAAGCACAGCAGAAGGCAGAAGGACAACCTCCCACAGCCTGTCCAGCACCACACGCCCACAGGGCAGCCACCTCCAGCCACGCATGTCTGCGAGGAGCCGACGAAGAAAGTCACCTACCTGGTCCCACCTTCCTGCAAGAGCATTTGCAAGAACTACAACGACTTGCACATAGCTGGGGACTACGTGGTGCCAATTAGCTCAGTCACGACAGATTTTGCTTGTGACAGCGGCCTAGGCCCCTTCCTGGAGTCCTCAGAGATTCCTCCCGCCATGGAGTCCGTGCAGGCCGCCCCCAGCAGCAACGCCGCGCGCAGGCCGGCCCAGGGGAGCTCCTCGTGCTGGCGGCTGGCCAGCCTGGGGCCACACCAGCAGCCCCTCTCCGACTCGGCCCTGAACGCCTACCTGGAGCAGAAGCTGGTGGAACTGTACAGGCAGTACATCATGGACAGCACGGCTAACAGGGCATCCCCCACCCAGATCCTGGCCTCGGAGCTGATCATGACGAACGTGGATCAGATCAGCATGCAGATATCGCGGGAGAGGAACATGGAGACTGTCAAGGCCAAAGACATTGTCATCAGCCGCTTCTTACAGATAGCCAGTGGGAAGATCTCCTCAGAAATGAGCACACCTACTCTGCATATTTCCCCATATAGTCACATTAATGCTTAATGTTTGAATGTTAGAAACTTTTTATGTTCTTCAAAGTCAGTTTTTAGTTTAAGATACTTTCGGCTTAATAAAAATGTATTTACCATCCACCACTTAAATAAAACCTTCCAGTACATATTAAATAAGTAAAACAACCGGTACTCCTGTGCTGTGCAGCTCTTTTGTGGACCAGTAAGTTTTTTTTCTTTTAAGTGTTTTTAATGAACCTCAGACATTAAAAAAGTTTCACAGAAGAACAACTAAGGGCTCATGAAACTCTTCCAGGTGCTTCCAGGTGCTCGGGTGTTTGCTTTCTTCCTCACATACTTGATGTATCCCTTCAAATTTCCTCTCTGGCATCTGCCATCCTGCCTCTGGGTCCATGGTTGTGCAGGCTTACACTGCTGCGAGGACAAGCAAGCACAGTGATGGTAAAGCCACAGCCACAGAAATACAGAATTTAGAATGTCATCCAGTTTACCTCCCTGTCCTTTAGGGCTTTACTTAGGACATCCCTCACAGAAGGTTTTATAATTTGATCTTAAAGATATTAAGGGATAGACACTTTACAGCTCTTTCTATGCTAACCCTAATTATTTAATTGGTGTCTTCCTGTTCCAGAGTTCCCATCCCTTTTTGTGAAGCACAAGCTCTGTTTCCAGAAGCAGAAATTCTTGTTTCCAACCAGACAGCATCCACTGGAGTGTGTGTGTAAACCTGTGTGTTTTGCACTGACTCGAGCCCTCACAATGAGCCCTGGGGACCTGTGATCACAGACAGGCACCACCTTTGCCAGGTGCTTACACACCTGACACTGTGGAGGGGTCACGTGGGGGCAGCAGTAGTAATAAAGGGAGAAGAGGAAGGAGAATTGACCTTTGTTATGAAACTTGCATGTTGAAGGAAAAGGGCTACTCCAAAGTCCATTTGATTAATGTGAACAGTGCCCTGGAATGCAGAAGAATAGCTGAAATGGAGCATTTGACACCTTTGCTGAACACTCCTTTTGTTATGATTGCTGTACCATAGGTCAAGGTCATTTGAACTTGATGTATTTCTGATAGAAGGTCCTATTTTGTAAAATCTCACCAAATATTAAAAAAGAAGAAAAAACACTAATAACCAAAGCTGCCTCATGGCAAGAGGTGGTACCTACTCTGAGTGTTCATAATGTGTAATGTATTGATGATGCTGATCCATCATTGGTCGAAATTCGGAATATCGGTATAACATAAATACTAATTTATACTAAATATTTATAAAATTATTTCATGTTATTGTTTCCACAGTGTTGTTTTGGCCTTTGTGTGCTTCCTCCCCTTTCCCCCCCCCCATTTAATTTATGTATTTTATTTAGGGCAGGTTTTTATGTATATTTCAAAAACAAATGTAAGGTGATAAACATGTCAGTTTATTCTGTTGCTGCTGGTTTTCCAGAGATTACTGGGATAGCTCAGCATATTTTCCTGCATGTGCAGGTATACAAAAAAAAGTTGCCATGAGAACCTGTGATGCTTAAATCCAGAGGCTGTACCTCTGTTGCCATAACAGCCTACCCAAATACTATTATTCAGCAATTCAAGACAGATAACTTCTGGCATGCAATATTTCTAGACTGTGATCAAATGCTATTTACAAATACAAAAAAAAGGGATGTTTTTAGGGGAAAACAACAATCGAGGTAATGCATAGGCACAAAAATACATTCTGCATGCAACATCCATTACCAACAACCTGGAAAATGTCTTCCAGAGGAGAGCAAAAGCTTGGAAATGTAACAGTTTTTATACCCTACAGATACAGATTCAGGCTTTCCAAAACACAAGGCTTTTGTTCATGCCTATTGACATTCACATCACTGAGTTTCAGTTGCAAAAGATGTAGTGGAAAGCAACTTGCAGAGCTGAATGGTAAATCAATACCCTTGCTGAAAGATCTGACTCCTTCATCAGAGGACACAATCGATTCTCGCACTCAGCTCTCCCCACCCCACAGACCTCGTCCTGGGCAAACAAAACAGCATTTTATTGTCTCTTACTCAGAAATCCCAATCATCATTCCCCCCCCAGACGCGTGGGCAGCACCTGGTCACCACGTCCTCTTTCTCAGAACCGAAGCAGGAAAGAGGGAGGGCAGCTGGAGAACAGGGGCCGAGAGCTCTGCCCAAACCTCCCACAGCTGCTGTGTCAGGGGCCTGCAGCCAGAGCCCGTGCTCAGAGAGCAGCAGTGCAGAAGAACAACAAACCTTAAATGTACAAAAGCAGGCTCATGCATATGAAGGGCATGTTTGATATTTATCAGTCAACTACAAACCGTTCCATTCTCAGGCAGCTTTCTTCCAGGCTGAAGAAATCTGCAGTCATGCTGACTTTCAAGGAAAGATCCTATTCTGTATTGTCAGACAGACATTACTAATTTTATTTTATTTTGTAAAATGGTCATAATCATTGCAGAAGCTGATTTATTCTGGAAAGACAGCATCAGCCACTTCTTTCCCACATATGGTTATTTTTTTTTCTCTGCCTAAATATAAATGCCCATTTCACTTTGAGCCCTGTAATGTACTTGTTTCTTACATGAATTACATACAAGCCACATCCTGTTATCTGAAGCAGCTTTTGGATTTCAGGCAGTTTCTACATAAACAACTATTTCTTACTTTCCACTATACTCAGATGAAAGTGCATTTGTATCTCTGTCCTTCTTCCATTTAAACCTAATCTTGCTCTGCAAAGGTGCCTCTCTGGTTGTGCCTGTTTCCTCCTGAAAGCACTTGGATAGCAATTAGGCTGCTATTACCATGACTCAGGTTGTTATCTAAAGCGATTATCTTATTCTCCCTCCTTGTCTCTCTCTCCCCCACACCTCCTCTTCTGCTTCAGGGTCAAGCATTTAAAGGGAGAGATCCCAATTTTTTAGTAGCTCTCTTAAATAAGGAATTTTTAGTCAAGGGCACATAATTTCTTGACATGAGCTTATCAAAGTGCTGATAGGAGCCCTGGTGTCTGAGGAGTGTGTGTTGGAGAGGAGAGTTTGAATTCTGCTCTCACAATACATCCTAACACTATGGCTACTTTAATATGACTAACATAATTTAAGAAGGCAAAGAAAATTGAGATGAACATTTCAGTAACTCTGTGGTTGATATTTTGACCAACTGTCAAGAAGCTGTTCTCAGAAGGATCATTTACAGCCACCTTCAGCATATTCCAGCAGCTTCCTTAGGCCTTTTTTGCAGAACATTTTACTCATTGCTGGCATGATTACAGCAGCTAGGAATTTTATTGTTTACAGATGTTGCGACTGTGTCTCCAAGAGTCTGAACCCATCACTGTGGCAGATGAACATCACCTGTGGACTCCAGGAAGGCTGCATGTGTAGTGTGACAAGAAAAACCCTTGGCAGAGGGAGAAAAGAGAGGGGAAAGGAGTTTGTCAAATATGTTGGAACCTTTGGTTTTAACCCCTTTGCTGGCTCTGATTTCTTGTCTGCACCAAGAAACATTAGAGGGAAGACAAATGGATATAAAGTGCAGACTGGGCTTTGTGCTGAATGTGAAAAAGCATTTCATGCTCTGGTTGCTCGGTTCAGATGAAGGCAAAAAGCCAAGTATCTAAAACTGAAATAAATGAAGTTCTACAGTGCTAACTCCACCTGCCATATTGCTGGTATTTCACCTTGGGGAAGATGGGACCTCCCAGCACGCCAAGGTTCATCTAATTCCCCTTCTACTGTCCTTTCAAAGATTGAAGCAGCGGGGATTTATTTAGGACTATCCCTTCCCTGAGCTTCCTCCTACCACAGGTTTCTCTCTCGAGGAAGGACCTGCTGGGACGTAACCAGCTGCCAGTGTAAATGGCTTGGGCAGGAGGGGCTAAAAGGGACTGCAGGTTTTGTTACCTTGATTATCAGAATTGCTGTAGCATATCTTGCTGGTATGGACAGTATGGGCTGGGAGGCATCCCTTGTTCTCCCAGATTCAGGAGGGATAATTAACAATTTAGGGAGATCAATCACCACTTTGCAGTGACATCTCACTGCAGATTTTAAACCAATATTGACATATGAAAGGACCCTAACTTGCCACACACCTCATTAAATGCAACCTGTGTGTCTATGACAGCTGCTGTGTGTGTCTCCTTGGCACTCTGTTCACAGTCTGACAGACTCATACAACAGCTATGGACAGTGCTCAGAAGGGACATGATTTTCTCCATCTTCATTAATTACACAGAATGTGAGCACAACAGCAGCTTAAATCAATGTATTGGCATCCAAATTGACAGGGCTGGTCCCTAGCTGGTGGAGCCATGTCAGCTAACATGGACTGAGACTGAGACTGTTCCCCAATCTGTGTTGTGCTGGTAAAATCATCACTGTCTTTGAAGAGCATTTGCAGTTTAGAAATATGTAGCAGAATATGACTGACAAGTAAAGGAACAGAAGTTTAGGTCAAGCCAGGATTATTCTGTGCACTGCAGCGTTACTTCTGCTTCTGCTGTACTGGGAAGAGCTGGCTTACTGTCTCTCAGGCATTTCTGCTGACAGGATTAGGATGGCATTTTGGAACATTAGGCAGGCTCTGAAGGGCTGAAGGGAGCAATGTTCCCGAGGCTCATTCTCAGACCTTCTTATATCTCTTCCAGGGCAAGTGTTGAATGAACTACCTTGCTTGAAGTGGAAATCCCCTCTACGAGTATTAAAAGTGCTTCATTTTGTTAACATCTGGTTATTACTGAACTCTGTGCTGATGTCCTTCACCACGTGACACTTCTGCTTTAGCTTTCCAAAAAGCTGATCACTGAGACCTCCTGCATTTCTGCCATGTCAAAACCTCCAGGACTGCCCCAGCATTTCCCTCCATCCTCCCACCATGCAACCCTACATTTGGTGATTTTGCAAGCTACACTCCTGTGCTCTCTAACACCCCTTGCCCCTATAATCCCCCCTCACAAGATGATCCTGGCTCCCCTAACAACCAGAACAACCAGTATAGTATGATGGCAGAGTCAGATACTGAACATCTGCAGGGACAACTGGCAAAGGGAGATGGGGAGAGCTGGTGATAGCCTGAGTTCCTGTGGGAGAAGCCCTTGCAGAGCTGAGTTTGTGAAACACACTGGGAGATGGTGGGGAGCTAAGGAAAGAGGTTTCACAATTTTTCCCAGTGAAGACAAGCCTGAGGGATGGCAGCATTTCCAGCCACTCCCTGGATGGAAGGAGTGTCTCTGTACTTAAAAGACAGCAATCTCCCCAGCTCCACCCGTGGCATTTTTCAAGCATAAGGAGTTGTAGAATCCCACATGGGGCTTCGTTCCTTCCCTCTGCAGCCACATCTGGGCAGGAGACACAAGGGGCCTCTGGCCACAGCAGTGCCCATCAGCTGTGCTGGACAGAAGTGTTCCAGCCTCCACTCCTGCTCCTGGGGGTGACACTGGGGGCTGCAGGAGCTGCTGATGCTGCTGGAGGAGCAGTGCCCACCCAGACACAGCCTTCCTCCAGACCCCCACACTGGCTTACTCAGCTCTGACCACCAGGTATTTTCCTCCTTTACTGAACTTTGCTTGTTAAACACCAAGTGGGATAGGAGCCCTTTCTTAAGAACAAGCAATGGGAACGGGAAAGACAGGAATTAGAGAGTCAGGCCATGCAGTGGCTTTTATTACAAATTAATTTTTCTGTAACCAGAGCTAGACTATAAGAATAAAATCTCAGTTGGCAGAGCTGACTTTGGTATTTTCATTGATGCAGTTGTCCAATGTTCATCTTTACACACAAGCTTGCTTGCCTGAAAATGGATCCTCTTTGGAGAGTAGGGATGGAACAGGATAAAAAACCAACCAGTAATAATTTGGTCAGTACCATTTCAACACAGGTAACACATTCCAATGCATTTCTACATAGAAACCATATAAGAAAGAAAGAAAGAAAGAAAGAAAGAAAGAAAGAAAGAAAGAAAGAAAGAAAGAAAGAAAGAAAGAAAGAAAGAAAGAAAGAAAGAAAGAAAGAAAGAAAGAAAGAAAGAAAGAAAGAAAGAAAGAAAGAAAGAAAGAAAGAAAGAAAGAAAGAAAGAAAGAAAGAAAGAAAGAAAGAAAGAAAGAAAGAAAGAAAGAAAGAAAGAAAGAAAGAAAGAAAGAAAGAAAGAAAGAAAGAAAGAAAGAAAGAAAGAAAGAAAGAAAGAAAGAAAGAAAGAAAGAAAGAAAGAAAGAAAGAAAGAAAGAAAGAAAGAAAGAAAGAAAGAAAGAAAGAAAGAAAGAAAGAAAGAAAGAAAGAAAGAAAGAAAGAAAGAAAGAAAGAAAGAAAGAAAGAAAGAAAGAAAGAAAGAAAGAAAGAAAGAAAGAAAGAAAGAAAGAAAGAAAGAAAGAAAGAAAGAAAGAAAGAAAGAAAGAAAGAAAGAAAGAAAGAAAGAAAGAAAGAAAGAAAGAAAGAAAGAGCTTAACAAAGGTAGGCTCATCAATTTTAAGAAAGAGGTTAGGTTTTCAGTTCCAGCACTTTTAAACCAAGTAATCTCAAGGTTTAGTTGACCTATTTAGCAAAAGCTGGCTGCAGTGTCACTTCAGAAGCCCAGTGCTTGACTAAAGTACATTCAAGGCCATGAAAGCATGCAACTCATATTGCTATTAGGACATTCAATTTTATATAAAGCTTCACAGTTCATTATACATATATGTGTGACTGGGATTGGGAGCAATGGTAGAAAGAAATTTGTTAGTAGAAAAAAACCTAGTTAATTATTTTTAATTCATAGAACTAATTTTTCCTTCAAACTATGTTCTTCAAACTCACAGCATCAAATTTACAGTTGTATCTCCAATGAGGCTACCAGCTCTTTGTATACAATTTGCTTTATCATCATCTCTTAGCAACTTGTACCTCTGAGTGCTTAATTTAATTTCCTTTCCTCTGGTTTTGCTATTTTCTTCCTCTGTTACTTTACTCTTTACTTGGATTTATTTGGATGCATCCCATTTATTATTTGGATGCATCCCTTTGGTCCAGGCAACTCATGATGTGCTCTCCTTTGACATAAGGATGTCACAGCCACATTACACAGCTGAACCAATGGTGATAGACAGAGCAGCTCTAAGGTAGATTTTTTTTCCCCTTCATCCTACTTTTAGTTCAGGCCTTGACCAGTGAAACTGAAATAAGAAGCTAGAGGTTTAGTCATTGGAAAAACTATTAAAATGAATCGATTAGAACAACATAAGCTTCTTAAAACAAAGCTTATTTCTGTTAGCCTATGACCTATTGCAAATAAAAAAAAAAAATCCAGACTGAACACAGAATCCAGAGCACTCCTGTGGAAAACAGAAGGTCTATTAATAAGTGTACTTTTGAAGACTGGAGCAAAGCAGAATGGTGCCTGATAGAATCACATTCATTAAATCAATTTGAAATTATTAAAATGATAGATTCATCCCTTTGTAAAATAGTACATTACCTTTCAGTCAGGAACATGATAATTTACTAATTATTTCATCACATTTCTAAGGTACTAGTGTAAAAATCAATTAATCTGATATCAGCTGTCATTACATACATTACAAAAGTTATTGAACCACTGATGTATAGAAATAGGCAATTGAAGATCAAAGGCAGTTGTAAGAAGACAAACCAGTTTGAGATTGCATTCTGTTTGCATGCCAATTGCCATGTACCGTGAAATGAAGTTCACCAGTGACCTGTTTCCTTATTCTGCTCACATGAAAAACAGCATATGGAAAAATCCATGAATCGTGCTCTTTTATATAATGAAGTCACACAGCCTCTGATCCTTGACTGTTAGATGTGATTGACATATTTTAAAAAACAGTGAAGCAAAAGAAGAGGAAAAAAACTGTATGATCTTTCAAATACAAATTTAGAAATAATATTTAAAAGCCAAGATTTGTTATCGACAAGTTGTAACATCTTGGCTCCAATTAAATAGCACTTTTCTTTGCAAGTCATGACCTCAGTGGACCAAGTTATGAAACAAAGTATTACTCAGTTTAAGTAAGGTACCAGCTGCAAACCTTTAATACAAACAAAGAAAATTTATCCAAACTATATGAACAGTAACTTCAGTGATGTGACTAAAACTGGGAGAGAATCTTTCTGTTTGATGTGCCAAGTAAGACTGACATTTTCATGAGACATTCAAATCTCATAATCTTGGTGGTAGTGTGTTTCTGTGCACCATTTGTTACTGCTACTATTTATTTATTTATTCATTCATTCGTTTATTTATCTTCTTTTGATAGATGGAATAGGGTAAGGCTGTGAGGAGATGGAACACTCCATTTTTATTCATGTTTGATGATATGAAGGCAGGATAGCAGTGTAGGAATTAAGAGAGAATAATGACTTGCTCAAAACAAGGAAATAGTAAAACAATATTTGTAGAAGCGTGGGGAAGGCAGGACTGAATTAGTCAAGGATGTTGTAGTGCTTGAGAATGCAGAAGCTGAGAGCTTGGACAAGAGCCATCTGTGTCTTGATGGACACCATTTGTAACTGGCATCAGGAATAAACTTAAGGTAAAAGGACAACTGAAAATGTAGGTATTGTGAAACCAAATAGAATTAAAGGGCTTTTAAAATTGTTGCTTAGACAGAATAGAATAAACCATCTTTGTACTGTGAAGGTACAAATAAAAAAGAATTCAGGAGAAGTACAAAAGAAATTATACTGACGACATGAAGCCATGGAGACAGAGGAGATTAAATTTAAAAAGGAGGGTGAAATTGTACAAGAAAAATGAGTGCATGAAATGGTAAAGTGTCATGGAATCAAAAGGTTAAAATGTAATTTTAATTTGGCATGCTCAACAGTTCTTTTATCAAGAAAAATAATGAAGGGGGAAACAGGAAAAATTGTGACATTGGGTAAAAATGTGAAAGAATCTAGAGCTGTGGTCAACAGTTGCAAAAGTAGAGTCTTTTGTCTAGGAAGACTTAGAAGTCATGGCCAAAACAGGGAAAATCAACAATTATGCCCATAGAAGAAAGGAAAGAGGACAGAAACGAGATAGCTTAAGATGAGAAAATGTAATTGAACTGGAAGAAAGGGGTGGCCATATAAAAGTTTGTGATATTGTTGGCTAGGGACAAGAGGGAAAGAAACACAGAAAATAACAAGATTGGTAAAACACAAACAGAAAGAGATCAGAAGAGTCCAGGGTTTGGTGAAAACAGCCCTGGAGAGCTGACTGGGGCTGCCCAGTGTGGGGTGGATTGTACAGCAGAAGGGCTGTGTCAACACCCACCACAGGACCGGGAGGCAGAGACCAGAGACAAAAACCGTAAAAGTAGAATGAAATAGGGGAAAAACATTCACGAGTTCGGATCACAGGAATTAGGAAGCATGAGGAGAGAAGACCTTAAAAAATTGCATTTAGATGAGAAGAAAGAGAGCAAAGGGAGAGAATGGAAGTGTTGAATAGGAGAGAAACCTGAGAGCAGGAAGTCCTTTGATCCAGAATGCAGTGTCAATTTGCAAGGAAAGGCAGCTACAGTTTTAAAGATACAATTCCTTAAGAAAACTAAGAGCTGAAGGAAATGTCTAGAGGCTTCAGATGCATCCTAACTTTTATAGATGGAGTGGTTACTCCAGAGATGGTAAGAGAACAAAGGGAAATAGAAATGAAGAAATGATATTGTTCTGATGTGACTTGCCATTCTGTATACACAGATTCCACTTTTTGGCTAAAATGCAGATTGCTACCTTTCAGCATTTCCTCTAGAGACTTTCCAACAGTGAATTCCAAATATCAGAGAGTCTTACAGCAAGTAAAGATGTCATGATGGTGTATCAAGAGTCTACTGAGCTATCTAGGACAAGAAGAGATACTTTCAATTTTATATTAGTGTTCCAATTTCATTTTACAGAGAGAATTAATAATAATAAGAAAGGAATGAAGTTGAGAAGCATACCAGTATTATGTAGAGAAAACCTTATATTCTGGGATAGGTATTTTTTGTAATGTTTAAATGGACTTTTGGATGAGAGCAATGGTTTGAGTATGGCACACTTGTGCCTAGCCCTGAGAGCGGGCTCCCAGCTCGCCCTTGGGCAGGGAAAGATGGCAGCTTTCCCACTGGCTTCCTCTTCCTCCTGAAGATGAAGATGGAGAAGAGAAATAGCCAGTCATTTCTTATTTCTTACTCACACTTAAAGGAGAACAGTCACACTATGGGAAAGCTTTTCCTAGGCAGAATGCCCAGGAGACTTTTTTTAACCACTTGGAATTATTTAACTTTCTTTTAAATGTAATGGGCAAGCTTTTCCTAGACAGAATGCCCTGGAGACTGTTTTTACCATGTGGAATAATTTAACTTTCTTCTACGTATACTACATACCATGCCTGACTTCTCTGCTTCTCAGTTACCTCCCTCTGGCCTGGGTGACCTGATGTGTCCCACATGAGCACAGCTGTAGCATTGTTTGCATCTGCTGTAGTGGCAGCCAGAAAAACAAATGCATTTGAACAATCAGGCCTCTAGGTTTCAGCTGACTGGGGGAGTGGGACGTGGAGAAGCAAACAAACAAATGAACATGCTTCAGAGCAGCTTGTCCTGATTAAAGGCATGCTACCAGAGACCCTGGTGATCAATTTTGTGGAACCCAATCCAGCATGCACATGGTCCATACAGCCTACCAAGACTGCTGCTTTGTGCCTTTGAAGGGACAGATTTATTCAAAGCATAGATTTTGTATTTGTCTCCATTTCTACATTAGTGGCAGCTGTAGCAATGCAGTCTGGAGGCAGTGATATGGAAGGCACTGTGTCCAGATCCATTTGCAAAAGGAAGACATGAATTTGTCTTTAAGGCAGAGAAAACTGTAGACTCTTCTTCTTTCATTGTGCAGACTGAGGGATGATCTAACTGAATTTTGAGATTTCACAGCACTTGATAAATGAAGATTGGTATCTTTGACTGAAAGAAGGGTCATAAATTTGGTGTTCCTTGGGTGGCATGTCTTGTAAGGGTAACAGATATTCTGTCGTGTAATTCTGAATGTCAGTGAAACCAGAAGCCATGTTTGCTGCCTACCTTGACAAATACCTTATTGAAACAGAAGAAAGAAAACAAGATATTTCATTGGCTTTCACCTGTGAGCTCTAAGAGAAAAGGATAGGTATGCAGCACTATAGGCAGAGAGCACACAGAAATTACTGTTCTTACTTTTTTCTATGGATCTGAATTTGTAGCTGTATGCATTTTTACATAAGCTGTATATTATGAACAATATTTTGAAGCCATATTTAGTACTTTTCCTTTTCCATGTCTTGACTCGGGCTTAATTTTGAAGTCTTCCTGATGCACATCATTAGAACTAATTTGAATCAGGTTTTTTTTTTATCCTTTTTCAGTTTGTCTGTAAATTAGCAGAAGAAAGGCCTAATATATCTTGCATGACATATTTTGATGAATGTAAAATGTCATCTGGAAAGCTTCTTACTTCTTCAAAGTGGAATTAACTGTTCAAAAATACTCTCCAGAAATGGAAAACCTATTAGAGTGCCTATAGAAAGAAGTAGGAACTTGAACTGATCCATAGCACCTTGGGAAATAAAGACTTTGGATCACTGAACTGTCATCTCTTAATTGTATACTCCTGTTCCAGAACTCTCTGTGAAAAAAAGAATAGATAATTCCTCATTAAAAAGAATTATTTCAGACATATTAATTTTTTTTCCATACACATAAAATAAAAGATGGTATGGGAATGGAAAGGGGCTTTAACAGCCTTCCATTCTGCTAAGCAATTCTTCAGAAGTGTATTGCATTATGGAAAAGGACATAATTTAATTTGTCTGACCTCCATATTTTTTTCTGTCTTTCATTAAATTTCATTGTGAATGCAGTTTTGTTCTATAGGAAATGAGAAGGAACTGCAATCTAAAGAAAAAATCATTAGAAGGTGAAGATTGTGGGTAGACAATAACCACCAAATACTTTTTGTGTCTAGCCACAGGAATTAAAACAGGCTCAAACTCTCAAAATGAAGTAAAAGTGGGTGATATTTAAGTCATGCCAAGGAAAGACAGCTGGGAAAAAAAACCTCAAAAAGTTGCTATCAGAACCCCTTCACATGCAGATTAAGTAAAAAAATCTCTTCTTGAACTTTTCAGTCTTACACATTGAATTTATCTTTCACTCTTAGGAGGGAAAACACAGGCTCTGCCATTATTTACAACAACATTTACAATTTACAATTTATCTGGACTAATTGTGAAGCTGATATGCAAACAATGCTTGCAAACATGAGAAGTATATCATTTACAATGTTTTATTCACAGGGGAGTGTGTACAACAAAGAGTGGGAATTCTTTTGCATGGCTTTTGATTCACACCCAGGTGAATTTGGAAACGAATATTGTAAGTTAAATGAGAGACAGGATCTGAATTTTATATCTACTTCAAGTATACAAGCAAGGCATAAAGTAACCTCTGAAGATTAAACCTGTATATTGAATTATTTGAGTAAAGAGTTTTTAGAGAAGAGCAGACACATTTTGTGTGACAGTATTCAGTATCTGAACAATAAAAAGTATTCAATAATCCCCTTAAATAATTAGCTGGACAATTCCTGTTTCTGTTTGTGCTTGCAGAAGATGCAGTGAGAATAACGTTATTTTCTTGCATTTATTCGATTGAAATGATATCTTAATGACTTCCTACTGGGATTTTATTCCATTGTGAATGGACACTGATCAGCTCAGTGTGAATTGTCAGCTGAAATTCAAGCTGTGCCCGCTGATTGACCACATCAATGGAGCCAGGGAGCATTGATTTCTTGTCCTAGTTGGAGGCTTTCCATAAGTTACCAGGACATCAAATCACTCAGAAAGATGCTGGATTGGATTAGGCAATTTTAGAAGATCTGAAACCTCCCCTGGCCACACAAGCCCTTTGTGCAGCATCTTTCCTAGAAAAAAACCCCAAAACCACCAACAAATTAGAGTCAAAATGTATAGGTTGGATGCAGAGTTGAGGTTAAATTTCCCCCGATCCTTCCATACAAAGTAAAGGAATTCCCCTAGAAGTGTCTGGGCTGTTCCAGGAGCAGATGCTTCCCCCTGGGGCTCTCAAGCTTCAACTGCACCTTAAACTAAACGAGCCTATTCATCATTTTCAGCGATGCAGGCATGCAGGGCTGGGATGGATGGAAAGTGATTAAATTACCCGGTCTCTGGGGGTTACAAAATGTCTTGAGCACTGATCTCTTCTCTCTGGTGACCAGTTTCATGATTTCATTTGTTCAGCCTCTTCGGTTTCCTTTTCATTGCATTTGGTATGACTGCAGAGCAAATCTTCACCTGCTATACACCTACTCCACCTGTGAGTAAAAAAACAATTCCTAAATTTGCATTAAAAAAGCTAGCCTTGAGTCAAGTATTAATCCAGTATGCACACTGTTGCAATGGTAGGTGTATCATTGTACACAAGACAAAGTGACCGAGTTCTGACTGAGCTAAATCTTAATAACAATCGCAAAAGCAAACTGTAAAAAATTATCTTTTCCTTTTTATGAATGACTGAAGAACTAGTGAGCATTTAGTCTGTGAAAGACTGAAATTGAGCAAAGCAAAATGAGAAATATTTTCATCAGAGTATTTAAAACTGTTTGGTTTTTTTCAGTTTTGGGGGATTTTTATACTTGATCTTTTCACTTTTGAGCTTGGTGAACACATTGGACAAAAGGTATTAAGAAGAAGCAGATGTTTTTTTCTGCATCTCAGAAATGGAAAAAATATATTTAAAGGATTTTAGCATTAATACATGCAACAGCCACAACTGAAACAAATGACTAATTCTGAGGAACTATGTAAATAATCATCCTCACATTAACAGTCTGATTTAATATTGTGATTATATTTAGGGTAGTGAAATTAGATCTCGATGCATAGCTAAAATGTATGAGTGCATGATTCAAGCAATTTGGTTTTAAATTCTTTTAATAAGGTTTAAACCATAAGACATTTAGGAACATGTTGGCTAAATTGACCTGTGCAGAGGCAATGTTAGTCCAAAGCTCCTGTAATTGAAACACATCGCATAATAGGGTTTTAAAGAGGGAATATTTTTTGGCTTAGACATGCCCTGATTGTAAGATCCTACTCAGAGCGATTTCCTTCTGAAGCTTTAATCTCAGATCATAGTTTTAAAACAAGTCTCTTGTCCTCCCCAAAAACTGCATGAATTTAACATCCCTTTTTCTTACGCACAAGATCATAAAGTAGAGTAGTGGGCATGCTGCTATGATTTATTTATCAACTAAGGTGCAAGTTTGACTAAGGCTAAAAAACAAGTCTGAAAATGAACAGTGGATGGTTGAAATGAACATAGAGCTAGAGCCATGGGAACCCATTTTAGCCTCTGGTGTGATCATTCAAGAATTGCAGCTAGATAATTGAAAAAAGCAACTTTTTTTTGTAGGAAAAAAATTATGAAAGAGTTTGAAACTTGATGTGATCATACTCAGAATTTTGTTATCTCTCTGAGTCTGCTGAGAGTCTGAAACAACTGCTCTGAGCAAAGAAGCCAAGTATAAGCCATTTTCAAAAGTTTTTGATGTGAAGAACAGAAAAGGAGAGGAAGAAAACATCCAGCAAAATTCTGCTGCTGTTTCAAACCTGGGGAAACCAGCCCTGCTTCAGCAATACAGATGCTCTGTGGGGGTTCAGATGGCACCTCCCTCAGCTGCCCTAGTGCACATTTGAATGTCTTCATCCTTGTACCCACTTTCATTTCCTACTGGTTTTGCCCCAGCAAGGGCTGAGTGAGTCACTGCATTTCGTATTTCACCAGCAGCAGCTGAGCAGCACAAGCTCAGTGGCTGGGCTGCAGTGGGAGGCAAGGTGTGAACAGGAGTGACTGGCTGAATGCAAGGGTGGGGAAATGGAGGCCAAAAAAAAAGTGCTCATTACGTTTTGGACAATATCCCTGCTGCACTTCAAGATGGGAAATCTGAGCCTGTGCCATCTGGTTACCTGCCAAATACTAGCTCAACCCTGGCTAATTTTCTGTAGCTTTTCCTGTGGCTGTTTTTTGAGGAATTCTGAGCTCTAGCTGCTCTTAATTCTAGTTCAACTATTAGTGCCAGGCAGCCCATGGTGAGGAAAGATTTCATTATTTTTTTGTCTAGATTCCATATGTGGCTGGAGCTGTAGCAAATGTAGCAAATTTTAAGGGGCTGGTGAAAGGGTGCCTCATCATCCTGACATGCAGTTCACATGTTGCTTATGTTAAAAGGCCATTACTTCTCAAAAGGGTTTTACTAGGCAGACAGATTTTGGAGGCTTTCTGAGGGCATGACACACAGTCTTACTGATGCCTGAAGCTTTCAGCCTCCAGGTATCCCCCAAATCAGTCCTCCCTGAACCCCTGGTTTATGTGGGGGAGAAATGCTGCCCTGAGGATTGAAGTGGCTGCAAATCAGAGGATTGGTAACCCAAGGAAGCAAAAGATCAGAAGAAACAGAGGCATTTGGGTACTTTTCAGAAATAGGAAATAAAAATGTATTTAAGGGATTTTAGATGATCCAGGATTTCCTTATCTACTTTTGTTTTTAAGGTGGTAAAACATTAAAAATGCCACAGGTGTAGTTCACGACAGGGCCAAAGGAGGCCAAATCAATCTCCCGACTCACCATAAGCATGGCTAATTACCATTTGTGAGCTGTGAAAGTGACAGTCTTTATTAATCCCTTGAACTTGACATACAGAAGGTGAGAAAAAAGGAAGAAAGAAAGACTCATTTATTGGTTTTTTTTCTGATGTAAAAATTAACGTTCACGAACTCACTTTAATGACTCAGTGAGACAGCAAGCAAGTAAAAGCATCTCATTTGCTCTGCACTCCAGGACACAGATGTTCTGTCTCCATCACACTGTAACAAGGAGTAAGAAAGCACGTCCCTTGTTTTGGAGTTGTCTGGGTACTGTGCATAAGCATAATAACTATCATTTTCTCTCATTTTCCAGCATGTTCATATTCTCTTAAAACAGGCAGTTGAGCTCCCTCATCTCTACTGAAAGTGCAACCCCAGAAACAGTCCCTGAAGTCGGTGACCGATGTAAACTGAGTGAGCACAGAGCATAAGAAAGAGGAGGCTACATGGTGGCAGTAAAACATCTATACAGGGATCACAGAAAACTCTCTCACCTGTGAGCCTTGTGTCACTGCAGGATGCAAGAAATATTCCAGAATCCTGGTCAGCTGGGGTTCACAGGGGACGAGAGGCATAAATAAATGGAGGATTGAGAAGGTGAAGAGGATTGGCTGTCATGAACTTGCCTTTGGCTCTTCTGCAGCTGCAGGAGAGCTGACAAAGCGCAGGTGTAACTGAGGGCTGGTTTAGTCTCTGTCTGCAGAACAAGTTTACAGGGACTGAAAATGGGAGGTGTAAATTGTCACCTCTTTGCTCCGCTGACCACCAGTACCACTCCCATGAGACAAGAAATCTCCCAGCAGCACCTCACCTACCAGCCCCACATTGGTCACAGAATCACAGAATCACAGGATTGGAAGAGACCTCCAGGGTCACCAAGTCCAACCCAACCCTAAGCTAACCTAACACATGGCACCCATTGCCACATCCAGTCTTTCCTCAAACACATCCAGAGATGGTGAATCCACCACCTCTCCAGGTAAACCATTCCAATACTTTATTACCCTTTCTGTAAAAAAAGAAACCTCTGATGATGAGGTGCAGGATGCCCTGTGTCAGGCTGTGACATTTGAAGGATGGCAGATGCAGCTGAGCACATGCCAAGGCCTGCACTGCAGTCCTGACACAGCACGAGGGTGGGATTTTTGTTTAATGAGCAAGAGAGAAGCTCTGTGATTTTTCGTGTGTGCACTGCCTACAACAGCAATCACTTAATACACCATTAGACCCTGCAATTATTGCTGAGTACAGGCTCCTTTACAAGAGAAGAAGTGATTTCCACATTTTATGTATGTGCACTATTAGTCATATGGCATTGCTGACATATTTGACTTATTTGTTGTCTAATGTTTGAGGTGAATACTATTTAAGATTTATTTTGTAGTTTCCACTATGCCAATGTAAAACATATAGTTTGTTGCCATCAGGTTGGAAAAAAGACTACCTCTTGATGCAAAAAGGGTGTCAAGATTTGAGACTCTCCAGTGACAAATGAGAGAGGCACCAAATATACCTTGTTCTCGTATATCACTTCTTTGATGATGATGTGCTTTTTATATAACATTGTGGGTTTCATTCCTGTCCCCAGAATACCCTTGGAGCTGAGTAGTGCTGTCCCAGCAGTGTTATTATGCTGACAAAAAGATTTTAATTTTTAGACAGTTATAAAATATATGAATGCAGGCATAATGTTTTAGTTGCATAATGTAATACCAGGAATAGCTCACCAGTCATCTTAATCAGGTCATAATTCACTCAAAATCTCTATAATTTGCAGTACACCTTGTCTAAATGGAGGTCAGAGAAGGTACTGGTAAGGTCAGTAATCAGTTCTGGTACTGAAAGGTGGTACTTGGTAGATATGAAAATAATTGTGCACTGCCTGAAATGTTTTACTTGCGAGGCTGCAACAATCTTGGAGTCTTTTTCAGTTTGTAGGAATTCACATCCACTTTCAGTCATTAATGCTTTCTGATTTGAACAGGTCCACAAATTAAAGCTACCTTCAAATCATTAACTCTCCAGTCTTAATAGGGTTGATATAAAATCACCATTATCAAACCTTCTACAATCTGATAAGAACTCTAAAATGACATTGCACCACATCTGCTCCATTCAGTTACGCCCATTTAAAATAATTAAAACAGAAAATCCTCATTGCTGAGAAAACTCTGGACAGCTGGAGTCTTCCCTTTAACCTACAGGAAACTAACAGGCATCATATCTTTCTTGTTAGCAATTCTGCACAACATTCCTCCTGCCAGCCAGTGCAATTTAAATCACCGGGTTGCCTGAAGTAAGGTCAGGGACAAAAAGATGAACAATTACTCTGAGTGTTTTTTTAACAACATGAATATATTAGATAAGTGAAAAAAAATTATTTCTCATTGCAAGAATAGTTGAAGAAGTATCTTGGAAATTTGCTATATTTCTGAATAACAAGCGTCTAAATTATTCCCGTCATTAGAAAGATGCATTCAAACGTTGTAAACATCAAGAACAATTTTAGATTAAAGATCTAAGCAAAAACTTGTAGGTGGAAACTTAGCTCATCAATAATTCAAAGTAGTTCTGGGAAATGTAATCTATTTCTTGGCAATGCTTTATCTACACGTGTGGCTGTGTGGGTTTGATTGCTCTTCTGTGCCACAAGGTGTCATTGTTTCACCATTATCAGCCTTTAAAATCCACACCATGGGAAAATTGCAAAAAAATCCCTTCGTCTGGTGTTTTAAGAACTTGGAAACAGACATAGATAATTATCTAGGTTTAAGTTGCTTGAGAAATGTAGAAAATAGCAACCCATCAAAGACTAAATCAGAAAGCTCTCTTTGACACCTACTAGCGTCCCAGCAGGCCTTCAAGGTCTTCAGCCTTGCTGGTTTTCCCTGCCTAGTGCCGAGGCATTTTGTGTGGCCATTTGATCCCTCACCTCGACGGGAGGTAAGGAATTTCGGTTCTATTTTGAAGGCTCTGGGGAGGACAGATGCCATTTGGGCAACCCCGCGGTGCTGTGCCCCTCAGGGAAGGCCGGGTTTTGTAATTGAACACTGACAGTCCCTGCCCTGGGACGGCTGCCTCACTGCTCGTGTTGGAATGGTTTGGGTTGGAATGTTTGGAATGGTTTGGGTTGGAAGGGACCTTTAAAGGTTCACCTAACCCAACCCCTGTCATGGGCAGGGACACTTTGCACCAGGCCAGGCTGCTCAGAGCCCACCCAGAGGGGCCTCGAATGTTTCCAGGGATGGAGCTTCATTACCTTCCAGGGCAACCTGTTCCAGTGCCTCTTTACCCTCACTGTAAAACATTTCCTCCTAACATCTAATCTAAACCTCTTTCCAGTTAAAGCCACCCCCTTGTCCTGTCACTGCAGTCCTTGTAAAAAGCCCTTCTCTGTCTTTCTTGCAGCCCCTCTAAGGTACTGAAAGGGGCTCTGAGGTCTCTCAGGAGCCTTGTCTCCTCCAGGCCCAGCTCTCCCAGCCTGTGCAGCTGAGATCAGCAAAGTGCTGGTATTAGCAAAGTGCTGGTATTAGCAAAGCAGAGCTCCGTGTGACACTGAGCCTGTTACACAGACATCAGGTAGGACTCTGCAAAAGAGAAATTCCACTATTAAACACAGACAGGAAGAGAATGGACAAGGGCATTAGCACTAGTAAAGCCCAGGAATATTTATGCATTCAGGAGGTTTTCCAGGTAGATGCCCATTTGCCAAAACATGGCTAAATTTCTCAGGGAAAGCCTGGGGGAAAGCAGATATCCATCACTTTTACAGGGCTTGCCTGGCACAGTGCTGGGAGTTGGCTGCTCAGGCAGGATTTCTCTGTGCTGAAGGGGAGCCACGTACAGAGCTCCACCAGGCTGTTTGCTCTGTGCCCAGGGCAGCCACAAACACTGCCTCCAAAGAGGGCATGGTGCAAAAACCTTGAGAAAAGCTAGGTGGTGAGAGGGAGGGAAAAGGAGGGAGTAAAAGGAGCTGGCTCACAAATACAGCAGGAGAGACCCAACATCCATTTGCAGGACTGAAAGGAGTGCTGGAAAGAGAACGTAACAAGAGAGTTGTAAAGCAATGTTGTGCAGTGAATGAGGAGCTATTGCTTGGAATTTTTTGCCCAGGTACTTACAACCTTGTGGAGGACATTTGAGGTTCTCACCACAGGATGGTTTAATAGGAAATTAATGTTGATGTGTCAGTAGGAACCTGTTGGTGTATTACACAGGCATTCAGTGTTGAGACAAAAACTGTGAGTTAAGAAGTCTACATACAAGCCATCCTATATGTATCCATAAATTATAAAGCTAATAACATATTGCTAAAATAAAATAAAATAAAATATACCCAGACATCCTAGGCATTAAGTCATATCGCTCTCAGCTGAAAATGAATGTTTAAAGTAGTGAGTAGATCTTTCCTTTTGTAATTGGTCTTGAAAATCTCAGTGGACCTTCCAAGACTTCAAAACCTTTGGAAATGTTTCTTCATCCTGGGATGAAGATTACTAACAGAATGGCATGTGAAAAGTTTGCTGGAAATTGCTGTCTAAATCATTACCTTTTCTGTGCACAAAGAGTGACACTCTGAAGAGTGTTGAAGTGTGGAGAAGAGGGGATTTATCCATAGGAGTTTGCTGGATTTCAGAAAGGCATTAAGCTGTGTAATTGCCTCAGTCAGTTTGCTGTAGGGAGAGGAAATTATGGCTCTGTTGCATCAACTTTTCTTCTGAATTTTATCACTGGTTAGTTAGAGATACATTTTTGAGCAGCCAGAGAGGTGTCATTCAGTACTGATATTTAAAAAGTCAGTAAAACCACAGAGATGATTCTCACTGGGCCTTCTGCTTTTCTTTTCTCACCAATGAAAGCACCAAGCATATCTTTTTGTCTTTGATTTAATACACAAAACAAGTCACACTTTTTGTGCAATATCTTTTACCTGAAGTTCCTGCAGGTGTTGGCAGCAGAGGTGAGCAGTGTGGCATCCACTGCACTGCGTGCTGGTGTCTCACCTCGCCCTGCTTCCAGCTCAAACCTTCTCTGACAGATTTCTCCATGTTCAGTTATTTCACCCTGCCTTTATTTCTGCTTTCACTAGGCTCCCCTAGCCAACATATGCATGCCTTTAAGTATCTAGACTGAAAATCAGTCTTCACAGAACCAGCGTTAAATCTTGTACTGTCAGAGCATGACTTGTGTCACTGGGACAGAAGGTCTTTATGATCTTTATGAGGAATGCCTTTAGGACCTCTATGCACTGTATAAAATCTTTCCCCAGGCTGCCAAGGGTACCTATCACCTTTGTTAATGATTCCTCAAATGTCACCATGTTAATGATCTCTTTTCAGCTCAAACTGTAAGCCATGGATGTCTATTTCTCTTGAGAGAGATAATACGTGTATAAACTGCACCTCAAACCAAATGGAAAAAAATAAATAGCAATAACATTTCTGATGGAAAATGCTTTCCACAGAAGGGCTCAAAATGTCACGTAACAGTTACAAAGATAATGTTTCATCTATCATAAAAAACTCCCATCAAACCAGGAGCTTTTACTATGCACTTTATTTGTTGATCTTAGGAAGAGGTGAGGCTTCAGCCTTCTCTTTTGTCTCTTTGTGTGCCAGTACAGATGCAGCAGTGGAGGCTCTGGTCACTGCTTGCAGCTGTGGCTGTGATGGCTTTTGGGGATTTCTGGGGCTGGACCTCAGTCTGCTGCTGGCCAAAGGTCTCAGCATGGCCCTTCTTCCTCTGCTACCCTGGGAGAAACAGCTCAAGTGCCAGAGCAGCAAGGCAAAGAAATGCCCTGACTCTTTTCAGGCCTTGACAATACTCATTTCATAAAAGCTGTTTGCATTTGCCAGATTTTCAGGAGCTGATCAGGAGCTCCTTCAAAGGCACAGCTTGGTCCTTGAACACCTTCCAGGCAGGGGGTTACCATGTGCCTTGTTCGTGTGTCCTGCTTGATGCACAGTGTGATATGTGGTAGACTCACTGAGAACATTCAAGCTGTCATGAATTGAAGAAAAAGACAAGTATCTGTCTTTTCAGAGTCTTTCCAGGCTAAACAGGCTGCCCCCCTTCAACCCCCTAGAAAAAACCACTCAATGCTTGCTCAGATATTGCTCAGAAATATGGATTCATGTAGAATAACCACTGACCACAGCAAAGGCTCACAAGAGTCACGGTGTCATGACAATAGAAGTGTCAGTCAGAGTGTCCAATTCTGGTACTCCCTTTGTCACATCATGCCAAACATTAGAACAGAGCTGTGTGGATGCTGAATGCAGAAGCGGGTAAGATCAATGTTATCTTCAAATATGGAGAAGAGAAAACCAGTGAGATTAGAGGGAACCTTCCTTAGAGGCAAGTTTTACACTCACCAGGTTTAGCTTGCATTTTCAGCTCCAAACCAGACTGTAGTAATTAAGTGGACAGGTGAGTCAAGTGCATGATTTTCCTCTGTGGAAAAATTAAGAGAAAAATGATCCCTTAGAACATCTGGTCTCAGTATCAAGAGGTACTGAAGACTATGTAAGAAACAGGTTTCTAGTGACCAAATTATTTTATGTTCTTTCTCACTGTCATTATGTTAATCAAGGATATGGGTGCTCATCTACCAATGTCTCATTAATGTTCAAAGGCACTGAACTCCTATTTTTGCCTTTGAAATTCATCCCTTATGGTACTGAACACATTTCCAGCAGTCTGTCATATTTAGTGTTTATCACATACCCAGTAATCCCTTCTTCTCCAGCTTCTGTGCTGAAAAACAGTAGCCCTGTATTTCAAAAAAATTAATAACCACGTTTCAACTTAGCAGAAGCTCAGGATTGTCTTAGTTTTCCACAGTAACTGTAAGGAATACCGTAAGAAGATAGGTCAAATAAAAATGTTATTCCATGACAAAATCAGAGGCAGAGTTATCATAGTGTTATTTCTGAAAGCTGGTAGCACTATTGTTAAGATAGGATGTGCATTACACACCAATTCCTCTAAATTATTCTAATTAAAAAAAAAAGAAAAATACTGTAGGGATGTTTGACCCATTTTGGATGGAGAGTGAAATTAATGGGTCAAGGCAAAGCAACGCTTTCACCTTTGTGTGGCACTTTAGTGATACATTTTCTAGAAACTTATGAACAGAGTTAATTCTGTGGTACCTTTTTGGGATATTGTTATAATGATGATAAATTTGACAGCTAAAACAATCTATAGTGCAGATCACAGCAAAATATTGACCTAGGATCAACAAGAATTTAATGTTAAGCTACCTCTCTTTCACAGTTTCCTTGATTAGTAACATGTGCACATATCACAATTTTCTTTTGCTTTTCGTGCTACTATTTGTTATTTCATCCCAGAAGCATTTGGGAGAGTCTGTGATATTCTTGAGAGTTACTGTATAGAACACAGAGAGCAGAGAAGACTTCAGGATGGTTATGATCCTTCCACAAAGACAATCTGTTCTTCACAAAGGATAAGCTAAATATGTTAGTGAATGGGGTGAATCTCTGAGAAAGTGTGAAGCAATACAAACACAGTTTAAATAGATCATGTACTTGCATAGGAAATAAAGTATGATTAAATTTAGAAATACTTTGGTTAATAAATAGAGAGAAAACACCAATTTTTCAATCAAATGGATCAAGTTTGAGAGAATATATGTGTTTAACATCATCACCTTATTTTGAGTAGGAATTGATTGCAATGAGGAGAGTAAATGTTCCTCTTCATAAGCAGACAAATTGAATTTCACAACCTAGATGCCATCTTTATAAGCTCAGGAGAGCAAAACACTTCTCTGAATATAATATATTGCTTAGTTTTCCTCAAAACACTTTCTACAGGAGAACAGAATTCTGGGTTCACTAGACTGAATAGTGTGAAATGTGGACAAATGGTAGAGGGGTTTGTTTGTTGGTTGGTTGGTTGGGTTTTTTTCCTTTTTTTTTTTGGTTGCCCATGTCTTCTAGTTACATGCATTGTGGAACCAAGCTAAAGGTTATGTCTTTCTTCTGCTGCTTCTATTCAAAATTGCTGCACAATGAAATGTGGCATTGAATTTTTAAAATTTGTTCATTTTGGTTTTGCTAAAAGATATGTCCATCCTTATACTCTTCTGCCCTCTGATCACAAATGCTAATTACTTTCTACAGAGTTATTCCTGTTCCCCTTTGGCCAGGTCCTGGCTTAAAAGCTGTTTCCCACCAGGGAGCAGTCTGTACTGAGTGATCTTCTCTTATGGCACTGATCAACTCAAGGCATGTCCCCCTCATCAGAGGGACCAGCTCAGCCTCTGTCCCAGCTCCACAGAAACCCTCCCATGCCTCTGAGTGGAGCTGAGTGAAACCTCTGCTTCTCACAGACTCTCACCTGGACTGTCATGTCCTTTATCACGAACAGGAGTCTTTGTGCTGATCCCTGTCTTTCAGGGATATGAATTTGAGATTGTTTTCTATGCATAATTTTATAGAAAGAGCATGATATTCCACTTTTACAAATAAACAGGAAAGAAATTAAGCATTAGGTACCAGCTGTTGAGCTTACTGTCATCTATTTTGGAGCAAACTGTGACTAAATCTATGTAACAAGGGGACTTGCATAATAGAATTTACTTTATTCTTCATTATAATGCAAATCTTTATGTCCCATTACTCCAGCTACAGTATTTTATACCAAAATAGCTGATGATGCAAACCAGATTTCGCTGCTGCTGAGACCTTGCTCTCTGACATTTTTTCATTCATTTGGGGAAAAGGCCCACAGTTTCCTTCCAAATATCTCCCCCAAAAGCTTTCAGGAGATAAGCATTTTTCCCCTGCTTTATCCTAATGAAAACTTGAACCCATAAAGTTTCATCAAAAGAATGTAAATCTCTCTCCTCCAGAAGTTATCTGCCATGTTTCTTCTTATCCTTTGGATGACTGCAGTAATTTTTATGCTGTGCTGTCGGGAGTGTAATGTTAAGTGCTTCATTAATGATGATTTGTGCCATCCAACAGTTTAAAATGGGCAGATCATGGCAAGGACCTGACATTATTTATTTTCGCTCTTTGTATTAAACTCCGCAAAGAACATTTTAAGAGCAGTTTTGCTTCCACTTGGGGATGCCATAAGCAGTATTTCATATGCCATTGCCTCAGAGACAGCATTAACCAGGACAACAATAATAATGGCTGCACACATTGCTAATAAATATTTTCATTTATTTGTAATAAAAGGGATAAATTTTACTGTGTGAAAGGAAGGAGATAAGTAGAGATGCTTGTCTGCATTTGGAAAAAATGATAATTCCAGAAATTTTCTGCTTGAAGAGTTAAGAAGTAATAATTGTATCTCAAGGACCCAGGCCCTGCAGAGTGTGGTACAGCAGAGCAGCTGATAGCACATATAAACTGGGAGCTGGGAATTGCCCTAGGGAACAGTCTGGGGCTCCCTGGGATACCTCTTTTCAAATGAAAACAAGGAGATCTCACTTTAACTTGGAGGTGGAGAGGGATAGGAAGGAGCAGGAGGAAGGAGGGGATGCCTCAACACTCGGGTTGATGGGTTTAGGTCCTGACCTGGCTCTTGGTTTGGGACCCGGTCCTGGGCTTGGGGTCCTGTCCAGCTCCTTACTTGCCTGGAGAGTGAACCAGGGGGCAGAACTTGTGCTAGAATCTGGGTGGCATAAAATAGTCACAGCACAACTTAATACAGGAAAACTGAAAGACCTTTTTAGCATTTTATTGGCTATTTTTTTTAAAACCCCCACACTACATTAGAATATAAGAGGAAACAGAGGCTCATTTGCTAAGCAAAAGTCTTTTTTGCCAAGACCAGCACAGGATGGTACAATATGGTCTCTTTGTTTAACTACAATTTTTGCAACATGTTGAAAAAACATTAATTTGAAGGAAATTAAAGGAAGTGTAATTTTTTGTCTATTTGATATACAAATAGACACTTTACTATAGCTGAAATTTCACATGACCTCATTTAAACACCAGGCACAGGTAATGCCAAATGGTAGGTAATCTAATTCTTGTGTTTTAGCTCATTAGGACTGTATTTCTCTAGGGAGACTGAAGCTTAAGCATGTACATTAGGAAACTGAAGAGAATTACTTCTGAAGTTTCTAAGCCCTTGTCTGTGGACTCCAAGGTGGCTTTCAGAAATAAATAATGAGAATAAGTTGCACTTCACAGTCAAAAAAAAAAAAAGTTTAAAATACAGTGTCCCAAAAATCACATTTAGTAGTGGTATTAAATAAGTTTGTAGGAAACGAAAGGTCAAACAGAGTATTAAAGGACTTTGAATTAAATACTGTAGAAAAATTAAATCATTAATAAAGACTCTTAGAGCCCCTTTATGATTAGTGTTTCTTGGAACTTTGAAGAGACCAGATTGCCTGTGCAATGTAAAATGTCACTGGAAAAATATTCATTTAATCAACATGGATTAAAATATATGAATCTTTGCCTGGTTCAACTTGGATGCAGTAATTTTCCAACACACATCTGTAGCAGTCAGGCATCAGCCTGGATGAGTTTGTGCTTCATACTTCAATCATTCTTTGGTGTTCTTGTATGGGAAAAATGCAGAAATTAGTTTTATAAAGTGAAATTTTTCCGGAATTACAATTCACTCAATAGAAATGAAAACACAAATCAGATGTTAGGAGCGCTCACCAGTTTCAGTGACCAGACTGCTACTTATTTTAATATGTCTGGGAAAAAACCCTGCACAAATGGCTTCATGACACAGGAATTATTTAGTACAGATTGTTTTTAATTTTACACTCAGTCAACGAGCGTAATTTAATTTAATGGTAGAGAAAGAGAGCAAACAAGGAGGTGCTTACCACGTGGGGAGGAAGGGACCTCATGAGGAGAAGAGTCACCAGGATGGAAAAGGAAGGAGGGATGCCTAGCTGGGAGAGCATGGTAGTGCTGGTGCCTGCTGAGATCCCTCCCTTCTACCACCCTTCTCCTGTGTTGTGGGTTAAATAACCAAAGAATGTTTATTCTGTTTTTCCATCTATTGAAATCGGATGGGGAGATGTTTTCTTTATCTCTTGTATAACCCATTCCTCATAACTCCAGCGGGGAGGGGGTGGATGCCTTCTGCTAATGGACCAGCATTTAAACCCAGGTGGGGCAGTGTTTCTTATCTCTTCCACCACTGTCCACCCTCCAGGGGGATATCTGCTGTTAATGGGCCATTGAGGCTCACCAGTGACTGACACATTACACCATCCATTGGGAGATGCTCCACCCAGTGGGGAGGAGCCAACCATTCCCTACCCAGATAAAAACTGAGACTCAGGAATACCAGGCAGCCTCTTTTCCACTGGATTCCCAGAGGAAGACCAGACCCATCTCACCACCACTGGGCCCTTCTACAGGATCATCTCTACTCCAACAGAACCACTTCCATTTCTCCAGGAGGATTTATTTGGACTGCTTCCAACACCCTGACCAGCAGGGTGTCAGGCTGTGTTTCTGACTCTGTCAGGGTTTCTAGGATTTTTGTTTGTTTTTGTACTACTGCATTTGTATTTTTAATATTCCCAGTAAAGAGCTGTTATTCCTATTCCCAAATCTTTGCCTGAAAGGCTTTAATAGCAAAATTACAATAATTTGGAGGGAGTGGGGTTTACATTCCCCATTCCAAGGGAAACTCCCGTTCTCCCTGGCAGACACCTGTCTTTCCAAACCAAAACTTCCTGACAAGAATTAGATCAACTTTTCACTCTCTCTGCAGGATGCAGCAACCTTGACACGCTGCTACTCTGTGGGATGATGTGAAAGACAATAAAAGAAAGGAATATGTTCACTCTAATTGGCAGGGAAAAATAATGAAGAAGCAAAGATATTGTTGTGAACTAAGTCTTGTTAGGGTGCACGCTCATTTTAAGAGTTGTCCAAGTGGTGCTATTCCCAACAAATCTAATTAATCTGAAGTATTGATGTTTATATCCAGGATTATGATGACTTCTCATGAGCAACCAATTTGCTGGCAGTATTAACAATGCAAGAACTGATACTCAGAAAGTCCTAATACATTTAAAGCAACACAGATGCCATATGTCCACTCTCAGTTAGTAGTAGAAGACATTATCAAGCTCAGTGATCAGTTTAAAAAAGTTTTATAAATCCTGTATACATATGCCTTCTGAATAATGAAACTGCCTTGTGGGTTCATTTTCCCCTCCCATTTTCTCCACCTAAAAGCAGCAGTTTGGGAGGCTCATTTCCATTACAGATGCTGTATGTACATAAAAGGAGAGTGCCTGTGGAGAAAGCTCTGTTTTAGATGTGCTCCCTATGGAGTGCATTTTTATCAAAACCCATTTCTGATAAAACATGCTATTTGAGCTATTTTTCAGTTGTAAAGAATCTCATGCAAATCTGCTGCAGTTGGGCCATAGTGTGAAAAGTCCAGGGTGCCCAAGAATTGGTGTATGAACTGAAGCTGCAGCAGTGCTGGGTAAAGGTATGGGGTCCAGTCAGGATACTGCAAATCACAAATGCAGCTACATGAAATTTTTCAAATTAAAACATTACTTTCCTGAAATGTATCTATAGAGAAATCAAAATATTTTGTCAATATATGCTGAGTTTCCTAAGAAGTTCAGCCTTCCACTCCTTCCCTTCTCCCCAAGTAAAAAAGAAAATATTTTTAGACCTAGTTTTACCTAATTCTTCAACCATAAACCTATATCTGTTTGCAGATTTCAGATTGACCACCATGGGAAAATCTCAATTGTTTTATTTTCACATATTAGGGAGCTGAGTAGACAAGGAAAATGCTTTCCAGGCCTACTTTGAAAAAAGGCTGAAGTAAATATCCAGTTTGTTTGAATTATATCAGGCTCCATACACAGAGAAAACTGGATGCCTGTCACAGAGGAAACATTTCAAGGAGAGTTAATGCCTCGTCACCGTAATCATCAGAAACTCAACAAAACTAATAAGCAATTAATCCTGTGAAGCCAAAACTCATTAGTTCCTGTTCTCATGACAGTAGAATCTAAACAAAACTTCCTGACTTTGTGTCAAGTGATTGTAGAATCACAGAATGTTTTGGGTTGGAGTGGACCTTGAAGGTCATCTGCTTCCAACCCTCCTGCCATGGGCAGGGACACCTTTCACTAGACCAGACCCAAAGCTCCATCTAACCTGGCCTGGAACACTTCTAGGCATGGGACATCCACAACTTATCTAGGCAACCTGTGCCAGTGCCTCACCACCCTCACAGTAAAGAATTTCTCCCTAATATCTAATCTAAATCTACTCTCCTTCTGCTGAAGAACATTCCCCCATGTCCTTGTAAAAAGTCCCTGTCTCTCTCTTGTAGGCTCCCCTTAGGTACTGGAAGGTGCTCTATGCTCTCTCTGGAGCCTTCTCTTCAAGATGAACAACCTCAACTCTCTCAGCCCGTCTTCACAGGAGAGGTGCTCCATTCCTTTGATCATCTCCATGGCCTTTCTAAGGACTCACTTCAAGAGGTCCATGGTCTTCCTGTGCTGGGATCCCAGAGCTGATGGATTACTCCAGGAGAGTCTCACCACAGCAGAGGGGCTGAATCACCTCCCTTGACCCACTGCTCATCTGACACAGCTCAGGATATGTTTGCCTTTCTGAGCTGTGAGTGCACATCACTGGGTCATGTTGAGCTTCTTGTCACCTTCACGCAGGCAGCAGTTATCAGTCTTAAAAATATCTAGGGTGTTTTTTGTTTGTTTTGTTTTTATCAGTGATAGAAATGTTACTCCAGTGTCCCACCACTCCGCATGAGTGGGAAGAAAGCAAGCAGCAAACAAGGCAGACAAAATTGGAAGTAATCATGAAAATATAGGGGACTGAGGGAGTGGAAAGGGAGAGAGAAAATGTCATCCTCATTTGAGAGGAAGAACTTGAAGAAACTGAGAGAGATGACACAGCATGACGCAGCACTAATTGTAAGCAAATGCTGGTGTTGATGCTTCTTCTATAAAAGGAGAAGTTCTGAGAGCTGATCTTCATCTCACAGAATTAAACAATTCTGTGAGGACAAGGCAATAAAGAAAGGAAAAGCAGTGTGCTGTGGCCTAAATTGAGTATATGTTATTTTCTTTAAATCAAGACAGGGTATTTTTGAATTTTTATTTCCTAAAAAGGGAATGTCATGTTCCCTGGCAATATGAGTGAATATGTCACAATATGTGAAATATGAGTTTGTTAACATCAGTGATGATTTTGATAGATAGACTGAAACGTTTTCAGTCATACATTAAAGAGAAAGGAGTTTATTAAAGGAATTTTTCTTCCAACATTTTTATTAGGTCAACATAAATTCAGTGTTTTTTGGCAGTTTGAATAAAAAAGCCATAGACTGTGTGGATCAAACTCATGTCCCTTTTCAAACACTGGGAGTTTTTCTTATGAAAAATATCTATATTAGTGAAGCCTGAATATTTTTGCATACTTTGCCTACAGAAAATGCAGAAAGTCATACAGGTGCAGTATATCAATATGCCACAATCGTGGAATGACCCTGTGTGGTATTTTAGTTTGAACCAGGATTGCATTTTTGTCTCTGCTTACTGCCTCTCACATCAGGGATTTGTCTTGGAGGATGCAAACCAGATTCCTTGATGAAAATGAAGTGGCAGACACTGCCCTGGTGGCTACCTGAGGCACTTCAGCTGCTAATGAGCAATTAATCCATAAAGCCAGAGCAAAGCTGTTCTAGCATAGCTCCCCTCCCCCAGATTCCTACGGTGCTATGACATGTGCTCAGCATCGACTGCTGCAATCAGCAGAACAGCCTTAGCACTCTTGGTAATGGAAACAGCTTCAAAGCTCACTCAGTGCTCGAGGCGACACCCAGCCCAGGGTGGGGGCTAAAGGGCATTTCCCAGTCCTGGCTCTGGATGCTCAGCCTGGTCCTGTTCGATGTCTGGACCACAGCCAGGGGCTGAGCTAAGGTGCACCTCCAGGCTCCCTGGCCTCGACAGGGGTCGGGATGGCTGGGTCTATTATCCTGCCAGAGGCTGCCTGTCCAGGGGGGTAGCAGAGGGAAAACTGCCCCTACGCTTGGACACACAGAGGATGAGTTATTTGGGGCTTGTTTTTTATATCTCCTGGGAGCCCAATGTGTCAGTCTGCATGGTGTCTCTTTGACAAATACAAAGCTTTGCTCCTGCTGCTTTTCAGAAGTCACATCTGCCTTAGAAAAATAGAAAGTCTTCCCTGAATATACATTAACTATTTCTATAAACTGCTTTAAATTCAAGTTAAACAGATAATGTATGAGAAGCTATAAGTTACTGGTAATGTGTACAAGGATGTTGTACCTTCTTCAAGGCAAACAGAAAATTAAGGAAAAACACAACAAGGAATACAGAGAAGGCTTCCATTTATTAAAGTAATATTTTTTTTTTTTCACTAAAAAAAAGAGTCTGCTTTCTCAGGTGTAAGGCCTCATTCCAAGGACTTTATTTTTAATGAAAAGAAACCACCTTGAAAAAGCACACAGCAGGATATAACCATACTAGGCAGACAGCTTTGTTAAATGTTTTCCCTTCATAGATTTCTCAGGCATCTTAGACCGTATGTGTGAGCAATGTAGCACATGCAGGAAACAATTTCATTCTGGACACACAGGTTGAAACACATATCACCGTATAGACATTTGCACTCACAAATAAATGTACATGTATACTCACATGCACAGCCAAATAATCTTAAGCTTCCATATTTTGCCATTCTGATTTGTGTACAGCTGTAGAAGTATCAGTATCTATATCATTTTGCCCATCTATATGTCTTTCTATGAATGATAAATAATTAGTGGTGTAGCTATAAAGCTTATGTATTTCTAGCCAATGACACCTTCAAGGTCCCTCTGCTGCCTACTGCTTGACCTTGGTTTAAAAGCACACAGAATGGAAACCTTGAAACCAAGATCAGCAGGATTCATTCTGACAGAAAACAGATGCAGCACAATGGAGAAAAATACACATTTAATTTTAATCCTTCCTTTTTTTTTAACAGCCTGACTATTACCAGTTCTTAAAAAAATATTCCAAGGTACAGACTGTCCTTCACACAAGTATCACACGTTTAATACTCCAATCAGGTTATGACTGGATAACACTGTAACTGCAGTCACTAGCAATGTCTACATCCTTCCTCCCTTTGGATACGGCAGCAGGAGAACAATGTGGCAGTAACATAACAAAGGGCTGTGGCCTCAGGATGACCCTGCTTAATGGAAGATTCCTGACTTCACAGAAGTACAATAAGAGGCATTTTATTTCATAATATCTGGACACGAAGGTTACAAGACTGCAATATAGACAGATGACACACAGCGATGTGACCTTAAGGATACTGCTTTTGTCTTACATGACTTTTCAATTTTATGTTCTGTCTCAAGCCACCTAATCTTAGGTAGAGCTTAATAGGCTTGTTTTTTGAAAGGGAATGAAAATAATTATCTTTACAAAGTGGGGAAGAGTATTTGAGATCATGTCACATGTCACTGGTGTAGGTCCATGGAATGGACAAACCCATGCCTGGCTCTCCAGCTGCGCTTGTCCATGGGAAATGATGACTAATAGAAGGCTGCCTGAAGTCTTCCCACTAGAATGACTGCTTGCCACTGCATTATTTGGTGCTTTTATACACAAGAAAATATAAACCTTTGCTGATACTGGTTGCCAATTTTGTGCTTTTATTAAGAAGAAAAGATAAACCTTTGCTGCTATTTTTGGCAATGTCAAAAAAAAAAAAAATGCAAGGGTGCTTAAATAATGAAAAGAGGCAGATAATGTATTCTGGATTGCTCAAGCTGTTGGTGACCAAAGAAGAAATATCTTAATACTGCTAAAGCATAGGGAAAAAGAATATAGGACAATGTTCATGAGGAAAGCAGGGATACTTAAAAGAATTAACTTAGAATAATGCTAAAATGGACGGGCATTGTGTTTGAATTGAAAAAGGGGAGCATTCTAAAAGGATGGAAAAAGATACTTATAATTGTTATGGGAACACTTGCAAACAGTGAACATATCCAGAGTCCTTTCTTCATCAGGGTATGTGGGTATGGTTTATAAAGACAGGAAGGTCTTTGTAGTGATGTGTGTAATTTAAAGAATCACAGTGTGAATGTTTGAATTTTGGAAGCACATGAATATTAACTACATTCCACAAAGGCTTGAAGACCCAATATAACAACAACTCTTGAGCTTACTTTGACAAAGCACAAGCTGGCTAACAAATTGGAAAAGTGGGAGGAAGGAATTGTTGTGACAATTGAATTTTTCTGTCACACCACAAGACATTTCTGTAACAGAAGGGACTATTCCTTTCTTTTTCATGAACATTACAAAATCTAGTAACACATGACTCAGACTTTTCCAATTTGTGAAAACAGAACCATTTTCCAGTGCACATGCGCAGACTTTTAATAGTTTCACCAAGGAGGTTAAAGACAGTTAAAGAATTTCTGAAATGGTTCAGTCCTGTAAATTACATAAAAAAAGCAAGCAGGCTTCCAGAGGTTTCTTCATCACACGTGAAGTATCGCACCATCCTCTTTTCTGTAAAGGGCATCTTTATGGTCCTCAAATCACCTATGAGGTCTCTTCCCAAGCCCTTTTCCAATGTTTCTATTTATCCAATTTAGTTCTAGTCTGATGATGCTCTTAATTGCTGTAATTAGGCCCTGCAAAGGCAGGAATTGCCTGATGTTTCAAGCTTCCTTCTGCTGTTTTCAGGCTTCGCCATGTCATGGCTGGTCTCACAGTTCAGCACAGAACAAACTTCTCTTTTTCACTTTTAATAGGAGATTTTTTTTTTTTTTATTTAAGGATCACTGCCTTCAGGTATAGCTAGAGAGTCTTTGTCATGCTGCTTTAGTAAGCTCTTTTTCATCTTTGCTTCCATTTCCCATGTATGTGTGATCAACATACATTCATTGCCATACCTGGATACATCAGAAGCTCAGAAAAGTTTGATTGTAAAGCAAAGTAAAATATATGAAAGAAAGTGTTTTATTTATTCTGGGAATACAATTATGTATAGTTGAATAGGAGACTCTGCTGTATAACTGCACACAGCTTTTTTTCTCTTTTTCTATTTTCTTCTTTATAAAATTGAACTTTTCTGTGGGAAAATGTGCTGGTTAATAATGAGAGCTCTAAGCACAAAATGTCTGATAATGACAAGAGCAATGAGAAGAGAAGCAAGATGGATAGAAGAATAAGGACACTGAAAGAAAGGCAGAAAAAAATCCTGGAAACCTGCACACAGGCCTGGGAGAATATTATTGAATCAGAACCATAAATTTATTTATGTAATTTTATCAATTACACCTAATTACAAGAGTGAATACTGGGAGAGACAGAAAGTACTTCACTGAATTTTCATGCTCATATTTCTCTCTCCTGATTCCTTTTTATTGTTAAACAATTTAAATTAGCATTTAGTTAAGACCATTCAGTCTATAAAAGCATAAATGCCATGTAGCATGTTTTGGTAGGCAAAATAAGCTCCTAACCTGAGAGATGAGTAAGAGGAGCCTGAGGTATTTTTATCAAAGCAGCCTAAGAAATGGTACATTGCAGACCTCAGCTGAGGTAGTGTAATTAAAGGGAAAGTCAATTGATCACACAAAGAGAAGGACAAATATCAACAGTTTTTGTCAATGAGCCTTCTAAATCATCGTGTGGGATTCACAGTTCTAGGGAAAGGTTAAAGCAAGAGACTTTATAATGCAAGAACAAGCATCTCTTGGGGAATTCATTGCAATCCTCTGACCAGTTTGCCACGCTTAGGTTGCTGGGGACCAGTTTCCTCAGCGGCTGTTGTCACGCTGGGTAGGATGTGCCATTGCTTCTGACTGTACTAAACCATTATTAATAAGGTCACAAGGGATGTATTTCACTCTTCAAAACAATGAAACCAGTTAGAGATGAGGTTTTGGGGTTTTTTACATGGACTGACCTTCAAAGGCTTATGCACTTGGCAAAAAATTTGCTTTATATTTTAGTTTTAGAATGATTCTTTAAGCTGCTTGATCACAAGAAATTTCCCATTGCAAGCTTCTGTTGTTTTTGAAGAACTACTAATGAATGGAGCAAGTGTCATCTTTTTGTCTTTAGAAGTAGTGTATCTCAAGGAGTCTGGTTCAGGTTGATATTATCCTAAAGTTCATGTAGGTAAACACAAAGCACTGACAGTTCTATGAATAAAGAGAACTCTATAAATAAAGAGAGGACAATTATTCATATGCTCTGACATGTATACTGAGAAATAAGAAATGGACTTCAGAATATTGAAATACATAAGAGACACTGTCTTAATTAAATTTCTGTATCAATTTGGAGCTTAGAAGAACATCAAAAGGCTTGATTCAAAAGAAAAACCAATACCTCTGATTTCCCAAGTAACAGCTGACAGTTTAATTTTACTGCCATCTTTTAGACTGTAATTTCACAACAGGTTTTTTTCTATTTTAAATGAAGTTCTATAAGTCCTACATTACACTAAAATAAATAAGGTTTTAACTTTGGCTTTGTTCAAGATCTTAGGTCAGAAATTGAATTTTTTAATGATTTATCTTGAATTTAATATATCCAAGCTACTGATTAAACATTATAACTATCTTTCCTTGCAAAATAATGTGATTTATGTAACACCTGAAAATATGGAGCAAAGCATGAGGTTTCTGCTTATCAGCTGAGTTAAGCAGTTCAGTGAGTTAGACTTCAAGCATTTGAAAAATTTTAAGAAATTAACAACTGGACTCTACACTTCCTGGTCAATATGTATATCTGGACATCTGTGCTTCTTCACTGCAGTGCAGGCAGCTGCTTCCCTTGTCAGTGCTCACCTCCAGCCAGGTAACAGAATGACCTGGATCTGAGAATCCATAGTTAACCATAGCATTACAGGTATTCTGCATTAATACAATAATCATAAGTCACTTTGAGCAGTCCATTTTCAGAAGGTGACTGCCTTGCTCTCCAGACTGAAATCTCTATTCTCTCAGCCTTGTGACTCATAATGCACCTTTAGTCATATTTTAACCTTCAGCATTGCACTCTCTGTCACATTTTATTGCTTAATACATGCTGTTGAGCACAGCAACATCACAGCACCAGATAAACCTCAGTGACTTCTGCATGAAAAACAACTTCACTTGCCTTTTTACTAAGAGTTCCTTTTAATTTGAATGCTTAATGTGAATGTTCCCCTATGATACGAATGTTGCATTCATGCCCTTGACATACTTGCTCGATAATAATAACAACAATACTGTCTGTACACAAAAGAGTAAACCAGGATATTTTTGGCATATTATAAAACCATGTTGGTTCACTGGGTTTCATCTCATTAGACTTAACACCTTTTTTTAATTTTTTTTTTTAATTTTTAAGTCAATTGAGCTATAAAACACAATAGATTTGGGGATATTTCAGGAATGACTTGAATCTCTTCATATTCAAAGACACCTTCCCCACCTTTGTGTATTTTGTTTGAAATTTAATGAAATAACAGTATCTGGGGAGAGGTAAAGGAGCCCTGAAATGCAGTTGTTATTTCAGATATGGCAATAATTTATTCTATGGCTTTACAAACCATATGGATTTAAAAACCTATATTCTGTAGCAAACAAAAGGCCCTAGGATTTTTTAAAAAAAGAATCTATCGAGCAATGTGATATGGAGTTGATAATCCGTACCAGTCGAACATCCTATTAATAAAAAAAAGATAATGGGATTTTACCTGGTATAGTCATTAAAGGCAATTTTTTTTTCAATTTGTCATTGTGTTGTTTTCACCCTTTGCTCAGTGTTCACCTCAAGCATAATTCCATTCAAATTTCAGAACCTGCTTGTAAGGATTTAGGAAAATTAATTGGAAAACCTCCTTTATGGAGAAGTGTATGGAAATTTACAGAAGGGAAGAGGTGATAAGCTTTACTCGTATCCTAGTGAGAGACAGTGAGAGACTGAGTGGGATACTAGCAAACACAGACTGATCTCTGACACTGTGGCCAGTGAAAGGCATCATTAAATTCTCTACCTTTTGCTTCATTAATAGTCATTACTTGCTGTGGCCTTATTTTCACACCACAATAAGCAGGAACGGGAGCTTGGCCAATCCTTTGCAGAAGTGGCTGTGGCGTGGGGCTTGGACCACACTGATTCCCCTTGGGGCACCAGGCAGAGGCAGCTCCCTTACCTGCATTTGTTTGCACTGCTGTGCCTTGCAACTCCAAACGAGGAGATCCTGAGGAAAAGAGTGGTGGACATGTGGAATTTATTTCCTGCTAAGTCATTCAAGTTGCATCTTAGCTTAAAGACCAGCCCCCAGCCATTAGAGTGAAAGTGCAGTGGCTGACAGACAGTGGTCCTTCCCTCTAAACATGGGCTACAGCACCACTACATGTGCCCAAACTGAGTCCTTATCGCCTCCTTAGTAGCCCTTCAATTAATTAGAAGATTTGCAAATAGCTTTCTACGCCTTGATCTGGTGCTTTCATTCTTTTCCTGCCGCTTTGATGGATTGCCAGGCAGGATGAGGAAGTGGCAAGACAAATACTTTCAGAGGTGGGAAAGGATCAAGTTCACAGTGCAGAAAATGCATGTCCTCCAGTGATGGAGCCTAAATTCTAATTTAGCAACTCTTATTTCTGGGAAAGAGTAAAAGGATGTCATGTTTCCTCTGGTCTACTGGATATATTTAAATTAGCATCCTAATTTGGATCTGGAGTAAACTCTTGAAATTCTGCACTCAGAGGGTGAGTGCCAAGGCTCCAGCTGGAATGGCTTCACTCAAGGGATTGGTTCCTGCTGTCCTGTCTGACCTGCTGTGTGACTGTAAACAGGCACCACGACTGTGAATCGTTCAAAGCTCAGACAGAGCAAGCAGTGCTTGCTGATGCTGCAAGAGAGCTGTTCAGGCCTGCTTATGTATATATTTATTGTATATGTCTATGTATACATTATAAATCCTCATGCTGGAGCTGCTTCTTTCAAAGGCAGACTTTGGTAAGACAAAGAAAATCCCCAAACAAAGGGATAAGTGAAGATTCCTGCACGAGGAAAGCAAATCTGCTTTGCTTTCCACATTTGAGACCAGCAGCATTGCTACCAGTGGGACAGTAGGACCTGTGCTATTTTCTAGCTGTGTCCAAATACTCCCCATAGGCACCAAAAAAATTCACTGGTAGTGCCAAGAGTAGCCTCCATTTTCTTACTAACCTTGGAAGACTCCTTCATGAAATCTGAGCTAATTCTGGGCTGCTTTTTAAAATTTTTATTTTTATTTTATCTTCAATCAAAGTAATATAAATGAATTTGCAGCAGAAGCTACAAAATATCAGCTTCCTCTGAGTATGCTTAATGAGGCAAATGGCTATGCTATGTGAGAATTTGATTTATATGCATCCTGAGAAGGTGGTAACAAAGTCAGCCTGCATGTCTTGAGCCATCAAGGAAGAGATTGCACAAAGTGTGTCCAGTTCCTCTTTAGACCCACAAGATGTGAGTGCTCAGCCCCTTTCTGAAATCCAGAGGGGATATATCAAAGTGCAGAACATTTTTGTCTGCTTTACAGATATGTAAAGTAACTCTTAAATTTTTTTCCAAAATCTGCTTTTATGGGCTTAATTTTCAAAGCTGAAAAGAACTTTGTTTTTTTTAAACCTGAAATTCATTAAGATGATAAATAGTAAAACAAATACTAAACATTAAATAAGCATATAGTAAATGTTATTGTGTTCAAAGTTTCATCTTGGAGAAAAGCAACAATCTCCTCAAATCACATAGGACTTGCAAGTATTGGAAAATATAATAAGAGAGATCTTGTAAAAATCATGCAGATATGCTGTTTCACCACAAGTACCCCTAATTAAAAAAAAGGGAGGTAGAAATTAAGAGTCTTTTTCCCTCTTCTAGTGTTAAACTACGACAGATGACAAATAATATAGTACTGGATAAGAAATAATACTCTCTGTAATCTTAAAAATATCCACTACATTGCCATCAGACACTGCAGCTCTAATAAAAAATTATTTGGAAATATAAACTTACTTTAATTCTATGGGATTTTTCTAAAACGTGGAAGTATTTTGATGCTATTTAATACAGTTCAGTGAAGAGTTATTCTTTTTTAAACAAAGTTTCAGGGGATTTAAAGCTATCCAAACATTAGTCTTTCATATGAAGCATCATTAGCAGAACTAAAAATTCTCATATTCTACAAGGTTTTGGAGCAGGACTTAAGCAGCTGGTTGCATGGTTTCAGATAGGTCCCATCTCTATTATTCAAAAGGTTGCTTTCTGGAACAGAAATTTTATCCTTTCTGGTGAAGTGGATAACACTCACTTTAAACCCATACTTACATTTTTTGCTGGGTCAAGATTGTCACAGAAGTTCTTGATTTTCAACAAAAGATTATTTCTTGGAGGCACATGAGGGTTCAGTGAAATAGTATTGACTTTGTAGCACCTGTATTTATTTAAAAAAATTGCTGCTAAATTATTTTGTGACCTTTGAAAAATAAAATCAAGAAACTTCCAACAAAACCATTTTTCTCAGTAACCTCAAGTTTTGTGATTTGAAATAAGGCTTCAATAATGTACTCAGCACAGAAAGTTCTGACTATTCCACTGGAAAATAATAAAAGAACTAAAAGATTCCTGTTAAACAATGAGATTTTTAAAGATCCAAAGGGCATTCGGGCCTCAGAGGCTGAGGAGAAAGTTGTGAAGGAAAATGGTTACTATATAACTTTCTTTTTATAGTTGGAATAATCTGACTCTTAAATAATTTCTTGCCCATCACTTGACAGAGGAGAGAGGAAGGAGAGGGAGCTAGCTGATTCCTTTCTTTCTCCAGAACTGTCTCACTGCACAACCTTAAAATAAGCCAAGATGCAAGGCACCTCTGGAGACACCTGGCCCAGGCTCCTGAGGGAAGCAGAGGGATTTTGATGTTGCACCAGCCTGCCCAGGGCTTGCCCCCACCATGTCCCTGGCTACCAGCAGCACCAGAGGAGGGGGTGACCACCTGCCCTCTCCTAACCATAGTCCCAGGCTGTGTCTGAAGAAGACTCTCAGAATATTTATGTCCCCTTGCCCCAAAGGATCAGAGAAATCTGAGTCCATTTCTGTCTCCCTAGCAGCTCCATATAGGATATTTCCCCTGCCTCTCTGGTCATGTGAAACAGAGATTTGGAGCTCCCCTCCTCGTCCCATCCATTGCAGCGATGACCCTGTCCTGCCATCGCACACAGACACATTCTTGCTAGCTCAGGTAGCACAGTTTGAAGAGGAAAAAATTGCAATCTTCAATGCAGTTGTGTCAGCAGGACATCCCAGGGAGTTACACTTCTACTGCCAAAAATACATTTAAAAATATAGCTACTTTTCCTAAAAATTTACTATGCTGCTTTTCTAACAAAAATGAGCCACAAACCTACCAATATAACTGCAACTGCCTCCTGCCAGGGAAAGCAGATCTTAAAATAGCTTCTCTAAGATAAACAAGACAATTTCTTCTACAAAAATAATGCCTACACCAAAAATTGCGTTGATGTAACTGTACAGATGGAGCAGTAAGATTCCTCAAGATTGATTCTTCCCTTTCAAGTCTGGCTGCCTGAAGTTAGAGCTCTCAATCTATTTTCTGGCATGTAGACAAACGATCTGATTTTCATGAGTGCTCAGCACTAGTCAGATTTCCAGAAAACAGTTTACTTTTTAGTAACTAATGCCACTTTTAGGAACACTGAAAGACAGATAAATCTGGGTTGAAGGGTTTCCTCCAATGCTTTCTACGTTGTAGGGTTGTTTTTTTTTTTTTTCTTCTGCTTGTCTTGCCTAAAAATAGAACAAATACTACCAATTTAATTAATTTTAATTTGCTGAATAATAATTAAAAAATCCCTTGCTTGAACAGCATCTCCCATTATGACTGTTCACTGGCCTCTGGGAAATGTACAAGCAAAATGACATTCCTATCCCATGTGATATATGATTCCTCCAAGGCAAGAAAGTTGAGACCGCAGATACATTCTCTATTTCTAGTCTTTGTAGTCATTATTTAGCACTGCATACAACTTTTCGTTCAAGTATTCATAAATATCTTCAATGAACTTGAAGGCAGAATGCATTGAAATGAAAGATTAGATTACTATTGTTAGGTAATGGAGGAAAAAACTAGTAATAGCAGAAGAAGAGAAGTGGGATTTCTGGCATGCTGGTTGTTAATTATTTAGAACACACGCGTGTGCACACCCTGTGTCAGACAGCACAGCCCAGGAGGAGCAGAGGTGTGGGCTGTGCTGCCTTCTGGCTTCTATCCTGCTGTGGGGCTGCAGTCAGCTCAGGGTAGCTGCTGTTGTGAGGGAGGCTCAGACTGTTTTCTGAAAGCAGCAATGGGTGATTGATATGGCTGGGATCACCAATTTGCTCTTCTTTGCTAATGAGACAGTGTTAATACAAGCGGTGCTTCATTTAGGATTTCTGGCACTGTCACAGTCCAGTCCTGATAAAATATGACAGTGCATTGTAGATTGTTACTGCACACAGATTTTTTGGAATGGCACATCCATATTTTTTTATGTCATTTTACTTGCTGATATTTGAACACAATGAAGAAGTCTGCTTGCCTGCTTTAGTTAGCATTTGTAGTTTTTTAAAGTAATTTCTGACCTTGTTAATGCTGTTAAGTGTCCTTGAGCTTAGCTTTAATCTTAAATAAAAGCACAAGAAATGCTATGTTTTCAAAGGCACAGCTGAAAAGCCATTGACAAATAATATTTATAATATTTTTATTCCACTTTACTAAACCCTTCTACTTGTTAGGAGCTCTGATTCAACCAAGTTAACAAGGTTATCAGGTGACATGTCTATTGTCTTGTTCTGGCTGAGCTCCTGCAGCAAACAATGCAGGATTGATGCTTTGTGCAAGCGGCAGGATGGAGGGAGCAGGGAGGGGTCAGGGAGCTGCCAAGGTCAGGATCCATCAGCCTCTGGCTCCAAGGGACCGTAACAGCCCGGCCTCACCTCTGCAAACCTGCAAAGCATCCTCACACCACAGCAGGGACACCAGCAAGCAGGACACTGCAGGCATGAGTTATCCAAGCTGACACGTGCTGAAGACCTTGGAAGAGACGTAATTAAAAGCATTTTAAGGGATTAAAGCTACGCATTAGCTTAAAAATACATTTCCACTCACCTCAACCTATGCCACAGTATCCAAGTTATAACAATAACTGTTTAAATTACCAGTAAGAAGGCAAGATCATGGCTTGCTCCCATTTCTGCTCTTCTGTGTAAATGCCAGGTGCATTTAGCTTTCCCCTAAGCACAGTCATAAATTTGCTATCTCCCTGCTGGCATAATTAATATATGCAACTGTTGCTATCTAAAGAACAGAGGGTGCCAGGGCAGCAGCTGCACAGTTGGAGAACTCACATCAGCATCATGCCAGTTGGCTGGCAATTCTAATCCCTTTTGTACTGTCATGATACTTTGAGAAGCAGAAAAAATACTAGCTCCTTCTACAGTACCAGTTGGTGAAATGGAAATAACAGGAGTACCCCATGTGGCTGCAGCAGGATTTACAGCACAGTTCAGTATTCAGTTTTGGAATGGTATATGTGAAAGTACATGAGACATCATTGAAAACTTTGGTGCTCTTTTCCCTTCTCCCTCCCTCTCCCAGCAACTTTCAATGTTACTGTTTACATTCCTGCCAATAATTCATGATTAGTTGAAGACATTGGTGGACCCCTTGAAAAATTTTAGAGGTTTTATTCAACACCAGTAAAGAATAAAATCTGAAGTGGTTCTTTGAAGTTTTAATGACTGAATGATAATAAAACTCACTCTGCTCAGTCCTTCGCTGACAATTAAGTAGTGGCCAGCATCCTGCTTCTGGACAGGACGGTTCAAAAACTGTATTCAAACATGATCTCAGCTATAACATACCCAGATTACTGCTGCCTGTGTGAAAAAACCGTGCTGGTCAGGGCCAACAGCTCCAGAACTCAAACTGTGTGTGGAGCCATCACCTCCAGCAGTGTTTTAGCAGGTATAAGCACAATGAAGCCCCAGCACTTTCTCCCATAAAAGTGTGTGCCTCCAGCTGTGTCTCCATCACTGTGCCCTCCACCTGCATTCCCTATTTCTCCTCCTCCTGTGGCTGCCACTCACCCTTGCAGTGTCTGCCCAGCCCTGTGTGTTCCTCAGCTCCTCTTTCCACTTTCTTGCACATGTGCTGATTGCCCATAAGTTACCAGCATGTTTCTTCACTGTCCTCATTTTCTAAATGATCTCTATGCCTTTTGTAAATACTTTTTCCAGGGGATGCTGCTTCAGTTTCAACATGTGGCTGCTGAAGTCTCTGCATGCCCTGTGTGTTCCCTACCCTTTTACTTCAATCAGACCACACTCAGTCTCTCTGTTTTCTCCAGCTCTCTGTGTGTGCCAATGCACCTCCAAGCTGCTGTCACAGCGTCCAAACTCACAACTACCAGAGGTTTACCAAAAATAAAACACTCAATTGCCTTCACATCTAGGGGCAGACTGGGGTACTCAACACCCTTTACACTCCTCTGTTGTGTGGAGCCAATGTTGGAAGCCAAAGGGGGAGAGAAGCCAAGAGAAAGGATGGTGGATTCCTGCCTGTCCCCTTCTCTCCCCTCACCTGAGAAAGAGGCAGCTGCTTTGAAACAGTTCATGTCCCCATCCAGATGTACCCTTGTCAGGACAAAACCTTGTCCATTTAGTATTTAAAAAAAAAAGCCTACTGTAAAATGCTAATGAGGGCACTTCCAGACTGCTTTTTTGGGTTGCAAAACCAGTGTGTGTTTACCATGGACAAGAACAGATTTATAATTAAAAAAAAAAAATATCCTTGGCTCCAGACAAAGCCTTGCTGGGTCACATTCATTTCAGACCACTGCAGTAAGGTATTTAACTGAGGATACTTGACATTGCTTGCTTCCTTGTACTTCAAAATCATTTTAACTTTAAGGTTAAATACAAATAGGGCATGCATTGTTCGTTACAACAAAGCATATGTTACTAGAATTCATAGAGAGTGAAATGTGACTCTTTCAAAGGGAAATGTCAGAGGATCCAGAAGGTTTTTTGTCTGTATTTTTCTTCTAAATGCTGGTTTTCATCAGAACTTCACTCTTGGCAGTTTTCTTTGTGCCAGTAAAGTTTCAGTGAATAGAGCTGAAAACAACTCACATGGGGACTTCACTAAAATGTCTTATCCCTATAGGAGTAGGTAATCAGGTCCAGTCTTTGTGGCTCAGGAAAGAGTGATCTACACAAAGGGCACCAGATGCCTCAGCAGAGCCTTTGAGTCTCAAGATCCTTTGAGGATTTTATTTTCAAAATGCTGTTGTGAGAGAAACATTTCAGTAACAGAGACACTTCAGAGACACAACAGGTGACTACTTTACCACTGTGCTGTACAGAGACATCTCACTTGTCTGGGTTCCACAGGCTGAAATGCCTCTTGAAGAACTGCACTTATAACCTTTCAAATAAAAACTTGTGACATTTCCTATAACCCCTGAGACATGTCCCCCCACCGTCCCTCCCCACCTCCAAAAAAAAAAAAAAACCCAACTAAAAAGTCAGCTCAAACCCCCAAAGGATAAAAAAACCCAAACTCAAACTCTACAAAACAGAGAGAAGGGGAGTGAGAATTAATGTTTCACATGGGGAACTCCTGGCTAGCCCCAGAGCACCAAAAATGTTCTGGGGACAACAGTGGGGTAAAAATTCAGTGTGAGTCAGGAATGCCATGCTGTGAAAAAGGCATACTACAAATTAGGATGTATAAATAAGGCTATTGTTTTTAAGGCTTATCAAGGGCTGTTTTATCTTTGTTCAGCAAAATGGAGGCTTGGCTGTATCCAACTGTGCTCAAAGTATAGGGAGTGTGTACAGAAGGGCAACAGGGTGATCAAAGTGATTCTTACATTCCTGGTATGGAAATCCACAGCAAGAGTGTGAAGTATTCTCCATTCTAGAAACAACAAGTCACTGTCTCAAATTTTCATTTAAAAAAGATGAAAATAAAGATGGAGAACTGTGTACCAATATAGCAAATTGTTTTGGGAAGTCGAGGGAATTCTATCCATGTAGTGTTTTAAGAGCAAGATAGACACAGCTCTGGTAGAAATTATATACACAGCTTTGGTTTCCTCAGGCAGAAGAGGAAATTGGTGTAATTACCATTTTGCATAAGAGTTTTACTCAACAAACTTCCAGGTGAAAGGAAACAAGTCATGATTTCTGAAATCTCCTTCACATGTTCAGCTGAGTCTGGGAAGGGAAGTGGCTGGGACTCTACTGAAGTGAGCTTTCAGTTTTCAGCTAGACACTGTCCAACACAGGGTTTTTTGACCATGCCCTAGAGTAGCTTCTACGTTCCTGTGAATAAGTATTTGTGAAAGCTAGTAGGTTCAGATGTTCTCTGAGCTGAGGGGAAAGCAAGTAGGAATTTTAGGGGTATGAACTTTGGATGCTGTTACTTATCAGAATTTTATTTTCCTTGCATCCTTTAGAGAAAAGACTTTCTTGTAAAGATGACGGGAAAGAAGGATGATCCAGGGAACCCTGGGCTTCAGGCTTCACAGGCTCAGCCTGTCCTCAATCCCTGGGGTACCAATATTTTTGGAAGTCACCTCCAGCTACATGAAACATGAAGGTGCATTTGCTAAGGGCTGACTGACCTGATTTCTCTGAGGGGCTGACAGTGTGGATGAGTAATGGGTGTTTACCTTGCCTTTAGCAGGACCTTTGTCAGGGTCTCCTATAATATCCATAACTAGTGAGTCATAGGTTGGATGGTGAGTTACAAATTGTCTGGATTCTTGAGATTAAACAGGGATGATCAGCAGTACAAAGTCCATCCAGTAGCAGGGTAGTAGCTGTGACCCTTGAGGTTCATAATCTCCATCCTTGGGGAAATTTAAAAGTGCAACAGGACACATCCCAGAGCCACCTGCCATAACCAGATCTCCTTCAAGCAGCAGGCTGGGCCAGATGGCCTCCAGTGGTCCCTTCCAACCCACAGCGCCCTGTGCAAAACACTGGAGTGGAGTTTCCTTAGACAGTGTGCTGAATACACTGGGTTGTTTTGTAGGTCAGGATGAGTAAAGGCCAGTTATAGCTGTGTAATCCTTCTATTTGAATGAGAACTGAATTCAAATGAAGACTAAGCAACCAGGCTATTGGGGATTGGGGATTTCCAGAGTCAAGACTGGTCTTGTAGTGTAAGTGAGTGGGGAATCTACAGTGAATCCTGGTGGTACATCAATCTCACTGGCAGCTCACCCTCCTGTCTGCTCCTTAGCTGTTTGCCTGGGAGGTGTGAGAAGAAAGAAAAGATCTCTTTGACAGTAGATGTTTTCCTTTGATATTTGATTAGGTGTGCTTGAATTTCTTAGCCTTTCCCATCCTGAGACCATGTTGGTGTCCCTCCTGTTTTGCAGGAGGCACTATAAGCCTGCTGAATGTGAATCTCTCCCCTGCTCTCCTTCCATTATGGAACCAGGAATGTATGAGTCTATAATTTACTTAATACTATTACATATGTTCCACAAAAAGTCTGGCAGACTTGTTGCAGTTAAACTACCTTGTATCTTGTACTTGTACTTGTATCTTGTAAAAAGAAGTTTTAATTTGAATGACAACTCCTTTTGTGCCTGATTTATCAGCAGTGTGTGGTATGGTAATGGTATCTGGGAGTGAATCACTTTCCAGTCCAAGCTCTACAGTACTACTGGCCTACTGAAATTATCTATTGAATATTCTTTAGGCATTTCAAGTCTACTGACAGAATTTCAATGGACAATTCCATACAATGCCATATTATTAAGATAAGCTGGTGCTTTATTTCAAGTTCATGCCTATCAGCTGGATGGCTTATGGCTCTGAATGTAAAAAGAATTTTAAAATAATCTTTTTAAAAAGCGTTTTTGAAAGATGACAACTAAGTCCTTTGAACATAGATATCATGCTGCAACCTGATCATAGAAGGTAACATCTTTATGTATGCACTATAGAGTGCATAAATAAAGTGCATATACTGCATCTCAGCTAGGATATACAAACCTTTGGGACTCAGCACATGCAGGACTTATAAACTGATCAGGATTAATCTAACAGATTCAGGTGAGATCACAGCTCCTGACATGTCTTAGTTCAAAACTCAAATTAAATGAAAAAATAACCATCCTTCAAGACACTATAGCTTGGTACATTATTTAAATTTTCCAGCATAGTTTCCTAGCCAAACACAGCTTTTGTGAGTTTGCCATCTATCTGTTATTCCTCTTTAAACCTTTTTTTTAAGTTCCAATAACAGTGATAGACATGTCATGGCCTCAGAGATGTTGTGTTTATGTCTATGGCCCACGTATGTTATAATTCCAAGATATTATTTCTGATTGGATTCATGCAGGATGAATCCCAATCACTCCCTGGGCCAAGAAATGCAAGAGCAGAAACTCCATGAGACATGACATTTGAAAAACACCCCCAACAAGTCCCACATGCTATTTTGTAAGACTCAGCCTGTTTTAATATATTTCATGCACACACACACAAACAAAAATTTTAGTTGTTTCTCAGTGTTCAGTGAAATCTCAAATACAAGATTTAGTCATTATTGCTCCTGGCTTTACAATAGAGCAGCTGTTGGGATTAGATACCAATAAATATAATAATTAAACACTATAAAAAATTCTGCTAAACTCTGGGTAATTTCTCTATTGTCAGAACTCCCCTTCTAATTTCTCTCTTTTCTACTTAAATTGTAATCTTTACAAGAAAGGAACTTTCTCAAAATATATTTTTGTAAAATCCTTGCCAGCTTGCTCCTCTGGGCATGAAAGTAATGATGAAAAAACTCCAGTAATAATATTTTTTTCAGACTATTATGTGGGAAAAACCACAAATCCCTTATATGTGTAGGATTAATGTTCTATTAGGGTGGTAGGCTCACAGCTCTATCTTGTGTGTACTCTCTTGAGTAACATGTTTGTTCAACTGAACATAAATAGACTTTTGTAAAATGAACAAAACAGAAATCTTAATTTAAACTTCAGGGAAAAAAAAGTTTGTATTCCACCCATTGCTCTCCAATCTTATTACAACTCAAGTCCTTAGGAAAACAAAATAAATCTACCTAGTCCAGATTGTTTTGCTTCATGCTTTTATAAAATATAAAAAAAATGTAGAAGAGAAGAAAATTAAAGAGAAAATAATTTAATGAATATTATCCCTTAGAAATCAAAGTGTTTTAATAAACATTTTTAAACTCACTAATCAATTAACTAGAAAAGAGGTGTGCCTTTTGTGAGAATTATGAATTTCATTATAGCAATGTCATAGGTTTGACCCAGTTATCTTGTGGTGGGTTTTGTTGTTGTTGTTGTTTCTTAGAAATAAATTGCTCTTAGCCAGCAAACTCTTTGGGATGAGAACTTGCTTGGAGTCCAGTGTTTGCCTAACAATAGGCAGTACAAATAATCATAATTTAGCCTAATTTATGAAGTTATAAATAAGAGTGACTGTTGGGTCATCCTGTCCCAGAAACATATCCCTTACTAGTGCTGATTTGAAGCATTTTTGGCATTTCATTATTACTTCTTTTCTGGTTTTCTTGTGAGCCATTTCCCTGGGAAAGATTTCTTGAGGGGATTTGGCAGCAGGCTTGACTGCTGGGCTTTAGGGATGGCTTCTTTTTCTCATCAGGGATATAAAGGAACAGGGGAAATATGATTTCACATCATTTCAGTGTTGTGGAACCAGAGCTTGGAAGGCAACAGGTAGGTGAGCTTCCACAACAAGTTATGTAATGAAAAACCTGTGCTTCTTCACTCTCTCAAGTGCTTAAGATATATGTTCTCTAACTGTGTAAGGTATTAAGAAATCTTTGAAAGTAATGATGAGTTAGATGTAGTAACCACGTACACCTTCTGACATTGACTCTTTTTCTTTGGAATTTGAGAAGGTGAACAAACTTCAGGTTGTTTAACTTCACCCCTTTTGCCTCCCATGGAAATCTGTAACATGCTTCAATGCAGGTCTGGATTTGAAGGTCTATCCTGCAGCCTTCTGGAAAAGTCTGTGAAGTGACTCCCTGATTTCAAGATATGCACAACAGAAATAAGAAAGAAAGGAATGCAGTACCCAGGAAGAGGTGCATTTTTATATCTGTTTCCTTCTTTGCAGCACACCAAGGTGAAGGCTGGAGGATCCACGCACATTCCAAAAGGGGCTGGACTTGGCTGTGATGTCACTGCGCCGGTGGGATGCACTTTCCTGAGATAACACACTGTGGGTCATGCTGCACTGCTATTCCCTCCCAGATGTGTGCTGTCCCCTCTGTGAGTCACTCGGTGATGTCCTGTCTCGTCCTTTCTCAGTGTCATTGCCGTGCTGGCCAGCACAGGCAGGTGGGAGGGGAAGTGTAGAGCTAGATAACAACAAAGTGTACTCGCTAATTTTTCAGTGTGCCAGTCTTTCTCTGGTCATGAAAATATGATGATGAATTAAAGTTTTTGGCTTGGTTGTGGCTTTTTTTTTCTTATTATTTTTTTTTCCTTTTGCTTGTCTAGCTATGTCTTTTTGAGAGGTATAGTCAAAGGCAGAGCAGAAACTGCTTCCCCTTTTTCCAAGGTCCAAAGCTCCTGCATTTTGTTCATATTTAAAATCAATTCAAATTTTTCAAATAATGAAATAAATAAAGTTTTATGGAAAAAGTTTTCTAACCTGTGGAAAAATAACCTCTTTTTTCCCCCGTTCATATAAAATGTGAAAGAGGCGTTTATTGCAATGTAAAAATAATTATTGAGATTTTCGAGGTGCTTAATACAATTTCAGATTTCTCAAGCAAGTTTTTCTGTAACACCACAAGCAATTTAAAATATATTTAGACTTCTGTCTAGGTACAACCTAGGTTGGATGAATTTGAAGATTGGAATATGAAGGTCAGTTTATTTGTTCCTTCAAGCACTAAACAGCAAAGTTTGGAAAATCACAGGAGACTAACAAACAGCAGATTGCATACAACTGAGAGCTCAGTGCAAAAGCATAAAACAAATGCCACAATATACTGAAGAATCACAATTTGTTTAGAGACAATTTCATTTAAAGGAGTCCTGTTAGTACTTGGGAGAGATTCAGTAATGGCCTCAGCATATTTGTCAGCGGGAAAAATAATAAGCTTGTTTTCATGGTATCTAGGTGAACAAGGTCAAAATGAAGCATGAAATAAGATAATACCAATCCTAGTGTAAATATGAGAACACTGTAGAGGCCAGTCAAAATACTATGATGACTTCTCCAAAATGCACCTCTCCTAGAGAAGATTTGAATGGTATTTCTCTGCTGTCTTCAGGAGTATGTGCTATCCATAATAAAAGCTCAAAATTATCCATAATAAAATGAAGAAGCTGTAGTTCCAAGAATAATTAATATTTATGGTTTCAGCAAACTCAGCTGTTCTTCTTGCGAAGGAGAAGTGTTATTTCAAACCCTTTGAATTCTTTATTAAGCAATGCAGCTGATGATAGAGTAGCAGGATGTGCCTACTGTTGCAAGGAAGGGAAGTAAGTAAGGAGATGTTGTTTCCTATAATTTACTATCGAGTATTGCTGTTTCTTAGGGTGGCAGCTGAGGGAGAGGAACTGCAAAACAAGGCAGGGCACTGCTCTCCCCATCCTCACCAGTGTGCTGGCTCAGTCCACAGCAAACTTCAGGTGAAGCTCTAGTGCTTTGTTCTGTAACACAACTAATATGAGCTTGTAACATATCATGGTGAAAAGGTTGACTTTTTGGATCACGGCACTTATTTTGTTCTCCAAATTATTAAGATGAATAATTACTGTAATTGCCGTGTCAGATATAGGAATTGCAAATCCTGTCCGTTGTATGTTGGAGCCTTTTAAAAAGCTAAGTAATTTACTTCAAGTACATTCTATTTTGGGTTTATTACCCTGAGCTTTCATAAAGGGTCCTCTTGTCCTTCAAAACTGGAAGGCTTAGTTGGCCTCCTCTGATTTCCTCATTCTGTTGTATAACTGACCCATACCTTTTTCTTTAAATCAATCCTTTAAGTCTTGTTTTAAAAGAAAAAAACATGTTCCCTTCATTTCTGTTCATCATTCCATGGTCTCACTTTTTATTTTTTTTTTTTTTTTTGGCTTGGTTTCCCCTAAGGTTTGCATGTGAACTCACCTTCTCTGTAGATGCCTATATACCTTCATATGTCAATTTATAATGATGTTCAATTCACTGACTAATTTTATCTAAATTTGTCAGGGGGCAGACATCTCAAAGACAATTAGTTTCCTATAAATAACTTTCGAAGAAGTGTTAAGAGAAGATAGCAAGGTGACCTCACTTTAGCAGAGAACTCACACCTGACAGGGCCTGAGGGTGCTCCTGCGCCAAGGCTCCTCCAGAGGAGCTCGGATGCCCACTGGCAGACAGCCAGCAGGACATCATGGAAGTACCTATTTTAATGAGGGGCCCAATCGAGAAAAAAGGACAAACTGAGGAGCTTCCAGCACGTACTGCAATAATACTTGCATTTTCCCTCTTCTTCACTTTAAGTAGCTTTTGAAATTTTGTGCAGCAAGGGGCTGAACCCACCTATCATCCTGTTCCTTGTGAGTTCCTTCAGTCTTACAGGATGACCCACCCGTAGGAGTCCCACGGGGCCAATCTCACTGTGTGGAGCAGAAAGTGAGCCCAGAGCAGCTCCCGGGGTGGCTGTGGAGCCTGGCACAGGAGCGATGGAGCTGTGAGGTGTGGCAGTGAGGCAGGATGGAGAAATGCTGCCACCCTTCCAAAGCATCTCCTTCAGAAGGCGCTCGGAGCAGGCCACAGGAGCAGCCATTTCCAGTCCATGCACACACACCCCCCACAGATAGCTCAGGGAAGGAAAGACAGGAAGGGCCTTCTGTATGAAGAATTCCTGCAAGGGTTTGTTATGTTCACCACCAAAGGAGTGCCCAGAGTTAAGTGTGGGGTCAGGAACCAATGGTCTGAGGGCAAAGGGCGGTACCCTATAGGAGATACGGGGGCAGGCCAGCAAGGACACCACTGGGGAAACAGGGAAAGGAGAAACCTTGAGAACTAGGGACTTATATGAACTATAGAGGTGGGCTAAGCCCACGGACCGACAGGAACAGCAAAACAGAGGCAGATTGGCGATAGTTCTGTGTCGTGGTTTGTTCTGTTGTCCCCCATTTACAATGGTTCTTCCCTAGCTATACCCTCCCTCTGAGGTGTCAGTGTCCCCTGGCCCTTCCCTTGTTCCTGATGGTTCCATGCCAATCCTGCAAGTGTGTCTCCCACCTCCCTTGTCAATCCTTGTTGTGCTTGCCCCTCAGTGTGGAATGTTCTGTGTTCCTGGACAGATGATCGGTTGTTGTGAGTTGTACCCTCCCCAGAATTCTTCCTATGGGTCCCTGTAGTGTCTGTCCAGTCCCTGTACCCTCCCCTCTCCTTTCCCCTTTGGTTGTGTACTTGGCCCCGCCTGTAAGGCCACCCATGCTGGAAAGGTTGGTCTTTGTCCTGGGTCTTCAGTCACTGTGTCTACACTGGTTAACTTCCCAAAGAATAAAAGCTTTTTGGATTGACAACCGAGGACCCTCCTCTCATCCTGTGCCCCTGCCTTGCACCGTGTGTGTGTCTGTGTGTGTGTGTGTGTTTGTGTGTGTGTGTGTTTGTGTTTGTGTGTGTTTGTGTGTGTGTTTGTGTGTGTCTGTGTGTGTGTGTATGTGTGTGTGTGTTTGTGTGTGTGTGTGTGTATGTGTGTGTGTGTGTGTGTGTGTGTTTGTGTGTGTGTGTGTCTGTGTGTGTGTGTTTGTGTGTGTGTGTGTGTATGTGTGTGTGTGTGTGTGTGTGTTTGTGTGTGTGTGTGTCTGTGTGTGTTTGTGTGTGTGTGTTTGTGTGTGTGTGTCTGTGTGTGTGTGTGTATGTGTGTTTGTGTGTGTGTGTTTGTGTGTGTGTGTCTGTGTGTGTGTGTGTGTGTGTGTTTGTGTGTGTCTGTGTGTGTGTTTGTGTGTGTCTGTGTGTGTGTGTGTGTATGTGTGTGTGTGTTTGTGTGTGTGTGTGTGTTTGTGTGTGTGTGTGTGTGTGTGTGTTTGTGTGTGTGTGTGTTTGTGTTTGTGTGTGTGTGTGTGTGTGTGTGTGTGTGTGTGTGTGTGGCTGGGCTGAGCTAGGCTGAGGGACCTCGAGGCACTGCGTCAGTTCTGCAGGGCACCACGCGGGACAATCTTTTCTTTCAGCCTAAGCAGGGCAACTTTATGGTAGATTCTTCCAGGGCAAAGCCACGGAGGTTTCCCTGAGGGGTTCAAGGGTTTCCACAGTGAGGAATTCACAGCTCTGCAGGCCCCCTTGCTGTTCTGCTGCTGAGTGTGCTCCGTGCTGGACACACAAACCTGCTCACAGCCATGAAAACCCCACGGCTGCAGGGGGCTGTGGCAGTGAGCAGGAGCACTGAGCTGTGAGATCAGTGTGAGCTCAGTGTGTGCTGGGACATGTTAAACCCCAGAAATGGATACTATCTCATAAGCATATATTTATTTTAGATCAGGTCACATTTCATTTTTGTGCTCAATATGTTCTTCTCTGTTAATCCTGTAGTAATGGTATTAATTCTATTTCTTGTGTTCAGAAAGGCATATTGTGTTTGAATTGGAAATTTATATTGTTCAACTGCAGCCAAACTGGAAATAGTAGAGGAGGTCAAACAGGATGATAATAGTCTCTGTTGCTTATATGTATCCTTAGGGAATATTTTGCATTTTTTTTATTTTTTATTTTTGCTTTTAGTCTGTTACTATCACTACTATAAAATTTCAGCTTAGGGAACATGCTTGACTTTTCCTAGCAATGCTAAATGCTTCTTTCTGTTAATCTCCTATAAGAGATGACTCCAGTGAAAAATAATTCAAGGACAGCGCCTGTGAAACTGAATAATCCTCACTCATGTGAGCAATGTCAGGGAAGCAAATTTTCCTCATGGCTGATTATTTGAGTAGTATTTGCTTTGTACAAAACGAAATTGTCTGCCCACTCTTTTTCATACTTAAAACCAGTTCTAACTGCATGTGCTGATTGATAAGTAACTTAATGCTTATTGAGAGAGGCTGATCCCCACTATAGCAGCTGATCTGAGTAAAGATTCCATTTTCATATAATTGGAAAATAAAGTTGCCTATTTCCCCTTGAACACACAAACTGATTTCACCTTTCCAGTCACCAATACTCATAAAGTGATGTTATCAGTTACTAAGGGTAACAGGGATCAAGAAACCTATTTTCTTATCTTTCAAGGCCAGAAGGTTTTATCATAGTTAGGAGACAATGTTATATGAACCCAAACTTTCTGCTGTAACAGAAAACAATCTGAACTATGTTTGGAATGTTTACTATTAGTTATACAAAACAATACAGCTTTAATTCTAACGACATCAGCTGTGATAAAAACTAGCATGCAGCGCATTTAAAACCATTCCATCCATTTGTATATATATTTATAATAGATTTTTATTTAAGCATCTTATAAAAACACATAATTCTCATGTTCATTTAATTCCTATAGTGCAGAATTTGCCAGGCGGGCCCCTCCTCAAATGCCACAGGATGTTTAGCATTAGTCTGGCAGGCCCCACTAATGGGTAAGGTAGAGCTGTCAGCAACACCACCAATTTACCCTTTGTGCAGATGATCTGCTGTTTTCAGGGGCTCTGCTGAAATCCCAAGCCAGTCTCACCACCCTGTTTAAGTAGGAAAGACTGGCCTGTTGGAATCTAGGGCATTTTCTGGTCGCCTTGGAGGGTCAGGAACCCTGCCAAAGGGGTCTGGGACCCAAGCAGGAGGTTTGGTACCTCTACAGCGGGGTTTGAAGTTTGTACAGGGGGGTTGGAAACCTTAGCACAGAGCTTAAGAAGAATTACAAGTCTCAAGAGTGTGAAATAAGTAGTGTTAGGTTATCACGGGGTGAAAAAGTAGAATTTGGGGGTTTTTAGAACTGAGGCTGAAGAGCCAAGATGGAGGAATCAGGGCGTGGACCTGTTCTTCTTCCTTCTTGTTCTTGCCCCCCTCCATCTTCTGCAGTGCTGGGTCACAAGGGATTGGTTTAGAGTAGAGTTTACATGGTTGGCATAAGTGACAGGTATTGGCAATTACTTGTAAATAGAGAATATGTTATAGACTATGGCTGGGCCAGAGGAATGGTATAAAAGGAACTGCCCAACCAGGGGGGGAATCACCACGAGTTCTGTGCTGCAGCAGGAACCTTAGCAGAGCACAGAAAGAACTATGAGATAAGAAAGAATAAACAACCTTGGAAAACCTGAGATGTGACTCCTGACTCTTCTTCTGCTTCTGGCACGAGGTGTTTCAGAGGGCAAAGGACACTTTGCCACCGAATCTCAAAGATAAAAACCCAAAACCGGCCCTTCTAGAAAAAAAAGTCAGATTGACTTCTCTAGCAATAGAATTGAAACAATTTTCAATGTGATTTTTTATTTTGACAATTCCAATAAATATCTTACCTTGCTCACTGAGATGTTTCTGGAGCCGCATGCCCTTCAATTTCCTTGAAAAACCATTAGAATGACTAAACCCATCAAAGTACCCTGTAAATCTTCCCAACAGAAAGCAGCATGCATAGAAATAAACATAATTTTTATGTTAACATCTTCACTGGGGTCAAAAAAATCAAAGGCATTTTTCTGAAAAATTAGATTAGTATCGTAGCTGCTATTGAAGCAATAGTACTACTTTCACAGTTAGAGAAATTTGAATGTAGGTGTTCTTTTCTAACTAAAACAATTTAAGTGATTCTGTCTAATCTCCACTGAATTTAATAGCATCACATACAAAATCCATCACACAGCAAAGTTTTCTGTTTCCATAACGATATAATTTAGAGCAGTTTTGTAGAGAGAAAATGCCCTACTGCTGCAATGTCAGAGCTGTCCTAAAGCCAGTGCTTTTGTAGTTGATCCCAGCTGAGGAAATATTTTATAACATGGAATTCTGAGTATAGAATTAAACATTAGATTTTTCAGTTTTAATACAGAAGTCTGGGAAGAAAAAAAGCATTCTGTTACACCTATGTTAAAATACTTTTACAGCTGTTGACTTGAGAAGGTTTATTTCTTGGGTCTTAAGAGTGACTTTAAACAGGTCTGGGGGCAGCTCTTCTGCCAAAGCTCTGCCTACCATGTATAGCATTCCTGAATCTGGAAAAGTTTAAACAAACAAGAAATCATGTGTGTATGTGTTTCAAAGATGTGATATCCAAACTGGCTTAGTTAGAGATTATCAGTCAGGAAACCAATTTATTTTGGGGTTTCTTTGTACGATGGGACACTTTGTTGTCAGGAGGTTAGAGAAGAGATCTTCCTGATAGTGCTGGTCTTTGGCTTCAAGTGTTCCTTTTCTCTGGATAAAAAATCTGCAAGGAAGGTGTATATCTCCATTATGGATTCATTCTTCTGCCTGGCAGGCCTTGAACAATATGAAGGAAAACAAAGAGGAAGCAGTTTCTAATTTTGCAGTATTTGACTTTGATTTTTGCAAATAGCAAAATCTCCCATTAAAAATAAGGAGCACTGAAAAGGATTACATTTATGAAAACGTGTACTAGCAATTTCTTTTTGTCTTTTGCCAGAAAACATTGGGAAAATGCTTCTTAGCTGATGATGTTGCTCATCAATTGCTATTGAAAGTCTGATCAGGTGGTGAAGATACCCTTCAGCCTGCAAGAAGGATTACAGTGACAATGACTGCTTTTGGGACACAAAGTAAAATTAACTTCTAGGTTATCCCCGTCAAGGACCATTAAGTCCTGAACTATGAGGGACACTGTGAACAACTCATATTTTAACCTCCTGTGAGCACAAAAGCAGGCAGGTTCTTCTCCTCCCCCAACAAATCTGACCTTCGCTGAAATTTATGTGAAAATGAAAAACTAAAAGAAAGCTGTAGCCCTGCCAAACTCTGATGATGTGACTCATTTTAATTACTGGTATTTGGGAAGTAAATGGCCTGCGTTTCATTCTGTTGTTTGCTGCAGGAAGAATGATTTAAGTAAGCTCCAGAGTTGCAGCACCTTTTACAGCAGGTGTGAAACAAGGCATTCATTTTTCTTTTAAGGGCGTCCTTGTAAACATAATAACAATTAGGAAGCCAGGGCTTCACATCAGAATCTCCTGTGCACTCTGGCATTACCTCCTTGGGCTACTTCATCACTTCTAATTTTCTCAACAAGTTCCTCAAATAAGAGCTTTGATAAAATGACATTGAACAACATTAGATGAGGACAGTTTCCCTAAAGGCAAAACATGTAAGAGGCACAGAGAGCCAGAACACATGCACTACTAAAGGAAGCTTCTCGCTTTCCCCTTATCAACTTCATTAAGCCAGAATATCCACTGCACCAAGCAGTGATTCTTCATTCTGTGAACAGACTTCCTGGGGAAACAAGAGCTGTGTTCTGACAGCTTATGGTGCGTTTCCTTGCTATTGCTTTATTTTCATATAGTATTCCTCTAACAGAATAAGAGAAAGGACTGTACTATAGCAGTAGTGACACTATCAGCTGTTTCTTACAAAAGTCACAATACCTCTGTTCATTTTACATCTAGCTGTATTTAACAGTGACTTTTCATATATTCAGTCTATCTTTGAAAAGCACAGATTGACTTCAAAATACACACAAGTTTGCAGAGCTGACTCTAAGAGAGATGGTGAACTCTCTTAAAGGAAAATTTTCAGTCCTGTTCAGTGTTTCTGATAAATTCTTTTCAGAAATTTAAATTCACCTTTTTCAGAATGAGTAAATCAGGCACAGCTTTCAGATTGGGGGGTGAAGGGAAGCCTGAAATGTTAATTAATTTGTTATTCTTAAGTTTACTCAATCCTGGAATAATTTAAAATATTTTCAAATATGTTTTGACTATAATTTACATTGATAATTTTGAATATGATAATAATTATTTCTACTATTTTTATTAACAAGGAATATCTACTATCTTTATTAATGTACAATTTCAAACTATTAAGTACATCCTGTCAGCTTTTGAAACTGTATTCTACACATCGTCCAATAACAGTAGGGAATAAGCAAAACTTTACAAAAAGAGATAATGGAATAATTTCAGGTATGGAATAAATGCTGTTAGAATGTACTAGTCTGTATGCCTTTAAACTTATATTTTGAACATCAATGAAAAATTATTTATCAAATGAAAGCATTTATGAAAAAATCAAACACATTTTACTGACCATACATAATTATCTCACCATAAAAAAAAATTCCATCCTCAGTTCCACACATGCTAAAATTCTTTTCTTTAAATGTTCCTCAATGCTCTTGAACCATTTCAAGTTAAATTCTAAACAAAATTGTATGAGGATCATACTGGCTCAAGTAGAAGAATGAAATAACAAGCATTGCATATGCCTGCAACAGACTGAAGAATCTTTTACGATAGTTTCTGTCCACATATTTTAAAAATACAGTGCCTGGCTGAGATATTTACTGACTTCCCTTAAGAAACTTCAGTTTCTTAATAGTTGGCAAAATTTCTACCATTATTTTTTCTCTGGGAGCTCCTCCTCATAACACATCTATTTGAAGGCTGATACTACAAGAATACATTTAAAATATTAGTGCTCTAGTCCCAGTGGTTGTGGTACAGAGAAGTACCGCTTTGGAAGTGAAGTGTACTGTGCCATATCTCAGTTGTGAAGCTATCCTGTAAGTCCCATTTTCCCAAATGGAAAAGGCAGAATTATTGATGGTCTAGTTCATCAGAGCAAAGAATATCTGAAAAACAAATTATCCAGGAAGGATGTGCAGTATGTACAGATTAGGTGAAGGTGCAAAAGAGCTCTGCTCTGGAATGAGCAAAGTACATGGTACACTTTAAAAGGGGGGATCAATGTCAAATGGGCAGCTAATATATAAACTGTCATTTTTCCCTGAAGAATTTCTGTCCACTAATACAAGAAAAAAAAAAAAAAAGGAAGTGGAGATTATAATAGGAAAGAGATGAATATTGCAGGAATAGATAGATGTTGCAACTACTTTAGTTCTGAATTTAAGTTATTCTAAAACATTACCTCATTTTCAGTGAAGTAAAAGCTAGTAAATGGAGAACCAAAACTATGTTGCAATTGTTTCTAGAGGAGAAAAGATCTCTACTTCTCTGTAGTGTGGTTATTTCCACTGCTATAACTACATCCGTATTTCCATCCTTGCATTTTTTGGAGGGCTTTTCCTGGTGTATAATAGAAATTTTTGGGAAGGGTAGCAGATAATCATAGAGGAGTATACAAACAAGATGAGGAGAGTCTGTTATAGTCTGATAGATTTTATGTTGGGTTAATGCTTCACAATTCTGAGTGAGCACTTGCTCTGCTCCCTATCACTACTGGGATTGGGGGCAAAAAAGAGGGCAATAATTCCTAATCCCTTGGGATGGAGCTTGCTTAAGTAGCAGCTTAATTTCCTTTTTACAAAGGGCAGCTTAATCATTATTCTGATGATTCTACTTTGACAGCTACAGGCTCCATTGATTTATAATTTACTTGTATTCATTGGCAGAAAGAAGTTGATACTCCATTTTGAGCTGAGTCTATGGTTTGGAAAAAGAGTACTAAGTCCAATGATTTTGTTGAGATCAAGATTCATTAGCATCAGGCCTTGTGATGCACACACCTGTCCTCTAAAGCTGTAATTCTGCTCTGAAATCAAATAACTGCATAGTTCACAAAAACTCCCACACTATACAAGAATCAGAGGAGATGATTTCCCCTTTGGTGACATACAATTTAAGGTTTCTATTAAAAATCATGCTACTATGTATCCTAGCACTGAGAATGTCCAAAGGCTGATAAATTTAGCTTTTTCCACATTTTCTGTTGACTTTAAAAAAACACCTAATTCAGTTGTTGTTATGCAAATTGTATCAGGAAGAAAAAGTAGGTTAGAGGACTTAGCCTGTGTTTATTGACAAAGTGCTATGATGAGATACAGCCTGTCAATGCCAGGTGCAAAGTTATATGGCCATTCTGATGACGTGCACATGAAAAGAATGATTTTGCACATGAGATAATCACCTTGAATTATTCAAAGTGCAGCTTCTTCCTCCATATCTATCATATATTACTGCTGGGTCAGATCAGTCGGTGTTAGATGGTGGTGACATATTTCAGTCCAAAGTGGGATTTTAAAGATGAATTATGAACCCCTAAAAATAAAATAGGAGTTTATCATGGGACCTTCAACTACAGAATTGCTAGTAAGCATAATTAATACTGTGCTCAAAAATGGGCAATCTGCTGCAGTCCTCCACTGAAGAAGGAATATTGCATGAATTAGAATGCCTCATGTAAGGAAGAGAAAGAGATCTATTATTACCATAAACTTTCTGGTTCCATGATCTTCACCTCCAAACCTGTATCAACTAACAGAGGGGTATCTGTGGAAGGAATACAATCATTGCATACATGGTTGTCTCAGGAATTCTGAAATAAATGCAATCTGTTCTGAAGTTACATTAAATAAAGTTACCGGACTTTATTTAATGGTCAAAAAAGAAACAATAACCAGAAATTGATGAAAGGGTAACATTGATGATGACATTGGTATAATTCTACCTGTGCTATATTTTTATGGAGGAATAAAATTGGACTGGCCTTGGCACACTCAAGCTACGAGGACCCTGATTAGACTAGCTGAGAGCAGGGAACAGGAGAAGTGCTCTTAAGATCAGGCTGAATCATAGCTCTTTGGAAAAAGCCCTTTTAACAAGGATTTATAAAAGGGGAGCATCTTTTGTTTGGCAACAGTGGAACACAATGTCAAACCTACCCTGGTCCTCTTCTATGGATTCCTAAACCGTAGATTCCACTTATACTTGACCCATCAAAACACAGGTCTGAGTTTTTCCACACAACTTATATTATTCTTGTATTCATATTTATAGTTCTATGTGCACTGTCACATATATTGCTCACAAAAAACTGAGGCAACATTTTGTTGTATTTGTGAAGAAATAGAAGCACATCTCAAGTTTGTTGCCAATTTCACTTAAGTCACCTGTAGATCTTCATTACCATTCACAAATATTAGCACTAATATGCTAACTGAAATATCTGTTTGGAATATGAACAGTTTTTTCATTGAAAAATGACATTCATACAATATAAAATAATTCTTTTTAAACATGTCTACATCATTTCATCTTTTCTTTAACTTCTCTTTAAAAATTAAGGATAGGGAGAATGGGTAGTAAATTTTACTGTTTTGAAAAAAGAGAAGACAAAAAAGCTTTCATTTATTATCAAAAAATAGATCCCCACCAGCCACTTCTTCCATCTTCTGCAATCTCCACATTACATGGAGCATGTGGTGTAGGTGTCCCTCACTTTCAAGAATTTATCTGTTTGAAGTGTACTTCAATTTTTTTTAGTTATTATTTATATTTCCCTAGTCACAAAACACCAGAATTCTTTACTGTGTTTCAAAAATACAGTTACTTAGTGTAATATAATGCAGAAAATTTCCTTAGATCATTAAGCTACAACATTGCAACTGCAAAATTGCAAAGATGGAAGGACCAGAATATGCATAAAGAACAAAGAATCTCAAACAAGTATCTGATTTTTGAAGGACATATTTTATATTTATGATATACTGGTTGGCAGGAAATATCAATGTTTATTTATTTTCCCAGACATCCCAGTTGGTTTTAGTAAAAGATCTGTCTTTAGCACTATGCCTTGCTTTTGTACATTATGACTGTAGCACTACTACTACTTTTTGAATATAGCCTTCACTTTGACTGAGCTCCATTTAATTCCTGATTTCTCTGTTCTCACTCTTTTATTGTGCTGTGTATGAGGAGGGCTGAGTAAGCATGGGGAAGCACATCCAGTTTTGCAGGGAGTGGGGAAGGGCTTGAAGTGAATCCTCACAACAGAAAGGAGATAGGGGCTTTAACCTGGACATTTCAGAGGTTGTGGAACTCTGTCCTTGGAGAGAGTTCTTCCTTCAAAAACCCAGTTGTGCAAAGCCCCTAGAAACCTGAACTCGGTGTTGAGCCCAATTTGAGCAGGAGATCGGACCAGGGGTTTCGAGTTCATCCAAACTGAGTGGTGCTATGGGTCAGTGACAGCTGTGTGTGTGCAGCTCCAGTGGGAGTTTGGAAGCACCAGTGGGCCAGGGGAGGCAGGAGTGGCTGTGCAGGCTGATCTCTTCCAGCAGGGGAAGTTCTGCCCTTACCACAATTATCAGGAGAGCAGTAGTCTTGGTGAGATTGTGTCCTTTGCTTCCTGTGTCCCTGAGGGTGAGAAGCTCTGGACTGACAGACCACCCTCTGCGTCTCTGACACACAGCCCCTTGCTGAAGATGTGTCTTCCTTCTCCATGGGCACAGCTGTGGACCACTTTTCTATTACCTACTGCTTTTTCCTCTTTTTCTCTGTGCTGGAACTACTGGTATTCTTTGATTTGCTGCCATGTTTTTATTTCTTGACATGTTTTTCAAGTTCTAGATACTGCTCCACGTTCACCAACTAACACATGCTCCCTTCCACCAGCTGTGTTAGTTAGCAATAACTTTCCTTGCATACTTCCCATCACTCCAAAATATTTTTGCTATTTTGTATAATTTGAAGTTTTGTAAACTTTCTTTCAAGGATTTTATCTTTTTCTTCAAGTTTTTCTCAGTAATTTTTCAATCATACCCAAATGTCACAAAGCCAGTTAGGTATAATTTACAAATGTAAGAAAGCAATTTAGCTTGTCACCCTTCTGAAAGCACATCCCCAGCTGTGGGAACAGATTGTGTCAGCTATATGTGGCTGCAGTACTTCCCAAATCTTATCATATCTCAGGTAAGAAGCTGAAGCCACAGCCTTGACTAGAAAATCCATAATGAAATGTGACGGACGAGATGGAGAACCCTGTCATCCTTGTGTTCTATACTGCACATTGTCAGTCCTGTCAAGTCAAATCTGATGTAAATGAGTCACATTAATCAGAAAATGGTGATTTCCATTTGATGAGCTAAAGGAGCATAACATCTTCAATTAGACTAGCTACCTAAAATTAGCTACTGACACAAGCAAGTGTACATGGTCAATTTGCCTGCTTGAAACTTAAAATCAAGTAAGACATGTTAGATAATAGATAGTCTCAGACTGAATGCAAGGCTGTAACTCACTCAATAGGCTGCACTGACGTCACACGAAACCAAAATTAATTCAGCTATATATCCAGTTTGGGGTCATCTGCTGGTGTCTGATTTACAGTACATATTTTAACCTTAAATGGTTTATACTCTTCATCAATATTTCAGTTCTTTGGTTAGAAAAGATGATAGAAGCTGAAGTCCATCTTTCAGATGTGTTCATAAATTCTGTGCTGCTCTGAGATCCCAGCTATGACTAAATGACAAGAGGCTGGTTAGGCCTTTTATTTTTGTTGGTTCAGTGCACAGTAGAAACTTATTTTCTACAAGTTTATTAGGATGAGATAAAGGGAGGAAAGGCAAATAGGGAGAATATCCTTCAGGGACACATGGGCAAGGGCATAAAAGCTTGAGTGTGCAAGATAAGGAAGGATGGTTTCTAGGTGCCCTCATTCTGAAGCTGAGGCTGGATCCAATTGCTGAGAACCTTACCAGGTAGGGTGCTAACCCATGAGCAAATCATTGCCCTGTCCTTGCAGAAGTGTAGGGACGTGTTCCCTTTGAAAATGGACAACAGGAGACCAGTTCTTGGCACTCCTGTGTACCTCAGTATCAGTGTTTAGACAATCATTAGCCAATTACTGACTTAAACATGCACAAATCTGCTTCTGGAGGCTAAGTTATCTCTTGGCAGAAAGAAATTAAACACACACTAGAGTCTTAGTTAATATCATCAGATATTTCTGACCTTCCGCACAGGGAATCTGGGCTCAATTCAGAGATTAGATTAATTGCTTTTTTTACCAGTTGCCTTCTGGATCTTAAACAAAATATATGAAGCTAAAAGTCACTAATGTTTCCATGTTTTGAAAAGCCTATCTTCCTCCCATAAAGATCGGGACTATAATAATTATAGAAATAATAAATAGCAATTACAAACAAAATATTAATCCAGGACTCACAACATTAATTCCCTCTAGGCTTGTGCAGACATGATTGTGTGATTGACACAGAAAGGTGTGTAACACAGTTAAGTATCTGCTCTCTCATATTCCTCGTGGCTTGCTGTTTTCACTTCTCTTTCCTTCTGAGAGTGAATTCCTTCAAGCTGCTACAGTCACTTTTATCTAATATGGACCACTTCTATTTCCATAACAACTAAAACTTCTTGATTATCTTAAACTTCAATAAGTCTGGCATCTTAATAATTTCTAGAGAAATACAATTCCAATAGAGAGGAATAAGCAGACTAAAGACATGGATTTTGAGACCTGAGGGGAACACAATCACATGGTTTGACCTGCTGCACAATGTAAAATATTTTCTACTGATTGTGGCATCTTCACCAGGCTTTAAATCTCTCACTGTAGTGACTGATATGTTATAGAGTGAAGAGAAAATTTTTCTCTAGTTTTTTTTTAATATGTCAGCTCTTCTTCTTGTGTGAACCTTATCTTTAAAAGGGAAGTTGATAAATATCAGAACTTGTCCTTTGACATTTACAGAATGGTCCTGCCAATATATTAGGAAAAAAGAATAGCCACAGGCAAAGATTAAATACTTTGACCATAAGGTGAACAGGCAAAACATCGTTCTCCTTATTGTAACTGGACAAAGACAAAGGAGAACAGATGAGTCCAGAGACAGAATTTCAGTACAAGATGAGACAGTAAATGTTTATTGGGCAGATGGACACCCCCCTCAAGTGTTTGGCTGCATCTGCCATATGACAGAAATGAAGGCATTTTGGACACAGAACAGGGGCGCAGACATAAGGAAACACTTCTGTGCCAGAAATAATGCATGAAGTCACCTTTGTCCACTCCAATACAATACTGAAGGGACAGGTGGTGAACACAGCATCAGGCCAGTTGTTTGACAGTTCTTCTGGTGGAGTTTATCCATCCTGCAGGCTGCAGACCAGTTTGAAGAACTGCTTCAGGGCTCAGGTCCATGAGTGACTTACACCAGCCTATCAGGAAACTTTCCAGACTGAGTTCATCATTCTTACCCTAGGACAAGTCTAGGATGAGATGAATGATGGCAAAGGGCGCCTCTGTCCCATCAATGACTCTCTGAGGGAGCCTAAGTTACTTTGATTAAGTCTGCCTTTGGTTTGAGATGAATTTCACCTCATTCCTGTTGTACTGTTCAGCCAAAGTATCAAAGGTTTGTCCTGAATAAAGGAAGGGCATCACGCAGCAACACTGACACAGGTGATGAGCAGTAATATAATAGGAAGCTACAGTCTGACTGTCAGGTCTTTACAAAATGGAGTTCTGAGTTCTTACAACCCTTTGAGAATAAATTGGATCTTTTTCTGTTGTATCATTTTTGCTTTGAGAGCAGAAATTCTTTATAGATAGCACTTTCAGCCATAATTCATTCAAACACTGTACTAGCAAAATAGATAATGAAGGCCTTCCAAACTATATTTGTGATATAAACCCAGAAAGATGCTTTTAATAACAACATCTTTTATCCTTTTCTTGGCACGAGTATGAAATATCTTTGGAAAGCTCCAGAAAATCCCACAGCTACAGAAAGAGTTTGACCCAGCTTGGATCCCACAGTTAAATCACTCAGGGAGCTTCAGAGGAGACTAAAAATCTCACTGGAAAGTTTGCTTTAATCACAGGGAATTCTTTTTTCCCCACGTTCTTGACGGGGAAAGAATGATAAGTTGTATACACGAAAAAGGAATGGTATCATTTTCCATTTCAGTATCTTCACAATTTTTAATCGAATATCTCCACCATCTTTTGTCAGTTTTGCTTAGGGTTTGTAACAAGCTAATTGAAAACAGAAACAGGCTTCAACTATTTTTTTTTCATTCCTTTAAACTCTACCTTTTGTATTTTCCTGACTTTGTATCTCCCATAAATATAGAAATAGAATAATAGAATATCCTGTGTTGGAAGGGACCCACAAGAATCATCAAGTTCAACTCCTGGGTCTGCACAGGACACCCCAAGAGTCACACCATGTGCCTGAGAGTGTTGTCCAAACATTTCTTGAGCTCTGCCAGTTTGAACATGAACAAACTTTTCATTTCTAGTGTTTCCTTTGCAGACTGCTCTCCTCTTAATTCCTCTGAAGTTACAAGAACTCCTGTGTGGAAGTGCAGAAAGAAGTGCCAGAAGGTGAACACAATTTATTTGAAATACTTGTGAGTGATGCCATTTACTTGTGAGCTATGCAGCAGAGCACTTGAAGAATAGGCTGTTCAGGAGTTTTCTGTAGTATTTCATTTTATCACAAAAAATCTTTTCTGGTCAAAACTCTGGGACTTTTTTCCAAAATAATAATTAACTGTGTCATCAGCAAATAAAAGAAATTGATATTGTTTTTACATTAATTTTTGCAAGTAGCAGAAGTTTTGCATACCTGTTTTCTAAGTGAAAATGTAACACAACCTTTTCTGAAAATGAGATAATATATATGGTAATGTAAATAGGATTACTTCTGAGTTTTGTTACACTCTGCAAAAAGCCATTTGATATTTCATTAAAAGAAAATAGACAAGATTGTTTGTCAAAATGAAGTTTCTTTGATTTTCATATTTCTTGGACTGATAGTGCATTAAAATGATACTAAGAAAATGAAGAGTTTACATGAACAAGAGCTAAATGTTGTTTGGGGATCAATTGTTTGATTGTTGTTCTAATATAGATAGAAAGGAGAGGGTACCATCTATACAGTAAATCATGCAATTGTTAGCATGGATCATTAAAATATACATAACTTCATTCCCCAGAATTTTTTGATAAAAGAAAGAAGATATTTCTTTGCCATTTATGTTGTCTCATTTTAATCACGAAGTTCAAAATACGAATGTTTTCAATGGAAAAAAAAATTGAATAAAACATTAAGAAATAGAATTTAAAGTATTTTTTTCCCACTTAGATACTGACTGTGCCCTAGACTTTCATATCTACTGGATATCCCTCACCTGAAGAGGGAAACACCTAAGGAGAGTTCTGAGGCAGCCTCCAGATCAGCAATTATTCACTGGCAGTCAAGAAACTGTCTTGACTATTGTAATTCTGTTCACATTCTTTTTTACTCCCACCCAATTAGGCAACCTATAATTCAATTCCTTTAATTCAAATCCATTACCACTGTGCATATCTGAGGAACTTCTTTTCTCACACAAACTTGGAATCCAATGACCTCATGCACTAAATAAAGAAAAAAAGGCTGAAAATAAAATAAAAAAAAAACAAAAAAACCCACAACCAAAACCAAACAAAAAACCCCAAAACCAGCAGCAGCCATCAATATCAAAATAAGCTGTCACACAAACAAAGGAATAAAAAGTAGTCATAAAAATATGTCCAAAGTCACCTGTCATCTGTCTAAGAAACCAGGAACACTGCACACAGATGAAAGATGACTTTTCATTTGAAGGTGAGCTTCACAGTCTGGATGCATCTCAGCCACTGATAATGCAGAAAAGACAAGCTCAATAGCTTGTTTGCTGAATAAACATCACAGGAAAATTGCAGAAAACCTTGGTTTGACTTATGCAAACATATTTGTTTAGTTCACCTGATGCGGAGATTTTCCATTGTAGGTTTGACAAGAAACAGATTAATTTAATGAACTTTCCATGCATTTATGATGTGATTATTAAGGGCAGGTGAATGTCTCATTTTGTCAGGTTACGTACTTCAGGTAATAACATCTCACAACAGCAGTCAGCTTCACTTGGAGTGTAACCTTTAATTCACAGGAGAACAAATAATGGACAAAAGGTGTAGGTAGCAAATACAAACATTTTTTGCAACAGATGATTTGTCTGTCTTGTGCAACTTCTCTAATGTCATCCCCCAAAAATCCATATATTCTTTAGTCTGGCCTCAGTTTTCTCTTGCTACCTTTCAGAACAGAGGGCTGCTCAATAACATCCCTCCATAGGATGCCAGCTCTTCCTGCAGCTGCCCTGCTGCTTGCTCAAACTGTGATTTCACTCACCTGTAAAATGTCTAATAAAAGCTTTCTCATTGCTCCCAGGATCTCAGCTAGAGGAGGAGAAGCCAAACAAAGTTCATTTTGATCTTCACTACTTTCAGGGAATTGCAAAATGCAGATTTGATGAAGATCTGCTTCTACTTTCACTTTGGTAAAAGCACTAGGTCAGTGATCTTTCCTTGCGGCAAGACTACTATTAAAAATCATAAGAGAGGTTTTATATAAAAGAATTTTATTAACTTGTAGATTATTAGGAAATTCATAGCCAATACAATTTAATCAGCCTTGCAAAAGCAAAGCAATGAAGTTAAACCACCTAGTTAAAACATAGCCATTCTTCTTACAGTAACATGGTAGAAAAAAGTAAATACACAGAGTTTTTTTCCTCCTTACTCAGCCTTCTCATTGTTATATCCTGAGCAAGCTATTCTTATCAGCTGCTGAGGAATCTGGCACAGAAGCATGTTGATCTGAGAGAAGACTGAATGGGAGAGGGAATCACAAAAGTTTAGTGGTCTTACTAGGACTTTCAGTGTGTGTGAAGAAAATATGGTGCTCTGAGACTCTGGCATCACTGTTCATTGCAGGTAGGTTCTGTGAGTAATTCTGAAAGCTTCAAAGTACAGTTTTTCATATATATATATTTAGAAATTTTTAATGCTTGGTAAAAGCCTTCAGAACTACTGATGAGGATGGATAAAGATTTTGTGAGCAGCTTGGGAAAAAAGAGCAATAGTGATCAGTAGATACAACAAGAATTGCATACAAAGTCTCTGTGAAGTATGAAAAATGCTGTTCTGCTAATTTTATCCAATGACATAATTCTGTATGAAAATTTACAATAAAGGTTTTTCAAGAACTAGATTTGTGTTTCACAGAAAGTCTACTCTGAAGTGCAACTTTTGCTATAGACTTACAGAACCTTTTGATAGCTCCATATCTTTGCCAGTCACCCTCCTCAGCATATTGAAGGACACCCACTCAATCCCTTCATTTTAAAAAGGATGACACACATTATCACCTCTTTCTCCTACCCTCTGCAGAAGAAATTTGGTCCAGGAGAGGCTCAGTTGCCTTCTCAGAGGAAGTTACACAAAGAAATTTAAGAAAAACTTTTTTTAGCTAAAACTCAGACACTAGGTTTTTTTCACACTGATTACTGAAATAATGTTCAGCATTCATTTAAAAAGACCAAACAGGATATTCTCAGTCTTTTTATGACTTTTCATCTTGTTTCTAGTATCTCTAAAAAAACAAACAAAAAAAAAAAAAAAAAAAAAAAAAAAGAAAAAAACCTAAAAAGAAAATAACATTTGAATGAAAAACTCCTTCAAAAATCACTACACTGTTACTGACATTTTACTCCCCCACCATCCCTAGGTCTGACCCTGACAACAAAATATATATCATGCTGAGAGTGTAAGCACTTCAGTTTTGTGATGTGGCAATATGAAGAAAAGATCCTAACTTGTCTGTAGTTGTTACTTGCATTCCTAACTGATGCACTTCCACTGAAATTATTTTAGCTTCCTGTTGATTGTAAAGATTTTTTGTTAAATATACACATAGAAAGAAATAATTAGGTGCCATTTCTTTCAAATAAACACCATTAACTATCTTTGAAATGGAAAATAATCTAATATTATAACCTGCCATAGCAGAGAAAGACCTATTTTTAAGGTCTTTAACCATGAGCAGTACCTGATATAACACACACTACTGAGGCTGGCACCATGAAGACAGCACCTCCCTGGAAAAATATTGTTTGTTGATATACTGTGTATGGGGGAAACATGAGTAGGAACAGGTGACTTTTGAAGGGCTGTGCTTCTTGCAGAAATAGTTCATCAGTGCACACATAATCTATTGAAAGACAAGAGCATGCAGCCTCCCACAGAAAAATAGAAGGCCTATATTTTATTAAGGCCTAAGTAAAGCAAGATTATTTTTGTTATTTACTCACTGAAAGACAATCAATTGCTGCAACATAATCCTGTTGACAAAACCTGTGTGAATGCATGGCCTATCAACAACATAAAGACTTAGAGCACTAAAATAAATAAACATTCAGATGCTGAATAATACAAACCAGTCTTTTGGGGTTTACCATTTAAACTGTCACACTCTTATGCCAAACACCCACCAGGTTTACAAGTATTTCTTTCAATTATTTCATGAGAATGAAAAGAATTCTGATTCATCTCTGCTGCCCTTCAAAAGCACTCCAAGCTGTAACCAAAGGACTCTGAACACTGGTTCTTCCTAAAAGGAAGATTACTGTTTGTATCTCTAGTGTGTAGTACAGAAAGCAGCAGATGAGACCATTTTTTCCTGGATGCATGCTGAAATAACCAGCATTTCCACATGACAGGGAGTGGATGATCCAAATCTGCTTGCAGCACATAAATTTCATAAGTTATGTAGGACTTGGACACTACAAGACAGCTCTGGGAGCTTATGCAGAAAAATACTTTAAAGTAGATGAATTCTGACTATAATCCATACAGAGATGTATGAAATATTTGCTAGTCATTTAGGAACTGTTATGCCACCTGCATTTTAACTTGTATCTCTAAGGGAAAGAATAGTAATTAGGCAATCACCCTAAATTTGCTCACCAATTTGTGTTGTTGTTCTCCAGCTCAGTAACTTTTAAGTCACGAAAGCACTGCATTGCCATAATACATGAAATAACTTGATGCAGTGGGAAGGAACTCTATTAATGGTTCTACTTAAAAAAAAAAAAAAAAAAAAAAAGGCTAATTTACATGTTTCTGTCATTTCAGACATCTAAAAAGTCTGTACTGGTACCTACTCCTGAGACCCAAAGGCAGACCTTGTTTTATTTTTAGTTGGCACTGAGAGCACTGTGTGGGAAGTGCGTGTGTGCCACAAACAGGAAGCATTTAAACACTCCTGGGCTTTTGCCTTTCTGAACATTTGAGAAATTCCTCACTCCCTGATAATCCTGGAAATGCCTTTGCAGTATCTGGATCTTGTCCAAGAAACTTTTCAGGCAGCCTTGGAAGAAGTCATGTGGAGTTTCATTTTGCAAGACAGACTCAATATGATGCTGAACACATTTCTTAGTGCAGTAATTTAGCAATTCCCAATAACAGAGATCTCAGGATTATATCCACAGTATTAAAAAAGTTAGGAGATGACACTAACTTCATCCCCAGAAGAATAAGATTATTGGAGTAGCACTTTGTGAACATCATCACAGATCCCTGGAACACATTTGCACTGCACCTATACAAATGTTGTGCATGGATTTCAGAGCTGTCTTCACTATAGAATTTTTGTTTGATTCTTTGACCACCATTAAAATATTTCTTGCCTTCAGTAAAAAGAGGAAGATTCATGATAAAATTTCAGTGTTCTCTTTTTAGAGACTTTTGAAAGGGAGTAACATTAGGTTTGTTTACATAAAAAGTAAAAACAAGTCAGTAGAAGCCCAGCAGCTTTTGAATAAATGGTGTGAAAATTAAAAACTCAACCTTTAAGTGCTATCACAAAGGCAAAGGTCTTACAAACAGTAGCTTCTAAGAATAATTATATTAAATTACAAAATTTGTTGTGAATCCAACACTTGTATTTCTTCATTTCCTTGCTCTAACTGTTCAGTGATGAGTTCCTGGATAATTCAAGAAAGTACTTCTGTATTTTCCACACTATGAAGGGCTTTTGGAAATCATACATCTGTTCATCATGCGATAAAGAATAACAGCTAAGAGAAAAAATTGTATTTAAATAGAAATCAAAAGTTGGTGTTGCATCCTTCAGATATTTCTACATCATCAATAAGAAAAAAGATGAGTAGGACAGCTGGGAATGCATGAGAACATGTACAGTGTTGGAGATCAGAAGCTTCAAAGTAACAGTGTGGGTAGTGTAAGGGTGACTTTGAGAGCTGACTTTCTTATTGACTTTTAAAATTAAACTCTGATCAAGTGAATCATGGAAAAGTTTTTAATGACTCAGGTTTAACTGAATTACTTTGAAGTGCTGTAATACCAATTTACTCTTTTGTGATTTCTTTCGTGTAAGAAGCCTTTATAAAGAAGCTGTTAGTGTCTGCTGATCAATCATTGGAGGAATAACATAATTTAGGGCAATAATCCATTTAGAGGAAATACTGACATTAAAATGTGTGCTTCAGACTTTTAAGGCTATTTTGAATTTTGAACACAGCTGCAGCCGCAAGTGCTTTCCTCTGCAGAGCTGAACCTAAACTTGCATGCTTACCAAAGAAGAAGAGAAGAATGAAGATGAAATCTAGGAAAAATAAAGCAAGTTTTAACATGGGCTACAAAATATTATATAAATAAATGGCACCTGAAAAAGTGCCATTTGTGCCAAAAAGTGCCACCTGAAAATTTTTTGCTAATGTCAAGTTAGAGTCCATTTACTATTATCTAATTACTGTGTTTAGTTGAGCCTGCCAGCAGAAAAGAACATTTAAAAGTAATTTTTATATAACAGACATCCTCAATATTACAGGAGAAAGGAACTGAGATATAAGTTGATGACCTGATTAAATCAGTTATTATATATAATAAAGAAAATTCTATAGGTGTAAGTTTATTTTAGAAAGACCCTCTCATGAAAGGGATACCAAAGACACTCCACATCATGTCCTTTCAGGAAAGAGGGAGGATTTTGCACATTTGCAGGATTTTCTATCATTAAACATTGACATCTTTTCCCCTCTGGTAAGAGGCAGCTTGGCTTTCCTGGAGAACTTTTCCATGTTTAGTTTTGTCGTGAGGGTCTTAAGCATAGTACAGGTAGACTGGGACTGTACAAGAATATCTGATATCTGTGACTTGAGAGGTCACCACACAGACTGACTTTGTGTCTGCAAAAGTGATACTTTTGTCCCAGCCTCTGATTCAAAAATCTTGCTTGACAGCAAGTTATTTTTAACATACATTAAGACAGCTTGTAAGAAATGATGCATGATTGTTGATGCTGCTGAGGAAAAACTGCATGCAGGGGAAGAAGCAATGTCTTTCTATGACTGTCTCTTTCCTCTAAAAACTTCATTCTTTCTGAAACCAAAATATCAGAGAAAGAAAAGATGTTCCTGGTTTCTACCTGCATCTATGTGTTTTCTGTTCATTCTGCTTCTCAACCCTGGCCTGGTCACATAAAATGCTCCTTTTCTGAAAAGTTGTCTCCTGCTGCTGATTCATCTCCTGCAGGAATCCAGTTTATTCTCCTTTTCTCTAAGGGTTCTCTATGTAATAGAGCTGCAAGAGCATCTTCCACAAAGAGCAATTCTAGTTGTTGAAATGCAGCCTTACCCTTCATTCCCTTGGAAGAATTTTGTCTCTCATCTGCCTCTTACCAGCATTTGCTACAACAATTTTGTGAGGGTAGATGGACAACCACAGTGGGCACACAATCACATTGTAGCCACATTAGCAGGCACTGCAGTGCAGCACTGTGGAGCTGTGTAGGATAGAACAGCACTGAGGATCCAACAGTGATGCTGCCTGTATTGCAGGGCTTTCCTTTAGGCTGACTCAGGCTGGGCAGCTGAACCAATCCCACTGGCAGCTGGAGAGCATCAGGAACATTTCTGGGGATGATATCTCAGCCTGGCTTCACCCAGAAGAATGTGGTTTGCACAGTCCAAAACCACTCTGCAATGCAAACAGTCTGCAGGGATATTGAGCTGAACTGACACACTGATTGCTGTATTAAGTTTCCTTCCTCTCCATGTTTCTTCATTCATCTGAATTCAATGTGAAGCAAGCTCTCTGAGATAAATAAATAGAGTATTCCCACTAGAGTAGCACCTGTGATGGTGGAAGCCATAGCTGAAGTAATATTTTCAGCTCCACTTTCCTTCCCTTGATTTTCTGCTTAATATTTGCAGAAGCAGATAGTGAAGTACTGTCTTGAATATTTTTCAAGAAAGTGTCATGCAAAGTCACACATCACAAGACTAGAAAAAAATACCTAAATCATCGTGAAAGAATATACACAGGAAAGCCAAATATATTTCAAATCCTATCTTTAAATTTGACATTTATTATGCCTATATACTATTTTGGATGTTTCTAAACTATTAGGGGTGGCTTGTTCATTGATATCAGGGAAAAAGCTGTTTCTTAAGAAATGTGATCAATAAATTGAACTGGCAGAGCTGTCTAAATTAACAAGAGAGAAGACTAGTGAATGCATAACTGTCACCAAAACAAGCTGGGAAGGGAAGAAATAGCATCAACCATTAAATGAAACAAGATTTTAAAAGAAGGTAGGCAAGCCAAAGATAGTAAATATTTATTCATAGCATCCCGGACAAGGCAAATGAATCAAAATTTGCATTTTAGCTGATGCACATGGTATGAAGAAAATAGAAAAGTGAGAGTACAAGCTGAAAATTGTCACTTAGAAGTTCCAGAAAATAAGTGCATCATTTAATATATGGACAAAGGTGATTTTTAAAGTAACAGTCTGAAGACATGTAGGAAAACATATTTCCTTTAAAAAAAAGACTGATCTGTAGCTTCAGAGAGGAGCCTTGAAGCTGTCCCCTGAATGGGTTTGCTCTTGTCACTGAAACTATTGTTTTTACTTTTCACTTCACCTGCAGTCAAACACTGATGAACCCAGCAGGGAGAATGACAAAAGAAAATCCCACAAAACACTAGAAATGAAGTGGCCATTTTCATCTCAAGTCACTGCAAGAAACTGTGAACACACCAGTCAATTAAAAATGAATGTGATTACTTTATTCTCTCACAAATACCACTGGCTTTATTACAATGTCAAAAATTTTTCTTACTGGTAATGCAATTTATTTGTAAACAGGAAAAAAAAAAGTGAGTTGAATCAGTAAGGAAAAATAACACATCATGAGGCTGTACTGCAGTAAACTGCTTAGTTCTGGGTATCAAATTTGCCTCTTACTCCCTCAAAAAAATTGTACATTCAGTTCAAGGTCTCCTTTGGATCATATAGAAGGTGTCAGCAGAGACCCATTATGGACTGCATGCAGGATAAACCTGTACAAAGGCAATATCTCTTAACAGTTGAGGAGATTTGCTATTTCCCTTATAATTTTTCTGCCCTCCCTTACCTTTCCTATTTAAAATTTGTGGTTTCCAAGCAAAAAATTAGAATATAAAAATTACACGGTATCATGGTTTAAACATGCAAAAGACAACTCATATTTCCAACTTTCAAAAACCTCATTAGAACCTTACACATGTGTTTGCTGCTGCACCTTTTTTGTGTGCATAAACAGGCTGAGACCAGCACACCCACAACAGGCTGTGCTGAGGAAGGAAAGGGATTCAAAACACAGGCTTTGGAAAAAGACAAAATCAGATTCACAATGCAGCAGTGCACATGCACTTCTCAAATGATAAAAAGTATAAATTGGCAATAAGTTTTCACAAGAAAGATGAGGTCAGCTTGCCCTTGTGTGCTGTTGAAAGCTCTCAGTCATATAAAGTTGAGGACACTCTAATAGGTTGAATTTGTTGCTTGAAAAACTTTCTCCCTCAGTGGATCCAAATTAAGATTTTCCTGACCTTGACAGAAAGAAGCAATTAACTTGGAGTTTTCACTCATCTGCAGCCAACTGAGGGTTGGTCAGGCATGCTGTTATAGTATCTTTGTGAAGAAAACAGAGCAAAAATAGACTAACCCCTGAAGAAAAAAATACTGAATGCTAGGAAATTGCCTGTGTAATTTCAAGACCTGTGCCCTTGCAGAAGTATTTTTTTTGTCTGCATACAATTTCACAGTTAAAGCCAAAAAATTTCTACAACTCCATTTAGCCCAAATAATACTAAGTTCTTTTTATGTATAAGAATTTGCACTGTAAAACTTCAAAAGAAATTTAAATTTCTTATTCCTAATTTCTATTCATAATTACTTTGAAATGGAGCAAATTAAACAAACCATGTTGAAGAAAAAATTAGAAAACATACTCCTAATCTACAAAAGATGGGGTATTTACTAATTAAATCAACTGAAAAGTTATAAAATAATAATAATAAATAGTTCCCTTCATCGGTTTGTACATATTTTCATTAGTGCAGACCTTAAACCATATGTCACTGTCTGAGGAAAAAAGTAGTCATACTCCTCAGAAATTCTAGAGCACAGGAGAATGAAGGGCAATGTACAGATGTAAAAGTATGGAATCACTGTTATGAGCTAAAGGCAGGGTGAGATTAAGGTTAGGGCTCATCCCAAATGCACACAGCATCGAGCTGGTCAGAGCATTTATTTTTAATGTAGCCTTTCCTTAGAGCAGACTTGGAATTTGAACAATGCTCCCTCCAGAAACTCTACTGAACAGTGTTTACACTATAAGCACACAGTCTTAGGGGAAAATACCCCTGAGTTCCAGCCAGTCACAGTACACCAACATGAAACAGTAGAAATTCTTAACATAACCACTTCAAATATTTCAGTCCAACCTCTTCCTTGTGTCCCACTGACAGCTCATGGCCAGTGCAAAACATGGATATCACAGGGACCCATGGTATCTTTTGCCTAACTATTGATGTAAGAAAACCGGCCTACAGGTAGGAAAAAAATGTACAATTCTAAAAAATTCAACGAAGAAAGGGATCTGTTGAGGCACTCCATTGTCAGATACCTTTAGGGCTATCTTGAGCATCTGGGGACATTATCTTTTATGTGTATCTATGTCAAGATACGAACTCCACCTAGAATTGCTTGTGATGCTTAAAAAGAAAGGTTAATGAAACCCAAAAGTTTGTAAAGATCAATAACTGAATTTTCCATAATTGATGTGCCTTCTTCTTTAGCCATTAGTGCATAGTTTGGGACCACAGTTCCAATTAGAAACCCACTATGAAGCTCATGTATTTCAGCCTTCAAAGTACCAGCTGCAAACAAACTATATTAGTCTGAAACATTTCACAAAAAAGACTGTTCACACCTAAGGTCAGTGAAGTGGAGACATCTTGCAAAAGTTGCATTCCCTTCTTTCCCTTCTGCCTTCTTTCTACTGGGGGTAATTTCTGACCCATAATTACAGACCAGCATGTACTTAGTGGTAGTAGTAAAAGATGATTCTTCAACACTATTTGAGAATTCTTAATCAAGAGCAAAGCAGTTCCTGTTTGGAGTGTACTCTACAAAAGCATACCTCTATATTTTAAACCCCACACATGAACTGTTATGACAAGAAGCTATAAATGGTTGCCCTTCTATGCTCTTTTTAAATATAATGCAAATCCTTGTCCTATTTGGGATTATTTTGGTGACCAGGAGATACTAACACAGCCTGAAATAAATTTTGAGATACTATCTTATCTTTGCAGTGTGGTACTATTTAGGTTCAAATACATTTTTATAATTGTTCTTTGCATGGAACACCTGTTAAAGATGGTATAGTACCAGCAGAGCCCTATATTACAACAAACAGATTTTATACACCTCTGCAACTTTCTTATTGCCAACAATACCATCTCTGATCTTCTTGCAGCTGTCTTTTCAAAATATGTTTTGTCTTTTAAAACATGTCAGAAGTTGTTTTGTTCTTGCAAAACATGAGGAAACCAAACAGAGCTGCCAGAAGATGGACTCTGCATAGCAGCTAAAAACTTTGGCATGCTTAGGGAACTCCTCTGAAAACAAAAAAGGAAAATACACATGTTATAAAAAGCCATTATGTTCAGACATCAAAATTGTTGACCAACACCTGTTTAAAGGCAGAGGAATTCTTTCTTCAAAGAATTTATTTTTAATCACTTTCACTTTATTTTTAGTCACTTTCATGAGCTACCACTTTTTTTGACATATTTCAGGAGATGGGTGTGAAGTAGCACCAAAGCCCAATACTGCCTGATCGGGTTCTTTTAGATATTCCATGGGAGATGTAATGTTTAACCTCAAATGTACTTATTTAAAGGTTATGTTACTTGGTATTTCTGATTTGTCAGAGTGATACAAAACATATTGCACAGCACAATACAAATGTTAAGTTACCCTTAGCCAAATGCATGTATGGGAACTGCAATATGGAGTTCAATCACAATATCAATGTGATTCCCATTATTGGCCTTTAGAAAATGCTCACTACCATGACAATGGGTTCCCAGTCAACAGGAAATTGTTGAGGGGTTCAAGCCACCACAAACCTTCTATTCTCTTTGAAATTCTGTTTTTAGTTTTGTAGGTTTTATACTCTTTGTTGGGGTGAGTCAGGTATTTTCTGAGTCTCCTGGTCTGGCTAACTCAGAGAGACATTCCCACTCTTCTAATGTACTCAGAGAGAAACTTTTACAGTGCCTGTTGATCCACTGTTGATAGATGTTTACCTGAAACAAAAGCCATCTTCTGGTCCCCTTGGTGCTAAATCAGCTTCTATATAACAACTTTGGTCAGTCAAGCCCTGCACTTTTCCCAAGCTTCATGGGAACATTTCCTTGCCCATCTCCTCTGCACTGTCTTCCATTGTGGGTGTTTATTGGTCAGTGTCATTTAAACTTAATTTACAGATTTAGGAAATCATGAGGGGGAGTACATTCAAATAGAACTGAAAAATATGAAACAGAAAAGAAAGAAAAGAAAAGAATAGGATGAACATAAATGCCATAAAGTATGAACAAAAATACCATGGATTTCAGCCATGCTCTGAGATGCTCCACAGGAGCAACCAATTCTGGCAGGCACCCCTCCTTCCCAGGCACACTATTCACAGCCTGCACCCCCTCCTTGTGTTGCAGCTGGTGGAACTATCAAGCGTCTATATAAGGCTCCCTGAGTAACTGCTTCTCTGTCATGAATAAACATCCCTTTCAAAGCAGACCCGTGCAGCAGGAAGATGTTTAGCCCCCTTTCACAGGCGGGAATTGGAGTCTGAGACAGACTGTTTTATCCAAGGTCAGGCACAGTATCTGCTGTCTGAGCTGGGAAATGAGCAGAGACCTGCACCGCCCTGCACCAGCACTCTGCCAGCATTCCACCTCATTCTATCTTTATGTTTGCATTGAATACAACCTTAATTTAAACTTGCTATTACCTTAAAATAAGCTGCTGCCTGCAAGCCTCCTTGCAAGCTTGTAAGGAGTTAACACAGTGAGGCTAAAACTTTCAGTAAATACAATTTATTTTAATTACAGCCTACAACAGTATGACATTTTTTTCTCCAAACAACAAGGGCATAAGTCTCAATGCAATAACTTTTTCAAATGATTAATGAGAAAAGTGGGTCAATATCAAGGATTAAATGGTACAGAGACACAAAGTTAATCAAAGTTAATATTTAATTCACCAGGAGAATAATCCTATTTTGTTATGCTCCAGTCTACATTTTTAAATATAGTGCTAATATGGAAATAGAATTTCTTTTCAATTCTTCACAATTCTATCATGAGCTCTGTAAGGTCACACCTTCTGTTGCTGTTAAAACCCATAATATCACAGGGTCCCTTTTTTATAAAACATGGCAAAATATGTTAGATCTAAAACCTGAAATTAATAGTGAAATATTATTAAGCCAACTATGTAGACCTGTAAAATCAAGGTAACAATTACAACACTTTCAGTTTGTATATCCATAGTTCTCATTTTCTTTGTATGGACAAAACATCAGAAATAAAAATAGCCAAAACCTCATGCCATACTTTAGGATAATGATTAGCTAGAGAACCATTAACATGTAGAAGACATAATTTAGCATCTAATGGTAAGCAGAAGGATGAAACAGGTGGTAAACAGAAGTACATAAAGGGTTCTGTTAAGAGAGCACAAGAGGCAAATTAAATTAACATATCATTGTGAGTTTCTTGAATTGCTTCATTGCACTGCAAGCATTTTTGCTAAACAATGCCTTTTTTCTTCCTCTCTGAGGAACATTATATTTCTATTGTCCTTGGTATCTCACCAAATTTTGTAATTATGAAATAATTTCAGAAGAGTGTTTCTAGTGAAAAGAACACTTGGCTTGTCACTGTTCTTTGCTTTCTGAATAATTTAATCATGTTTTTAAAGGTCATAGATGGAACTTTTAGTAAACAAGTTCTTATTTTTCCCTTTACTTAGGTGTACCAAGTCATAAACATTATTGGTTTTCATTTTTGTTTACCTGACAGTCAAAGCACAAACACTGAGGTAGAAGCAGGGCTGTTCTGCTTACGTTTTTGTACTGCTCATAACCCCCTTAAAGCTCAGAGAAATAATCTCAAGGAAATTTCTATACAATCCCTAAGTCAAGGAAAGCAAGGATTTAACAATAAATAAGTGAATACAGGATACCTTTTTTCATTACTGAGTTATGGGGTAAAAGGCAAATCACAATATTACAAACCAAGTTCTAGCCTCTGCTGTTACTACATGTTATGGTGATGTAGCTAAAGAGAGTCACAGGAACCTAGGAACTGCTCCATTCCTGCTAATGGAGCTCAGGGTAATCCAGACACCTTTAACAGATCCAATAAACTCCTCTGGATAGCAGCCTGCACTTCTACAACTCTGTGATTTACCATACAAATTTATAACATATTAGAAATTATCAGTATCATGTCAAATACAAAATGCCTGTGCTCTGAATGATTGCTTTTCATTAATGAAAATGTATCAGACTATGGTGTATTTTAAATCCCTGGACCTTTCCTCTTTTCACAGCACAACACAGTGTGAGTGTATGTGGCAGAGTGTATCTGTCACAGCATGGTGTGCTTGAAACCTGACTGACAGCTACGTGCCATAAACAGCAGCCTGAAAACTGCACTGATAATGTGCTGAAATATTGTCTTGTTGAGGTAATTTAGAGCTACATTTCCCTTCACCTTACCTCTGTCTCTGCTTTGTGATGCAGTTCTCAAGCACTGCACTTCCATTGCCCAAGGACCATCACAAAAGAGGGTTTAGAGAAAGGTAAATTTCAAGAAAGCAGAATTGAAAAAATCTCCCAAAGGCTGTGTCATAAAAACAATGGTGTAGTGGACATGAGTCAACAAGGATGCTCTGCAAGGTAATCAGCAAAAAATGGTGATTTTATGCTCAGTTCATGCAGCATCAATAGACCAAAAATAGAAGAACTGACTTTAACATGTAATAAGAATTTACGTTCCTATTCTGTTGCCTAAATTCTGATCCTAATCTGGTGGATAAATATGGTTTTAATGTCATTATAATGCAGATACACTTTTAAATATCAGATATTATTTTCCAAAGTCAAAAGAGGCCATAGTCTTAGCAATGCAGGATTTGTCATGTGTAAGACTTTATTGATCTACACTGAAGTAGTATTTGTGAGTTTGTGGAGGGCCAAGCTGAATGTTTTTTCTAAATACTGCTAGCCTCATCACTCAGACCACAAGCTGCCCATTGCATTTTACTAAGCATATCACCATCCTGTGAATCCACTGCAGCTTTCTTTGGGGCATGGACAAATTCTTTACAAAAGGAATTTCAACAGATAGCTTACAGACAATAAGTGTGGAAGACTGGGTGCTCACAAAAGGTGCAAAGTCATCTATAAACATCAGCTATGTGCTAGCACATGCAGGTTGGTAGTGTTGTTTTGCACTTATGTGCATAGAATTTGCCCTTCCTTTGCTGATGTTTTGAGAAAAGTCTCATAGGCTTGTAGGAAAAGCAAGAGAAAGCCAGCACAGTTTCATCATGTGCTGCTGATAAGAATGTCTGAACTATTAGAGTCTATTTGGGAATGTCCTTGGAGTTTTAACTTAAGCTTCTCTAGGGGAAAGAGAAGTCCTAATAGATCATTCTTCTAATAGCAATGATAACAAATAGAACTGATATCAGACAGCTGTTGTATATCAGGAAAAATTGCCTCCTGTTTATTTTAAAATGACAGAGTCGAACCACATCTGCACTGCCTTATCACACATTTTCTGGACAAAAGGTTTCTCCTGCTTGTTATTTAGTATGGAGACAATAATAAAAATAAAAAAATAGTCAGTGGAAAATGGGCAGTAGAAGCTTTGCTGAAATGACCTGTGGTTATTCACAGTCTCTCTACTCATGACAACACTTGAGATGTTCGAGACAGTGGGTGAAACAAACACTGTAGTCCTGCTTCACCAGTGATGCATGATACAGTCTGTATTTCTGTTTATCCAGTAGTGACAGGAACATATTACTGCCTCCCACCTGAAAAATGGCCCAGACGTTTTTGTTTGCTGATGAAATTGTATTTAAGCAATAAAAAACAACAACAACAACAACAACAAACCTTCTCCAAATTGGTAAGACAAATTGCTCTGAGATAGTTTGAGTTAGGCTTGGCTGGACACAGTTTAGTGTCACACAAGTACAGGGAGGGGGAAAAAAACCCAAATTGATAGGTCTTTAGTTTTCAGTGCTCTTGGATTTTTTCATACAGAACTTGCTATAGTGTTTCTATGGTCCAAATTCTAAGTCACAGAGTGGTGCAATATTGTTGTGATTCTGTAAATTATTGCAGATTAATTTTGTCTGCATTCTTCTGCCAGAGCTTCTTTTGTTCTGAGCCTCTTTATGCTGTTCCCATCCATTTCTCACTACATGAAGCTAGGACAGAAAGACACAAATAAGACAGATTTTCTTTATTTCACTTTATTTCACTGAAAATGATTGACAGCAGAAGTGCAGCCAAGAGGGCAGGAATAAACCAAGCCAAGTATCCAAATCTGTTTGAGTAATTTGGTTTGAATTTAGGTATTACAGGACTCAATTTTAAAGTTATAATAAAGAGGTGAACTGACAGGGGGAGATTTAATTTAATTTAATTAGGAGTCAAAAAGGCACATTCTCCAACATTCAAAGATTTCAAATATTATGCTTAGGGCAGATTTCTTGAATTCATGTAAGTAATCACATTTTTTTAAAGTTAAAACACTGAGTTTAAAATTAGGCACTGAGAGAACGCTCCATAGGTTTAGGTCTTCTAGTGAGGCTGTTAACAACCATGGCAAAACACAGGATATGAAATGGAAAACTAGGAACTGACTTGACCCTGGAAAGGTGGGATGCAATTCATATGAACACTGGTCAAGCTTCTACTCCCCCTTGTTACTAGCTGAGCACTACAAAGATTTGACTCACCTATGACCTCTTCATACTGTGCAGAATCTGAATAAGAGAACAAAAAACCACCATAACGAGAGGATTTAGTAGAAACTCACTCAAAACCATAAAATATATTGGTCATAGAAGAAACTAGTAGCTATAGAGGGAAAAGGATGGATGGATGGATGGATGGATGGATGGATGGATGGATGGATGGATGGATGGATTATGATTGGCTCTCAGAGTCAAAATAAAATGAGCTTGAGGGCAAATCAAGGGGTTCACAACTCTCAGAACAACTTTCTGATAAACTATTTGTCTGAATCACTCTGTGGGTCATGAATTGTTTTTCAGTCACTCATGGTATCCTGATGTTTTTTCACATCTCTTTAAAGAACATATTTTCTTGGACATTTAACTTTTGTTTGTTGGTTATTGTTTCCCTCTCTTCCACTTAAGTAGTTAATTTTCAAAACAGTGGGCTTACCTAAGCGGTCTCAAATTTTTAACCAAAAGATTTAGAGCATCCTCAGACTGGTAAATTGAACATTGAACTACAAGGTTCAAGCATTTTACTTGTTCATTTTCAAAAATACTGGAAAATGGATTTTATTCCTATTACATACTTGTATGATATAAATGAAAATGACAACTAAAGCTGGCAGAGAAGGCTACATGAAAATATGTGAATCTGATTGTGAATCAAATGAATTTGTGTTGCTCTGTGATGGTCTCTCTAGTTGATCAGAATGTTTTAAGGAAGCGATCAATTTTTCAGCAGTCATGAAATCTTGAAACATTCATCTCATTAATCCAGCCATGGTCTTCTTCAGAAGCAGCTGCATTGTTTCAGAATGAGGAAAGCACATTCATATGGCACTATGTATGAATACGTATTTCTGAAGAAAATTTGGTATCATCCCTGGTATAAAAATTGCTATACATTTATTGGCATATAAATTTATGGAAATAGCTTATTTTCTCTTGACATAAACAAAGAAAAATGGAAAAGAGGGTTTGTTCCTTGAACTGGACTTTCTTTGTTGCGCTAAGTAAAACAATTCTCAGCACCAGAATAAAGGGCTAGGAGTGTAAGATCATATGATCATAAAACTATTTAAATTAGAGCACTACAGAATCATTTTACTGAAAAATGTCAACAAAAGTATTCCATCCAAATCACTAATTCCAGGGTGAGTTTAGTGAAAATAAATAGCCATAGACTTCTCTCTTATTATTTACCTTTTAACTTTTTAAAAAATCACATTACTCTTGCGTACAATGAAGTATCAAATGACGCTCTTGATATTAGCAAAGAGCCTTAACTGGTGGGAAACTGCAGACATGTTTTGATTCTACAAATTTTGCTGTGCCTGTTTCTACCCATCTTGTCTCCATTCCTTTCTGCATGGCTCTTGGTCTGCAGTGAAGCAGCTCAACAACTGTAAAGCTGCAAAAGAGAAGAGCAATCTTTTCTCTATACATAACTCCAAGATTCATTACTTTTATACCTTTTTTTTTCATCACTTCACCACAGGGCTGTTAAGCTGTAGTGTTTCACTGACCAAAATCACTGGGCTGAGCAGTTACATGCCCTGCTAGAAGATATGGGATATACAGCAAGGTTTTCACACAGCTACAACTTCAAATGGGGAAAATAAAGCCTCTCCCTTTTCATTAACCCACTATTTGTCAGTGGATTAAAGCACTGAAGCTTTCACTCCCTTATAGCAGTCAAATCTAGGATAATGTAATGCAAATTGTGTGTATTAAGCTGGAGTTTCAAAATGTTGGCTTTTTTTTTTCCAGACAGTGTCCTTGAGGATATTAATCATATTCTTAATTTCATTGTAATGATAGGTTTCAACAGAGGAAAATTATCTTCTCTTTCACTTGATCTTCTTCCTGCTTGTTGTCTTTTATCACAAAGAGCTAAAACACCACTCTGATGGCTTTAGACAATTATGAAAGAACAGGCCCTCCTATCCAGCTTTTCTAAGCATTTTTTCTTCTTCCCAGGAGCAGGGAATGCTTTCAAGAAAAGAGGCAAAGATCAGTGTCTTCTGTGTCTTGAAGAAAACTACTACAGATATGGCTGGATCCTGGAGTTAGGGGCCCTGTAATGCCTACAACAGCATTTTCAGAGCAAAATTTAGAGAATGTTTAGAGAATGAACACCTGCATAAAACCACATCAAGAAAAAAGGTTAATGAAAGTGAGATGGGAAATTTTGGAGAATTGATTCTGCCCTGGAGTATTTACTGGGTGAAAAGGGCTCTGGCACTTCCCCAGTGATGGATAAAAATGTAAATGTTTCCAGTGTTGGCACAATAGCCAGAAATGCTCACTATTCCCTTTTTTTTTAGTTTCCACTGTTTCTCTGACAGTGGTACTTTGACCCAGAACATTTAATGGCCAGTGTGATCAGACCTTTTTGAATACTGCTCACATTTCTCAGTGCTTCACTGGTGAGGAAATTGGCCAACCTCTGTTTCAGCTGATTAGAGAATCAAGTCTCCAGTTTGGTTTTGTATCTTCAGCAAAATGAACATGTATTGAACATGACCTGCAGTATTGTAAAATTAAGGTATATGCTAGGCTGGGTGTGGAATTGAGTATAAATTGAGAAATCTATAATATGTGGGATGAACTTTGGCCTCATTGAACCCAGGGGGAAATTCATTGCTGGCTTAAATAAACTGGCTGATTTGCTTCACAATTCTGTTTTTGATTATAAATAATCTCAGGCAAATAATTTAATGTCTTTTTTCTTGTCCTTGAAGTTTTGATCCTCTTTGGCCAGTTGTGATAATCCCTGTGCCAAACTGTTGATTGTCTCTTATCCTCAGAGATCCTAAGCACAATGGCACACATCTCAGTCTTTAGTTCTCATCATTCCACATAAATGGTAATATGAAAGCAGACTGTATCAGGAAATCCATGAGCACTCCTTATTTTCACTGGGCCAGTTGCACAATTGCTGGGGATAATCATGAGTACTTACACATGAACCCTCATTGAAGCATCTTTTGATGGTTCCAGACAACAGCAAACAGCTAACACAGAAAACTGAAGTGCTCAGAGACACAGGGCATTGAAAACAGTGTATTGATACAAAGTACCTATAAACCAGGCAAGGTGAGAGAATTCAGAGTAGGCTCTCTCACTGCATTCCCTTCCTTGCACTTGTAGCACAGATGATATGCCTGTTTCTGTGTCACAAAGCCAACCGAATGACAACACTTACCCAGAGCAATTCACTGTTTGAAATATGTCCTTTAACTTTCCTTAATTGTCAGACTTGAACAGTTACCTTACATTTAATTATGTTGCATTTAAGGTCCAGCTTTATGAAGATATAATTTATTTTGGACATTACCAGTGACATTGCTCTGCCTGTCAATGGGAACATGAAAGAATATCATCATAATGAATAACCATGGACTTACATAAATCACTCAAAATACTTCAGATATGTACAGAGATTTTCCATTGACCCTGTAATGACTTTATTAAAACTGTTTCTACACAAGCTGTGTCAGCAACAGAGATGTGAAATGATTGTGCTTCAGCAGCATCACCTCAGCTTTTAAAAGTTTTTGGAAAACACTGTTAATTTTGTTTTAGTAATGTATCATCTTTCCCAAATTACCGTCTCAGAGAACAGCACAGGCTCCATATGCTGGGAACACATGGGATTCCCTTTTTCTGTTACTTCATAACATCAGGAGTTGTAGCACACTCTGGGAATAAACCAAAGTTATTAAAAATGTCTCTACTCATCAAAATGAAGATGTGAAGCCACTGCAGGTTTAATTTAACCATTAGAATGAAGGTGATCCAGCTGACAGCCTAGAGGACTTGGACAGTGATTGTCATTTCCACAATGTCATTGCTACTCCTCCTAGAATTAACAAAACTTCTCTTGTTTAATTTTGTGGGATGAAAAAAACCTTAGAGGATTTTCTTTAAACAGTCTAAGGAACTGCAATTCCACATTGGCCATAACACTGGTGTAATTCCAGTGATCAGAGAAGAATTCCAGGAGTCAGGGTGGAGTTCAATATCCACTGAGGCAGTGGCTCAGACTCTTTATATCCCTTGGTAAGCAAGACCTTGGAAAATAACTCACTCAGCCAGTTTCTGTTACAGTGAGGTAATTTTCCTCTCTCACCTTTACACATTTTTAATTGTAGCCTGACCTGCTTCCAAGTTAAGCCTCCTCTCCTTACCAGGAAAGGTTCTCAAAGATTCAGGCTGGCCATGGCCAAAACTTCTAAAAGACCTGAACTGACAAAGGTTTTGGAGGTGGAGGGGAAGGAGGCTGATGGGGAAAAAAAAGTCTCCAGGGGACTTCTGGGATCTGTGTGTGTAAAGCACTACCCTTGCCAAGTTTGGTAAAGGAAAACACACAATTATGTTTCAGGAGAAGTAAAAAGAAGCTACAAAATATCAGATTAAATTTTCCATGCTTTATGTGGAAACTTTTATTGTAAGGATAGAACACAGTTAATAAAAAAGTAAAAAGTCATACTTCAAATCAAAAGCAAGCATGAAGATTTTACTCAAACTAACCCTCTTGTAATTGGTGAAGTTTAAAATACTAATATCTACAATCAGCAACAGCTTCAAATCTCAGAACTTCTTCAGTTCTGATATTAAAACAAGGTAATGATGTCTACAGGTGTACAGAGAAAGCCTTACTGTGAAAACAGTGGAAGATTTAAAGTAAGTATGTTTCTGGATGTAAGAAAGAGGTAAAGAAGTGTCAGTGATGACATTGTGGGGTTTTTTCTGAGGTGGACCCTCTGCATGGTGCATGCAAGTAAGCAAAATAAACAATAAAGTTGTGAAAGAAGGAATTTGCAATCAGCCTCTTCTAAGGAACCCAAATTTTCAAAGACAAAACAGAAATACATGCTTTGATATGATAGAGGAAGTAAAGAAATAGCAAAATAATCACATTCTGGTGAAATTTCACTAAAAAGAGAGATCTATGTGAAATATGATTTGCACAATAATAAAGGGAAAAGAATTTATCAATCTTTCCTATTTCTATGGGACCAACTATCTCAATTATGTCTATTCTTTAAAGGTCTCTATCTCCTGCAGGCCCTTCTGTATTTTCAGTTCTTTCTCATTTTTCTTTCTTTATTTCTCATCACTTCAAAATTTCTTCTTCCAATTTTCTAAGCTAAAGTTTTCCTCCATGTGCTTATTTTCTATGTCACATCTTATGGCTGCTCTATCAAAGTCCAATGTACTGTAACTGATAATCAATTATTTCTTGATTAGTATTCCAGGCACAACAACTTAAACATTAGTCAATTGATTGCCTATTACATTCTTATTGAACAAGTAACTCTAAAATAACATGTGATCCTTGATTTGTCTGAGTTTTTCAGTGACATTTATGGTATTGATTTCAGTGTTACTGTCCCAGTATTTAGAGGTTTTAGAGTGTTTTGAGAAGTGGACCTAAAAAGATGCAACTCTTACCACTCAAGTCTTCAGACATGAGAAGCACCAGAAGATTCAAACTCACAAATTTTTCTTCTTTTTTTTTTTCTTTTTATCATAAAATACTCTGTGCATCTCTTTAACATAGTACATTATATAAAACATTTCAGTTATGAGGAGCCTAAATAAATTTTTATGGTAGTGCACTATAATATTCAACTCCGTCTATGTCAAGCCAAGAGTAACTACTCAGGTACAACATTGTTTAGAATTATGGTAAGGCATTTTTCTGAGTGACACGACATACCGGTTAAAACATCAGCCCAGTGCAACAGCAAAAAGTTACTTAAGAAATTTTCAAAATTACAATGAACACAGTTACTGAGGAAAATATTTCCATCTCCAACTTAAGAGAGCATTCATGGATGAAGATGAGGATCAGTGGTGATGAGGAGAAGTAACTGAAGGCCAGAAAAGCTCCCTTGGATTGCTGGACCTGTTCTCATGGAACACATTAGAATGCAGCCAAACACAGAACTGAAACAAGAAAGACATCCTACCTCTGCTAATAAACAGCTCTGTTGTTGAAAGAAGATAGAAAAATGTGTAGGATGTCACAGAAGAGGAGCAGTCTGACATAATTCTCAGTGCAATATGCAATTATGACCCCAAAAGACTAATGATCCTTTAAAGTAGGAGCCTAGAGTAATGAACCTGAGTTGGGGAGTTATTATGTCTCTCTCTCTGGCATGGGTGAGAACATCACATGTGGAACCCTCTGTAAAGTTCTGATGTCCCCACTTCAAAAGCTTTTAGAAACCGGCAAAAGTGTTGCAATGGGCTCAAAGGATATCTAAGAAACATCTCTAAAGAAAAAAAAAAAAAAAAACCACAAACAAAAAAAAAAACAACAAACCTTCAAAGTTTTAGCTTGAAAGCTGTTTATAAGATAAAATATGTTACACTCATTAAAAAGGGGGTAAGTATTGACTGGGATTATTCCTATGATTTTAAATTAATAGGGAGATGCATATTAGGAGCCTAGAAGTTATGAACTGAATCTGGAAAGCAGTAACACAGTGCTAATTTTATACAGTAAGAGTGGCAAAAACACAGATAAACAAGCAGTGGGCTGGTAGGATTTAATGTCTTGGACCGAGTTTGCAAACTGAGATGAACGGTGTCCTGCTGAGGCACAGAGCTGAGCAGAGGCTGCACCTCAGGCAGCAGCAGCTCCGTGTTTAACAGGAAGGCAGAAAGGGGAGTGGATGGTCCCCTTCAGCCTCGGAGCCTGAGCTGCAGCCCAGCCAAGGATGCTGCCTGCCTGCAGCTCGGGTAGGTTAAGGCGTGAGCATTTCCCACTGTACTTTGGGCTATCAGTGACTGCGAGTGCACTGAATGTACCAACAGGACTGCTGGGTCACTCCCTAATCCACCTGTGTTGAAAAGAACTAGGTTGGAAAAATCCTTTCTTTGAAGAGGAGAAGCTAAAGTGATTATTTTGACAAAACTGCAGATGCAGTCTGTCTTGTCTGCCAGCAGAACAGAATACCAAATGATTTCCCTGTTAGCTACAGAATGGGTAGAAAATTTAAAAAGCTGGTGAATGGTGATTGAAACAAGGAATGCAAGGAAATGCTGAAGTTATTTAAATATCATAAGTATTTGCTACACAGATTATAGGTGAAGCTTTAAATTAAATATGTACCTTTCAAACTCATGTTTGAAGAATAATAAAAAGAAGAGAAAGAAATACTGTTTTAATACCATAACACAAACTTGATCTAATGAGAAATTTTATCGCTGATTCACCTGAGGACAGTATTTTTAAATACCCAGCTTGGGTGAAATATGTCTGGATTAAAACCTGTAGAAAGATGTACAGATTTTTAAAACCTGCACATTGATACTCAGATAAAATACATGCTAAATTATAGGCATGTTTGAATGCAAATTTTTATTGGCAGAATATCCTATGCTACTAGTCACAAATGAAAGTGTATCTGTGAACTCACCAGTCTCAGACAATTAGCTGCAGCAACATACAGAACTTTAAACTTTTAAAATTGGTGCAATGGATACATAGTATCCTCCTGCCACTGTAGAGCTAGAATATGTTTTATTCTTTAAGCCACAGCCTTGAACAGTATCTAACTTAATTGAGCTTTTTGCCTGTTACCCATCTGTTATTCTGTATCAGCAATGTGTTCTTCAAGGTAAGTAACTGAAAGCTATTTCTACACTAATATTTTATGACACAATTCTCTTTTTCAAGTGCCATTAGCAAGAGTACAGATCAATTTTGCATGATATTTAAAAGAATAATTTAAAACCAAAGCTTGTTACAAGCCCTCTGCTAGTACCTGTAATTTTCTGCTCTCAAGATTTAGGGCTTTACTTTCCTGAGGGAGCAGTTCCACTTGGTGGCTGAGTGGAATGCTGGTTTGCAGCAGTATTTTCTGCTCTTTCCCCATTCTCCTGGAAGAATGGAAAGACCACACCTTTCCACCTGCTCTGGCATCCATTTTAACCCTAGCTGAATTCAGTTCAGTTCAATTAGCAGAAAACTACATGGTTTTTTTTCTTGATGTGTTAGTTTTTGTTGACTCACCAGGCACAATTCTGCTGTATCATGAGTGTTCCAGCTTCTCAGGTGGGGCAGAAACTTCAAAAATACCACTGGGTAAAACAAAGCATAGAAAGCACACTTCAAGTTATCTCATTTCTGTGCTAATTTTTTTTTTTTTTTTTGTATTGGCTGGCACAAAACTGCTGCCAGGTTAGAAAGAAGATTTGGTTCACCAAAGAATCGGGTGTGTGCCAGAGCTGGGCCAAGGAAAGCAGCAGCAGCAGCAGCACTTCTGTGAGTGTCACCTCTCAGCTCCAGTGAGCTGCTGGGTTGGCTCAGGAGGGATTATGAGACTGCACCCTGAAGCATTCCTCACTGCCAGATGCTTGGGAGCCCCATGAACCCACCTTGGACCAAAATATAAGTTATTACTTATATCTAAACACTGAAACCCCAATAGCATTTCTAAATGCACAGTTTGGGGTTGGGTAGAAGAAAAAAGGCCAGGCCTGGGCTATGTCAGACCTTCTTAAATTTTCTATATGCCAGTGTAAATATGACAGTGAAATGCATGGTCCAATAAGAGTAAATCAAAATTCAGAATTGCTGTTTCTGTATCCAAGTTGCCATGGCCACCTCTTACAAACAACTGATCTGACAACAACATCATATTCCCTTTTGCATGTTCTGGTTTCTATAAGACATGTTAAAAGGCTGATTTTGCACCATTACAGTTTATACCAGATTAGATATCATCTGGTTTCAAGCAGCTGGCAGGAAGTTCTAAACCTGGGATAAACTCCTTTTTATTTACTCTGGCTAATTCCACAAAAATGCCACCATATGCTCATCCTGCTCTAGAACAAGCACATACTGTTAGGTGAGCTGGTGGTGGGATACAGATGTCAGATCACAGCCCTAGGGAAGCTGAAAAAGCTCTGGAAATTCTGGTCAGCATCTCTCAGCTGGGTCCACCTGAACCATCTTCACCTCAGGCTCTCAGTATGCTCCTCCTAAGGAATCCATTGCCCATCCAGGAAGGGGACAATAGAGCCATCAGGAGTGTGTGGCACAGCACACACTCGTTTTCCCTTAATCCCCACTTATTTCAAAAAACACCACAGAAAAAAAATAGGGGAAATGTGAATGGTGGTCAGTCTAGCAAATGGATAGCCACAATGAAGAAATAACAAAAAGCAGCAATATATTTCAATTCCCAAACCTTGTTTTAATAAAGCATTTGTTTTTACAAAAGATATATTGTTTATCATGTCCTTATAACAATATTCCACATTAAACTTTGTTTTTCTGTACAAAAAAGTTATCTTCTCTTGTGCTCATCACCAAATTGGGTCTGCTTTACATCTGATCTTAAAATCAAATTTTATTTTTCAGCACTTATACTAAAAGGAATAGTGTGTATTTGTAGGACATCAGGATCAAATTCTGCACTGGAAAAAAGGCTTTTCTCAAGCTAATGGTGCACTGAAGCACCGATGGCATAAAAACAAATGCTTGTTTGGTCTTGTTCTGAAACTGAAGTCTTGCCCTCTGGCCAAGAACCAAATGTGCTACCAGATGAGTGATACAGAGACACTGAGCAGCAACACGAGAGAGTGAGGCTGCCAAGTCTTCCCTGTATCACCTCCATATCCAAGGCTTTGTCTGAGTTAAAAAAACCCTGTAACCACACACACAAACACAAAACCAACCCAAAACAAAAACAATTAAAAAAAGCCCCAAACAAAACAAACAATCCTTTGTCTGGAAGCTTGTGAACCTATTCATGACTGTTCCACAAGGAGCTTGGTAATATACGTGTAACATCAGATATTCCAGCAGTAACCAGGCACTCCTCCTTTATACTGAAAGAGTTTTCATGCTTTTTCCATCAGTTAGGTTTCTGTGAGAGATTTTGGTATTGGTTGTGAATAGAATGCTTTGTTATTAGTTTAGCTTGAATGCTATGGACAGACAGAACTCAGATTTTTAAATAAAGACTGTAAAAATTGCTAAATATCAACATGAAAACCACAAATATTTATAGGATATTCTTAATATTTTATCTGGGAAAGAGATAATCTACCCTGAAAAAAATAAACTTGCACATATATCAGAATACATTAAGAATTAGAATAAGAGAAATGAGTGTTTACATGCACTTGTCAGAGAAGGAAATACACTTCTAACTATAGCAATGTGATTTCTGGCACTGAATAGTAAACCTGAGTTTCTGTTTCAATGTGAGGTACACATTTTGTTATAATTATCAAAGATAAAGGCTTTTTGTATAAGTTTGTTTAGAAAATGAAGAGTCAGCAAAATCATTATATAACTGAATTGCATCTACATTTGAGACTTGTTTGAAAGAGAAATACCTTGAAAAGTTAAACCCCTGCAACCAATATTGCTACATCAGGGAAAAAATCTATTGTAGACTTGGTATAAAAGTTATATTTACAAATATTTCCTTTGTCTATAGCCCTGTGTAAGCAGCACCCTCCCATAATAAGCAGAACATTCCCACAGTTGGAGTCCAAGGTCAAAGCTGCAAAGGCAGTGATTCCAGTCTCAGCTGTACCATGCTTTCCCATAGATATTTTCCAAGTAACAAACTCATAAAAAACACATCTAGATTCCACAGTCAGACTAATAATCTGTATCTCATAGGAGAAATGTTATTGAAGACAACTACAAGCTTAAAGATGATCTTATTCTAAAAATTGGCAAGACTTACCCCTGAAGTTAGTGAACAACCCCTCCTCAAAAAACTAAGAAGAAAAAAGACTAAAAACACTGAAAGAAGCCATCTAAAATCCTAATGCTGGGGAAACACTGAAGACTACAATAGGAAAGAACCTATTGTAGGTTCTTTTATTTCCTTTAGGTTTCCTGTAGGTTCTTTTATTTCCTACCTATTGTAGGTTTTTTTATTTCCTAAGAAATATTCTAGACAAATAATTTACTATTTTCCCAATACTGGCAATACTATCCAAATGAAAAAATGGTAATATTTAGTATTAGTACATTTTTTTTGGTAAATCTAGCATCTTTTCTTTCTTAAAGGATATTTGGCGAAACCACTGGCCTGTCATCAAACTTTAGACATCACTTAATTGGTGCACTGTGGCAGTTCTCTTCTACTACAAAGCCAGTAAAAGTGTTTTATCATGCTTGGGTCTGTGGAAAAGAAAATGCATTTCATAGGTAAAACCAAAAGTATGGTAATCTATATTTTGGACAGCTTGCACTTGGAAAACAAGGTTTACTTGAGGCAGGTAGCTCAGCAGTGTTTTACATAATTTTGTAGAAAATTGCCTTACAAAGAGCACAAGTCATTTGTAAAAGCCATTTGTAAAGAAGATCCCCTCTGAGTCCAATTGTGCAGAAACATTTAGAGGGAAAAGCCTATATGGCTTTGTACCTGTGTAAGCTGATAGAGTTGGGCTGACTTCACAGGGAAAAGCAATTGCCAAGATCCAGCCCCAAATTATTTTGTTTCTACGAAATCCAAAGCACTCAGTGGTATTTGCTTAAAAAAACCCAAACCCAAACAAACAAAAAATACTTTTATGGAAAGAAAATGCAGCTTTTGGAGAAGATTTTATCTTCTCTTGGTAGCAGATACTGGTGGAGAAGGTACAGAATTTTGCTTAAAACCGGCTGCTTTCTCTAACTCATCTGTCAAGGTTCTTCCAGCTCACATGAACCAGGGAATGTTTCTGCTTTAGCCCATATGGAGCAGACAGAAGTAACTATTTTCTGTAGTGTTTATTTACTCCACTCTGCTGCACTCACTTTTATTTAGCCCGGCTGAGAAGGTGTTTATTTTTCATTCAAGAGTCCCCATTTGAACAACCACTGTTCCCTTGTCCCTCCTGTGTAAACACCAAGGCCCGGAAGGATGGAAGGCTTCCTTGCTTTGGAGTCCATTTGCCACTTGGAGGACATGGGTCACAGGAAAATCAGAGGAAAATCAGTACCTAAGAGGATTCATGGAGAAGCAGAGCCTGAAGGGATAATGAAAATGCATGGAGCAACAGGACATCAGAAAGGTGGGGTTTGTGAAAGGCAGAGCAAGGGAGTTATTAACGGGAGTGGTTCCATGGCGGATCCCACTGGGTGCTGCAGCAACACCAGCTTCGGGGCACCCTGACAGAGCCTGGTTTGCAGCCCTGGAGAGCGCCCATTTGGGCAGGCATAGCTCCGATCCTCCCTCCCGCATGGCAGCACTGAGGAGTTCATTTGGCACACAAGGCATCACTCCTCAGGGCAGGCATACACAGAAGTCCTCGATGTCATTGGTGGTGTCACCTTTTCGGACCAGCTCAGCGCTGCTTCCTCCACCAATGCACCTTTCTCTCTGCTCCCCCAGACCTCTCGGGTGCTTGTGAAGGCAGCGGCGCCGCTTTTCATTTCCCCCTGGGCTCCCGCGGGGGTGGGAGCTGCTCCCTAGGGTGGCAAAAAGAGAGAGCGGCGGGAGCTGCCCTGCCTTGCCCTGCCCTGTCCGAAGCATCCCGGCCTAACATCCCAGCCGGGCCGGGACTCGCAAAGAGGGGCATCCCGAGAGGCGAGGAGGGTGCAATTCGCGCTCAGCACGCCGCAGCCCGCGGGCTCGCCGGCTCCCCCCGGGGATCGCTGTCTCAGGAAAGGAGGAGGAGGGTTTGTTTCTTTTTATCACCTCCCCTCCTCCCCCCGCCTCTTTCCCAGCCAGTAAAGCGTGTCTGCCCCCTTGAACCGCCGGCAGAGCGCCTGCGGCTGCACACACACACACACACACACACGCAGACACGCACACACCCCCGCCGGCTATAAATGAGGTAAGGAGCGGGCAGAGGGCGAGCCGTGCCCGTCTGCCGGCGGCACCGGGAGCAGGGCCCGCCCCGCCGAGCCTCCCCGGCGGCACCGGGAGCAGGGCCCGCCCCGCCGAGCCTCCCCGGCGGCACCGGGAGCAGGGCCCGCCCCGCCGAGCCTCCCCGGCGGCACCGGGAGCAGGGCCCGCCCCGCCGAGCCTCCCCGGCGGCACCGGGAGCAGGGCCCGCCCCGCCGAGCCTCCCCGGCGGCACCGGGAGCAGGGCCCGCCCCGCCGAGCCTCCCCGGCCGCCCAGCCCGGCCCGGCCCGGCCCGCGGCTGCCATGGCGTGCGCGGAGCGCCGCTGCCGCTGCTGCGCCGAGGGCCGGCGGCACAGCAGCATCCTCTACAGCATCCTCCGCAGCCAGGAGCGGGCGGTGCCGCCGGCGGGGCCGGCCCCGCGGGGCTGCCCGTGCGGGTCGCGGCGGAGGGTGGCCCTGCGGAGCCCGCAGCTGGCTTGCAAGGCGGCCTCGGCCGTGCTGGTGAAGACGCTGCGCTTCGTCCAGAACGTGCCCTGCTTCCAGGAGCTGCCGTCGGAGGAGCAGCTGCTGCTGGTGCGCAGCTGCTGGGCGCCGCTGCTGCTGCTGGGGCTGGCGCAGGAGCGGGTGCACCTGGAGACGGTGGAGAGCGCCGAGCCCAGCATGCTGCAGCGCATCCTCACGGCCCGGCGGCAGGGCGAGCGGGCTCCGGCACCGGCACCAGCACCGGCACCGGGCCGGCCGCACCACGGCCCGCACCTGCCCTCCGCCGCCGAGATCCAGGCCATCAAGGGCTTCCTGGCCAAGTGCTGGAGCCTGGACATCAGCACCAAAGAGTACGCCTACCTCAAGGGGACGGTGCTCTTCAACCCGGGTGAGTGGCCGGGCGGGGAGCGGGGTCTGTGCCGCAGGGCAGCGGGGGGGGCGGGGAGAGCCCGCTGTGTCCCCAGGGAAGCGGGGCACACCTTTCTCAGGGTGAAAGAGGTGCTGGAGGAGGGGGACGCCGAGCAAGGGTTCACCTTCTGCCCTTCCCCACACCCGGCCGCAGGCAGGGAGGGAGTCCGGCTGCGGCTCGGTCTGGGGACCTGCGGGCTGGCGCTTTCCACAGGCGCTTTCCACGAACAAAGCGAGTTCCAGGCGCCTGGCGGTGGGTCAGGGAAAGCTGCGGGTCAGCAGCGGCTCCTTGCTCGTCTCCCTCGGCGGGAGCGGCGGCAGCTCTGCCCGAGGGCTGCGGGTCTGCCGTGCCCGGGGCTCTGCGCGCCCCGGGGAGCAGGGCAGGCTCAGGGCTCCCAGCAGCAAAGTGCTGCTGTGGCTTTTGGCGTAGCATTTATGATCGGGGTGTTTTTTGCCATCTCGCTTTGTGAAGACTGACATAGATGCAGATCTACCAAAGGACTTATTGTCACGTGGGTGACTCGCCTGAAAGGCTGGATATAGCACTTCCCAAGAGTGGCAGTGCCCTGTGAAAGTGGGACAGGGTCTGCTGGCGCTCCCACTGCCAAACCACTAGCTATTTATGGTTATGTTCCTACTTTGCATTTATCATCCTGCTTGTGTAGCTTTGCTTTCTACACAGACAAGTGTACAATAGTTAAGGTGAAGCTTATGCTACACAAGTCGAATTTGGAAGCTGGTCTAATGCAAAAAAGATAGAGGCATTGTTCTGATAGGAAAAACTTCTTCTCTGAAAGGGTGGTCAAGCATTGGAACAGGCTGCCCAGGGAAGTGGTTGAATCACCATCCCTGAAAGTGTTCAAAAACGTGTAGGTATGTTGCTCAGGAGCGTGGTTTAGTGGTGGACCTGGCAGGGTTAGGTTAATGGTTAAGACTTGCTGATCTTGGAGGTCTTTCCTATCTAAAATGATTCTGTGGTCACATATAGCCTTGATTCTGCACCTTCCATCTTTCAGCATCCCCACTGTGGCTCATGGGGAAACTTCTTGTCTCATGTTGGAGTCAGTACTTCTTGCCACTTATAAACTGGAGTAGAAACAGTTGTCAAAAGAAGTCTTAAATGTAAACAGCGCATTTTTGCAGAAGTGAAAACCAGAGAAAGTTATTTTTGTTATCTTCCCCACTGTAATGGTGTTTTGGAGAGCATTCTTCAATCAAAGTTTTTATCAACTAATTTGTTTAACACTTAAGTGAATGTTTACAAACATCATGTTTCAGGTTTGTGAAGAAGAGTATTAAATATCCAGAACACAAATATGATAAGAATTTGAGCTGCCCAATAAAATTTGGCATGTTGACTTTGCATACAAGAAATCCTCTAGCAATTTAATTTGTTTCTTTCCTTGAGTGATAATTACAATCTGTGAGCTGTTAGGAGTTGTTCTGTAAGAATAATGTTGTTTTATAAACAAAAAGTATGTAAACAAAATAATCTATTTTTTCTTTTCAGATCTACCTGGACTGCAGTGTACACAGTACATCGAAGGATTGCAGAGGGAAGCACAACAAGCTCTAAATGAACATGTTAGACTCATTCACAGAGGTGATGAAGCCAGATTTGCCAAGCTGAACGTTGTTCTCTCCTTGTTAAGATCTATTAATGCTAATGTGGTTGCTGAATTATTCTTCAGGCCCATCATTGGAGCAGTGAACATGGATGACATGCTTTTGGAAATGCTTTGTGCAAAATTATAATTAAAATTGTAAAGATGTGTAAAATAATGAAAAGAATTCCAGTGCAAAGGAAGCCCCAGAGCAGGATAGTGTAAAGTATTGTAAATAAACTAACTTATTGTTTTTACATAGATAGTATTTTTGTATTCCATAATAAAATATTCTTCAAGTTCTGAAAGTAATTTTTATTAAATATGGTGGTTTTGGAATAAGGTTATGGTCATCAAAACGAGCTTTAAGGTTGTAGAGACTGTTCATACCCAAAGTTGGCTGGCTATTTTTTACCATGCCTCTGAATAAAGAACATATTTACTATATTGTACTTCCAAGGTGAGTAATCCCTGCTTTTTAAAATAAGGACAGTCTTACAGCTATTCTTACTACTTCTATTGACTTTATTGGCTTCTACTGAGAGTGAAATCTATGAAGGTTATTAAATATTTGCCCAAGGTTTTCTTCCATATGGGGAAGATGTGTTAGGAGTATTTTGAGGCTCAATGAACTTTAAAGTAGCTTCATCAACTCTAATATTTGCAGTAAAACATTCCATTCAACACATTTTGGGCTCCAGAAAAAGTAAATAAATCAGTTCCCCAAAACAACAAACAAACAAAAACCTCCAAAATATGCAAATTGCAAATGCTGATTAGGGTCAGGAGAACTAGCAGGGTGGACTCACACTTTTATTTCAACTAGATAACTGATAACTGGGACTTCAGTAGTCAGATTCTCCAGACTACTTATTCCTATTGAGAAACAAAATTATTATGCTGAAACATGGTGTACCACTGCTACATCCATCACAATTTGTCAGTTCATGTGATGATGTCTTAATTAAGCATTGAGCTTAACATTTTTATTTTTTATTTTTTTAAATTTTTTTAATTTTATTTTTTCTTGGACTTGATCCTTTCTCCCAAAGTCATTGTGTTTTCATTGAAAAAATACCCTGTGTTAAAAATGAAATTAGAAAGAGAAAATCAGTGATTTAAGGGGGATTTGTCTCATGGTTTTCCTTCCTTTGCATTCAAATTTGTAGCTTTTCCCAGGGGAATATTGGTAAAGAAATGCAGACTGAAGTCTGACAATGTTCCTAAAGTAAAAGGCATCAGTAACTCCATGTATTGTTCAGACATATATTAATCACTAGCAACAAGTGGTTTTTAAAACATAATTACTAAACTTGGAGGAGTTACTCTCCTTAACAGGAGGTGTGCAGGGGAGAGAGGAAAGAGTTTGAGGAGCTTTCTTTTGCTGCCACCTTGCGCAAAGGATAATCACAGCTCCTACACTAAGGTAAGGAGCAGGGGCACTTCTGTTGGCTTGTACCCATCCAGATAAAACTTATGGGAAGCAGAAATTGTTTGAGAAGTAGCTACACATTCCTAGATGTACAAGTCTTTTCATAAATATCACAGAGATTTCTATTGCCATGGCACTAAAGATCTCCTCATGGACTTTTGACACTGTCACAGAGGAAAAATAACTGAGCAACAAAAGCAATGGTGATCATAAATGAACAGTGTTCTGGTGCTCACATAACTGTCTAGGCTTGTGTACTATAAGGAACTTCCCAAAATTTCAAAAGAAGAAAAAGTAAGTGCGTAAGTAAAGTAAGTAAAGTGATTTACCAGTCCAGACTTCAGATCAGTTCAGACCACAATAGTTTTTGTAATAGGTTGTTCCTTTTATAAGTACACACACATATATGCAGACCTATAACAAACATCTACATGTGAATAATATCTATTGTGCCTGTGTAAATGTTCTGTGAGTTTGCCAGGGGTTTTGAATTTACCTGATCTCTCTGTAACATAAATATGTATAAATGTCTCCCTCTTTGTAGGCAGCATATGAGATCACAGTTATTAGCTTTCAAGGATGCCTGACAAAGAAACTTTTTTCCACAAAAGCGCAAAGCATGATGCTAAAACTTTTAAATAGTGGCTAGTGGCAGACAATGAATCTTGGGTAAGGACTAAAAAGAACTCCAACAGCCTCAGACTGGAGCAACTTCATCCCCACACGGAATTCATTAATACTCACACTAGTGTTCACATTTCTCTGCTAAGTGTCAGAAGAGACTTGTTGGCAGTACTCCCAACAATTAATTGTAATAGCTGAGCCTTGGTCACAGGCCAGTATTTGCAGCTGAACAGTTACCTTGACACATCTTGGGTCTATTGTGCTACTAAATATTGCAGTTTTCTTGACTCAGGGGTACCTGCTTACATTCCCAGGTTTGATGTCTCAACAAATTCTATATTATGCTCAATTTTCTGAAGCTTTTATGAAAAATGTGTACTGCAAATCCACCTTGATCTGTATCATATTTCTCTTGGACCAGCAGTACTGTTAGTCATTCAGCTGTTGTCTATTCTAAGGGAAGCACCTGGGAATGGTAAGTAGGAAATCGGAATGGGAAAACAAATTTATCAAGGTTTTTGCAGAGAATTGGCAAAAAAAAAAAAAAAAAAAAAAAAAAAAAAAAAAAAAAAAAAAAAAAGAAAGGTGTCTCTTCACAGGCCAGAGGAAGAGGAATGACAAAGCAAGACATTAAAAACAGATTTGTAGGAGGAACCAAGCTGAAAACCTGGGAGAACTACGCAAGAACGGGAGAGAACAATTGGATGTGATTCTGGAATGCAGTGGGGAAGGGTCTGATTTTAGTGTGGGGATGATGTGCCAGGAGCTGAGTAGAAGGAGCTGGAGAGGGATTGTAATTCACAAAACAAAGTCACGGTGGGAGGTTTCTCCTGTCAGCTCCAGAAAATTTGCAGAGCAGGGAAGGACCACCCGCAGAAGCTGACACTGGAGAGGACACAGCATCCTCACTGACCTGCTGGGACAGGTGTCCTGTTCTGTGCACTGCTGCTGCTGCAGAGGGGCCATAATGGCAGCAGTGCAGTGTGAAGAGTCAGCTCCTCAGCCTTTGACAGAGTGCAGTGCTTGCAGAATTAAACAAAACTACTCAGATCTTTGGCCCTAGGTGCTCTACAACACATTTTTCTGCTGGAGGAAAAGTACTGAGCTAGATCCTTTTCTGTCCTGTGCAGGATGGGTGAATTCTGGCTCAGATAGCCTCAGATGGCCATGGCCACTGCTGTAACACGAGGGGTGATCTTTCTGGATATCCTGGGTTACAGGAATAGGATAAAGCACTGGAGGCCTCAGGGTGGCAGGGTGGAAAGGAAAATGGTGAGTAAAGGATGCTTCTTGCTAATGGAGCCTTTACTAGAAGAAGGGGAGCAGGTCAAGACCCTCCCACAGCCTCAGGTAGTGTGTGAGAGCTCTGTTTGCCAGCTGCCTGGGACTCCTGCAGAGATAAAAGCCTCCAGCCCTGCCTGCTGCTGAGCAGTGCTGTGCAGGGAGCTCTGCCCTGTGCTGGGAGCTCTATACTGGGGAGCTCTGCCCTGTGCTGGGAGCTCTGCCCTGTGCTGGGAGCTCAGCCCTGTGCTGGGAGCTCTGCCCTGTGCTGGGAGCTCTATACTGGGGAGCTCTGCCCTGTGCTGGGAGCTCTGTACTGGGGAACTCTGCCCTGGCACATGCAGCATAGAATTTCTCCTCACGTTCCTAAATGTACCCGTAAAGATTACTTTCCAGATCAGATATTGACATGGCTTCTGAGGCTATTTTAGCCTGTTTTTTCTCTGTTTGCTCTCTGTCCCTGTCATTCCAGGCATGAGTCTCCTAAGGAGCGCTGGTTTTTTCAGCCCTCCAGGGTGTTAGAGACATTTTAACTAAGAGCAGCCTCCCAAGCAATTTAATCCTGCAGTCCCCACAGTGAGTGTCTCAGGCAGAGGCAGTGCTGTACAAAGAGCCTTTCCCAGCCACCTCAGCAGAGATTCCCATCGCTCCTGGTCAGCTCTGCCACTCCAGCACTCCAGACACCAGCTTCTAATCACAAAGCACCATGTGGCAGAGTAGCCTTGTCCTTGTCTCTGAAGAGATCTGAGAGAGGATAATTTAAAATCCAAGTTGCATTTTCAGTTGTATGAGTGCTTCTTTTAGATAAGAAAAAGCATAGCTTTTATTTACAATCTTAGTTTTCCAAGTTTAATATACAACCTTTGCTTTGGTAACCTTTCTAATAGTCTGCTTTAAACTTTGCAACATTTTGCTGTTGTGGGTAGACTGTGAACATTGTTAATGCCTAATGAGTGGAAACTTTCCTACCAAGGGTGGGATTCTGCAACTTAAATTTTCTTGTTTTGAGTTGGTCTTATATACTGGCTTGAAATGATGGTAGTCGGTAACTTTCATCTCTTTTCACAAAAAAGTTATTTTTCTAGTGGACCTTCTAGGCATTGCAATTTATCAATTTAATTTACTGAAAAAAAGTCCTGAACAGGTTAAGCAAATATTATATGAAAAAAATTTGAAATTTCGAGATGCAGCTTGAGATTTGAACACACATATTGTCTTAGGACTCCTAATATTTATTTTAAATTATGGAAGTGTAGTATTTTAAATCTAAAATGTACATGAATAAAATTCAATAGCTGAGACAAACAGAGACTGTCAGAGGACCTTTGGCAAAAAATATTCCTAAATCTGTGAGGTCACAGGGCTATAAATTATTAGCTCTATGCAAATCCACAAATTATTCACACTGTTGATATCAGTCACATTGTTGATAGGAATGGGTAATCATTTCACTGCTTGTGTCAGTAATGAAATTGGCCCAGCTTCATATACACATTCACAACATACCTACATACCTAGATGAAGATAAATAACCACTCAGGTGTTATGCAAGCATACGTGATACACAGCCCCTTTTTCTTCTGTGTGTAGTTATTTACTTATTTTATATAAGAGAGATTACACTAATTTCAGGTTCAGAAAAAAACAACCTGTTCTTTATTGTGTAGAAGAACTCACTGTTTTGTCACATGGGATGAATTTCACCTCGCTGAAACAGAGCTGTCTGAAAATTTAACATCCAGTCTAGTTGGGGCATCTGGGCTGTGTCTGGAGAGGATGGAGAGACACAAAGACCTCCAGGTTCCTTTTGATCCCAGCATCCCTACTGTAGGGTGGTATCATGGATTTGTACTTTGCAGAATTAGGCTTGATTCAAGTTATACACTGAACAGTCAGTAGCTACATTTTGGTAAAGTGAAACTTTGGAGTCACTCTCACTTCTGGCAAACCATCAGCCATCTTCTCCCAGCTGAGACCAAAATAAGGCTTCTCACATATGCACACACCCATACACACATACAGAGCAAAATGGAGCAGGACAATTCATATCCTCTTTTTCTAGTGGGGCTGGGTTAATAGAAATAACAAAAAAGTCAGTAAAGCCTCCAAAAGTAGAGAAAAAGGATTTAGAAAAAACTCTTTGTACGCATAACTACATTCACCCTAGGAGCAGACCTGCAGTTCTAAGTACAGAACTAATATCTGCTGTCTGTAAGTAAGAACTAACTGAAGAAAATGAATCTGTTTTTCAAAGAAAGAAACAATCCAGTTTATTTTGCCTCTTTGAAACAAATTAGCAGATAGGGTTGACTGATCAAATGACCAAAAAATCAGTACTGGAACAAGGGGTTTTTATAATTGCTATTATAGGGGGGATTTTTTTAATTTCTTTTCCCATACTATCTTTACCAGATCAGGGAAATATAAGAATAGATGTGACTCTGTCTTCAAATTGTTGCACCTTAGCAGGCAGCAGCCATTCAGTATACTGCTTCTTGTCAAGTACATTTTGGTGTCCTGAAGAACCAGAGCTGGAGGAGATCTTTAAGGAGAGCCTCTAGAAAGCTGAGGAGCAGTGCTGTATTTCTAATTTTAGAATAATTAGGTGAAAATCCTGATTGTCCATCAACTGGCTCAAACAAGGTAAAGAGAACAAATTCCTATTGCAGGGGGGATCTGAGCTCATCTGAGCTGGGAACTTCAGCTGTTCCTAAACAAGATGTAATGGCTGAGATAGTATTTATGACCTGTAATTTATAAGTTATTTCCAGCTGATTTCCAGACACTCTAGTCTGTGCAGAAATTGAGGGATATAAGAATGATGCTTGAGTGGGTTCTTATAAAGAAGTCACAAAACTCAAGAAGTTACCAGCTTTAAACTGATTTTCAACTGGTCCTTTCTATAATTTCTGAGATTTTGAGTTGTGAACAGAAAATTTTCACTGACATTTGCTGTGGTCAAATTATCACAGCCTAGTTAACAGTTTGAATTAAGGTAGGTGCATCATACAGCTGAACTCTAAGACACTTCATGGCCATCAGCTGGAACTAGTTATTCTGCCTAGAAATCATGCTCAGCAAGGGCTAAGACTTTAAGAGTCCAGCTCAATTAGAAGTGTGCCTTGTTGTAACCAGAGAAACACCCAAGCTACAGCCCAGCTCTGCTCTGGGCTGAAACCACAGTGTGGTGCCTGCAGTTTCCTCTCTCAGTTCTCTTCTTCCCTCCCTCCCAGTGCTTTGGTTTTTCTAGGAAGTGAATCAGATGTGTGGGCTGAAGGAAGCTGTGGCTCCTTCCAGTTGGGCTGCTCTTCTGGACAATCACACACACAGCAGCTTCCCCTGGTTACCCCAGGTGCATTGGGGAGGTTGCAGACCACTCCTTTTCTGAGTACTGAGTGATGCCTTGGGAGGCTGACCTGGAACAGAGACTGGACAGAGCTAGAGAATAAAGCAGGTGTTTATTGAAAGTCCTCTAGGGTTCACCTTGGGCAGGACAGGAACCTGACCAAAGTTGCACCCAGGGTGGGCTGAGAATGGTCACAAAATGGCTCCGTGGTCACAAGATCTTACATTTTTATAGGTTTTGGTCCATTTGCATATTGGGGTTTAATTGTCCAATTACAGCTTCAGGTTATGAAGTCCCATCCTGCTTGTTCCTCCCTTCAGTCCACCCTTGTTTGTGCTTTTGGGCCTGAAAGTTGTCCTTGGTCCTCACAGGAAAAGGATTTGTTTTGTCTCCCTGCTCTGTGAAGAGAGCTTACTAGCACTTAATAATGAGGCTCAGACACCTAAGCAGCACAGAATCTGAAAACATGAAAGCTAAAGTTAAGGCATCAGAGGACTTCATGTTTCTGTCATCCATGTGTTTCTCTCCTTATCTTGCATGTTGGGACAAATATTTGAAAGTATTCTCTACCTTATTTTTGGGACAAACATAGAGCCCTTACAAGTGTAAAGCAATTTCTGATAGCATGAAGGAGGCACTGCCTATTTAGATTTGCCTGGCTCCTGAAGAGTCCAGTTGGAGTTGTTTCCTTAATACAAACCATAGAAGTAATTCAGCAAAGAACCCCATTTTCCATCAGCTATTTTATTACAGAACAGTAAAGGTGACAAGAAGAAAATATGAAGAGAAGCAGTAAAGCTGAAACAGGCTATAAATTACTGTGGGTGTATATTCTGTTCTTCTACATAGTCATATGGCTGGAAGGGATTTCATGGGATCATCTAATCCATCCTCCAGTCCTGACAGGATGAATTGTACACCATATCACACATGACAAGAGCTTGTCTAATTTGTCTTTAAATGTTTTAGTGACGAGGACTCTATGACACTTTCCATTCAGTCTATTTTTGTGTCACTACTCTTAAAACTCTAAAACTCAGGCATCTGAGCTGGCCCTTCTATGTTGTAGCATAATCTCCCTTTTTCTTAACTTATCCACCAGCCACAGGGACAAACTTCGTGGCAGAAGACCCTTGCATATTTGAAGGCTGTTGATCTTACATTTTATGGAAAGCTTCTTGCCAGGGTTCTTTCAGTCTCTCATGTTCCCTGGAACCTCCTCTGCACACCCAGTTGGTCAACATCTTTCCTGAACTGCAACTCCAGATTTTCTACTGGAATAGAAAAACATACAAATTATGAATATAGTCCTCTATGATCCATTTATACGATCTTGTAATCAGTTTTTAAATAGCACAATGAACTCTTTATGGACATTTTTATAAATACTGCTTTTATATCACTCTAGCACTTTCTGATAATCAGTAATCTCAGTTAAAACATATTTTCCAGCTTCAGTTCTAAACATCTTGCATAGATTGTATTTATAATTTTCTAACCTAACAGATGTAGTATTTGATGTTATATGCAGTTGCATTTGAAAAATCTCCTGTATTTTCTTTTTTCAAGGTGGTCTTGACACTTGCAAAATTTAAAAATGAGACTTTTCAAAACACTTAGAAATTCCCTTGTGGGACTGTTCTTAAATAGTCAGTGTGGGTGGATGAGCTTGGTGGGTGGGTAGTTTTCAGTGCCTAATTGCCGAGTCTGTGAAATGCAGTTCAATGCATCATCAGCACATGCCGTTGTCTCAATGACCATTATTCTGTTTCCCTGAGAAAAATAGGTTCCACTTTATGGTGGATTTTAATTTGCTTATTTAAACTGTCTGAAACAAAGAAAGGAAAAAGAACCAAGTGTATGTGTAACATAGCAGTTCCTCTGGAATTGGTATGCTGAGAATATGAAAGGAAAACAGCTAATCTTGTTTGCAACAAGAAGAATGCTTCACATCAAAAGTGAAACAATCATTTCTGCAGACCTTTTACTTCACAAATAACACAGGCTTTTCTACATCAGAAATTTTGCTGAGAAGAGGAAAATGAAATAAAATAAAAAGAAGGCAGAAAGATTGAAGGAGCATATGATGACTGCTATAGAGCCTGGCAAGATCTGCTACACAGCAGGTCTCTCTGTATCTGCTATGCCATACTCTGTCAAAAGCAGCTCCCAAGTGTGGTGAAGGAAATGTTAACATTCCTAATCTTGGATGCATTTAATGGTGCCATCTCAGTTTCATCATAAACCTGTAATAAAATACATCCAGAACATTTTCTCTCATGAAAGCTTAGTGAAACACAGATGTTGCTGCTCCATATTCTCCCAGAGACCCTCACTGACTCCTTTCACAGAGAATCTGGGCTTGCCATAAACCCATCATTGCCTCTAACAGCAGTCTGCCATTGCCATCAACATTTTGCTCTGCAGAATTGCTGTTATCGTGCAACACTGTGCTTTTCAGCACATTAAACTGGTTAGAACTGAGGCTGTAGAAATGTATCATTGCTATTGCCGGGGAAGAAAGCAGATGCTGTTCGTATGCATACTAAGAAATGAGAAGAAAAACCCCCAACTGAAGATTGTTTTGAAACTTCCTTAGAGAAATGTGAAAAAAGGCACAGTCCAAATGGCAGGGAATTACACTAATCAATATTCACCTTAAGTCTGTGAAAGAATGATTAGGATCCATGCTGACATTATCAAAAGCTTTCTTTCTTTCTCATGTACTTTTCAATAGCAGGCTTATTTTTTATCTCTCTCGAGACTGGAATAGCCAATTAAGGTTTTTAAACATCTATGGGGTTTTTTTTCAGCAATCTGCAGAATGAATATAAATAATCTGTAACTTACAGTGCTGCTTCATGAAAGTCAGTATTTTTTTTCTATTTTGTTCTGTGACAGCTTGCAGTTTTCCTTAAAATTTGATTTTTTAATCCCTATTGATTATTTTTTCTTAGTTTTAATAGTTTTCTCCCTCAAACTGTTTTGCATATGAATATTACTACAATTCCTGTTGAACGCTTTCCAGTACAATCACAGGCACATGTATTCTCATAAATTTTGTGTACCTAAGCAAGTCCTCATTAATGTGCCTAGTTATGAATTTAGAACAATCACTTCTTAGATATGGAGTTTTGAAAATTATACTTTGTAACTTGAAGAACCTTCTTCCATTTGTAACTCAACTGTCTGACATTTCATGATCTAACATTAAAGTGGCAGGGTACATTAGGATCTGTTCATATATTTGAATAGTTTAACAGGGAATTTTAAATCTGCACACTGTGGCTGTCAGCACCAAATGAGAATCTCGTGGCTATCATGGTGACCAGTGGACTCTCAGGATAGGCATTTCTTCTGACAAGTGAAATAAATCTGTCCTGTCAGAGGAAAGAACTGTGTTCAAGAAGCTAAGCAGGAGACCTGCTCAGACTTGTTAAAACTGGTGGTCATTCTGTTGGCGGTATGTGGAATTGGAAATTCCAAATATATAATGATAAAGTGTACCATGCTGGAGCTGACAGCTTGGGGAAGACAGGGCTGCTGCCACTCTGTGTCCCCAGCTGATAACAAGGCTGAACAATTACTGCCAACAGGCACAGGGTGACAGAGACCTGTGGCAGTGCAGGTCATTGACAGCCACTCAGGGCATTCCCAAAGCACCAGCAGCCCTGTCCTGCTCCCCTCTGTGCCTGGGCAGCACACAGAGCCCCCTGGGCTCACAGGCACAAGGGGCACCCAGCCAGCAGTGAGGGCTCCTGCACATTCAAGCTCCCAAGGTGCAGCCCCACCGCAGCTGCTGGCACCACAGATTCACTGGCAGGCAGGCAGACAGGGACACACACAGAGGGAAGTGCCTTCCTTGCTGGAAAACACTTGGAAGTGGACTTTAATAACTAGAGGCAGATGGTGATGATCAACTGCAAGACAGGGACAGACAACTGCACTGATCAGACCCGGCTTTTGTGTTAATGGACCCCTTTGCCCCCTTCTTCCCCCTCAAACTCCAAAAATCCTTTCCTTTTTCCATCTTTGAGTCCTCCCTTAAGAATCCCATAGAAATCCTGTGCAATCCTAAAGGGTTCTCCCCCTGCATCTCGTGGTGTGTCCCAGCCCTAGATAGGAACCATCCTTAGTCCAAAAGATGACTCAGAGGGTTGTCCCCAGTGACATGGTGACAATTTTGACACCTGAACACTGGCACTGAGGTTCTGCGGGGGCAGCCCTGGACAAAGCCCAGACAGGATTCTTTTCTCTCTGAGTCTTGAATTGGGATATGCCCCCTGCCTGTTGGTGCTCCTCTGGGTTTATGGCTGCAGGAGTGGGCTTGGAACTGGCTAGACAGGGTGATTTTTGGGGTGCCTCTGTTCCATTGTCTCTCTGAGTCCTTTTGTGGGTGTGCAGGTGAGCTTTTATCAGATAACCTAACACAGATAACCTTCATTTTGTCTTGTAACTACAGGGACCAAAAATTCAGTAAGATAGAAAATCTGTCAGCTGTAAGAGAATAAAAGAGATCTTCTGCCTTCTGAGATATCCCATGTTCCTTTTTTTTTTTTTTCAAGTAATATATGATAGCTAGGGCCATTCTACTACAGATATTATTTGCATGTTAGGCTGCTTTATCTCCCATCTTTCAAAATGCAGTTCCACCACTACAGAAAATATTTTTTCTGTATTTCTTTGAAGAAGTTCAGGATGATAACATCTCTTGATTAAATTTTGGTAGCTCACAGATATTTGCACCAAAATTACATCAGTTATCATCTTGTCTACATTTGTTAGTTTTGGGGGTGGGTTCCTGAGATGTGATGATGGTGTGTCAATGGGTGCATTTTGATTCCTAAGCACTTTATAAATGCAATGTTCCTGCATGTAACTTCACAGTGTCACCTGTACTTCCTCCACTGTACCTTGACCAGCACGTTTAGCCTGCAAAAAATGTGGAGCAGAAAGAAGTCAACGCTCCATTGTATAATTACAAAGCAATGTCATTAGCTTAGCAAATTCAGGCTAAGATGGGGCTCTCAATTGCTATACATTAATGAAATTTCACTGATTTTTCTACAGGCTGGAGAAGCAACTTGAGCAGAACTTGGCCCGTGGCATGACTGACATTTCACACAGCCGTGGTGCCACCTCGCCCACCCCTGTCCCCAGAGGTATTTCTGCAGAGCTCCTGAGCACCAAACTCACTCCCCAGCTTCCTGTCACAGTTGTGGTGTGAGAGAACTCAGTAAAAACTCCTTCGTGTTTGAAGAGCTTAGCAGAGTTTCCTAAGTGGCAAATGTGTTGGAAGTGGATCTGAGAGACACCTACCCTGGACTGCAAAGTAGTTAAAACCAATGGGTAAGAAATGTTGTTAAGCACCTGAAAAAATGGCCTTTTCTACTTTGCCCTAGACCATTCCATATAAATTCTTGTTCAACACCATGTCCAGTGGGTAAGGGTTTCACAGAGTACCTAAGTTGTAACTCATGTTATGTTTATCTGGATAACATGCTGAAAGTGTTCCCAGCTGCAGTGCTTGAACTTTTAACCAAATTCCTCTAGCACAGCTGAAGGTGTAGTTTGAAACTAAGGCTTGACTTGAACTGCAAGTTAAGGGATAACTTGAAGAGATAATAGAGATGTATCAAAGTAGCTGTCCTAAATTTTCTCAACAGGTATGTATGAGAGTGAGCTTTTGCAGTAGCTCGTGACTAGTGCCCAGAACAACCACCCTTTTCTTCTAACACAAATGACCTCAACTAATTCTCTGCAAAATGCAGTCATAGCTGCTTTATATCGACAGCAGTACTAATCTTGCTCCTTTTGAAAATGAAACAGGAAAAAGCAGATAGAATGTAATGGAATTTCTAGAGCTGGAGGCTGGACACAATAGCAAGGCTCCTAGTGGAGAACATACAATAAAATTTTCAACTGATAAGGAACTTGATCTTAACTCTTATCTTCAAAGGAAATACCTCTAACAAGCCAGCATTTTCTAACATGGTGAAAGGCAGGAATTTGAGGAGCAGACCCGAGGAAAGCATGCTGCCTAGTGGGTTACCAACACCTACACACTGAAGCATTTTGATTTTTTTGAAAGCTTCTCACCCAGATACTATCCAGCCCCATCTGTGCTCAGCTTGAAAGCTCTGCTGCAGCCAGAGCTCAAAGCTACAGGCCAAATTGGAGATGCATGAACTGATCAAAATTTCCTCTAATCCTACCTCAAGAATAAGTGAGTGAAATGAATTCCATCAGCTCTATACATTTGCAGCTCTGCCCCTGGCACATTCGAGTTGATTGGCTTATTGCCATAATGGTTTCAGAAATATACTGCACTGAGCTCTTCACAGCAGTGCATTACAATCAAAATTCCTACACATCCACACCTGCTATTATTTAAATTGCTCACTGCAACTTCATTGAACATGGCACTTTATTACAATGGATGCTCAGCAAGAAAATCAAATAGAAGAGGACAAAGGGATAAAATTGCTAGAAAATAAGAGCACATAATCAAAGGAAAAGAATATATAACACTTTGGGATCTCCACTCTTATCCTCATAATATTAAATCATTCTCTTCTTGTCAGTAGGGTAGAATCTGAATGACTAAGAAGGCTAAATGCAAGTTTGCAATGCTGAAATAGACACTAAAGGGTGAAAGAAATCATGAGTACTTAAAAATCATCATCGAGCCTCCCTGCAAAATCAGCATAACTATGATTTCATTCCAAGTGACTAAAAGTATCAAAAAAAGAATTCCAAATAAGCTTAATACTTTTTTTTTAACTACTAATTTGGAGCACTATGTAAATCATACCCTGCCTCTAGAGAGGAAGAATATATTCAAAAATATGATGTATATCAGCTGTATTTTTCACGGCTACACAGTCCTATGTCTCCACAGGGCCCACTCAGCAATCCAGCTGCATGAATTCTTCTATTTCTATAGGCAGCACAGGCATGTGGCTCAGCTGAGGCTTTTGGATTTTTTCCTAATGTGTGGGCCCTAGTGGCTACCTTTCTTTAGATGCAGAAGAGCTAAATCCTCTGAGAATGTGTGATTCTATCAATATTAAAGCTTCAGGAATTGTGTGCATTTGATAGCAATTTTATTTGAAGGGAAATCTTTTCATTTTTTTGTAGTCAAATATCCTTCTTAAAGGCACTGAAATGAGATGCCTTTTTTTCAAATTGCTTTTCTCACTTTGTTTTTAATTTTACATTTGTCTTTGATGAGCATCAATATAAAGTAGCAAGATGTAGGTTTAGTTGATAGACAGCATTTTTGCCTCCTCCCCTAACTGAGCTCCTCTGCAGATTGTGTAAAAAAATTCTGTGTTTGATTTACAGTCAAAACAAAGAAAAAATTGAAATTCTCTGTGGAAGGGAATTTCCATAGTTTATACAGTTTTACCATTGTACTTTTCTTTCACTAATGGCAGGTGAAATATTTGGATGCACTTGAAAAGTATTTTCCATTGGATATTCTCTTATGGTTAATAACCCTTCAGTCAGCCAATATATTACCTTAATTTGGCCTCTCCCAGGCATTCTGAACTTGGAAGAGACTCCTCAAAGTTGCAGAGTAAGAGAAATTGTTTAGTTTAAAATCTGTGGTGTTAAGGCACATTAACTCTTAAACAATAATGACCACCTTTATACTGACTCTTCAAAGTCCATCTGACTGTACTCTTTTCTATTTAACTACCCAGTTGATTTCTAAAAACAAAAAAAATGTTAGTGAAATCTAAATTCTATACATATCTAACTTCATTGCACTTCTTACACCAGCTAGCAGAGAACTGCATGATTGTGTAATAATCTGATGTATGCCTCTTCTGCTTTCACCCCTCTGTTTGTGAACCCATCCATGTTCTCAGATATCTAATGGGAACACATCATTCTGTGATATCTGTCACTGTTACTCTGCTGTGCCATTTTTGCTGCTGACTGTTCCTGAAGACTCAAAGACCACAGTCACTTTGTGCCCACGTTATAAATCTTGGGCTGAAAGGACTAAAGCTCAAGATTTTTTGCATTAAGAAAAGCAATTTGTCCCTGTCTGGATATCAAATACAAATATGTCAGAAGAGTATATCAGACTTCTTCTCAATTACTAACTATAAATTCTTTCTATACCACATACAAACATTCTATATCTCAGCCCTTTCCAAGCCTATACACAGCAGTCTCATTATTCACAGCTTCAATTGCAGGCATTTATGTAATGTTCAAATAATCAACTTGAAAACTGAAATACTTCTCAGTTTCAGCACAAGCCTCTCTCCAGGAGCTGAAGTTATGTTGATTTTATATTGCCAAAAAAAAAAAAAACAAAAACAAAAACAAACAAAAAAAACAACCCCCCAAAATTGCGCTGTTTTTGGATTTAGTAAAATCTTTGCTATATTTTTTTACCCCCAGTCCTGTCCCCCATTTCTAAAGCAATCATGGGCAGATCAAATACTTGACGTCTGAATTGTTTAAACTTTGCCATGAAAAAAGTGATGCTATTACTTGAACAAATACAATCTGTGACTTGGCAATAAAAAGGGGCTATAACTGAGATATATGAATTGCTAAACATAATTTGAATTATGCATACACACTTTATGGATCAGCCTATCAACAGATCATCTCCTGTTTGTCATTTGATGCATATTAACTTTATGCACTACTGCTTCAGCTGCTATTTCATTAGCATGTTTACTGATGTTTAAGGTATATTAATTCACAACAAAAATAAAAGTTCTTACAAGCTCATATTCTTTTCCCTTCAGCATTGTGTAAAATTTATTTCCTTCAAAATTAAATAAAAGAAGATAATGACTATAGTGTTGTAAGTTTTGTAATTATGTAGGCATATTGCTTTCTTTTCTTCCAAGTTTTTTAATTTAAAAATTAACAATGGAAAAGATTCAGAACCTCCTTTTTAAGTTCTGGTCTGAATATGATTTTTTAAAAAAATGTATGGTAATGGTAAAACTGGAACCAACAGAATTGACTTGAGTCAGGGAACACATAGACATAATTATTTCACTCAGAGCTCTTGTATATTTTAGGCCTGAAGGAGAATTAAATTAGGTACGTGGAATTCATGTATATGTGTATATATATGTATATATATATATATATACCCTACCCAAAGTCCACCCCCAATCCATCCTCAGACTAGTGTAAAATATCTGCAGTTTTAGATGTAATATTTCAAGAAACAAATAATTTTACTTTGCACTTAAAAATCTCTTATTTCTCCCAATATGGTACTGGATGTGCAGAGCTAGTTTCAAAAAAAGGCTTTTTCTGGGTGCTCCTGTGCCTTGACATAGCCTAAGAGTAGCCATCCTTAGCAGCATCACTTGGATTGGGAGCTCACCTTTGCAAGGGGATTTTCCAGTCACCCCCATTTTTCATGCCTTGGCTCACACCATGGAAAGCCTTGAGGAGCAGGAGGGGTTCCCTTCAGTGGAAGCCAGGCTGGGGGGGTGAGCTCAGCTGCTTGTGGACACGCAGTTCATGGGACTAGGCAAGAGCTTGTTCAAAGTGAAATATCTTTTAGCCCTATAGTGTGAAAAATAGGTCTTCAGTACACATCTGTGTTGCTGTTTCTCTGTTGGCCTGGTCTTTGACAATGCTGTGTCCTACCTTCTGCCACAAGCAGGTTTTGCTGCAGTTCTGGAGCCTGGGATCTCTCCTGACACTGGTGGAAATGAAAACTGAACAGAACCAAACCTGCTGTTAGTTGGTTGGATTAATGCTTTACTAAATCTGTTTTGGAAAAGCCAACATGTCATGTACTCACTGGTCATAGAGACTATTTCCCTCTCTTGGCTCTGATTTTAAGGCCCTACCAAGGAAAAGGAAAGTTAAAGTTCCTTGGATATTTGGTTGCTTGTTGCATGAGAAAGGGAAGGCAGCCTTTGCCCTGTATTGTGTTTGCATGGCCAGATTTGGTAAGGGAGGGGTACAGGGGTGGCTTCTGTGAGAAGCTGCTGGAAGCTTCCTCCCCATGCAGCAGAGCCAATGCCAGCCAGCTCCAGGATGGACCTGCTGCTGGCCAAGGCTGAGCCCATCAGGAAGGGTGGGAAACACCTCTGTGATAATATATTTAAGAAAAAGAAAAAAAAAAAGGTTTTTTTTACAGAGAAGAGCAGAGTGAGAACATGCGAGAGGAACAACTGTGCAGACACCAAGGCCAGCGGAGAAGGAGGGGCAGGAGGTGCCCCAGGCACCAGAACAGAGTTTCCTCTGCAGCCCAAGGTGCAGACCATGGTGAGGCAGCCGTGCCCCTGCAGCCCATGGAGGGCACAGGGATGCAGAGATCCACCTGCAGCCCTTGGAGGAGACCCATACTGGAGCAGGAGGGTGCCTGAGGGCAGGCTGTGGACTTGTGGGAGGCTTGTGATGGAACAGGGTCCTGGAAGGTTTCCTGGTAGGACTTGTGACCCTGTGGGAGACCCACACTGGAGCTTGGAGAACTGACCCCTTGGAAGAGTGACCCAGATTGCAGCAGTCTGTGGAGAGCAATTGTCTGTGAGATGGGCTCACACTGGAGATGTTCATGGAGAACTCTCTCCTGCTGAAGGGGCCCCAGGCTGATCAGGGAAAGGATTCCTCTCCTTGAGCAGCAGCCAGCACAACCTGTGATGAACTGACCATAACCCCCATTCCCTGTCTCCTTGCACTGCTGGGGGAGGAGTTAGAGCTGGGAAGAGAGAGGGGTGGGGGGAAGGTGTTTTTAAGGTCTTATTTTACTTATCATTATCCTGCTCTGGTTTTGTTAGTAACAAATTCAATATCTCTAATGCTGTGATGGCATTTGATGAGTGATTTCTCCTGATCCTGATCTCAACCCATGTACCCTTCTTTCTATTTTCTCTCCCCATCCAGCTGTGGAAGGGAGTGATTGAGAGGCTTTGGTGGATGACTGAAATCAAGCCAGAGGCAACCTACTATAGCCCATCTCTTTTCCTATTGTCTTCTCAGAGTGCATGCACCCCTTGCAGTTGATATCTTCTATAATCCTCAAAACATTATGGTCCATCTTGCTTTGTGCTCAAACTGGGCCAAAGCCCTCCTGAATCTTCTCCTTTATTATGGGTATGATTTGTTATCTCCTTTGCATGGTGGATGGAAGATGATGCTTCTGAGAGACTTACATGTCCACAGGGAAACACAATTACAACCTCTACATAATGAGATGACATCTACATTTGCATGATTTCCATATGAAATTAGAAGAGAGGACTATTAGCTACAGAAAATACATAAATAAAGTATGTAATCTGGAAATCTGAGATAACTTGGGAAGAGGAGGGAAGGGAATGCAGCTTTCTGTAGTTAAGCACCACCAGTTCTGGGGGTTACAGGGCGAGTGCAGATGTGGACTTGATCAATGGTTGTAGGAATGCATTTCCACACCTGAGCAGGTGTTTTCTATATAAGGGAAAGAGTTTCAGCTTACCTTGGGACGTGTAAGGAAGTTAAACTAGAATTTTCTATAGCCTTCTCACTGTAACTGGCTCAGTGCCAGCATAGAGGAATTGACTGAGCTTTGGAAGTGCACCTCAAAGCCTGGTGCCAATCTCATTGGGCAAAGTGCCAAACAGCCCACCTAGGTCATTCAGTATTTAAGAGAGAGCACAAAAGAACTTACAAGCTTTTTTGGACTGCCTAAATCAGTGTCAGTGTTCTCTGCACTGTGTTTGACTTATATTTCTTTGTTCTATGATGTTTATTATTTTTGTCATTATTAAAAACTTTTATTTTACAAAGCATGTCCAGAGAAGTTGTCTCGCTATTATTAAGCCATTTTGAGAAGTGCTGGACACCCTCAGAGATCTGATAAGTCTTCAGGTGGCTTATTTCCATTCTGGCCATGTGCAAAAGATTTTGTCAAATGGTCACTTGCAGGTGAGCCCATGTTGGCCAGAGTGGCCAGGTCGCAGTGGTTTCCTCCCTAGGAAGTCCACTGAAGGTCACACAGGCTCCCAGATAAACAGAAAGTGACTTTTCTGTGACACATTGATGCTAAAGATCCTAGGAGAAGTAAAAATAAAATAAAATAATTAAAAGCTATTTGAAAACTGTTTTGATTGTTATACATAAAGCCAGCAGTTCCCTGTATTGCATATATTTCTCCTATAAAATTGGGCATATTCCAGTACATGAAAGAAGATGCAGCTGCCATCAGAGATACAAAAGATACAAAAGATGCAAAGGGCAACTTATTAAATGCAATCACTCTCCTTGGAGGAAATTTTTGGCATTTTTCTGTCAGGTTTTAAACCAATACAGGGTTTCTCCTCAAGCTGCAAAATTTGTCACAAGGGAATTGAATTTTTTTTCCAGGCAGTATTTTGTGACTGCTGTTTCCTGTACTCTAGTGGAACACTAAATTTCATGGAAGTCTGCATTTCTCTTCCACCTGAAATATTAGGAAACAGGCTGTGTTGTCCTTCAGAAAAATAAGTAAACCAGAGAGCTATTAATTTTTTAAATAAAAACTCATTTTTAAATATAGTAATTCCCAATTTTGAAATAAAATTTTATGTTTAAATTGCAAAGAAATTTTTTTTTTACTTTTATTTTTTCTATTTTCACAACAGAAATCTTTTCTGTTGTGAAAAAATAATCTTCTTTAAACATTCCTTTTTACTCTAGCAATGTTAATGCCAATGGTAAGCACAAAAGACATGAAAGTCCTAGCAAATCAAACTGCATACGTGAATGAGGAATATTTTAGTTTTAATTCTGTATCCCCAAATGAAAAGCCTGACATGAAATAGTTCTGTCATGCCTACTTCTAATACAGAGAAATACCTTAAATACAGTGTATTATGTGAGTGTCCTGTGGAGCATTGCTTTTAAATTATGTAGAAAACAAAGTTCTGAAATTTCAATCATTTCAAGGTGAGCTGTTACAAATATATATATTTGTTCAGTTACATTTACTTTATAAAAATACAAGTGTTTAATGCATTTATGTAAATATAACTATTGAATTTATATAAAATTATACTTTTGCATAGATTTACATTAATATGATGCTCTTGCAGTAAATTTTTATTCTGGATTTAATTTGGATGGTATTGCATTTATATAAATATGCATTTATACAGTGGATGAATAGTAAGTGGCAGGAATAATGAAATAGCTGAGCTGCTTATTTTGGCCTTTGCAGCCCAGAACATGTGCTGCTCCCCTGTGAGGAGGTCTGGCCCCTCACAGGAGCAGACCTGCAGCACTTCCCCTGCACCTCTTTTAATTGCTGAGGATATGCCAGGTCTTGTCCTCTCACTCTCCTTAAGGTCTGAGAGCTCAGTTTTAGTGCCAGAGTAAATTTGGCTTTGTTTTCCTGTTGGCGCATCATGTACATTTTACCTCTGTGTAACAGGGATACAGGATGATCACTAAACCCTCTAAGCAAAACTAGGACAGAACTTCCCTGCTGCTTTGGGAACCTGAAGCCATGCACTTTGTACACCTAGATCTGAAGTTTTGATTCACATCTTGCTCTGAATGAAGCAGCTCCCTCACACACCCAGATGGGTCCCTCAAAAATGTAGAAATGAGCTGAGTGTGCACATGGATTTGCTCTTTAAGTTTATCTGAAGGGTAGAATAACGTGGCTTTATGACACAATTCTACTACATAGTTCTGGTAAGGTTCTGTCAAATAGCACCTGTCTGCAGACCAGCTGCTGAGGAACAGGAAGATGCTTTAGTTTAAGGGTTAGAGGAGGAGGTGGAGGGACGCCTTTGCCTGAATTATTTGAGGATCCATCTGAGGATTAGTGGTGAACATCCATTTACTACCCATATCAAAGCCTCTCTGCATATGACATATTGTGCTCTCATGTCCCAGATCCAAATTCCACTGTCTTGCTCTCTTGCCAGTTTTCATCCCCTTTAAAACACTAATTTTCTTGTAAGCTGTCTGTAGCCTACTGAGAAAGCACAATGATCCTTGCTGCACTTGTAATAAAGAAAATAAAAATGCATTAAGAAGGTGGCAGAGGAGAGAACGGATCACTGCTTTTGGGAAGCACAGTTAAAGAGTCTTCTGTGCTTGGTGTGGCAGATATAAAAAGTGAAACTGGTGAAAAAGAAGGTTTTGTACCCTAGGCAGTGCTTTGAAAACCAAGCAGGTGAAAGAGTCACTAGAACCAAGCTAAAATATTGGAACAGGGAGTAAGAAGCAGGAGAATTGGCAGTATCAACTTCAGACTGTATTTGCAGGCCCTGTAAGAGGAATAAACAAATATATCCTAAACCATGACATTTACTGAGGACTGACAAGAAATGCTCATTAGTTTATGCTAGTGACAATTTCACAGATATGTGGGAACAAAACCAGAAGTAGTATATGGTATTGTTAAAAAAATTGTTTACTCATCATCTGATCTGATCTCCTGTACATCTTCCTTGATGTTTTTAGATGGCTTGCTACAGCAATAAATAGGAATTCTGTATGCTCAAATGGATAAAAAACAACTCTTTTTCTTCCCAATCTTAAGAATGTTTTTTATTAAATACAATAGTCTTCGGGTCCTACTGTCTGTCAAGCATCATCACTATATTTCATTCCTCACAGGCAACTGTCCAGATTTTATGCTCATTATTGGCTTTGATCTATTTTTAAAGGTAGGCAGGACAATTTTTGTTTTGTAGTAGCTTCCTAAAAACTCAGGGTTTTTTCCATCTGATTAATTATTTTCATAGCTTTTACAGACTTTCTAAGGAAGAGTTATTGAAAATTATATACTTTATTGTCTTATATTATTGCCTTCTTTATAAATTATTTAGGGTAGTGCATATTTTTATTACTTTACCTCAAAACCATTCTGCTTATACTAGTAAACTCTCCTTCCTCTGAAATAGTGCTGATCCATATTTACTTTTTAAGTTTAAAATTCTTTATTAAAAAAATAATTAAAAAGAAAGAATTTACACATACCTGGAAAATTTTGAGAACACAGTAAGCAATCATTTCAGAACAGTGTGAAATATCAAAAACTATCAGAAACTTAAAACCAGTGTAACATTTAGAAGGAAAGCAGGCAACTCAGCCTACAAGGCAATCACTTTGCTGGCTGCTAAATTTACCAGACACCAATGAGAAAAACACTCTGGGAAAATCAGTGTCAGAATACAAAGCCATACTGAAACATTCAGTGACACCTGCAGGGAACACTAATAAAAGAGATGATACTGGGGCAAAGACAATCTAAGTTTGAGAAATTGAAACATTTGACATGACTACGTCACTTCGCAAAATAATTTATTCCATTCTAATTGATTAATTTTTATGAATAAAACCCACACATATAAAATTTACTATAATTAAGGGACCTAAAAACTTAATCAATTTTAGTAATGATCCACACTAATAAGTCTAAAAATTTTGGAGCAGATTTGAAGAAATATTATGGTAAACAAGGAATGTACATGTAACCAGTCTTGTCAGAACAAACTTAATTCTTTTTATGCTAACAACAGAATTATAAAGAAAAGTAACATTTCTTCTTCATGTGATCGAACTCTTTTTTTCTGAATATTTAATTATTGGTTAATTATTGGTTAATAATTATTTTTACAGACTATAATGTATAAAAGCTTTTATTACCATTATTATGAAAATTTAATGAGTATCCATTTTTAGCATCCTTTAACTTTTCAGTTTTATGAGCTGGCTATACTTCATTGAATTACTGCCAAATGCCTAATCTTTCAGAGAAAAATGTAAACAGTCTGTATGGTATATATCATTATCATGACAAGACTCCTCTTTGCCAGTTGACCTGATGTGCAGGCTTCTTTCAGATTCCTTGGTAACTCTTTTCATACAGTAAATCACTAAAAAAAAAAAAAAGGGAAAGTTGTCAGCAATAAAGGTTTATTGGAGATTGAAAAAATTATAAATTGTAGCCTACTAAATAAAGTTCAGAAAGATTTCTGTGTAGGAACATGTAATTTAACAATAAAGATATGTAACAATAAGGATCTTTATAATAAGGAGAGGTGCTGGCTTGCTGACCCTGTACCTTTTTAATTTCATGTTCAGTCATTTCCTCATGCACATCTCCTTAGGGCATTTCAAACCTCTTCACGGCTGACAAGGTTCACACTTTCTGATCCAGAGTGGCCCAGCTTCCAGCCTGTGAGCCACAATGGCTTTGTGAAGCTGCATCCTTTAATCCCAACATATTCCAGCTTTCAAGGGTTAAACAGACATGTGCCAGGGAATAATTACTCATTGCTCAGGTGACACCTAAAAACTACATTTTGAAGAGCCTTCTTTCCTGAGTTCTGTCAGTACAGAGTTGTGTTACCTGAGGTACCACTGCATCTCTGTGAAGGGATGTTTAGGATAATTATTATGTGTTTCAGAATGTTTTTAAAAAGGCTTGTGCTGGTTGTAGTTCCTAGTAATTCATACTGGGTGTTATTCCTAAAGATGGCACCTTATTCCTGGCAGGTGCAGGTAATTGATGAGTAACACAGTTTCTTGGGTTATGTAGTAATAATAATAATAATAATAATAATAATAATAATAATAATAATAATAAAGTGTATTCTATTTCATCTGTAGAAAGCAGTTGGGGGATGGTTTCTTTTTTCTTTGTCTCTTCTAACTCCAGGGGGTAGGAGGGTGGATGCCCTCTGATAACAGGCCAGCTGTTAAAACCAAGTGGAGCAGTGTTTCTTATCTCTTTCACCACTGTCCACCCTGGGGGATATCTTCTGTTAATGGGCCATTAAGGCTCATCAGTGACATGACACATTACACCATCCCATTGGGAGATGCTCCACCCAGTGGAGAGGAGCCAACCATTCCTACCAAGATAAAAATGGGGACACAGGGACCCCAGGTATTCTCTTTTCCACTGGATTCCCAGAAGGAATGGAAGGACTCATCTCACCACCACTGAACCTGTCTACAGGATCATCTCTACTCCAACAGAACCACATCTGTCACTCCAGGAGGACTTATTTGGACTGCTTCCAACACCCTGGTGGACAGGGTGTCACGTTGTATTCCTGACTCCATCAGGGTTTTCTAGGACTTTTGTTTGTTTGCTTGATTTTTTTTATTACTGCATTTGCATTTTAAATATTCCTAGTAAAGAACTGTTACTCCTATTCCCATTTTTTTGCCTGAAAGCTCCTAATTGCAAAATTGCAATAATTTGGAGGGAGGGGGTTTTACATTCTCTATTCCAAGGGAAACTCCAGTTTTCCCTGACAGATACCTGTCTTTCCAAACCAAGACGCACACTGGTGTAAGCCAGTTTGCACAATGTGCTTTGTGAAATGCCGTTTGCTCAGTCCTTCATAACTTTTAAGTCTCCAGCATCAGGAAGGCAAAATCCTGATGCTGTTGAAGCCAAATATCTGTTTTCCTTTTGCTGCAGCAGAGCTGTTAGGCTCCCTGTTTCCCTTAGGAAATAAGCAGCTGCATCCCTGCCTGGAACCAAAACACAGATTTTCATCTTAACTTTGAGATGAAATTTCAGAAAGAGCATGCATTCACACACACCCACACACACACACACAAACCCTGCAAACACCCCCACAAAATGAGTGCATATTAAGCATGATGGTGGAGTTATTTATTTATGGATAATGGGAAATATTTTCAAGATGATTTTCTGCTGTAAAAATGGAATTGTAATAATAAAAGGGAAATGGAAGTAAAAAAGAGATTAGTCAGGAACACATTTGGGTGTGGTGAAATGCCATCCCTCTACCATTTATTTCAAGGTTAAACTACCAAATGTTCAAATATATCTGCAACTGACTCAACAGCATTATAGATGAATAGGCACTATGCAATCAGAATACATTATATCCCTACAGAGGCAGTCCAGGAGGAATGATGCTGATAAACAAGCCAATATTAAGAGGAGTGACAGAAAGACTAAAAATAAAGGCTTTTGACAACACAAAATTGCATTTTGCTAAATATTTTATAGGGTGAATGCAATATTGGATCTGCCAGCATAAAAGATTACATAAAATTTTTGGATTTCAGGTTCTGCTTCTTGTTCTGACAAAGTATCTGGCTAAATTACAGCATGAAGAAAGAATTTCAGGATAGAAATCAGGCCTCAAACCAGCTTAAATTGTCCTGGAACACTCAGTGTGATTCTTCTCACTCTTCCCCCAGTTTTCCACTCCTTCCCAGGGAGGTTCAAGGGAAGCCTGTGCAGGGCTTTTTCAGCTGACTGTAGGCTGCTTCCATACGTTTGGTTTCCTTTCAATCCAAGCTTCCCTGAATGACACCTTGTGTTGCAAAGGCTCAGAAGGGGCAGAATCAACTTCTAGATGTTCTTGTTTTCTGAGTCAGATTCCATAATGTTATCTCTAGTCTGATAGAGATTATAAAATAAAATCTTTATGGGTAAGGTAATTTTGGCTAGTGTTAGCTTCTCTGGAAAGTGCAACAGGAGGAAAGTAAATTCTGTAAAATTTCTATTATTTTTAAACATTTATTATATAGTTCACATGTGAAAATTTTGCAGAAACAAAAAGGATATTACATGAAATTGATAGAGAACTGGTCCAAAGGAAAGGTATTAGACAGATGAGAATGATCAGAGCAAAATCACCAGAAAATCGCTGAATTTATAAACTCATATTGGGACCATATTCTTATTCTTCGGCATCTGACCTCTGGGTCCCACATAACAGATACATTTGTCCTAGGTCAGGTTGAGTTCAGTTGTGATTACAACTGACTTAGTTTCAGTTCCAGTAAAAACCTTTCAGAACTTTGAAATAGGATTTGCTTTTTGTTCTGGTTTAAGCCAAAAATAAAAAAGAGTATTATTTGTTCAGCTCCATTGCTCTGTTATTCCCTTATCCTTTGTTCTGAAATCAAACTTTTCAATACATGCATATTTTGAAGTGGACTAAGTGGTAGGGCACCTCATTTCTATTAACCTTACTTTAAAACTTGAGCCTGTGGATTGTGTGTATCCAAAGAACACTTTGAGTAAGAGTCAGTGTGTCCCAGTATGGATGAGATGACTAGATAAGTAAAAACCTCTTCCATAGAGCAGGTTTTATCATTTCTGAAATTAGCTGCATATTTATCAACTTGAATATAATGGAAGGTGCATTTACAGTTCCTGTTATGTGTCAGATTTTCATTCCTGCACTACCCTGAAACACATCTGCAATTCCTCAAGGAGAAGTTGAGCTTACACTCGACTTATTTACTGTCAGTTCTAGTGTTAGAGATTTACCTTTGCATAATACTGAATATTTACAGTGGTACAAGTGGTACTGTGATCTTGAAAGGGCCAAAGTAAAGCACTGAGCTTTACTCAAGTCAAATGCAATAGGACTACTATTCATCTGTTTCTGCCCCTGGTTTGATTCCTGAGTAGCTGAATCTCTTGCATATCTCCATGTTTTAGCTGTTTTCAGTTGGCAATCCCATCCAGAATGGTTGCTATGTTCCCATTCATGGCATCCAGGGAATACATGAACAGTAGTGAAAACAGCAGCAGGAAATGCAGAAATGATCCTGAGCAGCATACAGGCAGAAAAAGCAGAATTACTTTTAAAGCAACGAGAAATGTGCATCAAAAATTTAACATGTTCATATGCAGCAAGCAATGTGGCACATCATCTTTATTGATTACAACTTCCAGAGTTCACAATAGAAAACATACCCTGCATTAAATTTCAATTTGTTCTAAATCCCTAGCAGGGATAAAACAGTTAGGAAAAGGTCATATATAGTCTTTGCAATAAAAATGGTCATTCTGTACCCCTACTGTGTGAGCTAATGATAATATTGAGTCAAACATGAACAGGGGAACAAAATTGGCCTGGCTAAACAGAGATATTTGGCTGAAACTCAGGACTAAAAGGAGAGTTTATGACTTTTTGAAGAAGGAGCAGACTACACAAAAGGACTGTGAAGATGTTTTGAGGTTATGCAGGGAGAAAATGAGAAGAGACAAACCTTGACCAGAAATTGTTTGGCTACTGCTGTAAGGACAGTAAAAACTGGTCTATTGATACCTTAGAAACAAAAGGAGGGCTAAGGAGAGTCCCCATCTTTTACTGGACACATGGAGGGTGAGGAACACAGTGACAAAGGTTGAGGTACTTCATGCCCTCTTTGCCTCAGTCTGTAGCAGTAAGACCAGTTGTTCTCTGGGTGCTGAGCTCCCTGAACTGGAAGAGAGGGCAGGGGGGAAGAATGAAGCCCCTGTGACCCCAGAGTAAAAGTTCAGTGGCCTTTACACCCCTTAGACACACACAAGGCTTTGAGGCCAGATGGGATCCACCCAAGGCTACTGAGGGATCTGGTGGCAATGCTCACCAAGACATTTTCCCTGATTTACCAGCAGTCCTGGCTAACCTGGGAGATCCCAGCTGACTGGAAGGGACCTAATGTCCATCTACAACAAGGACTGTAAGGAGGATCCAGGGAACTACAGGCCTGTCAGCCTCAGTGCTGGGGAAGGACATGGAACAGATCATCCTGAGTGCCATCATGTGGCACAAATGGGACAACCAGGGGATCAGGCCCAGCCAGCATGGGTTAGGAATGGCAGGGACTACTCTACAAAGCTGATCTGCTGCTATGGCAAGGTGACCCACTTAGTGCATGAGAAAGAGGCTGTGACTGTGACTTCAGTAAAGGTTTTAATATTATTTCCCACAGAATTCTCCTGGAGAAACTGTCTGCACATGGCTTGGACAGCTGTACTCTTTGCAGAAAATGCCATATTGGGCAGGAGTGTTGATCTGCTGGAGGGTGGGAATGCTCTAAAGAGAGATCTGGACAGGCTGGGTTGATGGTCCAAAGCCAATTGAATGAGGCTCAACAAGACCAAGTGCTACATTCTGCACTTGAGTCACAACCCCAGCAGAGCCACAGGCTGGGGGCAGAGTGGCTGGGAAGGTGTGTGGAGGAAAAGGAGCTGGGGTTGCTGTGACAGCAGCTGAACATGAGCCAGGTGTGCCCAGGGGCCAGGAAAGCCAATGGCTCCTGGCCTGGATCAGCAATGGTGTGGCAGCAGGGCAGGGCAGGGATTGTCCCCCTGTGCTGGGCACTGGTGAGGCCACACCTCAAATCCTGTGTCCAGTTTTCACTCACTACAAGAAAGGGGGGGACAGCATTGAGGGGCTGGAGCGAGTCCAGAGAAGGGGAATGGAGCTGGTGAAGGGTCTGGACTCTGATAAGGAAAAGCTGATGGGGCTGGGGATGTTTAGCCTGGAGAAAAGGAAGCTTGGGGGAGACCTCATCACTCTCTACAACTTCTTGACAAGAAGCTGTGGTCAGCTCCCAAGTGAAAATGGCAGGAGCAGAGGACATGGCCTCAGGTTGAAAAAGGGAAGATTTATTTTAGATATTAGGAAAGATTTCTTCAAGGAAAGGGTTGTCAAATGCTGGAACAGGCTGCCCAGGGAAGTGGTTGAATCACCATTGCAGGAGATGTTCAAGAGATCTGTAGATGTGACACTTGGGGACCTCTTCTATTGATTGACTTGGCAATGCTGGGATAATGGTTAGACTCGATGGACTTAAATACCTTTTCCAATCAAAATTATTCTATAATTCTATTCTATGATTACCAGTGATGGTGATGATGATGAGGAAGGGTAATAGGTGGCCTCTTACCAGCAGCATAGAGTGATAAAATATTTCTACCCTGGAAGAGCAAGCTTAGCATAACCCTTGTCCCTTAGTAGTAATCAGTAGTCCTACTGATGTCAAACTGAGATAGAGCATTTGCATTCTTTTGATTAGAGAACTGAGATTAACATTGCAAGTCTCCTCTGATTATATCTGAGAAGATGGGAAGTCATATAAGAACTCCAGGGAGAATGTGATAGCCTTTAAAAGAACACAATTTAGATGGAGGGTATCAAGTCTCTCACTCCTTTGAAGGCAGAAAAAAGAATAGCTTCAAACTGGTACCATGTGAATATCATGCAGCTTATCTGATATTCACTAACCACTTCAGGACTGCTGCCATTCCAAAGGCCAAAGGAAAATGTGACAGTAAGGTGCAAAAGAAAGTGCAAAACACTGGTGATGGCAGCACACCTGTGTCTGCTCATAATAGGGAAAAATCTTGAACTGAATAAGAGAAAAATAGAATTTCACTTCTAAGATTAGTTGTACTGATCCGTTTCATGAGTAACAAGAATTTGCTTTTAGGCATAAAATGAAAGAAAATACATATTTCTTAGCGAACAACTTTTGATGAGATCTACATTTCTGCCAATTACAGATTCCTCACGAGTTTAAAAAGCTGGGAAAAATATAGGAAAATGCTTATTTGAGTTCTCCCCAAAAGGGACAATTGGCTTATTATGTAATCACTTTTATCAAGTTCTTTTATCATTATGTAATGTAAGTTCAGAGTGACAAGATTCATTTACTCATTCTCTCATATCTTCTGTTACAGCAGGCTTCTCTCCCAGCCTGCATGCCTAAATTTTGGGCTGTTTGTTTTTAGAAACAATCTAGCAAGGTCACATGATTTTTTCTGTTATGTCACAGTGAAGAACGTTCCATGCATAACCCATTATGTTACTTAACATTAATTATGGTTTAGACCTTTATTAGCCTTTTTTAAAAATTCCTTTGTATTTGAGATTTTAGTGTTGCATTAGGATTAGTTTTTGCAAGAACACTCAGGTATTTCTATAAATAGAACTGTAATGGATGCACTGAGTGAGGTGAAACTCCACTGTACTTGGTTATCTTCTCCCCATCAGTAGCAAATATTCCCAGCTGTACAGAGAACAAATACAAGAAACAGTGCACAAGAACTCACTCAAAGGAGCTCAGAAATTTAGAGACTTCCTTGAAAAAATAAAGACTTTTCTTCAGAAAAAGAGCCCCAGACTTCTCCTTTTCCTCGCATATTTCCAGCTGTTCTCATCTGTGCAGGGGTCTAACTCCTTTCTGAACACATATAAATCCTGGCTCCATGGTAACATCTGGCAGTAAATTCAACAAATCAGTGTGCTATTTGTTTATTTAATGCTCTTCGTAGTCATTGCTTTGCTACCTACCAGGGACATTTAATCTTCTGGTAGGACATCATGGATACACATTGCTCATCTGAAGTCTCCTCAACCCTGAAGATTTTTTTTTGTAAAAATTTGTGTTATGGAAAGAAGTATTTTCCTTTCAACATTGAAACCCCTTACTCTCAGAGCACTGCAGCCCTGCAGATTTCAATTCCAAAATAAAGCACTCTCCCTTCTTTAGAAAAGCTGCCAGATTTTTGGGCATGCTAGAAAGAGATCATAAACAGAGGAAATAATGGAGAACGAAATTTATTCTGTGCATCCCCAACAGGTAGCCAAATATATATGGCAGATGACTGAGAGAGCCTGCTTTATTTATTCATGTCAGTGTTTGTAAGAGGGGACCAGGATAAGCAGCCCTGCTGAGGGATGCAGGGACACAGCCCGTAGATGGCACTGCTCCCTCACTAGTGCTCTGCTCAAGCCAGCCGTGACTCACAGTTTGTACTGAAGATATTATTTTTTCTCCTAGGGACATGTTTACTTTGTGCATCCTGAGTCACAAACAGAAAAATGAGCTCTTCTTCAACGCAATATTAGCAATGAAAATCCTGTTAAGCCTTGAAAGATCGGGATGGGCCATGTTGCACTTACCTTTTGCACCAGACTGCTCATACAGTTAAATAAAATTGCTCTTCCTGGTTCAGTGGACTAAAGCCCTTGCTTTCTGTCCAATTTAGTATGGAATTCCTTTGTTTCTAGAAAAAGAAAACAACAATAACAACCAAACCCTCTAAAAACTTGCAGACCTTGCAGTAGCATGAAAATCTGGATGTTTCTTTAAGAAAAACAAAAATATCTGTCAATTGATAAGCAAACAGGTGAATTGATTAAAGGAATACATTTAAAACCACACACACACATACAAAGAAAATAAACAAACGTGTCCTACTTTGGGCAGCAGCTTCTGTTTGATCAGGCTTCTCCTGAAGATGCAAAGCTAGCAAGTAAATTGGACAAGGAAGAGTTTTCCTCTCTGTTCTCTGCAGTGTGGCACCTCAGTAAACAATGCTGGGTAGAATTTAACACCAGACTGTGGCAAGGGAAGCAGCATGCTGTAGTGATTTGGTGACTGCATGCTCTCCTTTTATCTATCTGCAGAGAGAGCAGTAATGCTAGCAGTTAACATTTCATAGTGTTTTCCAGACTAAAGTTAGAAAAAGAAATGGTTTGCCTGAGTTACAGCATCTCCAGTTGTTTCCTTGAAGAGCACTATTGTCTTTGTTTTTTTAGGTAATGGACTTTAGTTTTCACAGGGGACTAATCTCGAGGACATGAAGGTGGCCATTGCTTCTGCTTGATTGTTTACACTGCTCTGACCAGCCTATAAAGCCTTTCAAAAACCATGTTCTTACATGCTTAGCAGAACTCTTCAGAGACTGGCTGTAAAAATCTTGCAGCGTTCAATTTGTGCTAGGCACACACTCAGCTCTACAGCAGGCTCTGCAGGTATCTGTCTTGAGCAAAGCTTCAAAAATAGGACTGAAGCTTGCTGCTGCAGGTACAGCTCCTGAGGCTGCACAGACCCAACTGCAAAGCCTGCCCCGAGTGAATATGCATGAGGCAGGATGCCAGCAAAGGATTTCTATAGCAGATCTCAAGGGGTTAATGGGAATAGCAGTAGCATTTAAGGGCTCTTAACAAGCCAGTGACAGAAAACCCATTCGATAGGGAGGAAACAACTGGAAAGATGATAAATCTTTTTTTCCTCCCTGCATGCCAGTACTAACTACTGAGGTTGTGGCCGCTTTTTCTTGCTGAATATCACAAGGAGTTTGGCACGTCTGGGCAAATCCATCTTTGTTTCTACTCCTTCAAGTACACAGAAGAAGGGGAAGCCCAAATTCCTGACTTGTCGCATTTTTTTCAAGTCCTGTAGATTATAAACTGTTAGCTAACTGGGAGGCATGTCTCAGACAGAAACTGTAATGGTTGATTTGCACAGAGCTTAGCTAGGTACAACTATCACTGAAGTCAACCAGCAGACTAAAGCTCAGAGCAGATTGAATCTATCATATTCCTGAGGAACTGGTGAATAATTCCATCCTTTGCCTTTTCTCCCCACACTCCTGCTATGCTTTTTTTGCTCACTGCTTGATTCCCTTTTTCCTTTGTGTTTGCTTAATGATGGCTGCCATTTCCCCTCTCCATGAACAAACAAGCTCACCATTTTCTTTAATGCTCCTATTTGAATTATCTCTGTGAATTCACCAGAATGATAGAAGTGTTATTTTGCTATCTACCCCAACTGTGAGTCTTGCTGATTTAAACTCGAATATGCTAAAATGAGTTTTAGATGAGGATTCTTTGTTCTATTGTCTCTACAGAATTCACTGTTCCAAATGTGTTACTTTGAGAAGAAAAAAAATTAATATCCTGTGCTTGAGGCATTCTTGGAAAAAGCCAGTGGCCTATAGACATAAGGAAGAGATACTTATCTGAATAAAAATGTGTCTGTTAGACATATGAAGACACTCTCTATGCATTCTTCTTTGAAAAGCTGTCCTAGTCTAACCCACCCCACCTCGTTTTCCTCTCGCTCATTCTAATCTGACTCCTCTGAAGTTTCCTTGACCTTTCCTTACTACTCTCTCTTGACTTTTCCATTTCATGTCTTTATATAAGGTAGATGAACAGTTGTCTTTGTACCTCTGAAAGCTTTTTCTTTACAGCCACCCCTGTGAGTTTGAACAGCATTTCTTTCTGGGCAAAAAGCTTTTAACTTGTTTATTTAAAAAAAGAAAGAACAACAAACCAATTTATATGATGCTCCAAACTGAGCTTTTTAAGCAAGAAAGAGAAGGAAAATATTTATCAGGGCTTAAAAGTAAGCACTTCAGGTAATGAAAGCTGATTGACAATTACTGCTGTCTTTTAAAGGAAACAATTGGACTGAGGTATTAGGAACGCCTGTTGTATGAGCTAATATTACAAGAGAAAAGCTTGTAATATTAAAATATCAAAAGCTTGAAAAGCTTGTTGATTCACTAACAAAGGTATGTACTAATTCCCTTTTAAAATGAATAGGTTTTAATACTGAGCAGAGGAAAGTTGTCAGAGGACTTGACAAACCATGACACACTCAGAACATTGTTTGGTAAGTGATGTACCTAGGGTTGACTTCAAGCATGTGGAGAAGAGGCAGGAGAGCACATCAGCAGGGTAAAAGTAGGGAAAAGCAGAATTGCAAAGTGGCTGTGCCCCATTGACTGCTCTGCCCTGGCTAAGGTCCCACAAAGACAAGTTCACTTGAACTGTGACTGTGAGAAGTTTTGTGGATGTAGGGCAGTAAATGTGGCTTTGAAAAAGTGAAACTCCTCTTAGAAGTATCAGATATTTCTGGATCTCTTGCCCTACCTCTGGTTACAGCAGGAGCAGCACTCCTGGTTCTCCAGAATCCACTTGACTCTGATACTTTTAGGAAGGAAAATGTGGTTTTTTCAGCCCTTCTCAGGTGCCACATCCACAGTTTTGCCTCTACCTCTGGCTTCTTCTGTCCCTGTGGCAAAGTAGACCCATCTTGGCTGTGCTGCTTTGCAGAAGCAAACCACCAATTCGGCTTGACTATGGATATATATCTTTGCAACCACTGTGAATGCATTACACACTATAGAGAAATAGATTATCAAAACGTTCAAGTCAAAGTCAAAGACATAATGAAAATTATTGGCAATTTTTGACATAAATAATTTCAGAGCTTTTTGTGGAATGGGATTTGGTTCCTTCTCATTTCAGCCACCACTGGGATGATGTGACCAAAATAACTCAAGCACTGAGATGCATTAATGCAGATAGCTATAGTAAACCCTGTGAAGAAGTTAATAATACTTTGTTTTCATAGCAGGGAATTAATAATGTGCAGTAAAAAAAGACACAAGGCCATTGTGAAAGAGAAAATATAAAACATATAAATACATAAAAATGCACACAGAACACACATAAATAAATACATATATATATATCAATAAAATAGTTGATTCAGTTAAAGAATTATCTATTGGTGTTAGTGCTGTTGGGTTCCTTTGGACTAAAATGAAATGTAAACTTGTGTGCAACATGTAAATAAAGATAACCATATCTGCAACATCCACAGCTAGCAGTAGGAAAAAACCCCAAAAATGAGACCTAATTCTCACCCAATCATTAACAATGATCTTCTGCATTTTTAGGCTGCTTGAGTTGAAATTGTCAATTTATAGAAAGAAGCAAAACAGAAAAACAATCATCCAGCTGCTGCAGTCTGTGCCTCTGTTCCAGAGACCTAGGCCCTCTGAGCTGACAGAATTTTGGACAGAATAGTTATCCCCTCCTCGGCAGAGCAACACTCAGCTAGGGGCAAGATGCTCTACAGCGAGTTTCACAGTTATCAGCTGATAGCAGAGAAACCTAAAACTGGAGTCATGTTTTCTGTTCCAAGTTCTGGGCATATGTTCTGCTGGGTATGTCTTCTTCTGCTTGTTTCTCTCTGGTATTATCACCTCTCCCATGCCTTGAAATTTCCCTCCCCCAGTCCTGTCTCCTGAGATGCCTCAGCCTCCTTCTCCAGGCAGGGCTCCCCAGAGTCTCACACCACACGGGGTCTTTCCTTGGGCCTGTGTTGGATTTCTCCCTCCTGCATGAGGCCATTCTGCATTTGACTTTGCACAGTGCTCATCAGGAAGGAGAATGCTTCTAGGGCAAGAAAGAGCAGGTTTTAAAATCACTCTCAAGCAGATTGAGAGAGGATAAGCTTTCCACATTCAATTTCATTATCTGTGGTACCTCCAGCATCCCTGGGAACAGTCCCTGCAGGAAAGGTGTTCCCAAATACTCATAGCCCTTTGTTGGGAGCTACTTCCTGCAGAGATTTGCATGCACTGTCTTCTCAATCGGATGGGCTGGAAGGGAAGTTATTTTCATCTGAAAAACCTAAGTAATTCTTATTTTTAAAAGCTGATTGTAGTCAGTGTATTTTCATGAGATGACCACTTCTGATATTGCCGACTGTGAAACCACAGCACAGCCACAGCATTTCAAATAAATTATCTGCATTTTTTAAAACATTTGCTAAATTTGCCTTAGGTAGAATAGATCAAATAAAGAGAAAATACTGCAAGCACCTGAAAATTACCTTCTTACTGAAACACTGAACAAGTTTAACAGTAGGAGTTTCTACCTCCCCTATGTCTATTAATTAAATTCTGATATATTGATAATTTTACCTACACATATTTTATTATTTTCTTTGATTTTAGAAGAAGCATTTCTAAACACAACTCTAAAGCTACTGATGCTGTCCCATGGAAAGAAGAATGTAGCTTTGTGGGTAAAGAACTACAAAAGAAAATAGGAAATTTATTTTTTAGAGCTTCCCCAAGTATAAACATAAACATGTCCTTTAATCTTTCCAATCATTGCCAAATTCAAACATTATTCTATATATAGCTTTTGTCAGTCGTCCAAAATAAAGACCCCCCCTCATTGTTAAAGAAAGGAAAAATAAACCATTAAAAGCTGAGCTTACTATCACAGTTAAATGTTAGGTACCTCATTCCTTTACGTCCTTTTTCAATTTGTAGATGTAACTTGCAAGCTTTTATCAAGAGTTACTTTCTGTATTTTTTAATGTTTGTTTATTTGGTTTTATTGTCCACAGCTTTTTGCATTCATAGTAGTAGAGCAGTGCTAAGCTAAGCTTAGACTGACTCCTAATGTGAAATAAATGATAGACCACTTGTAACTGCAATTGCAAATTTTGAAGTATGCTTCATAAAATCTGCGCCTAAATGTGTATTTTCTCACAAGAATATGTTTGTCTCAAAAATACTGTCATAATTTTCATATTCTACCTGTAGTCCTCAATATCTCAGGGTTTTTACTCTTTCATGTTTCAAAATATCTTTCTTTCCTATCTTTAGTTATGGTATGAAAGTCAACTGTACACCGCAGTAAGAGGACAATTTTGAAAATTATTGTAAAACAAATTACAATCTGACAAGGTTGGAGGATTTAAACTATCTGACTCTCAGATTTATTTACCTGTCTTTCTCTACGCCCCACTAAGTAAATCTCAGTTGCAAGAAAAGTAAAATATTTCCATCATCCATTCAGTCAATTATGGAATGTCCAATATTGTATTATCCTTTGTAGTTGTAATTTTGTATTATCTGCAAATTACTTTCTTTGCTGTGCCTTTAACAAACCCAGTACCAATAATGACACATACTGTTTCCCTGAGACAGGCTGAGGCTGAGAAATATGCAGAGCATGATTAATTAACCAAGTGAAAGAAACTACCCAGCTGACAAAAGTAATCATTGGCCCAAATGACCTTTGATGTCTCAGTGCTTTTGGCCAGAGGCCTTGGCAACTGCACCAGGGGGAATGCTAAAATAATCTACAACTAATGAATTAACATTCTGAATATGGTCTATTTTCACTGTAGAAACTACAGGTCTTAAAATAAGCCATTTCTGTTGTTATAAAGCCTGGTAGATTCAGTATTCTAGTAAAAAATAGAGGGACTGGTGCCTTAGTTTTTAGTAATATATTCTCTGTTTCTACAGTAAAAAAGAATCACCTAGCCTTTTTTGTGCTGGTCATGTATTTCTTAAAATTTTTGGAATTTGCTGAGCATGCAGGTCAACTATCATGCACATGCCACGTTGGTCTGACTTTGGTCATTCCCTGGTCTGCAAGTCCCCCTTTGAGCCCTACTGTTTAAGTGCCTGAAAAAAACCCCAAAGGTGTCCACACAGGGTTGGTACAGACTCGGCTGTTTGCTGTGGTGAGTGCCTTCTCTGTTCTGTCACTCAGCAGTTAACCACATGCATGTCTAAATCCTTTTCCACCCCGTGTGTGTCTCATCTGCTTTCTGCCAATCCTCTGTTAAATCACACTTGTGAGTATGAAGTGCCCTGAGTTGCTGTGAATCTGCATTGCTCACCCACTGTATTTAATAAGTCTTGGTTTTTATTGCTGCTGGCCTCTGCCTCCTGGCCTGTGTGGTGTAATAGAGAGACATCCTAACCTGTAAGCATTTAAAGGTGGGGAAATGGTACCACTTGTGACAAGTGAGAGAAAAGTGAATCTAGCTTAGATCTGGACTGTGAGAAAGAGGTACTCAGTACTCCAGCAACTTCTATGTAAAGATGGTCCAGAAAAGCATGAACATAAATGTATATATAGCGACATACACAAATTTCAGCAGAATTAAACCCATTTCCTAGGAATGGCTGACTTACAAAGTGCAGCTCAGCCTCATCCTTCCCTGCCACAACTTAGAAACCATTTTTTTGTTGTGAAAATACAAACTAATCCAAGCACCTGAATAAAGCCTTAATGAGGCAAAAGGCAGACTTTGAGAGAAGAGGGTCAGATGGCATTTTTACTTCAAAACTGTAACAAGTACCAGCTTTAATCTTTGCTCAGTGTGTACTCAGGGAGACTATCACTGTCATTCTTCCATTTGAGAGCCCACTGCCAGAGTTGTACACCCTGTGTCATCTTTGTTCTGTCATCCCCTGGGACACAGTCACAGTCAGTCTCGAGGCCAGCAGGCCCAGAAGATCTACAGTGCAAGAAATGATGCTCATTAGCATGCAGCAAAGAGAAGCAGCTCTTTCACTTTGCTGCAGAAGTCACAACTCTAAGGCTGAAAACATAAGTATTGCATTATTTGCTGACAAGCACAACATATATTGTTAAAAAGATCCTGAGTAGACCTCAACTATAAAAATCAAATGTGGATGTTTTAATAAAACATCACTTGAGAAATTCTGTGTTATTTGAATATGATTAACTGACATTTTGTCCAAGGAGGATTTTTAATTAGTAAATTGGAGAAATTAAAAATGCAGTGCATCAGCTATTCCTGTCCAACACCTCTCTGATCCTTTTTTTGGATGACTTGTATCTCTCTTTTGCTACCAGATATGACATGGTGATGTCCTTGGTATTTAGAGAAAGGAAAAGCACTTAAGTTTCTATGGAGGTGGTCTTCTCAAAGATACGTTTTCATCAATACTTTTGAAACTTGTGGCACAGCTGACAGATCAACATTGTTAAACTAACAAAGCTATTTTCCCTCTGAGCTTAAGACCACAACCCTTTTATGTTGCCCAGCTGACCTTGCTCCTTTTTTTCCTTTTTCAGAAAATACCTGAAATTCTTTAAATAATGAGGTCAAAGGAAGGCCATTATTTCACTTACTTTAATTGTGCCTCTGAGTATCTATTATTAAGTCCTTCCCTAAACAAACTGACCCACCCCAACCTACTGCTCAGATTTTTTTTTTTAATTATGAGAAGATTCAGCAGAACATTTGATGTTTTACTGGTTAACCAGAGCAACACTTCAGACATTCTTCCTAAAACACCTACAAAGCATCTACCTTGTGAAGCAAGCAGAAGAGCAGAAGGATAATTAGGATATAGAGAATTCCACTCTGCCGATGTAATCCAGACAGCAATGTCTAATGAATGAGAACACAAAGGCATGCAGCAGCTGTCAGTTGAATGCATGCCACAGTGCAGAGCAGCTCTATAAATGCTTCTGAAAGATTTATGGGCTTCTATTTCTATTCTGGTATTCTGAGAGCATATATTATTTGGAGGATAATGTAGGGGGAGATGGGATAAGGATGGAAGAAAATTAGATCCCAAATTAGATCACAGATTAAGATGAGGAGTAAAAGTGCTCATGAATTATCATGGGCTCATAATGGAGCTACAGTATACTCCACACCCGAGAAAAGCACTTAATACCCTCTGCTTAGTGCCACGGCGATTTTGGCTAAAAAAATAGAAATCAAGTGGAGTTACAGCTTGCCTTAGCTAAGCACATATGCAGTATTTACTGCACATTTGTTGAGGCTGTTGGGCTGCAGTTCCAGAGGCCTGTTCACCAGGGCACACCCTCGTGTGTCCGTACGCGCTCCCGAGGAGCCGAACGCATCCGCAGGAGGAGGGAGGCACTCACTGTGGCTGCAGCACATGGCTATGGAAGAGAGATATTTGCTTCTTCTGCATTTTGTTTCTCCTCATTTCTGTCTGACATCTTCTGTCAGGTTTCCATGTTTAGCTTTGTCAGCTTTCATTTCCCTCTTCAGGCTCTCTGGGAGGAATTCAGCTCAGGAAATCACTCTCTGAAACTTGCTAAGTCAGAGCTCAACTAAAACGCCTTCACCTCTACCTCAACTTTTTTTTTTGTGACAATCAGATAATGGCTTAGGAAAGGTTACTTCATTCTGCACTAGGGCAGGATTTACTCTCAGCATAAAATCTGTGCATGTTTTATCTAGTCTACTCAAGTATTCCTAATAATAGTCCTCCAACTACCTCTCTTGGTAGAAATTTCCCTTGTCTAATTGTCCTTGGTTTTAGCATTTTTATTCCTTGTGCATAATCTAAATTAATTTTCTTTCCTCAAGTTTCAGCCATTTCTTATTATATTGCTTTTTTAACTTGAAATACTTCCTCCCCATATTTTATGTTACTACTCCTGAAGTAGTTAGACACACTTATCATATCTGTTCTTTGCCATTTTTCTCCTAGCTGTACAAATTGCACTCCTTTCCTGTCACATTTCAGATTATGCCTGCTAAATTATTTATTATTTTTTACCATTTTCTCTAATTTATTCCTGGCTTTTGCTTAGTCAGGAAGTCCACCATAAACCTCCCGTGAAATAAAGGAAAAATGAACATGGAATCTCATTTTTTAATAGCCATTTTAAGAGAGTTTCAAAGGTTTACTGAGGTATTGCATACCTAATTAATCACTTTTACAAGTACTGAAGCACTGTGTTCTGTGTCAGCATAATTATGTTAATGAGTCTAATAAGCAGTCTGAACAATCAAACTTCTTAAAAGTAAATATATAATTTCAGAAAAAAAAATTGCTTGGCATCCTGGCAGAATCATTCAAGAACTAATTTGATCTCATGAATACTGCTGGATTTGTAATTATTCTGAGTTACACAAATAGAAAGAAAAGAAATTTCTGTACTAGGAAGGCTGCAGATGACATTCAAGAGGAAGAGTGCAAATTCATAGGTAACAAAAACCAGTTGATGCTAGCAGAGAGAACTGCACCTCTGGCAGTGAGGAAGCAGCTCTCATTTATATTGAAAGTATTTTTCAAGGTGCTTCAATCTGAGAAACAGTAACATGTCAGAGAAGTTCTTATTAAAAAATGAATGCTATATAAAATTAAAGCTTTGATAATCTGATTTTGTATGACCTTATTTTGTCCTTGGGCAGGCATTTTCAGAAAGCTGCAATATATTTCAAAACTGGTGGTTGTGTTTTAGATCCACACCAAGAACCAACAAGGTCTGACCATCAGCACTTACAGAGCCCACAGCAAAAATGATCTGAAGACCAGGGGACTGTTTCTAATTTTCCTTGAGCAGTTTCTCATAATCCACAAGAACTTGAGGAGACTTGATGAGGAAAGTTGCAGTAGTTAGAAGCCTGGTGTTACTATTGGACACTAACATCAAGTCATGCTCTTCACCAAAAAGTTTGTAACATAAACATAAGGGGACATTTGGGCAAAATGCTGGTTACAGGCAATACTGATGTCTCTGTAGGATAAGACAAGTGGGTGCACATCTCTTCCACTTGTGATCTTGGTTTGTACCAGTGGGGAACCATGGTGCACTTACAGTGTCCTGGTGCTGGAGCGTAACAGAGCCCAGCCAGAGCAGGAGATCTGAGCTGCCACCCTGGAGAGGCCACAAGTGCCCCTGTGCCAGTGCAAGGGACATGGGCTCTGCAGCCAAGGCTGTCAAAGGGACTTCAGGGATTTTATTTTGTTCCAGGAGCAAGATGGTAAGAAGGATGAATCACAGCTTTACCCCCAAAACTGCTGGTTCTAGAGACAGGCTCCAGGAGGCTTCATCGCATGTCTGTGATCAGAAGAGTGACTGTGTTTTATATTTTAAAGAAACAAAACCAGCAAGGCATACTGAAGTCTGACTAAGCTTTATGAATTTGCATTTTCCTAAAAATAAATTGTGTTTTCATAAAAATATTTGCCGCCTTACATTTTTTAGACACTTTCACTTTCAAGTTTGCTTTTTTTTTGTTTGGCCACTTGGTTTTGGGTTTTTTTAATTATTTTTGAGAACTAATGATTATGGAGACTTCCATATTGTCTGTCTTTCACTGGACTCATGGTCTAAATAACATCACTTAAATAGGCCTCTTATAAAAAGGTACAATTGTATGGTCAGTCTTACAGCTCAAAGAATTGGTATATCCTCATTAGGGAGTGCATTTTAATTTTAATCTCAGGACCATTTTATAGTCCTTCATCTGCAGTTCCCTACCCTTAGAAAGACCCAGCTGCAGTGACAATGTGTGATTTCTTCACTGCAGTCTAGACTATGGTCTTTGCAATTGCTGTGCATGGCATTGTGACATACTAACCATCCACTGCTGGTGAAGATGTTCATTCCTGAGGCACATTCCTGTTTGGCTGCTCTCTGGAGCCAGCCTGGCCTGCAGCATATGCTGTGTGGATGAGGGAAACGGGATCAGAGCATGTGGGTGGGACACCAGACTGATATTTTCCAAGATTCAGGTCCTTAAAAAAGCAGGGAGAGCATTTTGTCTAATTTAGTGGCAGAGTACCATGCTGGCAGCTTGCAGTCATTTTGGAAAACACAGTTGAGAGAAATGAAAAATCAACAAATATTATTGTCCATATGAAAGCAGCTATAATTCAGGCAGAGCTCAGCAAATGGATTGTTGTTGTTTAGGATCTGGGGAGAGTTGCTCATAATGCAGGGCTGAGTTATACAGGCTGTTATTCCACAATAGCTGATGTGTTTCTCACCTGACCAGACCCAGATTCACTTTCAAGAGCAGATAATTCCATCCATAGCCATCAGGCTGGCTCTTGCTTGCACATTCACTTTTAACAAAATAATGTTTTTCATCATGTCTGTTGGAAAACCTTCTGATTGCCTCAGATATTTAGGTCCTAAAAATGCCCTAAGAACATGCCATTTTGCTGACAGTCAGAGTGAGAATTCTCAATTAGTTTGAAAGAGAAAAGCTTAAAGAGATGAGAAAGAATTCCAACCTTCAGCAAATAGCAAAAGTGAAATTTTAATGATGGCTAAATTAAGTTTCAGCAGGTCTGCTGAAATGAGAGGTATGGCTAGGACAAAATCAATATATCATCACACTGTTTAGAATAAAAATCTCTATATGTGCTTTTATATGTAAGTCCAAGGTGGCAAACCTCATGGAAAAGCCTGGAGAAAAAATCCATAGTGGAAAGGAACATGATATGTTGTGTGTTTCACCAATAAATGATGAAAATACTTGACCTCCCCTAGGTTGAAAATAACTCATTTGGAAAACTGCTTTATAAACTCATTAAATGAGGAAATTTTTATAATATTTCCTCTAGATTCATAATTTAGGTAAATAATTTTACATGGGAAAACAGACAGAAATTTCTGGATCAAGAAAAAGAAAGGAAGGAGGTTTTTCTGGATATGTTCTAAAACTTCTTTAGTTGTTACTGTTAATTTCTTCTGTCATTGTGATCTGGATACATTTTTAACAGTATTTCGTTGTTTCGTTTCTGGGCATTGACCCATGTGTATTTCAAACATAAAATGTATATTTCCAGACTGTTGGAATTAATAATGATTTTAAAATCACTTTACTGTTGCTTGTGTCCCAATTTTTCCAACATTCATCCTGTTGGGAAATACAACCTCAATTTAATTTAGATATTTGAAAATTTAGGCTTGTGCTTTCTTTCCAGTGCCATAAAGCTGCACTGGAATTGGTTTCTTCCAAATTTTTATGCACATATTTATTTACCTTGTAGCCAACTGCTGTAGTTCTGATAAGTAACTAAATTTGAATTTTAAATAATCTTTGCTGAAGGCCTTGGGTTGGCAAATGCTTTTCTTACAAATAACAACTGCTTCAACTTGAGTTTTCATTATTTCTGATAGAAAAGAAATACTAATACACTGAAATTGTGATAATGAAAATTGAACAGATGGAATTGGATGAAAATGGCATAAATGTTTTAAATTATATCTTTTTTTTTAACATGGAAAGGGTTTAGTTGTTTAAATGAAATCAATGAAGAGGATTTTGTAGAAGATAATAAAATATAACCATATTTAATATGAAATAAGGCATTGCAAAGTAACTCAGTTGTCATTGAGAATAACTTTGCAGGGAAGTCCTCCACTGTGCTCTTCCTCAAGAATACTGATAGGGTACAAAAGAAGCAGTCTGTATTCTTGCAGAGTTTGTTTATATTTCCACAATAAATGTTAATGTGTTCATCAGTTTCAAAATGAAGCATCTCTTGTTTTCTTTTTCATGTTCCACAAACTTGAAAACACCAATAAACAAAATCAGATTTAGGTAGTAAAATCTTTCAGAATGATTAAGTCATGATTGTTCTCTCATTTGAGCCTTTATAACAACCTATATAAATCCAAATATCCCAGTGTACATTATTCCTAGCTTACATTACAAAAGAAAAATTGAAAGATCATTTGCAGTTTTTCTTTTTCATACTATGCATTAAGTAGAAGCCTTAATGGTCTATTCCACAGAACATCTGGAAATCTCAGTTAGATAAAATGCTCTTGTGTTAGGTCCTTACAAACATACTATTGGAAAAAGGCCAACTCCAAAGGAGGTCTCACTCTCAGAAATGCTTGAGGATGGAAAAATAATGATTTGCTTTTTGTAGCTGCAGACACAAATCACAGAAAGGTGATTTGACTTGCCCAGGGATATACATGCGACCTCTGCAGAGCTGGGATTTACGCTTTCATCTCACTGCTCAGTGCCTTAATCACAAAACCTTTATTCCTCTTGCAGCCAGACAGTGACCAGCTTTGCTGCAAAACATTCCTGGCTCTGGCAAAATAATATTGTCCATCCCTTCTGAGTCCAAGTGTTCCATGAAATCTGCCTGCAAGAGCTCCCAGTCTTCAAAACCTCCCTAACTAAACTGGCAGAACTTAAATTTGAGGGTTGATTAGCAGGGTTCACAATGCACATTGTTAGAGACTGAGGGAATTTAACACTGTGACAATGTATTTCCAGCTGGCATCACATACATTAGCTGTAGGTGCTGCCTGAGATCTCTCAATCATTATGTTAAAAAAAGTGACCAAGTTTATTTTAAAATCATTTTTTCATTTGCACTCATTGGTAATAGCTCTTCTCCTGTGTTCTTTGTATGCTATCCTTTTCTTTTTATAATTAATAAATTTGTGTCCTCTAGAATATAAGTGCTATGTTTAGTTCTTGTTATTACAATATTTCCACTGATTGCCAGCCATACCATACAATGAGGTTTGATATCATGTAGGGGTGAGTGGGCTGAATTTCTCAGTGGGTGACATGCTAAGAGCAAGGTTTGAAAGGACAGATTTTTAAAACAGTGAGCAAAATTATTAACATGAGACTGAAGGGCAAAGTAATAAAACTTTAAAACCATTAAGTCTGGAGGCCATGTCAGAACATTGTAGTAGAGGCACAGATGGTGTGCATACTGATGAGCAGGAAAACATAAAAGAGTGAGCAAAACTGTATGGGTAAATGGAGGATTACGTAACTTTTACTGGGAAAACAGATGCATTATTTTCTAAAGCTAAAGCCCACTACAGACAGCAAAGAGAAAATCAGATGGAAAGCTATAGTAATTTCGCTACCAAATGAGTAAAGCTGTGCAAAGAACAAATACCACAAATGTAACATAAATACAGTGAAGTGACAATGTGAGATTTTGAGACACGGAAGGGAGTTATGTGGGGTTAGCACATCTGGGAGCCTGCCTCTGAGATTTCAGAATCTGCACTGATGGTGTTGACACTCAAGGTGTCTGTAGTCATCTTGTTGGGTTGTCTTGGCCGAATGCTGAATTATTGAACCAGCAGTCCATGGCCTCTTTTCTTCTCATTTCCTGAAGCTGGGGAGCTTCTTGTCTTCTGCCTTTGGATCTGAGCAATGTGTGTTGCTTTAACTGATGACATACAGTAACCACTGTGAAGGGAATTTTCTAAATCATGCCTTTATTTTCAGTTCAGCTACAGGATTGATGACTTCATTCATAACAGTAACAAAACATTCTGCCCTCCTACTCTCTTAACAGTGGTATCTTCTGTATTTTAAGGTGATGGCTTTTGCAACCTACAGAAGTAAAGCTAAGTACAGCAGACAGGCATGTAAATTTTCTGCAATTGCCTTGGAGTAGCTGTCTCTGAATCTGGGTTTTCATTCTAAAGGTTATGGATATCAGCAACATTTACAATCATAAATACTCCCATTATTAAATGGTAGTAATAAATGTATTAAATGGGATAATAAAATGGTAGTTTTTCTGAATCCATCCTGCCAGAAAGTTCTGTGATCCACGTAGTCCTGAGAGCCCCATAATTATGTAGCATCTTTGTCTACTTGAAAGGCTCAGGTCTGGATAGGAAAAAATCCCTGGGAACATCAGCTGGACATGTGGGAAGCAGAGCAATGAGGAAGATCAGGCAATCACAGAGGTTACTGCTGCAGCGTTTCTCTTGTTTCCAACAGATATTCTGAAGCACCTTACAAGCCTCTACTCCTTGGTTAAACTCTTAAATGGTTACTGTCTCCAGGGAGCACCGTCAACAGATGCTAATTATGACTCTTGGGTTGCTACTACTTAATCTAGCCTATCAGATATACTACTTCACAGTAATGGAAAAAGAAACTGAGAAAGTATTCCCAGTCCTTCTGTACAAAGGCAATGTGGCTTTCTTCAGTCTTTCTTTGACACATCTCATTCCGGTCACCAGCTGTGTTCAGATCCTCAAAATAATTTCCTAAGTTTCCTTCATCTTTAGGTTTATTGCTATTCTGCCAAAATGTAATCAGTTCTTTTATTCTCCTTTTCATTTTTTAGGGTTGGCAATTTAGAAAACATTTAGCATTAGCAATATCACCCCTTCTGTTCTCAACCTGACACAGTACTCCTTGACCCTTGGCTATTTTCTGAATTTCTCAGCTCTGCATCTGAACTCATCACAAGGAAGTGCCATGCACAGTGGGAGAAGCAAGGAAAGGTGAAATTAATGCCATTTCAGAGCTCTCTAATACGATATTGATAGAAATCGAGTTATGTCCTTGTGGATGTTGTACTTGGGATCTGCAACTGGATTGTTACCTTAGAAAGATGACTCCTGTTTTATTATCCCTTAACTATCTATGGTTGAAAAATAAATTGCCTAGTATATACATGTGATAAACAGTACTGCTGAAATGATGCAAAAGCTTTAGAGACGTCATTGTGGTCTGTGTTAATGGATATGTTTTCAGCAGAATTTTTTTATGTGTGCCTTCAAATTTCACAGCACTTTAAAAAAGATTAATGATGTTAGAAGCATGGGTGAAATATATTTAATGAGCCCATTCTGTGCCAAAATTAAATCTCCACCCTTAATTCAGAGGCTGTAACTTCTGCATCCATTCAGTATTTTAGGCAGGAGGGATGAGAGCCAGAGACACGACTTGGCAAGTGGCATTATTGAACTTTCTTCTATTGTGAAGCCATGTGCTAGTGGTTTGTGTGGTCTGACTGTGCTCTGTGATCCTGTGTTGACAAAGTCCAGTCAGCTATAGTCCTCTGCCTTCCACACAGAGTGGATATACAGTGGATGTACAGTGGATATACTGTGGATAGTGGGTATATAGTGGATATACAGCTCACTGGGCCACGGCATCACTGCTCCTCTAGATATTGGAAGGCTTCAGCAAAACAGGTTTTTTTCTGCAAGTTACCAGGAGACTGTGAGATATGGTAGACAGCAATATGAGGTGGGCTTAAATAGCTGAGATACTTATTAAAAATATAAACATAACTGTATAACTTGCTTGATCCTCTACGTGGTGTTTCTGAATTCACTAAACCATGTTTACTGTGTGCCTTACATTAATAGACACCACATTTCTATTCATAAGCTCTCAGTTCTAATAGGAAATACAGAAAACCTTCTCAGGAGATGAAAGCAGCAGCAGCAGTGTATCTGAATGACTGCCAGGTGAATCACTCCTCAACCATAATACTGACAGCAGCATCTTCCCCTGTTTCTCCCTTTGCAACAGGCTCTTTGTCACAGATTTCCTCTCTTCCATTTATAAATCACCCTGCACAGGCTGTGTCAGGTGTCTGTGCTCCCAGCACACAGCAGTGCCTCTGGGCAGTCCTGCTCTGCCAGGGCTCAGCTGGCAGGGCACAGTTCAGTGTGAGAGCCTCCTCCCCAGCACCTTCTGACCCATTGTCCTCTTGCTGCTGCAAGGACATCAGCTCAGGGACAGGGCAGTAAGCAGGACACTCAGAGCTACTGAGAGTGTCTCCCTGCTTCATTTTTTCCCTCCAAATGCATTTCTACTCTCTGGGTAGCATGTTGTAATTTATGTTGGCTCCCGAAGTGATTTTGAGAGATCCTGGGCTAATCTCTTGTATGCACTGATATGTGGAGGTTCTTGGTGTGCCCAGCACCACCCCTGGCTCAGCTCTGCTCCTCACAGAGGGACAAGGCTGTGGGGAGGGTCCTTGCCCCACTCTGTCCCATGGGACCCTTTGCTACCTGCCCTGGCCCTTGCACCCTGACAGGAGGCTCATGGATTGCAGGCAGAAATCCAAAATGGGCACAGGCAGCTCTGTGGTCCTCACAGACAAGAAGCTCTGCTCAGGGTGGAGAATACTCTGTGGGACAGTCACATGGATTTACTTTGTCTTACCCTTCCTTTCAGAATTGCTTCTCATGGTGAAAGGATGATCTATGCAGGCTAGAGATCATAAATACCACATAGAAATAAGAGAAAAGCATTGAAGGCATGGATTCTGGTGGATATTTATGGCAAAAGAATGGCATTTTAGAGTGGATTTTGCTGCTTAGTTCACCCAGCTAATAACCTTCTTTCCCTGCTTGAGTATCTTTCCCAAGAGCTCCTCAAAACCCATCTGCAGGCTTGACAAACTGCTCTGCTGGCAGTGACATCTCATTCTGTTTTTAATTTTTCCTGGGGGCCCTGTGATTGCTCTTGATTGTACAACATGCCCAGACAGGAAGTCATAAAGGAGAAAGGAATAAATGACCTTGGGAAAGATAAAATCTAGGAAGGAGCTGCCTCTGTCATTGCCAAAACAATTATTTTGGGTCTTCCCTGCAGCCAGAGGGGGTCTTACAACAGTTCATGTGGATTTCTCTGCTGGCTGCAGTTCATTTTTGGTTTCTCTCTGCTCTGGTACGCTTCAGACACAGGCAGGAATCAATACTGTGATGAAAGGACTCTGCATGGAAGCTCTGGAAATGTTTGGGTATCCCTGTGTCCAGAGTTCTCCATAGCAAATGGTCAGCAGCTCCTTCAGATGAAAATTGAGCAGTACTTACCTTTAGCAGCCCCCAAGAGCTACCTCCCCTTTAGGTCCCCACGGTGCCAGGTCCCAAATAAGCAGCCCAGTTTTAGCATTTCCTCAGTTTGTGAGGGGTTCAGTAAGTACTCAATGTTGAATTCCCTGGCTGAAAAGAAACTGCACCCTAAAATGCTTATTTTCTTTAAGTTGTTTCTAATTACAAAACTATTCCCCACAGACTTCTTTCTCTGAAAAGTACTGGTAGGTTCCCATCAATTTGTGCTGTTTCATTTTTATTGTGCAGCGATGGTAACTTGGCTTTCATTGATTGCTAAGCATTGATCTTTACTTGTTAATAAAGGTTTTATTTGACATTAATAAAGTTAAATTCAATGTTAATACAGTAAAAGCTTTACCTTGTTGATGTCTTCATGATTTTGCATTATGAGCATGTTTTTTAGCTTACAGGAGGTAAGTTTAACATGCAGATATCTTACAGAGGTTTTACTTTCAATGTTTTAAAAGATAAGTTAATGAGACAGATAATTTTAACACATACAGCAAAACAACTAAAAAAAAGTTCTCATAGAGCTGATGAAGATGTGGGACTGTGTCGCTTTGAGGAAAAAAGGAATAAAATAGAAAGCCTTGGAGTGAAAATTATTCCTGGATCAGAAAAAAGACACAAGGAACCATGCCAATTAAAAAATGAATTGTGCTTGCCTTGTGATGATTCCAAATTCTTTATGAGCCAAAAAAAATTACATGTCTAATAATTCTAAATATTCAGCATTAGATCACATTGTCCTCTGCAGAACATAAATACTGCTTGCAGCTGGTTCATACCATGACTTCCTAAATGCTCAGCCTTCCACATCTTCACACTTGATGAAGTATGGGGAATTCACAGGTTTATTATACTAAATATTTTAGGCTAAATTAACTAATTACCTTTGCTTCATTAGAGTCAAGATATCTATCTATCTATCTATCTATCTATCTATCTATCTATCTATCTATCTATCTATCTATCTATCTGTCTATATCTATATCTATATCTATATCTATATCTCTAGCTCTATCTGTATCATCTATATCTCTATCTATATATCTATATCTAAATATATATATATTTAGATATTTATATCTATCTAAAGCTGTACTTACTGGAAACAATAGGAGTGATGAGGCCAAGTGTTATGTCTTGGAAAGCACTTTCCACAACTTTTTTAGGTAACATTATTGAATTTTACAATTATATAAATACTCTGTAGCTGTAGGACTGAGCCTTCTCAGTTCTCATGTTCCTTTGAACAGTGCATCACTTCTTAAAATCTAAGATTTTGAAAGAGCAGAATAAAATATTCAGTAGGAAAAATATTGGAAAATATTGGTTTATGATAACAATATTAATAATTCCAATGCTAAACCAGAACTTTTCATCTCTTCATAAAGAATTCATAGGTGAAAGCAACATTTTTAATTATGCAGTAGTTCTTACTCCTGCCAATGAAAAGTCAGTTTGTGCTTTCATGTTTCTACAAGGTACATGCTGTGTATCCAAATATTTGAATACATCTATTCATCCTTTATCTGCATCAATATTATCTTGATATTTATTCACAACCTTTACTTGGCACCTCTTTTTTTCGTTTTGTTTTGTTTTGTTTTGTTTTTTAAACATGGGGAACTGATAAATGTTTAGCTTCTTCTATATGTATTGTTGTCAACTTCATTAATGCAAGTGATAAAATCTTTAGCTTTTTGCCAAGAAGTTAATATTTTAATTAATTCAGAAGCATTAATGGTAGAGGAATTGCTTTTCTTTGAGTGATGTTGCAGAAAATTCAAGCTTTGTTTGATAAATGTTGATCATTGTTGTCTAAAATTTTTCTTTATCCTTATTTTTAAATCTTATTTTTAAATCTCATAATTAGAAAAATCAAACTCTTCTCTCAGTTTAAAAGCCAAGATATTGTTACCTTCTATTTTGTGGTTATTGTGAAAAGCATTTTCTAGCCACCTCAAAAACATGAAATATAGCCACAGCAGGATTGTTGAACAGCTCAAATTTCTCCCTGGGAAGGGGAAAATATCATTTATGTAAGCACGTTTATTGATTTAGATTGGAATGAAGTTGCAGAGGTAACCAAGCCCTCTAACATTGTTCAGGCTGTAGGGTGACCTGGTTTGTAGGGGATATTGGAGCTGTGGATTTTGGGGAAGAGGTCCCTTGGCAGCACTTCCTTGGAGCTGATGGGAGCGACCCAGAGGAGCAGCTCAAACCTCTGTGTGCCCTGCACATGACACTGTGGGATACTTGCAGAAGAAAAACAGTGAAGGTCTAACAAATTATCCTATTTGTTCGTAAATGTGGGAAAAATTGAAAGCACAGAGCACAACAGAGATTCCTCTGGTTTATATTTCCTAGCCCTGCAGACTCATGCTGCTCAGCGAGAGCTGCACAAGAGGAACTGTTCATGAAACAGAATGAACAGGCTTTGATACCAGCAGCCACTGCCACACAGCTTTACTGATCTTGTCAGGGAATGTTTCTTTGTCCCAGAGTCAAAGCAAAAATCAGCTAACCCATCTGTGAGGTCCCTCAGAAGGGCAGTGGGCTCTCAGAAGTGTTTTTCGAAGAGAAATGAGAGTGGAGCAGAACATGGTGGTGACTGAAGAGTCGGCTGGTGGGTGGCAGGGATCAGTCAGGGATGACTGAGGCCAGGGCAGTGCAGAACAGCTCAGCCCTGACTGTGTCTATGGCACCAGTCCATGCCTCTCAAAATCAGAGTGCTTCCAAGCTGGAAGGGACATCAGCAGATCATCCAACACCAGCACCCTGCTCAAAGTGTGCTTCAGGGCAGAGCTGCTGCAGGCCTGAGCTCCAGTGAAAACAGCTTGCATGCTGAGATCCTGAGGGATACCTCCTCCTGCACTTTGCTATAAACAATGAGTTTCAAAATAATTATTCAATTCCCCTACCTATGGGTGTCTTGGAGATGGGAAAACGTGTGGTGCAATGCCTGGGATGGACTGAAATATAATTGCTATGTTACAGTTGAGTCAGAAGTTATTTCCAATTGACAGCAAAACTAGTTGCACCATCTCCCAGTTGACACATTCATGATGATCTCAGATTTTACATGATGTTGGTGGCTGGATTTCCCAAAGGATGTGAAAGGCAGCATTACAACCCAGTAATACATTGATTTATGATTTTATTGCAGGCAGAGCAGGCAAACCAGCACACCTATTATGGTAATTTTTCCTTAAAAATTTTAATTTTATAACTACCTCTGGACTGAAAGCCAGAGTTTTTGTGAGACAAGCCACATAAATCTGTGTTGCTGGTTCAAATATTGCTTCATGCACAGCAATTCAGGCTGCAGGTGGTTGGCTGGGCATGAAGCAGGAAAACCTACCTGTAGCATCCCCTAGATAGGGAGGAGCAACATCTTCAGCAATATAGTGACCAAATCCAGAGCTAAAAGGTCCAAGTCCAGAGCTGTTGGACTGAACAGAGAAGTTATCCTAGTTCTCCCAGCAGTTCTGACAAAATGACCCATACCAGGATGATCCTTTTCAAGATTTCATTTAGCTTTCTCCATATGCCTGTTGTGTTTGTTCTTCCTGACCTATGGAAAAGTGGGTTGAGATTGTCATCTTAAAAGGCAGGAAAAGTGTATGTTAAATAGTCATGATTTTTCTTTTTTTTTTTTCCAGATTTCTGTGGCATAACTTCTTCATTCTCACAGTTTAAATCGGAAAAGTTAAAAAATCCAAATTTATTTCTTTCCCAGGGCTATGGCTGATGCAAAAACAGCTAAACATCAGTTGAAGTAACATCTAGGAGAGAAGTGAGTTTCATAAGCAATCACCCCAAAATTCTTGCAAAGCATACAGAACTAATATGCTTAGGTCTGCACTTTCAGTTTTAGACTGAGGTCTTTCATCACCCTTCAGGGTGATGAAGGGAAATCTTTGCTGTGTGCTAGGACCCTGCATTTTGAGATCAGTCCATGCAAATTTTTCCATAGAAAGAGCTATTTTAAGTTCCAGCAAGATACTTTCCTTTATTCTTACACTAGAATGATGAGGTTTCTGAACAGAGACAACTAACACTAACTGATAAGGTAAGTGGAAAAGCAGTGAGAAGTATCCTAAATGTAATTCTACTTCTGTGTCAGTTCTGTCTTGCTGACTGTCAAAAGGCTCTCTGTACACAAGCTTGCCCTTATATCAGAAGAATTTGACCTTGAGACCTGCTTGATTTGCTCCTTGCTGAGAATTTTATTCTCCTACCACACTTGGCAGCATCTAGAACCATTTGTTTCCTGAGCAAGTTCACTCACCCTCCAGGGTATACCAGCTGCTGAGTTTTTTTTCTTTGAGGGAAGCAAGTGGAAACAATCCTGACTCTGTTGGCCCCAAACACATTTTTTCAAGTAAAATTAATAATACTGTGGCTGCTGAGTTTATTTATGTTTCCTGATATACAAGTGAGTTCCCAAAAATATTGCTATTCTATTTAAGTCTAAAGCTACCAAAACAGAAGTTAAGCAATTAAAATTTTATTAAATTATCAGATTAGGGTTTATCTGTGTTGTACTGAAAAGTGATAATAAACTGACAAACACATGACCAGGAGACCAAATAAAGCCCATTTCTTCAAAACCACTTGCAAAAAACTGCAGAAAAAGGAGCAGATGAAACAAAGCAAAACCTTCATTACAACATTCCCAGTCTGAATACGAGCATAAAACCCAATCAACCTGCTTTTTAATTCTATAGATTTTGGTATGATGCCAGGATAATTTTCAGCTCATTTTTTCCAACATTAAAATAAAATTGCTCGGTAAGCTTCTTCATGGTAATCAGGAACACCTCACATCTGCATTAAGAAATGGACAATTTAAAATATTTACCTTAAAGCCACAATGCAAAAAAAGGGCAGCCTGTATAAAACTCAGCAAAACAACAGAACACCTGACTACAAAAAAAAAAAAAAAAAGATCATCTCATCAAACAGGACAGTTGGCCATCTACCTCTAACATTTGAATTGCAGATGTGTTTCCCATCTTCAGCATTATCCTGTAGAGCCCAGGAACACCTTCTCTTCTTTACCTTTGGAAACTGGAGGGGGTGTGATTTTACAAGAATGACCAAGTATAAGTTCTCAAAACGAGGACATGTTCTCCACCATCCCAAGCTGAGATGGAATCTCTAACATTCCCTGGCCAGAGGGACACTCCTTGGCACTATCAGACAGTGTCTTGCTGAGATATTGCCCTGGTTCTGTTTCTAGGCTTGGACCAGGATGTCTGGGATTCTGTGCTCATCCAGATTCCTTGTCACTGAAGGACAGACAAAAGGTCCACCTTCACAGGAAGGCTGCAGGGTCCCTTTGTCCGCTTTCTGCCTAAAAACTTAACTATTTCTTGAGTTTGAGAGGAGCTCTCATTTGGTTACTCTGCATCCTGATACAAAATAACCTCTGCGTGTGAATGGTTCAAATCGGCATCACAGACAGAGACTAAATCCCAACCCCAGTCAACACAAAAGAGCTCATTGTCAGCCAATTGTCTCTGAGTGCTGGAGCTGCCAGGAGGCTTTTCTGACAAATGATCATCACACCTCTAACTTCCTCATGGAGCGATTTAATTGTTAAAAATGTCCATATCTGAGGGACTTTCAGGATCCAGGGGGACAGGGACCTGCTGCAGTCCCATCAGAGGTGCTGGGGATGGTGCCCAGGGCAGGGAGCCAGGGTGTGACAGGGACCTGGGCTGGCAGGGACACTGCTCAGGCCAGACCACGAGAGGCGAGGACTGAGGAGGCTCCCAAGCAAAGAGGATGAGGGTACATGAGAGGAGGACTCTGGGGATGCTGGTCAGGGTCATCAAGAAAATTTACTGCCCTCAGGGCCCTGACAGTAAACTTGATTCAGAAATACTCATTGGAGCCAACAAGAAACAAAATATCCTTTCACCTCCAACCAAAGAGTAAATCTGGTAGGATGGGGAATAGTGCAGAAGAAAGACTGAAACTTCTTGCCACAAATGCAAATTAAAATATGTTCAAAGCAAAACATGTGCATTAATAAAACATGTCCTACTGAGATAATTAAGCATATGAAATTATCTGTATAAGAATGAAACTAACTTTTTCATTTTCATGTAAAATGAAATAAAGCCCTTTCAGATCAGTATGTAAATCAAAACCTAAATAAAATCATGCAATTGTAGACCATCTGCCTTCAGAGAATGTTTTTGACTGTGATAAGCTATTTAATGATGTTGCCCACAATAACAATGCCTTTTAATTGGAGAAGTCATGTGCCTTGCAACAATTTGCTCTTAGGTGCCTTTTCCTAAATACCTTTTATTGTTGCTGTTGCACCCTGTCACTGGATTTTATCCAAAGCAGGGTGCAATTAAGGCTGGCTGAGAGCTCAGTTCTCAGAGCAGAATGTTGAGCTTGGTCAGATGAATGCTATTTCATGCTTTGCCAAAGATTACTGACTGATATTTAAGCAAAAGGCAATATTTAAAATAATATAATGTACCTGGTCATGTTTTGCAATATGTTCCATGGCTTATAAATTCTTGTTTGAATGTGATTTACTTTATCCTCTGTCACATGAATTTTGATTTTCCGGCTTATTATGTGGAACTGCAAACATTGCTCAGAAGATTATCCACTCCTTCTTAAACTCAGCTGTAGCACATGAAGGCTTGAGCTTCTCTAGCAGTGGATTGTGGAAATGCTACCTAAATATTGTAAGTTATATCCACTTTAAATAAACACCCTTGTTATTAAATACATAGCATGGCTTACATGATTGCAAGAGAAACTGAATAAGAGATTTTGAGTTTTCACTTCAGAACACAATATGAAAGAAGGTGGGACTGCTGCTAGCACGTGGCAGCAGCTGAAGTGAGCTCAGGAACCCAAATTCCTGGGAAAAAGAGGAATATCAGCTCTACATAGCTGAGGGTTACATAGAGGGTTTCTGAACTCGTAGATAATAAGTAGGATGAAATTCTTCAGACTTATCTCTTTGCCTGGTATAGTTGTGTTTGTACACAACTATATGTACATAGTTGTATATATATACATATACACACACATATATATGTATCTATATATATATATAGTTGTATAGAAATCACATTATTGGGTTTTACTAAAGGGTGGATTCAGTCAGAACATTGCTATCAAAGGTGAAATAAAATGAGGGGTCCGGGAAAAGCCATCTCTGAAAGGATTCTGGTGCCAACACCATCTCATGGATGCTCCAGTCAAGTCCTTCTGTTGATAATTACTTGCTTGGCTGCAGCAGAGGTGAACAAAGCACCCCTAGTAGTACTGTAAATGATGTGAAATATGCTTGTTTCTTACTTTTCATTGCAAATGAGATAATTTCTCTAGTTTTTCTTGAGATTCACAAAAAGCTTTTCAATGAAAATGGGTCTTTGTCAAGAAGAGAAAAATTGGTATTTATAGCAAAAGCAATGAAAGAATGCTAGTCTTTGCCATTCTCATGTGACAGACTGTAAAACTTGCCTGAGCTTTTTCTCGTATTCTCTGGTTTTTAAGATGATTCAGGCGTTATAAATATAGGTGAAAAATGAAACATGAGACTCTAAATGATGACTTATGACATTTCACCTTGCTTTATTCCTACAACTTATGGGTAAAATGGAAAGAGAAGAGAATCAACTCATTAAAGGGGTAAAGATAATGCCTTAAAGAACTTGAAAAATCTCTTTACTTTCATGTAAGAGAGAGAGGGCCTGATTTGCATTTATGCACATCCACTGGAAGGGATGCAATTATACTAGCATAAGTTAATGTGAAGATGAATCAAATTCGCTGTCTTTCTTTATAGCTTCAGGGCAAAAAGCTGAGTTTCAAAAAAACCTTTAAGGTGAAACTTAGGGTTTCAGGTTGATGGGTTATGCCAATGCTTTTGGCTTAGGAAAACATTTAAGATCATCTTTATTTTATTTCTTTTTGAAAGGTAAATCTGGGGCTTAACTGAGAGTTACTTTTAGGTTGTGTGAATATTGGTCACATATCCTCTGTAACTCAGCCTGCTGGTCAGCAAAGCTCAGATTGTTCTGCTTACTGGAGATATATGATGTTCTTAGTAACAGCCAGTTCTCAGAAGAACTTCAGAGATGGGCCAGAATTTAAAGAGCTGTCACTCCTTGAAACAACTTCTTACAGTCAGCAAGGAAGCAGTTATCTGGAGCTATATTATTTTATGCATTTCAGATCAGACCTGTAAACCCCCATTTCTCAGAACAGCTATGCTATCAGTGTGTGTCAGAAGCAAACATTTCAGTAAGTACACTGGGCATACTCTATTCTACAATAAAGGTCAGGGAAAGGATGCATTTTCTCCAAAAGATCTGACCTGAACAGATGGTGATGTGTAACTGATTGATTCTTTTAAAGATACTATATAGGTATATGAATATATGAACAAAGATATGTCAGCCATGAAATATATCAACATTTACAGATATATATATGTGTCTATATTACTGTATCAACAGGAAAAATATTATAAGTGAGAATAGAATCAGCTTTTTTAATCTGGATATTTTATACAAACTAAAATTCCAATTTTAGGGGTAAAAAAAAGGGTTATTAAATAATCTCCAGCATAATAGAAGAACATTCAGAAGCCACCTGTGAAGCTCTGAAAACACGATTACATCAAGAAGCACTAAAAGCTCATGTCTATGCCTCAGTGTCATCAGTTTTATATTAGCTTAGCTCAAGTACCAGAAACAACCTCATTGCCACAATTTGGGATTTCCTTAAGGTGTGTGTTGCTGAAGATACCCTATTTTTACAGCCCATATTCTTGTGTTTATAGCTAGCTCAGCTGTCTCTAGGTGAGGGTAAGGCATAGGCAGTTCCATGCTTTTATATCCTTTTATATGCTTGGTTTAATGCATTAACCCTAGGAGAAGAAAACCTGATGGGTACCCTGTCCCAATTGCCACAGCACTGCAACAGCATCCTTGAAGTGGCTGCAAAACTGAACTGGAGGTTTCTCATCTTTATTGCTAATTCAGTCCCATTTTTTTGGCAGGAAAATTTTAACAGGTAGGTAATCCTGTACATGATTTATACATAATGTCAGAGACATAATAATGTGTAATGCCAGAGGCATAATAATGTGTATAAACATAACTAGATGAGTACTGTATTTTGTTGCAGTCTGGGAACTAAATGGGGATTAAATTGAGTAACAGCATAAAAATCAACACTAGGAATGTGCAAATCACTTGATCACAAATTACTACATTACCTCTCAGCATAATCTCATGCACAAAATTTCAGATCTAATTATCTTACACTAGTTTAAAACTTCTATCATTTTTATATGTCCTCTTGAATTCATTTACCACTCAAAAGTAGTAAACATTTCACAGAAATTTTCACAGTTTCCTCTTCTGCCTTCTACAAGTAGGCACTGTGTTTAATTGTTTTGGCTTGTGAAATGAGAAAATGAAAAGTGGAAATTCTGGTAGAACAATAAATGCAGTGTCTTGCTATTCCATTTTGACTGACACTGAGGTTTAAACATTCTCTGGTTTTGATCTGTGACAGATAAAACCCCCAAATTTATTTCTCCAGTGAAATTCTTGGTTTTAGGCAATTCTCCTGTGGTTACCATACTGGCTGTCCATATGTAATAACAGGGGATTAAGGTAACCTAGGAAACCAATATTAACAGATGTAAAGATGTAAATATTTTTAATATTTTCCCATTTCTTCTCTTATCTCAGAACCGTTGATATGGCACATAATAAAATTCTTGCTATTTTACCAGTATATACAAAGACATTATAGTACTCAGGCTACTGTGGCAAAAAGGTTCCTCTGCAGGTGTGCAGAGAAGATATGAAGTGTCCTGGGGATTCAGAACACACATCTATATGGCTGCCTCAGGAATGAATAAGGAAGGTGTTTTTAGGCTAGCTGCAATCATTGACACTTCCAGCTACAAATAAAATGCTGAAAGAAGGGAACTGAGAATGGTTTTATTTTGGTTAACTGGAAGAGAATAGGTATAGGCTGATCAGTTTGCTCATCACACATTAGTGTATGGGTGAAAATTCCTCCCTGATGATGATAGACAAGATTCTGTGGTGCATGAGTTAAAGAGATGACCAGAATATTTGTTCAAATACAGCTTTTCTTTTCTAAATAACTCTGCCAAGTGGCTTCAATCAAAGAAGGAACTTGGAACTTTGATTGAGGGACCTCTTGTTTTAAGTGAAGGTGGAAGGAATGGAAGTGGACAAATCTAAATGTTCCCTTACTCCTCACAGAATTAGTTGTTCAAGAAGGGAATAGATAGATAGCTAGACATTTCCTGACTTGTCCTGTCTTAGTGACAGTGTGTGTGCAAAAAAGATGTTGCATGTCCCACAAGGAGATGCCTCTGGAAGACACTGCATCTCCATTTCTAGGGGCTGACCAGCTTACCTATTTCTCTACTTACCATAATTTTTACTGTGCCACCAGGAATTGACAGCTTCCAGCTTGATCTCAAGAGCACACTGACCAATTTCCTTTGCTTAGGCAGAGTTCAGCATAATTTTCAAACTACCCTAGCACAACTGAACTGCATGGTCTACTCTAATATCTCCAGACCCAGAAAAGACATAGAAAAATTAAAGACCCAAATGAAGATGGCTTGGTCTTAAAGACTCAGTCATGGTTGGGTCTCAAGCTGACTGCAGATTGAAATGTTGCACTTCACAAAATTTGGATCTTCCCTTCAGCCTGAAACTTGAGGAGGACACCCACCAGCATACTGTTCATATCCCAGAAAAGATCTGAGCTTTCCTTGCGTCTCACCAGGAAGCTTCAAAAAAACCCTGTATTCCCAAAGTTTTCAGTTCACCTTAAGAGAGTATATTAGTCAACACAGGGGCAGAACTGAGTTCATGTAGCAGCACAGTACAAAACCTCTGCTTTCATGTTAAAAGTCTGGCCACAAGCATCTGCCACTCCATACTACAGAGCTGACCGGTGAGATTTTCTGTATGAATGGGAGATAACACCTGGAGAAAGCCATAACACTCATGGTACATCTTTGCAGGAAGAACAAATAACTGGTACTGGTGTTAATTGTGGCAAAGGAGGCTGAAATACCATTCCTGCTCCTGCAGAAAGCAAACACAGCAGACTCGTGCTCAGCAGAGCAGCTGAGGGTTTCTCTTTTATGGTAAGAAAAGCAGCTGAACTAAGCAATGAAGTGCTGTTGGTGTACTTTATTTGACAAGGCAAAAAAATCCCAGGGAACATGGGGAACCTTTTAGTACAGTGCCAGAAGACAAGTGGGGGAACGAGCTTCAGGATAACCTTCTCTGACCTCCATCTCAAAAAAAACCATGCTCCCACCCAGTAAGAAGAGACTGTGGGAGGAAAGAAAGGTCTGACTCACAGCAGAAACAAAAAAGTAACACAAAAAGAACAGCCTGCATATGTCTCAATAAAGAGATCTCGTATATCTTTAATTAGCTCATTATAGAAGAGTGTAAAGCACTAAAGGAACCCAACATGGAATTATCAAATCAAACGGTATTAAAAAAGAAAGCAGGGAAGGAAGAAGTTGCTCATGGTACACGTTTTCTGTTAGTGTGCTGTTCCAAGCAAGAGGGAAAAAGAAGGAAGAAGGAAGAAACAGAATAAAAAAGTTTGGACATAATCTACTGTAATGGAAGTGTCCATAGGAGTGAGTGGGGAGATTATCCTACTGCCTCCATCATTTTGTGTGTGTCTGCATTCCTGAACAGGACTTCTCTTTCCACATTCACTTTCAGCTCTCCAAACAATCTAATATCCCAGGTTAAAGAAATGTTAACAAGGTAGGTGGTATAACACAATATGCCAAAATGTAGACATCAAGTCTAACATTAACCTGACATTTAAAGATAAATGACAATTATTTCATGCTGTATCTACGTCAGCCACTCTGATCTGCAATTCTGCAGCAAAAGAAATGAGATGAGCACTTTAGGTACTGTAAGTGGTGTGGCTGCAACTCACCATCAGTGTAAATTTTACTTTCAGCTCTTTTCTCACTGAAATAACCTGCTAGAAATTTTCGTACATGTACACTTTGAGCTTCTTTATATTCCCTTGAGTTGCCAAAACAGTGAAAAAAGGCAAATAGGCTTTAGAGACCAAACAAGCTCAGCAGCTTTTGCAAAAACATTCATAGAATAGTGTAAGGAATACAAAGGCTGCCTTTGAACTTAGTCTCCCCTCAGTGCTAATGGAGTGGAAGTGTGCTATAGTAACTTTCTCTGTGCTCCTTGATACAAGCTGTGCTAGAGAGTAGTTGGCATGACTTGGATCCTTAAATGGTATTTACAATACTCTCTGCTGCCTCCATTAGCAACCAGAGTAGCTGAAATAATAAGTAATACTGTAAAAAACATCTAAAGGGAGGAAGATGTAAACTCTCAGTCAAAGACGAGGGAAAGCAGGGCAAAAATTACAATTCTCCTGCCCTGGCAATACAGCCCTGGTGCAACAGTTCAGGTTGGATGATACAGTGCTCAGCCATTCCTGTTGTACCCTTTACCAGCTAAACTACAAAGGTGACATCTTTCTGAAAGGAAACATAGACCTTGCCATATTTTGGGTGTGCACTGTAAAACCAATAAATACATACTGACAATAGTAATAATTCAGACACTAGCTTGTGAGGACCATCTCCTACATTTCAGCATGTTTGACCCTGTCCCTCTGATACATCTCGTTTTGCAGAGAGACAATGTCTTGAGAGTAAGCTACATGTGAGCTTGGTAGTTTATGTACCTGTGGCCAGCCAGGACAGGTGACCCCAACTGACCTAGGGGATACTCCAGACAAAGTGACACCACTGTCATTATGTAAAGGGGGGTGGGGGGAGAAGAAGGAAGGGAGGGATGTTTGAAGTGGTGTTTATCTTCCCAAGTCACCATAATGTGTGATGGGACCCTGCTCTCCTGGGATGGCTGAACACCTGCCCAGCCATGGGAAGCAGTGAGTGAATTCCTTGTTTTGCTTTATTTATGCACACAGCTTTTGCTTTCCATAGTGTTTAAGATATGCTGAGGCATGGTTGAGAGTTTCTGTTGTTTTCACATCTAATGACCAGACAGCTCTATCACCCTCCAATTTCCCACATGCAGTCACTGACCATTCTTATATAGAATATTAGAAATAATTTCTCAAATTCCTGCAGCTATAGAACAGATGAACATACACATTTATTTATAGAGTTCAGTGCCAACAGCAAGGACCCAGGTTTGCTGAAGCCCAAAGTGTGGGCAGTGAGCCAGCCCCATTTTGAGACCCCACTGAAGGGATGGGGGCACAGCCCTGTACCTGCATCTTTGAATGGTGTTTGCTTGCATCCTCTTCATTTGGTGCCTATGCAGAGCCAGCTTGGAATTTTCTATACATTGCTTTTGGAATAAAGCTTGTTATAACTCAGTGGCCCATACCCATAATATTGGTTTATTCTTTCTTCCCTCTGTCAGACTGTAGAAGGAAAGAAAAGTGCCTTACTCACCTCTTACCTGGCTCAGGCTCTAAGCCAATATCTCGTTTACCTTAAAAAAACCAAACCAACTGAGAGAGAAAGCACAACTGCTATTGCAGAAAAAGGAAAAATCCCAAATGCTTTTAGGCATTCAGAAGAAAAAGAAAATAATGTAATTTGGTACATCAACTTCTGTAAGTCCTCGCTCTCTCTAGAACTGGTGACATACAAGGAATTTGTAGTGTCTTTTAAAACCAAGGCACAGAGTTATCCAGTTTAATGGCCTGTGAGATTCAGAATAGCAATATGAAAAATGTGTGACAAATATAAGAGCTTGATCTTGCCCTTTGGTACAGCAGTAGAATATTACTTCCAGTTGTTTAAAATTAGCTCCTGATTGTATATGGCCTCAAAATGTGGGAGGCAAAACAGGAAAAACTCCTTTGGCTGTGCATATTAGCTCAAAACATGATGGCTTCTTATTCAGGAATTGTTACAAGTGACTTTACCTTATTCTGTTATGTAAGAACTCTGGTGTTGGGTTTTAATTTACACTGCCAACACAGAGCAATGCCACCACAGCTAAAATGTAAGAACAGGCTTTGTAAAGAGAACATAATCAACCATTCCAATGAACAGTGCCCACACAACACACTGTCCCCCAAAACCACTGATTTTCTTCCTAACCTTTTTCAGAGATGCTGGCCAGAATTTTTTATCTCGTCCATTTGTGGCACTAATGAGTTTCACAGAGGTACATGATTTCAGAAAAATAGTTTTAAAATTACTCATAAAAAATAGTTTGGAGGCATAACAGATACCTGCATAGTCTATTTGTTTCCAACCCTACTGAGCCAAAGAACTCAAAAACATCCTGCTTTTCCTACATGACCAACATTCCGTAATATCTGCAATAGTGGAAGAAATATTAAAAGAGAGAGGGAAAAGGGATGATGGAAAGGAGAAGGAAAACAGGATATATTCAGACAAGTAACACTAATAGAATACCTGAAGTAAATAAAGGGGAATGAGATGAGTAGTATTGAGAGCAGAAGAAATGATGTACTGACACAAGCTAGACAAAGGAGTTAAAAATCTTCTAAGGGAACACAGATGACAAAAAATCAAAAGAAAAAAGAAAGAAGTAAAAAATATCCCAGAAGAGAAGGAGAAACCCAAGTACATTTTCATTTATTTGTAACACGACCACTATTTTTCCATTTAGTTGGATGAGAATCAGATAACATTCTTAATAAAAGGCAGAGAAATAAAAAGCTTTCTTGAGGATGAAGGAATGACGAGAAAATATTGCTGGAGAAGAATAATAAGAATTAATTCAACATTTTGAAGATGAAATGTAGTCTAAACATCAAGCAAATTATTATTGGGAATTGTAAAACTCCAGATATTGGAAAACAGAATTTGTCACTTTCTTTTAACAATTTACATTGGTTTCTGTTTCTGTTATAGAAAAGAGTCTCTGTAGAAGTTCTGAAATCAAAGAATCACAGCTTAGAGTTCTGCCTCTTGTAAAAGTTTGGCCTTTTGTCTCTTCTTTTCTCCCTCACTCTCAAGAAAATGAACCTCAAATGGATCTCACTGTATGGAATTCCCCTGGCACCTTGATCAGCAGGGTATGTGACATTTTCATGCTTCGAAAATGTGCTCTGAGGGCACAGGAGAAATGTTTGCCTCTCTACTTCTCTGTACCAGATCTGGCAAAAAGATCAGTCCCTGACATGCCTGTGGGGCTGAAAGTCCTCTAATGATGACTCTGCTATAGAGCAGTGTGGCAGGAAAGAGGCTGAGGGAAAGGCATTTTCCTCCTGTCAGGAGCCTGTGCCATTGTGTGGGTGCTCCAGGTCTCAGGAGTCCAAACTGAACATTCAAAATGCACCCCAGCATGAGCCTCCCACCTGTGGATGTATTTGTGTATGTGGATTCATTTATATATCTTATATGTTTTTATAGGTGTATGTTCTTACATGTATATCAAACTCTGGTTTTCCTTTTCCCATTGACTCTCCATAATCACAATTTCCTCTTTTTTTCCCTCTTGTAACTAGTTTATTTCTTTTGTAAAGGGTGAAAGACCACCAGAATAATGGAATATATAGAGAACTAACCACATCAGGGAATATATGACTTCAACTGCTTAAGAAGTCCTTCAGGATTCCCTTGGGAGGAGAGGAGAGCAATGGACATCATCTGAAAAGTCAAATGCACAGAAGGCAGCAGAGCCTGAGTTGCAGAAGGAGGCAGAGAAAACAAAGATGAGTTTGGATCATGTCCTTTGCTGAGAGGAATGAACATGAGCTGGGTTTAATGACAACACTATTAAGTGATATGTTTCTGCTGCAGCAAAGAAGTAAAATGTAGTGGGAACACATGTTTTGCTGGTAGGGACAGAGAGGAATGACTGGGTTTCTCAGATAGATTAGAAATAGCAGCAGGATTTGATGAAAATACTGAGAGGAAAAGAAATAAAGGGAGAAATTTAAAAAAAACCACCAACTCTGTGACACTGATGACTACAGGAGATAAGAGAGTTACCAGTATTGACAAACAAAGCAGAGGATTTATGTGAAAAATATGTAAGTTAGCCTCCAGGAAAATTTGAAGTATCAGCAAAATCTGGGAAAGGAGATCTGCACTGGATCATTTATCTTGGGGGGTATCTTCTAAATGTTGGGGTAACTAACTTGAAGTCCTCAGTTTCAAAATATTTTGGATACTCTACAGACCAGACTTTGCATTATTCCCTGAGTAACCAACAAAACTGTAACTTGAATTGTTTCCATTTTATCTGGGTGAGTTCCTGGGAGCTGAGTAAATTGATGAAAGGAAAACAACATCACATAAGCTTGAACTTGAGAAAAGTTAGTCTGGTACTGAAAGCAACCACTTTAAAATTACCCTCACTGTTTCCAGTTCATTTTAATCTAATATAGAGGTTGACTAACATCATCCCTCCTTAGTGACTCAGTTTGTCTGTGTTTCAAGTGCTCCTTGCTGGCTTCCAGCTGCTGCTATTCCTGTATGAACCCGTCTTGTGACAGGAAAGGAAAGCAGTTATATGGAATGTCTCAACATGGCATTTGCTTCTATTCAAGATGCATATGAGAGGGAATTTGTGCTAGGTTTGAGTAACTAGATTTCCTGTAATGAAAAGACATTGGATGTGATTGGTGCTTTGGGCTCTGGTCCCTTCCATAGTTTGCAGTTCTGGAGAGGTATGAAAGCAGTGTGAAATATTGCAATCCTTCCTGGGGAGGAGTCCTCTGGAGCAGACAGTGTGGAAACAGCCAGCAGCTCTGTGAAATCAGAGGTTTTAATTACTTCTTCTGCCTCAGTTTGCCATTTGAAAAAAAAAAAAAAAGGAATGCTAATTTACCTGCATTTTAGAGATACTGTGGGATGTAACCTACTTAAGCTTTGGAAATCGTTCTCCTTTATAATTTTTAAACAGTGTTATTTAGCTGAAATGAGAGCACTTGTGAACAATTGTAACCATGGGTTTGAATTCATAATTGTAAAGAATCTTTTGTTTAATAAGTTCACACTGAGAGCATTTGTAGCACCTTTGTGAGCTTTTCAGACCAAATATTTGACTCCACCTAAGTGAAAGACCCTTTTTCTCTAAATGTTGGCTTACAATCTACAGAATAACAAGAATAATAGTAGTAGTAGTGACAACAATAATAATAGCAATAAATAATGTCATTATAATAATGATTAACTCTGGTTTTGGTGACTGAGGACCTTTTCATGGATTTCAATGGATGCTAGATATAAGACCAACTCATCTAGACTTAACTACATTAACTTGATTGGAACTTTGCATAAAACTTTGTGTGGAACTGTTGATGTCACTGTAGCTGCAGGAATTCACAAAATATACCTTTCAAAGTCCAGTGACCTCCAAAGATACTAAAAGCCATTGAGTCAATTGAGATATTATTGTCATGGCACACTGCAGTTTTTGCCAAGCTGTTTCCTGATAACTCAGTGTTCCGTAGTTGATAATTACCAATTTCTCTTTTTGTCTCTCAGGAACTGATGACCTTATCATCTCTGCTTTTTTTAATATCCTCATTTTCCTGACTGGTGACATCAACATTTTTCTTTCAGATTGTCTAATTGACTAACATAATTAAATTAAAAACAGAGCAGGTATTTCCAGTCCAGAACTGCTTTGAAATTGTTAGTTCAGAATTAAAAAATATGTATTATCTTCATCTGATGTTTTTTAGAAATAAAGACTGTGGTAGTTTAAAATAAGTTGTTACCTTTCCAAAAATAACCAAAATCTCCCTCATTGAAAGTATTATCACCCTAATTGTATAGAACAAGAATAACAATAACAATAATAAAAAAAGACATATGTATCCATATTTCAAACTTAGTTCTGAGATGTTCTGAAATGTTTTCAATAGTCCCAGTTGAAGTCTGAGCACTGTTATTTCAGAGGAAAATGGGAAGGCTCTGTTGGGTAAATAGTCACACTTTATATAATGCTGAAAAAAACCCCAGAAAATGGAAATGCCTGAAGGTGGTCATTCAAGGCACCAATTTTCTGCTGAAACCTTAGAAACTCTGTAACTGGAGTTTGGGTTTTTTTCCTATAGACTAGTACAGTTATAGAACGAAAATAATTAGAGGATATATCTAACACAAAAATGTAATCATACTTAATTTCAATAAATCAAAATTGTGATTTAGGTCCACATGTACAAATGTAGGTATCATTTTATTATGCTCTGTTATGATACTCATTGTGACCTGAAACAAACGTTTTCAAAACTGTCTTTGGCTCAAGGACAGGAGAGAAAATAGGCAAATGTAAAGGAAAACCATGTTTTTAACAAGCAACCACTGCTGCTGGTTTGTTTGTTAGTTTATTTTCTACATAGCTTTTTTTTTTCTTTCTTTCTTTCTTTCTTTGCTATTGTTGTATATCAAATTCTAAGTAAATGTTCTGGTTTTCAAGATATGGCATTTACATTATTGGTTGTCTTGGTTTCCAGGAAATATTTCTTCTCTGCTGTTCCTCAGGGAAGTTAAAGACCAGCAAAAAGAGAAGGTGCAGTTACATTTTCTCACACCAGAGCTCACCCCTGCAGCTCTGTAAAGTGTCTGGCTTGAAGAAAATCTCTGGGAGCAGCATTGTCCCCAGGGGAGGAATTGCCCAGACCTTGTTTATGCCCTGGGCTTGGTGGCAGCTCATGGCAACTTGGCAGTGCTGCCATCCTGGCAGTTTCTGATGTCAGCAGATCTCTCAAGACTGAAATACAGCCCTGTGATTACACTCATTATATCTATTATCCAAGATCCATCCAGCTCAACAGGAAGAGAAAAAAAAATGATGTTAATTACTCCCTAGTTATAACTGTTGTGGGGTAACAAATTCTTTCATATAAGAAGTCATATGAGGAAAACTGGTGAAAGTTTGATAATATAAAGTGCTGACTTCCTTAGCAAATAAATTGTGTTTCATTCAGCTTTTTAAAGAGCAAAATTAGCAAGAGCAGACTCTCCCATGTGTGTCTGTATGCCAACTCCATTTGCCTATTTTTCTGAAATTTGAATATCCACTAACCCTGTTTCTGAACTATGTTTTATTTTGGGACAGACTTTAGATCACAGACCTCATTAATAATTTTTCCAGTGTACCATGAATGACAAGTATGGGCTCAATATGATAAAAGGCAATTCATATACTGGTAAATCCACCTATATCAGCTAGATAATGATTCCCTTCTCCATTTTAAATGTATTTACATTAATAGAAGAAATTATAATGCAGAGATATGGGCGTATGACAAACATGCTGCAGTCTATGAAGTTACAGACAGGCAATTAATCTATACTGACTGCCCTGGGCAAACTCCTCTCACACAACTTACTGTGGGGTAGCAAATGTTGTTTTTGCTCAGAGGCAAGCAACTTAACATGAATTTGCATTTCCCAATGAATAATTGTGCAAATGACCTGGCTCTGTAAATTCGCTCTGTAGCTTTGTGGTGGGTTGTTCATACACTAAAGCCTGACTAGAAATGAATATCCACAGCTTCATCTCTCTCAGCAACACAAATTGATTGTACTGGGAAAGTTTGGATGCTACAGTGGGGAAGTTGTACCAACAGGAAACCCTGGTACAACTGCCTGGGATGTAGCATTACTTTACAAGCCCCTTTCATGTTGCAATCAATGCAAGCTAATGTGAAAATTGTGCATAGATTGGATCTAATATTATGCTAATGCACAATAGAGAACTGCCATTCCTCTGCTTAAAATGATAGAGCACTGTGCAGAACAGATCATCTCTTCGAGCAAAACCACCATTTGGCTTTTCAGTGGCTCCATGATTACTACAATAAAAATGGATTAAAGTTAATTTGTACCTTGTCGCCTTGAAAGAATCCATTGCTTGTATTTTGCATATACCAATTTTTTTTGTGTAGATTAAATGCTGACTAATTTCCTAAAAATTGATGTACATTCTATGACAGTAAATGAACAAACAGCTAAAAAGCCATTTCTTTTTTCTCACTGAAAAGCCAAAAATTTCAAAATAAATAATTTTCTTTATTATTTGGAGGGGGACTAATGAATTGATTCCTTTCAGATTATTTGAAAGGGTAACAAACAGTTTCATTTTACATACTACAAGTACCAGAAATTCAGTGGTAGACATAGTCCTGATTTCAGCTCTGGTGTTTTGCCAGTCTAGCACAATGCCCTCAAATGATATGGAGAATGATAATGTTTTTGGGCAGCACAAAAATTGCAAAGAGCTGCAAAATTTAAAAAAAGAAGCACTTTTACATTTTCCTAGTGTCTACTATACCAAGAAGAGGAGAAGTTGCTGCCAATACTAGCTACAAATATTTATTATATAAAGATATGTCAAGGGTAAAGTGAAGTGCCTCAGAGTGCTGGTCCTGGTGTAGTTTCCACAGGGAAGAGGCCTGAGCATTCACACCCACACTGAATAACCAGAGTTCTCACTTTCCTGCCCCAGGTGGAGCTGGTCTGCAGCCTCCCACAGGTAAGTTGAGAAGGGGTTGTTCTGCCTGAGATGCTTTACTACGAAAAGCCAGGCAAACAGAGCAAAAAGTCAATGGTGGTGGCAGGTACCCAGCACCTTTGGCAATCAGGCCAGAAGACATTCTCTTAATCTTCCCACAGCTGGATTGAATGGGAAAGAGACCATGAATAGTTCAAAGCTTTAGAAGGAACGAGTCACTTTGTCACGTTTTCAGGTCTGCACTCTCTCTCACCTTGCATTTCTGACTTATTTTCTTACAAAAATAGTAAGAGAAGCAGCCTGCCCTGAAGCTGGTCTCTCTAGTTTAATTAAAAGCTTTATTTCAGCTTTGTATAGACTGTGTGTGCTAAATGACAGCAATTTCAGCAAAGAAGAATACTGTCTGCCCTCCCACCAGTCATCTCCAGGTCAACAGCAGAGGTATGGTCCAGTGGAGGAACAAGGACAATTGAAGTAACTTTCCAGTTCTAGTCACTTGCATCTTCTGTTTCAATGTCATATTTCACTTCTTGCTTTTCCCTTTTTGTAGAACTCAAAATCTTTTGCTCTGCACTTCTTTTGACACCCACTCCCCCACCAGCAGGATCAGTGAGAGAACTGGAACAGTAAAAGCTGGAAGATTCATGGGTCAAGATAAAGACAGGTTAATTGGAAAAGCAAAAGCCATGCACACAAGGAAAGAAAAACAAAGGATTAATTCACTGCTTCCCGTGGCCAGGGAGATGTTCAGCCATCTCCAGGAAAACCAGGATCCATCATGAGTAATGGTGACTTGGGAAGACAAACACTATTACTCCAAATACCCACACCTTCCTCCTTCTTCCTCCCACTTTATACACTGAGCATGATGTCACACAATCTGGAATGTCCCTCTGGTCAGTTGGGGTCACCTGTCCCAGCTGTGTCCCCTCCCAGTCCCCCAGGCACTCCCTGGCCCCTCACCAGCATGGCAGCACGAGAAGCAGAAAAGGCCTTGGCTCTGTGCAAGCCCTGATCAGCAATAACAGAAGTATCCCTATATTATCATTGCTGTTCAGCACAAATCCAAAGCCTACCCCTGTGTTAGTCATTGGGAAGAAAATTAAATTGTACCCCAGCCAAAACAAGCACATCTGAAAAGGTGAGTCTTGCCCTTCTGTATCTCTGAAATTTTAAAAATAAATGTACAAAAAAACCCCACAAAAAATTATATACCTATACATACATACATACATACATACATACATACATACATACATACATATATATATATATATATATATATATATATATATAAATTTCAGTTTTCTCCACATCCTAAATCCTAGTCAATCCTAACAGAATCTTACTGGCTTGTGACAATATTCCACATGGGCTGTATGTGTTAAGAGTATCTGCAACGTTTGCAAGGATCACATCACAAATGACAATGACAATTCCCCATTTAAGCCCATCACCTTCAATCCTTTGCTCCACTGCAGCTCCATTTCTTCCTGAGCCAATGCAAAGTTCTCATTTTGCCACTCCTAAAGATGGATGCCAAGCATCATTGACTTTCCTTCTGCTCAGATTTGATATTTTCTCACTCATAAGAATCCAATATTCATAGCTTTGAATGGTAAGCTCACTATACCATCGTGACTTCTTTTTTGTCCCAAGTCTACTTACTCTCAGTTTTAAAAGTGAAAATTTGGCCTCAATAGCACAGATTAATTTGACTAGCATTTCTCTTCAGACTGATCTTCTGATACACACAAAAAATATTGAAAATATTCTTCTGCAATACACAGTAGATTTTATGACAGGTAAAAGTGGATTAAAAATCGGCATTTCAAATGGATTAAAAATCAATGATATGTTAGTTATGCAAGTCTTTCTGTTTTGTAATCCATTCAAAAACCATCTAGACATGGTCCTGAGCAGAGACGTTGGACCAGATGGCCTCCAAAAGTTCCTTTCAACATCAACCATCCAGTGATTCTGTGCCTTGCCCCTAGCAACACTGGGGACACAAGACACTTCATCATACAAATTCAAGAACTAAAGGCTGCTTCTGGACCTGGCTGTATTAAACAGGCATGGGTGGAGGACACCAAGATTCAAGACACCGGGTTGAATGACAGAATTAATTCAGAATATCAAACTGTAAGTTTCCTCTCTTACCACTAAGTTACTGACTGCCATGGAAGTGTCTACTGGTGGGTGGTGGAGGGAAATTCCAGGAGATCAAACACCAAATTAGGAATATTTTCCAACATTTTGAAACCAGCTAGGTATTTTTTGACATATCAGCATTTTCTGTTTAAAGATTTATACAATATTTTCTAATTGCTAGATAGTTGGGACTGAGGGGTAATCATATTAAGAGATTGTTACAAAGATCATTAGTATGAATTACCATCCTAAAAATTAAATGTGTGCAATTACAGTTCAAAACTAAGACAAACAGGTAATTTCCTAGAAAAATGTAGTATTTATTTAAGACATGGAAGATATTTGAAAATATGTTCTTTCTAATGACAAGCTCTATGGTAATCAAGAACAAAGAAAAAGTTTCTCTGAAAAAAGAAAATTTTAGGACTACAGCAAAATCACTAAATGCAGGAGTAGACACACATTACAAAATTGAACAATTAGTAGTAATTGTTAAAATGATTTTGAAGTATCCTTTTCCGATTTCAGGTTTCAGACTTGTGATTTTTCCTGGGAAAAAAGAAACCCAAGCAAACAGCAAATAAAGACTGAAGAATCTCAACCACTTGCTGCCAAAGCAGGAGAGCCAAAAGGTGACATAATGAGCTGCATCTTAGCAGAGTCTTTTTCAATGCAACTGCTATGGCTGAAAGCCCTAAGCACCACAGATCAGCAATCCTATCCATTTAGCCCTGCTGGCAATAGCTGAAAAATAGCCATGGTGAATACCTCAAACAAGAACACTTACGGTGCCTTTGATGAGCTGGTTTGTCCAAGCCTTACAGACACTGAATCATAATTTATTTCAACTGGTTATTTCAGAAGCCCTGCTGGCCACCGAGGCAGGGCTGGTACATGCAGGGGGATATGGCTGTGTCTGTATGTGCAGCTCCTTGCAGAGCACAGGGGCTGTAATGAAAGACTCTGCTTTCACTAAAATCCAAGTTATTAATAGCTGCAGGTGCAAATGAAAAGCAGACACATTTTTTAAGGTAGCAGAGTAAAGAGCAAAGCAGTGTTAAAATATATTTGTGACTGAGATTGTACCTCACCTCAACAAATTTTGTCAATGATGTGTGTGTGTTTCAGAGAAGTCAGGAGCCCAAAACCTGGCACAACATCTTGTCCTTTCTTGCTGTCACCAGCCTGTCCTCAGCCCTGTTGTCAGGTCCCCATTTTGCCATTTTGTCAGGTCCCATTTTGTCCCCATTATCCAGCTGTGATAATCTGTTTCAGTTCTATACCCAAGAGAGTTTTATTTTTTTCAGTTTCAACATCTCCAGGTGAGCATATCTCTGTTTCCTTTGCTACACATCTGTTGTCTGTCCATAGCAGTTTCCACCCAGGGATTGGAAGCATTTCTCTCAGCATACAGGTCTCCTCAGTGCTGTGAAGGTGTGACTGTGAGAGCCTCTCACCTCCCACTGGCCTTTTCTCCCAAATGCTGATAACACTTATCTGTTGTCCCAGAGCAATGTACATATTTTGTGGGATGGTTTGAGGGTGAGGAAACTACTGAAGTAAATCCTCTCTCATCAGTCCCTGCTCTGCATTGCTGGCATAATCAGCTGGTCACAGTGACAAGTTCACTGTCTCCCTCCCTATAACACACTTAGACCCAGTATTCCTAAGTTTTCAGGAGGAAAGGTTTAGTAAACAGGGCGTCTGGTCCCCCTCAGTCAAACCCATAGAATCAATCTTAGGAGATGGGAGGGAGGGTGGCAAGATCATTGGACTTGATGCACTGTTCCCAGGGAAGTCCATCTGGGAACCCTGATTCTGTGAACACAGACACACTGATGTAATCAGTGACTAATGAAGGGTGGTAATAACAATTATAATTGCATTCAGTACTGTTTTGCTCAGGTATAGCTGTTTTTTATCTTCCCAAAACAATTACAAATTACTCTATTTAATTAAGTGATTAAAAAAAAGACCATGAAGCTGCGTGCAGCATGTGCTGTGTTCAAAAGGCTGCCTGAACTCACAGAAAGTTCAGTTCAAGACAAATCATACTGAAAAATAGTTCTGACAGCATCAGATACTCCTTAAAGTGTTTGAAGAAATATAAATTACTTTGGACATTAAACTAAACAATGTTTTTTCTCTCTTTGCAACATAATTTGTTACTCTGAGCACATAATCAATCTGAAGGCTTGTTTGAATTCATGGAGATGTGCCTTTGCTCTGCATCAGAAAAGATTTCTCATTCCAAAACCTTCCCCATTGCTCCTCTCTGCTGGGAGGAAAAAGTGGTCAGAATACCCTTCTTACTGCCTTCTTTCCCTTTCTCTAGCCAATTATTTCACATAAACCTGAAGGCAAATGATCTATGTCTGTCTCCTCTCCTTTCCTCCATTTGCTTTCACTCTGGGCTGTATTTGGTACCTGAATGACAAAAAGCCTTAGGATGGTAAAGGAAACACACAGGCCTGTGGGGCTGCCTCAGACAAAATCCTGAGTCTGCTCTAATCCTTGGTGCAGAGTCCTTTGCACCATATGTGCTCCAAAATGAAGTTAACTTTGGGAGTGGAAATGCCACAGTTGTGTCAAAATGGTGCAGCAGTGGGGTGAGGAGGCCGTGATCACTGGGACAGGGATTTTTATCTCGTGGTTGTGCTCCTCCTCTGACACCAACCACTGCCTCTGCTTGAGTTCCAAAAAGGCTGCCCCTGCAGGGAATTCTCAGTGTAATCTTTGTTGGCATGCAAGTGTCCTAAGTGGTCACAATCCTGATTACTGCAAATATATATATATATATATATATACACACATATATACATATACATATACATATACATATACATATACATATACATATACATATACATATACATATAAATTTACACACATATGTGCATACGCATGTATTTGCTCACACATTCACACGTGTGTATCCCCATGAGTCCTCACATCCCTCCTGTCAGTTGTGGTGGTACAAGTAAACCAATTTTATGACCAGTGAGGCAATTTGACCATAGATAACATAAACAGAGGCCTAACCTGATGCAGTGGAACAAGGGAAAAAGGTCAATTTGCCAATTTGAGAACATCTCATTGCACTTAGGCATTTTGTTCCACCATCTCTTCCATAATGCAACTGAGTCTCCCATCGTTTTGTACTTGGAAATGTCAGAGTTCATTTAAATAATGATATGGAAGGGAGAAAAAACTTTACAGGGATGAGATTTAAAAGCATTTACAGATGAAATGAAGGAGAGGATGTCAGTCAACAGGATCTTCTACAGGGAACTGTAATTCCTGTTCAAATAACACCTCCCAAAACTGTGAAGGAGACCTTACAGAGGGAAAGCACCTCTACTGCACAGAAAATCAGTTTTTAAAATTGAATCCAAGAAGTTAAATGTCTTGGTCTGGAAAAGTTCTTTGGTAATGTTTGAGGTTTTCCTGACCTTTACTTGCCTAAGGGAAACTTTAACTGGAATAAGAGCCAACTGTGTATATGTGCATCATCATATATTATGAAATAAAAACTTCTTTTTATCCTTTCAGTTGTGCTTGTGGATTAAACATTTATGAAAATTATACTACTTGATCTGAGGTGTGATTTGTGTCTTGCTTCATGAAAGAGACTGCAGCTCAATTCATGCTCCATAAAGCTGCCAGATTTGTTAATAGAATCTGCAAATATAAGACCCTGGTATGTGCCAGCAAACATTTTTTAGTGGCACAGGAATTTGAATGATAAATCCAAAAGAAATCCTCCTGTCCTGTAGTTTCAGTAGACTTTACAAACAAGCTCATTAAGTGTGAAGGCCTTTACTTCCAGGAGGATTTGTGGAACCCCCTGGGCTTTTCCCATGCCAATTGTTATCAGCAAAATACTGGAAAAGGTTGTGGGATAGGGAACACGTCTGCATAGGACAGGAATAGACTGGCAAACCGAATAATCTTTGATAGCTCTGATGAGATACTGTCAAAAATCTGCTGAAGATGACAGATTTAGAACAAAAATACAATTAAAAAAGTAGTGCAGTAAAATTTTACAATAGATTCCTTTAGTATTGTCTAATATTTTTTGGTCTACGGATGACAATTCATGTAAGAAATGAAAGTGTTCTGTTGGACAAGAAATATCATTGTGAAGGATGTCAAGTAGAAAAGAAAAAAGAATGTCAGATTTTATCTTTGGTTTGAGGAATGTACCTTTGTTGCATCTAATGACTATTGAAATCTAGAGGAAGACTTTTATCCCATAATTTTTATTCATTCTGAAGACTGTGTTAAAGTTTTAATATTTTGTACTTATGTTTGCATATCATATCATTTAATTTTGTATGAATTCAGAATAAGACGCTTAATGAAAGGCAGAGAAATAGAAAGCTTTCTTGAGGATGAAGGAAAGGTGAGAAAATATTCCTAGAGAAGAATAATAAGAATTAATTCAACATTTTGAAGATGAATGTAGTCTAAACATCGAGAAATTATTGGGAATTGTAAAACTCCAGATATTGGAAAACAGAATTTAACAATTTTTACAATTTACACTTGGTTTGTGTTTTTGTTATAGAAAAAGGTCTCTGTAGAAGTCTCTGTAGAAGTTCTGAAATCAAAGAATCACAGCTTAGAGTTCTGCCTCTTGTAAAAGTTTGGCCTTTTGTCTCTTCTTTCCTCCCTCACTCCCAAGAAAATGAACCTCAAATGGGTCTCACTGTATGGAATTCCCCTGGCACCTTGATCAACATGATATGTGACATTTTCATGCTTCTAAAATGTGCTCAGAGGGCACAGGAGAAATGTTTGCCTCTCTACTTCTCTGTACCAGATCTGGCAAAAAGATCAGTCCCTGACATGCCTGTGGGGCTGAAAATCCTCTAATGATGAGTCTGCTATAGAGCAGTGTGGCAGGAAAGAGGCTGAAGGAAAGGCATTTTCCTCCTGTCAGGAGCCTGTGCCATTGTGTGGGTGCTCCAGGTCTCAGGAGTCCAAACTGAACATTCAAAATGCACCCCAGCATGAGCCTCCCACCTGTGGATGTATTTGTGTATGTGGATTCATTTATGTATTTTATATTTTTATATAGGTGTATGCTCTTATATGTGTATCAAACTCCTCTCTTCCTCTTCCAATTGACTTCTTGCCCCACTGAACTCTGTTCCTGCTTCCAACCTATCTCCTGCTCCTGCCTCCTAAACCCTTAAGCCTTTCCAAAGCCCTCCAGACCAGCACTGGTCCCCACCAGAAGCTGCCTGAATGGCCTGAGCTTGTTCCTACCATAACAGTGCCAGATCACCCCTCACACCCACCCTGCCCCCTCCCCAAATCCCTTGCACATTCTGTGACAGTGTCACTGGGGGCCCGATTTTCTGAAACATGAGAATTGCTGGCTTACCCAAGAGAAAGTTTTCAGCAGTTTCTCCTTTCTCAGGCAGCTTTGTGTAAATAACTTTTCTTCCCATAACATTTCTGGGTAAACAATATTCCTTTTCCACAACAACCCCTCTCCCAGGTGTTGTTTGTGTTACTTAACCAATGGAGAGAGGTGTCCATCCCGTGGACCAATACTGTTTCTTTTAGCACATCATGTTATAAAAAGGCTGAAAGGAGTTGTAATAAAGCCTTCTGGTGTATTTCTGCCTTCTGGAGTCAAGCATCTTTATTTCATGTCTAATTGTGCCATGTCACTACCTGGGGAGCCCCCTCTGTGCCCGCTGGCCTGCATCAGACCCCTGTGCTGCAGATAACGTGGTGGATGGGTGCTGTGGGGTGTTTTATAACAACACACACACACACACGGACACACAGACAGACACACAGACAGTCTGGGGAATGCAGGATGTGTGCTCTGCTCTCACTGGTACTGAGAGGCTGCAGATATAGCTATTTTAGTCTGCTCAGTGTCCCGACCTTAAATATTCCGTTACGCTTTTGAAAACTTTCAATCATGAAGGATATTAGTCTACATTTTCAGACTTTGCTCCCAGTGTCCAACGAAACAAGATGGAGAGAAGGACAGGAGGGAGAGGAGGGGCAGTCTGAAGCATTAGCCACAGTCTCAATCCCTGTGCAATGTGTGACAGTCTCCTGGGGAGGGGACAAAAAGTTACAGCTCTGTGAGCACCTCCCAGCCTTGCAGTGAGTGTGTGCCTGATTCCTGATGAACTGGCACAGCTGCTTTGTACAAAGCTAAAAAACTCATGTGAGCCACGCACAGGACTTTTTTTTTTTTTTTTTAATATAAAAGAATTATGATAATTTTAATATAAAAGAATTAATTCTACTGTAAGGATACAGCTTGTATCCTCACACAACAAGATCCTTTAACTTGGAAATTCACCTGAATCACTGAAGGTGTGTTAAATATTTTCTAGTAATAGTTTTCAAAATAAAAGTAAAAATGTCTTAAAAGAATACTTCGGACTCTTAGGCACATGAGGAGATAATTGGCATGTCCTGTGCAGGGCCAGGAACTGGACCTGATGGTCCTGCTGGCTCCCTTCCCACTCGTCGTGTTTTATGATTTTATGATCCTTTCAAACTTACATGGTGACATATTTTGTATCAAAACACTTAGCCAAAAATATCTACCTTTTCCTCTGTTATAACTCTTTGTACTCCAGTCCTTTCAATTCTTCAACTTTTGAAATGAAAGGAAAATAAATGAAATAAAGTGATGGGGAAATAAATAAGAAAATAAAAATCAGATAATAATGAGTTGGAAAAGTTTGAAATAAAGAGTGTGGAAGCATTATTTTTAGTTTGCTTAACTTCTCTAAGAAATGACATAAAAACTTCCTACTTTACAGGGAAAATGACTACATATAGTAAAATTTTTGTTACATTTGAAGTGTTGTTTTTCAGCAAAGTGATCATTGATGGAAAAACTATAAACAGTTTTTATTCTACTGAAGTCTATACTGCTCAGTTTGAACCACCACATGAATTTTACTGATTAGCTGTAAGTTGTCTAAAATAAACATTTCCTTTCATCAGTTTATAATCTGACACTTTGTATTTGTGTGACAACAGAGAAAAGTTTTTAAATTATTTGCTTTATTAACCAACTACATAAGTTTTTTATCTTCTTCAGTACATTTACACTAAAAAACTGCAGTACTAATCTTTGTAATTAATCTCTTTACAATGTTTTATTACTTGCCACTGAACAGTTGCAATTTACATAATATTATATTTACTTTGGATAACCAGAATACTGCTACAAGTCTGTGATCACACCCTACCATTACCCTTTTTTGCTGCTGAATACTGACTTTTTTCCCCCTACTCCATTTTCTGTCTTTAGCTTTTCTTACTCCCCAACAGCCCTTTATTTTTCATATCGTGACAACTTATGTTCTTTACTGGCTTCTTATAATGTAATTTTTCAGAAGTTTATGAAAATCTGATGAGTCACAGATTCAAACTGCTCTCTGAACGTGCAAGGTCCAGGAAACAAAAAGGGAATTAGTAGATAAAAGTAACTTTGAGTTACTCCAGTGAATTATAAACTGACTAGACTGCTTACTTAAAGAAATACTTTGCCTTCTGCGGGAAAGACATGGACTCTGAAACATCATATGGAGTTTGAGGATTTTATTTTATTTTGAAGTTGACATTAATGCACCAAATTGCTTATCTCTTAAAAAAAGAAAAAGAAAAAGAAAAATATCCCACCTAAATGTCTAAGTTGGTTCTCTGTTTTTAAGGTTACAGACCTAGGTCTGTGTGCCTGATGAATGGGAAGGGGATGAAAACAGGAAACTAAAGAATGGAGATGAAGCACAGTTCTCATACTGTCAGAGGCTTATGTCCACAGATACTCATGACTGAAAGGCTTTGGCAGATCTGTAGGAACAGAATGGGAAATATGATTACTGCCATGGGCAGCCTGTACCTGGCTGCCACCTGATATTTGAATTGTGGTAGTGCTTGGGGGGTCCAGTTAGAAGACAAGTTGTATTTCATTGTGTGCCTGCATACGGAAAAGGAATGAGGAATGTTTCAGACACCTTAGATTTGGAACCAAACCCATCATTGCCTTCTTCCCTGGCACAGAGGTGGGAGCTATTTTCTTTGCTGGGTTCAGGTGGAAGCTGAGTGTCACCAGAAACCTGGGTGACAAATTGAGCTGATTAGGAAACAGATACCTTCTTTCTTCATCCCCTTCCTTCACATGTCAGAAAAACTGTGACTAAAATCCCAAGCATTTAACAAATCCAGGAGGAATTAACATGTGTTTAACATGACGTGATAGCACCACAGCATCTGACAGCTGCAGTTCATGGATCTGAAAGTCTAGGTGACCCTACAGGAAGCAAATATTAAGGCATCTTTCCCAATTCTACTGTAGTTTCCTTACTGTGATGGCGTCGGAGACACTGTTGCCCCCAAAGTCCTACAACCAGAGTGTGTGAAGGAGAGGGAAACCCAGCACAGAACAACTTGTTCTGGGAATACACTTGTCTTTCTTCTATTTATCCTTCAGGGCAATTTAAAATTTCTTTTAAGTCTTGAAAATTATATTCAATTCCCTTCCACTGTTTCTTTTCTTTTGAATGTTAATTCTGTAATGAGATCTTTTAACACTCCAATTCTCCTCCTAGATTTTTTCCCCTGACTTCCCTAGTATTTATCAATGCAAACTACTAAATGAGGAACATACAAAGCTGGTTCCTAAAGTAACATCTGCAGTGGAGAACCTGTAGTAGCTGTAGATTACATAGGCATAACCAAAGGAGCTCTAAAATTTGCACGTTTGGATGCACCTAAGACTTATGGAGCAGGACTTCTAACATGCCCAGTGCTAGAATTGCAGTGAGTATTCAATTGGACTCTGTGACTGCATTTCCAGGAGGTGCAATGGTACCTTTGGCTATGGTGGAGGCAGAACCGACAGAGATGATAAATCACTGCAAATGGCAAAATTGTCTGTAAGTTAAGAATACAGAATGAAGCTGTTCTCACCTGCACATTTCCATTACAAGGATGAGAGCTTTTCTAAAACATAATATTCTTGAAGGATAAAAAAGACAGTGGTTCCCATGGTGATGAGAAAAAGGATATTGGAATGGAAATGTGGAGGTCTCTTGAAGTAACTAGCAAACAAATCTGTAAAGTTGATGATATGGTGAGTAAACACAGAACTATGGTAATCAAAAGAAAACTACTGACTCAAAAGAAAGGCACAAGATATGGGCTGTTCTGGGGGTCAGGAAACACTGTTTTGTGGTGGTTAGATATATATGACTCTGGTTTGTGGGAAAGCGATATTAAATTTTCAATAAAAACTATAAACTTATTTTCTGTTGCTAGAGATGATTGCATATTTACTCCAAATTATTTTGGATTTAAAGAAAAAAAAAGCCTGTGTTTTCCATGAAAGTGGCTTACATTATCTTATTAAAGGCCTCTTTTAACTTTTCAGAAATTGTCAAAATTATATTGCTTTTTTGTGGGTTGTCAAATATATTGAATCTGAAATTATATATCCAGGTTTTCAAGAAATCATAGAGATGGTATAAAGTTTGAGATCAATCTTTTATTCTTGAATGTACTAATGTTTTCAATATAGCACATCCAGACTAAATAGCATTAAGCAGATATGCTATTAAAAGAGTATTTCTATATTTTCCCCTTTCTCCCAAGGAGTTAGTGCATGTTAGAGAATTTATGTACATGGACTTTTAAAATAATGCTGCAGCATGGCAAATCCCCAGCTAATTTTCAAATTATCAGATATATTCAATCATCAGATTTGATGTCCAATCACCAGATTTTATGATCAAATGCCAAATTTGAGGCATAATGAAAGAATGAAAAATCAGTCCGTGATTTTGCCAAAGAAATAAGACAAATTAAATATAAGTACAAAACTATTTGGCAGAAGAAAGATATGTCCTATAAGGGAAATGTAAAAATGCTTCCAGTGTGGGTGAGAATGTGACCTGAGAAAGAAAACTGCAAGGAGAATGAAGAGAGGAGCAGCCTGAGATCATGTATCTGTATCCCTGAATGATCAAAAACATCATGGATTTTTCTGGCCTGTGACAACATAAGACAGGTTTGGTAGAAACACAGATCCCTTCTTTTAGTCTCCAATAACCTGGGGAGAGAACTGCAGGGGGCTGGGTTACCATGGGTGCTGTATTATGCTTTTTAACTGAAGCTGGATCAAAGTTTAAAAATATTAGCTACTTCCTTACTTGCCTTAATATTCCACTTTGAAAAATCCATTCAACTTTGCCAGCTGCTGATGGATTTAACCAGGCAGCCTCATTCACATCTTCCTGCTTGTGTGTTCTCCAGCTTTCAGGATCTCATGCAATTCCAGAGAGAGAGAATTTAGAACTAAATCTATCAAACGACCTCACACAGGAAATAATCCATTTTATTCAATTTCCTTTGCCATGGATTTAGCTTGCAGACCTGATATACAGAATCCTCATTGTGGTGTACTAAACAAGATCAAAGATGACTCTGACTATTCCAAATTGCTTTGAAAAGCTAATCTGAATCATTACAATTTAGACAACTTCTCTCCTAGGAGACTCTTCTTTAATGAACCATTATTCACCATAGCACAGGATCTGCTCAACTAAAATAAGCTCAAGTATCTTAGAATTTTACAGCTGCTGTAATTAAGCAAACATTGTCAGATCAAACTTTCCTAAACCATGGAACTTTTTTTTTTTTGTTATATATATAATGTACCAAATTTAGTGCATCTGTCAAGAAAATTTTCAGAAACATATTGAGCTATAATTATGTGTTGCCAATATGCAAAAATTGAAAATAGGGAACCTAACCTAATTCAGTGTTCATTATGATTAAAACCACTTTTGAATTCATTGCTTTGTTTAAGCAGAAAGAAAGAAATGGTTTTATGAAATGATAGGGCTTGATCCAGGGGAACAGAGTTAAATAGAATTGAAAATGAAAGTGAATTGAAATATTTAAGCTCCTTGTCTTTCAGCAGGCAATGCTGCAGTTAGAGGTAGCATTAAGGGCACTGGATTTCTTCTGAAAATATCTCTAGGTTGAAGAATTTCTCTTCAGTACTCCAAACATGGTAGCTGTAGGTAGTGAAACATTCAAAGTATTGTCATGAAAATATTCATAAGATTACTGCTTGAAAAGACAAGAATCTGTCTTCCATAAGAGAGTCTGATTCCATTATCTGATTTCCTTTAAGAAAACATGTGGGTAAGTTTTCATGTTTATTTATAGCTGCTGCTTTCCTTACATCTTGCTTTCTTATGTGCCATTTCATGCATTATGCAGGAGCAAAAATGAAACAAGACCCAGTGAAAATGAGGCTACAGAACATGCCTGAATTTCACCAGCCGAAATCCCCTGAAATCTTTGAAAAAGCGTGTATTTCGTGCTGCTGGTGCGAGAGGCACGGGCTGAGCTGGGGGTGCCCAGGAGCAAGGGTTGCTTCCCGAGGAGGAGGAGGAGGAGCCCTTCCTCCGGGGAGGGCACTGAGGAGGCAGCATCCAGGGGATTCACTCACAGCCAGCACCTCTGTGCAATAAACGGGAGAGCCATGCCTGGAATAGAATCATTTTTACATCCACCAGGGAACAAAACTCTGTGGCTTTCGCTCTCGTTATCCAGACAGCCTTAAAATGTTACTGCATCTATCTGGACAGAATTTCCAGTTGCAGGTAGCTGGTGTCTCCTCTGGTGTGCCACTGATAAGGTGCAACTGATAGGATGCCTTTGTTGATTAATAATGCTGGATACAGCTGACCAATTCTTACAATTCCTTTTAGAAGTCTCAGGACATTCTTTGATTTTAACATTACTATAAAATATACATTTTTTTTTCTCTTTTAATTGCCTAACTTCTACAATTAAAATCATCCTCCTGAATTCATATAACTCTATTTGTCCTTTTTAATCCATCCAGACTTCAAGATAATTTTATTCTTTTGACATTTGGTTTCACCACTCTTCTTTTCTGTACATTTTCTGTAGGCTGAGAAGGCTCCATAAGGCATTTTACTGCAGGTATTAATATGACATCTGATTAATGCAGCCACCATTATAATTAAGAAACCCTTGTTCCAAGAAGATAATTGCATTTCCTTTTCTTTTGATTCAATTATATTAGTATATTATCCTCACATTTCAAATTTCCATTTTTAAGGTATTACATTCTTCTAGCAAGGTTTGATTTCTTCGCAATTTTGAATGTTTTAAAAGATTATTATTGGTCCCAAAAATTAAACAATCAAGAGAAAACACACATCTCTATATAGAAAAAGCTGCTGTTACTGATACTACTATCAATTTTTTCTGTAATTCTGGACTTCAGCCAAAATCCACAAGTGGAAATGAAGTGCTGAATAGACTTTAAAAATGAATCACTTTCTGCTACATGGCAACTGATACTCAGCTTGCTGAGAGAACCTGTCTGAGGATATGGCAACCTTCACAGTAGCTTCTGTGAACAGATCAGATGTAAATAATCATTTGGGTCAATTTCTGTTAAATATAAGGAGATAACCATTAGCATTTCAATGTAAGAAAAGTGAAAAAATTACTGAGAATGATGTCTCATCTTCAGCTGATGTCTTCTAACCATGGCTACCAGTCTCAGCCAAGAATTGTTCTTCAAAAGGTACATGCACACACATTTTGGGAAAATCCTAAACATAAATATCTTCTCATGCAATCACAGAATAATTTAGGCTGGAAAATCATTGAATGCTAAGATCATTGGATGCAACCCCAGCACTGCTAAGTCTACCATAAAACATGTTCCCAAGTGCCACAACTAAAAGTATTTTACATCCCTCCGGGGATGGTGGTTCAACTAGTTCCCTGGGCAGTCTGTTCCAATGCCATACAACTCTTTCCCTGAAGAAAATTTTCCTGACATTCTCAATCTAAGCCTCCTCTGGTGCAACTGGAGTCCATTTCCTCTGCTCTTGTCACTTGTTACCTGGAAAGTCACTGACCCCACTTTGTTGCAACCTCCTTTCAGGCAGCTGGAGAGAGCAGTGAGATCCCCACAGTGTCATTTTCTTCAGGCTAATCCCTTGCAGCTTCTCCTCATCAGACTTGTGCTCCAGACCTTTCCCCAGCTCTGTTATCCTTCTCTGGGGATGCTCCAGCTTCTCAAAGTCCTCTATGTAGTGAGAGGCTCAGAACTGGACACAGGATTTGAGGTGTGGCCTCACCAGTGCCCAGCACAGGGGGACAATCCCTGCCCTGCTCCTGCTGCCACACCATTGCTGATCCAGGCCAGGAGCCATTGGCCTTCCTGGCCCCTGGGCACACCTGGCTCATGTTCAGCTGCTGCTGACCAGCATCCCCAGATCCAAGCACATCCCCTTCCCCAAGCCTGGAATGTTGCCTGGGGTTGTTTGTAATCCAAGGGCACAAACCTGGCTCTTTGCCTTCTTGAACCTCATACAATTGGCTTTGGACCATCCACACAGCCTGTTCAGATCCCTCTGTAGAGCCTTCTACCCTCCAGCACATCAACATTCTAATCACCTTGGTTTTATCTGCAAAGATTCTCAGGGTCCTTTCACTCCCCTCTTCCAGATTATCAGTGGATGTAAAACAGGACTGGGGCCATTACTGCGCCCTGGGGAACACCACTGGAGACTGGCCTCAGCTGGATGTAACTCCATTCCCCACCACTCTCTGGGCCTGGCCCCACAGCCTGTTTTTACCCAGGAAACAGAGAACCCATCCAATCCAACAGCCATTTTCCTCCAGGAGAATGCTGTGGGAATAGTGTCAAAGCCTTCACTGAAGTCCAGGCAGACAATATTCATGACCTTTCCCTCCTCCAGTGAACAGGCAGCCTTGTCCTAGAAGGTGATCATGTTGGTCAGGCAGGACCTGCCCTCCATAAACTCATACTGGCTTGGCCTGATCCCCAGATTTTCCTACCCATGATGGCACTCAGGGTAGGATTTTCCTTGGCACAGAGGTCAGACTGGCAGGCATCTGCCTTCTAGACCTTCTTGTGGATTGGCATCGCATTTGCAGAGCTCTAAATGCCTAATTGCCCCAAATCCTGTGTGATCTGTCTCAGACACTTACACAATTCCTAACGCATCAATAACACTTGTGTCTACTGTTTCATAAATCTCCAGCCCCTCTGCCACAGCAGACCAAAAGACCTCACCAGTAACCATCCCTCAAATACTGGTGTGGTGTCCCCAGGCTTATCTTGAGTGAGTTTGGTTTTAACCCTTTCCCCTTCAAATCCATTTAAAGTTCTTTCACTGACCCCTGATAACTCCTGTAAAAACATCCTTTTCTCTCTTTGATACAGGTATAACCTGTCAAGCATGCAACCTGCACTTAAATCTCACTCACTTGTGAGAAACTTCTGACTGTGGCAAAGCTTTGAAAGCCAAAGACCTCATGAGAGTTAGTCTGGGCAGAATCAATGATGTTGAGATTTACTTAAATTAGCACAATAGCTAGATGATTGATGAAATTGAGGTTGTAAGCATCACGTGCAGGTTAGACTTTTTTTTCCTTTTACAACTTGAAGGTTTTTCTTTTTCCTTCCTGCCCACACAATCATTTTTGTTAAAATTCTTCCACAGGGCTTTCTGGAAAAACACAAACCTGACATTTTAGAGCCATTGCCTTCCCTGCATGTGCACAGAACAAGGATCAGCACACAAACAAAAATACAAGTATCAATGTACTGTCCCAGAAATGAAGCGTCAGTCTGACTCTGCACATTTATAAATCAAAGAAGTATGAGATTATTATCCACTTGGCTCCTTCTCCTTCAGGGTACCCAGAAGCATGCCAATTAGTGCCAGCTGTGCTGACAGCTATTCATTAAGTCTATCAGGAAACTGCTCTGAGATTTAGGGGTTTCATTAATTCCTCTAAAAACATCAGGGCAGGTGCGTTACTCGTAGTGGGAAACCGAAATGCTTCCTTTCAAGGCGGATCATCTATGTTTCAGTGTGGTCAATAATAATGTTTTTGAGGGTTATAAATGGCAGAATGCATTGCTTTCTTTGCTCTTAATGAAGTAAAGAGCAGGCACTTACTGGCAGCCATGGCCCTGATGGTGAGTCCTCTCTGAATCTCACAGGGCACATCTTGGACCTGAGCATGTGCTGCAGTCTGGTCAGGCATAAGCTCAGAACAACCAAGCAAGGAAAACGACAGCAAAAACAAATTCCACTCTCAAGGATTTTCCTATACTTCAGGAAAAAGCAGATGGGATTCTGCCCCTTTCCTGCTCCTCAGATGGTGCCCTCAGCACCAGGCTGACCCTATAGATCTCTATAGGGCTGACCCTACAGAGCCTCCTCTCACGAGGCAGTATTTCTCAATGCAAAACCTCAGCTATTTTCTGTTCTGGGACCCACTTGGATACATTCTCCCTTAGTAATGGAAATTACTATGGATTATTTTCCTCTTTAGTTTAAGACATTAAGGATGGGCATTTAATGCTCGATCCTCTTTCCTGACTGACACAGTAGTGATGTTATTATTATCCACATAAAGATAAAATGCATGCCTTGGATCCCAGTGATTGCATTTTCCTCCAAAAAGAAAGAAACTCTTCACATTGTATCCAATTTTTACTTAATGTCTCTCCACTTATTTTGTTTTATGAAACATGAATATTTGTAATGGCATCTGTTATTTCATATATCCATTTCAATATATATGCTTTGTCTGTATTTCTATCATGTAGCCTTTGTTTGTAAACACATTAAAAAGGCTTGTCCATTAAAGTCCATTACAAATAATTAAGTTTTAATTTTTTTAAATTTCTTTTTTCTTAATTACTTCCTTCAGACAGATTGGCAGAACTGAAAATACTACTGGTGCTAAAAAATAAACAATAACTGATATAATCTAAACATCTCCATCCTGAGACACAGAAAATAGAGTTTGCCTCTGCAAATAATATATGCATGGGTGATATTTTTCTTCTTTCTTTTTTCCTTTTCTCTTTATTGAAGGCATTTCAATTTGCTTTTATTCATTCAAATACCTAGAAGTGTGCATTGAACAAAGTGGTTCCCATATTGGGATTTTGAATTATCTTTTTTTTTTCAAATCTTTCCAAATGGGACTGGCATATTCAGTATTAATAACTCTAATTTCACAGTCTCCCCACTTGAACATTGCCATGATCTTACATAGCTTTAACTGAAATTTGTATATGCACATGTGTTCATATGCATTACATGAAATCAAGAACTGCCTCATAGTGGTGGTGCATTTTTTCCCCTGAAATTTTTAAATGTACATATCTACCATGATATCATAGTTTCAAAAGTAACTGTGTAGCTTTTCAGGATTCACTGTAAAATTCCCACTGACATTTACAAGAGCAGAGTCAGTTTTGTGAGACCAACACTTCAAAAGCTTTGTGAAGACTCCATGCTGTACAAATGTTTGCAGGAACTCTAGGAGGAACCCAGGGCTTTTATTTTCCCAATCTGTAATTTGTGAATGTGTTAGACAGCGTTAGCTCTGATTTTTTTTTCTCTTGTTTTGATGTTTATGACAGATTTTTTCTGTCACTTTTCCTCAGCACTGGAAAAATAACTTCAGAAAATATTTTACTATTCAGGCAAGTGCAATTGGTAACTCTTTTTGTCTAGAAGTTACTAAAGCTTTGAGTTTGCCACATGGCAAATGCTTGTAAGGGTTTGGAATGGGACTGTGTCTGTCTTTATCCAACTAAGGGTAATTCTCTCCATTTCTTGACAGCATTTCTTCAACTGTATCCATGTACTCCAGTGACATCGCGTATCCACAAAAGAATTTGTAATTACTGGATGAAAAGCGTGTTCCTACTGAGAAATGTAATAACTGGAACTAGCTCTGACTGGCAATGTTTTGCTATAACCCTGAACTTTTCCACTCTAGAACAGTGAATTTCAGCTGATCAATTTTTTCAGTTTCAGCTGTCTGTGAAATACTTCCTTATGCCATAAAGAACTATAGGAGAGGACAGACACTTTTTAAGCAACACATGGGCACTGCTGCCAAAATGTCTTTTACTTAAATAGGATTGGATTCCACACTTAATGATGGAAATGCTTAGATGTGATGAAAAGGCTTCTATAGTTGCACTGCTTTTCTGATTAACACTTCCAACAAAATGAACCAAAAGTAATGAATTTTATTTAACAGCTCCAAAATTATGACAGAAAAAAAAGATTTACAGTGCTTTAAATCTTTATTTTTCTCCTGAAAGAATTAAATGCTTTGCCCAAAATACTAAAAAAGTAATTTCTTAAATTCAGTTGATAAGGGGCATGAGGAATGAGGTTTCCAATCTTTTAGGAGCTAAAGCCATGGATAGAGTGTCTCAGCCTGAGGGTCCCTTGCCAGAAAGGGCAAAGAGCTGAGAAAAGCTGTCCAAGGCAGTTAAAAAGAGAAAAGTAGGTACCTCATTCTGGCTGTGTTTTTTTTTCTCTTGAGCCTGATTTGAGATTATGAGCTCATGTTGATCCTCTCTTACACAAAGACACATGTAGCTTTTTGAGGAGACAGATAAGTGGGGATGGGCAGAGGAATGAGGGTTTTAGAAACCCACCCCACCACGGTCCACTAAACTCAAGCAGGGACCCTCTGCCTGTGTGCCTGTGCCTGACCTGGTATAAAAACACATCAGAATAACTGAATTCTGGGGCCCCTCATAACCTATAAGAGCTTAGCGCTGATTTTAATGGAAATGGGTTTTCAGTCAGAAGTAGGGAACTTTTTTCACAAATATATTTATTAGATTGGAATGTGGTTTGCCATAGGAAGTGTCAAATGCAATAATAGAAATTCACTTCAAAAGCTTTTTTCCATTCATCTTCTATCATCCTATGAATATTTTGGTTTCCATTTCAATCAGAGACTAAGAAATTACATGTGTTACGTGCCCTATTTGTACAAACTCTGTCTTATTAAATAGCACATATTTCACCACATTAAATGATGCAACATATTCTTTAACAACCATGAAAATAATGAGAAAATAGGCAGAGTATATATTTAAATATAAAGCCACTGCTGCGTGTAAGACCTAACTGATAGGAGAATATAGTAAAATGGCATTTATAGTCTCAATCTTATAAGGAATCAGTCACATTTCTAAATAAATGCAACTAAATGAGGCATTTCAATTTACATTTTAAAAAAAGCAAAATTTTCTGTAGAGGAAGTAATAAAAATTTTTTAACTAGCACTACTTCTGAAAACTTCATTTGTGAAGACCATTAGTCTGACCTCATTTACCAGCAGAGAATTCACTTCAAACTGATTATGGTAGCAACTTATCTGTCATGCTCTTTTGAAATAAAAAGAACAAGAAAAAGTGAATCAATGTCGTAATTATATTAAAATATCTACATTTTTCATAATTGGTTTTATATGTTAACAAGAGAGAACAATGTAACCATTGAAGTAATTACTTGCTTCTATCTGATCCCTATTTTTGTAAGAAACAGAGTTAAACCCTGAACTAATTATTTTTAAATTCTCCTTTTAGCTGGCCTTACTTTTTGTATTCTGGAGCCCCAGTTTGATGTCCTCAGTGGAATAATTAAGCTGAATGCTCCTCTTTTCTGCATGTATTCATGTAATGGGTGTTGAAGAGAGGAAAAAACAAACAAGTCAATGAACAGACTAGTGTAAAAATTGAAATCTTTCTACTCTTTCCTTCTTAGATGATCTATCCTAGGCTGAAAGACAAGACAATTTGATGCTTTTATTAACACAGCTTTAATGTGGTCTAAAGGCAACACTCTTGGTGCTCCCTTTAGCTGTGGCTAAAGGCAGTGCTGAATTTGATTGCCTTTACAGCTGCACATACATGTAAATATCAGAGCCAGGTGAGCCCTGTTTGACTTCTGAAGTGTATATAATCTGTTTGTGTCTCGGGCACATGGGAGGGCTTTCTGAATTCAGCAACAAGTCAGTGTTCTGGGAGGCCTGGTGGCTTGAATTCTATTTCCATGCTTAATAACATAGGCTGCCTCAAAGCGATTTCTTTGTTCAAGAATGTAAGGAATACAATAGTCAATTATTCAGGTCATTCAGTTCGGAACTGTTTCTGAAAACTAACTTAGATTCAGTCCTAAGTCAAAATTTAACTCTGTGAATACCTACTTACATGTATAGATACATATATTTTATACAAATATACTCTATACATATCTTTACATATACACATGTGGAATCATGCCCACTCATGCACCACAGAGACTGCTATTACCCTGGAATGACAACCAAGTATTCTACTTACTGTCAGTTGCCTTTGTCCAGCCAGGACCAGCAGTGAGTTCAAATCAATTGTTAGTGCCTGGTCCTCTAAAATGAATTCCTAACTCTGAATTAACTGGCATAACCTTGTGACTCCCATGTGTCTGCATTAAACATTCCTATTGTCACTTATGCTCATTTTAGTATTAGAATTAAGGATATTTCCTATGTAGGCACTTGTGACTGCAATCTGCACTGGATTGCAGTTATTACCACTACAGCAGAGTACCTCATCATCCCCTTAGCTGATGGCAACACACCATTACAAACCCTTACTTCTGTCCTGTGGTACTTGAGAAACAAACTTGGCATTTCAGGTTCTGCTGAGTTCTAACTCCAAATCTAACACCAACATCAATATGAAACTTCCAGAGGTGCAGTAAATCCTACTTGCTGACAGAACATTTTGCACTTTCAAACAGGCCTTGTGTGAGTCCTCCTTCCTTGCAATTCCCAGCAGGAGACTGAGGTCTCTTGCCTTTAACCTCAGCCAAACCCAAAATGCAACATCAAACATAATTACTCTACAAAACTCCACGGATTACTATCATATCCCTGAAAATCAGATTTTGAATTATTTGTTCCTGCTGATGCCTCTGATGCCAGTATGAACTGCTTGAGAGGATATAGAAGGTAATGTACCCGATCAGCTGCTGCTTTCAGCTCAAGAACTGGTCCATGCTACACCAAAATCATGGCCTAGTTACACCAATACAAGTTAGGACCATAAATCATAATCTCAATTCCTGCTGACACCCAGGATCTTAACTCTGTACGTTTGGAAGGCTACAGACACTAACTTAATTCCAAAATTGTAATTTACTTCTGAACACAAGTATCTCTCTACTTTTCTGAACTCTAGCAGCCCTTCTTTTCTTGTTCAGGACTACCTCTCAAATTAAAACTACATCATTGCAGCTCAGCCCAACCCTACAAGGCTTGCATCTTGCTTCCCTCAGAAAACAAAACCTCTGCCCTTAGACCAGAGATGAGCATATTTCTTGTTACTAAATGTAAAACTCTGACCATAACAATAATCTTAGCTATTCAGTCTTTCCTGCCCTGACCCCTGAATTGAATCCGAGCCACATCTTCTTCATCCAGAATTTATTAAAAAGATTAAGATTTTCTATAAATTTTCATCATCTTAGCCACAAGGATATAAGATGATTTAAGCAGGAAAACTATTTACTTAGACATTACAGATTCAAACTTTAATATATTTTGCTGACAACTGAACCCATCCTGATGCAGACTAAAGTATGATACTTATTTCTTTCCACCAGAGCATTCTCACCAGCCTTGCGTCACTCAGTTTATTTATTATTCTTCTTTTGTCTGGATTGTATCCAAGACACAAACTTTACTGCAATATTTAAAGCAGTCCTGTGACCTAAACCCTCATAAAATATAACCTAGACTAGTTCTCACTCTGAAACAATTGCACATCTTAGACAAGTAATTGTCTTTCTCATCTATGAACACTTTTCCCTCCTGCTTTGGCAAGCAGATGAGCACAAGATAAAAATAAACAAGGGGTTGTAGTTGGGACTGGCAAGATTTGAGTTAGAACTCGATTTTCCTTTACTGTTTAAGACAGCAGGGGTTGGGGGGGAATGAACTTTAATATATGAAGGCCCTAACCTTCAAGTTAAGCAGCATTAGAGGCTATCTTAACTGGTGATGGCTCAGAAGACGAACAGGTGTAAACATATAATTGTGTGTAAACTGGAAAATTGTGTAGGTACTTGGTCTTGATTATGTGTCAAAAAGAAAAATCAGAGGTTTAGGCTTTTTATTATTATTTTGGTTTTGGGAGAGGTATTATGGTTAAATTGCTGTTCTTATAGCTATTTATATCAATTTGCAGACAAAGCTATAGAAGTGGAAAACCGATGGTGAAGTTTATCTAACTAGAAATACCTGTGGCTTGCTAAAGAATAATAATCATTCTTTTATATGTAAAATGACAGAGTCCAATATTTCTTTGACTTCTGCAGGAACCAAGGAGGAGTTAGGTGTTTGATGGAAGGAATGGTTCATTGTTTGTGAGACTGTAATTTGACAATCCAAACATAACTGTTGATCATTAAATAAAGCTGGCTACTATTTCTGTTAAATATGCTTGTTTCCTGCCTTTATGAATGCTACCTGGGTCTCTTCTGAAACTGAAAATCTGAAAGCACAAGTTTCTGATCCATGACCTCCTTGATTCCATAATTTCAGACTGCCTCCAGGCCATCTGTGGCCTGTGACCAACATGAAGTCTGAGGACTGATAGAGAACTGGAGATATTGATGATAACACTAGCATTTTATCCAGCACAATTTGTATTAGAATTTATGGTTACGACTGGCGCTCATGACCGCTGCCCCTATGCGGGTGGAAGCTGGTTTTCCCCTGGAGCCTGTCAGAGCAAGGGGAAAAGACTGATGCTATAAGCACATAAAAGTTACATCTTGACTCTGTGGATCTGTCATGATATAGATACATTTTGTTCTTTAAATCCTGTTACTTCCAGTCTTAACCCTAATGAAATTACAGTGCCAACACTCATCAATTCCTAAAAGTGTCTTAAAACGTTCACTTGTGAAAAACTCCTGCCCCAGCCTCATAGGAGAGAGCAATAAATATCCCAGTACCTTCTTGCTCTCCAGTCCTCTAACTCTAGTCTTAATCTCTCCTTGACAGTATACAGCAGAATGTGTCACTGGCTCAAGAATTAACATTAAGCTGCACGTTAGTACTGTGACTGACTTCTGTGAAAACACCCAGCCGGGACACTTTGTCAGAGCAGGAGCTGTCAGGAGATCCCTGCTGCCACTGCCAGAGCAGCAGTAAAATTTAGAACAGTGGAGACAGCTGTAAATCTTGGTACTGCTAAGATCAATAAAGGTTGTTGCTGACATGGGCAAATATCTTACACAGAAATCAGGAGGAGAATGAAATAGAAGGGTTTTCATTATGGCTGTGGTTAGGTGTGGAACAACCTAACCATGCTTCTGCCTGAAAATGCTGCATGTCTAAAGGTGATGAGCAATCCTGGAACAGGGAAGGTGAATCATGGAGTGTCTAAGGACTTCCAGATCATCCCTGGGAGACAAAGAAAGGCTGGTCTGATCCTGCAGGATGAAGGGGAGGAATTACTTTAGCCCAGAGTTAGATCTCAGGGTAGCAGAGGTTGGAGGACTAGCTCCTGGATTAATCCTGCCAGATTCAGCATATGATTTATTCTGAGAGCCTGGGGGGTGAGTGCTTTGTTTTGTTAAGGTTGTGTTTAGGCTTGTAGTGGGGTTTGGGACAGCTGAATTATGAGAGTTAATGTCAAGTATGAATTCTGCTTGGCAGACAGAGCTTGGCTTTTAGGTACATTTTGTTCTGGTCCTGGTTAAATGCAGCTAATAAACGACTATGTTAAATATAGGCTTGGCATTAGGCTTTAGGAAGAATAATTTTTTTATTTTATTGTACTAAGTAGAAGTGAATGCCAGCAGAGGTTGCTGATGGACCTTGTTAAAGGTAGTGCTACATTTGAGCCAGACTTAGCATCAGTCTTTGGGAAAACTGGCTGAATTTATCTAGGGTTAGCTTAATTGCTTGACTGTATCAGAATAAACTAGCAGGAGGTAAACCCCATGTTTTTTCTTTAGATCCAGATACTGCCACTGGAAGGAAGGAATGACTGGAAAACAACAGATCAAATGAACTATATATTTGTGATTATTGCTTGTGTTAATCAAGGTCATTGCAGTATCTTGTTTTTATACCAATGGCAGAATCTGGCTTAGAATTAGAATCAAGTCTGACCTCCATGTTTCACTGAGAGCTCTGACAAAGGCTGCAGAGATAAGATGAAGGTCAATGCTAGCAGTGGCATTTGGCATTTGATTGATATCAGGACTGGGGAAGGTCAGTGCTCTTGCATTTAATGGTTGTGTTAGGGCAGGCGCCTGGAAGAGCAGAGCCAGGTTTATCGATTGAATTTCCAAGACTAGCAGGGCTAGGATGATATCTTAAATAGGTCATACTAAGTGCAGGGACTAACAAGAATTGCTGCTCTTCTGAGTTAAGTTTGTGATTAGAATTTGCTGTGTCAAGAACTAAAGAGCTGAGGCCAGCAGGCTGGAGAGGAGTCAAACTGAGAGGGTAGGCTTGTTGTTTGTTTTGGATGTAATTATCTCTGGGCTGTGAGGTACCTGATAAGATAACTATGTAGATGAGTCTCCATTAAAAGAAAAAAACAAGGGGGGGATGGGATGGTTCAGGTGATGAAAAATTCTCATAATACCCATGCCTTGAAACTCATTGCATAACCTTACTTTTATTACAATTTATAAAGCTCAGGCTACCATGAATCCCTTTCACTTTGAAGCTGTAAATGTTGCATAGTTCAAATGAATGCACCAAGAGCAGATTTATCCTGCTCAGGTACAGCAGTGGATTCTAGCTAATAGGCATTCTGAAATTTAGAGCACTGGACAGCTCTGGCTGGGCACAGACTCATTCTGCACCTGAGGCACATCAGGACTTATTATTTCAGATATAACTGAGATTACCCTGAAACACTTCACTGTTTTAAAGCAGATCTCAGGGAAAAACAAAACAACACAAATCAAACACCCCCTCAAAAAATTAAAGAAGTCCAACCAAAACACACAAATCTGATGATAAAAAAGTTGATAACATAATTGCAAGAAAATTTGGAGTTGATGGAACCTTGTGTTTCCCTCCAGCTTAGAATATTCTGTGATCTGGAAATAAAGTTAAGAATATGCTCCTTTGCAACCACAGTGTAACTATTGCAAATGAAATATATGGTATTCAGTGCTTTCTATATATATGGATTTTTCTTTCCTATTTTTTGTTGAAAGTAAACAACAACTAGAAGAAATTATACTCATAATTCCACTACTGGAAATACTAATAAAATATAATTATCTGCCTTTGCTTCAAAGGGAACTTTCAGTTTAAGAGAATAAAATGAGTTTTTCCAAAATCCCAGAAATTTTATTTTTTTATTATGATACAAATATTCAATATGTAGCTATATAGCAGTTGAAAGGATCTGAATTAATGTGTGAACTGAGATAAAATCTATGCAAAATTTTTTGAATACATGCTTTAAAGAGGGACAGACTGAATTAAAATGAACTTCTTACTAATTTTCTCCATGAAAAAAAAGGAATTACCGGATATTCAGAAATACCATGATGTAATGTTGGGAAGGATGCCTCTTACATGCACTGACTAGGTGAAGCCCTGTTTCAAAACTAGGAAAATTCAGCTGGCTGACCGTGAGGATTTCTTTGCCTTTGGTTCTGTGATGAGTGAGAATGTACACTTGTACTAAAGCAGCACAGAAACCTTCATTCCTACCCATGGAAACACGGGGTAATCACAGGTTTAACATTCCAGGTGGGGCAGTAGGATTTAATACAGGGCCCCAGGCAGCAGCAGCTACACTGATTTTACCTTTTCACTTTCTCACTGGCACCCACGGTGTTGCAAAGAGGTTGGTAGAGCAATGAGGGTCAGGAAATGCCCTGAGGTTACAATATTGTATAAGGCACTGCTACCCAGTGGCCCACAAAACCCTGTTTCTTCATTGACTCTGGTCCCATCTGAGCATCTGAGAGCAGCTGATCTGAGCATTTCTAAGCAGCTAGATTATGAAACAGCACTGACAATGATGTATAATTAATGAAGTGTGGGTTCATTCTAGACAAGCACAACGTTGGGAAGGAAGAAAAGCTGGTGAAGAGCATTGATCTAAACTCAGAAATCTGCTCAAACACCCATTTGTGTCAATGGAATGACATCATACATGCAATACTAATAAGTTAAAAAGAGGAAAGAATTAGGGCTTGAGAACAGAAGCTGTCTCTGATAGAAAGATTTTTAAGGAAATTTTCTCATGTGCCACAAAAATTTTAAATGCACACTGAGAATGCGAATTCTCATACTGAACTGTGTTTATCTAAATAATCACCATATACTACACGTTATGCTCTGGTTCCAGAGAGATAGGCATCCTCAGAATGGGAGAAATTCCTTCTGTTTTAGCTCTTGGATAATCTTTGGATGGATTACTCTCTGGAGACACTCTAACCTCCCAAGTTTCTTAAAGTAATAACAGAGCAGGGAAGAAAGTGTGTGTGTTTTATCTGAAATTACCTGTTTGTTGAAATTGAACCATAACATTTCAGTTGCAAGCACTCCAATATTAGAATGGTATCAAGTTCAAAGAGGTCATAGTCCTGTCTCTGACATTTGGACAGTTTTAAAATTAAAAAAATCTGAGCAAGAGGACATATTCTTTTGAACTTTATTCTTAGAGACCCTTAGGTAGGTCTTCTGCAGCCTATTTTCTCTCTCACATTATTATTGCATTCATCATCTCACCAGTGCATGCAAGTACTTTTGAAAATATCATATGAGGGTTCATGGGGTCTCCTGTCCATAAAATCATTCTGTTTGACATTTTCATAAAACCTTCATCAAAAGTGCTCCCATGAGCCTGTACCCATTTAGATGAGGTCAGTATATTCCTGTTCCTGTCGGGTAAACCTACTCATCTTTCTGAATATGAAATGATTATCTAAAAAATGCCAACTGTAAACCAATCTTAGCTGCAGTAATGCAGCCTGTGGTAAGGATGGCTGTTCTCCAACCAACTTTGTGTAATCTTGGGCACTTAAGTGAAAAGTAACATCAATATATATATATATCTGCTTTAATCTTGATCTTTGAAAAATATCAGGTCAACAGACATTCAGCAATTCCTTGTGAAGCTAATTTTATAAACAGACATTTGTGTTTCATTACATGTATATTGGCATAGAGTGATTGACACTGCATTTTTCCAGGGTTCATGTTCTCAGGCATTTACATTTCATAACAACTTTATTTTGTAAGCACAAAGAAGGAAAAGGAGGGATTATGTTTCTGTTCCCCAGTCAGATTTGGCAAGGTGAGCAGCCCTGGGGAGCAAACAGACAGTGCTGAGCACGATGTGTCTGTGGTACACACATTTTGAGTGTGGGGAGGGAAAGGAGGTGTCAGGCCAAGTCTTGTCTGGTTCCATGGCCTGAGCTCCCACTCACTGAATACCTGAAGATTTCTCTCAAGTTCAGGGAATTCAGATCAAGCAGGCTGAGTCAAATCCGCAGTGTGCATGAAAGCATCATAAGAAGGGGGCATTGGAGAAACATTTTGAAAGAGTATTCCTGATCCAAGTGAAGCAGTAATGCAATGCTCAATGAGAACAGACCTCAGGAACGTATTAACAAAAATAAAACAAATGTTGTTTTCAGCTGCTTCGAGTTTTGAAGACACAAGAGTCAATTTACCTCTCACCATCACCAGCTGGCAACTGAGATGAAGTAAAGACATTCCTTTCCTGTTTGCTTATAGAAATTTAATTATCTTCAATTCTGCTTGCTGGGGCTATAACAGGAAATTTTGAGACTTATACTAACATTGCTAATTGCAGACATGATACCAAAACATATCCAGGTGTTGAAATAAAGTCCTTATTAAGTAAACAGCTGTGAAAATAATCTTCTTCTTATTAAACAAATTGCTGATTCAGAGAGTCAGGTTATCCTCTTCTTTCATTAGCAGCAGAAGTGTTAAGGACAGCAAGGCACTCTGGGACAAAATTACCAGGCACCCAAGCAAATGTTTTTCCTTTGTGAACTGTTGAAAAGCTAATGCTACCTGTTCTATCTGTTCTCACAAATCTTTGTTGGGATCATCAAAGTGGTAGCAGCTGAAGAAATGTGTGATATAAGAAGCAGATTGTCCTTTGAGTTTGATATATAATATATTGCCTGAAAAAATATTAAAATATGAGAAAATGAATTAAAAATTACTTGAACAGAATAAATACAGACCATGGAAAATGTCAATGTGAAAAGGCCTTTTACTGATTTAAAATTTAATTGAATTCCAAAATGTTCCACTTCAGTCAAATGCTGAGGAAGCTCTGTTGCGCATTCACAATTTCCTGGATGTCCTGGAATGGATTGATGACAAACGTTATCATTTTGTCACAAGAGACAGTTATATATGAAAAGAAAAAAGAAATATTTTCTGAGCATGAAAACTGCAAGTGTATTTAGCAAGAGACTTGTTTTTAATATAGTGTCGTTGCACTTTCTTAATAGGTAAGACATCTGTGATCTATCACTTGGGCCTTAACCCTCAAATAGATTTTGAAATGCTGGTATTCAGCAGTTTAGCCCAAAATTACACTGGGGATATGAGTTTAAATGCTCTCATTTAGGTCATAGTAACATATTATGGTTTAATCTATACACAGAAGCAATTGTTTACTGTTTGTGATAGTTAACGTTGTTTAATTCTGAGAATTAATGACTTAGATAAAATGAAGAGTAAAAGCCATATTCTAATTTGTAAGTCAGGCAAGATTCAGTTTCATAGAATTGCAAACTGTTAAAAGAGTTTTAACCACTGCAATCACTACAAGTACATAATTTCAGCTTGGAGGGCATTTTTTAAGTACTGCAACAGGGGAAAAAAGAAAAAGATGGAAAGAAAATTTGTGTTAGTCAAAGCACAAGCTAGATTTTTAATGAGGTATAGAAAAGTCTCATAAAAACCACTGGAAGGTTGTTTAATATGCCCAGTTTTGGTTCATAAAATTTACAGCTCTCAAGGGCATTAACTTTAAAGGATTTCACATGACTTACAAGTCATGTAGCCAGACATAGTCCATCATGAAATGTGAAGTATTAGCATATTTACCAGGTAATACTGGAGACAGAATCATGGTGTTTATCATGAACACACAGGGTTTTGTGTTTGTTTTTTTTTCTCCCCCTCTGTGGTAAGACATGCTAAACAGACCATTACCTCAAATAAAATAGCAAATAGTATTACTGTTTTTCAACTACTGAACCATACTTGCTGCTTCTTCCATTTAAACTTCCATTTTCTCTTCCACAACCTACTGCATTCACTTGTGATTTGCTATGAACTTGGTTAGCTATCAAAATAAATCAAATGTGATAGTGTACTGGTACTGGATTGCCAGTGCAAATATAAGTTAGAAGTGCTGGTTTTAGTTTTAAAAATGTAAGTCAATAAAATCAAACTTTATATGTTACAGAGTGTCTGGAAAAACAGGTTTTTGTCTCTAATGCAGAAGAAAAATGTAAGGTGCCACTGTGTTTAGGGAATAGAACTAGACCTGTGCTTTTCAAAAATTAATAGATGTGAACTTTTGTGTTATTTTAGATTTAAACTTTAGAACAATAAAATCTGAGGGAAATTAATCAAACACTGAAATTAAGAGGATCCCGATTTACTTTGTCCTCAACAGAGACATTAATCTTTCTTCACAAGTGCTCCATTGGAATGTTTCAGGTCAGGTTCCTGCTAAGAAAAATCTGATCAGTGCCATGGCACCAGAGTCTGTTCTTAGTGTCAGGTGTTTCATGTGGAAGCTGTGGGTGTCCTTTGAAATATGCATGGTCAGAAATAACAAATTCCACTGGAAGTTGCCTCTCAGGTGGGACAGACTTTTGAGCAGGACAGGTGGAACAGCCCAGGCCATGACTGCCAGTCTTACTGAGATGCACATAAGGCTTTCTTCAGGGTCCTCAGCTTTTACACAATACCCAAGGGCTAGGAAAAAAGGGCCTCTGAAATTCAGTGTGCTCCTAGAAACTAAAGCAGATAGCTTTCCAACTTCCCACATATGCCCCAAAGAACTAGGTATGCAAAATATTTAATTTTTTCAAAACGCTATATGTAAACTTGATGTGCTTATATGCAAAAGCTGTACAATTATTCCCATCAGTTTTATCTTCAGGAGGAAGAATAAAGTTGTGAAAATGAGTAAGTAACCACATGATTGCACATTTTCATGATGACCAGGTTATTCATGTTTTTAGAAATTATCTGCACCTACAGTGAATGCAAATCTAAGTTGAAGAGGACTGCGGAAAGGAGGAGAGGAGGGGAAAACTTCACTGTTGCTGCCACATTTCCCAGCATCTGCCCACATCCGGGAGGGGCAGAAACAGGTCTGTGCCTCTCCAAAACCCTGAGGCAGATGTGCACTGCTTCCTCAAGGGCCACAAGGCAACCTGTGCAGGCTTCTGAGCTTTCACACCTGGATGCTTTCACACTAATTCGTACGGATGAAGGCAATGGGTTAAACTCAACCTTACTGTAAGTTCTCTAAAGTGAAAACAAATCTTCACCCAAGGACTTGAAATGAAAAATATTTCTCCTTTATTTGTGTCCAAATTGCTCCAAAAATTTGGATTTTTTTTTCCTGTATATTAACAAGAAGATAGTCCTGGAGACAAAAATCCAGAGAAGGCAAACTGAAGGGGAAAAAAAAAAGATTGGTGTGAAGCTGGGTTTTCCATTCTTTGCAGTATGCATTTGTGGCTCAGCTTATTTTTAGCCACTTTTTCTGTTGCTAATGTAAATGTTCTTGTTATTCTCAGTAAACCCAGAAATTTTACCTTTGTCTCAGCTTCATCATTATCATTAGGTGTTCTTGAGGGATAATTCTCTCTCTGATGTCCCCATACCATATAAATGGAAGGCTACTTTCATAGAAGCTGAATTATGTTTTATTAAAAAGTTATTTATATTCAATCTAATTATATCAGTGCTATAATGTATACCATGTCTATTAACCAGCTGTATATACAGCCTGATATGCAAAGATATTAAAGAAAGGACTGATGTGTGCCCAGTGCTGGGTGTGCTTCCTAAAAGCCCTGCCACTTTTGATCATTTGTTCATGGCACACAGCCCGAGCTCAGTGCAGCTCCAGCTGCTGACAGGGCCCAGGTTGCAGCAGCCAATATCAGGGGGTGTCTAGGAAAGGATATGACAGTCCTCTGTGTCAGGTGTCATCTCTGCAAGGGCATCTGGAATTTTCACAGAGTGCCAGGAAAATCCATCTGAAAAGCATGTGCTGGAAAATATCTCAAGTGACAGGATATGCTGGCAGTTTTCTTAAGGAGCCACTGGTATGGATTACTCCAGAATGTGGCCCAAAGCATATTTGAAGAATAGAGAAATACTGTAAACCTGGTAGGTATCCTGTCTGCAAGAAAATTCACAGCTTTTCCAAAACATAACCATGAAAGCAATAATAGCAATCAACTCCCCTCTAAACACACTGGAGAGTGCTGTGTTTTAGAGACCATGGTACTCCATTTTAACTAATCCAGTAGCAATGCCTCCTGAAGAACATTAGCAGACAAAATAAAAATTCAGTCCATGATATTATGTGCACATTTCACCTGAACCACATTTGCTGTTACCTGCTTGTTGTGCTGGACCCTGAATGGCTCTATAAGCAGTAATATGGTCAAGAATGAGACCCACTGTGTTTTACACTTAGCATAATTTTTATTGTTGGAACAACAGGTGCATCTGATTCTTGACAGAGAAAGAGCTACTCTGTTAAAACAGTCAGCAGTTTCTGAACAGCTCTTTTAAAGATTGCGAGCAATCAAACAAATAAAAAGCAGAATTTTCCAAAACTGGGTGGTGGATACAGCTTCATCCTGAAGATGACTTTCCATTCCAGATCCTTTGAGGGCTTCTGTCGTGGCCCATAGCAAGGCTGCTCACAGCCCTCATTCTGTGTCTCCCAATCTATGACCCTAGTGTTTTAATGTAAATGGTGACATGGTTTGTGGTAACAGACTGCCAGGCTACTCACTGCTTTCCTGAATTTAGGCTCTCATCAAAGTTGAGCCCCATTCTGTTTTGGTGAATGTGTGTCACCTTCCTGGTAAGGATAATTTCTAGAGCATTACAGTGACCAAAAGGAATGTGAATGCTAACTTTTTTGGCTCTCTCTGGATGCAGACCTAAATGACAACTGCAAAGGGGAGGGTTAGTTTGTTACTGCTTTTTAAAGGAATCAGTATCTAGTACCTCATGTCATTTAGGGTAATAATTTTGAGAGATATGCTGTGTTAGTAATATTTAAAGTCATTCTGGTTTTAGTTTCACTTTTCTACATTGCTTAACTGAAGTTTGTATTCCTTAGTGTTAATGAAAACAGATATAAACAGTGATAGAAAATGATTAAGCTACTTGTCTAGGGTAACTTCATGTTTTGGGATTTTAGAAGGTTCAGGTTTTAAGTAACCATAACAATTTCTTAAAATTGTATAATTATACATTTAAAACTCTACTAATATAAAGTTTCAAATTCTAAAAGCAATTAACTTCTTTTAATTTGATAAAAGTAATTAAAGTATCTTCTAAAATTAATCTTCTAAACTCTAAGAACCTGAAGTTTGCTGTTGAAACAAGTTGAGGCTATTGAAAATCCTAGGTCACATATGTGTTATAATTTGGTAATTGCTGGAAAATTAGTTTGAGATACTCTATTAAAGATGCTGCAGAAACACCATGTACTGCTCATTCATGTGATCACAAAAATGAACACAGAAGGAACTTATGGCTTTGTTTTTATTGCTTATGAAGGTGATGATTTAGGCTATGCTTAAGGTAGATGCAGAATCACTGTCCCTCTGTTAGCAAAATGGATTTTTTCTTGCCAGCAAGAAGATGATATTGGATGATACAGAATATGGAGAGGGAAACACGGGACAGATCAGCACTGTATGAAAAATCATCCATCTGAAAAATGAACAAACACAATTCTCAGCAATAGTCTCCCATGAATTACCTTCAAAGTACTTTGTCTGTTGTGAAATTTCTCTCTGTCTGCCCTCAGAAGGTGCATCATTGTTCCTTATTGCTGGAGCAAGAACCGTCAGACAGAAGAGGAAATCTGGATTCTGAGTCTGAATGTGCACTATGAAGATTAGAAAAAAAATACGTATATATGTATGCATAGATTTTTTGATTTAGTTTTGCTGATGACTTAACCTAACAAATTATGTACCCATATGTAATGTTACTTAGAACTGCTTTAGAGATCTTTATAACATTCAGACTGTTACAAAATTACGATTTCATGCCTAAAATGTTTTAGGTTAGTGCTGCATTGGCTCAAATCAGGTTTTATTCTGTTATTCCCTTGGGGGTTATTTTTTGTGAACTTTTCATATGTTTATGTTGTCTTTGGCTTGGGTAGAGATAATTTTGGCTTTGGTAGAGCTACTTTTCTCCATGGTAGCTGGTATGGGACTGTGTTTTGGTTTTATGCTGGAAACAATGCTGATTACACAGGGATGTTCTGGTCATTGCTGAGAAGTGTTTGCAGTGTCAGGGCCTCCTCTGTTTCTTACCCATCCCACCTGTGAGGAGGCTGGGGGTGCACAAGAGGTTGTGGGGTGATAGCAGGGACAGCTGACCCCAAATGACCACAGGGATGTCCCAGACCATCTGCTATATGTGGCTCACACAGAAGAGATGGTTGGTCTCTGCATGATGGAGCCCAGCTTTCCTGGGATGGCTGAACCATGGGAAGCACTGAATTAATTCCTTGCTTTTCTCAGCTTTTCTTGTGTGCATGGCTTTTGTTTACTCATTAAATTGTCTTTATCTCAACCCACGAATTTTTCTAACTTTTACTCTTTTGATTCTCCCCCTTTTGACCAGGGGCAAGTAAATGAGTGACTGCAGAAGGCTTAGTTGCCCTCTGGGGTGAACCATGACAGTGCTACAATAAACTGTGTTTGAGAGGTATGTGATGTATTCTGCACCCAACAGATGCCAGAGAGCTCCAGCTGAAAGATGCCATGCCTGGTGCAGAAAACTGCTGAAAACACTGTGCCTTTCTCAGGCTAGGGATCTGTCAGACCTGGGCTTGCTTGATAGCACAGAGCCTTGTCAGAGTGTGTTTACAAGATTGTGTACAAAAGATATGCAAAGCCCAACATGAGAAAGTTGAGCCTAAATACAGACTTTACTCAATTTTCAGTCTCTGTGGGACTAGTAGTGCAGTAGTTGCCATCAGCATCAGTACAGCACTACTAAGAAATCAAGAAGACAAGGATAATAAAAATAAAAGTTTTTCTGAATATATTAAGTCAGAAGCAAGAATTTTTGCCCTGTTTTCAAGTCTGCACCACTGTCTTCTTTGTTGGACCTGCCATCTGTATCATGGTAGACTTCAATAAATTTAAATTGTTGTGTTTTCTCCATCTACCTGAACCCAATAACAATGAAAGTCCATTTAAAATATATCTGACATTGAAAATTACTATGAATTTTTCTATTTTACTATGAACCCACTTTAATATATCAATTATTTTGTTTGTTTGCATAACTATTCCTGGCATATATTTATAAATTACTTGTTCCTCTTGGGCATATTTTTCTCCTTTAATCTTTCAGGAAATTCAGAAAGGGAAAAACCAACAACATTAAATTTAACCCATTTAATTCCATCCATAGGAAAAATTAGCAAGAAATTCTGAGGTATTAAAGACAGACAAGGAGTGAACAGGAAAAAGAATTTGTTAATAGATGTGAATCGTCCTTAAAGGTAGGTAGTCTCAATACGGTTTTCTTTTCATGCCTAAACAACTAAAGAATTTTTCTCAACTTTAGGGCCAATAAGTTAATGAATAAGTATGTTTGCCAGGTTTTGATTAAAGCCTTCAAACTTCACAACAACAAATGAATTAAATTGAAGAAAGCACAATAAAGTAGTATAAGAAAAAGAGAAGGACTCTAGGGACTTTCTAACCTTTAGGCTGTAAGAAGTCACTTCTGTTAGACATATGTTTTCAGACATGTTTCTTGATAGCCAAAAATACTACCCAAGGGATTTTCTGGATACTCACCTCTTACTGAAATCTTTGCATGGTTAAGCATCTCTTCTGAGGTACTGATCTCATATTCTGTCCCATCCAGGCATATGTTGTGTGGATTTACAATGACGTCATGAGGGACTTCTGAAAACTCAGCAATAATCTTAAAGAAATTGTGTCCAGGTTTTATTTTCAATCTCCAAGTAGAAACAAATTGTGGAAAAAGTCCCAGCAGTATTTGTATCTTGTCTTACAAAAATAAAATTTGATATTACTAATTTAATTAATTGCTTTGGAAAAGTGTATGAAGCAATATGTGATGGAAACAAAGAGGATTGCAAAAAATACATATCTAAAAAACAAAAGAAAGATTACATACCCTGAAAAAACCCAGTGCATTCTGAGACCCAACTCCTTTGGCTATCTTATGGTAGCTGGGAAAATCTAATAGTTAATTTGTTGGGGAGGCTGAAGCTGCAAACTTTAGGCAACATCTGAAAGGAATGAGAAGAGGAGGTATATGAATTTGGACATCTTCTTCATAAACAAGCTGCTTACCCACAGGCTACAAACTCATTTTTCCTATGCTTTCTTTAGACTACTGAATATTTAATTACTGTATATGAAGCAGAACGGCTTCAATGGAAGGAATCTATCCAGCCTCAAAAATCCTTACCTGATGATGCTTAAATCAGTCCCATTGCCCTTGGCAGGGACAGAGGAGGAGAAGAGCAAAGCCATCACACCCTTGCACCAGTCTGAGTTTGAGAAGGAGTTTTCACAGACACTGAGCTCAGGGGCTAAATTTCTGTTGGGGACAGACAATCTGTACTGACCCGAGGGAAGTGTCTAACTCTGAGAGAAAGGCACACTTTATTATATGTGTTTGTTCTCACAGTTTTGTATCCTCTGGCATAAATGCTCATTACTCTGTGTGCTATTTTCTGTGATTTGCCTTAAACATGAGGTTTTATTCCTGTACAGCACAAAGAACATAAACCCTTAGGAAGGGCTGTGAATGTTGCCAGGTAACTGTGCACTGGAAAGTTGGGCATTGCACTGTCAGTCTGCATTTTGAGATTAACTTCTCCTGAGCTGTCTCCAATTCCTCCACAAGGACACAGCATGCACCTGTGTTTTGACAGGTGGCAGTGATGCTGAAATATCCAGCCATGGGCAGAGCATGCCAAAAAAATGATACTTCTGTTTTTCCTTCTCCATCCAGCTTGAGGTACCAGGATCAGTCTTTTCCAACCTCCTCCTCCATTATTTTTCTCTGGGTCGTACCCTGTGTATATTTTTGGAACCCCACTTATTTCCCCATCCCTTGTTGACAGCTGTAGAGTCACATTACCTTTGTTTAGAGTCGGTTGTGGCACCTAGGCAACCCCAGGGCATCAGTAGATTGGATCATTGCCTCAGATTGCACTGGTGTTATTTTGTTTATTTCTGGGGAGAAACCTTCATTTGAACACAGCTGTATTTGCCTATAACAGCAAAAGAAATAAAATCTTACATTTTTAACCACACTTAACAGCTAATACTCTGAATAAGTAACAGAAATTATCCTGTTTCATAAGTAAAAATTAAAAATTTTTAATTTTGATACTTTTGCAGCCCTGTTCTCTGCCTCACCACCTTTCAAGAATCTGATTCAAGCTGACAGAAGACAAAAAGATATAAAATAATGCCTGACACGTCATCCATAATCCTTACTGTGGTGCCATCTTCTTGCCCTCCTTCAGTTTAGTTCAGTGCAGTGGTAGATGGCAAGGACACATCAGGCGCTTTCACCTTAGATTTCTGGATTCTCTTAGACCACTGGGGTAATTTGCATTTCACTGGTACATGCCATAACTAGAAAGGTACTTCCTCCTGTGTGGAAAGACAGTACACACAGGCACAAAGAACCAAAAAAGGGATTCTAAACAGTGGTATGGGTTTAAGCTATGTAGGAACTAAGATAAATGAAAGATGCTTCCCCTGGGTGAAGAAAATCAGAATAATGTTGAATCATCTGTGCACAGATTTTACAAGGGAAGTACTGTAGAGTCAAAATTCAGTCAAAAGTACCTTAATTGGTATTTCTTTGGCTGTGATTATTTGGTTGATATTAAACCTAGATAATCAGTGCTTTCTAGAGAACAGCAATCATTTTTCAGCATAATGCTGACTTATATAAGCACTGAACCTCTGTAAACTGGCACTATTTTTTTGGCAAAATACACACAATGACAACTTCGAAGAGAAGCAGGAAAGCTTTCCAGAAAACGATGAGATGAGCTCATTGCAGATCACAGTAATTGAGTGTGGTGGGTGTAGCTGGCAGGGTTCTGGTGGCAGGGAAGCTGTGACCCTGAGAGAGCCCACGCTGGAGCTGCTGGCAGGGGCAGTGCCCCACTGGGGACCCAGGCTGGAGCACTCAGGGAAATCTCCTGGAAATCATGCAGCCTGTGGGAAAGGTTCATGCTGGAGAGGTTTTTGGAGGGACTCCATCCTGGAGCAGAGGAAAAGTGTGAGGAGAAAGAGATGGCCCCCTGGGCTACTGAGAGAGAGGAGGTGGAGAAGTCGGGAATGATGCTGAGCCTGTGAGGAACAAAGATGTGTTTATAGATTTGTTGGTATTTCTCATTATTCTCCTGTAATTTGATAATTAATAAATTAAATTGATTTCCTCAACTTAAACCTCTTTTGTTCATGACAGTAACTGGGGAGTGATCTCTTCCTGTCTTTATCTCAACCCAGAAGCCTTCCATTAAATTTTGTCTCCTTCTTGTGTTCAGGAAGGGGAGAGAAAGATCAACTCGGGGGTACCAAGCAGTCAGCCAAGTTCAGTTCACCAAATGAAAATAGAGAGAAAATCCAAGATTCTACAGGAACAGTTTCACAATAAACAAACAAACAAACAAACAAAATTAAATCACCATAGCAGCATAGATTGAGATATGTGAAATAAGAGAATTATTCAGCAATCCAGAAAATTCAGTTAAAATCAAAGAAAATATGTTTAGTGATCTGTATTTAAAATTTGTCTTGAATTAATAATACTGCTGGTATTATTAATAGTTGCACAAGATAACATCTCAGTAGTTCCACTACAGAGAAGTGATTCATAGGAAAAGAAAAAAAAAATGATAGCTTAACTTTTATGTTTTTAATAAAACTTAGTTATTAGTGTGCTAACCCAGATCAGGAACTTAGGACACTCAAACTTCTTTTTAATGGATTCAAATAGAGTTACCAAAAAATTTGGTATTTTTGAAGCCTAAATTGTGTCTTGGAAAAGCTTGTTCAATAGAACAAAAAACCCCCAACAAAACAACACCCCCCTCCCCTCCCCAAAAAGTTATGACTGGCATTTCAAACTCAAAGTGAAAGGTTTACTAACATGTACCACCTTTTTCTTTCACTTTTTTTTTCTCATATTGCACTACTAATGGATTTTTGTTTCAACTTGTGAATTAGCTGAGTCTCATTTTCAAATGGCACACAACAAATCTCATGCTTTGCTTTCTAATTTTTTGGAATTTTTTGCTTTTAGTTGGTTCTCTCAAACACATGAAAGGCACATTTCTAATATTACTTGTGTTGTTATTTTGTGCTTTCGTTTGATCCATAACCTGTCACGGTTTGATTCTTCACATCAGAAGTTTCTGCAGCCTTTGAGAAGCATATGTGCTGATTCACATTCCAGCTCTGTTTTCTCCAGAAAAACACTCAAGATTACAGTTAAATTAGGTCAGTAGTTGGATTGAAAATGCAGAAGAAATTACTCAAAACACCTTTCTTATTTGTGGTATAGAAATGAGGAGAAAATAAAAATCAGGGTTCAGAATACCTTTTATTGAAAGTCTTGTGTTCCAGTAGTAAGTGATTTTTTTTTTCTTTCTCCACTGGTAAATTGAAACGAACAAACAAATGAACTAAAACAACAAAACAAAACCACCAAAACCAAACAAAATCCCAAACCAACCAACCAACAAATTGACTATATTTTCTTAGAATGGATAGTAAAACTATCCCAAAATATTTCTTTTAGAGTATTTATGCTTTAAGATATACTCCAAAATATGTGAAACTCATGATAAGATTGTGAGAATTAACAACTTTCTGTCCTCGTTTGCAGGGAATGTTCAGGAAGAGCTGGGGAGCACAGTGACTCATCTGCATGAGTTAATTAAACATTGCCTGTGGTGCTCTATTATCTCACTCTCATGCTGTTAAAAGGGTCTCTGGCATGATTTTACTCTGGGCCACCAAGGGCTCTCCTAGTCAGTGCCTAAGCAAGTCTGCATGATTGCTCCTAATAGTCAATTTGGATAAGGCACCTCTTTTGGATGCCAGAAGGGTTTTAATTGTATCGATGCACAAGTTGGCCCCAGGACCAAAGAATGGGCCTGTCACAGCTCCCTTTGCTACTTTCAAGGTGACCAAAGTGAGGAAGCCTTGTCAAAATACATTTGAAAAATGTGTAGGGAAAAGCACTAGAGTCACTGGGAGAATCCCCTCCTCATGAAAAATAAACGAAAATCTAACTAAGAAATACAAAAAATGAGATCCAGATTCATAAGGGAACTTAGAAGTCTATGGTCAGATAATATCAACAGCAGCAAAAGTCAAGCTGATTTAGAACTTGCAAATTAACTTATACCATAAAAACAGTCGTATAAATCACATAATCAAGAACAAAAAAGGTGTCCAATCTCTACCCCCACTCCTGCTATATAGTAAGGATAGAGCACATATTAAAGAGATTGCTGGCATGAACCCAAAGGTAAATTAAAACTTTGTCTTTTTTCTGGTCAGATTGCTGAAAGAAATTAGCCAACAATCCCTCAAAATAATAGGAAACACAGTAGGCAAGAAGAATTACTAAATCTAAGACTGAAGTAAAACTCAGTTTGGATATATCTCAATTTGGAGATACCCATTCCAAAGGTCTAAAAAACTTGTACATTAAGCCTAAGTCAAATACCAAGAGTTGTTAATGCATTTCTAAGGCTGACAACTGTACTTCTTCACTAAACAATTGGAATTGTAGCATCTATGTTTATTATGTGGAGAAAGAGCAACAGCTGAATACAATTCTTTATCTGACAAACAGTAGGCAGGGCTTTGGATTATTTAAAAACAAACAAACAAATAAATAAAATACTGAAAGCTATGGAAGCAAATAAAAATGGTGGTGAGTAGTGTGGGTCTATCATCTGTGCATTGTGCAATACCGTACAGGTAAAGCCTCTTAGAAAATGAAAATAAAATATAATATAATTGTAGAACTGGACCTCAGCATGTTTTTCTCAAATTCTTACTATTATGTCAGCAGAAAAGTTACTGGAGCAGAGGATGCTGTGGAGGTCAGGCTTTGTTGGTCTCAGCTGGCTTCCTGCTTCACCTTGAGTCTCATGCGCAGCTGCTGCCACCCCCAAATCACCTCCTGCAAAAGGGCTGGCTGGGAACACATGAACAAAATGTATGAAAAGGCTAATTTACATAAGGGGTGTGCACCTGGTGAACTAAATAAGGCAGTGGATTGGGCCCTCTCCTGCTCTTTTTCTCTCTTCTCTTTCTCCTCTCCTTTCCTCTCTTTCACTTTCTTTGTCTCTCAACTCCAGCTCCAGACCATCCACACGGCAGGACCAGTGTGGGATCTGAGGGCTGGTGATAGTCTTTGTCTTCTGAGGATCTGAGGGCTGGTGATAATCTTTGTCTTCTGAGGAAAACACGTCTATCTTATTCACCCCTTACTCTGTCCTGAAAGCTGTTGTGGGAGCTGGGGGATCATGGAAGTGTGTTGTGGCTTGTGAGCTAGAACAGGTGAATACTGAAGTGTACTGTACAAAATCAAGGGCTTGTTTGCCTCCACTCTTGGGGAAATCAATTGTACCAAGTTAAGGGCTTGTTAACCAGTGTCTTTCCAGTATAAACAGGGGGCTGGTTGCCAAAGTTATTGACTGTACAATAAAGCCTAAGAGTTCCCTGACAATGGAACTGGTGTCTTTCTTCAGCCTAATGAGAATTTATCAAACACCACCATTGGGTCATGACAATTACCAATCCAGATTTCAGTAAAACTTGCATGGGAAATTATTAAACAATACACATAAACTGATAAAATAATAGAAAAAGAGGATTATGTTGGACTATATTGAAAGCAAATATTTTAGTCAGGAGAGGCTGGTACTGAAGCTCTTAGGTGAGTATTAAGGACAATCTTTGTCCCTGCTTTAATTTGGAAAAATTCTGATTCACAGCTTTGGGATGCACTGTCAGTGAGTAAGTCTAAGAACACCACTCACAAACAACAGAAGATTTTAGGACTTAGCTAAAGCCTGGAAGCTGCTGAGGGATTATAACAATTGCATCTAAAAAACTGAAAATAATGACTTAGCCCAAAACCTTATGTATAGGCCATGTAGGTCATCAGTAGGCAATTCTGAGTCATTGTTCTAGACATCCATTAAAAAAAAATTAATCAGGAAAAATACATGTGAAATAGAGATAGACATATCAGTGAAATTTTACAAAGCCTTGGTGGAAGATTTCTTTTAGATCCTCAACGGCAAATCACACCAGAACCATCATGAAGAAACCTTACAGATGCTGAGGGGAAGATAATTATGGGACTATCTTGTCTTATCTTCATTTAAAAAAAGCCAAGATGCATGAATGATACATAGTACCTAATATTTTCTGAGGAAATACAAGGAATAAAAGAATTAATTGTGCATAGAAACAAAATTGGCACAGACACAGTACATTCAGGGTAAATATATAATGGTTTTTGAATGGTAGAAATTGGTGGCCTGGAACAATAAATATAAGACAGTAATAATAAAAAACTACTTGGATTTAAGTTTAAGAAATATACCACTCTGGATACTTGGAGTACTTACAGTTAGGACTGGACTTGACAGCCAGCAGCTTTTGTCCTAGTGCAATATTTGTAGGATTGTCCTTTATTTCTGCTCTGTGGCACCTTCAAGAGCTATCTGAAGTAGGTACCAGGACTTTTTTGGACTTGTTTTGTGTCATGTCTGTTTTATAACTAATAGAGAAGATTTACATTTCTACTTCACACCTTCACAATTTATTTTCCACAGTGGCTTCATCTTACAAAGTATTTTAAGCCAAAAAGATTCTCAAGGGAGAAAAATTTCCCTAGAAATAATTTCACAGTAAAGAATGGGTGTAGAAATTAATTCACAACCACTGTCCATTCATTATTCTGGAAAGAGGGTGAAAGTCTCTCCCTCATATGATTAAGTGACCTACAAGTAGTAGTCAGAAAGAAAATCAACTTCTTTCCTGTTGTTTCTGAGTGGATTTTTAAAAATCAAGACTAATATAGGGATAAGCAGTTACAAAAACTCCTGACCTGTGAGAGCAATCTCTTCAGGAACAAAGCTGTCTCTTTCCACACTGAAATAAAATCTTTGTAACTTCATCCCTTGTTCTCCAGATTCTGTTTATGTACAAAATATATTAGATGTCAAATCTTAAAAAATGTCTGCTTAAAGTTAAGCCAGCCTCATATTACAATAGTTTTTGTAAAGTGATCCATACAAGTTTGAAGACCAGACTTCATTTCTCAGTCCCACGTTACAAGCTCTGAAGAGACCTGTCAGCAACTGGCATTTTATTTTATTGAAGAAACAGAAATCAAGGATAGAATATTCTTCTGTTTTTTTACATCTAATGTCTTTTATCACTTTTGAATCAAGTCCTTGATGGTATTTTGTATTTTTGGTTTAAAATGATCTCACTTCTCCCACTTTTAATTAAAAGTTATAAAATCTGTTATTTACCCAGGAGATTAGATCAGAGCCATTTCATCCTATTTACAACAAAGACAGTCTGTAATAAGTCCTTGAAACCCCTTCTAATCTCTAATATAAATATTTATTTTATCAGTTTAAAGATGATAATTATTTACCAGAGAGACTGAGGCAACTTATACAAAGTTATTATGGATGAAAACATAGTTTTTGAGGCTTTTGTTAAACTTAATAGCTTGAAACAGTCCCTTTAGAAGATGCCTAAATCTTTTTGGCAAATGATTGTTTAGGTTGCTATCTTTTTTGTATGTCACCTATAACCTAAGGAGATTTTTTTTCCTCAGGCATCTATTGATTGCATTAATTGCTAATTGGCCATTTGCTTGGAAGAGTGTGTTATGTTATTTCAATCACTGGAATAAATGCTGCTCTTCTGTCCTGGTTTCAGCCTTAAAACCACGACATCTTACATCACTACAGTTTCAAACTCACACCACTGGTGCTGGGTTTGCATGGCAAGGTTTTGGTAGCAGGGGAACCACAGGGGTATCTGCAGGGCTAACTTCCCTGAGGAGCTGCCAGGAGCTTCTCCCATGTCTGAGGGAGCCAAAGCCAGCTGCCTGCAAGTGACACCTGCCCCTGGCCAAGGCTGAGCCCACCAGGGATGGTGGCAGTGCCACCGGGACAGCAAAGCACAGAAGGAAAAGATCCAAAACGTGCAACAAGCAAGAGCAGCCAGGGAAGAGAGGACTGAGAATATTTGAGCAAAAGACCTGCAGGCACCCAGGGTCAGTGAAGCAGAAGTGGAAAGAGGTGCTCCAGGTGTTGGGGCAGAGATTCCCCTGCAGCCCATGATGAAGACCATGGTGTGGCAGCTGTGTCCTTGCTGCCCATGGAGATCCACAATGGAGCAGGTGTCCACCTGAAGCCCATGGAGAACCCTGTTTCAGAGCAGGTGGATGTTCAAAAGAGGCTGCAACACCACAGGAATCCTGTGCTAGAGCAAGTTCCTGGCAGGATCTGTGGACCCATGGGAGACCCACGCTGGAGCAGTCTGCTCCTGAGGGCCTGCACCCCGAAGAAGGGATCTGTGCTGAAGCTGGTAAAGAGCTGTGTCCTGTGGGAAGGACTCATGTGGAAGAAATTCATGGAAGAGACCACCCACGGTGGAACGGGATGAATGTGAAAAGTCCTCCCCTTGAGAAGGAGGGAGCAGAAGAGACAATGATAGTGAAATTACTACAACTCCTACTCCCTTTCCTCCTGCATGGGAGGAGGAGGAATGCTGAGTGATCTCTCCCTGTCCTTTCATCAACCCATGAGCCTTTTTAATATTTTCCCTCTCCTATCCAGATGAGGAGTGCAGTGCCAGAATGGCTGGGGTGGGCACCTGTTGTCCAGTCAAGGCCAAACCACCACATAACAAGATCCTCTTTTTTACATTCAAACAAATTTATACTTTTTAGCTTTACAACCAAATATTCATGACAAAAAAGTCCTCTTAGATGTATCAAAAAAGCAGAATTTCAAAATCAAATGCAGTGTATGACAGCATACTAAATTCTGTGGCCAAGCAGAACATAAAATAATTAGTTACAGTTAGGGGAGTTTTGGAAGTTAACTTGGAGGAAGTCACCTCTTGCAGTGGGGAGTGTTGAGGTGGCTGAGCTGGTGCTGCCTGGAGGTGTTCAAACCTTGTGGCTCAGCATTGCCTGTGGATCTCATTTGTCTGGGGCCAGAAACCAGGACTGAGCAAGACCTGGAGGAGGCAACAAGGAATTTATCTATCGTGTGAGATGAGAAGTCAGCCAGCATAGGAGCAATAGTTCTTTTTCTTGCATTCTCTTTCACAGTATATTCTCCCTTTAATGCTTTTGTATCCTTTCCATTCTGTGAAGTAGATGTGGTGCCACTATCGGGTGCAGGATGATGCTCACTGGAGAACAAAAATCTTGTGCTTGCTGTTGGCAGGGTATCCAGTGCTGCTGACAGAAAAGCCACAGTATATTCCCACATCAAATATTTGGGCTGTGTTGCTTCTGACAGCTGTCTCCACCACAGCCAATACGAAATCTGAAGACAGTCAGCACCTAATTCCTCAAGACAGAAATGAGAGTGCTATATAAAGTAATCATAAGGGGCCTGGGCTTTGTCCTAGCTTTACCTTGCTCTGTGCTTATTTCCCTGCAGTACAAGTAGGGAGAACATACTGACCTGGGTAAGGCTCATCAACGTTCAGAGAGGAGTAGCTATTTGATTTTGTGGCTTGCATATTGATTTAAAAGAATGAATCCATTCTGCATGTAACTGGAAAGTAAAACATTTTAAAGATCTTTGACTAATTTTCTGGAGCCTATTTTGCAACCTCTAGACAATTTGGACATCACTTCTACGTTACTGTTTTATCTCCTCTGTTCACATTATTCTCAGTATTGCAGTTCTTATTCTGCAGAAAAATATGTTTACTGTTCATTTCACTTTTGGCATTTGTTTTCAACGAGCTTTGAAACTAACTTGTGTACAATCCATGAGTCCATTTGAGGTGAGGGTATATTTCCCAGACCTTTTGGAGCAATTTTGAAAACTTACAATTATATATAGATCTATCTTGCATCGTAACGTCTCTTTTTCTCAGCATTACCTTTTATAGTTTATGACTATCAGGGTGTCTTTTATGTTTCTTGTTTAACAGAAGACTATCTTAAAATTCTCCAGTTGAAATAAAATGGCTTTTTAGTTGCAAACAACAGTTTTATTTGCACTTCAGTGGTTACTATAAATACCTGAGCATTTAACCCTCAGTTTTGTATCTATTAGCTCAATGACATTCCAATCTCCCTGATCCAGCAGTTGACATGTAGGCTCACAGGGTGTGAATAATTGCATTTCACAGGTCTGTTCATAAACCTATGTTTCAATTACAGATACAACACTAAATTCCTAACAACACAAACTTAGTATTTAAATGATACTTATTTTTTCATTGAATACAAAATTCAATTATCTATGCAAAATAAGATAAATATGAAGAAACCTGCTCTCAGATAAAAAAACCATGGGTTGGGTGCTCTGGTTTGGGACAAATTTGGAAGGGAATGGTGGGGATACCAGGATACAACATCATAAAGTCATCCCAGGATATTGGGAAAAATAAAAAGTGGAAATAAGTACCCCTAAAGAGAGGAAAAGTTGAAATTTTGCAATTGATTGTAATAACTCTAAGTAGTACATGTCAGGAGAATTCAAGAAAGATGTCCAGAGATATTCTAAATATTTGGATCAATATTAGTGTTTGTTGGTGCTTTTATTCTTTCTGGGGTTTTTTGTTTGTTTGTTTGTTTTTGTTTGGTTGGGTTTTTTTGTCTCTTTCTCATTATTTATTTACTTTTTGAAACCAAGACTCCAGCACTCTTGAAGCAATAGTCTTGTTTACTTACTTTTTTCTTGTGATTGTCCCTCTTCAAGCATGCAGCCCTATGTGGCTTCTCAGCCTGTTCACACAGGCATGATTTTGGAGAGAATACTAGCAATTAATAAAATATTTGTATTTATATCAGTCATGTGTCTAAGGATTGCAAGAAATGCAGAGTAATGCAGTAAAGAATAGAGAATTATGTTCTTCAATTTTTTTATTAATGTCTGTTAAATAGCAATATTTAAAAAATGTAACTAAATATACATAAATATTTTTTTAATTTACAGTGGATACCATATTTCTGTGCACGTCACATGCTGGTAATTGAGTAATCATAACTCTTATGATGTCTAATCAAATGCTAAATGCATTTCCTGCCACCATACCAGGCCAATGAATTGTGTTGATACTGGTGAAACCATGATAATTTATTCCAATGATCTTACTAATATCTTGTATAGCAAAGATAAAAATCTCATGAGAAGTAGATGAACCTGACAAAGTTCAAAAGGGTAGCTGTCTGTAGAAACAACATTTTTTAATATAGTTCGCCTTGACTTCAGACTGCAGGTGCAAAATACAGTGATATTAAAAATGCATTTAAATATGAGTTGCTGCAGGTAAACCAATTCAGTTGTCACATCTTAGAAGCCTTGTGATACTCATGAGCTACAGAGACACAGGTCTGTGGCCTGGGCTTCTGGAGCCAGATCATCACCAGCCCTTTTGAGAACTTGAGCTCTAGCTATGGCACACCATAGACCTTTGTAAGAGCTGCTGTGCACTGGTGCCTGTCTCTTATTGCAAGGCCCCAAATTCTTGAGTTACAGAGGTCCAGATTTGGAGCAATTCCCCTGGCATCTGAGGAGAATCACAGCTTTAAAAAATAATAAATGAGTGGAAACAAGTTCAGTGTTTCTTTCATCTTTCAGGACTTCAGAAGATGAGGGTCTTGATAGGAAGGCCAAAAAGAAGCTGATTGCAATTCATTTGAGTGATGTAACGTGGGTATAAACTCATTGCCTTGGATAATGATTTATGCCGTTGCAGTTTAGGAGAGAACCACAGAGCTTACAGTCTGTTCAGAAACCCAGGGATGGAATTTGTCCTGACCCAGGCAGGATGTCATATTCAACAAACTTAAAAAAAGAAAAGCATTCTTCCAGGTTTTCAGTACTGCCCTTTTTGACATTTTCTTATTACCTTTCATTGGTACAATGACAATTTTGCAGTGATTTGAGCTCCTTCTGTTCCACTATAGTTTCTGTATCAGTCAGGGTCTTCCATGATGCTCACACAAAGGCACCACACACACACACATGGACTGCTAAAAATCATTTCCTACCATATTACTCTATTCCCCACCACGTTATTCTACTCCCCTGTCACCCTGTGGTGCCAGTGGAGCTAAACTGTCACAAAACTTGTGCAATGCTGTAACAAATCAAACGTGTGTGCAGCACCCACACACAAACTCTTTGCCCCAGAGAGTTATGAGACTGAACTTCTTGCTTTACAGTGATTATAGCCATACCCCTTAGAGTTTTTTAAAAAAAAGAGTACATAGAAAAAAGTTATCTATCCTAAAGAAAATATCCTTAAAAAATAAAACAGAAGAACAAGAGGAAACAACAAGAAAGGGAATATTAGAGGTCAGATTCTCAGCTGGTGTAGGCTGGAGCAGCTCCACTGCCTCCAGTGCAGCTGTGCCAGCTAATCCAATGTGTATGCTCTGACCCACTGTGCCCTTCTAGCCAAATCACTGAACTAGTACCTTCAAAGCTCTCCCTATTATGATGTTAAATTTGTATTGCTACTAGCAACAATTTCTTTTCTTAAAAAAAATTTGCATACGCAAATTATTCACATTGCTTTATTTTTTTTTTTTTTGTCAGTTCACAAAAAAATATTTCAAGTTGTCATAACCTTGCATTTAGTCAGTGAAAGAGTAATCTTGGAAGGAGAACATTGTTTTACAAACTGGACACATACCCTGTTTGCTTTTCTCTATTATTTGCACACTATAAAGCAAGTGGGTTTTTTTGTTTTAAAACCTTCTTCATATATTATCATACAAAAATATTCATATGCAATTAATAAAGTTTTTTTTAAACATCAACTTTTTTAAACCTAAATCAAAGTCACACTGAAAGGGTTTTTTTTGTTTGGTTTTGTGTTGTTTTGTTGTTTTTTAATCTAGACAAAGTACACCTTGTGCTTTAACAAACTTACGGCATCATGTGCTCTTTACAAGGATTGTATTGAAAAAGCTCATGTGTTGTTATTCATTAAATAATGTAAAACTTGCCTACTTTTGTGGGTTTTATTTCTCTTAATCCTCTTTTTTCCCCCTCTATGTGTTATTTGTGTTTGTCTATATGTGTGGAAAAGTTAAGGCAAGTGCAAAGTTACAAAAATCAATGTTTCTATTGCTAACATGTGCAGCATTCACATTTAGTGAGTGATGTCTTTTCTCCTGTAAGAATAAAATCAATGAAAATACAAAAATGTTTAATATGTTATAGCTATTAGAATAAGCTCTTCTTTTTTTTTTTTTTTTTTTTATACCAGTCTTGGTGAATTTTCCAAAAGTTAGGATAACATAAACCATGTTCTTTTTAAAGTAACATACACTGAAACTAGGTAACATTTTGATCATGACTCTTGCTTCTCAGCAATAAATACAGCATTACTACAAAAATGCAGTTCCTTTTAGCTATGACCCATCTAATTGTTTAAAAAATAAATATAAGTTTATCTCTTTAGGTAAAATCTTTTTTATACAGTTGGCATAAATATAGGTTGATGTATTTCTAGTTGACTTCAATGCTTCTATTTTAACTGTAATGATTTTGAACAAAGTGTATAAAGGAAAAGACATATTTTCCAGATTATAGTCATACCTGTAGCCTTAAAGAAAACCTTGACAAGAATGAATATGTTAATTTATGGTTTGTATGGCAATAGTTATGGACATTTGGAAAAGGTAATGATGCTGAAACTTCAATTAAATTGTAGAATAGACAGAAATTCATGTTCACAAATTCTGGGCCTGATTCTGCTCTTTATTTTGCACCAGTTATACACAGCTGCATTTAATTCTGCTGACTTCTGTAGAAATATTTTTTACTTTAATCAACTATTAAGAAAATTAAGACTAAATGTGCCAAAGCCTAACATGGCACTTCTTCTTTCATTCCATCAACCCAAGATTAAAGATGGTAAGTAGACATTTATATCTTCAATGTAGGTGCATGTATTCAATAGGAGCTACAAAGCAGTTCTACTCTGCTGGTTCCTCAGATTGTGGAAGACCATCAGAGAGCTTGATTAACAAAATGCTTTATCAGGATACTTATCCAGGTGTTAACTTTGAACAATGGGCACCCAAGAAGGGATTATTACTGCTTGAGTTGTGTTGTGCATTCTGCTTATGGACAGTCAGCTCCTCAGATGAGTAAAATAACTAAATAAAAGAAACTAAATCACCTAGACAAATTGCTTTATTTGTATTATTTTTGCAGCTTTTTTTATGAAAGAGAAAGTGATGACATTTTTCTTTTAGTATTTCAACTAGAGGTATATTCTTCCTGTTAAAGATCTTCTTGGTCATTTTGTTTTCCTGTCATCTGAAGAAGGTGCAGAACCTACAATATGCTAATAAAAAGATTTACTTAGAAATGGTGCATATGCTTAATTTTATATATTATGAACAGTATCATGACACTAGTAACTGCACAGAAATTAATAATGTGCTTTTTTTGCAAAATTCACAGGTGGCTCAAAACTGCCATGAGTGACAGCAGTGGATTTTCAGATGCATTGTTGGGAGATAACTTAACTGCCTTTTACTATACTAAGATTAGTATTTTGTCTTTTAGCTTCCTCCACTCACTAATTATTGCTGCTTCCTCACTTCCCAGGACTGGCCAACTTTATTAGCACACTGAACATGTATCATTAACAAATGTGCAAATCTTTATGATGAGGATGTTATAAACTATTTATGAGTTTTCTGAATAATATAAAAATATCTTAGGTCATATTTTTACAAGAAATGTAATATAAATTATATCAAATTACTATCTAGGGCAGTAGAACTGTAAGAGTTACAGGAAGAAGGGGAAGATATCTGTGTTCTAGTCAGGTATTTGAAATAACCAATGATGAGTTTGTAAATTCCCATAGATTCACCTTGACTCTGAAATATTTTATTTTATTTTTCAAGACTTTGGAGAGCCTTAGAAAGCCAACAGACAGCAATCAGAAGGCAGGAGTAGAAAACCTCAGCTTTTCAAAGAATGATTATTTCTCAATGAGCAGGGGGAATCAGACTCACTGTGCCTGAGTCTCCAGGCATAATGGCTCCTGAAAGTACAATTTTCCCTTAAAATACCTAATTTTGGGATTGGCTGTGGTGAACTGACTGAAGTTTATGACTATTTTACTCCAGTTCTCTGGACGTCCACTTCATTCTTTCTAACAAACCCTTGTAGTGCAATGGCATCTCAGTCCTGATGAAAACAAATCAGAACAAAGCAAAGCAACTCCAAACAAACAAAAACACAATTCACGGAGGTACAAGGAATGAAAAAATTCTTGAAAATTGTATGCACGTGCCTCTCAGTCTGTGCCCAACTCCTTATGCTCTAGATTGATGTCTGAGGGGATCTTTAAAGTTGTATGTCTGGTAAGTTGCCCAAGATGACTAAAAGGGAATTTTTCTTCAACAATCCTTAAAGAACAACCTGGCAATTGTCATTCAAGGGAGATAGCATCTTTGCTGCTGCTTCTCACTCTTCAAATAATTAACAATATTAAAAAAAAAGTAGGAATAGTACTTGCTATGTGGTACTGAGAGCTATTCTCAAGCTCTTTGTTTAGAAGAGCGAAGACGTAATCAGAGAAAATAACAGATGAACTGTACTGATACAATTATTTACACTAGAAAATTTGGCAGATATTCAGGTATGTCCTATCAACTAGAAAAGAAACTATTTCCTACCTCTAACAAGGTTATTTAAATGACTTTAGATAGCAAACAGTTGAAGTTGAAGGAACTATCTGCTAAATTTGTTGTTCCAGGCAAAAGACATCTGTAATTTCCTGTGGCAGCAGGACCAGATGAATGCTTGTTGTGTTACCCTACCTGGTCATGACATGACCAACAAAGATATTCCCTATACCTCTCCCACCCCGTGTCACCCTGGCAATGTGTCTGTGTCGAATTATCCCTAGCAATGTCTTGGTTACAAGTTTGTCATCTCCTTGTTGCACATGGGAAATGCCTTGCTATGAAAAAACAAAGATATTTGGGAATCCCTTGCCTTTTTCTGAGTGCTACTTATTTTATTTTGTTGCACAGTTCTATGATTAAATGGTTACAAGTTAAAATACCTATGTACAGGAATTAAATGGTATAAAGTGCTTTTTGTGATATAACTAAGATTTGAGAGTGCTTATTGCAAAAAATTTGTTTCAGATATCTGCACAGTTTGCAGATTCGTGTGTTTTGCTGAGGTAGGCATAGGTTAGTGTCTCAAAGAAGGAGCCTGGTGTCACTGAACTATTTTGCTAAGATAGATGGAGAGACAGTTGTGTCACTGTTCTCCTCACTGCTTTGTATTTACATAATTATTCTATTTGGAGTTGCCTGGGTCTTAAGATGACAAATATTCAGCATTTTAATGTTATGCTGAAGGTAAACGTATAGTACTAATTGTTTAAATTTTCTACTGAAACATTCCTAAGAACTCAATTAGGGCTGCAGTGAGCTGTTCACCAGAGAATATTAACTCTGGCAAACAACATCTTGTTGTAAATGTCTGTAAATTCATTGCCACTTGTGTTTTAAATTTACAGTGAATAATAGGATTTCCTAAACAAATATCTCTATGATTTACCTGTCATGCAAAGAATGGAGAGAAAATTTGGAAAAGTTTCTTACTTAACTTCATACAAAACATCAGGAAAAAACAACCTTCTCTTGAAAAAGAATAATCTAAATCCAGGTTTAAAAGGATTAAGTAATTGCATTGCTAATTTGCTTTTCTTCATGTTTGTTTTTCAAGTGTGTGTGTACAGACTGCAATTTAATGGAATATCTTGAGCCCATAACTGATATTTCCAAGACCTTCTTTTTATGTCAGAAAAGATCCAAATAGTATCAGGATGTTGCTTCATATGAACAGTCTATGTGGATGTGAAAAATTTGTGTACTGAGAACAAAAAAATACAGCCTTCTTTCAGCTGAGAGCTTTACTCCTGTAAGTTTCAGGAAAGAAGACATCTACTGGCCCTAAACACCTCTGCAAAGAGTTTTGGTGTGGACCCCAACCTGAGGCCTTACAGCAAGCTTTGAGTGCTTGTACTTCTGATTTAGTCTGCAAGGCAAACTGATACGGGAGGACAGGATGGGACAGGACAGGATGGGACAGGACAGAATGGGATGGAAATTTCTGCAAGGGTGCTCAGGTGTGGTGTTACCTGATTGAAATGGCAATTTCCTGCAGCTGTCATTTAGTGGGTTGCACACTAACCAAGCAAGCTGGCCTCTTTCTATGCTCGATGCTGATATTTAAACATGGAACAAATGGGAAATATTGTCAGCTGTTCCTGCTCTTCCAGATGCTTTCCCATAGGGTATCTGTCCCTCACATCTGGTAGTTCTCATGTTTATTTTCATTGACATCAGGAGCAACTTGCAGCCCACCTTGCCTGTGTTGCCTACAGCAGGTAGGACAGGGGTGATGCCTGGAGCCCGTGGCTCCTCTGCACCCACCTGGCAGAGGAGTAACTAAACCTGAGGCCGAGGGGCCTCTGCTCTCCTGCTCCAGGCACAGGAACACACTTTCCCCTCTGTGAAGCTTCTCAGTCGTAGACATGTGGTGCAGCTGCCTGCTCTGGCTTGCAATTTGTCTGTCACAAAATGTGCTGGGGAGTATGGGCTCAGTATGTATTAATTATTCCTGGATGACTGTATTTCTGAGAAGGGCAGAGAGAGCGCTAATATTTGATTAACGGAGAAAGAGAAGGTTAATTTTTTGTTTGTTTTGTAATTTGTGTGTTCCTTTTGACATGTTCTGATGGTTAAGAGATGTCTTTATAAAAGATATCAATAATACCTCCCTCAAAATCTTAGCTCTCGCATTTTGCTTGAAGTTATTTTCCTAATACTAGTGATCAAGGAAAAAAAATGTTTGTACTCTCCATAAGTTTGGTACTAGATAATCTATTTTATTTAGCATTTAGATCCTAGAGAATCATGTAACTCTTAGTTCCCACAAATAAAAATATTTGAATTGACTACTGAATGTTTCTGAAATTATGTTATATAAGGTATTAGTTATTTAATGTTAAGAATGCTGATAAGCTTTTGGGATGAGACTAGTGGTAATTAAAAATTGAATACTTCCCTTTAAAAGCCCTCAATAAAATATACTAATTTTTTAGTAATCTGAACAGCTTCAGAATTAAAATGTTTCCCACATAAGGTATCAGACCTGCTTTTGTAATTTCTTCTCTAACTACTTCATGACCCTGTGGACTCTAAACCTGCTCTCAGATCTTATTAGTCCAGAGCAAAAGTCAAACTTTGTCATAAGCAGAATAATAAAAGAAGAAAAAAAAAAAGACACAGGAAGACTCTTAATAGCTGAAACATTTTTATCATTTTTGCTCCCCAGGGCAACAACTCTGAGTTTTGCAACATCGAGTCAAGGCTCTTTGGTGAAGTGTGATGCTGCCAACATCTTCTTGGAGGATAGAGACAGAGTCAATGGAAAATGGCCCAGCAGAATTACATCACTAACAACAGCTCAGTATCCATGCTAAATTCAGTGAATCTGAAATTAAAGACACAATGATGGTCTTCAACCTCCACTCAGTGGGCTATTTAGGAGGTGAAGAGATGTGTTTATAAAAAAAAAAAAAAGAAAAAGGAACTTGGAGCCCCCATAATACAAGGAAACTTATTGTTATGAGGTTGCTTACATTTTTTTCTGTTGCCAGCCACTTTAAGCTATTTCTCAGCTGGGTTAGAAAAAGTGTTCTAATAACAGCAGACCAGATAGGGGGTGGGAGTGAAGGAATATAGTTACTCTAGTTAATAAACTAAGTCTGTTACAGAGATTTTTTTTTTAGCACTGACAGATTTTTGTCATCCTCTTTATAAAAAAAATAGATGACAAACAAAAATCTCTCTGTGCTAGACTATCAACAAGTACAAAATCATTTGGAAGTGTATTAGACATACAGGGACATATTTGTGTTGCTGCTCTGCCTGGATGGCCTCCAAAAAAGCCAGTTGCTTGATGCAGGTCAGCCAGAGTACAGGGCTTTGCATGACAAAAGAAACCACAATACAGTCAAAAAGCAAGTGGGTATTTTGCCCTTAATTCTCCATTGGCCACTGTTCTATTTTTGAGCTTAGTTTACCACTGTGGTTTGTCTTCCTTTGGATTTTTAATCAAACTCTCCTTAGGCTTACTAGCTTGACATTTTCTCCTTCTTTTTTTTTTTCTTTTTTCTTTTTTTTTTTTGTTTAAAAATGAAAGAATCCCTCATTTATTTATTTCATGTTTACTAAGCCACTTTGCCCCAAATCTCACTGCTCTATCTATAATTTAAATGGGTCATTAATGCACAATATCCAAATTAAACTTTGTGAATTTTGATCAGGTGGGTATAACAAGTTTTCTGACTTTTCTGAAACTGATTATCTCCCATTATGTAAAATACACATGGTTTTCCCAGCTGTGTAGTGATAGAAAAATCTTAGTTTGCATGTAAGCCTAACAGTATTGAACTCTGAACCAGATCATATTGAAAGTGTTTGAAGTTGGCTGCCAGGTGAGAACTGGGTCCTCACTAAAATACAGAAGGCATTTTAGTGTTCTTCTCCCTGCAGCCAAGATTTCAGCCTGTCACAGACTGCAAATACGAATTCCTTTCCTCATTGCTTTTCTAATTTCCTTCTCCCACACAAATCCATCTTGCACTCATTCAGATTTATTAGATTTACTCTCAAATCATAGTGGTGTAACTGAGAACAGAATCAGACCCAGCAATGCATTTTGCCTTCAAAATAATTAGCTGCATCCTATACAGTCTCCCATTTCTGTCCAGTTATGTATGCCCTCCGGAGAACCTATATACTGAATTTGCACAAGCTGTGTAACAAGAGTCCTTTTATAACACAGACTACCCTGATAAGAGACAGCCTTATAAAGACAGAGCACCACACTTGGATAATTCACGTGCATAGAATCCACATACAGACCCAAAGTTATTGACCAGGCAGAGAAAGTTTTTCTGATCATCACACTGTGCCTTCATTAAAATAAAGTGCTATTTGCTTATGGCTAAACCTTATATGTGGCTATTGCATGCACAATTCAGGCTGCTTTGTCAAAAAACCAAAACATCTTCACCAAAAAAGATGGAGCCTAAGCACTAGGGCAATGGCATTTTTTGTTGGTTTTGGTTTGTTTGTTTGTCTGTTTTCATTTTATTTTGCATTCCAACAGAATTTTTGTCAAACATAGAGCATGTGAACACACAAAGCTTTCCTTCACTGTTCCCCACACAGAGTTGTTCACAGAGGAGGAATAATAAGGATGAAGCACAGACAACTTCTCCACTTATTTCAGGTTTTGTGGTTTATCTTTTTTGTTTGGTTTTTTTTCTTATATTTAATATTATGACAAAACATTGTAAGAAAAGCTTTCTTTAAGTAGTGAGAATATCAAATGGTATTTGTCAATCCCTGAATCATGCTATTCAAAGTGCTTAAATCTACACTAAAATAGAAGAACAGAAAAGTACTTCCCATGTGGTTAACAAAAGACCTACCAATTGTCTAAATGTGACTGTGGTCAAATAATTACATCCTACATTTTTCCACATCCCAGTCTTTACACCAGAGCATGTAAAGGGGAAAAAATAATGCATTGCTTTCAGAGGATCCTGGGGTATTTGTGGTTTAAGCCCAGATGGAAATTAAGCACCACACTGCCACTCACTCAACCCCTCCCTTTCTCTCCCCCTCAGCCCAGTGAAAATCAGGACAGGCATCCAGATGAATGAAGGAAAATGCCATCAGTGCCTGACAGGTGTCTGTAAGAGCAAATAAATAATGGCTTTCTTAAAGCAAAAGTGCAAAGCTCTCTTGAAATGTTATGTGACCTGGCAGCCTAATTTCCATTTTGTGGATGTTTGGCACATGTCCAGAGACACTATAATAAAGAAGAGATTGTAGAAAAGGACTTGAACTTAATCTGAGAGAAATAAACATTTTAAGCAAATAAAAATCAGTGCACACCTCAAAGGTCTATTAGCTTCTTATGCAGATACTGATATTTCTTGGCTTTCACAACAGGAGCACAGTCATTTCCTCCCACACTGTCAGTTCTGGATTTCTCCCACAAACATCCCCCAAACTGCAGCTTCTCGACTCACTTCTCATTAAGAAGACAAAAATATCATAAGCTATACTTTTCTTGTTGTGACAATCATGATGAGCAAACCCCACAACATCCATTATATTGGCCGATATCACTCAGCTGCAGTAAAAACACCTAAAGCTAATTAATTACATCAATAGACTCTGAGGCCTGTTTGCCAGGACTCCAGTTATGATTCTGCCAGGGTAAATCAAAGCCTTGACTCTACGACAGTGTGCTGCAACCAGTAACTCTACTCCAGCTCCTCTGCTTCTGCCAGCAGGGACCAGCAGAGAGCTTGGCCTGAATATGTTGCAGAGCTGCACCACTCCTCTGTCTTTCTAAAACCAGAAAGGACTTTCTGTTATTTAAAACATAAGTATGAGCCAGGTGCTTTTTTAATTTCTCTCAAAGATGTCTGGATGTAAACACAGTGGTGGGCTTTTATTCTTCCCTGTCAGCCATGGTACATGCATTATTTGCAACTCCTCAAAGATAGAATCATACATAAAAATAAAACTAATTTATTTATTCATTAAAGTGAATAAATTGTTCTTAATACTTCCAGGTCTGATTTAAATATTAATTTTGTATAAATAAAGTTTATTCTGAAAACAGTTATATTTCTGGTAATCGCGTCATTTTTTTCTGCCTGAGTTCTTACTGAAATCATGTTGAAATTAATAAAGTTTTATTTATTGTTACAAGCTAAAACCAAATGAAAGAAGATTTCTTAATCTTGAATATATCATTTTAAAGCAAATACAGTTTTTGGAACATTAAAATACAAGGGACTCTGAAATCCACAGGAAAATAATGTTTTGCTCTTGCTTTTTTTTTGAAAATAACACTTTCTATAATACAAAGTGACAAACCATCTACAATATTGTCTTTTTCATTCCCCTTTGGTTTGGAAGTCATCACTGTACATATCAGCAGGACTCTGCACTTCAGTGTCTATTGCCTCACTTGTCTTACTCGCCTGACATTTGCAAATGTTATTTGCAGGATTTTGAAAGTTGAGAAAGAAAAAAAAAATGAGTGCTTAAAAAATAAAATCCACAACCACATTAATACTTTTCCAGGATGTGTTAAAAATAGGGTTGCTTTTATATTTATAAAAAGGATACAACCAACTCTTTCTTAAAATAAGAATTAAGAAAAAAAAAAAAAAAAACAAACCCAAGAGAGCGAAAACCAAACTGGCTATAGTTTCTACACACTCTAGTGACTACTGTGAAGCAACCGATACAGATTGGGTATTTTCTCTTGTTTGACAGGTATCTACCAAGTTACATGTTAGATGGTCAGACTGTAGTGTTACCCCAAATGGGGGTCTCTGTAAGGGCAGGGAAGGAGCAGTGCACATTACGGGAGGAGAAATGAAACTGGAGCTCTCAGTGAGCAATGGGGTCCTTCTAAGAACAAAAACTCTCCAAAAGAGGTGAGCTGCAGCAGGCATGGCTAGGCAGGCCAACAAAATGAATGGTGCTTCTGATATCAACATAGCTTTGTCCAAGCATTCCCAAGAGAGGTTATAAACAAACAAACAAAAAGTCTAAAACTATACTAATGAAGCAAAAAAGTTTCCTATCTATACAGCAGTCTCTTCATTTAAAAAAAATGTAAATATACAAATTCCAATGACATATAAAACAAAGTCAAAAATGTGAATGGGAAGAGACATGGGTAAAACAGGAAGACTGATGCTACAAAGAAATTGCAAAAACATATGTACAAGACCCTGTTTTTCCTCATTTGTGATCGATTGTGATGCATGTTTAACAGCAGCAGTCGAGGATGTAGTTCCAGGCACCAGACTGCAGACTCTGCTCCTGCTCAAGGGGGTCGACGGCCCCTTGCACGTCGGTCACCAAATGACACTTGATATACTGGTCTCCCGCGGCAAGAGGGGCAGTATGGCACTGTTTGTGTGAGCCTCCTCGGGGTTCTGCTCCCTGTTGGCTTTAGTCTGGGGCCGCTGCCCGTTTATGAGTGTCATGGGGATGTTGCAGTAGGTGTGCTGGTTGCCGATGGAGGTGAGGGGCAGGGTGCCGGCGGGCGGCACGTCGTACTCGTAGCTCCGGTAATAGTGTTTCTGGCGCATCTGCGAGTGGTATGTGTTATGGAAGGTGGAGCGCAGGTCTGGGTGGGCAGTGGCAAGAGCAGTGGAGGTGGCAGCGGCCATGGAAATTGCGGAGACTGTCTGCAGTTCCCCAAAGGGCCCCTGCTCACTGACATCTAAAACCTGCTCGTTTGTCATGGGTTCAATCCTCTTAAAAGGCATTTCGTACTGTAAACGTTTCCAGAACTTGGAATTCAACTTGTTGCATTTTGGTCCGTGCCATTTAATGACAGTGAGGAGTTTGATGGTATGTTTTAGGGCCTCAACCTCCTGGTAGTTCATAACTCCCCGTAGTTCACTGCATTCAATCAGTATCACTTTGATTTCTCCCGTGACTAACATATTTCGAAGCCTTGTTTCCAGTTCAAAGATGCTCCAACCTCTTCTTACCACGTAACTTGGAGTCATGACGATGATCAGTCGCTTGCTTTGGTCTACACATCTTGCCACATCTTCAATGTAGGCTACAAAACAAAACAATTGCTCAAAAGAACAATCTAAGAAAACAGTCTGCTCTCATACACTGGTGAGAAACAAAGAGGCAAATCCCTGCTCCCAGACTATATCACTGAAATATGCAAAAACGTCAATTGCAAATGTGCCAGACTGGCCTGGCAGAACATGATCTTGAGCAACCTGCTCTATGTGGGCAGCCTTGAGCAGGGAGGTTGGAAAAGATGACTTCCACAGGCCCCTTCCAACTTCAACCCCTCTGTGATCCTGCAAAACATCTGTTCCCACACGTGCTGTGGATTGCGAGTGTTTTTTCATGACCTGTGGCTTTGTATCATCTATATAGCTATTGGAACAAATATGTCCATCAAGATTTTTACCTTTAAAAAGGCAAAATCACCCAGTTAGACAACAGAGCAGCAGCCATGTGCTTCAGGACCTCAGTCTCAAACCCAAATGATACTCTAAGTTTTTTGGTAGGCTTAGATTCTGCTTTTCTTTCATACCCCTGCCACAAACATTCACAAAACTAGTGCTGTCTCCTGTAAATTAGTGTTTAGTTTGTTGTAGATTCAAAAAATACCCATGAGATTATTAGATGTTCTATGTTGTGTTTTGCCTATTCCAAGCATCCTTTCTTTTATCTTTGATTATAGGTATTGAACTCTGTTGCTGTCTATATGATTACACTGAAGTCAAGAATATTACAATAACTGACAAAACATTACTGTACCTATGTTGGAATATGTGAGAGAAACAGGAAAAAGATCTACTTGTACCAGCTGGAATAGATTCCAGTATTCAGTTTCTGAAAATGATCAAGTACATCCACTACACATTTGTCTACAATGGACACTGGCAGAATTCACTACTTTTGTCTAGTGTAGAAGTTATTACTCATCCATTGCCTTAGTCCAAAACCAACTTTTTCTTTCTTGTATGAATTGCTGTAATACTTAAAATTATGGGTATCTTTCCAAACAAAATCTAAGGAACTGAAAAGAAAGAACTCGGTATTCATTCCTAGGGATGCAAGCTCTCAAAAACTCTGAAAAATGTTAGTCTCTTTCCTTTACTTATGCATGCCATTTCTGCACTGTTTTACCTTCAATTAAAACAATACAATTACTAAATAATAATCCTCTTATCTGAGAAATGCACATTAATGTTTGGTGGCTTATCTTCCCCATTGTCTAAGACATGGGAGAAAAGATGACATTCTGGACGAGTAGGTATAAAAACAAGACTAAAACAATCACTGCAATCACTCATTTTCTCCTTCAAAATCACATGAGAATAATGACATGACTTACTTCCTGTGGGAATCAAGTCTCTGTCTGGTATGAACAACTTGTATCCATAATGCTTTTCCAGCATATCTGGTAGAATCTCAAGAGCAAATCTTTCTTCCTCTCCAGTCTCTTGATTCCACTGGTCAGGATCCACTTTGGTGTAAGACAGATATGCATCATAGTCTTTGTTGTCTAAGGAAAGAGAAGAATTAAGTTAGTTTATCCCTTATTCTAGCAGTTTTCCCAGATATTTCCCCAGGTATTATTTCTGGGAGAATTTTCTGGGAATAGGAGATGGTTTAGATAAAATGGCAAGCTTTCACCCAGTCTCCAGATATGCATCCATTCAGCTTTCCTGTTTCACCTGGTAGAGATAATCCTTAGTTACAGAGATGCAGGGAAGGAGGGCTCCATATCCATAGACAGAAGTCAGTTTATGTAAGAATCTGGATGAAGGAAATCCACTCAGCTGCAGAGTGACAGCTCACAACCACAAAAGTCAAAAGTCATTGAGAAGAATTTGCATTCTTCTCTAGCATAAAAGGAGAAAGAAGAGCATGGAATTAACTAAGCTAATGTGGAAATATCTCTGCTGCATAGTAAAAGCATTTCAGTCTTGCCAGAATTTTACTATTAGTTTAGGACCTGGGGTTGAAATGCTCTAAGTGTACATAGAGCATTCCTTGTAAAACTGTTTAGCTCTCCAGGTCTTAAAGTATTGTCAGGCTTAAATATCTCCAGCATCAGCTCCTGATAATGCAGTTTAAGTTTCTTGAATTCTGTACACTTAAATTTGCAGATTTAATGATATATTAATGTACCTTTCATTACTTAACACTGCGTTACTTCACTTTAATATGAGAAATAACCATGCCTGTGTTTTAAATGTGCTTGGTGTGCCTACTTGAAAGACTGTATCAAAAGAGCCACCATTAATTTTCATTAGGAAGTCAATAATGCCAAGTGCTCTGGAACTAATTCAGTGGAATAAGAGGTCACGTTTTGACTTTTGTTGTGAAGAAAGTAGAGAAAAATCAATGACAAGAGTAATGGAATGTTAACATCCCTCTAACTCTCTTGACAACATTATGAACAGGCTATCCAGAATATCAATTGCTTGTAAAAGAGATCTGACTGAATACTCTAAATACTGTGTGTCATAAGTAATGTTATATTCAGTCAGTGCTGACTTCATTTAATTATTTAGCCACTCCTTTCTTCATTTTGCACCTCTTTGTAGTCTGGTAGCATTATTTTGAAAAGCTTGCCACCTGTAAGGTGGATGCAAAGAGTGTAAGTGAAATTAATGGAGTGGTGCTAATCTTGAGCAGTCCTCTCTCCCTTCTGAGAAACCATGTGCACTATGCTCATTAACATTTGCAGATGAAGAACAAATGCGGTTGTACTGTTAGTACTTTTAAACCCTCTAAACCCATGAAATGGCCATGTGCTCATTCTGTGCCCTTCACATCTTTTGTGGGATATTATCTATTACATTGTTATAGCCACAGAAAAAAACAAAAAACCCAAAAAACAACAACCAAAACAACAGCAAAAAAGGAAACTAAGAAAAAGAGAAGCACTGCCTTTTATGGCTCACACTTCCTATGGTTTTTTGGGAGTATTTATGAAAACATGTCCTTTAATAACAGACAAGCACCTCCTACCTTTGACAATGCCTTAAAATAAGACTGATTGGATCAAGTGTAATATAGAGGGACATACACAGCAGGCTTTTGTTTCTGCAGTAGGACAGTGTTAACCCAGCAAAAAGTTAACATACAGTGAGGTCAAAAATATGTCAGGAAATTATTACAATCGACAAAATACTGGTTCTGCAATGACATATTCTACTGTCACCTCATTAATGTTCATGACTATGGTACATGCTTGAGACCAGTGCTTCTCTGTTCAAAGTCTTTGACTAAAGATGAGGATGTATCATTTCTCAAAGGGATAAGTAATATGAAATAATGCACAATTCAAATTATTTTAAAGGCTGAGTACTGTCTGTTAAGATGGTTTGCACATTCTTACTTGGAGGGGAAATTATTTGTGGCATGGCAATGTTTTATTGCATATGCAAATATGGCACTTACGCATTTATTCAAAGTACACACTTTTCATATCATGGAGGCTCCAGCACCTCCACTAACTACAGCTGCACCATCCTGTATGGCAGGGAAAATCTCTTTCCTTCCTAGTTTTATTAGTATTTGTAGGGCAAAGAGTGGCTGGGGCCTAGGGTATATCTGCAGAGATGTGTTCAGGCATCAGGCATTGGGAAGCTCTGGATTAGTTCATCACAATGAGGTCAAATGCAGCTCGTGCTCAAGGTGTGCTGCTTTCAGTCCACAAATGTTCCAGTCAGCCTCAAACCACTGGTACTGCAAGACTCCAGGCAAAACAGAGAGTTACAAACTGTCCTATCATTTCAACCATTCTGTGGAGTTGAAAGTGAGACGTTTGTAAGTGAGCAATGGTCATGGAGCTACACTCAGCCACAGGCTTAGGTAGACCTTAGGGGTGAACACTGAGGGTCAACTCTCATCTTTGTTAATAACACATGGAAAGAGTACTTCGTTTAGTGGCCCAGGATGCTAGCCAAAGCACATGCTGCATCACTGGGACATGCATTCTTTAATACTGCCTGTTCCTTTTGGTACTCATCTAAATGCAGAGTACGCTATCATACTCCCTGTAACTTTCTACAATGTTAATCCAACAGAAGTGATATAAATTTTTAGGGGATCAGGCTGTAAATGCTTCTTGTTATTCCAAGGATGTGCTCAGAAGCAGTCACTTAAAGGCTCAAAGTAAGCATAAAATGAAACCCAGACTCTATATGCATCTACTTTTTCACATGCAAATAGGATCTTTGAGTAAGTAAATTGCTATCAGACATCTAAGAACTCATCTGTATGCATGCTCTCCTAACAGCTACACATGAAGAAATGATAAGCTGGTGCCTACAGAAGGAATGAGAAAACTACAGGGACCACCAAACAGACTTAACATCAAATTTGCATTATAGATGTATGGGTTTTCTAATGATTTCTATGTTGCACTGCAAGAAGTCAGCAGTTTGGGCCTTTAAGGGTTTCTTAGATTTAAACACTGAAGATATTTCTGCTAATGGGGGACAGAAAAATACATGCATGAAAAATAAAAAAAAATAAAAAAAATTCTAGACACTTTTATCAGCCATGTTCCAGCCAGTGACAAATTCTGACTTTTAGCTGGCATGATACATTCTAGCACAAGACAGATTAAGAGATTAGAACAAGAAGAAATTCCACAATGTTATATTTTACAGTAAATCTTGTTTCAATGAAGCCCTAAGACTTAGGTGGTGGAGTCAGTTCATGTGTCTGTGCATCCTGAACTCCTCAGAGTAAGTTTGCAGTGCCTTCAGGAACATTCAGTGACTGCTCTGGAGGCAGCTGGCCGTGCACAGGGTGCTCCACAGCTCAGTGCAGCCAGCAAGGCTGGGCAGATCTTCCACCTCCAGATCAACAAGGAATGGCACAGCTGGCTCCTCATCTTCAGCAGAGCAGGTGCTCTCCTCTGAAATACTTGAATACTCATGCAGGAGTTGGGACCAATGCACTGATTTAACTCAACATTTCAGGATTTCAAGGGGAGCTTTGGGAATGGGAGATTGGATCCCTCCAAATGCCACAGCGAGCTGGAGTCAAAATGATACAGGAAGCTTTTGTCTTTAAAAAAATGTGCTATGTTCAGGAGGGGTTACAGAGAACCTTTCAGAATTTCTCAGAGACTGTTGTTGCTTCAAAATAATGGCATTTCTTAATCTGTATTTGCTTCACTATTTTGTGGGGCACATTAATATATACATTGGGATACTGGTTATCCTTAATGTAATGAAAAAAAATGTCATTTAATGCTGAGTTGAATGAAATGCTCAAATCCTAGGTCTTTCAAAATACTTATGCTTTTCCTCACACTATTTACTGTCGATGATGTAACATTTTCTATTATTTTAAAATGTCAAGCCCTTTTAATTTTAATAAAAATTAAGAACTACCCATACAATTTTTTCTATGGCATAGTATTTTTAAGTGTAGCATTCCTCATGTTAGTTCATATTCTGGTGCAAGTGAGCAATGTTGAATTGTATGATAATCTCTTTTTTTTTCTACTTTACATATGAAGTTTTAACCCATAACACTCTCTTAGTTTGGCATCTAAAGATAATCTTGGTAATATTTTTTTTAAGATAAACATATCTTTATATCATATATTACACAAGCACTTTAGATGCTATGAATTAGGAAGAGAGGAAAAAGCAGGAATTTTCCTTTGAATTAGCACATTTCATGCACAGAACCTAGAAAATCCCATATTCAGTGGAGACATAAATTGAGTTTTTATTGTTTGAATTGCATTTCAGATGTAAATAAATAACATAAACAAGAAGAGGTAAAAGAAAGAGTTTTCCAAAAATAAAATTGTAATTAAATAAGGGAAAAATCCCTTTTGTAACCAGTAATGTTTAGAAAGAGAAAAGTCACATTTTTCTAAGGTGATTCTAATGGAATTTGAAATTGATATTCATAGAGCAGGATTTCTTATCGTCACAATTTGCCAATAGCCAATAAGAATATATAAACGAGTGGTAAGACTGCTATTGCAAACTTATTTTGTGCGTCCCCAGGGAAGATTCAGTAATTGCAAAGTCACTAACTTCAGCAGTAATTTCAGCCTAGCAATACCTGCACAGCATAATCATTAACACAAGTGCTTTGGTGGTGCTTAAACCAATAGTAGAAGTTATATTTGAAAGTTAATAACCTAGCCACACAGAAACCTGAGGAATCTCAAAGCATTGTCATTCCTTGCTGCTTAGGAGTTTCACGGGGATGAAACCCAGGAAACCACTAAAAAGTATTTCTTGCTTGCTCTTGCCCTGGACAGTTAATAAGATATCATCAGGGCATTCCCATGGGTTCATCCATGAACCCGGCTAGTCTTTTGCAGCTAAATAATAGCAAGGACAAAATCAGGATTACATAAGGACTCCCAGGTGCAACAGGAACTACAAGGAGGAACCAGTTTCATCAATCTCCTAATTTGAGCATTGATTTGCTTTCCCTCAGCAAGAAGCAGAAATTCATCTCTCATGAAAGGGCAAACAGCCCAGCCAAGAAACAGGATAGATGTCATGTACCAAAGCCAAACAAGGTTCCCAGAACTGAGAGACCTCACCAGTGGCACATTTTAATCTTATAGGAACACTTTGCTTTATTTCAGCAATGTGGTGCAAAACAAACAAACAAACAAATAAACAAAGAAAGCAGCCACTTTCCATCTTTCAAAAATGAAACTCCCCGGGCCTGGGCCCAGTTGGTTTTTCTGTAATGGAGCTGGACAGAGGCTTCCTTCAATTCACCAAGGTTTCTATGGCAAAGAAAGCTGAGAAGAAGACTGAGGACACCACAATGAGCTCCTGCCCGATATTTTAGAAACAGCTGATGGAACCTAAAGGCACCAAGGGTCATTGTGAAGGTCATAATTTCAGCTCTTAAACAAACGTCTCACTTTTTAGCTATCAGTGCCCTACATTCCTCTTATTTTCCTTGAGGCTAAAGCTTGGCTTTTTTTTTCTTTTTTTTTTAAGATTGTGTTCACCTTTACTTGTTAATTCCCTGATAAAAAACTTGCACCAATTTAACAAGTTAAAAATCGGCCCAGGTAATGGTAGCAGCAGATACCTGCAAACTGTTTCTGCTATTAGCTGTACCATATGGTCCTACCTCTGAAACTAGAATGTAAAACACAAACACATGCATAGGTTTTTGAATACTTTTGCCTGTCTTTCTGAGTACTTTTTCATGTCCAATGGTTTTTAGCCTGTCATCCATAGACTTCTGGATTTATCCATTATGTAATTTAAAACTGGCATACAGTTATCCACATATGCACCGGAACCTCTCAGATCCTGAATCAGTAAAAAAAAAAAAAAAAAAAACAAAACACAAAACCACAAAAAACAAAACAAAACAAAAAACCCCAAAAACAAAACCACAAAAACCCCACAAAAAACAAACAAACAAACAAACAAACAAACAAACCCACAACCCACAAAAAAACCCCCCACCAAACCCAAAAATAGCTATTTTGGTCACTTTAAGCCTCCTATCTCCTCTCCATCCTCACTGTGGCTGATGTGGCTGTCATGCCTGGGGACTGATCCCTGCACAATTTGAGGAGCAAGAGCAGTACATAGGAGAAAGTTGACCCAGGTAAAATAACAGGAAAATTTCCACTGATTTTAGGGTGTCTGTAAGTTAGCTCATATCTAGATAAAGAGCAGATTTCTACATAGTAATAATATCTCTTATACAAATAGCTTTTAATAGAGTGCAAACTAGAAAGAAGTCAGGGCATGTGTTGATTGCAGGTACTTGTAAATGCTTATTTGCATTTTCATTCTGTCGGTTAAAGTACAATACTTCTTTTCATAAAGTCATTTAAAAACTGGGAACAACAGCAAGAGAAGGTCCTTGGAAAATAAAAATACATGAAAAGCAACTGCTAAAATGCTCCACAGAGAATGAACATGATGTAAAATCTCTTTTGTTGGAGCCCAATGTGCAACAAAATAGAGGAAATCATCACTTCTAAAAGCAGCTTTCACTAACATCATTTTAGTCCCTAAAGTGTGCTTTATGGACAAGGCTTTTTCAAATAAGCTTTTAAGTTTAAAGCTGCAAAACTAGAAGGGTTACCTGACATTTGACAAAGAGTAGCCCTCAGAAGTTCCCAGTGAGCATCTATTTCTAAAAACATTGGTTTTGGAACAGTACAGGACATTTCTTTGTTTGCATAGCACTTCAAGCTATCATCTTTATTGTGTATGCAGAGAGATCTTGAACTGGATTTTTCTTCTTAAACAGATTTGGGAGTTTCTGGCCACCAAACCAGTGTGGTTAGTTATGGCTCAGAGAAAAAAGGTGATGCCAAACTCCTGCAGGTAAAAAACCCCCTGCTTTGCCAAGGGTCAGAGTGTTTCTCTTGCCCCTGTGCTCCAGTGACCAGGGGAGCTGTCAGCATTCACAGAGAGGTCCCCTGACTGGACAGGGGCACCCTGTGCTCCTCTGCACTGAAGGACACATTGTGGTGTCCATCGTGCCATCCCCTGGTGTGGAGCCAGCTCCCACGCGGTTGGAAAGCACAGGAGTGGAATGAGAGGAGAAGCAGCAATATTACTGTACTCCAAATTAGTGGGAAAGGCAGGGAATCAACCATGAAAACATAAAAGAGGGTCTCAATTCCCATTCCCATTCCCACTGAGCTGCAGTGTCTGCAGGAGAGAGAAAAACAGATGGAGAGGCTTGTCCTTAGGCTGAGAAAAAAACATTGGGAAATCCAACAACTGTAAGTTAGAGAAAAGAGGAATTGACAGCTGTGATAATTTCTTTAATCTGCAGTATCCCTTCAGAGAGTAATAAATTGAGTTGCATTAGCTGAAAGGGTTAAATAGTTTGTTTTCAAATACTTTTCAAATACTTCTCACGAGTATGAGATTACCCATGCCTCCCACAAAAATACGTATGTTAGTTAGCCTGAGAAAAACCAATGTGTCTAAGGCTTGGACAGGAAAAAGGAATTGTGATGAGATTTGACATCCTGAAGGGCTTGTTCTCTGATCAGGGGAGAAATGAAGCATTGAATTTTAAAAGAGATTTTCAACTGAATATTTTAATTGGACCTCACCTTTAAAGTGTTTCAAATCCTCTCTGGGTACAATACAGTGCACATAAAAAAAAGACTGTGATATTTTGATGTTTGCTTATCTCCACGCAGTCCTGAAGTATGACAGAACACGGTGTAAATTATGAATAGAACGTGGGTGCTCTGCTGCTGCACTGCAGGAGATGTGGATAGAATAGGATTTTAGAGTTCAGCATTTTGTGTCTGTCAAAAACTAAGCCAAAGGAAGGGATCTCGGTGTACGTCTGCAATTTATTTCTGCACAACCTGTGTCTTGGGCTTCTAGGGAACATTTTCTCTCCATCTCCCCTCTTTTGCACGAGTGTAAGTAAAAGAGACAGAGTGAAATGTGCAGCTGCACTCACTTCATTAGCACAATGGGTTTTATCCATGTTGCCAGCATACTGAACATGGTAGAAGCTACCTGTTTTCATTAAGAATTTGTAAGTAGTATTTTTCATTTTTATATTGCTGTGGTTAAGCACCCAAGCTATCAGTGTTTGCACTGATCTTCTAAGGAGGATCCATGCATGACCTTCTTTAACAATGACCTTTGCTCAGAAGGATAAACAGAATGGATATTGGTTTTCCTCCTACTGAATCAGAGAACAGTATCCTTTAGAGGTAACTTTTTTTGATATTTAAAATCTGTGACTCAAGTATTGCTGTTCCCAAGTGAACAGTGTTTGGGATGGGACAAGAGAGAGAGGCAAGAGTGTAACACCTGGCAAAGTAAGCCTGCAAATAAATTGGAATTATTTGAGAAATTGATAAACGACAACTATAAAAGCAAGAATTACTGACACTAAGAGAGAAAAAATTAAATTACATCCATCTAAACAATTATTATTTTAAGTGTCTATTTCTGCATAGGCTGATATGACTATTATTAAATTCAATAATTTATGGAAGTAAGCATGCCCATTTGAACTGGCAGGTTCTTTGTGGATAGGAGGATATCAGCTTCTGAAAAAAAAGAAGGTGTCTGTCAAATCCTCCATGACTCACAATCCTTCTGGGCCTCAGTTTCCTGCTTGATAAAATAAATAGAATAACCTGACTTTTTTCCTCACTGAGCTGCTACATTAATGCATCTTTTTGTAAATCCCGTAGAAGGTTACAAAATGTTCTGATGTTCTTGGGCTTGTTGTTTTGAGCATTTTCTATTTTGAATCTTTGTGCATTTTTAGATGGGAGACAGAAATGGGTCATTCCCTAGTGATTTTATTACAGAAGTTTTATATAAGGACCTGTAATTCCACAACTGCTCTTTTCTTTATCAGTGACAGATTTATCCATCACTTGTTTATCAATACATATTTATTTTAATATATCACTGTGGCTTCTGCCTACAGGCTGTTATGTTGACCTGCAAAAAAACCTTTGATTAGTACTTCTGTAGAATAAAAAGGTCCTGTCACCAAAGACATAGTGGTAGCCCAAAACATCAAGAACTCTGATCCAAGAAACCAAATCTAATTAATCGGAGACTGCAGCTCAACCCAGTTTGCTGTTCAACAACAATTTTGATTAGTAAGGCTAGAGGCAAAGAAGACCTCTTCCTTCAGTCCATAAAAAAATAAAGATAAAAATGCATGTGTATATTTGATAGAGCTGGTGCATATATTGTGGATTAATTTTGTTTAGGCTGGATGTTCTTGAATCACAGAACAACTTTAATGACCATTTGCAGCCTGCTCAGTGATTAAGTAAATGAACTCAAGCAAATGAACTACTGGGTACATTCCCAAACACCCAGTACAGTTTATTGAAACTGATCAGTTTAAGCAAGCAGTAAATTGAGATTCACTTCAACCTCTGCCTATTTGTTGAATATAATTAGGGAGAACACCCCCTTGCTCACACAGGAGAAAAGCTTGCTTTCAGTACTGAGGGGAAGTGAAAATCTTTAAAGTATAGATGTTGGCAATTTATATTCAGTGTTGGCAATAAAAATCTAAAAGACATGGATGTCTTCTGGAGCTCCAGAGAGCACCACATACATCAGCTCAACAGTGCCTGTGCTTATGAACTGTATGAGGAATGTATATTCAAGTCAGCACCTAAAATTGCAGTTGTTAACACATCTTGAACTGAAGTGAAATTTTGTGGAGAGAAATAAAGGACAGATACTCTTAGAAAGTAGGAAATGTGCTAAGAAGCTGCCTTACCTCCATCTAGCTCTTCAGCTCCAAAATGATTTCTGTAGAAGAGCATAATCTCTATCTTGTAACACTTGTAGATAGTCACTAAACAAACAAGCAGCAGCAGAATAGCACCAAGCCCACCAGCAAGCTCAACTGTGTACATCAGCTCTGCAAAGAATTACAAAACACAGTAACAACCACATTCAAAACCACAGAAAGATTAGCAGCAGACCTTGCACTTCTGTTAAACATTAAAGTAAAATAAGGAATGATGGGTTATTGATGTATTTATCTCATTATAAAGCCCTTAAATGAATACTTAATTGATAGAGTTTTTATTCTTCAATAAGCTGTTTTTTCCCTCTGACACAACATATGAATTGCTCATTTAAAAATAATTTTTGCTGGGGATGTGTGTGTGTTTTTGTATATGAGTATGTCATATATATGATATATTTTATAACTCTCTTCCTTTTTTTTTCCTGTAGATAGATCACAGTTTGCTTTACCTAGATAAATGTTATCATTTGACTTAGAGTGAAAGCAAAGATGAATGTTTCCTTTTTGAGGACTATAATGCTAAACCAGCTCTTCCCTGATTCCATATACAAATAGAATGTGAGCAAACTGGTCAAGATTAAGGATTTTATTTTTTCAAAACAAAAATAAAATAATGATAATTTTAAAAACCTCACAAAACACTTGAGAGATGTGAAGACAGATTATCCAAGGACACCTACAACCTCACATCTCAGTTATATTTATGTTAATATTTTTAACAGTTTCCCAGAGGTCTGTAGTCTATTCTCTTTTCCCCCAGTGGGCTTAGCTCATGTGCAGACACAGCAAACAGTCCTGGTTTGTCTCTTGGGACATTCCCACTCAGACTGACCCCTCGGTGTCTTCGCTGCTGTCTGCTCACAGGATGGATTGAGATCATCACGGTGGAGCTCTGTTCCTCAGGACAGGGAGTGGTCAGCTGTGGCCACCACAAGTGTCCAGCACCAGCAGTGAAGTCACTTTTCAGGCCAAAGGTAATATGCCACCGTGGACTTTTGCCTCACACAGTTTAAAGAAGCTCACAGAGCTTCGTTGCTTTTCATTTGCTCATTGACTGAAAACTGGTAGTGTCAAAAAAGAAGGGCAGGAGGAGAGCTGTTCACAATTTTGTAGCTGTTAACAATTTTGTAATTTGAAATCCCTAGATGGCAAGTCTGAAGGCTTTCCATGCTTTTCCAAATCACTCAGTTTTGAGGAATGAAAAAAACCCCAGATCTTGGAAATCTAAGATATAGAGTTTGCTTCATAAAAACTCTGTGCTGGAACAAGTGTTATTTTCATAGTGTCCTCTTCTGGTAGGCAGCTTCTGTCTGAGTGAAGTAGTGTGGACCTGGAGTAACCTTTTTGCTTGTGTGTGGCTGTTCAGATTTGATAATCCAGCAGCAGAATACAATTCAATTAGAGAAATAAAAGTTTAGAGGAAAAATTGACAATCGCATTTATTTGACAGCTTCTACTGAGAATCACACACCTTTTTTTTATTATTATGAGGCAACTGTAAGAAGATTTCATTGCTCTCCAGAAGACACTAAAAGTGTAATAAAATAAAATAAAAAGGCATTTATATTCCGTGACATTCTTTCCAAAACTGTGCTGGAACTCCTTTGTGTTAGATATTTTTAAGACTGACATGGTTATTTCAAACTCCCAATACTTTTCTGGTCCAGAGAGGGAAATGTTATTAAAAACATTCGACAAAATATGGTTTGCATAGACAAGTAATGCAGTATTTTAGAATATAAATGGAAATGGAAATTACTCTGCACTGGCTTACTATACCCTGTTTATCATTTTGTAATACAGGTGATGCAGCTGTTCAATGGTAACCAGAAGAAAGGCTTTAGTATTTCAGGTTGCTAGGCACAAAGTACTCTATTTATGTGCCTGCTGTTATGACTCACTAAAGGCAAAGAAAAACTTTACAACTGGAAAACAGAATTTTTTTCCTAAACTAATGATTTTTATATTAAATGCAAAGAAATAACTGCAGGTATTCATCTGTTTGTTGTCATTGTGCATGAAATCGGACTAATACACTGCATCACTTTTGCCATCAGAGTCCCCCTTAGTTATATGTTTCCCCATAAAGTAAGATTATGCCTTTATGTTTGCTTCAGTAAAATCTATCTGGAAGCACATGAAACTGTCCTTAATTAGGCCATCAAAGCAAACAGCAAAATTCTCCAGTCAGCCTGAATCATATTAGCAATTACCTTTTCATGTGTTGCTGCTGAGCCTCCGTGATCATACACAGATAAAGTGTTTCTTAAACAGATTTGTTTGCAAAAGAGGTTTCATGCTCTACTGATCTAACAGAGCCAGCCTGTACCTTCCTCTGTGCTGGACAGCATCCGTCAGCACGTGTTCCCTCTGTGTTTTGGGTGCAGTTTGTCAGGGTCCAGGGGCAGTGATCAGGCCAGCAGACTGCTGCATCCTTACACCAGCCCATGCAATGCCTGAGCCGGCCCCAGAGTGGTGGAAGTGGGACAGACACACCCGTGCAGTGCTGGGGGAGGCAGGAGGACTGGCCTGGGCAGTGGCACAGCAGGCTGACTGTGTCCAGACCTTGAGTTTGTGTCTGCAGGATGCTAAACCGTGCTCTGAAAGGCCTCTGGCTGGCTCTGGGATACCTCAGGATTTTAGGAACTGTGTCGCTCTGTGCTGAGCTGAACTGAAGGTGCGAGAAGCAGAAGGCTCAGTCCTGCCTCTGCTGTTGGTCCCTCAGGGGACTGAAGCCATTTCTGTGTCTCGTTTTTCCCAACATGAACTGGGGAAGCTGCTCTGGCTCCTCCCTGTGAGAGCTTACTCCTGAAAAATGCCCTGGGAGTGCCAAGGGTGTTGGTGATGTGTGTATCCACAGCTTCAACAACGCTGTAGTGACTGTTAATGACAAGTTAAAGAGTAGCAGCAAAGTTGCAACCCGTGGTTACCTTCACAATAATATTTTTTTCTGCTGCTTTATTCCGCCTTTTACAGTGTGATTTGAGCACAGTTGCTGCAGCAGGCATTACACTCCTTTGAAGTGCGATCTGTTTTTCCTGCTGAAATTCAAGTTTGATGTAGTGGCAACACACTAAAAATATTCAATTTCATCACAATTCCACATCAGAAGCAAGACATGAGAAGTGCAAACCCTTTAAAATCTATTTAGCTCCTGTGTTGCATTGCTCAAATTACAGACCTGGCCCTCCTTAAGGAGCTGAGACTGAAAGCAGAAAATAGCAGAGGAAAATTACTGGGCTAACCCTTAGGGGGACAGGCATTCTGTTAAACACAACAAACGAGGGAGTGCCAGAGAGTTACATCCAGAAGCACAGCAATCATTTAGTTACAGGCAATTAACAATAGTCTTCCAGTAGCACAGGAGCAGTTCTATTCCAAGGAAAACACATTGATTGCGGCAGCAGTAGTAGATTGGTTTCTGAATAAATAGCTTCAATTTAAAATGAGATTTGCTACAAGTGTTTTGACCAGTGGTTACAATTTTTTTCCTTATCAGGAGGCTTTGGCCAAGCAACTCAGTGAAAGAGACAGCTAATTAAAACAAAGCACGTGCCATCTCCAAATATCTAGCATATATGGCTTGTAATACACTCATTTTATACCTTATCTTTTCTAATTACTGGACACATTTGTAAATTATATCTTTGATCTTCACCTGGCTCTAATATTTGATAAAATTCCTTTCATTGTGTCACACAGGTAATTCATTTATCATAGCTGAACTTATAAGAAGAAAGTAAATAAAAGTGTTCTGTCAAAGATTCATATCTTTTGACTTATATGACGTGCTTCAGGGGCTTTACATTTAATGATCTGTAAAAATTTAAAATTAATTTGGTTCATTAATTAGCCCTCATACAGTTGAACTACTAAGAAAAATAATTATATTTCAAATATTCTTCTTTTTTTGTGATTTATAATTGTAAGAACACATGTGATTTATAGCTGTGTATTCAGTTTCTGAGCCTGTTTCAAAATCCAATTACAGTCTATCTAAGGTTTCAATTTTGCAATCACTTACGCAGATTGCTCAACTTCATGGACTATAAGTAATCCCTCTGAAGTCAACAGGACTATTCACAGAGCTTCAGGTTAGCACAAAAATAAATCTTTGCAACTTTGTGGCCTAAACTGATTTCCATTCTCTGCTTGTCTTGCATGATTTAACTCCCAAAGAGATAGGGTTTGGTTAGAGGCAGTTCTCAGTTTGTTTAGGTATACTTTCAGAGACTTCAATTATTAGAGGAACCATAAAGATAATGAATAGAATTTGGAAGGGGAGCAGGGACTGCTGTGCTACAACATGCAGGTTTGGTTATGAACAAATGTGTCTCTTCCAAAGGAAGAAGGAAGCTGGCTAACACAGGAAAGCTTCCCTGAGCCTCATTTCAGGGATCAGCCATAAAGAGTAGGCAGTGCTTAAGTTAGTAACAAAGAAACCCATACTTACAATTTTAAAATGAAGAAGTATGCAATTTTTTCCCTTATTTTTTTTTCCCTGCTTAGTACAGTGTTTGTCATGGCATGGCTGCAAAACAAATTATCTTCCCAAAGTATAGCATATGGAACCATGGCTTTAAACAGTGTACACATATCCAATACACTTATGCATAAAATCTATTATCTACTTTTTAGGATTATTTTTGTTTGCTTATTTGTTTCAGAGTGACAAAAAATCTGTTTGTGGTAAAGGTACCTAGATGAATATGTGTGAATGTCCTATATGGATACCCTATATGGATACTGTCATGAATAATTACTGATTAAAACTGTAGGATAATAGTCCATCTGAAGCAGTAGAAGCAGATCTGAGCTACTCATTAGCTTGATCATGAAATTATTTCTTAGCACAAAGTATATACTCTTTGCCAGCATGGGCCATGCATGCCTGTGGATCTCTGCAGAGTTGACTGAAGATGACTAAATTAAGTCATGATTTTCAAAATTATTTTCAGTGCAGTAGTTCCATTTTATTTATTAGAACTATTGGGACCTGGTTTTCTTTCTATATTGTTCCCTAACAATAAATAATATATATTCCTGATTCCCTTATGAAAAAGAACTTGTCATGTTTGGGATTATATATACATAAACATATATATGTGCAAATGCAACACAGGGATCTTGTTAATCTATTCATTAGTATGGCAGAAAACACATCTAAGCCTTTGTGCTGCTGGATTTCCAGGGTTATTAGAAGAGAGATAGTAAATTATTATAACAGAAGTATATTCTTACTGATGGCATTTTTATTTCTGCTGAGAAGTGCAGGATACCTGCTCCCAGTAGGAGAGTAATTACACTGACTATCTCCAAGAGTATGTTAGCTCAAAAGAGGATAAAGTTGGGAAAATATAGATGCTGCAATGGTACTGAAGCTTACTACATTTAAATACTCAACAATGATTTTAAAGGCAGTTTATTATATAGATTGAAGGAAAAAGGTGTCATGGTGTGGAACTGCAATAATCTCTGATTATCTTCCCCAAATTAAGGAATTGTGTATGACATCTCCTCATTAGGAGAGCTTCTATTTGTTATTTGTACTACAGAAATCAGACAATCAGACAATTACTTCGTTTAGATCTTCTGAAAGTAATGAATGTAAGAGGCAATGAAGGGTGCTAAAAATGTGGGGGAGAAACTGAGTACTGAGTTCCAAGGATGTAAGATCACAAAATACTGTTTGCATTTTTTTTTCTGAGGATAGCATTAATGAATAATTTAGCTATGCATGGATTCTGAGAACAATTTGTGACATTTTATTTTAAAATATTTTCATCCTTGCCAATCAAGGTTAGACTTGCACTTAGACATTACATAGAAGGAAGAACTAAGGTAAAAGTGGTAGAAAAGTTGTTTTAAAGAGTAATCTGTTAAACAAACCAACTTGTTTGACACATTGTCAGCACTAAGATTTGTCAGAGGAAAGTTAGATTTAGGCACATGCTGAGTAATCTTACAGATTTTTTACTGGAGTTATCTTAGTCCAGTTTTTTAAAGGATGAGAAAAACCTGGTTGATTAAGAGAGTGGTCTTATGAAGAGTTTCTTTGAGGCAGAGGTCTTTAGTATTCTATTCCTCGACTGATTTTAGATGAGGTTGAGTGTAAAAGGACAGACAGTTTTAGTTAGGTTTGGGACAAGAAGGGAGCAAATATTTGACCTTTGGCCCTTTTTGCCCTCTTGGGAGAATTAACCTTTGCACTGCTGAGCACAGTGACAGCTTGAAGACTTCAGTGGCCATAGGTGAATGAAAAATCAATTTCCATCAAATCCAATCCAATTTCAATTCCAATTCTAAAACCTGATGAGGGTCTTGGAAAAGCTTTTCCTGCAGTGCAGAATTAAAACTGAATGCCCTATACAGTGGAAGATGGACTCGTGTAAGGTCAGAACTGACCAAATGGGTTGGAATTCTTCAACAGTTTTGCTTCCACTGAGACTCAGAGATTCACTGGATTGAACAAGCACTCAGGTCCAACTAGCAGAAGCTGAAATATAACTCATTGTTCTCATATTTCACATGATGAGTTTCCTTTCAGAAATTTCAGAAGCATTGTGAAGCTTTTTGGTAAAAGGAGATATAACACCTGGGGTTTCTTTGCAGAGGTTAGAAAAGAACTAATTTCTTGTTAAGTCTTAATTGTCACTCATCACCACCACTGTGTGAAATTGTGTCCAACTGACTGAAAATGCATATAACACATTCAAGTCTGTAAGTAATGAACCAGATTTACACTATTATGTGAGTGGCACTGCAATTTAAGGTGCTTGTCAGCAATTCTATTATCATTAATAACCATATGAAGATAATTTGAAATTACTTTCTATTCAGAATTTGCTATTACATTGTACAGAAAATATTAATATGATGTTTATGCATTAAAAATGAATTTAAAATAAGGCATTTTTCCTCAAGATGCATTCCATTTAGGAAATATTATCTTGCATATTTTTCAAACATATATTTTCATGGGCAATTTTAAACACTCTCTTTGTCTATACAATTTCTTTCAGTGAAAATGTTTTTTTTTTCTTGACAGAAAAAAAACCCAAACTTTTTTTAATTACCCCTCATTAACTTACAGTCAACAAGATTCATATATGCCCACTGAGAACCCCTATGATAGAGGAAAACAAACTGAAACCATATAAGAGCCTAAGGGTGTGATATTAGATAACACTGTGTAGATGACAATGGGAAGAAAGGGAAGTAGCTACTTTGAAAAAATGCATGAAAGCATGTTACCTTAGTTTTGGTGTCTGTCCCAGAAAAATACCAGCATATTATCAAGCTTTTAAAATATCCATACCACTTAAAGAAAAATGCCAAGATGGAATTTGAAATTATTTTACCTGTAGAGTTCTACTTGCAGATATACAGAGAGGACTTTCAAAAGAATAATCACATAATTAGATATTAACCTGTATTTACAACAGTCTATGATAAAATAAGATTATGAAGACTTTGATCCTGCATGAAAGTCATACTTGTCAATACATAACATTGCAGAAGAGCACTTTTTTTCCTTATGCATTGCATTTTTATCTACTACATTGATAGACTATAAGCTTGTCTTCTTTAATTAAAAGACCAATGAAAAAAATAGAATTGTAGTCTGTGGACCACCTGTTGTATCGTTTGCAATCTGTGGTCTGTCATTAATAAATTTCTGCTTAGCTGCTGTCAGTACCACTCTCAGAATTAATTTCCAGAAGATTCCTCTACCTGACTGAAGATTAACCTGAAACTGCTCTGGATGATCAATGGCACCTATCACCGGTAAGTAACAAAATCAACCTTAGATTATAACAAGTAGATTTTTTTTTCCCTCACAGAAAAGAGTGGTTTCCCCCACAGAAAATAACTTGGTTATTGTTAGGGTGAGAGGAATTTGGCCAGAAGGTGGAGGAAAGGGGTGAAAGTTAAATCTTTTGGGTTTTGATTGCTCTCTTTTTCCTATTTTTTTTACAAATTTTGTTGGAATGAATGAGAAAAGGAAACAGCATTGGCATTGTCATGCTTAAAATGCTCTACTGCTTTTAGCTTTCAGTTAAATGCTCCCGATGCACAGAACCTGAGGAAATTTAGGACTCTCAAAATGGTTAGCTGGCAGCAGAAAAGCATAGATCATAGGTTTTCACAACTGGTGTCAAAAAGTAAAAGAAATTCAGGAGAAAACAAGAGCTGGGATCCCTGAGATACAGAGCACTGGTGTTTGCATGAGAGGGAGGTACCAGGGTTCCCAGCTTTTCCCAGTGCTGGATGCTGAAATCGGGTTCACTTTTCCTGCACACATGTGACTCCAGGGGCTCTGTGCTGTGCTCCCCTCCTGAAATCCATTCAAGTCAGGAAAGGAGAGGCTCTGGCTCCCCATTCCAGTGCCACATCAGGGGAAGAGCAGAAGCCCCCTCTCCCTGGCTGAATGTGCCAGGCTCTGGTCTGGGCAGGGACCACCCTCCACTGGAGCCTGCCCCGGGTTTCTATGAGGTGAGAGTGTGTCCCTGTTGGGCTGGCCAGTGGGAACATTAAGGAAGATGCATCCAGGCTTTTTCTGGTGATTTAGCCTGTTGACTTCTATTCTTTCAGCCTTTGTAAGTGTAGGCATGTCTAAAATCTCCCCCTGGACCTCATAGTGTGCAGAGACTCCTGCACTGGGTGAAGCAGCAGTTGCAAGGGTGTTTGAAAAGCTTAACCTTTGTACCTGAATCCCCACTGCAGCGTTCAGCCCTAAATACCTCTTTTCCCAGGAACCCTCTCTGTTCAGCAGCAGAGTTTTCTGCTTTGCTGTCCCTTCTGATCCTGGTGATAATGCTCCACACTGGAAGGATTATAATTTCTTTTTCAGGTATGCAGTGAACATTCCAGATTCATCATTTTTGTGCTCTTATACTGCTGGAAAAAAAGATCACTAACTAGAAAACCAGCCAAAACTAATACATCTGCAAATGTCTTGGTGTTCAGGAAGCAAATTTACCTAATTGTTAGGTCCCAATTGCTCTAAGTCAGCCAAATAATCAGAAATTAATAAACAGCTAACTCATTCCTAGCAGAGACTAAATATGGATCTAAACAAGGAAGCCTAAACCGAAAGGTTGTCATGGTGATATACAGGAGACTAAGCAAGCAGTGCAAAACTCCTTTTCCTAGGAGACCTGAGAGACTAGCTCAAATTTTTATCTGTCATGCTTAATTTATCATTTCACTGAAACAGTTGTCAACATGCAAAATGTGTAGAAGGTTTGTATCTGGTAGCTTTTGTCTTTCGAGGGCACAACAGATTTTGCTTCCAGATCTATTGCAGATTCAGCCTTACTTCAAGAGGAAAAAATATTTTTGGGAGTTTTTCTGCTATTTTTTGTCCTTTTACTATTTATAAGGGCAATTAAATATTGAGATTACTCCCTCTTAAGCATGTCATCATGAGGCCATGTGCTGTGGCATGTGGGATTTACTGAGTTCTCTAAGAAAGGGAGCAAGGAAAGTAGATTGTTGCAAAATTCATGCATGCACAAAGTTAAATTAAAAATCTGGTGGTCACAGAAGAGACAAGACTTACATGTTTTCAGTCTTAGAGCTACTGCATGTATGGAAGAGAAAATAAAGACTCACCATCAGAATGTGACTTAATAGATATCAGTTAAATAAGTATTGGTTTTAAATTAATTTGAGCTTTAAAAAATCTTTATTTTCAGTATTCCATCAAGAAGTTTGATTATTAAGAACAAGCTGATGGATTTCAGTGGTTTTTTGCTTTAAGCTCTTGCTCAGGGTTCAAATATCTCTGACCAAGAGTATATGACTACTAGCTAGTATATTGTTGAAGTTCAATTACTTAGTAAGTTAATTTCTCATCTCAGTAAATTCAAGAAAAAATGACAAATACCAGGCTAGGCAGAACATCTGGTAATTCACACCTGCATCTTTTAAGGAGCAATGACAAGAATTCAGAAAAATTACCACAACTGAAGTTCTATTCAAGTAATTGGAGGTACCCAACCATATGTTTAAATAAATTGGTCACACTATCTTGATTTATGGTTGCCTTGTAAGCTTAGACAGACTTTGCATGCTACAAAACTAAATTTAGGGAAGATATCACTGCTTTGATATAAATTGAGGTGCCACAAGTACTTCAGCACCACAGCAAGATGCAGGTTTGCTCACTTTTACAGTCTAAAAAAAGCACAGGAATGCCAGCAAAATGCAGACACTGCTCCTGCTTTATCTTTGCTTCCTAAAGTCAAGAGGAAGCTGTGTGAGGATGGGGAGTGTCAGTCCCAGGCACGTGGAGCACCCTCTGCGGGGCAAAGTGGGCAGAGTGGGTCTGGGAGCCTTCATCTGCAGGAGATTCTCCATCCCCCTGCAATCATCCCGGTGGGAGATGGCTGTGGCCACTAGGCAGGCTGGAACAGTGGGATGTGAGCAGAGAGGAGAAACAGGGAGCAGCTTCTTAGAAGCTTCTGTTATGCTGCTTCACTTCAGAAATGTTGATGTTAAAAGTGTTGGAAGAAGTGTCCATGTCAGGCTATGCAGGAACCTCCCTGGCATAGGGTTTAGGTGGCATTTCTGATAGAAGTGGAAAGTTTTTGTGGGTTTTTTTTTTTGGTTTTCCTAAAATTTGATTTTTTTTTCAATTATTACAGTTGTATCACCTGTGATTTCCTACTATTTTTTCTCTATTAAGTCTTTATTAATTTTAAAGTTAATGAATTATTAAATGCATTTTTTATAGATATCCAATTAAAAGGAGTTGCTGTATTTTTTCCCAGTGACAGCCATAATGAACAACATCCTTTCTCTTTTATTTTGCAAGTCGTACAAATTCCTGAGGGAAAGTAATCACTGACTATTAATTCTTAAGAAGCTAAAATTCATGCTTGCTTCAGAGGGAATCTCTACAAATAGGGAATCTCACCCCTACATTTTACCCTTTCCTGGAGAAAAGCTGCATATTTACCCCTTTTGTGCAGAAGAATACTGGCATGCCGGCGTCCGTTCCCATTCTCCACGTAGCAGGAATAATTTCCTAGGTCTGCCTCTTCGACTGAGTCAAGGATCAACGAGATAGAAACCTCCTGTTCCCCGAGATGTTCCTTGAGAACCCTGAGAACAAAAACAACCATGGCTGCTGCTCTGCTTGTACCACAGTTTGAAGATTTAGAAAATCGTGACATAATAATGCTACTTACAGCTCACAACTCGCTGGCTCCAAATTTGGTTATGGTTTGATGCAATCTTAATTTAATTATGTCATGCCCTTTTCTTCCTCACTTCTAATGAGGAGGTTTGGCTTTGTAAATGTTAATGAGAGCTGGTGTTGTCTTTTTTAAGCAGAGTGATATGCACATGGAGAATATATCATTGCACACTTTGATGGAGACCCTGATCCATGAAGTTTTGGAACAGTACAAGAGAGAAAACTGAAAACAGATATTCTGGGGGTTTAGAGTCACACCAGGAGTCTGGGCCAAACACAGCATTTGTCCTTTTTCTGAGGCTCTTCAACATGACACTCAGAAACAATGTGTTCATGCCATGGTCTGAGACATAATTTCTAGAATACATTATAAAATTTGGAAATGTTTTATCAAACAGTAAGAAGGGCTGCTATACCAGGTGATGTAGTTCATACAGACTATAAATAAAAGGTGTCCTGTGTAAGACTCCACCTGTCTTCCCATTACTTTCTTTTCCTCTTAACAAGACCATCAGTCGTTTCAGGAACTCAGGAAAGCAAATGACAAATTATTCCAGGTCTGACAAATGAAGTGGAAATGAGCTTTTCTGCTCCTCCCTCCATAAAACAAGGAAGTTGTAACAGGTTTCTTGTCACTGTTTTTTGTCAGTCATCAGACAGCCAAGTCACTGGTTGAAGGACTTGGGAAAGGTTTAAACACAAAATAGAGCTGATCTTATTGTCACCTGCCATTTAGTGTATTGGTCTTGACTTTTATAGAATAAACTTGAAGTACACTGGGGTGAAGTACACTTCCTTTTTGCCTATATCTGGGGATGATGACCTTGAAAGTCTCTGCAGTCTTCTTGATTTTGCTAATTGTGATTGTATTGTGCATAATTTCTTTTTCTTGGGTTTTATTCCTCTATGTCTCATTTTCATTACAATTATTATGAATAATATATGTTTACTATTATAATTAGTATTATTGCTATTATTGTAATCTCAAACTTTGTCTCAATTATTAAACTGTTCTTATCTCAACCTATAAGTTTTATTCTGGTACTTCTCCCTGCCTGAGGGGGATAATAGGGGAGTGAGTGAGTGGCTGTGTGGAACTTACTTGCTGGCTGAGGTTAAACCATGACATGCACACTAAGAATTGCCTGAATTTCTGAGTTTTAATTTCTATGATACATAGAAACAGTGATATTCACACATATAGAATTAGAAATGAAAAAGGAATCTCTACAGATCCAAGCAGATAATTCATATTGGATAGGATTTTGTATGCTATGTCAAGCATGTAATTCTCAATACGAATCCACTTTTGTCCTTAATTTCTAAATGAGGCTGCACTTTTGGGAGCAGTAGAAGTACATGGCATGAATTTCCAGATCCTCTCCAAAACAAGTATTTTAGCAGATATAAGCAGCCCACATAACAGGATGCTTGGCTCTCACAAGCTAGATAACATCCCAGGAAACTCAGGTTTTTTTATGAAGAAATCAAAACATTCCAAAAGGGAAGTCAAACACCACCATTTATTTAAGGCTTCATGTTTGAAAATACTTTTTTGAGATGATTTTCTCATAATACATATTTTTCTTCATTTCATCTTACTAAGGGTCCTCGTGGCTGTTTTTGTAGATTGCCACATTTTGAAAAAGTCACTAGGTAAATTCCAGCTGGTCAACATTACAGTTCTTTTTTGGTAGCTATTCTACTTTTGCAAGTCTCTAATATCAAATTTGGCTGAGGAGGGAATTTTTCTGTTCTCTAATGATGGAGTCAAAAAGGAAAAGCATGGATGTTTGAAAAACAAAGATCATACCCAGTATGCTCCTTAGTAAGTCTGTGATAAAAAGTATAACATTAACTATCAAAAAAAATAGAGAAAAAAAGAAAGAACCTTTTTTTTTTACCTAATGTCACTTTCCCAGACTCGACTATCATCCAAATCTTCAATAAACTTCTCCCCTTTCATCCAGTAGATTAAAGGACTGACGTCTCCACTGTATCCAAAGAAAGCTCTGCAGGTTAGATTAGCAGAACTACCTGTTGCAAAGAATGTAAGAAAATATGTTTATTTCAAAATTTAAAATCAGTTGCTTTTTAAAAACCAAAATATTCAGAGAGGTCCTCAATGTCCAGCTGCTGTTGAAAGTTTCCAAGAGTATCTGCTTGTCTTGACACTGGGTTCAATACATTTTCTGAAAAGAAATACAATAAAAGTGAAATTAAATTATATGTAAAACCAGGATTTTTTAAATATGGTTTCTGTTTGGTAAGGATATCAGTGACTGTCTTTTCAAAAGAATCTAACTTAACAAAATATTTCTATGTTTTCTGTGAAAAAGATAAAAGTTAGGTAAAACAGACGTGCAATTACATCTGTGTTAGTTCAGACTTGCAATGGTTTCTGCAAAGAGGCTGGTATATTCCTGTAGAGTTCCACTCCCAAGGGATATCTGGTAGAAAGAGGTATGCTCATTGTTAAACTACTTTAGCAGGAAAGTTTGAAGCACTGACACTTGAAAAAAAAATACATGTGAACTAATTCTGAACATTATAAGCCATTAGAATGGGAAGAACAATTAGAACATGCAGCAGGGAGCAGAAATTTCATGTATATGTACAGCCCTACTTATACAATCATTATAATGAGGATTTTAGAAACTAATATGCCTTCACTTCACTTTGTTCATTTTCATTATAGAATCTTACACTGTGTTTGTACCACTTGGCTTTGGGTTTTATCTCAAGCACAAACAGGGACTGGAATGGCAGCTTGTACACTTTTTGTGTGCATAAAAGACTGCATAAAACAAGTGGACAGACAGAGCTGAGGATCTCCCATTCACTGCTGTAGAGAGATTTGTCTCAATATGCACCAACTCTTCTAAACTGCCATGAGCATTCCTTTAGGGGATAATTACACAATAACCTAAGGAAGTGTTGGGATTTAAGAAGTGGTCTTTCCCCCTTGAAGAGAGTACGTCCATGGGGTTTATATTACTGCTGAGACCAAATTCATATTTTATTGACACTTTCAGATTTTGATTTTTGGACTTAAAAGCTGACTGACCACAGCTCCTGGACAAAAAATAAGAAAAAAGCATTGTTAGCACTACTTCATCTGTACCAAGATTCCATAAGTCCATCTGGATTTGATTAATTTCCTCAAATATTTATTCTTTTGGATCAAGACCTGGTCCTACTAAATATTTAACAATAATATTTGAATATAATATTTACTTTTTAGCATGAAAACAAATGCAGAATGCAGTGTAACAAGAAGACAAGTAATTATTAAATTAATGTCTTATAAATTACTCCTGTCTAGCTTGAACTCTCACATCCATTCAATGAAAGGTATGGAATAAAATGTTTGTGTTCCAAATGTGCAACGATCTCTGCTACTTTCACAATCTGTTTTTGAACTGTAGGAACTCATTTTCTTTTAGTCATTCCAGAAGGTTGGGTTGCTACCATATCTTTTGCAAGCAATGCCTGCTAAGGAGACAGGTGTATTCCAGTACTTGAAACTAGGATGGAGAGAAAGGTCTCTTTCATAATCAAAAGTATGAAATGGAATCTCTGAACAATGAGAAATTTTAATAATCTCACATTTTTAAGAGCAAAGTTGCCAAATATAAGATGAATATCTTCAGTGAGAGGGCAAAATCTCTCTTTCTAAAGGCAAGCATAGCTCCTGTTTTCACACCCCAGGGAGCGATGGTCAGGACATCTCCCTGGAAACTCAATTTCTCAATCTCTTCACGGCTCAAGAAGTGCAATTTGGAATCACTGGGGGAAAGATTTTTGCAGTCTTGAAGGCATTTGCAGGGAATGAGATGGGCATGGGGACACCACTTAATGTGGGTCAAGTGCATGAAAACCTGTAATGGAACACGATAAATGTCTTGGTTCCTTGCCATGCTGTCCTGGGGTGACTTTATGGTGCTTGCATCCCCAGCTGTCTGTTCTGTTCATGCTGGACATTCAGCTCTGCACCTTTCAGACTGTTCTGAGCCCTCAGGGGCAGAAGCAGTGCGTGGTTTGTGTGCACACCCTGCACTCGCTCCCTGTGTTCTCTCTCACAGACTGTGCTATCTGCAGCACGGGCAGTGGGAGAGAGCTCTCCTCTGCTGTTAGTTAGGTTTGAGCTAGCTGAGGCAGAGAAATTCCCCAAACTGTGGGTTTTCTTTTTCTTGGAGCTGTTCAGCCCTGCTCTGAGCTGAAAACCCAAAAAAACCTCTGGGAGCTCACACCAGTAGGCCACCAGGCCCAGGACACGGCATTTTCCAGAGCAGGAGGGACTGATAAGAGACTGAGCAAGCTGAGCTACACCCCATTACAAGGACTTTCTGAATTTGCCATTTCTTCAGAACAGTGAGAGGTTTTACTGTTGAATATTATTCTTTTTTTTTTTTTAATGCTTGTGAATACTTTGCTTGTTTAGTAAGCAGGTTTTTTCCACCTTTCCCCAAGGAAATCTTTTCCCAAACCAGTTGGGGGAGGAGCCACAGGAATTTTGCTTTCTGGAGGGACCCCATTCAGAGGTTTCCTCCCAAATTTGCCCTAACAGGATGCATAAAAACCCAGTTTTTTATAGCAGTTGCATTGCAGTTATATACCAAGCGGAGGATGGGGTTGTTTGGTTTTGATTTTGGGGTTTGCTTTCCTTTTGGTTTTACATCATAATTATGAAACTTGAACTTGTGAAAATGAAAATATAAAAAGTTAAAGGATTATGAGCGTCTTGGCCACAGAGGAATGTGTGCACTCCTGAAATGGGAGAAGGTACCTGTTCATCTAAAGCCAAAGCTGGCTTCTGTGATAATTGGGCAACCCCCACGGCATTATCTACCAGGCATAGAGAGAAGTGTGCTACCTAATGAGTCACTGCCACTTCTTGGGCTTTTTCCAGAGCTTTCCTACCAAGCCAAGGCTTGGTTGGAACTTTATAGCTTTTAAGAACTGAGAAGATCACAGCTAGAGACTGTAACTTCTGGCCAATTTATCCATGGTTCACAGAGATTAGACACTACAGGTGCTGAACCATCAAAGCTCTCCAGGCTCCTGCAGCTAACAGGTACCCCTGAGAGATGAATTTGCTCTAAGTGGGCTTCTGGGCTTTTTATACATGAATATTATGAACATAGATTTGTTTTTTAAAAATAAACATATGATAAGGGCAAAAATTGTCAAAAAATAAGAGTTTTTAAGATTAAAGTTGTTTTCCTTATTAAATTATTAAGGACATTTTCTCCCTAAATAAAACATAGAAATATATCTTTAAGCATAGAATCTGAAGTTTCCATTCAACATGGAATAGTTGCAACTGAGAAATAAATTAGGAAGAATGTAATGCCATTTAGTAGTACTGTGTTGATTGCAGTTACTCAGGGAAGGCCATTAGCATGCTGGGGCCTCAGCTATAAATTACCTGTACTCTCTATCTTGACCAATCTCCACAATAAGCCAGTGGGATGTTCATTAGCTGGCCATCAAGGAAGATTCAGGGATCAGCTAATGACCGCCTCTGACCATTAATGAGGGGGTTTGTTACTCCAGGACTCACAGCTCCTTGCAGAGGGCACGGTGCTCCCTTGGTGAAGCAAGGAGGCTTCCAGCTGCAGGCACATGTAAATAAAGGCTGACTGCAGGGCAATGCTATGGATGGACAGAGGATTTTGGGAGCACATCTTCATCTGGCATGAGAGTGAGTGTGTGTGTGCTGCAGGAGGGGCTGGTGCTGCAGGAGGGGCTGCCTTTTTCCCTAGAAGTTCACTTTGAAGTGAGCAGAAAGACAATCCCTGTTTTGGCACCGAGCAGCTGCTCTGCATGGACAACCTGTTTTTAAAAGTCTACAGATTTGTAGAAAGCATAAAACATATAATAAATATAAGCTATCCTTTGCTTCATCTTTAAGTTAAGGTATAAACAATCTGTCAATCAATTATAGAAATCCCTCACAGTTAACCTTAGGCAACTGCTTCTCTCCATGTGTTTTCTGTACTGAGAAAAATTAGAGAGGAGATCTGAAAGTCATAAAAGTTTCGTGAAAGGATATATAATGCTTTCTACATCATCAGTTTAATTTTCTGTAAATGCAGGATTACTACAGCTCTATAGTTTGGTTTTGAAGGATTTAATGTCACGTTTTAAATTTACTAAATGTTTTCAATTAAATTGCTAGGGAAATTCATCTATTTCTGACCCCTTTGCTGTAAGATGTAAATTCAAGTTACATCCTGGGGAAACTGCATTGTTTTGGTTTGTGTTTGTTCGTTGTGGTAGGTTTGTTTTTGGTTTTGAGGGTTTGTTGTTGTTGGTTTTGTTTGGTTGTTTTTTGTTGGTTTTTGTTTTGTTTGTTTGGTTTTTTGTTTGTTTTTGTTTTTGTTTTTGTTTTCTTTTGTATTTTTTAGTGGACCTTGGAAAAATCCAAAGGGATCAGAACTATTAAGTGAAACTTAGAGTGCTGCTATTTTTATTAGCATCCCCTCAAAACAACAAACAGAAAAACCATACCAACTTAAACAAAGGATAAAGAGAAAAATAACACCTTTGATTCTCAGTATAATTAAAATTTTTTAACTGTGAAATAAAGCAATAAAGATATGCAAGAGAACACATAAGCATTTCTCCATTTTTCTCCATCACTCTTTTTCTTTTCCCGATGAATATGCTCTTACAGTATTTAGTTTATTTTTTTTTTAAATTGCAGTCTATAGCACTAGATGTTCCTGCTGCTCACTGTGATAAAGTCACACTGCCAGTTCACGCCAAGGGGGTTCAAATTTAATTAGTCAGTAGCTCTTTGCCATCCAAACTGAGACCCGTTTTTGTTGCACAGTACGCTTCCAAGTACAGCAGAATGCACGAAGGGACCACAGCAAGGTGTGCTCCCTCGAAATCAGCAAATATCTTGAGCATAACAACACAATTTTTGTGTTTGTTTTCACGAATTGTCAACATCTGGGGCGCTTTGCAAACTGCTGCTGTGGGAGCCTGTGCCCAGCAGAGGGCACTGTCCATCCTCCAAACATTATTTAAAAATAAAAAGGAATTCCTAGTGACTAACTTCTCGTTAAGAACATCAGCCTGCTAAGAACGTGCGAGTTGTAATTAGAAGACAGTGGCTATTTCGTGATTGCTGAAATGCCATTTTGTATGGTCAGCTGAGATTCCACTTGCACTGTTGTACCACAGAGAACGAGAGCACCTTCCTCACCTTGGATTTGACAGATTCTTAGTAACAGGCAACCATTTTTTGTTGGCAGGAATCAAAATAATCAGAAACATCTCTGCAATTCTTTTTTTAGGAGATATTTCAAAGGCATATTATGGGAGCGTTTGAGAGCCATGCTCAACACCTAGCAATACTGAGGGCCAAAAGACTGAAAATGTTAAGTGCACTGAAATGTGGGACTTTCTTTAACTGTGCAGTGCAAGCCATGTATACAACTTATGCACAGGAAATACCTAGGCAAAACCTACACACTTACAAGTATGACATTTATTTGTAATGTTACCATCTCAAAATGAAATTATAAAAGGTCAAGAGAGATGCAATCAAAATCTCCCACACAGGAATTAAATCCTATTCTTTCCATTCACATTTGAGAAAAAACACTGCCAAAATACCAGTTTTTCAAGGGGAGGGCTGTGAAAGCTGGTAACTTCCTGTGTGTGCAGATCAGGACTGACAGAAACAAGTCAGTAACCCACTTGTTTTGTCAATGTCGTCTGACAAAGACAGCAGGCAGGTAAGTAGGAGCTGCTTTCATTTTCAGAGAAGTTTTGTGTCCTAAAACAACTCACCAGTATTTGAAGGCCTTCATTCAAATGTGATTAAGGAAAAAAAAAATAAAAAAGAAAAGAAAAATGAGGTACCACATAGTTTCCAGCTGTGTGGCTTGACCCTATGATCATCTACCCTTGATCTGTCAGGATCCTCTTAGAAGAGGGCGAACTGCAGAGATTCCTCTGGATTCCTTCCTTCCATGCACAAAGCACTGCTATCTGCCCTCCGGTTTCCATATATAATCTTAAAATCTTGTACTCCCTTAACTTAATATAAATATCCTGCTGCATATTTCATATAAAGAGGTAGGAAAATTAAACAAACAAATAAAACCCCAATTAATACCAAGCAGAATCAAATATTATTTTCTGAAATACAACTGTGAACTTGGAATTGCAAAATTCTAATCACATCACTGAGAAGTAGTTTTTTCAAGTTTTTGGCGAAAAGGTCTTACAGCCATAAAATTGTGAAGATAAAATGTGTAAATGCCCTGTATTTTGAATTCAGAAAGGGTTGGACATGATCATTCTGCTAACTGTTATCATGCAAGCATCATACAAAGTGCTGAATGTGATTACAAAGCTAGATATCTTTGTTATTAGGTCTGTCCATATTTTGCTGTGTTTCAGAGTGGACTTTTGATTGCATTGGAATCTAAATCACATGTTGAATATGTCCTTTAGGCCATAATGATGTAAACTTAGAGTACACACTACCATTCCTACATAATTAAAAAAAAATCAGCAGGAGGTTCTCAATAAGACCAGAGAGAGATTGTAGTTTTTGAACTTTTACAGAATTTGTAGATATCACTATTTAAGGGAGAGGTTAAACAAATCCCTTCCTTCAATTTCTGACTTTTTTTAATTGGAAAGAAAAAATCAAAAGCCTAATCCTTGTTCATTACATTTTTCTTTGTTGTTGTTTTTTTTTACTAAGCAGATAGTCCTGTTCACCCAGAGCTGAACTCATTCACCTGTCCAGGGTTACCCTTTACTGTATGAAAAGCCCTTTGCCTTCCAGGGCCTCCATCTGCTGAATTACAGTTCAACAGCAGGACCCCTAAAGGAGGTCTGTGTGCTCCTGCTGACAATCACCCCTAAATACTGGAGTCTGCAATACTTAGTAAGGTACTGAACTCAAACATATATAGTGAGATCTAAGCTTAGTCTATGAGTATAAAAATTTTGTAGTGGGCTTCTTCGTAGCTTGTGAAGGAAAAGAAACCCCAATCCTTTCTGCTTGGAATGGGCTCTTCAGCAGCAGGACTGCCAGAGAGACTCAGTGAAGACAGCAACCACCAGAGCAGACTGCAGAAAATGAAGTGATGTATGGGACTTGGGATTCAAAATGTCCAGAACACCTCTCAGGTGTGCTGATTGTCAAACTTGCCCTCATTTCACAAGAGGTAACAAAACCCCTGAACCAATAATCTTGATTTTCCTAACAGCAGGTCTCTCCTCTTGATAGATGGTAATGTCAGGCTGATAAATTAGCTGTTCAGCAAATATTTTTCACTTCTTCCTCTTCAGAAGTAGAGGCTGGAGTGGGAGACAACTATGCATAAAGCAAGTATTGCTAAAGAAAAGGAAAGCCACTGCAATTGTTTTACAAACTTGGCTTAACTTCTACTCTAGAAGCTCATATTTTCTGATTTGTTTTTAGTAAATGCATTTATAAACACTTTTTTACTGTGCCGTCTCTGTGAGATCAAAGAATAATTTGTTTTTTAAAGGTTTAGCTGTTTTTAAATATAAGTCACAAGAAAATATCCTAGGTAAAAAAATACCTCTAATTGAAAAAAAATACCTCTAATTGAAAAAAAAATAAAAGAGAAAAAGGTGGCTCTAAATGTCAAACTTCACATTTGTTACCTCTTACAACTTGTGTCTTGGGAGCTTTAAATCTATTCATATCATGCACAGCTTAATATTCTTAAGTGTTTTTTTTCTGTATTCTCTTTACACTGCCTTTGATTATGGTTGTGGTTTTTTCATTTTAATGATGTTACATGGTAAAAAACTCAACCTTAGCTGACAGTCCAAAGTTTCCATTGCACAAAGGAGTCCAAAAACCTCCCATAAGGGTCCATATGGACTCCTCCTGTGTCTGAAAAGAGTCCCCAGGTCCCACACCTGGGGCTGCCACTGCCCCTCAGCAGTCACTGACCCCCAGAAATGCCTTGTGTCTTTAGCTTTGGGAAGTCCTGCTCTGAGTTACATTTTGGAAAACTCCTAGAAAAGCAGAGAGGTTTCCTGCTTAAGGCCTTCATATTTTGGAGAATTTATATTAGGGGAAAAAAACCACCAAATATTCAATGTACATTGAATAAAGAATATTTACTAAAGAATAAAGTAAAGAATATTTACTAGTAAGAAATGCAATAGGACCTAATCTCCTGGAGTTCTGTAGGTGACTCTGGGCCTCAAGAAACTACAAAGCTAGAATAATTTGTCTACTACTTAGGAAAGGGAGTTTCAAGCCATTAGAGTTCTCAATATGCATCTCTCCATGCCGAACAGAATCCAGAGGTAAAGCAGCAGCAGGCCCAAAGAGGCACTTCAGAGGCTCTCTGTCAGAACACAGCTTTTGCTGGGCTTGTTTTGCTGTTTGAATAACACACAACAGCACAGCTCCTTTCCCACTTTATTTTGTTTGTGAAAACTGTAGATATAATTGCCTTTTTTTAAAAAACCTGAAGAGTTTTGTTCCGGCAAAACTCGGCAGATAAAAGAACTCAAATGTCTTGCTGTGGACGCTTTTTTATAAATCCTGTTTTCCTCTTCTTTCTGAACAGACTATAGTGGGTTTGCTTTGGTCTCTTGTGGGTGCTAGCCCATGTCAAAAAACTCTGCTCATCAATCATCACAACCAGTACCTTCTCCCAGTCTCCCTCTCAGGTGCACTGCACAATATGTTCTGTAGAAGGAATAGCAGATGATGCGCTGGATTCTAGATAATGATAAATAACATGCTTATTCTCCCAAACTTTGCAAACAACTTAATACGTCAGTTCACACTTAAATGTAAGTATCAACAATCTTAAAGAACAGGCTTATCAATTCAGGTTAAATACAAATTCAACTTTTTGTTGCTCTTTCAGCTCCTAACTGTTCATACAGTTGATATTTTTGGACATAGAATTTAACAAACAGCATTAGAAAATGTGTTTTATTGGAATGTCTTATAGTAGCTTCTCTTCAACTGCTTTGGAGAGAGGGTCTGCAGTGTTTGTATCATCATTAGGTAATTTGAGTGCATACATCAAATTCTCAGCTTTGGAGTCACACATATATACTAAATAATCAATTATGGGTTTGTTTTCCATTGGTCTGCCTGACCATTCTTTTCCTTTCTTTCTTCATAAGCAAGTCTACCACTAACCGAGTAGGCTGCAGAGAATTATTTGGGCAAGGAGGTATTCTGAAAAATGCTGTAGAAATGGGCTGTATATGAAAGATTAAATAAAAAGTTAGAGCCTTTGAAAGTAGCATGCACAGCGTCATCTGCACCTGCGTTTGTATTAAGGAAACTGGGACTCCAACTTACAAACAACAAATAAACACTATATCTTCCTCTGGTGGATTTTCTCTTCAGTATACACTGCAAACATCACCAGTTCTAAGATTTTCATGAATTAATCTGTTCTGTCAGATCAGATCTTAGGATGGAAAATGTCATTTGGAAAAGACCCAGACTAGTTTGGCAAACATTTGAATGGAGAAAACTATTGCTCCCATGAAGCAATGTGGCAAAACAGGATAAATGCAATACATCTATTATGTAAATCAAAATACTTCAATTCGGTTCTAAAATATGTGACACCACTAGTCTGTCCCAATTTTCACCAGGAAAGCTATTAAGAACCACTGAAAATTGGAGCCCTGATGAAATGAACCTACTGATTACTAAGAAAACAGATAAATAAAATCAGCACCAACTTTCAGTTTACTGCAGTAAAGTCTCTGATGGTGGAAAGTGATTTTATGTTTATTCATAGGTGGTTTTTCTACTTGAACAAAAGAATGAAAAAGAGTGAGATACATATACACATAGTTTAAATGTGCTTCTACTTTAAACCAAGAAGATGCAATGCAGTGGACAGAGAAAATACTAATTCTTAGCATAACCTTTGCAAACAAAGAAACAGTTTGCCATTTAATTATCATATGGACTAGTATCTGTTTATATAGTTTTAAAATCCTAGCACATCAAATGTTTCTATTGAATAAAAATGGTAATGCATGCTGTTCCTAAGAGCACTAGGCTTTCTGCTTTTACACAGTAGTCATCACATTATGTAGTCTTTCTATTTCTCTTACATGTGTTAAGAAGTTAACCTTTAGTTAATAAGTGCTTTCCTAAGAAAACACTGAAACAAAATCCATTAGAACAAACCCCTCTGGTTCACAGAGATGCAAACAGAGAAATTCATTTGCTTCTCAGTGATAAATGTGCTATACTCTTGGACCATGCACGTGCTGGAATAATCCACTGCTATTGATTGGCTTCCTCTCCACATGAAAGGCAAGCAGGCATTTTTTAGATTATACCTCGATACATTGCAGATTGATAGACAATGCTTGGTGAAGGCAGCTGCACAAATACCACCAATGGAATAAAAAAAAAAAAAATCCAGCTGGCACCACATATATGCCACCTGACTTTAAAGAAAAGAAGTTTATAGATGGGAGCAAGCATGAATTTTTGAGCCTGTACCCTGCTTTCTGACCTGTGGAGCAGAGGATCTGAGTTACAAGAAGAATTCCCACAGGGAAAAATACATGTCTGACCAAAGGCAGGATTCCTGCCACACATTTCTGGGCCACACAGCTCCACCTTCCAGGTCCTCACTCTGTATGAAAGCTCCTCCTCTATGGCAGAGTCTGTCCACTGCTCCCAACTTCTTCTCTCACTCTGGTTTTGATGTGGGTGAAGACCAGTGAACTTCATTTCCCCTCTGCAAAGAGTAGTGTTCCTGTATCTCACAGTCCAGAGGGGGAGAGTTAAATAACTAAATAGCTAAATAACACCTCAGCAAGGTGTGGCTTCACGTTGGCTGCTGCCCTTTAATGGGAAAATGACCTGGCCAGACTGGAGGTACAGTGGGAAGAAGGACAGCCTCATGTCCCCATCTGTCTTTGAAGTAGGTGCAGTCCTGGACATCATAAAATGTGATGCTCCCAAAACAACTTCCTTCTCAAGAACAATTAGTCATCAAGTTATTTTGGTTTCTTGCATATTTTTGTCGAGAGGAGATGCTCTTCGATGCTGGAAAGTCTGAGGAGCAGCAAGGCTGAAATGATTTATCTTCTAGCAGCTGCCTCGTTTCTCTAGTCCATCTTCATTCTCCCATTGTCCTTTAGCTGTAATTTCCATGGTTGCACAGCACAGGGTCCTGCCAGCAAAACTTCTGAGAGATTTAGGGCTGCTGCGTCTGAAGCCAAATGCTTGAGGTCAGCAAGCAGGATATTAATCCTCTTTACTTATATAATTGGGAATTTCCTGAACAATACACACAATCCACCCTCCTTGTGCTGCATGCCCACCAATGCTGTAAATTCTCCTTGTTATACTTTTTGGTTTGGTAGTTTTTTGTTTTTTCCTTTTTGGTTTGTTTGTGGTTTTGTGTGTTTTTTTGGTTTTGTATTTGCTTTTGTTGCTGATGTTCAGGTGGGGGTTTTTAATTTTTATTTTTATATATATATTTTCTAAATGTTCTGAGAGGCACTGGAGTTATGGCATTTCTAAAAAGTAGAAGAAAATGAAGGAAAATTTCACCTTGTTGCATTCAAGCCCTGGGAATAGGGAACACTGTCTACAAGGCTGTTTGTGCTTTTAACAGTTTCTGGAGGTCTCAAAGCAAGGACTAAAAGCAGGGTTTGAGTGACAATAGAAATATAACGTACGACAGCTGCTGGTTACAGGAACAGAGACAAATATTCATTATGCAATATTTATGATACAAACTGTCCAAGGAGAGAGGTGGCAGGCTGGTGTCTGTGAGAGCACAGGTCTCTGCAGAGGTGTGTGTGCCACCACTCTCCCAGCCCCTGTCCCCCAGAGCTGAGGCTGCCAGTCACCCCAAGCTGCACGATGGCTTTTTAATGGGGACACCTGCCCACAAGGGACCACAGCAACTTGGCAAAACCCATCTGCACTTGTAGCTCAGAGCTAGAAATTTAGTCCAAGTCTGGGGAAGAAGAAGAGGGAGTGTTAACCCTTGCACTACATAGCCCATCACCAGCTCTAAAGAATATCATTGTAGCTACAAGCTTTGTTTTTTATCAGTGCAATTATTGGCAAATGCTGTTACAAACTACTGTAAACATACTGATAGTAACACATTGATGGATTTTTAGAAAGTGCTTAGTACAGTGTTTACTTTCGGTCCTTTGTCATCTGAACGGCATCCACCCCTTTAAAATGTGTCATAAATGCAGACATGAAAATGAGTATTATTTATAAAACAGTCCAAAATGGATAGCCTTAAGCATTAAATATTGCATGGTCAGATATTCAGCAAGTTTCCTGTATATGTATAGTGTACACTCTCAATGGAGTTTAAATTCCTACTTAAAGGAAGTGGTATGGATCATCTGAGGTGAGAATAGTGAGGCCAAAGAAACCACTTTAAAACACTGTAATGGGAGTTTAAGATCATTGATCTACAAACACAAAAAATGGAAAGAAAACAGTCATCCATGAATCAGAGCAAAGACCTATTACCCCAGCACCCTCTACCTGTACTTTCAATACCATGAGACACAAATACCTAGGTATGAGTGTCACAGTCCCTGAAAACAACCTTAATCATAAGATGAAAATTTTGACAGGCTCTAACTGCAGCAATGCAAATAATAAAAAGCAAGGTCATATATCGGTTCTTTGTGAGCATTTAGTCTATCTGTTCTAACAGGATGTGCATATAAAATAGGACCAGGAACAAGCTTCCTTAGCAGTGGGATACAAAAAGAAAAAACAACAATAACAACAGCAACAACAACAACAAAAACAACACATAAAAACCAGAACTTCTGATGGAAGTTGTGCTTTTTAAAGAAAACATGCATTTAATTAAAACTTTAACATATGTAAATTTATTGATTTAAGAAGAAGCTAAGTGGTCTTATCCAATTGAGTACTTTGCTTCCAACTGGTTATCATTTGTTTTCTCCATCTCTCAGTATAATCAAAGATAGCTAAAACTCAAGTTTGGAGAGAGTTGTTTAGGATTTTGTTGTTGTTGTTTTTAATGCATTAGATTTTGGATAGCAATTATGTAAAGCTATACTTCATAAATTATACTTTATAAATTGTTGTCCTAAAACACTTTGTAGTGTGAGATGCTACAGTTCAACTGCTAAATAATGAGCTCATTTAAGAAGCATGAAAAAACAAAGGAAAATAATAAAAGGCAGATGGAAAAGAGGCAAATTTTCTCCTGGTGTAGGTGGTCATTTAAAGATGAAGTCAGGATTTTTTTGAAGACTGAGATGGAAGGCAGCTCTTCCTTGGTGTCAAAGGCAGGTAATAGGATGACAAGGGTGTTTGGTCCTGTATCTTTTCTATTTCATTCCATCCAGTCTCTAAAACTAATACCTGTCCTGATGAGCATGAGGAAAAAGCTAATTCAATAGGAACAGCAATTACTTCTCAATGTCCTGCTCATTTTTTCCCCCTTATACTGCAATAAGGAATTCTTGTAAAAGCTATTTCCATCTTGAATGTTTAGGTCAGTATTGTGTGGAAGGAGCAGCTGAGAAGCAGAAAAAGATTGCTTTTGAGGTTGGGACCTGGCTTTGAGAGCCTGTGTGTGGAAAGCTGGGGGATGGTAACAAGGTACCTCTCAGAGATGGGCTGCTGGCACCCACCCAGTGACAGTAGCCCAAAACCACGTTCCAAAAAAGGCTGAGCTGGAAGAGGAGGATATTGCTGTTTCTCCTCAAAACAAAAGCCCTCAACAGTCCTGTTGCCCTGTTCTCACAGCCACCTTGTCTCATCCCATCCTTCCTCCCCATCCTAAAGGTTCCCTGCAATCTCCAGCACCTCCCTGCATGGAGACAACTCCAGGCCTTGACCTCCAGCATCCAGTACAGGCATGTGGCAGCCTGAACCCTGCCAACATGTGAATTCACCTAACACCTCTGTCCTCACACACAAAGGCTGGAACCTGCCAGGTCTCTAACATAAGAGATCATTAAATATTATGAAATTTCTTTGAGGTGTGATTATGAAAAATAACAAGGTCAACAAAATAAAACACTGCAGAGATGTGAGGGAGAACTGGCTGAGAGCAGCCACTTTCCTTCCTTGAGAAAGATTCTTCTGCGTTAAGTTTAGAAGTGGCATTGCTAATAAGAACTAGCTAAGAGCAAGTTTTCCCATTCTGAATAAAATGAATCATTCCTAATATGATTAGCACATGTTACATATTAGAATGAATATGAAATTTAAGTTTGAAAAGAGCATTTGTTGAAAAGGCAGAAGAAAAAGGTTGACATGACATTTTCTGCACAAATGAAGACTTAGAAGGGAAAAAAACCCTCTGCTTTCTATATTCATTGTAGAGGTATTTTATTAAAAAGCTATTAGTTATTCAAATGTCACTTTTATGAATAAAAACTTATCTTGGTGCTATAGGAGATACTGCAGATGAGCTCTTGTTTGTGTAAAGAACTGCAAACCCACAGATTTTCACTAAGTAAGACAAAAAAATGCAGATCTACTAGCTCACCCTTTCACTAACTGGGAACATGAAAAACTCCAATAGATTATTTAAAATTACAAAGGTAAATTGTTAAACAGGTTATACAGGAATAAAATCACCTTTGATGGGATTTTTATAGTTTTATTTATCAACTGCTTATAAATGAATAATTCATAGACTTGACACATTGGGTCCAACAGAATTAATTTTCTGTGGCTTAGACAGTGGTATGAAAAGCAGAGATTTCCAGGAGATAGGATTTCTGATAAGAAAGATTTGCCATTTTATTTTATTGATTTTTTTCCTGTCTGCTAGTTTATTTAATTTGAATAGATCAGCACCTTAGAACTGTTAGACCAGGATAGTCACAAAAGCAAGGCTGGCTTGCTAAAAAAGGTTTTGGGATCTCTCCCAGAACTTGCAGAATCTGAACTCAAGTGATGCAGGAAGAAGTTGGGCAACCCAGTTGGACCCTGACCACCTATTTTCCCAGAGTTTTAAATTTTTTTAAGGAGAATAAATTACTTGGAGCTGGAGATCCCAAGGTTTTCTTGCTGGAAACCTTCCTATCAATGATCTTGGAAAGTCTTATATGTCTTTCTGCCTGGAAACACAGTCCTTGAAAGTCCAGCTTGAGCTTCTCAAAGCTGTAGCTTGTGGACTGCCTCCCTGTTGACCACCTCAAGAGCCAGGATGCACCAAGACCAGTGTCACACTGGTCATGCTGGACAGGAAGGCATCTTCCAAGGTGACAACTGTAGCCCACAGGACATTCAGACTTCCACCTCTGTCGATAGGTGGGAAACATCCCTCATGATTATCAGCATCCGAGACCAGCTTGGATCAGAGATCACCAGCTGTGATTTACCATAAATCTGAGATGTTTGATTTACCAAAATGCTGTGAAACCCATTTGTTCTGGTTGGGACTATCTTTTCCCAAAAATTGCTGACCTTGACATTTAGGTGTGGTTCCAGCTGTACTGCATGTGTTTTGTAGGACTTTGGGATGCTTACTGTCACTTGCTGTTCCAATTCACCTGCCACCAGGGCTCACAGAAATTTGTCCTCTAATCCTCTGTTTTGTTTAATTAAACTCCAAGGGCAGCAAGTTAATGAGATTCCACAACACAGACCCTCAAGGATCAGCTGAATGAACGGTAGGCCTGAGTATATCCCACAGTAAAATAATATTCAGAAAATAATAGTCAAAATCCTGAAAGCAATACAGCTGTAAAATGCTGTACTGGATCACCTGCACTGCTTCTGTACCAGAGCTTATTTATTCTGGATCCCATTGGTGTTATAAGGGTAGCATGCATTGCTTACTGTAGGTCTATGAACACTGTTTCTTCTGTGAAAATTGGATTTAAATTGCAATGGAACTTCCTTCTGGTGGAGGGCAGTAAATGTCACTGTGATAACAAGCACTGCTAGTTACATTTGTGATTGCTCATTTCTTCTCTCACTATTTCTTCATCTGTTCCTCAAAGAGGTCATTTGTTTTTGGCAGGCTACTTGAAGAAGTGTGAAGAAAGTAGAATATTTATTAATGCATTTATATAAAGGGTGTCAAGTTTAATTCAGTATAATCTGTAAGGCAATATTACTTTCAACTTATTAGGAAAAGAATAAATAAAATCAGAATGTCTAGACACTGGAAAGGGCTCTAAACAAATTGGTAGTGAAACTTTAGCAAAGCCCTTGTTATCACTCTTGTCTAGGCTACACTTCTGCAATGAGGAAACTGCTTAACACTCTGTAAGCTCTGAGATGACTCATATGCTTCAAATTAAGCATTTACATAACTGTTTATAGGCTGGGGGCATTGCATCTTAACCTCCATGGGGGAAGAGAATAATCTCTCCCATGCTCATTACACACCAAAAATTTAATTCTTTTTCTAGAAGCCTTCCTGCTTCTCCTAGGAATATCTTTGCAGTTTAAGTTATAACACCCCAGATATCTTTTTACTTATTTTTCTTTTCACTACTAACTTGCAGTCAACATAGTGCTTTTGGGATGCTTTTGTACCAAAAAGGCAGAGGCAAAATGAAAAAAAGGCAAAGTAGTAAAAATGCAAATCAGGGAAAACATTTTGTAAGGTAATTCATTGTATTAGAGAAGGAAATATACGTGGAATTAAAATAGGTATTGATGACTGCTCTGTCTGATATTGCATGTCATTAACCTACAATTTAGGTTACAGATAAAATATGATAGAGAAATAGGTACATGTTCCTCCATGGATGTTCACGTGCTGCTTAATGGCTCAGGTACTATTTGAATACATCTTTTGAAATACAACCTGTAAGCATAATTACTCTTGCTAGTGGTATTGTAATAGTGATAAATTTGGACCCTAACACTATAATCTGAGGGGGATTTATTGGTTAGAGACAATATTTGCTACAAGATGAAGATATGAAGAACTGGAAACATTAATCTCAATGTTAGGACAAACACTTGTGCTGTTCACCTCTAATTAAAACCATTCTGACTTCCTTGCTATAAAACTGGTGTGTCTCCCATATTTTATTAGTTCATAGAAACATAGAATATTTTGTATTGGAAGGGCTCTCCCAAAACCATCAAGTCCAACCTCCCTACAATGATGAAGGGGGTTCCTATTTTTTTTTCCTTGTTGCACTGTTTTTTCCTGTTTCTGCAATCTACTTGGAAAATCTGGGTCCCCAAATTACATAAAATTTTATCTTTTTATGTTTAAAAAATGATTAGTTTCACATCTTCTGTGGATAGCATTTTATATTTCTATATTGCCTTTGTACAGACCACCAGAGGTATCCTGAAGTGTTCTTAAATAACACAGCAACTTTTCTGATACAAATGGTATTTTCTATTCAGTTGAACACAATTAATATAGTTTTATGGTGAGATACCAACTGCTGAAGAACTATCTGGGCTGCCAGCAGAACTCCCATCCTAGTCTGGGATTTCCCCCACTGTCTTCACAGCACCACAGCTCTTTGCACAGTAATGCTCCATCTGTTTATGGCTGGCAAAATCACCCTCATCACTGCCACTGCCCAGCTCAACAGCTGTAATAGTGTAATGAGATACAAAACCATTTAAGGCTCCTATTGCTGTGAGATAAATGCACGAGTTTAATCCACACAACTTCTTCTATGCAAAGGTGCATCCCTTGGGAGTCTTTTATAATGGCTGAACCCTGGGGAAATGGAACCTGGGTGTTCATGTGGACCAAGAACAAGGGGGTTCTGTCCATCACTCCTCAATGGGTCTCTGAATAATTTTCACTGCTCACAACAGTTCCTGATGTGCCTCTTGCATTTCTGGCTCGTGTACCAAGCAGAGTCCTGTGCAGTGCTGCCTGTCTTCCCCACCAAATGTTGTTGTGATGACCACAGACAAAAAACCAGAGTGGTGAACTGGGAAAAGAAATATGACAATAGCTCCTTTGAGAGCCAAGATTACTAATTGTGAGGAGAGAGAAACAAAATCAACCCATACCTTGCATGGGAGGATTTTATTTCTGGTGTTAGGGTATGAACACTTCCTGCTAATTCAAAAGGTAGTCATGGAAACACGATGGCTGCACAAAGACCTCTCAGACCACTGAGTCCACATTCTTCATGCAGGATATAGTTTTCATACTTCTAACATACTCAGTATGTTTTACTGGAGCCTAGCCAAAAGACCAGGAAGAAAGTTGTATAATTTGGAAAGACGCCAAGACAAATGCTTTTCGATTAAACACTATATAATTAATTTTAATTCACTATAAAATTCTCTAGAATTTTTCCCTTTATTGGTAGATTGAAATATACCCCCTTTGGGAGAGTTTTAGTAGGAATATTTGCCCTCATGAAGTAAATATGTATTCCCATTCTCCTCCCAGCTGCATGATGAAACATTTGGGGCAATGGTTCCTTTGCCAGCTTTGCCATAAATCTCTGTGGCTGGTCTGGATACAATCTATATCTTCTTGTGGGGGTATGGGTAATAACTCAGTTTGAATAGTAATTCTGTCTTCCTCTTCTGATTTCACGGAAAACATAAAGTTTCTACACACTAAAGATCCAGTAAGAAAATCCTTTGCTCTTTTATGCATAAAATGGAGGACTATCCAGAGACTATAACATTGTGGGAATTGACCTATTTAGTAATGCTTCATAACTAAATCTTATCCTCCTAAGAAAGGCATGTTAAGTCAATTAAAAGGTTCATGCATATAAATTGCTTGGAGCTATTCAAGGATGATGATAAAAATATAGTGAAATTTGTAATCCTGTTGGTAGAGAGGGGAACTTCTTAACAGACAGAAGAAACTGGAGTGGGTAAAAGGCAGAAATACCCACTATAAACTCATTTGCAAACAGAGCCAGTCTAAACAGGGTTCATTTGTTCTCATTCAGAATTGTGACAGTCCCAGACATCCAGGACATGGCAAGGAACAGAGTTCCCAGTAAAATACTATATAGACCATGACTATGCCTCCCTCCTCAGATGTGCACAAAGCTTTTACATAATTCACTTTGCCTTGACAGAGATGATTTTTTTGCAATGTCTAGTTATAGAAAGGAAAAAAGATGCAAAATTATTTTTGAATTCAGACGAACTTTGGCTAAACAAGGGTAGAAAATATGAAGGGAGGTGGTTCTTAGATTTTGAAAAAAGTTTTTCAATACTTCTTACTCTAATTTATTTTATTTTGGGAAATGACCCACCCTGACAAAGGAAGGATTTTTCAAAAGGGATTAAAAATCTGGAAAGGAAATGCAACTTATTATTTTGTGCTGAAAGACATAGTTGGCTTCTCCAAAATGAGACCATGAGTGACATCATTGTTACACCAAATATTCCTAAAAAGGTTATTTAACTTCAACCCTAAAAAGTGCACTCATTTCTTAGCCAAGTATTGATCCTTGGCAGATCCAAATCACAGGGTTGAACTGTGCTAATTATTGTGAGAACAGACTTCTTTAGTGCTTTGTGTTCCCACATCTAAATTGTCCTTTCCTACCCTCATGCAAATGGCATTTTTTACAGCAAGGAGGAACAGAGAGGTTCCTGCCTCTCCGGATACTTGAGTTCTGTCAAAGGGTGAGATGTGCAATCACACCTAACACTTTATATTCCTTCAAGCCCCTTAGGCCCAGGTTAAGCTATCTCCTGTGAGTTCAAATTTCCTTTGAACTATGCCATCTGAGTACCTGTGACAGTTTACATGTTTGTACAGTCACTGTTGTCTTGTGTCGATGAAAAGCAGCGTGGATATTGAATTACACAGAGCCAAAAACCATGGAGGAGCCTGCATGGATTTTACTGGACTCCTCAGTATTCTAAAAACAACAGATTGAACCCAAGAACTTGGAAAGACCACATGTCAAGAAATTTTCTGTAAAATCCTTCCTGATTTTTTTTCTGGGCAGAATATCTCCCCAGATGAAATAATTTTTACAGTAAACAGAAGTTTACTGAAAAAAAATTAACAGATAAACAGAAGTTTATCTGATACCATTTATAACACAAAATACTCCATAAATTTTTTTTGGTGGTGTATCAAAACTAAAATGGAATATGAATCCTTAGGCCTGGAACAAAAGATGCCATCCCAGAACATTTTCTATCCAGGTTACTGGGCTTTCAGCATTAAAGTTGAGGTCATTTTGACCTTTGTTTTAGTACTTCTGTTCTATATAAAGCCAGGAGAATTGCTTGTAAGTGTCACAAAAATAGACAAAAGGTGTTAAAATCTCCTGAACCATAGAGACAATGGTTTGTCTAGAGTTTGACTTGAATTTTAAAGAAGAAATTCTTTTTTTCCATATTCCATGCACCTCTGTCATTAAGATGTAATCGTCTCAATCAGGGTAGTAACCCTCATGAATGACTAATGCCTGCTGTACCCACACTATATGAGATAGAATTAAACTTTAGAAAGGTTTGCTTAGTTGGTTTTGTGTTTTTTTGGTGTTTTGTGGTTTGTTTTGGTCTGTTTTTTGTTTAGGGTTTTTTGTTGGGTTTTTGTTTGGTTTTGTGTGTGTGTGTGTTTGGGGTTTTTGTTTAGTTGGTTTTTGGTTTTGTTTTTGATTCTGATTTTGGTTTTGGTTTTGGTTTTGTGGGATTTGTGTGTGTGTGTGTGTTTGTTTGCTTTAATATGCAGAGCACTTTGTGTTTATACTACAGAAGCTGGGTTGAAGAAATGTCCCAGGCAATTGGGGAGCCACGCTGGGAATTCTGCCCTGTGATTCATCAGAAAAGCCTTAACCACAAAGCAAGTTTACAAAAAGGTATCCCTAGAAGTAATCCAGGACATATCAGAACTTTCACATAATCTCACATAAACAGAGGTAATGTACTGAAACAAATGTGCAGCTGATATTTCCTCATTCCAAGGTGCTGTGAGGACAACCCAGGGGTCTGGTGAAACTGCTGAACAGCCACAATTAATCTCAGATGTAGGATAGCACTCTATCACATTGACCAAGTCTAAATACTCTGCAGATGAACTTGTTTTATATCTGATCATAGTTTTGATTCACCACTGTGGTGAAGAACATGGATTACCTTTAATCATTTCACCCCTCTCTCTGCTGCACTCACACAAATAAAACAAATTAGGCAAAAATCAGAGGTTACAATGGAAAGTGAAAAATTAAGAGCTAGATTGAACTAGTATCAAATTCTCTAGGGGGAAAAGCTAATTTTATCCTTTCTTGAAGTGGTCCTTATTACAGGCATTAAACTCATTGATCAAAAGGTCAGACATAAATTATAGAAATAGATTAAAGACTTACATAGGTGTATGTATTTGCTTAAATTTAAGCTGGTCTTACTGCCTTACTCAGATTCTTTAGGTTGAACAAAGGTTTTCTTTGGTTTGGTTGGGTTTGGTTGGGTTGGGTTTTTTTGTTTTGTTAGATACGTATCTCACAGTTTTGAATTTTCCCAGTAGAGATTCTTTGTAATTAAGACTTCATCAGACTTTTCAAATTCAATAATTTTTAATTTCTGGAAAAATTCTTTCATTTGTTTCTAAAATTTTTCCAAGACTGGTCTCAGTCTCATTCGTGACAATTACAATTGCCTAATTAAGAATAAATGAACTTTATACACAAAATCAAAAAAAGTTAATCCAATAGAATATTATACTTGACAAAAAACTACAGCCTGTTTCCAGTGCTGTGAGAAAAAAAACCCACCCTATTTTTAAATCCTACTCAAAAGTTTTTATTCATGGGCATTTTCATCTTTCATTATAGTTTGAATTCATATAGTGGGAACATAATTGTGAAAAGCATAATTTACCATGTTAGACATACCGTATGTATGAGTATTGAAAAGTAGCACAATCTTTCCAAAAAGATGAATGAAAAATATTTGGTAAAAGTTTGTTTTTATGATGATAAGATTAATTACAAGAATTTCAGGTAATCAAAATATAGAGAATTAAATATCTAATCTAAAGTAGACCACAGTGTTATTTCATTAACAATATTTAAGTTGCACAGGTCAAGAAAATAGCAAGAAATGCAGTTTCATATTTTAAGCACGGGCTTACCTAATACAGATTTTCATAATAAAAGGGGACTGTCCTTGCCAAAACCAAGTCCCTCCAAATATCTAAGTTATTAATATTCTTTTTTCTTGATTGCACAGTAAGTACCAGCAAAATAATAAATTACATAATACAGTAAGTCTTCTATTTTAAAGATTCCAAAGGCAGGAACTTAAAAATTTTAGGCTTAGATGTGCACACAACTGGAAGTTGTACATGCGAAGAATAAGACAGAATCTGCTTACATGCAGTTTACTCTGAAATATTTAATTTGTACAGTTCTGGCTTTCAGTGACTACAGGATGAATCTTCAGATTATAAGTATGTCTGCATTTAATGTGGCCTTTCTTAAAGTATTAAACATTTCAAATGACTGACAAAAATGTTATAAAAACCTATTTAATTCTCCTCTATCTTCCCCCCCTGAAAAGATAAGAGTCTATTCAAATGCTATTCACATAGGACAACATTCCTGAAAACTGGCATCATTAGTCTGGAGACCTACTGTAATTAATAAAATTCACAGAAGAAGGAGATATCTATCCTACAAAAAGGGGATTTGAGGGAAATAGATCTAAAAATTTTCTGTTCCTTGAAAGTTATTACCTTTGTTGTTTAAAAAAAGAATCCTTTATAATCATGATCTGGATCTTCTTTTGGTTTTATATTATCATAACAGGAAGCTCGAAATGGATTGACATAATATGATAAATAACTAGCACAATCTCTCTGGGTCTAAACACTTGCAGAAATGTTCCTGTCCACGCCACAATTCTGCCTGAACACCAGGTACATTTTAAGCAGGCACACACTCACGGGTCCCTCCTCTTTGGGCACTGCATCTTTTGGCTCTTTCCCTGCTGTTTCTGAGCAACTTGTAATAGAGTGTTCCATGGAAGAAAGACTTCAGGCAGAAGTCCAGAGAAAGAGGCAAGAAAAATGTGCCTTATCTCTCAGCAGCTCCAGAGTGTGAAATGACAGTAACTAACTACTGTGGCCATATTGCTCATGGGGAGAAATGAAAAAGAAACCTCCTGGGTGTGGAAAAGGTTTTTATTCAAAATAAATTCTATATGGTCACAGCTTCAACAGTCTTCATCAAAACCACGCTACTGAAACCCCTAAATATATAGAGTGAAAACCCATGGATTTAGAGCACCCTAACACTTTTTCATAGATGTCTGCACAATCACTGTCAGCTAGAGAGACTCCACAGTAATCTGAAATCAATTTACATTACAAGAGTCATTGGACATCAGTGTCTCATCATGTGTCACTATATGAAACAATCTAATATTCTGCCTTGGCAGGTTCTCTATTACAATTATTGAACATAAATTGCAAATCCATTTCTTTTTCTGAACTTCCTCTGAAGTATGGATTCAGAGGAATAGTGATCTCTAGTATGCCAGGATCCAATCTCTTTGATTGAAAATGTTGTAAACACATGGCTCATAAATTAAATAAAAATAAATAAATAAATAAATAAATAAATAAATAAATAAATAAATAAATCGCGGTCCACAGTGTTTAGATGAGGGGACAGTAAAAGGGGAAATTACATTAAAGAAGTCAAAAGAAAATTGCTTTACATCTTCAAAGATTTGGGTGCTTAGACACTTCTAAAAATGGGGAAATCAGAAGCTGAAGAAATAGATGAACATACCACTTGTTTTCTGCACCCACACATGGGAAAAAAACCACCTTGACTGATGGCAATTGCTTGTGTCTGAAATAAGGAAAGCAACTGTGAACATATCCAGATCTTGTTCTTCATGAATGTGCCTAAATCTTGTCATTTTCTTCTGTAGAACTTGTGATACCTGCCCTTTCTGGACATCCCTATCCTCTGCAGATCCACATCTCATGTAATTTCTACATAAGTCTTCTCTGTAGCAGTCCTGTAAAATTTCGTCACCCATTTCCATAATGATTACTAAGATCTGCTTCTTTAAAAGCAGTTTTGACTATCAAAAATCCTTCATGTTGCCAGCTGCAAGGCTTTCCAAAACAATTTTATTCTCATTATTCATTTTTTTCTTTGTTTAATTATTTAAACACTTTGCCACTCCTAAATTACTCCAAATGAAGAAAGTTCAACAAAACCTTTGAAAAGGTGAACATTTTGCTGGAAAAATAAATGGAAGTTTTCTTTGAAAATGGAAATAAAACTTTTAAAAGATCCCCTTAGAAACTACAGTAAAAATTTTGAATGATCTGATTTACCTTGAGGTTTTAGTTCTTGAAAGCTTTTGTGATTTTGATGTTTTTTTAATTCCAGTTGAATAATATGGGGGCAAATCCATTGCAGGACATGAAAACTGTCTCTCAGTGGTTACAGCTCCCTGTAAAGGTAATTGATTTTAAGTGGGCATGTACACTGCCACTAGACAGAAAGTGCTTTTACTACTTTCCTTTCATCTTAGTTCTTTTTATTGACCAAGTTAGGAGGGGTTTCATTGATGGAACAGAAAAGATTAATGTATTACCATGGCTTCAATAGATTCAGGATAAAAGCATAAATACCTAGTTCATAGCTTTAACTTCCTCCCTTCTGCCTCATGCTGCCAGTCAAAGGATTTGTAGTGTCAAGTAACTTGTATTTCTGGATAGAAAAATTTTTAGAGTTTAGCTGTGATAAATAAAGTTTAAAAAGGTGTAAGTTTTCAATAAAGGAAATTCTTAACTAAACATTTGAGAAAAAAAAAATTGGAGGCATAATTTCATTGCCTGCTACTGGGCTTTAATCTTCATTAGCAAACAGATGAATGGATGCAGTTGTCATCTATTCATTTACCTGTCCAGAAGAAGTATTTCAGGACATTTGTACTACCTTTGGAATTTGGGGTGTTTGCAACAGCTATTCTATATCTAGCACAATCCTTTCTGCAGAGGGGCACACAAGGAGATGTGTGGAAGGCAGAGCTGACACAGGAACAGGCAGAAGGTGGGATATTGAGGATATTTAGGGCAGCACTCAGAGACAGCCAAGACAAACCATCCATCTCCATCTTGGATTATCAGTAGGCTGTTGCTCAGCTATTGATACCATAGGAGAAACCAGACACCAGATCCCTGCCAACTAGGGGAGGATTTGTAGTTATTAGGTCACCATCGGGTTGTTTGCAGAACTCACCTACCATGTAAGGCTTTGACAGAGAGGTCATAACTCATGAGCTAAGATAACATGACCATGTTGAAAATAACCCAGGGAAAAGGGTCATAACTTAATTAACTTCCACTGATGAGTGGAAGTGCCTTTTGTCCCAGACTGTGTTGCTGTAAGATGTAAGGCTTATTGTGCCTTCCACTGTTTAGGCCACACATACTTGGAAAACAAAGACATGGATTTTACTGGAATTCCAGGTCCTCCAAACCCACAGTGACATTCACTGCACCATTTTCACATGCTCATTGTTCCAAACGAAACAGTGTTTTGAAGGCTGTCTCATGAACTTAAATACTGGTATGCTGGGAAAACTTCAGCATAAGCCCCCAGCTGGATGGTGTTTATCTCTGTCACACCAAATATGTGATATCTCAGTATGAAGCTTCATGCCAGAGACCCTTCACCCACCACTGCCCTCTTAAATGAGAATTAGTATTTGAACTTCTTAACTGCATTGGTACGTGTGCAGAAATAGATGACATTTTCATTTTTTCCTTCAAAGGATGGCTGTATTGGCTCACTATGGAGTTAATCTCACACAAATTTATCAAATATAAGATGAAATGTAAATCACTTAGACCAGAAGTTTTAAAACTGTGCTGTTTTAGTTATCCTGAAGTATTGATTTTCTCTCATATCAAAACTCATTCAAGGAACATTAATATTGCCAACTTTTTTTGCAGATAAACTTGCAGTTTGAATGAGATGTAAATAGCTACCACCCTTAGAAATGAAGAAAACCAGGCTACCCATATATTTTGCAGCACAAAGTTGAAACTAAACATGCCATTTTTCACCAAAATATTGTTTCCCATTACTGAAGAGAAGTGATGGGCCTGAGGGCCTCATGCATTACAAATCTCATGTGCTTTAAATTGCTAGTAAATGACTTGCAGTTTTGCCTTTAGTAGTTTCTGCCGAGCTCAGCATTTATTGCTTACAGCTGAATACAGCCACCTAAATCATCCATCACAATTTTATAACCTACTGTCACTTTCCATTTCATACACCAAAGAACTGGCACATCCTCAGAATGGCAATGGGTGAGCACACTCCACACACACTGAACAGTTCTGTATGTGCAGCTTGGTGCAGGGCAGGGAGAAACACCCGTGAGTTTCAGCCATGAGCCTTTGACCTCAGGGGACAGGGATCCAGAGCAGAGCCTCGCCCACAGGATGGAGCTGAGACTTCCAATGCTTGCTGCCATCACGTTGCTTACAGTGATGTGAACATTCCTGTCCTTCATTGACTTCACACAAGAAATGAGGTGAAACTTCAGCCGGTGGTGCCGGAGACACCGATGGCCATGGAGCACTGAGCAAACACCCCTAGACCTGGTTTGCATGACAGGCCAAGATTTTGCCATGTTTAAGCTTCTGATGCCCTAGGCAGAACTCAAATATGAGCCAAAGTCTCTCCCTAGTTGTGAAATGTGTGTAGCTGGAGACAGCAAAATGTGTGGTTTTGGCATTCAAGTCCCTAAGGAGATAATCCCAAAGTGACCAAATATAGGAAGGAGTAAAATTCAGATCTGTGCTCCAGGCTGGCACCTCTTCACTTCTCTGGGGGTACTGAACACACAGGCACATGGCCACAGAGCAGTTGAGAGGTTCAGTGGCTCTGGGCTTCTGGAGGCTCACAAGGTGGTAAAGAACAAAAATTCAAAAATTCAAAACTTTCAGTGAAGCCAGTGTTTAACCAGGTCCAAATGTGATGTCACTATGTAGTATTCGTAATTTAGCTTCACCACTTGCTGTAGAAGGTTCTTTTGCCGTATAGATATTTTCTTGGGATCCAACCATATTGAATCTAATCCATCTAGTTTTTATGGACTTATTTCAAAGGTATCTAATCCAAATTCCCAAAAGGGACTTTTTTCCCTTCTCAAATTTCACATTGTCCTTGCATGACAGCAGCTAAGTTCAAACTCTGAGGTAACACCTTATTACTCCAGCTCAGTGATAAGCACTACAATCTGTAGAATTTTCCTGAAAAAATTCATTTTCCTGAAAAGCTTCATTTCACTGTCTCATATGTTACCCTCTTAATAGCTGTCATTTCATACTGTGTTGAATTGCCCTTTTTTTTTCCTTGAATGGCAAACTAAAAGCATAACACAATGGACATTTCCACACGTCTGTTATAAAGTAACATTTTAGATTATTACAAGCACACTACTTCAACAGCAGAATCATGTCCTGTTGGAATAGAGTTGGTAAAAAAATCCAACAAGAATTACAGAGATGGTATCCAAATGGATGTTACAGACAAACCAAAGACTCCATCCATTTACCCAACCATAAAGTCACTTAGATACATTCTTAAAGAGAACAAGAAGCTCATTTCCCTGTAATGTGATTGATCTGCACTTTAGATGCTGTGGGGATGGATGCATAGAGAAAGGGATAAATAATTTTACTGCAGGCACACTAGAAGTGGAATTTAAAATTATAATCAATAATTACCATTAATCATTAGTGAGTTAATAATTATTTAGTAACTAATCACATCCACCTAAGTATTAATTATTCATGAAATGATAAGTTTTAATCAACTAATAGTTTATAACTATTATTATTAATTACCTAAAAGCAATAAATTTCACAATGGGATGCTTTTAATATTTTTAAAAACTTATTTCCTATTTATTTTCTTCCTCACACTTTTAAAGAGGGAACCCCTGCTCCCAACAATATGTCCTTTGAACTTTTCATTTGGAGCAGTACCAGCCTGCCACAAATTAGCCCCTTATCCTTAATTTGTCCTGACTAATTAACTTGTTCCAATGGAAAAAGATGCATTTAAAAGAAATAAAAATTGAAGGTTAAAAAAAAAAAAAAGCCACTGAATCGGTACTTCAGTGTTTGAATACAGCTTTTGGCTTTTCCAGAGAACTGAGTGTCACCTCAGGAAATTTCAAGACACCTTCAATAAAAGCCCTACAGAAACCTTCTTTTTTCAGAGTTCTGCTGTATACCTTTAGCTTTCAAAATTCTGAGTATCAAGAAATGGGATGTGTCACCCAGAAATTTGGAGCCCCTTTTCAACATGCTGAGGGTCTATCCAGTCAGAGGCAGTCTAATGCATAACAGATGTCACAGATTAATTTGTGGAGAAGTGAAGAGTAGAGTTGCTGTTTCTTCAAAATATATCTACAGTTTTTCAGGTATATGTCAGGGTGCAGAGACTGTATAGGTAATGCTGTCTTATTTTCTCTGGGCATAATACACAAATCTTAAATTTCTGTGAGTCACTCTGAACATTCAGGCTGTAAAATACATTCATAAGTTCAGGAGTCTTCTTCATGAAGGCTTTACTGGGGAAAAATAATGGTGAGTTTTTGTTAAGGAAAAATAATAGTGATATTCATTTCCATTTTTTGGTTTAAGATGCTCCTGTTCACTAAGTTAATATGAAACAGGATACAAACAAAAGGAGAGCAGATGTAATAAAACTGGGAACTCTGATTTCAGAAGCCAATGTGCATTACCCAAGGTTAGACTGTGTTTATAAAGGCATGCCATTCACATTTTAAAATGACTAATACAATCTAGTTCTATCGAAAGACCTTGAGTCTCTAAAATCAACACAGAAATTCAGAGAGATATATGATGACTCATTGGTTTAGGAAAAAAAATTCCCAACAAAACAAAAAGCCAAACCAAAACCACAAAACCAAACACACAAGAACTAAATGTGCCCAAAACATTTTTTTTTACTTGGTTTTCTACAAATGAAATGAAGTTTTAAGTGACTCTGAGCAGAATGTGCCTGTATGTATGGTAGGTGATTAGTAACATGAGGGAGGTCTCTGAATATCCAGTTATTGCAGTTTGGGTCATCTCTTTCTATTCAAACAATAGAAATGTTAGAGCCCTGCTGGATACACCTCCAGCAATGTTTATTCAGCCCCTGTTTATACCATAGAAGCTTTTCTGGCTACACCTTCATTCAGATAGTAGGAAAAAATGGAAGGAATAAACATGCCTGGTCCACAGCTGGTATAAACCAGTACAGCTTCTCTGTCTTCCGTGGAATGACACCAATTTATAGCAGCTGAGGATCTGGCTCTTGAAGCCAAGTTATGAGCCAGATGAGCACAATGGGATGCAAAAAGATGGCATAATGTGGCCATAAATTTGCTCAAAGGCTCTTCACATTTCAATGATAGTCTCTTTGTAGAATTCAATTAGCATTGCTGTTTCTACTCATAAAATATATGCTCTTCCTGAATAATTTTTTCTTGTTCTTTTACACATTCCAGAGGCCAAATCTTACAGCTGCTGCTGAGGGTAAATTCTATTGATTTCACAACATGCCTTCAGTATGTAAGCTGGACTATTTCACAGAATTTCTATGTTAAACAATATGAACTTGGAAAGTAGTCTGGAAATATTCTTTGGAGTGCAGAATCTAACATTTTTCAGATGTCTGAGTCCCTCAAAAGTTCAACCCATGGTGCTGCCTCCTTTCAGCCATTCCATTTTTGCAATTTATCAATTACATTTTATGTCATGTTAGGTTTTGTGTTCTGATGTATTAAAAAAGGGTATTTGTGTGTGTGAAGCATATGCTATAAATCAACAAATGAGACAGAGTCAGAACCAAGTATCTTATTTACTGTGTGGTAATAGTGAAAAAAAATAAAAGGAGAAAATTACAGGCATAACTTTTTCAATCTTTGTTGTAAAGCAAGGGAGAAAATAATTTTAAACAAGTTTGTGATAACATGCTATTTGCAAACACCACTGCCTTCAAAGTTTTATTAGAATTTTCAGTATGTGTAAAGTTCAAAATTAAGAAAACCAGATTCAAATCCCAGCAATATATTCCCACTGTACTTGTGCATTTTCCTGCCAATTTCATTCTAATAGCCAGTTTGAGCCTTTTGACTAAGTCAACAGCCTAGGACGAGCAGCAATTGTGACAATCCTGTCTCTGTTTTTCCTGGGCTGAAAAGTCATGGCAACCACAAAGGTCAGATTGTTATTTTCCTTACACGCTGCTGCCACTAGCTGCTTTATTTAGGTGCTAAATCAAGACTCCTTGTTCCTTCTACCAGAGTAATATCTGCATCCTAAGAGTGGTTGACTTTCTCTAGCCTCTGCTGTGTACCACCCAGAAAGTTTTTCAAAAACATACTGCAGGAAAAGGAGAAAACCACAATTCCTTGCACCACCCTAATATTCCACTGAGGATTTATGTTTTTCCAAATACATCTCAAATTTAATCTTTCACTTTGCCTGTACAACTTTCTCTTTAAGTTATTTTTTTTTCACAGAGATGCTAACACAACATGTGCCCCATCTCTTCCCTTTTCTTTCAGATTCCTCCTCAACACCGTTCCTTAGAGAACATCCACAAACTCTAACCAGATGGGTTAAGGTTATTACAAAGGAACTGAAGGGAACTGTAAAAATACTAGACAAGCATAGTTGTCTGCATATGAACCTTTTTAAGAGCACCAGAAAACATTCATTATAATTTTTGTGTCTAACATGTCTGCTCAGTGAATGCCCATCTACTTTGTCTTTAAATTTTTGAGCAAGACCTACGCCTTCTTTTATACTCTTTGGCATGTGGAGCTGGATTGGAATGCTTCCCAAAGATGGATCATCACAATAAATGACAAATAATGATCAGACTCCAAAGCAGCTCTTGAGTTGGGATCACAAAAACTAACGAACATTCCAAAAGAAATTGCAGGAGCTGGAGGATGTGATGACACCGCTACAACACAAGACACTGAATTGTTGAAGAGAGAATAGTCATAAGATGTAACATTTAGGAAAAACAAATCCTTCAAAATAAAAATCTCTTGTATGTTGGGAAATACTTGCTCAACATAGAAGGCTTTAAAAAGCTAATTTTATAACCAAAACTAAAAAATATGAAAACTTTCTTAGAAACAAAGCCAAATATTCAACCATAATCAAATTAAAGATATTAAAATAGGGAAAATAATAAATAGTACAGGAACTCTTAAAGCCATAGTGAGTTTTAAGATGATCTGTACAAGATTTTGTGTTCTATTTTATATGAGCACCAAAACCTTCTCAGAAAAATTTCATCAGTGGATATAAATTTCTCTTTAAAACACTTCCTCTGATTTGAAGGAGTTTTGTTGTTTTCAATTTTTTCATTATAACTGATTTTATTTTTTCTCATCCAATCTTATAATTGTGCAAAAACAGAAAAAAACCTTGCAAATTTTGGATGTTAATTTAGGTTAAACCAGTAGTCAAAGCAAGCCCCTGTTTTTGTTTGCTGCTATTGACTTTGGAAGTGGCCAGCCAGCTCAAAATGAATTGCAGCAAATTTTGGATGATTTTATCTGGTCAGATAAATTTCTATGTGATTCCTTATCTATACACCAGAAATGGAATTATTTTTTTTCTCTTCTCTCACAATGTCTGTTAAATACATGAACAAAAGCCTATTTTAGCAAATAAAATTGGTTACATACATCTGATCTTACTCTGGTCTTCATTCTTCATTATCTGAGGCCATTGTAGATGTCTGTACAAAATGAGCACAATGAATCTGTTTCATTTTGGTAGGATTTTATTACTCTATAAGAAACTAAGGTTCAAGAAAATTCCTTCCTCTCAACCCTTCTGTGCAGCTAGATTGCTAACCTAAGAATATTTCCTCTTCAACAAACACAAGGACAATACTTTTTTAAAACACTCAAAACTATGAAAATTGGGGTGAAATTTTAGTTTCCAGTTATTTTATTTTCAGTAATACCTGTTAGGCTCAGAAAATCCAAATGAAAAATGCTTCAGTTCAGTTTCCCAGTTTAAAAAAAGCTTTAATCCTGTTCTGGTTTCCAAGTGAATTTGTTCTAATGCACTGCCTAGATACCTAAAAGAAATCATAGGAGAAAGTATCTTCTCTTCATCAGGCAAAAAAAAAAAAATTATCATCTTTCCTCTCATCACAACATGAACTCCCTCAACTTCAACATTTGCCAAAGACTGTCCACTAATCCCATTTGATTTTTTTAATCCGATTTTCCTGGGTAATAGTTTGAAGACACTAAAAGCAGAAAATAAATTATTCACCTAGAACATCAAAGTCAGATTTTTCTTCTATATGTCACTGGAGGCTAACAAAGTCTGTGAATAAAATGACCATAGTAAATAATTGGGATTCAATACTAATATGAACTTATGGCAATTTCATATGGTTTTGGAGTTTGATCATATAGCAATTTAAAACAGGACTTTATATGGCTTTACCAATTAACTTCCCATAGCAAAGTTACAAATTATTTTGAATGAAGATTGTTAGTGAATCTGTCAGTTTTGATGTCCAAATTATTAATATTTGATAAAGTGGAAATTTCAATACATAATTGTGGCTGTGGAGTTACATAGTCACATTTAGAGTTTGTTCCTTTTCTGTCATTTGAGTGATACTATTCCATAATTTTTCAAAATCATTATATACCTAATGTAGTTCATTTCTTCTTCTTTGTCAAGGGAAGTTCCTTAGAACAAGAAGTGCCTTGCTTATGAGGGGTACAACATTTTGTATTTTGTGAGGTGTGAAAGAAGAATGCTGTAAGTTATGTTCAGTCTTAATTGAGATGCTCTGCTAAAGGACATCTGAAATTCCTATGGCTATAGTAACATGGTATTAACATCTGTAAAGGGATAGTTATAGAATATTGGCAAATATTTTGTCTTTAGACAGTTTCAGACTTTCAAAAATGAAGGAGGAGTGAATTTTTACAGTGACATTTCAGATCATTAGAATATTTTAAGTATTATTTTCACGTAAATATAGATGCTGATTAAGCAATAGTTAGCTAAACTAAAAGTTCAATGACCTCACTAGATAAATAATTGCTTTAGGGAATTTTACTGATTTTTTATTTTAGAATCTTATATTTTTGTGGGTTTTGTATCTAATTTTCATGAAGCAATACTAATGTCATAAACCAGTGGCTAAGAATATGTTTATGTGTTTTCTTCATCAGAGCTCTTCATATACTGTTACAGTCACACACTCTTGTATCTTCTGGGATTCTTTTGTGCCCTTTTCTGTTCTTACTCACAGATCTGATCCTGAGAACTACAGTTGGAAGGAGACAGCTCAGTGACAAAGCCCCCTGTGTGTGCTTCTTGTCTTATACTACAATCCAAGCTTTCCTGGCAAATGCCAATATCTCTATAATGTACTTGACTCATATAGTGCAATTATTCCAGGGCAGTAACACACTACAAATAAATAAATAAATAAATAGCAAACCTAACATTGCAAGTCTGTTCTGATATTTTGTTATGCCTCATTTTTTGAAGTCTTGTGGGAAATTTGGATTAATAACCTGTTACTAAAGTTTTGGTTTAGAAATTCAGAGAAATATTCTTTTCCACTGAATTATTAATGAATATGAATTAGTCTCGGGTTTGAGTCTTGTTGCTCATGCCATCCTGTCTTTGCTCTTCAGACAGTTTGTGAGGATGGGAACACTGCTGCTGCATGTGTCAGTATGATTATTTCCAATCACTGAGTGCCACACAGATTGTGTCATCTTGGTGTATTGGACTCACCAAATCTTTAGGAATCCTGTGCTGAAAATCTGTCCCATAACAGCTGGATCCTGTCCACAGGCTACTGATTTAAAATAAGTTTCAGACAAACTCTGTGCTTTTTCATCTTTCATCTTTCTGTGACACTTATCTGCATGAAACACTAGGGACTTTTCCTTACAAGCTACTTCATCACTGGCTACTTTAAGTATGAATGATGTTCTAGCACTGATTTTTAGCTATAAAAGTGGCCTAATTAACAGACGTATGATTCTTTTCTCTTAATACTTGAACTTTTAGGAGGTAATTTAAGGTAAAAGGATATTCTCAGGTGCTTAGGAAGAGCCTTGATATCTTGGTTTCTTTCATTTTCCTACCTAAATGATTGTATTATTCTGTTATGCTGCTAAAATTTTTAATTTCAGGGAATGGAACATTTGAAATAATACTATTCTTGATATGGCAATGATGGGTGAGCTTTTGTCTATAACAAGCCAAGAAGTTTTTAAGGAGGTATAGGCTGGTAATGCAGACATTTCTTTGATAAATGTTTATTATTTTTATAAATAAAGCTGTTGATGGGTTCTCAAGTGATGTGAGCTGTCTGATCTTTATGGGAGGGACCATATGGGGAATATAGGATGAGACCGAGCAAGCTTAATGGCAAGGGCAGAAAAATTTATGTTCACAAGGTATAAAATGATGGTTCCATGAACAATGCCCGAGATACTTTATCTTTTATTGTGGTGTTTGTTTATTTGTTTGTTTGTTTCATTGCTCGCTCTGGTAATTTAATAAGAAATATTGTTTCTCACTCTCAGCCTTGTCTAGTGCTTGATCAGGGCATTGTGAACATTCACCTGGGGTCCCATATTCTAGAGGGTTCTGCATGCTGGCTTACTGAAAACAGCAAAAAAAATCTGCTATGGAGCCTGAGTGGTGGGCTAGTGAAGGATGATATTGAACTCTTCTTGCCTAAGCAGAAAACTTCTACCTGGCTTTTCCTGGACAACTGGGGAGCTGTGGTAACCAGCTTGGTATAGCTAGGTAAAGCTAACATTGCTGTAGGCAAGAAACTCATCCATATCCCAGAACAAATTAATCCAAATTATCAGGGAGGTTTGTTGAAGGTAAAAATCTGTCATTCTTATCATGGCTGTCTCTGCTGCCTGTCCTGGGAGGTGCTGTTGGCAGCGTGCTTGTTTATCTTCCATGTTGGCTGTGAAACATCTCTTGTCTGCTTTTCAACTTGCTTATCATGAACAACTTGATTTGAGTTCATCTTTTAAGGCCATTATCATAACCCACAAACAACTTGAGGTAGTCATTAAAGGTGCAGTTTTGCACCTCTTCTGCAGGGAGAAAAGAGAATGTGGTATTTTACCTCAACAATTTCAAAACTTCTGATTCTCTTTTGGAAGACATTTTTACTACATTCTATAAAATCTCTGGGTTGATAATAGAGGCTTTAAATTCAGCACTCACTGTGGATGATTGATAGCTGGAATGAGTACGCAGAACAGGAGGATTATGGAGAAAAACACTGAAACATGTAAGAGGTCTGAAGGGATTGACATACAAGAATAGATTAAAATTTTAATATGTGTAGAGTAGCTAAACAAAAACTGAGAAGGGATTGATAGCCATGCAGGGAGTAAACACAATAACTCGAGGCAACTGAAGGAAATTAATCAGAATAAAAATTAGTCAGAAAAAAAATTAGGAAAAGTAGAATCGATTAATTTCCTAGAACAAAAGGGGAATTCCCAGCACTTCAAGCCTTAAATCCAATATAGAGGAAAAATATAATAGGGTGTTCTCTTGGAGAATTCCCTCATTGCAAAAAAATATTACTTTCTGACCTACTAGGTCCTTTTTATCACCAATTTCTCTGTATATGTAATTAACATCAAAAACACTGCAACAAATCCTTAGAATATTGTCTTACATTCACATGGGCAAAGGTGGCAATTATTAACCATATCACACTATAGGAAAAATTTCCTAATTCTGTGTTTATTAACAAAAAGATGGTAGACTGCAAGCCAGGCTGGAATTTTCATGAATATTGAGATTAAGTTATCTTTTTTTCCTTATTTTCCCTAGTTTACCACCTATATATTGTAGCATCTATTGCTCAAGAGGTTATCCAGAAAGAGGCTTTGGGAATACATTGTCCCTTGAGAAATGTAATTAATTACTATTGTTTCGCCTAACAGATTTCAATTTCAGATCATTTATTTTCTGGAGTCACTGATGAGCTGACTGGGAAAATTAAACACTTGAGTTTAATTACCAGTCAAAATTACAGCTTTCTAAGCAGGTACTTCATCTCATACCCTTTTTCTAATTGTCTCTTCTTATGATATAATATGTAGTTATACCTGTTACCTTTCCCATTGTTAACATCTTACTACTGCTTTCAAGCCAAAAAGAATATAAGATGATTGTAGGATGACTTAAGTGTGGCTTTAGAGTGCACGAAACAGCACAGTTTAATCTCTCACAGGTGCTTACTTCTTTTCCCATGACAGGTGCAGAAATGAGAAAAGGAAATTGCCTAAAATACCCACACTGACATTAAAACTTTTAGGTATTTTCAAACGTAATTTTATAAAATATAATGCAAGCGAGACAGTGGCTATAAACTGGATTATTAATGTCAGTGATACACTACCACAACTGCTGAAAATAGAACTTGAAGCCAGATTCCCAGTGGAGAGACAATACCCTCAAGGGCCCGAGCTTTGCTCCACAGTGTGAGCATCTTCAAGGTAGGGCCACTTAGAACAAGACACATATCAACACTGTCAGCCTCAAAAAGACTAAAAATGTCAAGAAGTGATATTTTAATCACCACTGGGATTATAAAATCATATTCTGCTCCTGCAAAAGAATAGAAATTCTTCTTCCTCACTGGCATGCCCAGTTATTTACAGATATTTTATTCTTTACATTGCTTATTCTGGATAATTAAATGAAGTTGCATTTGAGTAATTAGCTGAACTAATAGTTATTCATATTTGACCTCCGTCTTCTATGTTGCCACTCTCTTATTCTCTGGTATGAGCTTTACAGCATTCTTTCTCCTAGGAGATGGGAGAGATGAATTCAGTGTAGATGAAAAGGTGAAAATCAAATTTAGGAACTGACTACATCACAAGTCCAGCTCAAAATGCAAAACTGGTCTATTCCAAGTAGGAAAATGGTTTTTTTCTTGTTCTATACCTTATAAATCATCATTAATTCTCATATGTATCTAAATATACTTCAGGAGTCTTTACCAGTAATTTCATTTTTTGCAGTTATGAATTACAATCACTGGAGCTAAGCAAGCTGTTAATGGGATTGAGGTAAATTGATAAAGTTAATAACTTCATATCATTAAAGTTGATCAATATTTTCTTTTTCAGCATGGATACAATTTATTCTCAATAATTGCAGATGTGAATTAAAAGAGACAAATACTATGATTAGAAAACATATTGTATTTCCATTTATGTTATGTGTTGCCTGGTGAGAGTGACAGAGAAGATGTAAGACCAGACAAGTATCAGGTCAATTCTTAGGACATTGACAAACCATTTGACTGTGCACATTTTACTGAGTTCTAACAAATGCATGCATAATTTAGAACCAAAATCTTCAGTACTGTTGCTGTTCCTCTAACTATAAACAACACTCATTTCAAATTCTTGTAATAAGAAAAATCTATGATGCTCAGTTGCTCGCTTGCGTGTCACTGACTACACATCACTTTACTCAACTGTAAGAAAATTTTCTGTGCTTTGATTCATTTAGATTTCTCTATCTCCTCCACTAAAAAAAATCACTAACACAAATCCACCAAAGACAAAAATGTCTCTCCACGTACTGTCTATAAATTGCTGCAATTTCTTATTTTCTACTTCTGGTTAATATATGTGGCCACAAAAACACACATAAACAAAAATTGTCTCATCGCTTGGGTTTTACTATTGTTGGGTTTGGGCCAATAGGAAAAAAAGCCCACAAAATGACAACCCAAAAAAAGGACAAAAAACTTGCTGAAATCAGCTTAGAGATGAGCCAGGGGAAAAGTAACAAACACACACACACACACACACACACACACACACACACACACTTACATTCTCTCTCCCCGTGTTTCTGGGATGTTTATTCCTTTTATTTTGATGGTTTGAGATTACCAGAGGTTTCTTTCAGTTTGGTTTGGTTTGGATTTGGGTGGTTGGGGTTTTTTTGTGTGTTTCGTACACAAGATATTTCTTAAAGTTTAACACATATAAATTTTGGTCTCTTGTAGTTACTTATTTGATTTTCTAGATTTGAGACTGGGTACAGGTGTTTCAAGTGAGCAAATGTTCACAATAGGTTATTTCTCATGATGAATCAGGGATGTTCGGGGTAGTTTGTCATACTTTCCTGCCTCCCTGGTCTCCCCTTTGGTCTTTATCCCCTTATACTTTCAAATTTCTAAAGTTTTTATGTCCCGGCTACTAACATTTTTGAAGGTAGTAAGAGTAATTTTTTCATTAGCATTTATATAATTTTATTTTTAGAAGATGGAAGAGATAATATTATCCTAGTCATCAAGAAGGATAATAAAATCTTAAAAACACAGGGATTCAGATTAAGATGGCAAGAAGAAGCACATTACATGTGAATGTACTGAATTAAACAGAATCCTCTGAAACATAAGGTCACAGCACATAGTACATCTTATAAAATATTTTGCACAAAGAATGGATTATGGGTCTATCCTTCAAGATCTTTATAGATTTCAGATACAACAGTGAGGACTTGAGGAGTGAAAGCACTGCCTAAGATTTTGATCAGAAGTAATTCATGAACAGAACAAAAGAAATATCTTAGGATATCAGACTTAATTCTCTCATGTTGCCAGCAAATAGAGGCAAGAGCCATAGTACAGCACCCTTTCCTCAGGATGTGCAACACCTGCACAGGTTTGCACAGGTTAAGATTAAAAGTTTCACTAAACAACAGAGACTCAAGAATTCACACTAACTTTTAGCTGAGATGGAAATTAAAGAACTGGCAATGTGTTTGCTGTATGTTTCCAGTCATGCTAAAAAACTGGTTTGTCTCAATAGATCATTATTGATCATTGAAAATGGCATGACATGAAAATGGCATATTCCTTCTTCAGAAGGCAAGATTTCTATATGACATTTAGAAAGCAAAATTTCCAAAGCAGCTTCTCCACTTTTCCCACTTCCAGTGCACCTACAGTGAATTAGTACTAATCTTCAGAATAGGTTAAAAAAAAAAAAAAATTATATATATATATTATGGCCATTGCAGACATAGAAATCTGGGAATTTTGTCATCCATTTTTCTATTAAGATGCAACAATGTCAACTGTTAGGCAAATTAGAATTAGATAGTTCACATTAAACAAATTGTGAGGATTTTGATCTGCTTCAGACATTTTCCAGTGTTTGCTTAAAACCTTGTGTCATTTTTCTTAGTAGTAAAATATGCCATACAGGAATTCAGCCATTTGCACATTAAAAAAATATAAAATATGTTTTTTCTTGTTTTCCCAGCATAACAAGGGAAAACAGGGTAGCACCAATTTTATCATTATTATTTTTACCTTGTTAGCTAGGCAGGATGACTGCCACATTTCTGTTGGCAGTGCATGAGCACTGGGACAGCATATTCCCTACCCTTCAACATCAAAAGTCACAAGTCACTAAGTGGGAATCAGATCCAGCAGCTTCCCATATCACCAGAATTTCAAATCTGAGGTTAGAGATTCTTTGGCAAAGCTTAGACCTAAAAAGCTTTCCTTTGCTTCCTGTTTTAAGGAAGAAAAACTCTCACCTGCTCCAAAGTATTTCTGACCTAACTCATTCCCTGCACGGCCCACAGAGAGTTGCATTCTCTTTATCACAACCCACTCCATTTGAATGTGCTGCTGGTGTGATAATATGCCTCTGTCATTAATTATAAATGAGGTGGAGTGAGTGTGCTGGTTTTAACTTGGGTAGAATTAATTTTCTTCCCAGTGGCTGGTAAGGGGCTGTGTATTGGATCTGTGCTGAAAACAGGGCTGATAATACAGAGATGTTTTTATTACAGATGTGCAGGGCTTGCACAGAGCCAAGGCCTTTCCTGCTTTTCCTAAAGCCACCCTGGCGAGGGGCTGGGGGTGCCTGGGAGGAGACAGAGCTGGGACAGGTGACCCCAGCTGACCACAGGGGTATCCCACCCCACGGGGAGCCATGCTCAGCATCAAAGCTGAGGAAAAAGGAGCAAGGAGAGGATATTTGGAGTGATGGGGTTTGTCCTCCCAAGCCACCATTACGTGTGATGGAGCCCTGTTCTCCTGGGATGGCTGAACACCTGCCCAGCCATGGGAAGCACTGAATTAATCCCTTGTTTTGCTTTGCCTACACGTGCAGCTTTTGCTTTCCTTATTAAACTGTCTATCTCAATCCCTGAGTTTTCCAGCTTTTATGCTTCAGATTCTCTCCCCAGTCTCTGATGGGGAGTGAGCCAGCAGCTGCCTAGGGCTTGGCTGCTGGCTGGGGTTAAACCATGACAGTGAGTCAGCAGCTTCTCTGTCCTCTTTTCAGCTCAGATCCTCTCCTGCAGAGGCAGCTATTGAGCCATCAAAGGCAGGAAGATGTTATGAGACCTGTAATGCCCCATAGCTTTGATATGCAGCTCACCCAGACACCTCATTCGGGCAATAAATATTTTAGAAGGGTGGCAGACAGATAAGTAAGTGAATTAATTCATGCATTCTTATTTATGAAACGCTTACTGTTACTGTTACTGTTACCAGATTCTGTTAAAATTTTACGTATTGGAGAAATGGAAATTTACTTTCATGAAATGACCATCATCTTCTCTCTGCTGCAGAACTGGCACTGCAAGCAGCACACAGACGAGGGCACGACCTCCTTCTGAAGATCAAAACCCCTGACAAAATTGTCCCGGTCTCATCACACCATTTTTGTGAGCAGATATGCTTATCATTTAAGAACAAAAAAAGTAATTTATTCTATTTATAGCTCATTTTCCTTGAACTTTAATTGACTTACGGAGGGTCACAAATCCTGTTTATGCTTCAAACAAAGCTGCTTTTCCCCTTTGAGATACTTGGTCTCTTTCAATGTGTTCTCTCATAAAAATATGGTTCTGTTGAGTTCACCCTGATATAAAATTCTTTCTTTCTTATTTCTCTGTCCATCTGAGACTTCTGTTACTTTAAATATATATTTTTTTCTGCAAAATATTTTTACATCGCTTCATTATTGGTTTTGATCTCATATAGAAACTGAATATATTTCCATTTTTCAATATATTTACCAGTGAGACCTAATAAAAGACCCTTAATAGAAGCCAAAATGATGCATTTTACACCATTCTGTTACATTAACTGGGGAGGGCAGGCTGACTAGGAGAAGTCTTCCCCTGCCCCCAAAGCAACAGGTATATAGTGTCACTTCCCAAGAGGAGGAGGTATCAGCATGACACAGCTGTGTAGGGATGGCAGCTCCTGTCCCAGATGTGTTATAGGCACGTTAGCAGTTTGCATCTGAGGTCTTCAACCCCCATTGCAGTTATTAATGCTGATGCCAGTTCTTGGGTAGTCCAGGTCTGACCATGCAGATCATGGTGCACTTCTGTCTGAGAAATGCCCTTCCTCCCAGTCAATGCTCTTTTCCTGAGTGAGAAGTGGTAATACCACAAGGGACAAGTCTGAACTTTTGACTGATTGTGGGAGGCTGACCCTGGCTGGACTCCAGGTGCCCACCAAAGTCGCTCTGTCACTCCTCACCTCAGCTGGTCAGGAAAGAGAAAATATAACAAAAGTCTCATGGGTTGGGGTAAGGGTGAGATCATTCACCAGTTACCATCAGGGTCAAAACAGGCTTAGCTTGAAGAAATTAACTTATCACTAATAAAATCAGAGTAGAGTAAGTAGAAATAAAGTCAAACTATATAACATACTTCTTCCTTCTTCCCAGGCTCCGCTCCAGATTTCTCTGCCTCCTCCTTGCAGCAGGGCAAATGGGGGCTATGTCAGTTCATCACATGTTTCTGCCACTCTTTGCCCCTCAGGGTAGCATTCCCCACTCCTCATTCTGCTCTCTAACATTGCTCAGTCCCTGTTTTGCCTGTTACCTCTCCCAGTTATTATCCTTACCTCAAATTCCTCATGCCCCATGCTGGGCACCAAAAGGAACTGTGGTGAGTTTACCTTGGCTGAACATCGCCAATCCCTCATTTTCCCCATCAGACAGCGGGGAAGAAAATAAGATGGTAAAAGCTTGTGTGTAAAGATGAAGGTAGCTAAAAAAAGCAAAAGCAAAGACATAGTTGGGAGCAAAGAAAACCAGAATATTTTTTCTGTAATTCCCATCAGCAGGTGATGTCTAGACTTTTAATATTTTACAGCAGCATTGTTTAAGTAGAAACAGAGGCATTTTTTCTGTCAGCATAAGTCTCAAATTAGAACTTGCTCTGCAAGATATCTGGTTGTAGAAAGTATATATAGGATGTAAAGTCTATGACACATCTTTTGTAGGAGAACTTCAAAATAGAAAAAGCTCTGAACAAAGATCCTGGAGCTGAAAAAACCTAAACTCTGAGAAAATTAGGATTTGGAGTTTGGCTACATTCTCCAAGTGGGTATTTCAACTTTGCTTTTGGTAAAGGAGTTGACAAACTTCATAATAGTTTTTAGTTTTCAGTCCTTATTATTTCCTTTTTAATAAGCCAGTGACACTGAGAAATGCTGGTTCATTTTAGTCATCAGTCCTTGATCAGTCAAGAAATTTTTGTACTTTGTCTGTAACCTTTATTCATCTTAGATTCCTTCCAATTTCCAGCATGGGCAACAAACCCACATTTTGAAATCTGAATTCTCTAGCTGAGAGAATTTCCTGAACTCATTTGGAAACTTTTATAATGATACAGTGAATGTTTATGATATTTCCTCCATCATGCTTAAGGTGTTTGTTTCATATCCCATGGGGTATAAACCAACATTGTAATTTAAGAAGAAAATGCTATCTGAGAAATCTGGAAGCAGGAAAAGGAGAAAGCACTGCATGTTTGTAAAGTTTAGGTGGGACAGGGATCTTTACTTCAGTGACATGTAAAGCCCTCAGCTGGACCTATATTTTAAGAGAGAGTAAATAATGGAATTATTAGCCAGATGAAATTATTTGATTTAATTTGAAAAGCAGAGCCTTGGATTTATAGCTATTATGACCAAAAGAGAAGAAAATTGGTTTTTTTGGAATAAGTTTCTATTCCTTTTAGCAATATACTGTGTATATTAAAGCATATGACAGTCAAATCAGTTAGTTACTATCCTGGGTTGACTGAATCTGGGACAAGAAATATTCTACATCAAGAGCTGAGCTCTTGAGCATCCCCTTTCCTTCTCTATCTTTGTAAGTCTCCAGTAGAAACAACAACAATCTTATCACACATTTTGCATAAAATAAGTAAATAAATAAATTTAACAGTTATGCAGATTCCAAATATATAATGCATAGGTACTCCAAAAACTTGCACGTCAGCTCAATTTTTAGTGCAAACTCTCTATACTTATGAAATAAATCTTTGGAAAAAAGCTCTGCTCCCTTTTACTGTAATACTGCAAGGAAAAATAAGCAAGACACTGTAAAATGCCAAAAAAGAGAGATGTCACATACGAGAATATTAAAGGCAACAAATAAATTGTTGTGAATTCACAGCAATATTTCGTTTCAAACAACCTTCCATTCTCGAGTGCTAGAAATGACCCATTGTTGAAAAGCAATGTGATTTGTGACAGTGGTGGTGTAAGAGTTCAATGCAGGAATCTGTAAACACACTTTGGTTCTACTTCAGTAATTGCTGAAGCAGGCATAAAAGACCATTGTTAAAGATTTTAATTTTAATTTTTTTAATGTTTCTTAAATCCATATTTAAGCAGAACACAGCCCTCCTTTACTTTTCACCCTCATGTTGAACTCCTCATAAATGACACAATACTTCAGGAGAGAATGATATTGACAACTAAAGCTTCCCAAAAGTAAACATGTTGCAATTTATTCAGGGATACAAGCATGTCTCACCTTGTCAGCTTTCAGATTGTTGAGCTGAGAAAAATAGGTGCAACTTTCCATTAAAGGTCTGCTTTAAGCCTGGTAGTTAAGAACATAAAAATGGTACCTTAAAAATGATTCCTAAATTCTAACTGTGAACCACTTAGAGCACTGATTTTTTAAAGTGCTGAGCACTCTGCAGTTCAGGACAAGGTAGTGGTGTGTGTGTCCAGCTTTAGGTGCTCTTATATATGAGTGCTTTGAGTATTCAGGCTACATGTAAAGGTGCTTAAACAGACTTTACTGAAACTGTTCTACAGGGATTTGTGGGCTAAATGCTGGCTTTACCCAGATTTCAAGGTGTCAGATGGTGTGGTCTGTTAAAAAGGCCTGTTTAAAATTTTCAGATGTGAATCAAGATGGAAACATGTGATAGAAGCATAATGGAGAATGACTGCAATTTGTTTCTCTTGTTTACCTGATGATCTTGAGCCTTGACTTGATATTCACAGCAGACCAAGCTGTTTATATGCACTTATTAGAAGCTCTATACTGTGCTCGGCTGGTTACACAATGTTGTTTAAATATATTCCAAGGTATTTTATTAAAGAGCTTTCAGTGGCTTTCAGCCAACTCCAGACACTAGGCAGCAGTGGATGGGATGATTATTCATGACAACAAGAAATGACTGGAAATGAAGGAAGCTTGGGAGTGGTCTGTGAATGATGGAAAAGAAAAGCAGAAAAAGAAGGATTGATTTAGCTGGGGGATGAGAGTATGATAGGAAACTAAGTCAAGTCAAGAAGGAGGAATAAAGGGAAAAGAAGAAGTAAAGTATTTGGAGATGAAAATCAACTAGAAATAGATATCAGTGTGATTGCAAAGGGTTTTGTCATCAATAATTAATAGTTTTACCATGACAGAAAAGAGAAAAACAGTCAATAAAGGGATTGAGAATGAGTGACATGACCAGACCAAGAGATAGGGGAGGAAGTTTCTTTGACAAGGGCACTCAAATTACAGTGGGAAAGAGTAGCAGGCAGTGGGGGTACATAATTTCAGGAAATCAAATCCAGCTATGCTCAGCCCATAAACATGCATGGGTTTCAGCAATGTAGTGCTTTGGAAACAGTGGCTCCCAGATACATTAAATGAGGGGAAAATTGCCTATTCTAAGCGTCTGAGTATATTTCTATTTTAAAAACACATTTAAAAATATACCATAAGTGTGTCTGTACCTCACTGGAAGACATGTTTAGAGTGTAAAATTAAATTTCTTCCAAGAATCCTGAATCAAGGACACACTCCACTTTGTCATCTTGGACTCCAGCCCTCATTACCTTAACAGATTTAACTTAAACCCTTAATCACATATCCTACTGTCCATTGCTGCAATTCCTCAGCCACAGAAGGAAGACGGGCAGTTGGCAGCCTGCTCACAGAACAGGTTAGGGGGACAGGGCCACCTGCCACAAGTCCTGATATTCAGCAAGGGTGACCACAAGGAAGCTACACTCTGTTTGGTGCCCTGGTACCTCATTTTTCCATCAGTTAATTACAGCTGAATTAGGGAAGGTCTGCAGGAGTTGCAGGGGGTAGTGATGCTGCTGCTGCAGCTCTGTGTTCCTGTTTGCCAGCCGAGTGAGTTCCAGGTTACTGCTACTGGTCTTTACACCCCAGATACCTGCAGCCTTGATACCACACTGAGACTTTCCACAAAGGAGAAAAGCACCAAAGAAAGAGGTTAATTAGACAAAGAACTCTGTCTCTAAACACTGAAGCAAGTGCCATAGTGAAATCCAATCTAATGAGGCAAGTAGGATGGACTTTGACACAGTGATCACGTCAGGCAGGTAAAAGTAATTTTCTTTCCTCTATAAATCGTAAAATATACTTTCAACTAACAAAAGTCTTAGCTCAATAGAAGTCTTCACGGGCATAGATAAAAAGTTGCTTCTTTCCTTCTTATCACTTTATAAAACACCTTTCCTCTGCTCTGAGAAGACGGTTCACAGGTGAAAGGAAGATTGTTATTGACTCACAAGCATGAGTCACCTGGAAAAAGACTTGGCTGTTAGAGCTGCTGTACTGATTTTTCCTTTAGGTGTCTACATAAGACATCTCTGAAATTCTAACACATAACAGCAATATTTTTTGAATTTGGAGGATCTTTTCCATCACAGAAACATCTCAGTTCCCCTACGATGAATGTAATTATTCAAGTACTCAAAAAGAAATTCAGTGAACCGTGTAAGTATGTTATTATTTATTTTCTTAAAACATACTCTCCAACTTTGGAGAGACAAATTTACAAAGCAAAATCAGCAAGGTAATAAAGAAACCAAATTCCATTCCCTTTTCAAAATAAACGAAAGGAGTCATTTTAGTGGGCACGTAAATATCAGGAAAAAAAACTGTCTGAAAGACCTGAGGGAACCGGCCATAAAATCAGCTGCAACAAAAGAATCAAACCAAAGTCTCAGAAGAATCTGGCCTTGACATGTCTCAGTTAACTGAAGGCAGCACAGAATTTGCAATGATAAAGCACTGGTAGCACATGAGAACTTTGTGTCTGAAACCCAGTCAGGTTTCAAGGTTAAACCCATATTTATATTTTCACAGTTTTTCTTGTTAATTTTTGAGGTTACATCTATGAATACTATAATATCTAATCTGAAAATTTCTAATAGGTTAAAAGGCAATCTATCACCATCTTTGAAATGTGATGTTAACAGCTTTATAGTTAAATTAGGCCATGAAAAATGGCTAAAGGTTGTCTCTGAAAAAGCTCTTTTTTATGACAGAGATAATTGAACCCATACAGAGGAAAGTATAAGCTGAAAATGATTTAGAAAATTCATCATGAAAGTGTGTCATTATATTAATTTAGAGAGAAAATAACTGGGTTTTTTTTATTATTTACCTATCTCTAATGAATTCATCTTTCTCTGAACAGACAGGCTAAATGAATGTCAAAATGTTAATGATGAGCAAGTTGAAAGTTAGACTTTAACCTCTGCATGACGCTGAGCAGTTAAAACAGTATTTCTGATATCCTTGTAATGCAACATGAGATGAATCTTTGTGAGCCTTTTTTTTCTTTTCTGTTGAAGGATAGAAGAAAGATCTTGGGGAAAAATTGAATTCAATAAATTTGTTGTCATCTTTTTCTCTTTTCTCATATCAGTGTACTATGCAATGCAAGAGTGTCCCTAAGAGAACTGAAAATTTCACTTCAGCCTGCATATAAAATGACTTACATTATTCTCAAAACCTCATCCTTTATCACCTCAGGATAATGAAGGTGACAGAATGGAATATGAAGAAGGGAATTTAAAGTCCTGTTACTGGTTTTTAGCTCTGCATATTAGCTGCAGTGCACACTGACTCAAATCTTTTCCATTTTATCAGTGCTTGTTGACTAATTCATAGTCAGTGCCATTAATTGCCCAAGTAATGAAATCAGTGAGAGCCCCTTGGTAGTGAACAATAATGAGGCAAAACATCCAAAATACTGGGTGATAACTAAGCTGTGTCAGACCCCGGAATGTGTAACTTCTTTTTAAAATGGCTGTTCAAATATCATTTAATTGTTCACTTAGCCATTTTTCATAATGAAGCTTCATTTTAGTTCATTTCCTTGGTGTGAAAAGATAAAAAAAGATGAAGCATCTCTATTTAGTGTTAGGACTCCACGTAATTTTGTGAATTCTCATAAGAAAAAGGCATTTTCTTTTAGTGAGTTTTAAACAAAGAGTATGAACAATATCTCATTTATTAAAAAAAAAAGGGAAATTAATTTTTTTGTTGAATCTAGTTGGTACTTTAGTTGTGTTCACCATCCCTTAAATAAATATTCTGCCAATATTTCTGTTTTGCTGAAGTACAGATTCAGTCAAGAAGGAAGCTGTCCTAGTAAAAATGTAGCTAAAAGGTCTCTTTGGACGGATTTCCTAAAAAACAGAAAATCACGTATCTGGGGATATTTAAGTTTGAACTTGTGTGTCTTGAAAATCTCCTAAATGTTTCAGTGTATTATGGAAAACTACTGACATTTAACAGCAGAAAACTGGGGCTGTTTCTGCTCCCATTTACAAGGGTTTCATATGGCTGTTTACTTCTGTTAAATCCATTTTAATTTACATAAGTGTACCTGACTGTAAAAAGGGGTCCATTTGGGTTATTTATTTGCCCATTACATGCATATTTCTATACATTTCGTTATAACCAAATCACAGCTGAAGAGCTGTTATTATGCACTTGGTCAAAGTTCAGGACTGTTGCTCCTTTGTACCCTTCTTCCCAATTTTCTAAATAGAACAGACCAAAAAATATCTGTTCAAAAAAGGACAGGAAAATGCAATATGTTGTTCTGCCTATGCTTCTCTGTCAGTAGCTGAATACAGTGTAAAGAAACAACTGTGGTGATCCTGTAGCAAGTTAGTGCTCCCTCACAGAGAAAAAATCAATAGTTCGATCAAACCAACCATTAGGACAGCAGAGAACAAGCTCCCAAGATAAAAGAAAGAAATTTTTTACAATGAGGGTGGTGAAACACTGGGAGAGATTGCCCAGAGAGGTGAAAAATGGTCCAGCCCTGAAAACACTAAAAGCCAGGCTGTGCAGAGCTCTGAGCAGCCTGATTGAGCTGGGGATATCCTTGCCCATCGCAGGGGGTTTGACTAGATGACCTTTAAAGGTCCCTTCAAACCCAAAGTATTCTGTGACTCCATGATCCCATGGAAAAAAATTGGTCTGAAAAAATGGCTACACTTTTGCATTGCACCATTTTTTTGGTATGGGTGGAGCTACAGAGGAACAAAAATAAAAGTACATGTCTTCCATGGACAGTGGATTTAAATCCAGTGCTTGTCACGGAGGTACCTAATCAAAGATATTTTTAATCAATTTAAGCAGAAAGTATAAAGAAAAGCACACCGAAATCTCAAAATCTCCCTCATGTGAGATTATAAAATGTGTGTACTTGCTTACATGAAATAAGAAATAGGTCAATAAAAGATTCATTAACTCCTTTTCATAGATGATATTTTGCAAAAAATGGAGGGTCAAATGAGCAAAATACATTATCACGAGTATAATTTTGAAACACCTGTGACTTATTTCCATAACAAAGGACTGTGTATTAAAAACAAATGAGATATTTATGCTACCTGTAAAGGAGGGCTAGCTGCAGATACTGAATCAATAATTCACTGCTTTATGAAGCTGAGTTTTAAGTTAATACACTTATTCAGATATATATTTTCAGATCTCTATGTAAACACAAGAGAACATATTTCAATATTGTAATGAAAGTTCTTGTCATTATCAGATAAAAAACAAAAATATCACAATTGAAAACATAGTACATGTGAAGTACTAGCAACAAGAAGGACCCATCCCCTCTGTATTTAAATCCATGAGAAATGATATAATACAAGAAAAAAGAAAATCTAGCGGTTTACAGTCATTCTCTTGAATATGTTGTCCTTTTCAATTGAGGCAAATAACCTTATTAGAACAATGTTCTTCAATCATTCAAACTAGTCTTCTCCAAGAAACACATTTACTAAATTCTCTGCATGAGTTACTGTCACAGTTCTACCAAGGAAGAAGAAAAGGAAAGGTCTTCTTTTGTGTTTCATATCAGGCATATTTTGTCACTGCTGTTGAGTTACATTTCTGTGGATTAGATTCCTGTTAACTGGTTGTTTTTTGCATGTCATTACCTCAGAACATTATTGATGTCATGATAAGCACTAGTGAAATACAGTTCTTTCACCAATAGAATGTCTTGTGATGCTCAGGTGTATCTTTTCCATGGTAATGTTTCTCTCTCTCTCTCTCAAATAAGTAAGCCTTAGATGAAGAACAGCTAAACCAACATGAACATGCTCAAATAATTGGAATGTATCCCTTATATCTATGCCTTCTTTCATAAAGGCCAATACACAGAAGAGCAGGAAAGTTGTATCTTCATCTGTTCTTGAGAAAAAGGAGAGAGTGCACAACCTCTCCTCCCTGGGTACAATTTTTCTGCTAACAGGGAACATACTCCAGTCTGCAAGAGCTTTTTCCAAAGATGCTCTTAGGTGGATGAAATACACATTTCGGAATGTAAAGAAACCACACAGGTCATCATGACTCAGATGGTCCATCCAACAAGCCTTCATGTGTATTTTGGGTATCTGAAATGGAACATTGAACCATATGTACACTGGCATTCCCATATGAGTTTTAGACTTGCTAGCATAACTACTAGGAGTGATGCCATATCTCAGTTAATTTTTAAAGATTTTCTCAAATCATTTAGCCATGTAACATGATTCTTTAGTTTTCTTTATGTCTGAGTGTAAGTACCAAAGGCCTCATGAATATCCCAGAAGAATGTATTAATGGAAAAATGGCTAAAAATGTTTAGCATGAAATGTGCCCTTGTGGGTAATTGAAATGTTCCTCATTTCTAGTAAGACCCCCAAATGGCAGTGCAAATAAGTATCCTCCCATGACACATTTCACCTTTCAGAGAAAAAGGAACACTGATGATCTAAATTTTTTTTTTCTGGGTCATGGAAAAGGCAGTAAGCATGACTAATTTTTCCTGGTATCTAATTAACAATGAGATGAATAATGTATTGGAGTCTGTGTTGTCTACACCTGCACTGACTACATAGCAAGAATCCTGGCTCATGTCTAGACATGCACAGGTAGATATCTTAATCTGTAGATTCAATATCAGTAACAAAATTGCAACATCTGAAGAAATATAAGGAGAGATTTTCAATTTATGAGGAGATACTGAGCAAAAATTATCAAGCTGTGTAAGGGCTGAGAAAATGAGACAGTGGGTGCAGCATCAGAACTTGAGCAGAATATTAATTTCTGAACCTGTTATATACAAGGTATTTTGTCGCAAAAATCGGGGAAATGCAATACTTGTACATCCTCTTTTTTCCCCCTGCTTTTATCAAAACAAACTCCATGTGGAATATATTGTTTGAATTTCCCAGGAAGACAAACTAGGTTCATGACCAGGGTTCTCAGAAGAAATTATGGAAGAAATCACAATGTACAGCATTTCAAAACAGCTATTTAGAAGCACTGCATGTTTACCACAATTTAAGCAATGACCAAAAAAAACCCAGCAATAGTTAACTCATTTTTTGTCTAACAATTGCATGTATCCAATGCACTTCTTAAACAAACTTGCTTTTCAGATGAAGTGTTTGTACATTTTCCCCATGAAGGTACCTAGAAACTCCCAGATTTTAAAGATGTTGCAAGATGTGTTTCCACAAGGAAGTTAGCATCAAAAAAGCAAAGTGTTTCTTCTTTTTTGCTCCATCCTCCCCTGAATTCTTTAGTATCCAGATAACAGGCAGAGAAGTTGATTATGATGTCCAATGCAATTACCAATTTTTCCTCAAACAACTTTTTGTATTACATTTGAAATTATAATAATTACAATTTTTCCAAGTGCCCTGCTTTTTTGTCTTCTTTTATTAAGATTTCATTGTTACAATATAGATAGAGGAAACATTCTGGAACATTTATTTGAGATTTTTCTTCTGTTTATCTCCTACTGCTCCAAGGGCAGCTTTACTAGTGTTCCCCTGGCTCTCAAAATCAGAATGTTTTTTCCCAGGATTAAGTACAGTCTTTCTATTTACTTCACATTCCTCTTCCCTGATCTTACTAAGTCTTAGGATAATCCATTTTGTTGGTTGCATATGAGATTTCAGATCTGTGGTTCTGTTGTTTCAATCCAAGATCAGTCACAAAGGCTTCTATATAAACAAATCACAAAATGTAAATGTGGCTAATTGGGATAAATTTAAAGGAATTGGAGTGAAGTAGTACAGATCTAGGCCTAGATCTACAGAAGAGGATTCTGTTTTCCATTTGAGATTTTAAAAAACCTGTTCTCCTTTTCAATTCTCCATGGCTATATCAGCAAATACTTTCACTTCAACTATTACATACAAAATTTTTAGGATAAAAACATTTAAGACAAAATATATCCTAATATAAGGGTTTATTGCAACAGTGTCTCTGTCATTGTGTCCACATGGACAATTGACCTAAGCATAACCTTGTTCATGTTTAAATTAAATGATCTTTCTTGAATCACTAGCTAAACCACTTCCATGACTTCAGTGACACTTTGCTCTTTTTCACATTCCTGTCTTACTCACATTTCTGCTGCATGATCAGCACTTGACCTTAGTTCATTTGCTGTCTGACTGCAGAGGATGTTAAATCAAATAGAGAAGGATCTGGGTATTACATGCTGATGAAAGTATCTGTGCACAACAATTTGTACGTGGCTCTTTTCAGCCTTTGACCACTCATGATGGCAGGAGCTGTGCCTGTGGCTCAGTTCAGACAGCAGTGCGGATGCATCAAATGCCATTTCAGCTAAACTTGCACAAGGTGCTTTGTGGGATTAGTTTGGGAGATCTGTGGCCTTGCAATTGCAGAAAGAATGGTCATAAAGGTTAGTGAATCCTTCCCTACCTGTCTTATAAGTTCAGTTCAAAATCCACAATTTCCTCTTAGTCAAGAGTTTGAATTTGAAGCTGACTCTTCTGTTTATATTGCAGATATACTTTCCTCCTCATAAAAAGATGTCTGTTGCTTACATCCTCTTTCAGTGAGACCTCAAAACTCACAATCACTTATCTCTCCATGGAGCAGGTTCTGCACAAGTAATTAGAGAGGTTTTTTGGTTGGTTGGTTGATTGTTTTGGTTTTTTTTTTTTCCTAGAACTAGACTATGCTGGAAAAGAAATCAGTCAGTTCTGGAACTTTAGTCAAAACATAAGCACTTAAAAAACAGTACCTCTGTCTTCACAGTAAAGGGATACACAGTCAGTACAGAGTTCAGGACATATGTAAATATAAAGAAATATAAATATACATATGTATATGTACGTTTGTGAACTTTGGCACTTCTGGCAAGTTTCAGACTGACAAAAACTGCAATAACAGTGAGTCTTTCAGTGGTAACTGGCACTCTCCACACATATTTTGAAAACTTCTGTTTTAAAGGTTATCATGATTGACTGAGGCTGACTGCTCATACTAGGTCAGTTCAAAGTTCCCTCTTGCCCAATACCCAGGCTCCATGGAAGACAAATAGAGGGTTACAGAGGTCAAAACTGAAGCAGAAACCATGCAATTCTGCAATTAAGAAAATATTGCAGTGTATGTTACGACATGTAGACTCTTTCTTGACTATGTTCTCAAAGGTTGTGAAAGTCTCCTCTTCCCCTGGCATGCTTGTTCTCTGTTATTCTCCACAGAGTGAAAGTGAATAAATACAATCAGGACTGTACTAAGAAACAATGAATCTACAGCCCATTAAGAAGTTTTTCCCGTGGATTTCATCAAGCTGTTCAGAGCTGCCATGCAGTTCTACAGGCTGTCTGCTCTATTTACAAAGTACAGACAAAGTTTACAGAGAAGGCTTGAATTAAACTCCTTTCAGAGAACCCCATGTGTTCAGCTCCCTGTGGGCTCAGCTTTGAGCCACACACATGGAGGTGGCATGCAGTCACAGGGATGGGCCTGAATCTATTCTCCAAAATGTAAAAAGATGCAAAAATCAGGCCTTGACACAAACCAGCTCAGTCTATTTGACTGCTGATATTGCACCAAATTATTTGTTAAGGTAGAGATACTCACTGCCTCCAAGCTTCTGATTTCAGTTTATAAACTCCAGTATGAAAGTGATTTTCGGCTTCTTAAATCTCAGAATTCCCCACACTGGAAGGAAAACATTAGGATTGTGTATGTTGTATCTATCTTTCAAGTGTCAGTATTATTAAACCATTCAGGGGCACAAACACAGCTTTTCATTTCAGATCAAAAGCCAAAGCAGATAAGTGGGACTCTTGACAGCAAGTTGTATGCTAATAGGAAACCAAAATATGTTTATGAGTTGAAGTCCTTCCCAAACCCCTTTCTGGTTATTGAATTCACTCTCCATTATTCAGCTTTGATTTGAGCATAAAACACAGTATAATTGTATGCAGGCTGGTAAATTTGTACTTGAACAGAACATTAACTACAGATATAGCATTTCTTATGGAAACCAATAAATGTGAAGTTGATACATAGGAGACACAAGGGCACTTCATAAAAGCAAGAAAGACATCAGTTTCAAAGGCTACATGAGAACGCACATGAGTTTTGAGAGAAAAAAGAAATTACCATTCCTTTGAGATGGGCAATATTCTTCTGGATAAAGGATAGAAAATACAGTCATTTAAAAGTATATCAAATTTCAGATATTTAGAAAAGTTTGGCAAGAGTTGTGGATTACAGGAGGTGATTACTCTTTACTTATTTAAATTTTCTAATTCTTACAAGGAGAATGGAAGGTATGGATAGTTGTGAATACATTGTTTGTCAGCTTGCTGAGGGGCATGGTGTATTCCAGTAATGGCTATGGTATATTCTCTTTTATAAAATTAATTAAGACTTTTTAAACCTAAACTAATTTAATTCAGGAAAAGGTAAATGGTATTTTTGTGAAATGAATCCATGCAGATGCTGGGGGAATTTCAGTTGTGAACAATTATACACAGTTTAAAATAGACTGTAACTATCCTGTGGGTGCTCTCTGATGGCATGAAGAGGTTTGCATTCCCACTGCTTTGGCTGGTGTTACTTCACAGAGCAATAAAGCAAGAGACATTGCAAGAGAAACTTTGCACACCAGGAGGAAAAGGTTGCCAAGTAGTGGCAGTTATACAATAGCTTTAGAATCAAAAGTAGGGGAGAAACACAGGCTGTTGCAGTCCTCAGACTCAAATTCCATCAGTAACAGAGAAAAAGAGTATGCTAGTAATACTGAAGAGATGAACAGCAGTTTTCTTGGCATCATTCAAGTTGACTAAAATGGTATCAATGCAAAGCTATCTGCTTATTTTGTTTGTGCTTTGGAGAAGCAACTCATCCTCCTGTTAAAAATTTGAAACTGATATTAATTGTGTAATGTAAACAGTGATAAAACAGTCTACCTATCTTGAACACATTAAAGCTTAGAAACATTGTTCAGGCTTCTTTTCTCAGAACTCATTATTTTTTTTTCTCTATCTTTCCTTTTGCTTTATGCTTTAGGCCAGGTCTTATACTGTATTTGGAAAAAAGAGAATGTTATAAGGTTCTTCAAAGGCAAAAGTTGGAGTCAGTTGGCAAAAATGTGATCATCACTTCAGAGACACTAACATGCAGTCACATCTGGTCTCAATTATGAGCTTATAATGAAAAAAGTATTAATCTCCTTTATTTGTATAAATGAAGTTAGAAACAATCATAACTTGTTTTATATCATTTATTAAAGTATAATGTTTGATAAATGGAAATAAATGCCTATTGAAATATTTGTATTTCTGTATTAGGTAAGAAAGAACATTTTACTCAGAGATTAATGACTTGCTGGTTAAGTAAGAGAGAGGAGATGTCTGCACCAATCCTGTCCAAACTACATTATCCTTTAAAGAGAAGTAAGAGCCACTGGTGATCCAGGAAAGAAACTTCTTCATGGGAAGCTGTCTGTCATCATTTCAATGACAAGAAATGATTTCTGAAGTTAAATAAAATTACATAAACATGCAAGTGAGCATTCTGTCCAAAACATCTTATGAACATAATCTGAAGATGTAGAGCTGTCAGGAGATACAAGTTTCTGAAATTCAGGGTATGAGCCAATTTGGTACAATTTCTAGAGAGATCTCCATCCAGCTTCACAGGGATTTGATTTTGAAATAATCCAAATATTTTCTTTTCTGACATTTCTGTCTTTATAACTTTGAATGCTCATCTTTTTTTGCTTTGAAAATTAATTTGTGTTCATAACAGCATAGCATTTATTTAGAATACTTTAAAGATATATGGATTACATAAACTTCTGGGATATACTTCCAAGATATTCTTAGAGCACACCAAAATTCAGCAGACAATCCACAGCATACTTCTGCACACATGAGTTTGAGAGACAATACTGTGATGTCTAAATGGGTCAGACATGAACTGGCAACTGTGCTCAGCTGAGAAATTTCTCATTTCTGAAGGAAGTTACACTTAAGGAGTACACTTAAATCTTGATAGGCCTCATGGAGTTTATGATATAAGTATACAAAAAGAAAACTTAGATGAATGACTCTCATAAAGATTATATATTTCAAATGGTTATTCTCCAGCTAAATCAGAGGACAAAGATGTGATTCTGAAATTACATATTGCTAGAGAAGACATAACAGCTGCTTTTCAGCTATATGAAATGATGAATCTACAACACAAATAGGAGTGTTCTGCAAAGATTTTGTGGGGTTTTTTTCTGCATCATGGTGTTAAAGATGACATAGTAAAACATAGTTCTGGGGAAAAGTGTTAGAGACAGAAGTTATCTCACTTTTTTATATTTCGTATGAGCTAAATATGGGGAAAAACAGTTTTGGCATTCAGAAGATATAAATTAGACTATTCCAGATCTATCTCTGATGATCTAGTGCATGAAAAGAGAGTGGGTTTATAACAATTGCTTTCAGAAAAATGACTAAGGATTAAGTCACTTTTAGTTAGGCAAAGCTGTGCATTGTCTCCCTAGATATTTTTAGGCTATTGCTCTTTGATACAAAGGGAAGTACTGAATGTATATGGGATGAGGCAAATCTATTGTCAGAAAAATGATATTTAAAAGCACCATATAACCTGAGTGCCTACACATTTGCACATTAAACTTGCTATCACTTTCCCTAAAGTGCACCTTGTCAAGAATTTTTATGAGCAGCCCTATCATTCCCTTAAGGTACCTTTATAACCCCTCAGTGTAGACAAAGAACACATAAGTAGATGATTTTGAACATCCAGGTCATAATTTATATGAACACTGAAGCATGGAGTGAATAGGGATGATAGCTCTAAATTTACCAATCTAATTCTATGAAATCACATGTCCTTTTCTTTTTTTTTTTTTCTTTTTTCTCAAGAAGTGCCAGTCTTTCACTGGGTGAGACAATGGAAAATAATAGGCCACTTCTAATCCCAGTGAACAGGGACGAACACAGTCAAAATTTCATGTCATAAAATATTAAAAAAAAACAGCAATAATATTAAATTAGTGAAAGTTTACAATTGTATCCTGTTGTTTTCAGTCTCAGAAAAGCTGCCACTGGGAGAGGTGGCCACAAGAAAACAAGAAAAGATGAGTATGGGGAGAAAAAACTGTACAAGTCTAAGAGCAAAAACTTACACTGTTTTCAGGATCAACAGCTCAAACCACAGAAATAGGCACTATTATTTGCTGCAGGTTTCCCAGCAGTGTCAGACTCTAAAGCAGATGAATTTGGAACAATGACAGTAGCAGATGTTCCTGCAAAAGTATTAGTGACAGGAGGCCTTCCAGGCTGGTGTCCTGAGGACAGCTGATGCTACCTCAAAATAAACCATATCCAACAGTAGTCCTACCTGAGCACTCCTGCCTTAGAAAGCCAACCAAATCCTGGGCTGCATTAAAAGCAGCACAGGCAGCGGGTTGAAGGAGGGGATTCTGCCCCTCTCTTCTGCTCTTGTGAGACCCCACCTGGAGCAGTGAGTACAGTTCTGGAGTCCCCAGTACGAGAAGGACATGGAACTGGTGGAGTAAATCCAGAGGAGGCCATGACTGATAAAAGGATGGAATCACCTCCTTTATGAAGACAAGTGGAGAATGTTGGGGCTCTTCAGCCTGGAGAAGAGAGGGTTGTGTGGAGATCATTGTACCGGGATTAAATCACAAAGGAACTATACTCTAACCAATAGAACAGGGAGTACAAGCCCAACAAAATGGGAACAAATGTTAAATTGCCAGTGTTGATGTAGGTGTTGTATGGGAAAAACAAGGATTTAATTCTGAAAGTAATACCATCAAGGCCTAAGTCCTTGACACTGAACAAATGCCATTTTGTAATACATCCTGATGAAACTCCTGAAATTGTACTTGGATATGCTGGAAATAGACATGACGGTATGAGAACTATTTGTGACACTGTCCTTATAGACAACACCACTGTAGAAATGAGCAATCACTCAAATATCTTTCACTTTACCAAAATTGTGGAAACTGACTTTAGCTATTCAGGCCATGTCACAATCTAGCCACTGTTATAACCTAGCTGCACACCATATAAAGATTTACTGCCTACTCCCCTTGGAATGAATCTTACATTGGTAAAGAAACTACTGTAACACGATGGCCTGTGGCAACTGCTAGAACATGCCTGAAACAATGGACAGAAAGCTCTAATCCACGTTCATCATGACACAGAGAAGATACACTATGTCCTGGAAAGAGTGAAGAAGAATGAAATCAGTGCCAGTGGGACACCTCATTCATATGGTCACCAACAGTGACAGAAACCCCACCTCAGATGCTGCACCCCATAAGTTTGATAATTTCTGTTTTCTTATGCTTGCTATTGAATACTATTGTGTATTAGAGTGTGGAGAAAAGCTAAGTGGGTGGCACTGTTCCAAAGAATGCCTTGCATATATGATACTACTCACTCACATTTAATAAAACCTTGATAAGTAGGTAACCTAACAAAAAAAAGTCTCTCAAATTACAGTTAAGTAGGGCATTAATATGTTTATAGACACAGAGGCAAGAGGCAGCCACACTGCCACTCTGTGGAGCAAGATGGATTGGGGAATTTTTAACAGGTATGCTTTTATGCGTTTAAATGTATACATCTCTGTGTTTGTGTGTATGTATTGATTTAAATACCCTCTAGCTAGTACAGTATGAATGTTCCTGCTTGGATCTATAATTAAATCACTGTTGCAATTGTAGTAAACTCTATCAAATCACTTTGTAAATGTTAAATTAGTCAATGATTAAGTGCTGTTAAATTCCTTTGCACCCTTACCCTTTTGCAACCCTGGTTTCCATGTAAGTCATTCTAAATTGCTTCTAACTTGATTTTCCTTTGCATGTTTCACCATGTAGTAAGTAATAGAGTGAACCTTGCCACTGACTCTGTTAAAGTCAGAAATTTATGGTAAAATCTGCTTTGAGCACTACCTTTAACAGTGATTCTTTAAGTGGCCTAAACCACTCCTTCATGACAGGAGAGGAGAGATCATTGAGGGAGCCCAGAATTAATCACGCTTGTGATTCCTTAATGAAAAACACAACAAGAGCCAGGAAATTTAAATTCCTTTCATAGCAAAGGAATAATTAAGACTGGATCTTTAACTTTGCAAAGTCTACATTTGCACAGTCTACCTCAAAGCTAACTGACCCTTGGTCAATGGAATTAAATTATCACTTGTAAGATGCAGTACATTTGACATGTTTTGGACACCACTTGTGTTTACTCCAAAGGACATTCAAGTCAATCGATCAGAAGAAAACACCTACATTGCAGATTCCTTAATTTGTTAAGACGACTTTCATTCCTTTTTTTGGATTCTGTAGGACTTGACTTCTGCATGACAGCAAATTCTGGGCACTGATTTGTGCTGGGTACAAATGTGCTGGGTAATGAAAGCAAATAAGTGCTTTCAAATAAAGCTGAGGCTTGCTGCTAGAAGTAGCAATGAAGCGTTATTTCAAATATTACAATTTGTCCTGTAGAAGGCCTGAAGATCCCCTACACCTTTCAATGCCCAATTTCTTTACCAGACTATTGTAGGAGGCAGAACTCAGTTTTTAAGAGGGTTTTTAAATTTTTTTGCTTGGTTGGTTTGGTTTTGTGTTTGTTTTGTTTTCTTTCATTTTATGTCACCTTGTTTTCAATCTAGTATCATGAATGGCCACTGCTGGAGAGAATTATGTTTGGCAATATGTCAATACATTGCAGGCAAGATACTCAGAGGTTAATGAACTGACTATCCTGTATTGTCTTCTGAGACAATTCTACAAGCATGGGTTTTCTTATTTAAGACACTTCTAAAAATTATATTTCTTAGTTTTAATAACCAAGCTGAAGAACTATAAAAATCTTTCAGCCACCTGTGTATCTCCTACTATTGTGAAAAATTCTCTTTTTTATTATTTTAATTTTAACATGTAATAAAGATTAGGAAACCATATTCCCAAAGAAATGAGCATACTCTAAAATTGGCATATCTAGGGTTTGCTGTAGATTCTAAGGAAGACAGAGCTACCTCATTTGGTTTTAAAATGGACACATTGCATTTAGCACATGTAGGGAAGAATTAACTAGCTGTAGCAAAATATTTTTCACAACTGCTTCTCTCTGCTGGAAATCCAACAATCATACTTATAATCTAAGATAATGAGAAAGCCTCTAAGCTGAAAAAGCACTCCCTTTAATCATTTCAATTGCAGTATAATATATAATTTTCTAAAACAGAGCAGCCTTCTTTTTCCCAAATTGAAATTGAAATTCTTTTCATTTGCTAAGATATCATTTCACTGCAGATCCTTATAATTCACTGCTGCCTGCACTGGCATCTGAGTAAGAGCAAAGAGACTCTTGCTACACTTGGGACCTATGTAGTGACCACAAATGCACAACAGCTCACTCAAGAAGGCTGGAGGGGTAGGATGTGGAGTGCACACTGAGGTGGGACAACAAAAGCACACCATTCCAGCAGCAGTCAGTGAAAAGATCACATGCATGAGCTCAGCAACAGGATCTAATCTGAAACAGCCGTGGTGAGAAATATTGCCAGCTCCAAGAGTTCTACTTGGAAGGGAGGAATTTCATTCAGATGTAAGCACCTGATACTCCAGTACTGAAGTTGTGGTGAGCTTCCTGTTCTGCTTATGTCACTGTGGGGCACTAAGGACAAATACAGAGTGTCTCTCCATAGTGCCTGGCAGCCATTTAAAGACTGTGTCTGGTTAAAAAATATTCTAGGTTATTTCTGGCATTATTAGTAAACATCTGCTTCCTGGGGTAAATGTAACCTTTCCAGGTTCATGTCTAAGATGGAGTAAACCTCCACTGGGTCATGCTCCTCTCTTGCCCCTTAAGGATATAACAATGCTTAACTTTCAGACAGACAAAACAAGGAAACTGAATCCTGACAAGTTTGGGGGGGGTGGAGCAAGGAAGCAGAAGAAGGAACGGAAGAGATGAGGAGGCTTCTCATGAATGTTTGTGTTCTTTTCTGATGACATCAAATATTCAACTATCAAAGATTAATATTAAATTCCTGTGAATAGAGGTTACAGTGCATGAAATAAATAGTATCCTATTCTAAAAAAAACCTCTCCAAAGAAATTGAGAAACATTAATATATCAAGGAGATGAAGAAATGAAGAAGCTTTGCATGCCTGAAAGATCTGGCAGCCACTTCACTATTAAGTCTGTTGACTGAAAGTAAAAATAACTTTCAAAATCTGTTTCTGTTCCACATGTTTTGTTCTACTAAGTGGCAAAATGGAAAAAAACCCATATACATAATAATGCAGATGAGGTTTCTGAGTAAATCCAAGGCTTTCAGCACACCTCCCCACCTCTCCACTGAAGAAGCACATCAGGAATTTGGCTGCCATACTGGGATATGAACTGGAAATTTATATGTATGCAAAATAGATCAACCTGACTCCTGAGTAGATATTAAATTAGATCTAGACTGCTTTCCAAGTAGGTGAAAATGGTAAATGCCAGACATGCTAGCCTTCATTAATGGACTTGAAGGATATGGCTTTCACTACATCATGGCATAATAACTTTTTTTAAAAAAAAACTTTTTTTTTTGTCATCAAAGGGCCAGTGTCTATAAAAGTTGGATTTGACACTGTATTTACAGAATTTGCATTATTAAATTAAATTATTCCATTATTTTAAGCTTAGGCAAAACTATATTGTCTTGGTTAGGATAAAGCTGACTTTCTTTTTAGCAACCCATAAGTTGCTGTAGTTTGGATTTGTGTTAAAATCAGAGTTGATAGCACAGGGTTTTTTTAGTTGTTTGGTTGCTGAGCTGAGTTCACAGTGTCAGGAACTCTGGACCTCCTCTGTCTCTGGCACCATTCCCCTGTGAGCAGGCTGGGAGGGCACAAGAAATTGGGAGGAGACACAGCTGAGACAGCTAAACTCTACTGTGAACATATGCAAGATTTTGATGGGTAGATTTCTGCAGTCACTCATGAGTGGAACATTCAAACATAATATAATTTCAAATAATATGTAATAATATCCAAATCTGATGGTATTCTTGTTGAATTACACAATAAATGTTTAATAGGATTGGATCTTTATGCAATTATTATGCTTTTTGCATTTAGAAAATAAAAAAGGAAATATTAAGTAAACATAACATTTAAAATACTTATTTAAATTAAGAATAAAATATATAATCTGAATACCTGAATATATTCAATGTATATGACTTGGGCTACGTGCTGGTTTTCGCAGTACCTGCTTTAGATGGAGCAGCATTATAATGCAAGTATAAAACAGAGAGGCAAGTTAATAACATTTGTGTAGTACATTTTTTTACAAGAAAGTATATGAGCTATTTCAAAAGCATGTTGTCAGTTTGCTAGTTATGCCTTCTGGAAATAGTCTCATAAAATGAGCGCAAGCTGCCCTCTAAATTACAATGTAATTTTCTTGTAGTGGAAGGTAAGCATTTGGAATACCATCCTGTTTATCACAAATAGGGAACACCATATTTGCTCAATGGAAAATTTTAATCAGTTAAATTAAATTTGTGGATTCAATTTAACCTTTTTTAGGAGTCTGTTTTAAATACTTAACTACACAATATGCTGCAGTTTAGTTGATGAAAATGACCTGTCTGTAGAATTACCATTATTGCACACGTAAAGTTATGTACTGCAAGAGAATTTTTGTACACTGTAATATCAACTGGATTTATTTTAGCCAGTTACAAGAGGATATACCAGAGCATTAAAAAAAAGGCTCTTGTAAGGGATAAATATCTCTGACCCAACTCATCTTCCACCTAGTTTGGGTTATTTTACCTGGGTGGGGGGAGAAGCAGGGTTCCATCTGTCCATTCATTCAGTTAGTGTACAGTTGAATATTTACCTCTCTAAGAAGTCTCTAAGATATTTTGGGCCTACTGTAATTGCATAACAGTGATCAATTATTGTGGATAATTTTTCAGTTGCAGGTAATATATTTACCAAGGCAAACTTCATGAGCATGCTAAAATCACTTTCTTGGAGCATACTATAAATCACCCCAGATATGTCAGAGCCCTCTTCAGTATGGAACCTTATTTTATGTATGTTTTGTACGTAAGAAGTAGATCTTTCATGTCCCAGCAAAACAAGCTCACTATATATGTGCAACTCTATTTATATATATATGATCAAGGCAGAAATGTGGCATTCCTATCTGGAGAAGATGAATCACTCTGGGAAGTCACGTTCAGGTCCACTGTAAATGGACCAGAAAAAGTGTCACTATCCAGTAGCACTAAAGACCAGAGTACAGAAAAGGTTGCCCTGTAAAAAGGAGATTCCAGTGGCTTCACTGAGCAGAACTCAGGATGCTTCCATGGATTGAGCAATCCTGGGTAATCAGGCTAAAAAATTTTCCAAGGGCTTTCTCCTCAGTGAGCAGAGGTCACTCACTACCCTGTACAAAGACATGCCAGGGTGGAGTGGAGGCGGGCAAATAATGAACTAACACTAAAAACTGTACAACAATTTCTGTCACAATCATAATACACGTGAGGATTATATGTCTTGCAAATTCAGATGTTATTTTTCTTACTGGTGCTGAAACAGAATGAGGTTGCAGAGCAGCATTCCTGAGAGCCAGATTCTGTTACACATCCTGGACAGGAAGTGCCAGTGGCTTCAAAAGAGGTTAATTGCAAAGGAAAATTATGTTCACTATGAGAAAAGACAACAGACTGTAAGCCTCAGAAGTTTCATAGAATTTGATCCAGGGGGAACCATTATCATCATCCAAATCTGTTTTCCTGCAATACAGCTCCAAAAACGTCAACCACTGATTTCTTCACTTTGCCCACACTGCTGGTGTTTGAGCTAGACTTTTAAAATGACAGCTAATCTTAATTTAAAGACTTTAAATGGCGGAAGATACACTACAAACTCCAGTGTATTTTGCACAATTTAATTAAATTTTATTGCTGAAAAGTCTTTTTTGACTTTGAATTTATTAAGCTTCCGATTCCAGCCACTGGGTCTCATTCTCCATTTATTTGCAAGATTAAAAAGATTAAAAGTATTCTACCACCAGAATACTTTCCTCATGTGGGCAGCTGCAGACTACAAACAATTCACCTCTTAACCTTCTTTTTGTTTAGTTAAATAGATTAAGTTTTTTTTAGTCTTTTAAGGTTGAAACAGGTTTTTCAACCTTACCTTTTTCTTTGAGTTCTTTTATAAATCAAACTTCTGACATCCTTTTTATACTCTTTAAATGAGAAGTGTACAAAGAATTTCAATAAGTTCTTGCTATCATGGACTGCACTAACCACCTCCTTGTTAGTCTCACCTTTATTAAAACAAAGTCCATGCATGGCTTCAGAGACACAAAATCACTTTGTAACCTCAAGTTCAGATGAGTATGCCCTGTGACCTCCAGCTGCTCCATGGGAACTGGTAAAGGTTCTTTTGGAATATTTTACTTTAGCTAGAGAGTCCTTTAAGCTATACTTCTAAATAACTCTCAAACAGAACCATGTTAAGAAATTCTTGTATATATGGAAAAAGCCAAAAAGCCATTTCCTCTTATGCATGTATTATTCTGGGAATAGAACAATTCATTAGCTAAAAATTCAAATAGACAGTAACATAATCCTAGATGGAATTAATATTTTTATTGATTATAAAAAATTAATTAATTAATCAGAAAAAGATAAAGTGATTTTAAATAATTCCTTACTGCTTAAAAAGCAATTTTCACTTGGGTAATGTAAAAACTTAAATCAGGGAGTTTTACTATCAGTCATTAAATGTATAAACAACTCTAGGCTTACTAAGCTGGACATTGAAGGATATGATGAATAGCTCTGACAAAGAGTTTTTAAACTAAAAATACCAGTCCAAGAAATCAGTTTGAAACATTAAGTATCTTCACTGTATCTAAAACCTTTCTGTTTACAGTCAAACTGAAAGGAAAGCATTACTTCTCCTCCAAGTAAGTAGGCAAGCCAAAAGCAAAATAGATATTTTCAGATTTTTTTCTTATAACATTTTTACCACCCATGTTTTGGTACCCAAGCAGCAGAGAGATACTAGTTATGGTGGTAACTCCTGGCCGGGCTTTTTATAGAGCAGCATTTCTGTCTTCACAGAATTTTGATGAATTATGCTACAAGGCAACTGCTTTAACTTGAATTAAAGTTTCGATCAGTGGTTGAACTGATTTTGTTCCAAATCAATTTTGAACATGATTTTAGAATTCACAGTCTAGTGATAAAGAAATGTTGTTCTTGGCAGCTGCTGTAATGAGTGTCCATTTTCCTGAGGGTTAGGCTGATCCTCTCCTCAGCGTAGTTAAGGTTTCCTTCTTGTGAATGAGGAATCTGGGGAGCATATTTTCCTTTGTCCCATACTTCTCCCTAACTCCTCACTTTGCTGAACTATGTATTCTGTGGAATGGACAAAGGACAGTAGTTCCTACCACAGGTTTGTAGTCTACACATTCTGCTTCTGTGAGACTTTAAACTTGTCAAGACCTTGGAAAGAGAGACATCTCCCTTCCTTCAGATTCCTTATGAGCCACACAAAAAAGCCACCAAGAATGACTATTATTACTTTCCCATTTCTGCTTTCCCTCTTATATTGGACATCCAAGGACAACCAACAGGCTTGTGCTCCCTGTGTTCAGACTGCTCCTTGGAAAGAAGTGGCTGTTCAGCAGCTGGTATGTCTTCATTATAACTGATGCCTTCCTGATATTCTGAAATAACCTCTAATTTTCACACAGGTAAGAGAAGCTGCACATCTAAGGATCAGTGGCATTTTGTATGTTTATATTCTGCTTCTAAAGAAATTACTAGAAATTGCTTCAGGAACACAAAACTGTGAGTATTTTTCCTATTTTCCTAACGACTTTTGGCAATTATTTATAAAACATGATAAGCTGCTTTCTGATTAGTAAAGCAGTGTGAAACTGAAATCCTCACTTGCTGGGAAGTGTGCATTCAGTTCTTGTTTCTTTGACTTTTTCCATTGGTGTTCTGTTTGTGCGTGCTGAGGAACTTCTGTGAGAGCCAGATTATGACAGATTCTAAACCTCAAACAAGATTGACAAATTTTGGTTCACTTTACATATGAAACTGTGCAAAGCCATGAACTCCTTGCAGAATTGCAAATAGCATCTTGGTACACAACTCACATGCTTCTTAGAGCAGAGTCAAATCTGGATGAATTCCCAGGGGCTGTGCAGCCCTCCAGTTCCCCTCTTCTGCTGCACTGGGTTTAAAGCTTTGCATGGTGCTAACAGGTAACCATTTTCACACAGGTGAATTTGCAGTCCTGTAGAGGTTTAAGGTGCTCCATGTGGGGTCTATTTTGGAAATATTGATTTCAGTAAATGATATAACTCATAAGCATTGCTGTAGTTAGGTTTCTTGATCTTGGGGCTAGTCCTGTTTTCTTCCAGGAAACATACAGAATCACACAATGAATTACAAGTACAAATATTTGCTGTTATTTGTAAGGATTTCTTAACCAAACATCACAGGATGCTCATCTGTTTCATTGTCCCAGAGAGGTATCCTAGTCTGAATGTGAGTTCTGCACTGCTGAGATATAAATAATTCCTGTCAGGCTCAGAATAAAGTTTTGTAAGCCTTCTGAGCACCTGTATTACATGGAACATTGACTTCACCTGCTGTCCATCATTATGGTCCCTGGAATACATTTTAGGATGCTGCTAGACTTTGTTTCATGTCTTGAACAAAAAATGTGTTATTTTGCTGGAAGTGTATTTGTTCGCTATTTTTTCCAAGCTGATATTTTTAGGCTAAATTTCTAATCTTCCCATAAATACTATATCCCAATATAAATTTTATTATTTCTTTGTAGCAATATTGCCACATATTAATTATCTCTCCTGTTTTATGCATCATCAGTAAAAACCAGTCATGTGAGAATAATTCCAGCTTCCACAGCAAAAATTAAGATATTAATCAAGAGAGATAATAAAGTCATGTCCTGCGGAAAGCCACTAGATATTTCTAGTCAACAAAATGCTATTTATTATAATTATTAACTTAGGATAAATTAAGCTATAATAAAGGCTAATTATATCAATAAATCAGCTTGGACTTCTGAACAACGTAAAGCAATTTGTTACTATTTCCTGCACAGACGTTTGCCCTCCATAAAACAACCAGCATCCATTGTTAGGAAAAAAAAAGGCAAAAATATTTGTAAGAGTACTACAATTAGCTGTTTATAGTTACTATGGAAACAAAACAGAATCAAATAAGCATCAGAGCTTGTGTGATTTTGCTTTTGTTCATTTGATAGGCTATTGAACCATATTCTTACTTTTAATAGCATTTTCTTTTAAATATTAATAAAACTTGGTGTTATGGATTTCACATTCAGGTGAACCCTATCTGATGACAATAAGCGGAGATGCTGGAAGACTTAAATTCTACTAACCTATAAACATGAGCAACGTGCATTGTAGGAATTTTTACTTGTCTAAAAGAAGAATTTTCAAAGTAGGCTGTAGAACACAAAATGCAGCCACTTACTGTCAGATGTTCTTTGCTGCAAAAAGCCACCAAACTTCATGCTTTAACTTTTTGTTATGGTACGGGCGAAAATACGGGTTTATATGTAGGATTATACATCCAGTCCTATCAAATTGCTAAAGATGAAGCAACAAGCAGATTAAAGGAAATTAAATAACAATTCTGAAACATTAAAAAATAATTACCCAACAATTTATTATGTATGAAAGCACTTGTAGTGTTTTACACAGCCTTTAGATGCAACTAATTTAAAATATATGACTTAATGTGGAAACAATCTCAATTTAAGTGTATTCAAATACAAAAGGTACATTATGATCAGTTTACTGCATGTCATGTGCAGACAGGTAGGGGACACCTGTCCCTGACAGTCAGCATGAATTTAGTGACATCCAGCACAGATCCAGATATACCCCGGGGTTTGCTACTCTGCCTGTTGCTACTGCTCGTGGGCATCCAGGAACTTTGTTGTCTCACACACAGGCGATCAGCCTGCTTTCCTTAGACTCATTCCATGATCTTCAGCATCTTCTGATTTTATCTTTTCTCCCTTTCTTGGAGCAGCGTGGTCTTCACACCACTGACAGAACCACAAGGCTGCTGCCATCCCACTGCTTCAATGCTCCTTCCAAGAAAGCTCACAGGAATAAAACACTCCAATGGAAGGACCAAACTGTGGATGAAAACTGATGCCCCCACATCCAGAGGCCACAAATTGTAATTGTAAGGGTGACTTTACGGCAAGAAGAAACAAAATCTCTTGTTTACAAGAGTTCGACTTGCTCTCACAACCAGAAAGATTCTGACTACAACCTATGCTATGTTTCAATTAATCACCAGTTCAAAGACCCATTTCAGACACGTAAAGAAAATTACAATGATGGCAGCACCTAACTTTTCTAATGACAAGGGACTCACAGGTACTAAGACTGCAATCAAAGTTTTAAAAATATTTTCACATCATATACAGTGCACACATTACTGTGGTATGGGATAATCAGCTTTTATTGGTACCACTTTTGAGAGCATCCTGTTTCCCTTGCTTCCCTTCATGCTAATAAAAACATCAAAAACTCAGAGTACTTTTTCTTCACCCAGCTCTTGACTCTAGTTCCTTTACTGGGCTTGTTGTAAGTTCCATATTTAAACCAGCTTGTCTGTTAAGAAGGAAATTACGTTATGGATGACATCCTGGTTCAATTTACATCAAGAGCAATATTTCTGTCCCTTCATTGGAGACAATTTCATAACACAAGCATAATTAAAATTATTACTCTAGGAAATGCAGCTTCCAGAGGCAGAATTTGTCTTGTTTCCCAATGCTTTTAATAATATAAAATGAACATTTTTTCACATTTTCCTATAAGTAAAGTGTATCTTTATTTAGAGAAAAAAGAAAGGGACAATAAAACAGAAAACAAACTATTTTCCTATGGTAATACAAACAAAATGGGGAAAAACTAATTTAAAGAATAAATTAAGTTTAATTGTGTACTATAAATGTTACACACTAATACACCTGTTTTGTTGGGGTGGTTTTTTTTTTTGTTTTTGTGGTTTTGTTTTTTTTTTTTTTTTTTTTTTGTAATGCCATTTCAGAAAAATGTCATTCTGTAAGGCTATTTTTAAGGATCATTTTAATCTATGACATATTTCTATGTGTCCTGTTTTTCCATATTTGAAAATATTGGCTTCATTTTCAGTACAATGAGAACTGATGAATTTTCTCACTTTAGAAGTATCAAAAAATTCTTGTGATGTACTTGGGTTTCCAAAGAACAACAGCTTCTTGAATTTTTAATTTTACTTTGGACTTGAAACAAATATGTTATTATGCTGCTAATTGTTGTCATCAGTTAAATCCATGCTTGAAAAATATGTCCATCATTTTGGTGATTAACTTGCTCTGGAAGTGTTGGTAATACCTTAATAAATAAATCATCTAATATCACTTTTTTTTTCCCAAACCAAAACAGACACTTACATAAAGGTCTTTAAATTTAATAAAGATAGATGCATTTTTTAGAGTCTCTTTCAGGTCTTTTTCACATTTGATTTTCATTTTGCTGCCATTTTTCTCTATTTTTGACAACATCATGTTGGATGAAATGGAGTGAGTCAGTAAGAAAGAATGTGTTGCAGACTTCTGTTTATAACCTAACATCTGACTGATTCATATTAGAACATCTTGTCATCCACACAAGAGAGTACAATGTGTTTGTTAGCTGGATTCTTCATTTAGGATGTTTCTGGGTTTGTTGATACTATTTCTCCAAATTCTGTATCAGCAGGGAAAGAGGAATGTTTCCTCTTCCTATTACAATTAAAGGATGCCTTCTGCTGCCAACAAATGCACTTGTGTTGGCTTCTGAAGACACAGTTCTCATGAAAGAATTGCAATAAATACATTTTGGTTGGGTTAAACAACAGATGGCTGACATCTTCTACAGTTTCCTTTCTCCAGTGGTATTTTACCACCCTCTGAAAAGCTTGAATTGTAGCACTTCTTGCGTTTCTGTTGATTTTGCAATAGGAACCAATCTGGAAAGCAGCAATGACATCTCTGAGAAGGGTAAATGTTTTTCAGCAGGTTTCTGCTCATAAAGTCTGAGACTTTAGTGAAAAAAGATAGGTAATCTGAAGGGATTACCTTTAGTTTTGTAGCTCATCTGGTGAGCGATTGGAGCAAACAAAAACTATGCTGGCAATAAATTTCTATAAATGGTAGCATGCTCCCTTCCTTCTTATTGAAAAAATGTGAGAAATTGTTGCAAACTTCCAGTTCCTTTTTTTATGCCAAGACCTTTGATTTTGGAAATAATTGACATAGTAATAGTTTCTTTTTTCTCCTCTAAGCATTTTAGGAATTGGAAGATGTAATGGAAAACTGAATATGGATTGAAACACTGGAAGGTTTCTAGATGAAACAGAAACATTTGGTCTGATCTCAGAAACACCTTAGGCACAGATTCCCCAGTGAAAACATTCAGAGCAGCCAGTAGAAGTCAAAATCTAAAACTTTTCTTTGCAAACAAATGTTATCATGACCGACCTTCCTGTGAAAGGAAGAGGGTCATGTTGCACACAGCTCCTTTCATCTCCTGCTTGGGGACAAGCAGTGCTGTCCTCAAGCTGCTCAGCAAGCAAGGCTGACCTGTCACCCTCACACACGAGCAGCAGAGACATGCTGGGACAGGCACTGTCTTCATGTCCTCCCACCCGTGGTGGTTTCACGTTTGCCAATTTCTGTTTCCCAAAATTAGTGTAGTGGTCTGAGCGTCTACCAGAATCATTTACTCCCTTTCTGTTGTGAGATAGGATTAGGAGAAAAGCAAAGCCAGCTCAAACTTAAAGGGTATTAACAGGTTTATTGACACAATTACAAGAGAGGAAAAAAAAAGTAAGAAGAATCAGAATAAATCTTTCAACACACTTCCCTCTCCCCCAACAGCTTCTTTTCTTTCTCACACATAACATACAAAGACAAACTCGGAACTCTAGGTCAGTACTACTTATAAAATAGTCTTTCATCAGTCCATTTAGAAGTCTCTTTTGGTCTGTTATGGTAACTTTCCACAAGAAAGAACAGTCTGCTTGTGGCTCTCAACTCTCATAAAAGCAGCAGCCCTAGGAAATCTGCAGTTATGGGATCCCTCCCATTTCATGCAGCCTTTCCCATGGCTGCATATGGGCCACAAAATTTATTGGGGTATCATTTTTAATGATGAACGGTTCCAAAAGCAAAGGTTTTTTTTCACTACCTCTAAAATTGTCTCCATCTCAAGAAAGAGAGGTCTTCTTTTTCCTAGAGGCTAGAAGGCTCCATATCTTTCTCTATCTTCCTCTGTTCAAACTCTCCATTAGGTCACAGGTATTTCAATATTTACTTAGTCCATCACAAATACCTTTGCTGATTTGTACAATCTGAATACTCTTATCAATTCACATTTTCCACAGTTTAAAGGGATCTTCTAGCATTTTACAGTCTGTTACCATGGCTCACAAAAGACTTTCAGCCCAAAAACCAAGGCATCTTCTCCATCTCCTCACCTAAGATGTAACTTCTCCTCAACTGACCCTGCTGCCTCCATAGTGTCTCTCTACATGCCTGTTACTCTGGCTGTTCTCTCACTCAGAGAAAGGTTAGTGCTTTTTAAGTGTCATCTGTGTAAGGAAAGAGTTAACATTTTCTTAGGACTTTCTTAGGTGTGGTTCTTCCCCAGGAGATGGTCGAAGGTGGCAGACTCAGGCCGTGCCGGGGCTGGAGCACAGGGCTGGCATCTCTCACATGGCTGGGCTCCCCCTGGCCCCTTCCTCTGCCCGGCAGCCGCTGGAGGAGAGGGGGTTTGGCCAGGGCCATGATGGGGATGCAGCGTAGCAGCAGATGTGAGCAGCCACTCGGGCCCAGGCTGGGCCGGGCAGGGCACACCCTCCCTGGTCCCCTGCCCTGCCCCGGAGCCGTCGGGCACGCCGCGGTGAGGCTGCGGCTCAGGGCCCAGCCGGCCCGCCAGGCCCCGGGGACCGCGCACGGAACGGGCCCGGCCTGATACCTGCTCTGGGGCTGGGAGCAAAAAGAGCTTTCCCTCAGTGCCTCTGATTTTTAACCTGTCTAGCCCAGAGGCGTATCTAATTCTCCAATTGGTTGATCAAACTGTCAACTTCAAAGCCAGTCACTAATTGGCTTTTTGCTATACTTTTCTTGAAAAGTCACTTCCGTGTTAAACCAGCACACCCCCCTTTCCTTCCCTGGGCACCACACCCAAAATACCTTCTACACTTCTGTAAGATTTAATCTGCCATGGGTTACTCAAATGGATTCTTGCGAGGCTTACACAGGGCAGATCATTCACAAGAGGAGAATGAGTTGCTTTAAAGCAGAGTTAAGTAAATATCAAAATGTTTTTTGCAAAGATGAAAAACTGTCCAGAGATATGTCAGTTTAGACAAAGATGAACTTTTTAAAATAAGAAGAGTGTGAAAAGAGAGAGAAAGAATTCAGAGTACAGGTATAAAGATACCTGCATTCTCACCCCTAATGCTCAATCAGCATAATTCTGATATTCAAAAATATTTAGGGATTTTGTTTGCCTTCCAAGAGCTAATTTAAAAAGAAAAAACCCAACACCTTCATATTAGCTGCTTTCTTTTCTTGTATTTTTCTTCCCATATTTCTTGAGCAGCATTCCTTATCAAAGTATATCATGTCATCTAAGCTAAAGAAACAAGCTGGAAAAGAGCTACATATATATCATACTATGTGTAAGTTTTCTTTGGGGGAAGGAAAATAAGATCAAAGCACATTTCAGTATTTAACACATCCGTATTGATTCAATGTAAAGATGTGCTGTGCTAGGAACTATGGTATGGTATGAATTTTCAACTTGGCCAGCAAAGAAAGTATCTTGGAGTCTAAAATTTCCAGTGCTCATTTTTCCACTGCTCTCAGATGATAGTGCCATTTTTAAATGAAAACCATTTGGCTTTAAGAACATAGGATAAAGGAGAGCACTACAGTGCGCTAATCTCTGAGGTAGAAAGCATTTTGAAGAAGCTTTTGGGAAAAGCAGTCAATCATATTGATTTGGAAGGCAAAGAAAGGAACTTACTGACAGGAGAAAAGGCTAAAGAACTTGTACATGGCTCTTAATGACCAGAGCAGAATATGGGCTACCCTGTACATTTTTTAAATATCGTGTTTCAGGGGGAATTCAAGGTAGATCCTAATGTTTAGTTAAAATAGAGATACTCTTTCAGCATTTGGGTTTGGGCTATTTCGTGTAAAGCTGACTTGCCTCCCTTCCTGACAGAAACTGAGAGTGAAATAGCACTGATTGTAGATGTCCCCTAGAGGGCATCCTGAGTGACACTTGGTGGAGGAGGACCTAGGACAGCTTCTGGGAGATGATGAGGAAATTCCCTTTTCCTACCAGATGAACTGCACCAGTGTGAATTGCCATCGCAGTGATGAAGAAATGGAATGGGACACAGCCTCTCTCTTTCCATGGCATACAGAACATAGGCCACTTTGGGAGGTCCTAGCTGCAAGTCCAGAGCACTCCCCCTCTCCCTCTTTTCCTTAGCAGCTGGATACAACTCCACTGCAGACTCACTGGTGCACAAGGAAGGGGAAGGACCATTTCCACAGACGTGCTGGCTCCAGCACTGCCAACACGGCCCAGGGTGCTGGGGCTGCCTTTGCCACAGGGCCCGCTGCTGCCTCATGTCAAACTGGGTTCTCTGGACCTTTTCTGCAGAGTTGTTTCCCAGCAGTTCTCCCCCACCCTGGGTTGCTTCATGCCATTCCAAAGCAAAAGGATTCACCCTTCGCCCACGCAGAGCATCTCTTAGGGCAACACCTTCAGCTTTTCCTTCTCATCTTCAGAAGGGCTTACAGGTCATGTGAAGAGAGGATATGAGAAAAATCAGGAAGGAATATTACACAATCCCCATTAAACCAATAAATTTAAGATGTCAGTGTATTAGGCATATGGATTCATTAATACACAGAGCAATGAGAGGATTCAGCAAACAGATGAAAGGCAGCCTGCTGGTACATCTCACCATATATCTTTCTACATGGCTGTGAAAATTTTTTGTCCTGAAAAACAGATCCTTACAGGTGCAGCACAGACGTGTACTTGCCTCCACAGCCATAGATCCATATTTTATATCCCTGGGGTCAGTGAGCAGTAAACAAGGGTTTGAATTCACTGCACTGCTACCTGTGCATGAAACTGTGAGTAGGTGAGAGAATGAGTATTTAAAAAGTATTTTCATTCCTTCTTGTTTAAGCTCAAAACTATTTCTGTATCTCATAAAAAGACACTGGAGAGAAATTTATAATGCAAATGTTATCTTCTGCTAGAATAAATCTTAGAGTCAATAAAGAAACAGCGATTCTATAGCCACTTTTTCATATTAGGACAATATTATTATAAATGTTTGTTTTTAAGTATGAGAAGGAATGGAAAACTTTTTTAATTAAGTGGCTGGAGTTATTAATTAAAAATACACAAACTAATAATATAACCAAGAAACAATACAAGGTCTTGAATATGATGCAAAGAAATATTTTGATTTAGGACTTTAAAAATGAACTAAATCTAGTGTACAGAATTTATTTAAAAGATTAATAATGACATGGAATTGCTATTTTAATTGCTTTGCTAATCATAGGGGCATTATGCAAAGTTCTTTAACATGAACAACTTCATTTGCATGTGTGCTGTTGCTAATTAGTTTGATGCTTTGTGCTGATAGAATGGGCCCACAAGCAAGAATGTATGTTTAGAGTATTTGTAACAAGTAATTTATTAAAGAATAACCTTCTACATTTGGTTATGGTGGACGAGTTAGTAACCTTGTTGAACACTGAATGCTGTTTTTGCCTTTTCATGACTATAATAAAGGAGAGCCACACGTTGTCCTTAGAGACAGATGCAGAGAAGTCACAAAAGCCATTTATGTAGTTAGGAGAAAACAACCAATAGCACTTTGTGAAAATTACATTTAGCAAAAAAAAATTAAAAACAATGACAGCTACAAGCTGTTGGAATTCATATCAATAACATCCCGTTTTCCCCTAGCAGCTAAGAAAAAATGAAGAAACCCAGGAAGTAGGATAACACAAAATGTGCTTTCAAATCTTTGGTTCCAGGGATGGATAACCAGGAGGGTGAAGCTGAACTGGTAAATTCAAATTGGATGGGGCTCTGGGCAGCCTGGTGTAGTTGAAGTCCTCCCTGCCAGGAGGGTTTGGAACTGGAGGATCCCAAGGCCTCATTCTAACCCAAACCATTCTGTGATTCTTCTGTGTGCCACTTCTCCAGAGAAGTATTTGAAAACATTAAGAAGATAAACAAAAACACCATGGTGCCATTAAAGAACTTTCAATCTACTTTCAGTTTAACAGAAAGCAAGTTAACATTGAATTAAATATATATGCCTATTATTACTTTGAAAAGGGATTTTATTGTTATTGCATTGAATATTTTAATAAACTTCATGCAGTAAACACTGAAAAGAACATTATAGAAAACCCATTCATTTTAATTAGTCCTGTTATAAATTATACAAGTGACACTGCTCAGCTGCCTAGCAGTAAGTAAAATGCCATTTCTGAGTTCACATGTAAATAACTGTGAGTGACAATTAAGAATATGTTGATAAAGGAGTATGTAATTACTGCTATTACCATTATACCTAAAAAACAGTTGATGAAAGTTTTTGATGAAAGATGAGGATGAGAGGCAACAGCTTTTTATTTAAGTTTTGCTTTTCTGTTGACATAATTCATTTGGCAATTGTTGGAGTTTTTGAGTAGATATGGACCAAATTTCCGTAAATATGAAATAATTTCTTAATTCATTTTGCAATGGAAAGCTGCTTAGATTTAAAAATACATGTGCTTAAAAAGTAAAAATATTTTAAAACATTTTAAACTAGTATAATTTGGTTTGGTTTACAGTTTCTTCAAATATTATTTTAATAAATGTAAACAGAATTTAATAAAATAGTATACTTGTTATACAGCTATCTTGTTTTATGGTTAATTTGATCCAAAAGTAGTAGTTTTCAGTTTTCAGCAAATTGAACGATGTTGTCAGAAAATTGAAGGATGTTGTACATACTTATTTATATATTAAGAGCTCCAAACTTTACATAAAGCCATGGGACTGCCTGTGTCACTGTCATACAATTGATATTTATTAAAACATCATCACATGCATTGGTGCTATAGTGACAAAGTTATAAAATAATAAATAATTATTTTATTCAGGTACTTGCCAGGAAACACATACCAGTAGTGGTGTCAACCAGTTTTGGTTTTTTTTAAATTGTAATGTAAGTTAATTTCCATTGGTAACATAACTGACATGTTAATTTTTTTTCTAGATAATGGGATGAATTAACCCTATTTGCTTAGGAGAGTAAAAAAAAATAGATATACAACGGTATCAGATTCTGTCTACAGTGGCCTTCTCTGGTCATCTCTGTAATGTGTCCATGGAAGACAAAGGTTTTCTACTGATTTTCCGCTCCTTTCTCTCTCCTAAAAAAGTCAAAATAGCGCTTTCCAAAGTGCTCTAAGCCCTTCTGCATTAGGGAGGTCCTCATTGCTTCTCACCACTCCAGAAATACCATCATAACTCACAGATCATTTATACTCCAACACTTCTGCCCCAAAATTCTACCAGTTTTCACCGTCACATCAAGTCACAAAAATACGCTGAAGTATTTCTCTGGATGTGCAGCAAGGATAGATTCAGCTGGGCTGTACATGGAGCACTGTGTGCCAATAATTCCGTTCACTCATCTCTGAGCCTATTATATGCTGAACTAGCTTTGTTAGTGTGCATCCACTCTCACTTATGGGTCATAAAGTTATGCCCAGTCACCACATTAAACCTGATCTATAACTGTTCCTGATTACCTAGGGTGTTCTGTCTGAAAAAATTTTAGAAACTGTGTAATTCAGTCATTTTCAAATTGCTCTATGCTGATTTACTTGTCCTTAAAACCTGACATCAAATCACCATTGCTGATAAAAGTGGAGAGGAAGAAAATCTGTGCATAGCAGTTCCAAATGGAAGCACTTCAAGTAAAAAAATATGAATGCTGCTGGGAGCACTTGCAGCAGTGACTGATCTGGCTATAGATTGATCTCTTTTGTTCAAACCAAGCCTGCTGTCAGCAATAGCTTTTCTCTCTTTCAGCTGATTTTAAAAGCATCACCCAGAAAATTAGCAAAATGAAAAGGGATGCTGCTCCTTTCTGAATCCCACACCATGCATGCTACAGAACTTTGTATGGTCTGGCAAAAGAATGCAAAGCAATGACCTTGCAGGTAAAATTTAAGAATCCACAATGACTTCCAGCTGGGGAGTAGTGTTACAATTTAAATTGTCTGTGGAGATAAAAACATGGTTACCTATAGCCCCTGGAAATGGGGAGGTAGTAGTGCAGGATGAGCTACAGCTGCTGCTGGTGAAATGAATGATTATCAGATGAGAAGAAATGCAGGAAAGACAGTCTAATATTCAGTTTTGAGGACAGAGTGGAAATGACAATGTCCCCGTGCATCATTAAGCTCCAATCCAAATAATGATGGCAGTGGCAGAAGAATTTTATTATCTTGCTTTTTGACACATAAAAGTCAAGTCTGATGGAAGACTGTCTGAAAATTATTTATCATAGCTGTTTCATCAGATTCCTTCATTTTTGTAGAATTCAAAGGTTTTGGGAGAGGGCATGAATAACAAGTAAAAAAGGAATTTAGTTGGTAATGCTCATTTGCCTTTTTCTCTCTTTGGTAACAAATGGTACAAACAGTAATACCAAGACATATATTGCTGCAGTATGCTATCAAACTTCATTGTGGATTCAAATGAAAGGGAAAAGAAAATCAGAATATATTCTACTTGTAAACTTTCTGTGAAAAACAGATGAGATGCCATCCTAAGAGCTATAATTTCCATGTTCTTTCATTTCTACAGAGATGGAAAGGGATCATTAGGAGTATATATAGCCCAGCAAGCAAGGGACTGTTGGATATCTCTGCAAATAATGCATCATAAATCAGTGAACAAAAGCCACGAAGATTCCACTATTCAAAGTATTGTTTTTAAAGCCCTGTGACAGATGTAAATGGGTGGTCTAGCTTTAAAAAAAAAAAAATCCCCCAAAATAAAAAAGGTTCTTCCCAGCAGCAGAGCCCTCTCATTATTTCAAATCTCAGGTTTAAGGCTTGAAGAAGCAGCAGTGGGGTTATTATCCTCTGTAAGATTCAGTCTCCTGTGACAATTTTTTGACACACTCTAACAGGATAACAAGGCATGGAAGGCTGACACAGGAGCTTGATAATGCACTTGAGATTGCCTTTTGAGTAATTATGTGATCCCAATTAAATTAGTTTAGAATGCCTTAAAAGGCAGGTTAAAATTCAGTATTCATTGTCCACCTTTCTCTATGAGTTGAAGTCCTGCTCAGTACACTGCATAATTGCCATGAAAGCAATGATTAGAGCCTCATTGCCAGGATTCATTACTGAGCTTCCTCTGCAGTGCTCTCAGCTGAGGTTGCTCTCCAGTTTTTCTTGCATTTGAGTGCATGAGGTTCTAGTAATAAATGTCATTTAGGGTATATGTAAAGGTACTGTCACCCCAGAGACAATTTCAATCCTAATTAAGCATTTGCAGTATTTCTAGAAAAGAAAAGGTTACTTATGCTTGTTGTTTTAATGACTTATGGATCTGGACTCTCTGCAGTCAAATACACCTGATCATAATCAGAATGTGGATATACTTTCAGAAAAGCTATCCTTTGGTTAAAAATTGATTGCTTTACCAATTTTGTCTCGGAAGAGTTTTTGCACTAGTATTCCAGAAGTACTTTTCCAAAGAAGCATATTTCATCATGCAGGCATTTCTGATTATTTTTCTGTATGAAGTATGTGGATTATCTGTCCTAAAGGAAGGCAAATGACAATAAAGAGGCTGTTTCATTTACTTTAAAAAAAGGGTTAACATATCTTATCTGCTCTCCCTTTTTATTGAGACAGCAAATGACTTGTGTTTGTATATATGCATAACTGCAATGTAATTATTTTGATCTGTGAAAAATAACTAACTCAGGCAGGTTAGCAAGAAATGTAGGCCATAATCAGTCAGTTAATTTGTCTTTTTAATTAACTATACCCTCCTATGGTTCTCTCTTCTTGTTTCTACAACCCCAAAATACCCTTGAAGTGAGCATCAGTTATGTGGTTTCTCATTCAAGTAGAAACGATTGGTCCATCTACCAGCAGTGCATTTTCAGCTCAGATATCAGAGGATGAGATGGCACCCAGCTATTCAACAACAGATTAGACGCAACTCCCTCTAGGCATGCAGGGGCAAATTCATCAAGACCTACAATTATTACTTGACTTAAATTAAATCTTTCTGTGGTTTGAATAAAAAATATCAAAGCTTCATCAGCCTGCCTGTGCACATGAGAGTGAACAAAGTTTACCTCTTCGGAAACCCCCAAACCATGCCCAAGCTAATGAGACCAATACACTTCATTGGTGTTTCAGCCCAGTTCTTTGAAATGAAACTGCCACAGAGGGAAATGTGAAAAGATTCAAAACAAAAAAAAGAAAAAAAAAAAAAAGAAAAAAAAAAAAGGAATGAGTATTCAGTAAAGTTTGAGTACTTATTTAAATTTGCATTAAATAACAAATTCATGGTATTTGATATTGATTCTTTCTTACAATACAAATTGCTGCAAAATTAGTTGGTTGAGGAAGGAAGCCACTGATAAACTATATGTGGCCTAAGATGGTCAATGCCTTCTCTGGAATGGAGGGTGTGTGCTGGGGAGACTTTATGGTGCTTGCATCCCCAGCTGTCTGTTCTGTTCATGCTGGACATTCAGCTCTGCACCTTTCAGACTGTTCTGAGCTCTCAGGGGCAGAAGCAGTGTGCAGTTTGTGTGCACACCCTGCACTCGCTCCCTGTGTTCTCTCTCACGGACTGTGCTATCTGCAGCACGGGCAGTGGGAGAGAGCTCTCCTTTGCTGTTAGTTAGGTTTGAGCTAGCTGAGGCAGAGAAGTTCTCTGAACTGTGGTTTTTCTGTTTGTTGGAACTCTTCAACCTTGGTCTGGACTAAAAACCAAAAAAACCTCTGGGAGCTCACCCCTGTGGCCCACCGGGGCTGGGACACGGCATTTTCCAGAGAAGGAGGGACTGATAAGAGACTGAGCAAGCCAAGCTACACCCTACAGAAAAGACTTTCTGAATTTGCCATCTCTTCAGAACAATGAGAGGTTTTATTCTTTAATTTCTTTTTCTTAATGCCTGTGAATACTTTGGTTGTTAAATAAACAGTTTTTTCTGCTTTTCTCCAAGGAAACCTTTTCCCAAATCAGTTGGGGGATGATGCTTAAATCTGCTTTCTAGAGGAACCTCATTCAGAGGCTTCCTCCTAAATTTGCCCTAAACCAGGACAGGATGATAATCTATAATTAGAATAACACAGTAAAAGTGACTATTTAAGAACAGTAAATTATCATAGGATTGATTCCAGCAGTTTCCTTTGTGCATATATGTACATAAATAATACAGTACAAACATGACATGGCAATGTGCCATACTGTTCAAGCAATTGCTATCTACAGTGGTTCACAGTTCTTAAAAAGCTTTCATAATCCCCAAATATCCCATTAGACCAAACAAAATAATCACAAGAGCGTGTGACCAAAAGCTTTTCAGAGTATAAATATTTGGGCTGCACAAGCAGAAACTTACTGAGACCCAGAGTCAGTGAGGGGAAAGTGCTCCAGAGGCTCAATGACTTGCTATAATCCTTGGTAATGAATTGCTACCATCAATTTATTAACTCAGTTGTGAGTTGAAATCCAGAGGTGAAGCCAAGAACATCTTAACATCTTCAAAAACGCTACAAGTTGGAAAGTCAAGTTTCGTCAGCTTGTTTCCATAAATGAATTTTCAGTTCCATTAAAAATAAATAAAATCCATCTTTTTAGGAGCACATCCAGTGTGTGCAGCTGGAATTTTGTGAAGGAAAGAGCATGGTGGAACATTTGAGTTGATATAAGATTGGCTTTTCCCCAAGAGAAAATTATAGATTTTCCTACCAATCACAAAGTAACACAGAGTTTGCCAGACTTAAAGTGCTTAGCAATATTCTTGGCAAAGGCAGATATATAATCATCTGTCAATTATACTACTGCTGTGTGTTAGAAAAGAATTAATTTTGACTACATTAAAATTTGATCTCCTTAATCCAGGCCTTGATATCTTTGTTCTAGAGGAATACATTTTTTTATGCAGCACAAGGTAGAGATTTCAAACTTTTCAGATTATTCTCACCATGCATTACCTGGAGTAAAAATAAAAGGGGAATATTTTGCAATTCAAGTTGAAAAAAGACAACTACTAGAAACATAATTTGAATTTTCTTTCAACAGAAAAATGCATCAATTTTAGTCCTAGCCTGGCTCAAAGATGTAAATCCAAGATCATCCAAAGCTTAAGGGAAAAAGATGTATTACTTCACAGGCAGCAGAAGGTTGTTCATTGCAACAATAAAATATATTTGTGATAGCAACAGAGCTTTGGTCCTTCTAGAATGAAAAAAATGTTTCCATAATATCCTTTATGTCTCATGGTAGCTGTGGAAAGCTTCGTGTTTTTCTGATTTTCTGTCCATATATGTGAGCATCCCGCCATATTCATCTCTAATAAACCAAACTTGTTTCTACTTCAAGCTTGAGCTCCATGTAGTTGAAAAGTTTGTGATTCAGTCATGATGGTTCATTTTTAAAATTCTGATCCAAGATTCTGCATTGAAAAATATTAATGTGTTCTCAATATACTGTCATTAAGGGATTCAGAACTCTTACGAGCCTCCCTTTTTTCAAAATTTAGTATTTCCTCTTATAGTCTAATATACCAGTCCTCAGAGTTTTAAATTTGCTTTCTTTAAGCTTCTTGTCTCTGTTGTGATGTTCTTTCTCCATTTTTCCTTGAGAATCATGGGGCCTCTTGAGTCACAATCAACTAATATATTTCAGTATCAGAGTCAAACTGAAATGGTCTTTTTGTCGCTCCCTTTTGCAAGAAAAAAACCCAAAAAACTTCAAGCAATGTCAGACACTTTGTGCTTTGCTGCATTCTTCATCTGGCGGCTGCCTGAGTACATCTGATTCCCTCTTACTACAAATCATATATTTCTTTAATCACTAGGAAATCTCATCTGCATCTCTAAGATTCCTCCACTTTATGTGGTTCTCCATTTTACAGTAACCGCACATCTTTCTTCTATTGTACTAAGAAAATGAGAATTCAGTGTTACTTCTGGTGGGGTTTTTTGACACAGGCACACACACAAAAAGCCAATAGCTAACTAGAATAAAAAAAGATTTCAAGTAAACTTTAGATGGAAATCTGAAGACTTTGTTTTAGAAATGGAAAGGAAAAAAAGTTGGGGAGAAAATTTCTTGCTCTCTCAGTACACTGAATTAGTTTGCTTAAAAGCCTATTTTATTTTAATCTCACAGACTATTAGTAGTCTTACATAAATACAACTTGAAATCCCAGAATTTTATTTGCTTGAACATTATTCTATATAGTACAGAGTTCCACAGACTATTTATATGTTATATAAAGTAGGACCTCTTGTTTTGAATCTGTTGCATTTTCATTTCAAATGACCTCTTCTCCATCTGGCAATGAAAAGGGTTTTAGTCTATATGATTCATGATCTTATATATCACATGATGTAGTTTTGCTTTTCTTCCCACAGTAAATAAGGTTAGTCTACATAGTCTCTTAAAATAAAAGCTTCTGCTGTTTCTGCCTCCAAACAGTTTTGCAGTACTTTTCTGAATTTTTTGAATTCAATATATTTGTGATATTAGCTAAAATAGACTTGTCTATCTGAATCCCATTGCAAATCACTGAGACCAGGTAATATCAAAACTGCTGCCTCAGCTGTTCCTCTCCTTGAAAGGTGAATATAATCTAGCATCTTTTGTCATAGATTATAAACCTAATTGCACCAATAGCATGCTAGTTTAAACTATCTTCTTACTATAAGCCTACCTCTTTTGAAAGGAAAGAAAATTTAAGATATTTGGAAAAATTGGGAAGAAGATTTATCCCTTCCTTTTCCCTAAGCTTGCTTTCTGTCCATCTGGAAGACAGTGGCTCTTTGAGCTCTCAGGTGTTGTTGTGCTGTGCCATACAGGGCTGTTTGCCACTGAGGATCTGCAGGACACTCATCATCCAAACACTCCCATGTAGGTGCTGTTTCCATGCTGTAGCACAATGTTTATGGTTATACCTGATCTCAGATAGCCTTTTCCAACCTAAATGGTTCTATCTCTGCACAAAGGATGCACCACTGAGGCTGGTGACAGTTAAGGATGCAACTGAGGGAGCTGGGGGTGTTTAGCCTGGAGAAAAAAAGGCTGAGGAGAGACCTAATTGCTCTCAAAAGTTACCTGAAAGAAATTGTAGATAGCTGGGGGCACTGGTCTCTTCACCAAGGGCAAACCAACACAATGAAGGGAAATGGCCTCAAGTTGCACCAGAGGATGTTTAGACTGGATATTGGGAAAAATTTCATCACTGAACTGGTAGTCAGGCATCATGAAAGGCTGCCCAGGGAGGTGGTGGAGTCAGCATCCCAGGAAGTGTCCAGAAAAGCATGTAGCTGTGGCACCTGGGAACATGTGGTGAACCTGGCAATGCTGGGTTGGACCAGTTGGACCTAGTGATCTTAGAGGTCTCTTCCAACCTAAGTGATTCTGTGATTCAATGCATGATTTTTCTTCTTCTATGTGGGTCATTAAGCTTTTGTTGAAGCTCACCTAATTTCAGGAAGTTGTCTGAGTCTTACTCTTCACAATTTACTGTAATTTATACTAGTTGTGTGTAGCTGCATTAGTCTCTCTCTCTCTCTCTGAAAAAGTTACTCTTGAGGATTCAAGTCCCTGATGTGCAAGTTACTGAAGTTTAGAATATACTGGGGAACTAATATATGTTTGTTCTCCTCTATGCTTTTGTTACAGTCTATCTTTAAATGAGAGAAAAGAACTAAAGATCTTTGTTTTAGTGTGGTTCACTGCTGGCATCTTTTTGTTTGAAGCTTTTTTGAAGCTTTTTTGAAGCTTGTTAGCTATGCCCAAGAATAAGTTAACTGTATAATAAAGGATGAGAAAGACACAACATTTGACTACAGCAAAAGGAAATGAAACAGCAGACTGAGAAATCTTCACACACCTGAGCACAAACATACACAAACTGCAGGGAAAAACTTGGTTTCCCCTTGCAAGTGAACTCCTCATGAGCTCTGCAGGATGGCTTCCTGGATGAATGTCTGCATATATTTTCCCTATCCACTTTGTTGGAATATAATAAAAAAAAAATCCATTATGTGAATTTAAGTAACTCACAAAGTCTGTTTATTGTTTAATATTCTGTCATCACTAATTTTATGCTTCAATTAATTTTCTGCCATATTTTCTCATGCTATATGAGAAAGCTATTTGTACGAAGTCATCTTCTTCAGATTCATTTCATTCTCCTCTCTGAAAAAGGCCATCTGCATGAACACACTGAGAAAATGAAAGGAAAACTTCACATCTTTAATTTTATAAATCAGAATTATTTATATGATTAAGCTTTGTAGAGTTCAAATAACAAACTGACTTGACATGCCCCCAACTTGGATAACCATTGTCTCAGGAAGGTATCTTAGATACAGACTGTCTGACTGCGTGTGGAATTGAGTGTAGCCTTGCCAGAGGTGGGTAGAGGCAGTAGAAGGTGGCCTTCCATTCCTTCTCATTGCACAGGGTTTTATTTTTCCAAGGCAGATGGTTGCCAGGAAACAGAAAATGCAATTGAAGAAATGGATTTATTTGACATGAATCCCTTAAACAAGGCAAGGGAACAGAACACCATGCAATGACTGAGCTGAGGATCAGTTTGAGAAGTCCACATTTGTTCAGGTGATTGCTGAGAAAGCTACACACAATATTTTATTTTTGCATCCTTTCCTGCCCTGTTTCCATCTTCTGCAAGAAAGGAAGATGAGTATAATGCTGGTCCATGATCTTTGAAGGCAGCTTTTCTGTTCCAAAAAACACCTCTATAGTTCTCACATGCTGGCAGGGAGCCTGGGGAGAGAACCTGCTTGACCGTGCCAGTCAGGTACCAGGGTGCTCCCCACAGCCCCAGCTCCACTCCCACCTCTCTTTCTCCTTTCCTTCCCATCTTGTTCTTCTCCCTTTTCCCCCACCTTCCACTTACAGCCATGGAATTAAAGTCAATTTTCTTCTAGCTCTGCTTACACAACATTCTGTGAAATATTCATTTCCCATGAATGATTTCATCCAGACTGAAATTTGCTGGATGCAAAGCACATATCCTTCTTGGTATTTGCTTTTTTTTTTCTTGCTTTGTTTCTGTCTGGTACAATCAGGCACTATTCTTGTTTGTTTCCCAGCATCATCATAGCAATAAATATAAATAATATTTGCAGTATCTGCAAATTATCCATGATTAACTGTTTCTGGGGTAATATTAGCAGTTCTCTAGGATACACCCCTCTCATAAGAAGTCTGTAATATTATAGACATATTAAATCATTGAAATTATTCAGAAATGTTAAAGCAGGGAGATTTCAACAAGGGAAGCTGAAATCTGCAGCTCCCTAATAACTTCTCTGACATTTTTACGTAAAGATATTTTTCAAAATACATTTTAATTGATAAATTTGTTATAAAACTTGAGGCTATCCTACCCCAGTAATTATATGTACTATTAATTTGGAAGCATGCTGGAGAAAAGAATTAGTGCAATTACCTTCACTGTAAAAATGGGTACCTGTGGACATATAATTTAAGACACCATTCAAAAATATCACACTTTCTTTTATATCTATTCATTTTTGAACATGATAATTGGTGAGAAAGTCTTTTGTCATGGCTCATCTTTGTGATTTATGTTTGTTGTAAAGCTACAGACACATAATATTATAGGAAATATGTTCTGAGCTGGGTAAAAAGATATGTCTACCTAAGCAGCTGAAGTTATTGAAATTCTCTTATTCCCAGAATTATCCTATTTTATTCAGAGGTTCTCAAAATTTAGACAGAAACTTTGATCTAAGTGGGGGTAATATCATTCATCTATTCAAAAAATTTATACAGATTTGAGGAGAGTAGGATATTCTTGACCTTGAATTATTTAAACTCAGAAATATCAGCTTTAAGGATGAGTAAAAGATAAAATTCTTCTCCAGTTAAAAAGAAAAGCCACATTAAGCCTACAAGAAATCAAGTTTTTCAGAGAAATTGGGAATTCAAAAATGTAAATATATGTTGTACTGTGTAAACATCTACACCAGTTCTGACATTAATGCATGCCCTGTTTTACTGGTTTGCAGAGTAAGAAAGATGAAAGCAGATAATCTAGCCAGCACACTTCTTCAGCCCAGGCTCTTGAGGAAAGCAGGGAAAAAGCTTAACTTCCCATGGAGTCTGGTGTGAAAGCACACGCAAAACAACAACACGGAGGCAGGAGGTCTGCAGTGAAAAGCTGCTCCCCAAAAAGAGGGCCAGCCTGTTTATTTCTTCCATTTTTATACATTTGTGGGTCTGGTAGTGGATTGGCTTCCAGGGTTACTACCCCTTCACCCCACTGGCCAGACCAGCTGTCAACCAAGATTGTTTTCAGGCTAGAAATATGTAAAAAAAGGACAGTGAACAAAAACAAGAAAGGTTGTTTATGTTCCAAAGTGTGAGAAAGTGAAAAACTGACCCTTAATATTGTACAGAAATGAAAGAACTGACTCCATATTACGAACAAGTAGAAAGCTTTAAAAAAACTCAGAAAAAACAGAGCAACAGTCTGGCTAAGAGCTGGAGCTGAAAAAGGCACCATTTCCTGGAAGTGGTACCTGCCCTGCTGCCACAGGAGTTCCTGCTATGGAAATCAGGCAGATGCTTGCCCTGAGTAAAGTGGATGTCCACCCAAATAAAGAGATGTCACAGAGGTGCAGCTTACCCCAAGTGACTTTCCCTGTGTCAGGGGCACACACTGTCAGGGGCACAGTGACCAGAAGTCAAAATTTCCTGAATTGCAACCCTGTATTACTTCTCCCAAATCCCATTGCCTTAAATGTTTACAATCTTCACAGTGAGATTTGCCATAGGGAAATACCATCAAGGTAGGTCACTCTTCAAGCCTACCAGTTCTGACAATCTCCTTTCAGTGCATTTCTTTTCCAAAGGATCAGTGTGAGCAACTGCCACTTCTGATCGTGTAAGAACACTTGCTGATCTTACTACTGCCAACTTCCTCACTGCATTGCTTACTGAAAATGTGGTGACAAGCTGGAGCTGTCAGGAAATCACGTTCTCTACAAATATATGACTTTAGCAAACTACTAGCTCATACCAAATCCATACTATATTTGCATCATATAAATATATATGTTGCAATACATACTTAATAAACTATTATTACACAATACAATACAAACAGCCATGGAAAATTTGCTATTTTTATGCTGTATATGCACAGTTCCAGAAAACAAACCTTTATAGCCTTTTGCTATTGTTATTCTTGTTGAGTTTGCTGCTTTTGTTTTCTTTTTTTTATAAAATATTACTTTGAATTGAAACTACACAGCAAAATTGCCTATTGCATGTGTGCACATTTGCATAGAAACAAATCTGAAAAAGAGAAGAACCTAAAAATAATGCTTGAGCTGTTTCAGTTCCTTTGATGTTCTCAGTTTATCATTGTGCTCATCATGCTTTTCAGAATATCACCCATATCTTGATTCTGTTTTTATTGTATTTTTAATCTTTAAACTTTCAAAAACAGGCCAGTTATTATTGTTTTCTTAACAGGAAAAATGAGGCAAAGGAAGATGAACTAACCTACTAATGGTCATAAAATGTCAATCGTGATATTTGTCATGACAGAAATTCACATTCATTTTCCTACACATGGCAAAGTCTTGCTCTTCTCTCTAGCTCTGACTTCAAGGAGCTCAGCATTTTTCTGGACTGTCCAGTGGAATAATTTCTTAAAAAATATTTAGGACAAAAATCACACAGAAAATTGTGGTCTAAGAAAATTCCATGGGCATGACTCCGATGTGTTGGTGGATTACATTTTTTACCTGATTATAATGTCCTAATTACTTCTAAAAATAATATTTGATATCTGTTTAGGACAGAGAAGGTGTTTATTTCCAGGGAAGATAATTCATCCACATTTGTAGGTGTTTCCTTCCTTAGACAGGAGGTTTTAGGAAGGCTGCAGACATCAGGCATCTAGAACAGCATTCATTCCTTTCTTCTTGATATTGCTCTTTTCCTAGTGTGTCATGAGAACAAGGCTGTGCAGTTGTCACTCATTTTTCTATCCCTGAAATACGGGGAACAAAGTGTCACAGCTGTGCAAAATAATTCATCAGTCTGCCTGTGATGGAAACCTGTATAGATTTGTCTTCAATAATCTGGAAACATGAGTGTGAGGAAATGAAGCAGATGTGGGATGGTGGAAATGCATTGGAGGGAATGTGACAGGAGAGAAGCAGAAGGAACAGGGATTCTTGTTTACTCTGGCACTTTATTCTCCCTGCTGCTTACAAACCTAAAGATCCCAATAGCACTCTTGGTCTGTCCATAAGCAAGAGATCTATTATTTGCTGCCCTGCCAGATCCATTTAGATCCCAGGCAATCTGTTCTTGTAGTTATTCCCATTTGGAATTAAAATCGCAGCTGTATCTATACAAGCAGCCACACGCCATAGAATACATGGTGATGGTAGCTTTATTCACTAGTGGCATTTTCTAAGGCTTAATTTATAAAATAAAAAATAGTATTTGCAATTGTGTGCCTTGGGTTGAGAAATGTAACCAAAAATGTGTATTCTATTTTCATCTGTTGAAGTCGGTTGGGAGATATTGTTCTTTATCTCTTGTAACTCTAGGGGTGGAAAGAGGGTGGATGGCCTTGGTTAATGGGAGACCTGATAACACCAGATAAGGCAGGGCCTCCTTATCTCTTCCTCCACCCATCCTCCTCCGAGGGACATCCCCTGTGAATGGGCCATTGAAGGCCTCTCACAGGACTGATAACATCACCTCATCCCATTGGGAGATGCTCCACCCAGCAGGAGGAGCCAAAGCCTTTCCACCGGGATAAAACTGCAATCCCAAAGACCAAGGGAGCCTGTTCCCACTGGATTCCCAGAGGATGACTGGGCCCTTTCTTGAGGATCATCTCTACTTCAACAGAGCCACATCTGTCACTCCAGGAGGACTTACTTCAGACTGCCTCCAACACCCTGACCAACAGAGTGTCAGGTTTGCATTCTGACTCTGTCAATGGTCCTTTGTACTATTGCATTTGTCTTATTTTATTTTTATCTTTCTTGTTGTTTGTTCTCTCTCTATTAAATGGTATTTCTGATTTGGAGTCTCACTGGTTTTGATTTCAAACCAGCACACGGTGTTATTAAAAAATATAATTTCAAAATATACTTTGAGAAAAAGATACTTCTACTTGAGATGAAACTAAATACAACACAACACAATCTTAATAAAGGAATATTTCCTTTCCCACCCCCCCAGCTTTCTTGCAGAAATTCATAAATTTTGGAATATCTCTGTAATTTGGAAAACGTCTCAAACCAGGCGTCTCTCCAGGTCAGGACTGACAAGAGTGCTGCAGTTCAGTGTGCTTAATTATCTAACATAAAGAAGAAGAGAAAGCTCAGTCTGTGTACATTTCATGTTCATGCTCCTTTTCTATGGTTAAACTATGACACTTGCTCTTACTTCAAAGATTTTTTTTTAATAGAAAAGCCAGTTAGTTTCATCCTCCACTGAAATTTGGCACAATCAAATATTTCTGACAGCACATGTGGACCTTGCAAGACACTTTTACTTTTTCTGACATAGTACATGGCAAATGGCTGTAGCATGGTTCCAAAGCAATTTAAATTACAGTCTAATTTTAATCAATCCTTTAATTAAGGGGAAAAAACACCAACAAAAGCAACAATCAAATAAAATCCACTCTTAACAATTATTTTTGGTGAAATTATCAGTTTCCATGTCAATTATTTGGAATAGGAACTCTGGATAATTCAATTATTTTAAATACTTAGGGAAAACTAAGAAGAATTTTTTTCAGAAAATTGCAGAAAAATTAAAACATGTCTAGACTAAATATAAATACACAGATAAATATATTTGCTTGTATTTCAAAACATCTTCAAAAGCAGTGGTGAATATTTCAATAAATAAATATTTTTAAAATAAATTTTTAATAAATTTTTAAATATTTATTTTTAGGTTTTCAGAAAGAAATGTAGTAAAGAAACTGGAGCCCATTTACAACCAGCTTTCCTCTTTAATGTAGGCTTAAACTGCTAATGATGCTGTAGTGTAGGGTGCAGTGAAAGCAGAGAAAGTATAAACCAGCAAGAATAGTAGAAAATATATTAGAATTATTTCCTCTTCTGAGCTCTGCTGAGAATTGATTCTGGAGGTTTCAGGCTGCCCTTGTGCAGTGCCACCCTCCCAGCTCCACATGAAGCAGGTCCTGCTCACGGCCTCATTGCCACAAATGTTTGTGTGTTGATACTGGTATCAGAGAAACTCAAAAAAAATTCTGATATAAAACTGTGAAGTCCCACCGGTTTCATTGACATTAACATGGTGTAAAATAAGGAATACAATGTCAATCTGTAATTCTATCTGTTTGTAACAGTTTAATTTAAAAGATTGGCTTGTGCAGTGGGTCGATGCCAGCTAGCAGCTAATCATCACTTGTGTGATTGAATCAATCACTCACTCCTTCCCTGTGGTAGGATGGGGGAGACAATGGGAAGGCAAAAAGAAAAAGATGTTGTGAGTTGAGAAAGTTTTACAAGTGAAGAGAAAAACCTGAAAGCAGTGTAAACTGCAACAGCAGAAAGTAGTCACAAACAAACCCTGGAATTGAATGTACAGTAAGAAAGGGAATGAGCAACTGCAAGAGACTTAAAGATCACAAACTGAGTAAAATCATTAAACACTGTCAAGGCCACAGAAGGAACTTGCCATAAGCTACCACAGCAGAGAAGAGAGGAACTTGGAACAGGAAGGCCTTAATTCCAGGCCTAACAGAGCACAGCCTAGTTAATGCATCCAGACAAAAAGTTCCCACTGGGATAGATTGTGGGAAAGGAAGCAATGCTACAGGATCCACGAGGTGGTGATTATCTTCTGCTTGATCGCTGTCTCTCCCTGTCTCCCCCGCTTCTGCCCTCCCTGCCTCTTTCCTGTTTCTTTGTATCTCTGTACCTCACATTTACTGTGAAAAAAATCCCTTTGACATATGATCACTTGCACCCTTATTCAGGCAGAGGCATCTTTCAATAAATTGGATCATAATAGCAACAGGTCAGATGAAGGAGTAAATATGTCAACACTGTGGCCAGCAACAGAAAGTAGCAACCCTCCGAGTCAGAGCAAAACTCATATCACAGCTTTAAACTCAGTCTAGCACACTTTGGTCAGATCTGTCATTACCTTGAATCCCTAGAGCCAGAGAGATCTGTGCTGGGCTGACACTGCCAGCAGGCAAGCATCTACACCAGTGCGGACTCAGTCCCTGCTCCAGAGGGACGAGAATAGGAAGAAAAAACACTAAGAAAAGTTGTGGGTCAAGTAAAGACAATTTTTCAAGTGAAAGAAAGAGGAAGAAAAAGCAATGCAAAGAAGCTCCCTCACCACCTCCTATAAGCAAACTGATGCCCAACCGGTTCTGTGCAAAGGACACCTTACAAACCAAAATGAAAATCCCTTTCTTTTCCTCTACTTCAGGTTTTGTTGCTGAGCATCATATTAATACATTGAATATCCCTTTAACCAGTCTGGATCAGCTGTTCAGGCTGTTTCTTACCTTCTTACCCACTCCCAGCCTGCCCACTTGCTTTGGGGGAAGGAGACAGGAGTAGGAAAGAGAAAGCCTCAGTGCTGTGCAAGCACAGTTCAGTAAGAGCCAAAACATTACCTGCCAACACTGTTGTAGACCCAAGTCCAAAAGATAACAACATATGGGTTATTATGAACAAAGTTAACTCCATCCCGGCCAGAGCAAGTACAACTTGCTGCAGAAGATGCTCAACCCCTTATTCGGCAAAATTAAAAACAAGATTAGCTATTAGGCAAAGCAACTTATGTCCTTACTTATGTCACTTATGTCCTTTAATGCAACAGGATTTGTAAGAGGGCCAAACCAAGCCCTGCCTAGTCCCTGAGCAGGTCCCAGGAGTTTCCTGGACAAACCTGGAGGTCCTAGTGTTCCCAAAGAAGGAAAATTTCCTTTCATTTGAAGGAAATTCTTCTCCACATTGGAGGTGTTTAGATGACTACAGCACTGGTTGAGCAGATCTCACTTACATCCTGCTACACAAAAGCCTGACTTGATACAGAAGCTGTATTCTGGGCTCCCTGTCATTTGTGGGAATTACACTAGTCTGTTTAGATGGGAAATGTGCTGCTAACAGCACCTGAATTTAAGTGCCAAAGCTGGCCAATCAAGGACGCCTCAGCAGTCATGAAGGGTATAATACATTTCCTTGGGGAATAGAGCCAATTACTTTACAGCGGTGCCAGGAAGGGATAAATCATCCACTTTAGGTACTTACTGCTCTCCAGGTATTGATGTACTTGTCTAAGTGCCAAAATTCAGTATCAGAAAGAAAACCTGAATATCACTAATTGAAGAACTATCTTGAAACAAAGCTGAAAAATATTACATTTAGCAAATCTGACCAATGTAGTCACAGCTCATAGAATCACAGAATAATATAATCATCAAGGCTGAAAGGGACCTTTAAGATCACCCAGTCCCACCCAGTCAACCCAACACTACCTATTGCGCCCTTAAACCACATCACCCAGCACCAGATCCAGACACCTGATTAGGGTTTGTTTGATGTTACTGACTGAAATGTTTCCTCTCCAAAGAGGAAATAAAACAAAAACACCACCAATAAAATGGAACTAAAATAATTATCAACAAAGATATATACAAAACCAGATGACTGTTGGACATTTTCAACTGTAAAATAAATTTTGGGCACAATTTTCTGTCACTTGAAAGTGGTTCTCCAACATTAGCAAAATGGAGATCAGTCCTTCATATAAAGTTAAATTACTTCAAACAAGCTGAACTGAGAAACTGCACAAAATGAATTGTTATAAAAGCGAGGGTGGGGGGTAGGAGGGGAATTATTTTAGATTTATTACACAAGACATAATATTTCTAAATATTCAGTTAACATTTCTAAAAAGTAATTAACTAGTTTTACTTAGGTTGAATAAATAAATCGATGAAAAATAAACACTCTGATGGTTCTTATCAGATACCTTCACTCCAAACTCCCCAGCGCATTTATTGCCACTAATCAGTATGCTGCAGTATTGTCAGAATAATAATTAACTTACACAGAATACAAGCAAGTCTGGTAAATAAAATCACCCACTCTGGCAGTCATATATGCTATAGTCATTAGTAATTAAAGGCAAGAAGGCAGACAAAATTACAAAAGTTTCATCAGCCTAAGTAACACATACTCACCCATGCCTGGTGAACAGCACCATTCAAGAACATATCTAGGATATACTGTTCCTTCCTAAGGCTTAGGAGATATTTTGTTTTCACAACGTCAAACCATTGTTCTGCTTCAAACCATATTCAAGACCATAGAAGTATCACGTGGTTGTTAAAATAATTTAAATTATTCTAGAGCATCTAGCACTGAAAGACAGCAAGGAGCAACTACTAAAAGTATAAAATATTACTTCAGTGACCACTCCTTTACTGAGGATGACTTTAACATGACTCCAAACTCCTTTCTTAAGTTGGGACAGTATAGAAATGCTCACAGGAATAAACACAGAGGATTCTGGCCCTCACACCAAAGCCATCATCCTTTACCATTCTCGTCAGAGGAGAGCACTGATCTGAAAGCTGCGAGGCAGGAGCCCTGCAGGCTCCCTTTCTACCCTGCCCTGCTCTGTGTCTTACTAACCTGAACAGAGTGTGCCAACAGAAAAAACAGGTATGGGCAAGCTTTCTTCTGGTTTTTATTACAACAATATTAAAATATTCTTTGATGATTAACCTGGATTGCTTTTCTGGTAATTTTTTTGGTGTTGAAAAAAATGAATAATTCATCTCTGCAATTACAGCTAATAAAAATGCATTAAAAAGGAGATAACAGCATTTTTTACAAATTTGAGCTGAATTTTTCTTGATGGTGACACCACAGAGATGCTCTACATCTTGCAAAACCTTAAAAAAGATCATAGCATAGGATTAAGAGATTTTTTCTTAAGTGAAATATAATTCATATTTTTACGCTTTTAATAATAGTCTCAACACTTTTATTTTAAATTTTTGGTCCTTTTTTGGGGGGAGAGGGAATGTTCAGTAAAAGATGGATGGAAAAAACTAACAAATTGTGGTTTCATTTATATGTACTGTTGTCAATACCAGCTCTGGAAAACAGCCTGCATCTCTAATGTAAGATACAATGGGGAAAGTAGAAAAAAATATAACCTTTACTGTTTCTGTAATGTTTTATACACTTGCTGCAGAAGTGTTACATGGTCTGCGAGACCCTGCATAAGTTACAGACAAAATATAAATGGTCTAAGAAATCACAACCCTTTTATTTCACGGATCAATTCTCAAATGCCCAGGCTGAAATATAAGCTATACAAGGCAAGAATTCCATTGCAGAAGGCTTTTTGGTGTATTTGGTTTTGTGTTTTGTTTTTTTAAGGCAATATTTTACCTTTTTTTTTTTTCTTTGGGTAATTTGTGTAAAAACTCAATGCTTTTTCCTTGATGCAGCCGCTTTCCAATTTTCCATAATGTTGCTAGCATTATATCTAAAATTAACATTCCTCTTCTATGGAAATACACACATGATGTTTTTATAAGGAGTGTGAAAGATAACAAAACACTTAAAAATTATGTGTGTGAGAAAATACTCAAGGCTCTTCAGACTCCCAGAGAAGCTGTTCAAAACCATTAAGATAAAAATTAATCCTCTCCATCCAGAAATTTATGGTCCACTTCTTCTGCTCTCTTTGAAGATATGACCCTCAAGGATCAACACATTCCCAATGTTGGCTCTCTGAGAATCAGCTATAGTGCAATTCCTAAAAGAGTCATATATCCCATGTGTGGTCCAATCTTATGCTCTGCACTTTTCACTACCTGGAAAACCTGAACAAAATTTCAAATTTTAAAGGCTGTTTGATAATTATATTTGACAAAGTAGATAAATGTTTCTATCAAGTCTATTTTCAACAGTGGAGTTCTGAAAGATATTATGGACATTTCTTATTTTTCTCCAGTTTGTAGATAAAAAAAATTATATCCGAACAAAGATCATTAAATTGTTGGGCTCACTCCTTAACTCATGAGATTTAATGGACAGGATTGTGTTTAAACTCCTAAAAAAGAACAGCAATTAGTATTTCAGTTACTATTAATTCTCTGCTGATGAAAGATGCAGGCTCAGCCAGAGCCAGTCTAGATGAAATATTAAGTGGATGGCACATGAACAAATTAATTTATTCCAAGTCAGTCAGGATGCAACCAGTAAGATTCCAAATTAACAAACCACTACCAAGTCATCTAAGAACAGTGTCATCTGCATGGAATTTCTGAAAACTTCAGCATTTGTCACTATTATTTAAATGTTTATATATAAATATATAGTTTTTATTTATATATTTATTTTCATTATTTATAATTAATATAATAATTATATTATATTAATTTATAAAATAGGGTTTATTGCATGATTTTCTGGATTGCACTTACATCTCAGTGGTTATTCCCTGTTTTAGCAAATACACTAATTGATATAAAATCTCACCATTAACCAGCAGTTAAGGATATTCCCACAGTTTGTGATAAAGCAATATTATCCCCATCTCTGGAAGTGTTGAAGTCCAGGCTGGACAGTCTTTGAGCAACATTACCTGGTCTGGTTCAAGATGTCCCTGCCCATTGAAGGAAGGTTAGAACTAGATGATTGTTAAGGTCTCCTCCAACCCAAACCATTCTGTGATTCCGTGATTCTACATCTCTGACATCTCAAGCAGTGGTCAAAGATTAGTATAGAAAAATGCATTAAAACAACTTAGAAACATAGAAATACGAAGTGTTTCAATTAGTTGGAATTTCTGGGAAAGATCAATCTAGTAATTAAAAATGAGACTGCACTTTACAAGTTGATCAGAAGGATGTCAACATATTTTCTCTACAAATTGCCCACTTTTGGAATAGGTATAGTAACCCTTTTTAAATTCACAGGAGTCCTAGAAGCCTTCAATGCTGAGAAAACATTGAGTTTCTTGGGTAAGTAGTAAGACAGCTGTGTAAAGCATTTTTCCTAACCAGGCCAATGTGACAAATGAGCTCCTCTTTAGAGTATTTTAACAGCTTTGGTGAACTGCAACAGGAGGTGAAGAGACACCCCATTGTCCAACCTGTATATCTCAGGGATAGGCATCAGCATGATTTATTACAAGAGCTTGAACCCAGCCTGCAGCAAAGGAGAAGCAGTTTTAGATCACTAGGGAGGGCTGGGCTGGGCTAACTACTTCACTGGAGTCAATCACTCTTACACAAAGCATCTGCCAGAACTCTGCTATGAGACATTTACAAATCAGGGATCATGACAAGTACAGAGTGTTCTGTGCTGCTGCTTCTGTTTTTTCCCTTGTTGAAGTTAGCAGTAAGATGATTTGTATTCAGTGCTCTTGTTTTTCACCATGTTACAGCCTATTTTGCTTAAGTGCAGTTCAAAATTTCTCACCACAGCATGGCCAAATTAACTCAAGTTTTTCCCTGATTTTGCTTATGTGAAAGTGCTCTATGAGAGATCACTGGGAATAGGCACACAGCACCTGATTAACAGTGCACAAACAAAAAGTTTTCCTCTGCCTTCACTGCCCTTTAAATGATTTCAGCAGGTGTTCTGAAGCCAAGCTCTGCCGTGGAGCTGGCTTGAAAGGTTGTTGTTAGAGGAAAACCATACTATATGGAAGCCAGTTACTTGGATTCACACTAAATAGATATCACCATTTTGGCAACCACATTTGCCAAACCCTCTGTGTTCCTCCATGCTTTTACACAGTGGGGTTTTTTTTTATGTCAGCAACTTATGAATGTGAAAAAATATATTTATCCATAATGGGATACAAATTATAGCACTGTTACTTTACAATGATTGTCAAAGTTGCATTTAGAGAAGTGTATGGGCTGAATCTGTCAACTCACTGCCATTGATGCCCCAGTGAATTTGGCAGTAAATTTTGCTAATCATGCTTCAACAAAAAATCAGGGAACTAGGTATCAGAATATAAGAAATTTTGGGACCCCCAAGTGGTTTTGAATGAATGATGGTGAGCATGCTAGACATTTTCATGCCTAAAGTTTTTATATTATTGATGTATTTTATTGAAGTATTTTATATCATTGATGAATTCCTAAATAGGTGTAAAAAAAGTAAACAAATCTGAGCCTGGCTGAATTACAGAATAGAGAGCACAGTTCCTTCAGGGTGTATGATTGCAGCTTTACTCATTCTGACTTTGAAAAGGATGGGAAAAGGCGACAATTGTCAGTACTTATGCAACACTTTGTCGAACATGAAATGTGCTCCCTGCCAGGAAGTGTCTTTTCAGTTTAACCTCAAAATGTCAAAATATCTCTGTTTTCTAAGTTTCCTCATCAGCTCTTTTCCCAGTGAAGCCTGTTCACAGCAAAAGAAAGAAGAGTTTTAGTTCACTGCAGAATGGGTCTAAGAATAAATATTCTAAGACTGATTCCAAAAGCTTAGTTATTGGCTGCTTTGCACTGATTTTATGGTACCATGCTTTGTTCAGCAGTGATCTTTGGGCCACTAAGTATAAAAACTTCTAAACTTAAAATATATACAGTTGCCAAAAAGTAAGCTTATGGTTGGAAGGCACTATAAATCTTGCCCCAGAGCTGACAAGGAAGAGCTGAAGGATTTGATGGGGTTTTTTTGTTCTAATTGGCAAAAGCACAAAGTGTGCACTCCAATTTCAGGAACTGCATCCTGATTTCAGCTAAGGCATCACCGTAGTTCAAGACAATTACCTAATCAGCCTCCTTCTACTGCAGCCAACAGATGGGGCATTCATCCCTAACTTAGAGGAAAACAAGACTGACAGCCAACAATGCTGTTTAAGGGTTTTCCTAACGCATTTTTTTTTTCTTTGTAATGAGAGCAGCTTTCCCTCTCTTCAGTCTTTAGTGCACAGGTTACGTTGCAGTTAATCTTCTCTGCTGATAGATTGAGAGAGTATGAACTACAAGAAATATCTTCTCAGTGTGATCCCAGAAGTCATTCTGCATAAGATTTTATTTAGAAATAAATAAAAATTATGAGCATTTCAACAGCTGAAACAGCTTTTCTGAGTAGTTTTGCTTTATCTACGTTAAACAAAGACACAGTATATTATTCCTTGTGAAAAAGGAGCACATTGAGAGACTTTGCCTCTATTAATCTCTCATATATAAGCTTTGGAATTAACATAGCAGAAAGAGACATAATGTTAGAGATGAGATCTGGATTTTTCTGTTGCAAACCTAATGCCAATAGGGACACAGTAAAATCTACCTAGGATATCAATGATCATTGGAGTCAAACAGTTTTGCTCCCCACTAGAAACCAGGCTGAAGACAAAGTAAACTGAAGTCCCTGTGGTGCACAGATTTATACCAGATGGGAATTTCTACCAGCTTTTTTTAGGCTGGCAGTATTAGAATTTCAGTGTTTCTTTCAGGCTTGGATATGGGCCTTAACATGCTCCTAAACTGATTTTTCTTTTATATAGCACCTTTTAAAGACTTTTGAATGGGTGTAATGTTATGTGAACTCTTCCCAATAGGATATTATTTATTTTAATATAAAATATAATATGTATATTACTTTAAATATAAAAATAATTTTCTTAAATATATATTTTATATAAAATATATACTATAAAATATAATATATAAAAATATATTTATATTTATATTTAGTAATACAGCATATTACTACTAGTAGTAGTACTAGTAGCAGTAGGATCATTATTATTATTATTATTAATTTGAACCACCATTAATGTATATTTTAAAATATTTGTATCTTTATATATATACAAACTTATATGTAAATAGATATATATATATGTGTGTGTGTGTAAAAATATGTATGTATGTGTGTTTTTATACAAAGTGTACATATATGTATATGCACTTATATCTCTGGAAAAACAACTATAATATAACCATGTATATACAGACAGATATAAGAGCTCTCAAAGTGCTTAATCTCAGCAAGTGTGTAAAAACAGACACATAATTCCTGTGGCAGCCTAAATTATACCCAGTGCATGATGAGAGAGTTGATATTACATGCAACTGTGATGTGACAAATCACAGCTTTCAGGGACTCTCAAAGGAAAAATGCCATCTTTTTTATTTTGTGTGTTCATGATATTTAAGTGTAAGTATATGGAATTTCTGAAAAAAGTGTTAACAGTGGAAGATAAACGAACCTGCTGACTCTTACAAAAGAAAGTTATTTCTAACAGTAAGATGCTCCATTTTCTTCCATTTTGATTTCTAAATGACTAATACCATAAAATAATAGTAAATTTCAATATGATCATAAAAGTAACACACAATGTAAACCCTGCTGGAAAAAATACATATTATACATAAAATTTACCATCAGAGAGACTTTCAATTTGATATAAGTGAGCAATTTTACCTTGTAGTTTAATGTGATTTATGAAAACAATCTTTTTTTACAGAAATAAGAAGATATTATTGACTGAAAATAAATGTATGATAATAAAGACTGGTTTGAGTAAATGTTCTGCCTCTATCATTTGCACATACATATGTGTTTATCTGAGAATTTAATTAAAAAAATATTTTCTAACTACTCATTGAAATATTACAAAACCAGATAACTCTGGAGAAAACAGACGAATGAAAATATTCTATAAATCCTTATTTAAAATCTTCCTTGGAGAATAAAAATATATTGCATACTCCATACTGTTTCACCACAAACTGACTTTCGTGTCAAGAAGATGGAAGCTATACCACAGTGAAAAAAAAATAAAATAAAAAGAGAAAGGGATACATCTGCAAACATAATTTCCTTACGTCCAGTTCCAAAGGAGATCTCTTTTTCCACCACTGCATAAACTCTGTTAAGAACAGAGAGCTGCCATGTAACACTGGCAGTAAATAGGTTAATCAGTCTCGTGACCTGTTCATGGTGTGACAGGACTTGTTTGACTCAAATCAATGACACCAGCTTTGTTTCTGTAGATTACAAAGGGCATATCCTGCTGCACATCCTTAATGGAATAAAGAAAAATCTCTGATCTTTGGGGACGCAAAGAAAGCTCTGGTTATTCCACATGTTGTTACACATAAAACATTCCTAAATTTAATATCTGTTCTGAGGCTTCCTCAATTTCCCAGTGGTTTCTATTCCTCCTAACAAGCCAGATCTCCTTTTTGAGAAACTGCTGCTAAAGGAGCTCCACTTGATGTCTTGAAAAGCAGGACACCTGAGCGAAGAGCTAATCCTGGACTCCATCCCATCTCTGGGGGACTGAGGACCAGTTCTACCTGTCAGTAATGAGCAAGGTGGAAAATATGTTATCAGTGTCTGATAGCAGTCATATGCTGAGCGGAAAATGCTTGATGCTACTCTCAGAACACTCTGCTACAGCTGTGGGGCTGCAATCAGCAGCATCCCCTCAGGGTTTGCGTGACAAGGGGGAAATGGAACGAGAATGGTCAGCGCTCCAAAGAAGGTTACCAGAAAGTTACCTTTTGGCTCAGGCAAATCTCTCGGTCTTGCATAATTGATAAGCTATTTTCTTCCAGTCTGACACACTTTAAGTAATGGCTTTTAGTTTTAAAGGAGTATTTTTGTTCTCTGAAGAAGAAGAGAGCTTATAAATTGGGTGAGAAAGAGTTGTAACATGTTCTCTACTTCTGTTCAGAGTTAGTTATTTTCATTTGAGAAGAGTACTGGACAGAAGTCAATAAATAAATTTCTCTTCACATACAATAATAGTCACTTCTGGAGAGATTAAGTGCCTGAGGTCCAAACTATATACAAATAGTCCTTATTTTCCCCCAGGAGGAAGCCTAAAATTCACATTATACAGCTGAGCAATTGGTCTGGGGATGCTGAAGTGGAGGTTTTACAGGCTTCAAACTTCACTTCCTTAAGGCTGTGATTTCAAATTTAAAAATAATCACACTAATAAATACATTCTGAATCCTAGAGAATCAGGAGTATCTCAGACAATACTCCATGACAAAAGTGAAAGGGGTTATTCCTCTGGGAAACCGGAGTAGGGAAATTAAGAGGACTGTATGACTTAGAGGAGATATAACATGATTTCTTGCCTAATCCTAAGATGAACTCTTTTTCTTCAGAGGATGTTATAGTGTTGTGATGTACACTTAATACTTTTTCTTATGGAGCAGCCTTGATTCCTGGGTGATGGTTCCAACAGGAATGCAAACCTGCATACTGTGGTTATTATGAGACTGACCTATCTTTCAAAAAGAATGAAAGTTTGGAGGTGTCTTGTTTAATCTTTTTGACATGTTTCAGAAATACACAGTTGTTTGAATATAAAAATTTCATTACTGACCAGTAAATATTAACCTGCTCTATTAAGTGCTTCAAAGATGATCCCAAATTTTAGATACATCAGAGATCATCTGCCTTATATCTATTCTGTATTTTTGGGTGAATGGCTTGATGACTAAAGAGGAAGACATTTTCTAAAATCCAACTTCTCTAGAATTCCAATTGTCATTTACCTACAGCAACTATGGATATTTTATTTCATAAACATTTCCCATTGCTTTTCATTTTTACAGCATTAACTTTTGCAGATATGGCCATTATTCTAACTCACACATTTTTATTAAACTGTATTTAATTTTGTGAGTTTTCTCAATCTTCTGATTCTCTTACAGCTTATTTCACTTGCTTCAGTTCTTGCTGATTATCTGAATCAGTAGGTTTATACTCCTCTTCCTGATCAGAGCTGCTAGTTGATATGCAACTGATATTCAACTATTGATATTCAACTATTAATGCCAATAAAAGCAAGGATTTAAACAACAGATAAAAGTGGTCATTATATTTGTCTGGAAGTGGAGGCTGCTTCACTGTGGGAAATGTGCAAAGCACCCTGTGTGGAGTGTGAGTGGAAGAGGCATCCTGAAGCTGGGGAGAGCCCATTCCCTGGTGCCCTTCAGAACACTTATAGATCCCAGTCTTTGCTCTTTGCAGGGCCAAACACCTCTCAGGCACAGGGAAAGGATCACCAGCACTGCAAGGACTTTCCAAACAATCATTTCTCTTGTAGATATTGGTTTTTTATAAGCTTGTAACATTTAACTGGTTAAGAATTAATAGTGAAAAGCCAGAATTGAAAACTTTTAGAAACATGAACTGATAGCAAAATAGAGACAATTTAATAGATTTTACAGATATTTTCCAACACTCATTTTAGTTATCTATCATATCTGTGCATAGCCATTAAAGTGTTTAGTATGCAATAATTACTTGAAAGAAAACCCACATACTCTATAAAGGAAAGTTGGCAGATAATAAGAAAAATATCTGTTTAAGTATTTAATGTGTTTTAACGTGAATTAATGCCTTTTTTCTTTTTTTTTTTAATAAATATTCATTAAACTCTACTGTCAAGCTTTAGAAAATATTTAAAAAATGTAAACTGAAACAAACCAAATTCTTCTACGTAATTCACACCTCCCAAGATTTTGTATATATCACTTAGATTTCTGTGCACCCTGTAAAAGCAGTTAGCTGCAGGGTCTTCTGTAGATCATTTTAAATTGTGAACATTTCAAAACACACTGAAACATTTCCTTACCGCTGGCTTGCAAATTTCATTCATTCACTCATTCATTCATAATAAATTTACATAGCCATGAAAATTATAATAAAACAATAAAAAACCTCAATTGTTTTCCAATTATCAAAATAATTTACTGCTAAGGATGTGTATTTAAAAAAGGTTGAGTGCATGTGATTTTGGTATATTCTGCCTGAGGCTCTGAAAATGTTTCTGGGACATTAATTTTGCCTCACAAGACTGCAACAGAAATAGTAAATTATTTTCCTAATTTTTCTAAATTTTCTAAATTCTTAAATTTCACAGAGCAAGCAATTTAAAAAGATACCATATGTTAGATGACAGAAACATTTTATTAATTTTTGATGAAAGATTTCTGCATCAGATTTTTTTTTAATTTTTGTTTACCCTTCAGATGGGAGGATGTCATTTTGGCCACTCCTGGTACTCTAGGTTTGCATGCAGAAATTGCATGAATAGAGCTTCATGATTCTATTTGATTCAATCTCCTTACTCATATTTATTTTAAAGAAGTTTTACTATCTGTGAATAAAAATAGACATATTGTTGGATTTTTTAAAAGCAGAAATACGAACCCCCATCACACAAGACTTTTCAGAATGAAACAATTGTGAGTTGACATGAGCTTCCCTTGGTGCTGTTTTGAACAGTGCTATAAACAGTTTTCCTCTTTAATTGATGAAAAATATTCTATAAAAGAGAATTATAAATTTATATTTTCCAGCTTTTAGCCGTAAGTGCAGGGGAAAGAAATCATAACCTTTGGGCTTTGACAAATGATGATAATTGACATTATTGTAATGTCTAAGAACTTCAGGCACATAATAGACCATTATCCTTGCAGACTACAACACTCACAATTGACCCTTGATGTTCCTAAATCTGTACTATACTCTTAAGATAAGAGGCAACAGATTGTTAGAGGCAGATGGAAAAATGGAAGGGAAAATGGGATGATGGCATTAAAACCAGCACTATTCTCATAGCAGTTATCTATTCTCCAAATTTCATCATAGTATCACAGCAAAGGAGAGTATTAGGGTGGATTTTAAAGGAGAATGTTAGCATAGCTTTGTGGAAGTTTTTTCTGGCAGCAAGGACACCACAAAAGAAAGCTGAAAATTCTTTCTTCATAACTTGTACCTTACAGAAGAAGAAAAGATCTGAAATAGGCCAAACATGGATTAGCCTATAAGTCTAGATGGGCCAGCTACCCATAGATGAGCATGGGGTATAAGACCTGCAAAAGAAATCAAAGGAAACAAGTAATAATATGGATTTCAAGGGCGGCACAAAAGGATGAGATTCCAAATGAAAAACAGAGAATCTTGTGCCCAGTGGATCCCATCCTACTCCAGAGTCTAAAAATGATGACTCCATCTCAGATCAGTCTCACCATTTCCCATATTTTAAATGTTTTAAATTGCAGGCAGATGGAGACTTGCTTTGCTCTTAGCCTTCACCAGCCAGATGAAAATCCACTCTGGATTTAAAGGCAAGATATTTGAGCTTCTCACTCACGCTGCCACATGTGGCTGCGTTTCTGACTGACATAAGCTGACATCCAAGTAACCAATGCTGGAATTCATTTAGAGGAGGGAGGAAGTGGTATTGTGCTTCTTCTGAAAAGATTTTCTAGACAAGCCATCAAAGTCTTGACTCTCTTATGTCCAGCTTACATTGTGCTTGGCATTTGACTTTGCTTGGAAAATAGTTGGCTAGTTCTATCAGCACTCCATCAAAAGCATGAATATTATTTTTCCCTTTCCAGTGGCGGGTAATAAAATTGTAATTCTCACCACTTGTCAGAATAGAAGGGTTTGACTTGATTCAGAGATAGAAAGATGGATCACTGCAGGTGAATCATTTCTACTTCATAGCAGGTAGCAAGGAGCTTCCTTGACTCCCTATAGACTTATTAGTTTAGTATAAATATAGGAGGAACTATCTGCCAAAAGGTAGTTAGGGGTTTCCATAGGTGTATATCCTATTTCACAACTGAAAAAGAATTTAGCTTTTCCTTCCACAACGCTAATAAATACACCTTGCAACAGTTTCTCTCACTCATTCTCTTTCACTGATTTCCTCAAGCTACTTAATTTGACAAACTAGAAAATGTCATTTGTTGTTCTCTGAGGTCCCTGAAAAGGGGAATGGAAGAACATTTGGACAACCTGAGAATATTGCCAAGTGAAAGACCACCCTTGTGTTGGAAGCAGAGCAGAAGTTGCCTGGAGTCCCAAGCATTGTGCTGCAAGAGCAGGTGTTGCCATGAAGTCACCTACAAGGGAATACCAGGTTGGATGAAGATGTAGAGGCTTATGGAGGGAGGATGAGAGGAATAAGTGCAGAGCTGTAAAGGAAGCAACCACATTAACGCATAAAGATGACCCACAAGTAACTAGACTGCTTAGAATGTTTACTTGTTCTGTTCTTAAAAAAAAACAACAAACAAAACAACAAAGCAAACTCTATGGAACAACAAAAATTTCAGATTTAAACATCTCTGCACACAGAAACACACAAAGACAGCAAGTGAGGGTACAAGAGCTCACAAAAGTACAGAGTTTTTACAATATTTGTTGGCTGACTATTTGATATATCCAAATGTGTGAGAATAAAGATGCCTGGTCAGCAGCACAAAGTTTATGTGTGTACTTTTTCAAATATTCAGTACATGATTTAATTTAATTACCAAGTGCATATTTGGTAGAAATATCAATATAATTGACTTACAGCAGAAAACATGAAGAAAATTCTAAAGAACTGTATAATTTATGATCATCACTGCCACTGAAATCCTTATTTACATTGGCACTTATAATTTTACTTAAATGATTTCTAATATAAAGCAAAGGATATATATGGGTAATATTAAGCATTCATGATACTGCTAATATTTAAGAGGCCTCACCAACCAAAATGTTTAACTAACTTCCAGTTTTGATTGCTTTTAATGGAAACTCTATTAGATGTCATTGAATAGAAAAGCATAATCCACTAACTCACACTATGGTACTCTGACTAATTCAGAGAATATAAAAATTGTCCATGTTTTTTGCATGTAGTTCCACTTGTATCTTAAAACCGTGGAATTGTTATTGTACTCTAGAGGGTCGTGGATACTAAGCAATGTTTTCTTGTTCTTTTCTTTATTGAAACTTTTAGTCAGAAATTTTTTACAGAATTGAAGATTTTACAGTTTTAGTTCTGAAAGGAAAAACCCATGCTTTGTTACTGTCTTGTTCTTTGGACACTACACCTGGAATCCCTGCATTCTTCTTTAAAGTGGCAAATTTGAATATTTAAGAGCCTGATGGAGTCTATTACTACCTTGCTCTGCAAATTAAAGTGCCGTAAACATGAGCTTGGGTTGTGCCTGTTTCATGGTGGGAACAGATTCTTCTGATGTTTGGAGTGGTTAAGCAAATTGCATTTACCATCTTGCATCAGTACTAATAGGAAAAATGTATGAAAGGAATAAATTGAAGTTTGAAGGTGAAGCTGCAGAAATCAAAGGAGTTCAAAAGTGCAATTTATGTGAACAGCTTGGTTGATAGTAAAATAAAAGTTTGTCAATCACTCCAATGGACTCCTTATAAGAAAGGTGGATAAATTTAAGCTTTAGTCTCTATTCCTATACACTAGACTTCTTTCATTTCTTTTCCAACATTTCAGAGCTGACATTGGTAAAAGATGCTTTGCTGGATTCTTACACATGCCTCATTTCTCACCCTATTCCACCCTGTTCTCCTTATCTTCCTTTCACAGTGTGAGACTGGTGTGAGCCCTTTCAAGAGAAGTGAATTTACCTTGAGTAAACCTTTAAATTTACCTTTTGCTGTAACGGGATTGTAAACCTTGCTCCAAGGCTTTCTCTTGGCAGCTGCAGTCCACTGTTAGAGTGTGCTGGTCTCTTTACACTGACTGCCACACTGTTTTTTTAAACACAGACTGCCAGGCTCTGACATCCAGGGCCAAATTTAGCCCATGGTTTCCTAGTGCAAGGTTTTCTAGGTTTCCTTTCCCACCGACAACTTGCTTAACTGTTCCTTCAGGAGGCCAGCTGAGGGAGGAGGCATGATCTCTGCCCAGCCTTTTTGGCAAATGTAGCCCATCTCTGTGAGTTCTGTGCAGGAGTGATAAATTCAGGTTACACTTCATCCCACATCACCATGGGGCTTTTCCAGAGTGGATAGGTATCCTGGAAAGGAGTTCTTCAGGTTATTAACATGAGATAGGTAAATAGATCTGCAGTTTAAGGGCAAATTACCTAAATAAGCAGTGGAGAGAAACAGGTATTTTCAGAGACAGATGGAGAGTAAGAAATTATTCAAAATGCTCTGTGCTGCCTCTGGAAAGTTTTTGACTCACAAAGGAGAGGAGGCACCTTAACTGCTGCACAAAGGAGGGAAGAAGAGATATCCAAAATCCTTCTGAGCTTTGAAGAAACAGCCCATAGCATGTCCAGTGGTAAGAGGGATGGGTGAAAAGTTCATGAGCAAAGCACTGGGTGAAACAGTGTTTGAACAATTTTCTTACAATTACTGACCAAGAATAAACAGTGCTTTGTCATCTTCCCCGAGGGCCAGACACTAACCTGTGACATTAATCTGTACATCATGAAAAAAAGGCACACAGCATAGTCTGTTGTGCAAATGTTTCTGGCTTTTTTTTCTGAACTGTGAAAAAAGAGACAATCCTCCTTGCAGTGACAGCATGTCCCATTAAACTCATTTAAAAAAGCTTACGTTCTTGAGCATTAACCACAAATAATCATTTAAATGCTAAACAACAATGGAGTTTGACCTCAAATTTGAAAAAAAATAAAAGCTTTAAAGTACATTATTTATGAAATGTCAAGATACTGCACATTCTCAGTGGTAAAACTGTGTTATTATCTAGTCAACATAAGTGAAGAATAAATACTTCCATTGATTAATGAAATTTATAAAACAAAATCCCACAAAAGGAAGTTTCAGACCCTAATTGACATGATGTAATATGGAAGCTAAACTATGTTATCAGAGTTACAAGCAGAGATTTTTCTTCTCTCATCCTGTGTTTTGCTGCAGGGCAACACCTCTTAGACACACATCCGTGCCAGGAGGATCATGGAGCAGCTGATCCTCAGAGCCATCGCACGGCACGCGCAGGACCAGGTGATGTGAGGATGGGGAACTTGGGATGTGTTTTAATGGTGGATTTGACAGTGCTGGGAAAACAGTTGGACTCAGTGATCTTGAAGGGGTTTTTTCCATCCTAAATGATTCCATGATTCTAAGGAATCTGGCCTAGAGCTGAGAAAAGAACAACCAAACAAGGAACTGTGTTTTGTTTCAAACTTGTTCTCTTTACATCTCTTCAAGTTTCATGATTTGTTTCCAGGGGACAAGATATGCTTGTTCTTCCTCTTTGCAGGTAAACATCTAATTCCCTGATAGTATAACAAATATTCTCATAAAATCTATTTCAGTTTTGCTGGTCTTTTGCCAGACTTTATTACTACAGTTTATCAACCCTTCCCAATCCCCTTGTAAGAAACCGAGAAAAGGTAATCCAAACCCTTTTTGTTCTTTTAAGAGAAAAAACATCTTAAGCATTCCCAGATGTTCAGGTAGACCTATTCATTGATCCCATGTTTTCTGAAATGCAGAGGCAGCACAGTACAAAGATTCAAGCAGACATTGATCTTGTTTCATTGCTACCCAGCTCCAATAACCCTGGACCAGAATAAAAACAGGGATGATTTTAATAGACACTTTCATTTCTATCTTCCACCTCTCTAAGTTCAGCAGTAGGGTACTCACATGAGGCCAGACTCCATGCATTGAAATCCACAGCACTGTGTGCAGAACAGTGGATTTGTACCTATAAATTGTTTTAAGCTTTGCTGCCTAAAGAGATTTTCACCTGCTGGTCTACAGCTCTACTACTGAGGGGGAACACATCAATTGTCCTGGGATGTTTGTTTGGGTAGGTGGTAAAAGGTTTGTTTTTATCAGTGAAGATACAGTCACAAATACCAGAAAGGCTACAGGTACAATGTGAACACATGTACATATGTGTTTCAAAGATTACCCTATTACTGATTGTGCTGAAAGATTTAAATGTAATTAATAGATCACATAATCTGCTCAGGTTTTCACCTGTGTCTGCACTTGAACCACATTTGTAATTAGCATATTTTCTGCTGGTTTCATTTATAAAATTATTATATTAATACTGAAATAATGATATAACCTTTCACTCAACTCGTCTGAACTTTGAAAATCCTGTTCCTATTAGCCAATCTCAAAAACAGGTGAAAATAAGACTGTATATGAATGTAATTGGCCACAAAAGTTGGTCACACAAAAGCATTTTACCTGGACAACTGCAACTAATCCTTTCTATTAATGCTATTTAGGTAATATAACTGTGCCTGTCTTATGGTCCATGTTTATGTAAATAAAAATAAATCAAAGAAATATGATCTTTCAAAAAGTGCAAAGAAACCATTTTCAATTATTTTGCAAAATAGACTTAGGTATTGTTATCTTAGGTTTCAAATCTATTGACTCAAGCAGGGAAAGATTAATCAATAATGCATTCTAACTTCATGGATTTTATACTAACTTTTAAGTTTTCGCCACACATTAAGAGCATGGGAAGAGCTTACAAGAAAAGCAGACCCCTCAGGAAAATAAACCTTACACACTTAGCAAATGTATCTGAGAGCTACGCTTTAAATTCATGCTTGTGGTGTTATTTCACCTGATTAGGCAGTAGCTAAAGTCTAATTAATATTTAATTGCAATTATACAGAGAAAGTAGAGACTTTAACCTGTTTGGCCAATGATGGGTTACTGTCAGCCCTAGGTAGATTCTGTCTTTAATGAGTTTGTTGCTGTTTATTTAATCTGTTCTTTTATTTCCATTGAAAGATTAACTCACTGATCCATCAATAACTTTGACATATTCTTTTCTTGCCTTTGACTTTTAGTTGCACTGGTATTGCTAGCAAATACATAAGGATTGAGTGCACATAGGAGCCTTCTCTGCTGTTGTAAAAGACTCTTCAACACACAGAAAGAGGAAACAAGGAGTTACTCAGAAGAATCTGCATTTTCTTTTTATTCACTTGAACAATGTCTTTCACACTATCTTTTATTTGAAGTAAAACTTGTTGTTATAATTTTATACTTTTTCTTTCTTTTTTATTCAGAAGGTTTAAAATCGAATGGATTTTGCAAAGTGCAAAATACAAAGTACTTGGTATTTTTCAAATGATGGGTGTTTTGTTGTTGTTTACATTTGAAAATTCATATTTTATAGAATGTAATGAAACATGAAATCATACTCATAAGAAGTAATGCTGTGTAGTCACAATGCATGGAATATCTATTTCATTGATCTTCAAACCTTGGTCTGGGTCTATAGTGAACTTCCAAAAATGTAAGTACAATAGAAAAATGTGGAGCATAGTTGTTCATAATTTAAAGTAAATAATTCAATAACTCCTTTAGAAGTTCTATGGGATTTTCTTCTAGCCATCGCTTTGTTTCTTATTTATAAATACAATAATTTTACCTCTGTGAATGTTCACGAGAACAACTTGGTCAACTTGGCACCTGTCAAATATCAGTCAGTACTGCAACTCTAAGTGACTTTTAAGTGAATTTTAAGTGGATTGTGAGTGAATTGTAGGTGAATTGTGAGCCAACACATACACACAGGAGCCATCCTTGTACTTCTGCTCAAAGACAAGCTACTACAGCATAGGCAAGACACACACAAGAAAGTTATCCAAATGGGAATACAGAGAACCGGGTTTGAAATGGGTTATTTTCTTTAATTTTTCTTAACAACAACTGCAAAAACATGACATATCTTCTAAACATAATCCATGTCAGTAAGCAACAACATAAAGATGTAAATTAAATATTTACCTGTTTTTTAGAAAAGGCTGAAAATTAATTGCTTTGGTGTATCTCAGTATACAGTTAAACAAAAAAAAAAAAAAGGCAAATAACAAGAGGATAGTTAACCACATTCACAAATGGAACTTATTTTATAATACAGACATGACAGAACTTCTGAAAAGAATCCCATCTGAGTTTAATTTGAAGCCACTGGAAGTTAGTCTTGAAGCAGGAAATTAGCAATTATAATTATCTTCTTTTTTACCTGAGGGTGGTGGTTTTGGGGGTGTATTTTACCTCTTCATAACAGAGCACATAGGAAAAAGAGCTCAAATATTCAGCAGGTCAGTGAGAAACCTGAAGCCTGACTGTTCCCTTACAGAAATAAATTTTGAACTGTGTATTTTTATATATATATATATATTGTTTTTTATTCAGGAATTAATGTGTTCAAAAATACACAGCTCTCCATTTTGTCAACCTGCTAATACTTTTGATATAGCTTTTGATTTTCTTTGAGTTATCCCAAGTAGGGAAAGTTCCTAACAGTCACTGCCAACAGTTCCTACCCATGCTGAGTGCTGGCTCTCATCCCATTTGGCATTTAACACCACAGTGGTATCACTTGGCATTTCTGTTCCCTCCTCATCCCATGAATGCAGAGGGCAGTAATTGCAACGTCTTTTCAATGACCAAATATTGTGGATTACTGAGGATACAGTCCCTGGAAGCCCCTCTGTGAATCTTTCACAAGATAAGGCTGAGCACCCTGCCTCTCCATTGGGCTAGCTGAGGAGATTTGATTTTGCCTCCTGGCCCTGAAAAATGCATGGCTTTTAGACAGATTTCCCAACAGAGACACCTTAAAAGCAGCTTTTCTTGAGTTGGAATTCAGGACTCTAGGGGAAAATAAAAAAAGCCAAAGTGTAACCTAGAAATGAGAGACCTGCTTTTTGGAATTTTAGTGAGTTGGCTGTAAATCCCAAAGTTCTAGCTTTCTGACAGAGCTGCCAAGTGCAAGAGCCTCCAAACCTGGGCTTTAGGGCAGGCTGGACAGTACAGAGTAGAACCCAGCCTGTGCAAAAAGCACAAAAGCCTCAACAGCCACTAGATCTTTAGTAAGTCCTTTTTTTGGTTCTTATGGGCAGTCTGAGGTACACACATACACTCACTAAGGCACAAGCACATATTTGTATTTCAGGTGTGCTCAGAGCAGTGGTAGAATGTTACCAAAGAGATATTTCATGACTTGCATGACCACCCAAACACCCTCCCACCAACACCAATGCTTCAACATTATTTATTATCAAACTCCCCGCACAAAGGACTAAGATAGGTCAGGATTGTGTGACCAAGGCTTTCTCATCCTTAATGCCCTTAAAAGCATAAGATTCTCCAGAGGTAAAATCCTGTCATAACCCATGACAGCCCAGTGTTTCTCTCCTTCCCTTCTCTTTGTTCAGGTTATTGTACTCTACCCAAACCACCCAAGGAGCCAGGATCTCACCCTTTGTTCTGCTGACAAACAACTTTACTGCAGCAACAGGGAAAGAACAGATCTAGCTTTTGTGATCCCAGCTCCTGGTGGGGAAGAAAGGATTATTACTCCAGATATAGGGTAAGTGAAGAGGCACAGGACAAGGCCAGCCTGCAGGTAGAGCATGATGGTTGGGTCACAAAACTGCTTCAGCAATGAACTATGAGCAAGTCTGGTATATCGCTGTGAACCTAGCTAGAAAGACACACTCGAAGCCGGAGTTTTGGGTTGATCAGAGCAGCAGGGCAGAAGAACCTCTGCCTTGTTTATTCTTCCTATTTTATACCTCTCACAAGGTGCCCATGGATTGGAGAGTGGGCATTCTCACCTCTCACCACATTGGTCAAGGGGACTGTCACACAGTCTTGTTTGTCCCAGCATGGAATGTGAAAACAATGGCAATGTTTATAGAACATAGCTGGTGTTTACATGAAAAGAGCGTGAGAAGGTACAAACCTTCTACTTAGTATGAAATGCTCAGCTAGCTAGGAAAATCTCATGGTGACACTGGTATGTCTCAGCAAATGTAAATTTAAAATCCTTGTGCTACCAACCTGTTGATAGATTGCTTGTCACTAGTGTAACAGCTTTCTGAGACAAACTATAAAACAGATAATAAAAGAAAAGCTTCAGAAACAGCCATATAGGCAAAGAAAGCAATAGGAGTGGAAATAGGATAAGAAAAGAAATCTCTTCAGGATGATGAAAAAACACACTGTGAACAATATTGTGAAAGCATCCACCCCTCATTTCTACTGAGCAGCTCATATACTCAGCAAACTCTTCATGGAAGGCAGTAGTTACCCATCTGACACAAACATTAAGAGATGAAAAAGAGGTGAGGCAAAAACATTAAACATTTTTGAATTAAAAATATACCACAGTGCAATTGGATATTCTGATAATTCACAACATGAAATTGTTGAATACTTTGAAAGCATGGCTCCTCTATAAAAAACAAAACACAGTATTACAGTGTTAGCTACTGAATTATGATTTGTTGACCCTTTGAGAGTGATGGGCAGTTCCTGTAGCTTTCATTCATGAATGGCCATGTTGGACTTCTCTTCCCCAGGACACTGTAAGAAATGACATCACAGACAGATTGTCTGGCCCTTTACAAAGCAGGTGGATGTATTTGCTGTTAGAAGAGAAGCTTTGGCAGGAGGTTCAGGGAGACTACCAGCAGGTAGACTCTCCTGGGCAGAGCTGGAAGGTTTTAACAAAACACCTCCATTACCCCCACGTGCTCAGATGGAGGCGTTCCCTCCCTGCCTGTGGTGATTGAAATGAGGGGACACTAAAGGGGGCCAGCCCCATTTACCCACGGGGATGGCAACCTGAGATAAGCAAGAGAAACAAGCAGATTAAGGTAAGCCAACAAGGAATTACTTTCCCCATGTTTTTCTCCTAGTTTCTTTTATTCTTTCATCACAAGTTATGTACAGATCTCATAAAAGTATTTCCATTACACAGCCTAAAAGTATTTATGGGTTTAAAGAAAATCCTTGTGCACATATCACATGGTTGGTGTTTCAAATCAAACTGTTTTATTTAGGTTATGAAGAATAAAATTTTGCAGAAAGATGGAAGACCTTAAGATTTTATTTAACATTAAAGCCCAGAGTCTCATATAAAAGAGTTACCTCTGCTGCACAGGTAGGTGCAGAGAAGTAATTTATATCCCCAGGATTCAGGACATAAGAATTAGAAAATCCCTAAGCTTTTCTTATATAAGGGAAGGAATTTTGTTCAATGCATCTGGGGAAGCGCTATTTCAAATGCTGGGGACAAAAGTGAATAGTAATTTATTTTTCCATGGGGAGGCAGGATGCCCACAGCACCTCTAATGTCTTTCCATGCTGCACGACCAACAGAGCTTCCTGTCCAAAGTTTTCCCAGCACCAGCATAAGTGAGCTTCCTCTTTTCCTTTGACTCAGAATTTTGTTCTGCCTGAAGAACACATCTTTCACATACTGTGAGTCAATAGAAAGTTGTTGTCCTCCCTGCCTTTTTTTTTCTTAGATCATATTTTAAGTAACTTATCCTCATGCTATGAAAATAATGAAATATCACGGAAAATATTGAATATGGACAAACTATTTGATAGCTGTCATACCTATAGACATGCACAACAAACCATAAAAGCTATGTGTTAAAAATTAAAATAATTTATGAATATTTAATTAAAGCTTATTTTCTAACTGCATTTTTTAAATAACTGTTTCCTGTTGGAGGACATTCCACAGTAAGACACCACATTGAAATAACTGAGGACTCCCACTGTGCTTTTGCACTATACTACTGTGATGTAAGCCCTTTATCCCTGTAAAGGTGCTTTCCTGACAACTCAGTGATTAATGGAAAAGAGGTGAGTTGTTAAATATTCAGCTTTCATGTCTTGTAGTCTCTTGAAAGAGATCTGTAAGAGCCACACATATGCAAAAAATCCTTTGAAATGTTGCACTTATTAAGTGATTTTCTAAACCTTTTCACAAATTAAAAATGGAAGAAAAACTCCAGCAGTTTTATATACTCTGAAAATGTCAGAGAAGCTAAGAACTAATTATTATGTATTCACTTCTGTTTGAAGCAGGAGGAATGTTACTAGTAAATATAATATTCTCAACACTAACTCCCATAGCTTTTAAAGAAAAAATACTTCCCATTTTTCAAATCTTGCAGGCATAAGAGGAAACAACTACTCAACTACGATTTTCTTGTTTCTTCTTCTTTTAAGATATGTATTTTGATTTTAAAAATATTACTTTATCATGGCTGTCTTATTCTATTTAGACACTTAGACATAATCACCATCCATGTTTCTCATTCTGAATCTTTGTTAATATCTTTGACATTATGCCTCATAGGTGCACTGCTGCAACCAGACCTCAAGCTGTAGGGCACCTTTTCATCAGGATTTTTCAAAATAAGTTGTTGCAGGGACACTGAAGAATATGCTCCTAACTAATGACACCACTAACCTAAAAGAGGCAGCTCTGTGCAAGGAACTGATTAGTTATTGGTAACTGCAATGGCTCTTTCTGCTCTTTTCTGTCAAGGGGAAGCCCTGAATGTGCACAGTAAAAGTGGAAGTGTGGCAGGGTAGGGAAAATCACTGGACAGCAATAGACCATCAGGATCATTGTGGAAGTGCCCACAGCTCCTGATCCCAGCCCATCTTGGAAGGTGACAGTAATTCCTTTTCTCCAGCTAACCCAAGCCTTTGCCTCACTATGAGGACTGCAAAATGAATGCTGGTGGCTTAAAGTTAGACCCCTTGTAAAAGCCTTGCCTGGTGAGTTAATGAGTTGAATTCACACAAATTACTCCTGGGGAGGAAAAAATCATACATTTCTCAGCTGTTCCAATCAGCTGAACCAAAACCTTAATGAAGAATTAGCTCCTGGAAGTTCCAGGACTTAGGTTATCAAAGCTTTGTCAACATGACAAATTGCCTGACAAAATCTCTCTCTATCCAAGAACTGTTTGTGAATATCAGTGGGTGAATGAATATATGTAAAGGGGTGGGGGTGGACACTGAAATGTCAGGAACAGACTCTCTACCTATGATAATTTCCAAATTACTTCTGACCTCTAAAGGCATTCCTGTTCTGCTTGGATTTGATGATTGCACAGATTTTGCTAGCAAGCACAGTAAAAATTGTGAGCAACAGAGAGAATTTGGCACAGACTCTCACAGACCAGTACAAAATCAAGTGTAATTTCCCATGGTCAAAATGGTCCAGAGAGGTACAGAAACAAGAACACAAGCACACCCTTGTCAGAGCTAGTGCAGAGCTCTCCCAGGCAGGATCTACATCATCCTCCAGAGCTGATTTTAGTCATGAGCAGTCATTCTCACAAATCTTATGTGACAGTAATAAGCTTAAAACTGAAAAACAATAGTTAAGAAAAATGGATATAGAAATGCTAGAGCTTCAAAGGGCAAGTGAAAGGTGTCTTATCAATCATTCTTAAAAGACAGAGCACTTGCTGACCACCTTTTGTCTTCAACTTATCTATTTTTGCTTTGTTATTATCCTATTTTCTTATACATACATCCTATTTTTTGATACTTACTAATTGAAATCTGCTTTTTTGTATAAGGATTCCACAGAAACACAATTGGATAACTATATACCCATCATGGTCTAATATAATTCACACATTAATATATTTCCTGAACAGAATTTATTTATATTTCTTTCAGTCTTCATCTAAGAAACAGAAGAAATCAGTGTTAGCTTTGGCAGGCTGACATTATCCTAATTAGAATGTTATTAAGGAATCTCTCATCTAATATCTGTTGTAATCCTGGCTTCAGGAACAAGACAGATTCTTTCTGCCATTTTGTTACAGCCATAACCCAACCACGCAATATACACCCTCCTTTCTTTCTGCATTACCTGAGAGAGCCTGTGGATTTCCCTTTCCTCTGCCACAACACAGTCACCATGTGCTGTCCTAATGATATTCTCTGCAGTAGACTGAAGTGGCTATGCTGCACCCCATGATTCCCTCCTCCTTTTCTGCTGTTTGCCAGTATTTACTTGTTTTAACTCGACCCCTGCTGATATTTTGTGGGCTTCCTGCATTCCAACTGCCTGATGCCTGAACTCCTGGTCTTGAACAGGCTGGATTTTTCATTTTGCTGGAGGCTCCCTGCTTATGCCTGTTACACCTACACCTAATCTACTTCTTATTTCTTGCACTAATTGCCACATGTATTTTTCGGCTTTCTCAGAGCCTATAGTCTGACTAGAGGTCTTTTAAGGACACTTCAAATTCCTCAGAAGATATTTCTAAAGTTTAGGTTGCTCACTGAAATATGACCAGAACACCAGACATGACATATTGGACAACTTCTAAATATCATAATGATCATTAAAAATCCTTAGTATGCATTTTAGTATCAGTCATATCAGACTGATTACTTATCATCTAATCCCTTCCAGAAGTAGGGTAGGGTTCTCTGTGCTGCTAAAACACAAGGGGGCTTTGGCCTGCAAATAATTGCATCATTTGGGATCAGTGTGGAGCAGAGTACTAATAAATACTGCTTTGAAATCTGTAATCTCTACACCGAGATTACAGCTTCTACTGCACATTTGCATGTGAAAGATTTTCTCTATTTTATTTCCCATTAAAATTGGCAGTGTGGTAGATGGTGGATGCACCCAAACCCATGATCTGATTCTTTGAAAAGATGCTGAAATACCAAAAGAAAGCTCTGTTAAGCAGCATATATTTGGATCTTAGTGCAAGCATTCATTCTGAGATTACACCATAACCTGAGAGAGTTTTCAGTATCCAGAGATGACAATCAAATGAAAACTACAAAGGCTCACTGGTAGCTTCCATCTTTGTAGAGTCCTGTGGGATGCCTGGCAGTTGTAAAATGTCTTCTAATAAGAAGGGCATTGATGAGGTTGTACAGAACTTTTTATTTAGCCAGTTTAATTTTTGGTGACACTTTTACTGTATGGAATAAGTTTGCTCTTCTTTTCCTTTCTTACTCTCCTTGTCTGGGAAGATAGTGGTAAGGGAATGAGGAAGCAGGCAATGTCCTTTACAGGGTTTAGACCTATACAGGGTTCATGGTGTGCACTGAAGAAGGAGGAACTAAGGAGCAGTAACTGTAATCTAAAGGTCTTTCAAAGGAAAGAGCAAAACAGTTATTGCTGTTGTGGTAGTAGCTGCCATGACCAGGTATGACAGTTGGATGTGGCTCTACAGAATTTTCACATAGTAGAACAGAAGTATTTCCTCAAGAAATCTGCATCTTTGTTGTGAGCAAACATATAGCAATTCATATGGAGACTGTGAATCATGCAAGTTTTAACAATTTCAATCACATTTCATCCTGTGGGGCCATCATCAAGAAAAGTATTTAATTAATAAGTGGCCTGAAAGAGGATGACACCTGTCTTAGCTATATCTGCAATGTATGAAATGCACAAGTGAGTGTTAGAGGATTCTTGATGTTCAGAGGTACATTCTTGATGTTCACAGTTCTTGAATTTCTGATGAGTTAAGGTAAGGATGTGGGAGGATGGAGATATTTCTGAGATAATGACTTTCTTTTCTTCAATGACTGTCAATTTCATGGACAATACCGGGCAAGAAGAAAGCCTCTTCTGGCATTTGGGTGAAACTTCAGCAGGAGAGGAAGTCCCTTTCATTACAGGAACTACCACTTGTGGAGACTTTGCTGCTCCATAAAATGCCCATTCACAGAAATCTTTCTTGCTTTACTAATACAAGAAGTTTCTGTCCCACCTCTGCTAGCAGTATAACCAAAGACTAATTGGAAACTGAATCCTTTAAAATGCCTGTCAGATAGAAAAGTGGAGAACAGTCCATTGCTTGCAGGTATTATAGCCCTGCAAAAGGCACAGTGTTTGAATTCCAGGTAATCCTTTGCATTAGTTACATTAGAATAACTCTTGAGAATCATAACACTGAAAGAAGGCAGAACCCAGACCAGAAAGTCATAACTATTCATGAAAAAAGACATATTTATGACAAGGGTGGTAGTGACTGTCTAAATAGAGAAAGCTAGCTATGTTTGAAGAGAAAAGTAAGAAACAGAATTGGAATCCACAAAAAAATTGAATGGCTATGCCCTTTATGGGAAGGAAATAGACGGTAGCAGTATTGTGTGTAAAAGTCTCTATTTCCAACAGGCAAGGAAGTTTACTAAAGGGAAAAGTGTACAGCCCTCTAGACAGTGAAGCCTGGGAAGGAGAGAAGGCCCATTTTACATACAGTTGGCATAAAATATTTAGAGTGCTTTTAAAGACTTTAAATAATCAATTACATTGTTTTTCCAATACAGAATTGTTTCAATTGTCCTCAGGCTTCTGGGACATTTATATCCATAAAGAGATACACAGTCTTGAATCTCACCTTATGTACTGGAAAGTGTTTGAATTGCAAAGACAAGTGAAGATGACTGACTTTAGAGAATGAGAAAAAGTTTGAGACTGGAGAAACTCTTATATTGCCTTCAATACCATGCTTCTGAAATAAGATTTATCATTATTTACATATGCCAGACTTCTACCTCATGATATTTTTAACTTATGACTCCAAGCAGTTTGTTTTTAAAAGTGATTTTTTTTTTTTAAATGTATAATTTAAAGAATCTTAATAGTATTTTCTACTTAAATCAAAATTAATGTATAGATTCTGACAGAGTCACTTTTTGCCAGGATTAGCCATTAAAGGAAAAAAAATCCTAACATTAACACAAGTTATTTCCTTTAGCTACACATCAGAGATTCTCTCTCATGCCACCGATTTCTGTTATCTTATTTTTTTTAAGAAGCACAGATCTTTACAAGTCTTGACCTTTGTTAATCATTGACTGATTCTTTTTATTTTTTCCTTCTCCAATCTTTGCTTAGAGCAAAATAAATATTCTTTAGACTAATGCTTTCAGTAGATAAAACCAAGTAGCATGAAAAAGAATGAAACCTATTGAAAAAAAGTCTTTTTTTTTTTTGTCTTTCTGCTGTTTAAGTTTAAACACAAAATTTAACAATTTTTAATTTTTTTTTTTTCTTATCTATTAGAAAACACTCAACTGGTAAACCCCAACTTCTCCTTATCTTTTAAAACATATTTATGGCTTTCTAACATAAGGACAATGATGCAGGATGTGGGTTTTCATCTCTGTATAAGAAAATGTTTGGGGTTTAAATTTATTGTTCTTCCATAGAGCCTGTAAAATCTACAGCTACAGTAATCTTGTTCCATTCATACCTATAATATACATAGGCTGTATGTGGATGCCATAATCAATCATTCTCCTTTTGAAAAAGCTTTTTTAAAGGTAGACTGCTGGATTTAAAATAAATTATCTTTCTATATACTTCATAAAAAATATATAGAATTTACTAGGGAATAAAACTGATGATACATGTCATGTTGGCTTTTCATTTTTCAGACTCTCTAGTCCAATATTTTTTTTTCAGTTTAGACTGTAAACATTTATAAAAAATAGCTTTACTTTTCCTTAGATTTTAATAGTTTGTATTTCAACCTAGGTGCATGTATTTCTGTGCTGCAAAATATGAGCTGCAGAAACAGCTTTTAATAATTTTTAGATTATTTTCCGTGTTGGATGGCCTAATTAATTTTCAAATAACGCCAGAGTTTCAATCCAAATACAATATCATGTTGTATTTTTGTAAACAAGGTAAATTTGGCTACACGTTTGCCTATGCGCTAGATAATGCATTTGGGGTAGGTGAATTACTGATCATAAATAAATAAACTAATCATTACTAACTGTGAAGAAGCTGTTATATATTGAATAGACAAACATGATATTAGATTATTTAGTAAGGATTCTGTAGTGTTCTTTAAATCATAAATGTGGTACCACGGTTCAAGGAACTGCAAAACATCTGTGCCAAGCAAGTGATAACACATACTGTGAGGCTTTTGGAAAGCAAAACCCACAGACTCAAACCTCAGCCCTGATTTACCTCCCATTTACCATGCACTGAGTACATCTCAGGAAATGCTGCTGGGGTCAAGTACTGAGGCTCAGCTCATCTACAAGTCAGTCACACTTGAGACCCAAATTAAGTGGCTTTGAAGTAACCAACAATTATACATGCACCAGCTTCCCTCTTCAGATATCTCCAAGTACTGAGGTCCCTTTTCCCATCTGTGGGTTGCAAATTGCTGCTGGCAGTTCACCACTCTGTATCTCCTCATCCATTAGGTTAATTTGGAATGAATCATACTGAATTTAGGACACGAACTCTCATGAATTGCGTTTCATGCCTGGGGATATTGTGCCAGCTCAGAGGAGCTGGCCCACACCCACACTTGTTAGCAGATTGCCACAAAGCAAAGCCAGAGAGAGGGGCAGGGCTCTGCAGAGTGGTGGGCGATGGATCAGGCAGTGACACCACCTTGCCATAATAAAGATAACTCTCCCAAATAACAAGCAAAGTTCAACAGAGGGGGTGCTCAAACTCAGAGAGATACTGACTTGGACAGTCTTCTCTTTTGGTCTACTTCAGGCTAGAACTCTAATTTTCTAATTACATGAAGGTGGAGTTGAGAAAAAGGATGTGTGTAGAGACTCACTGAATGCAGTGAGGGTGAAGCTTTGGTACTTCGGCATGAGCAGTGAGGACACAGCAGCTCAATTTTCCTACAGAAAATCTAGTTTGCAGTGTAAAGGAAAAAGGGAAGAACTTCAAAACAAAAGCAATTTACTCTTAAAATCATTAATATGCAACCATTTTCACTGATAATTGCCTGTAACATAAAGTCAGAAAAAAGTAAAAATCAATCCTAGTATTAACTATACAATACCTTTTCAATGTATTGTACCAATAAAGTTGATTCAACAGTCTTATTGTGCAGGTTGTATTAAAATCAGTGCATTTTTCATAACAAAGCAATGCTTCAAATGCAGAAACAATTCATTTTGTCATGCCACTAAGCGGAACAACCAAAAAATGCCTGAAAGTCTTCTGACATGACAGCATTAAAAGACTGAAAATGTACCAAAGAAAATATCATCTTCCTAAATTAAAATTTCAGTTTTACTGAGCTGTAGAAGTATGACCATCAAAAATTATTTGCTATGTTTTTCTTAGTATCACTAATCTATCATGTGCATTTCTGCTGCATCATCCAATGTGCTTGTTACTCACTGATGAGTAAAAAGGAGATGGAGCAAGAACAGTGGATAAACAAAGTTAACTTAATATTTAATTAAACAGTTGATATGAGTAATACCCTTTTTCCTTTTATCACAGTTAAATATCTGCTTTGCTCTCAAGCTTCTATAACTGGATATCAGATAGTTAATTAAGTAGCAGTGTGATTCAATATAGCTTTAAATAATATCAAAATAATGATATCCTTGTCATGGTCATGGTAAATCATTAACACATCTCAATTAATGGAGGTACATTTCAATGAATTTGGCAGTCAAAAATGCAAACACATTTGAAGAAGAAGACCTGGGCTGTAAATTTCTATGATATACCACACCAATTCCTTTCCTCTTATAAAATTCATCTTAAATGGCTCAATGTAAAATATTTCTGAAAGGTTTATTTTAATGTATTTTTGGAATTTGGCATTATTTCACCTGTTATGTAGAGGTATCGTGAATTAAGACATTCACACACTCCAGGTTCAAGTACGTCATCCCAGATGTCTGAAAAAATAGTCTAAAATCCTATACTTGGAATGGAATAAGTTGTCAGTTTGCCAAAGTCCAGGCAAAGACACCTTGATGGGAAGATGCAGATAGCTTCCAAGCAGTTCCAATCTGGTGTGATATGATTTGTGTCATACAGGTGCCTCTTGATCTATGTTGACATCTTTTGGAACTTACTGTGACCAAGTGTGGACTTAGAGTGATGTTTCATAATCAGTTTGAGCCAAAACACCTTCTCCCACCTTTTCTCCCTGGCTATAATTCCCACTCTTGCCATGTATTGGCATGAGGGTTTGTTGCACTCATGTCACCATCAGCACAGAAAGTCATCCAGCTCAAATTGGTTCTCTTTCCTTTAAATTGCTTTTCAGCCCTGTAAGGAAGAGTGCTGAAGCTGGATGAAATAAGGGGAGTGTGACAGAGGCAGGTGTCAGAGCAGCACAGATTCACACCTCTTTAAAGCAGTCGTGAAACATCACACCATTAATGGCTAGCATAGCTGCCAGGTGAAACTGTGTCCCCTCCCAAGAGGCTCTACTGACTAATTCAGGAGCCTATTTGAGCCAGAGGTGTCAACTGAAAAAAGTGAACACTTCATAATATATAAATAGCAGCAACACAGAGGTACTGACAGCAACAGAAGTTAGGCATCTTAATGGATTTTGTGCATCTTATTTTAAAAGGGAGTTTATGTTGGGTATTTTTTGGTAATTTTCTTTTAAGGTGACAGCACCAGAATAATTTTAAACAGGATTTGCGTGTCCAGAAACTGCAGGAAACAGTAGCAAATTTTTCCTCCTCCCTAGACCTCTTTCTGCTGTACAAGTAGGAGCCTGTGTAGTCACTTCCCTCTTGAACTGCTGTAAATTCCAGTGTCCTGGAAACCACACTCCACTTGCTACCTCCATTTTCCTCCTTACCTCAGGGCTGATATGAGGAACTCCCCAAATAAGACAACTCTGAAAAAAGATGTGAGTATTCATAAAACTAAAATGCAGGCAGTGAACTGTAATGAGTACCAACACTCCCAGGAAAGTCTTTCAAAGACACTGAGTTATGACTTGTACATGTCCCTCCAGTAAGTACTGCAATAATATTTTAGTGCTCATTTTAGTTTTTGATTTAAACTAGGTTGAACTATTATTGCTGGTAACACATTTGTATGTGTGGCCACTAAAAATATTCTGGACACTCTAAAAAAACCCTAAAGATCATTAATTCCCTAACAGCAGTTCCAAAACATCTTGCCTTGGATTTTGCCCTTCTAAATGTAACTTCTGTTTTTGTTTGTTTTTGCCAGGAAGAGTAATCTCACTGATTTGAGTAAAGCATGATGGAAAGTATTTGCATTTATAAGCTTTTTTAAGTGCCTGACCTTTCCAAAGCATTGGGTGACTGTAAATGGCATGTTGGCTACTGTAGCTATGATAAAATATCAGCTGTGAGATTAATTGCCACTTGACAAAGGCAAAAAAATAATTGGTTGCTGTATTTTTAAGTTATCTTGCTTTATATGAGTATTGAATGCCTTTATTAAAAGTTGAAAAGGTCTTCCAAACAGAAACCCTCTAATTTTAAGTGTGATGAATTCTCTGTTTAACAGAAACTTATGGGAGATTAAAACCACACAAAAGAAACTCACAAAAATTCTCCCCTGTAAACCTAAAGGTATCTTTTTATCAATCTCTAAATATATTATAAAATCAGCACCAAGAAGCTAGTCCTCCTTTGATTTTTAATGAGGAGAAATGTACCATGCATGCTCTTAGATATCTCATAAAAATCTGACCGTGAACGAATGATTAAATATTACAAGCATTTATTACTTCAAATTAATTGCTTTGAAAGCTGTGAAAGAAACAAAACTTATAACCCTAAAGCCTCACATCTCCAATCTATTCATTATATTAGTGTACAGAGAAGTAATTTTGCAATGCTTGTTATAATTTTTTCTAAATAATCCTAATGTGGTTAACTGAAGTATGTGCTTCATTTATTTCTGTAGTGAACATGAATAGTCACTTGATATGTTTTATTTCACGATAAGCATAACATTTGTCTAATATTTCTTTTCCAATATTGTCAGTTGTTGTGAACTAGCTGTTGGAATGATAGCAGCATACTGGTAAGATATCAGATAACTATGTGAAGGACACTTTAAGCAGCTGAAATTACTGATTCATTGGAAGGTGACATTTGCTGCAGAGCTTCAGGTAAATGCTCAAGGCCTCACAAACACCTACATCCTGTACGTTTAAATTTTGGGTTTGTGAAATGAATGTCTTCTCTCTCCTTTAACTTCCTAGCTCCATGGTTCTCAAGAGTTACCTCTGAGCAGTGAGAGAAGTGTTTATCACCTGGGGTTTTTTTGCACTTGGTCTTTTATTTGTGTTTCACATTGGCATAAAAACTAAGTGCTCAATAAACCTCTTGTTTCAGGTGATATTTTGCTTTCTTGTGTGGAAAAGAATAAAAGTCCATAAGTAGTTCATTGTCAGAATTTTACCTCAGGCAAAAGAATAAAAATTTAAAAGAGGACAGATTGTGGAAAATACTATGTTATCTTTTGTTTATAACTCTTTAGAGCATTCTCAGACAGTTACAGGACACAAGTGATTGTTGGCATGTGAACCTTGAACACACTGCTGGTATTATTTTTATCAATATGAAATTTAGACTAATAACCATGTGCATCCTAGTATTCTCAAGCCCATCCCAAAACAAAGAAGTGCACTGAATTATAGTTCATCATGCATTCATTACTAAAAAATGCTATATAAAGATTTATAACACATGCTATATGTAAACTGTTCTTGGAATTGTTTCCATTTTTTAATATCAACTATTTATCATCAAGTTGAATTTCTGTGAGTATTTATTTTGTTTTCAAGTTCCTCAGATATTAAATATGTAAAATTACATAGGTAACAAACTGGGTATTTATGAAAAATATGTGTTGATTATATCTTGAGATTATATATCCTGTGTATTCATCCATAATATCCTATGAAATCAGACAAGAATACCACTTCAGAATGCACAATCTGGAGTCTCAGAGTTACACATCTGTTAACAAATATAAAAAAAGATCCTGTTGAGCTGACAGCTTCAAAATATTCACACTACTATGTTCAAAACTCTAAGAGTTTATCAAAAGCATTTAAGCCCTCCAAACCCTTAGTGTTCCTTCAAACCACTTTCCATTTTCTAGTGACTTAACAAGCTCTCAAATCCCAGATAATTTTTGCTATTAAGAATGCATTCAGATTTAGATGCACTTTTCAGAATAAAACCTGTGTGCAGCAAAATCTTAATACAAACCCACAGTATGTCTAAGACAAAAACAGTGCTCAATGCAGCTTCATGTAAAACTACTCCCTTGAACTGCATGAGCACATGCTGACTTTACTAATAACGCTGGAAAGCATTTATTCTAGAACTGGAAAATAGACTAATTCCTGTAAAAACTGTAAATTCCTGAGTAAATCTGTAAATTCCTGAGTAGAAACTGTACTATTGCTTCTCATTTCACCAATATATTAATCTTGAGATGAACTTCTTATATGATTAACTTTGCTGCTCACAAGAGAGCTGTATCCCTATAGCAAGATATTCTGGAGGAGTTAGTTAATTTAAATACAATTACTAATGATAGTACACAATATTAAATTTTGAGTTTGACATTTGCTGTTTAACATTTTAATGTTTTTGCATTGTGCCATTGTATGATGGTTTGGGAGTTTTTTAACACAAAGAAACAATGTATGTTTTTCAGCATCATGTATGATGAAGTTTCTACATAAAATTGAGAAATACAAAGCATAGCTTGAAGCAAAAAATCTGGCAAAAAGTGGTCATTGAACAACATGAGTTTCAAATGTATAAAATTAAAATCTTTTCAGGACTATAATTTCACGTGAAATAATGTACTATATGTGTCTAAATTGCATTTCTTGCTATGTGTACTTATTATGATTTTGTTTACAATAATTTATATCCTGCTGTCTGCCATAGAGTATTCCTACAAAGGTTTCGCTGTATCTGAGTATATTTTACTCCACTAGTAAGGAACATATAATTTTTGACTGTTTAACTCTTAAATAGAAACCCAGTCTTCTGGATTATCCAACTGACACAGAAAGGCTTCTCAGGTTTCATGGTCTTCTCTCATATTATCAAAATAAACTGGTTGTATTGCACAAGCAATCTGAAATAGAATATTGTCATATATCTAATCTTTACGTAAAGAATCAAATGTACATAGCTGCAGAGATACTGAACACTTTTGTTTTCATTAAATCCTGTTTAGATGTTTAACACAGCTAAGTATGGTAAATAGTATCCTAGAGCAGACATTTCTCAATGGATTATAACCCAGCATGAATAAAAGAGTTTTGCTTCTCCACCATTAAATCAGATAAATGTGTTGCAGGGAAAGCATTGATAAAGTGGGATAAAATTTGAACATGTGCATTGTCAATTTTTGTCCATAAATATATATATATGTATATAGAGAGATTAGGTATATATGTATATATCCTTATTCTCAGACACATACAAGTGGGTAAAGAGAGAAAAAGAAGGCTTTAAAATACATATGCTATTTTTAATATCTAACCATGACCTTTTAGGATTTGATTAAATTAGGAAAAAGAGTGGAAGGAAAATCAGTTGACATGTTGTCACTGAGCTGTAACTGCAAACTTTTCCTTGGTGCAGTTGAATGTTTCTGACTCACCTATTGTCTCTTCAGTAAAACATATTAGGCCCTTCATGGACAGCCTCACCTACAGAGTAGTTTCATTAATGCAATCTGAAGGTTAAAAGTTTAAAGAAGGGAGTGTAGGGTGTCTTGCAAACTTTTTTTTTTTTTTTTTTTTTGATAGTCAGATTTTAGAGATTAAAACCTCCCTTATCACCCTCTTCACTAAATTTTTTATGCTTCCTAAGTCAAGACCCTTCTTAGGAGCACACTTTAATGCTATACTTCTGCCTTTGGAATTTGAAAGCTGAGCTGAAAATGTCGAGAAAAAAATTACAAGTTATTTTCCGCCTTTAAAGTAGAACATGTAAAAGAGTCTGCATGCAGTTTTGGTTAGGTTGCATCTGGTTTGACTGAAAAAAATGTACATACATGTTAAAGTAGTTATTTTGATATTCTGAACTTCCTAACAGCACTGCTTCAGAGAAATAAAGAGAACCTTTTTAAATTATTTCTTCCAACCAAATGATCCTGCTTGAGCACATTTATAAAAACATAGAAGATCATAGTTGTATTTACTAGATTTGCTTAAACTGACTGACAACCCCTCACTGCTGTTAATCTTGCTGCTTCTGACCCTTCCTGGGCTCTCCATTTTTCCATGTGTCTCTCCCATGATGGTCCTCAGAGCCTGCAACAGCAGGGCTTGAAGAGGTTGGCATTTCTAGCTATTATCACTGACAAAAAGACAGCAAAATTAACAGCAATATGCAAACTTCTTTATCAGATAAATATTTCCCTGTGTAAAATTTTCCTGAATGGTCGGTTCATATTTTCATTTATATCTTGGTAGGGAAAATTGTCAAAGACACTTTCAGTTTTGTTTCTTTGTTTTTGTTTGTTTGTTTGAGCTTTTGTTGTGAATTTGCTTGTTGTTTTTTCTATATGCTGATAGCACATATGTTCTTTATCTATTTACACTAGATTTCAAATATTTCACTTTTTATGAACTAGTCTGCAGTTAAGTCATTAACTGTGTGAGTTTTTCAGCAAAGCTTTTTCCTAACGCTTCACTAGGTGAGTATAGCCCAGGAATTGATATAATATTAAACCAAAATATTTCAGAACAGTGAGGTTATAAATTTCTCAATGAAAAATAAAAACACCTCTTAAAACATTAGTTTGTTTAAATCTCACTTTTTGCAATAAATAGTTCAAACAGAAAAAAGACTTTTTAATTTTCCTTTTTTTTTCCAAAACACCCCAAGTTGTCTTTTGAAAGGATAATCCAAGGTCTTAGATAAATAGAAAAAAAATTAGATGGTATTGAAGAAGTAAATTGTGAATTTACAGTTTTAATTATTCCTGTGTTAAACTGTTGCCCATATTACTTTAATCTAATTATAGAATATATCAAAGAGCAAGTGTCCAGTTGAAACACATGATTCAAAAAAAAAAGGTTCAATTTTGTTTAAAGACAGTTGATTTAATCAAACTTGGAATTCTTCATATAATGAAAAATATGTTCGTGTTGCAGAGTGAATAGAGCATTTACATGTATTCTGTAAAAATAAAGCTTAAAATTCTCAATATTATTTCAATTCAATTTCCATCCTGAAAGGAGTCACTGATTGCTAGTTATCACATATCACTTTAGCTAATTTATTTATACATCTACTGATTAATCGAGTTAAGGATGGCATTTATCGTTAACAAGGTCAATTTCTGTGGAAGATTTTTATGACAACACAGAGCTATAAATGAACCAGCATTCTTCTGTCTCTGATGGGGAGCTTCTTTCTATTACTACCCTAGAAATTATATCCTATAAGAAGTTCAATGATTTTTTTTCTTAATTCTGTGCAGCAAAGTGTGAGAAAGAAGCAATCTTCAATTCATTATGTAATAGTGAATTTAATGTTATCAAAATAATGCCCTAGATAAAAACAGGACAAGTATTCACTATGTATTTGGTCACAAGTAGCATTTTGGGTTGGGTAAAATTCAGGAAAATTCACTTTATTCAGATGACAGGGGAAGTATCTTGGTTCCTATAAAAATTTATGTTTTAGGTCCATTCCTACAGTTCTGGGAAGGCTTTTGGTTGGTTGGTTGGTTTTTGTTTTGTTTTGTTTCTCTTCTCTAATATCAAGCCTACTTAGCTAAAAATAATTCAACAATAGCTTTATTTTTCTGAGTTATTATGAGTGAATTTCGGCATGTCAAATTACAGTCTTGTGCAGAATCCGGAGACACATTGAAAAAGTGGGGAGGACAGAGGTTAACTAGCTTGTGAGGTGTTTAAAATAATTATTTTATGTTTTGTTATTTTTTAATCCAGATCCATTACTGTCTGTTGTGGAATCACATTTGTCTTCCTTAGCAACATGACATGAACCAATTGGTCACTGATATCAGACTTTTTTGAGTCTAGCTGATAGTATTTACTTCCTTGAGGGGGCAGATACTGGTGTTGGTGTGAAAAGCACTGTAACCTGAAGGGTGAGACTGAAAAGGCTCAGAACTTACCAATAAAAAACCCCAGAATATAAGTTTGAAAATAAATTTACACATAATGGATATATTTCTATCATAAATCCATAACATCTGCATGACTCTATAACTAAAAATATAGTTACCAAAGTTTTAGGATTTCTGATATATGGGGAACAATGTCAATTAATTCCTTCCTAAACAGGTCTGCATTAGTGTTTTCAGGTTTGTGTTTTCACTACCATTACAAGGGGGTCTTATGAGAGCTTTGGACACTTGATTTGGTTAGCATGCTGAAGGTAAGCAGAATATTGTGGAATGCAGCTCCTTGCTCCTTGTGTTCCTCATTCCTGTGCCTGGCCTCCCCTGCATTTCCAGCTTTTCTCTCCCTGGCCCATGCTGCTGCCAGACCACAGAGTGCCTCAGAGCTGAAACCCTCTTTCTCCTCTTGCAGCTCCAAGCTTTGTACAATCTTTTGAAGAGTTTATTTGACATAATATTTTATCTGGAGATGTTGTTTCCAGAGAAGTACTTTGTAGCGAGGTCACATATCTATCTAAAATCCCTTTTAACAGGAGAAAAGCTTAAATGTAATTAGCATTTTTTATCCTTGCAATAGGATTAAGTAATTGATTGCAAAACTGGAAGTAACAAACAAAAAACATAAAGTCCAGGAACTAATCTTTCCCTCCTCATCTAGGTTTTTTGTACTTCATCCCTTAGCTCTCCCATGCTATTTTTAATGAAAAGCCTTTGAGAAATCAACTTCACTTTTCATCCTGTGCTTCTATCTCTCGCATTTCTGGTTACTATTCAGTGTAATAAACAGGTATTTCACATGATACCAAGACATTGTGACTCTCTAAAGTTGCTGGTGCCGTGCTTACCACACTCCCAAACACCAGCTGAACAGCATGACACCTTTTCCCCAAATAGCTGTGGATAACTTGAGCAGGACGGGAGCCTCTGGGCTACTGGCACTGAGGTGTGCAGATTCTCCAGCTCCAGTTTCTCACCTTTTGTCTTATTTCCCCTTAGAGAAATTCCTTCCTGCAGTAACATCCTGGTCTGGTGTTGTTTTATGGAAGCTAAGCAAGACAATAACACAACAGGAGTGTGGTCCCATGATGTGAGTTTATAGAAGCCACTTTGTCTCATATGTCTGTCACCAGCAGTGCTGGGGCCCAATGGATATGTCTTAGATATATCTTGGGAGTTAGATGCAGCTCGATTTCAATACTGTATGGAGGTGTTCTGTTTAAGGCTTCAGTTCCAGTAGGTATTTCAGCAGAAATACACTGGTATTACTGCTGAGGTCTTCCTCAGAAGTGTGCCCAGCACTGCTCCACAGGAGCCTGCCAGCAGGGGAAGATTTGGAGGTGAACATCACTGCTGATTTTTCAGTACATCATGTGCACCTGGAGCTACACACATCCCTGAAAGGCAGGTATGACCTCCCAGAACATTCCCTGACACATGTAACCTCTTTCATTTCCAACTCCAGGTGGAGGACTGGAAGGTGAGAAGGACAGAAATGTGGGAGGAGAGCAGGGATTGCCCCAGCTCCCCAGCAACTGGTGACCTGCTAAAGAAACACTGGCCTGCCCCAAGCTCCTAGTTCCTTGCTCTGTCTTCTCTTTGGGAATGTGAATACCACCCATTCCACTTCTCCAGCATCCACCAACACTTTTATTTTCCCAGTAAGGGACCAACACACCATCCCAAATACATTCTGGAGGACTAACATTTTCTGGCAGTGTCTAGACTGGTCACAAAACGTGGCCACCCCAAGTCTCAGCTGGGTAGGATTGTCTTGGCTTCAACAGCTGTCTAGGTGAGCCTTGGCATTATTCCAGCATTCAAATAATCTGCATCCTTTGCAAGGTATGAACTGACCCCCAGAAATTTCCCTGGCTTTCCTCAGGGAAACATAGACCTTTCCAAGGTTATCCAGCAGGACCAAGGCATTAAATCTAAGAGAAGAAAAACCCAGTTTTCATGTTAGGGAACTATCAGTTTCTTAAACTTGTTCCAGTTCTCACAGGTTTTTCACAGGCTTTTAAACAACAAGTTAATATATTTTGTAGCTTCTTGATATAAGGCTAAGTACTGCAACCTCACATTAATTTATGGTCAGACTTTCCCATCTGTGTCTGAAAGTGATGTTTTCAAGCAAACTCTTATATTCACCAACAGCTATTTCGTTTTCTGAAAAGCATCTTTTTCAAACCCAGCTCTTTTCCAATGATTTGATATGCTTCTTAGAACTATGAGAAATCAAAACTGAGATTAATTCTGAAACTCATAGACAAAAAGCCTCTAGCTAGCCATTAATAATTACACTCTTCTTGCAACAGTCTCACCATACAGTATATTTATCAGGACATCAAAGCCCAGAAAGGTTCTGTCTTTTGGTTTTGGGTTTTGTGTTCTTTTTCATCAAAAATATCTCAGCAAGCAACATTAGTTAAAAAACAAATGTGCAATCACTTTGTTCTCTGTTCCCCAGTCCTATGTTCAAACAATGTAAAATCATTTAGGACTAGCATACAGGAAATATTTTCTGAGTCAGTGTATCAGAAATCATGCCTTCAGAACAATAAAAAATAGCTCTAGAAGGAAACATGTTACATGTTTCCTTTTCTGTATAATAGTTTCTAAATATATATATATATCAGCATATCAGAAATCTACCTGGATAGCCTGAATCATTCAAAATAAAAGTTTATTATTATCAAAGAAAATGTGAGTAATTCTCTGGCCACTATTAGCCATAAGCTGGTAATCACCATAAAATGCTCTGCCAATGACTGTCAGAATTAATTTGCATGCCTTCTGCTTTTTAGACGTTGTGTTGCAGAAGGTACTGAGCTTTCCTTGCTGGGTTTTTTTCTATGAGATTTATATTTTTTTCTATGAGATTTTTTTCCACCAGATTGGTTTCCATTTTGTCCTGTAGCCAACATGCTAGAAAATCTATCAATAGGTTACTGTTCTGACACCAAAGCATAATTGCAGTGTAACCTACTGTTTGTTTCTAGCAAGTTGCCCTCATTGCCAACCCACAAAAGAGATAAATTGCTATGTCCTGCAAAATCTAGTAACTCATGCACTCAGTTTTGGAGCCTTCATTACCTCTGCAGCATTAGCACACTGAAGTGACCAATCATACTCACCATCCACTAAACTAGTAAAAGTGAAACAAAATGCTTTCTTCATGTATCAGTTTCTCTTCATTCATCTATACATAAATATCCACACATTCAGAATAATCAGATGCTATCATGATAACACTACTGTTTCCTGGATGATTTGCCCAGCACAATCTTTGTAACTAAGGAATATATTTGCAATTCTGTAAGCAGCCAACAAAGCACAGAAGTCTTCTGAGCAGAACTTAAATCCCAAAATCCCAATGAATCCCACAGTAAGTATGTATAAACATACAGAAAAGGGAAAGTTTAGAAAGAAAAGTTCAGATACTCTTGTAACAGTTGACTTTCAAACCTAGTATCAGTAACCCAAACTTGGCATTCAGCATTAGTTATTGAGTTTTTTTTTTTTTTGTGAACAACAATCTTGTAGATCAATATGTAGATCATACATCTCTTCATGGAATCAACATATGTTTAACATCTTTTCAATGAAATTATTAATGTCAACATGCCATCACATTACCATCACACATTAACACATCAAATTCCTTCATACAAATTGAACAGAGGTTATGCTTGCTACTTACCTAACTGGGTCTCCTGAATTGTTAGCTTACTCTCCAAGGGGTGTAAAAGCTTTGGTGGTTTATCTGTTAGTGGTGCTAGAAAAGAAAGAAATTCACATATGTAGTGTTCTGATATTATTGGGTGGACTAAGATGAGTAAGATTTGGGTTTATACCTATTATTTCAAGAAGGCTTTTGTTTTTCTTTCGTTTCAATAGTTAATGCCTTCAGTAGCTGTAAATATTTTTGCTTACATCATAAATATAGCTTCAAAATTAAAGGTCCTTGTATTAAAAAAAGTAATCTCTTTAAACCCCCACAAAAAAAACCAAACAACCATGCAATAAAAAAAAGAACAAAAATCTCAACCTAACCAACAACAAAAAAACCCCATAAAAAAGCCAAAAAAACCCACCCCAAAAATGCAATGACATTGTAATTTTGTCTTTTTGTAAATATTACCCAGAATTTCATAGTTTGCTGTGATATCTAATTACTTTTCTATAAGGTATAGTCATTAAAAGATAAATAACATAAATTAAGCTACTATACGCCAATTTTGAATATTTGATGAAAATTTTATTTGAAAAGATATTCCTAACACTGAAACTTTGTATAGTGGAATACTAGAAAAAGATTAAGTTTTCAAAATCTAAGGAATGGATACAATGAAGTAATGTCAAGATTGCTAATATGATGGCTTCCCTTTCCCCTTTTGGTCTACCTTGAAATAATATCAGTAGACTTATGCAATAATGAAATAGAAAGAGTTTTGTAGTGGTCAAAAACCTTCTGAAGGTTGTTGAAGTGTCTTCAAACCATGCATGTACACAAACCATGCTATTCTACTATATCTGTCTACTTAATTCATGGAAGTGACATTGATTATTACTACTTTTGTTGTTGTTAGCAAGTTACTTTACTATGTCTGACAGATGAGTGCATGCCATATGAAAAAAAAGAATATTTTTTTTTCCTTAAAACCTGATAGTAAATATTCATGGGAAATTTCCAACTTTTCTAGTCACCTGCAACAATTTGATATTCCTCTTTTCAACATCAATTCATACTTCAGTTTTAAACACAGATTATGGGCTGTCGCAGATTTAAACTGCATTTGACATTTTGATATAGCTCTGGAATATTTGTTCCCTTCAACTTGTCAAAATCAATGCTCCTTTTCTTACTGACACATCACATACCCATATGTCTATGGGCTCAATCTACTAAAGACACACATCTCCTGTCAGTGGAATAGCAGGAGAAGTTTATTTACATTCTCTTCACCATGTTTCCTCTTTTAGTAAAATAACAATGTTCTTTAAAAGGTACAGCATTAATTTCAACTTTGTAACAATTACAGAAGGAACCATTATCAACTTGTGTTTGTGCTTTACAAAGATTGTCTTTTGTTTGATAACAGCATAAACCCACTGAGTTGGTATCAGAGGTATTAACCCATCAGACCTAGCAATGAATGAAAATTCAGTAGAGTGGTAAAAGGTGTGTACTTGGTCCACAAACCTTCTCTCAGCTCATTCTTCTTACAGCTCCTAGTCTCTATGGGAAATCATTCTGCACTACAGCCTGCAGTTGTGAAAGATTTCTGGCATCATCTCTGGCTTGATACTTTACACCAATGTTAATTCTTTTTATCGCTTTTTGTCTCTCTCTCTCTCTCTTTTTTTCTTTTTTTTTTTTTTCCTTAAAGGCTAAAGTGGGTGGAAGGGAAAAGGATTCCAAATATATTTTCTTCTTAAACTGTAAAATTAGTCATTCCCATTTCTTAACTTCTCTGAAAAGGCTCATAATTCATCAGCACACTGCCATTTTGTAAACATTCATGATGAATTTAAATTTAATTTTGCAGTTCTGTCATTCTCAACTCAATTACTATTCATCAGATAATGTCTTCTGAGTCACTGTTGTTCTAAATCTGTTTTGAAACTGTGAGCAAAGTTCCTTCATTGTAAGCAAAGATATAGTAACTTGTGGAGTTAATCTGAATGCAATGAATAAGTAGATTAGAAACTAGAATTTTTATCAGTTTAAGCAAAGATCAACATCACTTTTACGATGCTGTATCTCAGGCCTCTAAGAAACTTTCTACTTTTAAATGAATAGGCCCAGGACGTGTGGAGATAAATCATACTTCAACAGAAGTTTGAAGTTGTTATAAAATTTGTTTATTTTATGAGATTTTATGTTTAATTTATGAGATTTAATAAATAATTTAACAAATAAAATGCTACTGAAAATAATAAATTAGAAATAACTGGTGTATCAGAATCACAGGAGCATGTAGGCTGGAAGGATCCTTTGGAAGCCCAGTGATCCAACCTCCTGTTGGAAGCAGGCCCAGTAGAGCAGGTTGTCAGGACCTCATCCTGCCACATTTTGAACATCTCTGGATGCAGATTCACCACTTTGGGTGTTCCAGCTGCCAGCCACCCAGGGGCCCTGTGCTGGACTTGGTTCAGTACATCTGTCTTTTTGAGCAGCAAAGAGCTGAAAATTTATCAGTGTCCCAGGTGTGGCCCCACAGACAGGACAGGGAAGGATTCCCCTCCTGGACATGCTGGCTAAATTCTTGCTAAGAGCTGTGAGTTGGATTTCATCTCCTCATGCTCAACTTATTGTCCACCTGGGCTGACAGGACTGTCCATGAAAAGCTTTTCTTCTCAGTCTGTCCCAGGTTCTGCTCTGCTGCATGAGATTATTCCACTTCTAGACCAAGGCATTGCCTTTGTTAGACTCCACGATTTTCTCCACCTTTTCAAGGCTTCCTGAAGGAGCATCTCTCTTCTCTACTTTGTCACCCATTTCTCCCATTTTGCTGAGTCCACTATTGTATTTCTGTCCTGTAAGCAATCACATTTCCCAGGGCCAACTCCCTCACCTGTCCAGAAAAGTAAAAGTATCCTTGAGTACTCTGCATTCCAGAGATTTAGACTGTAGGGAAATACTGTGAATGGGAGTTATATAGACAAGGAAAAGAATTTCAATAACTGTATGTGCTTAAAATATCTAATTTCCCAGGGTGATCTGAAACTTTTCCTCAGTCAGTCAGGGCCTTTAGTGTCTGTTATTTGATCCATTTCTTAGCCTGAAAAATGTATATAATTATGTTCTGGAATATTAATCCCAGTGGACTGATGCAGAGGTGGGAATTTCTTAGCTGCCTCTACACCTCTCAAGTGTACACTCTCCACAGATAGCAACATCAATGGACAACACAGAGTTACTGCAATGCTCATTTAATTTAGAAACCCTGGAGTAGACTTATGTGTCTCCTATAAGCTTTTTCATGTCCCTAAAGTCATGGGGAATGACTTCTTAACTAGGCTATGTGTGAGGCTATTCAAAATCAATATTATTTTCACATGGATATATTGAGCCACAGTTATCTATTAAATTGAACAGCAGAAGTATAATTTAATCCTTTCTTCCTAAATTTTTATGAAATAGCAAGAACCAAACAAAATTTATAAAACTCAAAACTATGTCTGGTCTCTTAAATAAGTTAAATAGCTTTTATTCTTTTGTTATATAAATAGATGCAGTAAGGCAATAATTTTCATGTCCTACAAAAATATCCATGATTTGAAAGCACTTCCTGTTCTGTACTGTATGCAAAGAATAAAAATTCTTTTGAATATGTGTAAAAATATAAAGAGAAGATCCTCTTCCCACCAGGTAGTACTTGTCAACATGGCTGTCATACAGGAGGAACAGAGTGCTTGGATTCCTATTCTTGCATCAGGGAATTCTCAAGTCTCTTGGCAAGAATCTTAGTTCCTGGATATTATTATCTACTGATGCATGGATTCACTTCTCCCTTCCTTCCTCTGTTTTTTTTCTTTCTCTTTCCTTCTCACTTTTTTTTCTTTTGTTTTTCACCACCCTTGCATCCCCCCACTTGAGAGTCAAGAATATATTATCCCAGACACAGTTAATCAAAATTGGCATATTCCTCTATAAAGACAATAGGGATTGATAGGTCAGTGCCTTTTAAAGGGAAGCTGTTTGATCATAAATCAACTTTGCAGCTCATCTTATGTTTGACTTCTGAACCATCATTGATGAATGGTTTGAAAACAAATATGTGTCAAACTTGAAGTAAATGAAAGTTAAAAAAATAAAAAAGCTGAAGTAACCAATTCTGACGATTTATTAAAAATTAATATACCGCTTCAGAGATATCAGTCAGCTGCAGACATATTGACCCTGCTCAGAGAAAAAGTGTCTAAATTCACATTCCATGTCTATCAGATTGAATGTACATTTAAAACATATTGAAGAATTTGTCTTGCGGTAATGAAAGTGAGAGCCACCACAATCAGTCACCCTGCTGGAAACTGGCCAGAGGATAATATTTTTACATCAGCCACTGACTTCCATGCTCCTCCTCCCACGCTGCTGCTTGAGCTTTAGATGAACGTGATCACACGAGACGCACACGCACTTGCTCCGTGCAAAACTCTGATATTTGGAGAGACCAGCCAACTGTTAGATCCTAGCACATGTAATGAAGAAATCTTAATTCCACCTGTATATCAAAATAGCACTAGTCTGGACACGAAAATGGAGCTGCCTCAAAATGCACCAGCTTTATAATAGAAAAATTATAATTCCAAAGATCCAGGTTTATATCTGTTTTATGAAGCGCTCTTGGATTCTCCCTGGAAAATAACTACAAAAGGTTTTAATTTCTTAGAGGAAGACAGGGTTTTGTGGAATTTTTCTGCAAATCAGAAAGCCAGTTTATTATCTGGACATTTCATTCCAGGCAAAAATTCACAGGAATAGTTGCCTCACTTGTCCAGTCTGAGGTATATATATTTTAGAACATTCCTGGTTCAAATGTTTTATTGAAGTAAAAATTACATTTTGAGGATGAAAATCCTTCTGATCTTTCTGAGATTTAAGATAACACAATGAGACTAAACCTCTTATGTTTATAAACTTAGACCATTTTTCAAAAAAATGACTGACTTGTCCCTGGAAGACATTGTAACTATAGCACAGGATTAAACAGGGGGATTAATTCATTGCAATGCAAAGGGAAAACATTCCTACACTTTGAAATCAAAGAACATCAGAGACATGGAGTTCTTTTCATGAATTCTGTGCTGTTTCTTTCAATTTAACCCACAGTTCAAAAATTCTCCATCTCTTGGTTTATGTTTAGAAACTTAACAGAATTCCTCATTGCCATGTACTTTCTTGCTAATTTTCTGAGCTTGTGTTTCATTTTCTTGTATTTTTGTTGTGCCAATTTTGTCATGGGCAGATAATTGTGAAGACAAGGTACTTCTGTCAGGGGAGGGATATCTGAGGGGAATACAGAGGGGGTTGACTGACTATGAAGCTGAACAGGTTGCCCACGGAATCTGCGGATTCACCACCCCTGGAAGTGTTTAAGGCCAGGCTGGATGGGGCCCTGAGCAATCTGGTCTAGTGGAAGGTGACCATGGCAGAAGGATTGAAAGCAGATAATGTCTGAAGTCCCTTCCAACCCAAACCATTTTCTAATTCTGTGGCAGTGCCTGGCACTGCTGCCTGCTCCACACGCCCGCAGAGTTGCCCTGGGCCTGGCTGTGAAGTGCATGGGGTGCACTCCCCCCTCCAACCACCTCATCTGAACATTTACCCAAGCATTGTCAAGCATGATTCTCTTATGCCAGCATCGGTGGAGAAGGTTTGAACCTAAAACAGTGAGTTTTGCAAGGAGTAAAGCAATGGGTTTAGATTGCTGTGTTAAAGTGTCTGCTTCACGAGAGGGCTCTGAAAATAAAGCACTGTCATTGGAACATCCTCAGTTCTGAAAAGTTGACATCAATGGCCATATTAAGAAATCATAAGTAATTATAATAACAGAAGGAAAAACTATGGCATTCCAGTTGATAATTTCAGTGCCTTGAAAAACTCTGATGTATACTTTTATGTTTGGTTTCTTTAATAGAAATGTCTGTAAAACAAAATGCAGTAGCAGTAGTCTACAGTAGATTGCAATAAAAATAATTATGTCCAGCCTGAAGCTGCAAACATTAATCTACACAGTCACTGTCCATATGAATTTTGATATGTAGAACTCAGAGATTCCTCAGTGTAAATGTGAGCTGAGCAAAAAAAAAACCGTAATGCAATGAAGGATGCTGCTTTTTCCTTATTTCTCTTTACATAGGTATAGTCCCATGTATTCAGATCTATCAATAGAGACATCAATGCCTTTTAAAAACTAAATATATGGCAAGGTCCTTCATAAGAAGGGAATTCTTTCTACCTGCTTGAGACTTCTAGCAACCTTAAATCTCTGCTCTCAGTTACATTCAGATTAGTTTTTATTCACGTGGGCATTTAAAGTCACATATGTCATGAATTGCACAGCAGCCCTGTGAGAATATTCTGCCTCACTGTGTGAATGCTGAATCAAGCAGTTCAAACTGAGGGCAGACACATATAGGGATACTGAAGATATGAGTGTAAAGCCATAGGCATATGACAGTAAATGAGCTCTCTGATGTGGCTTAGTTTCCACTATGACTGGCTGAAGATCAGCTTTTATCTTCTGAAATGTTCCCATAAATCTTGCATTGCCAGACAAAAATGTCTCTCCTTTCATTTTATGTCTGTCTCCTTGTCTTCTCCTTACTACATATTAAAACACCCCCAAAACAACAAAAAAACAATTCCCCACCCTTACTGGTTTGGGCATATAACTGAAAATGGGTTTTATTTCTCATACCAAATCATTTCTTCTGATGTTTTTCCCAAACTGGCTATAATCTTTAATTTTTCAATAATATTTAAAAAAACCAACAACAACAAAACCCCACGACTTTGTAGTGCTTTGAATAGAATATCAGCCCTTCCTAAAAGGAAGTGCAGAAACAGCTAAACCTGTATTAAATAAAGAGGTTGCAAAAGTTTTCGTTATGCATGTTGAAAAGAGTCATTGTAAAATAAAATCTAACAGATGGAAAAAATATTTCCAAGAAGCTTTTTAAAATGTTTTAAGCCTATGAGTCCCCTGAGATTAACAACACACTGATTACTGGAGAAGAGCAAATGCAGCCAGATGTTGGGGTTTTCATTATCTGCTCATCTCTAATTGAATCTGATGTGACACTTGTGCTATCCCTATGACTTCAGAGGAGATGTTAGTTTTCTTGAACACACAGTGACATTTCCCAGAGATCATCTCCATGGAAAAAGTAAAAATAATCAAAATGCTGCCACGGCAGATGTTAATGCAGTCTGGAAATACAAAAGAACAAAACAGTATAAGTAGTCAAACTACTGAGTGAAATATCAGCCTAACATCTTGATAGGCTCTTGGTCTCTTTCTGTGAGCACATTTAGGATTTCTGTATTGATATTATAAAGAAAAAGTGAAGGAATAAAGTAAAGCTTTGATTCTAGAAAAAATTTAATTATAGTTACAGGATTCCCTGTCTCCCTCCCCCAAAAAAAAAAACCAAAAAAAACCCACAACAAACAAACAAACAAACAAACCTCAAACAAAAGAGAGACCCATAATACAAAAAGCCAAATATAAAGTATCTAAAATACTCACAATATTTTTTCTCTCTTGCCTAAAGTTTTTCTACACTACACCACTGTTTTTTGTACAAGATTATTGAAGATAATGGAAATGAGGCTTCCTATGTAGATTTATGAAAAGGATGTCATGCTAAAGCCTGGTCTATCTGCATGTTTTTCATTTCACTTGATCTTAGAGGTATCAGATCATCTGGGAAAAAAAAAGGGAATGTTGTTCCAATAAAAAATCAGATTATATATTATCAGTGCACTTAGTGAAAACAAAATCTCTTGTTAGCAAAACAATTAAATGATGTATCAAGGAACATTTCCACCAGCAGATCCTCAGCTTAATGAAGCAGCTCACCAGCAGTTATTCAGCAGCAATGCAGATAGAACCTGCCAGGGAATCTGCTCCTGTATCTACATGTTAGCTCATGCCTTTGTTTGGAAGAGTCTTTAGAGAAGTGGTGTGCTGATAACTCTTGTATAAGGCTTATGAAACAAATAGAAACACACACAGTATTCTTAACAATGAGGCTACCTGAAAAGATGTCATATTCATGAAGCAAAACAGAGTTATATAAATAATAACGATTTAGGCAAACCTATAAGATAAGCCAGACTAATACATTATAGTCAAGCAAGCATTCTGCAATACACTATTAATATTTTTCTGCATATCATCCTAGACTGACTTCTCATATCATTACCCTAACCTGTTCTCCTTCCTTTTATCTCTAGGTTAAAACAAAGAAAATACAGGGATGGAAGTAGCATAAAGTTGTATTTTCTGTGACTAGAAAAAGTATACATATTTTAGACAACTACTCTGTCATTCATTGCAGATGACCCCAAGAATCTCTCATTTATACAGTCCAACCATTCAGTGATACCTACATTTTTTTGTTCAGCCCCACCTTCACACTTGTCATTGAATTTAAGTACTTACTATTATTCTTGTCCTCAAAATTTTCACAATCATTAAACCTCCCCCTGACATTTAGCAATAGTTTCCTTTTTTTTCCCTATTATTTGTATACCCTGTCTCAGATTTAGATTTCAAACCCAAGGAAATGGAGTTTGTTCTGGAATCATTTGAATCATAAAGAAATCTGGAAAACCACCGAGTCCGACTGTTAACCCAGCACTGTCCAATCTAATAAACCATGTCCTCAGGTGCCACACCTACAGGTCTTTTAAGTACCTCCTGTTCCAATGCCTGTTCTCTGGACTTACTCCATCCCCTCAGTGCCTTTGTTGTAGTGAGGGGCCCAAAACTGGACACAGCATTTGAGGTGTGGCCTCACCAGTGCCCAGTACAGGGGGACAATCCCTGCCCTGCCCTGCTGCCACACCATTGCTGATCCAGGCCAGGAGCCATTGGCCTTCCTGGCCCCTGGGCACACCTGGCTCATGTTCAGCTGACATTGTTCTATTGACAGCATCTCTCAGTCTTTTTCTACCAGGGAGATTTTTCAGCCAAAATTTAAAGTATCCCACTGAAGTAGAACAATGATTTTAGGAAATGAATGGTAATATTGGGAAACTTGTTCCTGCCTTGCTTTTATTATTCTTTCCTTTTTTTGGAGTTGGGGCAGACAGTTCTTGGATATACACTAGCTCATGACCTTTGAAGACAAATTCTAGATACTTTATTTTCTTAAATAATTAAATTGGTTATAAATCTGCTGATAATGCTGACATTTCAAAGTAAGATTTCTCAGCCTCTGAGGAGGCCTTGTAAAGAGAAGAGGACCTTATGCACCCTAACCACTTCAAGGCTTCCAGTGAGCTGACATTTAAAGGCCTCACAATTAAAGATTTTACATATTTCATAGAGTTTTCTCTGTCAGGATTTGTATTCAACCTTTTAATCCTGTTGCTCTATTTAAAAATAATTTGATTTAAAAGGTGACCTGCTCTCATTCTCTCTGTTCAGTTTCTGTCTTAGACCTGTTAGATTAGAACAATTACTTTGTTCTCCAAGTAATTTCAGTGATTTATTCTTCTGAATCTGTCTTTGTTCTGCTAGGAATTTGGACATACTATCATTTCTTGTGACTTAGAAAGTGAAAAAAAAATCAATTTTCATGAACAATAAGAAGACTTTTTTATTTTCTTTTTGTATTTCTCATTGAGTGCACATGGTTTTTTTCTGTCCTCTCAGGCAGCTTTTTTTGATCTACTCCATTGAGACAAGGGTTTTGCTTTTAAGCTGAGAGATTTTGGACTGTAAGAAAGCAAATACCACTCCTAATCTTCAAGAAAGACTAGAAGGAGGATCTTGGCAACATAGGCTGGCCAGCCTTTCCTTGATCCCTAAGAAGATGATGGAACAGTCCTGAAAACCAGTGCCAAGATTATTAAGAACAAGATGATGATTGAGAATAGTCAGCATGGATTTACAAAGGTAAAATTGTGCTTTACCCACCTGACAGCCTTCAGTGATGAGATGATGGGCTCAGTGGACCTGCAGAAGCAGCTGATGCTGTTTATCTTGACTTAAGAAAGGCTTTTGTCTCACTTACAAACTCGAGGGATTTTGTATGTGGATGGGTTCAAAACTGAGTGAAACTGCTGGACTAAGAGGGCTGCAACCAGCAGCACCAAGCTTTTGGGGCAGCCTGTACCACAAGGATCAGTGCTGGTTCAGCAGTCCCTTAGTGATCTGGATAATGAACACAAAACTGGAAAGAGTGGTTGGTGACCAGCAGGACTGCTGCCACCCAGGGGGACCTTGACAGGCTGGAGAAATGCTCTGACCCTGACAGGAGCCCAATGAAGACCAACAAGGGGAATTGCCAAGTCCTGTCCCAGGGGAGCAATAATCCCAAACTCCAATGCAGGCCTGGAGCCGAGCAGCTGAAAATCAGATTGGCATGGGAGAACCTTGGGTTCACAGAACAGAAATTAGCCATGAGCCAGCTCTGTTCTCCTGCAGCAGGGAAGACCAGCAGCCCCCTGGGGTGCACCCAGCAGAGCATGGCCAGCAGGTTGGAGATGATCCTTGGCCTTTTCTCAGCTGTGATGAGACACATCTGGAGAGTTGGGCCCAGGTCTGGGCTCTCCAACACGAGATAGATACCAACATAGCGGGATAAGGATAGTGATGACCAAGAGATTGGAGCATTTCAGACAAGGAGAGTCCAAGAGGGCTGAGACTGCTCAGCCTGGAGGAGATCCCTCAAAGGGATCTTGTCCATGTCTAAAAAACTATGATGGGTGAATTCAAGATAACAGAACCACACTCTTTTCACGGTAAGGGACAGGATAAGAGGCAACAGCACAGGAAAAAAACCACAGGAAATTCCACTTAAACATAAGAAAAATATTCACTTCACAGGCAGTCATCCACAGGAACAGGTTACCCAGAGATACTTCATTGTCTCCATCACTGGAGAATTAAAACCCAACTGGACATAGCCCTCAGCAGCCTGCCCTCTCTGACCCCATTCTGAGCAGATGATTGGATCAATATATCTCTAGCAGGTGTGTTATATATTTTTAGCAAACATTTGTACTGTGCATCCAGGTTTGGAAAGCCTGGAGAATTCCCCAGGTATCCTGAGCACTCAGTGTCCCTGCAGCAGGTGGGATGGAGGGAGTGCAATGCAAATTGCACTGCAGAGCTCCAAAGTTTATCATACAGATGTTGTGCCTGGTTCTGTCTTGTGTGTACAGATCCTTCTGTTATAACAGCAGACACCCTGGCACAGAGGACTTCAGGTTTGCATTATCTCTGTACAAATCTTGTCTGAAGTCTCTGCTGTACAGTTTTTGTTTCCATACATTTTCTGTTTCACAACATGGTAGGAAATCAAGGTCCACCATAGCACATGAAAAGCAAAAATAAGTTATACAGTCCATGTAAGGAGAGGGAGAAGAACATGCCTGAGAACAATAATATCTGACACATATTGTCCATTTAATGTGCCAAGCTTTAAATAAAGCTCTGTCTACAAACCCAGTATGGCAGATGTTATACTAGCACATATCATACGGTTACTTGGCAACAAACAGATTAGACATCACAAACATTTGGTCTGCAGAAATGTTACCAGAGCTGGTGATTACACAACCATATTTAACGCTTGGTGCTTAGAAATATCCACCCTAGTTGTGTATATACCAACTGTCTGTGAAGCAAACTCCAAACTTTTTCAGCAAAGGGCCTAGTTAAATATGTTAGAGTTTTCTAATCTATTTCAGAGTATGTCTACAAGGCGCTATTCAGTGTCATACAGAGGATCCCCATTAGAAAGGACATATAAGGACACTCTGGGCTAAAATACTCAATTTCAGGAGTTCAATAATGTATGCTGGTGAGAGAGGGAAGGTGCACTGCTAACAAATCCAGGCTGCTTCTGGTGTTTGAGCTCCATGCCACTGCACAGTTCTTACTACAGCACATCACCAGGGATTCAGGAGCCTTCATCCAGTTTTCAAAAATGCTGTAGATATTTAGGAACCCAACTGTCATGTCAGTTCTCAGAAACGTGTTGTGTTCCCCTTTGTTTAATGCCTATCCTTTTGTAAACCCTTCTTGGTGCCATAATCTTTGTGTAAATCTAGGAGCACGAATCTAAATTCCCATAAAACAAGGGACTTGCCTGTAAAGTTTTTTTTTTGGAAAATGCAATTTTCTGGCAAGTTAACTTCTTTCCCAATGGGTGAGAAATCTGGAATGCAGAGTCTGTGTAGAAAATAGCACCACAACCCATTTAGCATACAAATACTCTTAGCTCCTGTTTATATAGCTGACTTTTCTCTGAACTTTCAAAGTACATTACATGCTATGCTAGTGAAATGAGAAAATTAGCTGTCACCTCAAATACAAGATAAAAAACACCCCCAAACATGTATGGAGCCTTAAAATGTAGAGTTGGAACTCTCCCATAAGAAATGAAGTTGTTTTTACAAGGAACTAGAGAAAGAAAAAGATCAAATCAGAAATGTATCAATTTTTGCAGAAAACAAATAAAAATTACAGAGAGAATAAGAAACTTTTGTTTTCATGAGAAAATACTCATTCTTATATTGATTGAGGGATTGTTGCTCAGAAATAGTTCATCCTTGTGTTCCATTTTCATAGCAAAGAACAAAGTTTGTTTCCACAAGCAGCCGTGTGTAGTGGCTATTATGTTACACGGCTCTGGGTCTTTTAAGGAGAGAAAAAAAACCAAGTAAAAGGTATTACCCAGCAGGAATAGCCATTTTTTTTTCTATGTAGTGCACTGGCTGGGAATAATCTGCCCAAAGTCTGACATCTCCATATAATGCTGTTGGAGTACATGTTTCCATGGATCCTCTACCAAGAGTGAGAAGTACAGAGATTGAATTAAAACCTTTAGAAAAATTAGAATATATAAAATCTTTAGATACATAAAGTAGAAATTTAACCTTTAGCCTTAAGTTTTACATGCCCTAAGTCCTAGTTGTCAGTGTAGAAGGACACAGCTTCAAGCCTAGTGATAGGGTATAGACACAACAAAAATAGAGTAGTGTTTATAATTTTTAGTATGAATTTTATGTACAACAAGGTAGAACCTTATGCTAGTAAGATAGAGTTTTACGTTAATAGATATGCTATGTGCATAGGTTTTGACGCTGATTTTCGTAGTTTTACGAACTTTAGAATTGTACCTAGACTGGCTAGTGTGTAGATAAAAAATATGAATATGCATTTTGTAATTTGGGATAAAAAGTCTCAGGGTTGGAGGTGGAGGTATCGATTGATTGATCAGTTCGATCCATCGCTCTAACCTCCACCTCCTGCAGCCTGAGGAAGGAGCCTTGCCAGGGAGCCGGATGGAATTCTAAAGGTATCATCTATTGTAGCCTGGCATCTGGGCCCTGGGGTCCCGTCCCTTCCCCCTGCGAGGGTGCGGGACCCTGGGACCCCTCCTTGCCCCTGCGATCCCGTCCCTTCCCTTTCCCCCTCTGGCATTTGCCCCGGAACTCTGTTCAGGGCTGCTGGGGAGTCTGCGAGGGTCCGGGACCCCAGGACCTCCTTCCTGTCTCTGCAACTGGGAACTGCAAGGGTTAGGGACCCCTGGGACCCCTCCTTGTCCCTGAGACCCCCCAGACGGGAGCTCTGTGTGGTTCGGGACCCCTCCATTGCCACTGTGATCCCCATGGCTGGGACCCCTGTCTGGGATCTGTGATCTTGTGTTCCCTTTCTGTGATTGTGACCCCACGGTTGGAAAACCCTGCTTGGGGTCAGATGGGAGGCTGATTTACCTAGAGGCTGTAATGCCAGATTTATGTTTTGCTTATAGTCTTACTAGAGTTTTGCTTGTTAGGAATTCTACGCTTTGTTTGCTGTTTCATTAGAGTTTTGTGTGTTAAGATTTCTATGCTTTAGTTATTGTTTTACTTAGACCTTGCTTGTTTATGTTTATAATTGGTTGTATTGTAAGACCGCTCTTAGAACTCTCGCACTTTCAGATACGTGCTTTGTAAATAAACCACTCTGCTTAGATACTAAAATGATATAAGACCTATAAAGACTTTTAACTCGTACAACAACCTCGGCAAAGTGGTGCCCCTCGTTTTAAATTCTCAATAATAAAAACAATCCCATTAATATTTAGGAAATAAAGATTAGTACACAAGGCCTCCACAGACAGGACAGAAAGCCACTGCATCAGAGGAAGAAAAAAAGATCTCCTGAGTCAAATGAACAGCAGATGATACCTTCTGCTCCTACATTACATTCATGCTGGGTTGGAAGGAATCTGAGATCATCCAGTTCTTCCATCCCTTCGACACAGGCAGGGACACCTTGCACTAGACCAAGTTGCTCAGAGCTGCTTCCAGCTTGACTTTGAGCACTTCTAGGAACAGGGCATCCACAGCTCCTCTGGAAAATCTCCTCCAGTGTCTTACCACCCTCACAGTAAACATAATGAGGTCTAAATTTTAACTACTAAAACATGCAGATGGATTTTCATGATTAGATGGATCTTCAAAGTCTCTGGATATCCCTTTTCCATTGTACCCCACAGATATCTGGCATTTAGGAAAACTAGAGAGGCTTGTGTCATGGATAAAGAGTCAAAAGACTTGTCAAAACCATAATGGAAGTGCTAACATTTTCTTTCTGACTGGGTTACATCTCTGCTCTATATAGTTACAATATTTGTTGTTTTCTTCCATGTAACTTCTTCCAGAGAGGATCCAGAATTTATTGCCTCTGTTAGAGGTTTAATTTACCTGTAACTTTGTTCATGGCACACATGGAATATGTCTCTGGTTTTGTATCCTACACAATATAGGTAAGATGTCATAGGTTTTACTGTTGCAAATGGATTTCACCAGGACTTCAAAAGCCACCACGGGCCCTTTTCATGCCCAATTCATAATACATAATCCTGGGAAGAAACACTGAAAATAGCAGATCAGGGTAGAAAGATAAATAATGGCACTATTTTTCAGAAAAACTAAAAAAGATAACTACTATTTTTTTAAGCAGTTTGAGAAATGCCATGTATATGGTGTTCTTCTCTGCTTTCTTCCCATCTGTTCAGTTTTCCTTTTTGTCTCATAAATTCAGGTAATTCTCACTGCAGTTGTTAGGAGATGATTACTGGGGAACCCGCAGTAAAAGATGTAAGGGGAATGGCACCTCGGCTAGGATGGTGGAAAGGGGCTCTGGAGGACTAACTTAAATTAGTCACTGAGTGAACTAATCACTGATTGCTAATGTAGAGCCCACCACAATGCAGGTTTTAAAGAGTGAAAAAGCACTCCAAAAAAAGGAAACTCAAGGGTACTTTCTTTGTGAGGACACAGACATCATGTGTCTTCAAAGATAAAAATTAAGAGAAAGAAAAGAAAATCACTCCCAAATTCATGTTGCGTAAGGAAGAGTGGAAAAAAACCTGACAACATCACACATTTCTAGGGAAATTATCTACTTGATTTCTAAGTGCAATTTGCAGCACTTGGAGCTTTTCCCCCTATTATTGCTTTGCTACTTATTCTGATAGAAGTGAATTTATCAAGTGTTGGTGGGGTCCCAAACCAATTCCATATGTATATCTTTATCCTTCATGCATCTTTGAATGTGCTACAGGTTAAGTATTCTTCAGCCAGACTCACTCATGATAAACTTGAAATTCATATATTTTACTTATGACACCAATCAAAACATAAATAATTAAAACAACAAAAGTTTTGTAAAGCCAGATGCATTTTTCTGGGATTTCTTTCTGAGAGTAGAAATTGACTTTGAAGTATCAGGTAGATTCACATTATCAGAAATCAACAAACAAGAAACTGAAAGAATTTTTGATGTGGAAGAACTCTAGAGCCATGCCATAGTCATTTTCCAGGGGAAGACCTCATATTGGAAGCAAATGTGGAAGGCAAAAGGATGCGTGTAAATGCATGTAAATGCAGTAAATGCATGTTCCTTGATATATTCACATCTCTTTTGCTCCTACTTTCTTATTTTTTAAAGGGAAAATCAGGAAAGTAGATTTACCCTTGGCACATACTTCAAACCAAACCATATTCACTAGAGAACAAAAAAAAGCAATGCAAGGAAAAGAAAAAAAAATAAAGAGTACATAGAAAATCATGATAGAAAATTGTCAAGTATAATGTTGGACAGATTTCAAAAAATATATTTCATAAACAACTATTTTAAAGGTATTAAAAGCAGAATACATGCAATAAATATTTTTGAAAAGAATCACTGAATAATTGTAAATTTTTTCAATACCAGGTGCCCTCTTCAAATATTAATCAGAATACCTCATCAGCGTGTGGATATTTCAAAGAGAGTTTCTAAGTGTGCAGTTATTGTGTGAAATATCAGAATCAAAGCCAGGTGAGGCTGCAAAGAACTACAACCTGGAGGTCACCTAGTCCAAACTCCCTGCTCAAAACAGGGCAAAATTACCAACTTCTGTTCTAGGAATCTCAAAAAAATAATTTGTATTATATTAATAAATTTTAATGTTCCTTTTCATCTTGCTTATTCTCTTTGATAAAGATGTTTTGGATGAAGAAAAGAGGCCATTTAATTCCCATCCACTTCTGCACTGCCCATGGGAGAACAGCTTCATGCTGGAGTTCTGACATAGGAACTCATGAGAGTATGAAACTCTTCCAAACTTTTCTGAAACAGGGTTTTCACTGCTAAACTTTTTGCAGAGAGAATAAGGGCCATTTTTTCTGCCAAGTGTTGTAGTTTTTTAAAAAACAGATTTACTAAAAGCTGCCTGCAGGTGATAGCCAAGTTATTAATAGCTGAGCATTGGCAGCAAACTTAGGAACATTAAAAATATGTTTTTAATCTCAAGAATTATTTCATACAATAGATTTTATTTTATTAATCAGCCTCAGAAAATGTTACTTGGAAGGTAAGAACAATCAGATATTCTGAGATAATTTATATGCATGCTAGCCTTTTTATTATTGTAAATGCACCTTAAGATGCACTCAGTAAAATGATTTTACCTCATTAATAATCATTGTACTCTTGTACTCTTCTGTATAAACTGTTGCCTGTATAGTCTGCAGATATGTTTTAGTTTTTCCATTTCTCATCCTTCCCAGATATTTAAGTAGGTTTTGTGTGCATTTCTTGCTGTGTTTTGGACACATGCAAATGGAAAAAACCAAGAATTGAATATGGAAAAGATAGATGGATGGCTATACACTTATTTCAAAATAAGTAATAAATTGTTGATGGTCAGATGGGGCTAACAATGACAATATGACATTTCTGTAACTCTGGGATAGCTAAAAGTTGGAACAATAAGTAGACAACACTGACCTCTAAAGAAAGTATGACATTCATGGAAATATAATAGACTGTCTATTATCTTCTGTCTATAAGCAGAAAAAATTGCTGGTTGTGAGAAATGAAAATTATAATGTGCAAATCCCTCATCGTCCTTCCTCTGTTGACAATTATTTGGTTATAAAGTATTAAACTAATTATGTCAATAAAGTAATGTCTCAAATATAATAACTTTTCTTAAAGATATTCCTGCTGCTCAGCACTTTTGTCTGTATTTTACATTCAATCATTGAGCTTCTCAGCAGGAATAATTTCCATAGATTTTTAAATTGTATCTGTATTCAGGACCCACAGCTCTTTAGAGATGTAGGTGACCTGCACTAAAATCATGAGCAGTGCTTACAACATCCCCACAGGTTCAGAGAGAGCCAGCTCTGCCTCCGGGGCAGCTGGCCCAGTCTGAGACCAGTCTGACAGGGTCTCAGCTGGTGCAAAACCACTGATCTAATAATCAGTAAACTAATTCATCTTCATGGAACTCCTCTAAAGTTGGTTGTTTCACTAGGAACCGAAGGATTTTTTTAATTTAAATTCTATTTGGTAGGCACCACTGGCTTAGATATTTTGGAAAAAAAAATTCTTACATAATAAATGAAAAATAAATACTTAATTCTATGTTTGAAGGAAAAACATCAAGAGATCCCTGATTCCCCAAATTGTGAACAATACAGAATATAAAACTTAAAGAAAAAAGAAGAACTCACAGTGTGGACGTACAGTGAGAGTATGGTAAACACTTTATAGGTCTTATCCACAGATTTCTCTATCTTTTCATTCAAGTAATTAACATGATTAAGTACAGCTTTCCCATCTGGTTTAATTAGCTGTAATCATACCAAACTATTGTAAATTAGGCATTCAAAATATATGACACATCTTTTCAAATATGTGTACAAGTATTGTGAAAATGAGTGTAATAGGAGCATTCACTGGCCCAAGGCAATTACAATTACAAGAACTGTTTGTATGGTAAAAGGTCACAATCTAATATCTTTCATTCTCCTGAAATAGTCTTGTCAGTCCATAAATTCTAACAGTGAAAGCACATTTTTGACAACTGTGATTTATTAATTTAACTTTAGAACTAATTCCATATTCTTCTGAATATTTTAATAACGGAAATTTAAAATATATTATCTTGACAGAAATGATGGATTAAACCTTTAAACTGCTTTTTATATTTTTATTCAAGCAGTTTATACATTTACCTATAGGCATGCTGCTGAATAAAGTATGCCATTTTAATGAAACACCAACGCTCTGACCATGATAATTCCTCAATGCTGTGTGAATCACTGAGAACTTTTTTAATGACCCTTTCCAAATTACATTAATCCTCAAGTTTCTTCCCACTGTCTCCTGATTAATTCACTTGCATTTTGCTGGAGGCAACGTGCACGAAGCCTTTGCCTTCAGCTGGATGCCTGGGGAGGATGCTTTGGTGAAGTTCACATCACATCAGTCAGGGATGAGCACCTTTCCTCTGTCTGCCACTCTGTGTTGGTGACCTGGCTCCTGAAGCCACCACCCTTTTCCAGAAACCCTTTGTCTCACCTGCACTGTAACACACTAGAGCAGCAGAAAATGCAATGTAATTAATTAGTCACCTTAACTTTTGCTGCCAGCAACTTGCCAAGCAGCATTTGGGGAGGGGAAGGGGAATAGTCTAGAAATGAAGAGAAATCTCAGAGTGGATTTTTAGGAAAATGAAGACTTTTTGAACATCCTGTGTCTCAATGAAGATTAAGGTGGCTCTTGTTCAAAAAGCACGTGGAAAATGAAAATGCAAAATGTTTTTTTGTTCACACAATGAATTAACCACAAAAAAACTACTAAACCTATTAAATATGCAAAATCTACTTGGAGGGGGAGAGAAACTATTATGGAATTGATAATGCATCCCTACTAAATAATGGTTATTTGTAATAGATTTCTCCTCTGTAGTAAATATCGAATTTCTTAGGAGATGGTTCTATTTCTTGTTTTTCTTTCCTTTTGATTTAATAATAAAAACTGAAGGAATCCACATAATTTAAAGACGTAATTATAAGCTGCTGTCAAAAAAAGGCTGTGATGTAAGTGTGTATTGAAAAAGTATGGTTTCTCTCTTGTTGACTACATGTAGAGGTGAAGTACAATAAAAAGTGCTGTCTTTAAACTAGGTATTCTGTACCAAAGCACAGTATGGATATTCAGAATGACAAAGTATCCTAACAAATAAGCAAAGTAAAGAAGGAGAATTTACAAACCAAATTAGAAAATCCACAATTTAATGAATTATAATTCTATTACCTTGAATAACCTGTCTCAGACAGTGACCTGTGTCATTGTTTCACCTCTTTCACCTCTTCATCTTTCTTTCCAGACATGTAATGAATATATTGAACACCACCTGCTTTCCTATGAAATCCTGTATCCTTTGTTTTTATTAAAACACACATTCTTCATTTAGCTTTAGAAAAACAATTAATTACTATCTGAAACACCTCTCTAGCTTGAAACCTAAATCTTTTCAGCATTTAATATATAAAATTCTTTATCTTGTGAACCAGACAAACAGCAAAATATATTAAACCCCTCACATTTTGAAGTTTCCCAGCTATTGACCATATATGTCCCTTAGGAATTTTCACACAAAGAAATAGGCTTTGTCTGCAGCAAAATAAAACTGGGGGGTTTGTTTACATTTATGTTTTCTGAAACAGGACCAAGCTGCCATTAATATAAGTATCTATTTTTCTTTATGATTGAACTGTTTATTGATTCACAGTAAGACACATTGTAACTAGTAATAGCCTTCTAACTCCTCTCTACTTTCCTCCAAATAAAATTATTATCAGAAAAATTATTCAATCTTCTTATAAAAATTGGCAATGATATTGCAATGCATTATTGCCTCCACAAAAAAATAAAATCACCTTTTTCCACAATATATATTCTTCTGTATAAGAATCCATAATCTCTGTTTTCTTTAAAATAATATACTCAGTTCATGCACGACTTATAAAACTTTATGTGTATTTTGAAATTATTTATCTTGCATAGAGACCTGGGACAGAGAGTGATTGGTGTCAATGCACTTTGCATTCATAGATACGTGTAGCAAATATTATAGGGCTGTGTAAGCAAGAGCAAGTCCATGAGCAATACAGGGACATCAGAATAAAACTACATCAAGTAAATTATTTATTCAAATTCTTTATGTGATATCCAAATATCTAGTCTGATCTGGAATTGCTGCAAGGGGAACTAGTCAAAACTTCATTTATTTGAAATAAAACCAGTTGCACTCTGTGTATATTTGCAACCTTTTCTTAGTCATATATACTTTATTGATCTCAACAGTCACAAGAATGTACCTTTAGCTTGCATGTTTGCTTACTATTTCAAGTTAAGCAGACAGTTGAAGATATGATGTCTCTAACTTCATGAGGTAATTAATCTAGGCACAAAGAAATCCCCTCCAAATAAATTTTTCATACAATGAATATTACCAGATTAACCTCTCCTTCTAAGTAGACAGGTTACAATCTTGAACATGAGGTGTCCTTTCTTCTGTTGCTCTGAGTCAAAACTGCCACATATGATTTTTGTGTTTTCTTCTTTGGGGGGGAAAAAAAGGCAAACCCTCTAATAATGTTGTCTCCCTGAAATGCAAAAGCTTATCAGAGTAATGCTTGTTAGTATTAAAACTCCGAACTTAATTTCATAGGCATTATGGATAGAAATGTCAAATGCAAATGCAAAAGTAAGTCAGAGCAAGCAAAGAACAGAACAACAAACAAAGGAGATCAAAATCCTAATGCGCTTCCTGTTCCACATAATACCCAACTCCGTATTAGCATTGATATTCACTGCAATGGCAGTGATGGAAATGTCATTGGTACATCCACAGAAAATTCCTGAGGCACACAGCCGTAGACACTTTCATCTGCTGAGTAATAACCACGGGTTACATAAGGGAAAGGGCTTGTGAAGCACTAACATTGGCGACTATCCCTACCTGGTGTGCAGCCAGTGTCTTGGGAACAGGTGTTTTCAGTGTTTTTTTTGATCTTAAAGATAGTTAAAAAACAGAAAAAAATATTTTAAAACCAAAATATATTAGTTAGACCTCAGGAGATCTGTTGGTTGAATGTAAGCCCTGGTTTTCTTTAGAGAGACCCTAAGTGAGGTTAGAGCAGGAATGACACTTCAGAACAAACCAAACCAAAACTTTTAGTACTCGTTCTGGTAGCACACTCTCCCTGGAGTGGTGGGGAAGCACAGAACAGAAATCACAGCAAAGACGTGTAGGCACACACACAACAGCTTCTTAATCAGACATTTTAAAGAAGGGTTATCACAGATAGATCACTGGTTGGTTCTTAAAGATAGTCAAATATGAATTCTAATACTTATATGATTTTCTACCATCAGCCACAGATATTAAAATGCAGTCCCTATAGACAGGAACTCCCAGTCAGAAGGCTTAGCAGGAATCCATGAAGATTTTTCCACTTCAGTATATATGATCATGCAGGTATGTAGACATATGTGTATTCAAAGACACACTTGCAAAGGTAGTTTGCTGCAACTCAACTAACACATTTTCTGAAGAACTGAGTACCAGAGAGATTTTGGAGCACTGCAACCGCCTTGGATTAAGCCCCAAACAAGGGCTATGCTAACCTCCTGACTTTGTGAAAGGCACAAAGCAAATTTTTAAAATGTAATTTTTCTTTCCAAAGAAGATTACAAAATTAAGGTTGAGATACAAAGCTGTTTAAACATCTTTCTTCACAAATTTTTCTCTGTGAGTCATCAGCCCATGAAATAAATATACTCCTAAAGAGTAAGAATTCTTTTAGAGGAAAAGAAAGAACTTTCTCTCTGTCGTAATTCTGAAATAATATATGAAATGAATCAGAAGTAAACAGGGCAACAAATGGAGTCACGCCTCTACCAGCCTGAAATCATAAATGCCAAAAGTATTGTGTGCTCTGATTCATTGCAATGAACTTCCCCAGGAATCTGGAAAAGGTCATTCAAATATTAAACAACCCACTATTTCACTCAGCTAAAAGCACACTGTAGCTCTATGCTATAATCTTAAAATGGCATCTCAGTTGCCAAGTGCCCCTGGTGTGTCCAGCTGCAGCTTAACTGATGGTGAGCTGATGACACAATTTTCTTCTCTACTGCCTGAACTACAGCTAACTACAGCTAATGTTATGAGAATGTCAGTGGTTAAAAAAACTGACAGGAATACCTTAGACATTTAAATGTGGGGAGTAATTTCAAATTGAGAACTAGCAACTCTTAGACTGAGGTGCATCTTTCTTCCCCCATGGCCAGGAGAGTGAAAACTCTCAAGCAGCAATCTCTTACAGAGTTCACTCCCCACAAACTGACCCCAGTCACCCTGTATAAACAGGAATTAAACATGCTCTGAGCTAAGTGAGCTTGCTCCAGGTTCTGTAGGATTACCATATTCATAACTGTGCATGATGTCTGGGGGCAGGAGCTGTGCCCTGGTGTCCAATCTGATCCCACTGTCCCTCCTGACCAGGGGCTGCACAAGGGTGTGTGAAGGCATCAGCCAATTTCCCGCTTCCAGCAGCTCTGCCTGAAGGTGCTGGCCACACAGCCTGACGTGTCCTGTTCACCAGGACTGGCAGCTCCTGTCTTAGATGGAAGATGAGCTTTTTATCACATTCATACCATATCAAACTTTCAGAAGGTTACACAAATGAGATTGATTATTTTTAACTTGATGAGATGTTCTTCAGATCATTATGTCTTCATCAAAAAGCCAGGAAAAATTACACTGTCATTGACTCATTAACAGGTTGGGATAAAAACAATAGCAAATAGCTTGATATTAATTTCTCTGCTGCTTTGAAATTTGCTGCCATATACTACATGGAGATCTCATTCATTTTATCAGCTAATTAGTTGCAAGCAACCTCTGATCTTTGCTAAAGATTAAAAATACATTTGTTAATGAAATCTGTCTTGAATACAGCTTTTTGGAGTGATTCAGAATGTCTAAAAGAAGAGCATTATGTTTTTATTAAGTTTACTGAGGAGACTGAATTTACGTACTGTAACACTACTATGACCTATATTAAAGACAAACTGATAATCATTGCCATGGTAACCAAAAAGCTTCAGAGACCTTGTAAGAGTTTTCATGTGAGAATTTAAAAATAACAACTCCATACTTTCCTTGTCATTGCAAAAAGTCAATCAGCTCTAAGCGAACAATTACTTTATATACATATATATATTTATAAACATAGAAAAAACACAAAATTGTCTTGCAAAATTAATTATGTCCATATATTTAACACTAAAAAGTAGGTAGCTAGGTAAATTCTTCTTTTCAAGAGATCTATATTTTGAAATAAAATTAGAAAATTTATTCTCTCGGTCCAACAGGAAGGTATTTATAATGAACTCAAAGCCATCTCCCACCATTGGTCTCAAGTAGTTAATAACACTTACATTATACCTGACTTAAATGGTCGCACTGTTTGTCAGCAATTATATCAGCAGAGTGTTGTTTTGTTGTTGTTGTTTTTTTTAATCACAAATCATTTAGGCATTCAGTACCAAAACAAATAGGATGAAGATGTATGTCTTTGCTGCAAATACTGGGATTCCCATCGCTTTGCTGCTTCATGTTATGCTACTTACGAGGAAGAAAATTTCAATAATTTGATGAAAAGTTGATTAGCTCTAAAAATCCTGAAATTCATTATTTAACATTTCCTCTTGAAGCAATTTCAGATTGTCATCCATGATAAATAAAGGAATAGACTGGTTCCAGCCTCTATTTAACTGCAGACAATGCGTAAGTCACAAATATATTTTCAAAACTTCTTTTCTCCTCCATGTGCTGTTCTAATACATACTCTGGAATCCACAAAGGTAATCTCTTTATAAAATCAGCAAAGGAATATATAATAGATATAGATATAGAGATAGATAGAGATAGATAGAGATAGAGATAGAGATAGAGATAGAGATAGAGATAGAGATAGAGATAGAGATAGAGATAGAGATAGAGATAGAGATAGAGATAGAGATAGAGATAGAGATAGAGATAGAGATAGAGATAGAGATAGAGATAGAGATAGAGAGATAGAGATAGAGATAGAGATAGAGATAGAGATAGAGATAGAGATAGAGATAGAGATAGAGATAGAGATAGAGATAGAGATAGAGATAGATAGAGAGAGAGAGAGAGAGAGAGATAGATATAGATAGATATAGAGAGAGATATAGAGAGAGATATAGATATATATATAGAGAGAGAGATAGAGAGAGATATAGAGATAGATAGATAGATAGATAGATAGATAGATAGATAGATAGATAGATAAATATAGATTATACAGATAATATATATTTATAAACCTGAGTATTTTTGCTAAAACCAACCTTACGTTTGTTATCTATCATACTTACAGCTGTAATAATACATGTCCTGTAAAGTATCTGGAATGCATTTAATCCATTATATTTATATCCCATATAACATTATCTATAGTTACAAGTATATGTACTTAAATGTGATATATTCAGTTTCAGTACTGTAAGCATCAAAGTATAACAACTTACATTAACGTCCAAATGAATATATTCAACAAAAGTTTCAGTGTCATGCAGTAGTTATAGATGGTCTTGTCAAATACCCATTAAATGCCTTATTATTATGCTTAGGTAAACAAGCTGAATTGAAAAACTTGTGGAAGTTCCCTTGAATGACCACCCAAAGTTCCAAATACTTGAATAGAATGAAAAAATAGTCCCTCATATTTTCAGCTTTTCCTCATTGCACTTCTTGTTCCAGTATAGTGAAAAGTTAGGGGAAAATCATTCTTCAAGTATTTCCACAGCCATGATGCAAAAGCTTTGGTTTAGAATAACATCCAATAAACATTCAATATCCAACAAATATTTTGGATTTCTATTTAATCAGAATAATATCTGAACTCCATGAAAAGCACCATAGTAGTGACTTCTATACACATAATGACTTATTGAATGCAGATGAGTACAGACACTTTACTTTCCTTTTTTCCAAAGCCAACAGTGCTAAAAGTGTTGATAAAGGGAAAAATCATTTAACAGCTCAGTTCCTGTACTTCAAGTTCTTCATACAGGTTAAAAATAAGAGCTTTCATTGATGTGGGTTTGATGACTTTTTAGATAAGCAGTTGAACACTCATGCTCTAGAATGATATGGTAAAAAGTGCGATGAAATGCTGAAGTATTAAGAAATTATGAGTCATTTAAAGAGTAATAGGCTGAAGTCGCAATATCATATGTGGCAATTATAGTTAGAGATTTCCTGAATTTTGCTTATAAAAGCCATTGCTGTTTAACATCAGGAGTCTAATATAAATAGACTCCTTGTGCATTCATTAACTATCATATATGGAAGTAGAAATGAGAAGCTTTTAAAAACATGACCATCTATCATTTTCTGTTAGAAACCCACAGAGATTTTTCTCCACAGTAACCATTCAGGATTAACCAGTTCATGGCTTCATGGCCCCCCAACAAAATCTCTCAGCTACCAAATCATGATTGCCAAAGAAACCCTGGTCCACCTCAGAATATGTATTTCAAGGGGCTGTTTACACTTTGAACAAGACATATAGAACATTTTTTTTTTCTTCTAAGCTTGCCCTATCTATTTGCCCTGTATGCATCTGACTGTGCAAGAAGGGTCAGTGCTTAGCATGGATACTCAATAGTGATGTCAGAGCGTAGGGCCTATTTTTAGGTGTAGGAACACCTGAACAAGCTACAAAAATCAGCTATAGCTTGGACAGAGCTATCAGTGCAAAGCCCAAAGTCAGTAAGGTGCCTTCTTCTCAACACCTCTGCAAACAGAAATGAAACCTGGCCCCAAGAGCACTTCTTTCTCAGGTCATTCTAATTATGGGTCCACATAACACAGACTGACTCACAGAGCTACACAGGAAAGATGAGGGTTAACAAAAACAGAGAGCTTTCTTTAATTTGGGGAGATGTTACAAATACACAAACAAAAGATAGCTTATTTTCAGAAATAGCTCGACCCCAATAAAGTACCAAACACTTCAAGAATGGGAGGATTTATCAGAGTATACATTCTGAAGTAAATATATACTTGTGCTGAAAAGCAAAATATCCCTGAGTGGCTCAACACACTCAATGTGTTCATGCACTATTGCTCTTTGTAAGTACTCTACTAATTACTTAATGATTCTGAAGTATTTTTGAGTGCTATAAAAGAGTCAATTGCCAGCATAGGTGTATTATTATGTTATGTGACACTTAAAACACATATGTATACGTGTTTTCCTTTGTTTAAAATTAGTTAGTGGGTTTATTTTTTGATTTGCGATAGAAGAATGACAGAAAGTTGACATCCCTCTAAAAACCAATGAACAGACATATTTGTTGTAACAGACATATTTTTAGGGGAGTGATGTCCTCCTCTACTATGTCCTCTATAAGGCTGAAATTACTACTACATTTGAAATTTTATTTGATAATAATGCTTATAATAAAAGCAAAGGTACATAGACCTATTTGCAAAGTAATACATTCAGTAAGTCCTATCATGTCTAACAAATGATTGTAGACAAGAGATAAAAGAGGACATCCTGGTTCTAACTTCAGTCCTGCTAGAAGCAGATTTCACACATGGTCCAATCATCATAAAAACATGAGTTGTTTATTATTTTTTGCTATAATTCTCAAAGAAACCGATGGAAATTCACTGGGATCTTTTCTCTTAGCAAAATATCACTGCTATTACACTCCTGAAAGTATGAAACCATCTTTGACCACATGATTTGTGGTATCTGAACTAAGAAACACATTTGAAGTATTTGAAAAATCAGAGGTTTTGTACTTCTTGGGATGCTGCTATCAGAGTTGTCTGACTGTGCATGACTAGACAGAGTGCACAAAGATGTGTTGGTATGCAAGCTTTTGTCCAACCCAAACCAAACAGGATATTTTTTGACTGCCATCACATGCACCAAAGAGCTGTAGTCAATAAGTTCCTGTCGCCGTGGGACATTCTGTGTGGAGATCAAGCAACATAAATAACCCAAATTCCTCTGCCAAACCAAAACTTACTTTTACTATATTGTTTTTAAATTTTAACCCTATTTTGAAACTAGTTGTACTCATGAACATTGTCCTCAGAGTTCAACTGAATAATACGAGTATTAGAAACATCAATCCTATTTTTAGATTTTTATTAAGGTTATCAACCCACATTTACTGCTATGACAAAATAATATTTTGTTTCTTACTGCTTACAGTGACAGGAGCTTGTGTCATGAACTGTACATTGTGTTTGCTAAAAGCATATATAAATTGTCAGTTTATGTCTCATAGAGGCAATTGCCTCCCAAACCAAATTCTCAATAAATCAGATGAAGTATTTTTAAATTGCAGTATTCGCCTGGTGGAAATTTTGTAAAAAAAAAAAAAAACACCAGTAATTTCTAAATTGTATTTCTAGCTCTCTGGTGCCTTTGCTGTTCCACTTGGATTGGCACTATTGATTTTAAATGTGAAATTACAGAGTCTGGAGACACAGGATAGTTACTTGTGGCATTCATCACAAGGCAGGTATTTCAGCAGTACTGTTGGTTTGTTGGGGACAGCTGTTCTTGTGTAAATGTAACTCTGTAAGGTCAACAGAAAAGCAAGAGAAGAAATTCGATGCAGCAGCTTTACTGATAGAGGGAATGATGTCTGCCAGAGAGACAGATATAATGGCAATATTACTTTTATTTGCCATTTCTGTCTTTATATATATAATATTTAAAAAAAAAAATCAGGAACTTGTTGAATGCTGCTTTTTATTTTGTTTACACCCCTTAAGCAAATATAGTTAATTCCAATCTTTGAGTAACTGAAGACAAATACTAAAACAAAAAAAAAAAAAAAAATTGACTTTACAGTGGACAAATTTGTTAATAAAAATCTCACTAATATTGTTCTGGACAAGATTATGTAGTTAATTTTACCATTTGACCATGAATCAATGAAGAGGAGGGAAACAGTAAGTCAGAAACATAATAGTCTTTCCTCATCGCCACAAAACCTGAGACTGAATAAACTGCATGGCTCTAAAGTGAGTGGTGGAAAGATTCAAGATGAACAATAAGCAAGAAGAAAACATGATGAGATGGCAGAAAATGTCTTTGTTTTTGAAGGACTGCTACAACTGAATGCTCTCTCTGAGACTCACATAAAGGATATTCATTCACACCCTAATTTTAAAAATTGAAATAAACCTTGTAAAAGGGGGCTGAGTTTAGGTATCCAATTTTACTTTATGATGACCCTCTCATACTCAGACTTTGTTAAAATCTGTAAGCAGACCTACAGCGTATCTGCAGCACAGAAAAGGAACCAGGGAAGATGCAAGCCACGACTTTATTCAGCTACTTTGACACATTTTTAGAACTTTGCCCATGATGATCCCATGGAATTTTGTACCATCTAACTTTTATTTTTTTAATTCTCCTCGTGTCTATGCCAATGAGAAAAAGAATGAGCCTGCCTAGAACAATTGTTATGATAGCAACAGAAAAATCTCTCAAGTATGATGGTACATTGGAAATTCAGCAAGAAGTAATCACTATATGTGCATGTCAATATATTTGTGCATGCTATTTTGCCCCATGGACTTATATTTCATTTTATAAACCAAATAATAACTCTAATTTTAATTTCTGAATTCACTGCAGTATAACAAATTATTACAGAAACTATGTAATAGAATTTTAAAAATGCTATTAGTTCTTTCCAGTCTTTTTTTGCTTCTGTAGCTTGTTCCAACAATCCCCTCCTGCTGAAATCTTGCTGAGGAATTCAGGGGAAAAGAATGACTAATTCCAAAAGTGGATGTCATAAACTAAGGACATCATGCTCATACAGCTCTCCTCTCTTGCTGCAGCTAAACAATAAAATTTTATGCTGGTAATTTGTGGTGGTACTATGGCAAAAGTTTACCACATAATGAGCTATTTTCATAGTAAATTTTTAAATTGTAGTTTATCTATATTAAAACTATGTTATAAAGCTCCCCAGCTCATCTACCATAAAACAACCTTCAGCAAATGTTGCAGGATATAATCTCTGGATAATCTTTTCTGAAGAATGCATAAAACCCCCCATCCATTTCAAGTTGTATTACTACTTCATTTATAAAATCCCAGAGCCACATTGAACTGTAACCAACTTTCCTGTGATGTGCAGCTATTAAACAAAACTGGTATTGGCTTCTTTTTTTTGCTTCATCCCTATGTCTACACCATCTACACCAGCTACACCATCAGGTTTTTTAAGTGCAGCCCTCAGTTCATCACAGCTTTCCATTCAGGTGAAAGGAGCTCCAAGACCTGAGTGTGATCAGAATGGAAATAACCCCAGAGTTTAATAGTCTTTCTCTGCTACAGGTAACAAAGTTGATACCAAGAAGTGTCACATTGCACACACAACGTGTATTTTGGTGGGTATCATTTTCTGGGGTCTTTCAAAGTAGCTTCAAATTTAAAGAACCTACTGCAGTACAGAGAGGAGCAGAAAAGGCTGAAAATAACTGTGGAGAGAGAGAAAATCAAAGACTGAGAGGTCTCCTCCTCAGTCTGTAGAACCTTCTAAACCCTACTGGAGTACAACTGAGGACAGAAAAGGAAAAAAGTCAGGTAGAGAGAGACAGAGATCTCCTACACAGTAAAGAAGCTGTGCTTAATTTCTAATCAGTACAATATTTATTTAGCCAGTATTAACTCTTTTAGAGAAATAATGTTTGTGAAGTCCTGGGAACACAGGGAGAACATGAAAATGTACAAGAAAGGCTTGTTTTCAAACAAAATTATTTCAGTGTAAAATTCACCTGCTGGTGACAGATTATGGCACTCATCTGGTGGTTCTACACCTCAGCACAGTTTGTTAAACTGTAGAAAAAGAGAATTTAGTGGGAACTTTCTATTCCAATGGACAGACTGAAATCACAAGAACTCATGTTTTCTGTTTCTGCAGATGCTGGAAGTTCATGGAAACCTTCATCTGTATATTTCCAAAAGAATCCAGCTTAAGCCTGGCTTATGTTCAGAATGTAGGCACACACCATGGGACTGACAGCACCAGATAGGTGATTCGACACTATTTATTAGCTCCTAAACGCAGGCAAAATTTAAAGGTAAGTTAACCCATCTTATCCACTGACACTTAGAGATGGAGTGGCACTTTGATTACATTCCATGTTGCAGTTTGAAACTATAAAATTGAGAGAGTATGTGCCAAAAACAGCAGTGTGGTGTGTCCTACAGGGCCTTCATTAAGGTATTGATAGAAATATGATGAGATAATGAGTATGTAACCCCCACTGCAGTATCAATGACTACCCACATTCTAGCTTCTGTGTTAATTATCAGTGAAGAAAAATGAATCCAAATACAGTGCTGTACCTTCTCTTAGTAATGACAATAAGCTATTAATTCATTTTTAGAAGAGAAATATATTCTACTGGTACAAGGTATCTGATAAAATTAAAATAAGCAAGCCCAGTATCAAGATTTATATAAATTCCAGTGAAATGAAAAAGCAAACAAAAAGCAGTATTCTTTTTCCTCTCAGGAATCAAAGAACACTAAATATATTTTCATATGATTTGTTAGTATTTTTTTAAAGAACGTGAGATGCCCTGAATTCTACATTTTGCAAGTGCTTCAGTTAAAAAAAAACAATAAAACAACACCTCTGCCCTCAGCAAAAATTTCTTTTTGTAATTTGAAAATTATCTTTGCATAGTCCTTGACATTATGGACAACAAGAGTGACTCTATTTCCACTTAGATAACAATTTATTCTATGTATGTATGAAGCTCTGATGTCATGAATAAACAAACACAAAATAAAATGTATAAAATGTAATACAATCACACAGTGTATCCTAAAATACAGCATATGAGGTTGACAGCTGCATCACCTCCTCTTTATTATGGCAACATGGACTAAATTCACAATTATGATGAGTGCATAAACAAATGTCCCAGAATAGCTAAATTTATTTTTATCAGAAAATATCCCAATTTTATTTTCTGATGGTATCACTTCAGGGCAGAATTTAAATATGTCTCCATTCCTTCACATACCTTAGATCTTTTCCCCACCTAATCCAAGCCATATATTTTCTCAATTTTCAAGTAGAATTCTACTAAGAACTGCTCTGTGGCTTTCCCTTTTAGTTCCTGAATGAAGGAATCCATGAAAATCCATGAAATAAAGGAGATGGGGATGCTGTGCAGCCCAATATTCATATTAGTCATGAAGAAAGGGGGAGTATGAGAAGGATTCCAGGTGCTGACTGGAACACCTGATGTGGGCTGGGGCATAACAGGATCCCAAACCCTGTTGTGTCAATGGCTGGACATCAGCTGTAGCAGTAACTCTGCTTCTGAAGGACAATGGGACTAATTTTAGTTTAACCTGAAGGAAGTTTTGTTCCTCCATCCTGGGGAAATTGCTACTGACAAATAGTTTAATGTGTATTGTAGCTCTTGTTTGATAACTATAAAGATAATATTTTAGGAATACCTAAATGACATTTAATAGCTTAAAAGCAACTGGGAGGCCACTGCTCTTTGTTATTTTAGCTATTTTATTGATTTTTTTTTTCAACAACCAATATTTGTTCATGAATAAGAAGCTAAGCAAAGGTTCTACAAGGCAGAATTTTTCTCACAAAGATTTCTTCCAAATTCTCGGTTTAAGTAGGACTGAAACTACTGATATGTGATTTTAAAACAAACTCTGTCTTAATATATTTGTTTTTCTTTAAATATAATGTAAAACTTCTGAATATATTTGCAATCCATATAAAGTGGAAACAAATGTTCTCTCAGATCATGCATTGAATGGGTTTTTATGAACCATAAAGACATTAATCAATTATTTTTAAATTGATCAAATGTATGTTCAAAATTTCCTAATTTCATTATTTTAAAGACCTATTTCTAGCTGTCAGGACTGATGTATTTATATCTTCTGTCCAAATACAGGGTTATACTTCGTTATTCAGTAACCATGAATTTTCTGCTGAATGTGAAGAAAATTGCCATGTGGAAGAATCCTGTTCTTCTGTAGTTATGCAATATAAAAATGATGAGAGACATCAGTTGTTTTAGTCTGTTTATAATCAGTTTTCATTGTAGTACTTCACCCTTCTCACCTGTTTCCTACTGAAAATATTCATTGAAACAGACACATCAGGACATGCACCTCAAGATGAACAGAAGTGTGAAAATTGAAACAAAAGCTTCACGTTGATGTTTTAGAAATGAGCAAATCCTTCTAGGAGACTTAATCAATATTAAGAATGATATGGAAATCATAATAGATTAAAGGATACAGCAAGATAAAAGGAATATTTCTCTTTCAGAATGAGCTGCAGGTATGGAATACACTCAGGTACAGCAAATAATAACATTGATTTGCATTTGTTTGGATGAACTAATGGAAATTCTGATCGAGGCACTGACATTGTCTTCTCTTTGACAATACAGCTTAATGTGTTTTGAGAAGGCCTGGAAAAAGGTCAATAAAAATGATTACACATTCAGAGCCAGAGATAAACTGTAAAATCTTTGTAGTTATATAATTAAATGGGAAAATTTCCTTCTTTTAGACTAATTGATGAAAAACTCATTGTGTGAATCTTAATTTCTAAATTTTAACAAACAAAACTTACAAACTCCTCTTTTTTCTGCAGCATTCGTTGCAAGTCAATCCCTATAGGAACTGGGAAAACCCCTTGCCAGTCAGATTCTCTGACACAAGGAAATAAGATATCAAATAAAAGATTAAGTAAGCAAAAAAACCCACCCTAAAATCAAAATCAAAAACAAAACTGAACCAAACCAAACCAAAACAAAACCCCCACAAACAAGCAAACGAAAAACAAAAAAAAAACACCCCAAAAAACCAAAAAATGAACAAAAAAAAGCAACCCAAGGTTTTGAAGATGATTATAGCTAAAAATTGAGCAAAAATAATTTATGGTTTGGTACTAGCTTATGACATATCATCTCACAAAAATGTTGTGGTTCACTTAATAGTATTTAGAAAAGTTGAACAAAAGACTGACAAGCCAATGTGACAAGAAAGATGAAGAATGAAGCTGACATATATCATGAGCTATTAGGTCCTTTTGACTTTTTAATTTGTGTGTGAACAAATGTCTTGATGCAGACTAGAAAAAACTAAATTAGAAAGAACAGAGAATACTTAATTCTTTTTGAAAATTCTGACCCAATCAATTAAGCCAAATCACAATTTTCTGCTTTAATCATGGAGCCCTTTCATGGACCTGACTAAGGTAAATTTAGTGGAACAAACAAAGAGAGAAAGCTACACAAAATCAAGTTAAAAGAAAAAATAAAATATATGTACAAGATAAATTATTCTTGCTTTTATTAAAACAATATTTTAATCTTAATATAGGTTTGCTGACAAAAGCTTGACTAATTAATTGGATTCACAATACAAGTGTTTCTTTGTTTCATTTTAGTCATGATGGAAGTGCTTGGAAGCTGTTACGTGCATTTGCACAAAATTTTCTTAAATTAGTCTTTAGTGGATAGATTGCTCTGCACTTCAGAAAAGATTATACTGTTATAAATTCACACACATACTCAACTGCACTGTCGCAATTCTACGGTGATTAAGAGGTTAGAGAACTCATCTGCATTTCTCTCTGATTTGTTTTTAAAATCAAATATTCCTCTGTGGTATTGTCCTACACTGCAGTACACCAAAACAGCATGGAAATAACTAGCAAAAGAAAGCATTGTCATTTGAACCAATCTATATTTTTTAGAATGTTTCTCTCAGTTCTTACCAGAGCTGAGCATTCACCAGACATTATTGGCTTTTGTCCTATCCTGTATACAATATGTGGATATTCCACCCCAATTTCATACCCTGGGAAAATACATTTTGCACAAAAACCGTTTTGATGTCTTTCAGCTTACAAACATTACTGTCAGAACTCAGTACTAGTAAACATTTCTATATTTTAATGACACACCTTGTTGCTATAAGATAACCAGGATGAAAACTCTCAGTTACCACAAAAGGTGCAGATTGTATTTACATTTATACTAAGACAGCATGCAAGAAAATGAAAAAGGGATGGCATGCATGTTCCTGTGTGAAAAAATCCACAAAGCCAACCCAAAGAGGTAAAGAAAAATGGAGAGACAGTCATGTGAAACTATAACTGAATTAAAACCATGAAAACAATTCTTCTTCTACCCTCTCAGGTTGAAAGATAATTGCAAGAACAATAGCCAGGATCAACCCAAATAGAGCTCAAATTGTACAAGAGTTTTCTAAAGAATATCAGGAAAATCAAGACTAAGAACAAAATCAAGAATATTTTCTTCACACCTAGAGCTAGATTCAGGTAGGCAGTAGTTGAATAGTATCAAATACCACTTATATGACATTTGATACCAAGTAGGTTTTGACAGGGAATATATCATGTTTTCTAAAGAAAGAAGCAATATGAAAATTATGAGATTTAAGTAATTGGATTTTTTTGCCAGAATAAAAACATTCTGTACATTGTATTTGAATGCAGCATGTTTATTCAATTTTCTTAATCAATAATTCACCCTGGACCTACAGGAATAGTAGTGCAATATTTTAGATTTCTCACATAGAAATGTTTTTTTCACACATATATTGATGATATAGTAGAAACATGATTTATGATTTCCTTAGACTGGCATTGGAATTAGAAGGATATGGATACCATCACATATGTATTTTATAGAGCTTACACATCATATTCTCTGATATTCTCATGAAAACAATTATAAGACAAAAAATACCTCACATAAATAATATGAAGTGCTCACACCCCTGCAGAGTTTGTCCAGCAAGACCAAATTTCTGCCTTAGCAGGGCAGTAAAATCAGTGTGTGCTACAGGATTCTGCTAATTTGTGTGGAGGAGCAAATTTTGCCTTTTTAGAACTTTTAATCTTTTTTACTTTGCAGCTTTGCAGCTTGGGAAGCTGTATTACCAAATAAAGCTGGTAACAAAATAGAAAATAAAAATAGACATTTAAAACAAAACCCAAGTAATACATTTTAAGTGGAATAACTAGAGTACTCATAAATTCATATTGTCTAAATATCTCTCATTAAAGAAAAGTTTGGGTGACTTTTTTGTTGGTTTGGGTTTTTTCCTTCCTTTAATCTGGTAACTATTGATAAGCAGTCTCAGACCATTTTTATAATTAAATTGATTTCTCCAGTTTAATAGATGGATTTTAGGTTCATCTCTTGGAGTTATCTTAATGTATTTATACTTTATTCTTCTGAGAATTCCCTCAGCACCATTTTTCATGGGCAGAACCCAAAGCCACTACATTTAAGCATGTTTCAGTACTCGGTATTTTGAAGTATTTTTGTCTATGTAGAGACAAGTCTAAAGTGGCATGAAAATAGGACTGTCATTCAATTACATCTGGAACTTGTCTGCTTCTCCTCCTCAGGTCTGTGATCACAGGACACAAAATTTACAGGTGCTCACCCCTAACTAATCAGAACAAACTAAATAGGAACAGACTATTTTTTGCCAATTTCATGCTTTAGTCTCTGCAAATAAAATTGTTTGTACATAACGTGAAAGTCATGGAAAACAAAACCACAGTATTTGTCTGACATAAATGTAAAGGAAAGTCATAAATGAAAGACAGGATTTAATACAGCATATATCTTATATGGATTTAATTTCTCCACTTCAAATGTTATATTTATCAAATATCTGCTGTGCATAAATACTAAAATGAATCTTTTTCAATTTAACTGCAGGATAACTGCCTCTTAAATAATAATTTATTTGGAAACATATGAAAAGGAATTAGGATTTAATTTGGTATATACAAAATGCTCCAAACAAATATTTCTGGATAATTAAAGATAATAGCAATGTTACTGAAGAATTTTTGCACTGTATAACAGCAAAATTCTCCCAATTCATAAATATCATAATTTTTTTTACAAGAACCGTAATTTTTTTCAAGTTCGAGTTTAATTTGTCTTGTGATAATTATACACTGTTCTTGGTAAATAACAACCATTAAATTCTCCTATAAAGCAGTGACATTGCTATGTCCTCAGTGGAATCCCACAACACTTTCAGACACTTTGATTTTATGGATTTTGCTGAAAAGTTAGTTATATGCCTGTAGATAACCATGGAAACAATGAACATGTTTATCCAGCTAACAGGTTCAAAGTTAGAAAACTGTCTTCAGAAGAGAGATTTTTACCCTTTAACCACTAGCTTGATGTTTTATAGGAATAAACTCATTAGGAAAATGTTTACATTGAAACGAGAACAACATATGAATGTGCATTCAAAAGATAAAAATACCCAAAAAAGCGGTTGTACGGGGTCTTAAAAAATAATTGCAAACTCTCTAATGTTGTTTTTCTAGGAAGTAAAGCCAAAACACAAAACAGAAGATAATACATTTTATGTTTACAGTTCAGACCTTTCAGAAATAAACTTTAAAAGACTGCCAGTGTTTTTCCTCCTCAGTCTTTCAGTTTCCTTTTAGCAAACATAGTGGAATGAATGGCTCATCTGTCCTTCACATTTCTTATCGATTCATTAGCATTAAACGTGAATGGTTGTGACACAGTAGCACTTAAAGACTAATTTACAAGGACACAAACAGCATTTTATGTAGTAGAAAGACACTAATAGAATAAATGCTGGTTTGCTCAAGTCATTTCCTTATTACTGTACTTACATAAAACATGACCATACTGTACAAAATTTACATAATTGCTACAATGGGTTCCTAAATTCAGAAATTATTTTCCCAGGTCTCTTGTCTGTACAATCTAAATTTCATTCTATTTTTCTTGGCTCTCCTTGGGCAAGTTCTTCTTCTAGTAAACAAAACAAAACAAAACAAAAAACCCCAATAAAACTAACCAAAAAAACAAGACAAAAATCCCACCAAACTAACCTCAGGCCACACAAGATGTACAAGAGGTACAAAAATAATTATTTCCACACTGTCATCTTAACCATACAGGTTTTAAAGGTACAAGTGAGAGAGGCAAAAGAGGAAAGTGTCACCATTTTTTGCTACAGAACACTGCTGATCTACAGGATCTGATACACTGATGAGATCATGAGTCACATCATGACTTGTCACTGATATTGACAAAAGAAGACACTGGAACATATTCTCATCCCTGTGCATATTTGGAAGGAAGGGAATGAAAAAAATGTACAAATTTCATATAGGCATGCTGCAGGCAGTTGAAAGAGGGAAGGGCAGTGGGGGAAGAGCTGTGGTAGTACTGCCTCATTATTTCCTTCCTGAAGTGTTCTTCTCTCACACATCATTCACTTAAAATGGAGAATGGTTAGCAAAGAATTATTAAGGATAAAGGGCAATCACTGTTTTCACAAAATCCAAACATCTCTGATAGTACTTTGTAAAAATTACCCCCTGCTCTTTCAATTCTTAAAAGGAAAGAAAACCATCCAAACAAACAAAACAAAAACAACAAACAAGTAAATGAACAAACAAACAAACAACCCCCACAAAACAAAACAACAAACCACAAACATCATTTTTTCCCCTGATTTTTAAGAATTTTTCCATTTTAAGCAGGTTCATAACCAGGAGGTTAATTGTACTCAGAGAGATATACTGAGTCCTGTTCGCATTTTTTTCCCCTGTAATTAAAAGCAACTACCAAACAACATAGAATTATTCCATGAATAAAAGGACCTGCAAAGGGATCAATCCTCTCCTAAATATAAAAATCTACAACCCTAATTGAAAAAATAAATCTTAAAACTATGTGTACATTCACACACTTTCAGTCAACTGAAAAAATTGAGACCTTGTCCAACTATCTAAAGATCCATGAAGTTGTCCTTTGTTTAGAAGAGTTTTGTATACTTAGATTGAACTTAATGGAATAATCTTTCCTAGATAATTGACAACGTCAGAATAACAAGAGGTAGGCTGAGAGGGAAACAAAATTTCCTATCAGCCCCAAGCCACAAAAAGCAAAAGAAGCTCTTTATGGTGCTGCATGCACAGGAAAGGCTCCCAGGCTCCACTCTCCAAGCACAGAGCATCCAGAAGGCTCCATTTGTTTATGTTCCCTGACATTAAAGAGGACCAAAAGAAGGGCACGAGACATCTGTGAAGGCATATGGAGTTGGCAGGAGGGCAGCAGCACACCAGCATGTATGTCTGCAAGGCTGGGAGGCAGGAAATAAAGCACCACTTGTGGGGCACAGGAAGGCAGAGGTGGAGCATGGGGTACCCACAGGGCGCCAAATCCACTGTGAGATGCTGTGAAAGAGACGTTCAGAGGGGATGTAGGGATGAAAGGAGAGAACAGGCAACCTAGAAAATGGAAAAGGAGGAGGCAGAGGTAAGTTTGAAGGTGACAGTTCTGGCCTGCAGACAGGTTTAGAGCTGCCTGTTTGCACAGCCCCCAGCTAGAGATGATTAAACAGCGTGAGAGCACTGGGTAGTCACCAGTATTTTCTCCATGTTGGATCTCAGTGCTGAGCTATCACTACAACCCTCTGAGCCCACCAGAATCAGAAAAGGGATTAATAGCTCATATTTAAAACAGAATCAGATATTGTTACCCTATGATCAGGGAGCTTCACAAATCAATATTCCCTTATCTCACATAGAAGGTACGAAATTCTCACTTTGCAGGTAAAGACTAAGATGCAGAAGCTTTAATTCAAGTAACCAGTGATACAGTCAAGTGATACAGGATGCCTTTGGTGATATTGGAAAGCAAGATATGTCGCATGCCTTGGGTAGTGTCCTAACAAACCTCCAGAACAAAGGCAGCACTAATTCAGTTAAGTGCTGACTTATTTAATTGAGGTTTTCCCTCCATGATGTAGACATATACACTGTACTTTACTTGAGTCATAATGCCATGTAAAGTATGCATAAACACAAATCTTAAATAGAAATTTGTCATGAAAATTTTGAGGTATGGAAAAAAAAAGAGTGTACTCTTATGCTTTCACTTCTGCTGACCTTACTGTTTTTATGCCAGAAAAAAAATTAGTAACTAGGAATTTTCTGACAACATATTTTATAATCAAGCCCTTGTTGGAAAACACTTTTCCTATCAAATGTCTGGTAATGAGCTCTGCAGCTAGAAACAAGCACAAATTTGGCACCAACCAAAGATAACAGATATGCTGTTTGGATGCCCAGTAGATTTTGTCAGTGGATGATTTGAAAAAGAAAAAACAACAAACCAGCAAAAAAAACCCCAACCAAACAAAAAAGCCAAAACAAAAAAAAAAAAAATCAAAAAAGACAGAATTACAAACTAACTGAAAAATTCTGATGATCTCTGGAATTCATTACCACGTCCTTCTGTCACAGGCAGGGAAGACCTGCACCTTCCTCCAGCTGCAGGGCTGGATGCAAGCAGTGCTCTGCATCTATGGCCCTGCCACCAAGGAAAGGCAGGCTGGGGATTCAAAGTGTCATCAGCAGGCACAAAAACAGGACAGAAGGAAAGGGATCGTGCTGTCACATTGAATCAGGATTGAACTGTGGCATATGGCAACCACGTGAGATGTTACACCCTTTTTGGCATGGACCCTGGACACAGAAGTGGAAAGGGAGAGTCTGTGTTTAGCCATTAGTCCCCTGTATCAGGGTATGAGAACTGGGTGGGAAAATAACTAGCAGAAGTAGCTATATTCAAATATACTTTTTAATTGCCTTTAATAAAAACTTAAAGAACTCTTTCAAACAAAAGTTGTATATTTCTTTTTTGTTTCAACACAGAAAAATTTTACTGTTGGATTCTCCCAGATATCCCACCTCCTTGGAGCTTCTGAAGGGGAAGGAAAAAAAATCATCTTTTGCTCTGTTTCCCCAGGGGAGTGTCCACAACACAGCTTTTGCAGGCAGAGCATTACTGCACCTGAGACTCTTGAAATGAGGCACAGCTGGGTGGATGAACCCAGCTTTCAAGAAGTGGCTGGCAGAGTGGATCCTAGGCTAAGGCAGGGAAGAGCAAGTGAGATGAGAAGTGAACTAAGCCAAAATTTCACTGGAAAGCCTGGTTCCTCCATCTGTCTTCTGCTTAACTGCAGCTCTACTTTCATGTTCACTTCAGCAGTTATGGACATTCCTTTAAGAAGTAACTCCAGCCATTCAGTGGCACTAACTTTCTAGCAAGCTTATTTCCTATGGCTTGTGTGCTGCTTTGTTTCAGCAAGCATTTAATAGAGCACAGACAATATTCACATTCACAAAGACATTTATTAAAAAAAAAAAAGAGAAAAAATATCTTAGTAATGTAAAATGTCTGAGGATAAAAGAAATAAAGAAATGTAGACAATAAGAATATAATTAGTACTATGCAACATGTGGTGAGATTTCTGCTTTTGATCATTAGCATTCTTACAGCTTCGTCTGCCCAATAATAATGAGGATAATGGGGTGCTTTTCTCTAACTGCAATCATAAGGTATGGAAATTACAGAAATCTCCACAGAGTCAGAAATCTGAAACTATAAATAATAATGAAGGTTCTCGGGTACCCTGGAATTAACTAATGACGCATTTTGTGAGAGAAAAAAGAAGCAGTTCCCAGCACCATGTTAAGAGCAACACTCTCCAGCTCCTGCTCTTATGCTGATCACGGAACGAGCAAAAGCACTTTGATGCACAAGGGCCTAAGATTTTATGTAGCAGTTCTATTCAGATCATATTTTCTGCTCCTCAATTATTTTTTCCCCATGCAGATTTTGTGCAGGTCATTTGCACTAAGCTTCACAGGAGCACAGGCACGAAGGCATGGACCCTCAAGGTAGCACAGAGCACACCATAAACGAGAGAAGAGGGCTCTGCTGAGCCCTCTCTTTATTCCCTGAGTTGGGATAACTCAAGAAATCATTTCAAGATTAGAGTCAATTCAGTGTAGCAACACCTGTGCCTCAGTGGCAGGGAATGGAGGAACTGTAACAGGACCTTGGGTTGGAGACCTTGAAGAGAAAAATCTTTCTGCTGTACCGCATAATTTTTCTATTTCTTTTATAGGAATTATGACAGCAGGGGGTTTTTTTCCCAGAATTGTTGTATATTATTTATTTTAAAACAATTTTTCATTTCTGAAGTGAATAATTTGCTATAGAAGACTTTGTAATGGCATTTTGGGTTCACTCTGTAAGAAATAAGGCAAACGTATTATGGCATTCAAGTTATATAAAACTTAATTCTCACTGGACATGCAGAGTGACTTCATCTGTGTATTAATAAAATTTTCCTATGAACAGCAGCAGAAATGTTAACATTTTCTCACCAAGATTCTTATGCAACCCATTTTTAAAAATTCTATGTGAGCTAATAGACTGGAGGTTAACAGTGTATTTTGAAAGATAAATACAAGAAAAAGAAACTTTAAAGCACATGCAGGTGAAAACAATTATAAACTCCTCTTTTTAGACAACAATAAAAGAAAATAAGTGGATTCTAAACCAGTAGAATAAACCAGGAAGAATAAAAATATTCCATTAATTTACCAATAAGACTCAAAAGGTGGGTTTTTTTAAAGATTTTTCTTTGGGAAAAGCCATAGTTGTATGGAGAAAGTATAAGGATGGAAAGCAGGCATATCATTGAATATACTTTTTACTTTTTTACTTTCTCATATCTAGAAATTACTTTTAAAGTCAAATGAATATACTTGGTCATCTAACATTATTTTTAAATCTCAGGTTTGAATATTGCTTTAATTCACATCTTTTTCACAAGACCCAGCTCACTTTTACCATGCTAAGCTTTCATACGAAAACCTTATAAGCAATAATTGGGAGCAGATTTCAAAGAGTAAAATTAGCTTAAATAGATAGCTCCTGAAGATTATTTGAGGAAACAACCCCTTATGCTCATACCTTTTACACAGCTTTGAATTTGGGCAGTGGCAGAAGGGATTCCCACATTACCCCCAGGACTCGCAGACTTTTTATTGAAGGATCATCTCTAAGTACAAGAATATCCATGTGCTTAGAAAAAAATCTGCAGTGCAACAGAACAAAATATGAGGTAAAAACCAGAAATGGCAGCAGTGACCCATGTGCTCACTGGGAACCCTGGGGAAACCATTTACCTCCTTACCTGTGTTGCTGATTCATCTCTGCAAAGGCTCCTCAAACAAATTGGTGTGTGGGTATTTTGATTGCAAACATACTTGTCAGCAACCTGGATTTTAACAGTTTCTGTTTAAATAGCTCTCAAAATAGAATATGTAATTTGTCCATTTTTAATAACCATCATTGAAAAAGATTGTATCAACAGTGAAGGGAGTGCAAAGAGCGAGTAAAATAACAAGGTAATCCAGGAAAACCTTTTAAGGATTACAAGACAAAACACCCTCTAAAATAGCTCTAATGAATGACTATATCCTTAAATGATGAGTTATGTTTTAGAGCAATGCGTGATTTCAATTGACAGCTGCAATGTAAAACATTAAATAAAAGCAAGAATTTATGTATATATTTATGTGCAACTGACATATAACTATATCTATACATAATTAAATAGATAACTATGAGTTCAACTCTAACACACAGAATCACCCTGACATTTTATTTTTCTGATTTTACGCACATCATGTATCGATTTATATTTTTGGAGCCTGACATATTAAGCATGTACCTCAAATAAATTAATCAAAAGCATTCCATTTGAGATGTCACTGCTTTAGTTGATGCATCTAAGCTTGCACCCTTAAAAGAGCTAAACAGGTCTCAATATTGAGATTTTTGAAAAGTGCAAGAAATAATGGGATTTGAGTGCAGAACATAAGAGAATAAGAGAGTTGCTTTAACTGGACACATTTTATGTTTAAATTGCAAAAGGTTTTCATTTCTGAAGTGAATGATTTGCTATAGAAGACTTTGTAATGGCATTTTGGGTTCACTCTGTTGATGAAATTGAATTTTCCTTACTATTTTATTTTTAATTAGCATGTATTATTGCTTATTCCTTGCCCTATCTTCCCTTTCCAGCTTGTGGAGTATTTAGATACTAATAATTTATTTTGTAAGTCTGGACACTGTGGTAACTTTTAGGCTGATCTCCTAAATTTATGGGCCAAAGAAACACCACCAGCATTTTCTGGAAATACTTCATCTAAAAATATTTTTATAGTGCTGTTAAAAATTCACAAAATAGGATGAAATATTGGAAAGTATTGTTTGATACTGAATAATAGAGAATAAAAAGCAGAGTTGGCTAAGCATTTATAACATGCTAATGGAAGGAAAATTTCCCACCTAATTTCTGGCTCGATAAGGAATGGAAATAAAGATAATGATTTTGAATATATTATAGATAAATCAAATTTAAAAGATAGTAAAAGAATTTGAAGTTTTGTCTTAGTTTGACCTTTCTCTTCTCTGTCCTCATGGCATTATCTTTCTGAGTAAAATAATTCACAGAAGTTCAGGAAGATTACTTTTGTGCAACAAGGATTTAATCATGTAATTTTTCTGAATCATAACTCAGTTAAAAAAGATATATAACATAGAGAAACAGAAGGAAGACAGAATGAAAGAGCAAATTAGTCTTTTTTTGTGAAGGCCATGTAGAACATTATAGTAAATACAAAAGGTAAGGATTTTCTGCACTGATAATTCCCATTACTGGCCTAATAAGCATTTAGAAGGATTTTCAGGTCAGGATTTTTCTATATACCATCCAAATTACCCTCTTCTGATACATACATGAAAATATTATTTGGCATGTTGTTTTGTCAACATTTATAACAATTTTGAATCATTTAGAATACCATATCTGGTCTAAGGGATCCCAGGATATCTTCATGGAGACTCATACTTTTAAAGTTGAGTGCAGAAGTGGCCAAGAAAGGGATACTGCAGTATGGATATGCAATTATTACAAAAATTTTAATATCAAGAAAAAATTCACTTCAAGCCTTAAATCCAGATATTTTGGATTAAATGGACAAAACCCATAACTAAAAGCAATTAACAACCACTGAACAGAAAAAATCTTTTGTCAAGAGAGCAGAGAGGGTCTGCCAGAAGTTTTTTGCTGCTTATATATACTTTGGAAATATATAAAATATATTTGCTTCATTTAAACTTTAAAAAGAAGTTCAAAAACTATATAAAATATCATTGTAAGTACTTCAGTTCAACTGTTCACTCCATGTAGAATTTTTAAAAATACTTTAATTAGTTGGTTTTATTATGTTTATGGGTTCTGATTTTTTAAAAAAATATTTATATTGTTGATAGTTTTAGCATGTCAAAGCATGCCCCAGGTATCTTTTTTTCCCCACAGTGCTCAAGGGACAGAGGTGTGTTTCAAAAAGTGGAGGAATTAGAGTGAGGTTGGTGCCTTCAGTGATTGAGCAGTCTGAAAATGGCTTTGCAGAGCTGAGTATGGACATTAAAGTTTGCCTTCTGAATGAAGTGCAGAAATCCAGAGAGGTTTAACTGAGCTGAGAACAGTTCATCTTTGCTTGAACATACAAATGGAAATTCCTGAAGGTTCATGGCTTCATCTTTAATGCCTAAATGTGTTACAAGTTAAATTCTGCCAGGCTATTTCAAGACATCTGCCAGCAAGCTCATGGCAGACCATGGCATTGTGCCCAAACCTCTGACACAGCTTTGTTACCTCTGTCCAGCAGACCAAAATTCCTCTTGAAGTTATGGGATTTGTACATTTTACCAAAACCCTTGGAGAAGGTAACACTTAGTCATCTAGACATGTGGGTCTGCACAGTCATACAAAAATAGTCATCTGTGAGCAAATATAGAAAATTCTTCATATACAGACTTTTGATTCACTACATGAATCAGTGCTAAAAATAGTAAATCACTTTCCACTCTTCTGCAACTGACAGACCAAATGGGACAGAGATCAGCTGTCGTGATGTGGTGAACATGCTCTGCAGTTCCCACTGAAATGAATGATTCAGCTGCTTTGATATGCACATTTTGCTGAAACAGCACAATTATTTATCTTCAGAAAAGTGTACAATTGAAAGAGCAAAGTCTGCTTTTGATCACCACTTTGAAATCTTCATTAGCACAATTTTATTCAGAGCTGCAGCTGCTTCTCTTTGCTGGTGGAAACTAATCAATCAAACTGCAAACTTACTTCTGAAAGAGTACAAAGCAGCAGCCAAGTATCAGTGTATTTTTGGTGCGGCTTTAAAGCACACTAATAAGGAACAGAATATGTAATTCTCTTTATACTAAATACACTATTCACAGCAATGACAGTTAATTAGCAAGTAAAATGCAAAAGTAAATATTTGGCAAGATTACAACTTTTAAGCAAAGGAGTGTAAATGAACTACTGGGGTGAGTAACAGATGTTTCCATAACGTGTACCTGACAGGAGGGCTTTTAAAACAAGGTCACCAACAAATTCTTTCAATTATATTTTTATTTTTATTCCAGTTAGAAAGGATTAGTTAGTAACTAATCCTCTGTGATAACCTGCAATTTATTAACTGGAAGCTTCTCTAAAGTTGTTGGTTTTTATCTCTTGACTGCCTCAGGCTACAGGCATAATTGAGACTGCCAAACACCAGAACTGACTGAAAGGAAGTTTTGAAGAACTTTGTCTGCTTTTCCACCAGCAAATGCACTAGCATGGCCAAAAATTTTAATATGAATTCCAGCTGGACAATGTTGTCTTTCATCACTTTTAAGGAAGATTATAACCTTTAATACAATTTTGATGAGGATTTATGAATATGTAGCAAGCAGAAAATTCTATTTTGCTTACTCCTTTGCATGAAAATGTTATATAATCTCAATTAGTTCAATGGAACAGAGCAGATGTCAACCCTGGGTATATATTAATTGGTTAAAATACATATGGGACAAGTACAGATGTCTCTCTCTGGCCATGTGGTGCACAGTGGAAACACACTCCAGTCTAGATAGAATAAGGCTGGAAGTAAAGACACATCTGGGGATGTGTCAGTAGGGACACACACCGCATTCCCAGAAAAGGAAATGATAAATTATTCATGGGGAAAAGTATTGTAATTTTTGAGTAATTAAGAGAGGCAGAATTAGCTTGCTCAGGCAGGGTTTCTTTAACTCTTCTGCAGCACTCAGCAAACACTATCTGGCCAATGGAAGGGCAAACACGGCCATAAAGGCAACTGGGTTTGACATAAATCCCAAGGTGCACCAAGCTGTGAACAGAGCAAGCTTGCACAGGCCTGCCAGGTGTCCCCAAATCACCCAGAGCCCTCCAGGGAAAAGGCCTGTGGGATCCACCCCAGTTCCAGGATGGAACTGCTGGGGATGCCACTGCATTGCAGCTGCCCATTCCTCTGGGGTCAGCCCTGGACTCCACAGACAAATGTGGAGCAATGGGAAACAGCAATAGGAAGGAAATTTTGCCATGCTAACAAAGTATCAAGCACAGCAGATAATCAGTGCAAAACCATTGCTGCATGGAATCTTGATGTAGATGGTTCTTGTTTTACTTACATGAATTCAAAAGGGGTACAATAGCACTGCACACAGCAGATTTATGACATTCTTTTTTCTAGAGAATCTTTACAGATGCAAAAGAAGCTGGTATATAAATTCATCATCTTTAGCCTGGAGACTGAAGAGTTGCAGTGATTTTAGCAAAATCCTTAACATCCTGCAATCATTGAGTTAGTTGACAGTGTCAATGCAGTGTGAAATAAGGCAAAATTACAATAAATTATTTTTTAGATCTTCAGGACAAAACACTTGTATATCCTTGACTCTGTTCTCTGAAGACAAACTATCACCTGATGAGATTTTCTTTATGCTAATCTGTTTTATGGTACCAAACCCAAAAACTGGTGGTTTTTTTGTGGTATTCTTTTCTCAGCTTCAACAAAGAAGCCATAATAAATCACCTGAACTTTGGCTGGCACGTATTAGGAAGTTACAAGCCAGTGAAAAATGCCTTTCAGAAAGGAAACAGCCAACACAAAATTCAATAATACTTTCTGAGAAGAACATATGCAAGTGAATAATCCTTGTTCTGATATGTAGTTTGGCAAGCCTCTGGGATCAGTAAATGCTATGTGAATGAAGAAAAATTTGTCGTTTCTCAAAGAGTGATTTTTATAAATATAATAAGTATATGAACAGAGGTAAAGTCCTCCCTTTTATTTCCCTCTCCAAGATTGTTTTCAAACAGTTATTTGGTTCTGCTATAGGCAATCTAATAAAAGAAGATATATTTTTCTTCAGACACTATTAAAGTAGCCTGTATAATTTTTTAAAAGCAATTTGCTGCAGACATTTTATTGCCCCAGAATTTTCATAGATGTCAGCTACTGTAAAATAATGGGCACATTACTCACGAACACAGGCTGCAGAAAAACAGTTTTTTCCAGAAATCCTGATCTCATTCTGTCATTCAGAAAGAATTCCCATTTTTCTAATATGTAGAAATCATCAAAGTTAGCACAACATGCACACCTGTGACCAGAAGATGTGTTAATTTAAATGAACAGCAAGAGGTCCAGCAGAGTTTGACCCTTTCACTGATATTCCTCTGAGGATAACATACGTAATGAATGGGTGGTGATTTAATTAAAAAAATGAACTCTTCCTGGTTGTGCATGATTAAGTTCACAGACCAATAAAGATTAACATTTAACATTTGCTTGTTTTAACAATGCTCCATGGGCCTGTAGAACTGCATGAGGAGAGCATTTTCTCCTGTAAAAGCTTACAGCATTACACTGGTTGATGCAGAATGATTCTGAAAATGGCTGGTCTGTAGAGAAGATTTTTAAGTGAAACCCAATCACAGGCATTAAAATTCATTCTAAGAATTTCAAATGAGAAAACTCAAACCAAAACAAAACTGATCAGGCTTTTAGTATCATCCTTTCCCTAATGCCTGCCTCTCACCACCAAAATTACAGCACACAAAGCTGTGTTAACAGAGGAGGGTTTTTTAATATTTCCTATTTCTTTGTGATTTTATATGCATTCTAGCAAGTATGGATAAAGAAAAGAAATCCCCTTTTTTCCATATATATTCAGTATACACGTGACTCAAATAGAAATTAGACTAGTGCTGGAAATTAGTTGACAGAAATGTGATATTATCCTGGTTATGTTTTTTAAAACATATATATGAATAGGTAATGCTGTTCTCAATCCATGTAAATAAGAAAGAAAGAAAGACATTCTCCAGGTGAAATAAAAGTGTTATCAACCTCATGAAACACAGCATTGACACAGAACTCTAAAGCTGTAGCAAAAAGCCCTAAATTTAATGCAGTATTTGTGCCCTTCAGCTTCAGAGATATAAAAGTTAAGTAAATAACTAGTGTAACCAGCTGATTTTCTTCTGGAGCTCCTATCATCCTAGCACTGGTACAAGAGCCAGTTGTGATGAAATCCTTGTAGAGATTCTTATCTGCCTTTTGTAAATATTGCAGGACTTAGCCACCAGATTTTTTTTTGTTCAATTGCCATCACAAAAAATAGTCCTTGATTCCTCAAGCATATTAAAGCAAGATTGGAAAAAGCCCTTGAGGATCACCTGGTCCAAACTCTTGGTAAAACCACACATACTCTGATGAAATGGGAGGGGGGACAGGAAGGGAACTGGATAAAGAATAAAGAAAGTTCTGATCGAGACCTTAGAACTACAAAGATTTCATCAGAGTTCTCACTTCCTCTGACGAAGGAACTCCACAGCAAGAGCAAAGTTTTGCTGATGTGGCAGGAAATTCTGGAAAACATTTTGCTGAAACAGAACCAATAGTTGTGACAGGAAAGCTGACAAGCCCAGTTACACTAACAGCCCCCCTCTATCTTATGTGTAAAGGCAACGAGGTGAACTCTACCTTCCAACTGGACTAGTAAACATTAAAGTTAAATGTTAAAACAGAAGTTTCACTTCTCCAGCTTTGATTTATTTACAAGTAGAAAAATGTATAAACTGGTGCAAAGTTGCTTATAAAGGTTAGGATGTGTACAAGAGTACAAACAGCAAGAACAGTGATTTTCTATTTTATTTTCTGTCTGGTTTTGGGACGTAAAATGGCTGCTATCATTTTAATTTACTCTAAAATGTGTATTTCAAAAGAATATGTCACTTATTTTATTGAGGCCAAACAAATTGCTGAAAGCATAAATTATTCATTACCCATCTGAAATCAATTTTAAAAATCCCCAAATCCTCCCCGTAAAATAACTAACAGAGTTGACTGATGTATATCTCCAGAGAATATCTTTCTGTGGATTAATTTAAGAACTATTCCTATGATGAGGGGAAGATGGTTTGTTCATGTATGTACAGATTTTACACACCCAACAAGGTAATCTTCTCTTCTAGCTTGCCCTTCCCCTGGGAATACTGAAGCTGATGAGAAAAAAATGCTGTGGAAAAAGAAATCCGTGCATGAAAAATGAAAGTTTTACTGCCTGCAATATTTAAAAACTGCAGAAGGCACAATACTAAATGCCTCAACCAAAGTATCCCTTCCTATAGGTGATTTGAATCTTGTATTCCTTTAAATAAGTATCTCCTGACTTAAAAAAAAAATCTAGTTCAACTCAGAGTTCAGAAAGGTGGTCAGAAAAACAAGCCGGCATGTCGTGTATGAGATCCCACAGAGTTTTATTGACTTAGTATCTTACAAAAAATCTTTTTTTTTTCTTCCTCTCAGCTTCCTCCTTCTGAGGAGGCTGTAGGAAATTAATGACCCGAAAAAAACTTGTTATAAGTCTATCAAGCTGTGATTGCATTGACATTTTTGGAAAGGTTAGGAAATACTTTCTATGCCTATGGTGCTGTCCTAGGATAGTTGTGGTTCCAGCTGCCCGCTGACATCCTGAGGAAAAGTTGAGGGGTTTCCCTCTTGATTCTGCACTGGTAAAGGCTACTCAGGTACCAACAGCCCAGGCCTGGCCAGGAGTTCACACCTGCTCCTACAAAAGCCTTGAGCAGAACAGGTATTTTGCACCATGAGGTTTCATTACCCCAGCTCAGGTGCAGAAGCACCTATCTAGAAGAACAGCCACAATTAGCACAAAATGCAAAAGGCGACCTGGGAACAGCAGCCATGGGAACACATTCCCCTCCTTGTGCCTGCTTTGCCCCAGATGAACTGAGAGATCAGCTCAGCCTCTCTGCTCTGGCTCTAAAGCCATCTGTAGCTGTTGCCTTCCCCTGGCAGGTGTCATCTCTCCCCTGGTAAGGTTCTGCTGATTTTTGAATCCCCTGTGATCCAGCTGCTGACCCCCACAAAGCCCCAGGGTGCAGGGGGCAACCTTTGCACTGCACAGAGAGTGGAGAATGACATTTCTGCTCCTCAGGCACAAGGAGGACACCCCTTTGCACAACTGCCAGAACTTAGAAGTTGGTGTTTCCAAAATGCAACAGTCCTTTCAAAACCCTTACATAAAATAAAACCCAAGCTCATATTCCCTAGTATAAATGATCAACCAATGAACTAATAAAGCCAATTTTGTAGGCTAAAGATATTTCTAATATAGTTCCAGACAGCAGAACTCTGCATAATGTAATCCGAGCTCTTGCACAATACAGGGCAGAAGATTTAACTGTGTTTCTTTACACTTGAAATTATCCTCTCCACTTATTAAAAAAGCAAAGTTATTTACATGGTATTAAAACAAACAAACTAACTAACTAACTAATTAACTAACTATATTTTACTGTTTCCAGTCAAAAATTCTTATATTTCCAGGAATTCAGTGCTTTGCTAGAGCTTAGATTCTCTTTATTCTCCACAACTCTTAAATAAAATATTCTCTGCCAAGTAAGAGAAGTATTAAAAAATTATTACGTTGTAAAATCAATTTTATATGTGCTAGAGTTTTAATCTACATCCATTCTGAACTGGCAGTTCAGAAATCATGTGGAAACAATACTAAATTAGTGACAACAGACGTTTACTTCTTTATCAGAGAACATAATTTTTAATTATATGTGCCAGTACAACTGTAATGATGTAGCCATTTATAATGAGGTACAACCAGCAAATTCGAAAACATTTTAATTAAAAAGTATAATGGTGAGAATGAAGTCTGTCTTAACTAAAACATTTAAATTATAAACAAAATGTTGTAGTAAATGTCTAGACCCAAATACATTAAGCTCCCAAAAAACACATCCACCCATTCCTCTCCAGCTCCCACATTTTTAGACACAAAATTGCTTTGCTTTATTAGATTAACACTAGGAGCTTTAGGTTTTTTCAATGGAAAAGTCATTAGAGAAGACAGAGTTGCAATAGCAGTGGCAGTTTCTATCTTTCTGTGCCTTTCTAGGTGGCAGAAGGCCCTGCATTTCCCTGCCTTGGTCCAAGGAAATTCCAGCAGCACCTGAGTGAGGGGATGCTCTGCTTTCATGGCCCCAGGCTGTGCTGGTGGCTGAGGCTTGGCTCCTTCCTCTACCCAGCCTCCAGCAAGGACCTCAGCAAAGCCACCAGGAGCTCTCCAGATGTTTTATACAAAAGTGAACACACCCATGCACTGTCACTTACCTGATAAATGAAAAGTCTAAGCTTACATTTCACGTTGGTCTTTTAGCCTTATTTTTAAAAAATATTACGGTACTGAAAATTGAGCAAATCCTTCATCTTCTCTATTTTTCTGTAGATAAAACTTTCCAGATTTTCATTGTGAGGATTTAAAACTATGAAAATATTATTCAAGAAAAGAAGCCTTATAACCTTAGTATCTTTATTTATATTGATACTGTGTTCTTGTACAAACATATTAACCATAAACACAAATGAGCCATGTTTTACTGATTTACTGAAGATGTCTTTTGTTATAACATCTCTGCTTCCATTTTGAAGAGTTTCATGAGTCATTAAATCATCCAACAGTGCACATAGAATAGAATGCCAAGTAAAAGGAAATAATTTAAAAGACATTTAGTTTTATTAACAATAGCAACAACAGAAAACTCACTATAAATGCTGACTTCTTATTAATAATTGAGTTCATCTCTATGCTGAGTTTTATATTTTTTCCTGTGCATTGCATAGCCACATACCCACTTGGACAAAGGATGCTGTTCTGTTGTTGGCCCATTTACAATCCATGGCAGGCTAAAAAGTACTCAAATCAGAAATAATAAACACGCAATTTTTTGCACAAATTCAGAAATATAGTGCAAATCTGAGAATATTCTTATTTAATTACTTAGGCAATTAAGCCACACTGTATGATTCAATTTAAGTCTAGCAAATGGGATGTAATAAAGACTGCAAATGCAAACTGTTTAGATTAATGTAAAGCCAAGGGTGTTGGTTATGCAATTCTCCTTTGCAATCAGCTGTCACTTGTTTCATTTCAGATAACTAAAACATCTAATAATTTTAATTTCCATACAAAATTTGGGAGGAAAGAAGCAAGCACAAAGACACATAGCAAAAATACAGAGATAAAACTGTTGTATGGTGGTGGTTGTTTCTTTTATTACAAATTCGGGCAACATGTGGCATTGAAAATATTGATACTAATAGAGGAATATCAGATGCCAATAGCTTGTTTCCTTAATAAAATATACATTTTAAATATGAAAAGCAAAAAATTTAAATTAACTACAATATATTCAGAGTGATACACTTCTAAAAGAGTGTTATTTCTAAGTAGCCAACTCTGATTAGTTCTATATACAAGTATTTGAGGGTCCTTGCAAAATTTTCTGGAGGATGCATTAAAAGCTCCTTGTGTATTGTAATTGATTCTTCATGTAATTCCTAAAAGTCATTCTTTTGTATAAAAACTAAGAATTTGGCAAGCTTACCATGATGTAAAAATATAAGAGAGGTGAGTCCGAGTAGGAATTTAGGCAGAGGCCTAGAGTGAAATATAGGCTTGGGGGAAAATTTGCAGTGTAATAGATAAGACCAGAGAGATTCAGCAAAGACTGAAGCAATTTTTATATGTAAGGACGTGATGGCAATTAATGCAGCCTTGAAGAAATGTGTGTTAAATAGAGGCACACTCAACTAAATTAGCTTAGGAAAAGTGTTTTGTATGCAAGGGATGACTTGGAAGAAAGTGTGTGTTGTACTTCCAGACTGATTCTGTGCCTGGAATTCAGAAAGGGGGATAAATGATACTATGAGAGATAACTTAAGTGCCTTTTCAAGTGTTTCTTGTGAAAGTATCTTCAAAAAAAATAAAGAAAAAAAGGTTAAAATGAAGTGTTATATATGACAATTACATTTGGCAGACAATTGGTTTTGGAGTGGGTTCACTTATAATAGATTAATTTAAGTGGTAAATGGAGGTGTTCGTCTAAATCATTACCTTGTTTAAAGGGTTTTTTAAACAAAATATCTGTATTTATCTGGATGGGAATTCTCAATCTGATGGTACGTATCTGAGATATAACCAAATACTCCATAACCATTTTCAATTTGCATAGGTTTGTCTAAATTTTGGTAGATTAATAACATCAAAAAAAAAATGTTAGAGACTATAGATATTTTCATAGAATCCTAGAATCACAGAGTGGTTTGGAACCTTAAAGATCATCTCCTTCCAACCCTGCTGGTGTGGGCAGGGACACCTCTCACCACATGACGTTACCTAGAGCCCCATCCAACTTGGTCTTGAGGACTTCTAGGGATGGAGCATCCACAACTTCTCTGGGCAACCTGTGCCATTGCCTCACCTCCTTCACAGTAAAAAAATTATTCCTAATAATTCATTTAAACCCAGTCTGTTTCACCTTGAAGCCATTCCCCCTGCCCTGTCACGCCAGGCCCCTGCAAAAAGTCTTTCTCTCTCTTTCTTGTGGACTCCCTTCAGGTACTGGAAGGCCACAAGTAGGTCATCCCTAAGCCTTCTCTTTTCCAGAACCCAAATTCTCCCAGCTTTTCCTCATGGGAGAGGTGCTCCATACTTCTAATTATCTCGGTGATTCTCCTTCTACATGTATTCACATGCATTTTTCCCGTTGCATTTACCTTATAGTTAAAATAATCAAAGTGCAGTTTTATATGAATCCATTTGAACAAAACTCACAGCAGCAGTAATTACAATTAGTCCTATTCTGATCCCATGGATCTATCAGTGACCATTTACAGCTTTCACAGCTGATGTGCATTAACTTGTGCAATGTAATTGTGAGAATTGATGCTTATTGGTGGGAAGACTACTTAAGATCACAGCTCCTCAAGGTTTATTTTAAGCCTTTTCTCATCAGTGTAGTATTTAAACTAGGTAGGTGACATTTAGAAGGTTTTTGTTTGTTTGTTTTCTTGGACTAAAATGCTTTGGAAGTTTTTAGCATAATTCTGTATGGTGTCTCAGACTTCTAGGTTACTGCTTGATCAGACACAGTTCAATAACCTGAGCATAAAAACACTAATGGCAATTTATTTTGCAGTGGAGCAGATCAGTGTCTCTTCTTCACACCTCACAAACCATAAAGAAATAAGAAAATCTTTATGGTACAGTAGTCTAAATACAGAAATCTTCTGTGAAATTTGTATTTACATGAAACATTTAGTTCAGTGTATGCTTGGTGAATTATAAAGGAATGATTTTCTATTTTATATTGAGAAAACAAGCAAATAAATTTATTATAATTCTGCAAAGCTTTATATTTCATCAAAATAAACTTAAAAATAAATAAAATTTATAAATATAAATTTATAATTAAAACTAAAATTAAATAATTTTAATTCATTGTATTTATTGTGTAATAATATTGAAGTGACATTTGTTTTAAAGAAGTATCAAGTTTAAAACCTAACTTGGGATAAAAGAGCAGAGAATAATATACACAAATTGTTACACAATGAAAGAACAGAATAAAGATAAACAGAACCAATTGTTTATAAATAGCAAATATTTTAATGTGAGATACAGATGTTTGATTGCTGAAACATATAGAAGAAATTTTCCTCAATAACATGTGAAACATAATTTTAGAGAAAATTTCCCCTGAACCAACTCCTTTAATTGTAGTATATTTGAACTGCAGAACTTGTTAATCAATGTCCACAGTTCATTGCAAACATAGCATTTTTGTAAATTGAGAAAAAAATGGGAAAAGCTTTAATGTTATTTTGAAAAAAATTCACTACACTTGTATTCATTAAAGCTTTTTGTGCCTACTGGATTATATAGGCATACAGGAAAATAATAAGTAATACTGATCTAAAAGCCAGCATACAATACTTGAAACCACTTTCCCTTATTTCCAGAGAGACTACTTTAGTGTAGTGTCTAAAGCTTCCCTCCATCTCATCTAAACCCCTGAGGTTAATCCAGCAGTTATTTTGAAGCTGATAGTGTGTGCTGCTCTGGCTTTACAGGTCTTGAATACACCATTGTGTTGAACAGGAAGAGAAAAGAGAGATTTATCAGGTGTGATATTTTGAGATGGCACTGATTGCCTGTCCAATAAGCTCTGCACTAAAGGTATGACTGTTATAACTCACACATAACATCAGCTGCTAAAACCAAACAGTTTTCTGAATACATAAATCAAACTACTGGACTGATGCAGACAAGTCTAAGACAAGCCATATATGAGAAAAAAAAGGGCAAAACCTCTAACTTTTAAGAGAAAACATCTGACATAACCCCAGTGAGCAATATTCTGTGACAAGAAGGATTTCTCCCCTTATCTCCAGCTTCCTTTCTCAGCAGCCCTGTCTGTGGCTTTCACCCCCCTCCTATTCAGAGTGGCAGTGACTGTCCACAGCTCCCATCAGACCTGTATCAGACTGTCAGTGATTTTAACATTTTAAGTTATTCTGCTTTTAATTAATTGTAATACTTTTGCTGAACAATGTTTGGATGGGTTCCATGCACTCTATGGTTCCATTGAAAATATGAGCAGGAATAAACACATTAAACAAGAAAAAGATATTTGAAAGCATTATTTCAAAACAATGAAATGTTTCTGAAAGCTACTGAAAGATGGTATTTGACACAAAGTTATGTCTGCCAATATACTTTTAGACTTCAAGTTTAAAAATGTAATTATTTGCCTTGGCTTAATCATTCTATATTCTTGTTTTCACTAGCTCTGGCTATTATTAACACAAAATATTACCAAAATATTATTGTTTCAGAGAGCTTATTTAAAATAAATCAAATCATCTTAGTTTGTCATTTAGGGAAGAGTGTGAACTAGATTTTTTTTTTTATTGACTACATATAATAAATAATTTATGCTAAAATGCAAATATGTATTGATCTCATTACAAACTGTATCATTACAGAAGTGACTGCTTACAACTAGTTTCAAGTTTAATCCATTCAGCAAATGATCACCTCTGACATCTGAAGAATCACAATGTTAGAGGCACACAACAAAAACTTTTCTTGCTGCAGCTTCCAAAGATTGTTGCAGCCAGCTACAACATTAACCTGGATTCTTGACAAGTGCTGCATCAGTTCATAGGAAAATCACAAATGCAAAGATAACTGTGTTTTACAAATAAGTATTTTTTAAAATTCATGAAGGTTTCTATTTAATTTTAACTTCAGCTTTTAACTGTAATTGTACTCACAAGGTATGGAAAACTATAAACTTAGCTTTGCAAAAATGGAATGAAAATTCAAATGTACCTTTTAAGACTAATCTTTAAGACGATCGAAACTATCCTTCAAACTTTATGAACCTGGGCAAGTTTTTTTCACAGTTTCCTGACTGAGCTAAATAAAGCACTTAGCCAAGAGCAGATGTGTAATTCTCCAATGGAAGTGGGGGCAGGGGAACTGAGAAGTAACATTATTTGGTTGGTGTTCTCGTTCATAGTCTAAAGAATAAAGTCTTTCATTGACTGCAGTGCTCATGACTCCTTCAGAATTTTCAAGGCTCATTATTTAACAAATGATTTAATAAGTTATTCAGGCTGTACAATACATTCAAAACCCAAGGATGGCAGAAAATAAATATTTTATAAGATAGAAAAATTTCTAAGTAACATCAGTTCCAATGTGATTTCATGAAAATTTGCTTTTATGTGTACATTTAGGAATAGGTATCCTGGGATACAGCCATCCCTATTAAAAAGTCACAAAAAAATCTGCATTTATTGCTACTTTTATTCTTGATATGGTAGCTTACCAACACATTGTACAGAAATTGTTCTAGAAAAAAAAAAAAAAAAAGCATCTTTGCCTTAAGTATGCCTTAAGAACATTAAAAATGTAACTTTAAAGCCTCCATTCAGGGTTACAATAGTTCATCCATCAGCAGATGTTTTCCCTTTGACAGGATGCTTATACTCCAAATACAACTGCTGGAGAGAGTGAAAGAATACACAGTGCTTTAGTGCTGAGGACTGAAACACAAATGAAATTTATATGGGTTCATGCCCTATTTGGGAGATGTATTTTTAAAGAAGAATTGGAAATGTCTTGGAAATAACTAAAGGATCTTGAAAGACAACAACATTCACTGTGTGCCACCACTGAATAATGAATTATTCAATAGCAGGATGCTCTAAAAGACCACAATATATATAGGCTGGCTGAATCCCCAGCTGGCAGGGTGCTTTAGTGCTGCCATGTGGGTGTGTGTGTGTATGGGAGAGAGTTTGGGAGACCCCAGAAAAGGCTCACACCAAAAGCATAATGGGTCAAATTCCAGTAGGCTTTCCAGGAAGAATTCACCTTTTTGCTTTGGTGCTTCTGGTGAAAGCCAGAAAGAGACAGAATTAAAAAAAAAAAAAAAAAGTATTGGAAAGACAAAGAAGTTGATTTGAGTTTGTTTTTCCTGTGGTGGGGGGAAAAAATCCTCCAACAAACAACCACAGATGAAACACGGAGGACTTTAACTCCAACATTCGGTTACTCTACCTGGGTCTGCAAGAGCAAAAATCCTTGCAGTTTCCCACACAGTTCATTGCTGGATTTTGAGAAACATCCATGGTTCTCCCAGGTGCCACATCCTGCATCTGGGCCAGGGCAACTCTGAATGTACAAACAAACGAAATGCTGCAGAACAGTGATGTGCAAAGGGACCTGGGGGTGCTGGTGGATGGAAAGTTGGATCTGAGCCAGCAGTGCCCTGGAGCCAGGAGGGCCAAGCGTGTCCTGGGGCACCAGGCCCAGCATGGCCAGCCGGGCAAGGGAGGGATTGTCCCCTCTGCTCTGGGCTGGGGCGGCCTCACTGCCAGGGCTGGGGCAGGTTTGGGTGCCACAGTACAAAAAAGACATTGAGCTGTTAAAGAACATCCAAAGGAGGCCATGAGGATGGTGACGGGTCTGCAGAGCAATGAGATGGTGAAGCCATGAGGGCCTGAGGGCACTGGGTTCCACCTGGAGGAGACTGAGGGGAGACCTCACTGCAGCTACAGCTTCCTCATCAGGGGAAGACAAAGGGCAGGCACTGATCTTTTCTCTCTGAGACCAGTGACAGGACCCAAGGGAATGGTCTGAAGTTGTGTCAGGGCAGGTTTAGTTTGGATATTGGAAAAAGGTTCTTCCCCCAGAGGGTGGCTGGGCACTGGCACAGGATCTCCAGGGAAGTGGTCACAGCATCAGCCTGACAGAGCTCCACAAACTTTTCAACAATACTCTTGGCAATGGTGTCATTCTTGGGGTTGTGTTGTGCAGACTTAGGAGCGTGACATAATCCTTGTGAGTCCCTTCCAACTCAGGATTTGTGTAATTCTATGATATTTTGGGGATTATGGAGTTTTTCTCTAGTTTTTAAGGACTGTTTGTATCAATAAGTTTACGGGGCAATGGAAAGAGACAGTCCTGTTTTGTTGGCTAAGATGTCTCATTAAAGAAGACAAAATATCAGCTGATTGCCTTATTTTGCCAAATATACATACAGATATATATATATATATATATTAGCATTTAAGAAGAAATGAGAGATACCTATTCCAGAACAGAAAATCCCTTGTGTTTATGTAGGAAGCTGAAGTCCCTGATTTGAATTTCTAACACATCTTTTAGTCATTTTCTTTCAGTAAATCTTCTCCCGCCCTTGGGGTCCCCCAGCACAGTTATTTTCCAGGGAGTACGGAACAGGAACTGAACATTTTCAGCCTTCCCCAAGTGTAATTTTCAAATCTTCTACATATATGTTGGATTTGTTCCAAGTTTCCAGTTTATCTTGAAACATAGACTCACTCCTGGAACTTGTCTGTCCTTTTTTCTTCTCTCTACTTTGAAAGAACTTAGAGGAAATAGACAGTAATACTTCTATTATCTGTCCATATGCTTTTGCTCCTGGGGAAGTTTTTCTGGTTCCCGTTAACCTTTCCTCTCTCTATGTAGAGATTAAGAACCCAATCCCTTTCCCTAACACATATTTCTTCCACTCAGAAAAGAAAATGTATCAGCTTTACTTTTTTTTTTTTTCGTCTAAGAGCTGAATCAATAAAAAATGGTGATAGAAAAGGCTGTAAACCAGCCTGGTTTAAACAAATCTGTACATACCATTTTTATCTATTGTAAAGCCTATAATAAAACACTATGGCAGGATTGGTAAAATGCTGATATTACATACTGTTTTTGAGGAAAAAATTGTCACACAAAATGCATTTTGCCATCATCTCTTGTTAACAGCTACCACACTGATTCACTGGTCTTTTTCTCTAAATTTTATATCAGAAAAAAAACCCCAAAACATTTCAGTAATCATGGGTTCTCTGAGGTGATTTCCAGAATAAATGTATTCTGTTGAATTAAGAGTCTTTTGGAAGCTCAGTGGACTAGAGAGGAGGAACAGGGAATAAAGCAAGCTTGACTAAATGTGCTGCTTAGTCAGAATCTCATGTCCTTTCTAGAAACTTGACTGGAAAATAAGATAACTGCACACTCTAATCTCAACATATCTGTACAGTGAAGATAGTCGCATATTTTGTACACTTAAATGTGCCTCCTATAAATTATTCAAATATGTTATTTCCACTCAAAATTTTCAAAAAATATGCCTATGTAGAAACTGAGTACTACAGACTAGACTGCAATACAGCCAGACCAAGTCAGGCAGAATTTCTGGGCCCATCAACTATATCAAATTGCTTTTCACAAAGATGAGGATCATCAGTAAAATACTGATTCTCATCCTTCCAATTTTGACAATCAATATTTCTTAGGTGATAAATAAAAATAAAATAAAAATGAAAGTAAAAATAAATACTGAAAATGAAAATGAAAAAGAAAAAATAAAAATAAAAATAAAAATAAAAATAAAAATAAAAATAAAAATAAAAATAAAAATAAAAATAAAAATAAAAATAAAAATAAAAATAAAAATAAAAATAAAAATAAAAATAAAAATATAAAAATAAAAGTATTTATTTATTTAAACAAAACCAGAAGGCAATTGAGACAAGCTAATAGCCTGGTGCTTCCCATGTCCCTGACAGATCCATGAGACCAAGGCAAACCAAGGCAGTGTACCCAGGTTAAGGAGCAGTCAAGACCCCTGTGTGCATACAGCTACACACTGCATCTCGTTTGCATCACCTATCATTATGTTTGCCAGTAGGAGTCCATCTGAATCTCTCCTTTCCTATGATTGTGCTAGAACCTCTGAACTTCTTTACCTTTCCTACTTTTCATCAAACCTTCTGATTTGTATTTACTGCATATTTCTTTGTCCTCAATATGTGTCCTCAATACCAGAAACTTAATGAGACTTGACTTTACCACTATTTTTTCTGTAACTTCTAAGATGTCACTCTAGAAAAAATCTTTCTTATCTTCACCACTGCTCCATGGCAAAGGTGTATTTTCCCACGTCTCAGCTTTGTCTATCCTTTCTTCTACTCTCACAACATATCCTCTTTAAAGGGTTTGATTCCTTTACATTCAATTCACACACTTCCTTAGCAACACACTGAATTTTTTCAAGTGTAAATCTATTCTCTTACACATTTTAACACTTGTCACATCCAATTCTGTTCATAAGGTGCTATCATTTTTTGTAGTATTACCATTATTTTTTCCAATAACAGGATCACTCTTTAGTAGTTAAAAGAACACATGGTATTACCCTTTTTCTGCTTTCTTCCACTCTAGTTCTCAGTGAGACACAGAATAATCTGTTTATGTCATGCTCGTGTCAATTACTGTTTGTATTTTAGCACCTCTTAATGCTGATATTGGGGGAGAAAAGTTTATAGCTGTTTAAGGAACAAAAAATGTTTATATAAAGTGTATATGCAGTTAATTCCAACAGATTACACAGTAATGCAACATGGAAGCAGAGCTATAACTGATAAAAGTTATATGAACTACTTCTCCTTACATTTCACAGCCTGTGATTGAAACAGCTCTGGCATGACAACTGGCAGAGGATAACTCTTAATAACACAGTGGCACACAATCATGAGAGTAGTATTGTAGTGTTGTGATTGCTGTAAGCATGACCAGATCCTTTAGGATGAGCAGTCCCAGTTTCCTGAGTCCACCTCAACCTGCAGTGAACTGCAAGAGCTCTTGGTCAGCCCTGCAAGCCCGCAGGTGTCCTGCTGGTGTGCAGAGCCTGCCAGGAGAAGGTGTCCACCTCCCTGGAACCAGCTGATGCTGACAGCCTGACTCTGCAAGGCTCATTCTCCTTTGCTCTCCCCTTCTCTATTGCAGTGTTTGAGTGGCCTTGCCAGCTTCCCTCCCTCTCTCTGGGACCTACAGCTTCGTGTCCTTCCCCAGTTTCTCCTGACAGATGGTTCATTGTTCCCAGTGAGACACTGAGATACCTCCCACTCTGATCCAAAGCAAATTGATCACTCGGTCCTTGGTTGCAGTTCTTCAGACCGGGGTTGCAGCTCCAGGAATGATCCATAGATAATTACATTACCTATGATCCATAGATAATGAGTTCTGAGGCTGTTTTAGCCACGATAGTGCCATGGTAATAATGTATAACCCAATGAATTGGCATCTCTGTTCCTTCAGTAGTTCAACAAACAATGGCTGGATTCTGTCTTGCCACAAGTAATTCTAAGCTTGTGCTGGGTTGACAATTTGTTTCCAGATCCTCCTCACCTCAGCACCTGCCATTCCTCCAAATATGGTCAGAGGCCTTTCCTGACAGGAAAAGAGATTTAATTTTCCTACTGCAGCTTATTACGCCAAATCTGAATTACTCCCTGCATTTCTCCTTTAGTTTTCACTCTCCTCAATTGCATTTTACTCTAAGAGCATAATAAATATCCAACTGTGTTGGACAATATTGCTTCTAGCTCAGAAATCTGACTTCATGTAGCTGAGCAACATCAATGGAAAATATTATTTAGAGACTCGTCACCTTCTGCAAACCATTCTCCCACAGAGTTGATCACCCTTTGTCCCCTTTCATTCTGTACAACATGGGCAAGTCACCTCCATTTTCTAAAGAAAAAAGACATTCAGCATTCCTCTCCAGCAACATTTTTTTTAATTCTTTCTCTTCAATTACTATGGGCACAGCTATCCCTAGCTGAATTTCCATATATTTTCCAGAAACCACTAAAACACAATCTTTAGTATACTCTGCAGATTATATGAAAAGAAGTACCCCATTTTCCTTCTTTAATAGCTTCCTTAAGCCAAAATTTTCAACTCACCTTTCTCAAATTTCTTTTTACCTAACCTGAATCACTATTTCAGTCCATTCTGAACATAAAAATATGATCTCAAATCCTGTTGTAATTTTCTCCATGGTTACCAGAGTCCCCTTTGCCTTGTGCATTTTCCTTTTAAAATATTTCTTTCATGAAACCTCTCCATAGAAAACAAATTTACTTTCCATTGTTACACGGCAACACATTCCAGAACTGTACTCTCGCCCAAAAATTTACCACATGTGTCTTCAGGGTCTTAGACCTGTAGTAGAAAACCACATCTCTCCTAATATTTATTGCAGAAAAACAGCCCAGACAAATCCAGCATTTGCACTGCTCTGTTTCAGATTACTAATTGAGAAAGAATGGCTTCCTAGTTGTGTTTTATTTCAGCTATGAAAGAGTTTGGGTGGATACCCATTAGAGTCATGATCCTCATTCAGGATACCAAAGCTACAATGTCCATTTGACTTTTGATTAGTATTTTACTGGATGCCCAACTGTAAATTTAATTTCAGTTGTCTAAACCATGTTTTTTCACACTGTTCCTTCTTGCTGCTTTGTTCTCATCATCAATAATCTCTATTTGTCTCCATCCGTCCAGACTTTTGGATGTCAATTTCAAATCATATTTCTTACTCAAGTCATCATATCTAGGTTATCTATATCTTGACAAGTTTTATTTTTACAACCAAGACAATGAATGTCTATAATTTTAACCTTCATTAGCTTAGTCCTTTTTTTCCATTTCAAATGAAAAGCTATTCAAGATGTACGTGACGAATTCATAATTCAGTCCTATTACTTTGATGATACAAATTCCCTCTTTTTATTTCTCTGTTGAATTCCTCTCTTTATCATATCATAAATGAAAGCAGAGAAAAAAGGCTTCACAGTATGTCAATAGTTTTTTCCTTTATCCTTCAGTATCAAGGATTCACCTTGCACTTGCTACTCACAAAGTGCTCACAAAGCAATTCCCCCTCCATGTCCTCAAGGGCAGTTACCCATTTATAATTAACAATGAATTATTGTTTCCTTCTGATTGTTTATGTATTAATCATAATGCTATTATGGGCTCTTTTTCGCACGTACACTGCAAGCTATTTAGGAAAAGAAGAGCTTTTCTTCATTATACAAACACATGTTAAGTGGGGTCTGGACAAGACCTTCTTCTATTGTGAAAATGGAATTATAAAATGAGAATCATATATTTTTTTTAATGCATAATTTTTGGGTGCATACTTTGTATAACAGGAAAGTTTCATATCAAAATGTCATACCAAGACACGGAGAGAGATTAGTTCTCTTCCTCAATGGATCTTCTGTGACCCACAGTTAAATGAATTAGCTCAATAAATTAGTATCTCTGAATCCTTATTATTAAATTCTCAATTGCTATCTAAAAATTACTTTATTGGAGTAATACTAGCAAAGTACAGTCCATAGGTATTCTGTGAGCTGTACTGTCATATTACAATTACTTTGATATAAATATTAATTATTAATATAGTCATGAAAAGTACAATTACTTTCTAACATGAATGCAGCATTTTTACTTTCTCAGGTTCTTCTCATTCACATGGAATGAAATAATTCCAATATTCTGACAATAAAGTGAAGTGTAAGTTCTTTTTATTTTGCTGATAGTTGTGATGTAATTTTGAACACTAATGCGAATGGTAAAATGAGTATAAAACACAATTATTTGATGCACTTAACGAAATCAAAGGAAACAGTCCAGGAGTGACAAAACTACTTCAGAATGATGAAAGCTGTTATCACCTTTGGGTTTTTTCATGTCATCAGAGTGTATAGTAAGAGTGTGGTATCAATAGGCTGAAATAATGGAAAATTTGAGTGCTGCACAGGAAGATTATCTGAAATATTTGCCTTGGGAATTAATCTACCACTGTACCATGGTACGATGCAATACATGAGATTTCCATGCAAAACCACAGAAAGGACAAGTGGGTGTACACTTAGCTCACTTCTGACCAAATTCACCCCCTTGGGGATTGGCATCCAAGAGCTGTCAAATGCAGGTCAAATATCCATGTTCTGAGAGAACCTGTACTGCTTGTAACTGGATTTAAATTCACAACTGCATTTAGTGTCAGGGCACTTAATGCAGCCTATGAGAAACATCCACAAGATTATCAGCCTCGACATAAATATAGAGGAGGAACCATTCACAAAAGGCTGGTATCTCACAGCTGGTGCATGAGGCACATATACAGGATACACACCCATGTCTCACAGCAGAGAAATTTTAACTAAGAACCCCAGGTATCATTCTTGAAGGACATCTTGACAGATCTTTCTGTTTTCTAAATTCTAGCCAGCTGCTAAGAGCTAAGGAAGAGTCCACCCGTACAAATCAGATCAATTTCTAAACTGAGGTTATGTGAGCCATACAATTAATGAATCAATTGATATTTTGCCCCTGCAATTTTTTGAGTCGTTTGCATAAAGTATGAAACTGTCTCTGGGGATAGAGCATAGAGAGAGGAGGAATGTGAAACCTAACCTACTGAGTCTCTGAGTTTCCAGGAAAACAGAATATAAAACTAATGACTGATTACAAAAGTTTCCTTGCAATTTCCAGGCTGAAACTTCTTAGTGTAGTTAAATGATGAAGTCATTCCTTGAAACTTACACTTGTTATCAATCTAAGGCTGAAATTAAGAAAATTATTATTTTCTTTAAAATGATTTTTTGCTGTACATATAAATTAACTTTTATCTCCACGACAGCTTGTTTTCACAGCTGGTCTTTTAACTTTTAATCCTCAATTTGGCTCCTGAACAGAATCCACACATCAGGTTCTTTATTTAATATTCAATCCCCTTCCTGACGCCTGTCAGAAACCAACTTTTGAACAGCAAAACATAAAGAAGTGCACTTTAATTGTTCATTAAAAGCCTTCTGTGCAGATCAGCAAGAAAACCCTTAACATCCCATAAGTGCTGGATTTGCACACAAAAATATTTTCACAATCTTTTCTACTTCAGTTTTCAGAAATATTTGTCAAGTGTACTACTCTATATTTAAGAACACATATAAACAAAAAGGTGCTCTTTTCAAGTACTTAGTTTATATAAAGTGTGTATATATCTCTCAAGATGACTTAACATGGGTAAAATAATGAGACATCATTAAATATGCTCAATAATAGTCATACTCAAAGCTCATAAAACAAAGAAAGATTAATCCCTAATGATTACCATTCCGTAAAACCTGTTGTGTTATTGTAATGCAAAGGAGTTGAAAATTAATGATTTCAAAATAAAAATAACAATAATTAGTTTAAAAATATTATGTTCTTTGTTAGTGGCAAGCAAAGAATTGTGAGAAATCACAATATATGAACCTTATCAAATCTCACTTTTACTTACATAGAATATACCAATACACATATACATACAAGCTACTGCATTCTTATACCAAGGAGCTCTTGCAGTAATCAATTTTGATAGGATACATGAGCATCAGTTCTGTCTCATTTCAATTTGTTAGTTCTTTCCTTTCCACTGTCAGTTCCTTTCACCAGTTGTCAAACTAGAGCAACAATAAAAACACATCAAGTTACTTTGCTCTATATGAAATATGTTAAGTATGTAACTTAACAATTTCTTTCAGATGATGAAAAGAGATCCAGAAGAATCAAATATTACCTTTACTTATTTTAATGGCATTTTTTTCTTTAATGAGCTCGAAAACAGTGGCTTTAATTTTAACAATTCAGTTTTTAAATTGCATTTTACTTCAACCACAAACTGAGACTTCAAGAACAACTCCCCACACTTTTAGCTTCAACGTCTGAACAACTTAAAAAATTATATCATGTAGAGGGAAAAGAAATGGATTTTAATTATATGTTCTTTCATAATTAGTTTTCGGTTTTGTTTAGGTTGTTGAGGTTTTGTTTGCTTGCTTCATTTTGGGTAGGTTCTTTGTTTCTTCATTTGTTGGGTTGTTTGGGTTCTTTCCTTTGCTTAAGTTTGTTTTTTTGAGGTTTATTTAAGTGTAGCTATTGAATAAGCATAATGCCTACAGCTTTGTGCTTTGCTCCTCCAAAGGAAGTAGGAGACCTGAAACTCATTAATCATGAAGGGGCTGTGCTTTACCTTGTGACATTGATCATGCCAGCCCCTAATCGATCACAAGCACTGTAGGGGCATTTAACTCAGTTTGAGGTCTAGCAAAGAAAACCATACATTATTCAGAGATGTCTGGAACTCAAGGGTCAGGAAGACAGATTGCATAAAGAACTGCAAAACTAAAGGAGTTTTACGTTCTGACATAGATGCAATAGCTTCAGAGAAGATTAAAAGTGTGGAATAACAGTAATGGAAACTTTATTTATTTACCAAAACTACTGTAGTACAAGTTTCTTATCTCAGCGAGCTATCAGATAATAATGATCTTTAGATGCAATCGACCTGTGTGAATTTAAACTCGTGACCTGAATGTGACAGATCATATATCCCTCTATGGCTTCCTGAAGACAGCAATTTGGCATTTGGAATTACCTTTTTTGAAATAGATAAAAGCATAGTGATCTTTGCATGGCATAAACAGGGATCAGACAATATATGTTAAAACCTTTGTGAAAGTACTTTTTTTTTCAGCAACCCTTGATTAAAAGATTAAGAAATTGATAAATGGCCCTCATGTCACAGAACTGTTAGATATGTGGCTTTGTAAGCTATGAAGAGGACCCAAGTTAGCAAGCATTCATAAATGCAACAGCCAATTCTATCATGGAGCTATGCAGAAATCTTCAGAAAGAAAATATTTTTTTTTTTTAATTAATGCAATGCAGGCAGTCTGAAGGAAAGACATTATGATAGATCATTGTTCCAGACTACTTATAATATAGACTTCTGGTGGTCTTAAAAAAGATGCATGGAAGGGGGCTGGCTGTTCTCTTTTTTTAATCTGTTTTTATCTTTTTGTAAATCCACAGAATTGTTAGGTTTGGAAAAGGTTACTAAGACTATTGAGTCCAACTGTTAACCCAGCTACACTGTCTTCACCATTGAACCTATGTGCCACACTGACAAGTCTTTTAAATATCTCCAGGGATGGTAATTCCACCAGCTCCTTGGGAACCTCTTCCAGTGCTTGATACAACCTTCTCCATGAAGATATTTTTTTCCTAATATCCAATCTAAACTTTCCCTGATCCAACTTGAGACCATTTCCTCTTGTCCTATTACTTTCCACTTGGGAGAAGAGATCAACCCCTGCCTTGCAACAATTATTTTTCAGAGTGATAAGGTCTCCCCTGAACCCTCTTTTCTCCAAACTAAACAACCCCAGCTCCCGGAGCTGATCCTCCTCACATTTATGCTCGAGACCCTTCCCCAGCTCTGGACTCGGTCCAGCCCCTCAGTGCCTTTCTTGTAGTGAGGGGCCCAAAACTGGACACAGCATTTGAGGTGTGGCCTCACCAGTGCCCAGCACAGGGGGACAATCCCTGCCCTGCCCTGCTGCCACACCATTGCTGATCCAGGCCAGGAGCCATTGGCCTTCCTGGCCCCTGGGCACACCTGGCTCATGTTCAGCTGCTGCTGACCAGTACCCCCAGCTTCTTTTCCTCCACACACCTTCCCAGCCACTCTTCCCCCAAACCTGGAGCATTTTCTGGGATTGTTGAGATCTGAGTACAGGATGCAGTATTTGACCTCTTTAAGACTCATGCAATTTGCTCCAGTCTGTCAATTCATCCTGCTCAGGTCCCTCTGCAGAGCCTTCCCACCCTCCAGTGTATGAACACTCCTGCCCAGCTTGTGGTCATCTGCAGACTGACTTTGGGTGTCCTGGATCCCCTCATCCAGATCATCAAAGAAGATCCAACAGGACTGGCCCTGGTGCTGAGTTCTGGTGAACACCACTGGTGTCTGTCTCCAGCGAGATGTAACTCCATCCCTTCACCAATTTCTGGGCCCAGCCATCCAGTCAGTGTTTATCTAGGAAACTGGGCACCTGTGTAAGCTATGAGCAGCTAATTTCTCCAGCAGAATGCTTTTAGAAATTACGTCAAAGAATTTTCTAAAGCCAGGGAAGCAATATCCACAGCCTCTCCTTTACCTGCTAAGTGGATCATCTTGTCATAGAAGGAGATCAGTGAGTCAAGTGGGACTTGTGTTAAACAGCTCAGCCTCTTCCTTCTCCTTTATTGTTGTATTTCTCTCCACACATAAAGGACGAAAATTCTCTTTAGCCCTCCTATGGTTGTTAATGTATTTAGAGAGATATTTTTATTGCCTTTTACAAAACAGCCAAATTAACTTCTAGTTGGCCTCAGCTTTTCTGATTTTATGCCTTCATAACCTCCTGACATCCTTGTAATCCTCCTGAGTGGCCTTCCCCTTTTTCCAAAGGAGGTAAACCCTCTTCCTTTTGTTCCCAGAATTGCTGCTGGTTTCCAGCCAAATCTTTCTGTTAAGCCAAGCCAGTCTTCCCTGTCAGCTCACCTTTTAGCACACAGACACTCCTGTCCCTTGAATTTTTCCATCTTGAGGACTGTCCAGCCTTCCTGGACTCCTCTAGCCTTCAGGACTACCTCCAAAGGGACTTTGTCAGTCTTTTAAACAGACTTCCCTCCAGGAGTCAAAACAGCAGTTCTGCTGACCCCCTCCTTGTTTTTCACCAGTCATTCGTCTGATTATACTGAATTGCTTTACTTCAGCATGAACAACCATTCTGTAATTCCAGTTATTGTATTCCTACATCCAATTTATTTAATTGGCTAAAATGGGCAGAAATTGGCTTTTTCACCCTCCAGAGAACATTCAACTTCCAAATGACTTAGTCTGGTTTCTGAGTGAAAAATTGATGTTGCTAGCTGACCAGCCATCTCTGATCAGGTAGCTCACATCTAAACAAATAATCAAATCTTCAGGGAGATTTACACAAACAGCAAATAATTCCAGATAAATCTGAAATGAAAACATACACATAGCAAACATGTAAGGCATAAGAATGTATATCTATCAATTTGTATTTAGAAATATTTACTAATTTCCTCTCAGTTTTTTGTTTCTATATCACTATTGTTCGTTGATAAACAGGTAAAACATTCTTTTCTACACATTTCCAGGGTACACGCAGCACTTTAAAAGCACAGATAGTGCTCTATCCTTCAAATACATAGGTTGTCCTGCTATAAATATTTAATAAAAACTTCAGCCAAAAAACCTCAGGCCTTTACTTTCATATAATTATTTTCTAATTGCTTTGCTTCTTGTTTCAGTTTACCCAACAGACTCTGATAGATTTTGTTCCCTGTTAAAAGCCCTGATCCAACTTTATCCAAGGTGGTTGGACCATCTTTCTTTTCTTGTATGCAGATCTTATGCATAATAAGTCAAAACTTGATGCCTACTAGCATTTTCCTATAAACCAATATTTTTCATATGTTCTCATAAACCATCTTTGTAATGAATTGTCACATTAACAAAACCATAAAGTTTCAAGTGCTTTTTTTTTTTTTTTTTGGTGTATGAAATGCCACCCCAGGGTATTCCAAAGGTTTCATTGGCAGTGTCTGATAGAACTTCAGTGAGAAATAGATACTTGGGTAGGCCTTTGCTTTTAGCAAGCATTTCATTTGAAAAATCAGTAAACTCTCTCCCATGAAATTATCATTCCATACAAACTCCTCAAATTAATTTAAAAAAAAAAAAAAAAAAAAAAAAAAGGTGGGATTTTCAGCCAGCTCTCAAAGACAATTAATACTCAATACATGTTGTGGCTTCACCAAAGCTCTGGAAGTCAGCTGTGGTACCTCTAGGAATCCCTTGCTCTGCCTGTGCCTTACCACAACCAAGCACTCATTTAGTGTATATCAAACTATTGCAAAAGAAAAAAAAAACCAAACAAAACCAAGCTATAAACTCCCCTCATGGTTTGCACTTTCTTTTTCTAGTCTGTGTTTCGTAATTTCCTCCAGAATTAGAAAAGGTTCACGAGAGTTTAACATTCCCTCCATTAAAAAAGGACCTCTATAGTAACACAGTATTTGTCTTCCAGAATTTCTCACATCTTGGATGATGTCTCCAGTATTTTAATAATGTAATTTCCATTTCAATTGATGTTATCTACATCATTAATATATGGAGATAGAGATGCAAATACTGAGAAAATCTCATTCTATATAAAACATGTTTACAAGATAAATTGTTGAACATAGTTCAGTCAAAGCTCAACATTGTAAATATTAATTAAGCTGTGCTAAAAAATTGTGACTGCTTCCCAAGACTTGGGAGAGTTTTTGAGAAGCAAAACCTCATATGTATGGAATATATCCATGGCTATATTTCTCTTATATATCAAATATATCTCTGAATTAAGTCCAAAGTTAAAATCTTTCAGCAACTGCTCACATGAAGACAAAGATCCTCTTAATGCTTACTGTCACATTAATGTATTTTACAAATATAAGCTGGCATACAGAGAGGGAAGATATGTTCCTTTATTCACTACTACAGAAAGCTTAAATGAAGTGCATGATCAAGTCCTTGTTTGCATGGGATTGAATACGAGATGGATTTCCCCGTTCCTTATAGTGGGTGCCTTATAATGCTGTTGTTTAAAAGATTTATTCCTTCTTTGTTCAAAAAACCAAATTCTTCTTTAAAAAGACATTATATGAAATTTTATTATTTAAACAGTTCTAGTTCAGAGAACATGAATGGCACTAAATTCATCAGTGCCTCCCTATCATCTTTAAGCAGAAGGATTACAGCAAAGAAATATTTTTTCTGTGCTTTATCTGCAGTCTCAGAGGGAGACTATGGCAGACCTAATTATATTCACAATGAACTAAGAGGAAAGCGGTTCTAAGGTGAAATTCTCATTAAAACAATAACTCATATCTCCCTATGTTAATTCATAAATAGATGCTGAACTGTAGGATGAGGAGTTTCTCATACGTATCAACAATATTTAGTGTTAATGAGCTTTTTAAATAGTTGTCATGAGAAGTCATGTACCCAGAAATTTGATAAATTCCAGTGACAGAGAGGAATAGACCCACACAGACAGTGAGCCTTCAACCTATACTCAAAGCATGACACTTTACTCCATGCTGTATCTGAATTACCCATTAGCCAAGATAAGTGGAAAGAATCTGACACCAAATGTCATCAGGAAGATACATAAAGGTCATTAGCTTATTAATTTTACACTCAGCACTTGTGCAACATTGGATGGCATCACTTTCATTACATGCCACAAGAAGGGCAATGATACAGAACAATAAAACATCATTTGAGGAGACTTGCAGGTGAGTTTTCAATAGTAGAACATAGAATGACAACAATTGTCTTACATGTTCAGAAGACAAAATTTAGGGCACAATTTTTGACATAAATTTAAAGTTCAAAAAGTTTTAGCAGTTTCTTCACGGTTATCTTGGACAGTATTTAGTGATATCTAATACTGCATGGCAACTTTTATATATTTTATTACCTTTGAAGCTCAGCTCTAAAACTTATTTCTCATTGACATGACTAGGACATTGCAAACTTTAGCATCTCTCTTCAAATCAAGTAATCCCTTCAGTCTAGTTGATATTGCAAAATGTGCTCCAGGCATTTTCTTTTTAGCACCATAAATGAGATAGCGTTCAGCTCTCTTGCATACTTATGCTGCATATAAAAATGAGGAACATTTATAACTATTGCTGAAATCGGGTGAAGCTAGAAATCTAAATTTAACCTTCAGAAATGTGAAAAATGATGCATCTAAATTTCTATATTTTTCACTCAGATTAAAAATGCTTACAAAATACCGAAGATCTGCAAGTATCTGAGTTCAGGAGGAATTAAAGTGTTCTGATGTCCTTAGCTGTACATCTATGACCAAAATTATAAATGAGTTTGGGTTAGCAAGGAGGCAGAAGAATAATTTGCCCCTAGTTTTGGTTATTGTTAAATGCATATTAAATTATTGGAAAATATGCCATTTCTTTAAAAATAAAATAATGATTTATAAGGTTTTTTTCACAACCATTTATGCTCACATACTCAAATGCAATAGGCATCTAATATTAAACTCAGTCCAAGCAACAGTCTCAGTAAATATAGATTGAATTGAAAGTCAGGCATCTCAATATCATTTGGGATTTGAGTCATGGTAAACAGTGAAAAAGCAAACTAAATGAGGTTCACAATGTCAATGTTATTTCAGAGGAATAGAAAAAAGAAACAACCCAGGACTGTGAATTTTGACATATTCTGTGATTTTTTTTCCAGCAAAATCAGTATTCTTGCTTTAGGGACTCTATTGTGAGCTCTTATGAGAAACTCAAGCCTAGACGTGGTTTCAGTGAGTGAATTATATCTTTGGGAGGAAGAGCAGAGGCAAATTTGAGAACAGACCTGCAGGCTCAAACTATATAGTAAATTTTCTTTATATTCACCTGTGTTGGAGGCATACAGCTTCAATCTCATTTAAAATGACAAATTACTTTTCCCCACTAGCCTCCCCTACATTTACCCCTGCAAATCAGTGGTCGATATGTATGTCCTGTCTGCTATTTTGATTTAATTTTATCTTGTATTAAAAATATAATCTGTCTGAAAGTGTGTACACAGGTTCCCCAGATTACTGAAGTATTGCTATGGTAGTGCCCTTTAAATATCAGCTTCATCAGCAGAGGCTTAAAAGACTTTGAAGTGGCTGGTGAGATAGAGAGGAGACAAAACACACAACTTGCATTTTCTACAGAAATGCTATAACTGTGGCTGCTATGGTGTACCTCCACCCCTGAGTGTAAGGGAAACATTCCACGCCTTCCTCTACTGGAGAGCTGAGCTATCAGCTATTCTAGTTTCTGCTCTCTCATTCTCTTTGAAATACTTAGGAAAGCAGTGGATCTGAAAATTATTAAACTACATGTCATAAATATCTAATAAGCTATATTACGATTTATTTAGCAGGAGGAGCCAATTGTATTAATAAATATGCACACATGTATATCCAGAGGGGAGGAGGGAAAGGGAGGACAAGGGGGAAGAATAATTTCATTTTCTACTGAAATACAGCATTCTCTGGTATAAAATGAAGCAATTAACAACAGTCCACAGCACTGCACAACACCGGAAGTGATTACCACAGCCAATTAAAAGTGCAGGGGATAATTACATTTGGCAGACTGCAGTCCCTTGCTGGAATCTGCCCAGAACTCAGGTCCAGACCAGCAGCTCAGTTAGTCTGGAAGCTGGTTCCAAAGAGCCCAGGGTGAGTGTGCCCAACCTTGGCTTTCACACAAGCAGCTGCTTACTCACGAGCTGAGCTGGCCAACAGAGCTGCCACAAGAACAGTGCAGCAAAAAGGGATTGTCAGCATCTACCAGGCAATAATTAAACCTCATTGCTGTACTTTTTTTCAGGCATGTACTTCCTTTCTGTGTATCAGCTGACTAAATAATTGTCACAATTAAAGGTGCTTCAGTCAATAGGCATTTCAGCTGATTGATAATTTCAATGCAGCTTCAAAAAGCCACCACTGACATAACTTTATCTTTTTCCAGCTGGCATCACCAAAATTCAGGAAGCTATTATATTGACAGTCAAGTTAAGTTGACATTTTCTGAATGCACTTGTCAGACACCTATTTTTTTTTATGACATTGAAGTCCTATTTGTCCTATTATATGGCTACTAATGCTGGTAAAGAATTCACCAAGTAAAAAAGGAATATAAAACTTTTAGGCATAACCTAAACTCAGAACTCTTGTGCTTCTTCTACCTCCTTTTGCATTTGCTTGCAATGACCTCAACAGCCTCCCAGTAAATACATGAAATGGCAAGAAGCGTGGGATGGAACAACATCCAACAGAGGCATTAATTCCCATCCACATCTATTCATGTTACCATGTTTTGGTAACCACTGGCATGTTTTCAAAGATACAGAGACAGGATGAGCCCGGCAGGCATCTCTGGGGATTGCCTGGTCCAGGCCTGTGCTTAGAGCAGGGTCCATCACAGGAGGTTGCTCAAGCTAACTTTTGAATATCTCCAAAGATGGAGGCTCCACAACACCTCTGGGCATCCAGTTCTTGTGTGCAACCACCCGCACAGTGAACACTTTTTTCTCTTTTTTAATGGAAATTCCTGTGTTTCAGTTTGTGTCTACTGCCTCTCATCTGTCTCTGGGCACCACTGAGAAGAGTCTGTCTCTGCTGTCTTCACTGCTGGATCACGTATTTATGGGAATGCACAAGTCCCCCCTGAGCTCTCCCCTCTCCAGGCTGAGTGATCCCAGCTCTCTCAGCCTCTCCTCATTTGTCAGATGCTAAAGATCCTTAATTTGGATTCTTAATTTAAGGATCCCGATTTAATAATAAGGATCCTTAATTTGGATCCTTAATTTAAATTCCTTCCCTGGGCTTGTTCCAGTAAGTCATGTCTCACTTTAACTAGTAAGCCCATTTTTTTAGCTAATTTTCTGAGACTTATTTTCTAAGAAAAGAAGTGCAGCTGCGCTGTCACATCCATTTGAGAAGTAGCTACAATTTAATTTTATGGTCCAAAAACAGCAGCAACACACCTAAAATACTAGTTCTGAAATTTATTATCATTGTCAGTAAAAACACCACAACATTTACTAAGGAGTTTTTAAAATAAATGTATGAACACATTTTGTACATAACTGAGTTCTTTAATTCAGTTTCTATTTTTGCTATCCATAATTACTCATTTTACTGTGAATCTCCTGTAATTTTGTAACTTACTTTCAGTTTGCTTCTCAATGGAAAAGGTTCACTTGGTACTGCTGATTTTGTATGTGCTATTATATTTGTAATAAGTGATTCAAACCAACCTAATTTGGTTTTTTACAAGTGAAAAAAAAACTTTACAAAATAAAAGGCTTAAAGGGTATTGAGTCTCAAGGTATATTAAACTGTGACAGGTTTGTGTGTTTTTCTCCAATTTGTTGCTGAGGTAAAAGAATATTTGTAATGAATGATGAATGGGTTTGTCCCTGTAAAAAAAATGGATAACATCATACCTGAGGTTTATTACCGTATTTAATGCTTGTATTTACTAGTTAATACATAAAATCATGAAATACTTATCTCATTTTTTCATCTAAGTGCAAAGTTTGTTTGCATTTAATCTCAGAAGTTTCAGCCATTTCAGAAAAAAAACCCTGATTTGAAGATGAATGATAAAGGCATGAAAATACTTCTTATAAAGTAATAGTACTGATGTATTCTCAAGTATCTAAGAACTATATTATAGTCATGTCTCTTTCATCACATTTATCCAAAAAATATTGTTGGGATTAATTACCATAAAACCATTAGAAGCACCGTAAATGCATTTAGGAATTGTGTGGTTAATTGAATCAACTACATGAAGTTTTCTTTCTGGTTCAGGGGGGATCCAGCAGAGACTATTTTGGAAGACACAGTAGGTGAAAGGGTGCTGAGCCCCTCTGACCCACAATGGAATGTATTTATTAGAAGATGCAGAGTTGCAGAAGAGAAGAAATATTGTCCAGTGTTCATTTCACCCCCTTCTGAGTTTTATCATCAGTATGAAAAAACATAAGGAAAGAAAGTTCCTCTGAAGGATCTGGAACAATCATCAGCCTCAGGTGCTGCAGACTGGACTTTGTGTGTGGGAGTTAAGTGAGAAAGATGAAGAAGAAATGAAGAGTAAGGACAAATGAACACACAAGGGAAAAATACATGAACCATTTGAAAACTATCATGAGGAAATATACTGCCAAAAATTTCTATAATATTTATGGAAAATTTCTTTGCTGCAGTAAAAATTATTTCACTTGGCAAATTCAAGCATGACTATTGAGGACTTAATGTAATGTTTCAAGAGGGCATGGAAACAGTTTAGAAAAAGCAGGAGAGCTGAGTGTTTTATGCTTCTCCGGGACCTATTGCTGTTATTTCTCAAGCCATCACACCAATTACAGACCCTTACTGGAGACTGCAGGCTCAGTAAGAACAGGAATAAATACACTGACCTCTATAAACAATACCTAATTTCTGTAGATGGTGTAATCAAAAAAGAGTCACAGCTCCCCATCTCCAAATGACAACACAGCTCGTGTTCTCAAGCATGCGTTATAATGGATCCATATGAATTTGTTGCTACATAATATATTGGATTCACTGAATATCTCCAAAATTCACATACAGTTCCATTTAGCTTGACTAATTTGATCCTATTTTCAGGCATCTGAAAATTTTTGCTCTCTTTTAAAGCTTAAAAAGGACATAAACTGTAATCATAATGATAAATCAACTGTTAGGAAAAATATTTACATTATATTTAAGATAGCACTATTACAATGGAAATACTTTGTAATTCATTTGACTTCTACTTAAAATAATATAATAATTTCATTTGAATAATCAATGAAAATTGTAGCATAAGAGCTTAGGAATATTAAATATATTGTACTCTGAACAGAATAATAGTATCCCTCAAATCTCATTTTATTGTACTTCATGCCAAAGAATGACTTTCAACCCCAAACTACTTCTGCACTTGTGTAAAATTATCTGAGAAAGAGGACCATCTTATATCATTCAAACCCTAAACAGGCTCTTACATTCTGAAAACTTACTCTTTGCTCAGCACTTTGCAGCTCAGCCAGAAGATGCTCCTCCTACCCACTTAAACAATAAAAAGCACTGGGAAGAGATATTTTCTATTCCTTCTAATGCCGAGCTAGATCCTTAAGAAATCCTATTAATTTCACACCAGGATCTATAGAAGCCAAGAGGAGAGTTTGGAAATCTGGACTGCTTATGTTGGATTGCAAGGAGCTGAAGGCTGCTGCATGTTAATGGGCACAGTGAGTTTAGAGATGCTGCACAGAAACACAGAAGGGATCTTGTGTGGGAACCAGGGAGGAGTTACCTGGGGTTCTGCTGGGGATGTGTTACTGCTTTACAAGTTAGGAGCACTGAAGCCAAATATTTTGTCTCAGGGAGACCAGCTGATGATATCCACATTGTTTTTAAATAGAATTACCCCAAAGAAGACACCTCAAAATCTTTTTTTTTTCCTGACAATTTAAAATGTTTTATTGGGTGAAAGCAAAATATGTATATGGGTTAGCTGATCTCAGCACATAAGAGTTAGATAAAGTTCAGCAAATTATTAACTGTTTCTGAAAAACTGTAAGATAATCTTTTAAGGATGACAATTTTAAACACTCATCTTGGTATCCAAACTTGGTTTTTGCAATTTTATTGAACCCACTAAAATATTTCCACTGTTTAGTATTTCACCGGGTAGATTTACAGAAGACAGCAGATGGAAATATGAAGCAAGATTTCAGTGGTTAACCTCAGAAACCAATGATAAATTGATAAAATTAAGTTTTTGTGTTCATACCATTATCACCAGAAGAGTAGTACACTCTTAAGGAGTAATGGCTAAAATTCACCCTCTTTGTCAACTATCTTTAGTCTACTAAATTCTATTATTTCATTCTACTGAAAAATCAAAGTTTTTACATATCAACCAGTTGTTATGTAAGAGGATGGACTACATTTAAATAAAAGATAGCACATAGTAGTAAATTCTAAACATCTCTAAGACTCATGAAGGTAAATGTAAAGATTCACAAGGAAGATACTTTGAAACCTTCATATATGCTTGATTTTCTGCTCCTACCAAGTCTTCAAATATTCCATCCCATGCAAATTGGCACAAGCAAGGAAAATAGTGAAGAGAGAGATGAATTTGAGCACCATTCTTAACACAAACCTTTGATTTTTAAACCTTCTGAGTGTCTGAAAAGTCTGCATGTTTTGGTACTGCTTACAATTTTGTAGCCAGAAAACACTGAGAGATATGATGTTACAGTCCAAAAATATGATCAGTTCAAACTGGTGGGAAAATATCGATTTTCTTATCCCAGCCATATTAATTCAGCAGCAAAACTCATATAAGAAATTTATTAGTAGTGTCAAAAAGTAAAATATGTCAGATTTTTAATTCTTGAAATTCTTACTATTGCCTCTAAATTTATTTAGAACAGATTTAATGTTTTCATTACAAAAATTCTCCAATATTAGTTGCATCAAGTAGCATATTTTATAGGCATCAGTGTTTAATTTTCAGACATAAGCCTTACTCTATTCACTGAGTGTTTAATGAGGTTAAAATACATATTACCAGGAGGGAGTATTTCTTATTAGCATTCTCCTCATCCTAATTGTGCTGTACAAAATTGTTGATCAGTTCCAAACCCTGGCCTAACATGTTCTTTCTGAGTAGTCACTTCAAATGACAAGATCTTTGTAATTATGTGATCAAGTTTTAATTCCTGTGTGCCGTGGCACCTCTACATGGGAAGTGCATGGCCTACATCTTTGCAGGGTATTGCTATAATTATTGTACACTTGTAAAGATTCAAGGATGACAGTAAGGGTAGAGTGGAAGAATTTGATGAAATAGAAAAATTTGTTCTGGTTTTACCAGATGCTGGGCCTCTTTTGCCTTGCTTAATGACAACTATGCATTGGTCATTTTTACTGAATTAAAAACCAAAAAAAGGTGTTTCATTTTTATTCATTTGATGATGAATAATGTGAAATCCTTTCATGAGAGTAATTGAAAACATATTGTGTAAATTTGGATATTCTGGCTCCTGAATAATTTGCTATGAGCAACTTGATATTTAGTTTGCTGTCCTACTGATTTCTGCATTAGGAGCAACAAGGAAAAAGGGTTAGATGAAAAAGTGATTATTTAAAAAAAATATTATGTATCTTAAATCCAGCATTTGTGATAGGGAACATTGTCACTTAGTATTTATGCTGCAGAACTTGCAAGAGACCTCAACACACAGTAAAAAAGAAAAGGACAATCTAAAGAGATAGATTGTCTGAAAAGCAAGAAAAGGAAAGTACAGTTGTGTCCTCTTTTCAAAGGAAAATGAAGGTACACAGAAGGTAAATGTCAGAATAAAAACAGTAGTAGAAAGCTGAGAGCTCCTGAGCACATCAGCCATGGGTCTGCTCCTTATCTCATCCACAACAGCCCAGCTGCCACCAGCTCTATGAGACTGGAGCTTTCTGCTGACCCTGAATGGACAGAATCTCACCAACCACAGCCAGGGGAGGTGAGCACAGTCTGTAAGCAGAAACAGACCCATCTGTGTGAATCTGCCCATCGAGGGTGTGGTCAGAGCCCAGCTCAGGTGAATCACTGGTGCTTTTCTGTCCCAATGGCTCTGAACAGGTGAGACAAAGCCACATACTGAACCACAACATACATGACCTGTGTTTGTCTGTGCTTTAAAAAGAAATTTATTTCTTCTGAACATCTTCAAGATAACTTCAGACTTTGGGAGTATATCTAGATGACTGCCTTACAAAACCGGTATTTTAAATTGATCACTATTTTATCTGTATGCTTAAACTTCTGGGGCTGTATAATACATAAACACTCTAAGTAAAGCTGGGAATAAATACTGACAGACTGAAGAACTCCAAAGCAGCCAAAGTCTGACTTTATATCCTTCCTGAGCAACTTAAGATCCCAGGGTGCAGAATTTTTGAGAGCTGGTTTGTAACTCTGAGAATTATAAAATATTTCCATTGGTTTGAACATCCTTTGTATTACTGTTTAGTTGGAGGATTTGAAATAATACACTTTCAGATTTGAGAACCAGACTATTCAACAGCACAATAACTGCATCTCTTGGAACCCTCTCTGTTAAAACTGTTAAAGCAGCTTTGTTCTTGGTTTTCAGCAATGTAACTTAGAATAGAATCAGTCACTAACTACTAACAGAAAAAAGTTTCAAACCAAGCAAAAAATACCACTTTTCACACAATGCTTGATTACAAGAGTTGAATTCCTTCCTGCAAGTCTCTACTTTAAAGGTACACAGAACTGTAAAAAAATTTGAAATGGACTTTGGAGAAAGACTATTATTACAGACAGCAGTGGAAAAATTCCCTGAACTCCAGGTAAGAGAAGACTGAAAGGTATTCTTGGGAAATGTCATGGTCATGACATTCAGTTCTTTCATTTCTCCTTATGTAACTACTATAGACCAAATGTGAAGATATGAATTCTTTCAGGGTGGAATTAGTACCTTTAACAAGAGTTCTGAAAAGTTCTGTAATTAAATCCCAGAATCCTCTAACTGAAAACCATTTCCCAAGACTAAAAATAAGAAGAAAGCTTATTTCCATGAGCTACAGTACATGATGAAAGGGCTTTTAAATATTAAATGATATATGCAACCAATAATAAACATATTCTTTATGAATATGTGTCCTATTTAAATTTCTCAGCATTTGCCTTCAATGCAGAATTCAGTAGCTACTTCATTTGTCTAAGAGAAAACATAAATACACACAGTAACTACTCTCTTATTACTTCAATGAAAAATTCATGTCTTAGGCTACAAATCTATGTTTTGTTCACTTGGTTTGCTATCTATTGGGAAATTAGTGTTGCAATTCTGCTTTTTGAAAGTATTTGGGTGTTCAGGGAGAGAGAACATGAAGGAAAGCTGATTATTCATCTTGTTTTACATACATTTAATCCAAAACTACTTGTATATGCTATTTGTTTATAGCTCTAAGAACAGTGCTCCTGGTCAATTTTATCAGTTTTAAGAATAAATCAGTCCTTATTTAGTTACTACTGCAACACAAGACTTTTTCTTTTTTCTTTTTTCCTTTTAATTCAAAGTTACTAAATTACTCTTATCTATGTAAAAAGACAGCAATCAGGATATCTATATGTCTATTAAGAAAGCAATAAATGCTCATAAAATGTTACAACATAAATTAAATGCCTTTAAACACTATTAAGTTAGACAGATGAATATGCCAGAAAAACTTTACAAAGATAAAACAAAATCTTCAAGAAGTTTTTTGCATTACTAAACTAGTATCTTGGTAATAATTATATATTTGGGTTTGCAAAGGAATATATTGGGTCTGTAAGTCATGTCACACCTACTCTTCTGGAAACTACTAATTAATAAAGTTATTCAGCATTAAGATATATCCATTTTTATCCTATAAATTACTTATTTAAAAGCTAAAGTTGGGCTAGTTTTGTTGTATTTCTTCTTTCACTACTTTATGCACTGCTACCATTTCAAAAGCAGAACACATCCATGTGTACCCATTACAGTAAATCTAAAGACATCCTTTGGTTCTGATTTAACTAAGAGATGAGACTGGAGGACAACATAAAAAATGAGGAATGTAAAAAAGATGAATATAGAAAGCACATAATAAATAGAAATACCATGCACCATTAAAAGTTACTCAAAAACTAAAGTTCAGTAACAGCCCAAAGTGATGTCAGCTATTACCAGCAGATTCTGTGATAACTTCCAGTCAGCTGGATCATAGATGGATTTCCCCAGAGAGGATCAAGATATGCTGTAAGTACCTGATGGATGCAAACATAAGGCAGCTCCAGTGCCAGCTAAAACAGTCTCACATCAATACAAACCTTTAAAGACTCTTTTGCATGAATAAGATCTTCGTCTAAGGGAAGTTTATCAGAGAGTGGAGTTTCTGAGGGACAGAAATGCCTCATAAAGGAAGCTGGAAATTGTAGCATGGATATCAATCTAAAAAAGCAGTTTATGAGAATTCTTTCTCCCTTCTTACAGCTACACCTGATCTAAAATCACAATTAGGACTAGGGCTGATTATGCTTTGGACCATAATCCTGACACGTACTGGATAGTAAAGTCAGTGTTTATAAGGAAACAATTAGTCATGTCAGTGAGGTTTGACTTGGCAAACCACAGCCCTATAGCCTAAAAATCGACTTTTCTTCGTAAAGTATGATACTAACACTGATGTACATTCATCTGAGAGGCAGTATCTTTCAGTTCTTTTCAGAGAAAACACTCTACTGACCTCCACCTCTCACTGTGAAGAAAGAACCATCATTTCCCAGGTCCTGTGAAACACTGATACAGAGGAAGCTTCTGTCAAAGGGGACTTTAATGCCATCTTATATTTGTCAGTATACATTTCTCCTCTTTGAGAATACAGCTAAGATTATACAGAAATACATGCTCCCTTTTTCCCCCCTTTCTTGGTCTCTGTCATTATTCCTTTAACATGTATATCTCAAAGAAAGAAATTAGAAAAGAGACTGCTTGGAAAACATGCAGCATAGTTTTCCAATGAAAGTGTTAGCTCAAATTCAAAAAGATTTCTTAAAAAAAGAACAAACTGAAACAAAAAACAACCAAACAAAAATTCCCCGAATGAAAACCCCAACAAACTTTCTTGGAAATTGTGTGATAATGATTATTTCTAGAAACAATTTCAGCAACAGATAATATCTCTATATCAGCTTTAGCCTATCATACTAAAAAAGTTTTTGCCAATCTGAGACCAGTTTTAAATGCCAAATGCAGAGGAAATATCTCTCCTACCTCCAAACAGTTGGTTCTGCTTTCTGCTTCATATTTCCACAGTTAATGATATTTATTACAATGTTGGCATAGGGACCAGAAATAGAAATATTTATCCTTTATGGAACAGAATTGTTGAAGAAAATGTATTTACCCCAATTTCATATGTTCTTCCTTTTCCTCTGTAATTCTAATTTTTTTTTTTAATTTTTTTTTTTTTTTTTTTTTTTTTTTTTTTTTTTTTTTTTGGCAAAAAATGTAAGCTTGCAAATGGCTAAAAGATCAGCTGTTTTGAAGGAATAGGATTGTCATTCTAAGGCTATTTTGCTGCACAGTCTCTTTCCAAAGTAATTATTTTTTGTTAATTAATCAAGCCATACCATGTATTCAAAAGCTTATTTGTTTAAGTATTCAGAACCAAATTTAAAAAGATCCGTTCCTTTTTCAAGGCAATGGAATGCTACTCCAGTTTGATCATATTCTGGTCCTTCAGGTGAACACAGTTCTAATCTGATTCATGCAAATTTATTTCAGTGAAATCATAAGAGAACTGAGCAAAACTATTTTTATTCTCCTAATTCTTCTTTTTCTGGGAGGTCACTCTAAACAAGGCAGCAGTGCTGTAGTGAAGGGAATCACTGGAACAAACTGGATATTTATAGTTTATATGCTAAAGGTGAGAATTGTTGACAATTAAAAATGGTAACCAAGAGCCTAAGGCACCACAACTAGAACCAGAGATGACCAGGAAAGACACAGTCTTCAGTTTTGGTCAAAATTAGGGGGAAAACTGGTTTCATAGGAATTATGATTGGGTCTGAATAACCCATTATTATTCTTACTTCCTCTTATCATGTGTAGACCTTTGTATACACGTATGGTTCTATGAATGTCCTGCCTATTTTTCACTTCATAAGGTACCTAGTTCTTTGATAAGCCAGAGTCAGAGAGGAAAGATTAACACGGGAAAAAGTCTGTTTCCAGTCAGCTTAGTCCTGTTCCATGGGTATTTTTTAGTTACAAAGCAGCATTAATGGCAGAGAGAGACATCCAACACTAAGCCTTGACCTCCTGGGGAAGCAGAATGACAGCCCCATTTGACCCACCATTCCTCTGCCCTGTGAGGGGAAGGGAATGTGGTTCTTAAAATGGTCTGAGAGTCAGTGAGGGGCTAATTGAAATTTTCCATGAAAGATGATAATCCACCAAGGAACTTAAGCCTTCACTATTATCCAGACAACACCTACTGGATAAATAAAGTTGCAACTGCTTATTCTGTAGCTCTACATGTTTCACATTCTGCAATTATGAAACTCAGAGCAGTATTAATTTGAAACATTTTATTTTTTAAATAGCTGGTTTAACTTAAAAAGAAAAGAAGTCTTTCTATAAATCATTCAGGGTGACTGATGCATTCCTCTGATGTCCAAATGCTGTTCAGCTCATAATAAAATTATGCCAAGCTGGAATTACAGAATCTGAGGTGAATATCTGAAGACTTCTCTGTCCCTCAGAATGTGATCAGAAGAGTTTGTCACTGGGAAGGCAAGCACACAAAGTGTTGCACGCCTCTATTTGTAATGAAGAAATTGGAAAATGTGTTTGAGAATATTTCTTGCATTTTACTGAGTACGAAGCTAAAGACTGGTCCCAGCACTGCCACATCCAACCTATCTTCAACTTACTAGAAAGATCTAGATTAGATAGAAATGAGCAGCTCTTACCTGCCAACACCACTCTGGCAGGTCTGACAGTCCCAGGCAACCACGAACTGTGCAGTTTTCATTGCCAGTTTGACATGTTGCCTGGTTTAGAAGCACTGGAAACTTCAGAGAGAAAAAGAATTACCGGGTGCTGCTGGACAGCATTTTACACAGCTCACCTCCAGGGAGCAGGGCTGCGGCAGCCTGAGATCCAGCAGGGAGAGAGAGACTGGTGGCAGCACGGGAAAACTTCAGCTGGACACCATGGAAAATCCCAATGTCTGTCTTGTCTCACAGCAAAATCCAGTGTTTAATTTTGCAGCAGTTTTAATGAGATAGGAGCTTTAGAAGTGCAGTGCAGCCATGAAATTAAAGAAATTTGGGCAGCATGCTGACAGCAGAGTACAAGTGTTCTGCTTTTTTTTCACATTTTGGGATAGGCAGGACAGGATGTCACTAACTTCTGCTGTTTGCTGGTTGAGTTCTGTTTGTTTGTTTTGAAATAATACTGCCTTTCTGAGTGCAAATACAGATTTTTACCCTGTGAATTGCTATTTGGAAACAATTATCTACGATTTAAGCAAAAAATACTTACAATTTAATGTGTTTTATACCATTAAAATATATATATAACCACACTAGTCTCACGACAACTATCTCAAAATTCATTTTAACCTTCAAAACATTATTTGAAGTTAGAAAAATATTCAGAGACTACCAAGTGAAGTCTGAGACCCTGATAGAGCAATGATGAATTTCAAATGCAAAGAGCAAAGGATCACCTTCTTTTCAGGCCACTGTCAAGAGTTAGTGCACACACTAATCCTGATACCTCCTGTCAGCTGCTGAACTCTGGCTGCAAAACATGGCTGGGCTGAAGGGATCTTGTAGTAAGAGAACACCACAGCTATTTTCACAGAATCATAGTATCAGACACAGAATTGTTTAGGTTGGAAAAGATCCTTGGGTTCATCAGGTCCAACTGCTAAAAACACTGTTAAACAAATATTGAAGCGGACACACTGCACAAGCTGAGCAGAATACACCACAGTCCTTCAACAGAAATGTTTGCAGTTTAGCCCAGCTCTGGCTGATCCCCAGGCAGACCAGCATCTAGGAGTAATTTGGGCATCTCCTTAAGCAGAGATCAATACATTTAAATTAAATTCTAACCCAGGTAATCCAATTTTCTTCTTTTCTGTGTGAAAAACAAAAAAGAAATTAACAAAACAAAACAAACAAACAACCAACAACAACAACAAAAAAAAACACACACCAAAAAAAAAAAAAAAAAAAAAAAAAAAAAAAAAAAAACCACCAAAAAAACCCCACCCCAATTTCAATCTAGGCAACACTTCAGAAAATATTTTGATTTGTCATTCAAGAGTTATTTTTCTATTTCTATACCAGCCACAGGCAACTATTGAAAGATGTCTAGAAACCAGACAGAGACCATTTAATTTCAAATTAAGTCATTTATCCTGAGTAGCAAAGAGTCATGATGTCATGAACCAAATTCTTTCTCTGCAAACCCGGGCAGAGAGGTTTCTTCATCCTCCCTGCTCTCTAATGTACTTTTGGGACTCTGCCTAATAGTGAGGCTGCTAGTGCAACCTCCAAAACCATTCGAGTGTCCTCTGAGATGACCAAAGAGGCCAATTAGTGCTGACGGGAATGGCATTTTCTGTGATGTAGACATTGTCAGACAGGAATCACAATGAGATACACCTGTTAATTTGAAAACAGGAATTTAATGTCTTTTTGTCCCTCTTCTCATCAATTTAGTACAGATGACTGAGAGATTAAGGGAGATTTTGAGTCCTGAGTGTTTGAATCCATCAGTAGTGAAACTAAAGTTCTTTTTTTTAAATATCTCCAAACCTGGAATTGTCTGAACACACCCAAAAAGCCTCTGACTGCTCTTGCAATGCAGCATTGCAGTTGCTGTTTAGAGTGTGGTTTTATTTATTTTGTTGGTAAGCCTGTTTTTCAAGGATGACTGCCAGACAGGGGTGACATTTCACTGACTCCAGCAGTGTCACAAAAATCATCATTTGATGGAACTACTATGCAAGTAACAAAATTATGTCATTCAAAAAAAGACTTTGTGAACATTGTGATCTTCCAGGCAGCACTTCCTAATAGTTAATTCCCACTAGCACTACTAAGAGTTTTTGAGCCCCATTTGCTGCAATACCTGCCTTCTCTAATATTTCCTCCTCCCAAATTTCTTCACTTCCATACACTCTAAATTCTTTTTTTATTATTATTTTTTTCCATTTACTTATGCATTTGTATTTCATTGACCATTAAGACTGTTCGTGACTCTGAAAAAAAGAGATTCTAAATAATTTTAGTTATTTTTTCCTGGTGTATTAGGCAGAGAGAAATCTTTCAGAAGGAAAACAAGGGAATAGCAAGCACTTTTTAAAGGCTTGATTTCTAATGTAGGCATTCCCTTACAGATGACATATGAAAAAAAGATTAGAAGGATTCTAAATGCTTGTCTAGTTGTCAAGCTGCCTCAGACTCATAATTTCAATATTTACAGCTTGCACTCTAACCTGTTTAACAATGCTTGGTGAAGTTCCAGGCACGTGGATCAAGTCTCAAAGGACAATCAAGGTTATTTAAAAACAATTTGGTGTGTGGATGCAAAAGTCCCACCTTAAATTTAGCAGACAAAATTAAAAATATTTCTGATTTTTCCTAGCTAAGGTGTTCTTCTTTCACTCAGTGCAGCAGGAGGAGGAGGGCTTACTGGCTGCAACAGATTATTTGTATAATAAAGCCATATTAAACATTATTTTAATCTTTTAAAAACATATTCTAATATTCTTCATGCATTTATATTTCAATATTGTTTACTATTTGGGCATGAGATGCAGAGATTTCTCTCAAATGTCTGTATAGGTAGCTAGTATAGCCTTAGGGAGGGAGAAAAATAGGTTGATATATTTGACAGTGTTGTTTACTTTGCTATAATGCCATTTCTAGAATAAAAGCAACTAAGCAAGTAAAGGAACATCATGCAGTGGATTATGTAGTAATAGCTTCAAAGGCAATTTGGAGCCTCTCACTTTCTATATTCCTTAGAATGAGCACAACACTTATAAAGGTTTTCAAACAGGAAAAGGCTGCATGCTGCAGCTGAAGTATTTCATGATGACAGGTAAAGGCAAAGCTGACAGGTAAAGGCAAAGCTCTTCAGCGTATTTCATATAAATTCTAAAAGGATTTTGAGAACTACCCTTTGGAGGGGAGAGGGAAATCATGATTTTTTTAACAAGTAAATGATGTCTAGCTGTGCTTTTGGCTGATGTTTTCACTGTATCATTCTATACAAACTTGGGCAGCAAACTTTCATGAAAGCATCATTTCAGTGAGATTCAGGTGGGATACATTCACCAGCTAATATACACAGAAATACATAATGCAAAAGTTTAACTAAATATCCATCACCTTTGAACTTCTCACTAGTTACAATCTAAATACTTATAGCTTAAACTGAACAAATCTTGTATAACAGCTTGCTGGTACACAAAGGATAAATTAAAAACCTTACATAACCCTATTTTTTAACAGAAATTAGAAACAAAATTCAGTGTGGTAGCTATGACAATCCTAATGACAGAGCAATATTCAATTTTAAAAAATACATTCACTATAGCTGTAGCAGTGTTTTACCCTTCCCAAATATTCACATCTTTAATTACTTTCCACAGTGGTTTGTCTTGTTTTTCTCTCCCTCTGTTATTTCTCTTTATAAATCAGTTGTACAGAGTAAAAAGAAATCTAAGCATATTCATTCCACTTCTATTATTTTCTTTAATGGAATGTCAACAACTATTGTAGTTCTGCAGAGCTCCATTGTACCCTGGACTGTTGAAACCAACAGTGGGTTGTAAAAGCTGTGATTATAGCAGCCATTCATGATGACAGATACAACTGTATTCATTTAAATATATTCAGAACTTCTGACTACCTCACCAGTCTTTAGTGTCAATACTATCTTGTGAAAAATGTTACAGATTCCCACAGCAGGGAAAATCATACTTGCATTTACTCTGGGCTTCTGTAGAAAAAAATAAATTACTGTCTCCTCTATATGTATTTTTCCCATCTCTACTGGTGGAAGCCTCTCACTCTTTCTATATTTGCATATTCATTTTCTCCTGTACATCACAAATCTTTAAGGGGGTTTTGTTGCAGTCTTCCCAGGCTCCCATTGCAAAGTAGAAAGGAATATATGTTTGTCTTAAACAAATGCTCTATCCACAGCTATTCTACTGCCTTGGTTTGAATTCACAGCTTCTCTTCTCCTGCACCCAGCCAAACTGCCATCTTATTTAGGAAAAAGAGCTGGTGTATTATTATAGGCATTTAAATGTGACCCTTATCTCTTAGAAGAACTTCCTAAAAATATAGTAAGATTTTTAAATTGTCTTTCTCTTCTTAAAAGTGTATTTTTTTTCCAGGGTAGAAAGTTCCATATATTTCTTCAATGATGTGTTACTCAAAATTTGGAAAAGGTCAAATACAGCTAAGCACTTTTATAGCTGTTTTGTTTTTTTGTTTTGTTTTGCTTTTCTCCTCACAGAACAAATAAACACACACAAAAGCAAAAAGTGTGTTGCTTGTCCCTCCTCTCCTCTCCTCTCCTCTCCTCTCCTCTCCTCTCCTCTCCTCTCCTCTCCTCTCCTCTCCTCTCCTCTCCTCTCCTCTCCTCTCCTCTCCTCTCCTCTCCTCTCCTCTCCTCTCCTCTCCTCTCCTCTCCTCTCCTCTCCTCTCCTCTCCTCTCCTCTCCTCTCCTCTCCTCTCCTCTCCTCTCCTCTCCTCTCCTCTCCTCTCCTCTCCTCTCCTCTCCTCTCCTCTCCTCTCCTCTCCTCTCCTCTCCTCTCCTCTCCTCTCCTCTCCTCCCCTCCCCTCCCCTCCCCTCCCCTCCCCTCCCCTCCCCTCCCCTCCCCTCCCCTCTCCTCTCCTCGAATCTCCTCGAATCTCCTCGAATCTCCTCGAATCTCCTCTCCTCGAATCTCCTCTCTCCTCTCCATTGGCAAAGATTTTTGAGAATGAAAAGAGATTTCTTTCTGTCGACTGGTAGTCAGCAAACTCCATTTAAATTTAATGAATGGGTGTGTATATGTGTTTAATTAAAACACTTGAATATTTATAATTAAAAGTACAAGAGGTAAAACTGATTTTACCAGTCATGTGACTATTGTTTTTATTAGAATTGTTAAAATATCACCAAAAGTCTCTTAGCTGTAGATCAGTACACTTTTCACACTCTTTCAAAATTTTGACATAACAGCCCACCAATCCAGTGCAAATGATTTTTTTCTTTTCTCAAAATCCTTTACAGACTACAGGTTTAGCACTGGCTTAGCTTCTCTTCTGAAGCTTCTCTTCTGCTGAAATTGCAGAAAACAGTTTTTTTCCATTCTAACTTGATGAAAATTCTGAAAGGCCTATAAAATATAAATACCCTTTTTCTACAAATGTTGAAAATACAACTCACATCCTGAAAACTTAACAGTAGTTCAGTCAGTTTTACTGGATGTTATCAATTGCGATAAATAAACATGAATTAGGACCACCTCCAATTCAGTTTTTGAATCAGAATTGCATTTCTTACTCTACTCATTTTATTTACTCTTCCATAATATACATGAGCAGGAACTATAAGGACCTTCCACAGATGTAGTTATTCATTCTGCAACAATTAACTTATTAAAAGTACCTCCCCTTTCTGCCCACAAAATCCTTTTATAATACCAAAAGTAAATTCATCATTTTTCTGTTGACTCTGTATAGTATTTTTAATCAAGTTAATGCAAGTTTTCTGCCCTTTGATACTCTGAAGCACTCAGTTTAATAAGGAAACCAGATCAGCTGTCATGTTTAGAGGAGTGACTTTGCCATACATTCAAAAATGGAAAGCAAACTTTCAAGTCATGAAAGTCTTATATTTGGGCTGTAAGGCCCAACCCTCCCATAATTTTTATTACTTGGGTTAGTTTTCTTTTTTAATAAAGTAGCATTTTTAAGAACTGCTATTTTTAAAGGACAGATCATAAAAAAACAACACTGACAGTTATTATGTGTCTTGTGGAACTCAAGTAAAAGCAGGACTCTGAACTTGTATTTATAATATTTTATTCCAATTTACATATGCTATGGTCTAAAGTAAGACACCTTCAGTGCTTTATGCTTTCTGCCCATCCCCTAGCAGGCACTTCTACCTGTATGTCTTTCTGAGTGCAGCTTATAAATCCTTTTTCTCTCAGCTTTATGTGGATATCAAAACTACTATGACAGATCACAAAGATGCTTTTGAACCACCTAGACAAGACACCTAGAGCAGAACAGTACAGACATTAGCTTGTAATCTGCCAACTACCATTTATAATGTATTGGAATAAGACATTACAGAACACATGCAAAAGCATTTTGAAATGTCCCAGACTTTTCAAAAGCCAGACTAGGCCTTTCAAGCACTTTCCTTCAGTCTTTTGAGCCTCTCTTAGTAAGAGAAATAGCTGCATAAGACTATTTCCTGTTAATTGTGGAGCTGTTTATTTGTGCATGAGAATAGTGAAAAAATAAATGCTTTTCCTGTTGTGATCACATAATTTACACTAAATGTCATATTATCCATATTTTGCAAGTGTCTTTTCTTCCTAAATCTCTGTTCCTGCCCTCCCATTCATCCTGATAAATTGTCACTGTTCAAACATAAAGAAAAGTCTAAGTAGTGCTAGCAGTATGAAAATGACAAATGGGTCACCTAGATTTATTTTTTCGTTTTTCCTGTTGATGTCAGAGTAGCTCCTCAGAAAACTGAACTTAGTCCTAAAAGTCTAGATATTAAATTAAAAAAATAAAAACGCATATCCAACCCACACAAAGGAATGAGCCTATTTCTATTTAAATTAGCTTATCACAATGCATTTTTTGCCCTTTGCCTAGTTATTCATGAGTGACTTTCTGAAATCTGAATGCTAGCTCAAAAATTCACAGAAAACTAATGGAATTGTTTTGAAGGAACAAAACACCTGGGAATTCAAAACAGGATGTCAGCAACACTCTGCCACTGCACGGAGGGGTGGCTGCTGGGCTGGAGGCCGTGGCCAGTGGGAAGGTGCTTGCTTTGGCCCTGCAGGAGCAGTGGTCACTGCTGCCTCCATCTCAGGGTGTTGGATTATACCCTTTTCTGACCCAGGGATGGGGCAACTGAGATGTGTTTCAAAAACTTTTACTCCATTTTCAGTCTCATGTGAGGGGTGAGACAGCACAGATGTTACAATTCGCACTTTCACAATCAGAAGCCAACTATTTCCTAATTACAATACATTATAAGCTTTTCTTGGCCTATCAGCTTTTGCCACACAATGCTTGTTAGTACTTTAAAGCCAATTATATAAAATTACCCTTCTTGGGTCCTACTACGATGCATCTTTCATAGTTCTATTTCTCCAAAGTACCTAGTCTTTTTTGCAAGGCCATCTTTTGAAACTTGTTTCCAGTTCCATTTCTTTCTCAACAATGTCTGTCCTATTCCATGGCATTTCTAAGTCAGCATTTATCTCAAAGTTTGCATACAAATGCACAAGGCTATGTGAACCTTCTGTCAGGCTTTGAGAATTCTCCACAAATCCATTTTCTACATTTCCCCCTCTCTCTTGAACAGAAAAGACTTCTTTGATGGCCTTATTTGTCATTCACCGTGCCCAGTGAAGTACACAAGGCACTATTATTAACATTATCACTACAATCATTAATGCATATTAACATATTTTGCAAAGCTTCTTTAGCTAAGGTGTAAAGATAACAGAATCTTCATCTTGTTTTTTTTTTTTCTCCAATTCTTCAAGGCTTGGCTCATATGCTGATGATGACCCCAGTGCTAGCTGAATTTTGCCCAGGGCAGGGTGGGTGGTTTGCTGGAGGGCAGGAACAACCAGAGCAGGGTTGGTGGGGTGGCACGTTGCCCTCGAAGGCCCCTCCTGCTGCTGCACATCCCAGATGTGGCACCCAGGCCCAAAATGCATCGCTGATTTGTGCGTTCATGGGGCAGGCTGGGCAAGGAGGTTTTGGGCAAGGAGGTTTGGAGAGAGAATGGCTCGGGCCACTGAAACCACAAACTGAGAGGCAAATGCCAACCCCAAAGAACAAAGATAGGAGCCTTTCAGTGAAAATGCAGAGACAGAGGGTAGCATGTTAGGGCAGAACCAGCATGGGGTGCCACAAGGCAGCTGGTGCTTGGGCTCTAGTGCCAGGCTCAAAGCTGTGGAGGAGCCAGATGTTCATGGCAAGTTACATTTCTCTCTTGGAAGGGACAAGGTTTCCTGGTAGAGCTCTACAGCAAGAAAACAAAAATCACCTCTCTCCTCAGTTCTTTACCCACCTGGGCATTAAAAACTATTGATAGCAACATTAAAAACGCTCTGTTAGAAGATATGTGTAAGTATTGAACAGAAATGGGAGCTTAAAATAAATTTACCATCTCTACACTGAAGCATCATAACCCACCTACTTTCCAATAAAACATTTATTCTCTTTACTGCAGCTCTCAAACCAAAACCTTTGTTTTCAAAGAGGACTCATTTTTCTTTATGTTTAAGTTGCATTGACTTGAGAATAGTGAAGTATAAAAGGAAAGCTTCTAGTTGTCCTGTAGCCGCAATCATCACTTTCAAAAAAGCACAGAATGAAAAAGGGAAACTTGCTGTTACATGTGAAGCACAGCTTATTCTAACTGCCAAAATTAATCAAAACAGCAATATTCTAATAAAAAACCTCTATACTTATTTTGCACACTTCAACTAGCTTAAAGAACTGCATGCTGTGATTCCATCCTAAGAAAACTTAAATACCATGAAAAATAACAACAGTAATGTTGCCTTAGACATATCAAGGTAAAAGCAATAGAGTTTTTTAGATCAGCTGGTATATTAAGACTCTGAGATTTAAAGACAGCCTTGTATATCCAAAAGCTTGAGCTTTTTTTTTCCCAGCCCTACATCTTGTTTAAAAAACAAGTAATATTTCTATCACAGATTTGTACTTGTCTGCTTTGACATGAATTTTTGCTCTTGTTTTATAACAAGAAAATATTATGTAGAGCCAGCTTGCCATTTCCAAAGATTATACCCATAACAACTGTGAAACCTTAAAGTAGGATTCATGTGATTTAGGTACCTATATTATAAATCTGCATTTGAGTTTGTCAACTAAAGCCCTTGGACAGTCAAGAGATGGAAGTGGAAGTCTGTAAAACTCAGCTCATCTGATCTTCAAGGCCTTGGCATAAAGAGGATATCAGTCATGCCATGGAATTGCCAGGAAGAGCAGCCAGTGAGTGTTAATATTAAACTTAGGTGAGAGGAGCCTTACCTCTAGGAAAAAAACCCCACATATACTCACCATAAATAAACTTTCCACAACTTGAGTAGAATTACACTGTGGGACTAGTGGCTCCATAAGGGGCTCGTTAAGGGCTGGGGGTGTTCATTGTCAAATCGAGTGTCTGGAGAAATACAATCCTCTTGCTGAACATGGGAGGGATGCAGTGAGATGAAACAGAATGATTTAGAAAAGGAGAAAACTCACAGGCATCTTTCTACTCTTGTTCTTCCGTCCTCACTTTGTGTAAAGAATGTGGAGGAAATGCACTGATTTATATCACTCCCCAGCCATGTTTCTATGAAGTTATATCTAATATTTCTAAATTAATCCTGTTCTGGGTGTGAATATAATGCTTCAAAGCAAAAACTGCATTAAGAAATGGAAAAATGTCATTGCTGGTTCCAATTTCTTTTTCATAGTCAAACAATTATTGTGTTATCACATTCATACAAAAAAAAAAAACAAGCTGGTGAAATTGTTTTCCCATATTAAGCTCTCACACAGATAAGTAAAGCATCAGAAGTTAAATTATTATATAATTTTGATTTAGTAATTTTTATTCCCTTTAACATATCTTTAATTTTTAAACTTTTCAGATAAAGTACCCTAGAGTACAGAATTATTTCTCTTGACTGCTAAATTTGAGCTCTGTTTTTTCCAGTAAGTCAGTAGGTGTTTTACCCAAATTTACTGCAGTAAGGACTGAAACAAACCGTTTACCAAAGTGAGTAAACTGGGAGGAACTATAGTTTCAGACATTCAGAATTAAAATCTGTACTTTACAGTCATGTAGAAATAGATGGGGAGGTTTCCCTTTTTATCATTATGGTAAAAAACCAAAGTTTTTATCTCTTGCTTATCCTGTTTTGGAGCGTTACTGTGCAGCTACCATGCATTTAGTTATTAGAGCATGAAGAAAGAATATTTACATTTAGAAAATAGTTTCATTTATTAATTGAAAGAAATTGCATGACAGAAAAACCAATAAAACATCAGGGTGATTTGCAGATCTGGTTTGTTTTTTTTTTTTCAAAACTGATTTCAATTTCTAAAATTAACATCAGTTTTGGTCTTTAATAACCAGAAAGTCAAAAGATGAAATGTTGATTCTTTAAGTCAATAGTCAAATAGACACCAGTCTCAGAGAAACTAAGATTTCAGACTTGAGTCACCCTTGTAATAGAATTCTGAGTAAAACTTGTTTCTTAAATTTGATATGCACTGTTTTTCTGATGTTTAAAAACTATGATATTTTGAGTAATTCATTAATACTATGAGAAAACAGCATGAAAAAAAGCTTTTTTTCTTCCTTGGGGGGTGATGAAGGGCAGATGACAATATTTCTGAGGCTGTCAATCCTCTTTAAAAATTACTCTTTTAATATAGAGAAAGATATATTAGATACCTTCTAAATGATTTTGAGGCTACTGTTCTGTTAACACACATGTCCCCAGGTTATATTGCTGTTGTTAAAATGAGGTGTCTTTCCTTTTCTTCTGTAAACAAAAAAATTCTGCTTCTACAAACAATTGCAATGATTTCAGGTGCATCTATTGTCTGGAATTTCTCTCTGACCATACGTATTACCAATACAATTTTGCTTAGTAGGTCTGAGTTTAGAACTTGCTTAAGCCATTTGAAAGACACTGAAAGCATAGAAAAATGCTCTCCATTTTAAAGCTAAATATTCAGTTAGTCCAATTGTATATAGACTTTTTAAGAATGTGTACAGATTGTTTTTAGCATGGGGGCAACATTTTATACTCTGGTTGATTAAAGTACCACCCTGGAAGACTCCACTGTACATATAAATTATCTAAAGCAGTATAAGAAAAGCTTTGGAGATGCCAAATGCTCAGCTAGAACAGTATTGGTGGATTTAACATACTCCAGGGGAACGTAAATTAAAATGCAGTCTTCTGATTTCATAGCAATAACATGAAACATTAATATTCAATGTAATTTATCTACTTTTTTAAAGGTTGTTTAACAAGCATCTTGGGTGCCTTAACAACAGATTTATTCAATTTTGTGAGATATTATTGAACTACAAGTTTACATGTCTTTTATATCTTTAGTAGTCAGTAACACATTTTTGTGATAAACTTTTGTCTGCAAATTATTTCTCTCTGTAGAATGTAGTTCATCTTTAAAATCTCTCTACACTAAACTGAAACATTATATACATAATGAAACAATCATCCTGGTAACAGCATCCACTCACACTGTTTTTATTTCAATATTCTCATATGACTCATGAAGAAAGGGAAATTGACTCACACAAACTTCCATTCTGGAAAGGTCATTTTCCCCTTTTTTTTCCTCACTTGATTAAAAAAAAAAAATAGTTTGAACTTACTATTTTACCTTAGTCTTCAACCTTACACACAAAGCCAAAATTGAAAAAAAACCCCTAACATCTTCACAAAAAAAACCCCCAGCATAAGTTTAAAAAGACATTAGGTTTTATAATAACACTTAGAAATAAGCAAAATTGTTGTAAATTTAACAACAGTATGCATAGTAATGCACTTCTTATATAATATCTAATTTATTAATTTAAGTGAAATTCTTCATTTTGATTATGGAGTAAGATTTCTTCTATTTGTTAGCAATTATTGACACAATGCCTAACTTTTAGTGTCACTGGACTGTCCACAGGGAGTACAGGACTCCAGCAGAGGTCATGACTGCATCATCAAATACTGGCGGCCACATCCTGTAGGACTTTTGGTAAATAACAGAAAAAGAGCAGCATCCTGTGCATGAAACACGACTTTGTCCAGAATGATGAGCATATAAACACATCACCCAAGGGAACAAGTTATTCCTCAGGTCTTATTTTAGGGAGAGAAAATTTTCCTTCTAAAGCCCATAGAGTCTGTTTTATTAAATAAGCTTTGACCACCCTGCTTTGCCTACTTTGAATTACTGTTCAGAGGATCTTCTCTCTACCCTAACCATGATAGGAATAATCTGTAATAATTAAAACTGATCTTTGTGAACATCACAACTCAGCATATGACAAAGGAAGAAATGTCAAAAGGTCACCAGCAGCAAGACTGAAAAATCCCTTCTTTGGCTAAATTGCTGAAGCTGGTTTTCTAATTCATCATTTCAATTTATAACATAGAGTACATGACATCATCTGCAATTCCTTTGAAGTAAAATACATAAAGCTTTGCTCATTGTTGTCTTCATATAAGGGTAGTTTTGAACAACCCTCTAAACCCATTTACAATAAATATTTTAAATTAATATTTATAAGGAATATTTTATCAAACATCAACATAATGTTTTGATTATTATTACCCAAATACACACAGAAAATTAATTTAGACCCTTGTTTTCAGGCATATTAAAATGATTGCACTATAAAAGAAACTCACTCATTTCTAATTTACAAAAAAAAATCATCCCACTCTTCAGCCATAAATTTGTTAAACCTACAGGATTTTATGCATTTTAAAATGGTAGGTTAGTATTTTGAACATGCTGCTTTCATAATGAGTCTATTGTTTGCTTTATACTTTATTAGTCTTTGCACGGAATAATGGTAAATAGAATTTCTATCTGAGTATGTTGTGGAATTGAATTAAATTAATGATGAACAAAAGGAATGAATGTCAGCTCTGATAATTACTAGGATCAGCTGAATCAAGGAGTCACTGGGTACACTCAGTATGGTTCATACCTGTCATTAACCTCAGCAACCAAGCAGAGTCTGTGCTAAAGATCTAAATGCTTAGAAAACAACCCTCTTTGTTCCTTAATACTTGTCTCACCTAGAACCTGCTAAAAATAAAGAGGAACAAACTTATGGCAGCACCTCTCTGCATTCTGATGGATTGAATGAGAAAGAGCAGCACATCTGGTGGAAATTGAAGCCAAACATTTCGGGGAAAAAAATGGTGAACATTTTTTCTTATACAGTTAAAATACAGTCCACTTAAAGCAGGGTATAACCTTCAAAGTATCTGTGTGTGTGCGTGAGTGTGTGTGACCCTTTCAGGTTTTTATTTTGGGTTTTTGTTGTTGTTTTTGTTTTTATTTTGTTTTTGTTTGGTTTTTTGTTTGTTTCTTTTATTTTTTGTTGGTTTGGTTTTTGTGGGTGTTTTTTGGGTTTTTTGGGGGTGTTTTTGTTTTTGTTTTGGTTTTGTTTGATTGGTTTTTATTCACAATATATGGTGGCTAGCTGTATATAAAAGGTCCACTTTTTTGAGCTGTGAGGCTAGGTATATAATTTAATAATTACTTCTTCATACTATTTATTTTTATAGTGAAATTTTTAGCTTTAAAAATACACACATACATGTAATTTAAGAGTTCCCATTATGCTAATGAAGACTGAATTTGTCAGAAAGCGAAAGAGACAAAACTTATTCAACATAACCCAAACTTTAGGCAGCACTAAGATTTGACCACAGCATAACTAAATGAGAAAAACGACATTCCTGGTTTTTTGCCTGAAAAAACTAAAAATGAAAAAAGTAATGGGTTGAAGATGGGAAAGAGTAAACTGGCACTTTCAAGATTATTGCAGAAATTTGTTAATTTAAATAATCAAAAATTACTCTCTCGATTTATTATTTCTATAGCTTGAATGTAAACATGCTGGAATCTGTAAATCTAAAACTGTGCTCATTCCAGCAGGAGTTGTTTCCAAGGGAACTTCTCAGGGTCTAATCACTGCATAAAGAAAACAAAGGGTATCTCTGAGGAAAGGCTTCAAGATTCAAAAACAACTGATTAGTTCTGATTCCTTCTGCAAGATATGAGGTTTTCTTACTTTTGACAGAATGGTAAAAGTATTTTAATATTTAAAACGAAAACAGAATGTTTTCGTTTTAAATATTAATTTAAAATTGGTAATTTATTTAATAATAATTTAATAGTTTAATAATTAATTGGTAATTAATTTAATGTTGGTAATGTTCCAACTGCAAGGCTGATGGGGTGTGCTTGCTTTATGATGTTCATAGTGGGGACAGGGATATTCTCTCTCAGACACAGGCTGGCCTTCATTTGACCTGAAGGAAACCCTTTGAAAGTGGAAAGAGTTTCCAAATGCCTTGGCACGACAAGTAAAAAAAGAATATTATTAAACCTAATATTTAAATAGAACAAATCACTAAAGGAAAATATTTTTGACCCATGTTGTGCACTTTGACTACATTAACACTATGCTTTTCTAATAGGATTCTTTCCCAATACTAAACACATTCTAATTAATTATGTCAGAGACAGCAGGTATGCCTTAATTAAAATTCCACATATTAAAGGAAACCTGCTCATCTGAAGTACAAAAGTCTACAAATGACTTTGTACATTGCAGGACATTTTAGAATGTCTAATTGCATAACCACAAAGCAAAAAACCTACCAAATATGCTTTTTATGTGAATACTTTGATTAGTTGCAAGCTAAAATTATCAGCATATAGTTTTTGTTTTTTCAAACAGGGAATTTATAGGACCCATCTCAGAACAATAAAGGAATTTATTCAAATCACTTAGAAAATAATATTTTTCAGTGTGAGATACAGATCTTCAAAAAAAATTTAAAAGTTTCCATTAAGATGAAAGAAAAAACCCCAAAAACAGCAAATAAAGAAGTGAACCATTAAATAGTTGTTACTGTAAAGGTGTACTGTAAAGGTGCACCCAAGGTGGCATTGAGTGCCTATAATTTTAAGCTGAGAAGGGGCAATTTTTTTGTTTGTTTGTTTTTTAAGGAAAGGAAATTATTTTTTCCATGGCTGAGGGGTTTTCAACTGTTAGATGAGATGGATACTGCCTATCAAATGAGTTTGGTCTTTCACAAAATGTGTGAATTCCCTTCTTCTTTTTCAACATTAACAATAAATCAGAATACGAGCCATTCCATGTTTCACTATGAGGCACACAGACATTCAACATCTAAAGCATGGAGATTATAAGAACAAGAATTTACAACACCAATATTGAAAAGAACATGTTTATAATTACATCCATATTTAATAGTCTGTAAGAGCAGCAGGTTTCCCACAGGAGACAGCAATTCTGACAAAACACATTGTGTGGGAAAAAGCATCCCTAAGTGGTGACTGTCCACAGTTGCCCGGAGAGAAGAGGTGGTGAGCTGCTTGTTCTGTTTATTCACAAAATATTATAAAAATAATATGAAGACCCACAGTACTACTAAAGGAGTTTACTAATTTGGAGGTTGTCCTTAAATCTGCCGGGTGGAAATTGCAGAGGTGGAAATTGAATAGTTCCCTCCCTATGAATTCATTCATTTTTAGCATATCAAAATCAGCCAAGTCTCTTTCTGTCTCTGTCTAGTTAAACATTAAATACTGAACTCCTACCTACACTACAAGTGATGAATTACATTTTTTAAACTATTCCTACAAATAGTAACATGAATCTAGTTCCATTTTTTTTTCTTTCTCTTTTCTGTCAGTCTGAGCCTGTTGAAATACTGCTGTGCAGTGGAGCACCAACCAAAGGGACAGATGGGATCACTTAAAGATACAGTAAATATGTACTTTTGAAATCCAGGTATCAAATATTGCAAAAGATATCATTCTGGTATAAATCACACACTTGAATCTTTCTCTGCTTTCTCTACATCAGAGTCAATCCAACAGAGTATATGGATGTTTATTGTGAGGTTAATCACTTGACAGTAATTGCCTGTCTGTACTGACCAAATAAATCAATGCTATACAACAAGAAAGAGATCCCGGTTATTGAGTTTAAATAAATATGATTGACTACTTGAATGTCCCAAAACAACATAAACAATATGATTTCCAGACACATCCAAGAGCAGAAAATTGCATTCCCTAATTGACTATAATTTCTGTTAATGTGGAGGGAAAATGGGATATAGTGAAAGAGAAAACAAACTTTTCACCATTAAAAGAAACTGTTGCAATTCAATCTAATGCTTAACACAAGTGTGTTACTAGTTGCTGCCTCAGATTTATAGATTAGATACAAAAGAAAAAAAAGATCAAGAACAACCCACACAGATATTCTGGAAGATTTCTATCCTGGTTTACCAGATATTTTGAAGGTGCAAGAACTTATACATGCAAGCCTCTTTGTCAACCATATGGATCCAGTTCACCTCGAATTTGACAGGAAAATCCTCATTCTGCATTTTTTAGGCATATACCATGAAACCACACAGCCTTACACAGATCATGATGTACTCCTGCCTCCCATTGTAATCCCATAATTGTAACAGCTCATTTTTCTGCCTTACATGTATGTTCAGCTATATGTTTTACATAATTGTAAAATGGAAATTAGAGGTCTGGTGAGAAATTGAAAATTCAATGGACCATTCTTCACATTGTTCTGCTGCTGTAGTCATTACTATTACAGTATATATTTTGTTTTCATTGATAATGGATTTTAAATATTGATATGGTAGTTTTAAAAGCAGGTTATAGTAAATGCATCTTATGCAATTGCTGCTTGCTGAATTATGGAGTTTATTTATGTTGCATAATTACTATGTGGAACTTAATACTTGAAAATGTTTTCGAAGTCAAGACTAAATGGATTAAAAAAATAATCAGACTAATGTAAAATAGATGCATTGGTAACCACAGCACATGACAATGGAGATCAGGAAGTTCTTGAACTATAACTAGAGAAAGTGGGGAGAGAATAACAGAGGAAAAATGTCCCTCATCATGAGCTGCCCAAGCAGCTGTCTCACACCTGCAATGGTCCCACTGGGACAGAGCTACTGCTCTTGGGCTGTGGCTGCAGCTGTTCCCATGTCCAGAGACAATTACAGCTCCTACTGTGGAGTTATTGCTACAGCTATGTCCATGTCCCAACTAATTTAATCACATGACAGAATATGATAGACATAATGCCTTTTTTTTTCCTATAAGAGGTCATGCTTTCTGAATTTTCTGAATTTCTGTTCCTTGGCCACACTTTCCACTCAAAAAAAAAAAAAAAGAAAAAAAAAAAAGAGCTGTGCCCGAGCTTTTGGAACAGAACAAAATTCAGACTTGTCAAGGTGTTACAGATACCCCTGTGAAGTATTCAGGACAGTTTTAATAGGCACAGAGCAAAGTTGTGTGCAAATTGAATGACTGAAAACCACACAACTTAAACCACAATATTCAGTGGGGTTTTTTTTCTAAATATAAAGAGATAGAAAGAGCCTGTAATTACCTGTAACCGTCAACTCCGTCGTTCTTCTGACAACAAAGAATCCATATTTTAGCTCACAAGTGTAATTTCCAATGTCATCCTCTCTAACTTCCCGAATGACAAGTGTGTCCTTTTTAAACACAATACTGGATCTCCACGTCTTTGTCTTGCATTCCTGTTTAAAAAGAATATAAAACTTCAGGGATTGTGCCCATACACTTCAAATGGACCACTGTGGACAATGCTGCCCAAAGTCAAGGTGGCTAGGCAAGAGCCCAGGCTAGTTATAAATGTGCATAAACTAAATATGTAAAAATGCAGTCTATTTAGTTGTTGGTTAAAACTAATTATAGCACCTGATTTGATATTTATGCCTGTGACTATAAAAGGGAGGATTCCTTTGGTGGGATTTTTTGGACATTAGTTTGCTGAGTGGCTCGTATTTAATTTACTTATTTAGCATTACACTTATGTCTGCAATCTATGAATTTTTATATTACCAGCAGCTAAGGCTGCAGGGGATAATTATTTTTTTCTTTTTAATTCAATTAAAAAAAATAGAATTTAAAAATGTAGAGAACAGATGATAAGAATGAAGAGAAATAAGGATGCTATATATCTGTTCTAAAACAATCTTAGAATTAAAGCTCTCTGAACCTATAAAAGGTGCATTCTTAATCTAAAAAAGTATTTTATTACAGACACAAAATTCAAGGTGAGAATAAGAAAATAGTTGGCTTCATTTCTCCTACCTTAGATATGCCATCATTTAATTTGGACATTATCTTTCCAGGCCACAAAACTTTATTTTTTAAGTAGCACAGTCTTGTGCTACTTAATTAATTACTATAGTTAATTCTACTGCACTGTCCACAAGCAACACTACTTGCAAGAATTTGGCCCTTAAGTAATGGTGTAGAAAGCGCTACACCATATTGAAATACAGCTATTGATAAAAACAATGAAATTATATTTGTGAGTAAAACCTTAAGTATATATGTAGAAAATTAAGTTTTGGTAGTATTTGCTGAATCTTATGTGAAATTAAGCTGTTTGTTTATGCAAAGCATACATAGATATCTCATACAGGTTACCAAAGGAAGCATTTGAATTTCTCAGTTAGTTCATTCTTTTCTACCATTGGTTCTGTCCACTTTTCTTGACAAAATGAAAAACAGCCCAAGCTTCATAACACATTTAGATCAAGAGAATCATAAGAACATTGCATAATATATATTTGAAGGTATAAATCTCTTGCATTCCTTACCTTATACCACAGAATTTCAGGCTCCCTAAATGGAAATAAAAAATCCTCAATTTCAGGACATGAGATTTCCTTGCTTTTGCTAAGTTCAGCTTTTTCAAAATATTTCATCTTTGAATTGTAGCAGAGTCCAGTGTCATTTTCACCCACCGTCAGCGAAATGGACACTTTCATACAGTAAGTTGAGTTTCTGTAATGCAACAAAAACAGAAAGAAAAGTCTAATAAATTGGAACTCGAGCAACACACTGAGAGCCACATATTCATCAGCACTGAGTATGCCTTAAACTGGAAGTGGCAACATTTTACACGTTAATTAAAGACGTTAATTAAAAAGAATCTTATGATTAGTTATAGAATGAAGGATGTTTGAGCCTAAGGCACTGCCAGTTTGTTGACCGTAGGCTTCAGTGCCCATACTCCCAGGACAAAATGTCCTGCATTGCCTGCAGACCTCATGAGCTTGTGTTCTCCCCTGAAACTTGTCACTGCATACGCTTCTGGATGTTGATAAGAGAGGCAGCCAGAGACTAGGGAACATTGTCTGCCTTCCCACATTCCACTACGTGATTCAATCAGGCAAAAAGGCAAAATTGCCTGAAATGATTCTTTAATTTTTTCATTTGAGTTTCCAGGTGGGGAGCAAATGAGTGTATAAAGCTGAGTACTCCCCGGGAGCACACTGTGACTGCGTAAGATTTCTCTCCTACTGTTCTGTAAATGCATTTTACCCCTGGCCTGCTGACAGAGGATCCTGCAGAGACCACTGAGGAAACATTCACCTCCTTGTCACCATTCTCATCCTCTGAGAGCTGATTGCTTATTTATAATGGACTTGTGTGTATCAGACATGGCAGAATCTCAAAGATCAGTTTCCTAATATCTGTTTTCTATTTCTGTTCAATAGGAGGGCTTAAAAATACTTAAGGATAAAGAATAAGAAAACTTAATTAAAAGAATTCTAGAGTTCAATTTTTGACAGAAAATGTAACCCTGTAAGGAACTATCAAATTAGAGAATAATCTTGGAAACATAATTCTTTGAACAGAATGACCCTTAGCTATTGATTTAATTCATGGACTTGTAAGGAAAACAAACACAAAATTATTTCCTCATAATGAAGAAGTAAGTATAATTTGTTACCATGTTTGAGCATCTGGCTGTACAAAGCAAATAAAGTTGTGTAAGCTTTATGCAAATCAAAGCAAGGATCCACTGAATCTGGATCACTCTGGCTGCATTTAAGCTGTTAAAGAGCCAATTCCCATTCTTACCTATATTTGCAATTGAAAATCACTCACTTTTTAATGAATACTTTTTCATTAGTGTAAATTATGTTATTTCTCTATTAAGATGTTTACTTGGAATATTTTATTTATTTGTTTGTTTATCATGTGTCTTGAAAATATCATACAAAATCACTTAATTCTGTTTTTCCAAATTGGTAAAATGCTTTTTTCTTTTTTCTTGGAAGACTCGCCCCTTGGAAACACATTCAGAACAATTCATCAAACCCTGAGTTTTGAGAGTAAACTAACTAGATGAGAGTGTCCTATTATTCGATGACAGGAAGCAGTATATAGGGAGTTGTTTGGCTACACAATTTTCACATTTAAATATTCTCTTTAATTCCTTCCTGTGTGTTTAAGCAGCATGTTTTGCTCATGTTGCTGAATCTCATTATTTAAATATTTCTAGAAGGACATAGCAGGGGGGAAAAAAAGAGAGGACATTTTACTGTCTTCCCACTCTCTGAGGAAGCAATGTTAGCAAAATTTTTGCATAGGCATCCTTCAGTATTTGGAGTGAATTTTGCAAAAAATATGATTAAATGTTTTGATGTACTAAAGAACTCTGTTCTGCAACAGTGACAAAGTCAATTGCCAGAATTTCATCTGAGACACATCCAAGTTTCCATCGCAACAGCAGATCCTTTAGCAGATTCAACCAAGGCTTCCTGCTCCATAAGAGAAGCATTTTGGAAACATTTCAGAATTTTTAAGTTCATTGTTTAAAGTGGATCTTTCTAAACTGTCAGATACAAGGTACTGAAAGATTTGGGGTGGATTTTTGTCAGCTGAGTTTTCCTAAACAGAATTTTCTTTCAAAAACTGAAAGTATTATCAAAAAACCCTACAATCGCAGATGCCCACTGGTGACACAGACTTCCTTACTCCAATTATAAATACTAACTGCACTGTCAATCTGACTCATGCTCTGTGTCAGAAACCAGGGCTGTTGGGATGAAACAAAACTCAAAGAGGTGGGTACAAGAGGCAGACCAACACAAACAGTATGAGGTAAGAAAACCAAGATAATGGGCTCAAGTACAGAAAGAGAGAAAGAAAATTAAATAGTCCCCAGGCAGGAATGAAGAAGAAGAAGGAGAGGGTGAGTTTGCTGATTACAGCTAGAGCATGAAGGATACAATAGATGTCAATCCACTGAGGCAACAGAAAAAGTTGAGGCAGCAGAGCTCTTTGGAGCATGCACATATTGCAGAGGGTAAAAAAATGCTCATGTGTTAAAAGTAAGAAAGTTTTCCATACGTCTCTTACTAAAGGGACCAGATAAGAAACAAATAAAACAAGCAAAAACCCTATGGCATGAGTTTAAGGGATTTTAAAAAGTGGTATTAGCTAAACTAACTGTGCTTTAACTCACTTACCACAAGATACCTTTGGGGCATTTCTTTTGTTTGTTTGTTTGCCTTTGTTTTTTCCTGAACATGGTGATAAGAATTATTTTTTCCCTAATCTACCAGTCGCAAATATTTGCAAGTATAAAATTAGCTAGAACCTTTTTGTGCATATAAGTGAAGATTTTCATTTTCATCTGTTATTCAATAGATTTTCAAGCGCTAAAATAATGAGATCCAAAAGTGCAAAACAGAAAAACAGGAAGAAAAAAGCTGTTTGGTGATTTTTGTTTAAGAAAAAAAACCCATTTAAATCAAATTTACCTTAAAACAAAGTTAAATGAACAGGTAACTTGTTAGAAAGAAAAGGAGAAGAGGAGACACAAGGGAGAAAACAGACAAGAGAACCAAGAATACCTTCTCTAAACTTTAGCTTTTGCAACATTCACATCAACATTTAAAGGAGGTGCTTTGAGATTTAAGCACTAAAACATGGTTTCTTTATAAATACATCTGTAAAATGGGCCAGATGGGTTTATGCTCACAAAACTTTGTGGTTTTTTCCTCAGAAAAAGACCTGTGGTAATTGTCATTCTCCAGCCTCACCAGAGAGAGCTCAGTGATGGATTTATACAGCTCAGGACCATCCAGGCAGCACCCCTCATCACCCCTAGTCATGACAGAAGGGAAAGTGGGACTCTTCCTGCTACTTGTCCACTCTGGTGCTTTGCCTTTTATGCTATTTACCAGAGAAAACAAACTGGAGAGCAAACAGGAAGCCAGAAAATCTCTCTTATGTTTCTCCTCTTCATACAAAGTTGGAAAGTAACTTTATTTCCGACTGAGTTGGAAAAGTAACTTTATTTTCAACTCCTTCAGAACGGGACATTTAAAAGAAAGTCTAAGAAAAGTCTTTCCTTTGCAGTTTTATTTTAAATTTTAGTAAGCAAGCTTAGCTACTGATATCTATATCCACTTTCTATAAATGGTCCACCACATTTCTGGAGAAAACTTTTGTTGACTTCATTAATTAGTTTTTTCATTATTTTGCAGACACAATTTTGTCCTTTTTCAGTCCAAGTAACTTCTGTTACAGTTATTTGGATGCCTGAAAGCTGGAGAGAAAAGAATTCATTCAAGACAGAAACAAAAACACGTTATTGATAATCTACTCGTGCTCTTGGCCTGTGGCTCCAAAGGCTCTTTGTGAGATCGTAAACTTTCACACAAAAATTTTGAAAGCCTCTACATAGCAGCAGGGTTTTTTGAGGACACCCTGAGGCCTTGGGCACGTGGTGAGGGAGAAAGGCCAGGGCTCCCTGGGACAGCCAGGATTGCTCTTGTGCACTGAGGTCCCCTTGGTGGCAGGATCTGATGGCCCCAGCAGGGCTCTGAGCATTCATTCAGGACAGCAGTTCACAAACCTTACATGCTGGATTCCCTTTTACTGGATTTGGGTTTTGTCTGCTGTTTGGGTTTGTTGTTGTTGTTTTTTTCCCTCCAGGCTCTGGAGTGGCTGACTCCCACACTCGCTGGCTCTGATAGCTGCAATCACAGATTGCCTTTTCCACAAAGCTGCAAGAGCCAGCAGAGCTGCAAGTGCTGGGGCACTGCTTCAGGCACGGGAAAAGAGGAGAAAAGTGGGGGAGATGGACAGAAGGCGGCTGGAATTTTCCTCTGTGCCTTAGAAATTATCTCCTGCTTCCATACCCTGGGGGGCCAACCCAGTTTGGAAACTGCTTTTGACCTCAATTGAATTACATAAGCACTGATTTCTTCCCTCAAGGGTCACCTAATTATTTGCATGATACTATGAAATTACCCACTGCACATGAGCCTCCAGGACTATTTGAATATCAATACCCTGCAAGATACCTGTTTCAATAGGTTTGAATTAGACACACCAGAAAATACTGTATAGTTTTAACGCCTGTTTCCAGTCTTGGAAGCCAAACCTTCCCATTTTATCTTTTTCTAACACAAGTGGTACACACTGCCATCCTGAGTTTCCCCTTCACTCCAAACCTGTCAAAAGAGAATGTCAAAATGCAAAGTCTAACTGCATTAGAATAATGCTTTCCTTGTGTAAGAGGGAGCTAGTGACTGATGTGAAAGGCCTTTTATTGATGTTCAGAACAATAAAAAATTAAATAAAAAATAGCCTTTACAAAGGGAATTTAATTTTCTCATCCATATAACACCTTAAAGCTTATTTTTGGATAAACTAGAAAAAAAGTGTAAATTTTTATGTTATTGATTTTTATGTATGATCTGTCTTTTTTAAAGTCAAAGTGAAACATTTCTTTATGAGAACTGGAATCCATCTGATATTGGTTTCCCCATTTAAATAAAACTTCATTTTCTTAGCACAAAATAAAATCATGACAATAACTTTAATTATGAACTTGTACTGGCAATTACATGGAAGGAAAAATTACAGAAAATTAACTAATTTGCTTAAATTCCCCATCAAATCTTTCCTTTCAAATTAAAGCTTCCTTTCAGATACATCAAAAGAAAAAGTCTATAATCTTACTGTACAGGTATACAAAAATATTCCTATAATGTACCTCTGTCTGGACTCCTACAGTATATGAATATAAATCTAAATAAATTTTATTTGAAGTTAAAGATTTCTTACTGAGAAAATGTGTCTATATGTGTATATATATATGTCTTTAAACCAGTCATATGGGTATGCTGGGGATTCTAACAGTTGTAAAACTAATACTAGATGTATGTGATTCAAGAAAGTTATAAAGATTTTAAAAACATATTAATAGTATATGTATATGCTATATGTATATGTTATTTATTATGAGAAAATTTCAAATTAAAAATAACTTTCTATTAAAATATTTGGTTTCAGAAATTCAGAGAATAGCACATATGGATTGCAAGTAAAAATTTTAGAGGTAGTTAAAAAGGATAGTAATAAATAAAAGGAAAAAGCATTTTACTGCACATGGAATATAGGGTGAGTAAAATATGGATTGCCACTAGTCTGAATTTAATTGCACATTTGATACTTTAGTGGTAGTTACAAATTTAGTGCTAAATTAGCTACTCATTTCAGTAAGGATTCCCAGGATCATTAGTGAAGAAATTTTGGGCCAATGAGTCTTAAAATACTAGAATGGAGATGCATCAGAATGATATTGAACATTTTCACTGCAGCAGATCCATGTGTATTCCCAGAGGAGACAGAAGTATGAAGAGCTGTGCAAAAGTGCACCCTCACAGATGGAAACCCCTTTAGCTTTCAACAAACTGCAGCAGGGAGATAATACCATAGCATGAAATGCCTCTAGGTACACTGTGACCTCATAATACAGGAGGTGATGGCACTTGCTTTTTCCTGGGAACCAATGATCCTGAAGAAGAGTAATTTTTATACCTGCACTTAGCACCATTTGCCACAATAGCAGAAATGCTTCTTTCAAAAATTACAAGCTAATACAGTTATATTATTCCTCCCATTTCTCTCATTTATAAAGTCACAGAATCACAAAATGTTTGAGATCAGAAGGGAACTCAGGATATCATCTTATCCAACCTCCCTGATCAAGGATAGCCACTTAAATCTGCCTGCCCAGGAGTGTGTTCAGACTGCTTTTGAATATTGCCAAGGATGGAGACTGCACAACCTTCCTGGGCAACCTGTGCCACGGTTCAGTAGCCTTTGTGGTGAAAAGTGTTTTCTGATGTCCAAATGGAATATTCTGTGTTGCAGTTTGTGCCCATTGCCTCTGGTTCTGTCACCAGGCAACACTGAAAAGAGCCTGGCTCCATCCCGTTGGCACCCTCCCTTCAGAAATGTTTATTTGTCAGCGGGATTCTCTTGTGCTTTCTCCAGGGTAGAGTCCTGTGCTCACAGCAGAGATGCTCCAGTTCCTTTATCATCTTCATGCTTCTTCACTGGGCTCTCTCCATGTTTCTCTTGCACCAGGAAGTCCTGAACTGGACACTGTGCCCCAGTGGCCTCACCAGGAAGGGCCACCTCCCTTGGTGTGCTGGCAATACTTTGTCCAATGCAGCACCATCATTCACCTTTGTTTTGTTGCAGGGGCACATGGCTGGTTCATGTTCAACTCGGTTTTCACCAGAATCCCCAGTCCTTTTCTTCAAAGTTGCATGTATTTTTGTTCATGGAACATCTGTTTATTCCAGTGTTTTTTCTCTCACAGGGATGGAGGGGAACTATTAAACAAAAAAATACTTTTCCCAAGTGTTATATAAAAAGGACAGGGAAGAAAAATAGGATTGGTATGAGAATGACTAGAAAAATGCAGACTTTTTGAAGGTAGAGGTCCTTAAAATTATGTGTACTGTATGGTGCACCAGAGCCTGCTCCAGCAGCTGTGCTTCTGTGTTCAGGAACAATTGAGTGTTACTACATCCTGATGACTCAGAAGGTCAACAAATACTGGAATGTCTTTATCACCAAATCATCCCTTTTGCAAATGCAACCGGCCTTCTTTTATAGTACTAAAACTGAAAATATTGAAAATGCAGTGCTGCTAAATGGGTCCTCCCTTTTATTTATTCCTTCTCTTTGCCTGATGAACTCCCACAGTTCTCAAAGACAGATCCTGTCATTAAGTCTCAAATGCAAGGTTAGTTTTCTGTTCAGCTGTTGAGCAGATGCATAAAGAATATCCCATGAAGGTATCTGCCTTGTTTCCAAATGATTAGATATTTATCTGTTGCTAACTCTGCATGAGTGTTATTTTCTGAATAGAAAAGTTACTCATTAACAGTAGATATGGACAGAGATATCCAACAATTACAACATTTATTATAGATATTAGAAGAATGGCATTTGCTCATGAATAAGATTCCCTTGAAAACATCTCCATAACTCTTTCCCATATCTACCCAGTAAAAATGGGAATATATTTAAAAAATCATCACATTTATTAGGTCCAAGGCTGTTTCCTAGCATACTGATGACACTTTTCCAGACTCCTGAAAACTCTCTAATGGGATTTAATGACACTTCTGAGTTTAGAAAAAACCTAAATAATTTCTAGAATTATGACTCCTACATTTGTTTTAAAAAGAAGACCAAAACCCTTCCTACAAAAAACTCAAATAATCCCCTGCCAAAGAAAACCCCAACCCCTACAGTTTTAGTTATACTAAAAAAGTAGGTTTCACATCTACTTTCCTAAGAAGAAACATTTCAGATATCAGTCAGTCTTCCTCACCAGTTACAGGATTAAAAGGAAGACAGTAGTATGACATCTCAGTAAGAGCACTGCTGTGTGCATATAGAGACAGAATTCAAAACAAAGCAGCAATTTTCTGCAGAAAAGTCAGTCTTTGGAAAAGCTGCTACTGCTGCTACTAAAGCAGAAATTTAGAAATGTCCAAGAATTTTTATGAAATTTTTACAATTGAAGACCTCAGAGCAGGTCCTGAATTTCCAAAGGCAGCAGGATTTGAAGGAACAAATCAATAAATAACAGGATAAACACAATTTAGATCTGTCCTTCATTGGAGAACCATAAAGGATGCAGGAAACTATTAACCATTTTTGACTGTGTTCATAAGAACAGCTTTACCTCAAAACAGTTTCCAAAGTTGCCTTAGTGTGATCTGTAACTATTTAATAAATATTTTTATTTCACTCTAATTTTAAGCTCTAAAATGTGATCATGTTACCCTTCAGGCTGTAGCTGAAGATCAGAGCTATGGAAGCTCAGGCAATATAAACCAGTATTTGCAAGATGTTCACATCAACAACATCCCTGAAGACAAACATAGGCAAGCAAAGACTTCCACCCACTGGAGTTATCAACTCTGCCCAGCATTAAAAGTGTTCTCAGTTCAGCCTCCAGAGGTTCTATCCAGTTTGTATTTCTGCCCTTAATTGTACCAAACACTATCTTTACGTCCATACAGTCAAGAGAACTTGCAGAAAAATAATCATCTTTGCAGAGAAGAAAAAATAACTCAGTGAGCCATTTTAGGTTTTTATTGAAGAGGTTGGGACAGCCAAAGGGACACAGTCTTTGTTGTAGGCTTTCAAAGGATGAGTTATGATTCCATGTTAAAGAATGATTAATTCCTTTCTTCTACAGAATCCCCAAATAAATTACTCCTTGTTTTCCTCAGCATAAAACCAATATGGACCTTCACTCCTAATGTCACATTTCCATCTCCAGTGACTGACCCTACCTACAAGACAAGACACTTGGGAATTCAGCAGAGACTCAAGTTTCAAGTATATGAAATTATACTTTTATTTGTCCCATATTATTATCTACCACCAAGGTAAACAACTCTGATGTGACAAAAGAAAAGTTTCAGAGGCATTGGATGCCCAAACAAACAGAGTGAGAGGATAAGGCATAGGCAGGTGCCAGACACTATAGCTATATATTTTTATTCCTTTATTTAGCTTTCAAGCTTGCTGCTACATGTCATCCTCAGAAGCATGAATCACCCGGAACATCCAGACATGAAAACCCAGTCACATGAACAGCAGCAATATGAATTTATGAGAGCATTTCTACACAGAAGCTTTGAATAATTTCACTTAAATCATGTGCTTGTGTAAACTATTCTAATCTCACTAAAATAAGGCTTGCTTTACACATTTTAATTCATACCTCAAACATAAAAGGTAAACTGAACAAGTTTAAATACATTTCAGATAATTGAAAGTATTTTTTTTTCAGTTGGTCTACGATGCAACATTTATGTGCCAGAGTCTTTACACAACACCTTTCAGCACAGATGCAGGAGGGACAGTACCAGACACCTCTCTCTCAGACATATTTTTCCTTGGTGGTAGACTCACAGAAAAGTCCACTTCATTTGTCAGAAATGCAGAATCTCCACTTTGGCTTGTCTGGCTGCTTCCTCCTGCAGCAGGACACAGCCTCCAGCTGGGCTGGTGCTGCCAGCTTAATCATCTGCTGTTCTTTGTCACCTAGCTTCACCCACAAACCCCCATATCTAAATATAGGAATAGCTGCATTAAAAAAGTTCAATTCCATTTATAAATACACTTGGGCTCAAAACCCTGCCACCAGTTTTTACAATAGGTAGAGAATGAATGAATATATGAACTATTTATGAGTAGAAAACTTCACCTATATCGTCATTTATGTACCACATTTTCTGGTTTCTATTTTTGTCTCTGCAGTCTATTTCAGTCACATTTTTCTTCCTTCATATTGGGGAAAGAACAAAGAGAACCTGTGAATTCCCGTATTGATTAAACACTTTGTCACATTTTTCACGGATGAATTAATATCCATTTGCGAGTATTCTAATATTCAGAGCAATTTGAATTAAATCACTATTTCCTTGACATTTGTTCAGAAACATGACTTCTGCTTGTGCTCTTGATGTCTTTGTTAGAGTCAGGGGGATGTAGTAACCAGAGGGGTGAGGAGAGGCTGCAGCAGTGCAGCAGGTTCATCCAGCACCGGGGCTAAGGACAGGCACCCCACAGGTGGGCACCCCACAGGTGGGCACACACACACACACAGAGCTCACAGGGCTGCTCACTCACACACCCACATGGAAAACTGAAATGCCCTTTAATGAGAAGATGGGATAAATTATACAGCTCAAACGAGGGTACCTACCATCAGCATATTCACACTGAACAGCATTTTATCTCCTTTTCTGACTCTCCTCTTGCCTTTTATATTCTACTCTTTTTCTTTCCCTCACATCAGTCTCTCTGTACCTCTGGTCCTTCCCCTAAATAAGATTCATGCATCCTCAGAATCACTTCATAAAATCATTCAGCAATATTTTTTACATAAACAAAAAATGCTTTTCCTCCCTGCATCCCATAGGAAGCCCCACACATTCTTCAGTCTGAAGGCCTTTCCAGGAGGGAACATCTCCAAGTGATTGGGTGGTTTTTGGGATTAAAACCCATCTCTGCTTCTCCAACCCCTCATTGAGCCTTTGTGTTCTCCACAATCATCTTTAGGCACTAGAGTGTGACTAACTTGGCACTATGTGTGTGACAGCAGACAAGGTATCAGTATACTCATTTTAAAACAAAGATCATCCTACAGCTCTCAAAGATCATATAGGGTAAGGTTCTTGACAAGATACTGATTTTTTTCCCCAGAATCCCTTGTTTTTCAAGCTGGATCATTCCTTGCCTCTTTTTATAAATGCTCACTCCTGCTCACTTAGTCACTCTCTGGGCAAAGATCCTATCAGGTTTCTCTCTAAGACTATTTTAATAAAACTTTCACTATCCTTTCTTTGCTGTTTAATCTAAAAACTTCAAAACCTCAGCATGTTGTGGCGAAAGCAGTCAGCTTGTGAGTGTAATCATAACCACTTTTGAATGTTTCATATTGTGGTAATACTTTTTTCTAGTGATTTTTCTGAAACTTCCTATAATCCAAAGCAAATGCATGCAAAATGTCTAATCAGTTTCTGCATCTTCCTAAAAAAATGAAATACAACTTCTATTTTGTTAAACTTCAGTTTTACAGCAGTATTTCTTCAACCAGGTTTCTCCCTGAAGTTTTAATTTCCTTTTATCTGCCATTTTTACCCCCATTCTAATATATTTCAACCATGATTTTGTCTACACTATGTAAGCATTATGTTTACATCAGTATATAAATAATCCTAAACATATAGATAATGTACCAATATAGTTTCCTTAAAGCCTATATATTCTCAAATCTTTGTGTGTGTGTGTGTGCGTGTTCAAGAAAAAACCAGAAATATTTATCTCCTAAGCAAACCAGTTTTGGAGCTGCTACAAGCAAAAGAAATATAAAATACTACCAAAAATGTCAGATGAAATTTCAGGCTAGAGTAATTATAATTGTCATGAAAAAGCTGTACTGTGAGGAGGGACTGAAAGCACACAAAAATCAGAAAAGTCTTTTTCTTTCTGAGCCACTGAGGAGTTTGTTTTTCAACAGAGCTTGTTATGGGAAATCTTCCATTGTAATTATGCATCAGCAACTGCTACTCCATAATACTGATATTTTCTGTGTAATTTTTGCCTTTCCTCTTTCCTTCTCCAAACACCAAAATATCTGAAACAGGGGAATTTTATCTAGAAGGCAGGAATTCAAAAATATTTTCAAATATATTGCAGCATAAAGGTAAATATCAACTTTGATGTATGATAGCTCTGATGAAGATCAGGGTTACTCCAGGATCACTTTAGCATGAAAACAACCCAGTCTATTAGTTTGAAAATATAATAGTTATAAAACAAGTTGCTTTCACACAGTAAAAGCACTCATAGGGAAACAGTATGAGAATAGCTTTCCTGGATTAATATGTCTGGGTTTTTTAGTTTTTCAGCTATTTCACGAGGCATGCTAATGATATTACTGTTTCACAGTAAACACAGGAACTGAAAAAAAAAAAACAAAAAAAAACCAAAAAAAAAAACAAAAAAACAAAAAAAACAAAAAAAAAAAAACAAAAAAAAAAACATAACAAGCCAAAACCAAACTTGCACCTAGAAGTACTACTAGCATATGAATCTTATCTGTGACAGCAAGATAAAGGTTGAGCAGAAATAAAATTCCTTATTCCTATTCAGACAATGGAGCTAATTAGAAACTAGTAGAAAAAAAAAACTGGTAGAATGGCTTAATTCCACAAATTGTGGGGTTTGTGTGTATTCTTCCTTCAGAGCATCAGCATACCCAATTATTGAAATAAGATGTGTACTTGAAGGGAAAGCCATATCCAGTGGTTATACCAGTTATACATATACTAGTTATACTAGAAATAATTGAGGCTATGTCACTATTTAAGATAGTTCCAGAAAGCTCTTGAATTTCAGGGGAATGTCCCTCCTTTTTATATTTGTTATAAGCCATCATTTCCAGAGAAGCAAGACTGGACACAGAAAAGCAAGACTGGGAAGATTTTACTTATTTGAGCAGATTTTCTCAATTTCTGTGCAAGCTAATACAGCTTCATGTCAGGACTTATGGATCTCCCTGCAGAGAACAGAATTGCATTTTTTTTTCTGGGGAAAAGCTGTGCAATGGAGTTCTGCTCCTGTATCAGCTCAGTGACAGCTCATCATTGCTTTGTGACTGAAGGCTGTGCTGAACACTTGGCAGAACTGGGCTTACTCTGTTGACAAAGCAGAATTTTGCCACAATCTGCTCAAATGCCCAACCAGAGGAGGGATAGGCTGCCTGTTCCAGCACACAGATTCCTCCAAGACACTTTTCTGCTGTAGTTCCCTGTACTGCTAGACTTAAGCCTGAAGTAAAAATATCAGTGGTGGTTTCAGCCAATAAGATAGTTTTTGATATTCAAAAGCAGAGGGAAGTCCCTACAGCAGCATGCAGCATGTGCACATTTATGTATTGATATCTAATGTTTGAAAACTAGGAGATTTTTTACAAATTTCTTCATAAATGCATTGCCTTGATTATGTCACTAAAACAAAAAGTAGCAAGTCCCTGACTTAAATGATTACTGTATATCCTTCTCTCTACCTTTCTGTGTACTTATGTTATAACTAAGTTTTTAGCTATTTGATTACATCTTACTTTTCATTGTGAACTTAATTCATTTACATGCCCAGTACAGACTAGTACATTTCAGACTATGAAACATGGCTTCAATACTTTCAAATATTACTCTCAATTATTAAGTCTCATTGGATGGGTTGAAATTCAGACATGTTGCTATGAGGCATGACATGGAGAGGCTCAGGAGTCCTGAGATGCAGCATGGTGTAATCTGACAAAGGAAAAGGAAAAGGGGAAAAAGGGACCTACTTCAGGGCAGAGAAAAAGTCACATTATTTTCCTCAATGTCCCCAGGGCTACTGAGACCCTCAAGTTAAAATACAGGCATGGAGAGATCCTGTATATCAAGTGTAGCTCAGAAGAGAAAAGAGTTGTTATATAATCCCTATATCCTCTCTCCTCACCAAAAAATCCCTGAATAAGATTGTTTTTGTAGGAAAAGTGTCAGATCTGACTGCAGCACTACTAAAATATCATTCTTTTATCAGTTGCCCTCATTTCAGTTTTAATAAGCTCTCTTGGCTCTCTTATCTTTTTATGTTCACTCCACAGCAATTAAACAGAAATGCAAATGTCATACCCATTTTTATAACAGTGTCTCTTCTAAAACTGCAATGAAGACAGCAAATTATATATCTGTTAAATGATCTATCTCCTCTTTGTCAACAAAATCTAGCTAATATGAAGATAATGCCCCTATATGTACCATATGTGTGTTTGCATGTTTTATGAACATGGAAAGATTATTGGTTACAATTCTAGCATAACTTCTGAGAAAACATTAGACTTTGAAAGCTCAAATCAGTTAAATCAGGCAGAGAGAGAGTTTATGAATATTCAGTTTGAATTTCAAAACAGCTGCTCTTTGACCATTATAAAAATTGCCACCTTTTTTATTCACTAAATACAAACATCCAGTAAAGTGATATTGCATTCACACAAATATCTGATATCTGCTTTAATCCAGATGTGTTTTCATAGAGCCATCTTCCCTCTTTAAAGGGAAACCTCACCAAAGAAAAAAGAAAGGCAAGAAAATTCAGATTTATTTTTCTCTGTTTGTCTCTGAAACCAAGCCAGTAATCCAATAAAGACACAGAGAGCACACAAAATAATTCAGTAACCATCCATCTTGCACAATGAACAACATGCAGTCACAATGACAACATCTGATCACTACCACCAGTAGAAAAAATCTCACCCAAACTAAGTGGGGTACACATTGCCACTAGAAGTTTTCTGACACAGAATGCCATCTGTCTTCTGCTCAGGTATTTGCCTGTGACCTCAGCCAAAGGCAGCCAAGTGTTTCACACTCTGTAGTGCATTTACCTCATCAACTGTGAAGTGTAAAAGTGTTATTTTGCAGAGGAGGAACTGAAACAGAAAGACTACTTCTCCTCTCCTCACAAATAGTAATATGACAAAATACCACAAAAATAATTTTAACCCAGGTCTAAACATTTACCCTCCAAAATCAACCCTTATTTCTCAATTAACACAGCACAGGATGAAAAAACAGAAAGAATATATGAAAGAAAAAGCTAGCTTCCTACTTTATTTGCAGCTTCCTTGTGATTATACCACTTTGTCCCCCAGTTGTTTAATCTTTATACAAACTATTCATAGCCGTGTGTAAAAACAGGGTGGTAACATCATGGAAAACAGCAGGAGTGAAGTCAAGATGCAGATACACTGAATGGCAGGGACTGTGTCAAACAGCAGACAGCTTAGGAGAAGAGCAGTCAGATTAGAAGAACCAGGCAAAATAAAGGACTGAACTGGGTTTGTATGGCCAGGTGTTAGCAGCAGAGGTGGCCTGTGTGAGGGGAGACCAGGGCTGGCCAGATGAGACAGACCCTGCTCCAGGGGACCAGGATCTGCCTCAGGACACAGCTGAGCTTAGCAGCCAGGCAGGCCGTGTCCCTAGGAAAGCTTATGGAAGAATGCATTTCAGAAAAACCACAGTGCCACTGCTGTGGGAGAGGACTCGGAGAAAGCTGGAAGAACCAGCCTTGCAGACTCCAAGCACAGTGGGAAAGGAAGGGGAAAATGTTCTCCAGGGGCTGGAGCAGAGAAGCCCCTGCAGACGGCCATGGTGACACGGCTGCTGCTCATCTCATGGAGGATTGTGTTGGAGCATCCATCCATCCATCCCCCTGCAGCCCACGGAGCTCCCATGCTGGGCAATCCTGAAGGGAGCCACAGCCTGGGGACATCCTGTGCAGAAGTTTTCTGGCAAGAGCTGGATTTCATGGGGGACCCATGCCAAAGCAATCTGTTCCTGAAGGCCTGCACCCTGTGGAGTAAATCTTGAGGAACCACAGCCCAGAGAAGAACCCACACTTGGTATCCTCATGAAAAACTGTATCCTATGGAAGGGGCCCCACACTGGAGCAGGGTAAAATGTGAGGAAGGCATGGCAAAGATGAACTGCTGTGAACTGACAGCAACCCTCATTCCCCATCCCCCTGGGCCACACTGGGTTGGTGGAGATGAGACAGAGGACTTGTGAAAGAGGAATAAAGTTGAGTCTGGGGAGAAGGAGGAGACTGGATGAAGCTGTTCTTTGTTTTGCCTTTTTTTCTCACAATCCTACACTTAATTTTCTTCCAGTCAAGTCTTCTTTTCCCATGAAAGTAACTGGTAAATTATTTCTCTGTTTTTATTTTGACCCACAAGCTTTTTCATCTTATTTTTTCCCCCATCCTGTTGAGAGAGGGGAGTGTGAGAGTAGTTGGGTGGGCATATGGCAGCCAGCAAAGCTTAACACACCACAAGGGCAAATCATTAACTTCCTAATGGCACTGAAAGCAATTCTGAATCCCAAAGCTATCATAAAAAATTTGGGTTTAATTTTTACTGCCGTTTAATTCTCTCATGATATTTTATTAGTCATACTATCCTCCTCAGCAGTATCCTCATATATTAAAAAATGACTTTGTTTCAGATAGGCTGTTATATATTGTAAGCTTGAAAAACTAGACACGAGTTGCATGATTTTCTGCAGAGTTACAGAATGAACACAAAGATGACATGGTAGACAGGAACATTACTTGTTTAAGCATCACTTTTGGAGACTAGACAAGAACATCACTTTGATGTACAATACCAAGTGATTTTTTAAATAATAAAAGGCAGAAAAAGACCATAAAATGTAGCATGACTGAAAAGCTGTCTTTAGAAAGACCAGAATAAAACTGCATTCCAAAATAAATGGTTTGAATGAAATTGGGGGGCGTCATGTAGGAAGGACTGTGAAAGGACTGCATCTACAGCTGGGTGAAGCCAGAGGTCTTGTCTAAATTTTAAGTAATTTATCTTGTCTATTAATTTTTAAAGATGTGTTTCCTGCTTTCTCTTTATCTAATTATTATTGACATTTTAACTTTGTCTTCCTGTTTTTTAAAATATAGACCCCAGCAATAGACAAAACACCTTGAATGTTGTCCTAATCTGTCATATAAAGCAATGAATAGTCAAATAAATGCAGAATCACACAAGTTTTCGGTAGTAACTCTCAAATGCTTTCCAAAACAGTGTTAGCACTGGCTCAAAGATGATGTGTCTTGAGACAGAGTAGCTGCAGGTACAGTACAGAGCCACCTTTCCAGTATGCAACAATATATAGTTAGCAAATGCATTTTTTTTAGAATATTTGGTGCTTTTCAAAATTACTTTCAACTATCACTGCTGTTAGTTCCATACTAATAGTGGTAACAACAAGAAAAACAATAAACAACTAAAAGGCACAAAAATAATTTTAATTGATGGATCATTCAAAAGAAATCACTCCAAAAGACATGGAGCAATCCTCCTTAGCCATACTTTGATGTTGTTATTCAAACACTTGGCATCTCTCTGCAAAGCTCCTATTTCATTTAATCTTATACTCTAATTAGCAAACAGGAGTAGCTGGAAAGGAGGCCAAGCAGCATTAGTGCAGAGCAGAACTAGCACAGTTACTGCTCCAGGTCCCAAGAGGTGGTGGTGTTACACTGCATGCAAACAATCTGGCCTGCTCCCCTGAATGGGACACAGCATCCTGTATTTCTAAAAGGTTCAATCAAGAGTTTGGATGCTCTCATTTCCCAGCCAACTGAAGCAACTTGGATGCAGCTGCTATTTACTAAGCAGGCTGGCCTCTGTGATCACTTTAATGGGTCACAGACACCCAACAGTAAAGACATATAAATGTAACAGAGCACAGATTTTACAAAATATGTCTCTCTCCACACAGCAGTTTGAAACCCACTCTTACAAATTCCTTTATACTGAAAATTACGAGAAATACCATATGTTTTTCCTGTAGTTCAAGCCTTAGAATTATAACGTATTATTTGTATTCTAGTAACATCAAATTCGCCAGTCAAAATGAATGCCTCCCTATTTTAGGTGTTGGTGTAAACACTCGAGAAGAAAGCACATGACTTAAGATCTTACACAAAAGAAGAATAGACCTTTCATAAAGAGAAGGAAGAGTGTTTAGGACAAAAAGTGACATGGTTTGTTTTACTTCTTGTTTCAGAAAATTTACTTTTTTTTTCCTAAAATTAAAAAAAATAAGTAACATGAGTGTGTTTAGACTGTAACTGGTGACAAGTAAATCACTGATAAAAAGAAAAACCTGGACTTTTAAGGAAGTTTTTGGAAGCATTTGTATCTTAAGTGAAGCAGAAGGTAGGCAGAGAGGGCAGACAGCCTGACAGGAGGAGAGACCTAGAGGAAGGCCAGCTCTCTGAAGTGTCACAGAAAAGACAGTTGATCTAAAGGCAATTGCAGTGAACAGGAATTTTTACACTTAACTGCATAAGTTAGTAGCAGGGCTGGGGTTTTTTTATAATTATTATTTCTTTTCTGTCTGAGGAGGAGGAAAAGGTGGAGTAAATTCTTTAAGAAATCAATCAGCTTGATACCATGTGCCTTCACAAGAGCTTAATCAGACTCCAGGTATCCCTGTGAGCCTAGCCAGAAAGACACACTCGGAGCCAGAGTTTTGGGCTGATCAGAGCAGCAGGGCAGAAGATCCTGCCTTGTTTATTCCTTCCTATTTTATACTTCTAGCAAGGTGACCATGGATTGGAGAGTGGGCATCCCACCTCTTACCCACATTGGTCAAGGAGGCTGTCATTCAACCTCCCTTCTCTTAGGGAAGGAATCCATAACAATAGCAATATTTACAAAACACGATCTTCTGTTTACATTAACAAGCGTGAGAAGCTGCACACTTCTACTTTAGTAGGAACGCTCAGCAAACTAGAAAGATCTCATGGTGACATCAGGTTTCCTCTGCTCACCCCACAAGAGCTGACATTGGAAACAGGAGGATAAAGTCTCCTGAATCATCTCTGCAATGCTGGGAATGCCATAACTGTGGTGAGCAGGAGCTGCTCCAGGAGCTGGGTTATTCAGCACCCACTGCCCAGAGGGACCAGCACTGCCTCCTGCAAACAACACCCAGCCCTGCTGCCCCAGGCCATTTCTCAGACTGGTTTCTTGGGCCTTCAATACCCCAAAGTGAAAAAAAAATCCTGTTACAATTGACACAGGGTTAGGGAATTGGATTCTTAAACTAGTGCAAGTAGTCAGGAGAAGCTGGTGCATAATATCTTAATTTTCAGCAGCACTTTTTTCTGAAGAGCTGAGGACAGAAAAAGAAACTTCTTAAATTAATATTAGTTAACCAAATAAAACAATGAAGAGCTGCTGCTGAGCATAAAGGCCCATACGACACATATATTTTAAGTTGATAGGAATGGGATAAGCTGCAACATGAAGTGGACACTGTGCTTCAGAAACAATCAGTAAAATATGTGTTTGTCTGGGTCTTTAATTAAGTCAGGGTCTCATGAGATACAGGTTAAAGAGAGATTTACACTTTCAGATAGTATATTTATAAAATGGGAAAAAAAATACAGAGAAGATGTGGCAAAGACACCCTAAACCAGCCCACCTCTGTGGAATGCATTTTTAAATACCTTCCTCTACCACATTGGAGAAAATGCTGTGATGGTACAATTTCTTGTTTCCAGAGAAATGAAACAAAATAGCCTTGAGAGCAGAAAGAAAAAAACCTCTCACTTTAAGAATTATTGCCTTTGTCAGCAGCTGTTACTCAAATTTCTTACATATGGTGCCAAGAAAAAATATGCTTCTTCAGTATAGTTCAGTACACTGTATAATTTTGACAGACATTTATTTCTTGAATTCTGTTCAGAAGAATACAGGAACCAAAACTGAGCAGAACTGAAAGTTACTTAAAAGAGTTAAAGCTAACAGAGTAAAAATCCATATGCCAATATTAAACCCACCCAAAAAAGTAACAGTTGTGTACACAGAAACAAAATCACACAGGATGTACTATAATAAACAATCTCTAGTGACTGCAAGCAGACACTCTTCCAAAGAAAATCAAGGATTAAAAAGAAAAATCTTTTCCATGTAAAACCAAAAATTCTGTAATTACTTTGAGGAAAAATAAATATTTGCATTAATTAAAAAAACCAAACAACCCTAAACAGACTAAATAGCCAGTAGTCCACTCAAGTGCTCCTTATTTACCTGTGTAAAGACCTTTCCTATGATTTGCCACAGAAGGTACCCACCCCAAGGAAGGTGGATAATTTCAGTAACCTGGGATTACAGGAACATCAGGAACATGAATCTCAGCTACGTTATGAAACAAAAATTAGGAGTTGTAACCAAATGGACAAGGCTTAGGAAATACAATGGCTTCAGCCCAGGGGACCTCTCCAGGGCTAAGTTTTGGGTCTGGTCCTGTTTCACACCTTTACTGATGATCTGGATATGGGAGTTAAATGTACATTGTTTTGCTGTATCCATTCCTTGAATTTTGAGTCTTTTTCTACCACTCCACTTAACAAAGTTTCAGTATTGGTAATATCTTTTCAATTATTTTTTTCATCAAATATTCAAAATTCCTTTACATTAACTTAGTTTATGCTTCATGATCAGTTTTCACATGATCAGGTACTAGATTTGTACATTTCTATATAAAATTTCCTGCTCTTTAACTTAATAACCAGTGATTTATACCTGTAGATACAATGTTATCTGCTCATTCTGGCTTTAAAAGTCAGCATGTTTTCACATGACAATGTGCAATTATTAACTGGTCAGATAATAGTAAGGGGCCATAGCTAGGGGACTATAAAAATCATTAAAGAGATAAGACTGACATTGTCAGCAGAGCAATATTAAAAGCTCACTCCGAAACCTTTCAAATTTTAATTTGATATTTTACATACAGAAAGAAACTGACATTTTATAAGCATAAAAATGACATTAATGTCCACAGACAATTTATACAGAATGTATTTAATTCAATGAAACAATGAGTAAGAATCTGAGAGGTGACGGACTTGAATAAATTTAACCAGGATGAGTTAAAAGTAAGGCTTATTTGGCCTTTCCTGAATATTTTCCTGAGTATGCATTTTTCAGTGTTACAACTACAGCAGCTGAGCTATGAATGCAATTTTGAACCATGAAATCCATATTGCACTCCCAAAATGAAACCAAATCAAAAGACTGCCTATAAAGCAAAATCCTCAGTCTTTTAAAGTCTACATTGGGGATCTGATACACTCTTTAGCAGCTTTTTGAGGGTTGCTATTATTAGATGGGGATATTTCAGGAGGAATGGTGCATTAGGAAATCTCAAAGATAGTTGAAACACATTATTTTCCTAACTACTAGTGTTCCTCATTGGCTTGTGAATTCCATCCAGGGGAAATTTGGTAAATGGATAATGGTACATGTACTTTCCTAGCACAGTCTGAATTTTACATTTTGTTTGGATATCCCTGCCCTCCTCAGACCTGGCATTCAACTGTCGAATCCACAGGGATATGTGCTCTGTGAGGCTCTTAAAGATGTTTTACATGGAGAGGATATTAATAAACTTTGGAATTATATTGTATCAGACTGCCTAGAAAATAAGCAATAAAATTTGAATCATTTTGGTCCATTACATAATTTTTTTTCTTTTTCTTTGTTTCTTTTATGTAAATGATAATCATTACAAAATCCTTAGCACTGCATGCTGGTTCCTTCCATTGCAACAGAAGAAATAGTCAGGCTCAAATAAACCCTGGAAGATATCCTGCAAAGTAATGGAGTGTCATCTGCCTTAGAAAAGCCTTTGCTGACTGGGCTGCTGTCTGCCTTTGAGAAGTCATCTGTAGATATATCAGATTTACTCTATACTCAAGTCGTGTGCTTGTGCATTGTGCTCAATGAAAACTGTTTCTCCTGTTATTATTCTTCTCTGAGCACACACTTGTGGCTGCAACTCCTATTGATTTTCCCAGTTAGGGAGAGGAACCAGGCTGTACAAAGAAGTGCTCTGTTATTACTGTGGGAAATGAACTGCTTCCTACTCCATCTTTCATATAACCATCCCTGACACATCCATCCACAACATTCTTGCACTCCTCTCCGTGCAGGAGAGTCATATTCTGATAATTTTTTAGCTCCTTACAATAATTTCAGTCACCCAGGAGCAAAAAAGAATCAAAAGTGAAGGGCTATAAGAATTGTCCATAGAAAGCCTGGATTCCCAGCTGAGCTGGTTTTCTTTATTGTGTGCCCCTTTGGAGCTGCTGTTTGGTTTTGGCTCCAGATAGGATGCCTTATATAAAAAACTAAACTCAGGGCAAAATAAACCTTCAGCTTTTTGACCATTTCATAAGGAAATATTCTTATTTAATCAGACTACCTAAAGCATTGTCTGTATTGTCAGACACAGGACATAGGTTCTTGACATTTGTGTTGCACTCTTGTCCAGTTTATGATATGTGTTAATTGTTTCCATATTTAGTACATTTTGTGGTATTTTTTATATTACTAAAGTCATCTACAAGATTCCTACTGAGATTTCTACTTACCCATTATATGGATATTTAATTTTTTTAAGCACAGTGGGGTTTCTTCTGCATGAGACCAAATGCCAGATATTTAACTTTTTTTAAAGTTAATATAAAGACTCTTTAGTAATCTCTATCAGGAGTATATTTTTAATTTTGTAAATATCATATGGATATGGCTACCCTAGTGATAGTAAATACAGAAGAACAGAATATAGCATTGAATTATTTAACACATTCACTAACAGATGTATGCTGTTTCTTTGATTTTCAAAATGAGAAATTTTAATTAATTATTAAAACACTAAGAGGAATTTGATCTCTCTGCTGCTATATATGTAAGCAGATCATTGATAGTAAACAATGATAAAATTGTTTTCCATACACAGAGGCAATTCTACTCTAGAAAGCTGCTTCCATACTGAAATAAACATCAGATTTCCCTCATGTGATTGTTTTTAGGAAACATAATGAGTGACAAAAATTGACTGATAAACTCAGAAGATCTTTATGTTTATACGAAACAAAATTTTCTGTAGTCATTATCAAATGACTCCCAAAATCATCCCTTCCATGGAGTTCCTGGTCATAAAAGAAAGACAATATGCAGGTTAAAAAATAGCCAAGTATAGTATTAAAGGTGTCTTTTCTATACAACCATTACTGTTCTGATTGACACTTGTGGTGTGCATTGCATGTGGATAAAAAATAATGAGTGTACTCATTGTGATAAGAAATTCACAATAAAAGGTAATTAGGAGATAAAAATTTTGATGCAACACCTAAGGAATTGTATGCAAATAATAGAAAACAGGATTCCAGGTTTGCAACTCAGCTGGTTTGACTTCACTGAACACTCAAAATTTAAGCATGACAAAAAAAATAGTATGCATGCTTGCTATTAGCCATTGCATTTGAATAAGGTGTCCTGCAGGACAAGCTCAGATTTAAACCTGTATTTAGGGTTTCCCAAATAAGCCAAAGGTTCCTTTTTTTTTAGTGACAGAGAAGAATACTGGAGTTATTAGTATTAGTATTCAATATTTTTTCAGTGGGTGATCATGAAAGACCCCACAGTAGCACAGCTCTTCACTATGACGAGTAAAATTGCAACCAAAATCTTAGACTACAATCCTATAAAAGGACTGCATGAAAAAGATAACCCTGAAGACAGACAGATTGACTGATAAAAAAAATCATAATTTGAATTCATTATGATGAAAAAAAATTCCTTAATATTTTAGGTTAAATCCCGTCAAAACATCATTACTGCATGAGGCAGGAGAGGCAGCACCTGGGCCAGGCATGGCTTACTAAGTGTGGACTCCACCATTACTGGGAAAAAAGACTATAATGGAATATTTCCCAAAATTGAGCCATTCGTTTTCCTAAACCTCATAAAATCCTTTTAATCATAATTTTTTATAGGTTTCCCTCAAGATCAATAAATTCTTAAGGCTTTTGTATGATGAATTAAAGATGAAATTTCTGCTATCTGATCCAAAATCATAAAAATACATGCCCATTGAAAGTACATACACATATATAGGGTTGTGAAAAAAACCTGAAAACTGGAAAAAACCCACTTTATGCAATTGATCTAAATGCCTCCACTGACAAGACAGGCAATGACATTGCAAAACTATGGAGACATCGTTACTTGCATGCCTTTTAGAGCTATTTTCATGTAGTGTTATGATTGAAAAACAATTAAAATTCAGATCTTTAGAGACCCAATGGCAATGCTGTCACAATGCAATTTTAGACAATTCAATTTAGATGCTGCAGCAGCTGCTTTTCAATGAGGTTTTGATGTTTACCCAATTTTGCTGCTGGGTTAATTGAGTCATATTGAGGTCAAGTGGCTTTTCTGCAATCACCCAGATGTAGGCTCACTGAGAATTACAGCTCAGGACTATCACATCTATAAACCTCTGTTTCCCCCAACAGGGCAAAAAATACAAACAGAAATAAACTAATCAATGAAACACTCTCAGTGGGAAATCATGTCAGCTGCCACAGCAAGAGATTACTTGGGTTACTTGTGTTACTGAGGAATAACCATTAAATAAAATGGGAGAAATATATTAATATGAAAATGCAAACAACAGAAGAGAAAAATATTTTAGAATTTATTTCATCTTTAAAAACAAGCTTATTTTAAAAATACCAACAAGTTAAAGCTGAATAATAACCCAAGCAGTAAAGTTTAAATAAAACCTCTTCCTTTTGCCACAAGACAAAACAATTTCTTACTGAATTCATTACATCAATTGACTGCTGCTCTGTCTGAAAGATATATCCAGAATTGTAGCCAATGTGAAAAAAACACTTGCTCAAAGAATAGCTTGAGTTCTCAAGCCATTAATGGATTCAGCCCAGCTGAAACTATTCTGAGAAAAGATGTCATGGAAAATGGCCCTAGTGCAGCTGCAGTCTCAACTGCAGCAATAAATAATTTAAAAATTGTAACTTTCGGGGGCACACATAATTAAAATTAGTGCATTTTTACTTTGAATATCATATTCCTCTCACAAAACCATATTTCAAACTATCATGTAATCCTAGTTTGGAAATTATGTATCCATGACTAAGCTGCAAGTTACAGTAGGAATTACTAGAGCATAACGCTGCCATTAGAATCCTTTGTAAACACTATCTCAAAGGCAATGTAGGGAATTAAAATATGCACCCTACAGGACTAGGTAAAAAACAATAAAGTTTTTGTATGTGACTAAAAGAAAAGAAAATTACCACTAGTTTAGGTTTGAGTCATATTGTTGTGAAGGGAATTACTGTAGAAGGTGTTCTCCCTCTCCATTTTAAAGATGGTCTCTCTCTAGAGCTGGTATTTTGGCTCTTTCAACAGCTTCGTTCTCTGGATTTGTTTTGAACCAGAGACACAATCCTCTGATTTCCAATACAGCTTTAAAATTGATATTTCTTCTTTATCTTTAGTTGCTATATGGAAATTTGATAAATTCCATCTTGTAGTTGTGTTGAAAATCTCCATTTAAAACAACACATTGTTCACCATTTAGATTTTGGCAAAGAAAAATGATAGCAAGAGGACAGACAAATGACAAGTAGAAAATAAAGCAATTCATTCTGATAATGTTCAAGTCAAAGGGGCAATACAAGGCTTAAAATTTATTATTCTGACACAAAAAATCATTAGTAAAATAAATGTTTCTCTTTAATTTTTGGGTTTAGAATGTTTTATCAGTTGAAATATTCATAATCAGATTTTTTAGCATCTACTGGCAAGCATGAATAATAAAGAGAAACAATTAAGAAATCATTATATTTCCATCTTTTCTACTTGATTTCAGAAGATACTTTAAGAGTTATTACAATGATTTTTGGGGTGGAATTGGAACTGACAACTGATAAAACCAAGTTCAACTATTTCCTAATTACCAAAAAAAAACCAAAAACACATGTGTGTCAAAACTTGTTATTGAAATATGCTTTTAACTAATTTAGCTTCTTAAAAATTTCTTAGATTTTTAGCAATTATGAACTTCTGAATGAGTAAACTCTAAAATGCTTCTACCACAAGAAGAGATGCTGTAATATCATAGAAGATAGAAACATCACATAGATCAAGAAGATCACATCTGTATATAATGTGGAGGAAGAACTTTTAAAAACTCTTTCTTTTCTTCATTTGCATGTCCTTTGGTTAGTAACAGTTTTAGTAATTTAGAGATTATTTTTCTTGAACCACTGAAATAGAAGTTGTCTAAATTAATCCTAAATTTCTTAGTGTTCCTTTGAACTCAAAATTTCTCTTTTTCATGTTTTCTACTTTTAAAACACCTTTCAAAAATCTTTATGACATGGTACTGAATGTTCTTATCAGGAAACACAGACCAAAGATTAGAGAAGCAAGAAGATGAGAGACATTACAGACTTGGGATCAGAGACTGACGATGCACAAGCAGATTTATTAGTGTGATTTATTTCACCAGGACTTTATGATTGTAAGACAGATAATCAAGCTTTCAAATATTGTGTGTTCCTGTTTCATTTTTCAAAATCTTCTGTGATTCTGTAGTGATTTCAGTTACTGACAGAGGAGAGCTTGAAACTTAATTGCTAAATAAACATAGGCAAAAATTAAAGTACTTGCACAGGAAAGCCTGATTGATTGATAGGATGCTATTCATTACATTCTTTGGCAGAGTGTTCAGATTTCATGAAAGAGGAATGGAAAGAAGAAGAGGAATGGAAAAAACTGAGCCCCTCTCAGTGAAGCAAAGTCTCTAAAGAAAATATGAGGACTCTGCAGACTAAAATAAGAGTCAGTTAATAGAAGACCAATGATAAGCTTGTAGTTATTTTGTTTAACAAATGGGCAATCTGCAGGAATACCTTATTATTCATATCAGGTCTGTCATCTATTTCATATCATAATTATATTATTCATATCAGGTATCTCTAAATTATCTAGCTCAACAAGGATAAGTCTTGCACCTGGGAAGGATCAGCTCTGGGCACAAAATTGTGCTGGCAGATACCCAGAAGCTTTGGGGCAAAGGACCTGAGAGTCCTGCAGAACATCAATTTGAACATGAGCCAGAACTGTGCCCTTGCAGGAACACAGGGCAGTGATATCCTTGAGTGCATGAGATGGAGCATTGCCAGCAGATGGAGGTGGTGCCACCCCTGCAGCAGTGTCCAGCCCTGCCCTCCCCAGCTCCAGAGGGACAGGGACACTGGAAGGGCCACTAAATTCATTAAGAGACTGGAGCACCTCCTCATGTAAGGAAAGGCAAAGACAGCTGGGACCTTCTAGCCAGAAAAAGTCTCAGGGGGTTCTCACTGATGTATACAAATACCTGAAGGGAGGGTGTGCACAAGATGGAGCCTGGCTTTCATCAGTGATGTCCAGTCACAGGAAAAGAAACAACAACAATTCAGTCTGAATGTCAGGAAGCCTTTCCCTATTTCCTTTTCACGTCCTGTGCTCTTGAGATCAAGGCCATTATGAGACAAGTGTTTGGTGTGACACAGCAGGTGCCACAGGGATTAGTTATAGTGGATTAGGATCTTTTTCTTGCAAACAGCTCCATGACAGCAGTTTATAAATGTAACTGCAAGAAAAATGAAGCCTAACTGCTTGTTCTTAGAATATCATATGCACTAATTTCCACAATACATGTTTTACATCTTTTTAGGGGTACTTTGGTATCAAGGAAGAAGTTCAGCTCCTCTGGATGAGAAAGGATAATGCTATTTTATTTAATTTTTGTCCTTATAACTCACGTGGCTGATGCCTCAAGACTTGGATGGGTGCCTCTTCTTTTGTCATGGAAATTAAATCATTAATTCCTGTGTCAGAAGAATCCAGTTTCAACAAGGAGATGCAATTGATTACAATTTTAAAAAATGTAATAGGAAATGGTGTGGAAAGTTTATCATTCTGACCTTGCAAGGGAATATTGAAAACAGTGCTTAAAGGGATCTGCAAGTACTGTGATACATAGTGCATACTGTGATTTTTAAAAATTGTATTATTTATATTTGAATTTAAATTTTCAGCTACAATTTTTGAGCTTCTATAATGAAAAGTATGATAATAGTAGGAGACAATTCCTCAAGGAGAGTAGTTGTCTTTATTAAAGCATCATGATAGCCCAGTCTTACCTTGACTTTTATGTGCACATAGATGAATCCACAAGCTCTGTATGTATATACTAAAACACCTCAGTTTTTTGTTTGTTGACTCCAAGAACATTAGCATGGCTTTGTCTATATTAGCAATATGAATAGATAATATTCATGTTGCTTGTGTGTGCTAAGCAATGAATTTTTCTGGCAGTTCATTAAATACCAGACCAAAGCCAATAAACTTAATCAATGCATAAAACCCTTGAATGTTGTCTGAACATTTCACTGCCATGAATTCTAGTGATACTCTGACAAAAATAAAATACTTGTGGACAACATGATCTTTTCCCCCTACTCATATGCTCCTTTTCCTATTTTCCAACATTTATGTAGGTTTGTGGTAGTTATACAATTTGTAATCTGCAAGGTTCCTCACAATCCAGTCTTATCTACATACATACATAAGATTTATTAAATAGTTTCACATTATTTTTGTCCCTCACACATACTCTCTAAAGCAGAAGAAATAAAGCTCATTTTCAGATAATATAGCAGTAATCAACCTCATTCATCCTATTTGCAACATTTGTTTCATTACAAAAATTCACAGGCTACCTTGGCTGCCTGCCCAATAGCTTCAGTGAAGCATCTTGTCAAAATCACCCATGCAGTTTTGTCTTTTCATGTATAGTAGGAATTATGTAACCATCAAACTAACATACAACATGAGACAGATGACTATAAATCCAAAATCTGATGAACATTTACAATGATCTGCCTTAGAATTCCTGTAGTTCTTGAAAGTACATAAAGAAATATATCCTATGTCCTGGAATTCTTTGGATTTTTTTTTTTTTTTTAAATTGCTTTTCTTTTGCTCATCTTGTATGACTGGATATTTACATGCTATCATATACACATCATGTCCTCTTTCCTTATAGTATATATATTAAAAAAACCCAAAAAACTAATGAAAGAACAGTGAAGAATGAATCATCATAGATGAGTAGTAAGGCTGTGGGTCAGATACAAACACTTATTTAGCACAAGAATACAAACCCCAGCTGTTTCCCAGCATTACACAGCTTTAAGCTCATTATTTTCATCAGGTCTATCAAGGCCTCTTGTTAAGATTCCCAGATAACTATTTTAGACTCCTTCCCAGGGAAGGATCAATTTCCAAATAGTAATATTAAGGTTCATCCTGAGGAATTAACACTGTGATTCTACTGCCAATATACATATTATTTTTTTCCATCTAAAGTGGTTGTACTATAACCCTGCAGTCTAACCACTTGTATGAAGCTCACAATGAAATGCATGATTTTAGTACTGGAATGTATCTTCTGTTTGTAACATGTATTTTATAAAGATAATGTCATTCATTTTAAATGTTCCCGCAAATGAACAATTCACCAAACCAATAAGTAAAAGGTTTTTACTATACTACCATAAGTCAATCATTTTTTCTAGTCTGAGTGCACGTTTCTCAACTTGCTTGCCACAAAGCCTCATCCCGCCTTTCACTGAGCCATCCTACTTGATGTTCCTGTCTTCTGTCACATATTAAGGATAATAGATGCAGAAATAAAACATGAGTTCACATCTGATCATCATTTAAAATGACTACATAGACCTTTTCAGTCATTCTGGGCAGAGTTCCTCATCCTGTGCATGTGAAGCATTCTCTGTTCTAGAAATTTTAAGCCCATATGATGGGATTAAAAAGTCACATTTTGTAATAGGCTTACATTATGAAAATTAAAATCAGTGTTTACAACTATCTAATTTATCATCTGCCAAATGGCTCACTTGCATAAATCTGCCAGGAGTAGTTGTATATTTTCTCCACAAAAAGGAGATCTGTAATGGCCAGAGAAGGGATTGAAATGTTTAAACAAATGTGCAGTGCTAACATAGTAGGGTTGTCTCTGGCTGTTTTCTGTCAAGGTTTTCAATCTTATCTCATGTCCTGGATGTGATTTAGTTCATCAGTTACCTCTGCTGGACCTGCCACAACTGATGCAGTGGTGCACATATTTCAACTGAACTCCTAATATTTGCTCATTTAAAAAAAAAATGCATATAGGATAATAATCAAGTAGCTACATATTTATAGACTTGACTACACACTCAAATTTTTCAAGATTTTCAGGTAATGGCAAGGTGCTTGTCTGCTAGTGTTTTGAGTTTATAATAGTGACAGCTACAACAGTGTTTGCACAGTAAAGGAAAGCAGAAAAACATGGATCACACTATGGTTAAAGAGCTGCTTTTATACTACACTTCTTTACACTTAATATATTGCATTCTTGATTTTAATTGGATTCAAACCAGCATTGTATAAGTGATCAGGCTCTTTTTCACAATATTTTACTACATTTACCCAGATATTTTTTGTCTTGTTTTCTTTACTGAAATTAAAAATATTTTGAAGGCATGATTAAGTTAGTTAAAGTATGTTTTTAGGTTTCCTAAAGCTCATAATTCTTACAATTAGATATAGCAGTGATCTCTAACTGTATCCATCCACTTAAGTTTTCCTCATTAAGGTTACTACATAATAGAAGAAAAAATGGGCTATGAACTAGAAGAAAACACCTTCAATCACCTCTATTTCACTGTGTGTTAAGAACATATATATTCTAGAGAAAATCCTAAACATGTATATCCCCCTCTTCCTCCTTTCTTATACATAGCACAGAGAACTGGGAACATATTCAGTTCATTTTTGAAAATGTGGGCAGTTCTCCAGCTGAAGCCATTTATCCCTCTCCAGAAGCTCCCCTGTCAGAATGACAGAAGATAACCATGCCAGTCCACACTGCCTGCTGCCTAAGCTGGAAAAGCTTCAGTAGGGGAGGCATCATTTTCATTGTCTCTGTAGAGAAATAGGTCTCTTCAAAACTATAGTACAGGATCAAAATTCCATGGTGATCAGAGAATCATGGATTATCCCAACTTGGAGTGGCCATAATGATTGAGTCCAACTCTCTGTTCCTCACAGGGCCACCTAAAACTAAATTGTGTAGGGATACAGGGGCAAACACAGACATTTTAAATAAACATAAATAACGTGAATCATGATATTCTAATTTATTTGTGATCTTTGGAGGTTTGACTCATTTTGAACAAGATGGAGATTATTTTTTGCATAATTTCCAGTTCCGTTTCTTTTCTAAATGCACTAATTCATATAAAGTTTATGACCTCATTAGGATCATAAAGCTTTTTGACATGCTCTGCATGTCAACCTCTACCTTTTAACTGAAGTGGTAATTTGCCAACTAATGAAGCTGAAATGACTGAAATAAATACACCCTTTATGCACTTTAAAAGAGTATAGAAAAATACGCTGCAAAAATTCTCAGTGTAGTACACAATGAACAAATCACCCAGATGTGATTGTTATCTATATTGTGACACCAAATTTACTCTAAACACATGAAAATCACTTTGTTATCAATTTTTATCTAACAATTATTGAGTACTTTACACTAAATATTTTATCCTCTTTTTTCTGATGACAGAAAATCAAACTCCTCATATAATTCTCAGTGAGCATTTGTACACTTTAAGGAAATATCATCCACTATATGATTCAGATCTATACAAAGACATATAATTTCTGCATTATAACTTGCAAAATCTGCAAATTTGTTATACAGTGCTTCAGAAAACATAACTTTGACTCTCACAAGTCTTCCAAATAGAACTATTGAAGAGTCAGAAAGAGCTAGATACTGGTGCTCAATGTAACATGCTCTCATGTAACATGCTCAAAACTCTATTTATCAGGTAGCTGTTTACTCAAAAGTATTACTTCCCCTGTAGCACTCTTCACTGTTGAGAGTCTATAATAGTTATTCTGTCACTCAAATTAAATTTCTTTGGTGCATTTTCTAAACACCGAAGAGCAAAACATGAGGGTCAAAGTAGTGCATGTCAATGAGATTCTCAGTGGCAGCAAATGACTGAAACACGAGCAGATTGCTCATTTAAAGCCACCATTTGAACGAGACTGAGAAGAGAGACTGACAGCAGGAATGCTGTAGTTTCTGTAGTTTCCCAGAGTTAAGGTTTTAGTGCAGTATCTGCTGTTCTATGTCATACACAAACATTGCTCTGCAGTCTGCTACAGAGCCTTATCCACATATTTATTCACCATAGAGGGAAGACACAGATTGTTGGACATATCCCACATAAGACAGCACCCATTGTCCTGTGTAAACCACTTTTTGAAGTCTTTTGTATGAGATACAGTAGGAACCCATTGTCCAGCCCAGCTTATCTCATCTGTCAGCCAGCCATGCCTGTTCTGCCCTGATGAGACTGAGGGACTCTGATTTTCAGTGCTTGAAGAACGCCTCCCAAAAAACCTGGGTCATACCACTTTTTCCTCATATGCAATTGTGCTGTATCTCTTTCACTGACACAATGAAACTGCCATTAAAGCGGGCAAAATTCATGTCTACAGACCCTATCATGTCCACAGAAATGGCATTTATTGATTAATCTTGTTGATCATATTATTTTGATTATAAACACATTAATCCAAACTCTTCTATTTTATCTTATTTAATTTCATTTGGCCTTTGCTGTTTTTCCTCATGTGCTAAACACCCACAAGATTTGAATACGTGGATGGATTTTTCCCATAAAGAATAGGAAAGCACAGCTTAAAAGTACCACTCTAACAAATTGTACATTATTGCAAACACTGTCAGTTTATTGCCCTAATTAACAACCAGGTATTTTCTCTCTGGTGAGCAATATGAGAGGTTAACAGAGTCTTTGTTTTCATTCATTCTCTACTGAACACTTCCTGCAAGCAACAGGTTTAATGCTGAGACCTGTATGATTTTTAGAATGATTCCCTAAAAAGTTCTCACAAAAAAATAAACACAAATCTGCTATGATAAGGAAAACTATTTGTAGTGGAGAAACTGAACATTTTTTTCAAAAGCAGTAGAAAATATTTCAGGCCAGACAACTGTTCTAATATAACACCTTTTGAATAATGAACAGGCTTGAGTTTGAGAGGGGTTCCTGAGGCCCATAAAGAGTCTGCATGCTGTTTTGGCTTCAGCAACTGAGAGCCAAATGGAAAAATTAGCAATTTCAATGAGCACAAATGGAGTATTTACTGTCAGTGCATCACAACAGTCCAATGGGTCTCACATTGTTTGAGGCCGTTCTTCTTCTCACTTCAAGTGATGAATGGATCAATACAACATTGCCATTGCAGAAAAAGGAACTGTCACTTGCCAAGCATAAAAGTAATGCTACTGTGAAGGGAATCTTTTGGGGAGAGGGTATTTTAGCACACAGCAGCAAGGGCTCTGCAGCAGAGAGATTGGACACACACTCAGTGTCCCCTCCAGCACCAGCTCTGCCTGCCTGGGGGCACTTGCCCCTCTCATTCCTTACCTGGGAACCTAAGAATGGTACACCCCAAAAATGAGAAAGATGTGTGTGTAAGAACATTTGGAGATGTTTTTAACAAGGACAAGGATTCAATATATTTTTTTATAGCAGTAAAGTCATACAATTTATTAATAACTTTTCTACCTATAGTGCTACAGATCCTGGGGTAAAATTGATGGGACAGAGGAGTGGGAGATAATATATTAATTTTAACAAGGTATGCACACCCCATTGAAATTAAAATCGTATAACTCTGCTGCCATGTAATCTGTATATTTTAAATACCTGAACAAAAAATGTGAAGTAAAATACCTAGATGTAAAGGAATGCAGTAATTAAGGGTTCCTTAATCCTGCCATCCTGTCTGCCTATGTAACAATGTTATCTCTAAATAGCATGAGAACACTTCTTTTTCCCCAGTCTTTCCTCCAATCAGCCACTTTCTTTTCAGATTTTTAACTCTGGATGTGCAAGCCCCAATAAATGTTCTCTGATCTCATCTCTCTTCCTATCTTACTGCTCAGTATGCAGGTCCTGGTTTTACTTACTGAATATCCTGAACTGAATACAAAGGATTTCATTTCCTTATAAACTCATATATAGTTTTATCACTTCACTACCTAGGTTTTTCATTAAACTTTCACCTCTCAAACTAGAATATTTGGCTGCAATGTCCCAGGGAAAATATTTTTCCCTTTTCTGCCCAACCTGAAAGCCTAGGCCAAACAATTCTTAAAGAGCTAGTTTTTTTCACTGCAGAGTTAACTGGAAATTTTGATCCTTAGATTAACTCCTCTCAAATAAACCTTGACAGAATGAAAGTGACCATTAAATGACATGCACTTGGAATGACTGCATGAGCAGCTGAAAAAGCTTACTCCATGGGTAAATAATGTGGACACAATTCCTGCATTCCTGCTGCTTAACTGAGAACTCAGTGAGTGCTGTGAGGACTCACATTCAAATTTAGATTCTAAGTAGTTATGAAGGACATTTCCAGCAACTCTTGAATTTTACCTCAAATGAAAACACATTACTGTGATAGAAGTAAAGAATGTGCTTGTGGTTTTTAACAGCTCTGAAGCTTTTAATACAAATGGATAACTGCAAATCCAGGTCCCGCTGGTGTTATCAGCCATTTTACAGTGACTAAGTCAGAATCTCAGTCAAAAACTCTGACACTTTGAGAAGGAAGACTTTTCTATTGAAAAGTATTTGTATTTTCTACACTTTGGTAGCAGTGTAAGCCCTTGCTTACTGGGGAAAGAACTGCTCCTAAAGCAAATGAAATTCAGATGCCTTGAAGCCAGAACTGTGGCTCAGTTAAAGCCTCTTTTTTGCAGTATTAGTTTAAGAGTTCATTCTCAAGATACTCTTTTCCAGCTTAGCTGAGTATAGTGGCAAATCCAATGCCTGTCAGTGCTGGAATATTGCCATCCAGGGGTCCTGAAGCAAATTAAGCAAAGATGCTAGTTTAGAAGACTCATCTTTTGGTTTTTACACTTTGTTATTAGCAATTTGCAGAATCATACTGCAGGACAGTGTTTCACACATATGTTTTGCCTGTATTCTGGTAGAAATCTGAGGGTTTCTGAGGCTGAGAATCTGCTCTGTTCTGCTGCTGAAGAGATACAAGGCCTGAAGGTATATGCACCTTATCCTTCTTTCCTCAGCATTGAGAGAAAACGGATTCTGGAAGAATACTTTCATTAAAAAAAGAGATCAGGGCTTTTATTTTTAATCTTCCTCAACATAAAATGTTATTCTGAAATAAATTTAATTTTTATTAACCCTTGCCTTTTTCCAAGGATCCACAGAGAAACAGTGCAAGAAAACTGTAGCCAAAAGCAAGGATGTTACTAGCAAAGCTAACTTTAGTATGTACGAGTGATAATGAGCACACAAATTTGAATGCATTTGATTAAACTTTTGTCTGTAAAGTACCATATTATTAGTCATACTTTGAACAACACTGAAGATAACATGAATAATAGCTATTTTAGTAGATATAATGTCACACATAGAGAAACTGCCTGTGAGTGTCATTACTCATTATCAACCACCACAAGGGTGTATTTGACTATGTGCTCTTCATTTAATAACACACCACAGCTGGGAGTTACTGACTGCTATTTGAAACACGTAAGAATTGTGTTCATGGTGTCTAGATTGAGAATAGCTGTGAATCTGAATCTGAAAGTCATTAATCCTATTATTTCCTGCATCTACACATATATGTGTGCCTGGGGCCTCCAGCAAAAGGAAGATATGAGAGGTTAGAGATGGCAGGAGAGGCTCCAGAGGAAGGCCATGAAGATCTGTGGCACCTATGCTATGGATAGGCTGAGAATGATTTTTTTCCATGGGCAGATAGCGTTATGACAAGGAGGAATGGTTCTAAGCTAAAAGAGTGTAGGTCTAGTCGAGGTGTTAGGATGAAATTCTTTATCCAGGGGATACTGAGGCACTGGCACAGGTCACCCAAAGAAGTTGTGGGTGGATCATCCCTGGAAGTGTTCAAGACCAGGCTGGATGGGGCTCTGAGCAGCCTGGTCTGAAGGAAGGTGTCCCTTCCCTTGGGAAAGGGTTGGAAATAGTCTTTAAGGTTCCTTCCAACCCCTGTGATTCTCTTATTCTATACAAAGAGATATTGCCTCAAATATTGCACATATATGCACATGTTTACTGAGCATAGTTGAGCAACTATGGATGTGTGTATGTGTATGTGTGTATTAGAGTGTGTATTCACATACACAAATTAGCTCTTGCAGTAGGTGAAAATAGGAGCCCTTCTCACTGTCTAATCTTGATTAATTTTCTAAATGAAGTCCAAATTTAGCACTCAAATGCTGTATCATAATGCTTACTACATTAAAATGCTGAATGAAGATTACAGAGGCATCCTTGACCTTTGATAGTCTTCTCAGCTCCTGCAATTAAATACCACAAGACTTGTTTGGTCACTCTCATCACCTTTGAAATTAGCACCACCAGGCTATATCACTTTGACAGATGATAACACTAAATATGCACCAAATATGCAAATTTCATTAGTTTCTCTCTATAGTGGGAATATCCGAACAATATTATTTTCAGTGTTACAAATAAGTTCTACCAGTTAATTCTGCCTGTAAGCTTTAAAATAAGACATTAAAAAACTAAAGCAAATTTATTTTTTCAGACTACCATCAATTTGGGATATATTTACCACAAAAAGGTTACTCTTTAGTCATTCTATAGACACCATTGGAACTGAAGAAACAACCCATTATGAAATGGAATCTTTGCAAGCATGGGTCTGTCTTATCTCCGACCTACATGTGAACTCTGATTTTATGATAAAAGAACAAGGGTTTTAATCCAAATTATTTAGGTGCTACAAGATGTCATATTATTACTTCTAATGCATCAAATCTGGAGTCACTTTGAGATCTCACATGATTTCTCCAAGTACTCTACTCTCTTCACACAGAACTATTGAATCATGTGCATCAGCAATCCTTTGAAAAAACCCTGCTATTTTGACATTGCCAGACTCAGCAAGTAACTTGCTTCTTTCACACCCCACATTTCCTAGGCAATATTTCATTAACATCAGTGTTTCTTCCTCCAGTAACCTCCATACTCTCTTAATTGTGCTTTTGACTAGGAGACAGAATTCCTATAAAACTATTTACAGGATGGCCAAAAAAAAAAAAAAAAAGAATCTTTTAGACATATCAGAAAAATTAAATGAAACCAATTAATTAATTAAATTCTATTTAATTGCAGTCTACTTATTTTTCACTGCTAATCTTACCACTATTTTCTCCTTCATTTATTTTGTTATAACTATAACAAGTTTCCAAATGTCCACCGAATTTGCATCTGAATTTTCCTGAACACTTCTCCTCACAGGTACGAAATAAAAAAAACCTCCAACCATTTTTTAAAATTTTTTCTCACCATGAAATCCTCTTACATTTACACAATTTTCTGTAGCACACACAAACGACCCCTAGACAAATAATTAAGCCTCAGCTTAAAGACTTGTGATAAAGATGTTTCTCCTTTCTTTCTATATCAGATAAAGATTATATCCCAGCTTTGTTTGTTCGTTTGTTTTGTTGTGGTGGGGTTTTTTTGTTATTTAGTTAAAATAAAGGAGAAGATTGAAGAGAAGGCAAAGAGGGACAGAGGCCTTTACCTTTCCACTCTTCTTTATGCTGGGAGCTACACAAACACTTAATTATTGGGAATATTGGCTGCTTGTCTCTGCTTTGTGAAGGAAGAGCAGAGAGATGCAAGGGTCATAATAAGGACCATGAAAAAACTTCTCACTGCTGCTAGGACTGCTTTAGCTCAGTCCTGGCTAGGGGAAATACTCTAATGGCTGTGGGAAGTAGATGCTAATGGAATTGTTCCAAGAACATCCTGAAAACACAGCACCTTCTTCCCTAATTTCTTTACTCTTACCATAGTGGTAGCAGAAGGTAGTCAGTAGGAAAGTTCTCTACAGTGTCTCTACCGTATTAGTAACCTTTCTGGGTCATGGCACACACTCCCTTTTCAGACTGAACCCTTCTGGAAAAGTCATGCAAAACTTCACCAGAGATCATCTAATATTTCATACTTCTGGGAGCCTGACTAAAGATTCAGAGCTGCTGCTTTTCTTTCCCCTTTCTAAAGGATGATTTGTAATATTTTTTGGTCAGAAATCTTGGAAATGCTAAACTAATTACTAAAAGACTTATTTGATGAACTGATGGCTTTTAAGTCAGTCTGATAAATTTTGTGAGCCTCACAAAACCACTACTTTAGATTTGCATTTCAGAAAAAATTATGATCATAAATTAATTCAATTCCATTACTTTCTTACATTATAAATTCATCAAATAAGTTTAATATTTTAAAACACCAGCCTCACGTCATAGCGCTTGACTTCCATATCAGCCACTGCATTTCAATGTATGTGATGGAAACACACAAAGTTAATTTAGTTTGGAATGCAGTTTAAGACATTTCAGTTCTGTCATCCACTTACATTCATACACCTGTGTGCCACATCTAAACTCCTACTGTAGCTGTCAGTCTGCCTGATGGAGCCTAGAAAAGGGTTCAGCTTAAAAGCCACAAAAAGCTCATTTTATTTACCTTGGAGTGGGTGAATAGTGGCATGTGGCTTACCCAAATGTATCCCACATTCAGCCTCCTCCACATCTAGTGTCGATATGTCATTCCCTTGGAAGTGTCTTGGAAATGCTCCTGGAGCCTCTAAAACAGCATCAGACACCTATCCCCATACAAAGGAATCAAATCTTAGCTATATTTTAACATCACTTAAATTGCTTTCTGTCCTGAGAACAAGGAGAATTTAAAAAAGAAATAACTGACATGCAGCTTTTAGAACCAAGGTGCTTAAACTCAATTTGATGTCCACAGAGAGCTTATATACAAAGAGGTAAGCACTTGCAGGGCAGGTTCAAAATACAATATTAGATATTAGGAGCAAACTTAAATGACCAAGTAATTGGCTCAGATTATTACTGTCAATATAACTTGGTTGTTTTGAATTCTGTGAGAGGAAACAAAAGAGAAATCTATAAAAATTGGAAAAAATTAAAAGCCACTGTTTTGAAAATGGGTGAAAGTCATTTTAGTTCTTTGCCATTGTCTTCCTTTTTTTTTTTTTTTGTAGCATTGTGAAGAAAACAATCAATCCTTTACTTAAATATCTATTATGTGGAATTAACTTTATCTGTATTTTCTCCTTCTCTTGCATTTGCTAAAGAGACAGATGTAAAGCCACTTTTTCCATTCTGTTGCATGGTTTTTGGACTTTTTCTAAGATAGATGAAGTTAGAAGCAGAGTAAAACAGACAAAAGGCTGCCTACTCCTTAACAAAATAGAAACTATGTTTTTTTATTATGAGCAACGCATAATAATGCAACCTTACTATCTGTTAGGACTTTCCTCTCTTAAATTACATATGCAAAACCAAACATCACAGTCATATTTTACTATTTTATTGAAACAAGATCTGGAGTGTCACATTTTTGGTCACAATTTTTAATTTAGTTGTGAGCAGAGGAACCTTGACAATCAAAGGGTAAACCAAGTTTGCTGAAAGTCTTCTTAAGGAGAAACTAACAAACATCTAATAAAACAGTGGAAGCAATAGACAAGCTGTTATTTGTTTCACTGCTGTATTTACACAAATATCTCAAGAACAGAAGAATTAGCAGTAAAAGAAAATGGATATCAGATAAAAGGCTTTTCTTTAACTCTTTCTTCAAGCATTATTTATGCAACTCCTATAAGTTCAGAGCTGTTAAAATGCAATATTAACAATGCCTTCTGCTCAGTCAAATACACTTATTTCTTCATCTTTTCCAATATCAACATTCTTCCTCTATTCTCTGTAAGTATAGGCATTTGCTATTTTGCCCTCAGTAAAAATTAAAATTAATATCTTTCAAGTCTTACGTAAAGGAATTATCTGGACTAACCTGTTCAGTTCTAGCCCATCGAGGCTCCTCACTTATTCATGACTCCACCCACTGTAAGGGTCATATTGCCCCTTTTTCTACTCATCACCATGCTTGTTTGCTTGTTTTTCATCGTTGAGTTCTCATTCAGCCAAGCAAATAGCAAACACACACTGGAATTTAGCTTTATATATAAGTTATACCAACTCCACAATGAGAAGATGTACCCTGCAGTCACCTGCTTATCTCCTCAGTATTAGGTGTTTGTTTTGTCCTAACACATGTGGAAGGCGTTTATCATGTTCAATGAAGATGCAAATGTCAGGCAGCTGACCTCCTGCAGTGTCAGGACAGGGGAGTGGAGAATGAGTAGATTCCAATCTCCTGACTTTCAACAAGCATTAGCTTCATGAAAATCCCACATTTATTTCTAGGAGCAACTGCTTTTGCCATCTGTACAGACCACTTAATGTAAGCTCCAGATACCCAACCTGTATAAATTCCTAATGTTAGCCTGAAGGCTATTTCAACTCACCAAGTCACAGTAAAAAATTGCATGAACATCTGACTAGCCTACCAAGCTTTCTTTAGAGAAGGAGATGGAGCAAACATAAGAAAAATAAGAGCCAGATTCCTTGTGATGGTTATCATCTTCAAAAAAGAAAAGACCTTGGAAAAAGCTCAGACAAGCTTACAAATAGAGTGTAAAAATAACAAAGACACAGTTAATTACCCCCCATGCTCTCTGTAAACCAAATGACCACTAAGGCAGGGACCAAGGAAAGTCCTTCTCGTGTTGAACCAGGTTCTCCTGAATTTGCACACCATTTCAAGAGATTGTCAGAGTTGTTGTTTTCTTAGAGCCACATGGTTGCTAAGGTTGGAAAAGACTCCTAAGATGCTCAAGCCCAGCTGTTAATGTAGCACTGCCACGGTCATCACCGTGCAGCCGTGTCCCATTGTCCTATCACTTGTTACCCAGGACAATGAGTGGTGATATTGTCCTGAAGGAATTAAGGGAATAACAGGGAATAACAGGCTCCTCTGAGACTTCTCTCTGAGTATTGCTAGTTCATTTCCTATAACTTTGAGAAAGCTTATTTCTCTTATCCATAGTCAGATTCCTTTGTCAGTAATACACATAAACATAACCAAAGATCTCATGCAGATCTAGGGGACACCATGTTTATAAACTTTTAAGACAAACTGTTTTAAAACTTCATTTTCAGATATTTTCTCCCTTTTTTGGATTTGTTTTTGTTTTTGGGGAAGCTGTTTGTGTTTTGTTTGTTATTGTTCTTGTTATTTGGGGAGTTCTTTGTTAACTTTTTTTTTTGGTTGAGATTTGATATGTAGTTGTTATATGAATGCTTACTCTTTTCTTAAGATAGTCATTCTTAAAAATTTTATAAAGAAATAAAACTATTTATAAGCATATATAGCCAGGATAAAAGGCCCTCCTCAGGTAAGACTGATTTCAAAAGTGGTTGGTACCCAGAAATAGCAATTCCCTTTTGTAAACATGTTTTACATTATTCAAGATGATAAAGAAATGATGCTTCCACCAGGTTTATGAAAAATTGATTCTATTTCTTTTCTTTGCTCACCATTTCCTTCAGTAAAGCAAAGATTTCATTATACATGCTGTGTTCAAGATTTCTGACAATTAATTAAGCAATTGTGCATACATGAAATATGTAAAAATATATATTCTTAAACTGAATAGGTAACTTAACAGGTTCCTACTATGGATGGTCAGCCTTCTTAGCAAAGAAAGCAAGAAAGAGGGAAAAAAAGAGAGAGAGAGGGGAAGGGAAGGAGGGAGGGAGGGAGAGTGGGAGGAAGGAATCTGATTTCCTTCCTTCCTGCCTTCCTTCCATCCATCCATCAGAAAATTCTGTACACTTCACACTATTTCAGTCTTTACCTCTTTGTCTGAAATGCTATACTGTGTATTACTAATAGAAACAGTTAAGGATACTGAAGCAGTTGCTCAGGCTTTTTTACCAACTGGGGATGAAAATAGAATTTGAACAATCTCTATAGATGCTGTTGTTTCCTGTTTGAACCTTGCTGTCATCTGAATTTGTATCTTCAAAGCTGGATATCACTAAACTTAATTATAGGCAGTATTTTTATGGCTAATAAGTATCTAATGAATTTAAGTATGTTAAAGATGGATAAGATTTTTCATCCATAATATAATTTCGAATGCTTTATTTAAATTTCTATTGTTATCTCTATTTGTCTGTATCCTAAGCATTCTTTATAGACACTCTTATATTTCTGAACAAGACTTGTTCATATGCATTTTTCTCCCCTAAATGTTACAGCTTAACAAAGCAATTAATCTTTATAAACATTAAACATGTTAATAAATATAACTCATGGCTGGATGGCCAGACCCCAAGAATTGTGGTGAATGGTGCTACATCCCCTTGTTGGTCATCACTAGGGAGGCTCTCCATGGTTCACTGCTGGGGCCAGTTCTGCTTATATTTTTACAATGATTTAGGGGAGGGCAATGAGTGCACCTCAGTAATTTGCAGAGGACAGTGAGTTGGGCAGGAATGTTGCTCTCCTGGATGGTTCAAAGGCTCTGCAGAGAGTTTGGGGCAGGCTGCATCCATGGGCTGAGGCCAACTGCATGAGTTTAGAAAAGGTGCAGTGATAGGCCCTGCACTTTGGTAACAACAGCCCTGTGCAGAGCTACAGGATGGGGAAAGAGTGGCTGGAACGTGGCCAGCAGGAAAGGATCTTGGGGTTCTGGTCAACAGCCCAGGTGGCCCAGAAGGCCAGTGGCATTGTGGCCTGGATCAGCAATGGTGTGGCAGCAGGGCAGGGCAGGGATTGTCCCCCTGTGCTGGGCACTGGTGAGGCCACACCTCAAATGCTGTGTCCAGTTTTGGGCCCCTCACTACAAGAAAGGCATTGAGGGGCTGGAGCGAGTCCAGAGAGGGGCAATGGAGCTGGTGAAAGGTCTAGAGAGTGAATCATATGAGGAACAGCAGAGTGAAATGGGATTTTTTAGTCTAAAGAAGGAGAGGCTCAGGAGAGGTCACTCTCTAAAACTATCCTAAAGGATATTGTAGCCAGGTGGGGCCTGGAGTTTTTCCCAGGCAACCAGTGACAGGACAATAGGAAATGGCCTCAAGCTGCATTAGGGGAAGTTCAGGTTGGACATCAGGAATAATTTCTTCACCAAAAGGGTAGTTAAGCACTGGAATGGAGTGCCCAGGGGAGTCATCATCCCTGGAAGTGTTCAACAACTGGATGTGGCACATAATGCAATGTTTAGTGGATGCAGTGCTCCTTGTTAAAACTTTGGACTCCATGATCTTGGAGATCCTTTCCAGCCCAAATGATACTATGATTCTATGATTCTAAATCACATAAATCTTCACTAAGACATAACTACAGAATTCCAGTTTCACTGACCTATGCTGATATTATGTTGAGCAACTACTAAAGACACTGCAACTGATGTTTTCAGGCAGGGAAGAAAAAGAATACATGAAGGAAATGCTCTCTTGATAGCTATTTTTGAAACTTTAAAGGCAGAATTTTTGAAAGGAACTGCTTACTATTTACTATTATACCAGATGTCTGTAACATATACATAATTTCTGGGAGCTGCACTTGAATTACATTAACTCTTAGTACAGTTTATCCTGCTATATTCACTGTCCATATATGATAAATAATAAGCAACCCTGTGATGTGACATCCCTCTCTTTGTCTCAAGGGGGGTGTACAGGACTGACCCCATCCTGTACCACAGGATTGACCTGATCCTCTACCACCGTCACCCATCCCCTTCCTGTTCCTCAGGTGAGGCTCTGGGATGTGGTTCTGACCAGCAGCAATCAGAGCCTGCACCCCAGTGGAGCAGAGTGGGGCAGTGCAGGTTTGGGAGCAGCTGCAGGGAACAAAACAGGGGTGAAAATGAGCCGAGAGCAGCTGAGCTTGGTGCAACAGAGCAGCAGCACAGTGCGACATGAGCAATTTAGCTTTCAGAGGTTTGTCCATCATTGCTTTCCATTGCCTTGGACTTAGGGATGGAGAAAGCCATCTGTGGGAAGCACCCACCAACTTGTCATTGTCTGGGAAAAGGCACTGGGCACAGGAGCAGCTGCCACCTTGTCTCTGTGTGGGGAAAGCCACACGGCGCAACCTGTGGGGAGCGCCACCGTCTTGTCTTTGTCCTGGTGCCACGCAGAAATAGGACAAGGTGACAAACACCTTTTGAGTGTAATGCACCTTTTTGTTATTAATATTGCTGCTATTACTGTGCATTTCTTACCCCTCTGCTGTTTGCTTTCAGTAAACTGTTATCTCAGCTCATAGTCTCTGCCTTTGACCCTCTCTTGCCAAAGGGGGTGGTGGGAAGAAGAGTTGTTTATCTATAGGTCTAATTTCTGACTGGTAGCAAACGACCACAGTAGTTTAAAGCAGATTAGAACATGGCCCTACCTACCTCTGGATTAAATAAAAATGCATGTTAAATGTAATTCATTAATACAGGTTGAGATGATAAACATAAAGTATGTCTGAGTAGCTAAATTCAGCATTTATCCCTACTTGATGGAATTGAAACATCAGATAATTATGGTTTTCTTTATATAAACAGAAGAGATTAATTATGGTATTTTAGATAGCATTATGGAATAATTGACAAAACTGTTTTCATTTTCATGGCTACTGTTACACTCTTATCAGAAAATAATCCAAATATAACTAAAAAATTCTCATTAAGGAGCTTACTTTGTAGGTTTTTATACTTTTCTTTTAAAGAGAGTTGTCATCATCAAAAAAACCATGTTGAATATGCTATTGAACTACCAATATAATATGAAATGTCTCGCAGGTTATATAAAGAGCTCATAAAATAATGTTTTTATAAACACATTATTTTGTAAAAATCCCCTTCAGCACACACAAGCCAGACAGCAACCTGTGCTCCCCTGCCTCTATCCAAGACAAAAACCCAAATCCAAACAACCAAAAAAACCCTCAATTAAAAAAAAATGGAAAAGTGGCAGACAGTAAACCTTTCCAGCTGCTGATAAAACAATTTCTACATCTTCTTTGCATCACTGTACTGGCTGCACTGTGCATTCCTTTTCTAGTCAGTCAGTCATTTTACACTTTGCTTTTGACTCTTTCTGTTGTGCGTTAGTAGCAAGACCACTTTTATAGTTATCCAGATAGAGAGGAACACTGTAAAGGGCTGGAAAAATATCTGTATTAACCACATTAAAGATGCAGAAAAAAGCTGAACACCTGTTGTAGAAAGCAGAAGCAGAATGCAGTCCAGTTTCTGGTGATAAAACTTGATGAATCAAAGGGTTAAATATTTTTGGAAGACATCTGGCACCCTGCCTCTATTATCATGTTAAGCCAGAGGATGTATGTAAAAATGCTGAAAATTCACCCTCTGTTTTCCTTAATGCAACTACTTTACATCAAATAGCAAATTTTTTTACAGAAAAAAAAAAGTTAAGTTAAATCACTTAATGAAATTCACATAAAATTAAATCAGAATGTGAAAAAAACTATATATTTTTTTTACTTGAGGATAGTGACTGCAAGAGTGAAACCAGAACCAGAGACAGGAACAGATGACTTATCCATCCTGTCCCAACCTGCTTATCAATTTTAAATTTTGTTACAAATGACTAAGTTTATACAAAAGAAAATTTAATATGTTCAAGACATTCAATAACAATTTCCAGTCAGGCATAAAAAACCTTCAGGGAAGGGAATGCCAGGAGGAAAGAAAAAAGAACACAGTCAGAAAAAAATTTCTTTAGCACAGAAGTCTTGCTATTAAGAGCCTTGTTTCATATTCAGTCAATTAAAATGCAGTATATTAAAATATAGTACCTTATAACACATGCATAGAGCCCGCTGTCTTGTACCACTGTTGGTCTGAACCAAATGGAGTCTTCTTCTTTGCTCATTCTGGTTCCATCAAAAGCTATAGGTTCCTCAAAATCTCCAGGTCCAGAGCTTTTGTACCACATCAAACTAAGTCCAGCACTTTGGGCTAGGGAGTAATTAGCTCTAATATATCCATAAAAGAGTGCACATTTTATACGAACAGGTTCTCCCACTAGAACTTGATATTTCTTGTAATCCACAGACCAGTCAGTGCATCCATCAGCTACAAGAGAAGAGAAAATGACAAGACATTGTCAAATCCTTTGGAAAGCACTATTCACACAGCAGTCTTTATTGTGGGAAAATATTGCATTTGAAAAAAAAAGTCCATTGAGGGACCAGCCGTATGCTTTTCTATCCCTAGAAAATTAACTGCATTTTCATGATGTTTATGTCATGTACTACAGTGGACAGAGCTATTAGGACATGAATTGCTACATGTTGATAATCTCTGAGCAATAACTGAGCAATTGCTCTTTTATCTTTTGTGGAACTCTGGCATGACCAGGTACAAAATACTGAAGTGAAATTAGTGTAACACAGAGGGTGCGTGGTTCACAGGAAGTCACCATCTAAATTGCCTCAATCAAATATCTTCAGGGCTACTGTGTAAATGAAAGTCTGAGAAGATATTAGGACAAGGAGCTGTGGTCTGAACTAAAAAATGTGAAAGTTTGGAATAGGTTTGAAGGAGGAGAAACTTCTTTAAAATACGACCAGATATGCAAAAAGATACTTCCAGGAAAACTGCTATCAGTAATATAAATGGATTATTCAAGAACATTTTAAACAGATCTTAGATGGAATTCCTGACTTTCCAGAGCTACATTACAAATTATGGTTATTAATGTTTTCATTTTTATTCCTGTTGAATATCATCAACCCTTACCAATACTGTCCCACAATAACTGCTCGTCAGAAAGCAAAACTAAATTTATTTGACATTCTGAACCCCAGTAACATAACTAAACCCCAAGGCCAAAAAACCACCAAACTCACATCCACTTCTCCTATATTTTTGGTTAAGAATACCAAAAGAACAAAAGGAAAAGAGCTATTTTCTACAACACCTTCCTTAACAAAAGCTAATATATTTTTCTTAAGCAATTTCAGCCATGAAAATTCACCATTAGGTTCATACACTAAAAAACTAGGCCTCAATCCAGTCAGTAAAAAGTGATCGGTACATCCAAAGGACAATTTATTTCATCCTAAAATTAGTACCTATGTCTCATATAAATATTTTGTCTTTGAATTCGACACTTTGTTAACTTTAAAAGAGCTCAGATAGATAGATAGCCATCTTAGAAAATCACCTTTTGCAAAGCTCCATTTTCATCCTAGAACTGGTTGAATACTGACTTTAACAGAGAATTCCACCTACTGCGCAACGTAAAGCAGTATTGGCACTTCAAACTTAGACAATATTTTGATCTGTTACTTGAGAGGAAAACATACTAGATAGTGGGGTTTTGAGTCCTATATTTGGATAATGCCACCGTACTTATTACACATTGAAAAATAAGAAAGACTCAGACATTTTCACACATCCCTGTGTAAGCAATAACTAAGTTGATCCACACTGAGAGATGCAGAAAAACAAACAAACAAACAAACATAACTTTAGATTGAATTTGCATTGTGAATAGAATGCACACAAACAAATATTTCATATAGCTTTGGACTGTTTGCTCCTGCATTTACTTTTATGACCAGGAAGGGAATCTAACTTGTCCCTGTTCCAATTTTCCTACACAACAATTCCTAAAAATCAGTAACTGTTGTTACAAGGCCCTAATAAGACTTAGTTGTACTCATGCATAAATTGAAGTGAATGGAAACAAAGGTACACTATTAGATTCCCCTTAGGACCAAAGAAAGTAACTTTCATTTATTCCAGAATTCAATTACATCTTTTATCATTTCATTTTTACCTCTCTAAAAAAACATTCTCTCTCACCTGATTTTATTTCTCTCTGCTGCCAAATCCCAATTTCAAAAATGAATTAACAGCCACCCCTAAGCAGTGTTAATTTCATTATAAAAGTTACCAGGTAATAACTTCTTAATCATACTTCATCATCAGATTGTAATCTTGCTTTTCATGGCTTAATTTAGCTAGCACACATTGGTTTACATTATTAGTCTGTAAGTTATGCCTTCTCTCTCAGGATATTCAATTCTAATGGCTCCCAATTCCTTTAACTTGCAGAATCCATGAGAATATATTGCAGAAAAACACCAACTCTTCAAAGCTCCTTGTATTGGACGAAGAATTAACCATGCAAGGTAGATGCCACTGACTTTATTTCAGCATGATATATCTCAGGATATATCATATACCTGGGGGTGCTGGTGGATGGAAAGTTGGGTCTGAGCCAGCAGTGCCCTGGAGCCAGGAGGGCCAAGCGTGTCCTGGGGCACCAGGCCCAGCATGGCCAGCCGGGCAAGGGAGGGATTGTCCCCTCTGCTCTGGGCTGGGGCAGCCTCACCGCCAGGGCTGGGGCAGGTTTGGGTGCCACAGTACAAAAAAGACATTGAGCTGTTAAAGAACATCCAAAGGAGGCCATGAGGATGGTGACAGGTCTAGAGAGGAAACTGTGTGAGGTCACTTTTCTTGCTTAGCCTGGACAAGAGAAGAGCAAGGAGAGACCTCAGTGAGGTCTTTAACATCCTCATGAGGGGAAGCAGAACGGAAGGTCCCAATTTCTTCACTCTCATGACCAGTGACAGGACTTGAGGAAATGGCATGAAGCTGTGTCAGTGGAGATTTAGGTTGGATACCAGGAAACTGCTTTTCAGCCAGTGGTTGGGCATTGGAACAGGCTCCCCAGGAAAGTGGTCACAGCACCAAGCATAACAGAGCTCAAGAAGTGTGTGGACAATGCTCACAGGGTGTAACCCTTGGTGTGTCCTGTACACAGGAGTGTACAGGAGTGGGACTCCATGATCTGATGGGTGCCTTCTGACTCAGCATATTCTATGATTCTAGACAAGCCTGATAAGGATCATCTGATTTATCTACATATTCACTGAACTATTTGTTCATTTTTTGGCACAAACCATATCAAAATCTCCCACCAGATATCTTACGAGAATATCTACTTGTCCTGGATTCAGCTGGGAGAGAAGAGTTCATTTTCTTCAGCAGCTGTGCTGTGTTTTGGATTCAGAACTAATGAGCCCACACCTGGAGTGCTGCGTCCAGCTCTGGGCTCCTGAATATAAGTGATGTGTACAGACTGCAGTGTCCAACAAAGACCCACAAAGCTGATTAAGGGACTGGAGCAAGCACAGGCTGAGAGCTGAGACTGCTCAATCTGGAGATTGCTTAGGGGGGATCTTAGCAATGACTACAAATACCTGAAGGGAAGGTACAAAGAGCCAGGCTCTTTGCACTGGTGCCCAGTAACAGGACAAGAGACAAGGGGCACATATTGAATCACGGCAGGCTCTTTCTGAACACCAGGAAACACTTATTTTCTGTAAGGGTTACTGAAAATTCACACAAGAGGTTGTGTATTCTCCATTCTTCGAGATATTTAGAAGCCAGAGAGATATGGTGCTGAAAAATCATTTCTAGGTGGACTACAGGACCTACAGAGGCCTCTTCCCACCTCAACCATTCTGTGATTCTGTGCTTTATTACAGTTACACTCAGTGATAACTTTAAGGAAACATATGTCCTCTTCTCAAAGTGGTGTCTGAATGGCATGAACATGAGAGTGTTTCTCTTCCTGCTTTCAGAAATATTATAGCAGTTAAACTGCCAACACTGACATTGAAGTCACTTAGAGCTGTATTAACCTTATTACAGCTGGAAGGCTTAATACCTTTAAAATCTTCCAGGAAAATCCTCACACTACTGCTCAGCCAATGTGCTAATCTATGAGAAGGTGCTAATTCAATTTTGTCAGATGTAAGAGATGTTCATCATTCCCATCATAAGACACAGACATCCTTCTGTGATATTTTCTGGTAGCTGATCTTTCAGGAGATAACTGTCGATGTCTGCATTAAATGCTCCCCATTCCACAGTAACTGAGGAACACAAACAGAGGCTTAAAACCACATAATGAAAAGGAAAACAGACTGCCATGTCCTTAAAATGATTCCTGTGAGCACTCAGATGATGATGGCATGTATGCACCATAGCTAGCACTTTCAATGTATGCTCTGCATGTGGAGTGTAGAGAGCACGTGCATTTTTCAATCTAGAAAAACTTGGTTGTATCAAAAACTAATTAAAAGCCCAATTTCCAAACTCCTTGGACAACATATGTTTTAAAAGACATGAACATATATTCACAGAATTCTTTTGATTTTTATATTGACATTGTTACCTTAAAAAATGTAACATATTTACATGTTAAACATACGTCACTGGCTTTGTAAATAGGGACAGAAAACAACAAAGGTTTAATATTAATTCATGTTTTTTAAATAATAAATAGATTGAATATTTCTATTCAGTTTCCCATTATAACTGTGTCCATTTCTACCTTGATTGGATTTTTTTCTTTGTGCAAAAGTATGGCATTGACCAAATAAATTATCTAATGTTTCCTCTCTTAATTATACCTGCTACTGACACAAAAGCAACACCTTCAACTACGGTGGTTCAAAACAACCATGAGGAAAAAATACACTTAATTCTTCTCAATGTTTTTATTTATATTGTCGCATCATCAAGCAGTCCATCATCTTTTATAAATTGAAAACTACTTGAATAATTCAACAGCTTTGAAATTTCACAACTGCCTTCAAAAGAATGGTTGTAGTCCCTGATCTCTATTTTAATATGCTGCCAGTTATTGCTACACATAATAGCACAACACAGAGTCCAGGATAAATATAATCCACTCAGTTATTTCCTTGAGTGATTTCAGGGTATGAAATAAACCACACTGCATCACTGTCCTAATAATGAGATCATTCTGCTCAATAAACAAGTGTCTTGCTTGCTGTATCTGCTGGACAGGACCCAACACACAGAGTATTTAACACTACCAAGAAGGCATTCCCCTTAATTTCTGGTATCATATGTATCATTTTCAGGGTAAAATTCAGTGCTGAAAAGGAAAAAAAGATAAAGCTAATAACTCCTGGATCTGCTGCTATAGCCTGGTCTCATTCAAAAGCTTCAACTCAGTATATAGGTTTCAGGGTTAAAAAAAGTCTTTACGTTTTCAACATATTGGTTAAAATCTGATTTTAAGACATCTAAACAAATTAGGTATGACAGTTAAAAACAGGTCTCCTAAAACATTTGTAAAAGAAATAGCAAATTATCCTATTTTTTTTTACTTAATGATATTTAATAAAATAAAAATTAACAACAGATTTACTTTTTCCTGCTCATCTGTGTTTGTAATTCTGATCTTAATTTTATATAAAGAGGATTATGCAATGTTGTCGTGTCTTCTATTTATTTGTCAGCTACTTTGAGGTTTTTTAACAAGGCAATTGCAAACCTGACAAAGGAGTGATATCACAAATCAAAAAAATTTTGAAAAGTGGGCATGTAAAGCAGAAAGCACCAAGTCTTGTTCCTACAGCGGGAAAATTGTCAAGGAGGGCACTAGGGGATGCAGAAATAAGATGGCACTATGTAGGGAGAGTAAACATGCTGGGTAGAGAAATCAAACAAAGGATGGTGTAAATGTGCTGTAAGATTTTTGGGTAGGGTGGCAAATAGCAGGCATAACAGGCCAAGAAAACGGGCTTTCCTTAATTGGCTGCTCATAAAACAGCATTTCAAAAGTTCATTGAGTGATGCATAAGACTCAGAATTTTTTTCTTCAAAACAATTGTTACAACAATATTTTAGCATCAAAATCACAGTCTGTTCTCTCTTTACCTTCCTTGTTACTTTCTGCTTTTTGCTTAGACTAGCTAGCATCAAAATGAAAAAATAAAAATGAAGATTTCCTAGTTTATAGCACACTCATTACAGTGCCTGATCCAATTAACTCTATCCAACATAACACATGGTATTCTGCTGTGGGTTCTCATTATGAAGACATGCAAAGTTTGTCTATTTTTGGTTTGCGTATGCTTTTATTTGATACAAAAATAAGCTCTGACAGGAATGAAGAAGCAGAGCTTAGAAACAGCACATTATGGAGATGAGAGAGAACATGGTCAGTTCTATTCTTAGACTGCTTGGATTTTGTTCTTTCAAAGTACTATCAGGATAAAATTGGAAAAATAAAATAAAAAAAAGTATTAGCGCTACTATTATCAAATGACCACATCAGGTATTTTATATGCAATTAAATTTCTTTTTGTACTGACTGCTATTGCAGCTTTGCATATTGCATATTCTGTTGGATACAGCATTTTCATTTTGAAAAGGCATTTTTCATTCTCTTGAAAACTCATGTAAAAAATATGGTTTAGGCTAAAAAAACGTATTTTGTTCTCAGTCTAAAACTGTGTAGTGGCTGTTATGATAGGGTGCTAGTAAGGGAAAAAGATGTTGAATGACATTTCAGAGAAACAGAAAAATTATTCTGGATATCATAATCGATTAAAGGAGTTAGTTCCTAAAAATTGCACTTTTCCTAACCTCAGATAAGTTGTAAAAGCAGTAGATATGGTAGTTGAGGAATTCTGGCAAATGCACTAGCCCATAGGAAGAGGAATAATGAAAAAAAGAAATGTATGTCTTGCCATAAATTAATTCAAAATGCTGTGTTTCTTGGCTTCAGAATACTGCAGTAACAAGAAACAGAGTGCATGTGCCTGGGTGCTGGGTTACTTAGAGGCAAAATAAGCATGAAAATAGTTTTATGTCAATCTGGTAGGAAGTTTTTTATGTCACTCTCTCTTTTATCTAATCGAAGCCAAATTAAATAGAATTTTTGTCTGAAATACTATTAATCCTTTAATTACCACAAGTATTTAGTAGAAAAAGTAAAACCACAAAAGTTATTTTAAGAAAAAAAAAATACTGTTCAAGACAGACCAATGCAGAAGCAAATTCTGCATTTCCTCAGTTCCTACTCTAAACCAAGAGTTTTTCCCTGTTGCTTATTCAGTCTCATTTGCAGCTTTCAAATCCTCCTATTGTGCTTTACAAGTCATACAAATTAGGAAGCTCCTTAAACACACAGTTAAAGGTATCCTGGCTGGACTGACTGATCAGGTTCTGATATTGTCCCCAGACCAGCAACAAGCACAGGAGAAAGGATAGGAAGAGCAAAAGAATATTCATTGGTCAAGACAAAAGAACTTTAACAAGTGAGGAGAAAAAACCCACAGGTGATGCGTAAGCACTCCCTCCTTATTTCCCACAGGCAGACCAATGCTCAACTGGTGTCTGGTTAATGGATAGCTCAATAGCCAAACTCTCCAACTTTTATTTGTGACCATGATGTTGTTTGGTGTGGAATATCCCTCTGGCCAATCTGGGGGAGTTGTCCCAGCCATGTCCCCTCTTGATGTCTTGTTCCCCATCCTTGGGGAGTAGAATGGGAAAAAGAGAAGTCCTGTGGTGCAATAGTCAAAACACTCGTGTGTTACCAATGCTTTATTACAAATTATTTATCACAAATCTAAAACACAGCACCATAAAGGCTGCTGCAAATAAACATAACTCCATCCTGGCCAGACATGGTACACAGGTCCCTAATCTGTGTGCTTCTGTCTGCTGCCTTCTTTCAATTATTCATTTTCAGCTCAGGAACTGTCTGTACATTTACAGTTGATAGAGATGGCAGCATAATTTAATCAACAGCCACAAAACACAAGAGTTTGTTTACTAGATTAATTTCCAAAGCCTGATATTTAACAACATTAATTTCTGTGCCCATCTGAAATGAAATGGTTCTTCTTTGTTATATTTACTATATAATTTTATTTGAGGGCAGTTCTACATCCTCTGTTTCTTTTACAGAATCATGAAATAGTCTGAGCTGGAAGGGACCCACAAAGATCATCAAACTCAGCTCTTAAATAAATGGCCCCTAATGGGATCAAATCCTAAACTTCGATGTTGTGGTCACCAAATCCTTTGTATTCCTCATGCAGCTGTACCAGATTATCTACAGTTCTTTTTTGAACCTTAAGAGTTCAAGTTTCTCTCCTCCCTGCTCCCCAAACATACTGTGATTTATTTTGACAACTTCCACCCAGTCTCACTATCACACAATTTCTATATAATGTATAACTTTATATATATATATATATATATATATATTACATATATATATTTAGATATAGAATCTCAACATGAGTATGTGAGGCAGTCAAGTCTGGTACATGCTGGTCTTAAACCTCCATCTGGAATGTCTAAACAAAGTGACTGAAACAAAATAGTAGCTGAGCCTGAAGAGAACTACCATAGGGAGAGGTTGAACTAATTTCTAAAATTGAACAAGCGCATGTAAGGGTAGGGTTTTCTTCCTTCAGAAAGGAGATTTCCCAGAAAAGAGAATCTCTGGGCCATACTGGGGTATCATGTTGCATAGCAGATGGTAAATGATTTAATCTCTTCCATAATCTCTCAGTTATTGAAACTGCTTCTGAAAATACATTCTGTTCACCAGTAGCTCCCTTTTGGAGATTATGAGGAAGATCAAGGATTTTTTCAGGTTGGAATTTCAGTAGCCCTTGAGTGATAGCTGCACTGTATACCTCTAAACTTTTTCTACAAAGAATTCAACCACTTAAAATCACAAAGTTGCTGAATATCAGCTGAACTGCGATAACTAAATATGTGAGAACAGTCCACTTGCAATAAATATAAAAAATTCAGCAGATTAGTTCATAACACAAGAGGATTAAAATTAATCAAATGACAACATGTGCATAGGAGAGTACAATTACCTTGCTGCTGTGACTAATCCAGTGGAAATTTCTTAAACTGCATTATCATGACTATGTGACTAGTACTGTGCAGAAATGGAAAGAATTGCAGTGAGAGCCTCAGAAAGAGCTGAAACCTAAAGAAACACTTTATTTTGAACAGACTTTGAATCAAAGTATCATTTTTACTTTAAAATTTCAAAGATTAAAAGTCCTAACCATACAATTATTAAGTATAAATAGGCCATGATGTTACCAGGAATATATATATTTTTAAAAATTACATATTTCTGTTTATTACTCTGTTCTACCTTACTTTCACTCCTAAAATACAGGGAGAATGTTAATATATGGAAACTGGAATCTAGGATTTAAAATATCATTATTCTTTGTGAAAGAATATTTTAACTGCTTACAACTCCCAGTGGTTTTGATGGCTGTTTCTTGCCTACAAATAATCCTGCTAGACTGAAACTGCAGATATGGATTTATTTAAAGCCATATATGTATCAGACTGCTATTTGTGTTTAAAACTGCAATCAAATAGAAGCTAGAATGCAGCAGAGCATTAGAGAGCACAAAGCAGTTCTAGGAAGTTTTTATTTTTCTTTACTCAATCTGACAAAGTAATTTATATTTCCCAAAGCTGGGAAGATTTTTTTAATAATCTTTAGAGTATATCACTGCTTCAGTCTGATTTACCGTGTGTGCATTTGCCTGCAAAGAGAATTGACCTAGCAATTACTGTGTTCTTGAACAGGGATATGACGCCAATATTTATATCAATATGTTAATACAAATGTGTGGTGCCATTAGGAATCTGTTAAGCAAGGCTTTAGTAACCATCAGCAGTTCTGAGACAGCCCAGGAACATTTAAACTCTTGAAGAGAGAAGAATGGCTTCTTCCCCTGGCTGCTCTGGGGCAGGTCAGGGGAGCAGAGCTGGACAGAGGCTGAGTCTGGGAGGAGGGAAGGGCACAGGGCAGAGAGGTCTGCAGGAAAGCTGCTCTGTGGCCTGGCTGTGGCTGCCAGGGCACGCTGGTGTGGCCTGGAAATGACATTCACTGCACTGGGGGACCGAGGGATTTCCACTGCACAGGTCACATCAGGACCTGCACTGTGCTGCCACCAGACCGGGGCAAATAATGGCAAATAATGAAAAATCCCCACCAACTGCCCCCTCCATAGGGCTGGACCCTTAGCAGGGACATGTTCACTTTAAAACATTACTGCCCTTGTAGCACTGTGTCCTGTGTCTATTCTGTTCTGTTATTACATGCCTTAACAAGTTTCAAAAAATATACACTGATATTAGATGCTGGTACTCTGCTTTGTGTACATGTGGACAAGCATCCAACTTCTGGAAAAGACACATTTTCCTTCTCTTTTTCATTCCTTTTTAGTCCCAAGAGCCCTTTAACATTTTCTGTGTGAATGACTGAAAGGAAAAATAAGTTCTTGACATTACTCTGAACCTTACTACCAGCATACAACACAGTGCCAACTACCACGACTGGGAAATGTGTATTAACCAAATATAACAAATGTAATCATCATCAGTATGTAGATCCTCTTTTATACAAAAAACCCATGTTATTTAATGACTACCAAAGGCAGAATATAATAGATTCTGGGAACAACAAAAAAGTATTCTCGTTTCCCAAAACCACAAGAAAAAAATTTATTAATGTATAACACTGGGATAATTTATCATCAAATGCCTAAAGAAAGGACATCTTTTCTTATGCAACAGAAATTAATTTTTAATTTAAGAGGCTTTTATGATGTATTCTCTTTTCTTGCAGATTTTACTAAGTAGTTTAAGCCAAAAGGAACTTCATGAAAGACTTAGCTAGAAACAACAACATTAACTGAACTTTAAAGAGAAAATATTAACTATAGTAAATCTGCACTCCAGGATTACAATAAATCATTACAAATCTGTTTGTACACCTTTCTGTTTTAGAAAAAACCACATTACTATAGCATGTGGCATTTTCCTTCCTTTGTTTTTGTCCATATTAAGTCAAGAAGCTAAAGCTTATGAAAGTTATTACATTTTGTAAATCTTTGCTCCCCTCTTTGACATTTCCTCTGTTCCCACATGCCACATGTTTGTCACACTTCAGACACTTTACCAAAGAGAAAGAGGTCACCAGAGTAATGCAGTAGTTCAGTACTTTAATCTCATTAGGCAAAGGAAATTAAAATCACTACTATTTGAGTTTGAGAAGAAAACTTTACACATTCAACCAAAGTTTACTTTAAAGCTTAGTATGAATGTTTTGGTTGAAGCAAATCTAAAGAAATAGAAAGGATTTAAATGAGTTAGGAATCCAAATCCCACAAGGCTCAGATAAAAAGCTTCCTCAGGTACCTTTGTGGATCAGGTAAGCACACTGATGTGCTTAGCTGCATTGAATTTCAAAGACAAAATCAAAACATCAGAGCATTTCCTTTTCTCTACTTATGCTATGTTCTAGAATACATTCAAAATTAAAACTCATTAGATAAAGCAAACAAAATACATTATTATACTGAAATATATTTTTGCATCCTGATTCTATTCATAGAAATATCTTTGGATTGAAATTCCTAAAACATTTTAAATGAGAAGAAGATGTCATCTTCTACTGAAAGACAATTTTTGATATATTACAAAACAAGTTTTTCATTCTGGTTAAATGAACAGAAACAAGAATGTTTATTTGATTGTGGAACTGCTTTTTCCTACATTTACTTTCGGACTCATGATCAGGTCAGATGACTCAAATTTTCCCTAGCAAGAGCTGTCCCAATGGGCAATAGAGTACCCAAAAGCTGTACCAGTGGGAAGATGAGATACCAGGATCTATCCCAGTGGGAAGATGAGACACACCAAGGGCTGTCCCAAAGTAAAGACAATGGCAGAAAGAAATTCTTAAACTCAGTTCCCTGACTGGATAACAGGAACCTCTGACAGGGGGAGATCACGACCACTGGCTCCTGGCTCACCAATCCAAGAAACCCCTGACTCCAGGGAAGAGGAAAACTGAGCAAGCAGAATAATTTGCATAAAATATGAGGGAGTCTTTTAAACAACAGAAGATAGAACACTAATTAATTAAAGAATGACATAATTGATTTGTTAATATATGTAAATAATAAAAATTGTTGATAGCCCTGATGCTAGCTTTGTGGATTTGCCATAAAGCACCCCTGTCTGTGCAGAACTGAAAATAAATCAAATACTTCCACTCTGTGAGGGATTATACTTCCACTCTGTGGGGAACTGGCTTCTTGCACACCACAGGAAAGAACACATTTTGAAATAACAACTTTGCCATGCACACATTAATAAAACATGCTGATTTTCCGGCCATGCTAGCCTGTGCCTCATCTGTCTTGGGAGCAAGACGGGTGCAGACAAGACAACTGAGAGTTCAAATTTAATCACTGCATGGTTGCTGTGGCCAAGATGGTCACCATTCACCACTTCACCCACAAGAGCCTCTCTGGGAACAAGCAACAAATCACAGAGGGCACCTCTCTGAGTCAGCTCCCTGAGTCCTGCACCAAAAAGCTGTAACCCAGCTGTTTTAGGAATCTCCTGGACCTGTTTCTACCAGCTGTCTGGTGTTCTGAATTAACACCCACAAGCCCAATTCCCCCACAAGGATAAGGACAGTTGATTTCGTTCCTCAAACGATAAATTTTTGGTGCCACTGTCTTGGCTGGGTGGCCAAGAGAACCTCCCATGATGACACCCACTTCATTTGCTTTTCCTTCAGTCCTTACACAGAGGCTTAGAAAATGCAGTCCCTCCAACACATCCAACACTCACAACAGTGCCCTGCACACCCCCAATAGTGCCCTGAAACCTCACACTGCAGCACTGTCCTGCACACTCACACTGCAGCAGTGCCCTGCACACTCACACACTGCAGCAGTGCCCTGCACACTCACACTGCAGCAGTGCCCTGCACACTCACACACTGCAGCAGTGCCCTGCACACTCACACTGCAGCAGTGCCCTGCACACTCACACTGCAACAGTACTTGCACACTCACACACTGCAGCAGTCCTTGCACACTCACACACTGCAGCAGTGCCCTGCACTCACACACTGCAGCAGTGCCCTGCACACTCACACTGCAGCAGTGCCCTGCACACTCACACTGCAGCAGTCCTTGCACACTCACACTGCAGCAGTGCCCTGCACTCACACACTGCAGCAGTCCCTGCACACTCACACTGCAGCAGTGCCCTGCACACTCACACTGCAGCAGTCCTTGCACACTCACACACTGCAGCAGTCCCTGCACACTCACACACTGCAGCAGTGCCCTGCACACTCACACTGCAGCAGGCCTTGCACACTCACACACTGCAGCAGTGCCCTGCACCCTCACACACTGCAGCAGTCCTTGCACACTCACACTGCAGCAGTGCCCTGCACCCTCGCACACTGCAGCAGTCCTTGCACACTCACACTGCAGTGCTGCACCAGACAATCACAACAGGCCTTGCACACTCCTCTGCTGCTGCTGTGCCCTTCACCCACCCTGCAGCCATGCACTGGTGCTCACAGCAGCGGGCTGTGCACACTCACACTCAGTGGGTCTGTGCCTCATTGCACAGTCACAGGGGTGCCCTGCTTGCACACTCCCTTTTCACACACACCGTTCATGGAGAACCTGGCCTGCAAACTCTCCAGCCACTGAAGGGAGCATGTGTGTAAAGGAATTCAATGAAATTAGAAATGGTTATAACCCAAATAGTCCTGTGAGACAAACTTTTATTGAGTGGTGCTTCACTCTGTTTGATCTCTGTACAGCCTTATTGCTGCCTCTAATGCGTGGAGGTAAAGAAAACTCTAGTATATTTTTCAAGATAAGGTCACAGAGCTGAAAGAGATTTTGATCTGGGATTATTTGAAACTTCTTCAGGGATTTTTCAGTTTTAGAACTGATTCACTTTCTATATTTTTCACTGTCATCCTCTGCACACATAGACACAATTAAATATACAATTTAATTATTAACAATGAATTTTGCTGCCCGATATTAGAAATGCCAATGAGAATGAAATCTAAGTGCAATCTGGAGCTGTGCAGTTTGAGGGTCAGTGGTGTCACAGCCCTCTGCTAATACTGTAGGAAGGCAGCATGTGGAATGTACAAATATAGGATCAGATTTATGTCAGAATAAAGGAGACATGACTGAAGTAGGCAAATAGATATAGATACCATCATCTCTACAGCCAAACATGAATTTGTGGGTTTATGTCCAGATGGAGTGGAGAAAAACCAGCAGGGATTTTTCCTACTAGGAATAAAAAAAGAAGAAAAGAAAAGAAACTACTTCCATCTTTTCTTCTTCTGAACAAAAAGAATAAGAATTAAATGTAATGAGGTAGAAAAAAGTATATGAAAAAAAAGAGAAAGAACCAAGACTGGATAATCCTGAAAGGCTGAGAAAAGAGATGAAAAAAATAATATTTAATAAAGTATTAGATGTTTTTCATAAACAGAAGTGCTTATATCGCTCCTTCTTTAGTCTTGTTTTATGTCTTGTTATGTTCCTCCTCAGGATTCAAGTGTTTTTCATGTGAATACAATAGCAAACAAGTGAATTCCTGCAGTAGTTCATGTCATCCCCCCCCACTTTCCTTCTGGGGAAAATAATACATATCAGTTTAGAAAATTTTCCAACACAAAGTTCACGCATGAGCATGTTTGACTGTTTTAGGATGTGTTCAACTTCAGATCTCTCTCTTTCTTGGAGAGGACTGCAATTTCTGGTAGACATATAGAAGATATAGAAGAGCCTAAAATTGCAACACTGACTTCTGAATTTCTAAGCAATTGAAACAGTGGGGGGGAAATTTAGCCCGAGTACAAGTTCCCTGGTGATAATCAAGTTATTTATTTTGCTTGGACTTCCTACAGTTTTCATTCCTCTGGATAAAAGTACTTGGGTCATTCTAGTGCCTTCAATCTGTGGTTAGACACGAGGTTAACTGCCTGAAATAGGGATACAGCAGGAGAACAATAGTCCAACAAGGACTCTGAGAAGCCAGGAGAAAAAAACAATATATACAAAAAACCCCAATATATACAAATATAGATATATACTTTTTTTTTCTTTATTTTTTGGCTGTTTGCGGGGGGGTTGTTTGGTTGTTTTGGGGGGTCTTGTTTATTTAGATATTTTGGGGTTTATTTGCCTTGGTTTTGGTGGGATTTTCTGGTTTTGTGTTTGTTTTTTTTTTTTTCCCCTGTACTTACTCCATTACTATCTTGAGTATGAAAAAGACAGCTTACATATATTTATAAGGGAAGATAAGGTTGGCTCACTTGACTTGGCCTGCACTGACTGGGCATGAAACAGCCCAATATTAGCACAGTAGTGCACAAGCTGTTAAGTTTTGTACTTCAGACTGGGAGCAGCTCTGTGCTAATGAGGCCACACAGCTTCCAGCCTGGAAAGCTGCAAAGCTCAGAACTGTCAGAGCAGGCATCTCCAAGTAACACAAAACTTCTACTTCCCCTTCCAAGACGAGCTCAGCCTCTCAAAGCAGTCAGAACAGCTAGAGCAGCCCCTCATTCATTTTTTCACAGCCTTCCCTGGGGTTTCGTGAGTGCTGCCATTCATGGTCCCACTTTACAGCAATAAATTAGTGCCACTCCAGCAGCTCAAGATGGAAGTTCACATGGTTCTGCTCGGCACATTAGCCAAGCAGTAGGAGAAGCCACACGTGTCTCTCGTTTGACACTTGAGTCTCATTTCACACTTGGGTTTGCCAATAGAGTGAGAAATAGTATTTATCAAGCTTCTCCTCAACACAGTCCTCTTAATAACAAGGGAAAATTGTCTTTGAGAGTAAAATTGTCTCCAGTTGAGAAATGCTTTCTGCACTGCTATGCTGCAGAGTGTAAGTAAACTTAGTTCTCACACTGGTCATCAGCAGCCTAATTACCACTGTCCTCTAAGGCTGGATCTTTAATAACAACAAATGTACCCAAGGAAAATTTAATTATTTTTGTAGCTTAACTGCAGCAAACAATGTCTTTCACCAACGTGAGTATAAAATCATATTTTAATATTATAATAATTTAAAATAAAATAATAATATGAAGAAAAAATAATAGCTTTACAAAAAAGGCTGATTAATAGAAAAGACCCTGATGTGTAAGATTTTGACATAAATCTCTTTTTCTTTCAGCTAACCTTTGAAATTGAGGCCAACACTTTTCAAGAGGATTATTTTTATTTTGAAAAAATCGTATCATGATACACAGACCTACTAGCAGCAAGGCAGAAAAAAAGAGAATCTAAGGTAAGATTATATGCCTCCTTAAATGGCAATTGCAAATCCTTTCTTTAATGTGCCACTAACCCAGAGGGGCAGATAAGGAAATAAAATCAAAACTAAAACACATCCAGTATATTGTATGGGTGAAATGTGATGTGATTAAATCTCACTGTATGGCACATGATATATTATTTCACATATTTAATAAAGGAAATAAAAAGGATAAGGTATGCAAATATTAATCCCAAAATTCTCGAAGATTTCATCCTCAGGAGGTTGGTTTTATGTTTCCTTCAAAGAGATTTTTTAAATGATCAGGAGAAAAGAGGGAAGGGAAGGGAAGGGAAGGGAAGGGAAGGGAAGGCGCAGAAGGAAGGAAGGACAACTATTTTTAGTTGTAGGAATTGCATGATCACAATTAAAATCCTGGTCTCCTATTTAACTTGGCCTGCTTTAGATGATTATTTATGAACTCTAGGTGATACGACATTTTTGTTATTATAAAGATGTTATTAGTAACTTCATAGTTAAGAACACACTGAGATTTTTGCTGGAAGTGATTAAAATTCTTCTATTTCACACTTCATTGACTGAATCTCCGTTTTAGAGTTAACATAGTATCTTCATTGCAGAACTGTTTTTCTTTTCTTCAAAAATATTACCTCTCAGAGAAAAAACAGCATTAAACCAATTCCTTCTGGATTTTTCTTTTATCTTCTAAATGCCTCCTATGTTCCCTCTCAGAATCATGATAATCACACAGTTCAGACTTACATTATATAGCTTTGTATGTAACCACATTTTAGACAGGTTACATATCAAAACACATTTTATTCCATCCATGCACTATATCCCCCTCATAAAAGTTGAATAAGAAACCTAAACCTTCTTTTCTTGTTTCTACAATTCAGCATCTCGCCCTATCTCTATCACTACCTTTTATCCAGTTTTTTTGAAGAAGAGTTAACAACAGAAACCAGCAAAATTATCTGTTCAATTCACTGAAATCAGGGTGCCTTCAAAATTGGGTCAGTCTTAACAAATTTTTTTTTTTTGTTTGGAATTGAAGTTGGAAAAGGAAACAAGAGGACAACATTAAACTCAAAAATATATTCACTGTAAAATAATTATATTTTGTATATTCAAATAATTATATTCTATATTACTGCACAACAACATAGAGCTTAATGCAAAATATCAGTACTTGAAATAAAACATTTATTAGACTTGATTTTTTTTTTAAATCTTTTGTTTAAGACAAAATGATCAAACTATTCATTCGCTATTCATAGCGAATCCAGATTTTAAAATGAACACTCCTCCATAAAATTTTATTGCCAACCTCTGGACTTGCTTTATCTAGGAAAAATCCTGTTATCCTTCCATTGGAAAGCTCCCCTTCTAAACAGAAGTTCCCTGACCTGATGCTCAGTCAGGAGTCACTCAACTACCTGCATGTCAGGGTTGCTTTTCCATGGGATTCTCCTCGGGGTTGCTGTTCCTTGAGGTATGTAGGGGTTTTCGGGCTTTTCTTGCCCGAAAGGTTCCACACCAGAGCCACAGGAGACAAGCTGAGTAGGCCAGTGCATGTTTCCGAGGTTGTTTATTCTTTCATTATCTCTCAGTTCTTTCTCAGCTCTGCAGGGCATCCCCAGCAGAGCAGGACATGCTGCAGACTGGGTGGATCAGAGGGTCCCGGACCCTTTGTACCATTTCTCTGACCCATCCACCGTCCACAACATACTTTTATTTACAGAATCTTACCAATACCTACTACCTATGTAAACATATCATTTCTACTCTAAACCAATCCTTGTGATAAAACTCAGCAGAAAATGGGGGTTGAGAACAAGACCAAGGAGGACAGGACCACTCCCCAATTCCTCCATCTTGCCTCTTCAAGCCCATATACTAAAAATCCTAGATTCTACATTCACACTCTGTGATAAAATAACTACTACTTATTTTGAGTTCTTTCAGCTTGTGATTCTTCATACAATGTGGGCATTCACTCCCATGGCCAGGGATCAGAAGCAGTGTCCTCCTGGGCTCTGTGTGAGGCTGGTTGACCCCCTTCTGACCCCCCTGTCCAGTCTCCAACCCCTCCAGGGTGGCCAGAGGGATGTTCTGGATTCCAACACCTGCATATGGACTGCTGTGATGGGTTAACCCCAGCCAGATGCAAGGTGCCCACCAAAGCTGCTCTATAACTCCCTTCTCAGCTGGACAGGGAAATATAACAAAGAAAATATAACAAAAGTCTCGTGAGCTGAGGTAAGGACAGGGAGAGAGCACTCAACAAATACTGTCACAGGCAAAACAGACAGCATGGGAAAATTGATTTATTACCAATCAAAATCAGAGTGGGATGTTGAGATGCAACCCAAATTTTAAAAATACCTTCCTCCATCCTCTTTGTCCTTCTCGAGCTTCACTTTACTCCCAGTTCTCCACCTCCATCCCCACAGTGGTGCAGGGAGATGGGCAGTGGGAGTTATGGTCAGCTCATCACAGGTTGGTCACATCTCCTGCTGCTTCCTTCCCACGGAGAGGAGCCCTGTTCCCACAGGAGACAATCCTCCACAAACTTCTCCAACATGAGTGCCACGGAATAAAGTTCTTCATGAACAAGAGACCAGTTGGTCTCTGAAGAAATGTCCTTTTCCTTCCCTACCATCACTTCCCTGTCTGTATTGGAACGTGGTTTCTGATTTGTGGGGAAAATGACATGCAAATTTTGTGTCTAGTCCTTTACAGAGATATCAGGAATACATTTCTTCTCAGTTATCTTAATTTTTTCCTGTTCTGATGATGCTGGAGGGGACCAGCACAACAGATGAACTTACCCAGGTATTAAAAGATGTATTTCTCGAAAAAAGAGCAAAACTCACTCTACTTCAGCCAAGTATAATAAAACTGTGAGAAATAATCAAATTAGTAAGTGCCCAAAACACTCATGAGAGAGAGGGGGTTTCAATTTGGCAGAAAGAATTTAGAAATATAGCATTTTTTTCGTTGTTCTTTGATTTTCGGTCATATTGGAAATTTTCAGCCTGACTAGAAAACAAATTAATTTATATGGTTTTCAACACATCTCTTCTCTGACTTGGCTTCTTTCTAGTTAAGATATTCTTTTGCCTGTTTTTTTGTGGGTTTTTTTTTTTTTGGTTTTTTTTGTTTGTTTGTTTGTTTGGTTTGGTTTGGGGGTTTTTGTTTGTTTGTTTTGGTTTGGTTTTGTTGTGTTGTTGGTTGTGGGGTTTTTTATGGTTTTTTTTGTTTGTTTTTTTTTTTTGGGTTTGGTGGGGGTTTTTTGTTTTTTTTTTTTTTTGCCACAAGTATCCAACATGGCATCATGGTGTTAATATATAGTCTGCTATGGAAAACTTTCAGTATAATATAAAAAAAAAATGTTGCTATTGTTAAACAAATAAACCCCTTGACAAAGAAAGAAAAAGAAAAAAGTTTTCAGAACTAACTCATAGTGTTATGTGACAGATATTTTGTTTCCACTGTGAAATATCCTGCAAATTTATTGTGGAAAGCATGTTTTAAAGACCATTAGAACATCAAGGCATTCAGTGATGTAGAATTATTAACTTCTTTGTGAATAAAACCCTATTGAAAAGGTAGCTACATAATGTAATACTAAAAGAATTAACCACTGTGAATAAAAGACATTGAAATTAAATTCTAAAATGTTAGAATCAAAAAAGTTACATAGTAAACATAAGGTAATGAAAAATCATCCAAAAGTAAATAAGGAACTGAAGATTTCATAAGTGAGCATTTTGATCTATTTCTTGAGTTGCCAACAGCTACTTAGCTTTTAATTTAATCTGCATATAAATGCATTCTTGTATTTTTATTAGAAAAATCATAAGAACCATTTCACTAAAATGAACATGTAGAGATACTGGAGGTTAATGAAAATAACAATTCACAGGAAAATATGTGATATATACTTGAATGTTAAATAAAATGAATTATGCATAAACATAAATGAAATTCTTCAAGTTTTATCACAATAAAACCACTCCTAAACACCATTGTACAGTGCACCTACTAGGTACAGACTTCAAAAGAATTTGAAAACACCCACTTTTTCTCTTCCGTTATAAAGTAATCCAATATTTTTAATGACAAAACAGGGCCAAGTCTTCTGAGTCAACATTTCTTGTTGTCTATCAAATCTATTAAAGGAGAAAATAGAGATTCTTATATTAATTCTTATGTTAAGACCATTTTTTTTTCTGAAACTCCTGATGGAAGTTGGAGTCATAGTCACAGACTCCATCTTTGATTGTTCAGAAACTATCTTATATTTCACAGCCCATATTTAATTTCCACCTTAAATTTATCTGTGATCAGTTTATATTTGCTCTTCTTCGTGCAAGTGTACTTAATTTATTATCTCTTATTTCTGACTAGCAATTTGGGAAAGCCCTACAGTCAACTTAATGGTCATCTCTTATATTCATCTGAAATGAAGCAGGGAGAAAAACAATTTGACTCATCAGTGTGTACCTGGATCACAGCAGTACAAGGAATACTCCCCTCTGAAGATGTGGAATATTACCAGTAGTACTAAGAAGCCTCTTTGTAGCATCAAATTATACTGACAAAAATGTTTTATTTTTTGAAGATACATTAAAAATATCGGAACTAGGGCACTTCAAAGGCAGAATTACAAAACAGCAGCACTGAAAATAATTGCTTCAGCTACTGATGCTACAAGTTGCCCACAGATGGGTCTAGCATTGTCAAAAGAAAATGCAAATTTATTAATTTTAATAAAAGCCTTAAGAAAAATTTGTCACTATCTTTATCAATATTCAATATGATCACATCAGACTATAGTCAGCTATTTCTTTTAGGTTTTCTCCAGTTTTATTAAAACAAGTATATGCTGTCTGGCAGAATTTGAGATCACTCCAATAGAACCATTACATTCAATTTTCATTACTCATTTCATCATTATGATTTATTGTTGATATTTTATATCTGTTGTTAAAGTATACAGACAGAAGTAGTGAATCTCAGTACAACAATATCAAAGATTGGAGAGATGCCCTTGTAAGAAAGAAACAACAAAATAAGCATTCTATTTTCTTCACTTTACCACAAGATGATTATTCAGAATGATTTAATTCACACATTGTAAAAAATATGGAAAATTGAGATTTTGAGTGCTAACTACTCAGACTGTCTACTTCAGGTATCTATTTTGAGTGCCCAACAAAAACTTGGTTTACTGACTACTCAACAGAGAAAGGTTAGCAAGGTGACAACCTGGCATGTGAAAATGAAACAGTTAAAATGAGGTGATGACTGAACTGCCCATGTTTGCAGAATGTGAAAATGAAACAGTTAAAATGAGGTGATGACTGAACTGCCCATGTTTGCAGAATGTGAAAATGAAACAGTTAAAATGAGGTGATGACTGAACTGCCCACGTTTGCAGAATGTGGAAATGAAACAGTTAAAAAGAGGTGATGACTGAACTGCCCACGTTTGCAGATGGAGACCTTGAGCACTGAAGCCTGGGAGGACAGACCTCGCCAGGGGTGTGCCACAGCAGCTCCTGCCTTCCTTGCTCTGCATCTCTGCTGGTGGGACAGGCCATCCCCCTGAATAGAGCAAATGAGCAAAGACAAGGCACAGCACAGGAGATGAACTGAAACTGAGATTGTTGCTAGTTTATCCCAGGATATGAGATCATGAACTGTGATGGCTCCTGTAACACGGGTGGGGAAACACAAAGGAAGGTTTTGCTGTGTAGCCACAGATAAGAAGGTTTTTCTGTGTAGCCACAGATAAGAACCTCTACCATTTCTAGACAGAGGGTCAGCACTTGCACAGCAGAGCACATACCCATGTTTGCTAAAGGATTTTTTACTAAAAGGACACAGCAATCCCCCATTTGCCAGTGAACGAAAATCACTTCTCCATACCTCAGCTTTTTAGCTTTGTAGTCCAATGTAGTCACTAACAATATCCTTTGTCCTCCCTTTCCCCACACCCCTGACAGGAGCATGGCTAGAGAGGAAGAGATAAAACCAAGGTAGCATTGCTTCTGAACACTGCCTAAACATATTTCCCCTCCTTTCAGCAAAACACAGAATTACTCCCCCTTTCCCACCTCCAGAGAGTGTAAGTTACCAAAAATTGGCTCTCAGCAGCTGTCAAGCAGGAGCCAAGCAAGCTAGCCTTTGTCAAGAAATCAGACAACTGAACAAACCCGTGGACTGAAATCAACCCCCAGCGCTTCGCAGATATTCTGCTCAGAAACATTTCAAAATATACACACAGATACATTACAGCAGATCGGTTTCACCCAGTGAGAAACAAATTAACATCTGTCTAGAAAATGATGCTCTGTTGTACACTTTGTCTTTACTCTGCAACTCCCCCTCCAGTATTCATTCAATTTTAATTCCTGCTCAATTCTGTTTTTCTGAAGAGTGAACAACTCGGGGATTGCAACTCTGAACCGCATGTTTTCTAGCTGGTGAAAAATGTATCTGTTCTAGTAGGTGTTCTTGCCAAGACAAACAAAATGTAAAAACATAGTGATTTTCATTGTTAAGCCTGCTTTGTCAGATATGGGATTTTCAGAGTCTCTGAATTCAGTAGAAGTATCTGCTATAAGAGATTAGGGAGGCATGTGCTAATTAAACTGCTGGGCAACAGCCACGTTATCACTGTTAAACAAGAAATACCTGAACAGATGTGTCTCAAACAAAGGCAGGAGATGTTACTTTAAATAATTGTATGGTTCTTCAGTTCACCAAACCTTTCATATAGAGCCTGAAGCCTACAAAGATAATGGATTTTGTCTTTTGGTTTGGGAAAAAAACCTAAGAAAAGAGTTGAACTTAAAAATAAAAAAGAAACCACAAAACATACTCTAAGTGACATAAAAACTGCAACACGACATATATGTGTTTTCTGTTAATTTTGTAAGTTTCTGCAAGATAATCGCAATATCTTCCCCCTTTCTCTTGCAAGAAGAGTTTATCTTTCACTCACCTGTAGATCAATATAATATAAACAGAGACTGATGATGCTATGTGCTAATTTTGGTTAATAGTAACGGTGGTAGTAGAGGTTAACAGTAGCAGTAGTAATAATTTTTATTTTTTGTTTAATGCCAAACTATAGGATAGAAAAAGCAAAAAAAAAAATCACAGTTTAACAGACACAGAAACTACCTCACTGTCTCTCACTAACCATTTTCCAGGGGGTCATTTGTTCACATGGACTCAAACCCTAAATTCTGATTAAAGCGAGTGAAGCGTTATAGGCAGTTTCCTGTTAGCCATTGTGAAAATCAAAAATGGAATTTCACCACTATGACCAAGTCTTTTAAAGGCCATTACAATTTCCAGCTGGATATTCACTTTGATAGCTAGACCTGCTCAGCACGTTTTTCATGCTTTTTATGAATGTGATGCAATGCTTGTATTGATGAAAAGAAGTATTTCAAACATGTACTGACTCTCTTCTCCAAGAGTAAAGTTGTTATGATATTTTTAAAGAGAAGCCACTGCAGCATCATTAGTTCATAATTAGTTCATTAGTTTGCAATCAAAGGCAAAACTGGAAATAAATAAAATCTTTATAAGCACTGATGTTTACTATTTTGCACATTAGAAATAGCCATGTCCATACATATTTTGGCACAATAATTCTTCCTGTTGGTCACCTGCAGGCATGCAGTTCAGGGGCAACCAGATGTACTGTTGACTAACAAAACAAAATCTGTAGTAGCATTTACAAAGCAAACAGCACTCCAATGTATGTAATTATTGCAATATTAATTAACAATATTAAATATTAAAAACTGCAAGATAATAAATGTATGGTAGATTAAGCATCACAAAAGAGTGATAATACCAAAACATATTTTCTCTTCTTTGACAGAGAGCTGGAATTTTACAGGTGTGGTGTTTTAAGTGAGCTGATGAAAAAACTCAAAATCTCATAACCTTTCCTTATTACCTACAATTAGCACACAATCACTTTTGTCTTCTGAGTGTTCAGAAGTCCCTTAAGTGAGCATTCCTCACTCTTCAGTTTCAACACCTTTTTACTTAAAGACACGTGACCACTTAGAGCTTGGGGTACTTACCTGGCTATTAAACCAAAAAATTAACAGTGAAAGTAAACAAGCTTTTATCTGTATTCAGATCAAATCTGTATTCATCTGTACAGGAATGACTAGCTCAGTTTTCATAATTTCATATTAAAAGTTGTCAAAAATATGCTTTTCCCCTTCCTGACGTGTCTTGAAAAAGCACTACCTCTCCCCTGCTAAATTATTCAAAATTCTTACCAGAATACTTAGTGGTCTTTAAAAAAAAATGAAAACAAAACAAAACAAAACAATGCATACAGTTGTGCACAATAAAGCTGTGTATTATGTAAACATAATTGCATGCATTATAGGGATTCATTAAAAGTGCCACTTCTCTCACAGATTGGATCAAGTACTGCAGATATATGTCAGGATTCTCAAAGGGCAGTAAGACAGTATCTATAGAGATAAGGTCAATTCATGTTTTAAACCCCCCAAGCATTGATTTATAAATCCAGTAAAACAAATCAGTGAAACGTCTTTTTCTTGAAATAATTCTGATCATGCTTTTTTCCCCTACGTACTAAAAATACATTTTAGATACTGGATGAGGCACTGTGCCATGACCATATTCATGTAAGGAATAAAATCCCAGTCTACTCCCACTGTTTTCCCCCTGCTGGCCTTCCTGGCCCCTGGGCACACCTGGCTCAAGAAGAGGAAGAGAAGGATGTTCAGCTATCAGCAAGGGGCACTTTGTGCTAACTGCTGTAGTCAGGGCAGGTCTTCTCTGGATATTACAACCTTGATTCTAAAATACATGCACACAAGTTTATATTAAAGAATTTGATTACTCAAATCAGTAAGACTTCCCACACACTGAGGGTTTTTCAGATGTCAAATGTGAGCAAAACTGATACCAAAAGGACTCTGTTCAAATTCTATTTCTCTTCTGCTTTTCCACCTTTCCTTCAACCATTTCTAGCAGGTAAGAAGCTGTGAGGCAAATTTTATATGGCAAAGCACATGGAAGGCAGGGACATGTTTTTGGTATTTGCAGTTTTAATGTGCTAAGCAGAAGCTAATCACCCTCTGTTGTATCCTTGGCTGACAGAAACCCACAGTGTGATTAGTGTGCCTTCCCAAGTGCCAGTGAGAAGTCCCATTTTCTGAAGCTTTTGTCAGAGTAGGTAGAAATGAGCCAGCATCTTGCAGCACAGAGGCTCTCAAAATCTTTCAATGCCTTAGACATCAGTAATTATTTAGTCAGGAAGCACACAGAGGAATTAATCCCTACCTGAGAACCATTTGTTGTTGCAGCAATAAAACCCCTTATATCAGCATGAGTCGTCCATACTTTCATAATAGGAGCTCTTTTTTTCCATCTAAGCTTCATGTAATTACATATTCACAAAATTCAGTGTAGCAGACTTCAGATTTACCTATCACATGTCTTACAGACCTCATTAGGGAAAAAAAAGAATTGTGTGAGAAACCCAATTCATGTTATGCTTCCAAGCACATTAAATTTGCAGGTGAAAGAATTTTTTATTATTTTTCTCTGGTATATATATATATTCATTGTGTCTATATAAGCATATGTGTGACTGAGCTTAAAGAGTGTTATGGATGCTTCTAATCTAACAACAAACATTAAAGCTAGCATAGTTTTTCTATTTTCTTCTATTTACTTCCTCATTTCAAAGAAAGCCTCCTTTTCCCTTTTTTTAAAAAGGAACAAGAAAAACACTTGACAGAAAAACAAACACATCCATGCAATGACAAAAAAAAGAAAGAAAATAGTTTAGAAAACCAAAGTCTGGTCTGCGAATCAGGAAAAAAGAAACAAATAACAAGCCCCAAACAAACCAAAAAACGAACAAAACCCCCAAACAAAAAACCCAAATAAAGAAGAAAAACCAAAACCACAAAAACCACCTAACCCCTCCCCCCCCCAAAAAAAAACCCCGCAAAATCAACCCAAGATGATTAAATGAAAAACACCAAGTCATACATTACTTTTGCTTTCTTGATGCTGTTTCACACACATATATTGGGTTAATTACTTTTTCATCCTCTTATTATATTTAAACCATCACCCATTTTCTACTATTCGATTTAACCTAAGTCATGAAAATCCACAGGATTCTAGTGAAGTATAAGAAAACATAGTTGAAAAAAAATATTCATTAAGTTTGAAGTAAATGATTGATCCAACTTGTCCAAGCTGCTTTTTTCAGATATATTACAGAGGTATCAGTATCAACACTACAGTTAATGCTGTATTGAAATGAGCACTTAAACCAGGATTAAAATTCTCCCATTTCATCCTTCAGTGATTAAAATTAGACTCCAAATGATGTAGCAACTCTTCAAAAGATAAGTACATACCAGGCAAATTACAGATGAACATTTGAAAATAATGCCTTATTAAACATTTTCCCCGATAGCCTTAATGTGCTGGCATCACCTTAATATTAGAAATGTAGAAATATTTCAGAAATTTACCCTACTCCTAGACACTTTCAAATTCAAAATGCATTTAAACACTGTTATTAGCCCCTTTTCTCTTTTTTCTTGTAAGTCCAACAAGATCATGTGCTGAACCTTTCAGTGCCCAGGCCATGTAAGCACTTCTGTGCTTTATTTGCACTAGTGCCTGCTCAGCTCCATAGGTCCGACTGTAATTTTTACTATAATCTTTCTTCAGATTGATTATAAAAAGAAAAATTCATGTGAACTCTGAGAAGTTCTTAGGTGTTCCCAACAATTTTTTTTTTTTACTGGAAAACAGAAAATTAATGTAATTCTTAAAAGAAAAAAAATAAATTCATAATAGGCAATAGGCTGCTTTCAATTAAAAATAATAATAGTCATGCATTTTTTGTTGCCTTTCTCAAGTACCTCTTCCTCTCTCAGGTGAGGGATGCTTTAAGATGGTTACATGTGGGCACAGAAGGGCTGTGATGGCCCAGGGGGAGCTGCAGGCAGCCAAAAGAAACCAGAGCAATTGCAGTTCACCTCAGCCACCAGGTCATATATTTCCCAGGAAACAGCTATCACAACAGCTTGAAAATCAGTTCTGACACATTTAAAGAAACAAACGCAGTATTTCATAATAATATTTAAATCTTTTTGCTTGTTACAGAGTTTTTCAGATGATGGTATTGTGTTCAAGAAAAGAAGGAAGGAACACTGGATAAAAGACAAGTTTTTATATTAACAACATTCACATAAATTAGAGGCATTGAATAGATCTTTGTGAATAACTTCAGCAAATCTGTGAAGTACTGGTAAAATAGCTACAAATAACACAAGGTATTTTCTAAAATCTTTTGGTGTCCTATAGCAGAAGGGCTTTTTCCTTCAGAAGGACCTTATTAGTTTTATCAGCTTTATGTGAAGCACATTTTAATGTGATAATAGTTTGAATTTATGGATGCCAAGATCTTTCAAATGTCACAAATGTGATCCTGCATTTGTATTGTCCTTTATCTTGAAGCCCTATGGTGTTTACCAAAAATATCAAAAATTATATCAAAGCAATATATTCTTTCAGATTCTTATCTAATTGAGTTACCAATGGCTCCTTGAATATCATCCCAAGTGCAGTTATGTTGTGCAAGCTGTCATTTTAAACACCTTAGTTTCTTTCGACAGCTTACCATGCCTATAGTGCTTTTGAAACCTCAACTAGTTTTTCTCTGGGTGTTGTGCAAGACTGCATAACAAAATCTTCCCAATGGCATCTTACTGTCTCACATATGAATTTTTATACTAGAATGAAGGGTTTTTAACAGTGTGCATTGCTTTGCATGCAGGCATTAAAGCCAATAAGAACTCTGTGACATTTCTATTGTTCTGCTGTCATAAAACAAAATTTATTTTAGTTTAGACAATCTTGTGAAAATTAGAAGTAAAATGCAAAAAAGCCCAACCTAAATATTTGCAAGACCAGAGTATGCAGCAGGTTAAAGAGAGAAACGGTGGGAAAGATGGCTGAAAAGAGCCATTGCAGGTTCTGAATCTTAGGTTCTGAATCTCTAAGAACTCCAGTTATTTAAAAGTTATTACTTGTCTGATGGCTCTGCTGGGCAAGCCCATCAACAGGACTGAAAAGCTCATTGGTAAATACCTGATTGTTGTCAGATCCAGCTTTTTGTTTGCATGCCAAGTCACAAATTCAGCTTTTGATTTCTCACAACGGTCTCATTCATGGCTTCCCTTAGAAAAATTGTTCTGAAGCAAAATAACATAAGCTGAAAGACAGTTAATTTTATTCACTTTATTTCACTTGCATTTGATTTGCAACCTGCAGAGGTACTTGGATAATCTCTTTCTCTGAGATAAAAATCTCTGAGTACAAATTAATTGGAAATCTTGCCATGGCATTCTTTCCAGGGGTTTTTAAATTTTGCATCCTGTTTTAGGTCTGTTGAAGCTTTGCATTACTCCCAGACACCTACAAAGTCTAGAGTTAAGCAACCTAACATCAAGACAAATAAGGATGTACTTGACTCCAACAGTACTCTAAGGTATATTTCCTCAAAGTGTATTTCCTCTTCCCACAACAGGGAAGCCAGACAGTTCTCTGATGAGCCATTCATGAAACTTTCCTGTTGTCCCAATCTTCCTCCCAACCCACTCAAGTGCCACTGATTTTGAAAAACTAGCAGAAAAACTCCACTCTGAAATATGATCAGGAATTAGACACACATGATTACTAAAGCACTTAGCCATCCCAAAAAAAAAAAAAAAAAAAAAAAAAAAAAAAAAAAATTTGGTTTATTTTGCTGTTTTCAGGAAATCCTGCTGCCAAAAATCAAACGACACAGCTGGAAATCATAATGCTCCACAGAGATGGCAGGCTTTTCTCTACTTTTTTCATTTCATTTAGAAAGAAGTAATTGTGGAGGCTGCTCTGCTTTCTAAAAATAGATAACTGCAAAACAAATTAATTTTACATTTGCATTTTATAGCCTCTTCACTTTCCCTCAAAATATATGAATTCAAGAAAAGTGACAAACTATTAGTCACTTTTTCAAAGACAGCAAATATGCAATGCATGTTATCTAAAAGCCTCTACTTTATTTTACAGCTTTAAGTTTCTTCTTGGAAATGTTTTACAAGGAATACATGATAGAATTGTCACCCTATTTTGTAGTTTGTGATATAAACACGGTCACTGTATAATTCAGAGCAAAAAAACCTTTTCTGATTGTGAAAAAATTGAGTCTCAGTGCCACACTATAAAGTTAATTGGACCACTGGGAAAAGATATTTCAGGTAAGTAGCTACAGTAGATATTTCTTTGCTACCCTGTAGAGATATTTTTCTCTGAATCCATCAGTTTACTTGCATTTTCTCTAAGAGAGCAACTTAAATTATGGATAAAGCTGCTCTCTAACCTATTTTATTCTAATATCAATACACCATGCAATCTTCAGCAAAATGCTCTTGCTGGAAAATGAGGTTCACTGTAAAAGGCTGCTAACAAAGTGTTTTGCAGGCCTGTTTCTTGTTTTCTGCTCTCGTCAGCACTGATCAGTTGAATTTTGTTTTCACTGCTCTGAACAGGATCACTGCTATATCATGCTGACTTGAAATGCTTTGCAGTGCAACCAGATTAAGTAAGTCCAGAGCAATTGTTCCTCATTATTGCTTTCAATAACAATAGGGTTCCACTTAAGGCAGAATGATTGATTATTGGTCAGGTCTTTTGGTAAAGTTGAAAACCAAGGAAGAACTAATTCAAGCTAAGAGAGGTCATGGAATCCTTATAGGGATGATTTATCCATGGATAATGGCATATAGTATGCCACAGTCACACTGTGATGGAATGACTGAAACAGTTGATGAGGAAAGACTAATTAATGTCATCTACCCAGACCTCTTCAAGACCTTTGACACGTTCCCACATGATATCAAATATTTCTGAATAGGAGAGAAATGGATTTGAAGGATGGAGTATTTGGTGCATAAGGAATTGGCAGGATGGGTACAGCCAGAGACTTGTGATCAATCTTTCTTCGTCCAGGTAGAGTCCAGTGACCAGTGCTTTCCCTAAGGGCTCTGTCTTGGAATGGATGCTCTTTAATATCTTTATCAATGACACAGAGAATGAGATCAGGTGCCCCTTCAGCAGGTTTGTAGATGATGCAAAGCTAAGCAGTGCAAATGACACAACAGAAGGACAGGATGCCATCCAGAGGGACCTGAACAAGCTCAGTAAGTGGGTCCAGGTCACTCTCATGAGGTTCAACAAGGCCAAGTGCTGCACCTGAGGCAGGACAATCCCAGACATGAGTACAGGCTGGAAGCTCTCTCACTGAGAGCACCCTGTGCAGAGGGACTTGGGGTTCTGGTGGACAAGAGGATGGAAATGAGCCAACAGTGAATGACTGCAGCCAAGAAAGACAATTTTGTCCTGGGCTGCATCCAAAAATACCTGGGCAGCAGATGGAGGGAAGGGATTTACCCCTCTGCTCTGCTCTGGTGAGACCCTACCTGAAGCACTGTCTCCAGCTCTGGGTCCTCACCTTTGGAAGGGCATGGTCCTTTTGGAGCAGGTCCAGAGGTAGACCACAAAGGTGATCAGAGGACTGGAGCACCTTTCCTAGGAAGACAGGCTGAGGGAATTGGGGTTGTTCAGTCTGGACAAGACAAGGCTCCAGGGAGACCTCATACCAACCTTGCATTTGGGGCCTAAACAAGAACTAGAGAGAGACTTTTTACATGGGCTTGTTGTGATAGGATGAGTGGGAATGGCTTTAAACTGAAAGAGATTTGAGTTAGATGTTAGGAGGAAACTCCTCTCTCAGGAGGTGGTGAGGAACTGGAACAGGTTACCCAGAAAAGCCAATGCATCATCCCTGAAAGTGTTCAAGGCAGGTTGGATGGAGCCCTGAGCAATGTGGTGGAGAGAAGGATGTCACTGCCCACAGCAGAGGTTGGAACTAGGTGGCGTTTGAAGGCTCCTTTGGTGCCAAACCATTTTGATTCATTCTATCATTCAATGACTCTTGTGACTAGGATTAAAGTTTACAGTGATGAAATCATAGGGTGACTCTGATACTGTGATGTACAGTTAAACCAGAAATACTAGCTTAGGCTGGGGGCATGTAGTCAAGCTTTAAAAATCCTTTTGATCTACCTTTTGATCTGACCTTAACCTCAGTTTACTTGCTTACCTCCACAGCCTCCACATGTAATTAAAGTCTTGAAGAATGAAAAGAAGTACAACTTTTATGTTTTTAGTAATGCAGGATATGGAAATGAGGATAAGAGGATAGGAAGGATTCATTACTCAAAATGACTATTTTTTTCCAAAGTACTGTCATACCTCTTTGTTGAAAGCCCACATTTAGAGTTAAAAATATTTCTGTTCTCCTTTATGAGGTTATGCCACAATCTGTATCAATACAAGTACATATTACAGAGGAAGCATTTCTGATGCTAATTGTTTCCATTAGATTTTTCAATTATAATGTTGGTATTACAATATAAGGTATAATCTGGGATAAAAAGAATGACTGCAAGAGTGAATAGTAAGCTACATTAAAATATACTTCCAGCTGGCAATGTTTTGCTTTTAGTGTATTTTTCTTGAAAATACAATACAAATTAAAGGCCAGCTTGTGTAACAGAACTTGATACCAGTTCATTGATATATTTTAATACAAAAAAAAATCCTGTCTATGAGAGCAAACATTTCTTTTTAGGCAAATATTTTCATGCATCTTCACAGCCATAAAAATTATGGAAAACAAAACCTATAAAGATTTAATCTACATTCCATTGTCTACATGTATATGGGGAAACCACAAATTGTTCTATATAGGACAGTCCTTTTTAAATGTGTTTGCAGATAAGAACAGTTTCTTAACATCTTTCCAGACGTCATTCCCCACTTCACACAAACGACATCTTTAAACATTAAGACTGAACTATCAGGCAGTGAAGGTCTAGCTGTGTTGCTAGAATGATGCATGAATCCCATGGTTAGGCTCCAAACACCTGCACAAGCAACATTTGTTCTGCACTTTTGAACTTCTCAACAACACCAACCTCCCTGCATGGTTTCAGAAGCATCCTATTACCAAACTACTTGGCTTTTCCTCCTCCAAATGTTGATTTTTTTTCCCCCACCAGTTTACATTATTGTGAGATCTAGGACAGGAATTACTCAGTCCTAAGCCTGAAAAAAACAGAGGATCTTTGGATACTGCTGAGTCAGAAAGGGTTTCTTTATGCCATAGGAAGGTAGTCAATGACAGCTTCATAATAGAATTCACTACAGGAGGTAAACACAAAGTAGAGGAGTTATTTCATGCTAGGTATTCTAGTTTGCTAATTTTGATTATATAATGTTATTGGCACATAAAGAAAGAAACTCAAAGGTGAAAAAATCTTTTCAAGATTATCGGAAAATATATTTGTAGAACTAATTATCTACATTCACATAAGGAAAATTCACCATTAGTCCCTTGCTGTGAGACAATACAAAATTAAATCAGGAAGCTCAAGGTTTGGGCAGAGAACAAAAAACTTCACATTTTATGTTAGATGGTAAGTGCAATGAATAGCAAAGGTACTTTTGATCTTACTACCTTCAGAAGGATGTCACTGGTGTCACTCAGTATAGTCCAACTACCACAAACTTGCATTGCAGCCCTTTGGAAATTCTGCCCTTCATCAGTTTCTCAGTCTGAAAATTGTTCTCTCATAGCTTTCTTTCATTTTGTTCCATGGAATTTCCAAGGTATTTAGGGCTGGGATAGTGCCTTTCTGGGCATGTACACACAGTGATTGCTGACCACTGCCAGATCCTGGCCTGCAGCAGACACCATTGTGATCCCAGGATTATGACTTATGACTCTCCTTTCAGCCATGAACAGTCTTTCAAAATAACTCAAAATTGTTATGCTTTTGATACATTTTTTTTTATTATGACAAATATGAGAATACATATTTAACTCGGTAACAGTCTCTTGAGATTTAAAAAAGAGCTAAAACCTCAAAAAGCACAATTAAATGCCGTTTTATGATAAGAGCACAGGTGGAGAATTTTGAAGAATAGAACACTCCTTTTATATATCTGTCAAATCTGAGAAATTTTTCAATACTTATGTAGGGAATAGAGATGAGAACTATTACTAAACCAAGGATGAAATGCCTATTAGATGATACTTCTGTGAAAAGTAAGCCTAAGTTAAAAAAACAGTACTGAGAAATGTTGTGTAACATGGAAAACTTTTTAAAAATCAATTTTATTTTCACAGTCCATAATTCCAGAAATGTAAGAAATCAGTCTGCAGCTCTCAATAGGATTGCCAAATTTTATCAAGGACTGGCTTGCAATGGAAAAATAATGTTGGTTAAGGACCTCCTTAGAGGTCTCTTCTTACCCACAAAGATGATCTATTTCTGCAAGTCAAGCTGTACATAATTTGTGCTGTGTCAAAAACCAGACTCATGCACTCACACTGTGCCACATAAGCAACCAAGATTAATTATAATAACAATCCTGGAAACACCCCCACTTATTAGTATTTCAGGTTTTCCCTAGATTTGCCTTAAAGGAAGTGAAAAAACTCACATTACGTCTTGGTTTTTACTGTGATTTTATTATGATTTTGCTGATCCTTTCCCATTATCAAGAGCATCAGTGCTGTAAAAAATTCTGCTTATCACAGTATATATTTCTGTAATCCCTGACCCCTTTGTGCTCTGAGCCCAGAACTGTCCCATAACCTTCAGCAGTAATTCTGAATTTACTTTCACTAGATATGACTGGGATGAACCTTTTTGTCAGCCTCTGACAGACTGCTCAGTCACAACTTTAACTTGAACAACAAATGTTTCTTTAAAAAGGTATTTGTTTAGCTTATGTACTCAACAAATTGTTGGGGTTTGTTTGTTTGTTTATTTTCTTTTTCCTTCTCCTCCAAAACAGAGAAAGTCTGGAATGTGTTAACTGTAAAGTCTGCCAAGCTTATTGACATACATAACACTATTAATTTACCTTCACTCTCATATGTCATATTAACCAAACTTCTTAACTTTTTCTTGGCTCTCATTATATCTTGGTTTATTTCATTAGTATCCTGCTTTCATATTTTTGGACTTTCAACCCTGTGGGTATGACCATCTCTCTGTGTACATGATCATGGCACTGTCACCTGCAACTGCGCATGTTATAAATATCAATATAAATATCAAAGTGTAACAGCAATATTTAAACTGCTTTTAAAAACTTTGTCTCCCAATTGTTTTTCTACTAGTCTATCCAAATCCAGTAAAGCTGATGGTTTATGAACCATAAACATTTAGATTATGAGCTTTATCAGAAACTAGCAGTTGTGTAACAAGTATCACCCAAAAGCACTGATAAAATAGATGTAATTTAGCATTAGCAACCTTCTAGTAAAATAATTTTAATTTCCTGAAAAACATATTCTTCCCTGCTTTTCCCTATTTTTCCAAGAACTTTCTCAGTTTCCAGATAGTGTCAAAAACCTACTATATCTTTCTTCTGTAGCTTGAAAGAGACACTGACTTGGGCTGAAATTTGAGTGGATATTTTAAGGCAAGTTTGGAAGTGTCTCATCATTGCATTTGTAACTGGGTTGCTGATGCAAATCTGAGTATGCAAATCCAATCTGAAAGGCAAAACATTTGTCTGTCCAAAGTTAATTTTATCAGCACGAAAATTAAGGTCAAAAGGAAACTGCCTTTGCTCCTCAAGTCTCAGACTGCCAGAACACATAATGTTTATGGTGCCTTCTCCAGCTGATTACAAATCATTACAAATCCCATATTTTTATCAGAATGTGAGCCCTGCAAAACATAAAGTCACACAGGTCAGTAACTGCACTACAGCTCATGAAGTCCTACAGGTACTCAGATTCCCAATTCCCCTTGTTACCAGAGGCTAAGCAGTAATTTTACAATATCTTTTCTATGTAACTTCTCAGAGACCCAATAGACTCAATTCTCATTTCTCTTTCTATGTAAGAAAAATATGTATTGGGGAAAGAATTGGCAGGTTTGGGATTTTGGGAGTTGGCCCAACTGGAAAATGTTACCTACTTGCAAAGGATCCTTTCCAAACAAACAGTCTTGTTGAGGTTATTCATTTCACATATTGTGCTTTTTCTTCCTGATCACCTGTGCTTTCTTGGCCAGTTTACTTCACAATTTATCTACTGCACTTATTTTTGCCTGTATACAATTCCTTTCTTCCCTAAGCTGCCTTCCCAAGGCAACAATAATTTTCTAATGTCACATACTGTACTACCTCTTATCTCAGCATTTTGGCTATGAGTTTCAAAATTAACACTATGGAGAAAAAGAGACTGCAGATTGATGCAAAACATATTTGCAGTTAAGACATACAGAAATACCTGTAGAGTCCACTTAAGGCCCATCTATCACTCCATCAAAACTTTATAAAAAATTCAGAAAAATAAAATTATTGCCTGTCATTCTCTTACATAAATCTTCATCTCCCAATAATATATTTTAGTTGCCAAAATTTTTCACATCAATAATTGAACTTCCCAAACTATATCCATAAACTAAATGCCTGATCACTCTTTAAAAGTCAAAATGGTAAATTAAATAATTGATGAAAAAAACCAGGAATTTCTTTTCCAGAATCATGTGAAATCATAAGATTCATGCCTAAAAATTATCCAGATTAACCTCTTAGGCAGATTAGTCTGTGTAAGTGGTTACTTTTTAACATTAGTGCAAGTGTGCTACAGGAAAGCATCTCCACCATGTTTAAATTCCATGTACAAATTTCTTGCAGGCACACTTAAAAAAAAAGAAGTCCTATTCTCAAATCTAGACTGCAAATGGGAGGACAAGTTTTATCTTAAAACAAACAAACAAACAAAACTGTAGAGATCTAAAAAGCTGACAACCAGCTGCTGTGACATCATTTGCAGCAACCAAGATGTTTCTTCACTGGAAACAGCAGAGGACTGAGTGTTATGTTCTCTGAAGAAAGACTAGAAAAATGAAATGCTTTGAGCAGAAAAGTGGGAAAATATCTATTTCAGGTTTAGGGGGCTCATTTTTTTTTTCCTTTTCTCTTGAGAAAGAAAAAAAAAGTCTAGGAAACAATGTAACATTCTGCATGCGTAGAGGTATTCAATGGGATGCTCATAAAAGAACGGATGAAGAACAACTTGTCCTACACAGCAAAACAAAAGAGCATAAATAGGCTCACAGGATGAATCACAGCATTTGGGCAGGCCAATCTAAATAGAATTAAAAGGAGCTATTATATTATTCCATCTCGAATCTAGGGGAAAAAAAAGGAGGTGACCTAGGTCAGGCTCTTCCTAGGTAGATTAAATACTTTTGTACTGCTTGAAAAAATGGAAAAAAATCAAGACATTAAAATCACTGCTTGATTTTTTTTTTTTTATTTTTTTTTTTTTTTTTTTTTTTTTATTTTTTTAAGGTATGTGCAAAGAAGCATATTTGTTTCCCTCCGTCTATGTAAGCCTGGATACTTTCAACTTTCACCAAGTCTTTTAAATATACTACCAGAAAACATTTCAGCCTGCATGTTTCTGCATAATTTAAACCTAGGACTACCCTGTCCTGTCCGGGAAAAACCATGAATTCTTTGAAGAAAAAATGCAATTTATATTTATGTTTATTTAACTATGACATTGCTTTTCTTCATCTACATTAGTCTGAGACAAAATTATATACTTTCCTGTTGGGGAAAAAACTCACACGCATTTTTTCTTTAAAGTAAAATACATAAGTTCTGGTAGACAGTGTGACTGTCACAAGGAGACACCTAAGGAGAGCAGGCAGATCAGAACTTTGACTCAGAAATGAGCTCGGATTTCTTAATTTCAAGCACCTGTTTATAGTTCAAGCTTACCAGCACTATTTTGGGGCCCATCTTTCCTTATCTTGTATTAGAGCTCTTCTAATTCGAGCTCTTCAATGCTCAGAAGTCTCCACATGATGGCACCATAAATACCTGAAACTGTTTTTCTTTACTCTGAAACAAGGTGGAAGACCTGTGCCAGTGAGATGTTGGCATCATTGCTACACTACACCTGTACTCCGGTTTATCAGCTAATGGTTAGTTCCTATTAATAATAATATTTTAAAAATTAAATATTTCTCTTTAGCCAAGAAGCTGAATATGATCTTGTTCAAAGTTTTTTGCTCTTTGAGCAAAATATTTGATAAGTAAAAATACTCCCTCTTCAAAGACAAATAATTCTGTTATTAATGTGAAGATTTTTTATTAAAAGCTTTTACTAGCCCCAGGTTTTTTGATCAAATGTACCAGGAGGAATAGCTTACACGTGATTTGAATTATGCAAGAATAAAGTTTTATTTTTTTCAAGAAAGAAAAGTTGTTAAAAATTTATTTTCATCCAAAGCACTGAAGGCAGCTGTAGGATGACTAATAACTTTGTACCTTTTAAAAGGAATAAGGAAAAGCTACTTATCTTTCTATCTGACTGTTAGGAAAACTCAATAATGCTTGCTTGTTAAGTTGCTTCTGATAGCAAATTTTGCCTTACTGAAACTATGTTTAGAAGTCCCATGAATCAGACCTTATTAAAAAAAAAAAAAATCATGCAAAGCCTGAGAATTTCAATTTTGGAAAAACTAGAGGACAGATTTTAAAAATAAAGCATGGAAGATTAATGTATTTATAGCAGGCTTGAGACAACTTCAGGAAACTTTCATAAAAATTATGGAAGAGGATAACTTTCACTGAATTTCATCAGTCACTTTTACTTCCTCCATTTTCACAAATACAGCCCACCTTCCATACTTATCTTGCAGAAGTGAAAGGTGATTAAGTAAACCAATTTTAAGATGGAACCAGAAAAATACCATCAATGGGTTGGAGAATTTATCTTGTACTACTCTAACAATGATGACTATATCAGCAATATAAAGCATATAACTTACTTTAATGAAATTAGAAAGTGGTTTGAAAGAAATACAACAGTTGTTTTAATCCAATGACAGAGCAACGGATCTTCTGATGCTCTGTCATCTTAGGATATAGAATGAACAGTTGGTCTACTCTTTTCCTTCTGGTTTTATTTGACTGTTTGGTTTTGGTGTTTGTTTTGGTTTGGTTTTTGGTTTTTTGTTTTTTGGGGGTTTTTTGGGTTTGTTTGGTTTTTGGGGTTTTTTTTGTGGTATTTTCTCTGGGCTGTGTGAAATTCCCTGTTGGGAAGATAAGCAACTGTAAGTGTTTCCAGAAGGAATTTGAATAAAATGCTTGTCCTACAGTCCTTCAAGATTACTTACTTGTGTGAACTCCACCATCAAACTACCCTGCCCCTCTCCCAGGCTGAGGCACAACTCTCCTGTTGACTTTACATCTCCAATCTTATAGCCCTTTTATTTGCTGAATTATACAGGTACTGTACAAGCACCTTACAGAACAAAGTGCATTATAACTTTTATCGGCACTGAGGACCAGGTCAAAATTAGGAGAAAAGTTCCATGCATTTATCTTGTTTCTGAAAAGTAATGCACAGTTGTTTTCATCAGAGGAGCTGTTGGAGAATGCTCAGATCACGATATAAAGCACCATTTTACCTCTCAGTTATGGCATCACTTTGAGAGCCTTTAAACATAGCCTAAAAATAAGATCCACTAGATTTTTCCACCCTGAAAATATTTATAAAGGTTTCTAAGAGCCACAGCTAAACCAAGATGTGACATTTAGTGTTTCACAGAACTGCAGTGAGCTCCCAGGTCCCAAGCACAAAGAGCAGTGACTCTGTCTCTCTGCTAATAAGCTGGATGTCTTTTCCTACTGAGAGCCATGTGTGAAAGCAGCAAAAACATTCATATTGCTCTAGAAACTATTCAATTCTTTTAGTTGCCTCTGGTGTGTCTGCAGGGCAGCAGCCTCTTTAAATGCCTGTGATGATTTGGAATATGAGAGTAACAGCCAAAATGGGGAAATAGGATATTTATTAGCTTGTTTAATATATTTTCATTATCATCAATTGGAACGCATTCTAAGTGTAGTCCTCTACCTCAATATACAAGGGATTATCATAATATGTCAGCACAGAAAGCACAGTAAAAGGAAATTACTGTCAGTAAAAACCAGTACAGCTTATTATAAGCTCAGAGGCAATTTGGAACAAGTCTAAAATAGATGCTTTCAAATACAGTTGGTCTTGAGTGACTTATTTTATTTTTGCTAATGAAACAAGGTTAAAATGACATGATGATAAGGAGTCTCAACTTTTTAATTATGTATCTCCTTTCATTTTAAGCCTTCATTCTAGTATAATTTCTCTTCACTGACATAGGCTCTGGCAGGACTGGTGAAAGCAGCCTCCATCTGCTGGTATTCATCAGCTGCACAGTCACTGCATAATAATACTCTGGTTACCTCCTGGGCTTTGGCAGTTCTGGTGGGAAAAGCTTCTGGACACCCTGAAAAGGTATCTGTTAACACTAACAAATATCCATACCTCCCTTTTCTTGGAAGTTCTGAAACTGCCTGCTGCCACAGGGATGGGAGAGTGTGCCTCTCTCCTGGAAATACAGCATTCTTCCAGTCATGCCAGGTCTTCTCTAGGGATGTCATCATCCTCCTCCTCTTCCTCCTCTTCCTCATCCTTTTCCTCTTTCACCTCCTTATTGGACATGAAACTAGGAACTAGAACTAGAACTAATGTACTCCCTTAGGCTGAAACCTCATACAGTCCTCCTTGCTGGAGAGTATATATCAAATTATATATTATGATATATAAAGTTATTATTAAAAATAGAAAGGGTTAAAGCAGTGTGACTTTTATGCACAACATAAGCATCTAATTTTATATTTAGTGACAGAACATCCCTGACTTGGTATTTAAGTGAATTAGCCTATTTCCAAATAATTTTTATTCATATTCTTGAATGTGTATGATTTATACATAGACTTCTTAATTTACTATCAATTATCACTGAAATACTTCCCTTGCTAAGTGCCAAATGGCATATTTAAGTTGAAAAAAAATCTGATTAATTCCCACACATTTCTGACCTTCTCTCTAAGAAGTTGAAAGAGAGAGGAACATCAAGGGCATCTTTGCATTCCACGGTTTTCCTGTTACATTTTGGGTCCCCTGGTACCCCTGCAGGGACAAAACACTTTCTTAAGTCATCCTTAGGAAGTTCCCAAGTGTGTGAACATAGAAATGCTGGTAAGAGGTAGTGGGAATCAAATGCTTTACTTTGCAGAAGCTGGGGTTACGCAAGGGAACTTAATTCTGACACAGGACATAAAGCAACTGAGTGATGGCATGTGGAAATCCTCAGCCTTGTCTCTCCATCCCCACGGGGTCTGTGCTGATTTTGACAGGCCATGCCATGGAGCAGTTTGTCAAGTCAGTCTGTCAAGGTGTCTCCTAGGATGCTGTTTCAAACTTACAGATATGGGAACAATTGTGGCCTAGAAACAGCAAAACTGACTGCTGTCCTCCCACCCAAGACAATTGTGATCTTGCAATATACTATTGATTTATTAGCTGTTAGAATATATGTTTCAACAGTGTATTCCTTGAAGTAATATCTGCTATCTCACGTTTCAGTCCTCTGTTACAATGTGTTCAGCATGGCTTCTCTAGAAACCAATCCACACCTGAGAAAGCCAGAGGCACTAAACACAATGCAGCCTTCATGACTGCAATCCCCATCTCCTTTCTTTAAAATACAATGAAATAAGTCAGTTATTAGTGCTTGTCAAAGGATAATTCCACTTCTTTTTTTATCCGCTCCAGAGGAAATGTTTTCCACGAATGAAGGGAAAACCAGAAGCACTGGGTGTGTGATGTTATTGCTGTGGTTCCTGGGAGCTGCAGTTCAGAAAACAGCCACAGAGCTGGGAACAGCTGTTTCCCAGACAAACAAACATCTCTTGATTTACAATGAGTTATGGGAGATACACTGGATTCCACTCTCAGAATAAGACTGAAATAGTTGTATGAGATGACATGAAGATCAGCATAAATACATGCATTACATTTGCTTATGTACATATAAACATTATTTTCCCATAATCAGCAAAATTTGCATTTGCTATTGTGAAACTCTGAGAATTTGTATTGATTTGGGTTTCTTTTTATGTTCATGGTTTCCTATAAAAAAAAAATTGCTCTGAATCTACTTTGCCAAATATCATTGTAAATTAATAAAATAACAGCTCTACTTTAGAATACTTTGGAATAATTCCATCATTTTTTAAGACTTTTTTATTCATCCATGCATTTCTAAATACCATAGAAGCATAGAAACATACAATACTTTGTGTTGGAAGGGAACTTTGTAGGTCATCTCCAGTCCAATTCCTCTGCAATGAGCAGGGACATCCCCAAACAGATCAAGTTGCTCAGGGCCCAGTCCAATCTGACCTTGGAGCATTTACTACTTTTTTGGACAACTTGTTCCAGAGTTTTACAAGCCTCGTAGCAAAAAATCCCCTTCTTCCTTATATCTGGTTTAAATCCAACCTCTTTTGGTATAAAACTGTTATCCCTTCTCCTTTAACAATACCCCTGCTACAAAGTTGCTCCCTTTTTAATCCCACTTTAAATACTAAAAGCTGCAATGTGGTTTCTCTGCAGCTTTCTTCTACAGGCTGAACAACCCCAGCTGTATCAGGCTGTCTCCACAGCAGAGATTCTCCATCTCTCTGATCATCTTTGTGGCCTCCTCTGGATTCACTCCAGCAGCTCCCTGCCCTTCCTGTGCTGGACCCCAGAGCTGATGCAGCCCTGCAGGTGGGGTCTCACCAGAGCAGAGCAGAGGGGCAGAATCCCCTCCCTCCCCTGCTGCCCACAGGGCTTTGGATGCAGCCCAGGACAGGTTTGGCTCTCTGGGCTGCAAGGGCACACTTCTGGGTCATGTCCAGCCTCTCTTCTACCAACACCCCCAAATTCTTCTCAGCACAGCTGCCCTCGCCTGTTCATGCCCAGCCTGGATGGACAGCAGAGGTTGAGCAGACCCAGGCTCAGGTTTTGTTGAACCTCATGAGGTTCCCATGGGCCACTTCTCAAGCTTGTCCAAGTCCCTCTGTGTGGGAAGACAGATAAAGACAGTGCTAAAGGCAACCTTGACTCCAATATATTGCAGCTATGTGAATTGCCAAAGAGTGGGAACAGCCTTGCCGTCCCAGCTACGGGTGTGATAAAGAGTGAGTTAGCTGGGAGGGAGTTGGAGTCTGCTGGCTGTGCTGTGAGGAGGAGGGGACAGGAGGGTGTGTGAGGGACAGAAAGGGTGAGACATTGTACAAGGGACAGACAGCGTTAGGCGGCCATGCTAGGGACAGGAAGGTGCCAGCTGGAACTGCAGAAGGAAGAGAGAGAAAGGAGAGAAAGGGCCAGAGCTGTGTCGAGCTGCCCATGGAAGGCTACTTAGAAAAGGTATGAAAGACTTCTAGATGACACGGAGCTGATGCTTGAAGGCTTCTGAAGTTTTACTGAAGCCTCTGAAAGTCGTCTCCATCTCTACCCCTGGCTGTCACCGTGTCCCCCAGACATGTCATCCCCACCACTCAGCTCAGAGTCAGCTGCAGACTGGCTGAGGGTGCACTCAGTCTCACTGTCTGCATCAGTGCTGAAGATATCAAACACTACTGATACCAGTGCCGGGGGGTCATAACGATTTGATGATTTAATTATGATGCTTATAAGAATGTCAGTGACTTCAGTGTGAAAAACCCAGCATATCACATCAAATAATTTCTGGTTCGTAAAAAATGAACTCCATTTGTCATGGAGTTTAAATTCATTTAGCTCAAATCAATATATTTTCAGCTTTTAGGAAAATTTACTAATTTTAGATTTTTTTTCTCCTATGAAACAGTAATCTAAGTCTTGACAGGGGAAGAAATATCCCTACCAATAGCAGTAATAGCTGTTCCACTCATGTCAACAGTCATTTTTCATTATTAGCTGCATATATAATTTCAGTTATTTAAATTTAGATGTTCTTGACCTAGTTTCCTTTTATTTTTAATCTAAATAGCTCAAATATCTAGGAAAAGACTTAAATGAGAGATTGACAGCTTTGAGCACATGAATGCTGCATACATGTATTTATTTATATGGTACCACCCTGGCTCAATATAAAAAACTGAATCAAATGAGGAAGGTAAGGCAAAGCCTATTTCTTAAAAAAAAAAAAAAGTCAAGGATGACATTGCTGTGCTGTTTCATGAGGGGCATGAAATAAACCTCAGCCTGACACCTGCTCAATGCTGAGTTGCAAGCATTGAAAAAGCAAAGTCAGTCTAATCAAGGAAGATAGGGTAAATTGGTCTAAAAGGAATTGTCAGAAGCACACACAGCAGTATCTCAGTTTAGGCACGACACACAAGTATTCTGTATTTTTTTGGTTTTAATCTCTTTCTTCTCTAGGTTATATAACTTGGGATGGAGGAATAAACCATACTTTATGTGGGAAAATCTTCTGGTTGGTTCTCTGATGAAAAAGCTGTTTCATCAAACATTTATTTTTTGAAGGCTCATGGGCCTTTGATTTGGCCTCAGGCTAACAGATCTTAGAACCAGCAAGATTTCAGCCTAACGATGCATTTAAAAGTGGCTGGGTGGTATGGCTTCTACTCAGAATGAGGAACAGAAAACAAGATTTGTCATTAGAAGGTGCACTCAAGAGTAATTAAAACAAATTTGAAGTACAGTCCTCCCTGGTACTATAACATCTGTTTTGTATTACCACATATTTGGAGTAACAGTTGGTCTTTGCTCTTTATGGCTTCATAATGAACTGAACCTTAAGAACTAATTCCTAAACATCACTAGTTTGGATTCCTAAGCATGCTAAATTATATGCTTTCTCATGCCCAGAAAGGATTACTGTCTTCTTATCATGGAAAAAAATATAAATATGGAGGGAATTGGCACTTTTTGCCAAGACAGAATGTTTTAAAAGAGAGCGTCATAGATAATTTTTATTGCATGCTACAGCTGCAACTGTAAAGCATCAATAAACACTTAAATCTTAACTGCCCTGTGTTTTGCTAATATGAGAAGGGAATAAGCTGTCAGTTAGTCACATAAGTTAGAGTGTAGTATGTTCTGGTAAAGCTTAATATTATTAAATAATGCAAGTTCTTGCATCTAAATTGATGCGTATTTTAAAGCTAGCATTTGATTTGTATCTTTTGTCTCATTTGAATGGGTTTTCTTAAGCTATGAAAACCTGCTGAATGCATGGTTCTTTTTAGAAAGCCTTTTGTTTTTTAGAATATACTGGGCATTCATCCATATAAATTAAGTACAATGTTTCACACAACTTTTTTGAATACTAATGAATTGCAAAGGTGACCTCTTGAAGTACAAGAATATGGTGCTTTTGCTAAGGAGTCATAGTTCAGCTTTCAAAACACAAAATATTTAAAGAACATTAAAGAAAGGAAAGAGAAAATGAGGTTATAATTTTAAACTGATTTCGTTAGAATTTTATTTTATATTCATTGAACTTCACAGCAAACTCCCACTGGCATCAGTTTTATTGGATTAGATATTAAGTGACAAGGCTACGCTGCAGTTAGACTGCCAAAGCCAATGTGGTTTCCTACACTGCTTTTAATCTTTATTTCATTATTTCTGACCATTTCTTTTTTATATTCCTCGACTACCCATAATAGTTCCCCAATTTTTAAATTGCTGTGGTCAATTTAAAAATTGACTTTAAAACTAAGGGGCATAGTTTTAAATAATATTACTAAATTAAAATAGTATTACTAAATTTAAATAGTATTACTATTACTTAGTATTAAATAGTATTACATTTACCAGCTCTTTTTCTGTTACAGTCAGGTGAAAGTTCTGGAGCACGAGTCTTACAAGGTGCAGCTGAGGGAACTGGGGTTGTTTGGTCTGGAGAAAAGCTCAAGGGAAACCTTATCACTCTACAAGTGCCTGAAGGGAGGTGATAGCAAGGAAGGCTTTGGTCTCTTCTCCCAGGTAACAAGTGACAAGAGGGAATGGCCTCAAGCTGCACCAGGGGCGGTTAAAGTTAATTATTAGTTAAATTCTTCTTTGAAAGGGTGATTGAGCATTTGAACATGATGCCTTGGGAAGTGGTGGAGTCACCATCCCTGAAGGTATCTGAAAGATTGTAGATGTGGCATTTAAGGACATGGTTTAGTGGTGAACTTGGAAGTGTTATGTTAATGGTTGGACTCAATGATCTTAAAGGTCTTTCTAAACCTAAAAATTCCATGATTCTATGTTATCATCTCACACTTAAAGGTACTTGAGACACATACTTGCTTCTTGCATTCCTTTGATTTTTTAATTCAGATTTGAAATTTCTGTTTGGCTGTAACTTCACAATGATAAATTCAACTAAAGCTTTCTTTGTTTTGCTTTTCTTCCTCTGAAATGAAGAACTATATCCAGAGTGAAAAAGATTTTTACCCTCACAGACAGCCTTGGTGGAACTTGCTATAGCCTTATAAAAATGAAAAAGACAAAAAAGAGACATACAGACCAGTCTCATCTTGGAGCCTTGCAAAAGATCCTCCTGGAAACTATGCTAGGACACAGAGAGGGAATCTGTGACAGCTCATATGGCTTCACTGAGGGCAAACTGTGCCTGTCAAATTAGATAGATTTCTATGGTGGGGTTACAGTATTGGTGGATAGGGGAGAGCTACTGGTGTCATCTACCTGGAATGTGCAAAGCCTTTCCTACTGTGCCAGAAAACTTCCTTGTCTCCAAACTGCAGAGACGTGGGTTTGATGGGTGGGGCTCTCAGTGGATAAGGAATTGGCTGGATGGTCATACTCAAAGATTTCAGTCAGTGGCTTCAGTGATGTCCAGGTGGAGAATAGCAAAGAGTGATGTGGCTGAGGGAATATTCCATACTGGAATCAGTATTATTGAACACCTTTGTCAGAAAATGGACAGTGGGATTGAGTGCACACCCAGCAGGACTGCAGACAATACCAAGCTGAGTAGTGTGGCTAATACTCTAGAGGAAAGAGATGTCATCCAGAGGAACCTGGACAGATTAGAAAGATGTGTGAAATACAAAGTTATGGTTCGTGTCAGGGAAATGAAGAAAATCTGTGTAATTGTAGTTGTAGAACACAACAATGGGACAGTTATAAAAGATGAGTTCTAATAAACAGCTGAGGAAAGCATAGAAGGAAGTTTTTGAATAAATCTTTTGCTTGCAATTATCTATTATAAGTCTCAAGCTATTCTGCAATGTGTCCTTTAATTATAACTTTAGAAGCTTGCTTTGTATTAAAGAATTTTAAACTGTAGTTTTAGAGTGCAAAAAGGGTTTTTTTAGACAAAAGAAGGAAATAAGGAGGGGGCTCAGGCCTCACACAAGGTGGGAAAACATCCTGGACATGAAGATATGACTTCAGCTCACTGATTTATGGCTCCTGGAGAGGAAAACTGGACATCAGCATTGGAGATTGATGGACTTGAAAATAGAGATGGGACCCCACATCTGGAAGCCAGATCCCACCACCTGGAAAAACATATCCTGGAAGTACATCCTGGAGTATTGAAATATCAGAATAGATCACAATGGTCTATAGAATTATACAGGACAATCTATAGATTTATGGCTGTTAAGTATTGAATTGTGACGTTAAAACTAGAAATGGAAACTGCTGAGAAAGCTTATGAATATGTATAAAATACCATCAAATCCAGCAATAGGTGTGCAGTCGGAAGGGAAAACCCCTACCACTGTACCCAGCGCTGCCTTTTGCTCACACTTTATCATGATAATTAATTAGTTATTAAATTGCTGCTTGATATATTGGCCGTGTCAAGCGTCTTATTTTTAACAGATGGGCCCATGATCATTGGGACACTGATTATTGTCATAAAAGCCCAAAACTTTTGAAAGTCTTGAAAAGTTAAGCCTCCTTGGACAGTAAATCCTGAGATATTTTTGTGTTAGCTTTCTTGGTTGCCATCTTTGGCACTAAAGACTCTAATACAAAATGTTTCTTTCCCCTACCATCACAGAAAGTACTTTTATGACAAAAGGATAAACCAAACTCTTTCTGCTGTCAGCTAATCAGTGCTTGAAAATGTTGACTGCATAAGATATCTGCACTCCAAGGAAATCAAAATCCTAACATTTTGCGAAGAAAATTAAAAAAACAGCTCTCCAAGAACTACAAAGTTTGCAGCATGCACTATTTTTACATGCATGCTACAATTAGTTTTCAAATGCACTGATTTAAGTCCTGGAACCTTTGTTTTTTGCTTTTTGTTACTAACATATTCTACAAAAATATGCCTACTGGGGAGACTTCAAGAGAGCAGGTATATAGAGCCATGAGTAAATACCCTGTATTTTAGAAACTGAAATTTCTATGTTACAGTCAGGGAAAGACGTCTGGATGTGTGTGCTGTGACGTTAGAGATTTGCAGAGGAGTTATGTAGGACTGCATTGAACACAACATATTAGTTGGAGGACACAAAATTGGTATATGGCTTTCAGCAGAATTTTAAAAATGGGCAAGAAATATGAATAGCAACTTTCTACTGCTGTAGATAGCCAGAAATTACCTAATGGAGTGTCATGTGGTTTTCTGTTCTAACTCAGCAGAAAAAAATTCCCTGAATTCAGGATGCACATCAGAAGTACTGAGTTTCCTCAGCAAAGAAAGACAGCACTTTCCAGTCTCCGTCTCATCTTCCACTACAAGGTGACAAACATGGAGTTTACTTGCTTACATGTCTTTTATCCACTATACATTTATTTTTATGAAAACTTAAATGGCAGAAAAAAATCTCATTCTTTCCCCTCTAATCTATTTTGTACTTTTACATTGCTCTATTTTTATAATTTATTCCAGTCTAAGCCTCTGTCGACAGTGATTTCCTCCACCATATTTTCTTATTGTGAAAATATTTTCCTAATTATAACCTACTTGAGACCCAAATTTCTTTTTTTTTTTTTCCAAAGCATTAAAGCATAATAAATGCTAATTTAGAGCTAAAAATAGACAGAATCAAGCCCCATCCCCCCCCCTCCTCCTACATAATGCCATGATGCCCAGGACACTTGTAAGATTGTACAGAAATTCAGTTTCTATGTGTTCTGCTGAATTCTGTGGGTAGGTTTTAAGAGAAGTTTCTCTCATGCATGCCACTTTAATTCAGCAACTGTTTAGAGGTGTAGGTCTATTCCCCACTTCCTTAGAGCTCCCTTGCCCCTCAGAAGTTTTCAGAAAGAATACCACATCTTATACATCCTTGGTTAACTAAAGTCCAGAGCTTTTGCCAGTACAATTTTCTAAAATGTCAGGGAAAAAAAACCCAAACCTTCCTCATCTTATTTAAGGTGCCAGTAGAAATCACACAAATTTTGCTTGAAACATATTTTCACAAAAAAATATGGCAGTTAAAGAGCAATGGTTTAAAGTTTTGCTCACATCATACTGTGTTGGTAACATCCTAGTCCAAGACTCTTGCATGAACTGAAGTTAAATGCTTTTACTTTCAGGTACCAAAACACAGTACTAACAAAATGTTCTTTGAAATCTCAGCCTGAAATCACTGTTGTTAGAAAAGTATGAGAAGAAAGAAATTAGATATACATTCTAAAACTACTGTGCCACAACATTTTATTCACCACAATATGTTTATTCCAAAACAACCCATAATGCTGGTGTTGAAAAATAAAAACACTTTGAACAACCTTCTCTGAAGAGCTGAGTTTCAAACTTTGCACCATTGTTTAGTCTTTCCTGTGGTCACTAATGTCAGCAAAAGAGTTCTTTGGATAGTTTTAATAACACTTTTGTCTTTTTCTGGGGTGAAATTTTACATTTTATTCTGTTGTGCCAGGAATGGTCATAGTAGTGATGTTCAGCTTGGATAGAAAAACATTTCTTAAAATTCAAAATTAAAACCCATGATTGATCAGTCACTGAGTTTGAAGAAAAGAAGTCTTGAAGAATATGACAACGATGAAAACAGGTTAGAAAAGTTTCAGAAATGTCTTTTGTGAAAGAATTCTTGATTACTTGTTTGACTTCTTGGCTCTCAACCAGAGTGTTTTTAATGTTCCTAAACATTTAGCTTTTTATTAGAAAAATCACAGTAAGATCAAATTTGGCTTTTAAATAAATGGATTTTTTTAAAATCCCAATGTCATATAACTTTCAGAAAAAGGTGAATGCAAATGTTATACTTTTTAATGTTATAATTATTTTGAGTTTTTTTCAACATAAAAAAGGCACATATTTTAAAAAGGATCATTCAAACACTTCCATAAAGCAAAATAACCGACCTCTAAACCTGTTGTTAACAACAATGAAAGTGACAGCAAATCTCTTTCTGCTTTTATTATTTCATTTAAAGGTACAGGCAAATAAGAAAATTAATTACACACCACAAGTGGGTGTGAATAACTTCTCAGAAAGTTCCTTTCAGGATAATTCTTCAAAGGAAACTTAGGAGATGAGTACAAAACTTCATATATATCCAGGTGGCTATTCCAGGTGTGTTTGACTTGTATTTTAAACTGTAGAACAAATGAGGAACTTGGGCATTGTAGCAAAATTGATGGCAAAAATGTACAAGATTTTAACTACGCTTGATGCATGTCCATGATGATATACAGGATTTTCCCTAACAGAGCAAAGCATCTGAATTCAGTAGTGATAGCCACTATTTTGAGGAAAGCACAAACTTGTCTTCAAAAATCCAGCTACTTATTTCTGAGGACATGACAAATAGGTTATCAACATTTTATAGCCAAAAAATATTATAGATCAAAATATCAGCACAGGAAAACAAACCCAGAGCATTACTGCCCCCAAAATTTCATGTTGACTAGTTTTGTTTAAGACTTTGCAGAAAACTCTTATTTTAAAAAGCTCTTACTATATTTTAGTAAACACCAAAAACATCTTAGTTCTGCATTATCCATTGAATTACCTTCTAGATTTTCTCCAGGATAATTATAAATTGATCATACACTCAAAATTAAATTCTAAGGAAGTGATGGGGCAATGAACCCCCATATTAAAGAAAGATAGATTCATTTTTCTCAAATCATAATGAATTTATCAAAGCAATCCTAAAAAGAGTTTCATGATAAAGCAGTTTATAAATAGGAGTGGATCTTCTTTGCAGGCAGAAATGTGAGGTTTTTTGGTAAAAGCCAGACTGAACTGGTTATTGTTAGCAGCTTCCTGTAGATTTTACTGGAAAATATGTGTTTTGCAGTGAGAAGCGTGTAAACTTTCCTTACATACTTTTACAAATTCTGTGGCAGAGAAAAGACTAAATGCAAAATGAAAGCCCATATTGTATCTCATTTCTAGGAGTAATTTCAAACAAATGAAACTACAAGACTACATTGTTATAGTTCTAATTTTCAAGCTAGAACTACACATTTAATACTGCTGAAGTCACAGAAATTACAGAATTCATCCTTGTAAGATACTCTAAGGAAAGAAGAGTAGCAAATGTGTTAAATTAAGAATATTATTAACCTTTTAAAAGAGATAAAACCTATGTTTGAAGGTTAACATTGCTGTATAAAAAAAATGTAGCCTCTTTCATTTTTTAATAACATTTGAGTACTAAGGTAATCGCCTATAGTTTTTTTTTCAGCTCTAATTTCTAAGCTTCCTTCTCAAATGTACTATTAGTACCACTGACAATAAAAACTAAAAATCTTGTTTGAGTAACAAAGCTAGAGATTTCCTATGATCATAACTTCCAAAATAGTATTGGAAGTCTATCACATGAAAAAAAAGTCAGAAAACTATAGCAGAATTTTTCACTTCCTGACATTGCTGCCTACATGAAATCTGTCTGCTTACCAGCAATCCATTAGTCACAACTTTATTACTTTTCAAGGGTCCAGGACTTTCCTCCACAGGACACCAGAAAGATGATATGCAAACCATGCTACTGATGTGTCCAAAAAAAAAAAATAACTTGACTGAGAAACAGAAGATTCAGACAAGTTGTTCATTTTATCAGTACCAGTATAACAGAAAATTAAACTGCATTGATTTTCAGTTTTCTTGCAACTTTCCTTTAAAAGGCACATGCATTGATTAACAATAGAAAAAAAGGAAAAAAAAGGAAGAGGAAGAATGTAAAGAAGACTGGAGAACTTTATTGCCTCAGTGATTGTTTAAGAAAACTGAACAGAAGAACCTACAGGCACAACTCCTACCTACACACACATGCAAGTTCATCCCATATCTTAGTTACTGATGGCCAAGTCTTCAATTTACCAATAAACCCTCTTACCTACTGAAAGTAGGATGCTTATAATATAAAAAGTATTCTTGTTGACATACATTTTTTTTAGTAAACATTTTTTACATGTTAATAAGTCTTTGGAAACTGACAGAAATGTTTTCAAATACTGTTTGAAACATGGGGACTCAATCAAGGTTTTAGGCATGTGAAACATAAAAATACAGCAGGAGTTAAGTGTTCCAAAGCCAAGGGAAAAAAAAAAAAAAACACAATCAAAACTCTAAACTATTATGTTTAATAACAGAAACTTTATGGGAATGTAATCTATAATAGAATCTAACTAGAGTCCATGTCAGCAGATTAAAATATTTTAAATGCAAATTGAACTTACAGCAAATCTGTCCAATAAAGAATTATAATTAAAACTACAACCTTAGCAATAGTTGCAAATAATCTGCATAGGCATTATTAGTTTCTCAAACACATTTTGTTGGCTAAAAGTAGGGAGTTTTTTAATTAAGTGTGTGTGCATATTTATATGTTTTTTGTGAGGACACATAAAATTCCCTTAATTGGAATATGCTAGTAAAGAGTATATGAAAGTTGGTAATTAAACCAGTCTAATATTAGAAATACAATTACAAAATACATCCTTAGAAGTAATGTTATATATTATTTTATTAAAGTAATGTTATCATTAAACAAGAATCACTACCTAAAAAAGAAAAATTAGCAATAGGGCAAGGTTACAATATATTTTTTAATTATTCTTATAGGGAAGAAAAAAGTTACACATAGCTCTTTAGGACAGAAGCCCAACAAAGTTATTAAACTGTCTATGTTATATTCTTCCCATTCCTAAACCAGATCTCACTTCTTGTAATATTCTAGCCAATGCTCCAAGATTCAGACCTCTATGCAATTACAAGCAGTGTCAGCTGGCATTTATCTGAGTGAAGTGGATAATCCTGGTTCTCTTCTATTACAGCCTAAAATCTATTTCCTTTTCTTTTTCTTTCTTCAATCAGATGCTCTGTGTCATCTCAAGAAAACAATTTGATCGCACAGGAATGGAAATCACTATGAAACATAAGGTATGGCAAACAAAACAGACAAGTTCCTCTTTTATGAATATTTTATAACAGCTTGACTATCCAAGCTATGTCTTTCACAATTTTCTCAAATTTTCATACTTCTCACTTTTCCTTTTTTCCCCCATTTATGTTTTCTTCTCTACCATGTCTTTATTGCTAAAACAAGACCACTGAGAAAAAACAAAACAAAACCAGAAAAAAAATTCCCACCAAAACCCCAAATCCAGAATCAAGACAGCATTTTTGTAAGAATTGCTCTTTAAGTTCAGTTCTACATTCTGCTTAATAGTACTGGGTGCTTGTTGGTGAGTTGTTGTCATAAGGCAATATTTTATACACCAAACACAGATAAGAGAACTTGCACCATTAGTCATTCTCTGAAGTGAAGCCTCTGAAAGCCAAACATCAATTATTTAGATATTGATGTAACCAGTAAATTTTATAGAGATACCTCAAGCACAAGCTTGCAGGGGCCATGAAACCAGTCACTAATGTACTCCTAACATTTGGATAGACACACTGTATCCTGCTGTTTTTGAACTGGTTGAAGATGCTGATGAAAAGTTTAATTCTATTGAATTCTCAATAGATTTTCTAATATTGAATATCCAGTAACTTCACTATTCTAGTTTTACCTGATGCCTTTGAAGAGGTTTTTCAACCCAAGGGTGGTTGGGCATTGGAAGAGGCTCCCCAGGGAAGTGGTCACAGCCCCAGCCTGACAGAGCTCAATAAATGTGGTTATGGACATGGTGTGGACTCTTGGGGTGTCCTGCACTGGGCCAGGAGTTGAACTTGATGACACTGATGGGTCCAGTCCGATTCACTACATTCTGTTTTTACTATTATTATTTGGCTTTGCTCACTTAATTACGGGAATATCCAGTAATACAGTCTTCCAAAACAGAGAAAAAAAATTTCTTCCCATCCCTAGCATCATAACTGAAGAAATGCTAATACCTAGGAATATAAATTTATTGTTAAATTCTAAATCCTTTGCATTTGCTCTTTGTCACTGCCAAAATATACTGAGATGCCATTTATCTAGAAGGTAAATATAAATGTATATTGAGCACAATATATTTCAGAACCAAAGCTGAGGTTCATCATGGAATAATAGATTAAAAAAAATTTAAAAATCCCAACACAAACTGATGAAACAATTAAATATTTATATAATCTTTAAGTACAAACAGAATTGAAAATTCTCAGTGTTCTTCTAAACAATATTTTCAATTAGGTCTGTTTATCTTGTGAAATATGTATTATTGCTAATGAGTCAGTTGATCATGAAATTAGGCCTAAGTTCACCAAAATTTTACCATCTTAAAAGGCTTTTTCTTTCTTTTTTATGATATAACCATCACTACGTATGAAGTTGTAGCTGGTGCTAATTCCCTAGTATGTCACAGACATTATCCATTTTCCAGAATAAGACTTTAAATAAAACAAAACAGCATCTAAATCTATAAAGACTAGAAAAGAACAGAAATTAAATTCTTACATCTATATTCTTATTCATCCAAAAGCCAGCATTCAGAAACTTGCATCTAAACATGGCTCTAGAAGAGGGCAAAGAAAACATTTTAAAAAACTGAGTTTATCATACATTATACAGTATTTTTTATTATATTATATTCAGAAGTCCTGTAGGCACCTTTCAAAATTACCAGTTAAATTTGCCCTGTCACAGGTGTCTCATCAATCCATACAGACACTTTCTTCAGTGTGCCATTCACCAAATATTGCAAGAAGATGTTCTGAAATCCATATAATCGATAATGCTGCACTCGATGTGTTCCACCACGGAGTTTTGTTAAAGCTGGGGCTTCACTGAGTAACAAACACCAGTTAAAAACTCTGCCTTTCAGACAGCTGTGAACAAACTTCTGATGTAAAGGCATAGCCAGTCACTATTAGAATAGCTATTACGAATGTTAGGTTACTAATTTTAAAATATGCATTTTTATTATTATTAATCCCTCCCCCCCAAATATTTACTTTGCATCAGAATCTTGAGCAGATCAGCATGTCACTAATAGTTATCACTTCATGGATCTCTGCTTTCTAGGATTTGTGACTTCTAGGTTCAGGGTTCTTAAAACATTCAGAGAAACATTTTAATTTCCCTAACAATAGCCAGGATATATTGTATATAAGTAGAGCTTATAGTAGTTAATAATGAATATAAGGAAAAAAAAATCAATTAAAAAATAACAAAATCCCAAGTACACAGCCTGTAGTGTAATATTAGGCTCTGTGAATTAAAATATTTTGGTTGATGCTTCCTAGCTTAAAACTAATTGTTTATAATTATGTCTTCAGCACAGATTGATCTGTGGATACCTGAGGGTTGTGATAAATATCTAATGAGAATAAAGACACCAAGACAAATCATGCTGAGACCTTCATTTACTTCAGCTTCTGTCAAGATCTGAAAGTCAAATGCAGGTACAGTTCACACATTTCGTGCCACAAGTGTTAAAATATAATGGCTTAAATTGCTACTGTTCAATTAATTAAAAATATTTTGGTGAAGTTATAAGCAAACCCTTTAAAAAAAAGTTTAGCAATGTTTAGATGTTACAAATAATCATCATGCACGGTCTGTAGTTTTCCACAGAGCCTCATATTTTTTAATTGAGTAAAACAACAGTAAACACCTTTTTTTAGGTGTTGCACATGAAAAGAAATGGAATTTTCTGGTTTATTTGGAATTAGTTGATTTACCATCATGATAAAATATTAACATGCTATTTATTATGTAGATGTCAATGAACTGAACTGAACAAGTAAAAAAAATATCCTCCTCTAGTTGTAACAAAAGGCAATTATTACTGAAATTTGCAACCTTCTTGCATTATGGAGGGTTTTGATTTTAATTATTTTTTTATTTGTTTGATTGCTGGTTTTGTTTTTTCCTTTTTCTTTCCTAATTAAATCTTTATTAAAAAAAACCCCAAAAAACCAAACACACTCCTCCCATGCAGAATGAAAGGACTGTGTCTTCTTAGCACCTCAGGGCATTTCAATGGTGCTACACACTCAGGACCTTTATCACAAAAGCTATACTAACACAAATGATCCACATAAACAAATAGCTGAATAAATCTTTGTCTTTGTACCTGTTCTGCTGAAAACTCTGAAGTAAAGCTCTATCCTGGCAGGTGGCTTGGCATGAGGCTTAATATAACTCACAGTTTCACCTGTTTTCAGTCTTAATAATTTCAGATATTAAAAAAATACAGAATAGTTTTTTAAGTGTTATAAACCATGAATGGACCATTATTTCATAACTTTAAAAGTGAAACAAGAACCATTTTTTGAATCTTATAACTAGCTTTGAAATGCAAATTTCTGAGTCTCATTTTTGTGAGAAGCAGGGTTTTAAGGACAAACATGAACAGAACCTATAGAAATGAGCCGTAAAATGACCATTATCCCTTATTGGGTATCGTGTCAAAACTGGTGTACCTCCTACAGAATTCAGTTTAAAGATCTGAGAGATTCACTTTATACAATTTTAGGAACAAAGCTGTCCTTTATCCCTTCAGTTGTCTATGAGAAAATCCTTATCTTGTTAGCTCTTTACAGGTACACAAAACCCAAGATCAACACTGCTCTCAAAGATTATTCAATTACACCCTTGTAAAAAACATGAAAAATAAACCTTTGTCATAACACAGTTCTCTTCAGAATGAGCAAAGAAATAAATAGAATATGGGATGAAATGAAATATTTACTCTTGCATGCAGGAGGAGGCCTACTGGTATTTTTGACAAGAAAGTGCAAATGGGAGGGGGCTAAACAAAAAAAGGAGCTTCCCACTGTACAACTTCACACACATGTGATTACTGCACAGGCACATGTGGCAAAAATAAAAAGGTTTTGCAATCTGAATTTGAATTCTGGCTGTTCAAATGTCCCTTGAACCTTTCTGACATATTTCCACTGCTCAGGGTATTGGCCAAGGCACTACCTTTTTTTTTTTTTTTTTTTTCTTTCCCTGTGGCTTTTGTAATCTAACTGAAATAAATTAACCCAAATGGCAGGATTGCTGGCACCCCCACTGGACTGACCCACAAACAGTAAAAGTGAGTTCAGGGACCTGCCAGTCATAATGAAGAGTCACAAAGGGAGAGGGTCATGGCAAATTTCTGTAGATGCAGATAGTACATTAACTTTTCTTACATGATAAAGTCTTATTTATAAAGAAGTGAGCAGATTTCTGTGTAGGTTTGTTAATTTACTCCTATGTCAATTCATTGATATGGATAGAAAATAGTTTGAAGACATACAAAAACTTATTAACTACCATTTCATTGATATTCTAAATTCTCAATGAAGTGCTATTCATCCCCCCTTTAATACAGGAGTAGGACATATCATAAATTTTAACTACTCAGACCAGTTAGACTGTGAAAGCCAGATCCAAAAATCATACTACAGCTGTAAAGCAGAGATGTAAATGAAAGATGACTGCACATTCTGTACAAAGTAATCAGAAATTGTTAAAAACAGGTTCCCATCCAACTGAATTCAGTGTAAGTTTCCTAATTGATTTCAGTTTCAGTGGGTTTTAGAATGAGGTATTTAATGACTGGTCATGCTTTCAGTTTGGGGATATAAACAATAAAGGAAATATTCAATTTTATTTTAAATTATGCAATGATTTCTATTGGAAATTGGCAGCTGCCAGCATTCCAGAAAATGAGACTGCTAATTTATATGACAAAATAGAAGCATTTAGCTGCTGAGAGACTTGATAAATCTATCTCTAAATGACTATTTGCAAAATCAAGTACATATTTATAATTGTGTAAGATTATATTATTTCTCCCAGCATGAAACTGGGAATGAGAAGTTTTCTGCATAGAAACTGATCCACTGGATTTAATCTGATGCTTCAATAGATACTATACTGCTGAAAATATTTTAAGATCCAGCCTGAAGTTACCCAGATATTATTTGCCTGTCAAAATAACCAAGGAACACTGTATTATAACAAACAAGAATATTTTTTAATTGGACAAGATTCAACTTAGATATCAGATTTAAGGAATGATGCTAAAAATATTCATTTACTGACCAACTGTAATAACAAAGAATACACCAAAAGATATTGGAATGTATTCACCATACAAGGTACAATAAAATTTATCTGGATTTTTCAAAGCTAAACTTTCATTTGCTAACAAATACAAATAAAGGAATTTGAGTTACTTTGGAATTCCTAACAGTGACAGAAAAAATGTACTGTACCAGACTAGAGTCCCTAAAGTTAAAACTTTTATTTGCTATTCCTGCTTCTAGTGATTCGTGCCTGCAGCATAAATTGAAGTTAATGGGATAAATATACAAAACCTAATTTAATTTTCATTCATGTAATAATTTCACATCAAATTATGATGGTAATCATGAATGGTAAAATTCTAATCAACTTATGTTAGTTTTCATAAATCAAATATTTTTAAGTTGTCAAACAATAACACTGAAATATTTTGTCTTATAGCTTGAGACACTACTTTGCTTGTTTTCTCTAGTCATATTTTTAAGTGATATCTGATTTAAGTAGTAGTTATAGGAACCTTAAGACAAACTTTTCAATAAACTGAAGCTGACTAATTTTCATCTGCACTTAAGTTACAATACCTTTTTATTGTTTTTCTTTTACTGTTTTAACTATGGTTCTTGAAAGCTACTTACACCTAAGATCTTAGTTTCACCAAAATTCTTTCACCTCAAATAATTCCATACCTATAAGAATGGAATTAATATTAAACATGAGAAGGTGGGATTATAATAAAGCCTAAGTTCCTATGTAATTATTTCTGTGAAGTCAGAGACAATAGCTTTACAGTCAGTTTTCCATAAAAAATAGTTTTTGTCACCAAGCTTGACTACAGCAATAGTTTTCAGAAGTGTGGGAAAACACAGATGGTATAGTAGAGTGATTCAATAAAAATAAGCTACCTTGCCTCTATGTATTGATTTTGACAAGTTTCCCCTATTTCAGCTCTTTTGTGCAAATAAAAATAATGGTGATCCTATGATTTCACTTGTTTGCATCACTAAAGGTGCAGCAAAGTCTCATAATCACGACTGGGAGTTGGTAAATTGACATCTTTTCTTGCAATAATTACAGTAATAACACAGAAAACAAGGAAAGCCCTGCACGTTGTCCCCTCTCTCTCTTTCCAAGTGGATCTCTCATTGGCCCATCAGTTTTACTCCAGTTTATGAGATCCAGCTTATATTGTACAACAGAGAAGTGTTTCATAATCCCACTACCAAACATGTAACACCTTCCATAAGTATATACACAAACACACATTCAAGCAGACAAAACACACAACTTCAGAAGAGAATGCAAGAAAATGCATAGAGTGCTGCATGTGTATACAAATAAGTTTCACCCTCCCACTGAGGATTTATGGAGCCTTTCTTCTTCAGGCTTGATGGCATAAATGAGCTTGATAATAATTTGTTGAACATCTTAGTGAACACAAAGCTTTGAAAGAAATAGATTGACAGTACTGAACTCTCTGGTTTGAGTATTTTAGTGAATTTATGTAATGGTTTATGTAAGAATTTACAATAAAATCTCATTAAATTCAATTATTAATTACAGACTAATGAAGATTTACTTTTCATAAATGCTTCAGAATTCATACTAGATGTTTGGAATTCACAGCTCTTGGCACTGCAGCAAATGTAATAACAACTCCTGAAGTCACTGCATGACACAGCATCACAGAATGTCCTGAGCTGGAAGGGACCCACAAGGATCATCAACTCCAACTTCTGGTTTTGCACAAGACAACCCCACAAGTCACCCCATGTGCCTGGGAGCATCCAAACACTTCCTGAGCTCTGCCAGATTTGGTGCTGACCACATCCCTGGGGAGCACATCCAGTGCCCAGCCACCCCTGTGTGAAAAACCTTTTCCTAACAGAAAGAAAACTTAAATCTATTCAGTTTCAGACAAATAGTAAGTTTGGTTTTTTGTCTGGTTGTTTGTTTTGACTGATCATTTTATCTACAATTTCATAAAGTACAGTTTTACAAGTTTGTATTTTTTTTACAATTTTTTATTCGAAATACTTTTTATATTTCTAACACATTGTTTCTTTTTCCGTTTTCCTTATCTGTAATAACTTTGCAGGATTTTTCATCTTCTTATTAGATGTTTGTAGTACCAAACTTTTGCTTAAAAGATCTTCCTCTTTCCAGTTTCCATAACCCTAGAAACCCACTGAGAGATATCTTACAAATATAGCCTTGAATATCTAACTTTCTCATCTTACACATCTTCTCAGTCTTATCTAGCAGTCTCTTTTTTCATGTTTTTACCACATTTCTGCATTTTGTGCTTTCAAAGCTTTTAATCCAAATTTTCAAAAGATACAACTTTCAATTTGACAGCCTATGAAAATCACACAAATTTCTGATTTCTCAGAGAATTTAATGTTCTTCTAATTAAGCTGACCTAATTATGACAAAAATTAAAGAGAAAATACTTCTCTTTTTGAAGTGTCTTTAAGGCACTTCAGCATGGAGCTGTTATTTAACTAAGGTATTACTGATGAATTCAGGTATTTAAGCCCACCCTAACCATTCAGGAAGTTTTAGGAGCTTAAAGCCTAGGCTCAAGCTAGTTAATTCTCACGGATTTAATCCTTTTATGAAAGCCCTTTAGCTAATATTGTATCAATTTAGGGTTTTAAGGAATCTGTTTTGATTTAAATTAAATGAGTTCCTGAGTATTTAAAGTAGTTTATCTGTTATTTCTCAGCTTCTGGGAATTCCAAACTCGAGTCTCTTTAAATAACAGTTACTATAAATTACATAAAAGATTTGATATATGGGTCAAGTGCTTTACACCCCAAGATCTATCAGCGTCAAACAGAAGGAAAACAAATTTACCCTGCCTCTTCCTACTATTGACCTGATCTTTACCCACCAAGACACAGCCTGTCGATGTTGGACAGTGCCCTCTACAACTGTGGAAGCTTAGAAAAACCTTTCAGCAGCACCTTATGAGAACAACAAGCAAATAAAGAACCTTTAACAATGCTAACAGGAACTGGGGGATCCATAAGCTAGAAGAAAATTCTTCTGAGCATCTCTGAGTTGAGCTAGATCCATGGAGTTGATTAAGTGATGACTAATAATAATTTATTTCTTTCCCAAAGAAACGAGATGTGATAGGCACTACACAAGGAGAAGATCTGATACTGCTTATGTAGGACATTCTTAATTAGGTCCTGCACTGCGTATCAGCTTAGTTTAACATGGCAAAACTCAATTAAGCAGCTTTAACTCAGACAAGCCCTTGAACCAGTTGGAAGTCCTTAAAATGGTATACAATTTGCTTTAAAAGTTAAACAAGTTGTAAAGTAGTGATTCAACTTCTAAAATGTCTATTGACATTTGACATTGTTCCTCTGAATGAATGTGACAAATATAGAATCTTCATTTATCCACTCAGTTTAATGACTAAGCTAGTTTTACCCTTTTATTCCTGTTGATTTCTAATGGCCCTGCATAGCCAATTTGCTGATGTGAAAGACAGCTGGAACCTCTCATGTTTTATGAATGGTAAAGCAGAACTCTGACCTCAGTTTAAACTGTGCAGGATTACTGACAGCTACAAGAAAAGTGGGAACATAATTTAAAGAAAAATGTTCTGAAGTTGAAACAGAACGATAATTTGGCTTTTTTATTTATTTCTGTCACAAGGTTTTACAGTTTTCCATGCAAAAGGAGGAATCCCACAATTTATTTTGAATCATGTTTCCATTCCCCAAGGGAAAACCCAGAAGAAAAGTGAAACTCTTGGAGGGGAACACAAGCTACTTTGAACAAAAAATGTATGTCTGCATCTATAGCTAGTCATTAAACATGATACCAGTCATTTTAGGTTAGTACAATGAACTGCATTTCAAATCAAGTCAGAACACAGCAGGACTTTGTCTTAGTTTCTCTGCAGGGAAAACAGTTTAAAAACTTCATCATAACAAGCACTAATTCAAACAGCTTTGAGCTGAAAGTCAATGATATGCAGCAAATATGCAAACCCAAAAATACTGAATTAGGAAACACTTTTGGATGAGAGTCACTTGTGAGCAGGAAATGCTGTCTTAGGAGCTAAAAAATAGTACAGCTTGTATTGGAAATCATTAGCTTCATCAGAGGACCTAATAAAATTTGAGACCACAGGACTGAAAGATATAATTCAAAGTACCCATGCACAAAATGATTAAAAATAATCTTCTTTTTTCTTCTTGTGATAACTCAGATTTTTCCGGTTTATGTTTGTTTTTCAAATTATATCACTTATAAACCTGAGGTGTACCTTGCGTGTTACTCACCTGTTAATACCTGGAGAAGACTATGAAGCTTACACTCATTAAATAATAATTTCTGCTGTCTCTCTCTTTGTCTTCCTCTCCTGCTCTCTTCTTAGCCTACTGAGGACCTTCAGCCCAACTGTGGAGAGAGAGGACCGGGAAGCGAAGTGAAGGGACGCACACAATCCTTGTGGTCCTGTTAAGAGATTCTGTGACTACCACAGCTTGCATCAACTCCACTCATGGCTGAAGAAACACCAGTCAAGTCTCTAACAAGACTGTTTCTCTGCAACCACAGCACTAAGGACCTGTCACATCCAACCTGCCAGGTTTATCAGGCTCATGAAGCTATAGGACACTCCTGCAAACATCACACTCAGCAGAGCTCTGCTGGAAACCATGGAAAGGTTTCCTAATTTGTTGTCACAATTTAGGCTCAAACTAGAAATTTGTACTGATTTTCTGAGCTAAGGCTAGAAAAATCAGACAGAGGGTGGCTGGGCACTGGAACAGGCTCCCCAGGGGAGTGATGATGACCAAGCCTGACAGACTGCAGGAAGTTCTTGGAAAACACTTTCAGCACATGGTGTTATTTTTGGGGCTGTCCTGTGGAGGGCCAGGAGGTGGATTCAGTGATCCTTAAGGGTCCCTTTCAACCCAGGATATTCTATAATTCTATGGGCTGAGGGTTTGCAGTATGAACAAGCAAAGTATGAGAATGTTTTAATCAAGACTTATAGTGGTGACAGTTTTAAGTCACAGAACTTAGACAGGTTCTTGAGCTTTAAATAAATTTTTCATGTCATTTTGAGTTAGAACACGACACTGAGTGTACCTAATGTCTTACAAAATATACCCACCTACAGCAAGTTCCAAATTTATAAGACTTCTCCAATTGTGAAAAAATTCTTACTGAATATGTTGTATAGCTACATACCATGTGCTCTGAGGAAAACTAATGATTTTAGAAGGATATTTTTCCAGAAGCAGAAATAGAAGGGACGATGAAAGATTGCATTAGAAGAGTCCACTAATTTATTTTTTTTTTTGGGAGGGGGGTGTTAGTGGCTTTTTTGTGGTTGTGTTTGTTTGGTTTTTTGTTTGTTTGTTTTGTATAATCTCTTTACTTTGTAGGAGGATCATGGAAGAGAAAAAAATATCCTCAGGACTTTACTGGCATCCAGAATGTTTCATTAGTTTGCTTCAGCAATTAGTAATATCACTATGTTGACAAATTCCTTATACATAAAACTCCCATGTCTTCTTAGTGCAATAAGAAATTCCAGACAGAGATATATCATACCAACATAGTGTTCCTTGAACAATGAGAGTGGGGAGCAATTATTATGCTGTTTGTAAAATCTGTAAGAAATTAGTGGAACTCTTATGGATTGTACAGACTTGTGACTTTTACCTGATACTTTAACTACCAACTTTACATGACCAATTTCAGACATGATAATGTTTGTGTTTCATATAGTTGGACCCAATATGTAACCTGTGTGAGTACACTGAGCCTAATAGTAAAATTACTAACCTTCTGAGGAGAAATACCTAAAATCACACTAAATGTCAGCCCTCTGTTCTTTTATCATAACATGCTTCCTCTCCTGAGCTTTAGATTTTATTTTCAATAGTTCCAAGAAGTAAAGCTATGGAAACAGTCTCATTCTGAAGTCTTATCCCATATTCTGAGATGGTTAAAACATTTTCAGGGAAGTTAAAGGGGGTTTAAGAGTCTTTTACAGATAAGAACCAAGACACAATAAAGCCTTCACTTTAGCTGCCATATGGATGAAGTAATTGAGATTTTTGAGGTTTTTGGACCCCTTAGCAACTCTTTGAGGAACACTGGATCATTAGACTGCTCCAAATAGCTGTGAAAGGCTAATATAGATCAATAAAATTTAATTTATGCACACATATACGTGCATACATATATATACATATACATATGCATACATATACATATGCATACATATACACACATGTACACACAGTGAGATTTCAGGCCAAATATGGGAAAAAAACCCTAATAAGTCTATTAATGGCTAAATATACATCTTTAGATCTATAACTTTAGTGTTTACATTTCTACCTCTGATTAGCAAGTAGGCAGCATATATTCTATTTTATTAATTACCTGGTTTGCCTTTTTTATCTTCTGTTTGTTCACATCAATTTGCTAGATCCATCTACAAAATGTCAAGGCATTGGATCTCAGATCACAAAACCACAACAGTATGAAATCCCTCCCAGCTGGAATACAACATTTGAACTGCTTTACAGATGGTCAGTCAGTCCCCTATTAAGAGTTCTTGTGCTGGGGAGGAGGGCAATGATCTGACAAGAGTGAGAACCTCCAAGGGACACGAACAAAGATTTCAAATAACAAGTCAGCACTCTCTTTAACACATCCCTCTACTACTGTTGACAAATAAAAAGCCTCCGCTACACCTTGAAAAAGGCTTTTCTTTTTGTCCAATATCTCCAGGCCTCCAAAGGTCTTTTTAGACCAAAACTGACAGAAGCAGGACTCCCTTCCTCCTCTGGACAGCTCTCTTCTTCATTATTTGTAACTGCACAAACTAATTTTCCCCCTTACTCACCCTTCCAAATGGTTTCTACATGTGAATTAGATGTTTTCCAGTATTTATTCTTCCCTTTGTCATGGGAAGAATTATGGGATTGAAGACATTCATAATGGAATCACCTGACATTAAATATTCATAAATGATAAACAGAACTTTTATCTGATGAAATGTAAGTGTAAATGTAAGACAAATGCCTGCCCAGCAACAAAATGAGTTTAAAAGTGAAGCTCATTTTACTGAAATTCCTATAAAAGGGCAAAGGAAATAATGAAACTTGACTAATATTCAGCAAGTTTTGGACTTCTGTAATTAAAACAATAACATGTATTATAAATCACGAACTCAAATCTCAAACCACAAACCCTTTTAAATGAAATTACATATACCACAGCAATTTAAAGCAGAGAGTTGTTTGCCATATCCCTTGAGTTATTTAATATTTTTACTGGTTTTGTCTTGAGCAGATGCTGTGAACCACTTGTCTTGAACTTTTTCCAGTATGCCATGCTACTACAAGGCTACTCTAGTAGTCTTTTTTGCTATACAACAGTCTTCAGATTGTGTTTAAGATCAATAAAATTCTACAGCCTTATAAAAGATTAAATAATCTTGCTTCTATAAAGTTTGAGCATTTTAGCAGGCCTCTCCATACATGTACGTTCTTGATGGTCACAAAGGGGCAATCTAGTAACCACAAAGCAAGAAATATTGTTATTTATTTAGTTTAAGAAGAACCTGCTTAATGAAAGCCGAGAAGAGATTCAGGCTGCTCTAAAGGGAAAAATTAGGAGAGCATTGAAAATAGAATGTGTGGGTTTTTTGCTTTATCACACCGGAGCCAATTCTCAGTGTGAGGCCTGAAACAGCAGTGGCTGTTGAACAACTGACTAGATGCAGTAGTTCAGACCAACTCCAGGGAAGCAGAAACAATTACTTGTCTGACATAAGAGTTTTTATATGAATTACTATTTAAATCTAGAAATAAAATATAAAAGAAATAACAGTAAGAACAATCACAATGTTTTACCAGTTTTATGAGGCACAATTTCCAATGTGTCTCACTTTAGTCATTCTAATAGAGAAGAATTTTTACCTTTCCTCCCCTGCCCATAAAGTTCTAGATACTCAATTTCTAGCATTTTCCTCTAGCAATACTAACTCAGAAATGCTTCAGAGGATGCACATTTCTATACCACCACTCTGTGTGGCATTATCTTCAAGATCTACTATGATTTGTAAAGTCCCACCAGACCTTTCCAATTGCAGATTAGCAACAGATATGGCAGAGAAAGGCAGCACATTCCAGTCAGTCTTCAGTTGGCTAAAAATTCTCAAATGCATGAATAGAGGGAGTAATTTTTCCAAGAGGAGCCAGAACTTCTGTTGCTATTCATAACCTGCTTCCTCATGTCACACTAACTCCTCTGTGAGGGAACAGAATGAATGTTCTGCCTTTGCCATTACAGGCCCCACTTTGTTGTCAATGGTCAAGGTCATCAATACAGTCAAAATACATAAAAATACACTGTAGGATTAAAAAGAAGTTGAATTAATAAGTGAATAGGCACTGCAGATGGAATGTGTGCATCATAACATACATAATTTTAGAAACAGTGTTCTGCTCAAAAGAGTACAGACAGGTTTTACTGATTTCCCAGATGACTTAGAATTTCCTCTATGCATTTTTTATGTACTAAAGAGAAAATTATTGCGTAGTAAATTCTCAAAAAACAGAGTACAAATAGAATTCTTAGGGATGTCAGATTTGTCATCACAAATATCTATGTGATGTTTATTTGCAGTTATTGCTTGTTAACATCTTATAAATATTTAGTGATTTGATTTCCATCCTCCTTAGCCATCCTGAAGTGACCTGACTGTAAATCTGGAGGGAAGTTAGGAAGTTTGTTTTCCCAAAATATAGATGAGTTTTCTTCTCTTCAATTTTCTCAACTTTTTACAGCAAAAATTGCTTAAAAATGTAGTTCTAATATTATCCACCAGCTCTATTAGTCTATCTCTTTGGAAAGTACTTTCACTGAGACTTTATATAACTCAGAAAAAAATTATTCTCTTCTATCAGAGTAAAAACATTTTCCCCTTCGGTGAAAATTTGCATTAGATTTATTTAAAAAGCAACTGGATTGCCATCACTCAGTTTTCTTTGTCTCTATTTTGAAGATATTTGGAAGCAAGCTTTTTTTTCTTTAACATCTATCCATGCAGTTATCACCTTTCTCAACAATAATTTGATGATCATATACCTATATATTTGTAAGCATGGAATGGAGAAATAATGATTAAAGAAAACAGACATATTAGGATGGAGAAACAATATTCTAGGAGCAAAATTCTGTGTGTCTTCTAATGTGCCAACCTTTTTATAAAATTACACAGCAGCTGGACTGTAAATGGTGAATGGTCACACAGTTGACAAATTAGACCTGCCAACAGCTACAAAGAGAGGAAAATGGAGGGAATTTCACTGCGGAACAAGAAGGTAGACTTTCTTCAACTGATCTCAATTTACATAAAAACATAGCATGTTGTTTAGAACAAACACATGCAAATACAGCATGTCAGAGAAAACACTCCTTAGACAAGAGCCCTCAATAACAACAGCCTAATGAATGGGACACTGAATCAACCCATGGACTTTAAAAGCTTCCTACCAAGCTCTCTCTCTTTTTCTCCAATCCACTAAAGCAGAATAATACCTCATTGCCTGTACAGTCTTTCCATTCTAGGCCAGGAAAAACATATACTACCTGACAGAGCCAGAGATTCCCTGGTGCCAACTTTCAATTTAATTATACAGACAGAAAGGATTCTGAAAAGACTGATGTGTCAGTAGCTATAAAGATCATTAAATCCAATTCCTGTGGACAAAATCTTCAGTCATTTTCAAGAGGCTAAAATGGAATGGCTCCTGGCTTTTATAAACTAGTTTTGAATCAATACCAAGGCTAACTCTGCTTATTGCATACAGAATATGCTTTCATAAAGCTCTAGTTTGAAGAAATTTGGGCCCATGTGAAGAACAGGCTCCAGGGCTGTAGACTGCATGCTGACAAGTTGTTCACCAGGTTTGCTCTATTTGCATCCCACACTTAGATGAGCTCATTTGGTAGCAGAGCTCCCAGGTGCACATTACCTTGATTTCTGGACCCTGTGACTAACTCACATGCATGTGCTAAAATAAATTAAAGTCTGATACCATTTCCTGACTTTAACATTTCCAAAACTAATGCAAATTCATTATTGATTATGTCACAGTCATGAAAGAATTTTGAATCCTGATTCCAGTCTCATTCTGGTGTTTCTCCAGTACATGGCCCTTAAGACTATTACAGTCACTCCTGATTTATAAATACACATATAAGATTACTGATGCTGCATTAAGAGCATATGTGGGTATGGGCCAGAAAAAAAGCTATTTTCATGCACTAAATTTAATTGAAAGCATCCAAGAACCTATTGGCTTTAAAGCATTGATTCAATTATATGCACCCAGAAGCCTGAGAATATATGAGTTTTTATTTAAGTGAAAAACTGAGTACCTCACAGTATCACAGAATTCTGTAGACCATGTCTTTATTTCAAAGCTTTAAAATGCTTTCATTTAGCACATCAGTAGGGAAAGAGAGTGTAAGGAAGAGTATGGGTATGTTTTCTGAAATGTCAGAGAGAGGACACTCAGTTAAATTTCCTTGAATTTACTAAAAAACTTAAATTTAAGTTTTTACATCTTTTCATGCTCTGTTGCTGCCATTTCTTTTCATGCATTTTTTTAAAATGACCTTGAATATATTTGAATGCATAGCTTCCCATCTTCCCATCACAATAATCCTAACCAAGATTTCAGTTCTCAACTTGAAACCTACAGATTTAAATGAAGTTGTGTGTCTAATCTGAATGAGAATCTCTCCAGAATGCCTGAGAAGATCCAGAGAGCTGAGTCTGTATAAAATAAGCAAGAGTCACTATAACTTACACAATAATTGGTATAAGATGTACACATATTGAGGCTGTAAATTGTCAGATCACTTCAAGACCTCTCCTCTAAGAAGTGAATACAAGAAAAAGAGGAATGAGCACAACCAGATCACAGCCTTTTTCTCCTTCTCTTGGTTAAACATGCCACTCCAGTAACAAACCATTAACATGAACCAAAACACAGGTTAGATAGTCTTGGTAGGCAGTCTTAGTCCATGGCATCTTCATACTCATATGGGAAATTCTAATATGGGTTATTCTAGTAGAATAAGACAATTTTTTTAATTCTAATGGACCCATGAAAATTAATAAAACAAATACTGAGAATGACAATGGCAATATTTTTGTGTCCCAAATCTTTCATCTATTATTCATGCAACGAAAGCACAAGAATATTTTTCTATTTTACAAAGACTGTAAGAGGTTATAGAGATAGCATCTGAGCTACAGGATTTGGAAGTTTGCAGCCACATTCTGTTTTCATTTCTGACTAAGCCCATATGTGCACAAGTTCATCAACCTCTCAGCTGAATTGTGGTTATGATGGAAAAGAAATGCAAATATGTGCCTTGGGTAGAAATCTCAGCATGTACAAGCAGATCCAGTTAAAGGCATTAAATAAAAAAATCACAGGCATCTGGAAATACTGGAAAAGGAAGTTGGTATCATGTAAACCATGTTCAAAGTATATTCTTTGGTATGGATGAAGAGCAACTGACAGCAAGTAAGTGGAATTCCTCCAGAATTACAAATGTGTGAGAGTACATTTAGTCTTTCTTTGTTCTCTGTAGTGATTTGCCAAAGTAAGAACTGTAAATATAGCTTTCATTTTAAATGCAGCCAGTTGAGATTTTAAAGTGTGCCAGTCTTTTTTACCCCCTATAAAGCAGCATCACAGAATAATGGAAATTAATTGAAGAAAGAATTTTGCATATGTGGTCAAATCTCACTTCAATAATTAATTTATCTCCTAAATTTAATAACTTGTAGGAAGTTTCTTGAGTAGATAAATACATTCAGTATTAAAAAATATGGGCCATATTTACTGTTTGATTTTGGCACCAGCTTGTAGGTGTTGACTCTTTCTATAACTTTCTCCCTTATATTTTTTCTATATTACTTTTCTCCACAAATCGCTATTGGTGAAATAAGATCTTCATTTATTTCTTCAGAAACAAAAAGAAAAAGCTGGACAAGCAGTGTTCTTTCTTAATGGCATTTTCACCAGGTCTGTTGACCTCTTAATTGGGTTAGTTTCTACTTCAGATTTTCTATAAATTTTAGTTGATTAAATATTGTATCCCTTTTATCTTTCAATTAAATAAAAAATGTGCTGTGGAAAATAGGAAGTGAAAAAGTAATTTTCAATGGTCCAGAAAATGATCCACATTAACATAGGTATATTCACAACATTTTCTCTCCCAGTTGTGTATTTAGTGATTCTTCTGCTTCACTGTAAAGGTGTCAATATGTCAGAACAATTTCACACCCAGTTCCAGTAGTCAAAACTCTTGCATTTCATGTGTGTCGCTCCATTCTTGCATGAACTGCCTCCAGATGATTCTGGTCCTCACCTCTTCCCATCAGAAGCTGTTAACAATGAGCCCTCTTTGGATTTCTTTCAGGCTGGTGGAAATAAGGGTGATACACCTTGACTTCACTATGGAAAAGAAAATCCTAATATGCAGAATTTGAATATTACCATCTGCCTATCGCCCTTCTGTCTTATATTTTCCCAATTGATAAGTGTTTCTGAAACTAAATTATGATACCAAGCTATTGTAAAAGTGACGGATGAAGTCTGTTCTGTGATATGTACTCTTGTACTGACCCCTCAGAGGCCTTCTCTGATCCAGTTTTCAAGAATTTGTAACTTGCTTTACATTCACAACTGTAAAAAAAAAGTTCATTTGCTACTTCATCTTTTTGAAAATTATCATTTAGATCTACAGAATTTGCATTTCATTAAATTGGAATCTTAGAATAAAAATTTCCAGACATTGTCTTTCCTAAACCAAGATATATGGGAATATTAAGAAAATGGGAAATTTCTAAAACTAAAAGGCAAAACTGAGGATATTTCCATTGCTTTAAAGTTTGGGAATGATACAATTATAAAGAGGAAGAGACTAGTGCAATCCCTTGAAAAAACATTTTCAAGGATTTCATAATTAAAAAGAGGAGAGGCTTCTGTCTCTGACACACAGAAGAACTTCTGATATTAATTTTATTATTTAGGTATTAATGATCCAATTTCTTAAACAGAATTCCAAATTAATGTAATGAGCACTGCAGAATGAGTATTCATTCTGTATTAGGTTCTCTTTCTTTGTATTGAAACAATTCTTTATAGTTCCAGATGAAGACCTTTGGGCTACCTTACACAACCTGACCAGAATATTACAGTTTCTTGTAAGATAAAACATGTAAATGTCTTTTATTTTTTAGCCACTAAATCTTTCTGTTTAAGTATAGATCTATTTGAACTTCAACATATGTCCCTTTTCCAAACATGGTTAAGAGAAAGCATGTCTATTTTCATGTCTTTTATGTTTCAGGTAAAAGTATCTATTTCTTCCATGATTTTTTCCCCCCATAGATAGAGTTTGGTAGGAGGGCTCAAAAGCCTGGGATGAGGCCAGTCTGAAGAAATCTTTAACTATCATTTTCTTGAGATGAACTGGAACAACTAGATGAAAGTAAGAATAGGAATGTTTATTTCTTTTCTCCTGGAAAGTGTTTTCTGTTGTCTGTTTCTGTAACAAAAAGTATTTTCATACTGATCCATTTGATAAGCCAAACCAAAATGAAAGCTATTTAACAAGTATATTTATATAAACCAGTTTGCACTGATGGGCTGTATCATTATAGCTGTGAAAACAGTACATTCACATTTTCTGTCTTGTAAATGACATCTCAGATTTGAAGTTCACCACATTTTTTTTAAATGTACTAAGCTTTTGCTTTTATTTCATATGAGTAACTTATCTGCTGCACAAACCTTATATAACATTGCTGTTTAATGAACAGAAAGAACTCATGCTCAAAAAACACCCAGAAAACCAGCTTGCTAAACAAATGTGATTCAATTACAGTATCTGTAGCTATTTGTGATATGTTAAAAAGAAACTGTTCTGGAAGAATCCTCATTTTAAGTTGTTTTGACAGTACTGCACACTCTCCAGTGAAGGTCTCAAATGAACTATACCACAGATAAATGCAAGTTTCAACCAATTTCTATGTTACCAACAGTAAGGTTTTAATTTTGATGGTTTCAAATAATTTTTTCTTACTTTATTAATATATTGCTCTTTTAAATAAATAAAATAATAATATTTTAGAGACAGAAGTCCATTTAAAATTTTTAATTTTTTAAAATATGAGTGCCATCTTCATTATAGTACAAATATTCCAGCATCTCAAAGACTAATTTTGCTGTTTAATAAATATATTGCCACACACTCCCAAATCAAGAGAATTAATCTAATTTGCTCTGCCTCTCAAGTTTCTCATTAGGTCTGATACATTTTACACAGATGGCAAATTACTCAATGGTTCTGATTAGGACAAACTTTTGCATCTAAAAAAGTAATTTTCTGCCTACAAATTGTCTGCTAATAACAAAACTATTCATTTGAATAAGTTCAGTGAATGAGGAATGATCTTTTTCTTTTGCAGTATGATTGGTATATCTGCATTAACAGGAAGCTCCTTCATGACTTTTGACATTTATATTGACTGCATTCTTTTGATCCACCCTCTCCAAGAAACTGAGGGAGTGGGTCATGAACTCCCCTGTACTGTTAGAACTTGCTATGTACTTTATAAACTATTTTCAGCAATGCTTGTTTCTGTCATTAGTCTTCTATGTGTGGGGTTTTTTTTTTCCAATGAAGCCTTGCTGAAGCTTTGCCTTAATCTTTTCCTGTCTCCACAAAGCCATCTCAGAGCCAAAGAAAAAAATAGCTCATTCTGAGAAACACCTAGTTCTGGGTTTTTGCTTGCATTCTGCTTTTGTCTCACTGTGTTTCTTTCCATTAAAGCTGCTCATCCTTTTTGTTTCTCTGTAGGGGACATTTTATTACCATCTCCCCTTAAAACTCCTTTATCAGAAATAAGGGGTCAAGTTACAATGACAAATGGACAACAACTCTAATTTGAGACCAGAGCTTTGCTGACCCTCGTTATTTTTCAGATATGTTTTGCTTTCCTTCAGTCTTTCATTCTCTTCTATCTGCCCCTTGGTGTCAAAAGGAGGATGTTCTCTTATCTGTCTCATTAATCATCTCTGACACTCAGCTAGAATCCTTATCAACAGCAATCTTTCTGTGGCATGCCACAAGCTGAGTTCACCTCACCATAGAAGAGGACTGGGCTTTGACACTGTGATCTACAGGCACAGCCTTGTTGCACTATTCGGCCTTTCCAGTGTTTGTCATGGGGATTCTTCATCACACAGGGGCTTGTCAACCTACATTACTTAAGTGTGACAAGATGAAAGAACATCAGCCTTGAGTATGACGGACAGGAACTTTCATGCTTTTGTGTGATGACACTGACTGATAAAACTGCTGTAATGAAAATTATCAAGCTTTGTCAAAGTAATTTAAAGACAATTCGTGCCGCACCTTTCAGTGCACTTGCATATTTTTTCATCTGACAACCAGGTAAATAAAATGCAATAAGAATGCTGGGCTGGGTGGATTTAGCAGCTCAGGTTGCTCATAGCTAAATATCAGTAGCTGTTTAAACCAATCCCTTACACAGGCACTGGAGAAAAGCGGCAGTGCTTTTCTCAGTCCACTAATCAGACTTCCTGATGAGACTGGCAGGGATGGAACTACAATGGAACCACAATGGAACTATCTAACTTTTAGAGACGTGCTGGTTTTGCACGGAAGTGATTTTTCTAAGAAAAGCTGTATCAAAACCAACCAGTGACTAGCTTTAAATATTGACAGCCTGATTACCCAATTAAATATGAGGATACACCTCTGTGAAAGCACAGGTTAAAAATCAGAGGAATCCCAGGAAAAGTCACCTTTTCTTCAGGGAAGAGGTAACATTCTCCACCACATGGCCCCCAGGCCTGGTGCAGCCTGGCCAGGCCCTGCCGCTGCTGTAGCCCTGGCAGGGCCAGGCCCAGCAGCTACCTGTTGCAAAGTGTAATTTCATGTTTTAATACCCTATGGTTTACTCCTTTTCCCCTCCCCAGGGTGGTGCTTTAGCCTGGGCTGTCTGTCTTCCCTGATACCTACCCTTATTCCTGAATGCTCCCTGTCAATTCTCCCTGGTACCAGCCGCTGCCTGGACTGCCGCTTGGGGAATCCCTTTTCTTCAAAGCTCCATTGGTTTGTTTATACAAACCTCCTTATATCAGCCTTCCTACTGGTTTTATGTTTTGTAAACTTCAATCTGCATCCCTCCCCAGTCTTCTCCCTATTGGCCCCTAGACCCTAAACCCCAGCTAGACTCTGTCACTTAAAACCCACAGTCCTGGCTTTGTCTCTTTGTCTTCACGTCTGCACAATATTCGAGCTATGTGACGTGATAATAAAGAAATCTTGGACTGTATGTGAAGCCCACTTTGCTCATTGTTACACCGACCCAGCAGTGACTGCTCAGGACTCTCTGGGGGCTGTGTTGTGCCCCTGCAAAGTGCCACATCACCAGGGACAAGGTGACAGCCACCGGGCAGGGCAGGGGAGGAGAGCATGTCCCGTCCCGGGGGATCGGGCTGAGCGGCTGCTCACATCCTGCTGCTAGAACTATGTCAGGGCTGGCCCCTTTTTTCCCCCAGCGCGGCTTTCTGAAGAATCCTTCACCACAAACAGCTCTGGCCACTGCTACAAAGTCATTTGGCTGAGGGGGGAGCCTGCCGTGTGGAGTGGCCCCGCACCTGGAGCTGGGTGCGGCTGTGGACCCTGTGACCCTGGCGCAGCCTGAATTTACCACCTTTGGCCACTGCCCAGGAAAAACATGACTCTAGGAAGACCTGGGAGAGATATTAACTCTTTCCTTGACACATGAAACTTTCAAAGCATTAATATTCTCTGTGTGTGCGAGAAGGACAGAATGAAGACACATAGAGAGACAATATGAAGATATCTAAGTCAGCAAAGGAGGAGTTGAGTCTTAGATGGAAAGAAAACAAGAAGATGCCTTGGTTTTATGCTGAAATTCTTTTGCAAGCCATGATAATGGGACTGTGATATACAGAATATCCCTCTAAGGTGTGGAAGGCATGGATGGGGAGATAAGAGTCTTCAAATTGTATATCTGAGCAAAGGTATTTGTGGTGGACTAATACCTAAGTAGCTGTGATCTTAGGAGAAGCTTGAACAGAGAGAGAGAGAGATGAGACTGAAGACGAAGATCTGTCCCCAGGAAGAAGAAGAAGATCTCTGTTCCTAGAAATAAAATGATCTCAGAGGAAGATGATGAAAACCTTTGCTTTTGAACTGCTCATCTTTAAAATGGTACCCCATGAGTTTACATGGCCCATAATGCAGCTGTGGGAAGGCTGCATGACATGCATGGGAGGGACTTCACAAATGCAGATTACCATCTGGCTGCTTTTGTGAGAATTAAAAGCCACAAGAGAACTGTCTGTCTGGTGGGAAGTTTCCATGGCAGACTAAAAGAGATTTCTCTCTCTAAATGAACTGATAAAAGACTATTGTATAAGTGGTAAACCAACCTAGGCTTCCAAGTTTTGTGTCTATATGTTGTCCATGAAAGGGAAAAGAAGTTGAGGGGAAGGGAAGTGTTTTGAAGGTTTTATTCTGATTCTTACTAATTTTTTCCTCTCTTAGAGTTTTGTTAATAAACCTTTCTTTATACCCTTAAAAATTTGACCCTGCTTTGCTTTTTCTCCTAATCTTATCTCACAGCAGAAAAAGAGTAAATAATTCTAGTGGGCACTCAAACCACTACAATAATGGGTGCATTGGCTGGGAAACAGAAATTGGTGAACCTGAACCCACTGCATGAATTGGTGTTTCTGCCCAGGTTCGACCTGAAACCATCACAATACAGCATTGTGATTTTTCATGTCATGGAAAACTGCAAACTCACTGTTAGTCCCCAGAGACAGAGGAAGTTTAAGCATCATCTGACTTTGGTAATCATCAGTCAATACATCTCCTGGACATTTTAAAAATTAGTAATTTTCATATTTGTGCAAATAATTTCCAATGGAAAATACCAATTGCTTTATCCAACATTCTATTACAATGTGCAGAAAATAAGGTAGTTTTGTACACACCTCAATGTAATAGGCCTGTATTGACAATATTCTTAAAAATATAAACCAGCAAAATTTAGAGGGTTTTTCTTTTTTCCTTAAGTATAGATTCCACAAAGTATCTTTAGATTATTAACTTTTAAATGTAACTCATATTAATCCTTCAGGATACACAAGGCAGTTGAAAATTAATAAAAAATGGCTATCTGTGGCAGCATTTACAGTGACTAAAAGATTAAATACCTTTTTTGATGAATCTTCAAAAGGCATTATTTTCTTTTGCATACAAAAAAAAATCTTATACTAAACTTTTCCTTTCAGTTTCATTCAGGACCCTGATGTAGTCCATGAAGAGTTTAAAAAAATACTGTATTTAGGAAAAAATATAGGCATAAAAAAGAGCACTGGTTATCAGTCATTTAATGATACAACAAGTCGTAATCTTTGTGTAAACACTAATCCAAAACTAACCTAAATATCTTCTGCTCTCAGGTCCTGAAACCTCAAATTAATATGACAAGTAGTCCATACTGAAAAGAAGCAAGCAACCAACCAGGCACAGCAACAAAAACATAGGACTCTGTATTGGCAAAGGGAAGGAACAGAAGGGACTGTAACTCACTGGGATATTAGGATTTATTTTATTTCTAAATAAAGTTTTATTAGGACTCAGTTTATTTCTAAAATATATCATGTCAGAGCACCCAGCCAATCACATTTATACCTTTGAAAGAAGAAAATACATAGGGCATAACAAAAAAAAAATCTGACTCATTATGGACCTATCAAAATGTCATTAAGAGTTGCAATACAAATAAAAAATATGGCCTAAAAGTGTTGCAGAAGAACTCCTCATGGACCATATTAAATGCAAAAATAATGCTAAACAGTGATAAAGAATCTGAAAATCTGCTTTCCCACCAAGGATATGACAAAAGAAATATATACTCCCTAAACCCCATAACTCATCCTTCAAAGAATTTCTGAAGTCTTTGTGTTTTTCCAAACTAGAGGATGTGTTGTCAGTTCCTTAAATATACTTCAGAACTAGGCATCGTTTAGGAAATATGCAGTCATTTCGAAATGTAGTGACCTATGGCATATTGAATCATGAACAGTTTGACCTCTGGTCTATTAAATAATGCATCCTTTGTGTAATGCTTTTGCACAGTGTCTCCAAAAACTATGTATACAAGGGCATAAATTTAACACTAGAAAACAGGGATTTTTAAATTTAGACTTGAGATCATGAAATGTATCAAATAATTAAGAAAAGAATGGGGATAAGAAAAGATGGTGAAGATTTTATTGCCTGTAATATCGACATATTTTAATACATTATAAACTGTTTACCTAATTTGTATTGAGCATAATAAGTGACAACAATATAGGAATTAGACTTCCCTTTTGAACTCTTGCAACATGTGCCTGAGCTACAGAGTCCAAGAGTCTTTCATTTTAGTAGGTCAAAGCTTTGTGTCCCGTTCATACTTTGACAAAGCACCTGTTATCTGAACAATCCCTATAGATGATAAATTCCTCTGTAATATTAGCAGCCATTCCAAAATGCCATGGTCTCCCACAAAATGCCCCAGAATCTGACAGAACATTTATGTAATACATCATGAAAACCAGATGACTGAGATATTGCCCAGAAAAACTGTTTTGATGGGACATATCTCTGGTAATGCCTTAGCATAGCCTTGTGAGTGTCATGACTCCCACACAGCCACACTGCCAGTGACTGTGGATCTCAGGAGTTCTTATAAGAAAAAAGGGTTCTTACACAATTACTCAGTCTGGCCCCAGGCTTTATCCATTTCAGTTTCCTTAGTTTCTCATGTAAAGTTGTTCTGTGGGAAAATCAATAGGAATTCCAAAGATATGATGAAGTAGGATCAACAAATTTGGCCTTCTTTACCTGAAAAAACTGTGTGCCGCACTTTCTCTATATAGCTGTGCAAATAGAACTGCAATCTGGTCTAACACTTGCAGGGGACTCATAAATGACTCAATAGAAATACAATTTTGTGTGCTGTTCTTTCCCGCATTAAACTGATTTTGTTGCCTTAAAGAGGTCAATGTAAAGTGTTTACATTGCCGTATCTTAATATCTCCCATGTGCTTCTCCTAACAGGATGAAGGAAGTAACAAAGTCAGCTGTGTTGCAGACTTGTGTAAGATGTTATTTCAGTGTGTATATATATATGTATATATTTATTTATATATATATATATACAGGAAAGTTTCATTTCCCAGGAAATGGAGGCAGGAGTAAAATTCAATGTCGTTAGGTTTAATGTATGAGTCATCTAAGCAAATTAACTATTTGTCCTGTATATAAAACATTACTCATTTCAAGCCATAAATATATCATTAAAAATATAACAGTCTACAAATAAAAATGCAAGCACATACTTAAGGTTTTCTCAGATAGCTACAATATCTTACCTTCAGCATTTCAACAAATCAGTTCAGTAATTTAGAAGTCTGTTTTTTTTTTTTTTGTCTGAGTATTATAATTACTGTAAGGAAATCTATTCAGGATGTTACACAGCCAGTAGCTAACCATTAGTGTGAACAACTCTAGTCATTTGTCAGAAAGCAGAGGAACCCCAGAGTGCACCTGTATTTCTGTACAAAAATGTAATCCTGTAGCAATAAAGGTAAGCCTCTATTATATTCACTGAGTTTTTAAACCACAAAAAGGGGCTAGAAAACTTGAGCCTGTGCCTTTTCAAGAACCATGCAATGACACTGCATCAGTGCCTATCTGTCAACTACGGGTTTTTCAAATTAAATTCCCCTGGGACAGAGTGCCCTGCAGCCACAGGGTATGACATTCTCCAGGCAAAGAGAGCCAAACTCAGGAACAGGTAACACAGGTGTGGGCAGGGTGGCACTGTGCATGGAGGCAATTATGTTTCTTCATCCCAAAGTCTCAGCATTGCTCCCTGTTTTCAAGCAGTGAATGTGAAGGGTGGAATAGGAGTCAGCACCTTTCTCTGCTGTCCCATCTCTCTCTTGGCTAGCAGAGGTGCCAGACATACCGACAGAGCACACTGCACCACACTGTGAGGTAACTGATTCTCCTTGTGTACCCTGAGCAGATTGGGGTGATGTTCTATTCTTCCAAAAGCAGTAACTCCCAGTGGTGTTACTCCCAGTGGCTCCACAAGGCAAGCAGGGATCTGCATGATCCTGACTGGATCCATCCCAAAAGAGTCTGGCACCCCAACTGATGCCTTAAGCTTTGGCTTTCATATTTTCATATTCTGTGCTGTCTAGGAGTGTAGTTCTGAGCCTCATATTAAGTGCTAGTAAGCTCTCTTCACAGAGTAGGTGAACAAAACAAATCCTTTTCCTGCTGAGGACCAAGGACAATTTTCAGCCCAACAGCATAAACAACAGTGGACTGAAGAGAGAAAAAAAAGAAGGATGGGACTTTGTAACCTGAAGCTGTAATTGGACAATTAAACCCCAATATGCAAATAGACCAAAACTTATAAAAGTGTGAGATCTTGTAACTGGTCAACCATTTTGTGGCCATTCTTAGTCTAGGTGTACCCCTGGCCAGGCTCCTGTCCTGCCCAAGGTGTATCCTGGAGGCCTTTCAATAAATACCTACTTTATTCTCGAGCTCTGTCCAGTCTCTGTTTCAGGCCAGCTTTCCCAAGGCATCACAACAACCTACAGACTTCCACAAAGTGACATTAGCACTTTCCTTCAAAGAAAGTAACAGATTGTCTAATTCAAAAAGAAAAAAATGAGGTGAGAAATTCCCACAAAAGAGGGTTTCACTCCAAAAAGCACTAGTAACCTGTGCTTTCCCTAAGCCAATCCACACCAGGCAAATTATGTCTGAGTTTTGTCAAAGAAACTTTCTTTGAACAGCTTGATTGCTATTATCAACCTTGCAGTGGGAGTTTGGCTTTTAGCATATGTGAAAGTATGGTGTGCTCTGCTTTATGTATATAAACAATTTCCCCATAGTAACATAGTAAACATTGCACAGACTAGACATGGCCATGAAACCCAAGCACCTTCCTTTCAGTGCCTAGCACTTCTGAATTACTCTCATTGCCGATCGAGTTTTGAAACAAACAAACAAACAAACAAACATTTTTTCAATGAATCTTAAAAAAAGTTTCAACGTTACTGAAGTTATTGTGGATATAGAAAAGGGGAATATATTTGGGGTAAAAAACAGGGAAGACAAGAAAACATAAGGCAGATCTCTGATGTTGCTGTGACTTAAACAAGAGACAAACTGTTGAGAAGAGGAATAAACAGATCCTGTTTATTCCTATATTTAGAGGGTCCTGGTCTGTAAGTGGTACAGAAGGGCTTTTATGTTGCAGAAGAGGCAAACCCATGTGCATGGTATGCTGCTGACTCTGCAACATAGAAGCTTGAACAGAGCACTCTACAGGGTTCTGAAGGAAGTTGCACTTCTTCCCTAAAAGTATTTAGAACCTCAAACTTTTTGAGAAACGCAGACACCCTGATATAGGGAGTGCTCACAAAAGAAAAAAAAAAAACAACAGCAAAACAAAAACAAACAACAAAGACAAAACCAAACCGCAAATGAGATTCTTTTAAGCACTTTTTGTGCCACCCTACATATTTCAGAAGTTTTGCAACACTGTCTTAAGGGTCAGGAGTCTTGTTCTGCCTTACTGGAGTGCCCTCGTAAATGGGTAAGGAGAGTGATCTCCAGTGGTGCTGTCAAAGCCTGCAGGAGCAGATCACAATTCAAGGCTCTGAGGACAAGAATGCACCTCCAAGATGGCACATGATTTTGAACAGAGGTAGGAAGATGTTTTCTTAATAACCTAATAGGCAACTATTCAACTTGTGAATATATATTCAGTCTATTCTGTTTATAAGATATTTTGAGACAAAAACCAAAACCAGATAACCTTCATAAATTTCATAGTTGCAACAAAAAAAAAAAAAAAAAAAAAAAAAAAAAAAAAAAAAAAAAAAAAAAAAAAAGGCTTTTTCATCACAGAGTAACAAACTGCTCTAAGATAATGGAAACCTTTATACTCTTGACGCAGAGGCCTTCTGGGCCTTGCCAGCTGCCCACAAAGCCCTCTTCAAAAAGGCTGCTTACAAAGGATTGAGACTTAAACAATCTGAAAACAAAATATCACTACTCTTTGACTTGTAGAATCAATCATTCACTGTTAAATATTGTGGCCTCTCTATCACCTTTCCCATGACTTTATTTACCACACAATTGTCTTTTTTTTTTTAATTTTTTTCTTCTTTCATAGGCTCAGATGGGTGTAAAGGATTGAAACATGTCACCTAGCCCACCCTGTTTGGGCAGTGTCAACGAGCCAGTCCCTGTGGGACAGATTTCCCTCCTTTAACAGCTTCTTTTGCAAACTAATTCATCCTCTTCTAGATTGAGTGGGGAATTTTACAGCTTTCCAAAACGTAATAAAGCTTTCCAACCACTTGTCTGCATATTACCAAAAAAACCCAAAACCACTAAAAATTAGGTTATCAAAAATTCAGCATCCAAAGATTCACATGGCTTGTATTTTCTCAAACTAATCTAAACAAAAAACCTCTGAAATAGATATCAATGTACTGTACTTAATGCAATTTCCACAAATCTTTCCTGTAACACAGATATTCACTAACGTGGTTTTTAAGCAAAAATTTTAAGCAAATATTCTACAGACCTTGCATAAAAAGACTTTGAATGTGTTATGCTGCCCCAGTATCTTAAAGCAGTAGAATAACCAATGATTTATGGACTGAGAGAGTCTGAAGGGCTTCCACAGAAAACAGCAAGGAATAAATAATGACAGAAAATGTTGACAGTGATTTATCAGTCAAGGCATTTTTTTTTCTCAGTAGACAAGGGACAACCATTTTTTTTGTAAATAGGAATTTCATCATGTCTCTGGCCAGCCTGGTGATATCACCCTAGCCTTGATGAGAATTCCAAAACACGCCTGAAGAATAAGTATCAGACAGTAAAGCAAGGCCCTTTTGTGAGTACACTGTAAGGCAATAAAGTATAATCAGAGCAGAATTTCCCAGTTTCCTTTCATATTTCTAGTTCTTTGAAACACAGTAATTTAGACTTGTTTGGTTAGGTTTTTGTTGTTGTTGTTGTTGTTTTTGTTGTTTTATCTACCTTTATAATATCTGGATGTTTCCAGCAACTGAAAATCAGACAAAAATGAATATTTTTCTACATTTTGTGGAAGTTTCCACTTTGCACAATTTTATATATGTACTGGAAAATTTAAAAAAACTCGCTTTAAACTTTACTCAGACATTTTTCTTTTCTAAAAAACCCACTTGTGTGAACTCATGTCCACATGCTTAAAATCTTGATGTATGCATAAGTATTATGATGGATTAAGGCTGTGATTAATTAAAGCTGCAGGTTTAGCTAATCATCTCAAAATTTAATTTTCTTCAAAATCCCTCAAACTTTAATATTAATATTGGAAAGAAAAGTAGAAGCAGCACTTTTTTGTTCATTTCCCAGTCAGCCAGAATGAGGGCCTTTTATCAGCACTTTTCAGGCAGGGAGAATTGATGAAATGGAGAGAGTTCGGAGCAATTAGAAAAGTCAGTCAGATTTTTTTAGACAAGTCCACAGAGATGATGTTAGCCAAAGATACGAAGAGGCAGATAAATTGGGTTGTCTCTGTCCATTAGAGTTCTTGGGGCAATGCCTTATTCTTCATTCATGTAAGTAGCAATACTCTCTCTAATCTGCCTGTGTGCCCACACTGGTCAGCCTTAGCCTCAATGGTCAGGTGGACAAGGTTGTTGAAACAGAATTTGGAACAGTTCAGCTCCTCAGAATAAAAGAAAAAACAGTATCTCTAAAAATTACATTCATTTGACATATAAAAGAGTTGAAACCAATGCAGAGCTTCCTTATGTGTTTTTTTCATCATATCTATGTCTGTACTCTATGCCAGGTTAGATATGCACCAAAATGAAAGCATGTATTTTGATAGGTCAGTGATCATTACAGTAATGGAATATTATGCAAAGTTATATTTATTTTTTTTAAAAGGAGGCAAAAAAGTTGCATAAAACATTAAATCCAATTTTGCATTGGATTTAATGTAAGTTTTCTTTGTATAGAATTAAAAGGTACTAATTTTTTTTAGTTTTGAAGACTTTATACAAATCAAAAATTGTGTGAGCTTTCCAGCTAACATGAAAAATAGATGAAAGCAGATTTAGTGACAATCTAGCACAGTAACATTAGGATTAGTAGGATAAACTATAACTGCCTATTTTTTCAACCTAATAAGGTAGTTGTAAGATCAAAGCGGTTCTAGAGAGAAATGTTTTTGACCCAAAATTTTAGTTAGTTTTGATTAGTTCAGAAGAAAGCCTTTCTATTTTTGCTATGCACAAAATTACAACAGAGAATTTACTGGTACCAAAGAAAAAAATAGCACATTTTTTTCTGCTGCATTCTTTATTTTCTGAACTCAACATGACTACAATTTAGGTGTCAAGTAAAATTATATTAGACAGGTTTTTCTTGTCCTTGTTTGTTCACATCACAACATTGGCATGTTTTTACAGTTCAGCTGGAAAGAAACAAGAGATTTGAACTAAGGGATTCAGGTTTGAAATGACAGTAACAGAAGGAGAAGTCTAAGCAGTATTTTTCGGCACCATACTAATCTGTAAATGCCTCACATAAATATCTATTTTATGGACAAAGGGCTAGTTCAGAGTGACAAATAATTACATCCTGAGTCCTTGAAAGAGCGGAAAAACATGACCTAAATACTTACTTTGACCCCATAGTAAAGCCAGGGCTTTTTATTCTCCCCCTCCTTCCCACCCCAGAGCTGTGTAGCAGAAAGCACACAGTGCTTGGCAGTGGCTCAATACAACATATTGTTTCTCATCCCACCTCCAAGATGGATTTCAAGGAAGGTTTTCTGTTTTAGACTTCCATAGAGTACCTGTAAGGAAAGACTCATCCTAAATCTGCAAAATCAGAAAAAGTCTGAGTTCTGCCCTATAGCTTGTTTTACCCATTTCAATATCAATAAGTATTAATACCAAAAAGTTTTGCATTCTATATCAATGATTAATTACTCTTTTTTCTAAATCCTTGATAAGAAACAGTGACTATGAATTGCACATTTTGTGATGTGATGATTGTGAAAATGCTTCAGAAAGTATTTCTTTTTTTTAATTGGTATGATCCCAGAATCATTATGGTTGGAATGGAGCTCTGGAGATCATCCAGTCTAACCCCCCCTGCCAAGGCAGGGTCACCTGGAGCAGGTGACACAGGAACATCCAGGTGGGTTTGAAGGTCTACAGACAGGGAGACTCCACGACCTCCCTGGGCAGATGTTCCAGTGCTCTGCCACCCTCAGAGCAAAGTTCTTCCTCACGTTGAGGTGGAACTTCTTGTGGTTTAATTCATGGCCATTACTTCTTGACTTTCTGCTGTTATCATGGGAAATTTATTCTTTATCCTTCTATTTTGCCTTTCTTCTTTCTAATGAACAATAGTACCTTCCCAAACTTTATTTAATATCTTCTTTTCTTCCTAATAATTTTATTCTGATTCTCTGATTCTTCTACACATTTTAAAGATCTAATAACTGCAAAACATTGGAAGTGTGGATTATGAGGACTATTGATTTATTCTTTATTACCTCCACATCCCCAGATGATTTTTATGCCACTCATGTATTGTATCTTAGGGATGACTATAATATTAATTAATTTATTTTAGCCTCATGGAATTTTTTCCCTATCATCTAGATAATGACATGACAGGGGAGTTTTCAGTGTTTGGGTCAGAGATTATACATTTTCAAAAATCATTATTAACATGGAACTGAAACATGTTAAGTACATGTTAGTAGGAGGAAACTGAAATTATATTGCAGGAAGGAAACTGAAACATAATATCTGAAAGACACCATAGGATTTGGAGCTACATAGAAGTTGCTGTTGATGACATAGAGATAAGCATTGAAGGTGGAAATAAAAGTTTTAACTGGAATATTTGAAATCTATTTTTTTTGTTTGTTTGTTGCTATTTTTTTAAACTTGAAAACAGAGATCTCTAAATTCTAATACAAAATTGTGTAATGTTTTTGTTCCTCTATACATTTCATCTGTCAGAAGTGATGTTTTCCTCAGCATTGCCAATGATTTCATAATTCCAAGGCTTTATATTGGAGGATCTGTGCATTAAAGATATGTTGTGAAGGGTGTGGATACAACTGTGACTCAGACAAGACCTGTGGAGGAGGTATAAAGGAAGCTGCTGCTCCAGAAGTTCTGAGCTGTTACCCCTCTTAGACAAGTCTGTAGGCCATGATTCCTCCATTTTTTCCCAGATTTAAATTATGATGTGCAAATTTGGATTCATCTGTTTGAAATGTATAAAGTGGGTTAAAGCCAAACATTCTCTGTGTGTACACTCTCGAGGAGACCTCTGAGGGCACGTGCCTGAGATACCCAGCTCAGTTTCCAATCCAGTCCTTAGAATGCATCAGATGCAGTGAACAAAAGTAGAGACAAAACTTTGCTTCTGGTTCTTTCAATCAGCCTCTTTCAGTGGCTTAATACATAGGCTCTTGCACAGATTTTAACTTTCTGTGATTTATTTTCCTTATCTGTAACACAGAGGTAGCAGCAGATGTACCACAGTATGACTGCAAAACAAACTCTTCTGAAGAACTTTTTGAGATTCTAAGGTAGAATGTATATTGTAAATGCTAAACGTTATTACAATTATACATACTAATATATCTTTTTGTCACTATGAAATTACCTTAATAGAGCAGAATTTTCCTAATTGTCATATACCCTTGTGGAATCAGGAATGTGCCATTTGACCAATTGTCTTAATTATTTGAGATCCAAGGAATACATATCACACATGGAGATTTTTTTAAATTACTATAGAAACAGGCTTAGGTGATGGAACAAATCTCCCCCTATCTACGTGCTTGATAACATCATTAAAAAATCACACTGAAAAATGAAGTTAGAAACAGTAATGCATTATGAAACCCTAAATGTTTTATTCATAATCTTCTTGACAGGGTGGGAAAAAGCTGAAGTAAAATAAGAGGCCAACAAAGTAGGGTGTCTGTGTAGAAAGTTGTTCCTGTTAACCTCAGTGAATTAAATTTTGCCAGGCCAACTGTTCTGCCAGTTAATCAGACCAACCACCACCTTCTTCCACTCCTTTTAATTAAAATGGCCACTGCATGTTACTTCATTTTGCCTCTTCACTTTCACTTATTTCTTCTGAGTGTTTTTCCTAGACTAGGAGCTTTCTTATTTAGATATCTTTAAATCACCAGCCATTGCAAAGCCCTGGTATATTATGTATAAGCAGTCGTAACACAAATAAAAACAATGCTGGAATACCTCAATCTCTTCAGAGTATTGCATCACCTTAATTATTTTATACAAAAGGACTTAGATATTCTAAATAAAAGTAATACTATTTTGTATTATTACCATTTTACTTCTACTACACTGGTAGCATTCCCCCTGGCTCTTTCATTTCTCCTTCCCTCCCTTCCTCCCCTCTTCCTTCCTTCATTACTGTTATTATTACTACTACTGCTAAGAAATTATTATTATTATTATTACTACTACCACCACCACTACTATTACTACTACAGACAGTAATTTTAAAGCAAGGAAACACCTTTGTGTGTCATACCCTAAATTAGCCAATTCCCTAAATTTTCTTGGCCTGAGCTGACCCCTTCATAGCAGGTTGGACAAGTGCTCCCCTACTACTTGCAGACAACAGTATAATCCAGAAGTGAAGGCCTGGATATGACCGTTATAAATAATTCAAAAATTATAATTAGATAAAAATTACATTTCACTAAGAATGAATAAGCATCTATGTTAACAAAACAAAGCAAGTTAAAACCCATTAGGTCCCACACAAGTTACAGAAAGTATCGAAAATTCCTTCTCATCCTGCTTTACATGTGAAACTCTCAAGAAAGTAGGCAAGGGGTCATTGAGGAATGAGGATGTCACTGAGGACACGGAAAGAACCACACGAGGACACGCTGGTGAGTGAAGCAAAAAAAAAGGGCGAGTTTATTTACAAAACTCAGTTTATACATTTCTTATGGGGCCTGTGGATTGGAGGATGGAATTCTACCTCTCAATCTACATTGGTCAAGCTAACTGTCAATCAACTTTCTCCTCTCACTTAGAAATTTGTAAACAATGAAAGACAGTTAGCAAAACATGGCTATTGCTTATAGTAGAAAGTGTGATAAAGTAAAATTTCTGACTCCGATATGAAGAACATTACAGAAGGTTTGGAAAAGTCTTCAAAACTAAAGTGACATGAGGCTTCATACTGTTGCTCAGTGATGGGGCTTCTCCTTTCAAACACAGGACACAGTGTCATTAATTCTTATTTCCCCTTGAAGAGTCATGCTGCAGTCTTGGTTACAAAGTTACATAATGTGTTATGGTACCTGCTCGCACAGATTAAAATGGGAATACCATTATGAAAGCCACATTGAAAACAAAAAACCAAACAAGAGCAAACAAAACAAACAAGAAAACAACAACAACTGAAAAACCCCACAAAAAAACCCTAAAAACCAGTGGCAATTACATATGTCCATGAGATCCACAACTCAATTTTTTAAGCTCCCAGTTTACAGTGGATGAAGCCAGAGACCTGAGGTCAACATAAAGTGCAGTAAAATGTTCAAGAGTCACACCTGCCCCTGTGATGAGAAGAAAAACACCTTGGCATCTTCCTAAGCCAGTAGTTTTCTGAAAGGAGAAATCCTTTCCCCAGACACTTTGATTTTTTTCTGTCTCAGGGAAAGTTTAAAATGAACATTAGGAAAAGGTTTTTCACTGGAATGCACTCTTCAGGGAAGTGATCATAGCACCAATCCTGTTACAGTTCAAGAAATGTCTAGACAATGCATTTACTCATTTGGTTTAGTTTTGATTAGCCCTGCAATGACTACTTGATGATCTGTATGGGCTCCTTCCAGTTTGAGATATTCTAGATTCTACAAAATTGTGTGATTTCAGTCACACCTTAGTGAGAAATTACACCCCTTTTCCTGGCTTTAAAAATACATTACTTTTGAGCACATAGGTATAAAATGAGCTGTGTATCTGTTGGCAGTTTGTTTGAGAACGAGAATCTCTAATGCCTGCAAAGAAAATTGTCAGCTTCGTTCCATCAGATATTTGCTGTTGGTTCCCAGACACATGAAGCAGGCAAGCCCAGTACCAGCATTTCTCTGGCAACTGGAAATATGGACTTTAATGCTAGTTAGTTAGAAAATAAGACAAATAATTTCTGATGTGCATAGAAAGTATATCATGATTCCTTCAGTCTAAAAGTACACAAAAATTACAAACATAAGCAAGCCTAAAAAAATCACCTGTTGTCTGTATAATACAAGAACAAGGATCCCTGGAGCTATGTACAAGCCACTAATGGTACATTATCTAGCTGAAGACCTTTTCTTCCTCTGCATATAATTTATTACATTCTTTTTCTTCTCGTAATTGTGAATTTTAGCCCAATTCCTCTCTGTTTGCCTACAGTTTACATTAAGCATTAAGTAGATCTTCAAAAATGTTGCACAAAAGAATTGCTTTTCATTAGGAAGTATCTGGTGAATTGGCTAGTTACATTTCTTCAATTTCAAACATTAGCTAAAATATGCAACTAGTTGGTTAATTCCAATCTACTATTTCATACAGTTAATGAATTATTCATAGGTTCATGCAGCTGCTGAAGTACTGCAAAAGCTTAAATTTAGCACTCAGATGGCACACGTGGCAACTTGGCAATTATTATTTTTTGGAATATGACTTTAATTTAAATTCATATGTGATTGATGTGATATGGCATGCTGAGAGTACAACAGATAGTTTAATCAACAAATGGTCCTTATGAATAATGTTGATGGTAAAAGTTCTATTCAATTTCATGTCACTTTCCTTATCCTTAAAATGAATTTCAGTTCTTATTCAGCTCTTGATATTCAATGTGTTTTCTTTCATTAGAAATACTGAAGGAGGATGGACAGAAATGCAAATAGGAAATATATTATGACAATATTTAATGATATGAGTTTAATTCCCATTCCTACTTACTTATCTTCACTGTCTTGGACTCAGTCCAACATCTTCTACCAACAATAGTAGTAAATTTTTATATCAGAACAATGATCTATCAATATATTAAAAAATATGGAAAACCGTTGCCCTAATTGGCATGAATATTTTTATTTATAAGAAGAAATTCTAATGACAGTTAATAAAGTTTCTTAATTCATAACGATTGAAATATTATGAAGAGGTAGAGCAATTGTTTTCATGACACTTGAGAGGGATTTCCTTTAAAGATACTATGGCAGCAAGAAACAAATTTTTAATAAGCTAGATACTTCCATGGAAGCATGGAAGTGTCAAATACTTTTTACAATAAATTTTATAAACTTTTGTTTTGTAACAAATAAAATTCAAGCAGTTATTTTTTTGAAAAGTAAGGGAGAAAGTAAAGGCAGGATTATGGGTATTAGCTTGGTCTAGAAAAGGTAGATGTATGATCTTCACATATGCAGGTTGCTGGAGCTGTAAATTGTTACCTCCAGCATAAATGTTATGCTGCCATTCATAACTCAGTAAATAACTGTCAATCCCCAAAAACCAGGCTCCAAAAATGAAGATGAATACAGGAAGAAAAATCACAGAAAGTGATTCCAAGCATTGTTACCATGGTTTTGCTCACTGTTCCTGTGTAAGGACACTGGGTAAAAGACACAGTGAGGTTTACTTTGCCCCTTGGATTACACCCTGAACTCATGCCCATTTCTCCTGAGCCACTTCTTCCCAAGTGAGAAGGGAGCTTCCCACAAGCACACATCTGTACATCATTTCAAACACTGCTGCAGGTAGCAGCTTGTAGCCCTGCTTGCTGAAGGTGCTGGATGCAATTCCGATATCTTTTATCCCCACTATTTGTGTTATCTCCACTCTTACCCCACTCCCATTGTGCATTAAGGCATGTGACCTATATCTTTCCCTATAAATGAGAACTAGGATCCAAATATGTGCTAGTTTTGTTGCTTTATGTTCCAAGTCTCCTATTAAAAGCCATTTTATGATGTTTCCAGCATTACTGAAGAATAACACATATCACCTTCTGAGTTATGATAGATGAAAGGAACTAATGGGATTTAAGGACATTACAGTGAAGACAAAATCATTGCTGCAGGTAGATAGAGCCTGACAGTCTTTTGGGTGTTATTTCTTTCTGTAAATGCCTAGGAAAGTATTTTATTTATTCATCTCATTGTTCAGTTCCCCTGTAAAATTTAACAGTTCTAGGAAGATTCTACTCAAATCAGAGATGAGAAAACAATCCATGATCTTCCCGATAACTAAATTTTAAGAACATAGTATCTTATCTTTCACAAGCCCATCTTGCTTTCCTTGTTACAGGTCATCTAATACTTGCTCTTTTGGAGCAGGCACTTAAAATATGGATGCTCTTCTTATATGCCTTAGAAAAAATTACTTATTTGAGACAGTGAAAAATATTTGCTGTTTAAATTGACCTGCTGAGAATTCCCATATGAATAGGATGAATAAATGTTCTACACAGGGAGTACCTCTGAGACACAAAAATTCCCCAAGAGCATGAGCAGATGGCACAATCTACACTTCAACACAGGGGCTGCATGCTCCGTTGGAAAAGCATTAAGGTGTATCTGTTACATTCAAAATACTTATTTCAACAAAAAGAAAAAAAGCACCTTTTATACACTATCATGAATTTACTTAGTTGTGTGATAGAAAATACAAGTAAAAAAATGCAGGTAAGAAAACTATTTCATAGGAAAATCTCAAAAATATTACTGAGTTATAATTGTTATGCAGAAACTCCTTGGATTTTGTACTCTTTCTGTGGGGTTATTCTTCCCCTTTCATTGCTCCTATAGGTCATACAGTCTGCAGCATCATCAGCAAACCCTGACCTTCCCTCAAGTGCATCATGTTGATGTTGACACTGTTGACACTTCTTGTTCCTCATTTCAGGTCAAATGTGTATTTCTAACATAGTTTTTCCCCTTGTTTGTTTGTTTTTCTGTTTTGCTGGGGTTTTTTTGGGGGGGAGGTGGTGTTGTCAGTTGTAGGTATGTCTTTTGTTTTGTTTGGGTTTTATTTCCTTAGGTTTTTGTGGTAGTTTGATAGTTTATTTGTCCCTAATATATCTTAACTTCCCATATGTCAAACAAGCATCTTTCCTATCTCACATACTTGCTCTCTGTTCTCCTGTTACTTCTAAAAAACTGGTTTTACACAGGTGTGAAGGCAATATTTCTCTATCAATAGGTAATTGACCACTCAGAAGTTTTTTAAAACCCTGGGGGTCCTCATATCACCAGGTGTCACTTCTGCCATCACCCCATCCCTGTATGCTCTCTACACTGCATCATCTTTCCCCACATCATTTAAGGACTCTGCTTCACTCCCATTCTTCTGTTCCATTACTCTACATCATTATGGCATGGTCATAAATAGTTCATTCTACACAAAAACAATTACTTAGTAGTACAATCTATACAAAAGTTATGGTTATAATTTTATAAATTTACAAAATTACTACTTGGTTACACAACGCTCAGCAAAAGTAAAACAAATTAGGAAATAGCCATTAGAGAATAGGCCATTAGAATATTGCTTTTACAGCTGGACATTGTGAAACACAGCTCTGAACAGGCCAAGAGAAGTCCTGACAAAGCCTAAAAAGTCCTGAGGATTTGCAGAGCTACTGTGAAGCCTGAAATCTGTCATTAGCAAGGTCAATAATGTATTTATTTGGTTACAGGCTTGATGCTTGGATGGTCTCATAAACATTCAGAATAGCAAGACTTGCCTAGAACATATGATGGATTTTTACAGAATAATATAAATACATATTAATTAATTTGACAGTGCAGTGGAATAATACACAACAAAGTTACTGAAGGTTTACAATTTATGATACACTACTGAAGGAAAAGAGAGAGCTGAATAGCTCATCTGAAATATAAACTGAATAACCATAAATTAATGTTTTTACAGCAGAAAATGATTTTAAGGGCCAAGCTTTGCCCTTAGTTTCATGTGTACAGCTGCTGCCAATGCCGATTTTAGTTATGGCGGTGTGTATCCAAATAAAGGATCTGTTCATGAATAGGGACGGAAATTGTATTATTATTTGCTTTCAAGAAATAATAGGACTGTGGATCCTCACATTTTTTATATATATAAGAGAAGGAATTGCTTGATAGGGCTAAAAATCAATTGGAAGAGATTCTGTCACCTTTGTGGTGGAGTATCTGTTTCCCTGTCTTAAAAACAAGCTTCCTGATTCAGTGGAATTATATCCTGTATAAGAAGTATTCAACATGAATAAGAGAAAGAAAAAAAGTATCTGAGAAACTATAAACATTTCCAAAAGTTCAGCATAAAGTATTCTACAGAAAAATCAGAATACTTTAAGAGAACTCCTTTCTCAAAACCTTTTTATGAATGAATGACATTCTTTTTATAAATGCAGGTTCTATTATTTTAGATTCAGGTAGTGCTCCCATCAATTTAAAGAATTTCAAACTTGAAACAAAATCACTTTGCTACCCTCATTATGAAAAATTGCCAACACATATGTGAGATTTATATTGAAAAACTATTCACCAGAAATTCAGATGACTGAAAAGACAACAGCAGAAATAACTCTAAAGACCTTTCAATTAAATCTACACAAACTTTTTGTGACTTGCATTTTTGGAGTCTAAATAATACCACATGTATGTTCCTTTGTTTCAAGATCTGCTTCCTTTCTCCTTAACATGCTCCAAAACTCTGAACTTTTCAAATTTCACCAGAAAAAATCATCCACTCATGCACATTGATAGAAATAGACACAGTCTAATGTGCAAACTGTATCTCTATTTTCTTGTAAGTTAACCCACAATGTCAGCAGTACAAGAATTTATTTGTTGGTATTTCTGCAATGCATTGTAGTAAAAGTAGTTTAATAGCAACCAATCAAATGTTCATTTTTTAAATATAGAAAATACTTAAAACTTCATGAATCACCACCTAAATCATTTGAATTTAAGCATTTTAGAAAACACCATCACAATTTTGCTGATTATACAAGCTTTAGGCAAAACAGCAATTTATTTCAGTCACTGACCATGAAGTTGCCTACAGATGCACTGTATATTTTAAGAGTTTTGAAGTACAATTTGTGCTTTATTACCTTTTTAAAATATACCTACTCTTCTTTTACATGCACTTTGGACATGGAAGTGCAGGCCTCCAAATTTACTGTAAATATTCCAATAGGATTGAGAGTAAATGTGGAAATGGGAGAGAGTGAGGTTCAGGTGAACACATTGTCCTTATCCTTCTCCTGTGTAATAAATATTAAGTGTCTAACTATTTTTTGGTGCTCATCTTTAAAATATATATATATATTTAATTTCTTTTTAAGGTGGTCATGAGGATGAGAAGGACCTCTCTGTATTCTCAGTGTAGAAAAGGCAGCATTGTCACCTGAAAACGGACAGGCCCTCTCCCTTCAGCTTCATAGGACTATGCAGAAATGTTTTCTGTTCTTTGCCTGGCTCTTTGTTGCAATCTCAAGTTATTTTCACCTCCTGTCTTTCTGAGTGGGAATTTGTTTTAACAGTAGTGTCAAATTGGTGGAAATGAAGCAGGACTCCAGGGCTGATAACAGTGAAGGAGCAACAGGATTTCAATAGCAGCAGTGAGTTATTGCAGCAGCTCAGTTTGTGGAGCTCGGTTCTTAGTCAGCAACGTGCCTTGGTTGACATGAAATTTGATGGAAATAAAAAAAAAAAAAACAGTGAGTATTTGTCAGGCTGACTGACACAGCTCATTCCAGAACTACTTCCCTTTGTACACCACAAAACCCACCAGACCTGTGAACTGTTGGCTCTCTCAAAACCTGATTTGAATTCAGCAACAATTAAAATAGCTAATTTTGCTCCATTCAGCTTTTCTAGTTGGATATTTCCTGTCCAAATCCAGTAAACACCCTGTGAACTGGAGTAAGCACTGGGAAACCTTTCCCCTTGCCTGTCAGGACCTCCCAAAACTGGCACATGGGAGCTGTGGAGCCAAATCTGACACCTCCAGGTGGGAACAGCCCCTTGCCCTGTACCTGAAGACAAGCAACACAAATTCCCTGATTTTCCTGTAATTCCCATAACACAGGATAAATCCACAGGTAGCCAAGATTACTTTCACCAAGTTAATCCTCAGGGGTGCAGAAAAATCTTGCTCTCAAACTCATGACTCGTCCTACACCTCTGCAAATCTTGTAGTTCTGCAGATGAAAAATGTCTTCACTCCGATATTAATTTCCAGGAAAATTAAAATCTTTCCTGTTTCTGCTCAGGATTACAAAATCACACTTTAGAAATGTTTCCATCTCAGGGTCCCTGCTTTTGCAGGCTCTATGTCAGTCACAATCTTTCACCAAAAAAGGAAAAGGGAAGGGAAGGGAAGGGAAGGGAAGGGAAGGGAAGGGAAGGGAAGGGAAGGGAAGGGAAGGGAAGGGAAGGGAAGGGAAGGGAAGGGAAGGGAAGGGAAGGGAAGGGAAGGGAAGGGAAGGGAAGGGAAGGGAAGGGAAGGGAAGGGAAGGGAAGGGAAGGGAAGGGAAGGGAAGGGAAGGGAAGGGAAGGGAAGGGAAGGGAAGGGAAGGGAAGGGAAGGGAAGGGAAGGGAAGGGAAGGGAAGGGAAGGGAAGGGAAGGGAAGGGAAGGGAAGGGAAGGGAAGGGAAGGGAAGGGAAGGGAAGGGAAGGGAAGGGAAGGGAAGGGAAGGGAAGGGAAGGGAAGGGAAGGGAAGGGAAGGGAAGGGAAGGGAAGGGAAGGGAAGGGAAGGGAAGGGAAGGGAAGGGAAGGGAAGGGAGTTTAAAGGGTTGTCACAGTGAAATGGGGCTAAAAAGAACAGTCAAAACATGTTTGCCATGCCCTTATGAAAGTATTGTTTCTACAGGAATGCCTACTGCAGCAGTAGGATTCAGAGACTGCATAACCAAGAACAGGTCACTCATTGCACACCCAGCAATGCTTTAGTTTCTCTCTGTTTCCTCTGTGTTTTCAGGCATGCTTTCACACAGGCACAACCTAAATATCTTGGAACTTGTCAACAGGCAATCCCAAAAATAAAAGTTCCAGTTTCATCAAGTTCCTCATCAGAAGGACTATACCAACCACAGCTGGTATAGTCTTTCAAGGCATTACATCCACTAAGTAACAAATTTGAGGATTTGGTGGTTATCTTTTTCCTTCTGTTTCAGCCATCTAGATTTAAGTATGATATATCTTATTTTGGAGGAAATGAAATACTATATGGCCAGCTATATCCAGATATCCACACAAAAAAACCCCAATAATTATCAGAAGAAAAAAAAAGAAAAGAAAAAGAAAAAGGAATATGAAGAAGGAGAAGAAGAATAAGGAGAAGAAGAAGGAGAAGAAGACGAAGAAGAAGAAGAAGAAGAAGAAGAAGAAGAAGAAGAAGAAGAAGAAGAAGAAGAAGAAGAAGAAGAAGAAGAAGAAGAAGAAGAAGAAGAAGAAGAAGAAGAAGAAGAAGAAGAAGAAGAAGAAGAAGAAGAAGAAGAAGAAGAAGAAGAAGAAGAAGAAGATGAAGAAGAAGAAGAAGAAGAAGAAGAAGCAAAACTAATTTTTAAAAAGCAGACATTATACATGAGACTCCAACTAAGTTTCTGGCTTCACTATCACCCATGTTTAAAGCAAATGAACGTGTATGTAACCTCAGAATTTGGGAGCTACACAGCTCTCTACTGGCACAGCATTTTGAAAGCAATTAACTTGTTCTGGGTTTTACTATGCTGTGCCAAAAAAATAGCATTACTCTTCCATGACCTACTTCATCAGGCTGATGGGAATGTTTGCTGAACTACGTAGAGAGCTTAAAAAATATATAATGATTGAGAAAACTTATTATTTTGACTGAAAACAGAAATGGGATTTTTAAAAAGGGAAGGGGTATTTACTACTCAGAATAAAGTCAGTGGACAGCTTCTGAAATTCTCCTTAATATTAATCTGTCCTCTTACTCTCCTGAGATAGCTAAAAATAGGAGAAGCAAAACTCAGGTTCCTTGTTGTTTAAGTTTTGTTTGGTTTTTTTTAGCCTGCCATACCTGCCTGTAGGTTTTTCAAGCAAATAATTTCAAAGATAAAGTGTGGTCTTTTATACACTTCTAATTCTTTAAAGCATTGCCATTAATAAATTCACAATAGAAAATATTTAGATGTTGTAAAAGAAGCTGTTATTGCTGTGATCTCAAACGCACACACAAAAGATTCCCATATGCATTTCTAAAGCTAAAATCTAAAGCTACAAAATTACATAATATTCCCTTATTTAGAAAATCAAACAGATATATATCAAGATGAGTGTCCACTGGAAAAATTGTTTATTTCTATGATCCTAATATAATAAGGCTATGCAAAAGAGCAAACAGGTATTATTAAATATTGGTGGTAGCTGATTATAGCAGGGGGGTTGTGCTATTAAGGGTTAAGAACAAAAATTTGTATCAGGAAAACTTATGCTCTGAAGAGAGTTGTGTCATTCTGTTAAACAGTAGAGAATAATCAGGCTAACATCCCACTTGGTAGTAAGCCACTTACAGATGTCAGCAAATACATTTATCTTGTTAGGGAAATTGCCTTGAACAACTGTGATCCTGAGGCACAGAGAACAATATCCCTGGACTCAGCTGCTTTTAGAAATCCAGGAATCATCTACACACCAGAACACTGAAGTGAAGAGTGAGTAAAGACATGTTGGACACACTTCTTGTGTATTTAGTAGTATAGCTTTATCAGAAAGATACTGAAGGATAAACAACAGCTGCTGGTTTTGGAGTGGAAACTAAAATGCTCTGAGCCACAGACATCGAAATATGTGGTGCCATTCTGTCCTCTCCCACTGGCATCCAGAAAATAGTCTCTGTGTCTATCCTTTGATGATTTGCATCAATAGGCATAAAAGCATGTACTATTTATGTATATATAAAGGTTGTGTGGACCAGTCTCAATCAAAATGCAAGGCCTCAAAAAATGGCACTGAAAATTCATGTCTGTGTGTAGTTTAATAATATTCTGGTGCTTTTTATGCTCTTAAAAGCATCTGTTGGAAATATATATATATTTATATATATATATATATAAAACCAGACCTATACTAAGTTCTGTTCCATACATTAAAAAGTCAGAAGGGTATGGCAATGAGGAAATAAATATTTAACCAAAACAGAAGGTTCTCACTCTGAGAAAAAAAAAAGGAAATAGAGAACAGTGTTTCCAAACCAATGTGTTGTATGACTTTAAAAACAGTAGAGTTCTTTACAAAGTTTTGTACACAGAAAAAAAAAAAAAACCAACAAAAAAACCCAAAAAAAACCACCAAAAACCCAAAAACAAACAAAAAAAAAACACCAAAACAAAAAAAAAGCAATTCTGCAAATTTTTGTAAATTTCCCATAAAAGACTGACAAGATTCCTTTGATAGTGAAGAATAAGCACCAGAAAACTGCACTGAATTACCCTTTTTTTTAAAAGATGTGAACAGCTACTCACTACAATGATACCAACATTAATATACAGTCAGGCTGACTTTCTCCCTTAGAAAGATATAACTGAGAGCTAAAATGTATCTAAACCACCATAACAATGCATAAACCTAATCCAGGTCTTTATGGTATTTAGGCACAATGATCTCAGAGGACCTTACAGTGCAAAAAAAGCTTATCAATATTTAACAGGCCTCAGTACAATATTTAATATAGGATTAGAGACAAACAGGAATACACATCACAAGATCCTTAGGGTTTCTGGCCACCAGCAGCTAAATTTGCTTGTAATTGGTGCATATGGAACAAAACAGAAACATAAATCATGTTTATTCTCCTTCTGTTTGCTTCTGTTGTCTTTAACCAAAAAGCTAATTTTATCTAGAAATTATTTCACCCTCCACTAATTTTTCACACTTTTCCCAAAAAGGGTTTTCAGTAAGAGTGAACAGTGGTGGAACAGCTGATCACTTCTTTTTTAGACAAAAAAAAATAGCTTTGTCATTTTTCAGGCTCAGTTTCAAAGTAGTATTTATTGAAGGCTCTCTTTAACAAGGATATTTCAGTATAGCTGTATAGCAGAATGCAATATGTTTTACCTTTGACCACTAAAACTAAATTTTCAAAGGATATAAGACTTTTGAAAATACTAATAAAGCTGAATGAAGCTATTTTCTCTGAGATTAAAGTAAAAAAAGAAGGTTGTAAACCACTTTCTAAATGTTCCATGCTATTTTGTCCTTCTCTTAACTGTGCCAAAACTAGGTTTTATTTTTGCATTTGAAATGCAAAGTTGTGTTTCTTTCATTAACTATAACCAGTCTATGTGGATTTTTCTAAGTGCTTGGTATTTGACACTCTCAAAAGAATACAGTCTCAAAGTAAAAAGAGTCAAAGATGTAAAAGCGTTGAAATTACAGCTGAATTATTTCAAATTAAATTATATCTTCAGGGCAATACGATAATAAATTAAATTTCTGAACACATGAGAGGGGATGGAAGTTCCAGGAAATTTGTTGAATTCTCCTAATGTGCATATCTTTCCTCTTCAGGCTTTATACACTTCCCACTTTTGGCAGGAGGCAAAAATGCTGCTATTAATGCAAAGTACATTTCCAAAAAAGTGTTTTAAACTTGACCCTAAGGAGGGAATGTTACAGATCACTTGAATTAATCCACCTAACTTTTTAGCCTAGTTTTGAAAACTTTATCAGCCTGTGATCTTTGGGTATAATTAGCTGAAACTCCAAGCTTTGGATCAATACCTTAAATTGACATGCCTTTCACATTTGTTAAATCATTGTCTTAAAATCCCATAAAAACTGTGAAGTTCTTGGTGAATAATGTATCCAAAGTGACTTCAGCAAGTCACTCTATAACAAGTCTCATTGATTTTGATAGCACTGCATGAGGCACGGCTTGGCTGAACTGATCTAGAGGATACCTCAGAAGCAGGAATGTTTCCTCTTCCCATTCTTCCCTGTTTGAGAAAGAGATGATCCTTCCCAGAAGCTATGTTAGCTTTAATTTTTGATAGCAGTATTTTCAAATATTCCATTTTCTAAAACAGAAATTCAGTGGTAAAGGAAAAGCTAAATGTTTATTCTACTACTGCAATAAATATGAGTGAAGGAATGTAGAGAGTACATTATAAGGGCCTATCCTTTTATCTGCTCAAAGTTATTGTGAAGGATTACCATTATCAAACTGCAATCTACAGAAAAAAAATAGATATTACATATAAAAGTATAAAAGAAGACATTTACAATTAAAATAAATATCATTATTATGTGGTCTTTTCCCCTTAGAACTTGAATACATCTCCTTCATATAATTCAATACAATCCTTCATATAAATACACGACTAGAGTGAGGAAGTCCAAAGGAATATATTTTAGTCATTTGAGACTGAGGTTAAAGGGAAGGAGTCAGCCAAAATTAATGTCTTATAGACATCGTGTTGTCTCATAAACTTTTGCAATTTTTCTTTTTCCAAACTCACAATCCCATCAGAAATGTAAACATAGGCTCCTTTCCTTAAGTTGAAAAAAATAACTTTTTTGGGGTAAAGTTTGTTTGTGACCTACCTATGAACAAGGAAAATTATTGATCATAATGGCTGTGATTCAAGTCTGGCACAAAAATTTGGGAATGCAGGAATACCTTTAGTTCTAACTTTCTAAAAGGAAAAATCAAGAATGAGCACATGGAAGGGCATCCTCTCACATTCACTGCCATTCAAGGGAATCATCACTTTTGAACTAGTTCTTGACCTGCTGGAAAGAAATGATGAGGGCTCAGACAAGCTGCATGAATTCCTCAGCACTGATATTGCTGGTGGCATGCACAGTTCTTGACTTTCTTCATTACTGCACTTGCATGCTGTGATGGAGATAGAAGGAATAATTAGGAACAACTGCTTTGATTTTCACACTTTTCAAATTTGCAGGATACCTTGTCAAAATATAGAAACATACAAACACAGAAATATAGTATATGCATGCACAAGCACACACATGCAAAACAAACACAAAAAAAATCCATCCATAATATGAAATAATGCCAAAACAAAATTCAATTACTGCTGTACTGAATGTAGGTTACATTTTCAATGTTCCTGTATTTCTTCCACATCAGAAAAAATGGCATTTTACTGCACTCCTTGTGAATACCTAAGAACCTCCATTGATCCAGAAATCACAGCCTGATAAACATTGCTGTACACAGTGTCATGAGAGTAGTTCATTATATTTTCCTGTATGAAGCCAGTACACTGCACTATTTATGTACATCCTTTATAACTGTATAACAAATCTTTCAGTCAACACTGCTGAATGGTATTCCTGAGGTTGCACCCAAAAATAATCCTATCGAACTACTTGGAAACACAATTATTATGCAGGCCCTGCAGGCTTTTTTCATTGCACAGACTAAGAAAAAGACCAATTTTTAGGCAGAAGGAAGGGAAACGAATTGGAGATTAGAGGAAAAGTGGAATTTTGAAGATTTTTGTCTTTTGAAAGTTTCTTTCAAACTTTGTAGAAAAAATGCTGAGTGACTGCTACTTAATCTACAGGAAAAAGCAAGACATGTAGGTACAATGTCCACAAAAATAGAGCTACATTGCTACAGTAGCCTGTGCTGGTTTTAACTGGTACTTAATTTAATTACAAATTTTTAAAAACTTTAAACAGTTTTTTTTTTAAACTTTTGCAGTTACTCAGAGCAAAGATAGTAGTGAAATGTACAAGTGTCAGCCTTCACTCTCTCCTCTTTTCCTTTGTTAATTTTCTTCTTAGACCAGGAAGATAACAGCCTACAAGTATTTTTAAGACCTTAAATATACAAGAAGTGATATTAGCTATGGTACTACAGTGCCTGTACTTGTCTGTCTGCACATTTTGTATGTGCAGAGCCACTGGAGCACTCCAGGGGAGGACTTGTAGATTGATTAAAGAAACAGAAACAGTTATCAAATGGAAAAAGGATAATGCCATGGCTGCAAGGCTAATGTGTGCTTGATAAAGCTACAAAACCAATGAGGAAAGATGGCTTGTGGTATTTCCTTTTGGCAGGGAGTGGGAAGGAGAGAGATTCAGAGAAAGGGAAGAAGAAAGAACAGAAAGTGAAAACTCCTCTTTAAACTAAAGGGCCAGACTGACACAAAAATAAATGGATTCAAGTAGCCAGGAGGACAGAAGTGTGATTTTACAGGGCAGGTGGACAAAACTAAGCTGAACTTCTGCCAATTAGACTTGATTACCCTGAAAGACCTCTTGTTCTGAAACAGCACAACTATCAGAGTGTCTCCTCTTTTGGATGCCAACAGAAACATAAATATTATCTGGTTAATGGTTGAACTCGATGACCTTTGAGATCTTTTCCAACCTTAATAATTTTGACTCTATTATTTTATGATCTACATGCTGATTCAAGTATGTTTGCAGATCTATACTTATATGTGAAGCAATGGCAATTTCCTAATATGTTTTGCTGCTGTTAGTGGTTGGATCCTATCTGGGATCATGAATACAAGAAAACAGCAATACATTGTGCACTTGGATAACACATGCCTATGAAATAACAGTTTCTGTGAAAAAAAAAATCATGTGGACATCAAAAGAGCGGGGCTTATTTGAAGGTTGGTATTAAAATATTTTCTGATGTAGTATAAGCAGTACTTACAGATGTACAAACACTTCCTTTTTTGTCTGCCATCCCTTTCCTTTTTATCACCTTATAGTCTAACACATTGTCACCCCTGATGGAGAAATCTTTGCTAATGTTCGATTTCCAAGGGCACAACATGAACAAGAGTAATAAAAGTCATTCAAGAAGAAAGCAGCTGAATTTTAGTCTAGTGCAAGAGCTGTAGCAGGTAGCATAATGAAATCTAATTACTGAAACATCATTGAATTTCTTGAAGAACTGAGCAAAGTAAATACAAAAGCCTTCTGAACTAAAAAAAAAGAATGACCATTGAGGTCTGAAAAGGAAGACTATCATACACTATAATAACATCTCTTTATCATTTGACAATGATGTGCCTTTTAAATGACCACCTACTGAAAACTTCAGTACTGAAAACTGAAGTTAGGTTTATTGAAACAAAATCCAACACAAAGAGCACAAACAATATTATTCAAAATTTTCATAGTTTAAGATCAATGTCATGACAGTTTAAAAATCATTAGGCTTTGGCTTTTACACACTACTTTTTTTATTAATAAAGTAGAACAGTTTTCTGAAAAATAGATTAAATGAAAAAGACAAATCCAAAAAGTAATGGAAAAATTTTGATCTGATAGTCAAGATGGCAGGAAGGCTGCTTCTAATATAATGTCTGTATATAACTTTTTTCATAAGCACTGAATGTCAGTTCTATGACATCCCACAAATTCTCCCTCAGGTAATTCTACTAGTGCCAATATTGTTCAGCACTACAATTAATGATCCAAATGATGGGATAGAGCATTACCCTCAGTGATTTTACAGATGATGCACAACTTGAAAGAGTGGCTGATGCACCAGATTAGTGTCCTGTTATTCAGGAGGATCTCAAAAGGCTGGAGAAACGGGCCAAAAGTTCTGGAGATCAACAATGGTAAAGGCCACGTCCTGCCCATGGGGAGGAAGAACCCAAGCAGCAGTGTAAAGAAAAGCAGTGTATGCCCCATCTGGAAAGCAGTTTGGCAGGGAATGGCCTGGGTGTCCTGTGGACACAAAGTTGGACATGAGTCTGCAGTTTGCAGCCAAGAAGGCTAAAGGCAACCTGGGCTGCATTAGGCAGAAGTGTTGATAGCAGGTCAAGTTTTTCTCTACTCTGGCAAGACAACTCTGAAGTGCTGGGTCCAGCACTGGGCTCCCCAGTATGAGAGAGACATGAACATACTGGAGTGAGTCCAATGAAGGGGCTCAAGGACTGGAGCATCTGGCATAAAAGAAGAGGCTGAAAGGACTGTCACTTGTCAGTCTGGAAAAGAGAATGCTCAGAGGGATCACGGTCCCTGATGGGGGAGTAAAGAGGACAAACTTTTCTCAGGCAGAGGGCACAAAATGAGACTTAAACATACGTAAAATCTTCTTTGAGAGGGGGAAGGTCACACCCAGAAAAGTTGTCTGGAGAAGTTGTGGAGTCTCTGTACTTAGAGATATTAAAAGCCCAGCTGGACACACTCCTGGCTACCCTGCTCTTGCTGACCCTGCTCTGAGTAGAGGCCTGGACCAGGTGATCTCCAGAGGTGCCTTCCTGCCCCAGCCAGTGTGTGAGTTGGTCATTCTGTGTTTTAATGAACAAGTTATACGGCTCAAACTTCTTTTCCAGAGAGCTAATTGTTTTTCTAGATGGCAATCTTTTCTTCCATGCTTCCCTCTCATTAAACTTGACAGCATGACAGATGTTTTTATACTGCTGATAACAAATTTCTACTCACTTAATGCACACTGCATTGTGCAAGTCTGGATAACCAACTCTGGTAAACAGCAGCAGCTTCACAGCCACTAAACTCTTTACGTCTTCAGTCATAAAAATGAATTCTGATGACTTATTGTCTAGAGGGACACAAAGTAGAACTTTTCAACCATCTTTTCTTTATGCCTGGCAGTGTGTGTGCACATAGGAGAGGGAGTGCTCCAGTTGGCTGCCAGGGAGATTTATATGAGCATGACTTGAATGTTTCTCAACAGATTTAGTTGCCAGTGTAATATGAGTGCCCAATGAGTTACTGTCCCTCTAATGAGTCACAAGACAAAGGAGGGCTTTGGAAGAAGATCCATTGTTTCAGAATTTTTTTGAATACCTAGAAAATTAAAAAAAAACCCTCCCATAGATTCAGAGTTAGGTTACATATATGTGTGTGTGTGTGTAAAATGTATCAAATTTATAGCAAAATCCTGGAAGTGAAATTTGAGTGCCTGGGGATTTGAGTACCACAGCAGGTTGAAAACTTGGGAGAGGTTTTTAATGTAACATCATATTCTGGTTTGGGTGGGTTTTTTTAATATTTATTAATTCTTATTATTATTTCCAGCTGAATAGTGTAGAATCAAGAAGCAGTTTATTCAGGACTTTATTCAGGATTCAGGACTAGGTTTTTTTGTGTCCGTGTGACTGATACTGGCACATAGCCTTGAGAGAAGGGCTGTTATTTCCAGAGAAACAGAACTCGGCTTGATCTGACTAGAAACTCTGTGCTGGCTTGGACAAGGGCAAGGTAAGTGTCTCATGTGGACATAGTCCAAGTCTCAGATCAGTGTAAATTATCTTGTGCATGCACCTGTTTAAATAAAATCACCTTGTCCAACATTTGGAAACAGCTGTTGCAAGTGAGCAAGTGAGGTTTGGATGCCTGTCCTCTGCAACAAGCTCTAAAAATTGAGAAAGGAAAAGGACAACCTCAACTGTGTATGAGGCAAACATAGAGACAAGTTGTGAGAAATCCAGGTTAGTCAGGACAAGATGATTCCAACTAGTAGGAAGCTGTTCATAAGTTTACCTGATTGAAGAACTGCTCACAGCTTGTCAGAACTTCAGAGCTCTGTAACAGAATTGAAATGAATATGTAGCAGCTTTCATTACACAGAAGCAAAAAATAATTGACAACGACCACCTGCTGAGAGAACATCAGCACTAATGTAATGAACTTCAATTTGCAGAGGACAGAAAGTGCTTTGTCACAGTGATGCACAGATACTACTGTACTGTAGATTCCTGAAAGTGTCATGAAGAGCTGGAGTTCTTGGAAAGAGCACCAAAGGAAAATCTCATTTTATGATAGTTTTACAGAGCTAACCACTCTGGCAGCTAGGGCCTGTGTGCCTCCTTATATGCCTAAATATGCCATTATGAATATCCATATATGCAAATTCTATGTATGTTATGCATACACATATGAGTGTGTATATTTGTTCATATGCATATGCCTCCATACATGTGCATATACAAACATATATTTGTATATCCACGCACACAATTATGTAATTGCAGTATATTTTCATCCAAGATGGCAAACTGGAATGCACAGTGATTGATCATCAAGAACCATAAGAGAAGAACTCATAGTTCCTAGAAAATCCTTGAAAAAGAACTAAAATATGTACAAAAATATAAGAAGCCTCAAAACAGATGAGTACAATCATGTGAAGCTTTTCAAAGCCTCCAAGCACATTAAGAGTTAGAGTAACAAATATAAAAAGAGAAAAATAGCATCAGTGTTTGAAAATTTGGTATGCTCTGATAAAAGAAGGAAGAATCAGAAGGAGGAGTGCATTCTGCATAGCTTCCCAGAAAAATCATGCAAATGTAGAATTAACAAATCTACAAATCAGTCTGTTGAAGATATTGAGAGAAATGAATCCAGGGCATAAAAGGTCAATAAAGTTGTTTAAAAGTCAGAAATTTCTTACACTAATGGCAGTCACAGAGAGAAAGTAATTCAGTATTTATCTACACAGGCCCATGAGCTGAATTTTTTAGAAATTTAGATGATGCTGAGAAATAAATATATGTCATAGGAGCACTGCCTTCAAAGCAAACAAGGATTTCACCTGCTAATGCTGAAAATGTCTCACTGGGGATGAAACTGAAGAGCTGTATTTGCTAGAAGGTCAGAAATTTTAGAAAATAATGAATTACAATTTGTGTCTTTAACAGCATGCTGTCATGAAAAAACATTCCTGCCCTTCTGACTAGACTCTGATGCAACAGTTGCTGAGCCGCCACCACCACTCTGGTGAGCACTTCTGAAAAAGAATAAGATTGAAGAAGCACGACAAAACTTAATTTTTATTTCCTCACCAGTGTTTTTCTTCTTTACCTGACGTGTGTTTCTAACTCAAGCTGTGCTGCTTATGCTGCTTTATGCAGTGAAAAACATCACATCAGGGACACCCTTTTTAATAGAAATACCATACACACACATGTTCTGTCCTTAAACTCATGCAGGTGAAAGCAAAATTTGCTTGAACGTCTTCACTGCCAAGGGGTTTATACAGTATTTTATATTCTGTGCACACTGCTGGTTAAAAAGACTTGAGTAAGTCTGATGGTTAGGATAATTTTAGGTGCAAGACAGTGAGCATTTCTTCGAGTTGAATATGCTTTTTTTCTGTGTGCTCAGTAAAACAAAACAAAGTTTTGTGATTTATATCTTCAGGGGAACCACAGAAAACTGAAAAGCAGCAAACAGAAATAAAGCTAGGATGTTATATAAGAATGCACAATTAAGATAATAATTAACATAGTGAGTGTACAAGGTTTTATAACAGAAAACAAATCACAGAATTATATGAGCACTGATGTTAAGTGCCAGCATGATCAAGAAAGAGACACTTTATTTACTGTAGATGAGTACTGCCCTTCACAGGGATACCTAAATCTATATGGCAATGGTATTTGAAAATGGTATTCCCTCAAATTACCCTAATATCTAATATTCAGGATAATTTTCAAAATTTTAAATCAGTCAAATGGCAATTAGAGGAAAATCCATGTAAAAATAAGTTGATCATTTCTGCGAGTCCACACTGGATAAAAAAGGGGTCAATAGCCTCAGAGGTTCAGTGCAGAACCGGACTGCTCTGACCTCCCTTATATGCCTTCTAAATTATTTTCAACTTTCAGAATGATAAAAAACTTCAAATTTAATCTACAAGAGGCATGAAGATACTTTTTGGAGTGAAGGAATAGTACATTTTGAAATATGTATGGGACAAAAAACATCTAAATAATTGCATAAATAGGAACAAAATAACCTCTTCAGGTACATGTTATCTGAATTATTTTCAATTGAAACAGAAGATATTCAGGTTTGGAAGTTATGAGTCATATTTGTTTCTAGAGTAAGAGAAAATGAATTGATAGACTGAATCCATTTGAAAAATAATAAAAATAAATTATCCTTAAAAATATAACCCTCAGTTTCTCATGATGTTTTGAATGTAGACGTGCTACCATTTAAGGCTGACTGTATTCTGCAGGATACCTCCTTAATCATTGGTCATATTGTTATGAAATTCTGTGGTATCCATGTCAGACACCTTTTCCTCCTGCAAAATTTTCAGTTTGTCTGTTTGAAATGTAGTTCTGCATTATGCAGGGAAAAAATAGAATTTAAAAAATCTTCCCTCAACTCCTGTAATTGACACACATTCCATGGAAAATAGAATATCCTCTTCATATGGCTTAAATTACAAACTCGAGTCTTTTTGAAAAATGTGTGCTAGCCAATCCATAAGTCATTCTCTAGTCAGACAAAATTTAAAGTATTTCCTAAAGGAGGATCTTGATATATGGCTTCTTGACAGTTACATGAAATGACCTAATGTTTTAACTCTGTAAGAGAATGAAATCTATAGAACAATTTTAAAAGTCAACAAATGACTCAAGAACACTTCAAACACTCTGCATCTTATCCAAAATACAGCCCCTAAAACATGCAAGCTATCAATACATATTTGATTTTTCTGGTGAATCAATGTCTCTTTTTGTGAAGCAGCTTAACTAAGGGACAGTTGAGGATTTTAACTGAGAAAACTGCTGGATTAGGATGATCACAGGTCTCAGATCTTTAATCAGATGATCACTTAGTGAGATTAGTGGTTTTAGTCTATCACACCACCTTTGTGAGTTTGAAAGATATCATTGTTCCCATTTTCAGTTGTCAAGAAGGTGCCAAATGATTTACTGAACATAAAATAGAGATTTACTCGCTATGGAGCAGGAAATTGAGCTGTCCCAATTTTTACTTGGTTGTTAGAAGTATTTTGTTGACAAAGAACAGTTATTATTTTCATTTATCAGGACAGCACTTATTTAAGAAATGGTAACAGCAATCTGCAATTCCAGTCTGCAGTTGTCTGCTCCATTCCACAGAGACAAGAAAAATATTTATAAAAATAATTTAAATGGCTTATCTCAATAAAAACAAGCTTTATGAAAAGTTAAAGAAATTATAACCTTCTATTCCAGAAAAAAAAAATCATGAATACATGTACAATTTGAATCAAGGTTATAAAACCCAGTATTCTATATTTCATACCAGCACATGTATTTACAAAGGCATAAGGTACAAAATGACCTACAAATGCAGTCAATTGGCTTTTTTGAGATGCACTACTATGTGTTTTCAGATGGAATTATGTACCATTGATAGGAAATTCTATTCTTGTTGTGGATCTTCTGTTCTCTTACAGGATCTGCTGTGCTGTGATCAGCTCAGTACTCTGTCTCTGGCATGGGCCAGGGCCACATACATCAGAGAAAGATGCAAGGTACTCGTGTGGAAAATGATGGAGGAACCTGACTCCTTAAAATGTAGCTTTGTGCCCTTGTCAGCTAAAGATTACCTTGTGCCCTGAAGAGAGATGGAAATTATCTAAAGGATGAAGGATTGAAGGCTCTTGTTTCAAGCTGTAAAGTCTGAGAAATACAAAAAGAAATACACTCTCCAAAAGGCTTGTTGCAAACATGTCTGCTACAGCATTCTCCAAAACACACCGTCTTCAACAGCACCAGACAGAAAATACTAGATTAGAGGCACTGCCAGATTGGTCATATCTGCTTTCTATTTCCTTTACATAAGGAGCATTTCTTACTATCCTTCAGCTATTTTGCTATACAGTTTTATACCTATAAGGGTACCCAATGGAGGATAACATTTGGATGAGGATGAGGATTAACATTTTGTAGATAACTGTTTCCTAGGAAGGGGTACAAGATATACTATGTTCTGTAGTAAAAACGTGTCAATATCAGAGTTAAAACACTGAATTATTTTTACATATCCCAACCTCAACTGAACATTTTTTTCTATTAAACGACCAGAGTGTTGGGAAGAGTGTCAAAAGGTGACAAAGAAGAAGAAGAAGATGATAGTACTTGGTAGCACAATGGATAAACCAGTACTGAACACATTGAAACTGTGCACCCTGAAGAAAGCAATCCTGATTTTTTTTCATGGGAACAGGAGTGAAAAGGAGTTTCCACCTGTAGTAAATACAAGTTGTTAACCTTACTGCTTAGTCAAAGATTTGCAATTATAATGAAGTTCTATGAAAGTATTATCTAAAGGGGAAAAAGTAAAAAGGGTGAAGAGTGAAAAATAAAACCACAACATTTAAAAATGATAGAGAAAGGAAGAGAGTATACAATACTTACGATACTCATATCCCAATAGAATAATAAGATTTGAAAAGAAGCGAAGAAGGGCAGAAAGAATTCCCAAAGATAAACAAAGACTTCTGAACAAGATCTGACCTTTAAACCTCAGGCATGTAACAGAAGTCTGTGAAATCATGGATGCCAAGAAGAAGGTGAATAAGGAATGAGTGTTTAGTTCTTATCATAAAACAAAAATGGAATCAAAGGACTGAAATCATCAGACTAGAATTTCAAAACAGGAAATATGCTATCACTTTGCTCATAGCTGAACTCTGTGCATGCAGGTGAATGATTGCCTCAGCTTGCTCAAAGCACTTCGAATTTATGGGAGAAAAAAACTTTAAGGAATGAGTCAAGATGGTAATAGCTGAATAAGGGAGCATAACAGTACACCTAAAAGATAGAATAATATGGTTGTCCCTTCTCTGTTTGCCACAGACTGGAACCAAAACTGAGGTACTGAAATAGATGTAACTGTTTTCTGACTTGATATTGCCAATTTCATAAAACCCAATAGTAAATTCAAACTCTTACAATGTCTTCCCAATTTCTCCACAGTTGCTTCCTGTATCATGTCATCTATTATTATACCATCATCCTTGCTATATTTATTTATATTAAAGGACTGTGTTTAATTCCACCTTTAGGCATGTCTCATTTTCAAATGCTCAAATTTTATACAGTTAGTACTATTTAATAGAGTTAGTACTTTTCTGCTTGGCTCATGGCACATTAGGAACTATAAGGTAATTTCACGATAGTGGGTGGTGTGGTTCTAGAATCAATTTCTGAACTTTAATGAGGAATTTGTATCCTTATTATATTTTCTACAGAATTCCAAGTTCAGGAAACCAACTGAGAAAAAACAAAAACTTCAGTCATAAGAAAGTTTTGGATTCAGCTGCAAAATTTGACACTGATTTGAGGCAAAGCATTTTCCCTTCTGGCAAAATATTACTGCTCCAAAATAACAACCATGAATGTCTTCCAGCTTCCTGCAACAGATTTTGTCCTAAATTCTGACAAGACATGCGACAGAGCTGATTTATGACTTTCCTTTTTTATTATATAGTCATGTCTGTGATTGATATTCTAGGCCAATATTTTAAAATATACACACTTTTAAATGTTTCTTAGAGTTTTATTATAATCAGTAGGTAGAATGAAAGATAATACATTTATTCTGATGACTGGACTTCAAGACAAACAAAAAGTTTATCGTGAACTTTCCCCTTTCAGGTAGGAGCCCACAGCTTTTTAAACTGTTCTCTTGGAATAAGAGCCCATTTTTCAATAGAAAAAGCACATAGCTATAATCAGATTATTCAAATGTCTCATTTTCCTTGTTGTTTCTCTGGTTTATGTTTTTAAATTACTTTAGAACTTATAAAAGTTGTCAGACGCATTGCTCTGGAGGTAGTGTTTGAAAGTACAACTTCAACGTGCCCTTATCCTATTTATGGTATCCAAGACATACTGTTCCTTACTGTCTTAACACTTTGAAGAAACAGCAATACCTATTTAAAAAGCCATCAAGGCAAACTTTTCATTATAGGCAGTGAAACTGTGATCTTTAGAGAATCTCTAGAGAACCCCACATATGCAGGGTAATGCTGCTTGTTTCATTTACATAAAAATAGAAATAGTTGTGTCTTAGTCACTGCTAATGATGATGATGCCTGGCAATCTGGATTCACTTAAAGTTTTATAGAAACAAACCCCTTGGCATTCTCAAGATACCATTCTTAAACATATTGAAGCACAGCTTCAATTAGGTGAGTGAAACACACACTTATGGGTAAGTGGCAAATTATACATAAAAGGACATCTTCAAATAAGACTTTAATTTTGATCCAAACAAAAATATGGAAAATTATGATGAATAAAATGAATTAAAGGTAAGGCCATTACTTGAATTCCATTTTGTTCATACTGGAATGTAACAAGACATAAGTAACATAACTTTGTTTTTCAAAATTTGTGGTTTAAACTTAATTGTAGATTTGCTACAATGAATTAAACAAAATTCCATTCCCATAATTCAGTCATGTGATATGTTTATTATATGCACAGGCAACCAGTCTGAGATCAGTTCTATCCCATCACCCTCATCAGGAACATCCAACTCTTGGAATAAACTCAGGCGAATCTTAAAAACGCAGCCAAGCAGAGTCTGCAATTCAAAGTAAGAATTCCTCTTATTTTCCTCTTCCCATCTCTTCCACTTAACTCCTCAGAGTTACCTCGTCCTCATCCTTAATACCAATTAATTCCAATCAAAAGCCTGTTTTCTTATCCTTAATTCAGCAGCAGGAGTGGACCAGTGGTGACCATGTCCCTCCAAATGTCCCTCCAGTCCCAGCCCAGCCACAGAAAGACACTCTGCATCCCCAGGCCAACTGTTTGTGGGTGAGCACACCCAGAAGAAGGGCTTCTGTGACATTTCTCCCACGTTCTGCTTGCCACTCCTCGCCTTGATTTTGCCCTTGAATGTACTGCTTCCTTGCAACCATTTTCTGTGGCACAGCAGAAATGGTTTTGTTTGGGATTTTTTTCACAATCTTAATGGAACTGGAAGCACAGAACTGGGTAAAATTATAAAAATTTACTTCCCTTGTTCTCACAGAAAATATGCAAGAACATATGAAGAGTCCACAGCAGGACTGTTTTTCCCTGTGGATATATACATGAAGCATTGCCAAAGGCGAACAACAAACAGAAGTACAAAACAAACAGCAAGGAAAGAGGACACCCAGAATCATCCTAAAGCAGTTTGTTTTTCAGCATGGTCATATTTATAGAAGGGCTCCTTTACTGCTGTTTTGTTTTGATTACTTTCAAAAATAAAATGGAGAAGTCCATCTGCTTTGTTACCTGGACTGTCTCTTCCTGGTTTTGATTCAGCTAAGGATCATTTTCCAAGGAAATTCACATTACATTTTATCCTCAGGAAAGACTGAATGACATTTTTTCGTCATCCTTGACAACCCAACATGACATCTAAGTGCCTTCTGCACTAAAGAAATGATTGTTGTTTCTTTGCCAGGTGTCCTGTAGCTTTCCAGTTCTATTTACCAGCTCCAACTTAGCACTGAGCTGGTCAAGCTGCATGTCATAAATGGGTCTGCAGAAACTCCTTCCAAATAAATCGAGTTCTTTTTCTTTAAGAAATATCAGTCACAGACTGGTGGACCTGGGCTCATAAAAGACATCCTAGCCTAGATGTCACGGTCAGCCACGATGGATTTTGAGTTGGTTCATGCTGGATAGCTGAAAGTGCTTAAAGCAACACAGGAGAGAAAAAAACAAAACAACAACACTTATTTTCTAGCTCTAAAGATTTCTTTTTAAATGGTTGTTTGTTGCTTTGCCAATTCAGAGGCTTTACATTTCAATGGAATACAGAGGAAAAGGTAAGCATTTCAGCAGTGCTAGGATTGATAACAACAGAACTCAGCTTCCCTAACATAATTTTGCAAGTTTTTCTACATTTGAAAAGCTGACTTATCCCTCCGAAGTAAATAGCTTATATTTGAAGTTGTTAATAAAGCAGCTCTTCTATTCTGCAGTAACTCATACCAACAATATTTCCAATATCACAGCACTGCTGTTTCACAAGGCAACTCCCAGAAACCAACTGATAATACCCTAACATAGAGAATGAGTATGTTCAAAAAATCGTGTAAGGGATTTCATGATGGTAATGTGAGAAGGTAAAGGGTTACACAAATGTAATGTCTTCCTCTTTTGCTATTCATACAGAATATAGCATATATACCTTAATATTAACTGTTATATTCTATAGCCCTCATGAGTTACATAAACAAATTTGTAAAGTTACATAAATAACATCATCCCATATCATAATAAACATCATTGTATAATGAATTTTATCTTACATTTCTCTTTACTCATCTTTAACTTTGCTGGGCAGTTGAGGACATCAGCATTCCCAGGACAGTACTACAAGCTTTCACTCCAGAAGCCTTGATCAGCACAAAATCAGCTGCCACAATGACAATTGACTGTTGCTTGACAGACTGAATTTTTTTGTTCAATCACTTGCACAGCACAGAGTGGCAAAAGATTTTATGATTGCAAGTCCTATTTCAAGTACTGACACAAACCCAAAATGTGTTTTTCATCATCACAAAGCTAACAGCAGGAGAAAAGGCACTATTAAGCAGAGAAATGTACTGATTAAATGTGAAGGTTAGGTTAGAGCCATCTCAGTTCTCTCAGTGCAGCAATTTCCAGCACAAGAATTTCTGATATTTAATACTTGTAAGTATTTGCTGTTAAGTATCTAATGAAAGTCACTGATTAGCGTGTCATGGAGGAAAAGATTAGACACTATTTCTTTGATTTCTCACCTCTAACATAATTTCAGCATTTAGATTACAATGTCCCTTTCTAAAATTTAACTTATGGCTCAGAATGAAAGTTGTGGTGAAGGCATTTGTATCTACTGTCTGTACGAAACTAATTGGTAGCCTGCCATGCTGTAATTCAGCCCTTTAAACCTCAATAGACACTAAACTACTCATATATTATTGTTATTAATAATAATAATAACAATAATATAATTATTAGTGGATGGTGAAATAATATGTGCACAGAGGTTGGTACCTTAGCATGAACAAAGAAGAATCTGGAGGTGATGGTGTGTTTTAATAACATCTTGGAAGCTTATTCAAAAACTCTCAAAAATGTAACACAGAAGAGACAATCACTTAAGCGTGCACTTAGAGTAAATGACTTCTGGGAAATCAGTATGAGCAACTCATGTCAAAGATTTATAATCCTGATTTTCATAATTCAATCTTCAAATTTTTTTTCCATTTGAAACAAATACTCAAAGAGCAGGAGAGGATTTCCATGTTGGAGAAAGGTCACTATTTTTTTCACTCTGGTCTATGCAGTACTGCTTAATTGAAAACCTTCAACAAGCAGAAATCTGCAAACAAAAAACATAACTCCTATTTCCTCATCACACAACAAACAATCTATGGTTTATCCTTCAGATGAAGCACCCTCATCTCTCCAGCCTGGGGCCAGGCACTGCTGCTGGGGTGCAGGAGACACAGCGGGCTCCACTCTCCAGTCCCAGGACAGATCCTACACAGGATAAAGTTAATTACAACCTAATGATAATGAGATGATAACTAATGAGAAAAGTGGATTACTTGACCTTCTGGAAGAGCCTTCAGGATTATGAATAGTGTTAAAAAGGTCCTGTGGAAGCAGAAGCAAGTTCTAGGCTGCTAACAGACTGGTTTATTTTAAGAAATGTTGCATTGATTTGCATACATTAATAAATAATTAGAATTCTATGAACCATCTTAAGAGAAAGATAAACAACTTTTTTACAACTATTCCAAAAATTAGTTAAATTATCCCCAAAATAAGTCATATCTGAAAATACCTTCCTCCCAATACTGATGTTTTCATCCTAACTGAGCTAAGTATTGCCATATCTATTCATATTGATTAACTTTAACTATATTAAAGCAAACAGAAATAATCCAACCTTTGAAGGAGAGATTGGTGAAATTCTAATGATGCTAAAATATATTAACATTTCTGTATTTCTTTATTTTAATACAGAAAATTTCTCTAGCAATTAAGAAATACTGTAGCATGGCAAGCTATCATTCCAGAAGATAACTTTTTTTGGCGTCTCATATTTCAAAGGACATATTAAAAATAATAGACATAATAGACCACATTTCATTTCAGAGCTATTTATTAAAAATACTTTATTCTTGGATTTAAAAACTTTGTTTGGGGAAATGTTATTTCTTTTCATGAACAAATGCTTAATTCTGTTTTAGTGGTAATAAAACAGTTATAGAAAAATCTGATAGAATTAACATCACAATATTTTGATGTAAAATAGCCAGGCATTTATTTGCCACAAATTTACTACTGTAAAGGGAAGTCATAACTTTTTTTTTTTCCTATCAAGTTTTCCTTTGTGGATTTTTGCAAGAAAGTCTTTGTGTGTTCTGAAAGTTGAAAAAGACTTTTTTACTTCATTAGCTCTTCATATTTTTATCACTCTAGCAGAGACAGGAAATTAACTGACCTCAGAAAACCTTAATTCTTCTTTCTAGGACTTTTGAGATACATGCTGCTGTTACACTCAGTATATGAATCAGGTATGTCCAGGACTCTACTCAGTGAACCAAACTCCCTCCCAGACAAACAGAAAATATTTCATCTTCTAACATTAATTGTGAGGATCTTTAAGTCCATGCACAAATGGACCACAAAAGATATTCTGCCTACTGTCAAAATATATGATTTGTAGAAAAGAAGAAACAACAAGGAATACAACAAAAATTCTATACGTTGCATCTGTCTATACAGATAAAAATTCTATACGTAAATCTGTCATGATGCTGGAGATGCCAGCTAAGCTCTGCACAAAACACAAACCAAATAAAGCATCCATGGAAAGCACCTACTAGTGCATTACCCATTTTGCACAAGAACATTTGGGGCTGAGGACAATGCCAGAAACTTCCTCCCTCATCTTGACCACTTTAATGCCAATACAGTCAAATTGTGAAGGCAAAAGTATCACAGTCCTGTGAGGGACTTTAACTTGTAGGTGGGGCAAGAAAGCAAGGAAGCAAGAGAGGATATGAGATTCCATTTCTGCTGTCTTGATTTTCAAGTTTTAGAGTTTGGATACATAAATGTTTTCTTTCTTGGTGCACGTTTTTCTTTAGGGCTCCCCAGGGTCTAACTAGGTACTCCCAAGACACGGCATCTCTGCCTGATGCAATCCTGCAGGAGTCGTAACATGGATACAAATAGTCAGATTTGTAGGTGAGAGTTCTGGCATTGTTCAATATCATAATCATTAATGCATTGTTCTAAAAATGTATTATATTTTATTTCAGGATCCCATTTTTAAAAGTTTTACATCAATATCTCAGCAAACACACCGTCCACAAGTTAAAAACATCTAATTTAAGTTATTGATATCACACTGTTATTTGTGTGAGAGCTCTGCAGTTTTAAAAGGAAGGAAGAGAAAGAAAAAAGACTGACCAGCAAAATAAACAAAAAAAAAGATGCTTCTTTCATCCACCAAATTTCCTACCTTTCAACACTTATTTATATATTCTTTCTCCTCTCTCATTTTATTCACTATGCCCCTTGAATTGTACACTCGTTGACTTCTGTACTGCCCCCTCATTTTGTGTAATAAAATGTTGTAATCATGCCCCAGGTTAACCATTTCTATGCTGAAGGCAGCACATAATAGCTCTAAAAGTGGAGAACCTGAGATGACAAGTCAAGACTTAATCAGGTATTATCTTGCTGATGCTTCCATTTCTTTGAACAAAAATCTCCTGTTCTTGGCCAAGTAATTGCTTAGTTTTTTATTTCCATGTCTGTCTGATGGTGCATTTTAGAACATAATGCACTATAAAAAATTGTGAGAATTTGAGGATTGTGATTATTGCATCTTTCTCTAGGTATTATGGAAATCATAATTATATCCTAGCATAAGGTATGCAGCCTGGGGTCTCTTTTTTTTTAAAGTATTATTTTAGCAGCTGTCAGTAATACTGGAGAGTAAAATGTGAAATCATGATTCCTTTCCATTTTGCACACCATGAATTGCAATGCTTAACAACTCCACCACAGAATTTCATCTACACTGTATTTCACATCAATATATATTGTCAGATCAAGTTTAATAATACAGGCAATGTCTCCTCCTGAGCACAGGAAGGAACAGATCTGCAAATAAGGCATTATTCTAAAGTCACTCTACACTCAGGAAATTCTCCTAATCTCTAGTCTTGCCTTCATATGAACCACACTTCCCTTTCATGTCATCCCATGCTATATTATTCATGATTTCTAAAATACTGTCCTTCTGCATAGTTGGTTTTTCCAGGGGAAATAAAACCACCTCCTTAATAGAACTACAATCTAACAACTTTCCTGATTGAGATAGGAACAATTTTTTACCCTACTTGCGCACTATAGAGATTTTTCAAATACCTACAGATCTAGGTGACAGACCTCTATCAAAATTGTTATCATGTGGGTTTCAGCACTTTTTACATTAATTATAATAACCCTGCAAGTGCATCCTGTGCTTTAGTAGAAAAAATGTCATCCATGTACTTTGGAGAATAAATCATAGCAGCTTACCCTTCTGACAAGTAGATAGAAAGCCAGTTGGTTTAACAATACATTGATTAAAGTGTCCTTCTGATGAAAAACTTATATCACAAAAATACACCAAGTTTTTGCATACATAGAAATCTCAGGGAAAGCTCAGTTTCTGTCACAGAATTGGGTATTTTTTTTTGTGGAAGTGGATGCTGAAAAGATCCAGTGATTAAAATGATCAATAAATGACATTCATTACTCCTAAACCTCATTTTCGAGTACAGATGCATTTTACTTAAGAGATAATGCACAGAAAATTAAAAAACAACAACAACCAAAACCACCCCAAAACCCCCAAACAAACAAACAAACCCCTACTTTTTCAAATATTATTTATTTTCATAAAACCATCAAGGAAATTAAGTCTTATTATTTTACATCACATTTAAATGTGATAAACTGAAACATGGGAAATTTCAACCACATTTAAGTTTAAAATTTTTTCTCTGAAGATAATTCAGCAATGATTCAGGTCATCCAGAGGGGTTGTGGAATATTCATTCTTGGAGGTTTTCTAAGACCTGGCACAACAAAGCCCTGAGTGACCTGACTTCAATTCAGTGTTGTTTGGAGCTCCTGGTGGGAAAAGGTTGTGTTAGAAACTTCTGTGGTCTCTCCTCTCCTGAGTGATCCTGAGATTTGTCAGTGCAGCAAATTGTTCAGATCATGATTCATCTAATTAGAAATCAGTCCATGGTTGAGCTGCTGTGTTTGGATTGCATGAAAGCTTTCCTCCACCTGTAAAGTCAGTATGATTTTAGGGATGTGTACTCTGTGGACCAGATAGTTATTTGCAGATGACTTTCTAACTCATAATATTGATACACATGTTTTTAAAGATTTCAAAAAAAAAAAGCACACTTCAAAATAGAAAGCAAATAGAAATGCATTAGGTACTCATTTAATGTGCTGGTCTTTGTAATGATTTAAAATAAGTTGGAAAGATTCCTGAGATCTGAAGGTCATACTTTTGCATAGACTTAGATGACTACAACATAGTTAGATACTGGCTGTTTTCCAAAGTGCCCAGTTACTAAGCCTTAATGAGAATTATTTGCTCACCCTATTTCACTTTATCTGAAAAATGCAGCTATCCACTTACCTGACTTTTAGTGAATGTATATGCATTCCAAATTAGCCTTAAATTGACTGGTCTTTGAATTAAAGGCTTAAGATTTTTTCATTACTCAGTCTAAAATCTTTTTCAGAATATATATTTTTTTAAATTTCCTGCTGTAAAATGCAGCCTTCCTTCTGTCTTGCAGTCACTGTTAAATATGAGTGATCAAAATTACTATTACTTTTGAAAGAAAATAGTAATTATCTGGACCTTTTAAATTAGGTTTACCTGAAACACAGGTGACCAAAGATCAGTATTTACCTGCATTTTATTGTCCTACAATAAGCAAAACATGGTCCTATGACACAGCCACGGAATATATCTTGTTATCAGAGACACAAGGCTCAATCTGAGGGAGGGGGTGCAGATGCTCACACACAGATTAGGCAAGTTTGGTGCTGTTTCAATTTGCTGAGGTGTTTGGCAGGCATGGATTGTAGAAGGAGTATTTCACCTTCTAGGAAGGCAATTGGAAACCAGAAAAAGCACTATGGGAGTTCTAATATAATGCTAAATGTTTACATTACAGCATTGCTCTCTAGTAACCCTTATGCAAGATTAACTCCCTAAATAGTGCAATGTTAGTTGACGGACTTTGTCTGTGGATTCGCAATTCTTTTATTTAAATTATAGTAAAAAAGACCTAACCTTTTATACCATCTATGTACATTCACTACAAAACATGTAATATATCTTAATAAAATATTGATCATTTTTGATGTAAATATTGTCATTTACATGTTAAATACATATTAAATAATTACACACTAGAAAGAAGTTATTCAGTGACTTTTCAACTGTTGCTAGATATTTTATATACTATTCTGCCTCATAGGCATCTTTGTTACTCTGGAGAGTTTCTAAGGGATTGATTAGACATGGTCTCTGAGATGACATTTATTTTGAAATTCCTGTAGTTACACAAAATTACATTACAGTCCACAATTGCTCCCAGGAACTCTTATATTCAATTCTATTTAATACCAGCAGAGTTTGTTCTTTGCTCAACATTTTGTCCTCAAAAACTTAACACAAATGCAACCACCATGGGTGCACCCAGGGGATAACACATCAAGTTCCATCTTTCCTGAGGTGGCAGGTGCAGCAAAGCCCTCTCTCATTAATTATTCCTTCCATTCTTTATGGGCTTGTAGGGCATGAACCGTCAGCCTCCCATATGAGTTTGATGTCACATAATTACGTGGGTCCAGCCCACAGAACAGAACATCACATGAAATGTTACCTCTTTCCTATAAAGCACACAGAGGCACTGAGGTTCATCTCCCCTGCAAGAAAGTCATCCAGGTCTGACCTTTATAAAGAGGTGGAGAAAAACAGGCAGTGACTCTGCTGTCCTTTTTTCTTTATTTCCCTACCTTCAACTCTTGACATCACTGGGCTATACTACAGATTTCTCACTTTCCTTTCATTCAAACAATGACTGCAAAAAAAAAAATTCCAGCCAGTTGCATGCAGGGTGCACACTCTTCACACACTCATTTTTGAGGTGTGTATCTTTCTTTGATATTCATGTTTACAGACAATGACAGATCCATGGCAGAATGGATCATGTTAAGTCAACAATGTCTGCTAAAATTATTATTTGTGTTTTTTCAACTAAGAGTTGTCTTCCCAAATCAATTAATATTGATGCTCTTATTTACAACAAATCTATCACATCTTAATTTATTATTCCACATGCTACAGTTCTCTACAAAACCTAGCAATATAATTAATGACAATAATGGGCATTTTTCAAAGTCCCTTTCATGTTTCTTGTTCCATGGACCACGAACAATTAATAAAGTTGTTTAGGGAAAGTTGACTACTTCTGCATCCAGTGAAGAATACAACTGAATAAAATTACGAAGTTTAATAAATATAATGTAACTATGTCCATCCAAATATGAAATGATATAACCCCAACAACTGAAGAAGATACTGCTTAAGCATATGTTTAATGATTTATATTGAGGTTTAGAAATGCTTTAGGTTTTTTTTAAGGAAATATAATTTATTTTAATTATGTGATTTACCTGATTTTGCTGGTGGTGTTTATAAGTCAAAGTGGCTTTTTCCCCTACCAAATTAACATGCTCTTTTTTCTAAATGATGATTTTCTCATTAGAGTCTGCACTGGGGGAATATTGATTTTTCTTTTTAGTGATGTCTTTTTGTATTGTATTTTAATTGATTTCACTTTCTTTTAAATAAATAAACTCCAATCATTTTACATTTAATCTGTATGTAAATCTACTTTATTTGCTTAGATGTCAAAAACTTTATTTATGTTATCAATGAGGTCTGACCTTTAGTTCTTTGGGCTGGAGAAACTGCATTTCTCTGTAAATTTTTATAAGTTCCTACGTATTTCTAAAAATAAAGTGGCCTTGAAAAATCGAAACCCTTTAATGTTAATGTTCAATGCTCAAAAGGATAAGGTCAATTTTTTTCCAGTGATCAGCTTATCTGATAAAAGTACTAATAATTATTTGCTCAAATGTGACATATGCTTTTGAATCTGAATATTCTTTTTAAGCTTTAGAGCAAATTCTAAAATAAAATGAGGAAAAATGTGTTAATAAACAATTTCAACCACAAATCATTACATTAGCATAAGTTGAAGTGAAATTTCTGTGTTTATTAGAGAAGTAATCTTTTCACAACTCAACCTTTCTAATACATTAGATATTATGTAAGCATTAGTTAAGGTTAGGTATGACACTACACCTTTGAATACATATCAAAATATTTAGGAAAAAATCTGTGATTTTAGAAAGAAACTGTAAGTGAATCTATAGTCTATTAAAAAAAAAATTCAGACATTGACATTTTCCCTCAATTGTCATAATTTCTCATTCCTATAAGTTACAGAGACATATTGTATACTCTACCCCATTTTCTGGGACAATAAGGAAAACATCCTTTTAGAAATTAATTTTCTAGCTCACCCTGGGCACAAAACCAAATCATTCTACAGAAAGCAAATGCATTAGTGTGCAGTTTCAGAGAAAATCATCAAACTCAGGTTTATCCTAACCCTCTGACAGACACTGGAAGAACTTTGCAGAGGTGAATGTATGTGAATCTTGCTACCATATTCTGAACAACAGAAAATCCTTCTTTCTACAGAAACTTCAATGACCAGAAGATATTTTTAATTTTTTTCCTTTATTCAACTGCTTGAATAAAGCAAATAGCATGAAAATTACTTTTTGTCTAGATAAAATATAACTTGGAATTTTTATTTTCAAATTTTTGAATCAGGAGAAGAATGGAAACTTTTGGAACTGATTACAGATGAAATTATAAGGAAAAAAATTAAACCAAGTCAATGTTTTTGGAATATTCAGCATTTTTTAATATTTATTTGGAAACATTTGATATTTCCTTATACAGTACACAAGGATGACTGGTGATGTGTATGTTCCAGAATGAGCCATTAGAGCAGTGGACTCTACAAATACTTGCAAATGCCATGAACTGAAACAAATGTCCCAATTTTTACAAATTCACTGACAACGAGGAATAGCTTTCATTGTAGCATGCAAATAGCACTGAAAATATAGCTCTCAACATGTAATTTCAATTGCCACCATTGACTTATGGAAGCACCCAGCTCCTCTTACCAAAATATTATTAAAGGAAGTTGGGGCTTTTTTACCCCCAAATGTGCAGGTGTACTGGTGGCAATATGAAATGTGAGAAGCCAGAAAAACAATTTTAACACAAGATGGATTCCTGAAGCTCCCTGGCTGGAAACAAAGCTGCATCTGTGCATCTGATTTCAAGTGCCTCTGCTGCAGAAAGCTGGGTACACCCTGTGGGTACTTATGTTGTACTCTATCCTGACTGCTTCTCCTGGAAAATGCACATTGTTAAAGCTAATTTAAAAGGAGTTCTGCCCTTTTCACATAAAATAACAAATTAGACGTGCTCTACACATATGATCACTCTGCAGATTGGTGCTTTTCCAGCTGAGTAGCTGCTATAGCAGAGTACCAATTAATCAATTAACTTTAATTAACTTGGAGAGAAAAGACAACAGAATAATGAAAACACACTTCCTGCAAAATCAAACAGAAGACTGAGGGTTTAGCAGAGGACTTTTAGGGTATTTGTGTGTGCCTGCCTAGAGTATATAGGGGGACTGGAGGGTGAGGAGGGCTGTGAACCCAAACCAGGCAGATCCCCCCACAGAAAACACCAGCCACAGAATGTTAAGGCTTCAGACAGAGGTGAAAATTGGAATGAAGGAGCTCCTTGCAATGCATACAATTTCTGCCACAATGGTGGAAAAAACCTGGGAGAGGAGATGCAGACAAATATGAGACAAGTGATATAGACTAGTGGGACAGAGCTAGATACAAGGGAGGGAAATGACAGCAGATGATTAAAAGAGCATCTGGAAAGTCCTTTGACAGGAATGGCTCCTGTTGCTTCTTTCTCTTACACCACGGGCAATAAATTTTGTTACTCTGTGAAAACCAAGGGGATTTATCCCACTGAAGCCTTCCTGTAAAACTGATGGGAATAGGAACATCTAGGATTCTCTTCCTGATATCAGAGCTTCCATGCATTCCTACTCATACACCTTGTATTTCATACAAGGGGCTGGAACAGTCATTTGCCTAGATACTCTAAAAAAAGAAAAACAATCCTCAGAAAAATCCCTATTGAATGAATTTCTTAGATGAAGGCAGACTTTTGCATTCTGTAGGGTTTGGATCACACATCTAAGAATCATTATTTTTTGGTTTCATGTAAACTCATTAAGATTTGATGAAGTTATACTATTTTTCACTTTCACAGATAGAAAAGTACATGACCGCATAATTAAAGATTACATGATAATTCAGCTACTACAGAAATAAAAATTCTCAAGAAATGCTTTAATTTTTACTTCTCTTTGCATTTTTTTTCACTCATCCTAAACCAACTCTCTGTGCTCCCTGCTCCTGTGCTACCTCTTCATGTCTTGATCTAGAGCTGCTTCTGTGACAGGAAACATCTTGTTGTTTCTTAGCTGGGATTAGAGAGTTCCAGTGGGCTGATCAACAACAACAAAAGAAAAGAGAAAGCCAGTAAATACACTAGAGAAGAAATGTGAAATATTTTAGCACAAGATCGAACATTATGACACTTGGAAGATGGAGAGCTGTTTGTTCTTTTGAAAAAAAGAAAAATTCTAAGACTAAGGATAGCAACTTAAATTCTACTCTTTGAAAGCATGGTGTTCATGCTGTTTCCTTTCTTCTTGTCTCTAGATAACTTTGTGGAGGAATTTTTATACATGCTCACAGACACACATAGAGAGTGTGTGCAAGTCAACATTGCAAACTAGTATTTTAATTTTTAGATTCCTGAGATTAAAGATCCTTGGTCTATTCTTCCACAATTGCTCTTACTTCACTTACCATAGGAGAACTGGTGGTTTTTCTTGTGTGAAATTATAGTGTTCTATGTAACAGCTGGGAGGTTTCTTCAGATACACTATGAATAGGGATGAAGGAGTGTCAGTGTCCCTGATTTTAGTCACGAAGATGAAGGAGAATTTTATAAACTGTGTTTATAAAAATCAGTATCCTTCTAAAAGACCTCACTCTAGTTTGTGTTGTGACAAGCAAAAAAGCAGTCTTCACCAAAATAGTTTTTGTACATTACTCATAAGAAAGAAAGTGAGGGAAAGTGCACAGAACTGTAGGGCAGAACTCAAGTATAACTCCACAGCTGCAAGTTGACAGACAGACAAACTGAGAGAAGACATATTTTGACAAATGAGAAATTTTCCACCTTAAGAGCATCTTGGATAAAGATTACTCTGCTACCCCTGTTGCCAAAATTGGCAGATAAGCAATGAAATTTTGTGGCAGTTCATATATGTTAATGACAAGCAAACACAATTCTGTGCTGCAGAAATGTCAGTACCTATATTTGGCTCACCCTCCAAAAAAGATATTGGGTAACTATTTTAAAATATAGCATGTGCTGGCAGTGATCTGATCCTTTCAAATATTTTGCTTTCCAAAATGAATATAATCCTAAACCATTTATATTTGGTGGTGGCTTTCAAAAATTAGTATAAAAAAGTAGATATTCAAGCATAACAAAAATGAACAGATTTTACTTAACTACTTTTTAAGACATTGTATAATGATGTAACAATAAGAGCAATAAAATGAAAATATTTTTATTACACTCCAACTCAATCGAAAAAGTGTAATGAACTTGAGGTTATCCACTGATTCCTTCTGTACAATCTCTTTCTGAAATGAAAAGTTTATAGCAAGGCAAGATGAAATTTCTGTTTAATTTGCCTAATATTTCTTCAGTAGTACTCTGTGGAGAACAACCCTACTTTCTTAAATCTGAACACCCACATGACACACTGATGAGTAAGTCCAGTACATAATTCATGACCATTTTAGGACAAAGTTCTCAAATTAAGGCTTGTTCCTGACTGCATTTTGTCTTACTCAAGCTTAATGTTAATACTCTTCCACTGATGTACTGAAAGTTGCTTCTGGGGTTTTGTCTGATAAACACATACACACACATATTTGTATTTTTTTCAGAGCTCACTAAGTCATGGAAAGTATCAATCTACAAGACCCTTTTATGTCTATAACAGCCAGAAACAAAATAGGCTACATACAGTGCTCTAACATATGTTTGTTCAAAGTGCATCAAAAGCTCTTGAATTCTGTCTCCAGCAAGCCCATCAATCAGCATGCAAACTCTGAGGAATGACATTTATAATATATGTTACTATCAGTTTAAACAAGACTGCCTTTTCCTTGTATTTCCTTGTATATTTCCCACGTTTCTTCATAAGTTTTTCTAGCCAGAAAACACAACTAGTTCATGCTATCCCTTAGCAGAGGCTGTTAAATTATTACTATTTTATGTGTTAAATTTACCACTTTCTGACAGCTTGGATTCCCAAAAAGAGATGAAGAAGCTGCCATCAGCTGGAAGGCTTTGAACATCTTATTAATCCCACTTCCAGAGGACACAGGGGAAGGAGCAGTGTTTTCTCTAACCCCACGTTCTCAGAGACCTCTTGCCCAAACTGAGGTACCAACAGTGCCCAGGGAAGGAGAGAGCAGTGAAGACGTGGCCACAAAGGTATTTCCACATTGTGCAGGAAACAGCATAAGCAATTGAGCAATACAAATAGTGGGGAAAGATGTCAACCCATATATCAAGTCTTACAGAATAAATCTGTGCTTTGCCTTAATATTTCATATTCTCTTTTCAGAAGTTTAATAACTTCTTGCCCTATAAGTGGGCAAGACATAATTAAGTAATTTCAATTGTGGCAACAGCATTTTACAGTAATTATTAAAATGATAGACTTTTATAAGGTTTTTTTAATTCACAGTGTGCTGCAAAAGTGATTAAAGAGGAAAGTTGTGAGGCTAGTATTACTATTTCTTCACATGGCAAGAGATTCGTATTTTTGGAGGGTGCCGCAGAGCACGTGATTACCTGATCAAAATCAATGGTTATGATACCCTCCCTCATAACCAAGCAAACTACTAAACAGAGCCCTCAGATGCACCTGAGAAAATGCAGTTTTGTACTCTGATACATGGAATGAGAGTAAGTGGGAAATAACAGTAGCTCAAAATGCTCATCATCCAGGAGAAGGACAAAAATAGCTCCCAGTTCCTTGTTAGCATTTCCTTGCTAACATGATGGTAAGAAGCAGGCACTGCTTTTGCTTTGGAGGTAAAAAGTGACCTTGTCGTGTATATGTGGATGGGAATGACTTCAGACACCTGTAGAGCTGAGTGAAGGATCAGCTGTGCTGCAGAAGGGCAGCTGCAAGGGGGTTAACAGAGAGCAGAGAAGGGAACTAAAGTATCAGGGATAATAACTAGGCACTTCTGTTTCTAGGAGAGTCTTGATCATTAGTATTTTCATGTTTGGGTATGATTTTGAACAGTTCAACTCAAATTTTCTGAAAATGTGATTCTCCTTATTAACTTGCCTTCTTTTTGTAATCTCCCAATGGTTAAAATTTGTAGATTGTCACTGTCAAGCACCTAATGAAGGATAACTTCAGGGAGTGATATATATATTGCAGTTATAGACATAGATCATATAGATACAGTTAGATAAATTTCAACTTTTTTTTTTTTTTCCTTAAAAACTTGTTTTCCAAATACTTGCAAGCCCTTTTGAATCCTTTTATGACCTTGCCAAAGAAACACTTTAGTGGAGTCCCTTCTCTGAGACCACCACTGCAGTCTTGCAAGGGAATCAGCAGGCATTTCAGACTTGGCAGGTACAGCAGGAACAGAACACACCAAAAGCAAATAGAGAGGGTAGGGGATGTATTCTGCTCAAATGTGAGTTGATTAGATGTGTCTTCTGCTTTCTCCTGGCAGGGTTTGGTTTTTTCCCCTAACAAATGTATTGTGAGCATTCAATGAGAAGTCAAAGGCTGCTTGATGACATAAAACCTTGTGGGGTTTTAGCTTACAAGGACATAATATACCAGGAATACCATTCTCAGAACACACAAACCCTGTTTTATTCATTGTGACAAACTTGCTTAAACACAGCATTTTTCTTATATTAACATAAGAAAAATCTTAACATACAGAATTCAACCCAAACTTTTCTGACAAATGCAATTTTTCAAACTTTTTTTGTAAACTCTACCAAGTTTCACAGAAATTTATGCAGACAAAAAATATTTCATTATAACAGTTATTTTTAATGTTCCAAACACAGACATTGCTCATAAAAATCTGACCTATTATTTTTTCTTCTTAGCTTTTCTTTTGTCCCTCAGATTCATAGTGCCCTAAACAAAATGCCAGGAAAGCTCTCTGTCCCAAAAGAGTACTAGATCAGCTTTGCAAACTGCAAAATTCAAACTGAAAAATAATAAAAAACCCCACCAATTTAGAATTGATAGCAATAGATAAAAAATAGCGATTTATTCTTGAGTTCAAAAACATTTGACATAAATAATTATTCTTTTACTTCTATTTCTTCAAGCATGCAGTAACTATGCTGCCATGTTAAATGTGATGTGGAGTAAAATTAACCTTTCATTCTGGAAAAGTTCTAATTTTCATAACTTTAGGACTTAAAAATTGTGATATGAATTGAGTAAGTTAAATTGAGTAAGCTAAATAAAGCATGGCTACCTGAATGACTAGTATCTCTTAGCCAATGAAAAATTTACTTGAAAAATTGCTACGTGTCATCCAATGATCTCTTCCCTGCTCTGTTAATTTATAACACTGTTTTCCCCACTGTATTAAACTTGTATAAAATGGTAACAACTTTCAGATTATAGAGGAGGTCAAATGGTAGAATTATACTCAGAATGTTCAAAGAAGAATGAATGGTTCAAAGAGGAAGGATGCAATTTTCCATCATGAATTCCTAGACTTCACCCCAACTTTGATATTAAAAAAATTCTACTTCCAGGCTATCTATGTTCCATTTAAATATTATATTTAATCTCACATAAATGGAAAAATAAATATAAAGCAATAGAAAAATATGACGTTAATTTCAACAGTTCTTGTTATTTTCTCTCTTGTCTTTTTTCTTTTTCTTGCAGATTCATTTCACATATGACATAAATGAGATCATTCTGAGCAAAAGGTTCCTTCTGAGAGGTATTTCAAATGTACTATAGGCACTTAGGAAAGAAGAATGTATTTTCCACTGAAAATTCATTGGATTTCATTTAAAAGGGCCAAAAGATATTTGTGGTCTTACTATTCATGAGAATTCTTCTCTAAACTGAGGTTTCTAGCTTATTTTCAGCCCATGAACTCCCACTGTGGTTTTTTTAGAATTCTTACTTGGAGTCTATTATCCTCACTGTCTTCAAAAACCAACTTTGTGCAGCTGAGGTATTTTTCAAATTCAAGCAAGGCCCAAGAGACCACTTTAGAATTCAAAAATACCTAGTTTCTTATCAACTTCTTTTTCTTTCTGGTATTGGTTTGCACTAATTTTTACTCTCACCTTGTTCCTTAGACAGCACACTCTTGGAGAAGGTTTTGGCATAAAATACAGCTCAGGAGGAAATAATGTAAATTTAAAATAGCAGGGATTTCACATATATGAAAGGCCTGCACTCATTTGTATTTAGGTGTATTTACTTTTAGTCCTCATTCCAAGGTGTATAAGTTTTATGAAATATAGAATAAAAAAAACACAGCATATGAATTTACCAGCCACCTTTACCTGCACATTCCCCCCTTATGTTTCACACAGGCAATTTCCTATTGAGCCTACCTGGATTTTTCTTTTATATTTTCCTTAATACCTCATTTCAACTCACCATGGGAAAAATGAAGAATGTTATGTTAGTACCTCAAAATCATCAGATCAGAGTCTGTCACAGCAAAACAGTGAATTCCTGAATCTAGGGTACCTGACAGAAAAATACAAATCATCCTGAAAAGCAAATTAATGTCATGCTCCTTGTATTTCATATTGAATACAGAATGGAAATAATGATCAACTCATCCAGTAAATAGCACAGATGGCCTTCAAGGGAATTTCAGCACGTGAGGGTTATAATATAATCTTTTCCATTTGACATTTCATGTTCTTCTCTGTGAGTCAAAAAGGATTTTGTTTGGTTTTTTCTTTAATCTTTTCCTTTGCTCTAATATATCTTTGGATGCATTATTTTTTATTTTTTCTATTCTGATGGGCAACAGTGACTGATTTTGTGATGATAAGAGATGTGGGATGGTCACAATGTAAGTCCCAGGATTGTGTGTAGGCCTGGACCTAACACTGAAATTTAACATTTTTGTCTTTCTGAAACTTTTTCAAAGCTACTTATAAGGAAAGACTACTGCCAACAAATACCCTTTTCAAAAAATATTGAGAAATAAAAAGATATTTAAAATCTTATCAGGACATTTACAAAACACAAAAAAAAAATTAAAAAAGAGAAAGATTGACTTGCAAGATAGTGAATAAAAGTAGCAAATAAACCTCACTGGTAACAGAATAATGCTGGGCTGCATTTAATTATTAATCAAGATCCAGATCAAATAAAATATTTTGACTTGTCCAACACATTTTAAAATGTATATGGTTAAAACAAAACTTTTATGTCTCTGATATGCTTAAAAACATTGAAAATGTCTTTAAATGTGATCCCGAATTGTATACGTTGTCACTGGGTTTTTCTAGCATTGCAATACACAGTTTTTAGATATAAGGCTCTCAGAAAGACATTTTTATTACAAAAGTTTGTGGTTCTAGAGGTCATGGTAGAGTGAAGTCGTCCCAGCATCCTCATTGTCTTTCTTCCCAGCGGGTAAAAAAAAAAAGCAAAAAAACAAAAGCCAACTAAAACTTTTACATTTTAATATAATGGTCACAGATAGCTTTTATCCAGGCACTGCTGACAGTTTTTTGGGAGCATGGCACCAGTGAAAAGGTTCAGCTTACCCAGCAGAGTATGGCTTCAGGCAGTTGGTGTTCTCAGCAGACACTGAAACGGAGTAAAACAGATTCTCTAGGCTCAGATTTAACCTCCCTTTCTCTTTCAATCACTTTGATTCATAGGAGCTCTTGATCACTCCTGCCCTGTGCCTTGCAGAGTGCACAGGGTGCCCCAGCCCCAAAGAACAAGGCAGACACAGCAGCTCCGTGCCAGCAACAACACCTGGGAAACAAATCTGTCACCTGGTCACCTCCTGACACTTCTTGAGCATTCCTCTGCAACCCAACTTTCTGTATCATTGACTAAATTATCCTAGTACCTATCCTTATTAGCCACGATTGATAAGATTTAAAATACAGAAATTACATTATCATTAACACAAATCATTTGGTTTCCTCTATTTTCATCAAATTAAACAGAAAGCCTGATTCATTAATAAATAAATTAGGCAAAAAAGAAAAATTTACAGTAGAAATTCACACCTTAACAGTCTCAGTTCTTTACACTGAGGAAAAAAAATACTGCAATTTCACAGTTGTTTTGTTTTCAGTAGTCCTTGATAAAACTGAAGGGAATATGATAGGATTTTAAGTGAGATTTAGAGCTTTCATTGGTGATAAAAGACATTTCTATATATATACACACACACATACATATGTACCTCAGTTCAACAAAACTGTAAGGCTCGACTTAAGTTTCTCCCTGCTCGGTAGAGTACATAAAAGTGTATTTATCTCTTTAAGGCATGTAAAAGAACTATTTCCTCTGACACAGGCTGTGCTAGTTTTGGCTGGGATAGAGTTAATATTCTTCTTAGTGGCTAGAATGGGGCTACAGTTTGGATTTGTGCTGGAAACAGTGTTGATAACACAGGGATGTCTGAGCTACTGCTGAGCAACACTTTGCACACTGTCAGGACCTTTTCTGTCTCTCACCCAGCCCTGTCAGCAAGGGAATTGGGGGTGCACAAGAATTTGGGAGGGTACACAGATGGAAGAGCTGAACCCAACTGGCCAAAGGGATTTTCCATACCCTTTGGAATCATGGTCAGCATATAGAGCTGGGGGAAGAAAAAGGAATGGGAGGACATTCAGAGTGATGGTGTTTGTCTTCCCAGGTCACCATTACATGTGATGGGCCCAGCTTCTCTGGGAATGGCCAATCACAAGTGGTGAATGAATTCCTCATTTTTCTTTTCGTGCATGCATGGCCTTTGCTTTGCCTGTTAAACTGCCTTTATTTCAACCCACATTTCGTCACTTTTACTCTTCCAATTTTCTACCCACCCCACCAAGTGGATGGCTGGGGCTTAGGTCTGACTGAGTTTAAACCACAGCACTGGCTCATTTGCTCCTCACAGAAACTGCAGTTTAGTGGCTTCTAAATCTCACAGTTCCCACTCATTTAGTACCAGTTGAAATATATATAAAATGGGAGTGATCAGTGTATGGTTGGATGGGTATGTGTCTTTGTTGGGAGAACATTAACCTTTTTAGTTTTAGTTTAGCCATTATTTCACTTAAAAATTTCAAAAATCCCTGACAAATAGCAAAGTGACATATCCTATTTGTACTTACAGAGCTTCCTACAAGCAGGAAACCAGGTGTGGGAGGTAGGCATTGTGTGTTCAATTTCTTATCCTTTGCCAGATGGCCTATACCACTGAGATTGGGGCATTATGAAGTTTAAATCCTGGAAAGAATTCCATTCTTCTATTTCGGACAACAGAGGTAATCCATCTTCCACTTCTTGAGACCTGGAGTGCCCAAACTGCTCATCATGAGATTGCTGTGTTTATGTGTATTTCCCCTATTTTAACCTGGACACACAGCCATGCTGACATACCTGGTTGTGCACCCCACATTCCCTCTGAATACTCCTTCTTTGCCCTTTCTTGCTCTGCAAGTTTGCCCATCATCTTAGGAAATGCTGCACCTGACCTTTTCAAAAGGGCAAGGCTGTATCTTTGTTTATACTACAGATAATCACAGACCTCAGACTAAATGTCCACCTCTGTTTCAACATTGCTAGACATAAATACCCTACAAGTTTTATCAACACTGTTCTTCCAGCTGGCAATCAAACTGTGTCACGGTGTTGAGGTGAAGTCAGTCTTTGTTTCTCCAGCCACAGAACATGCTTTGCACAAATTACATTCTTCAGCAACTCACGAATCTCTCAAACTCTGTCAGATAAATTTTACCCTGCTGTTCTTCCTGTCATTTCTGGTATTTTTGTGAGGTCAAGTGTTTGCACTGCATGTGCAAGACTTCTGTATTTGCAGTTTGGAGGCGTTTGAATTTTACAGCATACCCATGTACCAAAATACAAACTTTAGTGAAGAACAACCCTTCAGTCAAACAACCCCTAAAATGTTCACAGATCAGGTGAGCTTTCTTTTTTGTCCTTCTGGTGTTGAGGGTATGGCAATGCATAATTTGAAAACTCTTTTTATGCAGCTGGAGTTGAAATATGTGCATGTGTGTGTGTGTGTACCTGAGCGTGTATGCATCCATGTGAACACATAGTGTTGAGAAAAAAAACTAACATTTATCCTCCTAGAAGATTACAGCTAATTTGATACTAACAATATTGAGGAGGAAGTCAGTTAAGAAACCCATGACCTGTAAGGTTAGGCCAAATATACTACATTAAAATTGAGCAAAATGTACATCTAATCTTGATATTTAAGATTTAAATCGGTCACTGTCTTTATACTGCCTTGCTTTTTCTCACTTGATAAATTAGCTTAAATGCAAAAAAAAGAAATAGTACCCCAAGGCCATTCTAAACTATATTCAATGAAATTAACACTCATATTCGGGCTTGCTTATTATATATTTCTTAAATATGGTAAGGGACAAGACCTTGTGCTCATATACAATAATATAACCTTTAAGCCTCAAGAAACTTTCTCACCTATTGAAAAATCTGACACCTTTAAAAAAAAGTCAACGAAATGTGACACCAAATAAGTTGTTCTATTTGCTGGAAAAATAAAAAACAAAAACAAAGGTTGAAAAAAAATGGATTAGTCTTCATTTGCATGAATAAATGAAGTTACAGTCCAATTACCATGCTAATCTAATTACTGCTGGACAGATTTCTGAGCACATCTGCAGACTTTTTTGTCAGAACTGAAAGAGAAAAACAGGGAAAAATGTGATGATATTTGTATTGTCTAAATCCCTTCGGCAGCTGCAGTCTAATTTGTTTTGTAAGACAGAACAACGACAAAACTGCTTCAAATGGTTTTGCCTAATGATTGTCTCACAGGGGCCATTACATTGTCCTCACCTTTCAAAGCACATAGGATATTAGCTGCAATGCCTTCATTTTAGCCTAGTACTCTGTGACCTCTAAGGAAATCTTAGTTTTCCTGTTTAGGAAAATTTCTGGCTTCATATGCCATCAAAATTTGATATAATTTTGGTCTATTTGACATAATCTCTCTTACAAACTTTCATTTCATTTCTCTTTGTGAAAATGGAAATAGGGCAAAGAGAAAATGAATTCTTCAGTGTCATACTGAACAGTATAATTTTAAGTGCTTAACCTTCCCTAATATGCTTAAAGCATCAAAAAATAAATAGCTGCTGTCCTTGTTCTAACCACTCTTTAATGAGCTAGAACACTGTACACAAACCCACATTTTATATGAGATGACATCAAAATAAATGACTCTCAAAAATACTACAGATATTTAAAAAATATTTCTTTTTTATTAAAGTGAAGCATTTGCCAAAAAGTTCAACACAGAACATTTAGAGCACATATTTAAGCCCAGATTGTATCAAACCTTTTGGATAAAATCCATTAGCAGTCTCCAGAAACTGACTTCTAACGTGATAACTCTAAAACTCGGATGTCACGTTTCTTTGTGTGCCTTGGCTTTGGCACACCATACTTTGCATTCTTGCTTTTTGAAAACCTAATCCCCCACCACAGCTGAATTAGACCCCACAACTCAGAATGAAGAGGGGCAGGCACGAGCTTCAGCCTCCTGCAGTGCAGAGGGCAGAGCACAGGGGTCCCACACTGGGGGGACTGCAATGCACCACGAAGCTTTCAGATGATAGCAGGGATGCAGGGGTCTACAGAAGAGCAACACTAAATTCCCACTGAGGTTTAGAATGGAGATCTAATCTCTATTCCATTTTTGAAGCAAATAACTTAGGTGCCTAAACAGAGACAACCCAACCACTCAGGGTCTTTCCTCATTCACAAGTTCTATACTGAAAACCCTCAAAGAGCAGAAGGACTAAGATGTACCTCTGTAGCCTGTATTCAACATTTCCTGAAAATTTAGCATTCAAGCTATTACAAGTTTCTCCCTGAAACAACTCTCCCCACATCTTGTACAAGAAAGATTCTAATCAGCCTAACCAGCTCACAGATACTGAACCCAGTCTCCCAGTGCTTTGGAAACAGTCTGACCAAAAAATCCTGAAACTCATCTTCTGAGGGCTGCAGGGGTTTATTGAACTTGTACAGAAAATACAGATCTGTTCTCCCAAAATTCTGAACTCAGCACGAGCTGAGACCACTTTGACCCATGTCTCCATGTCCTTTGCACAGAAATCAGGGCAAAGAGGGAAGATTGCACGTTATCCACTCTTGCCTGATGGGGACATGGGATGCAACCCAGACATTCTTCCAAGAGATAGAAGATGTTCCAATATACAGAGTTGAAACAAAATCTTAGAGAGTTGGATTTTCAAGAAATGTTATAGAAATGTGGCACTATTAGGCTACTATGACTAAAATTTCAGTATTCCAAACTAACAGGTGAAACTTCAGAATTTCACTTTAGCTTAACACTTCTCCTGAAAACTTTATATAATATAATTCTAAAGCAAATGTACTGCAGAGGCTAAAAGCTAGAAAATTATTTCTATGCTATCAGATTCTGCTAAAAATGAAAGTATTAACAAATTTCTCATTTTTTTCTGACATTTTAGCCCTGAAATGTGAGATTACAGTTCTCTTAAGAAGTCTAAGTATGATCTAATACCCAGTGAGGAACTTGGCATATACAGAAAGAAAAACCAGGACCAGTCATAAAATCAATATAAAAACAGATTTTACCATTACAGTTCCTACAAATCCTTCCAGGCAATGATAAACTCAGTAATTAGATATCTGACCTTTTCCATTGTTCACACTACTGAGTGTTAAACTTTCCACATTACATATTACTTTTATTTTTAATGATTAAGTGATTTAGATGTTCAGCATATTAATACTCTGCATAAGAATCAGTGTTCCTTCTTTCACACACTCTATTTTCTGCAGTTTATCAATTTGCATATGACAATATTCAATTTTTACATTAAATGGTTCGTATTTTTGGCTCAAATTTGCAATCACTTAGAATAAATTTCTTGTGTGCATTGTTTCATTGCTGCAAGGTGTTGATTCAGAGAAGAATAATGAATTGAAGAGTAGCAGAAAATATTATAAAAATAGAAATCATTCATTCCACTCTAAACCCCACACGTTATGATTAGTTTAACTGTGCAGCATGTAAAGTTTGCTTCCCCAGTAATTGTTTTTCAGCTGAAAAAGTTTTCTGAACACACAGGTAATTATTATCATGAATAATAATTAAAATTATTCAGAAAGTAGAAACCGCAATAACAAATTTTGTGGATGTCACTACATTAGTGTGAAGGATCATTTATAGCAAGGAAATGCAAGCTTCCTTCCAATTGGGCTGGAAACACGTCTTAAAATTTGCACAATGAAGAAAATTTTTCAGTAATAGAATATGGAAGGGGAATATATATTGCAAATTAAATGGAAAAGTAAATAAAAACTAGCTGTGAAGAGTTTTGCAATCTATTTTGTCCTTAACCTCAAGTCCTCATCCCCTTTGGTATTCCCCAGCCTGTGTTGCTGCAGCACTGAGGAGAAGCTGTGCCCTGTGAAGGGAATAGTGTGTGTATGATGGTCGAATTTGTTTGGTTTATTTTACTTTCTGCAATGCTACCCTGTTTAAGGTTTTCTGTATGGACAATTATTAATGTTGCCTCTGTAGATTGACAATAAAGGGAGCCGGAGGCTTAATGAGATTGATCCACACACAAAAGTGAATAAAGTTTTCCTACATACAGTTTGACCTTAAAAGTTCATTATTTTTACAAACCTAATACTGCTGGAAACATGGAACTCTTTTATCTTGGCCACACCTAAGATTTTGAATTTTTAATCAGCATACTTCCTGAAATAGAAAATGTAAATTAACAAAGTTGTATTTTGTTAATTTGATTATATTTCTTTGAGTTTCGGTGTGAGTTCACCCACACATACGGACATCCACCTTTGCATGCCTCATTTTCATGGACGGCCATTAAGATCAATCAGAATTAACTTTAAAAATGGATTAGTTAAACTATATTAAACTCCTGCCTGGACACTCTCATTCAGAATTAAAGAGGGCTTGCATTTGGTTTAATTTAATTTATTCAGGATGTGAATCCACTAATCTACTTTAATTAATGACACTCTGAATTCACGACTTTAGTCAATTTGGGTTAACTTCCACAATTGCATTAATGTAGACAAGTCCCAATGTAATTCCAAACATAAAGCAGTATTACCCTAACCAACTTGTATGTTGTGACTCTGTGTCCAAAGTCAAGATAAATGTCATGAGTTCCTGGATGAATTTCATGGGTTTGTGCAGCTAGAAAGGCCAAGATGCAATCTGAATTCACAGCAGACATCGCTTCTGAGTCCACAAAAAAAACCCAAAATGGGTTAAAACAACTGGATGGAGGTAAGTGCTTCTAGATGAAAGATCTTTACTCATGTGGGTCACTAAGTATCCCACAACACTTTTCACAGGATTAAAAGTGTTATTCCCAAAAGACCCTGAGTAATTACCTCGTGTCTTTCTGGCACCACTTGCAATTTAAGTTGGCTGCAGTATTCCCTGCTTGGCAGAGTAAGAAAGGGAATTCTGCTCTGCACTCCTGAGCAGCTGCCACTTTGCACTTCAGTGGTGGATCAACATGCATAACCTGCAATGGTTAGCAACCTCCCAATCCTCAGAAAAAAAAAATTCAAACATAATTGTTTATATGCAGTAGGTTTTTCCTTGCATTTGCTGTTTTCCCTGAACAGAAGGGCACTGCATATTGGCATTTCAGTAATGGGGAGGCTTGACAGAGACTCTGTGCTTCACAGTACACCAAATACTGGTATGAAAAGAAGCCTTAAGGAAGTCACATTCAGGAAGTCACAATTAGAATCATATTAATTAATTGGAAATTTAGTTAACATTTTAGTTGAAATTTTAATTCTGTAATTATCAATAATTAAATTTGTTAAATACTTACTTTAAGAAACTTTAAATACTTAAAACTTCTTTTAAATTCCATTAGCCTAAAAGTAACCAAGTTCTTCAGCTCTTGAACATTTTTTTTCTTTCATGCCTGCATTTTTCTGTTACTGTAACAACAGATTTTTATGTTTTCTTAGGACAAAGCATTAGCTATCACTATACCTGTAACAAATAAGTAGCAGGTGGAATTGTTTCTAAGGCAAAAGATATTTTTATTCTTGCAGCTAATCATTTCCATTGATACCAGAAACATATATAGCAGAAACATTATATAGCAAAGTATAATGGCTAAATGACTGGAAAAATTGTTTAAAAGTTACCTGTATCTACTGAAAGTGCTATTAAAAAACTAAATGTTTGCACACATCCTCAGAGACTCAGGATGATACTCTTCCCCTCCCTGCCGCCATACTCACATACACAGTTTTGGCTTTGTTTTCCAAAAAAACCCATTCAAAGCAGTACGAAATCTGTTTTTTCATTTGAAATATAGTGCAATTATTGCAGTGTACGGTCTTATAGTTTAATGTAAAATTAGTCAATTTGTAAGTTTTTAAGTTGAGAGACAACTTAATACAAAATGAATTTCATATATATTTTTGTTTTAATCAATAAACAAGTAAGAAGCATACTTTAAAATTATTTTTGATAAAAGGCCTGTTGTGAGTTCATATTTGCAAAAAAACCTCTTGCATGTTGCCTATAAAATCACCTGTCTGGTGATTTTTCTCTTTTCTTTCCTCTTAAGTATTTACTTAGCAACTAGAGTAGCTTTTCCAATTTTCATCCAAGAAGTAGTCAGGCAGTTTCTGAATTACAGCTAAAAGTATGAATAATGTTAAGTATATCTTTTTTTTTTTTTTTTTTTTTTTTTTTCCTACGTAATAGGTGATGACATGGACATCACATTATGGTGGCATTTAGGGAATTGGTTGGGCAGCAGGCAAATGGAAACCCTAAAAGCATAAGAAATGCACTGTCTTCCTTTGAAATTGCCACTAGAAATGTCTTTCCCCTTTACATGCAGTGATGGTGGATGTAATGCTCCTGCTTGTACAGCACATTCTGGTCCAGAGTTCTGAATACAACACAGAAAAATGTGTAAGTAATCTGTAGTCTCTTTTTAAATACAGAGCAACTGCTGCACAGAGACATTAAACATTTCAGCCACAGTCACTGAATGCCTTATTCTCCATCACAGCAGGGCTCAGTGGTGGTGGTAGAAAAGGGAACATTAATTCATACACCAAGAATGTTCATTTTCCTGTGTAAGTTGTTATCATCCACCTGTCACAAAGAGTTCCTACCAGGAAAACTCTTCCAATTTGAAGAGTTTAGGATGTGAACATTATTCAGTTGAAAACCTGTAGTGTGGAATCTGTTCTATCAGCAGAAGCTCAGAAAGATTATTAATCATGGCACTTGAGCAGGTCAGGTCTGCTACGGACCTGACAAATCCTGTGCAGAACAATTAAATAGGTCCCTTATGTGAGATCAGGAGGAATCCATGAACAGAGTGCAGGGATAACTGAGGGCTTTTAATTGGACCACTTGAAGGATTATGAAGGTACAAAAGTATTGTTTCAGATGTAGGGTCTTAATGCAGGTCTCACTGAAAAAGCCAAGAGACATGACAAAGATTAAGAGATGATACTTTGCATCTAAATTCCTGAGATGGATGATATTGATCCTGTATTTTAAAAAATAACTGGGGAACCTTTTCATATTCTTGTCACTCTACTACTTATTTATCTCTTTCTGTAGCATTTGAAAGATTTAGAAGTAGGTTCTGCTAAACATTTTTGGTTTTGTCAGTCTGAAATTTCCAAGCTCTGAGGTATCTCCAGGCATTGTGTGGCGACTGAGTAGATTTTTTTGAAGAAAGACCATGAACAGCTGGAACAGTAAACGTGGAAATCCTTAAAGTGCAAGGCAAATAAGGAAATATGTTTCATATTTCAAACAATCATATTTTTGTAGTGACTCTTTGAATAGGACGTTGAGTTTGTATTACAAACTCAGGCCCATCTATTTACAATAAGGACAATCGACCCATTTAAAGTATCAGAAAACCATAGATGACTCTGGTGATAAAAGTTAGAGCCACTCAAGGTGGTTTTAAAATTGTTGATTACCAAGAGGCAGCTGAAGCAAGCTTATTGAACTATTGTTTGGGATACCTCAACAGTATTGTTAAAGTGTCAATTCAACCAATGTTCCATTAATGATTCTTAAAAAGCCTATGACTGAAGCCCTCCAACATTGACCACAAGGGTTTCTCAGGAGAAATACAATTTCATGCAGCTCTGTTAAGAATACTTTTTATTAGAGCAGCAGGAGGAGAAACTGGCTCCTTAGCAATAGTAACTTGGAAGGAAAAGTGCCTGGTCCTTTAAACATTTATAAAGGTTCATATGTATTTCTGCAGGTGCATTCATTCATATATACACACACACACACACACATACACACACACACATCCTTGATGAAATGTGTATGATTCTCATTTTTAAAGAGAGGAAGGAAAAAAAAGAAAAATAAACTCTACTAGTTCACACATGATTTAATGTAGTTTTCTGAAAAGTAATTTCGGATGTTCATCTACAGCAATGCTGGAGACTATGACAGGAAGCCCAGTAGGTTTACAAAGAAAGAAAACTAAAAGCCAAACTGAAACACTAGGGTGATGCTTTTTATCAGCCACAACAACGCCAGGGAAGACACTTACTTGTCTGTCACAAAGAGTTCTATTAATATTGAATGTTATGAAGTTATAGATAGCACAGGTGGCTTTTCCAATCAGTGATTGTACAAATCCATGTTTTTAGTGATGGGCTGGAAAAAAATGAGGTTTATCTAATTTTTTCTGTCAGTCTGTTTATTGCTCTGTACTGGAAAAAATTGAAGATGAAGCCTTCCTTAATATGTTTCCTAAATTTTAATATTTCACAACAGAAATTATCTCTAAGGTTAGCATCCTCAGATTAAATTATTTTGTTTCTCATTTTGCAAAATGGCTTTACCTAGTCAGCATCCATATTCAAATCTGTATTTGCTTATTTCTTGCAGACAGTCACTCATTAGGAGTTGATACAGAAGGATAGACATAATGATGCTGCTTAATCTCACAGGTTTTATTGCAAACTGTTAAATGTTTACCAGCTTGCTGTAGTCCTATCTGAAGATAACAGACTTCACAGCTTTGTTATTTAAATCCAGAGCTGATTTTCAGGCATAATTTTGAGATGAAGTCTGAACAGGAGTTCCCAGTACTTCTGCTAAAACTGACCTTCAAGGAGTACTTTTTCTTCCAGAGCCATGAGAAAATGATCTTAAAATATATATGCTGAAGACCCTTTAAAAAACAAACAAAAAGGCAGGCTACCATCCCTCTTAATGCCACGTGACTCACTGACGAGGCTCAGAAATTTGAGATTCAACTAGATAATCAGATCCACTCTTCTGGCTTGTCCAAACATTGTTCAGTGCCCAGTTCTTCAACTGAAATGGCTTTCAGGTGAAACTGGAAGACAAAGACTTACAGAATTGTCTAACAAGAGAGTAATTTTTCTGCCATGTCCCATGGGTTTTGTCTAGACACAAGAGCACATAATTAGAAGGCAATTAGCCACATATGTGGAAAGCAGCAGTGGAGATTCTACCATGCCTAGAAAAAAAGGCTTTGGGATGATCTAACTGCAGCCCTCCAGTGCCTGAAGTGAACTTACAGGAAAGATGGGGCAAGACAGTTTACCAGGGCACACAGTGACAGGACAAGGCAGAATGGCTTCAGACTGGAAGAGACTGGGTTTAGATTAGATACATGAAGGTATGCACTGAACAGAGAAGCTGTGGATGCCCATCCCTGGAAGTGTTGAAGGCCAGGCTGGATGGGGCTCTGAGCCCTGGTCTAGTGGCAGGTGCCCCTGCCCATGGCAGAGGGTTTGGAGTTAGATGATCTTCAATGTCGACTTCCAACCCAAACTATTCCGTGACTCTGTGTCTCTTGGGAAGTTGTTGCAGTGATTGAATGAAAGAAAAAAAAATCTTTCTTATGTTGAGTTAGTCTGTCCCACTGCAACTTGTACCTGCTGCCCTTACCTTGTTCATGTGGCTGCTTGTGAAGAGACTGTGCTCTTTGCTAAATTAAGAGACCAGAATATAAACAGTTCTGTAAGTGAGGCCCTATCAATGACTAAAATCAGGACAGACTTTTCCAGAGGTACATAACATTTGCAGTTTGGACATCCTCAAGGGACTGATTCAATGAGAGATGTCTCCTGAATTGCCATCTCTAACTGATGTGCTTTTGGATTGTATCATTATTAACTATGAACTGCCCCAGTTCTCTTCAATATCACCAAAGCTCCCTTTGGCATATTTGTCATTCTTCCTGTAATGTCATTAATCAACATAATGAGGATGAATGTGAAAAATTATCCTTGAAAAATTTCATTACTAATTCCTATTTAGAGAACTCTTAACAAAAACATTTTGCATTCTCTTGGTTCGACAGTTCTTTATCTTTCTTATAGCTCTTCACTTTATTTTTATGAGTTACACCTTAAGTCACTCTACAGCAGCAATTGAGTAAACTATTGATTTAAATCTAGGTAAGTCATAAAACACACGTATTTGTTTTATAGATTTGAAATTGGGATTTTTATTTGCTATAAAAGCATATTAAAGTAATTTTCATGTACATTTGATATAATCTTGTATAATTTATCACTATTTCTTTCCCTGTGCTAATTTGCTGTCCTTTAGAATATATTAAATTATGTTTGAAATTTGGGCACCAAATTCAATGCCAATTAATTTTTTCCACATTTACAGAGGCTGAAGTGAAGGGTTGCAGAAGGGTTTGAAAAAGCAGAAACATATTTTTGCATATTACTGCCTCACTACCTTATACTCAAATAGTGGACAAAGTAAATTGAATATTAAGTAATAATGCAGAATTACACAACCAGAGAGATGATAATGAAGAGTAAAGTACAACAAACTGTAATCCAATCACAAAGGCAAAACATGCAAATGAAACAATCAGGTTAAAGATGCTGAATTGGCAGCGTTTAATAAAGATTTATAGAGAAAGAATATAATTTAGCATAGCAGAAAAGAAAATCTATTAGCAAATATAATCTCCCTGATGCAATTCCTTTTTGGTACATGTTAATTCTTCTATTAACAAATCTCCAATGATTTTGCATTGAATATTCAAGGGAACTGAGTCAATATTAGAGAATCATATAATTCCTGGTAAGAAAGGAAAGGATTCATTACAGATACTGAGAATTCATTTGAACACATGAAATAAAATATTGCCAAGTATTAAGTGATACAGGATCCAAGTGCTTGAGACCTTTGGAGTTTTCATGGTAACCACCCCTGAATTTATGACATATGATGCCTAATCTGGAAGCAGGCTGCCTCATGCTTTCCATCTTAATTTAGGTTTTCGTTGGTTTCATTCAAACTTTATATTACAAAGTAAAATACTTTGTACAAAGATTTACATATGCAATAAAACAAGAAATCAAAATATTTTATGTTTGATCCTAATGAAGAACCACCTTAGTTAGAGGTTGAGTGGGGGGCAGTACCATGCCCTGTTTCTGGTCTGAAAAGCTTCAAAAGAGTCTTACTGCCTACAAAATTACACCCTACTTCTTAAAATGAGTACAACTAAAGCACTTTATTGAATAGATATGAATTCTTGATTGACTTTGTGCACAGGTAAGATGAGGATAAGTTTACCTTTAAATTAACTTTGCTTTTTTATTTAATCAAATACAAATATAGGAGTTCCACATGCATCCATTGACTATTAACATTCTAGAAAATCTAGCAGAAAATCTTTCCTCATTAGTGTGATTCTATGACTAGATTTTGACTCACCACAATTAAAACATACCTAAGTAACAGTACACAGAGTAAAATACAGGTAAATTGGATTTCTAATTAGCAAGAGTTACCAGAAAACATTTAGATTTTTTGATGATGTCTGAATTATTCATACACACTGCAGTATGTTTCTCACCATTCATGATTCCTACAGAAAATAACCATTAATTACATTCTGAAAACATTTACCATACAGCTACTTTGATTCTCTGCTAACAAGTAATATACACTGTCTACTCCTTTGAAAATGCTTTGTAATCTGAGTTCGGGAAGGGGCCTGCTCTGTGAAGTGTTGGCATTTGAGGTCTGAGCCAATAACCACAACTGATTTCCTAATGTCATTTGTGTCCCACTTACAGAGAGAAGATAATTTTAGCTGGAATTCCAGCATTTGGATCCGGAACACAAACTGGTTTATAGCCAGCACAAATCTGCAAGCATTTAATCTTCCTGAGGGACCAGAAATTTTATTAGCTGTTCACACATCATAACATTGCCAGACTGCAATTACTGCTGAAGGGCTCAACACAGGACTTGAGCCCCTTGAAACCCAAGGGCACCACTGGGCATGTTTTCATTCCTCTCATTTCCTATTCCACACTTAAACCATAAGAACCCTCACTTTAGCACTTAATGACTAGGGAAAGGGGTGTGTGAGAAGCAGAGAACAAAACTAAAGTTTAATATGTCCCTCTGCTAATTTAATAATTAAAAAAATCCCTCTACAACCTTGTTCAGAGCAGCACTTTAGTTTCTCTGAAATCTGTAGCTTTATTCACACTTTAAAGTTTAGTGCTTTGTTGGACAAAGGTATTCATACAGTTAATGAATGTACTTTTCCTATTCCCATTCAGGAGTTCAAGAACATTCCTTTTGCAATAACCAAGAGAAATTTTTTACAAAGTCTTTTTACCATAACAACAAAAAGTTATTTTGACTTTGAAATAGGATAGAAAGTTTCTGCCTCCAGTGAAAAGGCTAAGAATTTTGCCAGGAAATTGAAAACCAAAACCCAGATACTTTTGCTTCTGTTGCTTTTAAATGTCTGCTTTCTGTACATTAGAAGAAGGGTGTTAAAAGACACTTTTTTTTTTGTTCAGCCAAAATTTACATTTCCTGGGAAGGAGGGAACAAAACAATTGGACAAAGACCTGCAAAAATCAATTAAAAATTCTAGATAGTACTGTGAGAAGGATTTTTCATTAAGCTAGTTACCTTACGAAAACAGTCTTAGCTCCTGTAAGAGTTGCTGCATTGCTGCCATGGTGCATGTGTTTAATATTCTGCATGGGCTTCCTGCTTTTCTTTCTTGGTGGGAAACAGGAAAATTCTGTGCTGTGACAGCTCAACTATTTACAGTCACCCTGCTGTCAACACAGAGAAACAGTGTCTAGGTATCATCAGGAACAGCCTTCCTCTCCAGCTACTGAGCTGCTAAAACCAGAGTAGTCGTGTGCAATCACAGAGAAAGGGGATCAGTGAACAGTAAGATATTCTGATATTGGAGTCATTTTTCACCCCTCTAGTAAAGTGAACACATTACATTCATTCATCTGTGTCGAACCTTAATTGTCAAACCGAGTTTATGGACTCACAGGGCTTTTAAAAATACTTATCATCAGATAACGTGCACTATCAGAAATTTTATTAAAAGCATATTTAAGGCATGCCAAATTGTGTTTTTCATCACCAAAAAGTAATGAACCATTGCATATTTGTTTTTGCAGGCAGCTAATGAAATGCAAAGAAAAGTGACACAGCAATACCTAGTTTCTGAACAAGTGCATACGTTTTCAGGATGAATAAAGTTCTTACAATGCTGACTACTGTCAGACTTAGCCAGTGATCAGAATTTAAAAAAAAAAAAATCTCACTGGTATGGAGTTTTAGTCACATTCATACATATGTGTTTAACTCAGAGAACCTGAGTTCTCTGTTTCATCTTAGATGTAACTAAATCATAGTAATCTGGGGATCTTCAAGGTGCCCTTCACAGAAATATCTAATATTTCTTCAAACAGAGATGGATCTCCAGTTGGTACATTCTGTGCACTGTGTTCAGTGTACTGTGGTACCACTAATACTGTACTGTAGTGCAGTGTACAGTGTATTATGTAGCTTTACATACTTAGTGCAAGACAAAAAATAATAACAAAAGAGAAATATTTTTCTTAGTTAGAAACTATAAAATCATTAACAAATCTCAGTATATTTCATGCTCATAGCTATGATAGCATTCTTCCTTTTTATCATTGGATCTGGGCTACAAACTCCATGGAGGAACCTCTCCATCAGAGAAACTCCTCTGACCTGATGTTCACTCAGTGCAGTGGGAACAACCCTTGGCAGTGTGCACTCGCTGGGCTCATAGCTGTGAAAAAGTAACACAGATGCAATTTCGTGTGTGCCTTTGTAGGCAACCCTGGCCTAGCTGTAGGGCAGATTTCAGTCTCTCGACTTCAAGGCAAATCAAAGCAGAGAGGAATAATTTCCTGCCTCTTTGACAGGGACACAAACTCTGAAAGGAGTACGGTCACATCCTGCCTGGAAACTGCAACAGCTGCAGCAAACATATGGAGCTGCCGTGGAGGAAAAGCTGTTTGGTTTGTGGAGTGAGACCCTAATCAAAGTGATTGATGCTGGATATGGTGCAGAAATGAAGTAGATATCCCTTTTGAAGGAAGATACTCGAGAGATAAATACAAAATGCTCTAATAAATGAAACAAGCTGGAACACCTGTAATACCTCTAGGATAGATGTTAAAATCACTTAGACTTATATTAGCAATGAATCATTTCCCTCAACGCAAAATATAAAAGATAAAGAATAAAAATAAATCACTGGTCCAATATTAACCCTAATATATCTGATGTTTTACACTGGGGTTTTTGGTTTTGGTTTTTTTTTTGTGGGGGGATGTTTTGGTTTGTTTTTTGGGCAGGGGTTGGGTTTTTTGTAGTTTGAACTGTTATGCTACGTATTGGAAAAAGGTGTGATACAGCAATTTATTTTTAATAGAATACAAAAGTAGGGTACAGCCAATGAATCTCTTGTCAAAGGCCAGTGTCTGTTAAATTTGCTTGCAATGAACATTACCATCAAAGACTAACTATTTTAAAGCCATTGGACCTTTGCCATTGTTATGGAGGGAACTGTATTTTTCTTTTTGAGTAAGTAGCCCAGAATTCTGAAGACAAAACACATAATTTCCTGCTAATGAATCAACAATATACAAGTATGAGAAGTCATGCTGTTTTCATCTTTGTTACAAGACAGTGGTGTGAGCAATAGAGATTCCAGTTTCTCAAACTCTTCAGAGGCTAAGAGAAAAGCTGAGAAAGGTTATTTCTATCTCACCCTTCATGAAGAGCTGGTACTCTCAGGGTAGCCTTGTTCCAAACATATAAGCTGAAAATAGTAATTTTGGGGTGAAAATGGCACAGACTTGTTTTCTAAAAGAGTTTTGATTGCCTTTCATGCTACTTTTCTTTCCCTACATCTTTTATTCATTCTTATATGCAAGAAATGGTAAATCATTCTTTTTAGATGCTCATTTGACTGGTTAGGATGATACTTAAAATAGTATTTGAGAAAAGCATATTCAGGCAACACATTTTTCTAGTTTCTAATATTATTTAGAATACTTAAAAACCTTAAGTGGTGGACCTTAATCTTATAATAAAGAAAATGATATTAGTTTGAGGAAATAATTAAATAAAATCTCAAGGGCAACAGAAATAATCTATGTGTTTGAGACTGACAGATGGGTCTGGATCCAAGGTAACAATGTTCTGTTTCTGGTCTAGAAAATGACATCTAAATGATATACTATTGCTAACAGCAAAAACATGTGGAGAAAAGAAGTACACATAAAACTTTGGGGTAACTGAAATGAGGGAAGTAACTTAGAAAGGACAACTAATTTATAAATAATTAAATTCAGAGGAGATTTCTCCCAATCACTATATCAGAGTTTTCAGCCTTCTGCATAGAGTTTTCTACGTGGATGAGCACGTTTCCTTTTAGAATAGTCCAGGTGGTAAAGTGACTGGCAATAAAAACTTCTGCTTCCAGATACAGTAGACCCCTTTTATGTATTTATGACATTTGGCAAATGTCCTGCTCTTAAAATCATGAGTGCATTTACCTCCCACTGAAGTAATTGAAAGCCAACAATTCTCTGGATCAGTACAGCCAGGATCCGTAACTACAGGGCTATAAAATTACTTGAGTCAAGTGCTTTCCTGCATAAGCAGGCTTTACAATAGATGAAATTAATTTTCTTTCAGAAATATTTTAATTCCACTGCAATCTGTCTGATAGCAAAACTTCTTTTCAACAAAAAGCAGCAAAGGCTTTTTAGGCAATCACCAAAGGCTCAAATTTTTCCTTGCAGCAACTTTACTGTATACTCCAAACAATTATATATAATTTAACACATATTACATTTTGAAAGGAAAGTCAATAGCTTGCCTATCATCCTAACCTTTAGAAACTGATGAAAAATATCCATGACAGTGGCAAAAATCCTGTATTTGTCCAACCGTGTACTTAGGGACAAGGCTACAAAAAGGTTTATGTTGTAATTTTCCTCCACTCCATTGCGCTAAAGAGAATGATTCATTTAATTAGGCAAGTGCAGTTGCTGGTGCCCTCTCTGCTCACACAGTCACACACCATCCTCTCCTGAGCAGAGAGCAGGGAGAGCAGCTTACATCCAGCTCCTTCCTTCCACATAACTGCTGGAACTGACCCATGGCTGTGGGGCCTAGGGAACTGTACCTAATTTTTGAAGTAATATTCTATATGGAAAAACAAAAGCCCTATTGCACTCAAGGGTAGTTCTCCAAAGATTTCTTTTCACCTACATGTAGTTTCTCACTTTCAAAAACTGTGAAAAGAGTCTTACAGATGAATGTTGTGTTAAAAGTTTGTCTCCCATACATTTATTCTAGATACACTTTAGACTATAGATACATTAGAGCTCTCGAAATACTGAAATTTCACTCTACATCAAGATAGGAGCACATTCTGAAGCACAGCCATGAGCAGGTTGGAAATTCATGGGTAAGAGTCAGAGACCAAGGCAACCAAGGGAAATCAGAGTTTGGAGTCTGCTGCAGGCTGCTCGATCAAGGGGCGCCTGCTGCCAAAGCCCTCCTGCTCCAGCTGCGGGGTCTTGTCCTGCTGGGGACTTCAACCACCTCAACATCTGCTGGACAAGGAGCTCAGGGAGCTGCAGGCATTCCAGGAGACCCCTGGGATGCAGGAAGAGTAACTTCCTAAGCCAGGCAATGGGCCCACCAGAGGGGATGCAATAGTGTAATTTAATAGCAACATGAGGGAAATTTGCAATTCAAACCTTTCTTTGTGCACTTTGTTTTCCAGTTCCTGCAACTCTCAGGACAAAGAATGCAGCAAACATCACAAGAACATCAGGGAAAAAAAATTACTAGAGTCTATGAATGGATACAGTACTTACCAAAAGGTGGGATCAGAAGCACAACATCCTCTGCAGATGACTAGAGGCTTTAACAAACTCAGTTACAAGCCACTAACTTCAGAATAAATATAGAGGATACAAGAAGTGACATGAATCACAAGAGTTAGACTGTGAGGAATGAAAATATTTGGTTTAATTTCACTCAAAAATGTCCATTTCCTCTGCCAACATATACTAACATGGATGATCTTCCAATGTTTTGCAAAATGTGTTTTACAAAATCTCCATGCCCAGGTTCAAATTGATCTTAAAAAAAACAGCCAACCAGTATTTATCAGATTCAGTACTTCCTGGATTCAGTATGACACTCACAGATTGATGTATCTTGATTGTCCTTAAGAGCATTCATTAACTTAACAGTGAAAACACAAACATACAGAAATATATTTTTTAAAAAGAGGACATGCATTTTCAAATTACATATGTCACAAAATACTTCACTATATTCTGACTGTATTTAGACATGACCAGCAACATGAGAATTTGTCACCATATAACTAAGAAGGTGGTGGACATGACTCTACAATCAAAGATCCATCTTTGCTTATCCAAGAAAAAGAGATCAAAGAATATTTTTAATCAAAATTCTACTTAAAAACTCAGCTTTGAAATTATATAAATCAGATTTTAGAGAACCAAGTGCAATAACTAAGTACCAAGTATGTACTGGAAAGAGTAGTGGTATTAGCAGCAAGCACAGTAGATGTCTGGTATTCTTTCCATAAAAGATAAATATTCACAGTTGATAAAGTAACTGTGTCTTTTTTAATCTTTCTTTCCAAAGGAAATTATATTCTGTCCTTCTCATAGTGGCAACAGTTACTACTAAACTCCATTTTTCAGTTTGCTGGTCTTTCCACTACCTGAACATCTTATCTTTTTACTCTTAAAATTCCCCTAACTCAAGGTACAATTGGTGCTATCTAATTAATGCTGAAGAAAGTTGTTCCCTTCATTTTCCAGGAAACAGATTTTTTAAAAATTTATTTTGCTTCATTCTAGCAAATAAAAGAAAATTACTGTATTTCTGATTTAGTGAAAGGTCTCAATAAATAGGTCTCAATAAAGAGAACTCTGCAAGAGGAAGGGAGAATAGTCTAACTCTCAGACATCTAACTTTGTATTTAAAAGTCCTTATTCCTTTCAGAGTAATATGTCTGTAATAAGGTGTCATAGACAAATGAGCTTTTAGGGAGCTGCATGAAATTCATTGACAGGTAGCAATTACAGCTGTGACCCCATCTAAAGCCTAATCCTTTGCGAAGTCAGTTCCATCTCTTCCTCCTCTTTTCTTTCAGTTTCTTATGCAGGCTCCTGTAGCTTGCATTGGATTGATTTCCTACATACAAGGTCTTCCAGTTTTGAAATATAACTTTTTTTTCCTCCAAATTTCTTTAGGCTTGCCATCTTGACTTGTCATCATTGCCCTCTAAATGTTATTCATCATATTCCTCAGTAAAGTTCCCAGCTTCCATTGGACTTTCAGTTTCTTCATTTTTATCAATCTTTGTCTCTCAAATATCATTTACTCTCCCAAATTGACACAGTGCCAAAATATTGCAACATTGCAATAAGGTCTTGTCAAGTCTTCCTCTTTCCATCTTGAGTGGTCTTTGGATTATTCTCCTTGAAAGTTACTTGAAGTTTAAAGATAGACAAACCTGGACTCAGAGATGTTTAGAACACTTCTACCCTTTCACAAGTGCTGCCATATGACAGATATCATTCTCAGACATTTATCAATACCTCACAGCTCAAGAGTATTTTGGTGCTAAAATACCAGTGGATATAGTTAAAATTTGCCAGTAATGACTTTTTGAGCAACAGGTGAATACATTTGAATGTATTCAGGTGAATGACAGGTGAATGACATTTGATTCTCTTTTACTCTTTGCCTTGAGAGACGTAAATTGTGAGGAAAGCCGAAACTTGAAGTGAGTCTCCTTTTCCTCTCTATTTCTATCAGAACAGCTTCTTATTCAATCACTTTCTCCTAAACTTTTATATTTTCCTCTTAAGTGTTTTTATTTTGAGTGATTAAATATCAGATACATAATTGTATCTTTGAATTAACATTTGCTTGTCTCCCATGACTCGTGTTCCAGAAAATTAGAAAACTGAAGAACGATACCAAGTATTGAAATGCATTATTTTTCTCAAAGGAAAGAATGTAATATTACCATACATAGTCTTATGTATATATTTTATGTATGATTATTATGTGCAGTTGAAAAGATGTTTGTGTTCACTGTTAAAAAAAAAAGTTATTATTCCTTGGCTAATTTCCTTTTTGTAGAAAACAAAAGGTATTGGTTAATTTTCAAGGGAGTTATTACCAGAAAAATTGGAATCTGAAACTCATAACCAGCCCAATAAATGAAGAAATTTATATTAATTTCATTAGGATAAGAGATGGACCTAAGTTTGATAAACAAGTAAATACAAGATATAATCAGATAGAGAATTCTCAAAGAACACTGAAGTTGAATGTCCACCTGTTTCCATCTATTTTATTCACTTGACTTCATTTGACACTCATCCTCTCTTGAAACAGAAAGCACAATCAGTACAAAAATCTTCTAAAACCTGATCAAGAAACTCATGTGAAAATAGACATATAAAAATAGCAACACTTTGATTTGGAACAAGTTTTCTGCCCACATAAGTGAGAAGATAATAACCTATTTGGGAAGTACAGCTGTATTTAATTGTCCTTCAAGATTTTGCACTAAAGAGTCTTTACATTTATAACAGTTTTTGACAATGCAGAATCTATATTTTAAGAATACACAGATCATTAGCATTCATTTTTAGCCACAAACACAAGTCACATTGCTGAATGCATCAAACCCTGTAAATCCTACTAATTAGTAACACTGGCAGTTGTGTGATATTGTCGTTCATCAGACAGCTTTATTTTGGTTTAAAATGATAAAACTAAACGGCTTTCATCCTCTGTCATTCTTCATTTACAATCTGAAGTGGGGACAAACCCACACAGACAAACCCACACATAATATGGTCTTATTAACTGAAAGCAAATGCAACTGAAACAATCTCCGCTGATAAAATTCTGTTTTTGCAATTTCTGACAACACAGTAGACGAATTGGCAATGCAGCAATTCAAGGCGATGCTCATCCCAGAAAAAAATTGAATTTATCTGATAACATTATAAATCTTATACTTCTTTTGAAGTAACATTTACAGAAGTTATTATCTTTACATAAACTCAAACAACACAGCCTGACTTCATTCTAACTATAATAAAATCAGATAGTCCTTTCTGTATCCATTAGAAAAGTTTGAAGCTGCTTTATTTACTTGGCTTTGTTAGTAATTTATCATCTTACCTTTAGAAATAAACAAAGAGCAAAATAAAGTACAAGGCTTTATAGAAAGAGTCTAAGTCTAAGAAACCAACATTTGCAGATGCTTCAGCACATGATTCTCTTAAGTACAGAAAGCAAAAAGAGCCAAGAAGAAATGATTTCCAGAGTATGGAAAAAAAAATCTGCTGAAAATTACCAATGTAATAGCTGAGTTGTGAAGAAGCTGGGAAAATGTACTCTTTTGAGGGGCAAGAAATGTTATTTTCTTCTATTTACCTTCAGAAGTCCTAAAAAAATGTAAGCATTTAGAGTTTGAAAGGTCAAAAGTAGACTCCCCAGGGCCTTTTTCTTCCTCATGAAGAAGACAGAGATTTGATTTACCATTTTAAGTCTGAAGAAAAACTTAATTTTGAAATATCACATCAGAAGTTCATAAGAGAAGCTTGATTTCAGAAAAGTCATCTTGCTGCAATATACCACTATCATTTCACAAAATGCCTTCAAAAATTTTTTCAAAAAGCACTTTATTCTAATGAGTAGAAGTACACAAGCCTTGCATAAAATTAACTCGTTACAAATGCAAATGGTGGATTCTTAGATAAATGTCTTTCTGACACAAAATTTGGATAATTTGGTGAAAAAAAATCATCACATAAAACAAGTACATTCATATTGAGCTAGAATTTTTAAGAGCTCTTCCTCTGTAGTAGGAAGAAAAGTGGGGTTTTTTTTCTGCTAGAAATTAAATATTTGTGCTTAAATTATAGTTGAAATACCATGGCAGAAGGAGACTTATATTGTTCAAAAACATGTACTTACACACAGTCAAAAAAATTACCAGTCCTAGTTTAATTGTTTCCTATGTTCTGTTTAACAGTTCAGCAACTACCAAAGTCATATTTGAGGTTTCATTTCATACAAACTGTCTACTCCCATGTAGCTGTTGTATTTTATAAAATGTAAGAAATTAACAAAATAATGCCTTGTGAATGTCTGCTTCACTGGGACCTGTCATACGAGAGACTGAATGTCTAATCTTGCATAGTGACATTATACTGCCTTGTTTTCAAAGATGAAAATCTTGAATTCTGTTTAAAATGAGATGATGTTCCATGGCAATATATAACAAGCAAAATATCACCAGTCTACTGGACAGGTGGAAGAAAACAAAGGCATTCATCACAGAGAGATCTGACTGCTAGAAGAGAAAAAGGAAAGCAGCACAGATACATGGATTTATGTCCGTCTGGCCAAGAGCAGCAGCATTTTTGCTCATGTCACAGACTTCGAATTTGAGTTATTCCTAAAATCAAATGATGAAGTGGAATCATGATCCAATGCTTTCTAAGCTTAATGTACTTCACTGTTTTCAACTGCCCGCATTTTTTTCAGTCTTTTATTTATGGCAGAGGAAACGAGAGAGAACGAGAGATATTATTCTTTCAAAAGCTAATCCTTGTTTTCTTTCTGCTGGAAACTACTTAAGCAGACTGAAATTATGAACATTAAAAAAGGGCAGGCTGAGACTATATTCTGCTGCAATTCTACAGAGAAAAAACCTAGTGAAGAGGAGTAGAGGCACTGTCATGATAAGCCATAGCATGAATTCAGAATTGATTTTCTTTACTTGCTGGACAAGAGCACATTTTTATACAAAGCTCCGTTCATGTCCCATAGCTATTTAGGGTCTGTAGGAGGAAATGTTGACAGTCTCTTTCTTAAGCCTTCTTGTAGCTAATACTGCAGCCTCTGCCAACTTGGCATTGCAAGGCTTCTATTGGACTCTGTGTGGGATTTGTAAAGCTCAACAAATCGAGAAAAATACTTTCCTCAGAGAAACCTCAGGATTTTCTCTCGGGAGATAAGTATTATGAAATGCATGTTGCCTAAATGATTAGAATTCTCTAGCATTTAGATGGGACAAAATCCTGTATGAACCTACAGTAATTAAAACCTGTTCTTTGAAATACATATTTGTGTTTGAAAGAACAGTTTTATATCCTTTAGTATTTCTGCAGTGAAAATATGTGAAGATTTGCAGTGACTCTGAAGAGGAAGTAACAGCTATCATTTCAAGATGCTAAACTGTTTATTGTTTTAATTAAATTCACAATTAACATTTTAGTACAATTTATAGAAGTTTAACTCTTTCCTCTTTTCCATAATACTAATCACCCCTGCAACAAAGAGCAGATACAATTTACAAACTGCCACTAATAGCCAGCGTGCTGCAGAATCACTGAGCTCCAGGATGGTTAAACATTTTGCATTTTGAACAGGCACCAGGTTCATGAGCAAGCAGAAAGAGGGAAGAAATTACTGATATTTTTGCTGCAGAGTTTTATTACGTATTTCTGGACCTAAATTTCATGAAAGGGCTGTTCATACCGTACTTGACACATATTCTGAAGGTACAAAAGAACACAGAAATGGCTTTTGTCAGATCAGAATCTCACCCAGCCTAGTTTCCTTCCCAGAGTGGCCAGTAGCAGATGACTAAATAAGAGAAACAGCAACCCAGCATGGTGTGTGCCAGCAGTATCCCTGTTTCCAGCTCTGCTATTTTGCAAGGAAACCTTTGGTTCGGGTTTCATGAGAAAAGAAGAAATGTCTATATAACTATATTAAGCCACTTAAGTATTCACTATCAGAAAGCAACTACTGCCCCCCTTTAACAAAGATGGGATTGAACATCAACAGGTCATAAGAACAACACTGTTTATTGCAAAGTGGAAGGAAAACAGTCTGGGTTTTGTGATGGCTGCATCTAGACTTTGTATGCCGAAGCAGATTCATGTGCACAGGTTTTCATTCACCTGGAAAAAGTCAGAGGAAGAAGCCACAGCACCAAAGGGAGGAGAACTGCTGCTGGTGGCTGTGCAAAAGTCTGTGGCTCTCCAGGCATGACATTTTTATTCAGGTGAACTTTTAATGCAGCACAGTACTACTGCTAATACAGTTTAATCACTGAAAACTGTGGCATATAATCCCCCTTTCTGATATTTCGGTAAATTCTAGAAGGTAAAGCTAATCCTATACAGCATTTTCAGCTACAAAATTGTTATTTTTAAAGCACTGATCTATTGTCATGCACAGAGCAAGGCTGTTTTCTGAAATGTTTACAACTTCACAAATATTTTTTGAGTTACGCTATTTTATCAGATCAAAAATCCAGTGCTATAGATTCTCCTATTAGTGTTAACACTGGGGGTTTTTTTTGTTAAAATTGTTGCTTCTATGATAATGAGATTAAACCTTTAGGCACATTGGGACCTGTATTTTGGATTGATCAGCTGCTGCTTCCTTTGTCTCTTTCTTCAGAGTGAAAATCATTAAAGGCAAGAATTCACCTTGACATGCACCTCTATTTTCTTCACAACAGAGTTGCTTAAAAATTTAAAACGGCAATGATTGGTGAACCACAACAGTGAGTGAAATCGATAATGAAAACAGCTTTATTAGCTCTCTAACTGCTCCTGTGTATCTTCTGTAAACTTGCTACTCTTACTTTCAGATTCTAGAGGATGTTTCACCTTGGGTGTGGGAGGGGACAGCTTATCTGTGTCCTTCACATCCTGAACTAGGTGCCTGAAGTGTTAAGAAGTGTTTCTGTTTTGATCATGGAAATGATTCTGGTTTTCCATTCTCTATAGAGGGACTGAAATTACATTAGACTCATAGTTCCATTACCAAGAGTTGGGTAGTGGGGAATATGTAACACTTTGAAACCTGCCTAAACAACCAAGAGGATGACAAAGAGACTCATTAAAGTTCCATACATCTTACAGCCCATTAAAGCCTCTGGGCACACAACAGTCTTGTTCAATTGTGCAAATACACATTTACAAAAGATGAGAGCCATAAAAAATAGGAAGGAGAGATTTACTGTCTGCAGTGGTTTAAAATCGAAGGTATAACTCTGGGCTGTAAATTTACTTATATATATATATATATACATATATATACTTATATATATACACACAGACACACACACATATATACACATATACACATATATACATATATACATACATACATATATACATATATATATACACATATATACATGTAGATATATATAAAAAAGAAGGTTTTACTATAAAAATCTATGTCCCAAAAAGCTATTCAAAAAAATAGTAATTTCAGTGTTTCCAATCCAAGCTTTTATGCTGAATCTGCTCTCCAAAGACTGTAAGTATATTATGGAATGTTTGCTTCATCACCTTATCTAATAACTAAAACTAAATTAAGAATTTAAGAATTTGTAAGTGCTGAAGACCTTGTAGACTGTCAATAATACATCAGAGACTTGCCTTAATATCTAACCAATGCAATAATTGCATTTTCTCCTTTATTGCTTGTGTGGACAAGAACAGAATTAATTATAAAAGCAAAAGTATACAGATTTTATCAAATTGCTAGTTTCATTTGTTATAGAAAACAGAAAATACAATGTAAGCCAAGCCCTCTTGAAATCACAAATTCCTGGTTTCTAAATGCTATAAAAATAAATCCAGTGTTTAGTATACATCCATATGTACCACCAAACTGATGTGGACAGCAAAAGAACTTGTGTTGTGCACCTTATCTCTATGATATGCAGTTTTCCAGGTTTTACTTTAGACTGTTTTATTCTAGCTTCACAGTCTGAGCACAAAATCACAACTGGAGATTTGGGTTTAGTTTCATGCAAAAGAAGCCAAACTATTCATTCCAAGAATGTCCAAAGATACAAAAGTACAGTAAGTGGGAAAAATTAGGCCATTGACTTAATAATGTAAGATTTATTGCTCCTTTAGCATTACTTTAAAATGAGATGTCCTCACTGAGTTATTTCACTTAGCTTTGGTATCCATTTAATGACAGGAATATATTCTATTCAATTAAAGTAGAGAGCATTGTACACTTTGTAAACAGCTCTTGGCTATTTTCATGTCTTTGAATGTTATGTTATCAGAGCAAAGGCTCAAAGTCACAACACCAAAGCAATCATCATCTGCTTCAAGAATGTATGATCCACATGCTATAAATCTGCAGTGTCTGAAGAGTTGCAAATTTGAAAAGAAAAAATTTGGAACCATCTTGAAAAAAAAAAAGTTGAATTTTATTTGTAATTCAGAATCTAAGCATCAATATTTAAACATGGGAGTAAAGGAAGACAGCATATCGTAAGACAGTATATTAGAAGAAAATTTCTTTTTTCACAGGTTAAGGAAAGCTTTACATTTCTTATAACAGTTATTGAAACCATTTACCCATTTTCAAATCTGCATATGAAAAACCTGACATGTTCATCTTCCCCTGGAAAGATCACTAAATTTAAATTTTCTGGACTATTTTCCTCTAGTCAAGGGTGGTGCCCCTGTTCCTGGAGCACATTCCCAAGATGTTCCAGCCTCCCCAAGGTGCCCACGCTGTCAGTTAAGCCATGGGGCCTGAAATGGTGTGCACATGCTCTTCTAAAAAGAGTAATTTGATGTTCCCTCTTTCATTCCATTGCAAGTAGGGATCCAACTCTCAATATTCTTTTAAATGAAAGGTCTACTTAGGCTGAACAAAATCACAGAAATGTCTGGTTTAATAAGACAGAAGCAAATGAAAGTCCAAACATTTAGTGAAATGAGTCATCATTAGCTGAATCAAAATTCATATCAAAATGTTTACACTTTCATATTACTATTTCTACAGACATTAGAATACGATAATTTAAGCAATTTTAGCTTGTGTGAGTTACTGAGGTAAGGGGAGAATACCAGAACTTCCTATTTGTAACACTCTGCTGAACAGACAGAACCAGCTGGTAGCACTGGGAGAGACAGATCTTTCCACGGGAAATAGTGGGGTCCTCATTCTTCTCCACGTCCAGGAAACTTGGAATGGAGTGTAATTAAATGTCAATTGCAAAGATAGAGAGCTAGGATCAGGTTTGTTTTTGTTTAACAATGAACATTTCAGTTGATTACAGATCAGTATGTCATTTGGGGCAACTGATAAAGAGAAGTGATTGACTGTGATCACTTCCACGATGCCACAAAACTGTGACAACTCACAGAGACAGCAGGCTTTCTAATGAAAACACCCAGAAGCTGGAAGCTGCAGAGGCCTCAGTGACTTAAAAGCCTTGACACAGGATATTAAGGACCTTGTAATGAAGTCATGCTCAGACAAGCCTCTAAAATGAAAATTCCAGACATAGACAAATTTGCCATTTTACTTTGACACACCCTGTAGTGCAGCTGTGTGGACTCCCCATGCCCTGAGCTGGAAGATCTTCCTCCCAGCCCAAGAAGCTGACACTGAAACTAAAACTCTGAAAGATCTGAATGCTTTTCTAGTGCCCACAGAAGCTGGAAAAACCTGACATGCACGTCCTCTTGGCACTTCAGCCTTACAGTTGATTCACTGCTCTATCCTTCCTCTCTGATCTTCAGCTGTGGCAAAAAAGTACAATCAGGTATTTTCATTACCAATTTTCCCTTCCAGAGCTATGACACTCAGTCCAAATATTCAAGCAAAGCAGAAAAGGTAGCATGAAACTACTTCTGCACAATTAATTAAAATATTTCAGATCTTTTTTTTATAAACTAGTATAGATTTTGTAAAAGACACAGATTGCATACATATTGCTTTCTATAGCTTTGAAGTACAGTATATTAAGACTGCAATATTCAGCACCTGGTTTGTTCACTTCTATGTTCCAGGTGAACATACTAATACTATATACAAACAAGATGTAATAAATATAATTTATATTTATTTAAATTTATACTTTATATAAAGCCAGTATAAAGTTAGTGCACACAGTAAAATACACATAAAAAACATTTTCCTTGGAAATTCCACATTCCAGTTTCTAGTAATACGAATCTGCAACACCAATCTCTTCAGGAATATAAATATGTCATTCATATACACACATACATCCTCTAATAATATTGATTTTGTTTGATTAAGCCAATTTCCCTGGCAGAAGACTTCTATATGTGATTATCCACAGTTAATGGATAAAAAGTACTAAATATTACTCTATGTGATAGTCAAATTATAGCTAGGGTGAAATTAACATATACTAATGTCAGAATAAAATGTAACAAATTACCAACCCAAAATTTCATTTTCACACAATGCTGAATTGATATTTTTGCCAGTTATTGTCTATCTTCTGTACAGGATATTCTACATTAGATTGCACTTTAAAGAGGGAGAAAAGACACATGGAATTTTATCATGAAGACCCATGCCCAGATTTGAAAGATGTTATGCAGATACAATTATAAATTTTTTATCATTTTATGTTGAAAAATTCTATTTAAAAAATCTAACATACCACACAGAAAGTTTCTATGAAATAAATGAAAAAATCTGGTGCCATCTCAAGGCTACTCAAGTATTTAATTTTTTTTCTAGAAAAATAACTAAAAACTTATTTTATCTGGCCTGAAAATACATTCATTGTAATCTTTACAATCAGATATTATTTTATTGCTTTTTGAAGTGTCAGTACTCTCTTTTGTACATGTACTTAACTTCCTTGTGCAAGACAGTTATCTTACATATCTTTTGGATGCATTAATAGCTTTTTTTTCTCCTGCTGCTTCCTTCTTTTCGTTTTGTCCAAGACCTATCTAGACATGCAACTTTTGAGTAGCCTGATTTTATTATATTTTTTATATGTTACAATATGAAAAGAGTAGTTTCTCTCGGTTTGTATAATATAACTTAAAAGCTCCAAACTTATAGCATATATTCCTTTCTGACAAAAAGAATTTTGAAGAGTTAAGTCTACAGTAAGTATTCATGACTGCACACTATATTTTCATTACTCTGTTCAATACCCACAAAAACTGACTTATAAGAAGGAAATGTGCAGAAAGACAATTTTTTTGGTACTTATCTTTCAAGTACACACCTATCTGGGATATTTTTTAAAAAGTCTATTGCTAGAAAGACTATTCCTGCCTTTAAACTCAGTCACCTTATGAGCTAACAGCAGTTGATATGCAATCTGCTGATCCTGTTGCATTACAGACAGTAGAATTATTATTAGTGACTTGAAGTGGAAATGGATCAAATCTGGAATAAACATGCTGTAGAAACAGATTTTACATGCACTATTGAAACTTATGGAATGTTTTACCCTCACACAATCACTAGTGGAGAAGTTTACAGAACATTACAATCCAGTGATTTGCACTCCAATGTTTAGAAAAATTTTTTGGAGAGGTAAAAAACCAAACAGTTATTTTTTTACTGAAGGCACAAACCACAAAAATCCTCCATCATCTCCTTTTTTTTGAGCATTGTATTCTGTTCTATACCTAATAAAAACAATATTTCTTTGAAGACTTAAATCAAGACATTCACTATTTCAGTTTTATATGTATAGGAAAAATTAGGAGCTTGCTGCTCTATTTCTTTCCATTTGCAGATGCATAAAGCAGTCGCTTTAGAAAACGAACCCTGTTAAATTTATGGCAAGTGTGCTCTCATTTAGTCTAATCTCTGCTGCCTCAGCATAACATGTTGTCTTTACAGAGTGCCCACCAGAAAAGGAACCTCCACAAATTTTTTAACAGCTAAGGAAGAAAAGTCAAATCCTTGCTTTAAATGTGGGCATATTTTATAGAAATATAATGGTGTAATATTTGCATAATAAAGGCATCATAAACAAAATAAATAAAGGTATAATGCACTTTTCATTCAGTAGCTGAGCACCTGAACACAGAATTGTTTCTTTCATAGCAGATTGATGATCATGTTTACCTTTTTATATTAAAAAGGAAGTAATTAATTTTGAGAAAATCATTAAAGACCCAGATAGTGTACTGTAAATTGTCTCTTGATCTCAGATAAAATAACTGCAAGATTACATCAGATATAATCCTTCGAAGTCCCTTCCATAGTTCTACACTGCAATGCTGGAAAATTATCTCAATGAATTGATTACTCTGTCTAGATGCCAGGCTGAACGGCAAAATGAAGTTTTTGTCTTCTGACCTCAGAACACGAAGAATGTTTGCTTACAGTCCAAATGGTTTTCATCACAAGGTCCTGAAGCCCAGCCCAGAGCAGTGCATTCAGTTCTTGGGTTATCAGCACAGGAGGGACATGGCCCTGCTGGAGTGAGTCCAGAGGAGGCCACAGAGATGATCAGAGGGATGGAGAATCTCTGCTCTGAGGAAAGGCTGAGGGAACTGAGGACTTTGGGGTGACTTCCAGTGCCTAATGGGGCCTTATAGATGCAAGACCCCTTAGAGATGCCCCTTTTTACAGGGGCACGTAGTGATAGGACAAGGGGAAATGCTTTCAGATTGAAAGAGGATAGGTCTAGATCAAATATTAGGAAGAAATCCTTCACTGGTCTAGTGGTTTCCTGGTCTAGTGGAAGTTCTCCCTGCCCATAGCAGGAGGGTTGGAAACAGATAATCTTTAACACCCATCCTTAATTCCATGACTGCTGAAAAGCTTTTCATTTCAGCTAATTGTTTTTGCACACTGGAATGTTCACCTTGCCTGAATACGTTTAAATAAGCTCATGAGGAGCAGTGACACTTGAAAACAATGTCACTGGTTGGATTAAAAGCAGATATTAGTAAATAGATCATTATTGCATGAAGATAAATAGCTCAGCAAATGTTAAGCTTGGAATTGGCTTGTACTTCAAAGTTTTCTGACTCCTGCCTGTGTGTTTCAGACCATGCAATTATGAACTCACATTACTACAAATCCCCTTCTGCTATAGTTAAATTGCTGTGAGCATCTTGGACTCAAGCCCTAGCTAAAATTACATTTCCTTCTTTATGCCCTAAGCACTCAGAACAGTCTTGAAATCTTGCCCCTGTTCTCTTCATAAAAAATCCCAACTCTAAGATCTGATGGAGAAATCAGACCTTATAAAGTACAGAGGTCTTATCACTAAAAAAATGAGGATCACAGGAAAATTTGATGCTCAGTCTCTATATATTCATTTGAACATTGATGATCTATTTACAGGTCTGATGATTTTCTTATAAGAATCAGAAAATTTTCTTATAAGAATCAGAAAATTTTCTTATAAGAATCAGATAAATTATTAATGTACTTTCCATTGAAATTGTTGAACAATTATATTCTAGATTCTGTACATGATAGTGGAGGCAATGTCTAAATCTCTTTATCTGAAAAAGTCATAGCTCTGAAAACAATATGAAAAGAAAGAATAAATAAATTAACTACTTTAGTTAGAAGAGAAAATGCTTTTCTTTTTTTTTCTGTCAGAGAACATAGACTATGAAACACACCATTTCATTTTTCCTCAGATTATGTAAGATTGAGGGTAAAGAATGTAACTGTGCAGTTCTACGTATATGAGCAAGTTAAGCAAGCCTTCTTCCTCAGCAAGAAATTCACCTAAAAGGCTTTTTTTTTTTATACATAATCTACAGAAACAAGAGCAAAATCCATCTTTCTGCACTATAGGATTTTAACCTTGTAAAATAAAATTTCTCAGGCATGCTTTCGTGTTATTTTCCACATTTCTGTATTGAAACTGCATCTTAAAAATATCAACATTTTTTGTAAACTTATGCAAGGGATGCTTGGCTGGCAATGGAAACATTTCATGTCACTTCATTTCTTTCAAGAGATCTTGTTTCTGTAACAAAGTTGAGTAACTGTTAACTAAAACATTAAAATAATTCTCTAATTTTGGACACTATCCACACTAATGCATGGACACTTCAATCAATTAATTTTTTCTCCTTTTAGTTTTCTATTTTTGAAATCTGTAACGATCAGACAATTGATTAAAATACAATATTTAAAAGATGTATTATCACTATATCTTTGTTCCTACATAGTCACAAATATTTAAGCCTAGGAAAAAAATGCAAAACAAATGGTAACCTACTATATACATATTCTAAGTAGTGGCATAAAAATTAAATTAAATTTTCAATGGAGTATAATAGGTTTAGGATAAAATACATGCAGTTGTAGCAAACTGAATTTGAGGATGCCTTTAAGAGAAGTTTTACATCAATTTCAGATTTTTTGTCTTCATATACTTCTCCTTCAAAAGGTTAGTTAGAAGTATTAGAGCAAAAATGCACTAGAGGTTCAGGTTTGCACTTGTGCAAAAATGCACAAGAGATGTCAGAAAAGAAAATCCTTAAAATCTCCCAATTCTCTGAGCTGGACCTATTGAAACATTGTTTTATTGGGGTTGTAGGATTTCCTATTCAGTTCAACAGCCGTGCAATTCCAGGGAAAGGAGGGGCAGCTCCTTAAGGCTAAAGGAGGAAAGAGAGACCCTACAGACACAGGCACACACACATTTCCTCCCAAGCAAACCAAACATGAAGCAAATGAATCTTTCCCATTTCTTTTCCTAATTTGCTTGTCCATTGCTGGGAACATACAGTGCATGTTTCTGTTAACTTCTCCTTAAAACAGCTTCCCCATGTCTCCAGTACACAAAATTGATATGTCTGAATTCTCATTTACTTTAAGAGATTAAGTTTTAAATGGTATGTCAACTTATATTTTTAAGAGAAGCATTACTGATGTGGACTTTCAGGGTGAGGTAAGTTCTGCTATTAAGCAGGTACATTCTGATGTAAGTGATGCAGAAAGACTATCTCACCTTTACAATAGTTAGGAAGGTTTAATTTTGGCAATATTTTTGATTACATAATGAATAACTTCTTGAATAAAAATCCTTCCAAGAAGAAGTTCATGAAATCACTTGACAAGACTATGTGGATATTATGAGATTGTACCAAGACAGAACTAAATGACATTACAACTCACTTTTTAAAAAATGAGAAAAGTCTATGTATTATGTTTTTACACCACATTCTAGGTCATCAGACTTCTGAATAAAGAAAAATTGAATTAATAGTGATAGGAATTGCCATAGTGATAAAAATAGCAACAGTATAACAATCTTATTTGATTCTTCTCTTCCAAATAGGAATTAGGAAGAGGAAAGGCAAGGACAGAAGAAACAGAGCTCAACATATGGAAAATATCTTTTCACCTCAGTAATCTGTCTCTCAAAATAATTTGACTATTATTCAATGTTGTTAAAAAGGTCTGCCTACCAATGTATTGTGATTTTGTTTTCTCTTGTTCAGAAGAACCATCTGGATTGTTTTAGGCAGTTTTTGTTATTTCTTTTAATTATTAGGTTACTGAAATAGCTGAAACAGAAAAATAAAAAAAATACTAGATATTTCTGTGATAGCAAACAGAAAACACAAAGCCATTTTTATTATTCAGGAGAGATGTTAATCTCATCTTATTTACCTGAATTGGATAAAATGAGCCCTTTGAATCTGAAAAACTTAGTCACAAATCTGAGTTTCCATAGTGATCATAATAACAGTTCAAATAATGAGACTGGTGGCATTATTAAAAAAGTTTAACAGTTGAGAAAAAACAATCTTATGATTTTGGTCAATACACTTTGGAAAGTAAGAAATTTTAGGAATATTTTCCAGCATAGGTAACTACACATTTTGAAGTAGGGATCTTTCAGATCTATAATACTTGCTCTGTGAAAATCCTCAGTGGCACACATACAGCTCCAACCACTAACAACCACTAGTATATCTCATTTACATACAGAAAATAGAGCTTAGTGGATGTGAATTCTGCAGAATATGTGTTCTCAAGAAAAAAAAAAAATTAAGCTGACCTGGGAATGTCAATTCTCATTATTTATCCTGGGTTTATGGTATCAATTTCTTCTCACTGATAGCCTTACACTGAGAGAGGTTTTGTAAAAGGAAAAATGGAAATAGAACCTGAATACAATGAGGCCTTTAGAAGGACAGCAAGATGTGGGAAAACCCTCAGTGGTAGAAAGGGACATATTGTTACTCCTAAATTTTGATACCACTGAAGTGTGAGGCAAAGCTTGCATCTAATTTAAATGGTAGGATGATTCCCTTAATTTGATTGCAAAATTCAGTATTGGGAACCATTTTTCTAAAGAGTGAGCAGTTCTGCGTTGCCAAAAGTGGTCTCATTATTAATATTTTAATTCCACATCTACTTGCTTATGATAACTTTAGTTTGAAGGGAATTATGTACCATGCAGAAACCAACTGTACTATTTAAATCTGTAGCTATTCTACTAGAAGCTTTCATTATTTAAATTCTATTCTGTATTGTCCTTTAGAAGTCATAATTTAAACTGAAATCTCTGGGCACTTTTGTGGTTATTTTGTTGGGGGTTTTTGTTGGTTTGTTTTGTTTGTTTTGGATTTTGGGTTTGTTTTATTGTTTGGTTGGGGTTTGTTGGGGCTGGTTTTTGTTTTGTTTTTTTTTTTAAAGCTGGTCTTTTTATTCTGCTGGCAGTACAGAAATGTGTCTTTTCACTTACATCATCTTGTTTTCTCACCTGCAGGCTTGCAGATAGCCTTACCAGGTGGAGCAGATGCAGGAACAGGAAGCCATGGAATGAATTTAGGGCATTCACACCTAAACCCTGTATATTCCTGCTTTGTGGCAGCTTCTCTCCTTAAGGGCTGGAGTAAAAAAAAAACTCAGACAGCGAAAAACTGACCCAGATGATTTATGAATCTAGGATGTTATGGCTCTTAATGGCCTTCAACAGGGTTTTTTTCAGCTTTGGCATTGCTGCAGGGGTCACAAATGATTTACTTGTATCATCACTCATCTTGGAAAGGCATGTTCTGAGTTTGGCTGCAAGAATGAGAGAAATGCATGGACACTGTACTCCTTGGAATATGTTGGAAGATAGTTTCTAAAGAGAAGGTTTGGGAAACCTGCCATCAGTTTGAGCTATATGGATACTAGACCTAGCAAAATTAGAGATTAGTTCAACAAACTGAATTTAGGAAGAAAAACAAATAATATGAAACATTCAAACAAACAAACCCCCAAACAGTTTCTAGGAAGTTTCATCTCAATCAAGTATCATGAGAACATGATCCTTGAAAGAGAGGAAGTAAATACATTAGAATATGTCACAGAACCACAGAATATTCTGAGCTGGAAGGGACCCACAAGGATCATGAAGTCCAGCTGTTAAGTGGATGGCCTGCACAGGACTAAACCCACAAACCTGGCATTGTTAGCACCGTGCTCTGATCAGCTGAGCTGATCTCAGTGACAAGGAAACCTTTATGTCACCAGATACAACAAAGATGGACAACAGAACCTTTAAACAATGCATTTCCTTTTGATAAAAAGAGAGGATATTTTTGGCTACCATAAAATAAGAAAAGCAGTGGGAAGAGTCACAAAAGTCAAATTGGAAATGTAGAATTTAGCTGGACCTGTTTTAAAAGGGCTGATGGTTTTGAACTAAAAGAGGGCAGATACAGACTAGATATAAGGATGAAATCTTTTACAATGAAGGGAGTGGAACAATCAAACAGATTGTTCAGATAACCCAGAGAGGTAGATGGTAGATGCCCCATCTCCAGAAACATTTCAGGTCAGGCTGGAGGGGCTCTGAGCAACCAGATCCAGTTGGAGATGTCTCTGCTCATTGCAGAGAAGTTGGACTAGACGACCTTTAAAGGCCCCTTCCAATCCAAAATATTCTGTCTTTCTTTGAACACAGTATTAATTGCATTGCACACAGGTAATGTTTTTAAAAATCCTCTTGGTTATCAAAAATGAGACACAAGAAGTGTGAAATTCTCCTAAAGCTGAAGAGCAGATAAGTTAGGATCACAGACTTGCACCTACAGCCAAACTTGCCAGCTGCTTTCACACTGACCTCCTCCTTTTAGCACTGTGTATGAGAAAAAAAATATATATTTTTCATAAACAAATCAGTGTCTGGTTATTTGATTAAACAAAAAAAACTTATATTTTACACCCTTGCTTTTAGCACATATATACATTTATAGGAATGTTGGCTCTTACAGCTTTTTCTCACAAATATATTTAAAGTCAAATGGAAAGTATTACAGAATTATCCCAAAACATTTATCTTTCTTTTTTTTTTTTTAGGTCTGTATTAAGTCTGACGGACTATGAAATATTGAATATGGAAGGCTGTTAATATTCTTAACACTTTACTATAAAGGAAAGAAGGATGTTCTCATTTGAAAAGTTTGGAAAGTCTGTGAAGGTTATCTGAAATAATCAAATGAGAAGAAAGAGAAACAGGCAATTAATGATATCTTCCCTGTGGACTGAGAAAGCTTCACTAGAGGAAGAAAATTATCTTTCCCTTTATCATGTTGTGGAAAGATAATTTTAATATATAGAACTACAATTTTCTCTGGTTGATGCAGTACTTAACAAAAACCAAAGTAATTTTTTACTAGCTAACACTTATTTCTTCCATGGAACTATACTCCATCACAAAAATACTCAAACTGAAGCTCTGAAGCTAGAATAATTGATTGCATTTTGAAAAGTACAGTACATTAAAAGAATCTTGGAAATCTAACCAGACCAAAATGGTTTAAAAGAAAATAAAACCCCTATATATTTCAGGAAATAAAATTAATCATCATTGGAAGATTTTATCAAGACAAGCCTAGCTTTAATTCAAGTGTATCACTTTAAATTATGGACAGATAAATAAAATAGAAAAAACTTAATAATGTGAATCTGTTAAACATTATTCTCCTAGCTATGAAACAGAAAGTCAGAGAGTTCAATGTACAAGCTCTAATAAGTAATATCGATAGGACCCTGGTGATATTCCTTCCTTCCACTTCTCAGAACAAACTTTTACATTTCAAAACATGAAAATGTATCAAATTATTTAGTGAGATATTATGGCAGTTCCAGCTCTCTCTACAATGCACATGAACCATTTGCTAGCACAGCTGATAGTCCACGGACAGATTCTCCCCTGCAGGTAAGAAAGGCAGTCCATTTTATGGTACCTAATTATCAAAGAAAGCCATGCTCTGATTGCTACATCGTGAGAACAGTCACAAGTGTCTTGGTCAAGTCACACCTTAACAGGTATGACTCTGAGATATTTAACTTCTGCTTAACCCTGAAACTTTGTGCTTAGTAATTAATATCATTGCAACTACCTGAGGAACTTCAAAGTAGTTTCTTGTTCTGATGCCCCTTCTACATTTGAACTTGTTCAGAAATACTATGATCCTAGATCAGAAAGAAAATTAGAATATGACCCAGGAACCTAAATTTTTAATCCTAAGAGAACACAGCCTGGTAATATGGCAATTTGCAGTATCCAATACAGTTGTATTTTAAATCAAAGCCTGTAGGAAATGTTTTTAACCACTAATTATGATTGTCTTAGAGATGAAATCAGTATTACTTCTCTGTTTGAAATTAAAGGTGGGTCACCTTGCTGAAGGGAACTCCAGCATCAGATATACAAACAGGAGAGAAACAGGAACTTGACATTGTTTCTCAGTGGTATATCTCTAGATCTGGGAGGAAGGAGATGTGGGATCTGATTCCTGGCCTCTTGGCCAGGTTTCAAATTAAATCACTAAATTTTACAAATACATTGATGTCTGTGGAAGCAAGGGGTAAAACTGACAACTCCAAACATTTGAATTGTCTGCTGGGAAAATCAGTGCTCTTCATGTTCTTTTCCACACCTGATGAAACTTCCTTTCTTCTCCAGTAAAGGAGAGCTGCAGAGAAGAGGCCTTTTTGCACAGGTGTGGGATGAAAGCCCTTCCAAACATGTCAGACACATAAATGAAAGCTCAAGCCATATAAAAGAGGCAATCTAGACTCTAGAAAAAAACAAATGATTAAACCAATGTCACTTTTCTGTCTTACTGGATAGTTCTAATAAGCACATTCATTTGGGACTGTTCTCAGTTGGGTTTTTGGTGGTTTATGACACTACTCTAACATGCTCAACCATCCCTCTGCGATGCATGACACAGTTGTCTAAAAACAACTCTGAGTTGTGTTCAAGTGATCAGACTCTCAATGTGCTATCACTAGCTTTCACAAGTACAGAATAGGTAATCTTTAATGGACATAGCCCTAATTATTCCTGTACTCAATGGCATTAGAGTGTTTCCTACCAGAACTGCAGTGGTCATACAGCAGCCCAGCTAGCAGTCAGAGGGGTACCTCATCCCAGTGGGGTGCTGTGTCGCCATTCTATTGTTTTTCAGCTACAAAAAAAGAGATGGAAACTCCAAGAGCTGAGTATCTTCCTTATCCCTGGTATTTATCACTGTGTTCATCCAGACCTAAGCTGCCACCTGGCCCCTCTTGCTGAATAGACTGGACCTCACAATAGCAGGCTAAAGGATGATCATGTCCTCTCTGAAGGTACTGACTTTCTCCAATAAAAATTAAACAATTTTTGGGTGATTTTGTCCCTGTATCCTGCTGTACTACAGATGCAAATAAAATGAATATTGAAAACATCCTGGTCATTTGCATTCTTTGCTTGCTTAGGACATCTGGAAAATGTATAAGGTCTTTCTATGCACTTAGGCTTAAAAGTATAGATTTACGTGAAGAAATTATTTCCTTTTCCAGTCTTAATGTTTTTTTTTTAAGATATTTAGGGGTTTTGAAGTTAATTCCCAAGTTTACAGTCTGCTGTTAGGAGAGTGCTTGGAATAGCACACACTTTGTCTTCCACGCTGTAAATCTTAACAGTGCAGAGCACTCCATGTTTCACAGACAACGTAAAAGATACATCATAGCCATTAACCTTCCCCTCAGCTGCTGATAAAGTAAAATAGGCCCATTCTTTACAGTAACAGTAATGTATCTGTTCAGATAAATATTCCTCTTGCTGCAATAAAGTACAGCATTTTACAGCTGCATACCATCTTTGCAAACTATACCGTGGCAATTAAAATTAAGTATGAACAGAATACTAAGTGAAGATTTGAAGGCAAAAGGGGATGAAAGACCTTTTCCTAAAACTTTCCTCAGCAAAATCTGAAGTTCAACATATAAATCACTGCTTGCTTTTGCAAATTTTTAAGTCTACAGCAAAGATATAACATTAAATTAATTTCTGGTAATCACTTCCTGAAGGTTGTTAATTTGGTATAGTTAAGTGTAAGTTTATATGCCTGGCATTTTTTTTTTTATTGCACACAAACTAGTTATATCAGGAGGCTGTAACTGAAGGACTCATATAAGTTAAAATTTAAGAAGCTATTTCATAAATATATAAACAGAATTATACTTAAAATATCAATAATTTAATAAAATTTATTATGATTTCATAATTGATCATAAGAGATTCAGAAGCTCCAGCCTTGTTTCATTTACTATGTAGCCTTGTGCAAATCACTGACAGTCAGTTTCTCTCATTTTCCCACAAGCACAAGACAGAGTTCTGTATTTCCCGACAAGAAGCATATTTAGGATCAGATCCACACTGACTGGGAGGATTGGTTCATCACATTTATGTGCAAGGGTTGCTTAGTGGCCTAAACCTGTACATTTATGTGCACATGGTACATTTATCCTTGACTGATTCCATATAAGGACTTGTGATGCTATTACACCTGAGGAAATATTCAGGATTTGCACTTTATAGTAATACTAGTACTTCTGAAAAAAGAATTCTATTGATGGATCTTATCATATAATGTTATAGCCACATCATTTTTTAGTGGGTGGGGAAGGAAAAGAATACTTGCAGTTTATACTCAAGCCTATAAATCAGAAAGATTTTTTTTATTTACTTCTGTAAAAGAAAATCATAGCTTCAGAAACATAGCAGCATAAGAATACATGCCACCTTATCAGTTTTTGAAACTAGTGGAAAATAAATGTTCAAATACTGTTTTCAGATATCATTATCATGTTATCAGCATCATTTTAATCTCATGTATCAGCATCCACTTTGACCAGTCACATTTTTCAAAACAATACTTTATCATAAATTTCATTTTATAAATTATGACAAAGTCATTTTTCTATGACTCTTTAGCTGCTCATCCCACAGGACCACATGAGAGTTCATGCCACCGCAAAACTTCCAGGAACACATTTTTTGCCTAAATAAGTGAAGTATGAGAAATTTATAAGATTAGAGCCTAACAATCCAACTATTTTTTCAAGTGTACAGCATTAAATAGAAGGCACAAAATCAAATAAATTAATGTAGTCAGTTTGACATATTCTTGAGCTCAAAGATTATAAAATAACTGAAGTTTCTGCATATACCTATGTGTTCCAGAAAAGTTGTGAAGTTTAAAAGCCATGCTGAACTAATTGCAAAATATTTCCCATTCCTTTTGTGCTCTGAAAAATATAATTCCCAAAATAACAGAACAAAATAACATGAAGTGAAATGAGCTATACATTGGTCACTTCCAATGTTTTCATTTTAAAAAAGAAAAATATGAAAAGATCTATTTTTGTCAGTCAAAGCTACTTCAGTCACACTGCTGTTATGCTTCTTTCCACACTATTAGTTGAAGAGTAGGAAAGCAATATAAAAACCTTTCCCTGCTCAATCCCCTCAACTCTTAAATATTGAAATCATCTTGATGCTCTGAGATTTAGCTTTCATGTTTTCAGATTCTGTGCTGTTTAAGTGTAGTTCTGAGGCTTTTATTAAATGCTAGTAAGCTCTCTTCACAGAGCAGGTAGACAAAACAAATCCTTTTCCTGTGAGGACCAAGGACAACTCTCAGGCCCAAAAGCACAAACAAGGGTGGACTGAAGGGAGGAACAAGAAGGATGGGACCTCACAGCCTGAAGCTGTAATTGGACAATTAAACCCCAGTACCCAAATGGACCAAAACTTATAAAAATATAAGAACTAGTGACAGGGGGACCATTTTGTGACCATTCTTAGTCCACCCTGGGTGCAGCTTTGGTCAGGCTCCTGTCCTGTCCAAGGTGGATCCTAGAGGCCTTTTAACATATACCTGCTTTGTTCCCTAGCTCTGTCCAGTCTCTGTTTCAGGGCAGCCTTCCAAGGCATCAATCTGAACTGGAATGAAAATTATCAATATAAATTTCAGCATTATTAAATGATTCAATCTATAGATACTGGGGTAAAATAAGATGAGGTGTTTCCTAAAATGACACTGATTTTTAGGCTTACAGCTGCTGAAAGCTTAAATATTGAAATATACTTTAGTCTAATTCCACCTTGCAGACCAATACTTTCTAATAAGAAATAAGAAATAGGGAATTATCATGAGTCTGAAGGTAGATAAAAACCTCATGTGCACAGTTAAAGGAACATAAAATATGATGCACATACATACTAAACATGCATGAGATAGGCATGAACATGGTGTTCACATGAATGATACACATCCACACCATGAGGAATTTGTGTGGTGTATGATAAATTAATATGCAGGGGTAGCTCAGGCAGCCTGTGCAGTTTTAAATTGCCCTTAAGGTCCTGCTGAGCTGATTCCCAGAGGTGAATATGGCACACCATTGGGGCTGTAGGCAAACAAACACAGGGCTCTTGTTTATTTTTACCTTGGAATTTGTTGCAGTTATGAAGTATTGAATATAAAGCAGAATTTAAGAGGGGATGTAGATTTTACTAAAGTGCATAAAGAAACTCTTAAGCCTTGGTGCAGACATTCTTGAACTGTAGAACTTGAAATATTCAAAGTGCTTGAATCACTTATTTACTGCTTCACTTATGATCTTTGCCTGATGTTTTTTCCATTGCTGTGCTTTTAGGTGCCACGAATACCACATGTAAACACATATCTTAAACAAACAAACACACACACACACAAAACACACACAAAAAACCCACCACAAAATAAAAACAAAAAACACCTCCAAAACCCAATCCCAAGCCAAAAATCTCTATATCAACCACGAAAAATGACCACATATTTTAGTTTTAGAATACATAAATGAAAATAGTAATAGCAGTAGTGTCCTTTCAAACAATAGATATTCATGGTCCTGATTGCCAGAACTTTTCACTCTGCACCTCTCTTTCTGCTTTTCCTGTATCACATGTAAGGTCTCTGGGAACAGCTTCCCTCTAACTTAGTTTAGTTTTTTACTAATCTTGCAGCTTCAGAAACAAGATGAAATACAAAGTACAAACTGCAGTTCTAGCAGTAAATTCTGGTGGAACAACTAGGAGCAGATTTCAGCTTCTGTGTATCAGCTTTCACCTTTTCCATAAACCTTCAACTAATATTAACTATTATTAAACTACTACTTCAACAGTTTTCTGTTTATCATCTCCCAGCAGTGGCTGTGGAGGCTGAAATGTTTAACTGTTAGCTGTTGTAATAATGCCAAGTATTTTAATATCTGTAATTTTAAATCTCATGCTTTATACTGGTGATTTACACTAATTTCAGCTGTGAGTGACTTTGCTTGCAGACAGATCTGACAATTTACTGATGGTTGCTGCCCTATTGTTTAAATTTCTTCTACACCTGCAGCTCTGACCCAAAGGTAAAATTTCACTTATTCCCTTATGCTGGCAGAGGCACTTCCACATCAGCCCAGTGAGTCAGATTAGAGACTTGACATGATATCAAACAAATCTTCAATTCTGTTCCATTTCTTATTTAGTTTCCAATTTAGTTTTTTTTTAATAAGGTCTCTTCAGATTAATTAAAGTTAAAATTATACCTATGAATAATACAAAATTCAGCCATAAATTCTATGCTGTTTTTCCTTCCTAATTTGCAAAAAGTTATATGTATTAATCCCAGACAAAACTGTACCCCAAAGAGTTAGAGAGGATCATTACTAATGTTTTTATGAAAGCAGACAAAGACAATGAAAAAGTTTCACAAACTGGTTAAGTGCTTTGGGATATATTGTATTATACAATTACTGTGGAAACCCTGAACATCTGATTGGTAAAAAAGCCCCAAAACTTTTACAAGGTGACAACTGTTGCAAGCACTAAAGGAAAGAGGAGAAAACAATTGTGAGCATTGAAATGGGAAAGAGAAGAGTAATTTCTGTGGTTAGTACAGCAGTTTTGATGAATGCTACCAACACCTGAAAAGCCTTTCTTGCTTCTAGAAAGGAAAGGATCAATACAGAAAGATCATCCAGAAAGTTGTTCAGTGGCATTACTCTTAAGATTCTGCTACAGACTTGTGTAAGGAAAGTCTGATTAAATGCATCTGTCTCTCAGTTTAAATATTAGTTACAGGTACATATCTGACTGTTTTACTACATCTGTATTAAAGATTAGATCTAACTCAGTTCCTCAGTTCCACTAATGTCTCCTTTTTGGCTTGTAAAATGCAGGGATGTTAAAATTACTCAATAAAAATCCTGCTTTGAGGTGGCCTTGAGAGTTTCACACTTAGAAATACAGATATTTGCATGAACAAGGAATTTTTACTCTGGAGTTTATTTTCTATACTCTGACATGTGAAAGCAAACTCTCTACTAAGCTATTTGAACAATCTTCCAACTTCTTTGAACCTTATTATTTTAAAAATGTATCACAGCATATTTAATGTAAGTTTATTGAAAGTCATTTTGTTAGGACTAAGCAGAGCATCCAACCCAATATTATGTTAATGCTCAAAGAAACAGGAAATTACAAGTTATTTTAAAGCTATGTTAATTCCATAACAAACTTTTCTGAAATAAATGTTGAAAAATAGTTCATTGGATCTGTAATAATATTCTAATTTATGTCCAGTTTTTAACATTTATTGTGTTAGTCACACTTTCTCAAGGCACAAAGAGAACTGAGGTAAGTATTTATAAAAGAATCTGACTCTGAATCTTTAATTTTATGAAAAAAACCAACTTTGCCTGCAAGTGATCCTTATACTGATAGTGATTAATTGTATATGCTATCAACAGGAAAATTGGGGAAAACACTTAGAAAGAATCCTCATTTATAAATATTCATATAACTTTATATCCTTAGTCATGACATTGTGACTAAGGATATTCCATATCAGTGGAAAAAATACTGAACTGTAAAGAATGGCTTTTGACATGAATTAAATGTTTAGTCACAGTTTGTAAGCAGTAATCACAATCTTTCAGCACCTTGGATCCTAAGTAATCTTCTTCATTTAACAAGACACTTTCATATACTTCAAAATAATAAAATAAATTCCAAAAAATATTTTTTAAAACAGCATCAACTCTGCAATTTCCTTTTACATCTCTTGCCATTACCTGTAAATATCCTAAATGTTCTGGGAACATTTCTTTCACTGTAAAACAGAAAGGTTGAATGAGGCAGGACAAACGGCCAGTGACTGAGAGATTAACAACTACCTAGTCAAGGATCTGCTCTCTGCAAATCTCTTGAAGGAAAGCAAAGGTTTTCATTTAACAAAGTCCAGATTAGATCTGCAGAAAAGGGAAATGACAAAATAGGTCAGATAGGTCATATGCTTCCATGGACATGGGAAGAAGCTTCATGCTTTGTCAAGGTTTATGGAGTTCTTGTGAATAAGGACTCCACTTTAGTCTCTGTTCAGTTGTGAAAACAGTATTATTAGCAGCATGTTAAATTATTTTAAAGAAGAATATTTCTAATCAGAGAAAGAATTTTTCTTATTGTTAGGTATATTTTCTTGTGGTTTATATATATTTAAGTGGTTTATTTCTCTTGAAAAACAACTATGATTCTGTTTTTAAAAGCCCCTACAGAGATAATGAATTTCAGCAAACACAAAACATCAAAGTACACAATATGTCATTAGCTAGGAATGTCTTTTCACTGTGTGATATTTCTATCATTGTTTATCTCTGAATCACCATTTTTCATTCTAAATAATTCTAATGTTTATTTCCTATGACCAAAATCTGATTTTCACAACAGTGTTCAATAGTGATTGCTATTTGCTTCAGTTTTTGCTGTTTCCTCCTCTTTTGCTTCTCCAGTTTTTGAAAAATGGGTTTGTTTGCCATTATAAAATCTGTTACCATAAGTGCTGGTTTACTTTATTGAAGAGGTTAGGTGTGCTGGTTTTGCACTACAATGGGGAATGACATAACTCTTCCACGTAATGACTTTTTAAAGGAAAAAAAATCTTCAGCCAAGATTGACTGTCAACGTAATGTTTGCTAAGAATGCAAACAAAATATTAAAATATCAGTGGCCCATACCAGGATACAAAGCCAATGTGACAAGGGTAATGGAACCACCATGATGTACAAGACATAGGAGTGTGCTGTAAATTATTTGTGATGCGGAGCCCTCGCCATTCAAAGGGATCATAACAAAATTTTTCTTCAAAAAGAAATTCTAATTCTGAAGGAATAATATAGTCTAACTAACATTTCTTCAGGAGGGGTGACAAATAAGCATACGAAATATATTTAACATATGTCGGCAACAGCAGAGATTTTGTAACAAAAGAAAACAAGTATTTGTGACGGTATACAATTCTAATTTTCAAATCAAAACTGAAGTACCTGCAGGGAAGGCTCCATTTCATGTCTAATGCTGAAGAACTGCAATTTACATAATGCTAGTAGAAACCTAGACCTGAGGTCATACAGTCAAGAAACGTAAATGAAGAATATACCTGAAGGAGTTAACTGGTCGAGCTGAGGTGTTACCCCCCAAGGGTCTGAAGTTTTGCCACTGCAAAGCAAAAGTCCCATTGAAATTTTTACCAAACAAAACCATGCAATTCTCTCTGTATTGGCAATAGTTTACATATTGTTTTTAATTTATTAGAATTTTTTCATTTCAATTACTTAGAACCATAAAATGGTATGTGGATAAGAATAACACTTGCAGAGAGAGATGAAAAATGCAAACATTTGAATTTTATCACCATAGAAAACAAAATAATTAAAGGAGCAGCATCATACCTGATTTGTGAATAATGGGAACATTTGCATTATATTTATTGTTTTGTGTGCCTTTATCACTTTTATTGTTGTGCTGCAGTGTAGCCCTTTGAAGGTCTGCCAAACCACTGCGGCTTACTCAAATGCAGGGCTGAATTTTAATTAAGCTTAGCAAAATACTCATTGAATTTGCTGAGCCTGATTAGGCCAGTCATCCTGATAGACGTGCAGAGGGCATCTTGCTTACTTATTTTAACAACTGACAGAGACAATTAATAGATTCTTGTAAAACAGTTAAATGTGAAAAATACAGAATGTCATCACCTCTTTTCATTGACAGTCTTGTTTTTTATGTATTCAACGTGGCTAGAAAAAAGTCCTTGGTATTGTAATAATGGAGTACTGAAGAGAATTCAGTATTCAAATTCATGAAGATTAAATCACAAAGATATGCATTTTGTTCCACTAAAGTATTCCCCATAAAATCACAGTCCAGTGAAGAGGAGTTTCCATGGTCTCTGCAGGGTAACATTAAATATGTATGCAAGTGGATGCCTTCTTACAGATGACTTTTCCCTTTTTATGGAAGAGATACTGGGACCTCTCTCTAGCTTATGAAGTTAGAATATCCTCTCTCTCTCTCTCTATACATCCTATATCTTCAATCTTTCCTGTGAAGCGTGACTACGAATTGCAAACCCAAATATTCCTTTATCTCTGTTCTCTGAGAGTGGCAGTTTCACTTCTTATAAGGTTAATAGTCAGGTGGATTTTGACTTAGTAGCAACGTCCTTGGTACATTCCTGTGTATTCCTTATGCTTAGGAGTGCTGGTTTTGTTGTTTTCTCTTACCTATTAACACAAGTATAGGGAAAAAAAAAGGATTGTGATATATAATGAAGAAATGTATAATACCTGCCCTATCAACCAACCTCTTATCCCTAGAGAAAAGGAGTAGCACTAGACAAAAAAGGTAAACAAGGTGAACAAAACCATTTATATTCTTTGAATATAACTGAATTTTTTTGTCATGAAAGGATATGAAAAGTTCAACCAAATGAACAGAATTTGTATTCACTTCAAGTTGTTTAGTATCAGGCTAGTAAGTAAACAAATTTTTAACTATAAAGATAAAAATTCTTTATATAGTGACTGAACTTCTGTGATCAAAAAATTCCACAGTGACTTGCAGCAGAAGCAAGAATAGTAAATAAATTACCACAAACCACAACACTTAAAGACTGAGACTTGCAATTGAAGAGCTGTCTTCCCTCTAAATGAGAAGGTGTGGGAAACAAAAATGGGGAAGATGTACAGTGTAAAAATGGAATACGTACAGTGCAAAGAAGGGCAGCAAATCTGTGTTTTAGTGTCCTTCAGTAAAACTAATACATAAAAGTAAAGGGTGGGAAAGGTGGTGCTAATATTTGATTTCACTGCAAAACAGCAATTTTCATAGGTTGTGGTTTGCCAATTCTAGGCTGAGGAAATACAGGAGTACCTGCAAAAATACAGGAGTACCTGGGATAAAAATGGTCTTAGGGGATTTTATCTCTGTCTACAGGCAAAAAACAAGGAAACAGACTAATTCAACACAGTGTTTTAAAAAAATATTGTTGATTACACCCTTCCCTCAGTCTCTTCTTTGTTATTAATCTAGTAAAGAAGACAACCCCCTACTTAATCTTTACTATTTTCTTATTAATTGGGATATTTGTATGCCTAAGCAAAAGATTTACTTTTAATAAGAACAGCAGAATTGGATGAAAACAACATCAGAAAACAAAGAAAAACAAAAAACCCAAACCAAATAACACAAAGCCCTTTTTACTGATTACTTAACCTAACAACAGAGAGAAATTATATGACAAAAATCATGTGCAGAACACAGAAAATTTCCAGAAATATTAGCTAAAAAAAATTTGCTTGGAGTAGAACTATTTAAACTTCTTTTCTGGAGTTTTACTGACACGTAAAAGTGGAAAAAGAACACTTATATATACTGTCATCACTGTGGTCACTGCTGCTGTTCACAGCATTTTCACATTATCACTTTTAAAAGGGTCAGTCATATCCCCCAGGTGGTGCCTTATTTAGGACGAAGTGTTTATTTTTCAAAGGACTAATGAAGTGCAGAAAATAATTGGCATATTCCAAAATCTGACTGTACTATGCTGTTTACAGGAATTTCCCTTTGAGTGCTGTATCTTTGTTATGCAAATTCTTTCCTGAGTCACTGCCTAGCTTCACCCATTTCAATCCATATTTATAAAGCAAATCCCACTATTAGTGGGGTTTTTTCTAATCAAGATACATAAGAGTTATTGAGCCTAATGTAACTCATTATTTTTTCATCCTATATCTCTTTGCCACAGAAGTATCATGTATTTTTTATTTTAAAAATCTACAGAATTAGGATCAATATTACAATATATTGTTCAGTAGACAGATCAAGGTCACAAAATAAGTAAAAAAAGAGAAGAAATAACATTGAAATATATAATAATTGTTTAAGCTTATGGAGGTTTTTTCAAAGTTTCGTGAAAATTACTAGCATTTTGGGTCTATGTCTAGAAGAACATCATTGGCATGGAAGCATTAATGAAAAAAATAATAAAATTATAGAGGGCTTTTATTTGATAAAATTATAGCTACTTTTACCAACAGCAAGGATTTATCATTTGTTTTTCTACAAGGACAAATGAATTCTGTTTTGGAAGAGATGTTGTGAAATAATTTTGCAGGTTCTAGTTATTAAAACATTAAATAGTAGTTTGTTGGTTTGTTATTTATTTAAAAGGCCATTGTTTATGCCATTTTTGTGAAACCTAGGCAGTTATCAAGGTATTTGTTCCCAGCAGGTCCCTGCCCATCACTATCATTATGATTTTGGCTGCTTTCCATGAGAATTACCCTCCATCTGTTCCTGTTTCACAGAAATGGTACCTTGAGGTCCACTTGACCTATGAGCCCTCAGGAGCTCCAGCAATTTAACAATAATTTCTTCTCAGTCAATTAGGCTGACAGAAAGTGCTGCATGGAAACATCTCAGGTTCTGCACTTTTTTCCATGCACAATTCTCTAACCCTGTTTCTTTTATGACCTCACTTCCAAGCCAAGAGTTTTAGACTCTCCTTTGTGGCAAGATTAGGGGAAAACTCCATGAAAAGAATGTGCTGAAATTTTCCCTGGACACTAAAAAAAGAAAAAAAAAAATTAATTAAAGTGTTGTAAATCTGTGGCTCTCATGATCCAGGGCTGTGACCTCCAGTGAGTGAACACAGTAATGCTGAGGTTGAGACACTCAGGCTTAGATCCCTCATTTACAGACAAAGGTTTGAAGACCACCTTTGACAAGGGGAATAAATGTTGTCGTTTCAAACCCCAAGCAATTGTTGGGACTACTCAAGGATTACAAAGTTAGAGAAACTAACATAAAAAATTCTGCTACCACAAGCATAAATAATTCACAAGTGTCATGGGATGTTCTACTTCCCAATGGGTAACAAGGCATCAAAATTAATTTTTATTCAAAAATATTAAGCACATTGATACACAAAAAGAGATTTAAGATGTGACACCTCAGAAAACATTACTTCGGTTTTATTACTCTCATAATTAAATTCCTAAGGTTTCTACACCAATGACAGATTTTCTGGTCATGATTTCTTCTGCATTTATCACAGAGAATCTACTGATAAAGAAATATTGCAGAACTCTTCCTATTTTGAGAGGACTCATCATGCCACAGGTCCAACAAACAAACTCTAACAGCTTGGGACATCCCTATGTTAGATCTCTGATGTGTTGGTAAAGATAAATTGATTGTGGCATCATTTGTAAAAGATTGTGTCTTGAGTTGTCTAGTTATCTAATGTTATAAGTTGAAAGTCATATATATAACATATAATGTATATGTTAAAAGTTCCAGTTATTTATAGTAGCATAGTAGGAAGAGAAAGCATACAGTAGAAGTAAAGGTTGATTATTTAATTCTTGTCTTTTCTCTGCTCGACTCTGGAGCTTAAGCTAACACACTGGATGGGGAAATGAATAAAAAGGGAAGGGAAAAAAATGGCAGAGTGGAAATAATAAATTCCTCTCATAATTCAGAAATATTCTACATTCCCACCACTGGAGACAAGTTCTGAAAATAGCATCTGCATTTTTAGCTTGTCCAGTTTGATTCTTGAGAGTATCTGTTGTAACCTACTTCCAATTATATTAATGAGAAGAGAAGCAGTCACTGACATTCTGAGATAGCTCAATATCACCAAACTTACTAGCAAACAAGGAAAGAGAATTTGCATTATTTCAGAATAGCAAGAAACCTTATGGAGGGAAAAGCTCACATGCACATGCACACACAGATGCAGACAGTGATGTTCTGCAGTAAGAAATTGTATCAACAGAACATTTGTTTTCACAAGTAATTAATGCACATCTTCATGGACAGTACATTAACTAGTGTTTGTCCAAAAAGGAAAGTCTTAAAGCTACGAAATGAACATTTCCTTCAAAACACTCTTCTTATAAAGTCACTTGGAAAGAATAAAAAAATATTCAAAAGTATTTTTAGGTGGTTTTACCTACTGCAAATATTCTTTTACTTATGAAATAGATGCATGTATCAAGCTGAAGTACATACAACAAACACAAGTCCAGCTGAAGCAGAAATCGGAGTAGAGAGATTTTTGGGTCATCTATTTTTATACATGTACTTGCATGGATGTGCATATCTTTGTGCACAGAGAAAGAAAAAGAGAAATGTTCCATTGCAGCAGAAGCTTTTTCTGAGGAAACGAGGGAAATCATCACTTAAATTGCAATAGCAGTGTAAGAACTGCTCTGGATCTACAAATGATGGCCACAGGTCTGATATAAATAGAAGCTAGTCTACTTATCTCTGGATTATTAGGATTTTCTTGAAAATACCAAGGAAGTACAGGGACGTTTAGAAAGTTTACATGACAAAGCAATAAAACTTACAGCTTTATTTGCAAGATACACAGGAGTTTTTGTTATATCAAGTCCTCTTACTTTAGCTCTTAAACTCAAATGTCTTGGTGATCTGGCAAATACATGAGCACTATAGAATAAGCTGAGAAATCCAACTTTATTTAATGAGGATGGCCGGTTTTGGACTTCATAAACCAAATAATATGTTCCTGAAATGAAATCTAAGTCCACTGCAAAACATTATGTGACTTCCTTGTCATCTTCATAACCAAGACCCTTCTCTAGAAACATTATGACTGAACACCCTACAATGGAAGGAGGTGTAGAGGAGATGGGCAAGGAGACATTACATGAAGATCAGGGAATAATGCAGGGCTTGACTGACCAAAGCTGTTGACCAAAGCTTGACTGACCAATAGAAGTGATTTAGCACCAAGGGGACCAGAGGGTGGCCTTTGTTTCAGGTAAACACCTATCAACAGTGGAGTGGAACACGCACTGTAAGAGTTTCTGAGTTTACCAGCAGAGTAGGAATGTCTCCCTGAGCTGGCCAATTTAGCACAGGTGAGATTAAATACCTGCAGAACAGATGCTGTGGATTAGCCCAGCAAAGAATACAAAATGTAAAAAATAACAAAGGAATTTTGAAGAGCTCCACAGGCTTGAGCTGCCTTAACCAACCCATGTGCTTTCCTGACGACGGGGGTTATTCAGCATGGTGATGGTGAGAGCATTACAGACTTGTGACTGGACTGTATGTACTGCTGTATTTCACTGAGTGTAACTTACATTTGTATTGTGTTATGCAGTATATTTTGTACTGTTCTGCTAGATCAGAAATCCCAGGGAGCATCAACTGTCTCCATACAGGTAAACTAGATATCCCTCCACATGTGGAATATTTAAAAGAACCTGGTCTGAGAGAATGGAACTCTGACAAACATGCAGGTAATCCCCAAATGAGAAAGACAATTATTTACAAAATGTGCACCCCCAATTTGTCATGCAGAACAGTTACAGCACATCTAGGTGTTTTAGTAAAGTGTCATGGACAAGACAAACTCATTCCAGGAAGAACATATTTCAAGAAGAGCAAGCATTTCTATACTGAATGACAGAAACTGATGTTAGTCAATGGGTAATGCTCACACACTATACAGCAAAGATTTGTTCATGCTGTCTTTGCAGAGATAAAAGTGGAGGGCATGAAACAATTCCATCATGTTGGAAAATCTGCAGTAAACACTAATGCTTGTTATTAGCTTGAAAAACAAGCAAACAAACCTAGTGTAATACTAAAGTGCCAGTATAGAAATAGTTGGGTTTTTTTTTTCTCTGACCTCCAGTAATTACTGCCAGGTTATACACAGAATGGAAAAACAGGTCTTTGAAGTCTGTCAAAATGAGGGCTCCATTCTATTTCCAGTGAAACCAGATTAGAATATTACACCTGACATTAATGTGAACAACATCAGTTTCTCAGAGAAAAAGAGTTTTGGGGTATCTAAGGATAGTTGTGCATCACAATAGACTTCTTCATTTCTATTCCAGATTCATTTCTAGTTATAATAGTTTTAATTTAGATTTAAAGAATAGTGCTGACTGATTTCAAAAAGACAGGGCTCCTTTTTTTCTCTCTCTTGTCTCCTCTTTATACTCTTGGAATAAATGTGAAGTTTCAATAAAATATTACTAAAGATGTTTTTAATGACTTCATAAAGAATAATTTTCAGGTAAATATTAATGCTTACACATACCAAATTAGAAAAAAATCTTGCAAAAGTGACAGTGTCCTATAATTCAAAATCTTAGGCAACATAGCACAAAAGAAAGACTAAATCTCCTAATATCTTCTAATTTTTCTAATACAAACTTCTTACTGATTTTTTTTAACAAGAAAATTAGCAAGATGTTAATAACTTGAATTTGCACCGTGTAAGTATTTCATCTGATCGTTTCTGATTACTGCTCCCTAGCCTTTTATGATTTTCAAGAATCCTGAAAGCATCAATTATGGTGGATTTTTCTGACAATTTAAGCACTACATTATCTGAAATACTAGTGCTATTTCCTATTTTAGCTATTGAGAAGTACTGCAAGTATGGTTCTGGGGTAATTGACAGCAAATGTTGACATTTTAATAGCAGCTACAAAAACAGGTGCTATCAAGGCCAGAATGAATGACCTATTACTCCTGAAACCAGAATAGGAATGGTATTTCTAAGATTTATGAGTAAATGTAATAGCTTTCCTCTTTACTGTGCCTGACAAGTAAGGGGGGAAAAAAAGTGAAAACAGAAAAAAAAAGCAAAAATTCACACCAAACAATGCTTTCAAAAAATCTAAAGCTAGAATATTCTCATGTCCTTTTAAGAAGACAAAGTGAGATGAGTGCAGTTAAACTGCAGATTAGGATAATGATTGCTTTTCAACATTCATGACAGATAATTGGGCAAAATTTTCCTTGAATTTGTTTTTCTAGAAATAAGACATAATGAATATATTCCATTAACTGTTTAGTGCCTGGTCTGAAAATTTTTTGATTGTTCCTTCTTTAAAAACAAAACATTATTAGAAAATCTCTGGGGAAAACTGCTTAAAAATGAAGAAGTGATACACAGTGTCATACTTCACTGCACACTTGGTTTGTGTCCAAATCCTTGTATAAATGCACACTCAATACATGACTGTGAATGCACAGAGATACTGGCTTTTGGTCCCTTCAGTTTTTTGGGTGTTGGGGTTTTTTTTGGTTTTTTTTTTCCCTGAATTTTCTGATTTGAAGAGTAAAGAAAGTAAAGGAAATTCACAGCATAGCTTACGTTACTTTTCAAAAAAGTCACCACATACATGGTGCATACACCAACTCAAAGGCAAATAAAAACAAAATACATTGTCTCCACCTTGTAGAGCCCAACAGAGAGATGAACTAATGCAGTGAAGCAACATTTGGTCTCCAAACACAATCATTTCATTATGCCTTCTGTCATCTGAATATCTGGGACCACTTTTTTCTCTGACAAGCAACAAGAACCTGACAATAAAAACAAGAAAACAACAAGCACACAGGTGTAATCTTCCCAGAGTATGGAAAATTAAGCATCCTGAGTAAGAGAAAAATATTTTTCCCAGGGACAAAATACTGCCTCTGTTCTGATCAGTCTTTCCCAGAGACATAGCACAAGCCTTATCTGAAGTCCATGTCACAGATTCACAGACACAATGAGGCAACTCCATGGACAGCTTAGCCCAACCCTGTGGACAGCTTAGCCCAGAGCAGCATCCAGGGCTGGTTTTAAACATCTCCAGGGATGGAGACTTCACACAGCCTCTCTGGGTAACCTGTCCCATTGTTTATCCTCACAGTATAAATCTCAGGAGTTTTGTTTTGTGCCCACTGGCATCTACCCTGTCAAAGGGCACCACTGAGAAGAATCTGGTTCCCTCTGGATTCCTTCCCATGAAACATCTGCTGAGTTTCTTTCTACCCCTGGTCTGCACTGGTGGCTGGGGTTGTTCCACCCCACGGGCAGGACTTGGCACTTTGTTTTTTTTGAATATCATACCACTCTTCACAAAACTCTGGGCACAGATGTTCAGCTGGATTTCAGCCCACCTCACTGTCCACTCATTTAAGCCATGCTTCATCAGCCTGGGACGATGCTGAGAGGCAGCCTCCAAAGTCTTGCTAAAGTCAAGACAAATCTTACTCACTCCTCTACCCTCATCCACCAAACCTGTCACCTCATTGTTGAAAGCTGTCAGACTATGTAAATGGAAGGAAGAGTTTATTTCAGGTCTTTGGTTTCTGGGTGAAGGGAAGTGAAGGGATGAGGTAAGGACAAGAAAAAGAAGATTCAGACCAATTGCATATTGTGTGAATAGAATTTGCTATTGTTAGATTACTAATTACTATTTTGCACTCAAGGCAGTGAAGAAATTGGCATCCTCTCAGCCCCATTTCTTCTTTCTCTTTTCTCTCTTAAATAATTAACTAGAACACTGAAGTGCTGAACACATACAATTCCCAAAATCAGTACTGTTCTGACACACTCTGCTCAATTTCATGTGTTATGAACAGTGACAGAAAAATGTCTCCCTATAAATTAATGTGGTTTATTTATTTTATGTCCTAAGTAACATTTCATGTTTTAAGTTACATAGGTAACTAATTTGTCCTATTTCAACAAATTCAAAACATTTTGCTGGAAAAACAACAGCACTATCTTTTTTAAAAAGAAGAAATAGTGAAATGTAACTTTCAAGCATCTTTGAAACAATAAAAGAAAAATAGAAACCTTCAATATTTAGAGAAGTTTTTCTTAATCAGGTAGTAGTTAGATCAGTTAATAATAAAACATAAAGTTTTGCCAGAGATTATCAGAACTCTAACGAAAAATGTTGACTTTCCTATAGCAGGAAGGTCTACACAATCAACAGCCTCCTCTGAAAGAGTATGTCAGAGAGGGATGAGAAATCTTCTGGGCAGTAGAGTTAGATTCAGATTTGGAAAAGGATTTGTCCAGTTACTTCAGCACCTGACTCCTCTGCTGAAGGATTTGACTCATGTGACTAAGTGCTCTTCTCAACAATAGAGCAACTTTCTTGTATTTTGCTTGTGGGCTTGATTAGTTGATTGGGTTTGTATCAGTGGCAAAATGAAGGCACTTCCCATCTGGTGACATTTGAGACTGTGATCTCCATCATTGTATCTCACAGCCAGTTACTTTCCACTTTAGGCTTGATGCTGTAACCCTACACATTTCTCTGCTACATAATTAAGCAAACTGATTAGTATATTATCATTTGTTAGACAAAAATAGTTCAATAAATGACCACATTCAAACATAGTTGGTGAGGACTGGAAAAGTCAGGTGAAACATGGAATTTTGAGGTGGTAACCCAGCTCCCAAAGCTTGTCAAAAGTCATGCCAGGTGAGGCTACTGGAAAGGAGGGACACAGGAAGCATGTAGGGCAGGTCTGTTTGCAGTTAAAATTGAAATAGCTGCAATTAAAAAAGATATATATATATATTCTAGAATTTCTAGAATCAGGCTTGAAACATCTATTATTTTTATTTTTTTAAATGCACATATAGTTCAAATATTTACAGTACATTCCACTGATTTTTTAACTTCTTGTGATTTCTAGAGTGTAAGTAACCAAGGAAAAAAATCTGTATTTTAAAGCTAGAGATATATACACAAAGATAGCTATTTTTCTTACTGGAATAAGAAATTATTAAAAATGGAAAAGCTTAAAACATGGAAAAGGAAGACTTTTTACCTCAGCAGCATCCAAGATGCACTCTTCTTTCTTTATTTAAAACATAACATGTTTAATTCCTGTGTCTAATATCAGTAAAAAATAAATTAAAAAATCTCTTGGAGTGAAATCCTTTTCCTACTAAAGGAAAGTGCTTCAAGTTTCCCATGGATGCCAATGGAATCAGGATGTATAAGTGGGTATTAGCAGTTCCCTCTGTTATATGCGTATCCACTTAGTTGTGCCTTTAGTTGTGCCTGCATAAAGGAGAAATTAATTTTTTCTCCATTGATCTAAAACTATGAGTAAAGATTCACTTATTAGATACTAACCAACTACTCTAAAAAACCCCAGAGTATTGCTAAAGTAACTGAGTCCTGAATATTCTTACCCCTTTGCACATGCATGTTTTATTGACATGGCAATATATCATTTTTTCCCCTAGAAATCTGCTGCATTCAATCTTACAACGGGTGGTACTCGTTTAATGACAAATCACTCAATATCCTCTTTCCTCTTCATTGTTATACACTTCAAATCATTTTCTGGAAACAAATTGCAATATCTCATCAGATTTTTTAACTCCACATAGCTATCAATAATTTAATTTCTGCACCATTATGAGACAAGGGTTCATCACTATCCCATTCTACAGAAGAGAAATAGAACCACAGAAAGAAAATTAAAAGTGTCTTCTAATTTCAGGTGTCTACATTTACAACAAGCACTTGATATTTTCAGTGATATGTTCCCAGTGGTTACTAATCAGACTTCAAGATCCGAAGTTCAAAACTTGAAAATAAAAACTCATTCATTATTGCACAGAAAAATGGTGGCTCTGAGAAGCTATTCACACAGGAACGCTGGCAGTGAGACAAAATGTAGCTCTGCAGGGCAATATTTGATTTAACCATCTCTATTGGTTTTGTTGTGTTTTCTTGGGGTTTTTTTTTGTTGTTTGTTTTTTGTGGGTTTGTTTTTTTGTTTTTTTTTTTGTTTGGTTTGGGTTTTTTTGGTACTACTTTTTCAGTATCGATCACCAGTATAAACCCAAAAAACCTGTAACCATTTCCCATCTTTTTTTTTTTTTTTCTTTTTTTTTTTTTTCCCTAAATGAAGAAGGACTTCTTATTTTAGGAATTGTTCACTGACATGTTCCTACTCCAACAATCATTGAAGTCAGGTACTTTATCAATGCCTCCTCCTAGTATATTTCTTCTTGCTCCTACATGCAGGAGGGGCTCAAATTAGACCATACTGACCACTCAGATCTGAACAGATTTAGTGCTTTTATTAAATATTTATAGTAAGTATACAAATGCAGCAGAACTGAAGCTGGGAACTTCCTAATGACTTCTTGTATTTCTACAATATTAATTAAACCAGCATTTACTCTGTTATTTTAGTACATTTTATACATTTAATTTCTATGATTTTAATAGCAAATAGTTGGACAAAATACGTAAAAAAATTCATCATGAACAAAAATACAAATTATTATTGATAGATATATGAAACAGAGAAACTGACAAGAGTAGCAATTTACAGCCTCCAAACTACCTAGTGAGACACTGCTTGAAAAATATGTCTGTTTTCTAACATCAGAGAAATGTTTAACTGTGGACTTGCCTTCAAGCAGAAAAAGTGTTTTTTTACCTATTCTGACTTTTCAGTCAAGTCTCCACTCCTTGCCTCAGACTCGGGCATTTGCTTTAAACACTTCATCCAAGCACCACCTTTCTACATAAACTCTTTCACAGTTTCTCCCCTTTTCTTACACAGCCATTCCCCTGGCACTGTCTCAGATTCCCTGATCCATGTTCACTGGCCCAGATGCTCCATTTCTGCACCTCATTTCCCAAAACTGGCTCCAACACTTGTGCTGCTGCTCACATCCCCTGCCAGGAGCCACTCCATGCCCACCCTCCAACATCAGTCCTGCCTGGGTCTCCCCCTCAGACCCACCCTCCTGAATGCCATCTCCACCCTTTTTCCTCCTTTTGGCTCAGGTTTCTCTCTCATTCCTCCAGTGGGATTTGAAGGATGTCTCCCATACCTACCTGGCCCAATCCCCTTCCCATGAAAAGGGCCAAGGTTACTCTCTCAGCTTTTCATTCCCTTAGGCACCGTGCATTTCCTCACACCACTGCACCCCTCACTGTGGCCTCTCTCCTGGGACCACAGACCTGCCCTCCCCTCACACTTCACAGGGATGTATTGGGGTATGCAAGAGAGAGGAAAGAAGTCAGGACTCTCCTACAACCTTACCCTCCTGAGGGAAAGGAGCTCCATGGCAACCCTACAGAGATGGGCTGGGTTTCGCTTTGGAGAACAGGGAGACAATGCAGCAAAAATACAGATCAGGGAAAGTACAGCAAGAGAGCAAGATGACTTCAATTAATAATACTTCATTACTAATGGTGTTGATATCTAATGCACCAGATTGTCACTGGTATTGTGTACACAGAGGGTGAGGATATGAACACACTGGCTGCATGATGCTACGCCTTATTTAGGGTAGGAGGCTCTTATTTTACAGCACAGAAGAGTCTGTTTCCTCCTTTCCCTTACTTTTGGTTCAGGTGCTTGAATCTAGACTTAGTCTGCCCCAAGGAAAGCCTCTTCCTGCCCCACAAGGTCACACTCCAGCCATCCAGGGCTCCACTGCAGCAGCACCAGCTGTGCCCTGCCCAAAACTCACACCTTGGTCAGCTGGGCTGTCCTGGGAAAGGCAGGAGGGACACCCTGGACAAAACCCCTGCCAAGGCTCAGGAGCCTGTGACATGTGCCAGACCTTTCCAACAAACAGCTGCTGGGATGATTACTTTCCAGCGGGGTAAATCTGCATCTTTTCCCTGTTATTTGTCTTGAAATCTGCTCACCAGTTTGGCCCCAAATGAGAAAACTGCCTTGAGGTGAATCAGCATTAAGCACTAATCCCTGTGCCAGAGACCAAGAAGTAACAAGGTGAGGAGAGAACGTCCTGCTCAATTACAGAGAAAATTTAATTTTCTTAGGTATTTACTCTGTTCATTCCCCTTGCACACCTGGCAAACCTGTGCACCCACCTGAAGAGTCGTGGCTGCATACTGGATCAGTCACTGCTGATCTAAAGGGTGGCAACAGGTTTGCCTCACATCAGCTTTTCACAAAGACAAAATGTTAAGCTTCATTTCTTTGTTTTCACCTAAATCACTCCATTTCAAGATAGGGAAGTGCACAGACCTGAAATAAAGGGTTTTTTTCTTCTTTATTTATATATTTGGAGTACTGAGCAGAGTAAGAGAAATGCCATGGATTTTATTTCCTTGGCTAAAGTAAATATTATGAAACATAAAGCATATTCTCAAGTCTAGCAGACTCTTCATCCTCACAGCATTAACAGTCACAAAAACAGACCTAAATCCCATAATCACCCTGCCATAGGCATTTTGCTTTGCCTAAATGCTTATGAAAACTTTAGAAATTTCCTGATACTTCCATTACTGTCAGTAAAATCGAAATTGCCATAGAAAAGGAATTAGGTTACTCTCTCTCCCCACTATTTAAATAGTATATATTTTTAATTTAATATTTGCAGGTTGAATAATTTCAAGTAGACATGTCCTATGACTCACTAATGGTTAACAATTCAAAAAGCAGTAATTATTATTCTGCAGATCTCACTGTCAATTCCAATTATACAGCACTATATTCTCCTTGGAATACATTTCAGATTATGAAGTGGAAGGAAAATCTGTATTCCTTATTCTCACTTTGTTTTAGGTTTAGGAGGAATGAAAAAGTGGCTACATATTTATACCATTGTGATGCCATAATTTATAAATCCCTGTCTGGAATGTAAATGATCAAATTTCTAATTTCAGACTTTCTATATTTTTGCTTATCTTCCTCATCTGTCAGAATAAGAAAGGCACTTTGGGACCTTCATATAATTTCATATTGTTGGTCTATTTTCTCAGTTTACAAGTCTTTAATGTTATTTCCACTATCAGTAGAATCTGTTGAGAATAGTGAAAAACAAAAAGTAATTGTGGCTTTAAAATGAAATTCAAAACACACTAACATGTAATAAAATCAGATATACTAAAAATCAAATGGCACTTTTAAAAAATATATATTTTCAGTATATGTTTTCTGTGCATCACATATCTTCAGTATGAATACAGAATTTTACTTTTTTTTTTTAAATGAATTTCTGTCTTCATAATCTATTAGTGGATACGGTGAGCAAAAAGCAGATATTCCACTGAGTGTATGTGTGTGTGTTTGAGCTTATTGGATGAAGTCTTGTGGACTTTGTGAATTTTTCGTCTGCATTACACTAATTTTTACTCTGCTGCTTGTCTGTCTCAGGTTTTTGTTGTTCTATTAAGATGAATAAGGCAAAAAAAGTTTTCTTTCAGTATCTGAGCATTATTTCAGGAAAGTTGGTACAATTTAGGATCAGAGAAGAAAGCTGCAAAATTTTCAGTTATGAAAAATGCTTCATCTTATTTCATCCAATACTTCAAAATAATTACAAGCAAAATGTACATAAGTATATATATTTTTAGCTTTCTATACAAAAAAAAAATTGTCACTAAAGTAACAATTAGTATAAGTTTAAAAACTCAATTGTCATTTTTTAATCTCACACAAACATTAAAATCTCCAGTGAGGTCAGCAGAGTAGGCACAGCTTCTATCAGTCAGTGCTTTGCCTATGAAAATAACTAATTTTTTACATAAAATCTCAGAAACCCCATGGAAATATGTCATAATTATAAATGAGTCTTACAGTCACTTTCATAATTACTAGAAGGAAAATTGTACCTAGTATTTCTAAAAGTTCAGGAAAAATGGCAACATTTTGTGGAATTTTCTGGTACTTAGTTTATATCCAGTGACACATTTGGCTGGTTCTCAAAATATTTTCATAAAGTTCTTATATTTCCATTAAATCCTAAAGCAACCCAAAAAGATACAGAATATCCCAAATAATTTTTAAACGATATAATTTTTTGGCTACAAGTATATTTCACTGAAACACCAAACATATTGAGGCAAGATAAATGCTTAGTCAGCGTTTACATACCCTGAAAATGCTGGTGCTCCTTTTTTATTCTGCTTTTATTGGCAAACGATTTAACATATCTACATTTAAATTAGGAGGGTACAAAGTCAGAAGTGTTTGAGTGTGTTCTGCTTATCTCATCACAGTCGTTTAGATGTCAATCCAGTGATAATGAACAAAACTTCTCCAGAAGGTACCTTGCTGGTTTCACCTCATAGCAGAGATGCAACACTGTTCTATCCTTCTCACATTAATTTTTAGTTAAATGTTGTCTCAAAGTAGCATAGGCACTTGAAAAAAACGTTGCACTTTGCTTCAGAAGACTTTCATTGCATTTTGCTAAATTTGCTTAAAAGACAGGGATTGAAAATGCCACGGATATCCATCAATTTGTATTGAGGACTGGTATTCCCAGTGAGGCTGAGTATCCTTAAGCTTGACTGGAGATATTTAGTGTTTGGAGCTTTCTGCCTGAATTTTATTAAGTGTAAATTTTACTTTGTGATGCTTGGTTGCATAGTTTATAAAAGCTAGAGGAGAGTTAGACAAAATGCAAAGAAAAGCAACCAAAAATGATAAAGAGGATAAAACATGAGGAAAACTGAGAGATAAAGGAACAGAGTAGTCTACAAAATCTGCAAACTCCAGGGAATGGATCAATCTTCAAGGTAACAATACAAATGAAATTGCCCTTTTTCTGAAACAGTGAAATGAAGAACAATCACCCATGGAAAAAAAAGTGTGAACTGGATAAACTAAAAAGTAAGAACATCATAAATGAGAGTGGGTGAGAAGCATCACACAAAAACATTTGCAAGCTGTGTGGCTGTAGTTGCTTAACTGATAATGTTGGTGGTCCTGCAGTGGCCAGGACCACAGACAAATCATGTTCTCTGTTATATTCCAGATTAACCCTCTGTGGGTTCAATAACCCTCAAACTATGACAGCTCCTAGTGGGAACAACAGCATCTCTAGGAAATGGGAGTCTACAGTTGGGTCACAGACACTTGCTTGTTACTTGAATCAGTTCAAACAGAAAGTATGAAATCTCAAAATTACAGTAATGACAGTTCATAACCTTTCTCAGAAAATCATCTGAAAGCACTTTGATGTGATTGAACAAAACGCAGCACCTTTTGGAGACTAAAGAAAAAACTGATTTCCAATTCATAGTTTAATAATTTTAGAAGAAAAGTCTTTTAAAGATGCTTTAAAAACTGAACACTTAAATACACACCTGAACCCTTCTATTATTTCATCACTACGTATTTATAACACTGTTTCAACAAAAATGATACACAAAATGTGCTATTCTGGACTGCATGCTCATTTATCATGATGTCAATATTTCTATTATGAGGGTTACAGGGAAGAAAGAAAAACCCCAAACAACTCAAATTTTGCATGCCTGTCTTTTCTGGAATTAAACTTCCCAAAGTGATACCTCAAAAGAAGCTCACTTCTAAATCCCATGTGATTCTGAAAATCCCTGACAGTGTAGATTTATCTGCTTATGCTTTCTCTTCGAATTTATACTGAATTTTACTGATGGAAAAGATACTGAGCTTTTCAGACATTTAAATAATATGGTAAGCAGAAAAGCACCACAATACAACTTTCTACAAGAAATAAAGTTTTAAATTAAATTATGCCTTTCACAACACGTATACAATCTTATTCTATCCATAAACAATGGATAGAATGGACAATCTTTCTCAACAGCTGAAAGGAATATTAATGACTAAGGCACAAAAATCCAGTTTTTAGGGAAAATCTTATGAATGTTAATAATTATTCTCAGGTTAACTTAAAGCTGGTTGATAGTTACCTGTCAAGATGCAGAAGTGACTTTGTTGCAGCCTCACCACACATCCAAGCTGTACAGGCAGGACACTGGAGAATAAAGTGTGAAGCATCCTGAGAGTTCTGCTCTGCTTCCTTCAGCTCCCTCTACATCCACATCAGCACTACAATCTCCACTCATAAATATGAGATATTTATTATTTAAAGTAACTGTCCAGTTGCAGTTCACTCTGTTGAATAATGAACTAGAGCCCTTCTAAATTTTAACTCTGCATGAGTTAGTCTGCATATATTTAAATACATTTAAATTTGTGTATGTTCATTTCATATCTTGAGCGTTTAAAGTAATTATAATTAGGTTTTACCTGTGAAGGTAATCCATCTGATTTGTCTGAATCTTGGTCTTGGTAAGACCAAGCAGCAATGTGTGTTAACAATTTATTCTCCTCACAAGAGAATGAGGACTAAAATAGTGAATCCTATAATTAGCCTCATAGGTGATGAATTATACAGCAAATATGGAGGAATGGATCTGAAGAAGTGTCATGACACACAGTTTAAACCACTATCAATAGACATATATTTATAGAAAGAAAAAAGCGTAATTAAAAGGAAAAGATCAAGCATGCATGCACTTTTTCTTTTATGCCTCAAAAATCTTGCTATTCAGAAAAAAGATTTTCTTCCCAGTTTTCTGAATGAATTGCTAATTACTACTTGTTCAAGTTGCAATTACTATATTCACCAGCTATATTGAGGAAAAGAGAAAATCTCTTTGCTTGAGATTAAACTAATATAACTTTCTATCATTTTTTACTTCCAATTTATTTTGAAAATAACACAAAACATACGAAATCTTCTCCCTGTGTCAACTGTTTAGGCTTAAGAATTCCTCTGACAATATAAACAACTTTCAGGTGGGTATTTCAAGACATGGCATAAAACCAGCTCAGTGTAGATGTTCACACCATATTTTCTGCTGAAAGAATAAGGATTTCCCTGAAGTGAGTAACATCTCAAAAAAGCCCTTACATTTTACTTACTACTGGTTAGTGGAATATCACTCAATTATATGAAAGCTATGAGGGTTTGAAATACTTTAATATCCCAACCACAGTAGAAGGGGGTAAAAAAACAGGAGCAGTTGCCTACCTTGCACCCACCACAGTGAAGGATTATGGAATACTGTGACTTACTCTCAGTCAGCTCCTTAGTCTTTTTTACTCTTAGGTTACAAAATTCCATCTTGGATGCAAGAAATGATCCTAGCATATACAGAAACACATTTATGTAAAGCAAGTTGTTTGGTAAAAGGGAAGTTTGTAACTCCTGCCTGAATTCCTTGCTTAATTCTTAACTTCACAATTTGGCTTCCAATCTCAAATAACATTATCAGGACCCCTTAGTGAGGTTTCAATAAATGCTAACTAAATTGACAGTTTTTCTCTTAAAAATTGTTCAGTTTAATAATTTATATATAACTTCTGATTTGTATATGATTTTTTATACAACTATAGAGGGTTGTGTGAGTCTACACCTATTCAACAAAGAGAACAGGATGTGAGAAATGAAGATTAGGAACTCTGATTAAAAAAGAACAACTCATCAGTGATTCTGTCCTTCTGCTTCACAGAGCAAAATGCAAATCAATGGACAGTCCATGGCTCTCCACAACTTTCAGCACCAGCTTTCCAATTATTAATGTCTAAACATCTGAATGAAAGGAGAAGCTGAGTTTGGCAGTTTGTTAACTATGCAGGTAGTATGGATCATTCCCTTTTGAATTTTCTTTTTGTGTAGGAACCATAAAGTGGCTCTAAAATCCATGTGAGTAGATGACATGCCAAAATTCCCATCTTGAGATTTGCAAGGTCCACTGAAATAAAGTATTTTTAAAAGGATTTGCAAGAAAATTGGATTCAAAGATAGGAACATTCTATTTTTTCTGTAAGAAGCACAGCATGTTAGCAATAAATCTGGCACAAAAATTATGCCAACTGACCTTTTGTTTATCATAAATTTAAACATAAAATATGGTTTTTTGCATATTCTTTGCTGGCATTTTGATGCCTTCATTAAATATCAATATTTTAATCTGTGAGATGTTTTCTGTAGCAGAGGGTACATATTGCATCAAGGACAGATCCACTAATTCTGTCACACCAACACTGCAGCTCATTTAGCTGTGTAAAACACGTCCTTTCATATGTTGCTCCTTCCTCATAATTTGCCCAGTAGCCTGCCATCAGCAACATGAAAGAGAAATTAATTTTAAAATTAAACACTAGGTAACAAAATATCGCTAGGGATTTATCCTAAGGTTTGAATTCCTTGCAAATCTAGTCCTTGATCTTAAGTCTTCAGAATAATTCCATAATTACAGGAATTTGTGTACTCTTTCTACCATAATTCCAGTATTTCAAGTATTTAAGCTTTCTAAACTTACAGTGAATTTCCTACTGTGAAATTATTTTCTGTGATTATAACCACAGTATTTGAACACTTTACTCAAAATGATGCAAAGCTAAAGAAGAAAAAGTTTTTGAAAGTATATATTTTATCATAATTTCATTATGGAAACCCACCCCCTGGGAAGAAAACAATGTATAATTTTCTGTTTTCATGCTGACTTTTTTTAAAACCAGGCTTTGACTTATGCTAGTTCAATTTCAAGACATAAGTTAAAAGGTCTTTTAACCGATATAGTGTTGTAAAAGTACACTACTCTATGTCCCAGAGAAGACATATTCTAAAAGAGTAAGTTTTGAGGGAATCTTTATTAGCTACCCTTAGTTGTAACACCAATCCATTATTTGGATTTGGGCATGTAAAACTGGCCTAATTTGTAATTAACACATAAACTAGATTACCAGCAATCGATTTTGGTTTTGGCTTTTTTGTTTGTTTGTGTTTGGGGGTTTTCTAGACTTTTTTATGCTATTTTTAACATTAATTTCTGTATCTATTTTCTATAGGGTTTTTTGGTTTTTTTTTTAATTTTACAGGGCACATAATGCTCTAACACAAAACCAGCTCTAATTGTATTTTCAGTAAAGTCTTTCTGGACCTTTCAAAAATAGATTGTGTGGGGTTTTGTTCTTCTTTTTCATTAAAGATAGAGATGGTAGAAACTTACTACAGGAGGTGTTTTCAGCAACAAAAGATTTCCTAAAAAGTTACTGGTATTTGGTATTTTCATTTTTCAAGCTAGACCAATATGGAGACAAATGAGGCACAGTCATTCATAAGTGATCCAGGAACACTTCTCTGACCCCTCCAGACTGGAAGTATCTGTAGCCATCTACATGGTAATCACAGAAAAACTGGAAGAGAAAACAGACACAGAGCCTAAGGCTAGTCTTTCTGAATTTGGCTTTGCTTTCTAAATATTTTATCCTTGGAAAACAAAACAAAACAAAACAAAACAAAACAAAACAAAACAAAACAAAACAAAACAAAACAAAACAAAACAAAACAAAACAAAACAAAACAAAACAAAACAAAACAAAACAAAACAAAACATCAGTGAATTAAAAAGCATCAATGTGACCTAAAATTCATTTTCTGTTTTCACCATGAGAGTTCATATTCTCTTTTAAGTCTAGGATTGCAAATAGCTGCAGTCAATATATGTTCTACTACTGATGCTCACAGGGAGGCCATTATTATATTTATGCATTTGATTATTCCTTACTAGCACCAAGACACCTGCACTCTATAAAGAAATCACTCATAAAATATGGCTCTGCAATATATGAATATATGTCAGAACCAGGTTCTGACAGCATCCTTGACATGTAAGATTCTAAGCATTGCTGATTCTTCTTTGTTTCACCACGGCAGTGAAGATCCAGGTAAAACTAGCAGATAAATTACAGGCAAATCCCTAGAGGAAGGAAGAACATGTACACTTCACAGTTCCACAGGAAATTATTACCTTCAGTTCAGTATTTTCCACACTAGTTGTTTTGTTTTGTTGGGTTGTTTTGTTTGTTTGTTTTATTTTTTCCAAATGTGAGATGGTTCAAATATTGGGAATTTAAACTAAATCTGAGATTCTAAAGTAACTAAGTTTCAATCAGTTTTACAGCTTAATGTGCATGCAATATTAAAGTGCTCTTATACCTAACTTTAACCTCTAATTTATTATTTAAGATTGCTCTTGTTCATTGGGCAGTGGATTTTTTGTTTGTTTGTTTTGCTTTGTTCTTATGTTTTTGTTTTTTTTTTTAACTGATTAGTTGGTGGATTTTCAAGGGATTTGGAATTTTTTTAATGACTTCTACTCCAGCTCCCTTCTTAAAATTTAATTTCCAAAAGTTCATAATTCATGAAAACCTTTACAACTATACAATATTGATTAAACATAATTTGAAATTCATACCCATTATGCAATGACTAGAGGTAAGAAAACTGAATGCTTTTAGATGTCATTTTAATATCCACTGCATATATTTTGGGCAATGAGTATACTTACAAAGGAAGAGAAAATAAGGTTTTGTTAGAGGTTTTGAAATGAGAACAAAGGCTTAAAGGTAAGTTTCTTTATGAAAAACTTTTTTAAAATACACTTATATTTGCCTAATGATGAACAAATACACTAATAACCTAAGAAAAATACAACATATGTTTTTCTTTTTAGTTCTGTCTCTTTCACTTAATTTCAACCTTGTTGACTCAAGGTTGATTTCCTTTATTGTTTTTTGCCTATGCAATATATGGGAGCACCCATGCGTGCTTGTATTTGTTTCCCCAGGATGGTTCTGAAGTGCCCATGGGCTGTACATTGGCTTTCTGTTTGACCTCCTGCCTAACTTGTTAATTCACTTTCCTTCAAGGGATTTCTTCTGCTTTTGTTTCTAGCTTACTCCAAACTAATTGAAAAGCAAACGATATGAAGTCTAAAAAATCATTCTGCCTCAGAAATAATAAAACATTCATGTGCAATCGATAATCTGCATACACAGAGCAGCAATATTTATGGTCAGAAGTATTCTCTCCCATCTGCCCATTCCTGTATAAATAGTTCCCTTTAGAGAGAGCCTAGAAAGACCATTGCAGAAAAGGTGGAAGGATAAACATATTAATGAAATATGTGTTTCTGACAATAACTCTCTGAATAACTTGATATTGAAATTCTACTGCAAAATTCAACAACTAAACTTTAATGCACATACAAATTAAGCAAGGGATTCTGAAACAGATAATTTACAAAACACACGTAGGACAAGGAATAGGCTGCAACACATACAAGTTAGAAAGACAATTTCTAAGTTTTCAACAAAGTTTTTGAAGAAGAATTTGTATCATAGCTGAATCTGGAAAAACATATAAAAAAAAAACCTGACATATGAACTGCAGATAATCCTTTCGTATTTTATATGTAAATTTACTGAGAAAAATAAGTCGTCACTTCTACAACAAATATCATGGGATGTTTGCCTTGAGCTTTGACATCTTTGTACACTTGTTAGGTTTCAAACCTTATGAAAAGCCTTCTGCAATTAAAAACATGTAGAGTTTTCAGCTGGATTCCACAGCACAGCTCATGGATACAACCTGTGATGTGGCAACCACATGAACAAATATTCTTGCATCTCAAAAAGCATTCTAAGGCTCCCCAGCATTAAACTGCTTTGCAAAAATTTACAAGCTTCAGCAAGTTCTGTGTATTGCTGGCAGAATGTGGCAACTCTTGTTTCTGGCTTAAAGATCTCTCCACACAGAGAATGGACAAGGCTTTGGGAAGGCACACCAACTTTGTGGAAACCAAGCACACAAATCCCATTACAGAAAAGGTCACAGGTGCTGTGCAGAGTAAGTCTCTATGTAGCTAACAATACAATGATCTGAATACCAAAACAAGAAGAAGAAGAAGAACAAACCCTAGTGAAAGATAACTGGGTTAAACACTATAGAGATGTCAGTTAGGAAAAAATACCTTGGGAGTTTGCAATGATACATAGCAAGTATGGATTACTGAGATAGCATTGTCATAATTCTTTGTTTCACTAAAAGGATGGCTGCAAAATTCATGAGATAGGAGGAGATATTTCCAGATATTACTTGGAAAACCAGGAAATTTCACTATTGTGTAGAAATTGAAAGGTCCACCTATCTGAAGGCAAATGTTGCTTTCCTTCAAATACTAACACTGTTTCTTTTAAGCTGAATAGGTGTTATATTTAAGTGACTATGAACCACTTAGCACTATTACTGGAAAGCAGAGTAGCAAGCCTCTTCCCAGGCTAGAGACAAGTATTTCTTTGGAACTACAGAATTTGAGAGATAGGCTTCAGACACTTGCAACACAAAGGAAACAATAAAATCTCTTTGCTCTAACTGTTATTGCCTGTAATACCAGCTATGATGGAACACTGAAGAAAATAAGTGGGAGTAGCAGTAAAGAATGTCCAGGACACTGTGCTTGCAACCCTTTCATCAACTTAACAGACACACAACAAAATACAAGACAGATTTTCACTTAAAGGCACTGTGTTATTGACTTAAAGTGCTGTAGAAAAAAAAAAAAAGTTAAAAATGTATGGCATTCACTTGAATAGGGAGAAATAAAACAGTGAGATAACATTTCATAATGGCCTCAGAAAAAGTATTGTTTTTGAATAAAAGTACTTGTTTTGTGTGAGCAGAATTCAATCTACATTAAGTAAAGGAATCCATGTTCCTGGCATGCAGCAGTTGAGGTTATACAAACTGTCCTTCACAGCAACCTCTCCTAATTGACATAAGGAAAGAGCTGAAGATTAGTGTCCTTTTTTACTCCTGGTCTTAATCTTTTATTGTACAGTTGCCACCCAGTTAATAGGCTATCTGAAAACTCCATTGTACATATGATTCTCAAGGATTAGTAGAGTTTTTAATCTTCAAATCAGTTTCCTATTTTTTAAATACTGTTAAATACAAGGTTTCAAAAAAGACTAACAGTATTTAAGCTGAAACCTTCAATGAAAGTGAGCCATCAGAATTTTATGACTCAGAAACATCCCCCAGATAGAGTTTTGAATGGATCTGATTACTTAAAATGCATGCTATAGGAGTACTTAATTTGCAACATCAGAAAACTGCTTCCTAGAGAGTAACTCGTGTAAGAATGCTAAAATGTCAGTCTTTTTCCCAGATACATTACTTTCTCCCAATGAACACTGCAGGGCTCCAAACTGGTAATGCACAATAAACAAATATGTTTAATAAATACGGCATGGAGAAAAGGCACAAGTCTGAGCCTACAGTTTGAAGTGAGTAAAGATTTACTACCTGCCAGGTAATAAATGCATTGCTGGACCTAATGAAATTGACAACAAAATACCTAAACTTCATGGTTTCCACATAAATCAACATGAGGTTTGGGGATTTGGTTAGTTTTTGGTTTGTTTTGTTTGTTTGTTTGTTTGTTTTAGGACTGCTATGTTAACTCATAACTTATACACAGTCTTAAACTATTTCCTGATAAACACAGGTAAATATTACATGTAATAACCAGGTTAGTGAAGACACTTGGCTATTAATGAACTTGAGGGGCTGTGATCCTCAGAAGAATGATGAAGAAAACCCAGACTAAGTTTTCACAAACTGTGAATACTAAAAAAGACAAGTCTGCTTCTCTACCTGACTCAGGTACACTGCCTCTTTGAGAGATTTTCAGCTAGCCAGTGAAATTATTTTCCTATGAACTCCTCCCTGCGATTTATAGTTCTGACTAATCTCCGTTGAAACTTCCCGAATAGGGAAATGAGAATAAGGAAGAGACGTGTACTTTTTGGAAAGTCTTGCTTTAGGCAGAATTGAAGACTATTTTGCTGAAATGACAAGAATCAAACTAGAACCTGAAACATTCCAACTTCAAAAGGAAGGTGTTTACCAGCAGCTACCACTTACTAAAGCTGGAAATTATATCCTCCTTACCACTATGTCAAGAGATATGCTTCATCTGATGAGCAGCTGGGATGTTATGATATCTGCAACCAAAAAACCTATTTGAATTAGTCTACAGTATATGGTTTTTAAGTATTTGGTCATCTTTTAATTTTTAGGATTTTCTCAAGATTATTTGGTGAAGTAGTGAAATCTGATGCCCAGTCATGTTGCTGGTTTAACTGTGCAACTAAAAATCAACTAATAACAGGCATCTCTAGAGTATGTAGAACACTGAACTGCAGAGAACATGGGTCATAATTCTGGATGTTCTGGAAACAATTTTCACTGAACACCAAACAAATTTATACACATTGCTACGCAGAAAATATGATATGGCCAAATACCCTTCCACCTGTTGACTTAGCCAGCAGTGCTTATGTCCTACCACACATACCATGGTGTATTCTCACACCTTTTATCTCATATACTTCTTCATACAGGAAACCAAACACCTCACACCAAAACCTCCAGGTGCTCCTCTGGCTTGGAAAAACCCAGCACCCTGCCTCACATCCTATCCTCCATCTCCCATGAGGAACTAGAAGTTCAGGCCCCAGAAAGGCACATGAAAGGGCCAAAGTACATCCATGCAAATGAAACGTGAAATGAAAGGACCAAAGTTTTGCAGTTTGCCATCTTGCACTGGTTTTCCTCACACACATAATTATGAATGTCTGTCTGCTTTTCCTCTGTCTAAACTTTACTAGGAACTAAACAGTTCTAATTTTATTTTCTGAAAATGTGAATAAAAAGCTATGTAAAATCAGTCTTCCCTATTTGTATAATTTGTAATAGGTGATGGTGTCTGTATTTTCCCCCATTTTATTTTTTAGAAGGTGATATATGTATTCCAGACCAGAGAAATGCTTCCTTTCATAGATTTTCTCAAACATTTTACAGTACATAAGCTAGCTTTATCCTAATCAATGCACACAATTGCACCCTTCAAATGCCTTGAGGAGGAGAAAAGTCTGACCTCGTGTTGCAAATCCATGATGAAAGTGAATGATTATCATCACACGCTCAACCGAGTGATTGCTGATTACAAGCATGTTTGGAGGACAGGATGCTCCTGACCTCACAGAACAAAGACTCTCAGCTGGTAGAAATCAAGAGTCCCAACAAGCAGGCACAGGATGAGGAGGGGGCTGAGAGCTGAGGGTCTCCCCCGTGGGTAAGGTCTTGGTGCTGAGCTGCTGAGCAGTGTCCCACAGCAGGGACAGTCCCATCCCAGCACATCTCCAGCCAGCCCTCACAGCCATCGGCGGCTCAAGGACTCCCCAGGACACGGGTTATAAGCTCTGGTTTCAATTTCCCTTCATGGACCACTCTTTCATGTGCTAATCATCTTGCACGCACTTCAGCAAGGCTTTCTAATCAACTGCTACCTGTACCTTTGTTCTGTGATAAAAGATTTCTGAGGATGGTGATGAAGGATCTTAGAGAAATCAAAGAATATAAATAACCTTTTGTGATTGAGAATCCAAACACAACACTCATAAAAGCATAACATTTAAATTTTTTAGGTTAGGAATGCAGTATGAAATGAATAGAAACCCAAAGAACATTGAGACATCCAATTCAATTATTATGAAGTGGTGAAATTTTAGCAGTACGCTTATAGTTTTATACAGCTGCACTTTCTGTGATGTGGGACTTAGAGAATATATTTATAATGAGGGAAACTAATACACAAATTAAAAAATATTTTTCTTTTAATGCAATAATGGAAAAACTCCATGCTTTATTCTGAGACAAAAATTCAAAAAGTTATTGGATTATTCTTTTCTGCCTAAATGTAGCTTCATGCTGTACCAGTCACTATTTAGAAGAAATCTTCAGAATTCTAAATAGAGAAATAGTTCTGAATTATTTAAAATATGACAATATGACAATCATTTATAGTAGCAGAAAATCATTGCTCTCCTTCTTTAAGACTGATGTTGATGATGTAGATTACTAAGACTTTCTAAGCAAGGCTTGACATGAGTGATATGATTTAACAATACACATTTTGAAAACTGTCTAACGTGTCCGGATCAATGAATAAATTTTACTTCTCTAAATCTTTATTAAGTAAGTAATGCAGTATATAACTTTATAACATACTAAAACATGTGCAAAGGAAATATTCAATTTCTGTTTCAGCCTCCAAAGACAGATAAATCAATGAATAAAAGTAGGTAAGGACGAGGTTCAAAATAAAATACCAGTGCAAAGTCTGCCCTGATAGCAATGAATTTACTAAAGGGCTCTTCTGTCTTTTAATGGGTCAGCTTCAAGGACAGGTGCATCTTACTAAAAGCAAAGTTTTATCAGGGTATTTCACAGCACCCAATCAGAGACAGCTGACAGAACATGCTTATCTCATGTTGGAATTCTGATAGTGCAGGAGATATTCCTAACAAGGTGGTGCCAAAGCAATCAGAGAATCACAGAATGTCTGAGGTCAGAAGGTGTCTCAGGAGATCAAGCAGGGCCTCAAGCAGGGTCACACAGAGCTGACTGCCCAGGACCATGAATAGACAGCTTTCGAATATCTGAGTTACAGAGAGGACAAAATTCAATAAACTAAGGTAAGGACATGACGGGGCAAGTTAAAAAATACATTTCAACAGATTGTTTTTTCATCAATATTTTTTTATTTCTAAAGGAAATAGTAATAAGGTATAGGCATTTGGTTTCTTAGGGTTTGCATGGCTTTGATTCCTTTGATGACTGGAAAAACCAAACTGAAAAACAGAGTAAGTACAACAGGACTTCAGCAGATTTGCAGGGTAGTTTAGGTCAGATTGACATCGAAGTTGACATCCTGTGCTAGCACTGATGCAATGACCTAAGCTGAAGCTTTTTTCCTCGCTGATTTTCAGCAGAAATTGTACCCAGAAAATCTGAGAAAATTCATCCCAGAAATCACAAAATTCTCTCTTAGAAATATTTTATTTTAATAAAATAAATTCTCTGGTGAAAATTCCTAATGTAAAGAACAAACAAAGAAAACGAAAACCAACACCTCCAGCACAATCTATGCAATAGTTTAATGGAGCAACTCGCAACAGATGCTATTTCCTCACCTGCCACAAATTATCAAAACACAAATGCAAAGAAAAACAAGACCATTAAGATACCAAATAAAAGCATAAATAATGGCAGAGAGGGCTTTAGGCAGGGCAAGTGAAAGTTAATATTTTATATGTTATTAGAGCTTCAATTGTAGTTCTCTCATGGACAGTGAAATATGGCACATATGACATCTTAATTACTTCTTGGGCTTAGATAGATTATTTATTATGTAAAGTGTTATATTGTTAGGGTGTATTTCATACAGATTTACAGATCATTAGCTAATTATATCTAATATGAAACATGGTGATTAAATTCTCATTAATGACATTTAATTGGATGTTATTAAAAAGTGATAATTTTATTCTACTTAATTTTAATGCAGAAATGAAGTGCACTATAGCTTAATTACAGCTATGCAAATAATTTAAATAAACTAAGTTAGAAGTGTTCTAATAATAGCATTTTTTCTCCTTTTAAAGGTACATTCATTTACTTTGGTCTTAGTCTGAAATCCAATAATTTGCATTATGCTTCCTTAATTAATGAATACTTCAAGAAATCACAGAGCAAGTAGTAGGAAAGCACTGGAGATAAAGCATTCTGGTATAATGTATTGCTTTAAGCATTTCCATATGGTAGGGAACAGAACAGATATATCAGTTCTCGAGCCTGTGACTTGGAAAAGATTATTTCAACCAATATCCACTTCCAAAATGAACAAATATATCATAGTAATAAATACAGAAAACAATGCAGATAGCACTTAAGACATTCTTCATCATCACAGTCCTTGATTATTCCAGGAAACTTGTTGATGCGCCCTAAAAAAGTCTATTTATTTGTTTAGAATTTGATTCTGTATTCTGAGGAGCAATGCCTTGCTCCTCTACTTATCTTTCTAATTTCTAAGTTAAAACTCTCTCTTAATCTGAATGCTTATCAACATTACCTCAATAAAACAACCTAAATTCAAATTTAAACTTTAATTGACAGGAAAATACACTTTAAGTTATAAGGATGCAATGTTTCCCTTTTCAGAAAGGGATTTTTTCCCAATCTGCATAACAATACAAATATTTCAGTGCCTATAATTAAACAAAATATTTGATCTTGTAATAGTGATTTTTTTTCCGTTTTTAATTTTTGAAATTACCAGTGGAGATTTTCAGATACTTCAACAGGCACGTCTAGTTAAGACTGCTCATCCCAAACCAGAATGGTCAGGCTGGGGGCTAGCAGAGGGGGTACTTTTCTCCCTGAACCAGGAAGGGAAGTTCTTTTCAGAGTTCAGGACCTGTGGGCTGTGCTTTTTCTTTCATAATGCAACTCAAACATCTCATTATTTTCTACAGAACAGCTCAAAGCCATGAAGAGTACAGTAACGATGCAAACTTATCAACAAATCAAGCGTGAAGAGTTCCTCCATTTAAAGAAGTTGGTGATCATGACAGCTGAAATTGGAGAATAACCTTTATAGTATTGCAACAGTATTATGTTGTAATTTTTTATAAAGCAGAACCACATGCAATTCCTTGAAACTTAATTGGCAAAGCAGTAGCAGTTTAGTTAATTTTGCAACTCTGTCGACAGAATGAAAGCAAACACACTTTCAATCGCAAAAAGAATCCCACTCGTTAAGCAGAAACATGAATGTTGGGTATACAGTAAACTTTGCAGCTAGTTCATAAGAGGAAAAAAAAAGGCATATTAATAATGTGGGGAAAAGGAGAAAAGAAATGCACCTTTATTTTCTTGAATTTTTACCTATTTCTTTCCCAATATCATTTGAATCAAAGGCAGCTTGGCCAGATCCTCATTCATTTCAGAAATCAACAGGGCTATGCTACAGACAGATCCTCCTTCCTTGCTGTGACCTAGCAAGAAAAACAAAGACACAAATGCTGCCTTGTCTTACACCTTCCATCCAGTGAGACCCCTGTGCAGTGCTGGGAAAGCTGGAAATGCAGGCACTGCAAGGATGCAGTAGGAAAAGAAGTGTTCCTAATTCATGGGGCTAGCTAGGGCTGAGCTACATGATCTGCACTTTAAATATTGGGGAAATATGGAGATAACTTCTTGGAGAAAAATAAAAGCTACCTACAGAAGGATTTTTTTCTTTCCTGGACTGAATTCTCTCTAGTTTATGACTATCAGCAGAAAAGGGAGGGGGAAAAAGGTCACCACTAAAAGGATGTGTTCTCATTATTTTTTTTTCCCACTGGAACAAAAAAGTCCATAATAGATTTTCGCATGCAAATTTTGGCAGCATAATTTAGGCTTATGTTTACAGAGGACATGCAGATTCCAAAATATAAGAATATGCAGTAGTCTTCTGAAATGCTCTGTTCATCTTGCTATGATATTTATTTTTATAGTTACTCTTACTTGAGTAAATATTTTAATTACTTAAGAATAAATTCATGCTTTTATCATGCCATTATCATTTTTTGTGCAGTGTTGCTGTTAATTTAGCAAGTTAAAAGAGACAATCATTAACTTATCATAATATGAAAACTAGATTTGTCACAGTGTAATATTTTATAAAGTTAGTTATGTACTCATGAAATGTACTAAGAAAGGTCATCTAACAGAAAGAGCTCAGGAATGTTTCCGAAGTTTTGGAAACTCCACCTTACATGCCATAATGTTTTTATCCTTAAACTAACAGAGGGATCATGCACCCATACAATGAATGTACACACCTTTATATAATTTTTGAACATATTACAGATATTCTTTTCTAGAGTCATTTCATTAGATGAATTCTGGAGTAACAAGACCAAGACCATTAAAGACATGAAGGTATTTCATGATGCAGCTCATCCCTTGCTGGGTTTTTGAGGTCAGATTCCTGCATGTAGACATTATACCACGTGTTTGCACAGCACTCCAAACAGCAGCACTGCATTCAAAGAAATGCAGTGCCAACTGCAGAGTGACAAATGGTAATTCTCTCTCATTTCTAGTTCTCATTTTAAGTAAAGAGAAATCTAATCTCTTGTAGTGGCTTCATAAGCTTGAGCCAGGTATTACCTGAGAGTGAAGGTCTAACCCTAACATAAAATTTTTACAAGAAAGCTGAATGAGTTGATATAAATGAAAAGAAATGCTGATAGAAAGCAAAAGAAACTGCCCAGAGTCACATAGAAGTAGTAGAAGTTTTTCTGAGATGTAAATAGATATTTGCATCAAAATTAATGATCTTGACACTCTATTGTCATTACCAAAGAACAAATGAAACTCAAAAATGGTGAAAAAAAAAAAATCTCAGGGTGCAAGGTTTCAGTTTGAATGGGGTGTACTGGACTCTACTGATATTCACTAATTCCTTGAAGTTCACAACTGCTCACTAAGATTTGGCCAAAGCAAGATCTGTCACCATGCATGTATTTTTTACTTCCAACAGTCTTAAAATTAAGAATAAAGATGAGTTATTTTGTAAATATTTATTGTATTATTTTTATACTGCTATTCTTCAAATGGTTTCTTAATCAGAGATTGAAGGGCAAAAATTCACTAATAATCATAAAGCATAATAAGTGAGGGTAGGATAGAAGAGAGAATAATGCAAAGAGGAAACTGGTAAGAATCAGCTCATCCTTTTTTTTTTTTTTAACTTCTGTATTCTGTCCATTTGTTTAGCTGACCAAGACAAATCCCTAAAAAAAACCTCCAGCTGTCTCTACTGATGACAGTTACACTTGACAGAAATCATAGTCAGAACCTCATAAATCTTATTTTAATTTCAAGTTAGTGCTTTTGTAAGTGTAAATTAAAAGAAATAAAGATCACTCACGTTTTTTAATGTCCTATTTATAAGGCAGAGAAGACTGGGGATGTAAGAACTGGTCAGTTTTCAATACTCCAGACTGTCCTGATGGAAATATATATCCTGTATCAACTGTGATAACACAGATATGCAAACACACAAACCAGGGCTTTGATCTAAAAGACTGACCACTGATCATAAATCAACTTACCTAAAAGTTGATTTCTACGGTTCAGCAGAATGAAGGCTTATCAACCCAAGGTAAATGGGTTTGCTTAATAGAAACACATACTGGGGATTCAGATGAAGTCGAGCTGTTTTCAGTAAGAATCCCAGATCAAAGTAATTTATTCAGAAATATTGTTACCTGCTTATTCAGCAGTAAGCAATGGGGTGAAATGAAGAAGCAGTAAATATAATACAAATGTTATATAAAAGACTACTCTGAAATGGTACATTATTTAGAAAACATATATTGGCCATTACATGAATATATTTTTTGTTTTCATGTAAAAATCTATATAATGCATTTTATTCTCTTTTTCTACTAAAGTGTTCATTTTATTACTTATAGTCTGGAACGTATATATGGTAAGTAATTTTTACATGGTTTCTCATGCTTTTTTTATTTACTCAAGTTCAAATGTAGAGGAATTAAAAAAAAATATAACTGAAGATGAAGAAGGATGGAGATGAAATTGGAAGAACTATACCTTGTTTCTGGAGAACTTTTCTAGAATTGTTTCAGATTTTTACCAAGTTATCTATGGTTAATTTCCCTTGTATATTTTCATCATTAGAACATGGCATTTTATTAGATATGTTTATTCTTTAAAGGAGTTCTTCCTGAGGGACAGAACTGCTGGAACTTGTAGCACAATCCTTGGCATGATTCATAGGAGTTCTGATGGTTTAGCATATTCCAGCACTTGTGTGCGGAAAGAGCCCAGGTCTTCCATCTTCCTTAGGTACTGGTTTGTTGGGGTTTTTTTAATTCAAAATTATTTATGACTTAGGAAAATGCTGAACAGGAGAATGACATCTTCTTCTAAGTTAAATACTTTCAAAAGGGTCTACCAAACATAAAAGATTTCTCATTCAGTGAAGGGGAATTCATGTATATTTGTTCACGTGTCAGTAATTCTACTGTTTTCACCTAAATAATTTCATTCTGATCAGGTAAAACCTCAGCTATACGGAAAAATATGATGATGTTCATTTGTCATGAAACTCCCTTCTAATTTATGCAGCTGTCAGAAACGAATTGCATTTATCTTGAGTTTTTTTCATCTTTTTGCAGGTTAGTCTGTGTTACTCTCAGAACTTCCCCATTTTCCTAACAGGACAAAATTTTATCCTTTGCAATAGCCTATTCAAAGATTTTAAAATGGAAGGGATATTCAGAGAGTAAAAAGAAGTTATTGTTTGAAAAATTAATAAATTATACATCACCAAGGCTACATACACTGATAGTCCTTAGTCCTGACAGCAGAAATTAATTAATCCATCTAATTTATTGATCAATTTAGATGTAAAAACACTTCAGAGCTAAAATTAGTCTTTCAGTCATCCTGAGTTATGAAGTAGAATTTATTACATAACTTCCATAAGAGGGAAATTGAAAAAGGAACATCTATCAGTCACCTAAAAGGTGCTACGTGCTGCTAAATTTGTTTCTAAAAGCTGCACCAGTCAAGAATTTATAGTGGTTTCTACTTCACATCAATTTGTAACAGAAAGAAATCTGTAAGATTAATTAATTTCTATACCTCTAAACATTATGGGTAATAGGAATCTGAAGTTTTATTCATGTTTTCCAGTTAGGAAAGGAGGTTAAACTCATAGGCTTATAAAAGAAAACCCCCTGAGTTATCTGAAGTTTTAAATTATATAGTGACAATAGCGTTTTTTTCCAGGTACTTCCTCTTATACTCAGAAATTCTCAAGACAAACAATAAAACCACATGTTCCAAGACACCCTGACAGCTAAATGGAACAGAGGTTGTAGTTTAAGATAATTCAAGTCACAGCAATTTAATGTACAAATAAGTCAAACAAATTACATGGTTTGTAATTGTGAAAAGTATCACAAGTGATCTGAGATATATGATGTGATGTACTTACAACACACAGAGCTTTGTGTATCAAATTAACACAAAAATAGATTCACTAGCAGAAACCCAAGTCTGAATTGCATTTTGTCATTTTTTATGTCTCTGTGTGCTGAAATAGCAAGAGGATTAATGTTCTTTCCTTCTCTCCCAGGTATCCTCCAAAAGATACATAAATACTTATTAAGCAGGATTTTACTCACTGCCAATAGAAACCTTTAGCACCGCTAAGGAATCAGTTCTTTAAAATACAGCTCAACTTTCTTTCATATGTAGGAAGAAAACTTTTTTAAACCACTGTGATATTTCAGTGAGGTGTGTACAAAAATGCAGAACTAGATGCATTCTTCTTCACTTGATGCAAAAGATTGTTAAGATTTCTTCTATACTAACAGACTATTCAACTGGAACAAAATGTGTTGGAATTAGAGCACAGTATAGAAAAAAATAATCTGTCTCCGTATGTTCCCTTAATAACTTCATTATGCTTTTCAAGGTCTGTGAACAGAAACGAAATAGAAATTCTCCATGTTTGAAAATGTGATGACAATGAATGTCATAAACACAAAGTGAAAGACTGGTAGGATGGTACTTGGTAAAAATGAGGAGCATCCAAATCCCGAAAATGTCTGCTAAAACCAGGAAATGGAGGAAAAACATGTGAATGCATAAAAGCACAACCTTGCTATGGATCTTCAAAGAACCAATCAGTAATAACTGTCTATATATTCAAGCTCTGATAACGTTATTACATGAAACAATGCAGAATTACAATGAGACTAATAGAAAAAAACCAAATAAACCTTATATATATATATATATATATATGTACTGTATACTGTATATGCATAGATATTTTCCTTTAGGACAACTGGAGAAAGGAGAAACGCTGCTTCCTTTATAGATAAACAGAAACAAAAAATAATTTTGCATGCAAAGTGAGGATTTTTTATTAAAACAAAAATTTATAGCAACTTTAATTGTATATAAAAAATAGATTTCTGTGATTTCTAATCATCTGCATTTGGAGATTATGGAAGTGGGAAAAGCATGGGTGAGTAATCATTTAAAAAAATCTACCTTTTACTTGACTGAAAACAAAGGGACCCCTAAATTGTAAGTTGTTCCATCTGCCCCTGCTTTTTTCAGGGACCATCTAAAATGACGAACTGGATTTATATAAAATTTAAAAACAGAAAGAAAATAATTTGATTTTCTTTTTCTTAATACCTATGCTTTGACACACAATTTCAGTTCAAGCAAGGTAAGTAATATCTTTGATACACTAGTTAGCACTCTTCACACAGAGAGAGGCCTTTAGTGCTGTGCAGGTTATTAAAGGATTTCCTCTGGTCCAGGAAAGTTGCAGTTAAATGACAGAAAGTAAACGCCAGAGGTACTTTTCAAAGGCACCCCTAAAAGAATTAGAGTACTTTGTACTTCTAGTTATATAATATATTAACTTAACAGCCTTGGCCATGTGAGATTTGAAAAATTCTGCTTTCTTTGAGGTATTTTCCTTCACTGAATTGCTTCCACAGGAGCTAGGAAGAAACAGTGGGATGCATTTTTTTGAAAGGAAGCCTGCAAGGTAAAAAGGTAAAGTAATTTCAATTGAAAAAGCAGCCAGGAAAAAGGAAGGAACTTTCTCTTCTGAAGGAATGTCCTGCTCAGAGCACAGCCAGAGGTGTGCCTGCCTGGCTCTGCACAGCCACGTCCCAGCTGTGCCAGGTGTGTGCCCCCATTTGTACCAAACCCCAACAGGAGATCAGCACTGGTGTAACACTGGGTTTAGGTTACAGCTCTTTCAGACATCAATATGTGTGTACCCTGCTACATACTAATAACATAAACACTCAGGTCAGCAAAACACTGCTGGGCCTGTGGGGAGAAGAAAAACTCAGAGAGGATGAGTTTCAAGTGTGTATAAAGCAAGAAAAGGGGTGGATTTCCATCTGAAACCCTGCCATTGCAAGAAACTTATAATCACTTATCTTTTTAATAGACTATGTCTTTCTTTTCTTTTAGACTGTGCTTTTCTTTCTCTAGCCTTCAGCTTCCAACCACTGTTAGGTATTTGTTCCAAATGCGTGCAATCCTACATGAAGTATCAGGAAAAGCAAAACTTGTCTGCAGAAGCTGGTCAATAAAACAACATTCTAAATCAGTTCATGAAACTAAATAATAATTAGTGATATCAGGCACAACTGCACTACACCAAAAAAAAAATTATCTGGTAGAGATTTTGGATAGCCCTTGAAGTCAGAGCAAACCACTTCACCTGTGCCCTTTTATACTGTATGTGAGGATTAACACAGCTCATTAAAAGGGGATTCTGCAGAAGAAAAGAAAAAAAAAAAAAAAGGGCTCAATCTTACCATATTTTATAAGCAACAAATAGACTAATAAATGTGATTTAGAGTTAAAATACTTTATGTTAAATAATATGTGTCTTTTAGAATGCAATTAGTGAAGTCCCTCATTACTTTTGCGTTTTTGTTGACATAATTTATATATTCAAACAGCAACTTCAAGAAGAATTCTTGACTATGGAGCAGCACCATAAGTATCAAACAGAGGTACAAATCACTTTAAGGAAAAATACAGTCAAGGGAGTCATGAAGACAAGCAACTGAATTCTTTCATGATGGCAGACAACCACACCAGCCTACACATCAGGACTAAGACAGCTGATGTCCATGGAGAAGCTAGGCTGACAGCATCAAGAACAGTGTGGAAAGTGATAAATGCAGCTTACACAAAAATCTGATGGGAAAGAAAAATGATTTGGTCAAGAAACCTGGTATTTTCTTTTTTCATTTTTGATGTTTCACTTAACCATGATGGGATCCTCTTTCATAGGGCTATTTACATAAATGTAAAACCACAAGCACACATATAACACACATGCATTTACACAAAAATGTATGTCATACATTGTATATAACACATACAGATTTTTTTTTTCTCAGTATTGCTTTACTCTGCCATGATAGCTTCTCAATTCCGAAGTTTCTTATGACAAGGTGCAAGTCTTTGCATGAAAAAACAAGACAAAATTTTAAAATTTAAAGTTGCCCAGGGAAGTTCTGAATGCTCCATCCCCTGAGGTGTTGAAGGCCAGGTTGGATGGAGCTTTGAGAGACCCGGCCTAGTGGGGGGTGTCCCTGCCCATGGCAGGGGGTGGAACCAGGATGATCTTTAAGGTCCCTTCAAATGCAAAATATTCCATGATTCTATATACAGTGTAATAGGTATCTAGCCATTCCCTGAATATAATTAATTGTATTACCAGATGTAATGACAATTCCTTCTTCAGAATACAATGCCTTTAGTTCCATAGATTCTTGTGTTTTACCATCGTTTAGGAGACCTATTTACTTTAAGAAGGATTCATAATTAAATTGCAAACTAATAGTCCAGAAAATTTATTATTTTAACAAATAAACTCCTAACCTTTACAAGGTAAATCTAAAAGCCAAACACTTTCTTATAAATTAGTATCTATTTCTTTTTGGAACAGTTATAAAATTCACTAATAATTTCTGTATTGGACAATGAAAACTGAATATGCTGAAAACATAGGCTAAAAAGTAATCAGTATTTCTATGGAAAAGAATTTTTTCACAGTAAAGTGATTATTTGAGGAAGGATAGGACCAAAACAGAGAAATGAGTTTGCAGAAAAGTTAGATTTAGTGAAAATATGGAATAACAACACATAAACAAAACGATTGATAGTCTGATTTTCATAGATTCAGAAAGAATGTGTGCCTGTGCTACATATGATTGAAATGGAAAAGGAATGGGCAAATGAGAGAAAAATTTATTATAATCCTTTTTAAAAGGACATTTATTTAAAACCAAAATGTATTTTATTTTGTCCTGTTTTATTCTATATTTACAGTGAAGAAAACTTTCCAATTTCCAACAGCTTTTTGGTTTTGTTTTTGTTTATTTTTCCTTTGAAATATCACAATAACATTGTGACTTGTGTTTGACATGTGAGCGCACCAAAGTTCTGAATTTGTCCTTATTATCTCAAACACTAACTGGAATGACTAACATATAAAAAAATCAAGTGTTAGTAAAGATCTGAAAGCCAATTTTATCCTCATAAATGTTCAAGGAGATTTTTGTTGTCCTAAAGTATTTGGAATAAAATAACATGCTTATCATAATAATAAAGCTGTTTTGAAGCATCTCCTGTAGAGGCAGCTCACCAAACATTTTTCTGAACTATTGCTGCCGTTGCAGGAGACTGTCATTCGTGGAAAGGATTCTGTTGACTGTGCATGAAAAAAGATGAATAAAAGCAAAATGACAAGTGGAAACTGAAGTTTACAGATCATTGAAAAGAGAGATTTTGTTTGTGTGCTTCCCTGCCTTGTAACAGACAACTTAGAAGAGGAGAAGAACATATATCTTGGAGGAATATAAAATTCATTGTAAACATGTTCTTAAGCTATTTGTTTCTTCCTAACATTGCTAATCAATATACCTTAATGTCAGACATATCATCTAACCTGTGCAAAACAGCAGAGGTGGCCACAACAGAAGATTTTCCTGCTATGATTTAGTACTGGTTAAGAGATAATTGGTGTTTAATAGGCCTGCTCCCTAAAATAGAGCTCACATCAGATATTCTTTTGCCCATGGATCTCAGCCCATAACTGCTTGAATAGAAATCTCTTCAGATGAAATATCAATAGCAGTGATGGATCCCCAGAGCTCTGATTGTTGTATCACAAGTCAAATCATCAGATCTTCTGTACAGCTACAGCTGACTATAGAAATCACTTCCCCACATCAAGGGACTACTGTACCTCCCATTCTCTTCATAATCCAATCCTGTCAATACCTTTTTTCCCCAATATAAACCTGAAATAGATTTTTTTCCTTCAGATAATTTCTACTAGCATAGTTGCACATAAGATTTTTTTTTCTTTTTACATATACACCTTAGCACAATGAAGAGAGCACTTGAGAGCACTACAATAATGCCATTTCGACAATATATATAATCTCATTAGAAAACTGTAAAATCAAAGTAAAATTGTATAATCCATTAACAATACAAGCATTCTATTTGTTTCTATAACAACCTTTCATGTCTGTTTGAATATCACACTTTTTCTTCTCTTGTTATTTCCTCTAATTCAAAATACATTTAGAATAATATTTAATTACTGAAGGAAAATACTAATAATATTGTCCTCTGATATACTTCTAGGATTGCTATCAGCAACTACAGAAGCTTGGATGGAGGTATAAGAATTGTTCCATTATGTAGCTTTCTACTCCAAAATGCACAAAAAGAAATATCTAAAAACCAAGTGATTTTTTGTTGTATTTTTGACATTAAGTGTGATAAAATTAAAAGCAGCTGAAATCTGCCTCATTGTTTTCCTCAGCTACATCGTAAGGTGAACCCTGGGATTTCATTAAAAAAATTAAAAATCACAGGTTAAATACAGGAATTTTAACACACTGAAGTAAACCAAATCATCATAATTAAACTACTACTACTACTACCACATAATTAATACTCAGGATCACCAGAAAACACAGTTGTGTTACAGAGGAACTTGCATGAACAACAATGACCTTCTTCTTCATGTTGAGGTGGTTTGTCACCCAGAAGAACACAGCTTTGTGGTATTCCAGTTTTGGAAATATCATATTTCATTTTCCAGATTAAGGCAATTTGTTTGTCCTGTTGGTGACATACTAGGGTATATACTAGGGTAGGAGTTCTGCACTCAGTGAATTTCAGCAGCTATTCAGCCCTGTCCTATGTCTCTGGAATTTTCTTTCTGGCATTTTCCTTTCTACAAAGTGAGTAACAATTTCAGGAAAGGATACTAGCCAGAGAAATAAAAAATGTCTGTCATTAGAGAAGAGATAAAGCCCAAAGGCCTATTGGCAAGGAAGAAAGTAAAGGCTGAATAAAAAGAAACAGACTTGCAGGACCTAAGGACATTATCAGATCACTCAGGAAAAATGTGGAAGAGAAACTTCTAGATTTTCACTTTTAAGTGAATTATAATGTTATGGAGGAAAATAAGGAAAAGGTATTCCTTACCCCAAATATATAGAGTTAAACATTTCAATTAACAAAAAGCCTAAACACCATATGAAATGTTGAATTATTTGTTTAGAGTACTAACAATTGTTCAGCAAAATGGCTTTCAAAAGCAACAAAAAAGAGTTTGTAAAAAACATAGAATCTCTTGACACGAAGAGAATACAAGGATGAACAGAGCATTTTTTGTTCATTAGCTTGTTTTTTGTTTAGGACATCTGTGTCTGCTATAACAAGCTGCACTGAAGAGACTCCTTACTGTAACAGAAATTTTCTAGATATTAATGAAATCCCAGGCTTGTGTGTTATGTATATACTTACACAAGGTACTAATCTGCTGGCAGCCCACACACATACATCACACACAAGCTTGTCAGCAAGATGGTGACTAATAGAGGGCTTCTTATTAGCATTGGACTGCTAACTTTTTCTGACTCATGTTGGCAGGTGTGCCTCTATTGCTGGAGGCAACTGTGATAAAGACAGGGAGATCTGGAAGAAATCATTGAAACAGCCAGGTTTGGGAATTAAATCAGAGATTTGAAATCTGTTATTATGATTTCAGCCATGAGGAGAATAAATCCAACTAAGTGAGTTTGAACTTTTGCACCATTCACAGCTCTTATCAGTATGAGAAAGCAGCCCCCTCAGAGTTTGGTATTTTCACACACAGGCATTGTGAAGCTTCATTGTTGTGTTTGATAGCTCAGTGATTGTGAGACTCCATGTGGCTCTGCCCCAGAGGCAGCTCTCAAAAGCCCTACTGTCTCAGCTCTGAGTCACTCAGACCGCCTCTGGCACTCAGAAAGGCTCAGCAGTGCTGATGAGACCAGGACTCTTTGCCATCCAGATGAGATCAGTCCTCCAGACTGATGCACAATGGAAAGAATGAAAAGTGTTTTCACTAGAATCCTCCTTATGTCTCACTGCATACACTAAACTCCTAAGGCAGGAAAAGCCAGAAAATGTCCTGGAGAAGCAAAAGAGAAGCAGGAGTACTTTTAACATGAAGAATTAAATTACAGTAAGCAACACATCATCTACATACAAACCACAATGTATCGGCTATTCGTACTATTCTACTCTTAAAAATACATAGGAAAGGGCCTTCTGAGGCACAGAGAGAGAGAATATTTCTGAGTAATTCAAGAAGGACTCTTTAAAAACACCAAGTTGACACACAGCTGCCCTAGCTGGGCACAGAAGCACTCATTTGGCTACCAAAAACACAACGGCATGAGCAACAGCTGGAATTAACATGGAGTGTTAATCCTACAAATAGTTACAGATACCACCAGGCTGGTGGCTTTTCCTGAGATGCAGCAGGCTGCTGGCACATCAGACAGACAGTCACACTTCTCTCCCATGCTCAAGCTGTGCTTCATAAGCCATATTGCCACTCCACAATAAAAAATAAACTGAGGTTATATACGGTGCTGTGCAACCACAGCTATCACTTATTGTTTTTCTCCACCTAAATTTTAGGTTTTCTGTGGGAACATACAGTGATAAAGACATGTATTTTCTTAGATATCTGAGGAAGTACCAGTGCAACTTTAGAAATGTTAATCCAATCAATGAACTCAAAATGTCAGAGGACTAAAAGAAAATTGTGAATGTTTAGTATATGTAAACAGTGCCCATACAGAAAAAAATAATCTGTCAGTATATGCTAAAAGGTGACTGAGATTGAAAGACTCCCAATTAACATACACTGCTGCCATGTTGTTATAATCTTATATTAAAATAGAATATAAAATATTCTATTTTACTGTTCAGAACAACTGCAGGATTAAATGTTCAAAATATGTCCAATAGAAAGTTTTTACACTCATACAAAGATCTTAGAGGTATATTTAAACTGTATGCCCATGTAATTATAACCCATAAAAAAATCTGAATATACTTCAAATTTTTAATTATTTCATATTTCCTATCATAAAAGAATGATAAGAGTGAATTACTTTTCTTTGTCCTTGCCTAAAGACAAAGAAATAATCAGGAGCACTGAATGGATAGACTTCTATTTACAATCATCAAATAAAAACCACAAAATGTTGTCTGCAGGCATGCAACCTCTGGGATTAGCACTTTGTAAAATTCGTTTGGCTTAACAGACAAATGGCGGTTTATATATGATATAGATAAGTTCCTATTCCTCAGACAATTAAAATTGCTATTTAGAGAAAAGGTACACAATTTGTGATTACATATCCATTGGCACAATCACCAAGCAAATAACCATAAATAAGACTGGGAGAGAAGAAAGGCTGTGTTTCAGGCTTGCAGATGTTACCCAAATTTAGGGCTAGATTTGAGCCACAGTCACTCATAGTTTTTTCCCTCAAAATATCTATTTGTTTTACAGAAATTGATTGCATGTCCTATATTCATCACTGAAACTTTCTGCCAATGTTCTTTGCAGCACTATAGCAAAGCTAAAATGGAAAATACCAAAAACTTGAACTATTAGGGTTTTATCTGAATCTTAGACCCTGAATTCCTTAAGTCAAATGATTTGAAAAGAAAAGGAAATTAAAAAAGATAGACCTCTAATCTGTCTGAGATAGTGACAAAGAAGGGAGTGGCAGGGAAGAGGATAAATTCTTAGCCCAAGTCTAACAATGCATTTAATTTCTTGCATTTGGAAGTACAGAGGAATGCAGGGATTAAGATGAAAAAAGGAGAGACAGATCAAATGAATCCAGATAAAAAATCCTATAGAATAAATAGCAAAAGGCAGATTTACTTTAAGCCTAATATTTCTAATCAAAACTTTAATTTCCAAAGGTCCATAAGATAATCATAGAGCTACGAAAAAGTACTGAGACTATCAGGGTAGCATTCATTACGTATCTCAAATATAAATATTCTTTTAAAAAATATTAAAAGACTGAATTGAGAAATAAAAAATGTTCTTTGACAATTAGAAATATTCACACTGAAAACTCAGAAATAGAGTAACTATTTTGTCAGATCAGCTGAAACTCTTCTATGCATCTCAGGCAGAGTAGACAAAGCAGTGTCATATTCATTCTATCTTTAAAAAACTAACATCTTCTTGAAAAATATTCAACAGGAAGATATGCATAAATGTAGTTTTGTAATACTGTGTAGTACTGTCTTTAGTTTTAAGAAGAACCTAAATCTATCAGTGCACTTTTGTGCTGTGTTTATCAATAGTTCAAAAACCCCGGAACAAAAGAAGTCCATTAATATCACAACACATACATAAAACTAGCTATAAGACAGTTTTTAAATGTTTATTATTCAAACTGGAAAATATTTTTCAGAGGAAAAAACTCCTGGTGGTGGGCTGACCTTGGCTGCCAGAAACCCACACAGCCTTCTTTGTTATAAAAGAGAACCCACCACAATCATTCTTCCAAAGGTTAAACAACCACTTTAGAAAAATGTTCGCCTGACAGCTAATCTGGTTTTCCAGCTCCCACTTTCAGCCATGCTGGAACTTTCAGTATTCATGATTTTTCCTCCTACATCATGGATATTTGCATTAATGTCAGTGTGCATTAGAAAGAATGATGACTTTATGCATTCATTTTCCTAATTCCATTTGCTATTCGCTGCAATAATAGTAGTTGAAATAAATTTGTTTTGTAGTAATGCAGATGCCATATCTATTTCCAAAAAAACTCTGTTCTAATCTACATTGGTTTACTATTAAAATTAGGTGCCACCAGACAATTCATTAAAGATTTGTGATGTAAACATGTAGACAAGCTTAGCAAAAAATTGCCTGCTTATTCATTAAAAAATGACTCTATAGAGGCTGTGTAGATCATCCCAAAACTTACCATCAGGAAGATTTAACTGATTAAATTCTGGAATAATATCCTGTAATAAACAAATAAACTGCAGTACTCAAAAATCCATCCCTGACTGTTCAGTTTCTCCTAACAAATCTCTAACTCTGCAAAATATACATATAGAATTATACCTTGGTCAGTTTTGAAATACTAAAATGCAGGAGAACATCTGCCCTTTCCTCTGATGATGTAATGAACACCAAGGATCCCTTCTCACGACAATCATATCCATTATGACGGAAAAAGTATTCTTTTGCCACAAAAAAATCCTTGATGTTGTTGTTTTTGTTGTTTAAAGCACAACAAAATAATCAGACTGAAAACTAAAAATAAAATTTGTTTAAGAAAAAAGCTAAGGAAAATGAAGGGGTAATATGTTTTATATTTTTAATACCATAGAAAAGTGCTGACAGATCTCTGACATGAATTTTTGGAGACTTTCCAGTCTTGAAATTTCCCCCAGTATTTCAACATATCTTTTAAACTTTGTCATTAAAAAAAAAAAGTTCAGAAAGATTAAATGCCAGCAGAATAGAAGGTTTTGTTTGTTTGCTTCGTTTGTTCTTTTTTTAAACATGTAATTATCAGTTTTTCAGAATTATTTAAATGTCAGTGTCATACTTGTTAGTTTAACTAACTCTTTCACCATCACACGGTAAGTGAAGGAGGAATCAGTTTGCAAAATAAATGAGGATAAAACTGCCCTCTACCAGCTGTTTTGGTGATTCACTGATTAAAGGTTTTTAAAAACAGAGTAAACTAGAATTTCATGCCAGATTGCTCAGGTTAATTAGTCTCTCTGAAGAGTCTAATAGTATAAGCTGAGTGGCAGCACTTAGAAGGATAAGTTGTCTCTTTACGACGGTAATCATTAGGACACAAAAATATACAAATATTATGCATGATTAAGAGTGACAGGAAGTGGCACTAATTTCACAGAAGGACAGAGCAGTTCTGCATGGCCATCAACAACCAGGCCAGCAGACAAACTGTAATGTACCTCAGGGACCCAAACATTCATTGAGATTAGCTCTTGGGGGTAGGGGAAGGAATAGAGCAACAAGCAAAAATTCTCACACCCAAAACGTGAGTAGAAGTGAGTTTTTACAATGGTGACGTTGTGGATCTGCCTTCCTGGGAGCTTGCCAAAGATGAGGACACCTCTTCTGAGCAGGAAATCTACTACAATAGGATGGAAGCAGAGCCTTATCCAACAGGAACACTTATTTTACTCCAATTTTCTGTGAACATTTTTGATTGACTAAACATCTACATCTTTGAGGAACTCTGTTTTCCCCCTGGGAATTCATGGAAATATGCAGGGTTAACTAAAGATTTTTGTTAACCAAGCAACTTGACTGTGTCTCAGGATGATCTCTTTGTACTTAGGAACAAACAGCACGTGTAATTACAGAATTCAGATTTAATGCTGCTTGTGTGACTGAAGTTTTTAATAACCAATGAACTTATATGTCTAAAATTTGAGTTCCATAATTTTAACATTAAATGTCCACTATTCTAGTGTCTTAGCTGCACATTGCCAGCCAGAAGTTTTTAAAAAATCCATTAGCTGCTGAAAGGATGAAATCTACAACTGAGTGATCAGACTAAATACCTTTTGTTGTCTTAGACAGGCTGATGATTTAGGGTTTCTGCTAGTGGCAAAATCATCAGAATTCCCACACTTGGCACTCTATTCTCTGCCAAGGCATGACAAATGATGAAGTAAGATGTCCTGACTACTAACATACTCCATGTCCCAGACATCACAGAGCTGTACTGTCACCCCTCAGGAACATCTTTTTAAAAGTCATGCTATGCTTATTGCAAGAGCTCAGGACTTTGAATCTCAGTCGATTACCTATTTTTAGAGGTGAATATTACTGAAATGATTTGTGGTTTGGGTTTTGTAGGGGTATGTTTGTTTGTCTGGAGGTTTGTTTGTTTTGTGCCTTTTATTTTCCATAAGCCATCATCTGGACATAGAGAAAGTTTTACCTTCATGGTTTGCAAAATCTAAAGCCAAACTGCTAAGATGTGGAAGGAAAAAGGACTTGGCCAGGACAGATGCCAGAGTTTCTGTAAAATGAAAAATAATAGCAAATTAAAATACTACTGGCTTAGCACAAAATATTGAAACCAGACCACATTAATAACAGTAATAGGGAAGACATTAAATTATAAAAAAATATAAATAAATTGATGGTACTCCTGTTTTAGATTTACTAAGACTCTGTATGTCATTATGAAAAGTAAATACAGAATACAAAATATATTACTTTTGATGAAGATAAATGCTATTGGATCACAATATAATTTTATGGGAAGACATTTTGACATGTACAGGCATTTCAGATTTTCAGTAGAATCCTAAATAGCATAATTTTTGTTGTATCATGACAAGCAAGGAACAAAGAAGCCAGAATACATTTTATAAACTGTTCATTTGGATCACTGTCCCTTGTCATTTCTGTAAAGAAACCTATCAAATTCTATACAAAATTGTCCCTCAAGGAGAAATAAGCCAACCCCCTTAAATTTAGATATCACTCTCCTTTTTTGAAAGAAATTCTAGTGTTAAAGACAAATGGAGGTATTGAATAAAAAGATGTTTGCCTGGTTTTCTTTAGGAGTGCAGGACCTACTATTGAAGGGAGAACTTATTACAGATAAAGTGACAAATAATTATTTGAAAACAGGATAATTTCAACAACTCTATCTAGACTTTCTTTATCTTTGTATTTTGTTTCTCATTTGATAAAAAGTAATTTCCATGACACATTCAATTTTTATAAGCCAGGGTATCTTTCACAGGTGACAAAAGCCTCGCTTAAATTCACATACACAGTTTCAGTATGAAAGCCTTCTGCTTAAAAATCACTAATCAACAGTGATGTTTTCAGTTTGCCTGAACAAGTGCAGAAATTTCATCACACACAAATTAAACCTGACCAGAAGAGGTGTCAAGCCTTGATGCATTTGTCAGAGGGAATGCATGATTTGGCTTCATAATTCAGACCTTATGGTGATCCATAAAAAAAAAGAAGGAAAAGTTAAAAAACTGAAATCTGAGCACATTTTCTCTTTGTTCTCTGCTTTTCCTCCAACGGAAGTTAACATCTGATAGAAAACTATCACCTTCTAGTGATAAATGAACCACAGAAATACTATTCCTCACTAATGCTGAGGTGAGATGCCTCAAAATGATTTTTTGCTGTTTTTCCTTCTATAATTCTTACTGCTGCTGAAGGTGTTCTGTCTCTGATGTGTTCTGTCTCTGATCAGGTGTTTTTTGTAAAAAGCCTTTTCACCACCTCAGTGATGTTAAAAAAAAAAAAGGAATAATAAGAATAATAAAAAACCCCTAAACAAGATAAGAGTATGTTGGAGGGAGAAAGCTGTAGTTCCATTTAGGATTTCCTTCTTTAGAGAAGAAATCTAGCCAAAGAGGAGGCATGACCTAACCACCACATTGGTTGGCACTACTCAAATAACTGGTGAAGCTGTGGGATTTTAACAAGTAAGCAAGAATAAATAAGAGAAATTTGGAGCATGGGAAAAGTACCTAGGCTGTTTTAGGGAACTTTACTTTGAAGAATGGATGCTAGAAACAGATCTGGATATGTTTTGGGTTTATCACAGTAGGTTTATTTTAAAATATGCATAGTTGGTGTTATCAAATACAACCTACCAAACAGACACAGCAAAGGTTTAATTACATCAAAATGTGAATGGACTTTAGGAATGTGAACTGAAGCACAAATCCACAGGCAAAACATGATTATGAGCAATCTAATGATATCTCAGTAACTAGTCCTCCTACTTGTCACAATTGATTCCTCCCATGGTGTTTAGTATGAGTTATACTGAAAAATACTCATAAAGGTAGCAATGATGCTGAAAAGTCGCCGTGAACCTTTTGAAAATGTTCCCATAATTGTTTTTTATTTACTCGAAAAAGCTATACTACTATATATATCTACAGAATCAGTCCTGTATTTAACAGGTTTCAGTGTATTTCAGGGGGGAAAAAAAGTTTGGTTTTTTTGGACAAAAAAACCTTGTCCAATTTTCCAGGATAAATACTTCACTGTAAATTGTCATTGCATAGACAAACTCCATGCAGTTGTTTGGGATTTTTTGATTGGTTGGTTGTTTTTTTTGTTTTGGTTTGGTTTTTTTGTAGTTTGGTTTTGGTTTTGTTGTTGGGTTTTTGTTTGTTTGCTTTGGTTTTGGTGGTTTTGTTGTTATTGTTGTTGTTATGCTTGTATGAGAAACACATTCAATGCCCCATGGCCACGGAGGAGGTGAGGGGGTTGGAGGGTAAGAAGGGATCTCTGTTCCACTACTGTTTGTATTAAAGTGATCACTTCTGTGGCATGATCCAATAAATACATCCAGAGAGTTTGCCAGTTCTTTTATGACAAGGATTTGGAAGACAACTTTGTCAGAAAGCAGAGAGAGTTAGAGGGCAAACATTTTAGTGTACTAAAGACTTCTCCTTTCTTCAACCCTTTATCTCAAATTGAAGAGAAGAGAATGTGGCATGAATACGCCTTATGTTTCTTTTGGGGTGTTCAATTATCTATTATTTCTGAGAGTACCTAGACAGCCAATCTACAGCATCAAGTCTGAAAACAAACACTATTCAGGCAGGAAAATAGGTCCTAGGTAAGAGGAGTTAATAATATTCTCATCTAGATAAACTACAAACTGTGGATCCCAACTTCCTTCCAAACTTTATAGTCCAAGAAAGAGTCCCTGTCCCAGAGAACCTACACTCTAATCAGTGATTTTTAGAGCACTGTTCTATACTTCCCTGTAATGGCCTTCTTTAAAAGCTGATTATAGTTCTGTTCAAACCCTAAGGTTTTCAGTAAGACTCGTTCTTTTATTTATATAGATACCTTTAGAAATTCCATCTTCACAGCTGCAATTCTATGCATGGGTAGTGGTACCAATATTCACAAGAGAAAATCACTGATACAAAACCTAGCACTCTACGCAGGCATACATTATGTTGCAAAACATAATGAGACACTAGGCAAGCAAGTGAATGCCAGAAAAAAGAAAGAAAAGGAAAAAAAAAAAAAAAAAAAAAAAAAAAAAAAAAAAAAAAAGAGAGAGAGAGGCTAAAGATGCAGATTTCCATTTGACTGGAGTTCTACAGAAAGTCAAAATAAGAAATGAGGGTTATGTAACTGTTTAGCAAAAGCAATTTTTTGGGCTATTGCCTCTGTATATTTTATTTTGGAATTCACAACTAAGGAACTTAATTTTTTTCTGTTTCCAGTCTGCCTTAATGTTTTTTTTTGTCTTGGTTTTTATGTCTAAGTAAAATGGGTAGATAATTATTAGTAACGGAAGAAATAATTACACGTTCACAATTACTTCAGTGAATAAACTGTAATCATTGAGCCTTCTATGAGAACACATCGGACATTAGCTTCTTCAAGTGTAAGTTATACCATGTACTCTTAAACTCATGATTATATTTCTTTCTGAACAAGTAAAGGGAAGTGTTGATTGGATTTACAGTCTATCTCTTGTATTACCATGGTATATTTCCTATATTTACAACTCAAGGAAAGCTCGCTGTCCAGACACTTAGTGATATAAATTGTAAACGTTTATTGCAGTCAATAAGGACAGTGAATTTACACCAACTAAAGAGGCATTCTACCTTTTCTAAAGGGTGACTTGTAATGTAATGCATAAAGGAATGAAGGTAAGCTACTTCTAAACTTTGTTTGATGTTTTAAAAATATACCAGGTTCCTCTGTGAGAAAAGAGTAGTGAAAATTAACAGAAAACCCAAATACAACTAGTGAGGCACTTCATCAGCTGAACCATAATACAGTAAAACCCAGGTACCATTTTGGGAATAGAAGTTTTCAGTAATTAAGTTTCCTTTAAAACAGAAAGATGCAAAGAACGTATTTTTCACCAGTTACTTTTGTTTCCTAGGCTCTCCTTACTTCAAAAATACTTTGTAGATGAGCTAATATCTTAGATATTCTCTGCAAGCCTATTCTTTTTCTCTTCTGCAAAATGAAGAGGAACAATCAACTTGAATGGATTCATTTCACAAATACATCCTCTACTACCACAGAGCAAATAATACTTCCTGAGTAATTTCTGTAAATCTTATGCTCTGATAAATTTCTTCAGAAAAGAAAAAATATTATGCATATGAAGAGTGGACACTATAAAACCTTGGTTTAATAAAAAAACCCTTATTTAAATATTTAAATTATGGGAAACAATTTGCTGCATTAAGAAGGTTTTAACACTAGGTTGTAATGACATTACAACAGTACATTTGTAAGCATTATTATTTAAATAAAGCATGTTTTCTTTGATCCTTAATACAGAGAATCCTTAAAACCCAGACACCCTGATCGTGTTCATACTTACCCCAGCCATTAAACTTTACAAGCTCTTTCTCCTTCTCTGACCTTTTCTTAGCTTTCAAACAGAAAAACAAAAAACAAAAAACAAAAAACAAAAAACAAAAAACAAACAAAAAAAAAAAAAAAAGAAGGAAAAAAAAAGGCAGGAAACAGAATTTTTGACCTCTGCAAATAATTATAATTTGCTTCACCATATAGAAAGCTTTGGTGACACACAGGAGAGTGAAAAGGGGAGAATGCATAACCTAGGCTGGGTGGGGTTTTCTCTGAAGGTTATTCCTGCGTTGTACATGTATGGGGTGTACTTCGGAAGTTTTTGGTAGTGGGAGAGCCACGGGGCTGGACCCTGTGAGAAGACGCCAGAAGCTTCCGCCATGTCCAACACAACCATTCCAAACAGCTCCAGGAGTGACCCGTCACTGGCCAAGGCCAAGCTTAGGAGCTACACTGACAGTGCCTATGGGATAACATATTTAAGGAGGCAAAAAATGATACACAAATGTAGTTGGGCAAGAGGTGTGAAGACATGTGAGAGAAGCAGCCCTGCACACACCAGAGGAGGGGCAGGAGGTGCTACAGGCCCTCAGGAGCAGAGATTCCCTGCACACCACGGTGAGGTAGGGTTCGTCCTGCAGCCCACGGAAGTACACCGTGCAGGAGTTATCCATGTCAGCCCACAACAGAGCAGCAGGGGTGCCCTGCAGGCAGCTGTGACCCTGTGGAGAGCCCACACCGGAGTGGTTTTCCTGGGAGAACCTGAGGCCCTGTAGAGAGGAGTCCACACGGAACAGGTTTGCTGACAGGGCCTGTGACCCCGTGGGGGATCCACACTAAAGCAGCCTCTTCCTGAAGGAATGCACCCTGTGGAAAGTGTTCCTGTTGGAGCAGCTCATGAAGGACTGTTTCCCATGGGAAGGACACCACACTAAAGCGGGCAGTTTGAGGAGGAAAGAGTGACAGAGACAATGTGTGATGAACTGACCAAAACCCCATTCCCTGTGCACCTGCACTGCCTGGGCGGAGAGGGGGAGGTGTCCAGAGTGAAGCTGAGTCTGGTGAGAAGGGAAGGGGGGGGAAGTGTGTTTTAGATTGGTTTTTATTATCCTGTTCTCTTACTAATTATCAATAAATTCCATTAATTTTCTCACTTTGAGTCTGTTTTACCCATGACAGTTACTGATAAATGATCTCTTTCAGTCCTTCACATTGATTCATGAGCTTTTTGTCATATCTTCTCACCCTGTCCAGTTGAGGAGGGGGAAGGATAGGGCAGCTTGGTGGGCACCTGGTATCCAGTCAAGGTTAATCCATCACAATATCATATTAATTTTTGCCACGTTCCTGTTCTGTGTTCAATTATTTCATCTGTTGTTATGAGATGCTTTTCACATTAAACACACATTCCTTTATCTCTACTTTTCACCATGCAAGCTATCTATCTCTGCAAAAGCATTGGAAAGTTTCATTCTGTGTTTGGTATCTGTCTGAAACTTGATTGTTGTATTTTGAAATGAGATCCTTAGTGGATTTCTTTTTTGCTTGAAACAAAGAGTTTTCCACAAATCTCAAAGTAGACACTTTAAATACAGGACACACACCTCTTTCAGAAAAAGAAATTCCTCAAGCCCCACAGCTGGAAGATGGGGAAGGGAGCCAATTGCTTTGGAGTATAAATACTAAACACCAGTCAAGAAGAAATGAGAAATGGACATAAAACTAGTCATGTTTACAATGAATTACCAATTATTCTATTTCAGCTCATGCTGCACTGGGCCTTGGTTAATAAGTAGTGCCACCAAGATAAATTCACTAAACGTTTAGAAAGAATATTCAGTAAGACTGAATTTCCTTGGCAGTAGAAAAAACTTGGCTTACATTCCTCTTCTTTTCCAGAACCAAATGAAATGGAGGAAAGTAATGCTTTTCTCATCCCCTCTCTCAAAGTATTTTATAAGCCATTTGCACATACTGAGTAAGACAGGAAAAGCACCCTTTCTTCCCTAGGTAATATTTATGATGAAATCCTAGGATACTTTCTTAGCTTCAGAACTGCAGTGACTGAGAAATGTTCACAGCATTTCTACATAAAATTGTGATAATAAAATATGTATAGAAGTCATCTTGCCTCTCTGATCAGCAATGAAGGAATGGTTGATAGAAAAGCCACAGTAATATTTCTTCAATTCATCAAATTATATAAAGTGAAACCCACAGCAGGCATTGATGATTTTGATTTTCAAAAAAGTCAACAAAGTTACACAGATCAAACTAAAACACAAAATGCAAAATTTCCACAATATGGATGAATTGCCCATGCATTTTGCACTAGTGAAACACCCTCAAGTGGAAATTTCTCTCACTGACATCTCATTGAGCTGAAACGGGGATCTTTATTTTTTTGTGTAACAAGCATTGTATAAGTGCTAATTTTGCAATACTTTTAGGTGTGAGACAGGACACCCAGAAAGGTCATCTGCTCTATCCTGACTGTGACACACATGGGGATGCTTCTGGGGTAAAAGGGCAGAGTTCTTGTCTTGAGAGTAATGCTGTATGCTCAGAAATAATCTCTGAGTGCAAATGCACAGCTCAGAATAAGACCATAATCATGGGATCTACAGAGGCAGCACAGCTGACAGAGAAGGCCAGCAGTCCTGAAAGTTTTAAAAGTATATGCAAAATTTTCCTAGAGATCCACAAAAGACTACAAAATTTTTGCAAACCAAGAAGACACTGAAAACTGATGGAACGAGGACCTATCCTGACAGGGCACAGACTTATTTGAAATATCTTGTATTCTGCCAGATCCAGAATATCCAGGATTTGCTGATGGACAAAATTGCCTTCTGCAGCTGAATTCCACCACAGATGTACCTCTGGCCATAAGTTCCTTTCACAGTGTTATTGGCCTCCATAATTAAGGGAAAGGATTCCCTTCCCTTCCTCCTCATTGGTGATTCATTATTTCATCACACATTAATATTAGTAGGACAAGAACTTCCCTAACGAACTGGAAAATTTGACAACAGTTAACAGGTGCTCATGCTGGTAAAAGCAGCCTGTCCAGAAAATGGCTGTAAGTAATTAAGTGGAAGAATCTATACTTCTGAAAACAGAAAATTTCCCTGTATTACCCTCAATTTTTCTTTCCCTAGTTAAACAAAATTAAATTTTATTTTTTCCATGAAAAATAACATCAGTTTTTGCCTTTACACTTTACACAAGAAGATCACTACTTTGTAATGAAGCAGTTGCAGAGAGCTTTGATGTCAAGCTGAGGACAATAAGGAAAATGTAACAAAATTAGAGGGTGCCAAGTCAAAGGATAATCAATTTGAAAGCTGGGAACTCACAGAAGGAAAGTAGAAAATTGATTGAGAAGGGAAAGCTAGGGAAAGCAATAAACTCTGTGAATACTGCAGTTGATAAAGGCTCTCTCTTATGATTTGCTTCATCCTAAGATGACAGAACTTACATAGCCCTTTTTACTAAACATCCCTGTAACTTTACTGAATGTGCCTATTCTAAATTCAAATGAAAACAACCTGAAACACTACTCAGTTAAAGACCTTTCACAAATATAAGTATGGAATGATGACTTTTTCCTGATCTAAAGCCAAAAGTAATTCTTTCCATAGGAGTTCTACCACATCAAAATTGTATGGAGAACAAATCAAAGGTTCTTATGAGGTAGATACACTTTTGTTTCATTACATTTATTTCTTCACAGCAGTCATGAGATAGCCAGACACTCTGTCATCCAACAGGGAGGAACAGCAAGTCTTTTACTGCGAAATCCACCACACTGGCCTTCTGTGCAATAAAAGTAATAGACTGATCTATGGAACAGATTTCTTCAAATGGGTTTCAAATTTCTCACAAAATAATATTCTGCATCAAGTTTTCCATACAAATGTTTCACACAATAAAAATGTTTGTGCCCATGAAGCATCAATGTTCTGCTATATGCACAAACCTAAAGCTGAACCTTTGCAAGCCTAAGACCTTCTCAGATATCAGTGTTGTAGCTGATACATAATATATTAGCAAACACTGTGATCTGGACTGGAAGATTATGAAATGAACAACATGAGCAGAGAAACAGTTTGCAGGAATCATCACCACTGGTTGTGTTCTTCAACCTGGCATCCAGCCTGAAAAGCCTGAGGCTGAAGATTCCTTGTGTTTATTATATGTGTATAACAGCTCACATTCAAGCCTTACGAGGAGTGATCTATTGCTGTGGTAACAGGATTTGACTCTACACTTTTGTTGGGACTCCTTTTTTCCTAGTCTGTATTTTTGGTGTATTCATCTGTACCTAAGGTGACCCACAAATAGCATAAAGAGGCTCTAAGGAAAGACTCACTTCATCCTGAGAGCAGGAAAGTCTCCACCTCTGGATGGAATTCTCTCTCCTCAGACTTCAAACAGGAAGATGGAAGGACCAGATTAAACCAAACTCAGCAGAGATCAATACAGATCATAGAACCATAGAAAAAGGTTGGAAAAGACCTCCAAGATCATGGAGTTCAACCATGAACTCAGCACCATTTGCATTCACCACTAAACCATGTCTCCAAGCCCATAATCACATTTTGAACACTTCCTGAGCATCATCACTCAGAAACCTGTTTACATGGACAGAACAAGTCAGTCATGAGACATCCTGATTAAGATAAGTTTTCAAATAAATGTACACAATTTCAAATACCTACTTGAGACATGAAACCTCTGCAGCTGGAATATTTTCTTTACATTTTTATTTTCATTTCAGGCTATTATGGGATATCTGCAAAAGAACCTTCCTAAGCAAACTCTCAGCTCACTAAACTATTCCTGAAAAAGTAAAAAAAAAAAAATTGTTTCTCTGCTTTACTGATGAGCCTTAGAGTTCATTCATATCAGCCATATCTGAAGGGGATGGGTGCATCAGTGCACTGGGTAGAAGATGTCTGGCACCTTTTAAAAGCTATTTTTAGGGTTCCTGTTTGCTGGGAAGTGACCTCTCATCTCTACATGACAGTAAACAACTGTCAGTTCTGAGTCATCAATAACCCAGCAAGGCAGGAAGCTCAACTTTTCTGGGAAATATGTAATATAGGATTATAATATTTCAGTTAATCAACAATACTTTAAAATATTTTTTAGACAACCTGAAAGAAAAAAAAAATTGAGCATACCATGCTTTTCACTGATACAGGCAAACCTTTTAGGAAGTAAATATTCATGGCTAACTCCCACACATTCTTTATGCCAAGACAGTGAGAAAAAAATATGTGTACATTACTGCCACAGTAGGATTGTTTGAGAATTGAGTCATGGATGAATGAAGAAGAAAATATAAGATATCAAAAAATGCTGAGAATTAAGATAACACTTCAAGCACTATGGATCTCATTACCTTTTCAATAGATGTACAATGTTCTTGCACCTTTCCTAGTACAAAATGAATAAAAATTCCCCTAGACACTTAGATCCCACAAATAAGCGATCTAAGCAGAGTGCATTATTGAAAAGTAGTTTGCTTTATTTTCTCTCTTCAGCCACACAGATATTTGATCTCAGCATGTTGTACATTTGCATCATGCCCAATATATAAAAAATAAATACAAAAGATATCATTTACATTGTGTCCTTTCAACATTTACTTGTGACAAAAAGCTGCACGAGCCACACTTAAAGGTGTTCTTGATATTAAATTAATGGTCTGTCAGAGATAAAAATAATTGAACTGCACTTTGGAAATCAAGCTGAAGAGACTAATACAAGGTGTTTATTCACTACTGTTGCCAACAGAATTCTCTTTGGTAAATAGAAATATTGTTACTTTGCTTTTTCCAACCTTTTCACACACATCATTGCCCATCTACACAATCTTCCCGAGATGGCAAAATGTTCTAAAGTACAGGACATGTTTCCTCTTAAAAATCATTTTGGCACAAGGAACCATAATTGCCAATTTCAGGCTGCAAAGTTGCATTGTATCTTAATAAAAAGATATAAAACTGTTGTATTTACTCATCAACATAAAGTAAGAAGCTGCATACCTTCAAGTATGTAAATGGATACCACCTGATGGTGAAATTCCATACAATATCCAATCCTTTTGTTAAATACTGTATTTTCATCAATGTTGGTAAAGACACTAGAGTAAGCATTTTGTCAGGCCCTAAATACAGCCCTCAGAAATATTACAAAATCTTGGAGGCTCTTTAAAGTCTAGAAATCTTCCAAGAGGCCTCTATTATATTTTGGATCCATAACTAAATGCTTCTTGGAACAGTTACTACCAGCTGCCAATATCCAGATGGTGAAAACTAAGAAAACTAAGAAAAAAAATAATTAAGTACTTGGGTTTTAAAAATACCAAAACCCCGCAATCAAACCAAATAAAAAACGCCCAGGCAAGTATGTGGGAAAAGAAATCTCTACTTGTTTAATGAATACACTCTACAGGACTTAATTTAGCTGGTAATCTTGAACCTCGAATCACCATTAAGTAGTCGTGTTAGACATACAGATTTTGTACACAACTATGTCAATATTAGGTTTAATTTCAGTGCATATCAACATCAAAGCAGGATACAGAAAACAACTTATAAAGGAAATGAAATGACACAAAGCCTGGCTATTTTAACTGCTGGCAGACCCATCAGTGCCTGGTATTTTTTCCTTTTTGATCTTTAATGACTCTTTCTTGCATGGGTTAGATGGCATTATTTTCAGTGACTGAAATCAACAAAAAAAGTTATTTCTTCACAAATATATATAAAGAAGAATAAAGACAGAAAATTTATTTTCATTGAGGTCTTTTCACCAGTAAAATTACTGCTTATATATACCACATTTGATTTTGAAGGCTCTGAACAAACACCCACTGAAACGACCCTACATGGACGTTCAACAGACTTGAATTTAGCCTTTAGAAAATTGTCAACTTTCGCTCAGAAAAATGAGTGCATGGTTGAAATTACATTAGAGGCTGCTGCACTTCTCAACATACAGGTTCACACTAACATTATTATGGTGCTCAAATGCAATCAGGAGATGGTGGCCCTGTGATGTCAGTGGCCAATGTGGAGCCAGCAGCAGGTGACAAATGTACAGCCTCTTGCAATACACCTTAACTTTGTCCAGTAAACAATGTAGAAGATTAATATTATATCTCAATCCAAATTTAGGAGACAAATTGTAGGAATAGTCCTTGAATCCAGAAGGAATGTCATGACATGGCCATAGACATAAAAATGACATAAAACTATCTTGACTGAATTCTTTCCAAAATCAGGATCTTCATTGTTACTTTAAAAACTGAGTTCACCTATGTAATCCAGTTCCATGGGTAGCTCAATGAAATCCATCTTTTTATTGACCCCAGAGAATACTGAAAGAAATATTTACAGTAGTTAGATTTTAATATTTGTCTTTAATTCAAGGGATGTAAATATCAGAAAGTTTTTTTATCATCATGCAGGGTATTCAATTTGAAAACATCTAAATTAGACAACTGGAAAGTCTTAATGATTAGGCTTGAACAAGAAATATATTAAACTACTATATTTTAGTGAAAATATTTCTATTAAATGATTAAATTCTATTTCTTGTAAAATTTTCTATAATTCTAATATTCTGTGTTAAAACATAAAAGGACAATGAATCTGATATTAGATATTTCATTATATACATTATATGCTCTTATCTATAATTCATTCAGATTTTTTTCCCCTGATCATTTCTTCAGCAGTTATTTCACTGGAGAATGGAATAGCAGCCTCCTTAATGATCAGTGTAAAAGGAATCCCTAAATTCTGGGCTTCATGGGAATCTCTTCTGTGACCACATTCACTCTAAGGAGTGCCAGATAGTCTGCCAACTCTGAATGTTCTCTTATGAACAAGTTATTGTGATTGTTCTATCATGACTGATCTATAAAGCATGTATGCACATAGGGTACAAGCAAGTTAAAAAAACAACAAACAAACAAAAGAAGCCTAAAAGTTGTAATTAAAATAAATTCATAAACATTAAATAATCTTCTGAAAAACAAAAATAAGGTCACAATCCGAGAGTAGTCAAAAACTGAACAGCAATCATCAACTAATTACCATGAATGATAATTCTAATAAAGTCATCTTAGTTTCTCTCAGGAGTCTTCTCAGACTTTCCTCCCCAAATCTTTTGCTGGCTAAACACAATTTAGAATTTTTTTTTTCTCTAACTTTCATATAAATTATATCCCTGCTTTCATCAGTCTCTTAACTTTTGTAAAACATACTTAGAGCTGGTAAAATGGCATCACAGAGAAGAAACATATGATTTGACCAGTTTGATGTGTTTTGCATCATAGACCTTACATAACAATAGCTAACAATTATCGCTTACCCTTAAAAATGCATTGCTTTACTTCCTTCCAAGAGGCAGCATCCTAAAAGGGTTACGTATTCAGTTACCTTTAAAGAATACTGCCACAGAAAAATGCACCACCAGTATTCAGCTACTTGTTTCAGCAAATAAATCTTGCATTTACTTGCTGATATTTTATTGTTGAGTTGGCTTTTATTTTCTTCTATATATAAAAATTGCTACTATAATCTCCGGTAAGGCTAAGTATGACATTCTTCAGAAAGAAAATGTCAGTAGTCACCAAATGTTACCACTCTGGCATGTCTACCTTCTTCTATTGACTTACTTAGATTTAGGTGCCAGAACTTCAGGTCAAAGGGGAGACCTTGAGGCTTCTAAACTTCAGTGAGTTATTTATGGGCTGACCACAGGGCCATGCACTGCTGCCCCCTTTCTCAAGAAAGGAAGAAAAGGCAGGTAGGGAGGCAGTACTGCACTAAACGCAACCTTGCTATTCTGAATTTGTGTAGTATAGTGACAAAAATAACATAAGGGAGTGATCTATCTATATTAATCAATCTACATTAATCAGATAACATTTAAATCATTACATGATTCAACTTAAGACAGAAATTACTTATGCTTAGCGATAAAGGTAAACCAGCAAAAGAAATACTTTCCACTAGCTCTAAAGAAAAGGCTTAGACAGTGACCTAAATTAATGTGATAGCAACTACTAACAGCTTTGAACAATTTTATTGTTCTTTTAAATGTAATTCTTTGCATTTAAGTCATCTGGACCAAAAATAAGGTTCCTAAAGTTCTAGTGTTTTTCATTAAAGCAGGGATTACTAAATTACAGGTATTCAGTCATCCACTCAAATGTATCAGAATCTTAGCAATAACTTTCTGTAGTTCTAATAGAATATTCATTGAAGTAATTTATCCTCAGTGCACCAAGTCTGAAGAGCTCAACTCTGCTTACAAACAATTATCTAGAAAAACAGAATGTAGCAGATTCAGTCTAGAGGCCATAAGTGATTTTTTAACTGCTTTGGTTAGGAGTCTAGGACAGTGTCACAGTGAGTTTACCCCTGTCCCACACTCCCCAGTTCTTCCCGAGTTGAGTTCTCAACAAAACCCTCACCCAACAGTTGAATTACCAAGTGTGCATTCCATATACATTCCATGTGCTGCCTCCTCACAAATATATTATTGATATCAGAACTGTATTTTATTCCTTGATTCTCATCCATTTCTTGATGATGTGACATGTTCATTGAATTTCTGCTGAGAATACACAGTGAAATTACAATGTTTGAGCTTTTAATATTGACTGCATAAGTAATTCATCTTCTCTATTAATGTTTCCATCAAGGGTCACAGTTACCATGGAGTTACACATAATAGAGGTACTCACAAATACTTGCTTTGGTGAAGAACCAAGAACATCCAGATACTTTGTAGAAAAAAGGAAGGGGAATGCTTTCTAGTGGATTTGTACTAAGCACTCTACCAAAGAAAAGAGAGGTGAGATGTATGAGAGGCAAAAATCAAGGCAATGAGAAGGAAAATAATAGCAAGAAGTAGAAAGGGAGGAAAAAAATCTTGAATTTAAAAAAAGTTGAAGAAACAGTATGAAAAAAGTGAGAGATATAAATAAGTAAGTTTTTAAAGTGCACAGTGTGTATAAAAGCAGATGGTTATTTCAGTAAGGTTTCCAGCAGAGCTTGACCATTTGATATATGGGCCAGAATAGGAATTGAAGTAGTATCAGAACAGTTTACTTAACAGAACATGAAGGAATGGAAATTTGCCAGAATGCTTTTTACTTCAATATGTTGGAAATCTGAGAATTTTGCCATGATGCAAAACTGCAAAATTATCCAACAGAATATGTAGCTATTTCACACCGTTTTCCCCCCTAGATATTTTAGATGCTTCAATAGTCCAAATACTATAATACTTCATTTTTATCTAACTGAAAGACCCCATTATTTGCTGGTTGGATTCCACTTATTCTTGTGGTGACAAGAAAATCACATATTCCCAGCCCCTCCCCAACAACATTATAAAGTCTCAGTTTTCATCAAGAGTAAGGAAAAAATAAAAATATTTAGAAATTATTTTCTATTTATAGACAAAATTGACATTAAACTGTTAGTAGCAAAACTGACATTAAATTGTTAGGAGCAACACTTACAACAACAGTGAACAGACAACACAGAACAGATCAACAAAGCTAGTAAGATGCTCAAAGGATCCTTGCTTCATAAAGAATTTAAAGGAAAGTCATTAAAAGTGAGTTTCATTTGGTATTAGTTTCAGTTTAACAGTTTAACAGGACATGAAAGACCTATCAAGACTTGCAATGTTTTGCCTTCATCAGATTGCTAAAATAACACTATTATGTTCAGTATGTTTTTCTAATCTTTAGTTTGGTATTTCATTAGAGGTTAGTGTTAGGATAGCCGAGTTTCTTGTCTTTTTACATATAATTAGACACTCACACTAGATTTAACAACCTGCCACACTTGCAGAATAAACAAAATTACTTTTCACACTTTTATTCATCAAAGTTGGCAACACATTATCAGGTATACTGGTTAAACTTTTGATTTTAGCAGAAAACCTCAGCTTTTGGAAGAGTTCATTAACAAACTTATCCAGATTTATTTGCTGTGTGAACAACCCGTGATTTCAATTCCATCAACTTTTTCAGGACTGGAAATTCTGACTCACTTACTGTGTCTGTTGCAAGCAATTAGATTATCCTCCTTATGTTCTTTTTTTTTTTTTTTTTTTGAGAACTTCAGGTATTACAGAGTTCTTCAGGGGTATTACCCTGAAGCACTTACAGAATGCCCTGGAAATCCCATCTTTAACATGAAAACCAATCCATTGCCAAGTTATTGAGTGTCCTATTGCCAACACAGATTTTTTAAAAATATAAAAATGCTATCCATTTAACCCAAATATGTACAGACTTGTTTTCAATTAATATTAGGTAAATTCTAAAACATCTATTTAAATAGCTTAGGTCTTAGTAAACTGCAAGTTAAACCAATTTTTAAGCACTTACTCTGAGCTAAAACTCTTAATATTTATCTCTGGGAATAATTTTACTCTTCTGGTGCAGGTGAAAGGTGGACCAAAAAAGTTAATAATTTTACTGAAACAAAAATATATGCCAGCAACAGTAACAGTTTTAATTTCATTTTATGCAATCTTCCTAAAATGAAAAGATAAGCATCTGAGGGCATGCTTAGTTAACATTTTGGTGTGAAGACATTTGTGGGTTTTTTTCCTATCTACAAGTCTGTAACACAAGTCATAAGATTGACAATATTCTCATTTTTTTTAATGCAGAATAACCTGTATTTTCTTCTCTCTTTCAACATCCTGAACATGGCCTTGCTTTCTTTATTCCCAACATTATCACAGCAAAGGTAAAATGAGTAATCAAGAATGATGTGAAAATAATTGTAAAACTGAAAGTAAAACTACAGCTTCTTTGAGGAAACAAAAGGCACCATATGCTCATTAATTTATCCTCTGCTCTCATAGGAAATTGCTTTTGCTACCTTTTTTTTACCATAAGAAAAGACTTCTACTGGAAAAATTACAAAAAAATCATATCCAAATTATAGCTTATGTAACTTACATTATAGTCAAAAGAAAAGTTTTATTCATTTATTCCATGGAATATTAAAAATTATAATGACTTCAGGTAATCAGGAGAGTTTAATTGAAGTGGAAGTTATTTTTGTACATTATTTTTAGGATCTTAACCTCTTGGGTCAATGTCTACTGAGGTGCCCTAGAAAATAACAATAAAAATTATAATAATGATAACGACAATAATGATCCTAATCATCATCATCATCATCACCATCTTTTCAAAGCGTAGAATTTTCAGCAGGATATTTTACTACTTGTCACTTACACAGATTTGAAACATATGCTGTAGTTAATTCAGAATATACAGTGTCAGAAAGCGAGTTTTGCATTGTTGTACTGAAGAGCTCTTTACCATGTCTTGGTAGAGCTTGCCAGCCATGTCTACTAGGTAGAGTACTAGTGCAGCTGAACAGTAAGAAAATGTGTGTACACACTTCAGATTCCCAGTTGGAACGTAGCAACGCCTGCAGAAAAATATTCAGCAGTTAACATTTATTTCCTTTAAGGAAAGATGGTTCAGTGGAAGTTAAAGAGGTGTCCCCTTAAACCAATTTTCTGGAAAAGATAGCCTAATAATGAAGGCTTTGTGAATATTCTAGAGACCTGTGACTTAGAGGAATGGAAAAAGATGTTCAAGAAAAAACCTAATAGTTTTAAATTATGTCCTCACCACGCTTGAAAGATGGAGTTTTTATGTGCACAGATATTATTTCACTGAAAAGAAAATAAAAACAACATATTCTCAAAGTGCAAATATCTTCAGTATCCTTCCTTTTCCTGATTTTTTTAAGTTTTAATCTAACAAAACCTCTCACAAAGGCAAAACAAAAGGAATTTTTAATTCACAGATACCACCAAAGATTGCATACTCATGTCACACAACTGCAATATTAGAATTTCTCTGATAATCATTAGCTCCTTATTACACTACTTTGTCTGAAACTACCTAGCATTTTCTGTCTTGGAATTTAAGTGAAACAAATAAATCATCACTTATTTTCTACACCAATAGTAAAACCACATGGAAACACTCAGAGTGCAGTAATTTCTGTCTTGACCTTATTTACAGCAGTTTTGAAAATCTTCTCTATTTGAGTAGCATGCCTATGATTTAAATGTTTTATGTAAATTAAGCACTCACAAATTAGCCAGTCCCAAGATCTCTCTTATGACACACTTCAGAACACAACTGGTTTTTTTACTGCTCCCTTCAACTCCTGCTTTCCCCTAATTCAAGAATGGGTAACAGGAAAAAAGAAAATGGAAACCACTGAGGCTACAATTGTGCATATAAATGTAGCTTTTCACTTTCCTTAGAGCTCATTGTGAATGGAACCAGCGAAAAATGTGAGAACCAAAGTCCATAAAATTTGCTGGAACTATCAAGATCAGTAAGACTTATCAAGATTAAGAAGGGAAGTTAAAATATTTTCTTGTAAAAAAATCAATTCTTATTTCCACAGTCCTAAGAATAAGAACATGTTTTCTGTATCAAGTAGAATACATTTTCACAGAACACCACCTATAAAATTTAGAGACTCAGTCTTTAACGAAGAATTTCAAACAGGTCTCCTAATAATGTCAGTGAATCTTCACTTTTTTCCACTATTAATAAATTAAATAACTTTGCTACAAGAATTCTGTAATATAGAAAGTTTTCTTGTAATGTTTGTATCTAAAATTGCTTTAAAATTCTAAAATCAGAAATGCACATAAATATCAACTGTCACTTACTATGATCTTAATCACTTGGTAACCACCATAGGACTGTCCACTGTTGATTTATATTCATTTCTGCTGACCTAAACCAATACAGAGACACCACAGGGAATAGTGCAATGGTTTGGATAGATGGATCTTTTCTTAAGAACCCAGTTTGCTTTTAGGCACAAAGTGGGTTAAGATAAGTCACATAGACTTGCAGTATTGCAATATTGATATGTCATACAGAATACCCAGAGAGAATGAATGTCATTGTATTTTCAATGTATATTATTAACATTTTAGAGATCTATATTATATTCAAAGTTAAGTACAGTTAAATCATCAAAACGCAGCAAATAGATGCCAAAATGACAGAAGTTGAAAGCATGCTTCATTTTTTTCTTTTTTTAAAGGTTGCAAGTCCAAAAAAGTAATAGTATTCAGCATCATGAATAGTGAATTGCCATGAAAAAGAGATTTCCAGCTGTTCTCGATGAAGACTTTCAAGACCTCCTAATTTTATTCCTTGCATTATTCACTGGCTCTGCAGCTTATCTGTACGTACAGCAGCAATAATTTACCTGAACTTTAAATTTCAATCATTCTACATTATTTTAGTTTGTGCATTTAAAAAGGAATTCATATACTAAAATAATATTTAGTCAACATTAGGGATGTCTGAGTAAGAATAAATCACTACCCCCATATGGAGTCAGCAGTTCTATTACTCTGAAGAAAGCTGCAAGTAAATTTTGTATAATACAGCCATGAGTAATCCATGGGTCTGATGTGTCTTTTCAAAGGGCATAATATTGTTTTCTAATTTTAGTGCCTGCACAGTACCTGTTGGTGAAATCTCTAGGTTCTGACAGTAAAATTACTGATTGCAGATTGGTATTCTCTGGAGTGACTCATGCTCACATTAAATTTTTCATTATTTCCTCAAGCTCCCATTAAACATTGTTGTTACAAGACAACTGTGACTTTTTCAGTTTGCCTTCTAAGAAAGTTAACCGGGTTTTATAGAGGCTGCTCTGTAAATATATATTTATGGAATACCTGTACTTCTTTAGATCTTACTGTAAAGAACAGACATAAAAACCCCAGTAATTTTCAGCAAAAGAAATAGCAGATAGATCCCTAGAGGACAGTGCTGGACTAAGGGAAGCTTTACATGCTACACCACTGCAGGGTCACACCCAGAAGTGAAGCTAGAAATAGATTTTAACTATACACATTCTTCAGAAGTAAGGCAAAGCATGGATAAATGGTTCACTGCAACTCATAACCATCCTAACTGATCCAGAAGGAATGCAGTTTTGCTTCATTTACTCCATGCTTGTTTGTTCTCCTCTTAAACTCCCAGTCTGGAGCCTCCTCTACCCATTAATCAGTGGTGTGGGCAGCTCTGATCTGCCTCAGAGGTTGGTAGAAGCCAAGGTCAGAATTTGTTTCTGAGATGACAAACTGCAGTGAGCATTTGTTTTCAACATAAAATATGCTTAGTGCTTAAATACTGCAGTACAGCATAGTAGTTATAATGCTTCCTCAGTCACCTACTTGAAAAAATGCCCAAGGGTGACTTGAGTAACTGTAAATGTGTTGGCTCTGTAGTCTACTGGAATATTAAGTGTCACACACAACAGATACAATAGATGCTGAAAAAAGGAGATTTTGGGTAAAAAAAATAAAAGAAAAAAAATAAATGGCCTTCTACACAGAAGCTTGAAGCATCAAAAATATTCAAATAATCATATTTCAGACAAGTTTCCAAACACTATATTATTGAAAAGTTGTCTTTTCCCTAAATATTTCTAATAATTTTCTCGCATGTCACAAGCAACATAATAAATACAACAGAAAGAGAAAATAATTTTGTACAACAATACAACAGCATATGCAACAAGAAAACATGCCTGAAATACACAAGCCTCTGACACAAATTGCACAAATAACAGGCAATAAAAAAAGGGAATGAATTACATTTGTTTGCACATGTAGGCAGAGTTTCATCCAGTTCATCAATATTCCTTTTAATAATGGCAGCATTATTGCTGGATAAGTGGTGGCTATGAATAAATAATTTATGAAGGGCTTCTTTATCATAGGAAAATTAATTTCATATTTTTAATTGGAATGAAGAACAACAAATTCTACTTATGCCTTCTATTTTTAAATGCCTTTGTGTCAATTTCTGTTAGAACTGAAATTTTATCCATTTGCTACAGAGTGATTTCCTTTCATGGTGAAAGAATATGATGCAGTTACTTTGGATATTGTGCATCCTACCCAGCCAGAATCCTCTGGCTACTTCTTTGACCCCAGGAATTGAAAAATTCTCTCAACAGTGGTTTCTAAACGGATATGATTACAAATTAAAAAAAAAAAAAAAGGCTAATCCCTTCCCCACTAGTTTTCAAATCATTTATTTAATGGCAAAAGTATTTAAGTCAAGGTAGAAATATCCAAGATACTTGGTTTCCTAAATGTTTCCCGAATATAAAACTTTGCTGTAGAGTTTCAGACATCCATGTGCTCGCTGCTCCACTCTTATGTTCTGTTTTATAGAGTAGCTTCCCAGGTATTCATATATATATATATACACATTTTATCCCTTCATGAATTCTGGAGATGCACAGTTTGACATTTTGGAAAAAGATGACTGGATTCAAAGTAAAATACAGGGACTGTGTGCACGATGAATATAGAAGCACAGATCCTATAAACTGGCTAACATCAACAAGGAAATCTTTTTAAGCCCTGTACAGTCATATTTGGGGACAGGAACATTTGAAACCAAATATGTCTATATATACAGATGTATAGATACATGGTTCAGCAGAAACTTAGATCTCACAAGCTTTATTAGGAATATGTAAATTTAAAAATTCAGAATCAATATGTCACATAAATATCAATGCTTTAGAATTTGTTATAAATTGTTAGTAAGAGAAAACAAGGTTTTGATTTGAATTTATTCTTTTGTAGAAGGGCTACTGCCTCAACCCGTTACCTCAAACATAGGAGACTCAGCTAAAACAAACAAACAACCCCCAAAACCACAAACAAACCACCTCAGACCAACCCCACGAGCCAGATAAAGAGATAAAGTATAGTATTCCTAACTTCCCTTTTTAAATTCTATGATTGTGTTCCAGGACACTTATCTGAAATAATAAAGTATATGAATATGCATCATATTTAGGGTGATGCAGGCTTCACAGTGATTTAATACCTGATTTTTTTCTTTTGATTGCCTCTTTCTGATATAAAGGATGCCCAGTGGGGATTGGTTTTGTATTGTAACTGAACAGTATGGTGTTCATTTTAAGTGGATTTCTTTTATTTAAGTAATTTTTAATAATTATGTTTTCTGACAAAGTTGTTTCTCATATTCATGTTATATTACATGTAATTCAGTTATCTATTTACCAATTTTTAAACAGGGATACCCCAGATTTGGTAACTATTGTCTCTTAAATTCATAGTTAGTTATATAAAACCAATTATTGCTTTTTGCAATGGAATTTGCAAGTAGAGACCGGAGGATGCAGAAGTTCATGTATCTAATATTTTTTCTTTTCCCAGTAAGTTACATGGATTTTGGCTTGTGCAGATATTTACTTACATATTTTAATCTGTTTATGAAGATCTAAATCCAAATATTAATAAACTGGATTAAATGACACTAGTAGTAGAGGGCAATGGATTATTCTCTATTCTTTAATGTCTACCTGCTCTCCTTTTCAATAGTAGTCTTCTGTAGCACTTCATATTTTTAAATACCTTTACATCTTTAATCCTTCCTACAACATTGCTTTTAAGAATGTCAGTGTACTGTATATTTCTGGTTTAAATTCAAGGTGTTGAATTTGAACTTTAAATCCATAGAGAAATGTAATAAAGAAATACTTTCCTGAATAATTTTTTTCAAAGACCATAGCTCCTTGGTGAAAATATTGTCTTCCTTCCTGTGTTTCACATATAACAAAAGTTAACTAAGGGAATAAAAAATATTTACAAATTTAGAATTATGTAGCTGTATAGTGTCTTGATGATGTGAGTATATCTATGGATGAAAAGGGCAAAAGTGAGTATTAAGAGTGAATGACAGGACTGTAGACTTTTAGTGAAAATTATTCAAGAGATACACACTTAAATTATCATTAAGTAAATTAATTGGGAAATATGTTCTGATTTAAGAGTATTGTACAACCACAAGAATGACAAAATGGCTTGGTCACAGGCTCTGCAGAGGCTGCTGTATTAGGCTTGCATGGTAAGGTTTGGTAGTGGGGGACTGCAGTGGTGGCTTCTGTGAGAAGCTGCCAGAAGCTAAGAGAGAAACTGGCCCCAAGGAGGAGCTGGTACAGGCCAAGACAAAGCCCACTAGCAATGGTGGTAGTGCCTCTGTGACAATGTGTCAAAGAAGGAGGGGAAAAGCCAAGCTGCAACAGCAGAGGATAAGAACATGTGGGAGCAGCAGCCCTGCAGACACCAAGGTCAGTGCAGAAGGAGGGCCAGGAGATGCCCTAGAGCAGAGACTCCCCTGCAGCCTGTGGTGAAGACCAGCCATGCTCCTGCAGCCCATGGAGGCCCACAGTGAAGCAGAGATGCAGCTGAATCACTGCATGACCCCACTGCAACTCCTGGAGCAGAAAGCTGTGCCTGCAGGACACCATGACTCATGACAAGTCCAACTGCAGCAGGCTCCAGGCAGGACCTGTGTCCCTGTGGAGTGGGGAGCTCACACTGGAGCAGGTTTCCTGGAAGGGCTTGTGACCCGTGGGAGATGCACACTGGAGCAGTTTGTGAAGAACTGCAGCCCACGGGAAGAGCTCTGCTGGAGAAATGGAGAACTGTCTCCTGTGGGAAAGACCCTGCATTGAGCAGGTCAAGAGTGGGAGTCCTCCCCTGCGGAGGCAGGAGTGGCAGAGACAATGTGGGATGAACTGACTGCAAGCCCCGAGTCCGTTCTGCCAGTGAGTGATCTTCATGTCTTTATGTGGACTCACAAGCCCTTTATTACATTTTTTCTCTTCCCGGTCCAGCTGAGGTGCAGAGGGACAGAGAAGCTTTGGTGGGTGTCTGCCATCCAGCCAGGGTGAACCACAGTTATTTACACAGAATCATAGATTTACAGGATTCTAGAACAGTCCAGGTTGGAAGGGACCTTAAAGATCATTCACATACAATGACAATGTCCCTACAAGGACAGGGGCGCCTTTTATTAGACTAGGCTGCTTGAAGTTCCATCCAACTCGGCCTTGAATACAGGGACACAGCATCCACAGCTTCTCTGGCAACTTCTTTCAATGCCTCACAACCCTCACAGTAAAGAATTTCTTCCTAATATTTAATCTAAACCTACCCTCCTTCATTTCAAGCCACTATCCCTTGTCTTGTACATGACCTTGTAAAGAGTCCCTCTCTGTCTTTCTTGTAGGCTCCTTTCAGGTACTGGAAGGTGCTCCAAAGTCATCCCAGAGCCTTCTCTTTTTTAGGCTGAATAATCCTAACTATTCTCAGCCTTTCCTTATAGAAGAGGTGCTCCATTTTTCTAGTCACCCTGATAGCCCTCCTCTGGACTTTCTTATGAGTAGTATGAAAGACAAAAGGCCAAATATATATATATATATTTATTTTTTTTTTTTTTAGTTACATCAAGATTTTTTGTAAAATGGAAAATATCAGGATTGTTACATCTTCTAAGTATTCATTTTTGTGCTATAAAACTACAAAAAAGTCCTACTGGCAATACAGTCTGAGTTTCATACATTCTATCTGTACTTAGATTAATCTCTGGTTTCACCTGTAAGATATAGAAATAATTAGAACAAAATACATATACTTCATTCTGATTTGTAGAAGCACATTTTTTGAGATGTGCCTTCCTCTAGCCTTGTGTGTCCCATCATTTAACCAAAGATGCAAGCTTTCAGATAACAGAAAAGTACAGCAATATTAGTCTGTGAAGTTACACATAAAAATGCTGGTTTACTAAAGCGTGACTGGCACTAAGAAGATAATTTTTGTTTCTGTGTATTTTGAGACAAAGTTTTACAAATGGCTTGATATTATCTACCTGCAATCTTGCTTCTCCCTATTCCCAGTCCATTTATTCCTACCTGTAACTCATTTTGGACATTTCTGTCAGGTTTGTCACCCTATGTTGACTCTCTGTATGGACATGTAATTGCCAGTGCTGATTTTAGAGTTGTCAGGTGGGGCAGAATCTCTTTGTCACTAGCAGCCTTACATCACCAAACCCCTCCCAACTTCAGCTGTGGCATCAGGGACAAAACAATAAGGCAGAAGAAACCTTGAATTCTCTATAGCATTTCTAGAATCTCCCTCAGGGTAGTATGAGTGATGGCCATTATAATGTATTTGCTATACAACAAAATAATGAATCAATCTACAAGTTGTATTTTTTCCATAAAAAAAGAGGCATATTACAGGAAAAAAATTGTAAACTACTCTCTTACAAACAAATCATTACATAATCCTAAACTCTGAAAAGTTTATACACACAAATATAAAATTAAAGGTAAAAGTTACACACACACCCCCACATACACACACACATGCCAGTTCCTTATATAAATACAATGGTAACTTTCCTACCAGCTGTATCTGATTCTTGGAGACTAGTTAAAATTTTAATACAATATAATACAGAAAATATCAGATTTATCCTCTTGTTTCAAACACTTTTTTTCTCCAGTACATCATGCCAGATGGTCAGGCAGAGGCTCACACATTTAGACACTCAAAATTTCCCACTTGCATGTGGTTGGCAGATGTGATGCTGGAGTGAAGGATGGCTCTGCATGGGCAGCTAGAGGCCAGGCTGGATTCCTCACAGCACCTCAAACAGTGCTACACACTTGTATTTAGGCACCTGAGTACAGCCCTAAAAAACTATTCTGCCACTAACACCAAAAGAAATTTATATACTCTAAACTGTATATAAATAAGAAAGATCTCACCTTTTGGTTCACCAGTTTGAACACTGAAACTTACTCTTCTTCATAGAGAACAATTATCCCTAACATCACAACACCCACGGGAAAATGGAAATTATCAACACATTCTTCTACAAGATATTTTACCACCGCTAATTACAACTAGCTTGAGGTGTTTAAACAGCTCTGAAAAACGGCATTTAGATTGCCAGATATGCCACAATTCACACAAGCAGTCTAGCAAAAGGAGGAGGCAATGAGCTCCAAGTCTCCTTACATCCCAGTATGGTTCTCAGATACTGATTCCTTCATTCCACTCCAACAATTATTGCAGTAAATTGTCACTCTCAGCTCAGCAGTGCTGGTTCCCAGAATCACAGAATCTTAGAGTGGCTTGGGTTGGAGGGGACCCATAAGATCATCCAGTTCCAAACCCCTGCTGTGGACAGGGGTACCTCTCACTAGACAAGGCTGCTCAGAGTCCCATCTAACCTGGCCTTGAACACTTCCAGGGATGAGACACCCACAACTTCTCTGGGCAACCTGTTGCAGTGCCTCTGAACACTAACAGTAAAGAATTTCTTTCCAACAGCTCATCGAAACATATTCTGTTTCAGTTTGAAGCCATTCCCCACTGTCCTGTCACGACACACTCTTGTAAAAAGTCTCTCTCTGTGTTTCTTGTAGTCTCCCTTCAGGTACTGGAAGGCCACAATTAGGTCCCCTTGAAGCTTTTTCTTCTCCAAGCTGAATATTTCCAGTTCTCTCAATCTTATCTCATAGCAGAGTTTCTCCATCTCTAATTACCTTGGCCCTCCTCTAGCAATGACCAAAGGGTGACAGCAAGAATGTCAGAAAATGGAGACCTATCCCTAACAACCTCTCTTTTGGTAAGAGGCTGACAATGAAGTTGTTTGTTTTGTTTAAGAATAGAATTTCCTCAGGAGAACATTCATGTCACTTTTAATATCAGGAGGTATAAAAATAGTATGTGGAGAGCTATGAGTCACTTCTATGCCACACTAGGTAAATTTCAGTTCATCCTTCTGCCTATCTTAGTATTTCTTCAGTGACATATACAGCTTCAGAAGTTTGTCAAATTTTTTCCCATACTGTATCTTTTAAATTATTCATTTCCCTGCTAATAAATTCAGATATGCATTTGTATATACAGTGTTTGCAGCAGTGAATTTTTCAGCCTATGTATTTAAATGCCAACTAATATTAATAATTACAAATGTACACACATATTAATAGAAATATTGAATAACAGGAAGCATCTGCAAGTGATGCAGCATCTCTACTACAAGAGAAGGGGCTAAAAACTAGAGAGCCAGAAGAGAGTTTGAAAATATCACACCCTCTTGGCCTACTTTCTGGCAGCCTCTAGTAATGACTATACTCATTCTGAATTGCCTTCACCACACTCATGTGAGGGCTACACTGAGATTCCTGGATTCTCTTTAATCCAACTGAAATAACCGATGTGCTTGTATTTGTTACCTTCACAGCAGCATTTCTAGAAGAAAGCTAATTGTTTCAGGGTTTTCTAAAAAGACCTGCTCATCTGAAAGTTCTGCTGCTAGCAGTATTGTTCCAATTTTTATCCTGTTACATCATCACATAATGTTCAAAATTAGGTTTTGAAAGGTCAAGAGACTACGTGGCATGTTTAACTAAAGAATTATTAAACTGGATTACATGAAACTCACATTTTACCTAGGAGCTTTTCACAGTCAGTGCAGCATTTGTCAGTGTTCTCCTGAACTGGCTCCAGTCCCGTGGGATTCCTCTATGACACAAAAAAGCTCAATAGCTCAAAAAAGCAGCAATGAGCTATTCAGTGTATTATAACAATACACTGAAAAGCAGCATAATCTATGTAAGACAGAATCTACATAAACAGCTTTTTCTATTAGATTATCCAACAGTTATATTTCATATGACTATTGATAGGAAAGAGATTAAAACATTTCTAAACACCCACTTTAGTGGCCTGAGTGCTTTTCTTTCTGTGGAACTGCAATGCGGACACTAAGTTATAAATAATTTTTGAAAAAAATGTCACTGGGTGAAGCCAATATTTATTATGAAAGACCTGACCAAAATGTGTTTGTTTGTTTCTAGATAGGCCATATGGATCAGGTTCATGTCTTTTGGTAAAACTTATGATTGTTCCTGCTCCCTGTGTTACTCAAAATAATACCTAAATTTACACACTGCCTACCTAGACAAAAAACCCTAAACATGAAATTCCTGCAAGGCATTCAATATGCATGGAGGCTTTTTTTTATTTCTCTAGAAAACTCTAGTACAAGATACTTTAACATTAGAATTGTAAATATGTTAACCTACAGCAAGTTTCACCTTCATGAATCAAGATCAAATAGTTAAATATAAGGGGAAAAAAGTTATATCTATAAAATCAGATGGCAGTATGTACAGGTAACTGCCAGAATAATTGATTTGCTTCAGCCTGCAAAGTTTTGATTACTCTCTTTAATTTTATTTTTCAGTGCCTTCTATTTGGGGTTTTTTTGTGTTTCAAAAAAGCTCTTATATGTGCCCTCTCTGAGATGACAGGCTCCCTGCTCTGTTTGGGCCTCCAGCTCCAGGGCCAACACTGCCTGGGGGACTCTGTCATCCCAGAGCCTCCCCTGGTCTGGCAGTGCCACTTAGCACTGTGAATCAGGGAGCAAGGAAGAGACTCAGGCAGCATGGAAATCAGGCAGCATGGAAATCAGGCAGCACTGGACTTTGGCAAAGCATTCTTTCATCAGCCCAGCACAAGGAGAAGGTTGAAAGAAATACAGTTGTGTGTCCATCTCTGCTTATGGCTTTGCACACTAAAATGTTTCATTGCTTTGCCTTTGCCAGTTACACTTCCTAGGGGGATATTAATTAATTATATTAAATGGTGCTTTATGGAAGGACAGGTATTTTCATGTGGGACCAGGAATTACACCAGTACACAACAAAATTTTCCTTAGGAAAATCCTTCCATATTGAGGCTCCTTCAGCAAAAAGGAAAAATAAATTACACCTGAGTTTAAATTAAACTGCAGCACTTCAAGAATAGACACTTCATTTATCACAAGGAAAGGAAAGAGAGGCTAGTTGGTAAGTGAACTTAAGCACTGAGTTTCTTAACAGGACCTATGGGAGAGTAAGAAATTTTCACAAGGTCATTTTATTATCAAATTAAATTTTCTTCATAAATGTGTAATTCTATTAACTGAGACCCACCATAAATAAAAAATGAAACAATAAATCTTTGATTTCAATGTTAAGAAATACATAAAACGTCCTTCCTTAGCTAAAAACAATACTGAGGCTTTAGAAAAGAAAACTTTATAACATATGATAAACAACTCTTTTTGGCTATGGTAAATCTGTTGAAGGCACTGATTAATTCAGCTCTACAATTTTTAAATATCCTTTAAAAGATTGTTAATATTGCTAATCCTTCCAGTCATTGAGTTGCATTCACAGAGAGCTACTTCTCATTGGCCTAACCAACCTAATCCTCTTGGCAGGAAAAGTAAGAAATCAAGTTTAGTTTTAAAGAGTCTAAGCAACAATTGAAAAAAAAGTACTTATAACAATATATTCACAATGAATGTCTATATGTATGCATTTGGTACTGAGTTAGGCTCTTGAATTTCCAGACCTTCTGGAAACATGCAGAGTTTATTCCTCCTTATGGCACTGGCAACCTTCTAGACAAAAATTTTCACAAAACATGCTGCAAAACTCCCACAAGAACCCAAAAGTTTTTGAATAATAATACCATCATTTGGCCCAGGTAACCCTCAAATACATTTATGAGTACAACAAATGTACAATTTCTTGAGCAGTTAAATCTCAGGCATAGTAGGCATAAAATGAATCAAACTATCTTTAATATCATTTCTTGACAGAAAAGCTTTCACCTTGTGCAACTTTTGAGTAACAGCACTTCTACTGAACACAGGGCTTATAATTTTTTCTTCTGTTAAAAACAAACCAAACCAACCACCCAAACAAACAAACAAATAACCCACAACAACAAAAGAAAAAAACCCAACCACCCAGAGCATAATTATGCAATATGCTTTATGCTTTCTGGGTTGATTGGAACACCATCATAATCTGAGTTGTTCTGTTTTACAGGAAAAAGCAATTGTTACCTAACCAAGACCACTATTGCAACACATACTGAGGCCAGAAAAAATATCAGTTCTTAACCATAACAATTATTTGTAGAAGTGAGTTCTGAACAAAATTCAATCCGTATTCTTTCACAAAAACTATTGTTTATTTACTTTGTCCTCTTATGGCACCCCAGCTACACTCACAGCTTGTTACTTCAAGAAGCTATAATAAAAATAATTCATTACAACCTTTGTGAGTGAAGTAATGCATGTTTCATGAAAAAGAATACATAAATTAAACAAGCTCAGTTACATTATCTAATTTAACTCAACCCAAAATATCATCACATGGCAGATTTAAAAGTTTTGAGAGCCTCAGAAGGGGAGAATAGAGGATATCCTACAGTTCCCAAGCACTGCCAGAAGTATCATCATGTTGGGGGAAAGACCCAGGCAAAGGATACTCAATCTATTTTCAACAGTTCTCTCAAAACACACGTCTTGGAGGAAAGCACAATCTGGAATTAAACATGAAACATACTAAAACAATGTAGTCTAACTGGAGTGAGAGGTAAGTAATTTAGTCTTGCTGAAGAGAATGAGATCTGAAGCAAAGGTGAGTGCTGCAGAAAGCTCCGTAGTTTAGGCAGATGCTGCAATAACTTGTTTTCTGTAACTCCTCCTTCTGCTTTGGTACAAGCATGTATGTGATTTGGCTCCAGAAGTCACATCCCGACACACAGAGGTACACTCTGACAGTACCTTCAAATCAGTTGGATTATAACATTTCCAGAACTGCCTTCAGTAATAGCAAAGAAACGAAACAATTCTCTTCGTCTCTCATGCAGTAAAGGCTTGTGAACCACGAGTGAAGTTGTGGGATTTAAAAACAGTAAATTTCAGCTCCTTACCTAAATTAAATTGGTTAAACTCTATTGATATAATTATTTCAGTGTATATTAGTATCATACACTGTTCCCTAAAACTGCGTTCACACCAAAAGAAAACACAAAGGAAGGCAGAGTTTACCTTTAAGTAATTAAACTTGCACCGCTAAAGCAGTGTCTTGGTTCCAGCTACATGCTTTGGAGGTTTTATAAGTTAAAATAATTAGATTAAAAGGCAGTCCTACATGTGTGTTTAGATCATATTTTGATCCTTTCTATGTTTGAAAAAATTAACTGCTATTGCTAAAAAATTGTATTTGAGAAGCTGCTGAGTATATAGCTTTATTTCATTTCATACTGAAAGGAGTTGGTTTGGAGTTGTGGGTGTCCCAGGTTGAACAGGACACTGGTTACAATGTGGTACTCAAGAACTAGAAGTAGGGCAGGTTTTTTAGATTTCTTAAGTGACAAGTATGAAAACCCTATTGAATTTACAGGAAGGTTGTTTTGTTGGTTTTTTTAATACGAAAAATAGGGCAAAAAGACAGAAATGTCTAAAAAGACCCATTAACATCTCTATAATAAATCTTCATATATTGATCTATGTATAGACATATACTAAATTAAAATACAATGCTTTTGCTTTTCAAATGTTAAAACCCAGCAGCTTATTAGTTGAAAAGCTTACAGACTAAAGTATTCATAAAGAAGCAACACAATGTACTTCAACTTTCTGCTACTATTTATACAAGACTGCACCAAGATCTCCAGGTGGGTCCTCTTATGAAAATAACCCAAATTTTAACCCCTTTTTGCTTTCCTGTGCTGTGACTTTCTAAATTATTTTACTCCTTTTTAACTTGTTAGTGGAGCATTAAAGGACAAAGATTATACTTTCTTCATCCCTTGATTCATCAGTTCATTCTTTTTTCTTTTCCTCAAAGCTCAGCAATTTTAAGATATAACACTTTTGTCTTTTTTCTTTCCTTAAAAAAAAAAAAAAAACCAAAACACAAAAGCAAGCAAATAAAACAGCCTGAACATATACTTGTCTAAGCTTAAACACTGAAATCTGAAACTTCAGAACCAGAAGATGAAAAAACAGCAGTTATAATTCTGAAAAATACATTCTGATTATGCAAGTATGCAACTGAGTGTAGAAAGTGACTATATGGAATTTTACAGATTGCTCTATAAAAGATCAGATAATGCAATATTCCCCTTCAGGCTTTAATTTAATAGATTTTATTAAAACAAACCTTTTACTACAAAATTTTGTCTGGTCTCATAGTGATTATGGGATTTCACACAGTTATCCAGAAGACGTTATTCTTAAATCATCCCTTTCAGAAATTATTAAAATAAAAGTATCAATTGATGACTTTTAAGTTTGTCTGAATCTGTTGCCTCTGCTCTACTAGATGAAAAAAAAAATCAGTAAATGTATTTTGATTGTCATGAAAGGAGACAGCACTCTAATTAGAATGAAATGACAGGAAAAGGTGAGACCACGAGAATAGTTTTTTCATATTTGAAAAAAAAGGAACCACCCCATGATCATTACTGGATTTATTAGTACTTAATGAAATGTTAATTACTGCATCTGACAAACAGTGATTAAGCAAGTCACTTTTTTTAAACTAGGAAAAAAAAAAAAGAGAAGATATGCTAAAATGTTAACTTGATTTAATAATCATAGTAAGAGATGACAGAATCTGCACTGTAGTCACTTTTCTAACTTTATCCTACCTGCACTTATCGATAAGTAAGTCTTTTCAATACTGCTGACAGGTAGATTTTATTAAATGCATGTATAACTAGGGTGTAATATAAAATATTTTCAAAGACCTTGCCAGTAAATGTAAAGTGATGGATTTTTTTTTCCCGAGATTTCAGGGAAATGATGAAAAAAGATGAAGACATCTTCATATCCCTTGATTTTAACAAACGACTGAATAATCTAACTAGGTCACGCAAGCTCTCTATGTGCTCTATTGAGTCTGTTCTTACTACACAATAAATTCTGAAACAGAGCTCTTAAAATATAAGTAAACAGTCTTTATTTATTAATTGCATGGGGATAGTCAATTTTATATTGTAATGGCAAGCTCTGAAAGGACAGGAAAGGCCAATTTACCACTGCACAGTACTACTACACACAATCCAAGCTACTTAGAGATGGCCAAATTCTGAATTTAGTCTCAATGAGCAGTTTAAAAGCTGATTCTGATACTGATCCTGATAAAGATTCAAAAGTAATGTTAAAAATTACATTACGTTATCATATATAAGATTCAGTTTGTGCTGGAATAATTTTTGTTACAAAAAGATGCTGTGATATAGTTCTGAAGTATTTCTGGACAAACTTGTTTATCCCCTAAATGAACTGACTGTATTTAAAACTCTGGAATTCAACAAGTCTTGGCTGTAACTTTATTTATAAACTAGCTCAGGGTATCAGGCCATATATAGGAATGATTTTCAGTCCATGGAAAAATGTATTCATAGAATGAGAGGTACAATCTCAGACAATACTTGACCTTCTTAAAGCAAATCACGCTGAGCTATTAATTTTCCAACAGAGCTAAAATGCATTGTCTGTTTCCTGGCAGATCAAAGAGCCTTCTACATTAGTGAGGGTTTGCAGTGCAATACTCCTAAGATATATTCTTTAAATCTCAGGAGAAGTTATGAGGATCATGTAGGAAGACCAAATTGGCTATATATCATCTGAGATGTTGCTAAAGAGGATGTGAATTTCAATTTTTCCAATAAGTATTTTCTTAGTTCCCCCTACCTTCAAGTTACCTAACATTTCAAATTACTCTTATACTATTCATTAAGCATCAAAGTATAAAATATTTTAAAACACGATAAAACACCAACTTTTTTTTTGACTGAATAGAACTAGAAGTATCTGAAATATCTCCAAACTCAGAAAGGTGTATACTAAGTAATTTACACAACAACACTATGGATAGCATCCATATAGTCAACACTGTAAGTTAAAAGAATCTGTTTTTTAGAGAATCAGCTAAAGAATATCACATTACCCATCTGAAAATCTTCTGTATGATCTTGGAGTGGCCTGGAGCCCAGTGGAAAGAAACTCCTTATCTGTCCCAAAAAATCTACAAAACAAACAGTCGTGCCACAAGCTGTTTGTATTGTACTTTTTCCTCTCTCATGTGAACTGCTAAGATCCATAAAGACTCCCTGGTCACCAGTCACACTACTGTTCTACTTATTCTAAAGCTGAAAAAAAACCCCAAGTCTCACTTTTGTACAGGAAATGATTTCCTGATTACTGGTGCTCACAAATCTCAGAAAACTGGAGTCCAGTAAGAACAAAGTATAAATATCTTTACTGAAGCACCTCTAGCAGTTCCTTAGGAGTTTGAGGATACTTTGTGAAATATCTGTCTTTGCTATAGCTGCATTTTCACTGTGCTTTACTGTGATCTGATGGAAATTGATAGAGCATGCTGAAAAACAAACAAAAAAAAATTATTCTTCAGTTCCTTTTCCACAGTTTTATCTTACCAGCCTCTTGGAAAGTGCAGGTACACTATTGTGATATAACCAGGAGAAATGAGATTGTGACCACACTGTATCCTTGATCAAAGCAATGGAACAGTGGAGGAGGGACTATGTGAAATATAAAAAATGCATTCTGCATCTATTTCCAAATATTGAAAGGAAAAGTGCTATAAATTTTGTAATAAGCAAAGATTACCATGGTTTTGATTATAACACCTAGAATAGAATTTGGAAATCAGAACAATCCAAATTCCAGTTTTTCTTTCTGATACTTAATTTTAACGTAAACCAGAGAGCACTGCCATCTACCAAAAATTAATCTCAAAACCACACTAAATTAGTTAAATGAAGCAAATAATTAATTATGTATTCATAGCCCAAATAATTTAGTTTTGTTTTACAGTAATGATAAATACTCATGTAAACCCATTCTAGTGTTTTGTTTCACAGTCTGAAACACAAGAGAAGATGGATGACTAATATATTCTCATTTAGTGACTGTTTTTTAAGGACTTCGATACAAGACATATAATCTTGTTGTAGGGTTTTTATCCTAAGCATTCATGTATATTTTTTTCTGGTCCACTAAATCTTCTACACCTTAATAGAAATCCTTCAGCTTCTAACATAAATTCCCTTCCCTTCCCTTCCCTTCCCTTCCCTTCCCTTCCCTTCCCTTCCCTTCCCTTCCCTTCCCTTCCCTTCCCTTCCCTTCCCTTCCCTTCCCTTCCCTTCCCTTCCCTTCCCTTCCCTTCCCTTCCCTTCCCTTCCCTTCCCTTCCCTTCCCTTCCCTTCCCTTCCCTTCCCTTCCCTTCCCTGAACTTCCCTTCCCTGAACTTCCCTTCCCTTCCCTGAACTTCCCTGAACTTCCCTGAACTTCCCTGAACTTCCCTGAACTTCCCTTCCCTTCCCATCTTTCTCATTAAATGGATAAATCTGAAACTGGAAGTCCTGCTGTTTTTGTACTGGATAAATGGCATTTTCAGGTCAGGTACAACACTCATATTAAACTGTATTTACTCTAATGTTCAGTTTCCTTCTTTTTCTCAAATGCTTTAATTTTCACAGAGACAAAAAGACAAATTTGTCTTTGAAATATGGACACTATTTGCTGACAAAATCAAACACATGCTTCCATTCCAACATATTCAGCCAAGTACTGAATTGCCCTACTAGTAGTGCAAGATTATATATTTGCAGACAAGGGAATAAGAATTTCTATTTCTAAAAAAACCAAAGTATTATTTTGACACAAAATTGTTAATATGCTTTTTTACAGGTACAGCATTGCTTTGTTTCTAGGAATTCCCTGTGAAAACAATTATGCTGAAAAAACCTAAGAATTGCTTTACTGTCCTGTTCCTCTTTTTTTTTTTTTTTTTTTAATTTAATCCTTGAGAGGAAGCATTCCTGTGAAACAATCCTTCATTTAGACAAAAAAAAGTGTGCCAAGCTCAACTTTAATGATCTCTAAAAGCATAAAAAAAAGTTCCAGAAATAAAAGAGTCTTGATTTTCCTCAGACTGTTTAAATTCTGCAAACTCTTCTGCTTCTCTCAGGTGACTTCAGCACCTTTCATGTTTACACGTACAAAGCAACTTGGATTTAACTGTTATGAAGATTTAATTGTGAAGACCAAAATCGGAATTAATTACCACAGAAAACAATTAAGTCTGATGCACACATTAGTGGACAGCTTACATAGTACCAATTGTGTGACATTGAAATAAGATGAATAATCTTAACACATTAAGAAATCTCAGAAATCTTAATCTCAGAAAACGAAATGAAATGAAGAAAAGATTGGAGCAAAATGGGATTTATTCTTCCTCTAAATTTGAATTAGTCTTTGCCTTAATGAATAAAATGTGGAGGTGCTACAGAATTCCATTTTCTGATTTCTATTAGCTTTGAAAGACGTTTTATAAAGGAGTAGTTCTATCGTTAAAAAAGAAAAGTTATTTGTGGGTCCTGTAGCATCTCTTCTTTCACTAAAACATGAACAACTAAAGAGCTGAGAATTATTTTGTTTCTAGAGTTACAGGGAGCTTACATTACTTCAATCTGTTGGAAACAACAAACGTCACACTACAAGACTTCTTTGCTTGAAGATTAAGTATTTATATTAAAGTATCCTTTACAGAATTTTTTTTTCTGGCTACTCTAACAGATACACGGATTACTTGTATCATTAATGTGTGGACAGAAACAATACTGGAATGTAGCTTTTGTAAATGTTTATGAACACCTAGATGCTCATATCAGAAACCCTTTAAAAGAAAAGTAGCTTTCCGAATTTGGTGTAAGTTGTCAAATTAAATGAAAAAATATGTATATGCCATTTCATTATTCTATCGTGTATCATTTGCTCCTGTGAATCTCAGACAAACCCTTGAAATGCGCTATGGAATACTGAAATTACAGCTGCTTGAACACCACTGGATTGCAAGCCATTCTAATTCTTTATAAAACTCCACTGATTGTGGTGAGAGTATTTTTTTCACTGAATCACCGTGCCACAGTAATTTCCATTGACTTGTCTCTAGCACTTATTAAAATACATAATATAACAATTTAATTTCCAATTAGCATTGCCATGTCAGACCTTTGTCTGAGGGTCTGACTCACAAGCAATCAGGAGATAATAACTCTATGAGAGTCAGAAAGACCCTGTTAAATTCGTGCAAATGAGGAGAATCAATCTACACTAGACTGGTCATTTAAAACAAGCTTCAATTATTTTTCTTTTCAATTCTCTGAAGCTCCAAGGAGAGCAGAAATCAGAAGACTAGTCTGGCTTCCATTATAGCATAATAAACATGAAATATATCCGTGTGTTGAATGAAAAGTAAATATTGGAAATCAAAAATTGCCAGAAATAAGAGCTGAAATTACTGAAACTTACTTGAGTATATTTAGAAACAGAAGTAATCTGTGTAGTTGAAAAAGGGGAATGTACCTATATGAAAGAGTATGCTAATACTGACTCATTCCAGAATATGGAATCAAATGCACAGCTTGTAGAATCAGACATCACATAAAGTAAAACTCAATTTCCATAATGTCAGCATAGTCAAGGAAAAAAAAATCTAAAGAAATCGTAATTCTGTGATTTTTTTGTATACTTATTTTGTCATCAGAGAGAAAAAAATGTTTATTATCTCTTCTTCAGCATTTATTTTAGAACTTCAGTATTTTTCCAAGAGGGCTGAAAGGCTATTTCCATGAATTTTTCAGTGTCTACAAAATTAAACAGGAAGAACAGGGTTAATCTATTGATTAACAGTTAAACCAAGAAACATCCTGCTTTCTATGGGCTAGTAGCTAATGAATGCCTAATTAACTGTAAAAAATAGTCCCCACAGGACTGAGTCAGATGAACATTGCTCTTGTGATGAAGCTAAATTGGCTAAAGAGAATTTTAAAGAATTAAATAAGATTCATAATAAATTAATGGAAACTAGAGTGGTGATGTCCTGTACTCAACAACTGAATAGGAGGTTTCTGTAGAGGATGTGACAAAGTGTGGAAATTGAATAAGTCTTTTTTTTTTTTACTTCTGACTAAAATAATGTGTCAAGTGGTTCTCTGATGAATCCCTATGTGGCTTCAAATATTTGTCTCTTATTCACATCGGTTCTCAGATGTTGATTTTAGTCTTTGACCTAACTTCTACTAAATTCTTTGGGCAACACACAAAATGCCTGTGAATTTTCAAGTGTATGCTCCATGCTTGGAGGTAAAACACGGATCGTCCAATTGAAAAGAATCTTGTTGCTTTCATTCATATATATGGGTAAGTATACAACCACAGACAGGTACATTCTCCTGGAAACTTCAAGGTAAATGCCTGCACTAGAATGGTTAAATAAAAACTAAAACTTTTTTTCCAGAATTCTATTATCTTGAGATGCCTTTAAGACTTGTGTTGGGGAAAAAAAAACGTTTCCCTTTCTAAAGGACAGGACTGAACTAAAGGCATCCTTGTTCTTCACAAAGCAGTGAGAAAAGACTGGGCAGTTACTCCCAGAATACACCAAAATGTACCTGATCAGGCAGTATAATACTAAAGATGCAAAAGGAACAGAAATATGGAATGTAAACCTATTGGAATTTTATATGCAGTAGCACCTTAAGAAGGTATTTACAGTGTTTGGAATTAGAGAGATAACTACAAGCACCAATCTTTCAATAAAAGAAAATACACTGTTAGTAGGCATTTTATTTTCTATTTCATATCTGGAATTTAAAAACTTATGTTGATAGAAAGATGTAGATAGAAGCTAGAGAGACAACCTGGGCTGATTTGGCTCTCGGATTATTACTCACTGCAGATACTCCAGGCTGGCAGTGATGAGACTGAAAAGAGGAGCATCAGAGCAATTAAAAGGCACTTTAGGGCACTGAGTCAAGTGGTTGATAGGGCAGGAGCACAGGTAGTGTTCTGCTCAGTCCCTTTGGTGGCAGAGAAAACAATAAAAGTATTAGGAGACCCCACATTATCAACAAATGGCTCAAGGGTTGGTGTCATCAGCAGAATTTTGGCTTCTTTGATCATGGGACAACTTTTTTTGGCACCTGGCTTGCAGGAACCAGATAGGCTCCATGTCTCTGTTACGGACAGAAGGATTTTAGCTCATGAACTGGCAGAACTCATTGAGAGGGCTTTAAACTAGGTTCAAAGGGGGAAGATATGCAGCTGGGCTGTCTGGAAGCAGGCTCAAGGATGGTAAAGCTGAGTTAGGGGTGAAATCAGTAGCCCAGCTGAGGTGCATGTACACTAATGCATGCAGCATGGGTAACAAACAAGAGGAGCTGGAAGCCATGGTGCACCAGCAAAGCTGTGAGGTAGTCACCATCACGGAAACGTGGTGGGATGGCTCACATAGCTGCAGCACTGCACTGGATGGCTACAGCACTTCAGAAAGGACAGGAAAGGGAGTAGAGGTAGAGGGGTGATCCTTTATATAGAGAGGCTTTTGATGTCATGGGTATTGAAATTAGTGACGATGGAGTTGAATGCCTATGGGTAAGAATTAAGGGAAAGGCCAACAAGACTGACATCCTACTGGGAGTCTGTTATCATCCACCCAACCAGAAGAGAAGTACAACTTATTCTATAAGCAGCTGGAGAACGTTTCAGGATCACCAGCCCTTGTTCTTGTAGGTGACTTTAACCTACCAGACATCTGCTGGGACCTTAGTACAGCAGAAAAGAGGCAGTCCAGGAAGGTTTTGGAGTGTATGGAGGACAACTTTTTGTCACAGCTGGTGAGTGCACCCACCAGGAGAAGGATTGTGTTGGACCTGTTGTTTGCAAATAGAGATGGGCTGGTGGGAGATGTGGTGGTTGGAGGTCACTTGGGGCACAGTGATCATGAAATGATAGAGTTCTTGATATTTGGTGAAATGAGGAGGAACATTAATAAGACTTTTATATTGGACTGCTGGAGGGCAGACTTTGTCTATTTAGGAGACTTATTCAGAGAGTTCCTTGGGAAGCAGCCTTTAAAAACAAAGGAGTTCAGGAAAGTTGGGTGTGCTTCAAAACAGAGATCTTGAGGGCACAGGAACAGACTGTCCCTGCATGCCAAAAGATGACTCAATGAGGCAAATGTCCAGCCTGGATGGGCAACGAGGTTTTGAATGAACGTAGGAATAACAAGAGGATATATCACCTTGAATCAGGTCAGGTCACTCAGGAAGTATGTCGGGGTGTTGCTAGGGCATGTAGAAAAAATATTAGAGAGGCCAAAGCACAGTTTGAACATAGTTTGGCAACTTTTGTAAAGGATAACAAAAGATCTTTTTACAAATATAATAACAGCAAAAGGAAGGGTAAAACCAACCTTTATTCTCTACTGGATGCAGGAGAGAACTTAGTAAGTGCAGATGAGGAGAAGGCAGAAGTGCTTAACACCTTCTTTGCCTCAGTCTTTAGTAGGACAGCGGCTTGTCCTCAGGACATCTGTCCTCCTGGGCTGGTAGATGGTGTCAGGGAGCAGAATGGTCCCCCTGTTATCCAGGAGGAGGCAGTCAGAGAACTGCTGAGCTGCCTGGATATTCATAAATCTATGGGCCCAGATGAGATCCATCCCAGGGTGAGGAGAGAGCTCACAGATGAGCTTGCAAAGCTGCCCTCCATCATTTACCAACAGTCCTGGCTCACTGGTGAGGTTCCAGATGACTGGAAGCTGGCCAATAGGACACCCATCCACAAAAAGGGTGGGAAGGACAATCCTGGTAATAATTATGGGCCAGTTAGCCTGACCTCAGTACCCAGGAAGGCAATGGAGCAGTTAAAATTGGGTGCCATCCTGCACCACTTACAGGATGGCCAGGGTATCAGACCCAGCCAGCACAGCTTCAGGAGGGGTAGGCTGAGTTTGACCTGCCTGGTCTCCTTTTGTCACCACGTAACCCACATGGTGGATGCAGGGAAGGGTGTGGATGTTGTGTATTTGGACTTCAGCACTTTGACCCTGTCTCCCACAGCACACTCCTGGAAAAGCTGGCAGCCCACGGCTTGGACAGGAGCACCCTGTGCTGGGTCAGGAACTGGCAGCCCACAGCTTGGACAGGAGCACCCTGTGCTGGGTCAGGAACTGGCTGCATGGCCGGGCCCAGAGAGTGGGGGTGAAGGTTCTGCATCCAGCTGGGGGCCAGGCACCAGTGGTGTCCCTCAGGGGTCTGTGCTGGGACAGTTGGTTCTGGTCCAGTTCTGTTCAGTATTTTTACTGATGACATGGATGAAGGTATTGAGTCTTTCATTAGTAAATTTGCAGACTCACTAAGCTGGGAGCATGTGTCGATCTGTTGGAAGGTGGGAGGGCTCTGCAGAGAGACCTGGAATGTTTGGGTGGATGGGCAGAGTCCAGTGAGATGAAGTTTAATAAGTCCAAGTGCCAAGTCCTGCATTTTGGCCACAAGAACCCCCTGCAATGCCATAGGCTGGGGACGGTGTGCCTGGACAGTGCTCAGACACAAAGGGACCTGGGGGTGCTGGTGACAGCAGCTGAACACGAGCCAGCAGTGTGCCCTGGTGGCCAAGAAGGCCAAAGGCATCCAGGCCTGTATCAGGAATGGTGTGGCCAGCAGGAGCAGGGAGGTCATTTTGCCCCTGTACTGGGCACTGGTGAGGCCACACCTTGAGTGCTGTGTCCAGTTGTGTCCCCTCAGTTTAGGAAGGACTTTGAGTGCTGTGTCCAGTTGTGTCCCCTCAGTTCAGGAAGGACATTGAGTGCTGTGTCCAGCTCTGGCCCCTCAGTTTAGGAAGGACATTGAGTGCTGTGTCCAGCTCTGGGTCACTCAGTTTAGGAAGGACATTGAGTGCTGTGTCCATTTGTGTCCCCTCAGTTTAAGAAGGACATTGAGACACTTGAGTGCATCCAGAGGGGGCAACAAGGCTGGTGAGGGGCTTGGAGCACAAACCCTGTGAGGAACAACTGAGGGAGCTGGGGTTGTTTAGCCTGGAGAAAAGGAGACTCAGAGGTGACCTTATCGCTCTCTACAACTCCCTGAAAGGTGACTGTAGTCAGGTGGGGTTGGTCTCCTTGTCCAGGCAGCGACTGGCAGAATGAAAGGATGCAGACTCAAGCTGTGCCAAGGGAAATACAGGTTGGATATCAGGAAAAAGTTTTTACAGAAAGGGTAATAAAGTACTGGAATGGTCTGCCCAGCGAGGAGGTGGAGTCACCATCCCTGGATGTGTTTAAAAAAAGATCGGATGTGCCACTCAGTGCCATGGTTTATTTGAGGTGTTAGGGCTGGGATGGACTCCATGATCTCTTCCAACCTAATGATTCCTTGATGTAACTTCTAAAGAAATTTTTGTAGGTCTGCTTACTTCAAAGATAGATTTATTCAGTAATCAAAGAAATTAAAATATTGACTTAATTTCTTGCCCTGTTGAAGAAGGTTGAATTTGAAGGCAAGAATATGAATTTCATAAATTTAAATTCAAATTCTGAGCATTTGAAAAACTGAGAGGTAAAAATAAAAAAATTTCAGTGATTTTGATCTTCTTTTCATTCTGCATACTTAATTTAAGCAAGTGGGAATGGATATAGTTATTATATAGAGTCAAGGAAATATTTTAAAATAATATACAGTAAGGAAACTGACAACTGTAGCTGGACAAAGGTACATAAATATATTTAATGGTCAGCTTCATCCCGGGGGAAAGAAATGTGAAGCAATGTGCAGGAGCTGTCAGGAGCTCATAGGAAAATAATATAATTTTTTTTTTTTTACTTGGAACTCTGAGATTAAATACTACATCATATTATTCAGCAGAATGTTACCTTCATTAGACCACTCTGGGTTCTTAAGTGCGATGGGAAAGATGTTAGGTAGTTTAGAAAATTCTAGTAGGGTTACTGTTGCTTAAAAGATGAAAAACAAACTTAAATAAAGACCATTGTTTTCTGCTCTGCACATACATTATGAAAGAAATGTGTCTTCACAGACTATCAGATGGTTTTATCAACTGACTATTTATTGGAAGAAAGGCCAGGAGTGAAGTTCAGCTTCAAACAGCTTCAAACTATTCACAGAAGTGTATGGTAATGGCACCAGTGAGGGTTAGATTTGCTAGGGGATGTTGAGAAACCTCTAAGGCTAAAGATTCATAGAGGTGTTTTCTCATGTTCCCTTATAAAGAGGGTTCCTCCTCAACAGATCTTTGGTTTTGTGGAACTGAATGTCAGTGTTTAAACTGGTCCCATGCTCTTGATGCTAAAAATAAAGAGCTTCCACAAAACCTCCATTGCTGAGACCTCAGTCATGTTTCTCTTCATTTTTGCATGTGCAAACATTTTCACATAAATGATAGCTGCATGTATTAAAAAATAGTTAATCACACTCAAACCTGAAAACAGGATCACTGCCTTTGTGCCAAGTAATCTTTAACTCTATTCTCAAAATATAAAGTGTTTAGGTAAATAGGAAGACTTCTTTATTTAACTATGTTACACTGGCTTAATACAACTTCATAAAGGAAAATCTGCTTCAACATTATCTGCTTAACGTTATAAAATTAGAAATTATGAAATTTATCGCCAGAGTAAAAATAGTCCACATCCCCAAGTCCTGGAAATAACACACAGAGAAGTAAGAGAATTCTGAATTATGTTAAAAATGGGGTTGAACGAGATCTTTTCCTCAACGCATTTAACTCAATACCATATCAACACCTGTTTGGTTTAGGATAGTTTTTACTATTTCAGTTAAAATCCATGTTTCAAACTCACTTTTTCTGCTTTCTTGAATACAAAATCTAAATTGACTGCCATATCTATTTTTAAAAATTACTATAAGTCAACTCTTTCACTGGTAATTGACAGCATCTCTACCATATGAGCTCCCATGGCAAAAAAGGTTCAAAAATAGTTGAGACACATGTTGTAGCTGAGATATTTAAATCAAGAAGTACCTGATTCCAAAATGCTAGGTGACATATAACTTTTAATATCTAACTTTTGTCTCAAAGTATTTTGTAAAACCTGAAATCAACTAAAAGGTCTTTGCTTAACTTCATTCCTTAGTAATACAACACTACACTGTCACAGCTTTGAATTATGGTACATTTATAAAAGTCAAACATCAGAAAAGAAAATTAGTCCTCCCTGTGATCATAACATAAATTTAAAAGTGGAGCCAAATTTTATGGGATTGAAAATGATGTGGCTATTAATTTAACACAATCATTTTGTAGAAATGCCAAATATACCACGCAGTCTGCCTGACTGCTGCCCTGCCGGTCCTCTCCATCATCAATCACACAGGTTATCCCATTGTGTTATTTTTGATCTACTAACCTATTTCAGACTAGATTGCACACACATACACTACACAGAACAGAAACAAATGTGATGTCATATAACAGAATGTCTCCTAAAACCATAACATTTCAGGAAATGTTTTATTGCTTAAAAAAAAGTTCTCAGTCAGCATATCAGGGATGTGCAGTACAACACAGTAAAATAAATTAAACGGTGTATAGCCATGCATAGAGAAACAAAAAGTTAGAAAAATACTCTTTGATGGTCAAAAAGAGAACTATTGAAGACAAATTCTGACTTCTGACATTTGATATTTAGGTTTTTTTAAAGCAGTCCATGGTTTCACTGATTTGTTTTGTTTTGCAGACACTGAAGGAAAGCTGGCTGCCACCAAAATGTTAGAAATTGTCTTTAAAACATTAAGTAAACACATGAAAAGTGTACATGAAAAGTTGAACTACCAGCAAAAGTAATTTAATTTCACTGCTCTACTGTTTGTTGGTTTCTAATACGTACTCATAAATGTCAAAACACAACAGAGCTCCTACAGGAAGGAGATGAAAATTGAAGGGCTCAGCTGCTCCTGAACAAGGCACTTTCTCAAGGCTAATGCAATGCAACATCTCCCTTCATTCCTTGTTCAGTCTGTCAAAAACTTGGATCAGCGAGCTTTTCCTGGCCAGAGAGGTGAAGCTGCACATACAGGAAGAGAAGGTAGGGGAGAAACTGGAAACTCTGAGCTAGCAAAATTAGGCCAGCAGCAAATTGTTACTTCTTGCCCAGAGCAAGAATGACACTGTGACTTAGAAATGTGTCTGAATTTTAATGGCTCTAGGGCATCTCATGAAATAATGTAGTTCAACTGCTGCACTTTCTATGCTTAATAAAGGCAATACAATGCTAGAATCAGTTATTGGGAGAAACTATAAAAAAGTTCAGGTAATTTTAAAATATATAGGGAACCATGTCAATGTAAGTATATGAAGTTAATTCTACCACAGGTCAGGTGAGTAGGCCCTGGTCTCCAGGACACAAAGATCCTATGGTCTTTCAGACTGGCCCATTTGTAACCAAATCCAAGTGCCCACAGGCAACATTAATAGGGTTATTTATCACATTAAAAGACATGGGGCTGTTCACATAACTCTTTGTAGCTGCTGCTTAGTGTGTAAACAGCATCACTCTGTAACACTGAGGGAAGGGGAAATCTTTTGTTGTATGAACACCAACAAAACCTCTGAGTTTCACACTGGTGTCTTTGGCAGGCTGAAGAACACCTCTCCTGCTCCACTTTCCCTAAGGAAAGTTCCCTTTTTGCCCATTCTTGGCAGCACTCTTCTTGCCCTGTTCTGCCTGTTCTGGATGGTTCAGAATGTGCCTTCCAGTGAGTTTGCTGCTGACACAAATCTGTTTCCAACCAGATGTTTCCAACCACACCAGGGGTTAATTTTTGCTAATGTCCATGTATGTTCTCTGTGTCTTCTGGCTATTCCCAACCTGTTGATGATAAACCTTCAGAGTTTAGGAATCTTCTTTGTGTTGACTGAAGCCCATCAGGCCTCAGCCAGCAAAATGCAAAGCCTTGGTCAAAAGCCTTTTGAAGAAAACCTTCAGTTCCTCCGCTACCTTGGCAAAGGTGAAAAAACCCATGACAAAAGTGACTTAAAAATTTTAAAAGTTGTATCATTTCCAACAGAGCTGCTGACCTCTGGCTGTGTCCATCTGGCCCTTGGCTCGTGCCCCACACAGCCTACCTTCAAAGGCAGGGCTCTGCAGTGTGGGGCTCGGGCTGTCGTGTGGGACCATGTCCAAAGCCTCACAAGGCCCTGGGTGCATCGGGGGCTGCAAGTGCCCCAGTCCAAGGACAGCTCCATGTTGGTTCCACTTGTTGGTTGCGTTTGGCTGTGAAAAGGATGTCAGGTGTGACCCTTTGTGACACAGGGCCATTCTGTCAGGGCCCTTGGTGATGTGGGACATTGTGGTGACCAGAGGCTCTTGTAACATGGCAGAGCCCTGCCTTGCTGGAGGGGAACCTGAGGGGTGCAGAGCCCTGGGGTGCCCAGTCCTAGGAGAGCCGCTGTCTTATGAGGAAGCAGCTCCCCTGAGAGCCCCAGCAGCAGAGCAAGATGGAGACGCTCAGGGAGGAGGTGAACCCCAACTCCCCCCATGCCACGGAGCAGCCAGGCCGGTGCATGAGGGCCCAGGTGACGGCCAGCCCCGGAGCGAGAGGGGACACAGGGAGCTGGGATGGGGCCAGAGGGCAGCTGCCTGGGGCCAGGGCCCTGTAGCCCCTGATGTGCCAAGGCAGCCTCCTCCTTCCCCCACAGCCGGGGCACAGAGCCAGGGCCCTGCCCCGCGCAGCCCTTCCTGCCCCCCACACCTCTCTCCTGGGTGGGGGCTGAAAGAGTTCCTAGAGCAGTGGGAGCAAACATTTAAGTGGGGAGAGTGGTACTGGGCCAGAGAGGAGGGAGAGGAGGAACCCTCCATGGACCAGGAATTGCACAAGTGGAGGAATCTGTCCATTTGGGAGAGACCCCAAGAGCCATCCCAGCAACCTGACGTGGGAATCCAAGAGCTGTCCCAGGAGGAAGATGGCAGAGACAAAGTGCTTCCCCAAGGGGCACACTCCATTCACCAGGAGCTGTCTGAATTGGAAGCCAGTCAAGACCCAGAATTGTCCCAAGATGGAGGCAACAGAGACAAGGAGGAGTTAAAGGACGATGGGGAATGCATCACCACCCACACCATCTGGGTCAATGCCCGGTACCCACAGCTGCTTCAAGACCCTGACTCTGCTCCCCAGGACTCGGCCAAGGCAGGAGCTTCTCCAGCCTTGGCTGAGCAGGTGAAGGCAGCCGGGGCACAGAGCCAGGGCCCTGCCCCACACAGCCCCTGCTGCCCACAGGCCCCCCAGCTCCCCTGCCAGGAGCCCAGGCCCCCAGAGAGCAGCCGGCTCCCCCCAGGAAACCCCCGTCCCGCTTCAGGCGGGCGCTGTGGGCGCTGTGGGAGCTGTGGGCGCTGTGGGGGCTGTGGGAGCTGTGGGAGCTGTGGATGCTCTGGGGGCTGTGGGGACTGTGGGCGCTGTAGGAGCTGTGGGCACTGTGGGGGCTGTGGGCGCTGTGGGGGCTGTGGGTGCTGTGGGAGCTGTGGGCGCTGTGGGGGCTGTGGGCGCTGTGGGGGCTGTGGGGGCTCTCTGGGCGCTGTGGGTGCTGTGGGCGCTCTGGGGGCTCTCTGGGGGCTGTGGGCGCTGTGGGCGCTCTGGGGGCTGTGGGGGCTGTGGGCGCTCTGGGGGCTCTCTGGGGGCTGTGGGCGCTGTGGGCGCTCTGGGGGCTGTGGGGGCTGTGGGCGCTGTGGGGGCTGTGGGGGCTGTGGGCGCTGTGGGGGCTCTCTGGGCGTTGTGGGCGCTGTGGGCGCTGTGGGCGCTGTGGGCGCTGTGGGCGCTGTGGGCACTGTTGCGCCGCTCCTGTCTCCGGCCACAGCGGACAATCAGTGCCCGCTGCCCGCACCAGGCCAGGCCCCGCAGGTGGCGGCTGTGCCCGAGCCTGGCCGGCGTCCTGAGCGAGCCACAGAGACTGCATTTACCTGGATGTGTCCCTCCAGGCTGAGCAGGACTGCCACACAAACCCTTCTTCCATTACAATGAAAATTGGCTTTAGGAAAAAGTGGTAGTAAGAAAGGAAAACACAAAAATGCCCCATTTAACATCCCACCCCAAACAAACAAACAAACACACATAGGAATAAGAAGATGATGAAGAAATAGTAGTAGTACATGATAATAATAAGAAAAAGAATAACAATAAAAATAGTAAGTTGAATAAGAATAAGAAGAATAAGACAAAGAAGAAGAAGAAATTGTAGTAGTAGTAAATGAAGAAGAAAAAGATTATGAAGAGGAAGAAATAATAGTGGTAAAGAAGAAGAAGAAGAAGAAGAAATAAGAGTAGAAATAAAAAAGAAATAGAATAGGAAAAGCAACAAGAAGAATAATAAAAATAAGAATGAAAAAGATGAAGAAAAAGGAATAGAAGTAGTAAAGAAAAAGAAGACTAAGATGAAGAAGATGAAATAGTAGTAGTTGTTAATAATAATATCAAATTAAAATACACATCCACACTCCTTCTAGAATCATGGAATGAACAGAAGGACCTTAAAGATCATCTAGTTTCAACTGATTATCTTCTGCGCTCTCTCTCTCTGAGACTTCTTTCCTATTTATTTCCTCCACCTCCCTTTTCTTGTTAAATCAAATCCATGTTAAATGAAATCCCTATGTTGTTGTCGTGTGCTCTCTTTTGCACCTTCATTTGAGCAGAGGCATCTCTCCCTCATGGGATCATAACACCTGCACAGGGTCCCTTCCAGCTGCAAGCATTCCATGATTCTGTCAGCTCCTTGCTTCCCTTTTCTTATTCCCTCTTTTTCGAGCTGGGAATGTGCTTGAAAATGTCCGGCAAAGAAACATTTGCTGTCTGCTCTGGGAGCCCACACGGCTCCAGGACCTTGTCACCTGGACAGCTCCCTTGTGAGGCATGGCTGAAACAGCAACCCAGGAGCCTCAGTAATTCCCCTCTGTGATTCATGGCACACACTGCAATGGTCTGCAATTCCAGTTTCCAGCAAGAAAAAATATGTTCCTGCCCTTTAAGGCAAAGCTCTGAAAGGGCCGAAACACAAGTGGAGCTCTTACAATGCCATTTCACAGCCAGTCTTCCTAACTTACTCAAGGGTTGTTTTAGAATGTGAATTTGTAAAAATGATGTGGTGAGAGCCTTTGGCTGGAGTGCCATAGGTACAGATAGACACCAGGAAAGAAACAGAGCAATAAAAGGAAGGAAGAAAAGAAAAAAGGACACAAAGAGCACTCAGCTCACCTCTGAGAAGGAGAAACTCTGAAAAACAAGATGGAACTTACTGAAAAGGAATGGGACAGAAAAAAAGAATTCTGAAACTTTTATTTACTATACAAATACAATTTCTTCCCTTGATCGCAAACCTCCCCCTGACAAAAACAGTCATCCAGCATGGTCTTCAGAAACTCCTTAATTCTGAATGGGTGTTGCAGGCTGCAGGCACAATGAAACATGGAATGGTGTTTTTTCTTATTCTGCTCAGCAGAGGACATGATGAGGCACCCGGAAGAAAAGGGCAGCTTGCATTTACCCTTCAATGGGACACAGGTGGGGGAAAAAAGATCTCATAATCTTTATAGCTGTTCCCACACTGATGCAAAGCCTGTTCCCAGACCCCCAAGAGTCACTTTAATTGGTGTCTTAATGCAATGCTCACTTGGTATCGAGGGGCAGCATGGCAATTTTCTTCACCAGCTCTTCTCAGTGATGCCAAGCAACAGGACAAGAGGCAATGGGCAGAAACTAATGCACAGGAAGTTCCACCTGAACATGAGGAAGGACTTGTTCACTGTGCAGTGATTGTGTAGAGAGGTTGTAGAGTCTCCCTCACTTGGAGATATCCAAGAGCCAGCTGACTGCAATCCTGTGCCATGTGCTCTGGGAAGGCCCTGCTTGAGCAGGGAGGTAAGACCAGATGGCCAGATGTGGTCCCTTCCAACTTTACCCATTCTGTGATTCCCTAAGGACTATAACTGAGTGACTTTTCATTTTGTTTCTTCTTCCGATGTTAAAGATTGACCAGAAAGCCACTGAGTTTCTTTGAGCTGGAAAGATTTACATCTGTTCTGAACATATTCTAAAGATTTTTGAGGAGTTTATCAAGAGCAGTGATCTTGAAAAGCATCTAGAGGAAGTACTTTCTATTCAAAGAGATTGTCAAGGTGAGAAGCTCAATAACAGCTCAAAAGTGAAGAGGGAAACTCCCCAAAAAATTGGATTGTTGGGTAGAAACAAGGGAGAGTATCCAGAAAGAAGGGAATAATACACTTGAAAAGGTAAAGAACATTAAATTGCATTTAGTTAAAAGCTATAAAATTATCTTGGTAGACTAAGGACTGAGACTTTTATATTTTCTGCCTTTTAAAAAATTTTTATAAATACACAGTTCTCATGGAAGTTAACATTTTTCTTACAAAATATTTCATGTGAGAATATATTTGCCATGCTTAACTATATTAAATTCAATATTTAAGTTGTATCTTTTACTTGCTCAGGGTAAATATGTTTCCCAGTTCTTCCAATATTTGAAATAAACTAACACAGCTGGCTTAAAATAAGAAGGATTTGACGGTTATATGCAATTGACTGGAAGATTCCAAATTACTGTGTTTTGAGGTCTCTTCAGACTGATGCTACACTTTCACCTCTCTCTCTCATTGCAGCTCTTTCATTGCGTAGATCTTTCACATTCCTGAAGAAGTTTCATGCCACTGATAATTTGTGTAGGATTTGCAATTCATTGCAAGGCAAATTTAAAGTTCCTCATCCAGATTCTGTTTTAAACAATTAGCCTTCCCTTCACCTCAGAGTGCTTCACCACTTTATAATTTCATGTTAGCTGCAAACATCCAAGACTAAGAGAAAGTCAGTAACTGAACACTGGTAAAAATCAGTTTGAAGTCTCAGTGTTACACTTGAACCACACTGCTTTAGAATTGTATTTCTATGTTATTTTAATTATCCTTTCAGAGACAGCTATATAAGTGTGTTGAGAACTAAAAAAAATAGAATGTTACATAAAACAAAATTAATTCAGATTTTTTTTTTCATTTTGTTTGGTTTGATGTTTTTTTGTTAGTAAATTGCCTCCTCTCCTACCTTGGCCAGGCCTTTATCTCCCTTTTTCCCTGGAGGAAGCAGTTCAACCCTTCTTTAAGACTCGGAGTTCAGCTGCATACGGATCAATTTAATTACCTGTAATTAGCTTCCAAGATGACACACTAATCCATTTGGATGCCAACATCAGAAGGAAAAGAAAAACAAACTAAGGAAACTCTACATAATCTGACCACTGCTTGAAGGGTTCATCCCTGAGCATGATAGATACCCAGCATAGTCCTGAGGAAAGTATTAGATCCTGTAATATTCAATTCAGAAGATTAAAAAAGGGCTCTTTTCACCTTAAAAAAAAAAAAAAAAAAGGCAGCTGTGGTCAAGGAGATTCATCTGCAAATGTTTTAGTGCTTACCATGAAAGCATATTATCCATTGATCCAATCTGAAACAGACATCACCACTAACTGTGCTAGAACTTCTTGCATGCTTAAAATTGTGTGATTTAGAATTTTTGCGCCTATAGCCCAATTAAAGGGAGTAATAAGAATTAGAACCATACAAAAAGTTGTTTTGATTTTGTGGGTATTTTTGATAGGGTTTTTTGTTTGTCATTTTAAGGAGCAAAGTATAACAAGTATTATTGCCCACTTTCAAAAAGTCAGAAGCTAGCTAATGAAAACTAAGCTTCTTCCTCAATAATTAGTATAATTCATTGCTTCAGTGGTGTATTCTAGTATGCTCAATACCTTTCAATTGAACAGTTTACTGATAGTATAAGTTTTATTGACAGGGTTAGCTACACTTCATAGAATTCTTTCCAATCACACAGTTTGTTTCAAAGGTCTTACTCTAACCACTAATCTATTAGAGAAATCAGAACTGCAATTTATTTAAAAAAACCTTCATTTCATGTAACAAATTTTGGAGTTTGGAGTAATGAATTTAAATAACTTTACATGTAAACAAAATAAAAAATGGATGGGTCTATCAGGTTTCTATTCATATCAGAAATCTATTCTCCACTAACCTTTAACAGAAGCAGTAAAGTGCCTTAAGAAAAAAAAAACAAACTTAGATTAAAGAAAAGCATACATATGGAAATAAATTATGCAGAAAGATGAACTAATTGAATATTAAATTATCTCTTTTGATTTAATTATAAAGCCCTTTCTAAGGTTTAAGGAAAAAAATTAAATTATTTTTATTTAGATTGATTCTTTTTTTTTTATTTTGCTGCAGATAACCAAGCCTGTTATCAACTAGCTGATTTTGTCTTTTTTTTCCTTTTTCAGAATTTCTTAAGATATTGAGTCTACCAGACATAGTTTTTAATCTATGCATTAGGTCATTCTGAACTATGAAATTATTTTGAGACCCCCTAGCAGAAGGCAAGAGTCTATCAGTTTCCCAGAGAATTTGTGCAAGCTCTGTCCCTGGAGGTTTTAAAAGACTCTCATGGATAATGTCCTGAGCAATCTGGCCTGATGTCAGAGCTGACCCTACTTAAGACCTGAGACATCCAAAGATCTCTTCCAGCTTGAGTCATGCCACAAAAGAAAGCTGAAAAAATCAAAACTACTATTTGGCTCAGCCATTGTCAGTTCACAGCTAAATCTCTGTGTCAACAAAACCACAAAAATACAAAAAACATCTTCAGTTGTTGTCAAAAAGCACTTCACTAATATTTTACTAGCCACTGTAGCAAAGGAAATCCACACCAGTTACTGGAATGGTGGATTCCAGAGAATGGAATTCGCCTCCATATTTGTTTATATTTCATACATACAGGCACATTTAATTATTCGTATTTGGACTATGTCTTTGTGCTACTGCAAGTCAAATAGAGAATTGTTCAGCAGGTATTATAATTTCACCCCAAATTATAAAAAAATGCAGCTGTTCTACTGATACCAAAACTAACTACAGTAAAAAATAAAAAATCCAAAACCAACCCACAAAAACAACAAAACTCAGCAAGAGAGGTCTTCAGTAAGGGGGAAATGGCAAGAAGCAGATGTGAACAAAAACTACTCTCATATGTGACTGGTCATTCACAGTTGCTTAAAGTAGTGAAGGACTGTGAACAAAGTATAACATAACACATTATTCTTCTCTCCTCAGTGTGATGGAACTTGATGCCTGACCTTTCCCCTAAGCAAGAGACAAGATTTAAGGCCTTCTTATTGAATTTGGCATATAAATTAAGATCAGGCAAACGGGAGAGAAAATAAAGAGCTATTTCTTGAGCATATTAATTAAATCAACCTAATAAAACATAAATCCAATTCAACTCTTTTTAATAGCTGCAGGTAGAAAAAGAAAGGAACTGGGAGGTTTTCAGAGTATAACAAAGCATCTTTGATGCAAGTAAATAATTAGAGAATCAGATAGTTTAAAAATTATATAGAATCATAGAAGATGGAAATGACCCCTAAGAACACTGAGACAGACCTTGGACTGAACATCATCATGTCAACTAAGCCTTTGCACTAACTGCCATGTCCAGTCATCCCTTGAACACCTCCAGAGATGCTGACTCTACCACTTCCCCAGGCAGCCCATCCCAGTGCTTCACCATCCTTTCAGTGAGTCCTGATCTCGAGCCTGAACCTTGGTGCAGCTTGACCCCCACGTGTCGACACCTCCTTTCAGGCGGTTGTACAGTGCAATAAGGTCCTCCAGAGCCTCCTTTTCTCCAGGCCAAACAGCCCCAGCTCCCCCATGTGCTCCCCATCAGACCTGTGCTCCAGACCCTTCCCCTTCTCCGGACCCCCTCCAGCCCCTCAATGCCTTTCTTGTAGTGAGGGGCCCAAAACTGGACACAGCATTTGAGGTGTGGCCTCACCCGTGCCCAGCACAGGGGGACAATCCCTGCCCTGCCCTGCTGCCACACCATTGCTGATCCAGGCCAGGAGCCATTGGCCTTCCTGGCCCCTGGGCACACCTGGCTCATGTTCAGCTGCTGTCACAGCACCCCCAGCTCCTTTTCCTGCACACACCTTCCCAGCCACTCTGCCCCCAGCCTGTGGCTCTGCTGGGGTTGTTGTGTCCCAAGTACAGGACCTGGCACTTTGACTTACTGAACCTCATACAACTGCCCTCAGCCCAACCCATCCAGACTCCTTTCCCACATGGCAGAGCCTGTCAAAATAATTCACTTCCAAGAGTTCCTACAGTTTACTAACATTCATAACTGCTCTCTATCAGGAAAAGTAATTCAGAACTTGGGCATAAAATCCTCAACAGCAATGTTGGGCAACACTACATGCAGCATCTACTGCTGAGTTGGAATTAAGAGCAGAATTTTAACATAACTATCTTTTATACCAGACACATATGAAACATGCTGGCTTTGTACATGGATGAGTTTCAGCTACTTTGAAATGCAAAGTTTTGTTACACGTGTGTTACTTACCAGTGACAAACTGAAACAGAATCATGAATGAATAAAGTGGTCCACCTACTTAAATATGCATAAAATTTCATTTATTTTCAGTTTCCCTGAATTACGATAGCATGACATTAGTCAGATGATAAGGACACCTGCTTTTTCATGGAGTCTTATTGTGAAGGAGAGTTATCACACTTTTAGGATTCAGTCACTTACATCCTGAAAATTGTCCACTACTGGGTTGTTTTGTTTTGGGGTTTTTTTTTGGCGGGGGTGGGGGGGTGGGGAATGCAATTAGTGGGTAATGACCCTGCATTTTGGTGTACTGTTGAGCAAATTCTTAGTGATAAATTTTTAGGGTTTTAAAACTGTCCAAACTGGTTTTTGTTACAACATTGCATTATTTCATTGCACAGACTTATAATAATTTTACTATGAATTAGAAGGAAAAAAAGCTCAGATAACAGTACCAGTGGTTATTCCAAGTGAACCAATAAAATGTATTAATTTATTAATATGTTTGTCACAAAACTGTTCTCTTTCAAAATTTGAGAAAAAGAAGTGATTTCCTTAATCTCAAATCTTACATATTACTTTTCAGTGGGTTTTATCGTATATATTTCAAATATAGAGAGAAAAAAATACTCTAATTAGAAAAATAGAAGCCCTCCTATTTTACCATTCCTAACCACCAGAAGTGATTTGTTCCTCCTCTCCTTGACATGAGAGCTACTTCTCACAATAAAAATGTATTTTCTGACAAACACAATTTGCCATGGGTTTTTTTCAGACTTTCTCTAATTTTATGCTTCCTGCTTCATCCATTAATAGTCCCATTTTGCTAAAAATTCACAGCAAGTAGTACCCTTAAAAAATGAAAGTGTGCACATTTTTAAATTCATACCAGCTTGCATTTCTGCTGAATAACTGTTTCAAAAAATCTTTATTACTGAACTAGAATGCCTTGTTACTGACTCTTATCCAATTTCCTAGAAAAAAATACAAAGTTTATTTTTTTTTGTCTCTCAAATAACAAAAATATGAATTGCATTTAAAACACTGCCAATGGCAAAAATAAACATACAACACAAAAAAAGTGATATTTTTGCAATGTGTGTGACGTGCCTGGCACAGTCCCCAGAAGGAAAACAACGCACTGACTGGCCTCCATGCCGGCCTGACCCTTGAGAACCCACGAGCTGTGCATTAGTCACTTTGAGAAATGGCAGCTTGACTGCTCCTCATCCCTGGCTCAGCCTGTTTGATCAGAACGAGCTCAGGGGTTAACAGTACTGCTCCGTTTTCCCTCCTCTTTTGCCGTGCTGCTCCCCAGCTATCACCTGTGTGAAAGCTTCACAGCATCTCTGTGGGCTCCATGATCCGTAGGAAGGAGCTGAGCCTTCCCTCATTGCACAGATAGCTCTACATACATAGACAGGGATTTTGCATTGTTCTTCCCTGTCTCTCTGTTTTGGCCTCAGAGTTCACGCTGGGTTATACCACCAGTGGCATTCAGCAGAAAATCTAGAATTTAAGACAAGTCTACCTTGTACTTTTTTAAAAAATAATGTTTACAACACTACTGTTGGTTGTTCTCTCTTGGTCTGGCCAAGCCATGTATGTTGCTGTTATTTTCAAGAGAGTAAAAACTGTTCCTTTTGGTCAAGGATAAAAAAGATTCATTTGTGGAAATGGACGAATCCACTAAATTAATTTTCAGATCACTTCAGCACAATTGTCTGCTTTGCATCTGTACAACCAACAGTCTCCTGACATGAGTTATGCCTTCAGAGCAAGGTGATGAAATTACAGGAGCACTCACCTCTCAACTTAACTGTCTTGTAATTTGCCATTGCAACAGTGTGAAAATTCTCCTTATAATTGCAAAAAAAAATACTTTGGAAAAAAATACGAATCTTAAAAGACCTTGTGTATCCTGCTTTTGAAGTAAAGACCATAATAGCTGCAACAAGAATGAGCAAGAATGTCTGAAGAACTCAGAACTGCAATCTAAAGGACAACCTCTTCTTTTCATGCTAAATTGGTTCCCATTATCTATGTATATAGCACTAATAGCACTCTCCCCTCCAGCCTTCAGGAAGAGCAAGTCAGGATGTATTTTAACAGGGCAGATTCCATCAATTTTCATTTCCTTTAAGTATAAAAACAAATTATATTCTAATGGGCAGAACTTATTTTCATTGCTATTATTTTTATATGTTAATAATTTTGACTATTGAGTACATTTAAATAAAAAAGACAAATATATCAGCTGGCCGTTACTTGTCCTTGAGGGTTTTTTGCCTTCTTATTTTCCACAGTCATCATTCTACATAAAATTGGCAGGACAATATCCAAATAAATACATCTTCTGCAACAATGATTTCTGATCAAAGGTCAATGGCTCTTTTAAATCTTTTAGGGCTTTTGCCAACAGATGTCAATCAGTAAAACAATCTCTAACTGTTCCCCAGGGAAAATAGGGACTGTGGAAGAAGAGTCATCCTAAGCAGCTGCTAAAACTCAATGACCAAACTATCTAAGAATATCTATTACTGTCCTTTTGGCTTCAGATTTTATTTTGTCTCCTTTCCTATCATTAGTCATTTCTTAATATATATTGCACAGTCTAAAACATTGACCCTTTTCCAAAACACAGACTGTCCTTTCACATACTGTGGTATCATTCACAATCTCCCAGGACTCTAGGAAGTATCAGGATAGATCCTAGAAAGAAAACAAAAGGTCATATAACTGTTTCTAAAATGCCAGCCATCCTGTCCATAAATGTTTACAGGACAAGTAACAGCTCCTGCTTTCATGGTGTCTCCAAAATAAGCAATGTGCCACAAAGGATTTATGCTTGAGATGCAATCATTCCTTACTGCCCAAATCCTCCAGTGGAACCGAATTATACTTCTTTCTTTCTTTACAGTACAGTCTCCCTACCATCGCTTGGTACACAATCCTCATATCTGCTGCTCATCTGACATATTGAATAGCATCCTTAGGTTATAAAAGCAGAGTAGAAACCATTGGAGCCACACCACTCCCATGGCCAAGCACAGGTAACTAGCAAAACTCGGTGTTCTTTCTAACAAAATTCACCATTCAGCATTCTTCAAATGAAAACTGTACATTGAAAATTACTTTCTGTGTCTAAATAAATATGCACTATTGTAAAAGATTATTCTTTTTAAAAAATCTAATGCTTCCCATATACTGTTGACATAAACATGCAAACAGAAAAACAACCAAACCCCAGGTTCAAAACCATATTCTAAAGGAAACCTCCAAGTTCCTGAATATGCAGAAATGTACTAAATAAGTTGATTCTTCACTCTACCTTCTTCCAGTACCTATTGATTCACCATCAGAAAGTCATGCCTTTTTACCTAACAATAATCAAATGGAGGTTTACCTCCATAAACTGAGAAAGAAGTTGAGGATCAGAACAAAATTGATGTAAATGGCTTTGTCAGAATTGCTGCAGGATGGGGATACGGATACTTTTGATGTCTAAATAAGGTGGTAAAGGATACTAATTGCTCTCCTGACATCCTGGTGCCATGTAGGAATAGCAAGATGTAAAAATCTTCTGTGGGTTATATTAATTACAGAAGGCCTCAAAATTCTCCCCAACAGACAGCAGAAGTTCAGGACAAAGAGTGCAAGTGTTGAGGAAGGAGGCAGAGAGCATTCACACAGTCCTTGCATCTCTAGATGATCTAGGTCTCCCTCCCAGCAGGCATAAGAAATCATTCATCTCAGCTGACCCCATTACTGTACTGCTTTTGAAGGTTTTCTATCATAAAAGAAAAGTGCATGTATAAAAGCAAGAAACTCCCTCCTCCACTGACATACAACTGTATCTTGCAGGGTAATTAGAAAAATCTAAGAAAGCAGATACACTCAGTTAATTAATCCTTCAACTATGAAGAGGAAGTTGTAACATTAAAAATTAAACAGTGGTTTCTACTACCCATTTAAATGGTGAGGAATAACCATCTTTAAATAAAAAAAAAAAAAAAAAAGAAACAGGTGCAAAAAGAAAACTGAGAAATCTTTTATTCTTAGGATAAAAACCTGAAGAATATTAGTGTTAATAAAACCACTATGAAATGAATGAATAGATCACAATACAAGAAACTTGCCTGAAAATGAAACAAAGATTTCTATTTACCTCTATTATGTTTTTAACTGTAAGGATTCAGCCTCATCTTTTTGTCTCTTCTCCCTCAAAAAGAAAAATATTTCACAGTTTTCCCCATTCAGCCCCACAGCTATAACCATAAATTAGGTTGCATATTTATGTGCCAATTCAAAATGAGTTTTTTGAAACAATCCTCATAAGAAGCAAGGTTCACTTCTTAATCAGGTCATGATGCAAAAATAATTCCATTCCCCAGTGCAATAAGAAAGGTACACACATATTTGCTTAGGACTGATATTCACTATATTTTTTCTTCCTGTCATCAAACAGAGAATAGTATTCTTGATTGTTCCAGTTTAAAAAGTCATTGCTCATGGAAGTTAATCTTGTACATCAAATAGACACAGATTCTAAATATTATTTCAGGTTCTGCATAACCACACAACAAGCCACAATCTCATCAATTAATAATGTGAAGGTAACATTCTGTAACAGAGTGAAAACAACAGCTATGAGCCATTAATATCAACTGACATAAACTCCTATGGTTCACAAGAAGCATATCCTTTAATTGCTGTAATTGCTTTCCTCCAAGCTCACAGTACCTGGAGTATGGTATACACGAGTGTTCTGCTTATAAATTGTATACGAAAAAGAACAAGTATATTAATTTATTTTTGAATCTTCTTATTACTATTCAGTGCATACCAGATCCAATATGACATCCATCAACTAATTACCTTTTGACAAGAAGCCAAATGGAAAATACTTAGGCAACCAAAATACAATCAGAGTTAAAACCAGAATGGAATTACTGAAAGGGAGATATCAAGAAGAGTTGGACTATTTATGTAGTACTACACAATTAGGACTCCAAATCTCACCTGGAAGCATTATAAAAAATAAATTAAAAATATAAATGCTCAAATACTGGGTACCAGATCTCTGCTAAGCCTTAGAACTTAATTATGTTCAATTTCTCAAAGTGTTTTTGCCATGTATCTGGATAATACATATACGTTCTATAAAATAATAACAATTCAATTATTCAGAACAGACAAGTAAACTCAACTCAAAAACTCTTCCTAGATTCAAAGTTCTCACTGTCTTGACTTCCTAATATTCCTTTTTTCTTAAACTACATTGTTGAGTTCTCATTATGACATTACTCATGAGGTGTAAAATCTTGGCTGTCTTGATGTTAAGGCCAGTATTGCACAGATATGTTCCTTTTCTACTTAAAAAAAAAAGCAACTCTCTTTTTATTCAGAGATATTCTTTTATACTTCTGTTATTATTATCTAAAGTATAATTTTTATTTAATGAGAAATAAATTCTAAAAAATCATGGATGGCCATAATTTAGAAAAATATAATCTTATTGTTCTTAAAGAATAACTACTTGAGATTTTATTATGTGTTTCCAGTCTGTTCCTCAGAGTTCCACTACTTTTAGAAAAAAAAATCTTTAATAATTTTTACCTCATTAAAACTAATATTTTGCTCATACAAAAACAAAATAAAATTCAATAATAGCATCTCAGTGTTAAAGTCTTTACTACCTTATTTTCATAATTTCGATCTTTCATCCAATTATGATAAGAACCACCCATACTGAGTAATGACAGCTAAGGCAAAAAAATAATAGACATTAAAAAGAGAAGTAATCTGCTACACAACAAAATACATATCTAGACTTCAAACTCATCACAATGATGTGAAGAATCTCTTACATATCCCAAAAACCCAACACTGGAAAGATTTTCTTACAGTTACATCATTTCATCACAGAATAAATTTGATCTAGAAGAGAAAATTTCTATTCACAATAGCAGAACTGAACACAGTATTAATTAACTCATAATGAAAATAATCTGTAGAAAAGCAGAAAACTAGAGGCAGTGACAGCAACTCTCACCTCTTTGATACAAGGCAGCCAGATTGTTACTAGGTGATCTGAGAGTGAAAAAAGCAAATACAATAATACTTGACTATACTGATCAGCTCATAATTGTTTTATGTAATGAAATCTCTTTTCATACTTTTTTCCACATTTTCCCTTTTATCACCTTAAACTATATATATATATTTTTAAAAAGTGCCAAACCTTTCTTCCTATTGTCTATTCAGCATCCTTGGGAAAAACCACCAGATGGCAATGCAGTGTTCAAGTATTTCATTTAACATACATATTATAGGGAAAAAAGTCTATATGCATCAGCATGAGGCTCTGTTTCCTAACCTATTTCCTCTTTGATGAATATTAAATAATTCATAAGCCAAAACTCTGTTCAGCACAAGTAAGTGATCAAATACCATTCAACTTGTAAAGAAGAGACTTTTAGAAATCTAAGTTTCTATGAGTGTAAAACCACGACCAAAAAAAAAAAAAAATCAACAATTTAATTCAAACTATGAAAATGGATAATTTCAGGAAAAATCACCGAAAGGAAAACACTTAGAAATGCATTACCATGAAATTCTCAAAATATCAAGGACTGAACTGCCCAAAAAATAAACCTATACACTTTTCTAGGCACATCACAAATTTGTATGTAGTTTGGTTTCATGCTAAGAAACAGGCATTATCTTCTACATTTCTGAAGTTTAATTCAATTCCGTTAAACTGTGTGCTGAACGAATCAAAATATGTAGGCTTTAAGTATTTATTCTTCCTTTTCATCAAGCAGATCACTGTGATCAGACAGGAACTGTTTAATGAAGGAAAACGCTTTAAGATATTTAAAGGAGCTGAGAAGTAGTGCAAGAGTCAGCTTCCCATTCAGCAAATCTAATCTGAGATCTATTATCTGACATAAGAAAGTGTCTCTTTGCAGTAACTGTTGCAGGCTCTGAATCCTCTATGGTGCAGGGAGACTTCACTGAATATCTGAAACACCCAATCAATAAAGATGATGTCCACTGTGAAGTTAGTGGTTGGAACAGGGAAGCCAATAGCAAAGAATCCTTTCTTTCTTGCAAAGGCATTACAACCTGTAGGTGTTGTATGGTGAACTCTAACTGACCAGAAAAGTTAAGCTGTGCTTACAATCTTTTACATACATGGATTAGGAAGAAGTTTCTTGCCTGTATTTAGTAATGGAATTTTTACTACAACTGCTCAGCCATCCATTCTCATGTAACAAGCACAGTCATCACATGCTCTCAATGCAAAAGAAACCCAACATATATTAAAGAGTAATTTGAAACTGTTCAGAACTTATTTAAAATATTAACTGGGAAAAAAAAGTATCTTCTGTCAGATAGAGACAATCATACAAGATAAAGTGTTAGAAAGGTAAATTGAAAAGCTGCGAGCAAACTGATTTAAAGCATGCTTTCTGGCTAATGTAATAAATATTTGATTAACACTGTTCCCTTTATTCCCTATATTAATATATTTATTTGATTCATAGCACACAGTGGTAGAAAGATTCAAAGGCTACCTTTTAAGTAATTTAAGTGCTTTGCACAAGGACCACTCTCATGACCAGAGATCTAATCCAATGCAGCACAGCCTAAGAGCTCTTCTACCGTAAAGTTTTACCAACCTTCTTTTCAAACAAACAAAAGCAAGAATACTATATTGATTCTAATTGTTTTCACATATAGCTAATTATTTGATATAACTTCAGTCCTGAAAGCCAATAGGTGGTCAGAACTGCTACAGATTTTTAGAAAATCACTTTCTGAAGGTAGGCTTTTTATGTTCTTGAAAAATCAGAGAAGTCATTGGAAATGTATCTCTACCAGATTGACAAACTCATTCTTTTATTAATCACTATCTTTTCAGCAGAGCTGATAAATAAACATCGAAAAGAGGTTAAGTCCTCTGACAGTATTGAAAAGACATATTTTCAAGGACAGATCTCTTTTTAATATTAAATATTGAATATATAAAATAAACATTAAATATATAATCATATATATTTAATATAATTAATAATATATGTGAAAATATATAAACTTAATAAATAAAGAAAGAAAGAACACAAGATCTGTGGGTTTAGGTTTGGACATCAGAAACAGGCTCAACAAAAGAGAATTAGAAGGAATAAATCCCAATTAAAACAACTATTTAGTGTATTAATATATATTTCTTTAACTTTACTACATTACTGTAATTTATAACAGAAAAGGAAGTAAAGAAAAGTAATATATCTGAAAAAATGAATACTGCAACTCCATATTTATAACTATTATACTGTAACTACAAAAATATTACTTTTTTTCTTTGCTGTCATGGTGACATTTCAAGGACAAAATGCATTCACATGTGGAAGTGACTGAAAAGGTTTAAACCATGCCTTCACCACACTCTGCCTCTGGCTAACATGTTCACATAAAACTTAAGTTCCACTTTCCAAGTTAATTTTTTTTCCTCCTTCCAATTATGAGTTGCACTAACATTAGGAAACCATCCATATTTTCACAGTACATGTGAGTCAATCTTATTTTGTCCAAATTTCTGTTAAATAAGGTTCTCTTTGTAGAAACACTTCAGTAGTGCACAAACAGCCCTCTTGAGCACCCAAGGGAGGTAAAAAACTAAACCAAGCCAAACCAAATCAAACCGAACAACAACAAATGCAAACCAAGAACCATCCCACACTACTACATTCCACCTAGCACTGAAGAAGTTCTTCACATCTAAAATCACAAAGCAACATGGCCAAAGGCAGAAGGATCTGGGACTCCAACAAATCAGAGATGTTTTCCTTTGCACACACAGTATGACAAACATACTGAAGCTTTACACAGGAGAAGCATGCAAAAACATCAAGACCCCATGTTACAGTAAGGTATGATCCAAAGATTCCCATTACAGTTTTTCCTTTCTATTACAGTACCAGGATGAGAACAAATTCTATACATCTTGAAAAGTTCTGTATGTTTTTTCTTTTGCTGGACAGCAATTATATTACTTACCCAAACATAAATTGTATATTTACCATTTTTTCCTTGCATCAGTTAATCAGATGAAGAGGATACAGACAAAAAAATATGAAATAAAATGCAGACAACCCAGGTTGTCATTGTCACTTTCAAGTGACAGGTGATAGCAGGACTTTTTTTTAGTACCAGATAGATCAGATCAGATGATCAATGATGTTTTTACTAAATTTGGATTAAGCGGCCTTGACTTAAAGCTTAAAAGTATTAAATCTTCATCAAACAGGACAATCTTAGCCAGGCACATTCAAAGGATATCTACACTATCTATCCAGGCTACAGCATTTTATAAACACGTCAACCTATTGCTAGATCCTTTGCTCTGCACACAGTCTTTTTATTTCAGTTTTCTTGAGTTTAAATAACCCCAAATATACTTTATTCTCAAGTTTTCACTAAGGGATACATTACTTTGTAGTAGTACTCTATGTTTGCCTTCCCTACATCAACATTTCCAACTACTAAAATATTGGAGACATCTTCTGTTTCTTTCTGTTGTTACAAATATAATCCATTGAAAATGCAAGGTACAATTTAAGATGTTGCCAAAAATGTAAAAAGAGCTGTGTACTCCCCAAGCACCAGTTTACAACTACTACCAAACAAAAGACAAAAATAAATCAGAGACAGACTTCTGGAACAGCACAACAAAAGCTACCTAAAACACTCCAATGCCAAAAGGAAACTTATAGCTAACAACAAACCTAATAAACTAATTCAATCAACATGGGACTACAACTTTCATTAATCCACCAACATGGAATTAAGGCTTTCATTAAGGATTTAGTTTTCTTTAGTGCAATACAGTAAGATAGGCTGCAGAAGCAGTATCTTCTTTTCATCATCCAGTGAAAATCCAAAGAAAGTAAAATTAGAATTTCGGGGTGACGGAGAAAAAATGAATCCAAAACTACCCAACTGTCTTAATACCAACTATTTTTGTTTGCTGAATTAAACTCTTCAACCACGTATTGGGTATCCCTTTCAAATACACATTGTACTATTCATTTTCATGGTTATTAAATCTAATGCGTTTGATCTATTTGTTGTTGCTTAAACCCAAATTCTCAGATCCTAATTTCCCAAAGTATATAGCAAAACAGATAAATCCAGTAACCCAACAACACTGAATGTAACATAGTCTTTTAAGTAAGTTTAAAAGTTCTGGGAATAACTTTCCTTCAGCAGGTGAAAGGTTATATTCATTTTACATTACATACCAGATTTTTTTTTCATCAAGTCCACACAAAACCATAGTCTAAAAATATATAGAATCTGACAACTCTTCTTGCAGCAGAATTTGAAATCCTCTTAACTGTATTTCAAACCACCATAACAACATCCAGGTATATTCTTGCAAACACTAAGCACCTCTTTCCAAGCCACACTGTAACCACAGAGGTAAAGATTTACTTACCTGATCCCCTTTTGGTTACAACCTTCAAGCTCTGAGTCAGAGTAGCATACAAGAGAATCAAGTTGGGAATAGGAGCTTTCATCTTCTGTCTTTCCGTGACTGCTTCCTGGAGTACCAAAAAATAGAAAGAAACACTGGTTGTACATTGGTGCTGAAACAACCTTGATGTAAACAATCATAATACTGACATTGTGGAAAAGCTAAATACAGTTTTTGTGAGCAATTTAAAGCACTAAAAATGTTTTATTCTTTATTTTAAAAAATATGCAAATCAATACGACCATAAAACAAACACATGCACGCACTACATTTAACCCTGAAGATCAAGTTACAACTTTGTCTACACATTGAAAATGCATTGAGTGCCTGCTAAAATTTTGTAACAGATCTCCTGAAACATCTATTTGTTTCTTTTTATCATACAACCTTTTCTACCCACCAACATGAGAAAGAAAATAATGTCCTTCCTCATTAATTTTGCTCTCATTTATTAATACCACAAATTGAGCAGAAAATTCAAAGTAAAATGAACATTTAATTGAAAAAAAAAAGAAATCTGATCATCTTCTTAGGAACAGAGAAAAGGGGGAAAATAAGAGCACATCAAAGTAAGCAGCAGAGATACTTGCAACTTCCTTTTAGGTGAGCAAGTTCCCCTGCAAGTTCAAACTAACATATTCACCACACTAAATCAGAAGTGAATGTTAACTAAATGGAGATAAGCAGAGCACAGAGTGTGTTTTAGCCTTCACCTCCAACATGTGAATAAAAGATCTGCATTTCTATTTACTTACTCTGGGTATTAAGTGGTATGAGATGTTGGTGAAAGCAAGGACTGAACAATTTGTTAATTCCTCACATAAGTTAGTGTCATCTAATCATGGTGATTATCAACTTTCTTCAGGATAGGTTGATAGGACTAATATCTCGTATTTCAGTGTTTGAAAGAGGAAAGGACAAATCTGCCTATTCAAGCTAGACAGCAGCCCATCTATTCCATCTATATTCATTAGATAACTTACACAAAAATATTCTTGTCTAATGGGGATGAGAAAGGGCTGGGATCAATGGTTGTTTAATATTATAACTATGACCCAGACTAAACCAATGTGGTTTTGATATTCACCTCTTTGAATCACAGCCCTGGACAGCAACTGAAAAAATTCTCAGAAGGTACCACATAGTACAAGTTTTGATTTCTAAAGAGACTGTGAATCTTTTGCACTTTCATTGATAATCAGGTTACTGAGTACCAAAGACAGTTTTTGAAAGCAGTATCTTAGAATATCTTCATCTTAGAAGAGAACAGGTTAGAAATAAAAAACAGCAGGGGTACAAAAAAGGACATTACAGGAAGAATTGTATAAAAAATGATGACTTCATATATAATCTGTATTAAAGCTTTGCATTTCATGACATTTCAGAACTAGGCACAAATCTACTACATTCATTAACATGTATTTAATAAAGATGAGGAAGTGAGATAATATATTTTGACAACAGTTTGTGATATCTTATTTTTCATAACAATATTTGTACTCACAGAGAAATACATAAGTGTTCATTCACGGTCTTTAACAAGCTTCAGCATTCTAGTACCACAGTGAAAGACTGTCCCTTGCCTACATTCACATGCTATTTCAGAAAATCTAGGCAACTTAGGAATTAAATATGAAATATAGGATTGCCAGGAGGTAAATTATGTGTAATGCTAACATTTTTAGATAAGTTTAAAATTTAACAATGTAGCATGACCACTGGCAGTTATAAATAATACAGATCTTTAGAAATTTAGAAGCTAGCAATAAAGGTTAATTTTCCAGGGGCACAGCAAGTAGATACCACAATGTGTTACGCCACATTTTACTGCAGACTTTAGTCAAGCTTTCTGAAATCAAAATCTCATTTCTCAGTCACTGCACTAACCGATGCCGCAGGAAATCCTGAAGCTGATATCTTCAGCCTCCAGGGTACTAGCAAGAGTCAGCTCCTTGCTCTGTGTGAGCCTAATAAATATTGCCCAAAGAACCACAGGATCTTACTATGCAATTACAAATGCAGTAAATAGGTTCTGACTGTGAAAGCATATCCAAACACATCCTTTTTTACTGTACCTCCAAAGACAATACTGCTGATCACTGTCAGTAAGTGCAAATATATACATATATTTGCATATGTATGTGTATGCATGCCTTTATTTATATTTATAGATATTTGTGTAGGGAAACCATGGAGCAGCTACAAAGATTGATTCTATCAAAGCACGCCTCAGTAAATACAATATTATCACTAAGAAACTGTTCAGTAAATGAAAATATTCTTCTGGTCCATGCAAATTTGCTAATTTAAGCTGTCAAGTCAACCAGGGGAACCATTACTACAATAGTATAGCAGGAACTGCATTTTAAACATATCACTGTGGAAGACATCCTCATGTGCACTCATTCTCAGATTCATGTCTAACTTAAAGGCACAAGCTAAACTGGCTGCTGCCTACATGACTTGTAATAAATCCCCAGAAAGTAAAGTCTGCTGCTGTCTTTGGAAATCCCAGAAAGAACTTACTGCTAAAGAAAAAAAGAAGGGAGAGATGACTCCCAACAGCAGCCACTGCCTCCTTACAGCAATATGAGCAACACATCAGATCTTGCACAGCTCTCCCCAGAGCTTTCCAACCCTTCTCTTCTGCTTACACTCCCTTTTGTGAAGAAGGAGAAGTATTTCTGGTCTTCTCTGCATTTTAAAAATCAAACACTCAACCAAAGAAAATGCAAAGAAGTAAAGATCAGTTCATGGGAGCTGGTGCCTCACGGCTCTGGAAGTTGTCTGGGTGGTTGGAAGATCGGCCTCCGGTTATCCATGCGAGTGTCTCAAAACAGATATTTAACATCTCTTGTCCCTTGTTCCGGGTGAATGCCTCGGAAATTGACTATTCTAGAAAATGTCACCCTTGTGAAATTGGTTGTGAAAACAAAATAAGCAAGTCAGAAGAAAATATAACAGGAAAATCCCAAGGGGAATCTCACAACAAGTCAACAAAGTCAACCAAAAATGCCTTCACTGCTGCAATGAGTATGCCTGAAGCCTAGACACTGTAACACATTCAGGTAGCTCTTAAACAAGAAAACAAAATAAAAGGCATAATTCTGAGAAGCCAAATTCTTAACACCAACTCGAGTGTGATATCTCATGAATTGGAAATAATCTTCTTTCAGCAATGAATTTTTTAAGGAAGAAAATATTTTACTAGTCGCTTAGCTATAATTTATTTCTTTTTTTTAAGTAACATTAAGAAATTTTGATTTTAACAAGCAGAACAAATCTACTCTTTCTTCAAGCAATAGTTAGATAGCTTACATACACATCTACAAAAGTCATTTTCATGGTTGCTTGCGGGTTTTTTTCCTGATTTTCAGTTACTTCCACTAAAAAGTGAAGACAATGTATGGTAGTTATAAACTTAATTTCTGTTTTTTAAGCTGAATCTATTTTAACATGTTTTACATACCCTTTGAGTTTAAGAGTGCTATACTCCAAGGGTGAACAGTAGACTGAGAAAGTCTTTTAGAACCAGGGATTTTTGGCTGCTTTTTCTTTATACAATAGCAAAGATGAAATGTTCTTTCATCTTTAAGCAGTAGTCACAACTTCACATTTGCACTAGTGGGTTGTTTGTTTGCGTGAATCAAGGCACTGAAAAAAATGTTAAATATTTCTGCATAAATATATTGCATACAAATTTTAACTGGGTGTATTAATAACTTTACAAAAAAATTCTCTTCTGTAGAAGGTGTCACTGCTTGACACAAAAATGCCATAGCATAGCATTTGCATCAGAAAGTATTTCATATTCTAGTTGAGACAGAAATAGAAATACAGCTGTATATCAAGACTAACATTCTTTGGGGAAATGCCAAGAACGCTTTTTCTCTTCAATTGTCATAAGTACTCACTGTGAGGAAAATGCATACACATAGACACATGCTTCCCAAAACAGCTCAGCAGACATTAAATTAACTATAGTAAAGCAGTTCCAGATAAAGCAGGAAAATAGAAAAGTTTTATTTCCTTATTGTACTTATATTTATTATGGGCCTTTCCCAATAATTGAATCAAAGTTAACTGAAGTAAGAAATTTTCCATGGGCTCAGTCCCTTAAAATAACTTTAGGGGTTGATTCTCAGCCTATAAATGGTAGCTGATGTCTGTTGACTAATTATTTGAAAATCATTTTTCTTCCTACAGTGCTGTTCTAACTTTGAAGAATGTTTTTTTATACATGTTAAAAACTGCTGGATTATCTTTCTCCATCATATGCCCTTCAAAGGAAAAGAAAAAAGCAAAAGAATATTGCAACATCTTCTGAAATCTGCAAGATATTTCATGTTTGTTCTGAGGTAATGACACAAAAAAACAGTAAGTTATGAATGAGTAACAAAATTACAAAGAACAACCACCTGAATATATAGGAAAAAAACAAACAAAAATCCCTGTTCAGTAAATGTCTCTTTTTATGTGGCAGTTCTTTAGAAATCCCTGAACAGAATGACATTAGATCTCACAAGGTGTAAGGGACACTTTGGTATGTCCAGAACACAATTCTAACATCTTGAAAAAAAAAAAAAAACCAAACTTCAAAGTCCTAAAATGCAAGGAAAAACTAAAACTAGAATCAATGCGATTTTATAAATGTGTCAATTCATTGTCATGAGCTGACCTAGAACAGTAAGACAACCCTAGCCATTCTTAAAATAGTAGCTAAAAGAAAATACACCTGTGTCAACTGCAAAAATACATAAAATTAGTCCTTTCCAGAGTCCCAGTAAACAAAAATATCCAGCAATCACATTATGAAGAACTCATGAGAAACCAGTCAAACGCAACACGAAGCCAATAAGCTACTGCATTTGCTTTCCAAATCATCCTCCATCCTAAGCAGCATTCCTAAATTCAGGCACATTGTGGTTCTTGACAAAAAAAAGAAAAGGAAAGGAGATGATTAAACAAGCAGTAAGGGTTAAAGGAATGGTGACAGTGTTTTAAACTGAGATAAAAAACCTATATGCCACCTGTCCTGCAGGACACATAGTGAATAGCAATTCAGTGGGGCCTTTGGAGAGGTTTCCAACCAACTGCATTATGACTTTTCCTATGAAACCTGGTACTCATTACTTTCTTTAAAAGATACTTTTTATTGCCCCTATCCATCATACAAGGTACAGTAAACACAGCAATCTAACTGGAGAAATTTAAGATTATTCCATATATCTCTGTGTATGAAAATATAATCTACTTTCCCCAAACATTTCCATTAAGAAACATGCATCACTTAAACATATAAAAGAATTTAAAAGTATTCTACAATGAAAAAGAATCCTGATATGGGCTAAATATTTATTTTCTTAGTCTTATGTAAAAAAGTAATGTCAACAATAGTACTTGAACGGAACATGGACTAGCAAACGCTCATATTTTGCACACTGTTTAAATTGCTGAACGTGTTTCTAAATATTTCATTAAGTGGCTTTTTTCTGTACTGTGTAATGAATAAAATTTCTAGATTGTGCTTTTTCTATTAAGACAAATAAATTTTTGCAAATTGCATATACCTGAAATTTAACTTGTCATTTGCTTGAGGAACTTCTTTTGAAGAAACAGATGAGGATCTTGTCCTTCTGAACCACAGATTGAAATAGTCACATAGCTGAAAACTATCCCACACATATTTTGGGGAACTGCAGGGGCTAAGAAGGGGAAGTACAGATTCAGCAAAGACATACAAAAGGGAGATGATAGTCTCTTTCCAGTGGTCTCATAGGACCTTGTGGGATCCAGGTCAGCAGGGTGTCCTTGCCAGTCCCAGATAATTCACCAAGGGGGCTCAGTCAGTCAGAAGAGCTGATGCAAATGGAGCAGGAAAGAAAATCCTTGGATAGTGAGGCAGTGAGTTATTTACTGTCAGGGTAAGGGAACAAAGGATGGACAGAAGTCTCTGTTCATTCCTAGGAGCCTTTACTTGAGATAAAAAATACATCAGCCTAAGTTTAAAACAATCTTATATTAATTGTATTAACATTGTAATCTTGAATTGTTACTAGAAGTAGGTGCGTCACTCTTAATAGTTCACAACTCATGATCATAAAGGAGTTAGAATCTGAAACTAAAGGAAGGCTTTTTCAACAAAAAATATAACAAATCTCGAGTAACATACTTGATGTTTCCAACGTATCTAGAAGGATACATAAGAAAAGTGTTCTCATAATGTGAATTAGGCCAATGGATTAAAGAAAAATTTGAAACCATCATTTCTTTTTCTGGACAGCAAACAAAAAACACTATAGCAACCTGGCAGCAAACTTACAGGCAATAATCAAAAAGTTTTGCTCAACAGCAGTGTTTAAACAAAAATAGTTGGATGATAATTGCTGTGTTACTTAGCTTCTAAAGGGAGATGTAGAAGATAAAAACTAAAACAGTTCTCCCTTTTTATAGTCTTTAATACATACAGTTAGATAAAGAGGAAAAATTCAAAGAATATCAGTGTGATTTTGCCCTTGTAAGATGCTGCCCTTCCAAACAAAGAAAAAGGCCTTCCTTCCAAATCTGTGTGGATTGGTGACCATCACTCAACTTATGGCACAATTACGGGATGCAAGATATCTAACACCACTAATCTGCTCTTGTGTTGGTTCCTTGACCACTCTGTATCTTTGCTTTTTGAGGGTTAGTAGCCTTGTTTTTGTATTGAGATGAAATTCCACCTCTGCCTAAACTGACAAGGTTTTAACACTGCAAGTATAACTTGTTGGATAATTACGTTTGTTTTTTCAGGCAACAAAACGAGCTCCTGAATTATTTACCATAGCAGTAGAATAACAGAAACACGGAATCACAGAATGGTTTGAGTTGGAAGGGACCTTAAAGCTGCTGACCTGTCTGTGTCACTGACATGGATGTTAAACAATGCTGGTCCCAGTGCCAACCCCCCAGGGAACGCCACCTGTCCCTGGTGTCCCCTGGGACATCCAGCCATTGACCACAACTCTTTCAGTGAGACCATGCAGGTAATTCTTTATCCACTGACTGGCCCACCCATCACTGAATGACCAACCTGTAGTTTCCCAGGTCTTCTCTACTGCCCTTCTTAAAAATTGAGGCTATATCACCCCTTTTCCAATCTGTGCTAAGTATATTCACTTTATGGGTTTGTGGAATTCAAGCTCCTTTTCTGCATGTGGCAAGTGTTCAAAGACTGGCAATTTGCAGCAAAACCACGGCACAACAGCTGGATTCTCTAGTTTACTATATGAGTATTTTCTTCCTTTTTATAATTTTTGAATAGTAAAAATTATGTAATAACACAATATGCTTGAAAGATAAATTTGCAAGATGTAACTTAAAATAAATGAAATCTAATTTGAGCTTACGTTAGGATAAAAGCATTTCTAAAAAGTGCAGTCTTCATAAAATTTTCTGAACAGTTACTTGATAAAATAAGCAAGTTCTTTCCCAGGCAATAACAGAAGTTTTTAAGTATTTTGACTATCAAATCTACAAGTATGATTTATTTCCAAAAATTCCCTACATAGTATCTTCCATCTGAGTCACTAATGAGAAAGATATTTTCCCTCTCGATGAACAAGGACAGAAGGATGTTGAGGATGAAGCTCCCCTGCAGATATTCTGACAGGATGTTTATACACAAAATAATAACCCTCCCTTACCCTCACTCAGGTTATCATTTTACATCACACCAACGTCAATGGTTTTCCACAGCTGATACTTGGCTAACACAAGGTAATCTTTACACATGACCTGTTTCTAATTTAATGCTTGCCCTATCCTGCCATTTGAGATGTTAGAGAAGTTGTCTGTAATTTACATTACACTTCATACTACATGAGCTCCCTTTGCACTTTAGGGTTGTGAAGTGTTTCATTTATCCCCTGTCTCTCACAGACTAACTGGCAAGCCCTTTGTACTTGTTCAAACCCAATTTTGACACCCTGTTGTCACATCCTGCGATCAGTCCTGGGCTGGGTGTCCCTGCTGGGCCTGGGACCCCTTTCAGCTCTCTCTGGGGATGTCAGTCCCTGCCTTGGTGACACCACAGGAGTCTGGGCTCAGCTCCACCTCTGGCCCTGCCTGGATGCTGCCAGCACTCCTGGCAGCCCACCTCAGCACGGATTCCTCCCACAAGTGCTACCTCCAGCCCTCTCTGCTCTCATCCTCTGCCTAAAGCCCTGGCCATGGCTCACCACTGCCACAGAGGCTGGTAGACCCCACAGCCAACCCCACAACCAAGCCCACATTCAAAGACTGTGGAGCTGCACCCCTTGGGTGAGGGCATGGGCTACTCCAGTGCCACTCTTGAGGTTGGACAGTCTGCCTTCACCACACCCTGACACCTTGCTCCTCAAAAGGGTCTGAAATCCAGAACAACCAGTTACCAATGTCTGTCTTAAACCTGCTCATTTCCAATGGGAGAAAAATTTAATACTAAAAAAAAACCTGAGGAGAGTTGCTACATCTCCTTGAAACTGATTGAAAACAGTTTTGTGTTTACAGAAATAATAAAAAGCTTTAGAAGTTCACCAATTTATCAATTATCTATGATTTAATTCTTTTAAGATGTCAGCAGGCTATAAGAAAGATGACATATAAAAACATTTGAGTAGCACCAATTCAGTATCTGTAGGAGATTTCACAGGCAAGTGACTGCCTGACAAAGACAGGAGTCCATGTGATGAATTTGCCATTTGAATATGAACAAGAGAAATATGAAGAGAAACCTGAAGAGAAATATGCATACAAGGCAGCTTCACATTTTGATACATCACCCTGCGTACCATAATTTAAAGCAGAGTAATTTTTACCAAGATTACCATCATTTCATTGGTTTGTAAAGAATCCAAGCATTGATGATATGAAACCATACCAGTGGTGGGTATAGCAGAGCAGGTCTTTCTGCTCTTTCTGCACCCCACAATGTAAATCAGCTCTCTTGCAACACTGACAATCACATCACAATTTTGTAAGTCCTGAACTGTTATTATAAAGACCAGTAGAAGTGTAAAAGGAAGAAAGTATTGCAAATGGGACTAAAACTTCCCCCGTTAAAATTGTAGAGCATTTAGCTGCACTGAACGAGAGAACTTGGAAACTGCCCAGACCCATCATTCCACGTGGGATGCCATCCCTTAGCCCTGCTTCATTTTCAGGGTTGATCTTGTTGCTTTGTTTAGCTAGTTTTGGAAAAGCATATCCCGATGGCCTTAATTTCTAGCCAAACTCTGTTTGCAATTTCACTGCCCTAGCACCAACCAGCTACCTAATAATCCCAACACATTGCTGCAGTGGAAAGTAGCAAATCTATGACTATTGCTTACCTTACTATAGCTCTAATCTCAGTCTGTGCTGAGATCCAAGGTCACGAGGCAGAGTGGCTGGCCCAAATAACTGCTGCATTTAACCTCCTTACAGTCATTTACAGTTTTAAGCTGCTGAATAGTACTGTTTATTAGTAGCTGCATTTTATGATTTGACACTAAGAGGAAGCTGATGGTTTCAGAAGAGGCAGAGCTTCCAGTTTACCAATTGTGTATTACTAATAAAAACTCATGAAATACATAATATCTGAACTTAATGCTGCAACATCCTGATAATTAATAGTAGCTGTTCCAAAATTAAAACTTCAGACTATAACAGTAGAAAATATAAATCAAGTAAAGATTTACATATATTCAGGTCACAAGCTAAGTATCAAAAGTATCAGGTCACAAACTAAATTGCAGTATATTCAGTATGTTGCTAGCAATTTTCATAGCTGGGAGATAATATAATGACATTCTTCAAAATCTTGATTAGAGATTAATGATGAAAATTAAAAAACCTTCTGAAAAATAACTTATCTGGAAAACATTAATATTTTCTTCCACCATGACAAGTATTTATGTAGCCTTTCAAAACTGGAATTTCAAATACTCATGGACTGAGAATCACTCTGGTCTTGCCTGTGGTAGATCAGGCTTGGAATTCCAAGATACTTACGCAAAATCTTTTGTCTTAAAATGGATGAAATGTACATTAGAAATAATAGGAGAAAATATTGTAATTCTGGGACTCTTTCTTTCCTATAGAAGTGTTAAAACTATTAAGCCAGAACTTGCCTCCTTTTGCTTCTTTTTCCAGGCCCCTGGATTTAGCATGCACAGCTGCACAGCACCTTGTTTTCCCCAGAAATTATAGAGATTGCTGTCATCAAAATAATTGGACGAGGCATTTGGGACATGTGGGTTCAACTCCTTCAAATCAAGAAGACTTACAAAATAATGCTTCTATTTCCTGGGCCTGTGCTGTACTTCCATAACACATACACACACACTGTGTGCTTTCAAAGGAACAGTTTGTGACGAGCAAAATGTTAACTTGTAAAATAAATGCAGCAAATGTTTATGGGTAGCTCATTCAAAACTATTCTAGTTAATTTCTGCCCTGTTGTACTGGGTAGAATGATTCCCATCATACTCTAAACATAAAAGTGGAGCATTCCATAAAATTTTATCAGCTCCTATTGTGAAAGCCCCCAGGAAGCTTTAAAAGCTCACTAGAAATGCATCTAGTTTTTGCAGACTTCAAAATTTAGCATAAGTGTATTTGCCCGTGAATCTATGCTATTGACTGACTACTATTATGCCAATAAATCATAAATACAAAATCTATATTAGGATAACACTGCTGAGGTTTTACTTCCCTGAGAAACGATGTCTAAAATAAAAAGATTTTTAGTACATTCTAAAAATACATGCAACAACAGTTGATGCATGTATTATTTACATAGGATTTTGGATTCTAGTACATACTCCCCATATGCACACTGAGAAAGAACATGTTGTATGTATGTATGTATGTATTATTGATGTATGTTGATGTATGTATTATTTACACAGGATTTTGGATTCTAGTACATACTCCCCCTATGCACACTGAGAAAGAAAATGCTCACTCCCACTCCAACAACAGCCAGCTCAGCCTCTGTAAATGAACTGGGAATAAAGTATTTTTTGGGTTACTTCTGACCCACAAGAAGTGACTGTCATCTGTCTGTTCCTGTCTCTCAGCTGCTCAAGGCTGTTGTGCTCACACATCGATTGAGGGATTAGAAGTGGATGCAGATGCAAGGTAAATTTATTTCACAGGCAGTGAATTTCATACCACACACAGAAATCTTATTAACTCTTCATTGATTATGACACCAGGAGATTAATAAGAGCTATAAGAGATATTAAGTAAGCTAGAAGTAGAACAGTTTATGGCGTTCCAGTACTTTTTTTTTTATTTTTGCATTTAGTTAAAGGAGATTATTCTCATGAAGAATTGTGAACTAGAGCATCCAAAATCAATTCTGTCATGAAAGTCTTCCACTGTTTCATCAGGACGACCAAAGGCCAATACTCTGGAAGGCCAGACACCAAATGGACCTCTGCATTTCCTGTTGTTAGCTCAGCATTATTTATTAATTGTTTACATGATGGGAAAATTATTTTGATTGTTACATTTCCAGATTAAACAAGGTGGGATGAATTACATAAATGTTTGAGGTCAGTGACAGTATTGAAAATTATGCTGACAGACTAGAGAAGTCACATTTAAAAAAAAAAAAACTTCAGAGGAACAAATGTAAATTGTCAAATTAAGAAGATCTAATCAACCAAATGCAGGGAGGATGAATAACAGCTGGCTAGGAATTGGTTCTGTAGGAAAGGATCTATCAATTACAGTAGATAAGAAGCTGAATAGCAGACTACATTTCCTAAAATAAAGCTGTCATCCTGAGATGTGCACAGAGCAGGGTAATTGTTGAACCTTTATCTTTAGGCTCCCAAAAATCTTTTAAAAGGTACATTTAACATCTATACACAAGGACTGAGTACAGCTGACCTTGACACTGGGCAGTGGAATAGTTTCATTACATACTTTTGATTGTATGAAACTTCCTCTGAAAATAAGAGTTGGAAGAAAATATGAAAATATGAAAACAAAAAATATGAAAATATGAAAGGTGAAAATATGAAAATATGACAATAAGGATGTCTATGAAGTCCACACATTCTGGGAAACACTTCTTCAAAATAAACAAACAAGGAATAATAGAGTTGTTTAAGACAGAGAGCAAGAGTGCAAAGCATAGACAGTGGTCAGTTCAGCAGTACTAGCAGCAGCCACTGCCCAGAATGTGTCATTTCAAAACAAATGATGGTACTATAAGGACTCACTCAGCAGCCAGTGCACTCATAACAGGTAGAAACATTGATTTTGTCTCACCTGTTCAAAATTATTTGGAGACAATAAGCATTCCTAGAATAAATACTGCCACTGATGACATTTTCCTATCATTTGGGGATAAGAAATTCTGACATGGATCTAAAATACACATGTGGTTCATTTGCTATTGTGGCTCATGATGGTGTCCAGCATTTTAATTAAAAAAAAAAAAAAAAAAGGGAAGGGAAGTTCAGGGAAGGGAAGTTCAGGGAAGGGAAGTTCAGGGAAGGGAAGTTCAGGGAAGTTCAGGGAAGTTCAGGGAAGGGAAGTTCAGGGAAGTTCAGGGAAGTTCAAGGAAGGGAAGTTCAGGGAAGGGAAGTTCAGGGAAGGGAAGTTCAGGGAAGTTCAGGGAAGTTCAGGGAAGGGAAGTTCAGGGAAGTTCAGGGAAGTTCAGGGAAGGGAAGTTCAGGGAAGTTCAGGGAAGTTCAGGGAAGTTCAGGGAAGTTCAGGGAAGGGAAGTTCAGGGAAGGGAAGGGAAGTTCAGGGAAGTTCAGGGAAGTTCAGGGAAGGGAAGTTCAGGGAAGTTCAGGGAAGTTCAGGGAAGTTCAGGGAAGTTCAGGGAAGTTCAGGGAAGGGAAGTTCAGGGAAGTTCAGGGAAGTTCAGGGAAGTTCAGGGAAGGGAAGTTCAGGGAAGTTCAGGGAAGTTCAGGGAAGTTCAGGGAAGTTCAGGGAAGTTCAGGGAAGGGAAGGGAAGTTCAGGGAAGGGAAGTTCAGGGAAGGGAAGGGAAGTTCAGGGAAGGGAAGGGAAGTTCAGGGAAGTTCAGGGAAGTTCAGGGAAGGGAAGGGAAGGGAAGGGAAGGGAAGGGAAGGGAAGGGAAGGGAAGGGAAGGGAAGGGAAGGGAAGGGAAGGGAAGGGAAGGGAAGGGAAGGGAAGGGAAGGGAAGGGAAGGGAAGGGAAGGGAAGGGAAGGGAAGGGAAGGGAAGGGAAGGGAAGGGAAGGGAAGGGAAGGGAAGGGAAGGGAAGGGAAGGGAAGGGAAGGGAAGGGAAGGGAAGGGAAGGGAAGGGAAGGGAAGGGAAGGGAAGGGAAGGGAAGGGAAGGGAAGGGAAGGGAAGGGAAGGGAAGGGAAGGGAAGGGAAGGGAAGGGAAGTTCAGGGAAGGGAAGTTCAGGGAAGTTCAGGGAAGTTCAGGGAAGTTCAGGGAAGTTCAGGGAAGGGAAGTTCAGGGAAGGGAAGGGAAGTTCAGGGAAGGGAAGTTCAGGGAAGTTCAGGGAAGTTCAGGGAAGGGAAGGGAAGGGAAGTTCAGGGAAGTTCAGGGAAGGGAAGGGAAGGGAAGGGAAGGGAAGGGAAGGGAAGTTCAGGGAAGTTCAGGGAAGTTCAGGGAAGGGAAGGGAAGTTCAGGGAAGGGAAGTTCAGGGAAGTTCAGGGAAGTTCAGGGAAGTTCAGGGAAGTTCAGGGAAGGGAAGTTCAGGGAAGTTCAGGGAAGTTCAGGGAAGGGAAGTTCAGGGAAGGGAAGTTCAGGGAAGGGAAGTTCAGGGAAGTTCAGGGAAGTTCAGGGAAGTTCAGGGAAGGGAAGTTCAGGGAAGGGAAGTTCAGGGAAGGGAAGTTCAGGGAAGTTCAGGGAAGGGAAGTTCAGGGAAGTTCAGGGAAGTTCAGGGAAGTTCAGGGAAGTTCAGGGAAGGGAAGGGAAGGGAAGTTCAGGGAAGGGAAGTTCAGGGAAGGGAAGGGAAGGGAAGGGAAGGGAAGTTCAGGGAAGTTCAGGGAAGTTCAGGGAAGTTCAGGGAAGGGAAGGGAAGGGAAGGGAAGGGAAGGGAAGGGAAGGGAAGGGAAGGGAAGGGAAGGGAAGGGAAGGGAAGGGAAGGGAAGGGAAGGGAAGGGAAGGGAAGGGAAGGGAAGGGAAGGGAAGGGAAGGGAAGGGAAGGGAAGGGAAGGGAAGGGAAGGGAAGGGAAGGGAAGGGAAGGGAAGGGAAGGGAAGGGAAGGGAAGGGAAGGGAAGGGAAGGGAAGGGAAGGGAAGGGAAGGGAAGGGAAGGGAAGGGAAGGGAAGGGAAGGGAAGGGAAGGGAAGGGAAGGGAAGGGAAGGGAAGGGAAGGGAAGGGAAGGGAAGGGAAGGGAAGGGAAGGGAAGGGAAGGGAAGGGAAGGGAAGGGAAGGGAAGGGAAGGGAAGGGGTTTAGAGGAGATGAAAATACACTCATTACATCAGTGTCATTGGTTAATGATAAAATGGGATTTAGGAGAGTGAAAAAAATCAGAAATAAAAGATCTGTTAAATTAGAGGGTTTTAGTTGCTGGTATTTTGTCAAGCAGAGACAATCCTGCTTGAAATAGTAACTTCCATCCATAGTAACTTCCACCCTTAGTCTCACTGGAGAGAATATAGGGAGAACGTAAGAATTCCAAGTGAGATGCCTTACAGATCTGCATTAGATCCCATTGAAACAAAAGATACAGGCGTAACATCCTTGCTCCAACCATTGACCATTATTCATTGCCTTACACACCCTGCTCACAGTTGTGCACACTTGACTTTTTGTGATGTCTAATAGCAGCAATCACTGCATACAGTGGGGCCCCAGCTAAAGGCATCAGGACATTCTTTCCTGACATTTGCCCATTCAGGACAGAAGCCTATTTTCTGCTCAATGTGCATGCATTGTCAGTAATTGTGTGCAAATCAACAGTTAATGAAAACAAGTGTAATAAGAAAATCCTGAGGTTTTAGCAATGAAGGATATTAGCACAGCTTTAATGGAACAAGTATTAGCTATTCACCAAGAAACCTTTAGCTCTGTTATATAAAAGCCATTAGACACTGACAGAGTTTTGACTATTATCTCATCTCAATCAACTAACCTGAACTCTTTATTTTAAGAGTGGCACTGGAACAGGTTGCCCAGAGAAGCTGTCAGTGCCCATCCCTGGAACTGCTGTGGGCCAGGTTGGATGGGGCTTGGAGCATCCTGGTCCAGTGTAAGGTGTCCTTGCCCAAGGTAGGGGGAGTGGGACTGGATGATCTTTAAGGTCCTTCCCAACCCGAATCATTCTATGATTCTATGAACTTCAATTTGTAACAGAAATACTTTTTAAATGTGCTTTGGTCTCATATCAATCAATTAATGATTTCCAGCTTTTAAAGTAGAAGTCATGATAAGCATTTAGCATTCTCTGATATATTTTGGGTTTTGTATCTGCTGTCAAATAGTTACTGAAACTTTTTATTTTATATGAAATCTTATAAGCATATGCAGTATTTCCAAGTATTTCAGTCTATAATATCTAGAAACTAATTTGCTACAAGGATAATTTTTTTAGGTAAATATATTTGGACGGGCAAGGTAATTCCTTTAGTTTAACTCTGTGTACAAGTTTTAGTCTTTCTTGCAAATATAAAGAATATCAAAAAACTTTGCTGAAACATATAGTAGCATAAGCAGAGGACAATTACCAGAGAAATGGAGATGCTGTCTACCCTAACAAAAAAGCCTAATAGTAAGGTTATTTTTAAGCAATTATTACTTCTAAGCAAGTTCAGTGTTACCAGGGCAGAATATATACCTTTCAGTACCACAGATTTAAGGGCTTGTCAATACTAACTACTTTGTCCAGAGAGTGCAGAGGTAGATGAGGAGTTTGTAACTCCTACTTACCAAGAGAGCTGACAGCTTATTCTTAGCACTGCTACTAACTCTGATGACCACACACATTCATGAAAGCAATTTAATTAGATATGAATTATCAAGGGTTCTCAATTGTTTACTTATTGCAGGTCAGGCAACTAGTAAAAAGGCTGCCTCCTGCACAAAAACACCTTGCCTTTTTTTTTTTTTTTTTTAAACAGGACTCTTTTTTACTTTTTCTTTTCTTTCAGGAGAAATTGTTAAATATATAGCTAATGTATGGCAAAGCTATGGTTTCAATGATGAACAGAGCACCCCAGCTTGCAGTAAGACAGAAATCCTCATTGCCTCCTTCTCAGTTTAATGACACAAAGCCTAGAGGAACACATATGACAGTAGGGCTAAGAGACATCAAAATAATCCTTAAATCTCTTACTGAACTGCGTTGGGGTGTGTTTTTTGGTTTTTTTCTTTAAAAACATTAACCAAACTGTGTGAAGGAGTGTGTCCTGCTGTGAGCAGACTCACTGGGGCCCCACAAGGGCTGCAGGTGCCCAGGTGCTGGGGCTGTTGCAGGGCTCCCCATGTCCCACGGCCCAGCTGTGCCAGCCCCAGGCACGGGCACCTCCCACGGGGCCACTCCAGGACCCAGGGCTCAGCTCCTCCATAACCCACACACATTGATAGGGTTAAATTGTTTGTAAAGTCATGGGAATTGTAGACAAGAGGTTCAGGGGGGATGGAAAGAAAGGCCTGGTAGGCCCTGGGAAAGGGAGCCAGGGTTGGGTAGGCTTGGGAACGGACTGTCTTTACTAGATGTCTTGGGTTGAAAAACGTAACCAAAAATGTGTATTCTATTTTCATCTGTTGAAGTAGGTTGGGAGATATTGTTCTTTATCTCTTGTAATTCTAGGGGTGGAAAGAGGGTAGACCCCCTCTGTTAATGGGACACCTGATAACACCAGATAAGGCAGGGCCTCCTTATCTCTTCCTCCACCCATCCTCCTCCGAGGGACATCACCTGTGAATGGGCCATTGAAGGCCTCTCACATGACTGATAACATCAGCTCATCCATTGGGAGATGCTCCACCCAGTGGGAGGAGCCAAAGCCTTTCCACCAGGATAAAACCAGCAATCCCAAACACCAAGGGAGCCTGTTCCCACTGGATTCCCAGAGGATGACTGGACCCTTTCTTGAGGATCATCTCTACTTCAACGGAACCACATCTGTCACTCCAGGAGGACTTACTGTGGGCTGCTTCCAACACCCTGACCAACAGGTAGTCAGGTTTGCATTCTAACTCTGTCAGTGGTCGTTTGTACTATTGCATTTATCTTATTTTATTTTTATCCTTTTGTTGTTTGTTCCTTGTCTCTCTGTTAAATTGTATTTCTGACTTGGACTCTGACTGGTTTTGCTTTCAAACCAGTACACTAGATCATGTGAAACTGCACCTGTGTAATCAGTAAATGATAAAGGATGTGATTATTAGATGTGATGATTATTTGGTAATTGAATATGATTATTGTTTAATTGTGATAAGAATCATGAGAAACTGTTTGAGGGGCTTGGAAATTCATGCTTGGGTAAGATCAATGTATACAATAGAACAATATAAGTTTAATAATTAATATGCAGTTATATAACAAAAAGGGTATAAAAACATGTCCGTCTTGAATCCATGTTGGAGTCAGATTTGGGTCCTTACCCCGATTCCCAGAGTTCTTCAATAAAAGCACCTGCATATAATCGTATTCTGTGATTATGTATTTCTACACTATCAACATGGGATTGCACAGGCCTGTGTATGGAGTTAATTAAGACTCTTTAGAACAACACCAAAATATCATGGGAGTTCACAATCCACTGCACTCTTCTATAGGCTTAATCTTTTCAAACCACATAAAAACATGAACTTTACATTACTTCTGATAAAAATCCAGTATAAAAGGTAGACAAGTGTATGCACTGAGGAAAGTCTTATTTCCAAATTTCAGTTTGACTTACTGAACCGACAGGGTCTTTATTTCTGACACTGTTTTTACTCTGTTGTCCATCATGCTTCATAAACTGAGACAAGACTTGTACTGAGGGTGTTGTGAAGGACTAGCCTGACAGAAACATCACGATGTTCTCTTATACTGGAGATCTGAAGCACTACTCAGGAGCTAAATGAATTAAAGCATTAACCACATCAGAGAAAAAACGCATTTTCTCCACCCTAAGTCTGAAAGTACAGGGAATTCCTCCAAAGGACAGCAGTTACCAAAGCAGAGTTAAAAAAAAAATGCTTGTTTGAAGAAAAAGACAAAGACACCTCCTCCTTGCAAAAACACTACAGGACTTGTAAAGGCTGAGAGAAAGCAGGGACAAATACAGCAGAATCAGAGGAGGAGCAGATGGAGGCTAGAGGAACTGCTGCAGACACTGCACAGTCAAACATTGCCTTGCTCCATCATGCCCTGCCTGTGGTTCCCTCCACTTGTATATGCATTTTGTGCCAATTAAGAAATTCTAAATGCTGTGTTTTCTTTGCCAGCATTCCAGTGATCTCCCAAGACAGGACAACTGGGATAAATGTGGTGGTGTGGTAATTAAGAAGCTTTGCATAGAGTTCTAAAGAGAGGGTGAAAGGCAGGAAAGTCAGGTTATAATACCTCATTTTAAATGAAGTGGCTAATTAGCACTGCATGAAACAGAAGGTATGGCTGAAGTCAATGAAAGATGCCATTCAGACTTTTCAAGTTTTAAACACAGAGACTTAATATAATGAAACTCTACAGCAGTTTGACAGGTGTCCACCAAAAGAAATTTAACTTCAATTTTCACAGGTAGATTAAAAGATTGATTTGTTAAAGTAAAATAAGTCAGATCCAACATGAAGATTATAGTGTAGGTACATCCTCATGTTTACTTTATTAAATATTTGCCTTTCAAACACATGGAGGGAACATTAATCTTCCCTTGATTTTAATTCCTACTTTTTTCCTGGTTTAATTCTACAGTTGAAAAATATCTACTGAGCCTTTCCACTTCCACTTTTGCCTTGTCCTGACTTTGGGTCAGCACTGAGCATACATTTATTTCCCTGAACTGTGTGAGTGTGCTATTCACTTTTGCTGTAAACAAAGAATCTTCAAGGATGCATCAGTAGATGTGGGAGAGAAAGAAGAGATGAAAGTAGGTAGCAGAGCTAGAGCTACAGACATCATCACATAGGTCTGCTAGGACTCACTGAACCTCTGGTTTTACTTGTGTACAAAGTTCATGATGCCATCCTTTTATCTTGCTGACCAACCTGACCTACTCCACTGAGTGTAACTTTGTGTCAGCAAAGCAAATTAGGGAACTGGGCAATGCATTTGTTAATTCTGGATTAATATCCTGTGATATCAGGCAGCAATGAACTATCTGTATAGTAGTTCTCTTCAGATAAAACAATCACACCAGAAGAGAATTACATTTTCAGCTTGCTGAGAGGTCCTGACTCCATACATACAAAAAGAGTTCTCCCCAAATATCCAGTGTTTGTGAAACAGTTTCTGAATTTAAGAGACCACATTTGAATCAACAGAGCAAAGACCTTGAATTTAAGGGCATGCTTAATAAGAGTTTTACTAAACAAACTAAATCTTAGTTTGATTAGCCTACCCTATTTTCATTCTGTGAGTAGATGAGACAAAGTATTTTCAATAAAAGTGACCTGATCAAATTTTGGTATGAACCAGACCAAATCAGGATGCTGTTAAAGTTGTGGGTTTTTCTACTTTTAAAAAGTAAAAATAAAGAGATAGAAACACCTTCTCTGCCCTGCTGGTCCCACTTTTTCTTGATACAGCACAGGACAGTTGGTGTTCTGGGCTGCAAGCACACAGCAATGGCTCATGCTGAGCTTCTCAACAAGCAAAAACCCCAAGTCCATCTCCTCAGAGAAGCTTCCAATCCGTTCTCTGCCCAGCCTGTGTTTGTGCTTGGGATGTATTTGTGCTGCTCTGACCCAGGTGCAGGACTCTGCACTTGGCCTTGCTGGACTTCAGCAGGTTTGCACAGATGCACCCCTCAAGATCCTTCTGGAAGGCATCCCTGCCCCTCAGCACACTGACCACACAACACAGGTTGGTGTCACTGCCAAACATGATGAGGGTGCCCTCAACCCCACTGTGCACATCACCAGCTAAGGTGTCAAACAGCTCTGGTCCCCTGAGGAATGCCACTTGTCACTGGTTTCCACTTGGACATCAAGCTGCCACCCACAACCCTTGGAGTGTGGCCATCCAGTCAAGTCCTTATTCACCAAGGGGTCCATCCCTCAATCCATGTCTCTCAATATAAACATGTATTTAGACAGGGAACAGAGACTGTGACATGTACCTAAAGTTGTTGCTACAAGAAGTATTGGCACATGTCAACACTTAAAATGAAAATAAGCTACAAACACTTTACTTAACAGTTTATTAATCCTTCGCTGACATACTTCAACCTGAATTATTAAAAATATATAGTCAAAATTAAATAGACAAGATTTTGTTTGTTGGGTTTACCTTTGCTGGAATATTTCATGCATCTCTTCCTCTGAACCATGCATTAAATGGAAGCTCTGCAATGATGTCCACATATTCTCCTCTGGTTCATCATCCACACCAATTTGATAATAATTTTGTCTCCCCATTGTGGAAAATATCAGTATTACAGTCAAAAAAGTCCTTCCTCTGACTGTTGCTAGTTTAGAATTATTTGGTTACAATTTTCTCAATAAGGTTAATTCTCCATCATTTGTGAACATATATAAATCCCAATGGGAGTTTTTTAGATAAGAGGGATGACATCCTTCAAATTGTAGTCCCTGTTCATCCCAAGTACTTGAAAGTTTGGGCTGAAGAAGAGCAGATTGCAGGTCTCATTTAAATTCATTAATGCTGTTTTGAAATAATTAAGCTGTTTTATATATTACAGCAGCTGGTAGTGTAGCTTAAAATAAAACGGGAAGGGATCATTCTGCTTTCAATAGAAGTCTTTATGGGCTTGAATTTGGTAGAGACATCATGCTATCTTTGATGACTGTTCCCTGGATGACTATCTCCCTAACAACAGATGATGCTTGTGTGATATTGTCTGAAACAGAAGGGCTTCAGTTTGTAATTCTACTCTCAGCACAGAGAGTTTTGGTTTTGATTACCAAAACAGGAAAAACAGGGAGCCAGATTACTGAAAAGAGGAAAGGTATCCTCTTACCACCATTCCCAAACCAAATCTGAGGATCTTACTCAGAAGAACTTATTACCAAGAGACCAGTTTTAGGATTAATAGATCTCTCTTGTTTTCCTTTGCCCTTTTTTTTTTAAAGGGAAATTGTTTCCAAGAAGATGAGAATTCCTGTTTTGTTCCTAGAAGCTGAAGTGCTGACCAAAGCCTCTGAAGACAATCATCTGTACAAACTCCACCAGAATTAACTCTCACTTTGGATGAGTGCATAGACATAAAAACTCAAGGACTTCTTCATAATTTATTTTCTTGTAATGATGACCTTTTGGAATTAACTGTTCTCAAATGCATTTGTTTTCCAGGTTTGCTATCCTTCACTAAAATCAGGAATCTGATCAAGAAACGAAACTTTAAACATCAACAGTACACATTATTTTTTTGGAAATCTAATTTTTTCCTTCACTCATTACAGCTCATATAGATCCAAAGAGATACTCCCAAGCCACTAGATCATGGGTCTGCTGTTTAGTACTGCTCCAGATAAATACAACAAAATGTGTATTATTTAATATATTAAAAAAGAAGTTGATTTCTATACGGGCAGACTTCAAAAGAGTGGAAATACTCTTTGACAGCTAAACAAAAAATGGTAAAAAAGTAAAAGAATGATTTTTTTTTTTTAATGAACAAAAATATTTGCCAGTGTCATGCCTATTTTCAAAGGTTGAAAAACAGAAGCAAAGCTTATTTTAGTGTATTCTGATATACAGCCCTTGTGAGGGACTGAGAGGAGTTCATGAAATTTAATAATTAACCTTCACAAGGGATGTACTCCATGCCTTTAGATTTTTACACTTTAGGCAAAAAATCAGCAAGGTATGGATCTCTCTGAAAACCTGTCTAGAGATTCTATTTCCATAGAAAAATACATTTATCAAACAGCATCACTTATTTTTAAGCAAAGAACAATGAGTCACTTAGGAATCAGAAGCAGAAAAGATCACAGTAATAAAATCTTTTCAAGCTCTCACAAGCTTCAGTGTTTGGGCACATGACTTCTAGGAAGGTAAACTTGGAAAATCCTGAATAATTCTGCTAAAATGCTGTTTGGAACAATTCCTGATCCTTCAGTCAATCAATTAGTTACAAAAATGTGAATGCTTTGTTTACAATTGCACCTATATTTTTAGGAATCACTGGAGTAAACATAATTTTGGTTTATAATAAATTTTGAGTGACATAGCATAGTGGACAAGAGAATAAATTCACAAAAATTGTCATTAAATGCTAATGTGTTCTAAGATTCTAGAAGTGCCTAAGTGTGTGTGTAAAGAAGAGATATCAAATTACAAAAGGGCCCCAGGGGAGGGATGTGCTGAGCCTTGCAGGGAATATCCATTACAGTGCATCCTTCCTTGCAGGCTGTGCTCTGCAATCAGCAAGAATGCACTCTGACCTTATCTTTAATATGTGGCATAATTCTGAGCACACCTTCTCTGCTACAAACGGAAGAGCATTTTTAGATTCATGTTTGATTGACAAATTTTGACCTGAATTTAGCAAAGATCTTTTGCGTGTAGAATAATAAGAATAAAAAATCAAGTTTCTTTTCTTTTTATTATCTTAGTAACTTCTTAACATTTTAACCTTTTATTTCCTATTTCTGCTTGTTAAAATGAAAATGAATAAATGCTGAATTATTTCATATTTAGGGTGACAGAAAGATTTAGTTTAAATTTGTGGTAAAATTTCTCATATACGCTCATCACTTTTTCATTTTAGCATTGAGGGTTTCCCTGTTTTCCAGTGCTTTAAAATTTATTGAACATCTCTTCAATTAAAAATTACAAATTACATATATTCTGGGTATTTCTAGATAGAAAATATTTACTATGTATGTATAAAATAGGAGAAGTACATGGGCTAAATGCTACTCTCTTTAATTTGCAGATACCCAGCAGTAAAAGACACAGTAAACAGAAAAAACTGGAGTGAACAGAAAAACTCTGTAGTAAGAATTTGCTTGATCTCTTCCTCCACCATTACAAAGGGCAAAACAATGGGCTGGCAAAGTATAAATCTGCCAGCTCAGAGCAACTGTCCTCAAGGGAATTAAGAATGACCTCCAAAGCATGCCTTATTCCTAGACAGTCCCTGCTAAATTGAAATAATGTTATGCCATTTTAACAACCTAAATCACATTTTGTATTTCTTCTTCGACATAGCAATAAAAAGAATATGAAAATTACTGGGCTAAGCTTTCAGGAAATCACCAGTGACCCACTTTATAAAAGAATGCTGCCACATTGTCTTGAAATGATTATTGGCTTAGAACTTTGAGTAACTGTGGTGATTTTTCTAAGGAAGTGTTAAATTGCTAAGCCCACTGAATAGCCACCAATCATTAAAAGCATTTTTTTTTTTTTAGTTTAATGACATTATTTATCTTCACACTAGGAACTGTACTTGGCAGCAGACTTCAAATGTTTAAAAGATACACATCTTCCCATAAAAGCAGAGAATAACATAGAAAATGTCTGACTTTTATACTAGCAGCTGCATACTCTTTCAAGGGCTATTGCAGAAGCATGAGACTGGAGCAATCTAATCTAATAAGAGAAACAAAGGAGATCAGTTGGAATCATGACATTCCATGACTTTTTCAAAATGCTTCTTTTCACAGGATTATAAAATAAAATAAAATAAATGCAATGCAGAGAGGAAACGCTCGTCTTTTTAAGTGTAATCTCTATGGCAGCACTAACAATATCTGTTAATTTCAAAGAATAAATAGTTTCTAGTCAGTCTGATTTTGTTAATTCTTTTTTTTTTTTTCTTCCTAAGAAGATCATTATGTCTTTACACCCAGGAGATTAAAAGTAGTAAAACAATATGCCCTTAGTATACTGAGATTGGTGTGGTACAGCAGTTGAGATGTTTCACCAATGACACCTCTTTGGTGACCTCTGGATAATATATTCTTCTAGGTAAGGCACCAATATAAAAATATTCCTCTACAGAATGCCATGGAGCAAATTTCTTGAGTGTTTTCCTTTTTCTTTCATCTACATGGGAATTGGACAAGAAAGATTTGCTTTCTCCTCTCCCTTTGTCCCAAGGAGACAGGAAAATGAAAATAACCTTGAAATAGTTAGACCTCCCTGCCCACTTTTAAAAAACTGAGACTTTTTGATGGGGGTTGAGTATTTTTGAAGGTGAACAGAGAATGAGATTCTCCAGTAACTTTGTTGGTTCCTAACCTAGAGAAACAAAGCACACACATTTCCAGTGGAATTTTGTAAATGAAGAGCTGTTTCCCAGCTCCTGGTCTAGCAGTTGTCTTCTTGATTTCTGGCTATCTTACTCAATACTTGTTTCTGTGAAATACAATTCTTCCTGTGCTCCCCAAACCCTTCCATTCCCAGACTGACATCCCTGGTATTATGTGTCCCATGGGTAAGTGCAAAATACTCACACTGCTCCATGAAATATTGATGAAATTGAAATGGACCCAAAAAGTAAAACCCTTCAGAAGTGATATACTTTTCATAGAGGCAGGAGGCTTATAACTATTTATTTATGTATTTAACTATCTGGTATTTAGTTGAGAAAAGCTACATCAGGAACAGAATCGAGCATTTAAGCTATTTCAGTGCTGTATGTCTCTGTCCAACATCAGACATTCACAAGCTGACATCCTGTCCATACAGATGTCCAGTTAGCAAAATAAAACCTTTTTTTTCTTTTACTTCTCATCAAATGGGTTGATATTCTGAGATTTATAATATGATGCTATTTTTCCTTAGTAGAAACATGGAAAATTACATTCTTTTAATAGCTACATTACTTTTTTTTCTATCCATTTCTTCTTATAGCACTGAGAATGACTATTTAGTAGCCACACCTATCTTCTTTTAAGAAAGAAAAATAGAGAAAGAATAATGGGGTAAAGGTAAACAATCTTTCTCAACTTATTCTTGCAGGTCTATGGCAAACTGAAGCTCTAAAGGTAGAGAGAGCTCAATCTCACGACCATTATAAAGACAGAAATACTATTTAGGTGAAGTTTGTGGCTTGCTTTTATTAAAAATGAAATATGCTAAGACTGCTTAAGCAATTCTGCTAGCCACAGTGCTCTGCAAATTACATTTTACAAGCTGTCTAATGCAGATGAGACAGAAAAAGCTGTATCAAATTATTTTTAGTACATATACAGGTATCATATTGACAAATCATAAATGAATCCAAGTGAATGAGACCTGATGTGTGTAAACAATGTAGTAGAATGATCCTCATACAGTATTTCTTCCCATGCTATAGTCAATTTTCTGACTATTATAATAAACTCTTCATGAAGTAAATATGCAGCTAGAAGGTTTTAATTTATTTGTCAATTTATTTTCAAAAAAAAATGTTTGGAGGAACAAAACATTTCAAAATTACAGAGGAAAGTATATTGCAACTATAATAATTCAGATGGGCTTTATGACACCAAGAAAGCTAAGTTAATTTTGTGGGTAGCAGAACTGTAAAAGAGAAGAGAAGGTTGGTAGTGTTACATGTGACATGGAGCAGAGGAATGCAACTTTTTCACCATTGCCCTAATTTGTAAACTGGCAATTTCACCTTAGGTTGAAAGGTTGTTGCAAATGTGCACCAATGTAAGAGAAGTAACACCGAGTTGTTTTTTTTTTTTTTCCTTTTATGGGAAATGGAGGAGGGGAACAAGATCCTATCACCTTAGGATAGTCTTGACACGTACAGCAGTAATTACACAGCCTGCTAAACAGACACATGGGCTAAATAGCTGAAAATATGCTGCACCAGCTGATATTAAACATCCACAGTAGCAAGTTTGCATCTAATGAGGTGACATGTACAAGCTTAGCAAGTATTTGGGTCATAGTGTTACTGGTGCAAGTTCGCCCTATTTTGCTCACTTGCATGGAGCTGCAGAAATTCCTGTGGCAGAGTGTGAGCAGAGGTACATGCTCATTTTCCAGTGAAGAAATACACATTTGATTCAAATGGCCATGCAAATACCACAGACATTCTATAAGCTGACCTTACAGAGCATCAATGGATAGTAAATGACTTAATTATTCTGCTTCCACAACATTTTGAGCTATGTACATCCGTATTGTTCTGACTAAGCCAGGAATGATGTTCAGACACCCCAACACAATCCCCATGCACGATAACACATCTTTGCAAGGTAAGGGCACAGTGGTTTTCTCCATCAGCAGTACATCTCTGTCTAATCTTGAGATCCCATATGCTGCTCGGAGCTCCTGCCAAAAATCCCACTGTACCGTGGAGAGAAATTCAGCATGGAGAAATGGAGCTCCCCAAGGACAATGCTTATTACAGTAATACTCAGAGAGGAAATGCTTTGTAGAGTTGGGTATTTGCAGGAAAACACTCATTAATCAGTTTGTTCAAGTAACACCCCCACTCCCAGCATCACTCCCTTTCTGCTTCACACACACATGCACTCTCTCATTCACAAGTGTCACTGTTTTCCAAAGACTTCTTGACTTAATAATTTTCTAAGAATCATTTAATTACATTCAGTGGAAGATAAGGATATGGCTGTGTAGTTAAGTAATTCAAAGGAGGGGAACAAAAGAAGGGAACTTCATCCGTTCTTCAACTGGAAGCTTTGTTTAAATGCAAGGCTGCATGCGAAGCACATCCAAAAGCCAGATTATGCAATTAGCTAATAGCCACTATTGACATGTAAAATCAATTTATGACAGCTATCATAGCAAAGCCAAGCCAGATAATGCCCTAGATTGTGCACCATTCACTTTGAAAGTTTTATCATTATTGTATCATAGGGAAGACAAATCCTGTGTGTACAGCCTGTTTGTATATGTACAGTGGGTACCCAGCAGTTGTGACACAATACAACCCAGAATGCAGGCAGCCTACTATTGTCCTTGAGAGACTAGAAAATTCAGCTTTAGCACTGCTGTTTTGCAAATAGTTGCCTCCAGTTCTGAGAGCAGAATTCTTTGGTAAGGTCTACTCTGGGGCAGAGCACTGTTGCAGAACAGTCTGGGGTTTAGTGCCAAGAATGACCTCAGCTCTTGCCCCAACAATGAAAGTCATTGTTAAGACTGGTACTGAAAATGTTCACATCTTCCTTCTTCTTTCTCCTACCATCAGCAAGAAATCTATAATCAGGCATTTCTTCCTTGAGAACAAATGCTGTAAAGTGAGGTAAACAGCAAAGCTCAACAGTTTTGAAAAGCGAGTTATAATATTAAAAACAAGATAGATTTGCTTTTTCATAAAATTTGTGTGGCAGTTTATAATTGGCTCTCTACTTCTTAAGCCATACCCTTGTCAGCTTTCAAAACATATATTCACAGCAGGGAGCACTCAGCTAGAAAGTTTTATCAGACAAAGCCAAGGCAAACCTTTAGCTGGGGGGCAGAATACAGTTGTCAAGATGCATGCAACCTTAAAGCATGTGAGTAATTGTTTTGTATCTGGGAGTTTTAACTTCAACAGGACTGTTTGTGCAAGTAAAGATTATACAAGTGGATAAGCATGGGTAAGTCAGTCCCAGTATGTGCATTCCTCGAAGTGCACGCATTTCTAGAATAGAACTGGGAACACTGCTCTTGCATAGAGAGGTAGAATAGAGTTTTGTTTTTTTTTTTTTAATTTTGCAACACTGAGCGTGTGCTAAAATGAAATTATCATGAAATTATATGAAATTATGTTATCAAAAACTGCATCACTGAGAATTACTTTCAAGCATGTTATAAATGTTCTCTAACACTTCACTCTTATAAAAGTTAGCGATACAAATCTCCAGAATTCCACCTATTTCAGTGAGAATGCAGGGGATATAAACCAGCAAAAAACATGTTCTTTCTGCATTCTGTAGGCATGAAATGATAGTATCAAGGAGACAGGAATTAAGTTTTTGAAAGGAAACAGGAGAAGGAAACAGATATATATCTGCTTTGTATGTTACAATCTTTACATGACTGATAAGATTGAACAAGCACTGAATAAATCATTTCATTTTCTGTGTACATTGATTTTACTCAGCTTTCAGATTAGTGTTGATAACACAGCAAAAGATTTCGATGAAAATTAAACTAAAGAGACAATGTCTCTCTGGTGTGGAATAAATTAATGCCTTCACTGGGAAAAGCTATAGAGCATTCAACAGAAAGCAAATCCCTCACCTTGAAACAGCAATACAAGGTGAGTATACAGAAAGGTGGAAAATAAGAATCAATACAGTTGGATAGAAGAATAAGAACTAAAAGGTAGAACGTGTTGGGGTAGAACTCTCATATTTTCCAGTGTTTTCCCAAAATTCTTGTTTTCCCTCTGTTGAGAAATAAAGTTTGCCTTTGCTTCTTTTTAAGACTCATGACGGACAATTTGCATCTTTCCTCAGAGGTAAATATTTTCCATGAAGCAATTCTACAAAGACAAAGGAAGAAAAATATTTTTCTGTTTATGACAGCTGTTCTTCCTGTGACCAGGAACATCACAAAGAACAAAAGTACTTACCCCAATTCTCCCTGACAGGCACAAAAAAGCAAATAAAAAAATCTCCCACACGAATTCTGACAAACACTGGAGAAATTCTATCTCCAGACAACTACAAGAGCTTTAAATTCATATTCTATGCTTCATGTCTGTATGATCCATCATCTTCCAAGACCTCCTCCACTCTGAGGTCCCCTTTGAAAACACGTCCCCATGGCACCTCCTGTAACAGTTTGGAGCAGCTGAGAAACAGAAACGCCCACAGTGTTGTGATGTCCCTTAATCTCAGAGGTGAGATTGTGTGATGGGTGGACTTTAGTTCAAACCCAATACTCTCTAAATTTGCCAGAGCTGAGCTATGGCTGTCTGAGAGATCCAGTTCTGTGTCCTAAGGATACATCTTCAGCAGCACCACTTGCAGCTATCTGGCCTCCCTGCTGTTCCTTTCCAGCTCCCACCAGTATTCCTGTAGGGAAGAGTAGGGAACCAGAGTTCCCTACAAGTATTCCCTGCAAAGCTCTGGGGCAGGAAGGCAGGTGAGAGACCCCACACAACACATGTGTTATGTCTCACCTCAGCAGCCAGGCTCTCTAAATCTCTGTAAATGGAACTTGCAAAACCAATGCTAGCTCTTATCCAAACGTTATTTGTAACAGAATTAGTTTTTCATGATGAATACAGGTACTAGACACAAATGAAGATTGAACATTTGGCTGTATTCTAGAGCAGTGTAAGATTTTAGCTACTCATGATAAAATGAAATCCTAGTGTTGTTTAAAAAGACTCATGGACATGAAATTTACATTCCTTTTTCTCATTTTAGGTGAAATGAAGAAGAAATGTTGACTTTGTTAACATAGAAACATCCTAACCTTGAATAATCAGGTCAGTGGACTTTATGTCAGAAAGGCAGGAGTAGGGAGCAGTACAGAGTTGCTGACTTCTCTAATAGAGATTTACTGGAGTGGCAACATGAGTTTTACCAGTACATATGACAGCTCTTTAATGAAACTATTCACAACTCCACATTTCCATTACTTGCAAGCATCAGTGCTTTATTATTTATGGAATAGTTTCATTCTCCTCTAACCTCTTCTGACATCCATAGTTCCTGCTTTGTCTGTGTCATCTGTGCTTCTTAGCCTTCTTTACTTTAGACCATCTTCCTAGAACCACTTGCTGCTGGTCTTACTTCTTTTTCCATCCACCACACTCTTCATATTTCCTCCCTTCCTTCTGGCACTACGCAATTACAGGATTTCTGTGTGACTGTAAATGTCTTTGCCTATCTCTTCAAGCAATGCAGGACCTCCTGGGGGGAACAACTGCAAGGAATTCCTGTTCAATTCCTGCAGTCACAAGCCATCTGGGGTCAGAATGAAAATGCTCTATAAACATGAGCAGCTTTGCAGCATATGCAGACTGGTTAAACCCAATATGCACTTTCACATAGGATATCTTATATATAAAAAAGGACACTTTACTGAACTACAGATTCATCTTCCAAAGCATGAAGATACTATAAAATTTAAAAACATGGGCAACTTTTAGCTCTTTTTTTTTCCAAGTGACTGTTGCATAACCTTACAAAAGGTGATGTTCACAAAAGGTGAAGATAACCTTAATAATTTTATAATTACTTGTATCCAGGCTCTCAGATAAGACTCTAGGACAAACTGGAGATAAAAGTTTCACTAACTACAGAACCATTTTGCACAGCGACATGCAAATAATACCAGCAATTTCTTAATGTTTTACATTGTCCACCATTTCCAAACATTGTCTTTTAATATATAGTAAATCTACAGAGAGCTTTTCCTCCTTTAGTATGAGAATGAGCAGCAACAGAGAGATCAAAGCAATACAAAGCATTATGATTTTACTCAGCTTCTGGAAGCAAAACCAATTTTTGTAGAGGTAGAGGTGCATGAGCTCTAAGCATTTTCTTTAGCATATTTCATGCCACAGCTCAAACCATAGAATCATAGAATCTGAAAGCATTGACCTGCAGTGGTTAATGGGAAAAAAATTGAATTCACATATACACAGAACACATTTCTTATATATAAAATGTCTGTTTTCTGTGTAAGAAGCCATCCATATACAGATTGGTAACACTTTAAGGATAAGTTTATTGAAAAGAAAATGAGTTTTCTTCCCTTACAGCTTAAGAGCTATTATCACATTTTCATACACATCGTTTGACTTCCATTTAGACTTTACAAATCCTGTCCCTTTGAGTATGATGTTTGCTCTTTCCTACTGTTTTCTCCTTTTAGAGCCTCACAACATTCCAAGAGCCAGAGGTACAACTGAATCTAAATCAGTGAACTCTGAATTTACATTTAGACTGTTTTACCTTTTTTTTCCAGTTCCACATACTTGATTGGGGACAGGAGAGGTGGATGGGAGAGGAGAAGAAGGAAGGAGTAAAGCAGATAATTTAAAAGCAATGGCTTTTGTCCAGGTCAGTCAGGAATCATGAGTTTTCTCAGTCATCAGTTCATAATTCACTGATGGTTTTCTAGACAGCTTTATTCCCTGAAGGAGAGCATATTGTCTCCTTACTTTTACTGTTATTTCAATTTTTTTTATATTTTTTAAACTAAGCCTGGAGATTATTACAATCTGCCACACTCCTCTCTGACAACAAAAGGGGATAAGGCCAACCATAAAGCTTCAAGGCAGGCCCTTTGCCCTCCTCACTAACTTACACTGATACTAGCACACAACTGGATAGATTTGCAACCTCAATCCTCACAGATAAGGCTTGTTTAAAACAATCTCTTCTTGTGCATTTTCCTGCTGTACGGTGTCACTCTCATTCCAGTGATTTAGAATAATAGAGCTTTATCTTAAACTGGCAGCTCAGCACACACTGCAGGAGGATGACAAGGATCAGCAGACAGTGACAGGAGCGGCGCAGCCTTTGTTCATCGCTGGAGTCATTCCTGTGATTGAGTACAAAATGGGTATGAGAGGGGGAGCTTACAGAGATATGCTAAAGACAAGAAAGGAGAGGCCTTGTTACTATCTGTCAGATTTTTTTCATCCAACAAATGTTCATAAAGGTAAGGAAACGAGTTCTTTCCTTCCTCTGCCTCTGAAAGGCCTGAGTCATTGCACTTTCTAAACCTTTACCTTCTCTCCCAGTGACTTCCACCTGTCTGAAAACCTCTTTGTTTCTCATGTTTAGAAAGAAGAGCAGGAGCCCAAAACCCTCTAAACATATTATTTAACATAACAGACCGAGAACACAGCATTTAATTCCCACTTAAGGACAAATTTTTGAAGTACCTTCTTATAATTTAAGACACACATCCCAGTAGGAATATAAAAATTAGGTTCCACACATTCTCCAATTATGCAGGAAAATCTGGTCAGCTCACAATGGAGCCTGGTAAATGTGCAGTGCTGTCAGCTTCTGGACCTGCCCACTCTTACAAAGGCCAAGTCAGACCTGCACAGTGTCATGGACACTTCTGGTCTGGTAAAATGCAGTGGGAAGGTTAAATTCAGAACTGATTTATCAACCAGCATTACTGAGCTGGGCATTTAACCTAGATCAGCTGGCACAGCAACTGCTGTAACAACCTGCTTGCTTACAGCTCACTGCACTTCCACTGCACGTTTAATTCTACACAAAAAGATGTCAACAGCAGCACAGCCAAGGACTGGCTCTTGGTTTGCTCCTTCTCCTCTGCTCCAGCACCAGAGAGGAGAGTTTGCTTTGCTGAGAGCAACTTTGCCTCCTCCCTCTGGAGAAATCTTCCTGGCAGGTACAATGAGCAGTTGGGCTGTACTGAGGATTCAGACAGTGTTGAAGTGCTTCAGGATCTAAAGTGAAACCCTGTGTGCACTGCTGCTTTCCTTTCCCTGCTGCTGCCTAGCTGAGCTGGGGCACTTTGGAGGGAAACAGAACACTGCTTGCAGCTGGGAGAAAATCCACAGCAAATTTCCACAGCAATGGAAGTCTGTAGGATCCTCATGGATTTCACCAGTGTTTGATGAAACTAGAAACTCCCAGCAGGATTTCAGGCTGACACCCAGACTGAAGGAATGGATTTTCCTTGCTATGACAAAGCTGACATGGGACAGGCTTGTTTTCAAACTTGCTATCATACACAACAAAAGGAGAAAGATTTCCTTCAATGAACTCGTTGCTCAGCCAAAATTTTAAAGCTAAAGGAAATGAACTGTGTGCATTGCTGGGGTACCATCCACCCCACTGCCATTTAGGCAGCAACAGTGCTGGAAGAAAAGCTTTTCTGATTCACCCTAAAGTTCAGACCATGCAAAGAACTGAAGAAACAGAAACAATATCATATTTTTCTTCCCAGAGACTGAAAAAAAAAATCAGTTCTTTAATTAGGGAAGTGGCAGGATGACTTATAGCGGCGAAAAAAAAAAAAAAATCATTGTTTTTTGTAAATGACAGTTTTCACTGTGTCCTGATTATAAACAGGTAAAATAAGCTATACTATTCTCTTCTTCTAATTAAATTGCAGCTATTTCAGCTAATAGTTTTGAAGAAAAAGAGAGATCAGGAGACTGCTGCACTCCTTTACATCACACTATATCACATTCTGTAACAGCACATCTAACTTTTTAGTTGGCTTAGGAAAAGGCAAAAGGAGACAAATTAATTAATATTTAACTTTCAATGATGTAAAATGTTTCCAAGGAAAGTGTGACACCTGTGGAATATGGTAAAAAGCACTCTGGTGCTTTCACACTATTTTATATATTATTATTTTATACCATTATGTTAATTAATTGCAGGTTGATTAATCATTCTTGCAGCTGGAGTGTTAAGCTTGAGTGTTTCACTTTTGGCAAGCTTGTTAAGCTTGCTAAATCCCTTCAGTACCCCTGTGAGACATGATGATGTTTATTAACCAATAATGCTGTGCAGGAACAGTTTTCTTTTATGTATTCAATTTCTTTTTCTTTTTCTTTTTTTTTTTTTTTTTTTTTTCTTTTTTTTTTTTTTTTTAATTCCCAGTACATCTCTCATTCCCCCAGTTCTCTTCCTGGGTAACCATACCACCTGAATCTTGCTAGCTCATCTATGCAGAATGCATTGTGTTTTTCCTTATTAAAAGATACCAAAGGTTTGAAAACACTTGCTCAGAGATAATGATAATTACTTGAGTAATGTTATCAGTATACGACACATGTAGAGAAAGTCTTCACAGAGGCAGAACAGATTAATTCGTATTTCTTGGAGACACTTTCAGAAGTGCTACATTGTTATTCCCTATTGTTATAGGAGAAAGAAAAGAAAAACAAAAAGCAACCTTGTCCAACCTTGAATTTTGAAATGCAAACCAGGCTTAGTCCTGACAGGTACTGAGCTCTTCTGTCTCTCAGCTGGAGCTACTGTTACTGTTAATATTGAATTCTCAGAACTTCCCAAAAGCTTAAGGACCAGAAAATTTTTTTGCCGGGAAGTGTTCTCCAAATAGCATCATGCCAGCCCAAAGCCATTATTATTCTGTTTCTACAATAAACAGCACATTAGTCAGTGATGTTTTACAATTGTATATGAATGTCAAAATCTTTTAATAAAGATTATGTATCTGATTTCATAATCATGGAATTTCCAGGGTGCCATCAGCTGAAACCAAAGTATGAGGGAATTATTCACAGCCAGTCAGTTGTAGCAGTAGACATGTTTGGTTTTATCACAGAACAACTGTTGAGCTACAAGTAGCTATAAATGGGCTTTTTATTGCTATGCAACAATTTCTTGTCTAAACTTTCTACAAACAGGAGATCTATGAACTTTAGGCTTATTTTTTTCTTCTCTACAGCTATACATTCCTATAAATCTTGATTTATTCCTTCAAACATTTCTTTAATGTTTTGTTTACATAAAACAAACAAACAACCCCCAGTGAACCAAACAAACAAACCAAAAAACCCCATAAACCAAACTAATCACTGTTGCTTTCATTTGAATCTAACTCCTATGGTTAGAAGTGCTGCAATCCATCTTGTTGTTCAAACATGTGCTGTTCCGAACAGGTCACTCCCTTTCTCTCCCCATGTAGACTTCTTTGTTGTATTAATTATTCCTGATCAAATAAATTTCTTTTACCACCTCTTTGCCCTGTAACATGACTCTCTTTCCCTCCCACTTCTCCTTGACCATCCATTGCTTTTTTGAATAGTCTATGACAAGACTGCTCCAGAGATGACTTCACTCATACCCATTGCTGTGTGAGAAGAATTGCAATCTATAATTCATAGCTTATAATGACAATAGAAATTTAGTTTTGTTTTTATAATCTACTGAAGACATATGCATGGTTAAGAAGCTTAAATTACACTCAAATCCTGGAACATACTAATCCTTTCAAAGAATAGCACTGACTTTTTTTCTTTCTTTTCCTTACTTGTGATCCCACTGGGGACAAGCCTGAAACCCAGAAATGATCCCTCCACATCCAAGTATGAGTTAAGATGTGAATATAACCAAGCCTAGCCTGTATTTCAGTTGCTAAACATTTGTTTATCCCTTCTCAAGTACAAAGTTTTCTTGCTGAAAGATGCAGCTTTCCCTGCCTTTCTTATAAAGGGTAAATGATAACCGTAAAACTCATTCTTCTGACATTTCAACAGCCACGGTGTATTTTTGCTTGCGATGCAATAAAGCTTTTATTCAGAACTACGAATGAAATATATCTTCACTAAGTTATCCTAGGTATATAACATCCTTGATACGACACCTGGCACACAAGTCTTTTGAGCAGCATTGTATCAGTGCTTTTTAAAGTCCACATTCATTCTGCCTGTGGTCTCCTGTGCCTTTGGTACCTTTCCACATGCACATGGAATCATTTGGGTTAGAAAAGACCTGTAAGATCATGGAGCCCAATCCTAACACAGCACTGCCCAACCCACCTAACACATGTCCCTAACTGCCTCATCTACACATCTTTTAAACACCCCCAGGGATGGTGATACAACCACTCCCCTGGGAAGCCTCTTTTCAGTGCTTGATGACACTTTCTGTGAAGAGGTTTTACCTAATATCTACTCCAAACCTCCTCTGGCTCAGCCTGAGGCCTTTTCCCCTTGTCCTTTTGCTTGTTACTTGGGAGATGAGACCTGCCCCACCTCTCCACAACTTGCCTTTATGCACTGAAGAGAGTGAAAGGACCTGCACGAACCTCCTTTGGTCCAGGATGAACATCCCCAGCTCCCTCAGCACTTGTGCTCCACACCCTTCATACACACACACACAAGCTTTGTTAAACATGAGTTGTGTTGCCCTGGTTTTTCTGAGGTTTTTTTAAAGCCTTCTACTTGTTCATAAGATGGAGTCAGTTCTTTAGTTTCTGTACAATATTAAGGGTCAGTTTTTCACGTTCTCACACTTTGGAACATAAACAATGTTTCTTGTTTTTGTTCACTGTTCTTTGTTTACATACTTCTAGCCTGAAAATAATGTTGGTTGACAGCTGGTCTGGCCAGTGGGGTGAAGGGGTAGTAACCCCAGAAGCCAATCCCCAACCAGACTCATAAATGTATAAAAATGAAAGAAATAAACAGGCTTGCCCTCTTTTTGGGGAGCAGCTTTTCACTGCAGACCTCCTGCCTCTGTGTTGTTGTTCTGCATGCCGCTTTCACAGAATTTCTCCATTAATTCTGCACCCCTCCACCCTAATTATATCCTGCCTTTGGGAGAGGGGTGGAAGACTGTGGTCCATGGATACTTAATCCTTCCACTCTACTGCACTTATGGGTAATCCTGCAAACTGTTTCTTTCCAGTGAAGTTCTGTATCCATGGGTAACTCCCAAAGCAGCTGCTGCAAATTTTTTAGCATTCTGAATGCGCCTCATCTATCTTTGTCAATCATTAGACATTTCTTGATCACTATTTTTCTTCTATGAACCTGATTGCTGTAATTATTTCCCCATATTTTTCTTGAGTCAGGTATTACCTCTTTTCAGTGTATGTCGTTCATCACCAAAATTTCCAAATACCACAGCAAATAACTTTCTATTTTTATTTCAATAAGTAGTTGTTATGTTTACATGAGAAGAATCCCAAAGCAACTAATCTATGAAACAAACCATAAGCCTGCAAATAGTCAAGAATTCTTTCCACAGTGGAAAAAACATCCAGAGAAAACTACTAATCTGCCATCTATTCTCCTTTTCCTCAAAGATTTAAGTTTTATTGCAAAAATATTTATTTTAACATAAGACCACTGCACAGATGACCATTACTCTGTGACATGATTCCTATACAGTAATATTTTTATAAAAATCTACCTAAGGCACTTGCTTTTTCTCCTCCTTTCTATGCTGCATCCCGGACCTGCTATACTTGCTACATGTGTTTAATTTTAAGCCCTGAATTAAGATCCACATGAGTACTGTTTTGTTCACAAGTACAACAACTAGGTAAAATATCATCATTCTTAAATTTCAGAGAAAAATCGAAAATTGAAAATTCAAATTTTCTAGTGTTTTTACAATGCACGATATCAGAAATTCACCAGAATTCTGGCAGTCATTTTTAGACTCGTTTTTTGAGACAAAGCAATTTAACTGAATCAGTGGTACTTAGCTGATACATGTTTTAGGGAACATAGGAAAGAAATTAATTTCATCAAGTTCTAAAGAGAAAAAACACTAAGTGATTGAAACCAGGAGACAATTCAGCAAGGCTGAATGTAATTAACAGTGTGACTAGGAACTCCTTTGAAAACTGCCTGGAGATGTCTAGTAGTTTGGATCAAGTAACCTCTTCCTCATTATGCTGTATTAACCCTGAACATTATTTCTGTTGGGAATCTCACTGACTTATTGCAGTCAGATAAGCTGTAGAATTTGAACAGCTCTAAATTATTATAGATGAATGTGTTTTTCTTAACATACTTGCTTAAATGAATGTTGAACACTGACTACTTTGAACTGCAGTTTCAAATAACATTTTCCCTTCTGTCTCTTGCGTGACAGTCATGGGAATTGAAGTAATGGTCTACCTTTTTTAGGACATGCAAAAGTTAAGTTTGATACTTTGTAATAAGCTAAATACACTTTATTGTGACTGACTCTGAAAGGTGAATTTCTTGAAATCTACAACAGAAGGGGTCCAACCCCCCTAGATTTACCTACTTCCTGTGAAGATTCTATATACCAAATACCGTAAGTACACTTTGTGATAATTAAACTGCAGCTATGAGATGTGCAGAGCATATACTGAATGTTTATTAAAATCTTGAAAGAAGAGATGTAGAAGATGGTTTACACCCAATGGTTCATGTAATTATTTGGAAATTACTCATTAGGTTATGTCACAAATCTTTGTTGCTTTAATAAGGAAGGCTTTCCTTCCTTGAATTTCTTAGAACCTGTACTTTTTCCTTTGTCTCATTTTCTTTAACATTTTGAGAGAGAAGAGAAAATTTTTATTAAAGATGCTGTTCTCATTGCAATGCCTTAGAATGATGCTTTATTGTCACGAGATATATTAATTTAATTTTTGAAAACTGTTCAGGAAGAATTCAGAATACATAATACGGATACCTGTCCTGAACAGGAGCGTGGTAACAAAGGAGACATAAAGAACTTATCATTCCTATGGGTAATCCTATATTTCCTCTGGTTATTCTACTCTTTGAGGGAGCAGTTGTCACATGATGCTGATGTTCTGAACTGGGGAAATAAAATGTGCTGTGGCTGTCCCATGAGAAAGGTTTTTATATTGAGTAGACCTAAGAAAATATTTTTACAACCATTCCTATTTTCCCTATCTACTGTAGGATGTCTTCTACAGATGGACTCGATATACATAATATCCTTCCTTTCTTAAGTCTTCCTTTCTCTGTAGGCTTTCTTTCCCACAGAAAGTTGGAGTGGATGAACTTCTGAGACCTTTCTAACCTGGGCTCATCTAGTTTTGAGTCTGAAGTCTGAGTCTTGGTTCTAGGGCTGAAGGAGAAGTGCAGTAACCTGAACATGAAGTTGAACAGACAGTGCCACTACCTGAAGATCAGATTTGATAGAACCTAATAGAGAAATGCCCCTGGAGGAGAAGGTGAAAGGAAGCTCTTAGAAGTCAATCAGCTGATCTTTAGGACACACCATGGGGCTGCATTCACCTAAGTGTTAGATCTGAAGTTAGCAGTATCAAAACAGACTGGACCAGGAGGTACTGACCACAGAGAAGAACAGTGGGCCAAAAAGACACAGAATTTCAATGGGACACAGCAAAAGCATACAGCAAGAAGACACTGATTTAGGAACACAATTCCTAGAGAATGCCTGTTTAAAAGGCCAATGCTCAGTTAATCTGATGATCTGAATTGGCTATCCTATAGATGTAGGGGGCTTACTTGTATCCAAATACCTTTAGCAATTTTTCCTCTCAGCAGATAATCCCAGCACTCTGTAGGAACTGGAAGATGGGGAGAGATATCAAGATAGCTTATGACTTCTGCTGTTTGGGTGCCTGCCTGCCCACTCCTTTCACAAGCATTTCCCTGTGGCAAGCATCTCCCTGAAAGCTGGTAAAAGGCTTTGAACTGTTTTACAAAATGCAGTTGGCAGAGGAAAAGTGCTTTCCATCAAGAAAGCTGGAGCACCGTGTTTTCCCAGCTGCTCTGAGGCACCATATGTTTGCAGCACGGCTACTAATGCTACTTTTATTTCTTCAGGAGACAGTACAGATGTAAGTCTCTCTAGTGATAATTGTATGAGGATAAGCAAACTGTTGGTATGTGGCAGTATTTCATTGGGGTTAATGTCAGGGTCAGCCCTGTCAAAGCAGCTGACACAACAGGGCCTTGAGGAATATGGAGATCATGACCATCGGTACCAGCAGTTTCATTTGACACTCTAAGACCCTTGGAGCAAGACTCAAATCTCTCTGGCTTGGTCAGCACAGAAACTGAGATTCATCTGACGAGGATACTAGAAGGATGTTCTTCCAATGGCAATTTAGAAGTTGTCTCTGCAATTTTTTTTAACAAAAATTAATTTCACACAGTGAAATCACACGATGTACAACCACATATTTGCCTCACCCATGTTTCCAAACCTTTACTGGGATGACTATTTGTCAAGCAGTCAAACCATGCCTCCTCAGGGTGAGAAGGTACACTTTCCTGTCCCAACTAGCAGTCCAGAAAATAAACAGGAATTCACAACACCAGATGGGGAATAAGGTGCTGAGCAAATGTAGGTAGGGATCTGTTTCACAGCTCTCCCTGAGGGCTGGCAGGATGACAAAAACCAAGAAGAAAAAAAAGTGACCAGCCAAGCATGTGGGAGAGTCAGGGTGAATGGCAGTTGCTTGGGGTTTGAAAAGGAAAACAGCCAGAAGAATAAAAGACAAAAACAACAATGTGCTGCAAGCAGTGTGGACAAAAATCTCTTTAATATTTGCCATTAAAAACAGACACATGAATCTTCTCTCTATTGGCAGCCTTTGAGACATCATCATATAGCATAACATGAAGAGACCAGATGTCACATTATAATTAGGGATTTGCAGTCAATGGAAGGGCTAAAAATAATGGGGCATTGAGAGAGTGTGGGGAGAGTCACCTAGAGGAAGGGAAATTGGTCAATGTTTTAAACTTGCAAGGCTCTGTTTTCCAGAATGATACTGGCAGCAGGGGAGTCCACATCCATTTCTTACTTCTACAGATCGTCAGTAAATTATGGCAATGATTCAAAACTGCTTTAGACTATTACTCATCTTTGACTTGGCTGTAGTTACAATCAGGAATTGGGGTTTGGTGATCACAGCGCTGATGTTCTGTTCTGCTTCCTACAGAAGTCAAACACAGCTCTGTCTTCTAGTCTGTTTTTATGTCAGACCTCCAGTAAGCACCCTGGCAGAAGGGCTGGGCTTGCTGCAGTCAGAGTAATTCTGAAGGAAGAGAAGTAAAATAAGAAAGAGGAAGGCATCTTTGAGGACCCAGCACAGAAGCTCTTATGCAGGAACAGCTCGCACTGCTCAGTGGATAACCCCACCTCCTTCATGATGCAAAGTAAACACCTGATTTTCAAGGTGGAAAGCACTTAGGGAACTCTTTACCAGCCACAGTAGTGCCTCACCAAGTGTCACCAGTGTCAAGTGGCAGTGTCACCTCACCAAGGCAGTCCCTGCAGAGCACAGCTGTTGCACAGGCATACACTGTCCCCTCAGAGTGATCAGAGCTATGAATGATGATAACCAGAAAACATGAGCCAGTACAGCAGCATTATCATAAAATAATAGCATTCTGTGTAACAGAAGTCAGGCTTGAGTGGGGAATGTGGAATTCCAGGTCATGCTGGACTAAATTTCTAAAACTCAGTGAGGTTCTCATAAAAGGCCAACAGTAAGCAAAGTGAATCCGAGATGTTTTTCTCCATTTAATAGGAGTGTGACCTTGCTATGAAGAACTGAATTGAAAACAGAACACAAACAAACCAACCAATCCCCACATCCTCCTTTTCCTTTAACATAAATAATGATGTGACTGTGTGGCTGGTGGGATCCCAACTCCTTCATGGAATGACAGGACAAACATCTGTATTTGCTGCCTGGAATTGACACAGATACTCAATGGGATGAGGAAAACTTCTGAGGACTTACTGGTATGGAATTAGGTGCAAGAGAACAGAAAGTTCCTGGGTTGCTCTGGGTGGATTATATTGGCCCCACAGTATCTGATCTAGTCAGCAATCCTGTTGAGAGAGGTAGGTACTGTGCTTCATGACAAGGATTCATCATCAGAATGTGCCAAACACTCAACCAGTAGACCATAAATATGTCTGGAAGTACCAAAATAGTGTGCAATGGAAAATAATGTGCCTGAGTAAATTTAGTAAATGGACTTCATCTATCAGATAAAGATTAAGAAAAAAAGAAAAAACCAAAACCAACTCTTTAAATTGTGTACTGAACAACTGAACTTACTAAACACAAGAAAATAAAAATTTATGTTGTCCAAGCACAATGTCTATCTATGCATACAATGCATTTCAGATAAATGGTAGATGGTCAGCCCCCACATGTAAGAGATCCAGTGACAGACCTATGAGCTGAGACACAGTAGAATAAAATGCTGAGAAATTGAGCAGTGGACTTTTTTGCTCAAAGTAGAGGAGAGGAAACAAATCTGAGGAGACACACAGCCCAGCTTTTCAGCCCTGTTAATCATTTATGGTCCTTCCATAAGACATGTTACTGCTTGTCCACATGTATATGATCATAAAGCTGCTGACTGCAACAATCACACCTTCGTTTCTGCTATTCTGCTATTCAACATTTCAATTGTCTGAGTCAATGGCTGTGAAGACTTAAAGCTAGTCCTACAGAAATGTGGATTTTCCTCAATCTTCTAATGAGATTTTTATTTGCTTGTCCTTTCAAACTGGCTAAACTGAATATTTTGAAACTGTTCCTCTTTATTGCATATATTAACTGACCAGGAAAACAAACAAACAAATAATCAAACATGAATCCATGTATTTACAATGAATTACGATTAAGAGGTATCCATGCCTACCAGAAAGATTTAATTACAAGGCTGAAGCAATTAAACCCTTCATCTTTACTTTTGCTTAAAAAGCTAAAATTCAGTGTGAAAATCATGAGCTTCTACTGCAGCTGCACTACAACAAAGCACAGAAAAACCAAACACCAATACATACCTACCACATATATTAAAAAAAAAAAACAAAAAAAAACAAAAAACCAGAAAACAAGACAATATACCAAACATTGAGCACAAGCATCAGTACATACAACCCTTTTACTAGGATGAAAATCTTACTACATTGTCTATAAAATCTTCATATGCAAATTATCTTTTAAGTCAGCTTGGGGGAAAGTGGAGTAAGAGAAGGAGCTATTTTAACATTAAAATATAATTCATTTGAACCTGAACAAGATCCTCCAGGCAACAAGGGGTGTGGAATAAGTTTCAGTGAAACACTTAAAAGTTCATCTGTTTCTATGCCAGCATTTTAAACATTTGGAAACCAACAAGGTTTGAGCACTTGCAAGCAGAAAGTGATAGGGAAGTACCTTCTCCAAATTAAGTCTTTCAGAAGACTACCAGCTGCAAACTGTTCATGTAGAAATTGAGACAAAGTTTTCACAAAGACCTCTGCAAGCAGTACTTTGAGCTCAAAAGAAATGAGATATGCCTTGCCTATTTAAAAAGTTATAATATCCTTAAAAACTACAGTTAATATTCTTGCAAATATAGTCTTTGGAGGTCTACTTCCAAAAATGGGACTCCCAAGCATAAAGGAAAGAAAGGATGCAAAAAATACCTTTTTCTCCCTAGCTCCTCTTTAATTTATGTTCATAGCTCAAGGATTAGGGATATCATTTTTTTCCCAGCCTGATTTCAGGTTACTGTTGCTAAAGGAGTGATTGTGAAGAAGCTTCTCCCTGTGCTTTTCTCACCTCCTAGTTCCTCTGCTGGAATAAAATTGATTGAACATAAAAGAATAATAAACCTTAAGCAGATGAAGTAAGTCTGCATGTATGTTTTAGAACTTTCTTCTCATTAAAACTAAATGCTTTGTGTGATGCTGACTTTGTACTGCAGTTTTTGAAGTACCCTTTAGCAGCACTGTGGTTACATGGACACATCCACAATCTGCAGTGGGGAGATTGTCAAAATGCATCCTTAATTTATTGGTTTTAGTAAATGAACTTACAACATTACACAGGGATTTTTTGGTAATGTGTCTCTTCTGATCTGGATGGGGCTTGGAGCAACCTGGTCTGGGGAAAGTGTCCCTGCCCATGGCAGGGGGGTTGGAACCAGATGATCTTTAAAGGCCCCTTCCAACCCAAACTACTCTATTATTCTTTTGCTTCAGAACATTGCATTTCAACTGTTTTAATTAGCACACTCTAACAAATACATTTTGAGACAACCATAGCCCATTTTGGTTTCAAAACCAGAGGCTTAAAGAAAACAGTTTATGTGGCATTATACAAACACAGAAATACTAATCATGCAGAATTAAAAGGTGAATAAATAAATTAGGAATAAGAGCTGTAAAAAACATAATTTGCTTTATAAATATAGGAAGGATAGCTTTTAGAGTAACAGTGGCATGCTAGTGATAACGATGAGTAATAGTGTGAACCTAGTGAGATCCAGAAAAGTAAACTGTCAATGAGGAGAGGCAGTGCTATAAAAGCCCAGGGCACCAGCTTTCAGTGTGCAGGTTCACTGTGCTGACTCTCAGCTGTTAGAACTCTGCAGGTACTTCACAGAAATTCATGAATTGTTACAGCAGGGTGTTTTAGGCCATCTATTATTCCTTACATTGTGTCCCTGCTGCCCAGATGTAAAGCAGCATGCAGGTAAGACATATAATATGCAACATGTAACTGTGTATAACTTGTGATAATATTAAAAGCACAGGCAATATAAAACATCAGCTAGTAGATCAATCCCAAGGGGAAAAAAGTATATAACTTGGTTATTTTAAAATTAAGAAAAGATAAATAATGTTCAAAACTTTACTCAGAAAAATTTGAATTTATTTACACATGCTGGCATGAACATACTTTCATTGATAAAGTTTTGGTGCCTTTAGGCAAGATGAGTTTCAATTTTAAAATCATATTCTTTAAAAACGTAATAAAAATATAGCAGAAAAAAAGATTAAAAAATACAAATCTAGCTGACATTATCTTCCAGAATGAGAAAATTAACTAATAAAGTATTTTTTTAAAAAAAAGTATGTTCTTTATGCTGCAAAGGCTCAGTTTTGAAAAGCTGGAGAGTGCTCTCTCCAGTCTCTGAGACAAGCTGAAAAGAAATCATAAAATCTTTACTGAGCAAACTCTATTTTGTCACTTCATGCTGTCGCTGTTCTATTGAAGATTCCCTTTTTTCAATGTAGGGACCATGTACTAATGTTGCTTCGTGCTGCTGGAGTATGTGTAGCTTTTCAGCTTCTATTTGAAGTATTATCTGATGTCTCTCTTTCCTCTTCTCACTTGTGCCATTTTACTACTATTCTCCTCAAAGAGACGATTTTCTCTTGATCACCCCTTTAGGCACATGTCAGGAAAGTGAAGAAGAGAAGGCCTGTGAAAAGTGACATGCTGGATATTTGCTTATATCCCTGCTGCTGAAGAGCATGCTCTCAGAGTCACCTGAATCAATTTTATTATCTAAATGCCTTGTTCCACAGGTAAGTCAGAGGCATGGAAATGTACCTGCATTAGGGCATGCATGTTTGCATATAACCAGTTTAGGCTGGCAGATGACACTGACCCACTTTGAGGCAAAAAATCCAGTTAAAAGCAGAAAGAATCATTTGACTGGTGAAGTGTTAAATCAGAATGCTGCAGAAAGTCTTTTACATGCTAATCTGGAACACAGGCTAAGGGGTAATGTTTGCAGAAATACTTAGAATTAGGTCAAAAAAGGGCCACTGAGCAAATAAAAGTCTCACTATGAGTTAATTATTAGAACAACAGATAAATAGGAAAAAGAATGAACTTATCCTAATAAAAAGCAAAGCACTAATAACTCTGACTTTAAGCAGACAGACACACTAATACTTGCCATGCCCCACTAGTGCTCTGACCTGCAAATGTCTTAACACTGAACCTCTGTTGAGGAGATACTGCCAGGAGAGTCAAGCTGAGTCACATTATGTTCCAGTCTTCTGAAAGTGAGTACACAGGAAGGAAGCAGAGATAAAGTGACCTAAATTAAAAGCTGAATTTGTTTTTTTCTGAAGTGAAACCTCTCTGGGCTAATTTCTACATTTAACTTTAAAACCAACTGACTAAGGACACTCAGATATTATAAGGATTAATTTAAAAGAACACTAAGCGCCCTTTCCTATCAAGCAGCACATCTGGAATACTTTGGCATTTCTTGCATAGTATCTCAATCCATATAAAGCAGAATAATTCACTCTTTCATGAAGGTATATTGAAAATTCTGAATTTAAAGTAAGTTATATTCTTAAGTTTTAAACAATATTTAGTTCCTCAGATAAGTAGCTGTAGAAAGGGAAATCTTAGCTAGCTCTCATGTGGATTTGTTATCTCTGGATAACTTGAAGCATGAACAAAATCTGGATTAGTGCAGTTTAAGTAGCAGTCTGGATTCTGATTTTCAGATTTGGCCTTTTTGTTGTTTTGTTTTTCTAGTTTAAAAAAAAAAAAAAAAAACACACAACAACAACAACAACAACAAAAAAAAAATACCCTCCCCAAACTCTGTGTCTCTTCTGGTCTGGTGACAGTTATTCAAGAAGGTTTCTTAGTGACTTGACTGCACTGATGATCAGCTCCTTGGTGAGCCTGGAAATCTTAGTGATGACACAGAACTTTGCAGATTCCAAATGAAAGGTTGCTTTCCTTGGTATCTGTTTGACTGATGTGAAGCAAAATACCTCAGACAGACCAAAATTTTTTTTTTCCAGCTGGTGGCATGATATGTCAGATGTTTGACACGCACATTTTCATTTCATATTAATTTCTCTATTTTCTCTAAGTTCAAATATGTGCACCCTTGAATACCTGTTGAGATCAAACAGATTCAAGCAGGTGCCAATTTTAGGCATCAGGAGTGATAGCTGAAGTTAATGTTAAGTTTCTGTCAAATCTAACATAAGATAACTATTCAACATTCTTGGCACTTGTGGTGCTGTGCATGTAGCCTGTAAAATATTGAGTGTTCAGTGAATGCACAGCAAATGCAAGGAAAGGAAATTTGACTATAATCAGCTTCTCCGTATCACTGGGGGCAGTTTTAGGAAGTGTGAAATGCTTCACACACTACTTCATTCCCAAGGAGTCTTCAATTTTAAACCTTTGAAAGATCTACTGAAAGACTGAGGTAAGTACAGCTTTCTTTTTATTGTGACAATCAGAAGGATTTAATAATAAATCAGCTATTCCTCCTGACAAACTCAAAAACCAATGTTTTGAAGGCAATGCATTGAAATCCCCTTTAAGAGTAAACACAATGTTCTGATGTCTGATCTTGGTTAAGTCCTATTTATGAAACTCCTGGATAGAATAAGTATTTTTATCATATATTAAAAATTGTGGGGTAAAGGAAACATCATTATATTTTTAATGCATTGAAAACTGGAATCTAAACATTTCAGATGAATGTATTTTAATTTGGGAAGTGTGATACTGTTAGAATTCTAGACTACTATTATTTATAACCTATTTAGCCTTCTGTAGTATCTCATGTTTACCTGCTTATAGATTCAAAGTTTGAGAATGCCAGCAAAAGGACTATTTATGAGAACAGAAAGCAAACTGTTCTGTGGTGCAAAACTTTATACAGATTCTTTCTTCTCACTGGACCATTTCTGAATTCAACACTTATTCTTACATGAGTAAATCATCTGTGTGAATATTCAGTGACTGGACAGGATCACAAATAGCACAGAAGTCAATATTTTTTTTCCAAAACAACATAAATGTGCTATGTATATTTTTGCTCATCTTTGTTGTATTTCAAAACTCCTAACAGATGAGTGATAATCAATACATCAACTTGCCTGATTTAAGTCTTCCTCCTTACCCTCAAATAATAATGATCAACAATAACGATAACTTGACACCAACTTACCCTTTCTTAAGAAGGGGAAATAATTGCAGCTGTGATTGCACCACCAATCCAGCCCCTGAATCATATCAAGTTCTGTAGACCAAGGTCAGCACCCCAACCTCTATCCAAAATGCAATCATCCATGAGAGAAAGCCCCCAGCATTGTCTGGAGTGGACCTTAGAAACTGGCCAGTTTCTTGACTTTTTCTATTTCCCAGACAGTGCCAAGATGGTATCTAATCACTCTGTACAGAAAAGAGAGAAAGGCACGACAAGTACATTGAACTGAATTCTTACAGCATGAAAGCAACTATTTTCCTTCAGTACCTCACAGACCATATAGTGCGTATTTTCTACTAGTGAAACAACTACTAGGAGTAAAAACAGAGCCAGCTGCTCCATTTATTCATTTCAATAATCCTTCACTTCTCTCAAACGTTCATATGAAGGGAAGAAAACAGGTCTTAAAATGGAAACTTAGTTAAGTAAGACTAATTGTATAAGAGAAGGGATAAATCTCACTTTGAAGCACATTGTCTCTGGAAAATTAGCCTGAACAAAAGTGTGCATTTGTCCTTGAAGTAAAACTATAACACTACAAATCATAGTAATGAGAAGTCTTCTTGCAAATATGAATTTTAAAGAAAAAGTGCTCTTCAATAGAGAAATTATGTCAATGCCTAAAGGAGTAAAAGAGAAGTGTCTGTATAATAAACCTCATTCTCACTTCAGCACTATTAGTATTGGAGTTGTAATTCAGTTAAGCTACAAGAACACCAAAAGGGAATGAAATGGCAAATCTGCAAAAGATTTGTCATAGATGAAAAAGCCCAACAGACACATTTAGTCTTTGAATACTACCAATTACCAGAAGAGCTAGACTGGGAGATACACAAGAGCCATGCTGGAAGCTTGGTTATGGTTTATACTGACATTTCATCCACCTTGGGACCTCCTCCTGGAGCACTCCACTGGGTCACACCTTATCCCAGTGTGCATCAGTGTGTATGTTTCTTGCTTCTTATAGCACCAGTAAATACAGAAAAAGTAAAATCATAAGGATGAACAGACCAGAGAAAACTAAACTTAACACGCAGTATTTCAAAGTTGTATGTGTGTAAATGCACATTCATTTCTGAGAACCCATGTATCAGCGTTAAGGGTTTCTGTCTCTGATCTGACCAGTCCCAAGGATCCTCTGTTGATACTCATATTGTCTTTTACATCTTGTCTAGTTCAATAAGAATACATCTGTCTACCAAGTGTTCAGGTCTGTGAAAAAGGCCTGAATTTTTGCTCATTTTGAGAAGTGTCTGTCAGCTCTTAAAATGTCAGATCACTTTGAGGCAAACACACTATTTTCCTAAGAAAATGTGATTTTTTTTTCCTAATAAAGGGTAAATCTAGGTTGTGTAAGTCCTATCCAATCAAAAAAAATACTGAACTTTTGCAATCCTCTCATTGTTCAGTGAGCCTAAAAAAAAAATCAATACATGGTATCATAACTATAGTGTTACAAGGACCTGCATTTTCTTAAATTCATTGCAATAACAGTTGAGAGATAATGCCATTGTTTCAAGGAGAACAACAATTCTCCATATTTTGGGAAAGGAATGATAACCAACTGACACAACTGAGGAAATGGAAGTCAATAGAGTACAATTTTCTGATATAATAATTGGCTAGGGCAAGAATGGTTTTTCTAAAGCCTCCCATCCAATCTAGAATAACCACTTGAGGGCACCTCTTTATCGTGAGGTCATTTTAAAAGGCAACAGCTTTCAAAAGCAACTTAAAGAGATTTTGGTGCTGAAAATATTCAGAGGAAAGAGTGCCACCTACTGAATCTTTCTGTCCCTATTCCTCCAAGCCCCAAGAAACTTACCCATCCTTTAAGCACTGGAAAAAACAATCTTTTCTTTGCTAAACTTATTTATCCAGTAAGATAATATCAACAACAACAAAAAAATTTATCCTAAAGAAACTTCTATAGTCCTCAAATTTAAATATTGGACATGTGACCTTGGTTTTCAATCAGTTTCTCTTTCATGACTTCTTTAAAAAAAAAAAAAACTACCTCAGGATGTAGATACATTCTGTGTTAAATATATGTACTCTTAGTTATTTGAAGCTGAAAAAGCCTTTCAAAATCATAGCACTTCTACCGTAGCTTCAAGGACTAACTTACAAAAAAACCCACTTAGAATATGTATTTGTTTTACAGGTTCCCAAAATTAGGCCAGAGATTTTTTTTTAATAGCAGCTTGGCATATTCTTCACTTCACATTCTTTAAAAAAACCCTCATAGTTCCAATGAAATTATTAGATTATGGCTCCTTAGCACAAAAGACAACAGCAAGATTATCAAAAGCAAAAACCACTAGATTGGCTTTTGCTACTACATAAATAATGCTTATCAAAGGCAACTGAAAGAACAAAATGCATTATATGCTTGTAAAGTGTTAGATAATGGTCCCAACCTAGAGATTTCTGTTCATTTCTCAGGATTATACAGTCAGTTATAAAAATATCCAGGGCTGTTACTGGGTTGATTGAATATACCTTGACCTACAAAACTGGAGGAGTTTTTTATTTCAGTCTGTTCGCTCCCAGGTGGATGTGCTGAAATGTTCACTCCTCCATTAATTACAATCATTTGTTTATTATCTAACATAAACCAAATAGCTACTAAATTGCTTGAAACCGGTTGACACTTGATTATATTAAAACATTTTCACACAAAAGGCACGATTAATCTGAACACATTTGTAATGCAGGATCTTTGTTTCCACCCCTGAGTTGGACATATATATATGGATATATATGGATATATGTGGATATATCTCTGATATATCCATATTTAAAGGTTGAAGAAAATGCTTCCTTACTGTCTAATGTGAACTGAATCATTATGAAGCTTTTCTTAGCACATTTTGTTTCCACTAGTGCTTAAACAACTTGGATGAAATTAAATAATCCAAAGAACTGTTTTCAGTCAAAATTAATTAAATAAATTTTTTGTTGCTCAGCTTTTCTTTTGTTTGCAGTCTAGACATTAATAAGGAGACTACAGAGTAGGCTTCATAGCTGAAGAATAACTAAGACTAGTTCTACTTTTTTGTTTCACCTTGTACTTATATTTCTCATGAATGCATAGTTCCTTTACTTAAGTATAGGCTGCATGAGGCAATGTCTATACAGAAAAAAGATACCATCATTTTCTATGGAAGTTACATCTCCTTAATAGATGGCAAGACAATTTTCATTTTCGTCATTAGGAAAATGTTCTCTTTCAAATGTTAAATAGTGTCAAGGAAAGAGTAGACAGTGAGCCCAAAGAAAGTTGTAAGCATGAGTATGTATGCAAGACCAGAGAGGACAATGCTCTACAATAGTTTCTAAATTCAGTAATGGTCTAGCAGCATTTCTACTGGCAGATTCACTGGAGAAGAGCTTTGTGTGTGGTATTTAATCTAAATCTGGGGTTGAATCTCATACCTATTGCCTTTTTTTTAGCTGGCTTCTAACAGGTTTTATATTGGTGGGGATGGCGTAAGGAGGGAAAGAGAAAGGCTCTGACTGGCAACCTATCAGTCATCATGATGATCACTAGACTTCTTTGAACCTTTTCAAAAAGTTATCTTATTAGTAAATATTTCTTGTCATAACAATGTAAGTTGCTTAACCTCAAAATACCTATATGTCATAAATTTAAATTTAAATTTACATGTCTCTAAAATTTGACATTGCAATAGCGTAGGTGATTTGTAGATAAAGGAATGTTTCCATTAATTGCTAAATCAAATACATACTTCGACATAACTACACCAACAGGTCGTCATAACTGTCAACTCTGACAAATGGCCATAAAGTTCACATAAAACAGAAATAAGACCCTACAAGAGACTCTATACATATATATGTGATCAGCTCATGAAAATTTTTCTGGTCTTATCAAACTCTACATCTAGGGGGGACCAAGGAAGGTACACATTGTACTGCAGCTGACAAGTGCCTTGTTCAGGAGGTTGGAGTGGTATCTGGACACTGGCTGGTAGGAGCTGGAAAGGGTTTTAGCACTATATATTCAGAGAGAAGGTAATCATCTTTAGATGGTGCCTTACCAAAAGGCAGAGCCAAATAAGATAAAAAGCCCAGTCAACAAAAATAGTCACTGCAAACCAAGTTATATAGAGTTTTTTTCCCACTTGGCAACCTCCAGCCTAGCAGTGTCTGCATGCCTGATTTAAATGAACAGGTCCCTCATCAATGTAAGAAGATACTTTCTGAATCTTAAGCTTTGCATCCAGGATAAGGTAAGAGGAAGATAATACTCTCAGTCTGCTCTTGGACTTAGGGAGCACAACTAAGGTAAGATTTTAATGCTGAAATATGGAAGCTGCAGTTAAGAACTGGCAAGAACCAGGCTTTGATCCCATCTCTACTTACACTGGAGAACAGACTGAATTGATTTACCTGTCCTGCTAGATTATTGGTCTAATCACCAAAGTGGGGGTATCTCGAACATTTTCCCTACAATATTCTTGTATTGTTCCAAATATACCATGTACGACACACTGGGCAGGATGGGCAATGTATTTAGCCATGGTATGCATCCAGAAGCCCAGAACTTCAGTTCTTGCTGCAGGCAATACTTAACTAGTTTTAACTAGTGGAGAATAAATTCAAGAGGTACCACTAAGGAATTATTACTCAGAATATCCTGCAATGCAGGAAACAATTCAGGATATGAGTGATCAAGTTCAGCCACTTGCTTCACAGTACCTGCTCCTTTATCTATGCAGAAGGAACATGAAATGTTAGTTCTATATGAATGCCTGAAGCACAGCTGTGGGATTGCATTTTATGGAAATGGTTTGCTCTGGCTCACCCTTGGAAAATGTATGGTTTATCCCAAGTCTGTACCCTCCCTGCAGTATCCTGTATCTGTAACCTCATTGGCTGGAGAATGTTACCGCGCCCCTTTGAACCTCTGTGATAAGAATGCAAAGGCAGAAGGCTCTGCCCCTCTTGCCCCTCTACCCCTGGAGGCCTCCTGATGCTCCCTTTCCCTCTCCTCCCTTCCCCCCCCTTCCCTTCCCCTCTCCCTCAGTGAATAAACCCTCACCTCATCAGCACCCCACCGGCATCTGAGTCTCCTTGCCTGCCAGCGCGGGAACACCACGACCCCAAGAGACCCCAGGGGTCTCCGGGGGGCACTCCCCGGGGACTCCCCATAAATTTAAACAACAACACACAGCATTAAGAAATTCATCATATACATCCCCTGAATGCTGGTGTCTGGGTGAGTCACACTGTCCTGAAGGGACATGCAACAGGAGCAAACTGGAACACAGGAGGTTCTCTCTGAACATCAGGAAACACTTTCCCTCTGAGGTTGACTAAGTTTTGGCACAGGTCGTCCAGGGGGGCTGTGGCATGTTCAGCCTTGAAGATACTAAAAAAGCCACCTGGCTCCAACTCACCCTGCTGGAGCAAAGGTGCAGCAGCTGACATCCACCACTCTCTTCCAAACTCTGGGCTTCTGTGATTCCTTCCTACCAAATTTGCTTTCTCTACAGCTGTAAGTGTCCATCTTGAGAACTTTGACACAAAATTTCCATGCCAGGAACAAAAGCTTTGAGATAATTTTTTTCTTCCAAAGTATCATGTCATTTTCTATTTCTCACCACTAGGTTAATGTTTTGAAAAATCTTAGAAATCTGAAATGTTGCAATAAGAGGCTTAATATGGTTGTTACTGACATAGATTTCAGCATATTTATTCCAAAATGAATGACAAAGACATCAGAAACATTTATTAGAAGTCAGTCTACACAACTGAAGTAGAGATGAGAAAATAGAAAAGACCTTGATGGAAATGGAAAATGGATTTTACCTTCAAAGACCCTTTCTGAGACATAACACAAAACAAAGGACAATTAAACATATTGCAGTGATCAGAGAGATGATGTCCCTGTTATATTTATCTGTTCTCTGGTCTGATGTGTTCAGCCCAGAAGAGATTTGTGTTTGATGACAACAGCCAGTGCTAATGATGTCATACTGAAGTATTACATTTCTGTATTAAACAGTACCTGAAAATTACAATGGGGGTTTAAAATGAGGTTTTAGCAAGACTGCTGTAAGGAAGGAAGCCACTATAGCTTTGGCCATTCCCTAGGCAATGAAAGGGCACGGCCCTCCCGGGGCCATGGAAGGCTGCTGCAGACCTGACTGTGATCCTTCCTCCAGTCAGCTTTTCTTAGAAATCCTACCACATACCAGTTAACTAGCAGAAGGAATTCCCAAGGATTGAATGTAGTTGCCTGCTGTTGTTTTCTGCTCCCCTCTCATTATAAGATAGCCAAATTATGTCTGAAACTCCAGGATACATGATATGAGTGCAAGAGAGTGACAATTGGTACTTCACTTACTGACGTTTTCTTTCATGCTTGCTTTTCATTCTTTCTTTGCCTCCTTTTATTTCTTTACTAATTCCCTTCTGTCTGTACACCTTGATTACTTAAGAGAGATGTAAAACAAAAGCCCTGAGCACTAAATGATGCATGAAAAAAAAAAAGAAATGAAAATATACTTCTCTTCTGGGTGGTGCCCTGCAATCACTGCTCTGCTCTTAGTGTTCCTATTCTCACACTACCTCATGTGTGTATCTCCAATATTAAGCTCAGATCAAAGGAAAAAGGACATAAATGTAAATAGTTTCTGCTCTTAGCAGCCAATCTCACTCTGAAGTGCTACAAGCAACACAGTAGTGTGTAAGACCAAAATGCCTCCAGTTTGGTGGGAATAAGTACACAAATCTGAGACCCTTCTACAGCTATAGAAGCCTGTTACACTTCCTTCTTCCCGGTTAAACATTCTAAGAAGTACTTTCCATGCTCACATTTTGAATTTGGTTCCACTTCTGGCAAATACTAGAAACATTCAGACTCCCTTCCAACTGAACAGTGACACAGACAGGTTGTTTGGCTACTCTGCAAAAAGGGACCTTTCACAGGTTCATCTCTTGTTGCTTCCATCTGAGACTGTCTGACCTGTTTGATGAGCAAGAAGGAAAAAAGACTAGGATTCTTTTTTCTTTCTTTTTTTTTTGGATATGCTATTAGCATACCAGCATTTACTTGTCTTAATTCTGACTGCAGTCAGAACTATATAATTATACGTTATTACAGCTCTAATGACTTCTATAAATTCTCTAACAGATGTGGAAATCTATATTTCTCCCTGTCTTCCTTAGCTTAATGTGATGGCACTTCTTGTACTAGAGCTGAATTTAATCCAGGATAGTAAGAAAAATTAGTAAATATTTAAAAGCTTATGTGTGACACCACAAAAAATTTTTGATTGAATAGGGAAAAAGAAGTAAATACTGTATCTTTATTCAAACAATAACTTTTCAATCCATGTATTTGCTTCTTAGCATTCAGTCTATTTTTTAGAACAGCCTATTTTTAGAACATGTTCATTCTGTGCTTCTTACTTTAGCTTCAACCTGACGTACAAAATACCAGAGGTTTTCACATTTCTCATTTGCTGACTACACCAGCAGAAGCAGAATGCATTAGTAATCTGGTGATATTCCCACACCCATCAGCAGGTCTGAAAGGCTTTGATAAACTTTTACAATAGGCTTCCCAAAGATGTAATAAACATGACCTTTAGAAATCCAACTATATCCAAATACGCAACCTCCATTACAGGCACTTGATAAATTACAGTCGATTTGTAACAGGTACTTAGAGAAAGATAATAACATATGTGTGAGGGAAAACAACACACTTTGTTTGTAAACACTGAGAAAGCACAGAAATAACCTCTCAGGGGTGATGTTCAGGTAGTGTTATTTGTGTTCATACAGCAAGACATGAGGGATGATGGATTACAAAAAGCGATAATCAGGTAATATATTATTGTCATGAGAGAAGAAGGTGGGGAGGGGGTGCTGTTTGTTGTTGCTGTTGTTGTTGGTTTTCCCCAGAATTACCTCTTAAAACAAATGCTGAGAGTTCAGTGCATTCATAAAGAAAGTGTCTGTGTAGCACAGTCTGTATTTTTGGAGGTCTTGACGGGAATTTCTTTAAATATGCAGTAGAGCATTCATTTCTGGAATTATAAGTACACTGAAAAATCCTTCTGGGAGCAAAAGAAAACAGTGGTCCATAACGCTCCCCTTGCTATGTGAAAATAAAAGCATCTGGTAGTATAATGAGTGTGTTGTTGACTCAGTGCAGTCGATCATCTCTGTTTTCACAAGCTCATGTACTCCAGTCAATGGAAATCACTGCGGGAAGTACCTGGGGAGGCAATGACAATTTGTCCACTCAAAATGTGTATTTTGTTCAATAAAAGGTAAATGTTATGAGAAAATACTGAAACCCTGGCCAGCAAGTCTAAAACTCAGGTTTTAAGAAAACTTTGAAAGTGCAAATAACTGATATCATCACCACTATCCCTACTGAGAGAAAACAGAGAAGTTGAGCTCTAAATGTTTCAATGATAAGTCAGCTAACGAATGGAAAACTAAAAGAATGAAGGACATACGTCAGATGACCCAAACCTAAACCTTGGAACTCTCTACAGAAAGGTGTACCCATGGGAATAGATGAACATCCCTATCAGCTGAGGTGCAGTTTATCTTTTTCTCTAACTTTGTGTAACTAGGTAATAGCTGCCTGTATTTGCAACTTAAAAGATATCTCTAGTCTGAGAAGTTATTTAAATATTGTGATATGATTATAATTTTCCTACCAATTATTTTCAAAACCTCTTGGATTTAAACTAAAAATAAGGCCTTTTGAATTGCCAACCATGCAGATACATTCCTGAATATGCAAGTCAGCCAGCTCCTCTCATCCTCAATCTCTTTAATATATTTTTCCTTCCCTTACTCACTACCTTTTGCAGTAACAGTACCTTATCCTGATGTTAATTTGAGGAGCTTAGAATGGAACCATGTGGCTTTGCCTGAATTCTATCAAATCTTTAGTGCCAGCAGAAGTGACAAGTAGCCAAAATTATCTCAGAAAAGTCATCAGAGGTGACACACATAAACACAAAGGTCAGATCTGTTGCAAAAGATTCACTTTTCTGTGGTGTATAAGGAAGCAGAATCTGCTCTAGCAAGAGCTTGGACTAGACAACCTCCAGAACTCCCTTCCAACCCCAACCATTCTGTGTTTCTCAGAACAGAAGATACAAAGGGCAAAAATTTAAACTAAAAATGAGTACATTTAGATTGCAAGGATATTTTTTTTTCAATGAGAGTAGTGAGACAAGGACAGTTTGCCTAGAGAAACTGTGGATGCTCTATGACTTGAAGTGAGGTTGGGTGAGCTTTGAGCAACCGAGTTGGGTTAAAGATGTCCCTGCCTAGGAGATTGACCTAGACAATCTCAAAAGTTCCCTTACAATACAAACCATTCTACAATTCTGTGCTAAAGTGGAGTTTATAAGGATTTTACCTGTCCCCCAAATGCTGTCAGCAAACATTATGTGTATATATTGATTTTTATATAATTTTAGTTTTACCATCTATCTATACCCAGATGTACCCTCACATACATGCCAATGTTGACTCAGAATACAAAGAAAGCTAAGCATAAACTTTTCTGGATCCTAGCCATAACTCTTTTAGATGACTACATGAAAATAAGCCTTTCTGATAAAAGCTCTTTGATCAATAGAGGGCAAAAATGTTCTCCTTGCCAGCTCTCAAAGTGGAGTTTTTACCTACAGTTGTAATTTTTTTTTATGTTTCTAAGTTCAAGCCCTAATGGCTGTGAGGATGACAGCTGTGAGGATACTCTAAGATGTTTACCAAGCCCTGGGGACCCTTTCCTTGGGGAGCTGCTGTTCTCTACAGGAATGTGTGGTCCACTGGCTCTTCTGCACCCACACAGTCAGGTCTGATACTTTCATGAAGCCTTAGACCTTAAAGCAAATGATAGAAATTGTACTGAAAGCCTGATGTCCCCACATTAAAAATCCTTTTTGCCCTATGTAAAACATCAAGTAGGGCATTTTAATATGTTGAAACCAAAATGAGCCATAGTATGGCAGACAGTAAAATGTTAACATATGCTGAAATAGAAGATTTATCTGGTAGAAGATATTTCAATATTTGCAATTGTCATGTTCTGGCATGGAAAAGTACATATTTTTCATAAGGGAAATAATTAGAAAGCCCAAAATAAACAGCAAGCTGATTTAAAAAGTGGCGAGAGATGGAAACAAACAGTAGAAATCAACCCCTATATGCACAAGGTGTAAGCAAATAATTAAATTTACATTATCTCCTAAAAAAATCAGTCAGCAAATGTTTGCATTTGGGGGAGGTTAATTCCCACCTTACCTAAGCATCTCTTGAAAGTCATGCTGTAGCTGTTGATCCTCAGCACAGGGAAAAATATCACAGTGTTTTGTGTTATTTTGAGTTTGATGTGATCTGTGCAACTACAGCATTTCGAGAATTTACTTTTCTTTCTAAAATTCCTGAAACCTGGAGGAAGGTCTTATCTTGCTACTGTGGGGAACACTCCCTGCTATTATTTACACTGTTTCTATAAATAGAATATCCCTCAGTACTTAAGACTGCCAGCTTTGTTTTCTGGCACTTACTAGGGAGATGTGGTAAACCCTCTCTGACGCCAAAGCCCATTCAAAAATGTACGTCATGGCAAAAGAACATTTGAATTCTGATAAACTACATGTTGTATGTTCCAGCTGAAGTACCACTCTAGGGCATAGCTCACTAACTGGAGACACATCTCCCTCTTTCCAAACCTTTGCATCACAAATTTCATACTTTGGCTTGGTATTACGATTCCTTTACAGTAAAACAAACTCTAGCCTGTAATATTTCACAGAATCATTTAGGTTGCAAAAGACTTAAGATCTATGAAGCCTATTTGTTAACTCAGCACTGCCAAATCCAGCACTACTAAATCATGTCCCTGAGTGTCACATTCAGACTCCTCTTGAACACACTCTTCGAGTGTCTCAACCACTTCCCTGGACAACCTGTTCCAATGCTTGACAACCCTTTCAGAGAGGAAGTATTTCCTATTACCCAATCTAAAGTTCACCTGGTGCAGTCTGAGGCCATTTCCTCTTGTCCTGTCCCTTGTTATGTGGGAGAAGAGACATCCCCTGCCTCTCTACCCCCTCCTTTCAGGCAGTTGAAGGGAGTGATCAGGTCCCCTCTGAGCCTCCTTTTCTCCAGGCTAAACCCCTCCAAGTCCTTCAGCTTCTCCTCAGACCTGTGCTCTAGACTCTTCACCAGCTCTGTTGCTCTTCTCTGCTCTTCACTCCAGCACTTCCATGTCTTCCTTGCAGAGAAGGGCCCCAAACTGAACACAGGATTTGATGTTCAGCCTCAGGAGTGCTGAGTACAAAGGGATGGCCCCTGCCCTGGTGCTGCTGGCCACACTGCTTCAGGCCAGGATGCCACTGGCCTTCTTGGCCCCTGGGCAGCCTCTCAGCTCATCACCAGCCAGCTGCTGACGAGCCTGCCCAGGTCATTTTAAACCAGGCAGCTTTTCAGCTACTCTTCCCCAAGCCTGAAATATTCCATGGGTTTGTGATCCAAGCGCGTGTCCAAACTCACACATCTGCCCTTGGCCCATCAATCCAGCCTGTGCAGATCCCTCTTTAGAGCCCTCCTGCTCTCAATTCCATTGATCTGCTCAAGCAGATCAACACTTCTTCCCAGTGTGGGGTTATCTGCAAACTGCCTGAGGGTGGCCCTGATCCCCCTGCCCAGATCACGGATAAAGATGTTAAACAGGAATGGCCCCGGTGCTGAGTCCTGGAAAACTGACCCGAGCTGGATGCAATTCCATTCCCCACCAATCTCTGGCATCTGCCATCCAAATATTTTCTTACCCAGTGAACAGTGAACACAACCAAGCCATGACCAGCCAGTTTTTCCAGGAGAATGCTGTGGGACACACCTTTAAATGCTTTACTGAATTGTAGTTAGGCCTTTTCCTCATTCACCAAGTGTCACCATATCACAGAAGGAGACCTGTTAGTCACGAAGAACCTGCCTTTCATAAACCTTCATAAATTTCACACTGCATGATTTGAAAACTTTAGCATAAATATCCAAGTATGGGAATAATAAAAATGTTTATCTAAACATCAATAAACATTAGGGAAAATATTATGAGATAGCATACTTCAAAATTGTCTGTACAGTACATTGTAGAAGTTACATGATTGCATGTCTTTTAAAGAAAGGTAAAGCTGAAACCCCTTGTTGTCCATGAAACCTTGTATGCATTTTAAATCAGTCATTAAATATTGATCAAATTTTGCATGAACTTGTAGATAAGGTAGGATGAATATGTATATTCCTGGACAGCAAAAACTTTACAGCAGCAGCGTTACAATAAATTTGGAACCAATGAAGCATCACAGTTCATTAATATTTTAGTGCATGTTACTAGACTTTCTCTGTTGCAGCATAGATATCTTGATCTGTTCTGCTCCTTTTTTGCTATAAATTCTCATTTTAAAAACCTGTAAACATATGCTGTAGAATAAAATAATATGGAGACAATTTTGAAGACCCCTTCCATCTTCATGTTTGAAGTTTTAAATGAGCATATTTGAATGCTTAAGCATCCCAATTAAATGTGTTTGATTTTTTAAAATGTATTTTCCTATTTTCCGAAGTACCAATAGTAAAACATTAGTAAAAAAACATACATGAAAACATCCTCTTTTTTCAAATATTACTATTTGCATTGTGAGTGCATAAGGTGCACCATCATGACAGGCTCTCCACAGTTTATCCTCACCCTCAGATACCTTTCAGTCTGAGCATTACAAATTTAGGCCTACACAAAAGAAACCTAACTTGCACTGAATTTCAATTAAGCTGTTTTGTGTACTCAGCCTACAATTAAAACAAACAAACAAACAAACAAACTCTCTGCCATACTGTTGCACTAATGCTTGCAAAACAGTTAAATTACTGGAAGGAATAGCTATCTTTTTTGTTTCTTGTCTTTATATTTTTCTTTTACCATTGATGGAAGGTAAACAGAAGCTCACTGAACATAAAACCTGAATATTATATTCTTTCTGGAATAAAGAATGAGGGCATGGAAAAATGAGGGAATTTCTCACTTACTAAGTGCCATTAATTATCAAATATTATCAGCTACACCAGTGCCTGTTAAAGCACTCAGGCTGGAGGCACTGTCTGTGAGTTCTGCCATGAAACCTCTTTTAAAGGCCTTGGTATCTGTTTGCAGAGATACCAGGCCTTGGCCCTATAACCACTTATCCACATGAATAACCTCAGTTACATGAGAGAACCTTATAAACTTGGCAGCATCATTAAAAACTCACAAAGCTGGCTCCAAGCCAACACATGAAAGCCAAGCTGATATTCAGATGTTAATAGTAATGATCCTCACTGTATTTCAAAGACGTCAATGAAAAGATGAACATATTTACCTAACCTATAAATAGCTGCATCTAACAGACACTGTCTTTTGTTTTAATTAAAGCTGTCGTTTCCGACATCACCTGTCATGCTCCAAGCCAGCTCCGGGGATTCCTGGGGATGCTCCTGCATGGGTGGGAGGAGGAGTGAGCCTGGTCTCCTTCCAGCTCAGATCACAGCCCTGTCTGCCCTTAGCCCTTCCTCTCTCACACTGTCAGGAAGGAGGCGCACACAGCACGGCCCTCACTTCTTCACCTCCTGTTTTGCTTCCCATTACCTCGTTTCACTGCCTCACCACCTCTGCAGAGAGATCTACACTGAAAAGGAATAGCAAACTTACATCTGTCAGACTTAAATGTATGGAAATCACAGCAGCATAGAGATGATAAAACCAGCAAGAACAACTAATTGCAGGTGTCATTAAAGATTTTTAATGATAGGATAATGGGGGCTATTTCAATGCACAAAGAAAAAAAATCATAGCAGATTAAGTCAGGAAAACTGTACCTTTTAAATTAAAAAAAAATTAAAATAAACTTCATAGTTTTGCAGAACATAAGCATCCACTATTTTTCATACCTATCATTAAGATATGTATTGCATTTCCCATTAGCTATACAAATAAAAATACAACTTGTAAAATCACATAGTTGAATCATTTTAGAGAGCACAAACAGACCACCTTAAACAAAAAATGCAACTCCAGCAAGAATTACTTGAGAAAGTCTTCTTTCCAATCTAAATACCAAAAAATAATGTTCTCCAGGATCAGATATTGCAAGCCATTTGCACTTGTTTTGTGATAGTAACAGGGGACCACCAAATATATCCCCATTCTTCATTAATCAAAATCGAAGAAGCTACAGTGATTCTGTCAAATGGCCTAAGGCAGCAAAGTAAATAAAACAAGCTTAATCCAGTATACTAATTTACAGAGAAACATGCTAAGATGATTTATTTATATCTCCAGCAAAAATGTTCTTCATCTGCTTAACTCTAAACAAGAACGACTGAAGGCTTGAGTGAAGGCATTTAAGGACTTGAGCATGTGTTCTGTTGCACGAATGCCAGAGCACTTGGCAACCTGTTGAATCATTCTTTCACATGTAAGAACAACAGCAAAACTCCTTGTTCCACTCAACAGTCACAGTCAACCTCAGTTACAGCTAAAAATCAAAAAGAGTTAACTAGGAAATATTAACTGAAGACAGGCTGGCTAAATTCAGACTGCTACAGTATTATCTTTCGTTCCAGGACTGCAAACAGATTCATCACCTCTTTCTAGATTGCTCACTGTGAAGCTCAATGAATATTAATCAACCTTCGTCAAGAATATTGATCAAGTACAGATTCCTCTGAATGGCTGTTAAATAGTTAAACACAAATTCTCTTCTTTTTCATTTGTGAACAAGACCAAAAAAACCTGTTCATTAGAACTATTTCAAATACTTTCGTAATACTCAAATATGTTTTTCACTCTTATCCTACAAGACTTTCATGGAGTTTTTGTTCCTTACTTTCATGGAAATTTTGTTCCTTACTTTCCTTTCTGGTTACCATGAATTAGCATTCTTTCAGTCATTAAAATGGTTGTCATGGTAAAAATTGCTCCTTGGAAATGTATCAGGGTGCCAAGACTGACAGTATTAAGCAATATATCAAGACAATATAAAAAAGGTCAAGAGTTTATGATACAGGTAGATTTACTTATTTTTGGCTAATGCAAACACAGTTTGGCTAATGCAAAATCTTCTTTAGAAACTAAATAAAAATACATACACAGAGAATCAACCTCGCAGATCTTTTAGCTCCTGGAGCTATTCCATGGGGTGCAAATTTCACCTCCAGCAAGAGGCCATGGAGGGTTAAACCCAGCCCAGCTCCCTGGCCAGGCTGGGCACCCCTTACCCACTGCTCCCCACAGCAATCCAGGCTGCTCGGCCACAGCCAGGGGCAGCACCCACTCCTGGATGGTTTTTTATATTTTGGAAGAGTTTTATAGTAGCCGCTTAGGAACTTGTTTAGTGAGACTAGAGGATGGCTGGAAAGCAAGGAAAAACAGGCTGGAGGAATGAAGGGTAACTGAGCAGACCACTTAAGGGGAGGATGGGATGTTCCCTGCACGCTGGGAAGGAGGTGCCAAGGAGCTGCTCTCTACTCAGGGCTCAACAGCTGTTATTAGGCAATAATAAAGTAAGCGTTGTTTGTCCATGCAGCTGGGGAAGTCTCCTCAAGTCACCATCCTCCAGCTCCTCATCTAACACCTCTTCCCATCAGTAAAGGAATGACTGTCAACTAACCTCATTAAGACAAATAACAGTTTAGAGCTAAGCAGTGAACAGAATTTATGTCAATAAATTTTTGGTATTAAATGATAGGAACTGCATCTGGACTCTACTTTGCAGTTACTGCAATTAAAATAACAGCGACAAGTGCCATTTGTAAAAAGAAATGTAATGTAATTTACATTTACAGAAGAAAATGTAAAATTTAACACCTGCATTGTATTTTTACTATTAAGACACCATTTGCTATTAAGACAGCATTGACTATCAACTAGTTCTTAAATTCTACAGACCAATTTAGAACTTCAAATTTAGATTTGGATATGAAATGTATAATGGAATAAACACGAACCCATCGCAATAATGGTGCACATATCACCAAAATTTCTTAGGTCTAATAAATGGTGCTACTTTAAAAACAGTCAGAAACAAAAAACAAGCAGATGGAATTTGCAAGCAACATATTATTGCAAATATCATAGTTCAGCTGCACAGAAATTACAGCTGCCAAAATCTGTTGTCTTTGTAGTGCCATTACTCCAATGTTGCAGGTCAAATCCAACAAACAGCTGTTCAATATCTGAGGATTTACTAAATAATGCAGTACTACACACACAATGGGATATGTACTGAACCAGCCTCAGAGGAAAGCAGAACATGGGAAAACAATTACTTTTAATCTTGTTATGGATTAAAGGGCTGTATTATATAATGCATTTCTTACAAAACCTGACAAAATAGTGCTACAAAATGTGTAAATCCCCTCTTCCTATTTTCAGGGGGTTTTTTTCTTTCTTTTCTTCCTGAGCCAAAGTGTCATTTCAGCTCTTTTAAAACTATTTGCAAAACTGGGTCAAGTTCCTAAACCAAATTCTGCTTAAGAAAATTTGGTTGTCAGATTTACAGACTATCTGAAGAAACGTCCTTTAACCTAGAAGGGCTGGATGGGGAGGCTGGAACGCGCATGCCCACAGCTGATCTTCCTGTTTTAACAAGAGCAATGGCAGCCCTAGGAAAAAACTTAGGGCTGAGCACTTAAAAAAGATTAGCCCACATGGCAGTACCTTGTTTAAATTTACTTATTTACTCATTTTCATTTTTTACTGGGAAGCTAATTTCTTCCCTAAAGGTAAAGGTGCTTCTTCAGTCATCTCACTTTATTTTACTGACCCACATATTATATCCTTAATGCTTTTTTACCAGTATCCATATAAATAAACCTGCTCTTCACTTATTCTGGTTTTATATCATTGGGCTTTTTCCCCCCTTTTTAACAGCAACAACTAAAAATAATCTGAAAACCAAAAACCAAACCCATTCTGTATTATCAGCTAATTCCTGGCGAAGAGAATGAAACAGTAATTATATCAAATCGTGTGGCATGCAAGCCCAAATTTCTGCTCTGTGTAGTGGAGTGCACTTCAGAATAGGTTTTATCTTGTGCTTGGAAGCAGCTCCAGGCTGGCTGGAAGTTCAGCCTGGGGCTTCGACCCACACATGGCTGTCGGGGATCCGAACTCTGCCGCTGCAGAGGGGAAGGGAGCTGCCAACAGCGCCCTGCTCTACAGGGCCACCTGCTTCACATCATACAAAAGCTGCCCTGGAAACTGAACTGACATGTGGGAAGTGGGAACAACCAAGGGATTTCCTTCACGATTGTGCTTCTGCTTCACACCAAAGTGCTAAGGCAGACAGAGCCCACCCCAACTCATGCAATTCAGAACATTCGCCGACATTCCTCTTAACTACCATTCAGCCCAGAGCAACACTCACTCTGACCCAGATGTGTTGGGTTTAAGGGGCAAGGTTTTGGTCCTGGGAGGGGGGCATGCAGGGTTGGCTTCTCTGACAAGCTGCCAGAAGCTCCCCCTTGTCTGACAGAGCCAAAGGCAGCTCGCTATGAGACAAACAGACCCAGTGCTGGCCAAGGCCAAGCCCACCAGTGACAGCAGCAGCACCTCTGGGATAACCTACCTAAGAAAAGGAAAAAATGTGCTGTGCAACAACAGCAGCCTAAGAGAGGACTGAGAATATGTGAGGGTAACACCCCTGCAGGCACCAAGGGCAGTGCAGGAGGGCCAGGAGGTGCTCCAGGTGCTGGGGCAGTGATTTCCCTGCAGCCTGTGGGGAAGAACACGGTGAGGCAGCTGTGCCCACAGCCCAGGGAGGCCCATGGTGGAGCAGAGATCCACCTGCAGCCCACAGAGGGACCCCACAGCAGAGCAGGTGGGTGCCCCAGGGTGACTGGGATCCTGGGGGAAGCCCATGCTGGAGCAGGCTCCTGGCACGACCTGTGAACCTATGGAGTGAAAAGCCCAAACCCGAGCAATCTCTTCCCGAAGGAATGCACCTCTTGCACCTCCATGGTGGAGTAGTTTGTGAAGAACTGCAGCCTGTGGGAAGGACTCACACTGGAGAAGCTTACTGAGGACTGCCTCTTGTGAGAGAAACCCCACACTGGAATAGGGTAAGATTAGAGGAAGGACCAACAGAGACCACAGCTCCCATCCCCTGTCCCTCTGTGCCACTGGAAGAGAAATCAGGAATGAAGTTGAGCCCAGGGAGAAGAGGGTGAGGGGAAGGTGTTTTCTAAGATTTGATTTTATTCCTCAACATCCTACTTGAATTTATTCACTGAATAAATTCAATTAATTTCCACAAGTGGAGTCTGTCTTGCCCATGACAGTAACAGGTGAGTGATCTCTCCCTGTCCTTATCTCTCAAGCCATGTGCCTTTCGTTTTATTTTCTCTTCCCTGTCCAGCTCAGGAGGAGAGTGACAGAACAGCTTCAGCATCAAGCCAGGGCCAACCCAGCACAAAACCAGATGGGTTTGGGGTATTTTGCTCTGTTCTTTGTTTTTATGAATTTTGGAGAAATTATTTGAGAGGAAAGTGCATTAATTCCCTTTGGAATCTCATGTACAAAGAACGTCATACTTCATCAAAAATATAACATTTCACTTTTTTTCTATACAAGAGTGGTTTAAACTTTACTTCACGGAGCAATATAAATCCTCTCTTTTTTAGGAACAGGAAAAGAAATATTGTAAAATTACTGCTTGGGGAAACATACTAATTTCCTGTGTTCTACATGTGGTTTGTTTATACAGAAACATGTATTCTGTTTACCTTGAAAATATTCAAAGTGATGTGTAAATGTTGTGAATACATTAACCTCACACTTACTAACTTCACTAAATGCACAATACTAATTTCTGCAGTGCAATGTAAAATCAAACCAAAATAAAATTTAATAAGCATCTATTTCTTTCCTGTCATTTTTCCTCAGGTGGTGTCTGGGGAGACTCATTTGACGTGGGTGTATGACTACTAGCACTTGCCAAACAGTTTTACCTAAGGTGATGGGGAGAAGAAATAAGCCTAAAAAATCAGCAGCCTTGCCCTTCTGGAAATACTGTTTCACCCCTGGATAGCTCCTCCAGACTTCTGCAAATGCCTTAGAGCAATCTTTCCTCCTCCTGCTGCTTGCTTGGGCAATTATTACATCTTGTGCCAGGATGAATACGCTTTTGCCTAGCTGATTAAATATACCTGGGATTAGTAAGAAGAGCAATTTTCACTACATGCCCAGTGGTGAGACTTAAGGGCTTGTGAAGGTGCTCCCCACCTAGATGTGTCTCATTTGGCTCTCCTTTGTCTGATGTAGTTAATAACATATTGTTTCTGGACTGCTTTTTCCTATCTGTCCTTTCCCATCTTACACATTAATGAAGAAAAATTATACCATTTTTATGCAACATGGGACTTGTTCCTATATTACAGCTTTAGTAATTTCTTCTTTTAAACTTCTTAATTTACTTTAATAAAGAATTTTATGTCAGTACTCTCACCATTGTACCAGATCTATACTAGGACACCCTAAATGCCCTTGATTTCTCCTGCTCTCTTTCTGTGGCACATCATAATTTCTAGGGCTTTTTTTATTCTAATTAATTATAGGATGTTGAGAGTTATTAGCTTGGAACTTCTGGCATGTAAGTGGTGTGGGGTTGGTGCTCTGAAGTCCTTTTTCAACTAACAGTATATTACATTTTTGCAGTCAGCTAAATTCCCTGGCTGCACAAGCACAAAGGGAAATAGAGCCAGGAAGAAAGCTCAAATGTTGGCTCTGCAGCCATTCCCACTGCTCCCCTGCTGGAGCTCTCCCTGGCATAGCTGTGGTTTGGAGGGGGACTGAAGTGGTCCATGGATCTGCTGTATTCACCACTGCAGGCATGGCTGCTTATCCAGATGGTTTCTGGCATCTTTATCCCACAATTTAAAATTATCTGGTGCCCCCTCCTAGCCTCACTCCTGTGCTTAAAGGCCATTCTGAAATGCAAAGTGCCTAACAAAACTGGATTTTTTAACACTGGTTATGCAAATGAATGATACAATCATGGCTGGGGGTTCATAATGTAGTTTTATTCTTGCGTCTGACAGATGTCACCATCATTGATGATCCTATTTCACACTGGCTATACTGTAATTTTACACCCTCAGTAAAGCTGAATTGCATGTAAGTTGAAGTGTTTTTTCACAAAAATTTGGTATATGATGAGGCCATAAGGCTGAGGAACCACAAACGAAGTATTTAGGACATTAAACACAGGGTTTGCTCTACAATTGCTCTAAACACACAACTGCTCTACAAATGCTAATTTACATAACTCCCAGCTAAATGGAGCCAAATCCTGAGGGTTTATTACTTAAAATGATGCTGATATTACACTTCACCATCACTTGACTTTCCTAAAATCCCTTTTTTTTTTTGAAGGCTAGTACTCCTCCTATGCCAAGTGGTTTGTTCTTCCCTTTCTTGACTTTTGAATAATGAAGTGTCTGAGTATTGCATCTCTAAACATACACCATGTGAAGTTTCTTTAGGTCTTCAAAAAAAAGAATAAATTTTTTCTTAGCTGTATTTGTGACTTGCATTAAAATGCCAGATTTTCTGGCATGGTTTTAGAGCTGAGAGGAGGAGATTTTTAAATAGTATCTGATAACTATAGGAACCAATGAGAAATATAGCATCTTGTTATGGGAAGATATTTTCAATGAGGTCTGAGCTTCACACATAGCACTATTTCTGGTGATCCAGTGAATGTACTCAGATTCCATGAGCAAGAATGACCTGCTCAATCTTACATATCTATATGCTAGTAGCTACCATGATATCCTGCATAATATATGCAATGAAATAGCACTGAAATATTCTATCCCTCTGGTACCAGGATGAATTTTTAACCCAGCTTATGAACAATTAATTCCATTCCCCACATTGCCAGAAGAAAGCCCACTATTAAGGACACTTAGAAGAGCAGAGAGGGCAATACTTTTTGCTTCTGTTCGGATTCTAGGTAGATTCTCAGCACTAAATACACACTTCAGTTAGAGTGGTAAAGCATCACAAGCTGGGGCAGCCACAGACTGACAGCAAAGCACAGATGTCAGAAAACCTGCACACAATAAGTACATGATCTTAAGTGACAAAGCAGAATGACATTTTACTGAGAAGCTGCAAATTTTTCATCTGCATTTGAAGACAGGTGTGTGGAAGAGCTACAGTAAACAGCAGTAGCAAGACCTCCTCTATCATAATGTAGAGGCTTCTGGTCAGTATTCTCCAAAGGAACTCAGACCACAAGTGCAAAGGCAGCTCCTAAAGCACACAAGGGGAACAGAGTCTAACTGGAATAGAATATTTTAGTTTGCTTGTTGTGATAAATATCAGAGAAGTTATGATTTCTTTCTGTATGCCATCAGGAAACAGACACGAGTCAGAGGAAAAGTCATGTCAACCAAAGGCCACTGAATCTGAGCTGTCCAGCAACTATTTTGGCCTTAACAGCAGAAACCAGATTAGAAGGACAAGCCTAAAAGAAAGCTGTTTTAAGAGAGAGAGGGGACTGCATAGCAATAAGGCCCTGTTCTCTATTCATAAGAATGGGTGTATATATATTGGAGTATACCCTGAGAAACAAATCATAAACAGATGAAAATTAAAGTTTATGAGTCGTTGTAAAAACAGCCTTTAAAAATAAATACAAAGATAACTTGTTTCAGGAATTGTCTGCTGAGCAATTTTACTGTATTTGGGTAAAATTTAATGTGGCACCACGAACACGTAACTATAAATTCATGTGGTGGTTAGTATTATGTTCCAACAGTGTTCTCTTTTACATGGAAATAACTAGACAGAAATAAAGAAATTAAATATATCTCATATGTGATTTATGTTAATTCATATGCTAGATATAGAAAACTGAATTTTTTAAAAAAAGCTCTAACAGGAAACCTTTAAAAAGAGGCTTTGAGTAGCTGCCTTCTTACTCAGCTTTACTGTGCAAACACCCATCATTCAGAAGACATCCTTCTACAAATTTCTTCTGGCAACTCCTGTCTAGTCTGGGGATGGCTACTGGAGGACAATTTATAGGTCAATGCATTTTTCAGAGGCAGACATCATGATCTGTGAGCAATACTCACAATTCAATTAATTATTTCTGACTGATAAAGGTAATAATGATGATATAAGCAATTTAGATTGTCATAAGGTGTTTCATTTGGTGTTTCATGTGACCTTCTGATTATTAAGGAAGTAAAATGAAACAAACTACATTAAAAATTAAAACCCCTTCAAATTAAAACTTGCTTATTAATATGAGATCACAAGTCCAAATTCAAATTAAGAGCCCAAATATTTTAAATACACTGAATACTGTGCAGTATAAAATTATGTTTAACTCCTCATTAGTGATAGTTTAGTTTTCTATTTTCTAAACTGAGATTTCATCAATGGGGGTGTGATTTATGATACAGAATTCTGAAAAGCTCATAGATATTTTTGCAGAAATGCATTCTTCTGTAGCTAAAATCAACTTACAGAACCACTGTAATTTTAAGCAAGTTAATTGTCCTGATAGTCCAATGAAAACTGGGCTGTATTCTTCTTCAGTGACATCTGCAGGTGGCCTGGCACTGCTGAAGCTTTCTGCTCTTCCTACAGACAGACAATTTGTGAGAATTGGCTACTACGAAATTAAGCCTGAGGTGGATTTTTATAGCCTTCCTCAATCATTCGAGCAGACTGAAAAGACAATGAACTCCATTCTCTGTTCCTTCAAATCCCTTCCCCACTGTGACGCCTGCAAAAAATTGAGAAGGAAGTGGTAGCTGATGGCTGCTGTCAGGAGTGTTGCCAATATGGTTTTGTTATTACCTCGTGCTCCCCAGATGCCCCAATGCAATTTCTCTCTCTTGTAAGCTCTATGGTATGGGTTCTGAGCATGCCCAACCAGAGAAAAATGAAAACTGGGTGATTATGGGCAATCTTTTAATGGAAAGAAATCACAGTAATTCCTCTACCAACATTAAAATCGCTATTCCCATCCAAACCCCAACCACAATGTCTGCTTCCTCCAACAAGCAGACATTATTTCCAATTCAGACAGGGCAAAGTAAAAGAATTTCTTCCACAATTTAATCACAAAAGCTTTCTAAGGGTATAGGCAGATGCACATTTTGTCTGTACAAAGGCATTTTATGGAGCTGTGTATAGAGAGGAAAATAAAAATCTGCTCTGGAAGAAGTCCAGCTTGGCCTCTGAAAACACTAACACCTTTAATTGAAATCTGCTGAACAAACATAATCTGCTAGAGTGCAGTTCTCCTACAAATGGAAAGTATGGAATTATTTCACCAAACCTTTCTTTCACCGGCCCTTTTTTGGCAGGGCAGTTTGTGGAAAGGAGTGTGCAAGACCAAGAAGCTTTGCAGCTTACTTCTGATGAGTGTTACAGGGTGATGCCCCACATGGGACCTGCACTGGAGATCCATTTCCCTCCCCAGTCCTGACCCAAGAGCAGCAGGCACATGCCTGACCAGCCTGATGGAGAGGAACAGGCAGGGGGAAGAGTACTCAGCTCTGCATGGACCTGTTTGCACAGCATGCCAGTGAAGACAGCCATGTTTCTGGGGCTTTCCAAAGGGCAATAAAAAAAGATGCACAAGTATCTCATAAACATAGATACAGCCAGACTGAGCTTCAATGTGTAAGACTCAGAGCGAGCTAATTTATCTCAGGGAAAAAATCTGTTTATAAATATGCTTTTCTTATGCAGCTAGGTTGCCCCTCTCCATTTCACTATTCCTTTTCATGCGTGCATGAGTCTTAAAATGTGATAATCAGAAAGTACCACCTGCATAAAAAAATCCCCAGAAAAAACTGCAGAGTCTGTGACAACCAGCTCGCATTTCAGAGGAAGGATACAGCTCGTACTAATGCTTTACTGAAGGGAACTCATCCATCTCCTCAGACAGGAGTCTGTCTTTTGCACCCTCATCACACCACAAAACACCACAGCTTACCGTATCTTCACATCTCACAGTCTCTAATGTGTCTGTTCCCTCAGCGTGCCAGGGAGGTGAGAAATGCTATCACCCCATCCTGCTCCTGGGAATCCAAGCAGGCAACACGTCTGCACCGCCGAGCAGCACAGCCTTGGAGTGAACTCCCTCCCAGGGACCATCCTCACTGCACGCTGTGAGCCCAATGCTGGTTCTGGACCCAGCAGGTGAGGGAAGGCAGCTCACTCCAGACTGCCTCTAACACCCACGTGGGACTGATATTTCTGGGCCTTAGAGAGTTTAGCTGCTGGTAGCTGCTAACTCCCTTCCCAAGGGAAAAGTTTCTTAGGAAAGCTTCTTCCCAAAACAATCATGGTAAAACAACTATCCTTTCCCAGGCAGTGCTTGCCTTTCTGGTTCTCAGAGAGAATCGAATGTGGTCTCCTGTGTGGTAAGCAGGGACTTTAGCTACTACACTACCTGGGAAAGGACAGTTGTTTTGCCAAGACTGTTTTGGGAAGAAGCTTTCCTGAGAAACTTTCCCTTGGGAAAGGAGTTAGCAGCTACCAGAAGGCTAAAATCTCTAAAAATATCAGGCCCACACACCAAGGTGACAGGCTTGGTTTGGTCTGTATTGAACAGTCCTCTCACACCATCCTATCCCCAGGTTTATCCCTGCACATGGCCTAGGACACACAACATCTACCAGTTTTGTGTCTGAAAAAACTACAATGCAGAGGAGGCTGCACTTCATACAAACAAAACTAAAATAAACCCTACAGACCTCCATAAAAAAACACCTGTAATAGTAATAACTGAGTCCACCACAGGTGGCTGAGGAGGAACCCAAAGTTAAATGGCAAATACTGTAGTTCCCAGCAACCTGTTTGAGAGGGTATGGGCATCAGGCAGTGTGGCTGTGAACTGCTCTCCACCCCTTGGAGAAAATTAACTGTACTGCAGCCAAAACCAGCACAAGCTGCTCCCTCTCCTTGCCCCCTAGCCAGCTGGCCCCAGAGTGCAGCGGTGCAGGGACAGCCTCCCAGCCAAGCTCTCCTTCACTGGGAGCTGACATTAAACCAAGGCATGACACTCGCCAAGGAGGCAGCAATCCCTCCTTAGGGATGACGTATGCAACAGAGGAGGTGATCAAACCAAAGTCACGCCAGGGGCCGCTGACCGACACTGAGGATTTCTCCATCTCTTCACTATCCATAGCTTTTCCTTAATATCCATCTCAGAAGCATGAGGCTGTGCCTTCTGCTCACCCTGATCAGGACCTGGGCCAGCAAGCACAGCAGCAGCTGGGGACACTCCTCAATGTCTGGGGTACCAGGGTGGTACCCTGGGCACGGAAAGGCTGTCAGCAGGAGAAAGCAAAGGCTGGAAGAGGCTCTGCACGGTGGGATCAATCCAGGTCTTTATTGGGGTCTCTGGAGAGCCCCTAGATCCAGGGGGTACAGACCGTGCAGAGAGGCTCTGACCCCAGGCTCGGAGCCCACAGCTCCTTTTACAGGGAGGAGGGTACAAGGGGGAACCACTCATCAGCCAGTGGGGAAGGCTGGGGAGAGAACAGGGCACATAACAGACAATGAGGATAACCACTGAGGGTAGATTGGGGAAGGAACCCCTGCGCTCCAGCCTAGCACTTGACACACTTCTTAGAGCCTTCTAGAATAAGGGAAGGGTACACCAAGTGATGGACAAGTGATCAGGGAGGAGGTATGAGGATTGGCATCGAACCTTCAGGATCACAGGAGGTGGTTAGGAAGAACTGACATATAAAGGGGAAGGTACAAACTCTTAAGATTCCATCATGAAAAGGAAAAATCTGAACAAGCCAGAACAAAGGTAAACAAAGCACAACAGGAGCAGCCTCCCCCCTGCCTGTCAGCTGCTGCACAGGACGTGGTACCTACAGGGCAGCCCAAGATGGGGAGGCAGTGCCCTGCTGTCCACTCCCTGTGGCTGTCCAAGCACCTTCCTGGTGCCCACCCACCCGGGCCACCCCACACGCTGCCAGCCAGGCACTGCCAGCTCCCAGTCTGCCTCCGAAGGAGGCTGAGCTCCATCAAAACCTGTTACACAACCTAATTGCAGCGCTCAGTTATCTTAACTGGCAGGTATACAGCTAATTGTTCACCTGTGGTATGAAATCTCAGGAACAACGCGCTACATAAACAGAGAATTTTTGTATAATGTAAGCAGTGTGTGCAGCAGGGTGTCACAATCTCTGTCAGGGACTGCTGACAGCTAGAACGTCTCATCTGATAGAGATAAATAAATTCCACATTGCTGAAGGTAATTCTTGGATTTATTTGTGTATCACAGCACATAAAATAAAGGACCACTTAAGGATATTTTTTCTTCTATGTCTTTATTTTCAAATAAAAATTTAGTTTTCACTTGAAAAAGAGGTGTGCAAAGCCATTTACTCATGGGAACTGATTAATTAGTTCCTGTTTCATGCATGTATTCACCATGAAAGCTATGCACACACATCATGTAACAGAAAAAGTGAGCTAGAATTCTTGACATCAACAAAACACAACCTCCTGCTAAAATCAGTTATTCCATATGTAAAACTCCCATAACTCTGTTATAAAACTTTGGAGTTCCATAAACTAATTTTATGGAAATGCCTAGAAGCATTTACAACTTTGATACTGAGACAGTGATGTTCTCCACTATATTTCTGACCACCTAAAGGAAAGTGAGTGTTGCTTGACAGTGTATTTTGTTTAAGTTTATTCTTTGATAAGGACTAAGCAAAAATTGTGCCCCTTCACAGTGAAACTATTTTAAAAATAAGATTTAAATAGTAAAAGGGTCTGTATACTCTCTAAGATAAGCAGAAGGACAACTTGTACTTTGAAAAAAGTTATGGACTTAAATAAATGGGTATCTAAATTTAATTACAAAAATTTATTTTTCTATCTGGTGTGCCCTTTCCTTTTCCTTGGGGGGAAGTTGGGTGTGGTTTTTTGTGGGGGTTTTTTTTGGGTTTTTGGGTTTTTTTTTCTTTTTAATTAGAGCCTTAATAGATAATACTCAAAACAAAACATAAAGTTTATGGGTGCAAAAATTTGCTATTATCTGAACACAGTCTTACTGTATTATATTTTTGCTGTATTTTTCCTCTATCCTGCAACAACTGTTATAGTATAAATTTCCAGTAAAAGAATAAATAAAGAAAAAAACCTCCTTTTTAAGCTAAGAATATTGTGCCAATCTTGGTAGAAAAAATACAAGATAATTCTACTGTAAACTCTCTAGTTCAAAATTCAGTCATCCTCATTTATCAAAACAAAGCATAAGGTTGAAAGCTTATTCTGAGAGGTCAATAAAAATGACAATAAAAGTGAGGACTGTAGAACCACAGTCCCTGCCAAATAAGCAGTAAATTCACTTATTTGCATATTTCAGGTGGCACTGATACAAACTAATACACTTTGGGCTACATTATACATTTGCATTCCTGCATTCTAGTTTCATTATTAATAAACTAGACTCTGGCTTATATATATATATAGCTTTCAAGCAATGGTTTTCATACTCCATATCAGTGTGGGATTAAACACACCAAAGTGTATGTTAAAATCTTGACTCCAATAGCAATCTAAAGCCATGTACACAGCAAGCAGCTCCTGCCACACTGTGAGATGTACTGCCCACACCTTCCCATATTACAAAACACAGCCTCCCTCTGAGTTATGAATTCAGGAGTAGCACAGAGCCACCAGCCTGTCCTGCACATGACAGGACACTGCCATTCAGGTGACTGGTGGCTCTTTGACTTCCAGAAACTTTGACCCAGCTCCTGTGGCAATGCATGAGGGAGTTTGGATGGAAAAATGTGTGTAGGTCTAAACCAGACACGCAAGTGAGACTGTGCAGTGGGTCTTGGTGGAGCAGGCAAACCTCCAATACAGTGCTCTTGAATTCCCTAACAACAAATTAAAGGAGCATTTTCTGTCTAATTGGACCAGGCAGGAAAGCACAAGTACAACTCTAGTGGTTAAACAGCCCTTAACTGTGCAAATAAAATGATAAAAATAACATACGAAAATTGACATAATGGTTGGGTTTTCAATATTAACACCTATGATTTTAAAACAAAAGTTTGTATATACATGCATACCTCTCCTTATATTCATATATATGCTTATATATATATACATCAGTATTATCTGAAACCCATCAAAATGAACACAAATTAAAGCTAAAAGATTGATTTTAACACAAGGCACTTCAGATGGCTGGAAAGCCTTATTTACACATGTCCTGTATTTTTATATGTTTAAAGAAACATCAAAGGTTTTTAACAAGAAAATTATATTCTCATAGCCATAAAGTATACTCTTGTGATTGCATTACACTGGCTGTGCAATAATAACTTCTTTGCTTGCTGACAGTGGTTTTTGCTATGTTAATTAAATAAGTCTGTGATCTTTATTCATTAAAATTAATGCAATAATATCTATGTTGAAAGTTCACATCGGACTCAATCTGGCAAGCCAAATGAAACAGCTTCACTGGAGTTCCTCTAATATTATTCTTGACAAAACAGAGCCCTGACAGGAGATTCTGTGTGAAATCGGTTTACCCTTGCTTCACTTAATATTATTCCAAATCAGCGAGCACGAGTACCTTCAGAGCAGGCAGAAACGTCTCCCATTAAACAAAGCTATGGAAACCAGGGGGCTCCGGGCGCCGGGCGCGGGGCCCGCGGGCCGGGCATGCCCGCCGGGATGGGGAACGCGGGGCACCGTGGAGCGCCGAGCCCCGGCCGGAACCGGCCCGAGGGACGGGGGAACCACACCTGGAAAACCAGCGAAGGTTTCACGTACGGAACGCGAGATCCCCTGGCCTGCGGGGTTTCCTCGCAGAGAACAGGAGCTGCCCTGCTCCCCTTGGGAACGCTGCTCTTGAAGGCAGGCAGGACCTGCGGCAGGGGACGGCTCCGCACCGACAGCCAAACGCGCTGCAGGGAACAACACAGCCCCGCTGCTGAGGTTCCAAAATCCCCAATCCCCTACACACTGAACAGCACAGCCCCGCTGCTGAGGTTCCAAAATCCCCAATCCCCTACACACTGAACAGCACAGCCCCGCTGCTGAGGTTCCAAAATCCTCAATCCCCTACACACTGAACAGCACAGCCCCGCTGCTGAGGTTCCAAAATCCCCAATCCCCTACACACTGAACAGCACAGCCCCGCTGCTGAGGTTCCAAAATCCTCAATCCCCTACACACTGAACAGCACAGCCCCGCTGCTGAGGTTCCAAAATCCCCAATCCCCTACACACTGAACAGCACAGCCCCGCTGCTGAGGTTCCAAAATCCCCAATCCCCTACACACTGAACAGCACAGCCCCGCTGCTGAGGGTCGAAAATCCCCAAATCTAATCCCCGACACACTGAGACCAACAGCAGTCTTTCCCTCAACACCACGGGCACCGGATTAAGACTGGGCGAGTAAGAGCAAACACAGAGCTGAAGTTCAGCATCAAAACCAGAGAGCCCCATCAGTATTAACATTTTTGTTCTGTCAGCCAGGTGGGTTACACCTGAACCCTGGCAGAGAGGAAAACCACAGGCTACCTTTGATTCATGACCATCCATATTTTATATATAATGAATTCAGGCAACAGGGGGAAATGAGAAGATGAATAGTGAAGTAATCTCAAATTAAAAAGACTGATTAGTATTTAGGAAACAGGCAGCTGACCCAGCCACCCCCAGTAGTATGACTCACAATACTATTTTCATATTTGTATTATTTAGCATCTAAAGACCTTAGCTGAGAGTCCTGTTCTGCTAAGAACTTGCATTAAGTACCCTGAAAATATCTTCCCTGGTTAATTTTCTACTGAACAGGAAATGCTTTCATTAAATTTTTATGTCTAAAATGGCACCTTTGGTTCAATCCTCCCAAAATCTAAGTGCTAAATAAATAAAAAATATTTAAAAATCCACCCTCCAACCAACATGGAAATTACGTCTTTTCTGGAGGCTGGAAATACTTTCCATGATTTCCAAGGGCTGGCAAAAAATTTAATTTCCACTGAGGTAGGAAGCTGAAATTGACATTAACTTTTTCTCTAACCCTACTTCAGAGATAATAAAATAGAAATATTAAACAAAGAGTTTATATTATAAATAGATGAAGCACTTAAAAATACAAGAAGGCAGAACGTGTCTTTCAGCGTTTAGAGACAAGAAATTTGAGTATGGACAAATGTAGCAAAGTTTTACAGAGAAGAAACATTTGGCACTAGTGAAAGGACCTGATTTCAGACACCAGAGAAATAAAAGACATACATTGCATTAGCTAATGTGGAAGTCTTAAGCATTTAGTGATACTACAAATGGACAAAATCAAGCAAAAACAGTAATTAAGGAAGGCCCCTTGTAAGTAAACAGCCATAAGTAGAAGTATACTGAGTATCTTTCCACTGAGCCATGTGACTGTCCTTTGACAGAATACACATTATTACATATAATAAATATATTACAGATTATTATACATCTAAAGTACTTAAGAAGCAAGAGCAAAGAGGATAGGTTAAACTAACTTCAGACTGAAACCTATCTGTATTTTGATTAACCTGACAAATTTTTAGAAAGAACTAGCTCAGGATGTACCTTAACACTGCATATATTTTTAGCGACTGATAAAGATCATTCTGAGTTTTCCATCACAGCAACTCAAAGTACCAGAGAACAGGGACGGTGTAACAACCTGTTAAGAAACTAGACATTCCTTTTGGTGAATGAACAAAGTATGGTGGTTTTGTATCCCTTAATGATGGAAATTAATTATACTGTTTATACTGTCAATAATATAGTAAGCCTTTATTGGATTCTGTTAAAGTTTAGAAGATTTTCTTTTTGTAATCAATGTTAACCTGTTAAACTTAAGCAGTACGAGGGTTTTTTTCCACAGAAAATAACAAAAAATTAGATGATAGAGCTGGAGATGGATCCAATACCTAGAGTGCAGTAGGCCTCATTCCATTTCCATCACTGTGTTTTGGACCAGGACTTCAGTAATGAGGACGTAAACAGCAAAATTAGGTTGTTCAGCCAACATTAATAAAATCTCTATTAAGCAGTACTACAATTGCTGGGTTTGTAAAATAAACAGAGAGTGAAGAACTATAGTCTCAAGAACACACAGTCCATCTAGTCAGACAGCAGACCTCCAAGGGAAGCCAGTAACAAATCCCTTGGAAGAAGCATCCTTAAACACTTCAGAAATCACAGTACATCCACTGATTACAACATAACTGGGGTACACAAGGTGACAGCCTTCTAACTATCTGTTACACAGCCTGATAATCTGCTTACCTAGTATCTATTACAATGCAACTTTTCGAAACTTTGGGTTTTATCAAGCTGTTCTATTCTACCAGAGCTTTCTCTTCACTGTGCCCTTGTCCATAAGAGACATAGGATTTGAATGAACTATGTAAAGCAGTGCCTTTCTTTACTCATTTTACATTTTCCTCAATTAAATTTTACTAGTCATCAGGAAAACAATACATAAGATAAGCCAAAGTATCTTTCCATAGCCTTCATATTCCCTGCATCACCTGTTCTTCCATATTGTATTTTCTTTTTTCTGAAAAAAACAAAACCTTCACCTCTGTCTTTGCATGGGAATCTTTTGATATGTGTCGTTTGGAGAATGTTCTCAGGCACATGGTGCAACTCTTGGGGTGTCCTGTGCAGGGCCAAGGAGCTGGACTCAGTGATCCTGATGGGTCTCTTTCAATTCTCCATATTCTATTATTCTGTGATAACTAAATATATACTTATGTGCAGAGACAGCACTGATGAGCCAGCCTGATTTAACATCGGTGTGAGCACACCACCTTCAGCCATGGGACCCCCAAGGAAATGTCTAGGAGAAAGTTCACAGGCCTTGTCTGTTCTGTAAGAAATGCTGAATAAAATAAACTCTGTATAATGAACATGCAGATCTTACTGACAGATAGGTACATAAACATACATGTCTCCATCCCATGCACAACTTGCTGAAAAGGAAATGCCATGCATTTGCAGTTATGTTATTCTAAAATGAGCAAAAGAGTCTTTGGGGGTGGGGGAGGAGAATAAAGTTTTAATACAGGAAGAGACAGAAAGCATTAAAGGAAAGTCGAAGATGCAGAATGCCAAGGTGCTGTATGGTAACAGCTGTGCTCTGCTGCCATCCTGAAATTCTGTGCACTGAGCAGCAACCTGACAGACACAGGGCTAAGCTGCTGCCAGGGATCAGTGCCACACAAAAGCATCCTGGCCAAACGCATTCCTGTGCAGACACTGTGGCTCTATCCCAAGGTTTCCATCATACCAGCAGATCTTCTTGGTGTAGGAATTATCCCTGAGGCATATGATCTGAGCTCAGAGTCAAATCCAGTAAAGGTGCACTGTCAAATGGATGTAGGCAGGCACAAATGTAAATGCAGGTCCCTTACACCATTCAGGCACAGCAATTCTCAGAGGCAAATGGTCAGGGAACTCAGGTCAGAGCATTCATAACCAGCAGCAGAAGCTTTTCCCTGCCCATGACAATGGCAGGGAAACAGTCCAAACTTTTGATTGGGATTGAGAAGAAATTGCTCCTGAAACTCCAAGCACACGTTACTAAGTGAACTTAACAGGGGAAACTGAGATACTGAGGCTTTACACAGCAGTTGCACTACCTTGATGTCAGTCTTGCAAGAGCATTGTGAGATCCTTGTTGGAAATTCAAAGGTTTGTACTTCATCAGAGCAAAGTCTGATTTCTGCAAATTATCAGTCTTTTCTAAAATTACTGGCCTTTTCTTTTCAGTCTTTTCACCTAACAGAAAATATTCTTTCATGTTCCTGACATTAATTTATTATTTTATGGGGAAGGACCTTAAGTTACCTCAACTGAGTGACCACCATCTCATTGCATGACTGGAAACAGGCATGAAAACAAAAAGCTGATGGCCCTTGCACTGAAGATTTTAAGGCTTTTAAGACTTTTCCAAAAAAAAAAAAAAAAAGCAGTGGGAGTTGGGACTTGCAATAGCTTAAAGCATCTGAGAACCCCTACTAAAGAACAGACAAGAGGAATACAGAAATTCCATCTCAGAATATATAATTCAGAATCTCAGAATCATCCAATATATTCCATCTCAGAAGATAGAGAAGATGCTTCACCATTGCCCCCTTTTAACCCATTCTGCAGTCTCCATCTTCTTCCTCTTTGACAATGCTCTATCCACTGTGGACAGCTCTGAAGGATGAGAGAACAGAAAACTTTCTGACACCACTACTCCTTGTCTGCCTGTTGATTGTAGAGATTTGTATAGATGGTATTGGCCTTATCAACACATGAATTAGGTTTCTGCATTTCTTTTCATTATCTACATTGAGCATTTACTAAATTATTCCCTGAAGTAAAAAATAAAATGGAAACTATCTACTGGATTGGCAAAAATCTAAATGCTTTCATGTTCTCCCTTTCTCCTACTTCATTCCCAATTTAAAAGTCTTTGTGAGGAAATGCTGCAGTTGATGCCATGACTATTTAAGGATTATTGTTATGTCTGTGTGCTGTTCCTATAAACACAAAACTTTAAAGCACATAAAGCAGTAAGACTGACACCTTTGGTTCATTTGTTCAGATGGAGCTACTGAGGCATGAATAGTGTGCTGTACAAAACCATGAAATGACCTAGGAGTGCCTATGATACACAGGTACAGTGAGACCTAGAAAAATAGAGTATTCAGTGTTAAAACAGAGAGCCAGCACCACCTGATTTCCTTGCCCTGGCCTTACAGAGCTTTGACAAATGACACAGGATTTTCCCCTTCTGCACAATGGAGTTCCATATGTGACCACCTCAGGGGAATATGCAAAGTTTGTATATTAATATTCAAAACCCACAAAGTTTCAACTTCATTATTCTCTCCTTCCTCCCCACCCCCCAAAAGTTTTCACCTAAATGCAAATTAGTTTTAAGCTGTCACAAAAAGAATTAGTTGCTGCATTTCATGTGTTTTTGTTTTAGTAGTATGAAAACTATGTGAAAGTGCATTAAAAATTGTATGCTAAATGATCCCTCCCGAGTCACTAAGTCACTGAAGTCCATATTTAATTACATTTTAAAATAAAAGAATATACTTGAATTGATAAAGAATAATGGCTGCTTTGGTGCTGCAGTAGACATTCATCTAAACACTTAAAGAAACACATGGATTACTGACCTGACAGGCCACCACAGTAACCTAAAAGAGCCTTTATGGCCTCTACTGTGAATTCTCCTTATTTCATGGACCCCTGACACAACGGATGGAAACAGGACAGAGGTTTATAATAGAAATGCTGACACAACCTTACCTATTGCTGTGCAAATGGTGTTTCTATAATTAAACTTTACAACTTCAGCACCACTAGATAAGTTGCTAGTTTTTAATCATATTAATCAGAGACTCATGTTTCAATTGCCATATATTATCATGCAGTGTGAACTATAAAAATAAAAAGATTCCCAGCTGCTAAATATCATAGCTGTTATGAAACACAGAAATATATCCAAACACTTCTCTGTAAGTGCAAATATACTGAAGGAAAACCTCAGCTGGTTATCCATTTTGGGGTTTTTTCCCCCTACTACATGGGTTCAACATAGTGACCACAGAAAGTACTCCAAATACATTACAAGAATATCACTGAGTAGCAAAAGTTTCATTAAGATCTGCCCTGGTTTAAATTTTCCTATCAGCACTAAAACAAGTCTACTGTTGTCTACGACAATGACAGTCAGAAGCCTGCTCCTTCAGAGAAAGGCACTGAGATTCTTCTTCATGCACTGCTGTTTTCTCTAAAAGCCAGCTCTCCAGCAATCGTGAGGAGTGGGTGGCCAAACTCTCACTGCTTTCAGTGGTCTGAGATTTGGAGTCTGGTACTGTTTTATGTAAATATTTCTCTTCACATTTTCTCTTCATTTGTCCGAGTGATTTACAGCTTTACTTCAGCAAGGAAAGTTTCTTCTTGAAAAAGCTACATTTGGTGCAAACTGACGAGATACTGCATTGGATCTGAAACTCTCTATTTTTACCAAGTTGGCATAACAATAAAATTAATCTAAAAGTAAAACTTGGCTGCTTATCATTCTGTATTGTCCTGAATTTGCAAATCCTTGCATGCTGCATGCCACTTTACATGTAGCATGTGATACATTCCCACACTGTCAGTGCCTACTCCTCTACAGCACCAGTTTTATAACACCTTCTGGAGCCAATTGTGCTTTCCTGTGAGATGGGTGGTACAGGTATGTAGCCTGTGTGTCACAAGGGGTCCTGCAAGGAATCAATGGCAAGAGCATGCCTGCAATTTTGTGTGGCAGAGAGTATGCAATGGACATTTCTGAACATTTTAAGAGCTGTAGCAATGCATAGCAGTTGCCATAGTGTTATTCTGACCCCTGAAGGATGGAAACAGAGTTAACTTCATATCCTTTTTTTTTTTCCAATTTACTCGGTATACTCTATGAATGTCAAACTCTAAACTGCATTAGCAGGATTTTTTAGTGCTTGCCCAGACCCATCCTCCAGAAATATGAATACAGTCATGAACTAATGGTGAAGCAACTTTAAAATACTGATGTTTTCAGGGAAGCAGGAAAAATGATTTTTCAGGCTGCTGTAGGGTAAAATTACTGTGAGTTTGATAGTGCATTAAATCTAGTAGGTATGTGAAGATCATGTTTATCAAGAGATGAAAAACCCACTCTGCCCTCACCTCTTCTTAACTGAAAAGTATTTTAGTGACATTTTGCTAGAATGAATTCAGAGTGAAGTGGGGAAGGACACAGGTCACTGACGATAAGATCACTCATTTCAGCTGAGTAAAGATTTCATCGGGCTTACATTTTTCAGAAAATGCATGTGTTGGAGGTATGGGCCCTCAGCAGTGCCTTTGTGAGCTTATCTATCTTCAAGGAGTGCTCTTCCCCCTCCTCCCCCTGAACAGATAGGAAAAGTGATTCTCGGTTCTAAAAGGGGCACATCCTGATACCGCTATCTTCGAGGACAATTTGCTAAAAACTCTGAGTTAAACCAATGGGACTCCTGTTACACCTTTGCTCTTCACCCCTTCGCTTCCAAGACGCTCGGAAGGCGTTAAAGGCCCCCATTTTCGGTGCGTGCCAATGTAACAGGTGTACGAAGCTGTTGTATCTGACAGTACTTTCTCCTCCCGGCAGTCAGCTGCACTGTCACACAGCGGAGCAGCAGCACCCTGCCACAGCCGTGAGCAGGCACTGCTCACACCGACACACACACACCGCTGTCTGCGAGGCGGCACGGCTCTGCCGGAGCACGGGGAGAGGTCGGGAACGCCGTGCTCGGGGACAGCCACGGCGAGGGGACAGCAGAGCAGAGGAGGAGGAGGAGGATCAATTTTAATTTCGGGTTTGTTCCGCCTCCGCTCAGCTGTTGCCATGCTCCCAAGTCCCAGGTTGCGGCGTGACCTTGCAAAGGAGCGCGCTGCTCAGCGGGACCACGGTGCAGCCCCGCTGCCCGGGCTCCTGGCAGCCTCTCCCCGGGTGTGGCTGAACCAGCGCCTCGGCAGCCTCCCCCTCCTCCTCCTCCTCCTCCGTGAACTCCCTGTCCCGGGGAAACTCCGCCAGCAGCACGCTGATGCACAAGGCAGCCTGCAAGAGGCAAACCCCTTGTCGGGAGCTGAGCGAGGATCTCCCCTCCTCTGCCCAGGTCTCCGTCCCTCGCTGCCGGGAGCGCTACAAAGTTAAGCCAAGTGATCGATACGCTATAGGAGCACATTATTCCACTATCGGCGACCGATGCTACTGATGTAATCAAGTTACATAATCACCGTCTTTGCACAAATACATCCATCTTCCTACAGACAGATCTGCATATCTTCTTCCATCCATTATGCATGAACTCGCCAGCAGTACATAAGGGTACATATTTCCGCACGCACTATGTAACTTTAGCATTGCAGTGCATTGCACTGCACAACGTCACCACTATCGATTCCCTCAACCTTCCCCCATTGCCTCTTATCTGAACTGATTTTGCAGAGAGAGATTACCAATCTGCATTGCTCGGATCCCTTTAAATCTTTAAAGGCTGAAGTGCTTCCCTCACTCGCTTCTGTTCTTAAGAAGATGATCTTTCCTTTTTCTCCCGTCTCGCTTCACACCACAAGTAACGGGAATGAATTCCCACACAGTCCCTCAGCCAGATGCATGTATGTATGAAATACCGAAGATAGCATCTCTGTTTGCACATCTTCCAACTCCCATACACGTGGTCCGAGGTTTCAGTAGGTAAGTTATTGGGTAAAAAAGATATTTTATGAGAGCAGCTGGATGAGATATTTTCAGGCTAGGGACATTTATGGCATTTCTCTACTATGAAGCTGAGGGGATTTTTGTCCTTACCGCCCCTCAGTTTATAATTTCCTTGCAAGATTTACAGGAACAGTTGTAATCCCAAATTACCAATGGCATTTAACCCCTTTAGCACCAGTGTACTGTACCACGATCAATAAGGATCACCACCTTAAAGTTTAACAACTTGAAGAGCAGATTTTCTGTTCCTCCATTGCAGCTATGAAATGCAGCAGAACGCTGCACAGAGTTGGAAACATCTATTTAACCAGAGGATGGGATCCGATCTCATATTAATTGGATTCCATCACAGAGGGCTTCTTTGCTGTCACATACCCTTTCCAGTCAAATACATTATAACTAGGGAAATAAAAAATAAAAAGAGTGAAAATTAAAGACTCCTTGCTCTTACAGTACTCTCCCAAATCCAGAAGATGCATGAATACAGAGGGAAGAGATTTTTTTTTTTTTGATTTATCGCAAAAAGCACTCACCAGAAGACCTACTGCAGTTATTCCACTCAACTGCCAATAGCGGCTGGAGCCCCTCGCATCAGGGTAATGCAGCAATGCCGAAAGTGCCCATTTCAGTCACCCGCCACCAAGTTTAGCAATGCCGGGCTTTTGCCTGGATAAAATGACCTTACCCCCAGGAGTCTCCCGAAATATTCCTCCGGTGCGATCAGTCAGCGAGGCGAGTGCCGGTCACCACACTGCGCACTCGGCCGGAGAAGCCCCGTGTTTACTCCTGGGGCTCAGCTGGCCGCGAGTGCCGCGGACGCGGCGCCCATCCATCCACCGCTGCCAGCTCCGCCGCGGGCGCAGGTAATTCCATACAGACTTCGGCGCCCCCCACCCCCCGAGTCGCCCCTTCCTTCCTAGTTCAGAAAGTGCCCGCGTCGCCGGCGGGAGGAACCATCCAGGTGCGGCGAGGGGGGGCGGCGGGAAGGGGGCGGCCGGCCTGGGGCCCCCGCGCTGCCCGCGGGCAGCTCCGCGCCCAGCGCGCCGCCGCCGCGGGCCGGATCCCGGCTGCCCGCACGAGTATCCGGGGAGCGACGGTCCGGAGGGGGCTCCTCGCGTTCCTGGTGCCGGGTGAACGTGGGGAAAACGCTCCGGGGGGGCCGGGGGAGGGTGCCTGACGGGTCCTAGCACCCGCACCGCAGCGCCAAAAAAAAAAAAAAAATTAAAAAAAAAAATAAAAAAAATAAAAAGGGGGGGAGGGAGGTTTGGGGGAAAATTCTCCAAATGGAAGAAAGAAAAAAAAAATCAGCTGTCCGCTTGCCCCGAACGATACTAATCCCCGGTGAAAATGACAAGTAATCAGCAAAGAAGAGGAGGTCTTGATTGATAACCACAATCCACCCAAAATATCCTCGGGAGCAGAGGAAGAGAGGGAGGGAGAGAGGCGAGAGAAACTGCAGTGCATGAACGATCCCTGTGTTCCTACGAGACGGGCGGGCAGGCTCGGCGGAACGCGCCCTCCGCCGGGCCGGCGGGAAGGGGCCGGCACTGCCACCCGATGGACAGCGCCGCACTCGCGCCGCTCCGCGGGGGGAGCCGCCGGGGAGGGCCCTGCCGGAGGGATCCTGGAGAAACTCCTGCGGAGCGGGGCCTCCCTCCCTCCCTCCTTCCCTGCCTGCCTGCCCCCGCCCCGGCGCCGCCCGCCTCCCCGCGCCGCCTCGGTCCGCAGCGCCGGGCCCGCTCCGCGGCGCGCCTGCCGGGACAGCGGCGGGGCACGGCCGGGCGGGAGCGCCGGGCGCGCAACACGCGCGGGGTCAGCCGGCCGCGCTTCACCTCTTGTGCTTTGTTTTATTTTTCTTCCCCCCCTTCCCCTCCGGTTTCCCGAGCGAAGTGTTTTAGGAGAGATGATACATTATCTATTCTTGGATTTTTATAAGGCAAACTGTGGGCCTCGCTGTTGCCATGGGATCTTCTTTGTGCGAACTCTCTGAACTGTGTGGGAACAGTTTTATTTCCTTCCCTTCAGATTTTTGTCTTTATTTTTTTTCCCCTTCTCTTCTGTAACTCTTCTGAAGATATGTATCAAAATGTAACTGCATTATTGCCAATTAAGATTAACAGCAGCTGCAAGGTGCATCTAATTAGGAATGTTAATTACTTCATGAAATAAATAGTCATTTGCAGATGTTTATTATACTAAGCAAATGTTCTATAAAACATAACTCAAATTCTGACACTCCCCTCAATACATTTGTTCCCCTTCCTGCTCAGAGGTGCAGGGGAATAGCCACCTCTTCTTTCACTGCATTTACCCTCCAGATGCACACACACGGGGAAGAGATAGAGTGTGCATAGGTACGGGCTTGGACCAGAGGCATTTTGAACTCTCACGACCCATTGTATGGGGTGGGAGCGTGGATGAGCAGGAAAGAGCTGAGCAATGAGAGATAAATGTGTACAGTTACAAATCTGTTTATATCTGTATATAACGCTCTCCAAAACGAGCACAGAGAGACTGCAACGTTCACTTACCTCTTAATCCATCCTGGCTTCTTGTAGGGCCACAGAGAGGAATCCAAATTGCTACAGTTATTAAACCCCCAATATCTTACAAGAGAAGGGAGAAAAGAAAAAGCAGCCTGTGGGAGAATGTGATTTTATTGCGGAACGTGGTAAAGGGTTATCGATAGGCAGATAACCGTGCAGAGCCAGTGGGTTGCAGGAGGGGTGGGAGCAGTTGCAGAATTTGTGGAACTTGCTCACACCCCACCCTACCTCGCCTTATAACAGAATGGCATTCTTCATGGCAGATAAAAAAATAGATGAAACTAGAAATGAGTACAGCAACCAGTAGTCAAAATCCCATGTTAAAACAAAAGAATTAATGTGACTGGTTAAACCAGGCATTCAGATACTACTATGATGAGTGATCCATATGTGTGGGCAGGTAAAAGAGACATGAAAAACTTTATGGGATTCTCTTTGTGGATCAGTATAGGGCATTTTATATTAGATAAATGACTCATACCATATACTTTAGAGAGCGGGTTTGGGTGCTTGATTTAGAAGCCCAGGCACCCTAGCTGTTTGAGAGAGTGAGAGGGAAAGACAGAGGGGTTCCCAACTTTGATTCTCACCATTATCCTTTGGGAGAGCTGCTTTCTCACCATGGAGATGTGACAACTCCCAGACAGGCACTTCCAGACTCCCAGCACAGGCACCTCCATTATGGGAATTCCAAGAGTCTTGTGCCTTGACAGAGTGACAGATGCTTGAGGCTGCTCATAGTCTGCAAAGGGCAGAGTGTAGGACGGAGGTGCTTGGGGCTAACCCTAACCATTTGCCTTCGGTTCCTGATGCTCTACAGATTTCTCTTCCACTGATAGCCAAGTCATTTAATGTCCCTGTCCTTTTGTTCCTTCTCCATATAATGTGAATTAACACAGTTCTTATTCATAAGGGTGCAGTGAAGATAAAAAGGTATCAATGTTTGTTAGGTGTTCTTACACAGTGGTCATGGGAGCTATATAAGTTCCCAGAGAGGCTGATTAAGTGTCTGGCAGAAGAAACGGAAAATGAAAAAGGGCAGAAGCCAAAAGCTGTGAACAAAATACAATGGAATTGGTAAAATAGCTGAAACCAGACTAATAACACAGAAAAGCCGTAGACCATTCACACATGCAGAATACAAACCACCTGTGTTCTTGAGTTAAATTTATCCCACGGTTAAAGAAACCAGATTTGGTTCATTTCTCAGTTACTGAATTGCTGTGAATAGCAATGCAGTTGTATGGACACAAGCATAAGAGATTTTAATTTCTTTTTTTTCTCAGCCACATACATAATCTCTAATTGTCTTCATCTTCCCCTTAATAAGTATGAGTTTTATAATATAGATGAGGATCTCCTTTGTCGTCATCATGACTTGTGTTTTCAAGATATTTCACCAAAGAGGAAAGCATAATCTTGTCTGTTTTGTAAACATAGTTTTAATTCCGTGGCATTCAGTGCATGCTGAAATGTTTAATATGGATGAGTAGTGTATCTCATACCTGAACTATGTGTGTGTTCTTGATGCCTTGTGTCCCTTGAGAAAAGGAAGAGGCACAAACCACATCCTCATACATTCCTCAGTGTGTGTCTTTGGAAGGATCATCACATTTAATGTGCATTAAGGAAAGGGAATTAGTGCAGTCAAGGGAAGCTTCCTTTTCTAGAAGTAATACATATCTCAAATGAAAGGGCTGACAGACTGTATGAGTCTGGAGAACGCTACCATCATGCAGAATGCTCTTGATTAGGAAATCCAGCTGCTTGAATGGGTACTGCCCAAGAGCTGATACCATCTCTTAGCTGCCAGGGGTTCTATGAAACTTCATGGCTTAATGCTTACCCTGCCAGCAAATCTGTCCAGAGGGCCCAAAGACTGACAGGTCTTGATTTCTTGCTACCTACATGTGGATTTTAGGTAGTAAATATTGTTTCCATTTGTATATTTATTTTCCCTTTTTTAGCAAATGCAGTGGGATAAACAGGGTTACACAAAACACCAGCACTTGCACATTCTCTTGCTGAGTGTGCATATACAATAGAACTATGACATGATATGAATCTGACAGCATGGAAAACAAGCATAGATTTTTAGATTTAAAAAGTAATGAAATCAGAATTTCCAAAAAAAAAAAAAAAAAGCAGCCTTCACTCCCCCACTAAAAGCACCAAACAAAACCCCTGCTCATGTAAAAATCTACATCTGAATCTTTTGTTCCTGGAAACTGCATTCTCAATCTAATTACTAAACAGTTTCAGTAAAGAAAAAAGGTCAGCATTTTGTCTAGCTATTTTCTTTTCCCCTTTTCAAAACACAGTTGCATTGATCTTATTAGAAACAGGTTCCCTTTTTGTCCACTTCTGGCAGACTAAGTAGCCTTGAATCCTTCAGAGAGAGCAAAGTAAAACCTGAAACTTGCTATGTGATTTTCTTAGTTCTTGAGTTCTTGTGTATTTTATATTTTTAAAATCTTGTATATTTTATGTTATACATAATTACGTTTTATTTGTTGAGTGCTTTATATATTGTACCTTACATATTACATCCTTTTCATAAGTTTAGGCAAGAGTGTTCAAGAAAGAAGATATTTTAAAGAGAATAATCCCTAATTCTGTATCATGTGAAAATTTCGAAAACAATTTCCTGTACAGAGGAGCACGGCTCTAACGAGTACATACCTAGTCAGGGAATACTCATCTCATAATGAAGAGATTTAATCACAAACATTCTTGTTCATAGTTTTAATTGCAATTACGTTTTGCCTTTCCTGAACCACTGTTGGGTTTGCATGGCCAGATTTTTGTAGCAGGGGAAAGAGCTACAGGGGTGGCTTCTGTGAGAAGCTGCTGGAAGCTTCCTCCCCATCCAGCAGAGCCAATGCCAGCCAGCTCCAGGATGGACCCACTGCTGGCCAAGGCTGAGCCCATCAGGAAGGGTGGGAACACCTCTGTGATAGCGTATTTGAGAAGAAGATAAAACAATCAAAATAATTACTGTGCAGTTGTAATGACAGCCAGAGAAGAGCAGGGTGAGAACAAGTGAGAGGAACAGCTCTGCAGACACCAAGGTCGGTGGAGGGGAGCCATAGAGGGGCTTTGGTGGGTGGGTGGCACCCAGTGTGAACCCACCTCAACCACATACACCTTTCCATAAGTACAAGTGAGCTGTGTTCACTGCTGAGCTGTGTTGTCCCAAAGGCTGCAGTTGCACCGTGCTTTTCTTGTTGGTGCCATTTTTGTGTGACTAATTCAGCAGCTTTGTGCAGAGCACAAAAGCTGTCAGACAGCTCAGGCTCTCTGGCACCCAGCTCTGCCAGGGCCTCGCTGCTGAGACAAACCTCCTGTGTCAGGTACTCAGCAGTTGTAGGTGGTCTGAGCAAAGCATTACAGAAGCTGAGGATGAAAAGTGGCATTGCATAAAAGCTAAATGTCTTGTTACTACTTTATCACATGCATTTCATTGATTTTAAATGATTAAACCCCCCAGAATTTACATATATATGTATATACATACACACACATATATATATTAGCCTTGTTGTCCGTGAACTTACTGCTTTAACCTAATATAGCAAAGGATAATGTCAAGGTAATTAAATGCTCATCCTTTGCCCATTTTTAATTTTGTAGAATAAATGGTTACTTGCTGTTCCCCTAGTCTTTCATTAGAGTATCTCAAATGAAGATAATACCCATCCATAAGCTGCTTAGAACATATACCTCATCTATTTAATTAAACAGTACTCTATCACAAGATGAGAGAACTAAAATGATGGGGTGTATTCATGCATGAAAAAAATTCCGTATGTTTCAGTTCAGAGTTGCTTTAATTTTTTCCCCCAAGGAACCAACAGAAGGTAGCAATAAGGGATTATTTTCTTTTGCAGGACTGTTTAGTTTTAAAGTATTCAGTAATATAAATCTCATCCAATTCCTGTAAAGTCCATAGAAAGACTCCTATTGATTCAGTAGGTGTTACAGCAGTCTTGCACTACTGTTGTCTAACCAAAGATCATAAATTTGAGATTTTAAATACAAGCATTATTTGGAAAAAAAGTTGAATACGAATGAGTGACCCAAGTTATCAGAGTAACCCTTTAGCCAGTGATGTGTCCCAGCGGTGGCTAGGGCTGGATGGCTGCAGGTGAAAAAAGCAGGGCTGGTGACAACCAAAAGCAGTTCTCAGGTAATGCCCTTCCCAACTTCTGACAGCTGCCAGTACAGGGATTTTCACTTTTCATCATGAGAAAACACTAGTCACAAATGTGAAAAGTGATAGAAATGAAGAGACAAATTGATATGAAAAAAACCCACTAACAACCCAACAACCAAACCCTAAAGGAAACAGACCACAAGCAAAACTTTGTTGAATCATCCAGCTGCTCTGGGAAAAACTTTTAGTCTTTCTATTATTTTTTTTCTCTTTTTCACTCTAAAAATTGCCAGAAGGTAGAAAATGTGCCAGAAGAGCAGTTCTCATGGGCTGCTGCTCCTTCCCTGCTGTGCTGCTCCCCTGCCCAGCACCTCCTTCCCAGCCCACTGCAGCCACTGAACCCTTCTGTTGCTGAAAGCTTTGCTCAGCAGGAAAGGGACATTTCCAAGGCCTCCTGCCTGCCTGTGGTTGGCAGTGGCAGGGCCAGGTGTCAGGGACCTTCCCCAGCAGCCCTGTCCGACCCATCCATGTGGATATTACACACAATCTAATAAATATCATTTCTGTGCCCTCCTGGTCTGCCAGCACCTGCCCATTCTCTCTGTGAGATGTGGCGTCTGCCCTGTTTGCATGAATGGGGTGTATGTGGTCATTATGTCATGAATGTGCCCATAACACAAATTTTGTTCCTTTGACTGCAGAGTCATCTGTTGAAGCATTCACTCCCTCGCTGTTGGAGTCTAGAACATCCCTCTGGCCACCCTGGAGGGTTTGGAGATCGGACAGGGCGTCTGGGATCTGTGCAAAGGGGTCAACCAGCCTCACACAGAGCCCAGGAGGACATTGCCTCTGATCCCTGGCCATGGGAGTGAATGCCTACATTGTATGAAGAATCACAAGCTGGGAGAATTCAAAATAAGTAGTATTTAGTTTATCATAGAATGTAAATGTAGAATCTAGGATTTTTAGTATATGGGGTTGAAGAGACAAGATGGAGGAATTGGGGAGTGGCCCCTGTGCTCCTTGTTCTTGTTCTCGTCCCCCATCTTTTGCTGAGTTGGATTTTAGACATTGGTTTAGAGTAGAAATTACATGTTAGCATAGGTAGTAGGCATTGGTACAATTTTGTAAATAAAAAATACGTCACGGACAGTGGTTGGGTCAAGGGGACCGTACATAAGGTGTGGGTCTCTCTGATCCGCCCAGTCCTGCCGGGTGTCCTGCTCTGCTGGGGACACCTCACAGAGCTGAGAAAGAACTAAGATAAGGTACCCTGCCAGGGAGCCCTGGCAGAGCTGAGAAAGAACTGAGATAATGGAGAATAAACAACCTTGGAAACATGCACTGGCGGACTCAGCTTGTCTGCTCTACCTCTGGTGTGAAACACTTAGGGCAAAGAGAAGACGGAAAACCTTATTACCTCTGGGAACAGCAACCCAGAGGAAACTCCCAGGGAACAGCAACCCTGGGGGAAAAACCTTATTACCTTGGGGAACAGCAACCCCAAGGAGAATCTCAGGGAAAGCTAACCTTGAGACCTCACCACTGAAACTACTTCTGCAGCTTGGTACAGGTTGACCAACCCAAATGTGGAGGCATGCAGGCCAGGGGAGCCACGGGACTGCCAGGAGCAGCTGGGTGCTCACTCAGGTGCAGCTCCACATGAGCAAGTTCCCAAAGAACTGTGGCTACTTTCATCCTGATGTACACTGAGTACTAAACTTTCATCTATCAAAGAGCGTGACTAACAAAAACAAAATCAAATCCAGAAATTGCCTGTGTAGATGTAAACCACTTTGACAGGAACAGACTAAAGTTTAACTGGTTTAATGTTCCTGAGAAAAAAATATCCTTTGGAAAGTTATGAAGCAGAATAAGAGATTGCTAAAATCAAAGATGTGTGAATTATCTACCTCACAGAGCTCACAAATCAATTACATATAAAGCTATACATGTCAAAATTAATTAATGTAAGAAATGTTTATTATTCAGTGTTGTTGATTTTCTGCCTCCCCACTATACACACGTGTGCATAGCAAGGAACTGGATTTTGTGCTTACCAATGCATCACTTTAGCAGCTGCAAAGGTTTGTCCCAGCTATTAATATAAGTGATTAGAGTCATCTGCAGTCAATATTTTTTGTAGCTTTATTTTGCTGTGTGGATGCCTTGGGGAGATCTAGACCTCTACATGTAGACCTGGGCTGCACATGTGGGAATAACTTACTGAGGGCAAGCAGGGAAAACACAGGCAGTGGAAAAGGAGAGGGGGAAAATAAACATCTTTATTACATGCATGACAGGTCTTGATTGCAAAACCTGGGTGAGAAAAATGTATCAGTACAGGGGTACTATGGCTCCCCTATCTAAGGTGGGGACAATGACTGTAAAGGAGATTAGAAAGATTATGAAGGCAAGCAAAAAAAAAAATGGAAAATTAAAGATGATAGTGATACAAAACCTCAGCTTGGGTGTTATGGTAGAATATGATGAATGAAGTTTAGGACATAATAAACAGCTGCTCTTTGGAACAACTAAGCAAAGAACTCACAAGAAGAGAAGCAGCTCTTTACTTTTTAACAGTGCACAAGACCCAGTTCAAGAGCCAATTATTTAAGTCCCACTGTACAATAATCTTTGTGAAGTATGCAAATTCCTGAAGCAAATCTTTCCAGATCCCTCCAAATAGATATCAAAACAATCTCACCTTCTCTTACTGAAATATTATTTTAATGTAAAGAGGGGAAATATGTAAATATGATGAAAGTTAGTTAAAATGAACTTTAAAAAAAGAATACATTTCAAATGGTAAAATATTAGTTGGTGCAAAGGATGCTGTTCAAAGACATTATGTTACAGGCTTGGTGAAAGAACCCATCAGATCCTTATAAAAGGGCTTGATCGTGACAAATACTGAAGGGTCTTCTAGAAATGGAAAAAACCCTTCTTTCCAACATGAAAATCACAGCCAAATAATTTGAAATTATATATAGTAAATTAAATGTAAAGCTATAGCAACTCAGCCCTGACAAAAATGTTGAGAATCAACCCACTAACAGCATATAACATAGAGAAAAAATATTTTCAAACTCATTAGAAGGTGAAATTTGCCATCATTGGTAACAGCAGATGATTCAGTAGGATGAGAATTAGCAGAAAAAAACCCAGTCAATAGAGCAGTAATAAGTTGAAAAATAGTCAAATTATAGATATTGTTCTAATACATATTAGATGTTTTAGCATCTAAGGGTGTTAAAATGATTATTGCTACCATAGTTTAAAGTATTTTTGGTTTCACAAAAGTCTTCTAGTACTCACAGGGAAAACTATCAATATCACTATCAAAGTTTCTCAAAAATGTCAGATTAATATTCAATAATTTCCAACAATCAATCGAAACATCAAGAATGATTGGGACAAGAAATGAAAACAAAACTGAAAAGAAACATTATACCACAGTATAACTCTATAGTGAATTTTTTTCTGGAATATGACTCATGATTGGGTCACTCTGTCTCCAAAAAAAAATCTTAATTGTTAATTAGTATTAAGCAAAGTTACTAGCAAGGAAATAGTCAAATAGAACATGTTTGCTCAGAGAAATGGAGGATGACTGAACAGAGTAGGTCTATTTGGTTTGCAGAAGATGATACAAAGAGAAATATGTGAGATCTGTAAAGTTGCACTGTAAGGACCAATGTTCTCAGTACAGAAGAATGAGGAGGCAGCTAGTGAAATTCTGCTATGACATTTTCAAAACAGATGCATAACAAATAAGTAAATTGCATAATTCATTCATTGCCTCAGGACATGTTGAAGGCCAAAGTATAAATCAGTTATGAAAGATTAAGCACATTCTTGTTGGAGAGGCCTCTCTTTTGTATTAAACAATAATCAGACTACAACTTCCCAGCCAGAAAATGCCTAAACCGTGTGCAGCCAAGGCAGAAGGACACACCAGAGAAAGAGAGTCTGCTTCACTTGTTTCTTTCACCCTTTGCCTGGGTTTCTTTTACCAGTCATTCTTAGACATGACACATTGGGCTAGCTGGGTCTTTGTGCTGAATCTCCATGGATATGTTGGGGTTTTTTTGCTATTATGGTATTTGGAACTTGAAAGTTTTGCATTATTGAAAGAGTTAATGCACATTATGTACATGTAATGCAACACAGGATCTGGAAACAAATGACAAGGAATGTCACTTATCTGAGTTACTGTACAGAAATTTGATTTTCCATTGGTGTTTACATCTACGTAAAAAGGGAGTAAAAAAACTGCTACCAGGTAAGAATTCCTGAATTCATTCAATGCTCATGTTACAGGTATAAATACAAAGACATTATGATTGCAATAGGAAGAAAGATGAGAGATTCTGAAAAAGCAGGAAATTCAGGCTCAATTTCAGTTATGCCTGTGAGACACTGTTAATAAAGATATTGAACCATATTAATTATACCACTCCTTTCAAAATAGTACAACCCCCTTCACTTTTACATATTTTGTTTGTTGGGTTTTTGTTTTTGATCAATTTATTCATGGCTTACAACCTGTAACCTTACTTTTAGAGCTTCTGGTATTTGAGGAAGGTTAAAAAATCTGTTCGTAGGACAGAAACCTTCCTAACCTTTCTCAGATCTGGAGCAACTAAAAAATGTGTTTGTGGGTGATGGCAGCATGGAGAGATCTTTGCATTATTGGCAGCAAAGGGGTTAAAGGAAAGGGGCTTTATCATGGCTGTGGAGGGGTTCTGTTCCTCTCTGAATCTTTCTTCCAGTCTGTGCAGGAACAGGAGAGCCTTGGTAGGACAGTGTTGTACCCTCCTGAAAGGCTGTGTGGCTACAGGAAAACTTTACAGCACAAACATGTGAGGCCTCAACAGCTCAGTAAGGGTGCCAGCTTTTCCTGACGTGGATCTGTGAACAATTCTGTCAAACTTCTGCTATCCACAGTGTGAAATTCAAATTTCCCACGTCCAACATTTTCATCTTCTGGCTTTATATTTTCCACATTAATATTCTCTTGAAATAAACAGCAAAAATAATGCTACAACATTAGCATGATTGTTGCAGAAGGTCTGTGACAGCACAGAGAGCAAGCTGCAGACAATGAAAAATGAAGGATTAACAATTACCAAGATTTAAAAGAACAGTCCTGTATAACTTTGTTCAAGGGACCTGGAAAAAATGTCACTTCCGTTTCAATGTGTAGTCTTGCCTTGCTTGATCTTAAAATGCCAATTTTTTTCAAAGGCCAGGATTCTTCTAACAGGACAACAAGCTGTTCCTTGTGAGGTCAGCAGTGACGGTGTAGCATTTCCTGAAAGAGGAGAGACAACAGTCAAAGGAAAGGGGAAAGTTTTGTTTTCAGCAGTGAAGAGAGACGAATCAGAGTAAGAAAAAAGAGGATAGTGGCGAGGTCTGAAATGGAGGCAATGTGATCTGAATGTTGATGAGGAGGCATTGACAAGATGAAAGATCTCTCTCTGTCGCGCTCTCGCTCTCTCATTTCCAGCGTGTAGAATCTGTCCTGTTGACACACTCTGCGCTCTTTTTATATCACAAAACTGCAACAAACAGGATTCACAATCAGTGGGGATGACACAATTTATATCTATAAAATGAATATATATTAATATATTGCAGCATATAAATAATATAGCTTAGCACTTGCCACCCATTCTCCCCCTCTGTTTGAGACCCTTCAGTCCATGTGACTGGACTTTACCAAGGTTTGAGGATGCTTCTCTGAGTAATTTAGGCTGATTACAAATACTGATCTGAGTAATTTAGGCTGATCCATGAGGTGCTCACAATTCATGCCCACTCTCCAGGGCATACAGTATAGTTAAATATTCAGGTGTTTTACTTATATGTAATTTAAGTGTATTCATAATGTAGCATAGTTCTGTGTTGGATGTCAGTACTCACAGGAAATCCTATTCTTCAAAACAAAACAACAAAGACAAGTAGACACATTATGTTTGAAAATAGAAGTTTGTCAAACTTTAAAAATAAATTTAAAAAACAGTAGATATAGTAGATATATTTAATAGTAGATATTTTGAAGTCAGCTCAAGTTCTTGCTTCAATATGTGCATTAGGGAAAGTGTCACTCTCCAGCCATCAAGCTATCGGTTTTGATGGCAGTTCCTCTCAAAGAATCAAGGTCTTGAAATCTGCTTTCAAAGAATCAGCTGTTGCTGAGTGCTCAGAACAGTGTGTATTCTACCAGAAAATACTTTTTTACCGTGTAGAACAGCCTATAGTGGCAGGTCTCACTATGGACCCAAATGTGTTGTCATATTTTGAAGTATGTGATATGCAGACAACAATACTGTGCCTTGAGTTAAAAAAAACCCCCAAAAACTAGATTTTATGTTGTATCTGAGGTAGTACTAGCTTTATTGTCCTTCTGTAGAATGACTTTTTAAAACCAGTGCCTAAGAAGCTTTTTAGTTTTTCCCTCTCTATAGTACAGCTGTAGAGAAATTGTGATTTCACTAGGATAAGTGAAGAAAATCAAGGAAGCCAAGGTCTTTTTACTCTTTAGTAAAAGGCTTGTTCACTTTTGTAGCTAATTTGCCTAAGAAGAGTAAAATTAAATTATACATTTATCTGCATTATATATAGGAGTCATGAGGTTTAGTTAGTTAATACTTAGGTAGCTCTTCATAAAGGTAAAGTGCATTTTATTATTGTTGAATATTTAACAGCAAGTAGTATGCAGAACAGTTTCCTTAGAATTTTTTAAAGGCACTTCTGGAAGGCTTCCCTGAAATTCAGTAGGTCTTGACTCCACTGTGATTTACTGAGGTACTTGAATCACAGCAGGTTAGTTACCTTGAAGTATATCTGTGTATATGCTGTTATTTCACCACTAGAAAAAAAAAAAAGTTATTTAAATTTGCCCATGTGCAGTTACAGAAAATAAATATGACTGGAGCAAAATTGCTGGGACACCTCAAACAAAGTTGTTAGCTGGTAGGCAGTTTCCTGGAACATCAGACTTGTGGGTACTATAAAATGGCTGTAACCTTGCTCCCTGCTTTGCTGTGTTAGAGCCTCAGAAACCCAGGTTTGCTGCTGGTAGTGACCCTGTGGTAACATGGATTTGTGGAAATGCATTGAGTCTGGACTCCTCATCTTTTGAAGAATAAAATTCAAAATTAAGCATTCCACTGAGAAGCACAAATTTGCTCTAGAAGGAATGATAACTGCCCAACCTCACCTTCATCTGCTTCCACACAAAGATCAGCGTGTCATGGTACTGTCACTGCTGTCACAACCTCATCTGATCACACCCAGGCTGAGCAAAAGGCAACAACTGCAAAAGAAGCTGATAGTGTAAATTCAACACTAATCTATTAGGATAATTAGGAAATTCCAAACTTTGTTGCCAACCACGTTATGAGGATAGGAAAAATACAGAGAAAAAAACAAGCAGAATTATAAATCAGACCAAGTTTCTTTGAAAGTTCACTTTTTTTTTTTGTTCTGAACAGAATACCTGACAGGTAGAAGGACAAATTCAAATATTAGTGTTCAAAAGCAGAATGTTTTTGAACTATTAGCCGTTATTTTTTTTACATCAAGTTATTTTATGGGAAATTGAAATTCCTAGCAGGCTGAAAACCCTATCAATACCCCATTAAAAAAAAACCAGTGCATAAATCACATATGGAAAAATGTACATCTCTTTTATAACTGCATGTATCATTAGGGTTTGGCATTACAAGCTGTTAATAAGCAATGCATTTTTTCAGGAGAGGAGGGTTTGGAATTCATGTGTCAATAAACACTCTGTAAATTTCCAATAATTTTACTATCTCTGGTCACTACTTTTACACTATATCACACACATTTTCACACTGTGTAGTAGGGGCATCTTCTTGCTGATACAGACAGATACAACAGTGAATTATTCAAAGTTGATTGAAGGATTATAGATTGTGAGGGATCTTTCAGGTAATTTGTTTGTTTCCTCTCCTGTTTCATTTCCATACATTTCTTCCCCACAATGGCCTATCTCTCACATATTTATTTTGTGTGGCTTGACATTAAATTTAAAAAATCCTACTGAAATAAATGACCAATATGTAACTGTCAGGTTATTCTAGATCTGTGGCTTATGTCTGACTGCATATTTACAAATTTTTAAAATGGAAATACTTATAGTAAAATCCCTAGACAAATATTGGGGAAAAAAGCCAAAAACCTCCTGAAAACCAAACACCAAAGCAAACCAAACTTCAACTCCTATACAAATCAAAATCTGATTTAGTGATATAAGCAATGATGGAAATATACTGGAAAGTTTTAGGTGTTTCCACAAGGGCATATATATATATATATATATATATATATATATATATATATAAAGCAGTCCAGAGCAAAAGTAACACATTCTTAAGCTAGGCTTTGGTTTTAAATAGAGACCTGATTATCATTAATGACTGTAAAAACATTGATCTTTGTCCGAGGATCAGAAATTGAATACTTCTATTAGGTTTCAAAGATTTGTCTGAATCAATACCAAGACAACTTTGCTGTGTATTGTAACAAATTAAAACAAGTTTTCTGCCACTGCAATTTGTGATGCTAATTCTTGTAATTAGGGCAGAACTGATCTTCTGTAACTTTAGGCTCTCATCATCATCATCATCATCATCATCATCATCATCATCGTGTCATCATCACCCTGAGCTCCAGACTACCTTTATAGACATGGGGGAGAAACAGAAGCTGGTTTAGAATGATTCAGCTCATGCTAGTGTAGACATCTTAAGTGAATCTCACCTTTGAAGGATCTATTTCACTCTCTCAACTAGACAGGAAAGTGGATTAAAAGCTTGGAAATAGAAGGTATATGACAGATGCCTAAATCTTTGTGGGGTTATTACTGTCATTAATATGTAAAGAGGATATAAAATAATAAGCAGAAGTGAATTTCTGAATTTAGAAAGTACAACATTGCACAAAAAAGGTGTTTTTTCAATGGTTACAGTATTGTTTGCAAGTAAAATTTTAGTAAACTTTATGCAGAATATTTTTTTTTAAAGTTACCCTATCTTTGTGACCCTGAATACAATACCAGGATTCCAAGGGATTGCCAAAAAATCCTGCTCACTTGTAGAAATGGCTTTTTACATACCTAAAAACACACAAAAAAGGAAAACATACTTTTTGTTGGGTTTTTGTGATGATTTATAATAGCATACTTATACAGACACTCAATGACACTTTCAAAATAGGAACTCAGTACTAAGCACCTCTGAAATCTCTAAGCACCTGAAGAGCAATTACGAAATTGTGACTAATAGCCATCAGCTCTAAAAATAACCCTAAAGGCACTTTTTTGTAACCCACAAATAGATCCCTTCTTGTACGTTCTGCTTACATCTGACATGGTGATCAAAGCCTTATGGAAGGAACCTATTTATTTCTTTAAAAAGGAGAATAAAGTGAAGATTATAATAAAGCTTCCAAGGAAACTCACTGTTGAAATGTACTCCAGCATCTATTGTGCACTGTCAGTGATCATCAGTGAACCTCAGGTAAACAATGTCACTTTTTTTTCAGTTTTCATCTCTAAAAGGAGGAAGAAAACTGAAGTCACACTCTTTTCAAGAACAAGCTGTTTGATACAATGTTACTGGGTTTTTCCAGTTATCTGTGGCCAAGGATGGTAAAGCACATAATGCATGGTTTACATCAAAAAGTAGATATTAAATATTACATATTTCTGGGTTTGCATGGGATTATTCCTCATTTCCTCTAATTTTGCAGCTTAAGTTGTTTTAATTTTTTTGAATGATTTTAAATACCTATGTAACTATGTCAGAGAGGATAGAAAATAACTGGAGAAAGACTTATACATTTTTTGTGCTTACTTCCCAGGACATAATCAAAAAATCAACAGCTATTGCTTTTCCTCAGGGTTATTCCACATTAGCTAGGGTTTTTTTAATCCCTCATAACCAGCTAATTTTTGTTTTCCTTTCTTCTAAATGGCAAGGTGCTGCAGTTTTCAATTGCTCAAGAGAACAAAATTGGAAAGTTTCAACAATAAGGGATATTTATCAAGTCACTCTTTCTTTTCCCTCTTTTCCAGACTGGACTTTGGTTTGCAACCATAACATTTATTTAGCTTCAAAGATTAATAGTGCTTGATGTTATCAGGCATTAAGGGTGTGACTGGTTTATAAGAATCTACACATATGAACAAGGAATGATACCAGAGATTATACTTCCATAAGGGGCATCTAATGGCATCCATGGCTATTGTTTAATTGTCAAGAAAGCAGCAATCTTTGAAGCAGTTTCATTACTTGAGATTATTAATTTTGGCACTTGTACCTGTAATTTTTCCCTGCAGCCATATTTTCAGATGTTTCTTCAGGTAAATATAAGAGAAAATAACTCAGTTTTTAGGGGGAATGTCACCTTTGTCCATTATAGCCAAAAGGAAAAAAAAAACTTAATTAAAAATCTTTCCTCAAATTTCTCTCCTTGCCAAAAGGACAGCGTGACATAGCATGAATAAATCCTTAACTAAGCTATAGTCTGCCAATAAAATTCCAATTTAATGGACACTGAAGCAAAAAGACATCAAAGCTAAGGTTGTAGCTCATTTGTTTTGCCAAGCAGTGGTTGAAAGTGCTTAAGATATCTTTGAATTGAATCAATGTCCTTTTCTCTTACAAATACACTTCTTTTTTTTCTTGTGGTTACAACTATTTGGTCATTAATCGATTTTTTTTAAGGCTTAGTTAATTATAATTTGACTGTAAATGGAGCAAGTTTAGCATAAGGTAGAGAGAGGCTCTTCAGTTAAGCAGGAGAAAACAGAGAAAAAATTACTCTTTTGGAAAAGAGGTGTGCTTATAATCAGGAGAAGGGGTCTAGAAAGAGAAAAAGAAATTAAGGAAATTCCCAATTCACATTTGAAATTTTTATAAATTAGGACTTTCTCCTTACAGCTAGGACTCTGAACAAGCAACACACACACAAAAATATTCATTTGCCATTTTAATCCAATCTGATTTTGCAACAATTAGTGGTAGAAAGGACACTCTTAGGAGGAACTGCACTTATTTTTTTGTGGGAGAAGCTGATAGGAAATAACAGGTGAAACAGGGCTATGAGACAGAGGAATTGTGTGTACTGGTCATCTGCTTGCAGTGTCTATCAATTCTTTCTTAGATCACCTGGTCAGAAAGGAAGTTATCAGGAATCATGTCTAATACAGCACAAGTTCTATTTCAGAAAATGGTTTGTAAGGTCTTGTTCCTTGTTGAATGCAGAAGTGACATGATAACTGAGACTAAGTGACAAAAAGTTTACAATTTGGTCTTCCCCATTAATTGTATTTGGAGTAGATATATTTGTGTCCATTCCCTTCTCAGGCTGCTGAACCTTCAAATTGCTATGATATCTAAATTTCCAGCTGACCTTGGGAGTCCTGAGAATGCTGAAACTTTTGTTCATATCCTTGAGTACATATCATATGATTTGCACCTATCCTGCTCTGGTATTTTTTCATAATTACTGTGTGCTGTTCAGAAACTCCCATGTTCGTCTCTCTATATTTAAAATGGAGCTGAAATTTGTTCAGAGATCTTTTATGCTTCACTGAATTTGCCTACAACTCCCTTGGGAGCTTTTAAATAGGAGGAGGGCTGGGGGACGACACCAGTACCCTTATTTGTACACCCAAAAGAATGAAGGAATTTGAGGTCATCAAAATGTAGAACCAAGCATTCCTCGTGTCAGGTAAGCCCTGAGAAGGCAATCTCTGCTTACAGGAGAAGGATTCAGCCAAATCCTTATCACTCTTCAGCAAGGGTAACTCAGGAAATTCTTGGCCCAGTTAAGCAGTCATGCCTGCCCTAGATCCGTGGGAAGGCTGAAGCCAGAATGGGTCTTCTCATTCTTGTGGTATTTAAAATAAACTGCATTTTGAAAAGAGAAGTTGTAACATTTGTTAAAAGGCTGTATTTGAACTGCTGAGCTGCAAAGGCCTTTTAATACTTTTTTTCTTCATTTTTCCCTTGGAATTGTTAGCTAAGAACACACAACAAAGAGAAGATATAAAAAATCCTTCAACTTTTCTGTGAAGCAGCGGGTTGCCAAAAATTCCTGCTCAATCCACCCCCAAATAATCCTCAGCAGAGCAGTCTTATTATCACTGCTCCCTGAGGACAACAGAGCTGAGAGTAAGGCAGTCACAGAGAAGCTCCCCCTCCCTCAAGGTGTCTTTAGGAATTTCCCACTCACCAGAACTAGGTCTGTGTGACCAGAGGATGAAGACAGAATGCATGGCTTCATTTGGCTCTCTGCTGTGGATCTTCCTAGCCCCAGGATTTGTTCTTCAGCCATTTAAATTAACATAGCATTAAAATATGACAGGATTATGTTCTATGGGCTCATTAACACATTCCTCTGGTGCAATGGGAGACAAGGGATGCTTGAGCGCTCAACCACCCGAGGCATGTATTAATGTGATTGGCACCCCCTGCAATGTCTCAATACATTGGAATAAGACTCCTACTGAATACAACTTTGCAATTTACATGCAATTTTTCAAATGTACCATGAAAGTATTTATCTTTTTGTTCCACCAAGTAATTCTCAGGTTTGTGATGGGAGAAGAAGAAGTTTTTCCTCTAAACCTACTATTAGATTGTAATATTTTTCCTCATTCATGTGCTCTTCCTTTCTGTCATAATTTTCTTGCTTAACTCCCATGAATTCAGCAAAGCAAACTATGATACTTCAGGAGTTTCATTTTTTTCACCATGATAACTTTGCCTGGCTGCTGCACTCAACAACCTTTGAAAGGCAGGCTGAGATTCTTTCAAGATTGTTTATTGTTAGAAAGCCAAATGGAAAGCTGATCACTCTTCCCCATTCATTTTTTTAAATTCAAGCAGCTCCACAGTTGTATTTGTAAATACAACCAACCATAAAAGTGACATAAATTCCACCCTGAATGTCTGCTAAGCCTACAAGCAGTGGAGGATACAAAAACTTGGAACCAAAAGATACCAGCTGTAACCTGCACTTACCTGCAGATCATTAGGTGGCAGTCTTCCCTCTGGCTTAGCACTGAAACCAGAAGAGCACAAATGAAGTCTGGTTTTGGAGCAGCCATTGTTTTAAAACTGCCAAGATACAAAACTGAGATTATTGGGGTGTGTAGTCACTAAAGATGTGCAAAAAATTTTGAAAAAAATAATATTGTTGGGCACCATAACTTGACCACATTCAATTTTTAAGGTTCTCTGTGTTCAGACATATTATTCTGGCCTCAGCTCTTGTGGATACAGATCATCATGTCACAGCCAAATACATACATAAGGAGTGTAAAAAAGCATGGCTGTACCTTAAAGCCTAAGTACCAATTGTTACGTATGCCTACTGCAACATTCATGTTCAATTGCTCTTCTTATGAACAGGCAAGAATTCCCTCATGCAAAAAAAAAAAAAAAAAAAAAAAAAAAAGGGAGTTTCTTTCTCTTTCTAAAAACCCAATGATATTTGAAAATCAAAACGTTGAATATATTTCAAATGTCAGTTTAACACACTCGTGCATGCATTTTCCTTTACACACACATGTATGTAAAGAGCAAATCAATTGCTGTGAGTCAAAGTTTTCTTTGTATGGCATATTTTAAAGCCTAAGGAATGCAAGAACTTATCTTCTCCTAGTCCTTAGGAGGTAAAACAGATTATCCCCATTTTGTAGAATGTTTATGCATTTTACCAGTGGTCAATCAGATAGTTGGCAGTAAGGCCAAGAATGGAAGCAGATCCAGGTAGGTAGGTCTCTTCTTTCCTTATCTGTTATTCCTTATAACAAGAAAGCCTGCAGTGCCCTATCTAAGGTGTTATTTAAGTAGAATTTGGTATAATTTGAACTTTAAAGCTATGTTTGAGACCCTAGGTATCTACTCAGTAGTTTTATCCAAGACTGAGAAGATAAAAAAAGACTCTTGCTGTCTTTTGCTATAAATGCTGGAATTTACAACTGTCTCAAGTTTAAAATTCAGTGGAAGCTGAATAGTGCCTTTTTTTCTCTCTTTTTTTTTTTTTTTAACTAAACCTTGGACCTTTACTTGTAAATGCAAAAGGCAGAAGATCTTGATGCTTCTGGTAAATTCTAGTGCCATGTTTCTGTGTGAAAGAAGTTTTTCAAGAAGTTTGTCTTCCATAATCTGCTCTTATCCTGCTCCACAACACCATCACTTTGCATCTAGAAGACTGCATGGCACACAGCATCACAGTTTAGTGTTCCTTTGGGTTCACTTTGGCCTTTTTAACTTTGTGGGGCTGTAAATTACACTGGAGACTTCATGGACTGAGTATTGTCACCTGATTGAGACAAGGTACCTTGAGCATCTCTTTCCAACACAGACAGAAAGCTGCAAGTTCAGCTTCAGAGGAAAATGGGATAGGACAGCAAGAATTAATTGGGACCTAGAGTACGAGTGAGTAAAAAGCTGAAAGACATCCCAAGTCAGGTGATATTTTGGCTTTCCTTATGCTACATCATTACTTGTGATACAAATACACGAAGAAACATAAAATCTGTGACAGAATTAATGTCTTGGTCTACTTTTAAATGTTTTCATTCCACCATGAGTCTGTGCATGAAGTCAAAAAGCTGTGGCACTGTTTGCAAGTTTGAGGCAAATGTAGAACTTAAAGATTTCTCGCTTTCATTACGTGCTGAAAATGTTTAGCCACGTCTGTCTACATTTCAAAATAACGAAGGTGAGAACCCACCCTTTTGCCATCGACAGGTGCTCATTTTGCAAACAGCTGCTCCAGTTAAAGTCTTTATCACCGTCCATATGCCTATCATCTTCAGCTGTGATGGGAGAGGAGCACAGCAGCAGTTTGTAACCTCATTTACACAGAGCCAGCCAGCTAAGTTTTTGTACCAAAAAGCTAATTTGATTATTTTGCTTGGTTTTGTCTGAACTACTCACGAAAGTGTTTATGCTACCAAAGGTATAGAAGAACAACATCCTGTAGTCCATGGTGTATACAAATAGAAGTAACAGCTTTAATCAGCTCTATATCTTCAGCAAAATATCTGTTGGCTGAATGGTTTATCCTTTGTTATTATTTATCTGACTGCACATAGGGAAAATAACTTATCTTGACGGAAAACTTGAAATTTTTGCTTCAAGAGTAAGGTATTAAGTAAATGTTAAGAAATGTGAATACATTGATTTAATCTATACAAAATTGTCACAGAGGGCCTTTGCGTGGGTTTAAACCACTGTAAATAAACCTTTCTGTAACAATAAAAGTTTGGCTTGCTGGATGGTCTACTCATTATTTCAGGGCTCTTCTATGACAACATATCTTCCTTCAGTTTTATAAAAGCATGTAATATAAAGAAAACTTTTAAAAGCAAGCCTATACAGACTTTGCTGTTCTTTTAAAGGTTTTCTTGCTTTGGGTTTGGTCTTTGTTTTTGTTTTGTTTTTGTGGTCTTTGTTTTGTTTTGTTGGGTGGGGTTTTTTTTGTTTTGTTTTGTGGGTTTTTTTGGTTGTTTTTGTTGGAATATGTATTTTTATTTTGTTGGTTTTTTTAAAATCAAACATTGAATCCTTGAAGTTATAGGACACCCAATATCCAAGGGCAAAACCATGCCATTGGTTCTAATGCTTCTTGGAATGAAATTATCTGGGCTTAATGTTAAAAGGCTGAAATAAAGTCTGAAAAGAGTCAAAAGAATGCATAGAATGAAATACGAGATGCTTTTCTTTTTACTTTGTCTACTGTTAGACATTGAGCTGTTTTTCAAAATGACATATCATTGAATTTATGAGTGTCAGTTGTGCTTCCCGTCAGTAACATGAAACAGTAAGCAAGAAATAGATTTTTTCTGCCTGGTTAAATTAATTATAAGTAGCCCAATTAAAATGTCTGTTTGGCATTACATATATGTACACACCTTGTACAATGCAATGCTGGTAACAGATGTAGGATTACAAATCATGACTGTGGTCCTGTTAAATTCAGTACCATGACACCCTGGTTATTCAGTGTACACCAGTGATTTTAGTGGTTTCCTCTACAAAAACGTGAGTTTATTTTTGCTAATAGGAGAAGCAAACAGTATTGAGGGAAAAATGTTTGTGTTTGGGGAAACACCATTAAATATGCTTGTATGTGGTAAATATTTCACTTTTTATTCTTAAAAATATAGTAAAATATATTTTTGTTTTTCTGCACCATCTTTTCATAAAGATACTTGAAATAATATTCTAAATGAAATTAGGCTACAATCTGATGGGAGATACTAAATCCCTGATGTTTAATCCATGGGCACAAAGGGTTTTCCTCATTCACATTAGGAAGAAAAAAATTTTTAAAAATATGGAAGGTTTTCAGAAATAGTCACAAAGAGATGTTCTTTACTAAAAATATTATTACATAAGCACTAAAGATTAAAAAATTGCCTTAGGGTTATATATACAGGTATATATATGCCTTCAGTTTTTATATATACACCATCTTATCCCCTCCTTTTGTAAGCAAGGAAAAGAAAAAAAAAAAAGAGGGAAAAAAAAGTACTGCCTGCCTGTCATGTCATCTTTTCTCCCAGATAAAGGAGTAATGATCCTTCCTGTATTTGCCATACATTTTAAAATATGAAAAATAACAGTCTCAAGCTTTTGGGAAGAAAAATAAAAGACATTATTTAGTGAACATAAGATAAATGGTCTGTAACAGAAAGCTAATTAAACTTTGCCCTCACTGACCTGGCTTTTTAATTAGTATGTTTAACTATATTTAGTAGAAGTATATAGCACAAAGTATGCTGACTAGCAATAGATCATTTAGACATTCCAGTGCTTTTATCAACTCACAAACAATGCTGGTCTAGTTCTGGAAAAAAGTGCTTCTCTGATTCTTTATTTATCAGATTGTTTCTTCAAGAATGGTTGGAACCCCTATTCCATCAAAATTTCCATAAAACCTTTATATTGCTGATGTTCAAAATAGCCTCTCAGATATAGGTGCTGAAAGGAAACTACAAAAGCAAGATTTGGCTGCCTTCACGTGACTGTATATTTACTGTATAAAACATTTTTGTGAGTTTGGTGAAATTATACAATGGCAAACATTATTTTAGGGAATAGAGACTGCAGAAATTTGAAGTGCAGAAGAGGGGTATGCAACTTTAGGTACAAAATATCAGTTCACAAGTCGCCCTTTTAATCTTTCTTATTTAACTTGAAAGAGAGAAAACATGAAATAATTCCATAGAAATATGGAGAGTTTTGATTACTTAATTATACACTTACAATGTAAAAATTCAAAGACAATTGTGGTGTATTTTAATTTTTCAGAAATGCAATATTGGCTGTGGCCTGATCTTCCACCCCCGGCCCCACAAAAGAGCATTCAGCTTCCAGCTCAGAGTTAATTAAATTCCTGTGCTTTTTGTTTGTATCAAGGCATAAATGAACATGAGAAAAGAGAACTATACTTATTTCCTTATATACGTTTACATTTAGCATAAAAATATGATAATTCTGTTTTGCTGAAAGATTTCTTGGAGCAATTTTCAGATCTGTCATTATATGCTATTTCTCATTAAGCCAAGTTAGCCCTCCATACCTCATATTCCTTCCATGTTTAAAGAATAATATGCCAGAATGTTTCATTACACAGCATCATTTCTTAAAGCAATCATGGTAAATTATGGACCTCCTCAATCTTCCACCAAAGAAAAAAAAATTAGAAAGGAAAGATTACAGTTCCTGCCAGGGATCTGACTAAGTCTCCAGCTGTTAGGACAGATGGAAAATTCTGTAAGTCTTTACATGGTAGCCCAAAGAATTGTAAATTTGTAGTCAACTTTTCATATTTCCTCATTCAGCTATCCTTCAATGAAAAAATTAGAAAGGCAAAAAGAGGGATATTTGGTATTGATTTTTTAATGCCATTATGGCAGATGGAGGAGAATATTAAAACTACATATGAATCCTTTACTTTAAGATGTCTACTGTTAGTTTTTAAATTAAATATTTTCTAAGAAAGCTCATTTTGGGCTGTACTTATAACAAACAGAAATTGGCTTTAATTGAGCCATATGAATATTTATTTGATGAGGGTATATTTCGTTGGAAAAATTTCTGGTCTAGTGCATCAACAATGTGTTTCTAGAAACTATTTCTTCTGGAAAACAAAAGAAATAACAGGAACATAATAGGAGATAAAACAGAAAAATGAAATAGCTTCTACATTCCACCTCACTGTGAAATATTAGTTGTGTATTGGTCTGCAAGTCACATTGTATAAACATCCAACAATGCTCAGAATCTAACATCAGCTTTTGTTTATAGTTCTCATTCCAGGTTCTTTATTTTAAAAAGACTCTTGACTTAGTAAAGCTGAAAATAAAAGAAAGAGAATGCATATTGTTGTCAGATAAAATGCAGAAATCTTGCAGTTAGTGGATTATGACAGGCTAACAAGGATACTGCTCTGTTGCTTTTCTGTGTGTTTTTATTGCAGCAGTGGGATTTACATGGGGGGTTGTGGAAAAAAGGGGAAAATGTCATGACTAAAATTCGTTTAACAGACTGGGTACTTAAAATATTATTTCTGCTTAGTACATAAACGTTTTTGATATGTGCTTATTAATGCTCTTTTCTGGTCCCTTCATTCAGGTATTTTACTGAATATCCTAAATAACTTGAAGTCTGCCTTGGACAAAGAAGGTTTGCTGTAAGACCATGTTTTTAGTCTCACTGGTAGATTTTTACAGTGTGAAGTTGTGTCAAGGGAGGTTTATGTTGGGTGTCAGTAAAAGAGTAAAAGGTTCTTCCCCCAGGGGCTGGTTGGGCACTGGAACAGCCTCCCCAGTGCAGTGGTCACAGCACCCAGCCCGAGTTCAAGAAGTGTTTGACACAGGGGGTGACTCTTGAGCTGTCCTGTGCAGGGCTGGGACTTGGACTTTGATCCTTATGGGGTCAATTCCAACTCACCACCTTCTGTGATTTGTTTAATTTTAGACCATCTGTTCATATACTGGGCACTTATATTTTATTTCTGCATACAGAAGTTCACAGATGCTGCTTTGTTGGCCAATTTACTGGACGTGCGTTTCCGTTGTATCTTTAAAGGCAATGTAAGGTCATTAGTTTAGACCTTGGTATTCAGTGTCATTGGCTACTCTGCCTCCTCTAAAAGGAGGATAAAGGAAACAACCACTCTCAAGTGATTTTCCTGAAAACATCTCAGTGCAGTGTTGCCCCCATGTTCCTAAGAACCTCTAACCAAGGCTCATTTCTACCTTTTTTTTTTTTTTTTTTTTTTTTTTTTTTTTTTTTTTTTTGGTGTTGTGTTTTCCTTCTTTGTTTCATTGGAAATTGTTGCCAGACCACCACTAAAGCCAAGAATTATGAATACCATGAAGTGTTACCATTGAAGTGTTCAAGGCCAGGTTGGATGGGGCTCAGAGCAGCCTGCTCTATGATAGATGTTCCTGCTCATGGCAGGAAGGTTGGGGGTAGGTGATCTTCAGAGTTCCTTCCAACCCAAACCATTCTATGACTCTACCTTTGTATAACAGCTGTAAAATTTGTCAGCCTAATCCGAGGAACTCTGGATTTATTACAAAAACATTGTTGTGGGTATACAGTGTCTCTGCTGCTTTTTGATAGTGAAGACTCTTTCTGTAAATTACTTTGCCTTCCTGATTTTTCTTCTCCCTTTTATAATATGTGCTGTATCTACCCTGTTCATCTTTCCCCATTTTTCACCACAACAGAGTTTCTGCGTGCAAGGAAGCCAGAAGTGCACTGCTGCAGAAATCCATCAACTAACTTGAACTTCTTTCATTGTGCACTATCCATTCATAATTCCCTTGGGTCAAATACATAAACTTCAAATCCTTTAACTCTTTAAAAAATCCAAAAGGTTTAAAAACTTTAGTTGTTAACTCCTGAGCAAATCTAGGTACAGAATGGGCTCCTGGAGGTCACCTTGTCCTCCACCTGCTCAAGCAGGGCCACTCAGAGCTGGTTTCCCAGGACAGTGCAGAGAGAATTTGGAATTTCTCCAGTGACAGAGACTCCACTCTTAATCAACTTATTTCAGGGCTCAGTCACCCTCACAGGGTGACAGGATAATTACTACATGTCTAGAATGCTGAAGATTTGAATGTAGCCTATTAAAAATATGTGGAGAATGTAATCAATTAATAAAGACACATAGAATGGAATAATGACAACAAGAACAAAAAATAATAATAAGGCAGCCAATCCAATACATACTTGAATAAATTAAACTTTATTCAAGATCAGTCATCTCTGGGATCTCATTGAGGGTTTATTTCATAGATAGCACTGTGCAAAAATAACCATATTTGCACTAATAAATGGCATAATTTAAGAGAAAAAAGAAAAAAAAAATTGATGCAATATCTTTGTATATGTGTCCAGGAAGTCTAGCTCACTGTCAGATTTAGCAGGCTGTAATTCAAATCATAACATATTGAAATAAACCTATTTTCAAATATCAAGTTTGAACATGTCACTAAAAAATCTTTTGGACTGTCTGCAGCAAGCTGAAAACCTATAGTCCTTAAATATTCATATTGTACTTCAGTTTGGAACTTCTTGAAGGTTTATACACCTTCAGTGTTTGTGTGAATAAGTCACACAAAACATTTTTTTTGAGATTAAAGAAGGGAATGAAAATAAATATTTTATAATTAAAAACTTACCATTTCTTTTCAGGATCACAGAATCTTCCAAATTTTCTTCATATACCTTCTCCATTATTACAAAATATAAAATAATCTGTTTTTTTAAACATTAAAATCTTCTCTCTTAAATCACAGCAAGATTTCTGTGATTTATTTAATTACTGTAGACAAGAAATAGAGGTGCTATGGAAATGCCCTGCAGCTTCATCTTGAGCAGCACAACCAAAGTCCCAGCAATGCTCAGAATCAGGAAGATGCTTCCCTTTGGTGCTGGAATGTGCCTGTTTTGCTCCCTCCTTTTACCTTCCTTGTTTCTTGCTGGTCAGTGAATACAATGAGTTTTGATAAAGCAGAAGAAGAGGGGAGGCTTCTTGTTGAACTCAGAGTCTTCATGGCATCTGCCCAACCTCTTTTTCTTTTATAAGGGAGAGAGAAAGGTGCACCAGTGCTGTACCAGACTTGCTGCACAATTGGCTTTTTCACTCTCTTGTTATTTCAACATCTTCTTAAGATTAACATTTTGCCTGTAGCTTGTGCACATTCTTCAGGAAACTCTGTAAATGTGGTGGACAGATGTGAGAACAGAAAAAAAAATAGTTCTTTTTCGTTCTAATAAAGTCTCTGGTATGTGAATGAAGGGGTACTTTGTATAATTTTCCTTTACTTGATTTTTTTAATATTGTTCTTGCAAAAAAGTTTTCAGGGTATCTCAAAAGTGAGAGAAATGGAAAAAAAAATCACCTCTTTACTAGGAATTTCTTACTGTCAAGACTTCATTAGGAACTGGAAATCTACTTCCAGTGAGTCCAAACAACCTTACTTTTATATAGAACCTTTTATCTTTGGGGGAAAAGAAGTCCCTGAGAGTGAAGGAGAATACAAATTTTAAAACATTTCTTTAAAGTATCCTTCTTCATGTTATGTGAAGGTGATTGAAATTTTTCTAAAGGGAGGAAGAGGCTGAAGTGCTGTCATTTTTTTTAACCAATTGGAAATAATGATAATAATGTGGTTTTCTACCTAAATGTCTCCATAAACCCACTTGTCATGTTTGTATGTTGGTCTACATAAACCAATTCTTTGTATTACAGATGAGGAAAAAACTAATACTTGTTCTACTTGAGTATGTTTAATGGAATTAATCCCTCTAGTGCTTGATATAGTTTTGGAGGGATCTGTTGTGTAGGCTATTTTGCATAATTGAAATGGCACACTGTTGTATTTGAAAAATATAATAATAGAAAAACCTCCACTATATTCAGACCTTACCTGGTGCATTTCCCCTAGAAGTAGCATACTGAAAAATTGTGAAAATTTTTCAGGCAAACAATATTCAAACAAACAAACAAAAATAAAAAGAAAGAAAAGGCCTTGGGAATACAAATGAACAACAACAACAAAAAAAATCTCATTAGTGCTCAATATTTCAAACAATCTGAAATACCTGTTTTGATGGTATCACCAAAAAGTCTGAAGTGCTAAGTCAGAGAGGGACTTGATTACTGTATACAGAAAAAGCTACTCTAATTTAAAAAGTGAGAGTTGACTAAATTACAAATAACTCTAATGATATAAAAAGCCTCGCACACATGTTTAGTAGACCTGAAAAAATGGGCTTTCTGTTTTGGGGTTTCTTTTATGATTATCTAAGCTAAACTTATAAAAACATTACTAATATTTCAATGTTTAGTTTAATGCCTTCCCTTGACACCAGGTACAGTTAATCAGGATAAGGACACTTAAATATTTCCTAGATTAAAATCTAATATGCAAGCAAGGGGGCAGCACAAAGAATAGTTTCAAAAGCATTTCCAAGAGTCATTTCAAATTCTCTGCAGTTTCACTGCAGAGACTAACACAAAGAAGTAAGAAATTAACAAAAAAAATGCAAGTTATCAAATTCTTTGGAGAAATTACTTTTTTCCCCAGGTTTGTGATCATTAAAGTTACTAGAAATTTATTTTTGGTTTTTAAAAGAGTTCAGATTTGGGCAATACTGCTCCACTGCCCAGGGAGGTCGTTGTCACTACAATGTGGAATTCTGCTGCAGATAAAGGATGTAGGACTGCATTGGGAAGAAATTTTATGTGGTTCTCTGTGGCTCTATTCTGCATCTCTAGTACACACTGGTATACAATAATGCAGACTATTACTTGACTAAGAAAGCACATTCACTGAGAATAGATTAGAAAGTGATGTGAAACCAAGTGGAAGAGAGCTGTATAGAGAAATATTCACAAAAGAGGTGGCAAAGCACTAACTGCACAATTTTGGAAAGCAGTCTTGTGCTTGAAAATGTATTACTGAATTTTCATAATAGTTGGGAAAGATGCTAAATGCTTTTTTAAATCCATGCCATAATAGCTGTAACAGGATGCTATTTCTAATATCAGTATGTCTGTTTGAATGCATTATTGCCACCATGTATCAATGTTCTGAAAGCCACACACCAAAATTGCTAATAGTTTGATTGAAGCAAATATATAAAAGTATAAACCCATGGTCTAATTGAAATGTTATATCCTCTCAAATTATGACAAGAAATGTTTATGGAGCCCAAGACTGCTGTGTCTCTGTTGGGCAGGTACACAGGCAAACAGCAATGATAAACAAAGGTGTTCCACCCTCCCTAGACAGATGCAGGCATTTACCATTGCCACTGGCTAACTCCAAAATAAAAGGAAAATTTAGATCCCCATTTATTCCATTTTGTACGTTCAGTCCTTTAGAGCCTAATGTGAGCTTATTAAATAAGGAGCACCTCCACATTCAGGGGTTCTTATCCTCTCATAGGGAAATCTGCCTTTAATTCACAGTTTCTCTCACCCACCTTTGTGTGGTTTAAGCAGCAAAGGATCCTTGTGGAAAGATAGACATGCAAAGTGAATAACTTGAGACAGAGGACCTGAATTAATAATTCACATCATTTTGTGTCTTACTGATAATGAATTTTCAGACTTCTAATGAAGTCCAAGTTGTCATCTATAAACAAATACAACAACAAAACCCCCAGAGATTTCTTCCTGTGGGTTAAAAAACCCCCAAACTCACAAAACCCCCTTTAATTCAATTTCATGTTATGTGGGGTCAAAAGTCTTGATTAAACAATTTTTAATGTAATTTATATGCAAATAAGCAAATAATCTGTGTCTCAATTTCCTAAGCTAAAGAATAATATTAGCTATATTCCTTCTAAATGCCATTAACCTAAGCACCTCTGCAATATTGAAATATGGGGCTTGTGTTTAGCTTTTGAACTGCCATAGTAACTTTTTTCCCACAGAAGATTTCCCTTGATAAACCTGTATTTATTGTCTTTTGAAGAGCTTTCACTTGGTGGAAGTATGAGACAGTATGAGACACAAGACTGTGTTTTAATCCTCACTAATATATTTTATAGTCTTATTTACCTGTGTTTTGGAGAAGGTCTGAATCAGGAATGTCCTCTTTCCACAAGAGGTCAACCCTGAATCACAAAGTGCAGTAACACTTGTGCATTCTCTCTTTTCCTTGTGCCATCAGCTTTGCCTAAGGACTTTTACAAATGGCAGTCACAACTGCACATCCCCTTCCTTACTTCTGTGCTTTGGCTTCTTCTTATCCTATAAACATTTCCAGAGAAATTTGTAAACCTCTTTCAGGTTCATTCTTTCCAAAGCAGATAAAAGTGGATCATTCTGTACTGATCACGTATATACCTCCTGATCCCTTCATTACTGTGTTTGCCCTTACATTTCTGGACAAGAATTTAAGAGAAATAGCTACCTTGATCATTGCTTGGATGGCATTTAAAAATAAAGGAAAGATAAAACCCTGCCTTTCAGGAAGATGTTCCAGGTTCTGAACCTGGCAACTGCATTTCAGTCAGCCTGAATTATGGTGATTGAATGCAGCAGAGCATTCACTGGCAGATGAAAGACACTGCAACATGATATTAGAAACAATCACTGAAGGCTTTGGGTGAATAAGTCAATGAAACTGGCCCAATTTTATTTCAAGAACACTCCTTTCTGATCCCCTGAAAGGCATCACCTTGCCTCTAGTTCCTTCTAGAAAGCAGACATTTTCACACTAGGATTTGCAGTTAGCTGCTAATGTTTTCAAAACATTATTTTTGCAACTTTTTTCCTCCACAAGATTTTAAGGCAGAAAAAGGTTCAATTGCGATATTACAAATATTAGTCCTGTTCATAACTAAACAGAAAACAGAAGGCTGAAGCCCTTACAGTATCTATTTTCAAGCAGGTAGTTTCTGAACAGAATTTGGCTTTGTTCCTGTTTGTTGAAATGCTGAGCTCATAAACCATGAAACAATTAGTTGGACTACAAATTAAGTAAGAATCTCTTTCCATTATTGCAGATAATTCTTGAATGCCAGCTCAACACAAACGAAATTGGCTGGTAGCACACCTGTTGCAGACAGTGATAAACTATCTTTCAGCCTTTTGCCTTGCACAGTTAAGATTTAAGAAGCTGATTTGGCCAAGCCTGTTTAAAGCAATAACATCTTTTTCACAGGTAAAACAGTGCCTCATTCCACATTAGCAACATACTGTTTCACTGATTGTGAGGAGAATACCAATGAGCTTTAAAAATATGTTAGAAATGTTTTACTAGTTCTTAAAATAAAGCATTGAATGCTGCTCCCTTTCCAGTGTTCATTGGGATAGAGGTTGAGAGCCTATTATTGTATGTAAAATGCTAATTCCTGTGAACAGAGGTGATACACACGGGGTGTTTGTACAATACCATCCCTCACAAACATTAATCATTTGTGCAACATTTAGCAAGAACAGGAGCCCCTTCCCTCCATAAAGTGTTAATATTAATGTGTAATTAGATTAAAAAATCCAGCAACAAATACAACTGTTGGGTGGTCTGATACTTACAGTTACATGCTAAAATGTGTACTTATAAATCCAAAATCATTCCTTCTAATCTCCAGCCTCCCTGATATTTTTTCTCAAACCACATTATTCACTTTCAAATTCACTGTAATTCAGTTTAAAAGGTGCAACGTTTACATTGATTATTATGCATCTTTTTGCACAATAAGTTTCTACAATATTTGACAGAGAAAAAGCCAAAGAAGACACAGAATATTAATGTCTGAATTACTTTAAACAATTTGTACCTAGGACCCATGAGGCTGGATAGAAAAGCAAGGGTAGAAACCCTTTTTTCATGGTAGCTTTGTGAGTCATGTCCTCTGTAAATTAAAAGCTCATGTATGAACTGGATTTGTACCAAAAGGGCAATATTGAGGATGGTCGGTGTGCTGGATCTCAGAAATAAATATCAGACCTAATCTAGCTCTCATAAATGTGAATGGAAAGCTTCCACTTTATTTTAGGAGGAGATCTATCAGGCCCATGCTGCTAATTTCATTTTAGCCTCGAGCAATATTGGCCTGAAAGTTACCCCTGGGCACTGCAGAACTCCATTGTGCAGCTGTAGGAGCTCTGAGACTTGGATGCACATATTTTTATCCATTTTGACACAGATAAATTTATGATTAGTCTCTTACAGAAAACAGATTATCTGTAGGCCTTAGAGACCCGAATTCTTTGTTATTCAGGGTTATATCCCTTGGCAGGGAAATTTACTCCCCTTGTCTTTGGCATTTGTCACCTCTTGGTCACAGTTTTACCTCAATTTTGATCTCTGATCTGGTGATTTTTAACTTCTCTTTATCTATGCATCTGACTTTGTCTCAGTCCAGATGTCATTTTTTGTGACTAGGTAATGAAAGCTCAGCTGCCAGCTTTTATTACAAGAAAGTGCTCTCTCATATGTATTCTAGTATCCTGCAGCAAAGCAGACTTTTATTTCAGAATCACAGTAAGATGCACCTATTTTTAATCCGTCTCTCTAAGTCAAGGAAGTATTTAATACTCTTTTCTGGCAAAAAAGGGCAAAACTAAATGTACACCATTTAAGCAATGCCTGCTGCTATAAGAAAGTGAAAGCCAGCATTGAGTGAGGGTAAATCATGCAAAGTCTTAGTTATTGAGCAGGTAATAATGAAATATGAGCTCAACCAAAGAGAAAAACAACCTCAAATTACTTGATTTTGAAACCTTAATATTAAACCAATAGGAAAAAATCTGAAGAAGTCTAAAAAGAGAAAATAAGAGGAAAGGAGACCCCCTCCACAGGTGCTACATCAAGGGAACTACCTCTTCAAAAATTGTGTGATTAAGTCTCCTTTCAATCTAATCAGCACTTTCCTCACTCAGTGTCATAATTTTATTGATATAATAATTTTATCCCCTGATTTAACCTGCTTTGAACTGGGGAAAATCAGGTCCATCTGTCAGCACAAGAAGGTTTTGATTGAGGACTAAAATATTTATTCAAAATGAAAAAAATAAAAATTAAAAATGACACAAAAAAGTTCCTATCTGTCTCACATTGCTAGCTGTTGTGCTGTTAATATATAATGTAGAGGATTTCCTTTCTGTTACAGAGGTGATCTAATGAAGCCTAACAGCCAGGTCAATAGACACACTTTCTGCTTTTTCTGCTTTTGTAAGAGAAACCAGTGGAAGAATGTTCCTGAACTGAGCTCTGAAGGGGCTGCGGAGGGAAAACCTAATTTAGCAAACCCAAAATGAATTGAGAATGAACTAGACTGGAACATGTCATCATCTGTAAAGGCTGAATCATATTTGCAGGCTCGTGCAGAGGCAGAAACGGATATGTCTAGAAATTTTGGAGGAACCTTGAATGCACCAGGATGACTGCTGAAAGTCACTTCCTCCCTGTGGTACCCAAGTGATGCTGATGCCTGCTGGTGTCATAGATTCACCTTTTCTTTCTCCAGATGTAAAGGACCTGAAAGCTCAGCCTAACTTGCATGAACAACTTCCACCCTTCTGCAACAGCTTCTACACCACAGATTCCTGAAAGCAGAGTCTAGCAAATTTGGTCCTTTTGCAAGCAAAAGATACAGTTTGGGGCAATATATTCCACATTCTGAGTGAAAATTTTGCTAAATTGAGTTGCTCTGGTCTGCCTCAGTGGAGCTTCAATTAAGTCAATTTGCTATTTAAAAAAAGGATCCTTGTCCCCTGCACTCAAGAGTAGCTCTGACTGAGTAGTACAGAGATGTTATAATATGTATTTCCCTACTCCAGTCTTAATGTCTAATGCTGCTGCTTAAACAGGAAAAAAAATCCCATTTTCCACACTCATTTTTGCACTTGATAATTTGCTTTCTCATTTTTGCAAAGCACTGAGAGCTCTCCTGATGAAAATCAGCCTAAATAAGACTGAATAAGTATAGTTGCCTGACAAACTGATGGTGTTAGTTTAGTTTTTGTCAAAACTAAACTCAAAAATCTATTCTGGCTGTCTGACTCAACAAATGACAGAAGTACATACTCAGATTTCTAAAATATCCATTGCAGTAGGCAGTGGTTACTACACGCCAACAAAAAGCATTGGTTTGTTCAGCTAGGATACAGGAAGGCTAGATTCCCTTTTTTCCTTAATTGTTCATGTGTGGTTTTTTGTAATGAACATGAGTAACCTTAAAAGACTATGGAAAAGGCTATGGCCCCACAGAGCTCTCCACAGCTACTCTTTTTTGTATGGATTAAAAGTGTTTATTGAAAAGATGCTTTTTCTGTTGTCAGCACGCCTAGTGTAATGTAATTAAACTGGGAATTCAAGAGGAAGAGAATACCTTATGCCTCACAGTTTCAAAAATCTAATTTCAGTAAAATTTTTCAGCTGAGCCTTTTTGGCTCACTGAAAGGAGATTTACTAATAGATTCCAAGGAAGCATACTGGGTTTTAATAGCAGGAAACTGGAGATGAGTTAGCTGATACATGTTGTCCTGTGTTAATTACAACAAAGGATCCATCCCTGGAAGTCAGAAATGTTAGATTGTTGTAAAATAGATGAGGTTTTGTCCTGCTTTTTCTGTCTTTCTTTTTATTGCTCTGTATTCATGCCATTGATCACTTTTGATGGTGCTCAAAGTTACTTTACAAGTGATGGCAGAGCAGCAGCTCCACTGCAGGCTCTGTGGGAAAGAATGCAGTTCAAGTCAGCTATTTTTCCTTTTGTTTGCACCAGCTGTGGCAGTGGCTGGGACTGGGAAATCTCCTCACTGTGGATGGTTGCTTGAAAGAGCATACAATGAGTTTCAAAGCTGAAGTGATCTTCAGCTGTTTTTGACTTCTGACTAGAATTCTAAGAATTAATCTACTGCCTTTTGGGTGCTACATGTGCTGACACTGACTGAACAACCTTTGGTCAGGTATTGGTTCATTTGGGAAATCTCAGAACACTGCAGCAGCAGAGAGGAAAGGGCCCTTTTGCAGCTTTTATTTGGGACGTACACAACCTCTTAAGAGTGAACTTGGCAGCTTGCATCTAAATAAAATAAATGCATTTAACTATTACACTGAGAGCAACTGAAATCTTTGAAGATTTCTACTTCACATTGAATCAGAGTCAATTGCAACCATGAAAAATTGATCTGTAGATATCCTGTATCCATTCTTAAAGCAAACATCTAAGCCCTACTTCTTGTTGGGTTACAAAGTAGAGATTTATGAGGTGGAGGAAACATTCACTTTTTTAAAGCTCGAATTTTTTTTAAGGGGTATTATTTACATTTAATGGTAAATGTAGGTTTTTTTAAAAAATGAAATGTAGGTATACAAACCTGGAAAAACTCTGCTAATGCAATTTATTAATAATAAAAATACCCCTCATGTTGGGGTAGACTTGTACATGTGCACACACTACTGAAAAAAGGATAAATTATCAGTTCAGGTAAATGTTCAAAGAATTTTTTTTTTTTTTTTTGCTAACAAGCTGATGCAAAACCCCCCAATTTCCTTCTGTGATAGATTGTCACAACTTAAAGTAGTTCTCAGTAAGCCCAAGTAAGGTTCTTCCAGTCTGTCTATGAAGCTGTGCAGATTGAAGCTGAAAACCTTACCCTTGGATGGATGAACACTTCAAGTTCATAAAGGTAAACTTGGTGCTGTAACACTAGCAAAGGACTGTTACATGACAGAATAGTTGTCACAGAGCTTAATTCTGCACTGTCAACCCTTTTTCATCTCTAGAATCCGATGGTGTTATTGCTGATGGGTTTTTAGTGTCTGCATTAGGGAAGCTCAAGTGATTCTGTTGCTTTAGTTTCTCAAATATTTTCCCATTATATTAGTAACTACAGGGGAAAAGAGTTCTCAGTAAGAGCCACCACAGCATTAGTTGTCATTAGAATTGCGTTGGAATATCGTTAGCACTGTAGTCTGTGACTTTCAGGTTGGATTTTAAAACTGCTTCAAAGCCACAGTTTTCTTTTGTAGATCTGGTTTCTCTTGCAGTCCAACAGCTCCCAGTTTCTAAGGCCTTACTCATGGAAATGTGGAAAAGAAAACAGTGCAGACCCAGTGCTTTTCCTTTATATATCCATGCAGCACATTCTCTAATTCTTAAAAAAATCTAAAATAATATAATTTAATTCACTATAGAATTAAAAGTGGAAGCCTCAAAAATGCTTTTTGTATCTTCTTATATCTTGATGTATCTTATCCAGTGAAAAAATTCCTCATATATTTATCACACAACAGATATCTTCAAATATTCCCCTTAAATACTCTTACAGATTTTTTTTAATAGTAGCACTGTGATCCTGCTTCTGTCTCAAAAGTGAAAGGGAATGTATGCTTTCTCTCCTCTGCTGGGGAGCATTAAACATACAATGGCATATCACTAAACCACATCTTGCTGGACTTTTTTTTCCCCTATGGTTCTTTGTCTTAACTAGCAAAGTTGTCTTCACATTCTAGGTCAGTGAGAATCATTTTTGTTTTCTACAGATGCAGCATCAGCCCAGCAGGTTGGTGGCTGACAAAAGAAACTGTCGTTATATGCTTTTCTCCCTAGAGCAAAATTTATTCATTTTTCTTGGCTGCTTTAACTTATCCACAGACAATACTGCGAGGATTAACATATTATCAATAGACAATACCATAAGGATTAACATAACTTTTCTTCCAAAAGTACATTAATCTCTGACATAAATCCTCCCCGAAGTTCACAAGTGGTGCTCACAATATGTGTGCCCAGATTGAGGGTATTTAAGGAAATGTAACTGATGTCAGACAGAAAACAAAATACCTGGTATTAGGAAAGGCCAGTGACCAAAAAGTGCTATTATTGTGCAACTATTTGCCTTTCTCAAATTCTTGTGTCTCTTCCTGAACTCTTCTGTAGTGATAATTTACTGGTGTAGACTGGGAGCAAGCATGCCCCCATGCTTTACAAAAGGCAGAACATGAAGATCAGCTAAGCAGTATCTCCACCTTTAAGTAGCATGGAAGTATCTTCTGAGGTCCCCTCCTTCCATTCACCCCACAAAATGTTTTAGAAATTATGGTCCTGACTGTAACACATGGGTGAAAATAGGAAGTGCAAAGGTTTTCCTGTGGCACAAGAGTGCTTCCACCAACAGGCCCAAAACTGAAGGAAAGGCAAAGGAAACTGAAGGGAAGGAGTAGGACTCCTAGGTGTTCTTAGGAAAGTCTGTGCAGATCAGACAGAGGAACCCCACAAGGACCAGGGGAACAGTGACAGGTGGAGGACTTCCAGTGGCCTCATTAGTGACAATCTAATTGGTGAAAATTACAGAACACTGAAACAGCTGTCCCTGAAACTACCAAAGGAGCAGGACGGGACTGCTGGACCTGGCTCACAACCTACAAATATCAATCAGTGAAAGAAACTTTGCACCACCATGTAAACTAAAGCAGACTCCTGCCTGTGGGATCCACAATGGAAGAGCATTTTGGGATTGTCTAGAACCCTTTAAGGTGTGTTTTAAGGATTTTTAGGGGGAAGGAGCTAAGTAGGTACAAGAGGCACAAATATGAGAAAATAAAAGGAAAAGGAGATTAAAAGGAACTAGTGATGCCCAAACAGGTTACTGGCAGCACAGTTAGTGCTCTCCTCTCACTGCATCCCACTTCCAATTGTTTTAAATGCGTGTGCCCTCTGTGTTGGTGATCTCTGTGCATGACCAGGGATGAACAGCGAGCCAGCCTGGCTGAGGGGGTGAGGTTATGCCAAGTGCCAGCCTGCAAGAGAGGCTGAAGGGACTGTGGGGCCCAGGCCAGCTGCTGCAGATGTGCAGCTCCAGGGACAGCAACACAGTGTCCTCTGTGTGAGTGTGCATTGGACATTCTTCATTCAAAGAGAAGCAGAAGGCTTTAAAGACTTCAGTTTCTCTCAGTGTAACAGTTAAATGCAGTCATTTGATATCACATCCAGCAGCCAGATTTACTCTTAGAGGCTATATGTCCATCCAAACTGCCAGAAGGGACTCTTTCCCTCAGCTGCTCTTTTGAGAATCTTGTATGAACCAGATGGGGATGGGAAATCATCCCTATGTCCTGAAATCCACTGGGTCTGGGTACCTCTAGCAATAACAAGCCTGTACAACTTTTTCAAAGGGTAGTGTTGGGGAAAACCAAACCTCCAGGCTTCCAGCTGATACAATGCCATCAATTTAATTATTCTACTTGAGGCACTGATTCAGCTATGTACTTAAAAACACTGCAAAAATTAGGCAAAGGTTAAACTGGGATGTGCAACGAATCACAAAGGAAATATTAATCTTATAATGGTTTGTGTATATATTCGTACTTGGGATGGACATTCAGGTTGCTTCCAGTAAACCTTCATCTGGTATGTTATCTCTCCTTAAATCCTTTAGGGTGTTAAATCTGGATATTTTTCACAGAGTGGTTATATTTTTTCATTACAAAAAATAGTGAATTGCACCAGAGTGATTTTTAGGCACTACATTTAAAACATCTGACATAGTTCTCAGCTGCCAGGACTATTATCCTCTCTCGCTGCACTTAAGAGTCTTGCTGGTATTTCTTAACACATATTTTGGTTTTATATTTTAAAAGGGATTTTTTTCAATTTTACAACTAAAAAATTACTATAAGTAAAGGTAAGACTTGGTAGAGCACCCAGGGCTTTCAAATATTAGTCTGATAAGATTATTTACTTTCAGAGTCAATTGCAACCATGAGTTTTGAACACTTTTGAGTTTTGAATCTAAATGTGCAAGTCAGAGATTCCAGTGCAGCCACACATTGAGACTATGTGTGCTTAAAAATGTGACACAATGCTTTGCCAAGGGAAATATTGCTTTTCTCCAAGGGCCTTTCTGTGAAAGGAGTCTTGGTTTTTAGATACAATATGCTAATATATAAAGATATTAAAATCCAATGCTGATGTGGTTGTTATTCAGTTTTTGAGGAAAAATTGGTATCTGAAACTAGAAGTAAGATCTCTGTCATTTTTCAACCATCAGATCTAAAGCATAAAACATGCCCCTCTCCAAAACATAACATACTACCAGTGTGTTGTATCCTTTCCTGGATGAGAGAGGTTAACCCTGATGTTCTCACTCAACTCCTCTCCACCTGCACATACATTATATTTATATTTATATATATTTATATATGTATGTATGTGCACACACACAAAAAATCTAAAAGCGGACTATGTTTAAATAAAGACAAATAATACCTCTGCAATTTCTTCTGCAAAATACTCCCATTGCAATTCTATACTTTATTTAGTGTCTGTTCAGATTGAAATAGGATGCTCTTTAACTTTGCAAAAAGATGACAAATAGACACAGCTTGAAGTACACATCAATATAAAGAACATGTCATACACTGATTACAAGATAAAATATCATCATTAAGAGGTAGGAGATCTGCATATGAATCGACAGATTAAAGCAAAAAGACAAAACAGTTCTAAGACATAATTGCTTTCAATTAATTTCCCAAAATGAGCAGAAGTCAGGAGAGGTGGACATTTAATGGAAACAATTCAGTAGCCTGGAGAATAGCCTTAATTAAATGTTTTTTTATTCAATATTTTGTACTAGGGGGCAGAAGGAAAAAGATATTGCTTTTTATTCAACATCAAATAATTTCCAGGCATCTAATCTGTAGTAACAGAGCTGTTCAATTTGAGATTATGATACGGCCTTGGCCTTTTGCAATTACCTCATTTTTTCAGACACTATGAATACTTGCTATTCACATTAATACACTGTTTCAGAAAAGAAAAAAAAATAGAAAAATAAAACTTGCCGGTGTATTTAATTACATAATCTCTTCATTAGGCAATAAAACCTATTCACGGCCATTTGGTCAGGTTAGAAACAGTTCACTGGTGCAATTGCTCTGCTCAGCACTCAGGACTCTCACCAGGACTGTCCTTAGCTGATGGATTGCAGGAGTGCTAGAAGTCTGACAAACACATTGCTATCAAATCCATCTGCAGCAAGGCAGCTCCTTAGAGAATTATTGTAACAGTTTATGTTGTCACCTTCCACTCTCACTTTTAGAGCTGCTCAGGGCAGAGTGGAAGCACCCAGATTCCTTTAGGTTACAAGCAGTGTGATTTAAAGGGCAGAGAAAATTTTGTTTAATCTCCTGTCCTTTCTCATTCAGTGCAGTGAAACTGTTTACAGAGAAGAAGCAGGATGGAGACATATAGACATCCAAATGTAGAAAAAAAATGAAATAAAAACTAAGGTGATAAGCTTATCTTTTCCTCTGAAAGTGTGGAGTAAGGTGCAGAATGCAATAACAATTTCCAGTGTGAAAACTTTCACACAGAACGACTTATTTGCTAAACAGAAATAAAACATGCACTGCCCAGGTGTTCTTAAAAATGTTGCTTATTTTCAACTTGACAGCAAATAGAGAAAGAAATAGCACAAACTTTGTTTTGTTTAATTTTCTTCACAGAAAAAGAAGGTGAGAAGGAATTTGCTTTCTTTAAATACAAGCTGTGCAGCTGTCTTATCAGAGGGTGAAACCACAGGGTTTGTTATTTACCAAGTCACTTTTTTGTGAGATACCTCTTGCCCTTTGCTTGCAGTAGTAATTATGTCATTTAAAGATTGTTATCGTTAAATAATTTCATAGTTATTCATCTGTGGCATTATTATTCATTGTTATGTAGTACTGATGCTATGTAGCAATGAAGACCTGACAAACAATTTTGTCTGACAGAAACTGTCACACCCATTAATGGTTTAGTTAAAAATAGATCTTTAAGGATGTTGGAAGGCAAAAGTAGATATATTTCCAGTTTGTATTTAGGTCAAGATATATACCTCCTCACTGTAAAATTTTCAATTAAAGTTGGAGATCTAGTCTCTGCAAATACAGCTACACACGAACACTCCTCAACACTTCAGGGAGTTTTGTTCCAGTTCCTCATTTTGCTTGTGACAGTTCCCACATTTACCAATCTAATTACATTTCCAGGTTAGCTATTTTAGTTGTGTTCTTTTAAACTTAAAAAAAGCAGAATTTTTACAATATTCTATTCTTACAAATAAAGGTATTCTCAGCACTATATATCTATCCTCTAATATCATTGTAGAACATGTTCTGTTGGATTTAATTTCTTTGTTTCTTGTGTACAAGGGGCTCCGAAAACTCTTCCATAACTTGTTTTCTGATTGAAATATTTGGACTGACCCTATTCTATAACTTTTACCATCATATTGACTTAGACAGGTGCTTAGACTTCCTGTATGTCAAAATATTTCTAATATCATCTTTTTCATCTGAATTCTGAAAGTGTTGGTTGTTTCTAATACCATCCTTTAAGTATCTTTGATCCATTTCCCCTAAGTCCCCCAACATATGAAATTTCTTCTTTATGTAACACTTTTTATCTATTAGAACTGTTTCAAGTAAGAGTTTCTGGGATCACACACTCTCCTGTCCTTAACTTGTCTTTCTGAAGTTCTTTTATAAGATGCTGAAGAAGCCACTTGTCTCCATGAGGCACCTGTTGAACATCCATTTCTTTCTTGTCTCAGCACACATTACTCTGAAACTGGAGTTCCCAGGGCAGCTTTAGCAGATGTTTCTGGCTTCACTCAGTATTCAGTTGAGACTGAATTTTGGCTGAATTACAGGCAAGCAGGAACTTCTTACACACTTTTTCTTAACACAGTGTGCCCATTATATTTCAAATAGCAGCCCAAAGCTGCAATTCTCTTCAGGGCTATGTGCCACATCAGCCTTTGCCAAGTGCCAGGAGACTCAGCCTGTCACTCACCTTATCTCCCTGCAATCCTGACTGCAATGATTTGCATCTAAAGGCATCTGAAAAGGCAAGAATGTGTTTTTCCATTAATTATTACCAGGACACATGAGATTAAGGAAGGAGAAGAGTTGTATCATTGCTTTTGTTTTTTTCTATTCAGTTGTGAACTTTAGCTCTGCCTCTCTTCTTTTAGATAAACTCTGTGAATAATATAACAAATACAACAACAACAACAAAACCCACAAAAACCAAATCAACAAAAAACAACAACAGCAAAAACCACAAAAAACAAACCAACAAAAAACAACAACAGCAAAACCACAAAATCACCACCAACAAAAAACCAACCAACCAACCAAACTAACAAACAAAAAACCCAAATCCCCAAACCAAACAGCAAACACTGCACTTGTCCTTAGAGATAAAGTTAGTGCTATAGAGGGCTCTTTAGAGGCAGGAAGAGGAGAACTGCAAGGTGTGCATGTACCCAGTTATTATTTTTATTAACACATCATGTCCCACTCTGCTCTGCCCTGGTGTGGCTCACCTTGAGTCCTATGTGCAGTTTTGGTTACCTCAATATAAAAAAGACATTCAGCTGTTAGAGAACATCCAAAGGAGGGCAATGAGGATGGTGAAGGGTCTGAAGGTAAAGCTGCATGAGGAGGGTCTGAAGTGCCTTGGTCTCTTCAGCTTGGAGGAGCCTGAGGGGAGACCTCACTGCAGGTCCAGCTTCCTTGTCAGGGGAATACAAAGGGCAGGCACTGATCTCTGCTCTGGTGACAGTGGCAGGGTCCAAGGGAATGGCCTGAAGCTGAGTCAGGGGAGGATTGGGTTGGATATCAGGGAAAGGTTCTTCCCCCAGAGGGTGACTGGGCACTGAACAGACTCTCCAGAGAAGTGGTCACAGCATAAAGCCTGACAAAGTTCAGGAAGCATTTGGAGAATGCTCTTTGGCACGTGGTGTGATTCTTGGGGTGCCCTGTGCAGGGCCAAGAGTTGGACTCAGCAATCCTGATGGTTCCCTTACAATTCAGCATGTTCTGTGATTCTGTGATCACTGCACTAGTTGCATTGTTCACAAATCTATGAAATACTTGCAACAAATTTCTTCTTTTAATCAACTGAAAAAGAAGTCTTGACACCTGGAAAAACTGGTTCCTTGCTAGCAGAAGGCATTAGGCAGGTTCATATCACTCGAACTACCTGACAGGAGATTTCTTTCCAGAATCTTCACAATTCTTAGTGGACACAGGTCCTCTGCTCTTTTTGACGTTTTAGTGAGGCAGAGACAGAAAATACTGATCATGTATGGGCAAAGACCTGGTGAAATGTCTTTAGAAAAACTTGGGCACAGCAAAGCTGGTGCCAGGGCTGCCTCAGGCAGGTTCATGCCACCCAAGGGTGAATTAGTCCCCCCACCACGTGCAGGCTCCTCTACCACAACAAATTGCTGGTGTAAGTTAAAGCAGAGGCCAAGCACAGTGTCAGGCAGATAGTGTGCATGACTAGACAATCATGATGCAGCTGCTTTGAGGAGAAAATCGTGATATAAAATCAGGCTGTAGATATTTTTTTGTCCTGAAAGATGCAATGTCTATCGCATTTAACCAGATAAGAACGTAATTTTTACCTAAAAACCTGAGCTTCAATATTTTGTTGTTAAGGGAAAGAATCTCCAAAGTGTTAGTGCGTTTTACTTCTTAGGTTCTTAAGGAGTTCTTAAAGATTCAGGTGTGTCTTCAATCCCCGAGAATTTTTTGATATTGAAGGTAATTTTTGAGGTGAAGGCAATCTCTGCCCCATAATTCAAAATGGACTTCCAGTGATCTCCTCTGTTCCCCAGCCTTTCTGCACCTTCATCTTAATTGTCATAAGATATTTTTTGAATGTAATGCACCAAGTGCTTTTTGACACTTACTTGATGAAATCCAGAACAACTAAATTATATTTATCTCTATTTCATAGCTATTTGCATGGCAATTGTCATTGTATAATGCATGAAAACACAGTTCACTGAGTTGAAGTCTAATTTTTAGTATGGTTCTGACATATATTTTATTATTAAAATGATTTTAAAATGCCCTTTGTGTATTTGTCTAACAGCTTTTTCAAAGCAACAATCTGAGCTTCAGCACTGCAGTGGAAGCTGTGGCCTTGTGGAATCCTGCTTTTTCCCCTTGACCTCATCTTTCCTCATGGTTGCACTTAATACAGCACGACAAAGGACTTCCAAATTCCAACACAGCATAACACATATTGTTGCTGTCCTCACAGGCCTTTCTTTTCCTCCTGAGAACTGAATAAAGAAGAACCATAAAATGTCTGACTTCAAGAAAAAATTCTTAGATTCTGAATACTGAATGTAGTGTCTGAATAACTGGTTATTTTTCTTGTATTGGGATTTGAAAGATGGAGTGTGCTGACATAGGTATAATGTCAAGCTTGTGCAATGATTCTTATATTTTGAAAGTATACCCAGTACACTGTCATATTTGAATATCAGATGGTGAGAGGGAAAAGGATTTTTTCACCTTTCCCTGCTGCCACTAATTCTGCTGGGGGAAAGCTGTACAACCCTTAGACATCTCCCTTTCTGAGTAGGAGGCTCTTTTAAGCTGAGGAGCTGCCTTATTGCTCTTCTTTTGGGAAATGCTCTGACATTTTTGGTATGTGACAGTTCTGGCCAGAGTTGAGATTCCAGATTTAGGGCCGAATTCTATGAAAGCAGTATGTATAAGACTTACAGTGGTTTTATTTATTATTTATTTGTATTTCCCACTCTCCTCAAAGCCTATGCCAAGTTATTCAGCAGCAGGAATTGAACTGAAAGTTTGCAATCTGGTAAAAGCTGCTGGATTTTAACAAGCTGATGAATCAGGTCCTTAATAGTGAATCTCAGTGTGTTTGCCTAGATCAGTAAGCAGTTCCTCTGGCTCCATTCCTAGACGTGAGCTTTATTTTTCAGATCCCTTTATGACAACGAGACTCCTGGGCTGACTACTCAGGGTATTGTGGAGCCTTGCTTTCCTCACTCACTGTAGTTAATGTTGCTGATGTAGATTCATCCACGAGGATGTTCTGGATTTATGCATTAGGAACTGGCTCACAACCTCAAAAGAATCCTCAATCATAATCACTTTCCCAGTGTTAACTCTGTTGAGAGCTATAACAGACTTTACATCAAAATCATTGGTTGGAGCTGTACTCCTAAATAAAGGGATTCTTCTCTTTTCTGAGATGAATGATATCACCTGCTAATACATGTCCACACTACATAGTATTCAACTGTAAGTCAATGCCCCATATGATGCTCTGTGGCTATAAGATATATAATTATATATATAATATACAATATATATTATAATATAATATATAATTTCTCTGAGTAGTTTGTTCAGTCCAAAATACCTACCATAACGTGAGCATAATGTCCCAGCTTAGCAGAGTGCTGAAGCAAAAGGAGGGCACGCAGTCGTGTGCTGAGATACCAGGTACTGTTAGAGGACCTCATACAGCAAGGACAAAGCTGAGCTGGTGCATGTTTTTCCCCTGTGCCTGAGGAGTTCATTGGCCCCTGATGGTGCATGCTCTTGTCTGGATCATGGTCAGGAACTGTCCAGCAGAAATCTAGTTTGCTTCAGCCACACCTGTGCCTTATGGATGTGTTAGAAATTAGGCTGTAGGGATGATCAGCCCACAGCATTCAGTTTGGTTTTGTTTTCAGTGTGACCACTGAGCCTGTAACCTCTCTCAGATGGTGCTGGACCCTCTCCTGATGGCAGGTATCTCCTCAGGGATCTGGACAGGATCTGGACAGTATCTCAGCCTGTGATCCTGGATTCCCAGTGCCCCCTGACAGCAGGATGTGGCCACTGCATGCCTGCAGGAAGAGTGGAGTTCCCTCCTGCACATCAGAGTGTGAAGAGAGGAGTCAAGGTGCTAGACTTGTCCCTGCCATGGGAGCAGACACAGATGGGGCATGCCCCTAGAACCAACAACAGAAAACACATCCAAGCCCAGAAGTGAAGGCACTGTCATAGTTAATCACTGTGAACTTGTGCAGACTTCTTCACTGCCCACAGCTTCCTGTCTTACTGTGTCACACCCTTGGGTCTGTGTCCTGTCAGGCACATTTGTTTCTTTGTTTTGCCCTTGTGCATTTTCTAGTGTCATTTCCTTTCCCTGTAGAGAAACCAGGGGAAAAGTATCTCCTAGATGAAGCTGACTCATTACTTCAGAGTCTTTCTACTGAAAAATGTTGCATTATTCATTTACTTCTATTCACACCTGTGACACACAAAACCTGAAAATCCTCAGAGATCTTCTGAGTTGCAGCATTATCTATAACATCAGTAAGTCTCTGTAAGTTGCTAAAAGGTGTGTTATCAAAAGCATTAAAGTTTAAAAAATATTAAAATTATTTCTCCACAGGTTGTGCTGTGTGCTTAGCCAAACTACAAATGCCACAAGGTTCTACATAAATCCTGGCAGGATAGGCCACTCCTCCAATTTTTCTCTAATAAAATGTAAAGTTAAAATACTAAAACATTGCACTTTTAAATCCATCAGTTTCTTTCATGATTGTTGAAATTATGGTTTTGTTAACTCGAAACACTGTGAGCATGGTTCAGTGTCCCTCCCCATCTCTGACACCACTGGCAGGTGACTCCTCTCAGGTGCTCAGGAAGACATCCTTGAGAGCAGCCTTTTCTTGGCATCACACCATTCTTCCTGGATGAATTGTCATCAGTGCTTAACTGCAAGTGGACACTTTCAGAAGGGCTTATTTACTAAATTGTGGAACATTTTGAACCTTTGAACCTTTAAGTTTCTCCATAATTTCATTTCACTTAAGCAGTTTCTGACTGTACGACTGCTGAGCAGGAATTTTTAGAGGAACAACACTTTGTCTTTTCTCATCACAAAGTGCTGTTGTGGTACTACACACAGTCTCCAGACAAGGATTTGTCTTCATTGCTTTGGGAATCTTTTCATGTGAATAATATTTTTGGCTTGGCAGAGAACAGTCTTTGCTTCCTAAGTCCCAGGATGGCTGTCATTCTTTGCTAAACTAACCTTCTGATGTATCTCTCTGAAGATAAAAATTTATAGTCATACAATATGAGAAAAAATATAAAGATATGGAAAAAGTTTTTTAGAACATTTATTGATGACTAGCAAACAATATTGTCTGTAGTGGTGTAGTTTTCTTTCTTTATTGGATCATATAATAAAATTTCCCCCAGAGATAACTATCCATAAAATGTTCTTTTCTTTACTGATTAAAAAGAAGAGCAACAGTGACATGAAATCTTGAAATAAATTAGTACAGGATATTTATCAAATTGTATTCTTGGTTCTAGAGTCCTCTTTTTCTTAATATCTGGCAGACAACAGAAAAAAGATATTAAGGTGAGTAATTCTAAGCATTCTTTTTTTCCTGGATTGTCTTACACTGCCATGATAAATTTTGGTGTACAGTTAATAAACTAGAAATTATGTTTGACCAGGTATAAGTCCAGCCAAAACAGATCCCAATGGATAATACACTAGCCTGAAATAGACAGCATTTAGAAATACATCTGTTTATTTACATTAACATTGAAAATTGCTAGGTATTCAGTTACTTGTGTAGAGAGAAACTGGAAGTAGTAACTCTGTCGTAATGAAAAATTGCAATTTTGAGAGGTAAACTCTGGATGCTATGGGTAATACTGGTAAATTAATTGACCAATAATTATATTGTGTAGTCAGCAAATTCTTGTTGACATTTTTAATGTGTCTGAGAGGTCAGACAAAGTGAGGCAAGGTGACAGATGGAGAAATTAAGTGAATGAATCTTATTAAAGTTTTCTCTGACTGGAAATTAAATGTCAAGTAAGTGAATGGAAGTGTATGATGAAGAGAATTCAGAAGCAAAATTTGTAAACAATTTGGCTGTGTCTACACTTGTCATTCCAAATACATTTCTCAGCACAGTTTTAACTGTACTAGAGGTGCTTGAGAAAATTTCAAATAAACAAAAAAAATCCAGACACATCTGCAGAAATTTAGTGAGGCGATGCAAGTGTCTAAGAAAGTGAAAGGCTTTTATGTCTGAATGTTTTAGGAGAAGCAATTTTTTGTTGTTGTTCAAATTTGGAGTTTTTATATATAGAAAAACATATTTCTAAGATTTTAATTTCTTTTTGGAGGGGGAAAAATACTCTTAAAGCCATTTGAGCAAGAAGATAGAAACTTTCAAAGATGAAGGATTTTTTGGAGTATAAACAGATTATCTAAATTTTAGACCTCCAATTCCTGTATGCTGGACTATATTCTTAGGTGCCATATTTCAGTGAGACAATAATCTTAGCTTATAAAGATCATTGAATCCAATTTATTGAAAGATAAAGGTGCAAATAATTACCAAAAAAACCCCCTGTGTTGGCTGTGGGACATCCCAAGGGCAATGCTGAAGTTCCTGATCTCAAACAGAACATGTTACATGTTGAGCATCAGCTGCTTCAGCATCCATTTGATCCAGGAACCATGTATTGTCTTGGTTTTTCTGAGTTTTTTTAAAGCTTTGTTCATAAGATGGAGTCAGTTCTTTGGTTTCTGTACAATATTAAGGGTCAGTTTTTCACATTCTCACACTTTGGAACATAAACAACCTTTCTTGTTTTTGTTCACTGTCCTTTGTTTACATATTTCTAGCCTGAAAATAATGTTGGTTGACAGCTGGTCTGGCCAGTGGGGTGAAGGGGTAGTAACCCCAGAAGCCAATCCACAACCGGACCCACAAATGTATAAAAATGGAAGAAACAAACAAGCTGGTCCTCTTTTTGGGGAGCAGCTTTTCACTGCAGACCTCCTGCCTCTGTATTGTCATTTTGTGTGCCGCTTTCACAACCATGAACTTCTCCAGCTCAGAGGCAGGAACTCAGAGCTTTTCTTTGGTGTGAATTCCTGCATCTTCCAAGTAATGGGTGGTAGCCTTGCATAATTAGTGCAACCAATTCTCATTAACATTTCAGTCATACCCAAGGCCAGAGGCATTTTTATTCATTCATTTCTTCACCAACCAGAGGAAGTATGTCATCTTCATTTCTCCTCCCCTTTAATTTAATGGCCTATTTATTACCTGTTTTCTGTAAGTACATTTTTTCTGAGGTAGGCTAATTGCCATAACAGTGTTATAACTGAATATAAATGTATTTTATGTGCCAACTGTGTCTTTATTCTATTTTCTGTATTAATCTACTGTTATCACTTACATAGAATGGACTGCATAGCTCTAAAAGTCTGTCTGATCCTTCCAAATAGTCTTCATATAATTTCAAGATAAGAATAAGAAACTTGCTGTTTCTTCAAACATATTGTATAGTTGTTATTTATTCTCTTTACTCTAATTTTCCTGATTGCAAACCTCTTATCATTAGTATTTTTTTCTTTAGATTTTCTCATCTGAACCGTGGTGGGTAGGTGGAAATGGTGACTTGTCTTGGCTTCTGTTCAGTGACTGGGTAAGCAGGTACCAAACTGGGATTAGAAGCAGGTATTTCAGAAGGAAGAGCTATCATACAAGGATATATTGACAAGCTGAAAGATCTCCAAACCATACAATGTGTGATGTTTAACAAAGAGAATTGCAAGCCTGGTTTGAAATAATCCCCAGCAGCAGTAACAGCTGGGGGATGGATGTGTGGGATGTAGATATTTTGGAAAAGACCTAGAGGGCTGTGTGGAGCAAGCTGAACATGGGTCAGCTGTGAACCCTTGCAGCAAACTCTGTGTTTTCTGCATGGATCAGTAAGAATATATGCAGCATATGCAATATATGTGATAAGGTGTGATTATTTAGGCCAGACATGAAACAGAGTGCTCAGATTTGGTCCACCCTCCATTCAAAAGACATAAAAATGGGGTCACCAAGATGGGTGAAGCACATATATGAGAAAAGTTTGGAAAAGCTGGGACCATCCAGCCTAGGGAAGCCAAAACTCAGGAGGGAGGATCTAATTACAGCCCTTCAATACCTCAAAAGTAGCAACAGAGAAAAAGAAAGTACTTCCTGCACAAGGATGCACGGGACAAGAGGCTGTGGACACGGGCAAATTCTATCTGGGTACATGAAGTAAATCTTCATGGTGAGAACAATTAAACATTTGAATAAATTACACAGAGAACTGGTGTGGTCTCTTTCACCAGAAATATTCAAATTTTCTTGCCAGGGTCACAGATAATCTGATCTAAGACCCTGCTTTCACCAAACAACCAGACTGAGTGTTTTTCAGGTATCCCTACTGTCCTGTTCTGTGATTCCAGAGCTCAAAATAAAACTCTGGCAGAGAAGAGGTTTAAAGACTCCTTTTAGGACTTTTATCTATCAGGGGAGATGTCAGATAATCAGGATTCATGAATTTTGTAAGTGCTCAGAAACTTTTCCAGACTGAACCACTCGTGTCTTGCTTGAGGCACCAATCCTGGAAACAGGAAGGTTGCTGTGTTTATTGGCAGCACAGTTTAAATGTAATTTTCTCTTGTCACACTGAGATAAAATAATTGCTTGCACATTCCCTGTTTGCAAAAGGTTTAGTAACATTCTTGCATGGCTAATTGTTTGATTCTGTGCTAATTCTTTGGCAATGGCAACAGGACCATATCCCCAATCTGTATAGTATGTAAAGCAATTTTCATCCAACAAATATATCAAGGGTGTTTCATTAGTCAGATTATGATTTTCTGTCTTTATCACAATCATTGATTCAGAGTAATTGCATCCAGTTCTTCTGGATGGTTCCTTGTGCAATTTAATCAACTCTGTGTAAGTATAAACCTAGCATTTTTAAAATTGTGTCATTTCAATGTGCTTTTCAGAGGGGAGATACCTGTTGGAAGAAATAAGAATAGCAATTAAACTTATTTTAAAAAATCGAAATCTCATATATTTTGCAAGGTTATTCTCCTATCAACTTGTATTTCACATTGTAAATATTTTGGAAAAAAGCCTTGATTTTTCAAGTCCAGATTTTCTTTTAAAGTTTTTTTTTTCCTTTTACCATGTATTCTACTTTTCACCTTTTACTACAAATGAAAAAAAGGAAAGAAAAAAGAATCAACAAAAAAGGCTAAAAACCCGTAAGTGTTGTAAGGGTGGAAACTAACATTTTTTTCCTCACTTTAATATTTAAGGAAACACTTTGAAAAAAGTGCAACACCAATACAGAGAACAAGAATGGAGCTTAATAATTCTGTCAACAATCTTGATGGTGGCATAAAGGATGCACGTCAGTGTTGCAATTAGACATGAAATAAAGATGCTTGACTCCAGCAGGCAGAAGAACATCAGAAGGCTTTATTACAATTCGTTTAGCCTTTTTATAACATGTTGAGCTAAAAAGCACAGTGTTGATCCACAGGATGGACACCTCTCTCCATTGGTTAAGTAACACAAACAACACCTGGGAGAGAGGTTGTTATGGGAAAGGAATATTGTTTACCCAGAAATGTTGTTGGAAGAAAAGTTATTTACTCAAAGCTTCCTGAGAAAGGAAAAACTGCTGAAAACTTTCTCTTGGGAAAAGACAGCAATTCTAAGGCTTCAGAATATTGGGCCCACACCTCAGATTTGCAGGTGACATCAAACAGGAGTGAGCAGTAGGAAGAGTGGATGTCCTCAAGCGCTGGATTTCTGTTCAGAAAAAACTCCAAGTCAGAGGATGCGAACACAAAGGCCTTATGCAATTCAACAAGGAGTGCCAAGTCCTGCCCCAGGGGTGACAGCCCTGCAAGCTGGGGAGCTGCTCTGTGGGAAAGGCTCTGGGGTTCCAGCTGGCACCAGTGGGACACAAGCCAGAGCATGAGCTGGCAGCTCCCTGGGCTGCTCTAGCAACACCCTCAGACTGAGGGAAGGGAGCATCCCTCCACCTGGGGTCCTGCATCCCCTTGGGTCTGCCAGTATAAAACAGACTTTGATCAGCCAAGGCAAGTGTAGGGGGACCCTCAGGGTGGTCAGAGTGGGAGCAGTGTCTGTGTGAGAAGGTGCCAGGGAAGCTGGTCTTGTTGCACAGTCCCAACAGGGTCCTGCTGTGGGCTCGATGGTTCTGAAAGCCGAGGGTGCTGGCTTTCCCAGGGGAAACCTCTCAGCAGCTTCTCCTTTCTCAGGCAGCTTTGTATAAATAACTATTCTTCCCATAACATTTCTGGATAAACAATATTCCTTTCCCATAACAACCTCTCTCCCAGGTGTTGTTCGTGCTACTTCACCAATGGAGAGAGGTGTCCATCCCATGGACCAATACTGTGTCTTTTTAGCTCAGCATGTTATAAAAAAGCTGAAATGAATTGTTAACAAGGCCTTCTGATTTTCTTCTGCCTGCTGAACTAGAGTCAGGTGTCTTTATTTCATGTCCAATTGCAACATCCTGCCTCTGTCCAGCCAAGGACATCAGCATTTCTCATCAGGATGAGGAACAGTGGGTGGGAAACTCTGGAGGTCCAGGCTGCTCCATGTAGTTAAGAAGTGAAATGTGGTCCAGGGAATTTAGGCAGTCACCATCCTTGTAGGTCTTTCAAGAAAAAGCCCAAGAACCCTGGTCTGATCTCATACTTAACAATGCTGTGAACACAGGCCTGGACTAGAAAGCTCTTGAAGCCTCTTCCCATCTCATATATTCCATAATTTTAAGATATGCAATAAAAGAGGATCACAGAAAAAGTGAAAAAATGGAAGAGTGTACTTATGTGTACATATGTCCCCACCCCATAAAGAAAATAGAAATTAATTTCTGCTTTAATCTTTAAAAAAAGTCAACAAAGGTTCATATTCTAATAAAAATTGAACAAAATTTGGCTGCTTTTTTTTTTCAGTTAAAGAATTCCTGGAGAAAAAATAGTTTTGTTCAGTTCTAGTTTCTAAGTGTTTACTAAATCTACTGAGCATTTTATTGTATTCTTGTTTTGCTGTTAGATTAATATACACTGATCTAATCATGAATAATCTGAGACAGGATCAGACCCTTACAATTTGGTGCCTCTGGATGTTCTGGCTGTTTCCCAGGTTCTTATTTTCCTAAAAAATAAGTGACTTCTTTGAGAATTTGTACTGCAACACATGCATTTACACAAAATGAAATCCTGATTTTTTTTTTTTTTTGCAAGCAATTGTATTCATAAATCTCAGTGAACTAAATATTCTTAGTGAAGTGGAACAAGCCTCAGCTTTCCAAAATAATCATACTGAATCTTTGAATGAAGAGAGGTGGTTTTCCTTTTAATCTTGTTTTTGTCTGCTTGTTTTTATGAATGATAGCATTCAGGTGCCCAGTAGAAATTGATAATATTTAGAATTATTTCATAGATTTCAGAGACTTTTTCACAGCTGGAAAACAAAAAAAAATATCAAATTAAACAAAGGTTGTAGAAAATGCTCACATTTTTGGGTGATAAACCTTGAGCTCATTCCACTGTGGAGTGCATCAGGTATTGTAAAGTTAGACAGAAGGCATTGAAATGATACCTTGATGATTATTTCTCAAAAGTTTTTTAGGTATTTCAAGTTTTTTGAAGACTGGGGGGAGGAAGTTGGTTTTTGGGTTTTTTTACAGAGAATTATTTTTATAGAAACTTCCCTTACTGAGTTATTTGCAAGTAAATATCTAATTTCCACAAAGGAAGTGTGGTGCTCCTAAGACAATGGCCTGAAGATGTGATAGTGCTTCCAGTTTGTGCAGGGATTTCACACATAGTTCTATAGACATTTGAGCTGCTTCTTCTTTTCTTTCACATGAAAATGTCTTCCAAACATGTCTCCTATTCCATATCATTTGCAAACAAGACTCTTCTAAAATCACTACATACAGTTAAAAGCTAGAGAAAATGGAAAAGTGAATTTCCCAGTGGAATTCCTTAGGTGTAGGAATTCATATTGTTTCAATTTACCATACAAAGTCTTAGCATAACATTTCACAGGATGATGTGAAATGACACTAGATTTCATTTAATAAGGGCCAATTTGGACTTATCAAAGGCTGTCCTGAGGCTTCTTGTAAACTCATGTATCCTCTTGTAAATCTTATGATTTACACTTTCACTCTGCTAAAAACTGTAACAAAAATTTTGAAATAAAATATCTAATTTTTTGTGAGGACAAAATTTAAATTAATTTTCCATCTCTGGCATTTGAGTTAGGGAGGATTTGATCTTCATGCATAAATTAAGAATATTGAAGTTTTTTAACACCACATGCCTCATGTTGTGTCTCTGGGTAAACATGTATCTTTGCCAAAATCTGATGGATTGTTTTTGCCTTCACAAAATTCAGTATCTCCTATGAAAAATTCTCAAAAAACTTTTAAAGAGAAAGTAATGTAAAATTGTCTTATGTATTCGACACCACACTTCAAGACTGATAGAAGAAATAATGTGATATAAATGAATATTTGTGCCATTAAGAAAGTATTTTTTAAATCTTCAATTTTCCATAGAAACACAGAAACATTTAGATTGGAAAATACCTTTGAGATCACCGAGTCCAACCTTCAAACTTGTCAACCAGACCATGGCACCAAGTGCCACATCCAGTCACTTCTTGAACACCTCCAGGGATGGTGACTCCACCACCTCCTGGGGCAACCTATTCCAGTGTTTAGCAACCTTTTCCTTTACAACCCTTTCCTTAACAACCCTTTCCATGAAGAAATTCCTCCGGACATGCAGCCTGAACCACTCCTAGCATAGCTTGAGGCAGTTGTAGAGAGCAATAAGGTCCTCCAGAGCCTCCTTCTCTCGAGGCCAAACAGCCCCAGCTCCCCCAGGTGCTCCCCATCAGACCTGTGCTCCAGACCCTTCCCCAGCTCTGGACTCACTCCAGCCCCTCAGTGCCTTTCTTGTAGTGAGGGGCCCAAAACTGGACACAGCATTTGAGGTGTGGCCTCACCAGTGCCCAGCACAGGGGGACAATCCCTGCCCTGCTCCTGCTGCCACACCATTGCTGATCCAGGCCAGGAGCCATTGGCCTTCCTGGCCCCTGGGCACACCTGGCTCATGTTCAGCTGCTCTTGACCAGCACCCCCAGCTCCTTTTCCTCCACACACCTTCCCAGCCACTCTGCCCCCAGCCTGTGGCTCTGCCTGGGGTTTGTTGTGTCCCAAGTGCAGGACTCAGCACCTGATCTTCTTGAACCCCATGGCACTGGTCTCATTTCCTCTATCCAGCCTGTCCAGGTTCCTCCGCAGAGCCTTCCTACCAACCAGCAAATCAAAGCTCCCACCTAGCTGTGGTTTGTCTGTGAATTTACTGAAGGTACACTTGATCCCCTTATCCAGATCATCAATAAAGTTACTGAGCTGCACTGGACCCAGCACTGAGCCCTGGGAATCACCACTACAGACTGGCCACCGACTGGATGCATGGGGGCCGCCCTGCCTGCATTCTCCTCCTGTGGGGAGCTGGAAGCCCCAGGAGGCTGACACTGATGGGAAAGGCTCAGAGAGGTTGTTTGCACACACCTGCAGTGTCTGTAGCCTGCAGGGAGCAGCCACTCACCAAGTCAGGACTCCCCCCAGCATCGGGCAGGGACAGTGACAGGGACATCCCTCTGTGCTGGGCAGGGGCTCTGATGCTCCAGGGCAACTTCTGTTACTGCCAAATCAGGTTTCATTTCTGTCCTTTCCACTGCAAAGTCTTTCCCTCTGGTTATGAATTTTCATGCTTCTTTTATGCTGTTCCCAGTGACTGCTTCTTTGTATCAAATCCTCTTTATAATTCCCCCATTACTATTTAATCCAGCTGACAATCATTTTCTTCTTCAGCATGATCGGTTTTGGGAGCATATTCTAAACCCCAGGTTTCTGTATTCAATACATACACAAAGAGAAGCATGCTCACACATCCCCACTACTCACACACACTCTCATGTTCTCACCAGAACAGATAATTTGCTGAAAGTGGGTTGTGCAGGCACCCCTGCACCGATTGCCACAGGAACAGGGTGTGACTTCTCACACTGTGCTGAGGTTACCAGCATGTAACCTTGGGGCAATAAGTAGCTAAAATTGTGAATTAGTCAAAATGTTTCATTTGAAACCAGAATTTTCATCTCTTTTCTTCTTCTCAGGAGGAAAAGGATCTTTTTTTTACCTCTGCCTATTTCTCTTCAGCAAGTCACCCTAAATTTCAGCAAAAGATCTAGGAATACATAATTTTTATTTTCAAGAAAATGTGCAGGAAAAAAATTCTTGACTCATTCTCCAGTCAATTTTACCATGAAACCAGAACAAGAGCTTGCAGGAAGAGCAGCAATGCCTTGTTGGAGTCTGGTATGAGTTCTATAGGGAGGGGACAGGAGGCAGCCAAGACCCCTGAGGGGGCTGCAGGGACTCTGTGGAGTCTGAATGACTCAGCTGTGATTGGAACCTGTGTTGGTTTGTGCTCATTCCTAGCAGTTCTGGGCCAGGTTATTTAAATAACCAGTGTGGGTAGTTGATATATACCTGACTTGCTGCTCTTTTCCTGCATTCAGAACAGACATATCCAGGGCAATTTTATTGCAGAAAGGAGGTCAAATGCAGTTGTGGGATGGAGTAATTTTTACTGCCTGGTGGGCCCTTTAGGTAGCTGGTAGGAAAAGCACATGGATCTGTTCATCTGTCCATAACATTTTGTTTCTGATCCTAGTGGTAACTGGCATCACATAAAAATCAGTTCTTAAAATTCTAGTCGTTATCTCCATATCAAGAACTGAGCAGTGAAGCAGCTACAACACTTGAGACTGGAAGGCATAGATTTTTTTAAAATCTTCCTCTGTAGGACTTCAAAGTGTATTGTAATGACTCACCAATTTCTTTCTATCACAGATCAAACAACATTTAAAAGCCCTTTCCGTGTGCATTTGCTGCAGTGAGGCTTTGCATCACTTTCCCAAGAGAACATTCCACTGTCTTAAAAGTTCTTATTGTTAACAAGATTATTTTCTTCATGTTTAGTTTAAATTTGACACTGTTTTGCCTCTGAAACCTAGTGCTATTTATTCCCAAATATGATAGTTGTCTTCTCTCTTCAGTTTTTTAGTGATGCAGGAGGTATAATTTGAGTACTAATACATTTACCTGTAGTCTTTTGTAAGACTAGAATACTGCAATTCAACTAGAAACAGGACCAGTTGTGAACTAGTGTTTGCCTTATTCCAGTTTAAGATCTATCCTGGTGTTTTATATCTGCTCTGACTGGGAGGCCATTTTTCTCAAGGTCATCTCTGTTTCATTCTAGAAAATCTAGAGAATCCTATGAAAACTGTTCATAGTAATGGGTATCCATCTCTAAACCAAGAGTTAGACCCTTGTGTCACTGAATCATAGAATGGTTTGGGTTGGAAAGGACCTTAAAAGTAATTTAGTTCCAACCTTCCTGCCATGGGCATGGACATGCTCCATTAAGCCAGGTTGCTCAAAGCCCCACCTTGAACACTTCCATGGATGGGGCACTGACAAATTCTCTGGCTAACCCATGCCAGGGCCTCACCCCCCCACAGTAAAAAAAAATCTTCCATATATCCACCCTCTTATACCTTTACAGCTACCCTTTTTTCAGTCTAATCCCATTAATCCTTGTATTGTTCCTACAGGCCTTGGTAAAAAGCTTCTCTCCACCTTTCTTGTGAGCCCTCTTGAAAGGCCACGATGAGGTCTCCCCAAAGCCTTCTCCATGCTGAACAACCACAGCTCTCTCTGCTCATCTCCAAAGGAGAGGTTCCAGCCCCCTGATCATTTTTGTGGCCCCCCTCTGTCCTCTCCCTTACAGATTAATGATGGTCTTTTACTGGGAGCCCCTGGACTGGACTCAGTACTCTAGATGTGTGTTTTGAGAGAGGAGGGGGCAAATCATTTCTCTTGACTGCTGGCCACACTTCTTTTTATGGGATGGGCTGCAAGCACACATTGCTAGTTCATACCCAGCTTTCACCCTCCAGAATCCCCCAAGTCCTTCTCTGCAGGGCTTCTCAAAACCTAACTTTTCTCCAGTCTGTGTTGATATCAGGGACTGCCCTGACCCAGAATCAGGACCTTGAGTCTGGCCTTCATGGGCCCACACCTCAAGCTTGACAAGGTTTGATCTGAGAGTTACAGTCTTTTACCTGTTTTGACACTTTCACTTTCTCATATTTTCCAGGAGAGAAGGGAGTTCGACTGAGATACAGGAAGAAAGTGGTTTGAGTCTTACTCTCTGTATTAATAGCCATTGTACTGGAACACGGAGATTGGGATTGAAATGGGGAAAATGCGTTGAGAAAGTAGGGCATAAACAGTAGTTTGCATTTTACAGAGCTTGATTGTACATCTAAATCTGCTTTTACAATTACAGAGACTAAAGAACAAAGGAATATGTTAATTAGATAACGTGCTGATTAAAGTGAAAGATACGCAGCTACTTTGTTTTTCTGTTAGTAAATAACTATTCTCTGGAACCATATTTTTCATTCATTTTCATCACATTAGCCAGATTCAAAACACATGTAATTTCCTGAGGCCTAAATCTCATAACATTTTGATGTTTATAAAAGTACTGCTAAAATTTGACAAAGTATCAGAGCCACCATTCTTCACAAGAGTAAAGGACAAATGATCCCACAGTACAAACATCACAAGAATATCAAATCAAACTTTGTGCCCCAAAGAGCAAAACACTAATGTACGAATAAGATTTGTCTGGTTGCTTCCATATCTGAAGCCACGGGGGACTGGTTGAAATACCAGCTGATGTTTGCTGCACCTGCTAATTGCCATACATACTGTTGAATCTGTGCAGTTTCATCTGTGGCAGCAGGCTTTATTCTCAGCAGGGATCAGGGTGCTCCTAGATTTTCACTGAACGTGGCTGGATGCTGCAACAGACTGTGTCCCTCATCAAGATTTGTTCAGCGTTAGACTGCCATTTGTTACAGTATTTCTATCATTCCTACAAACACACAAACTGCTCTGCTTTAATTTCTCCACTTGTGTGAACCTGAGAAATGGGGACAGCGGAGGCAGGATCCTGGGGCTGGGGCTATGTCACAGGGGCCTTGCAGGGTGTCTGAGCTGTCATGCTCACCTCGTGGCCAGGGAGGCAGTGCATCACCAGCAGGCTGAGGGAAGTGGTCCTTGTCCTGCATTCAGACCTGGTGAGACACATCTGGAGATCAGTACTCAAGTACTCAGTGCTGGGCTCCCCAGTACAAGAGATAGACCTATTTGGAGTGAGGTAAAACTGGAATGTTAGTGGTTTGTTTTTTCTTTTTTTTCCAATGACAAAATCTCATGGGTAGAATCCAAAAAAAAAAAAAAAAAAAAAAAAAAAAAAAAAAAAAAAAAAAAAAGAAAAAAGTTAAAAATCAATTTATATGCATAAACCTTATACACCTTATGCTTGTTGTAATTTCTAAACTTATTTTATCATCCATCCATTTTGGTTTTCATTGTGGTTAATATCCATAAAAAACATGATTAATGCTATTTGTCTATGTAAAAGAAAGTGCAGCCATTCAATTTATTTCATGCAAAGAAGCAAGCTTTGCTATCACATTAGCACAGAGATATTAAAGATCTAAATTGGTGGGCTATAGCCTAGTCCTTAATACCCTCTTGTAAAACAATACTGTGTTGCACATGCTGCTCTTACATTGCTTCTCTCATATTTATATTAATCAAATGTAAGAGCTACTTCATTGGAATTATCAAAGAAAGCAAATAAGCCAAAGAAAGTTATGATACAAGTAATTATGTGACAATACAGGTTAATCCACTTGCCTTGGCCTTATTTTGGAAACAACTGGGGAAAAATAGAGTTTACACACATTTTTCAGAAAAGAAATGAATAGCTGAGGTGACATTTAATATGTGTAGTGCAATTAGAATTTTACAGGAAATTCAGGCAAAAGTGGCTCAAGAGATAGCTTTCTGTATGGCCATGGACATATTTCCCACAGCACAAGAGCTGTCTCTTTTCTTCTTTTCCTTTCCTTCTGTGCATTGCATGTTTCTCATGTACTAATCTTTACATTGCAAGACTGTAACTTCTATTATGATGACTTGGCTTACAGGGAACAGGTGTTGATCAGTTATTTTGACCAGAAGTTGCTAGAAATTTCTCCTATTAACCCAGATGTGCTTTGATTTCAGCAGTAGATGCCTTCAACTTAGGACAGATTCTCAGAACGGGTCTGTAGAGATGGTTTCCTGAACATCCTTCAGTGTTCCACAGTTACTCTTGGAGGGCTAAGCATGGAAAAGGAATATAGGGGTGCACATGGATTCCCAAGAACTGGCATGGAGTTCACACAACTTTTGGTACCAAAGGAAAGGTGGTGTCACAGCAGAGTCATGACATACCTTGTTCTGAGTCACTGAGTTAGGAAAGGCAGGTCAATAGGGTTGGGAATTTAGGAGATCCAAACACACAGATACCATGAAAATTCAAGTATATAACTTTAACATTTTCACCACGCCTTCATTGAGCATGTATTACTTTTCCCCTTAGTAAGAGAGAAATAATTTTTGTGCTGTAGGAAGGCACTCAAGGTGTCCTAGGGAATGTCAGCCAGTTCAGCAGTCTCATGTGCTCCCTGTAAAGAAATGACGGCCTTCCTCCCTGTCTCCCCATCTGCCTCATTTTCTTTGTGCTCACTCTCAAAAGGAATTGTATTGCTGCATTGAATATGAAACAGCAATGTAAAAAGAATGATTCCCCCACACGTAAGATAAAGGACTATATGACCTAGAATATTCTTCCTATCTTTTTTCCCAGAGGGAAAAATATATGAAGACATCGTCCACTGTTCCTTCTTTAAAAAGACACCAAAATTCTTGACTCTCTGTGTTGAATTTATTTAACACTTTTTAATGTGTTTTTTCCTAGGTTTTACATATATATGAATATTCATGCAAAAGTGACATGTTTGTGTCTAGTCATTACCACAGGTGGGTCACCCTTTTATGAACTCAATCTCCTCTTTAATGGTTTTCCCTTGCTGTTTTCCAATTTGATTTCATATAATGGAAAGACAGAAGAGTAACAGAAATGAAAACAAGTAATGTAATACTACACATTTCCCCTACTCTTTAGCAATACACTACTACCATGAAGATTTAGAGAAAATAAGAAATTATGTATGACAAAAATCTCTAGTGTGAGCTATTCATATTCACTGTGCTCTGTGAATTCACCTCCAGTGCTGCAAGCTCCAATGTTATACACAGAAGGATTCAACTTCCTGCTGACAATATTGAGCTCATCACATCTTTTTAAATGAGTCTGGAAAAATTCCCCAGTTACACATATGCCTGCTTTTCTAACTCATACACCAGAGGGTTAGGCTGGCTCCATGTATTCCTTGAGAATTGACTTCTCTCCCTCTCCTTCCCTCTTCCCGCTGAAACATCTGCGTTTGATTTCTATTTGTCAGCTGGCAAAAGCAAGCTGAAATACCTCTGTGACACTTATTCACAGATGCACAGCTTATATGATCCATCTGGAAAAAGTACCATGTGGTATCTGCTTTCCACCATGGGCCGAGGACCAGATTTACAAAATTATGTGGGTATTTATTCATACTGTAATCAACAATTTTTGGGATTGCAAATAACTGCCCCAAATCTCCTCAGTTTGTACTTGATCACTACTTAGATTTCTACTGAAACTTCTGTGTAAATATTGCAGGATTTGGACTTCTTCATATTAAAGAAGACAAGACAGAGCAAGAGATGCAGAAAGGGCAAAAGAACATATCTGATAAGAAGTGACACTCATGACAACTACAATGTGTTGATGATCACAGAGTATAAGCAGTTCTGAAGTAAATCCATGATTTTCAAAACAAGGCTCAGGTTCTATATTTGTCTTGAGCAGTGTTAAGGTGAGCAAATTTTTCATGGGGACTGAATTTTCTTGACAACAAGCTTTGTTACATTTTCCATAACCTTGTGCTCACAGGGTGCAGTGAATGCAAAACTTTTTTGTGATGTTCACTACATCACAATGGAGGACAAAATTCTACCAAAAATCACAATGAGCAGTATCTTTTCCATACTTTTGGGCCTTTGACTGACATACAATTCCTATTTCAAATTCTAAACTGGGTTCAACAATTTTGGATGATACATAAGTGTGAGTAATAGTTTTTAAAAAGGTAGAAGGAAGCAGAAGGACTGTAGAGTTATCTAACTTGCAAAGTTTGACTGGATTGAGATGGGGAAATTGAGAGTCAAGGGGTGCATGTATAAAGGTCAGAGCAAAGAAGTTGAAACAATGCATTGAAGGGAAGTGTCCGTGGAGTTGAGGATGATGCAGCAGCAGCCCAGCCAGTGACAAGGCTGCAAAGCTAAACATTGAAAGGTTCTGTTCTGTCTGGTATGTTAGTACAGATCTGTAACAAAAGCAATAATATTTTGTCCTAAAGGATGTTATCTCTGAAATAAATACTAGAATCTCTTCTAACGTAGGTGGTTTTATTTCACCAAAACTTATTGCACTGAAGTCAATTCTCAGTGGACACAGAAATTATCACAATTTTACTCCTTGACTCATGCTGTGGGAAAGGCTTGGGAGTGGCAACAATAAACCCAGTACTAAACACAGAACTGAATATTGACTAAAACTCAGTCATCTCATTTTCTAACTGGGTGTTTCTAAGCCTTTAAAATTACCTAGCTAAAAGGAAACACTAGCAAAAGTGTCTACAAACTGTATTAAGCTGCCCTAGGTACTTGACCCCGGTTGCTAAACATCCTTGATTTTATGTTAGTTGAAAATCTAGATGTATTAAACATTTGATCCATGTCTGGTGTTTTAATTTTTTGACTGCTAGTTTCTTTTCTTGAATGATGACCACAGTTAGTATTTTTGTTGCATCAAAAATGAACATGAGAAAGGACTGCTTCAAGCAAGCCTATCTGCTGTGAAATAAAATTGAAAACTGCCACATTAAAAAATACTTTCTAAGTATAACTTTTTTGCCATGATTCATTAATATATACTGTCAAAATTTTGATTTATGTACATTTACTTTCAGAATCAGGTATATTGTGCTGATTTATGCATGCTGCATATAAAACTTTTTAAAATATCTTAAATTTTAGAGTTCTGATTTAGTATGAGAGTATATAAATCTTTCTGTTAAACTTCCAGTTTAGTTTCCTGATTTATATACACAAGATTTCATGGATCGTAATGTTGAAATTCTAATTTAATACTGTAGTACAATAAAATATGCAACAGTTAAGATGGTAGGATGGAAGTAATCAATGATTTTTGTAAATTGTACCTCTGGCCCAACTTTAGCTGGTGTAAATCAAAATAACTTCTTCACTTCAGGAACTTTCTCTGACTCATTATATTTATGAATCTTACTCTTTAGTCATAATATGCAAATATAATTAGAAGCACTACACTTGGAATGGTTTAATGAAAGGGGATGTTATATCATAGAAGTAACTTTTCTTTTTGATCTCAACTCTCTACAGTCTTCATTTGCTAGTCATCAAGAACAATATCCCTAGCAGAGACATGCTGTTATAGATGTTCTCATGAATGTTTTGGTGCATTAGCATGCACTTCATTTCAGATAAATTAGGTGTTTTGACATTCATCAACTCTTAAAATTAAAATCATAATACAGTTCAAGATCACAATTCATTGTAATGTTCAGTTTTCCCATGAGTTCAACTGCTATATTGTTGCTCTTTCCTACCTAATATAATACAGTATAATAAACTATCACATTTTGTCTTAAATAGGCAATATGAGGTAGTCAAAAAAACAAACATGAAATCATCTTTCTAGATAAAGACAGTTATTGAAAGAGTTCAAGATGAAACACTGCTAGGATTTATTCCCAAAAAGCAACTACCTCCTTTTACAAATCCATTTCCCAGCCTGAGAACCCAAATAGCTGATTGTGTGATGAGCAGCTATGAGGTCCCCAGGCTAGACAGACTCTCTCTAACAATAATGGGCTCAGAGACTGATGCAAAAGCAAAGTATTTTCCATTTCCAAACCACTGTATGGTATAAAAAATGATGTATTAGGTTGCTGTGGCAAGGTTTTGGAGTTTGTTGGTGGGTGGGAGCAGGGGAAGAGTGTGAGGAGTTCCTCCCCTAAGGAGGAAGAACAGACAATGACAATGTGTGATGAACTGACCAAAGAAATAGGGAATAAAGTTAATCTTGGGAAAGAGGGAGGAAGGAAGAGATGGGAGGAAAGTGTTTTTAAGTTTTGGGTTTATTTCTCATCATCCTCTCTGATTTAATTTCTGATAAATTAAATTAATGTCCCCAAGTTGGGTCTATTTTGCCTGCGATGGTATGTGATGAGTGATCTCTCCCTGCTCTGATGTTGACGCCCAAACTATTGTTCTTTCTTCTCTTCCCCATCCAACTGAGACAGAGTGACAGAGTGGCTTTGGTGTGCACCTGGCTGCATCTGGCCAGGATCCACCTACCACAAATGGTCAAGAAAACTACACTGTATCCCTGACCCATAAAGGGTCATAAACCCCAACTTAGTCCTACTGTTCTTCTCTGTGTTAGGTCTGGTTCCTCTGCATGCTGCTGAATAAAATCACAGAATCATGAGGAAGATGTGTTTCAACAAATTAACACTTCAGAGGCAAACATAGCTTAAGTTTTCCTGTCTCAGTTAATTTCAATTGCCTAACTGAAAAAAAAAAGAGCAAAACTGTCACAACAACATGTTCTTTAACTCCAAGATTCCATTATACTGTATTTTCTACTTAGGATTTCCTTCCTGATCCCATGGAAACTTCCTATATATTGATATATCCTTATATTTTCTGTAGAACTCTGAAGTGCTTTCTCTATTTCTAACCCCTGGAACAGATCATCTGGCGGGGATATCCATAAATATTATATTTCTTACTGTATAAATAGACACTTCCACTGTGGGAGTTGAAGGCTTCCTACAATGACCAAGTGTGAAAGTTGCTCTCCTTCTTTATGAGTGGAAATGCAAATGACAGAAACTCTTGTCACATTAGACATGACATAAAATTTCTCAAGAACAGGAATTTGTGAATCAGGTTTAAACAAAAACAATGTTTTCACCAAATTGGAATCTTTTTTTTATGGAGTTGTTTTGTTAAATTCTGAAGGATTCCTTTAATAAAGATGTCAGTCCAAAAGCAACCCAACAGATTTTGCTTATCTCTAAGCAAGTAAATATGAGTGATCATTTGGGGGGTGTGGGGAGCGGGGGGGGAGAGGTCATGTGTGAAATCAGTATCTGAAATAATGAATAAAGTAATCCTAATATTTTTTTCTGGTTTCACTTACATATCTCCTACACAAGGTAATTCAAGATAGTTAATTCCAGTTAACATACTGAGTAAATAACAGGTGGTTTAGTTAAACTGCATAAAATCCCTGTGTGAAAACTATAATGAAAATTAACCAGGGTTTAATTCAATGAGTTCAAATTGCTTCCAAAGTAAATCAAGCCAAATCAAATTAAGGTCATTACAGGTTTTTATGAGACAGTCCAATCAGGGGTTCAACACGAAGTAGTCATATGACTTAAATAACTAATTCAGAATGATTTTTCTGAGTGTCTTTGCCTGTGCAGACCAGCCCTTAGCCTCAGTCAGTGACACCACCTATGGAGCACTCCTATGGGGGCTGCCCAAGAGGCCAAACAGCCTGCACTGGCAGAAATGTCTTCTGCCTGCCAGGTCCCCACCACAGGAGGGGATGCCACAGGAGACAATGTTGTTCTGGCAACCGAGTAAAGTTTGCTCAGAATACTGACGGACTATTTACATGAGTGCTGGCATCCCAAACTCACCTGCAGTTAGTTCCCCTTTTAAATCTGGTCATTGCCTGAAAAAAGCTTAAAAATTAGTCCATGAAGACAGAAATATGTTTATAATAGCACAGTTTTTAGAACTTAAGTGTTACATTGGGAGAGTTTTTCACTAAATACAAAAAAGAACATAAAAGTCCTTCCCCTCCTCTAAGAAATAAGCATTTCATTAATTATCTTTGATTCATTTCATGCTGGTTTATCCCTGATAAACAATGTTACCAGAAAAAAGAAATGCAGTCACTGGTTACAGCCAGCACAACTCTATGAGAGAGGAGACCTGCTTACTGAACCTGATTTCCTTTCCCACAAGGGTAACCCACCTAGTTGATCTAGGAAGGCCAGCAGATGTGAACGTTTTGGACTCTAGCAAAGATTTTGGTACTGTTTGTCAACTTCTGAACAAAATGTCCAGCACACAGCTGGAGAACTGTGTTATGTGATGGGTGAGCAACTGGCTCATGGATCAGGCACAGAGAGTGACAGTGAATGGTGACATCAGGCTGGGATCAGGCACAGAGTGACAGTGAATGGTGACATCAGGCTGGGATCAGGCACAGAGTGACAGTGGATGGGTGACATCAGGCTGGGATCAGGCACAGAGTGACAGTGGATGGGTGACATCAGGCTGGGATCAGGCACAGAGTGACAGTGAATGGGTGACATCAGGCTGGGAACAGGCACAGAGTGACAGTGAATGGGTGACATCAGGCTGTGATCAGGCACAGAGTGACAGTGAATGGGTGACATCAGGCTGTGATCAGGCACAGAGTGACAGTGGATGGGTGACATCAGGCTGGGATCAGGCACAGAGTGACAGTGAATGGGTGACATCAGGCTGGGATCAGGCACAGAGTGACAGTGGATGGGTGACATCAGGCTGGGATCAGGCACAGAGTGACAGTGAATGGGTGACATCAGGCTGGGATCAGGCACAGAGTGACAGTGAATGGGTGACATCAGGCTGTGATCAGGCACAGAGTGACAGTGGATGGGTGACATCAGGCTGGGATCAGGCACAGAGTGACAGTGAATGGGTGACATCAGGCTGGGATCAGGCACAGAGTGACAGTGGATGGGTGAAATCAGGCTGGGATCAGGCACAGACAGAGTGACATCAGGCTGTGTCCGGTCACTTGTGGGGTTCTGCAGAGCTCCATCCTTGGCCTTGTGCTCTTCAACATCTTCATAAATGGCTTGGACACAGGACTCAAAGGAATACTAAGTTTGCCAACAACACTGAATTGGGAGGAGCTGTTGGCTCCCTCAGGAGCAGAGAGGCCCTGCAGAGAGACCTTGACAAATAAGAGATGGGCAATCACCAACTGTGTGAAGTTTAGCAAGGGCAAGTGCTGAATTTTGTACCTGGGATGGAGCAACCCTGGATGTGTGCATGAGGATGGGGAATGAGAGGCTGGAAAGTGGAAAGGCACCAAGGGATTCTGTTGATGGCAAGCTAAACATGAGTCAGCAGTGCCCTGGCAGTCAGGAGGGACAACTGTGTCCTCCTTAAGAGGAGTGGCTGAGGTCACTTGGCTTTTTCAGCCTGGAGGAGACTGAGGGTAGACCTCATGGTGGCCTTCAACATCCTCATGAGGGGAAGCAGAAGGACAGGTACTAATCTCATCACTCTCATGGCCAGGACTCAAGGAAATGGCCTAAAGTTGTGTGAGGGCAGGTTTAGGTTGGATATCAGGGAAAGTTTTTTTTCACCCAAATGAGGATCAGGCACTGGAACAGGCTACCCCAATGCAGTGGTCACCAAGTCTGAGTTCAAGAAGATTTTAGACAATGCTCTCAGGCACAGGGTGTGACTCTTGGGATGTCCTGTGCAGGGCCAGGAGTTGGACTCAATGATCCCTTGGGTCCCTTCCCACTCAGCATATTCTGTGATTCTATGATTCTCTTGCCTGAGATATTTTATCTGTCAAAAACACATATCAGATATATCCTTTGACCTTGAGGATTTGCCAGTCTGATTCTAATCTAGTCGAACAATTTACTTTTGCAAGGGAAAAAAGGTCAGTTCCAACAATCTGCTGCATTTGAACAGGATTTCAGTGAAACCTGTGCTGCTGTTTATTCACACACTTTACTAGTCACAGAAATCATGTACAATTCTATTCCAAAAAGAATCTAGTATCTACTGAGCCTAAGTAAACAGAAGGCTGTCGGATAAATGGAACTCTAAGACAAATTTAGAGCAGAATAAAATGTGTCATTGTGTTACATTTATGACAACCAATCCTTTCTGCTTTTGCCAAAGCTGGTCACAAGTAACAGCCACCAACACTGCAGATGGTTAGAAACTACTTATTTGATATCAACATCCATCTATGGTGAAGTACCGCAAGCTTATAATACATAACATAATGATACAGAAATCAAAATTTGTGTTCTAGAACTGTATCAAGGAATCATTGAGACACATGGGCAGATCTGGCACTTTACTAATTTCCTGTTTGGAGCTTCTGAAAGAAATCCTGTGGACTGCCTTGGCCAGTATATTAAAATGCGTAACTTCTTACTATTAAAAACATTTTGTTATGTTATATTCAAAATCTTTCTTGGCTTAAATATGGTTGCTACTGCTACTGCTGTCCTATTCAGAACAGCTCCTGTACAGTGATTTCTGTCTTTTGTCTTTACACCTGTTTTTATCATATCCACGTTGTATTTCCTCATCTCCAGACTAAACTACCACAGCTCTTTTCTTTACAGATTTTTTGGTTGGATCCTGCACTAAGTAGATGACCCTGAACGATTAGGGTTCCCAGCTTTGCAACTATTTTCAGTTTAAATTACCCTTTTCTAGCAGCATATCCTAAACAAGAGTCATGTAGAAAGGCACAACCATATTAGAATTCAGCTATGTATACTTCAAGTATAATTTATTTTTTATGGAACCTGAGACATTGTGGGTTTTTGCTTGCTGGATATTCTGCAACATGCTAGGTTTTTGATTTTACCCTAATCCATATCTTGACTTGGTATCACTATGATGGAGTCTCATCAAGCTGACACAAGACAACTATTCTTTGTGAGATGCTCTGTGGCACAATTTGATATGTTCCTCTTCTTTGACCCCTACATCAGGGGAAAACAAACCAACATGTCAAACAGCATTGACTAAAAAATTAAAATACATTTATTTTATGCTTCCTATAATGAATGGTTTGTACATATGACAGCTAGCACATTCTGCAGTTGAAAGAAGTCTTTGTCAATCATTAAAGAGAGACAAATCAGAAACTAAGATCTGAATAATGTGTTTGCAAAACAGCCTGTGCCAGTCTTGTTTGATTTTGAGCTTTCCATTCCCTGGCAACTGTAAGTCACAACATTACACCAAAGAGCAAAACAAGAAGTTCTATATATTCAATGCATGCAGACCTACATGAATGTATCAAAGCCATGTTTATAAATGCATTTTGAAAAGTATTCCAATATCTTCTTTTTTCCAGATGCAACTGCAGAAATAAAAAATTACTATCCAATTTTCATGTTTCAGCATAAAAGAGGTGCTAATGATTATGCAATTCTTCAGGAAATATGGGTTTATTTATAACTAAAGGATATTTTTCAGTAATATGCTTCCAAAGTATTTTTCATATTGCCATGTATTCTATTTCCTTTAAATGCATTATATAGAATATAAATAAAAATTGAAGTTATGCATTGAGGGATAAGCTTTTTTATTGCTACTATTATCATCATCATCATCATCAATAATGTTGATTGCATTTACAGATTAGCCTCTCTCTTAAATAAATTCTCAGTTAGAGGCTGTATGATGACCACATTCTGCATCTCTGAGCTTTTTCCTCTTTTCACTGATTCATTTTCCTCACTAATTTTCTCTGTTTCTTTGTGCTGTGCACTTCTTCCAACAGACCTACATCACATTTAGTGTTGCAATTAAATATGGATTATACTACAAAAAGAAGTATAAAGGAGCCCTGAATGACAGAAAGCAGTTTCCCCAAATATTTAAGCAGTCAAAGTCCCCAGTTTTGCAGTTAGATCCTGAGAAGTTTTTATGAATTAGGAAAAAGCAATTAAAGAGTCATAGGCAGGCAAAGCAAACTCCTTTTTTCATCTCATTTTGTGCTTTTATGGTCAAACTAAACTCTAGCTAAGAAGGTCATTTTTGTTGATGGATCCATTTATTGCTATGCTGTTTAGAACTTTCTGTGCTTTTTTACCCAAGTGTAGGCCGAAATTACATGAGAGGGCAATTACATCTGTTCCACTTTTTGCATTGATCATAACACAGAAATAATAATAATAGTAATAAACTCTAGTACTTCTTGATAGTGATGATGGTGGAAACTGTTTACAGATTAGTGTCTTGATTAAGAGACAACACCAAGTAATCAATAAGATTTCTGATTAATTAGGTCCATTGGCATAATTTTTGTTATTTTCTTACACACTGTAATTTTATTTCCCTCACCACAAATTCTTCTCCTATAATAAGAGCTGACATGTTTTACTCAGGACATTTAATCATTATGATAGCTCCTGCAGAAGGAGGAGTAGATCAGTGAAAATAAGATAGGATAAAATTAATGATACAAGCACAATAGATGCAAAACTTTGCTTGCAGTCAACTAAATATCCATTGCCTTGAAACTGCTGCTATCTGATGTTATTCTCAAAAGCACCTAATAATCCTAATAAAAATCCATGGTAGCTTTACAGTATAGACCCGATGACAATCTTCCATAGATTATATACCTTTAGGGGAAGGGATTTAGATTTCATCTATCTTTTCTAAAACATAAGATATACTGATGGTTTTGTATCTAAATAAATAATAAGAGTAGTATAAGAGAGTCCATGTTTCCCTGTGCCAGGAGAAGCATTACAAGTATTAGAGCAAAAGGGCAATTAAAGTACAACTCCAAACAACTGGTAACAAAATATTGAACTATTTCAGGAAATCTCCTTGCATAAGTTTCATTCATTTTTGAGATATCATTATGGAAGAAGCACCAATGACTATGAATATTTTCTAATTCAGACATGGTTTTGCTTACTAAATGAAATTTTATTACAAAAATCTTGATTTATTTTTTGTTCATGAAAGATGGATAAGTTGTGGCCCACAAGTTCAAGTCAGACAAATACCAAAAACATAGGTTTTAATTAAGATTTTTTTCTTAATTGTATAGTCTGGAAGGACATTCAGATATATCAAGATAATATAGTAGCTAATCCTGCACCAGACAAATTTGAAAATGTGCCTTTTGTATAATTAAAAATATCAAACAAGCAAATAAGCAAAAAACAAAACAAAAGCCTCAAATATAAACCTCAAGCAAAACCCAACAACATTAAATTACTTTGTATGTGTGGTAAAAACTTACTGGATGAGGGAAAAAAGGTGACAAATCTTTTCTAAATTAAGACCAGTTTCAGAGAGATATATGTGTCTCTAAGTATGTAATTATACAGCTAGCAGCATTAAAATAAAATAAAATAAAATAACATAAAATAAAATAAAATAAATATTTCCCCTTAAATGTATAAGAATAGTCTAAAACTTAGGGAATCTGTTTAAATCCTTACTTTGTCATTAGTTTATTGGGTGATGCTAGGCAAGTTCTTTAGGATTAAGAGAGTTCCTAGGTAACCCAGTCAGTATTTAATTTAAACTGCTTTAGGAGGGAAATAATCACCCTCTGAAGGAACAATTCTTTCTACTGATTTAAAAATTTAGACCAGATAGACAACCTTTAAAAAGCTGGATTAAATGAGCTCCCATTCAGGATTAATCAAGAGCTGAGTTCCAGAGTCAATGTTGACAATTTATTAATTGAAAATGAAAATTAAAGGATCTTATTTAGAGATCTTTAATATTATGGTCTCAATGTTCTAGGAAAAACCACCTTGTCTGATTTCAAGGTTTACAGACAAGTGTGACTTTGGAATAACTGTGAATGGCTACTTAGGTTTATATAATAAAACCTGAACATTTAATTTAAAAACCACAAACATCTAAACCACAATCCCCAAAACTTATCTGCTCTCCTTATTTCTTAAGCCAAAATTGTGACTTTTAATCTTCCAGCCTACATTTGATATCACACATTTTTTAAATTAAGGTACTTCCTAAGCAAATTCACACACAAAAAGTAGTATAAGTTGCTGATATACTTGTAGATAATTGTTTAATATGAGTAGGTTCACTGTGTGCTCCAGTTTTTCACCACATAATAAAGTTTTGTTTTCTGACAGGTTGCGCATCCAGCTTCTAACATTTCTGAGTTAACAGAAAAATTAAATAGCAGAATTGTCACCTGTGTATTGTCCTTCCTAATAATGTATATTCATTTACACTGGATTAAAGTATTCACTTTCAATGAATGCAAATGATTTGCAGTGATGATGTAGTGTAAAGAAGACAGTCTCATCAAATAGAAGTATAATAACAAGCTCACCAGGCACCTCTTTATTGTTTTTTATTCCCAAATGCTCAAAAATCAAGATTTACCAGGAAGTATAGAGTTCTGTTAGGGAGTGCATAAATCCTTGAAATTTTCTCCATGCTCCAGCCTCCAAAACTTCACCTTCATAAAACATGTTCCCACTGTCCAGACAGTCCTGAAAGAGACATTGGTAAAAGTAGAACATTTGTGACAAAAACTGAGAGAAAAAATCACTTCAGATTACCACCTTAAATACACCACTGGATGTTTTTGGCTTCTTTTCTACTTAGGGTAAAAAAAGAAAAAGAAAAAAACCAGTTGATACTTTCATAGCCCACAAAAGAAGGAGAAAAGAGACTGAGTTTCTCTCCCTGTGCTCTTTAATTTTTAGTGAGTATCAAGTTCTTCACTTCTAACCTTTGTTTACAGCTCACTTCTTTGATAGGTCATGATGAAACATCATTTCAATACTGTTATGCTCTTTCATTTGGGAATAAAAAGCCAAAAAAGGCATACATAAGAGACTGCACACTTGTAGAATACCATTGAATTAATTAGAATATGCCAATCATTCTAAAGAAAAAAACCCCCAAGTTATGACCAACATAAACCCATTTAACTCCACTACTTTGATATTCTTGGAGCCCATGTAATTACAACTTTCAACTTCCAAATTTTTTACATAGATGAAACCAATCTGTGGGAAAAAAATTACCAGCAGGATAGCTTTCAGGGAGTTGATTTAAAAGTACCGAGAATTCTCAGGGTAGAGAACTATACACACCAAAATCAAGAGATATCATACCAAAAAAAAAAAAAAAAAAAAAAAAAAAAAAAGAGTATTTTAAAAGCTGCAGCAAAGCATTAGGTAGAATTTTTTGCTCTGCTAATGAAATCTGCAGGGTTAGAAACTGCAGCATTTTCATCCTTTTTTGATTCGTCCACAGGCGTAATTTGTATGTTAGCAGGCTGGTGAAGAAGAAATATAAAAAATATAAAAACTGTTTCAGAATATTGAGAGCAAGGGTCACATATTATTCTACATGTCTCAAAACTTAGTTTCAGTTTGTAATCAAAATTTTCAGTATTGATAAAACTTGACACAGTTACCTTGGCATAGTAAAGTGCATATTAGAATATCAACTCTCCCACTACATTATATGCATAACCAGTCAAACCCTCAATTCTGTCTGTCAATCATAAAAGGAGTGAGAAAAAATAAACTCTGTAGTGCCCAGGAATGAAATAATCTTCCTAGAGGTTAAGTTTCATAATCTGTATCAATTAATAGAATTTTTAAAGTGTAAATCCTGTCTAAAAAAAAGAAAATTAATATATGTGTAATAACAGTGAATGTTCTTATTATCCACATATGTGTCTAATCCTTCACTGAATCTTGCTAAGGTCTTGGCCTCAATTATATCTCAAGACAATGAGATTTTAATGTATCAATTTCCATTCACACTAAATTTCTTTTTTTCCTTGTATAATGAAAATGGTTAGAAGAACCAGATTAAGATTTACCTGTAATTTCTGAATCTCTATAGTTTTATAGGCGTTTCTACATTAACATAAAATGAGGCAATACTATGGTTTTGAAGAGAATCCTGCCCATTTTCTGCACTTGATTCGCAGACTGTGTTTGCAGAGCAGCTTTTCTCTTTTGCACTTACTCCCTTGTGAAGAAGCCAAACAGGAATCTCACCATCAGACCCAAATATTCTCTCCTGTTTAGAGGGGGCACCAAGTTGTGTCTTGGGTCATGGTAACAGCCACTGGGTACCATGACACAGACTCTGTTCACAAGCCAATAACAAGGCTCTTGAGCTACTCTCACCACCTGAAGTGGTCCATGTGTGTCATCAAAGGGGAAAGCACTGCATTCAGCATCTTCTAGCTTTCCCCTCATAAGCCTGGAGCTGCTCTTCCATCTCAGAGACCTTGGTCACCACTTGAACTAAAATAGATTTGCCCACCTGGATCTGGCTTGCCACTTAGTGATAAGCCATGGGCTGCAAAACTCACCTGAAGAGCAGCTCTCCCCCACTCTCACATCGAAGTTAATGTAGGCTCTGAAAATTGGAAGGAAGGATGCCAAAGATCAGATCATGGCAGGGTTGTTCCTGAGTTGTTCCCTCACTACCAAACATTTCTGCACAAACTAGAACAGCTCCTCAATTAAATCACTAGAAAGGAAGAACTAGCAAATACTGCTTTACTTCTCAAACTGGAATTATAACAGAACTGGCAATTCAGTGTTCTGCATTAGTTGCTGCAGTCAAAGGATGAACTCTGACACTTTCCTGTGGACACTGAGAAAGCAAAAAGGACAATTGGGTTGGGTAGCAGCCGCCACACAATGGAATTTTGAAATATGGGTTAGCAACAGCAACATCATAAACATAAATTATGTTTTATTCTTATATGGATTATAAAGGTAAAGGTGGCAGGAATAAAAAATGCAATAATGTGCTAGTCATCCACATGAAATAGATAAAATGACACTCTGATTCCTAAGCAGATATGTGGAAGTATGTCTAGTCAAGTAGATAAAAGTTTTACTGAATAAGTTTTCATGAGATAACTTGAAGCCATGTGGACATAGGCACATCTGGCCCAACTATCCAGCTTTATCTAATATAAACTCCATGAATCACACACAACAGAAATATGAGGAACAACAGAACAGTCTAATTTACCTATTTATCTGACCTGTTGAACCAGGAGGAACAGCTATTAGTGAACAGCTAATATAAACATAACCTCCACGAGCACCTCTGTGTCTTTGTGGTAAAAATACCAATCTTCTCATTTTTCTGGAGATCCTCTGTGCCTTTATTCATGGCACATGATCCTAAAACATTTCAATTTCACCTACCACGTTTCCATAAATAGAATGAGAACCAAGCAATCTATTTCAGATGCAGATGGAAATAATGGAAAAATGGAAATTCTCATAATGGAAAAACTTGTACTATTATTACTATTAGTTTATATTTTCTTCCACATCTGTCTTTTCTATTATGACAGCACTGTCATATTTTCTTCTAGATATGCACAGTCATTTTAAACCAGCTTCTAGAACTATGCTGAAGACTTTTGTGTTTCTCCAGTTTTTGCTAACGGACAGTTTACAGTAATTCTTCCCAATATGAATCATCTGGCATGTCTAAATCTCTTTTACACACCATGGTGATATTCATGTAATTTGTGTGGGCCACTGAGATACTGTGCTGATCATGACTGGGGTAGTGTTTTTTTCACAGTGTCCAGTATGGGGCAGTGGTCTGGGTTTTTTTCTGAAAACAGTCTGGATGACAGGTGTATTTTTGTTCCTGCTGGGCACTGCTTGCACAGGAGCAAGGCCTCTTCTTCTCCTCATGCCACACCATGGGTGAGGAGCCTGGAGGTGCACGAGAAGCTGGGAGAGCACACAGGAGCAGTGACCCCAAGTGACAAAGGGGATACCCCAGCTCATGTGATGCCATGCTCAGAATGTAGAGGGAAGAAGGAGGGACAGGAAACATTCAGAGTGTGGTGTTCTTCCTCCCAAGCCACAATTGCCATGCTGGGGTCCTGCTCTCCTGGCAATGGCTGAACACCTCAGAGCATCTGGGAAATGAGTGAATACCTTGTTTTGCTTTGCTTGTGTGCTCAGCTTTTTCTTCCCCTGTTAAACTGCCTTTACCTCAGCCCACAGGTTTCCTCACTGTCCCTGTTCTGGTTCTCTCCCCCATGCTGTGGGTGTGGTGGTTGGCAGCAGGCGTTAAACCACAGTGGTTACCTGTCCAGTCTGACTTTTCCTTTTGTTTCATTTCATTGACTGTGTCACAGGTCACTTACTTTTGCACATTACTCACAATGACAAACAACTTCACTGCTACAGAATCAAGAGGTATGTTTCATTTTTCACAGGTAGAATGGTTCTTTTTCTTCATTTTCTATCTGCTACAATTTCATCTTATACCTCCTCCTTATACTCCATTGCATTTTATATTCCTTCATATACTATTTTGCTCTACATCAAAGGCAAAAAAAAGAAAAAAAAATAGTTTTTCTGAGCACACTAGAATGATTTATCAAATACTACTGGTTCAAAATCGTATTTTACTTCCATAAAAGACTCCATTTTACCCCACTATTTTTTTTCGTTTTTCATACTTTGTGTATGGCTTCAGTTGAATTGCCACCTTTTCACAGAAGCTGGACTAACTTGACCTCTTTAGAGCTCTGTCAAGTCTTTTGAGATGCCATTAGTGACATTCAGAAGTCACAACTACTTTTTGTAAGTGTAAAGAAGAATCTTTCTTTTAGGCATTGTCTGTACTCATGTACCAATCTGGATACATGCTTTTCCATGTTTAATGTAAATGTCAAATTAACACAGTCTAAAGCATTTGTAATAGTGATTAAGGAGGTATCTAAGTATTTATTATATGTACTTAATCCTTATATAGTTGTTGAAAGTGATATGTCTTAAATTACAGCAATTTTGAGCTGGCAGTGAGGTTCTCTCTTATGGGACATTATATAAATTGTAAATATGTCTTCCCAAAGCAAGATCATCAATCAAAACTAGCGATGATAATGTTGCCAGAAAAATTAGAAACAGGCTGTCAAGAAACAAATACAAAAATCATTGTGAAAGAAACTTGAATTTATGTTTAGCTCTAAAAATTCCTTTTCTCCAGCAAAGACACATAATAATTTTTGGTCTTTTCTGTCAGATTTAGGAACATTTTCTAATAAAAATTTAATATTTACAAAATTAATGAAATTTACTACATAGATTTATTATTAACTAGTGGAAACCTGGTTAAAAAAACAGGCAGGAAGAAAAAGAATAACTAATGGGTATCACTTTTCAGCAAACTCTTCAGATAATTCTAAAAACATAACAGAAAAATCATTTACAATTAAAAAAAAATTTAAAAATTATATTCATTCTCTTCTGCCACCAACTGTAAAAAATGAGTTTTGATTAAAAATATCAAATTTTCAAAATTCAGGACAACAGTGAAAGAAAGCATCCAAACTGATCCTCTGCTGTGAATAAGACAACAATAATTTTGGAGACTCAAACTACTGTCTATCAAATTGCCATTGAGAAATGATTGAGCATTAAATATGAGAGGTGTAAAATTTTTTCTTGTTTCAAAATATTGTTTGTCTTACAACTTTATTTGTACCTATACTATAGAATGTCATTTCAACCAAAAGAAAGGGAGAGAAAAAGAAAAAGTTAAAAGAAAAAAATTAGAAGGTTGATTATTATCCTTGTTACACCTATCACTTCAAAAACAGTTTATGAGGCTTGACATTTTCCATGGCCTTAAATAATTAACTGCAGACTAAAAGGCTGAGCAAGTATGATTAGTCAATTAATAAATGTTACTGATTTAAAAGCATAGTAACATTACACTGTGCTAGAACCATCTATTTTACATGACATAATTATATACATTCTAAGTAAACACTACTCCCTAAATTCCTTTCTCCCTTAAAAGAATAAAACAAATTGCAATGATAATTGCTTAATGAAGCATGTACAAATATTCACTTTCTCTTTGAATTACTGAGTAGCTAGCATTCTGCATGCCTACTGGGTCATTCTATCATAATAAAATCAATTTCATCTTTCCAATATGATATGCAAAGTTATGATTTCTTTTTAAAATTGAGAACCTTCTCTGTAGTGTTTTAAATAAATAGCTATAAATACTGAAACATTTTGCAAACTTAGGCCTATATGTAAAGTAAGCATTTATTTAGTGAACTCATTTTTGGAAGACTTGTTAGCATCAGCTTGAAAAAAGATTAAAACAAAAACTTAAAAAAACCCCAAAAACAATTTAAAGAAAAGGTAAGCAAAGGCAGATTACCCTGTTATCCTAGCTGCAGTTTATCTCAGTTGCAGCGATATAACATTTGAACTCATGTCAGCTTTACATATTGAGAAAGATTAAATGTCTTGGTATTTCTACCAAAAGTAAAAAGTGTAGTATTTATAGAGAAAAGAGTGAGCACTGCCAGTGAAAGATGAGAGGAATGATAGTATCTGACTTTAGTTATAATACTGTCTTTGTGATAACACCTCTTTTACCAAGCATTCATACAGTAACCTTATGTCTAGAAATCTAAAATTGAATGGCTGTGGAGTGATGTTGCACACTAACAACTAACTATAGCGTGATTTAGCCAACCAACATCAATTTCCTCTCAGCCCATAATGCAAAATCCATCCAGCCTTTATGTTGATACATCTGCAGGCACTAGCCCAAGATAATACTTACAAAACTGGTGAGAAAAAAGTCCCAAAACATTTTCTACAGAACCAATATATAAATACACAACCCCCCCACTGCCCCAAGAATAAATATATTTACCTAAAAACGTGAAATCAGAGAAATCAACCTCCAATCAGATTCTTATTCTCTCCACCTAAATCTTCTTAATAATGCCATTATATTTGGTGTCTGGAGTTACATTTGCATCATTGATGCAAGTTTTTTCCTGTTTCCTAAGTATTAGGTTTTCAAGAAATATTGTCTGGTTCTTGCCTTTTTGACCCATCAACTGCATGACAGTTTAGACTCAGATTAAGGGATGTGGCCTATTGTTTCATTTACTCACACTGCACAGATGATTTAGACTTATGTACATCATAAAACACCAATATTTAGTTGAATTCTTGGCCTACTTCTTCTGAACAATTTGTACCCTTTATGTAGTGCCTTGTCTTAGTTAATTGTCAAGATTCCAGAGCATAGGCAATGTTCAGCTTCTCTTGTATGAATACAAAAGGATTGTTCTTGGGGGAACTGCTGAGTGCTTTGGTGCTGAAGAGTTTTCACTTCTATACTGCTCCTAGAGTATTTCTTCCCCTAACAAACTCTTTGTCATCTCACATGATCTGCATCGTGTTTATCTGCAGAACTAATGGAGAGCACTAAGACTACTTGTAAGTGCACTAATTGCCAACACCATCATGATGTGGTGCATCAATAACTACTTTATTTCTATTTGATCAGGGTTTTTTTGTTCTGCTAAGTAGGTTTTAAAAAAAACAGTATTATGTATTTGTTCCTACAATGTAGTTATGTAATGTATGTAACCTAATGCTTTGAACACCTCTTTCAACTCAAAGCACAGTAGCTTTGGAAAATATGTACTTTCATGGATTATTGATGACATTTTTAGCATCTCTTTATGAAGCTGTGATTCCTATTTTGTTCTCTGATGTAGATGGTTAGTGAGGTTTGTAATGGTTTAGGTTCCACTCTGCCTAACACTAAATACAGTTATATGCATAATTTTTTTTTTCTCCAAAAGGCATGAAAAAGTGAGATAGGAGAATAAGACCTTCACCAGAATTGTGAAACAGAAGGGGCTACTGAAAGCTGATTTAATGACACAAGCAGTTAAAGGAAGCTGCAAAATTCAGGTACTGTGACTGTTCAATTTTAAAATGTAGGAGTTGTGGGGTTTGGCACCTAGACAAAATGCATTTTTCTGATATCTTCAGAGATAATCACTGAAAGATGGAATGACACATAATGGCTAATAGGTACAACCCATGAGAAAAAATGCAGTGGTTCTGTGAAGTGTAACAACAGTCAAAAGTTACAACTTCTAGTGTAGTCACCTAGCAGCTCCTGGTAAACCATTAAGACAATATTTTTTGGTGTGTACAAATTCTATGGTGACTGCAGAGTATTTCCACATTTTTAAAAGGGGTTAAAAGGGAAAATATTTTGAAAATATGATGGAATTGAATAAATTGATAATCCTGTCAGTTTTATAGAAGGCTCTGGTGAGGTCAGAAATTTATACTACTCCTAGTGGAATCTGTTCCTGGACAGGAAATAGACAGGACAGGACATCTATCCAGAATCTTTTGCCAAGTGAATCTGCTCTGGTCAGAAAATGCATTGCAACATTGGTGGTTTGGGGTGTCTTAGCACTGAAAAGGCCAAATTGTTGCCCAGTAACCCACAAAAGATGAATTCAGGAGTTGCAGCAGAGATGATACCAACAGTAGCAGGAATTACACTTCAATTCCATGTTTATTCCACCCCATATTTCCACCGTCTGAACCCCAACAGACATTTTTTTTTTTTGTTTCTTAGGTATATTTATTTATCACAATTAGTTTCTCAGACTAGGGTGTTGCTAGACTTCCTACTGCCTCTTTACGTATCACCAACACCTATCATCCTCCTCATCATCATTATCATCAACATTTCCCTGTACTTAATCTGTTTAGAATAGTTTGGAATCTGCTCATTCATTCTTGTGCTCTCAAGAGGCATTCTCTAGGACTAAAATCTCTCTTCTGACTTTTTCCAAAAGCTTCTCAGCTTGCCAAGTGAACACACAGTCACACAATAAAAGGTAGAGAATAAAGAACCAAAAACATACCCACTGACAGATGCTGCAGGCCACAGAGTCCAAGCTGACACTGAGCATATGAGGGCCACAGATCAACTGGCAGAAACTTCAACAATTTAGACAAAATGTTGACAACAGTACTAAGTAGAAAAAGGAAAAATTAGGAAGAAAGATGAGCAATGAAACAGAACCTTGGGATAAGTTTAGGTGAAAAAGCAGGTGAAAAAGAAACTGAGCTTTCCTGATAAAAGCAGCTATGTCAAGGAGAGGGATATACTCAGAATATCATCAAAGTCAAAGCAATTCCAAAAATCACTGAACAACATTTAACAAAATATCACCAGCAGAAAAATGCAAAGATTCAAGCAGAGCTGCTCTCCCCATGAAACCGTGATATCAAACAGGGCATGAGGACAACAAAGGAAAGACATCAATAGTGTGGAGCACTCATTAGATCAGGGCACAACTAGCCCACTGGAAGGTTAGCACAGACCTAAAGGAAATGCCAGATAAAAAGGGAGTATATTAACTCTGCTACTCACAGAACAACACTGTAAACTTTGCATAAGGGTGAAACTATAAAAATGGAATCAACTGGATGTGGAATAACAAGGAGAAGAAGAGAAATGGGGGGAAGAGACAGAAACAGGGGAAAAAGTAGGGGAAAAGGAAAAGAGGAATGGGGAAAAGGAAAAGGGGAAAGGGAGGGAGGATTTTTTAATGCAAAAAATAATGACACTAAGTTTAATTAGGTAATTTTTGAATTATTTCCCACAAGAATAATATGAATATTTAGAATAACATTGGTGTTTATCCCAGAAGCTGGGCAAATTCTTTCTAAATATGACATTGCTTTTTGCCTAAAGATCTCATTTATTTCTCTATTTTCACCAGGTTGAGTTTTCTGGCTTTTTCAAGAAAAAAGAACATAGCCAGATGTTTTGTTTACAGTGGTATGTCATGGTAAAATCTCATTCTTCTAGAAATCTGTGCAATGATTGTTAAGAAAACACAATTTAAGTTCAGATGTGGAGACAATGAGAGAAAAAACAATATGACAATGAAGAACCAAAAAGAAGATTTACTGGAGAAACAGAACAGGACAAGAAACGAAGGAATAAATAGAAACAGAAGTGAGTGAGAAAATAAGAACAATTTTGAAGAGATCTGCATGGTCTATACCAATATTTTTATCAAGATATGAGACAAATCTACAAATAACCTGTAGAGCTATGTTTTCTGTGTTTGCGGTAGGGACACTTTGGGCATAGAAGATCTAATGTGCAATATCAGATTTTCAATAGCAAGTCCAGGAATCTTGCTGAACATTTGCATCAGCCAGCAGCAGTGTTTCCATGAAGGCAGCAGGCACAGTCCATCTGGACCTCTAAGTGGGATCATTTCATGTTAAAGGACTATGATTTGAATTCAGGCTATTTCTGGTTAATGAAAAATACATGGTAGCTCATGGCATCATTAAGATGATTTCCCTTGAATTCCTTCATCATGCTATTGACAATAGGAAGGGTGAAGATAAATCTTCTAATAAATACCTCCTTTAAATGCTGTCTTTCTAATGAAATAATCTAGACACTGGACTCCACAAATTTTACATTAGCATACTTCTGCTCAGCCATTAATGTAATGCTAATGTTTGTCTGTCACCATCTAGACTATTGCAAACAAGAAACAATACAAGGAAATCAAACTATATGTGAAGGGTAGAGGAAAAAAAAAGTTCTTCAAGCTAATAAAAAATGTAGCAAAAAAACTAAATGGAAGGAAAATGGAAGAACAAGAGAGAGAGTCACATGAAAAAAATAGAACAATAGAGCAAGCAGTAAGAGGTGAAAATGATTCCCTGAAGCATGATTAAATATAAGACAGGATGTCAATAATTCATAAAAAAGAAATGGCTATTTAGAAGTGCAAAGCTTACCTCAGCTTGGTTTGGACATATAGTCAGTATACAGGTGTGAAGGGGGTCTGTGATCTGGCAGTAATCAATCAATATTTTATATTAAAAAAAAAAAGAGCTTGAATAATTTATACTGAATTTCCCATTCTGTACCTGGTAACAATTGGGCCAATGATTTCATGACTAATGAGGAAGATGCAGAACTGAATTATGTCAATCTAATTCATAAGACTGCCTGTCAATAGCCAGGAATGAGTATGGTTGTGACAGTGTTTGAAGATAAGAAGATGGAAATAAATGTCCTGTACTGAGCAAAGCCTGAAGGCTATCAAAAGAGATGTTGGCAGTGTGCCCTATCTATGTGGGGATATATAACCAGTTATGAATCCAGACTCTCTAAACCCTCAAATAAGAACCAATATCTTCATTTAACCTTTCCCTTCTCATCAGGTAAGGCATTATGCTGTTCAGAGAAAATCAAGTGGGATGTTGTTTTCAGAAATGTAATGGTGTAATCCCTTGTCATTCTCTAACGAAGCTTAGAGAGCACTGGCAGGTTGGATGCAGAGTAAATCACAAAATATTACCAACTGTCAAAAAAAGATATTCTCATTTAGCCTGTATTTTGAAAATACCTTGCTACTGAGACAACTGCTTGTATGTATTTATCCTGGAAAACAAAACCAAAGAACACCAAAAAACCTTTCAAGGGTTGCCAGGGCACATAAATCCCAGTCAGAGAACATGAAGAGAGGTATCCTCACACTGACTGGAGTTGCAATAGAGGACATGAAGACATCAACACTTCATGAGGAAGGTCTCAGACTTCTGGGGCCTTCTCTTGTTACAATTCCAGGAATGGCTGAGACATCAGTCAATCAAGGGAAGTGACACCAAGTGACACTGTCCCCTCTCCTGGTTCCCTCTGGAACTCTCCCTTGCACTGGATTCTGTGCAATCACTTGGGCCTCACCCCTTACAATAAATGTTTCAGTTTTTATGGCTGTAAATAACTTTCACACACCTAAGGCAGCTGTAAAAAAGCAAAGTATGAACATTATCAATACATGTATTCAGCACTTGCTGTTGTGCTTCACCTAATCAAAGAGGATTTTTAAAAGACTTGATTTAGCTCATTATTTGTGTTGCAATTTTTGACAAAACTTAAATGTTCTGGGGGGGCAACTCAGAGATGAATTCCTAGAGAAAGTATTATGGTGACACTGTAAGTACATTGAATATTGTATTGCAAATATTCCTGAGAAAATGTTTCTTTCTGATTTCCCTCTGATTTCTCTCTGGTTTTGGTGTTATATTAACAATTCCACAATACATCTCTGAGCAGCAGTTTTGTGGGTGTCTTCATTTTGTCTTGTCAATTCTTCGGCTTATCATAAGTGAAACAAATCAAGAGCACCACAAAATTTGATATTGTGATATTTGTGCAGTGCTTATCTTAGAATAGTCTTTCTTGTTTCTTGTTAGTGCCCCTATTCTCCATCACGCTAAGTAGAATATTAAAACCTTCCATTTTGCAAATATTAAACTATGTGACCAAAGTCCTCAAACATGAAACTTTGAAAAAAATGCATTGCACCAGCTTTTATAACTTTGCTGCTTGAGACTAGTACTGAAAACCTCTCCAAGCTGCATTATAAATTCGTAAGTAATTAATTTTTCTTTAGATCCCTGAGCAGATTTCAAGTTAACTATTGCTCTCAAACCACCTAATCACAACAGCCACTTGGTCTATTTCCTTCCATGCTGAGGCAGACTTTTAAATTTTATTTGCTATTTAAGTTTGTCATAGCACAAATCTCTTCTATCAGTGTTCAAGTAATGTCAAATGCTAACCTGCTAGATCATTTTAGCACCTATTGAGGCATATTTGTTTACTGTGAGTTAACAGATTAAATAAATAATTAAAACAGGTGAAGAGAATGCTTCAGATGATTCATAAACATGTGAGTTATAGTTTCTGGGTTGTTTTTGGTTGGTTGGTTTGCTTGTGGGTTGTTTTCATGTTCTCAAAAACTGCCTAAAAGTCTTTTTCTGAGATCAGGTTTGTCAGTCACTTTCAGACGAGTTATGTTGGTGCACATGTTTGGGGAAAGTCATATTGGCATTTTGAAAGAGACTGGTTTTTTTCCAGCAAGAAGGTTTTGTGTAATTAATGCTTTATAAGTCAATATTCAGCCTCTAAATCGTTAGAAAGAAAAGCTTCTTTTTCTAAGGTGCGAGACACGGATCATCTACAGGATACATCTGCATTTTTATTATATTATCAGAAAGAAGGATATAGTCAGGATATAGAAATCTATTTAATAGAAAAATCATAGATTTGATGATGGTTTTTATAAATCACAATTAAAATTTTAAGAGACTCAGAGTGTTATTTATTAAACCCATAGCAAAAGGTATTCTCAATCAACTGGGATAGGACACAAGTGTCCAACACTAGTCATTGTGCTAATGTAGTAGAAGAAACAAAATTTGCTTTCTGACAATTTATGACTGACTAGAGAAACTATGGGTATTAGGAAATATTAGTGGTTTTATCTTTTAAATTAATTTCTTCCTCTTCTTGAGCTGTAACACCTTCTTGTCAAGTAGTATGTCCTAGAAATGTACATAAAAACAAATTCCATTAAACCTCATTATAAGAAACCCTGGGTTTCTCTCATATTGCTGACTTAAGGTCAAATGGCTTAACCTGATCTACAATTTCATTTTGTATATGGCTTTAATTGAAAAATTATTTTTTATCTTCTATTACTATTCACATCCCTTCAAATGCATCCTCCTGCATTTCCCTCTTTCAATTCCTGTCTTGTTCCCAAAAACGCAATTAGACAGCTTGAGTTTACAAACAAAATAAATACATCTAAAATAGTCTGAAGACTTTGAATTGTCATACACAGCTATAATCAATGTGTAACCATTACTCTACATTCAATCTTTTATAACCAGCTCTCAGGGCAGTACCAGTAGCTGGGACTGATGGATTCTTAATTGATCTTTATCATAAAAATGAAAATCTATATCTATTAAAAAACCTAAATCTTGTCTATAAAGGACTTTGAATTTTTTTCTCCTTTAAATCTTTGTGTATTACTTATTTTCTTCACTACACCAATTGAAATGTTTTCTCACAGCTTAACTTCTAGGTGTGTGACATATTCTTTTGAGTTCACAGTTAGCCACATGCATAAGTATTCAGCATGATGTAAAATCTTCAGTTCTTCCAAAAGCAGGAAATAACTTTTCTTCTTTCTACAACATGTATAGTACTTTGTCTTTTTTCCGTAGAGATTCTCATCCCTAACTAAGGGTTCTAGAAATACAGAAGGTTAATGAGCATCAGTCCATCTAATACCAGAATTGATTTAATTAATAATAAAATCCTGCAGCAGAACAATTGCTATCTGGAGGAACTAAAGCCTGAAAAAACCAAATTGTCTTATCACCTGACGGTTTTTTGCCAGTCAGATTTGTCCTCAGAACACTATAGTTCGTTTAGAGCTCAGACTAACTCTTAAATTTCTAATATCTCTCCTATTTTCAGGGGATATATTTTTTTTCAAATGGGGTCAAGGATACTACTCAATTCTTATGGGCCTTAAATAGTCATTGTATGCTAACTTCACTAACATGAAATGGTTTGGAAACCAAGATATAAGAGAAATTCTGTTTTGTTGATGATCCCTTGAGTCATCAAAATGCCTTAGAACACCACTTTTCTAAGATAATAAATCTATTGGAGAATTATCTAAACCCACCCAATTCTCATTAGGATTTTTTAATTAATTTTATGTCTGCTGCATTGATACTAACAGCACATTAAATTTAAAAAAAATATTCAAAGCATCCTGTGGGATAATGTATTTAACATAATATTCAATGCTTATCCTTTTGACTGTCAAGTTTAATATCAATAAATAATATTCAAGCTCAATTACCCGTTGATAACATGTTGCAGCACATTATAGATTTCCAGCATTGACTGCTAGGATTGTAAGCCCCCAGCAGCAAGTAACATCAGAATGAAAAAGATTTTGTGTCTGTTCTCTGGTTGGTACACTTCTACAAATTGACAAGAAACTTTCTGTCCCATAGACTCACCTCCCTAGGTACAGAACATGCAGAATCCCTACTGAAGGCACTGGAACTGCTGCTAATCAGTACATACAAGATCACTCCCATGATATCACTTCAAATTACTAAAAAAACTTGGGAAAAACAGAACTAAACTTATTCTAGTAGTCCTGGGAATTCACATCTTCCTGTGTTTCTGATTGCCTATTAGACAACGGTAGTCTTAATTTCCATTTAATTTTTATTCATGTAATTTTAAAATGCCATTTCTTTTAATCTAAGATGTTTGCTGGCAACTAAATTCTAATTGCTTGAAAAACAGGTTCCAGTGCAATTATTAAAGAAATCTTTGATTGCCTGAGGTAGATATAATTTCCTAGACTGCACAAATTAATTATCATTGATCTGCTTGACATTCCATGCCTATCTCCATATATGTGCAAATATAAGCAAGATGGATATATATATATATGTGAGATATAGATTTTTATATATACACACACAGATATATATAACTTTAAATCTTGCTTAATAGCTGAGGGTTGTTAGAATCATTTCTGATCACGATGATTCATGGAACACATTGAGAAGTTTTCTCAGTAAAACCTGACACTGATTAATAGATATGCTAAGATCTTGCTATTATAAATGTGTCCTGCAAGCAGCAGAGCCTTTTGAAGGTAAAATAAAGTTGGGGAATTCAAGGTCCTGAAACAGAAGCAGACTGGATAATCTGGTCTTTCTTCCTGCTTCTCTACAATTTCTCTTTGGAAATACTTTTAGCTTTTGATGTCATTTCTCATAATGTGTTGTCATAAAGACCGCTAACACCAGACCATTTTTCTGTGTTGTGTGTGAATTTCCTAATTCTCTTCAGAGGTGAGAGGAGGTACAGCATGTGTACCTCCTTTATTTTTCTAGACAATTAACTATTAATGCTTCAGCCCATATCGACACAAGTTAAAGGTTATATTGCATAAACATGAACTTCATGTGATGTAATCCTTGTTTAACATAAGTCTGTGTATCTCCCACATTGCATTACTGCTCATTCTTAACACTTCATAAGCCTCCTGTTTTGTTTGTATTGTCATCCTTAGCATTTTTTTATATTCCAGCAGGAAGTAAATTAAGTACCTAAAATAGTTCAAATGTTCTCCAGGCTGTGACACTTTGGAGTGCATCCAGAGGTAAACGAGAATATTTATAATATTCAAGTGTATTTTATGGTAAATTCTTCTGTCTTTGGCCATCAAATAAGTGGAATTTTTGAGAATTTTAAATTTTGATGCTTAAGTTCTACCCATAGGTTTGCATGGATTTGGTCTGAGTGAATTTGGTAAGGTCACAGAAGGAAACCTAGGAGATCAGGAATTCTTTCCTCTCCTAGACAAGTGACCCAAACACAAAAATGCTCTGATTGTCCTCAGTTCAGTTGAACTCGTTTTTTTTAAAAAACTCTGTTTTGAATTTGCCAGTTATGGCTATTTGCAATGGTGAATTTGAGGGACCTATCCATTGATCAAACACAGGATGAAACATTTTTCTGTAAAACCCTCAGACAATCATCAAAATGCTACAAGATTTTAGTTGCTCTCATTGTTTTGTAGAATCAATGCAAATGGTTTCCAGTCAATTGTAAAAGTGACATTTCAGAACTCGCCTTATTAAATGTTCACTTGGACAGCAGAAAAAGTGTTTCCCATTAGTTTTTGTCTAATGCCTTGTGACAGCTGTCTTTTACAAGGTTTATTATTTCTCTCCATTCTGTATGTCCCCTTTTAAGATGTGAAAAGGTTGTCTGAAGAATTTCTGATACTACTTCAATTAGACACACAACAATCCAGGATAAGCTTTGTAGGTTCTGTTTTCTCAGTGACAGTCTGGAACATAAACAAATGCATTTTACTATTTCAACTGCTGAGTTTCCTAGCTCCATTGTTGCTATCTATATCAAAAAAGAAAAGACTTAGGAGATTTTCAGAGTCAGAGGTAATATTTTTTTTCTCAGTTAGATTTCATGCAAGCTTTTAATTTGGGTTCCATATACAGATTATTATGGACAGTCTTATTTGATATATACCATAATCAAATTTCAGTCTGACTATAACTTGATGATTTAGTTTGTTGGTTTGTTGTTTCTCTTCTTTTTCAGATTTATCAGACCAGTTCTTCTATTTATATGTCCTGACTTTATTTGCTCTCACGTGAGGCCTTTTGGCTTGCTGTAATGGTTTATCTTTCTTTGGCTGTCACAAACCCCATTTTAGGGAAAATGTCAGGCTTTACCCAACCTTTTCATGCCAGTGTAATCCTTCTTGTCTTGAGTCAGGCTATTTGAGTGATTTATGTCAAAACTCTTACTAGGTGTTTTATTACAAAGTCTTAATTTATTTTTCAATGAGAAATAATGGAAGGATGACCTGTAGTTGTTCTTTATGTCCACTCTCTATTATTACTCTAACCATGGAAAATTCAATTTAAAAACAAAACAAAACAAAAACCAAACAAAACCACCAACAGATTTTGTCTCTGTTTATTCTGGGCTCAGGTCCAACCATTTTGTCTTCTTTGGAGGGGAGAACAAAACAATCTAAAGGTATGTGAGAGAAATTCCTAAGATAAACTGACCTATTTCTATGTCTCTGGGCTACTTAAATGAAAATACAGTGTTTGCAGTAGTCCAAAGAGAGTCCCCAATTTGTTTAGAAATGAAAATTGAAAGTTTCAGTGATAATAAGTTATACACAGTGAAATACTATTTAACAAGTTGATTGCTTCTATTAAGCTGCCAGTCATGAAGATAGTCTTAACCTGGACTAGCAGGGCTATTTCATCAACATAAGCTCTACGATTTTTGTCTGTATTATTCATTTCTTTTCTCTTTGATTTCCTCTTTCATTTTCTACTGGCATAGTATTTTGTAATAAGTGAAGCATGAACACTCATTTTCACTTGCAAAGCAGACCATTTACCTACTTGGGATATAAAGACATTTAGTATATTTGCTATTGTGTTTTTCACGTAGCAGACATAAAATACAGTGTGATTGCATAGAAAAGATGTGGGCTACGTACTTAACACTTAATGTCTTAAACATTTTTTATAGAAATATATCTTCTGTTCTGCTCTCTCTCTTTTTCCTGACTGTAGCATTGCAGAATATGTTGTCTTTACCCCTTTGAGAATGTTTTTGACTGATGACATTTCTAATGGCAGATTATCAACATATATTCTAGCTTTGAATCACGACTGGAAGAAAAGTAGCATAATAAGACTTCTATTTTTGCTTGTATAGTCAAGTATATTCTTTCTTAGAGAGCAATTTGGCATAGCTATGAACAGGAGGTTCTTGTGCAGTTTTTGATACTGGAAATATTTATTTTTATCATTGTAAGAATCCTTTTATGCATTTTCTATTTATTTTGCACAGTGAAGCTGGTCCACCCACAATAGGTATACAAAATTTTTTAAAGATCAATTCCAGTAAAGGACTGTCAGGATCATTATTATCTCAACAAGCTTTTTCTCCACAGCCCCTGCCTGAGAATTCTGTACCACAAGGCCTTATTCCAGGCTTTCAACATGGTCTTCACTAGCATTCACACAGCCAACTCAGTGAAATATAGGCTGATAAATGGGCGCAGAACCGACTAAGCTCTCAGGCTGAAGCTTATTTTCATCATTGGTTCAATGTCCAAATGGCAGCCACTTCATAGATATGTATTGCAGCAGATATGGTCTGTTAACAACCTGGGTGATAGAATGGTGTGCACCCTCACCCAGCTCACAGCTCACAGGAGAACTGGGGAAGGGGTTCATTGCTGCCTGAAGTGACCTCAACAATAAATGAATTAAAAAAAAAAAATAAAAGGGGTACAAAGAAACAAGCAAAGGAGAATGCAAATCTCAATAGGACAAATAGCCTCATTCACCACTACAAGCCAAGGCAGACAGATTAAGAATTAGTTTTGCCAAAAAAGAGCAGGTAAGCATCAAAGCTGATCATGACCTGGCAGTGTGAACCTACACCAGAGGGCCAACTTCGCTGCTGGTTTAACCCCAACCAGCAACTAGATACCACTCAGCCACTCAGTCACTCCCAGTCCTGAGTGAAAATAAAAGTAAATACTCATGGCTTGAATTAAGAGCAGTTTAATAGTTGAAATGAACTAAAATATAATTATAATTATTATTTTATGTTAAATTATAATTGTAATGGTGAGGAGAAAGAGAAAGGAATAAAACCCATATAAAACCCATGAAAAACGTGTGGTAAACAATGCAATTGCTCATCACCCACTGACTGATGCTCAGCTGATTTCCCAGCACCAATCAACCCCTCCTGGCCAACTTCCCCCTGTTGATTGTTCCCTGCCTGTCATGTTCTGTGGTGTGGAATATTCCTTTGACCGGTTTGGGCCAGCTGCCCTGCCCATGCGCCTTCCCTCCAGCTGCTCATGCAACCCCTCACTGGCTGAGCATGAGGCATTGAAAAGTCCTTGACTTAGAGTGACTTAGAGTTGCTCTAAGCAACTGCTGAACTACCAGTGAATTATCAATGGTTCTTGAATGTCTCCAGTGAGGCAATCCCATAGACCTGCCAGACACAGATCTGTACAAACTCATTTATTCTGCTGCTCAGTGCCTTCTTACAAGGTGTTTATGGGTAGGAACACAAACCAGACATTTTCAGTTTTGCATGATGCAGTCATGGGTTTCCATGGGGTTACAAGAACAGAAATAAGAATCTAACACAATCTTTGGCTTTCACCTATACCCATCTGTAAGTTTCAAGAGCATGAAACTACTTGAACTCTTTCTGAAAAAATTAGATTCTTGAATTTCTTTCTGTATCTTGACTATGTAAAGCTTTGTACAGAGTCTGCATGGGCAGGATGCCCAACAAAAGATTTCAAAGACTTTGTTAGATTTCTGCCTATCAACTCACCTTACACATCACTTTTTTACAATTCTGTACTGTAAACGGTGTCTTTATTTCATGGGACTATTTTCTATGCTTTTTACTTGATGTTTCAAAAGCACTTTGAATATGAGTAAGTAGTAAATACACTTAAGCCTCTTTAAGTAGCCACTTTGATTATGTAAACTCCTGTCTTAAGAGATTTCTAAGTATTTGCATGAATAGGAAACAATTTGCCTCTAAGAAAAGAAACATTTTGTGTTAGTCCCTAGAATGCTGAAGTTGAATATAACTTATCTTAATTGTCTGCTTGTAGATCTAGTTTTCACTTCTCAATAATTTAAAATGAGATGAATTATATGAGCCGGAGCTAATAAACTTTAGAGATATCTCCTTGTTCCTGGACAGAAATAGACATTTGTGCACCAGAAGTTCTAAACAACTTGACAGAGAAAATACTACTTGCCAAAAAATACTAGGATACATTCTACTGTAAGAACTGATAGTTTCGACTGCAGAAATTTTTATCCATAATAGAACAAAAGTTTTATAAGAAGCAGTTCATAATGTTTGTTGTTGTTTAACCCCAGCCAGCAGCCAGCTCCCAGGCAGCTGCTCACTCACTCCTCTCCAGAAGGATCAGGGAGAGAATAAGAAGGATAAAAGCTGGAAAACTTGTGGGTTGAGATAAAGACTGTTTAATAGGGAAAGTAAAACCTCTGTTCACTAGCAGAGCAAAACAAGAAATTCATTCACTGCTTCCCAAGGGTAGGCAGGGGTTCAGCAATCCCGGGACAGCAGGGCCTCATCATATCTTACAGTTACCTGGGAAGACAAACACCATCACTCCAAACATTACCCCCTTCCTCCTTCTTCAGCCCACTTTAAATATTGAGCGTGATGTCACATGATCTGGAATATCTCTATGGTCACCTTGTCCCTGCTGTCTCCTCCCAGCCTCCCAGGCACCCCCAGCCCCTCGCCAGGGTGGCTTTAGGAAAAGCACGAAAGCCCTTGGCTCTGTGTAAGTCCTGCTCATCAGTAACAAAAAAAAAAAAAAAAAAAAAACCACCAAAAAACCCCCAAAAAACCTCTGTGTTATCAGCCCTGTGTTCAGCAGAAATTCAATACACAGCCCCATACTAGCCACTGTGAATAAAATTAATTCTACCCCTGCCAAAACCAGCACAGTGTTGAATCTTTAACCTCATGAGAAACTAGGTGAAATCCTGGTCTAGACATGAATACTATTTAGAAAAACCTTCAAGCGTATTTCCAGAAAATTAAATGCACTTCCTTTTCTGAATGTAGACTCATGCATACAACAAAATGTCAACTAAAACACAAGGAAATTTTAAATTGTACATAAACCAGAAATTCTAAGACACATCACGCTTCCAAATTCAAGAAAAATAATGAAAATGTACTCTTATTATCCCCATGCAGAGCATAGTGCTATTAAAATTTTGCCATATTTACTTCTTGACTTTTTAGAGGGTGCTGAAGAAAACTAAATTTACCAGAACAAGATATTTGGCCTATTTTTCACCATCACTATTCGAAATGGTCATTTCAACTGTCCAAAATTTAGTAATATTAGAATACATTGGGGAAAAAAGTTTGGAAAAGAAAATTAATTTTGGAAAGAATTTTTGTAACTATGAGTTTCTAGTTCTCTTAAAGCAGCTGTATGTCTTGGCTAAAAAAACACCTAACAAAGAACAATATTTTCCTTCTCTATATAAGGATCCTATTACAATTTTAGGAAAGGCAAAGACACACTGGACAGCTGTATTGCTTTTTTCAATAACATGCCTTCTTAGAAGAAATTCCTGGCATGAAATATGAGTGGTTGTTTTCCTTCATATAAACTGTCATTGAAATCAAACAGTTGATAAAGTACAGGTAAGTGATGGTATTAATTTGCTAGTTGTTTTGAGGATTATTTTACATGCTATAACTCTTGCCACAGAAATGCCTGTATTATACTCTGTGTTTAGCTTGCAGATTTGTCCAGCACAGTACAGGTTGTGGAGATTTTACATGTTACTGATCTGAGCAAAGTTTCATCCTGATATCCTTAAACTACTCACTGCTGAGGTTACAGTTCCCAAAAGCAGTTTGATTTGCTGATATTATCATCTTCACAGCATCTCAAAAACTTTATACTATGTATAACTTACTTATTATTTTAGTACCAGAAAGATTCCCATTACCATTGGAAAAGCTTTCATTTTCTTGTCCTCTAACTTTCACTCCCACAAGTATGCATATTTGCTGAAAGTAAACTTTCTATGTAAACTTTCCTGTAACAATGTCTATCCCTAGACAGTGATGGAGTAAGGGTTTGGATTTAGCACTTTTATCATCTTCTGAATCATTCCCATCTGCAGTGCAAAGTCCCTCACCATCTGTACCATGCCTGATAACTTATGCAGGCAATACAAATACTTGTCTCTTATTTCCATCAAGGGCATTTTTTAAAACATGAGCCATTTCTCTTGCAGGCCCTAATTTAGCAAAATACGGAACCTATACATAACAATAAACTATTTTTCGTCAAACTGAATGACTGATGACAAATTATCTCACTTTCTTTTGGGAAATGTTCCTCTCTAGGAATGAGACTAGCTAGATCTTGTACCCTCATACACTGCAGTGGTGGCCCATCACACACAGCCCCTGTGAGCTCTGGCACAACTCTGGCTGCTTTCATTCAGAAATTCCCATGGCCTTGTGCACATAGGTAGGGAGTTTGTGCTCACCCAGAAAACCAGTCAGAAATAAACTTTAATGAGAGGAAATGACCAACTGAAATGTCAGAAGGAGAAGACATTTTTAATGTTTAATGGATAAATGACAGATCAGGCACAGGGCACGGCCATTCAAGCACTGTAACTAACCTCTGTTTACACGGATAACCTCTTTCATCCCCTTATCCCTCTATTTCCCTTGTTCCTTCTCCAGCCACTCTAAATCCCAAAGGCACCTGCAAGTCTTCCTCTGGTCCCATGGTAATGGGTGTCCACCCTGGCCCTGGGGCTGATCACTTCCTGTAGCTGAGACAGGTTACCCTCAAATCTCTGCCCTGCTTTGTCTGTATAGCTCAGAGTATGAATTGAATTCTTTATCATATAACAGTGCTATCCATAATAATTTAGGGCAAATCAAAAGCTTTGAGAAAATAAAAATATCTTCTGAAGCACAAGGGAGAAGAAAAATGTTGCAATCTTAAAAGGCACCAGAACAGAGAAGGAAGAAATGGGATAAGGTGTGCATGGATTATTCCAGTTGGTAAATTGCACAGACTATGTCTGTGCTGGTCATGGAGAGAAAGCCTTCCAAGGTAGCCAACAGCAAAACTATTTTCTTCTCCTGATCCACACATCAGTTTTATTCTTACATTGTGTATTGGCTTTGTTTGTACTGGCCAAGTTTTTGGTAGCAGGAGGGGGACTACAGGGGTAGCTTCTGTAAGCAGCTGCCAAAAGCTTCCTCTGTGTCGGACAAAGCCAATGCCAGATGAATCCAAGATGGACCAACCTGCTGCTGCCAGGGCTGGACCAATCAGAAATAGTGGTAACAACTCTGTAATAACACATTTAAGAAGGTGAAAAAACTATTGTGAGGAACTAATTGCATCCAGAGAAGAGTGGAGTGAGAATATATGAAAGAATCAACTCTGCAGACACCAAGGGCAGTCACCAAGGAGGGGCCCAGGCACCAGGGCAGAGACTCCCCTGCAGGCCATGGGGCAGGACAGGGTGAAAGAGCTGTGTCCCTGCAGCCCATGGAGGTCCTCAGGGAAGCAGACATCCACAGGAACCATGGAGGAGATCCACACAGGGGCACGTGAATGCCTGAAAGAGAACTAAGAATCCATGGGAAACTCATGCTGGAGCAGGCTCCTAAGAGGCATCTGCACACCTGTGGAGAGAGGAGCCTAGACTAGAGCAGGTTTCCTGGTAGGACTTGTGACCCTGTGGAAGGGACCCAAGCTGGAGCTGCTCATGAGGAACCATAGCCCATTGGAAGGATTCATGCTGGAATTGTTCATGGAGAACTGTCTTCTGTGGGAGGAAACTCATGCTGGAGAAGGGGAAGAACTCCTCTCCTTGAGCAGTAGCAGGAACAACCTGTGAGGAACTGACCATAACCCCCATTCCCATCTCCCTGCACTGCTGGGGGAAAGGAGATGGAGCTGGGAAAGAGGGAGAGGTGGGGGGAAGGTGTTATAGGATTTGTTTTATTTCTCATTACCTTGCTCTGATTTTGGTTGGTAATAAATTCATTTTATATCTTTAAGTCAGGCCTGTTTTGCCTGTGACAGTAAATGGTAAGTGATCTCTCCCTGTCCTTATCTTTACACATGATTCTTTCAATATATTTTCTTATCCGTGTCCAGCTGGGAAGTGGAGTGACAGAGCAGCTTTATTTGCAGCAATTTATTACTAAAAATAATGTAACAAATATAAAATATAGAAAAATTAAAATATAAAATTAAGAAAATTATTAGATGTGCTAAAGACAAGGGTATTGCTGATGGTGAACTGAAGATAAATATCTCACTGCTGGGCTGCATCATATATGTATATACTGAAAAGACTTAGTTAAAAAAATCTTGCCAACCTAATTGTCATAATTAACAGATGCTCCAATAACATGGTTGCAAAGAAATATGACCATGCTGAGAAGATAATAAGCCTTATTTTCAAGACAAATTAATCTAATTTCAGTGTCCAGATATTTCTATGCATTTGTCAGCAAGGCTGATTTTTTTTTCACTATTAGGTGTACTTTTCACAAAGAAGTCACTTTCAAATAGTCTCTCAAATAGTCAGAATAAGTTAACTTCCCTAAATCTGACATACCAAGCTTCACATTCTTAGCCTTTCACCGACTATTTTCAAACTTTTTTGATTGTTTTATAAATGTTTCATATGTATTAAAAACAACTGATATATAGTTGAATTTATCTGCAATTACAAAAGCTAAAAAACCCTTAAACTGTGCAACATATCTCTAATAATACCACGATCATAATTGTATTAGGTACATTTTTGAGTTACTGATGTTTTTGAGATGGCAATATCCAGCCTACAACTATTGAACATGGGTCTCTGAAGACTACGTATGACAAAATTTAAAAGATCCTTGAGATACCTGATCAGAGTATATCAAAAGTCTTACATAAAGTTACAGGAAAACCACGCCAAAATTGTAAAACAGATTCTTTTTAAAGAATGAAATAAGGGTCTAAAAGTCCACAGATTTCCAAATTAAATCAAACACTTTATTTTGCCTATGTTTAAATTCAAAGTAATTAATATTCATTCTAAATATTTTAAATAATTATAATCTTATGTCTTTTAAAATAATTGGAATAAATTTTTGAACAATACTGCCTCACTGGGACAGAGCCCTTTTCTTAATCTGAATGGAGGATAGATGTTTAACATTTTCCTTAGGGGCTCTTCCATCATATGTACTCTGAGCTTTTTATTTAATTCATAAAGTCAGCCACAATGGATGTTGTAGCGGTTTCACCTTCATGAAATTCTGTTTGCCAAATTTAGTGTAGTGGTCTGAGTATCTACTAGAACTCTACTGTGAGATAGGATCAGGAGAAACTGCAAAGCAGGTTCGAATCTTAAAGGGTACAAAGACAGATTTATTAACACACACTAAAAGAAGAAAATGGGAATTTAAATGAAACTTTCAAAACACTTCTGCTCTCTCCACAAGTGTTCACTTTCCCACAAACAATGTAAAGAGACAAAGCCTCTGTTTTTCAGGCACTTTCACCATTTAGCAATAATCTTCCATCAGTTCTTTGGGAGAGGGATCTCTTAGAACTTCTATGGAACACATCACCACTAGAACAGTCCTCTGGTGGCTCCCATGTCACGAATCTGCAGACACCCGGAAAAAACTCTGCAAACTGTGAATTCCCCTCCCATTACCAGCTTATCCCGTCAGCTGCACTCATGGCCCATATTAACTTATTTAGGGTACTGTTTAAGGATGCTTCTAGTATAAAACAAAGGTTCTCTTCCTCTATCTTCAGAATCATCTTCATCCCAAGGAACAGAGGTATTCTTTTTCCCTGGGAGCAAAGGGCTCATATCACTTTACGTTTATCATCCTCTGTTCAAAATTCTATGTTAAACCTCAGTTATATCACTCTACAACTATAACTAGATCTCTGCATCCCCCTAAACAGCATTCCTATGTTACAGGGAAATTTAACCCATTCTCAGTGGCCTCACAAGAGAAGTACAGCCTAAACAAGGCAACTCCTCACTCCTTTCTCCCACTTAGGATCTTTCTCTCTTCACTTAGTTAATTTTCATGCAGTGTCTCCTTACAATTCAATCCCTTTGTCTGTTCTCACTCAGGGAAGGGCCAGTCCTTTTGTAAGTTTTTGTACTTTGTTTTTTAATCAGAATGGTTTGTCCCATTTCTCCCCCTGGTTGCAATGGTTCCTCCCCAGTTATCCCTGCCCCTGAGCTGTCAATCTCCCTGGCTCTTCCCCTGTTTCCAGAACCTTCCTTGCCAGTCTTCAAGTGTGTCTCCAACCTTTCCTGTCAATCCCTCTTCCCGTCATTCTGGAAAAATCCATGTAGTTCTAATTGTCACTGGTGTCTCTGGCTTGTATCCTCCCCTTTCTGTTTTTTATTGGTTTTGGTTGTGTCACTCACCTCTGTGGGTCCTCCCTCACCTCCTTCCCATCGGCCAAGGCTTTGTCCCTTCCCGGGGGTCCTCCCCCTGATTTAAGTCCAGGGATCTCCTTGGAACCTTGAACCCCTTCAGATAATAAACTTTCCTGGAGACGCAAGCCCTTGGACTTCTCTGATTCTTTGTCTCCACCTCGACGCAGGGCTCTGGCTGCTGTGAGGCTCTGGCTGCTGTGGGGCTCTGGCTGCTGTGGGGCTCTGGCTGCACAGAGGCGCTGTGTGGGTGCTCTGGGGCAGTGCCCCTGCTGCGTGTGCTGCCTGCAGTGAGAGCCGGCTGGGGCTGTGAGTGCTGTACCTGAAGGCACTGCATCAGTAAGTCTCACCTGTCAAAGACAGAGTTAACATCTCTCCCAGGTCTGCAGAGGGCATGATGGCTCTTCCCAGCGGTGACTGAAGGTGGAAGGGTCAGGCCTCGCTGGGCTGGGCCAGAGTCCTTGGGTTCTGGCTGCTGCAGGGCCACCTTTGGTCTCAGCTGCATGCTCTCTCCAGCAGCCTGGGCTTTCCTTATTTTCTTCCTCTGCCCGGGATTCACTAGAGAAGGAGGGGGGGCTTGGCCCTGCAGTTTAGCAGCAGGATGTTTTACAGCTGCTGAAGATCTGATCCAGGCTGGGACAGGGGAATATTCACCTCCCCATCACCAGTCCTGGCAGCTTCCTGGGAAAATCCTGGTCCCCCAGGAGCCAGGGCCAGCTTACCTCTTCCAAGGCAAGGAGGAAAAAAGGGCAGTTTCCCAGGATCCTCCTATATTTAACCCTGTGTATGTTCCCAGAGATGTATCACTTACTTTCTAATTGGCTAATTAAGCTGTCCACTTGAAAGCCAGTCACTAATTAGTCTTTTTTCTGTAACCTTCTGAAAAATCACTTCCTAGCCAAACAACCACAGATGGATACTCACATTTTCAGTCAACTACAAGTGAGAATTTTTTTGCTTTACTTCCTTCAATTTTATGATCTACAAATTGCTAGTTCTCTAACAAGGCTGAATTTCCATTTAATTTTATTCCCTCTGAAAATGCTTCTTGGTTTTCCTTAGCTCCACTAGGCACTGGTTTTCTTTCACTTCTGTTTCCCCCTCCCCACCACCTTCTTTGCCTCAGGAATTTTTACCTTATTTTTATTGATTTTTTTTCATTTGTTGAACAATGCTGCAGTATGTTCAGTGTTTGGTTGTTTCTTTAAATTTTATCTTTGCATTTATTTATGACAAGGGTTACTTTAAACTCTATTAACGGTGTTTAAAGTTCAGAAAATATATATTTGATGAGTGTAATGAACTTCAGATTCCAAGTCAGTGTGACTAAACCATAGCCAGTATAAGAACTTCACCTCTGTGGAAAGTTCCCTTTTCTCTTCTGTCATACTTTTCTCAGTACAATTCTCTGATCAGATTTCAGTTCATCTCAACATCTCTTCTGAAATGAGGATGATTTTTATCTTTTCACTTCTAAACATGTTTCATTTAGTTTTTTTAGTTTGGTGTGGTTTTGTTTGTTTTTTCCTTGGTTAGTTGCTTGGTTTTCTTTTAATTTCAGTCTTTCACTCTGCTGGCCAAAAGTTTCACACCAAAATTACCACTTCTTCCTTTATTCAGGCTACTGAAAGACTATTGGTCTAAGTACAGATAGAAAACTACAGGTCTCAAGGAGTTAAGATTAAAATATAGTTCAGACCCCCTTCCAATATGTTGATGTGTTGTATTGTGTTTGCCAGAAGATGAAAAATATTGTGCAGTAAATACATGGAAATTCACATATCTAGCTGGACTCCTGCAATAGGACTCTGTCCTATGGAACCCTTGCTGTGTTTGGCTAATGTGACTGGAAGCACCAACACAAGAAGGATGTGGACTTACTCTAGCAAGTCCAGAGAAGGGCCATGAAGATAATCTGGGGGCTGGAGCACCTCTGGTGTCAGTCTGGGACGGTTGGGGTTGTTCAGCCTTGAAAAGAGAAGGTGCCAGGGAAACTTCTTAGCAGCCTTCCAATAACAAGGGATCTTCCAAAAAGGCTGGAGAGGGATTGTTTGCAAGGGCATGTAGTGATAGGACAAAGGGGAATGGCTCTGAGCTGAGAGGGGGCAGGTTAACATTAAATGTTTGAAAAGAAATCTTAGTTTATAAAGGATGGTGAGGCACTGGCACAGGTTGCCCAGCGAAGTGGTTGATGGCCCATGCCTGGAAGTGTTCAAGACCGGGTTACAGGGGTTTGAGCAACCTGGTCTAGCAGAAGGTGACCCTGCCCATAGCAGGGAGGTTGAAATAAATTGTCTTTGAGGTGCCTTTCTGCCCAAATCGTTCTATGATGCTGTGATTATTCAATAGCACCATTTGGATCCTGAGATTGCTTTTCTGGATCTTTGTGAGAGTGTATGAAGTGCTGTCATTTCTCAGATCAAGATGCATTGTTTGTTCATAAATTACACTTACTCTTAAAACATAACATTTTAAATAGATACCATGTTAGCAGGGTTTAGAAGTACTGCTTAAAGATATACTGAATGTCTGGTGTCTTTCCAACAGTACTTAGAATCTCACGAGTTTAAATTGTCTAAAAAAGCTAATGTCAATCACTGACAGCTTCAGGAATTAATGTAGGAAGTGGTCAGATGTTTATTAAATGAACTAATAAATAGCATATCAAATTTTCAATGGCATTTTATCTTAGATGAAGTTTTGATTTAATTTCAATTGTTTTTCCAAATTAACTTTTTCATTCAGAAATTACTGTTTTCAGATGTTTCTTGAATTTCAACATTGTCAGAATTAACTTTCCTATACCATTAAAAAAAGAAAAAAGGTCTATGGAATAGACATATTCCCCTGAGTATTCAGATATACCTGGAGTTTTTTAACCCGATATCAGCTTCTTTTTACCTTGCTCATACACAGTGCATAAGTTTCTTTTTTACAGGAAATACTTTGTGAAGAAGCATTTGATCATTAATCTGTGTACAGTCACAAAAAAAGGAAGGCTCATTTCTGCATTAGCAACCTCATTTCCAAAGAGGATTACTCTCATATGCAAAGATCAATGAAAGTATTATTAAATCTCCCAGCCCTTTTGCCTTCCTGTGCAAAGCTGATATTACCAATTATTTAAAATATGTCTGAGTCTAATTTTAGTGAAATATTTTTGGCATGAAGTGGAGGGATGCTGAATATTTTATATCAGCCTGATCTCAGAAGGAGTTCTAAACTATTTAATACCTTAGAAGATGTCATTGGGCTAAAAGGGATCACTTTAATAACAATCCATCTCACTATCAATTTTGTCAACTGTATGTACATTTAATTTTTCTTTCTAACAAATGATTTACCCTCTTTCTCTCAGATAAAACAATGGATCAGTTGACCCTGGGTTACTGAATTTCCATGCTTATTTTAATTTTGGAGCATTTGAATAGTCTAATTTATCTCTTACTTCAGAAGATGTCTTAGGCTATTTTCCTCTGCTATGTAAAAAGAAGTTCTTGTGTCTAGTATGCTTGAGCAAAGATATCAAAATACTTACGGCAGCAGAGCATTTGGCCAAACATTTAAGTGATTGTATCATCTGTGGCATACTTGGAATAAAGTTATGCTATAAAAAAAGTTTACAGTCTGAAGTCTAATGAAAAATGACACTTGAATACAATAAACAAGTAAAGAACAGTAGCTTTAATGAAATGTATCCAAAATATACAGTAGTGCATAAGGACACAGTTTTAAATTTATACTTTGCAGATAGTCATATCTCAGATGTTAAGGGATGGCAGGAAACAAACAAGCAAGCAAATGACATCTAACCATGTTGTTCAGATAAATGAAAAAAAAACCTGAAACAAAACAAATCCAGTTGATCTTGACAATTAAACTTTCATTGTATTTCTCTGATTATATTCAACTGTATTCCCTTCCCTTTTATTTAACCTGGCATATCCTCCCATGCAAAATCCACTGCAGTATCTGTAGGAATGGTTATAATTTCCCACAGGATATTTAACATTTTCACCATTTCAGGACTGCATTTTAAATTAACATTTCCCAGGGGCTGTAAGTATTGAGACAACTGTCCAGATGCATAACTGCAGACAATGTCTGTGGTGTGCAGCTTGAGACAATGTGCCCTCAATCAAGTTTTAGCATAGTTCTAGTTTATTAGAGGAAACGGGACCAGCTTTGCCAACTGAAAATAGATGCAGTGGGGAGCCAGTGACACCCATCTTGATTTACAGCACATATCTTGCACAAGATTCTGTGGCATGGTGCCCACTCCAATCACCTTTTGCTAGCTGGGAATTTATGTTAGGAGAAACTCTGCTGGAGGAGAAAAAACAAATTAATGGATCATCTGAGAACCACAAAATAAATACAACAAAACCGAATTGCGTTCTATTTCAAATTTTATTCTTAGTCTGCATGCACATTTATAATACAACCCAATTCTTAATTCTTGAGTAATTTGGGTTGGAAATTTTCATCATTGTCTGCAACATAGCGATTGTTGTTTAACTGAAGAAGAAAATTAAGTAATGTTAAAAGAATAATCTGATCATGCTTATAGCCATCTAATTAATTTTTTCTCCTTTAAGACATGCTATTCTTCCAAATGTAGCAGGTTTGGTATCCTGGGCTGTATCAGTAATTGTGTGGCCATCAGGACCAGGGAAGTGATTCACCCTCCTGTACTCAGCACTGGTGAGGCCACACCTGGAGTCCTGTGTCCAGTTCTGGGCCCTTGAATTCTGGAAGGATATTGAAGGGTTGGGCGAGTTCAGAGAAGGAAAATGTAGCTGGTGAAGATTCTTGAGCACAAGTCTTATGGGGAGTGGCTGTAGAGGCTGGAATTTTTTAGCCTGAAAAAAAGACAGCTCAAGGGAGACCTTATCAATCTCTACAGCTCCCTAAGAGCAGGTTCTAGCCAGGTGGGGTGTCAGTTTATACTCCCAGAGAAGCAGCAACAGAACATAATCACCAATTAGACCAGGGGAGGTTTAGGCTGGACACTAGGAAAAATTCCTTCATGGGAAGGGTGATTAGACACTGGAATGGACTGCCCAAGGAGGTGATGGAGTCATCATCCCAGGAGGTGTTTAAGACAAGGTTGCATGTAACATTCAGAGCCATGGTCTAGGTGACAGGTTGGTGTCTGGTCATAGGCTGGACTTGATGTTCTCAGAAGTATTTTCCAAGCATTCCATGATTCTGCATGAAGTTAACTTAATTAATAACTTAATTTATGTTTTCGGGAAGAAACCTTTCAATTCCCCTGACCTATGCTATACAACAACTCTGCTTACAGCAATAAAATGTTTCAAAGGCGAATTGCAGACTGAGACAAAATAACTTGCCCTAGTAAGCATATGAGTCTTTAAACATGTCTTTCAAGAGATGGATTCTCATAATTTCTTTTTTTTTTCTTTTTTTCTTTTTTTTTTATAAAGAAGAGATCAGTTCCTCTAGTCTTGAGATGTAAAACCATACTCAGGAAGAAGGTGATGAAAGTAAGATCATTGGCTGATAAGAACACATACTTTCAAGGGATAGGAAGATGAAAGCAGTAAAACATCCAGAGAAATGTGTTCTCTTAGATCTGAATATTTGTGTGCCATTTAATTCCCAGAGTAATTTGGTTTGGAACCATTCATAAGCTACAATTTATTTCCTTTCTCTATCACATGTTGCTAAAGGTATTATTATAAAATGGTACTAAAAATAAAGCAGTACTATAATATTCAACTATATATTTATAACAGAATGTAGATTCTTTCCATTCTACTCTATGGTGTCAGATTTGGCAGGGTTTTAACACAGAGGCACAATCCTCTGCATAAGGTTTATGCAGCTATAAGGTTTCTTATAGTGCTGCACTTTGGCTATAGTCAATCTTTGAGTAGAGAGCATCTTGCAAAAGGATGTTGCCTACATGATGTTAATTTAAAAAAGGGTGTTGTTGCAGGTTATTCAGCTTTAGAGATTTTTCTAAACTTGACTGAACTTCCCAGTTCATCTTTAGTAAAAGCACATACATAATTTAAGCTGTTTTGTGGATTAGCTGAAATATTAGCGATTTAGAACAGTTAATTAGTGATTATTTGATGGAATGAATAGTAAAATATTGTTTTCCTGTGATAGCCTAAATTAGGGAGTAATTTGAGATTGAAAGCTTCTAAGCAGGAGCCTTGAATAATTCTATTCACTCAAACTCAAGCATGGGGTATTTAGGATATGTTGCAGTGTTTATCACAACTCTGTTACAAGCTTGTAAGCTTGATTAGAGTCGAGGTCATTACAGGTTACCGCAGAGCAAAACCATTGCCAAACCTATTCTGTAAAATAACAACATAGGAGATTTTATGCTTTCTAGAGGATTTTGTAAAAGGGAATTTTTGTCAGTGGTCATCAAAAGAATGGCATTTTTTGTGAAGATCATTTCATACTCTGAAAAAGCTTCTTGTTTGCATTTAACATGATCATCTACAGTAACAATGGATACACAGCACTTCCAGATGAATGAAAGCAGTATGGGCTAAAAGCTAGTGTTTTAACTGCACTGTGTTCCCTGTTGCTCTGGCCATCCAAATCAAAGTTCACACTGAAAGCCAGGTACTTTTTGGCTTAGTTAATGGTCATACACAAGACAGGCTTCAAGAGAAGTTTAAAATACAAACCCCAAAACTATCAAAACCACCAAATCCCAAATCTTCCCCAAAGATGCCTAAAATACCACATCAAAAGGCTCTTTTTAACAGTGCTAATGGTATCAAAAGGCATGATGAGAAAAAGGGCAAGGGAGAATGTTTTTCATCATTGAGGGAAAATAAAATTTTAGGGTGGGATTTAGCTACTTGGTAGCACATTTGTTCTGTCTAATGGATTTTGGACAGGTCTTTTTAATTCTCCATGCTTCAGTTCCTGCCAGATATGTATCATATTCATGCTGCCCTTGCCCATCTTTACCAAGACTGTGAAACACATGAGACAGGAAGACTTATTATTTCAAAAATAATATATATGTGTAGCTCCTGTCCTGCATTTCATAGAGTTCTTCAGAGCAGTCTCAATTATTTTTGGGGTTTACACATTATCTAGAAGCAGAGCTAGTGTTTATGTAGCCTGCAAAGTCTAGTGGTATTTCTCTTATAAATGCATACCTCAGACTGCTTAACATTCCATGCTCTGCTACGTCCTACCTCATTAGTCCTAGAGGATTGTTGGCAGAATAAATAGGAAAGACTCCAGGAATTTTCATTGTTGCAGAGCCACTTCTGCACATCATACTGCATGTGTCCAAATATCTGCATTGCAGCTTCATGGATTTGGATAAGCCAATTTTTTTTCCTAGCTAGAGAACTGAAATGAAGTCAGTATTTTATTTTTGTCGCCTTGTGGATTTCTGCTTGTTTGTTTCTCTCTTAAGTAGCTAAATAGAAAAATATAACTCAAAACCAGTGGAATTCTGTCTGCCATTTAGTGAGTAGTGCAGAGACCTTCTGCTGCACACCAGAATTTTCTGCATGCCGGACTGTCCAGCTCATAGATACCTCAAAAACATTTCTCCTCGGATTCTTGTTGGAAAGGATCACAAAAATGTTTTCACAACTGATTTCTACAAAGCAGACCTTAAATATTGTTCTGTAAATATATTGTTCAAATTATACACTTTAATTCTTTACTCTTACACTTTCATGGAAGTCTCTCAAACGTGTCTGGGAGCCTTGTCCATTCAAATTGTTTGTTATTAGTTAATGCACTGATTTTGTCTGCAAATTGATGGGAGATGAACATTTCAGTTTAACACAGAAACCAGATGAAGTCCATAAAACTGTTCAGGTTTCTATCTCTAGAGCTCAGACTCTGCAGAGAGGTCAGCTGCGGTCAGCTGCAATTATGCAGCCAGGAACCTGCATCAGCCAATGCAGAACAGAGAAATCAACAGCTTGGGAACAAGCCAGTCTATTTTGTTTAGAAAAAAGGTGAAAAATCATAGGAGTATGTACTTGAAGGGACCTCTGCTAGCATGCTATAAATGCATACTTGAAGAATGTTTACACACTATAGTTACTGACTTCTTCTGAAAAATGGTGAAAATATTTCCAAGTGTCATTTTGGTGAGTTTTGGAAAGAACAAACCTAGATAACAGGAAGAATTAAAAGCAAAGTTGTTGTTTTTTTCTTTTGTATACATGTTTGAAATGTGAAAGACAGTCTCCAACAAGTTATTCTTTCGAAAGCTCTTAAACCGCATTGTCGGGAAGGAGAACATAAGGAGAACTTGGTGCCACAGTGTAGGGAGGGAATCAACCCACACTGTATGTGCATACAGGCATGGACACCTATGATCTGATTCTGCCTGGGGGCAGACCCCCAGACCTTCGGTGTCCAAGACATTTTCATGGAGGTAATCGAGTCAACTAGCAGATCAATAAGTGTTTCAAGTGTGGTTCTGGAGAGGTGTGTTGAAATAAGGTAGGAGAATCTAAGGCATCGAGTGGTACTGGAAGGCACAGCTTAGGTTTAGCAGATCTCAAATCAAGGTGTCTGCATGTGCTTCCGTGCATGTGTGGATTTATGTGTCTGGTGCCCTTTTTCACCTTTCCTAGTTCAGCTGCCCCCAGAGCAGAGTACAGTTCATTCAGTTTCTGAGTCATACCAGTAAGAGTCACATTAAATTATTGGGTTTCCGAGGGGTCTTTCAGACAACATTAAATTCCTCTCTTTAGGCAGCTCATTTGCAATCTGAGAGTCTACATGTGGTCAAAGTCCTATAGAGTTCAATGGAGATGTTGTTGATGCAGAAAAAAATCTATCTGATTGTAGACAAGACCCAGTTGTCTCCTTTAAAGTGAGCTGAAATATGCTACAGACTATAAATTCACTGAGTATCTCTTCACGACTTTATCAAGAGCTCAGAACTGTGGAGGCACATATGAATTTAACATGAGGCCTCATAGTTTTTACCAACTTCATATATTTGCAAAATGGTGACAAAGTTAATAAGTAATAATGAGGACCAAAAAAAAAAAAGACCAAAGATCAAAGAACACATTGACATTTGCTACTTACAAAAATTAGCACCATGGGACTTGATGTGGCGACTGCATCTCGGTCTGTATTTTCAAGAAAGGACTTCTCTGCTTTTCAGAAGTCTAACAAAGTATTCAGTCTCATAGACATGACAGAATGTCAAAACTGTAACTCACTTTTATCTTTTAAAACTCGTACATATCTTGTATATACCACATATATTTCCAGGAAAATGTATCACTCCTCATCCTTTGGAGCATGTGACATTTCATGTAGCATTTTTTGGGCAGATAAATTCTATGCAAAAGAAAACAGGATGCATTTCAGTCATGTAGCCTGGTAAGGCATATGTACTTAACTACTGCATTACATGCCATAGAACTATAAGATTTTAGAAGAAGAAATTAGTCTGTGGCTTGATAAAACAATTTTTTTTCTTTAAAAAAATAAAATTTAAAAAAGTAATAAAATTTTAAAACCTAGTGGTACTGATGAAAAAAATCATGAGATTGGTTCTGTCTATTTCATTCATAATTAGATAAATTTAGTTGAAAATAATTAGATTGCAGAGCAGAGTCCTTCATACAATAAAAATAAAATACAATAAAAAATATAATCGGTATAACAACATATACAATTTTGGATTCCTACTGCTGTCACCAAAATATTATTATGATGTGTCAATGGCCATTCATATCTAAGAAGAATGCCCTATTTAGCTTGTAATTATGTAAATATGTTTTTAAAATAGCAAATAAGTTATCAGGTGATGAGTTAAAGGTAGTTGCTTTCCTCACTTCCAATAATTTTATTAAGTATTCACAGCTTGCACAATATGGATTCAGACTACTTGTAGCTTTGATATACAATTTAGCATTAGGTGGTTAGAGTGCTATCTTTGAATTTATCAGATGAATTGCTTGAATTTAATTTGGGCAGAATGACACCTATTGAGGAGAACTATTTTCAGTTAGGCAATGAGCTGTTAACAGTAATGTTTGGAATAAATACATTTTATCAGCATTTACAAAGGCACCCTACGAGGTAGCAAGCAGAATAGTACATTTCATGGTGCAATGTAATTTCTTTGCCCTAAAAATAGCTTATTTTTCCTCTTTCAAATTCAAGAATCTTGTAGGGATAGTGTTACATTTGTTTTGCCTCCAAGTACAGTTGCAAGACTTTAAAGGGATGACATTTTGCAAACAAAATGTATTTGTCTACCTTACAGAAACAAATGTATGAAGCAGTTCTCTCTAAAAAATGTGTTCTAATCTAATATACATTTGGCAATGTATATTATGGAGCATGTAGGTTTTTTGTAGGTGTTTCAAAAAAAAGGTAGAAAGTATGGTTTTGTAAGGTACTACAAACTGTAGATATTCATGAACAGTCTCGAAGGCACTTGAATTCCACAGCATTGCAAAATAGATGCTTGTTTTTCTCTTAGATGATGAAAACTTTGACATAGATGCAGTCTTGGAAACATGAATGGCAAGAAATTTCAGAAGACTGAATGTTTGAGACAGGAAGTTCAAATAGTGCGATATTTAAATTGTGATATTTAAATATATCTTGCTATGAAGCTTTTAGAAGAAGCTAACCAAGTGTCACAAAGACTGAGGAGATAAACACAGGCCAGCATCAGCTGCTGTACAAACTACTAGTGACTTGGACTCTGTCTCTTTTGTTCGCCAGTAATCCAAATACTTTTGGATGCAAGTACATGAAACAGTGTAGTCAAACATTTTGTCCTGTATTATGGACTTCAGCAAAAATAATGTAATTGGAATAAATAAATGTAATTAAAAGAATATAATGAAAAAAGTAAGGAATACAGAAATAAAGACTTTTAATTCAATGCTTTTTCTAACTCTCAAAATCCTAGTCTAATAAAATTGCTGAAGATTTTTAAATAATAAAGTATCCATACAAACAATGCTAAAATCCTGTAAAACTCATGTTGCATATTTCTAGTTTTGAAAATGCCAAATTACTTGGTAAGGTAACACACTTTAGATGTCATATTCACAGTCATCTGCAATACATAGCATTTCCTATATATTTTTATATATATGTAGGGACTAGGGCACAAAGCTAACATGAAACTTTCAGTTCAGCAGTCTTTTGGATCTGAGTATGTGAGTGCTTAATCTTACAGCTATGTTATGTTTTATGTTAATTTTTTTAATTAAAAAATATTATTTCACATTGTCTCCAAAATTTGTGTGCCTAATGCATATTGTGTGGATTTTTCTGTGCATAATACGTATTATTACCTATGATTTTCTCAGGGAATGTGACAAAAGCACAGAAAAAGCCTAGGAAAAGAAGCAGCTTACTGCTTTTTACTTATGACTTTTATGAGAATCTTCACTGCTTGCTGTTTACTCTTCGTCTGTGTTCCAGTTACTGTACTGGATTTATTGAATATCAAGACTAGGTGTCTCGGGTTGCAATATGTAACCAAAAATGTGTATTCTATTTTCCATCTGTAGAAACTGGTTGGGGAGGGTTTTTTTCTTTTGTATAACCCATTCCTCATAACTCCAGTGGGGAGGGTGCCTTCTGTTAATGGGCCAGCTCTTATAACCAGGTGTGGCAATGTTGCAAGGTTCCTTATCTCTTCCAGGACCCATCCTCCCTCCAGGAGATATCTTCTGTTAATGGGCCATTAAGGCTCACTGCATGACTGATACAATTACATCATTCCATTGGGAGATGCTCCACCCACTGGGAGGAGCCAACCATTCCTACCTCCATAAAAACTGAGACTCAGGAACACCAAGTTAGCCTATTGCCACTGGATTCCCAGAGGACGACTGGACTCATCTCATTATGACTGGACCTTCAGAAGCAGACTACAGTAGCCTTCTTCCAACAGAACCAAATCTGTTTCTCCAGGAGGATTTATTTGATCAACAGGGTGTCAGGTCATATTCTGAGTCTGTTGGGGTTTCTAGGATTTTTGTTTGTTTGCCCCCCCCCCCTTTTTTTTTTTTTTTTTTTACCACTACATTTGTGTTTGTAATATTCCTAGTAAAGAAGTGTCATTCCTATTCTCATATCTTTGCCTGAAAGCCTCTAATTGCAGTATTTTAATAATTTGGAGGGAGGGGGTTTAGGTTCTCTATTCCAAGGGAAGATCCAGCTTTCCCTGGCAGACACCTGTCTTTTCCAAACCAAGACACTAGGATGCTTCCCAGATGAATGATTCATTACAGTATTCATATAAAAAATGTAAATATATATATTTTAAAAAATAATTAACATGTAAAGGAAGCTATCACAATGGCAGTATACAAATGAATATTAGAAAATACGTATAATGTTGTTACAAGGATCTTTGTGTCCCTTCTCTGAACCCCATGCAGCCTGTCCACATCTCTTTTGTGTAGTGGGGACCAAAACTGAACACAGCCTTCCAGATGTGGCATGACAAGCACCAAGCAGAGGGAACTGATGAGACACCACATCCTGTGTGGGCTGGCACTATGGTATGGGAGTAATTCATCTCTTCCTATTTTTGCTTTGTTTTCCTCCTTGTGGGTGTTTGTCTTTTCTTACATGTCTGTTCCTTGCTTTCTGTAAGCTTCTCTCTTTTTTTTTTTTCTTTTTTGTTTTGTTTTGTTTTTGGTTTTTTTGGGGTTTTTTTTTGTTTCTATTGAATCAATACTCAATTTTTCCATTTTTAAGCTTTTTTATATGCCTTGGAAATTAATAATTAGCAAAAAGCTAACCCAAAAAATTACCATCATACATTCAGCACATGTGTATGAATAAAGAAGTAAAAAGTAGGGAAAAAATGAAATATAGGAATGTATTAAAAAATTAAATACAAGAACATGTTAAAAACAGTAGGCTTATAAAGCTGAAGAAAATAGAACAAGCAGCCAGAAGGATGAAATTCTAGAGAAATAAAATTCTTGTATTGAAAATACTACTCCTGTATAAGATTTTTATTCCTAAAGTGTAGTTCTTCTTAAAAAAAAATCTTTTATAAATGACATCAAAAATCCGTCATGCGTAAACAAATTTGAGAAAGACCATTTGAAAATAGAAAGTCGTATTTAAGCAAAAGAAACAGGATACAAATATTGTAACTGAACTTAACTCTAAATTGTGTTTTACCAAAACAGGGAAAGGGAGACTTTGAGAAACATTTGGTCCTAAGAATAATGGATTCAAACAAATTCCAATACCAAACCAAAGAAGTCTTCCAAGATTCTGTATGGCCAAAGATTGATATAAAGGATGTCTGAGTAAAAAGAAGCCATAGGACAAAACCAAAATGAGCTAACCACTTCACCGTGCAAAAGTTTAGGAGCATCACACATTAAAGTTTGTTGTAGCAGAAGTCACTGCTCAGGAACTGTCTCATATGAAATGTTAATAAAAAGAGTTTTCAAATAAATTAATAAAATGAATACCAGCAAACTTCCAGAACCAGATGGTATTCACATAGAGTTCTAAGGAAGATGAAATATGAAAGGACTGAGTTGTTAACTATAGTGTGTAATTTATCACTTAAAATGTCCTTTGTACCAGAGGAGTCGAAAATGGCAAATGTGATACAAATTTTTTAAAAGGGCTTTGGAGAACTATAAAATGGAAAGTCTATATCTGTACTCAGCAAACTGTTGAACTTATAATAGAGCATAAGTGAGTAAATATGATATAGTAGAAAGTCAACACAGATTCTGTAGTTATGCTGTACAAGTATAGTGCATATTTAGATACAGAAAGTGATAAAGTAGATAGAGATAACTATTGATATATCGACTTGGTTTTCAAAAATAATTTTGAAAAAGCACCTCTGTACAAGAGGCTGTGTGGTACAAAGGATAAAGTCTTCATGTAGTCATTAATAAGTGGTTAAAGAAGAAGAATAAGCTGTTGGAAAAGATGGTTACTTTCACCATTATGGAAATATCCTTGGGAGCTGATGCTATTCAGCATATCCCTGAGCAATCTGGGAAAACGTATGATGGTTTCCAAGTTAGTTGACATGGTGTTTTTCAAAGAAATAGGAACAATAATTCAGCATGAAAGCTTATGAAAGATATTGTAATACTAATCGAGTGAGGGATGAAATGCCTGAAGTAATTAAAACAAAGTAATACGAAATCAGAGGTTCTACACTAGCTATTGGCATCGGGAAGGATTTGAACGGTTGTGCTTAGATTTGCAAAATAATAGATGCTCAAAAATTAATAGGAAAGGTAGAAACAAAAGCCACCATGGTATGTCCCACTGTATAAATCCATTAATCACATTCCTTGTGCAGTTCTTCTCCAGGCAGTTGTTGTTCTTCTATATCAGGAAGGATATAGTACAGCTAGACAGTACAGGAAAGAGAAACAAGTGTGAAATGGGGTTTGACTGAGAAGAGACAAAAAGGATAAGAGCTCTCCAGTTTACAAAATAAAGGACTATCACAGGACAGAGCTGCATATAAAATCAATGAAAACCAGGGAAAATGTAGTCAGGCTTTATTATGCTGTAGTACACAAGAAGGACAGTAACATTTCTATCTTTTTCTAAAACAGTGCTTCAGCTCACTGTAGTTTTAAATGAAGTTTCTGACCAGTTTAGTGTGGCAGTTTTTGTCTTGAGATATAAAGATCTGACAAGATGAAGGTACTGTTTGATTTCAGACTGCTTTATAGTTTCTGAAAGATTTCCTGGTGTTAATTCCATATCTTTCTAAGCTTTCCCAGTTTAGTATCCCTGACCTGAAAAACCATGTCTTTTGGTACAATGATCTGACTATACTGTGTGTACATACACTCCATCTTCCCTTAAGGCAATCAATATACTATCCTCAGTGCAGTGGGTTTTTTTTTCTTTCAAACCACAAAGGCCACTAATTCCAGATAAGACTTCTTTTTGAATTTTGAGCTTATCAAGCAACATGAAGAGAAAAAAGCCAACAAAACTTTGAATGCAAACCCCAGCTGAACTTTCTATCCTGACAACAAACAGATTGAATTATTAACCAAAAGCGATGTTAGATAACAGGAATTAGCTTATTTGCTTGGTTTTAACACATACATGTTAAGAAGATAGAAACCTATTAAAGAAGAACTAATTTTTCTTTTCAGTTTGCAAAAGGGACGTGTGGGTGCTGCTTTAGAGCTGGCTCAAAAGAGGGGATCATTCTGCTGTGTTCAGCATTGGTGTGGCCTCACCTGGAGTGTTGTGTGCAGGCCCCACCACTTGAGAAGGATACAAAGGTCCTCCCCTGCCTGGAAGGGAAGGAATGAAGCTGGTGAAGACTACAAGGCTTGTCTTAGGAGACATGGCAAAAGACTTGGGTTGCCTACTTTGGGGAAAGGGAGGCTGAGAGGTGACCTCATTGCTCTCTACAGTTTTCTGAGAAGGGAAGTGGGGAGTGAGATACTGATTTCTTCCCCCTGGGTTCCAGAGATGGAATATGTGGGAACAGTTTTAAGGTGCATCATCAGAGGATATTGAGACTGGACATTAGGAAGCATTTCTTCACCAAGAAGAGAGTGGTCAAATAGTGGAACAGGCTTCCTGGTGAGGGTGGTTGATGCCCCATGGTTCCCAGTGATTAAGAGACATTTGGGCAGTGCCTTTATCAACAGGAGTTAACTTTTAGTCAGACCTGAAGTGGTTGGACAGTTAAAATAGATGTTCCTTGTAGGCCCCTTCCAGCTGAGTATATTTATATTATTTATATTTATATGTATATTTATATGTATATTTATATGTATATTTATATGTATATTTACATGTATATTTACATGTATATTTACATTTATATTTATACTTATATTTATATTTATTCCATTCTACTCCATTCGAAACGTAGGTGTGTCTGGTGTATTTAAAATCAATAGGAAAAAACCCTTCTAAATTTTGGACACTTTGAAATCATACTGTTTTGCTCTGTTGTTCAAAGAACTGCAAATGGGAGAAGCATGGAAGATTTTATGAAGGAAATGTTGATTTTGCTAGAGGAGTACAATGGAATTTCTGATGCTCTTCATTCACTGTCTCTATTTAGATCTGAAAAAACCTTTCTAGTTCTTCCATTGGAAGTAAATGCATCATGTAAGAGGAATTTCTAGGACTCTATCTCCTACAACTGCATCAATAATTTTTTACCTACCTAAACATATCTACTAAGCTAAAGATCTCCTGAGTGAATATCAGCATGTTGGCATCCTACCACTGAAATACTTTCTCCTACTGAGAAATAAATTATTCATTTGGATATGTCAGCATATGAGCCACTTTGCAGTCCCATTTCAAATTAAATTGAAAGCTTTTATGGAATAACTATTGACATTAACATGGTAGGTTCTCAGCACTCTGTGAACCTTTACATTCTCAGCCATATTACTAACTTTCTTAGAGAAGAAAAAAGCTTTTGTTCCTAAATATGGAATTAGAAGGAAAAAAGGAAGATGATAGGTTCAAAATTGAGTGCTTTGTTTATTTTTACTGTATGGATCATATTATGTTTTTGATACAACATTCTTGGCAACAAAAATAGTTAAAGCATGTACAGCTAAACTCTAAAACCAGCAGATAAGTAAAATAGCCAATATAAGACAAAACCCCCCCACACTTATAAAAGGCACAAGTGTAATTGAAAAGGTAACAACCCAAACATTTCCACACGTAGATGTTCTGAGAAGAGGGAAATTTTTAATGGCCAAAGGATGGAAAAAAACCTACGACAAGAATGTGAGAAGAGGAAAAAAGTCCATCTCAACTCTACAAATTTGATATTAGCTTCCAATTCAAAATGGTGAGCTGGATGAAAGCGGCCTAGTGAGAATTACTCCCTTTAGAGGCAACTGTTCACAGCTTACATAAATGTAGTCAATAGTGAAGGCTTAAGAAGAGTTACAAAAATCCAAAACAAATCAACAAAAAGAGAAACCTCACCATGAATCTAGAATAGGAGGATTCCTTCTTTGTCCAGAAGGCAGCCAATAAAAACTGAAGAACAAGTTGAATAGCTTGTGAGTGCAATGGAGACCAGTTAAGGACTAGTGCAAGGTAACAACACAGAAATACCCCACCTTCAGACAATCTGTTTTATATGATATGCATCGTTCTCCCTGAATTTGCCAAGTTACATCTAAAAATTTATTTAATGCTTTGTTCCCACCATTGTAATTAAAACTACTTGAATTATTAAAATCTCATTTTTCTAATGCTAGAATACTTATATATCTCTTTAGTAAAAGGTAGTAAACAGAGCATCATCTCCCCTCTTGACCTGTTTGGTGAGGCTTAACGGAGGTGTTGCCGATGAAAATGCAATTAAGAGTCTGCCTTTTTTGAGAACGGATGTGTTTTAATCAGCACCAGAAGTGTAGCCATACAATTTAAGTAAACAAGCTTTTAAAAATGCATTGCTAGGTGAAATTAGCAATAATGTACAAAATTTATAGTCTTTATAAGACATATGTGAAGCAAGACAGTATGAAAATGTTGCATGCAGCATGTATTTTTCTCAGGAAGGAAAGAAAAGGCATGTGTTAAATGCAGCAAAAAGCAGACAGTGTTTGTACCAATCAGGCAGAAAACCCATGTTTATGTCAGCAATTAAGGAAAAGACCTGTTGCACTTCGGTAAGAGCAGAGTTGTGGGAAAAAAAGTGTCTACAATCAAAATTAGCTTCAAAAAACATTTCCAAAGCTTGGAGAAAATGACCTGATTATGTCATCTGCTAATACCGCATATTCTGTCTGGTCTTGCTAGCGTTTTTTTTTTCTCTCTGATTGCCTAAAATCAACTGAGATTACTTCTGAATATTTTTCCAGGGTAACTAATCATCTAAAATTATACACTGGGGAGTAAATGGACCTCATACTCAGTTCCACCGAGAACTCAGCTAGTGGGTGGGACAAAATGCAAAATGTAATGGCTAAAGAAAATTATATTCACAATCTCACAGGAACCTTTAGGAGATTAGGGAGTTGTTTTTTCTCTCAGACTATGTACATACTGGTTAACACTTGTAGAATTATCTTTGGAAGACAGGAAGGAAGACAGATATTGGGCCTTTGATCATGTCAAAATTTGTAGTGTTCTCATAAGCATTCGAACTAATTTAAATCTAAACTTTGCTAATTTCAAAATGAACTCAGGGTCCTTTTTTTGTTGTTGTTGTTGTTATTGTTGTTGTTGTTGTTTTGGGTTTTTTTCTTTGGTTTTGTTTTTTGGTTTTGTTTTTTTTTTTTATACAGTTAAATCTTTGATGGATCCTTCGGGGGAGTGGGAAAAAAAATCACAGTTGCAAGATATGTGGTAGGGAAAAGTACAAGGGCTTGTTTTTTTTTAATTCCTAGCAGAATTTGTTGACCTGTTTCTTCTTAGCATTTCAGTATCCGATTTTCTCTCCTGAACTGACTATGCAATATATTTTTGCTAAATTACACTAATCTTGTCTATAAGATAAGGAACATCACAAAAAAATAAAAAATGTATTTTGGAAGTCTCATCTCACTTGCAAAATTTGCCCTTTATGTTGGCAACTGGACATATCATTGGAGTTTATTTGCTATGAATTTGGGAGACAGTTTGAAGTTTAATAGATTTGTAATTTAATATGCCACAGGGAATAAGGTTGGTTCTGTGCCCTGTACCTAGAACGTCCAGAGTATTTTTTGTTTGGATCTTAACAAGAGGAATTTTTGTAGATTTCAACTTATAAAAAATCTCAAGCCTTACTTCTTGACTTTTTGGATGTCCAAGAATATTTGTAATAAACAGGAAATTTGTATTATTTTCAAATATTTGATTTTTAAAAGCATAAAATGAATTAATATATAGATTGAAAAAATATGTAATTTCTACAACAGCAAGTACTAGTTTTAGACATTCAAGTAGATGGATAATTTTCCATTGTTTTACCAGGGTAATTCTCTTACTTAACTTGTTCTGTATGTTGGAAGAAATGGAGAACTTAGTTAGAATATGTAAATATTATTCGATAGAAAGACCAAGGACTGATCTTTGGTATCTTTTTTTTACCTTTTACCACTTGCTATAATTATTTCTATATGTGACTATGGGCGCAAAGCACTCAAATACACACACAACTATGATTTGCAACCCTCATATTTTCAGTCTATTTACAGTATGTCCAAATGGAACCATTCTTAAAAGCTTTGCTTCGACTGATGGTTATCTTGAGCAGATCAAATTTATTTAAATATAATCAAGCTGTATCATTGTAGCTACCTATTAAGTCCTGAAAGTATTATAATGTGGACATACAGTGCAAAACTTATTAAAATATTATAAAGAAATGAAAGTTGACTATATCTCTTAGGAAAAGAAAAAAAAACTAATTCATCTGGAGATCAAATACTGGAAGAATCTAAGCTTCATTTTCCACACCCTCACTCTGTTCACTGCATTTCTAGACCTGTTCACATTTTAATCATTTACTGTAACATTTTTTTGTTACTCAAAGTCTTCTCTCACCGAAGTAATCCCCAAACCTGACACAAACTCCAAATAAAAGTATAGGAATATCTGCACCTTTATCTCCAAAATGCGTTCTGCATCAAATCTCAAAAGGCAGTTCTTACTAAATCATGTAAACACGGCTTTTTTTTTTTTTTTTAATCAAAAGTTATAACTTTTTCACAACCGACAGAAAACAAAAAATTATTTAATCTTCTCACTCCTGTTAGAACTGTGGAAACAAAACAATGCTCACAGAATAGCCAAGTCTCTGTCTAGCTCTTTTGCCAGTAGCAGAATTATTAAATTATGCAAACAATGGCCTCGGCTTGCTTCTCTGCATTCAGCCAAGGGCAGGATTTGGAAAGGTTACACACGGAGTCATGGGGTAGTGTTAGCATTAAAATCATCTTTCTTATCATACTGAATAATGTAGGAGGATTTCATTTGCAAAGTAAAAATGAAGGCAACAGGATCACCAACATAACTCGACTTTACCCAGATCACAAAAGTCACTGACAATTCAGTAATGAAATTTCTTCTATTTTTTTTTCTGAAGAGCAAAAATCAGACAACTTCAATGAACTGGTATCAAGGGCAGTATTCTCTAACTGATGTTCTAAGCCTTTAAATTTTCATCAGCTCTAAGTTGTACTAAAACTCCCTTTCATTTCACAAAGGAACAGCAAGTAACTGTTGTATCCAATACAAAGAAACATAAAACACAAGAATGGAGATGAAACTATATCTGCAGAACATATGAATATCAAACCAAGGCAAAACAAAATGAAGCCCAGATGATTCTGGCAAGAATTTCTGAGCCATTTTTCTGAACTCTGTAACTTCTTTCTGGGCTCATTTCCTAAGTTGCAACAATGCATATCAATACAAATTCTGGCATAAATGATATGATATTAGCTGGGAATAATTCAGAAAAACTAAGATAGGATAAAGGAAGTATCTGATGAATGTTATACACGTTTTGCTTACCTGCAAGGTTCTGTGAATGTTGACAAGGTGACAAACATCTGAAGGTACGGGAAAGATAAAATACTTCAAGTTCAGACAAAAAAAATTGGATGTCTTGCAGTTGAACCTTTTCAGAGGTGCCACAGGCTTATTTTACTCAAGCCCCCACACTTAGAAAGACTTGCTTTACTGTGAGGAAAATAGAAGACAACTCTATTTCCCCAATTTTATCTGGATTACGTTTCAGTGTTTGTATTCTACTTTTGCACTAGGCCAGGCAGAGAGATAAACAACAGTTATACTGATATCACTCTGCTGTTCTGAACTGAGACGTTATCAGTCTCTGACCATTACCTGATGTAGATTACACCTTCAAACAGAGGGTCTGGCCTTCACTGGGCTATTGCCTGGTCTTCCCTTTCTTTTTTTTACTGTCTGTGAGTGGTTTTTCTCTCACTTCAGTCTGGGATGCAGCTGGCAAGTGGCAGAAGGGGGATAATGTTTTCCATCTCTTACCTCCCTAACCAGGTACATGTAGAGGACTAAACTGTCACCTTCAGACTCAGAAATCAATTGAATATTACTGTGCATTTACACAGTGCTTAATGCCAGGAGATAGGATCTCAGTAGAATCTCTAAAGTACCTGTATAATGAATAAGAAATCAAGATACTAATTGTCAGGGGATTCTGATCTATTAAGAAATCATATTCCTGAATATTGATCTTCTTTGTCAGATGACTTCTATTTTCCATTTCTTAAAACTGTTTCTTGTTTGATTTTCATTTGCTTGTTTTTATTTCTCCTTAAAACTTAACACTAAAATATACTGAAGATTTATTAAAATGTTTTATTTACATCACTTCAGTTGTGGACTTATTGGGAGATTGAAGACAATTAAAAAATTATTCTCATTTTGTCTGTGTCTCAGAACATACACTATCCTCTTTCCCTGAAGGCCTTTACTTTAGATCGACAAAAGGGGAAAAGAGAGAAAGTCAATCAAAGCTTCATAAGTGATAGAAAACACAATATTTATTATTCTCTGGTCACCCTTTGTAAAAATACATCACTGTGCAGTAAAAGACAAAGCATGCAGATTGGGTTGGTTTCACATTACTGACAAATATATAGTTCAAGAATGGGCATCTTTAGAAACTATGTTTAATACAAATTTAATTGATAAATATTGTTTCATTTAGATTTAATTCTACTTTTTTCTACTATGTTTCTTTACTTACAATGAAATATTAAAAAACCACCAAAAATCCCCCTTCCCAAAAATTATTTTTAAAAAATCCAAGAAACCATACACAAAAACCCTTGAAGCCACAAATCCTATGCCTAGATATAATTCTCATCTCAGATAGTCAGACATTTTAACTTGTCCCCACATATCCTCTACACATTGTTTTTATGTATACATTATCAACCTGCTACCCAAAATACTTTCCTCTCAGTTTTTCTTTTCTCCTAAGCCCTTCCTAAGTTCACGCACCAAGTCAATACTAATACAAAAATAATGATGTAAAATAAAATTCAAACTGTAAATTTAAATGCAAAGTTAGAAGTTATAGTTGGGAGGAACAAATGAAAATTATGTTTAATTCTTTCAGTCAAGAATACATAGAACCTTGTAGATATATTTTATTGTATATTTAATCAATTGTGAAAATGCAATGACATTGAGTTCTTGTGAATGAAAAAAGCAGGAGAATTAAAAAGTATATAGAATAAGTGAAAGAATTCCCTTATGATAAATAATTCATAAAGTACCCATTTTGTGTCAGAGAAAGGGGCATGGACAAGATTATTTTGAATGGACTTGGACTAAAAATTTCAACCAAAGACTCAACAGTTCTAAAATAGAGTTTCATGAGGGTATTTGGATGAGGTGGTTGGATTTTTTCTTTTAATTCTAATAGAGCATAAGTTTTTGTTGGACATTTATCAGCAGGTGTAATCACAGTTGCCATCAAAAGAACAAAATAATTAGAGTACTACAGATAAACCAAGGCTGATTTTCTGAGTCCTCATTATTCAAAATTCACAGATAAGATAGTTTTTTTTGAGCATTGAGAAAAAAATGACTGGACCCAGGGAAAAAAGCAGAAAAATGAAGCAGAGGAGGAGAAGGAAAGATTTGGATGGAGTCATTTTTTCTGTTACCTGAGTTTATATAGTATCTGAAGAGGAGACAAAAACTATGCAAAATTTAGACATATATATGAATTTGCATAGATATACTTGTCTATGTAAAAAATATTTGTGTATGCATATATAAATACATTTGTACGTACTCATACATATTTGTTTATCTACATGTGTATAAAACCAAACAAAAAACCTCCAACCAACCAAACAGATAAAAAACTAAACCAAAACAAGAAAACTCCCCAGAGAATGGTGCAGAAGCAATTCATACCCTAGTTGGAAAATAAATAATTTTGCCTGAGAGTGAACGGGTAATTTAGGTGGGTAACCAGAAACAATAAAAATCCAAACAGGATGCTAAAATATCCTGAACAAGCTGCAGGAATTAAACAGAAGCCCTTTGGTGGCTGAAGTATGTATCTGGGTTATCCAGGTCAACTGCCTTATCCTCATCTGACTGCACCATGAGGGATGTGTTTACAATCAAATACTGATATATTTCCTCTTTGCAGCCACCACTGAATTTGCAGAGATGGCAAAACTGACAGGCACTGTCTTTTAAGGAAATTCCAATTACTAGCAGGTCCAACAAATGCATAATTATGAAAAAAGCTAGAAGAGTAAATTACATGTGTGTCAGAATAAATCATTAATTTTCCAGCTATTTTTTCTGCTTTGACACAGCTCATTTTTTTAAAAATCATGACATATGAAAGTGTGAAGAAAAGCCATAAAGGATTTTTTTTTAATTTAAGAAGATAGTCCATAGATAGAAAGTGACAAGATGTGTAATAAAATGCTATTCTAACAAAATATCAGACTGATTAAAAATACCAGGGGAACAGAACATTGTTTCATAAGGCCCTCTTTTCCATGTGGATCGTTAGTGTGGGAGAAAATCCTTGTAATTCTTTGCACTGCTCCCACACATACGCCTACACATATCATCACTTGACTTTCAAACTAACAATAGAAGTGTTAGTAGAGCTATCACCATCTGCAGAATGAACTGTGCATTTTTAAGGCTGCAGCAGTCTCAGACATTAACAGTAGTAGTCATGTAGATGGTAAGTAATACCCTCTTTCCACAAGAACCATGTAGGGGTCAGTGGATATGTTTCCCCATAAAATCACAAATATAAGTTCCTTTACATTAAAAAACAAATAAGTTGGAAAATCTTTATTTCTTGAGTTTAATATGAGATAAAGGGCATTCATCTAGCCATGGTGGGAGCAATGAGATACTCCACTACAGTGTCTCTGTAGTCACATATGTAAATTATTTTGGTCAGTGTTTTAATGACCTTGGAGAAAACCTCACAATGATCAACTAGTAATTATTGCAGGTAATATTTATGGGAAGTTCAAATCAATAAAGGATTCCTCTATCTGTTATATCTCTTTTTTCCCCTCCTTTTTTTTTTTTCTACTTAAGAATTCTGACCAGAATTAGAATGCTAAACCCAAAAATAAATTCTGTGGTCATTATTCCTTAACTAAGTGTCTGTATCCTTTGATTATTTTGAATAAAAACTTAGGGCTTCACATTTGAGTTTTCTAACTGTACAATTGTTGCGGGAGCTTTATGGTGCACATTGCAAGACTACTGGTGTGGTAACATAGGCTGCTTTTTTTCCTTACTATATTGAAACCATCAAGAAATCCTCAGAGGAAACAAAAATTGTCAAAATATTGGAGTCGTGCAGGAAAGGATTGCTCTGAAGTTTGCAAAGATGATTACATAGGGAAAAAAAATCAAGAAACAGAGGGCAAATCTAAAAATCAGGTGACAGAATAACAGAACTGGAACATAAACTCAGTTACCAAATGCTAAATCGGTCCAAAAGAGCACCAAGACTGAAAGGCAGCAGAATAACTGAAAGCAGACAGGATGGACAAAATTTGACTTAATTCTGATTCTTCCTCAGCCAACTGCTGCTTGTGTCACTCAAAATGCATCCTTTGAAGAACACCTGCAGAGTTTCTTTCCAGCAACCTGAGATTTCAGTCTATTTAAGATATTTCTGGAAGAAAAAGAAATCCCAGATAGCCTTTGAAAAAAGTGTAATAGCTAAAATATTAGCCCAGCATCCTCAGTGTTGATTAACAGTAAAATCTGGGGAAAAGTTAAATGTTTCACATCCACATCTTCCAGCTTCAAGTTTAATATTCAGGGATACTACGGTTTACTCCTAGGAGTTTTGCTTTTCTGTAATGTGAAATGTAAGGGCTCTTTTATGTTGGGAATGTGTTCTACTATGGACATTTATATATAAGCATTATCCTAGCTGTTTCCATATAGAAGTGATCCAAATAGATTGCTCTGCCTGGATCCAAACGGGATTTGGTTTGAAAACTTTGCAGTAGGAAACAGCAGGGCATGATTATTTGGCAGTACACACTAATGTAGGCATACGATTTCTGGCCTACAGAGATGTATGCCTATCTGCCACTGGAACTTCAGCACAAAGCATTCCTGTGTACTTCGTTTGCAGACTAACACTGCAGGATGATGGATGTGGCTGTCAGGAGTACTTGAATTTAACTGAATGTATAAAAAGATTGAAATCCACCAATTTTTAATCACAAACCCTGAAACATCCTTGAGGATCTGTGTGTTAGATATAATTTATCAAATCTGAAGTTCTTTTATCCTAACTCAAAAGCAAAAGCAAAAAAAGCTTTTTTTTTTTTTTTTTTTTTAGACTATTAAGGTAAAAAAAAGTGGCTTTCAGGATTTCCTGACCAGGGAGATAGGACACAAGGCATTTTCAAGACATTCGGTTTGCACTATTTGGACTTTCTGTCCACTTCCTGCAACATCTAAATTTAAGTCCTCTCCTCTCCTCGAATCTCCTTTTTCTTTCTTAACAGTTTTTCTGTATTATATATAATCAAGGAATGAAAACACTTCACTGTGTCCTTAAGCATATTTACTAAGAACAAAAAGTTTGTAATATATGTGAAGAGCTTAGCAATGACACTTGTTTTGAGAGATGTGTGTACGGAAACTTACACTGCCTTGAGAGGTCTTTCTTACAGCTGGCATTACTTTGAAAAACTGTGTTTCATTTGGCTGCTACAATGTGGTGTACTTGATAAAGTAGGCATACAAGTGCTATCAAGGTTATCTTGAGTTCACCAATCTGCCGTTCCCCTTTCAGCTGACCTCCCTCTTCACTGCAACACAATCTTTCCTCTAGACCTGTTTTTGTTTAGGTTTCTGAAAGAAGTCAGCCAACTCATGATGTTTTGAGTGAATATTACAGCAATGCATATATAAATTCATATGTTTATATATGGGAGGGGGATGTTTTATAAAAGTAAAATATGAAACCTCTCATTCTTAAAGCTCAATAGCTGTAATAGTTAAACAAGCCCCATATTCTTTACTACTCATTCTCATCTCCATTTACACCAATGTTTTTTATGCAAAATGAATAATATTATTTATTTTCCAATATGGGACTATTATTTACTAAATAAAACCATTTTGAAAATTACTAGCTATCAGTTTCTTGATATGTGTATATGACTGAAAGATAGGAAGGAGAGCAATAAATGGTATGTTGAATAGGCATAAACGAAAACATATTCTGAGGAGTTATATGGAAAACTTGACTGGAGAGAGATACTGAAATGCTAGTTTTGGAAATATTCACATTATGTACCTTGCCATATCTTATTATTTAATATCTCCAATAGTAATTGTCCCAGTAATATTTTGACTAGTAAATATGGCTGATTTTCTCCACTGAGTGTCTTGAAGCAACATTTAATCCAGAGAGCTCAGACTCAAGCTGTCCAAAGCACACCCTGCCTCTGTCCTTACAAAGACAGGCACTCTGGTTACCAGTCATCTGGGAGCTCCCAGTGGAAAGGAATTTCTGAGACCTGTACCTGCCATAGCCAGGAGAGTGAGGTCTATCTCCCACAGTGAGGTTTAAGGGGATTTTCCTGTTGGTAGCCTTTTAGAACAGGGCTCAACAATTTTACTGCCATTCTGTGCTTCTCAGTCTCAATTGCAGCAGTTACATTTGTTTTGATTATGATGTAATTGACTTTTGCCCACTGAATATTGTGTGATAAACCACCACCTTCTGCCCCCTGAATAAGATGATAGAAAAGAAATTATAGGTAAGCAAATGCATTTATTATTGTGGATAGGAGGATAGTTTTGTCATTAAGGTGAACTTTATAAGACTTAGATTCAATAACCAAATCATGTACAAATCTTAACTCTAAGTAAGCCAAATGGTTGTCAAGGAGTGCTGCAGGAGATTCTGGTCGGATGTTAGAAACTATTTTTCCACTAAAATAATATTTAAGCATGAAAACAGACTGCCAGGGAAGTGATTGGGTCACCGTTCCTGAAAGTGTTCAAAAATGTTTGTATATGGCACTTGGGAACATGATTTAGTGGTGAAGATATCAGTGGTATTTCACTGATGCTTGGACTTGAAGTTCCGAGAGGTGTTTTCAAGCCTTAATGATTCTATGATTACTGACTCATTCCCAGAGGGAGGTCATTGGAAGAAAAGGGACTAGGAACATCCTGATGAAAGGGAGTTTCACAGATGAAAGTGTTTCTCATCAGTGTAGGATGCTTAAAGCAGAGACAAATAAACTCTGATCTGCTGGATGAGGCAAGAGCTGGATGCACCTTGCTGAGACAGTCTCAGCTCCCTCACTCCTTGCACCCTTTCTGTTCAAATGAGTTCAGTGTTGAACAAAGACTATAAAAAAATTCCCCTGGGATAGAATCATAGAATGGTTTGGGTTGGAAGGGACCTTAAAATCACCTAATTCCAACTTCCCTGACATGGACAGAGGCTTTCCACTAGGCCAGACTGCTCAGAGCCCCATCCAACCTGGCCTTGAACACTTCCAGGAATAATGGGGCATTCACAGCTTCTCTGGGAAAACTGTTCCAGTGCTCACAACCTCAAATTAAGAATTTCTTCCTAACATCAAGTCTATTCCTATTCTCAGAGCTATATCAGCTAGAGCTGTGTGAAAAAGTAACCTACTGCCTTATGCATTTATTTTAGAAGTATAATTGGATGGAAGTACAGACAAGTGATGCAAGTTTGAAACAGAAGCTTATGGCTTTGTAAAGCCAAGAGCAAATACTTGATTTAAACTTGCAGATATATTTTTATCTGAGGGAAAACATAATTAGAAAGAAAGATACAGTATAACTCTTTTAGTTTTAATAAACTACATTTCACATGTGCTTTATAATTTGAAATGTTACACCATATTTGAGTAACTCAAGTGGGATCAACTTTCATAATTATCTAAATCAACTTGACATGTCTAGGGATCTGAATTTACATAACTAACTGAGGGAGTTTAGGTTTTATTTTTTTCTTTCATATCCGTGATCAGTCAGTACAAAGGGCAATAGGATATTTTCAAAGTGTTTGCTAGTCTGCAATAGCTTGCTAAAAAAGGAGAAAAACATGTAGTTTAAACAGTATATAAATGGTATTTAAGATTAAAAAAATATTGACTGTATACCCATGTCTTTGGAATTTAGATTTAAGAAAATATTCAGACAGGTTTATGAAAACAGTTAACTCCAGCAGAAATATAAATAGTTAAGGACTAGTTTATAGAGAAGATTTATGTTAATAATCTGTTGATTAGGAAGCAGACACGTGATTTTTTTTGTTAAACAGAGAATTTTACAATGCAAATTTAGCATTCCTATTTAACATTTCTGTTTAGAAATTAAACTGTCATTTACACAGGATGGCGAAGAAAAAGTCAATATAGTCAATGAAGTATAACCAATGTAGTCTGTATTTCATCTGAATCTCTTCCAGTGGCGAATAAAAAAAAAGGTTAACTTCAATCAGACACCAAAATATTTCCTGAAGAGCCTGGTCATCTGGGTGAAGTATGTCATCAGGGAAAAGAAATGTATCATATTCTCCTCTATCTGAAGCTAGATTGGAATAAGAATATGTAATACAGAAATTTCAAAAATCCAGTAGACTAATGCATAAATATAAGGTATTCAAGAACAAAAATTGGGATGCATTCTCTTTAACAAAGTAGAAATAGAAATGTATATGTCTTTATATGTATATTATGTATAATTTTCTGGTCTAGAACAGAAATGCTTTTTGTTGGGTACTTACTGAAAAGATATCTAAGGGTGATGTCTTTTCACTTTAAGTATTAACAGAAGCCCTTTCTACCCTATACTAGCCTGAAAATTAATTGAAAATCCCAACATATTTTGTCCATTAAAACATTTCATTTTAAATAGAGTATTAAAATAATCTTACACACACACAAGGTTCATAATAATTTCAGGTAAATATTACATTTTCTTCTAATACTGGTAATAAGATTAAATTACTTGCAGGTCTACATATTAAATATTCTTCTGGCCCATGCACATGGAAACATAAGTTTATGATTTTCATAAGGCAAATGTGAAATGAAGCAAAACAGACTTAAAACACCTTTGTATGAACAATGGATTCTCCCAATACACAAAGCAAGTGAAAAACAAACAAATAAGATGTCTGACAAAAACAGCTACAAATTATTGCCTAAACTTTCACTTCTTCATGGCTAAGGAAAGTTGATCAGGAATGGCATTTTCAGAATATGATAAAACATAGTACTTTGAATATTTAAAAATAAATATGGACATATGTACATGAGAATCCTTTTCCTTTATTTTTTAAGATAGACATGCATTACCACTGAAAAACGTAATTCTTGTATTGACTATATAAAGCAACATTTTCCCCAGATAGTTGCCAACTTAGCAATCCTCCATTTCTTTTGTGTGTGTAATTTGAAAATAATGAGTTTTTCAGAGAATTAAAGACCTAGGCATTATCATGTATGAAACTTAAATTGATTAGATATCGAAAGGAATCCATTTCTGTAACTTTTATAAGTAAAGGCAGTAGATTATTTTGATATGTACTTTTAAATCCTATTGAAACCATATTTAAGAAAAACCTTGGTTATTCAACTGTTTATAAATACAGGCAAGAAAACCCTCTATAATAACTTTATGAAATGATTAAAATGATTTTTTTTCTTTTCCTCATATACACATCAAATGCAGAGTCAAGTTAACATAAATTACTTGTGTGATCTCTTCTAGTATTCCAGGATTATACATCACATGTACAAAATCTACATGAGCAGAATTTTTTTTTCTAGACAGAAGTTTTCAAGACTTAAAACATTTTCTCAGGAAATTTTATAACAGCTTGATTTTGACTTCATATTGAAGTTTTTCTTTAACGAAATTAAAATAAAGATTTATTTATTCCATGTCAGCATTAACAATATTGGTGATTTCTATTTTGACTGCAGCCTTTCCAATGTCTTTTCCATTTCTTATTAAGAATAAAAAAGATATACTAAGATGCACCAATTTTCATTAGAATACTTAGACTTGTATCCAAGCAATAGATGCATTTTACTTCCTCTAAAATGCTGGAAAAAAATAGCACTAAATATCTCCTGTGTTGAAGTTACATCTGTGAAGAACAGATATTAATTAGCAGTTTATCCATAAATATGTAAATTTTTAGTTCTCAATTACTTGATTGAAAAATATCAGACGAAACTGTATGTTAGATTATTATCACTTGCCAAAACAGAATTTAGATTGCTGAAATTTAGACTGAAAATTTATTGCAGTCAAAGTAAAGAATTTATCTAAATGTAAATCAACATAATTCATTTGAGTGAAACATACCTATGGAAATTACCTACCTAGACTATAAGAATAATTACTACCATGTATTAAAACATAAAAAGAAATACAGATTTCTTACTGGAAATAAAAGATTGTTGATTATGATAGATGTGAAACATGGTTCATTTAATCAGTATTTACATGTTCAAATACTTTTAGTTTATTTAACAATGGATGACACACTGATAAATGTTTTAAATAATTTGCTTTGTTTTGAGTGTAACAATTTATTGTATAATAATACATTCTAGATAAGTGTGGTAAATGAAATTTTGTTTTAAATTGCTTCTGCAGTGTTTAATGGTGTAAATGCCACTGAAAACTGAAGTATCGTCCTAACTGGTACCATCACTAGGATAGTGGTGAGGAGACTTTGTGGACTTGCAGGTGTTCTGATGAGGAAGAGTTTATCTGATTACAGATAAATCTTCCAGCTTTGAATTTCACCCTCACACGTGGAAAGTTGGATTTAGGTATCATCAGTGTAGGCATGGGTACAAGTGGGTACAGTCTTTACACCTCAGATACTGTTAGTGAAAGAGGTACTCAGTGTATTCAAAAGACACCTGGTTAAGTGGTTCTTTAGGTATCCACCTGTATATAGATGAACATTTTCCTCTGGGATCTATTGACAGCCGTGATTAGACCTCCACTGGCAGTAAGGAGAGGATAGATATGCAGGAGCATAACTGACACTTCCATCCAGAAACCTAAACTCAGGGTGCAGAATATCAGTAAAAATGACTGAGAAGAAAATTATTGTACTCCCCTCAACCCCAGCTGTGCAATGTTTATTAAATTCCCTCCTGAAAAAAACACAAGCAAAAAAATCCAAATCAAAAAAAATCCAGATCCACCAATTGTGTAATGACTCTTTATGTAATAAAATACACCTGGTTCAGTGTCAGAGTAGATAATCTGGGAATAAATTAAAACTGCCCTTCACTACATTGTTCAGTCCAAGATATAGTGTGGCCATGAGTTTGTTCAATTCTCATCACCAAACTACACTTTGGAAAGAGCCACTTTAAACAAATCTGTTATTATCTAAACAAGAATGTTGAACAATTTCAACAGAATAATAGTTGAATGGCTACCTCTCAGTTTGAAAAATACCATATCACAGTCATATTGTTATTCCCCTAATAATGGAGAGAAGGTTTAAATAGAAGAGACTAATATCTGTAAGGATCTGGAGATAAAAATCACTATTGAAGTAATTTGATATCACTGAATACAGCATCATAACAATCCAGGAGCTTTATTTGCAGATTAAATGACAACTACTGAACAAGTCTCATCTGGAAAGGGTGATTGTTTTATTAGCTAAACAATTTGTTTTCTGTGATTGCAAAATTGCTCAGACATAAATAGATAAACCTTTTATGTAATTGAAGGAATAAAGATCTGGTTTTTTCTTAGGATTTTCATAAAAAATATTCCCTTGGATTTCTTTTCTTCATAGTAATTTTATTTTAATTTAATTTTTTTCACCATAGAGATCATTTCCTTGTCACTCCTCACAATTTCATATACCAAGCTACAAGAGGAATTGCTGTCAGCAGCATTTTCTTTTAATGTGGCATATTTAAACAGGCTGGTGTTTTGGATCTTGTCTGAGTGAATATGAATCTCAGTTGCTTAGAGAACACACAATCTTGTATGCAAATTGTGCATTTATTAGAAGACAGCTATAAATCTGTGTATACTGGGTCCTAATTTTTAAATGTTGTTATTTTAACCATTCTCAAATTAAATAAATAAGGCAAATAATTCAGAGCTAGCTTCAACAAAGTCATGCTGTCTAACAGCTGCGTATTTCTCTCACTATCTACTGGAGAATACACACAATAAAGGGAATTTGTTATTTACTGGCTCAATTCTAAAACTTTTTTTGCTTTATGTGGCCCTTTTTAACTTTATATTTTCCCTTATAGTGCCAGTAGTAGCAAGTCACAGCAAACGCCCCCAAGTTTAAATGACTGGACACTGGGCAGAGGAATGTAAAGTTCATTATACATAATAGGTAACCAGGTTTCCAGAAGTAGCCACTGTCTTCTAAAAATAATTTAATCTAATGAAATAGGCTACTGGAAGCCTCACAGCATTTGGAGAAGGGTCTTTTACCTTATAACACTCTTATTCCTGTAATCTTGATGACTTTTTTCTCTCCCATAGTGCTTTCCCATAGAAGACAAAACATGACTGATTCAACTACAGGAGCACTGTGGAAGGTAGGTGCAAGAAGTAAGTTTGTCAAATTGTTCTGTTTCTATAAATGTGAAATATTGGAAACAACTCACGAATGTTGTTCAGCTTTTCAACCAGGTTTACAAAGATACTGTTCATGATCTGTACTTCCTTTTACAAAAAACTTGCAGGCTCGTAAAAAGAGTATATTTAAAATAGTATGTAAAAATACACAAGAAAAACTGGTTTTAGAAATGTAAATATGCATATTTACATTATAAAAGAGTTTCTTATAAACAACTTAATCATTCTAAGTAATAAATCTTTGCAAAATCTCTTTGCCATCATTAATAAGAGACATACCAATGGCCTAAAACCAATCTGTTTTGCTCTATGTGATAAGAATTTTCCTCAAATATTGTCTATATCAAGATTGACTAAGTTAAGCTATTTATACTATGAAATATTTGTTGATATAAATTATGAAGCAGAAGAAGAGACAGGGAAATTCTGCTGTTCTTATATTGGGTCTTGGAGGCTTGCTTTGAAATGAGCAATAGAATTTTTTTTTAAAAGCTAAATATTACTGAAAATGAAATATTTTTTTCCAAATGTCTTTGTTAAGCATTTGAAAATTGCAATACTCAAACTCTCTACTGAAAATTAATTGACATGTGGCAATACCTAGTTTCTTGAAATCCAGTGAGAAACCACAACAAGAAATCTGTCATGGTGAACCTTGCTTCTTTAAATTGGCTGCAGCTACAGATTTGCATTTGGAGGGGAGCATGTGAGTGTGCAACAAGGATTGCAGGCTGGATGGTGTGAGCAGATGTTGGACAGCTGCAAATGGCTGGTACCCACCATAGCCTGTGCTCCTCCTACTCACATTTAATTGCAGGCAAACTCCAAACTTAGTGCCTAAGTGGTAAAAAGCACCCTTTGCTGTTTAATTGCTTTATTAAGGCAATAGAATACTTCTGAAGAAAGAGAGGTACCATGAGACTCTGTAAACAGCAGGAATAACCTTTAAGCCAGTGTTCAAATGACTACATCTCTCTTAATGCAGTCTTCTCTGCTAGGGCTTCCTGGACACAGACATTAAAAGAGTCTTTTGGGAGATACTCTTCTTGAGTTAATGTCTAAATATTACATAATTGAATTAAGGTTTTTTGTTTTCTCCTCTGCCAAGCAGAGTTCAAGCGCATTGGCTACCTCTTACAAGACCTCCAAGCACTAAATCATTTTCAAACTGAACACATATAATATGTAATGTCTCTGAATTGCTGTTCTGCTCAACAATATATTTAAAAAGTTAAGCAGCACACACATAATCAAACTTAAGCAATCAGTGGTCTTAGTAAGCCTTGTAACAGTGATATGTGGTTTCTCTGAAATTCCTTTGTACTTCTATAACAAACCTCACTTTTGGAACAGCAGTAAAATGCAGCACATTCATTATTCAGCCTGGACTCCAACACACAGATGAAGTGAGGCACTAACCCTTCAGTGAGGTTAGAGTTGTTTACATGCACCTGCATTCTTCACATAACTGACAGAGGTAGAAGCACTCAGTTTACACAGTGCTAGTTATGCCTTTTGTGCACAAAAAAAGAATTGAGAGAATATAAGATTACTTTTAAAGGTGTCTTTTTAATACAAACCATGCCAAAATAATATGAAAAGAAACAAAAAACCCCCTCAAACTCACCACCATCAAATAAAAACCCCAAAAAACAATGCAACTTTAAAACAAAAGTAATGTGGGCAAGTGTATTCCCTTCAGGTTTATTTTTGATGAATGAATGACATTCTAGCTCACACCAACCCATAAAATATATTTGTGAAAAAATATTTTGTTTTTAGAAAGCATTGTGGACATTACTTTGAACAAAACATGTTCTTTTCCTCTCGCAGATAGGATACAAGAAAAAGAATGAAACAATGTCCCCAACAGCCAATTTTTGAAAAGCAAAAACCCTGTAGATTTTTCTCCTATTTCTATTCTCCTACTGATCCTCTTCCATCTCATCCCATCCTTAAGCCAACCTATAAATTAGCAGTATAAAGTAAGCAATTTTGTTTAACTCAATTTAATGAAACTGAATTCAGTTTAAATAAGGCAGCAGACATGAAGGGTATATGCAAAACACTTTGCATGCTCATGCCTGCCTGTAAGAAAGCCAGAAGTTACTGGGGCATTTGGCACCGTGAGATTTACTGGCACAAAGTAATTCAATCCCTCCCAGTTTGTGGTCACAAAGCAGTACGAGGGCATTCCTAATTACCCCTCAAAATCTCAGTCTGGAAATTTCTGATGGGCATGTGCCCCCTTTGTATAATTCCATTTTTACTCCTAAAGTGTATGCATTCTTCATACAAGACATAATTTATGCTATCTTAATAGCACAGCTCAAGGCCTCCTGGAGATTAGTTTTGAAACAGAAATTGATGGAAGAATAGCTTCTTAGGAGAAAGTGGCACAATTTCAGCTGACACAGGTACTTAACCTCTTGTTTGCATTATATAACTTTCTGGTTTTTTTCAATTAACTTTTGGGCTATAGGATGGTGTGTCATGACTAGTAAAAAAACCCCAAACAACTAGTATTGAAAGAAATGGCTAAAGCAAAGAACAAATGCTTTGACTATGAAACTCTATGTATTTGAAAGAACCTTTCTAGATCAGTGATGGAGAGCAGATCATTATTCTTCCTTACTTTGACAAATCAGATTTGGTTTCTCTGTGGTAATTTTCAGGAGTCTCATGTCCTTCTCTGCTGCTTCTGATTCATGTCATTGTGGAAGTCACAGTCTTCTCAAAATTTCCCTGGGTTATTTCAATGAGTTGTCTTTGTGACTGTCCACTGGCTGATGAAATGCAATTCTGTGCAGGAGGGAAGCAGAAAGAGAGAACAAACTGCTCCTTCAGATCATTTACTCACATCTGGAAGGCACAGTGCACAGGCCCACATGGTAACTATTTCCTTGTTTCTCTTATCTCACCACCTGCTACTGATAAAGAAGCAGTAAATATTTCTTCCAGTTATAGTTTCTTTCTCATTTTTTTTAGTGAAGAACCCTTTCTACTTTGGCATTATTCCACCTATATATCCCAAAGTAACTTTATCAAAGTGTTTTCTTGTTTGTTTGTGTATTTACCCAGTAGTGCACATAACTTTATATTTTCATTAAGGGAGCATGGAACATAGAAGTGATATTTTTTTCCTTGTCTTTGTTTGTTTTCTTGGTTTTGGTTTGTTGGGTTTTGGGGTTTTTTGTTTGTTTTTGTTTTGTTTTGTTTTGTTTTGTTTTGTTTTTGTTTTTGTTTTTGTTTTTTGGGTGGGTGGAGGGTTTTTTTTGAAGAATAGAACACAAAACTCCAGGGAAGAGCATTTGAAATAAAGCAAAGTAAATTGGAATGAAGCAGAACAACTTTGCTAGAAGAGACCAGAAGTGATAAGTGATGAAATAACAGGAAGTACGCCATAATTTCATTTAACATGCTTAGGAAACTACAATTGTGGACAGGCTTGTCTAAATGTTTTTCATCATTTGCTGCTTAGAATTGAACCAATCAAAATTAAAAGAAGAAGAGATCATAATTCTATTCATAACACAGAATGTGATGGATTTAAGGAAAATGCATTAGCAGCAAAATTAAAAATGGAGGAAAAGACAGTTTAGAAATTGGGAAAGATTTACATCAGGCAGAATGAATTTGCAGCTACAGAAAGACACTGTCTTTTTTTTACTTGTTTCTTGCTAAAGCGCTCCAAATTTAAGTGTTAAGCTTTTGAGAGATGGAGAAGTTACTGCTGAGAGAGAAGAGTGGGAAATTACTGAGTTTTTGTAGGAATTACAGTGAACAACAACAAAGAGTATCAGAAAAGGAAATTTCTCTTTTAAGAAAAAATTACTTTCAGCAAAAATCTGTTTTCTGGATTTCAAAAAACCTTGATGCAATCCTTACTACCATAATTGAGGTCCTGGTGATCAAAGGTTTAGTTTGATGCCACAAAGCTCTTTAAGTGTGGCTCAGTTTTGGTGATAAAATGATAGTTGCAGTGTGAGTGTGCAGGCTGAAGCCTGACATAATAGAAAAACACAAAACCACAAATACATACAGTTGCTGAGAGGGTATTTGGGTCCTTACAGATTCAAGGGGAAAAATACAGACATGAAATATATTGTGGAACAAATAGGTAGAATTCAAAGCTGGCAGTTTAGCATTACCAAGTCTCAGCATATCTCCAGGGGAGTTCTTTCCCAGCTGACTTCCTGGCTATCAAAGGCTCCATGGCAATCTCACTGGCAGTGGGTCACAGCATTAATTTCTATCTTACTCATTAGTTCTACATATTTTTTGTGCTCTCAGGTCTGTTCCGCTTGGGGAGTTTCTCTCTGCATGCCTGAACAGAAGGGACCTGGTGGGAAAGTGAGTGCTGCAGTGCATCTACTGGTGCTCTCCTAAATATTTTACAAGGCCTAGAATATTTAACTGGCAATAAATGACATCTTCCTTAAAGCATTTTTGACTGATACAACGGTCAGAGGATTTTTATGTCAAGTAATACAGGAAACTACAAATTACAATTGTTTCATTTGTTCAGTTTTGGACTAGGACCTCCAGATGTAAAAGTAATTGAACTCATTTTTTACACTCGGGTCATGTCTGAAGTGTTATTAAGCAAAAAAAAAATTAGAGCTATCTCAGTAAATTTCAATCATTTCAATCATCAGCTGTAAATTCTAATGCATGCATTCTAACTCTTAAATTTGATTCAAAAATATTTATGGGATCACTAAGGAGCACATACGCCTGTCTGCATTCTTGGATACACACACAGGGTAGCCTTAACTTTTGGTCCCACAACAGAGAATCTCACATAATCCACATCAGAAGTAGTTTCTGCCTTAATGAAACTGTACATCATGATTTTATTTTCATAAATAAAAGGGAAGTCCTCATTAAATAATATATGTATCTCTTTTACATGTCTGATGTAAGTCCTCCCTCCAGTCTTTCTCTCTGATGCTAGGAGAGGACTGATATTGTCTTGATCATTTTTTCAATATTGTTTCTATAGCTGCTTGAACCCTCTCAGACCTCTAGCCTCCCAACCTCTAACCTCCCCTCACTTTTTATACTGGAGACCTCTTGAAGAAGTTAAATACATCATTGCGAAAAATAAACTACTGATGTTATTTATTTAAATAGTTCTCAGTTTACCTTTTTGTGGGGTTCTTTCTGTCTCTGTTGACACTACAATTTTCCCTGAAAATCCATCTCTTTGGCTCCTGCTCCATTGGTTCACACACACTCTTCAGAAGTCCTGAATGCTATAAAGATATTAATTCTGCAGATTGAATTTTTTATTTGGAGGAAACAATAACAGCCATGTGAACAATTCACAGTTGTCCACATGGAATCACCAAGGCTGGAAAAGACCTCCAAGATCATGGAGTCAAGCTTTTGATTGAATATCACCATACTCACTAAACCATATCGAGAACCGTCACGTCTACTCAGTTTTGAACACTTCCAGCAATGGTGGCTCCACCACCACCATGGGCAGCCTATTCCAAAATTTAACCACTCTTTCAGGGAAGATTTTTTCCCATATATCCTACCTAACCCTCCACTGTCTTACCATGAGGCCATTTCCTCCTGTTCTGTCTCTGTCTCTCCACTCTCCTCCACACCCTCCTTTCAGGCAGTTGTAGAGAACAATAAGGTCCCCCAGAGCCTCCCTTTCTCCAGGATGAACAGCCCCAGCTCCCTCAGCTGCTCCTCATCAGACCTGTGCTCCAGACTCTTCCCCAGCTCTGTTGCCCTTCCCTGGACATGTTTCAGCCCTTCAATGCCTTTCTTCTAGTGAGATGCCCAGAACTGGACACAGTTCTCTTAACTTACATCTTCCATTCTCCTGCTAACCTTAGATACAGGTTTACCCAAACTTGGCTTCTATTATTTTCTTGTCTAGTGTTATCTATCATAACTCTATTTCTAATGCTAGTTTACATGGTCTACTAAATATATTTTTTACAGTTGAGTTCTGGTGAATGCTGTCAGCCTGAATCACTCGATTTTACCTCCTTAGTCAAATGTGAATTTTGCATGAAACCCTGTTTGCAGAGAGGTCTCCACTCATTATTCTGCTCATGTTTGACCCTTATGAATGACATGTAATTATAGTTACCACAGAAAAAGAGTTAAATATGTACATATACCTATATATACCTGTATATATATGTATGTCTGTATGTTTAAGTATTCAACACAAATGCACATGATTACACAGCCAGTGCAATTCCTTGTTCATTGCTGCTGTTATTCTATTATTTTCTGTTCTTCCAACATGTGTTGCTGTGCCCTTTGAAGCAGAAAAAATATTTTCTTCTTTTATTGCTACAAAACCAAATCCAAAAGAGTCTCCACTTTTGTGTCAATATCAGGTTGTTATAAGCACAATAATAAGTAAATAGAGATGTCACTTGAGGGTGGGAAGTTCATCATTCACATATGTAAATTTGGGAAAAGGAAGGCTTTAGCCATATGTGTAGTTAATTTGCAAGGAGGGAAGGTATCAAACAGCTGGTGTAGAAGTAGCTATCATAATTTTCCCAGAAAAAAAACCCAACAAACTCTTTTATAATATGTGTTGTGGTTTTGCAGGTGATTTGCCAATGAAGAAAATGTAATTTTCTCCAATGAACTGTGGTTTATGTGTTTGTCTGTTGTTACAGCTGTTGAAAGATAATCACATTTTTATTTACTCTGACCATTTCGATTGTGGTGATTGTTAAGTTATATTTATTTGCAAGCAGTGCCATTTTCCCCTTTCTTAAAAAAGCAATAACATATCAACAATATCATATTATACTTAAATCTTTTGAGTTACTGTTGCAATATCAACCTTAAATGTCTGCTACAGAGATGAAATCATCACAGTGCAATTGTCTCTAATTCTATATCTATTTATTTCTGTAGGTCTGAAAGAAAGAGGAAATGTAACCATCCTTTGTATTTAGAGTCTGTTATTCAGCTTTGCTCTTCTGTACTTGTTTTGGACAGCTGTAGGCTCTGATTTTCACCCAGAACTTTTTTTTCATATGAAGGATGGCTTTTTTTAAGGAGCAGAATAACAAAAGATAGCAATCTAAGATGATTCAATGGTCTAATCCTTATATGGAGATTTCTTTCATGAATCAAAAACATCACTAAATAAATTACATATATCGGAACTGGCCAGAGAATAAAAACTGTATTTCATTTCATTGTTTCAAGAAAGTGTTGGTTTGAAACTTTTGATTTTTTTGGAGTGTTTTGTTTTGTTTTTTGTTTTGTTTTGTTTTCACCCCTGCCTCTCTAAAAAAACCCAAACCAACGCAAAGGAACATTCTTATATTTTCATAAAATGGAATATATTTGAAGTGTTCACCTCCAACCTAAAAACAAACAACTGAAAGCCAGTGTTTTCCCTCAGTTCTTTCATGAGAAGTGACATAGGGATTTTGATTTGAGCCTCAGACACTCTGTCTCTTAAGCCTTGTTGAGTATCAGGAGCTTTCAAAGCTCAACAACTTAGCTTCAGTGTATTTTGATGGAAAGGCAATTCTTCAAACATCCTTCCATTTGTGCTAGTAATCTGCTATTGCTTCTCTTTCACAGAGAAGAAAACCTCATTCTCTGAGTGATGAAAAAACCTGAGAAAGATTTCTCCATGTTTCTTTCTTGATTTTGAAAAACACAGAGGATTGTGACTGGATTAATTACAGCCTCAAAAAAAATTCCCAGATTACTGCAAGTGGGCCAAACTACCCTTACAATTATCTTTCTGTCAGATACTTCAAAGTTGGTTAGTTCTGTGTGAATAGCGTTTAATTACTGAAAAATAGACCTCCAGTTCTTGTAAGTAACAACAGAATAGGTATTTTGGAAAACCTATTTTCTTGAGGATAAAAAGCTGTTTCAAGTGTCATTCTACAAAATAAGTAAACACTATTATTTTTACAACTTAAGAAGGTTAGGCTTAGCACTAGAAGATACATTATAGAATTACCCAGGCTTTGTCAAACTGTGCGAGTGATAAAAGGTTTGCACAGAAGGATGGATGCATTTGTGCTCAGCAGTATAAAGGACTTAGCAATAGTATTTTTAAAAATAGATTTGTGCCAGGTTTTGGCAGTGGCTAGTGACTGCAGGTATATATTCAGAACAGAATAGTCATGGAGAAATCAGAATAGAAATCAGGAAAATAAAAATTATCCAAAAGAGAAAAACAAAAAACCCAGACCAACTCATCCCAACACAACCCTTTCCCTCTCCTAAAGAAAAAAGAAAGAAAGAAAAAAAAAAGCTTATGCACATAATCAGCATGGATCATTTCAGGAATTTGTCCAGTACACAAACATGTTTGAATAATGAATACAGAAACAAGAGTGATTACTTCCAGCAATAGCAACAGCACCACTATTCTAGTTGGTTTGGTTTTGATTTAGGAGGTTTTTTTGGGAAATAGTGTTGCTTCATTATATGGAAGGTGGTTAGTCCCCTAGACCAAGCCTGGGGAGTTATTTCTAGGTACTCTATTATTCAAATGTACAGATTTCTGATAAAGGGGAAAAATCCATTATCAGCAAATCTCATTGTGTTACTGGGAGATGGCCAAAGCTAAAACTTCCATGTATTCATATAAGGACACAGTTATTCTTCCCTTGGAGTTAGACTGGTCCATTAAGAAATTGCATGCCTGCTTTACTTCTGACCTGGCAGTAAGGAAAATCAGTGCCAACCAATAAAACTGTCTGGAGAACAAAATGTTAGTGCTAATGACATGACATTCATGTTATCAGAATCACAGAGTTTTCCTACTGCTGTTTACAGCCTTCTTTTGACAGATATGAGTAGAGGAATTGCTCTGTGTGTGCTGCTGGAAAACATCTGCTTTACTTGCATCCCAAGGAAATCCAAATAGTGCATTCTGAGACTGCTCTGTGATGTGTACTAATGTGAGCGTGAAAACCAAGTGATTTGCTTCAAATAGTACATTTGAAACAAGATAAAATACTAATATAGATGAATCTTTTTTCATTTAGAGCACTTCCAGCCCTTATTAAAAACATTCCATTTTCAGAAATATTGTTTAAATTGGTAGAAATAGCTTTTAAAAACATCACCCATAAACAGAGCAATTTCTTGTAGCCATAGTTACATGGCAGATGCAACAAATGTGCCATTCTCAGTCTTCTTCTAGGGTAGAATCCACATTAATGGAACAAAATTTGCAATTATCCCTAACTATAGAATGAAATAACACTTCTTATGGTCTCATTGTCATCTTCAGCCACCGTGGAATTCATGCTCTAATTAAACAAGGATTAACTACACAAATAAAATTTTAAAGTTTTGCTCAGTCTTTACTCAGGTAACTCTAAAAGGCAAAAGATCAGAGAAAGTGTTCATTGTTCCTTCATGCTACTTCCATTGCTAGGTTTTGCTTTCTTTATATTTTTCTTTTTGCAAATGCAATTATATTTTTGATAACTTTTATGGACATTTCCAATATATATTTTTATGAAAGAGATAGAAAATGTGTTAGATTTTTATGTCTAAGAAAAGAAAGAGACTGATAAGAATCAGGTTATGACCTTATTATTTAGTTCATGGCAGGAAGAAATCAAAGCCTGCAAAATTCTCCGTCAGTGTGCTAGCAGAAGTTTCTCAGTGTAAAGTCCACAAGTGAAAATGTCAGAGAGCAAAATGTGCTATGGGAAAGAAGATCAAATAAATCTGTTTAGCTCAGACCACCAACGTGTAGCATAAAGAGGCCAATTCTGTGTGAATGCTCTTTCTTGACACCTAGTTATACCATGCTGGATCAATAGCTCCTAAAATGTTGCTTCACTTCAATTAAAATGTGCTGAATTACTGCAGGCAGGGTTCTGCTCCAAGTGACTAAGAGTTAAATTTCTGCATTTGCTCTGGGACAGAGCATGTTATTAACTTGTTATTAACTTCTTAGGCAACTGCAGAGGGTAAGAAAACTTGCCCAGAGAGGACATGCAGAGTAAGTCTTCCTCATCATGCCTAGAATACAAGATTAGGGCCAAACTCAGCAGGAAAAAGATTAGTTAGTGATCTTAAACCTTGAATGAAATGTCTGCTCACAGGTTCATGTCAATTCTAGCCAGATAATTTCAGTTCCAAGGTACCTTCTGTTCAACAGGGGCATTACTGAAAACATGGCCCTTTTTTTTTCTTTGATTCAGTGGTTTGACATGGTGCTTTTGAATCAAAAATGAACCCCCTGGTTCTTAGCTGCTGTGTTGCTACTGTCACTGACAGTCCTTGGATTTATTTCTGTGGACTAATAAGGATGAAGCATAACAACAGGAGATAAATAATTGAAAGAATAGTATTTTTAAATAAATGCTAGTACTCTGCAAGACAAGAAATGTGCTTTTCACATGAATAATGCAATACCATTTGTGTGTACTGTTATGGATGCAGTATAATTATCAGGTAGACCATGTGAGAAATATGTTCCACATCATTCTCTGTGACTACTAGGGGAAAAATTCATCAGAAAAGAAAACCACACTGCCATCTTGAGCATTCATTCCCTGTAATTTTGCACATTCCTTTTTGTTTGGGGAAAGGTGCAGAGATCTTACTGATATTTGAAAACAGAAATGTCTCTCATTTAGAATGTGTTGTGTTTTCAAAGAAAAGCTGCTGACAAGCATGTCTGGTTGACACTTCTAATGAGTTTTCTTTGCTGGAATAGAATTTCTGGTCAAACCTGAACAGAAATTCTAGAGGGCAATAGCTTAAAGTGGTAAGATCACTCCCTTATGAGAGCTACATTCAAGTTCGCGTTCTTTTTAATTCACAGGACTGATTAATCTTCACTAATTTTGGTGTCTTCTTCCTACTGTCCTCATCTGACTTTACGTTGCCCCAGCTTCATGGTCTTTGAGGTGAACCTGGTGCAGGTGTACCAGTAGACATCAGTAGACATTCCAGCATCTTTCTTGACTTGATAATTCAAAACCCTTGAGTGTGGGTACTCTGGCAATCTGCTTCTCTGAGAAATCTCACAGACTCATAACAAAACATTTCAGCCATTTGTGCTGTTTGGAGACAAGCTGCCACTTACTGGTACAAACAATCCTCACAAACCCCAGCTGCTAAAAGGTGTAGATATTTAAAAGTAGAGGCTTTCCTTCATCCTAACCCTGCTGCTGGTCCAGACAGCTTTTTCTCCCTGTCCCAAATGCAAATTTTTTTCTGGCTGTGGTTATAATCCCAACCTAGTTTTCCTGCCATCAAATTAGAAATTGAAAAGTAACTTTTTTTTGGTGCTTATCACATTTCTTATCATGAGAACACATGTTAGAGGAGAATATAGAACAATCATTGGCATGAGCCAGTGTTCCACCAAAAGCTGAAGCTGTCATGCATATATAAGAGAATACAGAATATAGCAAACTTATCATTCAGCTACTCTGAGGAACCTTTTCACTCACACGCAGTGCAAGACATTTTACTTTTAATATGCTTCATGCTTTATATACTCAACAATTCCTGTTTACCCAGAATTTTGTTGAAAGGAATGAGGAGGTGGTGTATGCAGAACAAGCAGTAGATACATTTGAAAGACATTAATATAGTAACAAGCAGAACATGTCTTCAAGTTTTCTATGCAGAATGATTAAAGATCCATTAAACAAGTAATCAACCTCCTACCCTTCAAATACCAGGTAAGAATACACTGAATGAATCACACCACTCTTTTCCACAACAAAGTATTAAAAACTCATAGAATATGTTTTGAAGTGCTTTATTTTAAAAATTAGATTTCAGTTTGAAAAAATAAAGCCATAAATTATAGTGCTTAGAAACCAAATCTGGGTCTACATTTTCAAATAATAGATTTTTGCACTATTTGCTAAGACTTCCTAAGGTTGCATGTTAGGTCATGGGAGTGAAAGATGCTAATTAAAATGTTGAACTGAAGGTCAATTATTTACTTATAGGGAGGTGTCACTAAGTATGTAAAATAAGATTGATGTAAGTAGCCTTAAATTTAGCCTGTTAGAAAGACAAATGTACTGAACAGAAGGAACTGTAAACTGAAAAAAAAAGTGGTAGAGAAGTTGTCTCCCAGCCTGGAAGCTCTGAGCCCAGGATTAGGGCTGAGAGGTAGAAACTTGAAAAGTACAAGAGCCCTCTCTGAAGTAGAGCTGGGTTACCTAGAAACCAGAGAAATGCTCAGATACCAGTAAAAAGCACAAAATCAAGGGATTGTAATGACAACTTGTTTTCTGAAAAGGTGGAAATAATCTGAGATTACAAAATGGGTTTGAAAGAATAGAAAACTTCGTGACAGGTGTAAAGTAAAAATTAACAGCATATATTGACTGTTTTGATGCCTTAAGCTTTAGCTTTCGTATTTTTAGATCCCCAAGGCATCAGTTCAAAGTGATGATGTCCTGTGTCCCATTGTAGATCAACAATTTGAAAAGGACTAAGTTTTTATCCAAAGTTAAGTCTGTCTCTGTGAACTTCCCATGCTGTACATACTTGAAGACACGTGCTGTTCTATTGCTGGTAAAGTTGATTCATGAACAATAAATTTGTAGTAACCTGTAATATACCTTCTGGGTTTTGCTACCATGGAAAAGTCTACACCTCCTTGATTTTGCTGTTATTCATTGCTAGATAATATTGATTGAGACTATATAATTGATTGCCATATTAATTTGTAACAGCTTGAATACAGATCAATATAATAACATAAGTACTTGTTAGTGATGGCTTTGTGGTAGTCCACTTTCTATAGTGCAGGATGGACACGTACATGCTATTTTATAATTTTCCTGTGGTTGGTATTAAAATAATTGGAGGAACAAGAGATCACAAACATGAAATCCAGGTGTTCTGTGGTTTTCCTACAAACCTAACATTTGAGAGTGATGCCTTAAGTTTTTAGCTTGTATATTTTTCAGATCCTGTACTGCATTAGTGTCTAACTCTGAACTCTATATAGAGTGTTTGTAAGCACTCTTCATATTTTGGTCAGACAAAACAATCCTTCCAGGCCTAAGAACCAAGGTCATCCTCAGCCTCAGGCCCTGAAAAGCACAAACAAAAGTGGATTGGGAGGAAGAGCAAACTGGGGGAATATGACTTCATTACCTGAAGCTGTAATTGGACAATTACCCCTGATATGCAAATAGACCAAACATATCAGTCTGGAAAACTCATGACCATTTTCCATCTTGGGTGTAGCCTCTGTGAGGCTTTTGCACTGCCCAAGATGTATCTGTTGAAGATCTTTAATAAATATCTACTTTATTCTCTAACTCTATCTAGCCTCTGCACTAGGTAGCCATTCCAAGTCATCAGGTAAACTAAATTAAAAAGGGGGAGGTCTTTGAACTACTCAATAAACTAGAGAAATTTTAGGGAAACAGATGAGGTGCAAGTTGTCTAGAGTAACAATAATGCTATCATTTAATTTCTTTTTGCCTGTTAAAAAAATAGAAAGGATAATTCTTTCACAGTAGAGAGAGGATTTTCATGCTTCATAGTATCCCAAATTAAATCCCAATATGGAACGAAGGAGATATTTTCTTAACATGGAGACATGGAACAAAGCTGGAAAAAAGTCCTGTTATTATTTAGAATTTTAAACTGTTAGTTTTTTATGTTCAAGAAGAATATGTACACAAGTCATTACTTGGTCAAGGGATTATCATGAAGGGTGGTGGCTGACCTACCACTCCTGTGCTGTGTTTCCACTTGTATAATGGATTTTAGAGTTCACTATGTGACAACATGAACTCCTGTGGAAATTACTTGTGAAATATTAACCTTCTGGAAATAACATTTTTAAAATGCTGTTATTCATACCAGTCGACTGTAACACCATTATATTACTTGGTGCCATTTTGATCTCTCAGAAGTCACTTCTTTGTAGGACCAACCCAAAATGAAAACGGATTTTTCTTTCCATTTTTTTTGCACAAAAGGATGAATTATCAATCATGGAATAACTAAAGGCATAAGTAAGTGTCCTGTATTCAGCTTCAGCCAGATATATATGGTTACCTAGGCTAAAAAATGAAAGTTTTGCACATTGAAAAGGGGCTCAAAAATAACCACTTTAAGTGAACAATCCTACCGTGAATAAGTTAATTGATTCTTAATCAAATTATAAAATTAGTTTCATTCTAAAATTTGTAAAGATGATCAGTATAAATAAGAGTTTTTCTCAGTTGTTTTGACTTTACAAGCAGAGTTTATAAGGACAAATGAAAATAACTCCGGCAGAGACAGTAACTCACTAGACAATACAATAATATCTTGTGTGATTATAAAATATTTACTGTGACAGAAAAAGAGAGAAAGTAGCAGAGAGGGAGCATGACATTTGTTTTCAAAATATGCAAATCTTTTTTAAAATGTCATTTTAAAATAGAAAGAGGAAACAAAACACAACTAACCTATTATGTGATCCATATTAAGAGAAAAACAGTTTCAAATTTACTGAGCAATTGTTCTATGACAGAACCAAAACTGTTCTAAATGACCATGAAATTCTAAACCTTTCAGCTTGAATTCTTTAGTAATCAAAGTTTGCGTCTGCTATTTTGTCCCTCTGCTCTTGGTTTTTAATTGATGCTCTCTATCCCATAAAAGTGGTCACGAGGAAAGAATGCTGCAGCTTTCACAAGTGAGGTCAGTGGAGAAATTGTAATTGACTCAATCACCCAGAAGGAAATGTAGAGATGTGCTAGTTTTCATAAAGCATAACAGAAATTAAAATGCTGGAAAAACAATAAAGCATAATAAATTGGTATAAAATTGTAATGTTTTTTTCTTTTTTTTTAGTAAAAGAAATAAAAAATAGTGTTTTATTCATTTTTTTTTTTTATTCCTTTTTGGATTTTTTTTGTTTTGTTTTTCTTTTTTCCAAAACAAATAAATTAAACAGTATTAAATGATTCCACCAATCATTTCAAAGAAAATATATACAAATGACCTGAAGCAAGGAATAAAAGAAATGTTTCAACCTTATATGAAGGGAAATGGCAGAAGTCAAGAAAAAGGTGATTTTGATGTGTCAAATATTAAACATTCAAATGCAAATTCTGCATTTCATCTTTCTTCTATAATTTTCTCTTTTTCTTCTTATCCAAGCAAGAATTCTATCTTCTATTTCCAACGGTTTGTCTTCCTCTGACAATTCATGGCAGGACTAAAGTCAACATAAACGGTCAGAGATGCAGGGTGTTAAAATGTTGGAAGCAAGCAAGCAAATGAACAAGCAAACATCTTTCAATAAGATGTGTCATATGTCATTGGTCAGGCATGTAAGGGTTGCACTTCTGTAAAGCACCACTTGAAAATGCTGCTAAGAGAAATTGTTATTTTTACTGAGGTCAGCATTCAGGATTAAAAACAGTAGCAACATAAAGTCTCCATTCAGTTAACCTGGAAATCAATTTAACTGTTACCAGAAATTTTTCTGTGACTCTGAGCCAAAAGGAAAATTAGCCTAAACCCTCCTCCTACACCCAGTGGGGATTTTTTTTAAATTTAACTAATTTTAAACTTTTTTTTTTTAATTATATGTGTCAAGAATCTGAAGTCTGAAAGAGTTGGCTATTTCAGAAATTATTTTCACAAAAAATAGTCACCAATTGTTTTTAAAAAAACAATTACTTTTTGTTCAAAATACATTTTACAAAAGTAAAAGATTCTTAACTGAAAAATCTTCTTGATGTTTAAGATTTTCTATGAAAGTTGATATATTTGTTATTAAATGTGGTAGAGTCAGATACTATGGTAGTTGCTACTACAGAGATTCCTGTAGAGATATGAAACAATAAGGAAAAAAAGGTTTATATATTTATATACATAAGCATAAAGCTTTCTGCATTAAAAACAATCCTAGTGACCACATCACAGGCAGGAACTGCTGAAGGTAAGAGACTATTATTACATTAATTGGTAATGTAACTATAACTATACTTATTATACTATAATAGAATATATATATATTATATATATATTTTTATATATGTTTATATATATATTAATAATTAATTATAATATGTATTACTATACTGTAACTATAACTCTATTAGTATCTCCATATATATAAGGACAATATAGTCTATTGGGACAGGTATCCTCACTGGAGGCCCAGCTTTATCACAGAATAAGCAAAAATCTTTAGCATACTGAAATTTTCAAAGGAATCTTCAGATTTCCCTTTTCCACCTCAAATAAACATAATTACTTGATTTTATGTGCAAGGCATTCTGATCTGTCTTGTTATTTGAATATATAACCACAATTTCAGTGAATAATGGCTTTTCCTTTTTTTGCCATTTAAGAGCTTCTAGACAGAGCCATAGGATTTCGTGGTGATTTACTGAAGGTTTACGGTTCTTCAGTGGTAACAAAAGAGAGGTGTGGAAAACATTTCCATAATTTCATGTACATGGCTCCTTATGGCACCAGAAGCCCCTGTCACACAAGAGCTTTCATGGAGAGACTTTTTGGCTCTTGACTCTGTGTCTACATCTTCCAGTTCCTGAAGGCATGCACAAACTGTGCTCCAGAGCTCATCACAACATCGAGTACTGGCACACGGTGCAGTTCTGTAGCAGGCTGAAGCAGGAATGATACGGGAGCAGGCAGAAAAACAGGTTTTCTCTTTCCAAGATGTAAAGCCATGGGGGTATATCCTGCATGAAAACAACCGTAGAAATGTGTCATAAGATAACAACAGTACCTGACTATTTCCAAGAGGGCAATCAACAATAACAGCTAATTGTTTAACATAAGCACTCCAAAACCAAAATAACCTGCTGTGCTCTCTTCTGTTTTATCTCAAATAGGAGACCACAGAAGGTAATTATTCTAAAATAATGGGTTTGCTTGAACACTACTGGCTCTACTGACATTTCAAACTATATGAAGCTTAAATAAAACTCTAACACCAATTAACACATATTCTTGTCATTATAACCAGGGAAAAGAAGCTAATACTACTATGGCTCTAATGTTAAATAATGTGCCTGACTCATAAGGAATAAAGGCTCCAACGAAATAAAAAAATGTTCTATGGGTAGTCTAAGTTTCAAGTTGCTGGATAAAACTGAATTCAGAGGTTTCAGTCAATGTTATTTCACTCAGCTCTACAGGACCACTACATGGTAATTCAAAACCTCTTTTTTTCCCTTAAAACTACAGATTCATTACTATTTTATATCAGCACATCATCTGAAATACTTGACTAGGCCACTTTTTTTTTTTTCATAGAATCTGTAATTAGCAGGTAATTCTGATTAGTTTCCCCCCTTGTGGAGATTCCCATTCTTCCCACTGATGGCGACTCCATCTTTGTCAATGCCTTTTATTAAAACAGACTTCTGTTAACATCATTTTCTCCCCCCATTGCTTCAAAAAAGCCTCCTGTGCTCTGTCATGCAATGGAATTTCTATTTAGTTTCTTAACTCTTTTTGCTGTTATTGGCAGAGAATTTTGTTCACATCTCATATGAGGATGGAAGGGCCAACTTAACAGTTTACTGTGTCACCCAGTCCTTAGTATAACAGAAAATAAAATAAGAGATGTGCACAAATGTGTGGAATGGAATCTCTACATACTGACTTTGATAGAGGAAGACTTCATTCCTTTAAAAGGTTTTTGAATATTTAAAAATAAAAAGCCAAACGTCACCTTTGCCTTTTTATGGCTTTACCATAAAATGTAAAAGCTATGAGCTTGACATAAACAAAGTAGATCAAATGAAACTGATTTCTGCTAAACAGAAGGTCTTATAAATGATTCTTCAAAATTTTGAAATATAGACATAATCATTAAATGTTTTGAAGAAAGACAAGATACTACAGCAAGATGTTTGCATTGTTAGCAGGAAATTTCTGAGAAGGAAGTAGGGCAAGTAAAGCTAGGATGATGAATAATAAAGCGAATGTAAGTGTATAAGTACTTGGGAGCACTGAGACATTTGGGATATATCAGCTGATGGATGGTTTTTATACCTACCTCAGTCTGCAAAGTGCTGAAGGACAGAAAGTCACGTGAGTGACTGTGACTAATTCATCCTAGCCCCCTCCTATTGAGTCCCTTGAAGAAACATGGAACAGATTTTTAGGCTAAGAATTTATGAAGCATCCCATACCTTCAAAAAACTTCAATTCCCTTGGCTATGTAACAAAATATTAAAACTTTGAGCTTTACCATTGAAGAAAAAAGAAGAAAAAAAGACAGTAAAGCTAGACACTCTAGAAGTTTTACCTTAGTATTGGTATTATGTGTTTTTTCATCAGTACTAGTTTAGTCTTTTCAATATGCAGTTTTTAAGATGTAGCACTCTTCAGGTAGAAGCAGCCATCTGGCTTTTACATTAGCTTTTTCTGTCCTCAAAACTGATGACAAACACAATGACTCCTTAAATTAGACTTGTCCATTACAAATTACTTCTATTCAGTTTGTCTTTAGAAAAACATTTGAGGCAATTTTAGAGAAAAAAAATTGAGGCTGAGGGCACTGATGTCCAAATCCAAGCTAATGCTGCATCTCACTTGAAAAAAAATCCCGTATGAACATACTCACAGTATCACAGAAGAGCTGAGTTTGAAAGGCATAATTGGAGATCATGTTGTCCAACCACCCAGCCCAAGCAAGGCTACCCAACAGCAGGTCACAGTCATGTCCAGAAGCCTTTTGATACCCCAAAATCTTTGGGTATCCACAACTTCCACAATATTCTAGAGCAATCTCTACCAGGGCTCGATCACCCTCACGGTCAAAAAGTGTTTCCTGATGTTCAGGCAATACCTCCTGTGCTTCAGTTTATTTCACTTGATTTATTTTACTTATTTTCAATTTATTTATTTTAGTTTCAGTCTATTTCCTCTCATTTTGTCACTGGGCACAGCCAAACCTGGCTCCATTCTCTTAAAAATACTGCTTGGTTCAGTCACAAGATCTCAGTAACATTTGCTTTCAGTATTTCTGTTCTGTTGGCCAGGTTATATTGCCTTATTAGGAATTCAGATTGTGTATCAAAGTCATGGGAAAAAATAAGGAAAAAAAAATTAGACTGAGTCAAATTAAAAGCTTTCAGGGCCTTAACTGTAAAAATAAGTTATAGTATTCTATAAATACTATCATTTAGCTCCTTAAATAGAAAAATATATAATCACATAAATAAGAAAAAACCCTCCTTTTCCATTATTTATCAAATCATTAACTGCAAATGAATAAATAGTATACTAAGTAGTATACTAATATTTTATATTAAACTCCCTTCCTTATAAAATTGAAATTGATGATACTATTGAATTTATTAATACTGTTCAAATATTCTAGGAAAATTACATTGAACAGCTCTGTGAGTTTGAATTTTAGAAAATTGTAACTGTTTTTTTACAAATACTTGTGCATTGTCTGTACAGCTTTTGTTGAGTTCATTCCATAAAAATAGCACACATATAAAGTGAAAATAGATGCTGCAAGCCTAAATGGCATTCCTGCCAAGAAATTAATTGGAGAAGCTACAATTAACATTTATTAAATTATGAAACTGTGCTGTATGGGAAATAAATACTTTTGTTGGAAAAGCTGCTGAAAAGCATAAGTGTGCTAGTTAAAAGAGATTCTTAAAAATTCTATTGACTCAATTTAGGCAGCATGGTGGAAAATTTCTGTTTACTTTTATATTTACAAGAAGAGTAAAATTAAACTTTTTAATAAGAGCAATAAATTTGGTTAAATGAGTCAAGGGAAGATATTAAAAAAAATACATCATCTCTTAAGCCACAGGATCTTCCATTGTGGAGCATTTAAATAAAAGGTTGGTAAGTACATCCTATTTCCAGTAAATTTGAATATTTTTTACCATATCATGCTATTATTTTCTGAGACCTTTTCACAGAAACTTATTTTAGTTCTGCTGATACATGCATTGTCTAAGAAAATATGTTAAATCTCATGTTAACTACATACATATGGAAATAAAAGTACTAAAACTAACATGATGAAGAAAGAAAATATTCACAGACTTTATCACATCTTAAAAAATCGGCAACAAAAACTCATAAAAAGTATGCAAACACATTAAAGCAAGTTCTAAATAAATGATGAATGTTGTGTTGCAATTAACTCTGCCAGAATATGGGAAACACCTCTATAAAAAGAATGCCTTTTTTTCAAAAATAATATATGTATAGCATCTGGTAGTACAAAGGACTGGAGAAATATATAGAACAGGCTGTTCAGATATTGTGGCAGTGTGGGCAAGTGGAATTTCTTATTCATAGCTTGTGAAACTGTCAACTTTTAGCAGATTTCACTGCCTAATATCACAGACTATAACATTAAGAAATCTCATGATTTGTCTGTGTGCTCCACAAAACTGCTTCCTCATGCTGGAGCACTCGGTGGTGTCCACAGGAGGCTTTCCCACTGCCTCAGCTGAGCTGGAAGGCTGACTTGACAGAATTCTTACTTCTTTTATGCCTTTAGCTTTGACATGCAGTCCTTCAAAATGGGCCCCATATGCCAATGTCCTTGAAAAACCTTACAAGGTTGAGAAAATAGGAAGATGGAGAAAGGGAACTCTGGAGAATAAAGTGAATCTGGCAAATAGCACCTTCTAACTCACTTTTTGCCTGTACACATCATGCTCTTCTACCAATTGTGATTAGTATTGCCATAATAAAAAGCAGTTCCAACTTTTTAGCAGGTTCTTTGCCAAGTTGCTGGATGCTGCTGACACTTAGCTTAGACTGACATGCCTTCACAGTTCAGGTCATGCATCAAAGCTTCTACTTTTTTTTGACCAAGGGGAGATGAGCAACAGCCTGCAACTAATTTCAGGGTATTGAAAGCCAGATGAAGTCAGGTGTCAGAGGCAGAATTGGCACAACCAGGGCAGTACACTTCTTTCTGTTACCTTAGTGTAGCTTTGGAAAGAGCATTCAGTGCCTTCTGAAAGCCAGATTCATTAGACATTTACAGGTTTATGAAACAATGGTTTAGCCTCAGTAAATCCACTTTAAAACTGTCAAAACATTACATACAGGAGCAGGCTGGCAATTTTTTATTTTAAATGCCTTTATAGGCTGCACTCTACTGGACTTCGGTATTTTGTCAGTCAGTAGTGGCCATTTGTTCTTTCCAGTGCTGGCTAAAATGTCTTTTGGATTGACAGTGGTTATGTTTGTTAATGTTTCAGGTTAATATTCTACAAAATTTTATCAAAATCTGAGATTGAGAGGTATCTAATTACTTGCAGTTTTGGTGATAATGATTTATCCTATCATCCTTACTACCCCCAAAAGCAGATCTTATGCATCCTCGGTTGCTGAAATTGAATTAATAATTGGACATGCAAGAGTCAGCTGCCCAGTTTTAGGAACTGCCAGATCTGTTATCCTGGCTGAGGTGAAGTTTCTGAGGATCCATAATCCCACGTGTGGCTGGGGGTATGCCTCAGTGTGTACAAGGATCAGACTTTTATCACATAACTTAACAACTAAGTACCTGTTTTCTTATCAACATAAATGTACGTAATGAGCAGAATCAGTGCATGAAGCTGTGCAAGAAGGACCCCTAAACAGTCCCAAAATAAAGTTGCTGGGAGTGTTACTGTGACTTCTGCAAAGTGACAGCTCTGACACCATCCACATGCACACTGCGAAGTCCATCCCACTTATATTTTTCACACTTTTGTCTTCATTTCATTCCGCAGCACATCTCTCCATGAACCTCTACCCACAAGGTCCCTTTCAAAACACATTTCTTCATCTCTCACTGCTTTCTTGCAGATAGAGGGATTTCTCTCCATCATACTGACGGAAACCTCCCCTCTAGAGTCTGGAACATTCAGTTCTGATAAAAATTTCCTTGTATCTTGAGTAGAACTCTTTACAGAGATCTTTATAGAAAAAATATACTTGCAAATACTCTGCAAATTTCTCCAGTCACCTTTACAGTCAAAGTGCCTATTCCTCTTCCACATACTGAAAGTTCAGGTTTTGGCCTAGGTAAGAACTGTGAGAGCCAAAATTAGTGCTCAAGTGACAATAAAATTATTATCTAGTCCTTATATTCTGCAAAACCTTTTCCCTTTGTACTTCCTACTCCTATTATTTTCTGGATTTTATTTGTAAGTCTCACTGGCTGGCCAGGCCCAGCATCTCAGTGATGTGATTTCATCATTGCCATCCTCCCTGAGCGAGTATGGAAAGGATGTAAGGTAATTCTGCAGTGGGGGCAGTAAAAAACCCCCACATGCATTGCCCTCAGGTGTCCTATGGAGCTCCAGAACCAGTGGGTGTTCTTTCCTGATCCACTGTTACTTCAGCTTTTTCAATTCAGTTATAAAGATAAAGGTTTGCAGACATTGCATGGGATCCCTTTCAGTCAGAACTTCCAGCTGTTGACCAAACTCCCATTGAGACAGTCTGGAAATTACCTCCTGTAAGTTTACAGGACACAATGGGCTTCAACATCCCAGGCCATTCAGGTGAGGAAGAGCAGAGTACATGGTGAAGGGCTCAGACATTGCAGGTAACATCCAGAAAGTCCCTCATTCAGCCTGTGTGTGAGAGCTTTGGTGGGTATTGCCTGGTGGGGATAGTTCTGGGAGAGCTCCTACATCAAGGACAAAGTAGGGATGCTTTGTTCTTGAGGCACTAGACCTTATAGCAGATAGATAGCTCTGATAAAAATAGTTATGGTTGGTTAAAAGACTGATATCCAGGAAAGATTTAAGCAGCTGGCTGGTTAATGAAATAATAATAATAATAATAATAATAATAATAATAATAATAATAATAATAATAATAATAGATTTGTTTTACATGGAAGAGTTTTCACCTAAGCCAGTTCTTGATTGACAAAGCCTTGCTTAAAAATGCCCAAAGCCAACTTCTGCAGTCTTTAAATCTAGATATATGTGTAGTTTAAATAACTGTGATTTATCATGGAAATAAGGGAATTGGCTTTTTTTACCACCTATATCACAAAAGAACTTTGCAATATTTAGATAACATGAAGCTGGGGTAGGTGGTCCAGAAACACTGTGAATGCCTTTGCATCAATAGCTGCTGGTGTTTGGAGAAAGTTAACATTCTTGATACTTCTTAGTCCTCGAAAGAAGATCTGCAAGTGAAAGACATGACTAATGAGGTCTTGCTCAGTGTAGAATTTCTGTTAATCTAATTAAAAATATGCTAATAATGTATTTTAGACTGACAGGCATCTGTGAGTCAGAATTAGTGCAAAACTCTTCAGCCATGAAAGATGACAACCAACAGGTGCAAGATCAGTTCATTTTCAATGTTTTGTCAGTCACAGACTTGCAGCCTGGATTAACCTTGGCTCATGTTGTCTCGTGCTAATTGTCATGGCTGTGCCTAGAAAGAGAACGGGCAGAAAATCAAAGCAAGTTCATGGAAAATTAGATTTCATTAGTCTACTGAATATCAAGAAATTTGTTTCATGTGACAAATGTTATAAAAACTAAGAGGAGACAGATTGACTTTGAACAACCTCACAAAACAGAAAAAATATGCAGTGGAGAAAAATCTTTAAAAAATTATTGTGTATATTTATACTATTTTCAAGAATACACTTCTCCTGCTTAAGTATTGAGGGTGCCAGATGCATGAGAGAGAGAACACGTTCCCTACCTTCAAAACCAACTCAAATGAGGAGACCACCTTAAGTGGATAATGTATATAAAACCAGCAACATGAAGGTCACTTTAGCAATTAAAAAGATCAAGTGAATTGTAGAGATATTTTGAGTGGTACTGAAAAGATATTGTGTACATGCAATCAATGAACAACCATGAAAGGTGTCAGCCTGTCCCTGAGTAGGGTAGCTTTGTTTTTATTAACTGCAAGGAAAGCGTTCCTACTTCCCAGTTTCATTTTCACCTTCTGAAAAGATCTTTACTGAAGGATACTAGAACCAAACATGGTACTGTACATATGAAATAGGGGAGATTGTGTGTTTGTTTGGGGTTTTCTATTATTGCTTGTTTGTGGGTGTTTTTTTTTTTTCCTAGAAGTGCTATACTGAAGCAAAAAATATCTGAAAAGAGTAGAAAAGTTTAGAATTTTAGGTTAAAGCATTTGGCAAAGAAGTACAAATTAAGACATGCCCCAACTTGTCACTGCCATATTCAATTCAATGCGGTAGGCAGAAATAGTATGAAAAATATTAAAAAACAAAACATTTAAACTCTGTGGAATCGGGTATACATTTCTTAGAATTATACACTAATACCAGCAAAACAAGGGTAGTAATTTTAGATTTTGTCTTACTGAAGATAAAGTGGTGTGTAACCATAAGTCTAGAGAAATCAGGGATTTTAAGGGGTCCCATAAAGGCAAATTCCATGAGCGAGATCCCTGCCATGTCATGAGTAGGACTCATTGGGCAGTATCTTATTCCCTAAATACATACATCAATTGTTATTTTTAAAGCTACAAAATCCCTAGGACATGTGCATGTAGCTGCTGTTTGTGACACAGAACACCTACAAATTAGTTACATATTTCTAGACCAGTAGAGGAAGGTCACAGGACACCTAAAATAGCCCCAGGTGCTTTTGGTTAGGAAACTGAATCTAATTCCATGCCTCTAACAGAAACTGCTAGCACAACACAGGGAAAGGCAGATACCCTTCCTGTATGATGAAGTGAGTTTCTTGTCTCTCTAGGCAGACGCAAGTGACACCATAGCTAGACTGAGGCTAAAGGGGAAAAAAAAAGAGTGTTTTTTATCTCTTACAGTAAAATATCTCAGTTCCAGGGTAAAAATCCTACTTTAGATTTTAAAAGAAAAACAGGGGGAAAAAAAAAAAAGAGAGGATTGCTGCTTCTAGGAATACATAAGTCATGCCAAGCACTGAAAAACATATTCATAAACTGAATTAGAGTAGATGTGTTACAATTTTGAGATTGCAGTTACATGAAAGTTGTTAAGTGCAAAGCTTAACTGAAGAGGGAGATTGTGAAAAAAATTCTTGGAAGTAGCAGTTATCAAAGACTCGGGTTTTGAAAACTGGAAATTGGGGGAGGTTGCACACAGAGGCAGTGGGAGCATTTCAGTGGAGATTTGTCTGTGGGTCTGTGCTGAGTTGTGGAATAAGTGGCACATTTTCCCACGGCTCTTCACAATTTAACCACTACAGTGGATGAGGGGAGTTGAACAGTGACACCTGTCCCCATAAACCCAGAGCCCACCCTGAATAATTACAGCAGTTCTATAGCTATGAGTATGCAGAAGTGAATCATAAGGAAGGATGAATGAGATTTCTGCAGAGAAGTTCGGATGCTACATGTGCAAGTGCTGCACTGAGGACACAGCCCACAGTGATGAAGATTTATTTACTCAGACGTAGGAACAAGGTCCAAAGGGTATCAGATCTCTTTCTTAGGTCAAAGAAACAGAAATATAGGAATGTCTCCTGTCTGTGTACTGTTTCCATGCTCATCTGTTACTTACAGAGAGAGAACAGGCAGGGGACAGCCTGGCAGCACACACTTTCAAGATCTTTGAAGGACCTTCTCACTTAGATTTGGGTTATCTGAGCAAGAAAACTGTGTGCTGACAAGGCAAAGATAGAAGAAAGTAGTGTGCATAGTTCTGTGAAGTTCATAGAAATTCTGCAAGTCACTTCTCAAGCCAACAAGCTTCCTTCTCAAATATTAAGCAATAATAATACTTTGCATTACGAAGAATGACAGATCTACTGTGACTCTATAACTGTCATTGAGAGACCCACACACATGATATTTAGAACTCAATATGTGTTTCAGACTTGGGGACATATAAAATTTACTAGATACTCTTTTTATGATATAACAAAAGTAACAGTCAGGAGAGTTAAAAGGAGTGCAAAAGTGCTTTCCAGCTGGTTGGCCTCCAGCATGTACTGGTGTATGGGTTTCTTTTCTTCCCAGGTTTGGGGCTCTACATTCCCCCATGTTGAATGGCATGGGATTCCCAACAGTCCAGCTCATTTCTCTAGCCTGTCAAGGTCCCTCTGGATGGCAGCACAACCCTCTGACAAATAAGCTACTCCTCCCAGTTTAGTGTCTGCAGCAAAACTACTGCAGGTGTGCTCTGGCCCCTCACCCAGATCTTTTAGGAAGATCCAGATGGAATCAGATTGAACTCTGGTCTATATTGCTAATTTCTGGCCTCCAACTAGACTTAGTGCCACAGAACATCAGCTTCTAGGCCCTACCATTACTATGCAATCCACCTCACTGTCTTCTTGGCCAGTCCATACACCAACAGGCTGTCTATGAGAATCTTCTTGGAGACAGTGTCCAATTCCTTACTGAAATCAAGGTAAACAAATCCACTGCTCTCCTGATATTTACCAAAGCATTTCACTGTTGAAGTGTCTCAGGCTGGTCAGTCATGACTTCCCCCAATGAAGCTGAGTGCTCCTGATGACCTTCTTGTGCTTCATGTGCCACAAAATGATTTTTCTCTTAAGCAGATGTTCATTTGTAAATATTTTCCGGAGTCATAAAAACTAAACCTTTTTTCTTCAGCTCTGCAAACAGTTGTTGGCATACAGTATCAGCTTTCCCCCTTTAGCCTCAGGATTGAGAACACCACCTAGACCCCTAGAATTCTGCAATCACCATGGCTACTCTCCAGATTTTCCCACTGTTGCCCACAAGAAAAGACTTCTGAGGATAATATTCAGAATGTTGGACACACTTCAACTGTCTCTCTGCAGCATCCTGGATCCAGGCATCCGTAAGCAGCAAAGTTCTTTAGGCAACAGGTCAGGCTGGCAGACAGGTTCCTCTGTGCCCTGCAGCAGGGAGTCACCCACCATTGTCCCTCACCTCTTACTGCTGAGGGAGTACCACAGGTCAGGGTCACTCAACACAGATGTCTCACTGGAACCCACATCTGGCTCCTCCTCAGCTTTGAGGTCAGTAGACCCATTCTGTAGTGACAAACCACTTACTTGTGTTGCTTTTAAAATTTATTTAAATTAATTTTATTATTTTCCTAAGTTGCAGAGATAGGATTTGTTATCTGAGTAGTGTAACTCCTCGCTGTATCTTGTTAATGTACCCTGGCATACATGTTTGACAGAGAAAATAATGTGACAGAGTTCCTTTCATTGGTTTGTGCACCTAGCCACTGGTGTGACTGGTGATGAGACAATTACTCATATAAAGCAGAACTATCAGTCAGGAAAAAAGGCTCATTTTCTGTGCTTGCAGGAGAGTTCTATTCCCAGAGATCAACGAAACTCCTTTCTATATCTAGGAGAATGTGCTATAAGTAGTTTTAGACAAGTTTATTTAAAATGTAAAATGGGGTTTTGGGAAATGTTTCAGCAATGGTAAAATACTTGGAAATTCTTCAGCATGACTGGAATGTCCAGGTTTTGATTAAAGCTCCTGTTTGAGTTGATGACCTGTGGATATGTAGAAAAATACAGTGTGCGAGTAGGGGTTAGTACCAACCACGTCTGGCAGTTCAGTGAGTTTACTTATTTGTCATTTGTGCTGATTGCTTACCAAACAAATTGGCCAGTAAATGCTGTAGTTTATAGCTAAGCTAAATCAGCATAAATTAGGGATTGCTGCTGGAAAATGTCTTCAGTTTGAGACTCAATTGAAAAGAATACATTGCCTTCAGTTTCCACTTCAACATCAACTTTTCCCCTTTCAGAAGGGTTTTATCATTAGTTACTGCTATATGTGAATTTGCTTTTTGTCAGTCCTATATCATTCATTAAATTTTTTTCTTACCTTGCAAGTTTGTTGATCATCAAGGACATAAATCAAACTGTCCCTCCATTCTTTTTGCATTTATTTCCCCTGCATACATCTTTTACTTTTCCTAATTCTCAGAAGCTTTATGATAGTTTTCAGCTCTCATATTCAGACCTTTGCTTCTGCTCTGGTAAACCTTCTGCTTCTATTCTTAGAGCAGTCTCCTGTCTCATGAAGAAATACTTGCACAAAATTTTTCTTCACACACATGAATAGTTATACAGTATGTTCTCTCCTTTTGATGTGTCCTTTTTATTTTAGATTAAGGTGCTAAAGATTCATTCTGTGTATCATGGAAATGTATGACATGTTTAATAAATAAATTCTAAAAATAGCCGTCTCAGTACTTTCTAAACTTCAGAATATTATATTTAATAAATCAATTTAATGGAATAATTTTCCATATTAACAATAGGTGTGGAATGTGAGATAAAAATATAGAGCTGCTACTTTACTAACGTTTATAAAGGTTGAAGGAAGTTTCTTCTTTCATAACAATAGAATATCTATTACATATCAAAAAAAGATTAAAAATTAGATATACATACACACAAAAATAGCAATATTTGGTGGGTTTTTTGTTTGTTTGTTTGTTGGTTGGTTTGTTGGTTTTTGTTTTTTTTTTTTTTTTTTGTTCCAACCTTCATTTGAAATTAGGAAAAAGAAGTTAAAACCAAACATAGCTAAGATGAATTAACAACATTTTTCTTTGTTTACTCTTACTATTCAGTCTCATTATGGAACTGCTTTTTCTATATGACAAGGGTGCTGGTTTTGGCTGGGGTAGAGTTAATTTTCTTCCCAGTGGCTGGTGTGGGGGCGTGCTTTGGATTTGTGTTAATACACACATTACACATGGTTGATAATTCGAGATGGTTTTGTCACTGCTGAGCAGGGCTTACACAGAGCCAAGGCCTTTCCTGCTTTTTGTACTGTCACATGGTGGGAAATTGGGAGGAGGCACAGCCAGGACAGGTGACCCCCAAGGACCAAAGGGATATTCCAGACCATGAGACAACCTGCTCAGTGTATGAAGTGGGGGAAAGAAGGAGGAAAGGGGCGGACGTTTGGAGTGGGTGGTGTTTTGTCTTCCCAAGTCACTGTTACACAGCTGGATCCTGGATTTCCTAGAGATGACTGAACAGCTGCCTGGCCATGGGAAGCAGTGACTGAATCTCTTGTTTTGCTTTGCTTGTGTGTGTAGCTATTTCTTTGCCTACTGAGATGTCTTTATCTCAATCCACAAGTTTTCCAGCTTTTACTCTTTCAGTTCTTTCCCCGATCCTGCTGGTGGGGGAGTGAGCAAGTGGCTGCCTGGTATTTTGTGACTGGATGGGGTTAAGCCATGACAACAAGTGAGAAATAGGATAATTTATGTTAAAATCCTTACTAACCCAAAATATGTTGAAAAGCTTAGATTTGTATTCCTGTACCTGAATCAAAAAGTGCAGTTTTGTATCAATGGAAGTATCTAAAGCAAGAGTAACTTACACTGTATGTTTGTATCACTCCTGGATATAGAGTGGAACACAGACGAAATACAGCTAGAACACTGCTTTTCTTATGATAACTAAAACTACATTTAACATCACCTGAGAAAAACCCTTGGAAGGAATTGGTGTGAAAGATTTCCATTATTAGAAGGTATGTATTAGAATAATGATTTTTGCAGGGAGTTCTATCCTCAGTACCCTGCAATTGAATTATATACTCAATCAGATTTGACACAAAAAATATCCCAAATGAAAACTACATTTACTGTATGTTCTTTTTGCTCTCTTTCAATAATATATCATAAGTTACTTTAAGAGAAGACATTCAAATTCCAAAACATTTCTAATATTTTAAATTGCATTTGCAAGTTTTGGGAAACCCATTGAAATGTCCATTTTTGTGAAAATAATCTTGCTCCTTGTTATAAATCACACAAAATAATGCTTCTGATCAAACTTTTATATATGAAAATTTTTTCTTGGGATATCCGAATATCTAATTTTCTCTCGTAAGTCAAATTTGGTTTTGGTGTGGAAATACTTCTTATTTAAAACACTTGTCTCAGAGGCCTGTCTAGTCTACCATTGCTCATTTTGGCCTGACATTTATGCAGCAATATCTGCTTGGAGTTAATACAGTTAGGTAAGTCTGGGCAGTGTTCCAAAAAGAACCATTTTGCTTTACGATGAAGCATTCCCCACTCAACGCAATTCCAGAAATATCCATCCTTGGCTGAATGGCATATTTATGATTCCTCAATGTTATTTCATTTTTCTGAGCTCCACCAGTATTTGTAATACCAGTTACAACTTACTTATTTAGTCAACAGCATCAAGTAATTTTTAAGTCTATTCTCAGACTTCATGAAATAAATCAATGCGAGCAAAGGATTGTATTTTCCAGAAAGTGCTTCTTTACTGGATGCTGAAAGATATCTCTTCCAAACCAAATAAATATTTACCCAAGGAAACTATATTTTGCTTCTGTGTACTTTTGAAAATTTGGCATTCCCAATTTAATAAAGGGTTGTGCAAACTCTTTCCCTTTGGCCATGATACATGCAACATATCTCAGCCACTAAAGAACAAAAAATATTTCAGAGACTTATAGTTTCTCCTGACAGAGAGAAAAGCCGTGTTTATAGAAGATAGTCTGAGACCACAACAAAAGGGAAATGTAGTATTTCTGAGACAGTGCTCTCCTGCAGAGGTTTTGCCATTCTCTCTTCATCCAGGATGATATTTGGAAAAAGAACACTGCAAGTCAAGCAGCAGCTATACAGAAAATCATGCTTTCAGCTAGACATGGGTGAAAAATTGGTAAAAAACAATGACAAGGAAAGCACAAAATAGTTCTGAAGCATGAATAAAGCCAAGGGACCATTTTTAATGGCATCAGCTCCAATATTGATTCTCTTGGAGTGGCTCATGTCAAGGCACTGAATTTTACCAGCAGCATTTCTTTAGGCATAAAAGATAGTAGTCATGCTTAACTAGCTGCATCATAAGATTCATGAAGATTCACTGGTTTGTACTTGTAGCATTTGAAGATAGGAATTTTAAATAAACACTTTCTTATTAAGTACTGACAGACTAGTTTTATTGTAATTCTAATAACCTGGGTAGGGGAAACATTTGTGCATTCAGTTCTCTACAAAAGTGTGTGTTTCAAAGTGATAAGCATGCTTCTAAGTTCTGTGGCTGGAACACACTCTGTTAATAGTGTGTATGTGCCCTGTACTCCAAGCAGTATCTGAGTACAACTTCTCAAATGTGTACAGACTAGACCCTGTTTAAACTTCTGGTTGTAAACTCTTGCTCTTTAATTCATTACTGTAGTAGCCCTGGATGTTTAGGGGCATCTGTCCAACACTTTTCTCTGCCTTTCACGTGCTGTGCGTATTGGGGATTTTATTAAATGTCTCAAATTTCCAGGAATTTAAAAATCAGGTGTACATTTTAATTTTCAATGTAATGATTTGGATATTCTTAAAAGCTATGAAATCACAGGCTCCATTTAATATATAATGCTTAGTAGATCTGTACTTGTTAAATGGTTTATATTGATAACAGGATGCTAAAAAAGACTCTCATTCCTGTTTACAGTAATAGCCTATGTTTAGGAGGAAAAATAAATGTACATTATAAGTATTCCATTCAGTTTTAAGGATTAGTCAAAGTGATTATTATCTTCATTTGTTAGCATTACACACTTCATACATGCATTACATATCTACTACACTCGCACTGAGAAAATGACTGAATTTCTACAACAACAACACAATTTAGGATTTGTGCACTAAAATTTTATACAGTACAATGTGCTCAGTGCAAGAACCTGGTTCTGCTAAGTGGGTGTTAGGTGAGCAGTTGGTGCTTATTTTAAAGTGGATCTGTCTTAAAATAGATAAGAACATATAATAGGTAGCTCTACAGACAAAATCTTATGAATTTGACTTTTAGTTGGGTGCTTTGGGGTGTTAGCACAGGTATGAACTTGATTTTAAGATAATAATAAAGGCAGTTAATCACATTTATTCAGATACTTTGAGAATCCTTGACAGGTAAGAGTCATCAGAATATAGGATACAATTCTTTAAAAATTAGTAGGAACAACAATAATTAGAATTACCCTCTTTAAGAGCATCCTCTTCACCCATAGAGAAAAGGAATTCATCACTCATGCAATTAGAGTTTCTAAAATAATTTGAATGGGGTGGAGGAGTCCTGAAAACAAAGAGGTTTTTTTTCTAATAATGAAAGGAAGAGTAGAAATTAAACATGAAATCAATGTATTGACTGTTTTTACAGAAAATATTAATTTCTGTTTATGTATCCTCTTTCCATGACTCATTGCTAATTAAACATTTTCCTTCATTTTTGCCTGGTAAATGCTCTCTGTATAGCTCTTCCAAAAGGAACATCAACAACTGTGGTGGCTCACAAAGGGTTAGAAATTTAGTACCTGAAACAGAGTGTGATTGGACCCAGACCACAGGCTTTCCCAGATGGTCCTTGGCCTGGTGTCATCACACTGGAGTTGCCCAAAAGTTCTGACTCAGATTTGCATGAGTTTGTCTGATGGAATCTGCGTGGGGAGAGAATGTTAGTAGCCTCACAAAGGTGCATCACACTCTGAGGGTTGCCTGCAGCCTCAGAAATGGCTCATAAAATAGTGAGATGGCATGATCGGAGGTGTTTGGAAAAGCAAAAGGTTTTCACAAAGACAAAAATAACAAACTATACAAAACAGAAGAGAAAAATCCATGCAAGGTGCAGGGAGGGCCCTTACACCTACAAGGACACCCCAAAACTGCCCCAAAAATCTCTATGCTCTTTTTTAAGTATTTAACAATCTAAGAGGAGTTCTTTGCATCCTGACCAAAATCGCTGCAGGTCTTGAGGTACAGTTCAAACCATCTAAAAGGTGCCTCTGTGCTGGAACCTGGCCAGTTATGGTGAGAAGGGCATCAAAGTTTCTGGTTCTTTGCCTTATAAATAAGACAAGGTGTGAAACTCAAATCCTTTCCTAATATGGGAACACCTGCTGCTATGGGGTGCACTCCTACATTTGCCATTGTGAACATGTTCTCTTACTCCCACAGGGGTACTTGAGCCTGAAGGTTGCTGCTTTATGTCTTGCCTGGCACCCATCTCCCCTTGTCACATGGGGCAGCCAACCTCCACTGCTTCCTGACATGATGCATTTAACCCACATTTCACTAAAAAGACCCCATAGTGCTCATCTGGCCAGAAAATGAAATATCCCAATACAAAAAGACTATGTGGGTTTAGACAGGGTGAACAGATGTTTAACTGGTCTTGGATTAAAAAAACCCCAGTGATTTTCAGTTCCAGACAAACGTGCTAAATGTCATCCTAAACATCAGGGCCAGTAATCCCAGTCTCAGAGCCAAAAATTGTGCAAATGTACCAACTAAGACATACAATGCAGTCCATCATTCTTGTCTGAAGTCTCTACTTCAGGTATGATTATAAAGACGTTTAGTTCTAGTAAGGAAAAGTTTCTCTGCAGTACAAAAAAAAATCAACAAAATGAAAAATAAACCAAGAGAAAATTCATGTATTCATGGTGTTTTGGAAATACAAGATAAGCAAATTAAGTATTTCTCCACAAAACATATATATTATGAAATCATATTGAAGACATATATAAGTGGTATTTCAGAATTTTAAACTGTGTGTTGGTTCAATTATTGATGTGCTCACTAAGTAGCAGTTAATGCAGGAACTATGATGACAGAAGACCTAATCTGATATTCAAAGAGGTAACTAAAAATTGTTCTTAAAAATAACTTATGTTTTCTACTCTTTCCTTCTGAGATTTGAGATGCTGGTCCCCTGAGGTTAGTCTTATGTAATTTTTAACAGCTCTAATTGCCTAATTAACTTCTCCAATGCAAGGACAAAGTTTCTCTCAATACTCACTATTAATTTTCCTATTAATATAAAAAAATCATTATTTGGAAATTCTTACATACGATTCCCAGAACTCTCATGAAAACTTTTTCATACTTGGTCTTTTTAATTCTGCAATGGCTAAAAATTCCTTTATGTCCTTAGTGACACCAAGCTTATATGCCATTAGTTTGAGTAAATAGTCCTTAGTGCTTATATATCAATACAGTGAGTTCTTAGCATAGCTCTTTCATATTTAAGCAATACATAATCATTGCCATTCAGACATTTTAATTTTATATATCCATGAATGATAATGGGGATAAAACTTTTTTTTTCCATTGCAGTCTTGTTACACTGGGCTACAGATAAACTGAAGAATTTCAAAAGAAGAAAAGTGAGATGCCTGAAGTCATAGAATGTAGCTTGATTCATTTTTAAGTGTCTTGTATAAATGAATCAAGGAATTGTTACCTGTTCAACTGGATTGCTGGTCTCTTTGTTTCTTTGTTTGTTTTAATATATGGATTGTTATTTACTCTTCTTGAATTTGAAAAAATACTCTGGTAATTAAGATAATACAATAACCTCTCAAACTCATCGGAGTTTTTTTCTAAATGTTTACCTCTGTGCCCAATTACCCTATATTAATTTTGCATACATATCAGAAATATGATAATGTAATTTGCAATTTTGCCTCATCTCAAATTAAAATGCAAGCATCTCTTTATTTATAATTCTCTATTAACTTGAAGTTTAAAAAATCTTTACTCAATATTGTATTAGCAAACTGATTTTTATTTTTAAAATGCTGCAAAAATTAATCTAAGTATATGTGTTGCAGTAATAGACATGTTTTCACAGATATCTACTTGGATTTCATAGAATAGCTGTGATTTGTTTTCCAGTCATAGACCTCAGAGCAGGATGAACATGATTGCTGAAGTGTGCTGCATGTGGAGCTCGGTTCACGCTCAAAAAATACATTTTCATCATGTGTGACAGTAAATTGACAGAATGTTATAAATTACTTCCAAAGAAAGTAGAATTCAGTGTGGAAGAGGTATCACCAAAAAAAGAGTAGAGAAGCTGTTCAAGGCAAAGTATTGTAAAAAAATACTTGGAGGAGTGTTTGAAGGACTCTGTGACTCCTCAAGGAGAACCCTGCTCTCCAAAATCTGATGCCACTCAGCTGTGTGTTCTTGATCTAAAATGTACTACAAAGAAGGGAAAATACTGTGTGGGTTTCTCTCTCTGTCTTTAGTCCCCAGTTCCAGTATCTAACATATAATTTATAGACTTAGACTCTTCACCACAAATAACTGTTGACATGACCGTTGATATTGTCGTGTTCTTCAATCACTTTATTTATCAATTTCTTGTCATAAGAATATTTGAAGAAACTTCCAAAGGGTCTTCCTGACCCCATCAAAAACAAAACAAAAGCTAGATTCTTTCAACATCAGACTGACACATTTGGGCACGTTTCATATATTTCAGTATTTATACATCCTGACAGTCTCAATTTATGCATGCATTGGGCAAAAAAAAAAAAAAAAGCCTTGAAGGAATGATTGGATTTCATTGACCAATATTTTAATTCTACTGAGCTAGCAAACCAATGAAAGAAAGAAATTTTGGTAGAACATACTCCTCTGGACACTATTCACATAATCTAGCAACTGGATATTATCTGTTTTATTTCCTAAAATCATATATGTAACCACAATTCATATTGGAAATTCAGCATTTGTTAAAAAATTTGTTAATAAAAACTTATTAACATAATTAACATATATTTATTATATATATAATTTAACATTTCTTATTTTATTTCTCTTTGTTTTTTGAAGAGTAACTGTGGCAGGAACCTTAAATGCATAAAAGCAGTAGGGTTTCAAATGGAAATAAAGACAATTCTGAAAGTAAGGAACATACAAGACAGACATAGCATTCCCTGCCCAGGGACTGCAGAATACAGTTAGTTTGAATCAAGCTTAATCAAGTGTTTGATTAGTCACAGAGACATTCATGGAGTAAACAATGGTAATTTTTGAAGTTGCATAGTTTAATTTGTGATCTATTTAAGGTCCTATTTGAGTCAGCTGGGAACTGTGAAGACAAAATTAAAAATAGAAACTGAACAGATACATAAAAGAATGGAAATCAGTTTGTTACCAGTGGTAGAAAACGGATGTAAAAAGCTGTCACCACAGGAGCAATTACTCCACTTGGACAGTTAAATTAATAATATAACAGACAAACTTTAAGGATGATCTACCTAAATCTAAGTAAGAGATCTACCTAAATCTAAGTAAGAGATTAGAATGAGAGAGATCTTTTAAAACCAGTGAAAAGTGAGATAAGTTTTTTCCTTGGCTTGATTAGTTCATGAGTGTTTACCAAATGTTAATTAAATTCTATATCCACATACTGAAATATATTTCAAATGAATCCATAAAAATAACAATAAAAGAAAACCAATAAAAAAATCAAACCAATCAAACAAAACAAAACAAAACAAAACAAAACAAAACAAAAAAAAACCCCCAAAAACACACACAACAAAAAACCCAAAAAACCAAAGTTTTGAAACTGAAAATTAGAATTAAAACTATATAAACTTCCATTACAAATGACAAAAGCTGCTTGAAGTTTCTCTCCAAAATTTCTTTATTTACCTGTATTTTCCATAATTTTTTTAATTCTTACAGAAGTCTCACCATCTGTGCAGGGTACCAGCAGATTTTGGCAGCACTAGTTCCAAGTTACGCTGCCATTGATGACACTACAATAATGCTCATACACAGAAAAAGATAATTAACTGTATTTATAAACACACCTAAGAAGAAGTGTGTATCCACACATCTTTCCATGTAGGAATTTACTATCAATACTAAAATTTAAATGCAGTTAATACTGTACAATATACTACACATACAAATGACTATAAGAAATCAAGAAAAACACTGAAGTAAAACTTTTTTTTCCTTTTTTTTTTTTTTTTTTTTTGTGATAGAAGGATAAATTATATGCAGGCATAAATTGGATAGGGGAAAAGAGAAAAGTATTTTTTTCCTCAACATACAAGCCAATGGTCATTCAGACAACAAATGCCAGTGTAAGGAGCATTCACTGCAGATGACTGTGGACATATATTTGCCATAATTTTAAATTCTCATGGGAGGATCCAAAATAGCAAAAAACCTATTCAGATTTGCCATTCTCATTGACATCATCGAGTGGGATGCTGAGCCTGAAGAAAAACTGTAAAGGCCATGTCAGCCTCAAAGATTCTGCTAGGAATGTTAGAAAAAGGCCAACTTGGCACTAGGAATATATAAAGATGAATTAGGAAAAATGAGGGGAAAACAACTTTGGGAACAAAAAAGAAAAAGGCTTGGAACAGTGGATTAGACCTCCTGTCTGAGCACCCCCAAAATGTAGGGGCACTCCTAAATCTTTGCATCAGGAATTGAATAAATCTGCCTCTTCAGACATGTAGGATTACCAGTCAAACTGTAAGAAGACTGAATCAATGTAATTTAAACTAAATACCTAGTGAAGGTTCAAGTAAATCTAGAAAGAAACTTTTAGATATGATTTTAAAATTTCTTTAAAAAAGGTTTTTAATTGACCCAGACTGATTTAAGTGTGACTGCAAAATGACCAGACTTTTTAGGCAACTGACATTAAACACAGCTCAGCTTCTCATAACTTTTTCAAGAATAATCCCGTGGTAACAAAGTATTTCTTCCCTTAAGTGTTATGACTGAGCAGTGTTGATACAAGAATTTCTGTGGCAGTTCAGCAGAACAGAGAGGACCTGCTCCAGCCAGAAGTAGTCTTTGTCTTGAATTGGGCAGTTTATGCTATGGGGAAGAAGAATTTAGTCGCTTTTGAGTTTGTTTGTTTGTTTGTTTGGTTGGTTGGTTGGTTTTTGGGGGGTAGGGTTTAGCAATACGAAGAAAGAAGTGCTAATATCATCTTCAAGTGCTCTTCATAATGTGGGTCCTACAAAACAAAAGGTGTATGAGGTCTGCAGAGTCTACAAAATTTCAATTACAGCCTGCCTTGAATTCCAGCTGTCAGGAACTGTCCTGCTGTGTGCTCCTGAACCACGTCTCCCTTCCAAGGGTGGCTGCATTTCTGCAGTGAATGCAGAGATCCTGTTACTATACTTAATTTACACAGGACATACCATTTATGGGGATTGTAACTCTAAAGAACCACGCAAAAACATTGTTACTACAGAGTTTGAAGTGTGTTTTTTAATGGGTGCACTTTCAGATAACAGCTCAGGCATAAATTTATATTTCTGGGTGAAACAGAGGAAAGAACAGCAATTGTCTGCCCTCAAAATATTGTATAAACTGGGAAACATTTCCTTGTAAAACCAAAAAACTCCAAAACCTAGAGAGACTGAATGAAGAATATAGAAAAAAACCTTATGAGCAGCATCTGCAATACTTTGTGTCTTCTACAGCTTCACAGAAGTAGGTAATTTCCATATACCAGATTTAGTGTTTATTTGTCCTTGTTTTTCTCCTTCTTCCTGTAAATACCCTAAAAAACATGTATTTTGGACAACCAGGAAAAATATAGGTAGACATACACAAGTCTTAAGCAGTGAAATTCCAAGATAATCTCAATGTTTTTAAAATTCTTTCTTCCCCATTCAGAATGCTAGAGCTGGATGTTAATAATCACAGATGCATCCTCCAGAATTTAAAATGTGTTTAATTTGTTGGGATTTTTTAAACAAGTAGACCCTGTTCAACCCAAAATTCTGCTTTATGTAGCTGTCTGGTACAACCCGGTGTACAAGGTGTTCTCGAGCATCCTCTTTCCTTAAAAATGCAGCTGGACACACCCCAGTGCTTTTCAAACTCCTTAATCTGCTCATCAAGGTTGCAGAACACATCTGTCCATACTGACTGAACCACAAAGCACTGCAGACGCCTTTTCTCACACCTGGATCCTCCAGAGAGGAAAGAGCTTGCAATTACTCGCTCCTTAGGAATTCAGCTCTGTGGGACACCCAGACCCCAGAGGGAACCCCCGTTGATCCCCTCAATTACAGTGTAACACCTAAAACCCGTGTAAAGTGTCTTTAACACTGGTTTGGTTGTAACAACTCGACTTGCCTGAAGGCAGTATAAACTGCTGGAGGATTTAATGTAGGATTGAAGACTGGTAAAATTGAGAGCTCTTTTTGTTTGTTTTTGTTGTATTTTTGGTTTTTTGTTTTTTTTTTTTTTTTTTTTTTTGTTTTTTGGGGTTCTTTTTCCAATGAGATATAAATAATGACCAAAAAACCCACCAAAACAAAAGAGGGTTCCAGGGTTCTGTATATATAATCTCTTCATTCTGTAGCTTTTGATTGCTATATGTCTCAGACTGCCATCTGTAAAATGGGGATAATAAAGCCTAATTACATTCCACCTACAGCTGTTGAGGTTGTCACCTTTCATAATATATGTCAGAGCAGTGCTGAATATAACATTTTCTGAAGACTCTTCCCAGCTTCCAAATTAAAAAAAAAAAAAAAAAAAAAAAAAAAAAAAAGGAAATTTTTATTATCAGATTTTTTTTTGCCTTAAATTTAAGAAGGAACCTCCCCTCTGCAGATTCCATTATCCTTACTTTTAATTCAGCAAATTGTTTTGCCAGGCTATGTGATTTCATGTGAGAAAATTTATACATTCACTGCTGGTGATGACTGACACTGCTAGTGAACAGCAATGATTTCAAGCATGCTCTTAATTATGTTTTTTATTTGGTATGGTTTTCTAAAAATGTTGATTTATTATTTGGGCTTTTTCTTTCTGATGCAATGACTACAAAGTCTCTTTGGAAGTTTTGCCAAATAAGGGATTTTTTTCTATTCTTTATGGTCCTGTAATGACACCTCTGTTCTGTCAAAGTCAGTGTTAGCCACAGGCATTTGTCTGATTCACTAATAATCATGACAAAGTTTTCAAAATGAAGTAATGTGTTAATTGCTTGAAGTGAATTTACTTTTAGTTATCAAGTTTTTAATAGAATGAGAAAACACTTTTTTGATAAAAATTACTTGCTGTTAATTAGCTTAAAAAAACTATTCTGGAATGACTCAACCACTTGAACAGAATGAAAATGTGGAGGTTTTAATTAAATTTTAAAGCCCATGTCCTTCATAGTAGAAATGGTCAGAATGTCTGAAAGTAAGCTCAAAATGATGACATTTCAAGAACAACAATAAAAGAGAGGGGAAAAACTCAGTTGAAATTTCTATCTGGTTATTTTCATAGGCTTAATTGTAGACCCTGGTAAAAAATAGGGATATGTGTATGAATATATTCTTATTTATTAAATGGAAAAACTGGCATATCTAAACTATAGTCATGCTAATGAAACTATAATTACAATTCCAGTTCATTGATTATAACAGCAGAAAAAAAATCTTCAGCTATAAAGACATTAAATCCCTGTTACTCACTGATGAGATTAATTAGAATTATTCACTACATACCTGTGTTTTTATATTTTTACCTATAAAAGACATTACTAAAATTACAGGAGGTAAAAAACAAAGCCAAACAAGTAAGTACTTACCTATTTTTTTTTCTGGCCAAAGATATTGCTGCAATTAAATTGTCAGAACCAACCAAGCTTCATTTAAGTGGCTGTTCTGCAAATTAAAAAGATTAAAACCTTCACTAGGATGCAAAACTTACAGTCATTTTACAACATTCTGTAAGTATTTGTGAAGACAAATTACATGAGGGTCTGCACTGTCCTGTCTTTTTGAATATGACAGGTATTTTCATGGGTACAGTTGTGGGGGCTGCATATGGATATGACAGAGCACCATCAAAAGCCATCAGGCTTTTATTAGTCCTGTACCCTGACCTGGAGGGCCTCTGGAATGTCTGTTCCAGGACCTCACCACCTTTCTACATCTTGTTCTCAAGATACATGATCCTTTGTGTGAAAGCAAGAAGGATGTTTTAACCACTGTGTCACGGAAGAATAGAGCAAAGAACACTGGCATTTCCATGAATCCCTGACATTTTAATGTTAGTCAGGCACAGGACTCAGGCTCAGCTCATTTTTCATCTGTATTATGGTATACAAAGGTATGCAAAGAGAAACAGAAATGTACATTTCTGATTCTTCTTTTTCACAACACATAGAAGTGAATTCATTTCTGAAGCTACTGATTATAATACATGTTCTGTCTGAAAACTGAAGATATGTAAGAGGTATAAAGCATTTCGAAATCTTAGAAAACTCCAACACGTAGAACCTAGCAGATAAAACCTGTCTGCAGCTCTGAAGCTGTTCCAGCCCTGCAGTCTGTGGCTTGCTTTTCGTGGTGTGGGGATTGCCTTGGCACACGCCGTGTCACAGAGTTGGGCCACATCTCCCCGTGCTGCTCCTGCACCGTCAGCTGCTCTCTGCACATCCGAGAGCAGTCTTACACACTTCCCTCCAGTATTTGCAGCCCAGATGGCAGGACTTGGGAGTGAACAGCAGGGCTCAAACCTGAAGTTCTCCAGTGTTACCCATCTCCACATTTATAGTCAGACTGGCACTCAGATGCAATATGGATTTGCAAGGTGTTTATAATTTTATACTTTTTTTTTTTTAACCTACATTCATTCATTTTGATCCAGACATCATATTTCTGGAGAAAATAGGTTTATTCACTGCTGTGACAAAATAGGAAATGTATTTCTGGAAATTCAGGGTATTTTCTTTATTTCACAAGTAGTTGAATTCATGTTTTATTCTCTGGATTTCTCTTCTATAATTTCCATTCAATAGAAAATGATTCAAAGAATGGTTTTACAATGGAAAAATGAAGATAACAGAATAAAAAAAGTAACAAGTTAATTGATGTGAACATTACTAATTAAAAGTTTGGAATATACATGGTGGAGAGAAATACAAAGAAAACCCTCTGTTTTTTTTTTTTTAATTTGATTAAGCACACATGTTCTTGTTTAAAAAAACCCCAAAAATGTCAAGATAAAAAGGAAATTACAAACAAAATGTATCTTGGTATAAAATTATTCTAATGTCCTTGTTAAATTTTAAATTTAACAAAAATATTACTTAAGAAATGCCACTGTAGTTTTGAAGAAATAAACTATGGAAATTAGGAATATCATTGGCTGCATAACCCAGTTTTTGAAAGCTGCAGATAAAGACAAGATTTTTGCTTCTTCCTTTTAGCTTTAAACCATCTTTTTAAGAGACAAAATATGAAAGCTTACTTTCCTTTCCTGATCCATGAATAAAAAGTAGGTTAGAAATGCTGAGGCATGATGTTTGTAGAATTATGTGTTGATAAAACTGGAAATAACCCATCTACCTCAAAAAGAAATTAATTCATTAATATTTTATTTTAAGTACTCCAGGTTTTTTTAAATCATGTATTTTGCACTTGGTTTGTATGCAGCATTTTTAAATTCTATTGAAAAAAAACCAGCAATCAAATACTAGATGAATTTTGCACACTGTTAATTAAAATATAGTTTCCTTTCAGAAATAAATTGATACAAATCACAGCAAAAACATTTTTAATAACATTTTTAACTCACCTTTTTTCAACATTAAATATACATAACCTGAAACAGCAAAACATAAGATAAGCTCTTTAATTCCTCATATTTGTAAATAATTAATGTTTTTAGAAAAGTAGTTATTAATTTTTAGATAATGAAGCCAAAAAAAGATAGTAAGATTCCAATCCCTTACTAAAATCTATAAGGTGGAAACTCTTGCATCCTACATTTGCATAAATTGGAAGCTACATTCATAAAACCCATTCTGTCCTGAGAAATATTTCTTCTCACTCTACCTGACTTAGCTAATTCTGTTCATATTTAAATTCAAACCCAGGATAAGTGATTTTTTTCTTTAAGAAAAAAGGGATTTAAAATACATGTAACTATCTAGATATTAGCCTAGATGCAGAACTCTCATAGATGCAGCATAAGCAATTGTGTTTGGATCTGGGATAGAGTCAGACTTCTTCATTTCTCTTTGAAATTTCCTTTTTTTCCCAGACCTGTTCAGCTTTCTTAGGACAGGTTGAGCATTACCTCAGAAGACAAGCATGGCGATTTGGTCAGATTTTAGGAAAGAAGAAGACAAAACTCGTTTCCGCAAGATTAATGAAATATGAAACATAGTTTAAAGTCTAAAATAGTCATTGAACTGTTTTGTCAAATGCAGGCATCAAAATTCCTGATGCTAGGCTATCTCAGATGACAAAGAAAACAACTGAAACCCATGGTATTTTTATACCTAAAATATACATCTATCTCTCTCTCCCTCTCTCTCTTTCTCTAATCTATCTATCTATCTATCTATCTATCTATCTATCTATCATCTATCAATCTATTCTGAGCAAAAAGTAGATAATGTTACTTCAGAATGAGCAAGTGGTGCATTGCAGATTTCATGCACTTAGCTTCTTGTATGTGTAGTGAGGACAAGAAAAGTCCTAATTCTGCAAAAATCTGCCAAGATTTGTGATAACAGGCAATAACAAAGTTTTGACTTCAGAATTAACTGGAATTAACATCAGAGACTGATGATTTTTATCAGTTGTTCAGAAGGGGTAAGTCCAGATTTTTGGCATGGAGAAAACAGTAAGGGAAAACAAACAAACTCTCTCTGTTACATCACCATCGTTACAGCATTCTTTGAAGACTAATTGTGTCCTTCCTATTTTTTCTCAAGTTATTTTTCCCTTATGAATTTTCATTCTCTATGCCAGCTGCTAGCATTATTACCAGAAACTTCTACATATCACTAAAGAAGCAAAGTTGCAGTTTCTATTTTTAGTTAACATGAATAGGTCTTCAAGCACTTGTATTGACTTCTGGTACTAATTGCTAGCTCAGTGTAGAGTGTAAGAAGCACAAATAAAACCTAGATATAAAACAAGATATAAATGAACCCCACCTTCTTTATATTTCTAATAATTAGCAAACATACTTTGACTTTGAACTAATGTGGGATGTTCTCTTGAACATTCTTTTATGTTTAATTGCATTGGTTGAATTTTTTTTGTGTATTTAAATTCCTTTCCTTAATTGCCACTGTCTTGCATTACAAAAATAGCACTGTAATGATTTCCACATGAATGTACAGAAAATTTAAACAGTTCAATGATTTTAAATATACTGTCATTTCTTAAGTCCCAGCTGTATATACTGCCAAGTTTTTCTCAATATCTGAAGATTTCTTAGATTTTGGAAGTAACTAAATAGTCATAATTTTTTCTGAGTTTTTACATTCTACTGCTTCATTGAATGCTAATGCAAAGTTACACCCAGTATTTTTCTTTTCTTATATAAAATTCTAATATCTTTTTACAGATGTTTAGTTCTTTACCAAGAATAGAAGTCATTAGGATTAAATGTACACATTTGGCACCCTTCCATTATATCACAACAACATCCATGGGCTCTACCAAAATAGGATTTTATGGTATACGTTGTAATAGCACATGATAATAGCTGCAGTCCACTGAAATAGCTAGTATTCCTTCCTCCCTCCTCCTTTAGTAGGGTAGAGATGCAAAAATAGGTAATTTCAGAAGAAATTTAGAAAATAAGTACTGGTGAGATGCAGGATGGGGTTAGTGAAGCCTGAACACATTTTATGTATATAGGATTTGGAGGTGATGGTCTTCTAGGCATGATACCAGTATGAGATTATTTCTTCCTAGGGTAAACCCATCAGGCACTTTCTGATATTTTGATAGAAGAAAAAAACCCCAAAGCTCTAAAGGCTAATTTCCTCTTTAAATTGTGGTCTCCTCTCGACTATTTTGTACTTATGGCTGATGGTTTGACACGATCCTATACAAGTAGAAAAATAACAGGATTCTGTATATTGAGTATAGGATAACATGCAAGGGAAAAAAACCCTGAGTTTGACCTTAAATCTAGCAGTCTGAGATTGGAATGCTGGCTAGTTGAATGGCCACTCACTTTCCCAAGTGTTTAAATCAGAGAGCAAATGTCTTTCTAGGAGATAACCTCACGCCCAGTGACAGCTATGAAGGAAGAATTCCTGAGCCCTTCTTATGCTGGCTATTAAACATGGATCCAGCATTACATTTTTATGCCATGAAGCCCTCTGCATGTATTAAATATTTTTCCTCAACTTTCTGATTTAGATGTATAGAAAGAAGCATTCTAAAAGAACCTTGGGTGTAAACAGCAGCTGATGAAGTATCTGTGAGGCTGCACAGTGGGGAAGGGGATGCTGATAAGTAGAAGGAATAGGGAATTTAAACAGGAGCTGACACACTTAATGACTCAATAGAAAAAAAAAACGTTATAGGGGTCATTTTGTAACTTTTTGAAATTTATTGTTGTTTGGGCTTTTATTTTAAGATAGCATTGTTATTTGTTCCTTTCTTCTTAATTTCAGTGCAAAAGAATTAAAGAAAAACAGAGAAGGATATAAGTAACATTAAAAATCATGTCTGTGATGGTTGGCTTAGTGTGGTTTGCAGAAGACCTTGTTGGTGGACTTAAAAATCTATTTTATCTGATTTGTATTTCAAATATTAGGAAAAGGAGGTCTGCTTCTGAGGAAGACAGTGTGGGAGCAGAAAGATTATTTCTATGCTTCATTTGTGCATATTATTTAATAGGCCAAAAATGTACTCCTTACAGGAAGTATTATATTTTTCAAAATGCTTCTCATTCCAAATTGATAAACATTTTTCTTTTCCCTGAAATATTTCAGTTTTCAAAAAGGGTGTTTTCTACCAGAAAATTTTCAAATACATATTTTCTATCAGTGTTACTACTTACACTTTTAAAAGCCACTAACATTTGTTAGCATAAAGAGTTGGTTTGAAGCTAAAAGGACAGAGATTTAAAACTTCTGTTCTCAGGAATATATACCACAATGAGATATCAAAGTAACTCATAGAAAATGTAAAATATTTTCACATGAATGTGCATACTATTCTATATACCTGCAGAGACTGAAAATGTGTGCAAGGTGTTAGTTGTCATACCTTTCTCTCGACTCTTACTACACTACATTAAACATTTAAACCAGAAATCAGATTCTGAATATATACTGAACATATGCTGCAAACTCTAAATGATATTTTGAATTATTTACTTTTCCTTTTTCATCAGCAGACATATGCCTTAGGATTGCTTTCCTTTCCTGTCTTTAATTAAAATGAGGGTTGGTTATTTTAGTCTGTTTTGGGGTTTTGTGTGTAGGTTTGTTTTGATCTTTGTTTGGGTTTTGAGGGTTTGGGGGCTTTTTTGCACGAAGTCCTTCTCTCAATAGAAAATCTGTTAGACATTAATTTTCTAGAAGTGCATTTCTATGTAGCAAATTTGTTGCAAAATTCACTCCAGGAAAGCTTTCATTTTTTTTTTAAGCCAGCACTACAAAGACATCAGCAGATTCTGGTAAGAATTTTTCAAGAAGTAATTGTTATTTATTTCAGGAAATTAAAATCAAAAAATAATCAAATAATTCTTCAAAGAACAAGATTTTTTTAAAAATTTATTTTCTTTGCTAAATACTGGATGTGGTTCACTGGGAAATAAAAAGAGAACAGCTATATCTGCTAGTGGTAAGCTGAGAGGCAATTTATTTTTATTTCTCTCAAAAGATGGGTTGCATGATCCCCAACATTTCACTTTGATCCACTAATTCTCACCTATTATACTGTGATTACATGGATGAATTGCAAAAAGCCTGTATCAGATAAATTGCCAAGATAGGAGCACAGTGGTTATCCCAAGAACAAATATTTCAATTTGAAATTCATCAGAAGCTCACTGTGTGCACAAATATTTCTCACAGTTTTAAAAGACTACAGATGGGCTATTTGAAACACATCTAATTATGCAAAGTGCTGGCCACCCCCCCCCCCCCCCTTTCCTTCAGACTATATAAACTAACCACAAATATCAGTTTTAAGTGGTGGCTTAGCCTTTTCTCCTGGAGCATTACCAGATTTGTTTGTGGTACATAACACTCCACCTCTCTTTAAGGTTTCCTGGATCTAAGCTTTTCTCCTTCTTTTGTAATTTCACTGCACCATTTCTAGGCATTGATTTGTGTCTTAATTCCCCTTAATCATAAAGGGCCTCTGTGTGCCAACTGCAGTAAACCTGCAAAGATCATCACTGACATCTCCACGGTATCTTCAGCCAAATCCCAGAGTGTCAAACCTGTCTTGTGGCTTATTCTTGCAGATTTTTTCAGATTCAACACTTGAAAGGAGAAGATGGATTTTTAGAGGATGCTGTAAGCAACAACAACAAAAGTCACACTGCAATTTGGGCAATAAAACCAATATCCCACCTTTGGCAAAGAAGCAATTGTACACTGCCTGAAATTTCTTTTCCCTAAAGAGCAATTTTGTCCTCCTGAAGCACCAAAACCTTTATTTCAGACGCATTTCTCCCAGTCGAGATTTCCTTGAGCTCTGTGTAGAGTCTCTCACTGCTAAGCCTAAGAATGAAATATCCCCTTTTCCCACACCTGTAGGGGAAGGTGTTTATTGTCTTGAGAAGAAAAAAAATTGACACAGTTTTAGTTATAACACTAATATTTTTTTTTGCTGTTGCTCCCTTTGTGGTTAATTTCTACTCATTCAGTTCCCACCCTACATGAAAGATGTGCTGAAAATGGTTTATGTTTCCTTCTACTCTTCTAATTATAATAAAGTGTTTGTATTTGATAAAAAAACTATGAATATGTAATTATTCATCATGCAGTCCCACCTCCCTGGTTCATAGCAAAATATTTGTTCTATGTAGACCCTAATTTTCTACAAGTCTAGATGTTTTCGCTGCTCTGAGTGGGTGGTGGGTCAAAACCCACCCAGAACTCAAAACTTTCTCCTTGGCAGAAAATACAACTTGTGCCAATTTTTTAATTAAAGGGGATCTGTCAGTCTGTATACATATGTTTATGTTGAAGATATACACTATTTATTCTGAATAAAATTACTCAGATTTTCAATAGAAACTAAAAAATATCTAAATCTTAGACAGAACATAAAAATATATATTTACTGCTGGGTGCATTCTCTGCAATTATAAGTTAGCTATATATAGGTAAGCTTGCCCTAATATAGCCATACAAAATAAAGGTTTTGTCGTTGATGCCTGGGGCAGTGTTGGCAATATAATGCATGTAATATAGAATAGTGACAGAAACTGGCAAAGATGATGATGGTTTTTGGAAGCATTAAAGTATTTGCATATGTATTGCATGACATTCTGCTGCAGTTAGAGTATTCTTTTCCCCTAGTGCAGTTGTTAGCTAGTTTGTGCCCCTGACCCATGAGCTAAAGTCAGAATGAGGATATTTTTCTGCTTGTCTTGTTTCTGTGAGGGTTTCAGCATGTACCCCGAAATGATGATCCCTTTTTTCCAGCAGGAACTCTTGGCATATCCCTACAATTCCCTTTGGTTTCTTTATAGACACCTCCAACAACTTTGTGGCCTCTACTTTTAACCTAGAGCTAAACTTATCTATGTACTTATTAAGAAAAAAAAAGGAAAAAAAAAAAAAAAAGATATCGGGAAAACAGAAAAGTAAAGTACTGCCTTAAAAGAAAAACAAGAAGCATTTAGCTGAGGTCTCTCCTGTTTCCTCTTGTGTCTGTTCTGTGTTCACCATCCTTGTCTGTGGAATCACATTCTCTTCCCACTACCTCAGTAGGACATCCCAATTCATGCTACAGCCTCTCTTCCTACTGCCCCAAGTAACAGTGATATTTCAACTTCAATGTCTAAGAACACTTATATTCATCAATAAGTGAAGACAATTCAGGTTAATAAAAGTTCTTTCTTGATGTCATAGCTACCACACACCACTGAGTAGTCTGAACCTTTTCAAAAGAAATAAAAACTTGGTGTTTTCTTTTTCCCCATTAAGTTTCTTCATGAGTATGTTATTACACCTGCACACACTTAGCATGTAATTAAATTGATCTAATTTGAATAACTGGGGCTAAGACTTACAAGAATCTCCTCAGGTTCCCTTTGTAAGCAGTGGAAAGACATAATGCATGACTATTTTAATCTAAAATAGGTATTTAGATTACTCCATGTGTTTTGTGCTCTAAAAGCACTGTGTCTCTCCACTGACTTTAAAAGGATGCATAACAGAGCTGAGGTGCTGGTTCAAAACTGAGCAGCTCTCTGTAGACATTCACAATTAGATTAATTACTTTCCATCTGTCATGTTTCAAAAAGAGAGAAAAGAGGAAGACAGAGCTTCCCTTTCAGCCACAACAAAAACAGGTTTTATATATTTAACTCACTACCCCTGAGAATGTTTCCATCAGTCATAGAATCATGGTATAGTTTGGGTTGGAAGGGCTCTTTAAAGGTCACACCACCCTGCCATGAGCATTGCTGCACCTTCAAGGAGGTCAGATTGCTTAGAGCCCCAGCCAGCCTGACCTTGCATGTTTCATGGAGCAGGGATTCCACCAACTCTCTGGACAGCCTGCTCCAGTGTTTTACCACCCTCATTGTAAAAGTCTCCTCCTTACATCTAACCTAAGCCTGCCCTCTTTCCGTTTAAAGCCATTGTCCTTTGTCTGATCACTGATGCCCTTCTAAGAAGTCCCTCTCCAGCTCACCTGTGGGCCCCCTTTAGGTACAGGAAGGACCTATAAAATCTCCTTGAAGACTTTTGTTCTCCAGGATGAATAACACCCCCAAATCTCTTGGCCTTTCCTCGTAAGAAAGGTGCTCCATCACTCTAATCAACTTTCTGCACAAGGAGTGCTGCTATTGGCAAGGCTTTGACAGAGGAAAAACAATCAAACTCCTGATTCTTTCAGAATGAATAGATGACAACCAATTGATGGCTGTTTTATTGTGGATATGAAGGATTCCCCTAAAAATAGATTTCTATTTGACATAATTTTTTTTTGTAAAATCCTGGCATTATTGGTGCTTATGTTATTTTATCTTGGTTGCCTAGGAATGAACTCTGAACTCACACTTTCCAATCATTCAGTCTCTGTTGTAAACTTTCAATGAATAATCTAGAACTATATTTCGTGAATGTGTATAAGAAAATCTCTCAAGCTGATGGATGTTTAGGATTTTATGTTACAGTCGATAGAAAGGGGTCACTTCTTTTTTTTTAAATTTAATATTGTACTTTCAAGAAATGCATGGTCTGCTTCTAAAGACAGTAAGTGCAACTACCAGCATCTGACATACTCTTTTTTTTTTTTGCCTATTCCCAACACTGACAGTGTGCATTACCAGTAATCTTTTTTTTAAGCAGAATACAAAATCTGGAAAAACATTTTTACACTTCTTACCTCTTTATCTTTGAAAATTGCCCTTTTAAACATTCTCTCTTCATCTTGTAATTTTACTCCCAATATAAATTTCAATTGAGACTGATTAAAGTGACAATTTCATTGATGTATTGCACAGCATATCTTGAACAACAGTGTTAATGGAAGATGTAAAAACCAAAAGTTTTTTAAATTACATGACCAAGTACAACTTCAGTTCTCTACTTTCCTGCATATATTAATGAGAGTTTCTGTTTAGACAGTTAATCTTTTTTAGCAGGAAAAGAAAATATTTGGGGACAGAAACAAAAAAAATCTACTACTAACAAAATATAAACCAATCTTAATAATAATTTTAAAAAATTACATTTTAGTTCAAAATTTTATTTCTTCTTCTAGGAAAGAAAAATGCCTTCACAGGTTGGACTTGATCTCAAAGTTCTTTTCTAATCTAGTTGATTCTGTAATTTCTATTCTTAGTCAGTTTATATTTTCTTGTATTTTAATATTTAATTTTTCTTCATTTAATTCCTGGTCTCTTTTGTTGTTGTTGCTGTTGTTTTGATATGCAAAACATGAGATGATTTTTTTTAATTAAATAGCTATTTTGTCCAATATATGAAACCACAGCATTATTCTAGGTTCTCACACAGACTTAAATCAACTGATATATTGCTCTAGACTTAAAACTGTGTAATTAAATGAAATATACTTCAATGCTGCTTTTCTACAGTAGACCCTATGGAGTTGCCCCCAAAACACTATCTGGAAGTATTGCAGGTCTGTGAAAAGGGGATGATAATTTGTGTCCAAAATAGCACTAGTCATATAATTTCTATTGGTTTCTGCTGCAGTAGTTTCCATCTTCTTTGACTGTTTAATTCAGTTGGATCAATACTCATAAAGAAAAGCTTATCCAGCTGTTTTGACTCTCGAATACACTGATGAAGTGACCTTGCAAACATAAAATCCCTTAATTCAGAGACATTTTCCCTAAACTGTTTTATACATGTATTGTAAAAGAGGAAATTAAAAACAAGATTTTCCAGAAATCTGTGAAAGCCGTAGTAGGATAGATGGGCCATTCCTGCCTTTTCTCCACAAAATGGCACCGTAAACAAACATTCTTTACATCAAGACTTTCTTTACACACATCTTGCTCACAAAGGGACTGAGAAGGAATGCTACTCACTAAAAAGAAAAGGTAAGTGCTGCTCTTCTCCTGGTTTTCACAAGCCATCTTTTATTTCATCTATTTCATTTTTATTCATATTTATTTCATTATTTCATCTATTTTCCAAAATTCCTCTCTTTGAGATGAAGAGAGCTGCCTCCTTCTGCCAGCAATAAAGACACCAATGTCAAAAATGTATATGCTCCTAAGTCCCCTTCAAGAGTCAAAAGAGTCAAATGTTTGTAGAAAAGAACAGTCTAGCATTTCCATGTGGGTTTTGTCTTTTTTTCTATTCTCTTCAAGAAGTCAGGGGATGTTGACTCCTGGTCCAGGCTGCAAAGTGCAGAGAGCCCTTGCCCTCACAGCTGCTCCTCCAGCTCAGCGGGCTGTTCATGTGGAGAGCACTGAAAGCCAAAGTGGCAGTCACAGGTACCTGTGCTGAAGGTGTCACCTGGGGCCTGTTCAGCATGGGCTGCACAAAAGACACAGCAAAAGTCCCTCTGCTGCAGCAGAAATTGTGGATAAAAAAAGTTTTAGTCGAGAGCTATGAATAAAGGAGCATCACATTTTGCACAATAGATCAGAGAATTTTCCTGTGCTATTACTTCAATAACTTTGCCACATCCCTTCTTCTGCAAAGTTTAGAATACCCTATGATTTTCACTATATCACACAAGTGATTTTGTATTTAATGTTGCCAAATAGCATTATATGACCTTTTTAATGTAAAACTTTTCTTTGAGTAGATTTTAGAAACCAAACTTCCTACTGCCTAATAAGCTGGTAGAACTTCATTTTCTGTTATAACATTGATTAAATTTTGAATATCTTTCAGCTACAAGAACATATGGTGTAAGTAAAGCATGCACAGATTGAAACATTTCTGAGACAAAATTGGTTAACTCATTTTTTTGAGCATCAGCAACATTTAAAATTGGATTTAAATTATTAAATCAGGTATCATTTTTCAGAATAAAATATTATTTAACTTTTAAAAAATAAGATTATTATACCTTTTTTCAGCTTCAATTTTCTTTAGGATAGAAATTAATTTATTTTATATATTTATTAATTTATTTTTAAAGCTGTTGGACAGGAGAATTCTATCAGGATCAGATCTAAAAATCCATCCTAGATGGAATCATGTCCCTTAGATGTTCTTAAATGTCTTGGGGACATGGGACATGTTCCTTCAGAGACTTGCTCTGACCTTTGACCAAGTGTAAAAGCCTGTGAAAAAAGCTGTTCCATGAATATCAAGGAAACTAAAAAGATTCTTAGTGGCAAAATAGTGAGATTTCTTGAATGATGTAATTTAATATTATGATTTAATATTATCATATAATGAAAGAGGAACTTAAAAATACTGCTGTGTCTGTGTTTGTGTCCACATGTGTTTCTGCTTGTCCTGAAGTATTGTCACACAACTAAAAATGCAAATAAATGTCTCAGTGATATATTGATGGAACATTTTCATTTATCTCTGAGAATATATATCCTTTTCTCACAGCCATGGTGTCCTAGTTTAGGGTAAATTTGGGAGAAAACCTCTGAATGGGGTCCCTCTGGAAAAAAAACTCAAATGGCCCCTTCTCCAGTTGGTCTGGGAAAAAAAAATCTCCTTAGAGAAAAGTGGAAAAAACTATTTATTTAACAAACGAGGTGCCCACAAGAATTATTAAAAAAAAAAAAAAAAAAAAAAAAAAAAAAAAAAAAAAATTAAAACTTTTCGTTGTTCTGGAGTGAGATGGCAAATTCAGAAAGTCCTTGCTGTGGGTTTATCTCAGCTCGCTCAGTCTCTTATCAGTTCCTCCGGTGCCAGAAATGCCATCCTGGGCCTGGTGGGCCACAGGTTTGAGCTCCCGGTGCTCTCCTGGGTTTTCAGTCCAGAGCAGGGTAAAATAATCCCTAGAGAAAAGGAAAAAAAAAAAAAAACCAACTCCATGGAACTTCTCTGCCTCAGCTGGCTAACAACTCACTAAAAGCACAGGAGATCTCTGTCCTGCTGTCTGTCCGTGCTTCAGATAAACACAGTCCAGGAGAAGAGTGCAGAGGAGTGAGCAGTTTCTCCAAAACAAACCATGCACTTCTTTCCCTGTTTCACTCTCGGAACCAGTCTTAAAAGGCACGGAACACAATATACAGCTGTCCTAGGTGATGTTATGATGTTTGTATCCCCAGTCATCTGTTGGGGGACTGTACTCCCTCCTCCACATTCTGGCCTGGAGCGTTGTTCTCTGAACACGTACAGACAGCGGGCACAGAGATATTTTTTGTTAGTTAGTTTAGCTAGCTGAGGCAGAAAAGCTTCTCTAGGCTGGTTTTTTCTTTGCCTTTCCTTGGAACTGTTGGAACCTGCTGTGGACTGGGGACCCAGGGGAGCACTGAGGACCTGCACCTGGGACCCACCGGGGCCTGCCCTGCACAGCAGCTTTGTTAGTGCTGGAAGGGCTGAGAACAGAGTGACCACCTACAGGAGACACCCTTTCTGAATTTGTCATCTCTTCAGAGTGGCAAGAAGTTTTGTCATCTGGTATTGTTCAATTTATTGTGCTGGGGAGTGCTCTGCCTATCAATAAAGAGATTTTTTTCCACTTCTCTCAGAGGAAGTCTTTCCTGAACCGGCTGGGGGAGAGGCCACGTGGATTTGCTTTCTGAGGGGGAGAGAGGGCCCCTTTCGAGGTTTTCTCCCAAATTTGCCCTAAACCAGGACAACAGCACAAACAGAACAAACAACTGGGGATACAAACATCATAAATTCACCCCAGGACACATGCTCTGTTCCTTATCAAAGAGCTCTTTTCAAACAATATTAAAGATCAGCAATTCCAATGCCTACCAGTGAAAGGTTAGAGAAGATTAGCTCAGTGATCAGTTCTTTTATCTTTACCTTGACTTCAAATTTTGCAGCTCAAAGATTTTTTTTTTCCTTTTAGTATTGGAACTAAATGGGAATTTACTGTGTGGAAGATGTAATCACTTTACCCTTTTTCAGTGAAGTATTTAGATGATAATTTAGAGAACTAATTTAATCAATGTCTAGTCAGACACATTGATGTGTCAAAATATTTATTCAAGTGAATGCATCTTGTTTAAAAGGTGAACGTTTACAGGATTGTAAGACTAGTACATTTAAAGCTTCATTTAAGATATATATTCCCCAATTAAAACCGAACCTAAAGGATCCCTCCCCATTTTTTTCTACTCTTTACAGGAGTAGTTAGATTTTCACTAAAAGACTCAAGGAAACAAAATATTTCTTAACTGTTAAAATATAACACCTTGTAAAGATATAGCTGATCTTCAAAATTTTAATATCCTTTATATTCCAAAAATAAATTTCTTTATGAGGATACAAATCATATCCAGTCTAAAACTCAGTATTTAGAGACTTCTTCAATGTTCCTGTATTCACTAATTCCCTCAACAAACCTTTCTTGTCATAATTTTAAATTACTTAGGAACTATTGTAAATGTTAAATTATTATTATTATAATTATTTTTATTATTGTTACTGCTGTAATAAAGAGTTTTGATCCCTTTAGCACTAAGTCTTTCATAACTGATATGGTATAACAGAAGAAGCAATCCCTATGTTTTACAAACACAAGTTAAACAGCTGAATATGAGATTAAAACAGTTACAGTCTCATAAAAGGCAATTTCAACAATGCAAAGTGGTCTCCCATATAAACATTATTACCACTCTAAGGCAGTATTACTGCACAATTTCAATAAGAAAATATAGCAAATATGTAATAAGTAATTTGGAGGGGGGAAAAGAAATAGGCCAACAGATTATCAATTATAATACAAAGGACAAAATAATTAAACTGAGTGGTTATGACATTGTTCTGTACTATTACAGAAAATTGGAACATGTGTTTTGAGTATGCAGCCAGCATCTTTGACCCCCTTATGCTCTGAACTTGCAAACCCATTGAGCAGAAGGTCCATTTGGGTCTGTGTCACATCCTGATGGTGACATTCTCTGTCATTCCTGGTGTTCATGCCTGCCTTTGGTATCCCTCTGCTTGCTGGGGAATACATGCAGTTGGAGAGATTGGCCATTTGTATACTCAGTTTTTCCTTTTATTTTGAAGATTTTTTTGACAGAAATACAGGAGATTTTCTTCTTTTTGTCCACCAGTTGTTCAGCATCTGGTAGCAGAGATAGTAGACTGCTTCAGGTCCCAGTCTAGAGAAAATCACAGTTTCTTTGACAAGGAAAAAGTGATATAGATCTCTGTGCAGCAACATTTACCAGGGAATGTTGGATTTGGAGCAGGATGAGTAAGAATAGTAGTGGGGACATTTATTTTTCCTCTCCAGAATTGATAAATTTTCATTCTTTTATTCATTTTAGCTAAATGTTGAATAACCTCTGCTCATATCTGCCGAAACAGATCCGACACATTATTAATCTGTCACTGATGATACCTAAAAATGATTTAATATAGGTAAAATTAACTAATTAACTTTTAATTCTTGAAATTAATTTATAATGAGAAATCGCTTCAAGTAAGAGCTGCAGCTAGTCCATAAGAAAAAAAAAACAAACCAAAGCTAAAACAAACCAAACCAATCAACCCCCTACCCCTAAAAAAACAAAAAAAATCCACCAACCAAGAAAGCAAGAAAAAAACCCGAAGATAACCCGAAGATGAATTTCTAATTTTTTTTTTAAACTGTTTGGTATTGGTGTTTCAATTAATTTTCAGGAACGTTTGCAATTCCCTGTAAAATTTGAGAGCGTGCAAATTTATCCGTCAGTTTACAGCTTTAATCTGCAGATAATGTCTTCTGAAACATGCAGGAAAACCTACATCAAGTGCTAAATCATGTACCAGATCTACGAACTGAAGAATTTATTATAGGTTCTTGCTGCCAGGAACTATTGGCTCACCTGCTATCAAGTAACTATCTCAGTGTAGTCCTATCCTTTCATATTCCTCCAGAAATCTTTCTGGTGTCATGTGGACCACTGTGACATTATGACATGAGGCAGGGAAACTAACCCTGTATTTCCGACAGCAGCTGACCCACCTGAAGTTTTATATTCTCCACAAATCTCAATAAACTGTTTTCAACAGTTGTTAACTACCACATGGTGTTTTCTTCACAAACGGTTGCTTTGGCCACTAGTAAAACATAAAATATTTATCACTCCTTATACTTCTGAAAACAACAGAAAGTCTTTAGAAGAAAATCCGTAAGGCATTCTCTTATCTTTTAGCCCCATCTCTAAAAGTTTGGATTTTCCTTTTATATATAAATATATATATATATATTTATAAAATAAAAACTCTTATACTTTGTCTTTAGAAGTGAGAGGAAGGATTGCTGAAGAGCTTTTCAAGTGAAAGCATTGGGAAAATTAAATTTCACATAAAGCTTGCTGCAAACTAAAATCACAGGGTGAACCAGACTTCGGTGCATAGTCTTGAAAAGGCATCACAAATACCTAAGGAAAAGACTTTAAATCCATCTTTTGCAGAGTTTTTGTTATTGTTTACACGATTCCCTCAGAATTGCATAGGATAAAACAGTAAATTGAATAAACTGAGCACCATGTAAGTGAAATAATCCCTGTGCTGCCAGTCAGCTCAGATTTACCTAAGGTGACAGAGGTCAAATTCTAGGCTAGTTGAATACCACTTTTAATTAAATGGATATTAAAGAGCTTACACAAGACTTTATAATTTGACTGTATATTGTGTGATTAAGCATTCACTTACACACAGTCTTATTTCAAAGATTATATCAGCAGAAAGTGGAAAAATGTAGTCTTTTTGCTCAGCAGTCACTTAAAAAAAAAAAGCTTCCCCCAAAGCAACCAAAACACAGAATGAGCTTGGAATTTTTGAATAATAAATAGGAGGTTCCTTACAACCCTGACACCAAAAGCACTGCAGACACTGGTGTTACATCACTCCTTCCTAACTGTCTTGAAAAATATGTGTCACGTTACAAAGAAAACAGCTCACCAGCTGTTTATGTAAAAATTATTTGAAGAAAAACAAGCATGGCCATATGGCACTCGAGCAATGCAGTGGGAGCATGGAGAATATTTTCTGTAGATTGTAGTAGATAATAGTCATGCTAAGTAGGGTGTCAAATATTGATGACATGTTGTTTAATAGTTAATCTCTCCTTTTATCCTCTAAGTGCCTACATTTCTTAGCAGCTTGTATGTTGGAAAAAATTAATAACTTATTATGATGAAGAATTCATTTTTAAGGAATGACAAAATATTTAATGTACTGAAGAAGTCCCAAACATTTTCTAATTCAAAAAATATTGTGCCCTCATTTGAATGGCATCACACCATTTCATATTAATGAAAACACTACCCTTAGAGTTACCACACATTTTTCATTTATGGTTTGTTTATTTTAGTATTTTTTAGAATATATATGGTTCTGCATTCATATTTCGACCTTGAAAGTTTATTTCCAGGGGAAAAAAATGTCTTCCATTTTTTCCTGAAAAAAAAAGCCACAATCTGAAAAATCTAAAGTTGTCAATATGGAGGTTCTGCAAAGATTTGTCAACCCTAAATGTATGTATCAAAGATATTAACAAGGTTAAATCCTAGGCAAGCCTAGAGCTACCAGATAAAGAATTGAAATGGAAAAGAAAAAGAGCAGCTTGGCAAGAGCCAGTGCTAAGATGCTAAGCTGGAAAGTGAAGCACCATGGAGGGAGGGGGCAGGGAATCAAGATGAGAAAATTATTAGGGAGTACTTTCTAACAGCTTGTTTATCCTTAAGGACATGTGAGCACTTACTTTGCTTCATTTCAGTATTGTGTGCTTTTAAATATTGATTCAGACTGGATCTTCACTCTCCACTGGGAAGAGACACTGACACAGATTCAGCTGACACAGACCTATAGGTCATGGGGTGAGAATTTTGGTGAGGTGCCTTTATTCTATTATAATAAACTCCCTCATATTCCCTCTCTCTTAAACTCTTTCCTCTGTTTTCACAAAATCAAAACCATGAAATGAGAGAGTGTTTTTTCCCTACAGTTGGTTAGAGAAACAATATATTCATCTTCCATGCATTGCAAAATGCTTTGGGTTTAGGTTTCTTGGGGTTTTTTTTTACTGTAATGAAGCACAGTTATGATTGGACTAGAACAGTTTAGCACAGAGAGAAATAATAAATTTCCCACAATGGTATATAATCCCATAATAACAGTTATTCTTAAAGGAGTTTGATGGAATGGTCAAACCTTAGCAAATGGCCTGAAGTTAAATAAACTCAAGTGGGAACTGGATTCCTGAATCAACAGTCTTCCTCTGAGACACAGAATAAGTGAAGATAGACTAATTGGCTCGCAGACTTGGACATTCTGCTTTCTCCATGGAGTAAATCCTATTATGGTTACTATATCCATCTGTTAAATGGTTGTATTTTTGCCTGCTGAAAAAAGAATATTTTGAGTTATACTCAGAGAATGGCTTCTGTTTTCCTTCAGCAAAGGATTCCAGAGGTAAAAGTCTTTCACTGAGGGTGTCAAAAACTTCTCACTGCATCAATCCAAACACTGAACTAATTGTTCTGGTCTGTGAATAATACAGAAGACTGAAAAATACAGATGTCTGAAAAAACCCCAAGTAATATAGAACCGTAGACCATTCTGAATTGATTAATATTTTACAACTGCTTGCTGTTACAGAGACTTAACTTTAATGTTCAGGAGGTTCTTCTGGCCTGTGTTTTTTTCTCTAATCCTATATTAAGTTACATACACGATGTGGATGGAAGCATGTGCCTCATATCTGACATTTGGTCATGTCACCCACAAATAAATGAAAACTGCTTATTTTTAAGATTACTAATGACATTTCCTTTTTAAGTTGCATAACTTTTCAAAACCAATGCACATTAATTTTGGTAGGCTCTAGTCCAGCAAGAATACCCTGTAGCTCTTAACAGGTTTGTCTCAAGTTTCTACCTATGCGTTTAGAGGTAGAACCAAATTCAGTCACTTGACACAAGTACTAAAGACTACTAGCTTGGCAATGTCTTCCAGCCATTTCTTCCCTAATCCATCCTATCTTTACTGGCAATAAACTTGATTCAAATGTTTTTTCAGATTAATCCTGACATCTTGAAATCTTTGGGCACCCGTAGTAAAGCACCACTTGTAACATGTCCATTTGCATACTCATGGCAGCGAGTCCATGGCATGTCCTGACCTTTCCTTGAGCTTTCTTATCAATCCACATAGAGCTCTCCAGCAAGCTTCAATTGTTGACAGCCTCTGCTCCTGTCAGGAGAAGCCAAATACCACATGCTCATCATGCATCCAGCTGTGTATGTTGGTTTTACTTCATGGGCAACTGTACAAGTACATGAATATCAAATGTATCTTCATTTTAGATCAAATCCAGAGGCATAATGCTGAGGTTTTAAGGATTAGTTATTCAACTCCCTGATCTGCTTTCACTACATTTATTTATTTAGTCACAGAATTGTTGAGGCTGGAAGGCATCTTTTGAGATCATCTACTCCAATCTTCTGCTCAAGCAGGGTCAGCCAGTGTTTACTGACAAGGACAGCCTTGGCACAGTAGTTTTAATTTAAAAACTCAGATTAAAAAGTATTTCACTTTGCAGCACTAGGCCAAGGTCTTGGAAAAGTTGACTGAAAACTTACATCTACCATAAATACATGACTGTCTATATGTTGTACATGTTTTTATGAATAATTCTAAGGAAATGGTGTATTTGCATCATCCAAACTGTAGCTATGTATTGATTTCTTTCCATTATGTTTCTAAAATATTTTTAAAATTGTCTTTTTTAAGTAGAAATTTGTATTTGAAACATTCTGTTTAGTATTTCCTCAGTTTTATAAAAGTGTACTCATTTCTACTGTTACTGTATCAGTGCCTGAAATTTATTTTTGTTAAAACCTAGTTCATGCCAGAGAATAAGATGGCAGAGGATTCCATCTTTTTGATCATATTATCCTTCCCTCACATTTTGTTGTTATCCTCAGGGCTCTTAATGATGTTAAGAGGAAAGAACTGGAGGCTTTTTTATGCTCAAGAAACCACATTTCAGTTCCCAGTGCTGCTGATTGTGTCAAGCTTTTGTCAGCTCTAATTAGAAGTGAACCCCCAGATTTCAGGTAAGGATGTCACCCTTTATAGTGGCTGCCCATTTGGGAGGGAGATATTGCTTTGGGGTTGTCAGACAGTGCCAAACCCTTATGTGGCATTAGCAAGGATCTTCTGGCCTGCAGCATGACTGGAGTCTCTTGAGGTCACTATTAATATGTCTGTGTGGGTTTCAAATGTAGGGCATGAAGTAAACAAATGTAAAGGTTTTACCTCAGAAATATAAATTTCTGGGAAGAGTGAAGATATGCAATATGGTTTGTGCCTCTTTCAACTACCAATTTATAACATGATTCTTTCATTAGTTAAGTAAATCTCCAAACAAGCAGGTTCTTTTATATTCCCTTAGTATTTCTTCAGTACTTGCTCTCTAAATGTTTTACATTAAAAATGACAGAACTTGTTCTCTAAACCTGTTATGAATCATTTGGCAGAAAATAAGCATTTAAAAGTCATAATAAATATAGAGAAATATGTGAAAGCTGAAAGATGCCAGATTAACTAATTAAATTCTTTGTAAAGTGCTTGATTGATAGAAAAAAAAACCCGTTGCTTTTTTCTTCTTACTTTTTTTTTGTAAGTTACTGAGCCATATTTTTTCAGTTGTTTTTCCTGCTGTTCCTCAGATTTTGAGCAGTAGAGAGATATGTTTGTATACAATAAAACTTTTGACCAAAGAAAAGGCTGAGGAAAAAAAGTTCTCCTGATAAATAGGTTTTCTTCAAAACTACATCAATTTATCTATTAGCATCTGCTTTTCTTAGCACAAGAAAGAATAACCTGGGCGTAAAAGAGTGCCAAACTACTTGATGGGACCCGTTTGTATGGGATCTGCAATGAAAGGAGATTCCATCTATTTCAGGCAGCATCATGGGATCCAAAGACCAGCATGGCTGGAAAAGTGGACTGCTACATTATAAGCTTTTTGAAATTGTAATATCCCAGCAGAAGGAATCAAAGCCATGGTGTGCCACAGTTGTCTGCCTGATAAATACTCTAGTGCAAGACAAATCACGTGCCTACACTCTATTACTTCTCTTCCCAAATATACGGGAATACAAATGTCAGCAAAATCACACTAAAAATATGAAAGCAAATTGCAGAGGATGACTCTCCTGGAAAGATCTCTCCCTCTGCACCTCCAGCAATTGGATCTCTAATGGTATCAGACTGCAAAAGAATAAACTTTGAGACATCAAGGTTTCTCAGTTTGTTATCTGTGTAGAAACTGAGAAAAAACAAATGTAATCCACAGCATTCCAGTGTTCATACACTCACAATATCATGTACTGTAACACCCACCTCATTAAATGGGTCTGCTAAGTCCATCTCTACCATTCTTTTTGTGAAAAGGCAGATTTTCTTAAGGGGAAAAAAATAGTAAAGAGCAAAGAACATTGAGGAGAACAAAGTGCAGAAATGCAAAGATACGCTTTGCACTCCTGTAATTTAATACATTTTAAATTGATACTATCTTTTCATTGTAGACTTTGGTAACTAATAGTCAACAGTTGCCATTTAGTTAAAATGATCACCATTTATTTTTCCTATTCAGCTGCTTGGCAATAGCTTTTCTTCTATAGCCATTTTTTGACAGTTATATGGTCACAAGCTATTGAAGTCAGAGGAAACAATAGATGAAACAGTAGCACTGTAGAATACAGTCATGTTTAACACTATTTCTGCCAGCTATTCTGCTGAAAAATATTGTACAAAAAGGCCGATGATTTTTTTAAAAGAAGCTGCTCTGCCTTGTAGAAGATAATCTGTTCTGATTATTTCCCAGCCTCTTCAAGAGACCTAGAAAAGACAAAGTCTTGGTATCACAGCTGTTACTCATACTAAAGCACTAAAGACTATCAGCAGTGCCTTAGAGTCGCTGACATCAAAGTTTCTCGGTAGATCAAATTACATTCTAACTTATGTTTGATGTTTATTTTGAGGAAAATCAGAATGAGTGAAGAGTCACTGGGTCAACCTAGACAGAAAAAAGCCACGGAGATTGGAATATTTCCAATAGACAGACTGTGTTTTTTAGTGTTTTGTTAGCAGTCCTACTCAGAAACAGAAACCTTCCCCAGATGTCAAGACTGTCAGGCAGGAAATTGGTCAGAATATTCAGGTCAAGTTATTTGTTTCCTTTCTAAGCTGCACTCCAAGTAACAGGTTTCCTCAGCACATAATGAGCAGCACCTCCACCTAATGGTGCCTCTACATTAATGGTCCTCTTATTTACATAGTGCCCCTTACCAAAAAAAAAAAAAAAATTCACTTCTCACGCTCTGCTCATGTAAACAAGAGATTGTTTTTTGTAACCACTGTCATTGTTTTTGCATTCTTCTCGATGAGATGAGAGAGTTGGTTGACAGTTCTTTTGACCAATGTGGTTGAGAGGTGGGAATTCCACCCTCCAATCCATGGTCACTTTTCTAAAAGTATATAATAGAATGAGATAAATCATGGCTTTCCACCCCTGCTCATCTTTCTCTCAAGTTTCCAAGTGTCTGTGTGGTCATTTCAGCGTGGCAAACAATGACACAATTCAGCACTTATAAATAGGTTAATAATTAGATCAGGAACTATTCACAGAGTACATTTCAGTATTGAAAGTAGGGAATGAAATTTCAAATATGATAGTAGAAAAACAGTAGCAATATGTTAAAGTACTGATATTTAAAACAAAAAAAGTGTGCACAAGGGTTTATTAAGATGCCACTAAGAAAACTTGTACTTCTCAAAACCATCTAAATTCCTGGAAGGAGAATTCAGGGATTTATCTTTAGGAAATTATTATGTCACTCTTACCCAACAAATTGATTTGTGTATATTCGTTTAAACCTTGGATTTCAATTTCTATAGGAAATACATTTAAAAATGCAGCATATACTTTAAAACAAATGTGTTATATGATGGATGTTTCTTCTTCGTTGTATAAAATGAACACTGTGCTCCTCTGAAAAGAAAATTTAAGCCTATACTCCTGAACAGAACATCTGTGTTGCTTTGGCACTTTGCTATATGAAATGAAAAATAATTTCACACTCCTAGTACAAGCAGGTTTCATCAATATACAAAGCATCATGAGGTTGTCAGCAGAAACTTTGGCTTTCTTAAAAATATACATGTTAAAAATCCCAGCTCATATTATACCTTTCCTGTGTTCTGAAAAGATGAATCAGGATATGGGTCCAGCAGATGAAAGCAGAACCAAGCCCGGTGGAGGTATTTCTGTATTTTGTTCTGATCTACTCCAGTGTGTTAGAATAATTTTGCAGAAAATTAGAATTGCGGAATGGAATAAAAATAATCTGCCAGCAAGCCCAAAGAAAAGTAAAAAAGTACTTTATACACAATAATGCATTAAACAGTATTTTTACTTATAATAACCACTCCATATCATATTGATAGACAAATGAAACATTTCAATTATATCTGGAACACTAATTAGGAGTGGAGGTAGGGATGTCAATCGCTATAATTTGAAACCAGAACCATGTGAGGCATTATAGATGATAACAACAGCAATAATTGTTTCTTTGCAGATTCACTGATTCTTAATTAGATGTGTAGTAATCAGAAATAGAAAGTTTGGCAGATTGGCACAGCTCCAATGACTTCCACCTTTAGTGGCCCTTTTTTCCCTTTTCAAATGAATAAAAAGATATAGGGAGTGGCAAGTGCAGTAGGAAATAGAGGCAATACAGTGGGATAGTAAAGGGGAGCTCTAAAAAGAAATTTAAAACTGTGTTTAGAATTTTAATTCTTTAGGATGAAGGCAAACTTCAAGAAATATTACAATTTATGTTATACATTAAGAGTATACACCAACATCGTATGCTGGATGATCACCTTATAGATGTCAGTAGAAATTTAAAAATGAGTTTTCAAAGCAAAGTGAAATGTGCACCTCCCCACAATACAATTTTGGCCCAATATAATGGTAAGCAGAAAGGTTTATGGCACATAAACACCCTGCATAACAACCTGATCTGGCATTTAATTATATACACAAAAGAGGAGATTATTTTGCAATGCTCAACACCATACTAAAAACAGGATAGTGAAACACACCAGTATCTCTTTTACATGATGAGCTCTATAGGGAAACACATTAATTTCACTAAGAAATCAATAATTTTGGAAGGTCCAGATAGATAACAAATTGCTAAAAATCATATTTGTATTTTCTGCTGTACATGTCATGTCTAAGAAGGAGCTGTTTTTTGTCAATAGCAGCTAATCAGGTGCTATGTTTTGGGTTCACCACACAGGGATGTTTCAGTTATTGCTGAACACTACTTGTACAGAGCCAAGGCCTTTTCTGATCTTCACCCCACCCACCAGAGAGAGTCTGGGGGTGCACGGGGAGCTGGGAGGGGACACAGCTGGGACAGCTGACCCCTGCAGACCAAAGGGACATCTCATGCCCCATGGCCTCATGCTCCACAATAAAAGCTAGGAGAAATATAAAAGTGGGGGTTCAGAGTTACAGTGTTTTGTACACAAGTTACATGTGAGGGATCCTGGCTTCCCTGGAGATGGCTGAACACTTGCCTGCCCGTGGAAAGCATGAATGAATCTCTGTTTTGATTTGCTTGTACATGCAGCATTTCCTTTACACATTAAACTGTCTTTGTCTCCTTCTAATACTCTCCCCAATCTCAACATAAGGGAGTGAGCAAGTAGTGATGTGGGGCTGACCTGCCGACCAAAGATAAATCCCAATTTTTCTTATCCCAATTGAAGTATTGCAAGAATTTAAACTTTAATTCATCCCATTTTAATATTACTGTAAAAGTTCTAAGAAACCCAGAAATGCATAAGATTTTCCATTAGTTTTACATTCTACAGAGTGTAGGGATTGATTACTTTATACATATTTAGCTAGACTGAAGTAAGTTTTCACAGTTACATTATAGGAAAAGAGATGTTCCAAACAAAATTGTTCACCCAACAAAAGCAGCTCTATCAGTTGATTTTTTTTATCCTTTTAATTGCAAAAGATATTACTGGTACAATAAACAGAACAAAACAAAACCAAAACAAACAAACAAAAACCAACCAACCAACCAACGAACCACAACAACAACAACACAAAACAAAACCCAAACCAAAACAAAACAAAAAAAACCCCACCACCCACCACTAGTACAGTAAAACAAAGTAAGGATTTTGTGCTTCAGGGAGCAGTTTTAGAGCAGGAATTCTGTAGGCACTGGAGAAATTAGCAATGGATGTGATGTGGTTTAGGGAAATTCTCAAGCTGGTCATTGCAATGTTTTCACCTATCAAGTTACATTTTTTTGAAGTAAAAATAAATACTTAATAAAGATATAATTTTTATGTAAGATTAGATGAAAATTGATGGAAGAATAGAATTGATAAATGTCTTGTAAAATCTGTCACATGCAAATAACAGTTCAAGAGGTACATTGGGTTCTTTTAATACTAATTGGATTTTGCAATTATTTTCCACTGTTTGATTATGATATACACAGAATTTGAGATTTTTAAAAGTCAACTTCCCCTTATAAAATCTGCAATATTTAATATTCTGCAATATTAACTTAAGTTTATATGTAAAAAATTAAAATTTAGCAGATATTTCACTGAAAAATTATAGTCAGAAAAATTAAAGCACTAATCAATTTGGGCTGTTTGATCATTTAGTCTTCCCAATTACAGCTTCTCTTTTACATTCAGCTCTTTCCAACACTGTCTCAATTGAATAAAGACCCTTTTGTTATCCTTGAAAAAGTAACAACATGTAAAACCTGATATATGGTAGTTTAAAATAAGTTTCCTTACAACGGCTATCAAACAAATATTAATACGGCTTAGTGTGGTATTAGCTTCTTACAAAAATTTTGAGAAAAAAAATTGCCTAATAAATAACCTTCTGGCACTGCATCTGTGGTGTTTTGAGTTGGTTTTTTGGGGTTTTTTGGTTTGTTGTTGTTTTAGAAGAAATATATATATATACATATACAATTTGAGCGGTTGCAGTTGTGTTTCTGTCTTTGCAAGACATCTTTTTAGATCTTGAACTTATGGAACACTTTCTGATATTTCTTTTTGAGAAAAAAAGAGAAACACCTTCCCTTCCTCCATGGCATTTATTTCCTAATTCTCTCCTGTAGGGACCGTGCTTCATTATAGTTATATGAAGCAAAGCTTGATAACTGACAGAATTGGTTGGTGTCACTCAAAGAACTCAGCACAGAATTTCATTGCTAATCCAGCTTTATTTTGGTCACAATCAGGAAATGGCAGGTTTCTTCAAAGACTAGAGGAACTCTTTGCAAAAGCCGGGCAGCAATCTTTTCCAAACATTTAGTGTATCCTTGCAGAATAAAGCAATTTCATTTTCTATGGTCAATCATTGTATCCAAAGAAGAGAAATGAAGCTGGTGAAGGATCAGAGAAGTCCTGTGAGAGGTCACTGACAGAACTGAGGAAAGAACGTTTGGAGAGGGCTGTAATTTTTCTCCATAACTACTTGAAATGAGGTTATTGTGAGGTGGATGACAACCTCTTCTCCCAAGTAGCAAGAGATAGGATGAGTAAAAATGCTCCCACGTTGTACCAGAGGAGGTTTAGACTGGATATTAGGAAAAAAGTTATTCTCCAAAAGGATTAGTAAACACTGGAAGAGAGAAGTGATAGAGTCACCACCCTGGAGGTATTTAAAAAACCTGTAGATGTGGCACTTTGAGGACATGGTTTAGTGGTTGACTTGGTAGTGTTTTGTTAATGGTTGGAGCTAAAAGATGTTTTCCAACTGAAATGATTCTATGATTCTATAACCTAGAAGCCTTCAAGCTTTGCATAGAAAATTAGTTTCTTCTCTTCCTTTCTTTAAGCTAGTTTGAGCATAATGTAGGAACATAAACCATTTTCTGTTTACCCAAACTTTCTTGTGTCATTTCATCTCCATACTAATAAGTGTATGTCCCCAAGGTCATCTGTAAGGCAGAACTGAACATAATTTCTCAAAATCCATGATGAATTTAGGTATACGTCTTCCTTTTATTAAAAACACAGTCCTTCTAATAAGGTTAATGGAAAATATGAGATAGGTAGTAGGAACAAAATATTGAAGTCATTATTATTATAATTTCAGAGTGGATTTATACCCTTTATGGGACTGACTATATGTTATTCAAATCAAATGAATATTTTCAATGATGTCTACAGGAGCAGAGCAAACCTCCTCTCTGAATGTCATATTACACTGACTAAGAAATTTGGAGAAATGTGAAGGTCTTACTGACCTCTGTGCTCTTGGGCCTTTTGTTTAGTTTTGATGAAAATTATTAAGAATTTTTAGAGAAAATTATGTTCTGAACTTACTGTACAAGAAGAAGGCATTTGAGATTGATAAAGCAATGGGTATATAAGAAAGGCTTCTGGGCAATTTTCAGTTGCACTCTGGGCAATTAGACACCCACCTTTAATTAAAAGTCAGTGGAGCTTAGTGACTAAGTACCACTCATGAGTTTCAAAGTATCATTTAATTGATAGAGGAATGAATTTAAAAAAAAGGGGGAGGAGGAGACCACATTTGAGTTGAAAGAAATAGATTTCTGTGAGTCTGAAATGTTTAGACTGAAAAAGTGTCACTAAAATATTTCTGTAAGGCGGATTAAGAGAAGAACAGGCTAGTGTAGAATAAAATAGAAAAGAAATGGAGCCGTCGAAGTTTCTGGTTGATTAGAAATCTGTCACTGAGCAGCAAACTGTGCTAGGACTTTTATGTGAATAGTAAGATAATGGAGTTAGAGCTGCTTCTTCCCTCCTACTTCTTTGCAATGCATGAAATGACGTGGCATTTTGGGTGTTGGGGAGAAGATGCTGCAGCTCCAAGCAATGAGAGGCCCTGCGTGGGGAACAGGCCCTCAGAGGTGGGCAGAGGCTGATGGCTGAGGCACAAACAGCACATTCTGGGAAGGACAGTGGCCACTGAGCCATGTGCCAGTTGTCTCCTGCCTTTGAGGCTGAGTCTGTCTCACCACAAGGGTCAGTCTCTCAGCCCCAGGGTGAGCAGACCTTCAGTCTAAGCACCAGAGCATAGAAAAGTCACAGGGGGGTAAGTGGATGTTGTTTTCTAATGGGTCCTCCCCACACCTGAAAGGCAAAGGGGAAGACTAAATGTATAGAGAACATAAAATTCAATGCCAACCACTGCTGACAACTACACAAGCATATGTACATATTTAAAAAGTCTATTCTGAATTTTGTTAGCTGCAGTTCCAAGCAAATGAAATCTTAGTAAACAGTAAAGGCTTTGGAGAGGACCTTGGAAATCGTTGATATAGGTCATTCCACGTCCTGGAATATACTTACTGTTGCAAGAAATAATGTTGCTGAAGGTGCTGAAGGAATCACCAAAAATAGGACTGGAAGAAAATTCAAAGGATCATCTCATCCTGCCTTCTGCCCTAAGGCAAGATAAATTCTACCTAAACTGTTCCTAACAGGTTTGTCAAAGATGCCTTTAAAAATCAGCAATGATAGAGACTCCAGAGCATCCCTTGACATTCTGTTGATTAAATTCCTTCCTTAATATTAGAAGTATTTTCTAATGGATTGGCATATCCACAAGGAGAATATTATGTTATGTGAAATAGAAACAAATATACTAATGAATAACTTAGGGATATTTTCCATCCATATTGATTTTCTTTTCCATTTGAATGAATAAAATGCATAAGATTTTACAAGAGGGATAATAAGTGCTAACATTTTTATCATTTAATAAAATAAAGTTAATTTCTTTTATTGGATATATTGTGGTTCATTCATTAAACCCTGTTCAGATTCTAGAATATCAATAAAAGATAGATAAAGGCATTGTGGGGTAATTGATTCAGTTTTGGCAGCTAATAAACTTGATATGAAATAAATAACAGCAGAAAAATTCATCTGTTTAATAAAGTTCTGTGTTTTTGTGAAAAATCTTTTGCATTTTTAAAAATCAAATACTGAATCACTTCACATAGAAGCCTTTCTTCCAAGCATTCAGAATTGTTTAGAGCTGTGCATATAGGTTTTCACACAGACAATTTATTAGCTGATGTTCTAAGACTGCATACATGAGCAATGGTTGATAGAATCCATGAAAAATGTAATATTTATGTTAGAGAATGCAACCCTTCATGCATTTATACTAATGAATGGAGGAAAATTACTTATGAAATATGAAATCCTTTGGTGTTTATCTTCTGAACACTGAAACTCACTTAGGGCTCTTCATTTACTGAAAAGGGAGCTCACTTACATAGCTATTCAAACTTTTCTTTTGATTCTCTCTTTGTGGTATTGACATTTTGCAGAGTGATGTGGGTGTCAGTGTTAATGCTCACAGTTTTAGCATCTGATGGTATCTATTATTGATAACCTTGGTGAGGAGAAATAGGACAAATAGGATTTGCAGGATTCTTTAGTTTGGATTTTTTTTCTTAGATCTGCTAAAAATAAAAAAAATTGACAAAAATTTCAAAGAAACAAAAATTCAGAGAATTATTTGCACAGGTAATGCTGTGATACTTATAAAAGGTCCGAGAAAAACTGAGAAGGTAAGTATTTGGTGCATTTATTTCATAGTGATTTTACTCAAGTTTTGTTGATCTAGGTGGAACTTTTGCACAGGAGTTGAAAGAAGAAATTTAGGTACATATTATTTATAAAAGAAGTCTTAATAACCAGGTCAAGTTTTATGTCATTTTACCTGAAATGATCATATTTCTGTCTCAAGATATACTAAAGCAAAAGCAGAAATCCTGATGTGAAGCAGCAATGGTGATAGAATTTCAGAATGCATTTAACCAATATATTCAATATATTGATTGTATATAATGCATATAACCAATATAATATTTATATATTTATAATTTGGCTATTCAGTATGGCTTAGTTTTTGAAGATGGTGGCCACACTTAGTCCAGGTTAAAACACGGGGAAACAATGAGTGTATTTTAATATTTTTGAATTGAGTCAGGATTTTTATGGTGGATTATTTGGGAACACAAGATTTAATCTCATTTTGCATGCATTGATGTGAATGCAAAATGAGATTAAATCTTGTGTTCCCAAATAATCAACTGCCAGCAACTCTAATACTACAATAATGTTGCAATAACCATTAAGTTATTATAGTGTATATTTGCTTGAGTAAGTAATGAGAAAGTATTTTTAAAAGCAGAAAAACATAAAGAAGTCAAGTAATAGAAATTCAATAGTATAAAAAATCCAGTGTAATCAAATGCTGCTTGGTTTGAATAAAGTGAAAAATTTTCTTCCTTAATAATCAACTTAGTTGCTCTCAAGGTATCATTAAGGTAAAAGTGTTTACAAAAACCTGAGATGTTTTCATATTAAATTAGATATGATGAAATGTATAAGCTATATTCTTTTTCTTGGAACTTTGAACAAAAAAAGTGCTTGTGCTCAACAATTATTTTCATTTTACTAAAAAACTGAAAACAGGAAAAAACCCCATTTTCTCTAGAAAGGTGTGTGATATATTTTATATAGAAGAAAAATTATAAGAATTAGTATAATGTGAGGATAGAAAAGATTTTGCTTAGTTGTGTAGAAGATAAATCCTGATTGTTCATATTCCTTTCAAAAATTTACATTTTTTTTATCCTTTTCATTACATTTATGTACAAAACCAATTTGCTTTGCCTACTATTCCCTGCATTTTTAAGCATACACAGAGTATATGTATGCTTTAAAATGGACCAGATTTCTTTAGCCTCTTGAAATATGATAATTTAGAGCACAAAGAGAATGTCCTTAAATATAAGTCATGTATGTTTTTGGAGTATGTAGTCAAATACTGGGTTTGAGTATTGACTTCAGTGTAGTATGGAGACAGGACATGGCAAAATTTAACTTTGTGAGATAATGATTCCAAAGGGGAATTTAAAACAACAGAAGATAATGAATGGCAAGTAACAATGCAAATTAAAATTTCTTAATGAAACATAAGGTAATTTAATTTCTTGGACTCGCAACACCAGCTAATTAAAGATGTGTATAGAAAAAATTAAGTGGGAACAGAATTGCGGAACCCTTAAACAAAAATAAAATGGAAGGAAGCAAAAGCAAAGAAAAATAATTAGAGGGTTCTGATCCAATCTGATATCTTTTAAATAAGAAGAAATGTTTTCTAAATGAAACTAGGAGATACCCAAATACACTGATGGCAGGGAAAAAAAAAAAAAAAAAGAGGAAAAACCCTTGCAGAACAGCAAAAAAAAAAAAAAAAAGTGAATGTCTCTTGAAACAGTGGAGGGAGAATCAGAATAGAAATAACTGTCTAGAGACACTCAAATAATAAAGAAATCAGTGGATTATATCAGAAGCAAGAACTGTGTAAATAAGAATGAGGAGGAAAATATGGATTTTGGAGAATGTAAAATAAGTAAAAGATTTTCATAAGCATTACATAGCTTTCCTTGATTTGTATTTATATTGATGAGGGTGTTGAAAATGTACACACCAGCACATTCATGATTCTTTTTAGGTAACACTGAAATCAGTAGACCACAGTTAAATTACAGTATATTCAGTCAAATACAGTCATTTGCATTTAGTGATTTGGGTTCTTACAGTAGTTCTTCTTATATAGTTCATTAAATGCAAGAAACAGACTCATTTCAGCAACACCTTGCACCCTCGCATTTGATTTCATTTCTGTCTTCAATTATAATTATGATTGCTGTTTGCTAACACTGAAAAATTTTTTGAGTAAAAAAGTCTGAACAAAATTAAAATCCCTTTCTAGTATACTGGTTTTTTAAGAACAAGTTCTTGCTCAGTGCTTTGGTCAAACGAAGCAATGAAATTGGTCTGCAAGGTCTGGTGCCATGGCCAACCTTGTAGTTTATGTCGTTGTGCACCCCTTACTCTGGGTGTATGTGTGTATACAGAGTGTAAGAACTCCCTTTCTAATCCTGGTCTTGTGAATGGAAAGGTGGGGACTGGAATTGTCTCAGACCTGAATGTGTAATACTTCACACAGAGCTGCAGACAAGTAGCAAACAAGTGAGTTAGAGGATTTTGGAAGGGCCTCCAGAGGTTTTCACTTAGCCTCGAAACTTGATATGAGTGACAGTGAGAATACTTCTGGCTTTATTAAGCAGAGCACTGCCTAAGCCCCAAACATCAGTCAGCAAATCTTACCTTAGAGGAAGACTTACATATGATTGCTAGGATGTGTTGAATATGCAATTAACAACCTAGAAAAAAAGTTGACAAAATGGCATACCACAAAAATATACATTAGTCATAGAAAGCTATGAAGACTCCTACAGAACTAAATAGTAATCAGATATGAATGGAATGGTAGTCAAAATTCCCAAGGGGCAAAAACAAAGCAGCATACATAACAAGAGATGACATAAGAAAATCGTACACATTGATCATGTTAAATTAGCTGAATCAAGTAGGGGAAATTATCAAGTCCATACTGTCATCAGTGTAAACCAGTGACAACTGTGTAAACTGTGTAAAACAGTCATCAGTGGTTAGGAAACAATCTGTGTTAGACTGTATAATAAAAAAATGAAGTTAACAACAACCACATCTTTCTAATGATGGATGCAAGTAGAAGAATGCCTTTATATTGCAGTGGATGAGATCAAAAGCTTGTGATAAATATTAGAAGTATAGAAATATCAGAGTACTTTAAAGCCGAACTACACAGTTCAAAATACAGGTACATATTTTTATATGGATTATAAAATGCTTCATTTTATTTCTGAAGTTCTGAAACCCAGGCAAAGAGAAACATAAAAATAAAAATGGTGAAAATATATACAATTTTGTGTTATTTTTAACTCAATGTGGCATTGAAGACAGTAGCTTACAAGTTCAGACAGGACATGAAAATAGTTGATAAATATTTAGGTGGAGAAAATAACTAAAAGTCATTAAATCATGATCAGAAGAATACTTTTTTTTTTGTAGTTTAGATCAAGCTTTATCTGTAAGTAAATTTTCCCAGTTAAGCTCTCTCTCTGTTTGAAGCATCTTATGCTGACTACTTTCAGGATGGGATAAGAGGAAGGCTGTGCAGCAAGATCTGATTTGCAAAGATAATCCCTATAGGAAATTAAGAGGAAGTATGATGTCTCTTTAGATACCATCTTGAAATGTCATCTACTTTTAGTATTTCCTTTTTCTGATTTCAAAAGAGATATCTAGCCTCCTCTAGCTTCTACAGCAACATATAAATCAGAGTTGTCAATGCTGAATTGCCTAATCATCTTTGCCTGTCTACTTTTAGGCACCATTTGCTAATGGTTTACTCACTGCAACATCATGCTGCTTTCCAAATTTAAAAAGCCAAGAATACTGTTGAAATGACTACTAAAATAACACTAAAGAGCACTACTGTCTCTTTCTCCTAGTTCAGTGAATGACAGAGATTTGTTTTATAAATAACAGGAAACACCCTATGCAGGTATTTTTGCAGGCTCTTTGAAGCAGATGTTGTCTCCTCTAGAAAAAAAAGAAAAGGAGCAATTTGTATATGACAATAGTAGTTTGTTTGTTTGTTTGTTTAGAGACTGTTTGCCTTTAAACATTAAATCAGAAAAGACTAAAATCTGGGTTTGGAAATCTGGAGAAAGGTGAAAGGCTATTTTGAGTGGAACCTCTTAACTGAAACACTTGCATTTAGAAGAAAAAGAACCTGCATAGATCCACTTTGTTGCATACAATGCACCTGCAGTGCTTCCCACTAAATAAAAGGAAACAAAATTTACTTAAGTAAAGAATATCTAGCAGTGCAGTATCCCACAGCTATGAAAGTCATAGTTGCAATTTGCTCCTCTTTCTGTGGGGTTTGCATTTAAGTGACACATGAACAAAAAATCACCCTCGATGCCACGCTCAAGTTCCTTTGATTACAGAAAAGGTAATTTTAAAAAATATTCTTGGAACAGATTCTGTGTCAGTCATGTGATTTACGTATTGCTGTGTCAGTCACAATGGAAAAATATTATTATCTTGCCTTATGAAGCAGAAAAGTAGAAACTATGGTGACAGTAGCAATGCCTTGCAAACAGAACCTCATGTTGATTGCCATGATTACACTACACTTTAATCTACAAAACTTCATTATTCTTTTGCCTGATGCTGATTAAGCAGGGTACATTGGTGAGATAATGCTCACACAACTAGAAAGATAATAATGCCATATAATTATTGCCACACTTTTAATAACTCTTCTTTGTCCCTCATGGATATATGGCAAGAATAGCTGTTTCCATTCTATTCCTTTCAGTATTGTTTCTGGTATAAGATTTTGTCTAATCCCACACAGCTATTCTTATGCAATTATGTGATGTAATTGTACTTATTAAACATTCTGCTTGTACAACCATTAGATAACCAAGAGACAAGCTTCATATTAACTTGCTGTACTTGGAACTGTCTAAAAACTGGTGATAAACCCAAAATATTGCAATACATCTTTTTTATTGTGAGACAAGTTTTAACTGAAAGCAGTCTTCAAAGCATACACTTTGATGACTTTGCATAGGCTCTATTTAGAAAGAGGCTTGATATATCCATGGAAAGATATGAGTCAATATATAAAACTCAAAGCCAAATGGGCACTGAAGCTGAATAAATCCATGGAAATGGTACTTTGTTTTGAATTAAATCTGTTGGATCTGAAACACTTGGTCTATGTCTGACTGGGCTAGTTGTCTTTCATAGCAGGCCTGTGTGATGCTTTGGATTTGTGGCTAAAACAGTGTTGGTAACACATCAATGTTTTGATGCTTGCAAACAGTGCTGACACAGTGTCAAGGCTTTCTCTTTTTCTTACTCTGCTCCCTGCCTATCAAGCATGAGTAAAAGGTTGGCAGGAAACACAGCTGGGAGAAATAACCCAAACTTAAAGGGACATTTAATATCACATAATGTCATCCTCACAAACAGAGTTGGAGTAAGAATGTTTTGATTTCAAGGAGGCCATTTCTAGGAGACCTGCTAGCTGTTGCTCCAATTTCTTTTGTTCCATCTGTTTGGTGTCTGTACCCTTCTCTGTCCCCTTTCCTTTCACACATTAATCTATCTGTATCTCAAACCATGAGTTTTTTTCACTTTTGTTTTCATGTTTTCTTCCCTGATCCCACTAAGGGTGAGGGAGCGAGCAAATGGCTTGGTAGAAGCTCAACTGCTGGTTGGCATCCACCCATCACAACACTATTGAATCATTTGTAATCTACATTGTTTTGAGATCCTGGCGACTAAGAAATTTTATATGAACTGTTCTGAATAAATCCTAGCTACCACAGCTGTGTGGCCTCAGAAATCCCAAACAAATATTTAATAGAAACAAAGATGAGGGAACAGAGATTACACTTAACTGCTGAGAATATATTGGTCCCCAAGTAAAAAGTATAAAAGTACTTCTAAAGCATATCTGACTACATTAATATAGATTATCAATATGTAGTGATTAATATGTTGTAATGAAAGAACAATAAGAAAGAAATATAATCTGCTTTTTAAAAAGTTAGCTTTTAATTTTGGGTAAGCTGCTGAAGTCACAGTGTTATATCTGAAATCAGAATTTGGTTTCCTGAAATAAGTAGAATGTTTGAATGAAAAAAAGTTATGTGGTTTGGATTTTGGTGTAGTGATGCTATTCTTGCAATGGTTTAGTCAAAGGTTATATTTACCAGGTAATTAAAATATGCAAATTTAATATAATTCCATTTTGTCTTTCTCCATTTAAATCATTAAAAAAAAAAAATTCCAGATTTGAAATGTTACTGATTAACTGAACATGGCATTACACTATCTTACTTAAAATCTTTACTTGCCTCTTAACTTGGTTTTCCTACTCATTTATCGCTATTATCTTATGTCATCTTTTTTTCCTTAAATAAATTAAGGTTTGGCATATGAATTTTGCTTGAATTCATGTGGCATCAAGATACAAATGATCTTGTAACATTTTTATTTAATTTCCTCTGATGTGCCATCGGCTCTTTATCTAAATGCTTGATCCTGTTTTTCCCTTACTGTAAATTTTTAAAATTAAGTCAAAGTCAACCAGGACTGGTTAGCAGCCATTTGAAAGTTTTGAGGTAGCACCAAGACTAACTAAGACTTGGTATCACCAAGATCAGGTGGGATCTAACCTGAGCTTCTTACATGAGTGCTCAGAGTACACTTTTCCATCATTCTCAAACCAGAATAGGAAAAGTGCTCCACATTTCTGGAAGTGGTTGTTCCCTATGCTGGGCTTCTGTGAAAAACTGTGAGTTTTCTGAGGTTGAACTTAGATATTACACTTGGAAAGTACCAACAGTACAATTTAGCTGATAAATGGCTGAGAGGAAATAATAAATAGCCACGTATTCAGCTGACCTGTATTTTGGAAAAAGTAGAATACTCTGAATTGTCAGTGATGTTACAATAAAGTATCTGTCTGCTTCTTCCAGGGGAATATACTGGAATGAGTCTCCTCCAATTAATCTCTCTCCATGGAATTTCACAGAAGTATAAAACTTACTGTGAACAATCTCTGAGGCGATATTGTAAATTGGACAGAAAGAAATTAAGATTTCTGAGAAATAAATTGAACTGACTAATACAGTTCTCCTTGAGGTGTGTGAGGGCAATGTGTGTGTGAGAAATGAATGAATGCCATTATCTCTGTGGATTTTATGCAATCCTCAGTTTAGTTTACAGATAAGCACATATACCATAGACAGAACTGATTAATTTATTCTGAGCTCAATAATGCATGTTTGCCCTTGGAATTTTCCTGTAGATGCCAATAAAGTAGGAGCTAAAGAGGCTGTTAGCCATGTCCATGGTCACAGCCTCCCTCAGCATCTCATGGACAGGAGACCAGGCACACTCAAACTGGCATCCTGAGGGAGTCTGTCTGAGCAGGCTGTGAGTCTGTCTGAGCAGGTTGTGAGTCTGTCTGAGCAGGCTGTGAGTCTGTCTGAGCAGGCTGTGAGGTGCAGACCCTCTGTGGATCACACAGTGAGGAGGGCAAGAACTTACATAAGGGTGTACAGTCCTCAGTCACTGATTTCCCCATCTGCCCCCAGTGCCAAAAATGAGACAAGGTAGATGTCTGTTGTTCCTGCAGTAGTAATTACACAAAACTCTAAAGTGTTGTCCATCCCCAACCATCCTGTGCTCTGAAGCTCTCTGACTCTTAACCTTCTTGCTATCATATATTAAAACAAAACCAATTGAGATACCTGTAGCAAACCCCCTGAGCTTTTGCTTTCCTTGTGACATGTTCTATTTTCTTCCATTAATCTCTTTGTCCCCTTTTATTTCCTTCTGCCTCTGTCATCTGTGTGTTTATGTACATACAAATTCAACAGTGGGCTACAAAGGCAACCTCTGGCTTAAACAATTGTAAGAGTTTACCATAAGAGTGTATCTCAGTGCTCTTGGTTTCATCATGTTCTGATACAGACTGTATATTGATATAAGCAGACCATCCTCTCACAGTGGAGATGCCACAGGGGTAGACAGCTATCTATTATCAATTCCATCTTCCATCTCAGCCAACGTGCCTGTGTGATTGAACACCTGTTTTAAAAAATCAGTGTAGTGCTAACACTCCCCAGGTGAAGCCTGACTCACTGATAGGGTCACTTGCACCTCACAACTTCTGGACATTGGATACGAGTGCCTCCTCAGAGCCCCACATCACTGGGGGCATGTTGAGAATAAACAGGCACAGCTGAAAGGGGTGGCAGCACAAAGGAAAACAGCAGTGATGTTCCTTAGAAGGATATTAATCATGAGGATCAACGTCAGGAAATGGCTGGAAAAAGTCAAAAGAGATCAGGCATAAAGGAACAGTTTGATAGATTTATCTTCTCCTTTAGAAAAAAGAACAGGGAATTAAAAACAGGTATTTTATGATAACTGCATTTTCCATCAGAGCTAAATTAAATATATATATATATATATACCCAAAAAGCATATTCAAGTTTTATCTAAAATTTTTAAAATGTGCTTAATTTTCTTCTGGAGCCCCCTGTGAAATGGCCATTTTTACCTATCATATTTTTGTAGTTCAACCCCAGGTGAGCAGCTCAGCCCCTCAGAAGAGCTGCTCTACGCTCGCTCTTCAGTGAGATGAGGAGAGAAACAGAAGTTTAAAGTGAGAAAAACCATAAGTGGCATTAAAGACAGATTAATAGGTACAGCAAAAGCTGTGCACACAAGCAAAGAAAAACCAGCAATTCATTCCCAAAGGCAGGCAGTTCAGCAATCTCCAGGAAAGCTGGTCTACATCCTGCAGAACAGTGACTTGGCAAGACAAGCAGCATCATTCCAAATGTGCCTCCCTCTTTCTTCTCCTTCATCCAGCTTTTATTGCTGGGCATGATCCTGCACGGTCTGGGATATCCTGCTGGGCAGCTGGGGTCAGCTCTCCTGGCTCTGTGCCCTACCAGCTTCTTGGGCACTCCCAGATAACTTGTGCATGGTGTGAAAAGTGAAAAAGGCCTTAACTCTGTGTGAGCACGGCTCAGCAAAACCTAAAACATTCATGTTATCAATTATAAACACCGCACCAAAGCAGCTACCATGAAGAAATTAACTTTATCACCACTAAAAACACATACCAAGTATTTTTTTCCTATTCTGATTGTGATTTTTCCCACAGAGCATTACACACAAATTCTACAACCTGAGGAGCATCTGCAAATCTCAAAGATGGCAATGATGGGACACTTTGTAAAGGAAATATGGTAATTTTTTTTTTCCTTATTTGAAAATCATTCAACATACCTCATGGACAAAATGTAAATAAGTCTTGCTTAACACAGTGGAGTAAGGAAACCTAGAACAAAAACCTGAAGCACAAACATTTCCTTCAAAAGCAAATGTACATACTTCACACCTGATCACTCAAATTCTGAATGTCCTTCGGTCAAACAGAATGCTTCAGCAGCTGAGTACACAGAGTACCTAAAGGATTCCTCTCTGTACCATTTTTGTTTTCATGCCCAACTTTCCTTTTTTAAAAAAATATTTTTTCTTAAGAAAATGTGCAAATTTTGTTGTGCAGATACAAAATTATAAATTGAATATTTTCAGCTACAGTTTTGAAAATATTCCTTTTGTATCTGAGCAGACTGACAGCAGAGTGTTTCATGTATTTGCTCATCTTTGCAAATCTTTACTTGTAGTTTCTCATTATCCACTCATAAAAAAGAAATGCATAAATGGTTAGATGAAAGGAGAACAACTCAAACAGGAGATTCATGTCATTATCACAAATTATTCTCAGCATTATAAAGGGAATAATGATGAGGAAAATAAAGAAAAGCAAAAAACAGACCTAGTAAATTGTACTCTATTTCTGGTTCATTTGTGTATAGTAAAAAAAAAAAAGTAAAACATACATTTGATATCACATATTTGTTTATTTGGTAAAAATAAAATAAAATTATTATTTTTGAAAGTATTTTAACTTACAGAGCTGAAAACTTTATTTAAGTATTTTGGCAGTTTTTCTAATATAAAAATTACGCATATTTTGGTCTTCAATTTGAAATAAAATAGTAGTACGAAAAGACATTTAATCTAGGCAATTATTGAATTACAGCTAAATCAGAAAATTAATAGTCATGCTTTTTTTCATCGCAAATGTCACAGCAACAAAGACTGGCAAATGGTAAGTTCAGGTTAGAGTCATAGAAAGTAGTGCTTGGTACTTGTGTTCAGCTCACTTTTTCCATTTTAGCTTTTAAAAAAATTTAATTAAATTTTTAATCTGCTGTAGGAACGTTAATTGTTATTATCTCATGAGGGTTGAATGACTTTGGGTATAGAAGCATCTATCTGCAGGATGAGTAAACAGCAGTTAATAAGTAATCATTATTGTATTTGAATTTAATTTAAAGTTTTTTGTTTGTTTTCTTGCTGTCTCTAAAGGGTGGAGAAGGAACACCTGCCTAGGAAGAAGCATTCAGAGCAAATTTCTCTCAATGGCTTCTCTAAAAATTCTCTACTTCACTCTGAAAATATTTTTATGAGGCATTGTTATGCTAAGGTGTTTCAGAGCTGTAAACTGGGATGGGATCACATCTCAGAATTTTGCTTTACTTCTCTGAGTCTTCATTCTCTTAACAGAAAATGCTCTAATTATGTCTAAAAGAATAATTGATAAAATCAGGATACCAGATTTGCATCTTTACTGAGTCTGTGTTGCTGTTGACCAATAGGAATGTGACATAAACACGCTGAGATAATGCAGTGACACCTGAATTGTTTTGGTGGGCTCTCCCTTTCATAGGGGCTGCAAATTTCCAGTGCTTGCATACATGAATGGTTAAGGATCTATTATTAATAGAATGTTTTTTCTTATTTTCTTTCCCCCTTTTTCTGCTGAATGATAGAAGTGACACCTGATATCCAACCAACATCAGCCCACCACACCATCAAACTCCTTTACAGTTTTTGATAATTTCTCACCTCTCATGTTTATAAAATGTAGGATTCAATTTTAAAGAATGTTTTATCATAAGAAGAGATTATTCTATGCTAATAATATTATTATTATCATATTAATGAATTTACTTTTGTATGATCATGGTCCTGCTCTGGTGAAGTTCCTATTGATTGACATTGTCTGCACAGTATCCAACTTATTTTCTATTTTGGTCATCTCTCTTCCTTTAGAAAAATGTCCTAAATTTGGGTATTTTTATTGCTAATGTATTAACGTAACCTGTCTCAGATCAGTTATCAACATTTGTGTGTGATATTAATGAGAGCTTCCTTTGCTCTTTTTATTAACAAGCAAATAAAAAAATCCCAAAACAACAAAACTAACACAAACCAACAAAGAAAAGACCCAACATAAATGTGTCTAAGTCCAGTGTTACCATACATCCCTAGTCCCATCTCACTCTTAGTCATGTCTTGAAAGTTGTTTAAGGTTTAATTTGAAGAAATTTCAAGCTTCAGCAGTCTAATAGGTAACTCAGTCAAGAGGTGACAGTGCTACCTGGGAATGTCCTTTTCCTAAGCATGAAGTCTGTGAAGTCTGTGATTTTCAGAATTGGTGTACATGTGATCTTGGCCCCTTATAAACACACACATAATTCCCTCTAATAGTGACTCCTTGCTTGATATTGAGAGGAATCAAAACTGGACTTGATGATTGTTTGCAATGATTTTGTTGCAAACGTATCTGAAAGCAAACTGAGAAGGCTGTGTTCCCTCCAGCAATTTCTTAGCAACCTTTAAGTGAAATATGGAGCACATGAGTAAGGAACCAACTGACTACATGTGGAGAATATGGAAGCTAAAAAGTACAAGGAGGTCTGCAAAGCACTTCCACACCATTAAGAATCTGACCACAGATTTTCTTTAGGACAAAGGTGTATAGAATAGAAAAGCAAGATTATCAGGATATTCTACAGAACTGAAAGAATCACAAAGTGAGAGATTACACTTAAAATACAATAGCCTAAAAATACAGAAGGGCCCCAACAGGATTCTGTTTGTACAATTTCTCAATAAACTACTAGTCTAATTATATACAGGATAGTATGAGCTAATACACTTTTATCACACTTAGCAATGAAAATTCAGCATTCAGATGTTAACTGCATCTAACCCTACATTTAGATTGTCCTTTAAAATCCATTTTCTACAGCATTGATTTTACAACTAATAATTATTTTTTTCTCTCTTGTTACCAGCTCACCACAATTAGAGGCAATAGAAATAAAAGTGAAAATTAAATATAGATGTTGAAGTAGTGCTTTGCTGCCAACACTCATACTAAAAAGGCTAATTTACTAGCTGTTACCTTGATGAATAATTATTTGGGCATAATCAAACAATATCATAGGATGTTGCAAGGGGTAGCAAATATTCTCTATTAGTTTCTTGAGCATTCCCTTTCAGTGTCTGGAAAATATAAATCAATCTCAGGCCTACTTTGCAATGTGGGATAATAAACAGCCTGGAAACAGATTCTCCTATCTGAACAAAGATTTTACAGATATGATCTCAGAAACTACAGAAAGAGACCATGCATGAACACTGTCCTCAGCATTACAGTGTCCCATAATCCATTGGCCTATAGAGGTACTTCAATCAATTTTGTACTGCAGTGGTCTAAGTCACAGCAAAGCAACATCACTAAAAGTGATGTAAAACATCATTTAAAGTCCTGAAAATTTAGCTGAAACTTATTGTTTGATTTTGACTACAATAGAGTTAATTTTCTTCATAGAAGTTTGTATGGGGATATGGTTTGGGTTTGTGACAAAAACAGTGCTGGGACCTCAGGGATGTTCTAGTTATGGCTGAGCAATGCTCATACAGAGTAAAATGTGGAGAGAAATAACAAAAAATAAATGCATGTGCACATTTTCAGTTGAAATTTTAAGTCCTTATACAGAAAAATGTCACAGAAGAGCAATGTAAAACATGACTTGGTTTTAACTTTGTAGATTTTTTTGTTCTTGCAGAATGCACACCCATCTCTTGCTGCAGTTGGGATGCAAAATGTGGAAAGGAATATGCACAAGGTAGAATGCTAACAATAATATCCTGGGTTAAACTCTAACCCTTTGCAACATTATTACATATGCTTTGGTTGTTTGAAATATGTGAGCATGAAGGCAGGGAGGGAAAAACAAGGTTTATTTTTGGTATGACAGGGCCAATAACATGCTGCCAAATGTTTAACAATTTTAAGGACGTGAAGGTGTTACATGCCAATGCTTCAAAGATCCATCAGAAAATGCTCTGTGATAGACAGAAACTGAATGTGTTTATCTGTTTTGTGTTAAAGGTGTTGACCTACTGAAAGGCATTTTTATTGCCTTTTTTTCTCGTGAATGAGGAGTTTGTAGTACGCTTGCAGCATCAGTAGACAAGTTCCCTATTGAATTTATTTTGTGATTATTACTGGAGCAAACAGAAGCCTTTTTTCTGTTCTTCCTAGCAGAAAATTAAACAATGTCACAATTTTGAATGGTTATGAACTGACGTTTTCCCAGTGGCTTTTAGAATGTAATCATTAAGGCAAAAAAAAAAATTACTAACATTTTTCATAAAATTTACTAAAATAAAATTGCACTGAAATATTGGAACTGGATTCTACATATCAATAAATGCACATCTAGTGAGAAAACTATTAATTCAAAAATAAATTTATGCTTTTCTACCTATATCCCCATACATTATAATGACAACACAGTGAGTTACTTGTATCATTTTTATGTTTTGTTTATATATATAAAAGTCAGACATTTTCCCTGCAGTTTCAGCACAAAGTCATTATTGCCTGGCTAATTTCTCGCAGGTGTCACAGAAACATTGATGAATGAACTGTTTGTCCCATTTGGAGGCTGGATCTCCCATTATATAATGATTTTTTTAAAAATACAAAATCGATGAAATATTTCTGTTATATTTTCTGTTCAGTTTTCTGAGTCAAATGCTAAAATAATCATACCCACTTCAGACACGTGCACTTAGCCTAATTTTTAACTGTTAAGGTCTTCTTAATAGACTTGTGGTTGCTAATATTAAAGCACCAGTACAACTTTCTGTCCACCAGTTTATGGTGTTGACCTATAACGAAAAATTGGACTGACCAGAAAGGTAATAGTTTATATGGAATTGAACATGCCAGGCAATGAATCAGACAAGAAAAACACACAAAAACAAACTGGTGAACATTTAGAAGGACAAGCCTGAGTGCTGGAGAACAAAAGGAAGTGCATTGAAAACAAATCTGATCAGAAGTGACAGGCTGAGACTTTGCCATGGAAAGTAGGAAGTTTGGAAGAAGAAACTGAAAGACAGAAGCAATCTTGTGGGATGGCAAAAGACTCCAAAAAACCAATTGACCAAACAAAACCCCCAAAACGTCATAAAAGGATTCATAACAAAATTGTGGTCAAGAGGTCATAAAATTAACATCTGTTTAATCCTTTATTAAACCTGACCCAAGTGGAAGAGACACTAGAGGACAGATTCTGACATCCTGACAGTACCATGCTAATTCCATACACATCCATCAGATTTCACTGTTTGATGTTTTCTTCTGTATTGTAACTTTCTAATATACTGTTTATCATACAAAATTTAACTTTTGTTTTAGAGTAGAAATATTAAAGTACACGTTCTTACAGAATCAACTGCTGTTATCCAAATACACCACAGCATTTCTACTGCCCTTTCTTATTTGTGGGGCACTTATGGGTCTTTGAGAATTTAAGTTTATGAGGACACCTCTTATGCAGGGTTTTGTACAAGCCAATTCCTTTAAGTTCCTTAACCACTGATCATGGAATCACAGGATGATTAGGGTTAGACGAGACATCTAGTTCCAACCCCTCTGCCATGGGCAGAGACATCTTCCACTAGGGCAGGTAGCTCAAAATCCCATCCAATCTGGCCTTGAAAACTTCCAGGGACCTCCATGCATTGCTTTGTAAATTCTCGTTACAAGAAGTGGAACTTTTATTCCCCGTCTCTTCTGAGTAGATGGTGTATAAAAAGGAAGGCATGTCAAGATATTTTGTGTTGTCCTTCTGGGACATAGACCTGGTCTATTTTGAATGCAGAGTTGCTTATATTTTTCTGTTTCTTCAGCTAAAACTTTGGTACACCAATATACTTGCAGAATCTAAAACTAGAAGTATGGTTATAAAGGAATTGTTGACATTTTCTTACTTCTTTGTTTTGGAGAAAATATCTCACTTGGATTTTTACCTTGAAATAGATTCTGTAAACAACTTACATAGAAGAAAGGAAATTGTATTTTACATTTGATGTGTAAACTGGGATGGCAAAAAAATTTTGCAAAATAATTTGACCACTTTTGACTGCATAAAGAAATTTGGAGGCAACTGAACCCCCACAGATAAAGACAAAAGAGTTTAATATTTACAAGACGAGTTCAACAAAACATGGAGAGTGCTCAGAGGAACCCACATTCTTATTATGATTGTTTGGATGAGAACAAAAGGAAGAGATGAGAAAAAAAGGAAGGGAAAGAGGGAGGGAGAGAGAGAAAAGTGACAACTCTTGAAAATTGCAGTTTATTTCATTCAATGGAGGCAAAAGAGCACCAGGGTCATTATGCAATGTCCAAACAGGGTCACACAGAGGAAGATTTATTCAACATACAGAATTAGTTACTAAAATCTCCCATTAAAAAAAAAAGTTTGTGTTTGCATATGTTACAACGCCCTTGAATTCAGTCAGCTGTGAAAGCTTTTCAAGATCCATCCAGCTGTGAATGGCAAAAAGGCAGATTTTGATTCCAGTGTATAATTCAGACTCTCCTCTGGAGTTGTACCCGTCCTCTATCTTGAATAACACCATATAGTATAACATAGGGCTTTTTGTTGCAATCCATGTCAAATTATACTACAATAAGAGAAAAAATAAACTATGATGAATATCACTAACTTTTTGTGGTGAAGAATGTGAAACATTCACCTTATTATAATTCTAAAAAGTTAATTATTTTCTTTATTTGCAACAGAAAATCTTCCTCCTTCTGGGAAAAAGGTTGTTTTAACTAGAATAATGAAATGTTTTCTGTATTCACAGAAAAGTGGAAATTGATGAGGCTCTACAGAAATCAAGGCTACATACCACACTCTTGCTCCTTGGATTGGGTGGTAAATTGATTGAGTAAAACTAAACCCCACCCTTTTTCTTTCCTATAATTTCTTTGCTCTACTGTCATTACACAAGTATTAATGGAAATGGAGGACAATATTAAAACAATTTTTTTGCACAGAAATGCATTTAAATAAAGTATTTAAATAAATATATTAAATCATTAAAAGCTGAAGAAGAAATGTAAATGCTTTGGTTAGACGGATTTTTATGAGAAATGTGCAAATGAAAAAAATATTGTTTGTTGGGATGAAAGTGTAAAGCCTTGAAGAAGGACTCATTACTTAAAGGCAAATAAATGTATCATTTATCTTGTAACTCAACTCAGAATAACGATTTTCAGTTAGCTGTTCTGAGGTAGTTTCTTTATATGAAGCCTTAATAAGCTGGAAAAATGTGGTTTCATGCCAGTGACTCACAGGGCTTTCTTTGAAATAGAAGGAAAAAAAGCTCTGAGTTTCATAAAAGCATCAAGGGACACCTTTCCTTGCTTTAGAGAATAATTTATTCAAGATTAATAGTAACAACTAAGTGGAATATAAGCGGCTTGGCTTCTTGATGGGACTATGTGAAAATCCTCTTAGAACAACAACTCTTCCTCACCTAGAAAAGGCTCCCCACATGAGCCACTTGTGTTCTCCACAGTAAGGCATCCTTTATGCCAGTTAAACCATTTTTGTCTGTCACCTCCTCAGCCACTTCCTTAAGATCATCCTCTAGCCAGATCTTCCAACCATAGACTCATATGAAAAATAAATCTTTTTTTTAAATAAGAGATTTCCAGAATTTTTTCTTCTTTTTATTTTTAGTCTATGTACATGACAAATTTAAAAACAGTGACCCATTAAAATCACAATTAAACAGCTTAAGGCAGTATTTCAGCTCCAAGGTTTTTTATGACCTACTGCTCTAAAAAATTGAAGATTAAGCATGAAAAGAGATTGAAGGTTAAAGAATGACAATGCTCAACAGTCTGCTGTGAAAATACCTTAATCCTTGAGGCAGCATTTGTCTGTGCTGTGAAGGCCAGTGTGAGGACCTCTGTACCCATTGAGCCCTGGGGTAAAATTACATGAAGCAGATGAAGGCATCATTTAGAGAGGGTTGGGTTGGGACAAAGAAAGGATCATGGCATGTGGGGCTGCACAGGGTCCACTGGTGTATTGCTGTTACTGATTAAAGTGGTAAATAATGAGCTCAAAATGTTTTGAGCAGCTGTTGGTGTCAGAGATCAGATTCATCCTCAGCAGGAAAGAATGAAGATAACAGAGTTTAAAGTGCTCTGGAACAGACCAGAGTCCCAAAGGATTTCACCCCAAATGTTCTTGAACTGCAATCTAGTTTATGCTGGTTTGTTTTGGTTTTGGTTAAACTTGATTTCAAAAACGTGTTAATTATTTATAGGCACTCAGATTTTGTATAAATACTGTGGAGATAATGCTGTTTTTATTAATCTGCTTGCTTCAGTTCAATCTCAGTTATTTGTCCTGTGGTTTTGGCCATGAAAATAAAAATTAAACACAAATTTAAGAGCAGATTTGTAGGATATGAAAACAGACCTCTGACCTCAGGTTGTTTATTGGGGAACCAATCTGTTAAATACAATGGGGGCATTTGCCCAAGGGTCATCAACACAATTAACACGACAGACTGCTGAGCTGTCATGGAGGGAAGCATGGTAAAGATAAAAAAAACATTCTAAACAATATTTCTGCTATTCTTTGGATCATTTACAATCTTTCTGCTGTTTTATTATGCATTTGCATAATAAAAAGAAGTATCACTTATGTGTCTCTGCTGGTCTGCCAGTACCTCTTGAATTTATCAGTCATGTGTTGCAATCTCTTCTCCAGAGCTGTAATTGGAAATAATTTGTAAGCTGAGTGGACGGAAAAGTCAAAATCAGGTGTGAACACTCTTTCTGAGAAAACACTCCACTTTCATATGTGCTGCTGAAACCTTAGCTATGCCTGCCTAATCTGAATTTCCCTGTAAGACAGCATAGGGAAGGAGTTGGGACATTATGATAGCAGAACTCATATTTCTAATTTTAGCTGTTTTAAGATGGATTTAGAAAAAGAAATGAGGAAAAAATGGAGTCAGCCAAAGTTAGCAGTTAGTTAGGTGTTTATTTTCCATAGTAAGCATCTTGAAATGATGTAATTCTGCCAAAATTGCTGGTATTTTTAAAAGCCTAAAATATTTACTCTGTTGTGGGATTGCATTTTATGGAAATGGTTTGCTCTGGCTCACCCTTGGAAAATGTATGGTTTATCCCCAGTCTGTACCCTCCCTGCAGTATCCTGTATCTGTAACCTCATTGGCTGGAGAATGTTACCGCGCCCCTTTGAACCTCTGTGATAAGAATGCTAAGGCAGAAGGCTCTGCCCCTCTTCCCCCTCTACCCCTGGAGGCGTCCGGACGCTCCTCTCTCCTCTCCCCCCCTCCCCCCTTCCCTTCTCCTCTCCCTCAGTGAATAAACCCTCACCTCATCAGCACCCCACCGGCGTCTGAAGTCTCCTTGCCTGCCAGCACGGGAACACCACGAACCCAAAAGACCCCGGGGGTCTCCGGGGGGCACTCCCCGGGGACCCCCCCATAAATATAAACTACAACAGATGACGCACCAACGTCGGGCAAAAGCATCAGCGACCCTGAGAAAAGATGGACCATGGTAACTCCGTTTCAGTGCCGTCTCCGGTGGAGCGGCCGTTCTGGGCCATCGCGGCCCAGGGCGGCCCCTCCCCCACCGCGCAGAGACCTCGTGAGCCACCACGCGGCTGTCCCACCACCGCCGACCAGCCCGGCGCGGGCCCGGGTCCCGGCCCCTTGGGGCCCCGGCCCGCCTCGGCGCTGCGCGGGCTGTGCAGCCCCGCCGGGTGGCGCGGCGTGGGGCCGGCGCGGCTCCGCCACGGCGAGGCTCCAGCGTGAGCCCTGGTGCGGCGGGACTGCCGCTGCGGCGCGCGGCTGCGGCGCGTGGCTGCGGCTCGGCCCCGGCCCGCCTCGGCTCGGCGGCGCGGGCTGCGCGGCAGCGGCGCGGCACCCTCCGGCCCGCGGCAGCCGCGGCGCGGGCGGCCCCGGCGGCGGAGCGGCCCCGGCCCGGCACGGCCCCGGCGGAGGAGCGGCCCCGGCCCGGCGCGGCCGCGGCGCGGGGCAGTCCCGGCGCGAGCCAACACGTGGTCCCGGCCCCGCCGCAGCGCGCGCGGGCCCCAGCACCGGGAGAAGCCGCGCGGACAAGCAGCCCTGGACAGCAGCGAAAGGAACTCAGCCAGACGGTCATCAGAGAAGGAAAAAGCAGTCTTCAGTTGTGCCCAAGCCCCGCACCTTCCAAAACTCGGTTTTGTAAATTGTGTAACCTCCTTCCTTACCCTTACCCCCTCCTCCCCTCGCTGCTCCTTCTCCCTAACCCCCTTTCCCTTAACAAACCCCCGAGAGTTAACCCCTTCCTGCTAAACCCGGCATGGCACGGCTGACACCACGTGCTGCGCTGTGACCGCATGGCCACCATGGCCACGTGCTCTCAGTCCCATCTTCCGCTTTCCAAGTCCCACAAGGTAAACGCTAAGAAACCAAACCCCAAAGCTAAAGTGAATTTGTAATACCAGTTTTGCAGCCTTGTATAATTGTTAATGCTACTTTGATTCCCTTTCCCTGTTTTTCTGCCCCTGTCCCTTGCTGTTCTGGCCAAACAGCAGGGTGTCCCAAACCCCTCCATTTCCTTCCCATCCCCATGAAGTAGTTTTACAATTATGCCTTTCCCTTTCTAGTTTTGTGTGTGTAAATATTGCAGATTCCCCTGTTTTCTGTTTTAGAAAGCAGAGGCCTTTTCAGGTCACAAGTGTGGATCCAAGGGAAGCAGTTTTTGAATTGTCTTCTTGTAAGGCGCGATTCAGTAGTGTAGACTATTGAATCTGTAACGCTTTTGGGTTTATGCTGTCCTCAGTTAGTTCTGAGGGTGATTGATAACCTAAATTGGTGTCTGAGAAAGTATTTGACGGTTTTTGTAGTTTTTTCTTCTGTTTTTCTTTTGATGACCTAAAACTGGGGGTCTTTTGTTAGGTCTCTGACAGTTCTGGTGCAAGTATGGATGAAAAAAATCCCCGATGGGTACATATGGACGAATGTAAACAATTGCATGCAGAGTGTGGGTCCTTTCGGTTGAACCAGTTGGAAAGTGAAAGGAGTGATTTGGCTCAGATCCGTGGGTGAGAATCTGAGGCCGTGTGTGGAGCCCGGGGAACTCCACGTGTTTTCCTGTCCCTGGAATGGGAGCAGAGGTCAGCGCCTCAGCCTAAGCTGGGGGCTGTGGTGGGCTGAAAAGCCAGTTGGAAAAGGCTAGACACTATTAGGCCAGTCACGCTGAAAAGGCTCAAACAAATTTGCAAATTTGTTTCAAATCCTGCAATATAAACCCACATAACCCGTCTACTGCAATTACAAGGTCAGATAAACTGTTCACAGTATAACATAATCCTTACTGCAATTGTATTTAGTTTCATGCTGCAAAACTGTGTAATTACTGTTTCATTTTAAATTGTTAATTGTCATATGTCATATTTCTCTTCTCACATTTTAAAGAAAAAAAGGGTGACTTGTGGGATTGCATTTTATGGAAATGGTTTGCTCTGGCTCACCCTTGGAAAATGTATGGTTTATCCCCAGTCTGTACCCTCCCTGCAGTATCCTGTATCTGTAACCTCATTGGCTGGAGAATGTTACCGCGCCCCTTTGAACCTCTGTGATAAGAATGCTAAGGCAGAAGGCTCTGCCCCTCTTCCCCCTCTACCCCTGGAGGCGTCCGGACGCTCCTCTCTCCTCTCCCCCCCTCCCCCCTTCCCTTCCCCTCTCCCTCAGTGAATAAACCCTCACCTCATCAGCACCCCACCGGCGTCTGAAGTCTCCTTGCCTGCCAGCACGGGAACACCACGACCCCAAAAGACCCCGGGGGTCTCCGGGGGGCACTCCCCGGGGACCCCCCCATAAATATAAACTACAACACTCTGTGCCCTAGAATTGTAAGTTGATATCTAGTTGTTAATTGATCAAAGGAAGAAAACCCATAATTAATATTTGTTGGATCTGTAATTATTCTTCAACTATTCTTGGGATCTGCAATCTCTCTCACTATTTTATTTAACAATTTTCTCTTAAATAACTTGCTATTATTGTCAAAAAAAGTCTATGGAAACTTTAAACAATTCACTGCTGTGAAATATTTGGTGAATGCTGACAGTGCATAAAATTGCTAGCTATTGTTTTAGCTGTATTTTTTACATTATAATAATTTTGAAAATAATTTTCTCATAGCAATGCAATTGTGAATTCACTTTTTATTTTCTTGGTTATTATTTTTTCACTAAATGTCATATTTTCATTTTGAACATTTCTGGAATAGGAAAGAATTCCTTATTGTCAGAGCATAACCTCTCTGCCAACATGCATTAGAGTGAAAAGAATTTTTTTACTTTATTCAAGTGCTTGTTAAACCTTTTACAAGAGAGACATTTTCTGCATTTGGGTACTAGAATGTAGTATGATGTGCATGTTGATAAAAGGAATTAATATGATATATACATTAATTGTAAGAAATTGACACTAAGTTCTGACAAAAGCATTCTTTTGCTGTTTTGACTGCATTATAGAGGCTTTTGCCATATAAGAGGAACAAGTAAGTATATTGGTTTTGGTGATTAGTTTTTTCCAATATTTGATTTTCAGCAAAAATACTGGATTTAAACTGAAACAACCTCCTGTAGTGTTAAAGATGTTTTTAGTTGCTATGATTTTTGTACTTTCACAGCAAGAAAGGGACTGAAAACTCATCAGTGAAGATAACACTGAGAAATAGGTAATCACCAGAAAAAAATACTGATCCAGATCAGGACTGAACAGTATTCCAGGTATGTGGTATTTTGTGCATTTTCTGTCTGAAAAACCCAAAACAGAACAGAATGGGACAGAAAGAATGAAATAAAATGGAATGGGACTGCATGTGACGAGGTCTTAAAAGAAGCATTGTGGTAAATACTTGAGGGACAACAAGTATTTACCACAATTATTGCATGGTGTTCTATAGTTTGTACTGTTCAGAAGATCTTTTTTAACATATGGCCTTTTCTGATCACAAAAAGCATGGATTTTCAGCATCCATAAGTCCATATATAACCACTGTCATCAGTACTTTTACCTTGATTTATACTGAACAAAGATCTGATTAGAGGAAACTAAAAGATGTCTATGCTATTACAAGCCTCAGACAAATCACTGATAGGTAACAGCATTTCTCTTTGGCTCTGTGCCCATTTCAGAACTTCTTGCAGTAAGAAATTACTTTTAACAATAATAACACATTTTAATACCAATTAAAATTAGTTCATTAGTTGTAAATCTTTATTAGTTCAAATTTGAAATTAAGAAAATTGCTTTATTTTCCTCAAATCAAAATATACACATCCAAGAAAAAACAATTTTCAATGATTTTTTTTTCAGCCTAGCAATTGATTAAATTTCGAAAACTGCCCTGGAAATTGTCAGTTGAGATTATTTGTCTTAATGTTGTCTTCTAAAGGACTTTTTCTTTAAAATATTACTCTGTGAAATTCTTAATATATCATGGTTCTTTCATCTGGACTTTATTTTTTGAGTCAAGCTTGATTGTATGACATTATTCCCAAACTTAGAAACCTAGGTGGTTTAAGAACTACTTTTTGTGAAAGAGGATATAAAACTGAGTTATCAGGACTATGTGGAGGAAAATATGAAATCATGGAGAAAATTTTATTTATTTACTTATTTATTGGAATTCTCTTACAGTTCTGTTCTCTGTATCAAACCATGTGAAAGAGAAAAAAAGGTCTTAAAGTGAAAATTTGACTTGTATTTTCCTCATTTATCTTCAGCCATCAATATATTATATTATACTATCAATATAATCGTTGCTTAAGAGTGAGCATTGCTCACTGAGCAACAAATAAAGTATCCAAAAGTTATCAATATTATTCTTGTATTAAATTCAAAACACAGCACTGTATCAACTACTAAAATGAAACTAGGACAAAGTTATTTAGGACTCATTTTATTTTAAGGACTATTGACTAATTCTGTAGAGTTTTAATAAATGTCAGGCTGTTGTAGATAAATGGATTTTAGCTTAATGAAATATAGATATGGGTAAATGCATTTTTGGTGTATGACCCATTATTGATGGAAGCTAAAGGCATAGCACCTTTTGTTACATGTGTCTACTAAGGTATAGCACATCAAATAATAAAAAAGCCAGCTTGCATCTGTCTGTCACTTCTCTGAGAGGTACACTAGTCTTCAAAAAATGATGACTTCTACTAATGTGATAGTACTATATGTACTGTATCTGAGTTACTGCTACCCAAGTTCTTATCTGGCAGAAACAGAGGTAAGGCAAATTATTATCATATTATATATATATATGTGTGTGTTTGGAAAACAAATAGTCAAAAAGAGGTATATGTATGATTTCTTGTCAGTAACTATGAAACTACACATTCTAAAATTAAATAACATGACTGCCAAAATGAAACATATGATAGACAGAAATTATATAAATAGAAACTATCTTTATACATAGGTGTGGGTTAAAACCAGTTTATCGTTTTTAGCAAAATAGATACAGAATTGTATGGTCAGAGTCCATTTATTAATTCACCACACATGTACAAAACTTTGTGGGGAATAAGGGACTGTGAGCTGGTCTTGTAGCAAAGAGCACAACTGAGCCAATGGTTTGTGGTCTATTTTTTATGAATTCTCAAGAGCAAAAAATTGCAATACAGAAACTTCACGTTGCCCTTCTCATTTGCATCAAAATTTCTTCCAAAGGAAAAGAAAAATAATTCCAGCAAGTTGTTCATCACAAATTCAAACTTATTTAAAAGGCCTCATTCAAATCTGTAGTTGGAGGCATTCCCCTCACTTACCTTCACTGATCTGGCATTTGTAAGAAAGGCAATATATCTGGTGCTGCTCTTGTAGTTCATGTGACTTTGCTTTATTCGCTGGAGCTCAGATTGGAGTAACATGAGGAATCAGTACACAATAAAGAGCATAGGAGTTCTTCAGGAAATGCAGCCAACTCAAATTCATAAAGGTCATGCTCATTTATTATTTAGCTTATCACTAGGAAACTCATATGAGAAAAGCTTCTTAGAATTTGTAAACATTACACCACCTTTATTAGTCTGATCCTAAGGGAGCAATGCAGTGGAACTGATGTGGAAGAAATATGTACACAACTAGAAATACAGGTGTTAATAATATTCTGCACTGATACGGGGGTGGATGGAGCAGTTAAAAACACATTACTGACTTGCTGGCCATGAATAAATGTCTACAAGATTATTCCATGGAAACACTAAAATAAATCATTGGGGCATAAGAACAGGAATTATTTCCTGGGGGAAGAGGTAGTTAAGTCTGCAGAAAGCTTATTAAAAATGCGGATGCTTTAATAAAATAGAGAGAGAGGGAGAGAGAAATAGAGAGAAAATGCTGGCATAGCTTTAAAGACTAGAAATATTTAAAAGATTTGTTGAAAAAAAAGGTATGTCTAAGACAAACTGTAACTGCCTATTACATTGATGAAAACATGGAAAAATCACAAAGAAATTCAAATATTAAGGGAGAAAAATATTGTGTTGTAATAGAATAAAAGGGCAGATTAATCATTCTTTTAGTCATTCATCCTGTAGAAACCAACTTAATCTCAAAAAGGAAAGTACATAGTGTGACTGGATGCAGAATATTTGACTGGGATACACAGATCTCAAGGAAGAATGAGAAGGTTGAAAAAGCAATGATGGGACACAAATTATCAGTACAGTGATATTCATATGGATTTTCTGAAACTACTTTTGAAACAGTTACAAAGTCTGTGCTGCTGTTAAAATGCTGCTCAGGGTGCATCTGGCTATTCTCAGGTAAGTCTGCGTGTCTAAAATAATTCAGAGTTTCCAGGAGTGTGGAGTTTGAATGTCAGACTGATGAAAATCCATTTTTTTTGAAGACATTCCAAAATTTAGTGAACAGCAATAGTTTATTGTGAATCACAAAAAGTTAGATCTCCTAGCCTTATCACAATGATTTCCTGTGACATCCCCTCACAGAACTATGTGTTGACAAATTCTGCTCTTCTCAATGCAATTTTGTATTCCTGCTACCATGAAGTTGTTATTTGAGGTTAGTAAATCTTGTGTGACCTAGCCTTCCATGAGGACTGCAAGGAAATCACAGGACTTCACCAGTGTCCCTTCCCTTTGCACCAATTAAAGAAGGAATTTGCAATGGGAATTTCCATTGCTCTGAGAGAAATCTGCCAGGCTTTTTTGAGCAAGCAGCTCTAGTATTGCACAGGGAGAGGCCTCAAAGGGAGCTTTCCTATTGCAGGTTTGCTGGATTCCAACAAAGCAAAAAGATAAGCCACAGGAAAATGCCATTGGAGCTGTTTTAGTGTTTGCAAATTGATTTTTAGACAGAAAAATGCCTTGACAAACTAAGAGAAGAAATCTATAAAATATGAAATATCTGGTGTTTTGTTGGAGTTTGGTTTTTTTGTTGTTGCTGGTGGTGGGTTTTTTTTGGTTTTTGTTTGGTTTTTTTTTTGTTGTTGTTGTTTTTTTGTTTGTTTGTTTGTTTTAATGTAGCCTTTTGTTTCAATTATTTCATTTTTCTTCTTTTAATGATTTTATTTTATAATTTAAACTTTCAATAATGGCCTTCCTTGTCTAAAAGAAGTTCCTGTAATACTTGTAGCCCCTGAAGCCCTAATTCTGCAATAGGCTGTGGGAGAAACTCAACAAATAATATTTTTTCTTTTTCACTCACATTGTGATTTTCATTTTCTAATGATTGCACATGGCTTCTGTCCTCAGGAAACATTATTTCCAAGTTTGAAGATAATAGGACATGATGCCTTGAATATGGGAGAACGTTTTTGCTTTTGGGAATATCTCAACTGCTGTTTAGAACTGATTGGCCTAAATTCATCCTGGTCTAGAAACTTTTTTTAAAAAAAAATCTGTGTTTTATATACCTTCAAAACTTTGTTATCTAACATGGCAAGCCAATTAATAACTTTTCATGTTCTCTCAGTGAGTTCATTGATTAAGACATGAAGAATTTTTCTCTACACATGGAGTAAATAGCTCTGGGAAGTTTATATAGTATTAAACTGTGCATATTTGGACACAGGTATTCATGGCTTTTTGTAAAAAAGTGTGTCTAATAAGACACAATTAATTGCTACAGCCTGAACATCCAAAGTCAGCCAGTTCACAATCCTGTTCCCTCTTCCAGTAGCATTTTCCACTATGTTCTTCAGCTAGCTGTTTGACTTTTTAATGGCTTATTTCCCCATCAATGAAAAAGAAGGGAGTTACTTGTAAACATGAGTGGGAAGATATATCTCTAAGTGCTAATCAGATCAAAGGAATTACTATTCCATCATCATCTGATTGAGCTCTCAGTGCTGAGTAGTAGTGTCAGTGGTGCTATTCAGAGTATTTTAGAATAACATCCTGCAATAATATCTCTTAGATGAGTATTAGTCATATGCATGCATTATTACTGAATTTTTCTTGTTCTTGGTACGTTATTAAAAATGAATCAACTTCTTTTGGAGGCTGCTGTGTCTGTTCTTGTGTTGAGCAAAATAGATTATCAGTTGTTTAAATAAACATCTATATCAGATTCTGAGGAAGTTGCTTTTGCAAAATACATGTAGGCTAGTTAAGAGCATCAAAAATGGAAATCAAAAGTATAAGTACAGCTTACACACACTGAAATTATCAAGCTTTTGCTCTATGTTTGTCTTGTATGATTATCTGTTTCAATCTAGTTGAAATCACTGATGATCAAACTTACCATGTTTAGGGCTTAGGATCTTGAGCTGACTTTTTCTAGCGAATTGGAATATATATTTATTCAGAAAATCAAAACTGATCTTTGTAGCTGAAAATCAAAACTTGATCTCTAGTTCTGGGCACTGATGAGGCCACACCTCAAATCCTGTGTCCAGTTTTGGGCCCCTCACTACAAGAAAGGCATTGAGGGGCTGGAGCGAGTCCAGAGAAGGGGAATGGAGCTGGGGAAGGGTCTGGAGCAGAAGCCCTGAGAGGAGCAGCTGACTGAGCTGGGATTGTTTAACAAGAGAAAAGGAAAATGAGAAGACACCTTTTCATTCTCTAAAATTACCTGAAGGAGGATGTGGCCAGCTGGGGGTTGGTCTCTTCTCCCAGGTGACAAGTGACAGGGGAGGTTTAGATTGGATCTCAGGAAACACTTCTTCACTGAAAGGATGGTCAGACAGGGAAATAGGCTGTCCAGGGAAGGGGCAGAATCACCATTCCTGGAAGCATTCAAAAGATGTGTGGATGTGAAAATTGGGGATTTGGTTTAGTGGTGAACAGGATGTGCTGGATTAACAGTTGTACTACATTATCTTAAAGGTTTTTTCCAACCTTAATGGTTCTATGATTCTTTGAATAAGTGGAGCCTCAACAAAGAGGTAAAGTCTTCACTAAAATTATTTAGTGAAGCTCATTGACACATAATGTTCAGATATTTGCCTCTTTTCTTTTTTTTTCACTGTTTTAAGTAACATAAAAGACACATTAGACTTTCCAACAGCCTATTTCAACATTACACTTCTCATTTCTTAGTGTCAGGGTGAAAGGCAGGCAGGGTGAATTTTGTTTTTCTCCTGTTCATGCTGAAATATTCCTCATTAATATTTATATATAGTACTTTTTTCTATAAACACATTCTTTATATCAATGTTCAATATTGAATTTACAAGTGAAAATAGTACTATCACTTCAGACCCAGATAGATCTATATTCTCTTTTGCACTCATTAACATACCAGTTATTATGACTATTACACACATATGAAAGAACAGAAGGCCAGGAGGCATTTTTTCTTAATTCACAGAGCTATTTGTGTTGTTACTCATGGAGCAGATAAGGAATTAAATTGAGTAGAAGATAAATAAAATAATTTTTAGAAAATTATGTAATCTAGAAAATAAAATATTTTTATTTTGTACATTTGTACTGAACTCCTGTGTAAGTGATAGTTATATATGAACAGCCTTGCAACAGTCTTTGAAAATCTCTTTGAAACTCAAAACCTGTATGAGACTTCGTGTGGTACATTTTAGATCTAAAATTCCACCTTTCTTGCATGACTAGAAATCTGTAGATCAAAGGTGAGAGGAGCTGGCATCCTCATTTTATATTTGTGCTATAAAGAACCAGAAAGAACAATCTGATACTGGAATTGTAAGAAGAAAACTGTCAGTGAAATTACAGGCATAGAGAAGGCTACATGAAAACGCATCACTGTTTTAGCTCAGAAAACCTCACGCCATAATTGTCATTTATTTGTGTAACTACAAATGTCAGACAAAAAGTACTAAAGTTGCACACAAAGAACTGCTCACTTTTCAGAACTGCAATTTGTGGAATCCCTTTGTCAGAGCAAAATCGATTTCCACGGGAGCAAAGGTACTTCTCAATGAAGGTCAAACTTCAACCTTCTGCTTGTAATTGTTTTGACAATAGTTCTTTAAAAACATAAATAGAAACAAACCAAAGGGAAACAATATCCAATTGCAGGATTTCTTCTTTTATAACTGAAAAATGACTGTAGGCCAGAAATCCAGAAGTTGAGTTCACTCTCAGTAAACTTTAACTCCTGTATAAAATATTGGGTTATGACTCTGAGCCTATCACTGGAGGTCTCCAAATGTGCTTTGAAAAAATATGAAACAATCTATATTTGAGTTAGCAGCTCTTGGTGGATTTGACTTATTTTTTGGAGCATGATAAATATGTTTTTCCAAAAGGCAGTGGTCTTCCAAAAACATGGATGTAGGTAATATAACTGCAGTTTTAGTCAAAAATGACTCAACTTCTCCCATGCCAGTTCCAGGTACAAAGTATCTTTTTTGTACACACACTTTTACTTTTTCAGCATGGACAGAAATCTATATGATATGCTAAAGAGTCATTAAACAGAAAACCAGTTTCTAATGGCTAAGGATGCACTGGGAGATGGAGAGATGGAGAACAGCCCTGCCAAAAATGAGCTGGGGGAGCTGGTGGATGAGAGGCTGGATATGAAATGACCCCTTGAATCCTGGTAGTGTTCAAAGTCAAACTGGACAAAGCTTTGAGAAACCTGATCTAGGGAAAGCTGTCCTTGACTGTGACAGGAGGGATTGGACTAAACAGTCTTTTAAGGTCCCTCCCAACAGCAACCATTATATAATTACATAAAACCATGCTTCTCAAAGTATTTTTCCAAGCTCTTCAAATTCTCTGTCTGGGTTTATGTCTGTTGATTTTGGACAAGTTGTGATGGAACTAAAACATTTACCACCAGACAGTGATTGGTCAGCATGCTCCTGTAAACATTCTCTTAAATCCTTAAGCAAATCATCTTCATCTAAACCTGGATGCTTTGCATTTCTTGTTTTTGAAAGATATGTGGTGATAATTATACAGATATTACACAATTTACTTATCCTATTAGGCCAATATACAAACAATTCCAAACCCTGCATTTACAGTTATTTAAGGGCATCATATCTGAATAGATTTACTTATAATAGTAGATCAGTAAATTTTGACACAAAATCTCTGAATATGGGGAAATAGTATAAAAAGATGGCCGAGTTCACTGAAAAGATTCAAGATAAATCTGTGGGTATTATGAAACCGTTCCACTTGTCTGAATCTTTGAGATTTTAAATATTAATAGACCTTTAGTTAAGTAAATGTGAATATAAAATATCAAACTAAAATGCAAATGGCATAGATCTTTCAAGTATTTATAATATATGCTATCCAGACATCAGAGGAGCAAAGAGCAGTTTGGGTTTCAAAGTCATGTGTAAGCAAAACAAAATAATCAGAAAATCATGTAATATGACACAGGACTGAATAGTAAAGACAAGCATTACATCTTTCTTAAACAAAGGAGTCATTTTAGAAAGCTAGAGAATCAATAATATATGTAACAAAAATATCAGTATAGAAAACCAGTATGAAACATACCATGTTCTTTTCATTACAGTGCAGCCACTCTCTGTCTCTTGAATAACAGAAGTAAAATATACAATGAAAAATTCCCAAATTCTTTAAAATCAGACTATTTTATGGTAGTATCCACAAAAATGTGCAAAAAATTCCACTTCTCCAAGTGTCATGAAGCATTCTTGCTGACGCAGACAGAGCTTTTATAGCAGCTATGTATCAGTCATTCTGTCCTGAGCTTTTCTGCTGTCATCTACAAATAATATACATGAGGATTTTCATGAGAAACTAAATGACAACAACAAACTTTCCTTTGAGATTTTATGAAGTCACTGGGGCTGTTTCTTTTTATGGCACATCCTGAGAGGAGTGAGAACAAAAGAAGATGCAATTTCTGCTTTCTGAAAGGCCATCGACTGCTGTTTCAGTTCCACAGGTCATTGCAAGAAGGGAATATGCTCATGACCCCATCTAATTTTTTTATCTGAAACACCAAATGGAAACAGTCATTTGGGGTCTGATTCCAGCAGAGGTCTGATTGCCTGAACTGCTTTTTAAATGGACATGAAGGCACTGATCTCTCCACAGGATGGAGGCAATGTAGCCATCTGTTCTGGGACCAACCCTTCCTCTTCAGCAGGAGAATATAAAGAAGGTCCATCCATCTTTGGGCCACCCTTCCCTGTGTTTTCCTAATTTTGAATAAAATTTAGTCTTCTTTTTTTATTATTTTTTAACTCAACAGAAGCCCACAGTTTGAAGTATAGCTCAGTTTTGCTGCTAAACCTGAAGCTTTCTAACATACCCTTTTTTACACCCTCTGTGGAATGATATACCTGCAGATGTAAAAAAAGTTCACATTACTTTTTTGTAGCACATTTGCAAGTTTATGTACATATCATATCATTTCATTCAAAATCATTGTTTTGAGATAGGAGCCTAATGCAATGCCCAGTGTTCTAAGATCATCTGTAACGATATTTAAATGTCTTAATTTTTTTATTTTTTTTTGGGGGGGGCAAGGGTGGAAGAGGGAAGATGATCAATGGGACATGAAAATCCACATTAAAATAATAGGTGGTAAAGTTCCATTTCATCCTCTTTCATTTTCTTGCTTTTTAAAAAAAATATTTATCATTTTGATCTTGCTTTTTATCATGGTTGTATCATATATTGATCACAGTAGAAATGTGGTCAATCTATCATAATATGTTTAAGGTGTATTAAAGATTAGGGTCATAGACCAAAGTTGAGTGTGATTCTTAGGGAAAGATCACCTTCTTTCCCTTTTTTTGGCTGTATAAAATAGAAATAGAGTAAAATCTGCTGTGTTATAATGCAAGTAAATGTGTATAGTCTTGAATAGGGACATAAATTGTATTTTGGATTACCCAGTGTAGATCAAAAGTAAGTAGCCAAATAATACCTCTGTAACTACTTAATTAGTCTTTCAGTCATGATTTCTTGTTTTTCTGTCTTTTCAGTCTTCCAGTAGAAGTGATTGAAAGAATAAAAAAAGAAGCCATGAATTTGTGCTCCACTCATAAGCAAAATAAATTTGTAACAACCTACTTGTTAATTTGAAAGTTTTTATCTCTTTTCTGAAGATTTTACTTTTCACTAATTCATAATTTAAAAAAATTGGTGGCAGATATCAGAAATATTGAGTACAAACATGGAAAAAACCCTCAGAAAATACAATAAAGCACATATTAATTCTGACTTGTATCATCTCTTTACTCCCTACAGTGGATGAATATTTTGGACAAAGGAAGAATATATCCAGAGGAAAAGCTTACAGTATTTATTTATGAACTTCTCCAACTCTTCTATACCACATGAAATATATTGCACAATGCTCTTGAAGTGTTTTTTTGTGTGTGTATGTGTGGTTTTGGGAGATTTGGGGGTTTTTTTGTTGGTTTTGGGGCTTTAGGTTTTGGGCTTGTTTTGTTTTGGGAGATAAGACACAACATGGAAGAAAAGTAGCATTTGTGAGGTGTCCTTGCACAGTGTTGTTACATGTGATAACCCAGCAAAGTTTCTAATTATAAGGCAAATTGGGTCTTCCTATTTAATCAATTCATCAAAATATTTTTGTTTTGGCTTGTTACTGCTCAGTTCTTAGCTACAATTCTATGCTATATTAAAACTCATACCTCAATTCCTTGCTACCATTGTCTCCCAAAAAGGAAGCAGGTTTTAAATTACTGATTTTTCTATTAATGTGAAACCTGTGAAATAAAATTTGTTCCTTTTATTAAGGATTTATTTTTACTTATTCCATGTAAATGTCTCCTTTATCTAAGCCATCAAATAAGTAGCCTAAAGGCAGTCTTCCCAAATTCCAGATATCACTTAACTCTGACTCCTGCTACACTGCTTTATGGCACAGGTTTTCTTGGTGATGAGAGAAAAAGCACCACTAAAATACAATTTCAGAGAGTCGTTCCTGAACACGATGATAAAAAGATGACAGTTCATTACTGCTCTTATGTTTTGCATTTATTTATTCAGCAAGCAGTATACTGGTCTTAGGCTTGTAATCAGCTGTTACACGCACACATACACAAAAATAGTGCCATTTCAAGTGAAAACATGGCCTCTTATTTATGTCTTTCATTTTAGGCAAGACAATGTGAGAAAAATGGTTAAGGAATATATTAGATAATTAAGCAATAAACCCCATACAATGATCTTTTAATGTCTTTGAAAGGATCTTACTACCTTTAAATAGAGGGTATGTTAAGTAGTAATAACTACTCTTTATAAAAGACAGTGTCTCTTAGGGATTCTTTGACAAACTAAATTCCTAGAGCTCTCCCATTTATGAACAAATACATAAGAGGTACACCATGAAATATCCTATGCTTTCCAAAGGGCTCTATCTCATTTAGTGAATAAACAATTTTTAATTACCATATGGCACATACAGGACAACAAGGGGACCAGGCACAATCAAGTTTACAAAAGGCAGGTCCTGCTTGACCAACCTGATCTCCTTCTGTGCCAGTGACCTCTTAGTGGATGATGAAAGGCTGTGGATGTTGTCTGTGTGGACTTCAGCAGAGCCTTTGGCATCATTCCCCATGGCATTCTCCTGGAGAGTCTGACTGTTCACAGCTGGAACAGGTGCAGTTTGCAGGGTAAAAAACTGTCTAGATGGCTGGGCCTAAAGAGTGGGGGAATGAAGTTAAATCCAGTTGGCTGGTCACAGGTAATGTTTATTTATGTCTTTATTTTGCAGCTTAGACCAATTTATTTGCTGGAAGCAGTGGAATATAGATCTTCAAGACTACTGGCATTATATATGAGAGTTTCCTTTTATGGTTCAGCTTACCATATGCTTCTCTCTTCTGCGTTTCAAGGTTCATTCCTTGCCTTTTTTTCCACTGTTTAAAATTTGGTAAATACATAAAAAATCTGAAAACAGTGTATTATAATAGGAAGAGCCAGAAAAATCTAATTATAGCTACTATGTTACTTCTAATGAACCAGCAGGCCTCATGAAAAGCCAGTGCACTTCTATGCACATCTCAATCAAACACTTTATACTGGCTCCTTTGCTTGCAAATTTTCTGTACAAACTCTGTTGCCCTGTGTCTGCTGGGGGTTCAGTTTGTTGTCTTTTAACTTCCATCTTGAACTGGGATCCCAAGGGATGGGAGCAGATGGCTAACAATGCAGAGCAATCAAAATTTATTAGCCTGGAGGACGTGTAATTTAAACAGAAGTATCCTGTCACAGTGAGCTAGGAGATGAAAATCCCAACAGACCTTACTCCCAGATGCACTTACATGTGAGGGCTGGGATTCTTTAAGGGATATGAAGTCAGTAGGAAAATTTATCTGAAAGTGGGTTTGTGGATGGAACTTTAGGAAACATAAATTTGCAAAGTCCTCTTTCACATGAAATTAACATAGGTAAGTGCACTTGGCACTAATTGTGTGGCTTCAAGTTTTCTGAAAACTCTGATAAAACCCTGGTAGAAATTTATGTTCACTTCCTGTAAGCTTCTCTTTTCACTGTGAGTTTGCACAGCAGCTCCTTATCCATCCATGGAGGCTTTCTGGCATTTTTGCCCGATTTCCTCCTGGTTGGTATGCATTGCTCCTGAGCCTGGAGGAGATGATCCTTGCAATTCAGCCAGCCCTCTGTCTTCAGGGCTCCATCCCATGGGGCTCTATCCCATGGGGCTCTACCAAGCAGGTCCTTGCAGAGGCCCAAGGCTGCTTTCTGAATTCCAGGGCAGTGATCTTACTGTGGGCCCTCCTCACTGCCCTGAGGATCTCCACCTCCACCCTGCCACAGCCACTTCAGCCCCGGCTGCCTTGGAGCAGTGCATTCCCCCCAGCTCTTCCCTGTTGGTGACCACAAGGTCCAGTACTGCACCTCTTGTGGGCTCCTCAATCCCTTGTAAGAAAGTTTTGACACATTCCAGAACCTTCCACATGCCAGACGTGGAATGTGCACCAGCCCAGCCAGCGTGGGTTTGTGAAAGGCAAGTCCTGCTAAACCAATTTGATCTCCTTCTATGACAGGGTGACAGTAACAAGAAAAAAACTAACTAAGAAAAAACTTCTTCTCTGAAAGGATGGTCAGGTATTGGAACAGGCTGCCTAGGAAAATGGTGGAATCACCATCCTTGGAAGTGTTAAAAAAACCTCTAGATGCAGTGCTTAGAGACCTGGTTTAGTGGAGGACCTGTCAGTGTTAGGTTAATGGTTGAACTTGGTGGTCTTAAAGGTATCTTCTAAGTTTAATGATTCTGTGTTCTAAGTTGTGGCAGCTGGTAGCAACAGTTTCTTGATAGCTGATGTTGTTCTTGTCCTATATTCCATGCTTTCTTTTTGTGATAAGTGTTTTAGCATGGTTACAGAGAAAATAAAGGGGTAAAAAAAATATCCTGAAGCTAAAGCCCCAGAACATTATCTACTGTTTCAGGGAACCATGGCGGTACTTACAATTGTTAATGACTGGAAACAAAAAAGGGCTCTTTACAGCTAGCTGTTTCACCAAACCTGAAAATCATATCGATATGAGCATCAGAGAGCACCATTGACATACAGGACTGACACAGAGGAGAATTAAACAGATAATGTCAGTAAATTAAATTCCTCTGCAGTAATATCTAAAGCATATTTGGACACGACAAAGTGATGAGACTTCAAGGTAGCTCACAGATCTCATGTGGGGAGGATCTCACAGGATACTGTATGGCCCAACACTTTGGGTGGAAGGAATAAGTTCATTTCCACTAAATATGGACAATGCCTTTTGACTGACAAAGTTCTATAATGTAATGCTGGTTACTGGTATCAAGGCAACAGAGATGTCTTGTTGAGATTCTTGTTGGCTAAGGAAACACTGCACACTGGTGGCAGGCTGCATCCTTGGAACAGTGCAACCAGACAGACAGAAGTCTCCTCACAATGCCTTTCTCAATTGTTTTGACTGCACATATGTGGAAATATTTTTGTAACTGTCTCTTTAACAAAGATTGTTAAAGTATTCTGACTTTACTGGGACAAGCACCAAAGTGGGTTTTATCCAAATATAATCTCACATTGACACAGGTTTCAGAGGAATTCTTAATTGTAAAGGTAATTGGTGGAAATTTTACAGCCACAGCCTTGTAGAAGAAGGGTCATTCATCAAAGCAGAGAGTTTGCATAGGTAACCAACCTCCAAGCTGAATTGCTAGCATATTGTTAATGTTATCTTTTCAAATGAGTTTACTATTGAGGTGGTCTTTTTCAAATTAAAACAGCCCAGCTGAATCTAGGTTTAATAAAATGGGTTTCCAATAAGACCACAGGAAGAAAGCAGCACAGATAGCACAACGTTGGTAGATCTGCTATTATATGTGCTTCAATTTCCCTGACTGTTAGCAGATTTCAAACACTGAAAGTTGCTGAAATGTTAGACAACCTGGTGAAGTGAGCAGAGCTGCTGTTCTGCTCATACTTTCCTGATATCTTCCAATTGGTGGTGACGTGTTCCTCACCAGAATTAATTCTATTTATTTATAACTGAGTGCTCTGACTGACTGGCAAAGATGGGATGCTAAATAAAACAGTGTGTAGTCCTTCAAAATCTGGTAAAAGTATTGAGGGAGGCCACTTTTGGGTGCAAGATATGACACTTTAGTCTAATCCAAGTTAAATGTTATTATGCTATTTCACTAAAAGTGTTACTTTCTGCCTGACCCCATTGTGTTTCATTGCATTACCTTAAATTCATCCATATTAGAATGTGAAATTCTAAATACTGGCATAAGTCTAAACCTGCAGAAATTTCTGAAGAAATCACAGAGATAATTGTCATTTTTCATTGAATCATGATAAAAGATGAAGAAGAAATGTTAGCAGTGTTTTAAATATGCCTAGCAATTACTGTTCAGTGAAATATAATATCATTTATTGAGGAATAATATTTTACAGTTTATAACTCTCAGATTCTTGTGTATGAGTATGCTAGCACATTAGACATATTTAATATATTTGAAGAGGGGCAGTTTCCTTCTTTGTTTGCTCTTAATTTGTGCAGGCATTCCATAGGGAATGCAAATAAATTAATGTCCATTAATTCTACTTCATAAGTGAAAAAACTTCCTTGAAGATAGGGAAAAGACTCTAGTTCCATAGTCCATAAACTTATCTGCACATTATTAGTCTTTTATGCTAATTTCAGAGCTGATTATGAAAATAATAAATAGGGGACAATATATTACAGAAAAGATTGTAACAGTTGCAATACCTGTTGTTAGTTACAGACAATGAAATATTAAAGGAATATGTAAATAATTCTAATTGTTCTAAATAGATTTTTTGTTATTTTTTGTTTACATTATATTGATAATTTCATATAAAATATATTAATATTAAATTAAAAATCATAATTATATTATTATATTAATATAAAATATTTTACAATTTCTTTTACTATTAAGAATCTTTTTTCATGTAGCAGGAAATCTTTGTGCTAGGTGCTATATATCTAAAATTAAAAGATGTCTCATTTTATGGGAAAGATGAAAATATTGAACAATCTTTTAGTTCATTGACAAATGAGGAAAAATTAGGTCCCTTAATACCTGAAAATCAACTTTTAGAGATATAGCAGGAATGAATGAAAGAAGAAAATCTTAAACAAGAAAGAACAAGGGATAAAGTAAATTAGAACATTAGTTAATAAATAGAGACTCGTTCAGAATAATGATTTTAATGAGAGAGAATGGGAGAGGAATCCTCAGTATTGATTTAGGACCAAAGTCTGCAGGCTTTGTTCCTGAAAAAGCGAGAAATGGAAAAGGCATGAAGAAGCCAGGAAAAAAGAGGGCATGTAACTGATTGTTAAAGGTAACAGAAAGAGAAAAAAGAGGGCATGTAACTGATTGTTAAAGGTTACTCAAAGGGGCAATAATCAAACAGGGAGTCCATGGGTCACGCTGCCAAACCAAAGGTTATCCTAAGAATGAGAGCCAAAAAAGAAGTATGGGAATGACACTTCTGACTAATTTCTTAACAATGATAATGAGAAATAAAACAAACTACTAAGATATCCTGAAAAGAAGAATACGAGTCTCACCAGCACTATAATTCTGGAAACAGAAGATTTAAATAGTTCTTTAAACAATAACTGCAAGTAATGAATGAAAGTAAAGGAGAAGGTAGTCAGCAGTAAACTTCAATCCTCATAAGAGCTGGCTCTGAAGCAAATGTATTTTAAACAGTGCTCAGTTGGGTGGGTTAGCCATGAAAGTCCCTGTAAGGAAATGTGAAATGCAGCTCCCAATGCAAAAAATGGAGGATGTGTTTTCAAAAAAAAACCAAAAAAACCACATTACAGAAAGGAAAATAACCAGAAAGTCTCCAGATTGATTTTCAAGGTTTGGACCTAAGAGATCTATAGTGGATGACATAATGAAAAAATTGAATAATGAAAATAATCAAGAAATCGAGAGGGAGCATTTAACAAAGAATAGAATTTGACAAGCAAAGACATAGTATATTGAAGTGTGTTAAGGCTGGACCATGCTTAGATTATCTTGCCAGAGTGAAGAGTCTAAAATTTGTTAGAAGGAGATACCTTGATTAGAAAGATTTTTCAGGACCTGTCCTGCAGTACACCAACAGAATAAAACATACTTTATAGGTTAAGACTAAATAACAAGGGTGAAGAGAAAATACAGTGTTTGGAAAAAACATTAGACAATGATTATGCTGCAGTACAGCACTTCGTAGACACCAGTACTAACAGATTACAGCATCATCCCTAGCTCTGAAGATCCTCTTTAAAACTCACTGAAACTCATCACAACTGGATATTATTGGATCCTCCATCTGAAAGAAAAAAACCCAGCTTTTATTTCTGTTTCTAGTTGATAAAGGCACCTGAGTGTTCTCACCTAAGCCTGAACATTTACTAACCATTGAATTCTGTGTTTTGTGGGCTTTCCATACCCATGACTGACCAAGACCACCACTTCAACCAACTGACATCAAAAATGCAGCATCAAGCCTCATTGTGGATCCACAGGCAGTTATATCTTTCATCTCCAGTATCAACTCTTACAGTTTCCTGTTTTTTTGTTTTCTTTATATGTTTTCTTAAGTAATATCTTTATATTTTTCTATTGCTGTATTACTATATATAATAATAACCAAAATGGCTACATATTTCCTTTCCATTGCAACCAAATTTTTCTAAAATAAACCCTACATATATATATATATCTGTATATACATATATAAACTGATCATTCAGTGTAATTTCACTCTAATCCTCCCCAAGGGATCTATTAACAGATAACTGAGCTACCCTTCCCTTTTGGGGTAGGTTGAAAGAAGAATGCACCAAACAGCTAATCAAAGAGATGATTATCCTGCTCTGTTTTGTGTTTGTGCTGCCTCACCTTGAGTATTGTTAAGTTCTGGGACCCACCATTCAAGAAAGATGTGAAAAATGTGAAGGTCTTTGAATACATCATACCTGCCACAGCAGCTGTAGCAGCACCTTAGAGTTTAGCAGGAACTCAGTTGAAAATTTGCTAAAAAAATTGAGTTATCCTGTGATACCCAGGCTAGCTTTTTGTTAGAAAAATGGTGCCAAAATAACATAGAGAGGAATATATATGCAATGAACTCTATTTGCAGAAGTCAATATTTTAATTCCCTCTGTAGTCAAGGGATGGGAAAAAAGTTATAGGACATGATTCATCTTATTCTTAAGTAGATATCTAAATAGGTCAGATGAATCATACTCTAAAGGGCCTTTTCTCTCTATAAAGAGAACCCAAAGTGACTAATTCAGATGTAGACGACTAAACTATAGATGTCTAAAATTAGCTGCAGTGAATCCCACACAGAGTGGCTTGTACCTTCTTAGTGCATGAAAAAGGCTGGGGAGTAAGTTCACTTTCATAGCTGGCACAGTTGTAATACACTGTCACAGACAAATTTGATTTGTCCTAAGCTGACATTTCTCCAAGAGAGAGCTGAAATAAGAACTCTCTGAGTAGCAAAACCAGTAAATCTACTTTGTTGTTCGCAAATACATAAAGTTAACAAATCTCAAAATATAATTGGGGATTCCCAGGAAATGTCTTCATTTGCCAAAAATTATGCTGTGATAACACTATTTCTCGCAGTGAAGTAGTGCCTAAACATGAAATTAATAAAGTGCAAAAAATGGTGACTAGAATGTCACATGGATGGAGCAAGTGCCTCACAGAGTGACCCAGTGACTTACAAGGTGACTCTCAGGGACAGAACTGTTCAGTTTATATAGGACAAAACTGAGAAGCAATAGAGTGGAGGTTTACAAGCTTATGCTGGACCATCCACTCATCAACTCTCACAATACTTACTGATGAAACTGATGGGAATTCATTTCAGACATGGAAAAGATAGCACTTCACAGCACATAATGGATCTCTGCTATTTGGTGCTGTAGGCTGCTGCAAAGGCAAACATCACTAGTTGCAAAAGGGGTTAGATGAACTCATTGAAAGACACAACAATAAACAGACAGTAAAAGGATTAGGCAGGGATCTACTATTTTAAACCCCTAAAATTACTCTAGATGCTGAGAAATGCAAAGAGAAATCAGAAGAGGCAGGATGTGCTCTTCCCACTCTTCCTCTCCTCCTGCCATTGCCAGAGGCATTGAGAATGCAGGGGTCTGCTGATCCAGCTTGGTGGGGCTCTTCTTAACTTCTTACAGATATAAAACCTTACTGACATAAACTGCTCTGATCATGTCATTCCTTTTAAGCAGATACTTAGCAAGGATGAACAAAATTTCCTTTAAGTCCAAGAAAGAAGCATAACTCAATGTAGAGACCAATCCATTTCTGAGTAGCTCTAAGATGAGCAGCAGGAGCAGCTTGAGAAGACTGAGCCTCAGGACACAAAGCACCAGAAGAGATTAATTTAGTTCTGCTTCTGATTAAATTTCCAGGGAGACTCTCGGCACCTCAAAGAATCATGTTAATCACTTTAGTAACAATCTTGGGTAAAGCATTCCACAATTTTCTGTGGTGCAAGTGCTGGTTATTAAATTTTGGATGCCCTCTGGAGTGGAGAATGTGAGGAATCTGAAGTTGCAAAGACCTGGCCATCCAACCTACAGGATTCTTCTCTGTGTTTGGAAGAGGCTTGTGCTCCACAGCTGGCAAAGGAGACCTTACAGCCCCATTGAAACTCTTCTCCATTAAACTACACAGCTCTTAGTGCCTGTTCATCAACACAACCCTTTTCAGTAAACAGTTTTGCAGCCTGAGTTGTATATTAAATGTGTTTTCTGTTTAAGACAGGTGCAGGCTGTGGTTCTCATGTTTATACAGGGTCTGAGCCAGCTCCTTCCTGGGTTAGAATGGCACTATTAGTGCCCAGCACAGTGTGGACATCACTCATCACATATATTCCTCTGAGATACTCAATGCCCTTCCAGAGAATTCTTCTAAATAAGCCTCAGTAATTTGCAAAGTTATATGAGGGAATGAATTGAGAACAGTATGACCCTGAATTTACAATGTGTCCCTCCCAAACATCACTGAAATGACAGCTGCAGTCAGACATAAAGAAAAATATATTTCAAAATTTTAAAGAGTTGTTTTGAGGTGTTGGTTTTCTTTTTCATCTCTGTGTAAAAATGTTGTTCTCTTAGAGATCAAGTACATTTTTCATCTTTTTTCATAACAAATTTTGAAATACATTCAGTGAAACTAAAAAGCTAATTAATTTTATGGTAGAATAGAAATAGGTTCTGAGAAAAGTTTTAGATACCTGTCCTTTGAAGGTAACATTTTGAAAACAGCTCTACCTGCTACTCTGATAAATGTTGATTAGGATTTCCTGCTGTGAGCATGCATTCTTTGCTAGACTGAGTAAAAAGAGATGTTGTATCATGCTATTATGCATACCTAGTAACCCTTAAGACATAGTCATCAGTCTGCAATCATTGAAGATCTTTGGCTTTCTCACTAAAAATGACATCTTTTGTAGTGACCATTTTTGAAGAAAAAACCCTATGAAATTAGGCACGTTATCATATATGTGTTTTAAATTAAGTAATTAGATTTTTTAATGAAAAGAGATAAGAGAGGAAGTGGTAACAGTGGAAAAAGAAAAATCCAAGGTGTGTTCATAAATAATTGGTGAATTCAAGTGGAAAAATCTGTTTTATTTCTATATTGCTTTGCCCTTCAACTTGTCTGCTGGCTCTACATTAGCATTCAGAGAGCAGTACAGCCACTCCTGGTGATTCACTAAGGTATCACGAATATGCAAAATATCAGAAGCTTTTTATGTCTATGGTTTGTCTTTCTTAGATGTTCAAAAGAATAATTGAAGCCAATCAGTTCCTGAAAACTTGCATGTAGGTGAATTCCATTATCGAAGAGAAAGCAATTTAATGATTCTCACAACACACCAAAATGTTGACTTCTGTCTGTTTTCTTAGGAAAATACCTAATTTCTTTTTCCCCACAATAAGACTAATTGATTTCCAGGGTAGTATGTTATACTATTTTTGTTGCTCAGTTTATTATTAGGTAAAACCTTAAAGGGCTGTGTATTCAGTGAAGTATTTGATAAGTTGTAGTTTCTCCCTTTTCTAACTTCTGAGCAAAACACAAATACCATTTTACAAGCAGTTCTCAGCAACTCTATTTTATTTATGCATTCAAATAAACCCATCAAAATCAGGTGAGAATTACAGTATTTGATTTGGAATAATTCTTCTTTTCCTTTTCTTTTAATATTTTTTTCTAAAAATAGTTAAATAGCAAGCAGTTATCAGTGTTCAAAGGGTGTTACTTTTGGTTTCTGAGGGGTTTCTAGGTTCTCATTGTCTAGTTTGTGTAAAGGCTACACAAAACTGTCACCCTTTGTAACATTCCTGGAAAGTAACAGCAGCTCAGAACTGAAGCGTGCATGCAAGGGAGAACAGCCACTCATTCACTGAAGCAGGAATGGTTTACAATGGACAAGGTATGGAGTATTGCCTAAAGAACAAAATAAGGAAACCACGTTCATTTTTCCTGCATCTCTCTTGCGCCTCTTTGAAGCTTCAGATTTTGACATTTGACCTTGTATTTATTCCCAGATCAGGTTTTCTTAAGTGTCTTACACTGATGCTGAGCTGTGGGGGAAATATCAGTGTCCTTGGTTTTTGCTCTCACCTGGCTGTGACTTGTAGATGCTTGTGAAGATGTGACAATTCTGGCCTTTTACCTGTGGCCAGCAGCACTACTGGGCTGCAGGAAAAACTTGAATCAGGGATGGAATGAGACAGGAAACAGCTTGAATGAGTCAACCACAAGTCTGACTTTTATGACTGTAGAAAAATTTTAATACTAAAATGCTCTGGGAGAATATTAAATTTGGCTGCTCACCCTGTTGCCTAAAACAGAAGTAATTTCCACCTCTTCAGCTGGCTGTAGAAGAGCAATATATGCATCTCTCTAATCAGTGTGCATTTTGAGCTGTTGGCCTGGGATTGTCCACCAGGATAATGTCTGCAGTTCACTTTCTGCACTGTGCTATCAACCTGGAGTCTGAAACTTCTGTGACTTTTCTTTTAAGATGTCTGAGTTCTGGGTAATAGGAAAAGATCTGCTGCAGCTCTGTGTGAAGTCGTTGAGACAGTTTTGTATTTTTATATAAGAAATCTACCTGACTGCATCAAAACCTTTAAGGGACTGGTTAATCTGTGATAAAAATGAATGAATGAAGAAATGAAGAAATGAAGAGAGAGACTGAGAGAGAGAAGTAGGAAGGGGGAAAAGGGAAAGGGAAAGGGAAAAGGGAAAGGGAAAGGGAAAGGGAAAGGGAAAGGGAAAGGAAGAATGGAAGAATAGAAGAGAGAAAAAGAGAGAAAGAGAGAAAGAGAGAGAAAGAGAGAGAGAAAGAGAGAAAGAGAAGAGAAGAGAGAAAGAGAGAAAGAAAGAGAGAAAGAGAGAGAAAGAGAGAGAGAAGAGAGAAAGAAAGAGAAAGAGAGAGAGAAAGAGAGAAAGAGAGAAAGAAAAGAGAGAAAGAGAGAGAGAAAGAGAGAGAAAGAGAGAAAGAGGAGAAAGAGAGGAAAGAGAGAAAGAGAGGAAAGAGAGAAAGAGAGAAAGAGAGAAAGAGAGAAAGAGAGAGAGAGAGAGAGAGAAAGAAAGAAAGAAAGAAAGAAAGAAAGAAAGAAAGAAAGAAAGAAAGAAAGAAAGAAAGAAAGAAAGAAAGAAAGAAAGAAAGAAAGAAAGAAAGAAAGAAAGAAAGAAAGAAAGAAAGAAAGAAAGAAAGAAAGAAAGAAAGAAAGAAAGAAAGAAAGAAAGAAAGAAAGAAAGAAAGAAAGAAAGAAAGAAAGAAGAAAGAAAGAAAGAAAGAAAGAAAGATCTTCTCAATCTTTTTTCTTTAATAACTGTTGTTAATATGAAGAAAGTGGAGGAGTTTATAATAGCAGTTATAAAAGCAAGACAGACAGAGGAGAGTGTTGCATCCCCCTGAATACAGATGAATCCAAAAATATCTTGATAACCAGTAGTTTAGATGCAGTAGACATAATGTCATTTCAGGTACTTCAAAAAGGAGTGAAGCATAATTTCTAGATGCAGCAACAAACCAGTCATTATCAGATCCTACTATCCAGTATATCCATGACTTTTAAAAATTTTTTCTAATATTTCAATTTCTTTTCATTTTAAGCAGACAGTTTAAAACATAACTTTTTGTCTGACAAATAAGAATTGAAACATAAATTCTGGGAGTGGGACTATAATGTTTAGAAAGGAATATTGTGATATCAGATTTTAAGGAATCTCGGTTCCTACCCAGCTTGCTTTTAGAGATATGGACATGAGGAGAAGTCATATAGCTCAAACACTGAAATAGAATCATAGAATTATAGAATTTTACAATGGCTTGGGTTGGAAGGGGTCCTAAATATGATTTACTTCTAACCTTGGGCAGGGGCACTTTTTGCTTGACCAGCTTGCTCAAAGCTCCATTGAACCTGGCCTTGAACATTTCCAAGGATGGGGCACCCACGGTCTGGCTGAATAACCTGTTTCAGTGCCTCACCATCCTCACAGTAAAGGATTTCTTCCTAATATCTAATCTAAACCCACTCTCTTTCAGTTTGAACTCATTCCCCCTTGTGCTGCCACTCTTGTAAAGAGTTTTGCCCCATTTCTCTTGTAGGCTCCCTTCAGGTACTGGAAGGCCACAATTAGGTCATCCATAAGCCTTTTCCTCTCCAGGATGAGCAATCCCAATTCTCTCAGCCTTTTTTCCAAGAAGATGTGATCCGTCCCTCTGATCATTTTGCTGGCCTCGTCTGGGCTGGCTCCAACAGGTCCCTGTCTGTCCTGTGTTGGAGGCCCCAGAGCTGGAGGCAGCCCTGCAGGTGGAATCCCAACAGAGCCAAGGGGGAGAATCCCCTTCCTCATCCTGCTGCCCCCAGTGCTTTGGATGCAGCCAGAGTTATTGTTGATTTTCTGGGCTGCAAATGCCCACTCTCAGCTCATCCACCAGCACCCCCAAGTCCTTCTGGACAGGGCTGTTCTTACCTGTTCATCCTGAGTTTACACTGGGGGTTGCCCTGACCCAGGTGCAGCCCTTTATACTTTATCTTGTTAAACAACATGAGATTCCCATGGGCCCCATTCTCAAGCTTGTTCAGGCCTTCCAGATTGCATCCCATCATCCAGGTGTCTCAACTGCACACTCAGTTTGATGTCCTTTGCAAACTTGCTGAGGGTGAACTCAATACCTGCATCTGTGTCATTAATGAGGACAGTAAATGGCACTGGTCCCAGTACAGACCCCTGGGGGACACCACTTGTCACTGATGTCCATTGGGATGCTGAGCTGTTGACCATGACCCTCTGGGTATGACTGTCCAACCGCTTTCTTATTAATCTCACAGTCCACTCATTGAACCCATCCAATTTAGAGAGAAGGATGTTGTGTGGGGACCATGTCTAAGGCTTTAAAGAAGCCCAGATAAATGACATCTGTGGCCCATCCCTTGCCCATTGTCAAGGACAATGTCACTGCAGAAGTCACACAGATGCCCTTCTTTTTGCTTTATCTCTCCCTTCTCCTCAGGAAACCATGTCTAAAAATAGTGTTTAGTTTTGACTGGTTGAATTCCTGTTCATATGAAATTATAGAAAATATTTATGTAAAATTATATTTAAAAAAACAAATGAACACAACAAACAATCCCAGCCAGAACCCTCCAAGGAAATTCACTTCCATCAAGAGAAGACTGACTGACTGATTGAATGGCATGCTACTATACTGAGTACTAAACTAGTCCCATAAGAAATCACATGTGATTTCTACTCCCCCACTGAAATATGTTAATCTTACTGGAAATAAAAGGAAAATATTTCTGGTGGTTTGAATTTTCTTACCCTTCATCCTGACATAAGAGAACTGATGTTGGTTGCATCAAGATTGGACATCAAGGCATTAGGTGCTGGAATAGGCCAATTCCACTTGGCCTCCAGGGAATATTAAAGATGAGCTTGTGGTCTCTCAGATTGTAGGAAGTATTAGGTGCCTCAAAAAGGTGAAAGGAGGAAAGAGAAGTCACTGGAGTTACCCAGAAGGAAACATCCAATCCTTAATCCTGTCTTTACACAAATTTCTGCCTCCCCTGTAGCCTAGACCCCCACAATAGCATTTCTAAGCAGTTGTGTTGGAGACCAGAATAAGAAGCAGCAAGCAACAGTGACATCCACATCCACCTGCTTAGAAAGACCTAGCAGGTGGTAAATCTGAAACTCCTCCAAAATGAACTTATATAGAAAGTCTACTTTAAAAAATAGCATCTGCCTATGGTGTAATTTGTCCCAGAAAACTCTATCCTTATCTCTCTAAACTGCAAAAGAGCCTAGAGCTACCAATCCTACTAACCTCTGAATTCAGATGCTTTGGTTAGGGCACTAGAGTTAGGGGTGCAGAACAAAGTCTGTACCCAAATGTGCTGGGAGAATTTAGATGTCATTTGCATTTAGCATTGCTTTTTAATAATAATGTCAGATTTAGACAAATCAAATCTACTTAAGTCTTGTTTAAGGCAAGCTGCGAGTTTGCAACTTTAAGTGATAATTTTTTAAATTTTATTTTTTAGGTGCTTCCATTTTTTCTCTGGCATAGAGCAGTCTCAACAGTTTCTCTGCATGTCTAATATAAAGGCTGGATTTTGATTCCTTTTGCTATTGTTTTTGACTTTTCTAAATGTTTTCCCAAGTACAAAATTTTTCCTAGTGTTTTTTTTTTTTGACATAAGGAAAGTGTGTATGTAATTACTTTTATTGGATTGCGCTAAAATTGTAACCTGGTTTCTATAATTGAAAGAAATTCTCTTTGTCTGACAAGTGGCAAAAGGTGAAACAGAAGAAAAACTGAAAACAGAGAAAGCAGGTAGCTAACTGACAACACATTTTCTGCTGATTTTTATTAAAAAAAAAAAAAAAAAAAAAAAAAAAAAAAAAAAAAAAAAGTGAAGTTCCTATACCAGGAACTTGTCTATGTAAGCTAACAGTAGCCCTCTTCCCCCTCCAAAAGAGGAAAATCCCAATAAAACTAAGGCAATTAAATTTAATGGGACACTGAAATACATCAAGAATTAATATCTTTTACTGGTGCAGAAATTGTATCTGTGGATATAATTGCCAGTATAACGTAGGGTTGCATAAAATTGTGCTGGGCGTGTGCTTCAGCTGTCATGGAGCGTGGAAGGTAAGGCTGGCATGGCTGGTGCCAGCCAGGAAAGTGTCTGGGGGCTGGGGTCAGAGAAACACAGGCAAGGGGCCCTGTGAGACACTGAATGACCTGCTGCAAACACCCAGTGAGCAGCTGGGCTCCTGCTCTGCTCTCGTTCTCAGAACAGGCATTTCTGAGGATCTCTGTTCCCAGCAACATCATCTTCACTGGCCTTACCCAAATCAACCTGTCTTCTCATTTGGTACTTATATGTATACTTACTCCACAAATATAAAATACTAATTCAAATACAAGAAGCTAAGTAATCTTAAGGATATTTAAAGGGGAAGAGAAAACTTATTGGATTGGTCAAATCCAGTCCTTAAGGAAAACTCAGAGGAGCAGCTATGCAGCAAATGTGACAGATGTCAGTTCAAAAGACTGCTATTAGTTATTATTACTGTTCTGTCACCATTTTATGCTGCCACTAAGAAGACAAAAAGGATCATCCCTCTAGGAGCTAGAAGTGACATGTATTTTTGGGGGGAAAATGCAACATGCTCTGCATGAATGGTAATTCCACCAGCAGCCACCTTCTTTCTGATTGAAGTAATATAATTAATATCTTCCCACTCAAAGGTGTATAAGAAAGCAGCAAATGGCTTCATATGTTTCTAAGAAGTCCATGTTTTATCCTGATTAAGTATATATGGGTAGCATTCCCATATTTTAATGTTTTGACTGTAAAAATATCTTTTAGCTCTGTGACGGGTGATGAAATACTTAAAATCACTTAATACTTAAAACCACATGTTTTGTGGGTTTGGTTAGTTTGGGGGGGGTTTAATCTGCTTTATTCTTTTCTTGAAATGTTTTTAATGTGCCTTATGACATCTGCTCTTAGTGCTGAAGTAATATATTTTAGCTCTATTTTTCTTAAGAATAGACTTAAAAGAAATGATACTGATTGATGTTCCTGATATTTTCTAAACGTGTACAGTCTTCACAGTGTTCAGTCCTGTGAGAAATGTAAACTGCTTCTTACATTGCATATGTCAATGCAATGATCTAGCTCTGTGAAATTTTTCCTACATTTTTTTTAATTTGAAGAATGTAAATGCATTAGCATTTTCAAATTTATAAGCACATGATGCATAAATCATGCTTTTCCATAAATATTTGGATTGCAAATTGACAAAATATGCAATATGAGAATCTTTTCCCTGTGACTATATTCCTGAAATACTGCAGCATCAAAGATAATACTTTTAAACAAGATAACTTACTTTTATAGCAGCATGAATTTGTTCAGCATTTGTAAAGTAGTGCTCTGGGAGACAATCTGTGCTGTCATAATTCAGTGACTAAATTCCTTGATTTTCCCTACTTAGGTAGCAAAAAAGTAGTGTAGACACATGTCATACAGAAACCAATTAAACAATGCCCTTATGATAATAAAATTCTTGCTTTAAGTGTGGATCTGTAGAGTTTGCTCTAAAGAGGACACTGTCAGCATCATGTCTTTATTATTTTTTTTTTTTTTTAATGGGGAATATCCCTTTTGCCTGTCAGTCTTTGACATTTGTTGTGAGCTCTGGTCTTGTCAGGGAACCTGGTGCTTCTGAAAGATTAGATGAAATTTGGCCCTCAGACTCAAAATGCTCTTCGGAGTCAGGATCAATGTCTTATTTGGGATTTCACATTTAAAGCAGAGTGAGAAAGTATTACAGGTTTGACCTCTGAAGTTATTAATGCTCCCTGTTGCAGTAAGTGAGGGGCACGGCTGTGATATGGAGCTGTTCCCACCAACCTGTGAGGGTTCTGCATGGAGGAGCAGAGCAGAGCTGTCTGAAGGCAGAACTCGGTAATCGACTGTAAAGTTATTTTACAAGAGACAGTGTAATTATTAAAACACAGACAGATCGTGCTTTGATATACTAAGCATACTGTCTGCACTTTCTCTGAGCACTAGACAAGTAAATGAGAAGTAAAAATAGACGCCTTGAGGGGGAAGAAAATAAGATTCAACTCTGCAGCCTTCATTCATGGCCCGATTGCTCCCTCCAACCTCCTTGCCCCGTTTGTGTCTCAGACTCTACAGAAAGAGCAGCACAGACAGAAGAGCAGTGCATTAATCACAGCAGCACTGCCAGCCAAACCTCTGCATTTTAGGAAAGTAACAGTGTAGTTTTCTATTATACACCTTTTCTTCTAAAGTTCTTTATTTAGCCTATAGAAACAGGGATTACTTCAGTTGATTTAAGTTATCTTAGGTTGCTAATTGGTTCTAAGGTTTCTTGGAAGGTTCTTTTTTCTTCATGCAATGACTTAACACTGGTACCCAATAAGAATAGAAACAAATATTTCTCTTTCCCTTCAAGCTGCTGTTTCTTCTCCATGCTAGTTATATTGCTGGGAAGAGTAGCCTATGCTACTGAATATTCTGCTAAACATCATTAATAAAGGCTGTGATCAATCCTTGTCCCTTGAATTTTGTGCCATGTAGCTTCATTATCTTAACATTTTTTCTTTTTTATTATTTCATAGTGTAGACTTTCTTTCACTTTTCAATCTCTGCAAGACTACTTGTGCGTATGTGAATCTCAATTAATTTTAAACCCATGTTCAAAGGAATATTGTACGAAAAAATCAAAAGGGCAGATATATTGCTTCAGCTGGAATAAAATATAATTGAGTTTAAACAGAACTGTGAAGAGCCTGGCTTTACCAGGACTCTTCAAAGAGAAAAACATTGTTCCCTCTGACTAAGAAAGTAAGAATTGGTCCTATAGTAATTACTAAGACATCCTAAACAAGGTTTTATTGTCTAAATAATGACTGGAAAATTTTGAATAGATTTCCTGTAAAAGAAGAACTCCATAATCTTTCATCTGACTGCATCAGTCTCTTTTTGAGATCCTACTCTTTCTCGAACTTACTCCTTCAGGAATTTGTAAGCTTGCAAATTCTCAGTCCAGAAATATCAGTGGCAGCACCAAGATCACCAGCAACCTCTTTAAGAAGCATTCCTTACTTTTGCCCAGTAGGTACATAGATATTACAAAAGATTTTACAATCAATTGAGGAATAAGTCTATTTCTGTCATCAGCACTTAGAATCTGATAGGCCAAGCTGCACAAACTCTCTGCAGACTCAAGATTTCCAAGTTTGAAAGATGAGTAAAAGCAAATTATTATTTCCTGTGGCTTACTATAGTGAAGAGCAGACAAAAAGAAGGAACAAATCAAATAAAGCAGTCAGGTAATCATGCTAATTTAAAGTAGGTGTGAAAACAGGAGCAGTGTGTAGGTTAAGCAATACTTTATTAGATAATGGCATAAGGACAAGGTTTTCTGCTTATGGGATTTGTTTAGATGAGGCTCTGTTCATGACCCCAAGTCTGGATAAACAGAGTAAGGAAAGAGAACAAATTATCATCACGTATCTGGTCAGACACTATCAGATTGGCTAACAATTTACTTTTAAGTCTGTTTATATCTGCTAGAAAAGTTAACAGCAAGATAATTAAACTCTATGCCTGACCCAGAGGGAGTAGAGTATACTTAAAATGTTACTGGCTGCAGAATTGTTCCAATGAGTGTGCTCCAGTTTTACATAGAGGTACCTTTATAAATGTCAATTTATCTCCTCTAAGTACAAATATACAACCACCTTGATACTAAAACTGTTCCACTAATGGCATGAACTTAAGTATTCAAAACATTTACACCTTTGTTGACATTTTGGCCATGAACATACTGACCTGCCATACTGCTTCTTCTGAAGAACCCAGAATCTCTGCTTTTCCTGTCAGCAGCAGAACAGACACACCATATATAAGAAATCAATTTCCTTCTGTAGGTCAGGTGAACACAAATTATTGCTAATGTGTTACTGTAGATGTGCAGCATTTCCTTGCTTGCAATTAATGTCTCTTGTAGTGAGCTCTATATATAGGCTTAAATAGTAGTAGCAGTAGTAGTAGAAGTAGCAGTGATTATAACAAAAATAAAAATTATTTGTATCAACAACAATAATAGAGGTCCCATTATTAACCTTTTATTTTGCCATTTAGTGGGAGGAAAAAAAAAGTATTTTGCAATTCTAAACGAAGTATTTTGTGGCAGTATTTCCTGTGTTATCTTCTCTTTTATACTGTGAGTATAAATTTTGTGGAAAGGACTGACTTTTCTCTCTGTGCTTGCATTGGATTTAACACACTGTTTATATCAACAGCAGCTAGTAGGTGCTACCATTAAGACAGGGAAAAAACAACCATGCTTTTCATTCAGACACATTATGTTGATACCAATAAATGAAAGAAAATTCAAGGTAAGACTTTTATATGGTATAGAGATATGTTGCACTGATAAAACATCTTTCATAAATCATTTTTTCAATGTGTGGATTATGTCCAAACTCTCTTCCACTTGTCCAAAGATGAGATAACTCTGCCCTTGAGTGTTTCCCAAACACACCTACTCTATACCATAATGTTACAACAGACTTGATGAACAATGCCCATAACACATTTTTGTTTGTACATATGTACAAGGTAAAAGGATAAAATGTTGATTTTCACGTTTTACAGTAAAATTTTGGTTTCTTATGCTTCCATTTTACTTCATTTTGCATGGTGACATCTGTTAGTGATTTGGGAGGCTGATACTTCTAAGTGTCCTGGAAGGCTGATAACTGGAAATATGAACAATCGAGGACATAATTTTTTTCAGTTTCAAAGCAACTAAAAAGAATTTATCCAAGAATTAAAATAACCACCTAATATTAATAAAAACAACTTAAACACTATATACCATGAGATAGAATATTACTTACAAAAAAATCTAAAATTTAATACTAGCTTTAAAATGAGAAGTTAAAGCATGGAATTAAAATGCTTATATAGATGGTCTCAGATTTTCTGTTAAAATTGATAATTCTTGATGAGCAAATTACTGGCAGAGTTTATTAGATTTATGCAATAGGTTTACCTAAAAACTTCCAAGATAGGCCAAATGATTTTAATGTAATAAAATGTGCTAAAAATAATCAAATCCTAAATTGGTCAAATGCACTTTACTTTAAAAAAATAGGGATTTTTGTCCTATTTATTTATATTCTAAAACCAAAATAAAGTAAATATTATTTATTATAGGAAGCAATATCAACTGGTGATTGTCTTCAAAATAGAATTTTGGAATGCGTAAATTAGGGTCTAATTGAGCTTACATAAACTCCTTCTTAATAGTAATAAAACTAGAGAATGAAGGACTGGAGAAAAGAAAAAAAAATTGACTCTGTGGAGTTTATAAGACTGATAATTTGAAGAAAAATGCATTTTATATTCATAAACTGAACTTATTTATTATGATTAGCTCTATTGGTGAAAAAGTTGCTCTTTTTTATCATATCTTCAATGAGAATGTTGCAGTTGAAACATTCAAAAGAAAAACAGAAAAGAAAGAGCATAATTTATTGAGAATTCCCGAAACACTCTTGACAAGGTGTTGGGAGAAAGGGAAAAAAGATAAGGAATATCAAAATCATAACAATGAAGTAGAGATATGTTTAATGTCCATTTAGCAATAAAGAGGTTTTCATTGTTATTTTGACAACAAGTTTTTATTTTTCTAGTCCAACTTAATGAACATTACAGTGACCTTTATAGAAAATAGGAGGAGAACAATATAAATATATCTAGTTATATAGTTAAACTGGTTGTTGAGATTTACTATAAAGAATAATAAAAATTATTTTCCCTAAATTTATTGATTTGGAAATATGGAACATCTTGGATTAGTCTCACTTTGGACCATCAAAAATTTTGGAGAGGTATTGTCCTGGCTAATGTGACCTCCTTCTGGTATAAGACTGTGGGAGGAGTCTAACTTTAATAAGAAATTTCAAGACTTTGTCAAATACCTATGCACATTCCTTTTCAATTTGAAAGGCTGCCTTAAAACAGTATCATTCTGCCTATATCAGAAAGTATATTAACACAAAATATTACTTGGAGGATGTTATTTTTCAATGATACTCTATATTTTAAAGGCTGTAGTTCATGTTTTATTGCTGCTGCTCAGCCTGTGCAAGGTGACTTTCATAGATCTGACTTGGTTGAAATGTTATTCATGTTCCATAAGGCACTACAAAGTTGTAAGCGTTGCTTCCTTTGTAATTTAATATTCTCTTCTGATCTCTCTGTCATTTGCTCAGAGTTAATTAGCAAAAGATTGGAATGGGGAATTCATAGAAGTTTTTATTAAAATTATGTTAAAGGGTTAGAAAATTCAGTGGAGACCTCCTAAAGTGCACAGTATTACTGTACAGTAAATACATTTTTCTATCAGGTTTTCATACTAAAATTATTCATATGTAGAGCATTGATTATCTATATGTTCAACTGGTAAAGAGAAAAATTCTTCTGGTGTATTATTTAGATGTGATTTGTAGTAGTCCTGTAATATGTTTTTAAGACTCTTAAGCCTTAATATTTTGTGTCAGTTTCAAGCAAATTTTGTGGAAAAAAGCCCTCCCTCCAAATTATTACAATTTTGCAATTAGGAGCTTTCAAGCAAAAATATGGGAATAGGAATAACAGTTGTTTACTAGGAATATTAAAAAAAATGCAAATGCAGTAGTACAAAAAAAAAAACCAAACAAGCAAACAAACAAAAGTCCTAAAAAACCCTGACAGAGTCAGTGATACGACCTGACACCCTGTTGTCAGGGTGTTGGAAGCAGTCCAGATAAATCTTCCTGGAGTGACAGATGTTGTTCTGTCAAGTAGAGAAGGTCCTGTAGAAAAAAGGGTCCAATGCTGGCGAGATAGGTCCAATCTTCCTCCAAGAGTTCAGTGGAAAACTGGCTGATCTGGGCTCCCTGTGTTCCCATTTTCATCTGGGTAAGGAATGGTTGGCTCCTCCCCACTGGGTGGAGCGTCTCCCAATGGATGATGTAATGTGTCATGTCATTGGTGAGCCTTAACGGCCCATTAACAGAAGATATCCCCCAGAGGGGGAAACAAAGTAGATGAAAGAGATAAGAAACACTGCCCCAGATGGTCTACTATCAGAAGGCATCCACCCTCTTCCCCCCCTAGAGTTACAAGAGATAAAAAAAAAATGTCTCCCAAACGGTTTCAACAGATGAAAATAGAATACACATTTTTTTGGTTACATTTTTCAACCCAAGACACACCTATGTTTAAATTTCTGGAAAATTTTCAGTATTTATGCTTGCTGTAAACTCACCAAAATGTAATGACCTTAAAGTGAACTGTTCTATATTTAGTTACTTGAAATTTATCCGTCAAAGCCTGTGCATTTCTTCTGAGAAAAAGCTTGAAGGACTGATCCATTTTTTACAAAGTATTGCTGCTTACCTGAGGAATTCTACTTTTCCTGTGTTGTGGCAATGGGTTTGAGTTTCTCTGGGTGACTGGAAGCAGTCTGAGCCTGAAGGAAGTAGGGCTGCATAAGGCGCCTGGCTACATGGGACTACTCACAGTGTGTGTTTGTACTAATGCTAATTTGGGAACACCTTCCATCATCCAGCAGATTATGTCTTTTGCTGTCCTCATTTTTTTCCCCGATTTTCTCACTTCCTAAAACTGCCTTATGCATGTTTTAAAAAAACTGTAGAGGTCTGTTAAAGTTTGCCAATGAAATTCGCTGAAAATGGTATCTGTTTTACATTGCAGAATCTGGCCAAGACTTTGCTTCCAAATATGAATCTGGCTTTCAAGATTCCATGACAGAAGACAACATTCATAAAGACAACCAGGACAGCTACTGTTCTGACAGTGAGGAGTGTCTCCATGGAATGGAGAAGAAGAAAGCTGTGAACAAAGGAGAGCCCTGTGGCCTGGAGGGGGAGAAGAAAAGAGGCTGACACTCAGAGAGTAAGGAATGGAGAAGAACTAACGTGAGAGTGTCCTGTGGTGAGAAGGGAGATAAGAAAACTGGAGCAGAAGGGAGTAAGTATGGCAGAGCAAAAAAGCTGGGATGACTGGGGAGGACAAGAAGGCAAGGGAAAAATGAGATGAATGCCCCCCAAAAAATTTATAAAAGTATTGTTGTGAAGACAAAATGATTAATGCTTTATAAGTACCAGCTGTTCTGGTAGTGAAATCCATAAAAAAATCAAGATGTCAATAATCATCTTTCAGTGCAGAGTTAAGATAATGTGGTAAATAAACTCCAGAGCCACATATTGAATGATAAGAGGAAAGAGAAATATTGAAAAATTGTCTAAGGAATAAACATGTGTCTTGAGTGAGGCAGGTGTCCTGTGGAAGAACTAAAGATTGTATCAAAAAAATTAAAGATTATATCATAATGTATGCTCACAAAGGTTAGCAAATAATATTTGCATGGGCAATCTTAATTCTGACATTTCCTAAATCTGAGTGTTTGATTTTGCAATCTTAATGTTCTTACTGGCATTAAAATTAGAAAACAGTTAAGCTGGGTTAAACATAGAATCCATGAAATCTTAGCTGCAAGTGCTTCTGTTTCCCAGATGGTTTAAAGCTATTGGTATACCTAGCTCAAACAAACAAATAAAAAAAGATATTGCTGTATTCCTTAGATGTAAAACACTGATGCTTTAAAAATAAGCACAGCATGAGGACTTCTACTGAAGATCTAATTAGTCTCTGAAGTTTTGAATCTGTCTTATGGTGCCTCATATTTCTGTGCAGAAACTCAAGAAATAATAACATTGCACTCAGTTTGCTTCACTGCCTTCAGAAATCTTTATTTCATGCTGCAGAGTTAAACTGTCATTAATTTGATTCACATCATGTAACTACACTTCGGGAAGAATAATACAAACTTGATCTGACGTTCTTATTTTCTTTTCCAGCAACTTCCCTTTTTTCTAGCTTTTATAGTCCTCTAGGCTCCTGTTCTACAGGATGTTCCGATTATATCAGTTCTTTGACTCTCTCAGCTTTCAACCTGATTTCCTTAAGACATTTAAATAGTGGGTCTACAGGGGAAATTAGCTAACTCTCCTTGTCTTTCTCGGGTTCTGATTTCACCCTCTCTTTCCGTTCTTTCTTGAAGAACACAAACTCATTCTTAAGAACAGAAATGAAAAATGGAGTTTCAGAGACAATTTATAATGACCTCCCTGACATTATGTAATTTTATGTTGTAACTAAACAGGGAACTCGGATTTTTTAACTGCTACAGCAGAAAAATAGAAAAGAGAGAAAATGCTTTTCAAATAATGTGACTTTGGTGCTTTGAAATGTTGAACTAAGGAAAGCAACTAGTGGATTTGGAGATGAAGAACTTTTTAAATTATTCCTTGAATCTCAAAAAAATTCTCCAGCTAATCCCTAAATGAGCCCATAAAACAACTTGTAAACAACATATTTCTGAAACATATTTTCTTGTCTATCTTTTAAAGTGGTACATTTTCCAGTGTGCAATGTAGTATGAATATTTCACCATATTTTCCAACACACCACTAAAAAATTACTATCTCTCAATAAGTAACAGAACTCTTTGTAATTCCAATTCTTAAATTCCAAAATGCCCTTTTATCTTAGTTAAGTGAATTATGTATTTGAAAATACACCTCTCCAGTCCAACTGTTCATTTGTATCACTTCCAAGACATCTCTAACTCCACCAGTCTACTTGCTTATAATTCTCAGTGTACAAAAAGAGGTGTAACTAATTCAAGATGGTTACTGAGGCAGTGAAAAAATTTTCATTGAAATATTGGTGTCTGATATGGTAAATGATAATTGCAATTATTTAACTTTTACACACATTCATGTGTTGTTGATTGTCTTGTCAATGGAAATTGCTGTGTTAGAAGGGACCAACAGAATGGAATTAAAATGGAATGGAAAAGAACCAGTATTTGTATAATGAAACTAAAAAAAAAAAAAAAAAGGGATATAATATACTTTAAATCAGCATTAGACCAAATCTAATAGCTATGACATCTTTTATAAAAGAAGATTTGTGCTGGATGTTAAGACAAGCAGATAAAATTACTGAAAATTAAAAATCACAAGCATTTGCTGGTTTTCTGTGGACTTTTTTATATCCACAAAATACATCTTCAAATCCCATAAGGTTTGGTACTTTCTGTCCCAAGAAGAAATTAATTAAAAATAAAAATAACAAGTACTACGTGTGTGTTGTCACTTTTTCTAACAGGAGATAATGAAACTGAGTATGAACAAAATGAAAATGGCTATACAAGAAAGACAGAAAAGAAGTTCATGAGAAGGTTACCTGACATGGCAACCTGGTTATCTGTGCCAAGAGATCTCTTTCAGTGGGGTTACCTTACACTGTCAAATACAAATTTGGAAACAGAGTCAGCAAAATTCTTGCAGAAAACAGATTAGAAAATCAATAATTACAGTATTAAAGTGTCCAATTAAAAACTCTCTTTTCCAACATATCCCCTATTGATACAGGTCAAATATCCCTCCTATAGTCAAATATAATTAGCTTTATTGCACAAATGGCTGTGGTAGTTCAAATGAAAATGCAAATATGAGAAACCAGGAGATAGGGAAAGTAAAGATTCACAAGTGTTGACAAGGATTCACAGAATATTCTGAGTTGGAAGAGACCCACAAGGATCTACAAGTTCAATTCTTAAATAAATGGCCTGTAACAGGAATTGACCTCACCACCTTGATATTATTAGCACCATTCTCTAACCAACTGAGCTAATCTCAGGGTGGCACTAAATGGGAATAGAAATAGGAAAGAGAACAGAAGAAATAATAAAAAGTAAAGAAGAAACATAAGAAAACCAAAACAGAGTAAGATACGTAAAATGAGATGAGTAAATTTTTCTCTCATATATATATAGAAAATATATATAGAAAGTGGTATAGCAAAAAACAAAGTCTGCTGGCAAAGCTACTAAATCAGAATTCAAGGTGTTTTGTTTGGGACCTTTTGGAAGGAGGAGGGACACGTGAATATGATACAATCCAATGTGTAAGAAAGGAAAAGTACAGGTTTCACTTATTGATGGCTACTCAATTCAGAATTCAGAAGCAGTATTCAGACTGCCTTACAAAGGAAGTCAGCTACATTAACAATTGATGGTTATATGCATTGGAAGCTATTGAAACTTTTAAGTCTTATCTGCTGGATTCTTTAGGTACATCATGTAAGCAGCATTATTAATTTAATTGTGGTGCTCTTGAACTGATTTTTCTCTGCAGATTGAATACTGTGTATTGTGTCTACCCCTTAGTGCTTTCATAGTATTATTTGTTCATGCCACTGAGCAAGAACAAAATAAGAGTGAGAGGAACAAAGACAGGCATCTTTTTTGAGGTCCTATGCTCCCTGGTAGAGCAAAGAATGGTGAAAGGAAATAAAATGCATCTTCAAAGATGCACATGTTACTGAGAAAAAAGTGCACTTGATTATTCCATTCAAAAGTGTCCAAGAAGATGACTGCAGAACCATCAGCAAATAACACCCAAAAGAACATATCATGGTGATAAAAAGGAAGATATTTGTTGACAGAACTACTATAAAAAGGATGTCACTGAGTCCTGCCAAGGATATAAAGAAGTGTCAGTGACATTTTAAGTTAACTAAAAGGTAACTAAAATCACAGCTAGTACTTACTGCATTTATAAGCAATACACAGTCAAATACCTCTGAGAGAAGTTTTGAAGGACAAGTGATGAAATTTTATGTTTCATAGTGTAACTGGATGCCTTTTAGGCTTAAATCTTCTTCCTTACAGAGGGTCATTTCTCTGTTTCCAAAGCTAGCAATTTTAGTGTAGCAAAAGCTTTGAGATTTATAAGCTTTAAGTCGTAAGAGAGATTTGAGTATGGAAATCAAGTCATTCTACAGTTAGTAGCTCTTTATCAGAGTTATTCATACCCAGTGTATCAAGTCATTAATTCCTTAGGTAGTCCAGGAATGTGCCAAAGGTGTGAAAAGTGCACAGATGTGAAAATGGACTGGCTTGAAACAGCAGATAGATGTGAAAACAGGTCATTGACTGAACTCCAAAACACATACAAAACTAAGTATTTGATTTTCCATCTGGCAATTTTGAAGAGTCTAGAGAATCTCCCAAGACTGTCCATAGGCCAGGTTGTGTGCTCAAATGCATTGATTTGCACTCTGGATAATGAATATGACAATTCCCTCTGGACACTCTCCTAGTAATTTCCTCTTGTAAAATTGATCAAACTGTATAGAAATAAGACTCAGGTAGTGATCCAATAAAACCTTGCAGGTTGTGGCTGGATGACAGGTGCCCATCCAAATTACTCTGTCACTGCCATCATTTGGCCAGAAGAGTTACAAAAAAAGCAAAAGGCTTTTTGGATAAGGACAGCGGGAGATCTCTCCCCAGTTACCATCACAAGCAAAACAAACCTCACTCAGAAAAACTGGATTAGTTTATTACAAATCAAATCAGGGTGGGATAATGAGAAATAGACCAGTTTTAAGAAACAATTTCTCTCCACCTCTCTGTTCTTTCTGAGCTTGGTTTCACTCACATTTTTTCTACTGACTCCTTCACAGTGCAGAGTGATGGGGAGTTGGAGATGTAATCAATTCATCATAAAATTCTGCTTCTGCCCCTGAGGAGAGGACTGCTCAAATCTTTCCATGTTCCAGTGCAGGGTTCTTCCCACAGGAGACAGTCCTCCACCAATTTCTCCAACATGAGTCCTTCCCCTGGGCAGCAGTTCCTCATTAACAGCTCCAGTGTGTGTCCCTCCCATGTGGTGCAGTCTTTCAGGAACAGCCTGCTCAAGCGTGGGCCTCGTGGGGTCACAAGTCCTCGAGCAAACCCACTCCAGTGGTGCTCCTCTTTCTGGTTATCCACAGGTCCTTCCTGGAGCCTGCTCCAGCACAGCTCTCCCATGGAGCCACAGGCTCTTTTGTGCATCCACCTGCTCTGGCTGCTCCCCAGGCTGCAGGTGGATCTCTTCTCCATGGGATCTCCATGGGATGCAGGGAGCCAGCTGTCCTTCACCATGGTCTGCTGCAGAGGAATCTCCGCTCCTGCTCCTGCAGCACCTCCTGCCCCTCCTGCTCCACTGACCTGCGTGTCTGCTGCTCTCACACATTCTCACTCCTCTCTTCTCTGGCTGCAATTGTTGTGCAGCAATGTTTCACCTTAAATACATCATATTTTGCTGATTGGTTCAGCCCTGGCCAGCAGTGGCTCCATCTTGTAGCAGCTGGCATCGCCTCTGTTGGATGTGGGAGGAAACTCAGCAGCTTCTTACAGAAGCCACCCTTGTAGCCCTCTCTCTCCCCCAAACCTTTCCACACAAACCCATTTCTGAAGATGTAGTAAAGGTCATCTTTTCCAGATAGTTAAGGGATATTTAGGAAGTATTTTGAATTTAGTTCAGATAATCAGTAGAAATAAATATTGCATGTACTGGAGGACCATGGGCCAACTGGATAATAAGAACTTTATCAGAAAACCAGCGTGGGGTCTGTCATACAAACCAGATAAAGAACGTAGACTCCTGCTGTGATCTGTTAACTGATCAACCATCCTGTTACAGAAAATTGATTTGATCTCGGGTTTTTTTTTTAAAAAATTTTAACAACTGCTATTTGTGAATGTCTGTGCAACATCAGTGTGAAACAGTCAGGATAGTAAAAAATATGGTGCTATCACACACAGCTTACTCAATTATTTGAATTATGCAAGTCCTTGAAGAGTCATTCTCTTCACTGTCTTATTGGAGTGTCTTCCAATCACAGGTAATGAGCATTCCCTTGGGGCTTGTTGTTCTGGGTCTTTATTATCCCAGCCTCTTACTTTATGTTATTTCGAGGGGGAGGTGGTTAATTCCAAGTGATCAAGATAATATTTTAAGCACTAAGTTATTGCTCTTGTGAGGTGTGTGTCTCTTTCATTCTTCAGTTTCATGATAGGGTTGATGAAATTGTACCCTCCATGTTTCCTGTTTGAGCAATTTATATCTAGCAAAAAGTAATCACGTATTGTCACAATAAGTACTGGAAATCCTCTATACTCCATTATAAGTAGATGCCCTAACCACCAGAGAGTGTAATTCCTCCTTCCCCTCGTCCCACCCTTGCCTCAAATGCACCATCTTGTTCCCTTTCTTCGTCTGACTTAGCTACATGTCAAAATTAAACAGCTCCCACTGGAGGGTGTGAAAAAAATACAAAGCAAGCTTTACAACGCAGAGGGATTCAGCTAGTAAAGATAGAAATATGAGTTAAAATCCTGTTTCTAGACCTGATAAGAGATTAATGAACCTAGACATTTCCTTCAAAGTTAGTGCTGCAGTTAGAAAGCAAAGTGAAAGGCACAGTTGTCCCATTTCTCCATCTGAAAAGGCAAAAGGCTGTCATGTTCAGCTCTCAAAAGCTTTGCAAAAAATTTTCAAAGATCTTCAAAACCTTCTATACAAAAATTATGGTAAAAGTCAACAAAATTGAAAATGGACAAATTAGCCTTTAGCCAGTTCTTTGATATTACTTAAGAAGATATCTTAAAAATACATCATGACAGTGAATGGTACATGTGAAGTGAAAGAAATCAAAAATCACAGAATCACAGAATCACTGGGTTGGAAGAGACCTTCAAGATCATCAGGTCCAACCCATGCACTAACGTCTCAAATAAACCATGGCACTGAGTGCTATATCCAGTCTTTTTTTGAACATATGGGGATGGTGACTCTACCACCTCCCCAGGCAGACCATTCCTGTACTTCATCATTCTTTCTGTAAAAATCTTTTTCCTAATATCCAACCTATATTTCCCTTGGCACAGCTTAAATCTTCATCCTCTTGTTCTGTCAGCTGCTGCCTGGAGAAAGAGACCAACCCCACCTGACTACAGCCACCTTTCAGGGAGTTGTAGAGAGTAATAAGGTCACCTCTGAGTCTCCTTTTCTCCAGGCTAAACAACCCCAGCTCCCTCAGCCGTTCCTCACAGGGTTTGTGTTCCAAGCCCCCATCAGCCTTGGTGCCCCCTCTGGATGTGTTCAAGTGTCTCAATGTCCTTCCTAAACTGAGGGGACAGAGCTGGACACAGCCCTCAATGTCCTTCCTAAACTGAGGGGACAGAGCTGGACACAACACTCAAAGTCCTTCCTAAACTGAGGGGACTAGAGCTGGACACAGCACTCAAAGTCCTTCCTAAACTGAGGGGACACAACTGGACACAGCACTCGAGGTGTGGCCTCACCAGTGCCCAGTACAGGGGAAGAATGACCTCCCTGCTCCTGCTGGCCACACCATTCCTGATACAGGCCTGGATGCCCTTGGCCTTCTTGGCCACCAGGGCACACTGCTGGCTCGTGTTCAGCTGCTGTCACCTGTACCCTCAGGTCCCTTTGTGTCTGAGCACTGTCCAGCCACACCATCCCCAGCCTATGGCATTGCAGGGGGTTCTTGTGGCCAAAATGCAGGACTTGGCACTTGGACTTATTAAACTTCATCTCACTGGACTCTGCCCATCCACCCAAACATTCCAGGTCTCTCTGCAGAGCCCTCCCACTTTTCAACAGATCAACACATGCTCCCAGCTTAGTGAGTCTGCAAATTTACTAATGAAAGACTCAATACCCTCATCCATGTCATCAATAAAAATACTGAACAGAACTGGCCTCAGCACAGACCCCTGAGGGACACCACTGGTGCCTGGCCCCCAGCTGGATGCAGAACCTTCACCCCCACTCTCTGGGCCCGGCCATGCAGCCAGGTCCTGACCCAGCACAGGGTGCTCCTGTCCAAGCCGTGGGCTGCCAGTTCCTGACCCAGCACAGGGTGCTCCTGTCCAAGCCGTGGGCTGCCAGTTCCTGACCCAGCACAGGGTGCTCCTGTCCAAGCCGTGAGCTGCCAGCTTTTCCAGGAGTGTGCTGTGGGAGACAGGGTCAAAGTGCTGAAGTCCAAATACACAACATCCACAGCCCTTTAAGGAAACTGGTAAGAAGACAGATGGCATCCCCAAAGGGTGAACTTACATCCTTTCCCCTTGAATCTTCAAGTTCAACATGTCACCATTGCTACTTGATCCTTCTTGTTGAAACAAAATTGATGTCAGGTTCTTGTTTGAAGCCAAGCCATTGAATAGCCCTCCCTTGATCATGGGTTCAGGAGATCCTAATTGGGCTAATTCAGTGGCATCTAGGTTGCCATTCACCTACAATGTGGTTTTGTATACATGAAAGAATTGTGTGCAGAAATTCACCTTTTTTTTTAAACTAAACTTAAGGCCCAATGACTTAATGCCAAGGGCAGAACAGTAACAGATACTGATACTTAAAATGGAATCTTTATCTCCCGTTAAAGGATTTCATATAGGGGAAGTAGAGCATGAATGTCAGTACATCAGGGAGATGTGGGTAAATTCAAGCAGATATTATTTTAGTCATGGCAATCAGACATATTTAATAAATAAATGGGGTCAGGACACATCAGCAGTGGGAACAGAGAAAGTGAAGAATGGAGAGAAAAATCAATAAAGAAACATCAAGTACTCTAGTATTTTTTATCACTAACTTAATTTTGTTTTAGTTCCTGCAGGACATAGTATGAATTCAGGGATAATTGCAGAGAAACACTGAAGCACTTCTGGGCTATGAACTGCATTTGGAAGGAAACAGAAGGTCATGGCTCTTAAGTGGCAAATTTGCCAGGCCACCAACATGAACTCTGTAAGCTGTGTCCAGCCTAACCCTACTCAGCTAGTAACTGTTTATATTGTCAAATCAACACTTCCATCTGGAAACAACAGCAAGAATAACAAAAATGTAAACAACAAAGCAAACAAACGCCGCAGATCTGTTCATAACAATACAATTATACAGGCTAGAGTTTTCTTTCAGAAGTAACTAGTGACTCAATTTGCAATGTACCTAGTGTTCACGTGGTGAATATAGAGCATGTTCCACAAAGCTCGCAAACTATAGTTTTGCTGGAAGAAAATCACCTTTTTTTTCCTGAATTCTCTGCTATATGAGTTTATTCCTGTTCTTTGCTTTTCCAGACATCTGTATACTTACATTGCCATAGGAATTTAAGACTGTGTTGTTAATTCTGTGGGAGGAAATGAAATGACCACTTCCAGCATTTTCTGGAATATTTTAAAAAGTCCGTCTCATCTGACTATTGTGGAATCTTAGAGAATTCAGTCTTAGAGCTTCAACAGACTAAAGCTCTGCCAACATTTGACCACAAATTCGTGATGACAAACGGAACTGATATTGCCCAACTGACTTAACAATTCTCAGGATTTCAGATAGTGTAATCCAGAATGCACAGTCACCCACCCAGTCAGGTGAGGGCTCTCCAGGAGCAACATCCCAGCCCACGGGGAGAGACCCCAGCTGCAGAGCCACTGTTCTGAGGAGGCAGACCCAGGTGCCCCCCTGGTCCAGCAGGGCTACAGAAGCACCACATCTGATCATTGCTCTCACAGGGTCATGTCACTGTCACACTGGCACTGCCTGGGGTCTGCTCTCATGCCCCACAGCAGACACCCTGTAGATGTGATGGACATTGGCCTGCCTGAGGTCAGTCACAGGTCACTCTCTGCAGCATTTGGCACGCTGACACGGTTGTATTGCTTCTGATTACAGACCAGACATGACTAAGTAAGGTCTTGAGGTGCTATGATTCATCCTTTGTGTTCTGAAATGCACAGGGCAAATGGACACGTTTTGCTCCAAAACACTTCTGTGCTATAACACCAGCTCTTGTGCAAGTCCTTCAGGGCAAAGAGACAGTGAACTCTGTATGCAACCTCCAGACCAGGGATGCATCTACTGAGAAAGGTTACAACTAAAACTCCTTCATTACATTATTGTTTCAAATTCACAGTTTAGGGTTTTTTTTAAATGAGACTGCTTTTTATGAATATACTAATTGCTGGAAAAAAGAATCAGGTTAACTTCCACCGTGAAAATATTTTGCTGTAAGAGCTGAAAATATGTGAACAGTAAAACACCAGTTTAGCTTCATTGCTAAATAAATAACATGTGAACTATTGCACTATCTGCAGTCTTGATTTTTCACTGAAATAATTTAAAAGACACTACTAAAAAATTACTAATATGATGACACCTCCACAAAAATTCAGATGCTGAACATGATTTTTTACAATCCAAGAGCAAAGTGAAGAGTTAGGGTCCAAAATGACTGTGAAAGGAGGCAGTTCATTTTATATATGCTGTTGATTTGTTTATCATGTGAAATGTAGACAACATAATCACGATGGAGTCTGAGAACTCCTGCAAATGGCACTTCTCAAGTCCAATAACAAACGGACCACCAGGAAAAAAAGTTATTGAAATGTCTGTAGAGTACTGTTCTGGATATATGGCATGACAATGGATGGGCTGCTGGCTATTCTTTGTCATTCCTAAGATCCAATTCATTAAAACGATATTTTTCAGCTGCAAACAAACAGAGCTGTGGCTAATGAGAATGTGTGAGATGACACAGGCAGCCAGAACAACCACAAAGTGGAGCTGGAACGTGAAGAGTAAATTTACTCTGTAACCTCATGAACTCAGGGATCCCCAAAGTGACACCTGGGCAGGGGACTAAAACAATGGCACTGTAAACTGTGCATGTCAGGGGATCACTGGCCTGCTGTTCACATGGCCTTCTCAAGAGTTTTTCTCAGCAGCAGTGTCACTTAAGTGACTTGCCAGTCTTCCACTTTTTAACCCTTTCCTCCCAATAAAGCAGTTTAAAAAAGGCCCACCTCAATGACCAATTGTTAAAAGAAAGGTATCTTCTAAAATACTGGTGGTCCTGGAGTTTATTTCTTTACATGGTCTTTGTTTACGCACAGTCTAGAGAAAAGCAAAGATGATTTCTGTCATCATGGCAGGCACAGAATCTTTCTGAGGCCTTGGATAAATTATCAAAATACTTTCACTCTATTTCTTTTCTGGCAAATATATTCCATAAATACCAATATATGATAGGATAAAATAAATAAAATTAGATATATTTTTATTTATATATGTATTTATATACATATAAATTATATGTATTTCTGAGAGAAAATAGTTTTTTAAGAATGTACAAGCAAATAGAAAGCTGTTTAGGAAATGAATATGACAGACACGTATTTTGAGCAAGGACAAATTTTCTTTAACAAACCTGAATGTTTTAAATAAACTTAATATAATCAAATGGTGATTCCAAAATGCTCTGAATAGTGTGGTCTTTATTATCAATATTTATGTCCTGGACTCCTGGTTCTACACATATGACAACCTTCCTATTTACACTTTTGCAAAATACACTGACCAAAATGTGGAAAAAATGTTCTCAGAAGGCCAAGAGAGGTGGTTTGGTTTGGTTTGGTTTGGTTTGGTTTGGTTTGGTTTGGTTTGGTTTGGTTTGGTTTGGTTTGGTTTGGTTTGGTTTGGTTTGGTTTGGTTTGGTTTAGGGGGTGTGTGTGTGTGTATGTGTTTGGGGTTTTTTTAACAGGACCATTTGACCACAATTCTTCAACTGACAAGAAAAAATGGGATCTGGTTTCAACAACCAGAGGAAGAGGGATTGTTTTTCTGCTATCATCTGTCAGGCACATTCCCATCACCTGGGACCATGTCTCTACCACAGAGCAGGTGAGCCCCATCCTTAAAGATTCTACCATTCCTTCTTCTACACAAATATTCCTAGTTGACTTTGTGTTGAACAAATGCATTCCTGTACTTTGATAAACCGCAGTTGACTTTGTTGACCTGAAATCTCTAAATGTGAATTTTTATAGGAAGCAGATACCTGTATCACATGTGGATAAAAATGGTAATTATTGAGTAAAGTCTGTAAGTCTAATTTATATTCTTAAGCAGGCTTCTGAATATTTCTTCTTTCTCTCAGTGGCTGAGTGACAAAGACTACTTTTGATCAAATTAATGTCTTCCTAACAAAGGTAATACTGTGCTTAAGTAAGGTTTGTAAGCCCCTTTTAAAGTTTTGGGAAATCTAGAAAAACTTCTAAAGAAATGCATCAGGAGACTGTCCTGGTTATTCTGGATTCATGAAATATCACAGTCAAAGTAATGTTCATTGACATATAGTCCTAAAATAATTTGCATGGCAGAATGATACCCTGATAACCTTGAGTTTATGTATAATGTTGAGATAATTACAGCATACTGCTTATGGTCTTTAATTAATTAATTAAAAAAAAAATTAAAAAAAAATTTTTTCCTATCTTTTTTCCTCACAGCTCTTCCTGTCTTCTACAGCCAAGATCTTTTAGTGGGTATGGGTATCTCTGCTGTTACAGAAACTAAGGAATACTATTTGTGTCTTCCTAGCACAGAATCTCCTGAATAGATGCTGGGGTGAAATATGAGTAATTTACAATATTCTTTGAGAGTCTGATGAATTTACTGAAAGATGAAGAATGCATGGGTTTGAAAATAAGAATTTTTTCTTCACCCATTAATAGATTCAGTATGTTTCCATAAGATAGCTGAGACAGACAAAATAGCAGAAGTTAGGAAATTTGTTAATTACAATTCATTTTTCAGCAATCAAATGCTATTTTCATAGTCTCATAAAAATTCAGTCAACAAGCATTCTTTTTTTCCTACTATACTCCTCAACATAACGCAGTCTTCCTAGGTATGCTATTAAATGTAAACATTTTTTAAAACTCAAATAGTTGCTGGTTTTTTTTTTAGACCATTTATTTTAATATGTGAGAAAATTATTCTTCTTTCTCAAAAATGGCTGAACTGCTTTTCCAACACCTGCAAGGCAGTATTCTTTCAAAGAGAGCAGAAACTCAGTGTATATTTAAAGAAAAGGTAACAGTTGTGTAACACTAGAAGCCGCTGAAAAGTGGTTATTGGAATGAGAACCTGTATGCAACCTTAACTACAGATGTTGTTACTGACCCTGCATAGGAAATCACATGGAATCAATTAATCAGAGAAAAAAAACCCAACCAAAACAACTCTTTCCTTATAAATGAAAACAGATTGAAAAATATGCAGCAGCACTTTTCTTTAGTTTTGTTCATATTTTGCAGCAGAAAAGTTGAGGTAGAGAAAGTAACAGCACTGACAAATTTTCAGTGATCATGATCATACATAACTTGTAAAACTCTTAATCTGTACCTGAATGGTACCCAGCATGCACGTAGATACTTTGTGTAAATGTAAAAAGGAAGGAATTTTCCAGACACCTTTTCAATATCAGCAAATAATATTAAATGCTTAGGACAGTATCTTTATGTAGGTGTCAATAAGGAGGAGCATTATAAGGCTCTCTAATCTATACAGTCCTCTTTCTGGTCCAAGACTGATGTGGTCACTGCTAAGGAGTTGAACTTGGCAGGCACAAGACAAAAATAATGCACTTCAAATTTGTTTCTAGCAGTGGCAGCTGGGTTTTGTGCTGACTTTCTGGCTGATTCTGCTTTCAATTGTTATGACAGATACAAATAGATATTGGCTGCTGAGAATTTATACCATTTGAAGAACACTTTTTCAAATCTCACTCTATACATTTTGCTATAGTGTTCAAATAAGGGATTTGCAGTAGATACTCTAGATATTCTTCAGATATTCTAGAATAAGCACAAGAGAGCTAGTTTCCATTACCTATGACTCCATTACTGCTTTCTGCAAGAGTATTCATGCTGGTTGCACTCATTTATTTTTCTAGTAATATTATTGTTTCCTCTGAATTTCTTTGGAATTAAAATGTCTGGCTACTAATATAATATGGTTTGTACTAACATGTAGATTGTGTTGCAGTTTTTTGGTTCATACTTTGGTTTGGGTTTATTTTTTCTGTTTGTGTACAACCATAGTTTAAAAATTATTTGAAAATAAGTGTAAATGAAAACCACTTCTAGTTTAAAATGTCCTTTTAAAAATACATATATCTTTCTTCTAGTGGGTCACAAATAGTTTTAATAGACAACTGAAAAAAATTTCACTAATACACAGAGGATGTCGTTTCTCTGCATCTACTGGTTTTTAGACAGTTTTCACTACCACTAATGTTGTCAGTCAGATCCTAACATTAATATTATAGAACCATAGAATAGTTTAGGTTGGAAGTGACTTTTAAAGGTCATATAGTCATACCTCTCTGGTAGCAGCTGCACAAAGAATATCAGGGCCATCTGAAACAACAAATGACAATCAGCAAGGCCTCTCTATATATTACATTGAGTTTCACACTTACTGCTACAAAAATTTATACTTCCAAAGCACCATTTTTTATATGCCTCTGTCTGGGAGCTGAAAATCACTGTTTGTGAGTTCAAAGCATACCTAATAGGCTGAGTTAAAATTGATAACTGTAACCAAAGTTATTTAAGCCAAAATAGGCTGCTAGGTCATTAATGATTAATTACAGAAGAGACCTAGGTCCTAAGGGCTGCATCTTTTAAGGACAAAAGATATCTCTAAGGAAACCTTACCATCACTGACATATTCATACAACATGAGAAAACTTATGACAACTGTGAAATTCTTTATCAAGGGCTGCAAGAAGCTGTCATTTTCCCATCCACCCTTTGATGCCTCTGGAGCTGCCATAACTCAGGCTTTGCACCATTCTGCCTTCTCCTCTGGCCCCAAGTGTCAGCCAAAATCCCACCCAACCACTCATTCTCTCTGGCTGACCTCAGAAGGTTTGGGACAGGAAATAGAAAGAGCAGTAAAAAGAAAGTCCAGGGAAAAGATCTGAAATAGTATGTAAATTGCCTGATTTTTGAAAATAATATTTATTGAAAAAAAAAACCCAAAACACCCAAACATTAAAAAGCATGGGAAACACATTTTCTCCCTTTTTCGCATGCTTGACTTTATTCCAGAGTCTTCCCCTCTCCTCTTGCTGTTGTGGCAGGTTACCCTCAGTCCTTTCAGAGAGGTTATGCACAGCACAGAACAGGAATATGTTACGGTCAGGATGTAGTGGTTTCTCTCTTTCACTCCTCGTTCTTTTCTTCTGCTCTTTTAGGGGCATTCCATGGGTGGCAGTTCCTTCAGGAACATCCATCTGCTCTGGTGCTAGTCCTCCACAGGCTGCAAAGAACACCTGCTCCAGCATGGAGAACCTCCTCCTCCTCCTCCTCTGACACTTGTGTTCCCTCTGCTGGTTTTCACTTGGTTTTTTGTTTGTTTGTTTGTAATGTTTTCCTCTCTCCCTGTAGTACTCTTGCCCCTTAAGTACATTTTCACAGTTGACACCAGCTTGCTGATGGACTCAGCCACGTCCTGTGGTGGGTTCATTTTGAAGGCAGCTGGAAACCTCTGTGTCCAGAGAAGGGCAGTCCACGCCTTCTCCTTGCAGAGGCCACCCCTGCAGCCCTCTGTTACCAACAGCCTGACTGATGCACCCAATACACAGTCCTACCCCTTTTTTAAACTCAAATGCCCTCAGAAGAACTAGAATAATCAGTGACACTGGAAGTTCTGCTCTGTTGAAATGGTTGAATATATATACAGTTTTGAAAAAGAGATCCCTTATTGAATTGTTTAAACCTGATATTGATAATCTATTTTCAAAAACCTTGGGAATCTGATAATATAAAAGGCAACAGCTGAACAGAATGCCTCAAATGTAATTGTATGACTATGGAAGTATCTGTGAGTATCCTTTTCGATAAATAATGCATCAATATTATATTTGCCTTTGTTTACTAATTGCTAAAAGTTCTAGATTAATTTTACTTACTTTAAGTAATATAGAGCTCATTAATATTAATAATTTCTATAGCAATAGTGATTTTACATTCCAATAGTTATTTTACATTCCATGAAAATATTATTATGTATACAATATTATTTTAAATTTATGGATATATCTATATAAAAATTGTTCCTTCCCGGTACCTTATGAATTTGTTCCTCTTTTTATGGACTTTAATTTTTGAAAGAAAATATTTTGAAATTGACTATAATAAGACAATGATCATGCTATAATATGTGCTGCCTCTACTACCCTTGTACTGCCCTTGTTACTGCCTACAAAAAGCCAGTTCTCTTCTAGCTGTGACAGAGCTTACAGGAAGTAACTCTGGAAACCTATTTCTCTTGCATTTTTAAATGTTTCACCCATTGTTTCTAAACAGAAGGCAATATATTTCAAAGTATGTAACATGAAGTAATGCATTGAATTATACTGCTATGCCACCTACAGCCACATGTATGCATTTCTGCCAGAAAAGCTTTTTCCTTAGGTAAAAATAATTACATGAAAAGCAATCTGATCTGAACATGCAGTGTATTCTGTGTGTGTTCCCTGTTTTCCATGCAAACTGATGAAAACCTACTGAGCTCTCAGCGGTTTATAGAGGAAAAAGTATTGATTGGTTTGATTATCTTTTCAATCACAATAGCCTGAAAGAAAAAATAAAATAAAAATTCCCTAAATATACTAAAGACTGCTTATTTATTGCTTTTATGCAATGAATAAAGTTTTAAGGCTTTAATGTTGTTGTCTTAAAATTGGTTATCTTTGCAGTGCTCATTTACCCAGTGTGTGAGACTGATAGAAAAAAATAAAAAACTTCAAAGGTTTATCCACTGTGTGCCATGCACACTTTAAATGAGTGATGTCTAAATAAATACGTGGAGTAGTTGATATATCAGAATTTTTTCACATTTACCATATTCTCCCTGTTGGATATAACATTAAATGTTATGTAAAGGATTTACTCTACCAATTTTGTAGGCAATTACTTTTAAGACACTTTCTTCCCTTAAAATATAATTGCCTGAAGAAAAGTGCAGCCTAGAACAATATAAACTAAAAGCAGCATTCCTTACAATTTCACAAAGATGGTCAGTCTCTACTTAGCAACGAGACAGAGCTCTAGCTATCCTAGCATTACTGCCTGTTGTGATTCTCATGAGCTGCTGCTAGTGCTATAATTTCTCTTCCTCAAATGCCCTGAAAAACACTCTCAGGCTTGAAAGTACAGTTCTTTAAAAATATATTTGTTTCCTTTACAAAAATAAAGTGTCTCTGAATATAAAATGTTTAAAATTTTGCAAGTAGTGGAATTTACAAAGGAACATTTTTTTTTGGCTCGAATAAACTCAGTTTGCAGCACTGCAAAGATGCAACCCTTAACCAAAGCGGGGCTTGGTGCTTCTGATTTTCATTTTATTAAAATTTCCGGGATGCATTTTCACAGTATGCTGTAAAATATAAAATCCATTTTTCCTTCCCTCCCTTCCCTCCTCCCTTCCTTCTGCCTTTTAAACTCAATGTACAGAGCATGAGAGCATCTTTAATACTCTTTGCTTACAATACAGATGCAGAGTTGCTGTGTAAGGAAATCCTGAATCTCCACATCAAAGAGAGAAGGCCGATAGCTTTAAGAAACTGTCAACGTAGCAGTGATGTACTTAAAAGAAGATCTGGAACCACACCCATGTCCCAGGTGCCAGAGGGCCTGATAAATGCTGGGAAGTGTCACTCAAGGTGGGAGCTGCAGGCAGACAAGAGCCAAATGTCAGCACTGTTGTACTGTGCAGGAGCAGACAAGAGCCAAATGTCAGCACTGTTGTACTGTGCAGGAGCAGAGCAGCCAGGGGAGAGGTGCTCAAGCACTGCTCAAGGCCATTTTGTACTAGGTGTGGAAACAGTCTGGGGAGTCACTTTCCAATCACTGCAACTCATACCTGCTGAATGAAAAAACTCTGGGGACTTCTACAAGCTAATTCAGAGGGTTTGGCTTGAAGTGAAATAGAAAAGCTTTTGCAGCAAATGTATTAGAAGATGAGACAATGAGTAGGGAGTAGGGAAAGAGAGAGGTAGTCAAGCTCCTATAAGACTCATTTATTTTTTCAGCCATAGCTACTTCAGAGCTCATTGCTGGCACTGTGTATTTGGGAAGTTGTTCAGGGGACATGGAAATATGCAGTCTTCCAAAAGAGAAAAGAATGTGCTGTGGGAATAGAAGGGAATACAAAAAATTGCAAATGAAAAAAAAAATAGATCCACTGCTATATCTCTAAGGAAAAGGAACTGGAGCAAAATACAAGTGAGGACAAAAGAAGTGCCAACAGGTGTAATGAATTGAGACAAATCACAGAATTACAGAATGGCTGGAGTCAGAAGGAACCTCTGGAGGTCATCTAGCCCAATCCCCAGGCCAAAGCAAATTCACTTAGAGCAGTTTGCAAAGGATTGCATCTAGGTGGGCTTTGAATATCTTCAGAGCTGGAGACCCCACAACCTCTTTGGGCAGTCTGTTCCAGTGCTCTGTCACTTTCAAAGTAAAGGGGTTTTTTTACCTCATATTCAAATTAACTTCCAATGTTTCAGTTTGTTTCTATTGCCCCTAGTCCTGTCACTGAAAACCATTGAAAAGAGTCTGATCTCATCCTCTTGATACCCACTTTTTAAATATTTGCATGCATAATGCTCTTGAACTCCTGAATGTAAAAAAAAAAAAAAAAAAAAAAAAATCTTTGAGGATGTCTGCTGTTAAGGAAGACTAAAACAGGAGTTCCAAAAAGAGCTCCGAGCAGGTCACCAAGAACAAACACAGAGACTCCCTGACAGTGCTGCAGGTTGGGCACTGAGGGGCTGGGAAGCCAATCTGCAGAAAAGGCCCTGGATCACCAGGGCTTGGAAGCTGAGGTGACCACATCAATAACAGCTCTGTGTGTGTCCAGCAGAGCAAACAAAGGGATTGTGTCACCCTACTCAGCACTCCTGGGACCTCATCTGAATGTTGCATTTAGCTGAGGTCCCCCAGTACATAAAAGGCATCATTAAACCAGAGTGAGGTCTGTGGAGACCACAAAGGCTGATGGGGCTGGAGCACTGAGGAATACAGCTCGAGAGCAGAACTGAGAGCACTGCTCAGCTCAGGACAGAAGTGGACCTGCTGGCTTTGGCAGGCCACAAGCCCTGCAGCTGAAGGCAGAACCCTGAAGAAGGCAGCAAGAGGTGATGGTGTGCATGTCCATGGTGTGCTGTGGTGTGCAAGTCCATGCATGCCTGTGCAGGTCTGTGCTAGCTTAGAGTTAAGCAAAGTTATTAAGAAACATAAATATGGTTGTTATGGTTATTATTGTTTAAGCAAGGAGATGTTTTTAGCTACAGCTGAAAGGTATAAATACTGAGCTTTGGAATCAATAATTAGGCTTCATGCATGCAAACCATGGAGTCCATATCTCTATTGATCACCATCAGAGCACTTGCAGGTAATGTCTACTTTGAAATAATAGTCAGGAAATAGACACATTCTGCCCAGAGATATTACAAGACCAGGTATTCAGCAGCCATAGCCATTGTAGGGCTTGGGAAGCAAGTCAGAATTATCAATAACGCTATTCCCAGCCCCTCACATTCTGAGATAATGAAAAAACTGGGAGATGAAGACATACAGATATACCACCCTCTTTTAGAAACAAAAGTTCATAGCTTCATCTTTGAATATTCAGCTTTCCAGAGAATTTTTGTGGACACATAATCTTAATTTGAGATTTCAAACTCATTGAAATAAAATATCTTTTACTTCAAATGGTAACGTTTTTGAGATTGAGACTTTATAAACTGTTTTAATCACTTCATCTCCCTTAGAGGACATGAAAATCTTCAGTAAAGGATAGAGCAAGGAGTGTGTCTGTGGAATTGCACTTATAGCAAGATAAGGTTAAGAACAGGAGGAACAATGGGTAAAAATTTTATTCCAGTAGAATTAGATTATCTATAATGGTATTATTTTTTTCCATCATATTTCCTCCTTTCTTTGACTTAAACCTTAGTTTCTGGCTGCCTGTGGGTAAATTTGAAAACTCGTAAGCTCTTTTTTTCATCTCATGTCAGGAAAAAAAAATCATAGGCTAACTTATCCTATTACAAAACCTGTGTCTGTCTTCAATGTCTTTCATAATTTTCTCTTGGGCAAGGTTCAGAATCAATATTCCACTCTTGCTTTTCTTAGTCTATTAGATGACCTTGAGCCCACCAGCCAGTATTTTGCTGTTAGTTTTGTCTTTCTACTAGGTTCCATATTTTTGTCCTATCCTAATTCTGCTACCATTCCAAATGCATCTTTAGATTCTACTCAAATTATCCCCAAAATTTCTGCACTAGGTCACCAAGATTTTTTATGGAATCCTGAATTCCATCCCATCATCATTTTGACTTGGAAAAGTTCACTCAGTTGCTCTCCTTTTCTGGATCTTACTCACTGTATCTGAGATAAAATTTGCATCTATGGTCAAACCAAATTCCTAAATTTCAGTTGAAGAAAGCTCTTCTCCCTCATTTCACAGATACTTGAATACCATCAACACCTTGTCAGTCTGAAATTACTGCTGAGATATTATGTGTAATTTCTTCAGGGACTGTAATTTTTCTACATACCATTAATAAAATGTGCATTGTCATTGTCATCTCTCTTGCCTTTTCAGGCCTTTATTATCTCACATTTCAATTTATATTCTCTCTGCTCTTGCCTGAGAAAAGTTTAATCGTACCTAGAGCAATATATCAATTGTCAGCAGTCTATCAATGCCCAGCTGTTTACCCGCCTTTCAGATGTTCAGACAAGTATATTAGTGAGATTTTCCTTTTAAATACTCAGATTATAGCTTCCTTGACTTGTATCTAAATTCTCTCTCTTGCTGTGATATCTGTATGGACTGTTCCATGCTAACAGCCACAGAGAATAATAGGATCCTCCTCTGAGAATTTAATTTACTATACCTTCACATATTTTAATTTCTTTGCTATAGCAAATTGTGGCCCTTCCCTTTGTACTGAAATTGTAAGTTAGTATTTTCCTGAGTTTTTGGCAAATATCTGCACTATGTCTAACACAGTCAACATTTTTGTAGGATACAAGTAACAGTACTATTGCTATTACCATTACTAACACTCTTACAATCTATGGTAAAGATTTACAGAAGTAGAGAAAAATAATTTTCAGAACAACTTATTACATTGTGGTTTTGTTTTAGAAGAGGTTAGAGTGTGTTCTTACTGTGTCACAGAGCAGAAAAGAATTACCTACATTTATCATAAGCTCCTATCTACAAGCAACAGAAGATGGTGAAAAATAAAACAAAGTAGATAGGGAACAAGAAATGGAAAGAGTTGGGAGAGAAAAGGAGAGGATCAGAGAGAATCTCTTGACAAGTTTTTCTGACATGTTCTAGTCATTCCTAAGTGCAGATGGCATTTGATCCCTTACCTATGCCTACATTATTAATTCTGACCAGACATATTTGAACTCAACAGCAGAAACCCAGAAATGCCATCCTGAGAATTTTTTTCCTGATGTTCATTTCATTCTAGCAAACATTTTTTTTAAATTGATATTCTACTTCTCCAGCTCTTGAGAAACACAAAATAACAGTCTCCGCTGAAAATTAATATCACATTACCTTGAAGTAAACCCACAAATGTCTAAAGGCTGAGTCCAGCACTGCTTCGAGTGTGTTTTCTAGATCACTCAAAATATGGATTTATAGACCATCCACAGCAGGCTTTCCAATGATAACTACTGGGAAGAATTTCTTTGTTTCATGGCTTTGGTGAAGATCTTCACCTTCTTATCCATCTCTAATCATTCCAGCATGAATGTCCTGTGTGTGGATGGCAATTGTTGAAACATTTGCTGATCAAGTTAGCCTGCAGTGTATTTCAATAAAGGTAAAATCATGCATTATAACATTCCTCATTGTGTTAATTGTAATTTATTGTGTAGATTCTCTGATGTTATCATTTTTTTACCCATGATCTAATACTTTGATATAGATTAAAGCATTGTTGTTTAACTGTGGCATGTGAGCAATGTCAAGGGAATGAATCTCTAAAAGAAGTATTCAGTTACAAAGACATCTCTGAAACCAAAGTGCCCTTTTGTCAGGGGACATATTAGTAAATCAGTATATCTATTGGATGTCCTTCAGGGATAGAACAAGACATTTATGCTCTCTTAGGGATTATATGAATTCACTAAATAGTGTAACACTATGTATTTACATATGACTAAAATTAGGTGACAAAAAATAATTTACAACATAGGAGTCACTTACACCACAGCAATTTTATGAGATTTGTCTTAGGAGATCATGGTACAAATATATGCCAACAAAAAAAAAAAAAAAAAAAAAAAAAAAAAAAAAAAAAGAAAAAAAAAAAAAAAAAAAAAATCTGTTCCTAGCATGAAATACACACTTGAAAAGTGAAGTTAAGAAAAAGAAAATATAAACCCACCCTTTCTGTCTGTTCCCCTAAGATGCTGATCTGTTTGTTTTGGTCCACAAACACCAGTGTGTTGAAACACAAGGATGAGCCCCAGTGAGGAAGTGAATAACTTTTCTTCAAAGCCTGATGCTGGCAGTTACAGAAGGATGGTATCAAACTGGGGAGAAAATTGAAGAGCTCCTTATTTCCAGAGGAGACACATCTGCACCAAGGCAGCCTCAGGTGTGCTTGGATGAAGTAGGCAAAACAAACCCATGGCCTGGATTACATAAAAAGCCTCAGGGGAGTAACACTGATTCCAGAGAAGCAGGATAGGGGCTGCTCTTTGGAAAGTCCTGGTGTGTTACTGAGCCCTTTGCACAAGACCCTCTGAAGTGACAGATAGAGACAGATCAGATTGCCCGTGCAATCAGGCATTGCTTGTCTTTCAAAGTTTCAAAGCAGTACCAAGAGAGAACAGTGTCAAGCAGGATCTTACCTCTGGTGCTGGCCAGGTGGCAGAAAGCTTCCTGAAAGGTGTGGATCAGGGCTGATGGCTTTTGATGCATAACTACAGTCCCTTAAACATTTTTTGGAGATATTGGACTGTGCTGCTGTTAGAGAGAAAATGGAACTCCAAGCATAAAACAATTATTCTGTTCTTCTTGAATTCAGGAGTTATTTTATTTTCAAAATCAGGACGTTTGTTGTTCTTTCCACGCAGTTATGCCAGTTAGTTTGCTTGTATTTTGGAGGAATTTAATTTTAAAAAATCAGTTACAGAGCTTTCAACATGTGTACAGGACTTTCTGTGTCTCAAGGGAGGTTTACACTTTTGTGAAAATGGGAAATTAAATCCACTTACCTTTTCCAAAGAGAAGCTACTACAGGAGACATTTAAGATGGCTTAAATCATCTGGCTCCTTCAGCAACTATCATCAACAAAGACATTAAGACATCATTTGCAAGCTTTATCCTTAATGTAAAATGGCAGCAATTGGTATTTAAACCTGATAAAACCCCCTGTATGATAGGAGCAGAAGCCACAAGAACCTCTTAGGTGGAATGAAAACTTTTTTCTTTCAGCCAAAACTAAAGAGGGTTTAAGAAATTCATGCACTCTCTTAGCTTGAATTTCAAAAATAGTTGCTTAGGGGTTAGGTATTTTTTATTTTTCATTGTGTTTTATGATATAAAAGGGAGTTGAAAACAGGGTAAGATGCACCCTATCCCAGTATATTATTCAGTAGAGGCTTTTCTTACAGTGTAGAGAACTCATAGCAAAAAGTTTTAAAATTACTCACAGAATAATTTTATTTTCTTTTATATGATTAGATTTGAATCATTACTGTTTCGAGCATGAACTATGAGTATGGCCAAAGAAAATCCAGGCAAAGGAGTTTTCTATTTGGTTTATAAGCTTAATCTCATAATGATCATGATTACAGTTAATACTTAACAAGTACAGGTAAGAAAATATTCATCAATGATCACACTTCTCATTAAAAAGTAGTAACAGTTAAGCTGTTGTAGTGCAACTTCTTTCTCTTCATGATTAAGACAGAAATGCATCTGTAAGTGCTAATTTTTTTCCTTTATTTTTGATTTGTGCATTCCCCTCCCTAATTAACTGTTTCATCTTGATGTTTCATGAGCTTATCTGTGTGCATGTGTGTGTGCCTGTGTCACCTGTTTGGAACACAGGACTGGTAACAGCAGCTGCTCAAAGAGAGCATTCCACTGCATCAATTAATGTTCCATGCTAAATAAGAAACCTACATCCTCCACACCAGTGGAGTTATTCTTGTTATAAAATAATTAATTTGATTCAAGTGCTAAATTAAGTATGGCAAGGAGGTTTTTGGAATAAAGGGGGAAATAGACTGCAGCCTTGGGAAGCCTAGAGCATGTTTTGTACTGCACCTTGAAACAAACAGCTTGACTAAAGAGTAAGTTAGTCTGTCTCTTTGATGGCTGCATTACCAAGTCAAAGTCTTCAGGGCCTCGTGAGAGTTCAGTGACAGAGAATATTGTAGTAGCTAGATGTAGGACACATAGAATTTAGGCTTTTTGATCAAGTTGTAATAAACAGCTTTAATTAACTGGGCTTCCCAGAGGGGATTAAAGAGCAGTGAAGAACTCTTTGTTTTATTATTTAAGATTCAAACTATTGCTTCCATTAGGCATATTCAGAGTTTACAGCTGGAATCCATTATGGGTTCATTGCAGTAGAGATTGCACATGCAGTATGCCTGATATATTTTCCTTCTCCGGCTTGGTAAAAATAAAAACCTTCAGGTTCCATCCGTGTTTCAGAACAGCTATTAAGTAGTCATGCTCTTCTTTCCTTTCAGACACACATCTGTTGACTTAGAAGTCAAGGCAAGAAAAAAAAGAAAGAGAAAATACAAATTTGGTACTGGTGATGTGCTGCATTCCCATTCTGAAATCTGTTTTAATTTGAATCTCTCTTCTGCTGGGTAACCAAACACTGGTCAAAGACACCACAGGAGTCTGATAAGAAATGATGCTCTGTTACTAGAGCACACAGCACCCACAATTTCCCCAATGAACAGGTAAAAGGCAATGCACTACTGTCTCTTTAGCTGATCAATGTTTCAAGATGGTATTTCATAGATTGCTCCTAGAGATCACTCCTCACTTGCTGCCTCACTTTGCAAGTACAAGAGTACTTCACTTTGCATGCATACTTACAGTTGAACATCTTGAACTATGGTACTGATAACAGCAATAGTTTTTAAGAAATAACAGCTGACCTGTGTACTAGAAAGCAAAAAAACTCCAAATCTTTTGACATTTTTTCATAAGTAAATAGTTGATTAAGCTGTTTGAAAAGTGTTTTCATCCCATTGTACACTAACAATTGAAATTTACAGGTAAGTATGGCTAAATACAGCCTGAAACAGGGGACTCCACGTAAGTTCACCAGATGTCAATTGACCAGCATTGCTAGACATCCTTAAAACCTCCATCAACTTGTTTTCAAATGTGAAATACATTACAGTAACTACTATCTCCCTACTTGAAGAGAATTTTTTGAAGCTATAGCAAAGGGTTAAAATACTCAGAGGTAAAAGAAATAAATGAAACAAAAGGTAGACTTAAAAACCTATCCCTGGTCACATCTCTTTAAAGACATAAATTCAGTATGAAACGTCAAAATAATGGATCAAAATATTGATCCTATAGGAAAGTTTCCAAATGCTAATAAGGAATATTCTCCCAGCAGAATTAGACTGTTCAAACACAACAATCAAAAGATGAGGTAGGGAAGGAATAAATTTTAACAAAAAAGAAAAAAATTGAAGGTTTTACTTTATAGTGAATAAGAGAATTTAAAAAACCACACCCCAATATTGATCTCGTCATATACCACAGCACAATTTGCTTTATGAATGAGGAGTTTCTTACAGTAAAAGTTTTGATTTTTCAACCTCTGTGAAATTGTTTCTCTGTTAATTATGAAATAGCAACTTGGGGGACTTAATGGGACTAAACCTAGTTAACATATAGATATAAAAATCAAAAATAGGTCACAACGAAGTATGCATATTATAAAAAGTAAAGGTAAAAATTTCCTTCTTAGTATTGCATTTTTGCTTTTGAACTGTGATTACCAGGGATTGACACTTGTTTAAATCTGTTCTCATTGAAGTCAATGGGAAACCCTTTTCTGGCTCCAGGAGCACAAACCAAGTGAGGAGCACCCAGAGAATCACTAAAGGAATGTGATACTTTCATTCTGTGTAGTGTTGGTGTTTTTAGATATTGGAATTACAGCATCAGAAAACCCCCATGTAATTGGTGTCTTTCCATCACACACTATGAGACAGAAACACCTTTCCCAAGACAAACATAGCTGAGAAATAAAAGGAAAATGGGACTGGAAAACAGAGCTAAAGTGCCTTGCTCAAAGTCTTGAAGCAAGGCAGTGGAAGATCTGAGAAAGTTCTTCCTGAGCAACGATGCCTGCTGGACAACACAGTACCAGCCCTCACACACTGCAGTTGCACATGCTCCAAAATAAGGGTACCAAAAACATAGACTGAGATGAACTGTAATCCTGAAAGAGGAAGCTGGCATGATGAAATGTCAGTGATCAAAGGAATAGGGCTTACAGAGTCCAAAAAATTTCATAGCAGTGATGTCAGACGAGCTTGCAAAACAAAAGCAATGAGGAAGTTAATTGGCCTGAATTATTTAATGTTAAGCAGAATATTCAGAAGCCTTTCTCAGTTAAATTCTCCAAAATAATTTCACAAAATTTCTTTTTTTATTTTTTTTTAAGATTACAAAATCTATCTACATATACTTCTTGACAGAGTCCTTCCAAATCAATGAGCATATAAAGAAATCACTATATAATACATCAAGAACTGCAAAATTTTTTAAAAGATACACATACTCCTTTTCAAACTTGAATATAGAGAAAAAATATTAAATGGGCTGTATTATTTATTAGAAAAGAAAAATACAGAGGAAGAAAAAGTTGTATAATAGCTCAAAGCAAATAGATAACATAATCTTAATTGTAACCATATGACAAAATAAAAATAAATATCTTAAAAAATAATGTTAAAGGAAAAATGAATGGGTGTATTGATCAGGAAGAAGGAGAATTTTACTAGAATCATAGAAAAAATGAAAGGCATTTAATGGTTTTACAGGTGAGAAAAAAAAGAAGAAAACTAAAAACTGAAAAGACAATGCAATTAATAAAAAACTCCACTCTCCTCTCCCCCATTTTTTTCCAAAATGTCATCTTCCTTTTTTAGTCAGTTTTCATCAGAAAGGAAGAATAATTTTGTGATTTTAAGATGGAAAAAAACCTACCAATAATAAGTACTTCCTTTGCCAAAGTCTGCTCTGGGATCTTGGTAAAGTAATTTCGCTTCTTTTTGATTTAACTGCGTGGGCTATTAAATAAGAACGCTGTGTTTTCCTATTTGGAGTGCTTCAGAATATGAGGAAATAACCCCATGCCATGGAAGAATATTGCTTAAAAAATATCACATTTCCAAGGATAATTTAAAAAATATAGTCTCTGTATAGTCATCAATAGTATCATAAAATAGATCTCTGTTTAAGATTTAATATGGAGTCAAGCAGAATAAGACAGAATTAAAACTCATAAACCATTTTTATATTCTGTTTAGAAGAAATGGTTTAGATGTGGAAATGGTAGGTTAATGGATACAAACAAAACAAGGTTTATAGTAGAAGATGATATCTTTACTACGACAAATTGATGTTTTTGAAGAGATATACAACAATCTTTTCAACATGGAAGCAAACTTGTGTGACTTGTTTTCTCTAGTCATTTCAGATAGTATCATAAAAACTATTATCTACTCCTACAAATCTTTTCTTTTTATAAACCATGGCCAAACAGAATTCCTGAAAAACTGTTTTCAAAAACAAATAGACAAACTACCATAGTAAGTCCTAAACAGTTAAGCTTGTAGATAAACCTAGTCAGAAATAAATAGAAACTAACAATAAACTCACAAGGTTATTATTCAGGAACTTGCATTACTGAGATCGGAAATAAATCAACAGGACCACCAGAAACTTAAGGTCTGTGCTAAAGGTGCTTTGATTTTACTAGAAAGCCTCTAAGCCCTGTGAAGAATTAGAATTAATTAGAATTAACGTCCCCTTGCTTATTTAAGATTTGATGAAGGAGCACTCTTTTCTATTCGCAAATCTGGTAACCAAATCTCTGTTTTTAGAATAAAGTATTTGTGGTTTTTTGATAAAAGCTTTACTGCATGCATTTGTTTTTAACTTCAGATTATTTAGGAGAACAGTATTCTTTTAATGTAGTGATGGGAACTGGCTGTTGCATATGATCCTACCTGTCTCCATCCAATGGTTGGAGAAAATTGCCTATGAAAAATATGCAATAAATGCAACTTGTTACACTTGTACATTTTATGATATTCCAATTGTAAAAGAAAAGAAAAAACCTCAATCACAAAACAACCCAAAATTTAGTATTTCATGGTTTTGTTTTGTAAAAGGCCAAGGGTTATCCTGACCCTGCAATCCAATAATCTATTTGTGGTTAATTATGTCACTTTCTCTGAGAAAATTTTCTGTTAGACATTTTCTTATTCAATCTGTGTGACAAAGTACTGCTTTACAGTCTTGCTCTATGGTGTGAGAAATGGAGGAGAGGCAGTGTTACAAGCCCAAGGAGGGACATTCCAAAGGAATTCTCCAGGCTACACAGATTCTGCCCAGCAACAAGGTGTCACATCCCAGTCCTGAATCCCCTTATCCCAAGGGTTTGGGTCTCTGAGCTGTTCTTTTTACTGCAACTTGTTTTTTCACAATCCATTTGGTTGTAGTCACTCATTCCCAAATTTTGGTTTTTTGCAATTGCATTTTATTTTATCATATCACATTTTCAGAGCGTTTGTCACACTTTCTTCTCTGTTTTCAAGATCTCAATTGCCTTTATGACTTTGAGATGGCATAGAAATAACAACATGACTTTCGATATGATGATGAAATGAGAGCAATCTTTATTGTTCTAAATTCTCTTTTATAGAGTAATACAGCACAATTCATATGATTGGTCTTTAGAGTCTACACCCTTTTGTAAACAATTCTTTTCCAGTAAACATGTTGGAAAAACATCACCTATTGATGGTTTTTCACTTCCCAAGGTTTGTTACTGTTTCCTCCTTAAGATTTTCCCAGGCCAGAATGATAAAGTTTCTCGCCTGCCTTTCACACAGACCCTGGCAGAGCCTGAAGCCTAAATTCAGACCAATTGTCAGCATCCATACTCCATGAAGATTAATTCAACAAGCTTTGGTCCATTTCCCTGCTCTCTATGTCATCCCATGCCATTTTATTGTGTTTCCCCGGTGCAGATTTTTTTTTTAAGCATTTCATTTCATCAGCTTCATCTCCTCTCTTCATTGACTTCAGATTTGGAATTTCCCTGATTTTGGAATTTCACTGAAGTTGTTTATGGTAAGTCTCAGACTTTTTCACTGCACTGCAATACATTTGGCTGTAGTCACTGTGTTTCCCTAACCCTAAGAGTAACCCTAAGCAGAGTGTTAAGAAGAGCTTTTGTTTGAGGCTGGAGCCAAGCAGAAAGGTGTGGAGGGAGCAATGTTGGGGCCTGTTGTGCTCCTCTTGGCATGCCTTTAGTTGCAGTGTCCCTAGAGCCCTGGATGTTTGGTTTTCTCAACATTAAGCCTAACCCTTACCCTAAGTGAAGCAGTAAAAGGCACCATTTGCTGAGGGGTCAAGCACATGAATGGTGCCAATCAGAAAGCTGTAGAGGGAGTAATCTTGGGCAGCACCATGCTCCCCTTGGTATCCCTTTTCTAGTTGCAGGGTCTCTGGAGCTCTGGGCTTTGTGGTTTCCTCAACCCTAAGCCTAAGCAGGTCGCTATAAAAGCAGAGTTTTGCTGAGGTGCCAAGCACATGAGTGGTGTCAAGCAGGAAGGTGTAGAGGGAGCAATGTTGGGGCAGTGCCATGCTCCCTTTGCCATGCCTTTTGTAGTTGCAGTGTCCCTGGAACTCTAGGCTTTGTGCTTATTTCAAGCCTAATCCCAAGTGTGTGACTAACCAGAGGCAGAGCAGTAAAAGCAGCCTTTTACTGAGGTGCCCAGCACGTGGGTGGTGTGAAGAGGAAAGGCATGAAAAGAGCACTCTTTGGACAGTGGGATGTTCTTTATTTGAAGTGAGCTGGACAAAGCCCTGCAAAGTTATACTTATCAAAATCACAAAATCAGGGAACAAAATCTAACTAAAAGACAGGAGAAAAAATTGATGAAATGAGATGTTAAAAAAAGATAATAAAATGTCATGGGAGGATATGAAGTGCAGGGAAATGGACCAAAGCTTGCCAAATTGATCCTCATTGAAATCACAACATTTTATTTACTTTCATGAAGGGCCAGAGACCAAGGCCTGAGGCATGTCTTAAAGCAAGTCTCCATGAGGCATATCTGTACAGCCAGGGCTTAAACTTCTGAGACTACTTCTAGGGTGGGGGGGAAAAGACCTGAAAGAAAATCTGCAGAGTGGAGCAAACAAAGGTTAAGAAAAACAGTGAGAGTGGCAGACAGAATCCTGACTGTTGAAAATTAGGCAGTTCTCAAGACAGATTCAACAGGATAAGTACTACCAGAAAATATTTATAGCACTAAGGAAATAAAACAGGGATCTGGAAGCCTGTGACTCAGCGACGCAGAGGATATGTTGATGCTGACCCATCCCTACCTGAGTGACAACTTCCTAGAGAGTAAACACATTTTGTGTGCTATAATGGACTTAAAGAAGTATTTATCATAGTTGTTCATTCTTCCTTAATGTAATTGCCTGTATTATCCAATAATTACTTCCTACTTTTAACTGGGTGGCTCCTGCTTTCAAACTGTCTGCAAGCAGTACAAGCTGTATGAATAAACTGCCCCAAACAGAAAGGGGGAGAAAAAAGCCACCTGCTTATCTATTCTACAGAGGTGGGAGGATGTCATACTGTTATTGTTGTCATTTGCCTGTTATCCCCTGCTGCTGTCCTGCTAGAAAATTGTTCCCATTACAGAACAGCTGCAGTGCTGCACTGGGGATAGAAATCATATCCACACAGAGAAAAAGGCCAAGAGGAATTGTTTAATTTCTCCTTCTCCTATAAACTCTTCCCTGCAGATCCATGTGTAGGGAAGATTTTGGCACAGAATCAGAAAGAGGTCAGGGTCACTGTGGAGTGCAGCACATATGGAGTCCTACTGATGACTACAAAATTAAATACCGCTGATGATCAGTGAAACACCCAGTAGTTTGTTAGACAAATATCAGGAAACCATTTATCCCATGTGTTGCACAGGACTGATTTTTGCTGTCCTCTTAGATGAGGATTTCATTTATTGTGAGTTTAGTCATCAATCAGATGCAGGGCCACTGCCCTGACTGAGGCTTCTACATGCTAATAATGTGCAAAAGATAGAGGTGTTGTTTGATGTTTGTCTCTGCCTTGCAAGATTTTTGTGAACACAGTGGATAGAAGCATCAGTCAGGTCACCAGGACTCACTAAATTAAATTGTTTGACATTGGGACTCCACTTATTTTAATGAGTATTGCACAAATGGTTTAGTGGCAGAGTATATCCTGGCATATTCAAAACAACAGATTTAAGTGGGTTTTTATTTTGAAGGGAAAGCTGTTGAGGCAGAGTGCATCTCCCAGATCTCTCTTGAGAGCTACAAAGTAAAAAATATTAATCCATAGATTGGATAATTTGAAAACTTATTTTAAAATTTTAGGGGCATATTTTTTTATTTTTTTTTCTGATGTTTAATGGCTAGAAATATTCTTCGGTGCATATAATTTTAATTGCTGTAACATTTTAAAATTTTTTTGTCTTCTCTGAGTGTTGTCTCTAATACCTTCTGAATCCAACTGACAAAAGCACTAATATGGTTTTTATAAAATATTTTAGTATTTCAATGTAAAATAAGAAATCACCAATATTTCCAGAAGAGAAAACATTTCTTGTATAGTCATCTAATGGTAAAGTCAATACCAGTATTAAAAAAAATATCAATAATATATGTAAATCATAATGTGAAATAAAAAATTACTTCCTACACACCTTTCTTTCCTTCGGCAACATAAACACTTCATTTCTGTAGTACATTGCACAGAATGTGTAAAGCAAGGAATCAAAAATAAATATCTGTCAATAACAGGAAGATTAAAACTGGTTTGAAAAGAATATTTAAAGATGTTTAAAGTATTTACCACTTCGACATCCCACTCCTAATGTAATTGAAAACTAGAACAGTACAGCAAATAGTAAATGGTTATTTCAGACAAAATAATAACTAGCATTTAAACAATTTCTTAAAAACTGTTTTAATAAAAATATTTTTCCCAAGGTACTACTGGCCATTAAAAAAATTGCTGAATGGGCATATAAATTAAAAATTTAAAATGTTTTGAGAGGAATAATATATTTATACCCCTAAAGGAATTTGCTTACTTTGATTGTGTAATTGATTTGTATCCAACCAGGTGAAATCACTAATAATTTCATACCAGGTTCAGTACATTTTTTAGTAATTATAAAATATGACTGATTGCTTGACATTTCAGTTGTAGTTTCTAGTCAAATATTTGAACTACCTCTAATGAAATAAAGTAATATATAGAGTGGAGTAAAATTTTTTGGTTTTAATATCATAAAAAACAGTTCCCAGTTACAATATCCAATGGAACATTCATAAGATGAAGTTGAGATGTTGGATCTAATGTGACACACACAGTTGTGAAACACAAACAGCATTACTGGGGACTTAATATTTCATGTGAAATTCTAATTGCAATAAAGTCTATAAAAGTGCATGAGAATAAGAGTACATGTAAGTACACTTAAGAGTGTTTTTTCCTTCTAAATGTGTAATAGAAGAGGAGAGTGTTTGTTTGGGTTTTGGATTTTTTTCTGTATTAGATAGTGCAACATAACTTTATGGGAGGAGGAAGGATTTAACAGAAAAGTCATCATAGGATCATAGAACCATCTCCTGAGTTGGAAGGGACACACAAGGACCACCAAGTCCAAACCTGCACAGAACGACCCCAAGAGTCACACCCTGTGCCTGAGAGCACTGTCCAAACACTTCTTGAATTCTGCCAGGCCTGGTGCCTGATGACTTCTCTGTGGAGCCTGTTCAGTGCCCAAACACCCTCTGGGTGAAGAACCTTTTCCTGATAGCTGACCTAAACCTCCCCTGAACAGCTCCATGCTCTTTCCTGAAACCTTGTCACTGGCTGGGAGACTGAAGGGTTCAATACCTGCTCAAGTATTTCTCCCTTGTGAAGATGTTGAAGACCACAATGAGGACTTCCCTCAGTCTTCAGGCTAAATGGACCAAGCACCCTCAGCTGCTCCTCACACGGCTTCCCCTCCAGACCCTTCACCATCTTTGTGGCCTCCCTCTGGAAACTCTCTAACAGATTAATGTTTTTTTTTTTATATTGTGGCAACCAGAACTGCCCCCAGGACTTGGGGTGAGGCTGCCCCAGCCCAGAGCAGAGGGGACAATCCCTCCCTTGCCCGGCTGGCCATGCTGGGCCTGGTGCCCCAGGACACGCTTGGCCCTCCTGGCTCCAGGGCACTGCTGGCTCAGATCCAACTTTCCATCCACCAGCACCCCCAGGTCCCTGTCCCTGGCGCTGCTTTCCAGCCTCTCATTCCCCAGTCTGTCTGTACAGCCAGGGTTGACCCTTCCCAGGTGTAGAACCCAGTACTTGCCCTTGTTAAACTTCATAGAGCTCCCCAGTCCTCTAATTTGTTGAAATCTTTCTACAGGCCCTCCCTGCCCTTGAGGGAGTTGACAGGTCTTCCCAGTTGCCATCAGCAACCTTACTTAGTATTGCTTTGAGTCCTGTGTAGAAGTCATTAGTGAAATGAAATCTCTCTGTTGAAGAGAACTGGACTGAGGATGGATCCCTGTGGAACCCTAAAACTGACCAGACAGCAGCCTGATATCCCCCATTCACTGATATCCCCCACTCTGTGCCTGATCCCAGCCTGATGTCACCATCCACTGTCACTCTGTGCCTGATCCATGAGCCAGGTGCTCACCCATCACATAACATGGTTTATCTAGTTGGCTACTGGGCATTTGGTCCAGAAGAATCCTGTGTGAGAGAATACCAAGAGCTTTGCTGGAGTCCAAATGGATTACACTTAACTGACTTTCCTAGGTAACTAGGTAAGCTAGCCTATCATAAAAGGGAATCAGGTTCAACAAGCAGTACTTTGCTCTCATGAAGCTATACTGGCTGTAATCAATAGCTGAGTTGTCCTTCAGGTGTTTTTCAAAACTTCTCAGAATAATTTTTTCATTAATTTACTGGGCACTGAAGTGAGACTGACAGGCCTGTAGTTTTTGGGGTCCCCCTTCTTGCCCTACTTGAAAATTGGGATGTTCACCAGCTTCCAGTTAGCTGGGAGGTTTCTGGATTCCTGAGACCACTCAAAAATGACCAAGAGAGGCTTTGCAATGACATCAGCAGGTCTTTGATCATTCTTGGGTGAATTCTATCAGATGCCATAGATTTGTAGGGATCTGACTGAAGGAGAGGATACTACAAAATTTCAGGGTCAGCTGGAAGTTGATCAGTCTCACAGTGTTCGTCCTCAGGGCACAGAGACTCCCTTGTGTAGTAAAGCACCCACTCCTGAGCAGGTGTTTCCATATAGGGAAAGGCTTAAGACTCACCCCTTGCATTTCTTATAAGGTAAATAACCCAGAGACTTCTTTGCTGTCCTGATAGTAATTGGCTCAATGCCAAGATAAAAACACTGATAGGTCTCTTTAGCTGTTCCTCAGAATGCAGCTAGATTCTATTGGCAACCACCCAAATTGTCCCTCCTAAAACATTAAGTATTTAAGAAGGAGCACAAGGGTGCTCAGGGCTTTTTAGGGTGTTGTAGTAGGGTGTCAGGCTTCTCTGAGGTAATGTAATGGACGTTCTGAAATGGACTGATGTTATTTCTCCAGTGCCATTAATATATTTGAAAAAACTCTTTTTATTGTCCCCCACGGTTCTTTCCAGCTTCAACTACAACTGAGCTTTGGATACACAAATTTTCTCCCTACACTGTCAAGCAACATCGCATGTATTGTATTTTTCACATGCCACCTAACCTTTTCATTTGGCATTGTCTTGGTTTGAAAGACAGATATCTGCTAGGAAGGGGCAGGACCTCCCTAGAGATGGAGAATTCAAATCCCCTCCCTCCAAATTATTCCAATTAAAAGGAAAATTAAAGGAGCTTTCAGGCAGAGGTATGGGGGTAGGAATAACAGTTCTTTACTAGTATATATGACAAAACGACAAACAAACAACAACTACAGCATCAATAATAAACAGAACCAAGAACCTTGAGGGCTTTCTTTTACAAAAGCCCAGAGCAGTTTGATCTGGGTGCCCCTGCAGGACTCCGAGAGGCCGAACTGGAAGGAAGGAAAAGTCCCGGGCTGGTGGATGAGATGAGGAACTCTGTGCTGGCAGCTGGAACAGCAGGGGTGTCCCGGCAGGGCTGGGCAGTGCAGGGCTACAGAGTAGCAGGAGAGCCTCAAAGGTCCAAAGAAGCAGCGGCGGTGGGGGGAGGCTGGAGAAAGCGAGTTCAGGATTCCCGGGTACACAGCAGATGACGATAGATTTTCCCAGGACGAGGCAGAGGGCAGCCTGACCGTCCTCCTCGGCGCTGAGAGCAAGAGTGCCTCCCCCTCCCCCAGATCTGTCTTTTTGCCTTTCCCCAAAGCTAATCATCTCTCCCGTCTGAGGGACACTCCCAGGGACTCAAAAACAATAGGTGTAGCTTTGTGCTGCTATATCCCTCAAGCACTCTTTTTGTCCTGACTAAGTAGTCATTAAGGCTTCTTGGAAACTTATGGGAAAAAATTCTGTGAGAAGAGGAAAAAAAAAAGCAAAACCAAATCTAACCCCCAACAGGCATATACCTTCCTTTTCTACCTTTTTTCCAAGAGAAAATCCCTGCTCAGCCAAGCTGGCTTTCAGCCTTGTCTGCATGACTTCCAACATTTAGGAATTTCCTGCTCCAGTTCCCTTAGGAGATAATTAAAAACTGACCAGCACTGATAGACCCAGCATATGCAAAAATATTATCTTGGGGGACCTTACTTAATAATTCTCTGAGAAGCCTGAAATTTCTTTTCCTCCTGTCCAGAGCTGAGGTTTTGCTGCACTTTTCCTCCTGTAAACAGGGATTTTAAGCTTGGTCACTTCATGGTTGCTGTGGCCTAGGTGGCCATCAAACTTAACTTCACTCACGAGATCGTCTCTGTCAACAACAAGATCAAGGAGGCATCCTTCTGAGTCAGCTCCCTTAGCACCCCTCCATCAAGCTGTCATCTAACATTTTAGGAATCTACTGGCCTGGGCTGTGCCAGCTGTGGGATCCTTCCAGTCAATTTTATGAAGTTGAGGTCCCCCATAAGAACAAGGACAGTTGAAAGGAGGTGTCCCTTGGTTCCTCAAAGTCTGGACTAACTAGAAATGATTTAATTTAAAATTTGTTATTTGTTCACAATGATCAAAACCTCTGAATAGATACTTTTTTCTTTATGAGCCCAAAATAATATATAATTTAATGTAATGGAGACATTTCTAGGAAAAAATATAGCAGTTTATACATTTTTATTATACTAGTCCAACCTGTTTAACAAAGCTGATCAATGTGTATTTGTAATTTTTTTACATCTGATAATAATAGCTAGTAAGGGCACAATTTAAAATATGGGGTATTTCAGAATTAAGCGCCTTTCTAAGTTTGCAGATTATATGAAGGTGAAATTACAAATACTTTGTCAATATAGCCTTATACATGTTCATGAGGAAGAAAATATAAGTGTCTTTTACATTAGGTAATCTACAGCTTGGAAAAAGGTGACTTGATAAGTGAAGAGTTATAACAACCAAAATGAAGAGCAGCTGTGTTGGAACGGCATGCAAAACAACAACACGGAGGCAGGAGGTCTGCAGTGAAAAGCTGCTCCCCAAAAAGAGGGTGAGCCTGTTTATTTCTTCCATTCTTACACATTTGTGGGTCTGGTTGTGCATTGGCTTCTGGGGTTACTATCCCTTCACCCCACTGGCCAGACCAGCTGTCAACCAACATTATTTTCAGGCTAGAAATATGTAAACAAAGGACAGTGAACAAAACCAAGAAAGGTTGTTTATGTTCCAAAGTGTGAGAACGTGAAAAACTGACCCTTAATATTGTACAGAAACTAAAGAACTGACTCCATCTTATGAACAAGTATAAGGCTTAAAAAAAACTCAGAAAAACCAGGGCAACACAGCTGTATTGGATCTTCCCCTTCTTCGCACCTGGTAGGCTTCAAGATGACACCTTCCATCGCTTGCTCCAGATCCAGAATTCAGAGGTCATCTTGGGAAGGTTCATTAAGAGTGAGGAGGAGCTCTTCTATGCAGGAGAGTTCTCTGCCAGAAAGATGATGCCTGGGGATATTTACTCGTGTACCTTGTCAGACCACTCACCTGCTGGCTCTAAGTGTGGTCTAGGAAGGAAATATCAAAGACAATAATGGAGAGAAAGCTAGAGATTTAGGAAACCTTCAGTTAACAAAAGGTGACACCCTGCTTATTTTCTAAATATAAGGAACTGGTAAGTATGGATTTGTGGCTGAAGCCCACTGAAATCCTGCTTGAAAGGACTTTTTTTTTATTATTTTTATCTTCATTGAGAGCTTTCTCTACTCTTTTATGAAGTTATTTCTGCTTTGAAATAATTTTAAAGGCTTATATTTCACTAGCTGACTTTTATGCACACACATTTGCTAAGTTTGTTCTGGGAAAAGAACAAGGGACAGAAGTATCAGCCCTAAGGATAATCTGCTGCAATAACTCCAATGTTATGGAAAAATCAAATCAGGCCATTGCATTTCAGAGGACTGCCACTGACCCATGACAGTGAATGTTGGATCATAACCTCACACACAAAGGGGTTCTCTTACTTGGGAACACCAAATTACTAAATACTCATCTATTTCCATGGGGGTGTTGCTGATGCTTCTTCCTTCTGTATTTCTGATGTGAATAGTTTTAATCTCTCTGAAGCCTTCCAGTGAAACTTGTAGATTACCAAATGGGTTGGAGGGATCAGTGTTCTTTACTCATGTAAGAACGCTAACAGATGTCATTCCCTTTATATTTCAGTAACAGTTTGACAAGGTCCTCAAACTAATAATGGTTAATGAAATTTGATTTTACTGAAGAACATTGAAAAGATTTAGTAGAACTTCTTTTTTGGTAGTTATTTTATAATGAGGCAAACAGTATACAACCTGTGTTTTAAAATATCTATTTTGTATATCTATTGTGTATTTTAGAATTTGTGTTTGTTTAAATGAACTATAGCACAGTTCATTTAACAGTTATTATAACAGTTATAATAGTTTTAGCTGTTAACTTAAAATTAGACTTGTGGTTAATTTGTATTGTTTTGATCTGATGTCCTGTGGAGAAAAGTTGTAGATTTTTTTGTCTACAAGATTCAGAAATTAAATATTAAAGACTTTATTTTGCCTTTGATGAAAAAAGCACTGCAATTTGAAAGCAAATTGTTCTCATTATTTAAGTCCAATAACATTTATACTTTATTATGTAATCCATTTTTTTCAATCAGCTTGCTTATTTAATCCATCTGCTCTCTTTCTGAGGAGCTATGCTGGTTGAATAATTATAGTGAAAGGGAGCTCAGAAAAAGAGTCTAGGAGAAAATCTTAGATTTAAAAGTGATGAACATAATTCTCTTTCATCAGAATGTATATCAGGGAATGGAAATACCTCTGTGAGTTAAAAAAAAAAGAAAAAAGAGAGATTTTCTTTTAGTCTGTTCTTACCGTTTCTCTAGAAATTAAATTGTGAAGGAAATACTGTTTCTGCAGAAGTGTCTTAAAGGATTTTAGAATAATTTGCAGAAAATATAAATGAAAAGTTTTGCTCTTTTTTTTTTTTTTCAAATTTTGAAACAACTTTAACTCTACTTATATAAGAACAAGCTTTGACCCACATGAGGTGTCTGAGTCGTACAGAGACTATATCTTTAGAAAGAGCAGCTCTAGATCCCATTCTTGTTGAATTTTTAAAGGCTCTGTCCAGTTAAGTCTGCTGGAATCTTCAAATATATGAACAAGCAGACTGTGTCTTTATTTTTTCCAAAAAGGCAGAACTCAAGACTTTGAGGACAAAGGAATGTTGGAGAGAACTGAGCAGGGAAGAGAAAGAGTGGTTTGTGCTTTCACTGTTATATTAGAAGTCTGGTGAACCACAGAAGGTGGAAACTAATAAAAAAGAGGAAAGACCATTATGATATAGTAGGTGTCCTGAATATTGATCTGAAGAGGAAGAGAAAGCAGGACAGAGAAACAAAAGAAAAGTCTTCAGAAGCATGGATAGAGTTTATAGCAGTAAAGCTGTATTGGGAGCTCTGTCCAGGCTGTGACCTGGGGCTCTCCAGCTGTGCCTACAAATAGTTCTGAGCAAGTAACACTTGAAACCACGTTGTGTTTTCCAGACATTATCAAGAAAATAAGTGCTGTTTCAAATACTGATGAATTCTCCAATGCAGCTGTTTCCAGTAGCAGCTAAAAAATGAAACCTCCAGTATGAAAGAAAAAGGTTTCTAGTACAGAAAGACAGATTTTGAATGGAATTAAACTGACTATAAGATGATTGTTTGACCCTAATGTTAAAAAATAAACAAGCACATTAAGAATCAAAGTAATTTTATTTTCACAGAAAATACCAGGAAAGTGAAAATATAACTGTATAACATAGTAAACACAATTCTTTTCTCACATTTTCACTGCATTAAGATATTTCACTCTTTCTTATACTGAAGACAAATGATGGTACAGGAAAACAGCTTGGATCTAGCACAGAAACCAAACATTTTTCTCTCTGGGAATCCTTATGCAAGTTGTATAGCTTTATTCTGTTTGCAGTCAACAATTAGTAAGAAGATTATAACCAGAACTTGAAGAGCACTGAAAGCCACAAGTGAGCTAATTAGTAAAATTGTAGTGAATTACAATATCTTTTTAATGAAGGCCTCTTTGCCATATATCACATATTACTCACTTTAGTGTAAATTGAGAAAATCAGAGTAATCAGGACAAAGCTTTGGCTCTAAACTATTTCTTATGATAAATATCAGGTCTAATAATCACCTACTGTTTCTCTTCTCCCTGCAGCTACTGAACACTCTTCCTCCTCACTCCCCTTTTTTGTTTTCCCTTGGTTCAAAACGTTGCTGTAGCACAGCAGGCTGGTATGAAGGTGGGCTGCAAGTGAGGAGGCAACCTGCCCAGTCACTCCCACCCTGTCTGTGCATTATAAGCCAGAGCCTTTTCACATCCAGAAAGTGTCATTGCCTGCCTGCACTGGCAGCAGAGACATCTGTGTGAATACAAGTGGGTTGTCTTTGTCAATACCACAACAATTTATTTCTTAGCACTATTTCCTTGTCAGGTTGCTTTCTCAAATGATGACAACATCCTCAGTGTTTTCTCTTCTGTTGCCATGTTTCTGCATTTACTGTTTGAGAACAAATTTATGTTTAATGAATGTGGCAGGAGTGTGTTCACCTCACGTTTGTGGATCATAAGTATTTTTCTTGGTACAGCTGCTCTTTATGTACCTCAAGGTCTTGGTGGGAAGCAGTATAAGACTAGCTGTTGTTGCAGTCATTATAATTATTAAGAGTTTATTTTGCAGTTCCTTGTTTTAAGAAAACCAACCAGACAAACTGCAACATAGCATAAAATCATGCACAGAAAACAAATTCTGATATATTTAAAATTAACCATTTTAGATTGTTTCATAAGTTCAAGTATGCTGCGTACCTTGAGGGGATAAAAAACCCTACATGTGCAGCTTAATTGCTGCAGTGTACCAACATCATTTCTGCCACTGTTCATACCAAGGGAATCACAGGAGCTCCATTCAGTGTAACTATTTTTCCACTCACAGATCTGTGTTAGAAACATTACTGAGCTGAAGTGCAGGAAGAAGGGAAAACAAAGCACTGTACATCCAGAACCCTGGATGAAGGGAAATGTGGTTTCTTGTGAAGGCAAAAATATACCCTGGGTTTGCATTGTTGCACTTCTGTCTTACAATGACCTCCAACAGGAGTTTGTGTGTTCTGTCCTCCTCTTCCATAGTGCTCTTCCCTTTCTTTCCCACCTTCCCCCACCTCACTCTTATGTATGCTTTTGAAAGGTTTGAGTGAATAAGGTGTAATAAGATTTTTACATGATAATGATGGCCAGAAATCCCTTATGAGATGAAGTACTTAGCAGAAAATCCAATTAATTCGCAGGAGATCTGACCACCTGACATTAGCAATTCTTTTTGATTTGGGAGCAGATTGAAGCACAAAAATAAATCTCAGAAACAGGTTGGTTTCTTTTTTTTTTTTTTTTTCCTTTCTTCTTAGAACTGGTTTCTGAGCATTTTTATGTTAATATAAGAAAAAAAATCTCTACTTCAAGTTGTATTTAAAATGTCTATTATTGTTATTCTAGATTTTTCATAACATTATTAATAATGTTTCAGTGATAAAAAAGAATCATGAGCAATAACAAAGAGTTGAAAATCAAGTCTTTAGCTGAAAAGCTCTATGCTGAAACTATTTCTGAAAATACAAATTATCAAGTTTTTTAAAAGGTGTGGTAATTCCCAATAGCTAATGGAGTAACATTGTTGAGATACTGTTGCAATACATTGTTGAGTTAATAATTTTAGTTCTGTAAAGATAAAGGAAACATGATTTGGTTAGGCTTATGTTATGTATTTAAAAATAATACTAGCTTGTTTTTCAGTAGTATCCATCTTAAAAGCAGGATAATCCTTGGTTTGATGGGCTACTTAGATCTGACCAAGTACATGAAGGGAAGCTGAAAATGATGAGGGAAATTTATGTCATATCAAGAAGCAGCCAGGTAACTGAACTTTGGCTAAATGCAGTATTTTTGTACTCTTACTCTGATCAGCCTAGATATGTAGCACCGGCTTCACTTGTAAATAACAAGTCATGGTCTGAAAAAGGAGATCTATCCCATGTGAATTATCTCTTTATGGGCCTATGCAAAATGGGTAGATGCCAATGGCAAAGTCTTAGAAGGATTTTCAGATTATTTTTAATAGGCTTTTCAAATTCTCTGGCCTTTTCATAAAGGGTGGGAGGAGTTAAGAAAAATCCTGTTGTTAAACATTGTTTAACATATTATTCAACTTACCACAAGATCAAACCTAACACAGGTTAACAAAAACACTCTGCTCTCCAAAGCACCTCTCCTGTGAAAAACATAAGAATGAGAAGTCCTATTGGAAAATATTGCTTCCTAGGCAGTAGAGTCCAGAAAGTTTAAGACCTGACTTTTTAAAAAGTATTGCTTCTTCCAAAACTCCTTTGGAAATCCAGTGTACAAAAATTCTTTTACGGGAGTGATGGAACAGCCTAAATTCATACATGTCTGAAATTCTTTATTTAAACACTTGGATGACATGCCTTTCCCAAGAAAATTAATTTCAGCTGTCCACTTGAGACCACACTGTGGTGCCTCTGGATCCTTGTTGCATAGCCCCAAGGGAAAAATGATGCCAAGCCTCAAGAAAGAGTCATCAGCAGAGTCTGTACCCAGAGAGATCTGTATGTTTTGCTAGATCATCACATGGAGTATTTTATTCTTTTTCAATTCTTTTTAGGAATTTTCCTCTTCTCCTTTGTCATGTTTACCTAATGATCACTCCAGTATGAATTTATAACTTGTAGTATAAAATTATATTAAAATATCTTGTTAACTCCTTTTTTCCATATGTCTTTAGTATGCAACTAGATGCATTATCAGTGCAGCTATCAGAAAAGCAACCCCATCCCACTTTACATCCCTGGATTTTATATCTGTGTACTCTTTGTAGTTTGTTCCTTACTCTTTGACTGTCTCTCCCACAAAATTGTCTCTGTTGGCATAAACATTTACTTGTGCTAGTATGATGACAGCAGAATACCTGCAATCTCTTTTTTTCCCCCTTTATTATATATTTCCTAACTGTGTTTTTTGTTATTGAACAAAAAGCTGTAACTAGGGAAAGAAGAAGAGTTAATGCTTTATAATTTTTAGTAGTACATCAGGTTTTCTGAAAGCCTGATTGTGATTAATGCCAAATACATTTAGGGCAAAATAAATTTCTTGTAAGTCTATTCCTTTGTGGCCTCAAAGTATGAAATATTTTTTTGCAGATTAGTTTTCCTTGCTTTCTTTTTGTTGTTTTTTTGTTAGTGGTGCATGAGGATTTACATCATTAAAGAGAAAGAACGAACAACACCTGAATAAAATCCAACACCAAACACAATATGGCATTACAAAGCCCTTCAAATATATTACAAAATATTTGTAACCAATATAGATTCCCACCTCCTCCCCCTGACAGCTGGACTTTTGCTTAAGGCTGTGCCAGACAGACCCTACCCACTCCTGTCTGAGAGTAAAAGATAACGTTTTGTCAATACTTAGGTGGCTGACCAGCTGAGAAAACTGAATATCACTGATGCTTAAGGCACAGTCAGGGGTATTACGATGCCTGTGCCTGACCTGGATTAACTGTTATGCCTTACAAAACAAGGCCTCCCTTATGCCAGCATTAAGAAGAGCAACACAGCATTTAATGATGAACAGGAAATGAGTAAGAGAAAAAAGGAAAATAAAATCCTATTTTTCTAGAAGTTAACAGAGTTAAATGAAATCCAGAAACATTTATTTAAATTGAAAAGTGTGTTACCAAAAAAATCATTGAAAATATCTTATGCTTATTTGAAATTATAACTCTAATTATTTTCCTTAATACTCTGGGATATAAATGTTAAATTCAAGTAATTGATGCTTGAAGTTAAAGAAGAGATATTTTGATACACTTAACTTCCTATATTGAATAGAAAATTTGAGGAAAATAGAGATGTAATCAAAGTCTTCTGTATATATTTCTCTATTCTTGTCCGAAACCATTTGTCACTAATAGAGATAAAAGAAGCAAGAAAGTGCAATTTTTATTTCTTATCAGAAATCCTTAATTGTTTTTGGCACTGCAGAAGTTCAGACAAAACAAAAGTCTCACCTTCACTCAAATGAGATATAAAACAAGGAAAACAACTGAGCTGGAGAAGCTTTTTAACCACAGCTCCCAAACTTGTGTCTCCCCCATAATTTACATGAAGTAAGCATCAATAACAGTATTTCTGACCTCCTTCATGGGATGTGACTCATGCTTCATCGAGACCCAAGTTCACCCTGTGAAAGCTACTGAAGGTACTTATTAGATTTGGAATGAGTCTACCTCAGTACAAAGGGTGGAGAGAGCCCTCCTCTCCCAGCTGCAGCTGTGCTGGCTGCTGCCAGATGAGTGATGCCACCTCGCCCCCATCTGATCTTTCACACCCCCCCGGTGGAAGTCACCACCCCTTCCTTCCCATCTGCCAGCTGAGCTGTTCCAGTGAGCAGCCCCTTCTCCCTTTCCACCAAAATTAGCTGGGGAGGATCTTTGAACACTTCCAATAGTGGATTCTCTTTGGGCACCTTCATCTGGGCTGAAGTAGGGTAGGCAATGCAGAAAGGGCACTTAATAAACTGAAGACCAATTCTCACACAGAGGAGGATATCAGACCTGAGGGGTGTCAGACAGCAACTGTTCAGCTCCCACACTGCAGATTCAGAGAAATTTCTCTGCTGTAGAGCTGTGACTGCTCTAGGATTTTTTCCCAGGAAAGTGGCAGTATACAGGAAATGGCAGAAATAAAAGGCCGTGCCATGTTCTGCCTTAACACACTTGATTTAGGAGGATTCCCACTCCAGCACAGACTCCTCCTCACTTCAGTGCCCTGTAAATGCAAAGGATTCTGGACAGAGAGGCAAACTACCCTGTGGGATGGTGTGAGTGTAGTTTCCTCTGGCTTATGTTGTTCTTGGATTTGCTGCCAGCCCTGACCAAAAGCAGTGATCTTTGCCCCCTTAGACATTGACTCTGCAGCACCAGGATGAGTTCCCAGCATGAGATCAAATGAGTGCATTCATCTCACAGTCTGCAAATTTGAAAATAAATAATTTTCTTTTTTTTTTTTTTCTCCCCAGTAGTATCATGGAACTGATCCTACATCTTAAATATTGATTTAGAGAACAGTCAGAGAATAAAAACATGCAACAGGAATGAAAAGTTCTGGGGTTATTTGTGCTACTGTGCTTCAGCTTAACATTTGAAGGGCTAAGAGTAGTGCACTTCATCTAGTGTAGGAATAAATGTTTGAGATGCCTGCTTACTGAATGACTCCTGCAAAAGCAGTCACCATTAAAATCTTAAAAAGGTTTGCTGGAAGTTTTATTGACTGTAATAATAATAAAAAAAATTTGAGTAGTACCAAGGACAAAAATACAAGTTTCAGTAGGGAATTACTGTGAGAATGAATCAGAAGTGTGAAGTGAAACATCCTCAGACCTTTAACAGATATGAGGTAAGTCATTAAGGCAGAGAAACCTAACTTGAAAGGCAGAGGAAGTTTCCATGACAAAGGATGCCCTTTAAACTGTAAACCACAGCATCTGTTGGCTTATAAAGGCAGTGATTATCCACATTCCAAGTGTGTGACTATATGTAAGGTGACATAAAAAATAGTTTTCATTTGTACCAAAATCAGAGGCAGTTCTTGTTCGGAAGCAAGTTCTTACACAACTGACTCCAAATATAAGTGAGCTGTCATAGCACATTTAGTGGTAACACATACCTTTAAGCAATCCACCCAACACACCTGATTATTAATCAGCTTCTAATCATTCGGTTCTGAGTTATGTTAAAATATGTTGGTAAATCCCTGGTGAAAATCTAGATTCCTGGTCAAAATCCATTTTTCCAGAACACCTTTTTACATACTGCTCTGTATAAAGACATCAGGGCACTGAGAGATTGAAAGCAAAAGGAAAGATGTTTTTTACAGGGATTTTTGTGTCTTAACTCTGGGTCCAAATTTATCCATGTATCAAAAATGAAAGTTTGCAGAAATACATGGTCAAAAGTAGAATGGTAAACTCTGAGTTGACTGGGACTTTCTAGTATTTCCCCTCAATTATTCCAATAACTATGCAAGTTTAAAATCAAATATGGTGTGTTAGTGAGAGATGACTAGTTTAAAAGCATTCAAGTCATGGGAACATATTGGAAAAAAAATACACTAAACCACTTTCATCATGTCATCCCTTATATTGTATACAATTTGATTAGTTTTAGCTGCAAATCTAATATTCATACTCATGCTTTCCAGAAGGCAATTTATGGCCTCTTCTGGACATCTTTTTCAGAAGCCCTGAAAAAATCATAGGCAATGATTTTCTGTATTTGCTCAACTCATATAATCCATAAAAGTTAATTCTTCATTTATTAGTGCAATTTAATTGTGTATACATTCGTACAATAGTTTATTACTGACAATATTCGGAAGCTAATATAACTATATTTTACAGGAAAAAGAGATAGGAGACATGGATCTCTAACACTGTTGAGGGAGAGAACTGCTTTAAAATTGTACCCTTGGTAGTCAGGTTATACAAAGTAGTTATAATGGAGAATCATCTGTTGTGCTTCTTTCTGTCTCTCTGCTTGCTGCCAGAACTGAGCAGAAAATGCTCAGGTGCTAAGTCCATGGCATTCCAAGGCAAACCAAAAGGTCACTGGTTCAGTGACATTCCCCAGGAGCAAGAATACAGAGGGAAATGTGTAACACAGAAATCATCCTTTCAAGTTGTCATTGGTAAGGGGAGTTTTATAGGCTGCAAGTCAATTTTCTAGACAAGCCTTGTTTAGTCACCTGATCACAGGGATAAACAGAATTGGTTTTACAGAACTAAAGTATATTAGCACAGTCTAATAATAAATTCAGCATTGAACACCAGCAACAGTTAACTTGTAAAATTCATGTATGGTATGGATTTAAGAAACAAATTATCTTCAAATCAGGGCATGTAATGTATCTAAGTCCAAGATGTGTAGGATAAATTCAGCATATACAACAAAGAAACATGAATGCTTTACTGGAGTTCCCTGACCCAAGGGGTGGATGAGAAAATGGACACTCAAAGTATCACCATGTCCTCTCTGCTCTTCTTGTGTACACCAGCCCTTAGAAGTATGCAAGCTGTCCATTCTATTACAAATTTGGATGATTACCTTATTTTGTATGATTTCAAAGGGGTCAAAACTTATGTAACTTGAGCATCAGACCCATTTAACCAATCTATAAAGCAATAAAGCTTGAATACACTTCAGAATAATTTCAATAGCCTCAAAAATTTTTAATATATGTTTTCATGAAATCCACAAGTCACTGGTATCATGTACTTTTTTTTTCAGCAATTTATCTGTGTATCCCTGCCTGCAAAACCGTGCTGAATATGTCTGTGGTGCATAGAAGAAGCTGACAGAATGGCAACTCCACCTCTACCACAGTTTTTTCTGTCTATGCAACTGGTCTGAAAAACTCTCCTTTTTTTATTATTTAAAAAACTTATAGCTTCATTTACATCTATATGCATTTTGCTACAGATTTCAGCAAATCAGAATTTCATCATTAACAATATACACCCAAATATGTGAATAGTATATATGTGCATGTTAAACCCTCCACTCAGAATAGAAGAACTGGGGATCCATGTGCAACCCTGTGCACCTAGTTATTAAAGATTTATGAAAAGGTATTATAATAACATTTTAGGCAAATTCACTGCTATTGAACTCTGCCTCTTATGATTTGTGGATGAATAACTAATTCTTTTTTTGCATTAAATAATTTATTCTAAAATTAAAATTTGTGGCAATATGTTGTCTTGCTATTGTTGATTAAAAGTTAAAAATATATTAATTGGGATTATCATAATAATTAGCATACTGCTGAAGTAATAGTGACTTGTCTTCAGCAATAAGCATTTCAAAAAACTGTAAACACTATGTACTTCAAATCAGAAAGCATAACACAATTTTATTTTTTATTTATTTCAAAAATAAGAGCCAGTTTACCATAAAACCCAAAATAATTTTATCTTCTCAGGTCACAAGATCAATGTTAACATGAGATTAATGGCAAATCTGGAATTTGATTTCCTTATTTCCAATAAAACATCTGTGTTAAAGTTACATGAAATATATACTATAGATAAAAAAAATATGGAGTAAATTTTCATTGACTTCAGATGGAAATATTGGCAAAACCTTGCTTCTAAATCTTTTGTGCCCCTCCTGCACTGCAACAACTGCTATGAACCCCATTACAGATGCCATTTTCTATGTATGTATATTCTCAAATGTTTGTACAGTAATTTTGCTTTTATACTACCCCATTATACTCTAATGAAAGTTTACTTTTCAAATTATTTCATAATCTGAGTGGCAAAGTTTAGAGTGAAAGATGCTGCATCAGCTCCTTGTTGTTTGATACACTGCTTTGTAAGTGCAGCTGTCAGCTTTCAGGTGATTGCTTCTTGAAGTCTAATATCATCACTGGATTAAAAAAAAAAAAAAAAGAAAAAAGAAAAATGAATGCAGATAAACTTAGACAATTTGGAACCATTATATGCTCAGCAAGTTTGCATCAGACACAGAGTAAAGACTATCATAAAACCAAAGCTCTATCTCCTTGGTAATGAAACCTTGCATTTGACCTGGGTTCCACCTGTCACAAAAGGCTGTGCAAGGAATGTTAAGAAGGGGAATACAAAACTCATTTTTGTACTAAGTCAAAGCCTCAGTGAAGGGAGTATTTGCCTGGTTTCACTGTAAATACCTGATCTGTACTTGCAATTGCTGAACCTCACATAAATTAATCAAGCAAAAAAGCTTGATGCCAAACTTAATTTCCATTCCATTATTACTAGCATTACTGCATAATAAGACTGAGCAAATGAATCTACTTCAGACAAGGTGAATTATTCAATTTTAAATATTCCTTTTATTTTTATTGATTATTTCTGTTTCAGGATATTTCAGTTTCCTAAAGTTTCATCTGTTGCTCTTGTAATTGTCTCTTTTACATCAAAACTCTCTCTTAAGTTGTGGCCTTTATGTTTAGAGTATACTTGAGGGTAAGACATGTAAAAACTGTAAAATAAAGAGGTAAATATATAAAAAGAAAATAGCAGAACACTTTCTTTCCAAAGTCTCTTGCCATGAAAGAGAAAATCTACAGTAAAAAAAACCTGAGAAGTAAACGGGGGAAAGCAAAAATCATATTTCCACTCATTTTGATAGTTGAGTGACAGATTATAAATAGGACCATTTTCTATTTAAAGAAACAAGTGATGAATCCTCTAAGAATTCTGCTCTTCTAAAAAATCCTGCCCCACGGTGTGAGGTTAGCTGCTTTAAACATTTAGGTCTATTCACAACAGGTTATAGCTTTTCCTTGAGCATATCTCAAGTGTGTCTCTTTTTTCCCCCTTTGTGATCTTTTCCTTCTATTCTTCTTACTGTGATAGGGTGAATTCAAAGAACTGGTGTGTGAGGAACTTCTTACCACGGTATGGAGGATGTGAAGCACACGTTGCTGACTGATCAAGAACTCAGTCTGGATGTAGATGAGTACAGGATTGTGACTTGTGGTGATGGATTGGAAAATGCCAGCAGTTGTACAAGAGCTTCATCCTACAGAACTGTCTCATGTGAGGAGGAGTTTGTCATGCAGACATTAGTTCCTTTCCCTCTGGAAATGACACAATTCAGTATATCCCAAGGGAGAATATAAACTCCTATTTAGTTGTAATGTTGCTTTCAAAATAAAGGTAAGAGCTGAGCCTCTGTTGCTACAAATGCATGCCAAGTTCTGCCAGCCAATTTAATTATTGAAGAAACAGGGGCAATGCTGCTCAACTGTCTCTCTTGAAAAATAGCTAAGAATTTGTTAGGTTTTTTCTACATTCATCTGCTAAAATTTAGATTATTATTATTACCGAAAGTATCACTTAGCACAGGATAACTTAGTGAAAACTTATATTTTGAACAAGATTTTGAAAGATATTTCAACTCAGAAAGCTACCCAAATCTAAAACTGTTTTTCCCTGAGCAACATCCACACTGTTTTTAGACTATCCCAGGAGAACACCTTGTCTCCTTCCATCCCTTTCCTCCTTCCTTCTTTCTTTCCCTGCTCCCCACACTCCTTTCTTTCATCCTTACACCACTCTTTGCTTTCCTTCTGTTCCCTTCCCCTCTCCCTTTCTTTCTCTCCATACACCCGAGGCACCCAAAATAGAAGAAACACATAAAACATTCTTCTGCATTTCTTTGTTCTTTCTTCCAGGAACATAAATAAAACCAAGTAACTGCAAGTGCCTTCATGACTGCAATTGGATTGCCCTCAAAGTGTAGCACACGTAAAATGTGCTGAAAGTACACTAAATATAAACACAGAATAAGGATGAAAGTTACTTACCTGCTCTCTTCACAGGATTTGGAAAGTAGGGGAGAATGGAGAGGATAAAGGACAAAGAAAGAAAGGTTATTTTGATATCTGACATTTTGATATTTGACAAGTCTTGGAAAATTGAAACACTAGAGGTTGGTCCTACCTTGTAAATAAATAGCTGAGGTTGGTGCAACTAAATAATCTGTCAATTAATTAATCTAAAAATATATGTCAAATATTAAAACCAAAATATATGAATGTGTGTCATGGTTTAAGCCCATGAATTGATTATGATTGGATGGTCAGATGACAGAGCACTTGCTTTTACAGAAAAAGACTACAGGGAACAGAACACTGCCAGCATATTCGCATTAGAAATTATAATTAGTGAAATTCTGACTGTTTATTTTCTATTTGTGTAGCTGCAGCAACAAACATCACTTTTATTTCTCTAATAAAATTTAATGGAATTATTACAACACTGCTTTTCATGGGCTTTTTCTCCTTGTTGGATATCTGGAGGAAAAAGAAGCAGGGTACAGGATACTCTGTGTCCTGCTCAGAACACAGGAATACACTTTTTATGGCACCTTTAGTGTTAAAACAATATTTCTGTTTGAATCTCTGACAACACTAAATAAATAAATAATTTATTGATTTAAAGAAATAAAATACTAGGATGTAGAGTTATTTTAACGTGAGCGTCTAGTAAAAATAAAACTTTATGGTTATGGATATCCAAGCAAATGTCTGTCTTTGAAGACAGGGAAATGGTAGCTCATATTAATGGAATACCAATCTGGTGCTGAATACTCATCTAGTCATTCTCACCTCCTACGTTCTGTCATCCTCTTTATTGGCATATTCAAGGAAAGGATTATATAAAAGAAGTTTATTATAAAATAGGATAGAATGAGTCACCAAAGGATACTTAAAGTCAGCCTGTCCAACAAGGTGGTAATGTTGCCCTACTTAATTTGCTTGCTTATGAATTATATGTCTTCTGTGCTAAAAGGACAAGCATAATACAGTTCCAGCTTTATGGTGGTAAGTCAATCTATATTTATTCCACTCCCAGGTGTGCAGGTAAGTCTGGATGCTCATTGTGCCTTAAAAGATTAAGGTCTTAAAAATAGTGGTTCTGAATCAACGCTGCACGTTAGCAAAACTGAACTTTGTCAGTGGAAATGACTCACATATTTCAAGTTAGGAACACACTAAGCATTATTCTTTCATCAAGGTCCTTGTCAAGGAATAGTTCTTTGCTTCCACCAGAATTTGATTAAATTAATTTTCCTTTTCTGTGTATGGATTTTGTCTTTTATAAATGAAAACTGTGAGCAATAAAAATAAAAGTGAAGCATGACTCTTGCTTCATTCATTGTGAAAAATTGACTTCATACAAGTGAGATGTAAGAAAGGTATGTCAGCTAGGAATCAAAGGATGACAGTTGTTTAAGAGATCAGATTTTCTGCAATAACAGATACAATGTGATGCTTATAATCAAGACAAATACTCCTCATTGGTAAGGAATTCTAACACAGTTGACATTCAATTAAAATTTTATAAGCATTAAAATATACTTTCAGTAAGTCAGAGGAGCAGCAGATTTTTCTTTCATTTACTCCACTAATTCTTTGTGACACTCCACTCCAGCAAAATATAATTTTGTTTAAAAATATAAATTCACCCTGGAACCTTATTTTAGAAGGGTTCAATTGTTATTCCATTGTGACTGATATAAATAAATTTCTATATATCAATATGTAAATCTTATTAATGGCATAGCTCATTGTTTTTCATAGATCTGAATATTCTTTAGAGGTCTTGCTTCTGCTATCCACTCCTGTGTCTACTCAAGTAAAGAAAATTTTCTAAAGCAAGTTATAGTAATTATATTTTTATAACACATGTCTTTGCTGAAATGAATGACTTATGTAGGTACTCAGAGGGGATGGAGAACATTTGAAGATACACTTGGTTAACTTAAGGGATTGTTCTCCTTTGGAAGGGTGATTGTCTCAAATACAGCAGTTGTCAAAACCTGCTCAGGAAACATTCAGCCAAATAAACTGGATACAATATAATGCCATTTTTATATGCTGGCATTTCCTAAAAGGAGTAGGCCTCTGCATCTATGGTAGTCCCACATATTTTAATTGTGTTTCAATGTTTATTATTATTCTTAGATATTGCCTTTCTCTACTGCAGGTCTTAAAAAATCTTCTGTTCTCATATCCCATGATAGAAAACAGGCTCCAAAATAGTAAAGGCCAACTCTGAACAGGTCTGGGGAGATATTTTTTCTTTTTCTTTTCTTTCCTTTGGATAACTTGCAGATGCAAAAATAAAGCTACTTCAGGCTAACATCCTTTGATCTAAATTTCAGGCTGAAAATTTAACAGGAACTGAAACACTTTTCTTTCCGCCTTTTTTTATTTTGGTCAAACAGAATACCAAAACACAAATGTGCACATTCTTTGAAAGAAGACCACTGCTAAATCTGTAAGAAAATTTATACCCCCTCATTTTGCCTTACTTCCCATATATTGAGATGAATAAAACCACAATCAAATGCCATCTGGTGTTTCAGGAAACTACAGTAAGTAGGCAATTGACTTTTCCCTCATAAAGATTTTGGCACCTGAAGATCTTTACTTTGTCATGATGGTCTGAACATTCAGCACATGATTACCTTAAATCCTTCAGCAAGGCATCTCCCAAGTCACCTCCAATCCCCGACTGCCCACATGAATCACAAAATTAGTGAGCTAAAAATTGGGAGCTAAAAGAAGAAGGAACTAAAAAGAAGGAAAACCCTCAATCCCCACAACCACACTGTCAGATAAAACTGTATCTATTTTCTTAGTAAGGATTTTAGAAGCCCAACTGGGATGTGGGAGAAAAGGTTACATTTTCTGCAGTGACAGAGGGAATTGGAATTCTTATTCCCTAAGAGACAAATGCTTAGCATTACATTTTCCGTGGTGGGACTCAGGTTTTCCCACTACAGTTCTTCTATTTTACACAACAAAATGAATATTGCTTGATAAAGACAGACAAAGTCACACACAAAACCTTTTTGGTTTCATTTGTCTCTGGCATAGTATATGAAAAATGCTGATTGAAATATTTGATACACAAGGAAATATGAAATTATTAATAGGTCTTAATAACACACTTAAATAGGCCAGAATAGCACTACTTACTTGAAGAACAAAAAAAGACCTGCAGACTGGAAGAAGTCAAAAGGAGTTTGCAAAACACCATTCAAAGATATTTCAGTGCAAAGAAACTAAATAAGATTAAAAAATTCTCTTTTAAGGGAACTATGCCTTTCACTAATGAAATATATCATCATTATAAACTCACGCTTTTCATTAAATGTTTTAGGCAGTTGCCAAAATGGCAAAAAATAATCCTCATTGGCCAGAATAACACTCCTAAATTCTTATGAGAAAAGAGCAGGTTTTTTCTGGTCCCTTCATGCTATTTAACTAATTAGCATCACAATATATCTATAGAAAAATCCAGGATATAAGTTCAACTCATTCATGTACTACATACCTTGCTTTGAAAATTAAAATCATGATTTGGGAATTTTTTAAATGGAAAATATCTACAAGTTGGTATTAAAATATTCAGTATTTGTTTACAATCTGTCTACTGTTTACTCATAAACACTAGATAAAAGTCTAGTTTAATTAAACTCACAAAATGTATCATATGTTAAAGAAAAAGATCAAAACTCTTGTAGGTTATAAACCCTCAGAGAAATAAAATATCTTTATTCAGATTTTATATGATGGGTTGTTTATCTATGAAAATATTTATGAAACAGAATATTCACAAAGGCAATTCTTATTTGCATAATTCACAAGTGTGCTTCAGTTATTCCTTTTGCATTGTCGTTCTTTCAAAAAAAATCTAAAGTTGGACTGAGAATAAATCATATATCTGGCAAAGCAGATACTGCAACTTTGCTCTTATATACAGATTAAATTGTATATATAATATATATGTGATTAAAATAATGATATGCAATGAATCCTCTCTATGCTAGGAAATTTTGCAATTGTTCTTTATAGTCCCCTGTTTATAAACAAAGAATTTCCAAATGTAAAATAGGGAGATCCATACTGAGATAAGAGACACATTTGTAGCAGTTATTATCAAATTCTAAACAGGTGTCACTAATGGTAACTAAACATCATGCAGGCTACAATGAGATTGAATCTTACTGGAAGATTAATTAAAACAGGAGAGATTTAACAAACACAGAAAAAAAAAAAAAACAAAAACAAAAAAACCCCAGCTTTCTGCCAGTAATCAAAATTCTGTTAAAATTCATACTTTAGCACAATGTGTTATGAGGAATATTTACACACAAAAATCAGAGAGGTTCTGGAAATCATGCATTACTTTGGGTAATTCTGTAAAAAATTGTGGCATGCACAAGGACCCTAAGACTGTCAATTTACATAAACTATATGTGAACACTGAGAGTAAAACTCTACAGGTACGAAGGAAGATAACACAAGTAGATGAACTCTCCCCTAAAATTCCTTCAGATTCCTTTCCACCAGATATATCTGTAGAATGAACATGTACAACAGAAAAGTAATTTGAAACAAGGAATTAGAATAATATCAGATTAAAGTTCATCTAAGTCATGAAATTCTTGGGGACTAGAATTTTGAATAGTAACAGATTTTTTTTGTGCATGTTCAAGATAAAAGACATGGAAATTTGACCTATATATTTCATCCGTCCATTCTGTCTTGAATACCTGAGATGACAAGGATATTTAAGAATAGGAGATTAAGAAAGACAAAAATGAGGGATACACTAATCATCTATAGTGCTGGAAATTTACTGAAGTCATAGTTACAAAATAGTGATGTATTCAGGGTATTTTAATAATTCATTGTAAATAAAACCTTACACCAAAACGCAAGAATATACATCACCTGTATTTCTGAAAGAAGGTCATTATTATTTATACGCCTTCATTATACTATTTTCACTTCAGGAAAACTTACAAGATTTTGTCCTGAAGAACGTTATCACAAACAAACAAACAATAAACAAATCCCATCACACTAAAAAATAAACATAAGATGCCAAGATCCATTTTATGATAATGGCTTAAAAAAAAATAAAATCAAACAAACCCGCAATATTTACATAGCTTATCTCAGTGAATGTAGGACAAAGATGTGAAAACATTTTTATAAGACAGACTTTGAAGTTTATATTTTTGTTACCTTTCGTGAGAACTATAAATGTGTCATCAGTGTAGTAGGGGCATTCAGAATGATAATGTGGATATGATAGTCCAAACTGCTGTTCTGTTCTGGGTAAGAGAAATGTTCTTCACTGAAACAAAAGTTAACACCATTTTGATGGTCTTGGAAGCTGCGAATAATAGTATCTATGAAGTAACATATATTCTTTGGGACCTATGTTCAGGAGTGTTAATTTGGAGAAGCTCAGTGTCTTTTCAATTTTTTGACCTATGGAACTGCCATCTTTCTCTTTCAATTCATTTGTGTGGGTGTGCATGGGTGTATGGGTGTGGCTATCTATAGCAATAATAAGTTTATTTCTGAGGCTATTACAGCATCCCATGAAGAAGCACTCTGGAGTCCCATGGAGGAGACATTTCAGAGAGGCCAGTGCTAGTCTGGCTCTTTTTCCCTTCAGAGATACACACTGAATCACAGTTCTTAAAACAAAAGGCTAACAGAAACATGTTGCTTCTCACAACATCACCGTAACCTTTGGTGAGCTAGATAAAATTATCCGCCTGAAAAATACCAATTTGGGTTTTTGCTTATGGTATAATAAGACACTATCTCCTTATTCCCATAGCAAGATAAACATAATTCTAGAAATAATTTCCTTGGTTTAAACGTAGATATTGAAACATAAATGTTTAACATTTCATGAATCATGAGTATACCTCATTAAATATTTTAGTGGAATAATTTAATTTATTTTTTCCTGACAATGTCTTTCCAGAGCCTTCCTTCTGAATTCCCTTTGCTACATTGACTTGAAAAGATTGAATTTAGTCAGTACATATCCTGAAATTTTTCATTAACCCCTGTCTAGATGACAGCTGCAATTATGTCTTCACTGAAGTGATAGATACAACAAAATATATTTTGTTGAGATATTGATTTCAATTATTTAGTGTTGTCCCAAAGCTGAAGGTCACCACTGGAGTACTCTGGTAATGCCACCATGTCAAGGTCCCTGAAAAAGAAGAAATCACTGTGGTTGCAAGCTTTTCTTTCTTCTTTAGAATAGCTGCAAATTTTTAACTGCTGTTTCAAACTCCAAAGATCATCTAAGTATGCAAGGCATCACCTAATATCAAAGCAAAATGAAAAATAAAGCAAAACAGAAAATATCCCACACTTGAACCACATCACTGCTAGATCTGTTTTTCCTTCTTGTCCTTATACAAATGGAGCAACACAGGAAAAGCTGGTGGACTGTAGCTGGCAAATGAAGGTCCTGTTCTTATACCCACTCATGCATTTGCTCATAAAAAGAATAACAAAATTAACTCAGATACAACATGACCATATAATTATGGGCAGCAGAATTGAATCATGTTGAAGAAAGGACAGAGACAAGAGCTATGGTCAGGATAATGCCTGAAAATACAACCTTATAGATTTTAGTCAAAAGGACTAAAAATAAAAAATGTGTAAATCTGAGCCTGGGTCAATGTTTGCAAGAGTAAATTATGAGACATCTGGTCTCCAGTTTCTTGCTTTAAAGTACCTTCTTGAAAGGTGGTAGTCTTAGGGATACATTTAACACTATATTTGAATAGAGAACAAATTATTATGAACAGACAAATCTTTAGGTACCTTCTTTTTTTTATTCAGAAAGCTTTCTGTGCCTTAGCAAGCACAAGTGCATACACGAAGAGAGTGTACACAGCCCTTTGTGCATTTTAAGTTAATATTCTTCTGCTGCTCTTACAGAGTCTATGGTAAACAAACCCAAATGCAGAGGACATTCATTTTTTCCTGTGCTTTCTTGGCTTGACTCATTTAGCCTCTTCAATAAGAATCCTTGCAGTTTTCCCCTGTTTCTACAGTTTGCATTTAAAACTATAGAGTTAAAATAAGAACAGACAATGGAAAGTTTGTTACAAAGATTTCAATAACTGTATGGCCAACAAACACAGGGAAGTATTCCTGCTATTAGACATGTCAAGTTCAATAAATGTCACCTATTTGCATAGGCTCTGAAGTCCTATTTGTATTCAGTTGCTGTCATACACTTTTGTCACTGCTGGATGAATCCCTCTGATGAGAAATGTTCAATACACCCTTCACCTAGAGATCTGAGGAAGTCAGATAATTCATTACCAGCAGAACTGAACACATGTTTTTTAAGACATCATTTATAAAAATCAATGAAATTATTGGTTTGGGTGCTGTGTTGAGGAGTAGATTATATTGCAGTGTCCTCCTGGATAATGGATGTTCTTTCCACTCTTATGTAAGTGTACAGAAGGCCACTTAACCTCTGATTCTCTTATTAGATTTACAATGGAAAAGTGAAAGGAGTTTCAGCTGTGGATGGCTTGTGAAAGCACAACTGCTGAATGGGCTGATGAAAACCTAAGAAAATTACTGTCAAAACTTGTTGTTTGGAGTGGAAATAAAAGTAACTACCAAATTTCTTTGGAGTGATAAGCTGAGGAAAATGGGCTACAGGACTTTGCCCAGTAGTACCTGGCAGGAGGTGAGGTTAGAATTTCAAGTTACTTTAGAAGTCAAAGCTGGAGAACTAGTACTTATTTGCATTTGTTTGGGTTTTTTAATTTAATCAGAGAATTGCAGAGGCAAGAAGGTAATTTGTGTATTTTTTTCTTTTTCCTACAGGAATAATCCTTACTTTCTTAATATAATCCTGGTGTGCATTGCAGTAAGGGGACAATGTGATTGACCATTCTTGAATCTGAGTATTATGCAGTTTGCTATACAGCCATGAATGTGTATCTATGAAAGCAGATTTCTGCTGTTAGATATGCTGTTCTGGCTACAGACATTCTCTTTATCATCAGAAAAGATCGAAAAGATACAGCACAATCAGCATGTATTCTAAACTCTGCAGAACGCAGCTACTTAAGTGATTTCTAGATAGAAGAAGGGCAGTATAATTGGACTGAGTTCTCACATAAATCACTTCCAGCAGAAAATGTAGCTCTCTTATTGATAATATGCAGAATGCTGGTGAAAGATATTAATTATTCCCCAGTATGTGTAGAGAGACATATCAATAGGCATAGATTTAGGAATAATTCTATTTGCCTTCAAAGTTACTTGTCCAGTGTTAGAAGGAAATTGTTACAATCCTTCTTAAGTATTTTCATGACAATTATCATATTAAAAGGCATAATCCATCAAAAACATTATGGTGAATGTATTATGCATTTTCCAGGGCATGATATAAATTTATACACATACACACACAGATAAAAGTATCTGTTTATGCAAATGCATATATTTTTATAATTAATTATGTTAGTATTTTAAAAAGTTTGAAAAAAAATTGAATAGCAATATATATCTTTATAAGAACACACATGCAATCAGTAAGGTAATATATATCTCATTAAAATCATCTTCATGGCCATTTGCTGGGCTTGCTCCACTATGGCTTTATTCCTTCCCAGGGAAGGACTTGGTGTGTGCCTCTGTTGAAGTTCTGGAGGTTCCTACTGGCCCCTTTTTCCAGCCTGTCAAGGCTCCTCTGAATTGAAAGACAACAATCTGGTGCATCAACTAACTCTAATTTTGTAACATCTGCAAACTTGCTGAAATTTATTCATAAAATTTTAAAGGTAGAAGTTACTAAACCTATGTTTTTTTATAATTTATCATACAAATCTTCATCTTGCATTCACTTTGAGTAGTATTATGTATTAAAAGACCTCTAATAAATTAGTTACATTACTTGGTGAATAAAAGAATTGGGTCTTATTCATTATGCACAAAGGTTTCAGATTCTGACTGTGCATTATTCATTCTCAAAGTACTTTCAGATTATGAACGCACAATCTGTTTCTACCTCTCCTACATGGTCATTTATTTGATAAACAATATGTTTTATTCTAAACTGAAATTGATATTACATTCTACAAGAAGTGAAGCACTGTGTGAAGGTTACTCCTAGACAGATAGAACTTCAGGGCAGTTTAGGTGGACATACCCTGTTTTGGAGAAGAAGGAAGTGAATAGTATAAACATGAGACATTTCTTGACACTAAACAATGCCAGGGAACAACCTTGGCCACATTTAGCTTTGCACCATAAATGAAACAGCCCTGGACCAGGAGTCCCATTATGGTGAGCAGGCACAAGTTCCAGTGTTCTCATTGCCCAAGTCAGAGCAGCTCTTACTTAAGACTGGATAATCCTGTTTGGACAACTTCAGGTTTAAACATTGTCTGTAAAATCTATAGACATGTTTAAAGGAGCTTCAGGCCTCTAGAGATTATGTAATTATTTAGCAATTAATTTTTAGCAATTAGTACAATCAGGCAAATAAATACATTTATGCTTCTGTTGCCATGTGAACTGCATTTTTTACCTTTGTTTTCAAGGATTGTTTTTCCCCTTTGCCTATCCTTTGTTTTCATGCCTTCTCTCCTTCAAAATGCCTTTGCACTTAACAATAATAACAGAAATTATCTGACAGGAATTCATATTCCAAGTTGGGAACTCCTGTTCCAGTTTTGAATTGTGGCAGAATTAAGGACTCTCCAGATTTTCATGTTATCTGTTTTTATCTGGTTTTTTTTCTCCCCAGAATTGAGCTCTTTGGATTTAGCCACAATTAAACAAGCTTAGATGTCTTTCTCATACATAAATTTATACATAAACTTTGCTTCATTTTTAGATGAGCACATAACACGCACATACTGCATTGCAGGAAGGAGTTTGAGTTGTAGGAGTTGTTTTTCCATTAGAAAGCATTTCAGTCACTGTCCAAGACAATAAAAAAGCAAATTTGCATTCCATAAAACTCATAAAAGGCTGAACAGGTTATTGCTAAAGGAAACATCTATTTGATTTTCTGTGGACACTTCAAGGGAATGATAAGGACACAAATATGACAAAAACACTAGGTGATACATTCACTTCTTTAATTATGGAAGCATTTCTAAGATAAATATTAAAATTATTCATTCTTAATATATTCATCCTAAATATGTTGACTCAATATAATCCTCTTCCAGGACTCTGATTCACCTAGAGTTGGGAATCAAAATCTAATAGCTGCAGATGCTTTTGCTTTGATTTGTGGATGCTTCTGCACTGCTGGCTGTTGCTTTTCAGAGTGACCTGCCCAAAGGGTGCCTGCAGAAGACCCCAACCACCCCCTTTTCACCTGCTGTGTTAAACAAAGCCAAGATCATGCCCAGGAGCAGGGGTGGGGGTGACTCCAGCCTTGGCCAGGCAATGCTGTGAGCATCAGCAGCACCTGCCATGCACAGTCCAGAGCAGCCAAGTGACACCTCAGGGACAGGACTGTCCCTGCCGTGGCACCCAGGGGTGGGGGCTGATGTGGGGTCCCAGGCTGTGGGACGAGTGGGTGAACCCCAGGAGAAGACCCAAGGGGGAGCTGTCTGGGACCAGCTAGCTAGAACTTTCAGGTCCCAAAATTTTGCTTTTTTTCAGGTGAGAGAAAGCTAAACTACTTCATAATTTTGTGAATAGGGCATTTTGGAAATCATAGTCATGTGTTCATGGTTTTTTTTTTTCCTTTGAAAGTAAATGGGGTGAACAGAGGAAGGAACTAGGTTAAGATGAATGCTTGTATTGTCGCTCTTCTCATAACACTGAAAACTTTTCCATCTGAAATCTCTATCTTTGAATTGGGAGGACCAAAGACTTAAAATTAGTGTTCCCCCTTTTCTAAATGAGCATTCACAATTTTTTATTGAAAACCTCTTCAAAAAAGGAAGGAAAGAAAGAGAATGAAAGAGAGAAAGAGAGAGAGAAAGAGAGAGAGAAAGAGAGAGAAAGAAAGAGAGAGAGAGAGAGAGACAAAGAGAGAGAGAGAGAGACAAAGAGAGAGAGAGAGAGAGAGACAAAGAAAGAAGAGAGAGAGAGAGAGACAAAGAAAGAGAGAGAGAGAGAGAGAAAGAAAGAAAGAAAGAAAGAAAGAAAGAAAGAAAGAAAGAAAGAAAGAAAGAAAGAAAGAAAGAAAGAAAGAAAGAAAGAAAGAAAGAAAGAAAGAAAGAAAGAAAGAAAGAAAGAAAGAAAGAAAGAAAGAAAGAAAGAAAGAAAGAAAGAAGAAGAAAGAAAGAAAGAAAGAAAGAAAGAAAGAAAGAAAGAAAGAAAGAAAGAAAGAAAGAAAGAAAGAAAGAAAGAAAGAAAGAAAGAAAGAAAGAAAGAAAGAAAGAAAGAAATAGAAAGAGAACTCCTCATACTTTTGTTTTCACACACAGAGGCTCATGGCAGTTCAATTGTTTCAATCTAGGAGGAATGATGGAAAAGGAAATAAGGACAGCTCAGGTGGAAAGCTGCAAAATGGATGTGTTATGATTTGTATATCAATAATTAGAAACTGAGCAGAGCAGATGGCAGAATGGTCATTTGTTAAATGTCAGACTCAGAGGAGAGTCTTTCTTCTGTACATGCAAGCAAAGGTAACCTTATTCTGCTACAGAAAAAAAAAAAGAAGAAAAATAACTACTGAATAAATAAGTATTACTCAGGAAAATTGTCGGGTAAGGAGGGGATTTGAAGATGCAAATTATGACAGACAGAAGAGGGCCAAAATATTCATGGTTTGAGGCTTCTTAAATTTGCCTAAGCAGCAGAGTTTCAGCTGAAACCTCATTTTCATAGTATGCCCGAGGTTATACTGAATGAGCAGAAAACCTGCACATAATGCATGAAACAGGAAAGCCCAAGGATGCCAGGAGAGGCTGGAATTCAGAAAAAATCCTGTTTTATGAGAAGACTTTACCCCAGTACTGCTGCACCCGGTTCTAAAGCTTTTGCTAGTGCACAGAAGCAAAGATAATAGCAAGAACTAAAAATGGCAAGGACCCCTTTTTTCGCCTTTATTCACAACTACTCCATTTAAATTGTAAAACGATGGAATGAACAACTGAGAAATGTAATTATGATTTTCCCAATAGTTTTTTAAAAAAATTATAGATGGTAAAAACAAATATATGGGGGAAAGATAAAAGAACAGAAAGAAAAGCTAGTGAATGCAAGATCTGACAAAGGGAATAGCAGTGAGGGAGAAAGGCAAGAGAGAATTTAGGGGAGAAAGTTGATTATTCTAATTTTTATTAGTCTAGTTTTGGTCCCTGATACTTATTAGTGGAAAAAAAAGAGACAGAATACTGCAACAGCAGTTCACTCCTTACTATTAAAGAAACATCTGAAGAGGCAGCTCAAACCATTTACAAGATACAAGCTGAATGTTGTCTAAAAATTAGTTATAAGTAGAATTTAGCAAAGAATAATTGATAAAATATATACATTTTTTACAAAAAAATCTTATTTTTCTCAGATCTGAACTTTTATTTTGAATGTTTTGAATTCATCTGTATTTTCCATTGCTCTAGCAATTTGTTTTAGTAATACTTATTTTTCTGGGTTTAGAGCTAATATTTGAACATAAAGTTGTAATTATTTGAACATAAAGTTGTAATATATATTCCATATTAACAAATATAATTTAGATTATTTCTAGTAGTTTTTACAGAAGAATTTGACTGTGAGAAATAGTGATATTCTGACTTATCATCCAAACTGGAAGGAAAATATATTTTGGAATCAAAACTTCTATTCTAGGGAAAAAAATTCAAAGCCCAAATCTTTTCTGTGCTATTCTTAATTTTTTAAGGTGCTCATGGAAATTCAAAGTAGGTGGATAGGGTTAGAAATAGTGTATATTAGTGTAGGAAATTACCAAATAGAAAATAATAACTGTCTTTCCTGCTTTTAGAAAAAAAAATTTGAAATATTTTTAGACATCCAAGTGAGAACTGTTCATATTAGAAGTAAATAATTACATGAAGCCTAAGTCAGTTGTCATATATCAGCATGAGTGTAAGCATGAATTGTGAACACAAAATGTGTTAACATTCTTTTGGAAGACAAAATATCAGTGCTAGTGGGAAAAAGGGTGATGCTGTATAAGAAAAATCAAATAGATTCAAGAAAATGTAAGTTAAACTTTTATGTGTGCAAAATTTAAAAAAATATGGAGTCAATATTTCAAAACAAGCAGAAAGTGTATTTATGCATTCATTTAGAATTGGTTTATTGAATTATAATTGGAGTAATTTGGTCTTCTGTCTACTTTACCAACAGTAATTTAAATAAACAGTCACAATGCTTTCAGACAACAGGGAATAAAAAATTCTGTCCTTTCCTGTGCGTTTAATTATCTCAGCTGACCTCTAAAAAACATTTGTGGATACATTGTCAGAAACAGGTTTAGAAATTTATAAATTGTAGTTTTCAGTACATTTCAATTGAGTTTTTCTTTCTTTCTTTAAGTTTTCATTTAGAGTCCTAGCTTTTCTAGTCACTAAAGAGTAATTCTGACTACTAATTTTAAGTTTGCATGATTGCTTGAGGTCTAGCCTTGTGCTCTTTCCTTCCTTGCTGCAGGCAAGTTTAATCACTTAAGTAAATGAACACTGAATAATAATTGCATTTGGTGAAAGAATACTGGGCCAAATGGTTGTAAGCTAATTTCAGTCCTATAGCTCCTCTCAGAATTCCATTTTGGATTTTAACATCAAGCAAAAATTACTGAAAATGCTGAATGATGTGGGGTTTTTCAATAGAGTCCTTTTTGAGAAAATGTTACCAGTATTTCCACTTCATGTACAACTTTTTCACATATCTTAATGGTTCATAAATTGATGGTTTTTATTCAATACTTTGTGCAACTCCACTGTCCTTAAGGAATTAATATTCCTTTGGGCTGAAGTATTTAGATTGACTGATATATAAATTTTTTTCATTGATTTATCAGCACATTTGTGAGGAATGATTATTTTCCCATGGTAGGTTACCCAAAATTATCTTTTTCTTTTCACTTAAGCATATATCACAATCCCATTGCAAGACTGGAGAACTAGTCAATCAAGGGTAGATGAATTATGAAGAGTAAATAACTTGGAATGCTTGGCAGGTTTAAGTCTCTCAGATTAAAAGGTTAATTAAGGCTGAAATCAATCATAAGCAATGGGTTTATTTTTTGTTATGCAGTGAATGACTATGTATGAGTAGCCATGACTATCTATAGAAGTTGATGAGTTCTTTCCATAATATTATGAGTTTATCAAGGGAAATATTCTGGGATAAGTTTAGGATAAGAAGGGCTGACACTTTGATGTCACTTTCAGTGAGAGCATTGCAATCAAGCAGGTGCAACCTTGCTTCAGTGGGAGACATCCACTGACTCATGTCTGTCACGTCCTGACTGTCCTCTGGAAATCTGGAACAAGTATCTTCAACTTCCCACTGATGGAAGGTCAGGATGGCATGACATCCTATCTGTACGATGCTGCACTCAGTGGGGACTTTACTTTTGAGATGGAAAAGATAATTTAAAAAGATAATAATCTCCATCAATTCTGGTCTATGAACCCTTCTAGATGTCAGAGTCCAGGGCATGTCCCTGATTGCCCTGGAGGGTCTGGGACTCCTGCAGAGGGGTCTGGGACCCGAGCAGGAGGTTGAAACCTGTACAGGGGGGTTTGGAGTCTGTACAGGGGGTTGGAAACCTTGGCACAGAGCCCAGGAGGAATTACAAGTCTCAAGAGTGTGAAATGAGTAGTAGTTAGTTTATCACAGGATGAAAAAGTAGAATTTGGGTTTTTTTAGAGTGGAGGCTGAAGAGCCAAGATGGATGAATCAGGGCTTGGACCTGTTCTTCTTCCTTCTTGTTCTTGCCCTCCATCTTCTGCAGTGCTGGGTCACAAGGGATTGGTTTAGAGTAGATATGACCTGTCTAGCATAGGTGGTAGGCACTGGTAATTAGTTGTAAATAATAGACATGTAACATGTAGTATGAGGATTCAAGACCCTCCCAGTCAGGAGGAGTCGCCACGGGTTCTCTGCCACAGTAGGAACCTTAGCAGAGCACAGAAAGAACTGTGAGATAAGAAAGAATAAACAACCTTGGAAAACCTGAGATGTGACTCCTGACTCTTCTTCTGCTTCTGGCACGAGGTGTTTCAGAGGGCAAAGGACGCTTTACCACCGAATCTCAGGGATAAGAACCCGAGATCTAGAAGTGCTAATAGAGTATTTGGGCAACTGGGGCTTCTCCTCTTGTCAAATATGGATTATTCTGCTTTAATCAACAAATTAAAGACTTGTTTTAAGCAAAATAAAAGCTATATTTTTTAAACTCTTCTGCATGCTTTACCATCTTGAGATAATGGGTAATCTCAGGAGTCAGCTTATTTAAGGAAGTCACTTAAATTTTCATTCACTTTACACTTCGGAATAATTTTGAAAATTGAAAAGTGACAATATATTTAATAAAAGTGCATAATTTATACATATAATTTGTATATGTGCAATGGATATGATAGAATATTCACAATGGATATTATATTTTATAATGTAAAATACCTTAAAAATATATGTTTTATTTTTCAAACACCAATACGAGCTTATATGTATTTGTACCTGTATGTGCAGTGTCTACTGTAAGAAAGCTGTACTGAACAATAATTTGAAATTATTCTTTTCTTTAAGTACAGGTCTTATTCCAAAGGAGAATATTAGATAGTGAATCACTGGCTCTACTATTCATTTAAGTGTTATATTCTTAATTTTTCTCCTGATACATGTCATAATCTTGGGCTCAAAGTAAAATGCATGTTTTATCTTTGTGTTTAAGAAAATGAGCTGCTGATTTCTGCCAATACATTTTGTCTCAGAAAACACATGCAAAAAAACTAATTAGCATCTTTGCTTCTGCTGCCTCTTGGAAGAGAACTGTTCATTCCAATGAAAATGGAAATAGAATTTGGTATAGCTTATTGAAGCTCTTACAGATGCATACAATAAATTACTGAAGAAGGAAGGTAGAGTGCTTCATGTCATATTAAAGTTAGCAGCTGTCATATATTCAGCTATGCAAGAAAGTTATGTAACAGAACTGGGGGGCAAGAGGCCTGTTAGATTTCAGAATCATTTTAAGACTAAAGGAATGAAGGACTCTCAAAAAAACACCATCAGAAACATGCACGTTCATATAATTACTATTGCTACTAATAATTCTATAAGAAAAAATGATTTTATCATTTTAGATTGATTTAACGGAGATTTTAAAGAGTGAAATTGTAGTAGAAGTCATACCTATTCTGGAAAGGGAGTAGAAAGAATCAGCTTAGAAAACCCGTTCACTAAATAGATTTTATATGGCACGAATAACTTTAAACATCTGTTTTGCCTCACTGAAAGCAATTGAATGTAAGAATTATTATAATTTTAGTATGTGTTTTACTATATAATAAATATATACATATACATATTTAGAATGCATTTGTTATATAAATAACAAATTATTTTCTGTATGGACTGTAAAAAGGCAATTTAGTTAGATCTTGATTTATAGCAATTCTGGGAAGAGATGGGTAATTTGCTTTTGAATATCTTGCTCACTAAAATAAAATAATGGCCATTTCTAAAAGTTACTGTTACATGAGCAGTTGGTGAAGTGTTTAGAAACTTTAATTGCTTATCATAGAGTCAAATTGCTAAAAATACAGAATGAACTCAAGAAATGGGTGTTCTGATTCAATTCTGAAAACTTCAAGAGTACTCATCAAAATTACACTACAAAACATCAATTAATAGCTTCAAAATGTGTGTCTTCATTATGTGTTTACAAAGTTTATCCCTATTTTCTTTCTGTCTTTTATTTTCTTATTAAAATATCCATGCTTATTTGGAATTCAGATATTTCCTTACAGAGATTGTAAAGTTCCGGTTCTAAGTGGCAGGGACATCAATTCTCATATTCTTCCCATTAACTTCTGCTTGAAATGAGTACTGTCTGTAAAATTTATCTGCTGAAATATGGAAGTATTTTTCCTTATTAAATACTTGGGAATGTAACTAATTTACTCTATGAGTTTGTTAGAAGCCAGTATATTAAATATTTAATGAAAATATAGTTACAAGCATGCTCTCAGATTTATTAACCTTGAAGTGACAGAGTTGTAAGATATGTATACTAACAAGTATACCAGGAATAAAAAACTAACTTTCTGTAGTTTCTGAAACTATCTATTGCATCTCTTAAATTTTTTTCTCTTACAAAATAATAAATAATTTTTATTAGAGAAAATAACATTGCTGGTAGTCTATATTTTTAAATTCTCACACCAGAACAGGTCTATCTTTCATTTCAGATTTGCTAATACTCTTTCCTGTTGGTAAAGCTGCTAATTAAAAGGCTATATCACTTCATGGTCTTTCCCTAAACCATTAAAACTTTTAGTCACTGCCCTCAGATGTGCCCATATCAATTCCACTGGGAGTGTGTCTGTTCCAGGGTTTGGTATTCCACACAGAAACTCCTGTTTCCTCGTGTGCTGGTTTTGGCTGAGTTATTTGCCATGTACCAGACCTTCTGGTGCCATCTGGGAAAACAAATGGGGTACAAAACAGAGAGCACAAAGGAGCTCAGTGATAGCCTGGCCTTGGTGGGATACAGGCCGTGGGATAAGCTACCAGATATGAGAAGAACTGGGAAGGTACAGCATATGCAGATATCAAGGTTTTTGAAAATATGTGGTTTTGTAAGGCTGCCAAGTAACACAAACAATAGGCTAATTCTGCAACTAGTGAGCAATTCTTGCTTAAAGATGTTTCTGCTTAGAGCTGTAACTGCTTGGAGCTGCAACAGTACATAAGACTGAACTGAGACGAAAATAAACTACTTCAACTTTGACTTCTATGACATTAACTTGAACTTTGATTTCTTTTTGCTTTGAATTCTTGTTTGGACCTCTCCTTGCACCCCTCCTTTGAAGTCCTGCCTCTCTGCCCCGTGGCTGTGGCACATTTTGGATCTGTGGCCCAGCCAGTGCTGCTAACAGGCGATGGTTCGGTCATTGCCGAGCAGGGCTCGCACAGGGTCCAGGCCTTTTCTGACTGCACACCATCACCACCAGAAGTGAGGAGGGAGCACAGCTGGGACAGCTGAGCCCAGCTGACCACAGGAGTGTATTCCGTGCTGTCTGGGATCCTGCTCAGAACATAAACAGAGGGCAGATGAGAGAAGCAAGGGACATTGGGAGCAATGGAATTTGGCTTCCCGCTTCCCCAGTCACCGGTAATTGTGAAGGAGCCCTGCTGTCCTGGAGATGGCTGAACACCTGCCTGCCCTTGCTAAGTGGTGAGTGAATTTCCTCTTTGCTTTGATAGAGCATGCAGCTTTTGCTTTGCCTATTAAACTGTCTTTATCTCAACCCACAAGACTTTTGCCCTTCTAGCTGTCTCCCCGTTTCGCTGTAGGGAAGTGAGCAAGAGGCTTCATGGTTGTGAGCTGCTCACTGGCATTAAACCACAACAACTCAGAATAATTGCAACAGGGTTTCTTCAGTATGGAGGAGTTAAAACTAATTGTGTAAGCAATTAGAGCTTGTAGGACTAGTTTCTTTACAGGCATAAAAAATATAGTGAGAATATGTTAAAAAAATTTTGTCTTTTTAAGATTTTAGGATTGTTATTCCACTTTTAGCGCTAACCTGTGTTCTACTGTAACTCATTTTATAAAAAAAAAAGTAGAGAAGCAAATAACTTTAGTTAAGAAAATGATTTCTCTAGAAAGAGAATGAAACTGTATAGATTGATCTTTCCTTCCATGAGAATGATGTTGATTTGTATTAGTAGAGATTATCAAGGTATTGTTCATGGTATTTATCTAAGCTACCTTCAAGTTTTTACCTCCATGACTATTGTATAGAATAGAGTAATTTTAGACGCCTAGTATAAGGTTTATTCTTAGTGAAGAAAGAATATTTTGTAGAATCAAAATTAGTCACAAATACTTTAAATAATCCATTATTTAATTTCCCACCCCCGGGAAACTTTGGAAGTAGAAAGTTTTCAAACTCGTAAAAATAATCAAAGATACATCTTTCATTACAATATCTTCAGGAACTGTGGTTGATACCTTGGGAAGGCTGACTTGAAACAGAGACTGGACAGAGCTAGAGAATAAAGTAGGTATTTATTGAAAGGCCTCTAGGATACACCTTGGGCAGGACAGGAACCGGACCAGGGCTACAACCAAGGTGGACCCAAAATGGTCACAAAATGGATGACCGGTCACGAGGTCTCACACTTTTATAAGTTTTGGTCCATTTGCATATTGGGGTTTAATTGTCCAATTACAGCTTCAGGTTGTGAGGTCCCATCCTTCTTGTTCCTCCCTTCAGTCCACCGTTGTTTTTGCTTTTGGGCCTGAAAGTTGTCCTTGGTCCTCAGCAGGAAAATTATTTGTTTTGTCTACCTGCTGTGTGAAGAGAGTTTACTAGCACTCAATATGAGGCTCAGAATTGCACCTCTAGGCAGCAAAGAATATGAAAAACATGAAAGCTAAAACTCAAGGCATCACCTAGGAATAATGTGCTTCCTTTGTCATCCTTGCAATTCCACAGGCTTATTTTCCAGTATTCATGAAGCTGCTAATTAACTTAATTTCCATTCTTTGCAAGTCACCTTTTGTATATACCTTATGAAATTATTTTCAGTGTCCTGAAGGTTGCATGTATTTGTATTTCTCACTGTTTATATGATGGTGAGTGTTAAGTCTACACTCATTAAATGCAATGAATTCTCCTGATGTATTCATGCTGATAGTCTTCTCATTGACATTGGTTTAGATACATGATTATTACTCATCTGCAAAGGAACCATATTTTTTATTACTAATTTTTAACCTAATAAAGTATTCACTATACTGTGTGCAGCTGTATCTCACATGTATATTTATATAATCTCAGCGAGCAGTTAGATTACACGGAATTTGAGCCATGAGTATTAATCTTTCTCTGTCAGCTTTCATTCTCTCTTTTTTTCCTCCTTATATCCTTATTTTTATTAATAATCTGGATTTGGCAAAGACAATACCAGCGTAGCATAGTTGAGAACAGAATTGCCCAAATGTGAAAAGGAAGCTTTTCATTTGATGTCAGTATTTTGGACAAGATACTTCATTATTTAACTTTGTGTTTCAAAAGAATATGTTTGGAGTTGGGCTTATTCTGCAGCACATATGGAAGTTCCCCGCATTCTGATTGTTTACTAGTTGTATTCCATGCATTCTCAAGGTTATTTTTCACTTTCAGGAAATTTGCTCTTTTTCACGTTCAGCCACCCTTGAATACTCTGACTGCTCTCTAACAGGACTCCTATACTATACCATTTATACCCAACATTTGTCTTCCAGAAAAGTTTAAACCAGCTACATTGTCATTATATTCAAATGAAAAGATAAACAACTTGGATTTTAATTGTCTTTGCCCCAGAAAATTGGAAAAGTTCTTTCTACTGTGAATATAAATTTTCAAACACTTAAAATTAATTTGTGTTTTTCATTACTGCTCTACATTTTCTGTTACAGTACTAAGAACCCTGTGACACTTCAAGCTGTCTTGTGGTTACAAAATTCTCTTTGAAAGATTTAGAAAGGGAAGTTGGGGGTCAAATTAACATTGTAAGTTCAGAAAAGATAAAATACTGTTGGTTTTGCAAGGGATGCTGTTTGGCAAACAATCTGCCCTTGAGAGTCTCTTTTATGTACTCTATCATATCTATGCTGAGATCTACGAAGCATTTTCTTTTTCTATTTTTTTCCCTCTGCAGAAAAAATGAGAAGGAAATGAAGCAGAGAGAAAACCTTGAGGTGTTTCACTTCTTCAATTAAAAGTGTGTCAAGGGAGACATAATTTGGTTAAATCAGCAGATTTTTAAATTACCTGTTATTTTTCTTCATTGTGTATTCATTTAAACAGATCTTTTTTTAAAAAAAGTGTAATTTTTGTGGTAGCATTTTATTGAGTCCTTTTTATAATTAACCTTTCAGTGGAATTTGTACGAGCAAGTGTAGTAACAGTGGAAGGGTGTATATCCACCTGGCAGGAATATCACCACCAACTGGCATCATACAGCAGCTATTACATAATCCCTGAAAGAGGGTAAAATATACCTTAATCTGGACTATAATTAATTCCACTAACATTATTTGGTTAGAATACACAGACATCTTATTTTAGGCTGATGAAAAACACCTAGACCACCACACCTCCAGAATACCCTTAAGTATGGAAACACCTACATTAGTGAACTGAGCTTTTTGTTTTGGGAGGGTTTGGTTTTTTGGGGTTTTTTGTTGTTTGTTTTAATTTTTAAAATTTTATTTTATTTTGTTTTCATTTACTTGTACATTATATAACAAGAGCATCTACTTAATGTCAGGGATGTCTACTGATACGTACCATACACAACCAAACCCACAAAGGGTGGTTTACTACCAATAAGGTACTGAATATTAATATTTAAATTAGACAGATTTAAGTTCATGCTGTTCTTGTCATGAGAAGTATCCCTTGCTTGACTCCAATTGCCAACATTCCTAATACTTCATTTTCCTCTGTTATTCATCCTTTGACTTAATTATAATAATTTGAGTACTGATGTCTTGTCATACCCCTTACTTGGTTTGAGATTAACAATTGGTTTTCCAAAGCAACTAGTAATTATAAAACAGTCTATAAAATTGTCTTTAAAGTAGATGCAGATGTTAAAAATATTTTTAACAAATAAATATTTTTTAGGGCAACAGGATAGGTTTAGACTGCTCTTTCCCATGCTCTTGAAGACAAATGGAGCCACTCACATCACATCCTTAAAGAGCTGCTTTCTGCTTACACAGACTAGTAATCAAATGACAATTGAATTGCCCTCTGATCCTTTTCTTCTCCTCTTTTAAATGGTATTTTGGGAATGACATTTAGATAAAGATTATAATTGTGACACGAGTGAAAAATAGACTTACTGCTTCAAAATATACAATACTAGAGTCTCTGAAATGTATGTGATACAAACACAGAATAGCTTATATCGTTTGGCAGTTGTGAGACAGCTTTTGAAATTAATTTTGGGAAATTTCAAAGGTATCTGACATTGACTATGCCTAGAAATGTGACACATGAATATTTCTAGTGCCGTGTGTTACCTAAAACTAAGCAGACATTTTTACTATCTGAGAATGTTAATATCTTTCAAGAAGTTTATGGTTACCAAGAAATACTTTGATTTCACAGGCATGCTACAGAAGTCAAATGGAAATACACATTTTGTTTTATTCTGAAATAAAAAAATATTTTTGTATGCCAACTATGTTGAAATTACAAGAAACATCTTTTTAAGTTACACCTAGAAGCTGTAAGTCCATTTGATACCTACATTCTTATTTAGCTGAGGTCTTGATTTTTCCTTTAGAAACGTTAGTCTTAGTTGCACATGTTGCTTTCACCCAGAATCTTCAAGACATAAAAGCAACAGTGCTGAAGGATATACTGATACAGCTCTGTCTTGGCTTATTGATATTTATCTGATTGAAGGCTAAACTTTAGTTCAGCCAGCTGCAGGACCTTACAGATACAAACAAGGATTGTACAGTTTATTCATAATTTGTATTATTTTGGAAAATACTGGTATTTAAAGGTGGTTGTAAATTTCTGCATGCAACTAAGTATGGGATCCCCACTCACACAGCATTTTGCAACAATGGACAGAGAAGTGATTCTGATGACAAGCTTTCTGAAATGGAGTTTCATTTACACCCTTCTAAAGGGTGCTGAAGTGCTGTGGAGGTTTCAGAGGAGAACTACAATAGGGACTCAGGTCACTTTTAATAGTTAAAAAGGGATTTGATTGCAATTTTAGGTGTATCTGGAGGGGCAGAACATCTAACAACAGACAAGATTTTAATTGAACAAAGTAATAACTAACTTTGGTTTAGTAAAATTTCAACTAAGAAAATAATAAGTTGGAAGTCAGATCAATATTTGATTTGAACAGTGTTGATTAACAGAAGAACAATAAACAAAGTTCTGTGAAAGTCACTCATAATTCTAAGTATTGAAGTCATAAATAGTTTTATTTCTGAGATGTTTCACTTCCAGCACAAGACTTTTGATCATACAAGTATAAAAAAGGACAGTGACTCATTCTTCCATAGTGAAGAACTACTAGATGAAATTCTAACATTATACAATATATTGGCTAAATCATAAAAATATTTATTTTAGGAACACTGAAATATTTAATATTTTAAATTTTTTTTAAATCTGTAAAGTTTGATAATTTAGTTAGAAAAGATAATAAACCAAAAGGGAGCAATAGTGAAGAATGCTTTATTACTACTAAAATGCTTGCAAATATATTCAGTGCTGTTGTAATCAGCTATATGCTAAATGTTTTAATTATTTTTGTCATTTATGGTCACCTTCAAACTATTTCCTTAGTTTAAATTATTAATAATACTTTAAAGCATTTCTTTTGTTCTACTTCAGTTTTTGTTCAATTCCTCTTGCTTGAAAAATAGCTGCTCATGGTTTATATCAGAGTAAAGAACAGACTTTCTAATCTGCCTCAATACATTGAAATTGTTTTTCACCTGCAGGTCAAGTTATATAACTTTGCCTAGTTACATCAATTGAATTTCTTCCTCTGAAGCTCATAACTTGGTATTTGAATTCATCATTACAGAGCTTTAAACAGCCATCTTCATTGACTGAGGATATTACTTGTTTATCTGTTAGATAAGAGACATATGGTGAAAATATCCAAGAGAGTGAACATTCAGTAGTGCTTTGGATTAAGTTATTATGCATTGAAGTCATTATACATTGACATTTCCTACTTATTCAGTGAAGTTTCAAAAAATATAAATATGCACATTTATTTTTATGCAGTTTCTATTTTCTGTGCATTTGTGTTATTAAGAGGGAATGCTAGTTATTGTACCTTGAATTATGACACTGTCTAGGTGTAAGTACTGTATTATCTTTAAAGTGCAAAAAGTATATTTAATGTTTTATGTCTGATTCCAGAGGAAACTGTTACAGCAGGCTGTGCAAGGTACATCAAAAACATCATCAGCAATACATGATATCCAGGACAACTCTTGGTTATGTTTTCCATTAGGATTCAGCTATTCCCAAGATTGTTCCAGGTGTTTCAAAGACAAAGGACATAGCCAGCCACCCCCTGGACAGGGCAGAAGAAGGAAGGCAGAGGGGGCTCTGGGCTGCAAGGTGGCTCAGGGACAATGCTCAGATCCTGTGAGGGCAGTGGCCATGACCAGACTGTAAATCACTGTCAAGGCACTTTTGAAGGGCTCCACGACACTCTGAGGTATCGGCCACTGCTCCCAGCCAGTCACCAGCATCTTGCTAAGGAGGATTTGACATGGGAATTCATGGTTTTCATTCAGTATATATTAAAATAAACAAATAAATAGAAGATATGAAGTATATTAGTCTAGATGCAATGAATACCTGGTAAAAAGTGAATTTTATGCTTTTAAATGAGGGAGAGTATGGAGAATGGTCTATTCAGAGTAAAATAGGAAAGTGATGCACAAGGAAAATGTATACAAAGCTTCCCATGGGAGAACCTGGCAAACAGTTTCCTTACTAGATTCACTAATAGAAAGCAGTGAGCAATTCAATAGATTTAACCTTCCCTAACAGAAGGGGTAGATCCATACATGCTCAGCCTTGACAACAGACAATCTATTATTTCTCAACCAAGAGTTCAGAACTTTCATCTGACTGCTGTTACACACTTTGCTGTATTTCCAATGTACTCCAAAATGCATTCTGAGAATTTGCAAAATACATTGTAAGAATGTACAAAGTACAAAGTATGAAAACTGCAGTGCAGCAAATTTCCATGTATAAAGACTGCTAGCCATTCACTGTGTCTAAAGACTCAAAATCATGTACCAAAATCTATCCACGTAGGGAAGAGCTAAGACTCTGCACAAAACAAAAACTATGCAAGGAACATCTGGTATTACCTTAAGCTTGTCTGATGTGAACTTTATTCATTGTTTGGTAGTGCTTCAGTTTTCTAATTAATGTCTCAGATTTAAGACATTGCACCTGGCTGAAAAGAATTTGACACAGAGCTATGTCTCTTGTGTGGGATTAAGATCTTTTTCATATCACCATTTTTGTAGCAGGTATAAATATATTGATACAAGTAGTGCTCTCACTCATAAATTTAAAAATCACAGAGACAATGCAGTGCCTACCAGATTTTCTTTTTCATAAACTATTAATTTTCATGTTTCTCAGCAATCTTTAATTTAGGTCTAGAGCAGCATAGCCACTTTACCTCTCTAAGCAGAGCCCAACTGGTTTTGCACACTAAGCCAAGTCAGCAGCTGGACTTGTTTATTTCCCAGATAAGACCTTTTACCTCAGACACCTGAAACAGGGATTTCAGTTGAAATCCACTATCAGTGCCTTTTTTATATGGAATTTTTTGATAGAGATCTTCTAGGGATTCTGCATTGCCCTAGGGAATCGGGAAAGAACTGATCACTTTATCAGAGCTGAAAACAAGTGATAGAATAAAAATTATATGTGCTCACTCAACTATAGGGATCTTGGAAAGTAATTCAACAATGCTCTCATTAATACATTTGGAACAATCCATACCCTACAACAGTACAATATTCCTTATGATAATTCCTGGTATTTAGGCAGAAGAGCGAGGTACAAAGATTCATCTATTTGATTCCTATTAAGTGAGTATATGACAGCCAAATCATAACAAATTGTGGTGCCAGCAAAGTCTTTTATACATATATATACACACTTATAAACTGCACAGAAATACAGAAGTGATGATTTTTTCTAATGGCACAAAACCTTTCCAATTACTATATTAAGGTGAACATCTACTGTGTGACTATCAAAAACTGGGCATAGACGTAAAAACTGAATCAGCTTCTGTGGGTGCTATTCAGACTAATGACTTTAACCATTAAACAAATGGAATAAGTTTTACACAAAGTATTTGTGATTTTGCAGGTCGTTGCATTGAATAATACATTATTATTCAAAATGAACAAATAGTGAACATTTATGACTCATTTTTTCCAGTAATTGAAATGTTTTATTCATAAATAGAGCCTTATGTACTTTCAGATATAAAGGGAGCTTCTATGTAAGATTGACACAGCATGGGAATTTTTGATGTAAATACATTGTATTGCCTCCAAAATTCTCTGATGGTTTAGATAAGGAATTCTGTCAAACACATGAATTTATTAAAAAGTTCAATTTGTATTTTATTGTTTGGGAGCAAGATTATTTTCACACAAAGTAATCTGGATTTCTGCTTCAATGACTTCATCCACAAAAATCACTGTATTTTTAAAATCAGTGAAACTCCTTGTATCTTTTACACATACTAAATCAAACCTCTAGGACTCAATTCAGTGGTCTGAGTAACCAAAGCTGTTTGAGTTTATACTCTTTCAGATTTCTGTGTAAGTGAGAGCCCTTTTAAGTATTTCAAAAATACAGTTATTTTGCTAGTAGTACCACAGCATTTCTTGCTGAGAGAAAAAACCTGCAATGTCCAAACTTTTTCTTTATCGCTCTAAGCTGCCAATATCTCCTGAATCAACAGTAGTGTGTGTGAGCTCAATAGTCTGAATCACATTTGACTGGGTCCTCTTTGACCTTGTTGTCCTGTATTTCCCCAGAAGTCTCACAAACCTAAGCAAACACTGCTTACTTATGACCAGACTTGAATGGAGCCCACATAAATACAACTCTAGCTTTTGGAAAACAAAAGATAATATTAAGTGGCCATTAAGGTATCTTTGATAAGCTTCCTGGTAGGAATACCTCAAACTGAGTATATATACTTCCTTTATGGGATATATTAAAGAAAACTTAAGTCATACACCCTAACACTAGGATATCAATGCTTGTGAAATGAACATTTCTCTTGGTGACCCTTTGAGACCTACACCTGGGTGCTGCTGTAGGTTCTGATACACTTGATCTGACAGTGCTGTGAAATTCTTCCAGAAAAATGAAGGATGCTACGTCTATTTCTATTATCTTTGAATCTGTGACTTTGAAGATTGAGAGAGAATGGAAGTACTTTGTTAGTGAGGGCGCTTGATACTGGAGAATTTGGGAGGGACTGGGAGTGGAAAAGCGAGAAATCTTTTCATTCCAAGTCAAAGATGAGATGAGAGGATATCAGGACACTTAAAAACTGAAGGTATGGATTAGAGAGGGGAATGAGGATCTCAGCCTCAGCTGGAACATACATACCAACTCTGGCACCCTAAATCACCAAGTTATATGCTGCCACTGATTCTTTAAATTTACCATACATGCAGAAGTTGTGGCAATTTTTACATCTTCATACCCCTTCAACAGTGAGCATGTTTTGTTTTTAATTTTTTCCTCAAGCCATTGGTTCAGCAGTAAAAAAAGGTCCAAACACATCCATTCTTCCTATTTTGGTGACGATATCATCACCATCCATTTGGCTATGAGTTCTTTTTTGTCTGTTTAGTAAGCAAAAATTCCTTGATGATCTCCCATCTGTATTGGTCATACCTGCAGCTTCCTATATCCACGTGATCAGTTGGATATTACATATTTTAGCAGTGTAGAAAGCAGGTCTTCCAAGGTGTTAAAGTAATTGAGGAGTAGTGCCTGGAGCAGTTATCTCTGCAATGAAAGCAGTGAACTTCAGTGAGAATAAAGGTAAATATCTAGCTTCAGGACATACAATATGGGCTACTGACTCATCAAGCTGTTTCTCATTTGTCTAGTTAGATCCTCATGCTTTCATTTTTATGCTCCTTGCAACCAAGCACTGTGTTCTTATCAGATTAACAATTTTTTAAAGGAAAAAAATCATACCCAAACCCCCACATGCTTCTCAGAGGAGGCAAAAAACATACTCAATCATTAACTGGTACTGTGGTACATGTTTCAAAATGTTAGTCTTTGCTATCTTCAAAATTTCTATTTATATGCATGCAGCTTGTTGAAAACCAGAAATGTTTCCACTATGTTGTTGGAGAGGTGTGTGTGCATTTATTGATTTATTTATCATTTGAAAGCAAAGTTTGCCTACTTATAAAACATGAGCCGTGACACTTGAAAATACCTCACAGAAAATCCTCACCTTGAGGACAGCCAACTAGTACTTTGGTGAAATTAAATGCTGTGACTAATGCCAGCAATTATCCTCCTTCATTAATAGCTACAAAGGGCCTGTTTGTTTCCATGTTGGTGCTTACCAAATCGATCTGTTTTAGTGAAGTGCAGATTTATTAGTATTTCTCTCAGGTGCAGGAGAGCAGCAGACACAGATCTGCTCAGAGAAAAGTTAAATGACCTTTTATTTTTTTGTAACTACAAACTGATGACATGGAACTGACAACCAGGAGAGGCTGCAGTGAGGATTGCTGACAGTCTGGTCACTGCACTAACGAGATCAGAGTACAACACCACTGGTACAAGACCATCCCCTCAGTGCCTGATTTAGCTGAAACTGCTTGAAGATTAAACTAAAGGACCACACATGAAATCTCACAATGTAGGTATTTAATGTTTCTTGGAGGGAGAGTAATGTTTTACAAGTAGAAAAAGAGCTGTGTAAATAGACCAACAGTGACGCTCTAGTTACAACCATATTCTTCATTTAATTCTAATTACACACCAGCAATGAAAGGAAATTCTAACTTTCATTTAAAATTCAAGTTTCAGCAGAGACATAAGAAGGCACTGTACTAATACCAAACTAATGAAGAAGATGTTAGCACTTTCCCTTTTTATTGTTTTGGCTTGTGCTAGAGCTGAGTACTACTCCAGTCACCTTTTACTTTCAGAAGATATAATTACCATAATTAGTTTAATTTTGCATTCATTAAAGTGCCTCAAAGGAATTACGTTAAGGTAGCTTGCTTAAGGTCCAAACTCTATATGCAAATAAAACAGGTACAGTTAAAAGCCTGTGATTTGTACTCTTTATTGTAAAGAATGAAGTCCTGGAAGGCAAATCTATCCAGTCACAGATTTCAATCTGACCTGAAAAAACTTACAAAAGTTCCTGGAGTAATTTTTCATTTTAAAGGAAAATAATGCATTTAGCTAAAAGTATGAACTGCAGCAAAGTCTATGCTTCAGACATCTAAGCATATTTTCAACATGAGTATTTATTTTGTTATGAATATTCATCTGTTTTTGTATTACAGCACTGCTTACATACCTAACTGCAAACACTACTACTGCACAAGGTACAGCCCTGGCTGTGACAAAAGCACACTAACAGGAAATGCCAATATATATGCAGTACACAAAGGTGCAAAGATTACTGTCAGGTCTTATGGGGGACTCAGAAAAATTCCAGTCAAATCCATGACTGTGGTTGACTGTACAATCAACCCTGAACTGATATTCTTGGTTGCTGTCCAATGTACTCATGCTCTTCAAACATAGATCTATTTCTGGCATTCACAGTGCATGATGTACATTTCACTACTTTCTGACACAGGTTTATGTATTCTTTTGGGAAGTGGAGCTAGGGACTTGAAGCCATTTCCTCTTATCCATCACTTGTTACCTTGGAGAGAAGACTGACACTTCCCTCACCACAACAACTTTTTGGGCAGTTGGAGGGAAGAATAATGTCCTTCCTAATTCTCCTTCTCTCCAGGCCAAACACCCCCAGCTCCCCCAGGTGCTCCCCACCAGACCTGTGCTCCAGGCCCTTCCCCAGCTCTGGACTCACTCCAGCCCCTCAATGCCTTTCTTGTAGTGAGGGGCCCAAAACTGGACACAGCATTTGAGGTGTGGCCTCACCAGTGCCCAGCACAGGGGGACAATCCCTGCCCTGCCCTGCTGCCACACCATTGCTGATCCAGGCCAGGAGCCATTGGCCTTCCTGGCCCCTGGGCACACCTGGCTCATGTTCAGCTGCTGTCGATCAACATCCCCAGGTGCTTTCTGCCAGGCACCTTTCCAGCCACTCTTCCCCAAATCTGGTGCATTGCCTGGGGTTGTTGTGACCCCAAAGCAGGACCCAGTACTTTCCCCTGTTGAAGCTTGTGCAGTTTGCCTCAGCCCATCAGTGCAGCCTGTCCAGATCCCTCTGCAGAGCCTTCATACCCTCCAGCAGATCAGCACTCTGCCTAGCTAGAAGTGCTAGGTGCTCTCGATACCCTTATGTAGATCATTGATAAGGATATTAAACAGGACTTTTCTCAACACTGAGCCCTGGGAAACAGCACTGGCCACCTGCTGGATGTAACTCCACTCACCATCACTCTTTGAGCACAGCCATCCAGCTACTACAGCTTCCCTGACATAAGAACTGACTACAAAAACATGGAAGATTAGGTTCTGTTTAATTCATTGGTGTCTCTCAAATTAAGATAACACCATAATATGCCATTTAATTTTACTTTATCAGTAATTTTCTTTCTTTCAATCTGCTTTTCATCAAAGGAAAATTAAACCAGAGATGAACTGTTGCCAATGCATAGAAGCTATGATTGTTTTGAAAGTATTATGAAAATACTTGTAAAATGGCACATAAAGGTAATTCTGAGCTTCTACACAGCTCAGTCTAGTAAGTAATATTAGGAAAAGGGTCTCTGGATTAGAGCTTGCTGCACAAACAATTTTGAGGCTAGTTACAGCCTAAAAATAAAAATAGAGCTTCATGTTATAAATGCTGATAAGTGTAGTCAGTTGCTGAAATACCTGTTTTTAATACACCCAGGTTTAAGCTATGGATACGTTATTAAGATAAGCAGAAATTGTTAATAAAATTGAAACTTACAGTACTGTCATCTAGGAAACCATTCAGGGAATAGAAAGATTGACTTAAATAGTGAATGCATGGAAAAATACAGAATGTTTCATAACACTGATTTATTTGAATACTTTACTCCCAGGTGGTACTCATATATGCAGATGCCATTCCTTCCAAGGTGAAAAACAAAAGTAAACAAAGAAGAACACACACTTGTTGGCTCTCATTGAAACTGTCTTGAATACTTTAACCACTTCAAAACATGAACGCATCCTCTAACTAAAATTCATTAGCAAAAGAAATATCAACTATATCTAGGAAAACAAAGGTGTTTTCACCATTCTATCCAAAATAGTAAATCATGTCAGTGATGTTGCCTTTTAACCACTATTGAAAATATATTATAGCAAATATTCATTAATTTATTCATGAGGAAACATGGAACTGAATGGCTTTGGTGACTCAAAGACATTGATTAGTAATTCAGACACTTAAATTGGTCCCAAGTATAGCATAGTTTTACTCTGTGTGTGTGAGTGGTCAGCAATTAATATAAAACCAAAGGCTGTGCTGAATCTGGATCTATTTTCTGCTGAAGAAAAGTGCAGTGTAGGGAAGAACAGAAGGGAGTGGGGAGAAGAGGAGGGGAGGAGAATAACTGCAGTTTTGTTACACTATCAAAACTCTGGTCCATTAAAAGCATGTTTAAAGATCCCATAGCCATGAAAGAAAAGCCACTATAACTTCACCCAGAGGGTGGTTGGGCACTGGAACAGGCTCCCCAGGGCAGTGGTCACAGAAACAGCCTGACAGAGCTCAAGAGGCATTTGGACAATGCTCTCAGGCAGTGTGTGGCTCTTGGGACTGTCCTGTGCAGCAACAGGAGTTGGAGTTGATCCTTGGGGGTTCCTTCCACCTCAGGAACTGCATTCTAGGCTATGGTTCTATGATTCTTTGAACTTTGTTTTGTTTGTGTTAACAATGTCTTCCTTCTCTGCACACACACTATCATATGTATGAGAACATTAAAGAAATTCAAGTACCAGGAAAGCTCCAGCAATTCTATAACTGATTAGTCATGGTGAAAGACAATATCCTGGTGATATTGCAAAGTCATGACTTGCAGGCACCTAGTAATTTTATAAGAGCAGCAGTGCATCTGTTGTGCTGACTCATACTACTACAGAGTCACACAGAACTCAGTAACTCCCCATTCTACAAAGACACCCACCTCCCTGCTCTAGGTGCCACTGCTTCATTCTGAGACCTCAAGACCTCTCATCATCACTGTTTCCTTGCATGAAACCTGAGCAGGAAAGCTGCAGCATCTCAGCCTCATTGGCCTGTCAAATGTGGAGCATTCAGAGCAGATTGCTGAGGAAATCCTTCCATTAAGGAACATGTGAACTTTTACAATTTGTAGGGAAAGGAAAAAGATGAGCAACTTCAGAAGTCACTATGTGTATGCTCTGGGTAATGCTAGGCAAGAGGTTCTTTTAAATAAAAAAATTTGCAGAAATTCTGCAGGCTCACATGGCATGGCCCTGGCAAAGTATAAGTTGCAACCCTTTCTAGCCAAACTAAAACACACAATCAAAATGCATCAGCAGTGAACACAGGGGTAATGTTGTAATTTTACCTGGCAAGCAGCTAAACACCATACAGCCATTTGCTCAGTCCTCCACAACAGGATGAAGGAGAGAATTGGGAAAAAGGTAAAACTCATAAGTTGGGATAGAGAAAATTTAATAGGACAGAAAAGGAGGAGAAAGCAACAATAATGATAAAGCAATATGATGGAGGACTCACAACCAACACCAAGAATGCTTTCAAGCATCCACACTTTATAATTCTCCAGTACAACCTTTTATATCCTTCTCACATGCATAACACCTTTTGTGACTGGTCAATACACATCAAGATTCCATGCTTCTTTTTCCTTCAGTGTTGCTCACCTGTCTTACACAGCTGCGACTTATCAGGGGTGAGATTGCCTGCAGCACTATCTCTGCTCTTTTACAATCCATTCTCCCACAGCAATATAAAAAAATTTGGATGCACAATGCAGCTGCTCACCACCCTCTGACCAATGCCCAGCGAATCAACTTCCCTGAGTTGACTGCCTTTGCATTGGTCAGATATTGAGTTTTATTTTTCAGTATGATGTCATATGGTGTGGAATATCCCTCTGTCCAGCTGGGGTCAGCTGTCCTGGCTGTGCCCCCTCCCAGCTCCTTGTGCCCCTCAGCCTCTTCGCTGCTGAACTGGTGGAGAAGCTGAAAAGCCCTTGACTTAGTGTAAACACTGTTCAGTAATGACCAAAACATCAGTGTGTTGTCACCATTGCTCTCATCCTAAGTCCCAAACACAGCACTGGACAGGCTACCAGGATAAAAATTAACTCTGTCCTGGCCAAAACAGGACACAATGTTGATGTTTTTGTAGTGGAGAGTGGCAGTGACTGGCACCTTATGGTCTTTGACCCTCACAGCAGAAGGGTGCTCTGAGAGGCTGAGCAAGGTAGACAAATGTTTCAGTTTCCTCTGTCTCCAAGACAGATATACCAAAAGGCCACTGGTACACATTTTGGTCCTTGAAACACCTTCTCCTGCGTTAACCTATATCAGGGATCCATGGAACCTCTGTGCTAGTCACAATGGGGTGCTTTTGCCACTCATCCCCCCTCGGGCTCACTTTGCCTTCAATAGAGTTAGTTGTTGGGATTTCACTGTCATTCCAGAAATACAGATGTGTTAGGATGTAATTATTTACTATAAAGCACAAGCTGTCCAGACAAGCAGTGGAAGCTCCCTCCCTGGAAATGTTAAAGGAAGGCTGGGTGGGTCTTTGAGTAACCTGGTCTATTGAAAAGTGCCCCTGCACTTTCACAGAAAGTGAAAGAAGATCCATTTTTGGGACATTGCTATGTCTACAGGCAGCATGGATGAACCTGAAGAGGGAGTGCCTGATATGTCATTCTGGATCATCAGTAGTCAAGACTGCATTTCTGCTCCCCTGACCAGAACCTGTTTGGAAGAAAAAGGCAAGAAACGCATCTCTTATTCTTTTTCTGGAATCACATCTATTCAATGGCATTAAATAGAGTGTGGCCTTGGTACACTGGTGACTGAGACATGATTTTTTTGTATTTTTATTTTTGTTTTGAACTTCTGATTGACCAAATGTTCTGTCAAATTATTAGATTACTATATACCTCTTACACATCTCATTTATTAATTTTTCAATTAATAAATTTTCAGTACTGCACAGATAATTAGGGTATTCAGTATTAATCTATTAAAGAGAAGACAGCAATGCCTTTATATTTCTCTCTAATGAGGAACAAGGGATAAGGAATTATTTTGTCTATGACATGAATACCATTCTGCTTTTTGACTTTGCATATAGAAATACTTGAAATTTGAAGGATGGCATTGTATTGAATCAGTCTGTGTGGTCCATAGAGATATGGTGTTCTCATTAAAAAAATATTAAGCAAAATACAATTAATTTCTGTATTACCAGCAGAGTAAGTTATGCATTTTTAGTAAAGTCCACAATAGATGCTAAAGGCTTTTTTCTGTACAAAAAATTTACAATGTATCATATTACTCCTAGAAACCTAAGAATAGGTATTTTATCACATTTTTCTGAAATATGTCTTTTGCTTTGGTAGTGAGTTAAAATGCTTTATATTGTTATCTCATTATATCATAAAGATTAAAAAGAAGGGATATTTTATGAGATACCACATTTCATTTGGATTCCCAAACCAACATATTCATTGAGCTACACAGAAAAGTACGTTTTTTCCTCAGTGTTTGGCACACAAAGTATTTTCAAAGTACTTGTTGGGAGGACAGTAGAATGGAAGTTATTTATCTGTTGGAAACATCATCTTTCCTATTTTCTAAGAATATCAGATGACTAAAATAATTGTAATACTCCTTCAGACTTTACTAGTAGTTGCAGTTTGAAAGACTTGCAAAGTCATCCAAATAAGGTATCTTTTTGTATAACATATGCATATTAAATTTAAATATACATAAAATATATATTATATATAATTTATATATGATATATATATCAGTGTATATATACATATATACACTGAAGATTAATTTAAACCCTTAAGAATGCAAGAAAGTTTGGATCTGGATTGAATATTTTCTTTTTTATCAATTTCTTGAATAGGCAATGTATAAAATTGAATAGAAAAAAGAAAACATGAAATAGGTTCTAATACAGCCTTTGATTCACAAGATTTCTAATTGTATCTTTTACTTTAATTATGGCATATGTCTGGATTTTTATTTAGCCTTCTGTCTTTGGAAAGCTTCAAGAGTGCTTTAAAACAAACACACTAACTACCCCACTGAGATAATGAGATGAATGGTGATGATAAACAGAAACTTCTGTTTCTTAGTCAAAGACTTAGATAGTAACTATTATAAATATATGTTGTGTTGCATAATACATAGCTTTCATAAATGAAGGTAATTGTATGACTTTATGAAGTAAAGTTACACATGTAGATAAGCAAGATGCACTGCACTTATGGAGACAACCTTATTGTCCTATGTACATTCATTTGGTTTCATTTTAAAAATAACAGCATAGGTTTTATACACATTTAGGAAGTGGTTGCTCATTTGGAAAGATCTACTTTTGATTGGAACTTCTCAGGCAAAGCCAAAGATTAAACACGCAAGTACATGAGAAGCCAGAGATGATGCGCACTGAGTTCTGGTTTTTATTGACAATTTATGCCCAGCAGAGCTACATGGATGAGAATCCCTGAGCTCAGATCTGGTCTGCCCCAGAAAGTCTGGCAGCTGTTATGAATGGATTTGCAATTTTGGCCAAAAATTTCCCTAGCAGAACAATTTTCTTCTGATTCACAGCAGCAACATTTGAAATATTTTCAAATGGAAGTTTCAAAACATTTAATTCCAGAAAATGTCAAAATGTTTTATTTCAACATTTTCACTCTCAAAATTGAATACTGAAGTAGGATTTGGAGCTTTCTTTCTTTCTTTCTTTCTGTCTTTCTTTCTCATGAAAGATTCCAAGATTTTGACTTTCAGCTGGCATCTAGAAACTAAAGGCTGTAATCCTGGATTGAGTTCCTGAATTTCAACAGCATCTAGAAGCAAATGAAATTTTGGGTGTTGTTTTGCACTGATAGAGCCAAATAATGGCAATCAACAGAGAGACCTAGTTAATGAGGCTTAGGTGAGCATCTTTGAGTACATGTTTGAGTTTTAAGAGAACTGATACTGGAACTCCTGCATATCAGCAGGACATATTAGAATACAAAAATTATTTCAGAATCTAAGTTTATGTCCTTAAAATATAGTCTTAGTAGCTAAAATAGGCTTCAAAAAATTCCTTCAAAATTGATAGCATGCTTTCCCAATCAAATCAAATAAAAATTTGGGGAGGGGGGAGTTGGGGGATGGAGGAGAGTGGTGGTGTCATTTTCATAGGATTAGTGGGTCTTTTTAATTTCAAGATTTTAAAAACCAGACTCATGATTTTAAGAGAATGACTCATGATTCCTGAATTACTTGAGTCAGATATCATCAGTTTTTCTAGACAGATAGTCATCTCAATAATGTTACTGAAGAAAAGGTTGAGTGAAACTTTCTACTTTTCATTTTCTTATAATTCTTACTTGCTTATATACAAACTGTAGAGAATTGGACTGAGAAACCAGGACAGTAGGAATTTATGCATTGATAATTTATGTATGGTTTATGGCTTTGGTTTACATAATTCTTTCTTTATTCAATAATAAATGCATAGTTGCTATAGAAACTGCTACAACATAGGATTTGGATTACTGCGAAGAGGCAGGGCATTTTTATAAACAAATAAACACAGAAGACACATAAATCAAATGCTAATCAGCATCATGCATGTTCTTAAGTCAATAAACCTTGAATTTGCCACTCTTTTTGAGGGTGCAGTGGGTTCAGAACACAAACTCCAGCTCTGCATTGGCATCTTCAAATACATTTTTTAAAGGGGTACTGAAATTACTTTATTTCCCAGTCCTAGTGACTCTGCTTCCAAATAACTGTTCAACAATTTGGTTTTAGGCACAGATGGTTCCCAAACAAGCTTTTTATTCTCTAGGTGATTGCTACAACATAAGGCCTCTTAGGAACCTACAATATTAAAGTATGACTGTCTAAGAAGAAGATACTGAAGCCATTAGCACTGCATTAAACCGAAAGGAAAGAAATCTGTGTTAACTGTATGCATAGGACAGAAGGGACAAATGAGTTTTATTTTATCTATTACTCTCATTTGCAGTTCCTTTTATATCTTGCTTGTCTATTTTTTCCTCTTTTTGAAAATTCTTGGCTTTTCATTGCAAATTAAAAATAATTGCAGTTCTCCACCAACATGCACACACACCCCCATCTACTTCATAATCAGGTCTATTAAAATCCATCCCTGTTGCTATGTGAATTCTGTATACTTCTACTTTTCTCTATTTCTTTATGCTGACTGACTTGCACGTCACAAAATAGAAATTTCATTAAAAATATTTAGAATATTTAGAAAAAATCCCGAGACCAGTTTAAATCTAATCTGTCAAGAACAATGGTGGTGTTAAAATTTATTTATTTTTATTTTTCTTCCAGTGGTTTGCATTGGGAGGGAAATTTAAAGGTCATCCAGTCAAACCTCTCCTGCCATAAGAAATTATATCAACTAGGCAAGGTTGCTCAGAACCCTGTTAAACTTGGCCTTGAATGCTTTCAGGATTGGAGCATCTATCACTTCTTTTGGGTTAAAACCATTACCTCTTGTCCTGTTGCTAAAAGCTCTATTAAAATATGTCCCCTTCTTTCTCCTAAGCCCCTTAAAGAATTAAAAAGCCAAAATAAGGTCTCACTGGACCCAAGTCCAATCCTGTTTGGGATTGTCCTCATCCAGGTGAAGAACCTTCACTTGGCCGTGTTGAACTTGGTGAAGTTTATATTTTACTGACAATTTCATTTTCAAGTAAAAAAAAAAAAATTCAAAATTAAATATCTATTTTGTCAGTCGAAACATTTTTTCTTTGTTATTAAATATCTTACTTCTCAAATTAAAAAGTTATTTGTTTCCTGAAAAAAAAATTAATGAGCAGTAACTTTAATTCTCTAACAAAAGGAATGTTTTGTGGAGAATTTCTGCTTGGGAAAAAGAAATTAGATCAGCTTTTGCAATATAGCTCAGAGAATAACTTATTTACATTTTTCTTATTATTCATCAGAGTGATTCAGTGTTACCAGGGAACAGCAGGAACAGTCCTTCACAATAAACAGAAGCTAACTTGGTTAATATTGTGGATTTCCTGCACTGAGATAATTTTTGAGCAGGGTTAGCCGGGGTGCTGGTCCAGACTCTGATGGCATTCTGCAGTTCTCTGTTGTTTTACCATTCTGCACAGAGGGCTTCAGCTCTGCACAACCTCCCTGCTTGTCATTTCCCCTCCCGCTGCTAGAGGCTGCTAATTAGGCACAGCTTTCCATAATTTTTTGCTGAAATGGTGACTTAAATGCCTGGATCACTTTGATGCCCCGGGTTAGGAAAACCCCGTGTGCAGAGGTGCAGAGGGAGGTAGAAACAGACTTGAAGGGATGAGGAAACAGCAGTACCTCATAGCCTTTAACCAGCCCCACCTCAACTGCACATGCTACCTTGGGGCCATGAGAAGCATCCTCTAGGGAGTGACAGGGTGCAAATCCTCTGAAGAAAGGGTAAAAAGAGCATCTCTGGGGGTTTTGTCCTTGAGTGTTTTGGCATTTTTGCAAAAGCTTATTCTTTTTTTTTTTTTTCCTTATCATTGCCTAATAAAATACATATTACACCTTAAATTTTTAGGTATCCAAACACATAGATTAATGAAGCAGTGAGTATATGTAAATTAATTACTGGTTTATAGAATTTATACCCCTAAACATGGTTACACACTAACTGCACTGCAGTTAAATGTCTAAATCTAATAAATTACATCAAGTCTTCTAAAGCTACCATCTAATTAGTGTCAAATGTTTACTATAATTAAATTCTATATGTCAAATATGAAAAAAAGAGATTATGTGAATCTGCTTTGCAACCAAATTAAATAGTTAGCATGGGAAAAAACACTAAGAGCCTGTGGTAACAAGAAATTTACAGTAACTTTTTCTGTGGATGCAAAAGCTTCAGTAAATTTCCCAGTTACCTACAACTACATGAGGTATCTAAGGTATCGCTTCAGAAAGGGACACTGGTCCCCATCTATTATGATTTATTTTTTCAGCTGATGCTACTGACTGGGAAAAACATTCTATTCTGAAAGACAAAATATGTAACAGTGATAATTTTCTTAAACTACAGAGGCAAAATAATATCTCTGATTTTGTTAGACAAGAGATGAGGGTTTTGGAATAGATTTGATGTGTGGGTTTTCCCTAAAAGGTGTTTTTTGTCAGAAAATTACAGCTGTTCAAAACTGCTTTGGGTATTTTGGTGACTGCAGTGTAGAGTTCATGTTGAGCTGTCCAGATCTGCCACAAACAACACTCTCATAACCACTTCAAACTCCATGTAAATTCCTGTGGCTGCAGTGTGGATGTATTCCTGTATGCCAGCACTCTGGCTAAACGTGGGACATAGAACTTCTGCATTCAAATACAGCAATGCAGGCAAAGCCCTGCAATCACATGGAGCTCACATTTTCTATCAATGGCTATTTGCAGCTTCTCCTAATGCATTTTTAATATTTTTTTAAGCTGAACACTGTTATATGCATGATGGAAGAAAGAAGCTTTCATTTGTTTCTTAACAGAAACTCTTTCTCTCCAAGGAATCCCTGTGAGGCATTTACTGTGTTTTTCCTATTCATTTGTACTGCCCAAAATGGAGATGAAGTTAATGATGCTTGTGATGGGTTGACCTTATCCAGATGCCTGGGGGTCACCAAGCTGCTCTACCACCTCCTTTCTCAACAGAATCATAGAGCCTTCACCAACACTCAAGAAATTTGAATGCTGTTGTAAAACAGGGCTCCCTCAATTTCCCTGGGAACACTAAGGGGAGGAGGCAGACTGATCCTTGATTACTTCCCCATAAACCCATGCATAGGGTTGTGGCACTGAATTAGTGCACATCTGAAATCCAGCTTGCAGCCCTGATGATGTGTGCAGAGCTAGATAATAACAGGTAATACCAATAACATTTAAAAGAATCAAAATTTACCTGCCATTATGCTTGTTTCATGCTCACACATATTTGTGTTTTCTCATACTTGTATACCAGGATGTGGTAAAAGGGTAACTTATGACAGGGAAAAAAAGAGAAAAAAGATAATAAATGCTTTGCTTACTTCAGTAATGTCATCACAGCAATGTTTAAAGCAGTAAGGCTTACCATAAGGTTGTCATTTACAATGTCATGGATACCAAATTCCTTTAGTGTTCCTCTTTATCAGTAAAAAAATGCATAAGACCAGAAGACTGCTGCAAACACACTGAAATTTTATCAATTTATAGTCAAACTATATTAAATACGAGCATTTTTCCAGAATGATTTGCAAATGAAAGGGGGCTAGGGTCTTTATGTAAGCACAAAATATGGTATTAAGGGGAAAAAGAAAATCCTGAAAAAAAGGCCAACCCTGCTTTGGGATCACTATTACAGTTGTTCCTATGGTAACCAGTTATTTGTGCTGCATGCATCATCATATATATTTCAGGAACTAGAGTGCTAGAAAAAGGGGAGGGGAAAAGAGCATGTATTACACTCAATTAATTCCAAAGACAAACCCATATTGAAATACTTGACCCTTTGATTCAAAGCAAAACACCTTTGTGTGATATCACCCACTTGACACTTGGAAGTGTGGTTCTCAGAAAAAAAAGGCTATGAAAAATTGGCATTTACTTACTCATCTGCTTCTCGTTTTGTTCTGAATCCTGTCTCTAATTCATTGCTAAATAGCAGTCTCAGTCCTGAGACTGAGCTGCACACCCAAGGTGCCAAGGGAGGGAGTGTTTGGTTGCTTTCCAGAGCACATACATCCACAGGACCTTTGGCACAGGGAAAACACTGGCAGACATTTGAAGGAACTGATTTTCACAAGAGGAAGCCCAGAGAGGAGGTTAAATTACCTTTCAGAAAGTCATCTGGGAGACAAGATCCACCTTCAATAGTGTGCAGCCTTTTGGTAGAGGTAAAATATGTTCCTCTCCAAGGTTTCTTTTGTTAATGTGTTCAGGGCCTTGGTGTGAGGTCTACAAACACTAACCCTGCTGGGAAGATGCAGAAAGATTTTACTAATTCTTAGCACCTGGATTGAATAAACTAAGCTGGCAGCTATTGAAACATACTTTCCAACTATCCTGTATCTGTGAAAAAATTTAAACCCAAAACTTTTCAAAATTTTGTGGTTAATTACTAAGAAGTTTTGTTATTTTACAAAGAAGCTTTGTTATTTACACTTCCAAAATTATGCTGCCATGGATAAAATAACCAAATCCCAAAAGTTTTGAGTACCTACCCCTACTTAAATATACCACAATTCAAAATGAAATCCAAGGGAATATATCCCTAAGAGATATTAGACTCCTAAATAATTTTGCACATCTGTTTCTCACTTATACAAGCCAGGAATTAAGTGGAATTTGGTAGAACTTATTCAAAGCATCCAAGATCGTACTTTAAATTTCTCTTCATGTCTTGAGTTTGCCTCTCTGCCTGTGCATAAGTACTGAAAAAGTCAATCTCTATTTCCTATATGGGCTAGTGTAAGTTTTAAAATGTGTCATTCTTATGCTGAAACATCTCAGGAAGCCCAGCCTGGTGAGCTCTGAAACTATTGAACACATTCAGGCATCCTATAAAAGGCAGCTGTCATTGCTAATTTTTTCTAAATGTGTGTCATAGTGCCACCATCTATCTTTTATACAATACCTCAGAGGATTTGTCTGGAAGTAGGAGTTCAGTTCAATCAAAGACCTCTCGGAGATCCAATCCACATATGTCTCAAAAGCAGCCTATCATCAATATGTACGTTATAGTGAAGTTCTCCAAGCTGTGTTGCTGGGCAAGGAGAAATTTAATGTTACTGAGTATGCAGAGACAGAGGAAAAGTGTTACTTTTTCACTGCCTTCTCTGTGAGGAGGAAGTTCGGGCCCTTTTTTCTAAAGCTCTGTCTATATTTCAATTATTCAGTCTCTGAATAAAATGCAACCCTGTGAGCAGAAATTACAGTTACAATTGCCCTCTCAAGGCTTTAATGCTAGACCAAGAAATCATACCTTTTTCTCTCTTTTCTTCATAAATCTTGAATGGTTTTCAGCACAACATTATGGGATCATGTTAACAGGGAACACAAGTCCCTCAGCATCCCATTAAGTTATTGTGCTGCCTAAACTTTTTCAGGATTTGGCTAGTGAAGCATTGTCTCAAACTAGGAAATAAAATAGATATGTCCATCTTGAGAAGTTCTCTGAAGCGTGGAGACCTGAATTCTGTATTTTCTCCCTTGCCTATGCATTCCATCAAAACCAATATGACAGGAGGCATGAAATGTGAAGCTGAGGAGCTGGGAGAGGGTCTGCAGTTAGAAGGGCAGGCTGAGATGGCGGAAGAAAGGTGAGAACAGGGAAAACTTTAGGATCCTGGTTAGGAAGACTGAGATGTGTTAAAAGAAAAGAGCTGCTGAAGATCTTTTGCAAGGTCTTTCAGCTCCTTCATTCTTGCTTTTCTTCTGTGGAAATTGTGACATCTCCCAGCTGGACTCACATGACCTATCACCAAACAACCTTCAGAGTTATCCAGATCCTTGCACTAAGGAAGAAAAATCACAAGAAAAACATATTCTTTCTAATTCACCTGTAAATTTATTGTGTAAAACATCATTCTGCAAATCATAATATCTCTAAGTTCCCTGGGCTTTAAACTATGTAAAATACGTATCACATTTTCAAATTACTTTTCCTTGATGGTTTTAGTGTACCTCACTCTGCATGTTCATTTATACTCCAGCATATTTATTCTCCAAAGCATCATTAATATTCAATCTATTATTCTATATTTTGTATATATGAAAGAGCAAGAACAATTGACAATAACTGAAAAATATTTAACATATCTTGTGAAGATAAAATAATCAGGGAATGTGCAAAATATCAACTATTATTATTATTAACAAGGTTCAAAGAGCTTTAAAGTCTTAATAGCAGACTTCACAATCTTTTATATACATTTTCCTTCCATGGGTATTCCAAAATTCTTTCTTAAATTCCTGTATAAAAAGAATCAGGTGAAGAAACTAAAGGAGTTATTTATACACTAGTTTCAGTTTCAGATGTAGAATTTCTGATTTTTTTCTTGTCTCCTTTATGTGTTTTATTAATATACATTTGTATTTTGGTCCTTAAATAAAGTTTAAAGCCTGTATTTCTGCAATAGTTTCTGTTATCTGTAATTTGAAAATATGCAATATCTTTTTAAAAGTAGGAACACTCCCCAACTTCTGGAAGAATAATAGTAAAAAAATACATAGTAATTTATAGCTAAAGATTGAGAGGAGATGTTGAAGAAGAATCTGAATATTTTGCAAAGTTTTTTCTGATGTTTTTGGAGCTGGAACACATTAGAAAATTATGGCCAACTAACAATAGATGATTGTATAGGGTTTTGTTGGAAAAGACAAGTAACATCTCTGAAACTGGGCCCTCAATTTGAACAAAAATTGGACATTTTCATGTTTAAATGAGATTATCCATTCAGCTATAGCTTTTTGTGTGCATGTGAGCCTTTTCAAATGTTATGAAACTGAATCTTATGAATGTTGGTGTGCTGAATACCACTTCAAATATGTGACAGTTCTGTAGCTTCTGCTCTCTACAGACACCACATATAATTCATTTCAGAAGAGGGTTCCTCTCACTGGTACCAATGCTTGCTCTTTTTCCAGATTTTCAAATTAAACATTCAAAGCACTTCAAATCAACCATCAATTTTGATGTCAACCAAAGACATCCTCGACCCTGCAGTTTCTTTTCTCTCCAGTGGGACAGAGGTTATCACCCCAGTGTCAGTATGGGTTGGACATGCAGCTGATTTCAAAATCAAGCACTTTGCATCAAGACTTGCACGTATCAGGTCACCTCTAAAGCCACACGTTACACATAAGAGTGACTGTAAGTATAAGGATGTTTGTATGCTGGTTTTTTTTTTTAATAAATAGGAAGATAATAGCATATAATGATGTCAACCATTCTGCAGTAAAGAGTGAAAAGAGTAAGTTATAGGATGATGTGCCAGCCTAGCCAAACTCAAATGATGCTTTACTTTGGCAGTTCTAATGAATAGCACAGCTACGTATACCAAGAAAAATAATCTATTTAACCTATGACAATTAATGTTCTGTCAAAAAAAACCCCAAAACAAACAAAACAAACAAACAAACAAAAACCCCCAAACAAACAAACAAAACCAACAAAATTTGGGACAGAGTAAAATCAATTTGCAATTGTCAACCAATTTCTTTCCAATCATGTTTTAATAACTTAAAATCTTGGTGGAGGCAGTTAAAATAACAAGCTTCATTTTTATGCCTTCCAACACAAGGGTACTGAGGAATATCTGGCTAAATGCTAGAGCTGACCCTGAATCAGTGAAGCAGTGTGAGGTGAATCTGAGGGAGCAACTGTGCTGTACTTTATGTTTGAAACGTTGATTGTTGTCTTGCCTTAAACACTATTTTAACTTATTGCTTAAATAAGCTTTAAGAATGTCCTGTTGTTTGCTTTGATGCTTAACAGTTTTTAAGATAATTTTGCAAACTGTTCTTTTTCTCACTAACATCTTGCAATTTACAGTTCACCCTCTAGCTCAAGCTGCTATTTTGTTTACACCTCATCAAATTTCCTTTAATTCTCTTCATCTCCTCTGCTGATAAAGTCATCTCTCTCTTCCCCCACTGACTTGGAAACAGCTCAATGGAAAGCAGTACATCTCTTGCAAAAGTTAATAAAGAGAGTAAAATTATTTTGTAGTTTGATGTTTGGCATCATGGTGAATAAAAGGACTTCCAGCAGAGCTCCATCTAACCTTGTTTCCTCTTTAGAAAGAGATTTGCCTCCAACACTGATATTGTCAGAAGTCTGCTCTCCTTACAGTGATATGGCAGAGCAGGATTCTCATTACAGCTATTATATGAAAAGAAAATTTTCTTTTATTTCAGCTCACAGAATAAAACCTTAATTACTCAGTAAAATCTGTGGGCTTGTGAAAGAGAGTACAATAGTTCTGTCAACTAAAAGGCTAACCTAACTCTGCTGTAGGTAATAGAAATGATACAGATGAGATCACAGTGAAGTGAATCAGTCTAGGAACATATTTTAAAGTCTGAACAGCAATACTGAGAGCTTTTGCAATGCTTGGTGGATTTACCTTTGAAGATGTTTGTCCTGCTTATATAGGGAAGCCCCATTGATATCCCATGAAATTCCTGAGTCCTTTCAAGTGGAATGAATAGCAATGCAGACTCTGAAGGGTGACACATTTTCGGATGGTGTGCTCTTCTCAGAGGAGGTAGCTGGGCAGCAATGGATGAGGCCCTGCCCCATCCTGAGCACTCCCCTCTGGAGGTGGTCCCACCTTCGGGCAGCATGAGCCTTCCTGAGGAGAACACGAGCAAAAGCTGGACCTGGAAGCTTTGAGAGGGCTGAGATGGAACAGGCAGAGGAAGAGGGGTCTGAATATATCAGCTGCTGCTAGCACTGCACCTGGAGCCAAAGGAGTAGGGAAGGCTTGGGAGAGCAGGGAGGCCTTCCAACAGCCTCAGCCAGGCTTCTGGGCAACTTCTTCCTTCTAAGAATCTAGATCACACTCTATGGAGTTAGCATTACTTTTACAGGGTTAGCATAACTTTTGCAGCTTATCTATTATTATCATTATTATTATTAATAATAATTATTAATTATTATTTTTGTTTCTCCTGGTCATCAAAAATCCATTAAAATCCCATTTTATCTATACAAATAAAAACATTTTTAACCTTAAAGCCTTGCTGACCACTTTGCTGTACACAGTATAACAAGATGTCTATTAGCATTGGCCTCAAAGGCCACAGCAACCTCAGAGTGCCATCACACAATGAATAAAGTTAATATGAATCAACTAGAATGAAAGGAATTTTTACCCATGCTGAGAGGACTGTTTTACTTATTGCTACACATCTTTAAATCAGTTCTGCTCATCACAGAGTCAAAATTTGCTAGAGTTTTGCTCTCTGAGTTGGGCCACAAAACAAATGATTGGCTAAGCCATATGAATCATCTGCAAATTTCAATATATTTTATGTAGCAATTTACTAGCTTTAAGAATCTTTATTGCTGTTTTGTGTCTCTAACTCTTGGGAAAAAAAAAACAAACCTGCATAAAAAACAAAAAATCCACAGGAACAAAACTGTAAGTTGTGAATGCTAGTTCTATTTTCTGAAAGGAACTGGAAAAAGATCCACAATGTTTTCCCCTTATCTGTAAGCGACTCTACAAGTGAATTATTACATGAAATCCCAATGTTATATTATGTAGTTGGACCCTAATAACAAACACACTGCAGATCACTGCAAGCTCAAACATACAGTTTCAACAGTTCTTATTTGGATCTGTGCTGTACTTCCAATAACTTTACCAAAAACAAGAAAGTACAAAGACAAAAATAACGAGAGACAAGCAACAACACCTGGCAAGATTCAGGATAAGATTAGGCAGTTACATGGATAATCACAAAATCAGAGAATCACAGAAAACATTGAGTTGGAAGGGACCCCAAGGATCACTGAATCCAGCTCCTGGCTCTGCACAGAACCATCCCCACGAGTCACAGCCGTGTCATGACTAATACGGATCCATGGGAGATAAAGATTTCTTTGTGAGGAAATGACCTCTCCTGCACCAATTGCCCTGCCAAACTGCAATTCTGATGTGGTAGATGCAGACATTTTTAAGTGTTTGTATTCACGTTTTACACTTTAGTGTTCCTCAGTAATACTTTATGTCTTTTTTTTTAATATATAATTATTAAATTATATAGTCTGAGGAATTGTTTCACTGTTTGGGAAAATCACTCTTCCCTTTATCCTTCTCTAACTTCCCTCAGTTTTAAAAGTCTCTTATTTAATATCCTCACTAAACTGCTAGGTCTATAACAGAAAAAAAGAATACAGCTTCAAATCCCCTCTCAGATTTTTCATGTGAAAGTCTTCCAATTTGCTAGTGAAAAAATGTGATCCTTGTACTAATATGTATATAGAAATTCATGCTTATGCAGACTTAAAGCATAGTTTTGTGCTCTGCCTAGAAAAAAAGCACTGAAGTTTTCTTATTTATGATGCACTTACAGAACTTATTCTTTGGTGCTTTTTACATGTCTTGCTAGTCATAAGTAATTTTGCTCCCTACTCTTTCCAATTTTATCTCTATAAATTTGTTCTATTCTTTTGCAAAATTATTCTTAGACATGTGCCTGTTTCCAGCATCCTGGAACTCCTTTCTGCTGTAGGAGTCTCTCTCAGTCTTTCTGCCTTATCTCTGACACCAGCCTAGTTTAGTGTTTCACTCTGAAAAGTCTGGTTTAGATATTAATTATACTACAATATGTTCTTTAGATTGCATTCCATACCTGAATTTGCTAAAGTCTCTTTATTGAAAGCCCAGTTTTCTCTCAATGCTTTTCTCACACTTTTTCTGTTCTTGGAATTCTGTTTTCTGGTCTTTTGTGTCTTTTGTTTGTCTCTTGCACTCAGACAACCTTTTACATTCAAGTCTCAACCAGCTCTTTCCTATTAGGTGAATTCAGATCTAAAAATAGCTGCTTCCCTAGTTTTCCTTCTCCAAAACAAAACATTGTCTCCAGATTAACTATAAGAATCCTTCCTCATGCTCTATTTATTTTTTTAAAGTATTTGCTATGTTGAAATAGTTAAAACCACGAAAACTGTAACAGAATGTGAACAGTTCTAAGTCAAAGGCTGTTTTCCTGTAATGCAGAGAATCTGTTACAGTTTTCAATACACATTAACACAATTAAAAAACCCAACAGCTCACTTTTATTACAGCTAACATTCATAGATAATTATTATTTTTTTCTTGTGGAATACGAACGTCTTTTGCATTCCATATTATTTTATCAGTCAGTTTTGCAAGAATGTGTTCAAGGTGCAGTATAATTATTTATATTTACAGCATGGTGGTGTATGTAGAGTGTTATAATTTGTTTTAATTTATCATTTAATTTCATTTCTGAGCAATACATTCAAAATACATGAAATATTATGTAAATTGAAAAGGGGTACAGGGGCCATTTCAAGTAAATACCCCAAAGTCTTGTCATTATGATATGCAAGTTTGGTGTCCCCAAAGAACCAAAAGAGAGTGAATACTGCTGAAGTCAAATGAAATAAAACTTGTCAGTAATCACAGCAGATGTTTTGCCTGTTTCTGGTACAATAAAATAGCATGAGAAAAGATGATATGCACCTGATATATCACACCTTGAACTAAAAATAATTGTGCTTTGAAACACAGAATGCATCCTTTACTGCTACTGTATTAAACAGCCTTTCCTTTCCTTGGCAGTAAAATATTTTCCTTTTTTTCATCCCCAAATTTGCTGTAGAGCTTGTCCAAAGAGCTCATCTAAGTGAGAATGATATTCCCCAAAGGCTTCAAATGATGAGAGTATCTTGCCCTTTGCTCTACAGCTATTCCTTCACAGTTATTGAGATACTCGTCCTCACTCTGTAAAACAGTTCTATTTTCTTAGATCAAAACCATCCATTTCTCTTATTCAGAACACTGATTTGCCTCAAGAAACACTGAGAAAAATCTGCTTCTACCATAATGTTATTTGCCTCCGAAAGAAACAAATGTGCAATATGAACTCTAAGTAAACTATGATATAGACCTGAATTTTTTTAATTTATTTTTCCTTTTTTTTTGTTATCACATATGAATTCATAATGACAGGTAGAGAATAAAGCAATATAGAAATAGAAGAAAGAATGTACTGTTGCTAATATTTGAAGAATGTTAACATTACATAAAGGATATATAGTTTTCCACTGAGTAAATGAAAATGTTCCTCACAAACATTTTGATGAAATCATAGGGTTCTATATTCTACCAGTTACATATTGCAATAACAATCCCAAATTAAGATCAGAATATGAGCAAATTTAAACTATTTAATATTTTCTTTTTGGAAAGGATGTTATAGAAAACACATTTGGATCCAGCATTTTTCAATGTCCTAATTGCTTCCTGCTAAATTGATTGCCTGATAAAATTTGAAAGGTATCTTCTGCTGATGGATCATTACAGAAGAAAATTCTGGGCTCTCTCTCCCTAGCTATCATCCAATTATATATTGTTATGTAATTGTACCTGGCCTTTCAATTAGTGCTTATATTATTGTCAGGACTGAGTGCCATTGCTTGCTTTGAACATTGTAAATTACCTGTGAGAGTAAACTTGTAATGATCATTTGGAATTTATTTTAGGCAATTCTACTGTGGGCCAAGAAAATTTCTTTCTTTTGTACAGATTAATCTTTACAGAGAAGTCTTATGTGTGGAACTCTTTTTTTTTCTTTTTAATTTTCATTCATAGGGAGACGAGGGGAGAGCCTACAGGTATTAAGCATATTTCTCAATTTGCTTTATTTTTCTTGCCAAAATATTTAAGAGGTAAAGAAGAATCAGTGGGCAGTCTCCTTACATGAAGTAGATGGACACTTTAACTGGACATAATACCAATCACTGATATTATAGTTGGACCTGCTATATGCATAAATAGAAGTTTCAGAGGCTTCAGTATGAAAGATTTGTGTATTATCATACTACAAATTCTAGTTTGTATTACATGCTGAACATATGTCTCTTTTTATTTCTTTTTTTTTTTCCATCTGGCAGCTCATTCAAGACATCTGTCTTGCCCAGAAAAGCTGCTCACAGTCTCTCATTGAAGGATTATTACCATGAGGCCAACAGAATGCAGTCTATCTCTCATTTTTCTTCTGGAACAGTGATTTAAAAAAAAAAAAAAGAAAAAAAAGACAAGCCCCTGCAGGTGACACAGACATATGATAAAATATGAAGAAAAGAAAGGAAAGGGGAAAGAGGCAAAACACAGAGGAAGGTCTTAATAAAAGGGTTCTGCTTTGTACTGTCTCTGCTTGCATGGGCCCTCGGTTAACATGAAGATTTTAGTGATGGAATCACAAACTGAGATAGGCACAAAGAGTATCCAGTCATATAATTCCTGTATAGTAGGGCTTTTGTGTGTGGTTCTTTTTAATTTCTTTCTCTGTTTTGTGTTTTGGGGTTTTTTTTTAATTATATCTACAGCTACTCAAAAGAAGAGGGAAGAGATGTTGGAACCACACCATTCAGAGATACATAATGAAAGAGGAAGAAGCAATGGACATAAGTTGAAAGTTGAAATTACGCCCTGGCATAGAGGAGAATATTTTTCATTCTGTAGGATGTCAAATGATAGAAACAGCTGAGAGATTCTGTGTAGGTTCCACCTTGAAAAAATTCAAAAAGATTAAGCTTTGGTGGTTTATCAGGTTGCTTTTTCCAAATACATAGTCTGAAATCAGTGGTGTCTTAACACAAGTACCTCACATCCCACTATAATGCTAGATACCTTCACTTTTACCTTTGTAATTTTGGATCTCTGTGGTGTACAAGCAGGGAGATGTCAGAGTTTAAGACTATAAACAAGGTGACAGCACAATCTTCTCATCCACCTTGTTCCAGTACTATTTCCAACACATTTAGGACTATCATATATCTAGAGGAGTGATTTCTGGCTCAAAGGGGAATATCTTAAAAATCTGCACTGCTGCCACCTTCAAATGAAAGGTCACATGCCAGGTAATCTTAGATAACATTACCATGTGGGCCCAACACTAACATTTTTTAGTATGGTTTACACAACCTTTTGAATTTCTAATAGGATTGATATTTAATTTTGAGCATTGACAATTAAGTTTCATACAACTTTTGAGTACTTTGCTATCTGTTTAGTATTCAAAAAGTTACATCTATTTGGTACAATATTAACTTGAAAGTGATGACTAGATCTCTTTTTTCCAATCTGTACAGTATATAGACAAATCAGTTTACCTTTCACCTTCTTTCTTGTATTAATGTCAAGAGTTTTGCTTTCTTTTGAGTGAGCAAGCTTCATTAAGCTTTATCCTAAAGTGGCCATACCTATTATAAACGAAAGAATTTAGTCTCAGACTTATAGTTTTGTCAATTTCTTTCATAGTTAAGGATTAAAAACATACTGTTAATGTATATATTTTAACCATAGATGAGTTAATGCCGCATAAGATTTTTTTCTTTTGCATAGAGAAGAAAACACAAGGATGTTAAATTACCTTTTTCAAATGATTGCAAGTATTGATAGGACAATTTTCTCACCTATATTTTTCACTTTAAATAATCAACCATTCATGACTGAGCAGAAGAGAAAGGGAAAGAACTACTAGTTCAGTGGGAAGTACAGACGTTGACTAGTCTCTAGAAGTTCAACACAATAAATATTGGCAAATGGATTCAAACTCATAAAATTTTCCTTTAAAGCTGGCCTTTAAAGCCAGACTGGTTTCAAGGGTGTCAAAGCATTTTGATTTACGTGTGTCTGAGTGGGCTTTCAGAGTGGAATGATGCAGGTGCTGGTGAGTCACATTCTGAGATCCCCCCAGACTGTGCAGACTGAGTCCCAGCCCCCAAGTGCCTCTAGCAGCACGTGCTGCTCTTTTCCAGCTCTTTTCCCACTTTTCAGCTCCTCAGCCTGAACCACGGGCCCAGGTACAGGCACAACCCCATTTATCAGCCACATAAGTCTCAGCTGGCCATGTGTGTTGTTCCTGGATATGTAACATTCTGCATTATCATTAACAGGTTGATTTTGAGTCTGAATATTTTTTATACCTATATATATATTATATGAATTATGGCACCATCAGTTACCAGGCAGTGTAAATTCTGCCTCTTCTCCTAAGCAAGGTGAGGAGTGAAAATCCTCATGGTCTCACTGAGCTTGTTTTTATCTTGAAAAAAACAGTAGAAATCATCAACATGTCTAATACTCAGTTTCCCAATGGAAGTCTGGTGTCTCAACATAATTAAAAAAGCCAGTGATCAAAAGATGTAAAACATTTTTTGAGAGACTATACAGTGGTGTGTGTGTTCTTTTCTTTACAATTTTGAGTTTTCTTAAATCTAAGCTTATTATCTTTGCTGTTTAGCAATTGTAGTGGTGGTAATAGTAACAACAGCACTAGTATTTGTATAATAGAATGTCCTAAACCAGTAATTTTAGTGAAAAACAACAAAAAAGATGGAGTATATCATTGAGAACTTAATTGAATTTCTGTCCTTTCTAATTATACCTAAAAAGTAGAACCTAAAGCAATCTACCTCTCAAATTCATTAGAATTAGGTAATTTAAAAAAAGGGAAGTCTATGCTTTTTGGGTGTCACTCAAAGTAGGAGACAGTGAATTCTCATTAGCCATGAGAACAGTCTCAATGGACTCTTAAAACAGTACACATCTACTTTTTACACATCTGCTTTTGATTTTCGAAGTAGATAAAGGTGTTCATAAGCGTTAACTCTTCCTAGGAGTAAAGTTTTTTCCTCAGTAGAGGGCAACACCCACTTTAATTTCAGCTAGACAGAATTTCTTTCTTACATAGTTTATTATGGTAATTTGTTTTATCATATTAACGAGAATAAAATGGACACATTTTTTATGACAGGTTTCTGTGGTTTTATTACTTCCTAATAATAAATTAAAATATTTCTTTCTACTTTTCTTCCTGCTCAAGTTCAAGTCCATTAACCTTCCTGAATTTATTAGATCTTGCTGACTTTTAATATAGTGAAATACAACATCATTGAATTCGCTCTGGTATCCTTCAGGAGTTGCACAGTTTCCTGATTTTTTTATATAGTGCATAAACATGAAAATTAAATGGCAAACAGATTTTTAAACCTTGACTGTTCAGTATAACTGGGTTAGTAATGTTTCAAGAAACCATTCACATTCAGCTCAACCAATTTATTGATCAAGGCACTAATTAACCAGTAGATAAATGTGTTACTTGGCTCCTCTGCTCACTCATCCCCTACAATATGACAGCAAAAATACAGTAAGTCCATAATGTGCAATTAGCTACCCAAGTTTATACCCTCTCTGAAGCCTAGAGTTCACTAATTCCCACAGATTTGCATAATTCCCACCTGCTTCATCTTTGACAACAAAAATACCAGTGACTTAAAATATCAATCACATAGGTCTTTTCTGGTAACTGCTTTGCTGGGTGGTACTTTAAAAGAATATGGAAAATGACAGGATGTACAAATCAGTCTCTTTTGCTATAAAAGGCATTTTTAGATACACAGGCTAATGAGTTCCCCAAAGAATAAGCCAGGCTAGAGGTCATAAGTTTAGTCAGTCCTAAACCTGAATAGCAAAGTATTATGGGAATTTGTTTCATTGATTAATATAAGTATACACAATCTTATTGTAAAATATATGCAAAGTAAAATCAATATCTAAATAAAAGTATAAGACTGCTATTCATAGATTCCACTGAGAATCAGTGAGATATTACTTACAGGTCCAAAATTTTAACTTCCAAAATTTCTAAGTTATTATTCAGTGGAAGTCAAACAAATCCAACTGTGGGGAAATACCTTAGGATGTTCTCCCAGTTTGTTAGTGCCATGTTTTAGTAGCCAAGGTACTTTCCTTCACTGAAACTAGGTTTAGGTACAGAGCCACACATAAAACTATGTAAAAATGAAAGATAAAACTTTTACACAATCAATTTTTTTTAAAGTGCTAATGTAGACAAGGAAATCTTAAGATATACCAAGCAACCAAACCAAGCAAAAGCCTATCAAACATCCCAAATATAGGAAAATAAAATTATGTCTGTTTCCTTTTACTGCCCCAGCCTGTTTCCTATTATTTACATATTCTTCTGTGTTTTTCCATGTGGACTGTATAGCCAAATGAAAATCTTGAAATCAGTGCCTATTTTTAAGTAGTTTTTCTTAACATATTTAACCTGAAGTGCTGGTGGCACAGTTAATCGTTTCCTAACAGCTCACCAGCACACTCCTCCGTCTTCTCTTTTGAAGCTGGGCACATTTTTTAAAACTGGCAAGAGCATTTTAATTCTCCCAGTTCTCCACTAACTGCAGCACGTTCTGATTTTAATACAGGAGTTATAATCTGCTGCTCCCATCTTGCACTGCAGAAGCTGAGTCAGCAGAGCCAAGGTGTAGCTGCTGGGTTGCAGTCCTGGTTGCATGCCTAATGTGCTCTTTCATTCTGCTGCTAAGGTGATGAAGTGTGAAGCTTGTACTGTGCAATTTCCCCATATGCTTCTAGGATCAACAGCTTAAGAAAAGCAATCCAACAGTTCTGTCTCTTGTAAGGTAACATAAGGAAGGTCATTAGTGACACTTTCTGACATACACTTTGAAAAAATGCCTAAAACTATTCCGAATAAATGCAAGCATAAATACATAAATCCAGTGGCAAACTAGTAAAGATAATTAAAAGAGCTGAATAAAGTGTGCATTGTATTAGAATAAAACTATAAAAAATTTTAATAAACCCTCAAAATCATTTTTACTCTGGGAGATGTAGGAGAAGAGAATACAGGTGAACTTGTCCCTGAAAAGTAACAGCTGTGTTAATTACCCAACACATACTTACCCCTGATGAGTCACAGCTACAGCCAATAAAGACAAGTGAGATGAAAGGGAGTGGGTGAGCTGGGGAGGGGGATCAGGGAGGAGGAGGAACTTTGAGGAAGGGGAAGAAGAGGATCACAAAGAGGAAGGATCCTGGGGAGAGAGAATCACTGCTGAGAGGTCAGTCTGGGTCTGCAGTCAGAGCCTGTTGTAAGCTGCAGTCACAGTCTAGCTGGGTAAAGCCTGCAGTCACAGTCTGCACACTGATCCCTGCAGTCACAGTCTAGCTGGGTAAAGCCTGCAGTCACAGTCTGCACACTGATCCCTGCAGTCACAGTCTGCACACTGATCCCTGCAGTCACAGTCTAGCTGGGTAAAAGCTGCAGTCACAGTCTGCACACTGATCCCTGCAGTCACAGTCTAGCTGGGTAAAAGCTGCAGTCACAGTCTGCACACTGATCCCTGCAGTCACAGTCTGCACACTGATCCCTGCAGTCAGAGTTCAGCAGGGAATAACCAGCAGTCAGAGGCTGCAAGGGAAACCTACAGTAGGAGCATGCTGTAGCCAGAGTCAGTGAATGGTTGGAGTCAGGATGGCTGAGCTGTAAAGAGGAATAAACCAGGGTCCTTTTCATGCTGTGATAAACAAGAAGTCTGTGTCTTGGCTCATTTCTACCCTCTAACAAGAGGGCTGCTGCAACAGGGAAACATTTTAGGAACATAAACTAGTTATATAACAGTTACACAGTTTAGCAGAATTAAATCCAGAAGAGAGTGCAACTTTTGGGTTGAAAAATAAATATTCAAGGACTTACAGTTCAAAGCATCAGGAATATCATCAGTATAATAATAGGAAAAGATAAGATTTTTATGTTAAAATAAATATTTCTATCGAGTAATCTAGTTCATACACTATGTATTGCAATAATACTAAAATGTGACCCCCAAAAGGGCTATTCATCCCTTCTTTGATCAAAACTGGCCTTCAAAACACCGATATTTGGCATGACTGCACAAAGAAGAGCAATATTCATTCTCATGTTTTGATGGACTGAATCTTCTTCGAGCCTTTCAAAAATAGAATGAGTTTGTAGATAATTTCATATATTTCCCTGAAGTGTGTGAGGATTACAGCTGCATAAGAATCTTTAAGCATATAAAGACACTCCTTCCCAACAGTTTAGCTCTAAGATAGTGATGATGTTATTTCTTATTTTATGATTAAATTAAGATGAATTGTAAAACATAGAAAGAAGTAATTGAACTTTGAATGACCTGAATTTTGTGTTCAGAATCAGACTAAAATCAAATGATCCAAAGAAGAATTAAGATGCTAAAGAATAATTTATGTGGATTAGATACTTATCTGGATGGTGATGATAGTTTCAAGCAAATAAAAGGTTTTGTCTTCCATTCAATCACTTTTTAATGAAAATGCAAAAATAATTCCTGAATTACTGGGAAACATCCTCAGCTGCTCAACAACACTAATTACTGTGAATCATTCGGAAGTAGCTGAGTTTAGCAATCACTTCTTTATGCTAAAAACAACTTGCTAGAACAATGGACAACTATTGTTTGATGAACACTGTAGAAGTGGTTAGTCAAATCCCAGGGTCTGGAAAATCTTGCTCTCCTTTATTGTGTTTGCATTGAAAATAAGTATCTCTTGTTACTAAATAAAATCCTGGAAAATGCATGGATTGTAGGATGGCCTTGTTAAGATAGCATTGATATTTGAACTCTCAGTCAGGGTCCTAATTAAAAAAATAAATAATAATAAGAAAATAAGAAATATCAGGTGACCTTAAATACTTCATATACTAAAAATACTGATCCAGTCTCATTTTAAAATTGAAAAGAAAGAATCAGAAGCAAGAACTAATCCATTTACAAGGTACACGCATAGAATGGTTTGGGTTGTAAACAACCATAAAAGGTAATTTATTCCAACCTCCCACTAGCCCACTTTAAACGGAGCCCTGTCTAGCCTAGCCTCAAACATCTCCAGCATGGGGATCCCATGACCTCTCTGGGAAATCTGTTCCAGTGCCTCACCACCCTCACAGTAAAGAATTTCTTTCTAATATCTAGCCTAAACCTAATTTCCTTCAGTTTAATATCACCCCCTCTTGTCCTGTTCCTACAAGTCCTTCTCAAAAATCCTTTACCAGCCTTCTGGTAAGCCACTTTTAGGTACTGGAAGGGTGCTTTATGGTCTCCCTGGAACCTTCTCTTCTCCAGGCTGAGCAGCCCCAGCTCTCACCTCACAGGAGAGGTGCACAGAGGTGTGATCATCTTCAGAGCCTTGCTCTGCATCTGCTCCAACAGGTCAATGTCTTCTTTGTGTTGGGGGCCCCTACCCTGTGCTCCAGGAGGGCTCTCACAAGAACAGAGTAGAGGGATCAATCCCTCCCTTGACCTGGAGGTTGTGCCTGTTGTGATGAAGTCCAGGATGAGGGTGGCTTTCTGGCCTGTGAGCTTTTATTGACGAGTCACATTGAGCTGTGTGTCAATGAACACCCTCAAATCCTTCCCCTTGATCAGTTCCCCACCTGGCCCATCCCTCAGCTTGGGGCTGCCCTGACCCAGGTGCAGGACCTTGCACTTGGCCTTGTTGAATTTCATGCCTGATGATTTTTTATCCACAGAGTGCCCCACTCTTCAAGTCCATGTTTCCCCATTTAGACACAAAGATGTCACTTGATACAGTAACAAATTCTTTATACTTTATATACTCATAGTAAGTAAAGTGGCATTGTTTCCTCTGCCCCAGAGATTTTTTTCTCCAAAATTACTCCTCAAAGAGTCTGGATGCCTGGGTTGAACTATGCTGTAGCTTTCCAATGGCTACATTTAGGTTATAGGAAATCTTGTCCTTATTTTTTGGAATTTTGTTTTGACTTTTATTTTTCTGTGAAGTTTGGGCTGCAGATTTGTGCTAAAGAAATAATGTCTGTCTAGCCCAAAATTTTATCTAGTCTAAAATCCAATCACTCTTCATGGTTGTTACCAGATCAGTAACAGGGTAACCTCTGCTGTGCCTTCCTACCTTCTGTCAAATAACAGATTATGAACTTCCTATTCTGCATGTTGCTGCCAGTCCAGCAGTGGAAGTGCCTATTTATACCTTGATGTTGAAACCAAACAGCAGGAGAGAGATCCAAGACAGAATTAGCATACTGTGAAAGAAAAAGGGAGTTTGTTGAAAATATGCCTGCTACATCCTTCCATTAGGTGTTAACTTTCTTTACAAAGTGAGAAGTTTCTTCCTTTTCCCTTTTTAGTAACATTTGTTTCATGCCACTATTCAATTACATCTCCTCTAGGCTGAAATGTGGTATTTTTCTGTGTAAAATCATGTTGTACAGGTTTGATCATTCTACTTCCTTCGTCAAAATCCTAAAATACAGTCTTCTGATGATGTAATTATAACTGCACATCATATTCAAAACACAGCAATATTGTCATACTAATGTTTTTCTTTATGTAATCCATAACAATACTCAGAATTCTATTTTCCATTTTTGTCTCTTCTAATGAGGGAGATGATGTTTTCAGAAAAAGATACCTGCAATTGCAGTTTTATGTCTTTGATAACTTCCTAATTTCTTAGAAGCCTGTCACTGTTTCTAACAATTTTCCCACCCAGCAGTGAAATGGCAAGCAGATCATATTGCTGCTACGTGAATCAACTTTGAATTCTGACTGGCACTTTATCTCTCAGACACACTGCATTATCAAATCTCACTCTTGAGATTTAACTTTTCTAGAATATCTTCCTATCACGAGCAAACTTTTTATCTCACTTACCAAATTCTCCAAATCAATATGTTAAAAAGCTCCCCTCATACCACAGACTCATGCAAAACCCTTCCTGTGTGCAAGATGCTTGTTAGAGCTTATTTCTTCCCTTTTAACATTAAACAGGTTGTTAATCTAAAAAGGACTTTAAGAATATAAGAACTTCTTTCAATCAATTTTGAGGCAAATTTTTATTTTTGTAAACACTGTGCTGTTTATTACCAAATAGGTAGGATTTCTGTTTTCTGGTCTTTAAAAAAAATAATTTGAGTTCTTCCTGAACAAATATGACTTATTATCTTGTCACTCCTGGTCCCTTCTCTGGACTTCTGAAGAAAAGGAAAGAAAACCCAAAAAACACAGTTTGCACTCCTGTCCACAGAATGAGAGATATTGAAACATTACACACTGTAATTACCAATTCAGCATTTTTGACAAGACACCAACATGCCATTACTACCTGTAGCATGTGACTTCAGAAGGCATTGCAATGAGGGGACAGTGATTTCAGGCACAATCTAGGCAGAGTTTAACCACACACCTCAGATGTAGAGAGCTGCACATTGATGTGACTGACTGCTGTAAACCTGAACATATGTCACATCATTTTTTGTTGTTTATCTTATTTTTTCCAGCTGAAGGGTATGAATTTTCCCATTTTTTTTATTTGGTTAGAAATATTTTCTGAAAGCTTTCTTGCTTCTGATGACCTCCCTTGCCCTTGTCATATTCCTTCTGGACTTCCTCAAGTCTTTGTCTGATAAATGGTATGTGTTCTTCAGAACATCCAGAACAGTGTCTTTATGTACTCTTCATTGTGTCTGCAGAGATTTTACTGTTTTAGCTGTTTTTCTTTCGGATTTTGAAAAAAAAAACAAAACAACCATGTAGCTCTCCTTTTTATAGTTCTCTTTCCCCTTTATACTATGACAGTTTAGTTTCTTCCAGAGTTTTAAAAAAAAATTTGTTGCAAACTTTTTGAAAAAGAGTTGCATCATCTGAATCCACAATACATTATATTTATCCATGTATTTATTAGTAACAGTGTTTGTTGTATTTTCTCTCAATTTGTCTGGTACAAAGGTCAAATTTACTTGGCTTCAGTTCTTAATAACATCTTTGAAATCTGATAAAGAGCAATTCTGCCCTCTCCAGAACAACATTTTTATGGATTATTTCTGTTTGTGTCAGTATTCAATTTAGCCTTCAAAAGGAGATAAATCCATATCATATATTCCTGTTGGCTTGTACTCTAAATTGAACTCTAAATCCATATCCTGATCATAGAAATGTTTCCAACTTACAAATCATAAGTACACCCTCAATCTACTCTCATGTTCCTTGTTTACAACCCTCAGTTGAGTAAAACTGATGGATCCAAAGCAGACTCAGCAGAGCCCCTCTGACCTCTGTCTCTAACATATGCTTAGACTCTGAGGTCAAAACTCTTTATCTTTCCATGATGATTTCTGAATCAAAAACTCATCATAACTCATTGGCCTGTACTTGTCTGAACACAATTTTAGCCAAAGCTGTCAGCTGCAGAATTAATTCTTGTTGTTGGCCCACACCTCGTCCAGTCTACTCTCCCACTTCATAATTTTTTTTAATAATCTCTAGTCACTTAAACCTGATTAACCTCTAGTGTTGCAGTGAAGAATATATACATTTCTGTACTCTCATTCTTTGAGTTTGTACTAAAGAATTTTTACATTTTCCACTGCTTGCTTTTCAAATATCAAACTGTTATATTTATGTAACTTTACTAAAATATTAATGCCTTTTTAAACTCTAATCCTTCTTTCAGTGCAAGCATAAAAAATCCCAAGACCTTTGGTCACCAAACAGCCTGGAGACAGTATGGTACCTAACTATTGGTCTACTTTCCTCTATAGGAAAAACACTTTAATTTCTATTCTGCTGCAGGAAAATAAAAATACTGAACACTGAAACATTTCAAAACAGTGGAAGAACATAGAATCATAGGTCAGCTACACACTGAGGCTTTTAAGGGCCCTTGGCATTTTTCTAATTCAATCCCATGCTTAAAGCAGAGATGTTTCTGATTTCACACCAAGATGCTCAGGGCTATGAATAATGAAAATTTCCAAGGGTGAAGATTCCATAATCTCTTAAGAAACCTGTGTTAATACTCAGATATTCTTATAGTACTGAGTTTGATTTGCCCTTATATCTTGTCAGACGTTTCTCTGTTTCTACTTGTGACTAGTTTTATCTTGTTTTCCCCCTGAGCACTTCAATACTTAGTCTAGCTCAGCATCCTTGACAATCCCCTCAGACTGTAGGAGGTGTCTCTCAGCAGCCCCAGCCCTGCCCACAGGAGCTCTCTCCCCTCCAGTCACACCCAGGCAGCCCCTCCTCACAGTGCAGGTTCTCCAAAGCCTGACCCCCTCTGTCCAGGGTCTCTCTCCATTAAACTCACTCAGGTCCATCAGACCTGCTCCTGGAGGACCCAGAGCTGGGTGCAGGGTTCCAGACAGGGGAAGCACAAAGCAAAGGGGAGTAACCATTCCCCAATCCCCACTGCACTACGGCTGATACAGCACCCACACACAGTGGTGTTTTCCTTCATCCACGTTACCAAATTTGCTTTTTTTCATAGAAGTAGGAATTGTTTATGTAGATGAGAGATGGAGCAGTATTAACACTGCTGTTACATGTAATGTACCCATGGTTATTTTAAAAAGTACTTTAAAAACTGTTTTTCAGAACAGAAAATTGTATCTCAGATTTTTGTTAATAGTGGACTGACACCCACACTAAATCATATTACGTTTATAAATCATGTATCTCTAAAAATCATATAACTAATTTCAAAGTTATGAACATGAATTATAACTTTAGTACTCATTTATACATTGTTTGATAGTTTCCATAAATCATATAATCTGATTGTGGAGCATAATGAATGATTAATAATGGTGCTACATTCATTTCAGACATGATGCAACTGTCTTTTGGATTGTGTAATAGATATCCTATGATGCTTTATTATGACTTATGAAGTTTACTTTCCCTTAAGTCATTAAAGTATTCTGCTTTAACACAGATTTTTACTGTGAAGTCTGATTTGTTGATCCACTTGCCAAGATAGCTGTTCCCACATCTCTAATCGGATTTATAACTGACATATTTTACTTACTTCAAGTCCTAATAATAACAAAAGAATAAGAATTACAGAAATACCTAAGCATATATTAACTAAGATTAAGAATTCCTAGTATTTATTGGTATTTTTTCCTGTGATTATGTTTGATCATGTCTACACCACATTGTACCATAGCAGCTACATTGTGTGTGGATCCACTTTACACTGGCCAGCCAGCTGAGACTAGTCTAGATTCCTTCTTCTGTTAATCAATTTATTAAATATTAGGTCAGAGTCTGGGTGATCAAAATATCAGATGGTATTTCAAGGCTTCAGTTTAATGGTTTACAGTAATAAAAGTGCTTAAAGTAGAACATTTCCCTTCCTTACCGACATTTCACTTACATTATCCATAGCATTTTTTGCATGTGTGTAGGTCCCTATATGCACTTGAAAAGTTTTCTTGTTTATTTTTAAAAGAAAACAGAAAAAAATGAGCATTTAAACATTGTGCTATAAGAATTTTAAACAAAATATACAACTTTGTATATATAAATATATACCATGAAGTCTTAACATCTTATTAATTTGTTTCATTGAGAAAATAAACCTCTAAATACTTGTGTATTTTAGGGTTCCATTTAAGATTTGCAATATTGAAACTCAAACAATTTTTGCCTTTTTAAAAGTAGTAATGAAGTGTATCTATCTAGAGCTAGTAATGTCTTTTCTGACACTCTCCTTGGTTTTGCTTGAACACAGTGCCAACAAATGTGGCAGTTCTGCAAATGTTTAAAAGGTAAACATCATTTGTAAGTAAATGAACCTGCCTATACAGAATTTTAGGGTTTTTCAAAATCCTAGAGGCCTTTTTTTGTGAATATAAAGACAACAAAGCATACTTTAGTTTAATCCTTAAGTTCACTGTATTTGTAGAAGCTTCTAAGTGTGTAAGAAGCATGAACATAGCAAATTTAAAAATTTTATTTTAAAAATACATAGCTTGTAAATCTCCAGCAAAATATTCCATCGAAGTATAAAATCAAATTTATGCCAACCACACTGTTCACATCACTGAAAAGTTTCTGCTTTATCTAAAACTATTAACTTTTTGTATCTCTGTAAACATTATCCAGTGCTGAAGTCTGCAATAACTTTTATCCATTTTCTAGGAGCATAAATAAGTAATATCACAACTATTTTAACAATGAAAAAATATAAAAAATCAGATTTCTCAGCACACCTTACTTTATTACATAAACATCAAAACAGTGGTTTAGATTAAGAAAAAACCTTGGTGTGCATTTTTCAATTTATTTGAACATCTACCCACAGTCTAATATTTTATAACAAAATTCAGTTATGTAAAAATAAACACTTGCTACAGTAAACAATAGAGGGTGCAGCCTAATAAACATCTTTGCTACTGCTAGGAAAAGGCCACAGGCCTTGGATGGAACTGACAGTGCAGGTCCTCAGGACCTGCCTGAGCTTGCCAAACCTGAGCTGTTTTCACTTGTTTTAGGAACTGGTTAATGAGCAGCTGACACTTGCCCAGCCTGGGTTAGTTTAAGCTCTACAACTGCAAGATACAAGGAAGTTCTCAAGAACTCTGCTCAACTGTGTTGGCAGATGCTGGAGGAAACTCTTAAACTTTTCAACTTTAGCTGGAACCCCTAAGAAGAAGATGGGCTGTGAGAAGAAAGCGGCTCAAACTGAACCCAAGAGGACTCTGGGCTGAGGAAAGGAAGGAACAGCCCCAATAACACAGACCCCACCTGTCAGAGACCTCCTTATGGATGTTGTTGATGCCTCAGGAACATCTGTGCCCTTTTGAGGAACCTGTGTCTTTTTTGAGGAATGAAGGCCACCTTTGATCCCCGAGGAGTCCATGAAGGATGAAGACAACACCTGAGAGGAGGGGCAGACACCAGATTTTCTTGTGTATCAATTTCAGCTGTATGGCAAGTGAGGCTATTTTTGTATTAATGGCTTTATTTGGACTTTCAGACTGCGAAAATATCAGCTGAAATAACAGTGTCTTGGCACCCATATGTTTATTGTGTTTTTTCCTTATGCCCATAACATTATTTGGCATGTAACAGATGCAGTCACAATGCAATTCTACATTCATGCACCTTCTCCACCAGATGGGAGACATCATGTGCTCACAAGGCTCCAACAGACTGAGTTCTGCTGGGATCATCCATGTGGGGGGGCTCCCAACATAATAGTGAATTCCACAGAAGTAGGGAACAGGGGGCTTTCTTTGTGCTTCTAAGAGCAGAAGATTTTAAGTATCATGTATGCAGTGATTTAAAATATTAGCTAGTCAGATAATATTTAAAATGTTCTTTGACATACATAATTAATTAAAAGTGTACTTATCCACTCTAAATATGTTGATAATACATTAATTCATCCATCACCTTTTAATGCAAAAAATGAATATTTATAAATGAAATAGCAACATTTTCAACCTGTGGGATATCTCTTGTGCTGTAGATCCCAGGACTGGACATTATTTCAAGTGAAGTCTTATAAGAGCAGGGTAGAGAGGGAGAATCACCTTCTTCACCCCCTTGGCTCTGCTTGTTTCTAAATACTAATACAAGATTTTGGTAACCTCACTGAATTGGCCTTGATGAAATTGTGTCTCCTCCCTACAACACATTAGTGCAAGAATATTTGTAAGAAAAATCAGAAAATTGTCCCTCTACTAAGCTGTCCCTCAGGTTCAGGACTTGCAGATGCACATTTTCCAGTTCCTAAAAGCAAGGTTCAGTTACTTATGCACTGTTGTTTTCTCATGCAGCTCATCAAAAAAAAAGTCAATGTTGTAGCAGGCTAAAGGCTGGAAAAAGAAAATCAAGGTGTGTCCCTTGCCAGGGGGAGAACACACACATTTGCATATAAGAGTATGAATCTTTACTTTTTCTTTTAAAGAACTGTTATCAGCTGCTGTCTAATTATTTGACCAAGCAAGACCTATAGCCAGAAGAGGTACTAGGGTTTCTAATGCAATACTCTCATATCTTATCATGGTATGGCAGCAGCCTGCCAACTATGAACCCTTGACCAAGCCCACATAATCCTACCTATGAGTCTCACTGCATCCACTCAAACACTTAATTTGACTTTTTTTTTTTTTTCCAGGAAACAGATTACAAGAGATTCCTCAACATCCTTCCCGAGGCAAATGCATTCTATTGATGAACAGCGTTTCTGCCTAGAAAGTTTTAATAATTGAACCCACAAGTTACTAAGTGACACAGAAGCATAAACGTCTTGCAAGCCACACCTACTACCATATCAGGTTGTACTGGATTGAAAGCAAAACCAGTGAAACTCCAAGTCAGAAATACAATTTAATAGAGAGAGAAGAAACAATAACAAAAAAAAAGTAAAAATAAAATAAATACAACAGTACAAAGAACCACTGAGAGAGTCAGAATACAAACCTGACACCCTGTTGGTCAGGATGTTGGAAGCAGTCTGAAATAAGTCCTCCTGGAGTGGGAGATGTGGTTCTGTTGGAGCAGAGATGATCCTTAAGAAAGGGTCCAGTCATCTTCTGGGAATCCAGTGGGAACAGGCTTCCTTGGTGTTTGGGATTGCTGTTTTATCCCGGTGTAAAGGCTTTGGCTCCTCCCACTGGGTGGAGCATCCCATAATGGAATGAGGTGATGTTATCAGTCATGTGAGAGGCCTTAAATGGAGAAGGATGGGAGGAGGAAGAGATAAGGAGGCACTGCCTTATCTGGTGTTATCAGGTGTCCCATTAACCAAGGCCATTCACCCTCTTCCTCCCCTAGAGTTAAAGAACAATATCTCCCAATGGGTTTCAACAGATGACAATACATTACACATTTTTGGTTACATTTTTCAACCCAAGACACAGGTGAGAAAGTCTTCAATGCATTAGCATTCTCCTGACTCTGTTTTGAAAATCTGGCACTGTCCCCATCTGCAATAGCTCAATCTGATTGGTAGTCAAAGGGCACCCTGATCTTGACTGGAAGTGCAAGCACTAAACAAACATAATTCATAAATATTTTAGGGCATGAGATGAGTTCTAAATTTTCTTTTCTAAGATAAAAAAGAAGGTAAAGGTCAAATGGCCCTTTATGTGTAGTGCATTATCAAGACAAAATATTCTTTCCAAAGCAACAGAGGTCAAAGAGGAGTATTAACTAGATTTTTATTGCATACAGGATGGTGATTTGTGGAAGATTCTATTACAAATAGAATGTTTCTTTCTCTAGTAATGAACCTGACCTGACAGTCATAATACTGAGGAAATTTATTGATGAACTGAACCTCTGTTCTCTTTACATGAATGCTCCACAGTAATACACCAGCCTTTCAAGGAGAAGAAAATTACAGTTGTATCAGTAAACATCTGTTATATCAAATCCTTTTTTCTATTCAAGGCAATTTGTATTGTTGAAATAACACACTAGTTTGTTTTCTATTTGCACAAGCTCACCCCATATACTGGTATCACAATCTTGAATAGTTCTAATACCAAACTTGCATTTTGAAGCTTTCATTTTAAAAACATGCAATTTCCTTATAGTTATTTTATTCAATATGCCAGGTTAAATATTACTATCTTCTGCTCAACATCCAGGAAAACTAAGAGAAGAGAGCATCGGCTTAACTTATGAATAAATATTACATTTTTAAAATGTCTTGTTCTTTAAGCCTGACATTTCAGAATTGTTAAGACTGTAGCTGAAGGCATATGTATAGCACACTATGGGGTGATGTACATCTGTCCAAACAGGCAGCAACCTGGCCAGACTGGTGCTCAAGGGCAAGGCACTTCTGCTTTGCCCACGAGAAGTGAAATGCATCAGAGGGGCAACCAAGGCGAAGTGTATTTTGCTTTCAGCATCTCCACCTTAAGACAAAGCAGTGTTTTGCTGCATCTTGTTCAGCAGAGTTGTGACCTGACGTGTCAGTGTTGAAGATAACATGGAAGTACAGCACCTTTTTTTTTTCTTGGTTGGATTTGGGTTTTATTTTTAATTAAGGGAAGGCTCCATATTGTATGTTTTCAGTAGTGTGTTCTAATTTTCTTGAGATTCCATAATTTTTTAATGTTGTGAAAATGAAATACTTTTAAGAATTAATTTTTCTATGTGTCTCTGTACATTATACTATGTCCAGCACTACTCATGGCTTTATCTACACAGGAGGATGTTGGAGGCTCTCAACAGGTGACACTCAGGGCATGACTTAAATGCTTGGTTTTGTCCCTGCCCTACCAAATGTCTTGATTTCCTCTGCTAGGTGCCATACTCCAGCAGTCTTGCAGGCTGGGAAAATGGGGAAGCTGAATTTTGGACTTCAGCTGATCTGCAGCTCTGGGCCAGTTTCTTACCAACTGAATCTTTACCCTTCAGAAACAGTTCCAGATTCAGACTACTTTAAGGTCTCACTCCTTTCAAATTGAGGAGCTTGATACTCTCAATGGTTTAAAGACTATAATGAAATTTTGTCACATAGCAGCAATGCAGAAAGGCAAAGGATTTTTAATAAAATATGTCTATTTTGACTTGCTTAACTTCGGCTGTCATTACATTTAAGACTGAATACAAATTTGGAACGGTTGACTACAGAATTTCACATGGCTTGAGGGCACATTTTTATAGAACCATAAAATCTTGTATTCATAGAATGGTTTGGGTTGGAAGGCACCTTAAATACCACCTACTTCTAATCTTCCTGTCATGGCCAGGATGCCTAGACCAGGTTTTTCTGTAACCAACAGAGATACAAGGGCTTCACTGAATTGGATTGAGGCACCACTTTGTTACTATGAGCTATGAAGTGTCAAAGTATATTTGAAGACCAACAATAAAACTTTACATTTAAATTTGTTGTTCCAATAAATAAATCTATTTTCTACAAAGATAAGACTCAAAGATAATTGATATAGATTAAACAGTGAAATGCTCAAAAAAGGACTTTTATTACTCATATTGATTATTTCATATGTTGATCTACTCTATGAAAACCTCAATTTAATGAGCACATTTTATAAACTTTAAATGGTATGAAGTTATAGCTTTTCATAGGCATTACTCTGGTGTACATATATGCCTTTACAGGCTATTATTGATACTCTGAAAAATATTCTATGTACTTCAGAGTTATTATTCGCTAGATAATTATCATTGCTGTGGCATCAAATAGCTCCAGTTCTGATTAAGACATCCTTACTTATACTGCCATGGAGAGAGGGAAAAAGTTGATAGTTTGAACCTCTGACCTGGTTTTCAGCATAATGAATTTCATCAGTCTTTAAGGCAGAGAGGAAACTACCAGATCTTTGATAAGTATTCATTCAAGCCCTTCATTACATTAGAATTTTAAATCAGTGAAGATTCAGTCTTAAAGGGCCAATGTGTGTGTATTATATGTATATATATGAATATATTTTATTCTTCTTTTACACAAGTAAAAGCAAAATTCCATTAAACTCAGTAGAAGAGCATTCACATTTGGAAGTTTTCTAGAAGTAAATCTCTCAAAATAAGGTTTTCTTCAACCGTACTTGCTAAGAAAACCTAACAACAAAAGATGATGTTTTCAGGACTTGTGTGATCTTTATTAATTGGATATGGTATTTTTAAAAGTAATTCATCATCAAAGATTTCACCCTCTATCATCTGAAACTGCATCTTAGAGGTGTCTTCAGTGGGCACTCCACATTTAGGCAAAAATAAAGCTGATGGATCCACCTGGTAGAACATTCAGCTGTCGGTGTAGCTGCACTCCACGAAGGACATGGTGTTATTTGGAACTGAAGCAGAGGTATTTCCACTGGCATGAATAACCTCAGGTGTGCTAAGAGAAATTAGCCTCAGTACAGAAAGCAATTTTGCACACACTTGCCACTGAGTTTGGAAGGTATACCAGACACCTGTATTTCCCAAGTCATGTGCATAAAAGCCATATGTATGTTAAGCTTACACTAGGAAAATGTATCAACAGAAATTTCTTTAAATGAAAAGTTCAAATCAAGCCAGAAAACTTTGAAATCAAGCACTCAGTGACATGCAGCTGTCTATGTAAAGCTTTGCACAAGGTGAATGCAAATGAAGACAAAAAGAACGAAGGTAATAAAATAACACAGGGAAAATAATTCAGAAAAAAGAATATTTAATAAGGATCCAAGTGTTTTAGCCAGGCTAGGATATGCATGATTTCATTCTAATAAAAAAAGGAATTATGAAATTTTCTATGGCTCTAAATATAATACAGGAAATCTGATAAAGCTTTAGAGCTTGACTCCACATCCTGATCCTCCTAAAGAAAGTTTGTTGTCAGGATCAGTGAACTATGTGTGAACCTAAAACCTTGTGGGAGAAGGACAGGGAAAAAATCAATCTAAATTTCTCTTCTGTTCAACGGGACTTTAAATAATGGACTATATTTCACAACAAAGAATTTTTGAGACTGAACTTTCATTTAGTTAGCAGTCCCAAGAAGTACAGACATATACATGATTATTTTTGCCAAGAAATCAAAACATTTTGCTTTAATTGTGGCCTGACATGACAAAGGTGAATGAAGAAATAACTGATTTAAATCAATGGCACTGCAGTCATGCTTACTAAAATTGTTTTTTAGTTCTCCTAGAACCTTTTGGGTAATGTATTCAGTAAAGACTAGAATAAGTATTCTAGGTCAGTGGTATTCCAAAGGGGAGAACAAGGAGATATTTAAATGGATTTATTTAAAAACTGCAATAAAAATGATGAGGAAATGATCTTTTTTCTTCCAGATGGAAATTAAACTGCATTCTTACACATGTGGTACCCAGATGATAAAAAAAATTGAGCAGAAAAATAATGAATATGTAATTTTGGGCTTTGGACATCCGTGAGCAAGGCCAACAAGGACAACCTGCACTCACACAGTGGTTGTCATGAAAGGAAGCATGGAGTGCTGATAGTGGGTGACTGTTAAAGGGCACTGAGGCACCCATTTGCTGGCCTGAGGGAGAGTCATGAGCAGAGTGCTGCCCTCTGGGAGTTAGGATCCATCATGGTCTGAGAGGGTGCCCCAGCTTGTGGAGAGCACAGACTATTACCCACTACTATTTTTCATTTAGGTACAAATGATATCCCAAGCCAGAAAATGGGTAAGATCAAGAAAGACTAGAAAGTTCAGGGGAGGCAGGTGGAAAACAGCAGTGCTCAAGTCATCTTCTCATCCATTCCACTGATTAGAGAAACAGGGAGAGGCAGAAGCAGAAGCATAGTGCAGATCAAAATCAGCCTTCATTGCTGGTGCATAAAGAAGGTTTTGGCTTTTATGACAATGGGTTGTACTTTAATGATTGCAGCCTCTTAGGACAGGGATGGGATCCACCCATCTAAAAAGGGCAAGAGAATCTTGGGCAGCAGGCTGGCCACTTCAGAAAAACAAGCTTTAAACTGAAGAACTGGATTCTACTTGTCACACCTTCTCCCATAATATCCTCATAGGTCAGCTCAGGAAATGTGGGTGACATGAACGGGCAGTGAGGTGGATTAGGAACTGGCTGAATGGCAGAGCTCAGAGGATCATGATCAGCAGAGTAGAATCCAGTTAGAGGTTTTTAGTCAGTGGCATGTCCACAGGGATCAATACTGGGTCCAGCCTTATTCAACTTTCTTTTCAGCAACCTGATCTAGGGATAGAATGTGCCTCAGAAATATTGCTGATGATACAAAACTGGAGGGAGTGGCTGATACACCTGAATGGTGCTGCCATTCAGTGGGACCTCTACAGGTTGGAGACTGGGCAGAGAGAAACCCCAAGATGTTGAACAAAGGCAAGGGTAGGGTCCTGCACTTCGAAGAGTGTGGCCAGCACTTTGAGGGAGGTGATTCTCCCCCTCTACTAGCAGTAGTGAGGCCACTCTGGAGTGGAGTGTTCTATTCTCCACAGTTCAGGAAAGACAAGGAGCTACTGGAGAGAGTCCAATCCAGAGAGAAGGCCCACAAAGATGATTAGGAGTCTGTTGAGGGAACTGGGCCTATTTAATGTAGAAAGAAAAGGCTGAGAGGGGATCTAATTAATGAATATAACTATCTCCAAGGTGGGTGCCAAGAGAATTGTGCCAGACTCTTTTCAGTGGTGCCCTGTGATAGGACAAGTTGCAATGGCCAGAAACTCAAACACAAGAAGTTTCACCTCAATGTAAGGACTTCTTTACAGTGAGGGTGGCAGAGCACCGGAACAGGCTGCCCAGAGAGGTCATGGATTCTCCCTTTCTGGAGACATTCAAAATCCACCTGGTCTTATGAAACCTGGTCTAAGTGACCATGTTGTGTCATTGAGGTTAGACTAGATGATTTCCAGAGATCCCTTCCAACACTAACAATTCTGAGATTCTGTAATTCTCTGAAACAAAATAATAAATAATACATTCAGAATAATTACCTGAGATGATCTAGTTCTGAAATAAGCTCACTCAAACCAGTTGTCCTCAAAGAGAATTGATGAGAAGTCCCAAGGAGAGATGAGCAAGGTTTGGGGATGGAACCTGCTGATCCAGAGGCACAGATTTTTCACAAATTCATTGATGGTTCCTTTTAAAAACAGAATAAAACCAAATTTATATGATTTGTGTATTTTTCTGCTCAGAGTATTAATTTTTTAAAATTTATAAGTTCTTTCATTAAACTAAAAGCTAATTCTTTAGTCCCAGGATGATGAGAAAAGATGTGTCTCTGTGATTTTTCCCCTGTGCCAGTGATTAGGGAGGAAGCTTTAGGCTCAATACGTTGGCATTTTTGTACAGCCGAACTACTGCAACAGCGAAAACAAGCTTCTGGCTGTGACAGAAAAACACTGTCAAATTTTATTGCAGCAGTTTAAGATGTTATGAATCCTGAAATTTTGTCTTGCCTTTCTGACAAAATGCCCTTTTGTCAGTGCCCTTGCTCTGCCTCAGAAGAACAAGTGTCATCTGGTCCCCATGTCCGACGTGTTAGATCCCATACAATGTCCGTTGGCGCTGCAGCTAAGAAGACAAATTCTGCACCGATGGATCTGCCTTCATTTTTATTGACTGCTGCAGAAAAAGTGTGACAAAGCACAGCCCAAAATGTTTGCAAAAGGAATTGTGGGTGTTTATCTGCAAAAATCATCATGAAACGGAGTCATTAAGAAACGGAGCCACATTGTTGAATTTCACCAAGTTTAAGTCTTTGAGAGGTACACCATGTTTTATATTCAGACAGAACAATAACCTCACAGTTTATTGAGTTATTGCTGGGATTTCATACAAAATGAAATGTCTCGGAAATGGTTGTTTTACTCCATTTGTCAGTGTTTTATTGAGGTTACAAAACACTGCTTCATTAGTCTAGTACTAGGAGTTTCAAAAATTATCAACATATTTTGTTTCAATCTACAGAAGTAGAGATAATCCCTTTTTTGTCAGCTGTAAAATATAGCTGCAGAGGCTTCCAAGAATATGTATTTTCTTTAGTGACAGTACAATTATTTTTACTTTGAGTTGTAGGAGAAAAATCAAGTGTATAATAGGAAAGTGTGCTTGTAGAGGGATGGATTGCAGAGTCCTCACTACTTATCTATATTAAATGAAAGCATTTTCTAGAGTGTGTTAGCCAATATAGGCAATTAGTAATTGAAGTGATTGATATGGTAAAAATGTGCAGATTAAAAAAAAACAAACAAAAACAAAAACCAAAAGTAAAAAACCAGCCAAACAACAAAACACAAACAAAAAAAGTCCTGCAAATTTAAATCACTACAAATAGTTTCAGATCGTATGGTGCCTTCAGATTGAAAGTGTACTGAAGAACAACTTTCAGAAAGCTGAAATTTTATAGCAAAAATTAAGTTCCACTGAAAAATGCAAAATTCTGAAACACTAAATATTTTGTTTAAAATAAATTACCACTGGCTCATCAAGTTTTGCCGAACAGCAGGCAGCAGATAAAGATCTGGAGCCCTAGTGGGCTGTCACCTGCCACTCTGATTATCTGGTCAGTTGGCAAGGTGGCTCCTGGAGGGCCCTGGAAGCACAGACTGATCAGTCAGGAATCCCCACCTGGGGATGCTGCTCCACACATTTGGCCCATTCATTTTTAGCAAGTGACAGTTTAGGGCCTTTTTTATAGGTTCTCTTTTATTGTTCTGGTGGAGTTAACATTAGTCTGGTTTCTGGTAAGTCCATGTCAAACGAATTTAAAACTCTTCCACAAGAGAGCTGGGAGTTTTTATTTTTTTTTTTTTAATTTTTCATCTTGGTATATGCAGAAAAGATATATTTGTAAGCATTTTGAGTCCCTCTCCTCTCCTCTCCTCTCCTCTCCTCTCCTCTCCTCTCCTCTCCTCTCCTCTCCTCTCCTCTCCTCTCCTCTCCTCTCCTCTCCTCTCCTCTCCTCTCCTCTCCTCTCCTCTCCTCTCCTCTCCTCTCCTCTCCTCTCCTCTCCTCTCCTCTCCTCTCCTCTCCTCTCCTCTCCTCTCCTCTCCTCTCCTCTCCTCTCCTCTCCTCTCCTCTTTATCTAAGCTAACAGCTTAGTTTATGGAGCTATGTTGCATATTACAATAATTGCTTCTTCCTACTAGGCAGGGAAAATATTGTATTTCTTTTCAGTACAAACAGATTCAGTTCAAATTTCAATCTGCTGGTTTGTGATACTCAGATAGAGTGATGCATCTTCAGGGAAGATATTTTAATGCAAAGCCTTTTATTTATCCCTTTCCTAAGACACAATCATAAGCCAATTTTCCTTCTGTCTAGTTTCATTAAATTACCTGATTTGAAAACAGCACCAGCAAAGCGCCTAAACATCCTGCCTTCTCTTAGGGAATTAGCATTTTCCTTTGATGTGGTTCAAAGTGGGAAACCACATTAATGTGGGATCCAGCCAATTTCTGCTATTGCATTAAGATCAACTGCAAAAAACCAGCTTTGTACTGGCCTCTCCAGCCAAATGTTAGCTTGGCATATTTCACAAAAGAGAAGGAGGTCTGGGTACAACTTCAGAAAAATTCTGGCCTGAGGTCTGATACCCCAAAACAGTTTCTCAGGTCATAATTAATTGAATTTTGTTTGATGTGATCAAACACAGGGCAAGAAGCAAACCTTGACCCATCCACACCTTTGATATTTAATAACAGAAGAATGATTAAAGGCAGGGATGGAGTCCTAAGGGCTTCACAGGCCCATTGGTCCTGCCAAAGGCTCTTCACACCACCTGGTCTATCCTATGGACAGCCAGGGTACTATGGCAGGGAGTAAAGCTCAGCATCAGAGGCAGAAAGCTTTGTCTGTGTATTCCTGCATACAAGAACTCTACTGCAAATGGAAGACAAAAATCAGGTACAAAAGCTGTTTACTAAGCCAAATAATATATTTTAAAAAACCTGTGTAATGCTGTAGAATGTAGTCACAGATGACAGTATAAATGCTTTTTGTCACAGTGTATTTGGGTTATTTCATAACTTTTCATATTTAAAGGCTGTTCTGATGTACCAAAATGGAGACAGACAGAAAACTGAAAACCTGTGTACACCACTTATAGGACTTTCTTTTGTGACCATTCTCCCCCAGAAGCCAATTAAATTCTTCATAAGCAGAAACACTCAGTGTCTGAGTATTAGAAAGGACTAATGAACTGCATCACTGCATTAGGCAGCAGTTAAATAAAAAGGGTTTACCTAGAGTGTCAACACTCTAACTTCCTTTCTCATTGTCTGGCTTACGGAGGAGAAAAAAGTACCATGTAAATAAGTTATGAGCAGCTGTGGGTCTCCCACTCAATGGCCAGGGCAGGTGGCCATGCCCCAGGACTTCTCCTGTGTCATTTTCCTAAAGCATGCATGGAAGATGGTGCCTGGAGCACCCATTCCTGCTCTTTGATCAGGGTCCATGCTTGTGAGCAAACACTATGGTGAGGAAGGGCCAACTCTGAGTCATAGAATGGCTTTACAATACAATACAATACAAAGTCCTGCAGTTCATACCAAAATTCATCTCTGGTTAGAGGACCTGCTCATATTTTCTGAAATTCCTCTGCACATACTCTCTGCTAATATTTGCCAGTTATTTCAAAAAGAAAAAAAAAAAAAGGAAAAAAAGGTAAAAAAGAAAAAAAAGAAGAGAAGAGAAGAGAAGCAGTGCTGCTTGCTCTAGGGTGCTTGTTGCTATAAAAAAAAAAAACCTTTTTTCAAAATCTGTAACAATAAACAGTAGTCTCACAATAAACAGTAACTAAATATTTCACTATCCTTGAAGTCCTATTGTTTCATTTATAAGAAGCCTTGGGTGTTTTTTCTCTCAAGAAGAGATGTTGAAGTTACATTTTGTAACTCCTAGCAATCAAGTAAACCAATATAAAAAATAAAAAATACATTTCAGCCACATCTTCCAATGTACAATCAGGACTAGCAGAACAATACTTTGCATTTAACAAAGTATTATCCTTGCCATACAATTCAACAGTTCAATTTTATACCTAATTATCAAATAATTAGAAGGATAGGATTCTAAATATAATATTTAGTTTGTTGTGCAATCAACCCTATTTGTAAAGAGAGTGTATGTGTATATGTACAAACTAGTGTTTGTTTTCAGCAATGATTTTTTAAGAATGCTTGAATGTGAGCAAGGATCAGTAGACATCAGAAAACTGTGCTTTTATGTGTTATACAACAGCCTGAAAGCTGGAGAGAAATTATTTATTTTTGTTATTGGTTTTAAATATGTACCTCATTTAAATAAGTATCTAGTCTAAACCAAAGGGAAAAAACATACAAAGAAAATTTAGGGCATGTTTTACAGTAAAGTAAGTTAAGACATGTCTGAAAGCCTTCTCTGGGATTTTTCCCCTTAATTAAAAGCATTTACTCTTGTCAGCTTTCCCCAAATTCTCATATTCCTATCAATCACCAGCCTGAAGTTGTTCTGAAAGCAACTGAAAAGACTTCTTGTTTCAATAACTAATTATGCTGTGAATACTTCCCACGGGGAGGTCTAAGGCCCAATAATAGGAGTAACTTTTATGACAACAAGCCCAGTGACTTTGCCTGCTGAGAGCTACATTGAAAGGCCTCGCCACGCCAGGAGATAGATTGGATTCCTAGTGCTGTTGAAAAAACAATCAGTTTGTAGGATCCAATGTACCAGAAGAGCTGAAATACAAAATAGGCATGCAAAAGTCCTAATTAATTAAATCTAATGATCCTGTCAAATGACAGGATTTTCTACAGCACAAAGAACTTGTTTTAAATAAACAAAAAAGAAAGTTTGTGCTGTAAGACAATTCATCAGGATGGTATCTTGTGACATTTTCCCTACATTTTCTTTACTGAAGAGGAACTGTGATCCATATGTGAGCATATCTACTGAACAGCATTTGCTTCCCAGAAATCCTAAAACTGTAAAAGGAATTATCAGTGTTTGTTGGCAGATACTCTGTTGGCCTCTTTCATCCATATTTTTGCTGTCATTTCACATTACTCCAGTTTTTCTATGTGTTGTTTACCTCAAGATATTTTCATCATGCTAATGTCAGTACTTTTCAATTATGCATGTAAATCCTTTTTTAAAAGATATCTGCCACAAAGCACTTCCATACATCTCTCCATATGCAGCAGTTCTGGCCTTCTTTACATAAATGAATTAACATCTTTCTTGGAATGATCATAACTTGAAGCAAATCTACTGACCGTAAATGACTAAAACCAAGGACAAGCCTTTGCTGGAGCAGCCTGGTCTCCCAGCTGGTGTGAACTGGTGTGCTTCCACTCAACTGAAAGGATGTAGATTAACCCACTTCATTGATTTTGCTGAAACTATGCCATGTAACAACAGCTGAGACATGAAACCAAATGAGAACATGATATTACTTTAAGACTTCCTGGTTCTTTCTTAGTGAAACTATTATTGTTGCCACTTTGCATCAAAATGTTCTTTAAACTTTTCCTATTTCCACTAGTTTTATTTTATGTATTCATATATTTTCTTCATGTTTAGGGGTATTGACATTTCTAAGTGGATTATTTTGGTTATTGTCTACTGAAATATGCTATCACAACTGACAAGATATACCCTACTGAAAACTCTCAAAAACTTAAGTGAAAATTCTTTTTAAGGACAAAGTAAAGAAACCAACTAACCAACCAACCAACCAACCAACCAACCAACCAAAACAAAACAAAAACACCAAACAAAAAACACGCCATGAGACAACATTTTAAAAAACCTACAAGAAAACTAATACAAAGTGAGAAGTCTCCTGACAAGGAAAACATGGACATGTAGATTCCCATTATGTCAGTAATTTCAGCTTCAACCTACTTATGATTCTAATCAAGTCAGACATATTACAATCACCTACTAGTGACTGTATTATTCTATTTCTAGCTCAGGCCTACTGTAAGATGATTTTGGGAAATCACAAAATTTAGACACAGATGAGACATAACCAAAAAAGAAATTTTCTTTTCTCAGGAGTAAGTTCCCAAGAGCGAGCAAGATGGAACTTATTCAGGTACACTGGTTTCCCAACTACAGGCATACTCTGGCTTGTTCAGGAATGCAACACACACGATGATAGAAAACATCAGGGAAAATTAGGAAGTGTCTTTCCACTCACTGTTTCACACCTGAACCTTTCTGTGATGTAATGGTAGAGAGAAACCTGTGAGGAATTTTTATTTTCATAGTAACATAAAAAGCCTTTATGTCAGTGTAACTTATGCACATTCTTGATGCATTTGGATGGGGAAATGCAGATATCCTATAAAACATAAAACTTTGCAGCTTCAGTTTTTACTGCAGTGTATTCTTTGACTCATTTTTGCTTAAATAACTCACCTGAGTTTGATAAAGCCTTTTGATTTTTCCATTTGTATCAACTACAATTTGTTTTGTGAAGGAAATCATATATCCTAAATGAAATGTAGTTGAGTCTTTGGTTGAGAAAAATTCCTATAGGATTCTTCAGCATACAATTATTTTATATTCTATTTAATTGACAATCTAAATTATTTGCTGCTTTATGGACCTTTCACATTTCTTTGCAGAAAGCATTTATTACAGGTTAATTAAGAAAACAATGAAGCAAAAAGAAACTAGAATTAGGATAAGACACTCAGAGGACACATAATTAATATTGAGTACAAATGGTAATTGGTAATAATTTGTGATCTATATATGGCCTTGGATGAGGTACATTATGTGATTTCTTTCAAAGGTCTGTAATACACATTTAGGTAATAACAAGGCAGTCAAGTATTAAACAGAAAACATAAAAATGGATCCAGATAGCATACTTGTAATATAAGATAACACAGTCCTCTTAAATAAGCTGGGATGTGAAGGAAGAATATTCAAGTTAGCGTCTTTCTAGCTAACGTCTGCAGACTGTGTTCAGTTCACATTTTACTAAGAGTAAGAATAAATTACAGGAATTGAAGAACATAAAAAATGCCAAAAGCACTTAGGTTTTGCAATATGCAGCCAAAAAAAAAATAACGCACTTTGACTGTTCTACGGGTTTTATATTTTGCTTGATTTAATATAAAAAAGCACAAACATACAAGGCAGCAATGAAAAAGCTTCCCTAATCAGTATGTTGCAGCTCCCCAAGACAAGACTGCATGTATCTTGCTTTAGTAAGCTTCCTGAGTGAGGTTTCTGAGTGCATAAGTTCCTGTTGCCTGAGGTACAGCATAGAGGTAGAAATTAATGAGGTAATCCCAGAACAGCTAAAGGGTAAAGGTCTGTTACTGGAGGAACATGTACCTAAATGGTCAGCAATGGTAATGAGGTCCATGGGTGAACGAGGGTGTAATTGAGAGGGACTGAAGCTGGATGCTTACCTCTGCTGCATGCTGAGCCTACATCTAAAGACAGCCTCAGCATGCACCAGATACCAGAGGGTAACTCTGTCCCTCTGCTTCTACAGTGCATGAAAGGAAGAACAGGCCTGTGAACTGATCAGAGATGTATTAAAACAAAACGCAGGCAAAGGACTCAAAGGGAAAGTGAACCTGAACTCTAAGAGTAACAGATAAGTAAAAGATGGAAGACTTCCATGAACATACCAGTATGTAATGTATCCAACACGCCTGTAGAACAGCTATCTGTCTGTAGAGTTGTTCACCAGCTGTACTCAATAGATAAAGTATTTACAGCTGGTTCCCTGGTTTCATAGATGCAGTGACCTGGGCCAAAGGTTGATATCAGGGAAGATGTGTTGTGCTCTTCATTCAGTGCCAGATTGTGGCACTAAGGTAAACTGGTAATGCCAGTTAGTGACACTAAGATAATCCCATCTCAGCCATAATTTTGTTACCTAGAAATTAGAAAAAAATACTTCATACTGAGCGTTTAGAAGCATACTTACACCCATGATTTAAGTGCTGAATACTGTGATCTACACTAAATCCGGGTGCAAATTTTGCTGCTTTCAAGGTACAAATGCATTGCGATTCAACCATAGTACATTGTTTCCAGATGTAAATTTTAAAAGCCTAGAAGAGGAAGAAAGTGATAAAAGTCTACAGAAGGGATAAAAGTAAGCTTGGTACCTTCCTGGAGGTAAATTTCGGGTGATAGAAAACAGAATCTCCGCCCTCCCCTTTCAGCAGAATATGATACATTTGACATCTGTGAAAGTTTTCACAAAAGCTTTGAAAGAGGCTGTGCTGCTGCCAGTGTAAGCCAGATACTGTGTTGTAAATCTGACAGACTCCAGCTGAGTTACTTGCAATATTAAGCCCAAGGTAATATATTACTCACTTTCCACAACAGCCAGTGCTGATCTCTCCTTAAGCAGTCCTGTAGGAAACACAATAAAAAATCATGTAAATTGCAGCTGCTGCATGCTGTTCTTGTTAGGAAGGTACACAAATAAGACTGCGTGATACAGAAGATTAAGAAAGGCATTTCAATAATGAGTACATTTTGTCTGTTGAAGATATTTAAATTTTCTTCATTTTTATTTATTTAAGTTCATGGTGAATATTTTGTCAGTTTTTAAAATAAGCAGCTCCCTGAGTGCAATTTGGTTTTGAAAAAATATCTTCTATTTTCATTTAAAAATAATTTTTAAAAAAGCAGTCTGTCTGAGCAAGTCAGATTTTTTGCCTTCTACCTGGTCTAGCCTGATGCATATCTTTAGCCTATCCCAAGAATAGCTGATATTAGTTTCACATATCACTGAAACAGGAACCATGGGTCAACTCTTCTGTATCTTGACTTTGAGAAAACAAATTGTCTTTTATTGGCCAATAATTACTATATGTGTCATTATTTGTCATTTTAACTCCTCTTTCTCTTTCCAAATGGTACTGTCTTTGCACTTATAATTCATTCTCTGGGATGAGGAGAAAGAATTGGTATATGGGACCTTCTGCAGAGCAGAAAGAAAAAGGCATCTTTCTGAGTGCTCCCGACCATCCTTACACCTGTGATGCAGAACATTCTATCCTTATGTTATTCATTTTCCTTTGACAGTAACAAAATATTTCACTGTTTCTATTTCATGAATATGCTTGATATGAATGATGTGGGGAAAGGTGTGAAGGGAAGAGAATAGAGAAGGAAATAACTGCTATTAAAAAGAAAAATCCTTCAACAGAGATATGGGGTTTTTTTTAATATTAATTCACCAAAATATCATCTAGAAATGTGTATTAAATAGCGTGAAGAAATCAGAACTACAGCACCAGCATTCTTTTTGTTCTTCACGATTATCCTTGTGGCAATTCTAATTAAAACAGATGTTATTGCTTATAAATAGCAAGTACATTTATCATTCTCTTGATAACAAAAATAAGCTGTTCTCTTTATGGTTTGAAATTTTCCTCTATTTTTTTAAGATTATCTGAAAATAAATCGGCAAAGGCCAAATAATTTTTAGGACATTGTTCTATGCTTCCAATTTTATTCAAAATAATGGACAGAATAGAAAGATGAGGAAAAAATCTGCATTCCATACACAGGATTCTTTACAGAGGACTGTACTTTTACCACAGGCAGAAAGCCTCTAAAATTCAAAACACATTTGTTCACCTTCCAAAACCATCTCTCATTCAGGTGATTTTCTGCTAGAGATGAAGGAAAAGAGTTTTGATAGAATTTTAATTAACTTAAGCCAAGACATATTCTTCTTGCTTTACTTTCCATGCTATCAGAAGCAGCTTCTCTTCACAAAACAAAGGGCTTTGGCAGAATGATGCCTGCAGAACAAAGATTCTCTAAAGATCAACTGGCATCTGGAATCTGAGTTTAATTCCCCTAAGACACGTGTGAAGTGAGTTCTCCAGTACAGTATACTTACTGCTTGTACCACAGGAAGGCGGTGATTTCAAATGCATGCCATACCAAAATTGAATTTAAAAAAAAAAAAAATATATATATATATATAAATAGCTTTATATAGTCAATATGGTCAATAGTTTCTTTGAATATCTTTTGCACTCTATCAATAGAGGCAGAAACCAGTAATTCATGTACAACATATATTATGCTGTTTTCCTGGATTTTTACTTGAAAACCAATTTGGTCTAAATATTAGTTTTGGGGTTTTTTCTCTCTACAGTGGTAAGAAGTTAAACACTGATGATTAATGTCATTTAGCTCCATGCAAAAATTGGTTGAACTAACACTGTAGAAAGGTATGCGATGCTGATCAAGTAGCCAAAATCTTAGTCCAAAGTTCAGACATGAAGTTTGTAAGTTGAAGTTCATCATCTACTGAGCATAATAACTTTACAAATACATTAATTTCTCATTGTTTTTCTTTTTCACCATCTTAATTTGGTTTGTTTCCATGAGTTGGTTTTTGGGGGGGATTTCAGCTGGGTTCTGAGTTCCTACAATGTGTTATTCTCACTTCCACTTCAAGAGGAAAAGAAAACATCAATTTTAAACTTTTTTTTAGATTATTACATGTGTGATTCATATAAATATTTTCCTGTGAGAAATGACTGACTTTTATCAGAAGAGCTCAATAATTATTTGGACTCAAAACCCAATATTCTTGAAAGAACTCTGATGGTATTAAAAGAAAAAATCCTTTCAAAGGAAGAAGGACCTAAGTGTGAAACAATCCAAAGCGGAAAAAACCCTGTAAATAGAAAAATAAGAATTTTAAACTACATTAATAAAAAGAAACCCAGGCAAACATGGAACAAACAAGCAGTAACTTGTAATCTTGCTATAAAGGCTGTTTTGTTGTCCATGAGTGATGTAGAAAGGTGATTTTTTTACTGCAAGTAACACAGCTGATTAGTTGTTTAAAGTGTAGTGGGCTAGCCAAGAAGCAATGACCATAATAACAAAGCAAAAAAAGGTAAATCAGATTGTGTGATCACAGCAAAGCAGGTTCTGGCACAGTGGTTGACAATGAAAACAATCAAAAGAGATGCAGGACAAAAGGAGGAGGACTCAGATTGCCTGCCTGCTTCCTGCATGTGAGCATATGAACTGGAAATTAATGCATATAGGTCTGAGAGAAAGTCAAAGAGACTGAAAACAGTATTGTGGAATGGAAGTGAATTAAAGAAATATTAGGAAAAACCACAGTTCCTTTGTTAAAGTAATAACTTTTCTGTGTATAGAACTGAAGTTTCTGAGGCTGTCTACATTGTCCTGGTCCTGTCCATTGTACAGGCATTAAACACTTCCTGAGTACAACAGTGCATCTAACACCACCTTTTCCTTCAAATCCCCTCTGAGGAAAAGAAAAAGCCTCCATCCATTCCTGTGATCAGGACAAATCAGAGTGCTCCATAAAGCAGATCTATCCCACAGTCCAGGTGCAACATTGCTGTTAAAACCAGTTTTCCATTCCCTAGGCAGTTTCCACCTTGAAAAATCTATTGACAGGCTTTTATATGTATCTAAACCTCAGGGTTAAATTCTGTGGGGTACTTGCAGGGTCCAACCTTTGGTGAATAATTTGCCTTTATAACCTGGTGAAATAAAAATTTGAGAACTATTGTGTATCTGGACTGAATACTCAAAAGTGTCTAAATCCATTTGCCTAAAATGATCTTGTAAAGTGGAGGATAGCAATCAGCAGGATTAAAAAGCAATCAGAGAATTAAGAGGCTTTCGATACAATGCAGGAATTAGCCTGATAAGAAGTATAAAAGCATGAAAATTCCTGTCAGGAGGGAGAGACTCTAGAGTGGACACATCAGGAGTGAAACTCGATTTGGCACTGCCAGAGCGCTTTTTGTGCCACCACAGATACTGCCCAGCCCAAGCAGAGCAGCCTGAGTGTCCCGGCCCTTGGGAGTGGCTGCTCCCTGTGGAGGAGGGACATTAATGGACACAGAGCTGTGGCTCCCACATCTCCAGTGGTGTGACAGCAGGACAGACCCACTGCCAGGAGACTGAGGCACTACTGACAACCCACACGCTCTGCTAGAGGAGCTCTGCCTGTAACTGTGTGCACATCTCTGTATTTGCTCATGTCTAATCACATTTTGGCGTGATTAGAACCTCTGGAGATAAATTTGTGATTGGATACAGGCATTTATAAAATTGTACAGGTTTAACATCCTGCATCCACTATTGCAGCTATTCAGTTTTATTACCAGTGTTGATTCTGTATGTACAGTTCTCTGATTGCATGTTGTTTATGTGTTAAAAAATTGTTACAATTCCAATCTCGTTTAAATTACTTTTACTTCAACAAATTCCAACTGGGAGAAATCACTTAGCAGTATCACAAAGATCAATCGGTGAGAGAAAACAACATTTGTCAACTAAAATCTCTATATTAAAAATAGTGATGTTTGCTTTATGAACTATTTTGTTCAAAAAAAAATCAAAGAATATCATGAAAGAAAACTGAAGAAGGATATCATCATAATTTACCTCGGGTCACTGTAGTCTTTCCTATTGACTGCAGTCATTGTTACTCTAGAGCAACTGAGAAAACTAAACAGCATGAAGTCATTATTCAGCACACTGTTCACTGATGTAAGAGTTTCTCTGCATGTTGGTAACATGAAACACCTGGGCTTGTCTCTGCCTCTGTTAGTGATGAAGACTCTAGGGAATCTCATTTACACGAAGGCCTTCTTTTTCCTTATATGTCTCTAGAGAGAATTTTTTAAAACAACTTCAGTATTTTTTTAATGAGTTCATGAAAAGAATCTGCATTTTTACTTCACTTTTCAGGATATCTTTAGAGCCTACTTGTTCATATTGCTTTACAAGAATAACCAAGTGCTAAAAATCATTAAAATTAAGAACAATTGCCTGATATTCTTGATTGCTCAATATCATCACTTCAACATTTCTTTCTTTAGTTCTTCCCCTCACTTTGATGATACTGTAATAAATCTCCTGGATACTTTCACTAGATAGAATCTAGGTTGCACTTGAATAGACCAAGATGACACTAGTATTAAGCACTTAAATTGATCATTATTAATTAAATTAATGTTATCAAGAGAGGAATATATGAAAAGGTAGTGAGAGAACGGTCAGAAGACAGAGATATTCAGGCTGGCAGGGTTTGATGAAATTCCTTGGCGCACTAAAAGAACAAGCTGATGCAGCATCTGAAACTGTTAGTGATTAATACTGAGAGTTCTTGGAATAGAAGGAAGTTGTCTTGGTTTAGGGCAAATTTGGGAGAAAACCCCTAAATAGGGTCCCTCTGGGAAGCAAACCCAAACAGCCCCTGCCCCAACTGGTCCAGGAAAGAACTTCCTCGGAGAAAAGTGGAAAAAAACTATTTATTTAACAAACAAAATGCCCACAAGCATAAAGAATGAATAATATGAAACAATAAAACCTTTCCTTGTCCTGAAGTGAGATGGCAAATTAAGACAGTCCTTGCTGTGGGTTTATCTCAGCTCACTCAGTCTCTTATCAGTCCCTCCGGTGCTAGAAATGCCATCCTGGGCCTGGTGGGCTGCAGGTGTGAGCTCCCAGTCTCTCTCTCGGTTTTTCAGTCCAGGACAGGTTTAAACAGTCCCCAAAAAAAAGCAAAAAAACCCCAAAAACAGTCCAGGAAGCTTCTCTGCCTCACCTAGCCAAAAACTGACTAAAAGCAAAGGAGATCTCTTCAGACAAACCCAGTCCAGTGTGGTAGTGTGTTTATTTGTACTTGTTAGTTAAATGCACTGTTCTGTGTCCTGTTATCTTTAGTTAATGGTTTGCCCCTAAAGATATACCCCTCCCATGAAGTGTCTGTCAACCCTAACCCTTCCCCTCTTTCCAGATTGTTCCCTGCCTGTCTTCCTTGAGCTCATGCCCCTCACTTGTCAATCCAAGTTCATCCCAGCCCCTGTTCCAGAGATTTCTGCTGCATTCCACAGGCCATTGGTCCCTCCAGAGAGGGTCCTCCCCTCAATGTAAGTTATTGGCTGTGGCCCTGTAGGCCCCTCCTTTAGATCCTCCTATCGTGTATTCCTATTGGGTGTTGAAAGGTACCCACCCCTAAGACTTCCCTGTTTATAAGCTGGTGTAGCCATGTTTGTTTGTTCTTGCTGCGTTGTTCCTTTTGAGAAATGGAGCTGTGGATCATAGAAACAGAAGGACCTGTCTCTCGTTCTTGTCTCTGGTCTGCGCTGTTTCACACCTTTCTGCAGTAGAGCTTTAGCTCTAGGATGCTGACTCTGATGTCTTGGAAGGCTGACCTGAAACAGAGACTGGACAGAGCTAGAGAATAAAGTAGGTATTTATTGAAAGGCCTTTAGGGTACACCTTGGGCATGACAAGAACGTGACCAAGGTTGCACCCAGGGTGGATTAAAAATAGCCACAAAATGGCTTACCGGTCATGAGATATGGTATTTTTGTAACTTTAGGTCCATTTGTATATTGGAGTTTAATTGTCCGATTACAACTTCAGGTTGTGAGGTCTCATCCTTCTTGTTCCTCCCTTCAGTCCACCCTTCTTAATGCTTTTGGGACTTGAAAGTTGTTCTTTGTCCTCAGCAGGAAAAGGATTTGTTTTGTCTACCTGCTCTGTGAAGGGAGCTTACTGACATTTAATGTGAGGCTCAGAACTGCACCCCAAGGCAGCACAGAATCTGAAAAACACAAAAGCTAAAAGTTAAGGCAACAACTCCATCACCTGTCTAAGGGGCAGTGTCCCCATATCACCATTTCTGGGGTGGCAGAGCGAACCCCTGACTCTGGCACAGCAATGGTCCAGGAGAAGAATGTGAAGGAGTGAGCAGTTTCTCCAAAACAAACTGCTGCTTCTCCCAGCTTGGCTCTCAGGACCAGTCTTAAATGTACAGAACTCAATATACAGCACAAACAGAACAGACAGCTGGGGATACAAGTATCATAAAGTCATCCTAGGACAGAAGGTCCCAGAGGGGTGGTGGACTAAAAACCCAAAACTTAGTGAGTAGTTACAGAGCAGTGGATCTGATTTTGTTTTCAGAAAAATATTCCTATAAGTTACGGAATAAAATATAAGTTTATAGAGAAACTTACGGCAGTTAAGGAAAGATCTCATACTGATGTATTGAGACTGAATAGTAGAAAACCATTTTATTTATTTGTTTGCCAGGTTAACAATGCTATTGGGAAAGAATAATCAGTAGAAGGCATAAAGCAGCCCTTCAGAATGTCTGTTGGTATTTGGATGGCAACCTCTTGAATATTTGCCTGAGTAGGTACGTAATTAGGTGAAAAAAATCACACTAAAAGACTATCTACATGCAGTTTTCAATCAAGGTGGGAAAAATAAAATTTGAAAAAAAATTAGTGAAGGATTAATCTCTACATATTTTTGCTACTGACCAGGTTGACTGAATAGACCATACATGTATTATATCTGCTGTGGTTAATGAGTTCCAAGCACGCTGTAGGGAAGAATTCAAATCTAAAATAATCTCAACTATTTGGAAAAAACATCCAAAACGAACAGTATGAAGTTCAAGGAACACTAGTACAAAGAACTGTGGGAGGATTTAGTTAAAGTGAGAAAGATTAAGATTTTTTTGGACTTTAAACAGACAAAATATACAAGACAATATAAGAAGGAAAATCTTAATCTGGAGAGTAATCAGTGGGATATTGGATGAGGAACATAAAAAAATGTATGTTTTCCTGTTTTCTTTGTCCCACCTAAGACTTCTAATAGTGTACTACATCTGCTTCAAGTAGCATCATTTTTAGAAACAAAACTAATGGAAGTCCACAGGAAAAAAAAAAACAAAAACAAATGAAAATGTTCAAAAAATAAGACTTCTTATTTTGAAATGTTGAAGAAATATGTTTTATGTTAAAAAAAAAAAAAAAAAAAGAGGAAAAAGGTATAGGGATAGTGCTAACAGTCTTATAGCATATAAAATATGACTAAAAAGATGATGATGCTGAGTTATTTAGCCACCACAGGATTTATCTAATCAGGGAAGGACAAGAAAACAAATTGGCTTCCAAAATAAAGGAACTAAATTAAACATTAGGAAAACTGGATTTTTTTTTAGTGCAACAGATGGCAAAAAAATAAAAAAGGAAACCTAAAGAATATCTCTAAGTTTGGAAGTTTGAGGTAAGTTTAGCAAACTTCTATCAGTCACTTCCCAAAGGCTACCACATACACACTGTTCTGGAATGAAAAACTAAAACGCCCTTTGATATTTTGGCCTCCTTTTCTATGCCTGATGCTCCCATTTTCTTATCGACATTTTAGAAAATTCCAAGTTGTTTAACCACAGGATTTGTTTTATTTATTCTTCAAATCTTGTACGTTTTAGTCATCAAAAGTCCATTTGAGATAATAGTAGTTTATTCAGTATCATTGGTTGCACTCCAATTGTGTTTTTATCTTCTGGAGAAACTTTCATAAAGACATGAACTTTGAGGTCAGTTTCAGTCATAAATATAAAAACAATTGTTGATTAAATTATCTATCCTGCAGAGCACAGTACATTAGTAATGTCTGATTTATTTGGTTTGTGTATCATTCTGCGTTTTTTGTGTGTATTACTTATTTTTCTAGAAAAGTAAAACTAAGATTAAATTTCTGGGCATCTTTTTTTTACTTGTAGAAGAAAGGAACTGATGTTTACTATTTTTACTTTTAGAAAAATGTACACAAAATGATAAATCTAAAACTCTTAAGATCATTCTCAGTCTGAAAGTACTGCTTTATTGAACTTCACCACAAATGGAAAGTATCTTGCCTTGTTTACAATAATTTCAAATCAAAAAAACTCAATATAAGCATATATGTTTTTCTTTTTTTGATTGAATGTGGCTTCATTCCTGGTGTGTGTATATATAGTCATTTTTAGTAATTAAATATTAAAATATGAAGATCATTCATCAAAGTTTATCTATAAGGCAGTGGAGAATTAATTCTATATGTCAGTGAATAATGAATTATATATGCATCCATAATAATACTGTATGCAGTTTTGCTTAACAGTGTGTTAATACTTTAGTTCTTCTGGAGGAATATATTTGATGGATAGAGCACTGCACACTTAAAAAATTTCAGATTTGCCCCTGTGATTGTGAAAAGGTAGAGAAAATGTATTTATCAAGAGTTGCAAATCCTAAGTTCACTTATTTGTAAAACTGTTTCTCAGAGAATTAAAATTAAGCAGAGCAACACATCTGATCTGTTAAGGTTCACTGACACATCTCTAAGCCCTGGTCTGAGGTTTAGCCAAATGAGTTGATCATGAGAAACTGTGGGATGCAGGAGTAAGAAGCTGTGATGTGTCTCTCTGTAAGAAATGGTTGGATTTCATTGCTGCTTGAGGGAGGGAGAGGCAGTAGACAGGCAAACCCCACAGGTAATGAATTGGGAGAATTTGAGGCCTCCTGGGGAGTGAAAACTCTCGATGTCATGTGGCAACCTAACCCAATTTTGGTAAGCTGGCCTGAGCTCTGTGGCTCGCAGTGCACAAGGCTGGAATGCCATAGGAGACTAAAATAGAAGACTAGAACAGTTTTAGCTACAGATATGGCAAAACTGTGACTATTTAATTTTGGAAACCTTTGTACCAAGGAGGAGACAAGGATGAAGAAGGGGAAGGATCTGTCTGGATGGAGGAAAAGGAAGAATGGGAAGTGGAGAGGAAAGAGGATAAAGGGGTCCAGATGAGCAAGGAAAAATGCAGATCAGTACATTTGCCTAATTGAGGCACCTGACCACTGCAGGCTGTCTTGTTTTCTTATTAAAAACCACTTGTAGCAACTTTCTGTGTAAGCTGCTGTGACCCTTCTCTGATCTGTGTGCATTTACATGTGTGTATGTATATTTTTTGTTATAAAATTTGACCTGGACTAGTCAGTAAGTCAGAGGAAACAATAAAAAAACCAGGCCTGAGCCAATGACTGGATGAAAGGATAGGAATCTGCATAGGGATATTAAAAGAACTAGAGTATGTGGTAACATTCCAGATGCTTGAGAATGTGGCTGTGTCAGTGAACCAAAAGATTTAGGGCTTGTGTATCCTTCACTGAGTGACTCTAAACTCTGATCAGACAGAGAGGAGGAACAGATCTGTGCTGTCTTTGCCCCCTTATGAAGTGCCAGTGAAGACACTGTTCTCTGTTTATGCTGGTTTCTGTGGCTGTGCATGTTTACACCACAAATGGGTGAGTGATGAGCACCTACCAGGAGTACTTGACACTGTTGGCTGGACCTGGGAGCTGTGGAAACCTGGTTATATCACACTGGGTCTGAGTGAACCGTGGGGTCTAAGATGAATCTGACTCTATTGGAACAAGAAGGAAAATTTTCCCTTATCCCAAAGACCACGTATTTGGCTCCACATAATAGAGTTAGTATGAGGGGGTTCAGGTAGCATGCTTCCAGTTGTTTTCCTAGTCTGCTGTGGACTGAAGGAAGAGTCCAGCTCATTACACCCTCCTTTCAGGGAGCTGTAGAGAGTAATAAGGTTTCACCTGAGTCTCCTATTCTCTAGGCTAAACAACTCCAGTTCTCTCATCTACTCTCCATAAAACTTGTTCTCTAGACCCTTCAGCAGCTTCATGGCTTTTCTTTGGATGCACTCACCAGCAGAACTCACATAATTGTGTCCCACAGCAATATTTCTTGTATCCAATGAACCCTAAAGGACATTGTCCGTCTTCTGGAAATAGACCTTCTCTGCCACCTAAACTAAAATAGATGGGTTACATCTACAAGGATATTTAGCTTGAGAATTTTTCAGAACATACCCATTTCAGGCTGCAACTTGCTGCTTTCCCTCACCTTGCAGTAGATGTACCTACTGACACCCTAGTGCACCTTACATTGCTTTCACAGTCCCTTGGAATTCTTATATTTCAGCCATCAGGTACAGAAAAGATAATGCCACAATGGACATAGCCAAAACAATTCTCAAAGTAAAAGTATTTGCTTTTGCATGAGTATGTGACAGTTCTAAGTACCATTTATAGAGCTATAAATGACAAAGAGTCTACTGATGTTCAGAAGATCATGAGAAAAATAATTTTTTTGTAGTGCTGTAATTTTTTTTTTAAGTTAGGGGGGAATGAACAAAGAAAAAGGAAAGCTATAAAGCAAAAATACAAATGAAAGGAACTGAAATGTCTGTGTCTTACAGCAAATTTCCGTAAGAAAGGGAAACTTGAGAAGGGAGTGTATTTATAAGTTTTGTGTAATCTAATTGTGTCAGAAGTTACATCAATAAAGACAAGAATATCAGGAATAAGTCACTATTTCTACTCACCTTAAGATAGGGAATATTTTCTATGGAGAATTTTGCATCTTCGTACTCACTGCAACATATGGTACTGTAGCTATAAAGTGATTTAAATATGCTCACACTGTCAGCTGAAAGAGATTGACAGTGTTTTAATGTAAAGAGTTGCTATCATATTCCAACAAACTTTATAAAATTTCATTCTCTTGATAGAATAACTGCCCTTGAACACCATTACATAGATCTACTACCTAGATATTATTATGCATTTTTTTTCTTTAATTTCCTAAATTGGTTTTTATAGAGGTTTCCTTTCTATTCAAAAACACTCCTTCTCTTGGTTGATTCACTCAGTGATGTCACAACTCACTCTTTGTAGTATCATAGTGTTTCCATGGAGATGGCCTGTGAAACCACCAGCACAGACACTGAAGGAAAATGACTCAGAAGGGAAATGCCTATGGATCATTGATATATATATATACACACACTCATAAGAAAGATCAAATCAGAGCTATAACAGATGCAAATCAAAAATAGGAGGTACAAAAGTTATCACTTACTACAGGAAGAGTATCACTTACTATATCTATGTCTGCTGCTGTCAGTCTATCCAGTCTCAGAACTGAAGAATTAAGAAACATACCCAAGAGTCATCATTGTAACAGTTTTGTGAAAAAAATTATTTATAGTTTATTAATCAGGTACTACTGCACTTTCTAGTCCAGCACAAAAGTTGCAGAGCACAACATATACAGTCCAGAGCAGAAATAATACAAAAGAAGAGTTAGAGCTGAAACAGAGGGTAAATTGCTAAATAACCATGAGGACAGACGTGTAAAGGGTATCTGCAGTTGCAAGAAAATCAAGCAGTCTCTTGACATAGAAGCAATAACCACTGGGTGGGGTGTTTTTTTGTTCCCAAAAGCCCCATTTATTTAAGCCCCATTGGAAATTTAAATTCTAGATGACAGTCTTTTGTGAGAGCATTTGTCCTCTTAGTTGATCCTGCTTTTGCTAAAACACTGTCTGTACGCCAAAGAATAGCAGACATCCATATTCTGTGCCACAGCTGTAAATTGATTTTGATGCTATTACTTCCAAACATGTTTTCTTTAGTGTTACCTAGTTTTAAAATATTGTTACGTAATAATATGTAATTAGTATTTTTAAACATTTAAGAAAAATCTTATATTCACTGCAAGTCAAAAGCCTTCCTCATCTTCTTTTTTCTGAAGAGGTGCCAGGCAAACCACATTTACATTAAAATTGAGCTGAAGTCCTAAAGAGTCATAAATGTGATTGGTAAGTGATCTCCCTGTCCTTATCTCCTCATCTGTCTGCACTGTATCTGAAGAACTGTCCTGTTGATGAATGCAAAAACATATTGAGACCTTGTTCTGTACAGGAGGTTTGAAAGAAAGATCAAAGTGTCATAGAATCATAGAATGGTTTGGGTTGGAAGGGAAATTAGAGATCATCTCTTTCCAACCCCCAGATGGAGAAAGATTTTATACCAAGGCCTGTAGTAACAGACAGGACAAGAGATGACAAGAAGCAACAGTTTTAAACTGGAGGAAGGTAAGTTTAGATTGTACATAAGGAGGAAATATTTCATTGTGAGGGTGGTGAGATGCTGAAACAGGTTGTCCAAAGAAGTTGTGGATGCCCCATCATTGGATATGATCCAGGATCAGGTTGGATGACACTTTGATTAATCTCTTAAATAAAAAGATATCCCTGCGCATGGGGAGGAGTTGTATCTTGATCTTTAAAGGTGCTTTTCAACTCAAAGTATTCTGTGATTCCATAAGTAAGAATCATATCTTGTTGATGAAAAAGAATCAATAAAAGCATGTCTAAATTTGCTAAATAAATAAATAGATGAATTTCAAGACATCTGGAATTCCAATATTGTCTGCTTCTCTTAAATTCAATGCATTGCAAAGAATTATTTAAAAAAAAATTTAAAACCTCATGTGCATAAAAGTTTTTCTTTGAACAGATGGCAACTTAAACTATATGTCATCAGAGTGCTCATGCATGTTAATACAGACTACCTACTCCCCCAGGCCCCAGAGGAACAAAGCTGTTGGAAAGATGTAAAATAAGGTTGACTTAAATATATGTCACATTGTATTCTACAGAAAAACTAAGTACAGGAGTCTGTCAGGAACAGAACATCAAAATTACAAAATCTCTTTTTAAATAATCAAAAGCTCTCATTATAAAAAATCTACAGCACTGTTAAAGTGGCATTGCCTTAAAAACCTATAAAGTCAAGTGGACCTCTCCAAATGATTCCTATCATATTTATTTCTTCTCCTTAAAAGCCTTTTAATCATACAGAAAGTTACTATTCCAAATCTACATGAAAGAGTCTTCAAAGAATGCTTATTAATAAATCAAAATAAATGGACTGCCTAATATTTTGCTATTTCCTTCTCCTACCAATCAGCAGCCTACTTTTACATAGTGAGAAAAACAACAGAAAGTAAGATATATTTTACTACTTTACTTAATAAAATGTAGCATCCTGTCAATACCAAATGCATGGAAAAAAAGGTTTTATCTAATGTAATGTTCAATAGTCATAAATTCAGGTAAAGCCCATATATTTCACAATATATTTTACAATATTACAATACAGAATGGGCATAGGCATAAAATGAATGGGATACAGTGGAAAATATGAAATAATTTTTAATTGAAATATTAATTTCATACTGACAGAAAATAAAAGAACTCTGGAAATACGATTAAATTCTTTTAGTAGAAAATGTGAATCATCTACAACCCCCTCCACCGAAGAAATAAATAAGAAAATTTGGATGTTCCTAGAGCTTTTGACTCTCCATGAATGGTCAGGTAAAGACAATAGTTTACTGATAAGTTTTCAAAATTCTTAGACTCACATATTCTAAGAATTAGAATCCCTGTTGTTTATTTGAACATGTGTTTTAATGGATTGGCTGTGCAGAAATCACAGACCGAGCAGTGAAGCTCAGCTGGCTTTTGGACAGAGGCAAAGCCTCCAGAGAGAGCAGTTACGTACAACATTCCCTGTAGAAGCCTGTGAAACTGTTTGCAGTTTTGCACTTAAATAACAGCCTCAGCATGGACAAAGTACAGAGACCAATAGCCATAAGGACAGGGTGACATTTGGATATGACAATTATTTTATGGCAAAAGCACTGAAGTGAACAGAATTCTCTACTGCAATGATATGAATTACCCTTACAATGACATTTTAAATGTTCCATCCTCAGTGACAGGAAATCATATTTTTATCCTAACCTATGAAATTTACATTATATGTTTGGATTTAAACACAAGAAAAATTCAAATTTACTTTATGTGCTTTACAGAAATTGCCAAGAGAACATTCCATCCTCTTTTTTTTCTTTTTCACATTCTGTAGAAATAGTGACACAGCATTGGTGTGACGTTAATCATCTTAAACACACATGTAGTGTGACATCTCCTCCTGAAGTACTTCTAGTACTGCTGAAGGGAGAGGAACATGTCTATGTGACACATTTATACTGCTAAATCTCAAAAAACCTTTGGTTTAATTCTTGTATCTACCAGAACCCAGATATTACTTGCAGGTTTGGTCACTGCCAGAGTCTCTGCTGAGTCATACCTGCCAGTCCTCTGAACAAAGCCCAGGTTGTGAGAAAGCAGTTCATTACAGGTATAGCTCAATTTGCATTTTAGAGAGCCTTTTCTTTCAAACAGTGCCATACCCAGGGCGTGGATCAGACATCAGGGGCCAGGAGGGTTGGGGTTCACCGTCAGTTGTGTGACATTATTGGCTGGACACAACCACTGTCTTTTATCTTTGACTCTGGAGAGAACACAGAAATCCCAGCTAAGGTTTATTTCTGATGTTTAGATGCAGAGAGTTAAGATACAACATCTTAAATATAATATATAAATTCCTAAGAAGCTAATAAATGGGCCAAACTCTTCGACTCTATTTCCATGGTACCAGCAAAGTAAAGATGTCTATTTTTCACTTGTCTCAACTGGGGAACAAGTTATAAGACAAAAGCCATAGGAACACACCTAAATTTATATCTCCAATTGGCAGATCTTTAGTTGGAAGTGGGCTCATAGACAGTTTTTGCAACATGATATTTACTTAATAGCAATCAGTGAGATGATGCACATGCAGGAAATTGCTTTGTTTCATCCTCTCAACATATGAATTATGCTGCTTACACCAATTTTCCAGTGTGTAACCTGGAGTGACTGCTGCAAACCATTGTGGTAAAAGCTGAGTAACTTTCTTTTCAGAGAATATTTTATTATATTGGAAAATTGGAGAGTAAGGGTAAATTGCGGATGAGCTTAGGAAATCAGAGGCTGAATAATCTCTCTCAAAAATGTTTTAATAAAAATTAGGTACTCACAATAGTATTTATTGTAGTTAAAGGACACTTTCATTTCTGAAACTTTGATCAAAGTGGGTGGAGTATTTGAACTCCAACTTTTAAAAATATATTAAAAACCTTCTTATTTATTTTATGAGTGAAAAAATGAAATAGACAAAAAAAACCCAACAAACAATTAGTATTCCATTAAGTATATAATTTTGTTCCAGTATGTTTTTGTAACTTTTACACTTTTCAAACAAAGTAAATGATAATGTAAAAAAAGCAATAGATGGATGATTTTCCCAGATTATTCAAACTCTTTATATCTTCAGTACAAAAAAAAAAATTAAAAATCCCCCAAATCTCCTCTTATGAGAAGAAACTGAGGGAGCTGGGTCTGTCTGTGCTGGAGAAGGCTGAGAGGGGATCTCATCAATGCATGTAAATATCTCAAAGGTGGGTGTGAAGAGGATGGTGCCAGACCCTTTTCAGTGGTGCCCAGTGACAGGATGAGGAACAATGGCCATAAATTAAAATACAGGAAGTTCCACCTCAACATGAGGAAGAGCTTGTTTACACTGAGGGTGGCAGAGCACTGGAACAGCTGCCCAGGGAGGGCACAGACTCTCTCTGGAGACATTCCAAATCCTGGACACGCTGTGTCATCTGCTTTTGGTGACCTTGCCTTATCAGAGGGGTTGGACTGGGTGATCTCTTTTCCAACACTAAAAATTCAGTGAAGTAGTGATTAAGATATTAATGCTGAATACACCTCAGTGTGCAGGTACTGATCTAGCATAGCAATTAGAGCTGTGAATTGTTATACCTGTACTGTTAAAAAAGAAGGGTCAGGGAGAAGTCCTGACCCTGAAGCCAGATGGCCTATGACAAAATTTAAATAGATTTGTTTGGAATAAAAATAGATTTGAATACAAAAGAGGAGTTAAGGAAATAAGCATAATTCTATTATTAAATTGAATTAAATATCTTGCAATGCTTTACGAAGGAGAGAAATATCTATATCACTGTGGAGCTAATGGAAGAACTGAATGCCTAGAGGAAGACCTGTGGCAGTGATGGAAAGAGTTATTCTGCCACGAGCAATGCTAGAATACTTACACAGCACAGGAGAACTTACTGTTAGGATAATTTCCTCAAATTAACTTGTTATGGGCAGCATATTAAAATTGCTTTAATCTGATTCCATATCTATTAAGAAAAGTAAACAATCTGTTGTCTAACATATCATACTTCATCCCACAACTAAAATAATTACCAAACAGCAACAGATTTTAAGTTGCACGAGCAATTGTGTCACCTCTGCACGTTGCAGAGTGTCTGCGCTCTGCTGTTCCATTGCATGTTTTTCTAAATAGTTTTTGTTTCCAGGTGTCATTCCCTGTTTTGTACAATTTGTACAGGTAATGATGATCAGAGTTACTTGAGTGGTTGCCTTGAAGACTGCTTCTGTCCTCAGGAGTCCCATATCTGCACAGTAGATATGGTGCTCTTGGAATGAAACCCAGGTTGATCAGGCCAAGGGAGTTTTAGGTGTGCACTCCTGTCTCCTGGCTGCTCAGTGGCACTGCTTCCTGTAGGCAAACCTCTTTACAGCATTCCCAATCTGCGACAGGGAAAGCTGGAACATCTGCCTTCAGAGTATGAACCTCATTTTACAAAAAAATCTCATCAAATAAACGGATAAAGAAGATGGATAATCTTTCTCTTTTCCAGGATCTCTCTTTTGGGGTGCTGTTGATCATCATTATGTTCCTTCAGAGCCTGCATTTTCTTACTCCTCAAGATCTTCTTTCTACCAGGTTCGCAAGCCAAATGGCTGAAGTGTTTGCACAAATATTTCCAAACTCAAACAAGTAGCAGAATATATTTCAGGTTAAGGAGTTTTATTCTTTATGCACATTTGCTAATACTTCCCTGTTACTTTTCTTCTTGTACTTTTATCCAGGAAAGTGGGAAAGTATAGGGGAAGAAACTCTGCCTTCTCATTGTGTGAAGATTTCATTTCCAAGTAAAATTGGTCTTTGATAAGGTGTCAACTGTGACCTAAACAAACATCACCTCCTTTGAGAGCCAATCATACAACCAGAGCTGGCATTAAAGGGGTACTTTTTAGACTGAAAAAGAGAGAGAACATATTTTACAACATAATATTTACAGAACTGAAAACAAACTATGTGTCTTGGCAAAAGCAAACTACTAACATTTTAGGAAAAACATTTAATTGTTAAGCTGTTACACTTGAATCTTCATGATATTTTCATTTAAATATGACTTTTAATTATTTTTAACTCTATCATAATTTCAAACAGATTTACATATTTACAATTATGATCATGGTAAGTATTTAAAAGACAAACCATTTTCTACTCCCTGACTGAAGTCACTCCAATCTACACTTGAACTTCTTTTAGTTCATATGGAAATATATGAAGAAAAATAAAAATTGAGGAAATTGGAATGTTGCATTTCAACTTATTACAATTGTACTTTTTTTTCTATTGTTCTTTCAGTTTGAAGTCCTTTACTGCATCAGAGCTGCCTCCTCAGGAATTGTTTAAATATTGCAGTACTTGGGAAGCATTTACTCTTGACTACAAAAAAAGCCCAACAAAAACCTAGAGCTTAGTTCTAATAAAAAACATAGAAAAGGTGTTATGAAAAAGAGGTGATAGGAGGCATGAGGGCAGACAGAAAAACTGTAAATCAGGAGAGTCTAAAAGAAAAAACTACAAAAGGTGTGCTAAAAAAAGTTAGATGAGAATGAGAATTGGATTCTCTACAAATGGAGAGAAAGACAAGCAAAAATAGGAAACATAATCTGAAGTCCACAAGTTAGTGACTATTGCTCATAATTATAGTGAATTTTCAGAATAGCCTGAAAGATCAAAAATCTGCTACAAAGATCATGAATACAAATAACTTATGTATTATATTTATCCAACACTGGGTACACATAATACAGTTGAATTTCTTAACTGACAAGATACAGAGGAATAGTTATAAAGAAATGGAAGAAGTTAAGAGAATATTGGGTAATTTAAAATTTTTTTGTGGGGGGGCGTATTTTAATCTTTTCCTTTAACAACAAGATGTTTTTTCTTAGTCACTCAGACTTATCAGAGATTTGGAAGTCCCAGGTGTATCTTTTTTTTTTAAACTGCTCATCTGTTGGATTCCTCTCACAGCCAGGTGTAAGGCAGTGAAGCATGGAAATCTGCCTTCTTCTTCACCTTCTGGTCCTCCTGTTTTGTGTTCTCAAGTATTTTAAAGGGATTTCTGTTCCTGCTAGTCACATGGTTAATTTCCCAAACCATTTAGTGCATTTCAAAGGTGAATGCATAAATCACCGAAGCGATTTTTGTGGGAAATGTAATTCCATATATAAGGTGCACCGGTGATGCCAGCTGGCTGTCCAGATCTACTGCACTGCATACCATTTGCAGGATTTCTGGACAGCTCATGTTTACTAAAAAGCTTATTGCCAGAGGTTTTCTTCAGCTACCATTTCCACTCCTCCTTTGTATGAATTTGTAAAAACAAAGGTGAATGCTTTAGGGGTGAAAATTAGGCTTTTAAATAAATGCATAATAAATCTGAATTGGATAGTAAAAAATACTACCTTATTATATCTTTCTTTCACAGTCTCATAATAGCATAAAAAAACCGCACTGTTGACTGTTCTTGTTCTAGATTTATCCTCTGAGGTTTTTTTCCTTACTCTGGAATTTACATTTATCTTTTTCTATGACTGTCACAGGCCCTTTTTTCTGCCTTCAGAAATCTTTTGCATAGTGTCCTGGAATGGCACTGGTCTCTGCTTCTGTCACAGCTCTGCATAATTCATAATTCTAGCATCCACCTCCTGAACAGTAGTGGAAAATATTCTGAAGGTTAGTGGTTGCATCTACCCAAGCTCAAGTCACTGTTAAATTAGGAATTTTCAGATGGTTCCTTGAAATTGATTTAAGTATGGATTTTCAGAAATGTTTAGATGTGGAATCCCTATCATGCACATTGTGATATTTTAAAAAGTTCCAGGGCACATTAGATTTCAAACACTTTATGAGAGTTTAGGCTTTGGAAATCATATTTGGCAGATGTTTTTTATGGGTATCTAACTATCTGGAGTGCTTTTAGGCAATTTTTAGGAGCATTTGCCGGATCATATAAAATCTGGGTGTCACTAGCACAACTGAAGAAATAATCACATCAAGTGTATTTGCAGTCACTTCTGCTGACTCCCAGATCCTCAGAGCGGTGACACGGGAACAGTGTCACTGCACTCTATTTAAACTCTGATTGCTGAGCTTCTGGAGGGGGCAGTCATAGCAAAGTACCATGTTCCTTGTTAAAACTTCCTCACTACTTGTGAAGTGTTCTCTCCTATTTCCAGAAAATAATTGTAAATCATTTGCAATTAATTTTTTAACAGAAATATTACATTAGATGTATTCTTTTAGATAGATATGAGCTTCCACATATCAAAGGCAGACATTAATTGGTCATTTGCAACAACATGTGAACAAATCAATTATTTCATGTGTAATGAATTACTTCATTACTTCAGCCTTTGTATTTTAAAGATTCAAGCCCATATGGATTTTAATTTTTTGATGAAAAAAGATGTGAGACGTTTAAATGTGCTATGTTTCACTCTGATATAAATATGAAATCAGATTTATTGGAGCATTTTTCTCTGACCTTGACCAGATGAGCCTCAAAGCAAGATCTCAGGTGCTGAAGCATAACAGTTACTCTTTCCTAGTATTTGTTACAGTGAACCCACTGCAAGAGCTGGCAAAACCTTCATTAGTTGATCCTTACTGTGACATAGATCACTGTCTGTTTCATTAAGTTCAGCTGATGTAGCAAAATGTTTCCTGGAGCTCACTGTGGAATTGTACAGCTATTTACCATAAGATGCAAATATAAATTTTCTGATTGGATCATTAAGATTTCAGAAAATTTGACTTCAAGCACTTACTCTGAGCTGAGGAGATCCAGTGAATTCTTCGGGCTTTTTAGAAGATATTTTCCTTTGGTTCCTCTAGTGCTTCAGCTTATCTCTTAATATTAAAACAGTTATTTATTAAATAATATTGTCTTTACATGTAGCAGAAATGAAATCAACTCATGCTTTGTCCTAGCTTATTTTCATTTACAGAGCTATTTTGTTACATTGCTATTAAAACCAAGGTGAAAAGCATTACCTCCTGGCAGTCATTTCCTGGGATAAAGAAAACCCCTAATATTACCAGAAGATGACTTTTTCCATAACTTAAATCTCTGGACAAAAATACTTCTCTGAGGAATATTTTTTTTCCTGAGAAGATCTTAGATTTCCCTATTCACATCAAAATCCTATCTTGAGAGCTATAGAGGAATAATAATATTATACTGAAGAAAAACATCTTTCACCTTTGTCTGCAAATCTTTCCGTCTCAGCAGATTCCTTTATGCGTAGTACCCTGTCTTATTTCTCTGGAGTAAAACACTAACTAATTCTATGCAGAAGACTCACAGAGGAAAGGATATCTTCAGTAACTTTAAAATGCCTCTTTCAATACACCTAAAACATCAATCTACTGAAAAGCCTGTTAGTTCTGCCCAGTAAAAATGCCATTTGTGTGGGATCGTGTCTCCATCTGTTGTGGAACTTTGTTAGAAGTGATAGGATAAATAATATAATATGCACTGATACCCTAACTACTGAGAAATGAAACAGGCCAGTAGTTTTAATCTAAACACACACACAACTTCTCTGCAGAAACAGGAAATGCTTTGCATGAACATGATCTGAAACACAGACATGGCTTAACAAACCCCAATTTATTAAAATGCTAACAATTTATATTCCTTTGCGAAAACTAACTGTGGACCCACCAAATTATTGACTATTCAGATAAGCTCATACTCTGGGAAGCAGATGGCACCCTCTCCTTCTCATCTAAAAAGACAATTTCTGCAAAACACATATGACTTGACCAAACAGAGGGTAGCATACTGTGTATAAGACAAGTGGATGCTGACTTCAGATTTTCCTGACTCCTGACACTGACTGCCTTGTTTTCTCTTTTCCAGCAGAATGTGGTACTGTTTACTCGCAGGTTTTTTCAGTACTCCTTCTGTAAGGATCCTGTAAGTAGCCATGGATACCTGTATTTTCACTGTTCCATGGTTTAGTGGGCCAATCCCATCCTGTAACTCAGTTTTTAAAGTTTTTATACACACACACACACACACACACACACACTCACTCACATACATTTAGTGCCTTTGTGTTTCTGTTGCTTCAAATATATAATCATGTATCTACTCCACAGTTAGCTCCTTGGTTTTACATGCTGTAATATGTGCTCATATTTTGCTTTCTGTATGAGTTGATACAGAGAAATTCTGGTTTCTCTGATGCATTATTGACATGCTCTTCCTTACAGTCCTTTTTCTGGATATTTCATATCTGATTTTCTTTCATATGTTGACACAGAAAGAGAGATGAAACATCACATTGCAAAAGCCAGCAGTGGTTCTACCATAGATTTCTTGACAGTCCATGATATTGCTGCAAGATTCAGATAACATCTTACACAGCTTGATTTTCTTTTTATGCCTAGAAAAATGTCTTAATCTCTTGCATTTGTGTTAGGTCACACAGAATCATTTATTCCACTTGAGTCTTTCCAGCAAACTCCGTGATTTGTTAAGCCAAATTAGCATCCTTCCCATTTGTACAGAACTGCTCACCATCAGCTGCTTGTTGCAGCTTTGATCTGTTTAATAGAAGAATTTGAAGAAATTGGAAGTGATTATTTAAATACTAATACTACCTATATTATTGTTAATAATAATTATTGTTCTATTTGAAATTTGAATTGCATGGCTTAAGAAATTTTCACTGGTTTGCTTAGACAGCTACATGAGTATAGATATCAATCACTTATGAGTTTTTTCTCATTGCACCATTCACAAAATGTCAGCAATTATAAAGGCAGCTAACAGGGAATTATTTCCACAGAACTAAGTATACCCTCTGGAAATAAATATCACCTGAGAAATCTGTGAGAATTTGTTAGTGTCAAATGCCTTAGAAACAAATTTACCTTAGCAAAGAGTAATCTTATGATTATTTTATGTTTTCAGAAACACCAAAGGGATAGATATATTGGGCTTTTTCTGGGATATTCATAGTATGGAAAATGTATTAATTGAAGTTGATTGTTGTTTGAATTACTCAAATCTGCTAGGGACAATATTGTCTAATACTAGAAGCTAAGAACTACAAGGTAGGAATAGAGGATCTCTAGCTTGTATATGTAGTACAATTTGCCATAGAAAAATTGCACAGATGTTTAAGCATCACTATGCAAAAGTTTTTCACTAACAACGAGAGTACAAAACCCCATAAAATTTACAGGGTATTCTGTACAAATTATTACTATGCTGAAATAATTGTAACACTGAAGCCAACTTATAGCTGATGGTTAATGATGGTGACTTTATCCCCTCTTGGAATAAAGACCTACTTTTCCATTCAAACTTTTCACATTTCTTATTAATAGCTAAGGAATCATTTGTATGCTGCAGAATGTTCTATTCCTACCTATAGAGACTGAATATTACCATTATGTTGCTTAAATAGTGGCAAACTTAAAGCTGAATTAAGTCCAGATTTTTTGATTACAAGATTTTTTTAATGAAAAAAGCACAAAGTACAAAAAACCCATAATGGTGGCATGTGCACAAACATATACAGATTTGTATAGCAATTCAAGAAAAGATTAATGAAAAATACTGAACTCACAACCTCAGTCACTCAGATACTGCTTTTCATCATATAGAGAAATTTATTTCTTAACTTGCACCTTTAACTTCCCCAGTTGTTCATTATGTCAAGGAAATATTTTTAAAAATAAAAATACTTTTAGAAAGCCACATGTAATTTCCACTTACACTTGGAGGCCAGTAAGCAGTTTGACTGTTGTTCTTCCAGCAGAGATGATAGCACAAGTTCCCATACAAAGACGAGCTCATACTAGGACTCGATGGTTTTTATCACTGCAGAACATGCAGTCCTGCAAAAGGTTTTTTCTTTGGTGAAACAATGTTTTTACCAGCCACTGCAGACCTAGGATCATAGTTAGGTTCAGCATTCTAAATAGAGTTTATTGGTTTTTATTTCCATTCTCTGCAGCTTGGAGAAACTATTTTCTGTTACCTTTTGGTAACACAGCTTTTCTTCTTCCATCTCTTCAACCTAGTGCAAACTTTTAGTGAATCTCCACCTGAGTAACCTTCCAATTAATTTTAAATTTATTCTGGAAAAAAAAAGAATGTCAGGTTTTTTTCTCTGAATTTATTGCTACTTTTCCTGGTAGAGTGGATCCATGAGCTACAAGATATGCATGGCAACTTGACTACCTTTGGGACAAATTAGCAGTTGTGCCTTTATTCCTTCCCATGCTTGTGCTGTGCAAAACTGCAGCAGAAAAAGCTTACCTCCTACAAGCTGACTATCCAAACTAAAAATCCTTTTCATTAGTTGTCATTTTTATTTTTAAATAATTTTAAAGTAACAGGTTAGTAACCCTAAAGAGCCAGATGAAGCCAGGACTAGAGAGTAAATAGGTTTCCATGACACATGCAAGATGAAAGAGATCATGCCCACCACTGACAGCAAAAACAAAATGTGGCTGTTGTCTGGGGTAATTTAAATCTGTATGGTAACAATTTAAATCTATTGTAACAATACAACGCAAAAAAAAAAAAAAAAAAGTCATATATCCTCAGATGCAGTCAAGTAGATATGCTGGGTAAACTGCATTAGGGTTTGTCTTTTGTTTCATGTAAAACATGCAAAAACTTTTAATTTTCATTCTTCACAAGCTTCCACATAAGACCTTCCAAGAAATCTCAGTGATTGCAAAGCTTCTGTCTGCTTTGCACAGACTAGAGAGAATAGAAACACTACATAAAGCATGAATAGCTGAATTTTCTCTCCTATAGTCAAAATATTTTCTACTGCCTACATTAAATAACACTTTTTAGTACATCTCCTTGAAATGCTTTTTGTGCCAGGAAGATTTCCATAAAAATGAAAACAGGCTTGTAATATTTGCTTAGAAAAAAACCCTCTCTTATCAAATAATGATACTGGTAGGAAATGTTCAGAGTTGTTGAGTGTGTTCTGCTGACTCATATCACACCACTGCAAGCAACTTGTTACACAAGGCAGGATATGAGGCAGAGAGGAAAGTGAAAATAAGATTTTTAGGAATTCTCTCTTCTCTATCTCTTTTAAAACTAAAACTGTCTCAGCTGATTGTTTATTCTTCCATCTCAACTAAAATGATGGATTGGAGAAAGACATACCCCTATATTTATTGTTGGTACCCATATTAAAACCATCCTACAATTGTCTGCAGTGGAGTTTTTCTCCCTTTTACAAGGGAGAATATAACGAGGTACATTAATCCTAACCTTAACATCAGAGGAATCATTTGAGAAGTTTAATAAAGACAATTATTGGTGTGGTTTTGCTGTCTTTTGCAGGTAACTTGCAACTTTTTCTTTAACCTAAGCAACTATCATGAGTTGTTTGAATGTCTGTAATGTGAATTTATAGCAGAATGGCACTTTTTAACTTTTGCCCTCCTGATTAGATATAGAGGGAAAACATTTCTCCTAATACCCTACTTTTCAAACATTGTGCTTCATTCCACCAAAATCCATTAATAAAGGAAGGCTCTTATGTTTCTGGTGATGTTCAAATAAACAGCAACTAAAAAAAGATAAACTGGAAAACTGAATTATCAAGTTTTAAAACATATTACAATATCTTTCAGATCTATTCCATGTCAGTTAAAGGAGCTGATTCTTGTGCAGCTCTTACCCTTTTTGAAATGCAAAATTATTATTCTGAGATGTAGATAAGATGCTGAGGCCAGACCACCTGAAGGAGAAATAAAGACCAGAAAGGAATTTAAAAAAAAAAAGCTGAAGGTTTGGGTTCAAACATTACCAACTTACAAAAGAAGGGAAAATGTAAATAAAGCAAATGAACTAGAGCAGTGCCACCAAGATTTTGTTTGAAACTAGGGGATGTCAAGTCACCCTGTTTAAGCCCAGCTCACTTAACCCCCTCAGTTATTGCAGGGTAACCAAGTACAGAGACAGGTTTTAAGGCAGTATTTCTCATCAGAAAGAGAGTAACTGAGTTTGTCTTAAATGCCTGTGTTAATGTAAAGAGTTGGTGGCCAGACTGTTCAGCATACATTTCAGAAAATTCAAACTCTCTATTCAAAGCATGTCTGTTCACTCCTGCAAGCAAATGCATGCTGGATGTGATTATATTTATAAATTGAACAGAATTTGACCTTTAACATGGTACTGTGTTAAAAGTCCAGTTAGTGTAAAGACAATGAAGAATTTCTGGAATCTTAAAGCTCACATTTTTCTATTTAATTTTCTTAAGATTGGGCAGATATTCAAAATTACACCTATTGGGAATGTTAACTTTCTAGCCATACTTTGTACAGCAGTGCTGTGAAGAAACAGACATGCTGCCAAGAGCTTCAGGCTAAATTATTTTGGATCCTAACTCATCAGGAGACTTCTGTTCTGAAATGCTCCACAGAGCTGGCAGGACAACCAAATAAAATAAATCAATAAACTCTTAGAGCTGGTTTTAATTGAAAACTATTAACATTAAAAAAAAAAAAAAGGACATGAGGAATTTAAAAATAATGTAGTAGAAAAAATGCACAAACAAATCAATGTAATAAAAAATACTGAAAGAAAATCAAAACAACTCAGCTTAATTCTGGCAAAATATCAAAATGACAAGAATAAAATTTAAAAAGTCCTGACAACTGTGAAGAATGTGAATGCATAAAGCATGAGGAAATATAGGACACTAACAAAGGTTTATTTTAAAAACCTTGAATGTTACCAACGTTGTATGAACACATTTTATGAATATTTCTACAAATGCTTATATTTGCTTTAGAAATTAAAAGCTAGCTGAGTTGTCATGGTTACTGCCCCACAGATATAGCACATCAACAGTGGTGTTAGCTTTTCTTTTTGCTTTTTTATCATTGCAACAGTTAAGACATAAGAGTAATACTATTTTCAATACTCAGTTTTCTCTCTGACAATATGCCTTGAGCTTTCGCTGTCCTAGGAAATCAATGTCATGGAGTCAACATCCTGATCCACTCATATGAGTGCATTCAGATATGTAACTCACTTGTGGTGTTCATTCTGCATACAATGGAATAGGGGAAATATCCTCCTGTTCACCTGATAATAACATTTTTTTTTTTAATGGCATAAGCATAATCTCTCCACAACCTTTTCAAAATACATATTTTTAAGAATATTTGCAGTCCTACAAAACCCTTGTCCACAGTTTTCCCTTCTATTCAAAGTAAAAGGTACTCATCAGTTTTTCCAAAGTCAGCTCTGTTTTGGAGAGGGGAAGAGGATTTTCAGGCAACACCTTTCTCTTTGTCTCACAGACCACATCTGTAACCAGATGTGAGGAATTTAATGCAAGATGGGGGTGTACTAATGAGATATTTCATCATCAGTTAATGGGGGGCTCCTCAGTAGGATAAACACTTAGAGGAATTTAAAGTACATTTAAAATAGAAATCAAAATCCTTTTTATTTTTTCTCCCACTTATTTTCCAGTAATAATAGTAATTAAGATTTTTAACTCCACCTTTTCTTAGAAGACCTTGTTGATCCCAGATAAGGGAGTGAGCAGTTCATTTGTGTGGCCTCTTGGCACACCTTTGGTGAATTTCTAACCTCACAGCCCAGCTGAGTCCTTGCATCCTAAGCCCTGTTTGGCTTAGACTTGTTGTAATAAAATGACCATCAGATTTTATAGTATCTGCATGAGCAGAAAATGATATCTTTCAGCACAACACTATCACTAGGAGTACAAATAACTATTTAACTATTCTTACTCTGCTAGAGATTATCACTGCTGAGATAGGTACTTGTTAAGTGGTTACAAGTCATTAGTTTATACATTTAAGAGTTTTCCATTAGGCATTGTTTTAAAATCGTACTTAACATGGATAAGGATAAATGCAAGCCGTTATTTATATATCCAGAACAGTCAATCCAGTTGCAACTAAATGTAAAATTCATAGCTGATAAAAATATCTTTAGATAACCCTGAAGACTGTTAACTAGAGTTACTCTTTCACCTCTATTAACTTGATTTGTGAGGAGGTGCTAGTCAAGGACTGAGGATTCACCCGGTGATAGTCATTCTTCTCCTCCAAGAAATATATTTTCTCTCATGGTCAGTCTTTCCTTCAGCACCTGCCAGGGGTCCTACCCAGATACTTTCACTCCAGAGCCATCCAATCCTCTTTTAATGGGAATGAGAGGTTTTCAGTTCCATAGGTATTACTTTGTTAAGAGTGGAAGTTCTCATTTCTATTGTTAGTTTTTCCTTTTTGCTAGAATGAAAAACTTTACATTCTTCATTGGGAAATACTGAGCTTCACAGAAGGTATCAATCTGTACATTAAAAAAATGCTTAATATAAACTCTCAGCCTAATGAATTATATGCAGATTACCAGGAATACTTGGTTAGTACAGACTCTGTGGCAATCAGCCACGCTGAAGCGATTCATCCCCAGCCAATTCCTCTCGGCTTATTATGACAGCAAGCAGTTGTATTTCTCCAGACAGAAGTGTTTTTCTGCAACTTGCAGACTATTTCCATCAGAAGCAGTCTCTACACTCCCACTACTTCAAGCATGTCTAACAGAGGACCCCAGGAATTAGATGCCAGCTGGCTGGATGCCATATTTAAGTTAGGCAAATTTTAATGAAACTATAGCAGGAAGCTCTATTCGAGGGCCAGTTGGCTGTTGCAACTACAAAATTTATGAGTTTAAATCAAGTATTGTTAGGATAAGAAAATAAGTATTTACAACCCCTCATTATCAGTCCCATGGATTTGTGGTGGGAAACACTGTCCTTGAGAGAATCTGCCAAATCAGGTTGTAAAACAGACTGTGCAGCTTGGATTCATGATGTATTGATGGTGTATTTAATTCAAACTGTTACTTATAATTAAAGCTTATTTGTTAGCAATCATAAACATTTGAACAATTCCTTTTATGACATGAAAAATATTATTTAGAAGAGACGTCTGAAATTTGAGCTTCCTTATTCTCTCTCTTCCCTTCCTCTCTACCATAAGTTTGAGTAGGGATATTTAATCAACTAAAATTCAATTTAATTTCCCAATGTGAACTATTCATTTAAGTGTTAAACTGCATTTTTCTCTAAACATCTCTAATTTCACAATTTCATTTATTTTTGTGTCTGATGGGAAAAAAAACCCTGAACCCAACCAAAATCCCACTCCCCCCAACCATTCCTTGATTTTCCATCTTCCAAACACTTATATCACCCTCTAACACCATAAAAATGATAAATTATGATTTTACATAAGAAAGAATTTCCCTTGTGTTGATCTTGAAATGCTGAATCCTGTATTACAAAGAAGTGATTACATATATTTGATTGAAATTAGTTACTTCTATGAAACAGAATAATTTTTACTTTTATCAGTAAAAGTTTACACATAAACCTTTTGAGGAATGCAGATCAATTTATAAACCTAGAGTACTCTCATACAAGATGAACTAAATTATTTTACAGGTAGAGTTCCTTTCAAAAGAGAATAGCTTCACTTCAAGAACCAGTCAAGCAGATGACAATAAATGTAATGTTCCTATTCTAAGAAATGGAACATTTCACACAATTAGCTGCTGTACTCCACATTGTTAGCTAAGGCACATGAGAACTGCTACCCAAAATACGAAAGTAAAGGGCACTAGAAATGGTTATTCTTCTTCTTTCAGTAATTTTAATATTTTGAAACGTTCTTTGGAAGTGAAATTAAAAAGTAAAAATAAAATCTAAAAATGCTTATGACATGAGACAGAAAAATGTAATAAAATAATATAATGTTGATGTTTTGACAAATTTCAAAAAATTAAGTACAAGATGAACATGAAAATATATTACACATTGAACAGCCTAAATAACTTTTTGCACCCTTCTACAGTTTCACTACTATTTGGAAAGGATTTTGACTATGAAAATCTGTCTTTTCAGACTGAAAAATTAATTCTTCTGACTATGGCATATATGAGGCACCCTATCTGAAAAGTTTTAATGCATTCTTTATTCATCATAAGTAGTCCAATAAGGCTGAACAATAAAACCAGCACTTTTTGCTTCTAGCACATCAAAGTATTTTCTCTTTTTTTAAATTTTTTTTTTGTTCTTTTTTTTAACTAAGGACAATATTTGGGAAAGAAAAAAAAAAAAAAAACCCTCCACAAACTGATTTGTTGCTACATCATGAAATAAATATATTTATCTGGAATTCCAGATCCACCAGATTTCTTACCCAGTGTTTCATTCCTTACCTGGGCAGGCTTTACCTTTACCTGCAGTCAACAGAGGGATTACCTGCATTGCCATGAGGGATTCAGCTGAAATGTGTTCCTCACATGTAATGACTGGATGGGGATCTGCCATAAGCAGGTTCCTACTTCAGAGTCCTCAGCTAATAAACAGACTTTGGTACTTTGGATAAAATCCATGGGCCTCTGGGGAGGAGTGTTTTTAATGCAGGTTATCCTAATGCTTTAGTGTCTGTGTTCCACAAGTGTCTGTTTAAAATTAGAGAAGTCCTAAAAATGTTAGCAAATATTTTCCTTCAGACCAACACTTTGATTGCTCTGAGAAGTTTTGTTTTTATGTATTAAATCACAGAGGCAGGCTTCTCCTGCTGTCTTGTTTTACATTCTATGACAAAAACCCAAACAATACCTAGATAATCCTGTACTGTAATACTTTTATCCTAGCAAGCATCATTTCTGTATTTCTTCTATACTTCTTTTTACCCTAGTAAATTTCTAGCATATACATATACTAAATAAAATAGCACAGGATATTTTTAAAGATTTTAAAGCAACATCTTCTCAAAAAAAAAGATTTTTATGTGGTTCTTAATAAAGTAATTTAACTTTTAATTCCAGCTTAAGGTAAAACTATTATTTTTTTAAAAAGTGAAAAGGCTTCTGTACATATCTGGGTGGCTGAACATGTAATAGCTTAGGACTTACCTTCTATCCATTTTAATTTTGTTCTGTTTGTTGTTTAAATTTCTACATTAATTTTCAGATGCTGTACTGTTGGGTTTTTCCTCCTCCCTAGAACAGGATGGAAAGTTAAAATTGAGGCAACAGTTGTTTCTTCCTATTTTAGGTAGGAATGGCAGTGAGTTTTCTGAAAGGGAATGTGGAGGTGCTGGTTCTCAGGTCCATCCAGGCAAACAGATGCAGTGCTGTAATTAACCCTTGCTGTGCCTTGGCTGGCTGTGCAAAGCCTCATTGCCTCCGTGCAAGCTGACAGGGACAAACACCCACCTGAGCCACAGCAGCTGCATTTTGCCAGCCAGGGCTCCCTTAGGAAGTTACCCTCACATGGGGCCACAGCAACAGGAACTCTTGTCACATCCTAAAAACTATTGGAGGGACATCTTTCAGTGGAGCCTTGTCTGATGTTGGGTTTTGAATAGAATATATGCTTTGCCACAGTCTAGGATTCCTAACAGCCTATGGAGCAAAAGGTCTGAATTATCTCTAAAAATAAGAGAGACACTGTCTTGAGCTCTGTAAATACTTTAAATTAATTTCATTATTTACAGGAAATGAAGTGTTGATTTATTATTCACAGTGATTATTGCATATTTCCTGCTGATGAAACAGGACTGTCAAATTATTTTGAACCCAATTGATGAAAACACAATATAGATATGCTTATTATGACAATAGAGGGAAAAAAGGTCTCCATCCCTCTGCAAAGACTGTATTACTGCAACAATAATGAAGTAGAACCTATGTGATTTTGCTTTTTTACAGTATACACATCCCCCAAATATTTTACAATGCAGCTTACATCTTATGTAGGAGGAAACTTTTGCCACTAACTTGACAAAACATGTAATAAAGCACTTTTTCTGAATTATGCATATGTATTAGTGGAAAGCTCAACATGAGCCAGCAGTGCCCTGGAGCCAGGAGGGCCAAGCGTGTCCTGGGGCACCAGGCCCAGCATGGCCAGCCGGGCAAGGGAGGGATTGTCCCCTCTGCTCTGGGCTGAGGCGGCCTCACCGCCAGGGATGGGGCAGGTTTGGGTGCCACAGTATAAAAGAAACCATGAAGCTTTTAGAGAGTGTCCAAAGAAGGGCAGTGAGGATGGTGAAGGGCCTTGAGGTGAAGCCGTGTGAGGACGGGCTGAGGGCCCTTGGTCTGTTCAGCCTGGAGGAGACTGAGGGGAGACCTCAGTGCAGGTCCAGCTTCCTCCTGAGGGGCAGAGCAGGCATGAGTACAGATCTCTTCACTCTTGTGACCAGTGACAGGAGTTAAGGTTTCGTTTAGATGTCAGGAAAATGTTTTTGTCCCAAAGGGTGGTTGGGCTCTGGAACTTGCCACAGGGTTTCCAGGGAAGTGGTCACAGCACCAAGCCTGTCTGAGTTCCTGAAACATTTGGACGATGCTCTCAGTTGTGTTTCTTGGGGTGTCCTGCACAACACCGGGAGCTGGATTCGATAATCTTTGTGGACTGCTTAATGTTTTTGCATTCCTCAGCATTGACAGCTGCATCTTTCCCACATAAAGATTGACCACAGCTTTCTAGAATTCTGCCATAATCACGAGTGCAGATGCTAACCTCCAAGCTTGTTGTACAATGAACAATTTAGATAGAAACTGCAAACATTTTAAACTCAAAATACACAGAGAAACTGTCTTTCGCTTAGAGTTTTCTTTAAGATGGTGTTTCAATCCAGTTTCTCTTGTTTCAACAGACTGGTGTTTCTCCCTGTGTCAGTGTAGACTTTGACTCTGGATAAACTGCATTTCGTTAGATGTCTTGGCCTGTGCTGAGATTTGCTGGGATCATTGGAAAAAAAAAATTAAATTCAGGTATTATTTGAAACAGCTAGGTGATCTTACCTGCCAGATCCCCAAGACAAACCTATTTTGGATAATATACAACATGAATATATTGATGGATTTTGGCAAATGAAATAGATTTCTAAAAACAAAAAAAAATATTATATACTATCTACAGTCTCAGTCTTGTCAGTATTATCTACTCCATCACTCCACTTTTCAACAATGGGGGAGTCTTCCAGAGTAAGATGAGCCAGAATGGCAGTCCTCACTCAGTTAGAACTAAATCCAAAATTCAGGAATCCTAGCCTAAAATCTGACTGACTTTCCTGTTCCTAATAGGAATATCTGAGAGCCATAGTTCCACTTCCATGGGCAGCAACATTCTGACTGTGCATCCTTTGGCTTGCAAAGACCTGAAGAACCTCTCCAAAGCTGTCATTGTTATACTCACAAAAGAAAAAAAATCCAAAAGGGCCATAGTCCACTCAGGTTCACGAAACAAGCCACACTGATCTGCCTGTGTTTATAAATCTGCTGGCTAAGCACTGACAGTAAAAGCTGTTCTTTTCTCAGCAACCCATACCATGTGGTAAAAAGGAAAGCTACTTTGCCATATCTTCCTCATGGCTGCCATCCTGTGGTTTTCAGTGAAAATTGTTGAAGGTGCTCAAACACTGCTGAGTCTCCAACTGAACTCCTCCAAAATGGGCTGAGCTCACAGGGGGGCAACTTACAGTGCACCAACTGCACATGATCCTCACTGGTGCCTCCCAGTTTGGATTGTCCAAATGATCCCTGTGATCCTAAAGAAAAGCTGAAAAATACAAACAGAGAAAGAGAAAAACCCCAGCCTTCCAAAACCCCCAAACTCTTGCTGTCTTAAGCATCCCAAAGTGTCTTTCAGCACAGGGAGAGTGACAGAGGATGTGGAGGCTGGAAGTGGAATCTGGGCTTTTTTAACTGTGCCTTATGTTTCATCACCTTTGAAAGTCATTTTCCAGAAATGCAGTGTGGTTTCAGAGAATTTTTTTCAAGCACAAGAAAATATATTAATTTTCAGTCTTAGTGTTTTCTCAGAAATTCACTCTTCTGAGCACTCTGAAAGAGTTTGGGACATCAGACTCGTTTAAAGAGAGCACAAGCTACATACCAGAACAATAAAAGCTACAGCAATACTTTGGAAGAAAGCTAATGTATCAAACATTGAGTCTCTTTAACATATATAAATTATATTCAATGAAAACTATAGGTAAAAAGCTTTCAGCATAATCAGCATAGCTGTGCCATTACCCAAATGACATGAATCAACTTAAACTGCAAAGCTTTCTCAATGAGAATTACCCAAAATATACTTGTATAACCATTACCATCTCTGTTTTGTTAAATGTTCCCAGGAAGTTGCTGAAGCCAGAAAACTAAGCAGAAAAGCAATACTTTCTTTGTATCTCATGATTTACAATGTCTGCTTTAAAAGCAGACCTTTCGATTTGATGTACAAATAGTAAATGCACTCTGGGGAGAGTTTCCAATGGATTTCTCAAGCTTATCCATCTACTTGAAAAATTTAAAGGCAAATCACTTGACAAATATTTCCTCTCAAATACTACAAGGAAAACATTTAAAAAAGGCATTATATCTTTTTACAGTCCAGGAACAAATTTAAGCATTCAGTCAATCCTTAAAATAGCTACCCCATAAATAGCTTAACATTAAATAGCTCAGAAAAAGAAGAACCCAAACCATTCAAAACTAAGTTAAATAAATCAAAATTCTTGCTTGAATGTTTAAGATGCCATGAAATTAGTAACTGTCAGTACCAAGTTATAGCATGTACTCAAATAATAGAAAGGCAAGGTAACTTGAAAAATCAGTGCACAGATTAGAAGATGCAGAGAGAACTCTTCCAAGAAATGTCATGTGTTTTAGCACAGCTGAAGGAATAATTCTTAAAATACATTTGAAAATTTGCAATGACCAAATTGTCATAGTATGACGAACAAGACAGAGCCACTGATTAGATTTGTGGGCATGGAACGACTTGAAAATTATATTAAAATTCAGCAAATACAGCTGTTTACAGTGGTGCTATTTTCAGCTAACACTCTACTAGTAAGGTGTATGTGGTGTGATTAAAAAAACCCAGCAAAATAAAGAAATCTGGAAAACTGGTAGCGTTTCAAGAAAAATTGTATAGCAGAAAGCATGCTTCACTGGGCTGACTATCTCCTCTTTTCTTCTGCCAATAATCTTCATGCCAGTGAATAATAAAGGATGGCGTGTAAAAATGTGACTGCCAGCAACTAGTCACTCTAGGGTTTTCAGTTTAAAAAATTAGAAGAAAAAGAAGCATTAGACTGTATCGTTATTGTTATATGGCAACTGTGAAGCAGCATTCATCTTTCAAATGAAGAATTAAATATCAAGAACAATGCATAAATATTTCAAGTCAAGAAAAGAATTTGTAGGAAAAAAATTCTCATACACACCCCTCATGTTTAATATTTACCTTTTTCTTCTTTGTTTATCGACTTTCTTCTCTGTTTATTAACATAAAATTGAATGTTTTTAAAATTTATTCCAAAGCATCTTTCAGGTCTCCAAATATTTATCCATTGCTTGAAAATAAGTGTGGAAGTTCTCCAATAACCTTACTAGTAAGTATTTTGTTAGTTAATTATACCAAGATAAAACCAATTAGGATGATGTATTTTATAAATATTAATGACATCCAGAGACCACATTATCCCAAAATTGCATGGAAACAGAGATTATATAGTCATCATTATATCTGAGAGAAAACATTACCCATTACTTTTGTGAAAACCAAGAGAGGAAGAATTAATTCAATAAAATGGAGATGAAATTGCTGTGCCAGGCACTCAAAGGCTTGATTTACTTGTTTTTCAGTAGAAGATTATACCCTCTAGATTTAGAAGTTAGGAACTAAAATTGATTTTTATACTAATATTACTATGAAAATAGACAGAATTGTGTAAAATTATTTTAGACATTATGCCTAAGATATAAACATGGTTTCTCTATGTATTCAGTTGTGTTCCCATGTTAAGAAAGCTGGTATCTGAATTACTCTATATTTTTCATATTATATGCTATATGCTTTGCAGAAAAGAAGGAACAAATGAAAGTTTACTTATCAATGTAGAAAGGCCGAATGAATAAAACCTTCTTTTGAACTCATCTCTGTATAATTTGAATTAAAATAATTCTAAGAACATTACAGTCAGACAGTCAAAGGTGTCTAAAAATAGCTATCTATAGAGTTTTTCAAGAGAGCTTAAGAAAGTTGGGAACTTAACTCCCACCTTAGAGCTCCTTAATGCCTTTGGCAGTGCTCATTTGCTGAGGAGAGCCAACACAGGCTCCCTAAGCACATTAATAGATTGGAGCACCTCCCATATGAGGAGGAGCTGGGAGACCTGAGACTGCTCTGCCTGGAGAAGGCTCAGGAGTATCTTGATGTGCATAAACACCTGCAGGGAGAGTGGAAAGAGAATGGGGCCAGGCTCCAAAGGTGCCCAGACTTAAACACAGGAGAATCCCTCTGAACACCAGGAACCAATCTTCCAGTGGGAGGATGACCGAGCCCTGGCACAAGCTGCACAAAGAATTTGTGAGTCTCCCTTCTTGGAGATGTTAAAAATTTATCCAGCTGTGGTCCTGGACAATTAGCCCAAGAAGGGGTTTGGATTAGGTGGCCACCAGATGTCCCTTCCAACTTCAACCTGTCTGGTTCTGTTTACACAGTTCAGAAAGGTGAAAAAGGAGCTTAAGGAAAAATATAGCAGGCACAGTAAACTTTATACAAAAATATTTTTACATTTACAAATACTTAATTATCAACAGCACTATGCTGTCATGCATTTCAGAGGGAACATACACAAGATCACAAATGTAGTATATCTTCCTCTGCCTATGAAGATGCATCATCATTCCGTGAATATCTTCAACATCCAAATAGTGTATATAAGGAAAAATACAGCAATAAAAGAAAACTAATGGTAAGATGAGTGAAATGCAATAATTTCTAAAGTAAGATGAGATGCTGTGCTACTTTCTAACACCACAAGAGTAAAAGCAGTGACTAAGAGAAGACTGTAAATTAAATGTCTCCTGGAGACAATGACAGGGGTTTTTAATTTCTCCAGATGTCTGTGCAGGTGATAATCAAAGCACCAGTAGCAGAACAGAAGGGTTATGTTGTGTCCCTTTCAAGGTCAAATAGCTCACTAATATAATTCTTGTAGCACCAGAGTTTTTGGCTGTGGCCAAAAGATGCTCAGGGCAGATTACAAGAACAGGGTAAGCATGGCATAAAACTTCCTCAGTGTATATAGGTTTTGGCTGCAGAACACTGACCTTTAGAAGGAAAAATTTTATTATTAAATATTTTGATTAAAATATTAAGAACAACCTTACATGAGTTTTTCCTACTTTGCTTGTCTAGATTCTGATAAAATATATAGAAAAAAATCTGAAGTGTAATATCTTGTGGCAGAAGGTTTCATTATTTAATTATATATTTTTGTTAAAAAGGGTTGGCTTTTTTTTTAATTCACTCTGGGGTTTTTTTCCTGTTCTTTGCCTGCTCCTTAAACAGCTACTTAACATTAAGCACACACATAATCCTTTCATGAGAATGTAAATTAATTATATGCTTGAATATAAAGCTAAATTATGGTTTGCTTGTATAAAAATATTTTTACTCTGTGGATTAACAAAAAGTAACAATAGTTACAGGCAACTAGAAATTCTTGAGAATAGAAAACTGCCTAGTTTTAATCTTGCTCAAATTGTTCTGTGAGAGATTAGATCACACTCCTGCTTTGCAGCTTATCTTTTTGTATTGCTGAGCTGTACAATCATTAATTGTGCAATCATTTGGAACCAATTACTTTCAGAAATTTAAGAGTAAAGATGTTGAACTGAAATGTAGAATCAATAGGGAGGATGTGCTGATTTTCAGAAGTTTCACTTATGTGTAACATAATTTCTCATCACACAGGACTGAACACCACTGGGTTACTTAGTGATCCACAGAAGTGGTGCCCCTGCTTCTCTCACGTACCATTCCGGGTGAACTGAAAAAAGGAGAACAAAGAGCTCCTTGCAACCCAGGATTTCCTCTGGTAGACTTGTTCCTGAGTGCAGCTCAGATCTAAGGGAGAGATCAGAAAGAGACACCATCATCAGTGCCTGTACCCCATTAACTTCAAATCACTTGGATCTGGGAGCAGCCTCACAAGCTGAAGGCAAAGAGTCATCCCCCCTGTCCTCAGATCACAGGAACACACAGCACAATGGGCTGGAAAGGTGCACTAGGGGCTGCATGGATACTCACACTTTTCTCCAAAAACAAACTGTTTGAACTGCTTTTTCATATTCTTTTCCTGAGAACCGTGATAGGGCTTAATTCTTTATATTCACATTAGTTTGCATTTCAATTCCTTACTTCAAACTCAACTACTCAACTGCTGTCATTGGCCATTGAAACAAAGCACACAATGATAACTCAGAAAACATGGCAAATTCCTAGTCAATGCATATACTTTTTTGTTTATAATATTTTGTAATCCTTAACTTTAGCCATAGAAATATTTTGCACTACTTGCTACTTACTGCTAAGCTCATTTTTGGTCCCCTGCTGTTGCAGTAATGCATTGTTAAAGATGTGCTTTTCTGAAGGAGTTTTATTTTTGTCTCCCTACCATTCACTTGTAGGGATAAACATCTGAATATCAGTTAATAGGTAGTCTTTCATTTGCATCATTTTTCAGTGATGTTTGGGATTTAATTGTTCCTCATTTATGCTTTTTTTTTCCTGAAAGAATAGAAGAAAAAAGGAAAAATCATGATAGAGAACAGAAGAGAATTAAATACAAAATTTATAATAATAATCTGAGTAGGCACCAGAGACCACTAATGCTTGGTGCACAGGTATAGATGACTGAGGTAGAGCTTGGAAAAAGAATCTCAAATAGAAGCTTAACCAGATGCAAACCACAAAGAAAGAGCAGTGTTTAAGAGGAGAGCAAACAGGTAGATTAAGTGAGAAAAGAGAAAGTAAAAGCTACTGTGATCTGATGACAATACAAAGGACTAATAAGGAGCCGTTGTGATTTTAATTCATGCACAATATACTGACCAAAACAAATCTTCAGCTAATCAAGAAAATTAGTTGCACCTTTTAATCAACTTGCTGAGCATTCAACATGATGAATTCATGGTCCATATTTTAAAAAGTTATTGATGAAAAGCTGAGAGAGATAAGTATGTGGAGGTTTGGGGGGTTTGTTTGTTTGTTTTTTAATTGAGTCATTATGTGTCACTTCACCCTTTGTGCACAGGACAAAATGTTTGGAACCAGTGGCAGACAAAGCTCACCTATGCTAGAGAAGTCTATTGTATGACTCAAGTGGTAGTAATTAAATTAATAGGAAATTCAAACTGGTAGAACAGTATGATTGATCTAATAAAATTTCCATTAATTCACTATACTATAGTTAACAAAAAATTCAGGTTTTGCTCCAATCAGGATGAGAAAAATTTAGTCTCTTTTTTAGTAAATATTTATTTATGCAGATTCCATTCCTCGCACCTGCATTATTACTCTCAGAAGACTTAGAAAGATATAAACTGCTATTTTTCCTCTTTAGCTGTACTCTAAACTACTATTTATCCAGTTTTCTGCTTTCTACAGCCCTGTGCTTGACCATGTATGACATTTTCATATCACAAATCAACAATATACTGACAGATAGAGGTTGGATACACTGGAAATAGCACAACTAAAAACAAGGTCTGCTTCTTTGTCCAACTGATAATGTATTGAAGAGTAACACTTCAGATTTAGCTAATGTCCTGACCTCCACACAGATGCTTCTAATGTGCTATGTAAAGCAGAAGCTAGAACATTAATAAGGCATCTTAACTTTCAAGAACTGTTTCTATTCACCACTGCTTTAAAGATAAAAACTTGGTGTTTTGGCTTTGTACATTGTGGGGGTTTTTGTTTTGTTTTTGTGGTTTTTGATTTTTTGTTTGTTTGTTGTTTTGGGGGTTTTTTTTGGTCTGATTTACCTCTTTTCAGGGACTCTTTAGTGATTCGGTTCTTATTTCTCATGGTGAGGCTGTGATTGCTCTTGGGGGCACCTGGCTTTCCAGAAAGGAAGAGAACACTACAGTGGCAAGAGGGATCTATGCCACAGGCAATATTGCTCATTCATACTACAATTGTAACTCTGAAAGCCCAAATAACTGCTCATATCTCTCCTTTTGTTGTTAAGCATTACAGCAAATCACTTGTTTTTCTTGTCCTGAGGCTCCAACTGCTTTCATGGTTATTTCATTGCTCTGTTTCTACCTTGCTTGCATGTTTTCTGCAAATGCGTACTTTTCTTGACTGTACAGTCAGTGCATAATGGCCCTTGGCATTTCCACTTTAGTGCCACTGCATTTAATGGGAAAATGCTTCAAGCAGCTGCAACTTGGCTACTGTATTTTCTTGGGGCCAAATGGTTTCCTGGTGCACAAAAATTGTGAAAAAGAAAAAATGCACTCAGTATCTCTGTGTAGTGCCATGTCAATTAAAAGGTACATTCATCTGCAGTCACTCAAGGAAAAACATTTCTGTGTCCTGACAGTTGTATTTTGCATCTGTAATTACTGCAACCACTTATCAAGGACAGTCTACTGGGTTCAGCATTACCTTTTGAACAAGATTCCAGGATGCATTCTGACTTGAGACACTTATCCCAAACTTAGTTCTGTTTTGTTCCAGGAGGTTCTGGGCTGTTATCATCTCAGTGAAAAAGAAACTTGGAAAATCCAATTTCCATCATAACATCTCTAACAATAAAGTTGCTTATATCTGATTAAAATAAAGCCCCAAAAATGGTGCCATAATTTTGAATGTTTAATAAATTTCAGTAATATCTAGTTATGCAGACAGACCCAAATTCTTCATTTTACAAAAAAGTCTTTCTTTGGGATATATAACAATTTGTGGTGGGTTACCTTGGCCAGCCACCAGATGCCCAGTAGTCTCTCCAGCAGTCCTTCTCCATCCACAAGGAGCACAAAACACAACAAAAATCTTACATGACATGAAAAACACAGGAAGATTATGTACATGAGCAAGACAGACTTGACTTGGGGAAAATAATTCTATTTATTGCTAATAAATAACTGAGTAGTATAGTGAGAAATAAGAACAAAACAAAAGAAAACCCCCAACCTTCCCCCTACTATTCTCTTCCTCCTAGAATGAATTCACTCCTGCCTCTTCTACATCCTCCTCCCCAGGCAGCACAGAGGATCAGAAAATGGAGATTGCACTCCATTAATATCACTTTTCCTCTGCCACTCATTTTTCTTCATGCTGCTCCCCTCCTCCAGCGAGAGGTCCCACCCACAGGATATGGTTCTTCACAAACTGCTCCAATGTAGGTCATCCACACAGGCATTTCTTCAAGAAATGCTACATCATGAGTCCTTTCCACATGGTTCTGTCCTTTAGGTACAAGGGGTAACAGGTCCTGCCAGAAAGTATTGTCCAGTTCCTCTCCATAGGCTTCAGGTCCTGTCAGGAACCTGCTCTGGTGTTGGCTTTCCAGGGGCTCCAGGTTCCTGCAGGGGACAACCAGCATCCCCACAGTTTTTTCCATGGACTTCGGGAAAATCTTTACTTCAGTGCCTGCAGCACTCTCACCCTCTACTTCTTCACCAGTCTTTGTGTCTGTGGGGCTGTTTTGTTCATATTCTTATTCCTCTCTCCCAGCTGCTCTTTTTTACTCTTTCTTAAATAGGAATTTGCAGAGGTACTACCACTATCACTGTTTTACTCAGCTTTGGCCATTGATGGGTCCATCTTGAAATTGGCTGAAACTGGCTCTGTATGAGTTCTCAAAGAAGTCACCCCTGCCCTCCTGCTTGCAAAACCTTGCCCCATAAACACAGTACACAGTTCTTTAGAACATTTTTAATGAAAACAGATAGGGCTCTCTAACACAGCTATCTAACATAACTATCTATCCATCCATCCATCCATCCATCCACATTTCTTTTAGTCTTACATAGTTGCATCTGTTTATTTGAAACATGTTCCCACATAAAAAGAATTTCATCTAAATCTCAGTAAAAAATATATATAAAATTCAAATATACAATACAGAAGGACCAGATGTTTGAAATATCAAGGCAAAGAGTATAAACAACAGTCTATTTGCATGTTGAAGACTCTGGTCATGACAGCCGAAATTATTCTGAGCTCTCAGTTGTCTAAGTTGAAACAAGGATTGCAAATTGCTGAACTATACAAAATGACTGAAAATTCTGGCCTTTAATCCTGCTTTCCTTCATCTGCTTTATATTCTGCATAATTAGCACTCTGATGATGAATTCAGGGTAGGGACTCACTAATTTAAGCTGTTTCATTACTTAAATAATTATGAACTTTTTTACCAAATCTAGAATATCCCTTCTACAAAAGTGAAGATAAGTATAAAATAAAAGTAGATTAAGTGTTAACACGTTGGCCCCAAAATCAGGAATGAGAATAGGCAAGTACTGTGAGACAAATCTCTATAATACATATGCAGAAATAAGAAAACTGGGGAGAGTAAGGGAAACAACAAACCTGGACAATTATTTATTACCTGCATATACATCAGACTACATCATTGATGGAGTTTGTTTCCCTTCCTGTACTTTGCAAGAGCTTCTTATATAATTGCTAGAAGCTTGCTGATCTTTGCAAAGGGTGGAAGCCAATGGTTTGGGACTGAAAAGAAATTAACAATAGTATTCTGCTTTCCTCCTGATGGAGCTGTATTTTCTCTGCTCTGCATTTTCCCTCCAGTATTTTTGACACAAGGAAGAAGGACCTCGTTTAACATTATCTGTCAGGCAGAGCATGCAATGGCAGGATTTTATGAGGACTCTAGGATGCATGGTTAAAGTTCAGAAATGATAAGTAGCAAAATGATTGCCTCTATTAGAGAAAATGGTATCTTCTTTGTCATGCTAAATAACTCTGTGTTTGTATGTTTGATGTGATAGCCCTTGCATGCTAAAATTTGAGGAGTGTACAAGACAAAAATATGAAGCTTCAAAATTTCATTGAAGAAATAAGTTTTCTGACTTGTTGATGAGAAATGGTCTGTTACAGACCTATTCTATTTCAATAGCATTGGACCAGGCTACTCTATAAGGACCATTACCCATTTTGGATGTTAAGTCATTAAACCCTGTGTCTGAACATGATCTTCTCTTTTTCCTTAAATACACTTACAGAAAAATAAATTACTGAATTACAGTGTCTTGATATTACTATGAATTCAAATATACAATTAATTTATTTAAAATAAAAAACTAGAGGGGTCTACAATAATTTTGGATTTTTTTTTAATTTCTCTGGAATTTCCAGCAAATTAAATGAGTCATAAAGTCCTCTGAAGTTCTTTTCTTAACTGAAAAAGAGATTGAATATTGCACAGCTATTGCAAATCATATATTGTGTATAAGCAGTAACTCAACCAGTTATTGGTTCTGGTGGTAAGGGAAATCTGCTAAATCCTATTTGGGATACCCAAAAGCTTCAAACAAAGGAGGCATGTTTCGGATTGCCATATTAGACATTATCTATTTATGTACATTTCCATAAAAAGATAACACATAAAATTATAGTGAAGGAGATGTAAACCTGGATCAGTTTCATTTAAGAAAAGTTGGTATGATATTCTGAGACCACACCACCCTGCATGTAATTACTGTTGGTATTTTGAACACTCAAACCCTTAAAAAGACATACGTGTCCCCTTCACCTTCTCACCCATTAAGCTTATTCATACATCACTGGCTTCCCCTCACTCAAAAAATCTTCCTTGTTGGCAGAAACCAAGTGACAGGCAGCAAAACTGTAGTGTCCTCATGTCCACTTGACATCTCCTTAGAGATCCCCTGGTGAACTCTCCACCATTGCTTTATCCCTGTCAACACAGCTTTAAAAGTATAAACTCCATATTTTAAACAACATCTAAATAGATAGGTATTTTGTGAGTGTAATATGTCAAACTATCACAGCAGAGTTTTTTATGAGCAGGTTACCTGATTTTAAAAGAATGTTATTCTATTTGCTTAAAAACATTTTCCACAATTAGAGTCCATTTCTTCTAAGACAGACATTGCCCAAAGACATTGCTATAGACAGGATTTTCTCACTTGTTAACAAAATTAATATTTTTCCCCTATGCCATTTCACCAGGGTATATTAAAAAAACACTGAGCTGGTAAAAGTAAATAAGAAACTGTGAAAAGCAAGTTATTTGTATCTATAGTTTTGTTCCCATGTATATAGGTTTTTTCCTGTAACTTGTTAATAGAAATAAATATTCAAAAATCTAGGAAAAAAAAAAACAACAACAAAAACAAAACAAAATCTCTTATACAAACAGATCAAAATAAGGCCATGGAAGAAGGACTCTTCCATCTTCTTACTTGTTATCTACATTCCTAAAATCAGCAGAAATATTGAATTAGAGTAGAGTAAATTAGACTAGATTAGAAAGCAGAGGGAGGAGGCAAGGAGGAAAACTTATGGGGAATGGTCCCACAGCTCTCGAGAAGAAGTCATTGTTACATTAAGTGAATGACAATTCAGTGACAAAACTAACACCAATGTGACAACAAACTTGTAAAAGACCAAAATTTTCAATCTATTGACACAAATATATACACACTGAAATAAAAAAGGGAAATTGTGGGAAGCAAAGATCCCCCCTAGCTCTCTAATCATATTTTTGTCAAATTTATAGAGATAACACTGCAGATTTGTGGATTTTAAATTATGTTGCACTTGTCCATACATAAAAATTTGCACTGCTGTCTAGAGAAGGTCCTATGATTATGCCAAATGCATTTGGGTGGCATTTAGAAATAATTGCAATCTCACCAGAACTTACAGACACAGTTTCTTAATGCTTTAGCTTCATTTTGGGAAACATTCAACCCCACACATTTTATTTTCGCCAAATCCAAGATGTTCTTGGGAAAAATGTGACATCCCTACAAGATCATCCTCTCAAAACAAAAGCAAAAGAAAACAAAACAACAAAACAAAACAAAAACCCAAACAAACAAACCCCCAAAAAAACAACCAAACAAAACAAAACAAACACCTCTACCTCCCAAAACAAAAACGAAAACCAACTGTTGTGTTTCTGCTAGAAAAAAATGTAAGTCTTTGTGTTTGTGTACAAAGTACAGTGCACAATTTCAAAGTCCTCTGTGGAAGTGATATGGAATATGAAATCACACATAGCTGTGCATGGGGAGGTTATTCTAAGGTGAGTGTTGGTTTCTCCTCCCAAGTAACAAAAGACAGGATGAGAGAAAATGGCTCTAAGCTATGCCAGGGAGGCTTATATTGGATATTGGTAAAAATTTCTTCACAGAAAGGTTTGTAAAGCATTGGAACAGATTTCCTAGGGAAAATGAGGAGTCACCATCACTGCAAGCACTCAAAAAGTGTGGATACGACAGTCGAGAAAGGATTTGACAGCAAATATGATGGTGGTGCTAGGCTGACCGACAGTGTTAAAGGTCTTTTCCAACCTTAATGATTCTTTGATCCTGTGATATATGTCCACACTTACATTTTTTTCTAGTTTCACTTACAGTCAGTATCAAATAAGAAACTGCTCAAGAGTGTGAATATTAAGGTTCACAGCATGATTCACCATCTTAAGGCAGATATTTAAAATTAGCCAGCTTGGTAGGAATCTGTATGTTGCATTTTTTTTCTCTTTGTTGATGTTAAAGGGGCCATAAAATGACCATTTCATATATGCCTAAAACTACATACTGTGAATCTGTTTATACATATGTGTTCATATAAAAAGTACTTATAATGTCCTTTGAACAGTTTCAAGAAGCAAAAACAGCTGCCAGAGATGAATTTTAAATAGATGCTCTCTCCTCACTACATTTCAAATAGCCATGGTCCATTCACCAACTGCAAAGTTGAAGAAAGGTAGGAAGAGCTTAGAACTGTTAGAGAATCCATCTAAAATTATAATCCTCAGAAAAGAGACTCTGCTTTCACAGCTGACCTGCTTCACAGATATTACTCAGACTCCAGGATGTAAAATTCACAATTTCAATGTTACCAAGAATTTATTTGATGCATCAAAAGCTATCAGTAACCATTCAGATACAAGAACTGAATGTATTTATTAGAGTACAGTTACTCTACACCATTTCTGAGATCAAGGGATATGTTAAAGGATTTGTATGTCTGACTCACCTTGCATGATGCATGATCTTCTGCAGATGTAATAAATACAAGTTGTTCTCTAGATATATTGGCTGTTCTGTGCATACACAGGGAACTGGGCCTAGTTTGCCCCTAAAATCAGATGAAATGTGTCTTTTAGCTATATGTGCTACCCTGTCTTTCAGCTGTTAAACTAACCTAACCCAATGAGACATAAGCACCTAGCTAGTCTCTTGCTACCAGAGAGCTGGAATATGGGTTTGTTGTTTGTTAGGTAAAGTGTCTTCTCTTTAAGATACTCCTAACACTCTTGACAAAAATAAATAGTAATTTATATAATAAAAGAAAAATCTCACTTTTCAGTCAGGTCTCAAAACCTTTCCACCTTTTTTGTAATTAAACAATTTGTTTAAAAAAAAAAAAGAAATTCCTCACAGACTACAATAATAACAACAGTATTTATTTGTCTTTAATGGCTTTTTTTTTTTAGAAATAAGTATTTCCTAGTCTTTTATTTTTTCAGAAATATTAAAGTGTTGCTAAAAAAATTGCAGAAAGGTGTAATAACTTGTGGATACTTAAACTACATTTGACATTTTTACCATCTGAAAGACTGAAAAACCTGGGTAAATTATTTGCCAACAATAGTAGAATTAGATATAAGCATGAAATTATGCTTGATCTGTAGTTGTGGTGCAGGTGAGTTTCCCAGCAGTGTTCTGCCCCTATGCATATCCAGGGCAGACAAGTGCTCAATTCCCTGGGCAGACCAGGAACACCCCAGCTGTCCCCAGCTGAGAGACAATTTGCTGACCAGAAACAATAGATTGACTTTAGCCAAGGTAGCTGATCTAGCTCCTCTCTGCCTGCACAACAAGTTATTGGACTAATTCATACTGGATGTCTCTGGGCGGTGAATTTCAACCAGTTTTAGAAATTCCCTCAGGCATCTCCTGCTGGATTTAGTCCCTTTTGTATTTTTCAGGTGATTTTCATGGCAGAGAGGACCAAACTGTGGGTATGTAAGGTGCAGTCAGGCGAGCAGGAACTGTTCCCACAGATGCAGAAATGGACAGGCAGGACATTCCTGCCAGGGATTTGCAAGAACAGGGATGCTCCAAGGTGGGGGATGAGAAAGGGGCACAGCCTTGCTGGCCACAGCGCAGTCCCTCAGGGCATCAACAGGGCTGGCAGGAACAGGGGCTGATAACACCATCTGCCAACAGCCAACACAAGCAATTATCAATGAGATTCAGAGCCCATCCAGGGAATCTTTTCAAAACCACAAGGAGACAACCAGATGTCTGTTACAGCTTTTTACTTCAAGTTAAATTCTTGATTTATGAAAGAAGGGAGGCTTCTAAAGCCAAATAATGTGACCATTAGGTGTGGGAGTGATCTTTCTCTCTGGTACAGGAGGAGGGAGAACACAATGGGGAAGGTGATTTTCTCAGGATGAGGTTCATTCTTTGCCAGAGGGCCATGCTGGCCCCTGGGGTTTCCATAAATGCAGAAAGCTCAATTGCACAGTTCATGGCCGATGTTGTAATGCAGAGACAGAGATCTTGAAATTTGTCTGACGTTGCCTGAACAGTTTCTGGTTTTGTTGTGTTTTGTGAGGAACATATTTTAGACTATCTTCTATATAAAATATCACAACACAAAAATGGAGGTAGTGGCAGAAAGCACTTAAATCCTGTGTCTTGTATTTTGCCTTCTATCTTCCAAAATATATTCTAAGCCCATCTGTATCTTTTTGTCCTGAGTGAATAAGGAATGGTAACACATCTATCTCACAAAGAAAAGCAAGATAAAAATTTGCAATGAGTGGGTGAGACTCCTAGGTCACTGCTGGTCCTTCAGTCCTATTATCTGGAATGACCAGAAACTTGCTAATTCCCACCCAACCCAAAAAAATATACTTAGTAGGTTTAAGGCTTCAGCAGAAAATAACTATGGGCTTCTGACTGGAAAACTATCTTAGTAGGATTCAGTAAAAAAAAAAAAAAAGCTACATTTAATTTAATAATCACAGTCTGCTTACTATCATTAACGATGTTTTGCTTATATCCCCAAACAAATCATGATTAATAGCAAAAGGCTGCAGGACATAACATGTAATTTATTAATTATCAGACTTCTGTTAATTAAGAGCTATATTTATATTGCACCATCATTAGTATAACATTGTTTTTGGTATCACTGACATGAAGAAGAGTAAGATTTAAGTCTGAGATTCATATCTCATCCATATGACAGCTGCATAAATTACTACTTAAAGCATCAATATTCTTCCAATACATCTCTATGGCAAGTATGCAAATATAACAGGAATGATGTCATGTACTGACCAATGTCTTATTTTTAATATCAAAACATTTCTATATAGCAGTCATTATGAACATGTGGCATCACATGTTATAGCAGAGGTAAAAACAGAGCAGAGGCATGCATCCTAATTGTTGTCTTGCATCCAATAGAGAGTGGATCCCATCCCTGGATGTGAGAAGCATGCAGCTTCTTTCCAAAAAAATTTTTCTAGTGATACAAATCCATTAAAAGAATGATGAGAAACCAGAATTGAAGCATGGATTAAAACAATGTGGTATTACAGAAAAAGAAACTCAGTATTTTATTATACTGAAACAGTGTAAGTAAGGATATTTTACATAATCTCATGTACCCATACCCACATTACAGTATCAAAACCTCTGCAGAGCAGTCCAGTAAATTTCTGCTGTTGGTAACTGTCTTTAACAGGTAATCCCATTTTCCTTGAAATCCATGTTAGGAGTGTGGAAAGTGCATTTATAATCTGAGCCCTAGCTATCAGCAGAAAAACATGGATAAAAGTTCTGAAAAAAAAATCAGTGAGAGAAGGTTCCTCTGGAACTGGCATCCAAACTGCAAGCAAATATGTGGTTATATAATAATGTGTGGTTATTATATTCATGGGTAAGATTTTATGCTGTTCTTATTTGAATACATGAAAAACTAGACTCAAAAATAGGTTTTTCACCACAGCCTTAAGGGAAAATGGCAGAAGACCTTTAAAATTAATTTTGGACATATTTATTTTTTACCTAAATCTCTGATCTGGTAGTTCTGGGAAGATAGGAGCTAACAAACAATGACAGGGGACTAAAAGTGTTTTTTCCCATGTGTGTCATTTTCATCTTTCCAGGTTCTTTTCTCTAATCAGTTTTTGAGTGAGATGAACAAAAGACACCCAACGACCTGAGAATTTCCTGACCTGCTCTTTTTAGTGACACCATTTTACATGAAAACAATTCCTAAAACGTGTCACTCATGTGCAAGTACAACTGCAGTGAGATCGAACTGGTTTTCAGGAATATGGCCTTACCTACAACTTCCAGGCATGATTCTACCATTTCTCAGGGACTAACACAAAAGGCAGAAAAGCAAGGAAATTACTTGATTTTGGGGCAACAGCTTTGCTTTCACCAGTGATGCCCAAGAAGAGCTGTTGAGCAGAAAGGCAGAGACACAGCAGGAGAATGCTGCTGGGTAAAGGACACATTTCCTTCAGGCTCTTCTGCTCTGAAGTAGGAAAACACTTTAGTCACTGCTGTGACAACTGAAAAAGTGGAAAATCATTTGTCTCCTTGGTGGTAGCTCAGCACTATCATACACCAGGCAGGGAGGGCAGAGCTTTGCAGTGCCAGAGCAGCCCTGGGACCGGGCAGGTCGGAGCTTCCTGCTGCAGGCATTCCCTGTGGGGCCATTTGGTGTCAAGGGACGTGTCCAGGGCCACACCGTGAGCTTCTCTGCTGACTCCAGCTGGGGCAAAGGCCTTTGGAAGCCTCACACAGACAGGTCGGGGTTGGAGCACGCTTCGCTTTTGTTTCTCCCGTGGAGCACAAGACCTCAGGCTTCATCCACCGCTCATCCCTTCTGGTTCTGCCACCAGAGGGCACGAGGAGCCAAACTTTGGTGGCTTCACAGCGAAACTCTTCCTGCAGGAGGAGCAGAGAGGCCAAATGAGCTTTGTCATCTCTGCAGTCCCTAACCAGGCTGCCGGTTGGGAAGGAAGAAACTGGAGGTTTTCTTCAGAAGGGAGGAAATCCAAGAACATACCCTTGTGTGTACCATTATGTCTGAGTCTTTCTGTTTGCACATTTCATCTTCTGTATCCCAGATGATGTGCACAGGAAACAGACACAGCTTTGTCCCCCAGCTCTGGGAATGGATTCCTCCAGAAGGAAAAGGTCACATTATGCACCTGCCAATGATCTTTTTTTCTGCTGCCTGGTGGAAGCATGCCAAAGGGAATGTGGTCCTAGAGTGTAATGCTAGCTTTTCTTCCATGTGCTGCATGGCTACTGCTTTGATCATGACACAGATGATATCCACAGCCCGGATATTCAGAAATTCTACAGCAAACTGGGGACCATCAGTTTGATGGCTACTTAGCTGAACTGTCAAGTAAGTTTCAATCTGATGAATGTATCACCCCATTAATTTTTTCAAGATCCAAAACATGCAGCTTCTCACAGCCAGGAGAATCACTTCCTTAAATTTAAGGGTATTATTCTATACACATATAACAGAAAATTAAATTCTTAGGTGTGGAGGAGCTTCATGTTGGTGTCTATGATAAATCCATGTGGTGCCATTTTAAAAAATATTTTCATAGAAGAGGAGCTGATGGGAACCATGCTCCTTCTGAAAATACAGAGGGTGGTCTATAGGAAATAGGTAATAACTGAAAATTCTAATAGCAACCCTTACTGTTTTTCTGGTCTATTACTGATGGCCCAGAAGTTCTAGCAACACTCTTTTATCACTATTCTTGCAGGGTCACCTAGCTACAGCAGGAAAGTTTGTCAAAATATTCCCTGGAGAATGATGAGCAGTTACTTTCTTTTACCTCTGAAAATACTGTATATGTTAGTTTCTCAGAATTAATAGATTAGAAAGCTTTCTGTAATGTTGTTTTGTCAAATTTGTGAGAAAATTATTGAAGTCCTGACAGTAAATGTTTTCTTTCCCAAATAAGGTAAATACAATTGTAATGATTTAATTAATTCTGCTTGTGAAGTGTCAAAACTGAGAAAGATTTTTCTAAGTATACTTATCACATGCATCTTAGTGTCCTTTTTAGAATCCAAAATTATTTTTTTCATGTAGAAAGAGTTGCAGCATCAATCCCAACAAAAGAGGCAGTGCTCTTTAGAACCCCTGAGAGATGTTCCAAACCTTACCTCCAGACAGATGTGTCATGGGAAGACACACTCTTCTTAGAAGTGTCTGAAGATGTTACTGTGTCACCATATGGGTAATTGTTTGTCATTTTAAACATTTATGACCAGGGGTTTTGGGCTGAGAACAGGATATTTTTACCTGCAAAAGCAGTTATCTATTTTCATATTTGGAAAACCAGAACTCAGAAATAAAAACAGATGGTTTGATTCAAAAACTTGCATTGGTATCAAGGCAGAAACAGGTGTCCCAATGTCTGAACAGCTTTTGCCCCTCCTGGAGCTGTTGATGTCTTCCCCATAGACAGAGGAAAGCTATGCTTTGATCTGTTTTTGATGATGTGATAAAAGACATTTCTGCCTTTCCCTGAATACCCTGAAAGAGGATGTCCTCTTAATGTCTCGCCAGATACTTGTGCTGAAAAGCTGTCACAAATTCATGAAAAACCTGGAGACTAAAAGGATACTTTTCAAGAGAAAAAATCTGTTAGTAAAACAAGCTGGAGGCTTTATAATCCTCTTTGTTTTGAACTTTCCCATTTCCAGGTTTTTCTGTTAAGTAGTGATGGAACATGTGAAAAAAAATTACTTGGTGTATGCAAACCAGCAGGAGCAGGTAAGGTTACCACCCATACCTGGTGAAGACACTAGGGATGACACTTTTCACTGTTTGGATGTCGAAATAAGGGACAGTTTCCAAAAACTAGGCTTAACAGGATATAAAAGAGATAAAACGTGCAGCTCTTCAGCAAACCTTGATATGTGGAACGGAACGATCAGGAAAAGTGAGATGAAGTTTCATTCTACTTGGGCAACTAAACAGAAGTCTTAAACCATAAGAAGAAATGTAAGGAACCTGATAACATTGCTCAGGAAGTATTGGATGGTGTGCAGGAAGAATGCACATGTGTGCCTAGATAAGGGCAACAGAAGCATATTCCTTCTTAAGACAGCCAGGAAAAATTCTGTGTTTAGAAAAGGAGTCCAGTAACACCACTGCGCCAAATATTCATTTGTCCTTTTCTATTCACAGAGAGTATGCTGACTACTTTTACTTTTTTTTTTTTTTTTTTTTTTTTTTTTTTTTTTTTTTTTTTTTTAACTATCCTTCTAGTCTAACTTTCTAGTTCCTGCTAGATTACTAGTGCAATCTACTGTGTGGTACATCTGCATCTGATGCCCTTTCACCCGGTTTCACATACCATAAAAACTTCTTTCATAAATTTTTTTTTGTAATTTCTTTTATGAACTGATTGATACCACATCTCACTTTAGCTCTAGTTATCTTCTTGTGCTCAAAGATGTATAATTTCTTTAATTTAAACCAATGCCTCAGAAGGACTGAAGTTTTCACTTCCATAGGTCTGTATCTGACAGTGCTCTGGAGGCTGTGGTTAGAAATGTATCCATGTAACAAAAGGTTTTACATGTAAAATACATTCACATCTTAGGCTTTACTGCCTTGTTAAAAGAGTTGAGGTGGAAGGTTTTTACTGTATTATTAGAAGAAAAAAGGTTGACTATTATTGTGCTTTAATATCTTCATTTAATTTTAGTTTAGAAATTATTTTTCACAGTCAGTCTACTTTCTGAGGCACATGTTCCTACTAAAGATGTTTTTAAAAGCCATGGATTTTCTGAACTCATCTTGCCTTTTAAAATACAGCCCAGGAGTACATGGATATTATGTCTATCACAATTATGATGTCCACAATGCTGTTACTGAGTTTGGAAAAACAATGTTTAGGCACGAAAGGCACCTACCTTTGAGCACACAGATCACAACCACTTTACTCCTCTCAAAGTTCTTTTTCAATGAATTGAAAAAATTGCATGTGTCCTGGTTTGCAAGGCTTGGTGCAAGTCGGCTTCTGCTGATATCAACTGTTCAACTTGATGCTTGAAAAACTGGAATTGCACCAACAAAGCTTTCTACCTCCCCAGGAACATAAAAAATGTCTTTTAATAGATATTCTGGCAGCCACATCTAGTAAAACACTGCTAAAACATGCATGTAAAAACTTCAAACAGAAGGTGAAGAAACAGATGCAGAAGAGCCTTTATTAATCAGGGACCAGAAAAGGTGATGTTACATTTGATATTTTCAGCCTTTTTTCTTTCTTCCTTTCAAATCTTGCTGTATTTCCTTTGATAGTTAGGTCATCTTTACAAAATGGGGGTTGGCCACAAGCACATGTTCTGGGAAATTGCTCTTTTTTTTTTTTTCCCTGGCTTTCAGTTTCTGTCAGAAATGTGACTTGTATATTGAAACAGTGGAAATCTCAGGCACTAGGAGGCACCACCAGCTCTGGATGTTGCACTAACGCTGTGTGACCACAATACTGTGTGGCTGCTTTGGGGATGGATTAACCTGAGTCAGACTCAGAACTGTCTTCTTCTGTGAACAGGGCATGATGGGGTGGGGTGGACTGGGATGGGATGGGACAGGATGGGATGCCATGCCATGCCATGCCATGCCATGCCATGCCATGGAACAGAGTTGTGTGTTGGCCTTCTTCTCAAACTCACAGGGTTGGACCTTGCCTCACACCTCCTTCGTGTCACTTCCACAGAGAAGAGATAAACTGTAGTGGCAGCCTTATAAAAGAGTGGCCCAGAGCTTGTAGTTTGCTATTTAATTTTATTTTGTTTTCTCAGTTAAACTGACTTCATTAATTTCACTAAAAGTTGCTAAATAGGTGACAACATCACTAAACAGCAATTTTCATGGCACACTAGACTGTGCCAGTAGTCTGCACAAATTGTAAAAAAGGCCTGGCCCTGATCTCTTTCTTAACTCTGACAAGGTCCCTGGGAATACATTCCTCTGAACTGATCTGAACTCTGGGACACAAATGGGTACTCTTCTAAAGGAATGTCTTGCCACAGCAAAAAAATATGTTCCCTGTACTGAACATCTTCTGGAATGTGGAAGGGAAAAGCAGAAAAACTCATAAATTAAGGTATACACAAGGTATACACAAGAACTCCTTCTTGGATTTCCTTCCTTCATAAGCGAACCTCCAGTTTCTTCCTTCCCAATCAGAAGCCTGGCTAGGGACTGCAGAGCTGACAAAACTCAGTTTAGTCACTCTGTTCCTCCTGTAGGAAAAGGGGAATGTTTTCCTGTGAAGCCACCAAGGTTTGGCTCCTGTTGCCCTCTGGCAGCAGAACCAAAAGTGGTGAGCAGTGGATGAAGCCTGAGTGACTGCAGGGGGGAGCCTCCACTTCCCTGGCACCAGGGCTGCTCTGGCACTGCAGCAGCTCTGCCCTCCCTGCCTGGTGTGTGATATTGCTCAGCTACCACCCAAGAGACAAATGATCTCCCTCTTTTTCAGCTGTCACAGCAGCTGAAGTGTTTTCCTACTTCAGAGCAGAAGAGCCTGAAGGAAATGTGTCCTTTACCCAGCAGCATTCTCCTGCAGTGTCTCTACCTTTCTGCTCAACAGCTCTTCTTGGCCATCACTGGTGAAAGCGAAGTTGGTGCCCCAAAATCAAGTAATTTCCTTGCTTTCCTGCCTTTTGTGTTAGTCCCTGAGAAGTGGTAGAAGCATGGCTGGAAGTTGTAGGTAAGGCCATATTCCTGAAAACCAGTTTGATCTCACTGCAGTTGCATACGTGTGAAATTATTTGGAGCGTAAAGTAGTTACTTCCCTAATTTTTCTGCTCTCTCCTGTCAGATAATTCTTTTAAATGGACTTGGTCAGTCCTGTTGCAAGTGTGTAATTATTATAGGTGGATTATTCCAACAAGCTGGCTACTGCCTCTCCCATACTCCATTTCAGAGGCACCATACTCTGAAAGAGCTTAAGTCAGCTGTCCAGCCATGCTGGGAAGGGCAGCCAAGGGCTGTTTCAAATGAGACAGGAATGGCTGTACATAGCATTATTATCCCATGACTCCTCAGGGATGCCAGTAGAAAATTGGATTTACACAAAAAAAGTGTCACAGAAAAGAGCAGGTCAGGAAATACTCAACATTTTGGACATTTTGTCTGTCTCATTGGAGAACTGATTACAGCAAAAGAAACTGGAAAACTGAAAATGCTGCATGTGGGAAAAATCTTTTATTCCCCTGCCTTTGATTCTTAGCTCCCATCTTCCCAGAGGAAATAGCAGGAAAGGGAGAAAGAAAAGAACAGCTTCTGGTCAGAACTTTAGGTAGAGTAGCTATGCTGATGGTATATTTCAAAAGCCTTCTGTCATTTATCTTTAGCCCTACAGTGCAACAGTTTCAAACTTATCATTAATTTATTCTGAAACAAACTGAGCAGAAGTAAATCCCTATGGGATTCTAGACAAGTACAAAAATGCATATTATTGTCATTGTCATGTGTGACTGCATATTTATTGTGGCTGATCTACTGGAATTTCACCATGCTGAGTTTATTTCAAGCCAGAACATTCCTATATTTCTGAAATGTTTACTGTTTCCTTGTTACTCTACCATTCTATGGGAACACATTGTACTCAGACCATCATGCACGTGACAAAAATGCCACTTGAAGATGCTCAATCATGCTCTTGGCTGTAGAAATACATCATGGCCAAAGTCAAAGTGTTATGAACCAATACACAGAATCATTACAGCTGAACACAATTTCTAGCCTGTCTTTGCACTATTTACAGAAGAAGTTTTGAAGGAACAGAATTTTTATCCAGACTCAAAGCCTATTACACAGTATCCTGGTTTTGTCTGGAACAGACTTCATTTTTTCACCCCAGTAGCTGGTACAACACTGTGCCTTTGATTTAGTATGAGAATAATGTTGATAACACACTGATGTTTTGGCTGTTGCTGAGCAGTGCTTACCCTAAATCAAGGGCTGTTCAGTGCCTGATGCTCTGCCAGGGAGGAGCTGCACAAAAAGCTGGGAGGCAGCATAGTCAGGAGAACTGACCCAAACTGCCCAAAAAAATATCCCGTACCAGAGAATGTCATGTCTAGTATTTGAACTGGGGAGAGTAAGCTGGAAGGGGACTCTTCATGGCTCAGGGATGGGCTGGGCATTGGTCAGCAGGTGGTGTGAAGTTGTATTGTACATGGCTTGTTTTTCTGGTTTGACTACTCTCTCCCTATTCAGAATATTTATACTTCTTTGTTTGTTTGTTATTGTTGCTGTTGGTTGTTTATTTATTTGTTTGTTTGTTTGTTATGGTTATCTTTTGTTTGAATCAGTAAATTGTTGTTATCTAAAACCATGAGGTGTACCTTTTTAATTGTTCTCCCCACTGGGACAAGGAATAGGGAGTGTGGAGAGTGAGCAAGAGGCTGGCTGTGGTTAAACCATTCCCTAAAGACAAATTGCTCTCACCAAGATATAAAGAACTGGAGTCTTATAATTTTCTTCCTAGACCTTGGTCCCTAAATCCTTCCTTTCAATTTTATAGGAATTAAAGTTTAAAAATGCATTCACTTATTAATAAAATTATAAATAAAACAGGTCATTAAAAACTCAAGGATTCCACCCACTGGCAAAAATTGGGAAGAAATATTTTCTTCCCCAGTGACTTTTATCTCTTCCCCTTTTTTATCTGACAATGAGAATTTGGAAGTAAATATTGTGCACTGCCACACATGTGCTAGTCCATGAAAATCAGTTAGCTCTTTTAAAACAAGTAATTTCCTTAAAGCAGCAAAAATTTATTGATGCCACAATTTCCATTGCAATGCAGTAAAAGAAAATGGTGTTTTGCTATTTAAAACGTAGCTGGGTGGGATTCAAGAAAGTATATTTTAATAAAATACAAGCCTCTTATGTCTGTTTCAAGGAGATATTGAATAAAACCTTGAAACTATTTTTTCTTCTATTTTATTTTCTTTGCATATAAGACCAAGATATATAACTGCTACCAAATGAATTTTATATACTGCACACCAACAGTCATAATTATTCTATACATGCTCCTGTATTGATATTTGTCACTAAAACAGAGCAGAAAATTGTCAGAGCACCTCCTGGGAGCTGAGACCACTGGGGATCCCCAGGGAGTTCCTCATGGGGCAGGATCTGGTTGTGGGGAGCTGGAGAGCAGCCCTGCAGCAACACTGCTGGGACAAGGGCTGGTGGCCCTGGGGGCTCGGTGGTCCTGGGGGCCCTGGGCAGGGCTGGGGGCCGGGGCAGGCAAGGACAGCTGCTGGGGATGCCCTGAGAGCCCCCACAAAAACCAGACCAGCATATAAAAACATACCAACATGACAACCAACAGCGTCAGACATCACCAGGGAGTGACAGATTATCCCAGCCACCAAATAATAAGGCAGAAAAAAAATCAGAAAAATCGAACTACTCAAGCACTTGCATCACATTCAAGACAATTTCCTCATTCTCCTCATTTTTCTATCATCAGTCTGAATCCTTACATTTGTAAGAAGCCTTATAAGAGTTCTTAAACATTTTGGATGAAATTTACTCTCTCTTTGATATCTTTAAATCCAAAGTCATGCTGAATTTATAGTGTTATGACTGGGAAAAGAAGTTTACCTTTCTTGCAAAGCATTTTGTGCCACAGTGCATGAAGAGTGCAGTTAAAATAAATTACAGTTTAGCTTCATAGAGCACTTCCTTCTTACACAAGTGCCCCCATTAAACTAGTAAGGTTTGGATATTCAGCACTTCTGAGAAGAGCATCTCTATATGTCAGTTTCTATATATAGTTTAAAATGCCAAAATTTAGCTATTGATGTTGAAGATCCTGGACCATTTTTAGAGGTGTTATAGCAGCATCCTAATTCTAATCATGACCCAGGTTGAAAATTCCTGCTAACCTGAAAAATCAAAATGCCTAATGAGCTCATAAAGGGTTGGTCACCAATAAGTATGATCTCTTAAAAGAGAAATGGTTTCCAAAGATGGCCATTTTTCTCTTTCTCTCATGTCTATAAAGCAAACTCTAAAGAACTAGCTAGCCAGCATTTCTTTCATTGTTCTCTTGGGTTTCGAAATTGGAGTGTGACCTTTTCAACACATCAACTTGAAACCTAACCTTTTATATCTAAAGATGATGTATTAGAAGGTCTGGAGGTGGGCAAAGGAAGAAGAAAATTTCTTCTTTTATTTTAGTATTGTTTGAAATATTTTGGATATCTGAATACATTGCACACAGAAAATAACATACAGTGAACCTTTGAAACACAGAATGTTTGGCTCCTAAACAGGTTGGGAATTCTTTTTCATTTTTTGTTTCATTATTTGTTTGCTTTTGTTTGTTTGAGGAGGGTTGATTTAGTTTAGTTTGGTTTGGTTTGGTTTATTTGTTTCAAAAACTGGAATTGAATTAAGTTGTGAAGATCCCACATATATTTTTCTAATTTTAATAAATTTATTTCCTTTTCAAAACAGGAAAAATGTAATTATTGCATAGCTACATCTTCTTTTGCCGAAGCTTTCTTTTGTTCTTCTAAGGAAACTGAATTCTATCTTTATACTTAATTCTCTCAGATAAATCTAGTTGAAATACTTACAGGCAAATTCCAATTGTCGTCAACACAAAAACAGACTGTGCAAACTAGAGCTGCTGATTGTCTTTTTAATTCTGAATCTCATGCACTGGGAATTCATGAATTTAAGAAACATATAATGCAACAATCCAGAGACTCCTTACCACTACTTAGTAAGAGCCAGATGGCTTTTATATCTCTTAGTTTTATGGTCACTTAATATTGCCAGTAGTGAGAAATGGAAGACATTCTTGTGTTACTACTAAAGGAATTATTCTCATCCCTGGAAAGCCAGAAAATTATGCTAACATTGTCCAGACAGAACCAATCACAGACATTGCTGAGACTGCCATGAACTGGGGAACAGCAGCCTTAGCAATCTACCTACCTCACTCTCAGTCACCATCAAAAAAATAACCCCGATGAAAATCTTCGTTCTCTGTCAACATGCATTAGAATCTAAATCTACAAATTCAAATATACACTACAGTTAAAAAGAGGGGGTGGAAAGGAAAAAAAAACCTCACAAAACAAATTTACAGATGTTGTTTTTTTTCAAAGCAAAGAAAAGGCTTTTTGTGAATGGTGTTATGCAAGTGGTTAGGTTTTGGGTTTGGATGGGTTTGAAGGATTCACACAATAAAAAAACCCCTACTTACCTGACAAAAATCACTGTTCCATACAGCCTTGATATTAATATTTTAAACTGATTGAAAACAGATAATATCCAGAATAGGTTACTGTTCAGAAGTTTTCCACTCTGTAAACCCCCCATGAAATTAAACATCCAGCCTTCAAAGAATGTCATAACTAAAATTAAAAAATACATTTAAAATTTCAGAGGATTAGAATCTGAGAAAACAATAAAATGTAAATGAAAACCTTCTTCAAGGGAAACAGCCCCCAAAATAGCTGTTGTAGAAGGGTGGCAGGTGTAATACTTGCAATTCTCAAATAGAGTAGTTCATAACTAAGTATTGTTTCAGACTCTCTTTCAATTTTAACATATTTTCTCTGAAATCAGCACAAATGAGACACCTATACTTTTGCACCAGGAAACAGAAAGCAGAGATAACCCTTGCCTTTGCACTCCCTATGGTTTTTTTCCTATATCTCACCAGCAATATGCCTGGGTTTAGAGGACCAATTCCTTTTCTTTTTCCCTAGTAATTAAATTAGAAACTGCATTAAAAATTGTGCTTTTATAACCTTTAGCCATTCTTTTCTCTTCCTTATTCTGATCAGGTCTTTGAACATCAATGAGGTTTTTAAATGCAAATGGAGGCCTGTTACAGCTTAAAATCTGGAGCTGGTTCTTGGATCATGCACTTATAAAGCTTTTCTCTCTGTTCCTGCTACATTAGAATTTTTAAAAGAAATTTTCTAACAAAGCTACATCACTAGCAGCAACCTCCTACAGTGTGGCTGCACCCAGGGAGTGAAGTAACAGAAAAGGAAGGATCTCTCTGAAAAATGAGTTAATTTGATGAGTGGTATAAAGATGACACCTAGCCTCTAAACCTAACTGTAGGTAAAGCTCTTTACCTAAAACCAAATACACAATAATAGAATTTTCCACTCCATTTGGTGCTCAGTCATTCTGCCTGAACTCACTAAACTTCTGTTCAATGACTGCTCATAATTATACAGCTTCACATCTCTGGTGTGCACATCACATGGAAGACCAGCTGCAGGTTTTAATGTCAGTGGAAAGATTAATTGAATTCATAAACTCCACAAAATAGTTTCATATTTATGAGAAGATAAGTGAAACAAGATTGCCAAAACTTTTCTTCCCAGTTCCTATCAGTGTATATCCTGTATTTTCAGACTACTTTAATGTCTTTTTCTTCGCCTTTCTTTGCTCAAGCACTCCACTTGTTCTAAGTGACTTCTCATAAAAATGACCAAATATAGAGTCATTTTTTGGTATAAAGGAGGTATTTCTTGTAAACTGAATTTGTATAATACTTCATTTGTTCCCTAGAAATATGTCTTTCACAACATTTTTTAAAAGCTGATGGAAAATAGGCTATTTCCAGTAAAAAATAGGAAATCCTATTTTTGCTGCTAAAAAACCCCCCACTTCCTTCTTTATAAAAACAACTCTTCTCCTTTTTTAAAATTTAAAAATGTCCCCCAGATGCTGTGGACACAACTACATGCTTAACAATGCTAGGATTTATAATAATAAAATAAAGATGAAAACTGACTTATTAATTAAATCTAATAATGGTCTAGTAACAACTGACCTTCTCATCTTGGAACTGAATTCAAAAGTTCTCAAGTCCCAACTCATTCCTGATTCAGTCACCTGTTTTCAAACCCCTGAAGTTTCACTTTGAATTTCAGTCAGCTGCACTTGCCTGTTACATCTACCAGATCCAATACAAGCAATGACAGTTTTGTAAAAACTTTGGTTAGATGAGGAAAAGGAGGACCATTTATTAGACCAATAAGGCTAGGTTTTGTCTAGAGAAGCTGAGAAAAAGGGTGAATTATAAAATGTGTACTTTGACACATCTGGATTCCATAAGAATGAGGCCCACATACTTTGAAAGTCTAAAGGAACAATAATTTTCTCATACATGGCCTTGTTAAAGTTGTATTATTACTCTTCAGATAGTCATTCTAGAAGACTGGAAAATCAAAGCCCTAGAGCACAGCCTGATGTAGTTTATAATATGAAGAGAGACTTGAAAGCATAGCCCATTTTTTTTCAACTGATACCAGTTCTTACACTAAAGGTATTTTTGTCCTTTAGGAAAAACAAATAACAAAAAACAACAAGAAGAAAAAAACCCAATACCCTAAAAAACCAAGAAAAACCAAACAGAAGTAGAAGTTCAGCCTCTTCTTCATGACAAATTTCTGGATGAAACATGAGTTCTTGTTTTATCTCATGTAGCCAGAACAGTCAGTGGAGTCTAGGGATCTATTTATCTCCTTCTAAAGTGGGTATCTGCTTTGGGAGAGTTCAATAGCTTTCTTTCTCTATTGGCTGTATTGAATCAATGGCTATTGACTCTTAGCAGGAGCTTAGATCCCTGGGCCCGTGTAATCATTTATGGTATAGATACCTCAGTACAGCAGGATGACCCAGCTGCCCAAACACAGGTTCCTGGTACCACTACAGTGTTACTTTGCTTCTGGATGAACAGTTGTCAGCCACAGCATAACACACGATAATGGCACTAGAAGTGTTTGTTCAAGCAGCTTTCTGTGTCTGACTCAGGAGGAGAGTCCAGCTGTGTTTTTCTTAGCTGTTAGCAAAGTTCAAGTGTGATGGCAGATGAGCAGAGGGACACCAGCCCCTACAGGTGTCCACAGTCTGGCACGGTGGCTGAGTGTGTGCCGTGGGGTTCCACAGGATCAGAGCAGTGGATTCTCCCCAGATACAAAGTGTGGAGACACACTCTGCACACACTCCTCACAGGCCAGGGGCCCAGGTGGGTTTCTCTGCAAGAGACAGCTCTGCAGGAACTGCTGCTGACTGGGCCTGCAGGAACGAGCTGCAGAGCTGCATCTGCCTGACCAAGGCAGGAGGAGCCAGGGGCTCTGAGCACACTGGGGTCAGCTCTGAGCACACACAGGGGTAGCACTCCTCTGGATGTTGAAGTCCAAATGTGTTATCTCCTCTTTTACATGGGGTAGCGAGAAGAGGAAAATGAAAACTTTGGAAGACTCATAAATATATGAAATTGTATCCTTAAATGAAACCAAAATGAAAATGAGCAAAAAACCACATAGTTCTTTTATTTTGAATGAATTTTTAAAATTTTTGGTCATTCAAAACCATCCCATTATTTACATCTGACAGTCAAATCACAGTGTTGGGCAGGTTGTTTAGGATTCAGTGATAAACTGCCATGTTTTTTAACACTTTGACCCCTATAGTTGTACTTTCTTCGTTCCCTATTCATTGTCATTGGTCATACCTTTTTTTCCCTTTGATGTGCTGGTCAAATCTTCCAAATTCAGCAGGGTAGCATTATAGACGTATGTAATCATGGCAGTCTCCAGCAGTGGAGATCGTTGTGGCATCCTTGCTATCTCCTCCAGTTTTATGGCCCACCAGTTTATCTGTGATCATCAGGGCAACCTGTCGTGACCATTCTGCAATGCAAACTTTCCTTCTGAAGTTTAACTCCCAAACAGTATCCATAAATGTGTATTTCCAATTCTTGATACTATTTTAAAATTTTGACTAATCTTCAAAGCTATGTTTTGTGGCTGTTTTTCCTCCATATCTCTGTTTTCTATATAACTTATTGCAAGAGCTTGGAGTTTTCTCTGTTACAAAAACTGCTGTATCATACACAAACACAGTGGAAAAGAGCTGTCTCAGAATGAATAAATGAAAAACAGTTTAGAAGAGGTGCCATACTTTCCAAGGAATATAATGCCTTCAGCAGAATGTATTTTTGATATTTAACATAGACTGCTAAATGTAAGTAGGTCAGCTTCTGTGTATACAAGATTTTTCTCCTAATCCCTGTGCATATACTAACAGCTTAATGGTGTTAAGTCTCTCCTGCGTTTTCACTGTGCATTGTTGTTCATTTTAGTGATAAAATCCATGAAACTATGCTGTTGGTGAGCTTGGGAAGGAGCATCTTTCAGTTGTGTTCCTGCTGTCTAATCTTCTAGCCGTAGCAGGAAGCTGGATCCTTCAACCAGAATTTGTATGCAGCACCAGATCTAGCTAATAGCAGTCATCTCATTACAGTGAGGCTATTCAGGTGTTTCACACTAAATGCCAAACATTACCAAAAAAACCAAAACAAAACTACACAAAACCAAATCAAAGCCACTGCCAAACAAACCCAGAATTCAGCAAGTGCATAATAACCAGTTTTATTGCACAAGGCTTTGCTCAATTGTTTGAATGAATTAATGCATTTAGCAGTAAAATCTATGCTCTTCATCTCTCTGAAATGTTTATCTGCCTCTTAAGTGTCACCTTACTTTTGAATTCCTGCACATCCTAATTTCTTATTTGTAGAGATTTACTTCATTAAGTGCTTTTTCCAGTAAGTCTTTGTATTTATTCAGACTCTCCACTTCACTTTAATTTATTTTCCTCCATTTAGGAAGACTCTACTTTCTCTTGGCTAGTAGGAGGATAATGTTCATGTAACTTCAGTGATTTTCACTGAGTTAACTCAGCTTGTACTGACACTGTAGATGAGGAAGGAAATAACAGAGAAAATGAGATTGATACAACAAATCCTTAGTATAAAATGTATTCCTTTTTCTTCCAGATTAAAAAATATTGTAAGTTTTATGAGGTATAGATTTATATAAGAATCAAAGTCATCCAAATATCTGTATCTAAAGGAAAGACAGAAACAGGAAAACCTCTGTCAGTGTATTCCATCATGTGTGAGTGTCATATTCTATAGAATTTGAATGTGTGGGAGTTTAAGCCAGACAACCATGTTAAATGAGAGAAAATCCAATGCAAAAAACTTTCAAAATTATTGCAATTAAAAATAATTCAGGATTTTTATGTATAAGTTTTGGGGAAAAATAAATGGACAAGGACTGGAGGTTTCAATGTCATGTCAGAAGTAATTTTAAAGTTTCATCAGAGCCATAGATTCTTAAATTCATGACCTTCTGTGCATTCAGTTTTGTTCTGTAACATAGTTATATTAAGTTTTTCCCAGCAATTTTTCTAGATAGTTACCATTAGAATAAATACTGTGCTCCTGGGATCCTAAAAGCACAAAGGACAGTTTTGCACTCATTTAGAATCCTCTTGCCATCAGATAATCTGTTAGAATTTGGACTGATAGATGAAATGATTCCAACAGAGTATTTCAGATATTATCCTCTCCCTCTTTCATAAAATGAGCTGTTTACTTTCCCTTTATATCCCTTGACTCACTTGATCTTATTAATTTTCATTGGATTGAGAAAAGCAAAAGTAAATACTCAAGCAGGAAGGATCAGAGTAATCCACCCTTCTTATGAGAAAAGTACTTAGAAGGGTGGAAGGAGAATCAAAAGAAAAAAGAATTCTTACAGAGGCTGTGAAAGGTATTGGACACACTGGTTCTTAGCAGCCAGTCAAAAGAGAGAGGTAGTTCCTGGGAGGATTTTAGGGAACAGGCATGTATTTATCACCAATGGAAATTCTGAGGCAGTAACCTCCTCCATGGCTCTGTAGGATGATTTAGGAACCCAAAGCTCAGCTCCCTGAGGTAGCAGCCCCTGCTGAGATTAGGAGATGGCACCAAGTGTTTCACCTATCAGCACTGCTTCCCTAGGAAAGGGCACTCTGGCAAAAGCAGAGAGAAACCCCAGAATTCAGCTTTTGCTCTAATACCATGGCTCCAACACTGTAAATACTATTGCCTAGGACAGCTTTGCAGCCTCTCAGCTCTGAACCAAATTACCCAGAGTAGGAGCGTGTCCTAGGGAAATGTCACAATTTCTGTGTCTAATGCTCTTCCCAAGAATTCACTGAGGGCCACTCCATCAACCTTTGATCTGGACTTTTAGTGACATTCTTAAGTTCTTGGATATCTTGGCCTAGAAGCTAACTTGTGATGGCAATGACATGATCTCAAATAATTGCTTGAGACTGCTGCTGCTCAAAACACCTAGAAACAGCCACCTGATATTTTCCTTCTTTGCTTAGTAGAGAACACTCCTGGGGAACTTTCAAGGAAGAGGAGTTGAAATTCAAAGTGTGATGAATGTTATAATTAATTGGTTTGTTTAGAGATTCTGTATGTGTATTGAATGCTGTGGAAGGGATGTAATTAAACAGCAGAGATTTGTTTGTTCCAGTCCTAGCTGCTGTCTTCTAGTTTAAGAAGATATTATTTTACTGTAGTTGACTGCTGTAACCCCAGATACTAAATACCATACTGTGTCTCACTATTTTCTCCATCCCTCTCCAGTGAGATGTGGAGAATAATCAGGCAAAAAAAGAAAAACTCTCATAGGCTGAGATGAGAAAGTTTAAAAATTAAAACTAAGAAAAATATAATACTAATGATAATACTGCTGCTGATGGTGATGGTAATATTAATAATAATATCTTGAATTCACAGGAAATATTGTGGATTTCCTCATAATTGAAATGTCATTATATTAAATTTGAAAATGTCTGCATCAGATCTATAGGCATGAGCAAAAACAAGTAGAGGGTATATTTGTAAATTATTTTTTATTTTTATTTTCTCACTCATGAGATCAAGGATTCATCTCTTAATAAATCAGTGTTTAAAGTTCTGCTCTAATAATACATACTTTAAGAGACAGAAAATCTGTTTCTTGATTTTACATGTGTACATCAACAAAATGTGTGGACAATTCGGTCTTTATGCTCTTATCAACCCAGTGTCTATCTCATGTAAGGTCACAGAGAAAGGAGATCTGTGTGCAAAGGCTGCTTTGGGGAGTGTTCCTCTCGCAGCTCTCCACTTTGCAAAGCTCTGTTTGGCCTCACTCTTCTGTGGAATCTCAGTTTTCTCTGTGCTCTGACTCTGGCCCAGGCTGAGACATCTGTCATGAGATATGCCAAAGACCAAGGTGGAAAGATTGTTCGTAGGAGAGTTCACAGAACAGCCCTTTGGAAACCTCCCTGAACTGAGATTCATTTTCAGTGCCCTGAGTGCACTAACAAGCCTTAATGGTTCTGAAAAACTTCATCTGGGTCCTCCACCCCAGCACCCTTTACCCACTGGCCTGGGAGTTGCATTAAAATTTGGAGCTGGGGCTTGCCCCTTGCCTGAATTGAGTTCTGTGTTTGTACACTGTGTGCATGCATTTATTTTTAGTTATATATAAGGTATAACACTGAGCAAATAAAACAAATATCCTAATTTCTTGGTGCTACGAGACAGGAAGCTATATAAAGATATGTTTAATGTATTCCTAATTTCACTTAATCACAACACTAAATCTCAAAGCCTAGAGGAGATTGTCCTGAACCTTTGTAACATATCAGAGTGACTTTTTTTTTCCCTTTTAAGGAAATAATAAAAAAAAAAGCTAAATAGACTAAAAGACTAAATAGCCTAAGCAAAGGAAAAATGGCTTATAAAGTCCTTTATATTTGCTAATACAAATAATGTTGCCATGGTAGGTTTTTTTTTTGTTTGTTTTGTTTTTTTTTTTTTTTTTTTTTGTGCACAGAGACTGCTGTGAAAACTAAAGAGGTAATCAAGTGCAATTTTTGTTTTGTTGACAATTTTCTACTTTTTTATTTCTGTTTTTCTCACTGGAAGCAAAGAAAACTTTCCCTTATCGCCTAACTCGATTTCAGAAAACCTGATTGTTCTGAGACTGCATGGAGCATGTTTCAAGAACTTCTGTGCAGGGATTTGTCTACCCAGGTGGAAAGCTAGCCAGGAAGCCAGGTTCTCTGCAGCCTGCCAGGTGGGAAACAGGGCAGCTGGACAGCCACGACAACCACGATGAAGTCCAGCGAGGTGGGCAGGCAGCCTCTCACCCACCACTGTGCCAGCTGGCTTGCAAGGGGTGGAAGGGAAGCCTCTCTGTCGGCCTGGTGTCCATAAATGATGCAGAAAAACCAGCCTGTGTCCAAGGAAAACAGCATTTTCGTGGAACCAGAATCCTCAGGTGGGAAACTGTTTTAGAAATTGTTCAGCCAGGAGCCCAGGCAAGGCCAGAGTCACCATCCAGGAGGCAGATCCAGGGTTCCTTCCAGAAAGATGGGGCCACAGGGCTGAGCAGAGGCACTTCTACAGTGCAGCTCAGCCCAGAACTGGTTGTCAGCTCTAGGGCTTACACAGAGCTCTCAGGAAAAACTGACAGATAATGCATGGGTAGGCCTTCCAGGTAAGGCTGGAAATGGCAGATAAAGGAAGCTACTGCACTCACACTCATTACACCTGCATAGAGGGAAACTGATATCTGTGAAGCCACATATGAATTCCATAATGGGGTGATTTGTTTGCGTTTTTTATCGTCTATATCTGTTATGCATTAAACTTCAAACTCAAATAGGAGGAGAAAGGATTTAGAAAACTAAAATATAATGTGGAGGTTGGTAAATCCAATAGTAATAAATATATTATCTCTGCAACTGAAAATGCAAAGTGCAGTGATGATGTACATCCCATATTTTCCATCCACAAAATAATGGTATGTAATGGTGTACTTTTCAGAATATGGACTGTAAAATTGATTTCATAGATTAAAATCTATGAAAAAAAAAAAGCCTACTGCATATTTGAAGGCAACTCTGAACTGTAGTATATCTTTCTAATAGTGACCTAGTGTCTCTCCAGGAGAGTACTCACTTTTATTCATATTATTAAGCCACTGATGATGATGAGTGTGCACAGGGCATTCTTTTGACTTCAGTTATTCTAAATACCATTAAAAACATGGGCTACATTTCCAAGTATTATAAACCAAAGAGATTAAGAGATTTTCAGGAATATTATGTGAGTCATCAAACTTAACAATTCCAATGCAAACTTCTCACTGAAGTCAGCAGGGTTCAAATGGATGCTTACACTGTGTTATCTTTAGCTCTATCTGTTTCATTGAACAAGAACTAATACAGGTGAATGCTTGAAAGTGGGTGTTTCATTGAATCAAAGTTGAAATGAAAGTTCCCTTGCTTTCTGTGTGAATAGCAGGGATTTTGATTTGCAGTGAAATTTATTTCACAAAAAAAGGCTGTAAACACCTTATTACCTTATTACACAGATGCAGGAGGATTCCCTTCCCTCCCTCTGCCTCCTTCTACTTCCCTTTTTTTTTTTTTTTTTTTTTTTGGATAAATGTTCATTTTCCTTCTTCAGATCTTCGGCCTTCTCTCACCTAAATCTGCATCTAACTTGTGGAAGAAAAAATGTGGAGGCTCTACATATACAAACTTTACATTCACATATATGTAAGACTCAGTTTGAAGATACTGCACTTTTTTCAGATATGTAACATTATTCATACCAAAATTTAAAATTAAATAATGCAGGAGGGCAATGGTGAGGGAGAAGACACAGCCCCAACATTGTGCAATTCAGGGAGCTGCAGCATCACTCAGGACTGCAGCTACTGGGGCCTGAGACCCTTCACAGCAGGTGGTTCCAATGAGGCAATAGCAGCCCCTTCTGACTCCTCATCACACACTCATGCTCAGATGGGATTCCTCTTTCTTCAGGCTCACCCTGTATTTCCTGCAGAAGAGTGTCAGGTATCAGGTTTTATAAAAAAGAAATAATTTAATAGGGTAGTACAGGAGTAGGTCAGCTCAAGCTGGGTGTCTCCAGAAAGGGACCCAGAACAAAGAAATCCCTGGGCAAGCAGACCCTTTCCATTTATGAACTCATCTTTTACATGCTTTCCACACACCTTTTTAGTCAGTGGTGATTTTTAGTCTGGGGTCCTCTAACACCTGTTGGATCCTTTCTCTTCTTTTCGTTCAGGTGGGACATTAACTGCTATAATCTCAATGAGTTGCAGCTCCTGCTCACATTTTTAGCCCCCCTCCTTAGCCCTGGTTTGTGCCCTTAGCCCTGGTTTGTGCTCGTGTACCTGTTCTGTGGCAGAGCCTGGGAAACAAAAGTATAGATTTGGAATAATCATAACTTAGCAACAACTAATACCTCAGTGTGTTATCAACATTCTTCTCATACAAAAGCCAAAGCACAGCACCACACCATTTACTTGGAAAATTGTTAAGAAAATTTACTCTGTTACAGCAGAAAGCATATCTAGGTGAAGGTCCCCAGCTTATGGCCTAAGGCTTCAACAAATGCAGCTTCTCAGATAAAGCGAGCAGAGCTAAGCAATCAGCATACTAAACTACACAATTTTATAACAATAAGTGACTCATTCTGTTTAAAGCTTATTTATTTAAGCCAAACAACTAATATCTCACAACAGGCAAAGCACTGAAAAAATAGAGTTTTATTTTAAAAGGATTTTTGAAATGGCTATGTACTTGTCTCCCATAATGATTAAGGAGTAGAAGTAGCTGACTGTAAATGCCTGGCTGGAGATCCCTCCAGAATGATTGTTTAGACAATGCAGTGCTTTGTATTGTATTATTCATGCATGTCCTAAAGAATTTAGTGCCTGAGTTACCAGGTTATGGAGGGACATATAGATCCAAGTGTGCCTCTGACATATAGATCTATGTGTGCCTCTCTGGCTGATACTTTCTGAAATTCCACTGCATATCTGAATCCCTTAGCATAAAATACTGAGCAAAAAATCTGGCTGTTCCAGATCCTTCCAGTAATTTCCACTCTAAGCAGTGTGATAAGTGACAGACTTGCCAGACCAGGTGGACAGGTGGGATTCCTACAGCTACTGAGTGTGAAGGTCAGTTCTGTGATGCTCCTACAGATGGAAGTCCTGCATCCTGCCCTGCTTCTGTTTCAGTGCTTGGTTACACTGAAATACCACTGCATTGGGCATAGGTGGCAAAGGTTTTTGCAGCAGAGGGACGGTGAGAAGGGGGAAGTGAATGCCAGTTCCCATTGGGTGTATTGGGCCAACCACAGGACAGTGTTCCTGTTGCTTTGGAAAAGCGTGTATAACAAAAAAAATGCTGGACAGGTGGAGGAGGATGGGGAGAAAAAGAGTGAGAAACTACAGTGTGAACACCAAAGTGAGAGAAGGAGAGAGAGGAGGAGGTGCCCTATGTACTGGGGCTGGCATTCCCTGCAGCCTGTGAAGCAGGCTGGACCATGCTGAAGCAGGTATTTCCCTGCAGTGCAAGAAGGGACTCCATTCTGGAGCAGATGGATACTTCCAGAAGGAACTGCAACCTGCAGAGAGCCCACACTGGAGCAGAAATTTTTACCTGAAGGACTTCAGCTGGTGGGGGGGACCACACTGGAAAAGAAGAAAGTGGGAGAATGAAGGAGTGGTAGAGAAAAAATATTATGTTCTAACTCACCTCTGCACACATTCCTCCCTGTGCTGTTCAGGGGAAGGGGAGAGGAATCTGGAGTGAAGAACTGACAATGAGTTTTAAGACATTGTTTGTCTTTAATGTTTGTCTTCATTCCTTATTACTCAAATCTATTTTATTTGTCAATAAACTAATGTATTGTTTGGCCTACAACATAACTGCTAAGCTATCTCCCTGCTTTTGTCCCCGTGTCCCACTGAAGAGGGGACTGAGTGAGCAGCTGGGTAGACATTTGGCTCTTAGCCAGGACCTATCCACCATTACCAGAAAAATCTGATTTAATTAATGTCCTCTTTCTAGAAGGAGAAAGGCTCTTAGAGTGACTTGATGGCGTAATTTGGATCCTCTTTATTTTCTATGTTCTTTAATAGTGCCTCTGCAGATTTTAGTGTTGCAAAATTAAATGTATCTCCCTACTTTTCAAGAAAGATCAAACCTTTGTGCAGTACATCACTTGTAGTGCTACCTATGACATTTTCCAAAAATGTCACTTTATATGAGTCTAATGTAAAGCCCATTACCATTTAATTTGGTAGGCTTTGAATAGAACTCAAAATTCCAGAAAAATTTAGGGAAATGTAATTTCTAAAGAGCAGTGTTAAGAGTAATTAGAGGAGTTATGGAAACCACTTATTAATGAATATAATATAACTTTATCTAAAAGAAACTGCTGTATAGGGAAATCAATCATTTTTTCTCTATCTTTGGTTGATGTTTTGAAAAAAAAATCTGAGTTTCTATCAATGAGAATGTATTATTGTTTTGCAAGTCTTGAACTGCTTGTGACTAGCTAAATCTTGATTGCTGTATAGATTCCAAAAACTGTCAAACCACTGGTTTCAGTCAAAACCAGACAGGTATCCACTGCCACTGGGAGTATGTCCTCATGAAAAAATTCTACTAATTTATTATTTCATATTTTTCTTCCCCATTTTATTTTTATGAACAGGGTGAATAACAATGCAGTTTCCAGAGTTTGCTCATTGTGAATATAATAGTTCTCAAAAAATTCATGTAAATACTTCAGGAATACAATGAAGATGGTTTATCCTTAATGTCTGCCTCGAGGGAAAAATCATAACTCACCATCCCTGTTGAGATGCCTGGATCTGTGAGCAAGGAGAAAAGAGTGGATTGTATACCTTAACTTCATCAAGGCCTTTGACATATTCCCCTGGAGTCACCTTAGAGCTAAATTGGTTAAATAAGAACTCAGTAAATGGGCAGTTGAGTGGAGGTGAGTCAAAAATTGGTTTTCCCATTGGGATCAGAGGGTAATATCAGCAATAGAAACTCCAGCTGGCAGCTGGTTACAGGTGATATCTCTGAAAAATCAAAATTGTGACCTTTTAAAACCTGGACAATAGGATCAGACAGATTTGAGGGCAGAAGCTGATATGCTGGAGGACAAGGCTGATGTTCAGAGGGACCTGACAAGTGGGATTGGACAAATGGCCTGATGGGAACATCAAGCAGTTAAAAAAAAAGTAAATGCAAAGTTTTGCACCTGGGGAGGAATAGCTGCAGCCCGACTGTCAGGAAAGCAGAAAAAGGACCACAGTCTTTTTCCACAGGGATGGGGGATCCTGATGGGCAGAATGGGAATCAAGGACAGGATACTCTAAGGGGAGAGGCACTAGCAGACAGGATCATTCCTCTCTACTGAGCCCTGTGGAGAACACATCTCATTCAGATCTGGGCTCTGCAGCAGAAGAAAACATTGAGTTCCCAGAGCCCTCCCTTGGTGCATTGCCTTGCTAGTGACAAATGCTTTTACTAACCCTTATAAGCTTTGGCTGTAAGAAAGGGGAGATCCACTGGTGGAAAGGAGTGAAAAATGTTTACATGTAGATTAGTAACCACAACAACCTAAAAGGAGCATGAAGTAAACAGCGTCAGTAGGTGAGAAGGTTGAATTAAATGATCAAAAGTAGTATGTAATTGGATGACTCACATAGTGCATTGGAGCCTTACAGGAGAAAGCATCAAAATTGTCTTTTTATGGCTGGATCCACAAAAAAGTAAGCTATGTGTTTTGCCCAAATAGGGAGTGCAGAATCATGGAATATCCTGAGTTGGAAGGGACCCACAAGAATCATGGAGTTCTGTTGCCATGAGGTTTTTTCCTGGTTTGCCAAGCGTTCATGATTGATCCTCCAATCCACACTGATCAAGCTAACTGTCAATCACCTTTCTCCTCCCACCTAGAAATATGTAAACAATGAAAGACAGTTAGCAAAACATGGCCAGTGTTTACATTCATGAGCGTGAGAGACTGCACGTCTCTACTTCAACACGAACGCTCGGCAAACCAGGGAAAATCCTCATGGCAACAGAGTCCAACTCCTGTCTCTGCACAGGGCAGCCCCAGGATCCCACCTGTGTCTGAGACCATCATCCAAAGGCTTCTTGAGCTCTGTCAGGCTTGGTGTCATGACCTGTTTTTCTGTTTCCAGTGTCCAGTGACTCACTGGATGAAGAATCTCATCCTAGTATCTAATATAAACCTCCCCTTACACATTTTCATGCAGTCAGCATAATCCCTCCCTTTTCACTGCTTTGAACCAATACAAGTTCCATTTCCCAAGTGTCTGATGGGGCAGAGAAGCAGGACTATGTATCTATGGCTGGCTCTGAAGGTAGGCTGAATGTGTTACAGACCATGTGTGAATGGAATAGATGTGTTTCAAAAATTATTAGAGGTCACTGAATATAGTAATTGAGGTTAAATGAGAAATGAGGCTGAGAACAAAGTTCTGATGGGTGCACATGGGAACATATGTGTGAACAGAGCAGGTTCACTGACACCACTTTCACACTGGAGAAAGATCACCAGGGTGGTCAGGACACTGGAGAATGTGCCTTTGAAGAGAAGACTGGGAACCTTGGCTTTTCTGATTTTTAGAAAAGAAAGATCAGGGCATTCTTTCTGATGTACTGCTCTACAACTACAAGTTGATGATGGAAGGTGTAGAGCAGAGTAGAACACTCTTCAGAAGGGTGAAGTGAAATGATGAGAGGGAACAGACATATAAAATTTTATAAAACAAACACAAAGTAAATTATACTAGTGTTCCACATAGCATTTTATCTTTACTTTGTATGAGAATTGAGAAGCAGTAAAGAATGGGTTACAGAGTGAACTTTAAACTCATTTCTTTTGAACAGGAAAGAGCCAGTGCATCAGAAAAAGACCAGTGAGATTTTTTTAATACACATCTCAGACTTCCATACATTTAAATTTATATTCAAGCAGTCAGACACAACTACTTTATGACTCTGTGATTTTTGGGCAAAAGAAACTGTATTTTATGCCATCTTCAAAACATTATTTTACTGAAATTAAGGTAAAAGTGATAATGAAAATCTGACTTCTAAAATTATATTTTCTCCTAAAACACTGCAGAGGTTTAATTGTCCCATCAGCTTTAATACTGAAAAAAACTTAATTATATATTAAAAAAACCTAAAATTTTGTTATGCTTAGGCTTCATAATCAATAAAAAGGTTAACAACCCATTATCTGATTTGCATATTCTCAAAGAAAAATGAGCAATATATTGAGTGGGCAAGAAAGGAAAGACTTGACTGTTATTCATTGATCCCAGGGTTTAGACCATTAGCTATGATTACCGAACTGTTACTTGACCTGTAATCCCACTGCTAATATCTACAGCCCCAAAACATTTTTTGGAAAATGGCATTTTGGTTTTTAAGATTATCTAATGAAGCTGTTTCGCTTTTCTCCTTATTCGTGTCACAGGTAAAATCCAGATGAGCTGATAAAAAAATATCAGACTACTTCAAGAGCACAAGCAATTTTATAACTTTTTCACACCATATTTGCTTTAATTGGTAGATGATTATTTGGAGTGGTGTGTATATCAGCTGACTTTTCTCTAACAAGTCAAAGCTGCTGTCAAGCCCACTGCTGTAAGACGGTCAACAACTGATCTCAAAGTTTTGAATGACAGCATTTGCATTTTCTTTGAATCAAGAATTATAGTTTTATAAAGACATATACATTTATTAAAAAGAAAGAAAACCGAATTTAAAATGTAATATCAGATCAGGGGATTAAATTGAATTATTTTTATCTTTTAAAAAAGTAACATTTACTGTGAAAAGAATATATGAAAATAGCATTTGAGAATTTATCTACTAATGCTTAGGAAGAAAAATTTGTTGGTTTTGTTCACATATCAACCCAAAGGTGATTCCACACCGCTTAGTTTTGCAAAATACCCAATGGTACTGCTGGAAGTCATTTATCCTGGGAGTGTTCAAGATGACTACAGAGCATCTGTGTGAATAAGTAGGATTCTTACTGCAACGGATTTGAAAACTTTCTCATGTTGCCAGGATTCCAAATGGGTGACAAGTTAATCACTAGGACTATACAAACTTGCAATCTATGCCTTTCCACACCCTACATATATGTGTGCCTGATCAGATGTCTATGGAAATTAAAATACAGGAGGCTGCTTTGTGTTGGAGCCTCTTCCATTGTTGGAGTCTCCTCCATGCATTGTCAGGCTGTGCCTAGTGATGACTTTCAGACCAAAAATCTTGAGTGTGCTCATGGGCCTAATGTTTGCAGACTTGAATTGTAAAATATCATCACACCAATAGCTGCATGAATAAAATACCAATTCAATTGCATATGCAATCTCAAAACACTTGATAAGCCAGTCAAATAATAAAAACTTCGTAGACCTTTGTCACCAGTAAGTATCAGTTGCATGATCAAGTATTTGCCTGCTTGCTCCTGGTGCCAACATCCTTTGAAAAGACATCATTGCTGCAGCAGTAAGCTTTATTTCTTTGTCCTCTCTTTCAAATTATTGCTGAAGAAAACAGGATTCTTACATTGATTTCAGTGGGTTGTAATGTGCTACTTGTTAAATAATGACTGGCAATTTCTTAAGTCGTCAGAAAATCAATTTTCGTGTTGATGATATTAATTGTGAAAAATGGCTACCTTATTCAGGTATTAGTTTATTTGAAAGAAATTGAAATTTTGAAGCATTACTGGGTTTTTTTGTTCTTGTTTAAATCCTGTAGTCTCCTGATGTGTAAAAAAAAAAAAAAAAAGTTTGCAAGTTATTGTTGCTTGAGATTATATGATTATATCAGTATATGTATTTTGTCCTGATGCTTTCTACTAAAAGACACTCTCTGTAGTTCTGAAGTATTTGGACATATACTACAACAGAACAGAAGGCAAAGGATCTTCACTCTTAGTCAGCTGTGCACCAAACAGAATAGGCAATTCTTCTTGCTAAATATAATAAGATACAGTTTAGGATTGAGATAACTGGGCTGGGGGAAAAGCTTTAAGATATGAACAAGACTTCATTGTACTGAGGCATATCTGGGCTGCAGGATTTAGGACAAGCCATCTAATTTATCTCCCCTTATGAGAAAAGGACCAAAGAAAGATAAGGATAATGGTTTTTACCCAGGCCCCAGGATCTGAACAAGGAGGGGGAGAGGGTTAACATTTATGATGTGCTGGCCTAGATGAGGGATTTTGTGGGACCTCTGTGCAGCAAACTGCTAAGCAGCAAGAGGACTAACATTGCCTGAGAGCACTCAGAATGCTCCATCTCAGTGCAGACACCTGAACAGGTGGGACTGCAATTCAGAAGGACTGGTTCACATACTGCCAGCATAACACCCCACTCTAATCATCAGTATCACAGAGTTCAGGGGAGACTTTAACCATGTGGACAGATGAAAATGGCTGGGACTTTACAACAGGTGAGACTGGTGCAGGCTGGTGCAGACAATCAACTTGTCCCTGTCTTTGTTCCTGCTCCTTCAGCCAGTGCTCCTGGGGTTTTACTGACACAGACATTTCTCCTTTGGGCTGCCAACCATTGCCGAGCTCTGGAAGGAGGATGGAGGAAGCAAAGGGAAGTCAGAGAAGAGCTGTTGTTGCTGCTATTGGAATAGCCACAAGGACTTTTTGGAAAGTTGAGAGCTGGACTGAGAGGCTCACACTTGAAAGGAAACACCAGTAAGGGGGAAGTGTGGTGACAGAGCACAAAAAATTTTTACCTGACATTTACCATTTTTACAGGAAAGTGAGGAGAAACAGCAATCTGTAGATACACTAATAATTATGCATACTTTTCTCTCGACAGCCAACAGCTCTGATATTTTTCCAGCTACAGTGGTAGTTGATACATAGAAATTGAAAACACCTGCTGTTTTTCAGACCAGAAGACACAGGCTAACAGTTTTTATTTTTTTTTCTCACAGAGAAGTGTTTGTTTTCCTGTGAATCAAATAATTTAGATCTTTTACCCATGTTGGGCTGTTTTTTCCTCCAGTTGTGGAGGTGCTGTCCTCCTTTTTACTTCACATGATGTGTTATGATTGGGTTTTCTTGTCAGTGACCATTTTTGTTTGAAAGACAGTCTGCCAGGGAAAAGCCAGAGCCTCCCTTAGCATGGAGAATGTAACCCCCCCTCCTTCTGAATTATTATAATTTTGAAATTAAGGGGCTATCAGGCAAAGGTACAGGGACAGGAATAACAGTTCTTTCCTAGTATGTATAACAAGGAAAACAAACAAACAACAACTACAGCATTAATAATAAACAGAACCAGGAACTCAGGAACACTTCTCTGAGTGTGGCACTTTTTGGTGCAGTTGCACTCACAGCCAGCAGGGGCGCTGCTGGCTCCTGGCCGGGCAGGGCGGGTGCAGTGACTCCTCCGAGGCTGCAGGGGGCGCTGTGGGGCGGGCTCAGGCAGCACACAGTGATGGCGGCTGCACCGAGACAGGAAGAGGTGGAAAAGATGTAAATGGAACTCCGCAGCTGAGGCTGAAGATGGAAAAGGCCTTGGCAGGCAGGAAGTGCGGGCTACAGAGTAGCGAAAACCTATTCAGAAGAAAGAGTAGGGGGACAGGACAACAGTGCCCTGCTCCCAGCACGGTGACAGGCCCCTCTTTCAGTGAGGCAGGGGATAACAAGATCCCCATTCTGTGGCTGCTCCCAGGAGCAGAGACTCACCCCACACCAGAAGAAACAGGACCAGGATGGACTTCTGCAGCAGCAGTGAGGTGTTTTCCCAAGCAGCAGCTACACCGTCACCATCTGAAGGCTCTGATCCAGTGAGTGAGAGTTTCCCCTCTCCTCCATCTCAAGCACCCAGCCATCAGTGCTTCTTAGCAACAAAACGGGAAAAATTCCAGTGGTAACAAGTAAAGAAAAGGAAAGAGAAAACAAACAAACCAACCAAAAACCCTCAACTCCCAACAGTGACAATGATCTTTGTCTTTTACAACATTATGGCTTACAACATTATGTGGTGTCTTCAGTCACCTCACAAATTCATGGTAACAGCAGCACTGCACCACCACAAGCATCAAGGAAATGTTTCATGTCTTAAAAATAAAGCTTGAACAAAATTTAAAAACAAAGCAAAAGGAACAAATGATGACAGAAATGCTTGTCACACAAAAAACCCGCAACCAACCAAACTAAAAACCCCAGCACAAAATACTTCCAGACATGACATTAGAAGAGATACTGTTTGAAAAAAACTTTTTCATGTTACAAATATGTTACACTATGGATGTGTGTTAGAAATATTAAGAATCTCTAAACTGTTCCTTTACTCTTGAGCTTAATGTCTCTTGTGACTTTTTAGAATCATTCATTTTTAAATGCATATTAGCAGGTCCCTACAACCTTCAGCTTTACTAAGATATTTTTATATCTGTATTTTCTCCCAGAAAGCTTGAAGACCTGACATTTCTGCATGGACAAAATGTTTGTTTCCTTTGTTAATAATCCTCTATCATACACAGGCAGTAAATGCGTCGGTGTGCTCACAGAAAGCCAACGGGCTCTGTCACCACTGGCCCAGACACAGCGACAGAGTGTTAGGGGGTCAGTCTGCAAGCTCACAAGCAGTTCTGACTCCCGTGGGTTCTTTGCCTGGCAGGGGCTTATGCGAGCGATGGAGATTCGACGGCAGTGGGAAGAAAGGAGGAAACAATTTCAGACGAACAGAGGGTTTATTGCAAACACCTCCTCAGCCCGAAACTGCTCGGGGGGAGAGGGGTGCGGGGGGTTTTTGTCCAAAGGATTCGGAGGGGGGACAAAGGGGGTGGCCAGCCAACCGGGGCAGGTTGCCAGGGGATACAGGTGTAATAGAACATCGCTTGGACTAATCAGGGGAAAAATAGGAGGGGTTTACAAAGGCGGGAGACATGACAGGCAGCTAACCGTGTGTGTCGCATGGCAGGTGCCGAAGTCATGTGAGTTAGACAAAGGAACAATCGAGGGGTGGGATACAGGGAACCCAACAAGTACAAAAGTATAGAAAGCCTAACCGATTAAATTAACACACTGCCACATCAAAGACACAGTTTAATTAATTTCTGCAATTCAAGATCCAAATAGAAAATGAATGCATTATAAAATTGAATTCTATTTTTCTTCACAAATCTAAAAGTTCTGTCATTATAACTATTTTTTTGAGATTTGTTGTGTTTAGGCCTAGATTATTGATCATTTAATGTATTTATTTTCTAGGGTTAAAATTAAATTTTAACATTTAATGTATTAACTTCTATGATTTATCTTCTTTCTTTAGCCTAAATTTCTCTTCTGCCTACTTTCTAGTTTATTACTGATACCAAATCCACTGAACCAAAATGTTTTTCCAACTTATTTATTTCATTTTGGTTCAGGTCCTTTTTTCTTTCAACCTCTTTACTCTTAACTGACCTAATTTTCTCAAGGTCTTCATCCTCTCTTTTTTTTCCCCTTTAGCTGATAGTCTTCTTCATTTCACATATTCCCATGAATTTAATATTTTTTTCCTTCATCTGGTGATTTTATTACCTTCTATCTTATTTTCAAAAGATATCTTCATCACTGCTTCCTGCTTCAAAGACACTTCAAAACCATTCTCTCTCCTTCCGGTTATGCTGTTCTTCTGCTCTACATTTTCCTTATTCGTTTCATTGTTCATCTTCAAATGCACAAGTGTAAAATTCATAAATAAATGTACATAAATAATTGAAGAAAGATTTTTTTGTTTGGTGGCTCTTCAGCTGAAAGTTTAATTTCTGGACCATCCCAGAGTTGTTGACACTGGGAAAATTGCTTCAGCTCCTGAAGCCTCTGTCCATTTTCTTCTTCTCAGTACCAGGAAGAACAGTTTCTTTTTTTTTAATATGAGAATAAACAGATGTAGGATTATATCACAGTCAGACAGCATAGTAATGGGGTTGTGTAGAAATCTTAGAGTGATGAGAAGTTTGTGGCATTTTACACACGTTTTGTATGGGTTTAGGTCAGCAAAGTGACACACTTGTTATCTTGTGAATTCACAGAGCAGAAGACTGCAAAAGACCTACTGCTACATTCCAGAGGGTGCAAATAATGTCTTGCCCTTACCCAGCTGATTAATAATATCAAAGAGTATTTCTAATTTGCAAAGAACCCCAGCACTATCATTAATTATCCCAAGCATGCTAGGTGTGGAGCTGAACCTATGAAAAGGTTTACTTTAAGATGGTCTACAGCTTCTTCTTCCTTCTGGATTTCACTAAGTAGAGATTAAATTCATTATAGTTTGAGAAACAAGAGCAGTTTTACTCTTAATTTCAAATTATTGAGACAAAGAAAATAAAATTATCTATTATTTTTGGTTTTGTTCACCATTGCCTTCATGGTGCAAAGATGGAAAATTTTGAAAACTGAAATTTGATTCTGAAACATTATGAAATTCCAATCCCACACATATCATTCTTGTTTCAGACAACATTTTTGTATAACAATTTCTACTCTGTTTAAGACAATCTTTTTCATTTCTCCAAGATATTTCTGTTTCCTCTCTTATTTCATCAAATCACATTGTAGGAACCCTTTTTTTTTACAACTGATTTTAATTTTCATTTCACAAATACAGTTTGAAAGTTTGAGGAGGAGGAGGAGAAAGGAAAGCAGTAATTAAACACTTCTTCAGTAAGTATGATTATATACTTATATATTACCCATAGAGGTGATTGAATTATTTTCAGCTTTGCTTTGTTCTAAAAACCTAAACAAACTTTCGAAATTGACCTGGAAGCCACTTTTCCAGAGGGAAATCTGTGGTTTTTACTCTTCATAGATGTTGACACAGTAGCTTTGATGTTTAATGAAAAGCTATTTTTAGCCACGTAGGAAGAAGAAAAGATCAGTCATCAAGGTGTAGACAATTTGTAGGTTATTAAACCTTGGGGATTCTTGGGTGTACCACACACTGACCATGTCTTCCTGGTTGCAAATAAAACTACATTGTTACCCGTGTCCATATGCACTCAGCTAATGTATTAATGCAGGAACTGATTAATATCATAATACTGATTTCCTACCCACTGGTTTACATTTGAAATTTATGTGTATTGCAACTATACATTTGTGTAGAAGAAATTTACTAGAAAAACATTTCTTAATGTTTTTTAAAAAAATTTAAAAAGAAAAACAAGAAAATGTACTTCTGCATCTCCAGTATGCTACTATTCAATATGTTAAGAAAAAACAAAGAACTCTTTCTGTGCGATTATCATAAGAAGATTCTCCGGCTTCCAAGACACACAGAATAAATCATTCAAATACACTAGCATGTCAAATCGAAGTAAATTCCTTCAGGGAAGTACTCTTTTTTGTGAAACTAAAGGAAGTTGAAAAAATGAATAACTGTGATATGTAGGTCATTAATCCATTCCCCTGGTTTTCATTGTAAAAGACTGGAAGACATGTTTGCTAGTGTATCAATAGCTATACCATAATATAGTAAATGTAGTATGGGTCGTAAAGGATTTATATAATTAATTTTAAACAGCTTCAATGAAAAGTTTAATACAGTGTTGAAAAAAAAAAAAACAACTGTGACTAAATTCTGACTTCTTTCTCTTCTTGTCTTGTTGCAATTTTGTTTGTTTGTTGGTTTGGGTTTTGTGAAAAAAAATACTGTAAGATCTTCACCAAGCATTTTTGACTTTGCTCATAACTCAGACAGAAAGCTCTGAGAAATAATACATTATTCTTACAATGTATTAATACCAGATGATTTTCACATTATTATCTTAGTAGAGAATTTTCTGTCAGTCCATGAATCCTTCTCTTCCCAGCTAGAAAGGAATGATTCCACATGATTGTCCCTGTTCTTCCTCTTGAAGCTAGAGATGGCATTGACTGAATGTCTGTGTACATTTAATGCATAGTTGGATGCCTACATACATGATGAACCACAGACATTATCCCCTTCTCCAGTACTGCTACACCCAAGAAAACACATTCTGCATTAGATCTTTATTTTATGTGGTGTGTTTAAATCCACTTGAAAGCTGAGAATGGATCATTAAAGAGAGAATTAGTACAACTGCACAAAACTGTTTGATATGGAGTCATGATTTTCAATTATATGGTTTCATATCTGCCAAATTTGGAATGAATGAGTGAATGGTGATAGGGAAGGAGGGTGTAATAAAGGGCAGCACTGTTCTGGGGAGGGTGTGGTGGTGGTGTGGATGTTTCCAACTAGAGGTCCTCCTTCCAGTGGAGGACTTTCCCCATCAGAGTCTGGACAGTGCACTGAGATTCATGCTCCAATGGAGACCTCATCAGACTGACAAAAGGAATGACATGAACCCTTTGTAAGTACTTAGTGTGGAAAGGTCATTCAAAATATCAGATAGCAAAAGCAGGATAAGGAGATGCAGGAGAAATTAGGGGTTTGTTTGTTTGTTTGTTTTTGGCGGGGTTTTTTTTTTTTTTCTGACTATAGAGATCAGCTGGAAGAAAACAGGACTTCTTTACAATATATTTACTAGCAATGGATATTATTTATGAGGAAGCTAATCAGAAGGCAGCTCTGTGACACTTGCAGGTTTTATAACATTTTCTGTTGGATTTTTTTTTTCAGTGAATGCAGCTAGAGCTGGAATTTGAAACTGTATTTGATAAAATGAATGTAGTGCAACAAAAAGGCATGTTTTTAATAAAGGACCCTGAAAAAAGTAATTAAGCCTTAAGTAAGTAGGCACATGATGGTTGTGTTTCTAGTTCTGCAAAACACTTAAGAAAGAACCGACTTTTGGGTGAGATATCCTTTTAAAATGACAGTTCCATAGTTATTACAGAAAATTATAGTCATGGAAAGGACAAATAAAAGTCTTGTAAAACAAGAGAGATGGAAATGCTTTATAGTGGCTTCAAATGTAAACAAAAGTAAGAAAGCTATTAAGACATTGCTTGCATCAATAGCACAGGCCAGATCAAATAGATGATTATACACTCTTGGAATACACAATTTAGACTCCAGAAAGGTGTTTAAGACAATCTGGAAAAAAGACTTTATTCTTCATTTTTTTATTTTTACTCCTTCTGAAAGTACCTTCTGGAAGATCTTCTAGTTTACTGGCTTTTTATTGGATACGTTTTGCTAGCCACAATATGCTCAATATAATTATTAACATTTAAAATTAAACTTGGTTAAGTCAGGACATTTTTAAACAGTTGCCAAGGAAATAAAGGTTCATAAATATTTGAATATAAAAATAATAAACTTGTAGAGCACAAAACTAAATGTTGACACTGGTTTCTTTATAATGTTTGCTAATACATCTTCAGAAGGTTCACAGTAAAATGTAAACAAGGTGTTTTGGGTAGAAAAATGTAACCAAAAATGTGCATTCTATTTTCATCTGTTGAAGTCTGTTGGGAGATATTGTTCTTTATCGCTTGTAACTCTAGGGGGGGAAGAGGGTGGATGCCTTCTGTTAATGGGACACCTGATAACACCAGATAAGGCAGTGCCTCCTTATCTCTTCCTCCACCCATCCTCCTCCGAGGGACATCACCTGTGAATGGGCCATTTAAGGCCTCTCACATGACTGATAACATCACCTCATTCCACTGTGAGATGCTCCACCCAGTGGAGCCTTTCCACCAGCGTAAAACCTGCAATCCCAAACACTAATTTAGCTGGTTTTTCTGCTGAATCTTTGGAGGAATACTGGACCCATCTTGCCAGCACTGGACCCTTTCTACAGGATCATCTCTACTTCACAGAACAACATCTATTACTCCAGGAGGATTTATTTGAACTGCTTCCAGTACCCTGACAGCAGGGTGTCAGGTTGTATCTCTGACTCTGTCAGGGTTTTCTAGGACTTTTTTTTGTTTGCTTGTTTGGTTTTTTTTTGTACTACTGCATTTGTATTTTTTTAAATATTCCTAGTAAACAACTGTTATTCCTATTCCCATTCTTTTTTTTTTTTTTTTTTTTTTTTTTTTTTTTTTTCCGGAAAGCTCCTAATTACAAAATTGTAATAATTTGGAGGGAGGGGGTTTTTTACATTCTCCATTCCAAGGGAAACTCCAGTTTTCCCTGACAGATACCTGTCTTTCCAAACCAAGACACAAGGTAAATTTAAGTTCTCCTACTTTGTTTTCTCATCTGTTAGAGGAAAATCTACCATCCCTATAGAACAATGGTGGGGTTTGGAGAGGATTTTTGTATGCTTTTATTCCTTCCACTATGTAGGTTAACACTTAGCTGCACTAATAGGAGAAAATTGATTCAGTTTCAAAGGAAGCTTCACATTGCATCTCAGTAGCAATGAGCTGTTTTGGAAGGTAAGGACTTATCCTGACAAAACAGTTTTAGACACCTGGAGAAGATGGAAGAGGAAGTGCAAAAAAACCTCCAGAGTTTTGACAGTGCAATATTGCAATACTAACTTCTTTGTTTTTCTTCAAATCATTATTTCAGGATCCCTCCAGCAACAGGGGAGATGGTAGCAATGTCATTGTGCCCTGCAATACTTCAGTAACAGACATATTATGTGCATCAAAAGTGTGACAAAGAAGGAGTGGAATATTTGCTAATGTAATGGTTTGATAAAGAGTGAGTAAAATTTCAGTTTCTTTGTGATTCTTTAATCAGATGCATATATGTAGGTATATTTTCTATCTTAGTAAACCAAGGTGTCAGCTGAGGGAAAAAATTTATAGACAGGAATAATAGCAAGTGGAATAATTCAGTTTGTAAATTAATGCATAGCTGTAAGATTGGATTGAAGCCTAAAATATTTTGTTACTGCTATATCCCTAGATTAGTTTCTCCCTCTTCCCTCACTCATATAGAGTCAGAATGTAGATGTTTTCAATATTCTTACAAAAGATGATACAGAAAACCATGCCAAAGGGTTAATTTTCACATTTAATAGTCACTAGCAAAAAATTTTAAAACAATTTCCATAACTTGAAATTACGGTAAAAAGAATTGTTATTAGAAGACCCAGGAGGTTACACTAAAAACATTATAAAAACAATTACAACCAACAAGGTGAAAACAGATGGTCATACCTTATTTTTGCTGAATCCTGCAACACATTTTCATAAACCATCAGGCAGTGGGAAAATTGAAGAATGTAAAGCTAGATTAAAACTAAGGAAATGGTGAAAGAGATCTGTGCTATACCAAAGTACAACAATTACTAAGCTCCTATCAATAAAAGTGAGGGACAATGCATGTAAATTCTAGTGCAATAAAGGCCCAGTGTGCGATCACCATATAAACATCTAGTAGGATGAAGGACTTGACCTGCAAAGAGTAAAAATGCAAAACAGCAGCCATGAGAAGACATTTAGGTTGCTCAAGTCTTTCCCTCTGCAGTCGTGTCGTAGGACATACACAATCTTCCATAACAACTAATTAGGCTAAGATAATGATGATGGTCACATTTTTGGTGTTTGTGTGTACACAGGTGACAGGATGCCAATGACAGACAATCCTAATGTCTCCAGATTTAGTGTTGAAGGTCTGCCTATATTTTTACACAAGATGAACAATAAACAAGCCCAGGGCCGTGGAGACATCTGGGCAAAGAATCTCCAGCACAAGTTGTGTTCTCTTTTGTCCTTGCAGGAAATGATGGGTGTGTGGGGTGTTAGGGAGAGCATTGCCAGGAGGTGGAGGGAAGTGATCCTGTCCTCCACTCAGCCCTGGCAAGGCCAGTCTGGAGTGCTGTGTCCTGTTCTGGGCTCATCAGGACAACAGGGACTTCAAGCTCCTGAAGCAAGTCCAGCAGAGACTGACAAAGATGATGAAGGAACTGGAGCACCTTTCCTGTGAGGAAAGGCTGGGGAAGCTGGGCCTGTTCAGTCTCAAGATGAGACTACTGAGAGGAGAGCTCAACAACATATCTCCAGAAATTTGTAGTAGAAGAAATGTAAATTAAGTAAATATCTACTTAATTATTAAAGAAGTGATAGTCACAAATACGTGCAAAAGATGAATTGTTGATTTTTTTCAAAGCATTAACAATTAAGTTACAAAGAGGAACAATGAAATGGATGTTAGATATCTGGTTTCAGTAGCACAAGCATATATTCTGTTACAATGTTAAAATAACTTCCACTATTAATATTTTTTAAAACCCTTTTTAATAATAATTGGGTGCTCTTCCTTATCCATCAGTAAAGTTCATCTTGACAAATAATACAAATGCAAATATTTTGATATATACAAAAATTGTGCACGTATGTTTCTTAGATTTACATGGATCTGTAAACAGAAAAGAGCTGATACCTGGACTTCCCAGTATTGATTATGTTCTGAAATCAGACAGCATATCTTATAAACTTGTAGAACATGCTGTTTTAGTAAGGAGAATTTATTGAAAGAAGTTCACAAGGAAACTGTTGCAAGTTTAAACCATACAGATAAAAGAATATTATTACTTCATAGCAGGTATTACTTTAGTTCTTGGCATCAATAAAGTTTGAAATACTCATTAGGAACTGTTCATTGAGTTAGGCTTGTCTTTTATTTATGAAGTGTTTGCAAACCAGTAACTTTGTTAGAAATCAGATTTATCTTCATCAATTTTCCATTAATGGCTATTGTAGACACATTGTATATTATCCTATAGATTGTTAATCTCAGGAAAGTGAATACTTCCTTGCTAGTCAATATTTGAAATCTGTTAATGGAACTCTGTGACAGATGACTTGCTACAGGCATGGTTTCTCTACCCTGATTAGATAGAAAATTAGGATCAGTGCCTGATGGTCAATATTTCAAGAACAGCATGCAGGCAGTGCTACTCTTTAAGACTTACAAAGAAAACTAAGCTTTGTAAACTGCATCATTCAGCAGTATTTCTAGTCTTCATTTGCACAATGGATATTTATGTGATGTGTGATGTAGTCAAAAGGTATCTTTCAAGCCTGTGAGGACAAGATGGTCCAATAACAATTTCATTATCATGATGAACCCCAAAACTTGGGGGTTTGTTTGGTTGGTTTTTCTCTGCACAATAGAGATGCTGCAAATGTTAACATCTGCAAGGACATCTTAATTAAAAAAAAAAAAAATTTCTCTTTGGGCACTGCAATCGTATCTTAGAGTACCTAAAACTGAAATGTTATGACAAAACAGGAAGATCTTTCTGAAGTGTTTAAAATCTCTTCTCAATGTCTGATCAATCCTTATTGCATTTTAAAAAGATACATAGCAAATTTCTGTCTCTCTCTTAGCTTTTGTAAATTTTCTCCTGGGTGTCTTACACAAATCTAGCAGGTATTCCACTGGAGATTAATATTAATCCATTACAGAAGACAATACAAACACAACCGCAAAATTAGAGCTCCCTCGAGAAAAGGTAGGATTTCTATGAATCATAAGTTTTAAACAGGAACAACCTGAAAAATCCTAAATGGTAAAAATAGCAGCACATTATACAGTATTTCTATTATTTAGGTTGAAACATAAGGATGTTTCTGCTTGAATATGGGCTCCCTGTTCCTCTGCAGATTTCAAACACAGTATGACCTGCACGTGTGGATCTTTTCAAAGTACTGCTGAGCAAGCATTCACACCCAAAGTTTCTCACAAATTGCCTGCCCCTCCACTCAAGGTCATGCTCTATTAGGACTTTGATGCTAGAACAAGCTTCCCAGAAGGTTTGCTCTGAGCCATTAGCTGCACGTAGCCAGACTGTTGCAACATCAGCCTTTCACCTGATTGATTCCTTACAGAGGAATTTTTTATTACAGGGCATTGTATGGATCTGTTGTAAGCACTATTATTAAGCCAGGTTCTTGTTAAGGGTACACAGTGGTCTCTTCCACTGTAGATTAGAGAACTAGAATGTGATTTGGCCTCATACAGTGTCAGGTTTCTGCTTTTTTCAGCAATAGGTAATCTTTTATTACCAATATATATTTTGCATTGTACCCCATCAATACTGTTGATTTCCAATTGTCCTAAAAAACCGTGTTCACAATAAAACTAGACATTCCCTCACAACATTTCTGCTTCTGGTTAAAGTTGTAAGTCTAATTTTTCCTGATAGTTAGAATATTTTCAAATTATATCTATTTGGTTGTTTGGGTTTGGTGGGTTTTTTTTTTTTGGTTTGTTTTTTTTGGTTGGTTGGTTGGGTTTTTTTGGGGTGTTTTGTTTGTTTGGTTTGGTTTTTTTTTTTTTAATCTATGGAGCTGAGTCAGATTTTCCAACAACAACAATAAAAGATACTCAGTGCTCTCACTTCTTGCTCATGTGCAATTAATTAGCATGTTCCAAAAATATTCTGATAAGGAATTTGCAGTGCCACATTGTGCATTTCTTCTGAAACTTTGAATCTACTACTTGGTCAATATTTATTGTAAGAACAGAAGTTTTAAAAAACATCTTTTTGCTTTCTTATGAATGATGTTCACAAGGCAGGTTGCAGTTCATGTCAGAAAGACAGAGTTAGAAGAGCTGCATAACTGCTGCCCTTCTAAACTTTGGTGAGTCCATGGAGATCATCTTAACTTGAATTCACATTGGGAGTTTCCATAAGTTTTCTAATTTTAAATTACTTCTTTCATTAAATGCATTCCCATGCTTGTGGTTATGTTATTGTTACTTATTGTATTTCATTTACTCTGCTTTGCTTTTATTCTTTAAGCCCTGCCTTGCCAAGATGAACTATTTAAAATAAATATTGAAAGGATGAGGCTAGGGTCAGCTGCTGACATACATTTTTCTGCTAGGAGATGATCTGCTACATTGAAGTTTGAGATTGTTCTGTTTCATATTATGTTCATATCTTAACTGTCTGATTTTTTTAAATAAGAATATCTTGCATTTTAGGAGCTGTTTATAGAACATTTTCATTATTAGTGTCCCATCTGTCACATAGCCAAGAGAGAAGGAAGAACCTGTGCAAATGACAAATAAACCCAGCAAGTCAATTTTCTATGAACAAGTCTCGTTAATAATTAATCATGCTGAATTCCTAACCTATTATGGTTTAAATAGAATGCAGATTTGACTCTTAATTGAGATGAGAGAATGGATTAGGAAGAGGCTTAGAGAAATGGAAAAAAAAATCTGAGATTCAGCAGTGATTCTTTATTAGGAAGGATGAGCAGACAAAGATGCTTATGCATCACAGAAAGTGGTATTTTTAAAGAAGAGCAAAAGAGAGTATATTGAAGAATAAGGCCAATAAATTGCTGCCTATTAAAACTGTCTCCCAGGCCCTCAAAGCAAGAGCACTTTAGGTGCTGTGTTATTATCTACTTTAACAGGAGTGTCCCTAGAAGACATGGGATGTGTGCTGAAACATGTGTGATTTACTGAATATGTATTAAGTGATGCACAGATAAGATTTCTGTCCATCTCACTGCTACAGACATGGCAGTAATGAGAAGGTCATCGCTCAGGCATAATTGAGGTCAGTAGATTATTGCTCAAACCAACAATATAGTGTGACAAGGGAAAGAACTAGGAGATTTAGTTCAATTCCTTGTCAGCAAAGATATTGCTTTTTGTCTGTTTAATGTGGGACAGGAAAGTCTTTACAGAACAAAAGCATGTCTGAATGAGGTTGTAAGAGCATCCATTTCTTCATTATACAAACACCATCATTAATATACCAATCTCCAAATTTAACATGATGTAGAGAATCCTGCAATATAGTCATAATTACCTAGAGAACTTTTTTCGTCATCATCTAGGTGTTGCAAAAGAAAAGCAATGCTGCTGCTTAGTGGAGACTTAAATAGGTAAGCACTATGCTTACAGCAGCTGTTTAGCTCTTTTGAAGCTCTTATAATAATAGCAAAGAGAAATATTTCCCCTTCTATGATCTATTTTCAGTTACTGACCTACTCAAATTGTAGCATGCCTATAGAAATGATGCATCCTTTCAACAGTAAAGAGGCAAACCTAGGGGTTGCTTTTCATTTCCCCCTTTTTTTTTTTCCACTTAGAGTGCAATTCTTTCTGCTCTACAAATTCAGTCCATTATGTAAATAAAACACTCATACCAAACACAGACTGAGGACCACTTTAGATGACAATGTTAAATGACTTGATGAATGTCAAGAAGCTCTTGAAGGAAATACAGGAAAATTGTGGAGCTATGTTGCACTGAACATCAAAAGCTGGAGAAAGCTGAAGATCAAGATTGTGAAGTCTTCCTTAAAGATACTTTAAGACTATTCAGCTCTGGTCCAATGTAATCATAATTAGGCAGATTTTATAGCAGTTTGACAGGAAATCCTCACACTCTAGATCTCCATTCCTGTTTGAAAGAAATACCCAGCTGATCTGGAAAGTTAAGCCTCTTGGGTAAATGAAATGTGTTGGTCTGACCTATTTGAAATGGGTTGCACTTGAACTGAAAAAATTACCTGTACAAAGAGAGCTAATTACTGCAAAATCTACTCTTTGGGGGTTACAATATTACTCCAAACAAACCCTTAGTTATGTTAGTACTCTGGGATTTCTAAGCCCTTCCCAGTTGCTATCACCTGTATGCGTTCTGGTCAGATGCAGAGCCCAGTACAAGCTGAAGCCTTGGAAGCCTCTCTGTCCCCCTCACTGCTTTGTCTCTGATATGTGAGCCTTGTTGCAGAGGTTGGTGTGGGAGGAATCCCTCTGTCTGGGGGGAGGAGGACCTGGCTGGCCATCACACTGTGGGAGCTGTCAGCAGCAGAACTGCTGGGCAACAAAGCTCTTTGGAACCCCAGGTGTGACTATGAAACAGGAATATTGACTTGTAAATTCAATGAAGAAGCTGCTGGACTGAAAATTTAATCTCTTTAGGTAAATGGTCATTTCTGTGTTAAATATTCTGTTGGCTGAATGACTCAATGGCCCTTTTCCTTTTGCTCTTTTACCATTTCATTAGCTATCATTCTAGGTTTAAACTCATCAATTCTGCCCACTGCACCCATTTTTCCTAAAAACCTGTGTTTCAGAATTTCATCACCACTAAGGTCTGGGTACCTGTTTCAGTTTGGCAGCATTTCACTTTGTACTGTTACAAATGTAAATGCATTATTCAGGAATACTCTTTCTGTGTGACTGCATTCCAGCTCACAGTGAATCCCCCTAAGCAGAGGTTAACTAGTAAATCATGAAGTTCTTTATGCATTGAATTCACCTCAAAGGGAAAAGGTTACTTATGGCTCAAATTCAACAGGCAAAGAAAACAATAAACAAGGTATGCAGTACAGAAACTGTCAAAACTTTGAATTTTTTTTAGCAATCAATTTTAAAAGGATTTAGCTATACTGCTGCAAGCTGCGCACTTGCCATTAAATCAAACTGGCCATATCTTGTCAGTGTAAGATAATTTAGGAGGAAACTTCCAGAAAGGCCCTTAAGAATTTGTTATTCAGAGAATCACAGAATTGGTCGTGTTGGAAGGGACCACAGTGGGATCATCTGGCCCAAACTCCCGGCTCAAGCAGGGCCATCCCAGAGCACATGACACAGGATTGTGTCCAGATGGTTCTTGAACATCTCCATTGAGGGAGACTCCACAGTCACCTGCACAGGAAAGAAGTTCTTCCTCATGTTTAGGTGGAGCTTTCTGTGTTCCAGTTTCTGCCCATTGCCTCTTGTCTTATTGCTGAGCACCACTGAGAAAATCTGGCTCCATCCTTCTGGTATCTTCTGGATGCAGTCCTTTGTTGTGTTTTTATACACCCTGAACAATGGTATCACTAACAGTAGCAATACAAAACCAGGACACTCTCAGGGAACAAAAGATAGAATGATACTGTCAACCAATAACTAACATTTGTTTTCATCTCAGACAGTTGAACTAGGGTCTAGATGATTTTTCTTCACAGGATCTCCACCCAATGTAAAAATAGCTGAGATGCCATGGCTACATCAAATGGAAAGAAAGTCATGCAAAATGGAAAGGATGAGTCTGCAGAACTGGAACACCAGTGCCGAGGATCTGATGTCCACCCTATAGACATTAGATTTTCATTTGTGTCACTTCTAGTCTGGTCTCATCAACTGAACATGTTTGTATCTGGAGTATCTCTAGGAGAATCCCTAGGGTTTCCACTTTTTGCTTCCAGATCTTGAAGACAAAGCTGTATCATAGCCTGGTTCAGCTCACTTCCCTTAAAATAAGCAGTATGGCACCACTGGATATTTTTGGAGGTCTGCCTGGCCTCCAGCTGCCTTTGGAAATCATCCCAGGCCTCCTGTAGCATGTCTGCTTCCTGTGTCAGGACCCTTGAGGTTCTCTCGTGTACTCTCAGGTGTCTCACAATTGCACTGAACACTTTCATAGGAATAACTGAATAAAGTATGGGATTCTTTAAGTAAAATGGGAAAAAAGATGGAGAATAATGGTGTGGAGCTCACTCCTTTAACAACTTGATGCTTTTTAATATTTTATTGGCCTGGATGTGTGATGGCAAAGGGTTCCTTTAGGGCACCTCTGCCTCTCACTACAATAATCCAATTTTTTTTTACTAGCTCTGAAGAAAAGACTGCATAGGCTACTAAGAAAATACTCTAGAGAGATTCAGAAAATAGAGATGTTTACTGATGAATTTTAATGACCTAAAGTCTCCATATTCTAAATAGAATCTGTTTTCCTTTTGGAGGCATATATTTGGATATTAGGGAAGGTCTGGCAAAAGCTGCAGCATGTACCTGACTGGAGTGGTACTAAACTGAATAGAGATAGGATAAAAATTCTTAGATTAACAGAGGACAAAGTACATCTTTCATTAGAGGAAAAGTTAAGACTAAACGCAAAAACTGTCCCCTTCCAATTAAGCTGTCTGTACATATTCAGTATAATGACAATCAAGATTTCAGTACTAAACACATCCCAGCAAATAGATATTTGAATGAGTTACTTTTTTGTTTAATTATTACACAGATAAGCATCTCAATTTAATATATTGCTGAATATAAACAATGTTTAAAAAATTAGAACCTGTTTTTCATACTCAAGAATAGGAAGTATATTGTATCTCAGGAGTCACAAACCAATTAAACAAAGGGAGAAAAAAACAAATAAGGTTTCCATGTAACAAGGGACAGAAATAAAATCTCAATCAGGGGAAAGTAATGAGCAGAATCACGATTTCCTTATACCCATCTCTACCAAGTGAAAACAGTTGCCTACTGAGAATATAAATAAGACAAATCAAATACCTCAGGATGTATCTGAAGAAATTTTATTCTTATCAGATAATGAACTTGGGTTTTGTGATGAGAATGTTAATTAACTCATTGTAATGTAGATAGCAATAATAAAGATAAAGTGACTCTCTTGGAAAGATGGATCCAATTCTTTGTGAAAGTTGATCAGAAATTAAAGTGACAGAAAAAAACATAAAGTAAAGTCTGATAGCTGACTTAATAACAGAAGCCTATAACTTTGAAAGCAAACTTTGTTAATATCAATATTGAGATGCTAAGAGGCAAATATAAGGAGTTAGTATTTTGATTTTTAACTTTTTTCTTCAACTCAAAGATAATATAATGCATTTAGAATATGATCCTGAAAAGTTTTGCAAGAATAACTTTTTGCACATTTTCAACCTCAGAGTTTGTTTGTACAAGATAAATTTATATCACTACCTCTCCTGTCCAAAACCTTTCCTTGTTCCTCTGAAACCCATCATGGATAATTAGTCATCAGATAAAATTTAGTGAGACTAAAAAGCACATCTTGCCCTTTTGTTCTGAAACCCTCAGAACCCTCAACCCTCTTCTGTATCATTGTGGACAGCATCATCAAATCTGGAGTCCTTTTTGACTTTTATCATTCTAACTTGTCACATTGATTCTCCCCTCATTTAATACATCAGTGACACAGCCTTTCCTGTCCATATAATTCTAAATTTTACCAAGTTCATATAGTTTTACTTTTCAGTACAGAGACATATTCATTGTGGTCCCCACAAGTTGTCCTTCTAACCAGCATTCAGAATACTGCCGTACAATAATTTTTATATTTATGTTATTTCTCCTCTGTCTGTCTTTCTAATGAGTGATGTTCTCCATCAGTTAAAAAATTGTTTTGAGTTAATATTGTTTAAGGGTCAAATTTCCACACAGGTGTTCTCTTACCCTCCTCAACAGGACAAGGTGAAAAATGTGATGAGAAAGTTTGTTGGTCAATGTAAAGACATAGAGGTCACTTACCTGCTGCCATCATGGGCAAAAAATACTCAGCTTGGGGAAATAATTTTTTTTTTGTAAGCTGAAATAAATTTATTTTTTGTAAACTAAAATAAATTTGAGTGGTAAGAAACAGACACAAATATTAAAACAGTGCCCTTCCCCATTCCTCCTTACCAGACTTACTTTTACTCCTTCACTCTCAACTCCTCTACATTCCACCTCCTCTGACCCTGTGCAGCACACAGGGAATGAGGAAAGGGGGATTTATGTTAGATCATAAAAATTCCTCATATTTTTTCCTCAGTAGCACTACATTCATAAAATCAACTTCCATTCTTAACTGGATTCATTTTTCATGCATTTTAACATCTTTTAGGGAGATAATGTGTTAAGAGGGATCACAGATTTTTTTCAGTAAAATGGTAGCTGCCTGGCATCAAGGAGTAGCTTTTCTTTCAGTGTAGGATAGAGGACAAAAAAGTAAAACCAGTAGGAACAATTTTAGGACAACAGCAACAGCAAAAACAAATCATAAAAGGTCTTGTACTAGTGCACAGGGATGTAAAAAATATATATTATTTAAGCTCTATAATATTCAGTGATATTTACAAATTATACATGTCCTGTTAAATTACAATTAAGTGTTCAATCTATAAAAAATCTTTAAGAAAATACAGCTGTGCCATCTCACTTGATATTGACTATCTGTTAAAAAAACTAATAGAGAATCCTGGTATTTGATATTGGTACGTGCCTAAATTGCTGCTCTATTTTGTTACAGCAATGCTTCTTATTAGTATTGGAAAGCACATATGTACTTATTTGCTTTTTTTTATGGGGCAATTTCTTTGACTTTATTGTATTCACAGTCCTTAGAGTCAACTAAGATAAAATTAGTGTCTTCAAAAGCACTCATTAAACAAGGATAAGGAGTTATTCCTGGGTCAGGAGTGTATTCAGCAAAAAGCATTGCTGTGTAATAAACCAAGGGAAAGGGAAAGGGAAAGGGAAAGGGAAAGGGAAAGGGAAAGGGAAAGGGAAAGGGAAAGGGAAAGGGAAAGGGAAAGGGAAAGGGAAAGGGAAAGGGAAAGGGAAAGGGAAAGGGAAAGGGAAAGGGAAAGGGAAAGGGAAAGGGAAAGGGAAAGGGAAAGGGAAAGGGAAAGGGAAAGGGAAAGGGAAAGGGAAATTTCTTGTCACTGGCCAATAAAATAACTGGTGTGGATTCCCAGCTCATCTTCATCTGTTCACACTCTCCATTGCAGAAGACATTCCCCTGAATATTTTTTACATAGTAACAATATGATTTCATCAGGACTGTTGAATTGCAGTATGAGACTCTGCTTTTATCAGGCACAGATATTGCACTCATCAATTGGCTGTTTAGCTTTCTGCATGTGCATTATCAGCAAATCCTTACTGGCCACCTATATCGCTATCTTCTACTAGAGTTATCTATTAAGATTTATGTTCCCTAGCATAAGGTTATCAACTAAAAACTCTGCAGCAACGGCTGGAAAAGGAAAATTCATATTTCAGTGGCAATCATTTCCTACACATCCCAACTTTACAGATGAGATAACGTTTCCTGAATCCTCCAGCATGAGGCTGTGAGGCTAACAGCATTTTGGGATAAAAAAGCAAAAGGTACTGCCACAGCAGTCTGGAGCTCTGTGTGTGTGTGTCAGGTTGAATACAAAATGTAGGGCAGACTGTAGTCCTAGAAGTGAAAGACAGCAAACTTAGAATGTAACTTTTCTACAGAACAAAGCACCGTGCCACACCAGCACTGGTGTGTGCCAGATAAAGGAGTCACCCTCAGTTTCCCTCAAATTCCACTGATCTAGTCCTCAACAAAACAAGACAGTCTTGTGGCCAACCCATCCACCAGATCCTAGAAAGGGGATCTCATTCATCATCTTTTATCTCCTGAGGAGGTGCCTGCTATGAAATTGTACTCACTTTTGCAACAAACCACAGCCCAAGGCAGAGCTTTCACTGGCACTAAATCAGTAACTCCAATGAGCCAGGTCATTTGCAGCAGGAGCAGATCACCTCAAAGGGTTCAGGGGTTAATTTGCAGATACAGAAGAAAAACAGGGTGCATGTTGCTGGCTGTCTAGACAGGAATTCATTTTCTTCCTTATACTGTTGCTGATGATTGCCTTGATACACCTCTGAATGGGATTCTCTAAGTGCATAATTATAGGCCTATAAAATTAATTCCAGTAAGCACATATCTAAAGTAAATGAGCTCAGAATTAACTTTAAAACTAAAATAGCTCCAAAATTATACTTGGTTTGGTGAGAGTTGCCCTGATGCACCCTGATAGTTCAACTGGTCATCTATCTCTATGATTTTTTTTTTTTTGCCATATTTATTTAGTTATTTTAATTGTGTATGTCTGAGTCTCTCTCATTCATAGTGAATACTGGGAGGACTGGTCTGTCTTTTGGAAGTACCCACAGGAAACTGTAAAACATCTTGGAGCATTTCTCTGCATTTAAGTAGACACAAAAGAAAAAGGTCACATCCAAAGAAGTTCTCAGAAATCTCAAAGTTCCTATGAGAAACAGTGGAAAAGGAGGCATTAAAACATGAGTAGAAATTCAAAATGTCTTTGCAAGCTTTGTTATTATAAACATAAATTGTGCTGTTTTCAGTCCTTTCCTATACACACCACAAGAAAGATAAGAATTTCTGAACATGTTTAAACTAAAATGAAGTTAAATAACTGAGTTTGAATATAAAATAATTTTAATATAAAATATTTTGTTCATACCAGTAAAGGCTTTACCTAATAATATTCAATCTTAAGATAATATTAATAAATTTTAAAATAATAATAATATGAAGTCTTAAGATTTAATAAGTAGGTTCAAGGCAATTAAATAATAACATAATCCATTTTTAAGTTTTCATAGGATGTGTAAGGCTTTCATAAATCTGGGTCTGCATATGCTTTAGTAATTTTTGATTGCTCAGAAATGTCAAATAAAACCACACAGTTGAAATATGTGATTCTCTGCAGAGAATGAGAGACCACACAATGGGAATCCTTGTCCCCTACTTTCACTGCAGTCTGTGCCCACTTCATGCATACATACCTTGTTTTCCCACCTCTGCAGTGAAATCTGCTGCCTTGTAAAGATCATCCCTGCCTACTGGCAATGGCAAAGCATGAGAAGAGCTGGATGCAATTTCACAGCATCTGACTGTGGCTGCCAAAGGCCTTCACCCATCAGCTTGGGAGCAGCTACTCTCAGCACAGGCATAGAGTTCCCACACACTGTTTCTTGTCTGAGAGCTGAAAACAAAATAAAACTCTTTGGCTAGAGGAGTGACAGTTTTACAAGGCTGAAATAAACAATTTTAGACATAACAATGATTATCTATCTAGCCAGAAAGTGTGCATTGATCAATACAGTAATTGGACTACAACCCAAATATCAAAAGTGTACTCATGCTTTTGCAAAAGAAGGCAACTGTTCAGGTCATCTCTATAAGAATGCCACACTTTACATATCCACCCCTTCTCTCTTTTCAGTGACATTCTACTGGAACATGTTCCTTTCTTGGCACAGCCTGGCCTATTATCAACAAACTGTGTGTAATACACATGTTCATGGTTTGGTACTGATTGAGGTTAATTAGTGGTTCTTCTTACATAGATGTCTGGAATTATAACAAAAGGTTCAAAACCTACAATTAACAGTGGCAAGTAACCTATAATTTTTTTCCAACTCCTCTACTAATTCTGATTATTATCCACTGCACATTTGATTTCTTGCCATTTTCTTTGACCTCTTCACAGCAGAGATGAAAATTTCATTGTTTAGGTAGGAGAAGTGCTGTGTGGTTTCTTTATCACCAGAGACACAGCACATTAACCTCTCACAGTCAGTTTGGGGGTACTGCCCCACCAAGACATAGACCATTACTCATAACTCTTAATCAATTGTATTGCATAAAATGTGTTTCAGTTTAGTGACCCTGACATTCATAACTGTCAAATAAAAAAGGTATTTTTATCACAAAGCTAGGACTGCAGAATTCCGTTTAAGACTAGTATACACATTTTTTCTCACAATTTCTATATGAACCATTCTGAAAGAAAAATTATGAAGGTGAAAATTATTTATGTTGCTTTTGCTGCAATATTCTCCATGGACAGCATCCTGAGGAACTGTTCTTCTGTAATCATATGCAGGTATAAATTTTCCTGAAATTTGAAGTAGAAATCTCTAAGGTAAATCTGAACCTTGACTGGCTTTGGAACCTTGGGGTTGGAAACCAAGACTGGTGTGCTGGATTCAGTGTCTCATTTCAGGGCCCTTTTGAACTCCTCCTGTTAATGCTTGAAATCTGCAAAATATTCAGAGAACAATGAGATATTAAAGTTACATCTAGTTAAAACAGAAGTAAAAGAGATCAATGAATCCTTTCAAGCTCATGCTGTCAGGTAGTCTGCATGTCACTCTCCAAAATGCATTACACTTGAAAAAATGGAAGGTTGCACTACTTCTCACCTCTGAAGGGAGATGAAACAGTACATGGCACTGACATTTGTCCACTAAAGCCCATTCAGTCTTTTTCAATCTTTCGAATAAGGGTCAGGGAGTCAGAACTCCCTCCTGTCAATCACAAAATTATATTCTGTTGTGCTGTACCAGAAAGTGCTTGCAGCAGGTTATTTTCAGAGTTCACAGATGTCTCAAAATTCTGCCCATGGTCCTCAGTTTGCAGAAAACATATACAAATACACATAAACAGAACTATACAAGCATAGTTCCTCCATTCTTAGCTAAATCTGTAGTCTGCATCACTAATTATTAACCAGGGGAATTATCTTACATATTTCAGACACAGAATGGATCCACAACAAAGATCCTCAGACCCTTCTCACAGTGAAAGGGAAATGGCTTAGATCCAGTTTCTGTATTCCTCCGTAACTGCAGTTGCTGTATGGATGAAAGAAGCCCCTTGCCTGGTACAGGGTATCCCCTGGGAGTCTCTAGACTTCCCCACCTTCCTGTGTGACTTTCAGCCATCCACTGTGACCTCATGGCGAGCTGGACTCCTCAGCCAGCAGACAACCCAGGCCCGTGGCTTGCTGGTTAAATTGGGAACCGTATGCAAAACCACTGATGCAGTTCTGTGCATATCCTGTGATTTGTTGACTGCTTGTCACAAGCGTAGACACTCAGGAGCCAGTAGTTTATTTTAGGGTGCCCTTACACATAAGGGAAGTTATTGACAGTATATTCCTCAGACATTACTGACAGGGGACCTTCATCTTCAAATAGTAATGAAATATGAGTCATTCTGATTCAGAAATAGGAAATCAGAGTCATTTGCCACAGATAAATGTCTTTGAGTTCTTGGGACAACAGCCTTTACAAACAGAACCTTAAAAATTGCAGGTGTAATGTTCTTTTCTTTTAATAAACATGAATATTTCCATATCCAAATGATTAACTGCTTATACATGTCCTAAATTAAGCACATACTGTCACATCAGCCATATGGTAGCTCTTAACACATAATCCTTCCTTCCTTTAAGACAACTTTGTGTACATTTCTTTGGAAGCCCAATAAAGCATTCTGGTTTTGCCAGTTAATGTGGGGAGAACAACTAAAACTAAAGTTCATTGATGATAAATGCATCCTTTATGTTAGTTGCAGACAATTTTAAATCTGGTTACGTCTGTCCTTCCTAGTGATTCTTAAAAAAGCCATTCTCCAGCATGCCACATGAACTCCTAGAGTAATTATAGTTATGTCAACAAAGAGGTAGTGGAAGATACATCCATGAAGAAGTGGATTTTTGATGGGCATAATACAAGGTTTTGTTTAAAAAAATATAATTTAAAAAAAGAAGGCAAAACACTAAGTGAATTTTTCAAATTATACCTTCTATGTCTTCTACTGCATTTCATTTCAGTTCTTCACAGATTTTATCACAACTAACTCAAACACTTGTAAATGTCATGAAGATTGTCATCCTTCTGTCTGTACTTACCAATTTAAAGAAGATAATCTATCTTTGCTTTATATTTCGTCTCTTACTTTTTTGTATGGCTGTGCTTTTGTTTCCTTCTCTACTTCCTAAATTTATTTAATAAACTCACCAGAGCTATTTCTAGGAGTTTCTGAATGTCCAATTAAATTTTATCATCTCTTTTCCTGACAGTTGTTTTTTTGGCACAATCATAATTTTTAAAAAGATTTGGCAAGAAGATTTGCTTAGGAAAAATGCATTTTATCTTACTGTTTCAAAGTGCCCATCATTGTTGTAAGGTCTGTAAGTTAAAAAACCCACTCAGGATTGAAGCTTGGAATGCCAGCTACTGCACTATGTTTTCATCTCATGTAAATACCTCCCTCCATACACATAAATGTTCTGCCAAACTTGCATAAAACCTAGATCTTCCAATTTCTATTTTAGGACATGAGGGCAATTTCAATACAAAAGGTAAATTCAGTCTGTGAAACACAATTCTCTCTCCACTGTACTGTTGCCTCCATGAATCAACTTTCCATTTCCCTCCTTATCCAGGAGAAATTTAGATTTTTTGTGCAAAGTAAAACACCCTCAGCAGGGCACTGGAATCTGGCTGCCCTGGTGGGCAGCAAGAGCTGGAGGATTTGGATGAACTTCAACTCCTCAGCCAGGGCATGGATCTGGTGCTGGCAAACTCTCAGGTGATCATAAAGGCTTTCTCTAGGCTGAGTGCTGATTAGGCTTCCAGGAAAGGTAGACCAAGGAGCAGGGAGGATGTAGATCCTGACAGGGACAGGGCACAGTACTGTCAAGAATGAGACAGATGTTTCTTTGGTCCTGTTAAGCAAGAGGGAATTTTATTGGCCAGAACTGTGACATATGTATGACTTTTGGTCATCTGCAGTGTTAGATGCCATCTAAATAAAGGGGTTGAACATAGTTTTGAACAGAAGGAAGATAAAATATGAGATAAGTGGTATTTAACTCTTTAAAATACAAATGGGAGTCTGGCCTCAAGTCTCTCTACTTCTGTGGGCAATATATCAGTATAATTCTCCTACATCCAGCTTCTAGCAGATTTAAAGGATTTTTTGACATTTATCTTAGCCCAGCTTCCACCTCACATCTTATTTGACATTATGCAAATGGCAATTTTTGACATTGTAGTCCTTCAAATGTTTCCAAATTTCTGAGAAAACTATATAAATTATATGAGTCTGAAATGCGGGTGCATAAATTAAAGTATGATCTAAAGGTTTGGGAAGCCAGACTTTACCATTTCAAAAAGTGTTATGAAAATTCTTAAAACTCTACTTACCTCTAGTGTGAACAAGTGCTATGAACACTAAAATGCTGTGAGATATTTCTATGCTCCTGGATAAAGCCAGGTATTCAATAATATACCTCTAACAGCTAACAGTCATTGGTGGTAGTGTGGTGGATTTATAATATCTGAGGGGCAAAGCTCAGACATTAATAAAATAGACTATGATTTATACACTAAATGCAATCATTGAACAAAGCAGAAATTAGCTTGACAACATGAGGAAACTCACCTCTCTTCTTTGTGACTTCCAGCAGTTTGTTTCTTGATAGCAAGCATTCAGATTGGAAACATAATAGAACACTTTCTATTTCAAATTGTCCTCAAACACCATCTTGGTCTTTCAGAGAAAAGGCACTAATTTAGAGGACATGAAAAAGGTTTTCTTCTACTCTCAGACTTTGTCTTGAATCATAATCATACATTGCAGAATCTGACATGTCTTGTCTGCAACATTAGTGCTCTAGCCCATCACAATGCATATATATAAATATATACACATATAACATAGTCACACTTTAATTCTAGAGGCAATTTATATGTGCAGTTCAAAAACATTAGCTACAAACTTCATAAATAACTGTCTAGAATTTTATTGAAGTCTGAATAAACTGGGTAGGCTACATAACTTTTTTTGAATAAATTATTTTGGATAATTTATCTCTGTGACTTGTCAGTAGCAGAACATCAGGAAATTTCCTTAAGACCTACTTTCAGTGTTGCTAAGGGGTGTCTAGAAATGAAGCTCAAGAAAATTCTGTAAATTACATTGATCTTCAGGCAATCTGAACTTGTGTCCCAATTCCTTGCTTAAAAAAAATCTTACAGAAATAAATATACTACTGAAATATATAATCATGAAAAGCTTTTATTCAATGTCTTTGGAGATTTAGACTGTCTCTTATGTTTCTATTGAACATTCCTCTGTCCTCTCTCTCCCTGCTACAAACACCAAATCCCTGTCTGTCAGAAAATCTTTGCCATTCTTAAGTTGAACATCTCTTAAATTAGGTTGGAAACACAAATGTAGGAACAATCTTCTCTATATGATTACTTGCCTTAACAAAGTGTTTGGAACAAGTGTTTGGATTTAGTTTTACACGAGAAGAACCCATTATGTGCGCTCTGATATGGCTCTGTGATAAGAAAAAGAGGAAAATATAATAAAAGTAAGTTTTTGAAAGTGCACCCCTTTTCTAAATCATTATTTGATGTAAAAGCAAGTGTAGATATACACTGGTAAAATAGGCAGTTTTTCAGTTTTTGAAATACTGGGCAAGAGATTTGTCTGCTAAAACATATGTAAGTATGACAAAATAGATCAAAGCAATACTTCAGAAAAATTCTAAACTGCATTTTGAAAGAAATATATCTTCACAGAGATGTTTACATGCTCTAGTTTGTTCCCACATAAGCAGATGGAGTTTCAAAAGATAAATTTTACTTGCTCTAATGCCAAATATATATATATATATATATATATACCTGTTACTAAGTGGAAGTGGGAGGGAATTCCTCTAGGATTACTCTGCAAATAAGTGCTCAGCTAAAAGGATCCTTGAAAATGTAGACATATAAATAAAAATGAGTCATTACCAGTTGTACCTGAGGAAAATTAATTCAAATATATAGGACAAGATGTTTATAATCAGTAACATTATGTAAAACTGGGAAGACTTTTAACAAATACTCATTAAATAATCAAGACACAATACTGTGCTAGTCATTTAAAAAATAAACAAACTCCCCAATTCTAGAGAAAAACTACATTGATTAGAAAAGTTTCTTGTTATGAGACCAGACAAGATATTTTGAATTAACCAGCTCTGTCCATGAAACAGTGGTGGTAGTGGATCCTCAGCCTCACCTGTTTCACTCAGTACATGCATTTCTTTTGGTCTGTGCTGTATCCTAATGCAGACACACCTTTTCTCTTCCTTTTCCCTTCCTCTTCCTTCTGAATTAATAAAATGGGAAATTAATCTGACAAACAGGGTTTTCCCTAAAGAGGTAACAACATCTTCGAGAAAGCTAGATATGTATTCAAGTTTGTTTATTTGAGATTCATTTCCTTAGAAAACCACTTAAACTGTTTTATTTTAAAGAGCCTGACTGGGCAGGGAGAGTTTTGTCTTCCCCAGTGCCCTTTGCAAAGCTTTGGTGGGCAGGAGTGCCGCTGCACTTTGGATGGGTGTTGCATTGCAGTGCAGCCCTTCCTCCATCAGGGAGGCAGGAGGAAAGCTGCTGCATTGGTCCTTGCCAGAATTTTCAAAGCCTCTTCTTACTCCTCCTGCTTCCCCCAGTAATTTTTGTTCACGAGCTAGAAATTTCTCAGACCTCTACATAAGTGTTGATGCAGAGATAAAAAGAGAAATCCCACACTCAAACAGAAGAGCCTAAGCCATACCAAGGGTCTCAGAGGTGTGTGACAAAGCCAGTGTAGAGTTACTACACCAAGCAATAACACACTGGAGACAGAGGAGTTCTCTGCCTAATTTAACAGAGAGATTGTTGTTTCCATGTTTGGGTGCCTTTACTCTGTGATTGCTCATGTACCTTTGATTAGGCAAGAGATTTCTGTTTTGCTTTATGCAGACTGATTGCTACAAGTCATGGTGGCCTTAAATATCTTGCCATGCTTTCTCAGTTGACTGAACACAAATCATACTTGTACAAATTTATGGAATAAAGCTTGATTTAACTCCTCTGTTAAATCAACCTGTTTGCTAGGCTTGAATAACATGAGGAAATTTTATGTCCTGAAATTATGCAGAGGTAACTTTATCATATAAAGTGCAACATTTATTCTTTAGATAAATCGTATGAAGAGCAACTCCCCTGCTTTGAGGAAAAACAACAAAACCTCCAACTTTGCAACAAAAAGTGAAATTTCAAGACAAAATTTATTTTCCTTAACATGAACTTCAGTGCAGTTTTCAGTCTTAGAACAAATGCACCTAGCCGAGTCCCTTCTGTCAAGACTCTTCCCAGATCTCACTTGTCCCTGCCCTAGAACCATGACCTCTTGCATTCTACTGCACCCTCTCCATGGGACAGAGGGTCCCTTTATACTCCATCTCCAATGGTATACCCATCTGTACTGCTGTTTCATACCTTCATTGTATTTAGAACTTCTAATGGGGCGGGGGAGAAGGGCGAAGAAAGGGAATACCTTCATATTGTTTATTTAAAAAATGAAAAATATCCTAAAACTACACCATAGTTCACACAGAGTTACTATGTCTCTTCTCACGTGATAAAATAGCTTTCCATGGTTATAAATACTATATGTCCACTGACCAGATTTTTTAATTGCAAATTCAAGATAAAATTCACATCAAAAACGTTCTGTGTTTAATAAAACGCAGTCTGTGTCTCTTGCCTATTTGTGTAACATGCTGCACTTCAATAAACATTTCTGTCTACACAAAACAAATTCAGTTTGCATTGTCCAAGCTGTAGAGGATGCAGTAGAACACATTTACAAGGCAGATTTGTTACTTAAATTATTCATCTGTGGCTCGGAGTGTGCATAGAGTAAATCATTTCAGTAAAGAGGTGCTGTCTTTGGGCAGCACTCAGGAGTTCTGTTTGCACTGAATATCACATAATAGCACTATGCATGCTATTTTTTTTCCTTTCTCTGTTTTTCCTCTACAACAAAGGTGATTCTTCAGTTTGCTGTCATCTGCCTCCAGTCTTTGAAAAAAATCTGAAATTTCACACAAGATAAAAAGTGAAAGGTGGATGGAGGTGGAAACATGAATTTACTTTGCTCTCTCTTTAAAAGAATTTTTTTATTAATAAAACGTGAATGGATTATTAGGGCATAATTATGTCATCTTGGTTATGTTTTGTTCTTGTCATTCATTTCAAATGGATAATTCTTAATACAAACAAGCATTATTTTATTGAATGCTATTATTTATCTCCCTTTTCTTTACTAAACACATTAAAAAGAGAAGCACATAGTGTGGAAGTATCTGTAAAGGTGCCTCGATGAGCTCATTCAGCAGATCAATGCAACAATCTTAAAAGGACTCTTGTCATATAACTGCTCTAGCTACCAGACTTTGTGTGATGATTTTGAAGTTTATGGATTTGAAAAAGAAAGAAAATCATATTCAAGTCTCCACAAAATGTTCAAGTGTGTCTATGCTTTTGTAATGCAACAGGTAACAGTAAAAATTCTGAGAAATTATCTTTTAACAAGGTTTTTTGCTATTACTCAATATTGTTCCTATATCCAGATGCCCAGGTGAGATCATTTGGGTTTGAGGTCCAACTAATACAATGACTATATCTATTATGATTAATATCATAAAACTGTCTCAGAATGGCCACACACCATTACATACGTACTTTAAATAAAGCACTTTAAAGCAGCAATTAATCTATTTCTTCCCACTGACAAAAATGGAAGTCCAGATAGACGTTTCCAATGTAAAATGACTGCATTCAGTCAGATGAATGTCATTCAGCTGCTCAGGCATTGATTCATGACGTGTTGTAGGTCAGGATCCTGGGATCTGACACACCAGCTTCTGTGGCCCGACAATCCTCTGCTCAAAAAATAATTGCTGGCATTCATTCACCTCGTTCAAACACAAAAAAATAAAAGCATGTAGCAAATCCATGTGTACATTATTAATGTTTTTCAAGTCCATGACAAATGCTGCTTATATGTCACAAAAAAAGGAACACATCTACCACCTTTGGCTCATGGTACTTCAACTAATTGCTCTGATGGCAAACTGCTACTGACTTCAAAGACTGCTGATTGTGCAGCTACTGATGGAGAGTCTCAGCAGAAGGAAGGAGGATCGTGGGAGTAAAGGCAATTAGCAAATGTTTTCACAGTCACCAAAGAGGGTGAGAGTTGTATCTGAAGTTTACACTGCATTATATTACAATACATTGATGTTAAAATGAATGCTACCAGGGCTTTTTTTTATAGTGCTTTTGTGGATGATTTTTCTGGGGTTTTTGGATTTTGGTTTGGTATTTTTTCGTTCTTTTTTTTTTTTTTAACAGCCAGCAAAATGTTAATTTTCATTTTATTTTGGCAAAATCACAGGCAGATGTGATAAAAGCTGCTTTTCGGCTGCCTGCTAATATTTGATAAATAACTTAAAACTTTATAACACATTTGCATTTTTTAAAAATGATCAGCTATGATTTGGCAACAAGTGAAGCTGGAAAAAAACACAGTAAATCCAAGAAATTCATATGCCTCAAATTTAATATGACTAAATGAAAAAATTATTTGGAAAAGATAATCTGTAAAAGGCTTTAAATACCTAGGAAAGACCTCAGACCTTGTCTGATTACCCTGAATATTTAACTAAGCATAGACAACTCTCAGTTTGAAAGGTTATTATAAGTTTCAAAGTTCGAGGAAAGCCAAAGCTCAGATTCAGGAAACTGACAATCAGATTCCTTTTACAAAGATGGGATTTAAATACTAGTTCTGGCATAGGATCCCAACACCTGGACATATCACCTTGTAAATGTAAGACTACACCAAACAAGTGCTTCAGCTTTTCTCCCCTGAGCCTCTCTTGACTAGAAACCCAGAGAAAGTGTACCTGCTGTTGCTCACACTAACACACTGAAACCATTTAATCAAAAATTTAATCAAATAACTGTTTTCTAACACATCTATTGTTCACATAGTAACCTCTATTCCAGCCTTATGATATGCATGCTTTATTCTGCACTTCAGGAAACTACAGATGTCTTTGCCCTTGATCACAGAACCACAGAACCACAGAATCACAGAATATACTGAGTTGGAAGGGACTCACAAGGACTGAATTCAGCTCCTGGCCCTGCACAGGAACAATCCTCTTCCTCTGAAGGACAACTGCCAAAAATTCAACTTTTGAGTCACAAGCATTTTCTTGATTCAGACTCCACTGAAGTGGAAACAAACTGTGACTATAGAATAATAAGAGGTGACAGGAATAAAGCAAAAACCAGGATACAAACAGAGCTTTTATTGGTTTTTCTTAATAGAAAAGCAAGAGCTATAATGGTAATGCTATCATGTATTCTGTTTTCCTCTCTCATCTGACTGAAATAACTTTTAGGTTCCTGGAAAAAAACCAAATGATAATAGGAACATTTCAGTGGGAAAGATTGTGGAAAAATACCAAAAGACAAAACTCAGCAAGAAGTGCTATGTTGGCAATAGTTCACCAGAAACAAACTGTCTGCAAAACTTAGGAGCAGAGACTTTGAGGGAACTTGGTGTACTGCCCTGGGAGAGGCAGGAAACAAAGGATGGAGGTGATTGTGGTAATGATCTCTTTAAATCAAAGTACGTAAAAAAAAAAAATCTAAGCCAAAGGAATGACCCAAACAGCAACCAAAAGCTGAGCCATGTTTCCTCAGCTTGAAAATACATTTGAATTTTTATGCCCCCAAATATTTTAATGAAGTAAAATTTGCACATGCTTTACCTGTATTACTAAAGTCACTCAAACTTCACCTAGTGATGAAATTATATTGAATGAAATTTTCTCTTTTCTGCACTCTGAAAGAAAACAACATAAACATAATTGAAGGCAAGAGGAAGGTCAGAGGAGAACCTACTATATCCTGGAGGTCAAAAGGATGTACCTATCTCCTCCCCCACAAGAATGCTTATTGGATAAGCTTTATCCTGCAGTAATATTATTGCTTATGGTTTCTGATATCAGTGTGTTTATCAGTGGCAATTGCTGAACTTAATCCTGTTGCTCCAATCAATAAATTGCAATATTTGTGAATCTGCAATCTTAATGAATGTGCCCAGGCTTACAGGGTAACTCATGCTATTTGTGCATGTGGGACTGAAAATGTGCCCAGACTTATTGTGTCAATACCACCCTGTTTGTGCACATTTGATCACAAGAGTTCTAATGTGAGCAGACTTGGAGTGCCAAATTGGTTACCCTGCAATATTATCTGTCAAATTCTCCTGGGCTCTTGGACAGACAGAAAAAACATCAAGTACAAAGGGGAAGACTCTTCTTGGGCTGGCTGTGTTTGCAGTTAACCAAAAAAAACCAGGGACTCTCCTGCCTAAATTTTTACAAGATAGAGGTGCAGGCAGTGGGAGCAGTGTGGTTCAACAACTGAATTCTTGTCCACATGAGCAATAGTCCAGCAAATTCCTATCCAGTTAAAATTGTTTTGCTAGAACAATTACAGACATGCCCATTTTTCAGAAGATTTTTGTATGTTAGGAAAATTTCCTATTCTACTAATTCTATTTGTATACAACTGCATTTGCTGTTGAAATATCTTCAATAAAAAAAGTTATTGAAATAAAGCTTTGCTTTTGTCATCACCAGAGATACCTTCAGGACTCCAATTCATCAAAGGCAGACCAGAATATGAGACCTTGTAGCCTCAGCAAGCAGAGAAGAGTAGGGAAAAAAGCAGAGAAAACTTGATCATGAGTAAAAAGTTTCAGGGTAAACTTGCAATTTGAAAATAAGAAACTTTTGTCACTTTTTGGGGAAAATGGGCCTTGTTTTCTCAAATATATGCAGTTCATATGCAGCATCCATAGGAGAAAGGTGTGAGATAAGGAGAGAATTAAAGAAATCTCTTTTTCCTATATCTTATGATAAAAACAGTTGAATAGGAAATACAGAGAAGCATAAGCTGGTTTTGAGACAGTATTTCAAAGTAAAGAGCTGTATGGTTTATTTCCAGTGCTGTCAGGTTACAAAGCTGATTTCAAGAAACACACTTTTTATTGCCAGTTTTGAAACAACTAAAGTCTCAATGGTTAATGAAAGGGCCTAAATAATGTGTCTCAGTCTAAATTTGCTGTACAAAATCAAAGACAGAACAATCAGTTAATAGTGAATGTTAAGGGAGCTATGTTTTTAATTGGCTCATGTTCTCCAAAGAAAGCAAAAATGCAAATTCAAGGAATAATTGATTATTTCTTTCCAGTTAGTCCTGACCTTGTAATCTAATGTTAAAGCACAGCTGTGTAGCAAGGCCTTTTGCACTTCTCTTTTCTTGGAAAGGAACCATTAGGGCAATAGAGATTAGTGCAAAGGTCCTTTCTTTAGGACCATCTTTGGCTTCAATCACAGAATGGTTGAGATGGGATTGTCTCTCTGGGGATCATCTGATCTCAATACCCTGCTCAAGAAGGGTCTCCTAGAGCCAGCTGTCCCAGATCCTGTTGAGAGAACTTTTGAATATCCTCAAGGACAAAGAGAACAACTTGTATCAGTGCTCTGTCACACACAGGGTGCAAAAATGTTTCCTGATATTCAAAGTGTCTCACGTGGTTCATTTTGTGCTTATTGTCTTTTTCATTGTCTTTTTCAAGCTTCTTCAAAAATCTAAATACAATATTTTGGGATGGGATCAAAGTAAGAAAAGTTCCTTAAAATTATGGTAACTCACAAGACTCTGTTTTCAATGAATTATTAATTCATTAGTTTATTATATGTAATATTTCTGCTTTTGTTGCCATCTTTTTAAGTTCTTGGTTCCATATTATCAACTGAAATGAAATTCTGAGCATTGCTAGACTAGGTAATTTTTCCAGTATTTTGTATTTTATATTCAGATGGCATCAAAAGACAAATTCCAAGCATTTTCCAGGCATATTTCCCTGATGCTTGATGAGACAAACAACTTTACTATGTCCCTAATGTGACTGCAGTGACATCTGTAGAGTTACAGAAAGGATCAGTTTAATCCACTTAATAATATTTCTTAAATTAAAACAGAAATGAACCAAAAAAGATTTACCTTAGCAACTCATAAAAACTCTATGTAAAGTAGACATTTAAAAACAATAATGTCCCTCAAATAAATGCATGTCTGATAAATGTGAACTTTTGCTAAAATCTTTATCTAATGCTTATGTCAAGAGTACTAGAGCATTGGAGGAACACAAGCACTGGCAAACCAGACGTAGATGGCTTTTCTGGGATTTGAGGTGAATTGTAAATCAAATCTGAAGCATTCTCTCTAAGGTGGCTACTCTTGCAGCTGTGCTTGGATCCAACCACTGAGGTAACATTAAAAATTATTTATGTGAGTTCCTCGAGCCCACTATTTTGAGTGTATGTATTTTCAAGAGAATAGGTCTAACATAATATTTTATTCCGATGACTATCTGAGGTAAAAGCTGATAGGAAGCTACTGATAAATATATATATTTTTATAGTAATATCATGCATCCTTTCAGCTGACTCTGGAAGTTAGGCAATATTGCTTTCATGGATTGCAAATGTCAGTAATAAAACCTGAGCTCTCTACTTAAATTAAGTAGGTTTTTTTTTCCTAGAGCTTTCAGTGAAAAATAGCAAGCACTCAGCTGAGCAAAGGGGCAGAGAAGAGAAAGGAGCTTGAGAAGTAAAATGGGCAATTAATCTCTTTTTTTAAATGTTTCATTGAATTGCACAGTTCCTGTCATGATATCTCATTTGCAAATACTTATCAATGTTATGGTAAATATCCACAAAACAGGAGCAAGTTTTAGAAATTATCTACATATACATTGAAATGTATGTGTAAATTTACATTGATTATTTTAACGTAAATTATTTTTATTTGTTTGGAAAAAAAAAAAAAAATTGAGTATATTCTTGAGTTCCAGTGCAGCTGGAATAGTGACAAAGAAGAAAGATAAAATGTCCTTTTTAGGTCTTCTCCAGAAAAGTACAGTTCTCAGCTCTTGGAAACAACCACAAAATACAGCACAAAGATAAAGTTAAAATATTACAAACATTTAAAAATAGTCTCTTGCTTGTGAATTTTTCATCAGATTAAGAACTCTGGTCATTCATTGTCCCTAAAACACTTAGTCTTAAGTATTCAGAACATGTCATAGATTACATGCACGTTAAAGGCAGCCCAAATTCTGCCCTCAGATAAGCAAACACACTTTATCTGGCAGAGGCTGGGACTGGAGGCTCCACGCAGTTCCTGTGTTCCTTGCTATTGCTGCAGTGCCCTGAGTGACACAAGCACCACAACAGGAAAGCATTTATGTCTTTTTTTCAATTACATTAAAAGCGTCTGATCTCGTTTTAGGTCCCTCTGTAAACCTGCTGCATTGTAGACACAATTCACCCACAGTGGAACCCCTCCTCCTTTGTCTTTTTTTTTTTTTTCTTCCTGAATAAGATGAAAATAAACACATATCCATTCTCATTCTTTTCTTCTTCCCCCCTTGCAACATGGGATAGGAATATTAATCATATTCTTCAGGTAGGATAACTGAGCTCTCCTGAGGCAGAGCACAGAGCCCAGAGCACACCACAGAGGTTCATCAGTGCCAGTCAGAGCAGAGCTGAGCCTTGCAGGGCTTGCTGAGCAGTGCTCTGCTACTCCTTTGCACACTATACCAGTCTCTAGCAGCCTAGACCACATCATGCTTGCAATCACACAAAACATTTTCAACACCTACTCCTCCATCAGAATTGTAAATACCTTCTCTCTTTTTAATTCTCTCAGCATTCGGCACAACCAGAAAATAGAAAGCAAGAAAACATTTATTTTTCTCATGAAAAAGGTAACTTGCTTTTTATAGAACTATTTTCAAACTTCCAGATAACAACAGACTTGTTCCTCCCATGTTTTATATATTACCACCTTCAATGATACTTCATTTCTGCTTCTAATCCTCTTCTCTCTCTGAGTTTTATTCTTCCGTCCTAGTTTTGACTAAGGAGACAGAAAGTTTTGCAGACACTTTGAAAGTCAAAAGTAAAAGGAAATAGTTATAGCTGAAAACACAGAAGAATTTAATCAAATCCTACACAGAGAGTGAATAAAAAGACAGAGCTTTCCAAGAAGGATAGTGACAGTTTTTCCAGACCTAGAAAGTGCCACGCCATTTTCAGAAGCCATGTAAGCAAGTATTCCAAGATCCCTTCAGAAGAACCTCATGAAGTCTTTTACTACCCTCATCACCCCATTCTGCTGAGGGTTCTCATTCTGTGAGGTCAGTGGGAACACACACCAGGGGAGCATCTCTGAAGGACCAGAGGGGAATGGGAGATACATCCCGTAGAGTCTCTTTGAAGAGCAGGCCATGATGAGGAGTTCTTCCTTGAGGAAGGAATAGAAAACTCACTCTTCATAAAAAACTTCTGTGCCACACTGCAGGATTCTCTTAGCCATGGGAGGAGTGATCTTACATGTCAGCAAGAGCTGTAAATTTGTTTGTCACCTGGAGGGATCAGTCCTCTGGAGGCATGGCCTTGCTCCATCACATACATGCTTTTGGATGTTGTAGATAATGCTGGTAAGAACCAGAGTCTGGCCTGTTTTATGTCCTGGTTATGTTTTTGTCTCCAGGATGCTCATAGGATTAAATGAGGAGGCACTCCCCAGCGTAAATCCTTACATGAGCTTTGATTTTGAATTTGAATTCACGAGGCTCAGTTGACAGCTATAAGAAGCTGTAGTTTCCATTAAGACAGGTATTTCCCAAAGAAATTTTAATTCATGATGTGTAATTGGATATTTTGTTTTCCTTGAAAAGCTAAAATCTTTAATTTATAAAAAGAGTCTGCAGAACTTTGCCTCTTCAGGCAAGTACACTGACAGACAAATTGCATCTGTTCCTTAAGATGATATGGGTATGGCCTTTACCTGGCTTGAAATGTGATATAAATTTTAGGTTTCTTACTGCAATCCTAGCAAGATACTTTCATAAGAAAGGAGTTAGACTTTGCTAGGCAAGTGAGATGAAACAGTTTCTTTGGGTGATGCTGCTCTGTGTGCTTTAAGAAACATGCCGATGCATTTAATAGCATTGTCTGCTTGGTACACACACATAAGTCTCAGGTTTTCTGTAAAGAAAGATGATTTTGTTTTTCACTCTGGTTGACATTGGGCCATTTAGAAGAAGTTGGCTGCAAAAGAGGCTGAGAACTGTGTCTTGTCAGGAAATGAAAAGTTTCAGACTCAATGAAGGAAATTATTCCTTTCCTGTAAAATTCATGATGCGTATCCCACAGAAGTTTGTGATATCAATAACATCACATTACTAGGTATCCATTAAAACAGGTTTTGTCTGTTTAAGTCAACTCTTTTTAGTTAAAAGTGTGTATGCAATTGATGAGTGATATAAAGCATTTATGCAAACAGAAATCTGCTGTATAATTCACAGTGCAGCTTCAATAAAAACTACCCTAAACAGTTCAAAATAGGGAAAGTCTGGATCATGGATTTTACAGGTACTAGAGTTCCCAAAGGCAGCACTGAGGTTCAGGGCATCAAGGCAATTCAAAATGAAGTGCCTTATGGAAAATGAATAGCATGGTACCAATAATGATCCACATCAGGAAGCATCTTTGATGCAGCTTTACACAGACTCCCCACTCTCTCAGTGTGCAAAAAGGAGATCACTTTGAGGCTGAACAGAAACACTGGGCTGAGGAAGCCCGCAATAAAAATGTCAATGGCATGGCACAGCAGTTTATTTACATTACTGATATTGCTGCTCTCATCTGTGTGAGAGCTCAGGAAAACTGCTCTGGATGAAGCATAGGTTCACAATGTCCCATTTGGGGTTGTAATGATTTTTTAATGATAGTTTGAAATTCAGCTGCACAGTCAAAGGTGATCCCTACTACCAAAACAAATGAGAACACTGGAGATTCTGCTGCTGGGGTGCCAGCCTTTAGTGGTGAAAAATGGTAGAAATTACCTGTGCTGTGCTGTGATGACAAGGCACTGTATAATCCCTGAATTATTTTGTTATCTGTGGAGAGGTAGCCTGCTGTCTTTCATCCAGCATTGATCTCTGTGATGCAAAAGAATGAACCTGCTGAAAACAAAATGCAGTATCTCAAAAAATACACCTTGGCTAAGTAATGAAGATCCAGATTTTGCAACACAAAACTACTTGAAGGTCTGGAAGAGGGAGGCTGTAGGACAGGAATGTTTGGTCATTACAGTCATAGGAAGAGGATGAATTTTGTCAGCAGGTAGAAAAGATGTTTTCTGTGATACTTTTTTTTATTTTGTCTAGAAGGATGAAGCACTAAATGCCACCCTATTTCTGTGTAGTTTGAACAGTGAAAAGCAAAAAAAACCCAGTCTTTTTTGTGGTTTCCCTAATAATAACAAAGCACGTTTTGAGAATTCTTGGCAACCTATCCTCAAATCAGTTTTCTGGTGTGTTTATACTTCATGTAGACTCTTCGTAAAGTCTGTTTCAAAATAAACCTTTTAATTCTTTTAAATGGGGAACACATGCTAATGTTTTAAGTAAGGAATTTGCTCATTAGAGTACAGAACAGAAACATGTTTTAAGAAATTTAGGAAGAGAGAAAATTATCTGAACATTGTTTCACTGTGGAATGTCACACACTCCAAGAAGAAGCAACAAGAGGACAAGATTTTTAAAGGTAAATGACGCTTATTCTGCCTTAAGATAGACAAGAGCAGTATATATAGATAATGATAGAAGAATATGTTTCACAAATATTTTCATTTTTTATATGTAATATATTAAAATATTTTCCCCTTATACGTTTGAAGTGATAAAATAGACTCTATTCTGACACATAGGTTCTCATACCACACTTCCAGGCACTGCAAAATCATTTTCCAATGGCAAATTCCTTGAATGTCTGCCACCATACAGGTAGTTGGGCTTCCAAGAATATACAGGATGTCTACCTCAAATTGCAGATGTTTCATTGCAAAAAGAGTCACAAATCCTCAGCTATAGAAAGATACATTTCTTTTCAAGGAAGTTACCAAGTGTCTTTGGCAAGGTGTGAGGTAGTAAGCAGGAAGGGGCTGGCACACTGCACTAAAAGTGCAGAGTGTCCTCTGAACTCCCATTAGACTGAGAAAAGGTATCTTCTCCTTATATAGACACACCTGGACATCTTACAGGACACTAATTCGGGTGGTGAACCTTCTTTTCAAGTCAGTATCCAGCAAGAATTTAGGTCACTTGCATTTTGGAAGATCACCACTGCTAAGATATTGGTTATTCTGTGCTTTAAGCTGTGGGATGTTCTTTCTCCTTTTGTCCAGGATATTCCATTATGAAGGTAAAATCCTAGTCATTAGAAGGGTAATATTCTTGCAAACATACCAAATAGTGGCTAAAAACTAGCAGCATTTACTCCCAAAATGCCTTGGTGAAAATATTTGATCACTTTTCATGGAGGATTTTAGCCTCATTTTCTGACAGTGTTTTGGCAATTCTTTGGAAGAGTCACACCATGAATTTGGGTAGAATCTATGTTTTCCACATTGTAAATAAATTACAATGCTGGTACTATTATTCTGCCCTCAAATCAAACTCTGTTATGGTCAGTAGAGAAGCAGCCTGTTCCTTCCATTCTCTCTGTAATATGAACGTTTCCCATGGCTTTCTCAGATGATGAAATTTGTCATAAATTTGGAGGAACTCGAGATAACAGAGCCAGGATTGCTATTGCTCAGAGAGAACAAAAAGCTAACCACAGCAAAACTGTGGATGCTCAAAAATAGAAATAACTCCCAGAGCTGAAGAAGAGCAAGGGGCCAGTGAAAGTCATCCAAGGGTGAGACGTAACCACAGCAAAACGAACCAAAGCTGAGCTCTCTGGAGCTGCCTGCACTTCAATCACAAAAAGGAATAATAATAAAAACATGTAATAATAATAAAAAATTCAACTAGATCAATACCATAGTTCCATGAATCAACTCCCCATCTTATTCTCTTACACCAAACCCACTCATCATCACCTCAGTGCCTTCTCCCCAGTCATGACACGTTACTGAACAGTCACATAACCACAAGAGTGCTGGCTCAGCCATGGACCTGGTAAACCTTGCAGAGGACACTTAAATCAAATGTTACATTTTCCAGACTGTGCTTCTGCATTCCAAAGTCATTGAATGTGTTATCAAAGAGGCTCAGGCTGCAATTCCTTTTTTTTTTTTTTTTTTTTTTTTTTTTTTTTTTTTTTTTTTTTGTAAAGATGGAGTTCCAGCTCAGGCACCTATGTTTTATTCAGGTAGGCAGCATAATATTAGAAAATGGATTTTCCTCTTCTCTGTCCCCCATTTTACAGGTAAACCCCTCAACCTTTCCAAGAAACAAAGAGAGATAAATCAGACAAAGGTCTCTGAACAGCCAAAGATTTTAAGATGTGTAAGTCAGGACTTTACTGATTTCCACAGGTATTACAATGAGGTATTTGAGTAGTTTAAATCAATAGAATCGATTTTGTCACTATAAATTAATAAATCTCTACGAAACTACCTAAAATGCATGACTGATGAACAAAATCTCAACAGCTGTTCCACTTTTGTCTGTTGTTATAGACTGTGTTGCTCAAAGTATTCATGTTGCACTCCAGAGATAATTTTGCATCAGACTTCCTTTTCACTGAATAAACTCACTGGTTCCAGTGTTAAACTTCAGCATCCGAGTTTGGTGTCCTTGGAAGGAAGGACCTGCTGTCACAGAGAGAAAAATCATTGCCTCTTCTTTCCACAGATCAATAAAAATTCTACAAGAAAAACAATATCTAAGGTTCTTCTATAAGTGGTTGTTGTTTTATTTTATTTAATGGAGAAAAAAAGAGATAGTTTTAATTTTCTTTTGTGTGCTAATTATGCATTGCTTTTAATTTTTATGTTTCACCAGACAAATACAGATTGTGCAGATGTGTGTCAAGAAGCTTAGGGCAGGTAAACTTTCTTTCTCAATCTCATTTTTCCTATGCAGGATTTTAGGGGTTTTTAATCCTTCTAATTACCTACACAGAAAAGTATGAATTTCTGTACATTAGTAGAAACTTTTTCTTCAGTTTGGATATATTAAAATAAAATTTGGAGTTGCTTATATTTAAGTAGTTTTACAAATTGAATTTTCTTTTTACTTGGTAGCAAATGCACACTAACTCTTTCTCATCTTGTAGCTGTTCTGTACAGACCACATAATTTTCCTCTTTGGAGCAATCTTAAAAATTTCTAAAAATAATTTTCCTGCGGTTAGCAATATTTCACTGAGATTTTTACTTTGACCTTGAAGCAGGTATATTTTAAAATATAAAAATAATATAATGAATGAAAGTGCGATGTACCTCATACCTTCTGTATTAAAATAGCCCCCTAACTATTCAGTCTGGTTTTCATCTCAAGGTAAATTAAAATGCTCCATATTTAGAAAAACTAAAATGATTCTATTGATTTGCTTATAAGCCTTCTCTCCAGTTCCTGAATCAACATGACATGCATGAGGGCTTAACCAGGTGCCAAAAGCAAAGTTTTGTGTGTGTGTGTGTCTGCTTGGAAACAGCTGGTGATGAAAGATTAATAATGACCATGGTGATTACAGTCCTTGGTATTTTGGGGATTCTCACCTCCCTCTCAGATCCAGAACAAATAGTAAATGAAGTACACACTGCAATTTAGATGTCTTCTGCCTGCAGTTCGGATTATCAAAGGTAGTTGTCTCTAACTCCTGCAGAATTCTATGTGAAATTCAGAAAATATTTTATATGTCACGGTCCCTTTTTGTGTTTTTCCACACTGGACACTTACACTATTGTAATTGTATTTGTTTGCAATTATGAATTAGTCTAGATTACCACTTGATTAGACAAATTATATAGGACAGGATCAACTTGATCAGCTAAAATTGTCTGCAATTTTACAGCTGTTACAGATAGGCCCCTGAGTCCTGTGATGGCAGAAAATGTCAGATGAAAAATGTGAGCTCAGACTCCTTCAGGTAAATGAGAAAATGAAACCTGTCTCCCATGCCCATGGATAAAGCATTATCCAGTAAATTTAAAAAAAAAAAAAATGGATGCAACTTCCCTCTCTAGAACAATTTTGGGTTATTTCCTAAATAGAAAATTCTGGGAAAAATGTATTGAACTAAATTATTTACCAAGTGTCATGTGAAAATTGTTTCAGGATAACATAAGAGAGGAAAAATAATTTGGGGTTTTTTCCCTCAAATTTCCTATAACTGAAATTTTTTTCAGTAGATCTAAGTTTCAGAGACCTGACATCTCAGTGTTGACCATACCTTGTATCAGGAAAAATAAAATGGTCATCTGAGGGCTGACTGCTCTCCACTAAAATGACTCATGCAGATACGAGTTGAAGTAACGGATTCATTTTCAGTCTCCTCTGGTAGTTCTAAACATTTTAGTCTTCCCCTGTATGAACAAAACGTACACATATATAGAAGGAAAAGCCAAAGTACTTCTAATACCTGGGGGTTTTTGTTGTTGTGTTTTGAGGGGGGTGGTTTTTGTTGTTGTTGGGGTTTTTTGTGGGGTTGGTTTTTTTGGTTTTTTTTCAAATCAATTTATTTCAGCAATAGCAGATATAAAGAAATCTGCAACCTGACTTTCCAAGAGCTGATCTTTGGAGATATGTTGCCTGAGTATTTTCTACACAAAATAAATTTTGTACCTATTTGTTTATATTTGCTCTGTGGTCCAGGAGCAGTGTACAACTAGTCTTGTCTTCCAGAAAGCTTTCTCACACTCAGAAAAAACCCAGAAACCCAGGTTTTTGAAGCCACCAGACCCCAAAGTTTTCCTCACACTACTGGTGCAAAGAGAGGACAGATTCTGCTGCCTTATTTCTCCTCTCCTGGCAGCAGAGAGCTGAGTATTTAGATCCTTAGTAATTAAAACATAACAGCAAACTTTCTTATCACTCTGTGACAGCAGCAGATCAGCATCATCATCTTCTTTAAAAGCTTGGTGTGAGAATGCAACCCCTCAGGAGAGATGTTCAGTAACTATCTGCACATCATTTTCTTGATTCAGCTGAGTCTGACACTGCTGAAAGGGGCATCACTTGTGCTTACAGGTAACTGCTGTGTGCCTGTTGCCACAATGGATAAATCTGCTGTTTCACCATTAATTTTGATATGATGAAAGATAAATCACTTTGAACACTCTTAAATACTTCAGCTTACACTCTAATAAAATTCAGTAATAGGCTTCAATATCAAGAGTATTACTTTTCTTGTTGCATCATCCCTCATTTCATTGGAAAAAAAACCCCTAGATTAGGTTTAAAGATTAGTAAATCTCAGTGTTATACAGTTCTGGTGATTCCTATCAAAATTAATGGAATATATCAAAACAAATTGTCCTTTTCTCCTGAGGGGTGTATTATAAAGCTGCTGCAGAGGTATCAATTTCCTTCATCCTTTATTTAACTAGTAAGATTCTATTTGCCACTCAGGTTGCAAGCTTTCAAGGGATCAGAGACCTTTGGATTTAGTATTTGATAACCCTTTCTAAGGCCTGTAGAGTCGACACAGGTTATATCTTTAGCTCTGAAAGAAATGTTCTTTCTCTGCTAAAAGACTGTGCTGGCTGGTTGGAGCAGCCAAAATAAAGTGTCCTCTAATGGCTTACATGAAATATAATTTGCTCATTCAGTCATAGAGACAGAAGTCCCAGACAATGAAGGATAATTAATTTTCAGAAGATTAAAATTTATTAAAATGATGCTTTTAATGTATGTGTGAACATCCTTTTTTACTAAAATGGAAATTATTGAGTGAGCAATATACATATTTTCAAGAAGGAATTCATAGGAATAAAAGCCTGCTTTTCGATAGAGGTATGTTAAACAAAATGATAAAGAAAAATTAAACAAAATCATTAAACAAAATCATTGAACAAAATCATTAAACAAAATGATTAAGAGTCTATAGGCTGTGGGAACACAGGTGAAAAGGATTGCCAAAATGCCAGAACACAGAGAAAAAACCACAAGTCTCAAGTTTCCTGGTAGCTGTTATTTCACCTTAAGTATTTTTAGAAAGTGTTCTAATATTCATAAATACCAGAGTATTCCTTGAAGAGATTAAAACTTTTCAATATAACTTGCAGTTTTTCTACTTCCTTATATCTGTGAAAGTGGTAATACCCTTAAGCATTTATTTGTACTTTTAGACATTGTTGTTATTCAAAATCATGTCCCTTCCCCCTCGTATATCTCAAGGAAATGTTGAGCATTACAGCTCTGCACAACTGTGAAATAATATGACACATTTACTCATTTACAGTACATCTGCTGTAGGAAACACTACTCTGAACAGATGAAACTTAGAACTGCATAATATACATCCACAATCAAAAGAAAAACAATTCTGCTAAATTATCTGTAGATCCATGGGAAGCAATAAATCCTTCAGAGGTGTTTGAGGTACTGTAGGGTACAGTAAGAGTACAACACTAAGGATAAGAGTTCCCTAATAAACAGTACTGCAGAACAGGCAAATGCAACTAAACAAGTAATAAATAAGGAATGAAGAAAAAGAAGATGATAGAGTTCAAATCTATCAGTTAGAGAGAAAATCCAACATATTTAAAGCCAGAGGATGATATTCTCTCCACTGTGTTTTCTGTGTGATATTTTTTCTGAGTAATAATCAATTATGAAAGGCATAAGCTATGAACAAACTTCCTCTTATAAACATACAGGCCTCATTTATCAGTGCATTGTATCAGTTTTTCTCAGTTTTAATTCCAGTCCTTCCAGTGGAGTCACAGTGATGTACCAGGATGGATCACAGTAGGATATCAGTAAGTGTAGCCTTTCTCCTAAATTAGAGCATGATGAATTATTTTTCCTTTCCCCAAATAGACTAAAATTTGAGTGTCCATTTTTATTTTGTCCTATTTGATCAACTACTTGCAGACATAGAAATATATGGGTGAGGACAAGGTGGATCTGAGTGGGAGAAGGATTATTATTCTTTTATTTCCATTGGTTCCAATCTGTATTTTCATAATCACAGAAGAGTTGAGGTTGGAAGGCACCTCTGGTTGTCACCTGGTCCAGCTTCACCTGTTCAAGCAGTTTCACCTAGAGCTGCTTGTTCAGGGCCATGTCCAGACAGGGTTTGAATATCTCCAATGATTGAGACTCCACAACCTCCCTGAATAATCTGTTCTTCGTCACACTCAAAGATATTAACAAATATCCCACTGAACATGTGGGGAACTATGTTAAGTATCTCTGATGTTTCTGATCAAGTTTTGGTTGTAGGAAGACAAGTTCAAAAAAAAGGGAGACTAATTAATATTAAATTCATAGTTTGCAACTCTTTAGGCACAAACTTCCTTATTTTTTTTTTCCAGGGAGAAAGGACAGATAAAACAGAGACATAAAGGTCCTGATGGATCACCATTTCCATCCTGTCAAAGTGAATCAAATTAGATATTTCAATTTTTTTTCCCAAGCTGAAAGAATCATAGTAAGAGTCAGAATAATGCATGAGTTGATGTGAAATAGAAAAAATCTCAAACAACCCTTTGTTTTAATTTTAAAGTTCAAAAAAACCTAGTGATGTATCATGGATGGGAAAGCAGAGGAAAATAATTTCTACTGTAAAATTGAAAACAAATTGTGATTTTTCTAAGAATTATCATTCTTTAATATTGTGAAATATCTTTAATAATATTTTTTAAAATTTAAAAAATATATAATTTTTTGTAGCATCATTTTCACTCATCTCTTCTTTCCTTCCTTCTTTGTTTTTACTCATAAAGGGAGTAGCACCTGAACAGACAAGGTCCTGAAAATAACAAACTCTTTTCACTTCTCTTCAACCCAATGTAAAGGTTAGGAAAACCCTGTAATTATGCACAGTAACAAAAAATGTTTTCCATTTAAAAGACCATCCAATTTCTTCACTAGCACACTGGGTAGGCTATTAGGCAAATCCTATCAAACCACACTAATTTCTGTTGTCGGGGCACTACCAGCAACTGTGTAATGGCTGATTCTAACTCCCCAGGTTACCTGACTGCTCTTAAATTTGACACAAGCCTAGATCAAGATTTACATTTACAGGAGGCTATTACTGAGCCCCTGAGAAATAAATTCTTCCAGTTACAAATAAATTCTTCCAGCCTGCCTATTTATCTGTTAAATAGTTGGCACTGAGCCATTCTGCTGGATGAACACCTCCAGCAGACTATATAACTTGAGACAAAATGATTATTGGCTTGTGAGGCTGCTCCATGTTTGGGAGGGAGCAGGACACCTTCCCTCCTGCACATGGCCTGCCTGGTCTGCTTTATAGGTGAATTGTCAGATTTGAGATTCCCAGAAAGGAATGATCCTTGTTAACACTCTGTCTGTGGCAGTAGGCATTAGGGATATCTTTCTTTACATCAACTCACACAATGTACAATCCCCTCTTCATGTCTACACCGGTATTCCAATATTTTTTTCTGGATACTTGAATGAAACTTTAATCTTTATGCTCTTATTTCCTGAACCACATGTAATTATTATCAAGAACAGTGATAAGTATTTTAAATGCCTGGATAGGAAGGGACGTGCCGAGGGCCCTTCCCAGCTTTGAGCTAGACTGTTGTTGAATTTAGCAAGAGCTCTGAACCAGCAGCAGATGCCTTTCTACAGAAGGATCTTCTTTGCCATTTGTGAGGGACAGGAGCTCAGTCCACCCTTCCTTCTCACCTCTCAGCATTAAGGAGACAAGGGTTTCATCCTCTTTATGGGACCTGAGGTGCCTCAGCTCTCACACCATCAGTTGCCTTCTCATATTTTACCAGGATTTCCATGAGGTTAGGACCTTAGCTGGATATTTCAATGAATCCAGAAGCATATATCATATATCAGATAAATATAATAAACTACACAACTCTGAAAATTTTCCACCCAGGTTTTCAGCCCTTTAAACATTTGCAACAGTGCAATTTAATACTAGAGACTTTTACAAAAAATAGGAACACATATTTTTTTTCTTCTTTATTTAGAGATTGTATTTGGTGTCTCAAAAAACCAAAATAAAAAGCAGAACAGCCTTACAATCCTCTGAAATTAACAGAATGTTAGTTAACTAATGTTTTAGATTTTCTAGCAGGGAATTATAAAATGAACCTCTGATGCCACATAGACTCAAATTTAACAGAGTTAGAATAGCTAACAACAGAAAACCTCATATAAACACTGGAATACAAATAATTCTAAGACTCAAGCTAAACAATTACATATTCCTCAGATGCACATTCCTAATTAAGTCTTCTAAACCTCTAAAATATCATCACCACTCTTCTTCCTCTCTCTAAATAAGCATTTGAAGAACAATGAGCTCTTTGCAGCTAATAGGCACTGCAGAAGAATAAACTGCATTTTTCATTCCTTGCTACCACTTTTTGGACCACTCTATGTACTGTGGCCAACAGACTCTTTAAATCTATTCAAGAGCAGCATGTGCCCCTGACCATGTACCAGCCCAGTGGAGTAATACATGCAGATATTTATTTCCTGTGCAGAATGTGTTTTCATTTACCCAGACCCTGTCCTTGCACTCATTGTGGCTGTGTATGATGTTCCCTAGAGGTGGCTGTAAATTACTGGGGTGTGAAACTGCCAAGCTAAGAGAGTTTTGTTTATTTTACTACAGCCACGAGCCAAAGCAAAGGAAAGTATTCATGTAGGGTCCAGATTCTGCAGTCATCTTGTATGAGCCTCTCCAGTGTACCCAGCAAAGAGGAAAGTGTCTTTGATGCCTTAAGTTTTAGCTTTCACATTTTCCAGATCCTGTGCTGCATTAGTACATAGCTCTGAACTTCATATAAAGTGTTAGCAAGTTCTCTTCACAGTTTAGTTAGACAAAACGATCCTTTTGCAGCCCAAGGATGCCATTGCAGCTTCAGGCCCAAAAAGTATAAACAGCGAATTGAGGAGAGCAAACTGGGAGGATGGGGCTTCATAGGCATCACCTTCTTCCAGTAAGAGAGACAAACACGTAGGTGCTGAACTGCCAGATCATTGGCCACAACTGTGTTATAATCACAGAATCATCATAGCTGGAAGAGATATTGAAAATCACCCAGTCCACTCTTCAACTCACCAATCTAATCTAATCTAATCACCCCCAAACTATATCCCCAGTATCATCCCCAGATACCTCTTGAACACTGCCAGAGACAATATTCCACCACCTCCCTGTACAGCTGTTCCAGTGCCTGATCACTCTTCCAAAGAAAAATAAAAAATCTGATATCTAATCTGAGCCTCCCTTGACACAATTTGAGGGCATTTCCTCTTGTTCTTTTGCTTGAGACATGGCAGAAGATACCAACAATCTCCTCTCAGGTAGTTGTAGAGAACAGTGAAATCCTTTTCAGGTAGTTGTGGAAAACAATGAAATCCCTCAGAAGCCTCCTTTTCTCCAGACTAAACAACCCCAGTTGCCTCAGCCTCTTCTTACAGGACATGTTTTCTAGGACCCTTCACCAGCTTTGTTGCCCTTCTCTGGACAAAGTCCATCACCTCAGTGTCCTTTGAACTACATTTGGAAAGCAAGAGCTTTTTGTCTAGAGTCCAAAAGGGAAGATCTCATAAATAAATTTTATTTCCTATATCACTCCCAGTCTCTTTTAGTCAGCTAACTAACACCTATTGCAACGATTCATTATAAATTTAGCAATGAGTGTCCAGAAGACAAATGGAATTTAGGAAAGGCTGAGGTAATAAAATCTATAAAAAGATGCAGATCATTTTCATACATTGCTGTGAATACATATGAATATTGAGTCTTACTATAATATCTGCAAAATATTCTCCACGTGATGTACAGCAGCTACTGTTTGCTGTGTGATAAATTAGCCTAAACTTTTCTATATGACAGCTGTATCACTTCCTAAAAGAGGACTGAAGAGACTGGCATGTGGATCAGCTGGGCAAATATTTCATGAGCAGAAACATCAAATGTTATCTAGAGTAACATTTATGGTGATGTTACAAGACAGGCCAACATCAGTTCCCTCATTGGAAGATTTTAAAATATTGACTGTTGACAGTAAGGTTTCTTATCCATATATATTGAAGTTAAATATGTTTTCCTACAGGAAAGCATTGCCAAACACAAGGGTGTTCAAAGGTTTATGTCTCTCATGTCTTACAAAAGGTTGGTACCAGAGATACATGTCTTGAAGTAGATTTGGAGATGGGGCCATGGATTTAATGGTGACATATAATATAAAAAAATTCTGGTCAATATGATGTTAGTGTAAGGTGAAATTACTGGAAACCATTAAATATAAAACTTGCTTGCAGCTTCCCTACTAACATTCAGTCACCCACCAAACTGCAGGTAACATGCCTTATATTAATCTACTGATAAAATAGTATCTGGTCTTACTAATATTTGGTCTGACTTATGAGATTCATTTTCTCAACACACAAAAAAGACATCTTTAATACTGCACATCTCCTGTGGAAGGGCCCCTGATGAGAAACTCTGCTATACTAAATCAACCAAGTTAAATAAATCATATTAGGTGAAAAATTATGAAAATATGTATCAAGTTATAAAAGTAATGCAGCAGAATCACTCTTATTATTACCATGGCTCATCTTTACAAAATTTTTATTTGCTCATGAAACATAAGTATTTAAACTAAAAACAAAGAAAAAAAAAAAGACAAAATACAAAATACAAACCACCACTGAGAATAACTAAACATTGGCACAATCTGCCCCAAGAATTTGTTCACTTGTCTTTAGCCATTTTCAGGACTCTACTGTATGTGGCCTTGATCAGACCTTCTTTGATCAGGGGGTTGAACCAAAGAGCTCCCAAGATTCTTTTCAACCTGAAATACTTGAGGACCATATATGCACAATTTAGGACTGTGATTGAAACATTTCCAGTGGTTCAGGAAGGAAAACCTTTCTATTGCTTTTGGATTTTTTTATAAATATGTAAAATATTTTTGACATATAGGATTTCTCAAAAATCACGTGTGAAAGAAAATGGGATGATGCAACGATTTGTCTAACTTTTATTTTTTATCTTTTCTAGCAAATAAGATTGAAAAGGTGCTAGTAAGGTACAATTCTGATGTCAGAGAATAAAATAATCTAGACTTGCACTTCTGACTGATAGCATTTTTTGATGCAGGCTTCCTATGTATTCAATATATTTTTATGTATTCAGATTCAGATCAAAATATCATCAGATTTCAGAGATATTTCTTGATCCCAGGAAAGCCTTAAAATTAAATATTAGCAAAAAACCTCTGAAAAATTAATTCATAGTTTGGAATTTTAGAAATTAAACATATTTTATGAAGCATTGCAATTTGTAGCTGTTTCAAGAAGGTAAGGAAAATGACAAATTTAAATTTTAATGAACAGAAGCAGGGAAATATTTTCTACTTACTGAGCAAGGACCAAAAAGGGAAAATGTTAACAGTTTCACAGTTAACACAGAAAGATCAGAGTGAAATAGCCCTTTCTGAACTAGTAGTAACACATTTTAAATGACCCTGCAAACACAACATACCCATGGAATGCAGGAGCATGAAACTTTTATTTTTTCTGTCCTGAAGCCTACTTATCTAAGATGATGTTATTGAATTAATAAATGCAGCTTTTGATATTGGCAAATTACAACAGCAACTCATTTTTATTCTATTCAGAAATCACCTTACATTTGGCTGGGAGAATAATGAGATTTGAGCTCCCATAATAACATTCAGAAACAACCTCTTCAAGTTCTTTCAGGCAGCACCAGCAAATAGAAGTTATTCAAGTGTGTCACAAAGCTGCCAGCATATGAGGCTGGCTCTGAGAATGCTTTCAGGAGCTGCCTGGTGTGTGTGCAGGATATTTTGAGACCTCATTCAGTTTTAGAGGAAGTACCTAGAAAACTTTCCTCTGATTTAAATGACAGATGACTGTCTTTGTAAGATTTCACTTGATGAAAATAAACAGTGTCTGGTTTCTTGTTTGATTAAAAAAAAAAAAAAAACTGTTTAATATTGTTAGCTTTCCTTGAAAAAGGAATCTTAAGTCAGAGCTCCTACAGCTGTGTAAGTCTATTCTACTAAGCTTACAACCAGTTTCTGTGCAGACAGAATTGACACAGAGTGTTTTGGAACTGAATTCTCTTTTCCCAGATGAAGAATTTTCAAGACATAATCACAAATGCAGCCATGTAATAAATGAAGAAAATGATGACCCAGAGCATGTAAGTGATACAAAACCAAATCAAATACTAACTGCCTAATAAAATTCTATTTATATGAAAAAAATATTAAAAATATTAGATATTTTTCATTCAGGTATGGATGTGAATTGTAATGCTAAAAATATTTGTAAACTATCCAAGAAAATAATTATTTACTCTGGTGGATCATAAATATGGATAGTTCTGCTGCTGGATGTCATGTTTCTGGAATTAACTAAGCTCCTATTTGACATTCCTAATGCACAAACTAACTTAGGCATGTGAGGATTTTAAAGTGTGTCCATAAACCCCATTGAACTCAATGGTATTTAGGGCTAAATGTAATGTTAAAACACACCGAGTTGTTTTCCTCAACACACAGGTTTGCTTGTAATGAAGTCTAAGAGGATTTTAATAACTTTGGGTTTATTGATTTATTGGAAAATGACCATAATTTTGTCTGATTATAAATAGCATACGAGTTAAAAGGGCCATAAAATAAACCATAAATCAAAGGCACAACAAAGAAGTACTTAAAACAAAACAAACCAAAACAAACCAAAGCAAACCCATAAGCCCTTTTCAAAACTGACTTGAACCCGGGCAAATCTTCCTACTCTATGTAGTATAAATAGTTTCTATTTTCTTAGGTAATAAAAGTCAAAAGAATTCTATGCAATTTATTCAAATTACAATAAAATATTTCAAGTTTTAAAATACTTTGGGAAATTTTCTGCAGAATTATGAGAAAAACTAAAGTGTGTGTTTTTCAATATTTCAAAATAAACCATTTAATTACCTAAGTCTCTCTTACAATTAAGTTAGAGAGATGCATGTGTGCTGTTACATTGTCTCTTTCTCTTTGAACCAGTTTGTGGGTGTATTCATTATGTTTGTAGTACTGATCTAGAGAAAAATTATAATTGCTCTTAAAACTACAGCAAAAATTATGCCAGGACAGAAAATTCTGAGAGCTTTAGCTCTCTCTTGTTCCCTTTTGTGCATATGTTATTTTCTATAGATCAGAACAGCTATCAAATATGGCAGTGCAGGTATGTATTGAAGAGTACTCAATATTCTACATTTGTCTGAAAAATGTCCCTACCTCCAATTTTAATCATCTTGAAAAGATTTAGAAACCATTGACTTGATTTAGGTGACCTATGCCATACACAAAATGAAAAGGCTTCAGAATGGTCCATTATAGGAAGGAAATTTCTGAAATATTAGTAACTAGTAAAAACAATCAATGCATACATAGAAAAAAAATCTTTTTGGTGGATGGTTCTGATAGAAATAAATATTTGTAAATTATTTTTAATCAGGATCACTTCATTGTTTTGATTTACTTGGTAGATTACCTCAACCCTTAAATCAACAGAGCAGTGTAGGTAATAGCATGTAATAATGGAATAGGAATTACATGCCAATGATGATTACTTCTTCAATCAATTTTGTACTAAAAAAAGATGAATAACATTGCATCCTTAGGAAACATTCAAATACTGTGAAATACTTTTAACTTAAAAATTGTACTTCTTGAACTAAAATACTTGTATTTCCCAAGAACAGTCAGTGTTTTTGTTTTATGCATTGTTCTTTTGTGGTAAACAAAGAAAAATAGATATAACATCAAAATGGTTTTTTAAAAGTTTTTCTTATTTACCAGTATAAAATTACTACCTTAATTTAAATTTTGTAGGTGTCCTGTGGTATTGTAAGTGGATAAACTATTAAATATCACTTAGATTGATAAAAATATGGTTTCATTTTTAATTATATTAACTTTATACGAATAGGTTATATTTTTATTATTTGAAGTATGAAAACAAATGATCACATCCAGTCTCAATAAATATTTTCAGAAGTTTAAATACACAGTAATTCTAAGGCATATTATTTTACATCTTGTTCTGACCAAAAATGTTCTTGTTGGTTGTGTTTTCCCATTGGTGCCTACATTTCTAGGTTTCACGGATTATCAAAAAACTAAGTTTGGTTTGTTGAGTTGCACTGAACCGTCAGAGGAACAAGCATGGAAGGAGTCCCTTAATTTAGCTCATTCACAGAGAAGATACTTTTTCACCTGCCATTTGACTGTTGGGTTTGTCTAGTGCAAGAGTTGTGCATCTTGTTCCACTGGGCATGGCTAAACAAGCCAGGCTGAGGTCGTTTCACAGCTCATTACCTGCTCCTCCTGGCAGACACTCCATGGAGCACCGGCTATTTGTCTCAAAGGATTAAAAGCACAAGACACAATTCAGTCCCAGCAAGCCTTGAGTTGCTTAGCTTATATCTTCCTCTTGCTGTGCACACACAGAGTGACAGAGGATGCTGTTGTTCTTGGTAATTATATGATTCTTTCCATGATGTCATTCGTTTTTAAAAATTTTATAGGCATTTAACTAATGCATTATTGCTCTTCTGTAAAAATATTAAGCACAGCATTTTGTGGTTCAGAGAAGATGTCAGTTATTGCTAATGCTGGGTAATGAAAAGGAGTTGATTAATCAAAACACGTGGTGTAACCATGAATGTGGCAACAGCTTAAAATGGGTTTAAGATAAACTGCCAGTTTGTGACAGTTAAACAGCCACGAACTACAGATTTGAAAGTTGTGTTCCAGTTGTTCCCCTTTGTAAAGGAAATAATGAAAAATATTTTCATAGACAGTAAAATTTCATAACCTCTGGGACCTGAGGATGCAGCTAGAAGCTTTGATCTCCAGTTTAATACAGAGAGATCATCGTGAACAATTATATGCCACATTTGCTTCAGTTTGCTTTCAAAACACTAATTCACAGGCTTGCATTCTGCATTTGCACCTGTGTTTTAGAACCAGGACTTTTAAATCTGATTTTTTTTTGGCTCTAAGTAAAGTCCACTGTAAACTTGGACAGGGAGCCAGTGAGGTATTTTAACCTGAAGCATCTGTGACAATTTTTTTCCATCTTCAAAGGTAATTGAAACTTTCAAATTATTATGAGAAGAGAGTTTGCAACATTATAATAATTCTCCATTTTCAAAGATCAAGAAAAGTGTGTTTACTATTTTCGAGCCCATTGCCCTCTCTTTCATTTTAATCTGTCATCCATTACTGTTGCATTTGAATTAATTTTTTATTTAACAAACCTATCCAAACCTGAGCAACCGTGCATCTGAATGAAGGCATAGAAATATATATTTGAAGAGTTAATAGAAACATTAAGATATGACAACTTCTTTTAAGAACCACACTGAGGTGATGAAAAGGGAATGAGTTTTAATCTAATCAAAGAGAGTGGCAGCTCTATAAGTAATCTAAGCAATGCATGGGATTTGCATAAATTTTTACTAAGACAATTTCACATCCCTGATGATTTGTGTTTTACTCTACACAGTACTTTTGTCTGATACAGAGTTTTCCCTTGACAGCTTCCCAACACATTTTGGATTCAGACTAAAAAGATGTTGAAAGCACAAATATCTGCTGATTCAAGCAGCATTGTCTTAATTAAGTAATAGTTTTAGCTGTGCTTATCAATTATACCAATTACAAACCCTCCTTACATAGATGTCAGTACACACAGGTCTGAACACATTGGAAGCCTGCTCAAACCAGCAAGGACCATTTACTTAAAATTATGGGCTTTTGTAAGAGATAATTATATCTATTCTGTAATAATTTTATCCTGGTTTAGTGGTAAGCAAGGGTTTGGACAAACCTTTCTCTAATAGCTTATGTGCTTCCAGGTATGGGAGACAGAACAAAACCAGTATCATGAGCATTCTCCCTCTTGACACAAAATGAAAACATACACTGAAATTCTCAATATGTAACCATATAGCAGACTGTAGGGAATCAGAAGCTTTTCTAGTTGGAGAATTCCTGTTAACCTCCACAAGAGACAGAGAGTTTTTCAGGCAGAAAATCTATGACAAGCAACCTAAATCAGCACTTCAGATCCCACTCAAAAAATATCATGGAACTATTTAAATGTGATAAAACACCTTTCCATAAAGAGTACAAAATACAGTAGCCTGAATTTAACCAGTTCTGCAATGCTGCATGAAGAAACAGTTTCAATAGGAATAGACAAGCTACATTTTTAATTACAAAAGTCATTTTATCTTAAGAGCATTTCAAGGCATTAAAATGAAAAAAACACTCACTTGTGTTGCCCTCACTTAAAAACCAGAAAAGATGTTGTGATTAAGATCTCAAACCACTAAACTCATTATTTTTACAACAACAAAAAAATCTAATATCCACATTGGATATTAATCCATGTCTGTTATACACATGACCAATGGGCTGAATACATTAACATAAAAAATAAGGAGTTTATAGGTAATAAAATATATCTAATTATAATGAAAAATGTGTGTGATTGCCAAAGCTGACACAAATACCAAATCCATTGTTCTTGTCAGTATTATAATAATGTGGAAATCAACATTTTTTAAGAAAAAGTGTACATATACATTTCTTTCTAACTCAGTATCAGTCATTAAGCTCAATTTTATGATTACCAGTTTAGTTTATATCCCTTCAGATCAGGAGCAGTTAACCAATAATTTAGATGTTACTTATAGCATAAAATACCATCATGGTTATGAGTTATGTAAGTTAGTAATGAAAGAGCCCATTGCCTCAAATGGGAACTAACTAGTTAAATCATGTTGGAAGCAGCAATATCTGTCTCACTCACTGAGAAATAGAACAGTATTTAAGGAAATGACACAGAATACTGCCAGCAGGAATTAATACCTTTGTGTTTTCATTTATAACAACAGTGAAATTCTCCTGCCCTGATGGCAGCCTTTACACAACAACATTTTCATCACTGATTTGGAGATGGATGAAGGCAGTTATGAGACAAATTGTTGTCCAATACTGAAGTTAAACCTTTGTTCCAGCTCTTCAGAGCTTTATAAGACACTCAGCTGACTTTCTATGTTTCCTTTTTGTGGGATCAGAGCTTGGTAATAAAGCTATACGAGCCCTCAGCTGATCTGCTCAGAGATTTCCTTTTCCTGAGTCCATCAAACCAAAACATCTTTTAAAATTTCTACCAGGATATTTGGGAATCTCCCATTATCACAACAATTCTGGAAATACCAATGTATTGGAGGATTTTTCTTAAAGGCTTTCACAGAACAGAAATTCTTTGAAATTCTGCAAAAGAGAACTCATATTTTATATTTTGTTCATTTAAATTTAGGGCTCAAAGATTCAATGTGCTTCTTCTTAGCCAAGGAGACAGTCCTGAAATTCCTCTTTTTTGTATGTGCACTTGAGAGGCATAGGAAATTCATGTCTATATTTAACCTGAAAAGATAGAATCCTTTTTCACTTGATGAGGTGCATTTGTGCATGTAGAAATTTCTCTGGATGATTAAAAAGAAATTAATCTCTGGTACATTTGAAAAATATGTCTCTCTCCTTCTTGTTTCAGTAGGATACAAGGCAGCCTTTTTCCTCCTTCCTGCCTATTGGAACACTCAATAAGCAAAAGACGAGTTTAAAAAATCTGTGCACAGAGCTAAAATGCTCTTAAACTTGCAGTTATCAACTCAACTGTTATTCAGAGTGGGGGAAAAAAAGTAAATAGGAATAGGAATATACCTGCTGATGAAAATGAAGCTACAGTGCATCAGTAAGTTACAGATATTGATAATGGTTGTGAAGCCTCTGTTGAAATTTGTGATGTCAAATAATAGATAGTTCTCCATATGTGTCTCAAGCTGGCATGCTCAACAAGGCAGTTTGCGGCTGACAGAACAGAAAAAAGCCAATTTGTTTCTTTGCACTTTTAATTAAGGCTCTGAAAGTTTTACACAGCAATGAGACAGCTCCCCACATTAGCTGTGCTGCTGTTCTGCAGCAAACAGCACATTCTGACAGGGGTGCATTTTATTCACTTTATATTCTTAGATTATCTTCTGCATTTGGCATCTCTATTTTTAGCTAATCAGATGGTTTATTCCCCCTTGGGAAAACCACTCTAAAAAACTGTGTTAAGGCAGCGAATAGAAGTATTTAGTTGGAAACCAACCTAATTGCTGCAGATTATTCATGTTGAAGACACAGGTTTTTTACCAGATCTTTATGCTTTAATCCCAAATATTATTATTAGTTTGGGCACACATAACTTGTCATTAACTTTCTACAAAAATGTTCCCATTCTATTTTCCTAAAGGGAGGTTTCCTTTTTCATGGTATACTCAGAGAATTGAGATCAAATGGAATCCTGTGCTTGATACTTCAAAGCTTTGCCCTTCTCAATATTGAACAGTTTCCTTGGAGGACCCTGAACAAATACTTTTTATTTTCCTAGCTACTCTTGCTAATATTCCACCTAAATTTGCACTAACAGTCTTACAGACCAGAAAAGATTTTGTGTGTGCATGGCTTGCCTAAATGATCTGTATATAGATTAAAAAAATCTACATATCTCCAGATTAATCCACTTTTCATCCAGTAATTGTAACTATTGAAATAAAAAGTGTGGTGTTGCTTTTCTGCAAAATATTGCACAAAGGTTATTTCTGCCACTTTATTTACAAGCATCCATGTAACAGTGAAGTATTTACATAAAGGCAGCACACAATTAATGAAATTAAGCATGTTAAATCACTGATTTTTTTTAAATAAGAAAGACTGTTTGATATCTGTGGTAGGTTAACCTTCACTAAAAAACACCTACCCAGGTGATCAGTCACTCCCACTTTGTGTATTCTTGAATGCAAAATAATAGGTGGGATCAATGACCAGAAAAAAATCAAAGAGTTCTTCCCTACCTGTTAAAAAGAAACTCACCGAGCGTATCTAATACATATGTTCACTTTTCTTTGCTACATTTAGCAAATTGTCAAGAAGAAGTCAGACAAGACTTTCTTACAGCCATTTTTGCATCAAGGACTTAGATCCAAATTTCAAAGGGCCTAAATTATCCTTATCATGAATATGGAACTATTTTACCATTTTTACACTGTCATAAGGGAAAGAGCATTACCACTGGTCATACCATAATCAAGAGTTTCAGAGCAGCTGGTAGAAATAATAGCTTCTATTTTTCTCTGGAAAAATTCTTGTAAATATACATACCCTTCTGAAGAAGAAGTTGCAATCTTCAGATTGTCAAGGTGGTGTGCACAGAGCTCTGCCTGAGGACAGGTGAGAAGCTGACCTAGGATTTAGGGCTAAGGACTAAAGGGAGGGCAGGGACAGAGGCATTGTAGTGGGGATCTGCTGCAGGTGCTTGCCAAGAGAACTGAGCTGATGATGCTTCTGTAGATGGGAGCAGCCTCATATTCACAAGCTGTGGTCCTCATGGGGAACTTTAACCACCCTGATACAGGATGGAGGAACAAAACAGCAGGGCACAGGCAATCCCAGAGGTTCCTGGGATGCACTGATGATAACTTCCTTCTCCAGGTGACACAAGACAACAAGGAGAGGTGCTATGCTGGACCTTGTCCTCACCAGCACGGAGTGGCTGCAGGGAAATGGGAAGGGCATCCTGGGCTGCAGCCTGGGCTGCAGTGACCATGAAACAGTGGAATTCAAGATCCTTGGGAATGTGAGGAGGGCTTATAAAAAAGACCACTGCCCTGTATATAATGAGAGCAGACTGCGGAATAAAGTCCTGCAAGGAGGAGAGGCACAAGAAGGAGATGACTGGAGGGCTGGAGCAGCTTTGCAGTGAAGACAGGCTGAGGATTGTTCATCCTGGAGAAGAGAAGGCTCTGGAGATACCCTCTAACAGCCTTCCTAGTACCTAAATTGTTTCTGCTAGAGAGTTGAAGAGGTACTATGTGCAAGATCATGTAGTGATAGAACAAAAAAATAAGAGAGTAAATTTAGATTAGATGTAAGGAAAAAACATAAGTCTGAGGGTGGTGAGACACTGGAGCAGACTGCCCAAAGAAGCTGTGGATGCCTCATTCCTGTGTTTGAGACCAAGCTGAATGGGCTCCAGCAACCTGGTCTAGTGGTGTTCTTACCCATAGGAGGGAGTTGGAAGCAGATGATCTTTAGGGACCCTTCCAACCCAAACCATTCCATGATTCCATGAGAAACTATCAGTTCTGATTTTTATGTAGATTAAACACAAGCTAACGAGGTTGGAAGAAGAATTTTGTAACAAGATTAAGGCTCAGAGTCTGAGGCAGCTCTTCAGCTTGCAGGGCTGTCTGTTGTATCTTTTGGGGATGTGCAGCTGACTCCCTCCCACAGCCCTAGGGGCCTAGAAGACCTCTAAGCTTAAGGAAGCACCACCAAATCATGTCAGTCTCCAGAGTGAATTCACTGTTCCTGTTTGTAATCAAATTTCCAGTCTCCTACTCCACTAAGAATTGCTGGTAGTATTTATCAAGCACCCAGCTAAGACTGCAGCTGACACTGCTGTCAGTGCACCATATCCATTATGCACTAAATTCAATGTTTTGTGATTACTGCCCTATTTTCTGCTCTTAAGTCCTTAGTTTTATACTTATGACTCCTCCAAACTCTTCTAGGATGAATATCAAAGCACAATAGCAAGCAGAGTAGGGAGAACTCATGAAACTCTTGCTTCAGTGTTGTTATAACAGCTATTCATCACTGGTCTTTGTTTCATAAATTTGCAAATTTCAAAAAATATTTTTGAAGATGAAGTATGATTAGTGGGGCATTAAAAAAAAAAAAAAAAAAAAAAAAAAGGGCGCTAATTCCTACCACAAAACACCCCAATAAAATAAAACAAAAAAAACCCTCCAGCATTTTCAAGGGATCTAAGCATCTCTGACAATGGTAAAAGGAGGTCAATTTATATTCATCTCCTATGGTTAGTCAAAGCTCTGTATGATATGTTGAATTTTAATCTTAATTTAAAACTACAGCACAGCCATCAGGGAGCCAGTGGTCAGAAGGTAACATCCTAATTGCCAGTGGTGTTGCAGATCTCAGTACAAAGCTTCTACTGCAGGGTGACACAGCTAGCAGGGGAAAGGATGTGTGCTGCTCAAACGCCTTCCCACCCAATGACCAGAACATGCTGAAATGCCACAGAGTGGTCCACGGTTAAGTCAGGCATTCAGATGAAATTTAACTCCATAATATTCTTTCAGCACACAGGTTTCTCTCTTAAGAGATAACACATTTAATCTTTTGCCAAGTACAGTTCTTTGAAATACTACTGTATTAATGACTTCGTAACTGAATCTATTGTATTAAATAAAATATCTTTTCACTAACAGACTATGAAGAGAAGATAATATTTTGTACTAAAGACTTCTGGAATAAAACACTGACTGAAGAAGAGATAATGCAAACATGAAACCAAGAAAGGGTTTCCAGTAAGATTATGATGAAGCTAGAGTAACATGTAAAATAGCAAAATATTTATTCTGAGAGTCTACTTGATAAGGCCTTCTATTTTTCGCATATCTTTAAGGAAGTTTTTTAAACTAAAATTCATACCTTTTATTATAAAGGTGGCTGATTTAAAAAAACACAAACAAACGAAAACTCTTTCAGAATTGACAACTCATAACACAAAAACTTTTCCAAACCAAAGCCATCCAAAACATTTCATCACAACTGAGAGATATAGAAATTTGTTTCAATACCTGCTTGTAAAAATTTCTGGTGAGTTTATAGATTAAGAGGGAATAATCAAGGACTGAATAAAGCTTAATGAAAATGTCCATGAGCCATGCATGCTTTGAAGAAAAACAAGTAACTTTTGCTAGTTTTATGATTGTATGACAAACAACATTTAAAAAGAGAGAGGATTTGAAGACTGCCAAGAAATTATACATCAAAATACAAGTTACTAATGCTTCTTCAGTATTGTAACTACAATAATATGTAGATAATTCCTCACAGATGCAGAGCATTTGAACAGGTGACTGCAGAAAATGTTTAGAATAGATGTTTAGCAATGTTTGCCATGTTCAACCTACATTAGTGTATTTACACGCAAAGAACTGTGGCTTTGTTTTTTCTATTAAAACAGTTCCCTCTGAAATGTAATATAAGGCTCTGTGGACCCCTGCTGAAATACAAAGGTTAGCATAACTCTTAACACAATCAAGCAGAAGCAAAAAAAAAAATCTTTGCTTAAGGTGATGTGAAAAAAATTTGATTTTTTTACTGTAGACCTAAGTGCATATCACATTGTACTTCTTTTACAGCATTGGCTGCTCACTTTGGTTACCCTTCCTTGTAGTGTTCAAATTTATACTAGTATCTTTACAGACAAAGGAAAAATGGAAAGTAGATGTAAAACTTCTAAGAATCCATGTTATCAGAGTGGCCTAGATTATGATGGTCTCTTTGTTTTATTTTGTTTGGGTTTTAGTCGACATTATAATTATTGTGTATCAGATCATAAGCAAGAACTAGATATTGTTTTCCTGGTAAATAAATAATTATCTGAAAAAGTTCATAATTTCATTAATTCTTCAGGAAAAGATCCACACTAAAGTTACCAGTGGTTCAACCATTTCTGCAACCTCTTTGTCTTTTTCCTTCCTGGCACTGTCAACCTTGCAGGCTCCATTGAAGTAGGGGGTGTGTTCGTGGCCAGGTATTGCTGGTGCAGCTTGGGAATTAAAGGTTTATTAAAGCAATAAACTACAATTTTTGATTTCGTCTGCAATATTGTGTCATGGTTGTAATTAGTAAATTACAACAGGAGTCCTGAGGGAATCACATATTAGAGCTATGTGATTACTCAATTTGTTTGCTCATGATTAATATTATTGCACTGAACATAAAAGGAAATGATTAATGACTTATCTACAAATTACTTAATACTGCTGGTAATGGTGCAGGATAGAAGGTAAATGCACTTGGAAACTGGTTTACATAATCAGGGAAACTAAAGCAGTGCTGATAAATTTTCTGGTAAAATGATACAAAAGCAATTGTCCTTCAAGGAATAACAAATGCATATAAACTTTAGGTCATGTAATTTCAAATATATTTGTCAAAATACTTGCATATAAGAAAAAAAAGTATTAATGTTTCCTCTCAGACTTTGCAGCCTCCAAAGACACTTCACACCTAATTTCTGGCTTGCAGCAGAAACCAGCAGCAAAATATAAGGTTTAGAAATAGTGCTGTTTAAATAACAAATTACATAAACTAGCTTTTTTCCTAGTACAAAATCGACTTTCAAGTATGGATATATTAGAAAATAATATGGGTGTATTTTGTATAATTTGTTCCTAGTTAAATTGCTGTGATATTAAGAGGCTTAACACAAATAGTAAAAGTTATTACATCAAGTATGCATTGTTTTTCTCAGGAAAAAAAACAATGTTCTCTTTCATTTTTCTGCTGAAGGCTCTTTTAAGGATGAATTAGAAATCAGAGGACAGCTTGGACAGCCTGACTGACATGTGAAACTTATAGCAGAAGGCAGCCAGACCTGGTGGACTTTGTGACTCGGGGAATTCTTCCTTCTGGCCATGGAGAGAGGACTTCTGTCCCTCTCAGACCTTGTGGTGTCTGCCACCCAAGACTCATGGATGCAGAGGCTCCTGTGGCCATGTCAGCAGCGGGGTGGGGAACAGTTCTGTGTTTGAACACACACGGGGTGTGCCTTCACCAGGGGTTCCACACGGTCACCCTCCCTCTCCAGAGCTGCAGGCACACCACATTTGCATATCATCCCAGCCTCCAAGTATGTTATTCTTGTATATTATCCCAGCCTCCAAGTATTTTATCCTTATGTATCATCCCAGACTCCAAGTATTTTATCCTTATGTATCATCCCAGACTCCAAGTATTTTATTCTTGTATATTATCCCAGCCTCCAAGTCCCTGTAATATCTTTGCCCAGATCCCAGGTGCTTCACACAGTTCCCTCCTCAGATCCTGAGGCCTTGAGTCTTTCCGGGTGCTGGATCCTGTTTCCACACTCCAGTCCAACACGAAGGCTGCTCGTGGTTCTCCCCCACTCCTCACACACAATGTGCCTTCCAGCAGTGGCTGGCACCCAGACCTCTCATGCTCCTTACTGACTGACCCCTCCTGGAGGTCACGGCTGCTTCCCACACTCACACACAGGATGAAACGTGCTCGTACACAAACTGGTTAGGAATAGAACTGAACAAGGACAGGGCTCAGCCAGAGGAGTATTCCAGCTAGCAAGTTTCTTGCACTCACCTAGCCTCTCTTGTTCCAGCTCCTCTCCATTTCCAATGCTTGTTTTCCCCAGCCCTTGCTTTCTCCAGCTGTGTTTCATCCCTAATAAACTCTCTATTGCTAATTACACTTTCCCTACTGGACTCACTTTTTTTACACCTGTGCTCCAGTATCTCAGAGACTGTGGTTGCTGCAGGTTTGCTGACCTTGCTATATCTCACTTCTGAAAGATCCCCAGCTGACCCTTCAATTATTTATGAGATTTGGCCATCTCTCACCTCACTGCCGTGTAACTTTATGGGAAATCTGACCATTATTCACAGTGCAACCCATAACACTTGTCAACTTCTCCCTCTTTTATCTGTCACACCCAGCAATTTCTCATGCCATGTCCAGCAGTTTCTCATGGTGACTTTAGCTAGTTGAACCCCAGGCTATGTCCTAACATGTGCCTGTGTACATTTATTGTGCCCACTCTTCACAAGAATTTCACTTGTGTTTCCCTGCTGGAATGAGTTAAGAATGTACCTTTTGGTAGCCAGAGTGGATTAATCATTTTTAACACTGCTCAGCATCAGAGCACATAAGAAATGAATTAATAAAACAGTACATCTTCTCAAAAGACCTTCAAAATTCTCATTTTTAATAGCATATTTTAGTTTGGAAATTAGATTTAGAATAGGGAAGTGATGCTTTTTGTAGGCAGAAGGAGAGGCAGATCAAAATTTGTGTGTGACTAGGCATCTAAATTCCAAGAATGGATGAACATTCTCCTGAAATATCAGCATATAAATGGAAATCAAACAATGCAAATGTATTAGATAATGCACAGGAGAAAATGAAGAAATAATATCAATATACAAAATGTATGCCTTACATTTGAAAATAAGATATATTTCATGCTTTGCTTATATTATAGCAGTAGAAACATCCTAGCAAGTAACTTCATTGAAGAAAAAACAATCAAACTAACAAAACCAAAACAAAACCGGGGCTAGATAATTACAAATTTATACAATCAGTTCACGTTTTGAGGTTAAGATAAGTTTGGAATACAATTAAAGAAGATAATTTCTTTTTTCCCTAATGGTGTCATTTAGCAAGGATTTTCACTGAAAATATATTGATGCCTTGCCTAACCTTTCTACTTGCTAACTTGAAATGCCACCTATGACTTAATTATGTCCATATACAAATTTAATGATCTTTAAGTAAGACTTTTTAGCTTTCATCTAAGAAGAAAATAGGATTTCCATTTTATCTAAACCACAATATTTTGAAGAAATTTATACTTTTCTCAGTGTTATTGATGTATGTTTCATTAATTATATCATTCACATTTGAGATTCTACTAGAGAAAAAAAAATAATCAGAGTTGCTATTTTCATATGCTAAAACCTCTGATAATTTAGAGGGTCACTAAAAGGTCACTAAAACTCTCATATGACATTAAAACCAAATAAAAAATTGTTATGGAGATCACTAGACAGTAATACCACATTTTTTCATCATTAGATACATAAATAATATCAACCAGAATATATTTTACGTATGAAAATTTCACCAGGGAATGCTAGTTAGCCTTACTGATACTGAAATCACTGTGTGTAAAAAAAAAGGAAAAAAGTATTTTCCTAACTACTACCATAATTTCACCCAATAGCAATATTTTCAGAAGATATTGGATGAAAATTCTATTTGCCTGACTTGGATGACAGAGCTTTTCAATGTATACAAAGTCTCCAGTTGTGTACTTCACTGAACCCCTTGGTTGTAAGACAGGTCTTGGAACAGAATTTATTTCATCCAAGGTGCACCTGTTATTTGTATAATTATTTAAATAGAGGATGATGTTAATTCTTTGTGCCTAAAACCCCATTGACAGCCCCAAATCAAAGGGAGAAGACTATGCAGAAACTGGAGAAGTTTGTAGGGAGTGTTCAGTCCACTAAAGCAATAGAAAGGTGGGAAAAAAAATGGAATTTGAGAAGATGCAACAATGTGTAAAGTTTAGAGAGTTCACTAGCTTGATCTCCTGTGCTGTGCTTACCTGACCCTTGCACCGCCTCAGCATTTTGGTTGGTGTCTACAGCTATTAGAGAGCAGCATCACATTTCTAAGGCAATCAAGACTGCAGAATAGTCTGTTAACTCCAAGACACAAGACTTCCACCAACTATGTGGATTTTTTCCCTACGTTTTATGGTTAACTTTATATATTTCTCATTATTCCTACACAGTTTAAATTTGCAGGCAAGTCCATGTGCCGTTTTTTCTGAACAAACCATGTCCAGAGAAACATAAAAAAACCAAATAAAAACATGCCTATTTTTAGAAATGAATGCTGGTGGGGGTTTTTAATTATGCTGGAAATTCTTCTTAGTTGCTTAGCAATGTTTTCATCTCTCTCTGAACCCTATGCTTGGAGCTGTGCTGCTGACCCTGCACCTGTCTGCAGAACTGCAGATGGCTGGTGTAACACGGGCTGTTGACTTTAAAACAGGAAGGAGGAGGAGAACCAGATTGCTTGTGAGATGCAGACGTGATTCCAAAATGCTAATTATTGGTTCCCTAAAATATTATGAAGGCTTGTGCATTTGCAAAAGGGATTCATCTTCATGCATCATTGAAGTCCTAATGTATACCTTTGGTGGAGGAAGGAAATCTGGTCAGAAATTACATATTTTAATTGTACACAAAGTGACTTACTGCATTGTTCAGTAGTATATTCAGCTTCTTTCAGTGAGTCAGATGCAGGAGGAAAAGCAGCATACAGAGTAGCTTAAATAATGACCCAAGTATATATCTATTTTTTCTAGTAGTGAAACAGAACCCCAAAGTAAACATAAAGCTTTTAAAAAAACCCAAGGCACTTAGCTGAAGCTAAAGTCTATGTTACTGTCCTTACGCAGTTAACAAGAGAATGTTTAATTAAGAATTGTGGACTATTTAAGCCTAGAAATAGAACAAAATTTGGTATCTTTCCATAAAATGGCAGAACAATAATAGTCCTATCAAGCAAAATAAGGACCACCTTTATGATAGAGGTTCACATTCTGAATACAAAGACACACACATAAATAGGTATAATAAAAATTTGAAAAACGGTGTCTTTGAACCATGTTCATAGTCTATTTTAATATAGAAAATATTGTTAGTTTCTGTTACCTTCATATGAAAAAAAAGTATGCTTATAAAATCCTGCAGAACTTCACATTTCTAAGTGTAGAATTTAAGGCAAGTCAACATAGTATTATTAGAAGGTTGAAATCATCCTTAGGAATATGAAGAAGATACCTAATTATATTTTTTTACTTAAACTGTACCTTGAAATGTAAGACTTATCCATGGAAACTATGTGTTCAGTCTCCTTTGCTACCCTTACAGTAAAATGGAAATTATGGGGAGAAGCTCAGGTCTAGGAACATTAAATCAGCAATTTTCGTCTTGCTTGAAGCAAAGTATCACCTGCTAGATTTTAAGTGCATGATCCATTTAGGCACTTCCTGTGTCAAAGGCAACACCTAAATCAGAGGAAAGAGATGGCTCATGTACATGCTGTGCCCCACACTAGAAACACAACCATTACTTCCCATTTGAGGAAAGGAAATCCAGGTGTGTAACCCATAGGTGACCTCTAAATGATCTCTTCAGCTTAATCCAAAATACTTGAAGACCAAGACATGTCATGGACTACATGCTGCCCTAATTACTCTAAAAGTGTTCTGTGAAATGAACATTAAACAAAAACATTTTAAACCTGCATTTTTAAAATGTAATTATTGTACCTTATGCCCAAGGATGCAGAACTTCAAAGGGCAGCCTGTACAATCGCAGATTCCTTTCACTGTTAGATTTTGGGACACTTGAACATGACTGAGCTGCCCCCTTTTATCCCATGGTGGAGGTGACATTCACACTGCAATTTGATGTCTACCCATATTACAGAGATATTTTGCAATCATGCATTTTAACTTTTTTTTTGGTAAATTTTCATTCAAACCTTTAATCACTAATATGTGAAAATACACCATATTGTCATTTGATATAATCATATATTTAGGCCAAATAAGCCACTTTAGCTCTGTTTCTCAGTGGCAATAGAAGTAAAAAATATTTAATTTAGAGCACTTCAGATTTAATGGGAAATAATAAATTAAAAAATGCAGAATTTATTTATCGATCATACTTTATTTTGACAAAATTTCTATATATATTTTTTTGTTTAAAAATATTCTTAAATAACAATAATCAATGTTAACATAAATTTAACAACAAACTTTGACAATCCTTAATTCTAGTCTAATTATGGTTTTTTTTTTCTTTAAATTGAACCAAGAAACAAATACAAGATTTTTATCTTATAATATTTTTTAAATCTACTTTTACTCATGTTCATATTTTCTCATAGATACTGAGCCACAGGTCAAGGAATACTATAAAGGCTACACAGAACCCTTCAGGCCCAGGGAAAAAGTATTTCCTGACATTGCCTATAAGCCCCTTTAAGTACTGAAAGGTCACAATTAGATCTTTCTGGAGCTTTCTCTTTTTAGACTAAACATCAGCTCCCTCATACTTTGCAGGAGAAGTGCTTCAGACCTCTGGCCACCTCCATGGCCCTCATCTGGACCTGACGTAACACTCATTACTGGTTTCCATTTGGACACTGAGAATATTTAAATGACTATATATTATTGTGTGTGTTCATATATGAATAATAAACTTCTGGTGTTTGTCAGCTTTCGTACATATGTATATTTTAAAAATACATACTTTTGTTCAAGAGACATTTTTCTAGAGTTTTTATGTAAACTTCTGCTAGGTACATTCTCCTATTATTTTGGGGAACAATCTTCACAACTTAGCTACTCCAGCAAATATCACTCTACTGTTTGCAGCACAGCACAATCTTATTTTTCTTATGGGTATCAAACAGAATGTAGGCTAATAAAAGACACAGATATAGGCAGAGTTCTGACACCCCGTGAGTAAGACACCAAAGTCAGCTTCAGTTGATGTAGCAGCTAAACAAAAACCTCTTGGTGAAACCTGAAACATCCAATTTCTTTATACATGCAAACCAGACTTTCCTCCTTTGTGTTCATTCCCTATCTCAGGATGCTTACAGCTCAGTAATATCTACTGACATGAAGTCTTAGGGTCAGCATCAAATCCCATTAAAATAATCTGAAAGGCTCCTTTGTGTTGAATGGGTTTCAAATCAGAGTCTTATTAGACTCACCTAGTAGAGTAATAAATATTCATAGGTGGATGAAAGAAGAAAACATCTCTCTAGTTTTGAGTCCAGCTGGAAGATAATTTGATTGTTGAAGAATAATCTACTTGTTGGTCAAGAAAGACTCATGGAAATTTACTTTTATGGCATGTGCATTAAATAAGATATTTGAAAAACAAAATCATAGTAGCATGTGTCTCAGTGTCCAAAGCAATCTCTGCAAGATACTTAGATTTCTTATTCTTCTTTAAACTAAGTATAATTGGAATTCCTGTGAATATTAATTAATTTTTAACAAGCAATCTGACTACTAAATATCATAAATTAGTGTGGTTTAGGTAACCAAAAATAAAGCAAAGACATTTCCAATTATTTTTCTAGTTTTACTCACTATTCACAGCAATTCTGTTTATAATATGCAGCTGTCAATGACAGAATCTGTTTCATCCTCATGCCATATAATAAAGTCTTACTGAGAGCAGGGAAATCAATATTCTCTTTTGTACATAACAGGATTGAAAGACTGGTTAGTTTGAGTGGAGACTTGGCTAGAAAGCCTCAGCATTGTTTCTTAATACATGGGATTTTCATTATGCATAATGATTGAGATAGGGAAAGGCAGAAACATTTCGGGAAGTGCAGATTAAAACATCATATGCTATTAATGAAACATGAAATTGGTGGGGGAGACTTTACTTCTGCCCCAACACAGGCAAAAGATGTCAGGGTGCAGAAGTTGTACAGTTTCAACAATAGTTTCATATTAGCAGCATTTAAACCACTTTTTAAAATGTGGTGCTGTGTTTTGAAGTGCTAACTTGGACAGCATGCCAAGAACAGCATGCCATAATGATATCCTTTGTGTAAACAGAGGCTTTCTTCCATCACTCTGATCACAGAGTCATCTGCAGGTATGGAAACAATCTCCTCAACAGGCTCAATACAGGCATGAGTACCCACCTTTGAGGCTTAGCATGGTGGAAAAAGACCTTGCATATAAGCTTCTGTTGTGGTTTAACCCCAGTATGTATCTCTGCCACACACAGCCCTTATCACTGCAGGACGTGCTGCTCCCTGCAGCTCCTGGGGAAGAGAGCAAGGAGGGTAAAGCAAGACAGTCCATGGGATAAGAGCAATTCAGTAAGTAAAGTCAAAGCTACACGTGCAAGCAAAGCAAAAGGAGCTGATTCACTGCTTCCCACGGCTATGCAGCTGTTTGGACCCACCCCCAGCAAAGCCAGGCTCCATCACGCATAATGGTGACTTTGAAACAGATGCCACAACTCCAGACATCCTCATTTCTCTTTATGAAGTGAAACATCTCTTTGGTTAGCTCTGGTCATCTGCCTGGTCATGTCCCCTCCTAGTCTATGGCACATGCCTCAACATCCTCCCTGGCTGTACAGCACAAGAACAAGACCTTGATTGACACTGATTCAGCACGGCTCAGCCGTGGCTAAAAGATCCCTGTCTTATCTACTGGGATCAGTAGATTTGGTCACACAATCTAAACATAGCACCATACCAGACACTATGAAGAAAATTAGCTCAATCCGAGCCAAAACCGCCAAGATTCTCAGAGGGCGAGATTAGGTTGTACTAAGGGTTTTTGACACAACCTTGGAATAACAAAGTACTCATTGCACAGCAGTGCATTTTGCATCATTGGCACTGTGTGTTATTGCTTTTGTCACTTAATGCCCTTCCTGCAATTTAAATGCTATATGTTTATATAAGAATATCTGCTAAGTGTATTCAAAACAGGTGAAAAAATATGATATGTCATGCCTAAGGAGCTACAAATTATAATGCATACATATAACTGTAAGCCTGTCTAGGTACAGGTTCTTTATTTACAGAAGTAAATGCACACTTTATTTTCTCATCATTACTATTCACCCTTCAGTGGATTCACCTGGTCTAATATAAGTGTGCAATTGTAAATGCAGCTCAAAATATGGTATATGTGACTATTTAAATGCAGTCATAAACATCTATACCAACAGAAAGACAAAGTTAAATGACACTGTCACCTTTTTTGCTAGTCTTAGTAGAAACAGAAAGCAACAAATGGGTCTGTGTCAGCTCCTCTATCAGCTACAGGCATCCTCCCCTATTAACAGATAGTAATTTTATTGGCAGGATGAAAATATTACACTAACTCTATAGCTGCATGTGCCATGGATGGGAAAACAGTTTTTCTCTTGTCATGTCTGTCAGATCAGTGTCTGTCTAAGGAGAATATTCTTTTAAAAATTCTAAATAATCATTTGAAAATTGTATCACAGGGAAAAACCCAAATTCGGTGTTTTCAACAGAAGCCAGTGATCTTCTCTATTATTGTGATTAGATTTAAAATTCAAACTTGTTTTGATTGAAAATCAAAAATTCTTTTTCATTGGAAATCTACATTAAATGCTCACAAAGGATTAATAAACATCCACCCTAGTTTCCAGACAAATTTAATTAGTATTATCTTTACTTAATTTAAAAAAGCAGCAACACAATATTCTCTTTCAGATAAGGCCCTTGAGTATACACAGACTTAGAAACAAACGTGTGATAAAGACAAGAAATTGAGAGCTTAATTAATTAAACCTGGGCTGACTTCTCATTGCAAATGTTCAGGATTTTACACTGATACATTCTACACTTTGATGTCAGACATTTCTATTTTAAGCATTTGTCAGTGCTGAAGATTAAACATAGTTGCCATGCTGCCTTTCTGGTGATGAGTAAGAATTAAACTCATCTCTGCACTAAAAGAAAGTTACAAATAGGCCTTTTAAGAAAAGGACATCATGAACAGAAGCAATTTTTTTTTTTGGTCCTGCCAGCAGATATTTCTGCTACGAAGACCAGCTCCTAACCCTGTGAAGTCAGAGAAGTGCTCTACAGACTACTGGGGATATGTAGCACAATGATTCTATCAGAAACTATAAGGAATGTTAACACCATTAGAATAAACGGAAGCATAAAGATATGAAGAACAGACCAAGGTAGACCATGTTCTAAAATTCTACAGTGAGGAAAGAAATTTTCATGAAACCCAAGTGAGGTTAGGGATAAATGCAGTGATCAAGTTTGAAAATTTCTATTGATAAAAATTTTAGGCATTTCATAAAGAAGTTAGTCTTATCAGAGAGCTTGTATTTTTTTCTTACCCAGGATAATTTTATATGACACATTGTGTCTTTGCCCACATAGTTAATAAAAAATAGAAACTGAAAATATAAACTGAAAAAATTCACATGGGAAAAAACCCATTTGATTTATTAGAGAAAAAGTTCTGAGTATTCTGGAAAGTCCCCCTTTTGACTACCCTTGAAAAAAACAATAAAGAATTCTTGATGGTTTGGACTAAAACTCTAAAGAAACTGGATATACAAAATAATCTATAATTTATTTAAATTTCCTGTGGAATTCCTTAACTAAGTTGTGGTTATTTAAATATATTCTGCCCATTACATATGTGTATATGAAACCTAAACATAACATAAACCTCTGACAATTACTTTTTTCAGAAAATAATCTATAATTCCCAGTGTATAAGGTCTCATGAATAAAGCACTGAGAAAGCACTTTTTCTAACTTGGCCTGAGTTTCTAACCATGACTTTCAATGAGTTTCAAGGTCATCTTTTATTTTTCTTTGGCATTTGCACAAAAGCTGAAACAGAAATTCATTTAAAATTATCTCTCGTACTATGAATTAATAGAATGATAAGGTGACACCGGTAAAGAATTATGCAATATGATTTGGTGCTTAATCTTCTGTGGCCACATTGCTGAGATGTAAAGCGATGCTGGAACCAGCTCAGTGACCTCATTTCTGTCTCTAACATTTTTTCCTCTTGTTCTAGAATTGGTTTTATGTTGCTTCTGCACCTGAAGATGAGAAATTTGCTGCTTCCTTTGAAGAGGTCTCTTCATCAAGGGCTACAGCTTGTCAAATCACAGACACTGGGAATCCACAGGACACAACCTGTCTGAACCATGTCTATTACAAAATGAGAGAGTTTCATTCAAATTTCCATTCTTTTCCCCTGTTAGTCTAATTACAGCAGCTATATTCCTGTCGGGTTAAAGGCTGTTCCTCACATATTCTCAGGTCATCCATTTCAAAACATTAATTCATAGGAGAAGCAGAATCCTTGCAGATTTAAAGAGCGAAAAAAATTAAATCAAGCAAATGTGCTAATCACTGTACAGGAATAATGTTTATATTATTCCCAAAACATATTTTCTTTTTATTTTTAGATTTTATATGAGCTCAGCACATTATAAAGAAGGCTGACCTCATCAGTAATTACAAATTCTATTAGCCTTGTTAAAAAAAATAGAGATGAAGTTACAACACTCCAAAATTCTAAAGCCATCAACACAAAGAATTAGTTCTCACAGATGACAATAATAAGTCTACCCAAGCCTGAAGCAGATGTAACTACCTCAATATTGAATGCAGCTTACCAGTTAATAAATATATTTAGCTTTTATTCACATTTGATAGAAAATATGTATTATTCAAACCATCTCACAAATAATTTGCACAATTATTAATAAGGATGACAAATATTGCCCCTGTAATCCAATATGCAACCTGTAATTAAAATGAAAGGGGTACTCCAGAAATGAAAAGCAACTTTAAAGAGATGCTGCTAATGTGACAAAATGTATTCCAGTCAGAAAACAATTGGTTGTTGAAGGTGGGAAGGAAACCATTTTCTCACGAGTTTACTTTTGGAGGTATGATTTGTATTATTTTAATTTAAGTTTTATCAGCTTTGCTTTACTATCACTCACTGTGTGAATTAACACTTTGCTCCCAAGGGATCTGTAAACTGTGGTTCCAAAATACAAGGACTGTGGCCAAGGGCATCTTCATGGTCTGGTAGCTCCAAGTTCCCACAGAGTTCCCAATGCAGCAGGAGATTTGAGTTCTCACATGGCAAAATTCTGTAAGAGGGGATTTCCTCTGCATTATGAATTTAATGACATCATGTCTGGTCACTCTGACCCTCTGATACTGACTGTTCTGAGGAGGGAAGACACAGCAAGCACTCTGCTGGAAAAGAGATAATGAAGGGCATTAGTGGCACAAGAAGAATGATCAGAAGATTGTGTTTCTAGAGGAACCGGCACAAAGGGGTCAGTGTGGAAAATCCTGTACGAATGTAGTGACCTGTAAATTCTTGTAACCTAGTGCAATAAACTGCCTTGGCTTTGCTGGCATAAGCAGAGTCTGTGTCTTCAATCCCCACAGTGATATATCATCATTCCCACGATAGAAGTAGCCTTCCTTATAGTGACATACAAAAAAGTGATTAATTTCTAATAATTTACAATGGATTTAGACAGTTACCATCTTAGGTGCATACTGGTTTATACATAAACACCTATTTTTTGAAGTGTCAGGTCAGATACATATAGATAGCTGTGTTGCTTCTGTTGACATTTGAGCCTTCATTCCCGAGCTACACTGAGCTTCCTTCAGGACACAGAAGTTCTTCTATTACCATAAAAGCTTTTTATTGTGGAGGTGATGGTAATGATAGAATGAATTAATTAGGAATATTAAGTGCACTAGGTAGGTAGGATCAAAGAGGGGGAAGAGTCTGTAAAGAAAGAAAGCAGATCTAAACTCTTCCAGGCTGAATCAACTACACCCACTCAACTCCCTGTCTCCATTTCTCTTTGTCTGTCTCTGTGTCAGTGATGACAGATCAGGAGCAGATGGGAAGATGTGTAACCTTTCATACCAGCCTGAAGAAGGAAGTTTTGCTGCATCATGGAGGCTGTTGGCCAGAGCATTGGAAGCTCCATTCAAAGCCCTGGTTACAGGACAACCTGAGAAAGATCTATAGAAAATTATTAATTTTGCCAATAAAAAAGTTCAGAACACTGAATGGAGTTCAGGTGCATTTCTATGCAACAGAAATAGAAAATACTTACTGTAGAGAGGCATTTCCTGTCACTCACAGGAAAAAGGAGATCTAAGACCAGCTGGAAAAACATGCCTACAATTGCTGAATAATTGTCATGGGTCTGCTGTGCTCAAGGTAACAAAGATCTTCTGATCATGCTCCGTTCATAAATCAGATTTTTCCTTTGAGAGAGAGGATCCTGACCAAAGCCCCAAATATGATATTTAAACAAATAAAACAAATCACATGAATGTCATTCTTCACATTTGTTTCTTTTCTTCATTAAGACCTCTTAAATTAGCAGGTCAAAATAACATAAATACACCCAAGACTCATAAACATTCAGCAGGAGTCCTGCCCAGCTTCCTGCTATTTATTATTTATCAATAGTGATTAATAGAAAATAACATCAATAGTAGAATAGAAGTGTAATTTCTCAAGATAAGAGATTAATTATGTGCCAGTGGAGACAGTAGGTTCACCCAGGTAAAGAAAAAATATATATATGATTACTATGTTATCATCCTTGAGCAGAAGAATGGAAAGCTGACATGATTCAATCAATACATAATTAAATTAAGAGGAATATAAATGCAATCAATAACACATGATGGAAGACAAGTCTTATAAAATAAAACTGACTTTATTTTTTTTATGAGATTACAAGTGGGACTGGAAAAGGCAACTCCAGATGTATTATACTTACAAGTTACAAAAGCATGATTTACAGTTGCACAGACTTAAATAATTAGCACTTAGTTTTCACAATCCCTTGAAAAAAGGGACTAAGAACTGACCAACTGGAAGACAGCAAAAGTAGTTTTATGTAGGAACCAACACATTGGGTCTATCTAACCAGGTTAAGTGTTGACATTAATTTTGACATGATTTTAAATTCTGAACTACTGATGCAAAAGTAAATTTTAAAAATTCCCTCAGATCTAACTCATAAAGGAAGAAATAATACTGATCTGCAAAGTGCATATTGGGCAGCAAGAACACAGACCTGTCAAGGATATATGATATTCTGAAGTATAAACAGACAGCCATAATAAAGAAGGGAAATATGTCTTTAAATAAAAAACAACCCCAAAAAAAGATGGTACGTAAATGAAGAATGAAATTCAGTTATGATAATGATATTTAAAACGTGATGAACAACAATAAGAAGAGAACCACAAACTGAAGGGCTAGTCAAAAAATCCTATTTTAAGATAGATTTTAGAAACTCTATTCATTTCACTAGAAGGTCTTGCACAAAATAGATCAAATCTTATTCACCATCTGAATTTTTTTTTCCAAAGAATTTGTTGATCTAGTAGAGAAAACCATGAAAAAAATACTGGCTGAAAGACATATTCAAATCAGGGATTTTTTTTTTTTTAACTGAGAGTGTGATTAGACATCAGAACTAACTAGAATGAAGAGAAAAACTCTCTGACTTGCAAGTCAAGACTATTTGTCTTGATTGAAGATGATGTTGTGGATCCCCATTATAGTAAAGATTTGCATAATAACTATGTAGACCTCATGACAACAAGTTTACAAATCAGTCGTATGCAGAATTCAAGTGCATATTTTATATGAAATCTGAAAATGTAGTTATAGGCTTTACACTTAGAGGATGCTGGATTTCATATAAGAATAACAAAAACATTCTACAGTTTGAATTATACATGGTATCAGATCAGAATAACTTGAAGTTCAATTCTGGTACATAAGATAAGCAAACACTTTGAAATTTAGGTAGGAACATGAGATATTTTGTCGCTGTTTGCCACGCTGAAATGACCACACAGACTTGGAACTGTGGAGAACTCCAGAGCAGGGGCAAAGAGCCCTGGTTTGTTTATTTCATTTATTATATACTTTTAGAAAGTATATATATATATATGACTGTGGATTGGAGGGTGAAATTCCCACCTCTCAACCATATTGGTCAAACTGACTGTCAACCAACACTCTCCTCTCATCAAGAAGAATGCAAAAAACAATGACAGTATTTACAAAAATAATCTCTTGTTTACATGAGCAGAGTGTCAGAAGTGAGAACTTCTACTTTAATATGAACGCTCAGAAAACCAGGAAAACTCATGGTGACAATATTTCACTGCTTTTCATTTGTGGAAACTTTCCACACTGGTCTTTCTCTAAGAAAAACTTGCTTATCTCATCAGATATCTAAATAAATATTTCTTTCTTTCACTGGCATTTTGAGAAATTCAATGAGTTTTAATTCTAATATTACAACCTCACAGAGATTTTACACTTGTCAGTATTCTTCAAAGAAAGAGCCAAAACTGCTGCCATCGTGGAAATTGAATTGTTCCCATTCCTGGAGTGTGAAAAATATACTGGCAAGGCAGAGTGCAGAACATGTACTCAGCTTCTGCGGAGGGATCGAACAAATAGGTCCACTTGCCACAGCAATCAGTTGACAGTCTTCATGAGCAATATGTTGTTTAGAGATTAAATCTTATGATAACTGTAGTTCTCTCCTGCAATACATGGGCTAAAATGTAAAGATTAAATTCTTGTACTTACATAAATACCCTTTTTGCTTAGTGTTGCTCTTGCATTTCTTGCAGAGTTTGTCCACGTGAGTACAACAAAATAACTTAAATCTTTTAATTAATAACTTTGAGAAGGCAAAAATTAATCTTTTTAAAATATTACAAAGCCTATCAAACTTTCATTGAACTACTTTTTAACATCTGCAGTGCAAAGTTTATTTTTAATAACAGTCTCACAGCTATTCTAAGGATTTTACTTAGCTATACCTAAAGGAAAAGATAGAGTTCTGTATAAAGAAAATTATAGAATTCTGCAAAACTGACACTTTTATATGTTGACATCATAACCTGTGACTATTTCTATAGCTTGTTTATTTCAGTGTAAGATGAGAAGAAAAAATAACCAATTACCCAAGAACTAAAATGCAAATAAGTGGTAATATTACTAAATTGCATATTTGCCATGTATGAGGATACAAGGCAAATATGCAATTTAGTAATATTACCTCTAATGCCAGAGATTATTTTGAATGGTTAGTCTTTCTGAATACTTCATTACATGTACTTGATTTGGCTGTTGCATGCATTTATAGTACCTGAATGTCATACCCAGCTAAATTGGCAAGCAAACAGATGCCTATAAGTGTAATTTTAAGCTGGAGTCTATTTTGTCAAGTGGTGAAACATTTATTCATTGCACCAAGGTTAAGTCAAATTATTTTTTTTTTATTTCCTATTAGTGCTCACGTAACTGAATCTCTCCTTGCCCGCATTCTCAATGACAAAACATAATGGAAGTTTGGCCAGGTGATAATAGGTGGAGAGACTTCAATAAGATCTGGTAATGAGGTACTGATGAGGTTTCATGCAAGGGATGTTTCATTGAAACTGCATTAACAGATGATTAGCAAGCTTAAATTAAGAGGCAAAGAGAACAAACAGTATGAAGCCAAGCAGGTGGTAAAGAGGAAATACTAAGGAAGGAGGTAGAAATGTAATAAAGCCTAATGCTGAAACATTTCCTCTCTAATTAGAGATGGATGATACAAATCCTTTCTTAAGTACTTCAGGGGAAGTAAACATGAAAACCAATTAGCAGCAGAAACATCAACTCTTCAGGCTACAAAAGCAGTCCAGCTCCACCACTAAAGACCTTTGGCCACAGAATTCAGGTTCACACCAGAGTATAATGAGAAGTAAAATTACATCGATATGTGCTAATATGAATAACACAATCAAACCATGTTGCCTTTACAAGGAGGAGAAATGGAAGGCCAAGCAAAAGGACTAAAAACATCAACTCATGTAGCACACATTTCCTTCAAAAATCTGAGATTCTTTTTATTTTCTATGGTTATCTCTATCTCTAAGTTTCTTTTCATAATCTCAGAAAGAACAATATCATCATCAAAATACAAAAATTGCATGCTTTGCATGAGTTTTTGCGCAATGGTTTGTTAAATTTATCTAATAAGGTTATCAGACTAGTGTGACTACAGAAATAAAAATATACCAGTCATAAGGCTTTGAATTAGGAATTCTCAGAAATTGTGAATTTTTGGAGAAAAGTACAAGTGCCAAAAGGAGCCACAGGCTTAAAAACTTGTTTGCATTAGTGGTGGTTCATAGTTACAAGAAATTAAAATCACTACAAAAATCTACTTGTGAATAGTAAAAACTTGAGATCAGTTTTCCTAAATGACAATAAAGTTGAATATAGCAAGTTACTTTGAAAATCATGTGGAATTCCCAGTTTGGAGAACCTTATTTCTCTACTGCTTTTTTTCTAATATTAATTAGAAATAAAACAAATAACAATTATTATATTACCAATTCTATTATTTTCTGCTTCAATATTTTCCAGAATTAAAAACATACAGAGAAAGCGAGTCGTAAGTACTTGTATGATTTAACAGTCCAGTTGTCCTTGTTCATTTCTGGAGTTATTTTGCAACCTTGCATGTTCTTGGTGATCAGGATCTTAATCTGCTGATGTGACTTTCTGGCTTGTCCTCAGTACGGACTTGCCTGTCAATCACCGAACTCCTGACTGGCACTGGTTGCAATCTTTATCTTGCCCAGGTCCTGCAAGGTGGCAGTCCTTGCTGGTGTGCCTGTGATGTTGCCACTCTCTGCTCCTGGGTCCCCTCCCCATGCAGAGCCCCTCAGGGCAGTAAGGCCTTTACAGAACTTGTCAATGTCCAGCTGCATTTAGGATCAAACTTGTGGGAAGAGCCTAAGGGACTTCAAATGGTAAATTTTAAGAAATTTTATGGAATTGATTGTACAGTATCTCTTCTGTAACTGAAGAAACAGTAAGCCCAGGATTTAATATCTAGTATGTATCAATATTAAAATAGCAATCAAATAGCAGAACACAGACAAGTCAGATATTCATTATTTTGCAGGGTTTTTACACACCCTGGATCAAGAAAAAAATTGCCATATACAGATTCTGACATTGATTAGTAAATGGGACAGGGGTGAAAACAGGAATTTCCCTTTAATATAAATTCTTAAAGTATTGCTACTTCAGTATTTGAAGTATTTGAAAATATTTATTTTGAAGGTGTGAATTTCAGAAATTTCTGAGAAGTCCTTCTGGTGCAATCTCCTTCAGCTTTTCTCCCAGAACAGCTCACCGAACCCTTTTTCAGTTTCTGCAGTGTATAACCAATTTTCTTATGCAAAGATGCAAAGGACACATTTACCTGTGTAGGGAAGTTCAATAATGGAGATGGAGTGGGGACTGACGTCGCTCCAGCCATGACCTTTGCATTCCTCGATGGTGAGTTCTAATTAGTGCATGGCTGCTGACTCACCTGAAACTTCAACAGTACAGCAAGAAAAATATTTGTTGTGATTACTGAAACCACTGCCTGGGACAAAGCTACTTGTGTTGTTTTACTGCATAAAGTTCTTCCTCCACTCTCTAACACTGAGCTAAAGAGCCTGGTTCAGATCATTTGGACACATTTTCTATGCAGCTTCTGAGACCTGGTTTGATTTTGTTCAACTAAGTGTAAATGACAATAATTCAGACAGCCAGTGCCAGAGCATTTTTGCTTTTCAAGTATTATTTTACTGGATCAATAGCCCAAACATACAAATATGTAAGTACAGAAGTTCACTTATATATGGAACTTAATTAAATATAATGGTGCTTATAAGCTCTTTTCCAGTCAGCTTCTAATCTGCAATAACCTTACTTCTGCACTTCTGCAAATTAACCTGCATTGCTATGTTTCTTCATCAAAACAATAATGAAAGGATTAACAATATATGATTCTTCTTAATATGATAATTAACATTAAATACAGTCCTCTGTTTAATTTCCAGAATACATATGCTGCCACAGTATTCCAAACCACTGTAAATAATACATACATACAAGAATATACTACCTGTCTCTGCTGTCAAGATCATTACCACCTTTTGATTTTTTAACGCCTTGTGTAATAATATCAAATTTCTGACACTTGAAACCAAAATCCCTAAGTTAGACAAAGCAGGGAATTATTAGGTGGCAGCACCTAGGCACTTCTTTTAAAGTGATAGCAAGTCTTCCATTTCACCATGAAGTAACTTGGTACCTTCTAGTAAATTTAACTATGTGCAAAGTTTTTTCACATGATCGTCTTTTATTTCTTTGATGAGATCCTACCCCATGTGTATGGATGAGAAAGAGGAAAAGGAAAGAGTAAAGAGAGAGCTGAGCATGTTCAAAATTTGTTATTCACTAAACTGCATGCTAAAGTTTCAGCTTGATGATGAATTTAAAACCAAAAACGATGAAAAAACACTGCGTTATGAGTTCAAATGTAAAAAAGTTGCCATACATTATTTAGCATTTTAAATTACTGTTTGTAATTATCATTATTAATTATGGAAGTATGCTTTAAAATAAAGACTATATGTAATATATTCATGCTCAATTTGACATTAATTTGTTTGCCTGTAGTCAGCTGCCACAATAAAATAGAAGGGATAATATTATTAGTGGTTTGGATAAAGCAGAATGTAGCTAGGTAATGCAAATAAAGATGAGACCAGTTAAAGTTATTCTGTGCTCAAACCAAAACTAGAGACACAACTCGAAAAAGCTTGAACTGGGTCCTCGAGAATGAGAGACACTGTCACTGTATCCTGCAAACGGAGAGATAATTTTAAGGGGTAAATAGTCCCACAGTACCAATTTCATCTCCAGCTGTAAATGTTTCCACCTGGAAAATATTTCAAAATACACAATCTTGCACTCTGTCCTAATAATGAGTAGAAGAGGAGAATTTCTTAAATTACCAGAGGGAAAAAAAAAATCAATTTATATGTGTTGAGATCACCACACTGAATTTTTTAAGCTGAAAGGAAATAAAAACTGAATTAAGATTATAACAATTAAGTCACCAAGAAACAAAATATAGAAAAAAAATAAAACATCCATAATAGTTGTAATACTCTAGTATTAGATATAACTAATACTCACATATGCCTTAAAAATGTTACAAGTCATACAGGCTTACAAATTTTATTTACAAATGACATAGCACAAAGCAAGTTAACAGAAAGACATGTCTCTAGAATCCCAAAGAAGAGGGAAAGAGTAAGAATCATTAATAAAAATGCATTTGTATGTTATTGTTATGGTATATTCATATATGTACATATATCTAAACTTGTAACTATAAACACATATTTGGTATACTCATAAATAGCTCAACACCATAAATATTCGTACTACTATCATAGTCTAATTTTTCCAGTGAAAGCAAGCCTTTACAGGGAATTACAACAATGTGTTCATTAGCGAGTTTTTCCCCTTTGCTTTCAAATTTCAGATAACATTGACAGAAGAGGTGGAGCCATGCAAACATCTCTATTGATGAAAAAGCTGCAGCCTAGGCTTAAAATTTTCTGTAGGACAGGAAATCCACATTACAATCCACTGCAGCCATCCCTGTTTTCATTGTTAATAAAATACTCCATTTTCACTAGTGAAGCTATGTAGATGGCTAATGTACTGAGCAAGATTTTCCAAAACTCCTGCTAGTGGTCTGATTTCTGTACAGAGCAGAATTGCTGGTACAGGGTGTGAACCTGATGTCAGCAGGTAATGAACACTGCTAAAATCCACAGCTGAAGTGGGAAGAGTAGGTTTACTCCATCACCATGCCAGATAAAACAGAGACACACACTGCCAAGTTTATTCCATCATAGCAAGGGGCAAAAAGTGCCCAGGCCACTCCCAGCCTCATGTATCTAAAAGGCCTGGCACCTGTGCAGTGTTTCCCACAGCTGTGATTTTCCTTTCTGCTTTTATGATCTCTGCTTTGGTCTCTCTCCCAAGATAGGGATGTCAAGCACATCTGGGAGAGGGCCTCCAAGTCTCTGTCAACACCTCTGTTACCTCTACCCAGACATTCTACTTCTCAGAACAGACAAAGGAAAAACAGCAGTAGGCAAGGTAGATGGCATCCCAGTGCTATTCTCCAAGCCTTGATATTCCCAGCTGCAAGAGCACCTGAGCACACCTATCATCCTCCTCACCAAATCCTTCAGTTTTAACCCCTTCTTCCCAGCACCCTTTGTATCTTTCTGCAGGTTTCTTGGGGGTTTTTGTTTCAGTTTGGGCTTTTATTGGTTGGGAGGGTGGGGGGGTGTTGTTTATCTCTTCTTGCTTTCTACCACTTACCTTTATTCAGCATTGATTTTTGTACAGTTCTTGTTGTCCATGGGTGGACATGCAGTTAGCTACCAAGAGGACACACTGCACTCTAGAAATCTGTTCTAGCCTGGGTACCAGGGCAACTTTCTGCAAGACAGTAATAGACAAATGCATTCTCTTCTGATGCTGGCTATGAGACTTCTAGAAGCTCCTCAGCCTATTGCTGGCTGACATTGTCCCCTTCAAACAGCTGCCTCCACTACTTCTATAAATAAATATAGAATATATTTGTATATTATAATGTATTTCAGTTCAAAGGAGCCAGATTAGTTTTAGACATTTTAATGACTACTCTGCTCAACTGGCTCCTTTCATCTGCAATAAGGCTTAGGAGCGTTCATATCACTGCAAACAAACCTGAGAGCAAAGTTTTCTCCTTATAAGGAACAAATGGAAAGGTAAAAGTTATCTCTGTAACCTTGTCTAAGAGGAGAGGTGCCTCCTCCATATACTCCTTCTGTTCTGGCACATCTATTGTAATTTCTCTCAAACTCTCTCAGTTCTTTTTGGTATTGACTCCCCCTGCTTCCAGATTTACTTCTTTAAATTAAACCGTTTCCACTTTTCTTTCACAGTAGTATTTCTTTTTTCCTGCTATGTCTGCTGTGCTTCTAATCTGTAACTTCCACCATCTCACAGGTGTCCCATTTATGACACATCTTGTTACTGTTCTACTCTTTATCACTAATCACAGTGACACTCAAAGGCTTTGACACTTGCAGTGTACTCTGCTCTATAACAAGGCTGGGCTTTAATGCCAAATTCTGTTTTCATTGTGTCCCAGTGTTTATGGCTGTGAATGGAAGCAGTAAGTTGGATTGAAACTACACTGTCCTTTGCAATAGATTCATTTCTCACATAGATATTAAACAGGTAAGATGTGAATTAGGGATTTATTTCTAAAGTTTATCTGTGTATGTATGTTTTCCCAATAAGTTAAAATTAATGTAATCTGCTCCTCAGGATAAATTAAGTTTACAGATCAGATAAAAATACTTCTGGCCTAATTCAGAAGTGCGTATCACCTGTGATGAGCTAAAATCCATTAATGCTAATTTGGATTCCATTAGATCTCTTTGTGACAATTCAACCAATATCTAATGAAACCCCAGCAGTTATAACTTACATGTGAAGAATTTGGAACACAGGGTAATTTCCCAGAAAAAGTGGAAGGAATTATTTTCTGGGATACACTTGCCACACAGAAAACACGTAAAAAGAGTATGAACGTAACTTTGTGTCTCAATCTTCCAAAAGCATTCACTTGCAAGTCTGTAAAAGTGCAATGTAGAAAACAGTGTTAATTTCAGTATATAAGTGCAGAAAGAGAGATGTATAAACATAAAGGCTTACATATACCTATGTACATACTATAAAAGCAACAATTAACATCTTTAAATTCATATGTAAAATGTACCATACAATGAAACTGGATATAATGTGGATACAGAGGCAAATAAGAAAGAGGAAGATGTAAAAGCATGTCAGCTTAACATAAATATAAACACATAAATACAACCACACATGGATCTCTAATGTGAGGGTAAAGAAACCATCCCAATGATTATCAAATTCCAACTGGCAGAGAACTCCAGGTGCCAACAATTCCCTGAAATACCCTGCCACCAGCATGAGTGTGAAACCACCAACATTAGGGCCCAGAGAACGAGGGGAAGGGCATTACACCGAGGGATAGAAACTAAGTATATGTATAGCAATTTTAACTGTATCATTGAGACTTTTCCATATAGAAGGTTCTTTTTTACACAATAAATATGTCTGGACTATTAGTGATTCTTGGATTAGATTGTTAAAGTATCGGTTTTATCAACAATAAATTATTTGCTTCATATATAAACTGTCTTTCCACTTTGCCAAGAAACAAGATCCTGAACACAACACAGAAATATATGGAGACATGCATTCAGCAAATATTCTAGGCTCTTTATTAATCTCTAGACTATCTCAAGGTACAACTGTGCTTAGCTCATTCCTACCACTGCAAGATCTGCTGATCTTTTCTGTTCCTTGCTGCAATCTCATTTGACATACTTTCCTTCAGTAGTCCCCCTGCAATAGTTTAAAGCTGTCCATCAAATGAAGCATTAAAATGTGTAATACACATGCCTCGGAACATGTAGACTCTGAACCTGAAACTCTCATTTTCACAGAGGTCGCAGGCGTCCCTTTATTGTCATTAAATACACAAATGAATGATGGCAGTAGGTATTCAAATCAGTTTATGATTTCAATTTGAAATTCCTCCCTGAAGTTGAGATGTATGAGGAGGCTCTCTGTCCCTGGAGCACGGCCATTTACAATTTCACTGTCAGCAGCCTGAACTTACTCTCACAATGGTAAAAAATTATTTGAATTATTAAGTATGCAAAGAATGTGACTCAGGATGATGTAAGCAGATATACACTTTTAAATCTTGCACTGTGTCACTACACCTACAGTAATCATTTGTATGCACACAGCATATAAAAGACAGGAAGTGAGGAATGGTGTCAGTAAAAGGCTGAGCTTAAGCTTGAATAGGTTATTCTGTCATCTGCCATTATCCCTGCTAATTGAGGACTGCTCCTGGCACTTTATTTTTCTTTTCTTTTCTTTTCTTTTCTTTTCTTTTCTTTTCTTTTCTTTTCTTTTCTTTTCTTTTCTTTTCTTTTCTTTTCTTTTCTTTTCTTTTCTTTTCTTTTCTTTTCTTTTCTTTTCTTTTCTTTTCTTTTCTTTTCTTTTCTTTTCTTTTCTTTTCTTTTCTTTTCTTTTCTTTTCTTTTCTTTTCTTTTCCTCATTTATATTTCTCTTCTTTAATAGTAATTTCCCTGATTTTTCCTATTTGTCAGTAAGTTGCAAGTACTTCTGTTTGGTGGTGATAAGCATGCTTTTGAGAAATGCTCACCTCTTCTCTCTATTCCATTATAGCAGGCTTTCAATAGCTTTTTTGTGCTGTTAGATCATGTATTTTCAGGTCATCCAGAGTAGCCAAATTACCTCTTCAATATCTTTTTAAAATATATTGCCATCCTTTGTAGATAGATCTTACATATGCCTTCTGCATCATAAGCCTGTATGAAGCATTTGGAAGCTCTAGCTGGTGAGCAGTGTGCCTGTGCAACAGGTGGTGATGGTATTTACACAGAAATATCCTGTGAGATCTCTGAAGATTGCTTTAGCAATGTGGTGGCCACTTGTGGCAGAACAGTGGCAGAACAAGAAAGCCAGATGGGACATGATTCCTTTGCAACACATTTACTGTAAATGCAGTTGTGTGACTCATCTAACTGTACAGAACTACTTTGCATGCCAGTAGACAATCAGTTATATACCTGTAAGGAGGGCTTTGTCTGCAGTATGAATAAGACAAGGAAGAACAGTGCAGCAGTAACTGTGCCTCTGCAGCAGAGCTGATGACAATCACCAGCTCAGTACTGCAGGAAAATCCACAGCAGATTTAAAATTAGTTTTAATGATTAAGCAGAATGCCTTGCCATGGCTTCCAACCTCCATGTCAAGTTTAATTATAATGGAAGGCACATTTTCAGTCAACACCTCTCCAAGTGTCTTCTACTGCTCATTCAGGCTGGGCAAGAGCATGGGCAGTGCAGCTCCTGCCTTTTGGCCCTGGGGCTCTTCTGGGGGATAGCCATGCAAGAGGGATTGGGTATTCATCCAGTTTAATAACTCCTAATCCCCCTGGGGGAACAAAGTGTACGAGGAAAGGGATCAGCTAATTATAGTTAATTGTATTAGCTGGGAAAGTCTGATTAACATAATTATGATAGCCTTGTAACTAGTAGCTTTACAGCAGGAAAGTGTGCTTGGATATAGCAAGTGATAAACTAATTAAAAGAAGTATGAGCTAGACAACCTAGCTAAAGTCCTAAAAGGTTGATTGTTTGACACGTTTATGCCAGGGAAAGCACACAAGCTTGTGGCAAGCATGCAAGGACTGTGAGGCAGTTTTTACAGAGAGATGAAAGATTGCAGGTTAATACACTGGAAAGTTTGCAGTGTATGAATAATGGGAAAGAGGTAAGCATGCGTGAGTTGCCTGGAAACAGGTTCTGGTGTAGGGTGAATATACCGATTGTGTTTGGTATTCCTGTTGTTAGAAAGTGGATCTAAGGCTTACCCCCCATGGCCCCTCCTCCCCCAGGCATGAATGTACGTGTATGTTATGAAAGCCAAATACATTTTATGGTATAATTTATCTCTTTTGCAACATGTGCTGCTTCTTGTTCTCCACGTGTTTCCTGGGGTCTTCCATGATAGTAGTGCAGAGTAATTTTAAATTTGGGAGGCCTGATAAGGTGCATGTATAGAGATGAAGAATCACAGCTTTTCAGTATTTTCAAGGCAGTACTCAGCTGCTAATTTCACGACACCCAAAAACTTAAGAGCTGTGTAAGGGGATTTGGAAAAAAAATGTAAAACTTAAGTCAAGATTTTTTTTCCATTTCTTCATTTTTCCCAAAACAATGGAGGCTTCCACATTCAGAAATAATAAGAAGATGCCAAACTATTTGAGAAAGGTGTGTTTCAACTTCTCTCACAGCTATTAATTTTCCTGAGTTGAGCTTCAAGGGCTGTGATTATGTTTTTCTTTCATAAATGTCGTAGTCTGATATATTTTTAAATGAACTTTTGTCATAGATATAATACAAAGAAATCCAGATTCTTCACACAAGGCAATTATTATTTTATTTTTAAAAAGAGGTAGCTTACATTGTGTAGTATAAAAATTCATTGTGATCTTTATTTTCATTTGATTTCTGCAAATTGAGAGCTTTGTCATATAAAAATTAATTTCATCTCACCCAATTCTTTTGTTGTATTTCTGGTTTTCTTCCCTGAAAGAAATTCTTAGTGTAGTTAGGAATCCTTATACTCCTCTGGTGGCTGGAAGGCAGTGCAACAGAGATGTCTGTTTAAACTTTTTAAAAAGTTTTAATTCCTGGGGTGGGCTGTTTGGGTTTTCCAAGTTCCAACAAAATAGTTCAGCCATGCTTTACCACTCTTGGCCTTGCAGTATCACTGAAACAAACCAGAAAGTACAGTTTTACAAAGGAAAACATCCTTGTTATGGCAAAAAAAAAAAGCTATGGATAATGATAATTAGAAACCCTCAAGCAGTCTAATCCATGAACTTAAGCCTGTTTCTGAACCATTATTAGAAAGGGTACAAGCACTGGAGTAGAATGATATTTCTTAGGGTTTCCATTCTAGACAGAGGATATTACATGCCTGCTGGAAAGAGACAGTGATTATGGCCAAAATATAAATCATTTGTCTGGACTCAAAGCTTTGACCTGTTGGTAGATTAAATCTGTACTTGTATTTTCATTACCAAACCCAGGAGTCACTTGCTGCTTTAAATCCGGCATATCTATTCAAAATAAAAGCCAAATGGAAAAGCTTGTGAGCTCTTTTCTACCTCAGTATAAATACAGTCCCACAGAGAACATGCCCTCTGCTCTGTGGGGCCACCACCTCATCCAAACAAACGCTTTGCGCAGAGCACAAATCTGCAACATTACTGATGGAGAAGTGGAATTTGTGGCTGTCAGATATGCAGATCCAGCAGGATAACTGCTGGATAAGGTTTACACAGGAATACTTAAGCTTGATGAAGCTAAAAGGCATACGGCTTTCAATCCACTTTTCATCCGGGTTTTGTGAGCAATTCAAATGTACATATATATATATAAACACACACACACAGAGAAATATGTATTCTGTTTGGGATTTTGATCTTTCAGTGAGATTATTGCAAATAAAAAAAGTAAAGATACTCTTAAAATGGGGTACTGTAATGAATTCTTACTTGGGCTAAGTTCATATGGATGGTCAATATGTAAATAATATGCAAAGCCCAACCCAAAACAACAACAAACAAACAAACAAAAACTCCCAACAACAAAAAAAAAAGCCTAAGTCAAAAATGCAACTTAGTATTTGTTGTGATCTCAGAAACTGGTACAAAAATTAAAGTTAGAATTCTAATGACAGAAGTCAATTGATAATAATATTTTTTTAAGTTGAAAAAGTTAAGTATATTATAATCATGTGTTAAGAAGTATAATATAATCATTCTATATTAAAAATACATAGTTTTTACAAATTTAGAAAGGTTCAATGTTTTCAGAAAAAAAAGATATACTCTAAAACTATAACAAAACACTGAAAGATTTTTTTAAAACTTTGGTTGGCTTTTTGAGTTTGTTTTGTTTTGTTTTTTGAAAAAGCCCTTCTGCTTTATTGCAAAGTAAGGTTCAGAAGAATCAGCAGGTTTTGGTGTAAGTGCTTTAGCATACATTAATTTGTTTATATGTCTGTGTTAAGCATTTTCAATTATTAAACAAGCAACAGTGAATATTTATAATTTTTTCCAAGTATAATGAATAATAGCCATGAATATAAATAAGTACTTACCAAGCAAAAAGTAGAAGTTAAAATACATAACTTAATGATTTAGCTGTCATTTCAATTTTTTAAACATATTAATAAAAATGTGTGTATTCCTTGTTCCAGACATGCACATCCAATAAAGCAATAATTATTAGACTTGGCAGTCAACAAGGTGGCTTTTTCTGAAGCCCGAACTCTTCTTGACATAGCTACCAGTTATACCAAACTTCTTTTAAGATTGTTTTTTCCCTCAGGAAAAGCCTATGAGAAGAAGCAGACCTAGAGGGGTCACCTAAAGTCAGCAGAACTGGTTGTCTGTAAACTGAATAGTGCTTAAAACTTTCGCTTTAGTTCCTCACAATAAGCATATTTTTCCTCTCACCCTGTCAGAGATTAAGAAGAGAACAAAGTAAAAAAAGACAGCAGGTTTGCATTCTTGCAGATTGACTGACAGCACTTATTCTAAGACATGTGACAATTTGCCTCTTCAACCAGTTATTTTGGGCTTTGAGTTGAACAACTTCCCAGTCAGTTTGAATTGTGGGAGTGACTTTGCAAAAATGTACATTCAGAAAGGCAAATATGGGTGTTTGGTAAGCAGTAAGGCTTGCTGTTTACCAGCTATTACTTTTAATTGAAGTTGCAGCACACAAAAAAATCTTTCTCTCTTGTGCAAATGAATAATGATGTGTGGAGTCTTATGTGTGGAGCAGTAAAATACATTTTTTAAAGAAACTGAGTTGGAAGTAGAAAGGTAGATCAGCTACTTCCCATTAACAAACCACTTCTTCACATGGATTGACTATATAGAAACTAACTAGCTTGGAAAACAGAATAAACAGTTAATCATTTTCTGTTGTTGCAGTGTCTCTCTTGGTTGAATCAATTGGTTTGGACTATCAAAGAGTAGCTTCATGTCTGAGTTTCATTGGTAGTTTATGGATGTCCAGAGCAGAACAGAAGTGGCTCTGGGTGACATCTGGTACCTTCTGAGTTTGGTCTTCCTGCAAGAACTATAGCCCCTTCTTTCATAAATCAGAAAATTATCATGAAATAACTTCTGACTCCTAAGAAAGCACTTGAGAGAACCTAACAGTGCCTTACATAAGCACAAACAATTGAAGTAGTTCCCTGTTTAAAACTGTTTTATTTTTTAACTAAGGAAGAAAAGGTTAAAATGTCATGTTTGTTATGTAGAACAGTGAAGTTAATGGCTTCCTTATAAATAATACTCTGATAGAAAAACAAATTTGAGAATAGTAAACATGAATTCTGCTTACAGTCCTTTAGAAATACTAACTGTTCTTATCTAAAAAAAATGAAAATTGCTCAGAGGTTTTTTTTGTGGAATCAGAAGAAATTTCCCCTTGATTTATAAGGAAAACCAGTCATGTAAATTGAAATGGGAAAAGTCTTACAGTGTGAATTCTCCCAACCCACAGATAATATTGGTTGGCACCTTAATGCACCTGAAAGAAGTAACAACAAACAAATATTGAAAGAGAAAATGTAGATGAGGAAGACATTTTTTGTCAGATACAATACAGCAGAGCACAGATTGTAGCTGACAATAGCATGTGTAATGAACAAAAAACCAACATAATTTCACTGAAAGGCATAGAATCAGAAAAAGGAGAGGGCTAGAAGGGACCTTAAAGAACATTAGTTCCAACCCTTCTGCCATGGGCAGGGTCTACATTCAATAGGTCAAGTTGCTAATCCTATGCTTATGAATAAAAAGACTAAGCTTTTTAGAAAAAAGCAAATTTTTGATAGAGTCTCATGGACTTGAAGAAGAGGAATGGAATAATTGCATGGATTTTGACAGGAAAAAACTGTCAAGAGAAAAGAGTAAAGACAAGTCAAAAAATAAGAAAAAATTCCCACGAACATTATGTTCAAACCAAAGTAAGTTTTGTGAGTTTATCTTTTTATAATAAGACAGATATATAGAGATATAATCAAAGGAAGGACAGGCTGTAAGACACTTATGTAAAAATAAGTAGCTGGTGTTTGATGTCATAGCAAATAATGTAAAGAGAAGGGCAGACAAATTACAGAGTTGGAAAGATGCTAACTGCAAGAGAATTTTGAAGACTTTAAAAGCAAGATTGCAACTTTTGAGGATGGAGAGAGACAGTCTGCAATGACAAATGAAGGTCCAGTCCATTCTCTTTCCCCTAAAAATAAATTTAAAACAAAACAACCAACCTAAAAAATCAGCCCTCCTAATGAGAGTTTCAAATTCCTTTCAAGATTCAAGTAACAAATCCATTTAGATACTTTGCCACCATAAATGCATATAGATATATTGGTGGAAACTTTTTTTATTTCTGTAATACTGACCCCTAACAACAGCTATTAAAACTTCTAGACACAAACTTTGCATCTGCCACTGACATAGATGAAGAAACTGTTTAGTCCTTTCACTCTGCATGATTCTTTCATTAATCTGACTGTGAATTGAGACAACAAATTATGTCTCTCTTGCAGTTTAACTTCTTAATGCATTCATTTCCAGATTTTAGAAATAATATAAAATTATATTTATTCATCATGCTGCATTTTTCAATCCTTAGATACAAAAATCTCAAAATCTCTGCTTTTATCCCATGTCTTTGCTTTGCTGTCTTTAAACTTGACTTGGAGACCAGAGCACTTCAGGAAAGAGCATTTGTTGTATGTGTACATACACATGTCCACACAAATGTGTGTTTTTATACATGGAAAAATATAACGTTTGAAAAATTATACAGTCTCGAGATTAAAGACAAGTTACTTTTTAAAAGTTTAAATATTTTACCTGTAAAATGATGAGGAGTGTTGATTTTAGAAATTGTTAACTGTGAATAATTGTATTTTGATATTTCTTGTGTTGGCAGAGAGAATTGTGAAGATTGTGCAGGTTTGCTCTTTGCTGTGAACTATCAGATGGGTTTGTGTAATTGTGCCTGGCTGATGTGTGCGGGAGGACAAGGAGGGCTGGCTGAAAAGACACAGAGCACAAGACAGCTGAAAAATACACATATAACTACAGAGAATAAAAAATTTTGTCCCCCACACTTTAACAAAAATCAGTGAGAGGTTGTTAGAATAGATCTACTGCCATGACCTTTTAGTGGGCAGGGAAGTTTTTGTGTGCTGTTTGCCACGCCAATACAGAGGTTTAGCCATTTAGGCTGCATCTCCTTCCAGTTGTAAGGATAACCCTCCTCATGTTAGCACAGGATGTGATTAGCATGTTCTCCCTCAGTGAACTCTGGATTTCCATGGAACACTGAATTTGGGTCAGCTGGGAATTGCTGCAGAACTGTCTTTCACAGCAGATGCCAAACAGCCTAAATGTTAGGCTGTTTGGCATCCATAGCAGGGATGAGGCAAGCAGTCCTCATCTCCTGTGAAGTCCCATGACTGCTCAGAAACAGATGATTGTCAGCTAGATCAGATGAATTTTTTGCTGTTATAAATCAAGATGTTTCAGTGTAAAGACTCAACCTTAAAATGAGACATAACCAGAGACGTCTTTGTGCACTTTTATGGCAAAGGAAAATACATAAACAGAAAGAATAGACTCTACCATATGCCTTAATTTCTGTGTAACTTCATTTTTTATCTGAAAGGACAGAGAATACAAATTTCTTAATTACTATGTCCTGACTTTTCTGAAACTCTACTTTAGAGAAGTCTTTTCTTTTTGGCTGCTCGAAGGACTGCTCTTTCCTCCTCTACATTAGTTGCACTGCAGTTATTTACAGAAGAATTTGAACTTTGGATTGGTACTTAGCCCCGCAGCCTGTCTGAGCTAGCACATAGTTCCTTCCCTTTCCCAGAAAGGAATATATACACTTTCCCACAGTGAACAAAAGCTGTACAAAGCAAGCTACAATGATAAACAGTGATCAGGGGGAAATGTTAGGAGAAACTCCCATGAGGATATGTAGTACAATTCAAGCTCTTCTGCTGGAGAAGCAACAATAGTCGCAGGCTACAGATAAAGACTCTGTAATTATCATTGTTGTGTTACACACCTAAGCTGGTTGCAGATCTTGTTTCCTTTTTCATATGTTTCTACCTTACCTGCCATCAGTTAGGAAAGCTTGTCATGTGTGAAAATGAGGGAGGGTTGTTAATCTTCACACCAAATGATCTTAAACAGCAACTTGAGGAAAAAAGGAAGAAGCAGACAGAAAAGCTGCTAAATGATGTTTTATCTGAAGCACACCCTGATCCTCATTCTGGCGCATCCTTGCAGTGAAGCATTGCCCCAGCGTGCTCCTTGCTGTCCTGGTCCCCTCATCTCTCCCTGATAAGAGGGGTCTTGGGGCTGCTGCAGGGAGAGGGTTTAGGAATTCCAGGAAAGACAGCAGCCCTGCATTGTCCTTCAGCTGCAGAAGCCACACTCAGGGAGCAGGATGCATTATAAGGAAAACCCTGCAAACTAGGAATGTAGGGAAGAGGAAGAACCATGGACATGTCAAAATCATTGATCACTGGATATCAGTTTCTACAGATAGATTAGCAGCAAAAGGAGGCTTAAGGAGAGTCTCCATCCTTGGCTGGATGTAGAGGGTAGCATACTGTCAGCGATGAGGAACAGCACGAAGTACTTTATGACTTCTTTGCTTCAGTCTTTAGTAACAAAACAAGTTGTACTCCTCAGAGATGGAAGTTAGTGATGAGGAGCTGAATGACTAATCCAGGAGGAACGGTTAGTGACCTACTATGCCAAACAAACACCCACAAGTCTGGCATCCAAGGCTGGCAAATGAGCCTGCCAAGCTGCTTTCAAATCATTTTTTTACCAGCACTTCTGGATAACTGAGGAAGCCCCTGTTGACTGGAAATTAGCAAATGTAACACCCAGCTACAAGAAGGATTGGAAGGACAACCCAAGGAATTACAGGTCTGTCAGCCTGACCTCAGTACCAAGAAAGATGATGGAGCAGATTTAAAGTGTATTGCCCAGCCTGACTACCAGACTTAACCATGGAAAATGTATCTCAGTAAACTGTCCAATGCCCATTTCAATTATATAGTAAAATTTATTGATGAGCACTATCCAGGAATTACTATTGCCAGGTTGTCCTGAGAAGTGAAATCTCTGACTGTGTTTGGTCGCCAAGCCCTTTTGCTTTGGCTTCATGAAAGCTCTTGTCTTTTCTTCCTTGTGGATTGCATGAACACGTTACAGGCTTACTAGTTCTGTCACACTGAAACAATCCATCAGCATCACAAAGAATCCTACTGGCTTTGGGTATGTATCTAATAATAAAATTCCTGTAAAATCTTCCAAATCTCATTGAAGACTGGTCAACCCACTATAAATCTCCTCCAGCACTTTATCTCTTGATCTGAAATTGCAACAGTCTCCTTGCAGAGAGTTAAACTGAAAAAGTGGGAGCAAGCTTTGAAATTCTCATATTGCCATAGAGAATGCTCATTATAAAATACAGTTGATACAGATATAAGCATATACTGTGCTCTGGTTCAAGATATTCTGTACAGCTATTATTCTAATGCAGTAAGGATTTAATTGATGCCACTATAATTACTGTAATAGATTCCTTACCGGTTGCTTCCTTCAGGATTTTTAGAACCAGATTCCTCAGCTGGTTATTAATAGTCCTGAAAAGGCTTTTACTTTTGTGTTTGATCATGTGAATAAATTGCAGCCCACCTACTTGAAATGCACCTAACTGTGCATTTGTCCAAATTGATGCCTTCCCTGGCTTCCAATTTAAGATATCTGAACTAATTAAAATATATCTTATCTAACTACATTATTATAGCTGGGAAGTAATTTTATATCATCAGTAAATGAGTTGCATCTAATTAAAAATTAACTTTTGTATTGTAATTAGTTTTTAGAATGGAAATAAAAGTGCTGATAGTCTTCAGTGCTTCTGAAATATGGTTTTCTCTTACCTAGACTTTAGCCATACATTTTCTTAAAAGAAAATCTAATAGGTAAATGCATTCTGATAAGGAAGAACAAAGGGGTTTTTGGGATTTTCAAACATGTGCATTTTTTTCCTAGGTGTATGTAAAACCCAGTGTCTTATTTAACTTAGACCCCTGCCCTCAAACAATTTTTTCCTCCTAGATAAATGAAAAAAATTAGAAAACATTTATTCTCAATGTGTGAAGAGTCCTAGTTTCAAAAGCACAATAAGCACAACTTGCTAAGGTAGGTAGTTTACCGTTAAGTAATAATTAATTTCATGTCAGATTTTCCACATTAGGTAAGGATATTTTGCTCCATCAAAAATGGTAAGAAAGTAGCTAAAGAAAATAATCTGTGATATTAAAAAAACAACCACAACAAACAAAAACTGATTTAAAGTTTCACTTCCTTGCAAGGCAATACCAATTAAAGATGGGTAACAACAACAATTCTCCCAGACTATATAAAAGGACAAAATTGATCTTTTTAAAAATTGTTATTTAAAACTACCAGAAATTCCTAAGACAACATCTTGTGTGAAAAACTGCAACAAAGTCTCAACAATATTATTGCAAAGAAAAGGCATAAGGAAGAAATATATAGAAAAATTTTCAAGATATTAAAAAATTACTCAGATAATTCATAGGACTTCCAAAATTTTAAAGAATGTTGCTTCTACAAGTTTTGCTCTTCCACTAAGGTAGAGAGCATTTTCTTCTCATCAATGGGAAGACTAAGTCAAAGGATAAGAACATGGATAAAAATGAGAGCTCCAGCAATATTAGGGAATGAAATCAAACAGAACCTATGGTGGAGATGTGTGATATTCCTGACATATCCATGCTCATGGAGTACTTAAGTAGTTTAAATAGTTTTATATCTCATAAGTCAGTTTGTTACCAAATACTAGAAAAGTGCATCTGTTTCTGTTACATTTTGTGCTTAATTAGTATGTAAATAAAGTCTTCCTTTGTATATGACACTTGCTTTTGGAGCAGGTTTTATTCTGGTCTGAGCCAGAGGATGAAGCTGGGATGTTTCTGAATCAAAGAATGTTAAAAATTAAAACTCTTACCTGTAATTAAGCAATTTATGAGGCTTTGGGTGGTGGAAGGGAAACAGGAAGGGTTACAATCATTTTTATAAAGGGAGAGAGAAAATATTTTGAATGTGTCCTTTTGAGATTTACAGCAAATGGTTTCAAAAATATTGAGTTTTAGGGGTTTTATGCTAAAATCTGTTTTGGTTTCTGACAGCAAATATTTTAGCTATAAGACAGTATTTTTACTGAAAAAACAAGACATTGTAAGAATGGCAAATTCATAGAGTATAAATTAAATTGCTTGGTCAAAACCTTAACAACTCTCATACTTATTCAATTCTAGATGATTTATTTAAACAAAGAACACAGATCAGATTTATCTATATTATTGTTCAAGTTAATTTTTGAAATAATAAATATTTTTAAACTTATTTTAAATTTAAAATTATCTTAAAATTTTTAATCTTACACATTTTATGTCAAAAAAAAAGACAGTAACAGTTAATAAAAAATGGGGCAATTGTTGTGTTATATTCAGGTTCCTTCAGAAAATAGCAGTCACACTTTCCACCCAAATTTTCTGGGTGCACTACCTGGCTGGACCAATAAGGGAGCAGTTTCTGTTCATCTGTAGCCCAGCAGATCAAGGGCCTCTTGCAACCATCAATTTAGATTATATTAAATTTGTAGTAAACTCATTCATCTCTCAGTGTCCAAATCATTTTTGTTCCTTTTAATCTGGAAACCTAAAATTCTTGTGGGAAGAGTTGTTTCAGCAAGAAAGATAAAAGGATACTACCACAATTCATATGTAAATGATGTTTACATGCCATAAATTTTTTTCCAATAAGCATGCAATGATGTGATTTGAAAAACAACTTCATCTGCAGGGATACCCTTATATGTTAACGGCATTAAATGACAATCTTGTGGAAACATGGTTTTCATATAACCATGTTTCCAGGAAAAATATGTTTAAATAAAAATATTAGCAGAATTGAAATATTTTTTTCTCTCCTAATATTTGTATGTTTATTAAAATCTAAATATTTTCTGTATCAATCACACAGCCACACCATCTGCTCCAAGATTCATTACTGTTTAGCACCCTTTCCTCACTTTGATGCACTTGGAAGCTTTCCAACTTTAACTGTCTCCCTTAGCAAGACTGGAAAGCAATTGCAACATAACATTTGGACTAAGGATCAAGTCTTGATGAAAGGAACTTGTGATGAGCTACTTATTCTTAAAAAGATTTACAGAATCATAGCTAAGATGAATGAATGAGTAGGAAAGTCACATCTGAAGTTAAAAAAAATTGGAAGATTCTCTAATTATTAACCATACAGACAAAAATATGAAGAACTCTAAAGGCTTTCAGGGAAACTTACAGAAGCATGACTGAAGGATGAAAGACTTTAGTTACTGCTCAATGAATGGCAAATGGACAATGGAAATACACTGACAGGATGGAACATGGACATGCACCAGGAAGCATGAACTACAGAAGGAAGCTGTGTAAGAGCAATGGAGGGCATGGGAACAGCAGCAGGAAGTCTTTCAGAAATAAAAATAAAGCATCTAAAAGGCTTTGGATCTGTACCTTCATTCTTAGCTTATGAATCATAGACAAATACTGTACAAAACCTGGCAATTTAATTTGCCTTAATTGTGTATGTGTCTGGGAGGTGGTGGACTATGACTTCCTCTAGAAAGTCGCTTGATAGACAAGGGTAAAACACAGGACCATGAAAGGAATGAGAAGCAGAAATGAGAAGTATGGAAAAATACAACTAAGATGGTGAGTAGGACAAGACATGATATTTAAGGAATTGTGCATCTTGCATGGTGGTGGTTGGACTAAAGTAAATGAGAAGAGGAGCCTGCTGTTGAGAGCAACAGTAATATTTACGAGGTTGAGGTGGGAGTGAAGGGAAAAGGCAGAAAAGGCTCTTAACTTTGCTGGCACTGTGCCTGTAGAAGTCTTTCTTTACATCCCTTGTCAGATGTAAACTCAAGTGAATTTTGGCTTTCATAATACTGTCCCCACATACTTGGAAAGTATCTCTATCTGGAGATAGAGTTCTTTCTGGATTGTGCAATGCTGTCTCCATCTTTAATCTACTTCTTTTGAACATTTGATCATAATCAGGAGATTCTGGTTCATCCATGAAGGCCTCCTGCTCTGTTTTCTTTATTGTGTGTTGGGACGAACCATTGCAGATGACTCTTGGATGTCAACCAGATTTCCTGGAGTCTACTTTTGTTGGGTTTTTTTCCCAGATTGTATTACATCAGATTCTTTAAAGCAAGCCCCTGAAAGAGCTAAAGTCTGCTTTTATGAAGACAGGGATGTGATTGTGCTTTTAACCTTGTTTTCTTGTCTGAGCATCCTGAACTTCTTCATCTCATGTTCCCTGCAGTCAAGGCTGTTGCAGACCCTCAGGTCCCAAATCAGTTCTTGGATGAATCAGACCTATCAGAGTGCCCTCTCCTTGTTGACTCCTTGATCATCTGTGTTCAGAAGTTGCTGTCACTACTGTACTCAAACCTGTGTTGCTCCTCCAGCAGATATTAGATATTAGAGTGGTTTAGGTTATCCATGAAGACCAGATCTGGCAAAAATAAGGATGCCCCCAGTTGCCTGAAGAAGGCTTCATCTACTATTACATCCTGATCTGATGATGTATAGCAGACACCCACCACAAAATCACCAATATTTATCAGCCTCCTCTTGACCCAGTTCATGACTGGCTCATTGTCCCTGTCTAGGCAGAGCTTTACGCATTCCTGTAGCTCACATAAAAGGCAACTCACTCTCCTTCCCTTCCCAGCCACACTTCCTAGAGTCTCCATCTGTCCATCACAGTGCTGCGGCTGTGTGAGCTGTCCCACCCTGCCCGTGTCATCTGAGTGCTGTAACTTCACACATCCTTGTTGTTCAGGTGCTTCAGAGAAGCACCCAGAAAAGTTATGAGAGCTTTGCCCATGACCATGTCCTGTAGGCTCTCTTTTATTTATTCTCCTACGCTTGAGGTGGGCCCCTTCAGCCCAGTATTCCTGATCACAAGGAGTCCCCAGTTCACATCAAACTTTTTTCCCATCCCGGTCTACTTTTCCTGCTATTTCCCAAATGGTGGAAGCACAACAGGGGGCAATAGTTGAAACTCTACCATCCACAGTTTGCTCTGGCAAGAACACAAAAGGCAGCTGAATCTGAAAGGCCACAGGATGTATTAGAGGTAAAAAAGCCAGTGCTAACTGTAAGAGAAACATCATGGGAGCAAACTGCAAGTAGAAGTTCATGGATCAGCCAGAGTAAACTGATAGGATATGGTTTTCCACCTCAGGGAACCTCAAAACGGAGCTGCTGGAAAAACAGTGGGGCTGGCAGCAGACTGGAGAAACTCCCGCTTACATCTGCCTTCCAGCAGCCAGAGTGCCACCAGGGACAGAGCTAAGAGATGCGATTCATCTTCTCCTCGTAATTGGAGCTGACAGGAGTTGCATGTTTTCCTGACAGCACTGGCAGAGCACTTGCTCGCTCTCCGCCGCGCTCCCCGGGCGCTGTGGGAAGCGCGGGGCCTGGCGGGCTCGGTGCCACACAGGGCCCTGCACTGCTGCCTCCAGCACCCCTCACACACACCCAAAGATAACCACACCAACCACGGCGTGGCTGGAGGGTAACCAGGCTATGTGCACACTATAAATCCCCCCCCAAAACCTGTTTGCTAAGAAGAGAAGCAGCTTTTCTAAATGGTTTCAGAGCCCCTCTAAAGGAGGTCTGGCATCCAGCAGCATGTTTATCACATCCACAGTTAAAATAGTGTTACAGCACTTTATCAGTGATTTTGCCACTGGTTTTGTTTATAAGGTGGAAATCCAGTCAAAAAGGTGTCTTTATTTCATTGTTTAAGAAAGGGGTTTAAGTTAATTATGTTGCCCTGCTAGTTAGACTAAATAACAGTGCCATCTGCTGAAAGGCAGTAGTGACTTTCAGGAAAAGTTTACAGTCCCTGCCCTGTATTAAGTCGAAGTATAAAGAGAGAACAAGGAAAATGGTGCTAAAAGGAAACAGAGAATAATAGCAGTGTGAGGAGGCAAAGATGTAGATGTACAGGAAGGATCTTCATTAAAAGGGTATAGAAAAAGACAAAAATATCTAGAAGCAAAAGGAGAAAAAATATCTAAAAGAAAAAAGGAGAAAAGGAGAAAAAAGTAGGCTGAGAGGAAAAAAGGTGTCTCTTTTTAACAGTATTGATTTGAAGTTTAATAAACCATGATACATTATATTCTTTGTAGTGACCTCTCTTTTCAAATACCTATATAATTCATCACCCCAATGGCACTGGTCAGCTCATGTCAATAATCTTCAGCTTCAATCTTGCACAAAAATTGCATGGTAAAGTCTTTTAATCGAATTAGAACAACATCAAATAATTAGGATGTAGTTATGGCCTGTATAAAAAAAAATTGTTATATAATCCAAGCAGTTTCTTGCTTCTGACACAAGGTATTTTATTGCTATTAGCTTCTGGAAAGGATAGCTAATGAAAAAAATATCCTGGCATGGGAGAGACAGTAATGGATGAAAGAAGCAAGAAAAAGATGGTGCATAAATTGCTAAAAACTCTGCCTGTTACATTAGCGTTGCTTTCTGAAATATTTATAGGAAACTGAAAAGTTACACCCTTTCCATTTTTCAGTGGGAGATGGGCATGTGAAAGGAACCCAGTCATACATTTTCTTGGCTTTTGGTCGTATTATCCAGGTGTGCATTAGGAGTTTCCCCCAGAATTTTATCTCACCACATGGTTGTTTTAAGGAGTTTAGCCACCCTTTGAAATCCCAAGAAGTAACTTGTAACATTTTAATTCTTTAAAAGAAAGGAACTTTGATTAAGACATCAAAGTGGAAAGTCATGACTTTGTCATTAGCTTGGTGATAACACTTCCTCAAGATCTAAAAATATAGACACTAAGCAAGAATGAATAAATTTATCATGTAGAAGTTGACGTGGGGTTTTTTTATATTTTCTTTGTTCTTTCAGCATACATAAACATGTCAACTAACAAATTTTCATTATCCTGAATAGTGTTTTGTGTTGGTTTAGATTTTGCCCAAGAGAATGGTACTCCTTTTTTTTACTCTTTTTAAAGAAACTGAGTAATTGGCACTAATGCATCAATCATTACACCCAACAACAAAAATTGTACTGAAAAGATGGTATACATCATGTTTATAACAGTGCAAACTCTTTTAGTTTATCTCAGTATTTCAAATATTGGACAACTTTTTTAAAGCTTCAACTCCTTGACTACTGTGCTTCTAAAAGTCCCAGTATGCTACTTTTTGATTTTGGGATTAGTGCCCTATTTACTCTGCATAAAAAACTATAAAATTTGAAAAATTTTTTAAGGATGAAAAAGATGAAATCATGTAAAAAGTTTCTCAACCTTTTTATTCATTTAAATATTTTCTCTTTTTTTAGAACAGCCTTAATACATAGCATCATTGTAATTTGAATCAGTTAAAAATAACCTGTTTATAAATCTGCAAGACGGAAGATTAAAAGAGATGCTTGGAATAGACTGCTTATGCTTATCAATAAAACCCATTAGATAGGCAAAATGTAACTTAGAAGGGAACCTGAATTAGCCAAAAAAAAAATGATAGAGACAAATCAGTGTGGTCTAGAAGATGGAGTCTACAAAGTGCTAAGAACTAACCTTTGAAATAAGATTTTTTTTCTCTTGATCGGACAGAAGAGTAGAAAAAGATGGTGTTGAGAGGAGACAGTGATGAAGAACCACATTTAATATGGTGAAGAACGCTAATGTTTCAGAATTTTAAAAGAGTTATTATTCCTTTGGTGCTAAAACTCTTACAGGAGTTGTTTGGCCTGGGATTTTGTTGTCAAAATTTAAGATTTTCTTTTCTGTATCTAAACTCAAAGCACAAAATTTACTTAAATCCATACGATGGAAAAATATAGATATGTTGTTAAGCACATAAATGTTTGTTTTCTTGGGGTTTTGGGGGATGGTTAGTTAATTTTTAATTTTGGTTTCTCTGTGCTTTCAACAAAACATCCTGAAGATTTTTCCCACTTTTTCAGCATTTCAAATAATTGTCCTCACCTTCCTCCTGAAGGAGAGAAATTAGCTGGAGAAGAGGAAATATTCTGTAGACAAGCTTAGTCATGCTGAAAGGTCATCATTAGTTTTCCTTTCGTATTTTGATCCATTTTGAAAAGAAAATTATAAGATAGCAGGCTAAGAGTAATTCTTACATTACCAATTAATTATAAATTCACTGCATCACAAAATCACATTTCCAGGGGAAATTTTTTGTGGGGTTTTGTTGTTGTTGTTTTGTTTGCATTCATGATTAAAATACTGTGGTGTTTTAAGGCGGCAAAGTTATGAGACAACATGAAACACTCTCAAAGACCAAGAGTGCTACAGAAAAGCTCTCAAATATTCACAGAATGGAAGAGCCACCAATTACTCTGGTTCTACATACTAAATGTAAAATTAGGACCAAAAGGAACTTGAAAGAAATTTTCAGTGTTTCATATATTTTAATAGATAAGTCCACTTATAATTTCCAGAAGAACTGAGCTTAGGGAATCAAGCATAATAATGGTTCAAAGAGTCAAATGTGTCCAGAGTAATAAATTAGACCTGTGAGAAGGTCCAAAACTGAAAAAATTCCTCACCTTTGGTATTATTTTCATAGTAATAACCATATTTGTATCCACAACAATCTAAAGATAAATGCAAGGTAGTTTTTGGCAGAAAGTAATACTATTTTTGTTACCCTTGTTTTATTAGAGCCACTGGCATGTACTTCAGACTGTGTTCCCAGAAACTTGTCTGATAAAGCTGGAAGAAGGTGAACTCTAGTCAGTAAAATACTCCATCTCTTCTTTACAAACTTGGCCACTCCTCATCACAAAAACTCAAGCCATCATACGAGCTAGCAGCAGTCTTTCCAAAGAAAAGAGCTACTTAAAACATGATACTGAAGGAAATGCTTGGTCTCTCTGCCTTTCATTCACCTTCCACACTCAGAAATGTGTTTTTCCTGTAGTGTGTTTGTACTTGCACATAAACTCTTTTAGTTTCTCAGTTAACTCTGAGTGTTTGCTTGAAGTTTTAGCTAGACATGCACTTCCCTGCCTCCTGCAGTTCAGAAATCCATCTTTAACTATTGAAGATAACCTGCAGTCTCTGCAGGAGAAATCATTTATCTGCACAGAAGTGACAAACTCTTCCACCAAAAAAAAAAAGCTTGCAAAATTTTGAGCATCCCTATATTTTAAGCTTCACTGTTACTTCAGCTATTTTGTTTTCAACACTCTTAACAGCAGCAGATTTTGTAATTGCATGTACTTCAGAAGTGAATATTTCTCTCAGTTGCATATCAATAGGGAAGGTAATGTTTTCAGAGAGCTGGTTCCAAGTTGAATGCAGGGTTGTTGCAAAGGTTAATGGCTAATATTAAACTCCTGTTGTTATCAGCAGTTTGACTGCTCAGTTCATTACTATTGTCTTAGTCTGTTATTGCTGCTTTTCTTCTTTCCTGTGTATTTACAAGTTGTAGACAGAGCCCTGCAAAGCACTGGAAGGATTTCAGGTGTACTGTGGAAAAGGATTTTACACAGTACTACTTGTGGGGAAGTTATCTTTATCCAAACAGCAGTTTTTCCTGTGTGTTGATTTTTATCCTTGTTCATGTTCTGAATAAATAAATACATATTTTGTTTTCTTGGCCTATAAGTGGAAAATTTTTATGAGAATCAGATGTCCCCACCCACTCTTCTCCCATGCACACTTCATTGACTGATTAAGCCCACTTAGAAAGAACAAATTCAATAAAAATTCATTGTTTGGCTTTTTTCTTCCCAGAACCGAACTTAGATGAAATTACTTTTCTCTGAGCCAAAAACTGACACAAGCAGCAGTGTTTATGGTCAAGTAACAGCGAGGTTGGACATCCATGCACAATGGGAGAGGGACCATTCAAATTTTTTACTCTTCCTCCGTTAATTTGAACCTACCAGCTCCTGACTTCTAGGGACTCACTGAGCTATAATCACTTAATTATAAGATAATTCATTGTATTCTCTTGATGCTTTTCCACTTTTACACAAAAATAAATGTGTTCCAGAACAGATGTTATACTCAGGTGCTGCATTTCCCAGAAAACCACTATCAACACTTAGATGTTTTTTATAGAAAGTGGAAAAGCTCATGAAGAATATACAAAAATACATAATTTCAAATTAATAACTGCTAAATTAATATTCCCTGCTTTTCACCCCTCACCCTCAAACAAAAGAAGAATCTATGTTATTAGGTGAACAAAATAATAGAATCAGAGAATGTTTAGGTGTTAAAAGGCCTCTAAGATCATCAAGTCCAACTGTTAACCCAGGACAGCCAAGTCCACCACTAAACCATGTCCCTAGATGTCACAACAAGACATCTTTAAATGCCTCTAGGGATGGTGACTTCACCACTCCCTAGGGAACACTTTTCAGTTCCTGGCAACCTTTTTGGTGAAGATTTTTTTTTTCCAAGATCCAGTCTAAACCTCCCTTGGTACAACTTGAGATTGTTTCCTCTTGTCCCTGTTAAACAACCCATATTCTCATCCCTTTGTGTTGGAAACCATAATTTCATTACTCTAGATTTGCGTTCATCTGGAGACCTCTAGACTCTTTTTAAGGTAATTGTGTAGCTGAGGTTCAACACATATGTGAGCTGGCAAGCGTTCACATCATGGGAATTGCATTGTTTGCCATGTGTGCAGAACTTGGCAGCATCTACACACAGCCTGCACCAGCAATGCACAGTGCTTTCGTGTCTCCTAGCAAAAGACAGCTGTAAAACATCAGAAGGGTTGTGTGGGCAGGCAGAATCAAAATTAATACACTAATATCAGTGCAGGCAAAGGAAGAGAGGGATTAAACCTCTTCACTCTAAGGGTGTATTATGGGGACTTTAACTACATGATCATAAAGAACAAGGATTCTTACTGTATCACTCAAAACCAGCTTTTGTCATTATTTCTTCTCTTGAGCTCATACTGTGATGTGGCTTCACCACTGGTTCCAAGGGAAAAGGTACATGTATGGCCTTATAAACAACATTTCTTTACCACCTTGATCCATATTGCTATTCCTTCCCCTGGACATGAGCCAGTCTTCTCCTTTCTTATTTCTGAGTCATGCCAGCTCTGCTACCCTACACTTGGATTACTTCCCTCCACCTTCACAGGCCAGGAGCAATTCAGCATTTGTCCACCTGGCAATGCACCAAAATAGCTGTTCCTGGCAGGCAGACAAGTCATGCTGGTTCAGCACTTCCATTTGTTCATTTGCCACTGCTTTTTCATCAGGACAGCAAGATTGCTTTTCTGTCCTGTCCACAAGCCATGACCTCTCTGTGCCTGTGTTTATCACAGCAGGACATGTCTCCAAAGAACCAGTTTCCATAGAACTAACAACTATCTACCAATGAACATGCAGATTTATTAGTGATGTAAAACAACTCCTTCCATCCCTCTACACTGTTAAATAAATATTCCCTGTCTTAAATCTGTCTCCCATATAACACTGTCCTAAAGAAGACTGAGCCTAACCTATGAATATGGTAACATTCTGGAACAGTACAGAGAAACTGAGGAGATATTTCCATCCATAAAACAGAAGGATTGAAAGAAATGTATGGCAAATTCCAAATATTTTTGTAAAACATTTTATAAGCTATAAGTATTTGTATTTTTAAAGCATGAGCAATTAGGAAACTGGAGCAGATAGGCTTTGTTTCCTTTAAAAACAGAGATTGCTGCAGGCATATTTGAACAGATCAAGTTCCAGACAACACATCTTTTCTCAGAAGACAAGTGGCCATCGTAAGTTAATCACTATTAGCCTGTACCTAAGGACTTGATAACCAAAACTGGTGAGTAGCTTGCATAGCAGTCTGCACTCTGAGCTCTGTTGCTAGGTAGGGTTTTGATTTCTGTGGCTGGGAATAAGAGGAGAATGTTGACCATTAACTCTATTTTGATGGAGTGGTTAACAATACTTTAGGGAACAAAATTCCATCTGCTGCTTTCAACAACGTGAATTACAAAGATGTATTAATATCCACTGCCATTAATTTGTGTGTTTAATCAATTGACCGTATTTGACAGGAGTCACACACACAAATATACCCATACATATGCACAAACATGAAGATAAGGATGTGATAATAATTACATTTCAAAATCCATTTTTTTAAAGTGTAGAAAACATTCGTATTGGAAAAACATAAACCTGTTAAAATAATCTTTAATTTTTCATAGATTATTTTTTAAAATCTTCTGCAAACAGATAGGGAAAAAAGATCCAAATTATATTTAAACAAGAAATAATATAATTCAATTGACTAAGCACTGTGTAGTTTCATTTAAAAAAAATAAACACCTAAACAAACAAACAAACAGAAAAAACAACTAGAATTATTTCTTTTCCAGTTCCAGAGCAGAAGGGAAGAAAAATATCTTTGTAGAATTAAGGAAAATAAACTGGAACCATAGCTACATAATTCAAGGAGAAGTGCAAACCTCACACACTTGGAAGTGTACCTAAAAGAGTAGGGTCTGCTGTATAGAATAAGAAACAGAAAACATTGGTGACTACAATATGAGAAGTGCATGAGTGCATAATGCTACACAGTTTCCAAGCACTGACTTCCAGTGTGCAGATTTGCAAACAAAGCTAAAATACACTGCCTACTGGTGTCACATTCACTAGGTCATTCTAGGCACTGCAAAATTGCGTGATCAAGATCTGAATAGTCTGTCAAGGGAAAAAACTAAGAAATAATTTAATTTTTTACTTGTTTAGGTAAAAAATAACATCTTTTAGAATTTACTCCCTTACAAAAATACTGGCAACTCTAAAAGCCAAGAAAAGGCAAAGTGAAATAAAGTTGAGGTCTCACAGACTCATTAATTATCCTTGGTAACCATTTCCTACTTACCTCCACAAAAAGGACTCAGAAGATTACTGATCATAGCTGCATTATAGTTTTGTAGCTGACACCATGGCATTAGAAGCCACTGCTTTTTAATTAAACAATAGCAAAAATTCTGATCATGCAGTCCAAAAATAAAGCTTTTTTACCTGAGAGGACAACTGCACTATTTGTCTAAGGATGCATGTATTAAATGGCACAAGGAAGTCCTGTTTAATAGTAGTTGAAGTATACATGAATTTTTAGAGCTAAAAATCTCAAAGATAAATCCGATTCCCTCCCCAGTGTTTTTTGTGTCTCTGAATTATATCTCTATGGCAGCAATATGTCCTTTAAAACAGGTGTCCTCAGTAGTTTGGAATCTGGGTTTTTCTTCTGTGAGCCAGCACTGTTTAGTTACCAGATCTAAGGTAACTACTTTGAGGAGGAACAACACGTTGGAACAAATGTCAGTCTCATCTGTTTTATAAACGTGCGTAGCTGATGCACTTTTCCCATCTGCAAAAGAAAGTACCACTTGATTTCTTAGCCTGGTCTCTGCTTGATGTATGTATTTTTCCCTACCCTACTCACTCCTCTTTCATTGCTTTCCTCTGTTGCCTTGATTCTCTCACTCCCACATAATTTATCTAGCTGTGCCATTAAAAAAAAAAAAGAAACCTGCTTGTGAAAATGGACTTGCGGCTTCCACTTCATAGCCAAGTTAAATTCTGACTCATTTTACTGCTTCAACATAGTTTATCAAAATATACACCCCCAGTTAATTCTCTTGATGAGACTAATAGCTGGGTTTTATCAGATGTTAGATGGTACTGGGCTGTTTAAATCAGTTGGAAAAACTGCTGCATTGTGGAATCTGGTGGGTTTTACCATTGGAATGACAGGTAAAATACACAGTGTAACAAAAAAATCAGCATATTCCTTCTCTTGTCCCCAGAGGAACATTTGAATTCTGATTTCAGAAAACAAGCAGAGATTCTTACCTGCTAGATAGTCTATGACTCCCCAAGGATGACAGTGAATCCAGAAGTATTACTCTATTTTATAACAATTACTTTAATTTATAACAGTTTTCATATTAGCACCCTTCCCTTCCCTTCCCTTCCCTTCCCTTCCCTTCCCTTCCCTTCCCTTCCCTTCCCTTCCCTTCCCTTCCCTTCCCTTCCCTTCCCTTCCCTTCCCTTCCCTTCCCTTCCCTTCCCTTCCCTTCCCTTCCCTTCCCTTCCCTTCCCTTCCCTTCCCTTCCCTTCCCTTCCCTTCCCTTCCCTTCCCTTCCCTTCCCTTCCCTTCCCTTCCCTTCCCTTCCCTTCCCTTCCCTTCCCTTCCCTTCCCTTCCCTTCCCTTCCCTGAACTTCCCTGAACTTCCCTTCCCTTCCCTTCCCTTCCCTTCCCTTCCCTTCCCTTCCCTTCCCTTCCCTTCCCTTCCCTTCCCTTCCCTTCCCTTCCCTTCCCTTCCCTTCCCTTCCCTTCCCTTCCCTTCCCTTCCCTTCCCTTCCCTTCCCTTCCCTTCCCTTCCCTTCCCTTCCCTTCCCTTCCCTTCCCTTCCCTTCCCTTCCCTTCCCTTCCCTTCCCTTCCCTTCCCTTCCCTTCCCTTCCCTTCCCTTCCCTTCCCTTCCCTTCCCTTCCCTTCCCTGAACTTCCCTTCCCTTCCCTGAACTTCCCTTCCCTTCCCTTCCCTTCCCTTCCCTTCCCTTCCCTTCCCTTCCCTTCCCTTCCCTTCCCTTCCCTTCCCTTCCCTTCCCTTCCCTTCCCTTCCCTTCCCTTCCCTTCCCTTCCCTTCCCTTCCCTTCCCTTCCCTTCCCTTCCCTTCCCTTCCCTTCCCTTCCCTTCCCTTCCCTTCCCTTCCCTTCCCTTCCCTTCCCTTCCCTTCCCTTCCCTTCCCTTCCCTTCCCTTCCCTTCCCTTCCCTTCCCTTCCCTTCCCTTCCCTCTTCCACATGTATCAGCAGGGGAAATACAGCAATTTAAATATACTTTGAAAGAAATTTCTGGGGTCAAAAATTCTTCAGCTGGATTTCTTTCTTGTTTTTTTATTATGAAGAAAGCATTCCAAGACTTCCAAAGCTGTCATCAAAAATATCTGTTAAAAAAAGAATGGTGGAGAACAAGCATCAAGTTGTAGTCTGAGTTTATTTTCCAGACTTGAATATGCATTGATCTTAGATGACATGGTAGAGGGGGGACTTGCAATTCCCAATTATTATGTTTTCCTTAATAAATATACTTGATATTATTATGATAAAATGGTAAAATACTTCAATTTTATACTTGCTTCAATGTTATTTGCCACAGATATCCTACCAAATGTGGAAGATATATTTCAAGGTTTTCATTCCATCCTTGGAATTTTTTAAAGGTGAGTTAAGAGTTCTTTTATATCTAGGTGCTTCAAACCTCATATACACATGGAAACAGGGCAATGTTTATTGAATTAAACCTGTGGTCATACACTGTGTACCATGGCTTGGAAGTTTCATGTGAACAAAGGCACAGCTGGAATGTCACAATCAGCTCACCTAATGTGTGTCTTTGGTAGGCAAAGTGAAAGTACTATACAGTCCCAAACTAGACTACAGGAGCAACATATGCATTTATCTGGCTTTTTCAATTTTATCCTGAATATTTTACAAAGAACAAGGATAAACATAGAAGAGCAAAATGCCTGATATCTTATTAGGGTTTTTTCAGATGTGTTCACCTCAGTTTTTTGTTAATGTCTTTTTTTTTTTTTATGTGGTGTGATTTCCTCATGCAGCAATGCTTACACATCGGTTGCTTTGCTCTCAGTAGAGGAGCCTGCTCAGGCTGTAACACAAAACCCAGTACATACCTGAGCTGGCTCCAAGAGCTGTGAGGGAATGCAGTGATGTGATGCTTTCACACCAATACCCTGGGCAAATTAAGGAAAACTCTGAAATGGGTTTGAGTATGCATCTGCCACAAAACAGCAGTCAGTTGGCAGTCAGCTTTTAAGGCTCGTCTTTCTAACATATGCAGTTCTACAAATAAATAATTTATGCAGGTTAGGAACTTTGGGGCATTGAAATTTTGGAATTTTGGAATTCTTCCCTGTCCTTTCTACATGGAAAAAACTATAGTATTCATCTCTGACTTTCTGAGACTAGGAGGACCCAAGAGCAACCTATTCCCTGTTCTAAAACAATTTCAAACAAGTTGGGTTTTCAAAATATTTTATTTCTTGTTCCATTAAGCATTCCCTTTATAAATTCAGACTGGATCAAGGACAGCACAAATAAATAAATTATTGTTAAAATATGTTGAAAGACACTATCTCCTGCATATCAAAAATTCCTTTTGATACTTTAGATAAAGGAACTACTATAAGTCTACACACAAGTAGGTATAAGAATCCTATAAGGTGGATTTAAGGGACAAACCTTAAACATGAAAGTTATGCCAATAAGCACAGCTATTAACATTTTTCACAAATAATTTATTCAACTAGTTCAGACTATAGGAGTTATTTGGTTTGGGGAGGAGGGATTTGTTTTGTTTTGTTTTGTTTTGTTTTGTTTTGTTTTTTGTGGAAGCAGGCACTGACTCAATGTTCTTGATGGACAATCACTGGCACATATACAGTGGACAGGATGTATACTTCTATTTCAAGGCTGAAAATATTTGAGAATAATTTCAGTTATTTATGTCAGTATTTTGAACAATGCAATGAAGGAAAACCAATTGGATTTAGATTAGACCTTAACTTAGATCAAGCTTATCAAAATATGACATCTATGATAATGAAATAAAAACTCAATAAAATAATTTTAAAAGTCCAAACCCAAAGCAATACAGCAACTCTCGGGAATGATTAGGAATTAATGAGGTGCAAAGTACTTTCTATCTTAATTATTTCGGCTTGGCAAAGAAAACAAAACACTAATACAGATTTGGTATGGATTTGACATTCTTTCCCCTGTTCACAGGAGGTATGATGCAAACTCACATTCATAATTACACTCCGGGGTGCCTAGTTTGTAATGCTCAGAGTATCATGGCAGCACTCATAAATAGATCTGAGATAAAAAACTGCCCTTTTTCACAAAAACACAAAGACAGTTTTCACATTTCTTTCAGGTTCCTTCATGATGAAATAATCTACTTTTGCTTTTCCAGCAGCTATCTAGATGTACAAAATTATTAATACCTACAAGGAAATTGCTTTGTCTGTGACCTAAGACTGGCAGCTTTACTAAGGTAGTTGAAGAACTGCTGCTTCCTTAAACCATGGTGCTCCCAGCACTATCCTAGGGACCCCGCTGTGCTAGGGGGTGACTCCAGCACTTCACAGAGAATGTCTCATTCTGGGTTGAGCTGTGCCAGGGTCCTTCAGCTCGCTCAGCCAGCACGGCACCGTGAGTGGGACACATCTCCCGAGTGGGCAACGAGAGACACGGCTCAGAGCTCCCTGCTCTACAGCACAGGGGTTTTAGACTGGCACAGGATGGGGACAAGGAATGAGAGGGAGGGCCTCTGTTTGTGACCCAGAACTGCTTATTCTCCTGAGCAATCAGCGACACAAAGAACTCAGAATACAGTCTGCAACAGCTTATAAACAGGGGAGGTCCCCGGGGTGGGTAACAAATTCTAACCAGCAGGGAGAGGATGTGGGAGGAGAACAAGGAGGAGTTTCACACCTCAGGAACCAGTGGGAAAACAGTGGGTAAGAACAGGTCACATGGACCAGTGGGACATCCTGGATTAGGGGAATCCCCGGGATGAGTTTCCACAGGGGTTGGCCCAAGGGAAGGATTGAATTAGAACATTCAGGAAAAAGGGGCTGGGTTAGGTACAACTGACAGCTCAGGGGGTGGAAACAACCGTAGCTACAAACCATTAACACAGAGAAACTGGGATACAGAACAGCCATTAACAGTGGAACTCAAACAAACCACAACACTGGGTGAGTCTAGAAGTAAGGACATATGGGAATAAATGAGAGCTGTGGCTCTTGGCAAAAAATTTGTGGCTCAGTTTCTTTAAATGAGTGAATCTCTTTTAACGATAAAATTTACAGTAACACTCCAAGATTTAGAATACATTTTTAAAACACTTCTTGAGAAATTCCTGTAAAATATGTGGTTGGATAAATATCCCATCATTTTTATAAAAACAATAATTCCCCCATCCTCTTTGAATATACTGGCATTTGTGTTTACTCAATTTATATGTGCTTTGATTAACATTTGCTTAAATAAATAAACTTTTTGGTTTTACTCTTGTCAAAAGCACTAGAGAAATATAATGCACATCAAATACTCTTTCTGTTTGGATTTCATCTGAGCTAAACTATCATTCCATTCTGGGGATTTGAATTGTACAGCTCCGAATGTAGCAGAGGAGAAAAAAAATACTTGACTGAATGTTTACAGTCAGCCTGCAGGGAGTAATTTTTTTAGTAAGTGAAATTTAGAACTAGAATTGGCCATAATTAACTGCTTTTCACTGTCTCTTCACATGTCACTTGATACAGAAAACAGTAACATATCTGTTAGAATATGTTGTAAGGACTACATTGAAAATAAAGCTTATGGATACCATACAGCATATGTGGATTTAATAAGGTTTCTGTCTAAGCACAGAAGACTTTTAGAGCTGCTAGAATGCATTCCATGGGTTTTAGAGGAAATCAATGCTTATCAATAGGTTGCCAAAGTAACACTATAATACGCTAAATGAGGAAATTATAGAAAGAACAATTTTGATTCTTGAGTGCTGATTTTTTTTATTATGAATGTCATGTCTTTACAGATAAAAAGATAGCTTAGAGTGCAGAGATTTGAAAGAGGCTTAGGAGTTAAAAAACCATAAATCAGACTTGAGTCCACATTGATTTCCCTATCTTTGATGGCAGAAGCATTCTACTACAGATGAGAATACAAACTCATAGCAAGACAGCAGCCTTTAGACCAAGGAATTCATGTAAATATATTTCTATAAACTGAGACTCTAGTCTGCGTTTGTTCTGTTCTTATTTTATATATTTATCTATTTATAAACTTATGGTACTTTTGTAGAAATGTATGTCTGAACAAGTGTACTCCCAGTGTCTGTGTCCCTTTCTCCAGTTTTTATTATATCCATCTATTTGACTAATAATTTTCAAAAAAAAAGCTCTATGATTACATATGTTCAGCAGAAGTGATTGGTGATTTTGTTGTTAGCACAGTATTACTTATTGATATTTTCAAACGGAGGTTTATTTTTACCCCTCACAGTTCAAAGAGACTTGCTAGTTCTTTATTCATCTGCAGAGTATCCTGTCACTGCATAAGCAGGAAATAAATAAAATGTCTGAATTTTGGTGGAGAAGTAATGGTTTGTAATACTATGTGATCCAAAGCACCTACATATGTTTCAAAAGAAGTGTTATTGTACCTTTGTCTTTTCCTGAAAGATTCTCCCTTCTGTAACCTGAGGGATTTGCTAAATATTTTACTGTTAGTAATTTTGCCTGTTTATCTTGTATTGCTTCTCCCATTCCACTCAAAAAATCCAGTTGAGATCCATGGAATTATTTTAAACTGAGGAGCAGAGTATGCAACCTTAACATAGACTCATCCCACCACTGTTCCATGAACTATTAGTAATGTTTGTATTTAAAGATGCTCTCAATTTATTCTCATGGGTTTTGCTGTATCTTAAATTGAGTGCCTCGTGGGTTAATTTCTGCATGTGCACTCTGCATTTGGACAGCATTTTGCTAAGGATAAAGCTGAGGACAGCAGAAGGAGATGTTAGATATAGTATTATTAAAGGGGAGATACATATAGTATTATTAAAGAGGAGATACTTAGTGTTTCACAAATGAGATTTTCTTTGTATGAACTATATGCTATTTCACATTCAGATCTGGTTATAGCTTTGAAATTGCTTCCAAAGCAACCTTAACATGACACTTGCTATCTTCCCAAATACTTATAAAGAAAAAAACAGAAAAATAAAAAACCATAATGAATTTTCTGTTCTGCCATTAAGCTTTGCACTGCCATTTATCCCAAAACACACATCTAGGATTTAACCATACATAGTAATCAAACCAGAGGAATATATTTTGTTGTCCATCAGTTTGTAATCAGGCTGTGTAATGCCCAATTAACATTTTCTGTTTCTATAACATTTTACTTCAGCCAACAATATTTAAGCTATTGTAGCAACAGAGTTATTAAGAGGCATTTTCTATTGCCTGAAAAAAACAACGGACCCAAGACCTGTGTATCTGTTATGACTTTGGTATTCTTATTTATGTCATTGCCTCTCTCTCTACTCACCATAGCAAAACATGGTGAACAACGAACTTAAAAGGCACGATAGGGAGAATAGACACAAAGAATCATTGCTCGGGTAGGTTCCTTATAAATCAGGCTATTTATTTATCAATTTATGTATAATCTGTAATAATTTTTGCCCTTTTTCTTCTTTCCATTAGTAAGCAAGACAATCACTTTCAAATATCAAACCAACATTCTTAGTGTAAAAAAAAAATCTCACCCTCAGAAATCTCAAAAATTAAGATATCTTCCTTATTCTCCCAACTCATCTTAATATACCTAATTAGCATATCACATACTTTAGTGCTATCTTACAGCTGAAGAAATAACATTTTTCTTTTCTGTCCAAGACAAAAATTTCAATATTCTGTTTAGATCAATTTATTGTTTTAAACATAAATCCTTTCCGGATACTTTCAGTAGTTGCCCTTTGTTTTCTAACTGATCTTCTATACTTCTGTGGTTGAAACTTTTGCTTTTTTTTGGTCTTTTGCCTTTCATAAGGGCTTCCTATTCAGAGATATGACATCTGATTTTTTCCTTCTCTGAACTCAGACATATATTTGACCTCAGTGACATCCATTTACACCCTTGACCACTAACGTCTCTTTGCCACAATGATTCTACTTCCCAGGAGCGAAGAGAAGCACTGCTAACGCATTTGCCCCCACAGCATCCTTGGTCAAGGGCTAATTCCTCTCAAAGAAATTTAAAGAATCACCAGGTAGAGCTGCATCTTGATTTTCAAGGACTGATCATAAAAAAACTACCCAGAAGTGTATTCTCTATTTAAACAATCAGACAAACAGCCCAGTTTACTAATCTGTCCAATATCACAGAATGGAATATGCAGAGTTGGAAAGGCTCAGGATCATCAAGTCCAATGTCAGGTCCTGCACGGGACATCCCAAGAATGTCAAAAGGTACCAAACACCAACTTGTCTTTTAAGTGTCTTAAAAGTGTCTTAGCTCTCTAGCCATTTTTAGGAAATCAATGCACTCTTTTCATAAGAAATCAAAGTTAGTTTCCTATTTATAAAATGCAGAGAAGAATAGGAACCATGGACTTTATACTAGATCAGTCCCTGAAGTGTGGTGGTTTAAAAGATTAATTGAACATATTTACCACAAACATACTTCATTAAAAAAATACAAAGATGCAGCTCTGTGTGTCTAGATATGAGGTTTCACAAAATTCATGCTGATTCTTCAAAGAAAAGTTCAGGCTTTCCAAATTTTTTTTTCCCAAATTCCTAGAGCATTGAAAAAATGAGATTAGGATTCAGCTTGCTTCCACTTTAATAAAAGATGCAAATAGATTTAATCAATATTGAAAAACAAAATTAAAAATGCAGACTGTCATGCATTTCTCCTAAGAGGCATTTTCATTTGTTTTAAGCACCAGTCTTTCTGCTTATGTGTCTGTAGTCCACTAGCACATTAGCAACTCCTTGGTGCAATAAATGGATATAAATCTTTAGGAAAGGCAGAACTGATAAGAAGCAGTGATATAGGTTACATTCTGAAGCTTTTCATTTGACTTTCACTCAGATAAAATCCCCCACACTAATTACCTCTTTCAGTCTTTAATGTGACTTTGTGTGCCATACCCTGACAGTTTGTCTCCCCATCTTCTACAGATCCTGTTATACCGAAAACATCTATATTTTTCTGATGTGGATCCTCAAAATCTCTTAGTCTTACACCTGGCAGGTAAACTCTGTTTCCTGAAGACCATTTAAGTCACAGAGAATATGACTCAATGTGAATAATATCACATTTCTTTTCCCTATTACTAGTTTGATGATGTCAGACATTTTATTGCTGTTATCCCCATTGTTTTCACTTGCAGAACCCTCATATCCAAACGCTGAAGCTTCTCCACTGTCTATATCCCCAGCTGTGCTCTCTGATGTCATCCTCACTACTAATATTCTACTTAATTTCCTATTTTCCATAATACAGTCTCACTCTCAATGCTTCCAGCTCAGCTGCACTTGAATCTCAGCTCTCTATGGCTCCTCTCTCAGTGTATCTCCTCAAATCTCACTTATCCATGCTTCTTCTTTCTTTCAAAGCTTTTTTTTCAAAGCAACATCTCTACTTTCATCTCCTCCTACACTCCTTAACTCTGGCAAATCCATTCTCTTCACTCCCTTTCATGTATATTTCTTACTTTGTGCCACTGAATTTTTTGGAACAAACTCAATTATTTATCAAGTTCTCTCCTTCCCCTTCATCTGTGGTATTAAAAAATCACCATTTCAGGACATACAAGCCCTTCAGGTTAGCATGAGTGTATAAAATCTTTGGTCTCTCTCAACTTACTCATAATATGCAGTTGATATTTGTGGTGATTGGAGGCCACTTGGAGCACAGTGATCAGGAAATTATAGAGTTCTTGATACATGGTGAAATGAAAAAAATCAACAAGACTTTTACATTGGACTTCCAGAGGGAAGACTTTGCCTATTGAGGAGACTTAATCAGACAATTCCTTGGGAAGCAGCCATTAAAAACAAAGGAGTCCTGGAAAGGTGGGTGTGCTCCAAAACAGAGATCTTGAGGGCACAAGAACAGATTGTCCTTGTCTGCCCGAAGATGAGTCAATGAGGTGAATGTCCAGCCTGGATAGACAGCGAGATTTTGATCGAACTGTGGAATAAAATGATGATGTATCATCTTTGGAAGGAGGGTCAGGTCACTCAGGAAGTATTGAAGGGGGTTGCTAGGGCATGTAGAAAAAAAAATTAGAGAGGCCAAAGCACAGTTCAAACTTAGTTCGGCAACTTTTGTAAAGGATAAGAAAAAATCTTTTTACAAATATAATAACAGCAAAAGGAAGGGTAAGAGCAACCTTTGTTCTCTACTGGATGCAGGAGAGAACTTAGTAAGTGCAGATGAGGAGAAGGCAGAAGTGCTTAACGCCTTCTTTGCCTCAGTCTTTAGTAGGACAGCGGCTTGTCCTCAGGACATCTGTCCTCCTGGGCTGGTAGATGGTGTCAGGGAGCAGAATGGTCCCTTTGTTATCCAGGAGGAGGCAGTCAGAGAACTGCTGAGCTGCCTGGATATTCATAAATCTATGGGCCCAGATGAGATCCATCCCAGGGTGAGGAGAGAGCTCACAGATGAGCTTGCAAAGCTGATCTCCATCATTTACCAACAGTCCTGGCTCACTGGTGAGGTTCCAGATGACTGGAAGCTGGCCAATAGGACACCCATCCACAAAAAGGGTGGGAAGAACAATCCTGGTAATAATTATGGGCCAGTTAGCCTGACCTCAGTACCCAGGAAGGTAATGGAGCAGTTTAAACTGAGTGCCACCCTGCACCACTTACAGGATGGCCAGGGTATCAGACCCAGCCAGCACAGCTTCAGGAGGGGTAGGCCGAGTTTGACCTGCCTGGTCTCCTTTTGTCACCCCATAACCCACATGGGTGGATGCAGGGAAGGGTGTGGATGTTGTGTATTTGGACTTCAGCACTTTGACCCTGTCTCCCTCAGCACACTCCTGGAAAAGCTGGCAGCCCACGGCTTGGACAGGAGCACTCTGTGCTGGGTCAGGAACTGGCAGCCCACGGCTTGGACAGGAGCACCCTGTGCTGGCTCAGGAACTGGCAGCCCACGGCTTGGACAGGAGCACCCTGTGCTGGGTCAGGACCTGGCTGCATGGCCGGGCCCAGAGAGTGGTGGTGAAGGTTCTGCATCCAGCTGGGGGCCAGGCACCAGTGGTGTCCCTCAGGGGTCTCTGCTGGGGCCAGTTCTGTTCAGTATTTTTATTGATGACATGGATGAAGGTATTGAGTCTTTCATTAGTAAATTTGCAGACTCACTAAGCTGGGAGCATGTGTTGATCTGTTGGAAGGTGGGAGGGCTCTGCAGAGAGACCTGGAATGTTTGGGTGGATGGGCAGAGTCCAGTGAGATGAAGTCTAATAAGTCCAAATGCCAAGTCCTGCATTTTGGCCACAAGAACCCCTTGCAATGCCATAGGCTGGGGATGGTGTGGCTGGACAGTGCCCAGGCAGAAAGGAACCTGGGGGTACTGGTGACAGCAGCTGAACACGAGCCAGCAGTGTGCCCTGGTGGCCAAGAAGGCCAAAGGCATCCAGGCCTGGATCAGGAATGGTGTGGCCAGCAGGAGCAGGGAGGTCATTTTGCCCCTGTACTGGGCACTGGTGAGGCCACACCTCGAGTGCTGTGTCCAGTTGTGTCCCCTCAGTTTAGGAAGGACATTGAGTGCTGTGTCCAGCTCTGGGTCACTCAGTTCAGGAAGGACATTGAGTGCTGTGTCCAGTTCTGGCCCCTCAGTTTAGGAAGGACATTGAGACACTTAAGTGCGTTCAGAGGAGGGTAATGAGGCTGGGGAGGAGCTTGGAACACAAACCCTGTGAGGAATGACTGAGGGAGCTGGGGTTGTTTAGCCTGGAGAAAAGGAGACTCAGAGGTGCCCTTATCCCTCTCTACAACTCCCTGAAAGGTGACTGTAGTCAGGTGGGGTTGGTCTTTTTCTCCAGGCAGCGACTGGCAGAACGAGAGGATGCAGACTCAAGCTGCACCAAGGGAAGTACAGGTTGGATATTAGGAAACAGGTTTTTACAGAAAGGGTGATAAAATACTGGAATGGTTTGCCCAGCGAGGAGGTGGAGTCACAATCCCTGGATGTGTTTAAAAAAGACTGGATGTGGCACTCAGTGCCATGGTTTATTTGAGGTGTTAGGGCTGGGTTGGACTCGATGATCTTGAAAGCTTCTTCCAACTGAGTGATTCTGTGATTCTGTGAGAAGGTATCGGTGGCTGATGTGATCTTAAAGAGGGTAAATCACAAAATCTTGTTTCAATACAAGACTGGTCTTTAGAATAAAACCATATCTTAAAAAATCAATCCTACTTGTATACCTAAGGGATATGTATAGAGTCCATATTCCTTGCCACATTTAAAATACATACCTATACATTTAAAATTTACTTTCATATATAATCCTTTAACAGAACTGAAAATTGTACCCACTCATATTTGTAAAAATTAACTAGTCTAAAAAATCTAATTCTCTCCGGCAATTTACTCTTAGAGACTAAAAAATGCTTTAGATTTACCAAACCCATTGAACAGGTGATACTTGTTAGATTTCTTTAGCTTTCTGCAAGCATCATGCTATGTGGTAATACCAAAAGTTGTCCTAAGGTCTTAGTTCATATCTCAGAGTGCTGATTGCCATTCAAACTAAAAGAAAGCTGTAAATATTTACCTAGCATCCCCCATGTTTGAAGCATTCTTGAGTAATAAACAAGTGGCTTTCTGTTCCCAAATTTGGTAATACTGAATTTTTAACTAAGGTTAGTGGAATATTAATTTAAGAATAATTAGGTGCCCAAACACCTAATAAGATTCATCAGGGCAGGTGGGAATTATGGCAGAAAAAGAGTTTACCTAAAGTAGAATTCCTCTGATTTAAGTCAGTCTTACAAAGAATCTGGGGAAAACTTCAGTAGCCTTCTTCAAGTAAAGATTTAATTGAGCTTTCTAGATCTATTAGATATAACGAGACATTACTGGTATAGTATGAATATTTAACTTAAGTCATCCACTGGGAAACCTTTTAATTTGATCATTAATCCTAATTGCACCAGCCCCTAACTATAATGGCAAAATAAACAGAAGAGGAGAAAAGGACACATTTTGGGGTGCATTAGGAATAGAGAGTTGCATTATAAAAGTGAAACTGGAGCATTAATAAATGTCTTTGAACAGAGAAAGTGAAAATGTTTTCTAAGTCTTGAGTGATGTCCAAACACTGTGAATGAAAGCAAATAAATGTCATTCCAAATGACAGAACATTTTTTTCACCTTCCAAGGAATTTATTTCAGCTTTAATTGTGTATTATCAGTGAAAGACACTGTAACATTTCCTCTTTAGTATTTGGAGGCAATGAGTCTAGTTCTAATTCCTTACCAGTTCTGCAGCAGAACAATTTCTGTCTCTGTCTCTACCCAAATAACAATGGTGCAACTACTGAATGACACTTTACAGTATTTGAAAGTAAGTAATGTTCAAAAAAAGTGAGGTTAGAGTGGAAAAGGAGGAGGGGTAGAAAAGTAGCCATGTCTGTACCAAACTGATGATATTTTTGAGAATGCACAGTAGTATTCCAGTATTGTCTTTTTTATTTGTATAGTACATTGTCAGTGGAGAAGACACAGAATATTTATTATTCAAACACCAGAGAAAAACTGTTACATTTCCTGTAAAATTTGCTAGTTGATATCACTGCGAATAAATATACCCCACCCATTTTCCACTCAAAATAATAATTAATTTTCTGTAGTTATTATCATGTACTTATGAAAAAAATACTGCCGTTTATTATACTGGTTTTGGCTGTGATAGAGTTAACCTTCTTCACAGCAGCTTGCATGTTGGTAGGTTTTAGACCTGTGATGAAAACAGCCTTGGTCATAGAGAGGAATTTTAGCTGTTGCTGAGCAGTGCTTACACAGAAGCAAGGACTTTCTGTCTCTTATGCTGCCCAGACAGAGAATTTGGGTAAGGGCACAGCTGGGACTGCTGACCCCAGCTGACCAGAGGGATATCCTAGATCATATGGCCTCGTGATCAGCATATAGAGCTGGGGAAGGAGAAGACACATATTTGGAGTGATGATATTTGTCTTCCCAAGTCACTGTTATGCACGATGGAGTCTTACTTTCCTGAGTTTGGCAGAGCATTTGCCTGCCGATGGGGAGAAGTGAATTAATTCCTATTTTCTTTTGCTTGCATTGGCAGTTTTTGCTTTACCTATTCTATCTCTATCTTAACCCTTGGGACTTCTCACTTTTGCCCTTCCAAATCTGTCCCCCATGCCACCAGGGGGAAGTGAGTAAGTGGCTGTGTGATGCTGAGCTACCTACTGAGGCTAAACCTAAATAAATTGTGATTTGTGACAATGAAACTTGGCTCTGCAAGAATTTTCCTTTTTAAATGAGATTTTCTTTGTTCTTCCAAATGTGAAATTTTGAATCAGACATTATTAAAATATTTGGTTTTAAAAGTAAAATTTAAAATCTCAATCTCAACCTTTAGCACAATTATTGACAAATAGTAGGCTAACATAGAAATCAAACACAGAAGCTCAAAGAAACTATGTGGCAGCCTCAGAGACTGGTTGGATGGTGGGTGGTCAGTGCTCTGAGAAATGAGTACTCACTGACCATCTCAAGGTTTTTTAGGTGTGGTTATTTTGATGTCAAGTCCAAGATTTTTCTTTACTCCAGGGTATGAAAATTCATTGTTTGAAGACAATCCATGTAGAATCATTGGCACTGTGTCTCAATATGACAAAAGCTGAATCTTCCTGAGTCACTTTTAAACCCTTTCAACAAGAAAAGAGGCACAAGTACACAGAAGATGCTGTTTTCAGCAGAGCCTGTCTGGGAGCTTCACCTTGTTTGTGCCATCTCAGACTTTGACTCCTGGGTAGAATCCATATGCATGAGGCTTGCTTGAAACTCAAGACACAAGTTAATGGGTGAAAGTCACTATTCTATGAAATTATATGGGAGGAGGAGAGGTGTACTTTTCTTATTTGGGTCATAAGTGTAACACCTGGTTATTTGAAATTAACTACCCCATCTTTTGTGTGAACTGTTGAAGATTCTGAGACCAATGTGGAATTAAGAATGACCTCTATTACGGAAGAGGAAAATGAGAAAACTTTACAGTAATGGTGAAAGACAAATCTCATATACCTTGGGTATACCAGTGTTCACACTGGATAAAGAAATAGGCAGTTTGCTCATGATTTCAGTTAATTCACATTCAGCTTATCATCTACTCATCTTAAAAGCATTAAGAATTGAAAGTCTCTGGCAACAGGATGGAAAATTGCAGTAACCCCAGAGACTGAGTTTTGCAACTCTGAGGAAGATAAGGAAATTGAGATAGCTCCAACTCTACTTGAATGGGGTCCCATATTCATACAAGTAGAGTATATTCACTATGATTTAGGTGTCAGTCCTAGGCTCTTAATCTGTGACTGCTCAGCATCATCTACTTTAAGGCAAAGATGATAAATTAACACCTTTTATTGCTGATCATAATGCTCTTTGCTTCCTGAATGTCCAGCATTTTGTAGCTAAGCTTGTATTGACATTCATATTCCATGGCAGCTATTAACTGTTCAGTTTTTATCATAATAATAATAATAATTTATAAAATAATCTTTCCTCAAAAGACTTTTAGTTTAGAAAAGTTTAGTTTTTCACTAGCATGTATAAAAGCATAACCTTACACAAGTGCTACAAGAGTAAGATAAGCTCAGGGTACAAAAAGTAGGTTAATTAAAATACACTAATTTATGCCTGCACTGCTCACTTCATTCACTGAAAGCTTGTTTACCCAACAGATGGATAAATGTCTGCGGGTCATAAACCTAATGGCATTCTAGTAAAATTCAACATAAGGTTCTTGTTTCTTGAACCTAAAGCAACCTGATACAAACAAAAATACACAGCAAAAATCCCTTAGTTATTTCACAGTTTCATATTCTGCACCTAGAAGTACAACTCAGTACCTTAAGATTCTCTTTCTTAGATGATCAAATCACTATTTTATGAAATACTTCTGTCTGAGTGTTCATCTCCACTCTTCCTTTCTTTCCTTCATTTGATTTCTTACATACTTATTTAATAAAATGGAGTCTAATTCAGAATTTGAAGGAAAGGTTGGCTTTCCAGCTGAAAAAAATGAGTTGACACTAAGAAAATTCAGGCTGGATCTATTATAGATACAAGAAATCTTGTAAGAGTTCAGAAATGAAGTCTCAAGAACATATGTGTAACTAAAAATTTTCTGGACAGTTATGCTCACTTTTTAATTTTATTTTGTCATGATTCAAATCTCAGGCAGTACATTTTCCAAGTCCAAAGAAAGAGTTTTACTTCTTCTGTGGGCAATCAACCTTTCAGGAAACAATCTGTTTTCTCATAGCAAACCTAATCTATTTCTGTCAGCATTTTCCAAATTAGATATGTTCGATATGAGAGTCTGGAAAAGGTTGAAAAATTCACATATGTAGCCCTGTACACATTTAATTTATTTTCTTCCTTTTTTTCCCCTTGAAAGCAGTGGAGAATATTTTTGTCTGCGTGATTTGAAAAAAAAATATTATAGAAATAGTATATTTGGAGATTACCATTTTATTTGGAGGATATTATATAAAAAGAGTTTGGGGAATATTTAGATTTAAAAAAATTCTTTGTGGTCTTACATAAAGAAGCTAAAGAAAACATTTCTTTTCATTAGTCACCCTAATGTCTCTTTTAGAGTGTAAAATATATTTTGTGCCTCTGTATTTCTCTGCTTAGGTTGAATTCTTTCTTTTCCCCCTCAGAAACCTGTGAATTTGTCAAGTGCAGCTTTCCTGGAGTTGTAGCAAAGATCATAGGATTTGGAAATGAAAGATTCCTTCATCTCCACTTGAAAAAACAAATAGCCTCTCTGGGACAGTACCAGGACAAACTGCAAAAAATAACAAGTGCTAGCCTGAACATGGCTGGGGAACAGAGAAAAGAGGACCTTTTCATGAGAAAAAACTGGCTGAGAGGAGCTGAGTTACAGAAGCCAGAAAAATGCTTCCAGTGAGAGCCAGAGACCTCATTCTGGTGTGTCACACACTGGCAGCCTTTGTGAGATGTTTGCTAGAATGGAGTGACATCCTGACAGACTGAGAACACGGCTGTGCATGCTGGATGCTGTCCTGTCTATTGTATAGCTCCATATGTGAGTACTTGAGATCTGAAAGCTTCCCAGTCTATTTCTGCATCAGCTTTCTGCCTGGCAATAAAATCGTGCTCTGATGGCATCAGAAATTATTATATTGGTTAATGTTATGTGGGGTTTGAGGAGCTTTGTCTCTAGGGAAATGAGACATATGAGTTCATGTATTTCTGATTCATGTAAGGATCTACTGTTTTCCTGCAGACACAGATATATTCCAGTGCTTGCACTTACACCAGGGAGATCAAAGAGAGTGCTGCCCAGTTATGGTCTTCCTGTATCAACTGTGCTTGTCAAACTTATGCTTTAAAGTGGAGGTTAATAAGGCTGATTTTATCAAAGCTAGAGTAAAGTAATATGTCATAATTGAGAGCAAAATCTGGCCTCAGAAATGCAGTTTATATTTGTACATTCACAGAATCACAGAATGATTAAAGTAGGAAGGGACTGTTGGCAAGGTTACCTGGCCCAGCCTCCGTGCTCAGAGCACATGGCATGGGATTGTGTCCACATATTTCTTGAATATCTTCCATGAGGGAGAATCTGCAACCTCCCTGGGCAACCTGTCCCAGTGCTCCATCCCCTGCACAGCAAAGAAATTCTTCCTCATGTTCAGGCAGAACATGCCATGTGCTCTTTTCCAGTTTCTACCTCGTGTCCTATTGCCCAGCACCACCCAGAACAGCCTGGCTCTATCCCCTTGGAACCCTCCCTTCACGTACTGACAGATAGTGATGAGGTCCCCCCTCAGTTTTGTCTTCTTGAGACTGAGCAGACCCAGCTCCCTCAGCCTTTCCTTGTTAGAGAGGTGCTCCAGCCCCTTCATCATTCCTATTGCCCTCCACTGGACCTGCTCCAGGAATTGTCTGTGTGTCTTGTCCTGAGGAGCCCAGACCTGGCCACAGCACTCCAGATCCCCTCATCTCCCCGGGGCTGAGTGGAGGGGCAGGATCCCCTCCCTGCCCTGCTGGCGATGCTCTCCCTAATGCACCCCAGGGTCCCATTGGCCCTCTTGGCCCCGGGGCTCTGCTGGCTCAGGGACAGCTCCTTGTCCCCCAGGAGCCCCAGGCCCTTCTCTGCAGAGCTGCTGCAGCCTGTGCTGCTGCCTGGGCTTGTCCTTCCCCAGAGCAGGGCCCTGCATTTGCCTTTGCTGAGTTTCAGACCATCCCTCTGCCCATCCCTGCAGCCTGTCCAGGCCCTTCTGAGGGGCTGCAGAGCTCTGGGGGTATCGGGCACTCCTGCCAGCTCTGTGCCAGCAGTGACCGCGCTGAGGAGGCCTCTGCCCCTTCCTGCAGGTCACTGATGGATGAGTTAAACAAAATTGCCCAGTACTGAACCCTGGGGGGCACCATCTAGAGGTGCCCCATCACACAGGCTTCCCTCTAGACCTTGGGCTAGATCATGATCCTCTGGGATCTGTCATTCAGCCAGTTCTCAATGCATCTCCCTGTCCACCCCTCCAGTCTGCAGTCTCTGAACTTGTCTGTTGCAGGATATCACAGGAGACAGTGTCAGAAGCTTTGCTGAAGTCCAGGTATACAGCATCCACTGCTCTCCCCTTATCTGTCCACCCAGTAAACCTCACTGGACACTGCAGAGGTAGATAAACCTTCCAGACCTCTACACCACCTCACTGGAGATTCCTTTGACTCCAGTTACCTGATATAGCCTTGGAGCGTTTTTGAAAATCAGGTCTCACCCATAAATTAATATCTGCAAAAGTCCCATTTACTGGAAACTCCAGAGTCAGCATGAAGCCTAACACACATTCTCCTGAGAGGGACTGCAAACATGTTAGGTGTGAACACTGTGTCTTTGGAGTACTTTACGCTAACATATTTTTATTCATTCTTACAATTTTAATTATCATTTCCAAAAAAGCACAAAAAGTATGTGAATTCTGCATGTTCCTTGTTATTTTTTCCTTCAAAACAACAGCTGGTCTCAATGCATTAAGTATTTTATTAAAATTAAAATTAGAAGTTAAAATTGCACCTTCAGGAAACTTGTTATCCAAGAAAATGATGCCAGTGTAATAATGAGAATGTAATTATGATTTCATTTATAAGAAGTGGTGTTCAATTATTGCTTCTATTAAGAACAAATTGTTAACAGCAGTCTGTGCTGAGATTCTGAACATAGATTACAGTTTTCCGTTGTTGAAAAATAAGCAAGGGGTGGTCTCTGCACTGAACATACTCATCTCATTCAGACAGGAAGATATATCTTCCACAGATCCAGCCATTTCTTTTTTTCTTTACAAACTGTTAGTTAACAGCTGTGCTTAATTAATCAAGTTTTGTTTACTTGACTTGTTCCAGATTTTCATACATGCAGAGCCTGTAGGATTGCAGGTAGAGGAATAGAGACTACTAGCAGAGAAACTGAAAAACAGATAGATTGAGTAACATGGGAAAAAGCTTAAATACTGTAATACAGGTAAAAAGCTGAAAAACACCCTCTGATAAAGAGGAAGGATGCATCAAAACTGAATGCAAGTTTTTTACTTTCTTAAAAGCAAAAGGTCTTAGGTCTAAGGTCTTAATGTTATCTTCTTCAAACTCCTTTGGTTTCATTTGGAAACCAGATGGATTTGATGGTTTTTAACTTAAGTCAGGAGCTATTTATTAATATGTTGATTGTTTGGATTCCTCAAGGCCAGCTGAAGAGAGCAGAGGTAGAAAGGCTGGTCAGTAAGGAAGAGATATACATAGTTCTGAGCTTGAAATACTATAGCTGGGGCTTTTTTTCTTTTATTTTATCCTTTATCACTTTTTTCTTTTAAGAGAAACATTTCTGAAGTTGAAAGCACTGAGTCTGCACCATCCACACACATAACTAGTCTTGTGAAATATTTTGCACAAATGTAAGGCTGTCATATGATTAGAAAATTGTGAATATCATAGAAACTGGCTGCATTAGGGTACTTTTTTTCTTTTTTCTGAGATAGGTGAGAAAAGTTATGAAAGATATATCTTACACATTCATGTATCAGCAAGTCATCAAGTGTTAGAAAGAAAAGGTTCCCTTGAAGAGAAACAAAAAATCTCATACATAAATTCATCCTCTGGAAAAGTAAATTGAAAAAGGCTAACAGTTAAACTAAAGTATCAGGTAACAAATGATTCTCATAGGCAATGTGGAAGCTTTTCCTAACAAGAGGCTACTGAACATTGATACATCTCCTAAATAATTTCACAAGGTGTATAAACTAAACTGAAAAGTAAGAATGACACTGAATCGAAATGACTCTCGTGCTCTCATGAGATAAATTCATTGTGGAGAGGAACACATATTACTCCAACATATAAACTGGAGCAACATTAGTCAAAGAGAGACTCTCTCAGCTGAGGAGGACCATTAAAGATTCTGGACTGCCTCTACTGCAGAATTCTCACCACTTTAGGTAGAACACACTGTTTATTAGTGTCACTACCACTGTGGAAAAAACATGCTGTGATTTTGGGGTTTGCTCTGTGCAGTGTCAGGACTTGGACTTGATGATCCTTGAGGGTTCCTTCCAACTCAGGATACTGTGTGATTCTATAGCTAAAATGTTTACAAAAGTGTAGAAACAGTCACTAAAAGGTAAAACCAAAGTCAATCAAGTAGAATATCAACTCCAGGTAATATAAATCAATGTGCAATTCCTAATGCTTAAAATAATGGGCTTGTAAAAAGACATAAATAGAATGATACTGACAGAAATATTATAAATAATAAGCATCTAACAAATGCCGTCAAACAAAAAAATTACCCTAGAGATGACAATGTCTTGAATGAAGCCTTGTACACCATCTTTAATGCACTACTCTAGTCCTTGCTGCAAGTATTCATCAAGCAAACTATACAAAAAAAGTCACAACCCTTTCCGTATAAATGAATTTTTACCATTTTCCAAAGGCTTAGAGTCCCAACAGCCTTTTTGCCATGGAGGAACATCAAAGACTTTAAATTCTTCAGAGCTGATCCTCTGCTGAAACTAATGGTAAGGATGATGTTCCACTTCCTTTAAAGCTGATGTCTGTTTTACAGTTGATTTTAAAGGCCAAATTCCAGCTAGGTAGTAAGTGATTGAATAGTGTTTTCCCCCTTATAAACACCTTAAAGCCAGCTAATTTCTGCCTACACCATTACTTATTTGGCTAGATATTTGAGAAGAGTCCAAGAAGGAAAGGCTCATATCTGACCTTTTCTAATCTTTCTTAAAGAAAAAATTATTTACCTGTGCTGACCTATTGTTGATAATTCCAGACAATTTTTACTACTATGCATTATATTGCCTATGTATAGTTCTCCATTAAAAAGATGTTTTTCTTTTGAATGTATTAGCAAACTTGAATTTCCTTCAGCCAAAAAGGACATACTAAAGCAATGATAGAAAATCAAAGACTCTCTCTCTCCTCCTCCCCCTCTCTCCCTTGGCTTCCCTGAGAGGTTTCAATAAAATAAAACAAAACTCATTCATTAACATACTTCATTGATTTTTACTCATTTCTACTTTCAGTTACTTTTAACTTCATTGTTGAGAGTAACAGGACCTTTTCTGCACATGTGAGGGGAAATGTCTCATAGCTCCTAACCTGTGCATCTCAGCCTGGCTTGATCAGACACCACAGTAATATCTGGTATTATAAAATTCTCAGGCTGATGAGATAAACAAGTGTCAGTCTGACTTTTGAGCAAAATTTGATCAGTTTCTTTTATAGCAGGTATCCTTTCTACTAATTTTTCCATCAAGTTTGACTCCTGCTCCCCTCGCTGTCCATTCACGGCTGAGTGCATCAGGTCCTGGTAAACACACTATGAATAATTTTTCAGGGTGCTGCTCTGTCTAATCCTCTTTGCTCTGCCTTGTGTCTAACTCCTGTGCAGCCATCAGCACCTAACCTCAGCCAGCACAGAATTCCCTGCACATCCTTACCTGCAGGCCAGTCTGTTCCAGGTAGAGAGGGACAAGCTTGTCCAAGGGACAGGGAGTTGTTGAGGTCCTTTCATTCTAAGCAGAGAATTTCTGCAGGTTTCCCACAGCAGAGGGAAGGATACTACTGCAGAAAATATCCATCAACTGAGGGATTCCTCTAAGTAGGTACATGCAAGGTTGTGATCTCCTCTTTTGAACTGATCAATAGGCAGACTTGATCATCAGTATCTTTCACTGTTTTCTGAGGACTAAATCTAGAGGAAATACAGATATGCATTTAAGTTTTACCTGTTTCATGGCCCAAAAGCAGGACAGCAATCGGCCTCAAGCCCTTATTTCCAGTTTCTGTACATCCATAAATGTTAAGGAATTTTAGACTAAATGTCTTACCACTTGTTGGAAAATAAAGCTTTCCTAAGATGATTTAAACAAAAATTAAGAGGAACAAGGCAGAAGAAGAAATTGACAGCAAATTTCAAGACAAATTGTTGTCATTAAGCAAATCAGTCATTGTCATCTCTTTGCTGAGTGGTGCATATGCAGCAAATTATACTGTTCAGGTCTGCTTGCAGCTAAAAATTTGAAGCCCACTTGGAAAATGCTCAGACAATGTACAGGAGTAGACAGGTGGAAAAACATACCAACGTCTTCAAAAAAAAAAGATTTTTAGTCCTGTAGACAAAATGTGCATTACTGACATGCATCTGGATTAATTTCAAGCACTGAATTCTCCTCTTCACTGATTCTCTGGTTTAGATGTTATCTCAAATTAAAACAATGCTCACACATTTGTACATTTGAGTATTTTCAAGCCTTAATTAACTATTTATGTATATAAATAGTTCATATTTTATATAAAAAGATATTTTATATAAATAAAATATTTATATATAAATATAAATGTGTTTTTATATAGGGAGACATATAATCTATAGATATTTATATTATAGTGTGTAAGATTTTAATTTTTTGTGGGCCTTCAAAACAGTAACTCCAGCAATTGAGTTTTTCGAAGTAACTGAATTTAAATCATGGGCCAGTTCACTTAAGCTGATTTTAGTTAATAAAACTGTCAGAAATGAGCTAAGAGATCTGTGCCAGTACATAAAGTGAGGGTCAAGTTTCTGTGAGCTGCGGAGTACTCACTGCCAAAAGCTGCATGCCCTTGAGCTGGAGAAAATCCAGAGTAATTCCATTGACTTAAGCGTGTTACTCCAGATTCACAGTTTGGCAGCCCCGTGTCTGTGGACACAGCACAGAGAGGCAACATTGGACATTCTGGGGTAAAGAGCTCTCTCTTTTCTCATGCCAGACAGTTTCCTATACAGTCTTGATCAGTGCACAGACACTTGCTTGTGTAAATTAGCTTTTCAAAGACAGATATTGTCTATGGCTAAATGCAGTAAAGCTACAACGTTTGGCTCTGTGGCCTAAAGACAATGTTTGATTTGGTTGATAGCACTGGTATAATGAACTGATTTTAATACCAGTAACTTACTGACAAAGATATTTTGAAATATTCCACATAAATTTAATGTTACTTGAAATAGAAGAATATTTTTGCTACTTTGCCTTAGTTAATAGGGCCTCATGTTACTGAAGATATTGAGTTTGTTAAGAGGAGTAGGAAGTATCTTAAAATGCTGACACAATATCTCTGAGTAGCAAATAAATGCAGTTGTGCTGTCATAACTTGATGATTTGTATTTTCTGATTCCCAGTCCCCTGTTTCTAGTTGAAAGTCTCCCCACAAGACTGGGAGTGACAGTCTTGTGGGGAAATTGAGTAACAGTACTCAACTGTTGTTGAGTAAAGAAAACTCTGATATTCAAAAAGCCAAGTGATCTGTCAAAAGAAGTAGCATAGTGTTTGTTTTGTTATGTGAATTGACTTTTCCACCATCCTATCTTCCTTTTATGTCTCTGGACCAGTAAATTTCTCAAAAGAAGTATTATACTTCCAGTCTTTTTCTTGTATTCCATTTTGATTTGAGAAATCCATAGTGATTTCTCAAATTTACAGATAAAATCTCTGGGCTTTTAGATGACTGCAAAAAAACTTAGGTAAATGTTATGCTCCCAAGTTCTTCACAAAATGGTTCAAAGTTGAGGAAGTCATTAATAAGAATAAGGCAAACATGTCTGGAAGAGAGTAGCATAATAGCATTTTACCTCAGCTTTTCTGTCATTTTTAGTCAAAACAAAAAGACGTTTTGTCCATGTTAAAAGCACTAATAGCTAGGGTAATAATGTGTACATAAATGTGCTACCTCATCAAGTCCATCTGATTACTCTTTCTTCAGCAACAAGGATGCCAGGTCTGCACTCTTTATGCTGTTTTTCCCCAGATATTTGAGTTGATCTGCAGGCTTAAAGGACAACTTTTCAAATTTATTTAGTCATTGAATAGCAAGCAGGGGTTCACAGTAGGATTTTCTCGGCAGTGCCAGAATTGACTCAAGGTTTATTTCACAATTTCAATGAGTTACAGAAATAACCTGACCACTGCCCGACAAAATTTTCCAAATACTTATCTGTATCTCCTTCTGATTATACAACTTAGAGAGATTTTGGTCCAAGGTGTTTGTCTTTGGGTTGTTTGGTAATATATGAAAACTTTCCAAAAGATCCAGGTTGAAAATCATGACCTGAAGGATAAACCTGTAGGCACAATGAAACTCCCTACAATGAGATCAAAGCTTTCCTGCAAGATGGAGAACATGATTTCTTAAGGTCTATCATAAGATGAAGTCTAGAATTATTCCAGAAAACAAGGTCTTTTCAGTTATTTAACATAGAGGCTGGTGGTATTTTTAATAGATATTTATATACATATTTGTTAAAACAGAGGACAGTACATTCTATATGATGCAATTGTTATCTAAAATGAAAGGTTATAATTCTTACTTAAAAGTAATGAATATTCTGATACCTTGGAAATATTATTATAGAAAAATATAAGGGAAAGAACTACACTATAAAAACTATTCCTTTGTGCTATAGGTAAAGAATGAAATTAAATTACAACCAAGTGGAATATGAACCCAGTCCTTGACAATTTAATTAAGAAATTAATCATTCCAGGATTTACAGAGAAAAATATTTCTAGTGTGTGAAGATTAAAAGAAGGATTCTTGACTTTGAGATGCCAGGTTTCAGTTATCAATATAAAAGGAGTATTTTAGATTGTCTGCCTGAAGTATCACATGCACTGGACCAAAATCTCTGCAGTCACATGAACACTTCAAAGTGTCTGGTTCTTCTTGCAGCTGTAGCCTGAAGCCTGCCCACACTTAGAGACACACACACTTGCCCTGCCCTGCATTAACAACAACCCCTCCTCTCCCCTTCACAGGCTGTGCTCACCTAGGGTTGTGTGAATGGCCCTGGTACCAGAAAAGTGCACCTGAAGACAAGAAAGTGAAGGAAGAAGAAATGCAGTAAGGAGGAACAGAATACAGGAAAAAAAAAATCTTCCATCATTATATGATGGATAAGCTGTGCTAAAACTAAAACCCAGATGTCATTTAGAGTAAAACTTGAAAGTTTGCAAAGAGCTCAAATCCTTAGTTCTTTAAGGGGTTAGTAAAGCTTGAGAGATTTATTTTTCTTTATTTAAAATACTTCTCCAATTATTTAGAAAACAAACAGACAAACAGAAAATAATTCTCAATATTTTCTTTTCCGCTATTTTTATAGCTTGGTTTTTCATCTGGTCACAGTAAAAATGTTGTGACAGTAAAAAATCTTATCACAGTAGTCAATTTTTCTAAATTTAATTGCACAAATGAAGAAATGTCTTAGTAAGCTGCATTAAGATTAATGACTTCTACATTTTAGCAATTGTGAAAGCCTTTAAAAGTTGCAAGTAGACCCAGATTAGTATGCATGCATTTTAAAAACCTCCTTAAGTGGAGAAAACTTTGTGCATCAAACCCTCATCTTTTCAACATAATGTCTACCGTTTTGGTATTATTTCTATTTCTACATATACCAAAGGATTAGCTTTATAAGTGATAAACTGATTTCCTTAAGCCCCAAATCACCCCCTGTCCCCCAGGTTGCCCAGAGGTTCATGCAGAACTCTGGTCATCCTGTGTGACAAGTCTCTGAAAGGGGCTTAGCCTCCTCAGAGTTTTTTCTGCTCACCAGCATTCAGCCAGCTGAGGCTGTCATATATAGCCTGGTGACCCTGATTTGAGCTCTCTGATCCTATATTTGGGCTTCTGCCTGTATGTGAGGCAGCTGGCTGACAGCAAAGCTGCATTTAGCACCTCCCAATCAATAATGCTGCTTATCCTGCAGCTCTAAGTGTGGATGATCACTCTGTCACCCTTCCAAGCTGCATCGTGCTTGATGTTATAAGGTTCTGAGTTCAGGCAGTTTAATTTTGCCAGCATTTTCACAGCAATCTCCTAAAGAAAAAGTAAATTATGATTTATTGAAAAGGTGCAAAGACTTGTATGAAAAAGGATTAGTTTTTGAACTGGCTGAAAAACTTCAAAATTTGTTAAAAAGCATGGCTTCCATTCTTCTTAAAGCAAAATAAACCTCCTTCACAGAGTTCCTTCTTTGGAAAAGACCAGGGTAAAGAGGAAAAGGGTAAAACTACCCATAAATCATCAATTCCTGCTCTGCAGTAAAGATCAACAATGTTTCTGAGGGAGCTGAGGCAAGAAGCAAATTAGAGTGAATCAAGACCATAAAAAAGAAGGAAAGCCTACCATTGACCAATAGGAGCAGGAATAGCAGAAAAAATAGTTCAAAAAGATTATCCATCCTAGCCCCAGATAGTCTTAACAACTCCAAGTGTCATCCCTGATAAATCACTGCTTTGCAGATCCAAACATCTGTGAGCTTTTTGTTAGTTAGTAAATTTTGTGAAAACAGGCTTATTAAATATATGGCTCATACTTTTCCAATACAGGTTGTTAGTATTTTGTCAGCTTTTCAGAGGTCAGAGATTTGGAATCAGTCCTAATGACATGATGATGCCAAACTGCACTTCCTGCTGCTGTAATAGATGGATACCCAGAGGTGAGCTGGCTCCCTGAAAAATAACCTATGTGCATTCACTCTGTGTTATAGTCACCCCAGACCAGAAACCCATCACTCAAAGTAGCCGGCATTGTATGACCTTTCTGGTCTGAAGATCCAATCTGAAAGCTGTAAAGATACTTCCTAAAAGCCAGACACTCACGATACAGCCAAGCTTGAACACAGAACAGGTTTACTGCTCAGGCTTTGAAACTACTCTAACCTAAGCCTCCAAATTGGAGCCATCTGTAACAGCACAGAGCTGGCTCCACCTAGCACGTTACCGGCAAGAATGAGCTTTGGCCAACCTAACAAACATTCTGCACAGATAAAGGGATTGTTTCTAAGGGACTCAAGATTTTAATTGTGTGCAATTCTGAACAAAGAACAGATGTTGAAAGAATTTCACACATAACTGAAATGCAGGCATGCAAACCAAAAATTAAAGAGCGGATGAAGGTGTTCCATTATTGCTATAAAGGATGAGTTCCACACAGCCTGCCCAGTGAATGACAGAGGTGCCTCAGAGAAAGCGTAGTAGACATCTGGTTGTGGAACTGAAGACTGAATAGTCAAGCTTCATGACTTAGAAATTACTTTGGCTTTTGAGTACTGACAAACTAAAATAGTAAAACCATTGGAAAGTTTAGTTGAGCTGGCTTTTCTACCTATTTAAAAAATGTGAAAGAGAAATGAAGACAAAGAGATTTCAGAGATATCTTAAGGGTCCGTAGAAAAGCAAGGAAAAAGAAAATAAAAGAAAGGTACCCTGACCAAGGATGTGCTACAAGGTCTCAAAGACTGGAAACATTTTGAAAGGTCATAAAATAAATCTTGTGCTAGCTACTGCAAAGGCATGAGACAAAATGGAAGACACAGGTTGGCTTTGAGTAGCAGAAGTTGGATTGAATTACCAGGATGAAATTGTGTTTTCTGAGTGAGACAGAAAACACAATTTTCTTTTTCTGAAGAAAAGCACAATAATTAACTTATTGGAAACTTGCTATTACAATTTTTCAGGAAGGAGTATTATGGGTAGATGCCCTTCTTCCATTTACAAAAAGAGCAGCAAGACATCCTGGGAACTTTCTGACAATTCTCAAATATGGAAACAGAGAATTTACTGAAAAAGTAGTTGAGGCATATTTTATATTTCACAAAAGATGTCTTAGAAAACAGCAATATTAAGAACTTCAAATGCTTCAAGTTTGCAGAATGCTTTGTTTTTTAAAAATCTCCACAGAATCTCCAGTATAACATCACATTTTAACTAGGTTAACCTTAAACTAATGAACTACTCCTGTTTTAAATAAGAAATTTAATTCTCGGTCTTACTGAGAATAACATAAAAGCATTTTATAGCTGCTTCAAATTTAAGCATTAAGTCAAAAAGACACAGCTTTGCACCTGGCACACGAGGTGTTACATAGTCTGCATTTTAATGTTAGTGGTGCTTCTATTAATTATGCTGTCAAGACATTCCTATTCTTACACTTGGCCAAGAAAAATCTGAAGAGCTATCTACCTTTAAATCCATTTCCAGCTGGATCTATAACTGGGACAAGATTACCTTTTGGTGGAGGTGAGATGATTAAGACTGCAGCAGTAATTCAGTGCTGGATCTTGTAATTATTTTACTCTAATAAACTAGAGGAAATTAATTATTTTGTGTAGCTTCAATATACTCAAATGGTGAACCCACACTGCATTATTTTATAGATTTGTTGCCATGGGATGGGGTGTTTATAGATTTTCAGCAAACAAGTGTATTTTATATCATACTCCATTCTTTGAGTCTTCATGGTTAAAATAAAAAGTAAAAATCCATTTTTGGAAGAGAAGACAACAAAAGGAAACAGTATAACAAGAAAAAAAGCATCCAAAGAGTATCTATAACTCCAGATCTCTTTCAGAACAAGGAAAGGAATTTTAGAGAAGTATGAAGAATGAGATGCATTCTGGAGCATACAGTCCAGCTTCTATTAAAAATAATTAGAGTGAAAAATGCCTAAGAATTGCCTAACTCAATCTTAATTTTTGGAAGACTACACATTTTGTAATGCAGATGAACCATGATACTGATGTCATCAGCAAATGGATCTTTTCTGTATCAGTGCCACTTCTGCAATTCTACTATCTCAAATTTGCCTGTATAATAAAATAGCAAAGGATACTTAATTTATTAATTTTAACAATGTCTTTATAACATGTCCAAATTACTATAAAACTCAAAAATATTAATGTCAGTTGTTTTTCCTAGATTTGTTTTGGGCTTATAATTTTTCCTACTGTGCAAAAAAAAAGAACTTGACCAGTAAGAACAACATAAAAAGATATGCTGCTTCTTAAATTTGGAAGGCACAACAGCTGCATAAGACATTGGGTGGTTTCTTACTTCAGTGTCAAACATACAAGGGCAAATGAGGATGACCACAAAAAAAAAAAATAGAGAGAATTGACAGAATAAATGTGATTGGCCAAACTATATTGGTAAATTAGGTATTACCAGATGCTTTGGACCTTTTTCTGGTCAATTGTGTGTACATGGTACATGTGTGTAACATGTACATATACAACGAAGAGGAGGTTCAAACAAGATTCAGAATATATATTTTGTTTACCTTTGAAAATTTAATAACTAAAAGACATTAGTTATAAGAAATGAATAAAAGCATTTCTAAATTGCTTTGTAAAGTATAGGGCATTTCAGCTTGCTGTGGTGCATGCAATTCACCAAATATGCTTGCTATTTTCCTTTCAGATTTCTCTTTCTTTTTTTTTTTTATTTCTCCATCTTAAGCGTAATAAAGGTTTGAGCTACCAGGCTGAATCAAAGCAAAAACTATGTATGAAATATAAAATGAAGAATAGATCTGAACATCTGTGTTACCAAGGCTTCAGCTGCTTGAAGATAAAACTAGTTTTGGGTTGGTTTTTTTTTACCTGTTTAAACCTAGTAGTAAAACATTGTTATGCTTTTCTACATTGTTGCCCTAGAACTGAACTCCGGTGATTTAGTCTCTCTGGACAAAATCCACAAATCCACAGGAAGGTGTTTTGTCATTGGTAATCACTGTAATCCACTGGAATTACTGTGGCACAGCTTTGCTGGAGAGCTCCTGCTGCCAGAATGCAATTACTCCATCCCAGTGAGTCCTGCCATAGCAAATTCCCAGCCTTGTAACATCTGTTTGTGTGTAGTTCAGCCACTCTGGACCTCATAGCATCAATCTGAGACCAGACTCAGGTTCAACTAAGACTACTTTTTGGTTTAAGGTGTGCTGAAAGAAAATAAGACAGATATAAGCCAAGAGAATTGAGACAAATACAGCCACAAAAGAGAAACCACAGTGTATAACCTAATCAATATTCAGTTTAGGTACTCAGCTCTTACTAATCCATAATAAAGATGCAGCAACAATTATTTATAAAGTGGTTTATAAACCCGTTCTCCATAGCTAGCTCAAATGGACTGTTTGTAAAGCATATTCTGTTGTAGAGCATGACATTTCAAGAACACAGCAAACCTCAGTATGTCCTGGCAGTTTTTACTTGTAGAAATACATCAGCCTGGATCAGCTGGCAATGATAATTTTTCAGAAACTTACTGCAGATGAAATATTGTTAGGCTTTTGAATGCTTAGCTGAAATAACATTGTGCTTCATTTACATTAAGAGAACGGCATGGGAAGTTATTGGATCTCTTTATCTCTCAATTCTGCTCTTGAAAATTGATATTAGCTTAGAAAAATGAAAGGAGAGAAGCATACAATCCTACCTCAGAGACACACAGTTTCAGCTGACCAATTCATAACAAGTAAAGGAATAATCAATTAGAAAGGCTGAGAAAATACATACAGAAGTTATTGCTTGTCACTGCCATTTGTTTTAATTTATAACTGGTTGATAAACATGCATTAGCTAACAGCTGAGGGGGCATTTTGGGACAAACATTTTGATGCATCTATTTTTATACGAAGTGGCTATGGTAAGAAAATTGCAGTACATACTACACTGTAGCCCTGTGCACTGATAATGTACTTGTTTTAACCCAAGGAGTTCTTATTTACATAGGTAGCTATACCTGTCCCAAAGAAAAAGACTGCATTTTTGATGAAGTGAATCCTTTGGTCATTTCCACAGAAATAGTGGGTAACAAAGTCACCTTGTCCTCAAACTTCTGGTACTATGTCCAGGTCAGGATTTATAATATTTATGTTTTTATCTTTAACTCAGGTAGTAAATACATTTCTGGAAATATCTTCAGTCTATGTATAAAGTCTGCCACACTTCTGGTTGAAGGAAAAAGATATTGAGATGGAGATAGGATTTTAGAAACAGCAACCAATACTTTATGCTTTAGCTATTTTCAAGTAGAAATTTCACAATCAGCACTACCAAAATGCTTGCTTTCCAGTCATTGTTTTATAAAGCTCAGCCTGATTTTTCTCGACTATTACTCAGTTCTGTTTCTGCCTGCTTAAAAATTAGTGCATGCCCTTTTTTGAAGTCCAAGTGCCAGCAGGCTCCATCCCACCTGCTCTGTCTCTGGCAGTGCTCTGGAACCCCTTGTTTTCTTTACCCTTTCCTGTCACAGGTAGGCTACATTTCAGCTTGGGAATCACTTCCACTGATTTGATTCACAAAAAATTACTTTATTTTCCTTTCTCCAGGGCTTGAGACAAGACAGCAGCTCAGCTTCTGCAGGAGGCCCTAAACCACCCCCGACCACATCTGTAGCAGAGCAGTAGCTCAGGTCCAGAGTGCTTGTCCAGCTCTGGCTCCCCTGGTTTCTCTCCCTTCCTCTTTAGGTTCTGCTGCTGCTGTTTTCTCTCCATTCCTGCTGCAGGAGGTCACAGCCCTCTCTGTCTGGCACATACGGCAATTCTGGCTTATACCACTTCTCTGCCTCTGCTCACTTCATGCTTGTCTACCCACAGTGATACTCACAATACCCTCCTGCTTTGGCAGAACAGGGGGCTTCAGAGGTTCAGCACCTTTTTTTTTTTTTTTTTTTTTTTTTTTTTTTTTTTTTTTTTTTTTTTTTAACCAAATTGTTAAGTTCTTTCTTCTGGGAATGAGGAAATCTGGAGACCATTTCTGCCATGAGGAAGCAGAAAAGGCACAGGCTGTGTAGGACTGGGAGCAGCAGCAATCACAAGGAGAGGCTTGTGCATGTGAGAAAACAATGGAACATTAATGTAACCAGGCCACCAGCCCCTCCATAGACTACATAACAAGAGCACCAGTGTGGAGATCCTCCATAGACAATGGCTCTCATTTCCCCTCCTTCACACAAACTAGTGCTTATCCTCAGCTTACTGAATTGTAAGAATCACTTATAAAGTCTTAGCAAGTAAAGACAAATGGACTGGGAAAGATGACAGAAATAAGCATGCAATCACTTCAAGAAAAATATCTCTAAGATGCATCTTTATAGCCGAAGCTGTTAACTCAGCCCTTTAAAGTAATTTTACTTCAGCAGTCTTAAATAACCCTTAGCGTTTAAATGACACTCTTTACTCTTAATGTTGTTTTTTTGCCTGCAGGCTATAACCATGAATCCTCCTCTAAGTACCTCTCTTCATTAGCAGCAGAATATCTTTTGCTATTCTGCATAACACTGTGGAGAATGATGCAGAGTATGGAGCAGTTTGCTTAAACTGGGTATTCGCATACACAGAGTGGAGAGGTGCAGTTGGATTCGGGCACAGTTATTGTATTAATCGAAATAAATGCATCTTGCATTATCAGCAAAGCTCTTTATCTTGAGTGCCAGGTCAGATAACAGCCCTCCTTTCACAGTGTAGCAGAGATAGCACTCTGTAGTACTGTATTGATCTTCCATTCTGACCCAGCTTTCAAGTTGCTTTCCTCAGGTGTTTTGCTGGGAAAGAGCAGAGCCTCAGGACGCAGCTTCAATTTGACTTCAGATACGTGCACTCCAATCTGACAGCCAAACTTAAATAGTCGGGATTATAAAAACATATGTGTTGCATTTCTGTTGACACATGACCACTCTTTTAACTTTTAACTCCTGAAACTGGTTGTCAACCAGATTTGACTGAAATATGGACCTTTAGAGTTGCAGAAGCATTATGTCAAGAAGCTATGCCTGTAGGTAGAGATGCACTCACAGAAAAAAAGCTGCAGGATGCTCTTTCAGTTTGCTACACTGAGACCACCTACAGACAAAGAGGAGGAGACCACTTCCAAGCAAGTAGAAAATGCCAATCAATCTTAAACAAAGCAAGCTGAGAGGCTGAATGAGACTTGCTATCTCATTTTAAACAGAAATACATCTCCTGTATTTTGCACAATACACGGGAGTGCTCCTGTATTACTGTATGTATTACTATGTGTTTATTGGATGCAACAATTTTACCTGGGGGAGAAGATTCAGACCTTTTATTCTGTAAAAAAAATCTGATAGAGGATGTTCCATTATAGTTTTAGGAAAAATTGGGACTTGAGATAAAATAATATGATGGATAGAGCAAATTGAGAATAAACCAGGAACAATAATGTTCCACTATTCTAACACAGTTTGTAAACAAGTTTTCATTCTCAAATATCTATGCCTAAACTTTGAAATTAAAAGTATACTTATCTTGCTTTATAGATGTCCTTCTAACTTGAATTTGGCTTTCCTAGCCTGAATTGTTCAATAACTTTCTGATTTTCTTAATCTGAGTAACAGAAGATGCTTAAAGAATATTGTCAAGTGTGAATGATGACTTTTAAAATGTGCACAGAACTTTAACTCGATCGATTCTTTGTGTTGCTAGCATAATCTCACACATTTTGTTCATACTACTACATTCCAAAACACACGTTTAGGGCAAGCACTTAAAAAAAGGCATGAAAATACTGTTAACACGTGAAACAGCTACTATTGTTATCCTTCATTTATCACTGAAACAAGAAGATAAATATATGCACAATAGATCCTGCATTTTAAACTGTAATATCTTTATTAATAACTATACCAATTAAAGCTTCCATATACTAAAATGGGAAGTATATCCCATTTCCATGTTCAATTGGCCTATAAAATTGGACATAAAAATGCATTAGTTGCCCTTCTCATGAACCACCTTTGGGGTCTGCCTATCTTGTCAGCTCTTCAGATAAGGTGTGCATGAATATGCTGCATAGATAATGACGTAAACATTCAACAAGCTTATGCAATATGTCTGAGCAGCATTAAGTAATTATTTTCCATTCCCCATTGTTAAGATCTGCAGCTGGTTGGCTTGGACAACCAAGAGCAACACCACAATTTTCTTTCATCTTTGCATGTTCTCTAATTCTCAAAATAAGGGTGACTAAAGAGAGAAAGACGTTCATTCTAGGAGGAGCAAAACTGGGCTCTATGACAATTTCATTTAAATGTCTGCAGCTACAAAACAGCTAATTGACAGCTAATGCAACATGGGATTCCGGTAAAATACCTCATTTGTTTGAAGAAATGTATGTTTCCAGTAACAATCTGTGGGCAGCTGGGTGGCAAAATGGTTCACAAAATATCAAACACCATTCACCATAGCCAGATAGCAGATGAGACTCACATCTGCTTCATGAAACAGGTGATTACAAACTAATAAAAGGGGCAAGGAAAGGGAGATATGCTGTATTCACCTCTTCTGTGCAGCCCTAAGCACAGATTTATCTTTTCTATGGGAAGGAAAGGGTTTTTTTTCTTTCTCACAGAGGCAATTGGAAAACTTAGAACACACAATAGCCACTGGATTCCTCAGTCAGTGCTGGAGACAGACAAGTAAAAATAATTATGGTGAAATTTAGCATATCTATTTCAATGCAGCTTTCAGATAATGCCTGGGATAGCTGTATTTATTTTTCATCACAGCCAGTCCCCAGAGTCTTGTCACACTTTGCAACAGGCCTACTTTCCTAGGTTAGAGGTAAAAATATGCTGTCAGTAATCAGTGGTTAATGAGTAAAGGGTTTTCATGTGGCTCTACAGTCCAAGACAGACCTATAATTGAACCAAAATATGAAGATTTTACCATTAAAAGTAAAAAATTAAACCAAATATTAGTAGAAGATCAATTTATAGGTTTAAAAGAGGGAAATTGAGTGACTTAGATCTTGACAGTGGATGGAACCATGAATAAAAGGATGAACACCAGGAGTTTGGAAAGATGGTGGGAACACTTATTTAACACATAATGTAGCTATGTGTTTAAACACAGTGAAAACCTCCACCTCTTCCAGCTAGGGAATGAAGTATGGACATGATGCCATAACTGTGGAAAACTGCTTCAGGAATTTGGACAGCAGAAGACAACGATGGCCAGGGAAGTGAAAGAAACAGGAACATTTCCTAGATACCACATTGAGGAAAAAGTGAGTAAGCCTGTATTAGTAGGAGTTCATTGAATTACATAATAAAAAGTTAATTTTATGTTCTTAGTTTCTAAAAGGTAATGTTTAAACAAAACAGGAGTTGGTGAGAAGGAATATGTGGAAAGTGTAACTGTTCAAAGAGTGTCTGGACTGTGTCTAGCTATGTAACTCTGTGGACCAGCAGTGTATTTATTGTTCATAAAATAATTAGAAGCCAGGAAGAACAGTAAAACAAAAAATGTCAAAGATGTCACTGGCCAGAAAGTTGAGAAAACAGTAAAAGTATGCTCTCAACAGCCTAAGGTTTAAAGTAGAGATAAAAGATCACTAAGAAATGAGAACATGGCTCAGATTCAATAGTATCTCCATTGTTATTGAAGAAAATCTCAGGAGTGAAAAATGATTGTTGAATCTAGGATTAGAAAAAAGCAATAATAATATGGAAACAGAAATTATCACAAAAGAGATAGTAGGAAACTCAAAGACTATAGTCCTCTTGAGTGAGGGAAGGGACCAGGCAATCTTCATTTCAGAAATCTGAAACAATTGGTGCATGAAATTGCAGTCTCAGGAACATTTATGCTTTAAAAAGACAGTGAAGTGATCTAGGTTCTTTCAGGCTCATTATTCTGACATCTGTAATATACAGCTCTGTGCAGGGGCGAGCACAACCCTGACCTGAGTGAAGGGCTGAGCATCTGTGCAACCACGAGGCATGTGATGTCCAGGAGCATTTTCCATGCCAGCCAGTGCTAATGGAGTGAGGAAATGAAAGAAATAAAAGGAAAGAGAAAGAGATGCTAGCACCTAGATTTAATATCTTTATTTTTATAACCCTTTTGTGTATATGGTAAATCTCATTATTTAAACAGTAGAATTTGATAAAATCTCGGATTAGGAAACTTGTTAACTAAGATGGAAAAGATGAGAATCAATAAAAGAATTATGACACAGGAAAGGGCCTGATAAAAGGTCAATACTCAAGAGTCCTGGAAGAATAAATATTAGGTTGAAATGAAGTTATTAATGTTTGTTAAACACTGCTCTCCAATTTAGCAAATATTTGTTGATATTTTTATTAATTATCCTGGCACAGGAATCAGCAAAGTCCTAGAGAAGCTGGATGGCACTGTTTGATGCAGTGCAGCCATGCATTTATTAGCCTCATTCAGATATACCCATACTTTCAGATACCTGGAAGGAAACACATTAACACCTGAACCTGACCCATATAATCAGCAGAGAAGAACAGCAATAAACACTGATCTGTTCTGCAGACATACACTCATGTCAGAAAAGTTGGTAACATGGTGGCACGGAGAATTTCAGTGCAGAGTTCAGGTCATGCTTGCACACATTGACACCTCAGATTTCCTTGCAGTCTCTCAAAATAAGATTGCTCTCAGACATTGCCAAATATACAGGACCTGAAACTTCCAGTGGTGTCATGTATATTTGCTTCACTTTTTAAGCAAGGACAGAGAAAGTAGCTTGTTTTCTGGATTGTGTCTTGTTGGGCACAATGTTTGAAGATGGTTATAATTTTAAAAAATCTTTAGAAAACAAACAGCATTTCATGTTTTCTATAATTTCTTTTTCAATAAAGGTCATCATATTCCAGTTTTTCCGGAGCATTTTAACATTGGCCTTTAAGAACATTCCGGGATTACATCACAGTCAGTAATCACAGATTTCCAGTGTTGATTTTCCTGAAAATCTTATTACATGGAAGGCTCAATCTAAACTGTAGAATTATTTTCTGCTTGGACAAAATAAATTTCTTAATAATATCTTGCTTTAGCAAACATCCATCTTTAATTTGTGATGCCAAAATATGTCGATTTTTGAGACCTCAAATTCCAAAGCGTATTTCAAGAGTTATTTTCTGATACATGGAAACCATGTAATTTAGTCTCTACAACCTCTAGAGAACGCTTGGGAAACGTGGGATTTATCTTAACACTGTACTGAGATATTTGAATCCCAGGTCTCTTCAAAATAATAAAAAGGATGGACACCATGTATCTTAATTAGCTTTTCCTCAGAAACCAAAGTGCATTAATTTCAAAATACAAGTTCAAGGTACTCCTCAGGTAACCAGCAGGGAATGGGAGCCAGCACATCAGGGGCTCCAAATTCACGGAGCAAAGGACAGGAGAGGACACAGCCCCAGGTGGGCTTGAGGTTGTGGATCAGAACCAGGTGAGGGGCACAGCATCTGTGTGGTAAAGGAGATCAAATCCTGTGTTAAGAATGTAATATCTGATCAAGGTGAGTGAGGGCTGACCTGAGGAAATGGATTCTTACTGGGAGCAGGGAGACTGCTGCATGCAGCTCTCTGAGACGGGGAGTAGCAAGTGTTGCTGTTTCAGAAAATCAAAGGGAAATGAAAACAAGCACATTGCTGCTGCGTTCATTGAAAGACACAACTTTCAGTTTTCAGCTCCCATCTAGTTCTGTGAAGAACAGAAATTGAGGTTCTGCCAAAAGACAAGACACTCATTTAAAGTCCTAGTGGTTGTATTCTCTCCTCCTTAGGTATTTATCTCCACTTTTCCATATTTGAAGATGTTACTATTAATTTTCTTTATTCAGAATCTAGTTATTTGCCTAAAGTCACATCATACCAATCAGAAATTTTTAGTTATTTATCCCATTCTTACTTGGATGCTGGCTACATAGTGGAATATAAGTGGATATGCAAGAAAATAGATTCACTCACTACTTACTCTCTCAGTATTAATTAAAGCTAATCACATTCATTATTTTTTTACAATAATCCCTCACTTCTTTCTAGCCTTTAATCTATCTTTTGTTTTTCTTAAATGCCTCAAGGTTTTGTTGACAGTGTCCTGAAACTGAAGAGCTTTTGTAATACATACTCTATCCAAAAGGGGAATTTCAAATGTGCCTGGGGCATGTGGTAGCCATGGAATTCTAGGAGCATTTGGACACAAACTCCCGTGAAAATCCTAATTTAAGACTGTAGGGAAATGACTCGTAATTCCATTGAAAGAGTCTCTTTGACATATGGATGTCTCAGTGAGTGCAACTCTGATTGATTGCACTGTATTTCTTTTCCTCTAAATGGCACTAAAAACGTAATTTCCAATTTGACTGGTTGGTTAGTTTGTTCATTTCCTGATGTTTTCTTCCTGAAAGAATGAGGTCGCAGCTATCCAAGTTGAAAATCACGTTATTACTTCTAGTACATATATTTAACTCTTTGCTTTTTCTATATATTCTTTCACAGTCCAAAACACCTCTTCATAAAACAGCTTCAATGAATCTATTACTATAACTTCTACTGATTTCTCACTTTTACTTCAAAACTAAACACTGGAGACCCATTTATCAAGTAAGACCAAAGTTTGGCTTTATGTTCAGTGTAAGATTATTGCCAGCCACAGCGACTGTAGTACAGATTCAGACTACAGCTAGTGGGCACAATATGTTGATACTAATCCTCTAAGCAGTTCAGTGCTTAGCAGCATATAATTTAAAATTGTTTGGTTGGTAAGCCAAGTCCTGAAATCCTTTCTGAGCTGCCATTACATTTTCTCAAGGCAAAATGTTACAATCTTCTGATTTTAGATTGTGGCCAAAACTGACATCTTGTATGAGCAGGATTTTCATGCATAGCTACCCCTGTCCCTATGCAAACCACTGTTGGAGAGCCTTAGAGTAAAAAATAATTGTTCCAGCACAGCTTGCAATCTTTCTAAGCCCATAAAGTGGTATTTAACCCAAACATTATGCTACTTTGGGCGTAGTGCTACTTAAAATGGTTTATCTTTTGTGTTTGGCATCTTGATCACTTTTGTTCCTTGGAATAGCCACACATAGGGACTGGAAATGCCCCAGAGGACAGTAACATCCCAGGTATGGAGTGTTCGGGTGCTTGGGCAGGTCTCAGCAGTCATGCTTAAAGCCTCTGTGGAAAGGAGGAGATTTGGGAGGGCCACATTCTCCTGTGCCCAGCCAGCACAGCCACTCACACACTCACCTGCCTGTTCAAATCCCTCTGGAGAATAAAGGCACACTCAAAAATTTAAGTCACTGCTAACATTTACAGTATTATTGGATGAGTGTAAAGGATATGAAAGTAATAAACGTGTAGCTTTTTTGTTTTTTACATGGTACCTAGGCATGTAGATTGAAAGCCAATCTTTCCAGATGTTATCTAAAAGAGACAACTTACAAACCCTTGAAATAGAGGTTTGTAATACAAATGTTGACAGCTTCTTAACTAGAGCAGAACACCAGTTCATTCAGTGTGTATACACTGTCATTTCCAATGCTGCCATGCCATCTGTTCACTCTGTGAATTGTAAATGGTTTTTCATCTATTGGTTTTAAAATCTGTTGGATAAATTAGACTGTAAAAGGTGAAGACATAAATGGATGACACCCTCTCTTTCTCTTCCCCTTAATTACACTATCTTTCCTGCCAGTGTCCAAATGCTGAAAATGGAAAGGTTATTGAAAGTTGTGAGGTGATCTTGCAGCAAATCATTGTTATAGCTGTCACTAAGCAGGAAATGCTATCACTAGGTTTGCAAAATGTATTTTATAATCACACCCAGCTTTCTGACAGTGACTTCTTGATAGTTTTCTGCTGGACTGAAGATTTCCATATTGATTCCTGGCCAAAGATGAGCTCTTCAAAGTACCTGAAGTTAAGTGCCTTCAGTAATTGTGGACTTTTCTATTGTAGGAAAACTGCATGTCTCTGTATATGTATTTTTAAAAAGCTATAAGGTAAGCAATAAAATCAGATTGACTCCAAAATGCAGAGCAACATGGAATTTAAACATCTCTTCTAAGAATAGTTTTATGTTAACAAAATAAACACCAAATGAAAATTTTATATATACATATATACATGCATACACATACACACATATATAGGGAAATCTGCTAGGATTTGGTGCTGGACTGCTACCCTTAAACTGCCTACTTGGATTTACTCAGTTTCACATCATTGAGCTCCTATATCTGAATAACTGAAGGATTCTTATGAAGGGAGAGAAGCCCAATCTTATAAGGTAGGAATGTCTATTTTTTCCTTCCTGCTGTTGTTCTTATACAAACTCTGATGTCTGGGTTGTGGTTAGAAAAAACTGGAATTTGGGAAAGTAGAATGTGAGCACACATGTTCAGCACAGCCATTCAGATGGACAAACCTTGGGCATGGATGAGCAATGCCTTAGGAAGGGCAAGGTAAAAAGGTAGCTGAACACCTGATTTGTAATAGAATTTGTGAAGCCTTGTCCTAAAAGTTTTCATAGGTGTAACTGGTAGTGATACAAATATACTCCAATTAATATTTTTGGGAGAGGTTCGGGGTGGAATGAAGTGCAATAATTTGTGCTGTGTGAGTTTGCCTGGAAAACTTTTGAATTTTACCCACATTTTTAGGTCATTAAAAAGCTAAACAAGCAGTGATTATTTAGCATTCATAATGATGACATCTAGAGCAAGTTCAGTTCGTATCTCTCTTTTGTGACATGCATCACTCAGTTTTGTCAGATAATTAGTATCTCTCCAAACTACACAGGGATGAGATCTTTTAGTAGGGAAACATTAACATTATTAATATTAATATTAACTATAACTTATTAGCATTAGTTGAGTCCTTGTAATACTACAATACTGTGGATTTAATCTGGTTTTGGTTGGAATAAAACCAATGAGCTACAACAACCATCACATTTGTCCTTTCAGCATTCTCAACTCAAGAGTCTAAAACAAAATACATATAAAGAGAACAAGAATCTGCTGTTCTTTTGCTAAGGGGGTACTCTGACATTTTTTTTCTGCACATTTTGTTCATCCTGAGACTGGGTGTTTTTTTATAGATCTATTATCGCAGCATAAAGTTTATTTTTGAGCAAAATCTAAGTTAGCAAAATGATTATAAGCCTTGTCACCCAGGCATAACCAATTGCAAAAAAGGAAGAGTTACAAAACCAGACCCCCTGCAATAATTGCTATATGGTAGCCACCTGTGAAAATGCATAGTTTGACATTAACATTTATTTTCTTGTACTATTTTTATTGACTCAGCTGCGACATCAGACTAGACCCTTTGATTTTAAAGAGAATCTAAAAATAATCCTCCCTACCCAAGGCTGATGGGATGTTTATCTTGTTGTTAAGTATCTATTTGTTCATATTACATCTCAAAACATGTTATGATGGGGTAACTGAGAGTAATGACACTAAATTAGGATAAGGAAAATTGAGGTTAAATAGCATACTGATAATGTTCCTGACAGTAAGATCTCTGAAATCACTGAATAATCTCCCATGGGAATAGAATGCAGCTACACTGCTTGATGCTTTGAAAAGGGCTAATAAGCACTAGGTGTGCACCTTAGGGAACAGCTTTCACTAGCAAGGAAGAATAAGGTGCCTTTTTCCATCCTTCTATAATTTTGCATGTGGTTTTTGTTCTGTTTACACAGATGCCACTGCTTTTAATACTATCTTTTTAAGACTACTTTTAATAGCGTTTTGTAATATGTGACATAAATTTTTTGCATATTGAAAAAAATATGATAGTGGGTGTTTTTGAAGGGCAGAGTCTTATTTAAAGCAGAAATGCTACTTTTCTCAAGAAGTTAGCAAACAATGTTGGCTTAGTTCTTCAAACTACCTTCTTATTATTCTGTATGAAATGTACTTTTCCTCAAGAAGAACCTGAATAGAGAATGGCAAACTATAAATTGTTATTTGTGGTTTTGACAGTAATAGGAAAGTGCTAGAACTCCTCCTGGCTGAAAGAAGGGTTAAGGAATTTGGGGGTTTTTTCATGGTACCTACTCGTAAGGTGAACATCTTAGCTAGCACAGCAATTACTGCAATGATCCATGTGTTTCCTTTCTTACTAGAAAATACAGCTTAGTACATTTTATGAATGGTTTCTGGTTGAGTTTTTGGTTGGGTGCCTTGCGGTTTTGCCTATTACAGAAGGAAACAAAATTCGGCATGGAAATCTTGGGGATCTTTTGGGGTTGGGGTTTTGTTTGTTTGTTTGTGAGTGAGTTGTTTGATTCTGTTTCTGATTTGTGTGTGTTTGTTTGTTTCTTTGTTTGTGGGGGGTTGTTCATTTTCTTTTTATCTGCCGAGCTTAAAGTCTTCCGTATGCTTTCTTGAAAAAAACACCACATAACAATTTAAATCCAAAATTAAATGTCTATTTCCAGGAACTCCATTCTACACTGCCACAAACTGCTATGAGTGTGAAAAGTCCACCCTGCTGCTAAGATCAACATTAACTCCTACATGTGTTCACTGTTGTCCTCTGTTGGATGCTTCTCTTCAATCTTCAAGAGTCCAATGAGGTTTAGCAGTAAGATGACAAAGCCCTTGATGTTACTTTTCAGATGGGTATGATGAAAAATGACTAATATACTGGTCAGCAGTGTTTGCCCTTGTTTCTAAGATCCTGACAGTGTGGAAGGACTTGACAATAAAGAAAGAGAGTCAGGATCATCGTTCTGTATTTGCCCTGCTCTGTGAGTGGATGAGAAAAGCAAACCTAAAATATTCCTCACTAGACAGTAGGGTCATTGGCCTGGCAGGAAATCAGGCAAGATTCTTTAAGGTAATTACAAAAAATAAACTTTTCATCATAAATTATTTCCATTTTGTCTGAAGGGCAAATCCTATCTCCTCCAGGAACACCCTCAGAACTCTGTTAAGAGTTCTTTATTCCTGAGAGGAGACCCTTGATAGTTTTCAACCTAAGAATAAAGTGCAGGATGAAGTCATGAGGGAAAACCCAAAGGCAAATATCACATATTTACAGATAGAAGTGAAGCCTTCAATTTTACTTTCTTGGTAAAGTATCAGAAAAACTGTGAGGGTTTGCTGGAGTTAAGAAGCAATATATTAATCTATTTAGAGACAATAATAACCATGATGTGTGAGATCAAAGCACCAGGATTTGGTTTCTAAAAGAACCCAATTAAAAAAAAAAAAAAAAGTATTCACATTTGTCTGCATTTTCCTCTCTCTTTTTTTTTTTTTTGGCTATTTTAATTCCAAGAACTGAGATGGATATGTTTTCTTTTGCAGCATAGTGAACACGACCTTTATCACTAGAAGAAGGCCATAAGTCTTTTATTGACCTGACAGTGGAGGGTCTCAGTTCTGTTCTGAGCTTGCCTACATGTGAGCTATTTCTAATTTGTTTCCACAGTGTGTTTCCCTAATCTGCACACACACCATATCTGTATGAGGTCTGAAAACTCAGGCTTATCACTGCATAACAAACAAGAGCACTTTCTGTTAGTAATGATGGTAAAGTGCTACTGTACAATTTTCAAACTTTACCTGGGAACCAGAGAAATGGAAGCAGACCTTGCTAAACACAAAAACAGGTCAAAGAGTGAGGAGAAATTACTCTTGCCACCAGCATATTGTTCCTTGGACCAAAGAACTGGAAATGTCACTGATACCTTTTCCCTGATGCTATGCCTCAGGAAAACTGTTGCTGTCAGCCTAAAGATCCACAGGGATTTTTGCAGAATGATCAAAATGAAAAAGCCAATGGGTAAACATTAGTAGGTTTTCTTGTATAACAGTTTTAGATGTATTATTGGTACTGCAGCTATTGTCTATTAATTTGCTCTATCAGTCTCAGAATTATTTTAACTGAACAAATAACTTTTTGTTGCACTTTTGATTGATATTGTTAAGTTTTAATTAGGCTATCATTAAGTTCTTGGCTTCACATGTACAGCATATTGCCTCCTATTATAGTAATATTCTGAGTGCAAGTTTACACATTAGGTAATCATTACTAAATCATTTCTAAACATTTGCCCAGTTTTCCTTCAAGCCCCAAATTTAGCAGCCACAACACTCTGACAGAAAAAGTGCCACAGTTTTTCTATCAGATCCTACGGCTTTAAAACTGGCTACCAGAGGCATTTTCAGGCTCATTATTAATTCTTGTGCTGGAAGAGAATGTGAACAATAATTTGTTCACCATGCTACTAATTATTTTTAGACCTCACTTAAAGCATATCTTTTCCATACTGACAATTGCTAGTTGAACTGTTTATTCCCCATACACGGGCTCTTCCACATATTTGATCAATTTTCTCTTTGAAACTTAATAAGATCAAACATATATTTCTTGAGATGAATGTACCAGAACACCACAGCAATGCAAATTAGTCATGGCATTGTGCAGTGTCATAATGTAGGGACTTCAAGAGCAGTTTCCTGTCTCAAACACTCACATAACAATAAGGTTCTCCATTTATATTCCCTACCTATCAGTTTCAAGACATCAGCCGAATTCTGAGCAGCAGTAAATTAAAAAAAAGCATCATTGGAATCATCCAACATAAAACCCAAGCCATACCTGAGTGATAATATCAGCTCAAAGGTATCCTGTGAGCACATTATTTATTTGTAGAATGAGTTTTGTTTGTCATTGGCACATGTATTGCTCCATGCTGAGTTCCTTTTGACATTTTAATTAGTCAGGGAGTACCATAGGATCCTTTTCCAGCTATCTAGAATTGTCCTTGTCCTTAAAACAAGAAATTAATGCCATCAGCAATTTTTTTTTATTCCATTATATATTCTTTTCTGAGATAGTCCATGAATACAGCATAAGTCCCAACAAACTGTTGGGACTGTAGAATTCCAGTGTTCCAAATATTGTAAAAACTCTTCCTTTACTACCTGAGCCATGATAATTACATTTCCTTAAAAGCTTTTGGTCTTGCAATGTCAAAAGCCTTCCAGGGATTCAAGACTGTGGAAACCAAATCACCCCTGTTCAACTGCTCAAGAACTATAAATACCACTACTCTCATAAAACAGGACTTACTTTTGTAAAAGTAATTTTGAACCTTTCATACTGATTATTTTTAAACCAGTATCTACTAATTCTTTTCTCTCCTTAGAGTTTCTAATTTCCACTTAGAACAACAGGACTAGAGGGCTGCAGTTCCAGGAGAAATCCATAAATTCTTTAAACAAGAGAAACATATTTCCAACATTTAGTCAGAAGTATCAAAGCTGCTTAAAAAGAGGTCGTGTGCTTTATTGCTTCAGCTATCCACCCCTCAGGTCCTGCAGACCTCTTGGATTAATGACATCTGACCTAAGCAGTTTTTTAGTGTCAGCTTTGTTTAACATCTTCTACAGCTGTTTCAGTTTCAGAGAGACCCTCTGCTGGTGTGGGCATCTCCTGAAGTGAAAAGTGATCACAAGAATTTATTAACACTGCTTTTATGCACTCATAAAAGATTCTCTGGCAGGTTTTCTACTCTGGATGTGTTTGAAAAGAGATTTATTATTAGTTTTTAACTCATTTTGGTATTTAATTCTCAGACTCTCTTTTAGATAGTCTCATTGCTTTTGCTGTCCATATTCAGAAATTTACAATCGTCTATCTTGCCCTTATTCAGATAGATTCCTTTTTTCTAGATAATCTCTTCTTGCTTCTAACATCTTTGCCCTCTTTTTTTTCATGCTGGCTGCAGTTCACCTCTTCTCTAGCCTTTTTAATAGGTGATGTGCCCAGGCAGTAGTATTATTTATAGCCTGATATTTAAATAATGAATATTCCTCAAGAAACTCTATTAGGCTCTAATTGAGTAATACTCGTGCCCAAGTTAGAACATTGTGAGAATGGCCCCACTCTCTTCCTTGGAATTGCTTATGTTCACATTTTGTTCATGTTTACCCAGTATTTTTGAACTGCAGCAAGAATGAAAACTGTTTAAATGTTTATTAATAACAAGAAGTAGTAATCAGATTTTTAATTTTTTTTTATAATATGGTAAAAAAATGTCATTGTTGTAACTTCCTCATGTTGTTTGTGAGTTTATTCTAGACATTTTTTCTCATAAGTAAATATATGTTAATTAGATTGGATCTTTGCCATGATAAAGTGCAAAGGAAGTTGAACTTCATAAGACTGCTTATTTAATAGAAAATGTATCAAAATTCATTTCAAGCAAAAGATAACTTGTGATCAACAGCTGATTCTGTGGATTTTTTCTATGATGGAAAAGCACCAAATAATAATAGAACTTTCTTTGCAATTTTACCTTTAATAATATTGAAGAAATTATGAAAATTTATACAAGATGTTAACTGAAATGAAAATGAAAAGTGGAGATTATGTGCCTGGCTTCTCATTCTCTGCTTATAGAGGAGTAGCAGTAATGTTAGTTAAAGTGTTAAAAGACAGATGTCCTTGAAACAGCAAATACAGTAAACTATCCACACATCATCCTTAGAGAAACATTTTTCATTTCTGTTCTATATTATAATAAAGAAATAAGTGTATACCTCTTTTTATGCTTCTGTATGAAGGATAACAGAAGAGGTGGAAATATACCCAGAACTGTATATAAACCTCATAACATTTTTCTGAGAATTCATTTTATAATCCCCTAACACTGTGGAGATTGATTGGCTTGTGTAGATATAAATGAAATTTTATAGATTAATGTACTGTACTCCCAGCATGATATATGCCACACAGTTTCTTTCTCTTAGGCTGTACAGCTACAAATTAATTCAGGTTAAAGAAAACTTTGCATTACTCTTTACTAATGATAATAAAAATGCCAGTTTATGGAGGCCTCTGTTGCCAACAATCAGATTTAGAGTCATTTCTTAGTGCATCACAGCCTATTTTTTGGTAAAACACTCCTTTAAAAAAAGCATGTAGAAATACCCCAGTGCTCTTTTTTAACTGATTAAGTCTTGGAGCCATCTTTAAACAAATCTCAATAGGTGGGTACAAGATAAAAGTATGGAAAACAACATCAGAAAAAAAAAAAAAATAAGTTGCACTTAGAGCACTTAGATAAATTTTTTTCATCATAAAGAATCCAGGTAGATCTAGTAGATTGGATTTTGAAAACTGATCTGTGACAGGGTCTTTCAAAATTATTGATGCTTCTGAATTTATGACTGGGCTGGTTTTTTGTAATTTTGGAGGCTTTTTGAACTCTCAAATAGTTCTCTTGTCCTGCTTAGCATTAAAGATTTCAAATAACCTAAATCAGCTAAGTCAGGGAAGGCACAGATGTGTGATTGGGTGAACTAAAATAGGCTTATAATCATTTGTTGAGAAAACAACAAACTGTCATCTTGGATGACAGTAATATTCTCAGTAATATTTGGATTGCACAGGTTAATTATCCACAAACCTTATTTCTGATAATGCTAGCTTATCTTGTTCAAAGACTCTGCTTCCATCCCTTTTTTTAAAAAAAATTGTTTATCAAAGTTCTGAATAATTGAAAATGTCTGCCTGACCTGTAAAATTCAACTCTGGAAAACAGCCTAGGTACTTCCTGTTTAAGAGCTGGATTATGTAAGTTTGGCCACCTGAAGTAAAGTATTTAAGCAGTGCCAATATAATATATATTTTGGTTACTACTTGTTTCATCTCTTGGTTTTGGGGCATTTTTGTTTGGTTTTTTTTCTGTGTAGATTCATATGAATGTCTCTGTCATTTCAGCTGACAAACTTGTCAGATTCTATGGTAGATATGATAACTCTGTTTATTTTGGAAAATCTGGTTTTTTAAGACTACAGTGATTTGCATATATTACTGTATTCACAACAAACTACTGTGAGGAATTTTCTCTTGAAGTTTGAAAAATTATATTCCAAAAAGAACAGAAGAATAGATCACAGATTCCTATTTTTTCTGTTTGTGCATGGATGTATACAGAAGTGTGCATGTGTATGTGCTCAGCACTGGTGAGGCCACACCTCAAATCCTGTGTCCAGTTTTGGGCCCCTCACTACAAGAAAGGCATTGAGGGGCTGGAGTGAGTCCAGAGAGGGAGAATGGAGCTGGGGAAGGGTCTGGAGTGTCCTATGAGGAGCAGCTGAGGGAGCTGGGGATGTAAAGCCTGGAGAAAAGGAGGATGAGAGGGGACTTTATCACTCCCTACAACTCCCTGAATGTAGGGTGTAGCCAGGTGGGGGTTGGTCTCTTCTCCCAGGCAATCAGTGACAGGACGCGAGGACATGGCCCCAAGTTGTGTCAGGGAGGATTCAGGCTGGGCATCAGGAAGAATTTTTTCACTGAAAGGATGGGTAAACACTGGAACAGGCTGTCCAGGGAGGTGGTGGAGTCACCATCACTGGAAGTGTTCAAGAAACAAATGGATGTGGAACTCAGTGCTGTGGCATAGTTGACATGGTGGTGTTTGGTCAAAGGTTGGACCTAGTTAACTTGGAGGTCCTTTCCAACCTTATAGATTCCATGTGAAAGTACATACCTTTTGGCATTTTATTAAAATTTCTTCTGTCTTTAGCACAATCAGTATCTTCCTATGTATTACTGTTGCTATTCCATTTTCCAATATGGACTAGAAAAAAGGCGGTTTAGTATTCTCTAATGTGTAAGTAATATATAACAATTGGGCTATCAACCATGATTTCTTCATATATTTCTTCTTGTTCCCACAAAGAAATGTTAGTCAATCAAAAATATCACATAGAAATAACAATTGTCAGAAATATTTCAAAATATGAAGAAAAATTTTATGGCTATGAAAACTCTTTGCTATAGGACTGACTGTCACTCACATTTAGTAACTGGAATTATTCACTCTTAGTCTTCCTGAGAGTGTGTTCTTGCCAAAATGCTGATATTGGCCATAGACTTAGAGGATATAAAAAACATACCACAGTCATTTAAACATACCCTTATGATGTGGGAAGCAGTTTCATTCCTCTGATCAACACAAAAATAGTGGGTTTTTTGTAGTCCATTTCAAGTCCAATTGTCCCATAAAGTAATGATTCCATATAGACTTTGAGTCCCCTAGGGAACTGATCCCTTTTTAGACCATCACAAGTTATTGACTTCTCTTCAGCCTCTGCAGGTACTTCATCTGTTTTGAGGAAGTGCAAAAGGACAAATGAGAGAGGAAAGTAGTTTTAAAGAAACATCTAAATGTACCTCTCTACATATTTTCTCTTGAAATGGGCCAATTGGTCTCTGATGAGCTTTAGATTTAACAATCAGTAGTCAAAAGGGTTCACCAAAAGGGATTTTCTTTCTTGTAATACCAAGAGTTTCTTCAGTGAGAGAACACCTTGGCTTGACCTTTTGTTTCATATGCTATAATTATTTGGAGCTTTGCTATTATAACAGTATTTTCCCCTTTCAAATGTGATCTCAGGTAGTAATATCTCTGCAAATTTTTGGCTCTCTGTCAAGTCATTTGACAGCTAATCTCCTAATATATTCAGGCTGGAAAATAGGAAGTATACGCCTTCTGCATTTTAATATGAGAATAACATTAATTATTCAAGTTAGATCAGCACAAATTAAATTTTAATGCCAACAAGTCATTATCATGTTATCTTAACCAAAGAGAATATTGAGTCTTTACAGTACTCTTCATTTCAGTTTACTCTTTATTTCAGTTCTTTTTTCCCATCTGACTGAGCAAGGTAAACTTGATCTCACCTTTTTCAGAAATCATGTATTTCTCAGTCTCAAAAGTACTTGAAAGAAAAGAAAAATGGAAAACTTTTAAATCTCCATTTTTTCACTTATTAATATTTGAGTGATAACAGGTCTGATCAACCTGCTGTAGCTGGTGCTGCCCTGAGCAAGGGGTTGGACTGGGTGATCTCCAAGGGTGCCACAGTCACTCTGTGTGCCTGTGGTATAGGTAAATTCTAAAAAATCTACTATATTGCTAAGATGGAGTTGCATAGACAAAATATATGTGTGTATATGTGTGTATGTATGTGTATATATACATATATATATAAATGTTTGTGCACATTTACATTAATTAAATTCCAACTACTAAAGACAAGAATTCTATGAATATCTAAGATTCAGCTGTAAATCTGAACTCTATTTGGTAGATTATTATAAACTGCAGTTCTGTTATTTCTGTTAATTCTTTTAATTCTGCTAAAAAAACACCCTAAACTAGGAAAGGAAAAAAAGATAAAATTTTTCAATCACTTTTTTAGACAAATCTTCAAATTCAGCTGCTGTGAATGCCAGTGAGTCACCACACAAGAGAATTAAAGAATAGAATAAGATTTAGTAGAATAAAGACATCCTTTTAAAATACTAAGTTACCAACCTTGGAATTTTTTTTTCTTCTCAGACTTTAGCTCCTTCTAGCAACTATGCACACTACAGAATAGAGATGCAGAGTGCCAGTGCTCTTCAAAACTGACCACAGGTAGGTAGTGGTCATTCCCCAGACTGTTGGAACAGATCCTGCTCTGCACACCTTGATATCTGCACTTTTATACGTGGAATTTTATCATAAATCCTCAATGCTGCTCAAGTGTTACCAGTGGGCAGGTTATTTTTAAGGAAATCACTGGTAGAGGTTGTACACTGCACACTGCAAGTGTTTCCAGGTCTGCTGGCAAGGCAGGGAGGTTGTTTCTCATGATGGGATGGGGCTGAGGAGACAGAAGGGTGAATAATTTTTTTTCCAATACAGTTTAGACTCCCATGTTTTAGAGGCATGAACCAGTCCCAGGGTTTCCTATCTTAGCTGCACCTGTCCCAAACCCGGATGAGTGTTGAATGATGTTCTCACTCTCTGGGAGAAACCAGAGAGAAACAAATTCTGCAGAGAGGGAAAGGTTTGTCCTGTGCTGAACAGTCTGTGTTGGTTTTGTGTAAAGAGAGCTAAGTTACTGCGGAATCTTCAATAACAATTAAAGAACATGTACACTCAAAAGCAGTTTCCTAAGGTCTATGATTGTAGTCACTAGTACACTCACTTCTGTAACTTCAGACCCGTAGTGTCTCAGTAAGGCTGAGAACATTTCTTCACAAGTTAAATCTCTGGTCGTTGTTTCTGTGCTTAATGTTTTAGAGGTTCTGATCACTGGTATTTTCCTTCTGGTTTTCCCTTATTTATAGATATTGATGGAGGAAAATATAGAGTGTAATTAATAGAGCTTTACCAAATTAACAGAGATACATCACTTTTAGATGGGGTTTAGGTTTTATTTCCTTCTTCAAAACACTTATATTCTTCAGCTTTAATATCCAGTATCTCTTATCTCTATAAGCTTTTATACTCTCTTTAAACAATGAATGTGTCAAATAGACACTATGGGGGATTTTCAGAATTATGCCATTCAAAAGATTTCAATAGCAAAGCATCCTTTCTCCAAGGAACATTAAGTTTTAAGTGAGTTATTTGTTTCTGGATGGCTCTTTCAACCAATATTTTAAAAAGCATTATAAGGTTCAGATGGCTGCTGAATTTATGGTGCTGGTAAGCCACATAACAAGTGTTCAGAATATGGCCATGGTTCTGCAGTACAAACATGCAGGGTGTTAATCACGAAAGCAGTTTCTGAGCCCCTAAATAAAATACTGCTAAAGGATGGAACACGCACAGATTACTGATACTTTTAGCAAGCTCTGATTTATAAATTTCATCTCCCTTCCCAGACTCGATCACTTTATCTTTTTCCTGGATTTCCATCCAGATTTTACAGAAACTTCACAATCCCTGTGTCTCTCTGGTCCTCCAAGTTTAGTGAGCATAAGCAATCAATGGAATCATTCACCACAATTCAAGAGATTTTTCCTTGTATTTGAGGTGATTCTGCAGTCCCAAAACTTCTCCCATTTATAAGGTAATGCTACAGTCTAAAAAATGCAGGTTTACAAGGTATTCTGTCAGGTGCAGGAAGAGCCTGCAAGGAGCCTTGCTGTAAAGCCAGAGGGTCTCCATCTCAGACAGAGGTGTTTGGAGAACCATGTCACCAGGGTCTGCTGGTTCTTACTCTAATCAAATGACCAGATTTTAATACTTTAATAAATTTATGCTCAAATAATTTTAATAATAGCTGTTAATTTTAAAACTATTATAAGTGAAATATAAATAATCCACAATAGTAATGTTTGCATGCATTCTTAAAATAACATTTCTTTATACATCACATGAAATAAACAGCCATAACCTCAAATTTTGTGAAATGTTCTGGAAAAAACTGCAAGATAAGAATATTCACCAAGGTTTTTTATTAATAAATATTGAAAGAGTTCTAATGTGGATTTTTAGAACAGCATACCTAGGAATTAAAAGTGTTGGATATATATGGGATGTGTAATTTCAAGCTTAAAGAAGTTACATGTTGTAAGACTGTATTTTTAAGGTGACATTCCAATTTGTTCAGCAAATTATAATTTTCACTTCTTTTAAGGAAAGACGATCTAATTTTCAATGAGAAGGAAATACTGAGATGCTGACCAGTGCCAAATTTCATTGACATACATTATTTTAATCAATGATGAAAGAGAGAAATAGAACAATTAAACCCCTTTCATATTCAGTGCCATTAAGTAATAATATTGTCATACTTTTGTCATACTGTGCCTTCAAATATTTAATTAACCATCTGGAGAAAGGATAAAATGTGCAGCCTATTGTACATTTTGCATTAATTCACATTTTGCTAATGACCCATAGCTCACTAATTTATCTTGGTAGACCTTGGAGCTTTAGTTATATGACTGAAAAATCATTGAGAGTCATGAGGAGTATTGTAGATGGTTTTTCTTTATAAAAATAAAAACTAAAAGTGTCATAAAAATCAAGGTCTGTAATGATTTTTATTAAATGGTTGTAAGACTAACAGGTTTTGTGCGTATTAGTAATATTTAGACTGATGAATACTTTATTGAGAAAATAAAGTAACTGAAATACCTCATTAATAGCAATACTACAGAGACAAAAATAGAAACAGCTTGGAAACTAAGTGAAATAGAGTAAAGAGAAAATACATGGTCTCAAAATAGGAAAAAAAAACCTCTTGCTTTTTCTCTGAAATTCAGGATTTTGGAAAACACCTTTCCATATTTCAGAGCAAGAGTTTGTAAGTAAGAAGATTTGCCAACATCTTTTATTTCTCATATCTAATAAGAATACTTTGCTAGCTCAAATGTTCATCTTGGTGTCCACCAGGACCCCCATGGCTCCATTTCTGCAGAGCATCACTGGGTGCTCTCCAGCACTCTCGGGTGTATTGGGTTGTTCCTCTCTAGCATAACTTTGAACTTCCCTCAGTTGAACTGAAGAGGTTCCTGCCAGCTGACTTTTCCAGCCTGCCAAGATCCCTCTGGACAGCAGCATGACCCCCTGACATACCAAGGAGGTAATATCCACTGCTCTTTCCTCATCCACCCAGCTAGTCACTGTGCTTTAGAGAGTGGCTGGCTTCACTGAGCATGACCTTCCCTTTTTGAATCCATGCTGACTACTCCAAATCACCTTCTTGTCCTTCATGTCTCTGAAAATGGTCTACAGGGTTAGCTGATCAGCCTGTGTCCTTTTTGTTGCCTTACTTGAAGACAAAAGTGACTTTCCCCCCTCCGGCCCTTAGAATTGTTTCCCAGCCATCAGATCATTTGAAGATAATTAAGAATAGCTTCACAGTGATATCTGCCAGCTCCCCCACCTCTCATGGCACGTGGACTTCTGTATGATTTTGCTGAAGTATTACGTTATCTGATTGTCTTCCATCAATGGTAGTTTTAACTTGCTCCAGACATTCCACCCTGGTCTCCATGGCCCGGGATTCCTGAAGGTTGGTCTTACTAGTAAAGACTAAAGTGAAGAAGGCACTCAGCACTTTTTTTTGTGTGTCCTGTCCCACTGGGGCCTCTTGCTAATTAAACAGTGGGGACATATTTCCTGAGTCTTCCTTTTTCTGCTTATGGCGTTGAGGAAGCTCTTCCTGGTGTCCTGACATGCCCCTCCAGGTTCCATTCCAGGTAGGCTTTGACTTTCCTAACCACATCTTGGCATGCTCAGGCAGTGTCTCTACATCCTTCGTGGGATATCTATCCCTGCTTCCACCTTTTGCATACTCCCTTTTTTGTTTGTTTCAGATTTGCTGGGATCTCCTGGTTCATCCAATTTTGCCTGACTTCCTGCTTGTCGGGATGGACTATCCCTGAGGCTGTGGTAAGCTGTCCCTGAAAAACAACTGGTTTTCTTGGATCCCTCTTCCCTCTAGGGTCCAAATGTTCCTGGGTGCTGGAACCTCAATTATCTCTGCTGTTAACTTGAGAAAATGCTCCCCTTGCCATTGTCTTGTCTCTCCCAGATACTCCTACCCAGGAGTGGGAATCGTGTCAGGGAGCATTCCCAGTACACAGAATAGAAATGTCACATTTTGGAAGTTCATAGCTTACAGATATGTGCACTTTCATAGAAGATGACTTCCATGTCAGGGTTTTGTCTGCAGTGTATTTTTTAGTCAAGGCATAGCAAATCAGAACTGCAAGTCAGGAGCTAGCCTTCATCCTAATTAGATTCTTAGAACCATGGAATAGCTTGGGTGGAAGGGACATCAAAGATCATCCAATCCCCCAGCCTTTGGCAGAGACACGTTTCACTAGACAAGTCACTCAGAGCTCCATACAACCTAGCCTTGAACAATGTAACCAGAAGTAAACTAATGAGCCACAGAGGAAAGAATTTGAGAGGTACGGGAGAACTATCTGTAGCTGTGGTGACAAACTGTTAGTGTCTTTCAGTTTGCACCAGATGTCATGTTTTCTAAAAGCCTCTGAGAAGAACTCTTTAGCCTTATAGCAAAAAGCAAACTTCAAACTCAGCCAGTGTGTATCGTCTCAGATACTTATTAGCACTGTGCTTTTGCTCTTCTGATCCATCCACAGGTGAAGTCAAGGGAATTTATATTGGGAGTGACTGCAGGTCCTGTATCTGAATTCTCCCAGCTGCCTGGGTTCTGCAGTTGCACAGCTGATGCTCCATATTTCTGTGCTCCTCTCTCTCTGACAGACTATCAGGGCCCTAAATGTGGGTGGACAACAGCTCTCCACTGGGCTCCTAAATGGAAAGGATGAAAATTAAAATTTATTAATCTATGTTAGAATTAAATTCTGTATACTTTCTATGAAACTGTCGTTACTTTTCAAAAATAAAACTTCTTTTTTTTTTCCTTTATCCAAGCATTTAGTATTTAATAATATGCCACTACCTATCATTCAGTGAAAATTTAAGGAAGCTTAGCCTTAGGTAGCATACTCTGTATTGATCTGTTTCTGCACTAAAAAACAATTCTGTCATCCAGAAAATAGGGAAAGACTTATGGATATTCATGAGTGTATCGTGGCTTGCTTTCTACCCCTGAAAGAGAAAATATTGGTACAATAGTATCTACTATGCTAAGATGTAATGTGTTTATAAATTTTATATCTGGAAATGCAAATACAGTTTCCACTCACCACTGTATCAAGTAACTTAAGCAATAGTTAAACTCTCTGTCTCATAACACTTAAAGACATGGTACTTAATTAAAGATTGCTTTGTTTTTACCATAAGTTCTAGTCAAATAACAGAGCACAGCAATTATTGAAAACTGCATGTGATTTATAAGGTGATAAAAGATGAGATTTAGGAGTGCTCATATCTAGAACAAGATTTCTGTGCTCTACAAGCCAATTTTTTAAATCAAACTTTTATTCCTGATGATTATCAGATTACATGGTCTAATTAATCTTTTATTACTCTAGCAACTTACTTTTAGCATCAATATCTTCCTAGTCATACTGGAATATTAAAAATCAGACACTCATAAGACATATTATAAAACAAATGTTAGTGTTCAACCTTGAAAATAGAGTCTCATCAATACATAAAAATATTTTTTTTAAATTAACATGTACTTATATTCATACAATGTAACAGACTAAAAATTGTGATAAGCAGCAAATATTGTTCCAAGAAAAGAGCCTTAAAAGTACCATCTCTACCTTAGCTTTTTTGTCATTTCCAAGCATTTTCTAAAAACTAGTCAGTTAATAAATTCAGGTATCTAATTCTCCCTGGCTGAAAAATCACTCATTTGCATTTGCAGCACCAAATACACAAAATAGTCACTATGTATCTCCTTTACAGGTTCCTATTTGACAGGTATCTCTTTGATCTGCTCACCAGTTAAAATTCACAGATCCTCAAGTAAAAACAGACTATATCATAACTCATCTACTTAGATCAAGCAGTATTTTTTTTTAATCAGGTGCTGCATTTTTCTTACTTGTTCTTGAGCAAAACGAGTGAAGGTTTTCAGTGTGCTGTGGAACACCACTGAGTTCAAAGTAGAAGAATTCTTTTAAGCCAACAATCAGTTTGGTGCAATAACATTTAAATAAAGTCCTAAAGTGATACTAAGAACTTGCAATTCCCATTAAATTTAGTTTATTAAAATGCCTCAGGACTGGGTTTGTCTTACTCTCCCTTCAACATCTGTTACCACAGATGTGTTTGTTAAAGCTCTACCTGGCTTGCACAGAAGCCCACCCACATGTTTTCCGTAGACACAGAACCCTCCAAATCAACATTAATCAAGGCAGCAGATTACAAATACACTATCTGTGAGCAGAAAAAAATCTGACATGTCTGGGCTTCAGGGGCAGAACTTTCATCCTAAATTGTTCTCTATGTCCAGCTCTCGTTAGCTGTACATCTTATAGCACATTATTGCACTGGAGCAATTTCAGGGACTTCTGCCCATTGTTAGGAGAGTGTTACAACATTTCAACACTCTTTGATTGTGTTGCAGGACTGTAATGTGCTAGAAGTGTAGTCTTTCATTTTTTCTCCCACTAGAGGCTTAATTGGTGAGAATGCTGACGTGAATTCTACCTAATCAGCTGAGACCAGAATAAATATCTCCACTGTCACATTTCCATTGTCTTATTAGCATTGCCAGGCATGAATCTAGATTAATTTTAATGAGACCCATAAAATATTAGACATTTTCTCATAATCCTGCATCTTTCAGATCAACCTATTAATTTCAAAATTATCCGAGATTATTTTAATAAAATCAGCTGAGATCATCTCCTTTTGTGATTTTTAAGATCAAACCACCATTGCTCAAGCCTTCAAGACTTATCACTGCACAGTGTAATTAAGCACTGAAAGGATTTCTTTTCCATATATTCAAATATTTGCATCTGCTATAAGTGAACCCCCTCTATCATACAATGATTCTGATATTTCTTTTTTTTATGTATATTTTAATTCTAAAAGTTTCACTTCATTTTTACAGTGCTAATGATACACTGAAAACAGAGTTATCAGTTGTCATTTCAAGTACTGATCATCATTGATGGAAAAACTTACGACTTCAAACTAGGGAAATCTCCAAATATGGAACAGGTTAAACACAAACAGTGGGTGTAGCTCACAGCTTTTTACTAGGATTGCACATTTAAATTTCATTCATGTTTTCAAATTGATGCTGCATTCAAATCTTTTTTTCCCTCATTTTTTTAACAGAGAAAACAGAGAGTCTTCATATTGTTTCCAATATCTGATCCCATGAAATATGAATTCTGAGTTATTAAAGTCCTGCAACAAACATCCAATAACTTTTCCTTAAATCTCACTCTTCTCTCTTAATATGTAAACCTGATCATTCAGAGATCTATTTGTGGGCTGAATGTCCTTACATAAGAAACTCTACCAGTCTCCTGTATTTTCATGCATCTCTTTGCTGGATTTCCTGGTATAAAACTTCCATTAGAGACCAAACACACAATTTGAGGAAAAAACTTAGTTCAAACCACCAAGGGAAGCTGCATGGTATTTTGTATGAATTTTGTGTCTTTCCATCCTGTAAAACTGAGGTTTTTCTGGGAAGCTGAGGAAGTCAGAATTTCTAAATAAAACAAGAACGGGCTAAAAATAGGACAGGAGAGAAAGAAACAAGAAGAAAATTAATTAATATATCTGTTCTTTAGTGAAGCAATTCAGAAGTAAAGAGAAGTTTCCAACAACAGTTGTTCCTCCCATGCTGCCAATCAACACAAAAATAGGGTATAAGTCACAAAATAAAGAATTCAAGGCAAATTACTTTGAATACTCATTTAGTGTCATTTAGTCATTGATAGGAATGATAGAAAGGAATTAACAGAGTCACTGAAATGGAAGATGAAGTGCAAATTATATTCCAGTCAACCGTGGGTTTTGATAGCCAGGAAAAATTACACAGTGTATACTTAAGAACCAATAACCTAAACCAATTAAGACACCATAAACCTCTGCTGTATTATTAGACATAGTAAGCAGATGATAAAATCAACTTCTATAAAAATCAGGCACAGAACCCAGCTTCAGATATATGCATTTTCAGTTTTTATCTTGTGTCATTACACACACTAGTAAATTAAATATGTCTCTATACATGATTTACTTTCAAACTCAAACATGGTCACTGTAAAGTTCTTCGTTGCTTATAGAAGCTTTTGTTTGTTCTAACTGCTGCCTTTATTTTTGGCATAATTCCTTCACACTTTCAGTAGCAAGGGGAGACATGGGATAAATATATTTTTAAAAAGTTAAATTTACACTGTTCTGATCAGGACTAACACCGCTAACATAACTTATTCTGATTGCATTTTCTTTTCAGAGCATTTAGTGGGCATTTTCTCATTATGTCCTGTGTTTGCTGAATAAAAATAAGCAGGAATAAGTTAGTGTATTAGTTATTTTCTTATGATACATCATAAGCAAGAGAAAAATACATAAAAATATTTGAACATTTAACCATATATATATAACTATTTTAACTGCACACTGTATTGATTATTCCATACATGGGAGTTGGATTGAATTACTGAAAGCAGTAAGTAAAATTGCTATCTGCTTTACCTTCATTGACTTCAACAGAATTTAAGCACAGTTTAGTCTCGTCTTTGTATCCACATAGGCTATTAAAAGCAAAGAAAATGATGCCAACAGTAGCTCTATAGGTGGAAATGAGAAAACGAAATCCTAAAGTTCTAAAATTTAAGGCATAGTACTTAAAATACTTCAAGTGTGTGTGTGGGAGAGCATATGGGAACATCTCTGTGTTCCTGCATGTACTTACATGGTTTATTGACATTTCCTAAATCACAGATGCCCAATCAAATTTCTGGATAGACTGTCAGGCACTTTAGTCTATCAGCAGTGAGTTTCAAATAAATGTATTTACACCCTCTATCTCCACCTACCAAAGCAGAGCTCTCTTTTCCACCTTTCTCTACTGTCTGTCACAAAAAATTATTCAGTGTTCCTGCATGTGACCCTTTGGTGCCTGGCTTTGTAGAATGCATCTGCAGAGTGGCTTGAGAAAGCAACTGACAAATAAGAGCAGAACTACTCACGCTTTTAATGAAGAATATAGTCCATAAATGAAAGAACATATGGCTGGAGGCCACATATTGCTCATGACTAGTCCAGATTCTTAAAGCGTAATTAAACTATATCTGAAACTCCTATAGAAATGGGCATTTAACCTTCCCGCCTCTGAACATTCTCTTTAATGGTTTTTGTCAAGATATTTCGTTAAAGGACCATAAAAAAATAAATAACAAAATGAAAGAAACACTGTTGCAAATTTAGCTCTGGGAAAAAGAGGTTATGAGGAATATGCACATGTGAATGTGTATATTCCTTCTGCCCTAATACTGTTTCAACACCCAGGGCATTGTCAGGCAGACTCAAAAGAGATAAAGGCTAAAAGGGTATCAGACATTACCTATAGCAAGATAGAATAGGGAGTTCCTGTTTGTGCCCCTCTGTAGAAAAGCCCTCATTGTGGAAGTGCATCTTTGTTAGAAATAAGAGGCTCTCAATAGCCCTCCAGGACCCAACACCACGGACACATTAATTCCATTCTTCACTAGTCATGAAGCCTTTTTCTCCATATGTCTTGCTGATGCATTATATTTTGATTGCTTTAGCATTTTTGGGTTTAAGGCAAAGCAAAGCAAGTATAACAGTTTCCTAAAGACTGCTTTAACAGGACTTTGAAATTCACACTTCACAAAAATCAGTAAACTAAAGCAAAGCAGAAGTATCTCAGACTTGACTGCTCTTTGTTGTTGTTTATCCTGAAACTCTGGGTTAAAAGAGAAGATATATAACGTATTTTTAATACTTATAGGCAGCAAATGGGGAAAAACAGAATTTTGAAAGTGCAGTTGACAGAAACAGTGGGCAGCACAAATGGGAAGATAACTTCTTTTGTGGAATTATGCTGTGATACACTTTAAGTATATCTGCAACAAAGTCTACGACTGCAGCAGTAACCTGATTCAAGTGGGGTTGTTTTGAAACTTCCCAATATCTACTCAACACACAAAATCTGTCTCAGTGACACTTTTCAAAAAAACTGGCTAAAATGCCCTAAAACTCACTCACTGGGAAGGAACCAAGTGTGTTTTTTATTAAAACATTCTGTTGACAAGGAGGAAACAAAAGCCATTCCCTTCAGTTCACAGCAAGATATTTAATGAATTGCTAGCTGTGGAAATACAGAAGCAACTGTTCTAAAAACTAATGAAGGTATCTCAGAGAAATATTGATTTGAATGATTTACTGAGCTGCAAAAGAGTCACATTGAAGTAAATTAGTATTTGGAACTGTAATTACACATAAAAATTTGTAAATTTTACTGTCAGCAATAAAAACTGTTACAGTAATAAAATAAATTGCAATTTTAATTACAACAGTAATTTTCTATTTACACCTAGGCAAAGATGCAGAACAAGCTATTCTTGGCCAACCACCCCATCCAACATTTGCACTAACTACAACACTCCATGTAAATAGTCCTGAAATTTATTTTTAATGTCCCTGTCTTCAGAAATGCTGAATAATATGCCATACCATAGTGCAATGCATTAATCTGCTTGAATTAAAGACTTTGTTGAATAATTATAGAGGAAGGTTTACAAAATCTAATTCTTCTTTAAGTGGTTTCTTCTCCAGTTATAGTCAGTAAATTACATTTATGGAATTTCTCATACACAAGTTGTTTCAATTTAATGGAATTCTTTTATGTAAAGGAAACCAGCAGCACATAAGGTTTTAAATCTGATTTTGTTATTATCAGCAAATTCTCTTTCCTTTAAAAGTTACAGTAGTTCGGAGAAGGTGATCAGAAGAATTCCAGGTTGAAAGTTTCTGCAGCTAAAGTGTATTTTGCCATTCTAGTTCCCACTGATCATTAATATACTCAAGAAATCTCCTTCCCTTTCCAGTCTCAAACTGATTTACCATTTCAGCTAGAGATCAGAAAACTTTTTATCCTGTAAAGCTTCAAGCAATAAAATCACATTTCAGATGCTAGCCAGTGTAACAGGTATTGTACAAGGTATTGCTTTTGCAATATTAGATCTGTCATTTGTTCTATAAAGACAAACTACATTTGCTATATATTCAATATTTTGTGTTAGCTGCAGTATGCAGTACTTAAATATAGTTAAATAGCCCAAAAGCTTTTCATCAGATATTTCACTGAAATTAAACTCACAGACCTAAGAAGACTCTAAACCAACCCTCTACATTGTTTTCTGATAAATAAATGGATGCAGATACAGTAGTCTTTTGATGATCAGAAGTTGCATTATTATTGCACAGAGGAAAAATTGAAAGTCTGAGCCTACACACCCACCTGTGTACTTCATATACTGTTACCACGTCCTTAATATACCTTTCACATTTTTATCCAAGAAGAAAAAATTAACATGGTGATAACTGTGGCCCTACATGATCAGAAATCTTTGTGATTCTTGGAGAGCATCTCCCCTGCTGTTTTCCATTACATATCTATCACAGAGCCAAGTCTCATGAGTAGGGACCAACTCAAATATGCTGTTATGAATATATTGCCTCTGCAGTACAGAAAACATGGATTTCCATTGATATTACTTTAATCTGGTTTAATTCTTTATCCTTGTTTCCCTCAGGCAATGCATCAGGATGCAGATGCCCGAATGGAGACAAGGCTGGTATTTTCTGGAGTCTCAAAACAGTACCAGAAAAAATACCTGGTCTTGTTAGTATAAGCAAGGTCAGATAATTTGTCTAACTGTTGGAGCTGGGTGAAGTGGTGGTGGGGACTTGAGACAACACAACTTCAGTATTAACAGAGCCTCCCAAATTTCCCATCTAGTCTCACTTGGTCTCTATGCAGCAATAGGGAAATAGTCTTCTCAGGTGAACAATTTCAGATTGTTTAAGCTTCTGCTCCAAATTGCCTTCTGGGAAAGGTTCTTTCTAGACACATAATTCAGACCAGAGACATCAGCAACATAATATTACTATTGCAGGTCCAGAATAGAGTGGGAAGGAAATTATAACAGACTTGAATGGGACATAAGTGTTGGTCCCACTTACTTTCATTAGCAACAATCCCAGCTCAGCTCACCTTGTGCAGGTAAAGAGGCTAAAGCAAAATACATGTCCCTCGTTTTACTCTTCTCTTGTCTCCACTGTTTAATCTCTTCCTTTAGCTAATTAAAAAAGCTTTCTGTGCTTACAGAGTGCAGAATCAAAATTAAGAGAGTGAAATTTAAACAAAGCACATTCCTGATCTGGGGTGTTTGTCTTCTCTTGACCTCTGTGTGTTATGTAGGACTGCAGCTGTCTTGTGGACATTTCTAGTATGAAGCTGGTGAGGAAATAGATTGTTAGAGACTAATGGAAGGTGTAATGGACAGGGTAAGAATCAGGTACTACATTGGGGAAGAAATGATGTGTAATTCAGAGATAAAAGAGAAACTTCAGGGTTGAAAATAGATCTACAACATTTCAGTCTTTCCTGTGGTAAAGCAATATGCCATAGGTATCCTTGACCTTATCACAGCCCTCATGTTTCTGTTTAGTGGAAAAAAGTAACTAAATGCCAATTTCTGTCATTAGTCTTTTGCTTTGATCATTACTGCTATTTAAAAGATACATGGAAAAATTAATCAAACATAAACCATTGTTTGTTAGTTTGTTTGTGATTGATCTTTAATCCAAACAGCTGTTCAAGATCCTCTTTCTTATTGAGGAAAATTATCATTTCCGTGAAGAATCGTTTTAACCCCAGAAATACCACCAATCTAAACTTTAATCTCAGACCTATTACCTTGGAGAGGGATTCCAGGTATCAGCAGGAATGGATGACAGACCACACATTTTATAAATCCTTTAACAAGAATCTCAGATTTGTAAAACTTTAGGTGTAAAGGTTTGTGCATTGGTGCTTCGTGGGCTGCATGAAGGCAGCATGTGTTGCCATAGCAATATATCAGATCCTTGATCTAGCGTTTCACTTCCAATATGAATTGTTTGGTTTTGGTTTGGTTTGTAAATTTTTTTGTGTGCCAGTATGACACAACCAGGAGTATATAAAACAGTGAAAGCTACTTGTTAAATGGACAAAAAAAAAAAAAAAACCAACCAACTTAATAAAATATTTAATGAACTCTGTAGGTTTGGTAAATACTTTTATTTCACTTTTGTCAGTCACATTCTCTCAAAACAGTAGGAGATGATGTAAACTAAAAGGCTGATTTTAGAATCAATAGAACTGTATGAAAATATAAGAGTATTCTCTTCCTCATATCATTCAAATATAATGACTTCCATGCACTTTTTGGAAACACCTAAAAAGCCTGAAATATATTGACCTGCAGATTTAAAGGAGGAATCATTAGAAGCAACAATACAGGAAACAGAACAATTTTTGACTGATCCTTTAAGACTTTGAAAGTACAGTAGTAGGGTTCATTTTGTTAAGTTATCTAATTAATTTTACTAAGTGAAATTATCACTCACAACAGAATAATTTATTAAAGTATTTCCTACAAATCTGTGTGAGGAAGGTAGAGATTATTCATTAGTATAAATGTGAGAGTGATAAATTATTACTGACAAGTTGCTGCCAAGGTCAAAAATGTGCCTCTGTTTTGACATGCAAATATAATGATACTGACCCTGAATGAGTGAGCTGGAAGCAAAATTGTGCAGTGTGTGTCCATAAAAATAATGAACCCATTAGGGTATCATCATGGTTTAAACTGGGAATTTAAGTACTGCAGGGTTATGACTCTCTACATACATTTAAAATCACAGAATCACAGAATCATTAGGTTGGAAAAGACCTCCAGGATCATCAAGTCCAACTCAACCCTAACCTCAAATAAACCATGGCACCAAGTGCCACATCTGGTCTTTTCTTAAACACATCCAGAGATGGTGAACCCACCATCTCCCCAAGCAGACCATTCCAGTACTTTATCACCATTTCTGTAAAAAACTTTTTCCTAATATCCAACCTATATTTCCCTTGGCACAGCTTGAGTCTGCATCCTTTCATTCTGCCAGTCGCTGCCTGGAGAAAGAGACCAACCCCACCTGACTACAGCCACCTTTCAGGGAGTTGTAGAGAGCGATAAGGTCACCTCTGAGTCTCCTTTTCTCCAGGCAAAACAACACCAGATCCCTGGTGCACAAATATCTCATGGGATCCTCCACACTCAGAACTGCTGTGCCCCTCCTCTCCTCTGCAGAAAACATCATCCCTTTGCCCAAATCTGTTCCTCCAAAAGGGTTCCAAGTCCTTCACAAGGGTCTGTCCAAGATACAATCAAACTCTGCAAGCATCTGACATCCCAAAGTCCCCTGGTGGGCAGCAGGTGCCCCTGTGGCCCAGGTTACCCCACCTCTGTGTTATCCAGGGGTGCTGCAGAGTGGCAGAGCAGGACCCACCCAGGATGGGCTGGCTCCACCTGAACTGCAGCTGAGAGGATGCTGCTGTATCCTGAAGGGTGCCCCAATGGAGAAATGAGCATGGAAAGACGTAGCATGGAGAGCTGAACAGGGCTGGGAAGGAGGCTAAGGTGATGTGAGGCCACAGTTAAAGCTGACTTCTGGAGCAGCAGGCTGGACCTGAAGAAGCTGAAGCCTCAGAAAATAGCAGATTCATAAACTGGAACTTATCCTATTGTAGGCTGAAAAAGCAGTAACAGGCATGGGAAAAGGTTATGTATGCCCGGGAGTTTTGTGTCTTTGATCATGTTCAAAAGCATGGATAACCTCACAGAAAAGGTCTTCACTGAAATATCTCATGTCCTCTTCCCCAGAGAAGTCTGTGCCAAGTCCCCTTGTAAGGTCTCAGGGTGATTCTTAGTCATTCCAGAAACAAAGTATGAAATCAAAGATTTCTTCTAATTGTTAGAGTGTAGAGACAGCTGAATAAGCTGATGGATAAATTTTATCTTCTGCAATTTTCTTCTGAGTTCACCCAGAAAGACATAAGTAACTATAAACTCTGTGAAACTGTACTGTAATTTTAATCTCTGTAGTTGGTTTGTAAGAAATACAGCTTGAATATTTCTTTATATGGTTTTTGGTGGGTTTAGGGGGATTTTTTGGTTGTTGTTTTGTTTTCTTGTTTTGCTTTTTTGTTTGAGGGTTTTGTTGCTTTTGAGGAATGGGGGTAAACTGGCTGTTCTGGGTGTGAATTTTACTATTTTACTTTTATTATGATTTTTTGATAGCTGTTGTATAACATGCAAATATTAATCAAAAGTGTAAGCTTCTTTCTGAAGGAAATGAGATTCTTTAAAACATCCATTTTATGTTTGCAAGTTGTCTTGCATGTAGAGCCTATTGTGCACACCGTACTTTTTTAAGATCTTTAATTTTTAGAGTCAGTCTTATTTGTTAGGAACTCATACCACATAACTATTTTTCAATGTAAGCAAGCCTATAAAACTTCTATTTTTACCATGAAGAGGAAGAAGAATCTATTTCTCTGCTCGTGTGTTTGTTTGAACAAGTCTCTTTGATCCAGCAGAATTAGTATTTTTAGCTCATATAAATACCAAATTACACATAATTTCTACACTCCTTTATCTGAGATAAAGGTCTAGCAGCAGCACTTAAGAGTTCAACAAAATAAAAACCCTAAGAGCAACTGACTCTCAAGAGATGTTGGCAATGGCTTAGCCAATGAAGAAAGATGGCATTTTGTCTTTATTTTTTTTAATGTGTTGAGATGGAGCTTCTCTGAGAGTTTTAGTTCCCAAAAGCAGCCTGCAATGTGGTGGAGTTCAAATTCTTCTAGAATTTTGCTCAACACCTGAAAGCAACACTTACACTGTCCTGTTGTTCTAGGTTTGGCTGGGCATTTTTTAGTGATGAGAAGCTGGGTTTGTTCCTCTTTTCTTAAACCCTTGTTTTTCTTTTTACTGTTTTGGTTTGTTGGTGGGATTTTTTCCTTTGTTGTTTTCTTTTGCTGTTGTTATTGCTGCTTATTACTGAACTGTCTTTATCTCAGCCCATGAGTTTTGCCAGTTTTACACTTCCAGTTCATTTCCGTCTCTCACTGTGAGATGAACCAGTGATTATGTGGGGCTTACCTGCCCACCAGACTTACACTAGAACACCTACCAACATCCCTTAATAAAAAGTTTGCCCACAAAGACGTATTTTGAGACTGAATCCAAAGGCTACAGAGGATTTTCCAGGGCTCTGACTAAAAAAAACAATTAGGTTTTCATGAACGGAAATACCATACTGTAACTTCTGCAATACTTTCACATCTGAGGAAGAGAGATGTCTAAGAGAAGAATTTAAAGAGATGGTTCCTAAAGAATCTGACAGGCTTGCTATTATAGAGTGGGGTAAAATGCAGAAATTATTAAAAAAGACAAAAGATCTGGAGAACTTTATTTCATTACACTTCTGTTTCCATGTGTGTTATGAGCTTTTCTAAGTTATCCTGGGCCATCAAGAACATCACCCACTTAAAGAAGTTTGACACTGATGTTTCTTCAGTCATCCCCCTTTCTTATTTTCTCTGCTAGAAGAAGAATACACCATAACATTAGTTTACCAGTCACTCTTAAGTTTAGTCTTTCTTTGTGGGATTTTTTTCTGGACTCAAAGAATTGGTCTTGACATAGAGATCATGTTGACAGTACAGCAAACGTATAAAAGAGAAAATATTTGGACCCCTGTGGTTAAGGTGAACATAACTCTAGTTGATGCGTGGATAATGAAAGAACACCCAGAATTTGGAAACATGCTGTTACTCATTTTATTTCACCCTTTAACTAGTCTGAAGAGATGTAGCTGTGTTGTCATTCATTACTTTCTCAGAGGATGCTTTTCTTCCCTGTCACTGCCTTGGAGCTAAAGTAAAATTGCCTGCTGTTTCATTCAGAAGCTTTGTCTACCTCTAGCAACAACAGTGTAATAGAGATGGAAGATTACTGCAGGACACATGTCTCCAAAATCAGTACTTTGCTAAGCAATCACAGAACCACAGAAAGGGTCAGGTTGGAGGGGACCACAGTGGGTGCAACCTCCCTGTTCAAGCAGGGCCATCCCAGAGCACATGGCACAGGGATGTGTCCACAAAGTCCTTGAACATCTTCAGTGCAAAGTCTGTCTGGGCAATCTGTTCCAGTGCATGGTCACACACACAGTAAATAAGTCCTTCCTCATATTCAGGTGAAATATTTCCAAATTCAGTATTTTGTTTCTGAAGACGAGCACTCAAATCCTGATTCTCTGAGCTCTCTCTTTCCTTTCTCCCAATCTGACTACAGGCTGCAGGCATCTCCTCCATCTTCTGGCCTTTTACAGGATAGCTCTGCCTTCCAGTCTGTAGGAAAGCCATGAATGGTGGCTGCCTTTCTTGTTAAACCTGCTGTGTCTTGAGAAAGCTTCCTCACTCCATTTTTTATTCTATTCTGCCTTGTTCTTGGATGTGTATATAGCCTGTCACACACAAATGATCCCCTAGGAAACATTTGGGACTCAGAATACAAAACATTACCTAGTGGTCAATAGCAATGAATCTTCCCTTACAGACCACCATCTGTGCAGCAGCTGACAAAAGATTTTTCAGGCTGATTTTTAAATTTAAACTTGGTTGCAGTTTTTGGACACCCTGCTTGCTTGATATAAATGAATGTACATTACTGAACATCTATATCTTCTGTCTTCTATTGCTAGTACCAGCAGACAGCTCTTGTTTGGCAGTGTTCTCCATGGAGTTTCAGTATTCTGGCTTAGCAACAGAACTAGGAGGATTCCCATTTCTGTTAGGAACATTTTCAGATCAGTAGTTATATTTCAAAGAGGATATCTCAATTCTGAAATAAACATCCAGGACTAGTCCACGCTTGGACTGGTGCTTTATTTTAGCTGGCATACCAGACATGGTCAGCCTTTATGGATGATTAAAACAAAAGGGAGAGAATAAGAGAGGAAGAAAAAACCAAAGAACACAGATGTTTATCAGCCTTCTAGAAATTATCAGACCAGCAAAAATTATTAGTTCCATGCATTAAGGGAATGAATATTTGAACTGTTGCTTTTGATCGAAAGTGTTCACTTCACTGATCATCTCCTGGAGAGAGGAGACAAGATGAGATGCATTACTTGCATTTGGGAATACAACAAGGTTCTTTTAAGCAGGTTGCAGACTGTTTGTATGAAGAAACCTGTTAAAACATCTAGGACATCCTGAGCCTTGCTGTGTGCTTCAGCAGGATGAAACTCAGGGATTCAGTGACATACACATTCACACAAAGGTTCACACCTAAAGGGAACTTGGTATCCCTAAAACATACTCTGCAGCTAAAATGATAACAGCCCTGGAGCTTGACCAGTGCAGCCACGAGGAGCTGGGCAAGTATACTGTGAATATGAGCTTCTGCACTTTTCATCTCTCAGCAGAATTATGCAGACACATGACGACAAGAGAAAGCATCTCAGCATTCAAGTCTCTACATTTTTTTAAATGTAAAAAGATGTAGAAATTCTATGCTGTCCTTTGCAGAGAGATATTTAAAATCTGGAATGCAAATTTGCTGGCTTGACAGTTTTGTCATTATATCTGAATTTTCCTGATAACACAGACTCTCAAATTAACTACTTTGATTCAAAAATTTGTTTTGTTAGGCATAAAACATTGCAGAGGAGCCATGCAAGTCAATTCACATCTATTAAAATATCTTGTCATCCAGACCTTTAATTTCTTCCTTCCAATGAAATATCTTTAATTTGTAGTAACCATATATTTGTCAGAAAGCAAAGAAATTTTCATGTACTTTAGATGTGATGTCTGTACAATAAAACTTATTCACAGCAACTTAAATTGAAACTAAATATATATATAAATTGTAAATCTAAGTCTGGTGTGAAATCAAACACAGAAGCTTATTTTCTTATAGCTTTATAATTAATGCTCAATTCTGTGACCTGAAAACTCTCAGTTGTTAAGAAATTTAATGATGCCTCATGATTTACAGTGTGCTTATACTGTTAATGTTCTCTGATTATTTTACTGGAAAAAGCACAGCTTTAATTTATTTGATTTATTGCCATAATTTTTTTTAAATAAACATCCACAATTGATCTTTTTTCTGTTTAACATACAGGTTTTATGGGATATTGCAAGACAATACAGACACTTTAAAACTGCTGTGTCTATAAAATACCTGTCTTTCCGTCTGAGTGACCAGAAAGTTTTATGACTCATGTCTAAGTGTCTTAAAATATTCCATGAATATTTACAGTGAGATATAGCTAGCAATAGTAGTACTGCACACACAGAGAATTTTTTGTGATGTACTAAAAGAAATCCTCAGTAAAAAATGTGCAGCACAGTGGAATTTTTCCTGTCCTGAGAGATGAAAGCAGAAGAGCTTTGTAAAGATTAGCTGAAAACTCTTGCATCTTTCATCACTAAGCTGAATTCAAATCCAATTAAATTTGGCATGGAATCTGTGAAGAACTTCACATCAACACCAAATTTCAAAGGCTGAACCATAAATTTCCATGATTTTCTGCAGATTTTAAATATTTGTCTATGATTAAAGTGTGGAGTTTCTAATTCAGAGGTGCAGGAGCAGGTTTGGGCACAGCTTGTCAAGACCTATTTCAGTCACCATAGGCAGTTTGGTGCAGCATTTTGTGAGACCTAAGACATGATGAAAGGAATGAGAACTCAAAGCTGGAGAGAATAAGGAAAAAAGAAGAAATTTTTCATCCTCTTGGCAAAGTGGAAACCAGCAGGCAGTGCAGGACAGACCTTGGAGAGTCTGCTGCAGGAAGGAATAGGGGAGTAGAGGAAGGGAGGGGAAGATCTCCTGTACAAGGTAAATATGGAATCAGCAAAATCCTGTAAGAGGAAGTTTTAGAAGCATACCTAGCAGGAAAAAGCACCTAAAACATGAAAAATGAGCTTATATATCTCTGGCAAGGAAAAGGAATGGCACCTGAAGAAGCAATACCATACTGAGCGGGGTCCAAAAGCCCAGAGCAGTCAACAAGAGCAAACCATGCTTCCAGAAGTGGCAGGTGAGGAGCATATGCTTTTCTGTCCCTCCACAGTTTGTGCAACTCGGTCATTTCAAAGGGGCTATTGCAGAATACCTGGCAGCAGAGAACACCCAGACAGCTGGAGAGAGCAGAAGGAAGAGAGGGAAGCTGCTGTTTCCACTTTGGAAGTGCAGTAGTGTCCCTTAAAAGAGCAGTGGTGTCATTTAGCACTTAGTGGTGTCAATGAGCACTGTCAGTGTTGGAGGTGGAAGTGGGAGAGCAGAAGAGTTTCTCCTCTGAAAGCTCATTGGACTGATATAACTTGCAGCTTTCCCAGTGCTCCACATTAAAGCATTCAGATGCAGCTGCTGGGGTGAGAGCATGCTGCTGCTGAGATAAAATAGTCCACTTGCTGCTCTTTGAAGAACAGAACTCTGCTGAAGAGGGAGGAGTAGTGGTTACGAAGGATCATTTATGTTAAAAAAGTTACCATCCCTAGTGTACCAACATTCCAACATATAAATTTTCTTTCAACCCTTTTCTTTGTCAAATCTGGGGTGATGTTCTCAGGGGCCAACATAAGATAATCACCTTATTAAGTCCCTTTTCAGTCTTAGCCCACTTCTCAGAACCCCATACCCAAAGGATGTACTTAATGTACATCTCTTGAACCCAATGTCTCTTTCCAGAGGCAAATCATGCAGGAGACAGTGCAGCTGCTTCAGTTTGCTGATTATGTACTTTTGCTCTCCTCTTCCCCAGGAAACTCTGAGAATGAAAAAAATATAATTTAACATTTCTTGGTTATCAAAGAGAATACAAAACATACAGGCCTGTAGCTGGTTGCTGTTCCCCAGACACTTAAAATCTTTTCAACAACAAAGATCTGATTAAAGCAGTGGGAATGTCTAGATTGGCTTGCTCAGAAGGACATAAAAAGTTCATCTCAGCAGAGTAAAGACTCAGATCCTGATAAGAACAATATGCAAAACTGGAGCAACTGCTCCCAGCAGTGAGCTTCACTACTAGCTACAGGGTAAGTTTGATAGACAGCTATGAGGCTGTTCAGGGAAATAAACTCTGAAAAATGCTTGTCTGGAATTGATGTGAGATGCCACGTTGAAGATCATTGTACAACATCATTCTTTGAATCAGGTATGAGTTCAGCTTAAAGGGAAAAATAGAATTCTAGCACAACAATATAGAGTACTGTTCTGAGAACCTGAAGCAATGCCAACAGCACCTTTAAAAGACATTATCATCTAATGATAATTGTGATGTTTTTCAACCCACCAGTGGAAACTAAGGTAAAGCTGACCTTTAAAGAAGTTAAAAAACAACCCTCATGAAAAATTAATTTTGTATTTGACATAGTGGACATATTTTGACGTCTTCTAATCTTATTTATATCAGGTGCTACCTGTCCACTACATATAAAAAAAGGAAACACCCTTTGAAGAAACTACAGCAAGACATCAATGTCCTAGTAACACTTGTAATAAAATTGTTTGAAAGAAAGAAGACAATACAAAGCTCATTACCTTTTAGATCAACACTTTTTACACGGAATATTTTCGTTATAAAATAGCAGATAGGAAGCTTAACTTTTCACTGCATCACAGCAAGACACTTCAACAAAGTGAGTCAAATGTAAGATTGTAGTGACCATCCCAATAATGTTGGAGCAACTGGATTCAGATGTTACAAGAACGAAGTCTGAAATTCCATCAGTATCGCTGTCAGTGGGAAATATTTGATACCATTCTTTTTCAGCATCCCTATATTTTCTTGTCTTTTCATATTAGTACCTCTTTAGTACCTCATAGTACCTCTTTCATTCGGACATTTCTCTACATGGTCATTGTAAACTCAGAAGTCTCTTTATGTGTAAATGTTCTTTTCATGCAGGTTCTGTGCTCCCATGTGGTCCTTCCTCGTTTCTCTCTGTGCAGCACATGCTGCCAGTGTGGCAGGATTGTGCCTCTAAAACTATAAATCACTGCAAATGAAATGAAATGAAATGAAATGAAATGAAATGAAATTAAATTAAATTAAATTAAATTAAATTAAATGAAATAATGAAGTGTGAGGAGAGGGGAGGGGAGGAGAAGGAGGAGAAGGAGAAGGAGAAGGAGAAGGAGAAGGAGAAGGAGAAGGAGGAGGAGGAGGAGGAGGAGGAGGAGGAGGAGGAGGAGGAGAAGGAGAAGGAGAAGGAGAAGGAGAAGGAGAAGGAGAAGGAGAAGGAGAAGGAGAAGGAGAAGGAGAAGGAGAAGGAGAAGGAGAAGGAGAAGGAGAAGGAGAAGGAGAAGGAGAAGGAGAAGGAGAAGGAGAAGGAGAAGGAGAAGGAGAAGGAGAAGGAGAAGGAGAAGGAGAAGGAGAAGGAGAAGGAGAAGGAGAAGGAGAAGGAGAAGGAGAAGGAGAAGGAGAAGGAGAAGGAGAAGGAGAAGTCAAGATACAGCCACCATATCATAATGTTGGACTGGAAGGTCCACAGGTATCCATGAGGACAAAGTGCCTTTGGCAGATACAAAACAGCTTTTCAGATTAATGTTTAAGAGCCACTTATAGAAGGTACAGTGAAATTACACAACCTCTCAAATTTTCAGTCCATTTAACAAAGTGCTTCCAATTTCCATTTTATATCAGGTGAAACAATGAATATTGAACGAAATGTTAATCTCTATCTTGAGCTTTTTATTAATCTCTGTATTCAGAGCACAGCATTTATTAAACAAAGGAGTGAGAAGAATGAAAAGCAATGTAGAGCCTTTGGCTTTGGACAGCTTTTGTCCATTTAATTACTTTTCTCTTCTGAGTGTAGTTCAAGATGCTGTTGAATATTAAGAAAATAAGTGTTTTTCTTCGTGTTCCCAGTTTCTCATTTTAGTACACACTCTTCATCTCCTAAAAGTAAGCTTGTCTTTTATGACCAATATATTTTATCACATCATAGAGTATATGTTTGCACTCTTTTTATAAAGAGCTCAAATAGAAAAAAACCCAAGGAAGATAAAGAAATGTGGTGAAAGATTCAGGGTGAAGAATCACTATGGATCTGATTCTGATGGGAGAGGGGAAGAAAAGTGGCCATATGCCATAACACTTTCTCTTACTGGTTTTTTGTAGTCTGGGTTTCAACCTGTGGGCTTTTTGCAGCAGAAAAGCTGCCCAGTTTGTCAGTACACCTGATGTTACCTTGTAGCCAGGATGCTGCCCCTAAGCCAATCTGACTGGCAGGACTTGCAGACTGCCTGCTGGTGTGAGCCAGCTCTGCTCCCATGGAGGTATGCACTTCTCCAGCTCAGCACTTGATAAAATTTTCTCATTAAAAAAATTCTAATTCCATGCAAAATTTCAATTCTGTATAACAAGGACAATGTTTCAGGCTTTGCAAAAGAATGCAAAGCAGCATCACTGGGAGTACCATGAAGGCTACATTCAAACAAGAGATGGGATTACATGATTTAATTTTTCTCTGACTCCTGAAAGATGAGTCCTGGGCACACATTGGCCTTTCTCCTCATCCACAGCCTGATTTGAGGTAGATCTGTCATACAGACTAGCCAGCTCCCTGGTCTGGATAACTGGGGGAAATCAGGAAGCACTATAGGACAAATACTAAAATCTAAATCTAGAGCAAAACCTTTTGACTTCCCCTCAGGGAACCTGTTCTTCCATATAGTTTAAAGCAACCTGCAGCTGGATGCATTAGGTGGGCCAAGAGATCATGAGAACTGAGAGAACCACCTGCCAAATTTTGCTTGTTATCACCACCTTAGGGTATTTGTGGGTTTGTTCCTGTTTGCTGTTTGTTTGCCAATAAAGTTGCAAAACCAAAGAAATGATCAGTCTGCCCAGGCATCTTCAGCCAACCATAAGAAACCCATACAAACCTGCATAAAGTCAGGAGAAAACTGCAAAACAAATAAAGGAATAAAAACACATCTTGAAAACAGAAAATGTATCAGAATGCTGCAGTGCAAGGCGCTGTGCAAAAAAAACACTCACAGGATAAAGCATCAGATTATGAAGCAAGTTAACAGCTTTTTTTTTATATTTTTTCTTACTCTTTTATTAAGAAAAATAAATCTAATGCAGGAAATGAAGTGGTTTTCCCTAATTTCTGGTACATATCCACTAGTACAGTGGAACAAGACAGATTCACAAACACCTGAATTAATTAGTGGAATTCCTGAAAACAGCATTTATGTCATTTTAAGTGCAGGTTCAGATTTAACGTACACAAATGCACATGTGCATATAAAAATGCAGAAAAAAAACCCAAGATTTTTGGAATGGTATTTCTTCTCTGTGAAAATGGGCTGTTTGCCTTTGCCCACTAACAGGTTTGATTCACATAATAGGTTACAGTTCTTTACATTTATACTAGTAGAGCACTGCTATTTAAGGAGAGGAAAAGGGACAAAATTGAAACAGCTGAGAACTTCCTTATGTGACAACTGGCTTTGCTCATTAGGAAATGTTTTCTCCCTATAAGCCACTCTACATTATAAAATCTACTGTACAAATCTGAGGAAACATTTTGTCGCAGATCTAAATTTTCTGTTCTTCATTTTCTGGGTAATATTACAGAATTTTCTTGAAAGCCAGCTGTTTCTGAGAACTGCCCATAAAGCTCTCCTTTTTATTCTTTCTGGACTAATTTTACAGAAGTTTCTTGTGCCAAGCACAACATCTTGTTCTTCATTGTTCTTCAAAGTCACTATAAATAATAGGAATCATAAATATAATCATGTGTGTAACTCAAGTCTGTAAGCACAGTAATTGTAATGCCTTGCTGAAGCATCTCTCAGTAAACATATTTGTCAGGTTTCAAGCCTATTCCAAAGGTAAATGCTGAAAAATATCCCATATTTGGCAGTTTAGATAATAATTCAATTTTCTGAATCTCCCTCTGGCACTTGTGGAGTCCATTCTGTGTCTTTCCAGTTAAAGCTTACTCATTTTTATATCACTACCCAAATGATCAAAGCTGGAGGAAAAGCTTTTAGTCCTACAGAGGATAAGGAAGCTTGTATTTTATCTGACTCTTCATGATGGAACTCCATGCTCTAACTGATCTAATTTTCTCAGATATAGCAAGAAGGAAAATACCTCAGAATCAGAGCTCAGAAGCTGCTGGCATCACTGGAGAAGAAGAAAGTTAAATATGACTGGGGAGAAAGATTATTTATGATTTTAGGTATTTATTTCTGCATTTATTAATATTGTCATTCTGACAGTTTTAAGAATATACTATTAATGAGAAACATTGGCTGAAGAAAATAATCTATATTTTTTAAAGTACTGGAATAAAACAAAGTGGGTTTTAATAGTGTCTAGGTTTGGGAGTTTCTTTTTTAAACTTCACATTAAGGGATTTTTATGGAAGTGGAAAAAGAGAGTTCAGCTGACATTGAAATTGTTTTTTTTTTTTTAAAAATCCATGATAATTTACTAAAAATATTTTAAACTATTTATTGTGTCAGATGGTCTTCATTTGAACAGGAACATATCATTGGTTATAAGCAATATGAAGCATATCAAGGGCACTTTGACTGTCACACCCATACAATTGTTTTCATTGTAGAAGCTTACCAGGCTGTATGAAAAGATATTTCTGTCAGTAAATATAAGCTGGCTGTTATTAATTATCTCTCTGTCCCACATATATTTGGAAAAAAATTCTGGGAAAATGTGCTTTATGATCTTTTCAGAAATTTGATGCTGACTGTCCTTTCTGGTTTTGCCCAAAGTATCAGAGCAATGTATGCATACAACCTTTGCTGGTGCCTGTTCCCACATAAAATATGATCCCACTTGCCTCTTGAATTCAGAATCCTCTGGCAAAATTCCCAGTGCTCCTCCACAACAGGATAATTTTTCCTAACTTTCAAATCAATTTTTCTTAAAAATAAACAGCTTTTCCATGTACTTTTCCCATTGGTCAGATTCTCTGCAGGTATTTTGGCTAGCAGCCTCCAGAAGAGTAGAGAATACCCCACAGCTCGGAGCCCTAACTCTGCTTTTACCTGCCCACTTTTCCTCTGGGGCCTGAATGCCACCCTTGTCTGGTTGCTGCAATCCACCCCATCTCTGACCTATTTGTCATTCCTCCTTTCTTGTGAACACCAGGTAAACAGTGTTACTCCTGTTCAGCCCCTCTGGCCCCTTTTCCCTAGGGAATGTCACCAGTACAGTTCAGAAGTTTCTCAAATTACTGCACAAAGCTGTGCTGCACTCTTGGAGGGTTGTAGAGTGGGTGTGATCTCCATCTGTAGAAGGAGTGTCGATGAGGGATCTCTGGACTCCAGGCACTCTTTTAACATGCAGTTTATTGCATTGGGTCATGGGTAACAAAGAGCCAGCTTCAAGCTGCTAGTCACAGCTAAAAAGGTGCCTGAGAGATGCTAAAGTTCTGGTTACAATACATTATATGTTTTTCTGTACTGAATATGCTAATTTACAACCAGTAAAAGACACAAATTCTGTAGAATCTTCATACAGCCTATTAGAAGTACTGTATTCTCATTCTGTGTTACATTTTAAACCCTACTCTCTAAACCTCTTTTTTATTTCTCTGCCAAACTGGCAGGGTCTCCCTGACCCTTGGACTCTTTAGCTTGCAGAAGCATCCCTTCTGTTTGCCAAGGACATTGTTCAATCAACAGGGATCTTCCCTTCAGCCCACTCAACCATTGTCTTTCCAGTTGTTCAGTAACTGACTGGTTTGGCATCTTATACATCCAAAGTAGCTCTCATTTCTATTTCACTTATAAGTTCCATATTCTCAGATTCTTTTGCCAAGAAATCATATTTGTAAGATTTCCCTGTTTCCTCTTCCCCAACAATCTCCCACAAAGACCCTTCCCCTAATTGTTGGTGGAAACACAAACCCACATCAGGCAATATGCAGCATATCCTAGAGTGATAGCATTGAAATTGCTTCCTTCTAATCTTGGTCAGATCCTGACCCACATGTCTCCTGTTCATCCCTGGAGCTCGGTGCAGTCAAGTCCTGCCTTTCCACAGAGCACAATTTTCCTTCCTAACTTTATTTCTCATCCCTTCCAGAGCCTGCACCCACCAGGGTCCCCATGGCACCTGTCACCTCATAACCCTGTGACTGCACGTGGCCTTCCAGCTCCTCTTGTTTCCAGGTACAGACGCTTGAGACAAACCTCCCTCCAGAGCAGACTCCAAAACCACCCAGTATGAGGTTTTATTTGAAAACATAGCATGTGCATTAATTATCCACAGGATGATAACTGACAATGAAGATGAGCTGCACATATTTCTCAATGACAATAGTCTTAAAAATAGCAAAGACAATATGGATTTTTTTCCAATTTTATTTTACCTCCCTTCATATTCTAATTCCAATATTTGTTTACAGTACCAATCTTATATCCAGAATATGTGGAACAGGATGACATACTGAAGAGATCTTGAAAACAAAAATATAATTTTGCATACTTTTATTTCTTTTTAAAATATTTTTCTCAGCTTATAAAATAAATTTTTCAACATCAATCTAGTATCCGGAAAACATAGGTCCTCCACAGTCATCTATAACACAGAATATAAGTCAAGAAAATAAAGGAGAAAAGAAGGGATTCTTAAGGCTTTTGTAATGAGTTGCTGGAAAATGTCATGCCATTGCTAAAGGGAGGTGTTTTAAACTGGCTGCACTTACAGTGTTCCACCTACAAATCAAAGGAAACCAAAGGAAGCCTGTCCCTAAGTAGCAGCCCCAGTGCAAGCAAGGAGCAACAACACTAGTATCAGGAGGATAGCCTTGATATTAATTTTTAATACGATAGATGAGAAACAAATCTCAAAAGTGAAAAAATAGTGCTCATAACCAAAGCAATTTTTCAGATATTCTGGGTTTTTTCTTTTTTGTTATTCATCAGTAGAAGGCTGAGTAAATGTACCTGCATGGCTTATTTAAAATGGTTGGATGCCATATGTCCTTATTGCTTTTAGCTGCTGTACCTTGCTTACTTCCTTTTTTCCAATGTCTTGTATTCAGTGAAAAGAAAGAGAAAGCTAAGGAAATATTCTTAATCTTCTGCACTTGAATAGCCTTATATTTGTAAATAGGATAATTAGTGTTTGCTTCTCATATGTGTTACAATGCAAAAAGAAATATTAACATTTAGAAAATAGTGTATTTAAAATCATTGGTTATTTCCTGTACAGATACTGCTGATGCTAATACTTGACATTACATTCATTCCCATGGCAATCAACTGTTGCAGTAATATATGCAGGCAACATAATCTCACAGAGAGGGAACGGGTAAAAGTCCAACCAGCTCCTTAGCTGAGTGCAGAAATTGATTACGAAAAATAAAAGTTCAGCTTCTTGAATTCTCAGTAAGGGAGAGCTATGTTTCATAAATCTTATCAGCAGATATTAATAAAAAATATATATAAATCTGTGTACAATTGAACCATCAGATTTCTATGTAGAACTGCTCCAGTAATATAGCAAACAAGTGTCTTCACTGCTTTTAATTGTGGCACTGCCAGAAATAGGATCCTAAAGTATGAATTTGAAGACCTAGGAGATGTTTTACTTAATGTTTTACTTAAATGGGAGCAGAACACAGATATACACTCAAACCCAATTGTTAATCTGTTTTCAAGTCCCCAACTGTAGTAGGCAAACAGTCATAAAATGTCACACCTCATTTGCTGGAAGTGATTTTCACCAACTCTCTGTACTTGAGACATTTTGTTCTGTTGTCAGTTGACTAGCTCATTCATATAGACCTTTGCCATCCAGACTGCATTTGCATAGTAAGTTTATATGTGAAGTTATAAATCTTTGCAAAGCTCTATTTCTAAATACAGATTTCTTCAAAACAGTGCAGATAGGAGGAGTCATCACTGGATCAACCTTCAGAACATCAGTCTTGGCTTTCAAAAAATGAAACATCTTTATAGCTGGATATCCATAAAATTAATCTAAAGTTTTAGGAACCAGATCCTGACTTCTAACTCCCAAGCATTACAAAGTTCATGATGCACAAACTGTATAAATGCCACCACTCTGCTCCAAAATGGAGAAAAGATGTTTAAATAAGTGGATTGCACTTCTTTGATTTGATTTGATTCTTTTTCAGAATTTAATTTATATATGAAGCTAAAATTTAGTTTCAGCATTCTTTTGGTTAACTTATTTATTTAAAGTATGGTGAGTCCACAGTGATCTTTAAGTAGGGAATGAATAAATGCAGATCTCAATGTTATTGATGGAGGTAGAAAAATATATATACTTTTGTAGGCATAAAATTCTTTTAGAGAACTGTTAATTCTTCCAGATTCTCTTTTTTTAAAAGTGCAGTTTTGGATAATTTTAGTTATAACTGTTTTACACACCTCCATTTTTATCAAATGCCCTCCTACCTACTCCTGAAGGTGAAGGATTTATATTTTCATTCTGTAAAGCTGAACAATCTGCCAGCAGTGGTGGAGATAATCAGCTGCTTCTCTGATAGCCAGCTACATGCACTGAATTTTATTAATATGCCAATGAAAAGGGATCTCCCTGTTCTGAAGAAATGAGATGAGTGTACTGATAATTGAAACATGACTCCTTGAGCCTAGTCTCTTCTACATAGAACAGTAGCCTAATATTGTGTCAAAATAAAATCTCCCTTTCAAAATAGGAACATTCTTTGGACTGGGAAATCATGACAATGCACATTAGATTTTACAGCAGTGAGTCCAGCATGACAGTGGTTTGTTGGAGGGAAGACAAGTAGCCATTGAATTTGATAATCACACCATCTGGAATGACACAATCACAGAATATTCTGAGTTGGAAGAGATCCACAAGGATCTTTGAAGTTCAAGTTCTGACCCTGCACAGGATCCTCAAGAATCCCACCATATTTCTGAGAGCATTGCCCAAATGTTCCTTGAACTCTGTCAGGTTTGCTGCTGCCCTGAGCAGCCTGTTCTGGTGCCCAACCACCCTCTGGGGGAAGAACCTTTTCCTGATACCCAACCTAAACCTGCCCTGACACAGCTTCAGGCCATTCCCTCGGGTCCTGTCAGTGTCACCACAGAGCAGAGATCAGTGCCTGCCCTGCTCTTCCCCCCATGGGGAAGTTGTACCTGCAGTGAGGTCTCCCCTCAGTCTCCCCTTCTCCAGGCTGACCAGACCAGGTGATCTCAACAGCTCCTCATACTGCTTCCCCTCCAGACTCTTCAGCATCACTATAAAATGAAATGAAGAGATACAGAAAAGAAGAGTGGATGGTACGAAAGACCAAAACACAGCAGATCTGGTATTGTATATTAATACAATAAAGTTAATAAAAGCAAAAACATTTGGTTTCAATAGCAAATTATATCACATAAGACATCTATTTCCTTGTTCTAGTTTATAATCTCTGAAAATATTTTCTTGAATTTTTTTTGTTTGTTTTTTTTTAACTGTCCAAACAGCTAATTATTATCAAGAGGCCAGTTTCAGAAACATTTACTTTTCAGTGTTCATTACATTTCTTTTCATATTCCATTTTCAAAACCCTTTGTCCAGCTAAGAAAACGCTACTCTTTGTTCCTTCCACGTACTCAGAATAGAATTTTGTCCAAATCAAGGATAGGTGAAGACTGACATAGAAGTGTGGCACTTCACATAAATATTTTTATTTTAATTACTTTTTTTGGTTTATTCAGATTCATTGACTAAGTTTCTGCCCAATATCAGATTTCCTGATCTTCACTTAGAAATTCTCTCTCTAATACAGGAATTCAGTCCACTGAACTAAGCATTGTTTTCAAAGAAAATGCCATGATAAACTCTTCTGCTTGGGTTTTACAGACTACACACAAAGTTCATAGTAGGTCCTATTAAACATTGCTAGTTGTAGAGCAGTACAAAGCCTGACAGGTTCCCTTCACTGGGCTATACCAATATAGTATTTATTTGTGATCCAGATAGGAGGGCATCCTATCAATTCAATAGAATGAAAGATGCTATTGATTTGGAAACCTGTGTTTCCTCAGAAGCTTCAATTTGTCCAGAGAGAGCTTCAAGCATTTAAGAGCTGAAGAAGATCCACAAAGGTCACAATATATACACAGAAGGATGAGTTATGTTCTGCCAAAATTTAGAGGCTGAATTTTCAAGGATATGACAGTCTAAACATTTCAGAGACAGAAATATTACAATCATTAAAGCCACAAAAATACAGATAAGAAAATATTTTTTAAGGTAGTTAAAATATAGACCTTCAAAAACTAAAGTTCATCAATACAGGACTGAATGTGTCTGTGCTCATGGGGCTTGCCCTTACTAAACTTAACACAGTTGGTGATTGCCCATCTCTTATTTGTCAAGGTCTCTCTGCAGGGCCTCTCTGCTCCTGAGGGAGCAAACAGCTCCTCCCAATTCAGTGTTGTTGGCAAACTTAGTATTCCTTTGAGTCCTGTGTCCAAGCCATTTATGAAGATGTTGAAGAGCACAAGGCCAAGGATGGATCTCTGCAGAACCCCACAAGTGACCGGACACAGCCTGATGTCACTCTGTGCCTGATCCCAGCCTGATGTCACCCATCCACTGTCACTCTGTGCCTGATCCCAGCCTGATGTCACCCATTCACTGTCACTCTGTGCCTGATCCCAGCCTGATGTCACCCATCCACTGTCACTCTGTGCCTGATCCCAGCCTGATGTCACCCATTCACTGTCACTCTGTGCCTGATCCCAGCCTGATGTCACCCATTCACTGTCACTCTGTGCCTGATCCCAGCCTGATGTCACCATCCACTGTCACTCTGTGCCTGATCCCAGCCTGATGTCACCATTCACTGTCACTCTGTGCCTGATCCCAGCCTGATGTCACCATTCACTGTCTCTCTGTGCCTGATCCATGAGCCAGTTGCTCACCCATCACATAACACAGTTCTCCACCTGTGTGCTGGACATTTTGTTCAGAGGGTGACAGTATCAAAAGCTTTACTGGAGTCCAAAAAGATCACATCTTCTGGCTTTCCTAAATCACCTAGATGGGTTACCCTGTTCTAGAAAGAAATCAAGTTGGACTAGCAGGACTTTCCTTTCATGAAGCTCTGCTGGCTGTGACTGACACTGCATTTTCCTCTAGGTGTTTTTCAATATCTCCCAGAATAATCTTTTCAATGATTTTACCAGACACCAAAGTGAGACTGGCAGGCCTGTAGTTTCCAGGGAAGCTTTTGGCTGCTGTTGTGAGTCCCAAAGTGTTCTAACATCTCAATATTACTCCTACCAATTTTTTAGAGTGGTATATGAAATTGAATTGGGATTATCCATGAGGGATGATAAGACTAGACATAAACACTCTGACAAATTTTGGAACCTGTGAATTAGCTGAGAAGGAAATACGTACATATTTTCTTCTCAGCTAATACAAATGTATTAATTTTTCAATGAATACTGCCACCTGAAAAAATATAGATATCTATGATTCATACTGCTTAACAAAGAACAAAATTTTATTTCCTGTCTTTGCTTCTTAGTGCCTTACTGTCCCATAGTAAATCAACAAATGCTTTCATCAATTCAAAGAGAAGACAAACAAGTAGTTGTGCTTCAAATGTGAGAAGTCTATAACATAAATTTTTTGCAATTTCATAGTTTTCTAAACTGTAGGAATGCTGATATTGAACTCACAAACACAGTCTTATTAAGGGCAAGTTAAAGTGTCCTGTTTTGGAGGGGGTTGGATTTTTTTTACAAACTATTCAAATACAAATTTTAGTCAAAACCCAGACATTTTGACAATTTTCTCCCATACCACAAAACTACTCAGAAAGAAAGAATTTTTTTTTCTTTATGCATTTAGAAGTATGGTAAAAGAAACATCAAATTTTTTTCATTTATTTGGATGAATTTGTAATTACTGATTTGATGATGACTCAGTTTTCCTTTGTAAAATACTAAGTTCTAATCATATTATAGTTAGAGACAAAACCAAATTTTAATCAACAGCGAGAAACAATTTAGAAATATGGAATTATCGTTTAAGAAAAAGCACAAATGTAAACCACTAAGTGAGCTGTACAAGTAGGAATGTCTGTCTTCTCTCCAGCACAGAGTACTACAAAACAGTGTGCATGTTTCTGGGATCCACAAAGGATGCATGAACTCACACAGTGATGTACTTCTAGCTCTGCTAGCATGTTAAAATTCGTTGATTTCCATGTCTCTCTCTTCTTTTGCATGATTTGCACACATGCATACCCTTCAGAATTGAAATGTTCCCAACGGTGGCATAGCGTCCTGCAGTACCCACACCAAAACACATGCAGGTAACAAAGGCACTCACTTGTTTAATATGCTTGGGTCTGTTTTAATCAAGCCCTGCAAAACTGGCTGCATCTGTATGAAGTTGCTATGCAAATATTTAACACTGATATTGAAAAAAAGGTATCTGTGAGTTCCCAAATTTAAACTGTTTAACCCTACTCCCTTGAGTTTGTTCAGAGTAAAACCTAGTTCACACTCTCTCCCTTTTCTATTTCTTTATTGTGCTATCACCCACAACTCATGACAATGTGCCAGTCAAAAATGAGTAAGGCTTGTGCCTAAACCTTTGCATTCTGTACAGCAGCAGAATTGAAAGGTTTGAATTGAAACTTGAAAGGTTATGTGATTACTACAATCAAAAAATTATCCCTGTTCCTGTTATGTGGCTGTGAAAACTATTGCCAGCCTGTCACCACACAGAGGCAGTCAACAACATGAACCTTAATGTGAGTGCTGCACATCACAGATCTTCATATCAGACTAACATGGGCAACAGCAGAGAGTATTTGTTCCTTAGAGAATGGCACATTCCAGGGGATTTTTAAATCCAAGACAAACTTTTCCACATACTTCAAAGACACTCACATTTAATATTGAATGCCACTTATGGGCATCTGAATTATATATCTAGCATGCATAATTATTGCATGGGATATGTTGTAGTTCTATTTACCGTCTAGCCATAGTCAATTTTAAACCAGGTCATCTTATTTATGAATTTGTCAAAATAGTTAGCTTGTTTTGTAAAATGGTATTCACTGAATTAATTTTCTGCCATTATTTCTGTGCTCATACTCTCAGCCTTTCCTAGCCCTATTCTAGACTCCACACTGGTGTATAATTCTCTTTTTATGAAAGGTTGGGATTTGCAGGATCTCTTATTTTTAGGAGCCTATCAAGAATTCTAAATTACAAAATCTCTAAATAGTGTATAGTTTCTTCTTTAGTCTTTGAATATCTGTATGTTTTATAGCTAGAATTGTATTAATCACAACTTTGGAAATGTCTGTTAGCTGTTCTTTTATACTTTTGAGCCTTGCATAAAATAAATTTCAGCTTCTTGTTCAGCAATTAATAATTATCTGGTAAAAATCATAAGAATAAGAAATGTATAAGTTTATTCTATATAAAATAAGTTGGTCACTGGCAGTGCAAATTTAATGAATGGTTAGAAGATAAACCACCTTCTATGCTATGTGTTATTTGGATTGCTTCAGAGCTTCCCCACTGTGCAAGGTACAAACCCTTCCTTCTGCCAGGACAGGTAAGCTGTGAAAGCACATCATTTAAATCTGAAGTTGTAGTCTGGTGATTCGTATCCCCTCCTCCTCCTAAGCTGTCTCTGAGGTCTGTTTAATGGACACAGAAGGCAGGATGGTGTCTAAACTTACTCTGTCCTGATAACCAAGACAGGGGGTATTTGGCAGCTGGAACTTCTCCCTCTGACCAAGACCATAGCTTCAAAATTTTATTTCTGATGCCAAGCGATATACACCATGATGTCATATCTTCTTATTGAGAGATGAGGTAATTTTAAATACAGAGATAGTAATAAGCTTCATTAAAAGCATCATTTCTTTTGCACTCTGTCCTCATAAGATTAGTAACGAGTTTGTTTTACATATGCTATTATGATGTCTGAGGCCCAGACTCCATGGCACAGGGGATCCATTCCTGGCCTGTCTCTCTCCACTCATACAGACAGACTACAGTTGACTCTCAAACAGTAAGGTCACTACCTATTCATATTCTGCAGACTTCCTATTGCTTTAATTACCTGTGTACCCAAAACATTAGCTCTCTTACCCATACATTGTCAGTGCACAGTTGAGGATCTACACATGAATAGGCTCAATCACACATTCCCTCATTTCAAAGAAGAAATTTATTTATTTTGTGAATTCTGTATCTTTACAATATTTTAAAAATACTTCAAAATTCATGCAAACAGAATCATAGTCTTATCAGTACCAAGTCTATAAAGTTATTTATGCATTGATACTGGGATAGACAGACTGAATGTGGGCAATTCATAGAAAACAAAATTCTTCGTCCATCCACCCTCCCACACCAACTATAATAAAATAAATAATTTTTTTTTTAAGTAAGAAAGATATATTGTTTGTAATGCCTGAAACTTAATAGCTCTAGCAGCATATTACTATCAGCTTTTTGTGGCAGTAAGGTCCCTGATATTATCAAACTGAGAAGTTGATAAATTTATACAACTCTGCATATTTACTCTTATATCTTACTCTATTACTACCTATTTGCCTTTCTAACATGCACATATTCAGTTTTCCTTAGAACAAGTAGAAATCCTATGGAGCTGCAACACAATGATACTAAAAAATTGCATCAAAAATCATTTTGCTGCAGTCTAAAAGACAAGTGGCCATGCACAACAAAGAGCTGGAGTTTTTCATGCTTGCTACCTACAACACTGCATGCTATCATGTACCAGACAGTGCAATTGCAATGCTGGTTTTAGGTTTTTATTAAAGAAGATGTTGCATTTGATATTGTGCATACAAACATGCCCAGAATAGGCAGATTTTTTTCTCTGTGGAGGGAATTAACTTTCCAATTTATTCCTACTGACAGGTAGCCATAGGGGCAGGCTGCTTTGTGGGGGAAGTGGAACATGGGAGCAAGAATGAGAGCAGATGCACTGGCCTCACCTCCCACCCCCCAGTGCTCAGTAAAGCCAGCAGAGATTGGGGCTGCTGGGGCCAGCCCAAAGCCCAGGGCAAGTCCACAGTGTGTGCCAGGTCAGGCCACCATGGCACACCTACAGGTCACCTGTACAGCCCAAATCAGCAACATAAGGGACTAAGAATGGCATAGCTGCATCACAGCAGGAATGTAGCTCTTGTAGGATCTGGGGAGAGAGCCACTGCTTAGAAGCAGTTCCTAAGTGAAGGTGGACAGCTCCTGCTGAAAGCTTACCTGCAGAATATTCTTGAAGAGCACTTTTCACAAAACAGGGCTCCCACACCATCATTTAGATCTGCCCTGAAACTCCTGGAGGAGGCATGGGCTGAGGGCTCTTGCATCTCTCTCTGCTCTGCACAGTTGTCAAAGACAAAAATTCAGTGACTGCTTCTTATTTCTTTCAGCTTTCCAGTTCTTCATGCTTTCCACACATGGACTTCTGAAGATATTTAGAAATAAATTGAAGAAGAAATGCAACAAATTCTTAACTCTTTCTATGCACAACTAGTTTTCATGATACTTTTCATATCAGCTCACTAAAGCAGGACATTCATAAGTATTGGGTGAAAAAACCTGGCACCTTCCCACTTAGAGGGAAGTCTTTCTAATTAGACATATGAAATAGTTGGAAAAGAGATGGAAGAGCAATAGATTCTTGGGAGAGAGAGATTGTTTAGCATTTTCTAAACTAGAGCAGTTTGTCAGTAGATTAGATTAGCTTGGCAAAGAAGGGGATATAGGTTTAAGGGGTAACGGAAATGATTTACAGGAAACACTTGAAGTAAAATAGTGAAAACTGTAGAGTAAGCAACAAAGGCAATAGAAGTACATGGGTTGTTATTCTTGTGTCATAGAGGAAAAACTGGCTCAGGAGGAGAAATGACAGAAAGCAATGTGACTTCAACTTCAGTGGTGAAATACCAGATCCTGCAGTGTAATGCAAGGAGTGTGTGCACACAGACAGGCCTGCAGCTGTTTCCCTCCCACCAAAAAAAATCTCACGTTCAAGTGAAGGAAGATGTCTGAGAAGAATGCAGAACCTTGAGCAATGGCAGTAGGGAATAACAGCCCAAATACATAAGCTGTAACAGTAATAGTAATGGGTGTATAGGTTGGCTCTGAGCCTCTTAAATCACTCTTGCATCAGCATGATCTATAGGTTGACTTTTTTATATGGAACTTCTTCAAAAAGCTTCATTGTGGACTTCAGGCAATCAAGTCCTGTGATTCTTAGTTGGAAGACTTATTGTCCAGCCTTCAAGTAGATCAATTGCTTTTGGAAAGCTTTTCAAGAAGTATGAACACAGGTTCTAGGAATCTTTTTTCCCTCAAATCCAGGAACTTCATTTCTGATTCATACAGTCTGTAAAGAGCAGCATAACTTCTGATCTGATTTCTTACACAACTTAAAGTTTTAACTCCAGACTCTTTAATGGGGTTACTTCAGATAGAAAGTAACTTTCTATCTGAAGTAACTTGCTGGCAGCAAGACTGAAAGGAAAACATGTTGTTATATTTCTTCCTTCATAAGGCAAAAATACGTAACTGCACTTACACTGAAGTTTGCAGGTCCTGTTAAATTCCCTGAAGAGAAGATTATGTGTCCATTATTCCAGTTAAAAGTATTACCTATCTTATTGTTGGAGGAGGCAGTTGAGAAAGAAGCTGGCCACACTTAGCTATGTGAACACAAAATTAATGTCTTTGTAATTTTCTTCAGTTGTATGGAAAAAGTGTCAAGGGTTTAACCTCATAATACATTCCCTGTATAGGAACTGAAGAACTTTACTCTCCAGATTTTGTGTGAACATTTTCATTAGGGTATTTTTCAGAGAACTCAGCAGGCACTCTATTATAATGAGAAGGAGTCTAAAAAAATATTACCAGAATAAGTATAGCTACAAGACAAGTTATTTAAGTGCCTAAAATGTAGTAGATCTATGCAAAGGTTTTAAAGGATTTTAAATATTAAAATATTGAAATACATTTTAAGAAAAATATATTTTTTCCTCTATATAGGTAGAAGAAATTAATTTCTATACTGAAGTCTACAAAAAACTCCTAATTCAACCCTTCAGAAACAGTGTCAATAGCAATTTGTCTAGAAAATGATAGGATAAGTGTGTTATAGAGGATTATTAGCAAGCAACTATTTTAAGCACCTTTTGTCTTATCTGGCTGTGCATTACATCAGATTAATTCTTTTACAGTAACAGATAAGATTCTCCTATGTATCTTTTTGGGGCAGTGAAACACTTTAGTGTTCAGGTCTTGTGACTTTTCTCACTGTGACATGAGGTTGTACCAGAGTGTCCATCAGCTGTGTCAGCCAGGGACTCTCTGCTGTGCATTCCCAGCACTTTTATCCAACAGCTCTGGCTGAGAAGGACACCTGTAGTTCTTCCATCATATGGAATATGGAGAGTATTTTGGTTATTTCAAACTTAGTTTGGATATCAATTTACTCACTGTAGCACCTTGCTTTTCAAGTTGTTGGCTATGCAGTGCCCTTTCTTGAATGGTAAAATTATGGGCAAATTTACTATAAAGAAGATTATTCTTACAGTTATTGAAAAAACCCTGCAAGACAATGCAGACATCAGTCACAGCCAGCAAAGTCTGTCAAACAAAACTACAATGATGGTGAAGGGTCCTTAGGGAAAGCCATATGAGGAGTGGCTGAGGTCACTTATCCACTCCAGCCTGGAGAGGAGGAGATTGAGGGGACACCTCACTGCAGTTACAATTTCCTCATGAGGGGAAGAAAAGAGACAGGCACTGATCTCTTCTCTGGGGTGACCAGTGACAGTATCAGACACAAAGGCATTAAGCTGTGTCTGACAAGGTTTAGTTCAGAGAGTGGGAAAATGTTTTTCACCCAGAGGGTGGTTGGGCACTGGAACAGCTCCCCAGGGCAGTGGCCACAGCCTGACATAGCTCAGGAAGTGTTTGGGCAATGCTCTCAGGCACAGGGTGTGACTCTTGGGGTGTCCTGCACAGGGCCAGGAGTTGGACTTCAAGGATCCTTTTGGGTCTCTGCAAACTCAGGACAACCTATTCAATGATTCAATGATTCTTTACACCAAGCCATGAAGAATTTTAACCATACACTTCTCACTGTAATTGAACTTGACAAAAATCTATGTGCTGTGTAGAAAACATTCAGTTGAAGCATACTGATCAGAATCAATAACACCAGAATACTAAACACAAAATACATAGAACAAATCCAGATTTTTTCCAACCTCTTTTGGTCAGTGACTTTAAATAGATGAGGCATATGAGGAGGCATTCTTGCACCACTGCAGGGATTCTTGCAGCTGGGTATTCATGCATTTTATCAGCACTCTGAATAACTAACCTTCAGTAACTGTAAATGCATGGAAAGAAGAAAATTCTCAGATTACAAGGAAGAGGGCTTCTTAAGGGATGGAAGAACTACACAGCGAGGAGCATCCCATATTCTTTTCTATCAAGAACAGTATTTGCATTAATTAAATATTTTACCATCAGCGAAAGAGCTTCAGTTCTTGCCCGCTCAGCCTGTCTTTTCCAGCTCCAAGAGCAGGCCAGACTTTCCTGCTGCCCCTCTGAGTCTGTCTGACACTGTGCATCCCAGCTAACACAGAAGGAGATGCAGCAATTGCTCACTGTGCCAGAAGCCTCTCATCTTGTCCCCTACGGTAAGGGCAAAATGAACCATGATTACCAGATGGGAATCTTTTGTCTTATAGATTGAGATAATGCTTAACCAGAAAAAAACTAAGTAGAGCTAGGGGCCAAACAGGGGAAAGAACAGAAAGTTATGTGACATGTACAGATATTTTCCTTTCTTTAGAAGATCATTTCATGATGTGGATAGGAAGATCAGTGGGATCCACAAAATCCATTTCTTGTTTAAAAGCAAGGATAAGTTACTTTGATTTATTAACGCACAGCAAACATCAACTAACCCAAAAAAGGATGGAAATGCTAAGAAATTCTCTCATAATGCAGAGGAATTAAATGTATAATAAGCTGTATGTCATGAGCATAAATGTAACAACCCCCTGAAAAGAGAGCTTTATGGTGTGACTCTGCAAACAGAGTCATGATAACCTCATAGATATACACAAATGTCACTTTGTGGCATATAGATTTAAACATTCTGATTTATACAAGAATGGTGTAATTCCGTTATATAATTCCTCTAACACCTAGGAATCCAAAGTCAACTTATGCAAAATACAGTGTCACGTATATTGAAAAGTTTATCCACAGCTTTGATTAAAAACCTGTTTTCTAGAAAAATCAGAAACCAAGTTGTTACTTTGGAACAATTTCTCTCCTCTTTCCCAGCTTTCCCCCACAAATAAAGTGTCATAAGAAATATTTAAATTCTTAGCAACCAAGGAGGAATAACAATTTCATCACAGTACCTCAACAGTAGATACAGGAGTTTTTCAGATGAACTCTAACTAGGATAATCGGAATAGGTGTAACATCCAGCTTAATTTTGCTAATGCAGAAGTCCTTAATTAGTGTGTCAAATTTGATTAATACCATGCCATCAAGATAAAATAAACATATATGTAAATCTACATTCACATATTGATATTCTGTGGTTATATATTTATATTTTCAGATTTCACTTAGTGCAAATCAGTGGGATACTGGAGAAACTTTCTTGATCTGATGCCCAGTATTAAATTGGATTGAATACTCACTATTTAAATTCATTGCAACAGATGACGTTGTCAGCTATCCAATTGTTTTAGTACTATTTGCCACAACATAACTTTAAAAAGAAGAAACGCTTGTAAGCAGGCAAAGCAGTTAATGATTCCCCAGCAAATCAATCCTTTCAATGCAATACTTAAAATCATGAGTATAAAAAGAAGCATCCTCTTTCAGATCATCATGACATTGCAGCAAATACCAAGTATTCTTTTTCATGTTGATACCAGTGACTTTTTTCTTGACATTCACCTTACTGCATAGGAAATGGATTACATTCCTTCTGTACAGTGTTGGAAATGCTTAACATCAGCTGTTTGAAAAACCAGGCACCACTTTTCTGTTAAAAGTGTATATTTAAGCTACCCAGTTGCCTGCACAGTAAGAAGAAAGTCCAGGAGACAGCCAAAAAGCTCATGCTAGCATGGCCAATATCTGTACAACTTGCCATGCTCCTCGTGCAGCAGGAAGTGAATTGGACAAGGCAGCATTTTTCTGGAAAATCTTAAAAACCATGCAGCCTACATAAACAGCTTTATGAACCTGAGAAGCTAAGAGGGGAAAATGTAGAATATAACAACCCCCACAGAAAAATTCTTCTTTGAAAAACATTGAGTCAGAGCTGGCAAATCCTTCTACCATAAAAGTAATCAAATGCCTAGCAAGGAAAATAAATGGAAGAAAAACTGACTGTCCTAGGATTTCTATTAAAACAAATCAATATAACATATGGACATAAAATAAGACATCCATTTCAGGATGAAAGCAGAGATTTCTCAGATGCCTTCTGAATTAAGTACCAGAAATCATTTTGTTTCAAGATGTCTGCATGTTTAAAAAAATGAACTCTAAACAATTAGGCAGGTATCTGTGAAAATGACCAAATTTCATCATCTAAAAAATAGACTCAGTAATATCTAGAACACCTGAAGTTGTGACCTCTGCTGTGGATGCAGCATGTGATTCTCCTACAGGATGTCTAAAATTATATGTCTCAGCTCTAAGAAAGCATAAAGATGACATCCAAAAGATAGTCATCAAAAGACCTTGTACAGTGGTGCATTAAAAATATACCTCTAAAACTTGTGATTAACTATTTCTTTCAGTCTACAAGAATTCCAACAGGAATTTGGGATGGAGAATATAACTTTATTAGTCATGTCCTACAGTTGAGTTATATTTGCTAGACCAACTGTAACTGGGAACTACAGAAAAAGCTAAGAGCTTGTGATGAAAATTAATATCTGGTGATAAGTATCACAGACTTTTCCTCCTGGGTAGCAACTCAATTAGTTTTCTAATCACTTCCTAAAAGTAATTTTGCTGGATGGTGTGAATATGCATGCATGCTTACAGATAGCCACCTAAGCACCTGACTGACATCAGACCAGCCCTAGTCAGCACATCAAGAAAGATACAGTCAGAAATAAGTGGAAAATTTGTATATTTTGTACTGTCAGTTTAGGAATATTTGTGCTTATGTCTGTCCCATGGTGCTGCTACTCAGTGTATTCACCTGGAATTTAGGTATTTATCTTTAGTTCCTGCATTTAGTAGAGATGGAAATTCACATCACCAATTTTGTTGCATCCCACCCTTGTTATCTATACAGAAGCACACATTGAGAAGGATCAGGGAAAATTTGAGTATCCTCCAGTTACTCCATTAGTTTCTGTCCCGTTTTTTTCTGCTACCTTTCCTACTGGAGGGTGGGAGCACTATTTACAGTGGCCAGACTCAGTAGTGATCTCTTTCACAGTGACACCCACACAGCTGGGTTGTGTGTCTCTGCTCTGTGAGAACCTGCTTACCCCCAAATGGGGCTGTGCTGTGCCATCCATGCTGTGCTCTGGGTTTGCATTAGGTCACTGCCATTTCTCTTTTTCAGGCCATTGTCATTATACAGTACAGATACTAATTTTAGGGAATCTAATTCTCCTTAGTGTAATATTAATGACAATCCTAAATCCCCTTTTTTTCTGCAAGTGTTTTGAAACTGCCACTGATTACAAGGGGTGAACCAAACAACATTTTATCAAAGGCTTCTTCTTTTACTCAAATGTCAGAATTCCTCAGGAGCAATCTTAATCTAAAATGTAGTTACCCATTTTGTTTTATAGTTTGATTGTTCTCCCAGGGGAAAACTAGAAAGTAAAAGTAAAGCACTAGAAAGATTTAAGTTCACTTTAGTGAAATTTCAAATGGCACTAAATTACTAGGAGTTGCAAAGAGTAATGAAAGCTGACAAATAGCAAGGTAGGTATTACCGAAACTAAGCACATTATTCTTTTTTGAATTATATTTGCTTTGGCAAAATGTGAGCTACATCAATGTGACATGAATACTTTCCACTGATTTTACTATATTGTTATATTTTATCACAGATAAATGTACTGTATATTGTACCACAGCAGGAAATTGCTGATCTATGCATGCTACATAAAATAATCTTCAACACTTACGAAGTAGAAATTTTGAAAGTTGGTGTATTGAAGAGGGCCTAGGAATGACATTGGACAAAAAGTTAGGCTCTACTTTGCAGTGCACTTAGGGACCACTTGTGAAAATATTTCATACCAGAAACAACAGAGATGAAATTCTCTTTCTAAATGACTCTGTTCTTTGGATTTTCAGCCTGATAGTTATGAAAAGACCTAAGACTTCTTTGTCCTTCCCTTTACCATAAATAAGCAGGAGATAGCAGCTAGATGTACATATATGTACAGGAGGTTCAGCATAGAAAGGACAATAGTGATACACAAAAAAAATTAACATTTTTTTCATGAATATGTGTGTGGAATATTCACAAAGTCACAGTGCCTAAACAACAGCAACAACAAACAGAAAGAAAAATTAAAAGAGAAAAAGTAACTGCAGCTACTTTAAAATTTAGTCCATTATGAAATAATAATTCAAAAAAAGTTAAAACTGAACCAACATACTGAGGCAATAGGATTGTTTCAGGATTTCTGAAGAGAAGACAGAATTCAAAGCATTGTTCAGTGTTGGCCCTGGCTATCCAGGTGTCAGCATGTGGCTCTGATGCCAGGGACATCACACAGAGCAAGTCACAGAGCTGTGTCACCACGTGCCCCACCCAGCAGTGAATGAGGCAGGCAAGGAGAAGGCTGGGCTGAGGGAGGGCCAGGCCAGAATGTGTTTCTGAGGCTGAGGGGAGGGTAGGGGGCTCCAGGCAGTACCCTGGGTAGGGCAGGTGTTACTCTCAGCTGGGTGGAAGGGTGCCTGGAGCTGTCAGCCATGGGAGTGTCCAAGGGGCCGTGGGGATGTGGTAGCTCTGAGCTCCCACATCCCCTCTCACACACATTGCCAGATCCCTGTGTCTCCTGCCCCTACTGTCCCAGCTGCCTTCTCCCTGCTACCCAGCCCAGCTGAGCCCTTCCCTCCTTCTCCAGGCCATGGCTGGGAACATCACCCAAGTCCTGCTGGTGCTGAGCATCCTGCCATGAGCACTGGGGGTGGGTGACCAGAAAGAAAATGTCACACAAGAGCTCTTGCATAGCATAAGGAGCAGCAAGCCCAGGAGATGGCTTGGCTCCTGGAGGAGATGGAGCAGAGGGGTCAGGAGTCACCTGGACTCAGCCAGGGACATGTGCTTCTCTCTACCTGCCAGCACTGGTGGCTCTGGGCCTCCGCCAAAATCCTCCTCGAGCTCTTTGGGCACTGGATCTGATGGCAGCAGCCAGGGGGAACTTCTAGCAGTGCTGAGAAGGAGAGGAAGGGGAAGAAAATGAACAGAAGGGCACTTTCAGCTGGACAGTGGAATGGATCTGCTGAAGAGATGCTCCTACATCCATGCCAGAGAAGGTGCTGTGATTCCTTGTCTCATGTGGCAAATTCAACAAAAGTCAGATCCTGCTTCCTGCACGGTCTCTGTACATGCTCCCAGTTGTGGTGTTCTTCATGCCAGGAGGCACAGGAAGGATCCTTTTGTAAATACATAATGAATTTGTTTGGTTTTAAAAATCCTGTTTCTGTGAGTGTTTAGGCAAGACTTTATTGGGAAATGTTACCCCTTGGCTCCATCTCCCTCCTGTAACAAAGAGATGAAGCTTGTGCTCAAATTGACATTGGCAGTGGTTACACTGATGCTAAGATATTCAGCACCTCCTCCTTATGTTCTCTCTTTTCCCTATTTTTCACGGAAAGTGATATTCCTGGAATGAGGATCTTTGTTGAAGTGAAAGTGAGTTTTCACTTTCTTGACCTTTTCCTGCTTCATCATTATGAGTAACTGTTTCATTTTATAATGTGTGCAATATAAATTTAGAACTATTTGCAATTGCAAAATCCAAAAGTTTTACAGTCCTTGGAAATGATCAAGAGCCTCTCATGCTCAGATTTCCATCCAGGTGAGCAGAACCCTTCCTTGTCTACAGCACAGCTATCACTCCTGTATTAAAGAGATGATGATGCAGCATCTATACAGAGCATAGACAGGAAAAGCAGTAAACAGCTGACATTGCCTCAGCAGAAAACTCTTTTCTTCAGAGCAGACGGAATAGTAACTTTACAGCTGAGAAGTTTCAGTGCAGTGCTCCTGTCCAGGGCAGGGAGAGTGGCCCAGCCGCAGGAGCTGCAGGGCTGCAGCCAGGTCACCAGGCTGCTCTCACTGCCCCATTGCCCCTCCTGTCACTGCCCCAGGAGCTGCAGGGCTGCAGCCAGGTCACCAGGCTGCTCTCACTGCCCCATTGCCCCTCCTGTCACTGCCCCAGGAGCTGCAGGGCTGCAGCCAGGTCACCAGGCTGCTCTCACTGCCCCATTGCCCCTCCTGTCACTGCCCCAGGAGCTGCAGGGCTGCAGCCAGGTCACCAGGCTGCTCTCACTGCCCCATTGCCCCTCCTGTCACTGCCCCAGGAGCTGCAGGGCTGCAGCCAGGTCACCAGGCTGCTCTCACTGCCCTGCTGTCCCTCCTGTCACTGCCCCAGGAGCTGCAGGGCTGCAGCCAGGTCACCAGGCTGCTCTCACTGCCCCATTGCCCCTCCTGTCACTGCCCCAGGAGCTTCAGGGCTGCAGCCGGGTCACCAGGCTGCTCTCACTGCCCCGCTGTCCCCCCTGTCACTGCCCTCCAGGCGCAGCTGGCTGCCGTTCCCAGGAGCAGTCACAGCCTCCTGGCTCCATCCCAAGGATCCAGCAGTAGGCTGAAGGAGAGAGCATCCCCTGGGCTTGGGCCAGCCTGCTGGCCTCCTGTTGAACTAGGCTGGCAAAGGAATAATAAATAGCAAGGCTACCAAAAAAAAAAAAAAACAACCACACACAACTAGGTTTAAATAGTGTTATAGTTAACAGGTGTGCCCTGTTTTTTGCAGACTCCAAGCTAAAGAAGAAGAAAAGATTCTCAATAGGCAGTGCAGTCTGTTCATAGGGAACTTCTAACCACAAATTGTCTGTTAGGGTAAGAGACCTTTGCTTTCCTGAAGTCATCCTGAATTGGGTTTGGAGACCTATCTAGTCAAGCATTATTTTTCTGCCTGGCTTAAGTAGCCAAGGATGATTACCGTCCTGCTACTATTTACCTGAATTTTTTGAGGTTGTACTTCTATGTCAAAGGTTATGCCAGCTTATTTCTCCTGGTGATTGCTTTTATTGAGAAGTATGTCTCAAGATATTAAGTGAAAAGCCATGCAGTAGAAGGAACATCAGCAATTGCACAGAGTATTAACTTCTAATATGGCATTGAGCAGCTTTTCTGAAATACAGGCAGCTGATTCCAGAGTAATTATTCTTGTTTCAGATGAAAATAAAGCTAACAAAGTAACCATGTCATTTTGTAGCTGTAACAGGTAGCATGAAGAGATCATTCTTTCCTAAAAGCTAACAAATAAAATGAACATATGCAGCAAGCAAAGTGTTGAAGGAAACTTATTTAACCAATTTTCTTTAAAAGTCACCTTTCATCTACTCACACTTCACAGCACTTAGAATTTTTTTAGTCCAGCATCTATGTGCTATTTTGATTTTCTGTATGTTCTCCATTCCTGCTGCCTCAAGTTCATCATTACTGAAGCAACCTCTCTATAGAAAATCTGCTTTTGTAGGATTGTAACATAGATCCTGTCATATTCAAGTATAAAATAGCATTGCCTCTCACAGGATCAGTAGTCACTGAAATATTCTGTGAACATGGAAGAGACCTAAGAGCAGAAGAAGAAAGAAAAGAAAACAGAATGGCACCTGCAAAATTTTACAGAAAAAGGCTTTTTCAAATGATTGAAGTCCAGCAAATATTAACTAGAATGAAAGTTTATTGCAGAAAAATATTGCAGACTACTCTACTTAACAATATCTAAGCTTTAGTAATTCCTTTGGCTTTCATTACTAATTTAATTGGAAATGAACATGAATATAGCATGCATAACATGATTTAAAATACTCTGCTGTAAGTGTTTTTGACTATGCCTTGTTGAAGGTTAATTTTCAGAAACTATTAATTTGTGATTCCAATAAAAATATACTGAATCCTGAATGTACTCTTATCGTGAATTATTTTGTTATTTTTCCCATTGAAAGCTTTCAGTATTCAAAAGAATAGGAAAAAAGAAAATATTTTTTCTTAATTGTAAAAATTTGGGGAAAATTTTGTTTCCCCAAAAAGATATTTCCTCAGTTTTGGTGTGACTGGAATATAGTTCCTTGTTCTGATTATAGTCTACAAATAGACTATAAAAATATACAATGACAAAGTTGCATATCCTGACAATGTATAAACATAGGGGAATAATAAACATTACTCTTTAATTTTAAGAAACCAAACAACGAAGAGTACCACAAAACAGCTATGTACTCCATCAACTGCAATATATTACTTTTTCTTCCAGTTTTATTGTGCTGTAAGTAGGTACCATGAGTATTTCAAGACTTTCACATATTAAAAGATTGTGGTTTACTGACGGTCTTTTAAAAAGTTCCATTTTGAAAACTGGGGTCTGCAGCTTTAAAGCAGATGCCTGTTACCTTTAAGCAGATAAGAAGGAAAAAATATGTCTGGGTCATTTGACTCAGTGAATTTGGGCAGTATTCTTAATGATAATATATCATAAGATATATATGATGGAGAGGAACTTTTTAAAAGAGCAGATGGTGATACGGATGTGTTGGAGTCCAGAGGATCCCTCTGACAGCCCTGGAGAATAAGGGGGCTGTACAGGGGGGTCTGGGATCTGTACAGGGGGGTCAGCCAGCCTCCCACAGAGCCCAGAAGGACTCTGATTCGAGCTTCTATCCATGGAAGTGAATGCTCACATGAAGAAAGAATCACAAATCCTAAGAATTTGAAACAAGTAGTGGATGGTTTGTTGTAGAATGTAAATATAGAAATTAGGATTCTTAGCATATGGGGCTGAAGAGACAAGATGGAGGAATTGGGGAGTGGCCCCTGTCTTCCTTGTTCTTGTTCTCGTCCCCCATCTTGTGCTGAGTTGGGTTTTAGAGATTGGTTTAGAGTAGAACTGACATGTTAGTATAGGTAATAGGCATTGGCAAAATTTTGTAAATAAAAAATACGTCTCGGACAGTGGTTGGGTCAAGGGAACTGTACATAAGGTACGGGGCTCTCTGATCCGCCCAGTCTGCCGTGTGTCCTGCTCTGCTGAAGATGCCTTGCAGAGCTGAGAAAGAACTAAGATAAGGTACCCTGCCAGGGAGGCCTGGCAGAGCTGTAAAAAGACTGAGATAATGAAAAATAAACAACCTTGGAAATGGATACCGGCGGACTCAGTTTGTCGTCTCTGCCTCTGGCTTCAGTGTGTAACACCCAGGGCAAAGAGAAGACAGAAAACCGTATTACCTCTGGGAACAGCAACCCAGGGGAAACTCCCAGGGAACAGCAACCCTGGGACGACCCTTATTACCTTGTGGGCCAGCAACCCCAAGGAAAAATCTCAGGGAAAAAGCAACCTTGAGAAGTGGCGCCCGAACTTATCCGAACATCCACGGACCCTCAGAAGAAGACAAAAACTCTACCCTTAGAAGATAAGAACAGACTCAGCAGTTGCCGACTTTGAAACGTCAGCCGGACAGACGAGGACCCAGGGCCCAGGGCCAGCGTCACCCTACAGCTGCAGGACAGCAGGGACAACACCGGTTCAAGTTCCACAGCCAGCAAAGACTTCACCTAGGTGAGACCGGTCAAAAACCCAGAACACGGGGGGAATGCATTCCAGAAATAGCTACGTATCTTATCAACTTGGCAAAGCATCACTGCTGCATAACTTGCAGCTTTAATTAACAAAGAGCCAGCAGCTCTCTAATAATCAGTTTGCCTCGAGATCCCAAATGCAGATCGGAACTAAAGTTCCAGACAGGATTTTGGAAAGAGGTGAACAAAGAACAAAAAAACTATATCAAAAAGCAATAAGGAGAGATAAAGAAGCTCTCAAATTATTGGCAAGAGCACTGCTGCAAATGATATTACACAAAATTCCGGGGAAGAATTAAAACTCCCACGGCAACAGAGAGGCAAAGGGGAATTAGATTCCCAGCCCTCTGAGCAAGTGAGCCCACATGTCGACCGCAACCCCAGAAAGGGAGGGGACGCTCAAAAGCATTCCCTAACAGCTCCTCGGGCATCCCCCACTCCGCACCCTACCCCGCACCCCGGGAAGGACACTGAGGCGGGCGGCGCGCGGCCGTGCGGTGCAGTTCCCCCATCCCCCACTGCAAAACAGCACGGGAAAGAGGGGAAAGGGCACAAGGAATGCCAGCCGTGCCGCCAGGGCGGGGGGAGAACAGAACGCGCGGGGGAGGGCGGCCCGCAGACGCCCCGCGCTGGGAAGGAAACAGCCGAGAAGAGGGGTTGGAAACAGGGCAGGTTTAGTGGCCGTGCTTGCTCGCACAACTCAGAGCTGGAGCGAAAGTGGCGGTGGGCGGTGCCGCCGTGCAGGGGGAAGACGGGACAGGTGGCAGAGGCTGCTGCCTCCCCAGCAGGGAGGCGGAGACGGGGCAGTGCCGCGGCAGCGCGCGTGGAGGGACGGAAACAGACCCATGGCACCGCGCGAGCAAAAGGAGGCCGGTCCCCTCTCCCCCCCAGCCACGACCCGCGTTCCCCGGGAAGGAGGCGTGGGGAGTCCAACACAGACCCCGCCTCCATGTCCCCAAAGCTCCCTCCCTCCAAACATCGAACACGGAGGGACGAAGCACTGCCCACCCCCCCCCCCCCCCCCCCCCCCCGTTCCCCCCACACACAGCGGAACAGGGAGAGACGAAGGGGAAAAAAAGTACAGAGATCGCAGGCAGCGGTCACCGAGCGCGGGGAGGCGGAAACGCGGGCAGGGCGCACGCTGATGTCGCGGACGGTGAAAATCGAGCAGTGACTGGGGGCACCACTCCAGCACAAGCTGCGGGGATGCAGGAAGCACGAGCGCCGGCGGCATTTGTAAGGGCCGCCAGCGCAGATCAGGGCGGGGCGGACCCCGGGAGAGAGCAGACAAAGTGCGTCTTTTCGGGCTTTGCCACGCCAAGTCAGGCAGAGAAGGGGCATGGCCACGCCGGAGGCGTTTCGTTCCACGCCCCCATGCCGGTGCAGACAGGGGCAAGGCGGGGCCAGGGTGGGATCTCCCTCTAGGCACCCTCCCCCTGCCCCACCCCCTTGCAGCAACTGCAAGCAGCGTTCGGCCCATTCCCTCCCACAGCAGCAGTGCTCAGGCAGCGGGAGCTCTCGCAGCAACCCCGGTGCACAACCAAAATTAAAAGCAATTATGCAGCAATGCCAAGGCATTGAAATTATTAAAACTACGCAGCAAATATGCTGGCAGCACCCAGCCGGTGCTTCGCAAGTGACAAAATTGTGAAAGTGCAGCTTTTTAAAGCATGCTTCACAAGAATTGTAAGTCCCCATCCTCAGAAAGGAGAGGGGGAAGGTGATGTTGCATGATGGCAACACATGACATTTAAGATTTATAAGAAACACGCAGCAACGCCCAAAAGCTGCAGTTATCAGGGCAAAGAATTTTTCATAAATATGCCCGTTGTATCACAACATTGGCACGGATTGGCCGTGCCAGGGACCCCTCAATGTTTTTTTTTATCAAGCCCAAATCCCTCAGCTCAGTCAGAACGGCCTGGCCAGCCGGACAAGCTGAAACTGAACCCAGCCGGTTCAGCATCACCACCATGCATGGTGGAACAGAAGCATTGCAACAATTTCTAAGCAGATTGCACAGCTTCAACAACAAAAATAGTAGCAAAGGAAGCTTCCATTAACTCCTGAAGACAACAAAGTTCAAAATATGCTAGCTCAGAAACAGCAGCAAATATTCACCGTTGGTGACAGCAAGTCAGTTCAAACTCCACATGATTTTTGGACTGTAGCTCAAGCTTCTTTTGCCACTCAATCACAATCATCTTTATTTTCAAAAGATTTTTTTTATATAAGAAAAAGCAATTATTTCTTCAGTTGAAAGACTGTGCTCTGGAATTTTATCCGAATTTAGCAATGCATTTCCCTCAGTTACCCCTTCCAGCATAAGGTAGTCACACCCTTTCTGAATCCTCTACAGACAATTTCTACACATTTATATCAAGGCTACCTGCTGGGTCAGCGGCAAGTTCAGCCGTGATTTCCCTTCACCGTGCTACACAGGTATAATGTGCAGTACAGAGAAAGTAATTCCCCAGTCCTCATATAGGAGGGGGAAAATGATTCACAATATCCACTCCTCATCCAGGAGAAGGAGAAAAGTTAGAAATGTTAGCAAGCTCCAAAATGGAAGAAAGAGCATCATGGTAACAGCAGCTGAATCACATTCCTGCAAATTTACAGAATGAAAGAATTATAACAGACTGTAAAGAAATCAAGAAGAGAACATTGAAAGAGAAGAACTGTGATATAGTGAGACATGGAAAGTATTGTGTTACCAACTACTTATGATCTACAGGATGCAAACTCGAGATAGGGACAATTGAATCACGAGGTGCTCAGAGACTGAAAGAAAGAGATGCGAGAAAATAGTTTGAAATTTCTGTACTTCAAACAGTTTTTGAAGGAATGCTAAATGGAGGAAAGCCCTTGACGAACTAAAGAACAAATAGCAAGGAGTGAATGCAACCCTCACCATGTTGCAGGTGGCAGGGGACATATCACATGACAGAGCCAAAATCCAAGCCAGGGATTTGTCACAACAGGTGCCAGCAGACATCAGAAATACATCACAAAAAACAATTTTGTAAGTTCCATCGATTGAGACACCTGAAAACATTTGTACACATATATATATATATATATACATATATAATAATCCAGCAAGGACCTTCAGAGTCTTTCATGTCATTCCCTGGTTGTTTCACCAAGACAATGAACAGGCAAGTAAACAATGAAATAGCAAAGCTACACCTGCTTCAATTCCTTGCGTTTGGAAATGCCAACGCAGAATGCAGATGCATCATCAATGCAATGCCTGGTCGATCGTCTCAGGCAGAGATGGTAGAGGCATGCAGTGAAATGGACACACCTCAGCACAGCACATCAGTGCAGGCAGGCATCTGAAGAAACCAGCTTGAAAGGATCCTCCAAGTCCGGGATGAAGGAATTCTCACAGCACTTCAACAAGTGATTCAACAGAACAGCATGTGAACATTGTAAGAAAAGATCAGAAGAAGAAAATACAATCATTTGTCCCTTTGTTGTGAAGCAATCCGTCATTGTGTGAGAAAGACAAAATGTGAGAAAGGGACATCCTATCATAAAGAAGAAAAATAGAAAATGAAATGAAAATGAGCTTTTAGCCAGAATTATTCATTGTGTGTTAATTTGAGTTATGTTTCCACATTTCACTGTTGTTGAAATTCTTGTGTAGTTTGGTTTGAGTTTAAGTTACATATTGTTAAATATATAATTCTAAAGTTTATTTCAGGTTTGGGCCCTGATGAGTTTACATTAAGTTTGTATTTGAGTTTCATGAGGTTTAATTAGTAATTAATTTATATTTTATTGATTTATTATATATGGATTTTATAAGGTTACTGCAAGTTGTAGATTTTTTATCAAGATTTATTTATGTTGAATTCAAGTGTTGGTTGATTTAAGGGGTGATTTGCAGTTTATAGAAGGCATGTTTGTTTAATTTGCAAAGTTTAGTTATTTGTTTTTCTTCAACAAAGAAACAGTTTCAACTGAAGTGATGATGATGGGACGTTGATAAATAAGATTTGAGGAGAAGATACAATTTGTTAGATTCCTGATTTTGTTGTTGGTTGTGAATTGTTTCAGTCTTTTGTGTTTCATTTTAAATTAATAAGTGTATGAGAGTTTTGAAATGCGGTTTAACATGTTAAGTATTGATACATTGATTATATAGTATGAAAATATATATAAAAATTGATAGTACTTGTAAGTTGATATTACAGTTAAGCTTTTATGCTTTGTCATTTATTTATAGGATTTTTCAAAAGGCATTTGTAATTTTGAATTTTTTCCATTTGTTTTTTAAACATTTAAGTATTTTGTAAATGCTGTTGTTGAAAAATGTAGTTGTATTATTAAGTGCAAGTCAGAATTTTTTCTTAAGTTTCATTTTAAGTATATAGTTTGTCTCTTTTGTAATCGATTTTGTATGTTTTATGCAATATTTTAGCATGTCCTTTTGAAGTTCCATTTGATTCTTTTAACTGTGTTATGCATTCGCTTGAAATGAAATTTTAGGCTTGTTTTGGTACCTCTTGTGTGAGCAGAGACATTGCATTTCAGTTTGTTAAACCTTTAAGTGTTTTTCAGAAGGTCTTGAAGAGAGATACCTGAAGCATCATTGATGATTTTTCCATCAGCTGTTGATCCTGTAATTGTTCCAATTGGTATTCAACCGTTTTCAAGAAAAGTTCCAGAAAAGATGAGTTCCTGAGTGATCTGATCAATTTTTAATCTTAAATTTTAAATGTCTCTTTTATGTAAAAATGTTATAACAGTTTGTTGTATTTTAGGCATTTGATGCTCATTGTTGTTAGAGGATTTATTTGGAGAATGTGCTAAAGAGCATCACTCCAACTTGAAGTTTGAGTTCTGGCCAAACTCTGATTTTAACTTGGACGGATGCTGTTTGCCAACAAAGCCCAGAGATTTCTGCTCCAAAAAATAATATGCAAGTTATTTTGACTTGGCAATTTGATCTTATTAATATAACAGCTGAATCAACTTTGACGTGCGACCTGATGTCTTGCCCGGGAAAGAACATCGGGATCTCCGTTGAAGGAAAGTGTTTCAGCAGTTTGCAGTCTCTGAGGTGATGGCACAAATGATTTGATAATCACTTTCATTTTCATTGGTGTACCGAATTTTTCCTTTGTGTTGAGCATTTCTTCATAGAAGTCTTTTGTTATGCTTTATAGTACTCATGTCATGTTTTATATCTCCAAAAAATTGAAATAACCTTCATGATGCAAAAGGAGAGGGGAGGAATGCTGAGTGTAAATTTAAGCAGAATGTTGAGGAAAAAAATAGTACGTTTTAAACTTTTGATAAGTTCTTTTGTAGAGTCTACTTCACCAAGCAGCAAGTGGAACGGGAAGAGAAATGTGAAGAGAATCCTTTAGTCTTGAGCAGAAATCCAGAGACAGGATGGATTGGAAAATCATTTAAATTTAAGGTTTGGGGCAGGGATTGTGCTTGTGTTTTCACAGGAGCCGAAAGTGAGCATCAGCAAGGCATGAGAATCTCTGCCAAAGTCAACAGCATCAGGCGTCGGTCCAGAAATGGAAAAGCAGGCACGCAGACGTGGCTGTCAAGACTGCGGACATTTCTTCGTTCGGAATGCAAAAGATTTTGGGACTTGGGATTTCTCTTGGGACTTGAGTGGTGTTGCATTTCAGAGATTCCCACAGAGAGTGAGGCCTTTGAACAAGCAGTTCAATTAAGTGTTATACCTGTGCCTTGTGTTCTCACCGATTGTCTTGGGCAGTGGGATAGTTTTGCCCATGATTCAGTCAGGGAAGAATGGTTGGGAAACTCTGGCCAATGCATCAGAGTTGAACATCTTTCATTTGATATACTTAAGATCAGGGAAATTCTTTTCATCATGCTTTATGAGTTTGTTAGTAGGCAGGTGATTGAACAAATAGTCGATCCCAGAGAACATCCCTCCAGCAATTTCACAGTTCATTTTCAACCTAGTGGACAAATGGGATGTTCAAATGAAATTCTTTTCTATGGTTCTTTGTGAACCTCGGGAATGAAAACTTTTGGCTCAGCAGAAGAGAATTTTTGCAAAAGATTTGGTCCTTCCTGGAGTGACACAAAAAAGATAATATCGTAGAAGTCACTCCAAATCATATGATTTGTAAAAGTGCATCACCTTGGTGTAACTACACTGAGATGTCAGATAAACTAGCAAACCAGGTTTCAATGTTATTCCCGAAATGAATCTTTTTCATTTGTGAAGATAGGATTCGGTCTGTACTCCCTGCAGATGTCAAGGATGGTCCATGCAGCAACAAGAGATGTTTTTTGTTAACACCCAGCATGACATTGATAAAAGAGCAAGAGAGGAAAGATCTGTTGAACAATATGATCCAAGGTGTGACGGCAATGCAGACAGTATCAGGGATGATTTTAATACTATTGGATCAAAGGGGCTGTTGTTAGAACAAGTATGCCCATGCCATTTCTCTTACACTGAATGATTTGTTAACTGATATTGACAGTGTAAGATGAAAACAGAACAGCAATTGATTATTCATTGCTGATGCTGTGACACGAGTAGATAAGTTTGAAAAGATATTATGAGAACATAAGACAATTGGAAAAAGGCTGTGAACCAACTTATTATGAGAACTGAGCCTTGGATGGATGGAATGTTCAATGTGTTTAACCTTTTATCATGGTAGAGGGAACTTTTGAGAGTATGTGTGTATTCCCTATTGAAGCTTGTGATTCTTCTGATGTATGTGCCGTGTTTGCTTCAATGCATGCGGCGCGCCATGGATGGAGCTGCCAGAAGGGCGTTTTTGGTGCAAACAGGAGGGGGAGATGTTGGAGTCCAGAGGATCCCTCTGACAGCCCTGGAGAATAAGGGGGCTGTACAGGGGGGTCTGGGATCTGTACAGGGGGGTCAGCCAGCCTCCCACAGAGCCCAGAAGGACTCTGATTCGAGCTTCTATCCATGGAAGTGAATGCTCACATGAAGAAAGAATCACAAATCCTAAGAATTTGAAACAAGTAGTGGATGGTTTGTTGTAGAATGTAAATATAGAAATTAGGATTCTTAGCATATGGGGCTGAAGAGACAAGATGGAGGAATTGGGGAGTGGCCGCTGTCTTCCTTGTTCTTGTTCTCGTCCCCCATCTTGTGCTGAGTTGGGTTTTAGAGATTGGTTTAGAGTAGAACTGACATGTTAGTATAGGTAATAGGCATTGGCAAAATTTTGTAAATAAAAAATACGTCTCGGACAGTGGTTGGGTCAAGGGAACTGTACATAAGGTACGGGGCTCTCTGATCCGCCCAGTCTGCCGTGTGTCCTGCTCTGCTGAAGATGCCTTGCAGAGCTGAGAAAGAACTAAGATAAGGTACCCTGCCAGGGAGGCCTGGCAGAGCTGTAAAAAGACTGAGATAATGAAAAATAAACAACCTTGGAAATGGATACCGGCGGACTCAGTTTGTCGTCTCTGCCTCTGGCTTCAGTGTGTAACACCCAGGGCAAAGAGAAGACAGAAAACCGTATTACCTCTGGGAACAGCAACCCAGGGGAAACTCCCAGGGAACAGCAACCCTGGGACGACCCTTATTACCTTGTGGGCCAGCAACCCCAAGGAAAAATCTCAGGGAAAAAGCAACCTTGAGACGGATGAATGGCTTAAAACTGAAAGAGGGCAAGTTTGGATTAGATACTGGGGAGAAATTCCTTTCTTTAGGGGTGTGAGGCTCTGGAACAGGATGCACAGAGAAGCTTGGATGGCCCATCCCTGGAAGTGTTCAAGGCCAGGATGGGTGAAGCTCTAAACAACCTGGTCTGTGAAAGGTGTCCTTGCTGGGGGGTTGGAACTAAATGGTCTTTTAAGGTTCCTTCTAAGACAAATATTTCTATGGTTCTATTATAATCCATATGGATTTTAAAAATCTTTCTCTGAACTCATTCTACAGTAAAATACTATTCAAAAACTATAAAGTAGTCAGTGAAACAGCAAATCTAGCTATGAATGATGAAATCTGGCACCACAGGACAAAATTCCTGGGGAAAAAAAGAAAGAAAGAAAAAGAAAGAGAATAAAATGCCACCTTCAGGAGACCTTTTATGGTATATTATACACCACATAGTAAGTTAATGTGCTATGGATTTATATTTCTAGTGAGTGCTAAAATGCTGCATGGAGATTTAAAACATCAATAAGAAATAAAATGGTTTGTGGAGGACATTTACAGCTCGCTTTAAGATCCGATCTAAATAATTTTTTTCATAATATATTTTCCTGGAGCAAATGTTCCATCTCTTGCTGTTAATTTTTATCCTTACATTCTTTTAGTTTATGGAATTTTTATTGAAATGTTTAGTTTGACAATCCAAACATATAATACTTTATTCATGGATAACCATAACAGGGAATGAACAAAATCTTGATGCAACTGTTTCATTGTAAGATATTTTGGCTATGTATTATCTAACTACAGTATATCTTTTGGGGTTGAATTTGCTAATTTAATGCAAAACAGGATTTGCCTTGAAAATTAGGGCAAGGAATTCACAATAATTTGAAATTTTGTTTGACTTTTTATGATTGGTGCACCAGATTCTTAGATACTTTAAGACTACCCCATTCTCAATTAATGTATCATAGGAGTGAATTAAGCTTCCAGCCAGGTTTTCTCCACCATGAATCATGAATATGCAGAAATGGATTCAAAGTGCTTAACAAAGGAACGTCCAAGAATGCCATAAGACATTATCGACCTCTTTCATATGTTAGTTTAACAACAATTTGGAGGGGAAGGGAGGAAGTAAATTCAGGTATTGGAAGTTATCAGAAATTACTTCCCAGAGTAGTAAGGACAGTTCTCATTAGATTTGTTTGGCTTTGTTTTTATTCAGTTCTAGTTTCTAAAAGATTCAAGATGATAAACTGTACTAGAAGTCTCAGATAACATGTCTCTCTGTTCTTCTTTCTTGCATTCACATTTTAATGTAGCCAAGGTTATAGTAGTAGTAGTAGTAGTAGTAGTTGTAGTAGTAGTAGTTGTAGTAGTAGTAGTAGTAGTAATAATAATAATAATAATAATAAATGGTTGAATGAAACATTTATTAGAATATCCTTTTCAAGGGCTTGAAAATTTAAAGGTATACTTTTTTTGCCTGAATACAGTTCATCTCCTCACAGAAGAGTTGTTCTATTTTTTTTAATTATAATGATCAGTTCAACCTTTCTTGCCCTGTGTATCTCTTTAAAAAGGAAAACAACCATTCATTTTATGTGTCTGGCAGTAATTATAAACTACAGATGTGTGCAGTTACTACATATTCTGATAAAATTACACATAATTTCTGTATGTTTTGGAGTATCTTAAGATTCTCCTCTTGTATCCTTCCTTGTTTTGTAGAAAATGCAGTAAGTCCCTTGCTTTATCTCCATGAGTGCAGGAAGAGGACAACTAATCTCTGATAAAAGTGAAATGCTCACCATGTCCCAAGTGAGTGTTTATTTGACTCTCAAGCAAAGGGCCAAGTCTGCTTCAGAGGCAGTAAGTTTACCACAGAGAAACCTTAGGATGGGTATAAAGTGTAATTCCTGAGATGGCAACTCAGACAGCCCAAACATATGAGCATATAGAAGAGGTTATGAGTCAAAGGTACCACAGAGTATTCAGGAACAGAATAACAAACACAGCACAAACAAAAATTAGATGAATTCAAAACTGGCTTGTACCAAAAGAAACTGTTCTTGCTATTAATGTTGGTCATATCTTCTGTCATCCTTCCATCTCACGGCTGCATGCAGTTTAGAACAATTTTTTGCCCTTAAGGCCAATGTCATTGGTGTTACAAACCTGTCATGAATCTCAGTGGCATTATTCTTTCTTCTACAGACCTGAAACCCGAACTTTAAATTTTACTGCCAGGGATCAATAAGATATGCAGTGCCATGAGTTTGTAGTTAATGAGCTTCCAATGTCCTTTCTTTTCTCCTCATGCACACATTAGGGAATCATTACACTTCCCAAACTACTGGCCCAGAATTGCATATGGAGAAAGCAACCCAACTTTAAAAACTCTAGAAGGCACCTTACAAGCAGTGTACTAGAGAGAAAATCAGTGTGAACTCTGTGTAGACTGTACAAGAAAATGCAGTAAACCTGTGTACAAGCTGTGAACTACCTGGGTTGCTATTCTTTTCATGCAGGTTAAAATGGATGATTTTACACTGTCATTGTAATTGTACATTACTGTCTAGCTATTCAAGGTTCCACTTCTAAAATTGACATTACTTCCTTCATGAAACTGTCAGTTGGCAAGCTAAGGAAAAATTGTCACAATTTTTCTCTCTAACTAATTAGAATTTTTTTAATAATTAAAATTTTAATTAGAGCAGTCCCAGGCGCTTCAATGTCTTTGCCTCTTTGAGGGGATGAGGAAGAGAGAGTGCGATATGTTTCTAATAGTTAAAAATTAGGAAAGTGGGTTTGAGGAAAAGAAACTTCAAAGTGTACAACCTAGCCCAAAGATCCAATTCTGACTTGTCAAATTAAAATTAGCAGAGAACATGTTACATTTACATTTAGCACTCTTTGGGGGCAACATTTCCCAGTGTGCCTCTGCAGTGAGAAAGCACTGCATTCCTATCAGGCCTGAACACTCTGCTCTTCACCCATCCATCTCTCTGGAAATGCTTTCTTTTTGTGAAAGAAAGCTTTAAAATATATTTGCAGTAATACAACCTACACATAATTTTTATGTCTGCAGTTGCCTTTTTTTATAGATCACCAGTCCTCCAGGGCAATCCTTCTACATGATATTGCAGTCAAATCCAATGCTGTACCTATAATATCACTGCCTCTTTCACAGATATTCTAGGTTCTCCTGTGCCCCTTCCATTATTGCTCAGCCTGAAAGCTGCTTCAACACCAGAATGAATTTATCCCTATATTACTACACAAAACTGCTGCTATTCTTTCCATTATTTGAACAGCTATTGAGCTGCCCAAGTGTCATTAACTATGGTTCAACCAATAAATCATGAACTTGAAAATATTAAGCACTGCTAAATATACTATGGAACATTTGAAGGTACTGTTTCAGTAGTCCTGCCTTATGAAGCCTGAGAGCACCTTTTTATTGTTACCTTGAATTTCTAAAAAATGTATAGTCTCCTGATCTCCTCAGTCCATCCAAGGCTCTTCATTTTGGATTTATTTCTAGAAAATCTTCAGACCTTAGTTCAACTATGTGAGAATCACTGTTTATTTAATTTTGTTTTCCGATGACTTTTAAAATCTAAACTTTCAATTTTTAAGCACATTCACAAATACTAAAATAGTTATTTAGAAAGATAAGCCCACAATCTGCTGCTGAAAGGTGACCTTTCCAACCTCAGTCCAAATTGTCCACTCTCGTCCATGAGATCCCTGCCCCAAATGACTAAAATTTTAACAAAAGCAGACAAATATGACATAAACCCTTGAAAGGATTATTCTTGACCTTAGCCTAAATCTGAGAATCTTTATTTAATATTAGTGCCATTCTTAATCCTTTCCTATTTTCCCTGTATTTTTCACTCAGTGTATTCATTAGAGAAGATATTTGGTCTAGGTGTTTCAGAAGCATCAGTGAACACGGTATGCCATTTTTCAAAGTCCAAATTTAGATTTTCTCTTTGGAAAATACTTACAAAAGGGTGCATGAATAAGATGCTTAATATAAAAATGGGGATTTCCTTTTTTCACACTCCAAATAAATTAAAAACAAACAAACAAAAACCCCAAATAAACAAATAAAAAATCAATTAACACCCAACCAAACACCAGAAGCAACTTCTATAGCTGTTAGTTCTTACTTCAGTCTTCTGAGTTGGGGTATATTATAGAAGTAGTTAGGGCCACCCACACAGAAATGTATTTGTACAGACCTTTGGCTGTGTAAGCAGAAGTTGTGGTGGGTATGGGCAGCACAGGCAGCCACAGATTCCACAGGCAGCCTTAAGCTGCTGCTGCCATTAGAACACCCAGCTTTATTCAGCCTTCCTCATGTCTCTCTTTTCATTTGGCATCAAGTCCATCAGCCAGCTGAGTCAGGCAAACAAATTCAGTTCTCCTGGGTGGTGATTCAGGAAATTCCCATACTTTAGAGTAATTTCTTAGAGTGGGAAGTTTGCACAACTTAAGACAGCAAGAGAGAGCTCTCCTCTTACAGTTCTTACCACTCTGCTCACCAGCCTGCCACAGATCCCTTCTCCACCACCACAGCAAAAGTGAATATTGCTCTCATCAGTCAAGAAACCAATAAGCTTTTTTTTCATCCTATTTTCTTTCTTTAACAGCAGAATCTGGGACAGGTCATTTCAGTTTTGTCCAGCCTTTTAAGATGCTCTGTGTATCTTATGTTCTTTAAATTGTCTTCCTCCACAGAATACTTTGATATAGAAGGTCAGCAGCAACATTATCAATCAAGTTTCCTTAATGTGATCTCAGGTAGGAATTACAAACCCTTGAACAAACTCAGCATTCTCCAACAAGGAGATGCAGTGATCATTGACTTGAGGACCTCACTGGCAACAAATTTTTTGGGCATGGTTTCATTTAAAAGCCAAAACATTCATTCAATTTAAAGGCTATTTTTTATATCCAGTTTATAAAAAGTTTCTAGGCATTGTTAGACCATTTCTCAAGCTTCATAAAAAATAATTTTTTCCCAAGCTAAATAAGCATGAAATGAGAAGACTGTAAATGTTCAGACTTATATTTAAGTGTAAGTTGACATTTAAGTATTCTCCAGTTATGTTGCTGAAAGGGCAAGGACAAAAATATATTCAACATCAAATGTAAGTTTTGATTTGCCAGACACCATAAATCATATCAGCTATGAACTGATAATCTGAAATTGATAAACTGAAATCATACAATTTGTCATCAACAACTGATCATATCTAAATACCTGTTTCTTTTGTGTAAAGCATTTTTAAAGCACTGAGCAATCAATGTATTTAATATTTGAACTGAAATTTTCTTTACACAGACACCCACACCCAGTGCATCAATACAGCTGCCTGCACCATCTGCCACGTCCTTTAGGTCTGGGTGTCATCATGATGTAGCACTATAAGAACTGCAGTATAGTAATACTCTTCTGTTCTATTTCTCAGGTAAAGGAATTTCGTCTCTCTCTCATGAATAATCTGATCTAGGTTGTATGGCATTCTTCTACCAGTCATAAGTATGAGAACTGTAAAGCATCAGCAAATTTTTGATGTAAATCAATGGTCACAAGAGAATTAAGTAGGAGGCAGAGGAAGAGCATAATAATGGAACAATCAGCTTATCAGAAAACTCCCTTCTCAAAACCAGCTAACTTTTAGCAAAGCACTTCCTAATTCAACTGTCAAGAGTCAGCATTTTTCAAAAAAGCTTTGAAATTGCTCTATGTGATAATTAATACATATTTGAGATGGAGAGGTATTATCACAAGGTATTATTCATTTAGGAAGCGCATTTGTACAGAACATTTCCAAATGGACTAAATATCTTTAAAACTTGAATGTTTTTCCCTTTTTTCCTTTAGATTGTACCAAGAACAGAATAGATTTTGGTTTTCTGACCTTTGTGATTGTACAGGGACCGTGGATAAATCCTAAGGCATATTTTCATACAAAAGTTTTCCCAAACGAGAATAAATTAGGGGAAATATTTTGCTAGACTTAACAGCTTTTGAGTCATCATTTTCATACATCATATGGCCTCATATAATGTGGATAAAAGGCAAAATAAAACAACTGCAAGTTCAAAGTTACAAATTGTATGTGAGAATGATTTATAGCACTAAATTATACAAAGTATTGGAATTCATAATGATTGGAAAATCTATTTTTGGGCCTCCCAAAATTAGATTTAAAGATCTTACCTCAGCTACATGGAGTCTTCATTGTAAGCAAATAGAACTAGTCCAATAAGCAAAAATCCTCTCATATTTACGTATATGTATACAAAGAAGATTGTTTTGCCTGAATTATAGATCCGTAATTTATGAGGTTTTTAGTATAAACCTTGTTTTCTATTTTTTTTCCTGTAGATTAACTATTTTAACATTATAGTACTAGAGGTCAGTGCAGTATTTAAATAAATGACAACACATTCATTACAAACTAAGCCACACTTGTGCACTTCTCAAATAATAAGAGGTCAGCATGTGCAATTCTGTGTTTTCAGAGTTCTCTGCCACCTTTGTATTTGCAAATCAGTAGATGCAGAATCTTATAATTGCATCATCTACCTGAACTTCTGATCCAGGTGAAAGATGTCCCTGTCCATGACATGGTTTTGGACAATAGGACCTTCAGAGGTCCCTTCCACCCAAAGCATTCCCTAGTTCTGTTATTCTGTCAGGCCCTTAATATGTTCCCTGCTCTTCTTCTCTTTCTGTCCCACTCTCCTTGATCCCCTCATCTAGATCATTGATAAAGATGTTAAACAGGGCCAGCCCAGTGCTGGAGAATACCCAGCCTTCTGGACTCATCTTTTCTCTGAGACTGGTCAGAGAGGTTGGATCTCAAATGAAGATGAGAACATAAAATATACTTACCAGTAGGAAGTAGGAAGTGGAACAAATTTAAATAAATACAATAAAACTGATCAAGTATATTTGTGATACACATTGCAAACAAAAACAATGTACTAGTAAACAATATAAAATATCATATTCATGAGACATTAATAGCAAGCTAACATCACATTAATTACATTTCAATCATACTTGTTTGGAATAATGGATGTAATATGCCATAATGCAGTGTAGTGCAGATTGAATTGGCTTTGTCTTCTTTGTCCAGAACACCAAAGGGAAGAATAATTATTCTGCTGCAGCATACCAGTTTCTATTTATGGACTGTCATTTTATTTTTCTAGCAGTTCATCTAAAGATGTGTCATATGAGACCTTCCCAGATGCATACTCACTCTTTCAAAAAATGTGTTGTCTTTTCCACAATATTGTTTCAAAAGATGTGAAGTGGTCTTAAATAACATAACGTATTAAAAAATGTTATTTGATTTAAACAGTTTTACCTAAACTGTCAGCAAAGCCCAGTGCTTGCAGACAAAGACTTTTATTTGTTGACTTCACTGTGCACTTAATCAGTCCTTTAAAATTCTAAATTAGAATTGCATGTTTCATAAAGAAAGTATTTATATACTAAGAGCAAAATACTGTAGTTATGATTAAATTGTAGGTTGGCTCTTGCAAAAATATCTTTGCCATAAAATACTACAGCTTAATGATATAATGCACCATGCAGGCCATACATATTTTATAAGTTATCCAAACACACCATTAAAATAAACTTACAGATTTCTTTTGCACATTAATTCTTAGACAGCAAGAAGAGACACTCAGTACTTTAACCCCTCCTGTGTCCTTTTCAAGGCTGTAATTATCTGCATGCAGAGCTGACTTTGCAGGAATACCTAGAAGTTTCCTTTTACATATTTTGTATTTTTTACCATTTGCGTACTCAATAATTTTTTAAAATAACTTCAAATATTTCATCAAATGTATTCTTTTCTATTCATAAGGCTTCAATGTAAAAAGAAATATGATTTAAGTCTTCATGACATCTATCAAAATACTTTGTTTCGGGAACAAGCCTTAAACGAAAACAAAGGAGGGGTGGGGCGCTCGTAGCTCCATTGAAATAAGCCTTTGCAATAAAAAGAAAGAAGGGATGGAAACGTCATAGAATCATTAAGTTTAGAAGAGAGCTCCAAGATTACTGAGCCCAACCTTTGGCCAAACACCTTCATGCCAACTAAACGATAGCACTGAGTGCACAACCAGGCATTTCTTGAACACTTCCAGGAGCAGTAGCTCTGCCACTCCCTAGGGTGGCCCATTCCAATGCCTAAACACCCTTTCAGTGAAGAAATTCTTTCTGACGTCCAGCCTGAGCTCCCCTGGTGTATCTGGAGGTTATTTCCGCTTGTCCTGTTACAGTTTCCTGGAAGAGGGCGATTCCTTCCTTGCTGCTGTTGCCTGCACTCAAAAGATGAAACTTGCAACAGTGCTAAGATAAGATAAAATAACAGTAAGATAAAAAAAAGCACATTTTTAATTGAAGCTTTCAGATGCACAAATGTGTCTCTGCACATGCACGATAAAGGATTTTTACAGTTCTTTTAAGGTTAATTAATTTGTATATCTGGCAGGTATATCCAATAGAAGATCAGTTACCCCAGTAATCCACCCTTGGGTCTGCCCTTTGGAGTTGGTCCAGGGGCTTCTTTGCTCCATTTCTTGTTGCGTCTCTTAAGTTCTGGGGGAAAATAGATGTTCTTGTCAGGAATTCTCTTCTCAAGAACAAGACTAAACGGAATTTCAAGAATGTGTTAGTAAGGGTTAGCTCATTGTGAGAAAGGGCAGGAAAAGCGCTAGAAACCATACAACTATATTTTTAAAATCCACAAGGCTACAAATATATGAAAAATATATAAAGAGGAGAAAAACAATTTAGACATCCCTACCACTACCTTTCAGTTGGTTGTAGAGAACAATGAGATCTTCCTTGAGACTCCTTACTCCAGGCATAACACTCCCAGCTCCCTCACCAGCTCCTCATAGTGGGACATTTCTGACCTAAAGTAGCTTTGGTAATATTTTCATTTTATTTGTGTTTCTAAACTGGAAGCTGGTTATCTTACATGCTTTGTCCTAAAATATATGGCATTGCTGACTAGCTTCCTGGCACTCCTCTCCACAATTTAACTGACCATTTTTCCCGCCAGGAATGAATTCCCATCAGGAACCAGCTGTCATCTGTGACAGGAAATGTGTACATCTGCAGGGCATGGCCTTTTCATTTCCATTGGGTTCTGAAAGATATATTTTGAAGGACTGAATTCCTTGTCCAAAAACCCTCTCCATTTCTCAGCAAAGTAATGTACTCAACAGTCTCCATTTCCCTATCCCATGGCTCACTGTTAGCATACACATTAAAATAGTGTTTCATGCTGCTCTGTGTTCTATCTGGCTTTTCTGTTTATTCTCTCATGCACACACACAGAAGGGCCTTTGTTCAAAAAAGCAAGCAGGATTCACACCTCTGGGTCTTCTTACTCTTGACCTTCTAAAGCATTTAACATTTGGCCTTTTGCAACCTGAGTAAATGCCTTTAAGCATCTTCATTGAATCTTGGGCTTTCCTCTTTTACTCATAACTACTGTATGAGTAGGTCTGATGTGGAAAGAGGGAAGACAGTTCTTTGAACAGGAAGGTAATTCAGGCCCCACTGGGGAGACAGGAAAGGAGGAGGCATAGTCCAGGACAAAAGAGCCCAAAACTAGGAGCCAGAAAAGAGAAGAACTCCAGAACTCCTTTACCCACCTTCCTAAGGGAAGAGGGTTGGCTTTTGTTTTCAATCTGCATTCAGTAAATATGTCTTTCTTTAGCAGGTAATCTCCAGCCAGTCTGGTCTTTGATTATTTCTAAAAAAAAATGAGAACAAAGATAAAAAACACCCTGCCACAATGCTGAAGTATAATATATGGATGCAATGAAACTGAATAAAGGTAGTGTAATTTCTGATGTCTGTAAAACTCTAATTCAGAGCATTTTTCTCCAACATAGACTATACAGAACAATTACAGGGAAAATCAGGTAGGATCTAACAAGAAGGCAAAAAAACCCAGAACTCAAAATAGCAGGAAAGTTGCTAACACAACAAATGTTTGTCAGGAAAAATAATTCCTACAGGATACAAGCATTAGCTATCTTAACCCCTTCACATAAGCTTTTTATCTTCCTTATGAGATGGTAGCATATGCCTCAAACACCTGTGATCAGAAAGAGTGTGGTGGCACCTGAAATTAAAGCAAAAAAAAAAAGAATTTATAACAACTGGAGGGAGCTTTTTATTAAAAATGCTTGATTACAGAAAGGCTAAAGAATGAAAGAGCAAAATATGTTATTAAGTTTTTATGAGTTTGTTTATGTAAGAGTAATCGTCTGAGTAACATATAGATTCTCCTTTATGTGTAAGAAATGAGGAATTCAAAAGGATTAGGGAGATGGGAACTGGAAGTGGTACTGCTTTCAGGAATCACAAAGTAGAGAAAGACTAGAGCTCTTACAGTCTTTGCTTGTTAAGTAGCTCCCAACAGCACATCCCTTAATCAAAGATACTGCAATCTTTCAACTCAGACAGATTTTATAAAAAAAAATAAAATTCCTCTTGAAAATGGAAAAAAATGTGTGAAGATAATATAGAGAAGGAACAATTCAGACATTGCTTCAGCTATAAATTTGTGTTCTTGATATTTATACTATTGTACAGCTCATGATTAACCTTGAAATTGGCACTTAAGGAATCTCACAAGCAATTATTCTCTGAATATTTCTAAAGATAAAGTGAGTATATATTCAGGAAAAATGCATCTTGCTACCCTTTAGCAAAATGTTGTTCAAGCCCTCAAAAATAGCAGCAGCAAGCCATTTTTTAGAAGGGGAAGATCATAGATATTTCCCATACAGGTAAAAAAAATGTTAAAGCTTTTTAGATCACAATTTGTGCATGATTTTCATTACAGCATGATTTATTCAAGTTTAAGAGGCTCTTGAAAAGTTTTTATATTAAAGTAGATGCAGCAGCTGGATTAGTAGATTGTATATTCTTGTTAGATTTTAAAAGCTTATCACCAGAAACTGTAGCTTTTCCTCAATGTCCCAAAAGCTGCATTTATTTATTGATGTGAATGGAAGATCACAGAATCATAGAATGGTTTGGATTGGAAAGGACCTTAAAGATTATCTCATACCAACTCCCCTGCCATGGGGAGGTCAGGTTCTCAGAGCTCCATCCAGTGTGACCTTGAGCTCCTCCAGGATGCAGCACCCAAAGCTTCTCTGGGCAACCTGTGTCACTGTCTTACAAATGACACTGCAAAGAACTGACTTCCTCCAAATACCTAATCTAAACCTACTCTCCTTTAGGTTTAATCCACTCCCCTTGTCCTGTGACTACACATTCTTGTAAAAAGTCCCTCTTTATGTTTTTCATACTTTGCCTTCAGGTTCTGAATGGCTGCAATTCGGTCACCTTGAAGTCTTCTCTTTTCCAGGCTTCATTCTCTCAGCCTATATTCATACAAGAGATCTAAATATCTTGGCGGCCCTCCTCTGGACTTGTTCCAACACGTTGATGTCTTTCTTGTGCTAAGGATCTCGGAGCTGGATGCAGTACTCTAAATGGGGTTTCAGCTGAGAGGAGCTGTAGTGGGTTGACCCTGGCTGGATGCCAGGCACCCACCAAAACCACTCTGTCATTTCCCTCCACAGCTGGACAGAGGAGAGAAAATATAACAAAGGATTCAAGAGTTGAGATAAGGACTGGGAGAGATCACTCACCAAACACTATTGTGGGCAAAACAGACATAGAGAGCGGTTATCTCTTAGTTAGAGATAATAATTGAATTTATTACTCACAAAATCAGAGAAGGATAATGATAAGTAAAATAAGACCTTATAAAGTCCTTCCTTGCACCCCTCCCTCCTTCTCACCTCTACCTTCCAATCCAACAGTATAAGGAGATAGGGAATGGAGGTTCATCAGGTCTTTTCTTCTACTGTACACTGAGAAGAGTTCTTCCACTGCCCTAACATGAGTCCACTCCACAAGCTACAGTTCTCCACAAACTGCTGCAACTTGGATCATTCTTCTACAGGGTTCAGTCCTTTAGGCACAGTCTGCTCCAGTGTGGGTCCTCCACAGGGTAACAAGTCCTACTAAGAAACCTGCCAGGAGCCTGTTCCAGCACGGGACTCCCACAAGTTCACAGCCTCCCCCCAGGCACCCTCCTGCTCCAGTTTGGGTCTCCTCCAAGGGCTGCAGGTGGATCTCTGCATCCCTGTGCCCTCCATGGGCTGCAGGGGCACGGCTGCCTCACCATGGTCTGCACCTTGGGCTCCAGAGGAAACTCTGTTCTGGTGCCTGGGGCACCTCCTGCCCCTCCTTCTCCGCTGGCCTTGGTGTCTGCACAGTTGTTCCTCTCGCATGTTCTCACTCTGCTTTTCTCTGACCACAATTACATCTGTAAAATAACACTTTTTCCTTCTCAAATCTGTTATCACAGAGGTGTTATCACCATCTCCAATTGGCCCAGCCTTGGTCAGCAGCACGTGTGTCTTACAGCCATCTGGCATTGGCTCTGCCAGACATGGAGGAAGCTTCTGGAAGCTTCTGACCCCTGCAGCCACCACCTGCAGCTCCACCATTACCAAAGCCTGGCCATGCAGAATCACCTCCCTCAATCTGCTGGTCACTCCACTTTTGGTGAAGCCTAGGACAGATAAAAGATGAAAGAAAGCTACTCCTACTCAAGACAGCTTCAGGGATGGGTTAGGGAATGCAGTGACGTTAAAAAAAAAAAAAAAAGAAAGAAAGAAATGGTGTAGAAGATTTGATCAATGGTAGCAGAAGAATTTAATTTCAGATTTATTTAGCTAAACCAAAGAAAGCTCCTGTCGTCAAGGCGTGACAATTGTTCTACTCCTTCTTGCCCAAGTGCCACTTCTGAAGTACTCTACTAGAATTATACTGACAGACATGTGCCCCAAGAACTTGATGGATGATGGTGGACAGGTTTGGTTAGGATCTTGTTTCAGATGTGAATTTCAATGAGAAGTTAATTCCAGGGAAAGAAGAAAAGGTTGTGGGAAGTTGTATTGGTTTAGGGCAAATTTGGGAGGAAACTTTCAAAGGGGTCCTTCTAGAAAGCAGATTTAAGTGTCCCCTCCCTCTACTGATTCAGGAAAAGATTTTCTTGGAGAAAAGTGGAAAAAACCAGTTTATTTAACAAGCAAATTATTCACAAGCATAGAAAATGAATAATATGAAACAATAAAACCTCTCACTGTTCTGAAGAGACGGCAAATTTAGAAAGTCCTTGTTGTGGGATGTAGCTCGGCTTGATCAGTCTCTTATCAGTCCCTCCTGTGCTGGAAAATGTAACATCCTGGGCCTCAATGGGCCACAGGTATGAGCTCCAGTGGTTTTTTGGGGTTTCAGCTCAGACCAGGGCTGAACAGCTCCAAGAAAAAGAAACACCACAGTTGGGGGAACGTCTCTGCCTCAGCTAGCTAAAACTGCTCTCTGCTTCTGCCCCTTCACTCTCAGAACCAGTCTGAAAGGTGTAGATCTTAATATCCAGCATAAACAGAACAGACACTTGCGGGTACAAGCATCATACAGTCACCCTAGAAAAGAAGTGACACTTAAATGCAGCACCCAGACTGCTGAAGCTTTGTGTGCTTTGCTCTTTTTTTTTTTTAATGAAATTAGAAGGGTGGTGGTACCTTTATATAAAGAGCAGGAACAGGCAATCTCATGAGATTAATGAATCAGAGCCAATGCTGTTATTGCAAGCCATGAGAAAAACACTTCATGAAGTCTGCACATTCTTTAACTACCTCCAAAGGCTTCCTCCTTTGCAAGGATGTCTTGGGTTATGTAACCAAAAAAAAGTGTATTCTATTTCATCTGTAGAAAGCAGTTGGGGGATGGTTTCTTTTTTCTTTATCCCTTGTAAATTCCAGGTGGGAGGAGGGTGGATGCCTTCTGTCAATGGGCCAGCTGTTAAAAGCAGGGGGAGCAATGTTCCTTATCTCTTCCACGACCCATCCTCCCTCCAGGGGGATATCTGCTGTTAATGAGCCATTAAGGCTCACCACATGACTGATAAAATTAGATCAATCCATTCTGAGATGCTCCACCCAGTGGGAGGAGCCAGGCATTCCTACCTGGATAAAACCTGAGATTCAGAACAGCAGAGCATCCACTTTTCCACTGGATTCTCAGAGGAAGACCAGACTTATCTCACTGCCGGTGCAGGATCATCTCTACTCCAACAGAACCACATCTGTCACTCCAGGAGGATTTATTTGGACTGCTTCCAACACCCCGGCCGACAGGGTGTCTGGTTGTATTCCTGACTTCATCAGGGTTTTCTAGGACTTTTGTTTGTCTGCTTGCTTGATTGCGTGTTTTTTTGTTTGTCTGTATTAATGCATTTGCATTTTAAATATTCCTAGTAAAGAACTGTTATTCTTATTCCCATATTTTTGCCTGAAAGCTCCTAATTGCAAAATTGTAATAATTTGGAGGGAGGGGGTTTTACATTCTCCATTCTAAGGGAAACTCCAGTTTTTTCTGACAGATACTTGTCTTTCCAAACTAAGACAAAGGATTTCTATATTTTTAAACTAATATTACCGAACACAACAACAATTTTTCCCCAATTCAATTATGGCATTGATCCATGTTGGAAATGGACGAGTGCAATGAAGCTCATTTTCACTGCAGGTTGTGTGATGCTTTTACAACTTTATCAGATTTGGTGTGCTTCTGCATGTGCTTTAGTATTTGTTGTTAATGTTACAGAGGAGTTTTGTTTTCATTAGGATAACAACAATTTTAAAACACTTGCATATTTAGGGTAGGTGGCAATTGAGAGGTGTCTATCATGTCATACAGTAATACAGTCTCTTGTGGTTCATTACAATACACTCTACAAATTATGAGTCATCTACTTCCTACCAAATGAAATTTGATTTCAAAATTTTGTTTTAATTGTACAGGGAATAGGCATAGAATAGAAAAGATGCAAGTTTTAAAAAGATCTGTTTGTTTCACAGAGTATTTGATGTGCTTCCCTAAACATTGTAAAAATGGCAGCACTCATATATGGCAGAAAAGCAGAATATTCTGTATTTCCCTAATTACTTTTCCAATCTAGTGTGAAACATGCTTTCTCAGAGTCACTGTGTATGTGACAGCTAGGGATGGGATTGATATTAATTCTGAAATTTAATCAATTTTGGTTGTCTCATCTTGATAAGTAGTGATCATGAAATAAAGTTACTCTGTTTAACTTGTGAGGCTTAGATCATGTATCAAGTTGCAATAAATATGTAACACTTGAATGAATCCATAAAATATATTTACCTAGAAAATAACTAGGAGTACTTCTTTTTCCTATTTTCCTTGTCTTATCCCTTAGTTGGAAGGAGACTGGCATACATGACAGAAAATAATATTAGAAATTTTAATACAACATCACTTAATTTAAGTGGTCCAACAGCTCTTTTATTTCCTTTCCTCAAGGAACTTCTGTCTGTAGATAACTAACTCATGGGGACTAATCCAAGTAGATCCCAGCCTGGCTTTAGCCAGGACACTAGCACAGCCTGCATAGAATCTTCACAATTTTTTTTATTTAACCTACCTCTTTCTCTAAGGATTTAAACAGATACAGATTTTTTTTTCTTTTGGGGGCAAGGAAAAAGAGTGGGGTTTAGTGAGTTTTCTGTTTCGTATCTGTATTGATTTGGCAGGGCCTGGCTTTGGGTAGCAGGGGGGGCACAAAGATGCCTCCTGTGAGGAGCTGCTGGAACCATCCACCATGTCCAGAGAGCCAATCTCTGATGGCTCTGAAGATGGACATGAGGCTGGTAACACCTCTGTGATGATATATTTAAGAACAAAATCAAAACAAAGTCACGGGGTTTTGCTTCTAGTCGGAGAAGAGGAGGAGGTGAGAATATGTGAGGGAAACAACACGGAAACACCAAGGCCAGTGGAGAAGAAGGGGCAGGAGGGGCTGCAGGCCCTGGAGCCGAGACTCCTCTGCAGGCTGTGGTGAGACCATGGTGAGGCAGCTGAGACCCTGCAGCCCCTGGGGATCCACGGGGAATGCCGAGATCCACCGTGGAAAGGTGCCCATGCCAGAGTGGGTGGATGCCTGGAGGAGGCTGTGATCCTGTGGGAGATCCAGTAGAGAGAGGGGGGCCTTGCTACCAGGCTGGAGCAACCTGTCCCTGGAGGACTGCACCCTGTGTAAGAGAGACCCACATCGCAGCAGGTTTGGGGGGGCTGTGTGCCCGTGTGAGGGGCTCACATCGCAGCAGGTTTGGCAGGGCTGTGTGCCCGTGTGAGGGGCTCACATCGCAGCAGGTTTGGAGGGGCTCTGTGCCCGTGTGAGGGGCTCACATCGCCGCAGGTGCGGTCTGGCTGTGCCCGTGTGAGGGGCTCACATTGCAGCAGGTTTGGGGGGGCTGTGTGCCCGTGTGAGGGGCTCACATCGCAGCAGGTTTGGCAGGGCTGTATGCCCGTGTGAGGGGCTCACATCGCAGCAGGTTTGTGAGTCTCTCTGCCCGTGTGAGGGGCTCACATCGCAGCAGGTTTGGAGGGGCTGTGTGCCCGTGTGAGGGGCTCACATCGCAGCAGGTGCGGTCTGGCTGTGCCCCTGGAGCGGACCCACGCCAGGACAGTTCACGGAGATCTGTGTCCTGTGGGATGGACCCCCGGCCTCACAGGGGAAGGGCTGCTGCCCCGGAGCAGGGGAAGAGAATCTCGGTGATGAGCTGACCAAAACCCCCACGCCCTGTCTGCCTGCGCTGTCAGTGGGAAGGAAAGAGGGAATGGGGGGGAAAGGTGTTTTAAGGGTGTTATAAACGTGAAATGGTTAATTCATGTTCTTATGATAAATTGGAAATTTATAAAACTGTATAAAGTTATATCTGGTAAAAGTTTATGTTTTAAGAGATGTTGCAGCAGATGGTGAAACTGACCACCCTGAGACAGTCGGCTCCTCCATTCAGAAAAGAACAAAAAGACTTTTTCGGGAAAGCTTGCAGCCTTCTCAAGCACTGAGAGGGGACCTCCGGAGATAAGCTGGCACCAGCAACTCACACCTTGGTTGTCGCCTTCACAGACCATCAAGCGACATCATCCATATCTTGGTCATTTATCAGCCTTAAGGATCCACAGAAACTGGACATTAACATTTGAACGGAGAGAGGAACTCTTTTCTACTTAGTCAGGGAAACTCCTGAATTTGTATAGTTAGTCGGGAAACAATGGGAAATACAGGGAAATACTGCCGAGGGCAGAATAAAGTGTATAAAAACCAAGCCCCAAACTGGGCTAATTTGTGAACCGTTGGGGGAGATAGCAGGCTGCCAGACCCTGTATCTCACGTTTCACCCTTGGCATTTCCCGGGAAAACTCTGTCAAGTATCTCCGCTGTTGGTGGGTTTTCGAAATTCTGTGATTTGATTTGTTACTAATAAACCAAATTATTATTTCAAATTCGAATATATGATTGGCATTTATAACAAAGGGCATATTTTACTTCTCATTATCCTCCTCTGATCCTGCTAGTAATAAATTTCACTTTGTAACTAAAGTTGACCCTGTTTTGCCTTTGAAATATTTCTCCTGGTCCTTACCTCACTCATGAAGCCTTTGTTAACTCTTTTTTCCTTTTCCCGCCTTTGCCCAGCTGGGGCAGGGGATGGTGAATGAGTGACTCTCCTGGGTGCCTGGCCTTGGGCCAGGACCAAACCATGACACTATCCAAAGCTTTTTTGCAGAAAGCAGAAAAAAAAAATTGATGCTGGAAATGAATTTTAGTCTGACAGGAAAGCCTCATACCACAGTATATAATGCTCTGAGGCTGCTTCTCTTTTTTCAACTGTGTTGAAATATACATGGGAGTCTTCAAACATGTGGTACAAATGTCCACAGTACATACAAAATTACTGCTTGCAGGCCAGAAATAGCATTTGAAACCACAATGTTGATTTTTGTTGATTCTACGGCACTGAGCTCACTGCAGATCTCTCTCATTGGAACAAAAGCAGTGAAAGTTACCTGCATTGAATTTTAGTCCTTATGAAATGAGACTGAAAGTGATGTCAAATATGCACTGCTAGACAGGCTGGAACATATAATTTTTCTCTTCCACCTTTTGCTTACTTCAGGTATCCTAAAAATCCATTCTTTTCCCACTGTGAAGTGGTATTGAATGTGAGGGGTTAAAAATTATTTTGTTTTTGAAGCTTAATAGCCTGAAGTCCCACATCACCACCTGTTCTCATTTCATTTACATAGATGGGAAGGTTCAGTGGGAGAAAAAAGGTAAATGCTCTGATGCAGGACAGGAAGATCTGCCTTCCTCTGCAGCATCCCCTTGCAAAGCTGCACAACTGCCGGGCTTTCCACGAGAGCTCAGCATGAGCACAATGTGTGGTGTGGGCACACAGCTCAGATTTCTGAGCTCCCAGCAGTGATTTTCTGCCTGTGTGCTATTCCGTTTCAGTGAGTGCTAAGAGCAGCATACATTTTGTGCTGCAAGGCACTTGGGGTCAGACATTAAGGTCTGCTGAAATAAAGGATATTTGTAGATCATCTTCATAATGGGAAATGGACATAATTTGAGTGTTATAAATGGCAAAATTTAACCATTTGGAAAAGAAAAGGGTGGAGAAAAGGAAGTGGTAGAAGGGAAAGAAGTTAATTGCTGGTCACAAGATCCAATTCACAGACTGAATATCCTTCACATTCCTCATTCATCTGTAGAGTTACTCTGCCAAGTCTAAGTAGAGAATTTACATACATCAGGAGGCACTAGATAAAAGCAGGTAAGAATTACCTGTAATTGATCCTTCCAAATATGGTTATAAAGTCTGCTGTTTAAATTTCTTCAATTATCTATGTCATGACTGCAAAAATATCTAATGGAGTATGAAATCCCTATTTTCACATTCCATTTCTGATAACATCCCTCAGGAAGACACAACTTTCCTCTGCATTGCTCTTCTAAGAATAAAACTTGTCTGCAATAATGCCTTCATACCATTAACAATGTAATTTTGTCAAATATAACTACATGATACTGTGAAGTGTTCTGAAAAAATGCAGCTTTTTTCTAGTTGTTATTTTAACAGAAGACTCATGAGTGTTAAACAATGAAGCCTATGGAAAACAAGAGGTTCTTCATGTTCTGTCACCTTATGTGCATGAAAATCCCTTAGTACATGGACAATCCTTGGCAGAGTCCAAAAGAAACAAAGTATTCCATGAAGTCCTGCTAAGTTCATTGAGCTGGAATGAAGAAGTCCATAACAACATTAGTTGATTTCTGCTGCTGTAGAAAACAGTTTAATAAAGTTGGAAATCTGAAACTATGGGGAACTGAGTTTATGCAAGGCTATGATCATTATTTTTGGAAAAGGGAAACAAGAATATTTGAAGTTTCCAAGGAAAAGAAAGCATTCCTTTATTTTTTTTTTTCTTTTCTCCTGCTCTAAAGTACTGAAATGAGAAAATTAATACATTATTCAGCCTTTTTAGAAAGTATTAAAATCAGCAGTAGATACCCCTTTCGACAGAACATAGACCAGGGTGCTCTGGAGTTAAGATACAGGAAAGATTTAAGATCTTAATTTGTAGGAAAATCACTGAATATAAAATGAGTCAAAACCATCTCAAAGTACAAGGTAGGAAAGCAAAACTAAAACTTTATATTCTACAGTGTGGCTGTTGGTGAGAGCACAGATAGAAACAGTCTAAATATCTCCCTCCTGATCCAAGCCCATAACTCTGAACCTGCCACCCATCTCCAGCTTAAAGGCCCAGGTGCAAAGTAAACATTTGATCCTTTGACCCTTGAAGCTGAAGAATCACTAAGCACAATGTGATCTTCCCTTCTCCTACATAATTTCTGAAACACTCTAAGCCTTTACAAAGTCAGTATGAGGGGTCACTTGAGGCCTCAGATGGTATACTCATCTTCTGCATCAGTTGAGGACATAATGTTCAATTTACATGTCAATTTTATGTTACTTGAGTTTTTGTAATTTTATGCAACGTGTAATGCACACACTAAAACTTTCTATTAATATCCTCAGAAAGAAACTCTTACAAGAATTTGCTGATACTTCACATCTTCAGTGTTACTTTTGCTCAAATATCACTCCCTAATTATTTAAAATAAGATATGCAGAAGGTGTCTATTTTATGTCCAATTCAAGAATATCATTAGTATCTTGCAGCCAAAAGATGCATAAAAGTACAACAGCATCAAGAATTTTGCTCTGAACTGAATCATGGGAAGGTAGTTATTACTTTATTTTGTCTTTGCTTCACCTGAAAGTTGAGATTTCAGCTTCTGGCAAGAAGTTCTGTTTACTGTTCTCATTATTGAGTTCTGTATCAACTAAGTTTTAATACATTTGATACATTGGTGGGACCTGTGTTAATTCTCTTTTCCTGGCCTTGGCTGTATAATAGGAATAAAGTAGCTGGAATGGAAGGAAGAACCTAAAAGGAGGAAAAAGATAGAAGAGAAAGACAGAGGAGGTAGTATGTGTGCCTATGCATGAGGGAGGGGGTGGGGAAAGGGTAAGAAAAGAAAGAGAAAATTCCATACTCCTGTGTTCCCTTTCATGTTCTTAGTGCTGCCTTGCTACAGGCTTTTAGTCACTCAACTCATTCCTCAAAGCTGTAAAGAAATAAACAAATTCCTTTCACAAGATCAGCAATATTTTTTCTGTTTAAACGTCTTTTGGAGAGACAGACAGAATGACTGCTCTTATCTGCCTTTCTTTTGTGCTTCATCTCAGTTATAGTCTCTTTAGCCATGTCTGCAAGCAAAACACATCACGTTGCATTTCCAGAGGGTCTCATGTCACTGTGATGATGCATGGCATCCTGTTAAGGCCTTCACATTAAACACGGAACTGAAGGCAATCTGAGCTTTGTTCCTGGGGTGGCTACAAAGATTGAAATACTGAAGATTACTGAAAGCAATGAATCAAAATGACTACAAGCTGGCTGAGCAGAGGAGACATATGAATAAAATGTGCCAGATCTACTTTGCATGCTCTGTAGCCATTTACACCATCTCAAAATGGGGCACAGTCATTTCTATTCGGGTATAATAGCATTTGGACAGTCTGGCCTCCTGAACTCTGCTCAAAAGCAGATACTCACTGTCTGCCAAATTAGAGACATTATTATCCTGTTACATGCCAGGAACTTCAGATTCTATAGACTTATTCTGTAGATCTATTTGCTGTGTGTGTCTTAAAGTTCCTATAGAATAAAGGAAATAAAATGTATTGCAAAATGAGCCATTTGACCATATTTCACTCACTGTATGTCTGGTTTAGATGGAAGTAATATGGATATTTTTAGATATACTAATTTCTTTCTCTTGATCATTACATGATTAAGAGTTTTTTGCACCAACAGTGTCATTGATATTTGACCACATCTGTTATCACATTGACAGAATTAGCCAATATTCTTGTTAAAAACAAGTGATTAATCAAATGTCAGCACAAAGCTTAACAGATTCTTCATAAAAATTCCTCAGCCTGAAATATCTCATGTAAATTAGTCAGTGAGTACTTTTAAAGAAAAAGCACTTTTACATGAGCAGTATTGATTCATATCTTAAAGCAGAGATGTGAAAGAGCCCTAACATCTAGCAGAAAAAAAGTAGGGTAGTTTCACCATATTTAGAAATGAGTAATTTCTAGGAAAAAAAAAACTCTACTCCCGAAGAAAATAGAGGTCATTAATATTGTCTCTATTAAAAAAAAACCAACCAACTGAGTATTCAGGTAAATGTGTTTAGGAGTTTGTATTTTAATCTTTGATAAATAAGAAGTGTTAAGGACCCAAAAGAGCCTCAGACATCAGAAATTTAGCAACTTGAGGAATTGTGCACAGGTTAGCATTGATTCTCAGTTTTCTCTGACAGAGTCAAGCCACAGGCTTGTATGTTTGTAGTTAAAGGAGTTTGATTCATGTTTCTTAGACATACTATATTTGTAAATGGTGGGCAAAACTTCTGTCTTTTTCTATTTGCTTGAGTCTCTAGAAATGGCAAAAGAAATGGCCAGTTTCTCTATGCAGGTATGCACCTGAATCACAGAATCATAGAATCTTTGGCTGGAAAAGTCCTTTAAGATTATTGTACTCAGTCATAAACCAGCTCTGCCAAGTCCACTAAGCAATGCCCCTAAGTGCCACATCTACATGTAGCAGTGCCACACAGGAACATTTCATTAGTCTAAGGTGGGGCAGTTTTGCAGGTCCTCTTTTTAATATCTTTAAGGACCTAAATCTTGAATTCTTGCAGGAGATTTAAAAAATCTCAGAACTTATCCATTTTCCTCAAGATCCATGCCTGTTCGTGTAAAGCAGTCAGCACTGCTTCTGAAGAGAAATTTAAGTTCCTTACTCATTGTACCATCTTCCCAGCAGTTGTGACTCAGTAGCAGATCATCATCTTGCTGCTTCCTCCTCATCCATGAGGAGAAAAGAGGAACAGTTCTCTACTGACATTTCAAACTCAGCCATGCAGAGCAGCTTAACAAGTCAGTATTTCTCTCTGACAGCTGTCTTTTCAGCTTCAACATTTAGATTCTGGCTAAAGATTGAGTTGTTCTTCCTTTTCAAAACTCCTCAAAAACCATAATATCTAGGCCCAAGATAATAATCTGGTGTAATAGGTGTGTACTAGACAAACATTAGAAAAGCTTCTCATTCATCATCCATCCCTTCTGAAACCAATGTGAAAGGTATACTTGGGAATACTCTGAATTCCTACAATCCCTTAGGGCAAGAGGAACAGGGTGTATTTCAGAGCAGCCATGAACTTGTGCCACACAGTTGTGCTCACAGAGATTGCTCTCAGGTTGACAGGAGGCAGCTCTCTCTTAAGGGTGCTCTGATGCACCCCACATGTTCAGTGGTACAGTGAGCTCTGTCCTCCCAGGTGGCCGTCACCTTCCTGAAGAACATCTCTAACACAAGAACAGATGAATGCTGGGGTCTGATTGTGTAGGCAGCTTGTCATCTCTGGATTATTGAATACAGTTCTTCACTCCAGGAAGTATAAGCTCCTAACTCTAGGCAGAAAACTGTAAGCATGAATATATATGTGCTTACTCAGGTGTTCATACAACTCAGGGAGGATGTAACCATCAGGAATAGCAGTGATAAGAGGAAACAGAGTTAATAAACCACTAGTAATCTTTCCCTTTTTTGCCCTGTTCCACTGTATTTAGCCTTTGCAGATGTACCTCGGTTACATTTTAGTCATAAAAATAAGCAGTGTGGACCACCATCACATTTCTGTAGCCTTAGCTGTTATATATGTATGTGAGAATAGCAAATTATAGGGAGCTGAGTCATTTTGCTAAGCAAAATTCATTTGGCTAAGCCACACATCACAAAATCACAGCTGTTTTTCGCCAGAAACAGTTTCCCAGGCAAGGAGTTACAGGTAAGAAATAAATGTTCCCTCCTAATGTCCTGGATGGTCAGAGAGGCTTTCTAAGAGGTAGCACTTAGGTTACAGTGCACAACCGCTGCCAAGTTATCAGCTACCCTTCCTCACCCTTTTTATGGTCTAGGTACCCATGCCCACTCAAGTAAAGCTTTATATCCTTGTGTGAGTAAGCACTTAGATTTAAGAAATCATGCAATGCTTATAGAAATAGAGCCCAAATGCAGTCTCAGTGAATAGAGCACCTTGGCTGTTGTGCTTGTGAAGCAGAGGGTACATATTATGCTGCTTCAGACTAAAATGAAATACAATTTTATCTTCTAAGGGAGATGAAGTGAACATCAGAGTAAGTTAAGCAGTACATGCTGTGAGTCTCCACAGAGGAAAAATAGTGTCAAAAACCTTAGCCAGAGGTTAATTGATAATCGGTTTAATTATTCATTTGTTATTAATGATTACTAATGAGAAACATTAGAATAATCAATGTTCCAGTCCAGTGCTTTGCCAGATGTCATGTTAATTGCAACTGAAGACAGCAGTAGCTTAGCAAAATACAGAAACAATTAGCATGATTGACTCAAAGCCACCTCATGCCTCTCTGGAGCATTGTTCTAGCAGCACTACAGAGCAGTATAAAATTCTCTGGGTTTGCAGAGTGGGAAAAGAACGTTTCTAATAGCCTTTGTTATAACCCAGATTTTTCTCATAAAAGGTAGAAAATACCGTAAGTCTGACACAAGCAAATGTATTTGCTCGGAGAGATCACAATCACAGGCTAATATGAGGGGAAATACAAAATAACTTACAGTGAATAAAATGTTAACACCAATAATGGCTAATTGAAATTAAAATCTATTCTTTCCCCCATGAAAGATTTGTTGAGCTTTAATGTTCCCAATGAAATTTCACTTTTAAATTATGCTTTATGACCTGAAACAACCATAAACCACTAAAGTACCATGTTGTTATTCAAAATATGCAAAGTAGCTTCTTAAACTACAGGTATTGTAAAATGCTGAGAAATTAAATTTTATTCCATGCAGAGATAAAATTTCATTCCAAAGTTGAAACAGGAGCTTTCATCTGGTTCAGACAGATAAGCTGCAGTACAGGATGAAACCAAAGTAGTATATGTACATCAAATACAACTTCCCATCACATAACAGAGTTCTCTCTGTCTCTCCACGCCCAGTTTGATCCTCAGCCACAAGATGAAAACTAGAATATCTGTCTCCACATCAGGGAATCCAGGTGGCTCTGCTCTAACCCCAGACCTGCTTCTATTATTCAGTGGCTCCAGGACACAGAGAGTCCAAAGCAGTGATGCCAACAACCATCAAAGAACTGGGAATGGCATGTGTAACACCAGTCCATGCAAATCTGAACAAGGTTCCTGAAAGTTAAGCAAACGCTGAGTCTATCTAATGTATGAGTCTGAGCTGACTGTGAGGTTTTTAATCAGCCATGAGCAGTGGGGTACCATACAATCTATCAGATCATAATCTTGAGTGATTGCAATGTATATAACACAAAATTATTCTTTAATTGACACTGACACTGAAAATAGGATGAATTTTTTTTATTCTTATTGGAAAAGATGGCTAAAAGCACACCCGCCTTGATGATTGTGTCCAATCCTGTGCACAACCCACAGCTCCTAATCACAAAATGCTGTGTGACAATCAAAAATCAGCAGTGATTCTGTCTGCTTCACCTGATTAGCATGTGGTGAGGGTGAGAAGTTCCTCACTGAAAGCTGGCTTGTGCCCCTGGCATGCTCTTGTGGAGCTAAGGGAGTAAGGTAACATGATCTGCACTGCAGCTGCAAGGAATGAAGGACATTGATCAAAGGGAAGATTCTGCTACAAACATCCATTTCTGTGATGTCTTGGGTACCTGCTGATGTAAAGCTGGTACCTGCTGCTGAAGCTTAGTCCTTAAGTTATAATATATTATTTATCTAGACAGAGGTAAGGTTTGTCAGTGCCCTATCCATATATCAAACCTGCTGTGTTGCTTTCAGCAGAGGAACATGGGAAAATGCTACAGTGGTCTAAAAAACAAGGATTCTGACAGGTTTTTCTCGACAGCTTTCTCACTGTGGTAGTTGTGACACGCAAAGTCTTGGGCTTTAGGGCAATCTGCCCTAAAATTCATGAGGCTGAGCTGGCAAAGACAAAAGAGAGGCAGGACTTGGCAGGAGTTTCATTATGAGCACAAACCCATATTTTGGTTCTTTCTTTTTCATATATATATGTGTGTGTGTATACATATATATATATATGCAGTTTGTTGTATTATATCTGCAATATCTGGGGATTGCTGTTTATAATCAGTCAGGATATCTGCAGTATAAGATACAAATATTTTTTGATTTTGAAATAACAAAATGAAGTTGGTGAGTGAAGTCTTAAAATAATGGAGAAGCTGTCCTTCAAGCACTAACAGAAATCCCTTCAGGCATTTCACTCTACCTCAGAGAACATAGAAGCATTCATCTAAGAGATAAATAAAATAAAACAAAACATGTTTACCTTTAGACCCTTTCTTTGGCTTTTCTTACATGATACATCTTCTTCTGAAATTTTCTGTACTAGTTCACTTTATGTTGAAAGTTTAATTTTGTCTCTCAGTATGCTTCTTGATGGTTTGTTCATTTTCTTAATCTGGAAATTTGATTGTGAAAATCTGCTCACTCCCTCCTTTGCAACATACTGGCTTTCACAAGAAAATCTGTACTCTCAGCAAGAACCTTATCACTTTGATGGATTTGGTCACATAACCATCAGTGTTTCACATGTTTATGGGAACAACATGAAATCATTTAACAGTATTGCAATTGTTGCATGTAGATTACAGCATTAAAATTTTACTGAACATTTAATTTCCTTTTGATAGCAGCAAAAATCACAGAAATCAGCAAGTAGCAATTAGTTAAAGAGGAAAAGAAAATAAGGAACCCTCCCTCACATGAACATATCTTTGAAAATCAGAGTTCAACCATACCACTAAGTGAATTTACAAATAAGACTAGAAAGACTGACTAATGTGTTTTGGATGGATAGGCTACATGTTTGTCTGTCTATTTTTAAAAGACCTCCAAAAGAAAGCAATTCACAATGTCACAGTTTCACTTCTAGTATTTCTCCAAGAATTAGACAGTTGCTTTTTCCACTGAACTGACTTAAATTTCTTTTGAGTATCACTGAGCAGATTTTTAGCACCCACTTTTATTATACATGGAGAAAAAAATGATAATGGTTCTCTTCAGAGAAAAACAATAATAGTAAAGAAATTCAAAATTTCTCTTTGGTGAAGACCTTACATATCCAAAAGTCAGTCTTGTTTTCCAGCAGTTGATCTAGCAGAAGACATTTCTCTTTTTTAAAAATCTGACATTTCTTCACACATTAGACAGTTATGCTGCTGGGTTTTCACCATTTTACATCAAATGATACATTTTCTTCATAAATATCATAATGCAATCAGTAAACCTTCCAGGATTCTTGGTTCCTTTTCATTAATTGCAAAATTCCTTCTGCATTCTCTCAACTATCATGTCTTCCTTTTCCTATCCACAATAGCTCTTGTCTCTTACACATCGTTCTGAGTCCCACTTCTTTACTCCCTCCTGATACTTATGGTTTAGTAAATGTCATATTAGGACTCTTTCCAGCATGTATAGTATCTTTTTTCTCAGGAACTTAAAACTCAGCATCATGCTTTTATTTAGATTCAGGCTGTGTCCACACCATCCCTGGGAACACAAGGTGTGGAGCAGATGAAGTGTATCCAGTTTTCTGACTCAGCTGTGTGCACACCACCACTGAGCACAGAAGGCCTGAGGCTTAGTACTGCATGGCTAAACTGCCATAAATGCAGGCTGAGCTCAGGCTGCTCACAGACCTGCTTCTCCCTCTGGCACCCTTCTGCAGGAGACCCTTGTCAGCCTGCATGCATCTATGAACATTTTAAATACACCAGGAAAGAGCTTGTTGAACTTGATTCTCTGTTGCCTTTTACATCACAGAGCATTTGGCACTGCTTCCACATTTAATACCTTTCTGTGTGGATTCTTCACTAGCAAAAAACTATGAATTAGTTGCAGGGCTGGGAGATTCCCACAGAATCCAACTGCCCATCTTTGTTGATGATTTTAGTAAGACATTTTTGTGCTCTGCATTTTTGAGGTCTATGCCTCAAAGCCTATTGATATGGTAACAGTTACCTTGCAAACAGCCACCACAAGAAAATTAGTTCAAGAAAAATACATTACAAAACACTTTTTTATTTAAACACAATGAAGGATAACAATAACATTTATTACACTTTGGGTCATTTGGAATAATTAATATTAACTTTTCAGCCTTTTAATATGTGTTGATAAAGTAAAAACAATGTAGCTAAGAGTAGTATATTCTCATTTTAAGAGCATTTTGTCTGACAGTGTAGCTGAAAAAGATGTCATAATAACTTATGGCTGTTCTAAATTTTTTGTCCTGCACAGTTTCAAACACATAGACTACAATAAATTACCACAGAGTTTTTTACTTTAGTATTTTGAGGGACTGTTCAACTTGAGGACATAAAGCAGAAATTACAGGCATTCATATGCCAATTTTGGAATTCACCAAAGCTTTTAAATGTAGATTTCTCAAATCTCTTCAATGTAGGAATACCTATTGAAAATGAAAATTAATATAGTGCCAGAAATAACCTGGTTTGGAAAAGATTTTTTGACAACTTTATGACTTAAGAACATGTTGGATTTCACCATCAGTGTACATCTCAGTCTGTTAATGAGTCATTACTGTTTTAGCAGAAAATATATGTCACTTCACAGCAAAGACAGAGGTCATGATTTGGCCAACAGAGCATCTCCTTAATTTTCCATGTGATTCTGCCAGAGGCAAGAAGTTAAGTGAAGTTGAGGTTACTGGCACTTAAAAAATTGTTTTACAGATTATGACAGCCAATTCATTTGTGATTTTGTACCAAACTGTTGTCCTTAATAGTCCTTGTTCAATTCAATCTGCTACGCATTTATATTACATCAGGTCTTGGAGATACGTCAGCAGAGACGTGTCCTCCTTTCCATGACCCAGGGATGAATAGCACAGAGTTCACACAGGGTACTGTGGCCCAGGTTTTACTAAAATGAAGGGTATTAGATGAAGATTGATTTGATAGACACCCCTGTCTGTGTGCATCCATGGGAGTCAGTCCAGCTGGGCATATATTGCCTCCAGGGGAGAAGCCAAACACATCCCAGCTCTCCTCTTGCCCTCCCAGCCCTCCTCCCTTTCCCTTTCCAGGCTTGCTGCAGGTTAGAACCAGCACATGGACACAAAGGACAGCCAGGGATTTTAGCCTACAGCTAACATGAAAATGTAGCTCCAACAACTAAAGCATGGGATTCGGGTTTCCTAACAGTGCATTCCTTAGGTGTGGCATACAATTATCTCTTTTTTTTTCTCAAATCTCTTCACTTTGGCATAAAACTCACTTATGGAATGCTACCTAAGATGCACTCATGTTGTTATTCTAGGATCCTTCCATATGGTTCAAACAGATTTGGTTTTGAGCAAAGCAAGAAGCACACCCCACATACACTTTAAATCCTAATAAATGTGGAGTAATGCCATATTTGCTGAAAAGTCAAGGCACAGCAGGCAAAGGGTCAGTCTCTGTTCAGCCTAATGACTCTGCTGGTTTCTGCCACAGAACAACACTGCAACTGGAAGGGATTTTTTCAGTTTTAATATAAATAAGATGACACAATGAGAGAGAGGTAAAACAGCTGCCTTTCTTTTCTCCTGGGCCTAATTATAACAGTGAAACAATATAAGGGGCTCAAGTCTAATTTGGTAAGTGAAAACTACCAGCCTACACAGCTGTTTTATTTATGAGAAATGGCAGGGTTGGTAAGAAATTCTGATATGAAAAATAGCAGGGAAATTTGCGAGCAACAACAGAAAAAGTAATTGTGTATGCAGTGGTTTTTTATGTGTGAATAGGAAAGTGATACTTGGTTTGATATTGATTTTTCTCTATTCAACATGAGGTTATTTACAACTGCGTATGTATTTTTCTCAGATATTCAGTCCTGTATGATTTATGCTGTGTCTCAATCCCCGCATTATGTTATGTAAGGCACCAGCTGAATCCTGAGATGAGTCAGCTGCCAAATATTGTACTAAAAACTATTGTCTCATAATGAATCAACAGGCTTTGAAGTAATTAAATCCCTCCTTGTTTAATACCAGATATTTCAAAATGTAATAAAACATATTTTGGAAGTGAGAGTTATTGGGTCCCATCATAATAGCATTTAGCTTCTTTCAGTCACCAGTAAGACACAACTGTCACTCTAATAAGATTTATAACCATGAATGTTTGGTTTACTTATCAAGTAAGAGCTAGCAAGGCTTATTATGCATGCCAGCCATTTGTAATTGTAACCTGTAACTCAAATTTGCTTTTGTTCAACAGACTCGATGCTTCTTATCATTATTCACTACTTCCCTGTGCTGCCACAACTCTTTCAGGCTTTCAGACAGTTAAGAACACCTCATGAGTGTGGCCATGGTGTAAACCAGTACAGGAAAAACGTCCATCCCCAAGAGAGCTCTTGCTCTATATATGGACATTCCTAAGCACTCTGTTTGTGACATTGATAACACTTCAGTGTCAAATGATGACAGGGACAAGGCCTGCCCTGCCAGCTCACTGGGGAATGACAGAGTGAGGCTGCATCCTTGTGGTGGACGGATTTACACCAGACTGCATAACTTGTATGAAACTGGTCAATTCTCTTGGGACAACACCATGTACAGAATGACAGCTTGGATGGTTAGGTTGCTTTGTGCTGGGGAAAAGTATCATTAATCTTTAGTTTACATTTTGCAATGTATTTAGAGTAGAAAAGAGAAATTCAGAGAGTAGTACCTTATTCTGGGACCAAAGACTGCTGAATTTTGTGGTGATTATAAGCTATGAGAAAAAAATTGCTCTACAGTCCTGCACCACAGTGATAGAAGATATAAAACTCTCGCTATAAACCTCAGAGTGTTTGTACTGGAGCTTTGAGGACTCTTTTAGGTATCTTCAGATTTGTCCATGAGTGTTACACAAGGATGGGTAGATTCTGATCTGAATTCAATATTCTCTGTCAGTTTTGGCCACCACTGAGAAGATCTGCTGTCAAAGCCTGTGATTGCTACAATCTCCTACTCATCTAAGCACTCATGACTTGGTAGGACACATCACTGTGGTCTGCTGTATGAGTCACCAGCCAGCATCAGGATGGATGTGTGCTAGCTGTTCTCAAACCCAGGCCAGCCCACCTACAGACTTCAAACTTGACAGAGAAAATGAGAATGGATATTTGCATGTCACCACATTCAGCAGAAAGACAGAGTTAGCCATTTGTCTTCCTTCCTCGCATTACACAGCTGAGACTGGTAAATGTCAGTGCAGAATTTAGGATGTTCTGAACTCATTTATGCACAAACATACCAGTTGCTGGGACTACTGGGATGCAACAGGTTCACAGGTATTTACAAAATAGGTCCACTCTGAGTCTGATCTTTTGTAATCTCTTAGTATCAATGTATGGGATCTGTTAGAAAATCTGAAGAGAGTGAGCCAGGAAGTTTTGGCTCATGACACATGGGATGTACCAAGACCAATAAAGGATGTTTCTTACTGAGTTTAGGAAGACAGCAATTAGGTCCTGTATTAATCTTTCTTCAGTAGTGAAAGAACTTAGTTAGCACCAAATTTCATATTTCCATTGAACTACAAAAATCTAATTCTTTAGCTTGCCCCTTAGCACGGCTCATGGTTTTCAGAGAGATGAATTAAGCCCATGCCCTTCTGTTGTGAGTCTGAACTCTGTAAAATGCCATGCAGGTCTGCAGGGGATGAATCTCTCCAGCTCTTCCATTCATCCAGGTCTTGATGTTACAAGCCAGCAAATGATTTAACCAAACAGTGTCGTACTACTTCACTCTGATTGTGTCACAGATTTTACACTGACCATATTCAATTTTACCTTGAGTCATTTGCACTATTTCCAGCCCACATCCAGATAAGAGGTTGATGCTGTTTGCAATCTGATATCCAGTTTCTTGTTCTTCTTCCTTGCTTCTTTAAATAAATGCACCTTTCTCAGTTTGTGATGGATTAAGTGTTGAATTGCATCACGGAATACAGTGAATGAGAGAAAAACTGTCTGAGATACACAAAAAAAATGTTGAATGTATTCTCTGTCATGAACTTTGACGCAGGAATCTGAGACTGTGAGATTATTTGCATAGTTGACTTTCATTCTACAATACAAGAAAAATTTTAACTCATGAAGTCTAATTCTGCAGTCACCAGCCAAGGCTTTTAACCTCATGACTGAAATGAATAAAAATCTCATCCTCTACTCTGAGTGGTTCCCTGGTTCCTCTGGGTAATTATTTTTTTTTACATTTTTTTTTTAAGAATAGCAACATGGTAGTCACAAGCATTTTCTGTCTTTTCCTTGGTCTAGGTAGTGCAAAGCTCCAGCATAGATCAATATTCTAATATTCTGTAAGTTAACACACCATGGACATATGGAAATATCATTATTTGTTGGTGTCATAACTCAAAATGTAATAATATAAACAGCCTTCCATGATCCCTGCTTTTTTTTTTTTTTTTTTTTTTAGAATAACAGCCTGTAGCATGTGAAAAAGGCACCTAGGGAGTTGTGTAATCAAGGATGTTTAGTTGATTATTTCTTAGTGTATAATTATTTCATTTTTCTAGCTCTATTTTTTTTTTTTTACTTCACAACCTGTTTTGCACATACAACTCTGAGTTGAATGTGGTGTTTCCTGTCAATGTTAGGTTTTCATCAAAAGCAAACGAGCATACCAAAAGAAGACATTATATTAAATGGCTAAGCAGTGCCATTACATTTTTAATTTAAAATGTCAGAATGTAACAAACCCCAAAAATTAGATAGTCTGTCCTGACTGGGTTTCAAACGAATTATAAACCTATACATGAAAAAATGAAAAATTTAGTATCTAAGCCACTAATCAGTGAAGAAAAAAAAAAAAGGAGTAACATTTCATGAATGACACTTTTTTTTGGTAGAAGGTATAATTTCTGATAATTAAAGCTTTCAAACTGTAAAAATTGTTTGGGCTGTCCACTTATTGATATAAATGATAGATTTTAAGTTACTTCTTTGCCTTAAAAAATCATTAATTAACTTTACCAGAGCAGTTGTTCATTAATCAAATCTCTATACATATTTATTTTATATTTTATTATAATTTTAAAAACACCATACAGAGGTATGTCTTATAGTCTATATAATGAGTTGCTTTAATCAGGCAAACCCACACAATTGTAGAAATTATAGGTGCATATCTAATAAAAAATTGGCAATTACAACTGTAGTTTAGAACAGTCCTCATTAATTTTGTGACCTTTCACTTTTTGTTAGTTGTTTCTGCTTTTAAGGCAATTATGTCATTAATCTGTTTGGCTTCCAGAGCTTAACATACTGAGTACAACATTTTTATTTTACAGCTTACAATTCTCCATTTTCTGAGGAGAGCTAAGTGAAATCATTAACTAGATCTAAGAACAGGAATTATTTACAAGATTACTTTACAGGGAGAATGAACCATCTATCATTCAAGGACTAACACAACTAATATGTATTAAAAATATAAAAAATAAAATTTTTTTTAAAAAAAGTCAAAACATACACACAAAAAAAAATCCCCACAATTTTTTTTGTGACTAAGTACTCTGACCACAGGTGAAATTTCTGGGGAAAGAGGAAGCCCTCAGGAGTCCAAGTCTACAGTATAAGCACAGGAGTTTAAAAAGTTGATGCCAGAATAAACAAAATTTGACCGAATTTTTCTACAGACTTGCAAAGTCTTTTTCTTTCTCCAAAACAATTTATTTCACAGGTATTATAAAGGTGTACTTTTCCAAAGCTGATGTAATTTATACTCTTGACTTTCCATTATTTCTTTTTTATATATTTCCCTCTCTGCTCTTACACTATCTGTGCCTCTTCTCAGGACATTTACCTCACTAGAACTCTAGCTCTGAAATAATTTTTCCACAGTGTACCAACCCAGTCAGGGGCAGTCAGTTCTTCCTTTCTAGATTTTTGCTAACGTTTTCCATAAAATAGTTTAGGTTTTAATACAAGACAAAACTATTGTTATTTACGACCATGGTTTGCTTCATGTGCTAGGAGCAATATAATGTTCTCCTGTTTTCCTAGATTCTGATGCAAAGCAATAAAATTTTAAACACTTGAAATTTTAATCCAGACTTTCTAATAATTAAACTGTGCTTTAACAAGTTTAAGTGTACAGTAATTCCTTAAATGCATTATTCAGTGAATGTGTCAAAATCTAGTAATGACTTGGGTCAAAACACATTCAAGCATTCTTAGGTTTTGATTGCATCATTGTAGATTCAATGACAAAAAGTCTATAGACTGATATCACACATTTGTATTTTCTTTTTTTTTTTCCTAAACATTCTGTACCTTAAATATTCACACATATAAATCCATATGTATTCACATATACAATATGAGAGTCATCTGCTGCAAGGTACACTTCAATTCCATGAGAATCCTGCCTTTAGTTTTTTACTCTGTTCTTCCAAAAACTGAACCAACACCAAGATTCAACAGACTTTTCATTCTGAGTTAGTCACTTGTGTGGTTAGGAAGTGTTTTATTTAGAGAAACACACACACCAAAAAACCCTACAACTTCTTTTTGGATAAACCTATTGCTGTAGAATACAAACAAAGAAGTTTGTTTATCTCTAGTCCTCTGTAAGCATAACTGCTACTGATTTTTCCAATTTGCATATCATTCCCATTCTGCTTTATGCTTTCATTTGGAAATGCACGACCTACTTCAGGCAACCACTGTGATCTGCAGAGCTGAAGTGTCTGTGATGCTAAAGGCACATTCCAGAGTTCTTTTCATTGTCTTCCTGTGACCCCACATTGATCAGGGAAAGACCTTGTGGAATGGAAGAAAAACTGCAAACTGGAATGAAAGCAGTTTTAAAGGATAGGATTTTCTTTGTATTGTCCAATTTAATTGCATTTCCATAGCTCCTCCATAGAGGAGGAAAAAATCAATTTCAGCAGACTTAATTTTGGCATCTGCATTATTGTAGTTCTTGAGAAAGCCATGTGAATACTGAGACAACAAAACTACTGATAAAATCCACATGCACATCCTCAAGCACATAGCATTTTAATCCTAAACCTACTCTGTTCCTGTTAGAATTTCTGAAATTTCGATGATGAAAATGCCACAAGAAATACAAATCAGAAGGTAGAGCAAAAAAAACTGTTTACTGTAAACCTTTTGTTTAAGCTTATGGCATGATTACCTTAATTTTTTTTTCCCTCGGGCCTTTATCACACCAGACTATCCAGGCATTCAAGTTTTGACAGGTGGAAGGATGTATATGTCAAATAAAAGAAGAAAAACAAAGATTTGACATAGACTTGGACTATTTAGAAGTATGAGTAAAGAAGAAAAATAACAAGTTAGGATGCCAAGCCTTGTAAATTCACAAAAGCTGACAGGGAGCAGAGATCAAAAATCCAAAATTCTGCCAAAAGTTTCTTTAGCAAGTGTTGAGTCATTTGTGGCATGATGTTTGTTTGAGGGGTCGGCTGGTGCATTTGGGAGTTTTGCTTGTTTGTTTATTGGAGGGGGATGTTTGTGTTTGTTTGTTTGTTGAACGGAGGATTGATTTACTGATTTAGAAAGAGAATTCATTCTCTTTTCAATTTACTGTTCTTTTCCGTGCAAACACTGTTTGCCTTTCTAGATATATTTTCAAGTGTTTCTTTGTAAGCTCAACACCTCTAATACACAAAAGTTTTCACAGAGAGAAGCAAGGGAAAAAATAAAAAATGCCACTGAAAAAAAATCCACAAGTGTTAGAGTGTGATTGTGTACATATTCATGCATATTTTTTCTTTTCTGTACAGAATTAATGGAATAGATTCAAAGTGTAATGGACATTTTGCTTTACCAACATCTGCCAGACAAGTGCACTGAAGGAAAACCCACATTGCCCTCTAAAATTCATACGGTTAAGTTAAGGACTGGAAGGGAACATAATAACCAATGAAAGTTCAGAGATAAGAGGCAAAGTTTTGTTACCTCTCTCCAATATCGATCATTCCATCATTTTTTTTTGTTTTATGTATCTTTTACTTCTCCAGAATCACGGAAAATTTGTCCACATCCTTCCTGTTGCTCATATAAACCTATTTTTTTTTATCTTTCTGGCATAAAACATAAAGAGAAAGCCTTCCCTAAACAAGGTTCATTCTTCCTTCACCTCAATCTATCAACTGAAGATATTTGATCAGAAACTATAGCCTTCTTTTTCCCAGTATTTCTTGTTGATACTGTATTTGTTAAATTTACATGAAACTGCCCAAATTTTTCAAAATCTAAGATACATGATGAACCAAAGTTTAAGGATACAACGCAATCATTTCATGAGCCAAATTGATGCCATGCAACAGCAGCCATAAGCCAGTGAATGCCTTCAGCACACACACTCTTGAAGCAGACTATGCCAGCACAAGCAGATTCAGATCAAGAAAAAGATCAAAAACTTTGGGTTTTGCTTTGAGAAAATAATTCATTGCACTTAAGATTTGTACAATTCTAGAGTAACCTACACTAGGGTGTATACATGTGTGCAGAAGCCACAAGACACTCAGAGCACATGGGAACTGAAGCAGACACATCTTCCTGTCCAAATCTCACTTATTAGAGCTAGGTGTGCACAACTCCATGAAGGCCAGAACCATATTCTTTCTTTCAAATTCCAAAGGTGAAAGATACTATTAATATTTCATACTTTTCTATGTTTGCAAAAGAAGTAATCTCGTAAGTCATGAATATAAGGAAAGCAGAGATGTGAGTGGCAGCTCAGCCTCAGATCTCTCCCGGCATTGCAAGTTTTCTCTCATCTGGATTCATGTGTATTTGGGCTCTAGGTGCCATGATATATACAGCACGACAGCAAAACAATCCATAAAACATGGGATGACTTTATTTTATACAGTTCACAATGTGCCCTTTTCCCCTCAAAACAGCAGTTCAAAACATTATAAGAGAAGTTGCTTACATGTTGCCTTTTGTATTCCGCTACAGAATTTTCTGTACAACAGGACATATCAGAGGGGAAAGAGACATGATAGAAAGTTACTGCTGCAGCCTGCAGCAAATATTGAAGAATTTTATAGTGATTTCTTTTGTGTGTATTTCAGAAGGCATGGAGCCAAGGTTACAGGAAATCAATAGTTCTCATGAGAATCAAAACTTATGAGGAAAAAGATCTTACTTGGTAAAACTATTTTGCTCATTACTTCTATGTTTTGTAGAGTAAAAACAATGTGCTTTGATAGATTCACTGCAGTTCATATCAGATCCCCTATTACAGCAGAGAATAGCCCCTTTCGTAGCTATAGCACATCCTTTAAAAAATCTCACTTTTGGTCAGCAATTGAATAGTTCAGAGGATTTATGGTCCCTAAAACAGCTATCATTTAAAGATGTTTTCATTGTTTCAATTACAATGTACATCAAAATTTTTGTTTTCTACTTTTTTTCCATTTTATAGGTTAATGAAAGCTGAGCTAAAATCCCACATTTCTCCCTCAGGAAGCTTCTGTTTTAGTTCTGCATAGTCTGAGTAACGAGCTGGAATCCAGTCACCAATAGACTTGGTACAGAGATGTCTGCAGAAAACTAGGAAATGATTCATCAAAACAAAATATTCTGTAGAACAAAAAGTATGTGACTGATTTAGCTTGTTATGGTGCTTTTGCTTTCCTGCTTGTGCTACAGACCTGTTGCTCCTCCTGGCTCAGTGTTCTCTGTTTATAAACCCAAACTCAGCATCAATTTTCTGCCAAAGGGCACCCACTGAACAAAGGAAACAAGAGCTCCCCAGCCACCACCTTTAACACAATGACATTTTCAGAAAACATGACCAAATGCACTGGTCATAGGATGACAATAACCTCCTTTCTTTCATGGGGATTTCTCCTAGTAGATAATAACATGTTTATATTGAATCTCAGCTTTTCAGTACAGAGATGTGTTAAATCTGTATTTCGTTTGGTAAATTGCAACTTCCATTAAAACTCCTGATTTACTAATTCATACTTACTATTAAAACTAATTATTAGTGTTTATTCACTGAAAATTTACTTTCTAATTTCCATCAATTTAAAATCATCCTATGGTTTGGCTAGTCTGTATTTCGCTGATCAGAACAAAGAAATGCAAAAATATCTTCATTTTCAGAGTACTCTTTCCTTTCTGGCAATGGAACATAAAAAGAAGAACTTAGCAATGATAAATGCTTATAAGTCAGTGGCCCTGAACTGAAGTAGTCCTCAAAGTCTGGCAAATCCCACAGAGGAAGTTTAGCACTTCTCTCTCCTTTCTACCAAGAAACCTTTAGTCTGGCATTGCCTTCAAGGCACTGTTGCAGTATCAAAAAAGGATGGGGATAAACTCTGAAGAAAAGATATACATTATAAAAGCTGAACAAAATTTAAAATGTTTAAATAGCTTCATGCCTTCAAAATTTCAAATTTTGCAAATTATATAACAGCATTTTCCTTCCTTTAAGTTAATGGTTCGTGATACGCTGTCATTAAGGGTTTACCAGGAAGTAAGATCAGACCCACTGAAGGATTTACTTACACAAAACTGAAGGCTAAACTTGATTCAGTGTGTACCTGAGTTCTGCCTATGCTTCAAGCTAGCTTTGATCCAGAGTTCCCTGGGAAGCTGCAGCATTTCACTGCATTCACAGTATTTAGCTCTGCCTCTCATATGAGCACAGGCATGACTCTGTTCATCCCACAACCTTGTGGCTCCTAGACATGGCCTGGTTCACACCACTGTTCTTCAGAACATCAGGGAGGGCTCTCAACAGCTGCCTGTCTGCCTTCAACCCTTTACAGCTCTTTTTGAAGCTGGCCCTCATGGCTGAAATGATTTACCCAAGACTGCATGATTAACCAGGGACTTTGGTTGCATTGAAACAGAAAAAATATTGGTTTCATTCTCTTAGTTTAGCTATCAGTACTATCACTGAAGTTTCTTGTTCAGAAAAAGATAAATTTGAATGTACAAAATACAGTTGCCAAGCAGACCATGAGACTTGTCCATCCACTTGACCATCAGCTTTCATAACTATTTCATGATTATGTGTTTGTTATATGTACTTCTCTGGGATTGCTATGAGGTGACATAAAGCACACAGCAGTTATTGAAATCCAACCATTAACTGCCTTGGATTTTCTACTAAAAGCATGGTGAAGTGTGAATGCAGAGTTATGTCTTCAGTGATGCAGAAATATCTTCTGCCTTAAATGGTTCCTCACAGGTGTTCAGTAACATTAATGTTCTTATCAATTTCCCATTACTGCTCTCAGCAGTTAAAGCAGTGAGGTTAACTGTCCCTCCTGAGCACTGGTGGCAGGACGTGGCTGTGGCTTTATAGGGATGTGCACATGGGACATGGTCTGAGCACAGCAGAGCCACACACTGCTGAGTCCCAACAGAGCTCAGACCTCAGCAGGTCACAGAGAGCACAACAGGACACAGGCTGGGAGCTCTGCTGACAGCCTGCAGTGCCATTGCTGGAACTTCACCTTCTGGAAGGCTCTTTCTCTTTCAGAACTAACTGTCGAAGCAACCCCTGTCTTCAGGAAATTCTCTGCCCTTTTTCTTAAATCCTGGTTGGTTTTGCTTATCTCATCCTCCTCTTCCCTAATCCGAAACCACTCTACATCAAATGAACACTACAAAGGATGTGGATCAAAGGTGGAATAATATGGACAATAATCGAGCCAAAAACGTAAGAGAATAGAAAAATATCCTTGATAATTCCTTGGAGGGTTTTTCATCTATTCTTTATCCCCTAATCTATTTCTAAGATATAGGATTTTTAAATTCTCTGCTGCTTGCAGTTTGCACTGTGCACTGCAGAAATATCCTAACTTCCTCCAGGGAAGTTACTGAGCTCACACATGCCAAAGTTCCATTTATATTGGCAGAAATCTGAGGAGTGCAGCTGAGAAGGGTAAGGGTCATCTGCCTCTACAAATGGGGGATCAGTTCCCTAAGCCCACCATAGAGTTTCATTTTCCACATTTTCGTTAAAATCATAAAGAATATAATGGCAAATGCAAGATTTGAGGTTAAAATAAATCAAAGGATTGTTTATATTAACTGAATGAGATTTACAGCATTTGCAGGAAAATTTTGATCATAAATTATTGCAGCTGTAAAATGGAATTACTAAGAGAACTTTAGCATGGTTCTCATAAATAAGGAATGAACAACAAAGTGGAAATTAACTGGTCAGACTCTAGTGTCTCTAGTCAGAACTGACTATCTGCTGAGTGAATATTAGCTGCTCCAGTGATTACTGGACAAAAGCAGTACTGTTTACAAAGAATTAAAGCATATGGCTCCAAAACAAGGTGCAAAAACAGGAGAGAAATCACTCCCTTGAATCTCAGATGAGGTAGATCTTACCTTTAGAAGGGTGTTCTGTTTTACTCACTGAGATTTAAAATAGATGGGGAAAGTAATGAGCATGTAGTGATCTTAGTAGAAAAATTTTAAATTTTAATTTTAGAAAAATGTCTAAAATGAGGTGACTTGCACATGATAAATAGATTTATCACATATAGCTACATATAGCAATTTTCTGAAAAAAAAAGATTTGTTGAGTAGTTTTTCTAATTTTGAAAACAACAAATTTTTTTTGGACACTCTGAAATACTATTTTGGCCAATATAAAAGATTATTTGGATTAAGTATATGCACTAAACTTGCTCATCTATAACAACAGCATTATTACTAAATATTGTAGGCATTAGGGTTTTAAAATACAAAGGAGAGCAATGGAAGGAGGAGAGTGAGAAAATTATGAGAGAAAACAATCACAATAGGAAAGCAAAAAAATGAAAGCATATTTCAAAAGCCATTTATTCTTATGTTTTCTCTTCTTTCATCTCTAAAAATAAGTGGAAATGAAAATCAGGAATTAAGAGGATTTGAGAGCCATTTTCACAGAGAAATCACCTGTACTATAGTACTATGCATGGATGAAAAACTAATCAATCCTTTTACAACAAAATGGTGCATTACTACTAGTAGTGTGATCTCTCAGATAATTCAGGATGCCTATCTGTAGAGTACGGAATGCTATGAGGTCATGGAAAAATAAACAAATAAACCCCACAGAACAGAAACCTGTCAAGGGCGAGTGAAAATGCAGAAGGGTAATGGAGAGGAAAACACAAGAAGTGTGAAAAGTTAGAAAGAGTAAGGAAAGTGAGAAGAATCAAAGGAGCAGAGAAAGGACATTTACACAAAACGCAGAAAGCCTAAAAGATGGTGAGTGAAAGCATGAACTCTCTGGAGAGAAGGTAACACAGCTGACCTGCTGAACAGCATGTGATCTGCAGCAAAATTTTAGTTTCTGTTTATTCTGTCATGCATCAAACAGCACATCAGGCAAAATATTTTTATTTTCAGTTTTCTTCACAGAATTACAGAATATGCTGAGTTGGAAGGGGTCCATCAGGATCAGTGAGCCCAACTCCTGGCCCTGCACTTGAGCCACACCTGTGCCTGAGAGCATTGTCCAAACACTTCTGAATTTTGCCAAGCTTGGTGCTGTGACCACTGCCCTGGCAGCCTGTTCCAGTGCCCAACCACCCTCTGGGTGAAGAACCTTTTCCTGACATCCAACCTAAGGTTCCCCTGACACAACTTCAGGCCATTCCCTCGGGTCCTGTCACTGGTCACAGAGAGCAGAGATCAGTGCCTGCCCCTCCTCTTCCCCTGATGAGGAAGTTGTACATGCAGCGAGGTCTTCTTTCACTCTCCTCCGGGCTGAACTTAGTGACCCCAGGCATTCCTCACACATCTTCTCCTCAAGGCCCTTCACCTCTTTGCCACCCTCCTTTGGACACTCTCTAACAGCTTAATATTTTTCTTATACTGTGCTGCCCAAAACTGCAGACAATATTCAATATAAGGTCACCCCAGTGCTGAGCAGAGCAGAGCAGGGCAGAGCAGAGCAGGACAATCCCCTCCCCTTGCCCTGCTGGCCATGCTGTGCCTGATCTCCCCCAGGACATGGTTGGCTCTCCTGGCTGCCAGGGCAAAGGAATGTAGATTCTATTTTTTCAGAATACTGTTAATCTCAAATCTACATATGTGTTCAAACAAGACAAAAAAGACCCCTAGAACTGAAAGTGAATCCCACCTTTTAAAGAGATATCTCTTTGTAAAAAAGAAGTATGACAGTATTTGTATGTTTGTGAATCTCAGGACAGGAGGGCAGGGGTTGTTCTGTGTGCCAAATACAGGTGGAGCAAAAGCCCTGCTGATGCAAAATTCAGAGAGTGTTACACAAAGCACAGATGTAGCCCTTACCCACACTGTTTACAGAGACATACACTCATCTGACCTCAGGCACCCCAGCTACATCTGCCTGGCCCACAAGAGCATCTGTGTTTGCAGACCCTCCTTTTGACTTCTTTTTCCTTGACATCAGCCCAGGCCTGCCAAGTGTGACTCCTCCCTGAGCTCTGCAAAGATGGGCAGAGTTAAGAGTTAAAGTTTGGGCCAGGGTTAGAGCTGAAAGTTTCCTTCCTATGAATCTTTTCTTCTTAGAAGTATTCCTCCTAGTATCTCCCAGGTCAGGGCTTCCTCAGGTGGCTGAACAGTTCCTTAGAGAGTCTGAGAGATCTATTCACAGTCTGAGGAGATGTATTTCCCCTTAAAGAGCAACTTTCAAGGGAGAGCCTTTTCAAATACTCTCAGATATCTCACTCATTTGTTTGCAATGAGTTTATGTTGTTGAAACAGTCTCATGTTTCTTAGACTTCGAGTCTGTCCTGCATCTTTCATTCTGAGAGGCTTCTTAAAGCATAGTAGAAAAGGGAGTGGAAAACACAAAACCCAAGTGAGCATCTAACAGCGTTGTTGCAGGAGGAAAGTGTCATCTTCCCTCAACCATTGGGACTGTGTGAAAACAGTCCTCATTAAATGCTGAAATAGCACTGGATATTCACAATGACCTTTTTGCCTTTTAAAGAAAGGTCATTCTATCTTATTTCTGCCAGTACCAGTTAATTGAGATGTGAATGTTGTGCCTGGGCTGAACCCACTACAATAACTCCAAGAGGGGCACTAAGCAGCCATCACCTTGTAATAACATTTAGCCATTCTCACTGTGAACCTGTAGACAAGTTTTGAAGGCATGTTTGAGAGGAAAGGCATTGCATGCTATTATCTTTTTCCCAGATGCTGAAATTCTGCACTGCTAATACCTAGAAACACTACATTTTTGTGTTAAAACCAGAGATTTACTGGTCATGTTCTAGAAAACATACAACTGTGGAAATAGTATAATGGACATAATAATATACTTGCCAGAGAACACAAATTTAAATCTATTTTCCATACTGAAATAGAATTGCCATTTTTCACAATATTTCATGTATATTACTCTTATTGTATTTAGAAGCTGCTTATTTGGCAGAACTCCAGTAAAAATAGAAAAACATTTCAGCTTCTTGAAACTCAGAGACTCTATTTGAGATGAAACTGCTGTTATTTCTTGAACCTTCGTATAAACCAAGTGTACACCAACCAAAATACAGTGTTTAACAGCTGCATCAAAGCAAGGAATTTGTATAAAGTGGGAAAGGGGCAATTATCTGGGAAAGCACTGGGATGAACATCAAGTCATAGCCACTAGCAACCATGATTAGGTTTGCTCGTGTCAGATGCACCAGTTTAAGGGTTAAGTAATCTTATCATCAAACTATTTCTTAGTAACATTGTCACAAAGTGCATCAAATAAAGTACTGTATTTAAAAGAAAATGCATCATCCAAACTGATTGCTAAAGGAAGTGGAATTGTAATGCTGAATAATGCTTTGTCGAACTGACATGTAAGAAAGAAGTGACTAAATGTTTTAGACTTTATTATTATTATTATTATTAATAATAATTATTTATTATTATTATTATTTCCACCTGTTAAGGTGTAGTGTTTTCTACTGAGTTTCTATTTAATGTCAGTAACATTAAAATTAGTTTGCCAAGCATTGTTAGTCACTAAAAGTAAATGGGTTTTTTGCAGGAAAATACATGGACTCTTAGCATCATAGAATTGTTTAGCTTGGAAAAGACCTCTAAGAAAGAATTGCATCCAACCATTAACCAAACATTGCCAAGTCCACCACTAGGTCATTGTCGTGGTTTGAAGGGAAGTGAGTTTTTTTGGAAGTAGTGGTCAAACCAATCAGTCCTTAGGTCTGAGTATTGGCACCTTTGTTGGCCACTAAGAGGTTGGACACGCCTCTGAGGACACGAGGGGTTAAAAGCCGGATTTCCCAGCAGGACTCCCTCTTTCCCTGCTCTGCTTTCGGAGAGGGAGCGTCTTCTCCTCTCCCCTGCCCAGGCCTGGCTAGGCCGGGTGGGGGAGGGGAGCAAGGTGGGCCTGGCTGAGCAAGGTGGGCCTCGGGGTGGGGAACAGAGGGAGCTGGAGTGGAGCTGGTCCAGCTTCCATCTAGAATGGAGGGGTGGAGGGAGAACTTTGGAGGTGCCTTCCGTCCCCCTCCCTGTCCCATCCCGTTCCCCCCCCTTCCCCCCCCGGTCCCGTCTCTCTCCTCCCCCCACAGAGAGAAGGTGCCGAGCTGGAGCTGCTTGTGAGAACTGCAGTGCCTGCGATCGCCTGTGCCTGACCTTGGTGGTGGGAGATAAAAGCTTTTAACTCTTTCTAAGGCAGAAGAGAGTTATCCCTGGATGCTGAATTCTCATAGTTGGTGGTTTTAGAAGAGAGAGGACAGCCTGGGACCGAGAGGGTAATGTGAGATGAGAAGAAGCCCCTTCGATTGCCGGAATGAAGAGGAGTGGCCTATTAGGCCGGACTTTTCCCGCATAATGAGAGCCATAGACGGACCCTGGACCCTCCTGACTATAAATAAGACTGTGTTTGGGTGGATGTTTTTGGCTCAAACCCAGAGACGTTTTGGCCTGCTTCTTGGAGCCCCCGGCCCCAGGGGTAAATGGGGGGGACCTGAGTCCCAAAATGAGAAGATGGCTGGTTTTTGGTACTTGGCCAAAACATCCTTAAAAAGAGCCCTGTTGCAGTTCAGGTCCATGGACGGCAGTGAGAGTGCTGGACATGGAAAGGAGGGTGTCACCCTGGCAGACCCTTCCAGGCAGTGCCATGGGTGACGTGGGAACACGGGATGGTGGACCTGTGTTTCCTGTGGGGGGTGTTCTGTGGTGTGAGAGAGACTCCTCTCGTCCTGGATGGAATGTGGATTGTCTGAATTTCAAAGGATGATGATTTGGATTAGGAACCCAGGGTTGTTGAGGGATTAAGCAAGTAGATGAAGGTAATGTGCTGGAGTCAACTGAGTGAGCATGTATGGGATGGAAATTGGGGGGAGGAGAAGCAGTGTTTTTGGGAGGTTTTCTCTTCTGCTTTTGGGTGGCTGGGTTTTTTTCTTTCCTTTTCTATTGTCCATTGTTATGTAGCATAATAAATTGTCTGTCTGTTTCAAGTATTAGGCCTGCTCTGCTCTGTTCTTGACCACATCTCACAGTCGTTCATTAGGTAAAATATACCCTCATGGGTGCATTGGCATTTTGTCTAATGTCAACCCATGACAGTCATGTAGTGTCATATCTGCATGTCTTTTAAATACCTTCAAGGATGGCGAATCCAGCACTTCCCTGGGCAGCCTGTTCAAATGTTTTACAACTTTTTCAGCGAAGGTATTTTTTCTAATATCTAATCCTCCCTAGGTGCTCATTGAAGCCATTTCCTCATCCTCTAATTTGTTACCTGGTAGAAGTAACGACCCCTCACCTTGCTACAATCTCCTTTCAGGCAGCTGTAGAGAGGGATGAGATCTCCCCTGACCCTCCTTTTCTCCAGGCTAAACACTCACTCAGTTATGGCTGATTCTCCAAACTCTTCCCTGACTCTGCTGCCCTGCTCTGGACTCACTCCAGCCCCTCAATGCCTTTCTTGTAGTGAGGGGCCCAAAACTGGACACAGCATTTGAGGTGTGGCCTCACCAGTGCCCAGTACAGGGGGACAATCCCTGCCCTGCCCTGCTGCCACACCATTGCTGATCCAGGCCAGGAGCCATTGGCCTTCCTGGCCCCTGGGCACACCTGGCTCATATTCAGCTGCTGCTGACCAGCACCCCCAGCTCCTTTACCAAAGGGGACTCTTCCAGCCACTCTGCCTCAAGCCTGGAGCACTGTACAGGCTTGTTGTCACTCAAATGCAAGACCCTCCCTTCACCTTGTTGAAGTTTTTACATTTTGCCTTACATCTTGTAACTGCTTGATGATAACATTCAAGCAATTTCCTCTAGCAAAATCATAATACAGTTTAAAGAAAAATGACTAGACAATTATTTGAGAGAATGTGACTCAAAGGCGCAACAGTTTAGAAGCTTGCATGTATGCAAGCATTCTGTATGCTTTGTACTTCTCTGTATACCTGCCTTAGGAGACCTGGAACTTTACTAGTTCCAGTTACTACTAGAAAAATTGGGCTACTTCTTTGCACTTGTTTATATGTCTTCATATAAGGATATGGGAAGATGGTGAACTTAAGATGGTTAATTCCCCCACCTTCAGCATAGCAGGTGCGCCAACCTTTCAGTCTTGTACTATTTTGTAACTCAAAGTGGTTACTGCCATTCCAGCTTTGCCTGCTGTAGGGTTACCAGCATTTTGTACCCATATTTTAAAGTTGAAAATTCATTTTAATAGTTCTTTTCTGAAAGGAAGTAAAGGAATAATGATTACTTCATGAAATGTAGATTTACTTCTGTAAATCACCAACATTTAATGATTCATTTGAGAAACTGACCTTAAATACTAGAAAAAAAATCTTTGATTATAATATATTAATAAATTTTCTTTTAGACTTCAGGCAAACTTTATTGATAATGCTGGAAATCACTATCTTCATGAGAAAAACTCATCAATTTGTGTTTATTTCCTGTACAATGTGACCCACAAACAGTACTGTCCAAAGTTCTAATTCTCTTACTGTATAGTATGATATTCCCTTTGCTAGTATGTTCATCTTCATTTTTATGAATTTGTTTTTGAAATTTGTTCACTTAGGCTGTGATATTAGAAGCAGGGCAACATCATCTATTGCCTATAAAAGGGTGCTTTCTCTGTCTTATTTAAATAAGTTGTGTAAACAGCTGACAGCTCAAAAGGAACAAACCCAAACTATATCTCTTTATTATTGCTTCAATATGCTAGACTCTTTCTTGTTTTCTAAACTAAGATTCTGTCTAGTTCATTTTAAGGTTCCTTATTTTTGCTGATCCTACAAGCATTCAGACTTTCTTGAATTCAAAAGTGACATGTGACTTCAACAAGTTTAGTTTTCAGTTCACATTAAAAATTAAGCCAATTGTTGAGAATCAAATCGGAAAAAAAAATAGTGTGGATTTTGGATGGAAGCCAGTTACTCACATGCATAACTGTAGGACTAAAACTACACTGCAGGTGTCTTCCACCTCTGGAGATGCCAAAAATCAATAAACAGGATGTTATTATTTGAGGGGGTTTACTGTAAAATTCTTTACTCAGGAATTTTTCTCCTTCTGCTCTTCTGCACAAACACCTCAGCTGAGACCATTGCTGGGCAGCTCGTAGCCTGCTTGAAAGTAAATGTAGTTCTTCCCAAGTGTCCCAGTGGAAGGACATCTGTCACACCATAGTTCAGTAGGTGTGCTGTAACACGCCACCTCCAGCTTCGAATATAAAAGCTACAACGGCTTCTTTGTATTTCTTTTAAGGTTGAGAGCAAGTACCCAGGGTATCTTACATCACCAGTGTACACCAAGGGAAATAGCTGTGTTCCAAAGACTGGATAAGACTCTTGTTTTAAAATTTAGGCTGCATTACTCCCTATCACTCCTCTTCTTGCAGAAAATAGGCACATTCATTCTATTTGTTTAGATATACATTCAAGGCTGAACTGAGCCTCATGCCTCTCCAGTGACTACAGGGACATTCTAAGTGATTAACTAAACATATTTAATATTGAGACAGACTAAGGGCAGTAATGTAAGTGCTGCTCCCTCTTTCTCAGATTTTGTCAGGCCCCTCTGGCCATGAAACTACAGTCATGGCTCTCTTCTTGAGCACCATTGTTTCTCCAGCGGAAGGAGAGGAGAAGGAGGCTCTCCTATTCCCCAGTCATCCTTGTCTCTCCTTCACACACTCAGGACCACAGGCAGCATTCCCAGTTTCTTTTTCTACCAACTGTAAAGCCTTCCCCACTCTCTGCCTCCTCTTGTCTCCAGCCAAAGCTGCAAGAGCTGGGCAGCTGTGAGCTGGCTGCCCTGAGTCCCAGCACACAGGAGAAACCTTTCCCTGCAGTTCTGGGAGGGTTTCTGGGGCACCTGAGGGGCGGCTGCTGCTGCCCCTGATCAAAGCCAGGAGCCTGCAGCGAAGCAATTCCTCACTGTGCTTGATGCAAGTCAAAAGTATTGCTCCAGCCTCTAAATCGCCCTGAATTGCACAGACCTGGTCAAAGAATAGGGAACAGCCTTGGGAAGGGGCACTATCCAAAATGCCAAATGGCAGAACAATGTGGAAAGTGATTTTTCTGTACAAACTTCTCTGAAAATGGATATTGATAATTAATCCTGTTCCTACAGCAACTAACAGGAATAAGGTACAAAGCTCTCTCCAATTTCCCTTTTTACTTTACATTGCACCTTTAACTGAAACTGATGCTGAATGAGCATTAAAATGAAGATGGCAACTGATTACTTAATGCTATTCTAGATAAAGGAAAAACAAAATATTAAAAATTATACCCAGCTGTGAAAAATAAAGGTAAGCACAAATTGTCGATTCTGTTCATGAATACTTCAAATAGATGAGAATAGTCAGGTTAAGAGCTAGTTAATGCTGGAATAACATATAGGTGTGTGTTACTGTTGCTTTCAAAAAGTGCAAATGACATATATTTTTGAATACTTCTATATTTGTGCCTGAATTTTAGTATAACAAAAAAAATATGAGAATATATATTTGTTATCCTGAAATAACTATGTGGGGATTTATTTGAAAGAACTAAAGTAACTTTCTTCCTTTATTTTTAATTACATTTGTAGCATCTTCTTTGAAGATACAGGAAAAATATTTTTAGCTTCATCCAAATCTTGCTGAAGTTGACAAAAAATCTCCTGCTGAGTTCAATGGAATTTGGATCAAATGCCTGGTAACCTCAGGCATGATTTCTCTAGTCCACTCTGGTCTAGTCATGTTTTGAGAGAGTTATACCTCATTTTCCTGTTTTAATTAATTAGCAAAAATTTTCAGAAAACATATTTGGGAGGTTTTCCATCTCTGAAATGAAAATATGATAGAATTGTTAAACACCTTGTAAGCCACTAATTTAAATAATATGTACATGTATATCCCCATGTCTCATCACTATTTCTCCTTTTTTGTTTTATCTTCTTATCCATCAGCAAAGACACTGGTTATGAAAATTTTTAACACATTTAATAAAAAAGTAAAAGTTTACATCATACAACCTATTCTGCCAATTGTGCCACAGAAAACACATTTATTCATATAGTTTATAGCATCAGACTGGGCATTACTGAGTTAAAAAATTAAAAAGTACAAGAGAAGTTTAATGGCTACAAATTTGAAGATCCATCCAAAGTCTCAGGACTTATCATTTCAGAACAAGTTCCCCCCAGCATTTCTTGCTTTTCTTTGATGTTTTTTGATTCAAAACCAGAATCAAGAGTCTGTTCAATGTTTGCAGAGCAGTTTCTTTAATAGCCAGGCTGTCAAGCTGTCTGACTTTTTAAACAGCTCACACCAGCACTCAATTATTGCTTTAATTGAGTAAATTGATTGTTTAATATTCATTACATTATTCACCAAGCTACTTACCAATATGCTTACAAAATTTTATTTTTGTGATTCATGCTGACAATTTTTCAGCAAAATTTCCACTGTGCCTTCTGGTCCCCACTGTGAAAGCAGATTCATTAATTTAACATCTTCTAAAAGGAGTCCCTGTTTCTGATAAAAATTCATATGATAGAGAGCAGAATTCTTAATATATTCTCGTTTTTCCCAGTAATGTTACTTTGAATGTGTGTATTTATACTTGGGTGTAAGTGTAACTATACATGTGCATATATATGTGTGTACAAATATATATATATATGTGTGTGTGTGTGTGTGTAACAAAATGTATTTTATACCTTCAGGCATATCATGGATCCTTCACAATTTTTGCTCTGCTTCTACAAAATTTGTAATGTTTTGCCTCGTTGATTTTCAATTACTCTCAAAATGCTTTGTGTAATGACTGGTCAGGATTGTACATAACTGGCTGGGGATTTAGGTTCAGAATTCAATGCAGTTGGTTAAAGACTAAACACAACATATCTAGTCCTTGGAAACAATAGTCTGTAACAAAGTATAGCATTGAATAAAACCGATATAAAAAGCAATACTTGGTGAGATGATGGCATACATGGAACAGCTGTTTTGCTAATCAGTTCATGTCACAGTGCTCCTTCTAAACATCCATGGTTTTGTTTTTCCAAGGATTTATTTGCTATATTGTAATCACCGCCATAACAGAAACCCAGATATTCAAAACCAGAAAATATTTAGAGTATGTAGTTTTGAATACAGTATATTCTTTCAAAAGTAAAAATAAAAGGTGAAGACAACATGTAGTAGAAACCAAGTACTTCAGAGGCCTTTTTCTGACTTTTTTCCTGTCCATCCTTAACTGTGGTCTTTTAGAGAGTAGTTCATATCTGCCAGTACTGTGGCTCAACTTGTGAATCTCTCAAGGCCTGTCATTATTTCAAAACCCAAACAAAATGCTATTAACACAATTAATAGTAACAGTCTTAAAACCACCAAACTCTTCTCAACCAATGTCCAAAACAAATTACTCTACCCTTCTGAAAAAAACATAATATGAAAGTGACAATAAAGTATAAACTTTTATCCATATTTCTCCAAGAACTTCACAGAGCAACCTCCAGCTGTGAATGCTTCCAATTTTCATCTGATAATCCATAGACTCATTTTACAAAGGAGAAAAAACAGAAGATGAGGATATAAAGTAATCAGAGAGATTTTTTCCTAAGACCAAATTAGGCAATGTTTTTTAGCAAATAAGGGGTTTAGACCACATTCCAACAATGGAAAAGGTCTTGTGTCTGTACTAATGTGTAGTAGGACTATATATGGGAATAGATATCCATATACCTATTAAGGTTATTCTTATTCTTATTAGATGCTAGTTGAGAATCTAATTCTCTAATATCTTCTCAAAATCCTTTAATTAACTTTCAAAAGCTTTTTATTATTCAAGAATAGAAATGAAAGCAATGTACTTTGCCTACTTTTGAACTCTAAGAGTCAATAGCCCCCATGGGAATAATGTGTTCTTCCTAGTATTTACCAAATGATTAAAGGATTATGGTTTGGGGAACTATTCCATGAGAGCATCGTAAACCTGAACAATTAAAGAAGACTCAACAGTGCCCCTGTGCTATTAAGATCACAGTTTTAAGATGTGTTTTGTAGTTGATATACTTTGTCACAAAATAAACATCCACCTCTGAAGTGTGACTGTCTGCTGGCTTTGTAACCCTTTATCTTGTGACAGAGACCTGCTTGCTTTGTGACACATGCTGGGTTCACCCTAATCAGAAATCAATTTATTTTCTTCTAGCACATATGCCCATGTCCAGGACCAGTTGTAAAGCAGATAGAAACAGATAAAGGAGCTGCAAGCTGTCATAATTTATTTCTACCTGAAAGTTGATGCAAATGACAGGATTTTTATTGTTAATTTTTTATTTTAAATAAATTTCTGAGGAAGCTCTAGGGCTGAACCCCAGAAATTCTAGAGAGACATTAAATTGCCATAAATTCAAAGCTGTAAGCACATAACTACTTGCTTGCACGAAATTTAATAACTGAGATGCTATTAAGCCTACTTTTTCTCTGACTGACCATGATTTTGGAGTTTTCATCCCAGTTCCTGGTTTGAGATCACAAAATATTTGATCCCATCATCCTAATTATTCTTGGATTAAGTCTGCATATTGTAAGATTAGCTCACAAATCAATATCAAAAGTGCCAAGCAAGAATGATCTGGATAAGTTGTAATAGCCTTACTTTCTTGATGCAAGAAAGTACACTCACTTTCTTTGTGAATTGAAATTGAATCTTGTTTTAAGGTCCATGGGGAACATCATCTGATTGCAGTAAGACAGTATTTTTTTATCATTGTTGTAATTACCCAGACATCAGTGGGAAATAATTTTGGTGACCTCAGAGGATTTTCTGCATTGCTGTGTTTCAAACCAAATCTTGCTCTGATATTGCTTAAGTGAACAAAGATGGTCCTATTCCTTATACAGCAAGAACATTAGAATATGTTTACACTGGAAAACAAAGTATGGCTTTATACAGAAAATTTGAACACTCAATATTTTTCCAGGCATTCCAGAGGCATTAATCTGGGCTGATTTCTCTGTGGTCTTTGCTGCAGTTCTGGCACTCTCTGCAGAACTTCCACCCCCATTCCTGTTTAAACAATCATTGAAGCAATTCTGGACCAGGTGTCAGAGTAAATACCACAAGCCTGCACTTTACAGCAGCTGAGAATATTACCTGTACACAAAGTCCCACAGATGTCAATGACAAGGCAGAGGATACTTCATGCTGTTCCCAGGCAGGGTTTATGCTGTCAAATCCCAGTGCTTGGTGATTTCCAGATACCAGCATGAGATACGCCTGTTAACGCCAATAAAAATGTCAAAGAGAAGAAAAAAGTGAGAAACTTCATCAATTTCAAAGGAATAAAACCAAAGATGACTTCATTATTAAGATTACTCTCACCTTTTTGCAAAGGATTTTTTTTATCCTTGAATAAAAATGAATTTTAGCCAAATCTACAAAGCCAGAATCTGGGCTCCCTTTAAAATTCCTGACTGTGAGGCAATCTCTACTCACAGTTTGCTGACACAAATGAAAGATGGGATGGAAATAACTCTCAGCTGATAAGACTTTCTCTAACCTGTCTTTTAAATACGTGTTTCCTCCACAATGAGATTCAGGATTGTTTATGCTCTTTAAAAAAAAAATACAGTTTGTGGGTTGCATTGCTTGTATTGCTTGCAGTTTGATAGATGCCAATGAGATGAGTAGGGCAATTTTTTTCCTGTAACTGTGGTTTAGCTTTCATGCCAGTATCTGTACATATCTGCTCAGCCAACTGTCCCTGACAGTCAGGAACTGAATGCATTGATAAAATTCCTGCCTTTCATAAGACAAGCAGACACAAGAGTCTCTGCCTTCTCTGTTCCTAAGTCAAAAAGAATTCTTATAATAAATATTTGTATAGAAATAAATCAATAGCATATCATCTTATATCTCTTCCAGGAGCTTTTTCATTACAATGCATTAAAAGAATGCAATATAAAAGCAGGACAGAAATAAGATTAATTTAAATGAAAACACATAGGGAATCAGTATTGTTTTAGTTGGGTATAATTTTAAAATAATGTTATTGCAGATAGAAAATGTTATAAATACATACAGAACTCCTTTGGACCAGGAAATTGTGTGGGAATTCTAAAGTTTTAAATTATTCTGATTCTAATGCTTTAAACAACATGAGCTTTTCTCTAGAAATACAAACAAGGTACCTTCAGGTTATAAATTAGTCCATTTCCCTTACACATTGGAAATGTATTTGATTGCTAAACATGTAAATAAATTGAAAACATCTATGACTTGTAATAGCAAAATTGAAGTGACAGAGCACCAGAAATTTTAGCCAAGAAAAACAAAACAAAAAAAAAAAACAAAAAAAAAAAACAAAAAAAAAAAAAAAAAAAAAAAAAAAAAAAAACAAAAAAAAGACAACCACTTTAAAGGAGAAAGAGGGGGAAATAAAAAGCAGATGAGTCACAGTTAGAAAGCAAACATACAACCTGTCACATGCATTGCTTTACCTGGAAGATGTAGATGTAAGACATTATAAGCAATCTTAAAATAATTATGTCTTTTGTATTTCTTGAATTATAGAGCTATGCACAGCTATTTTGGACCTATTTCACTTCATGTTATGATGGTTTAGTTGAATAATTCAGATTATTAGGACTGAAAAGGAAATACCAAAATCATGACTTCACTTGCAATAATCAACAAAAATATTGTTTAAACAGTAGTAATCGTAGTAGGCATTTCCTTCTTTGAATACCAAAAAGCAGTATCTAAAGTATTGACTGTCAAAAACAATTTGTCTTTCTGCTAATGAATACTCTTGGCACTAGTGAGTACTAGATTATCATAGGGTTGAAGGACAGCACTTAAAATCAGTTTTCAATCAGGATATTTCTTGCCTAACTTTAAACTATAGTTTAGAAATTTATTATTTGCTACAAACCAAAATCTCATCAATGTTACTCAGCCAGGAATATCTGATGTGTAAGCCTTTGGGGCCTTCTGGGACCGTTCATGAAAAGAACAAAACAAACAAACAAAACAAAACAAACAAACAAAAAAATAAACACCACCACCACATTTACATCCTTTCTTTCCACAAACTTATACCCTAAATAAATTTTTCCCATACCTAGCCTACTTTGGAGTAAATAAAATGAGATGGTTCAGGGTTCCATGGGACGCGGTTTGGGGTTTATGCTGCTCTTCAGTGATGCCTGTTCAGTCTTGGTTCTTATTGTACACTGCAAGTGCAAGGGCTCTTCATTCACACAGACACAGAGCACATCATGGCAATGACAGTGGGGACAAGCTCTGCTCACAGCTCCTCACAGGTGTGCAGAGGTGAGATTTAGGCTGGTATTTCATGGCAGGACCTCCTCTGGTCATTAGAAGAGGGCAGCCAGTAAGGAAGAGCTTTGAACTAGGGTGCAACTGCAGAGGCTTTTGGCTTTTTTTGGGTTTCTGCATTCTCCAAGTCCTACAGAGCTACAATCCAAATTGTCAGGTACTGCTATGGTGAGAGACTGTAAGAATGAGTGTCTGAACTGATGATTTAGCCAGGGCCTACCCTATCCACCTTGTAAATGTTCTACTGAGGTATCAGCCTTTATTGTTGCTTATTCTTTGACATTCTTAGACTTAATGACCCCATAAGTTCCCTTCCAACTTGAAATATTCTGTAATTCAATGGCTCCACCTAAATTCTTGTGGACTTTTTGCTATATTTATTACAAGTAAAACTGTTGTAGACAATTTCTCTGGACACGTTAGAAGCTGCCAATGATCTCAATTTTGTATTTTATATTTCAATGTAATATTACATTCATAGACCTAAATAATGGAGGACATTTGTTCGTCTGTCATAGATACTGGAAATCTATAAGGAACTTTTATTCTATCAAGAGGACTCCCATAAGGATATCAAAGGAAATTAGCTTACATATGTAATCTGCCTTGTAAGATAGTAAAAGACCTTGTTATGAGAGAAAAAAAAAAGAAAGTTTGAAAGTCAAGGAGAATCTGAATCAATAGAAAAAAATTGCCAAGCATAGTTAGAACTGTAAAGCTGAAGCTCACTTTTATGTTTTATTAAACATAACTCACTTGTACATTGTGTGAACTGCACATCAAATTTGAAATAACAGACCCATTAATCATACATGAAAAGTTAGCGGTAGATTTAAAATACCTACCACGTGTGATGATGAACTCAGGATTTCCTGTAACAGGCGTATACTGTTCTGAGACAATTTACAAATGTCATGAAGACCAAATATGACAAGTTCAGGATAGATTTATTGTAGAAAACAGTGTTTAAAGCCTCATATTTCCTTCTTATGGTGTATAACCTGATCCTTTTTAAACCTTTATCTTTAATAGATGTTACAAGTTTTAGAGCTATGCCTAGCTATTGTTAAGTAATTCATCTAAATCAGACATGGTGTCTAAAACTAGAAACAAAAAGAAACTCTTTTCCAGTGGATTAATGAACTGTTGGAATTTGCTGCACGGTGATTTTCTTTTAACTTCACAGAATCACAGAATATGCTGAGTTGGATGGGACCCACAAGGATCATCAAGTCCAACTCTTGGCCTTGCACACGATGCCCCAAAAATCACACGCTGTGCCTGAGAGCATTGTTCAAATGTTTTTTTCACTTTGTCAGCCTTAGTCCTGTGACCACTTCCCTGAGGAGCCTGTTCCAGTGCACAACCCCTCTCTGGCTCAAAAACACTTTCCTGATACCCAGCCTAAACCTCCTGTGACACAGGTTCCCTCAGGTCCTGTCTCTGATCCCCACAGAGAAGAGGTCACAATCAAACCCTCTTCAAATTCTGCTTCCACCAAAAGGTATTTATTTAGAATTAGAAACTACTTATGCAATGTGGTCCAAGTTATCGAGAAATCCTGACATTTATCATGGTCATTACCAAACCTGTGTTCTGTGAATGTATAGACCTGGAACAGAGATATGCCATTGTGTTAACCATACTATAAAGGAATCAACTCAATACCATCTCCTCTGTAGTGACAAGGACAAGTTGTCTATATACTTAAAATTACACTTGTAAGTAGATGTAGGTGTAGATGTAGATGTAGATGTAGATGTAGATGTAGATGTAGATGTAGATGTAGATGTAGATGTAGATGTAGATGTAGATGTAGATGTAGATGTAGATGATGTGGATGCAGATGTAGATGTATAGCATTTGAGATGTCAGAAGATATCAATCTATCTCTACTGGCAATTGGCCATTAAGTAGGATATTGTAGGACTCAGTAGTCAAAGACAATTTTAGTCCTCTGAGCAACTAACTGAAAACCAAATGCCATGAAGATGTCATGGTATATAATAAAAAAATATATGGACCAGTGAAATACTTTTATTTTTCTTCACACTTTTGATCAAATTGAATGCCTTTGGAATTTCTGTCTCCCAAACTCATCCCTTTTTAAGTCACCATCTTCAGACTGTTATCCTTATACTGGAGTACAACTCTCTGTAGTTGTGCTGAGAGGAAAATCTGGTAACTAATATTTCTTTCTCCTAAATATCTTCTGCAATTTCAGTACTGACAGGAGAAGAACAATGAGGAAGATGTTGGGGAATGTCACCTTCATGCACAAACTCTATTTTTTTAAGAGACACAGTATTTGAAGAAAGCTTATTCTTTCCTCATGTTGTTTTCCACGATGACAAGCAGAATGTTCCTGCCGTAGTCACCATGAACAAACTCCTTCAAAGCTCCTGTCTTGCTAAAGACTTGTCTAATGTGCAAATCGTCCCTGTGGTATATTTTATTTCTTAAGACCATTGGCAGGTTTCTCTTTTTTAAAGACATCCTCATCTAACTATTCTATACATCAAATAAATGCATAGTTGGCAGCACTTGGTGATGGAGACTGGGGACAGAAGCATATGTTATGCAAAGGAATTCCTCTTGGGCATTTATTTAAAATGTATTTGCAATGCTTCCTTCGCCCATTTATATTTTACTTTTTAGAACTGACTTAACATAACTGGAATCTTCAGAAAACTCTGCAGAAAGTAAAAATATGCTACAAATAACCAGGAAATACATAAGAAAGAAAAAAAGAATCTCCTAGGGACCTTGCTATGCAAGTGCAAGCACTGCTGTTGTGGAATAACCCAAAGGGTAGTTTGTAGCTCATTAATAAAAATGGTACAAACAGAATGAAAAAGAGAAACACTGCACCATATAAAATCATTCTAAAACCAACACAACTATTCTTTAATTCATTTTTCTTTTTCTTTTTCACTTTTCTGTAGCAGAACTACAAATCTGTAAAGCATGCATTCTTTTCCAGGGGCATAGCACATGACTGCACAACACTGGGAGAACTTAGCCTGGTACCGATTAATAAATATAGAGAACCTGAATATTCATAATGAACAAAACCCCTCTGATTCTACTCAGATAAAATTTCTAAACTGCTTTGGAGTAGTAAATGTAACTTATCTGCACAGAATAACAGTCACCTCTTCCATTCTGAGGAAAACTTACTTCTTTTTCCTTTGATAGAATGTCATTATTTTCTTTCATTCCACTGTTACTCCTTCACATTTGCTTCTGTCTAGTTTAATCTTTCTTCCTATTTCAAACCTGCTTCAGTTCTTTTTTTTCCATCTCTGTCTTGCTCCCAGAGATAAGGCAATACAAGCCATTTCTGACTTTCCTTTATATTCAGTTCTGCTCATTTTTACCTTTGAAGGATGGTTGAGCCTTTATCTGAATTCTTTGTTTCTCTCTGTATCAACAACATGTTAACCTGTGCTGATGTTTTAGTTCTGTATGTTCTCCTTTCAGTATCATATTTGTGATGAAGTATTTATTTGGCTTGCTGTGCTTTTTCAACAATTTCTGTGTTTTGTATATATATCACAGCAGTAGTACAAGAATGGTGGTGTATATAGTACACATTGTTGTGCACTATTACTTTGATATTTGTACATGATTAGAAAATATTTGAGATATAGATACTGAAAGTAATTATTATAACCCTGAAGAAAATTAACAATGTGAAAATATCTAATAACTTGGACAATAAAAATAGACCTATGTACTATTCTGAAATCATTACATAGAATAAGGGTGAAATTCACTTGCTTATCCCACTAGATATTCAAATACCACATCTTTATGGGAAGTTCTTTCAAAACAGGTTTCTGGATGATCCCATCAGTGAAGCTAAACACAATGCAGCAAGCCCAATACCATGTCAGTAAAAGCAAACATAGATGCATCTCTGAGGAAGCTGGAAAGAAATCAGGTGAGAGTTACTAAAATCCTACAAATTATGAAAACCATTCTTGCTGCTTGTTTCTAGCTGTATAATTGAAGCATGTAAACTTGCGCATTACTCCATGACAACTTCTTCTATTTTATAAGTATATTTTGATTTTTAGACTGATGTATACTGGCTTGTTTGATGTAATCCATAGTAAACAAAGACAGTTATTTACTTCCAAACCCTGAAATTCAGGAAAGTATTTCCAGTGAAACGAGGACATTATTGAGTATGAAGTACTGTGTTTAATTTTAGTCACCCACACCAAAAATATTTCCTCATACTGTAAGAGCTACACAGAACAGCTAGTAGAAATATTCAAGAAATGCATAACCTCTTGCATAAGAGGAGACTGAAAAACTCTCAGCTGTTCAGTCTAGTAAAAATAAGGCAACTGGGAATATTATTGAGCTCTGCAAATATAGCTGATGGGGTAGCTAAACACCAGGAAAAAAAGAAGGGCTGAGCAAGCTAAAAAAGCTGTGCTGACTTGGGAATCCAAAAGTGTAACTGTGTGTGAATAAATTTGGGCTGTAAGTGTGTCACAGCCTCGAGCACCTCCAGCTTCTTGTTTAGCTGGCTGAGCACAAGGACGGCACCGTGCTGGCAAGAGCATCTCTGGAGAGAGCTGTGGCCATGATCTGCCCCTTCTGCCCTCCAGAGCTGCTGCAAGCTCAGTCTCTCATTCTGACCTTTGCCAGAGCTGCCCAGCACTGCTGCTGCCTCCCCACTCTGCAGGTATCCCTGCAGAACCTCCCAGGTGGAGTCACCAAGGGAGAGAAGGGAGCATTTCATGCTGAAGCTTTTGTTGAGCTGTGTCAGTAGAAAGTGAAGTCCCAGAGGCCTGGCAGGTTCCATCCAGCAAATTGTCCCTGTGACAGAGACCAGAGCAATGACTAATACCATAACCAATGGCTGCTGACAGGTATTCCCAAGAAACCCACAGGGCACACAGAGAACTGTGCTCAGAAGGGGGTCCTGTCAACAGGTAAGCAATGGCTCAGTGCACCCCTTTAACATTTTCTGCAAGCATCCAAATAATTCATAAATTTCCTGTATTTGTTTTTTATGACTGCTTATACCTTCTACGAAAGGGGGATGATTGACATTGCAGGAACAAAATCTCCATTTGTAACTGATCCCCTGACCCCAATTAATCGAGAATAAACCATCCTAGCTCTTAAAAACAGTAGACCTCAGGGACAGGACAGCAGAGGCTAAACATACATCATCCTCCTGCTCCCAAACTTATCTACAATTTTCCCTCTATCTGGATACCCTTGTAACAAGCCCTCAGCAGGTCAGAGAAAGAGGGATTTAGTTGTTGGTGCATAGACTTCAGCAGTGACAATGGAATACAAGTTGTTTGTATACTTGAACTAAGAACAAATATTTGCATTTTGTGCTGAGAAGAGAACACTGTTTCCTCTAGACATAAATGTTATCAATCCCAATATTACATATACTAGCCCAGAGACTTCTCCTTTCACTCTGGATTTTGCACTTTATGAGGGAGATCATTTCATTCTGTTTATATGTTCACTTTCTTTTTTCTTCATCCTAGTGATTTTTCCTAATCCCATTCTGTGGCAGCTTCCAATATTGTCCTGAGCCAAGTCATAACATGACTTGTGAAGCTGACAGACAGTAGGAATAGCTGCAATTTGCAGCTGTGAGAGGTGGCAACCAATATCTGGGGAACTGATGGAAAAGTGAGAAGGTGTTTTCAACCCTGTTTGTCAATGTATAAAACCACTAAGACAAGGATGTGCTATTCTAGTTCCATCATGGTATTTGGGGTGAAACACTATCTTCTGATAGGTGAGCCAAATACCTTCATAACTGTGCAATTTATGCCTGTTCTTAGCAAACCTTTCAACATTTTTCTCAATCCATGATGTCAGTAGGGGATCTCTACTGCTTCTTAACTAGACCATGGGGAAAAACAGAGTAGAGCTCTGTCTGGAAGGGTGCTGCATGAATTTTACAAAGAAATATAAAATCAGGTAAAAAGGATGTTTAGGTATGACAGGCTGGAGGATTCAGAAATGTCAGTATTTTATACCCATTATGTGGATAGTGAAAATAATTACATTGCCATAATGGGAAAACACAAGGAAATTTGATTCTGGGATGTAGTCCCCAAAAATTAGGCCTCTAGATCTAAATGAAGTATAAGTTACACCTATACTGGTATCATAGAAGGGAAGTGGGGGGAGAGAAGGAATAAAATAATGTCAATTAATAACCTGAAATTATACAAAATGCTCATTGAGGGTATTTTGTAACAAAATACACTGATGTGCTAAGTGAGTTGTGATACTCTAATTCAGATTTCAGTTTGCATTAATCAGAAAGTGTGAAGCATGTAGTAGAGCTCTGTTCCAGCAGTCTTCAATTTGTTATTTTATGGCTGGGTGATTTTTACTGTGACTGTTGCCTATCCCATGAACATCTGACTGTAGGATAACATATTGAGAACCCTGCCTCTGATATGAATTCAATTTCTTCCAATAGTGTGAGACCTCCTTTGGTGTTTTTTTCTGTTTAAGCTCCTCAAAGCTGTGAAGAGAAAAAAAAGCTTTTCTCATAATTAAGCACTTGTAATATCTGCTTTTGAAAAATAAAACTGCAGTGAAAAAGCACTTATAAACAACATATTTTTGGAAGGAAGAAATGTTACAAAGGTATTTGATCCATATTTACCTTTGTTCATAGTGATACAAATGGATTTTCAGATGGTTTTAAATGTCTTTTTTTTTTTCCCCTTAAGATAGAAATAATGAACGAAAGCAAAATGCAAGAAAATTAACTCTAGTGTAAGGAGGACCACAATCATAAGGACCAAACAACACTTTCAACTGCTGCAATAAAGCAACATTAAAACTGAGGGGGGAAAAGGTTACTTTAGCAATCTGGATTAACTCCCCAGATTTTCCAGGAGTGTCACATGTTGCTAGTACATCACTTGTTCATAAATCAAAGTTAATCTCACTCTGTGTTTATAGGTGAGAAAGCTGGGGTTGGCCATGCACCACCTTGGCTGGTCCCTGTAGCACACACTCAGTGCAGCCAAGCCCATCTCCACCTGCAGCACAGAGGAACAGGACACTCCATGGATGCAGGAGTCACCATCAACCCCAGAGGAAGGAACAGCTCTGAAGAGGAGAAAAAAGTTTTCTGGTGACTTTTCAGCTGGCATCAGTGGGAGCAGTTTATCTTGTCATAATTCCCTGAAAGCAAGGCAGAGAACATTTCTAGTTTATATTTATAACATGAACAAGAGCTGTCCATTTTTTGCTGTTGTTGCTCTCACAAACTGTACCTTGCAGCTCTTCCTTTCTTAAAAAAAAAAAGCATTTCAGCTGTAATTTTTCTTCTGTGTCATTCAGTCATTCATTACTGAGTCTTGTAGATGTCATAAGCACTTCTGAAAGTGAGGAAGCAGGGTTCAGTTCAAAGGAGGAAATTCATGTTTTGATGCCTGTTTGAATCTTATCTAAGCTATCCAGGTTTTTCAGCTCTCAGTTTTGCTAGGGAGATCTCAGAAGAATGACCTTTTCTTCTCTGTCAAACTGCTCCTTCTCATATGACAAACATTCAAGGTTATGTGAGTGAATTTTCAGTATCTTGAATCTGAGAAATATTGCATTAGGTTTGAATGTTTATGCTTTTAAGCAGAGCTCATTAAAATTCAAAAGTTAATGAAAACCACTTTTTCTTGGTGCTTTTAAATCTCCGAAGTTGGACCCAAACCTTAAATTAGACAGTGTCATGCACTGCTCTTTTTTTTTTTTTTTTTTTTTTTATATATATATATTTTTTATTTTTTTTTAATTCCCTGTTCACAGAAATTTACTCCTTTTTTATCTGGACCTCTCAGCACATACTTGTCTTCACACTGCACTACTAAAGGAGAATCTCCTCTGCATTTGTGGGCAGTGTTTCTTAGATTCAACAGAATAATTTACTTTATAAAACTCTATACTCTTGTCCCAAAAGCAGAAGTGCTATAACTTCCACAGCACTACCACAACTTGCCTTTTTTTACAAAAGGCAGATGTTTGCAGTTATTCTAAAACCCACATTTCATTTTGCCTTTGTTTTAGAAATGCACATGCTCCAGAAAAAAAGATTTTTTTCCCCTTAAAAATGTTTATAAACAAATTGTGTAATCTAAGATGTGTTGGTCCTCAAGATTTTTCATATGTACTCTCATATTGCATTTTTTCTTTCTTTTTCATCTCTATTGTGCACTAAAGATGACAAAGAACTGGACCAACAGCAGCCTGTTGTGAGAAGAGCAAGTGTCAGTCAAGCAAATGGAAAAGAGCTATCAATAAGTCAAACCTGACTATCAAAGTAAAGCTCTTAATGCTTCTCAAAGCTTAAGGATTATGCTGAATTAATGGTAAGGTCACCACTTTTTATAAGTTCCATGTATTTATTTGCCTTTGAGTTGTAAATAGCAAGTTGCAAAAGCCACCCTTCACACATGATAATTCCTTGGGAGTGGGTTCTGTAGTTATTGAAGGTGCTTTCCAGCACTGCTGAAAACTCTGGGCCGGATTCAGCAGCATGGTTGGGCATACTCTTGAAATAATCATTAAAAAGGGAAAAGACCAGAAAAAAGAGGTTTTTTTCATTTAAATTTTAATTTTAAATCACAGAAAATAAAGGGAGGAAAACAATAAAAAGTATGATGCCTGTATAGCATTTTCACATATTGCACTAATATCCCTGCACGTGGCCATTAAAGTGACTGTCTTGAAGGGCTGATAACAGTAGCAAAAACTGCTTTCATAAGAGTTATGGAGCACACTTTGACAATTATATAAACAGCATTAAATTATCCATGAGTGGTTGAAAGCTAAAAAGAGGTTTATAAAGTATACCTTGATGGTCTATCCAGAGACTTTTACTGAAATGTTTAGCTGTCTATGCTGAGTTTAGAGCTTTGGCCTCTCATGAAATCTGCTAAACTGAGTATGGTTATATTACACACCTTTCTGTGGTATCTGTAAACTGAAAAGTCCTACTGCCTTTATAAATTATAAAATCTAAGGAAATCCAGTACCTAATTAGGTTTTACTAACATCCATACATTACTACTATCTTCATATAACATTATTACAGTCAAGTGCAATAGGTACATGGAGTAGTTATTAGCTATTACGCTAAAAAAATTAACTTCTGCTGTCTTTCCTTGTTTGCCCTAATGCTTTGCAAGAATTGAATGTACAACTCATCCAGGGCTTGGTCTGCTCATCACCAAATAGGGTCTCTGCCACAAGGGTTTTCCAGATGCTGGCTTAGCAAATAATCATTAGTCTCAAAAGAACTAGGTGGATTATCAGAAGTTTCTTCAAGTGTGCCAGGCAGAAGAGAAAATCTCCCAACAGAGGCTCAAAAGGCCTCTGAGGACAAAGAGAAATAGTGACAATGTTTTTTCCTCCCATGAACACTCTCAGAACAAGCTTAATTTGCAGTATTCAAGTGCAGAAGGAAGCACCTTCAGGGAATTGAGTTTTGAGTTTAAAGCTGGATGGAGTGTGTGGATTTCCATGGTAAAAAAAGAGGCAGAATTACCTGGTATTGCTTAGAAAAGGGAAAAAAATAAAAAGGGATTGCACACAGTCAAAAATAAATACAGAAAAGGTATTTCTTGAGCTCTCTCCCTGTTCCCAAATAAGTGCCTGAGGCAGTAGTAGTGAGAGATTTCCTATTATCTTTTTTGTTGTTGTTGTCATTTTTGTTGGTTTTTTGTTGTTTTGTTTGTTGTTTTGGTTTGGGGTGGTTTTTGTTTGTTTGTTCTTAACAGAGTTTGTGGCAGTGGTTATCTGGACTGGCAGAGAGCAAGGCTAGACTAAACTATCTAAGAGGTAGCTATACTCATCTGTATTTTCAAATGCTGGTAATTACAGTCCAGAGAGATTAGAGAGGAGTTGTCATACCTTTCATTCACTCAACTTTCCTGTTTCAGCTTTCTTAGAAGCTTAGGAATAAATTATAAACTTCAGTTTAGTCCATCTTCTTGGCAAGACACTCTCTGAAGTTGCCAGGGGAAGAAAGTCCTCTCCATCCCTCGTCTGCTATGACTGTGACCAGATGCTGGTCCCTAAATCCACCTTGAGTTTACTGTGGAATCATCTAGAATCACCTATCTCTTAAAATCTGCTGAAATGTCTTAACACTGGACTCTGAAACTGTTAGAAAGACACCCTTGAGGAAATATAATGGTCCCTCTTTGAGAGATGGCAGCCACTTCACAAAAACATGAAATAGCTTGGGGTTTGTTTTTTTCAAAAAAAGAATTTGCTCTGACTAAAAGCAGGTGGTGTTTCACAGTCATCCTCTTTGTAGGCTGTGGCTACTCATCTAAATTTTCTATTATTTTTCACAAATATATTGTATGAAGAGATTAAAAAAATATATCCCAGAAGAAGCATGAAAAAACACTTCCCAGATTTGTTTATTCAGAAAAAACATAGACAAAATACTGTATTTTTTAAAACAAAATGGGATAAAAGGACAAGAAGATTCAAATCAGTTTTCCTATCACCCAGAAATATCCCACTCATGTAGGGAACTGAAGTTGATTTTTTTTTTTTTCTGTTCTGGTGAAGTTGGTCTGATTTATACAGTTGAAATCAAGCCACAGCTTGTTTGGTTTGGGGTTTTTTTAATTTACGTTCAGGGAAAAAAAATTCCCAAAGCTTCTAAGAGACAATACAAAGAAAAGAACCACCATAAAGGAAATTACAAATTCACTAGAAGAATAGTAAAGTTTCTTAAATCTTTAATTTCATACTTAGGAGCCTTGAAATAAGTCAGATTCTAGCCATATATGTAAATTGAATACCCATCCTTTTAAACAATCTAAATTCAGCTAATCTAACAGGTACAACATAGTATTTGGGATTCTTCAGTTGAATGCATAGATTTTATTTCTAAAAAGTTAAACACATACAAAAAAACTAAAAGAAAGTATTCATAAACTTATTAAGAAATTTACAGCCAGATTTGCAGAATAGGTCACAGCCACCAGCTCTCCACAAGTGCACAGAATTTAGATTTTGTCTGCTGGAGGGGCTGTTTCAGTGGATTCTCCTTTGAGCAAAATCCTGCAACTTAAATAAAATGTTTGCAGTATTTCATCTAATCCAAATTGATTTATCCTGACAGAGGTCAGGACGAGTGTCCCACACTACTCTGCTGAGCATGTACACAAACAATGGTGAGCCCCTTTCTAGTACAGAGCACATTTTTCACTGGAACTGCCAAGCTAAAAGATCACTTCCATCTACATCCAAGCAAGACAGTTTATAAAATTGTGAGGTTAGTGACATGTAGCAAACCATTTTACTGAAATGTCTTTGGACATTTTTGTGTTTCTCTAATGATGTAGAATTTCACAGGTGAACTCCACTTTGTGCCATATTTCTCTACAGCCCAGTCATTTTTCCCTTCCTGAAAAAAAGTTCAAACATATAATTAACAGTCAAGGCAAAAATCTACAGTTAGTCAGAAGAGGCATAGAAGATTTTCCACACATTGTCAAATGGAATGGACCCTCAGATTTTCCTAACTAATGTCTAATTTCCCTCAAGGGCTTCGGGTTTCTTAAACACATAAGTTTTAAATTAAACATCTGCAAAACTCAGAGATTGGTAGACTCATTGCCTATACTGTTGAATATAAACTTACATTATTCTGCAAAAATAAGAAGGGCTTGTGAAGGGGTACATATGTCTTATAAGCTCCACTTATGATCAAGAACATCTAAATAGATCGAATTGAATGAAACTGAGTCATGAGTTTCATGTATGTTTTAATTCTGTATTAACAGAATCATTAGGGAGACATAATTCTGTCATAACTGTAAACAATCTCTTCATAAAGAGAAGATCAGAATCACAGAAACACTTTAATGAATGACAATTTATCACTGCTGGCATTATTTTGTTGTTTAAACCAAAAGTCTATAGGTCAGACTCCAGAGAATCAAATAACGTAGCTTTGTCTACTACTCCACAGTGGTTCATGCTATTTGTGTATTACTTTAAGAACAATTCTGAAACTTTTCAAGTTGGAAGTCTTAAGACTGTAGACTTTTGTATAAAACCTTTCACAGAGAAAGTCACAGAAGTTGAGCACTTGGGAGCTAAGGAAAGCTTTTAGCCTTTCGGAAACAACACTGTGTTCCCACTCCATATATAAACACACCAAGATAAATTTTGTCTCTTGTCTTTGGTGAAGTCTTTCTTCACCTAAAATCAAACTGAAATCCAATTTTTCTACAAGCCCTAAGATGATGGGTGCATTTTCAAAAGCTTTAAGAAGTTTCTCAACTTCTGGCTGATAATTGTGTGTTTAGGAGAATATTGAATGCATACCTCTGTATAGTTTAATTTTCATTTGGCATCTTCAAATACAAATGGATACTGGAATAACAAACAGAAGTGGAAGAATCTTTTCCTAAATCTGCCTTTTCTTTTTATATTTTTCCATGGCATGTTGCATGTTAAGGAAAACATGCTATTCAATCTTTTTTCCTTGCATGATTCTCATGAGTCTTTATCGTTTTACTGAAAAGATGAAGAAACTTTTAAGAAATTTTCAAGCATCAAAATACATCATAAAATCCATTCTGGCAAATTCTCTTACATCTACTATAGCTCCTCTAGAGCAAATGCAAAGACTTTTTCAAAAAATAATCACCTACCTTTGGTGAGAAAAAGTGACTTGGCCCTGCCACCATTCAGATAGTGTAGAAACAAAATTCTTGCTACATTTTGATTTTCCTTAGGATTCACTAGCTCCTAGATGTTCCCACAGTCTACCAGGATAATGATGTTCCCACAATCTACCAGGATAATGTTTGGATTTGCCTCTAATATACTGAGATCTAGTGCAGGATAGGTGTATACATTTAAGTCAAGACCAACAGGAGAATGAGTATAGGTTAGTAGGTCTTCACTTTACAATTATATTCTGTGAATATGAAACCAAAACATACTTGTTGCAGCAGCCCTTTTATTAGAGGGTAAAAATGAGCCAAGGCATAGAGTTCTTGTCAAACACAGCATAGAAACATTCTGGCTTATTCCTCTTCACAGTTCAGTCATCTTAACTCCAACCATTCACTGATTCCATCTACAGCAAGCTCCTACTGTAGGTTTCCCTTGCAGCCTCTGACTGCTGGTTATTCCCTGCTAAACTCTGACTGCAGGGATCAGTGTGCAGACTGTGACTGCAGGGATCAGTGTGCAGACTGTGTCTGCAGCTTTTACCCAGCTAGACTGTGACTGCAGGGATCAGTGTGCAGGCTGTGACTGCAGCTTTTACCCTGCTAGACTGTGACTGCAGGGATCAGTGTGCAGACTGTGACTGCAGGGATCAGTGTGCAGACTGTGACTGCAGGCTTTACCCAGCTAGACTGTGACTGCAGGGATCAGTGTGCAGACTGTGACTGCAGGCTTTACCCAGCTAGACTGTGACTGCAGGGTCCAACAACAGGCTCTGACTGCAGACCCAGACGGACCTCACTGCAGTGATTTCACTCTCCCCAGGGTCCTGCTTCATAATTCTCTCCTTCCTGCTCCTCAAGATTCCTCCTCCAGGATGACCTTCCCCTTATCAGCTCACCCCCTCTTTTATCTCACTCATCCTTAGTGGATAGAGCTCAGTGAGACTGTATCGGTTAATTAACACAGCTGTTACTTTTCAGGGGGGAGGTCACCTGTATTCCCTTCTCCTACACATACTGGTTTATTTCTTATCTCAGTCTCAGAGTTTCAACACCATTTTCTCCCGAACCACCACAGGGATGTCTCCTCAGGCCAGACAAGAACAATATACAGATGTTTCACAGGGTTGGAATAAATAAGGCTGCTTTTCTGAAGGGCTGCCCTATGGCTACTTAGCCCTTCACCTCGGGGCAGGTATCTGGACAAGCTGACCCTGGCACACTGATGCCACCAGCAGTTCCATAAGCACTCACTTGGGATCTCTAAAACACTCTGTGCTGACATGTCAAGGTATATGGGAGTGCAAAAAAAAAAAACAAAACAAAACAAAAAAACCAAAAAAAGTGTCCTGTTTGTCTGGCTGAAAATATGACAAATATAAAACCACCATCCTACCTATGGGATGGAAGAGGACTAGGGAGGGCGAGGGAGTTTCAAATGAGTAACATCTTGGAAAGAGTCACCAGAGCTAAAAATACTTGCTTAAAGCCCTGGGGGAATTAAGTATAGGTAAAATGCCTAAGGGACAGAACAAACAAACCAGTGAGTGATGTAAAGGCAGGGTGTCTGTGCAAAAAGTTAATGTTCTAAGTCTGGCAATCATCATGGCAAATTCTTAAGACTCATATAAGGGTTTGGGGTGTTTTTACCCCCACTCCTCTTCTGAAACTGATTGTTTTTCCACAAACCAAGTGTCAAATATGAGGATTTATTTTACATGGCTTTAATTAAATTGGGTATTTCTGGTCGACATAGAACTTCCGCATTTAAATCAACGTGCTTAAGAACAGGACTTACCTTGTTACCACAGCTTCTCAGCCAGCCTTGAAAGCATAATAAAATACTTTGATGCCTAGGGTATAATCTCCTCCTTTCAGCTCTGAAGTTGTTTTTATATTCACAGGTATTTTTGTACAAAATTGTAAGTAAAAATATGGACATGGTTAAAAGTCAGAATTTGCTGTATTTGCTATATAATATTTAAAGTGTTTCTTTGAAAGCAGTAATAAGATTAAATCTTGAGATGACAAGTCAACCTCCAATCAACAAATAAAGGGAAAAAAGCATCCAATGAGATGATCACTGCAGAACTGTATATATTTTAATATTTTCTCTGTTGTCTGAAGCACTGATAACTGCACCCTGTCAAAGACAGGATAACAGAACAAATGAATTACTGATTTAATTTGCTATGGCAGCTCCTATGTTCCTGACCCAGCTTGCCCTGCTTTTTCTCATCAGATAAGACCTCTGATGTCATTACCATTGTGTTTTCTCTGGTGATTTCTCCATACCAATGTACTGGTAAATTGCAGGCTTTGCAAGCTGTCTGTTTTCGTCTGGGATAGATTCATGCTTAAAAGTCTGGGATACATTCATGTCCCTTTGTATATTCTTCTTCTATAATTGACACACCTCAGTTCTGCTTCCTCAATTTCTCTGTTCCTCCACTTTTATTTAAGTAGGAATACAGGATTTTAAATATGACAATAGCAGGATTTTATTATTCTTATTTTCCATAATATTTCTACTTAATGAAATTTAAGGGACTACATAATAAGCATTGAGATCCATTACTAGTCTGTAGATAGGATAATTTTCTTTTTTTTTTTTTTTCCTCTTTGGAATTTCTCATCAATCAGCAATGGAACAAGCAGTCTTTGTTTACATTCCATTTTTTATCTGCTCTGAGAATGAGTGCAGCCCTGAGGAGAAGGACTTAGGTGTGTTCATAGATGAAAAGCTCAACATGAGTGTTCACAGCCCAGAAAACCAACAGTGTCCTGGGCTGTACCCAAAGCAGCATGGCCAGCAGAGCAAGGGAGGGGATTCTGTCCTTCTGCTCTGGTGAGACCCCACCTGCAGGGCTGCCTCCAGCCCTGGGGTCCCAGCACAGGAAGGACGGGACCTGCTGGAGTGAATCCAGAGGAAAACACAAAGATGATCAGAGAGATGGAGCATCTCTGCCATGGAGACAGCCTGAGAGAGTCGAGGTTGCTCAGCCCGGACAAGGCTTCAGGTTGAACTCAGAGCAGCCTTCAGTACTTAAAGGGGATCTACAGGAAGGCTGGATGGGGGCCTTTGACAAAGGCATGCAGTGATAGGACAAGGGAGAATGGCTTTAAACAGAAAGAGAGTAAGTTTAGATTAGCTACTAGGGAGAAATTTTCAGTTGTGAGGATTGTGAGGCACTGGCACAGGTTTTCCAAAGAACCTTTGAGTCTCTCATCCCTGGCAGTGTTCAAAGCCAGGCTGGATGGAGTTCTGAGAAACCTGGTCTAGTGAAATCTGTCCCTCCTTGTGGCAGGGAAGTTGGAGTTAGATGATCTTTAAGGTCCCATCTAACTCAAACTATTCTATAGTTCTGTGTGATAGAAATTCATCTGAACAATCAATTCTTTATATGCATCAAACTGTCCTTTTTATCCATTATTCTTGCAATGTTCTTCATCTGTATCTATTTATCCTCTACCTTATTATTTACTGTTGCTCTTCTATCTCAACCTCCAGTTCTTTTTGTTTGTTTTTGGTCCTGATAGTTTAAGACAATTATTATTAAGTTGCAATTATTATTGCAACTTATTGCAAGTAGGAATTTACAGGTTAAGATACCCAGGTATAATGAGTTAAAAAGCTAGGAGTGTCTGTATTTTCATGAATGTTATCATAGCCCTTCAGTTATTGTAAAGGGCATTTCTAGGCGTTCAAAAATGTTTTTCTGGCAGCATCTTTGCAAGAATTGCAGAGCATACTATTGTTTTTAATATCTCTTACTCACCTTTTCCATAATTTGTTTAGAATAAGATATGCTTTTGTTGAATTCAGTTTTGTTCTGTATTCTGCTTAACACTGAAAAGTGGCAGAAAGTTCAGGACTCTCTAAGGACTTTCTAAGATCCTTTTCTCTGTGATGGCTTTCCTTTCAAGACAACAATGTGTCAGATTTTTGGGCTTTATCCTTGTGGATCTTTTATTTAAAAAAATCTGTACTCACCTCACAAGTTCATTTACATTGTACACTTAAAATACAATCTTTTGGGGGTTTTTTATTTTTAATGAATATTTAACAAAACTATGTTAGGTCTTCATTAAATCTCGTGATTTCTAAATTTTACCAAAAGCCAAGGCATTTCAGCACAGAATTTTCAGAATTTTCTGTGATGTTTAGACAACCATTTGGGTCTACCAGAATCTCCCCGCTCTCTTTCAGTGATATTCTCATGTCTTCCTTCAGTGGGAGTTATTTCTATGCACTCAGTTTAATAGCCACTCATTTTTACACCTCTACCTTCATTTTCATTATCCATCTATCCAGTGAAAAATACCTCTTCAGTCATATGTTTAAAATTATCAAATAATCTCTCAATGGTTCCACGCTGTTTCTTTTTATTATAAAGCCATGAGATTCCTGGTCAATAGGACAGCTCTCAGTCCATGGACTCTCTTTATTTTCTTCCCTGTTTTTATATTATTTTTCAAAATATTCCTCGCACACAAGAGAATTCTGGCAGGTGCTAACCAACACAGTCCATTGACGTGAAAGGACAGTGAGGGTGTGGGAGAGTGAGATTTTTATGTGTTTATAGTCTTTGCTAGTGACCATAACTTGTCTACAGCTACACCAGAACACAATGAGCTACAGGCAGTTCCATACCTCACATCAGGGACTAAAATAGCCACTCCTCAACCTGCCCACACCAAACAGGTCACAAGCCAGACACATTGCTCATCTATGTGAAAGATGGGATCTTGGACAGTTTAGTTTCTCTCTTGTTAAGAAGACTGTCATAATTCCAGTGTTGCCATCAACCTACCTACACATTCACCCTGCTGATCCTTGTCCTTGAATGGTCACCAGGCAAGGGGCCTGGTTAGGATATGTGTATTTGGCAAGACACTAAGTCTTTCTAATTCCAGGCCCTGTTTCCATGTCAAAGCTGTTCATACCAACTACAGTTTCATATCAACAAGATAATAAAATACTCTAAAATCCTACATAAAAGCAAGAAGCATTTCCCCCAGCTGCAAGTATCAGCAAAACAATATTTAAGAGTTTATGGTACACACAGCTGAGAGATGAGAAAGTGTACACTGGTCCATACTAATGCATAGGCCTGTGTTAGACTAAGTAAGCTTCTGACAAGGACTTGGCATCATTATAGCTGGGTTTTGGCAGTGGTTATGGATGAGGTATTATTTCAAAGTGGAAAGAGCTGGATGGGCAATTTTACCTCATCATATTGATGTACAGAGGTATCGGTCTCACTATCAGTTGAAAACCTTCCAGAGACAGAGAATGGAGACAGAAAAGCAGAAAAAATAATATTTCAAATGAAACAAAATCATTTTCCACATTACTCCTGAGCTCACTCTTAAAAAAAAGAAAAGAGAAAAAGGAACTAATCATCTTCACAGTATTCATTCAAACGTTAGGCCTAATTTAGAATATATAAGCTTTGGTCTATTCATTTCCTGTATTATTTATGAGCTTTTTTAACTGATTTCCGTTTTGCTATAGTTCTCAGATGACATCAATAGACCTCTGTCTGAAGTACTGCCATTATCCATGAGTCCCTTTTGAATCTCTTGCCAACATTTTTTATCTTCAGCTATTGTTTATGTCCTTTCAGTATATTCCTCAGTTGAGTTCATGATTCAGAAAACTGGGAGGCAAAATCATTGCTCTGCCTGTACCTCAGAAACATAAGAATGTGTTGATGGAGTGCACTAATTGCTAGAAGGGCAGACCATATCATGTCTCCATGACTGCAGCTCTGTATCTAATGTGTAAATAGCCTGGGGGAACAAAAATAGTTCATGTACTTCAACAATAAATTCAGTTTTCCTGTCACTGAGAGAAAGCACTACCTACATCACTACATGGTGATTTTAAATGCAACACGGTGACTGCGTGCTTTGGTTTGGAAAGACAAGTATCTGTCAGGGAAAGTTGGAGCTCCCCTTGGAATGGAGAATATAAACCACCCTCCCCCTCAAAATTACTGTAATTTTGAAATTAGGGGCTTTCAGGCTAAAATATGTAAATAAGAATAACACCTCTTTACTAGTACATTTACACTACCAGTAAACAAATGTAGTAAAATTTACATTTTACTACTGTAAAGGCAGTAGTACAAAAAAAACAAACAAGCAAACAAACAAAAGTCCTAGAAAACCCTGAAAGGGTCAGAGATACGAGCTGACACCCTGTTGTTAGGGTGTTGGAAGCAGTCCAAATAAATCCTTCTGGAATGATAGATGTGGTTCTGTGGAGTAGAGATGATCCTGTAGAAAGGGTCCAGTGCTGGCGAGATGGGTTCAGTCTTCCTCCCAGAATCCAGTGAAAACAGGCTGCCTGGTGTTCCTGGGTCTCAGTTTTTATCTTGGTAGGGAAAGGTTGGCTCTTCCCCACTGGGTGGAGCATCTCACCATGGGATGGTGTAATGTGTCATGTCATTGGTGGGCCTCAATGGCCCATTAACAGAAGATATCCCCCCAGAGGGTAGACAGTTGATGAAAGAGATAAGAAACACTGTTCCACCTGGTTTTAACAGCTGGCTTATTATCAGAAGGCATCCACCCTCCTCCCCCCTGGAGTTACAAGAGAAAAAAAAAATCTCCCCAGTTCATCTGCTTTCAACAGATGAAATAGAATACACTCTTTTTTTGTTACATAACCCACGACACTGTGACATGTATGCAAGCCCTGACTGAGTTACCACTCTCTGAATCTGCGAAAGTCTTCAATTTTTTTCTAGTTCTTTGAAATAGAATTGTTTGAAACTACTTCTACTGTATATACTCAAGAAAAGAGGGGAAATATTTGCTAGAACACTTCCCATATTTCTAAGGTAAGAAAATTCCCATCTCGAAAAACAAAATCTTAAAAATAACAGTATACACTCCAAACCAAGGGAGTGCCTTGTTTTTCTTTCGTTGGAATATTATATCTATATAGCTGAGAGAGGTTTCCTTCTTATTGCAAATAATATATTTATTAATATCTATTATTTAGTGGTTTGATAGATTTGGGTTTTGAGTCCAAGTACAAAGTTGAAGCAGATGAATATAAAAAGAGGTTTCAGCTTTAAAGAAGCTGAATAACAAGCCTGTATAGGGCAAAATAAAGTCATCCTAAATTATTAACTGCAGCAATTAATATATTCAGTTTATCTTGCCAAATGTAGAAAGCCCATGTCCTATGTTTTGCCAAAAGACGAAGGTGTTTAAGTGATGGAACCTCATCAAGTTCCTCTAAGAAAGATCAGTTTGAAACCAGCACTCCAGACTGAAGAATAACATAAAATTAGTAAATTACATGATCCCTTTCTAGATTCTTCTCCCTGGACAACACATCTTTAGGGCTGCGTTGATTCTTGAGTAAACGTTCATCACCCCAAGGGCCATTGTAGGCTATTTTACCTGTGCAAAATTTCAGTTCTTGAGTAATAAATAAACCAAAGTTGAATCAATATTAATAAACTAGATATTTTCAATTATTTTATGCTCACATTTGTAGAGGTACCACCACAAAAGACGTGGAGACAGTTGACTAGAAATATTCAGATTTTCCAATTAATTTATTTCTTTGCACAAGATACTTAACATTCATCCTGTGCATTACTATAGGGACACACTAAACAGAAAATATCCACCAAAAAGCAATAAACTACAGAGAAAGCCATCCTTTTCCAGAATCTACAGCTTTCTCAAAGTTACTTTCCTGTTGTTTTATGGGCAGTAAAATCTTTAACACTCCATTCTTCCACAGATTGCTCTTTAAGTTTAAGTATGAGCTCATAACAATGAAATATTTAACAACAAACTGTTTGTTAATGGACCAGCTCTGTGGTAGACCTGAAGCTTGTAGCATATCTAATGAGAGAAGCCACTTGTGTAAAACTGTGAGATTGGTAAAGGGGGAGAAGGCTCTTTTCAGGGTTTTATACTAACCTGCCACAAGAACACTCTATATTTGCAAAATGGTTTCTTAATGTGAATTTCCATAGTGGGATTGTTTTAATTAGCAAAGTCATGGTCTTTCTTCTCTTAAATTTTTTATGTTCTGGATTTTGTAGCATAGTAGAAACCAAGAAAAAAAACCCAACAGATTAGTCTGGTGTTTTATTAATACAATTTTTCTGTGGTGGTTGAATAATGTACTTTTCTGAACAATTAAATTTTGCCAATAAATGCTTTATATCATGCTAATATTTACGCACTCTTTTGTTACAGAAAACCTTCATTCCATCCAAGATTTAGTTTATTTCTGGTAGATTCTTTCAGGAAAAAACAAATGCTTTTCAACTTCTGCTCTCTGTAAATTTGTCTTTGCAAATTTCAATAATCTGCATATTTACAAAAAAGATACTTTCAAATTCATAGCTTCTTTAGGAGGACATCTTGCCAAATTCTTCTTGTAATACTGATGACATGAATATGAAATTATGAAGAGTAGAAAAAGATGTGCAAAAGCTCTTAAACTGTGTACTTTGAATATACAATCTTTAGTTGCTATCTAATAGGTTAAGATACTCGGAGCATTTTAGACTTATTTATAGAAAAGATTTTTCTTGGTTTTTGTATAGCAGTCCTCCAACATTTATTTCTTCTAATCCTGTTTTCCATTTACATGATCCAACTTAAGCCACACCCTAATTTTAGTAATTCACTTTGCTTAAAAGTATTTTGAAAGCTGAAGTACCTTGAGCAATGGAAAAAATATAAATAGGTTTTTTTCCACCAAAAAGACAGTGTTGGTATTCATGTAGCAGTGTTCTCAGATATTCCAGACACCTAGCTACAATACTAAACTGATACTTCAAAATACTTTGTTTGCAATGCTAGCACTGCTTACGCAATCAACATGAACCTAGCAGCAGTAAATACCAGATGCTGAACTACATTTAGAATTAATAATGTGTAGTAGATCCTTTCAAATCATATCTGTACCCTGTTATGTGTCACCTTGCCACATTCATTTTAAACTTCCTATTTTCCTGTATAAAATATGGTCCCTCAGACTATATGGTTTGCAGATAATGATAACAGACAGTGGACTGCTGTACTATTGGTAGGCATTCAGAAAAGAAGCACTATTAAATTATGTTCTGTGCACAACATGAAGCCCTATTATTGTAGGGTAATTTTTTCCATTTCCTTTATCTGATCTATCCAGGACTCTGATAATGTAAGTATGAAATAGCTAAAATAATTTCTTCTATCTGTTATAAAGAAACATTTTTCAATTTTAAACCACAAAATCTTCTAAATGTGTGCAGCATTACTGTATCACACACACACACAGACACACACTCCTGATAAACAATGCTGGAAAACTGGTAACAATGGCTGAGGAGAAAATTTTTTCATTTTAGTCTTCAATGGCAACCTCTCTTCCCACACCTTGAGTGGATGGAAATCAGGATGGGGACTGGGAGGGCAAAGTCCCTCCCTCTGTAAGTAAAGATCAAGTTTGTGGCCACCTGAGGAACCTGAATGGATGTGAGTCCATGGGATCAGATAAGATACATTCCAGAGTCCTGAGGGAATTGACTGATGTAGTTGCCAAACGTCTCCCCATGACATTTGGAAAGTCCTGACAGTCAGGTAAAGTCCCTGGTGACAGGAAAAGAGGAATCATTGTACCCACCTCCAAAAAGGGTCAAAAGGAGGACGCTGGGAACTACAGACCCATCAGCATCACCTCTGTGCCTGGGAAGATCACGGAACAGATCCTCCCTGGAGCTGTGCTGGGCACAGGGAGAACAGGGAGGGGATTTGGGCCTCACCAAGGGCAAGTCCTGCCTGACCAACCCAGTGGCCTTTTACAATGGAGTGACTACATCAGTGAGCAAGGGAAGGGATACAGATGTCATTTGTCTGGACTTCTGCAAAGCCTTTGACACAGTCTCCCATAACATCCTTCTCTCTAAATAAGAGGACACAAAAACAATAAGAAGTGTATATTTATCTAAAATTTTAGACTTTCAAAATGTTGAGCCCTGTCAGCCATCCTTTATTTTCCTTTAATCAACTTTTTATCTTTTAAAACCTGTGGTATAAAGGTTATTTTCTCCAAGATAGAAAGATCTCAGCCTCTTAAGTAAAAAAACATATAGACATTCATAGAAAATAAAAAGTTTTATACCAGTAACAGTTCTGCTATGGCAAGTGAAAGCAGCACAGATCTCAGTGCAAACTAATCTTTGCTCTGTTTCCCAGAGGAGATATGTATGTATTTGGTGCATCTCCATTAAAATTTTAGTTCATTTCTAGTAAAGGTTTTGAATCCAATCTTCTGAACAACCCTTCAGATGTGCTTTGATTCACTTTTCAGAGCAGTCTCTGGGATGAAAACTAAAATCTTTTGTTTGAATCTAAAATGAAATGCACTCCAGGGGTACCTCTAATGCTCTCCTAACTACTCCCAGGCATTGAATCCATGGGCTTGGTTTAGAGACCACCTGAAGTATAATCCTTATAAATGCTTATGGAATGAATGTCAGCTCCTGAGTGCCATCTGTTTTTCTGCAGATACAGTCCTGTTGACCTGAATTATTTGTTAATGTAAAAATCATTATACTTCCATCCTATTCAAGCTCATTTATCTCCATGGCCTGAGCTACTCTAAACATGTACCATGTCTCTTTTGTGTGGTGATTTAGAACTGGCACTTCACAGAAATCACAAAAAAAAAGCCTAGATGAACTACTTTCTTGCGCAGTCATTGACAATAATTATGTGGCAAATGGGGATATTTTCTTACTAACTTACATTTAGTTACATTTATTACTAACTTACAATTATTCTGAATAATAAAAATAGGCATACAACTCCATGCCTTCATCTTTGTTTTTATTTTTATCCAGACATTATATAGTTGTCACCTAATCATATCTGAACAAGCTTCCTTCTCCTAATCATTATGTAGAACCATAGAATCATTAAGATTGGAAAAGAATTCTGAGACTAATGAGTCAAACTGTTAACACCACCTTGTTCACCATTAAACCAAGTCCCCAATGTCACATTCACACACCTTTTGACTGCTTCCAATGGTGATGATTCCACCACTTCCCTGGGCAGCTTGTTCCAATGCCTGAACACCCTTTCACTGCAGAAACTTTCCCTGATATCCAAACCTTCCCTGGCACAATTTTCAGTCATTTCTTCCCTTCCTGTTGTGTTACTGGAGAGAAGAGACCAACACCCATCTCACCACAAACTGCTTTCAGGTATTTGTCTCCTGTCCATGGGTCTCCTTTTCTTCAGGCTGAACACCCCAGTTCCCTCAGCTGCTCCTCATCAGATTTCTGCTCCAGATGCTTCCCCAGCTCCATTGCCCTTCTCTGGACACACTCCAGCATCAGTTTCTTATAGTGAGGGGCACCAAACTGAACTGAGGATTTGAGGTGTGGCCTCACCAGTGCCAAGTATGCACTGTGCATGTAAAACACTGATATCTGTCACTGCAGCTCATAAAATTCACCTCCTTCTTCTTGTGTTGCCATTGTTTTGTTGTTCTTCAAATTGTGGAGTCTGCAGAACTTTCTTGCGTGCTTTCTTGTGAGTGGCAACCATCTCAGGTTTCTTTTATTGTTTTTTTTTAACCCAGTGTCCTTTTCTATTAATCTGTTTGTCATGATATGTTCTACTCACAATTCTTGTACAGTAATATGTCATGATCTTTCCAACTGGATACTTACAAAGTAGCACCTTTTATCTATACATAATTACAAAAAAAACCCTTGCTTTTTGTTTAGTCTGTTTTGAGTTGAACCTAAATAGGTAATGTCAATTCTGCTGCTATCACAGAAATTACCTAGAATAAAGAAACACTTCAGACTTACTTTCAGGATTGTGCATATGTTCTCAAAATCTTGACAAAGAATCACATTACTCTGCTTGGTCACCCTATTTGCCATTATCAAAGTATTCAACCAATTGTTCTATAACCAAAGTCAGAACTTTCTTTTTTTCCCCAAAATCCCAAGTAGGATAGTATAACTACAATTTGATTTTTAGAGGTGTAACACCTTATTGAAATTAGAATACACATTTTGATCAGATGTAATTGCTGCTTTTATTTAAAGTGAAGGTACAGGGTAAAGGAAAACAAGAAATTAAATCTAACTCAATCTGAGTTCCCCCCACTTTTTCTCATGAGAATTTAAAGGAAATATTGCTTGCTATGTCATTAGAGAATGTAGTTCAAATCTTAAAGTCTAAAAAAGTTTTTATAAGTACTTAACTTCCTAGAGGACTTACACATCTAACTTGTAGAGATTGTGGGCCAAAGCCTTCTCAAATTTGTGCAGACAACAAACTTGGATAAGAACTTCCATGCACTCACAGAAAGTTCTGATGACAGGCATTGAAATATCCTGGGTCTGCCCGAAATTAATTTCCATTCCTTTAGAAGCGGTCTTTTCATTTATTCATGTACATTTTCAGGATTACCTAGTTTCACTCTTCACAGGCTGTGAACCATGCTGATGGAATCAGTGCATTCAGCTTTTAGTATTTAGCAGTGGAGCATGAATCTCCACCAGAGAGAGGGGAATACAAGCAGATTTTCTTTTTTATATCCATTTGCTGTGGAGAGGGAGGTTATACTTACCAGGTATTGCTGAAGAAAACAAAGAATGTTAAGTTATGAACCAAAACAAACTGACTTGAAAATTAAGTGTGATTAACTATAGAGAAGAAATCACACCACCCCTATAAAATCATAAATAAGGTTTCAGTGTATCCCAATGGGGAAAAAATTCACACAGACACTGAGGACATAATTGTGTGTACACCCTTATGCTGATTTTGGCTGGGGTACAGTTGGTTTCCTTCACAGTAGTTAATGTGGAGCTATGGTTTGCATTTGTAATGGAAAGGGTTGATAAGACAGGGGTGTTTTAGTCCCTGCTGAGCAGTGTTGGCACAGAACTAAGCACTTCTCTGACACTCACCCCACCCCACCAGTGAGCAGGCTGGAAGGGCACAAGAGCTGGGAGGGGACACAGCCAGGACACCTGATCCCAGGTCATCAAATGGGTGTCCCACACCACACAGCACCATGCCCAGCAATAAATCTGGGCGAAGTAGTAGAAAGGGTGAACATCCTGAATGATGATATTTGCATTCCAAAGTCACTGTTACATGTAATGAATTCCGAATTTCCTGGGGTGGCCTGCACATGGGAAGTGGGTATAAGGACTTAAAGAGCACGGTTGCTTGTCTCAAAAACTCTTAAGGCCACAGAACCACTTTGCCAGGAGATAAGTAAAGAATGGAGGGAGAGAAAGGCCCCAACTCCAAGCCTAGTGGAGGCAAGGTATCCAGCACATCCTGGTTAATGCATCTGGACAAAAATTCCCACTGTGGCAAACTAGAGGAGGAACTGCTTGTGTGCATGTCACCCTTCAAACAAAGATCACCCCAAGTTATGGGACTGATGGCATCTGTGGCCACAAACAACCACCAAAGCCCACCCAGATATGCCTCTATAAATACCTGGAACTTGAACTGTAAGTTAAACTACCACAAGATAAAGGTAGTATTATTTCTCAGGGTATTATCTCAGACCTAGGGGAAAATTAACAAGACTTGGAGAGAAAAATGTATTGGACAAAAAAAAAAAAACCAAAAAAACCACCAAAAAAACCCAACCAGGATTTATGGGCCACAAGGAAGGACAACTCAGCAACTGTGCTGAAATCAGCCCCAGCTGGGTAAAAGGTAGTTCTGTCAAAGGGGAGGTCATGACCACTAATTCAGGGGCACTGATCCAAGAAACCCACCCCAAGAAACTCAAGAGAGAGAAAGACTGAGCAGGAGGACTAATCAGCATTAGAAGCAAGGGAATAATTTAACAAATAGAATTGTGTAACCAAAGAGCAGTTATTCCTTTGGTTGCTAAAATGCATAAATTTTTAACATTTTGAATAACCTCAGCTCGCTTGCCATTGAAATGTGGTGAAGGAACCAACAGGATGCTATTGAAGCCACAGGTGGTGAATATCTTCTGCTTGATCTGTCTCTCTCTCATTCCTCCACCCTCTCTCCTCTCTTTTCTATTTCTTTCTGTCTCTCTACCACCACATTTTATTGTTATAAAATCCATACTGCTTGCATCAGCATGTGGTGTTATTTGCACCTTAATTCAGGCAGAGGTATCTCTCAACAATAGGATCATGACAGTGGCGAATGAATTCCTTGACTTACTTTGCTTGCAAGTGCAGTTTTTGCTCTATCTGTTAACTGTCTTTACCTCAGGTGTTTTCCAGTTTTACCTCTCTGATTCTCTCCACCATTCCAGCAGGGGGGACCACTCAAGCAGATGTGTGTGGCTGTGTTGTTGGCTGGGATTAAACCACTGCAAACCCTCAGACTCTCCTCCATAGACAAGATGTAGTGTGGGAGCTAACCAGAAAAGATCATTTTTTTGAGGAATAGCTATTTCAGCTCAGGCTGTGAACTGTAATAGCTCAATCCGGACTTCTACCTTTTGCCTGTGCAAGATGAGTGCTGCAAAGATTTCAGAAGTTCTCCACAAAAACAGATCAAATTAATGTCTCTTTTCCTTTTCACCTTCAGACTCCATCAGTCTTTGTATATCACAAAATGAAAGCCAGTGAAACTACTGACAGAGCACTAGAGGGAATCCTGAGACAGTGCAAGAAAAACAAAGTTTCAACCCAGAATAAGGATAATTTTTCATTTCTTTTCTTACCAATACAATCAAAGTGAAAATCTTTTTATTATTTCACTAAGACATTAAATATAAATAAATATATATGTATGTCTGGTCCATTCCATCTTACACCATGATGACAAGCATGGATTTGTTTTCATCCTTCAGTCTGTGTGAATCTTTTTCTGCTGCTCCTTGTTTTATTTATTTATGTAGCCAAGAAGAAGTAAGAAAAAAAAGTAAGAAATATTTTCCATTAAAATCTTCATATTTGTGCATCCCCTTAGGATTGTTTTGGAGATAAACATAGTTGTTAACTCAACTTTTTTTCCTAAGAAAATGATGGCCCTGATTTTAGACCTCCATATGAATGATTTCTTTGCTAGTTAACAGGAATAGACCTGTCACACAATTACAAGCAAAAGCTATTCCTAGTTAATTAGGAAGATACAAAAAAAAAAGGCAGACCTCCAGGAAAAACTAATTGCACAAGCCAAAGGAATTGTTTAACCAGGGTGATTACAGGGATGTTAAATATGAGAAAAGTCACAAATTCAGTGTGGTATATTCCTTTGGTGACATAAATACATTTTTCAAAAATGCTTACCCTGTAGCAATGCAATTTATTATCTCCTTTTTGTTTAAAAAAAACCCTCCTATTTCTCTGTGTAAAACTTTGAAAAGCTTCGTATTTCAAAAGAGTTCTGCTTTCACATCATATTTGATGCAAAACTATTTTAATAAGGCATTGCAGGTAAGCATATGGATAACAGATAACCAAGCCTTTTATTTGTCTAATTCTATTCTATTTATGTCATATATAGGCATATCTTAATAGAGTAGTTTGTTTTGAACTTTCAGGAAATGCCCTCTATAAGATTCAGCATATAGACTTTGTATTCTTGAAAATGATACATGGTGTATATATATATTTTAAAAATTCATTACACTATTTAACACCAAAAGATTCTGTTTCTAAAATTATTCAAGATAAGTATCTTAACTCTCCAACTGGCCATAATGACTAACATGTCTTCTGTGACACACAGGTGGGATATTTCTGAGAAATCTTGAAAAAATGTATATTTATACATGAACGCACAGCTCCTCCTTGCTTCATTTTTCCTTATCCCCTTGGCCAGACTAGTAAAAAGGGAAAAAAGTAAACTACTTTTTATTTCAAAAAGAGCTTGCAAGGGTTTGTTTGTCTACCAGAGCAGCAGTGTGGGAAACAGTCGTGTCCTCTACTCCCTTAAAACCAAAGCATGGCAGCCTGCTCCTGCTCCTGCCTTGTCCCACGGTGTGCTGGGCTCTGACAGCAGGAGCAGCAGCCCCCTACACCTGCCTGGTGCCAGGGTGTGGCAGTTGTCCCTCCGAGGCCACCCATGCACACAGAAGCCTCTGTTACTCACCCAAGGTGTGGCTCCATAGGGCTCATTGGGGAGGGTTGCTGTGCTGGTTTGAAAGCAAAACCAGTGAGAGACCCTAAGTCAGAAACCTAATTTAATAGGAGAGAAAAAAGAGTGAAATAAAATAAAATAAAGGCAATAGCACAAAGACCACTGACAGAGTCAGAATACAACCTGACACCCTGTTAGTTAGGGTGGTGGTAGCAGTCCAGATGAAGCAGTCTTGTTGAAGCAGTGATCCTGTAGAAAGGTCTGGTAGCTCTTGTCCTCTATGAATCCAGTGGGTAAGGGCTGCTGTGCTGTCCTAAATCCCAGATTATATCCAAGTGGGAATGCCTGGCTCCTCCCCTGGGCAGAGCATCTCACAATGGGCTGATCTCATTCCATGAGTCCTGCAGGGGGTCCTTGATTGCCCATTGAACAGAGAGAGCTCCAGAGGGAGTTACCTGTGAGTCATGGGCAGGCCTTGATGGCCCATGAACAGGAGATAGTCCAGAGGGAGGGGCAGGGGAAACACTGCCCCACCTGGTTCCAACAGCTCCTGGAGATGGGGATAGAATACAGACTGTGGGCACATCTTACATTGTAACCTAGGACAGTTGCCTAGAAGAAAATATTTTGCTTAAAAATGAGTGATGATATTTCAGCTGGAGAATAACATAACCTCAGGAACTGAACTGAAAATCCAACAAAAGCCTCTTGGATCCATGACCAAACCCATTTGCCACCTCGTATCTGATAAATTTACTGCAAAACTGACATATTAGGCCAATATGTGTAATCAGTCATCTGTAGATACATATTCCAGAGCTTTACAGTAAATTTTTGCCTCGAAATATGCTGTTTCAAATAACCTTAATATTGTCAAATCAAAGCTAATTTCCATTACCATTAGGTCATCCATTTACCTCTCAGTGAAGTTCACAGTATTTTCATGCTAAATTTCACATTTCAAACTTAATTTTTTACAGCTCTAGGGCTGGTCAGGGAGAGGTCAGTCACAGCTGTTCTGTTGTAAAACAGGAAAAGCATTTTTAGTTGCTTTGTGTTCCAGTACCTCTGACCAGCAGAGATGCTGCAACTTACTCAAATTCACCAGTGTAAGAGTGGAATGCTTTACCCTCCTAGATAACTCTTCCTTAGATGTGTGACAATCTGAGAAACAGATGGTGTTACAGAAAAACATCTAGCCACAGGGGCAGCTAGCAGCCCTCCTAACTTTTGTCCATCTTATTGCATGAACATTATTGTACACACCAGCATAAAAACATTGTTTTATTTGTCCGAGTGAGTACCTGAAAGTACTCACATATTTAATATTTAACATAAGCTATTATTATTGTTGTTGTTTTTGTTGTTGTTATGTTATCACAGAAATAAACTAGGACATCATAAAACAGAGGAAAAAATAATTTGTTACAAAGCATGCACATATAAAATAAATCTAATTCTCTAATAATATCTAAAAATGTGAGGGTAGAAGGGAGAAGATAAATTCAATACTAAAAGTAAGAGGAAAAAGAAGAATATGGGCTGTGTGAGGAAGGCAACCATGAACTATATTATTTTATCAGAAAAACTTTGCTAGAATATTTACTCTCTTTCTAAAACAAGTAAATATAGGGTAAGAACTTTTGTCTACAATGGGAGCATCAGTTACCATAAAATAGTTCAATTAGAAAAACTTGTAAGTATATATTTATATTACTGTGGTAGTGTCTTCTATATCCACAGTGTTCTGCTCTTTACTGATCGCAGGCCTCAGAAGATAAAAGACAATCTCTGCTTCCCTGTAAGACAGAAGACAGACCCACCTTCACCTGGAGCAAAGGGACAAAGAGGGAAGAAAACTGTGTATCAAATACACTGGATGTGTATAAAACAGAAGATTTCACACTCAGTGCATAAACTGTCTTTCTGTCTCATCTTCATACAGCACCATATCACGAGTTCTGCTCCAGGAGAGTCCTGACTTCTTTTATTGTCTGAATAACAGCAGCAACATCTAAAGTGGTTTACAACCAGCCTGCACCTTTTTAATGACAGAGGTTACAGAGCAATTTGGAGATTCTGAAGTGGCATCAAGCAGGGCTTAAAATTATTTTGAGCATGACAAATTTTTAACTGTAGGTTAAAGAACACAGTGCTAAAGTTTAGCTTTAGAAATTCCAGACAACATTTATAACTGATGTCAGGAGCTCTATAATATCCATGTATGTGTGTCGTTGTGTGTGTGCACACATGCGCACTCATGTAGAGATATATACACATATTTATATTTGTATATCTTCCATGAAGACATACTCACAAACAGTGGTAAATAAGAACAGTAAGCTCAGCAAGAAAGAAACGAGCAGTCATTCCTGTTCTGTCAGAATAGTGTACTTTCCACTACAATCTCCTTTTAAAGTATTTTTAAATGCAGTTCTTTAGGACTTTGAAAGTATCTGCCAAAACTCCTCTGACATTTTGATTTCTGTGTCGCTTACTTGACCCTAGGCTAATTTCTTAAATTAGGGTGACATATGGCACTCAATGGTTTGTGGTCACTACTGCTATAAAAATACATTGCTTTGTGTTTTCAATGCATAGATAATAAAAATTAATGCATTACTGTCATCAACTACACACAGGGTTTGTGGTCTCATCTGACCCTGGAGCCTGTAAAACCCTAAGAATCTGATGGGCACACCCACCTGTCCTGTGCCTTCTTGGCATCATCTCAGTAACTGTGGCCCAAAGAATAAATACATGCTTGCCATTATAGTGGTTTTGCACTGTACACAAGAAAGCTCAGAAGGGCTTTGCTTCCACTAGCAGTCTACCTGTTCAATTTTCCAATAAAATCTTGGGGTTTTGAAAGGCACATCTTGAGTCATAAATGCATTCTGAGAAGGAGTAATAAGGGTACAATAACAGCCTAGTTAAGAAATCAGATCAGCAAGTGAATATTCACTGCATTTAGGTGAACTCCAACCATTCTGGTTCACAGATATGCAGAATATGCTGTGGAAGGGACCCATCAGGATCATCAAGCCCAAGGTATCACAATTTAAGCCCATATGAACACCCTAAGAATCCCACCACGTTCCTGAGAGCATGTGCTTCTCGAGCTCTGTCAGGCTTGATGGTGTGTCCACTTCTCTGGGAACCCTGTTCTTGTGTTCAGCCACACTCTTTGGTGAAAAACATTTTCTTGATATCCAAGCTAAACATCCCCCAACACAGCTTCATGCCATTTCCTCAAGTCCTCAAGTCCTCTCACTGGTCACAAGTGGAGAGATCAGTATTTGTGCCTCAGCTTTCCCCCATGGGGATATCCAGTCTTTATAGAGATAGGAAAACATTTCTAGGAGCACCAAATTAAAACTTAATTTCTTACGGCTGCCTCATTTCCTCTTTTGCTCAGTGTATGTCATCTATTTCTAGAGCTTTTCTCAACAGTTCATTGTAGCTGCTTCTCATGCTACTTCTCTGTGTCCAGCAAGATCAGCCATCCTTACATTCAGGACAGCTGTGTACTGAATTTCTATTTCATGACGTATTTTCATGAACAAACCAGATTTTAATACCTTTCAATCCTCTTCTGATTAATTTTCTTGAAATTGTCAACTGGATTTTACTATTCTTCAGTGTGGTAAACACACGTGGCCATACAGGAGTCATATAGGAAATTGAGAGAAAAATTGAACAAAAAAATGCCTATATCTGCACTGATATAATTATAAATTATCTCTAGCGTGATTTGTAACTGGAACTAAGGCAGTGAAGGTCAGGTAGGAGGCAAGCATATAGGCAGGAGAAGACAGTAACACTGAGACCATTAACAAGTCGTGTGAATCTGTTATTATTGTGTGTCTTTGTTATTAACGATCAAGGAAACAGAGCTCTGCTCTCCTCCTACAGTGTTGCCATTGACATCTGCTGCTCAACAACTTATTACATTAGAGTCTGAGTGCCATTTTGGGAGGAACTGATCTCCAGAAGGAGGGGTGGACTTTGGGTGAAACAAAGTAGGATGCTTTCCATTGCCAAACCCCAGAACAGAATTTAGTATCATTAACAAGCAATATAATCTGGTACGTACAATTGAGGAGGAGTTCTTCCTCCTACTCTCTGGATGGACTGTCTATTTTTATTCTAAAGTGTACAGGAGAAAAATATCTTTCTATTTGCATTGTGTAAAACCCTGAGGTGCCTGATTTGAGCTGGCACTAGATGTTGCTGAAAGACAAATATGTTCTTTGATGTAATATTAAAGTTCTCTGTTTCTAGCATCTGTTTGACCCATGAAGAGCTGTGGACCTGTGTCCATCTGTATCAGGGCTGAAGTGCCAACAGGGACTTGCTTTCCCTGGTCAGCAGCACTTGCTCAGGCACTACTGCACTTTTTAATCTCCTACCATGTCATTTCCTGACATTTCATGTAATATTTCTTTGCTATCCCCAGCCATTTAAAAGCAGTCATGTTCATCATATTAACCTACACTTGTACCCAGCCCACACTAGTATTATATTTCCCAGAGGGGAAAGGCAAGCCAGTTGCTGTTCTTGGGGCCAGCACTGGCACCACGAGTCCTCAAGAACTCCCTGTTCTTCCTAAAAGTGAAATCTTTCTTTCAGAAGTCACCGGGAAAGTATTTGTGTCATCAATCTTATAGAAACTTGTCAGTTTAAATTTAATTCTTTGCTAGTAGTTAGATGGCAGGTGGTGCTTTTATAGTTGATATCCTCAGTGATGATGTGCAAACAGCAAAATAAATATAATTATTATCAATTTTAATATCTGTAGCAAACAAAGAGGAAGTAACTCAAATATACCATGAGGTAAGAAAGACAAAAAAATATAGACTTCATGTTCAACTTTTTCCAAGGCACATTTTTTCTTGTTCTAAGCCACAGAGGAAAAGGAAAGAAATAAGTATTGGTGATGGAGTGGCCTCTTAAATGAAATGTGTATTTACTTGATATTTTTCTTCCTTGTTTCTGTTTCGTGATTTTTATTTCTCTGATACTAAAGCATAGATATCTAAAAATGAAATATTGGATTTATTCAGAGAAGTCTTCATTGGAGACACAATAAATGTTGCTTTCAGGATTCACAGGACTCTGGTTTTCTTAGTATAAGTTTTTATTTTTACCATAGTTCACAGACATACAACTTTCACAGAACAGGCTCAGCAGTTCTGTGTGAGATGTAAGCTCAGCAGTGCTTTTAGGTCCTCAGTCCTAGGCAGGCAGCATATAAATAAGCTAGGAGATGAGAATGCTCAGAGCTTGAAAATAATGCAAGTAGCTTGATGATGAAGATACTAGTAGAAAAGAAGGAAACCCAAGCGTAAAGATGAGTTCAAATGCTAATAACTCAATGAAATGATTTATTGAGTATAATTTTAACCCTCATCCCAAGGCTGAAAGAAAGACAAGGGAAAAATACGCAAAGAAAAATTCCATATGCTATGCCTACTCTTCTTTCTGTTGACTTCTACTACTTAGTCATCACATATATCAGAGAATGTCTGTAAAGGTTTGGAGAGCACGGCAATCACACTATGCAGAGACCTGGCATATATAAATGATGCATTTGACACTAGGGCTACAGCTCATCTCCATAATCCTCATAAATTTGGGGAAGAAAGAGCAAGAGATGCTCCTATCTGATGTAAATTGGCAAAGATCTATTAACGTCAGTGGTGCTGGGCTGATTTACAACATCTGAGGAATCAGCCTTGCTCAGCCACTGACTAAATACTGCCGGTAGTGAACAGACTGAGCCAAATAAACTGCAGCCAGCACTCACAATTCACTGGATTCCTTAAGAAGTCATGATTCTAGTGCATAGTACTATTACAGATAAATTGAAAGGCAGATTTATCTAGGAAATGACAGCAAGCTTCAGATATATAGGTATAGATAGCTATAGCTATAGATAAAATTTCTTAATCTTAATCTTTGTTACACTGCTGGAAACCCAGGTGGATTCTGCTGACATGGAGCTGATTTTAGCCACAGTATCAGAAACTAGAAAGAAAAATTGGAAATAGCTGGTGGAGAAAAAGTGTTTTTCATTCATGTTCTCCTGTTTTCTTCTGGAAAGGCTTGTTCTCTCAGTATGTTCCCCATGCTCAAGCCCTAAGCCCACATACAGATATATATATATATATATATATATGTCCCCAGTGCCAAGGCAGCACTCCCATCATGTCTGCTTTTCCTGTGGGAATGGTGTCTTGTAGTGACATGACAGATTTCCAGCACAGGGAAGAGTCTGCCCTTATCTTTTCTCTAAATGTGCAGGCAAGCTCAGAGTACACTCCATTGCCTTCAGCTCACTTCTGATATTTAGCCTCAGGCTTCCAAAAGAAAGAAAATCTCCCTGGCTTTTCTTTGCCTCTGTTCCACAGGCATCTCCAAGCACCCATGGGTATCTGATCCTTTTCTCCCTAATCTCTCTGCAGGCTATAATCACCTCCTAAAATACAAGAAATTTCACAGAGGATTCCTTACAACAGTGACTGTTACCAAAGCAATGCAGGTTTGAGTGATACCAAATTTCTTCATTTCTTATCATACCTTTTCAACAAATAGTTATGAAATGAACTGCACATATTTATGCAACCACAGTAATCTCACTTTAAAAATTCAGGGAGTTTATCTTCTTTTTTTTTCTGGGTAACCTGTTTTTCCCTGGCTGACTACTGATCCTCTCAAGGCATTCAGCCAGCTTCTTGCTCCAGATAACACTAGTTTCTAAATCACTATACACCATGAAATCCTCACTGCTTAACTCTTTCAAAGTCTTGATTTTATCAGACATATTTGCTTGATCATAACAGTTTCTAGGTAATACCTTCGAGTTTGGGAACATACTAGACTTAACCACAGCCCAACTCTCACCTACTTACATATCAAAAATAGATTTATTATGTCTGAGATATAAGTTACTCAGGCTTCCTGTCCATCTGTCTCATTTCTGCTTGTTTAAGCAGACATTTGAACCTGTGGTGGAGTGTGTTAAAGAGTCACCAGCACTGAGGGTTACATAGGTAAAGCACAGCACCATTACAAGGAAACCTTTTTACAGTCCACATACGGACTTACCTTTCCTGCCTTATCCTAATTCTAGTTCATGTCTCTTCTGGGCCCAAGAGAGGAGTTTCACATTTTAGAAGACAGCAGAGCCAATGGACCAGCAGATACAACTCCCTTCAACTTATTCTACTCTACTGAGCTATGCACATAAAAGCAGCATTTCACACAAACCTGCCCACCAAAAATCCACCTGTGATGGGCTTGCACACCAACAACTGGCCAAGACCTGAAGACTAATAGTTGTATGGGAAAGCTGAAGGACTGAAGAACTTTCCAGGAAGCAAAGAAGGCTTGATTGGCTTTCACTATTTCCATACTTCCTCTATCACTTATGGCTTTTGGACTCTGAAGCTGAGCTTTCTTTATTTGATATCTATCATGACCAGCATTTAAGTGTGCTTGTTGTCCCACAAACATGCACTGGGTTTGGGATGCGCAGCCCAACATTTAGCCTCCTCTCCAGTATCTTCAGCCAGGAATTTGTCTCAGATGTTAATCATACTGGTGACAGGCATTAGGAACTGCCGTGCTGTTTTTCAGCTACTTTATCTACATATCTTGTTGAAAGGCCTTCTGTCAGTAGTTACAAGTGTATGGTGTATACCTACCTACACACTACATAAAACTGTATCTATATAACTTTAAATATATAGAGAGAAAAATATGTGAGAGTGTAAGCCATAAAATACACCAAAAATTATGAAGTGCCAAGATACAAGCCCTTTAAGAATTGCTTTTAACTGCTAGAAAGCTAAATATGCTATGATTTTGGGGGAAACTTCTGGCCTAAAGAGATATTATTATATTACTTTTAACAAATCTCAGATCAAATTTAGATGAGTATGGTAAGAAATAAATGTTAACTATTACAGTTGAGCATAAAAAGAATAATAATACAAGAGGGAAAAAGGCAATGACCTGATATGATATAGTTCAAGCTAGTTATGATGCCAAGAACAATTCAAAAGTGTTTAATTAGTGAGGTCCATAAAAGATGTCCAAATATTTTTTTACTTTATTTGTTATATGTCTAGCTTATAAAGAACAATCCAGTGTATTCTTTTTTAAGTTAATAAAATCTTAGATGGCAAAAAAAAATTATTAGGGGATTGGAAATATTCAGCATTCTTTATATGGGAAAAATTTCCATTTTTAGAGAAAAATAGTTCCAACTTTCACCAGTTTATCCAGTGCCAGCAGGGTTTAAAGGTATTCAACCATGTGCATCTAATACATTGAAGTTGGAACAGAAAGTTGGACAGCTCACAAAGAAGCAATCTCTTGTCTGCAAACACAAGATTTAAAGGGAAAATTAGGTGTATATTTTGTATCTCAAGTAACAGGCATGAAGACAGACTCAGTATAGTAGAAAATACATTGTTATCCAAAGCTGTAAAAATCTGTCCTGCTCAGTCAGTCATTAAACTGAGATTCTGTATGTATAAACTCCATATTCTTGCCAGCAGATCAAAGGCAAGTTGGTGAAGGCAGAATTGCCTTCCTACTTTATCTTCATACAAATGAGCTGAAGTGCCCTTGGCAGAGAATGCAAAGTCATGCCAACAGAATACAGATTTAATACTGCTGTAACAAGGTATTTTATTAAAGCTGCAGTGAAGTGTCTGCACAGACAGAAAATTCTGATGACCAGCATTTCAAACAACAAGTGCTACCTATTGTTCTTCCAGTAAATTACTGTCTTACTGTAATGAGGAAAGACTCAGAAGAACACTAGGAAAAGTAGTTTTGTTTAAGAAATCCACTGAAAATATGTCTTTGTAGGGAGATAGGAGACATAATTCATTACAATTTTGTTTCTAAGAAATTCCTAATTGGGAGAAATATCTAGCAGGCAGGAGAGTTTTATGCCTCATTCTCATAATTACATAAAATGATAAAACTAAAAGAGCTGCCAGACTTAAAAACAAAAATAGAGAGAGCTCTTTGTCTCCAAGACAAATGTCACTGTTATTTTAAAATTTCTCTCTAGTCTATAAATACGAGTTCAAATCAGATTGGAGGAAAACAGAAATAACTCTTTTTTTTGCATTTTCATTTATATTACATCCAGGTGATCACTTTTTCTACTATTATACATACATTTCATTTCAGTTTTCTAATTACCATTTTCAAACAAGTTTAGAAAAGTAGGTATTCAATATTTGATTTTCAAAATACAAAATCTGAATTTGTCTTTAAAGAAGAAGAAATGTTGATGGGGAAAATCCTATTCAGCTCTATTAATAAGTGGTGTATTCCAAAGTCACAGTATACATTTTGATCAATATAGGGAAAAAAGAAATAGCAATCAAAATGACAAATTTCTTTGTATGCTCTTTTCAGCTCCTTTCAAAAGACATGAAAACTTGCTTGCTTAGGCAGGTTGACTAATTTTACTGTTTCAAAAAGTATTTTGTATTGTAGGTCGTCAAGCACCATACTACTCTGAATGTCATATGAGGTTTATCTTTGCCTGTTTTGCCAGGGATTTCTCTGCATCACTTTTGGGTTATCAATCATAAAAAAAAAACTAAAACAAAAAAATGAAAGTAATAGTAATAGTAATAGTAATAGTAATAGTAATAGTAACAGTAATAGTAATAGTAATAGTAATAGTAATAGTAATCGTAGTAATACTATAAAATCAAGAAAGCATAGTCTGTAGCTCAATAACAGGGCACATATCCAAAGAGGAAAATTATCTTAGAGCTTTCTTGTTTCCAAGAGCTTCCCCTCTCTGGCCCTCACAGTCTAATCATTTTTCCTTCAAACCCCTGATGTCTCACTGCTGGAATGACTTCAGCTTCCTGAGGACCTATCAAGGGGACAAGATTTTTGCAGGGATTGAAGTTATCTAAGGTGCAGGCTGTACATGTGAAAATATACCAATTTAAATAAGATTAAAAAGGGTAATCCCTACAGGCATTCAGAGCTGCCTGCCACGTGATTGTTGGTCTGACTCTTCTCACAGGAACTTTCTAGTATACAGTAATTGCTAACTGTGCTACTGTATAAATAGCACTAGACAGTTTGGCAAATATATCAATTTTTGCTTTGGTGACAACAACAGAAATCATTAACAGTGCCTAGCCCTCTATTGCTGTGAAGCATTTGAACAAGAAAAATAATGGTATGGGATAAAAATAGTCTTTAATTATCTCTAAAATGAATTTGCTGCCCCATAAACCGTGATGGCCTTTTACAGTGACCAATTACCCTGGAGTACTGCTGTAAGTACCTGTACATATTTTGGAAATTCAGGATACAGAAGCTATTATAGAAAGAATCGAGGAGCAGGTACAAGGTAACCTTTTGGTACTTTGGATAAAAACAGGTAGAAAATGGGCGGGGGGGAACCTTGACAAGACTCTCAGCTGATTTATTTTAGTATTTGTGATGATCTCTATTCATAAGGAAAACTGGACTGTCATTGCTCTCTATGTGCATGGGGAAAGCTCAGCATCACTCATGTTTCTGCACAAGTATTGCTCACATTTTGTCCCTGTTTTTTCGGAGAGGTCAGGTAACAAGAAAAGGGTTCTAAAATATTGTTTCAATTAAGAGATGTTTCAAATGTTTGAAATTAATTTTTAGGATTTTTTTCTTAAGTTTTCATTTTTCAGCTATGCTTCATATGTGGTATAAAAGCACCATATATACTTATGGTAAAGCAAGAATACATATTGTACAGACAGTGCTTTCAGTGGAGAACCCCAGAGAAAGTAATAAAATCTTTGTCACTGGCCTGAGTAAAATTGGGATTTTATCCTGAATATTTCATTCTGGCATTTAATTTCTGACTTTCTATGCTTTAAAATTTAAAATGCAATATACGAATTAATCCCACTAATTTAAAAACCCCAAATATTGTAGCCTGTTATACCTCCCAGAAGTTTCTTTTTTATAATATCCAAAAACGTGTTGACTGTAGGATATTATTTCAAGAACATTTAATTTTACATTTCTGATGTAGCACTTCTGCTCTTAAAATCAGCATTGTAAAAGAGTAATGGCTGAAATAATTCTGAAATTATTTAAAACAGTCTGAATTAGAGGGGATTTTCCTGATAGTCTTTTAATATAGTAAATAAAACTTGTACTCACACATTTAACTCAAAGAAGCAGCAATAGGACCTACAAATGAATAAGCTACTGCACGAAGTTGTCCTAGTGTGTCTGTTATTTATTAAGAAAAATGTTTCTTGTCACTCAATTAAAAATTTAAACCAAGGAAAAACTTCATTGTCAAACAAAAATATCTGATTCATTTTGTTTTAGAAGGTTCATTTAACAGGATGTTGAATATTCTTAAAGAAAGATTTTAGACCACTCTTGAACATTCAGGCAGCATTATTCCAAGAATTCGCAAATTCTGAATGTTAAAACCAACACATGCAATGGCATGAAAATTCAAGTTTTCCGTGCATTTCAGTCTTTAAGAATATAATAAATGCACTACTGTGTCTGACCAAGTAGCCATGAATGCCTAAGTTTCAGCCTAGGGCAGCAGCAGAGAAGATTCTGGTTAAACCAATCCCTCAGGCTTGGCCAGTTCTTGGGATCCTTTCTGCTCAGCAACTCTTATATTAGGGATGCTAAAGGTACCTCACTGCCTAGATGGTTTTTGATCCATTTATGGATAAATAGTCCAAGAATTTGTCTACTTGTCTATCAAGCTACCTATCTACTGCCACATCCTTCTGTGGGCAGCAATTTGCAGATGCCATAATCCTACAAACTATTTTTGTCATGTTGATTTTCTCTGCTGGGGTTTTTCTGGAAAGATGACAGGTTTAGAAAGTCTACACATTGACACTGCACATGGAAATATCTGAGGATTCTTACTGTTGTGGTACAGCCACTCTTTATACTGCCTTTTTATCAATAGTTTTATGTTTGTTGGTATGTTTGTTTTTATGTTTGATCATTGTTGGTTTGACTGGTTTTATGCTGTAAGTATTTTAGAAAAGTGAGAAGCCAGAAATGTCACCAGAGTAATGAAAACATAAAATTGGTACAAGGTGTCCTTGGGATACCTTCAGGCCATGAACCCTGTGACTATAAAGAATTCAGACCAATTTAAATTAATTTTTGAGCATTAAATTACACTTGCCAAGGAGAATTTAAAGAGAATTCCTAAAAATTAAATACTTCTTACAGGAGTTATTCCCAGTAAAAAACATAATAATTTTCTTGAATCACTGGGGAAAGAAAAAAAAACCCCACAACTACTGAAAAAATAACATTTGGCGCAAACCACAGCATTCATTGTTCACGAGGAGTCAGTAAAACTGGGAGTGATTGAGACAAGTACTATGAAAAAATATGGCATTCAGAATGTAAAATTTCTCTTCTTTCCTTCCCATGACTGAATTAAATTTAAAAAAAAACTTAAAAGGAAAAAGGGTGCCTTGATATAACAGAAAAATAAATAAGGTAACAACTACACATTATTAACACAGAAAACATATATTTGCAGAACTCTGTAATATGATTTCTTATAAAAACTGTAAACACAAAAATTCCCCACTTGTTTTAAGTCTCACTGCAATGAAACTGAGCTGAGATTTGTTGAGAAGTACATTTGAATTCATAAAACTACCAAGAAAATATGGAATTTCATTGGGGTTTGTAGCTATAATGCAAAATTATAGGAGCAATTCGGAATGGTTTGGGGTTTGTATGCCAATCCAGTTGCAGTAAAATGATCATGCCAAATTCTCAGTACTAAATTCATGGTCTCAAATAAATTCTACTTCTATTTTAATTTTATTTTTCACAGATCTTTTTAAGAGATAATAACCTTCAAATAATACTAACAGTCTCGTATGTTCCTCCATGTTTGTCTCAATATACTTCGCAGCATAAGCAACCCTGGAAAACAAAATATGTTGAGCTGCAAGGTGGCTTGTGTGTACCCAACAGAAGTTCCAATCACTCTCACAATGGTCTCCCAAAATTTTCTAGACCAAATGAGCCCATTGCAGCAGCCTGATCGGAGGTGAAACTTCCCTTTTTTAACCAAAAGGTGCAATTATGGGGGTTTTTTCCATAAGCTTAGCTAGAATGACAGAGAAATGAATGAAGTGAATGCTGGTTTTACCAGTAACACATGGACAGCAAAATTCAGAGGCTTGCACAGCTAATGACCTCTTGCATAATAAAACTGAATTATATGACTGCACAATTTTTAAATACTCATATTAACATTCCTGGAATGCAATTCTTCCCCCCTCACTATAGTGAATAGGTTTTCAAGACAAAAATCTTCCTGTGAAAGCTGGAGAAACAGACTGGCAGTGCAATACCAATATGCAATGGAGATAGATATCTGAGAAGGAAGTCCATTTTTTTTAAGTGGTTTGCCTGTTTGCAGGTCTATCCTTTGTTCCTAGGTGAATTACAATCTCTGTGGGTTATTTCATCTGAAGAACCAGTGGATACCATGGTGCCTACTTCAGAGAGCAAAAGTATTTGCAAATAGTCAGTACCTCAGGCACTTCAGAGCTAAGGACTCTGTGCCAGAAAAGCCCTTCAAAGTTATACTAATAATTTATTTCCCAAAATATGTGATTTAATGTTTTTGGTTTAATTCACCCACTTTTTCTCCATTACTCTACTTTAAAGCCACATCCCATTTGAAAAAAGAATCATTTTTCCTATCTCACTGCTACAGTTCAAGCACAATGTTGAAGATCAAAAACCAGTGTAAATCTTTTTCCTGCTATCGCTACTTGTAAGACATCTGATAGAATTTCTGCAATGTAGTGCAATGTTGTAATTCAAGATATGCAGTCTGTATCACCTCATAATTGCAGTCCAACAGTGCCATCCTCTGCTCCTTGCAAATAACATTTCAATATAGCTCCAAGGATAATCTTGAGATTTAAGATACAAGAATTCTTATAATCAATAAGCTGCAGTTTCACACTGCAAGCTTTCACACTGTAAGCTTTCCAATAGTTTTAAAAAGTTTACTTTTCCAGGTGTGAGACCAAGGCATTATTTTTCTGGTTACAGAAATATATTTTAAAAATACCCAAAACCTAATGCATTGACATTGTCATGGATTAGATTTGTGAAATTTTTCATTTGTGTTTCAAAATTTCATTTGTACACCGATATATGCAATTAACTCTCTAGGATGTTTCTGTACTATTGTTTGGACCTTTAATGAACCCAAACATGGACCAGAAACTTATTTTCCATAATGCCTAGACACTTAAAAACAAGACCCCTATCACTGCAAAAAAAGCTTCTAATTTAAAATTAAGATAAAACAGAATGTGATAATGAGAAATCACGGCACAAAGATTTACAAACCCAGTCTTGTCTTCAGTGTTCTGAAAGTAAACTGGCATGGGATGGGTTAGGGAGCAATATAAAAATCCACTATTTTAAATCTGAGTGGGGAGAAACCTTGAGGGCACTTGCAACAAAATGCAAAGAGTCAATAATAGCTCTGCTTGTAAAATCACAGCATGCGAAAATTAGTGTCAGAAGGTGAATAAAGTGCAAAGGTTCCAGATGCAAAAGAGGATGAGGAATTAATGTAGACCGGCACTCAAAGTTATAGCCTTGGTTTGTTGCTTTTTTAAGTCAATCTACTGAAGTTCTCTTTCTACAATTGCAAGTATTTGTGGGACAGTCACATGATCTTGCATTGACTGCATTAATTTCACCATCATATTTGTGCAACCTCTCGTTCTTTTTCTACAAATAGCTGTATGACATATATAAGGACATAAAGAGAAAACATCTCCTAGGAGAAAATTAAGCACTAGACATTATGCCCACAAGTCATAGAATACTTTGGATTGGAAGGGACTTTAAGATCATCTTCTTCCAACATCCCCTGTCATGGATAGGACACCTTCCACTACATCAGGTTGTTCAGCATCCATTCAACCTGGCCTTGAACAACAACGAGACATCCACAGCTTCTCTGGGCAACCATCAGTAAGAGCAGGCAAAACAGAACCTTAAGGATGTCTGTTTCCAGGACATAGGAAAATTCACCCTGAATAAAAACACTGAAGGTTTCTGTCATAGGAATTTCTGACCTTCAGCATTTGTGGATTCTGAGAGACAGAGAGCAGAACTAGTGCAGGGGAAATAGACCAATGTGAATACTTGATTTTCATGCCACTTGGACTATTTGGCACCACTGCAGTAAGGTGACAGGACTATCTCTTTTCCACATCTTTAATATGCTTTTTTTTTTCCTAGCCTGCACATCAAGTGCAAGTGGTAAAGGACGGGTCCCTGTGCTATGATTTTTCCAGGGTGGATTTCCAAGGAGCAGACCCACCCCACTGCACTTCTCATTTCTGGACTCATTAGTCATGATGGAAAAGAAGAGAAGCTCCTCCTCCAGGACTCCCTGACTTCCTCCTGGTCCATTCCCATTGCATGGGTCTCCAGAGTTACAAATCTGACACTACCTTTGTCCTCTTCAGAGTAATCCAGGTAGCAAAGGCCTGCTGTTTAAACTGTTTTGACTTTATCCAGTGCCTTTTGACTAACAAAGATGCAGAGGCCATTGCCTAAATGACTAAGCTGAAAGGACATCAAGGCAAGGAGACCTCCAGCATTACCTGCATCTCTTCTACTCTCATACAAATATGCAAAAAGAGGGATGATTCCAAAGCTTATTTTGAGGAAAATTTGTTCACAGCACAGAGATACTTGACAATATTTTCTCTAGTGATATTAAATTGTTGCAATGCTTTGGGGAGGGAAGAAAAATGTATTTTCTAGAAAAAATCTTGTTTATCTTTAGTTATTATCTCAAAAAAAATTACTCCACACACATGATGAATAATTACATGCATTGGTTTTTGGTTCATTCTGATTCACTTATAGTTTCACAGGTTAAAAGGGTTTTCAGTCAAATAACTGATTATATAAATCCTTTTCCTTTGACAGTCCTCTCAGAAAGTTAAATTATATGATTAGCCTTGATTTTAATCATTCTAAGAAATTTTTTAAATCCCCTACTGAAAGCTATCAAGTTACTAAGCTGAACACCAACACTGAAATCATCTACATACAAAAACATCTATATACAAAAACTCTCCCTCACATTGTAAATGCACATGAATAGAGATTTTTATTACACAAGCATGTTATGTGTGTCTTTTTCTTGCCATCACAGACAATCTCAAATATGAATTGAAAGCACAGTAGTGATTACAGTTGGTAACATTATTTAAAGACATCATTTCAGGGATCAAGCAGTGAAACATCATTAAACAGTAACATCATTAAATGTGAAGATAAGATTATTAACTGCTTTTAAGTGTGTCTATACTAAATATCACTAAAATGGCTTGTTAGCATATTTATAAGACAATATTTATTCTCTTTATTACCAATTATATTTCAAAGTTATTTTATTTTTATATTACCCACTATGTAAACTAAATGTCTCCCATCATTTCAGTTTTTGAAAATGGCTTTCAGAGACATTTAATGCAGCTGCTCAAACAGCTTGTAATAGCTGATTTATGATTAAAAATTTTAGTATTTTTACTGAACTCTTGTTTTGATATTCAGCAACCAAAGCTGTATTCATTAAAATTGTACTTTATTAATATCTGCATTTAGCTATGAAGCAAAATGTCAGAGTCCAGTACCTGGGCTTTATGCCAGATTATTGTCCTATTCTGAACTGAGATTGTTTAGGTATTTTACTACTTCATGAAAGGGGTAGTAGGAGAGGCTTTGAATTAAGGTGATTTGTTACCTTGAATTTTTTCTCCATCTTTCTGCTCATATAATAGATTTTGAGTGTTTCTTATTTGATTAACCCACGACTGAGGTATTTATTTATCTTCTGACATCTTGACCAAAAATGTAGATAACATCTCCCAGCTGACTGCACTGTATCATGTGGGCAAGGATTTCCAAAAGTACTGCATGCTGGTATTGTTTCAAGTCTGTCCATGGATTCTACACGTGTTCTGGAATTTCTAAATCCTTGTGAAAATCCCACCAGTAACACTCTGTGAACAGCAGTCACTGTGACAATCGGTTATTCAGATATAGACACAAGCTTTGGTGTTAAGTACACTGTGGAGTATGTCAAGGCCAAGAGTTCCTCATTACCTCATTGCCCAATCCCAAATAAGTAGTTTGTTGCTGTATGATGTACTAGAAGACAAACAACTAGTTCAAAAGACGAGTGCCTGACAAACTTAGTCTGACCAATACAAACATGTATATTCCATAGTTTTCTCATCCATAGCTTTAAAAATAATTTCAATGGCATAGTGAAGGAGAAAGGTTACAACCACAGTGTTGTTGTGGTAAGTCCCACAAGAGTGGCATGAGTGCCATTACAGAGGCAGAGGTGATTCTGTAGTGTTCAGAAAGAACAGAAATAAGGTGCTTGGCTAGCTCAAGGACCAGCTTTTTTACAGATCTGTGTCAGCTGCTGGCCTGAGCCATTATTGCTCCTGGACAGTGAAGTCAGGGGAGACCTTCTTAGCCCATATAGCCTGCTCTAAGAATAATAGCCTAAAATTTAAATAGTCATTTGAAAGATGCACTGAGTTGTTTAAAAATTACATTTTTGACACTAGCTATGCCCTCATAGTTCTTGGACCATATTTTAATTTGTTAGAGCAACCCAAATCTGCATATACCTCATTGATTTTATTAAAATTGGTGAGCAAGCAAATATTCATTTAAGAAGGCTAATTACCAAGCTAAAGTATTGCAATTTTATTTAGCTAATTAGGGATGGAACAATGCACTTGTAAAATTAAGGTCATGATTAAAGTAGGCTCAATATGTCTATGTCTTTTGTCCATAAAAGTAGAATGTATGTAGGTGTGCTGAACTGTGAAATTGCCACTGAGATGTGTCACTTCCCAAGAAGGGTCCATCTCTGCAAGCAGGAACTCAAGCAAGAGTGGCAGGAACCCTGCATGGATGAATAAGGAACTCCCAGAAAATCTCAAACATTAAGGGCAAGTGGGCGAGAGGCAAAAGCTGGGACATGTGACCCAGAAAATGCTGAGATGTGCTGTCTGAAGGTTCAGGGACATGGTTAGGAAGGACAAGTGTAAGAGGAGTTGGATCTCATGAGGGTGATGAAAAACAACAAGAAGGACTCCAGGAAATGCAGCAGCAGCAGAAGACATGTCAGGGAAATTGTGGGCTGTGGATGCTGAATGCGAGAGATCAGACAGGCAGCACAGTGTCTACATGAAACTAAGTCACATAATTTTCTCACACTGGCCTGAGGAATTGTGAGGAGGAACTCAAATTCAGTTGACATAATTGACAAAAACTCAGTCCTTGGAGAAGGAAAACAACCTTTGCAGGTGTTATTTGTCTCCTTGTTGTTTACTTGGAAGAAATGGTCAAGGTGTGTTGGTCCTGACTGTCCAATGATGGTGATGTTTTGGTTTGATGGCCAATGAAAATTTTACCCTTTCAGACCCTTTTGGAATTGTCTAGAAAAAAGGATCTTGAAGAATAAAACGTGCTCTCTTTTCAACTAGGATTGAGAGGCTGTGTCGTCACTATTGCCGTTCCTAATACAATAAGACAGTGGGCCTGCTGTTGAATGGGCCAGGAGACCTCGTGAAAAAAGACACAAGACCAAAGTCCTGAATACTTTCTTTGTCTTTGGCTTTCAGCAGGCCCAGGCCCCTGAGAGCAAAGGTAGAACTCACTTCTCACCAGAGCAGGGTCAGTTCAGGAAACATTTAAAGAGAATAGACAGACACAAATCCATGAGGCCTAGTGGGATGGACTGTCAAGTGTGGAGGGAGCTGGCAATGTCACTACAAGGTCATTCTCGATTATCTTTGAAATGTCATGTTGATTGAGGGATTTTTGTGAGGACTGAAAGAAAGCAAATGACACTCCTATTCTGAAAAATATAGAAGAAATACCAGGAGGACCAGAGACTGGACAACCACACCTCAGTCCCCAACAAATTGATGGAGAAAATCTTCCAAAAGGCTTTCCAAATATATGAAGGATGGCATTGTGATTTGCAGCAGTCAGCATGGACTCAGGGGAAAATCATGCTTAACCAACTTGATAGCCTTTGACAATTGCATGATTTGTGGGTTAAGAGAGAGCAGTGGACCTTGTTTTCCTTTAATTTGACAAGGCTTTTGATAGTCTCCCATGTCATCCCCACAGAAAAGATGATGGAGTAGAGTCTGGCAAAGTGAAAAGTGAGGTGGAATGATGATACAAAACTGGGAGGAGTGGCTGAAACACCAAATGGGTTCACAGCTGAACAGAGGGACCTCAACAGGCTGGAGAAAAGGGACAACACACAAACATTATGAAGCTCAGCAAACAGGCCAATTAGCTCCAAAGGAGTTTGACAGAAAATGTCTTGAAAGATCCTGGTTAGACAAAGCCAGCAAAGTACCCTTGAGGCAAAGAAGGTCAATGGTACAAACACATTAGACAGCATTGCCAGCAGGTGAAACCAGGTGGTGGGAACTTCCCCTCTGCTCAGCACTGGTGAGACACATCTGGAATAGGTTGGACCCTATGATCTCAAAGGTGTTTTCCACCTTAGTTGATTCTGTGATTCTGTGAATGCTAGGTCAGCTCTGTACTCCTGAGCATGAGAGAGGGTGATGGACATACTAGAGCACATCCAGTGCAGGCTCATGGAGATGATTAAGGAACTGCTCCTGTTATATGAGGAGAGGATGAGAGTACTGGGGCTGCTCAGTCTGCATAAGAGAAGGCTCAGGGGAATCTTATCCATGTGTGTAAAACTCAGATAGGAGAAGCAAGGACAGCAGAAGCCAGACACTTCTCTGTGGTGCCCAGCATCAAGACAAGAGGCTAAAGGTCCTAACTAAAACACAGGAAATGCCACATAGGAGTGAGAAAGAACTCAGTGTGGGCATGAAGAAACACTGCCACAGGTAGTCCAGGGAGGTTGCAGACTCTACATCCTTGGACATGTTCAGAATCCAACCAAACAAGTCCCCAGGCAGTCTTCTCTCACAGACCTGTGAATTAGACAATCTCCAGAGGTGCCTCCCTCTCCCATTCTGGCAACCAACAGTTCTGTAAATTACATTAATTTTTGAGTCCTACCTGGCAAAATCTTAATAAAGGCATCTTCATTCAACTCTAAGATCCCAAATATTGTTTTAGCCATTAAATTACATTGATTTCCATGGATGAAGAAGGTAACACTGGGAAATGCAAGATGAAAGCTGTCTATATCTGGAAGAAAATAACTCATTTAGCAAATTAAGAAACACATATTTATAGGTCAGGATTCATCTGACCTTTACTTGGTGTCTATATCAACCCAGCACAAATCATATCTTTGAATGCCTAATACTTTCCTACTAGTTATATAGCACAAGTTGGCTTATGATTTTGTCAGAATAAGTGGAAAGTACTTTGCATAATGATATATATTTGCAATTTTTCCAATCTTATCAGTATATTTACAGTTCACATATGACATTTCCTCTGGCCTTGCCACTAAAAGAAATCCTACAAGCAATTATTTCCTTACTGACCTGTCCTAGTCAGATAGAAAATGCCATCTATTATTTTCTCTTCCTCACTCTGTCACTCATTCACACTCCGCTGATTGACTATAGATCTTTATTTTTATTCTTTCTACATTGACTGTAGAGCTTTATTTCTATTTTTGCTACTTGGTGTTATTATGTTACTAAAGTTTTAGGAATAGCAAATTTAAGTAATTGCCCCAAAGTAAATAGAACTACTAAATCTGCTCCATGTGAGGGCTGTGAGCCCATTTACAAAACCTAAAATGCAATGAGTCAACAGACTTGTTTGTCTGGTTGCTGAGTACAGTCCTTAGACTGCAGATCATAGAGCTGGTGATGGTTGTACAGATCTCCAAAAGGTTTTCAGAAACTGGATAATGCCTGTATTAATACAAGATTTAAAATATTCAGTTTAAAAAAATTATCCATGTTGATGGATGCTAACATTAAAATGTGTTGTTTATTTTGCATTTTATTTTATCCAGAAACAGAGGGATATCCCTGTCTGACAATTTAAAATGTTCACTTTCATTGTGGTGTCAAAGACAATTATGAATTATGCACTGGTGCATTGTTAGTATATAATCTACCTATGCAGGGTTGAATTTTTATGCACTCATTTATTAATCAAAAGAAATAATTTTATGTATTATTAGTTAAAACCTATATTACTCTTGTTTGGAAGGGAAGGATGGTGTGTTGACACAATAGAAGGCAGACTAAATTAAAGAGATGCTAAATGCACTGACATCTATGTAAGATCATAGGAACATTTGAATCTGATAGCCATCCTTTTATAAAAAGCTACTCACATTCACATTAAGCTGATCAACAATATGAAGGAAAATCACTTTCTTTTTTTTTTGTATTAGAAACAGACTGTAACCCAAAACTAATTTTGAGAGTAAAATTACTTGTGTTAATCTTCCAATCTTTAGACCCTGAAACCTTATTCCTTCAAGTAATTATATTAAACCAACTCAGAAATGTTTTTCTCTTGCTAATTTCCAGACAGAGAAGGCAATAAAAACAGAATAATTAGCCACAAACAATTTTATTTGCCTGATTATATTGAAGCTTCAGATGGACTGTTTTAAATGGCCAGACACACACGGATGCACTTTCTTTTCAACCCAGCCTTGAAGGGCAGAACCAGTATAGGGTTTTGACCCTAGCAGGTTCAATGTTTTTCTTTTTCTAATAATTCTTTTTCTCATTCATTTCATTTATTATAATGTTTATATCATAGTTAAAGGAAGAGACACAGTCAATTTTAATACTTCACTAGTCCAGGATTCTCCAGGTAGGAAACACAGGGCTGTTCCCCTTTGGAAGGGTTTAGATTTGCAAAAGAGATTGGTAATGAAAAGTCTGCACATGATGCAGTGGGAGGCACAGCAGGCTGACAATGACAAAGTAGGAAAGATAGAAAAAAAATCAGATACCTTCATTATCTTTACAATTACAAGTCCTTGTGTTTTAAAATAAACAACTGAGATGCAAAAGATTGAACAAAGAAAGATTACTTTATCACTTTAAAGTATCATTTTTGTAGGAAACTTTGAATCTGATCTGATAAGTTTTCTTCCCTCAATTAAGTATGCTTATCCAGGAAATGAGTTTCATACAGTTTAAAAAGTGATGATAAAAGAATCTGTACTACCTAAACATGTCTTCTCTTCTCAATGTTATCTCTTCATTATCCAGTTTACTCTGATTCTGTTTCTTTTCTTCTGGTTATTATTTCTTCTTCTTCTTCTAATTTCTTACACTCTTTCACCCTGTGCATCTCCCACTCTTCCAGTGAACATAAAAAAGTGCCAAAGATCACACTAGATCAAAACTATTTTTGTAAGAAGAACAAATCAGCAAGAAAAGGATGAGATTTATAACTGTTTTTAAGCTCAACTCTGCTCCCCTAGCTCCAATTAAATAAAAAACTTTACAGCTTAGCAAGGCAGTCATAATATATGATACCTACCTTCAGGTCTCACCTGGGTTTTTTACAAATACCTTAAATGGGTCACAACATGCTTGGACTGAGACCTTTATGTCTTTAACAGGGTCTGTAAAAGAGTTTTGTCAGCTTCCTTGGCTAGTATTACCTTAAACCCCATTGCTTCAGCCAGGGTTTGCTTTCAATTTTCCCATTAATTCAATCAGACCATCAGAACAAAACTCAAAGAGCTGGAACCAAAGTTAAAAATAATCCATGATAATTCCACTGATCTAGTCAAAACTACCACGCAGTCCCCCTTGGAGTATAAGCCTGCTTTGCTATGACAAGAGGAGGTGGTATTAGGAGTAATTTAAAGCTATCAAAGGCACATTTTTAAGTTTTGAAGCATTACTTTACACTTGAGGGAGAGAGGGCAGGGAATGCAAATCACTGTCAGCTCAGGAGCCAAAGGTAAAATGCAAATTTCAGTCAGAGTTAGTTCTGTGGTAACTCTTTTGTCTCCAAAGCCAAGGTAATTTTAGAAATTTTTAAAAAGAAACACACTGTGAATGACCAACAAAACAGTATAAGAGTGACTTTTTTTCTGTAAGCACAGTTGTTACTAAGGCCACTTATACACAGATATTTGCTGATTGTATAGCTTCAGCAGGAAGCAGAAGAAAGTATTATTCAAATTCATGTTTTAAGAGAAGAACTGGAGGTTGACTCTGGCTGGTTGTTCTATTTGTTCTCAAGTGAGGAAGGTGAATATTATAGTAGAAAAGACAAGAACTGGGATTAATGTTTGGTTTTAAACAGAGTGAAAAATAACCATTTTTCTTTTTTGCATTACTCATGAGAAAAAGACCTGTCAGATGCAGCAGGAACAGCCACAACCTGTCTACTTAAACAAGGGGTCTGTTTTGCTGACCTATTCCCTTGTCCTCTGAGATCCATGCAGACTTCATTGGAAAAGTCTCACTTCATCTGTGTGTGGAGAAGGGAACCTTCTGACATCTGCCAGCATCAGGAGCAAAGAGATGACAATGTTTGGCAAATCCAGGAAAGGCGTGGGATTTTTACAGGCAAGGTAACTGTAGCAGTTTCCCAACACCTGAAAATACCTTCTATTCTGTATTCACAGCCATGCCTGTCTTTTCTTGTCTAAGCAACTGGATGAGAAAAGAAAGGTGTATCTTCAAATTAAGGTCAATGTCTGGCCCAACCAGCTTTCCTGGAATGTGTGTAATATTTCACAGAAAGCTGGGACATATATTATTTAATCCAGGCAGTCCATTTGAGAGTTTAAAGTAATTTATTGAAATAGAAAAGAACTTAAGTTTTGTTGCCTCTGAATATCTGTTTTGTAATGTGTAATTTCCAAGTCAAACTCATAAACAGAATTGTACTTCATCTTCCTTTATTTCTCTCCCTCTTATTGAGGATTTGGTCAATTAACACTTCACACTATTACACCTTTAAAGAGTCAAGGAAGTGTGAAATTGCCTTATAGTAGTGACAAGGATGAAGAAATCTTCCAAAGTCATTACCAAGGCTCTGAATCTGGAGTCAAATTCAAATATAACATATACTACAAGCTGAAAGAGAAAGTATTTGAGTTATTTGCTTAAAATTATTTAGAATCCGTGTATATAAAATTCTTTATGTTAGAATAGCAATCTGAAATTTGAATTGCCTCACAGTTCTAAGAAACAGATAAGGTAATTGAATTTTTCTCACCAGCATTTTTTCAGTCTTACCTTTTCTGCTTCAATGTGGGGTAAGAGAGAAGGCAGGTATGTAGACCTGGGATAACTTGAATAATTTGAGTGTTTCTTATGCTGTCCTTACTAAAACTGTTGCTGCCTAGGAAGACTGGATTACTAAAATGGCTGCTGTAGGTATATGTTGATTTATTCCAATAGGAAGTCTTCTTCAGGAAGCAGCAAATTCAACACAGGGTTGTTTGATATGTAACTTTCCACTAGGGACAAAAATAATGCTCTTATTTAGCCACAGTAGAAGTACTTCCAAGCCACAGGTCTGCTTTTTCCATTCTGGAAAAATGAACATAAGGAAAGAACATCCACTTCTGAGTTCACAGGATAACAGAATAATAGAATTAATCATAGAATCAAACCAAAGTGGTTCAAAGCCACAGTGCAGTCTCGCCCACTGAAATGGAGGCAGTGACACCTTTCAAAGAGTAAATATTCACAGAAACAGTGAAAACAATAAGGAACCTTCTTCTCTAGCCTGCCAATAACAATGCTGTTGAAGGAGATAGATGACATGTAGACCAGCTCCTCATCTCAGTAAGACATACACATGTTGTTCAATACCACTAAAAATAAAAGACATTTCATCCTCTTTTTCTGAAGGCATAATACTTCATGTTTGTCAGATTTTCACCAACAAAAGTTCACTGTTTTCTGATATTTTGACATTAAATAGACATATTTTGACATTACACAGATGAGATGCAAAATTTATTCAATTTATTTATTTTCTACCTATTTTTTATTTGTCTCCAGGCATGCAGTAGGAGTGATGGATATTAATAAGGAATTAATGTGAAAATCAGAAAAATCTTAGATGTAACTTCATTAAAATTGCAGCTACTCATGGAACTTTGACAGGAAAAACATCGGAAAAAATTAAACTAGATGATAGCCAAGAGAAAACTTTACATGAGATTCTTGGTGTAACATCCTTCATCACCTAGCCAAGGAAATACTTGAGACTAAAGGCAATAAACAGCAGAAAAAGTAAAAAAATAACCCAATGCATGAAACTCATTTACCAGCTCTAATGGGAAACTAAGCTATCCATATTTGCAAGACAGTTTTTCAAGATCCTGGATGTGGGTAATTTTCCCCAATATGTGAGATATCATCAGAAAACCTATTTCAATATGGTAAAACACACACCCAAAACACCTATATTTTTTAAGACTCTGGGCATGTGTTCAGCTGAGTGTTGTGAATTTGCAATGCAGATACCAAATGTGGGATTTATCTCAGCTGGCCTGAGGGAGCCAGGGTGAGGAAGACTACAACAGCAACAGCCACCTCTGGCTCTGACTTTTTGAAGAGAGCAGCAAGAATGTTTTTCAGGTATCAGTTTTTGGGATCTCTGCTAAAAGTCTTTATTTACCCACTTGAATCCCAGCAGAAAAGACAGAGTATGTTTTCAGAAAGCTTTCTCAGGCTTTGCAATATGAAATGAAACCAAACCAAATCCTTGTTTACCTTTTGAGTTGCACAGTATTTTTTCATAAAAACTCTGAACTTTTGCCTATTTATTTCATTTCTGTTGTGATTTCTTTTTTATTGTGAAGATTGGCCAATTTAGAGTAAATTGTCTCGCTAAAGTAATCAGGGAAAATGGATGTCAGAGATCAATTCACCCAATTGCATAAAATGAGAGACAAGATTTTCTTTACTCATTTAATTATGCCAAATAACATCTGCAAGACATACCTACCCTTCAAAATGAAGAGACATGTGTGGAATACTGGGATTCATTCCAGGACTAGCATCAAACCTTGAGGAATTTCGATCAAAGTGAGAAAAGTTTCAGTGCTGCTACAAAATAGGATTGTGTGCAGATCTTCTGTGATTTCTTCCCTAGTAGGTATAGGAAATAGCTCTTTTTCTCTCCAAATGGATTTCCAAAAGTGATTTTTAAAGCAAAAACAATTAAAAATACAGCATGTTGTCTACTGAGGATGTTTTGTGTAATAAAAAAAAAGATTAAGAGATATTGTAAAAAAGGAAAAATTTTAAAAATTCATAAAGATCCATTTCCCTTTCTCAAGCTCTCCACAAGCCTCATTTTCCTCCTCCTCAACCCAAATAACAAATATATATCCTGCAAAAATATTTGGTATTCAAAATTCCTGCTTCAAGCCTTAAGCAGTTTCACTAAGCTTACTTCCCTTGAGTCAAAAATATGTTTTTAATGGTGATTTTATGATGTTATTGGAGCGGGCATAATGAAATAAGAAAACTAACTTATTAGATAGGGTTTGGGGAGGAATTTTGTGATCACACTGTATTAGAGTTCTGAGTTCTGAGTAGATGCTAGAAGCATTAAATATTAGCAGTAGATGATGCACTCAGTTATAAATACATCAAAAAAAGAACTTTTATAAAAAGCAATAATTTATATATATACGTATATATTCTAGTATATAATATGTATATTTTTATATATGTACTCATTCTAAAGTAGTAGTTCCAGGCAGTATGTAGTGGCACTTAAGTACAACAAGTAGCCACTCTACCTACTATACTTTAATTATAGAATATGCTGAGCTGGGTGGGACCCATCAGCATCATCAAGCCCAAAGCAAGAGAAATGTGAAAGGTTTGTATAAATATTGGTGTGGTTTATCATAAAGAAGTGTGAGTAAAAAAATTAAAACCCACAGCCAACATTGCAATGCTTTAAAAATGTTTTTAGTGAGATGCTAAAGATGCAGCATTGTATATCTAATTAAAAGGAGACTTTATTGTCCCCTAAGAACCCAAGCCTGTTCAATGAGTTTCATTTTATATGGAAGTGCACCGTGCTAAGAACAGTTTATTGCCTTTTCCTAAAATAAGTCCATCAATGGACTTATGCTTGCTTTTCAAAAAGAACGGAGGATGTCATGAAGCTCCCTTCTAGAAAACCAAAACCCCAACTTCCATCCTCTAGTGTCGGCGTCCTCTCTTCTACAATGTTTACAGCTGCAGACACAATCCCAAATCTAATTTGAAATGGGTTGCAAAAGAAAAGAAGTAGTACCAAGTTAAATCCAATTATAAATCAGATTGTAGAAAGCTTCTGGGAGTACCATTTTGATGGAAGGTTTACTTCCTGTTGCAGTATTGCAGCAGAACATCCTACATGCTGCACTTTTTAATATGCTAGATTCACTGATGTGAAAATAGAAAGGCAGAGATGCTGCTTGCCACTGTAGGGAAAAAAGTCGTGTGGCCAAAGCTCACCTGAAGTTGAAGTTGACCAGAATTGTGGGGGTCAATAAAATGAGATTTTCAAATATATTAATGGCAAAAGGCAGTGTAGAAATAACATCAGCCTGTTACAGCCTGTTTCCTCAAAAACAGGGACGTGGACAAGGCAAGAGGGCCAAGTGTGTCCTGGGGGCATCAGGCCCAGCATGGCCAACTGGGCAAGGGAGGGATTGTCCCCTCTGCTCTGGGCTGGGGCAGCTGCACCTTGATTGTGGACATTTACAGCAAAGACCCTGAGGTATCAGAGTGTCCAAAGAAGGGTAACGAAGATGGAGAAGGGCCTTGAGGAGAGCCGTGCGAGGAGCAGCTGAGGGTGCTTGGTCTGTTCAGCCTGGAGGAGACTGAGGAGAGGCCTCAGTGCAGGTACAGCTTCCTCCTGAGGGGAAGAGAAGGGACAGGCACTGATCTCTGCTCTGTGACCAGTGACAGGACCCAAGGGATTCGCCTGAAGTTGTGTCATGGTATGTTTAAATTGCATATGAAAACAATTTTGTCACCCAGAGGGTGGTTGGGCACTGGAACAGACTCCCCAGAGAAGTGGTCAGAGCACCAAAACTGTCTGATTTCAAGAAGCATTCAGACAATCCTCTTGGGCATGCAGTGAGACTCGTGGATGATACTGTGCAGAGGCAGGAACTGGATTCAATGATCCTGATGGGTCACTTCCAACTCATATTCTGTGATTCTGTAATTTCATGCAATTGATTACAGCAGTCCAACTGGGTAACAAAGTGCTGGTTATTGCAGTCATTTCACCAAATGGCTACAAATTTGAGTCATTCCACAAAGTATCTTCCTGAAAATGTCATTGTTCAGGGACAGAAAATTTTAATCATTTAGTGAAACCGAATGGTTTCACAATTGTAAGACCAATGCCAACAAAATGTGAGACTACATTTAAGTAAAAGCATATTAGTAACAACTTCAAACAGGTAAAAATACTATCCTCTGTATGTGGATATTTATTTGGGTTTAGGTATACATACTTGAGTGTATACAGAAACAAAATCCACCTTAAATCTGTAAGAAAAATTAAGGAGGCTTTTATACAGAATATACTAATGTCATACACTATGAAAGATCTAAACTTTTAGCCCATAACTGGACAGTTGGCTTTCAGGGGAGGAAAAGTGATCATTTTTGTTGCCTCCACTCCATATCTAAATGTGTGCTTTTTATGTGAATGAGACAAGATGAGGGCAGGACACATGCTGTATCCAGCATGATGGGATAACACCCTCATCTTCCATGTCATTGCACTGTTTGTGTACCACCTTTCTAAACATCAAAGGATGAGGAGGAAAATCCTAACTCCATTAAATAACTCTTAGATACCTTTGCTAGAAATGTCCTATTGTTCTTTTTAAAATTGCCATAGGACATTCCAAACTCAGATTCTAACAAATAAAACTTTTAAATAAAAACAGGATATCCAGTACATATGAAATCACATATGAAATATACATATGAAATATATGAAATTATAAAAACGTTTTAATTATTTGAAAAAGTGGTATTAATCCTTCTGGAAGTATGACACATTTAGATCCCATGCCAGCAAAGCACTTAAATATGGTCTTCTCTCTAAGACCAAAAGTAGACCACTAAAGTATATATCTGCCTGCTTCCAAATGATTAAATTAAGATAATGGTCTCTGTGCAAATTCAGAAATGTTTAGTTTAATACTGCCTGTATAATAATGAACTGGATCATTTCAGCCCATAAATGTAAAAAGGAGCAAAATGTAATGGCACATGGCAACCAGTGCAGTATTGTTGCAGAGCCAGCAAATTGAATGCAATAGCTCTTGAAGTCAAAATTAAATGGGTTCTCCAGCTGTTTTATAAAGTCATTTCCTCACTATGCTGTCAGAACAACGTGCAGTGAAAATAAGACCATAAACCTCAAATCCCTCTTTCAGCCTTGATCAAATCATGTGAGCGGTGCTATCAGGGCTGATGGAGAAGCAGTTCACTGTCCATGTTTGGAACTGTACTCTAAATTTCATTTTATCATTATGAAGTCACTGTAGGCACACAGGAGTTTTAAATGTTCATAAACTCACAGAAGATGTGCTGTACACAGTTATAGTTTTTTTATTCAGAATTACATTAAAACTGGCTTATTTCCTTATTGTTCATATCTTGTCTACTCTGCAAAGAAAGAGGTGGGATTTCTGAACCAGTGCTACTCTGAGGCCATGCAATTGCCATTGCATTGTGACACAGGCTTGAAAGGTAAAAGGTCAGATTATGAGAAAAGTGATTTTTCTAAGCAAAGAAAGTTGACAGATACCTGCTGTGAGGATTTTCAGTGAAGCATTTCATGATGTCTTGTAGAAAACTCTTGAAAAATCTGCAAATGTTAGAAGCACCTAAAGGAAATGTGTCCTGAGTAAGAGACTGACAAAAGTGAGGAATCCAACACAAGTAGGAGACAAAATGTCCTACTCAAAAAAGATACTTAAGTTTTTCAAAAGCCCTAAAAGAACCTTTCTTGCTTAGAGATTTATTCATAACCTTTCAGTAAAACAGGAATATGCCTAGAATGTTTTTGGTGACATGAAACTGAAAGTTGATATCAATACAAGGAGACATCAGGATATGATACTGACAAAAAACTATTTTGCCTTACAAAGAAATGAGTATATAAAGATGAGCAACACACTTAGCTTGGAAACCTCAAGTTTTTCTGCCTCTAGAGCAGTGAGGTTCTGCAGCATAGAGCTGGAGTTTCCTGGAGAGAAACTGTGCACCCATGTGGGAGAGCTTCTAAGTGTCCCATATAATCACACAAGCATCTCTTTCCACACATGTGCAATAATTTTATGTGGCCAAAACCAGAAAATGTAAACAGCTTTATGTGCAAGTAAGGTCTGGTAAGTTCTTCAAAATGATTGTGGGGCAAGGTGTCTCTGATGAGCATGATTGGAGTTATAACAGATCTAACCCAGCATGGTATGTTTTTATACTTCCGTACACATTTGATTCTTTTTCAGATCATAAATTTAGCATTCCTGTGCTGTATTTTATTTACATATACATAAACACATTTTAAACAGTACAATATACTTAGGTATAGTTTATGTTGTTAGCCAGCATTATGATACTCCAGATATTTCATTATCCTGATTGCACAACGACGTAAGATTAAATAAAACTTTTTCTCCATTTCCATCTTGCATTATAGGATCAAACACAATTAAATCAGAGACAGAAAGGCATTAAACTATTAGCTCAGATTGGGTTTATTTCACAAAGCTCAGTTCAGATGTTTATTTTGTGTTTTGTTGAATAGGTTGAATTAGTACAGTACAACTAGTAAGAAATTAATTGATTTTCAAGTCCTGTAAGCAGTTAAGATCTTATGCATAGCCATTATTCTTAATTATAAAAGGTTACAGTTGAATTCTTTCAGTATATGTGACTATAACACAAAGGAAGCCTAAAAAAGTAGGTCAACTCTTCATCACAAGTAAAAGCAATGTTCTTCGTATTTCAGAGCAGCATGAAAACTAGAATAGTTTATGGTACAAAAGTTATATTCATGTAAACTCAACTTTTCTAACCCATGTGATTGTCATATCTTCAAATATCTTCCATACAACCATGGTATGCATTCTTAATAGTTATTTTATTATATTTATTTATAAAGTCTTTCATCAGATAAAGCAAGATTACCTGTGCCTGTACTGTTTTCCCCACAGATTCATCTTGAAGAAACTCTGATTTAATAGGTCTAAATTATTAAATATATCTTTACATTAAATCTGACTTTCATTTAGCTGAGCTGATTTTCTCAAAAACATTATAGGTGGAATTACATAGTCCGTTACAGATTTAGTAACTTGGTTTCATAGGTTTTGCTTTGTTTGATAATGTTTTTGAGGACTCTGTGGGTGATCTTGGTGGCAATAACATTAATTTAAATTTGTGTTTAAAAGAGCAAAGATTTCAAAAAGCTGCCTGCAAAATATGAATCAAATTAGAGGAGTGTTTTTTCATGTAAGATTTCCTTTAAAAGTTTCATTTTTTCTGTATATTAAAAATACTTCTTCAACCTGAGTTTACAAACATCTCCTGAAAAGCCCACACACTAAATTCCCCTTTCATCAGCTAGGATCTCATTCTTCCATTTTCTGCAGGAGATGGAGATCAGAGTTAATGCTGTTTTTACAGTTTTTATCCACCAGAGACAGCTCAGGGATTGTTTTGCACCTTTATCATGAAAGTCTGTTGAGCAGTGTCCTACACTAGTTCCTCATAACCTGGGAAACTCCCTTGCACAGAGCAAAATATTGAGGATCTTGCTGTATTTTATTTAAGTCACTAAGAGATTTACCTGCTGTAATCTTATTTTTCTTTTTTTTTTTACACCTGAATTTTTAACTATATCTTGCTATTACTAAACCCTATGGTTTATCAGTTCTGTAACAACAAATTTCTGTAGTCCTCGCTGCATTTCCTCTTTTATGCAATGCATTCAGGGAGATTTGCCAAAGGTCAGACAGAAGAGCAACACAAATGAATTGAACTCAAGAGTTTAGACTCTCTCTTGACCTAAATCTCTTCATTTTCAATTTATTGCAGACGCAGGTGCTTACCAAAACTCACACTGAAATCAGTAAATGCTAGCAAGTCATAGCATTCCACTAATTTTTAACTGCAGTGGAAAAGCAATCAAAGGAAATAAAGCTCAGAAAAAAAATGAAGCTGTATACAGTGAGGGGAAGCATAGGGCTCCATCAGCAAAGCAGAGGACAGCTCTGTATGGCACTTAAGCCACAGCAGCATTGTGACATATTGCACGTCTTTGTGACTCAGGAGAAGGATGACATTTCCTTGATTTTAACTTTTGGGTTGCTTTTGATAACTAACCATTTAGCTGTACCTACAATAAAAAAAAATAAAAATTTTGAAAAAAAGTTAATTTGGTTTTCCCATGTTGATAACCAAGACACCTACCAGTGTAATGGAGCTGCTGAATTGAGGCTGTACAGGATGAACCATGAGGGGTGAAATGTAGAAAAACTAAAGAGCAGAATGAAAAAATAAGAGCAAATGAAAAGGTGAGGACATCTGTGATGTGTGATGTGGTGCACTTGACAATATCAGCTTCAGCCTCACTAATAAAAATAGTAGAATTATACAACACGTGAGAGCTGAAACTGGATACCCTGAGTACAGGCAGGTTATTCATTGTGCAATGATGAGGAGCATGTTGGTAAACCAGAAACAGAAAAAAGTCTGTTCCTTCATGATTCAAATAGTGGAGTCCACTATATCTTCACTGAATCACAGAACCGCAGAATGGGTCAGCTTGGGAGTGACCACAGTGGGGTCATCTGTCCAGCCTGCCTGTTCAAGCAGGACCATCCCAGAGCACGTGGCACAGGATTGTGTCTGGATGGTTTTTAAACATCTCCAGCGCTCACAGCCTCTCTGGGCAATCTGACCAGTCACCTGCACAGTGAAGAAGTTTTTCCTCTCCTTCAGGTGGAACTTCCTGGGCATCAGTTTCTGCCCATTGCCTCTCTCCCTTTTGCTTGTCGCCACCAAGAGGAGCCTGCAAAAGGCCCCATCCTCTCAGCACCCTCCCTTCAAATACTTACAGACAGAGATGAGTTTCCCTCTCAGTCATTTCTTCTCAGGCCCAGCTCCTTCAGCCTTTCCTCATCAGAGAGATGTTTCCAGCAGCCCAAGTAGCTGGCTAAATTTGGCTAAAGGGAAGTCAGAGAAAAAAGATGTCTGAGAGACAACTACTGCTCAGCAGCTGTCTGTAGCTTTTAAGAAGAGTCTTTGAGATGGTTTTGCATTTCATTTGAACCAGCTGTTCTTTGATTTCATTTTTAAACATTCTGAGACTTTCCTAGAAAGAGCCTTCTCTTTTGTCATGTCTGATGACTAATTCAAATTGATAATAATTTCAGAAAATAGTTAACATGTGTTACAAAGATTTTAATAATTCTGTCTGTGACTATCATGTATATATACACCATTTCCCAATCTGAAACTGGGAAGTCAGTAATTTGAAGAGGGAAAATACTGAAGTGCGTGAAATTAAAAAAAATTAAACAAAAAAACTAACCCCACAGCTTTTATTTAGATACTCTTCTCCTGCACTTACTAATCTTGATTGTAATGCACAAAATAAACTAGGTCTGCTCTTTTAAATTTGCAACAAAGAATCTTATTAAAACAGAGCTGCAGGAAGTGTGCACAGGGCACAGGGAGGTAGAAGATCATATCTGATAATAATCATTGCTTTCCTGCCTGCTTCAGTGCACCCCAGCATAGTCATACAAATACCTCTGAAATGCGACAGATCTTTTTTCACCTCAAACCTTTTCTGTACTTTTTTCCCTAATGAGGAACATACAAGGCACATATAAACTCAACAGACAAATTAAACCTGAATTGCAGAAAAAGCAAATTTAAAACTTTAATGCATCATATTCTCCCACAGGTACTTGTTCATCAAATTTTCCTCAAGACCTGCAAATCAGAGGTTTGTCATCACATCAGTCTCGACAGCTACAGTCTATGTTTTTCACCAGAGAGGGAAATGTTAAAAACAATAAACCAAAGCTTTTTTAGCTGTATTGATTGGTTTTTCTCCATATCTACATTGAAAGAAAACAAACAAACCTACCATCCTAAGGGAAAATAACAATATTACAAGATAAGATATTATGAGGAAACTAGAAATTTGATCCACTTTCCAAAACTGGGCTATTATAAACTGAAGAATTATATATCTTGTTGACACAGTCATTTACAGGGATTCAGGTTATGAAACCACTATATTTTTACATACATGCACTGACACCAAGCACCTAGTTGGTTTGAATATCTACCTGTCAACAGTGCTCAACATCCACCACGCTAGAGCTGTTCTAAAGAAAAACTGAGCTAATTTGTACCAATAAGATAATAAAATAAAATTAAATAAATAAAATATAAAATCCCCAATGCATTACTCTGTCAATTACAAATTTGGTGGGTTTCTCAGAGGAAAAGGAGCTTTAAGTTTGCGGAGACTTTGCTAGTTATGATATGTCTGATATGTTTATGTGAATTAAGAACCTGGGCAGCATTTAGCCTCTCAATTGTCCTGGGTTCCTGCCATCTAACACACTTGAGAGAGCCCTTTCCAGTCCATCATACACTCTACACCAGCAGCACATTTGTTCTGTATTTGGTCTGAAAATATTATTAAAACTCCATTTCTTTAGCTGTCTAATTGGTGGGAGCAATCTCCTATTCTCATTCCCCCATTGCCATCATACACGTAAAATAGCATTTCCCTTCCCTGCCCAGGATTTGCAACTCTAAGAAAAAAAATCAAAATCCTCAGACAGCAGAGATGAGGTGTTTCAGTACAGAGGGAAAATGATCAGACACTATCAGTGAGATGTTCATTCTAAATTTTGTCTCTTTAATTCTTATTTATAATTGACAAATTAACCTTGGGAAGATGCTGTAGAAAGCAGAACACAAAATAAGAATGGCAACAGAAAAAGGGAAAGAAAAGCAATTATGTAGTATTGTCATATTTGAAATAAGGTTGTATAACAGAGTCAAAACAGATTAACTCATTTTGTGCAGCTTGCAACGCTTATATGCACTCCCTCCTCTGTCAGAACCTGCATCCTCCCCGTTTACTCACCTTCATGCTACAGGCACAGAGGTCACAGCACAAGAGCGAGGAGACAACTGAGCCAGCACAAAACCACAAATGCAGCTCAGCTGCAGAGGAGGCTGTGCCACTGCTGCAGCTGGGCAGCCTTGCTGGGCTGCAGGGCTCCCCTGCTGCCTGGCACATAAAGCCATCTCTTTTCCCAATGCTGCTGATGTGGGCACATGTCCAGTAAGGTGAAAAAACTGTAGATGTATGTTCAAGAAGGTGAAATAGAAAGTAAATGTTGCAAGTATTTGCTGACTTTATAAATGTAAGTCTTTGGATATTCAACTTTTTGGGAGCCTACATTGGTCTTTCCTTCTGGGGAGATGAGGTTTTACAGTATTCTTTCCAAGTTAATGACCTGAGCTTTCAGGCATTTTTTAAATCCATTGTCAATACTTGTGTGTATACTACACTGTAACATCAGTGGAGGTAATTATGTTCAGTCTTCAACATCAATATAATGACAAGGTGTCATTTGTTATCTCTATAACTCTACATAACTCATTGCAGAATTCAACAACATATTAGCCATTTGACTAAATTAATTACGATTCATTAGCAAAATATATAAACAAATGAAATCAGGCACAAAATCACACCTATTTTGCTAACAGCTCTCCTTTTAATGATGTGTTCCACTTGTTGTGATCATCACTTGATAGTTGGGGAATTAGCCAGTTCTAGGCTATCAGTATGAATTACAATAATAACTGTCAGCACTATCTTTAATTACATCCTCTGTATCTTCTAGACACAAAAATAGTTTTGAATAGTTTGGAAGAAGACCTAAAAATTCCCAAGAAATAGCTAATAGTCTTCTGAGCATCCTTCTGACTTGTTTTTCAAACACACCAATTTTGAGGAGACCTCTTAATAGAGTAAGAAGGTTCTTACATATAAGTACTTCAGACTACAATATGTATGATCTTATGTCATACAGTGTAAACTTCCAGACTCTCTCTGAATTAATGAATTCAAATACTATGAAAAAAATTCTTAACGTAGTTCATTTGGTTTTGGTTTGGTTGGGTTTTTTTATTGGAGACAAACATCAGTCTAAGGCTATATGTTATGTTATATTAGATTTAGATGTCCTATATATCATATATGCCATAATGCCTTTTACAACAGCATGGATCAGAAGGGCTCATACAAAGTCATCAGAAAGAAAGGTAGATTAACAATACATAATAAAATTAGATATAAAAGATTTAGCTTCTTCACTGCATTTTCAGTAGATGTTGAAAGCTGAGCAAAAATTTCATACAATCTGAGTTCTCATTCTTAATAATGACTCAGCAGAAATTTGTATGTCTTAAACTTTATACTCTTATTCTGACCAAATAAAAATAGATTATGCCACTCAATTAAATATATATATAAAAACCATACAGAACAAATGTCCAGGGGAATAGTAAAGTTAGCATGACTAAGATAATAAAACATAAATACATAGCACAAAGTCCCTGGCTAAAGAAAGAATGAAAATTATTATTATCTAATTAAAATGTTTCTTATCCTACTCAGAAATATTATAAAAATAAAGGAAAAAGTCTTGAGAGAACTGAGCTGAAGTATGGGTCAGTGCTGATTTACATGTGTGTCAGAATTTCACTTGATCAGATTCTTCATTGAGCAGTTTATTTATCTAGCATGCTTTTTCCTCACAACCCATGCAAATTAAGTAGTAAACAGCAGTAAAGGCATCACAAATTTCACACTGTTCACAGTAAACATAAACTTCATCTCCATCTCTTCACATTGTCTTCACAGATCTTTTTTTTTCCAGTCTGGAAATGGTGCAGTTCCTTCAGGTGGCAATACAGATAGCCAAGATGTTCCTCACTGCTTTTTGGACCCTCCAGTTTAATCTTTAGTGTGGGTTTGCAGAGCAGTGCACTTTATTAACACATGACAAGTAAAGCAGTTGCTCACATTTCCAGAGAACAAAGACTCAAAGGTTTCTCAAATCCTCTTTTCTGGAAGCAATCAATGGTTTTGGTTTAAGAATAGAAAAAGACGGATGGATGGATGGATGGATGGATGGATGGATGGATGGATGGATGGATGGATGGATGGATGGATGGATGTTTTCTTTCTGTTCTATGAAAGGTGGAATTTGAGAAGAGGGCTAAGATCCATGTTAGACTTTTTCATTTTAAGTCTTTATCCTGGCTTAGCTTCAGTTGGCAACAAAGTGGCATGCAGCTGCTCACCCATACCCTAGTGGGATAAGAATGAGAAGAAAAGGATAAGAACAATTTAATAACTGAAATAAAATAAAATCTAATAACAATCAGAGAAACATAGAACTATTTGGGTTGGAAGGGACTTTAAAACTCAGTCTAGTAGGAACCCCCTGTCTTGGGCAGGGACATCTTCCACTAGACCAGGTTGCTCAAAATCTCATCCCACCTGGCCTTGAACACTTCCAGGGATGGGGCATCCACAGCTCCTTTGGGCAATCTCCTCACTCTCTTCCGCTCTCAGAGAATAAGAATGTTAAATAAAATGGTGTGCTAAATTTTCAGGGGGAGGGGTATTTGCTGCAAAATTTCTATACCCTTAACAAGAGAAGGGAGAAAATAGAGAGACAGATAAAACATAAGGAAGACTAGTGATGTACAATGTAATTGCTCACCACCCACTGACTGATGCTCAGCCAGTACCCAAATAACAATCAGCCCCTCCTGCCAAACTCTCCCCAGTTCATACACTGGGCATGACATTCTATGGTGTCGAATATCCCTTTGGCAAGTCTGGGTCAGACATCCTGACTAATTCCTCACAGATTCTTGTGCACATCCCTAATAGAAGAGCATGAAACATCTAAATGGCCTTGACTTAGTATGAACACTGCATTGCAAAACTGAAATGTGTGTGTTATCAGCACTAGTTTCATAAAAAATCAAGAAAAACACAGCACTCTAATAGCTATGAAGAAGAAAATTAACTCTATCTCATACAAAACCAGGACAGTTTTAAAATTCTGTAATCACCCAAATGTTCCAGTTACCTAATCTGTTTAGCTTTCTATTGATAGCTACCCACAATGACTTTGTATAGTCAAAGAAATTGACAGGCAATTTGAGAGGCTTCTATCACTCATCTTGTAGACAGCAGTTGCCAACTGTAAATGAAGAAAGATTTTTCAGTATTTTCTCTTTCTACTTCTCCAGATTGCATCTGGATTGGTTTATTCCTTCCTACTTATGCACCATGATGGTGTGTGCTCACTCTCAGACCTCTGAATTTGGTTCATTTCCCTGGACTTGCGGTTTTGTTGAAATTCATCTTTGAGTCAAGTGTTTTTATTAAGATAACTATGTCCAGCTATCTGGTTAGAAATACAATAATTTTCAATTAAATCCATGTAGGTATCTTAATATCTTCAGAGTCAGAAATTTCAGTGTTTCTGTTAGATGATAACATATTTTTGGCTCAGACCGCAGGGGGTTAGATCAAGTACAACTGGGCTGGGTCAAGCCCTAGAAACACACTGTAAAAGTGAACTAAACTTCTCTTTAAAAGCTCTGATGATCATCACTGGACAACATCCCTTGTGTCAGGACAGTATGTATTAGTTTGAGGCAGGATCCCATGGGAGGCAGCTCTGAAGGAAAGTGGTACAGAACAGCTGATCAAGAACAACCTCCTCAAAGCACACAGATGAACTGCTGCCATGTGCAGAAATCTAAGGGTGGTTAAAGGCAAGCATGGATGAAAAAGGCACTTAAGAATGAACTCAAAAAAAGAAGTATTCAGAAATGTAGACAAAGATAGGACTCCTGGCAGGAATGTAGAGATGACGTTTTAACTTAAGGAGAAGATTTACAAGAGACATATCTCAGCTGGAGCTGAAATCAGCAAGGGATGTGAAGGGCAACAATCAGAATTGCTATATATATATGTCATTAACAGAATTAAATTACAGAAAGTATGGAACCCCTGTTTAATGGGGCCAGAGACAAAATGGCAAAATATGTAGAAAGGCTGATTTTCCATCTATGCATGATATCATTATTTTCTACAAAGGAAGTAATGGATTTGTGAACAAGAGTCCCACAGCTGAGGTGATTTACCTTAAATGCAGCAAGGCTTTCCATACAAATTCCCCAAAGATCCTATCACCAATAGGAAATAAAACTTTGATGGCTGGACAGTTAGGTGATTATTGCCAGATTACCAGACTGAAAAGGCTGTGGGTTCAATGGCCAAGCAATGGAAAATTGCCAGTAATACTCAGGAGGAGGAATTATACTGAGGTCAACACTGGTTTTTGTTTTCATAAATGTCCTGAATGGTAAGACACAATGCATCCTGAGAAAGTTTATGGATAATATCAAACTGGAGGAGTCTGAATGATACCAAACCAACAGGTCTTCTGTTGAGAAGGACCTGGTAAGTCAGGGGAAATGCATTTATAGGAAATTTATCAGGCTCAGCCATAAGAAATGTCAAGTTCTGCACCTCAGAGGACTGACTCAAGAACTGGTACAGACTGGTGGGTGACTGGCTTTAAAGTAGCTTTGCAGGGAGTAAAGAAAGCAAGCCACATCCTGAGCTGTGCTATTCAAAGTCCAGCTGGCAGATGGAGGGAGGTGACACAGTCTTCTTAGCCCTGGTGAAACGCATCTGGAGTGCTCGGTCCAGTTCTGGCTCCTCAGTGTAAGAGAGACATGGACACATTGGAATGAGCCAGGGGCAGTTCCCTGGCAGGGTGTGCAGTGCACGGCATGCCAGGAGAGATGGGAGGACTGGGTTTGTCCACTCGGGGACAGTGGAGGAAGGAAGAAACTAAAGACGGCGTACAAAGGATGTAAAGCCAGGTGCTTTGAAAGTGTGAGCCAAAGGACAAGAGACAACTGACACAAACTGCCCCCACAAATGGAAGTCCTGTAAGAGAAAAAAGGTCTTAACAGCAAGGGTGGCAGAACACTGAAACAGGTACACACAGAGGGGATTTAAATTACATCCTTGGACATACCCAAAAATCAGGCGCTCTCTCACGCAGTGAGTTGAATTAAGCTTCCTTCTCCACCTAAATTACTTCTGATTCCATCAGGAGTATTCTAACTTTTTATTATTGCACTGAACGTGTATTAGTCTTTAAATTTTACAATAAAAAATACATATTAATTTAACATGAAGCAAAATATTTTCTGACATAGCATATGATGGAACAACATAAACAGAATCATTTATAGCTACAGTTTCATAGAGGAAAACAAGGATGAATTCCATGGGATTTGATCCCAACACTGGAATCACAAATTATTATTTATTTATTTTAAAAGGATAATGATACATTTCATGTTCTAATTCCTAAAAGTTTAAAATTAACATCTAGTTATTTTTTATAAACCAGCTAGTAGGGTAAATAATTCATGAGGATTTTCATTTTCATATTTAACAAATAGTATTCTGAATCTCCTCTTATAGTCATAAAGCCTCAGAGAAAAGTTGCCAGTGTAGCAAATCTACTCTTCCCTCTTTCTCAACAACAACTTGACACTTAGAATATCATCCCATGCAACTGAAATTGTCAAACTATTTCTTCTTCTCTTGCTATTTATGAGTGGATTTTGGAATGTTGACTGCAAAATTTCTCCTTAAAAGGCTTTCAGAATTTTTATGCATACTTACCATGACTACACAATGACATTTAAGATTTTTTTTAAAGGACATTTTAGAAAACAGGTATGTTAACAATAAAACTTTAAAAATCTACTGCAGGTAAATTCAATTAACTACTTCACATTTATGTACTGAGGAGTCTCCATGTGGATCTTGAGCTTAAATACGGTACTCAGAAATTAAAGGAACAACCAGTCAATGCGCTTTTTGTGTTGAAGCAGAACAACTTATTTTAAAAATACTGAGTAACAAATTTGTTTAATGAGTTAATCACAAAGAAGCAGCAAGCCCTGTCAACAACACATTTCAACAAATAAATCTGAATAATGAAAATGTATATGCTGAGATTACGTTCCATTCATACACAGTACATTAACAAACAAATTACACAGAGTAAACAAATTAAGTTTTGCTGACATATTTCCCAGGCATCAGTTCTCCCTGACAGAACATTTACATTTGCAAATAGGTTTCTCTAAGAAATATGAGGAATATTGTCAGGTACCAAGGTAGACTTTGTGTCTGATCCATAATAAAGCCTGTCTCTACAGACACCAAGGAACTGTGATTTTGAGGACATACTTATCTTTGTCCTTAAAACAGAATTGCATCTCAGCTCATCAGAAAAATGTCATGATTTTGTACTTAAGATCCCTCAAATGTAAAATGAAAAGATTTTTAAAATATATCTAAAAATCATCTATACATTTACTTCTCAGGCTGCTGACAGTAAATGATGAAAGAATATACAGAAAATCAACCAAATAATTTTGCAAATAGAAATAGAGATCCAAGAACTTTTGCTTTCACTGGCATAATTAAGGATAACCCTGAAAAACATCATCAGCTCTTTCAATAGGATACCTGACAGCATATTACATCATGAGTTTTAAAATGGATGTGTACTTGTAACAAGGTTAGACACATTATGCTGACCTTTCAGAAATGATCGGTCTCAGAAACTGACTTTCCCCAAAGGAAATATCCTTTAGTCATTTCCCAGAAGCCCGGGGTGAATTTTGCCTAAGTTTTGCGTCTGCAGTTAAGATGGTACTGTCCACATCATGGAAACTTGCTTACAGATTTGGAACCACACATTTTGCTTCCTTTAGGAAGAGAGATTCCACAGAGGCACACTTACTAAAGGTCACCAAGCTTCTCCAGTCTTCACAGGTCTACAGCTTTGTCTCTTCTTGCCCAGCACTTCTCCCACAGTCTCAACACTATTTCTAGACAAAATTTCTAGAAACAGAAAAATGTACTTCCTTACCCATGAAACTCCTATGGGATCCTATCCCTTTGAGGCAGAAACATATATCCTTGATGTCATGGGTTTAATGTACAAGTACTTCTCTGTATCCTGGGAAATGACAGATTTTCAAAAAAAAGGTTACACATTACAAAGGAACATAGCAGGCTCCATATAATATTAGACTTCCATTTATAACTGAAGGACTCAAGATATAGAGAGCTGAAATTACTTCAGAATTATTAACATGATTATTTATTAGAATAATAATTCTAAGCAAAATTCATGGATATGCACTTTCTTCCTCCTGCTGGTATAGACATCATAATATGTTCCTTAGCAGTAAACACAAAAAAATTAATCATATTTCTATACAGGAACAGAAGTATATAAAATGTGTTGCGAAACAAAGAACTCATCTATACTCAGAGTCATTTAAAATATAATTTGGATATGACAACAACCTCCCTGATGCTTCTGTTCATTGCATACATCTCAAAGGCACCATAGATCTTTCCTTAATATATTTGTCCTCATCCATTAAAAAAGTTCACCTGTGTCTTTTTTCTTCTGAGTCAGAGAAATCATCTAAGGGGCATGTATTTCTGAGCTTAATTACAGTCCTTGCTAAATCCTCTATATAGAAAGTCAACAGACTGTGTTAATTGGACCAAACCTTTGTACCACATACATCTCTCTGAACTGATTAGCTGTGAACAAAGTATATTTATAGTTCCCACTTGTGGTGTACATAACCACTCACCCAGGATCAGATCTCTCCTCTGTGGACTAGAGGACTTCACAATGAACTGCTTTGGTCTCCAAAATCTAACTCTAATAAAGCCTTTCTGGTCATTTCCATATTATTCAGGTTCTCATCACTGTTGATCTTGTTTCCAACTTTAGCCCCTTGGAAATCAAACAGATAGAACTAGTGCTCAAGGAGAATTTCTCAAATACAGCTTTTTCTGCTGAATCTCCTAAAAAATACTGCAGAGCTACTAAGCAATTAATTTCTGCCAGGACCCCTCAGAGCTTTCACCTGTCTTTTGTTTGAATTAAGGTCTTCATGGAAATTACCTTCAGTACCCATGTCTTCAGGTGTTACTCCTGATGTATCTGGGCTGATTCTCTTCCTGTGGAAGTACTCCAGGTGGTGGGGAGAATTGCAAATAAAAAATAGAAGTCATGGCTTGAAATAAAAAGACTATAAAAATAGACATATAATAATTAATGGCAACAATGCTAATTATAAATTTTATAATAACAATAAATATAATGAAAAGAAAAAAGAGAGAAGAATAAAATCCAAGAGAAACAAGTGATGGATAATATCTTTGCTCAGTTCGATGTCCAGTCAGCCCATCCTGGGCAGTCATTGGAGGCTGCTGGTGTTTTCTCCCTGTTTATATACTGATGTTCTATGGTATGGAATAACATTCAGGTCTTGGCCATGAGCACATGGCTCCAGGCTCTGTCCCCTCATGACCACTGTGAAAACTTAACCCAGTCCTTGGCCAAAACCAGGACATGCACACGTGGAACAAAATCCAGAGTCCACAGCAGCCCCATCCTTTTACCATCCCTTACCACTCCATCTGCAAAGCAGACACTGTGTTTTCCCAATGAACGTTAAAAGTGTAAAGCTGTGTCAAAAGCCTGAGAGGAATCCATAAAGTGACACTGCACAGTTCTTAAAATAGCATATGCCTCCTGGAAAAAAGTGAGTTACTGGGAGGAATTACATGAGGAGAACTACAGCTTGTTAGAGAAGGATACACGGTGTGTAGCCAGAAATAGGAGTAGAAGGACCAAGGAGTCAGAGAAAGAAGAGAAAAGAAATCTACAACCATCCATCAGCTGCTTATCAGACAGGATAAAAAAATCAGATTGTTTCTAAATATTTGAAGTAGAGATTAAAGAAAGACAATATATAAAGCTTGCTTATGCAAGACTAGTGAGACAAACAGCTCTGTAACAGGCAAGAATGTCAACCTTTGGACAACATTGATGCAGAGAGCTAAGAGTGAAGCAATGCTGGCCACAGAAAAGCCAGACACAAGAGGCTATGCTCCATGAGGTAGAAGACCAGAGAAAGAGTTTGTGCTTTAGTTTTCAGGATGCAATAAGAGGTCAGGCTGCCAGACTGCTGTAGCTGAAAAAGCAGAGGTATCTGACAGTTCCAGTTCTCTACAATCACTGAACCACAAGGGTTGCATTCAGGAGGTGATCTGGGTTATAGAACCCAACAGGACATTCACAAGGCTTTCTGTCCCAGGCAGAGGAATCAGGTTATATCTTGGTCTCACTAACACCTCTGATTGTGACAAAAGCCTTCAGGACCCAGGATACTGCAGCTTGTCTCTCAAAGAGGTCTCAAAGTGCGTTTGAAATTGGCTCTCCCACAAAGCTCAGTACCAGCTCAGCTAGGGCAGGGAGACACGCAGAGCCACAGCCTCTCCTGACCCTCTCCTGACAGCTCAGCAGCAAACACTCGCAAGGACACCAAATACATTCACCCAGTGACACCTCTCTAGGCATCTTAAATCTTCAGCAATGCACTGCAATTAATTGTGAGGACACACAACACAGTAAAGACTGCTGACCTAGGAAAGATAAATGAAAGGCAGGAGTGTTTAAGAGGTATTTGTTGATGCCTTAGCTAAAACCAGATAGAAGTCAGAGGATTTGCTTGACCAGACATACTTCAAGACAAAATGCTGGGCTCCTTGAACAATATATTGTTAAGGTCTTTTATTATTCTGTGACAATTCAGAAACTCTTAGTCAAGAAATGATATGTGATATCAATAAATAACAAGAAGAAAAATTAATATGTGGGTACAGCATATTTTGATAGCACCAAGAGTTCAGATGAGGAAAAACCTGGGTGTGCGGGGAGTAGGAGATTGTACATCTGATTTGATTATTCACGGACAGGTGTGGAACAGGCAATCTACATAATAATTTTTAATCCCATTTTCTCATGAAAAGAAATCATATCATATATGGAAGTGAAATAACTGCATGTATCAGCTCGGAAGAAAAAAAATTTAAAATATTCACCAAGATAGAAATGAAAGCAAAATCCATTTGGCCAGAAAAATGGACATGATATTTCTGGAAAAAAGTGTAGAAATGAATTTTGCTTCAGCAAGGGACAGTTATGTAAGGATATATAAAGATACAGGCAATGGTGTTATCCGAAGGAAGCGTGCCCTCCATCACAGCCCAGACGAGTACTGTTGCTCCTTTGACAAAAATAATTGCAGTCCTCATTCCAACAGCATGGATATAGAAATGGCAGTGAGGAACAGGCCTATTGCTAAAGGCCATTGCCTGTACCAGGATCTTGGAAATCATGGATTTCTAGTGCTGTTGCTGGAAGTAGAAATGGTTACACATGGACAGCCACAGCACAGTCAGAAGCAAGACCTACCCAATAATACCTTCCCTGAAATCTCCAGGTGACATTTTAACTCTCCACCTCCTTACAAATAAGGAAGTTTTACAAAACTTGACTGTGTTTTGTAACACAGAAGAAGAAAATTTTAGAAGTTGAAGTCTATAGTGAAAAACTTTCATTTATTTGCTACCCAGAAAATCCCATCACTGGGATGTTGGGATGTTGATGACTAGCAACTAGTGTGTGTTGATTAAGAGGGACACATTTGGAATCCAGTAGCTGTTCTCATTGGTTACCAGAAGTGAGGGTAAACTAGAAGCACAGTGCAGTCATAGGACTCATAACTTTGTGCAACATCTCTGTAGCAAACAGTCCTGAACCCTTCTAACATGGAACAGCTTGAGAAGTTTGGCCCACAGTTACTTGTGAGATAAAAAGAAAAAAACAAACCAAGAAATCATCCATGGAGACAGCATTCAGATGAGCGGGAGTGCCAGTACTCTGAAGAGGCACCTGTGCCCACATCTGCTCCTGGACCCTACTTACAGTTTTCACAGTCCCCCAGCTTTCTTTTCATGCACAGTTCTCTCCAAAACTACCAGGGACACTTCCCTCTGTCCATAGGCCATGCATATAATTTTCCCTCAAAAAGAAAGGTTTTGACTTACAACTACTCTAGGATTCTTATGCCCTTCCAGAAAGAATTGTGTAGAATATGTTTGACACATCCAGCCTTCACTAAGCTCCGTCAATTTCAATTTTTCAGACTACAGTTATCTATTAGTTATTTATTCCCAGGTCTTTCTCAGTTTACTGAAAATATTTGAAATATATCAATTTTTCTGCTCCGCAAGATCATTCTTGAGTTTAATTATTTTCCTCTGACACCACTTGATGCAACCAAGACTTTCCAAGTGCTTGGTTTCAATTACTTATGTGTAGAGCAGAAGCAAGAGAGTTTTTCAGCCTTGTAGTTATGTATTATAAAGAATAATAAATTACAAACTGCAGGATGCTTGAGAATGAGGAGTGAGCTAAGTGATTCTGAAAATATTTCATTTTAAATTACCATTACTTTTGAGTCTTCAGGTTTACTCCTAAACCTCTTTGGTCTGAATAAGTTTTTTTTCTGGCCAGAAAAACTTTTAGAATGAACCAACAATAATTCCTTTTCATTCTTACTGACTTTTTTTTCTGAGAAGTACTTCTGAAAATGTTACTATTAGCTTGTTTTCATACTGGATCTGACTTCTTCATTGTCTTTATCTGACTTTATGCATCTATGCAAATCTCCTCCACATCTTCAATATGAATTTGATAAAAAATAAGTTCTTGATTCACAGTAGAAAACTGGAAATGTACAGAAGAAAAACTTTTAAAAAATAATCCAAAAGAAAAAAAAAAAAAAAGCACCTCTTTCTTGACAAGGAGAATTCACATGAAACTTACTCTTCTTCTACTGACTTTGTTCACATAAACAAGAGCACAATTTTTTTTTTTATAACATATCATTCCATTCATTTCATTGAGACTGTTTAGTAGAAATTCATAGATGAGAGTGTCCAGAGTGACAGAAAAAAACCCAATCAGTTCCACTAAAGGCTGTCATCTTCACTATCCTCAAAGTAACAAGATTTTGATGTGATTTAATCCACTTCAGTTACTTTTGAGTTCTCAATGGGTTTTCTTAATTAAAAAAAAAAATTAAAAAAAATAAATAAAAAAGTGCAAGAAATCTCACAGCTGAGATTTAGCTTGCTGAAGCTTGTTCAGCATTCTACACGAGGCAGAGATATGGCACAAAATAGTTAATTGGAGTGCTGACATGAGTTACTTGCCTATGACTAGAATTCTGCTGCCATCAAGAGCATTTTTCTTTTATAGCAGATCACAGACATCAGTAATTGGATTATTGTCATGGTGAATTTTCACTGAAACAATAACTTCAGCTCCCTCTATATAGAAAAGTGTCTAAATGATAAATTACACTTTACTTATTCTTTTTGTCGTGAAATAGGTCAGTGTATTTTATTCTAATATTGATGTTGCTGGCCTCTTGCAGAAAGCGTTCAGTGGGTTGACTGCAGAGAGGCTCATTAGCACAATAAGTGGTGAAATTGCCTGTGCTCTTCTTTTAAAGACATTTTTGCACCCTCATTTTTGCTTTTACAAACAGAAATTTCACATATAAAGGCAATATTACTGGAGAAATTAACCAAATCAAATCAGAACAAATTTGTTTTCTTCTACCCTGAATGTCTGTGACTCAAAGGAATTATTTACAGCTTTGTTATACTTGTGTAGAGAAAACTGATAGGGTGCAGAATGATCTCTTCCAATGCATCGAAAGAAACACCAGGTCCTGAGGAAACAGGCAGCTCATCTAATCCCTGCTGTGTAAACTTGATCTGGGCAGGCCATTTACAGTACTTTTTTGTACACAGTCTACTAATGACCGCAAAAACATGTGACATGACTCTCACTGAATGCTGTAGCAGTCTAAAATCAGAGCAACTCGTGCAGATTGTATTAGAAAATGCTATGGATGTCTTCCCTTAGGCAGGACAAAATCCTGGCAACACTTAAACAGCACCTTTAGTCAAGAGACTACTCCTAAGGTTGTTCACATATCAAGGAGGAGACTAGACAGCAATAAAAGGTGCTACATGTTTTATTTCTAGAGGTTGAAAAACTGAGACTTAGAGGAGGAAAGAGATTCACTGAGCTACTCAGCTTCTTGTGGAGCTTGAACAAAGCTTGGTATTCCAGCTTTCCACATAATATCTACATCCAGCCTCTAATGAATTAGTCATTCTTTAAACTTCTGGTAAACATGAGGACACAGAAGAAAGCTTTCAATTTAAAACTCAAATAAATTGGAAATGTTGATGATGCTACCTAAATTCCATCCCTTACTCATCTCTTGGCTTAAGGCATTCATCCACATACCATCAAAATCCTTTGTTCAACATCAGAAAAATTAAGAAAAGCAGCCAGCCTTTGTGGCACTTTTCTGATGTTCGACACATCCAACTTGAGTGATGATTGTTTTTCTAATGGTGGATGACCTGGCAGCCCAATCAACAGAATAACACCACTGCCACACCTGGGAGGGGATTGTCCAGCTCTGCTCTGCACTGGGGCAGCCTCACTTTGAATATTGGCTGCACTTTTGGGCACCACAATGTAAGAAAAGTATTAAGCTGTTAAAGAGTGTCCAAAGGAGGGCAAAATAGGGAGAAGGGCCTTGAGGGGAAAATGTGTGAAGAGCAGCAGAGGAGACTGAGGGGAGACCTCACTGCAGGTCCAGCTTCCTCCTGAGGGGAAGAGCAGGGGCAGGCACTGATCTCTGCTCAGTGGTGACACTGACAGGACCTGAGGGAATAGCCTAAATTTGTGTCAGGGGAGATTTAGTTTGGATATTAGGAAAAGGTTTTTCATCCAGAGGGTGGCTGGGCACTGCAACAGGCTCTCCAGGGAAACAGTCACAGCACTAAGCCTGACAGAGCTCAGGAAGTGTTTGGACAGTGCTCTCAGGCACAGGGTGTGGTGCTTGGAGGGTCCTGTATAGGGCCGGGAGTTGGACTCGATCCTTCCAGCTCAGAATATTCTGTGACTCTATCACCCATCACCTTATCTTATTAAATGAAATATTCCCATAACACTCAGCTGTTTGTAGTCTGATGTCCTTCAAGTATGTATTTCTGGAATCCAATTGCTTCAGAAATCCAAAGGTTCAGAATTTCCGACATTTCTTTCACAGTGTCAGAGCCAGGCTTGTATCCAGAACTTCTGAAACAATGGATTTTGTGTCAAGTTAATGAGAGGAATATGAGTGAAAGGGAGACCATGTAGCTGTAAATACATTGTTATCTGGTAATATTGAGATATTCCTAGCTCCATTTCAGAGGTGGTCTTTCTGACTATAGATCACAGTACTGATCTTTATAATACAATAACAGCAAGCTGGAATAAAAAAGAATATAACCAAATAAATTGTTATAAAAAATAGATCAGGCTAAAAAATCATACCACAGAAGTTTGTAAAAGCTTAGGCCAGACTAAGCAATAATATGAATTAAGGTAGTTTGCACCAGTAATATGCTAAAATTTTTGCAGAATCCTAACTGAAAGGTAGGAACTAAAAGCAAAACACATATGGAGCACAATAGAGGAGAATGTGGCACAGAGGTCAGACATAAAATTTCAAAATGACCCAGGAAAACAATGAAAGTAAATGGTTGTACAGTCTGTGACAAATATCAAATTATATCTGTGGAAGGAAAGGAAAATAAGGAATTTGGAGAATAAACTAAGAGCTGGGATTCAGAACAGCACAAATATGCAAACAAATTGGACCAGATGGCTCTTTTCTGTTTCTGTCATAGCTTATGTTCTTGGAACCTGCAGAGCTTAAAACTGGTTTTGGAGACAAAAATTCCCCTGTCTCAACTGATAGCCATTGATGCTTATGGCTTTATTTGTTCCATTTCCTATCCCCTGTAATTACCAACTATAAAGACACATCTCACCTTATGGCCTCTGTGGGAGGAATTGACTTCCAGAGATAATAATTTCCAATGTATAATGACAGTAAAGAAAGGACTAGCCTGGATCTGCAGGCTCAGGCCAGACAAGCAGTTTTACATAAATAAGCACTCAGTGGCATTACCCCTGGATGACACGGCTGTCCCTACCATGGATGTCATTTTCCAACCAGTAGCAGTAGAGGCCTCCATAATTATTGTTTGTGATGGGGAACATCAACACTTGTGATCATGCTGGCTGAGTTTTCATGGCTCACTGAGCAGCTCTGAAATACATTTGAGTAGGTGACCTGAAATACTCTACACATCCTCACCTGGGATGTGTCAGTACCATGTGGTACATATATGCTGTTGTCAGGTATACTCAGATAAAAGTTTTCCTATTTTTGTTCAGAAAAATAGCACAAGTCATCATCAAAGCTCTGAGATTGCCTCCTACAGATTAAGGAAGACCCTTTTGGACATAAGCCTGTTGAAATGTTTCTGTGTATTGCTCAGTGCAAAAAACATTTCCTGCAATTATGGATTAGAAGCTTCATATGGACATTAGAAAAATTCTTTGGAAGTACGGGACAAGAATAGCTACTAACTATGCTATCCCTTAAAGTATTGCAAATATCTAAAAAACCAAGTGATCTGGTGACTTTTACCCAGATGTCAAATATCTAGAGAAGTCATATAAAATGAGAGAAATCAGAGAAATTAATCAGAGAAAATGTTTCTCCTTTGAGATAATTATTAATACAACCCTTGTCACGTGTGCTTCCCTGGGGTCATGTGAGCTCCTTCACCTGTCTCCTCTGTGTGAAGGAGAAGAACCTTCCCTGCTAGGATGGAGAAAGGTGGGCAGGAAGGAACTCTCCCATGCAATACCATGGGGTTTTTTGCATTGTGAAATAATGTTATGAAAGTATAGTATGCGCCTGTGTGGCATCCAAACTCATCCAGCTTGACTCCCAAATGCACTGCCAACTGGCTTCTGTGCATGCTAAGAACATCACGCCAGAACCCAGGTATTTGGCACCTAGATGTTGTAGTGACATCCCTGTGGATGTGGGTTACTGACATGTGTGATAGGTACTGCCATTTAGGACAGTGCTTTATCTCCTCATTGTTACACTGAGACACCTAATAGTGGAGTACAGCATACAAGAACTAAATCCTGTTGTACTTCAGACTTCTCTGTGAGATGTGATAAATGAAAAAGTAGATGAGTTTATCCCCTGTTAACCAGGTACATCTATAATTCTGTCTAAGGAAGATCACAAACAGCAGCTAGAAGAAGAAAAATGAGGATGAGAAAAAGCTGTTGGAACACATATTCTCCTACCTTAAATGAACACATTCCTGGTAAAGGCTGTTTGAGTAAAATCTTTTCCATGTGTGCAGAATTTGGTGAATGGGTTGAAAACATGAACAGTCTCAAGACTTTTCATCAGGAACGTACTCAACATGTTCATGACTATTTAAAACTACAATTTTCACAATGAAATAGCAGGGGTTGGCAAAAAGGGAAATAAATTGCGTGTGTAAGCAAATATATATGTACATATGTGTGTGTGTCCTTAATGGTTAGTATTATTGTATCAAGTTATCACTTCTAAAATTATTTCTGTATTCAAAGACACTGTTGAGAAATATGACCATAAAGTATTATAAATTTATTCATTAAATGAGTGAAAACAGATGAGAATTTTGCAAATTTCCTGTTCCACCAATTTTGCCTCCAGAATTCTGTTAGTAACTGTAATCTAAAGGGCTGAGAAACATGGGCTTCATTTTATCGTTATTTTACACTAGGACATTCCCCTTGTAAAGGAAAATGACACTTTTCACGTTCTACACTCTAGCTGCAAAGCAATCTTTAATTGGCACTTATGCACTATCAAAACTGATATGACACCTTATGAGCAGCAGGCATTATGCCATCTAGACAGATGGGCATGAGCATAGGTTCAAGGCATGCCAGAGAACAATGTGTGCATCAGGGTTGTGTGGAACAGCCAGACTCCTCCCCAGAGATACTGAAAGGGCAGATCAGTGCTTTTGTGAGGTTGGGGTATGATATCACCATTCCAGTGTGGTCTTTCATTAACAATGAAAATACAAAAATTTATTTTGAAGCAATTTTAAGCTTTTTTCTATCCAAATTAATGTTGAGGGGAGAAAAAAGGTATTTTCCCCTTTTGGCACTTTGCTGGAACCTCTCAATTAGTCTTATCCAAAATGTTTCAGCAATGCTGTGGAGTTTCCTGCCAAAAGCCAATGTGTGACCTTCTATTAGCTTGTATACCCTGAATACCTTTTTAGTGTCAGGGGTCTTATTTACATTTTGCACAACGGTAGACTCTATTTAATCTGTTACTTGAAGTAAATGGGGATGAAAAATTACCTTTTTTGTTTGTCACTAAATAGTTTGCAATTAACACTGAACTGCAAATGAAATAATGTGTCTCTTTGAGGAAACCATATGCTCTGTGCTTTAAAGTAGTTGTGGTAATATTGGTAGAATAGTTAATGTACAATGAATGCCATCTGCTGTCTAATACAGAGTATTTACAAAGGCAAATAGTCCAGATAACTGCTCTTCTTGAATGACTATACAACTGAACATGATATGGTTTGGACAATTATCTGAATTTAGACCAACTTTTTCCTTTGTTCTTGCCCTCCTGTAGCTGTCGTTGTGCAGAACCACTGATGGTTTGTAAGAAACCATCCTCTCCCTCTGTGAAAAAGAAAAAAATAATGGAAAATATCACACAGCAATTCTGGCACATTCAAAATGAGCCTGCAGTCTTAAATGTGGTGGGCAGAAAAGCTGTGTTCAGAAACTGATGAAAAAGAGGATACTGAGCCCTGCTTAGTCAGTGCAGTGTGCACAGCAAGGATGTGGGGTAAGTTAGCAGGGAGCAGGGTATGCTTCCTGAAAAAAATAAATAGAATTCAATGGCTTGCACAGTGCCTGGAATGATACTGAGAGAAGGTATTGCTGCCTGATGTTTGCTTTTGGCTTTGTTCAGAGTAGCAGGACCTTGTGTACACTGAGGACTGCATAAAAAATGTTGGAATCCATCACTGCTTTCTGCCTCTGGCAGGCACAGCTTGCTTTCCTTTGGTATTTGATTGTATCAGAAGAAACAAGACTAATGTCTGTCTGTAAATTATTTCTATTGATGGGAAAAATCATGCAACACTATATGAGAAATAATTGAAGGTGAACCAGATCTGCTTGTCATCTGCTTTGCCTGTAAAGCATTTGGTTGAAATGCACATTGTACCTCAGGCTCCATGAAGCACCTTTCTGCTGCTTTGTCTCTCTCCAAATCATGCTGAACTCAGTTATCTTCTATTATATTAGCAGTAGAGGATGGCAGGTGAATACAAACACTTGGGGTATACAGTTTGTGTTATAAATCCCTCAGTCTGCTTTGTCTGCAAACAGCCCATGCCCTTGAAGACATTTAAAGCCACATATTTTACATAGCAAAAAATTACTTATTTGCTGCTTCAGGAAGATCTCTATGATATTATATAGGTAGAAGCTCTCCATTCAAAAGTCTGAGTTGCTACTCCAGAGACATACTCCTGCTACAAGGAAACTGAATGGCTCCCAGTGTCTTCCTATCAAAGTCAGAGCCTATTTATCTATTCCAAAGATTTGTTTCCCACCTTGAATCAGCAGATTTTTAGAGGTTGCAAGCTGGAAACTTTCATGAAGAGCACCTTGCAGTGTCATCTTTGGAAAGCCACCAAATGGTAGTACATGAAACTACTAGATTAATGCTCTGTCCATTCCTAACAATAATTTCCCATATAATTGTATAAACAATATTATAACAATAATTAAAAATTAGATATATCCATCCATAAGAATTTATATCTGTCTTCCAAGTTCTCCATAGCATTTATTTCTCTGAATCTTTTGATCACAAGGGAATGGGGGGGGGGGTGGTCACATCTCTGCAGAGATAGAATCATGTCATTCAGTGATACAACATTCAAAATTTTTTCTTCAGGTTGAGTGGATAGAATATTGGCAGCTATTTCAATTCTGAAGTTTCTATTTTCTATTTATGAAGAAGAGAGCTTCATACCAACCTTTACTTCTGCTCCTCCAGTCCAGTTTAGACCATTGTGGTGGGTTGATCCTAGGCCAGGAACTGAGCACTCGCAGCTTTACCTCCTCTATAGGGCATGGGGGAACAGGAAATAATGAATGAACTGGCTTTTGATTTCACAAGAGGTAAATCAATTTGGGCTTTGAAGTCAAAATCAATCTCTGCCTCAAATTCATTTCTGTATAGGCTGTTATTTCTGTTACAAAAGCACCAAAATAAATAAATTCTAAGATACAGCCCTACAGGTATAAAGTAGAAATTAATAGCAATTTTGCAAAGGTCTGAAAAATAATATATCTTAGGTTCATCAGTTAATAGCCTCTATTTCCCAATACCAGATCTATGGAGAGAAGTAGATGGCTGCAGGGGGTATCTGAAAAACTTTGGTAAGACCTTGACACACAGGACTCCTGAGTCATCCTAAAGGCCCTCTTTTTCTCTCCACTGACCACGACTCAAGTGAGGCTCCTGAGCTATGCAACTAAGATTAGACAGATTCTAATGAAAATTGTACTTCCTTTCCTCCCCCTTTCATTTTAACCTCATCAAACCCTTTTTCAGCTCTCTATTCCCATCGGTGGTGTTTCATGTCAGAACTCATTTGAAGAACTGCCCCTGGAGCCCAAGACAGGTCACAAGTCTCTTATGAAATTGATTAGCCAAAGCTAAAAGTATTGCATAGAACCACACAGTGATATTGCTCAATATCTGTTACACAAACATGTTTACATCGATACTGACTATTTTGACAATTCCATGTTAGTCCAACAGATTTAGAGTCTTTTACCACTCAGCAGCATCCAGTTTTAGCACAGAAATTAATATCAAAAAACAAACTGGTATTTTCAAATGTATTAATACTTTTTATTCCATTTAATTAACTCAAAATGAACACCATGTATTACAGAGCTGTAAAGTCCCAACAATCCTGATCATTTGGTGTACAATGACATTGTTACTCTAAAATTTTGTCCCAAACATGAGATTTGCTTTTGTCTCTAGTGGTGACTGAAGGGACAACTAGTCTCAGTAGAGAATAACTGCCTGCTTTTTGAATTGACTTTGAAGGTATCCACAGCCTGCTTCAGAATAGGTTCATATAAAATATGATCTTAGTTACACTGGAGTAATTATAGAGATTTTCTAGTGCCTGTGTCAATATATATCCATATATACACACTAATAAAACTATGATCAGAATCTGGACCCTAAAATTTATTTTTGCAGAATCACATTTTTCTCTTTTGAAAACAGTTCTCAGTCCTTCAAAGACTTCAGAGGGAGGAGACTCCATTGGCTTCTCCCCTGCATTTCTTTGAAGTGCTGTAGATGGGATACTGTTTCCAGGGAATGTAAAAAGATGCACAACATGCAGAAATATTTCCATTTATCCTTTCAATGTCCTTTGCCATATTTTGCACAGTTTGTTGGGTTTTTCACATAACAATACCAGTGATTTAAAAAACATATATTTTCAAGAGGGGAAAATATGGAGGGGGAGCAAGGGAGAGGAGGGAGAAGTTTAGTCTAGAAAACAGTGAGCCAGTAAACTCCAGTAAGGGAATGTTTTTTCTGTCCTCGCTCCCCATAAGCTGTACTCATTTTGCACAGAACTCAGCAAGAATTTTAAAAGTGATTTTTAGGAGGTTTTTTCCCCTGTTGGTTATGGGAATTTTTTTCAGTGACTGGTAACCATGGGGCTGAGTTCCAACCTAATGGTAATGTTGCCCGATCCGAAGAAAACACAAACAACCGAAGTCGTTTATGCGGTGCTTTATTGAGGGCCCTGGGAGCCGTGGACTAGCGTCCAAAATCAGAGCCCCATCTTACAGAACTTTTACAGGGTTTTTATATGTTTCTTTACATGATTTCTTCATCATTACAAAATCTTACTTAATTCTAACACCTGGTACTATTATCTTCTTGACATTTAGGTTCCTGCCAAAAGGTACATTACTTAGATAAGTGATTATTTCTTAGCTACACTGCTTACATTACAAATTTCACTATGATAGTTCATCTGTAGGTTATATGCGGCCTACTAAGCCTTAGCATGACTACTACGACTAATGTCAACTATAAGGTTCTCTACTAGCTAAATACAGTTTATTTTAATCAAATGGCAACAGTAAGGGCTTCTTTCACCTAAACAGTGTCAGGCACTCAAAGAGTAGCAGAAGATTTGGCCAGATACTGGTATCAGTTAATATTCAGAGTGATCCCTAAAGTTTGAAACATACCATGTGTAACAAGCAGAACTTTACAGAGTAATAGAGAGCTGGGGAGGAACATGTGAATGTATATGTGCTTGATGGAAAATCTTCCTGTTTAAGTCACTGAAAAATCTCTAATTGGTTTCCACAGTGCCTAGTATTCACTCTAAGACTTCTCCTTAAAAAAAAAAAAATCAAAAAAACACCCAATGAAGAAAATATTAGTTCAGGGACAGTTGGAGCAGTTCTGTGGCTTTAACATCAAAGCTCAGTCAGCTTCATTCTCCCTGTCCCCCAAGCTGGGTTTATTCTCTCACATTTTTCTTTTCTCCTTCAGGGAACATTGACAGCTTTCTTGCCTGTCTTCCGTTGGGAACAGGAAGCATAAATTATTTCTTCATTCTTGCTTTACTCTTCCTTGTAGTTTCCTCTATTGTTCTCTGAGGAGTTTTAAGCCATTTAATTTCTGTATGCCCAGGTGCACCAAGCAAATTATGTACCTTCCAAATGTGTTTCATCCATCTACATCACTCCTATTAAATACCATCCTTCTGATTAGCTATATTCATTAAGTGTAGCTATTACCCATGTGGAAAAGTTTGTCATCTGTGTTCTGCATTTTATATAAGCTAATATTTTCCCAGAACAAATTCTTAAAATTCATTTCTCTTGTTTTCCTTTGTACGCTACAAAGTTAATTAAATTTCATCAGGAATTTTTCTTCTATCATAAAACTGTTTAACACATCCTGTTTAATCTGTTTAATCCATCTTAAGCATATGTTTATTTTAGCAGCATGAGCTCACATAAAGTTGCTTTACATTGCATTTCAGTATGTTAGAGGTCAAAAGGGATTACTTGCATTGTACTGTCATGACACAAAATTCCTTTCAGGTGAGGATGGAACACTGCATTGAAAAGTGAATTCTCTGGCAAAGATGTGTCACAAGCCCTGCCAAAAATTTATCAAAACAGACAAATGGACAGTCCTAAATTGCCTCTGAAAGTTTTATAGTGCCATGTTTTAGTCTTGCTTTAAACTATCACTAATTGTGGATATTCCTATCAGCTTCTGAATATGTCTTAGTTAACATCCTAGTAATTTCAACAGCAGACAAGGTCTTAAAAGGGAATCATTCCAGCTACAGTTATCAAAGAAAACAAATGAGAACAGGAGGAAGTGGAGTAAAGCTTAGATGATCTTTATGCATAGATCAAAAAAGCATCTTTCAACACAAATCTGAAAAAAAAAAAACCAACTAAGATATAACTTTAGGAAAAATATTAATGATAGGATGCCATGCACATATCTGAACTGCAATCTGAGAAATGCATGCATTGTAGGGTACTTTTTTCAGACAGATTGATGTAAGTATGTTTACAGAACGCAACAGAATTTGTGTTAAACTGACCTCAGCTAAACTCCAAACATGCCTCTTCCTATTCTAAAGAAAGATGGGATACAAGCTTGCATCTAATCTCGCAAGGTGTGTAATTAACCCTGCTGATGAAAACATGAAGCATGATTAACAGCTTCAAAACACACCACTAAACACTGTCCTGTAGGAGCTTTCAGGGTGAAAGCTCCAAGTTGTTCAGCTGCTTTGAACCCAGAGAAAATGAGGCTAAGGCTGTATCAGTGAAAGGACTCTGCCTTCATTAATCACCCTGCTCAATACCTACTTTTCAGTGGCAACATCTGTGTACCAGCCAACACAGAGTCTATCTGCACCATAAGAAGAAAAAGAAAACTACAAGACTGCACAAGAGTAGGCAGGGCACTTGTGGACACTGGCTTCATCTCACTATTTTTGACAAATCCACTGTTATATTAAAAAAATTCTGTCTAAAGATGAAGGCTTGGGTTCAAGCTCTTTCTGCTAAAGAATAACTCCAGGATAGGAATTCCTTTTTCTCACATGACATATCTCAACAATATTTGCAACAGACACCTGCAGACAGTGTCTCAAAAGTGACCCAGGAATTTGTCTCTTTCAAAAGTATCCCTCATTTCTATGTATAGACACATGGAAATGCCCGAGGCCAACATTTGGCTTTTCTTACTGATACATCGACAGGACATACACACAGTTTAGGTGTCTAAATCTAAACTAAATTATTTATTACTAAATTATTTATTACTATTACTAAATTATTTATTAATTACCTAAATCTAGGTAAATACATGTGCACTGAGTAACCTGCTTTAATGACCAACAGAGACCTGGGACAGGACAGAGTCACCAGCGCGGAAGCAGCTGCTCCCACTGAGCCACCCTCCTCCCCTGCACACCCAGCAGAGAGCAGGAGGCTCTGTGCCATGCCTGCCAGTCTTGTAAGGATGTCTTGGGTATCCCTGATGTCACCAGTTACTCAACTGTGGGCAATTAAATCCCTGCTCAGTACAGGCAAAGGACTTAGAAAACCCTTCCATGTTTCCAGCCGCAGCTGTTAACTGCAGTGTTCAGGCTCCATGGCCCTCATGGCACGAGGGGTTTGACTCAGGGGAGACTTGCCCACATGTTCCCAGAGCCATTCAGGAGTCCTGGGGTATCTGACACTCCTGCATGGCACTGACAGATGATACAAGACAGATACAGAAGATCTTTGCCCTCTGCAGCACTAGTTAAACACCAGGCTAGATTATTTTGAGAACTTTTTGTGGAGGACTGAGTCAAGTCTCCAGTGTCTTTATTTTATTCTGTTGATTTTGTTTGGGGAAAATTCTCATAGCATGAAAAACATGAGAAGGTGCTGAAAGCAATGATGTACTGACTGGATTAATCAGGCACTGAGACTCATATAGTGACAGCATTTTCTCATTCCCATTGAAACTGGGGTTTTCCAGCTACAACTGATACAAGTGAAGAATATCAGGTTCAAAATGTTGAGCAAGAGAAAAATCAGCAGCCCTTGTAACATTTATAATACAAGAAACCCAGCTAAATTATTTCGATATATCAAGCAAGAATGTTGAATTTACCAAACCAAATTATATTCAGTGTTTACTTGCGTGAATTGAGAAGTTATAAATCATTGCTTTGGCAACCATCCCAGATAGCAATAGGTTATGAGTATTAAAAGAGGATTAGATTATAAATTCTTTTTTATAAACTAAATATTTTCTTTATGTCTCAAAAATTCCAGTAAACAGTGTCCAAAATATTTGGAATTTCCTACAAACATTACAGTAAGTTAACAACCTTTGTAACCTTCCTTACAAGCGACCAAATTTGTAAGTATTTATCCAAGTATTCATCTTGGAGTATAGATTGAAACAGATATTAGTGAACAAATACAATTTTATTTTCTAGTATGTTCAGAGCAGCAAGCTTAAGAAAAAGCAACAACTCCATACTCAGAAACACAGTGTTTGCTGGTACATTCACCAGGTGTTCTAAGAGTCTCTTTTTACTGTCCTGACTGAGCTAAAATCACTTAATCTTCCACTAGCAGACACAAATATGAGTAATGTCTCTGAGACTGACAAGGGGAAGAGTTAATACAAAGGTCAGATAACAAAGAGCAAGGCACCACCCTGAATACAGAGTAAAAAATCAAGTTGCATCTTTCTTGACTTCAAAATGAATCCATCAAGGAAAGTAATGATATAGTTCCCAAGAGCAACATGCAAATTCAAGGGATTAATCTCTAGCAAAATGTTTTATGTTATGGAAACCCACAAATAGATTTGATTCAGTGGCAGTAAATCAAACATGTTGGATAGTTCTGTTTGACTGATGAGTATACATGCCACTGGCAGCAGGGTGATGACATACACAGGATAGCAATAAAATACTCTCACTGGCAGTTCAGCAGCCATTGCTCAGTCCCACTAAAGGGAAAAAAAGAAAAAGAAAGCTCCAGGCAAAAATGCAATCCAGATAATAAGAATATATTTTTCTTTTCTGCTTTTTCCTTGCTACTCTTTTCTGCTGATCAGGGAATTAGCAACTTATAAAGATGGGTAAAAAAAAGAATATTAAAATCTCTCCACAAGGCTTTTTTGCTGTTGTTGTTTTGTGCTACTAGTGACTTTCTGCAGCTAATGCATACCTCCACAATAACTTTGGTATATTATCTTCAAGTCTCTTCTCATCCTTACTCAGCTCTCAAGCTCTATTGTATCTGACTCCAAGCTTTCCACTCCCTATTAAACCAGTGTTTAAGAAGAAGATGAAGCTGCTCTGAATCACCCTCTGGTGTAGTCTGTGTCTTTTCATATGGGGAGCCTAGTGAGGCTGAGGCCAGGTTATTCCACACTACATCAGCCTCATTTCTGTCTCACCAGCTACCAGGCTGGTTCAGCACATGCCAGAGCTCACAACTAAACAACAGAAACCTCTGTGCCACTAAAGCCACAACAACAGATACAGCAGAACCCACTGGTGTCTGCATGGATTGAGGAGAGCCTTAGACATGCTCTGGAAAGTAAAACTTCAGACCTTTAGACCTCACAGCTGAATCAACTCTGCCCAGTCTTGCCAGTGATTGAGACAAAGAGGGTTCCACACCAGGAGGGGACGGCAGGAAGGAGGACGAAAGGAACACCTGGGCTCTAGAGGAATAGGAGCCTTAGAGCACTTCAGGCTAACAAGAGATTTTTTATTACAAGGAGAAAGAGGTCCATGAAAAAACTATGACAAAATAAGAGACATTATATTTATATATTTTTAATTGTTTGATTTGGAAAAAAAAAAAGAGAGAGAGAACACAGAAATTATTAGTTATAGTCTGAGTTTTAATGAAAGAACAAGTCCACACCCCACAACTTTCTGGATAAACACAGAGTCCAGAGCAGTGAGAAAGAGCTCCAGACCTGATTATCTTGTCATTAGCCTCATGAGTCAGATCAAGTTTGTGCTGGCTTCCACTCAGCCTTCCCAGCATCTGTTATGTGCACAGATGGAACCCTCTGAGCTTCCAGAGACACAGCAGAGGCTGTTTCCTATGGCAGGGATCAGGCTACTTGGCTTCCCAAGAGACGCTCTGGTGCTAATGATACTGCCAAGTAATAGTCCAGCAAAACTTCCAGTATGGCAACCAGTTAGGATGTTTATTCACTGGTGTTTCAAAGGTTCTGTTCTTCATCTCCAGACTAGGCTTGTTGTTAATGAGCAGATTAACTGATGTTCCTGGGGATCCTGTTTCTCCTTACTGTCATGACTCCTAACCAGCTCACTTTTTCATTCTCAAGGGTTCAGAACAAAGACATTGGGATTACCTGGAAAGATTTTGTCAGCTGGAGGACTGCAGATGTTGCCTGTGAGACAAAACTAGAGACTAGCTTGTGCTGGGTACACAGTTCCAGCCAGCTCCAATGGACCCAACACAGAACACAGCAGAGCTCATCAGAAAGGAGGGGAGCTGCTCCAGGCCCCAGAGCAGGGGATGCCCTGCAGCCTGTGGAGGACCACAGGGGAGCAGGTATCCCACTGCAGCCTCTGGAGACCCCACGCTGCAGCAGGTGAGTGTGTTCTGAAGGAAGCTGCAGCCTCTGGAGAACAGAGACCTGGCAGAAACTGTGGCCTCTGGAGGGGAGTCCACACAGGAGCAGGTATTCTGGATCTGTGTGGGGACCCCACACTAGAGCAATCTGTTCCTGAAGCACTACACCCCTTGAAAAGAACCCACTCTGGAGCAGTTCTTCAAGAACTGCAGCCTGGGGGAAGGAGCCACACTGGAGCAGCTGATAAGGAGCAGATGCCATGACAGGGACCCCATACTGGAGCAAGGGACAAGTGTGAGGAGGCATTAACAATAAAGACAAGGTATTGTGGGCTGACTGCAATTCCCATTCCCCATCCAAATGCTCACAAGAGGAGAAGGTAGAAGAGTCAGGAATGAAGGAATTGAGTCTTGGAAGAATGGGGTTTGTGGAGGAAGGATATTTTAGGTTTTCTCTTTGCTTTTTATAATTCTACCCTATTTTTAATTAGCAATAAATTAAATCAATCTTTCTCAAATCAAGTCTGTTTTGCCCATGACAGTAACTGGTAACCAATCTTACCCATGAACTTTTCCATCTTATTTTCTTACCCTGTCCTGCTGCAGAGGGCTGAGAGAGCATTGATGGGCATGTGCCAGTCAGCCAAGTTTAACTCACCCCAATGTGGGTTAGCTCATTTAGCTACCAAGACCAGATAATGAACAAAGCACTGGCTTTGACTCAGAAAAGTCCTGGGTAAAGAAAACAGTGAATTGTGTTCTTCCCCCAAACAGGATCAGGTTGTCTGCCACCCCCAGACCCTACAGGGGAGATCAGTAATTGGGGACGTTATGTAGAAGCTGTCTTGAAAGTCCAAAACTTTTTCTGGTTATGCTTATTTTAAAGTTAGGTAAGCAATAAGAAGCTCAGTGCCCAAGAAAGACTGCTGTTTCAGAAGTGTATGTTGGTGACAGAAGTCACTGGAGGACTCTAGACAGACAAGGCAGCCCATGTTTTTGTTAACAGGGTAACTTGTACTGAATTAATGTGTTCAATTAATACAAGGCTAGATGAGGCAAGAGTGAGATTTTACCACCTCATGTTCTCATGAAATACTGGTGACGTCAGGGTGTGCTCATGACCAATTTTTTAAGATATTTACACGATCTAACTTTGATAATGATAAAGTAAACTAGTGTAATGGTATACTAAGGTAGAAACAATGTTGATAGAAATTCAAGTAAAAGGAGGAGAAGTCTGAGATATATGAGTATTTATGTTTTACAAGGTATGTGAAAGCAGATCAAAACCTTTAACAAGTCCTCCAAGCCTCCTTCTCTTCTATCCTCTTCTGATAGAAAATGGAGAAAGCACAAAATAACACCTTAACCCAAATTACCTTCCAGCTCAGAACAACTCATCTTGATACCTTAAGTTTTAGCTTTCATGTTTTCAGATTGTGTGCTACCTAGGGGTGTAGTTCTGAGCCTCATATTCAGTGTCAGTCAGCTCTCTTCACAGAGCAGGTAGACAAAATAAATCCTTTTCCTGCTGAAGACAAAGGACAACTTTCAGGCCCAAAAGCACAAACAACAGTGGACTGAAGGGAGAAACAAGGTCTTCACAAAGCTGTAATTGGACAATTGAACCACAATATGCAAATGGATCAAAACTTATAAAAATGTGAGACCTCGTGACCGGTCAGCCATTTTGTGACCATTCTCAGTCCACCTGGGTTGTAGCCCTGGTCAGGCTCCTGTCCTGCCCAAGGTGTATCCTGGAGGCCTTTCAATAAATACCTACTTTATTCTCTGGCTCTGTCCAGTCTCTGTTTCAGGTCAGCCTTCCCAAGTTAACAGTTTATGGAAACCCAGGTGGGACAGTAACACATCAATCTGAATCCCCATCTTCCACTGGATAATCCTTGGATAATCTTGTCTACTTAAGTAGAGCCACCTAGGATTCTTTTATGATTTTTATTTTTATTTCTCAGCTTTACCCCAACTGTGATTTTAATGCCTCTGCCAGGATATATAAGAGTTTGCTGGTAAAATTGTAAGAACTTGCTAGCCATAACATTTTTTTGAGATTTTCAGTGTGCAAGCACTGCTTTAAACATGCCAGACAAATCTTTCTTCACTTGGGCACAGCTGCGGGCCCTAAGGTGAGCTGCAGTTAAGCAGAACAAATGCCTCCCTGTGTTGTTTAAAGACCAGTTCTGTGAGGAGGTTCTTGAATGTGTGTACAGCTCTGGTGTGAGCCAGCTCAGGGACACTGCCCTGTCCCTCCCACACTGCTGGAGCATAGGAGAGAGAAGAGAGATAATCTGCATGTGAGGGCTGGTTAGGTCTGTATGTTCTGACTGCCTTGGGGAGGAAACAATCTGCTGCAAGGCAGCAGATACAGATCCAGAGTGAGCAGAGAAAATTAAAACCTCCTCTCTTCACACACTATTAGCAAGGTTTCTTCTTTTGTTTAAGTGCCAAGGCAAGAGATCATTGCTGGGTGAGCCATGAACATTTTCTAGCTGTATCCTGCTACTCACAGCCTGCTCTCCACTCCACTCCTCAGGAGACTGTTATTACAGTCCTGTAGCTGCCATAACTGTGAGCCTTCATCTTTCCTCTCTAATGAAGGCATTCCCAAGGGCAACCTGCAGCACTGCCCCCTCCACCTCCCACCTCCAGCTGTCCACACAAGGGCTTCAGTGCCTGGGGTAGCTGTGGACAGCCCTGTGCATCTGTCCCTGGCAGCTCACTAACCTAGCAGGAAATTGCAGGAACACACTGCCTGGGCTGCATTTCAGCCTGCATCATTGCCCACAGCCATGATAAAGCATGCACAGCACTTAGTCTTGAGGGTGTCTTTATTACAGCTGCAACAGGAACTGGACAGAACCAATCCATCTTGCATTTGTGGATGTCTTTTGCTTGTGGGGATAAAAATATTATAGCTACTGTTCTTTGCCCTGCTGTGTTTTTATGGGAACATAAGGATAGATGTACTGGGCTGAGTTAGCTCTATAAACCAAACAACTTGTATTTAACTGTGACCAGTCACACCATCCTTTCATGTATCTGCTCTTCTAATGTTGCTTGCTCTGTTATGATTTTATACTTTGTTGTTGTTTTGTTGTTTTGTTTTGGTTTTTTACCTTGTCCCTCTTTCTAGTATCCTTAAAGGTGAAGGAACAACAGAAAACAAAACCAAAGTGATGATTTTCACAAAATCTGGCCAAGTTGTTGGGAAAAGGTGTGGAGATTTCAGAACTTAGTGTCACAAATTTGCTAGATAATTGTATTTCATACCAGCATAAAGGCTGCTATATCACTTTGTTCTCTGTCTGTGGAGACTAATGGAACTTATGGATTGTTGTAAAGTCCAACAGGCAACTCATAAAAGTGCTGTATAATGTTTAGTAAGTAACTAAGGATCAGGTTTAACAGATGAGAAAATACACGGATTCTTTTTATTAAATAAATGCACAAAGATTCTGTTCAGTTTGAGTCTGCTGAGGCTTCTGGAAAGATTTAATTCATATTGGACCCATTCAAATCGTCAGCAAAGGATTTGCCTGCCCTAATCCTATTTGAGAAGTGATGTTAACACTGTTTCTTTAGCTGAAGACAGCTAAAGAATGTAAAGGCTGAAATTACATGAAATGCAAGTGGTTAGTAGATTTTGCAACACTTTAAAAACTTTTTTTAATGATACTGATATTTTGTTCTTACCTGTATGCATGTTTCTGCCTTTTGAGGGTTCTTAAGAAAGGTTTAGAAATAAATGACCTGGGTTTTTTAAACACCACTTTATAGCCGAATAAAAAAATTTATATACTTATGACTAGTGCTAAATTACATCTAGTGAGCTTCATCTTTTATGTCTGTGTACACGTCTTCATTTAAAAAGTTCTTCAACTTTAGCTGCAAATTCATGCTAAATTTCTAGGTATGCCTGATTCGGACTGCCGGAAAAAATACTTTATGCTCATAATGCTATAGCAGGTTTTCCATGTGTAAAAATCCACTATAGCTCCTTTTAGACTCTTCTGCTTAATCTACACTTGTTTTGGCTGACAGAGTCTACTGTTTGGCCAATTAAGAATGTTTAGTTGCACACCTCATTGTTCTTCATTATGTCAGGTTTGGTTAACATCCATACAAGTGTTTTCTACCAAACCAAGGATATCCCATTTTCTTTTGAGCAAGCAATAATATATCTTTCTGTTACCAAGATTAAGACAACACAGTAAGACAATTAAAAGGTAAATAAATTATTTTCTTTATCATTTAAAGACTGACAATCTCTCCTCTCATATTGCTTAACTTTTGTATCTCTTGGTACAACAAATCATTCGTAGGCAGCATTTGAACTGAAAACAACTCGAGACACTTTTACTTCCCAGAGACTGCCTATTTACCATTAACTGTCTCACTACCATTGCTTGATGAAGGCAATAAAAACAGTTAAGTTTATGTTTTCTAGCATTGTCAGGGATTTGGGAAGTGAATAAATTACCAGACAGAAATATTGAAGTTTTCAGTGAGGCACCACATTTCTCACATTACTGGGAGTCTGTACAGGGAGCCACAGCATTTATGCTCCATCAGCACGTCATGTTTACAAATGCTTATGTCTGCATTTAATATACAGCTTTAAAAAGATAAATACTATGCACAGTTCTTGTTGCTGTTTAAAGCAGGGTAGTTTTTACTACTAAGAATTATGCTGGAGTTAAACATCTTACTGGAGTTTGTTTTCCTTTGTTTTTAGCAAAAGGAAATGTTGAAGACTGTTACTCACTTACTACTCTGCTACTACTTACTTACTTGTAGTTCTACAGCCTCATTTTATTTTTGACTGAATGCCTGAACACTAATGCAACTTTTTAAATTTATTTTCTTTTATTTCATTTTTTACTGTTTTGTTTTTTTGGTTTGGGGTTTTTGTTTATTTGTTTTGGTTTTGTTTGTTTGTTTTTGTTTTGGTTTTGTGGTTTTTTTTGTTGTGGTGGTGGTGGTTTTCTTGTTTGTTTGTTGTTGTTGTTGTGTTTGTTTGTTTGTTTGTTTGTTTGTTTGTTTTTTGTTGTTGTTGTTGTTTTGGTTTTGTGGGGGGGGGGTTGAGTATTTGATTTTATTTTATTGCTACATGTACAGGATTCCTGTACTTCTTAGTTAACATTCTCTTGGTGAAAATTATTTGGACCTCATTTCTAGGATTTAGTTATCTGGAGTGGAAGTCAAAAAGCACTGTTTTATCCTAGTGAGACAGCAGAAAGCCCATCAATATTTTCTGTGCTGAAAGGTTTTCAGAGCTGATGCAGTTCTTTTTCACATGGGTGTAAATCAAGAACAACTCTACTTATAGGAGTATATTTATATACCAGAAAGGCTATTTGAATCATGTGGAATTTTGCACTTAGCCTTTTCCTCCTGATGGCTGTTACGAATTGCAAAGGCAAGAATGGCTTATCTTGTCATGCACAGAAACCAACACTGGTTCATATGGCAGCTCTTGATCTGTCCCTACAAGCCTGGCTGCATGGCAAAGGTGCCCAAGGGCTCAAATCTTGCTGCTAGTCTTGTGGCTCATATTTGCAGCTCAGACTCTTCTTCCATTTCAGTGTGAAGAGAAAACTCCTGCTGACTTCAAAAACAGCATGACTAGACCTTGAGGTGAAGCCAAGCTTAACAAGCAATATCTATTCCTAGAGTGACTCAACTGGGTACGTCTCACTGGAGATTTTTCAATCCTAAACTTTTCAGTATCAGGGTGAGGTAGCTTTTCTAAGAGAATCTAAGAGAATCCTCTATGCTCTGTATAAGGCCTGGGAGCCCACATCTCAAGGACAGCATAACTGTCTACACCAAAAGTGACACCAATGACTTGTGTCCCCACCAGGACCTGAGGAACCCTCTCCACCTCTCAGCAAGACTTCCAGGGCATGCAGCTTGCCTGGGCAGTAGATCAGAGCTTCCAGATCCAGAGCAGACACTGGGCACACCCAGCAAGAGCAGCCAGGGAGCATGGAGAGTATGACATTTGTAGCTCATCAGTGAAAAATGGGATATGAAGCTCTGCTTCAACTGATATTATCACACTTGAGGAGCTTTCCTTTTGCTTTTCCTGCTTAAATGGTGATTACTCTTACAATCTATTGTAGAAAGTCCAAAGCCAGACTTAATCTCTGGCTATCACCTCATCACCTCAAAAAAATGGGAGGTGGAAGTGGTGAGAAAGAGACAAAGAAAATTAGCAAAGCCAGCTTTGCAAACTACAAAAGTAAAATACTCAATAAAAGCTAGACAAGTAGGAGGTGACAAATGATATGAAAATAAATCAAAGACAGAGTGTTAAATCACAAAGAATTGTAAAATTCAGGGTTTCAGGCCTTCAAAGAGATTTTTTACAAACTAATTTGACAACTTTTCTGTCAAATTCTGGTAAGGACTGATTTTTAGTAGAGCAGGGAAATTCAGCAGATCTCATCTATTTGCTTCAACAAAGCATGAGGATATACAGGAATTAATTCAGCTAGGGAAGATGGAGAAGATGAAGACAAATACAGGACTTATAACTAGTCTATTAAATTGCCTGATGAGGAGGCAATAATATTATGTTGAAAGCAAACTACTGGTGTTGGATGAAGGTTCACAATCCTGAAGAATTTGCCCTTAAAATTGTTTACAGTTTTGTTAGATACCTCAGTAAAAAAAAGCAGGAATGTGCTTAGAATGTTGGATATGAGCATAAGAGGTTTTGTCTATGCAGGAGAGGACAAGGGCATGGTATTGTGTGATGTGAATGGACTTTGATTTGGATGATGTGTGATACCAAAAGAATGCTGAATGTCTTTAAGGAATAATAAAAATAATATCTGTTATAAGCAGAAAGCTGAGAAGTTAGAAATTATGATGGAGAAGAAATTACTGCGTGTACAATTTTCAACCCTCACAGTCCTAATCAATGAATGTTAATTGGAACAAATGTACAAAGAAAGCCACACTCTTCCCATGACCACACCAGTCTTTATCCCAAAATAAAGTAAGCTGAGTTGCTGACAAAGCAGAGAGAATGTAGCTGTTCTCTAAGAACATTTGTAGTAGCTACCTGCAAAAGCATACCTCTGAAAAACTGTGATATATTTTTGAACAGCCAAATCCTTGAATGGATCTTCAATATCTTCTGCCTTCTCTATTCCAGTATTTCTTTTGCACAGATCATGTCTGGCTTCAAAAGTCACAAACCTTGTTCTCTGCTAAGCAGCAGCCTCTGTTTACAGTCCAAATGCAGAGCATGCATAGTTAATACTGCAAGTCCCACAGCACTGTGAACTTAGACACACCTTTGTTCCACAAATTGTAACACCTAAACACTGTCATCTTTATTTTGGCCTCTCAACAGGTTAAAGCAATATGTCTGAGCTAATGTTGGGCTGTCAGCTTGTACCAAATAGACTCCATCTGTTCCTTCAGAGGCTCTGATTAGTAGTTATCCTTGGTGGCTGAGAAATTATGCTCCTACAGTGGTGCCTTTGGCTTTAGCCCCCGTCCAATACACCTGTCAAACAACATTTTGAACTAGTAAGAATTGTCAAAAATTGAGGTGCTCTCTGACTTCCTAGTGTAGCAAGTGTTATTTTCAGCAAGATGCAGGCTCAAAACAGCACAACATTTTTAAAGACAGTTATGTTGGGAAATGTAGAGACAGTAGTGGGAAAACAGTAGGAGCAAAAGTAATTCACCAACTGAATGGGACTGAAAAAAAACTGCTTTGATTTTAGGAGTGTTGTTTATCATTCCTACTTTGGTCAGGAATCACCCTTGGGAAGTCATCAGTGTAAAGAACTAATACTTGAGACAAAGAAGCCTTATTTTCTTTCTCCAGATATGTGTCATGACATTTCGTAGTTTTCAGATTTGCCTTTATACAAAAGGTCTGACTCAAAAACAATCAGCAGTGTACAGAAAGGAACAGGGAGGAATATCTGAGGATTAATACTTCTTTAAACACCTGATTTACTGAACTTCTTGTAATTTGGTTCTTGGTAACTTGAACTTGGTTTCAAGTTTCGTAGTAAAAAGTTCTTACTTTACATCCAGTGAATTTGAATATCCAAATATAAACTCTTTGACATTTTTCATTAATTTACTGTCCAGCTATATATTGCCTGTTGTTTTTAATTCATTAGAGTATCCTGAATCTTTTAGTGCGTAAGGATTTGATTTTTAGTTTATGCTAATTTACCTGAGAAAATACACTGCCTCAAGAGCCTTCAAACTACTTGCAGTTTCCTTATTTAGGTGTACATTTTACTGATTTTCATGTACATATATCCCACTGCATATGAACCGGTCATTTACCCCAAAAATAAATATAAAACCAAATGTTATCAAAAATAAATATTCATGTAAGTAGTTTTCTCTAAAGCACAAGTGTTCAAAAATTTAAACCTTTCATTATGCCCTTCAGTAAATTTCTACTTCTATCAAATATTTATATAAAGGTTGAATCAAGCCCAGTCAAGGGCTTTACAATTATAAAATTCTGCAGCAACCACCTGGTGCTGAAATTGGGAATATTACTTTCATTATATTGTAATTTCATCAGTCTTTTTGGTATTTAACACCAATACAGCTTTCCACAGTCTGAAACAAGCATCTTGAATTTTTTCCAGAAAACAATACGAAGTTCATTCATCTGGGAAAGAACTGAGATAATATTTTACATTTAATATGATTAAGTAAATAAGCAGCTGTGATTTCTATGAGTTGTAACATTTTCTTAGGCTTCAGGGTTAGCCCAGTGCAGAGCAGATGGCTGCACTCTGATCTGTTAAGGGGGCTTAGATAATTGCAATGGTAAAATAATGTTTTGGGAGGGCTGTTACTTAGCCTGACGCAAATGTAAGATGGCACGCTTGGATGATTTGTGCCATTTGAGATCCTCAGGTCATGAAAGGATTCAAAAACTGAAGCTGCAGGCCTTTGAAAGGAGAAAAAGAAAAAAGTCCTGCTGCTGGGCAGAAAAAACGTCTTGCCAGAACCTTGGTGTCTCTGCTTCACCTCTCAGCTGAAGATCTACCTTGTATTACAGATCCCTTGCACCCATTCTCATCCTGGAACCTAAGGAACAGTGTGATATGAGAGGTGTTGCATTTAGCTTCCATAAAGGAGGGCCATGATCTTTTTGTCACCTCTGCACTGCTTTCCTGAAGTCACACACGCTCCTGTAGCAATTTCAGGGAAAATCTTGCTTATAAACATCTAGAAAGCCACCAGTAAAAAAAAAAGCCAAATTTAAGTGAGCTGAAATTTCTTCAGTAGAAACTGAAATTAACAGCCTAAACCAAATGCCATTTATCTCCAGGAAAGCTTTAATGAATCTTTTTTTAATATAGTTTAAAGAAGAAAGTATCACTGTCAGAGAAGGGGAGAGTTTGGCTTCGGTTTTGGCACTTTTTTGCAGCTCTTCTATTCCTGATTTGTAAGAAAAGACAAGAGTGGTGTAAGGGCACTGGAATCCCTCTGGAGGGTTGACTATATGTTAGCAAAAAAACTATCACAGAGAGCACCATGCCAAAAGATACTCCTATCAATACTTGGCTTGTAATCTTGTCATTTGATGCAAACTAAAGCAGCATAAACAATTTATTAGCATGGAGGGATGGTTTCTCAGAACTACTTCTTCATACCTTACAGAGCATCTCTTCTTTCATTTTTAAAATTGGCAATAATTTGAAAAATATACACACTGTGTGCTAAACAGGTCCTAGTTTTGCTTAGTGGCAGTACAATGAGATGTGATTTGATGCATCTTAATAACAGAATTGACAATAGAATGACACCTTAGGTGGCAATGCTTTCAGCTTGTGAGGTAAACTGGGACAGCTATGCATCCTCACAGCAGGGTTTCCCTGCCCAACCTCTTCTGAAAACAAAGCTACAAAGGGAACAAATACATTTCCCTGACTGACAGGAACAATTGGTCAGTGGCAGTGGATTTCAGCTGGTGGTGATGTGCAACAGGTTCAGCAAAACTAGTAGTGGCCATTTCTCTTTTTGTGCATTGCTAAGAACTCTCAGGGACATGTGCACATTATGATGGTCAGAGACCTTTAAACATGAAGTCTTCAGCACCTTGGTAAGGCCATTTAGCAGAAAATTTAACTAGATATATTCCTGTTTAGAGATCAATCACAATGCTTCCTAGACAGCATATGGCAACTTTGAGAAAGTGACACAGCCAGTACAGATCCCAGCTAGCTCTGAATCCCAGCTGTGCCAAGAGCTGTTCCCAAATCTGCCAGTAGGTTCATGTAACAGTGAGAATAAGGCTGTTCTTCTATGGCAACAGGTGTTGTGGTGTCCAGATTTCAGAGCAAGGACTAGAGAAGACTCCTTGTTGTACAGTTTCTCAGAGACCTTCACTCCCCAAGAGAGGGGGCACAAAAAGGAACAAAGCCTGCGCCCGCTTTTAAACCCGCGGGGTGGGGGTGTGGAACAAGCAGGTGATTGGTCCCAGGACAGATGGACAGGGGGTTTTCCATAACATAGGGCAGGGTCAGGGGAAAGATGGACAGCTGAGCGGAGCTTCTAGGGACAGGGCAGGGGTAGGAGAGGTAACAAAGAGACGAAAAGGGGGACATGCCTGGACAGCACCTGACCCATTGGGTGGGGGGAAACAGGGAAGAACCATTGAGACACAGAACTCAAAACAGCTTAACAAAAAACCCACCACCACAAGAAAGAGTATAAATTGTGAGAGAACAAAATATGAACCAGGATGAGCTATTAGGCTGTGGTTTAGGAATGGTACTCCCCAGTTTAGTGCTCCCATTGAGATTCTCCAAACCTGCCGCTCACCCACCTTCCCTTTCCCCTGGATCAGGCTGGAGAGGAGAACAGGAAGCAAAAAAGGTGAGGATCACAGGCTAAAATGAGAAAAAAATTAACTGGAAACAGCACAATATAAGAGAACAACAGAAACAGGAACCATACTAATAACAAAATTGTACGAAGGAGAGAGAATGATTCACGTGCAAAAGGGTCACCACAGGGGCTGACCCAACCCAACCACAGCCACACTTCTCTGGCCAGTCCCCCCTGCTCGGAACCAGCATCACCCAACCGCTCCCTCTGCCACAGTCACTGACCAGAAGAAACCCCTTCTCCTGGGAAAACACTCCTCTCCCCACCTCGACAATGATGTGAGGCTGTGTAGAGCAACCTCTGTGTCCCAGCCATGCTCCCCGCCTTGGCTTCTGCAAGAATCAACCCTGCCCTGGCCAGAACAAGGACATAGGCTCATTTATGGCTTAAGCCATTTCTAAGGTATTGTTGACTGTTGAGTATAAAATGCTGCTGCTGACTGAAATTCTCATTTTAATTTTGATAGCTGTGGCACTTCATGTAGCTCAAAATACCTTGGTGGTTCTGCTATATGCACCAATTTAATAACAGTTTGTCTCTTTCTTATGCATGCAACTAAGATACTTTCTAAATCTAAGTGAAAATGTGACTTTTTCTTGATTATTCTTGGTAGCGTGTTTTCAATTCTCTTGGCTGTCTTACTCCTCATAGCACTTCTTTTAATTATGCATATACATCACATAATACCAAGAAATTTTTCTTGCTATTCTGCACAGATATTTTTTCCTGAGATATCTTCACTGCCTTTCCCATTTTCACACTTTTAATTCTATTGAATCTCCTCACTGCTACCTTTCACGTTTTGCCTTTGCCATTTCTATTTATAAAGCTAATAAAATACCAAGGAATCATTCTGACCTTTCCAGGTAATCAATATTAAGGACAGTCAGCTATCAGCAAATATTGTTTCAGACAATAATTGTACCGAACAGTGGCAGTTTCTCATTCATCAGCTTAAGCAGATGTCTGGGGGAGGTAATAGGAATACCTTAAGTACCTGAGATTTTGCTTCAGAAACATCATTTTTGACACATACACATTAGCTGGGCTTGGTTTTGGGTAGTTTCTGCTTCAAACTAGTGTCTGCACTATTAGCAGAAAGTGGTCCATTCTGTCAACTCTTTCTGAGCATAATTGCTGCACAGATGACAAATGACTGTTCAAACTATTAGCACAATGGTTTATTGTCTTTTTGCAGTGGAGGCACTTCACCGAGATTAAAAGTGAAAAAAAAGTTATTAGATTTCCAGCTTAATATCAAAAGATCAAGGAGAATTTGGGTGTGAAGAAGTGCCTGATGTTCGATCTGGAGATGGAATAATTTGGGACACATACTGGTATAGTGGGAACTATACAGAAATCATAAAAATTTCAGAGCAGGAAGCATGGCATTTAAAAAAGATGGGTCATACTACCCCAAGGGGCACACTATAAGGTTAAAAAAACCCATCACTTCTTCTCAAAGGCTTCTTCTATTTGTCTATAAATACAGATGATGGAGGAAGAATAATGTACAGCCAGCTGATGTCCTCAGATTCTCTCTAGAGTGGAACAGAAGGATAAGCAATTATTGCCAAATAAATGGCAAACTACAATTACCACCAAGGGAATGTAGTACCTCACAATCATAAATGCTCCATACTTAGGGTGGGAGGGGGAAGACTTTAAGTTGTGTGAAATGAAAAAATAGAAGCCCATTAAAAAATTTTGTATTATCAGATTTCAATATTGCCTGGTACCTTTAAATCTTAAATTATTTTAACAGCTGTTTTTTTCTACTTTTCTTAACCTTTTTATAAATCCTCTTGAATTTTTACAAGGTTGTTCTGACTTCAAAACTTATTCCTCATAGCTGGCTATATTTTCTACCTTGATGTTTTCTAAATTTAGAGATTAGATGTCTTTTTTTGGTTGTCATCTTGAGGAAACAGAGAATATTTGGGCTCAGTTACTTCAGAAATAGAGATTTCTGATCATAATAATGGATAACAACAAAAATATTTCTGTTGTAAATGCAAGTCATGTCTGTAAGCTGCATCTTATGCAAATAGCTTCTTTGCCAAGGATGAGCTACTACAGAAAATACTGATGGAACAAGGCAGCAGAGCTCCCTTTATAGCTAGTGCAGAGAAACAGGTACTTGTAGGCATTAGACATCTGAGCTCTTTTAGAATTTTTCTCCATATGTCTGTAAGAGGAGCCTGGTCTAGAGCAGCAAGTCTGTAAACACAGGTCTACAACACCTACACTTAGACTGAGTCTAAATGGGCTTGCCATATCTAATGAACTTTGCATCTAATGTCTTGTACCTTGTATACAGAGCTTAAATCAAATTTGACATGAAAATTGGGTAAGCATCCTCATCCTTTTATGAGATCATTAAAAAGAGAGAAATCACAATGTGCTTCCTTTAATATATGTCAATGTGATTGCAAAACAAAGAGGTTTGCTTTTTGTTAGACAGTTGCAACAAATAGATGCCAAAATACATACAGAGACAGGATGGAAGAATCCTATTTCTGCAGCAACACCCAAGCTGTAAAATATAAATTATGGTTGGGATTTGCATAGTTCATCTCAACAGGCAAAGTAAACCTGACTTCTTCTCAACACAAAACAAAGAACTTCGAGGCAGAATAAATGCAGTAAATCAAATTTATCTGTCATTTATTACCTCTTATGCATTTTCTCTGCAAATGTTCTCTAGTCCAACAAGTGGCCTTTCCTGCACATGCAGGTCATCTGTACCACATATGTGCATTTGATAGGTCAGAATTCCTACACCTAAATTCATGTTGTGTGCCCACAGGCTGGTCAGAGAAGATTCAAATTCCAAATAAGTTGTCTAAACCATGTTTTTACACCCAAGGCTAAATTTCTATGCCATTAAGGGGGTACACAGTAAGTAAAAATAAACTAATCTGAACAAGATCTTTAAAAATATTGAGAAAAATGCCAAGGTAATTCACATTTGAAGCAAACACATATGCTTGCATTAATAAAGGATACAACAAAAACTACTCCAAAGTTATGATAATTGTGTGTACAGCACAATTATTTCTGATGTAGGCAGGTTTTTCTCCCCACTTTCCAAAAATCCAACAGAATTTGCCATCACCTAAAATACAAAATGCAAGGAAATACACATTAATGTGAAAGTATCAAGAGGAAAAGATGAAAAGAGATTTTCTGCCGAGTATTTTTTCCATTCATTTTTTCTTGATTACTTCTTTAAACTGTTTTGTTCACAAATTGTTTGTGTGGTTAAATAATTGCACCCACATGTCTGAATGACAGGCTGAGAGATAGTTGTGATTGGAAGAATTTTAGATTTTTAAAGAAGCAGGAAACTTGTTCCCGTATTTCAATAAAGCCAAATGATATCTCTGAGTGATGTTGAGATAGGAATCTACCATCATTGTTACCTTATGTTGCTGTCCATGGTATGAACTTTCAGTTCTTACCAGAAATATCTCACTGTAGAACAGAGTACTGTAATAGTCTCTGGTTTCATACTGTTTATATTTTTCTGTCTATCTTACAAGTTTTATCTCCTTGTCCATTCTACAGATGTGAATATCATTCATATGAAATTGGCAGTAACAGCAAAGTCTGCCAGTACCCTGGCACTTCTATGGAGGCAGAATTTCACTTGAAAGTTGTTTCTTCTCAGCTTCACAACATGGTGTCCAATTTCACTGGGATAAAGTAGTCAGTGTTCTTAGCAGGGCAAGCAAATTCTTGATCTTCTCTGCTGGACACTGCCTTATCTTTTGTGTGAGCTGGCTGGCAGTGAGAAATCTTGGGCTGCTTTGTCTCTGCAGCATGAATGTCTTGAGGCAAGGACAGAAGCTGGTGTAGCATTGTATTTATAATGTGCTTGGCATGTCCAACATCACCCTTGGACCCAGAGGCACGTTCCTGCTGCAGTATCTGTGTTTTGTTTGTTAACTGTGCCCCAGGCTTCCCTCCAAGAAAGACAGTTTTTGAACCTGAGACGGCTCCACCCTATCCCAGCCTCTACCAGGTTTCAGAGCCAAAGCATCACACCAGAATGCCAAAATGTCCCAGTCTGAGCTCCTGTTAAGTGATCTCACATCCTGCCAGACACATGACTCAGAATACACTGGCTCCTGTCATGAGACTCGAGCAAGATGAGAAGACCTGTCTGAGAGCCAGACTCCCAGGCAATCAAGCCAGCAGTGAGGCCATTCCTGGATAAACACAGATTTTCCAGTGTTTTTTCCACAATGCAGAGAAACATGGACACTTCTCTCAAAGCAGAGGCTGTGTAGATGTCTCTGTGGTGAGGTAAAACTTCTGCTTCTCAGCAAGGTGGAAAGCTGCAGTGATCTGGCAGAGCAGACAATGGGGCCCAGGGCAGCAGCCCTGCATGTGCTGAGAGCACAGAGCAGCTTCCAAGAGCCAGCCTGGGCATCCCAGCACAGCACTGCAGGAGGGGATGGGAATGACAGGGCCTGGCTGGGCTCAGCAGGGCTCCCTTCTCCACTGCTCTGCCCTATCACCCCAAAACAAACTGCCATAAATTCTCACCCCTCTGCACAGCCCTATCCTGCAAATTACAAGATTATTTTTATTTTGTATCATATTTTGAACTCTGGAGGAGTATTTACTTTTGTAAAAAATCTAGGACTCGTATTTTTTTCTGTCTTGTTCACAGTTGTTCTTAAGTTTATATATTTTTATTTGTTTTTTCATATGGTACACTCCAATGAATTAAAATAATGCAGTTGTTATGAAATCTTATGGATGCTTAAGCCTCACTAAATGATATTTTAATCATATTTTTTTCTGTATTCTTTATCTAAAAATTCACTATCCAAAGTATAATTTTAAACCCTAGTACAACATTTAATTGAGAAGAATAGATAGCAAAAAAAAAAGGTTATAAGTAACTAGGACCCAGGATTCTGTTTATCACTCTACCTCCAGCACACTATCTGAGATGACACACGGCTGGTTGAAGAATCAGAAATATTTCTCAGATCACTCAGTCAATGTGTTTCCACATCCTGGATGACAGCCTGAATGACCTTGAGCAAGCAAAATTCAACACTGCAGGATTCCTACAGGCCACTTCTGCACGACAAGAAAATTCACCGAGTGCCATTCCACATAAACTCCATAAAAGAACATAAAATTTATGCAACAAAAATAGAGGTATTTACAGAGACCTAGAGACAAGTGTCTAATCACACACTGGATGGCTGGAAATTAAAGTTCAACGGATTTAGAAGTCATTTAAAAAGCATGTAAACAGCAGAAAGATATGGTTTTTAGAATGACTTCTGTGCATTGTGGTTTACAATGGTATTTTGATTATTCAGTGCTTCACAAAATCAGTTTGCTTTGTTAAATTCTTTCATCCTGACTGGGATCTTTTTATTTTGTACAACTTAAATGAACAAAGTGGGTGATTATTTGTTTTTTTAAGGAGAGAAGCTTTCATAGGTAAAATGGTGGAGAAAGATCCAACCAATAACTTACCAGCTCTACTGTTCTAACAGGAAAATTAATATGTTGAATTCTCAGTTACCAGAGGGAAACCAAGTACCAAGGGGAGGACAGCTGCTAAAATGGGCTGGAAATATCAAATGAAATGCACTGGATTTAAGGCCTGGGAAGCAATATTCCACCAGTCTTGTGAGATGCCTTTTTACTTTCATTTTTGCAAGCAGTCATAGCCTCTTCAAGTCTTTTAAGTTATTGATCTAGTCTCTGCCATTCTCTCTTGCAAGTCAGAGGCAAAAGGAAAGCACCTTTAGATACCTGTTTTGGCAAGCTGGTGTTTAAAACAGACAACTACTGTCTAGACAGCTTATGTAATTCTGTAATCAGTCTTCAAAAGTCAAGCTATGTGACTTTCAAACGCTGCCACTGGCAAGTGTGCAACAGCTTGGATTAAACCAGAGTTGTGAAGCTGAACCTTTTTTGTAACTCAAGAGCACCACGGATGTTTCTCAAAGTAATTTATAACTGCAGACAAAAGGGTGAAATTTTGGAAAGTTGGATAAAACTGTCAAGGCCTTCAAACCTCATACACAATCCCAAAAATAACAAGGACAGCATTTATGTTCACAGAGGATGATACTCATATCTGGGAATCCAAACAGTATACACTGATGTAGGATGAATGGGAAATGTCAGCCCTCACATGGGCGCACACACACACACCCCCACCAAAAAAAAACATTTTCACCAATCTCCCTACTCTTAAGGTGAGAAGATACTCTATCCTGTGGTAAATGTAAATCTGCCACAGAAACTGCCAGCTGATGCCCAGTAATTTTTAATCCCTTTGTTCAGGGCCATTATGCTTTTGCTCCAGGACAGGAGAGCTCACCTGGGAAAGGGCACTAATCATGGCATGCTCCAGTCTGTTGGGAGACTGGACAAATCATTAAGGCTTTTTCCACTGCTCTGAGACTAAATAAGGTTACATGAAGTACCCCATGAGTTTAGGTGCCCCCCTGAAGTCTTGGTGCCATTCCCCCTTTAGACAGCAGGGTCTGCTAGGAAGCTAAAAAAGGGTGTGATGCATTGGAGATGAATTTTCCTGGGCAAATATCAGAGACTTCATGGAATTGAAAGTAACAGGAAAATGGTTGGGGTTTAAACCCAGCAGGCAACTGAGTACCACACAGCCACTTGTTTACTCCTTCCCTATCACCACAATAGGATGGGGAGGAGAACTGGAAGCAAAAAAATACTAAACTTGTAGGTTGAGATAAAAACAGTTTAATAACTGAAATAAAGTAAAATATAAATATAATAACTATAGAAAAAATAATTGCAATCAAAAGGAGAAAGAGAGATGAATAAAACCCATGAGAAACATGAGAAGTGAGGCACAACACAATTGCTCTCCACACACTCACCTAACCTCAGCCCCTCCTGGCCAATTCCCCCCAGCTGAAATACTGGGATGACCTGCTATAGTATGGTGCATCCTTTGGGATAGTTTGGGTCTCCTGGCCATGTTCCCTCCTGGCTTCCTGTGCTCCTGCTCACGGGCAGACCATGACACACTGAAAAGTCCCTTATTAAGTATAAACACTGCTCAGTGACAACTAAAAATTTCCACGTGTTATCAACATTATTCTTAGACTGAATTCAAAGCACAGCACTGCACTAGCTACTAAGAAAATGAACTCTACACCAGATGAAATCAGGACCTGGGGGACTGTGGCTACTGCTGTGCTGTCCTTGGTGGTTCTATTACAAAACTATTTGGTAAGATGAGAGTGTTACCACGTATTACAGTAATATGTACTTTGCTTTGTGTAAATGTTTCCTCCTCTCCCTCTCTTCTCTCTCTCCAGTGTCCTCAGCCTGTCTGGTGCAGTATAGATTTTATGTACTGTTATGTAGCTTTGCCTGCTCTAAGGGGCTTCACCCTGGTGTGCAGGGTTTTGTCTGCTTCGCTGGGGACTCACACACTAAACCTTCTTTTCTAATGGCACAGATAAGAACAGGAAAAACTTATCTCTGGCTCTGTTTCCTCAATACTCAAGGCTTTGCCTGATCGCTATCCTCAAGATATGAAAAATCAGTAAATGATATGCTGAATATCAAAACTTCTTTAAAATAGTTTTATTTTTTCCCCTAAGCTTCTCAAGGAAGCGAAAATATCAGATGCCTGCCCTTTTCTCTGTAAGCCTCTCAGTATCTTTCCCCTGTAGCTGCTGAAGTCATTAACCAATTCCAACAAATCTGCCAGAGGAGCACAATCTCAAAGGAAATACTGCCATGAGCACAGACACTTGAATAGAGAGAGCAGCACAAACTGGTGCCTCGTCTAACACAAATTTTGCCACCCAAATTCAACAATTTGCCCTGGTGGTAGCTTAGCAAATACACACTACCAGCAAATACACACTCCTGAGCAGCACAGTTACAGCCTGGAAGCACCAACACCCTCAGGGCCTGTCCCAAACGGTGACTGGAGAGCAGAGGAGGCTGCAGTGGCAAGGGACAGCACGGGGGAACTGCTGAATTGCAAGAAGGCAGAAGCATTCACACTGGAGGGTAGGGACAGGGGATCTACAGTGTGCAGAGAGAGGATAGAGGACATACATCCATTGGAGATGTTTCATTTTAATGCCATTGTTCACAACAATGATGTTCCAGAGCAGCTCCGTAAATTCTGCCCTCTGATAATCTTAATTTGCCCTTTCTTTTTTGATAGAGTTTTAGTATAACTGCTGCTTCCAGTTGTGTGTTACCTCTGTCTACTTTTTATTTCAACTTCTTTGGCACAAAGTCCATATCAGTTTTGTTTATCCAAAACCTATCTCACTCTGGCCCATTCTTATTTCTTCTTTGCACACCAGTTCTTGATACCTGTCTGGAAATCAGAATATTAAAAATAGTTTGTGAATTTGATAAAACACAATACCTCATTTTGTTTTTTCTAGAAACAATTTCATTAAAACTGCAGCTGCTTTTTTCATTATTTAAATTAATTGTAAGGTCATAACAATCGTTACTATCTCTAAATGAGATTGGAACATAGAATTATCTGGAAGATATCCTGATAATTTAGCTACCTTACCAGTAAGTAAAAGGGTTGAGGTTTATAATTTTTGAGAAACATGTGTTAACTCTTCCCGTGTCATTTTGGCAATGTGGGAAATCTTGGAAAATGCTATCCTTAAGAGTATGTTAAGTCACAACTGTTCTCAATTATGAATATTTTTCTGGAGGAAAAAGTAAAACATTTCGCTTTTTATATAGATTCATCCTTATGCTCTTTTATAACAAGGACCATGTCTCTGACAGTGACCAGTGTGTTTGAAACTGTAGTCTAAATAAGCTAGAAAAAGAAATTCATCCCCTCAAGACAGCAGCAAGCCCTGCTTTGCTCCATCATATATTGTTAATATCTTCTATACAAAGACAAAAGTCTCTGGTGAATCCCATCTGGCAAGTAGAAATAATCATAACTAAGCTTTATCTAAATGAAGACAGTTTTACACCTCATTTTAAGGTAAATCACTAAAGAGCAGTCCTGAAACTGTCACAGGGGTATTAACAAATTTTAATTCAGGTTAGATTTCTTTCTGCCAGTGAAGGTTAGATTTTGTCTCCTTTCTAGGAATTCACTGTCAAAACAGTCTGGCATAGAAAAGGATGAACAATTAGTGACTTGGATTACAGCAGAGTTTCAGTATCTTATGAACTGCATTAAGGGGCAGAGTGGAAGACTACTTTGACATCATTTTTGGAAATACTATCTCATCAGGATTCTGAAGTTCCTACTCTGTCACATTAGAGAAATTACAGAGCTCAGGTGCTTGCTCCATTTGTAGCTCTGTTGGCATTTGTGTGGTAAGGAGATATGGAGTTTAAGACTCTCTGATTTTTAAAGATCTAGTATGTCTGCTATTTGATTTTTTTAATTAGGAGAAATTTATCCTATTCTTTGTTAAAACACCTATCCATTTGATTTTCTTTTGGCCATATACTAAGGAGTTACAACCTTACCTTTGGGTATATATTTATAATTTTCTGTTGAAAAAAGTATCACATTTCAGTGCAAGGAAATAATTTATCTAGCATTATTTGTAGCTTTAAAAATGTGATGCAGGATATAGTGTAAAATTCTTGAATATTAAGCTTCTGCTTTATTTTTCACTCAGGAGAAACAAATTCAGGTTACTGCTTCAGAAAGTGTTATTTTACTTAATATTTAGGAACTGTCCATGTTTCACAGAAATCAAATAATATATAAAAATATTGAAATATAAAAATCTTGAACATTTTACATAACTAAATAAGGAATTAAAATAAATAAGATATCATCTTGTGTAACTATTGTATTAAAAATTGACGCAATTCCTAAATTTTTCAGTAGGGGTAAAAGAATCATACACTAAAAATAGAGCCTTGAATAATCAAAATTGTCATTAATATTTTTTCTGAGGTGCTGGCATTTGTCTCTCCCCTTTTCCAACAATATCCATTAATTTATAATAATAAATTCCTCATTTATTAACCATAAACTTATAATAAAACCATCAGCCATGTCTTCTCTCAATATTAGCTCGAAACAAATTAGAACAATTAAAAGAGCAAGTGTATTTCATACTTGAAAGGTCATTTGCTTATTTGCCCCATTTCTATCTGAAGAATATGTTAACCCCACTAGAAGTTGGGCTGTGTTAAAACTCTCCCTCATTCTGCTTCATTTGTTTTACTGGTATTTTGACAAGCTGAGAATGGCACCTGTGTTTGAAACAAAGTGAACGAAAGCATTGCTATGGATATTAATTGACATTTGCCTAAAATTTTGTGACCAAAGTGTTGGAAAATGGTTGAGTGGGACCATGTATGACTTGCACATGGTCTTAAAATCTGTTAATGGCACACCTGGAGTGCCACAGCAGCATCACAGGCTCCTGCTTGTCCTTTGAAATTCACCTGTCTTAAGGAGCTGAATATTTTATCAGAGAATGGAAAAGCTGATTCAGAATACTTTTAGAACTGCACAGTTTATTTATATATATTAGATCCCTGAAGGACACTGGAGATAGCTTCTGGGCTTAGCTTTTTAGAAATATTAGTCAACTATTGTAAAAACACAGAACTAAACCTGGATTCTGAACTTTCTTGATGAACTTTTAATAATTTCATATTGCATGTTGAATTATCTAATGGTTATGGATGAACTCATTAAAGGAGACAGAAATGGTGACAGTCTGGTTGAGTTTGGGATCTCAGGGACCAAACACCTGTGAGACTACAGGGAATTCCACAGTAAATATTTCAGTCCTAAAAATTAGTTCATGTATGATTTTGAATGTGAAAACTGAAAGAATAGAAGCAAAGAATAGAGTCAACCATACAATGCAGTTTTATGTGTGAAACTGATAAGCTTCAACTTATTTTATAATTCAGCAGAATACACTTTTAAAAGCATCTGTAGACTCACCATTCCTTGCTTGGACAAAAAAATATTTGTCACTTGTTGGAGTCCATGTTTCCATGGATCCTCCACAGAGAGTGAGAAGTTCAGAGATAGAATTAAAACCTTTAGAAAAATTAGAATATATAAAGCTTTAGATGCATAAAGTAGAAATCTAACCCTCAGCTTTAAGTTTTACATGCCCTAAGTCCTAGTTGTTAGTGTAGAAGGACACAGCTTCAGGCCTAGTGATAGAGTATAGACATAACAAAAATAGGGTAAAGTGCTGCTTGTAATTTTGTATGAACTCTATGTAGGGAAGACAGAGTATTTCATATATGCTAAGATAGAAGTTTTCTACATAACAAGATAGAACTTTATGCTAGTAAGATAGAGTTTTACGTTAACAGATATGCTATGTGCGTAGTTTTGACGCTGTTTTTCGTAGTTTTATGAACTTTAGAATTGTACCTAGACTGGCTAGTGTGTAGATAAAATATATGAATATGCATTTTGTAATTTGGCATAAAAAAGCCTCTGGGTTGGAAGTGAAGGTGTTGGTTGGTCGGTCGATTGATCAATCCGATCTATTGATCCAACCTCCACCTCCTGCAGCCTGAGGAAGGAGCCCTGCCAGGGAGCCGGATGGGATTCTGAAGGTACCATCTATTGTAGCCTGGGATCTGGGCCCTGGGGTCCCGTCCCTTCCCCCTGCAAGGGTGCGGGACCCCGGGACCCCTCCTTGTCCCTGTGATCCCGTCCCTTCCCTTTTCCCCTCTGGCATTTGCCCCGGAACTCTGTTCGGGGTTGCTGGGGAGTCTGCGAGGGTCCGGGACCCCGGGACCTCCTTCCTGTCTCTGCAACTGGGAACTGCAAGGGTTTGGGACCCTCGGGACCCCTCCTTGTCCCTGAGACCCCCCAGACAGGAACTCTGTGCGGTTCGAGATTCCTCATCACCATCGCGATTCCGCAAACGAGGGCTCTGCATGGGTTCGGGATCTCGGGGCCCCTTTCTGTTGCTGTGATCCCCATGGCCGGGACCCCTGTCTGGGATCTGTGATATTGTGTTCCCTTTCTGTTATTGTGACCCCACGGTTAGAAAATCCTGCTTGGGGTCAGGAGATGGGAGGCTGATTTACCTAGAGGCTGTAATGTCAGATTTATGCTTGTTTATAGTCTTACTAGAGTTTTGCTTGTTAAGAATTCTGTGCTCTGCCTGTTGTTTCATTAGAGTTTTGTTTGTTAAGATTTCTATGCTTTAGTTATTGTTTTACTTAGACCTTGCCTGTTTATGTTTATAATTGGTTGTATTGTAAGACGGCTCTTAGAACTCTCGCACCTTCAGATACGTGCTTTGTAAATAAACCACTCTGCTTAGATACTAAAATGTTGTAAGACCTCAAAGAGACTTTTACCCGTACAACGACCTCGGCAGTCACTCTTCTTGCTTTCTTAGTTTTTCCTGGATCTCTTGCTGGCTTTTCATATGGAGAAATCTGAGCATTTTTATGAACAGTGTCAGAAAAGTACCTGTATAAACCTAGCATTTCATTACTTAACTTCACTCAGTATAAACTAAAAAAAACATACAAAACAAAACACACAAACAAGCAAAGCCCCTCACTTGGACTAATCTATCTATAGCTGCTGCATTGCCAGTGCCATCAGACAGTGACTCTTCTTTGCATATGAAAGGAAAAAGTTGTTAGCTAGGCTTCAGCTGCATATTTACTCTTGTTGATCATGAAGGTGGTGGTAATAAGCTTAGAAATATTATCCTTTGCTTTCAAATTTCTTGTTCAGTATTCATTCTGCTGCTCAGGAAGCCCATCTTCCTCCTTCTGCACTTGTGGCTACCAAGCTGCCCTATGTTAATTCCTGAGTGAATCAATATTGAGGTAACTGAGAGAAAAAAGTTATTCCATAGCTCCAGTTGTTTAAAACACATCTTTTTCAAGTCACAGTAAGCTCAATATTGCCATCCCTTTCAAGAGCAAATTGTGAGGAGCCCTTCCCCCTGACTCACAAAGATATTTAGATACCCACATTGATATACAGATAGCAGATATCAAGAGAAGTTTGATACAAACAAATTAAAAGTACACCAGCCTTCAAACCAACAGATTTTTTTATCTCTGCTAGTGAAGCCACAGTGTCTTTGCATTTATGTCAGGCTATAGGTTGTGGCCAGCAGGCTGTGAAGCAGAGCCCAGGAAATCTACCTGCCACAGAAGTTTTGCAGGCACTTTGTCATCAGCAGGAACTTCTGTGTTCAACTGCTTAAACTATTATGCATGTAGAGGTAAACTGGCTTAGAGCTCAGCCAATTTAGCACTTCATCACTTCAAATTTTATGTGCATAAAAATGTTTAAAGGCTGTAGAGAGCTGTAAGTCACTTTGCCTCTACAACCGTGAAACCTTAAGAAGCTCAGGAGGGCAAAGCACTATCAGTCCTTGCTAGTTTAAGCCTTCTAGCACAGAGAACCCAGGAAAAGGTTTCTCTGGGCTTAAGGCAGCCAGAATTCCCCTGATACCACTGAATTCTTCAAATACAGAAGCAGAGTTGGTTGAAACAGTCACTCCATTAAATGCTGGTGTACCCTTATCCACCTCATCATTATTACAAGTGCCAAGTGCTGCACTATAAGATCCATGAAAATGCTTCTCCCACACACATTTCCTAAAGGGCATGAAAATACTATTCCTCTGGAAGCTGTCTGGCCAATGCAGATGTCCATTTCCATCTTATCATGTTTTCTATGAAAATTAATACAAAATTCATTTTTCCTCTGGCTGGCTCACGTGAGTTTTCTAAACCATCCTCTCAGAGACTGTTAGTGATTGAAATGCATTTTTATGCATTTCATATGTCCTCTATGCATAAAAATCTGATTTATATGTCCAGAATTATATCAACCATCTTTATGAATTTCATTCCATCAAAAGTGTTTGATGTCAGCATGGCCTAACATGGTTATGCAACAGTGTAAGTGGAAGAAGGTTACAAGCAAGTCACCACACACACAGCTTATCCACCCCTCTGCCCAGACACTTGGATAAGGCTGTAGTCCAAAAAGTGCAAGCTTTTACCAGGGACAAACAAGAACTGGCACTCAGGCCAGCTCGTCTAAGCATCCTCTGGCACAGTCCCTCTACTGCCTCCAGCTCTGTCTGCAAACATTCCCAAAGAGGGAATATAATCCTCTGATGTAAATTATCCTAATCATATATAAAAGCGCTTTTAAAAAGGCTGAAGCCACTTTATTGTAAGATTATTTTGATATGTTTTGCCTCATAGGCAACACCATAGCCATAACTACCAGACCTTAGTCTGCATGAGATTATACACTGATTAATCCAGTGCTCAGTGTAGTGTTTGCAGTTTCTTTGTCTAGCAAGCCCTGAGGTAACATAAACAGCCACTAATAATGAGCTGTAACTTGGATGAGGAGGTTTTTTGTTGCTGAAATTTGAACAGAACTGTGAAGTGTATCTGTCAAAATGAATGTGTAACCAAATCTTACCCAATAAAACTGCAGCAAAATTGTGGCTGGGTAGGGACCACAGGAAGAAAAAATGTGGCTGCAAATATATCACGGGTTGTTGGTTCCCCATGAACTGAACCACAGACAAGGGCAGAGAGGTGAATAGAATCAGGGCACAAAATAGCTTCTTTCTACATGAAGGAAACATTTCACAACAGTATTTTAAAAGTCACCACTGTATTTATAAACATCCAGGATTCCTGTGCTAGGTAAATTTTTCAGAACTTTACTCAACTTGAAGACTTAAGACTAAGTTTTTTTACAATTTTAATGCATGCATCTCTCCCTCTGCCCTCTGTCAGCATGAGCTGATTCTTTTCAAGCATTTCATCTTCTGTTTCATTGTTGAAAAATATCTTTGTGGAATCACAAGATTCAGTATGAAGTTTTACAGAAGTTTTGCAGGCAGGTAAGCACACACAGTCTTAACTGAGAGTTATTTTTACCAGCTGTCAGCTGCTCATAGTAGATCTTGAGCTCTATGGATTTGCATGCGTGAAAGTGAGCAGTAAGTAGGATTCATCTTCACTGCTTTATATATTCATAGCTTTTAACATCAGAGAGGACAAATATACAGTGGGTAATAGTATATATTTCAGAGTAGTTAATGCCAATGAACCACTACTCAAATTCCACATAAAACATTTAAAAAACAAGCATGTAAAAAAACCCTCCTCTTTTTTCTTTTAAAACACACCAACACAACACAGCATTCCTGTCTTGAATAATGAAAGGCAGTCAGTATGAAGGTGCCACATTCTATCAATGTTTAAGAAATTTCTTCCAGAATAAATTCCTCACTGTGTGCTGTTGTCTTGGTTTGAATATCTCTCAACAGGTTTCAACAGATGAAAATAGAATACACGTTTTTGATGACATTTTCCAGCCCAAGACAGCTGTTTTACAAAAAACCTGACACAAAGTAATGTCTAGACAGACAGCAATTTCTAGAATAAATTAAATATATATATATAATCATGCTAATAAGTGATGAATCAGAGGATAATGCAACAGGTATTTATTCTGGTCTAATTCTGATCTTATTGACTGCCACCAGAGCACGGTTGTAGTTCGTAGTGGTTGTAAGGGATACAGCTGTGTACCTCAATGACAAGTGAACCCTCATAACAGCAGTTTGTAGTCTCCTTTCCCTCCTCACACAGCATTAAAAACTATCAGAACTATTTAATTCTGGGTTACTTGCAGTTAAGCAGCTATGTAGTAGCAAACTGCATTGTTTAGAAATCCCATGAATTGCATGAGAAAGGGATGTCCTCCGGAGGGAGCAGCCAGCATCGCCTCCAGGGCTGAGCGTGGGCACAGCTGAGGAGCTCAAAGAGGCTGAACACAGCCACACAAGCATTTCAGGCTGAGGATAAGATATATTCATCCTTCTCAGAGTTCTGCCTAAAAGGCAATCTTCTCAAGCACATTGGAAGGGATGAAGAAAAATACATTGCTGCAGCCTGTCTTGAAATTTATTCTCTGTACACACAGTTGTGCACATCTGGTGCATTGTGCATGGGCTTTTCTTTTCCTCCTGAGAGGAAAAGACATGAGACATGCTGCTGGAAAAAAACACTATTACCTCTATTAGCCTTTTTTTCTTGAGAAAACTGAAACTGTTTCAGAGCTAGAATGCACTCATTGTCTCCAAAAATCTCATCACCTTCTACATTATTCCGTGTTTATTTTTAAGTGCACATACCATCCAAACTCTGAACTGTTAAACTGAAGATAAGAATAACATGTCCCCAAAGACCTTTTTAATGAGGTAAAAGACTCTTCCAGATTTTTATCAACATTGCCAGCTCAACCCTCTGTTTTTCTGTACTAAAACAAATTGTCTACAATTAAAGTGAAAGTTCTGGCAAAGACCCACGTTTTAGAGCAAAACACTGGTATCCAAACTGCTGCACAGCCAAATAATGTAGAGTGTGGCCCAAACCCATAAAGAAGTAGCCCATCACAGAAAGAAAGCCAGGAAATGTCTTCCTGCAGATGCAGCATGCAGAGGGCATGCCAGGTGCCTGATATCTGCTTGAAGCCTCCAGAGAAATTGTGCATGTCATCTTGTGATATCAGCACATGCTACCTTGGTGTCAAGCCCTTTGCTTGCAATAGCAGCTATCTCAGAGCAGATTGCCAGGGACAATGATCACTTTGGCTTATTTTAGTAGAGTAGCTGCAATTACTGGCATCAGCAGGTATCAGACGATTTCCAGAAAAGGTGTTTGGCTTCTGAGCTCTAATTTAGTTCCTGTCACTGAGACTAGAAAATACATTTTTGTTTCCCACAGCTTCTGGTGTGTATCAGACTCTAGCTTCTGCCAGGTATTTTAGGAATTCTAGGAGTTGTGTCGAACTGCACATTTAATCACAGCCTCCTGCCATGACTTTGGTGAATGATTTGTCCAAACATTAAAAAGAGGATTATAGCTTATTGAATCAGAAGAGGACCCTCAGCAAAAGAAACTGGCCAGCTATTTACACACTGAAATGCTCCAAGCAGCAGTACTGGCCAAGTACCATCTGGTTTAGGGTTTTGGATGAAAGATTAATCTTCAACTGGATTTCCAAACATGAGGCCTTTGAGGGTTCATTTACAAGCCACTGCTGTCAGCAGACAATGAGCTGTCCTGGGTGAGTGCAGCAGCAAACTCCCACAGTCACCAGAGTCTGCTCCCTCTTCTAGGACAATTGACTTCAGAACTGACACAGAGACATTTAAAGACCATCAAGGCTAGAAAAGGCACAGAGCTAAGGCACGTCTTATTTTAGCCAGCCTGTTAGAGATCATCTTGTATTACCATCTACTGTAACTTTTCTTCCCTCTAGTTTATTCCTTAACTGGTTTGTTACCAATACTAATATCTAAGTTATCATTGTTGTCACATTTACAGACAGTATTCCTTGTGTGAAAGTAAGACAAGAAGGAATATCCTACTATCCTGAAGAGGCTCCAGCCTTTAATGTTCAGAGGGTCAAGAATCACCACGTGAAAAAAAAAATTAAAGAAAATCCAAGGTCAACACAGTGCCTTTAGAGCCTTGTAAAAAGCATTTTGTTAAAATTACATAATCAGTTATTCCACCTTTAAAAGCTGATGATCAGGAATGGTTTTGTGATTCCAGTGATTGTAAAGCACCATAGCCTCCAGAGGGATCACTCCTTCCTACCTAGTCTGCCACACATTACCATTTACATCATGGCACTGGAAAGCAAAGAGCATCTAGGGATCATCATCAGGATCATCCAATAAAAAAGATAGAAGTGTGTCCAGGGAGAATTATATAAAACATTGTTTAAATTATCTTCTTACATAATGTAAAATACTATAAAATTATTTTGTTCTTCTTCCAGAAGCTCAGATAAGGTTTGAGAGAGTTAACACTGCTTCCATACTCATATACTTGGACACTGAGCCCAGATATTGTGTGACAGATTTAGCTGGGACTCACACAGTGCAGGAGCTGGGGCAGCTCTGCTCCAGCCTTTGGTTAAATCTTTTATGATCCAAGCTATGCATGATAAGCTATAGATAGTTTACTAAGATTATTTTTTCAGTTATTACTTCATAACTCTTCTTTGTTACTCAGCAGGCAACCATTTTGCATAGGCTAAACCTCATGCTACAGTATAACTATTTAGGATTTATAAATCCTAAATAGTTTGGGGGGGTCTTAAATAAAAAAAATAGCATGATATATATTCAATCATAGCAAAGAGCTACAATATTTATATATCTATATTTATACACACACATAACTTTAGTGGTGGCCTCTGCTCACATGCTTCCAGGAGGAATAAATGATTCACTATATTTTTGTCACACATAGAGGAACATTATTCAGTCCTAATTGGAAAATATGAGTTGATGCTTAAGGGTTTCACACTATTGGAAACCTGGGGCTTGTGCATTACAGCCTTTATAGTGTATTTGGACCCACTGCAGGAATACCTTTTATTCTAATCATCATTCAGCACTCCAAGGCAAAAGCCAGAGATCCTTCCCAAATATGCATATAAATTTTCCAGTGAAGCTCATTTATAATTAGTTTTTAACAGCAATAATGTTTTCAGCTACATTCTTTCTAATTTGCACTATAAATAGAAGTATTTGTCCATGTAAATGAACTTAACCTACCCAGAAATACCCTTCAATTGACACTGGGCCATAGACTTTCCTTCTTAAATTGTTTGGAAAATTTAAAATCAAAAAATGTTTAAATTAACAGAGAAATCAACAGAGAAATGAGCAAATAAAGAACATCTAAAACATGGAACTAACTCCTCAGCTACCTTTTTTGCTCTATTTTCCTGATTCATCCCCTGGTTTCCATCCTTCATAGGCTTATTTCACAAGCCTAATTGTTTAGCTCTTACTTTCACACCCAAAAGGGGAGAAATGGCAGTAAATGTGCCTTGGAAAGAATACAGCACTGCCTAAAACAGTGCAAATATAATAATCAAAATATGGACCAGCATTAAACTACTCTGGCTCAGGTAGTGTAACATTTACTTACTAAATATTCCTGAACCGAGTGATTTCTTGCAGCAATTCTCAAACAAGCAGAAAATCCAAGCTGGCTTCCTTCTGCATCCTGCTTATTATCATATAAATTCCTCTCACAGGGGAGAGATGATCTGCATGTCTTTTTTGCTCTCCTAAATAACCTAAATACCCTAATGAAGATTTCAAATGTTCAGATACTTCAAATACTCATGCACACCAATTCTTCAAGGACAGAAAAACTGCAAGTCAGTACAGAATTCTTAGTAGGTCTACACGCGTGCATGTATAACCTCTTCAAAAAATCATTTTATAATTAGACATTAGTAGTACACTAAATACCAAGAGTATGTTTCCGTGCAGTTCAGTCTGCATGTGATATCCTGGCAAGCTACTGTCCAGGACCATTACATGGAAATATCAAAATTATTCCCTTATTCCCATCGATAAATGTCTTTGTGTTTTGCTAGTATTTTGATAAAATACAGAGTATCTGCACAATATTCACTTTACAAGAAACAACATGAAAATGATGTTGTCTACCAAAATTACACCTCTTCAGAGGCTTATGGTTCTGGTCAGTGTATGTAAGGGAGCTCTGAGAAGGTCATACTCTGTCTTCCTGCAGTATAAAACAGCAAATCAGTTTAAAAAGCCCAGTAAATCCATGAATATTTCATATTCTTATTGTATACATAGGGTGGAGCTGTTACTGTGGTCTTTTAGGGTTAATAAAAATCCTCTAGTATGAGACTCATTTATGATTAATTAGCCTTCTCTACTATTGTTTTTTTCCTTGGTTTCCAGAACACAGCTTTCGGTAGGAAATGGTTGACTAGCTGCAAATATTGTAAATGTGTGCTGGGGGAATATTTGAACATTTGTTCAAATTTGTTTTAAGATTTTATGCTGCTACCCATCTCCATACTGTCTGAGCACAAAATTCTCAAAAGAGAATTTTCATTTTACTGTGTTCGCAATTCTTCCCAAGTTTGTTTTCCATACAGATGAGGTACTTTAATTTCATTAATGCAAAAACTTGCAAAAAGTCAGCATTTAGCTTAAGCTAGCTAAAAACCATGTCAACTGCAAACTTTTAATTTTATATTAGTTACTAATTCTGCAGTCAGCACATAGCTGAGTGTTTGTAGTTCATGGAGTAGTGTCATGATTCCCAAACAGCTAGCACAGTGGAACCTGAATATTAGTCTCAATCATGTTTATTGTTTATGCTCTTTAAAAATGATATATTTGTAAGATAGGTTATTAGGAACTAATCAATAGAACCATTTACACAGCTGACAAACCAGGAATTTATAACAAACCACCAATGACACCTTGTGGAATTTTTGAGTCCTGATTAGATAATTCTTACTTTAAACAATACCCCAAAATTACATGTCACTTTTGGTTACAGTGAGTTTAATAATGTTTAATGTCATATTATTAAGCAGGGAAAACATTAATATAAGAGGTCAGTTACAAGGCACAAGTAACAGTTTTCAGGTATAAAGCAATAAACTCAATGTCCATATTGAATCACTCAGGAAAAATCAATAGCTTTTGCAAATATGTAAAAATAACTTGAAATTAGAATTTTAAAGGCAGGTAAATGGGTTCCAGCTGCCTCAGCACAAACAGCCAGTGTATAGATGTATATATGCCAGGTATCTGAGGCATCTATGAATGTTGGCAGATATAATCTGGAACCCAGGAGGAACTTGGATCCTATTGGTGGAGGCAGGTGGGAACACCCCTTGAAGGTGTAAATTAGTAAAAATGGTCTGTGTTAAGGCAACTGAGCCCCATTTCATCATCTTAGATGACAAGCAGTGACAAAAAAAAGCTACTTTCTCAAATCATTAGTGAAATTAAAAATTAATCTTTACCATAATTAAAACTCTCTTGGCAAATTCTAAATGCAAATTAAAATTTTAGTATGTAAAAACCAGGCCAGCACTTCTCTTCTCGGCATAGTCAAAAATGCACCACTATGAGGAAAGTGTTACCCCTGTTCTGTTTACCTCTATTAACATTTTCTTCCTTTCATTGCTACCTGAAATAGAATCATACCTGAATTACTCAGACTACAAGTTGAGAGTGTACAATATGTTGAGCAGTCACATTTTTAGAAACCAGTCTTGGAAATGTGTATGCACATTAAATGACTGAAGAACATCTTCCTTAAAGCTTCAATATATGCAAAAGTCTGAAATTATTCTTCACAAGATCCTTTCAGGTTGGTACATTAGATCATGTCTTTTCTTTATGCAAAATTAGTTATCACATCTGAAGTGCATTTTCAAGTAATTTGAAAGCTGACAGGGCACTAAAGTGTACTGAGTGCAACTCCAGGATGTGATACCAAAAGAAACCACTGACCTAAGGAAATGCTGTATGATGCAAAGATCAGTGTGCTAAATATGTTCTTCCATTAGTGTGTAAAGTGAAAGGAAATAGAGATGAGTTCCTGGGAGTCCTTTCAGAAATCTGGAACTGCTTAAAGCATAAGTGTTCAGGAGGGGAATTGCTGCAGGAAGCCACTGTCTACAAAAGATACCAAATGTTACTGAGTAGTGTATACCACAAACAATACAAACGTGAGGCATACACAGATGTGTGTCAGGAAATCTTTTCCAAACAATTCAAATCCAAAGCAAATTATAATTTATTCAGATTTGTTGGTTTAATATGTCTACTAAACCAAGACTGTACTCAGAACTGGATTGAAACTCACCTCCCAAAAAACTCAGTGCACAAAGAGCTTGAGGTTGCTCAAGTTCACTTGTCCCTCAATGAAGAGAAATACTTCAATGTTAATTCCTAAGGAAAACGAGCTCCTCCTCATTTACACAAGGGCTCTATTGCATTGACTAACTGTCACAGTAATTAAATTGCTAAAATACACAAAAACAGCCCCTCCGAAGATGGTGAGTTAATAATAATAATAACTCACTGCCTGGTTATTTCTCAGCAGTAAAGGACCAATGCCAGCATCCTTTTGTTACAGCCTGAGTTAAATACAACTGCAGAAGGGATCCCATAAGAAAGGCTGTGGAGGGGAAGCGAGCCTCACAGAGGTCCTAATCATGGAAGCTCCAAGCCAGGGGTGGATGCTGCTCCATTTTGCCTCCTTCTGCTGCCCTTGTCCTTTGACCATTGGGCACAGAGGGATTTCCTGCCTCTGAAGTGACATGCAGCGCATCCTCTGCCACAGCTTTCCTTGGAGCTACACTCCTGGCAAATGATGGGTCTCTTTTGCCAGTCAACTCCTACTGTTGGGTCTGCAACATCCTGTGGGAAAGAAAAGGTGAAGTATTTTTAACAAACTTGAAAAACAGCTACAAAGGACAGTCAGGAAATAGAAAATGATAATTTGCTGTTGTAAGTAATTGTAAGCACATTGATGATCTTGCTGCCCTGATTTAAATTCATTGCTACAAAGACAGAATCCCACCAGCTAGAAAGGGCTTTGATTTCATTTTTTTCATGCACTTATCATGACCTCATTTTGTAAAATGCCAAGTGGATTTGTTCATTCATAACCCATCTTGCTGCAGTGGATGGCAGCAGGAGGTGGTTTTGGGATGGAGGGGTTAGTTTTAGTACATTTGATTAGTATAATAGGACATAATGTTCCATTCTATCTTTTTCTACTTTCAATATTTTAATTCTTTCTGTGAGAAAAAATTCAATGGCAATCTGTCAAGGACTGCAATTATGTTTTAAATCAGGATGAAAGAATGCATGTGTGTATTTGTGAGCAAGTGGAATCATTTACATAATAACTCATGGTAATAATAACCCTCAGATACAGTCTTCATACCCCCTACTCTATCCCTTGGTTTTAATTTTAAGACGGCTGCTTCTTTCAGTGCAGTAGACCTAAAAATATAGAAATTTTAGCTCTGCATTTTTTGGGCAACTATCAGACAGCAAATGCTGGTACCACTTTGTCCTTAAAAATTTGCACTGCTACCAGCTGCCATCTGGCAAGGTCTCCCAAACAGAGGGTGGCTGAAATCCTCCAGAGAAAACCCATGCTTATGGCTAGTGGTGGTTTTTCTAGGCTTATGTTGTCTTCACCATTTGGAATCCCTTGGTGGATTCTGCTAATGATCACAAAAATTAGAGGGTTTGGGTTTTTTTCTAATAAACTCATCCAAATATTAAACTTTTAGAGAAGCAGATATAAAAAGCCTATCTTATTGTGAAAACTGTAAATGCTTCAAAATCAAATGTTTTACTTTAATAAGACAAAAATATTTTATTTGTAAACCAAAATATGTTTCAAACTAGATTTTTTCTTTTCAAATTTGGCAACTGTGTCAGGTGTCAAATGAAAAATGAAAAATTAAAGAAAAATTAAGAATAATTTTTAAAATTTAGAGAAATGTAAAAATCAATAATGTGTCCAGATGTACAAGTTCTAGATGCAACTAAAAATGAAAGTTTTATATGGTTTTCCATTTTTGGAAAGGTTCCGCTTAAAACTATTTTTGGGGTCTACTTTAATTTATCTCACAAAGTTAAAAACTCTTTTTTTCTCTCCTTTTTAGTGTATAACATCTAGTTTGATAGGAGAAGAATAAAAAATCAGATGTCATTCATTCCTTTGCCTGTCCAAATACTGAAGACAGGATGGTCCTTGGTAGCCCTTTCAATGGTGGGAATGCATCCACTTGGAAAAGAAGGGAAAGTATAAACTTATAGATTTATGCAAATGTTTTCCTTTAAATGAGGGTGCCTTATATCTCATAAGAATCATCACAATGGCTTTTTGTGTGTGCCTAAAAATTTCATCCCATTTTCTAAGGTCCAACCCCATCCCTCAGCCTTCATCCTTATGCACGGTTGGATTTCATGACCTTACAGGTCTCTTCCAACACAAGCAATTCTATAATTCCGTGATTCAAAGGACCATGTCTGGCTCATTCTGGACATGAGTGAAGAGAAAGTTTTCCCCAGTGCAGCATCTTGGCATCAGAGGATGCCAACTATAATGTTTGTGAAACCCATTTGACCTGGAATAGCTGTTGTCTTTAAAGAAAATGCAACTAAAAAATATGATGTTAGTGGCATAGTAGAAATTTTTCTTTTTCAGCTGGGTAGACTATTTCCCACTCTAAGATAAATTGGACTCTAGATTTCAGCCTAGATTTTGACAGATAGTGTTATTTTATGGGACTCTCCACAGTTCCACTGAAAAAGCTGCTCAATATTCTGAGTAACCAACTCTGCCTTCTGACAACTCAAAAATTTGCCACTTCAGTTTATGTTAAAATAATTTTTTGCAATGGTAATCATGAGCACTGAGGAAAATTAGTTTTATCATTAAATAATCACACCCTTGAGAGGCTGTGGGCACACAGCTGGCACTCATCTGGCTTCAAATAGCTGAAATGTAACTATTGCAGAAAAACCATACCTCTTGTCCTTAAGTGTAAATTAAAAATAAAACAGTAACCTTTTTTTTCAGATTTATTTTTTGTATATGTGCAGACCTGCATACCCATACTAACCAAACATGGAAGAAAGTAGTCTGTATCCCTGTATTAATATATCATTCCCATAACACAAGAGCAGATGTCATTAAAATGTTTTGGGATTTGCTTTTCTCTGTTTAGTGAGAAGAGAGAAAAAACAATGTCTGCAATATTCAAACAAGCAAACAAAAACAGTGTATCTTTTGTATCAGGATTAAATGCCCAGCAGAGCACATGTCACACCCCAAGTTTGCACATCAATGAGGGATGTACCTGCTGGCACCTGTACCTGAGCCAGCTCAGCAGTCCCAGTGCTCAGCCAGAAAGGAAACCCCCAGGGCAGCTCTCTCCAGCCAGGATGGGGAAATGGCTGTGCCACAGGAGCTGTGCTGCCCCTCTGCAGCTACATCATAGCCCTGGGACAAGCAGGCACCTTCCTCTGAACACTCCTGTGTCCTGCAAGGAACCTCCTCCTGGCTCTGACCCCTGCAATATTTCTCCATTCACCAGGAACTTCCCAGCTACATGGCCAGGTGTCCAACAGGAGCAGAGGGCTCTGGAGATGTGCTGCTTGTCAGGGTAGGAAAGCCTGTTCTGCCTCCTCAGAAGCAGGTAATGGGGCAGTCTCTTTCCCCTGGAATCTGTACCCTACACACTTTGCTTCATGGACCTCCTGGTTGTCCTGGGGAGACCAATTTACTACAGTTTTTAAAGAGAGACCAGTGTGGGCCACTGGGGTGGGTGATGACAAGGAGAAGGTGACTTTTGTTAGCTTCATAGTAATTTTAGTTTCCTAAACTTAATTTTCAGGCAAGTTTACTCACCAGAATACACATTGAAAATGATCACTGGAAGTTTGCATTCCAGAGGCAAATAAGTCCTGGTTAACACTCCAAATGGTAACACTGATCCATGGGATTTGTGCAGCTCTGTTGGCAGTCCTGTTCAGCCTGCTGAAGTCTATTTTTTCCAATACAGAACAACATAGTATTGTTAATAACATGCCTGATCAGAAATTGCAATAAGGCCACTGAAGGGTATGTGATTTATCAAGAGATAATCATCTGGAGGGCAATAAAGACACCTGTCTGCCTTTGCTGTCAAAATTTAATATAATCATTAATAACAATATCATCCCCCCCACCTTACATAATGCTTACTTAGTAATTTAATTATCCAGATAATCTTCCTGCAGAGTTTATGTTTTTACCCCAACTGGATGCCTAATAGAGCTTGCACTACTGTTTTTCATAAACACCCCAAAGCATCACTCTTTTTGCACTGTAAAGTTCCAGCAGAGGCACAGTGCCATGCTTTGCTTAACTGTGGAAACATCTACCTCACACCAAAATGGCTTTGATCAAGAAGCACTGCCTAGCCACTGATTTAGGTTGTGTTCAGCAAGATATTTAGACTCATGCCCAGTGTTCAAGCCTTTGAAAAGTCCTACAGATCCTCCCCTAGTGGGTTAATAAAGATTAGCTCAGTGCTTCAAAGATACACTCAGAGCTCTCAGCTGCTGAAAAAGGACTTTGCTTTCATAAGGTTCTGCCTTTTGGATGAGTAACATTGCATGTTGTTGTTGGGTGAGGGGGTCTCTCTGGCTATGCATCAGGGAAATGAGGACCTGCAGATGTTCCTTATGCCATGGATATACATCTTAATGTTTTGTCATTGAAAATGATAATTAAAAAAAAACTTAATTGCAGCATTTAGATCCTGATACTCTTATATGCTCATTTCTACCAGTGTGTCAAAATCTGACCCTTCAAGAGGAACAAGTCCCTTAACAGAAAACAGTGTTGGACTGATGAACAAAGCAATTGTACTCCAAAATTTCCCAAATCAGCATAAAGATTGCTTACAAATTGATCATTTTTCCAGCCACATTTCTGGAACAGCAAGTTTTTACAGTGCAAATTGCTTATTTGCTTCCTCTGCTACATTAGAACACAAGCTTCTCGTTTTTTGCAGTGTTGTGGCCATTACCTTCAAACAAAAGACTGCTTTTGCACAATATCAATTTGTATGCTAATAATATTGCTTGCAATTGTACCTATGCTAACACACAAGACCAGGTTATAGCCAATTCCCATTTCTTCTCTCTTAAGATACTTGAAGAGTGATAGCTCTAAAGATTATGGACTCTCTTCTCATTTCCTCCTCTCAGCATTGCCAAAGTCTATTACCCAGCTCCTTCATCTCATATTAAAAACTGTTCAAAAACCTCAGAGATTCCTTGCACATTCTCATGACTTTTGCATGAGTAAAAATTGTGTTTGCTTTAGGCAAACATATGTTTCCTATTTATTAGTGCAAGCTTTTAGCATGTTTGCTTCATCCTGAATAAAATTCTCTTTTTTTAAAATTTTTTTTCACAGCTCAACCCATCAGCAACCCCAGTAGTGGAGCTTCTGTCTGTGGTTGTGGCAGGATAGCCCAGAAAATACCTTTGATTCTTTCATGGATAAATCATAGGAAGCTGTCCAAACTTTACTCTGTGTACAAGTATCCCAGCACTGTCCTGGAAAATGAAACATTATGTCTATTCTCTACAGGAAGAATCTATTTCAGGTGATGAAGAGCTACTGAAAGCATTTGTTTAAATCAAGGAAATTGAATTATAATTCATTTGAACATGAGATATTAAGCTGGAAAGTGTTGTGGAGCTAGAATTAACCTTTGGAGCAATGTTTCGAACAGTGTAACACTAGAGAAAATTCACCTGTAGAAGGTTAGAAAACAGTCATATAGAATAAAATTTCACCTCTGAGAGGTGAAATTGTGCTTGTACAATGTGGTGGCTTTGTACAAGCGTTGGACAGCACTATAAATGACATCCTATAAATCAGTAAGAACTCAAATTATCTTTGTTCTGTGTTATATTCCTCAGTTTCTACAGCACTGGTCTTTCAGATGGAACTCCTTTGACTCCCTCTCATTCATCTGGCTTCACTTCTGTGGCAAAATCATGCTCATTAGCCAAATCCCAGATTTAAAATAAAAGCCTACTATCATAATTAAAAAGTGTGTGTATATATATATATGTATATATGTATATGTATGTATGTATGTATGTATGCATATAATTGAGGATTTGTCTCTTTCTTATTTCCACCAAGTTGTTAAACACTGAGGATTAACTTTGGCTGAATTTTCAGTTGTAATATGCAAGAAACAGCCACAGTAAGAGACACAATGCTGAAGATCCAACATTCACACTGCACTTGTTCTGGGACTTCTGCTTCAGAATATCTGTAACCAGTGCCCACAGCCTGGATGTGTGTTAGTAGAAGGAGCACACAAGTGCACCATCTGGCCTGTTTTGTATGGAAGGAACTCATTTCTCTGAACCTGCTCTTAAATGTGTGAACAAAAACACACAAATAGGCTTGATCAGATTGGTTTCAAAAGCACACTCCAGATCCAAGTTAAAATAATAATGTAGACACAGACTTTGCAACCAAAGTGGTTGGGTTTGGGGAGCTGAGTAGAATTTAAGTGCTGTCCCTCTTGTTTCTTAGCCAGCAGTCAGTCATACGTACTCCATGTCTGCTCCACTTATTTCCTTTATCAGCCCTCCACTCAGCACAGTCTGCACACTGAGTGAAATCTTATTTAATTGCTGAAGGACTGAATCATTTGGCTTGGGAAAAAAAGCACATTGGTACCAATGTAGTACTTTATGAGGAGGAATGAGATGCAAAGAAACTAGTAACAGAAAGCATAGTTAAGAACATACAGAGAAAATGAAAATGAAAATGAAATTATGTATAATATTTACATACACAACTTTCACTGCTGAACAGGAAATCATAAACAACTCTCCTCTTGATAAAACTCTCTAAAAATTTTGGATTCATTTCTTCCAAGTAAAAAAAACCTGACTGAAAATACATTTCATCAGGAAATTTCGCATTCTTATCTAAAAAACATCAAAATAAAAATTTTAGCAATCAAAGCCAAACACAAATTCTCATCTTTAAAATTCCCCCCAAATCCATTTGTAGTTAGCTGAAAAAAAAAATGAAAACAAGAAAAAAATTAAAAGCTAAAAAAAAAAAAAAGAACCTCTGGGAGTTTTGCAGCTGTAATCACATAAAAAACTGTGATTAAGAAATTACATGTTTGAGGCTGAAAATGCAAATGCTTCATATTTGTCTAAATCATAACTTCAAATGACATTGCAGTGTTCTTGCTGTTTTATGCAGTACTTATGTTACTGAGTCAGTTTTTCCTGTCTTTTTTCTTTCTCTAATTTTTAACAGCCTTTTATTTCCTGCTCTTGCTTTGTAAGGTAAAAGTTTCATTGCTTTCTTCTGAAAGTAGACTGCAAGATGTTCTTAGTAATCAAGTGTAATGGGCCATGTTCTTTGAACATTTAGAGACAGAACTAGCACAAAAAGAAATAAAAAACAATGGCAGAAAAGGCTGATCGGCCCCAGCCAAACAATGGATGAGTCAGCTGGGACCTGTGAAATAATCTCCAAAGCCACAATCAGCTATGTCCAAAGGAGGGCACACCCATAACCAAAGCAAAGGGAGAACCTGCTTCCTCGGGTGGCCAAATATATTCAGGGGACTCCTTTCATTTTCAGGAAATTGAAAGCAGTATGAAACAACACAGTCAGAATTTTAACTTTTTTTCCTCTGCTTTTGTACCACAGTAGCACAAATACACTCCCCAGCTTATCCAGCCACCATGCTTGAAATCTGACCTCTAAGGTTTTGGCCCATTTTTTAAGTACTGGATTCTTGACTCAGTCGGCCTCAAGATTCTCAGTGTCTGTTTTATTTGAGGAAACTGATCCCTGGTCCTAAAAGTGAAGGTTTGTTTAGGAAATTTACTGTGCAAACATCTGGCAAACAGAGTGGAGAAAACAAAAGCAGTAACTGCTAAATGCAATCCTGCTCTCTGCTTAACAGCAGAGCTCTTCCCTGACTCTTTCTGTCTCTTGCTGCTCCTTCCACACACATTCCAGGTGAGAGCCATGGAGATCTGGCCCTTGAAGTCACCTACAATTTTGTTGGCCCCTTGTTTCTGTCCTTCTGGAACAGAAATGTAACTAGTACTCTTGTTCTTGTACTTAACTTTGGGATACAAACTCACATTTCTTGGATGACTCTGGTGTAAGATATCTTTTAGGCTCTCAGTGTATTTCTATCAAGTGTTAGAAAGCAATCTCAGTGTTTTGTCAGCTGTAGATGTCACAAAACAAGCTCAGTAAAATATTGCTTTACTCAGGCATGATGAAAGACCCTGGTCCTCCTCTTTTCCATTTACTGTCACAGACATCACATAAGCGAGCAGTTAAAGGACATTCTGAGCAAGCCTGTCTTGGAACTATAGATATCATAAATGTAACACAGACTACTTTAAGCATGACCTTTTTTGCTTAATAACTTTTTTTTCAATTTAGAGATAATATACACACCAAGTTCTGAAAAAACAAGGCTGATATGTATTTTCATAGTAATATGTATTTATTTATACATATACTTAGTACTCTGCAAGCATAGATAAGGAGTACTCTGCAAGCATACCATTAAATGAGTGGGACTAAGTTGACATTCTGGATCTATTTTAAATGCTGTCAGGGAAGTTCTGGGCCTGTGAGCATATTGGCAGGCAAAAGTTTTTGGGTTTTGGCTTTTTTTTAATTCTTATCGCCCACAGCATTGATGTCTTTATTTTATTACTCAGGTTCATAAGTAGGAATTAAACCATGCTTGCTTGTTTTCATGTCAAGTATGAAATCATAATTCACCTCAGGGCCTGACAAAGTCATAGATCAGATTTTCCTGGAAGCTATGCTGAGCCACACAGAAAATAAAGAGATGGTTGATAACACCAAACATGGCTTCACTAAGGACAAATCTTGCCTGAGAAGGTTGGTGACCCTCTATGACAGGGTTACAGCAGTGGTGGATGAGGCAAGAGCAACTGATATCATCTACCTGGACTTGTGCAAAGCATTTGACACTGTCCCACCCCTCATCCTTGTCTCTAAACTGGGGAGACATGCACCTGATGGAGCACTGGGTGGAGCACTCAGTGGATGAAGAACGGATGGATGGTCACACTCAGAGAGTCGGGACAGCAGTCTGATGTGCAATGACAAGTGGTGTTCCCCAGAGCTCAGTATATTAGGACCAGCAATTTTTAACATTTTTGTCAGTGACGTGGAGAGCGGGACCAAGAGAACCCTCAGCAGGTTTGCCAACAACACCAAGCTGTGTGGTTTGGATGACGTGCTGGGGGGCAGGGATGCCAGCCAGAGGCACCTTGACAGCCTGGAGAGGTGGCTCTGTGCAAACCTGCTGAAGTTTAGCAAGGCCAGGTGGAAGGTCCTGTGGGAATGCAGGTCAGGGATCAGGCACTGGCTGCACCTGCCTGTCAAGGCACAAGATGCTCTTTGCAGTGTGTTGTGCATGAAGCAGAGCTCCTTCCTTGGAGCACATCTCCCTGTGAACACAGTGAGGGGTTTTTGGGAGCAGTGCTGTCCAGGTGATATGTCCTATCACCTGGGGTGGGTGACACCCACACCTCTCCAGCTCTCCCAACCACAGCTGGATTCCTACAGTTCCTGCTAGCACAGGTATCTCTGTGCACACCATCCCACTGGTAACCAGAATTAGAGAGCACATATTACCTATGTGGATGGGAAGCTGCACAAGATTAGAAGTGCTGAGCACCTCTGTGTCCCATGTCTCCAGCACAGAGAGTGCAGTGAGTCAGAGTTTTTAATAGGCTGGGCCTGAAACATAACAATTTCTAGAATATCAAGTTTATTCATTGGGGTTAGCAGCTGGAGGACCCTTTTACTCTGTCCCTCTCAAGTTCTCTCTTCCAGCCTTAAGCTCTTTGTTGTAATACTGAAGGACCTTGATTACAGGCTCTGACACAGCCTTAGCCTCTAATCACCACCTAAAATGCTGTGGGGTTGAAGAGGTGCAGGATCAGTACAGTAGGCACAGACCTCACAGAAAGGACAAGATGATACAGAACAGATTGCTTTTATTATACCTCTTATTAAACTTGACTCAACCACCTCTAGCTCCCTTTCTAAGACAAAATTTCCCATAGTCACAGGTTCCTCAAGTAATGTCAAACTGATGGCAAATTCTGTAAATACATGTTGGTAAATGAAGCCTGTGAAAATTGATCCTTAATATGAAGATTTCACATCATAGAAAATAAAAATTAAAAAAAAATCCAGTCAAAGAATTCACAGAATCAGAAAATAGTAATTTCTTTCACCGAGTTTGTAGTTATATAAGTGAATATCAGGCATAGACTGGGTCTTTGGTCTGAGGGCTAAAGAAATGTGCAACGCAGACTTTCTCTTTGTAAAATCATTTTAATCACTTTAATATGCAACACTGTGTATTTGAGAGCCATGTATGCTCTTCAGTCAGCCTCAATGATAAAGAATGAAGGTCAAGAAAGTAACTTTCTTGCTAAATTTCAAAAAGAACTATTTTAAAAGAGAAACGTGGGGGGAAAAAAAGGAGTTCATAACTCTGAAAAGAGAAAGAAAGAACAAGGCTAAAAGAGTAACAGACTTTTCCCTTTTTTTGCAACCTCTGTGTGTGTGTCTCTGTGTGCATGTGTATCTACCAAAGGACTTTTGAAGAAGCCACTGACACTTTTGAGACCATGGGATAAGTCCAGTGACCGAGAGGGCAGAAAGATAAAACACATCAAAAAAATCGTGTTAAAATGATTGAAGAGGATTGGGATATAAGCCAGAAACAGACATAAATAACCTGGGAGAATGGATAAATATTGAAGAAAACTAGGATGTAAATGTAATGTAAAAACAGGTTAGCATCAAATTATTTGAAAAAACTTCAGGAATAGAAAGGAGTTTTTCCAGACCTCTCCAATCAATGGAAAAGTGATGGAGGTACAGAGAAAGGAGAGAAAAGGATTTAGGAATCATTCAATCTGAGATTTTCTCATGTCATTCTGCTTACTATTTGTTCTGTTTGTCTTACAGGCTATTGGTTTTTTGTTTGAGCTTTTCTTTTTCCAAAAGTCTTTGTCTTCTTCTCTTTTCTGTTACAAGCTTAAGCAAAATTGTCTGACAGCAAGGCCTTCCCAGTGGAGAACACACACGAGGGCTGTGCGTACATGAGGATGCAAGTTTGTTCAGAACTGTGCTGTATAGTCCTTCCTCTGCACAGATGGGCAGGACACAGACCAAAAGAAAGAGAAAAGGAAAGAGAAAATGTTAACCTTCCCTTCAGAAGTCCTTTGTGTCTATTGTCACCTGCAGTTTTATTAATGGGTGTAACTGGCTGTATTCAAACACAGTGCTGTAAAATTTAATTGGGCAAACGAAGTGAACGCAAGCTGGAGCTGTTTCCAGTCATGTATAATTACATGAAGCTCATACTTCAATAATTAGTGTGGCAAAATGAAATTATTTTGCAATTAGAGAAGCTCTCATTTCACCTTTCCCGTCATGGATCCTCATTTAATTTAGATTTTTATTTACTGACAGTCCCACTCCATTAGATAAGGCATTCCCTCACCCACCAGGACATTTTAAAATGAGGCAATATATCCAAGAAGACCTAAGAAAATGCGAGGTGCCCTGGGAATTTTGGCTCCAGTTTTTCTAATCAGTAGAAGAGCCAAGTGATAGAAGCACCTGCTACTGGTGAAAAGCAGAATTCTTCTTAAGGCTGTCAAGGCCCCCAGCACTCACCAAGCTCCCATCAGAATCAATTGCCTCCTCCTCACACCACAGCCAGGAACTCCCCACTACTTTTTCCAGGGCCTGGGCTTTAAGTGAAGACACAACACAGTAATTAACACTTCCTCAGATGCCAGGAGCAGATACCTGCTATATCCATGCCATACTGAAAGGCAGGGAAGGTTTGTCCCCTGCAGCTGCCCTGCCAGTCTCCCGTACGGCGGTCATCGCCCCCTCCGGCTGAGCAGCAGCGCACGGCGGCTGTGACACAGCTGACACAGCTGACACCACGGCTTCCTCCTCACCCCAGCTCTCAGGAGCATCCTCAGCACCAGCAACCCTTCTGTGGATGCATGGCTGGAAAAGCAGGGACGTATGCACAATCCTGCTTTTAGCCTAAAGGATGAGAAGAAGCTGAAACGTCCTTGAACTCTTTTTAGATGTGATAAGGATGAAGTTAAGTTTGGAGCAATAGCTGTAACAGGATGCTAGACAGGATGCGTTGACCATGAGTTGGGGAAGGCTCACAGCATTCAGCCGTGTGGGCAGATCTTGTAAGCCAATTATGTGTACTGCAAGGACACGTGAACACTGTGGTTTAACCAAGGATGTTCAGAGTTAGGTGCATGATATCCTTAGCACAGTATAAATGTATGCCAATTAGCTGAATAAATGAGCAAGATTTTTAACTCATATTGAGTGCTGTCTTGACTTTGGCTGATCTCGGGCAACACCCTTCCACTGCCACAACATCACCACACTCAGTGATATGCTCCTGCCTTCCCAGCACTGCCACTGCTCTCCTGCCAGCCTGGGCACTTCTTTCCCAGCTCTCTCTCTGACCTTTCCAACAGTACCTGTTTTCCTAACCTATCTTTACAAAGTAACACAAGATAAATAACTGTTATCTTTCACGCCAGCTAACATTTAACATTCTTCTTTCCTTCTCCAAGACATTAAACATAGAATTAGCAAGTCCAAATAACACTTGAAATATTTCCCAAACAGGAGAGGAATTGGAACTTTGGAAGTGGGATGAGACTATGCTCAGAATTTCTGAGAAAATAAAGATACTTAAAATCACATAAACACTAAGTGATTTACTGCTCCATAACCAAAAATCAATCTGGAAACACAGAAGGATAGTTGGTTATATTTTATTTTATCCATTCATGTATAAAAACGTTAGTGGACAAGCCTAGATAACATTAGCTGCTTATAAGTACAATCTTCCCTCCAAACTTACACTACTCAAACCATGGAAATTAGCAACAGAGAAGGCAATATTCCTTCATTCCTATCATAGAGATAGAGATTAAAAAAACTCTTGGTAGTGGGTAAGCAAAATTAAAGACATTTACCATCCTAGTACACCCCTCAATTTCTATTTGTAAGATGAGTGATAAAGCATATAGAGGTTTGGGGCTGGTTTTTGGTTGGTAAGAGAGTTAATCTCATAATTACATACATAAGCCCCTTTGATCAGACAGACACCAATTTGTTATTTCATCCCTTCATTAACTTGTTGAAATGAGAAGGGATTACCACTGCATTGAGGGTGCCTGCAACAGGAGATTTAGGGAAACAGTGCTGCCAGCTTTGGCAAAGGCATTTTTGCTGAAAGAGAGCACAGTGCAGCAGGAGTTATCTCATCAACCCAAATGTCTTTGTATTGGATGTATTCTCAAAGAGTAATATGTGATTAATAGGTATTATTTTCTTATTTCAGACAGTAATATTTCATGGATAGCAATTGCACATCAATAGAGGCCGACAAAACATGGTTATAGACAGTCTATCAGCCCAGAAGGAAGCAGAAACTGATAAATCACTAATTGAAAGGTCTATTTGTTATTAATTTGTAGAGCACTTACAAATGAAACCTTGAAATAAAGCATGACTTCCATCACCGGATATTAATCACCATCAGAGTTAAGATCCAACAGAGATCTTCATGGCTGATAGTGCTTTGGTATTTTTATCTGCTGAAAGTCCTGAGTTTAATTTTAGTCTTGTCACAGAAAAGATACTACCAGTCACTGTTGCATGTTCATGCTGAATAAATTACATTATGCCTGGCAGAACTTCTGTAATTTCTTTGTCATAGTGTTTAATACCCAATATAAAACATGGTTCAAGTATAACTTAATAGAACATTACTGCCTTTATTGAAAATTATTTCTTTTGCTAATTGCTTTTCATAAAATTTTTATTATCAGTAAGGGAACATTACACTTTTCCAATAAAACAAAAGAAATCTTATTTTCCTGTCTTGCTTTTTACTCCTGTTTGGATCAATTCAAACAAGTCCCCATTTCCTCTGACAAAGATGAAGTTGCATCTCCAAAACCAGTTGTGTAATAAGCCAATGAATAAACTGATGCGAGTCATGAGCAGATCAATGAGATTCTGATTCACAATAAATGCCAAAGTATAATCAAGAAGGTATTTTTTTACAGAAGACAAAAGCTTCCCAATATGATGTATAAGTTTGCTGCAGCACTTCTGAAGTCAGCAAGCAATTGGTAATCAGCAGGCCAAGAACAGTTTTCAAAAATTGCTGTGCTCCAGAAACAATACTTCATTTCCTCCTATATTGGTCATGTCTCTGTTGCTGATATTACAAGAGGGATTTTTTCATTTCAGTGCTTCATACAATGAAGCACTTGGTGTATGGCTATACTAAAGGGCACTGAACAGAAAACTAACTGGCACCATTAGAGAGCAGGGCTAGCAGAAAATGTTGACACTTAAATTACATTTGCAATTTGTCCAGTGTACCCTTAAATCTTCAGAACTGCATATATTGTTGTGAACTGTGAGAAAATGACAGGCTACAGATACTGGTATTCAGCCAGCCAGCTTTAAGACATGGGGCTTAGATATTCTCAGCTACAGAAATTTCAGAGGTGACACACTAACAGATCTACAGAAGACATGCATTCCCAATGAGGTAAATCATGGATGGGGCTAAGACCTGGCCAGAAGTAAGTAAGAGTGGGTCTCAACACCCACTGAGAAGAAGAAGTGATGAGAACTGGGATTTTCAGTCTTGCTGCCTGGCGTGTGTAGGCTTTTTACGTGACACTAGCTTTGGGAAAGAGGCAAGGACAGCCTGTTCTGTGGTACTACACTTGGGTATCCTTCCTCTGAGCAACAGACAATCTCCTTCAACGTTTTCTTCTCTCACTTTCAGCTTATGCACAGAAGGCCCAATTCCAGCTGCTAGATGGAGAGCTTGTTTTACTCCCACTGCTCTTCACCTGAGTCTTCGAGGCAAATGCATGTATTTTGGCAGAATTGTATTCCCATTCACTTGTCCTCAGAAGGAAAAATGTCCATTTACACTATTCCACCTTCCTAGATTCAATTGTAAGAGAAGTCCATATGTCAGGTGTGCCCTCCCCCAGCATGGGCATTTCTGCATGTGCATTGTCTAGCCATGATTGCCAACCACAAGATTTTCAAGAGAACCTGTCTGTGCCTGAAGAGAAGACAGAAAAGACACATTTCTGTGTGTTTTAAATGTGTAAATCCCAATCTAGCCAGCTGAAATCTTTCAGCTAGTTTGTGAATGATCATGGTACTGATTGTGGTTTTTCTCTGAACCTGTGAGCAGTTTGTGGTTCACACCAAAACTGAAGTCTCTGAATTCCTTGGACTTTGCTCTAAGCCAGGCTTCATTAATTAAGCAGTTGATGTGGTTGTGCTACATGCTAAAGGCAGACAAGAGAAGTGTGTTTTAACAATTAGACTTGTCTACTCTTCAAACAGAATTATCTCTGAAGGGGATTTACCAGTGAATTTGATTGCTTTCTATGTAAAATCAATAACCACAACCTAGTCCCTAATAGGCTTTCTGAAGTGTCTACTTCTTCTCTCTTTGAGGGTACAAGCATAGGGACTTTTTCCCCTGTAATTGTACAATAGTAGCTTCACAGTCCAGTTATTTTTTGCAATTTCTAATTCATTTGACTCAAATTGGAGATGGAGATGTCATTAAGGTTGAGTGAAGGTTTCTTAAGAACTAGATAAACAACTGCAGACTGATGAATAATTTCTGAGAAAAGTAAATAAACTGTGTTGTGAGAAAGAGATTGTTCCTTTCATTTGTATTCACACTAACAATTTAAAGTTTGCAAGTGATTAATGTTCCAGGAGATTAGTGAAAGCTCAGTAGTGTTCAGCAGTCTGTGGGTAAGTGCATTTTGATTTCTTTCTATGGTAGAAAATGTATATGTGAGAACATTCAGCAGTTCATTGTCCATTTATACACTTACTACAGTTCTCACCAACTGTGCTCATAACTCTTGTTCTCTTTGTCATTTGGGTTTATGGCTCCTTTTTTACCATTTCCTCTTTTATGATGTTTTACATGTGGTTTCTCAGGTGCATAAATATCTTAAAAGTAAATAGTCAAAATTTGCCCTAATATGTAATATGTAACAATTACCTTGAACTGTCAGAGCAATTACACTTTAATGTACTTTACACCTGAGGGTTTTTAACAACAAACTTAGTTGAATACATTATCAATGAAAAGTCTGCTAGCATGTTTTAAACTGTTCTCTTTTATGGTTTCTATTATAGCTCAGTGTACTCTAACTAGTCTAACCATTCAGGTGGATGTTTGAATGTCAATTTTCCTAATACATCATAATTACAGAACCACTAAATAATGTTTTGATCACCCACAGTGAAAATAATATGCAGTATTCCTGATTTCTTGTTTCTTACACATTTAGTCACAATATATAATTAGACTGAACAAAATAGAGGCACATCTATTTCTGTTTATTATATTTTAACTGAAAACTTGTGAGAGGACTATGCTTGAACACTGCATGCAATGGCATATCCAGAATAAGGCAACTTTTTCTAATGGCAGTGGTAGTAAAATGGTATTAAACCATAAGCAGCTTTAAGAGCAAAAAAAGACAGCTGGATCAAAAGTTAATGAATTTTTTTACATTATTCTAGCAGTATCCCGGTTTCCAAGATTTTCACATGCACAATACCCTGTTTCAGAACATTTGTTGTCAGGGTTGTGTCCCTTGAACAAAAACATATTATTTATTAAAACCATTTTTCCTAATAATATACCCCACAGGGTTAATATTACTAACAAGTTGTAATTCTAGCTGATTTTCCTACAGTGTTCCATTTCAGAAAACCAGTCACACTTATCATGTGACTAATTTTGAGCAAATATGCCCTACTGAGGCTTCATTCTTATGGTTTGAATCATTCTCTAAGGTGAAAGAATTTAGTGTTATCGCAAAAAGCCTGATACAATGCCTTTTATAACTTCTGAAAACTTCTGTAGAGAAGATCTGAACTGTTTTCATGTAATGTTTTTATTAAAGACTGTAACTCCAGGACTGCTGAATGTTACACACAACTATGTCAAGATGATTCCTTTATCTGTTTGGTTCTGCCTCTTTTTCCTACATCAACATGACAGTCCATATATATATATATATTTAAATGTATACAAACCAGCGTATTTTGTAGAATTAAATGGCAGTGTTAACTTGAACTGATGTCACTTTCACTAATATATCTTTCCTTAACCATGTAAAGAATATACTTCCATTTACATTTGAAATATCCTACATTTGAATGTAACAAACCGACTCTTTCTCAATAATTTTAGAGTAAACAACCTTGTTTGATCACTAGCTCATTTTCTCCATGCTTTCATTATAAAGAATTTCAAAGTCCTATGCTGCACCATGGAGCAGATTTTGTGTGTTTCTTGTCTTCCATTTTAAACAATTACTTTCTCATCTAATCAGCACTTACTTCTCATAGTAATGTCCTTTCTCGAAAAAAAAATCAAACTTGAATAATTTCTGGGATTCTTCTTTCTAGGGAGATGTATATATATGTACAAATATACATATATATACATGAGATAAACACATACATTTGTGTTTATCTCTGCATATGTGTGTCTGTATGTATGCATATGCACATAAAATACCTCAACTCCATCAGTTTTAGACTTTTCCTAGTATAAGGTATTTTGTTTCAGAACTATTCAGGTAAATATGATCACAGAATAAACCGAGTTGAAAAGGACCCATCAGGACCACCAGGTCCAAATCCCAGCCATGCACAAGACCATTCCCAAGGGCCACACCCTGTGCCTGAGAGCACTGTCCAAACACTCCTCGAGCTCTGTCAGGCTTGGTGCTGGGACCACTTTCCTGGGGAGCCTGTGCCAGTGCCCAGCCACCCTCTGGATGTATAACTTTGGGTAGAAAGTTTAGATTAAAAATGAGCTCCTGACCTAACTCTGTCATTTCATGAGGGAATCTGGAGACACCCATGACCACAGAGAAAGGCAGACTCTGCATATATGGTGAGTGATAACGCTGTGTGATGAATTTGCATATTATTCCATTAAGCTGAAATCATGTTGGGCTGTGGAAGAAACATCCTTTTGGGATAAACAAAGACTCCTTGAAGAGATTGCCAAGCCTTGAGTGCTTCAACTGAGACCCAAGTAAAGATTCTTTAACTGGAGCGTCAGCAGTCAATTTTTAAAGGTAGCTGAGCAGACAGAGATAGGAGTCTGCAGTTCTAAAAATATGTTTTATAGCTCTTGAAATATTCTTTAAAAGTATACATAACTTCATATATAAATATGTGTGGGCCTCTTACTGACAAATATTATTTCTGAAGTCAAAGGGTTTCTTTTCATGAAGACATGAAGTGGGTTTGCTTCACCTGCACTTGTCTTAAGAAAGATTTGACTAATAGAATATCAAATGGAAAAACAGACAGACCTGTTCAGAGCTGGTTTAAAATACATAAAATTAAATGGAAATCAAGAAGGCTTGAAGAGATGTAGAGGTGGGTTAAACCTGACCCTGAGAAAAGAGCAATAGTAGCTATTAAGACAGCATTGGTGCTCAGAAGCAGCAAAGTCAGCAGATAAAATATGTGGAATTAAAGTTACTGTCTGATATTTTTTAAGCAATAAGTAAAAAGAACTTCCCTTTTTTATGTATAAAAATAGTTGTCCTCCTTTTTTTCCTTTAATTGACTTTCTAGGAGTTTCATCTGCAAGTCTTCCAACTGAATAAAAGAAAAAATATATTGATATGAATATGGATAAGATACAGATAATGTGGTAGATACAGATGATGTGTTAGAAAGACAGAGGTTTAGGGATAGATAGAGGTAAAACCCTAATATAAAATGGCATCACCAGCAGAGGCAAAGAAATCCTTATCTCACCCTAATGATCAGATCACGGCCTTAATAACATGTTCAGTTTTGGTCCCTGCTGTACAAATGATGTGGACACAGCAGAGAGAGTCCAGAGAAAGGCCACAAAGACAACCAAAGGACAGGCATGCCTGTTGTATGAGCAGAGGCTGAGATCTGGGTTTGCCCAGCCCTGAGAACAGAAGGCTTGGGGGAAACCTTGTCACCACGCTCTCATACCCACAGGGTGGCTACAAAGGTGGAAACTTCCTCTTTTACACGGAGTCTCAGGGAAAAGACAAAGGGCAATGGGTACCAGTCACTCCTGGGGTGATTTTTACTGGACATAAAAGGAAAAATTTTCCCAATGAAAACTAGCACCCACTGGAATAATCTCCCCAAGGAAGCAGAGGGTTCTCCAATACTGGATTTTTTAAAATTCACCTAGATAGAGTGCCTACCCATCTTTCTAGACCATTCTTTTGCCAAGTAATGTTGGACCAGAGGATCCTTGAGGTATTTTCCAGCTTGGTACTCTATGATTCCATGATTCTATGATACATTTGTCCCACGAAGCACTAAGATCAAAAGAGGGAGGCCCAACATGGTACCAACACAAAAGGGTAAAATTGGATTATTTTATGCTTCCACCATGGGAAAGCCCAAATTCTGCTTCCCTAATGAAACTGCTCCCTGGTTAGCACTATAGGTCAGATCGTGAGCCAATTCCTGCTTTTTATTTGTGGGGAACAACTGAAAAGGAATAAGTACTCCATTATTTACTGCATTACAGTGAATGGCTTTCTTTTCCTTACTTGGCGAATGATTCTCATAAGAGATGTACAAGGAAGATCCACATATTTTGAACTGTAAATAAAAAGTGGCACAGTCTTTTGTGCAGTTAATGATTAAATGTAAGGGAAAAAAAAAGAGTAAAAAGAATTGCAAGAAAGTCAGGTATAGAGTGCCCTCTTTTGGGCAAAAGGGAGCAAGGACGATGAAGAAGCCAAAAATATATTCTTAAATATTGCAGTCACAATTTCACAGAACCTTGAAGGCAAATTCATGCTTTATTCATCTGAAAGCTAAAATGCTGACTAGGATGAGCACCCCAGTTAGTTAGAGATCAGCTACTCACCAAATATCATCTTGTAAATTCAAACACAGTCATGCTGTGGTACAGAAGGGGAATTATAAAAACAAGACCTGAGCAAACACTGCAAAAATGAGAGAAAGGAAGGTCAGCAAAAGCAGCAGTAAAGCAACTGCCCTCAGCAGAGAAAATAATAACACTTACAGTGTCTTAGAGGTGTTAAAGAACTTTGTACTTAGATATATGCCACTATAACCTGTAAACAATTTTTCAAAGTTTTAGACTTCAACATTACCAATTAGTTTTAGCTCTCCAGGATCTTGTCAAGTTTAAAGATAGGAGTTATGTTTCATTGGTTGTGAAGACTGTCAAGGAAAGATTAAGCACTATGATCAAGATATTTGTCAAGGCAGCTGTCACATGTCCAATCTTTCTGTTGTCAGGATTAATTGAGAAAAAGCAGTCATTCCTCCCCATGGAGCACTGAGCAAAAGTGGTGGAGACTCACAGCTGTCATGAGCTTATTTCCATGCACTCTGTTCCCAGTCAGTGGCTCATGAGACAAGAAAAAGTTTAATTTTCTTGGTACCACATGGGTCTATCCCAGCATCTATGTGCTCCAGCAGGATGGGCTTTAAATAATTGCTTCTAATGGCATGGGTTCAGAAAGAGATATGTGTTACTAAAATACAGGTCTAGCACTACTGTAAGACATTTGCAGCACTTGAAAGCTGTCCTTGACACTGGGCTTTTAACATGAATGATGAGTGAGGAAAAAAAATAAACAGTTGAAGAAACACAATACAGAATGAACATGCTGGAGTAAAATATATCATGTTGGATCCAGAACCCTGACAGAGGTAAGGCTGCTCCATGTCCCATGGCTCAATATAAAGTTAGGCTAAAGATGTGTTCCCAGCAGGGACATGGACACACCAAACACACACACAGACCTACATGCACAATTATATACACAAGTATATATATATTTATACCTGTGTGTTTCTGTGTATCAGTGGCTGGTCTTAGACAGTCTTCCATAGCCAGATATACAGGCTGACCAGCCTATAATTTACATACAACAAGCCCTTTTGTGTTGCATACCCCTCAAATTTCCCATTCTTGTTCCTCCCCGAATCATCTAAACATTTCCCTTTTTTCACTTTTGATTCCTCCCCCCAAATCTTGTGAGATGCCAAAATGCCCTTCCCCTGCATCACACGAGGGGTCTTGCCCCTAGGCAGTGGCCTCCTTAGTCCAAAAGGTGATTCAGAGTGCTGCTCCCATGGTAACAGACTTCACACTTGGACACTGGGGCTGAGCTTTGCTGGGCAGCCCTGGGAGAGGCCCAGACAGGTGGTGGTTCCTAAGGAATCCTCAATCCAGGTCCAATCCTAGGTGCCATTGTGGCTTTGAGCTCCTCTGGGTTTGTGCAAGGGGGCCTGAGGTGGGCTGATGGCTCCTGGGCTGAGCCTGGCAGCAGCTGAGCAGGGCATTTGGGCTCCCCCCACTGATTTTCTCTCTAAACCTTTAGCACATCCCTGACAGCACACAGACATGCTGCTCTTCAGAAACTGCAGTTGCTATTTTAGATAGCAGTAGCACTGAAGCCAGTGAAGTAGTTGAGTGTGGACAGTTCCTTATGTGAATCCTGGCAGGGACCCAAAATATCTTCTTACTGATCCCAGACTCAGAATGGGAGTAGACACAGTAAAAGCCAGTTAACAAGAAGGCAGAGACTTGTCTGAGTCCTTGCTATATCCTCAAAAATCTCTTTCTATGTCTTTTCCTCTGCAGCTCTCTGTCCCTCTCCCATTCCTCCACAGAGCTGTCACCAAGTACTGACAAAGTCACCAGTTTGCCAGGTGCCTGGGGCACACTGGTTCACCAGCACCAACACCCGTCCACCAGGCTCAGAGCACCCTGCTAGAACAGCTACAGTTTTGCCCCAGCGGAATAAGCAAACGTGAAAGGCTGAGTAGCCTGACTTAGCCTGCACTTGGCACAAATTATGTCTTGATTCACGCATGTGAGATATATAGGATGAAATGGGAAAATGCATCTGACAAAAAGGGGCTGTTTCTCCTGCTCCACTCTGATTGACAGCCTGATCACCCCTCATTCAAAAAGGTGGAACTGAAACATTAAAATGCCACCTGCAGTATAACAAATGTATTTATGTGATCTCCTCTGACAAGCAAGTTTGTGCAGACTCTCATGCACACCGAGCCAGCTCCTTCACCCTCTAAAGTGATTATGAGTCAATAGACTTTAAATGCTCATTCATGGTAGTAGCTGTGCTGCATAATAATCTACTGCAGAAGAAAAAAAAATAGGGACTGTTTGTAGCTTTCAAATGTTATTTACTAACAAAACAGTCATATTTTCTCTAACAACTGCCACTTCATTGGGTGCATATGTTCTTGATTCAAAACTATGAAGCAGATTTAACTCAACACCATATGGTGCGATGTGAACTTATGTGGTTTTTTTGCCATTTTAAAACAGCAGTTATATTGCAGAAAGTGGGTTTTATTCTCTGATGTATCTTAGGTTCAGAGAACATTTCACCCGACGGTTTTGAATCTCCTTCTTTCTCTTAGTTTGATTTCCAAATATCAATTTATGTCTTTGCTGTGCCAGGCAAACCCTGCCAGAGGAATACTCTTTGGGGGAGAAAAGAAGGGTATGGTTACCAAAACAACTGGTATGCACAGAACTGTGCCCACAGCACAGTGACATCTGCACAAATGTACTAAGCAGTCCCTATTTTCAGGATGTGCTAAACTAATAATTCAGTCCTAATGAATATGTCATTGGAATCTAGCAGCCTGTTTAGATTACTGCTTCCGTTGTTACAGAGGAATTGAAGGCAGAAGTGATAAGACTTTAATTTGCAATGAATAAATATCATGTTAAGGGCATGGAAATGGCAGTGGGTTGGGGGCTGTAGATTGAATGTATAGATTGCCTCTGTTTTCTGAGAGCTCTGAAAACACAGATATAAATATCATTTCTTCATTTATCATAAGGTTTATACTTAGTGTTGGCAAAAAATTAAAATATATTTTTAACATTTTCAGTTGCTGCTATGCTAGATTAGTCTTGAGTATTATGCAGTGTGCCTGAAAAACTGCTGCTTTTGAAAGAACGAGCAAGCCAAGCAAACTGGAATATCCAGAATGAAAATTAGTTGGGACTGGGAATCAGTACCTGCAATCTTCATTCATCCTGTCTGCACTAATGACAGAATATATCATGCTCCAATGTGGTAATGAGGAGTGGGCCATTGTTACCTCTCTTCATTTTTTCTAGATAGTCATGCACCCTTTATGCTTCAAATTTTAACTGTTATTGAAAACACAATTTAATGAACCCAGAAATTTCCACAATTTCCACAGCTTTGCAATCCACTAGTCATCCTCAGACCACAATTTGGAAAGATCTTATTTAAATCATTTATGATTAGCTAAATAGTAAAAAGAAGAATAAGACAAATCTCTGGAGATCTGTGACTTAGGCACGGGACCAAATTTCTTGAGGGAATGTAATGTAAAGATATATAAATATGACATATTTATGGGACATATGAGACATAATCCCTCCCTGGAAGAGACTCCTTTCCCTCAAAAATGACGTCTGTGTCTTGGCCATGCCCCTCCCACTACTGCAAAAATTAACTCTGCCCTGGTCAGAACCAGGACACTGGTTTAGTCTGTCCCATGGCCCCCAGAAAAACTTATTCAGAAATATTTATTCCAGGGACACATGCTCTTGCTCACTTTTCTTATGCCCACTCCAAGCACATATTGGTCATAATTAAAATGTTAGAATACAGTCCTTCTTGCTTTTACTTTGAGGATTAAAGGATGAGGTACAGTAGAAAGCAAAGACCAATGGAAAAAAGAGAAATTAGCTTATCTCCAGATGGGGTTAAAAATGTCCCACGTTGAAATGTCACAAAGTTCTAGCACTAAAGTCACTCATAAACAGAACACAAAGGTGTCATCCATCAGCACAAGGCATTTAAGGTGTTTTATTTTCACTTCACTGCCCAAGCATCAAATCCAGGGTTTGTTCAGTCCTTTCTAACAAGAATTTTACAAGATCTTATAGTTTTAAACAAACAGTGCCAATAAATACCAAACTCATTTATGCATAATTCATTTTTTTCAATATTTTTAATTTTTAAAAGGTCTCTTAACAAATTCAGTTTATTTCTAAACATAAATTTCTGTAAAGTCAGATATGAAAGATTATCTTCATGGGCATTTGTGCAGGAGAAGCAAAATGTAAGTACAGCACAAGCATCTGTCATTCAGACAGGGGTTACTTTCAGCGTGCCTCTGATCTAACCTCACATTGTTTTTAATGTTCAACTGTCACATCATAAAGGACTTATATATAAGAGGGGGATTAGACAGAAAGGGCAAGTAGGACACAGGTAATTGACCAGATGTGAGAAGCCTGTCTGCTGAATTTAAAGAACTAAGAATAAAACATCACTGCTCTTCAGTGGAAATCTGGAAGGGGAAAGCAATAGACTGTGGTTTGAACAAAACAATCAGCTTTCCAGTGAAGGACACAGGGGTACTTTTTATTGATAAACCTTAAGGAGATTTTCTAAGACAGTAGGCCTGACTTTGGCCTTCTGTGTTTAAGAAAAAAAAAATAGAGGTACTCAAAATCAAGTGAGTTAAACCAGGTATATTTCTAGTTAATATGCTATTGTAGTATTTGTGATAGTATATAATAATAGTAGTAGTACTGATAGGGCAAGTAATGGCTGAAATTAAAGAAAAATTTTGCTTGTTATTGGAAGAATAAATAGCTTTCCCAAGGAAATTTTTCAACTCCTTTGGAATTTCAAAATTCCTTTGAAATAATTGGCTGCACTGCATTTTTCTCTTCACTTTGAGCTTTTTTTTACTGGTTAGTCATTTTTTCATTTAGGTTGCAATATTTGAGTGGATCAATTCCTGTTCAATACCTGCTTCACACAGAGCTATAGCTGAATGTGGTGGAAGCTCTGTATACAGAATTTTGGTATAAGCAAGCATGAGAACTTCCCTTGAGGGCCAGTAAGCCTTATCCCTTACTGGTTTTAGCTCCATCATGTATCTACATTGACTCTTAACTCAGGCAGAAAACAGGTCTTAAAGTCACTGACTAAAATTTATCTGCCTTTTTGAGGTTCCAAAGCCTTTGGTATTTTGAGAGATGAGGTCCTGCTTCACATATAGAACCATAGCTCACAGGTAAGGCTGTAATTATCTTGGAGACTGAGAGATGCTTCAGTAACCAGGGACATATCTGCAGAGATGTTACACTTTTATTTCTGAAATGTCATTCTGTGGGTGGTTGACTGAGTGGGGAGGCCTTGATTTAGAAGTGAATTTAAAAATGTCAGTCAAGTAGGCACTAGGTCTCTATAAAATGCCAGGCCCTCAGCTACTGAGATAAAGACCAAGTTCTGTTTGCTGGGCTATGTAAGTAGAAAAGGAATAAACAAGCAGGAGTGGGGGTCTCCATTCTGGAGACAAATGCACATGCAGTGCTGAACAGCTGAGCATGTTCTGGCTTTGGAATATCTGTATTGTTGCCAATGTCTTTCCATAAAACAGGGCCCTGCATATGGAGATCTTTAAAGCTACATGTAAATACAAGACCTTAGTCAAACAGGAAACTGAAACTATTGTGACAATAAATGAGAAGCATTGTGTCTCCATTAAACTTCTGCTACAGCAAAAGTAATTAGCAAAGCTGATTCCAATTTCTTTTCCCCCAGTAGCATACCTGGACAGTTATAGGAAACCACAAAGGAAATTAAGGCATGATTCACATCCTAAGCACAGACTGCTAATGCCATTTGAGATGTTCTAGGGTATTCTGGCTGGCCTTCAGCTTCTAAACCAGCAGTACATCTATTTCCCTTCTTTCTTGAGTAATCTGTCAGCCCTGTTCAGATGTCAGGGATGCCCTCTGGCATCTCAGATAAAACTAAATGCCAATGTTTAGGCAACTCAGCTGAGTCCTTCAGATTAAAATTTGGCAGCCATGATCTATTTCAAAAGATCACATATTTCCTCAAAGACGAGAAACGAGAAGCAGCCAACAGAAATGCTTAACCCTCAATAGGAACAGCTCACAGTAAAAATGGTATATCCTAAAGCATTCAGTGCCAATCCAGCTCTCTTATAATGAAATTGAACAGATTTTTAATGGTCCTACCCACTTCTGAAATGCCCATGTTATATATATTCAAAACACCTCCCATGCAAAATTTTACATCTCTTAGCTGAAATGTCATGCCAACCCCAAAAAAAGTTTGACCCAATCAGCCAATGTTCATAATCATGTGATCATGCCACATTTTTTCACTATTTCACTATGAACATTCCAGTGCTGCTGAGAACAACAGAGTATCTTGGTGTCAGATTAATTTCAATGGCTATTTTTCACCATAGACTATAAAGGGATTCAAGATCTAAAGTTTATCTGGAGAAACAAAATGGCTGCTCTTTAGCTAAGAATATTCATGTGGTTATTCAGTATGAGCACATCTGAAATCACTCAAAAACAGAAAGGCAAAAAGAAATATCATCAACTGATTTAAAGCTACACTGCTTTTAATAACCATTTTCAGAAAATGATTTTATCAGTAACAAAAAATAGAATCAAGGAATTGGTACCATAAAACCTGCCAAATAAATGTAAAAAGGACATAAACCCCTAAAATAGCTTTCACATAAAATCTCACCATAAAATAAAATACAGCTTTTGGGTAAAAGGAGAGTCGCATCTCCAGCATTTTCCATAAATAATTCACTGCAAGCTTGTAAACAATAGAAAAGCACAGTATGAATGCCAAAGAGGGTCTTTATATGTCATAAAGCCACTCAAAAGTGCACTTGCTGCAGCAAGTCTGACTGTGAGCTTTGATGTGCTGGAAAAGAAACTGCTATGCTGAGGTCATCAGTTAGTAGAAAACAATTTCCCTCATACAGAGAAGCAGACTTACTGCTGTGCTTCTGACACAGACAGATTGGATTCAAAAAAACACAAGACTGTAGATTGTGGGCTTGCAGAGGGAAGGAAATCTTCTATACACCTCCTAAATGACCAGAGCAGAAAGAAATTGCATCATCTTCCTTTAGTGGCTATCAAAAGTTAATAAGATAGTGTGGTGAGGTTTACATACTAGTGCAGTCACACTTAAATATGCAACTGGTTTGATTTGTGTCCTCTTTCTTAAGTAAACTGCTTCCATGGAGAACTTAAGCTGCTCTATTTGTTATGTGTCAAGCTAAATAATTCAAGTGGAGCAGACCTAGAGTTCATTTCTTATCAAGGGTAAGTTTTAAAAGGTAACTTTGTTTTCCATTTGAAAAATCTCAACACAAGAAGAAAGCCAAGGCTCCTGCAATAATATTCCTTTCATTTCGAGACTGATACAGCAAGTGAATGAAAAAATCCAGTATCCTGATAAAAGGCTATATAAATAATAAATGTGTGTACCCACACTTTTAAGACCTCAGCCCTCTGAAGTGATCAGCACAGCTGACACCATAACAATTACAGTAAAGTATCAGAGGAGAGAGCATGGGCACTCAGTGCCCATGAAATGTAAGCTTTAAAATTCTAGCAAAGAAGGCAACAATGTGACGATATATAGCAATTCAAGGAGCATGTGATTCAAGGAGCTCAGTTATGGGGTAGGAAAGGAATAGGTAGAAGATTACTTGTTACAACTCCTTCCTTCTTTCCAAAGTCATCTGCAATGCTTTGAATTTCATCTGCAATTGCTATGACCTATTCCACCTCTCAAAATCTTGTGATTTGTACTTTTTTGATATGGAAAGTCTTTCCAAAGTGAGATTTGGGGTGGTTATTGTGTGTGTAACTTTTGAATGTATTCAGAGCTAGTTCAGATTTTTGTTTGTCCATAATTGGGAAAAATACTCTCTGGCAAAGGAATTACCTTTACAAAGGGAAAGAAGAATAAAATATTCTAATTTTGAGCAGTACAGGCAAATGTGTGGGCACCAGAGGAAGAGACACAAACAGTCATTTGCTTAGTGTCATTTGGATTAATCACCAGGTTGATATTTTAATAGGGTGATTGCAGGCAATGCTCCAAACTTAAGGACCTTTTAAAAGGATGCATTATATTAATGGAGTTTAATAATGATCACCCTTCTGATGGGTCTCAAGAGCTTGTTTAAGAAATATATTGCAACCCAGAAAAATGTGAAAGCAAATATTTGATGCTGCCATAGGACTGAATGTGACCAGGAAAGATCTCAATCCAGAACAGCACCATTTTCACAGAACAATCATCATTTTGAATTCAAAGTGAAACTGCACCTAAATCTTTCTAGAACCTCAAACGTTTTTGTTCTCAGCTTGTATATCTTATTTCTGACATGAAGAGCAATTAAACCATAAAGAAAATGCAAAAAAGAATGAAAACTACAACAAAGTTTTATAGTTTTTATTTGAGCCAAGCAAAATGTGAAAATCCATTGTCAAAACATACAACCAGGACTGAGCTGCCCACCTATAATCACTGTATTTTGGATTTATAGCTTGTAGTACCTCACTAAGCTGATCCATCTCCAAGTATGATACCTCCCTCACAAAAAATTTTGTGCTCATTCGCAAAGGAAGGGTTCTTTGTTGCAGTCAAGACATAGAGCAGCTCAGCAAGCTGGCTGCTCTCTTAGTTTCCCTTGGATCCTCGAACTGGATGGATCTACTTTTCCCAGCTCAGACCTTGCAAGGAAAAGGAAAGAACATGCCTAATGACAGGAGGGTGTTTGCTCAGCAGGAGCACATAACACAAAAAATAAACAAGGAAAAACATAAACTTTTAAATTTTAAGAAAAGCCACATTCAGCCAGTTGCTGGAAAGTCCCATTCCCTACGTATCATTCTTCTGTAGCTGTACATCTGAGATCAAGCAATGATGCTACAAGTGAACTGGTGAGCACTGGAAAGGAACCTGGGGCTCATCTCTTCTGGATTCTGTTGCTCACTAGTTGGTGTGTTCAGTCTCACTTTTGCCTTTCACTGAAGAGAACAAGGACGCCAAAATGGTCAGACCTCCTGTGGTCATAAGGAAAATTCTATGCCTTTTGTTCTGAATTCTCTGCTCCAAGATCTGTCATCTACAAGGGAGCCATGACACGTGAATGTCTCCAAACTTCTCTCTCTCCCAGTCCCCCTCCAAAAATTTCTTTTAAAAAGCACTGTTTATTGTGTTCATTGTTTGCTGCCACTGAAGCAGCCTGCACTATAACACTTGATGGCAAGAGGTCCATGCTGAGAGTCCTCAAATATGAAAGGTTTCAGCTGCCCTTGTCAATGGGACACCCAAGCTCCACCTCTGCTTTACAGATATCCTTCAGGATATCTGTATCTACCCAGGCCTTTCTATAGGGCAGACCCTAAACATATTCCTATGAGATTAATGCCTGTAAGGTACTGCAGCCTATTCTGAGAGAAAAGAAATTGCTTGGACTTCTCTGTGCCAGTGTGAATAGACTTACAGGCCAATAGAGCTTTATTATCAATCCTTCTAGCAAAAATAGTTTAACATTCACACAGTCTAGTTAAGCTTGGTTTCTAGTTTTTATTCACTGAGATGTTTCTTTCCTCCTAGAGTTCAACTAGTGGAAATCAAGGTCTCATTAAAGCTTGAAGATTCATAGACTCCCTTGTTTGGTGAAATGCAAGAGAAAAATAGGTCACAAGCCCCATTTTTACAGTATTCCCTCTAATTTATTCAGTTCAATCCCAATTTAAAGGGAGCCCTGCCTCACTGCATTATCCACTCATACCCACCACATCTCACTGCTACATTCCCATCTGCAGAGCCCAAAGCAAGCCAGTCCAGCAAAAGTTAACAGCCCACAGGAACAGGCCTGGCTCCACCCCTCAGCGTAAGATAGGAAACCAAACACAGCTAGAAACAAACTGGAAATAAGTTATTTCACAGCTGAAGGGTCAATTAAGGAAAGTGATTGAGTCTGCATTTCTCTGAGAAAGTGCCTCTTCTGGAGCATGCAGTGTAGGTAAACTGTGAATTCCCTCTCTTGCACCTTCTCTACCTTCCACTCATTATTTTCTCTGTCCCTCACAGTAACCCAAAGAGCAGATCTACAGATTTTTAACTTACAGAAATCAGCCAGTCAGTTATAATCAGTGTAATCTTTGGTACCAAGTGTTTTCTGCACCTAGTCCCATGTGTATCTGGCACCAAAAGGACCAAAAAAAAAAACCAAAAAAACATCAGAACAGCTGAATTAACTCTTTATTAAATCTAGCCTCTTAAAAATCCATTACCTCCTCGATGCTGCAAATTTACTAACATTTGCATTTGCTGATTTAATCGGTTGTAAAATTACTACTTCTGTAACACAGGCAAGAAAAAAGGCAAAAGTGATCCTCTCATGAGGTTCAGGTGAAATCCTTCAGCAACAAGGCTCTGCCTTGGCTTCATTTGCAATATGTGGATATTAATGTTCAAAGAAGATGAATACAGGCTACAAATCACTAATATATGGGCTATAAAGTTATTTGGGGTAATTAAAAGCCTACTTTATTAGATGAGAATTTGAAACAAAAAATGTGGTGGTTTAGACAATTTTATAAAGTTTGGAAGTATATTTGTTTTGTGCTTTCTAAGTACATGATTTAAGGTAAACCCTAAGTGGAGCTCTTTAAAGTAAAGGTCTCTGTAGGTGCATGAATTAATGAGTATAAATTGAGCATTAACATTTATCCAGCACTCCATGCAGATAAGGCTCTATTCTTAGCAAAGTGAGAGAATTTCTTGAAGAATGATGAGTTCCAGCAAAACTGGAGTTTTCACCTGGGGGATGATGAGATGGAGGAAAGATGTTACCAAGTGTGGCTATCTGGAGTAGTAAATTCTGAACTCTGAGACGCAGGAGGCTGTTTCCCACCATAATTCATTTTTCTCTGGATGATCAACCATTTCCAAAATATTAACAGGCATTGGGGGTGAACTTACAAAGGTGCCTACAGGGTGAATAGCAATATCACAGAAGCTCTGTATTACTGATGGCTTCATATAAACCATGAATAATTATCACCTTTAACTCAGAAAAAAACAATAAGCCATTATTTTGCTTGACAAATATCTCTTTAACACAGCTCTGTATTCTCATTCACAGCCAAAGATGCCAGTAAAAATAGGTATATGTACATCCTCATCCTAAAATGAATGCTTTATGTGACCTAGTTCTAGGAAAAATATATCAAAGGCTTTTACTGATATATGTTTAAGGCTGCGTGCCTTACCATATACATAAATTTAAATGTGTAGTAGGAAATGCCACCTTGTGAAAATTTCAGTTTGCATTGGGGAATAATGCAGTTTAGAGGCAAGATATAGTGGCTTAATATCTGGAACAGATCTATATAAGAAAGCTTCATAATAAGGATTTATTTTTACATTTATTCATCAGACAGATGATAAGTGGATTCCTTTTCCTCTGTCAAATGTACTCAGTGCAGAAAAAGACAAGGCATTATAGCAGTTTATTTTACATTCATTTTGATAATGTTGTTTAAAGAAAGATGTAAAACTCTAAATAATTCTGGCAGCAGGCAGCCCTCCTCAAAGGTTACCCCATGTACTGTAAGAGTTTCAAGGGCATGTTCCTCCAACACTTTGAGAACTTCCACTGTCTCGTTTCTGAAGAAGCTTCCTCTTCCTTGCATGTCTGCTTTGTGCATCACTGAAGCCTCTCCTCAGTAGCACCATCAGAAGCAAATGTTTCAGGATAAGAACCTGCTGTGGGCAAAGCAGTTTCAGCTTGGGGAATTGCACTTAATGTAATTTACTGCCAATTAACATCAATTTTTAATTACTGATTCAGGTATGAAGAAAAACAATTAAACAAACACTGAGGAAAAAAATCTCTCATTCCCTTCTCTGCTTTCAGTTTCAGACCAATGGCTCTTCTCCTGCCTTCCCTTGTTGTCACAGCCCATGGTGCTGGTCCCATTGCTGCTGTTGCAGAGACACTGGGCTGCCCAGGGAACTGCTGCCCCTGCACAGACATTTCCTGCTGCTCCTCCTCCCTCTCTCCTCCTAGAATCGTTGTAGAATGACAGAATGGTTTGGCTTGAAAGAGACCTTAAAGATCACCTAGTTCCAACCTCCCTGTCAATGGGCAGGAACAGTTTCCACTGGATCAGGTTGCTCAGAGCCCCATCCAGCCTGGCCTTGATCACCCAGGGACGGGGCATCTACAAGTGCTCTGGGCAACCTGTGCCAGTGCCTCACCAACCTCAAAGTAAAGAGGTTCCTGCCAATATCCAATCTACGTCTGCCCTCTTTCAGTTTAAATACATTTCTCCTTGTCCTATCCCTACATGCCCTTGTAAAAAGCCCCTCTCCAGCCTTTTTGTAACCCCCTTCAGCTGCTGACAGGCCTCAATAAAGCCTCCTCGAGCTTTCTCTTCTCCAGGCTGAACAACCCCAAAACCCTGCTCTGGTTTCTCACTGCTCTTCTGCTCCAGCATGGGGCCCATTGGGCTGCAGGGATGTCCCTGGCCATCCTCAGGGATGTCCCTGGCCATCCTCAGGGATGTCTCTGACCCTGTGTGGGCAGCCCACAGCCCCAGACCCGCAGAGTGTCCCAGCTCCAGTGAGGGTTTCTCAGGGGACTCTCCTCCTTCCAATGGTGTCTCCAGCCATGTTCCCAGCACTGTTCCCTCCACCCACCTGCCCCATTTGTCCTTCCCAATGCCTGTCTCTCACTCCCAGCCGTGGTCCTCTGGGCTCTTTGTCAGTGCAGACCCCCCACCCCAAAACTCCTCTGCTTAGGGATACCCTCTCTCTCACATGGCTGACTCTGAGAAAAAGGTTCCAAAAGTGCTTTACTCAAAGATTTTTTTTTCTGCTCAACAGGTTAAGCATACTTTTGAAATAGTTTTGCACAGCTCAGGATCTTCAAGCAAGAAAATGTGTTTTGATAATCCTGCTCTTCTTTTCATCATTCCATTTGCTATTTTTGCATACGGCCTTCAGCAAAGTACAACACATTTCCTAGCCAGTCTTCAGAACTGTTCTTCTGTATTTCATTTCATAAAATTTAATAGGTTGATATCATCTTGTTTTGATTTGCATTTAGTCTAGGTAGTCTAGATACCATTTTATAAGCAGATGTTTCAATGATATCTATATTTGCAAAATATCTGCATACGTCAAGAATGCAATAAAAGAAATTGCATCTTTGTTGCATTACAGTGTGTTACAATGGGTTAAATATCATCACATTAGTTTTGACTCTTTCAGATGATAAATTATTGGTTCGGTCTTGTGTTTACATGTTGTTTATTCCTGGTATTTTTGCTTAATTTATATGGTGGACTGAGAATGTCTAAAACCCCGTACTGACATATAATATGAGGAAAGGTCATTTGTGTGTGCTTAGGGATAGGGGACTTGTGTTGTCACCTGTCCTTTCTTCACACAGCAAGGAGCAGAACCAGCAAAACCAGATTCAGATTACAGAGAGGAAACAACTTGCAGCCTGAAAGTTATTTTGTGAAGACTGGTAACTAATAATTGACATTCAGAGAAGTAAAGATCAATCCACTAACATTTTCAACTCAAGTGTTTTCAGGGTTTTTTTTCACAACAATTTTAAAATGTACCTACTCAAACTAAATAAGGTGCTTTCAGATATGTTTCCAAATTTTAAATTTTTGAAGCAACTTGAAGAAGAGATGCTAACATTTTTAAATCTAGATCTCAGTCACAGAGGCTGCCTCAAGGAGGACATGCTTACTTTTCCTCCATTGTCACCAGCCACTAAAACCTGGTAATTTTCTTACACGATAATACACAATAAGACAGCGTCAGAGAATGTTTATATTTTATCTTTTCATGGGTTGATTTTTTCAGTCTGGGATGTAATTCCTTCCAAAAAATACAATTGCCCTTTAATTTCTCCTCTGCCTAAATGACCAGGAACTGCGCTAGGTGATTTGAGTGAAAGACAGCTCCAGCAGTGCTAACACTACAACATCTCTAGCACTCATAAGAGAAAATAGAAACTAAGGAAATAATGTGCATATGTTCCTTTTCTTTGTGCCTCAATTGCTTTTCTGCAGAAGCCTTGAAAGGATTATCATTTCATTCACCTCTCTGCAGAGCAGAAAGCTCAGTTCTACACTGCATAACAATTGTGTTTGCACAAAGGTAAGGAGGATGCAGCCTTTATTCTGAATAGCTGCTTATGTTTTCCTACAGTGATAAATAAGTTTCATACTGCCACTACTATATAGCTGGAAGTGGTGAGAAGGACAAGCAGTGCAGGATTTAATTTATTTCTAATTTAGCTCATTGTGTAGGCACTTTAGCTGGCCTCTTTAAACTTGAGAAATGATCACATCAAAATTTTAAGATCCATACAAATAAGAGACAAGGATGAAACAAATTGCGTGCAAAAATCTGATTTATGCTAGGAAAGCAGCATCATGCTTTTATGTATGTGTAAAAGTATTATTAAAATCATACTAGGATAATAGCATGTTTCATGAAATAATGTTATATTAATGTTAATATTAATCAGATTAATACAGTACATTTTATTTAGATACATATTTCAAATTTATGTCATTCAGAACTCCTATAGAAAGTTTCAATTTTGCATTGTCATTGTCATTAACAATTCCACATGAAAAGAGGTATCTGTGCATCAAGTTTAATGCTTAAAATAAATCATGGTTTCAGACTGTAGTATGGGAATAACTCCTCCTTTTCTGTGCAATTGTGCCTTCAGTGGATTCTCAAACAAGGGAAGAGTTGTTTTGCTGAATTGGGGTTGGAAAAGAAGAGTATCCCTATTTACAGTTTGATTGACTTGCAGTGAAGAATCTCTGACTTCTTTCTGCAACTTCATTTTTTTGAAAGACAAGTCTGTTCACCTAAAACTTCAGTAGATGCACTTAGAGCACTAAAATTAACTCTTATAAGCAAATATACAGGGACTGCTCTAAGAACCAGACCTGGGACTAATTACAGAACAGCTGCCAGAGTTTTCTTTGCCTTATCTCCCTCAAACTTGCCACCTTGTCCACAAAGCTGGACCAAGGAGGTTGCCCTTGGAGCTCAGCAAACCCTTTTGATTGTGCTGATGGGCTGCCAGCAGAACTGCTTCAAATCGCAACAGAGCCTCTAATAACAGAGCCTCTAATATGCAGAGTTTTACAGTCAAAGCTCAAAAGTGACATTAGCAAAATATTGAGGAATGACAAAGGATGTGAGACAAGTGTTTTGGGGAGCACCACTCACATCTGGAGCTTGGGATTTATCACAACCCTTTATTGTCCATTGAGTGAATATGGGGTGGATTACAGACAGCTCTTTTGTGATCTTTTTTGAGTCAGTCTTTTGCTGCTCTCCTATATTTCTTAGTGCTTTTCAATACTCACTTCTCTCCTTTTCCATAACCCATCATAAATGGGTAAAATGTCACCCTCCAACTACTATTTTACACCTGTATCATCATATTAGTATCTGGCTTCTGACTTTTCAACTGGGTTACTGTAATACTTCATAGTTACAAATCAAAATTCAGCCCTAAGTTATAACTGGTCTGAAATCAGGTAGCACTTTTCTGAGCATGAAAAGAGATGAGCTTGGCACTGCTGTTGAATCCTGAACCAGGACCAAAACCTGAGTCCATTCTTTACAAGCATTAATCAGTGCAACAGACACCTCTTACAGAGAGACCCCTTACAACATGAAAGGACCACAGGAATTCACTCCTTAGATCTGAACCTGCTGTTCAGCCCACAGTAATGAAACCTCTCCTCAAGGAGGCTTCACACTGAGGCAGGAGAAGAGTGGGAGGAGTCTTCCTCCCGAGGAGGGAGCAGGAGCAAACACCACAGGTAATGAACTGACCACAGCCCCCATTCCCCATCCCCCAGTGCCACTGGGAAGGAGGAGGTAAACAAAATTGGAGTTGAAGTCTGGGAAGAAGTGAAGAGGTGAAAGAAGCTGTTTTTTGGATTTGAGTTTAGTTCTCATCATCCTACTCTTATTGAATTGACAATAAATTAAATTAATTTCCCCAAGTCGTTGCTCTGCCCATGACAGTAGCTGGTAAGTGATATCTCCCCATCCTTATTTCAGTCCACAAGCCTTTCCTTATATTTTCTGTCTTGTGTCCTGCTGAGGAAGGGAGTGAAAGAGCAGCTTTGACAGCAACCTGCTATCCAGGCATGGGCAGCACTCCATATTCAGGAACCAAAGGAAGTAAAATATGGTTTGTGATTGGAATTACTATAATTGCATGCAGGGCTTCTGTCAGGATTTTTGGGGGAAGAGAAACATTTGACTTCAAAACCTGCCTCGGGAGTGTTTCAACATGCTGTTGATCTGCATCATTAATTGTAGGGGAACCATATGTGCAGTCATATTATACAAATCAATTGTTTCATAAAATGGTATACAATCCTATCTGCTCCCTATAGTCAAGTTCTCCTGACCTGTTTTGGGTCCCTGAGGTTCATGGGGCACAGGTACCATGCAGAGGTTGCTGCATCACTCAAAGGCAATAAAGTCGAGAAGTGAGAAAAAAAGACTGTGGCAGCATGGAATGACTGAACACTCTGATCCCATAGCACCAGGACAAGGGTAAAAATGATAGGAGGCAGAAGGGATGCGAAAGAACCTCACAGTGTGTGTGCAACAGAAAAAGGAAAAGGACAAGAAGAAGGAAGGAAAAAAAAAGTAAGTCAGACTGATTTTGACAATGGCATATTCAAGGAAAGGGACTAGAAAGGAGATAAAATCAGGAAAATAATTTTTATGTTGTTCCATCAAGAGAAACGTCTTCAGGAAATTTCAAGAATATAACACTATCCTAGAAAAGCCTTAGAAACTGTAGAAAGGAAAAGGTCAAAAATTCAAAATTTATTAGTTTATTGAAGAAACTGTGGGATATTATAGGATCCCAACCATGCTGTGCTAAGTAGAAGAAAAAAAGGAATGTAAAAGAGACTGAAGATACATTTTTAACAGCACAGCCTGCCTACTGAATGATTTAAAATTAAAATGCTGATATTCATGAAATAATTTCTCTATGAGTTGCAGTGACATCAAATACACTACACAGATGGAACGACTGGAAATGATGATCCTGCTTTTCAGTTTGGGAATAGGTTGTGCAGAGGAGAACCTGGAAAGAGTTGCCATGCCTGTCATGCCCATTTTGGACATGTCCCTGCCTCAACAGCATCAGAACTCTACTGCCACTAGTGTACACCTAAGAGCTTTCCAATACCCCCACCTTCAGACAGCCTATGAAAAGCCTTAGTTCATTTGTCTCCATTTTTTCCAGTTAAGGTGACAATGCTTTCCACTTCACTTAATTAATAATCAATGTTTAATTTGATTAAAAGCTTAAGGATTCAATTATGTTTATTAATAATTCTTTATTTTGGTCAGTTCTGTTGTCTTTAATGAGGTAATATTCTATAATTAAATCACTTAATGCAAAAAGCTGCCATGTAATTAATAAGACCACGGTCCTAAATGACTCAGAATAATGAATCCAAGCAAGGCCCAGATAATTAAAAATGCTTATGACTAAAATCTGTGACATATTTCCTAACCACATTTGGAGTGCAAGGATGATCTTTCCAGCTACACACTGCAACAGGCTCTCTGTGTGACCTTGGACAAAGTACAGAATCTTGCTGAGACAAACTTCTTTATCTTTTTTTTTAACAAGGTCTTCAAGTAAGCACTTGGGGGCAAGGAGAGGCACTCACTCCTTTACATGCATAGTGCTTAGTAAGAAGGGATTTTCTTGGTACTGTCAGAAGATAAATAATAAGAGTTAGAGAACAAAAGAAGTAAACTGCACCTTTCTCACTGTCCTTCAAGGACAGCTGGTTAAGGAAGTATGAAAAGACCAGACAAGGACTGTGTGGTCTCTCTTTCTCACCCAAACAAAGAGCAGTTGATGGAATTCATGAGATGCATCCTGGTGTTTAATAGCTCACATTCTCAGCGGGCTTTAAACCCAACTTTACATGTGATCATCACAACTTCCCCTGCAAGGAGTGCTGCAATTTAATTATACACAGTGCAAAAAGCTACTTCCATTTGCCTATTTTCTGTGTCTAGCTGCTATTTTTAATTCATGCCCGTCATACGAAAGTGAACTATACAGTTTGGACTATGAAGGCAAAGAAATTGCCTTCTCCATTCTTGTCCATTACATTTATTATTTAACATTAACATGTGTGTATTTCATATTTTCCTGAGTCATCTCCTTCCCAGTTTAAGTTTTTCCCGGAAAAAAAACATTCCACCTCTGAGATAACATTCTCTTGACCTTTTTTGTTACACTCTCCCTTTTTCAAGAAACATAAACACAAATTATACGCAGTGCTTAAGATGTGGTACACCACACATTTATCAAATGGTTTAATCATTTTTTTTGTACTCATTTCATTTCTTAACCATTCTTATCAAACTTTATGCTCCTTTGACCACTGTTGAGAGTTTAACTGATGTTTTAATAGCATCAGCTACAGTAATTTCAATATCTCTCTCCTGAGAGGCAATAGCTAATTTAGAAACCATCATTCTGTATGTACAATTAAGGATGTGTTTCTCCACGTGCATCTCTTTGCATATATTGACCTTGAATTTCATCTGCTGTTTTACTGTCCAGTCATTCAGTATCATGAAATCCTCCTGTAGTTCTTTGCAGACAGTTTGAGAGTTGAATGCCTTGAGTAACATCTCACCAGCAGCAAAATTTGTCATCCTGTATTTACTTTCTTTTCTAGGTCATTTATGAATATATGGAACAGCTAAACTTCCTGAAATGCAGCATCCATTGTAATTCCTCTCCTTATCTGTACCTTTTGTTTCGCTTGACATAATCATATAACCACATTTTCCCATCTCTGCATTTTCTATCAATTTTGCTTTTATTAAGCCAGAAGAAAAAAAATTATCTTTAATCTCGAGACAGCTTCGTTTTCTTAAACCTTTTTGATGAAGGATCATGTCAAAAGCTATTTGGAAATCCAAGCAGACCAGCTTGGTAATTATATTCATATATCACTGACTCCTTCAAAGAGCTCTGGGTTGTTTGTGAGGCATTTCTTCCCTGTATGAAACTTTGCTAATTCTTTGCCATGTGTCATATTCTTGTATCTATACAAGAAAGACTGCATTCCTGAATTCTATTTACTTAAGTCAGCTGTTTATTATGGCTTTTATATCAAAGTCTAGTCTGTAGTCCTCTACACTGCCTTTGTCATTTGCCAATTTATAGTTCTTTAAGGTAGGAAATTATTTAGTCAAACATGCTACCATTGTCTGCTATTGTGATTGATTTTCTATTTCATTTTAAATTTCTGTTCAAATGCTTGAAAGAATATCATTTGGGGGTTTTATTTATTCCTGATCATTTTACCTATTTGTCTAAAACCTTTCCAGTTTGAGAAATTCAGCTTGACACTTCATTTTTAGGTTTTTCATACTCTTTCTTTGCAAGAAATTCCCTGTGTATTGTTGTAGAAAACATAAAGGCAAATAACTAATTTGACTTTCCTGCTATAGGCTGACCTTTTATGCCCTGAAAATCCATCTGTCCTACAAGCACTCCAATAAGCTTTTGATAATTTTGACCAGCTTGAAGGGGGGAAAAAATAAAGAACTGTATATTTTACCCTGGGCAGCTCATTCAAAATCTTCTTCCTTATTCCACTTTTGCTTCTAATCTGGTCTAATTCCTGATGTTTTCTAGCCACCTCTGTTGTTCAACTGCATTTGGGGGTTTTTTGCCTTTTCAAATACTTTTTGATACACATAGAATACAGTTGATATCTCTGACTGTCTTTTAGCAGTCACCATACCAACTGCAAGCATTTTAACCTTTTGCCTGTAGTTTTTAATCTCCTTTTAACAGATTACTTCCATTTTGAGTAACAGTCACTATTACATAAATTATAATTCCTCTCATTCCTCAGCTGGTGTTCAAAATTGAGAAATTATTGTGAGCATCTTATTTTGACTTGCTGAATCTGGAAGAGATCCAACAGGCCTGTCTGAGGTGGAAAGGAGTATCTCAGCCATGCAGTGACACCTGTCCTAAACAAGTGTTACTGGCCAGATTTTCATGCAAGATACCTGGAAGGAGATGGCAGAAGTGACCCAGTCATTCCAGGAGAACAGTGCTTTTCTGAATGAGCAGCTGGAGGCCTGGCAAGGTACATGGGAGCATTCAAACTCTAAGTACCCCAGACCTCACAACCTGGAATCCATCTCTTTGGAAATTACTTGAATATCTGAAATGGAATTTATTTGGCAATCTGAAAGACATAAGTTCCTAAGAGGAATTGGACAATATCTGGTTTTCCTGTCTACCTGGCAATGATACAACAAGATGCAATAGCTATCGTTAAAGCTAATAATACATTACAGCAAAATTTCTGAGCTGTACTCAGCAATATAATGTTACAGTGAATATGGTGACTTTGGACAATTTTAAGTCTAAGTGAGATTGTTATAAGCTATTGCCTTCAGAGTCACAGCCCTGCTTTTGTCCCCATTTCACGAAGGGGTCTGACAGACCACGCACTGCCTCCAGAGAGGCACCAGTACTGAGCTGCTGCTTTACATCATGAAGCCTTGAGCACTGTGGCAAGCCAGAAAAGTTCTTGGCTTTCTGGGATAGTCAATACATCTTACAGCTCATCCTAAATTGCCCAAAAATCAGGGTGATAGCCCAAAAATGAGGTATATCATTAGGCTGAGCATATCCACACTACTTGAAAGGAAGATTCCCTCCTTCAGAGTAGAGTGAGGGCAGTGTGATATGCTGCAGATGACCCTGGATCATCTCTTAAGATCTGGTAGTTGCTGAGTCTGTGAATATTATGTGTTAAGGCTATGGCAGTGGACAATTCTTACTAAATTATCTCTTTAATAGTCTGAAAAACAATCTCCCAAATATTTTGTTGCACAGGTCACTAAGGAAATAACTGCTATCAAGATGATCACAATTAAAGCAGTAAAATTACTGATGACACAAAGAAACTGTGGCAGTTATTTTTATATGGCACATAAAAATATCAGCTGCTACAGAATTTTCTGTAGTGCTGACAAACTGATTCTTACCTTCTGTGGTGTGAGAGCATCAGCACATTTTATTTCTATTTTGAGGTCATCCATCCTTCCAGAGGAGCTGCTATTTATTAGCAGCAGTTACTCAAAACATTTCTCTCATTCCATTTGTGTTGGATTTTTACATTTCCATTCCATTATGTGTGGCTTTCTAGATGCCCAGGATCTTTTAGGTAATGCCCATGGTAATGCTATATTGTGGGTAGTCATAGGCTACAAGCTTGTTTAAAAACTTCTTATGACTCTAGTTGAACGCGTGGTTAGTCTTCTAAATAATTTCTGATGATTCTTAAATAATTTCTGGTGACAGAACTCACCGAAACTTCCTTGTCCCTCCTAAAAGTTTGAGAGAAGGTTTCTTCAAGGCAAAAAAAAATCCAGTGGAAGGAATCAGAAAGTTTTCAGGAAATGAGACTTTGGGCCACTGATAGAAAAAATTAGATGCCCAAATACTGGCTTGAAGTCAAAGATTCTTTGTTTAAGAGTGAGAAGATAGAATTTCAGATTACACAAATTTACATTAGTGCTTGGAATATGTGAGCATTTCGGTCTCATCTATATCAGGTGGATCTAAATGTAAAAAATCTAGAGATAAAGGATAAAGGATAAATGAACAAACCACTGCATGAGCCTCACATTTCAGTAAGCATTTTGAAGATCATTTGAACTGTAGGATTGAGGCCATGACAGATGATGGGTTTGTCTGTGTGTTACTTAGTACTTTGAGGAGGAGGAGGAGACTATTTTGTCTCTTAACAAAAACAAAATTAAAATACATCTCTGAAGACTGTTGTCCTTATAGGGGAGGTATGTGCTTTGAAGTGTCATACTTTTGCATAGTCTTGATAATCAGTAATGAAGAGAGTACAGAAGATTACAAAACAACATAATCAAGTGATATTAATGAATATTTCAAACAACAGACATTTCAAAGTTTTAATTAAAATTAGTAGTTACTGGTATTGTAATGTGTTCAAGAACCTACAGGCAGGTAATCACAGACCTCTCAAATGGGCTGCATTACACATCCAATTAATTATGGAAGACGTTGCTTCCAAACCACCCTGGGATCTCTGAGATTTAAAGCAAGTGCTCAAGCATTTCAGTACAGAAGGCAGCTCCACTAACACAGCCAGCAGATTAACTATTATACTTAAACCAGATGCTGCATCGCTGCGATATGGCTCAGATCTGTTCTGCTAGCAGAACAGAATTTTTACTCATCTTTTTAATAGCAAAATACTTCTTTTGCCTAAAGTAAAAGCTGGTATTTTTAAACACAGGCTGCAAGAGCCTGCAGGACAAAAAAAAAAAAAACACCCACAGAGATGTTCTTTTCACAATATGCCCTCCACACTGCAGGGAAAGAAAAGTTTAATCGAAGTACAATGCTCGTTCTTACTTTTCTTTCTGCCTCCTTTCTTGACACTGCCTCCACCCAGTGCTCCCACTCTGACATCCTTTCATGAGTCTTCAGGTTTTCTGAAGTTAATTTTTTCACTAGGGAGCAGGTCTGAAGGTTCCTTACCTTAATATGAGGGTTTGTAATAGTACCTCCAATTCACAATAAAATGGCTTGATTTAAACCATGGAGGGGTTGTTTAGAAACTGCCCTGAGTATACTTTGACCTATTGCTACCTGTGAGCATGAATATATGTTTTAAAAGAACTTCCATGTCCCTCAGTGAAATTAAATCATTAATCTGAGAACTGAATCTCATACTGAGCTATTCTGAATAAACCTTTCTATCAATTCAATCTACCCAAAGCTTACTGTTAGGAAAAGTGAGAGTCTAAGAGCATTCAATCTTGTTTATAGATTTGAGGCTTCATGCACAGCAGGATCAAATATACTTAAAATAAATGAGAGTGGGGAGAAAGAATGGAGCTTTTCTGTGACCTTTTCAAACTCTTTTCCACAAGGCAAATGCTCCACTCTTTACTTGGCAGGTCCCTATCTCCAAATGGGCTCCTAAAGAGCCCATTTCCAGATTCCTTGCTGGATAAAACTTCTAAGCAATTTCCAAGCCTATTGCTATTGGTAGGACTTCTGCTGCAGAAGGGAAGGGGAACATTAGGCCTAAGACCTTTTCTGTCCTTCCAGACTCAAAATGCTGTTCATGTAAACCTGCTAGTGCTGGGGGGTTGCTGTTTCCTCAGCACCATGAGAAACAGAATGGACAGAGATGTCACTTTGCACAAGGCAGCAGTATCCTATAAGCCTATCCAGGCTGATTTTCTGCTACAGGATTGTGGCCACCCCTGATCTCAGCAGCTGTTTTGCAGGACAAGGTAACTTGGCTATGAGTGTCATGAAGGAAGCAATAACCTTATTTGGAACATTTATGAAGGCTGTTAATGTGATATTAAAACTGAACTGTAAGACATTTAAAGCCTTGTTCAATGAGATGTCTGAGCTCTTAGCTGTTGCAAATAATGGGATAAAAATCCAAAGAGTAGATATAGTAAAAGAGATGTGACCCACTAAAAATATTGTTCCACCTCTTGCCAGCTTGAGAAATATACAAAATTTGAGGTGAACCAGTGTAAGACATACAGCATACCAGCACTTTTTATTCTGTGCAATCCTTTGGGGTAAAATGCTGCAGTTAGTCTCTAGAAAATCTGAGTATTCAGCTCAGATCAGCAACCACCTTCTTCCAAAAATGCAAGGTAGCTCTGAGCAAGAGAGAGAGCAAATTCTCCAGTGTTTTGAACCTTGAATCATAACCCCACTGTTTTTCCCTCTAACCCCTGAGAATACAAAAGTTACATTATCCACAAAAATGTATGTCAAACTCATCCTATTGAGACTCAGACTTCTTGTGAATTCTGGGTTGCTTAAGGAAATATCACAGAGGGAAATGGCAGAGTACCACTGCAACTGAGCTTCTCCTGTCTGTCACAGAGTAGAGCTGTCCTTACTTCAAAGTGCAGGCTGAAGGCCACAGCTCTTTGAACAGAGCTGCATGGACCATGGGGAACTCTTCAAAAACTGATGGATAAGCTCCAGCTCCTAAATGTGTGTTTATTTTCCTAAATAAGCAAATTGATGTTTTTATAAAAGCTTTTTATTTCTCAAGAACTGCTGACATTGTCAGTGACTCTGCACTTGTGAAAAGTGAGAAACACATACTCTTTCAGTATGTGTTTCTCATTCCTCCTTTACTTTCAGATTTTCATCCTGCAATTGACTCAGTACAGGTACAGAAACATCAGTATCTGCAGTCACTTGCAGTTTCAGAAACTATACTTCTTATACACACTGATATTCAGTCTTTCAGCAGCTCACTGCACCACCTCCTTACTATCTCACTTTCAAGAGACAAAGACAAGATTCCAGCTACAAGGTTGTGAGGCCATATAGGAAAATGTCATTTCAGCTTTGGTCTAAAGTTCAACTGGAATATTGTTTTTCCGTTTTTTCCCATAATTACTTCTATTACACCATGTATTAATGAAGAAACATATAAAGTGCACAATTACCCTTCATCTCATTTATGAAACTGAAATTTAAATGGAGGCAAAAAATAGACACCAAGGCAGTATCTGGCTTACTTGCTCCCTCTTAAACACAATGGACTAGTGGTTCCATGAAGACGGAGTTGACATTAATGGAAAGGTCAAATTCCATGCAGGAATTTGTCACTGAAAAAAGTCTGAGATAACTAAATAGTACAAAAGAAGGCAAGAGAACAGTCAGGGACCAGCATCCTTGGAGTATTTAGGGGGAATAACTCAGAAGGAACACAGCTGACACGTACTTTACATTGTCTTCCTTAAAGGGCAAGACATAATAACATTCTTTCAATCATAATAACTTTTGAAACTCCTGGGAACTACTTCGGTGGAGATTTGAGATACACTAGGCTGAGATAGTTACAAGGCATAATTTAAGTGAGATTGTCTGTGCCATACAAGTTTTTCAGCTTCAGCCAGAGTTCAGTGGAAAGAATTCAGATGAAAGGATGAAAAGGGGGAAACAAGCTAAGCTGCTATGGAATGCTTACTAATAACCTTTTTTTTTCCATAGCAAATGGTCCTTAACAATATTGGCCTTAGAGTATTTCTACTCAAATGAGAGTTTTCCATGTTCATTTAACACATGATATCTCAATGCTGTGTGCATTTTTACTAGAATAAACTCAAGGCAGGCTGGGGGACTCAAATAAAAGATGCCATTATTAAAGGTCAAGCTTTTAATCTTCGAAAAACTGAAGAACCACACTCCTAAAAGACGCAAAGTATTTCCCCTACTGATATGGAGAATTATAATTTTTCACATAGTTTTCTCAAAAGGGCAGATACCTGACATTTATCATTAAAAACAAACTAAGTAGCAGTGCACCAGGGAATAAGACAGCCTGAGTCTTTCTATGTCTCTACTTCTTATCACCTGATGCTGTCAAAAAGTCTGTTGGGAGTAAAACACAAAAGGAGAGTGATTCGCACTGAAAACAAGAAATGTAACCATGTGTGTTTGTTCATCAGACTAAACAAAAAAATAAAAAAGAAAAAGAAAATGAAGCTTGGGATTAATTTTGGAACATACAGATCATAAAAAAATCATGACCTGTTTTGTGAGCATGTATTTCAGCTGACAGCCTACACCAGTGAAACCAACAGCAAAAGACAGTGGAAGCAATCCACATGGACTTCCTGTTAGGAGAAGCAGGCAGAGTCTTGAAATGCCTCAGGGAAGAGAGGGTGACTGGCTGTGAGCCTCTCCTGCCCTGTCTGAGCATCCCACCACGGGCTAGAGGGAAATGTCACTACTGTTTCTGGAATGGTGCTTCAGTGATGATGCTCCAAATAGGATTTAAGCATTTTGTGTTTCTGAGATAACAGAGTCTTCTAACCATGGTATTTCACAGCCACAGACTGACAGTTCAATTGACAATTTGTGGCAACACAACGTTCAGTGATGCCACTCTAAAAACATCTCTGGAAAGGAGCTGCAGTTTTCAGGGTCAGACACAGCATGCAATACCACTGTAACATCCTTTTTTTTTCCATGCTCCTGGGTCATTCAGGAATCATAAGGGTTGAATGTCACTCATTTTTATTATGAGGGATTTTTATAGCCCTCACAAGGTAAAAAAAATTGTACAAATGTGTTGTCCATATGTTAATGGCTAGCATTACCCAAAACACTTTCTATCAGTGACAAACAGAAATAATCCTTGCAGACTGTCACCATCAGTGTTGGTACCACCAAAGTCATAATAGAGCATAAAATGGCTAGCAGAATAGGAAAAAAATGTCATATGTTAACTATTTCCTTATTTTTAAAAGTTCACCAGCAACCTTAACACATAGATTTTCTGACTGGTTTGAATAACTAAAATTTCACAGCTCCATTACATTGTTTATTAATTTTACTGAATTCTGGTAGCATCCCTTTTTCAGCAGTTGAGAGCAATTCCCTCCATATCTCTTTCTCCTTGTCCTGTGGCAGCCAATACTGGTGATGACTTGTGTCTGCAGGTCACAACACATTGGAAACTGGACACCTGAGTAACTTTCTCTCACACAGAATAAAAAGGAAAAAAACCTATTATAAATAGATGATGTGGCCCTGAAGTCTGTGGATGACAGATGAGAGAATGAAGTGTTTGACAGGACCCAGCACGTGGATCCATAACAGCCCTGAATTCTCAATTTAAGTGAAAAATATTGGGCTATTACCATCAGGGAACTTTTGCACTGAACTGAAGGAATATTCTAATCTCTTTTCAGTATAAGAAATAGCCTCATATGTTCACTTAATGATGTGTCTAAATGCTTAGGTTAGACCAGATTTTAGAAATTAGCTAAATAAAGTTAGTTTAAATTACCAGGAGATTCACAGCTTTATCTGCTTCAACATCTCCTCATTCCATGTACTTGCCGTTTTTATTTAGTAGAACATGTACATGAAGATGCTTAACAAGAATTGGTGCAAATCCTCTGAAGTCCTTACTGTATCTAATATCTCTGCTGTGGAAGACACACTAACATCCTTGTGAGGCCAGACTTTTACTTGCTTTTCTCCCCTCATTTATCTTTGATGATGGACAATGGCAAAAGCAGGAAGCACCCTAAGGTCATGTTCTCAAAACAAGTTTACAAGTGCCTTCTGTCAAGATCACAGCTTCAAAGTTTAGCTGAAACTGCTATGACAGCACCTGACATTATTCATTCTGGAGCAAATAATTCAGCTTCTTTATCCAGGTAGCACATTTTTTCTGGGGAAAAAAAAACTAAAAAAGCAAAAACAACACAAACATATTATGCCAAACAGTTCTCCATGTCCACCTTCTTTTGCTGCAAAGGGCTTCCAGAAAAATCACAGAGCACTTCAGAAGGATGAATTTTCTAAGAAGAAAAGCTGCAGATCTAAAGCACTAACTCAACCCAATGAAGTAAAGTCTAGCCAACAGTCTAATTCCTCTACTTTCAGGAGAGCTAGACCTGTGAAAACTATACCAAAAACAGAAACAAAGAGAAAAGCAAGCCCAGAAACTACTGAGCACCCTTCTTTCTCTCATCTAGTAGAGAAAATTTTAAATGACAGTAAATTGGACCATCATATTCACAAGCTTAAGAAATTGTCAAACACAAGCAATAAAGGGTCCAAAAATAGCAGGGTAAATATCCACCAGAAATGGGACATACAGACCCTGAGTTCCTTATGCTTCACCAGTTTGGATCCAGTGTGATAAGTCCTATTAACAGATGCTGATTTATGGCAGAACAGTTGGAACAATTGGATCAGTCTCAAGCTGGGGCTCACCTCAGACAAAGTTAGTAATATTGGACTCTGCACTATTCCCACTGGCCAAAGAGACAGGCCTTGTATTGAAGAAAAATGTTGACAGGTGAAAGATCTGAGGAGACTGCAGGAGCAGGATGAGACTCTTAGTTTAATCAATATTGGATTACTGTCCAGATGCCCCAAATGAATTGCTAAGGCATTGCATTATACCATATGTAAGTTCTGCTTTCAGAAACTTAACATTTTTGAGAGGGAGAGGAGGAAGGGTAACAAGCTTTTCTGGGGATTCTGAACCTTCCAGCTTTAAAACTGGAGACACTTGGCTTGTTTCTGAATGAACTCACCTTTATAATGTCTCCATCTATTGTCTCTTATAATATTTATGTAGTTTAATGAAGCAACAAACTGACTAGGAACTGAATCTGCTGTAGTCAAAAAACATACAAACCCTCTTTTTGACTGCAACTTTTTAGACCATTTTCCCTTCCTTCTGTGACCTAGGATGCAGACCTAACAAGCCAAGTCTTTCTGGAGGGAAACACCAGTTGTACCTCAAAGTCTGTAATTCTGGCAACAGCTGCATTTGCTAGCAGAAACACCGAAGTCTTTAAGGTCCATCTGTTGTTGCTCTGTTCACAGTCTCCATGGGCACTGACCTGCTAAGGTGAAGCTCATGAAGTGATTAATTTTCAGGGGCATTCAGTATTGGCTTGTCACTTTATGCTCCCCACTGTTTCCACTAACTCAGAGAGAAGGGTTTGACCCTGCTCAGTGTATCCACCAGAGTTTGATCTCTCAGAAAAGTACTGCGGTCTAAAGAAAACATGGCTCTGCAGTGCTGCTGGTGCATATGCTGATCATCTGTACCACTGCTACTGACAAATCCAATTCAAAAAACGAATGCCTCATAGCATGAAATAATCCAGGGACGTTTTTGAATCTCAGGCATCTTTACAGCTATTATATAGCTTTACTCACTCTCACTAAGCACACACAGAGAATGGCAGTGTAACTGCTGTGCTAGAAGCAAGGCTAACAGTATCCACAGGGATTTTTAACAGCTACATTCAAGGGAATTGTCTATGAACTCACATCTGAGACTTTTCCTGATTTTTATTTAACTCCTACACAGACAAACTTCAGCCGAAAATAGCACGACAATTCCAATCAAAGCAAATCTGTCCCAGCTGAAGAGGTCAGAAGATATTGAAGAGCTTTAAAGTTTGCCCTGCAAAGTAAACCCAACCCATGACATAGTTTATTTCTTAATATAAAACACACACACAAATAAACCAACCAACACCCAAAAAACAGGAACCTGCAGAATGCTTATCTAGCAACATAGTATTCTAACAGGAAAACCATACTTTCATATGAGTAATTGGTCTGAAATAATATGAATCAATGGCAGTGCAAGAGCATTGAAGAACTGGCTATAGGAGAGCAACTGTGGGTAATGACAAGAAGAATTGAGGAAGAATTTACAACCCACTGGAGAACATGGATATTTTTTCCTATTTCAATATTATTTTTTTCAATAGCAAACATGATTAACTAGGGAAAGAACATGTAAAATCAAGGTAGGGAGAAACACTTAGGAATTACCTGTACCGCATTGGCATTTCACATTTTACAGGGTTATTTTAGTGATGTGCTTTTTTCCCCCCTCTTTTCATCAAATATAAATGGCCCCTCTGAGCTGGGTGCTTCTTTGCATTCACTACCTAATACAATAAATTAGAGTCTGCTTAGCAAGGAATTTACAGTCCAGAAAGCTCACTCAATTTCAAGAGAAAGGCATGAATTTTAAACTGAAATAGGGTGGATTCAGAATAAATTTAAGGAAGGATTTTTTTTATTATGAGGTCCTGGAAAATGTTTCCCAGAGAAGTTGTACTGATCCCATCCCTGGAAGTTTTCAAGGCCAGGTTAGATGAGACTGAGCAACCTGGTCTGTTTGAAGATGCCCCTGCTCATTGCAGGAAGTTGAACTACAAGATCTTTTACAGATCCTTTCTGACCCAAACCACTCTGTGATTCCAGTGACCACCCATTCCCCATTCCAGTGACCACAAAAAAGGAAGGGCTAAGACACAGAGACCTACAGAACCCAATTTTCTTGATCCACATGTAATGCCCTATCCAGTAGACCAACCCATCAATTCTCTCAAATTATGAAATATATATGTTCATATGCACTATTCACAATAATTAAATAATACGACATATAAAATGACAGCCTTAAAAAACAAAGCTCCAATTTAAACGTTTCATATGTAGAAGCTGTAAATTTAAAAGCTCTCTACAGACTGGTCAACTCAAGAGTTTTGGAAGCAGGCACTTCAGATGTCCAGATGACATAAGGACAGGACTTCTCTCTGCTTCCTCAGTTTATTTGATATCTAGACACTTAAATATACAGTATCTACACAACTTCCTGGACATTTCCGCATAACAGAGAAACATCCCAAATAGCTCATTAAATATGATTAACAATGGAAATGGAAAAAAAATAATTTGGAAGAAATAACAATAGTTTTTAAAATTGTTTCATTTACTAAGACATCAAAATGCCATTGTGAAGACCGAAAGAAATTTTAAATAATTTATCCTAAAGATTAAATAAGTATCTCATTGAGTTAGGAGACTGCATCCAAAAGTGAGAGCCTTCTAGGCATTTTGACCTTTGCACCTAGTAATAGCATCTACACATACTCAAGCCAAAGGCACAAGTATTCTTTAAGAGATCCAACTCTGAGAAGGGTGAAAACAGAAGATAAAAGAAAACATTAACTGTGGTTACTGAGCGGTTTTGTCTCCCTGAGGAGACAACTCCTCATTCTAGAATCCCCAGTAAGTTACCTGGGAAAATCCACATAACTGTCCACAAATAGAAATGCTTTGGTCAGGCCAGTGTGGCTGCACTAAGTGATTATACCTTTATTTATAGATGCCTCTAAATTGTTTATGCAGTGTTTAACAGAGATTGTACTGGTGGGGGGGGGGGGGAGTGGGGAGGTCTGTTCTTATCACAAACAGTTGACATTATAAATCAACAGATTTTATACAACACAGGCAGAAATTTATTCCTACTCAGTTATTTCATCTGCCCATTTGATTCCATCCTCCACTTCTAGCTCTGTGATAGACAATTGCTGAAGGCACAGAATGAAACCAAATATTTTAAGAAAAAGAAATCAGAACTGCCCTCACTGTGACTGATGTTTTCAAGATTTTGTCTCTTAATAAAAGATACTTCGTTCTTTAAGTAGTTCTTTCCACAGGATATACAGTGAGACAATTCTTCTGAGCAGACAACATACACTTTGTGGAAGACTACTAAACTGTAAAGAAAATTTGGATATCTAAACCCCTCTCATTTCTAAAGGAATGATTGCATCTCAGTTGTCTTACATACCCATAAGAAACACTGTTGTGTTCTTGGCTGCTAGACCCCAACAATTTGCCTAGCATCTTACAAGAACCAAAACATACAAGCCCAGAAAGCTTTACTCTTTATGTACAGGAATAAAAAAATCTGATTTTTAAGCAAAGTGCAGTAGCAAAGTTTACTTCTGTCACCTCAGAAAAGCAGTGATGGGTGCTGTGCACTGCAAATTATAGCTTTAAAAAAATGTCAGTGGGACAGGCATTCACTGCATTTCAGACAACTCAGTAAGAAGTGCAAGTTTTGGGTTGTTGTTTCTACTTAACAGCTTTGTCACTAGACAGTCACAGAATTCAAAATACAGGAGGAATGGCTTGAGCAGTGAGTTGTCAGCACCCTAACCCTTCTGTACTTTCAATCTTATCCGGCCTGACTGGAGCACACAAGGATGCCACATCTGGACTATAAACTGAAAAATGTAAAAATAATTCATTTATGCCAGTAGTCTTACCTAACATTGAATAATATCTTTATTAAAGTTTAATATATTGAAAATTCAAGGGAAAAGATGGCATGCATTGCTTGCATGTTCTGAAGTATGAAACATAACCAGGGCATTGTTGGATTCATTTCAGAGTAATTCCTGAAGAACTGTCCCATTAGTCTCTGACAACTTGTGAACAGCAAAAAAGAACCATATGAAGTGAAGTGAAAACAACATCACCAAACAGCCTACAAAAGACAATAAATGAAGAAAAATGGTGTGAAAACAAGGTCAGCACTGGACAATAAACATCTAATATGTGTGGCTGCGATACGGCTGATCACATTTAAATGTTTATTCATTTTAGGGATAATTCAGTGCAATAACACTTTACCTCTTTTTCAATCCTTCTTATTTGAGACATCCTTCATTCCTGTGTCTATGTAAATTCAAGAGGATGAATAAAATTTATAAACAGCTTCTGGATCAGGTGAAATTCTCTGTGGACAGTCTTTCCTTGGTGCTTCACAGATTTCATAGGTCATGAAGCTGAGTCCCGTAACCACTTGGGAGGGAACTGCTCATGCTGGTGATATAATACTCCACCCTAGTCACCCTGTTTGTAGATCAGGATATGGGGGCTGTGAAAAACATTACAAAGCTTATTTCTTTTGAAATGTATTTTAAAAATACAAACCTGAACAGCTCCTCAGAAGCTGCTGTCTGCCCTGATCTTGTACCAGCCCCTGAAAACCCTGTGGGTCCTAAGATCACACATAGGGTTGCACTTTGCCAGCACTTTATGAAGTGTCATTATCTCTTGCTGCTCTGGCTCAAGAAAATGCTGCAGGGTAGTGTTTTACCCAAGGAACAGCAGTGTCAGTATCAGGTAAGATAGGAGAAAGGAAAGTGAAGTGGTGGAGAGGATTTGGGACAGGAAAAACCACTACATACTCCTGTGGCTTTGCCACCATTTGAATAGTCCACCAAGAGATGAAACAGAAGAACGATATTCACGGCTATTGCATCTCTGCTAATTCTCTTCCAGGCTGAAAGAGCTCGTTGTTCCTAAAATGCCACCTCTGATCAACTGTAAATTTCAGGCCTGTTTTGCAAGGGTCACAGTAACACTCAGCAGCATTTTAAACCCAGTAGCTCTTCGAACATCCTGTGCAGCACTGCTTGTAATGGTACAGTCAGGCACTGTTTGTCACTACTCTGCTGTGACGAACTTCTGTGGCTCTTTTTGTCTCCATGGGCACGTCATAACTGAGCAGTGTGACAGCCTCAAGCATCTGGGAGCCGAAAGGACTTTTTAAAAAAAAAAAATTATTGTGAACTTTCAACCTTTTGACAGTTGAAAATGCTGATACCAACAGGAATTTTGTTTCCCTGATGAGCTCTTGGTCCAAGGGGTGTAGTTTTGGCAGCTCTGGCTCAGGGAACTCAGAATCTCAGTTCCATATGACATTCTTTCCCCCTTTCATTTCCCTCCTCCACTCAATGCATGTTTGTATCAGTTACAAAGTGATTTTTTTCTAGTTCTTGCCCTGCACAGAAATCACTGTTAGCTCTCAGTGAAGAGCATTAATTATCTGCAGTGTTTCTATTTATTATTTGCTTTTTCTCATTCTATGAATGTACAGTATTTTGATGCTTGTCAAATGAAAAAAAAAATTGAAAGCAACCAGAATCTGGGTCCTTTCTTTCACCCTACCGTGGCATTAGTTATCTAAACAATGACAGCAACAACACCATATCCCATTAAAAAGTCATCAAATTCTTGCTGCAAGCAATTCATTTAAAGAGAAGAGGAAAGGGAAAAATAGGTCTCCCTTGACATTCAAGAGAATTGCATTTCTAATTAATGTATTGTGGTGGTCAAATGCCAACACACAGGCAGGACACTTAACCAGTACTTCTGGGTGGCAATGTTAAAAGGACTTTCCCAGGAGTTCAAGCCAGTGACTTTAAAGATTTATGGCTCCAGGATCTCATTTACAAAAAAAGGGCAAACACTGCTGTATGAGGGGTGAATCAAATCTGTGAGGAAGTGCAAGGAAGGAAATGTGTATGTAACTGGGGAAATGTTGAGGAAAACTGTAACCAAACTATGAAGAAATAAAATTAAATAAAATTTAAAAAAACAAAAACACCACTCTAATGTTCTGTATGAACAAACAAAATTAAATCACAAAGAATAAAAAGAAATGTCAGGAAAGAAGACATCCCAATCTCCTTGGAAAATACAGGTTTAAGGAAATTATGAATAAATAATAAGGATGGCTGAGTAGCTGTGCAGTAGCAAGGGCATCACCTCAGTGATATTTGAACCTTCTGACCCCTAAGTGAGATCTGCAAGGTATTTGTTAGACCTGGACTGTGTCTTAGAAGCCTAAGGGAACAGAGTCTTGCTTTTTCCCAAGAATTAATAATCTTAAGATTATTCTTGCTGAATTCAGCGGGCACTGCAGGTGCCCTAAAGCAGGTCACTGACTTTGAAGGGCCTACGCACGTGCTTAGTTACTGTTCCACTGGCACTCTGATTTTCTCAGCTTTTGAAAGATCTTGGTGTCCTTTGAACTGATGTCCAAACGCAGGACACGCAGCCAAGCTCAGGCTGTGACTGTCAGTGCCACACCTGTACCCACACCCGGGGCAGGGGACACAGGCCCTGCTGGATAACCAGGCAAAGCCGAGGAGGCAGTGCCCCGATGTGCTGCACACACCAGGTGTGAGAGCTTCACAACTCACCGTGTGCCAGCAGCTGGGGATCACACTATCTTCCTTCAAAGGAAAGCTGTCCTGGTTTGTTCTCTTGTCCCCCATTTACAATGGTTCCTCCTTCCTTATACCCTCCCTCCGAGGTGTCAGTGTCCCCTGGCCCTTCCCTTGTTCCCGATGGTTCCATGCCAATCCTGCAAGTGTGCCTCCCACCTCCCTTGTCAATCCTTGTTGTGCTTGCCCCTCAGTTTGGAATGTTCTGTGTTCCTCAACAGATGGTCGGTTGTTGTGAGTTGTACCCTCCCCAGAATTCTTCCTATGGGTCCCTGTAGTGTCTGTCCAGTCCCTCCTCTATCCTCCCCTCTCCTTTCCCCTTTGGTTGTGTACTTTTCCTCATCTGTAAGACCGCCCATGCTGGAAAGGTGGGTCTTTTTCTGGGGTCTTCAGTTGCGGTGTCTACACTGGTTAACTTTCCTCCCCGAGGAATAAAAGCCTCTTGGATTTACAGCCCAAGGACTCTCCTCTCATTCTTTTCCTCTACCTCACGCCGTGTGTGTGTGTATCTGTGTGTGCGCCCTCCGTGCCAGAGCCCCAGCTCTGAGCCGCCCTCCGGATCACGCTGCTCCTGGAGAGGGTCCCCGCTGGGCTGGGCTGAGGGACCTCGAGGCACTGCCTCAAAAGCTGTAAGAATTCAGGCATGCAGTAACTTCTTGGTCCTCTGTACTGTGATCAAAGCAGATGCTTAACAAATGAGGAGCTGAACATAATTGTTCTGAAGGTTTGATGAAACTTTGGGAGTCCAAGCCCGGACAATCAGACCCCTTTGGAGTTTCCTCAGGACTTGAGAGAGGTAGCCTTCATCCAGTTGTCCAGAAACTGAATTTAATAATGCCAAAACAACAAACAATAAGGCGTACACTATATTTGGAGTGAACTGGAACAAGGCAGTAACAAGAGGCAAAAAAGCATGAGGGCGGGGTCAGACAGGGGTATTTATACACTCCAGTGTGGGGAGGAGTTAAGGCGGGGTCTGAGGGAAGGGTTAAATAGGGGAGATCGATTAGGAATATTAAAATTCCTGCACGAAAAATCAACCTATGGTAACACAAAGAACGAGGAACCTTCTAGCAACAATTTGCATACTTAAACTGAGGGACCATGTGAGTAAGCCTATTGCTTATTGTGCTTAGCTGGTGTTTCCCAGGGCATAAGTCCAGGGTTTTCCTCTTTCCCTGGGGAAATACTCTCTACAGTTTAATAAATTTATCCCAGTTTTAAACCACTCGAGTCATTAAGTTTATGCCAAGTTTTTACAAGCAATGCCCATTGATTTTGATATATATTAAACTGTGGGAACCAGCATGTATAATCAGCATGGGCATGTTAAGACTTGTAAATGACTCCTTTCCCAAGACAGTGAATGAAAATACCCTGTAAGCATCATTCGGATGTACTGTTACAAGTAACAGTTCAATAGCAACTTCAAATCTGGCTTTTATTCCTCTTGCCCAGGGCTAAAATATCCCAAAAATACCTCCATACAGCACTGGATCCACGATCAACTTCTCCCTTTTCCTTAGCTAGCTGAAACTGTGTGTTGCTTAGAAAATGCACCCTCAGCTTTTGAAATTGATAAATATGTAAACTTTCAGGGAAGTCGGGATGTAATTCTGGCAATCTGGAACATTCAAAAAGCATACATCGAGATCAAAAAGAGATAAAATAAAATATTCCTTTTGCTTATTCACTTGCAAGTGAATAAGAAGCAGAAGAAATTTTAATTTTTTCCCCCTTTCATTCCATTTGTTCATTTAGTGCCCAAGGTTTTTTGGTCTCTGTGACTCTGAGGTTAGTAACAGAAACAAAAAATTCCCTTTTCTTCTTTCTTTTAAATTGTTATTATTGCTGTTGGTAAAAGGTAGACTTCTCTGGAAAATCAAACTAATCCTTTGACTGGAGCTTCAAGAAACCTCCAGGATAATGAGGCTTGTTGAAGGAGCTGTCAAAAATGGGAAACTCATACAGAAAGGTGAAAATGAGATTTAAACAATTCTATTCGAAAGTTTTAATTAATGTGTGACATAGAAACATTTCTTTCTCTTTTTTCCCCCATTTTCTTTTAAACTCAGAAATAGAAGAAGTCCACAACTTGTAGTAAAAAGTTTTAGAGACACAAAAGGCACCTGAAGTTACTGGTCACCTGAGTGACTAGATTAGGGAGGAATAGATGTACCAGAAAACAAATCCATTGTTTCAATTTATTACTTCCTGTACAGAAAAACAGGATGCAGTGAGTAAAAAAATGGACAAAAATATACATTTCTTATGTAAGATACTGTTACTCTACAAGTGACAAAAACCACAGAGGGTTCTCATGACATGCAGACATATCTGTATGGGTAATAAAGATTTATATTTCTTATTACTGGTAAAGGCATATTGTTGTTGGACAACAACCAGATGACATAGAATATCAAATCAGGATAACAATTCAGAAGCATTCCTGTTACTCTGAATAAACAATTCCTGATAGAAGAAATATTATTTACTACAGAGATATTGCTCTTTACATTGATAGTGTCTCACTACCTCATATGTGAGGAGAGCCATCACCTCTCCAAGTAAATAACAAATTACAGTGGGTGACCTGTATTTACAATATGTATGCTGGCATAATCTGATGTGCAGAGAAAACAGCTTAATATTTTGCCTAAATCTGTGTCTTGCAAGACTTTCAACCCGGCCTTTCCAGGATAGTAAATGTTTGTTTAAATATGTTGCCTTCTTTTTTTCTGTTGGTATTTGTCAGCCCCATAACAGGGTAGTGCCGTGTGTAATGAAGGAGACAGGGAAGCTCTTTGGGTGCAGGGAAGCAGGTTTCCAGCCACCAGTTAATATTCATTCCATGCAGGATGAAAATCAGCATCGATAAGGCAGAGCAAAGGCACTAGCTATAAATCCTAGCGGGAAACGAGAGGCTGAAGGGCACAAGTGCATACTGATGACCTCCAGGTGGACCTGGCAAATATTTGTGATGTCACACAAGCATGAAACACTGTTTTCTTTATTGGGCAGCCGAGAGGATTTATTGAGCCCTTTATCCACCACAGGTGCAGCTGACTCACAAAACACAAATATTTGTCTTTCTACCTACACAACCCCTCTCTGATACCAGGGGAAAGAAGCTGCTCAGAAGACATTAATCCCTCTTTTTCGCTCTCTCGCTGCTCCACCCCTCTCTGGGGCTGACAGCCAGCAGTCCATGGATATCCAAGTATTTCAAATTTCAAGCATTCTGGATTTAAAGCAAATATTGCTAAGCCTGAGTGAACCCTGAGATGACTCTGGTTTGATTGCCTCAAAGTAAAGTGTCTAATGTTTTCTTGCTCCAGGCCAACACAACATGAGCATGTCCCCTGCCCTTCCTCCCCCATCAGTAGCTCCAGATCGTCAGGACTATGGGAGTCCCCGAGGCTGCAGCTCAGAGGAAAGCACTGCTGCCTGCCCCAGCCTGCACTCTGGGTAACACACCACAGGCACAGCATGGGCAGGTAGGGCACTTTATGCCGCCCGGGTCTTGGTTTGTGGTTTTGTAGCAGGAAATGCTCAGGGCCTGCTTCCAGGGGAGCCACTTAATCCTTCCCACTGCAGGAGAATCACAAGCTGGAGCAAAGCTCGTCAGCTGAGCAGTGGGCACTCACCTGGATTATTTTATGCAGTGGTTACAGTGCCAAGTGCTACCCCAAACAAGAATCAGCAAGACACAACCCAGTCCAGCTTCTTTGTTTCTGGCCCAGTCAGTTCTTCCCTGTCTCCTTCCAGAGTCACAGCTTCAGCCATGGGAATGAAACTACACTTGATCCTGAAGGGCCTTTGGTGACAGAAATAAGACACATATGTAGGTCTGAGGAGTGGAAGGTCTTCCTAAAAATCAAGATGACTTTATTCCCACATCTCAAGCCAGAGTAATAAGTTACTGGACCCTCCAATCCCTGGCACTCGTTACACCATTGTACAGGAGATATGGATCTACCTCACACCTCCAGATTCAAACACCATGTGCCAGAAGGTACCTAATCACCACTACATTAGAGGATTTCCAGAAGAATTCTTACTTCTTTCTGTGAAAATATTCTTCCATTTTTTATAAAGTAATTAAATATTGATTCCTCCAGAGAAGGAGGACAAAAGTCACTCCAGTCCTGTCAGCCCGGTTCTTGCTGAGGAAGAAGAGCTACATCCTTCTAACACCAAAAATCACTCACTCCAAAATTATCTATGGAATAGGTATCTATCCCAATTGTTGTGACATACCAGATAGACATGTTCTTTTTCATACCCAAGATTGACTTAGTGACTATACTGTATAAAAAAGCAAAATGTTTAAACAGGATGTTCTGATGTCTCACACCAGCACTGGGAATATGAAATTTTAGTCCTTTACCCAGGACTCAGATTACTGAAGGTGCTGCATTGCTGCCACAGCCTTAAAGAGCCTAGTGGGGTTTTAAAATTTAATTTTTCTTCCTCCTAGTTATGCACATAAGCACCTCTGTTTTCAGCAGCTGTCTCTTTCTCTCTTGGAAGTCCAGTCTTTATAACTACCTTCTAAATTGACCATATAATACACAATTTCCCTCTAAAAGGCAAGTAAGCATGGATATTTGTAAAATCAGATGTTACTGATAGATCTGTTGTTCTTTTCATAGAATACAGACATGCAGGGGACAAGTCTTCTGGGCATTAAGAGCATTAGAAAATAATATAAGATATTCCTTTGTCCTTTTTAAGAAATAAAAATTATTCCTGCCTTTTATTGAGCTTGTTTTTTATTTGAAGAAGAAAACTACCCAAAACAAACTTACTGATTCAAAAGTTTAACCACTTACAGAAAAGTTTTCAAAGTTCCTTTGGTAATATTCAAATAGCCAGTGAGATTAAAAAAAAAAAAAATTCTAATAATCTCTGATATTATTTCCTGTATTTCCTAACCTATTATTTAATATTATTTCCCTATAGCATCACACTCCTTCTACAATTAGTGCAAGTCCTGAACTGTAATTAATTTTAATTACTGACACTTTGAAGGATAGTTTAACACTCTGTATCCCCAATTTCCTCATCACGTTATTATTTCTTCCTATCATCCTTTAATTTACAGGTGCCCTCAGGACTACTTAATAATTAAAAAGATTTAACAGTTACAAACATTAAGTGCTCTTTTACAGCTAGACAAAACCAATTTAAAAGTTTGAAACTTTCTTTTGTACAGAACATTCCTTCTTCATCACTGCCTGGGAACCTAGGGCTCAAGAAAGCTGAATTCCCAAAGTGTTGGCAATTTCAGTCAGTTGGTAGAAATATCAAGAGACGGGGGAAGAAATTAATTTCTCCTGTTTCAGCCCAAATCTTCATGGTCATATGTTCACACTATCCCTCTGAATAACTGGATGAATGAGGAATGCCAGGGATGCCAGGGCATGTGACCATCAGGGCAGAATTGGGCAATGGCCCTAACCCTCCAGAGCTAGAGCTCAGTAGAAGTTGTTTTCCTTTTCTCTTCTTCTCACCCTGCAAAAAAATTAGAAGTGATTTTTCATTATCATCTGCTGTAGTCTTCCTTGCATCACAAAACTGACTGTCCATATGTAGCAAAAAAAAAAAACCCTAGGAAAAAAAAATGTGGTTGAAGCTGAAATAGTATGATTTGAAAATGCAGTTGCACTGCCTCACTGCAAGTTTGATTCAGACTTCTCCAATTTCCATTTTTCCCCTACATGCCTGGCTTTCCAGCCAGACTACCTCTTCTGTGATGCACAACATCTCCCAGGAGAGCTCCTGGTCTGCACGAGAGATGTGGCTTAACTGAGATTTTAAATGCATGGGGAAAAAAGCACAAGATGAAACAAAATTAAATCCCACAAGATCCCAGCAAAGTGCATCAAGAGAAAGACTTCATTTTTTCATCTAAAACATTTTAGCTTTGGGACTCTTTTTTTAATAACAAATTTCTAAGATGTGCAGATGCTTTTCATACTATGTATACTTTCATTTAATACTTTGTTTTCATTAAAAAAACAAAATTTTAATGGAAAATAGTCCCGCACCCTTAGCTTGAGCCTCCGTGGGGAAGCCACAGCCACTTTGGTGTAACTAATGGTTTTTCGATAGAGGGGGGAAATCAGGACCAAAAAGGAATTTTATTTTTTTTTCTCCGAAAGTGTCTGTGCAAACTGTTTGTCTTATCACAGCCATCTGTGCCTAGTGTGTACTCAGTAGTAGTATCTGTTTGCTTTATTGCCTGAAATATACTTTTATTACCTTTACTACTTCTTGTTAGCACTGCAGAGTCCATTATGTTACAGGGGAGTGATATGGGTTTTAATCCATCTTGCACATCACAAACAGAATTGCTAAGGCCCAGATAAGGACATTATTGTTAGTAAATGTGAACGTGAAGGAAACCATCCTCTTGAGTAGACACCTTTCATCTTCTCAAGCTATGTGTGTCAGGCTGGCTGATAGAAGAGAAAGAGACAGTTCTATTTAGGAATCGAGCACATGAGGTTTCTCACTACTGAAAATTATCACAATACCCATGATATCATTTTTTAGAGTTGGACTTTAAAGAGTAAATGGTTCACTGTTACTAAAGGATGATCTTTTCAATTTGAAAGTGAGACTCAGGGGCTCAAATGTTGAGAAACTGTTTCTGGAAGCTTTTGTCTGCCCACGTGAAGTTTGTTTAGCATATGAGTCTCCATTATCATTCTCAAGCAAAAAGTGCTTCTTTTTTTTTTCTCTCATAAACTCTTTTTTTTTTTTTTTTTAATTGATGAAGTACCAGACACTTTTATGTAGCCTTGCTATAACTCCTGGTCATTAATAGAAACACATATATGTGACAATAGCAGTGTTGACCACCAGGTTGGCTGGAAACTTGACAAAACTAAATAGATAGATATTAATTACTTTCACCAGATGCATATCTGAACATTTATATCAAAATTATTGCAGAAAATTACATGTGTATTTTGACAGGAATAAAAAGACAAAATTAACATTCTTTCTGCCAGCATTTTTAAGCAAACATAAACTTATAATGTGGCAGTGCATTTGTAGCACTAATTCCATCTGGCAGAGCAAGCTGATCAATAGGCAGTAAGGTATCCTCACCAAGAAAACTGTAATGAATCACTTTCAGACATGCTCCTTTATCATTCACACCAATGAATTTACATATCCATGTAAATCTCTGTGGGATCAGCTGTTCCACAGAGCATGCAGCCTCAATGCTGCTGAGGAATTTGGCTTTGAACAGTTTTCTTTGCCTCAATTTATATTCACATTATATCCACATTAAAGATATCAATTGGATCATAGTGGCATTACCTCAGGAAATTATTTTGGTCAGAACAGCCAAGATTCTCAAGCACTTATCAGCTGTCCCTGGACCTTTGAATAAATTTAAGCCCGAAAGGATTTCTGGCTGTGTTACACAAACTCCAAGTGCATTCCTGCATCACAGATAAATCATTTCTATTCACATTTCTTTCTCTCTCTTTTCTTTTTTCTTTTTTTTTCTTTTTTCTGATGGCAAACTTGTCAATCAGCTGGGCTGTTCAGGAGCCTGAGTTCATTTTAGATGCATCCTTCCAATTACAAAAGTTTGATATTATCAGGAGTGTTGATAGGATCCAAGTTTGACTACCACATGGGAGAACAATCCTGTAAACTGTAATGAACTGTTTTTTCTCTACTATTTTTTTCCTTTCTGAAATTCATTTACAAACATTTTAAAGCCCTCATTGTAGCCATTTGTCTGCATACAGAACAGTTGCTAATGAAGATAACACCACATTCAGACATCTCAGGCTGGAGGTGTGTGTGGTGCCTTCAGCTTTCCAACACCTGCCATAGTCCTGAGGGAGAGAACACCAGGACTTTGAGGGAATTACCAACCATAACCCTGCAGGCTTTTCTGACCTTGTAAGAAAAGGCACAGAAAAGCTGCAAGCCTAATGTTCCTCTCTGAGCAACTCCCACATACAAACCCAAAGCACAATTTTGATGTGCAGAGTTTGCAAAGAACCTTGCACTACCTTTAAGCACTTTTTAATAGTGTTTGTATTCTACACTGAAATTGAACAGTGCAGAATACAAAAACAAACAAACAAACAAAAAATAGGATAGAGATGCTTTCAGTCCCAGAGGCCTGGGATTTAGTACAGGGAATTTGCTGCTGCTCTTTTTTTTGTTTCCCTTGTGAGTTCCTCCAGCCTGTAGTTCCAGGATTTAGAGCACAAATTCTGCCATTTTGAGACAGAATTGCTTTGCCATGGAAAAAGATAACTGAGAAGTCTCATAGTTGTATTAGATCTGTCATGACACTCTCAAGAAGCACAACTTATTTTCACAACTTTTTCTTTAACAAAACAGATAAAATAACAGTGAATTTTTACATAATAGTGGCAGAAGGCTAAGCATGTAATAATTGCTTTGAAGCAGCATATATTGTTGCATTATAATTCTTGTACCTAGCAGCTTTATGAGAAAATTGTATTAAAAGTGTGATCTACATTCAAGTTCTACCCCTTTCTGTCTTTCATAAGTGCCCAGTTAAGTCCTGGCATCACTGTAAAAACATTTCCCTATAAAATTAATAATTAATTCTGATTCACTGGAAGACAATGTTAAAAAATTAGAGTGACAATTACAGCACCCACATTTCCTTTAAGCATATTTTCTTAGGTAATCGATGACTCACCAAGTGGATAACAGCAAAACTGGACTTTTTATAGCTAAATTTGATTTTTTACTGTAGAGATTTCCAAGGTCTTCAAGCAAAACTTTCAGATATAATCTTTTTCTTCTTGAAGTCTGTTCACTAGAGCCACCACCTCAGCCCATAGGTTCCCCCCACCCCCATTATTCAAGCAGGCTGAGTGTTGTTACTGTCTTGTCAGAATCACAAACATGCCATTAGCCTCCTCCAACTCATCCTGTTCCAAGATATCCCCATTAGATTCTTTTCTTACCACTGTTAGTCCCTGGTAGAAAAAGAAGGTGAGTAAAGGGAAGAGATCATGATTAAAATAATTCAATTGTTCTTCTGATTGCTGCTAATAAATCTGAATATTTAACAATCCAATTATTGGTGTCTCTATCTTAGACCAGTAAGTCTCCTTCTCTCCACCTGGTAGGGGGAATACATGAATTGATGTGCAAGGTCTCATTCAATATCCAATAATATCAGTCCAATTGATACAACCTAGAAGTAATGATACTAATAAAATGAGTTATGAAAAGTTGTATGTTCATATTAATGAAATTTCTTCTTTGGGATGCCAGCACAAGGTTTAATCCCAGCTGTACAAGCTAAAATTTGTTATTTAAAACAGCTAGATGGCCAAGCCTGAAATTAAATAGCTGGATTGAAGGTCCAGAAGTGAGACAGGAGGAGGCTGAAGCAGCCTATACATGAAAACCAGAATAAGCTTTGACTTCAACAACCAATATTCACTAAAAAGACATGTTGAACACCACCAAGCCTATTCAAAATGCAGTACTTCTGCAGCTCAGGAACAGAGTTCCATTCTTGCAGGAATTGGAGTGAAACTCACATTCTTCCCTTTTATCACAGCCAGGCAGATTAAGTGAGGAGAGCTGGTGTCCTTGGACAAAGTCTGGCCAGACAACATGCTACTTCTGTCTATGCCATTCCTACATTTTATACCAGAATAGTTCCCTTGGTGTCAATGCAGTAACAAAGGCTTTCTCTTCAAAAGAGGAAATTAAACTTCCCATTTGTAAATGTGATTATCTTCAGGTTTTGCATAATTTTATTTAAACTTAGCCTGAAGTAATGATGACGATGCATTAAGATGTGTTCTCAGCAGTAATTTCAAATGTGTAATTTTTCTGTACCATATAGGTTCAGATTTTCTTTTTTACTGTCTTTTTTTAATGCCTGAATTACTCATATATTAAGCCACTCTTTAATTTAACAAGAAAAGTGTCTACTTGAAACACAAACTTAAAAAGTCTCTTAAATCAAAAGAAATAAATTTGAAAACACATTTTTCACTGCCATTTCTGATTAGTTTGAAATCTTTGCACCAATTTGCCAAGAAATAATTTTTCCTTTCTGACCAGGTCACTATCAAGAAACAATTCACTTGGATCTACTGGTGCAGCTCAGGAGTGCAGGACTATAAAGCCCAAATGTTTTCCTTGTGCTAGGTGTCAGAGAGCCAGGCACACAACAGTGACACTGAGGGTTTATTTCAGATGAGTAAGCAGCAAGTGTTGGGAATTCCCCCTCCCCTCACTGTGGTCCCAGAACTCATTTTCTCCCGGGCTGACCCTGCACTGCAGGCTGTGCTCACAGATGTGGCAGCTCTATGTACACAAGGGTAGGTTTAAAATGGATGAGATTTTCAGGAACATAAAGTTCTTGGAAAAATAGGGCATGATCTTTGCAGTCGTGGGGAAACACAGGCAGAACTTTGAAATAGCATGCTAATTGCCTTGAGTAACTAATTTGTTTTATCTGTCTGCCACTTGATTTCCTGCAAAGCACAAAAAAAACCTATTATGGGATTTTACTGAAACTAATTACTACTATTTTATCAGAAAGGCTGCTGAAGCATAATCCTCTCACTTTCATTCTGTGTTTCTCTTACAAACTATGCCTCCCCTTCCTTCATCCTGAATTTAAAATCGTGTGGAAAGTCAAGAAGTTCTTTAATCATCCAGTGTTGTAACAGACCCTGCTGATATTCAGCCTCACACTGTAATAATATGGAGCGATAGCACAGTACATCAGTGTAAACTCTGGTAAGCTGCACACACCACTGCTCATTTGTTCATAGGAAACCTGCACCCCGCAAAGTCTGAGATGTGCTGTGAGGACACCACCTGCCTCCCCACAGAAACTTTCCTGAATAACAAGCTGAGCACAGGATAATTTGTTTCCCTCTTCCAACTTACATAAACAGGAACTGATAAGAATGTGTTTAAAATACTGATGATTTAGTTACTAAGTAGTGACAGTGTATCCTGGTATTAATGCAATATCTTGGCTTATAATCACGATTTTTTAGAGGCGCTGAAATATCTCATTTTGATCATTAGCGTGAAATCCTGCTGATGTTGAGATACCTCATTAGAATGGTTGGGAACTTGTCTTTAATTGAAATTATTATTCTTTTGAAATGAATGACACTGCCTGAATATGTTCTGTCACATCTTGATAGTTAATTAAATTGATTTTATTGGAATAGTCAACCACAAAAAATGCAACATATTAAAGAATGCATTTGACAAAAAAATAAATTGATCATCATACTCTCATTGAGGTGAAGTACAGACACCACTGGCTTTTTTCACCCAATATAACCAGCAAGAGTTCAACAAGTGTTGCTGTAATGAGGAATTACATTGCACTTTTTAAAAAATGTCCTTCTACAAGGCTATTTTTTCTGTACAGAAAAGTAAATGAAGACTGATAGTTAGAAGGCACAGCAGTAAGGGGATCTTGAAGTAGAAGATGAGGTGAAGATTTTCTTTTCTCAAAAAGAAGTAGGAAGAAAATAATGATTTTTGCCATTGAATTGTAAGGTCAGAGCTACTCTTAAAAAGGAGACTCTCACCCCTACAAATGTTTTGTCTACCCAAACATATGTGCCTTCAGGTACCCAACAATAATCACTTTTTAAATCATCCGTATGCACATGTGCTGAATATCATATTTTCTTTTTTCCCATTTCCAGTGGGTTTCCTACGCAGTACGGTGGAATTTTTTAGTTCTTGTGTCCATACAGACATCACATGCAGTCCTGTGATGTTCTTGCTGGCTGACTTTGAAGGTATTGTTATCAAAGACCTGTTATTCAGATCTTCATCTGAATCCAGCCTTCAGTGTGTTAAGCATTAGAGCCCTTATTTTTGTGACATTCTGAGTCCACTTATTGTAGGTGAGTGGATACTTGACAGAGCTGGCCAACAAAGCAAAAATATTCCATGAATAATTATTCGCCTGTATGAACAAATGCACTTTCACTGCATTGTCAGTTAACCATCTCCTTCCCCAAAAGCATGCACACCTCAGGAAGACTAAAACAGACTCAATCAGATCCCCTACACATCTGTGACCAAGGCCAAAACCAGAACTTTTGCAGAAGGAGACTGAAGTCCATATTGCATTTAAAGCTCTCAACATATAGCCCATGGGCACACCCATGGGGTAGTATTTTCAAAAGGCCTCAAACAGATTTTTAAAAGTAAACTTTCAGATGCACACATCTAGGAGAATTAAATCCTGCAGGATGCCTTTTCATAGCGTTCATTGCAAAAGGCAATGAGAAACCATCTGCATATTTAGGCATCTAAATCCCATCTTAAAGTCCACCTCTAAGCAGTTTAACTGCAGGTCCTCTTGTCCAAGTCACTAGTATTCAAAGCTTATTACCTCTGAGTATCTTGATATTATATCCTATAGACTTCATGAGATACAAGCTCCTAAATCAGTTGTGTGGCTTTCAGTTATTTAAGGATGATCTGTAGAATTTAAAAAAACAAACATTATCACTTTTCTTTAGCCACAGGGAAGACAATGTCATAACAATGAAGAAACTGAACCCTGCAACTAGACATTGTATGTCACCTCATGGATGATAAACAGTTCATATAGAGTTAGAACCAAATGGGGAAAAGTTCTATTTCCACAGCTTGAAGGAATGTCACTGGTAAAGTCAGTCTGCTTTTGCAGCTCCCCTGCCAAGCCTCTGCAGGGTCCTGCCCAAAGGAGCAGCTTGGTAGGAAGCATTGGTGGGCTGATAGGAAAAGAAAGGAGGAGCTGCTTCTGCAGTGTTGCTGAACTATTTTTCTTCAGGCCTTTAAGCTGAGCTGCTGTTCCTGAGCTTCAAAATGTCATCTGACAAAACAGCACCTACTGGAAGCAAACAAATGCACATTCCTTGTCTGAAATTGGCAAAGAAGTTGTCACAGGATTTGGATCTGATTTGCCACCCTTAACTGTACATACGATTGAGGCCATACAACCTGCTCAAATTAACATAAAATGCAGTAATTCTTTAAAATGCCACATATTAGACATGCTGCCATTTACACCAGCTAACCACCACATCTGATAGTGCAAAATAACAATTGGATGACTTCTCTGATTGATCACTTGGAAAGAAAGCAAGGAGGGGAAGGGGGAAGAAATCCAAAATCGTGTTGAAATCATGTAAAGGTTGAAGTTATCTCTGAAAAGGAAAATTTACATTTCCCTTCTCCTTTGTCAAACATACACTCTATATTGCTATTGCTAGACAGACCCATGCTTTTTTGCATGATCTGTCTCTGCCACTTAGACCCATTGCACTAACCCCAAAATGAGATGTAGCAAGGTGCCCTGGGAATGGACAGAAACAAAAGTCTCCCACAAATTCACATCAACTCTCCCACCTACAGCTTGATTTAAAATCATGCTTTAAAGATAGGAAAAATAAACTGCATATTAGTAAATGAGATTGCTGACTATCAATGTGCAGGCAGGTGGATTGAGATAACATGCTGTGCAATATGAATTTTTCTCACTGTAGAATTAATGCTGAAACATAGTACAATATATGTATGAGAAAATCAAATCACTAAGAATTGCAGCATATGCTCCAAGTGAGTGATTCTATGCAGTGCTGGTGGACACAAAGACAATTGCTGGGAAATCTGGAAAATCTGGAAAATCTGATCTAAAACTTACAATGTTGGTAAAGGCTTGAAGGCATCAGACAAGAAACAAAAGCTCTGGATCCTGCCTCAGAGGAAGCCTGCCTGGAGCCATTGTACATCACAGCAACCTCTCAGTGCAGCCCCAGCAGGCAATGTTGGCAACATGCATGATGGTAAAGGGATCGCATTTTATTTTTCTAAATTATGATTTAATGCTCTATTCAGCTGGACACAAACAGCACTATCTTCTTTGGTAATATGAGCACAACAACATATGAAAACATCATCACTTTAACTGTCCTTTTCTTCGGAAAAGTGTCATCACCTTACCTGGAATCAAAAGCTTTGTATTACCACCATTTCTAGCTGACATTAAGATGTCTCAGGAAGCTCCTGACGAACCATGAAATATTATTGCAAGATGGAAATCATATTAATGGAACTGCTTAGGTTTGTGGTGAAAAATTAGATAACCTAATTTGTGCTTCAATTTCCAAGGCACCTATTTGTTAGCTAAGTAATTTACCACCATCTTTCATCATTTAAATCCTTTTCCTCTCTGAAGATTTAATTAGTTTCCTTCTCTGTCTCACACACAATTTTCTTGAACTGTTTCAGGCAGTCCCAACAACCCACAAGAAATGTCCCCATGTACACAGAGGAGAAATCAGTAACTTCCATGCCTGTTCAGTAAAAGAACTCAGCATTTTCTGATAGCTGCAACCAAGATGGGATTTAGGCCACAAATGTTTCCCAGTCAAGCATGAAAACAACACTGGTACCCTGCTGGTAAGCAGCCGTGAAGCCTGAGAGTGACCAGTGGCAGTACACATCCAGGTTCAGGCCTTTTGAAAACAATTTGCCCAGAAGAAATACCATAATTAATCTAATATGAAACAAAACCATGCATTTCATCTCTCATAATAAGCACACAGCATGATGTGTGAGAACAGCTATCAAACTGCTTCCAAGATGAGAGCTCAGTTCAATAAATTCCCTCGCATTTGTCTGTGCTTTTTTCTTCTATTATACATTATCAAGTTTCACTAAACTGCCTTATGAATATGTCTGTAAATTAACCTCAGTGGACTCCTACTCGCTTTCAGAGAGGTCAGTGTAAACCTGTCATTAAATTCAGCAGGGATAGCTTTGGGTCCAGAATGAGTAACCTTTCCTTACTTTCCTTGTTTGCTATCTTTATTTCACCTTGGTCTAACCTTAATTACACAGTAACTTAATATTATCCTTCCTATTCACACAACCAAGTAATTGCCCTCTTTCTGTCATCTCTGCTATTTTTAACACACCCTTTGTTGTTTTTTGAATGCTAATACAAACATTGATACCAATCAAAGAGTATGCAAACAGGCTACTGGGCTTGCACTTAACATTACTAGAAGAGGACAATAACTGGGGCTTGGGGGACAAAGTGTCATTCCCTACACCTTTACATGGCACCCAGCACACCAGCCCTGGTGGGATGAATGCTACCATCTCTGTCTAAAGGGATCTTTTTTCAAGATTTCCATTAATTCAGTCTTCAGGTATCTCACATCATTTCCTTTCTGTGTGAGCTAAGGAAGCTACTGTTTTCTCAAGTATTTAAGACATTACAGACTGTGAAATGTGGGAATGTTTCTTTTGACTTCGGAGCAAGAACCATTTATGTCCAATTTATATCTTTCATTTCCATGGGAAGAAAATGTTGATAAACAAATTAAATGAAGAGTCAAAGTGAGTTTGACGCTATACACTCAGCTGTGGAGTAGCTCTGGGTTATGGCCTCTTTCATTAGTCCAGCTTTACATTTAACCCAAGCACTGATGCCTTGGAATGGCTACCTAGTGCAGAGGCTAGATAGAGTTAGACAGTAAAGTAGATATTTATTAAAAACCTTCAATAGATACACCTTGGGCAGTGCAAAAGCCTCACAGAGGCTACACCCAAGATGGACAATGGTCACGAGTTTTTCAGACTGATACAAGTTTGGTCTATTTGCATATCAGGGGTAATTGTCCAATTACAGCTTCAGGTAATGACGTCATATTCCCCCAGTTTTCTCTTCCTCCCAATCCACTTTTGTTTTCAGGGCCTGGGGCTGAGGATGACCTTGGTTCTCAGGTCTGGGATTGTTTTGTCTGACCAAAATATGAAGAGAGCTTACCAACACTCTATATAGAGTTCAGAGTTAGACACTAATGCAGTACCGGATCTGAAAAATATACAAGCTAAAAACTTAAGGTATCAGCACTCACTAAACATATCAATGGTTATGCATGTTGCCTCTTTTGGATCTAATCCTCAGGCACTTGCCTTGGCAGGCAGACAAAGCTTAAAAACTTACATTAATTGCATATATTACATCAGGAGAGATATACCAGGTCTGTTCAATGGTCCCTCAAACTCATTCCCTGAGGTTTGCTGGAATGCCATGCTAAATGAGAACAAGACGTGTGGAACTTTGGTTTCATCGTGCTCTTACTCAGCATTCAGAGGATTTTGGACTGTTTCTCTGAGCTGGGCATGTAACAGACAGTTGTTTTGGCACAGAGTAGTGAGCACTACTGTGCTTAACCATTTCATCTTGGATGTTTTTTTTCAGATGGTAGAAGGAATCTACAGAAGGGTGAAAGCTACTCAGTGTAGCTTGGGACCAGCACACCCTGAGTTGCAGGTGCAGCTGTGGGAGCTTGTCCAGACTACACAAGCTGGTGAGTGTCAACCTACTGAGATGCATGCTGCCTTCCTAAGCCTGCCCTGTTAGCCTCTGAGTCTTGCTACAAATTAAATAAAAGTGAATGGCAGCTAACTATAAACTGCCACATGGAATTAAGCTATGGTCGTTATGGCAGGTATCATGCCTGATGTAGAGCAAATGATTTTGGTAAGGGCTGTAAAACCTTCTCCCCTGGGATGTTCAGGCACTGTACTGCCATCAACACAATTTATGGGTTATATTAGCACTCTGCTCATGAGCCTTAGTCTCCCCAGAAACTTTTGGAATTGGGAAGGTGGAAAGATGCTCATAAAACAGCAATAAATTTGACACGCTGTTCAGTAGGATCAGAAAGCAATCTGCAGAGGTCTGACTTCTGACAAGGAATGCTGTTTAAAAAAATCACAGGAACTGTCAAACCTATTCCTTCCACCATCCAGGATACAAGGCCAATTTACAAAAAGACCTCGAACAGTCATCGATCACCCAACACATCTGACAGTCACATCAACTGTATAGCCTGGGCAAGCATTTTGTGTCCTCAGAGGCAGCTTGGTGGTTCAAGCTTCAGTAACACAGCAGTAAAGGCCACCAGTCTGTGCAAGAAAGGTGGAGGTTTCCCTACACGTCAGGAAGCAGTTTGACCTTCTGGTTTTTCATTTTGCTCCCTACCAGCCTTCTAATACATCAAGACTCAGTTGTGACTTTGCCTCAAGTCCTAATGAAGGTACTTGTCACGTGTCCATGTAAAACATAATTTTCTGAAAAGGATTTTCTCCCCAGTGTATTGCATGTGATATTGGAAAGTCCTATGGGAGCCTTCAGCTGTTTCTGATGCTTCCTGCAGGGATGTGCCACAAACGTCACATTCTTTCCTCTGCCAGCACAGAGGCTGTGCTGTGAGACCAATTTGAGCTAGACAAAAATAAAATTCTTCCATGGCATGTATCTCAAATTGGAGATTCAATGTGAGCACAACTTACATTTGTTAACCCTCCCAATGGCTTGCTGCTTATCATTTTCTTTCCTCTCTTCTTTTTCTTTCAAAAATTTTGTTTGTAAAAATTTGTTTGCCTATGAAAATTCACATTAATTATGTAAGACATTGTACAGAAAGGGGGTGTGTCCAGGAAATAAAGCCATTCCTGCATCTGAGATCATTTCACTTCACATGAATCCCTCACATGAATTACATGAACTCACATGAATCCCTCCCCAACTCTTTTCCTTTCTTTGTTTATTGTTTTACTGCTCTCATTTGAAATATCACTACCATTACTCATGCACCCTCAAAATAATTTCTTGCATGCACTTCCTCTTAATATCTTTTCCTCTCTCTCTGATAGTCTCTCTGACTATCCAGCACAGGATAGTCTGTCCTGTAGTGCACAAGTCTCCTGTAGTGCACAAGCAGGGAATGTCACAGATCTGCTGCAGCATTCCTGAATGCAGCTCACAACATGTATAAAGCCTGTTAATAAGTTCTCTTTAAACAGCTTTTGCAAATATCCTTATATGCAAGATAGAAGCAAATGTATGATCATACACTGGGCACAGAAAAATCAATGTCAATGACTTGCAGATTTTGGAAAAAGTCCATTTCTCCTTCCCTTTTTTTATTAAAGTTCCCTCTGAGACATTTGTACAAAGCTCATTCTTTTTAACTGCCTCCTTGCAGTCTTGGAAACACTTTGTCTCAGTCCCTTCACAGCTCCTGATGTATGAGCATCTGACAGGGTTCTCAACACACCTGCTCCAGTGAAGGAAAACTATTTCTTCACAGGGTGAGATTTGTTCTTAGCTATTTCAGGTTAGAGCCTTTGCTAAGCTCGTATAACACTTGGAAATAAAGCATGTTTTAAAGGTGGGAGAAAAAAGAAAATTTCCACACTTTGGGAAGTATACCTTCATCTCATTCTAGGTCAGTACTCTGACCTGGACATATATCTCCACCTTTTGCTTCTTCTTTGCCTTAGCAATGGGATGCTTAATATATTAAAGCATTCTTCCCTTTACTTGCAAAATGTTGTCCTTTGTCTGAAAGGTCACCAGCATTTACTAACAGTTATCTCTGAGCAATAGTAAAACCAAGGCAGTATTTTTCTTTTACCTGTGGTGCAAAATTCTAGTTCTAAAATGCAATGCCTAAAACCCAAGTGACTTCAATATACTGTACCCTCATGATATTTTCTGGTATTATTGTGTGACAGGAAAGTCTACCCTCCTCTGGATGGAAAGATAGATACCTAAGTATATGTGCATGTGCACTTGCTTTTAAATAAACTCATTGCACTTTTCTTCCTTTCTAAAATACAGCATGCTTCAAGTCCACTTTGCTCTTGCCAGAAATTAAATAAGCGCAATTCAATCAACTTTTCACCAACAGAAATGTCAAGGTCTGCTTTCTGGCACACAGGTACCACTGTAGCTACCCCAGACTGCTGCAGAAAAGGCAGAAGGCTTTGCCTGTGACACAGGCTCTTGGAAAGGGCAGGAAGAGTGGCTTTCCAACCCAAATCATTTCTGTACAGCTGAAAGGCCAGTTGTACTCATTAAGACAACTAAACCTCCCAAGAAAAGGGATTTGAAAAACTATATACCTGCCTGATTTCTATTGAGTCTGGCCAGTTTTATTCCAGCACACTAGTTTTACTCTGGCACAAGCCAATGCTTTATCACTGCATACATATCCAATACTGACACATTGAAGGATGGGGAGGCCAGGTGTCAATCTCACGTGAAGATGCTTAGCCATGATTTTCTTGTCACTAATATATTATTATATTATCATGGGAAATCTCACTGTATCCAAACAAAAAAATTCTCAATTTGACATTTTATCATTTCATTTGACAGGGACAAACACAGGGAAGGAACCAGTTGAGTTCCTGAGTTGTGGCTTCTACAATCATATGCAAAGCATGATTAATTCAGAGGGATCTGTACAGCTTTTTAGCCTGGAATACTGATAGGACCTTGTTCATATTTTTCATACACTTCTTCCAATTTTCAGAAAAATCTATATTGTTCCTAGGGTGCTATAATTTGTATCCAGGGAAGATTATTTGTAACAGCCATAGGTACTTAACAGTTCGCAAAGTTGAAATACTCTTGGGTTTGTCTGTATTCTACATGTTTCCCAGCCCTACCTTATTGAGATCACATGAGACTCCATTTAAGATGTCTGGGCATGACATTCTCACCCCGTAGACAGCCATCAATGGCAAATTTATCATTAGCCTGGTATCAGTTTTCAGTTGGTAAGAAAAGACATATGAAAATTTGTACTATTTCTAAGGAATTTCATAAAGCCAATGGTAATCTTTATATGCGTGAGGCCATGCTCTCTGTAAACACAGCATTTATCAAATACTAACAGCCACCAGCCTCTGTTTTACCAGAAGGATGAATATATTAAAAGACTAGGAATTTCAAGGTAGCCTTATAGGTTAATATCTTGCAAAATTAACTTCTAAGACTTCTGCACAATTCTGTGGTTTATGGACAGTTCAGGAAATTAAAGGCCAGAAGATTGTCATGAAAGAATGAATTCCACAATACTTTCAGATATCAGAATGAAACTTCCATTCCCTATCTGGGCACCTGCCCAATTTCTACGGATGTATAGTAGAGAGTACTAAGAAGCATTTCAGGCAGCTTAAAAGTGAATTTCCAGCCTCCCTTGAATTTAAAGAGGTAAATATTCATAATATTAGAGTTGCTTTTAGAAAGACACACTCTTCAATCTTCATGAGTTATGCCCAAGATTATTAACAGGCTTGAGTTTCACAACAGGTTCTTTTTCCAAACTCCGCCTTTCAGAGGACAATTTTCTGTGAGTAAGGCCACATTCCTCAGACTACACAGGAAAGCTTTAAATAAGAAACAACAACTCTACAGCAACATTAGTGGAAACACTTAAAACTACACATCCCTTTAGAAAAGAAATATCTTTCTGGAAGCGTGCAAACGTGAAGGTCTGAAGAACTGGTGCAACTTGCAAATGCAAATCAGGTTGTCAACAGAGATGCCAACTTTATGAATAAATACCTCTAGCTGTAATGCTTCATCTTCAGTATTCAATAGGCCAAGGAATCTTTCTAGTAATGTTAGTTCTTCTATGCTTTTTGATCTAAAAATATCCAAAGTTTTAGAAAAAGAGGGGGAAAATCTTTTTCAAGATGGAAATCCTGTTTTCTGTCTAGCATAAAAATATCAATGTCTTTCATGAAAAACAGCTTTCAGAAGGAAAAAAAAATCTGCATTCCCCCTTCATTTTTTTCCTTTCCCATCACTTTACGAGGAAAGGTTGATGCTTTATCATGTTGCCAAGTAAATAGGTGCTTGCCCAGGTAGTTGGAAAGAACTAATGGCATTGTGTAACTATTTGCAAAATCTAAAGAATTTACACAATGTTTTGCACATCTATATTGATTAGAAACAGCAGTAGCTGATGCCAGTGATGTGGTTTCAGTAGAACACAACACAGAAGTTTCTCCTTTATGATTCTGACTACAGCACTGCAAGCAGCATTGTCCTGGCTCCAGTCCATCTCATTTCATTTTGTCTGCAAGTGCATCAAAATGTAACCACCTAGTCTGAGGGAAAAGAAGGAGAAGAAAATATTTCAGCCTGTTGGAAATAAGTAGCTAATTTTCTTATTCTGTGGAGTGAATTCCAATGAGGCCTCCAGGGGCAGGGCTGTCAGATATCAGTGTCAGATGTCTGCCTCACTCCTCCAGCACAGGGAACTAGGGAGAAGCACTGGCGACCTGCTTGGAATCCAGCCCTCCTCCAGCCAAGGCAACCTGTGGAGCAGTGCTGTGAGGCAGACTGATGGCTCCCCCAGAGCCACCTCTGCACAGCTCAGACAAGAGGAGTGCTGCCTGATGCTGGGGCCTTTCCTCAGGCTGCAAAGGTTTGATGCTGCTTCTGCTCTCTGAGAAAGGCATCCAGACTAGTCACCTGTGTCCAACTCCTGTGGAAGCTGGATCCAAGAATGTACCAGCTATGAGTCAGAAGGGGAACAGATCAAACGGAGATGGACTCTCACCTGCAGTGGGCAGAAAGAAAGCTCCTAGAGCTCCTACAGTTGCTTTAAAAACTCCCTACAGTTACTTTAAAAAATCCCAAACCGATGCTGTTCAACCATAAAATGCCTGTGCATTTCACAGACTAGGCTCTGTATCTCTTTCTGCCCACTTAAATGTGCTAATTAAAGGCAAGCTGGCTATTCCCCTTCAGGTCCCATGGTGTTTGCTCCTTTAAGCACACAGCAGTACAAAGTGAACAGAAGGCACCAGCAATACTCTTTGCAATGTAGTGAAGAGTTCACTGGCTAGGGCATCACCCTGGAACTTGTGCTGAGCTCCCAACTCTTACCAGAAGTGATTATACAAACAGTTTGTCTCGTCTCTGCTACTCCATCTCATTCCAGAATGATCTTAGTTGGAACACCATTTATAAATCACATGGAGGAGAACATTTTAATAATTGAATTTCAAATATTTAAGACCACATATACACCTATGCATACATTTTCACACACCTCTAAAGTGACCATTAGTTTACAAGCTACACTGGCATTTCTGAGGACAGTTCAACCTGTGTCTAAAGTGAAGTCTCATGAATCAATTACTCCACCCCTGGGCTGCCCAGGAGAAAAGACTAGCAAGTAAAGCCATGATTAAATAACACTGAGTTCTAATGCTGTCTTCCAACACACACGTTACTGACTCATTATCCACCTTTGCTTTTGGTTTTTCTATATTAAGTGCCATCTTGCTCCCACAAGCTGTTCAAGGCAAAGCAAGTGACCACATTTAGAAGGCAGAAAGAAGACAAAACCTATGAAAACCCTAAGGAAAACTCATTTAGGCAAACTAGAAGAGTCTGAAGAAGGAAGAAGTACAGCCAACATAGCTTCTCCAATGAATGATACAGGCAGCTTTGGAGAGAGAAATAGTTTCCATCCTTCTGAAACTCTGTTGCTCCCAAGCTGTTGCAGTGCACTGGCACAGTCATGTCTTGGTTGCATTAAGTCTGGTGGCACTGATGTCTTGGATTTGTGTGCCCTGTCCATGTACTCACAGCTAATACAGCGAGAGATGGGTAGTTTTTCTCCTGGCATGATGAGAGCATTGGATGAATATTTTTGCCCTCATCTGGAAGATGAGGAAACTCCACTTGTTAAGATCACCTAATATTTCATCAAGGCAGTTCCTGTCACTGAAGGAACCTGGGGCTTTGCCCTTTACCTTTTCCTGAAGCACAATTTGTTTGGTGTTGTTTTTTTTGTATTTTAGGCCAGCCCGTAAGCTTGTAAAAATTTGGGGAAACATTTTGACCCTTTTGTGAGTTGAACAGACATTTTTGTTCATGATTCTCTACAATTTCTTGGGACTGATTTAAAGAATTAGGAAGCCTCACATGTTTTGTCTGTGCTTTCTACTCCCTGGTGCCTGACTGGTAGATCTCCCATAGAGCCTCCCACAACCTGCAGAGCTTTGTAAGCCTTAAAGCAACCACTGCAGGCTGCACCTCATTTCAACTACTTTGACCCTCCCCAAAAAATTGTGCAGGCCATGAAATACTGAGGCCTTGGATACCATGCTTTCTAAAATCATTCTCTAATACTTGGCTTTTTCTACCTTTCTGTCCATACCTCTTGAGAGCTGCTGCAGACCAACTTCTCAATAGTGACTGAAAGGACCAGTGTAAGGACCATTTCTGTGCTGTTCAGACACCTGGAACAGTCACAGGCAAGATCCTTCAAGGTCTTTGAATGATGAACACAATAGTTTGAAGGATTCTAAGTAGGAGGACAAAAGAACATTTCAGCCACAGCTGAATAATATTAAGGAAATAGCAGGTTTCAATCCTGGACCGTCTAAGGGAAGGGGGAAAAACTAAGAAAGAAAGCAACAGATGTAGTATTGGATAATAATGATTCAGAATTATTTAATGCATTGTTTTGACAGACTTCACATCATAAAAGTAAAATCAGACCTTCTTAATAATAAAATATAGATAGAGACAGAAACACAGCAGAGCAACAAAGAACATAATGGAAGATATTTGAAGCTATTTTGACATTTTTTTCTCTTTAAACAATAGAATTTACGTAAATTTGTAAACTAGTTGGAATATATTCATGGGATGTAGAAAAATAACAAGAAATACTCTTAAAATAAAGGCTAACCTAACTATTGCAGCCATTTCACACCAGCACCAATAAAACAAGGGCCTGAAAATTACTGTATAGCAAATATTGACCAATGGCTATCATGTGATCTTCAGTGTCATTGCAGAGCATCCCTTTGACTTCTGTAGGATAAAGTTATATTTGGCTAACTGTGGAATTCTGGTCTTCTGCTTTTACTAGAAAATGTATTTCTTTACATTTAAAGATGACTGCTGTGAAACACCTTGGAACTTAAAACATAGCTTTCTGAACAGAAGACTAAATGTAAAAATACCTTCAAATTCAAGGTGAATTTAGTCAGCCAAGATTCACATTTCAAAATGTGAAGCATCATGAATACCTCCTGTTTAACATCCAAATTGAGAAGACACCCCAACACACACATCTATAAACTATCCATCTTGTGGATCTGCAGGACTTATCAGACTGTCCACTGAATCCTCAATTGACCTCTCCTTCTCACTCCAGCCATCTGCTGACCCACTGCATAGGGAGCCCTAATGCCACCCACCTCACAGTGATTATTCCCAGGCAATGGCTGGAGAATCTATACTGTTGGGAAAAATGGAGCAATCAGGCTCCCAGACCAATATAAAAGTACTTATAAAAGTGTATTTAATTCACCCTTGAGTTTATCTGAGTGTAGAAGAGGGCAGACGGTCTAGTTGGCAGTCTGTATGCCAGGAGTGGGTAACATCAAGATGGGAGTTAGGAAGAACACCAATGAAAAAAAGATATTATGGTTAATAGGGATATTAGTGGACAACAATAAGAATTTGGCCAGAGAAAGGTTAAGCAGGCATGAATGAGGACCTGAACTAATCAAGAGGAGAAAGAGGCAGAATAGACAGAGAACAGGCAGGCAGAAATGCATGATCATGAGGACAAAGGCAAGTCTGTATAGCAGCTACCATATTCTCATCAAATTCATATAAAAGCAAGAGTGGCTCCAGAGGAGCCGTGGTTGTGTGTCTGCGAAGACAGTAAAACACAAAACATCCACGTCTGTGCTTCAGCTTCCACAGTTGTGTATACTCAGCCCCCAACAAGCAGCATCACCTCAAACTGATGCCCCACATTTTTATTCTTGGAGACAGCCTGCGCCCTGGGAATTGCACTGATATTAACATCAGACCTGCAATTTGCATGAACATCACGTTTAGCACATTAACAATAGTTTTCCCCAGCAGACCTGGCCTCTGACTAAAGGCATTTTACTGCTTCCAGAACCAAGATAGGGCTGTGGATGTTTTTGGATGGTGTATGAAACAGTTTAGCAAGTTGTCAGTCAGTTCACAGATTCGAAGTGGCTGTAGTGACTGTGTTACGTGGCTTGAAGAGATGAAGCTGGAGATCTGCAAGGGACAGGAAAAGTAAAATTTGGATATCAATGGAGATGGCTAACCTGACAGTAAAGGGAGCAGTGAGCAGGAATCAAGCCAATGAGAGTTAACAATGCAAAGTACAGCTCCCTGGTATGGAATAAAGGACAGGAAAGGTTAGCAAAAGAAAGAAAAGCAAATATAGGTTCTGTAGGGATGCCTACTGAAACAGCTTCTATTTCTGCACCTCTGGGTTAAAGCAACCCACCCTAAGCAGCAAGAGAGCACCGAGAAGTGATGTACTGGCAAGGCTTTGAGAGCTTGTGTCTCTTCCCATCATTTTCAGGCTTTTCTGTATCTCAGAAGAGGGCACTGTGGGATGGAGAGCTACTAAACACAAGAAAATTCAGCCGAGTTCTCAACAGGAATTGCTATCACCATATAATTTGCAATTAATTACTTCTTTTGTTTTTATCCAAAGAACTGTGTGGGATCTATTTGCTCAAATGCATGAGCTTTCAGATGCAGAGCTTGCTCATTCTCTAATGCTGAAGGAAGTTCTTTACCCTTTTGACATATCATCCTCAGCCACAGAGAGGTTTTCAATTGCTGAGGGATTTTATTCCCAAAGGGATTGCATTTCCTTTTTGGTTTTTGTATTTTATTTCTTATTAACAACACACCACAAGAAAATGGTCTTTATCCTTGCTGAGATGTAATGTCTCTTTAGCAATTAAGGTGAAAGCAGATGAAGTCTCAAAACAGATGAATACCAGATATAGTTCATGGACAATTAAACCCAAATTATATGAATTATACACATTCAGGGATAACACAAATATTGTACCTGCTTCCCTGTTGCCTTTTTCTTTATAACTATAACTAACTATACCTGTACTGCATAGATCTAAACTGCATTATAAACTGCACAGGCCTGGTTTTGTATATGTATGTGTGTTTTATACTTCCTGTTTGTAGTGTAAATAAATGCATAAGAGCAAAAGGCAGTAGTAAATCAGTCACTGGGTTTTCCCTCTGGGCTCTTTCCTTGATTGAATCAATAACAAAGCTGGGCAGGTCCTGATGAAATAAATTTCCACTGCTGACAAGTTGAAATTAAATATTTTGTAGAAACATTGTTCTTCTGTGAACATTTGGTTGGGCAGGGAAAATAGGTCATTATGAAAGGGAACATTTTGGGGTTTGTTTGAAAATTGATTTTTCATTTAATTTCATTTTTAACAGTTGAAGGTTTTCCTACTCCTGTGGGACTGTAAAAGTTAATAACATAAACATTCACCTGAAACATATCAATCTAGAAGAAACAAATGTTATAGACTGTAGCATTCCATAGAAACTTAAAATCTGACATCTCTATCTTATTTCAGAATAGAAGAGTAATATTAATCACAAAACTGGAAGAAAGACATGCTGATTTAGGACTAGTCAGGTCTAAACAGTAATTAATAGTAAACTATTAGGATCTCTCTAAAATAGGAATTATTTGGGGTCTTGAGCAGGTCTCGCACTATAACTGTTTTGTTTTAAAACATTGCATTTTTTGGCTTTCTCTTATCTAGAGTTCATGTTCTAGTCCACTTCTGGCTTGCCAGCTTCTTATTCTTTATTATTATTATTATTATTATTATTATTATTATTATTATTATTATTATTATTATTTCTCCTTCCATTCTAATCTTTAATTACTGATAAATCCAGCTTGGATTTCTTTTATTTATTTTCTGTCTGTTGTGATTCGTGTCTTGTCTTACTTCCACCTTAGTCCACCAAATGTAATTTTGTTTCTTTGAGCATTTAAGACACAGTCATATCCTGCATGCGCATCCTGTAGCTGCACTGGGATAGAGAATCCTCTGATTATAGCAGTGTTGTGGGACAGCTGGCCTCCCCAGGCTCCTCCTCCTTAGCCCACCCCTGTTCAGCCCCTGCTCTGTCCTTACCCAGGTGTGCTCCCAGTAAAGCCATGCAGGCACAGTGGGGGTGCTGAGTACCCGGGTCCTTCCCCAGCATGTAACCAGGAAACTGCAGGGATTGCTGCATGAGGACAGACAAAGCCATAATGCCAATTCCTAACATTTCAGTTTCTGGACCAGAGGCCATATCCAGGTGATGTGTGGTAGACAGAGGAGATGTAGACACCACAAAAATGCAGCCGTCAATCCCATTGGCCCTGAGGTTTTTGGAGATGCACTCATGCTCCTTTCTCATTCCTCACCTCAGTGTCAGGTCTGACCCATGGCGCACCATGCAAGATCCAGCCTCCAAGAGCTGACAAAGATTCACCTGTGGGAGTTGGCCAAGCTGAAGCAACTCTAACCCTAAGGCCATGGGAAACCCCTTTGTAGTTGTGGCAAGTAGTGAAGGTTCATGGGAGTTTGCATGTTAATGAGGTTGTTCTATATAAGTTTATGATTTATGATTGGCCAGTTATGTTGTACAAATATGGTTATGTTCCCAGTTTGAATTTCTGACTGGACCCTTACCCTCAGACCTACCCTATAAATTGTCATGTTTCACTCAGTTCCACATCTTTGATTGGTTACCCTCATAGAGTTCTCCTGGACAGTGTGCACGGTTTCATGGCACCGTCCCTATTTTCTTGTACCCATCATTAAAGTGTTCTTTTTCTAGTCTTAACTGTCATTCCTGCTCCTAATTATTTTCTTGCCTCTGCCCTGAAGTCAGGCCACTTAAAGGTTTGTCAGCTACCCTCACTGTGACATTCACCCAGTTTCTGGATCATAGCAAAGTGTCTGCCTGTTTGGCACTGGCCAGAGAGGTAGGTTCAGAGCTTGGAGAAGTGCAGTGGTGTCTGTAAGGTGACCTTGAAAGCAAGCAAGGGCAGGTGAGAGCAAGAGCAAGGCCTGAACTGGGTGGAGGAGATCTCAGCTGCTTTGTAATGCTCAGCGACAGCCATAGCTCATTTCAGAGCCTGCTGCCTCTCCACAGAAACTTCCTTGAGGATGCATGTTAGAATTATGAACAAAAAAAAGAATTCTTGAGTTTCACTAAATCCAATGAGTTTGTATGTGTGTTTAGTGAATGCTGTAATTAAGGCTGAGGACTGCTGCTTCTTTGGATAATTTATGAGAATTTTTTGCATGGAGTTGTTTTTTGGAGAAAAATAGACAAAGCTTAATCACCCCTTATATTACAGTTCTATTTATGAATGGCTAAGAAAGAATTAATAACTAAGACATTTTGGAAAGGAATGTTTAAACCAATAGGACAATAGGGGTTAGATTTACGTGATGTATGAGTCTGAAACGTCACAGCACCTTCTACCTAAAGTAACTTTTATTTTAATTTCTCAGAATTCCTGAATTCCTGCTCACAGAATTCCTCCAGTACAGGATTTCTGCCAGTAGGAATGCCGAGTGTCACGTACACCTTGACAGAAACAATCATCTCAGCAGAGCTCAGGTCTGCATACAAACAGCAGTGACAGTCTGCCAGATTTCAGCAACAGCAGCAGCAGCAGCAGCTCACCTGGAAAATGCCCTCAAGCTCCTTCTAAGCCTCTTAAACAGTAGAGCCTTACTTCATAATCCAGTCAGCAGAGTACTTGTTTCGGAAGCAAGCAGACAGCTTGACCTCCTGCTCCTGGGAAGAAAAACTAACCCAGAAATCCATCCTCAAGAGACCCTGGTGGAGGAAGAGCTGCCCTCTGCCACAGAAGGAGAGCTCTGTGGGGTAGAGGTGATGCCTTCTCCAGAGGACAGGGGCATCTGGGAGAGGCATTTAGCTCTAAGGCTTGGGATAGCACATGGCACTGCAAAAGAAAAAGAGAGACCCAGAGTTTGATGTGAAGGTGGCAGGCACAGGAGGCAGTGACAGAACTGCAGGCACAGCTATCTGTGCTAACTCAGCCCCAGCTAAATCCCATGCCAGCTGTAGGAATCATCTCTCTTAGGCATACAGAGGCATCTCTTCAGCTGGTGAAGATCATTGTGTCTCTTTGAAAGGATATCTATCCTGTCTTAACCTACATCATCACCATTCTCCAGCTTAACCCATCTATATTTACTGTGAAGTAGAATATGAGGCATGTTGTTGGCCTGATCTGTACTTGGTATTTAATCATTAGGCTGTTATACCAAGGAATATGAACCACGGGATTTGCAGGAAATGTCACTTTTCAGACAGCAGTGCTAGGTTACACTTTGCAGAAGTAAATCATTAGTAGCCTTCATCTAATTATCTGCATCTTGCTACGCAATCTCCACATTAAAATGCCTTTGATCAAATCTTCAGATGGTTTAATTAGCAGACTTCAGGAGCCCATGTCAGTTGTAAGATCTAAAATTCTGCCCTTTGATAGCCATTACTAAGTACATATTTCTGTCCTATTCCATCACACCAATATTATCCTTGACTGCACAGAAGGAAATGCAGCTGAGCCCTCCTAACCTACACGCAATAGTTAATCGGCAATTTTTCAGTTGCATGTGTTTTGTCTCTATTGATTTGCTTTAAAAACAAATATTTATGTCAGGAATGGCACCAGTGGCATAAAAAATATAACTTTTCACAATCATAATCCCACACTGGTAAGCCTGCCTTCCTCAGTCTCTGTACTCACACTATTTCCTCAGCTGGAAGTAGCCCAGGCCAGTATTTTGGATCTTATTTTCCATAACCTGAGTTTTGTGTTGCTATGTGACACCAGACAGAATGTCTCTATATCAGATGTCAGCACAGAAACCTAAAGTTGCCCAAATTGAGTTTTGTAGGAAGATAAATTTGTTTTACTTCTGTGGAAGTCGTCACTCCATCTAAGGCAAATATCTAACCTGTGTTTGCCAGTTAAACTCAGCCAAGGTTTAGTCTTTCTCCTTCCATAATGAGAGAATTTAAGTTTCTGAACTTGATCCCTTCAGGCCACATAAGCACAGGACCGTGGAGCACCTGCCAGGGTGGTCTCACAGCCACGTTGAGCTGCATTGTGACCACAATGCTGGAGACTGCAGAGCAAATCAATGCCCCTCATCATCCATGCCCTGGCTTTGCAGGGAGAAAGCTCAGACAGGTAGCAGAGGAACTGCCCTCCTCTCCTGCAGATCTCAAGACCTTGACAACAGGGCATCAAACCTCTAGAGAGAGCTTGCCTCACAGGTTAATCTGAGACACTCTTAATTTAAATCCCTGGCATTTAGCAACACAGATGTTTGCGAACCACAGCCTCCCTCCTGCCTGTAGTTTCTTTCTTTTCTAACACTCCCTCTGGAATTGCACACTGTCACCAATGTGTTTTTGTTTTGTTAAATAAGATATAAATCAATAGGCCTATTATTCTCTTTCTGTTTATTCATTAGACCATGTGGGAAGTTATGGCACACTAGTGAAATCACAGTCAAGCTGATTTGTGTCTGCAGGTTTTATCAACATATAGAAAACTGACATTCAAAAGTGTGTCTCACTCTTCCATTACAAAAATTTACGTATCTTCTCTCTTCCTCCCACATCTAACAACAACAACAGGGAAGAAGTTTTCTTAGTCAAACAACATTTGACACTCCAAAGTGCAAAATGAGCTTGTGAATGATACTAATTTACCCAACCATCACAGCTCAGGCAGTTTTACTTGCCAAGCAAGTGTGACAAAGAAAATGTAATTGTTCAGGGAATTGTGCAAGCAATAAAATGTTATTTTACTTACTTAAAGAAAATTAACAAGAGCAGGCATAAAATAGTTACACTGATGTCTTTAAAATTACCTAAGTGCAATAAGTGAACAAAGATTGAGATAGAGAAAAGGACTCTTTAAAGCTGATTACTCTGATGAGCAATTTTGTTCTTCAGCTCATTTGTTTTGGATAAAATGTCTGTGTCTTCTCTGTGTTTTACTTTTCCATATTACAGAGGTACAGCAGTTCTCTACGCTCACTTGTGAGGATGGAAGGTGTACCAGGGTCTTGCTTTTCAAAATGGGTTGCTCAGCTCAACAGTGCAGTGCCCAGACTTCAAATGTCTCACCCGAGTCTTCAGCCCCAAGATAGGCTTTTTGTTTGCCAGTAAAGTGTATGCAAGGAAAGAAAAATCCAGATGCTAAAGCAAAACCAGCCATGTATCAGTGAGGATGATTCTCTCAGAGGCTCAGCCAATGCCTGCTTCTGTTTAGTTCAGCAGGCAAAGATTCCAACAACACATGGGTGTACAGCAGAGCACCCCTCTTGTTTATTTCTGTGCCTGTCATTATACTCTTCTGACACTGCCTACTTGTAACTCACTTCTGATATCAGCTAACCACTAAATACCTCAGATGACAAGTGGTGGCATGCAAAACTTGTGATCTACTGGCCTAACAGTCCCACCACATCTGTATGAGTGCCTTTGTCAGAAAAAAATTAGTCTTTAATTTAGGTGAAAGAAGTTTAGACTGCACCAGGACCTGCTTTTCATGTATAATTTTAATGTATTTTTTCCCTTCCCTTCCCTCCTCTGGTAATGACATAAATAGCAAATATCTTCATAAGTTGAACTGTTTGAAGGATAATGTGTGAAAGGTAAATCTACTTGCCCATGTTGTATTCCTTGCCTTAACTGGACATAGTCTTAAATCACTTCAAGTGATCCAGATGAGTAGATTCAGTAATGCTGAATTCAGTATTACTGAATTGTCTATTTCCAAAGCCAAAGCAATTCTTCAGCATATAATAACCAGTCTTTTTCAGCCAGAAACCATTTTGGTGAGTGAAAGAAATTACGTGCTTTTGTAACTATAAAGGGCAAAAAATAGAGACATGACCTCTACATTCTGATTTTCCTAAACCTGAAAGGCTGCCTGCTGACTTCAGGTAGCAGTCAGATCTCACAGCCTGGACAAATATGTTCTCTTTCAAGTGATTGTCTCTGAAAAAGGACAACATGCTCCAATTCTTTAAAAGGCATATATATATATACACAAATAACCTCCTGATAAAGAAGAACTGCCAGCTATTATTTTCCAGGTGTCAGCACTTCATATATGGTGAGCTGCAGGGCACCCATTGTCTTTCAGACAAGGCAGAGCAGTTACCCTAGTATTTGCAGAAGTGTCTTTACCTCTGAGCTCGCACTGTCTGATACTGTAGATCTTGGTATAGTCATGTAAAACACACAGCTACAACCTATATCCCCCCCTCACTATATCTCTGACATGTTTTGTGGCTGCTCAGTTCTGTTTTGCCTCATGAATTGCAATCAGTATTCAAGGATTTGCTGCAGAGAATACAGGACTCCTTGGGCTTTATATTGATGGCACGAGTGTTTCCCTTCTGAGGGACTTTCTTATCTATCAAAGTCTCCAATTTCTCCCCAAGAATGAGATGCATGTAAAGGTATAGTTCAGTTCTTCAGTTTCATTCGCATTCCTCTTCATATTGGGAAAATTTCCTCACCTGAAATCCCACTGGAACACATTTCTACCCACCAGTCCTGGAAACATCTAAAGGTGAAAGGCTCTGTGCTCTATTAACAACAGATCCTGTCATGTTACTGCAAACCATCAGAAGTGGAAAGCTGCTGTGTGGAGTCTGTGTTGGTTTAGAGTAGATGGTAAAAGCCAATTAGCGGCTGGCTTTGAGATTGACGGCCGGATTGGCCAATTAATTATAGGGATACACTTCTGGGTCACACAGGCTTAAAAATCAGGAGGATCCCAGGAAAATTCCTTTTCCTTCCTGCCTTGGAACAGGTAGCAGGGCCTGTCCCACTCCTCCACGTGGCCCCTCAGGGGTCTGGCAGCCTGGCCAGGCTCTGCTTCTGCCACCGGGCCCACCCGAGAGACTCCTCCTCCAGTCATCCCGGGCAGAGAGGAAAAGGAGAGGAGAAGCCAAGGGAAGAAGCCCGGCTGCTCAGAGATCCCTCGGCCTGAGAGGCTGCCGCCCGCCAGAGATCATGTTTCCACTGCAGGCCCTGGGCAAGATATTAACTTCTTTCTTGCACAGATGAAACTTCCAAAGCCTACCCTTCTCTAAGTGAGAGAAGCAGCCAAATTGGAGACATGTAAGGAGGCAATATGAAGATATCAAAGTCAGTGAAGGAAGAGTGACCCCTTAAGTGGAAGAGATGAAAAGTTGCCTTGGTCCTAGGCTGAAAATCTCCTATGAGTTGTGGTAACAGAATGTAATATGAGCATGCTAGAATATTCCTTTAAATCATGGACAATATGAATTGGGGAAAATGATTGTTCAGATCTGTCAATTTGAGCAAAGGTATTTGTGATTGGCTGAGTGAATATGGAATTAGTAGCTGTGATTCTATGATTCCATGAAGATGTTTGAACAGAGAAAGATGAGATAGAAGTCCTCTGCACCAGTGAAGAAGTGAAAAGAGATCTCTGTCCCATGAGGTGAAGAAATCCTTTGCATTTGAACTGCTCACTTTTAAAGTGGCACCCCAGTATGCATGAGTCCACTACCCATATGTAGTCACAGCAAAGGTTATGTAGTATGAGAGGTCCACAGCTGCAGATTTTCCTTCCAGGCAGCTGCTGTTGTGAAAGTTAAAAGACACAAGCAGACTGTTTTTCTTGTGGAAAGTTACCAGAACAAATCAGCAGGAGACACTTCTCTCTCTAAAAGGAGTGAATGAAAGGCTATAAGTGGTACTGACCTAGAGTTCTAAGTTTTGTCTCTTTACATTGTTTGTGGGAAAGTGAACACTGCTGGGGGGAGGAGGATGAGTGTTTTGAAAGTTTCATTTTGATTCTCATTTTCTTCTTTTAGTGTGTGTTAATAAATCCATCTTTATGCCGTTAAGATTAGAGCCTGCTTTGCTTCTCTCCTCATCCTGTCTCACAGCAGAGTTCTGGTAGACACTCAAACCACTACAATAACTTTGGCAAACACAGAATTCAGTGAACATGAAACCACTACATGAACTGATGTTTCCACCTGGTTCCAAACAAAACCATCACAAAGTCTAACGTGACAAGTTATCAAAGCTGTCAAAGGAGAAAGACAGCAAGCAAATTTGCAGAAGTGAGGGACATCCAGCTGGACTTACTGAAGAGTGGCCAGTGCCCTACTCCCATAGTGACTCCCAGGGCAAACCCCCCATGAAGATAGCAATGGAAACAAACTAAGTGGCAGCACAGAGGTTCACCCACAGGGGCTGGTGCCAACACATCAGCCTGTTCGGTACGATGCAAATAATCTGCAATGAGGAGTGGAGATTGTTCTGGGTCTGGCTGGGATGAAGTTTGTTCACAGCAGTCAGTATGATGCTGTGCTTTGGATTTGTGGCAAAAGCAGTCCTGAGAACACACAGTGTTTGGGCTGCTGCTGAAACAGTGCTTGCACAGTGTCAAGGCTCTCGTCTCCTTCTCCCCAAAGTGAGTAGACTGGGAGTGGGCAAGAGGCTGAGAGGGCGCACAGGCAGGACAGCTGGCATGAAATGACCAAAGGAATATTTCGCACCATGTAGCTGCATTTCCAGCAATAAAAGCTCAAAAGAGAAAGGACAAAGGGGAAGCACTTGTTACATTGTTCATCTTACTAAAGAAAGAGTTGCATATGCTGAGGATGTACTTTTCTCAGAATGACTGGATATCTGTGTGCCTATGGAAAGTACTGAATGAATTCCTCCTTTTTCTTTCCTTGTGCACTCAGCTTTTCCTCTCCCTGTTAAACTGTCATGATCTTGACCCATGAGTCTTCTAACCTTCCTTGAATTTCCCCACTCCCCCACCTCAATCCCATGACACAGGAGATTAAGAGAGATATTGGGTGGGTATTTGTCTGCTGTCCAGGGTCAACCTACCCTAGGAGGAGCAGTAAAAATTGTTGAGTCTGGCCCCTTGTGACCTAGGAAAATTCATACATGGGGAAGATGCTGCAGGCAGATTATTAAGCAGCATGAATCCTGACTTCTCAAACCAAGTGGTCAGACAAGCCAATTCTCTCTTGTCAATATTTTAACACAGGGCACAGTAGCTGTCCCATGACATCAATCAAACAAGCACTCTAGGGTAGTAACTGCAAGGTACATAAAAGATACTCAAAATACAGAAATCTCCTAGGAGTAATTCATTCAACCTCCTAGGAGTATTTCCTTTCAAAGAGGGGAGAATGAGAAGGCTACAGAGAAGGTAGTTCAATGGACTGGCAGAGGCACAAAACATAGGTAGGAATTCTTCTTTACAGATTGCCCATTAGAGACTCAAAATGCACTGCCATGAGAAAAAAGAGAAAAGATTACCATCTGACCACAGTAAAAGGCAAGAGTGTTCAATGGCAGAGTAAAATACTGCTATTAGGGGTAAAAAAGCAACCTTAAAAAAATAAAAAGCCTAAATGAGAAAAATTTAAAACCAGCTTGACTATTAAGAAGTTGTCTGTAAAACCTTATATATGTCTAAATTACCAGGAAGAAAGATTTTTTAAAGAAGTAAAAAATAAAAAATAGTAACTTTTCCACACAAATTTACCTGAAAGTCTGGCAGTGAAGAAGCCAGGCTGAAAAGTCCTACTTATATCTAAAAGGAGCATGCAGGGAAGATGAATCTGAAGGAAAAAACCCTAATAGATTCTCCCCCAGGGTGTCCCTCCTGTAGGAGCTATGGGACTCACTGACACCAAAGCCTTTCCTCCTGAGGATGAGACCGGGGAACAATCCCAACCCACTGTGTGATAAAGAAATTGAAAGAATCATAAGAAATTAAGAGGATCAAATGGTCTCCAGGGTGAAGGAGCAGAGGTACAACACTGTTAAACTATGAAGCTTGGCATTTAATCTCTGATCTAGAAGGTTATCTATAGAGGAGAAAGAAAAGGCGCAGCATGGGACTGTGATTTCTAAGAGCTGTGCTGATGGTGACAGCTCCTGTGCACTGAGCCTGAATGGCACAGTGAACTGAATAGTGGTAGTTTTGTCATAAATAGCACATAGATATATTGGAGAAAAGTCAGGTCTAGCATGGCTTTTTATGAGAAAGAGGTACTTCAAAAGGCTAGAGATCCTCTGATAAGAAATCAGTGAGCATGTGGAGAGGAGTGACATGGTTATATCACACACCTGCTTTTCCCAAAATTGAAAAGTTTGGACACTTAACACTCTTAAAGATATTAAGTTGTCATGGAAGAAAAGTGAGAAAGAACCTAGTAATTAATAATTGTTCCTTTATTGATAATTAATAATTAATAATTTAATTAATAATTGTTAAATTATTAAAAATTGTGGCTGGCCAGTTCTTACAGTGGAGGGAGGTTCTTCCACAAGGAATAAGTTTCAGGGCTACAGCCAGCTCTGTTCACCCTATATTCATAAATGAACTGTAGAAGTCTGTTCATCACTATTAATGCAATGAGTCGCTTTTAGTGAGGTGGTAAATATTCAGCTGCTAAAAAAGCATTCAGGAAATCAAACCTAAGACTGACCTCAAAGACTTGCAGAAAGCTCTCACGGCAGAGTAATAAATGGCAGAAGAGATTCAATGTCAATAAATGCAAAGTAATGCACATGGCAAAATTATGATCCTAACTATACATATGCAATGATGGGCTCTACATTAACAATTCATGAAAGAGGTCTCAGAATAACTCTGGATAATTTCCTGAAATGTCAGCTCAATGTTCAGTAGACAGAAAGGCAAAAAAGACAGTAAGGAATAGGAGGAAGATCATGAAAGCAAGCAGAAAACATTACTACAGCATAGCACAAAACCACTATTCACCCACAGCTTTCCCAACCACTCCATCCCAAATCAGATGAGGCAGACCCATGAGGGAGCAGAGCTGTTGAGAGGCACAGAGGCTACAGACCCTCAGCTGCATCTTGAAGAACTGGTCTTTGCTTCATACCTGGGCCATCCCAGTTGAGCTGCTTCTTTCTGCTTTCTCTGACAAAGAAGCTCATCTGCTATGTTCAAAGCAAGGGGGAAATAGTCAAGTCATTAAACTGCACAGCAACTGCTCGTGGTTTTAGTGCCCTCCAGAGCTGTATTGTAAAATATAAATCATCCACCAAAAATGTAAGCATTTAAGAGTCACTTTCACTTGATGAACCTGCTATTCCCATTTAGTCCTTCATACTGTTCGTGCTGAGATGGAAGGGAAAAGGAACAAAGATCAGAGAAGCTGTAATATGAATTACAAGTTAATGGGAGAGGGGGACAAGATAGGAATAACATTTATATGCTTCATACTTTTGAAACTGTAATGCCTTTCCCTGTTTTAACTAACATAATGCTTAAATTATATTTTGATTTGAAGTAGTTTTGAAGTTATCTGCATGATATGAGTTAATCTTGTACCTTTGCTCGCACCTCCTCCTGCTACAAATAGCCACAAGATATTAGTTGACTGGGTGACAGAAAAGACATAATATAATCATAATCTGAAGTTGTTCTTTGCTGAATATATGTGACAGTAGGATGCAAACCAGAAAGCTGATCTTGAGAAATATCAAAGAACTTGTACCTGGACAGTCCATAAAAATTGCAACACATACAACTACATGAGACAGACCAATAAGGAAAATATCTGTTGTTGAACTCTCTAAGTGCTGTTACTGGAGATGGCAGTGTTGTTAGGCATGGTAAAACTATACACAGAAGATCATCATGGAACTGCTTCTATCAACGTTTCAGAAAAATAAGGCCAGAGAGGAAAAGGACTAAATTGTCTCTGCTACATGATAATTTATATATCCTGTTCTCAAATGCATTTCCTTTCACTTCATTTCTGCCTTCTGGTCACATGTGAGTATCAGCTATTTTGATATTGCAAATAAGAGGACTCTATCAGAAACAGCATGGCCAGCAGAGAAATAATTGCCTGCTATACTCAGCACCTATGAGGCTGTACCTCAAATCCTGTGTCCACACCCTACAAGGAAGACATTGAGATGCTGGAGCATGTCCAGGGAAAGGCAATGGAACTGGTGAAGGATCTGGGGAATGAGTCTTATGAAGAGTAGCTGAGGGAGTTGGGGATGTTCAGCCAGGAGAAAGCGAAGCTCAGGGTCTTATTGCTCTCTACAAGTGCCTGAAAGGAGGTTGCAGTGAGATGGGGGGCAGTCTCTTCTCCCAAGTAACAGGCAATAGGACAAAGGGAACCAGCCTGAAGCTGCACCATGGGAGGTTTAGACAGAGAATTAGGGAAAACTTCATCACCAAAACGGTTGTCAAGCATTGAAACAGGCTGCCCAGAGACCTGATGGAGTCACCATCCCTGAAAGTGTTAAAAAAACATGTGGATGTGCCATCTGGGGGCAAGGTTTAATGGTAGATTTGGCAGTGGTGGGTTAACGGTTGGATTTGATGACCCTACAAGTCTTTTCCAAACTAAAAGATGATTCTATGAATCATGATTTTTGCATATCTGTCAGCCTCATTTCTACAAATTAATCTTTATTGATCCAAACAGTCTGTGTGCTTGCAATTCAGGTAGCACCATATTGCTGCACAGTTTCTGGGTTTACCTAGTCCACAGGTTTGCCTAACCCTTCAAGAAAAAAACAAAAGCTTGTCTCCTGGAGACTGAGCAAATCACCTACCCTTGAATACGAGAACATTAGCACTGTATTCATTTCCACATGACATTTAAGACTGTAATCCACGCTGTGCAGAGTCTGGGGGATCCTCCTTTCCCCATGACTCATTTTACTTCCTGCTTGGCCTCTGAATCTAATTGACTCTTCTAGTTAATTTCATCTGGATTGTCATTATGATTATGACATTTAACAAGATTCCTTTCATGTTTAATACATTTAAATAGTAAATTAAAACAACAGCTAGCCGCTACTGACATTTGCAGAATGTAGGCATTTGCAGTCGTATTTTCCATGTACTATGAATTCAGATGATTGAAAACAAGTTTTTGGCAGGAAACAGTACATTTTTTGTTTGTTTGTTTCATTTCTTATTTACTTTCCTCTGTAAAGAACTTATAGACAGTGCAGGAGTCTAAAGCTGAGATGACCCACATACAATTTGTTGATCTCATTAACCACTGAATTAAGTGATTGAATCTATTTGATTGCAATTACAGACTCTACCTCTCTCTCATTAATCATGGCAATAAGACCATGATTTTCAAAGTTGTGTGGGTGACTGACTTTTTCTAAAATCAGTGACAAGAGTCTTTTCCTGTGTAATTTATTTGAATATCTTTCAGTCATTTTTTTGTTTCCACAAGATTCACATATAAACCTAACAGACACAGGGGTTTAGCTATGGCTTACTGATTCTGCACAGTTCAAGAAATCCAAGGATTTATGTGTGTTTATAGATGAGAGGCTGAAACAGAGAAAGAGAATAACTACACAAAACATGCATTCTAAAATTGCTTCCTCTCAGGAACAACATTTTGACTGCTAGATAAATTACATTGTATTTGCACTTTTGTGGAGCAATCATGACATCCAGTGGGCATCCTCCTTACTGCAGGGCACCAGTACCTTCACTTCAGGACAGGTGATGGGTCATGAGAAGAAAATACCAAGAAATTTTCCAGGGAAATAGTGTTTTCATTTCTTTTTTTCTTTCTTTTTTATTTTGCATTTATTTTCTGAATGCTTTCCAATCATTTCTAATTATTATTCTTGCTAATTGCATTAAGTACTAAACATTAAAATTTCAAGACCTTAGTCACACAGCACAGGATGCTGATCCATACAGACCAGTAGTTTTCTCACAAGCTCAGAGTAAAGGGCAGCCAGGCCTGCCCAGAAACAAATTCAGCCCTCACAGGACTGTCACAGGTGCTCCATGATATTCTAGTCTGCTGTGAGTTGGATGTAATAGCTGCAGACTCTTTGGGGTATTTCTTGTCTTTCACAAAAGTAGTTATGTGAGCTCACCAGCCTTCATGCAGGGGCAAGATAAAGAAGAGGGTCAGAGAGTCCAGGCTTGGGACAGTCACCTTCTTCATGGCAGCAAAGTTTGGTATCATACATCATCATAAGGAATCCGTGTGTGGTGGCTGGCATTGTTGTAACTGAGGGATCAATTAAATTGGCTGTGGGTGCGTTGATGAATTTAAAGGCCTTTAAACCTTAACTTTCTGCTTTTTTAATTTGCATCACCATTTACTATGTGTACACATTTTTCTATCTACAGCTGTTGCTACATCCATCACTTCCTATTCATTTCTCATCCAAAAGTTCACAGTTGCTGTACCTGTGCCTTTGCCAACTGTTCAGCAGCACATGGGTGCCTGTAGTCTGCTCACCATTCTGTGACAGATTTCTCCTTGGAGACAAACATGGCCAACTCACTCCCCAGTTTTTATATTAGTGTTTTGGTCAGGATCAGGTCTGGAGCAAAGCAACAGACTCAGCTTGAGTCCTCAAGTCTGCCTGGCACCCTTTCAAGTGGCTATGACTGCACTGGGTGAAGTTATCCCTTGCACAGTCATCATCAGATTGTAGCTTTGATGCTGAAGGCAGAAGGGCAGGGTACACCTCCCAGATACAGATCAAAGGAAGTTTCCAGGCTCAATCCCACTGATTACTGAGGGCACAGTTTGATTCATTTTTCTGCCATCTGGCAAACATCTAGTGTGAATCCAGTTTCTCATTTGGAAGTTTATCTTCCCAACCAGTCTTAGGCAGTCCCTTAAAATTATTATAGTGTAAATCCTGAAGAAACTGCTGGATGCACTCGAGAGATGCTGGTAGGATCACTGAGCACTGGCTCCAGCTAATCCCTGCAAACAAACCAGCATACAGAATGCCGTGTGTGTAAGAATGACGGTGCTAACTAAAACACAAATTCAGGGTTGTCATTCCGTTAGTAACTAAGCAGCAGTGGCCAGAGACACCATCCCTCCTCAGCATTCACACAGGATTAAATTACTGTACACCTTTCCAGTGCACAGCATTACTCTAAAGCCTTTGGAAGAAAATGAGAGTAACCTTCTCTTCAGCCTGCCAAGGGACTATGTAACCTTGTAATTATCTGGCTTTAGATAGAGGAGATATATTGTAATTTTGTACAAAAAAGGTCACAGGTTTATGCATCCTCTGACAGACTGCAGGAAGAAAACTATGGCAAAACCTCTCCAGCAGACCTTCTTAATTTATTTTTCCCAAGTGCATTAAATTTTTAATGTCATCTTTCTGACCTGTATGTTAGAGTATTTATGAACATGTGATTAACCAATACCACTGCAGAAAGCTAAAAGTGTCAAAAATTGTTTGGTTTTCATTGATTTTGGCTCCCTTTTCTAAAAAACTATCAATATTGTATAAGGAAAAACAGATTGCAGAGCTGAGAAGGAAGACAAACTTAGCTGAACTCATATCAGTGACTGACATTCAATAAAAACAGACTGTGGTTAAAAACCTACCAGCTGCCATGTGAGTAAAACAAAGCTGTTATTTTTGTTTTAGAGACCCAGGTTTTGAGGAAGATGTACAGTACAAACACAAAGCAAAAAAGGTGTTGTGCAAGAAAGGAGAATAACACAACAGAGAGACCACAGTGGTCATGTGGTGAGTGGGATCATCCCAGGCAGTATCTACACTATGTTAGTCCCCACCAAGTTTTGGTAGGTGCTCAGCATGTGGGGGTGTTAGAGGGGAGCTGGAGTTGCACACTGTGGGGGTCTGAGATGACTCAGGAGAAGCTGATGGCTCTCCACACTCAGAGTTGGCATAAAAAGGAGCAATGCAGTGTGTGCTCGTAATTTAAACTGTCTTCACCACAGGTGAAACAGGCTTTGATGATCCCCTTCTAGTCCATGGTGAAGACTTGTCTTGCCTGTTAGAACAGGGTATTTTTAATTCCCCAGGAAAGAGGCAAGTCCTTCCATTGCTAAGTGTGCCGCTTGTAAGAGCTCGGTGTAGAAACTCCAAATTCCTGCTGAAATGGCCCAGCCTGAAACAGTGCTTCCAGCAGGGTAAGGCTGAGGACCAATTCCAAGCCACTCGAAGAATAAGGTGACCTTTACCAGTGCACTCTTCTAAGTACTCTGTGTGCTTGTGTAAGCTATTCTGAGCATTATTCTTAGCAGATATTGACAGCAGAGGAAAAATAGCAGAAGAACACTTAAGAAAGCTGTTAAATGTGTAACACCAAACAACCTAAGACAGCAAATACATACCCCAGACAGGCACAGACCAGAATCCAGTTTGTTTGGGGAAGGGAGGGCTCTTAGTGCAAGTCACATGTTGGACAACTAAAGTGCTGTTATCCTTCTTCAGTCCTATTTTAAACCCTCTCATGACACCTATGAAATTGATATATCTCCCGAAAAGAGGTTGTAGAAGAAACTTTGTTCAGTTACTTGTATGGATAACTGAGGCCTAAGGGGATATTTCATTCAAGTTAACAATCTGTTAGTAAGAGCTACAAAAACTTTTGAATTCTGATTCTTTTTCCTTTTCTGGAACTCAAGATGCTGACACTTCCGAATTTGTTATAAAATTAAATTAGGATGAAATCTGGAGTTCTAGTTTTGCTTCTAACAGAAATATATTCCCTATGTTAACTGTGGAGCAACATCCCTCCCATCCTCCTCCTCCACAGCCCTGACCTTTTTACCTCTTCCCAGGTGGGCAACACAAAGGGCCAGCCCCTGCCCACAGCTCTCCATCTGCAACACCCAGAGCACAGAAAGATGATGTTCTTAGTATACACTTCTTTTCCTTTGCAGGTATGTTTAAATTACTTTTAAACAGGTTGAAGTGGTCATGGATCTTCATAAATTGGAAGCCAAATTCTTTGCAAGCGGCTTCTGAATGCTCACAGTGTGACACTGCTTTACCCCTCTCTCACTTCTGAAGCTGGAGAGGAGCATCAGTTCATGGTGGAGAACTGGGCAACTTGGGTGAGATGATTAAATTCTGAGGACCACAGAGAGAGGCAGGCCTGGACTTAGGAAAGAAGTGAGCAAGTACAGATAAATCACCTGTGAAGAAAAAAAATCTAATTGTACAACACAGTCCAGGCTTGTCATGAATCTTTTGTCATCCAGTCCCTGCTCCCTCCTACATGGTTTCTGTAAGAGGTGGGTTTTTAAACACCTTTTATATGCCTCCAGCAACATTTTTGTGCTGTGGAAGGAAAGGGAGTAAAATGTGACAAACAGCATTTATAGAACTACCTCTGGGGTAAATGTCCCCTTGTATATTGGAACTAGATGGTCTTTAGGGCCCCTTCCAACATAAGCCATTCAAAAAATCAGGAACAAAACTGAAGATTCTTTCCCCTTTCTTTTCTACTCTTAAAAATAAAAATTAGAAAAAATAACACACACACATTAAATTTAGTGGGAATTACAGTAGAGGTGCTGCTTCTTTCTTGTAAAGGCTTTAAAGGCCATTCTGCCATGTTTGCTATCTGTGTGGTGGGGCGTTATGGAAACAGTTATGGAGAGGTAAGGGAGGAGGATAAGGGTGTTTAAACAAAATGTAAAAGGCATCTTCTCTTGCTTGAAAAACATCCTGTATATCCTCATACTTTTGAGCATTCAGCTGCCCCTCCCAAGCTCCAGAGATAAATTAAGGTTTAAATACACTCACAGAAGAGAGCCTGGTGTGCCGTCATACTCTGACTGGCATGTTCTGACTTTGTGAGCTGAGGTCCTTGCTCCTTTGCAAGGTCTCTGCAGCAGGCATTATCAGATGTTCCTCAGCCAGCATCAGCCATTTCCCACACAGCTTGCAGAGATTTAGAAAAGCAAATCAAACCACACATTTCCAGCCCCAATGCACCCTTGGTCAAGAGGCAAACTTCAAATCCCTGTGTTATTTAGGGAGTTTGAATATAGCACACAAGAGCTTCTCAGGAATGTCTGGTTAGAAAGCATAATTGTTGGTAACAGCCTAGCACAAAGGAAATTGAATGAGGGGCTAAGACAGTCCATATTTCCTTTTGTGTCTAATCACTAATCAGAAATTTCTCCAGCACAATTTTCTCAGAATAAACAAGATTGAGAAGGGTAAGCAATCATGATAGGTACAAGCAAAAAATGGACTATACCTCACACTGGTTACAGCAAGAGAATTGGCCTTTTCCTTCACTTCTGTCTGCAAAACAATTTGGTCATTTCAGGGGAGATAGCTTTGCTCTCAATTACACCCTTAAGCTGGTGAAAAAATGTAAAATTAATGCCTGAAAATGGAAGGTCTCACACAAGGCATTTGAGGGAGTGGGACAATGAAGGGCATGAAAAAAAATCAATATTTTACTTCATCTGAGTCTCAAACAAACTTTGCTTCTTGCTGCTGGTCTTGGAGCCTCTGGGAGTTTGCTTTTCTGGCTTTCTTGTATAAACGGAACTGAAAAATACATTCTTTAAAGTTTTATCTCCTCTGTTAAAACTATTCACTTAAAAGTCTCTCACGTATAAAGTCTTAATGTTTTTCATGAGATTTTTTATTTAAAAATAAGCAAAGCGTATGTGAAAGATAGTTTTGCTTTTGACTTTAAGCCTTTAAAATGCAAACCAAGTCTGCTAAGGTCTCTCTGTTAAAATATGGAAAGGGTTTATACTCTTTTCCAACAATTTAATAGAAGTTTCTCTACCCTGCTGGGTGCATTTGGAAGTAAAAAAGAAATTATATAGAATATATTATTGATCATTCCTGGTGGAACATCAGCAATGATAAATCATATGGAACTGCACAGTTCATTAGACATTGACAGGGTGAGATACTGCCCTTCTGGAGCATGTGGTGCAGACAGCAAGCAGATGCATTATAAAATGGCCTATTTTTTATTTAACTCTTCAGGGGACCTTAAAACTCAAAAGAATCAGTTTCAAAAAAGTTTCACTTTCTTTTAGTTTGATTAGGCATTTGTGGTATACATTGAGACTGTGAAGCTTTGCTTCCACAGGGAGTCCACTGGAAAGCCAAGTTTGCTGTTCTGGAAAAACCAAATTGTGCTGTATCTACAATCTGATTTCCTTCACATATAAATCCCATCTCTACCAAGTTTCAAAGAAACAATAACAAAAGTTAGAAATTGAAAATCTGATGCTAGCACTGAAAATGGGCAGTCGGTTTTGGCTGTTATTATTTACACATCTGATGATGTCCTTGTCAGCATTACTGATGCCATACTGATGTTATTGGTACTTGCTTTTCCTGCCACTACATGCATAGTAGAAGCAGGCACAGGCTCCCATACATCACTGCAGCCTGTGTCGCCCACAAATGGATTAATCAGCTCTCATTAGTTGCTAGGTAACAGGGCCTTGACCTTCGTGTCTCTTCAGCCAAAGAGGGACGGGATGTGCAGATGTTTCCCGTGCGTGCTGCATGGCCAGACACACATTGTCACCACATCTGCTCCTGGCCAAGCTGCACAGCTCATCCCCCTGAAAGCTGCACTTCACTGCTAAATAAATTACAAAACAAGATGACTGTTCACCTCATGGCATTTCTTACCATTTCTGTCAACACATTTGTGCTTCTCTGCATCAGATTGGGTGAGATGCAGGCATGATTCAGAAGAGCATTTGCAAGGCTCCAGAAGCAGTGGAGTCACGCTTCCTGTTCATTTCTGTTGATAAATAATGATGGTTCCACCATATCTGGTATTACCCGGGTTTAATTACACAGCTGCTGTTACTGATGTGCACCATACAGCCCTTCAAGATCCCAACCAAAATAGAGATCAGAAATGCAGGTGAAAAATTGTCTCTGCTCTGACACATTTACATTACAAATAGGTGAAACACGTAAAAGGTGAGGGGAATGAAGTGAGATCCCCATTTAATTGGGTCATGAGCAGGCAGTGAGGCACAACTGAGTGAAGAGATTGTTTGGAGACATAGGAAGAGCTGTAGCAAAGCCAAGAACTCAGTTTCTGCTTCATTACTTCTCTGTAGTCCAGAGGGAATATTCATGGTCACCACCACTTGGCCCTGAAGTTGCTTTTTCACATGGAGACTTTTGCATGCATTGCATGCCATCCTTGGAATGAGTTCCTAGGACCTAGGAACAGTGTAATGGACTCCATTTCTTTCACTTAAAACCACAGAAATTCTTGGGAAAATGGATTGCTTTATTCAGGATTAAAACCCAATCTGCTATATCAAAAACATACAGACTTTTATTAGAATGATGACAGACATTAAAATTCAGCAAATAGATAACAACATCTAAAACTACTGCTTTACTTTTCTTTTTTTTCTTAGACTAAACAGACTTTAATTCAATAGTGACATCAAGATGTCATTAAAATTGCATCAGGAAATTAATGGAGTAACATTAATAATAGGTTAAACCACCAATTAGTCAAATCACCAAATTAATGCAGCAGGAGATTGAATCATGAGATTAAAATAACAAAGAATCTTTACTTGCCAATTCTTCAGACTGAAGGGAAGTAGAATGTTTGCTTTAGCTTAAACCCACAGCTAGAAGATTTGCCCAAGGCAATAAAAGTAATTAATTTGGTCTTAAGGAGTTACAGAAATCAAGTTGTGGTTTATTTTGAGTGATGATTTAGAGCTAACTCAAGAGTTTTCCTTAAAGCTCACCACTGCCATGATGACAAATATTTCCTTTCTTCACCTACATTCTCAAGATGTAGATTTACCAGCTTATTTAAAAGGAAAATAATTGATGGAAGTAAATGAATATTTTAAACTTTGTGTCATTTTTGCCAACCCATTTTTGCCTCACTGCCAGGAATATACCTCAGTGAAATATGCCATGCTAAATACAAGATTTGTTTATGAATACTGCCTTTACATGCACTTTACAGAGAGGTACACAAGGACATTCAACCCATGCCCTAATTGCAAAAGATGTATTTCTTCTGAAAATCAGTATAGAAAAGGAAAAAAGGGAGAAAGCATGATGGGTTGAAACTCTTCTGTTCTGCAACAAGGGAAAAAACTGTTCACAGATAAGACTTGTGGTTAAAAAGAACCTAAAGAAGAAACATTTGGACCTGAAGCACTTTGTCAGAGAGGATCTTTCCAGAGGGCAAGAGTCCAGTCAAACTGCCCGGTGTCATCAAGAGCTCCCTCCTGTTCTACCCCCTCAAGTGCTGTGGATGTCCCTGCACATGCCAGCCCAAAAGACTCTGTGGGCTTTGTACTTTGTCCCCTCTTTGTTGCTGTGCCAGTCTTTGCAAGAGGTCACTTGGGACCGTGCAAGGGCTGCAAACAGCACAGCTCAGCCCACATAAACAGGCTTCTGTCCACAGACCCCCACAAAACACCTGCTGAAGGCTCCTGCTGCCTGGAAATATCTGCCCGTGCAGTTCCAGGCAGTAAATCCTTTTCCCAGAAAACAAACCCAAAGGGACAGTCCCCTGATGCTTCTCTCAGGTGGTGGCACAGAGGTGCCTTATGGCACCAGCCTCTGGCAGCATGTGTGTGTCACACGAGTGGCTGGGGCCATGGAGGCATTCCTGAAATGGCATAACATGTCCAAGACAGTTGACTGTGTCATCCCTCAGCCCACGAAACCAGGGAAATGGGAAATGTGACCATATTTGTGCAAATGGTTCTATCTAGCTTCCAGTCACTTCTCCCAGGAAGTGAAAACATTTTCAGTGTAAATAGCTTGTGCAGGTTTCTGAAGAGCAAGTTTCAGCAAACCATGTCAGGACACCACTGGCTGAACTGAAGTATTCATTAAACTGTATTGTCAGAACAGCCATTTCTGGAGTGTACCCACCATCTGCAACAGTCACACTGAATTTCAGAGGGGATTATGAGGATAATATCTGATTCACCATTTTCATATAACTCATTTTGGTTTTCCTTCTTTCTGCAGGCAGGATTACTTGCTCAGTCTTCTTGTATCTGTTTTGCAACTGCCAGCAGTTTTTAATCACTGACAGTACAAACCACAAGGAGAACAATTGTTCTTGAAAGAACATTTCCAGGGCGGGTTTGTTTGTTTTCCTTCTATAGTTCAGATATACTTTGGATCTTGGTAATCCATGGGCAAGTGATTAAATAAGTTAATAGAGAACAAATACTCTGTTGCTGTACAGAACTGTTTACTAATGGGATTTTTAAGATGTTGGAAGACTTTACCTCAATGGACATAGATAAAACTAAACAGATTTGATGTAGAGAAGAGAGTTAGAGTGAAACAGGAGAAAGATTTAAAACTTTTGGTGTGCTTAAAAATAAGGATAAAAGTCTAGCTCATTATTTCATTAATATCAAAGTCTGGGAAAACAAAAAGCTAGATTGGGGAAACTAAATCCAGCTAGATCTCTTTTTTTGTTTTTTACATGTCCTAACAATAATACAGCAGGGTGAAAAGATCAGGACCACTTTATACACATTGTGCTAATTACTGCAAGTACTTAAAGTTGTAATTAGCTTATTATACTGCAGAGAACCTAACATGGCATGTCTTTCAAAAAAAATTTCTCTCCAGATCATTAGTGGGAAAGCTAACAACATCTGCTTCAAATAAAATCAACCAATTAGCGCAGGCAACTTCACATAGTTTGCAATCAGAGAATTATATTGTGCCAAGTGCTAATTTCAATGTGAATTCTATCTCCTTCTTATATCCCACGCTTATCTGCCAGCACAGCTGGTGTTTAACACCACTGACTTCAGTGAAGTCTCCAAAAACTTATGTTAATTTGAAGTAACCTAATCAGAAGTGTGCAATACAGACTGGGCTTGATCTCAGCTTAATTAAAACTGACCTTGTCATTTCACTGCATATAAAACAGCAGAATCTTACCATTTATCACTCAGCTATGATAAATATGCAGCTTATGTGAGAATCAAGGAAGACAAGCACTGTACCAAAGGAGCTATTTTCAGATATCAAAGCTTGGTTTTAACACACTGTAAAATGCCACTCGCCTGTGGCTGCCAGTAAATAATTCAAATAGTTCAGAAAGCCCAGAGTAAGCTCCAAAACCTCCTTCTAAAATTACCAAACAGGGCATCACTGCCAGGCTTTCTCATTTTGATGCTATCAGAATCACACATCAAAAGCTGGCTATTGTCACTGACAGTAGATGTGAAACACAGCTTGTTTTTAAAATGAAGTTTGTCCTTGTTCCGTTTTAATGTTACAGTTTCCCAAGTAGATGAGGTGAAAAAGATGAACTTGAAAATAAAAAAAAATGTTTTGGCAGAGTTCAACATAGCAAAACATAGCAATCAGAAACTAACTTGAAATTACTTTTTTTTATTTCACTTTATAATTTAAATCAAATAATGACAATATGGTTTACTCAAGTGTGTTTATCAGTTACATTTGCTCTCAGGTGTATATCATTGCCAGGATCAAACTTAAGACATCCAAAATTAGGATTTCCTGCAGAGTTAATGCCAGGAAGCAAGTTTACACTGTGTGTTCTGACTCACTCTCTGTAGGACTCTACCCCTCTTCCCTCAGCCATCTCATGTCTGATGTTACTTTATTCCCCTGGGACCATCCCAGCAGATTCCTATTGTATTAACAATAAAAGGAAGGGTAGGACCAACCTTTGTTCTCTACTGGATGGAGGAGGGAACTTAATAACTGCAGATGAGGAGAAGGCAGAAGTGCTTAACACCTTCTTTGCTTCAGTCTTTAGTAGGACAGCGGCTTGTCCTCGGGACATCTGTCCTCCTGGGCTGGTAGATGGTGTCAGGGAGCAGAATGGTGCCCCTGTTATCCAGGAGGAGGCAGTCAGAGAACTGCTGAGCTGCCTGGATATTCATAAATCTATGGGCCCAGATGAGATCCATCCCAGGGTGAGGAGGGAGCTCACAGATGAGCTTGCAAAGCTGCCCTCCATCATTTACCGACAGTCCTGGCTCACTGGTGAGGTTCCAGATGACTGGAAGCTGGCCAATAGGACACCCATCCACAAAAAGGGTGGGAAGAACAATCCTGGTAATAATTATGGGCCAGTTAGCCTGACCTCAGTACCCAGGAAGGCAATGGAGCAGTTTAAATTGGGTGCCACCCTGCACCACTTACAGGATGGCCAGGGTATCAGACCCAGCCAGCACAGCTTCAGGAGGGGTAGGCCGAGTTTGACCTGCCTGGTCTCCTTTTGTGACCAGGTAACCCACATGGTGGATGCATGTGGGAAGGGTGTGGATGTTGTGTATTTGGACTTCGGCACTTTGACCCTGTCTCCCACAGCACACTCCTGGAAAAGCTGGCAGCCCACGGCTTGGACAGGAGCACCCTGTGCTGGGTCAGGAACTGGCAGCCCATGGCTTGGACAGGAGCACCCTGTGCTGGGTCAGGAACTGGCAGCCCACGGCTTGGACAGGAGCACCCTGTGCTGGGTCAGGAACTGGCAGCCCACGGCTTGGACAGGAGCACCCTGTGCTGGGTCAGGAACTGGCAGCCCACGGCTTGGACAGGAGCACTCTGTGCTGGGTCAGGAACTGGCTGCATGGCCGGGCCCAGAGAGTGGGGGTGAAGGTTCTGCATCCAGCTGGGGGCCAGGCACCAGTGGTGTCCCTCAGGGGTCTGTGCTGGGGCCAGCTCTGTTCAGTATTTTTATTGATGACATGGATGAAGGTATTGAGTCTTTCATTAGTAAATTTGCAGACTCACTAAGCTGGGAGCATGTGTTGATCTGTTGGAAGGTGGGAGGGCTCTGCAGAGAGACCTGGAATGTTTGGGTGGATGGGCAGAGTCCAGTGAGATGAAGTTTAATAAGTCCAAGTGCCAAGTCCTGCATTTTGGCCACAAGAACCCCCTGCAATGCCATAGGCTGGGGATGGTGTGGCTGGACAGTGCTCAGACACAAAGGGACCTGGGGGTGCTGGTGACAGCAGCTGAACACGAGCCAGCAGTGTGCCCTGGTGGCCAAGAAGGCCAAGGGCATCCAGGCCTGGATCAGGAATGGTGTGGGCAGCAGGAGCAGGGAGGTCATTCTTCCCCTGTACTGGGCACTGGTGAGGCCACACCTCGAGTGCTGTGTCCAGTTGTGTCCCCTCAGTTTAGGAAGGACTTTGAGTGCTGTGTCCAGTTGTGTCCCCTCAGTTTAGGAAGGACATTAAGACACTTAAGTGTGTCCAGAGGGGGAAACAAGGCTGGTGAGGGGCTTGGAGCACAAGCCCTGTGAGGAACAACTGAGGGAGCTGGGGTTGTTTAGCCTGGAGAAAAGGAGACTCAGAGGTGACCTTATCACTCTCTACAACTCCCTGAAAGGTGGCTGTAGTCAGGTGGGGTTGGTCTCTTTCTCCAGGCAGTGACTGACAGAAAAAGAGGATGAAGATTTAAGCTGTGCCAAGGGAAATATAGGTTGGATATTAGGAAAAAGTTTTTTAGAGAAAGGGTGATAAAGTGTTACATGAGGGGTCATAGGTTGGGAGACAGAAATCATGACTCGAGTCCTCTTGATCGTGAGACAAACAGCATTGTTTTCTTGTTCAGAACTGCTAACAATATATGTATATAGGGAGGTCAAAACTCCCAGTTCTAGACACTGATTGGTCTGAGTATTAACCCTGCCCAGCTCCTTGATTAGTGATTATATCTGCTCTCTGGACTCACTGATTGGCTGAGATCTCTGCACAAGTTCTCCCATTCACCTAGGAACTTCTAGAACAAGCCAGGTCAGGAAAACTGGACTTGCCATGACAAGATTTATTTGTCGTAGCTAAAGACTAGCTGTGACAATAAAGTACTGGAATGGTCTGCCCAGAGAGGTAGTAGAGTCACTATCCCCAGATGTGTTTAAAAAACAGAGTGGATATAGCACTCAGTGCTGTGGTTTAGTTGAGATGTTAAGGCTGGGATGGACTCGATGATCTTGAAGGCATCTCACAACTGAGTGATTCTGTGATTCTGTGATTCCTGCACTGATGCTTCCATGGGTCCCAGATCTGAGCCTGCACACAGACACAACTGCAGGGCCAACTCCTGTCAGAGGCTTAGCTTATACCAGTGAAAAATCTAAGATGCTTTGTCACGTTAGCTCACATAGCAGAAAAAGTAGCAATTGGAAGCACTTTTCCTGTCAGGATAACTGGATCACACATGACAGCTTCCCTCAGCAGAACAGTAGTGACCAGCCACATGTGCAAGCATATCCTATTGGAAATGCAAGGTAAATTACCCTAACCAAATCTTTCTGTGTAGTGCTGGCAGTACAGCTAACCTCATGCTTACTGAGGGCAAAAGGAAGCACAAATAGCTCCCACAGCTCAGTTCAAAGTCATTAGATCCAATGCAGACATCTTCATCATGTACTGCAGGTGACCCTAGGGGCAGAGTCCTCACTGCAGGGAGTGGAGAGGAAAGGGCGTGACCACAGCACCATTCATCTTAAAGCAGATACCTAAAATCAGCAGATAAACTGAACTCAGAAATGCCTTGGCTATGTAGCTGGAGCTCAGTGGGAATGATTCAGAGATGTCCATACATGCTGCAGATGGCAAGGTGGGGTGAGATGCATCAAGACCTTATGCTTGAGCAGCTTGTCCTGCCTGCCCCCAGCAACATAAAGCAGTTGCCAGAAACAGACAAGCAAACACACACACCTTAATACTAACTTCTGTGGCTCTAGCAGGAAGGTCTCCAATTAGATCTGGTCCACTTTTCTAATTATTGTGGTCCAGTCTCACCTGTTTACAAACTGCTCTCCCTGTACCATGCTCTTGGTTATTTCCTGATTAGTTGCTCATGTACTTGCGGGAGGTTAAATATAGTTTCTTCTGCTGGTAGGTATTCAGCTTTTTATTTCAGATGGGCTTTTTTTGACATTCCAGAGTCAACCTTTCCTCCTGCTGCTCTCTCACATTCTGTTGTTCTTGGAGTTGTTGTTCTGTGGAGTTCTTGCAGCTTTAGCATGGAACAAATGCAAGCAGTCTAAGTGACTATGCAAGAAGGATAGGGACAACCGTGTGTGAACAACCTTGTCATATGCAACAACAGGAATAAATAATGAAAAATAATCAGACCAAAGATACTGTAGTTCCTCTTGGCAGCATCCCAATGTTTCCTTTTTATCCCTCTGTCTCCAAGACACTGTGAATCTGAATGCATACTAATGCAAATGTATATTTGTGGGTGAATATATGCATACCTAGGAAACAGGTATAAATCTAATAGAGTGTGTATCTGTTCTTATACATGTAAATGTATCATCTTTGGTATTCAATCCATAATAAAAGCTCCCTCTAGAACAATGACTCACGTAAAGCAATTGAAAATGTATCCAACAGCTCTTTTGAGTGAAGCTGCATATTACACAGACAAGTCAAGAAGGTAACAGTTTATGACAAAACATAAATTAAATTAAATTGATCATCATGGACTCATTGTTAGGACTGGATCACTTAGAGAATAAAGCCCAAAAAAATTCCTTCCAAGTTAGATTTCACTAAATACTGTAGGCGGCAAGATAAAAGCAGAGAAACCTGGAAACCTACTTCTAATAAAGACTCAATAAATACTCTCACAAGTTAAGTAATAATAGAAGCTCTGAAAGTTACTTAATATGGCATACTGAAATATCAAAGCTACATCCTAGTCAGGCCTTTTTATAAGGTCTGCTTGGTACAAGCCCTGTATGAAAGCTGTGAAACTCAGTGCTCTCAGATTTAGCTGTTTTTTAAGAAAGCCTTACTAATTAAAGTGGAAAGAAGTCCAGGGGTAAAATTATAGGAAAGTGTGATGTTATATTCACATCTTAACAGAAGTTATAAAAGTACAGAAATTATAGGGTAAAATACAGCTGCTGCTCCCTGAATGGAATGTGGTTGGCACACTGGAAACCTATCCGATGGAGATTCCGTGTGCACACAATCTACAACCACAGCACCTGCTAAGAGGGATGGAATGGAGCATGGAGCAGAGTGAAGATAGCATGGCCAAGCTCTGTTGGAATCCTCCTAGGGAGGGGAACTCAGTGGTGCTTTGTAGCTGATAAGCCCCATAACACCTGTCAGCCAGGGGAGAGAGGAGGAGATGTATTGCTGCCAAGGCAGCAGCTGTGGTGAAATCACTCTCCTCAGATGAACTTGGCTCATTATAACCTAATTGTAATATTAGCACACACCTACATCCCAAAGGTACCTGCTCCAAGGTAAACCCACCCCTCACTGTGCAGGTGCTCTATGTTTTATTGACTGTACCTTCAAGAGAAAAGTGAGTTACACCAATCAGCAACCAAGATATGCAAGACTGGAGTGACTCGAGCTCTACCTAAACATGAAGAAATCATATAAAACTAAGTAGAGACTGGGGAGAAGTAAGAGAAGACTCCATTGTAACTGCTGGGATCCATCAGTGAGCTGAAGCTGTCTCCTCTCCCATAGGGATGCCTCTGGGTAAGAACCACTCTGTGGCTGAATGCTTTTACTGGGTATTGCAGCTTGTCTGTGCATTGCTTTGAACACCTTTTTGCAGTCAGATACCATCACCAACAGATACCATCAAACTATCACCTGTCACAATTTGCTATTAATAAAGAAAATAATAAAAATTCCATAAACTGTGTGAGTCCTTCATGGGCAGTCACCAGCAGCAGGGAACATAATTGAATAATGTGGAAGACCTGCTGAGGGATCTCCCTGATGCTGGTGGTGTGTGTTCCTGGACAAGTTGGTCAGGCCAGCCTCTGACCCAGCAGGGCTATTCAGAGAAGGGCCCCCTAAGGGGACACTGACAGGCTGGTCAGGCACAAGGATCTCAGCTTTCCTGGGCCATTGGCAGACAACTCAAACTCAAAAAAATCTCCCTTTTTTGTGTGACAACTAGAAAATGTTCTGAGAGGCTTGCACAGTCTTAATTATGTTTTAGTAAATACCTTCTACTTCCTTTAAACTACACAATAATGAACTAGAACTAGAGAAGCCCAAAGGTGTTTGCTATGATTTATCTCTTGCACAGGACCATATAAAACATAGTCTTAGACCTAGCTCAGAGGCTAGTGTTCCAAAACTGAAAAAAAAAAGACTGTGATTGAGTAAGACAATTGTTTTAAAGTAAAATAAAATATATTTTAGCTCAAGTCAACATCTCAGCCCACTATCAGGGAAAAAATTATTGTTCCAAAGCATTTCATAGTCTGCTAATTATTATGGGCTATGCATTACTTCTTCAACAACGGGTACATGGCTGGTTTGCAGGAAGAGTGCACAATTAGGCAAGACTGTACCTTAGGCTAGGTAACAATATTAAGGGGGAGAGAAGTTTAAGAAATGTCATGGACAAAAACATGAAGAGATGTATGGGAGAAATACAAAATAAGATTTTTATGAAGGAAGTCAGAGTGGAGCAATGAGGGAAAGAGAAGTAGGAATGGAGTGGTAGGAAATAAAAGTGGAGGTGGAAAAACAGTAGCTTGAAAGGAGGTGAGGGGCATAATAATTGAACACTCACAGAAAAAAAAAAAGCTAAGATAATTTTCATGGTTCAAAGGGCAGAAAATTAATAAAATTGACAGCTAAAAAACCAAATACCTAGAGCTTTACAATTAACTTTCCCACCTCACCCACAGTTATGACCTCTACCTCAGTGAGACTGTACACAGCAGAACATATGTTAACAAATACTCAAGCAAATTTAGCATTTTTCTTTTCAAATATAATTGCCTTGCATAAAGACTCAGCCACTGTTGTATTGCTGAAACAAACTGAGACACTGAAACAGAGAAGTGGAAAATAACTTAAGGATCACATGAGAGCTGACCCTGCAATGGGATAAAAGTCATGAGCACAGAGGTCTCTTCCTGACAAGAATAGGAAGAGACATATGACTGAGGGAGTAAACTTTAAGCCAACCCTCCAAAGCTGACACCACTCCACTCATCTAACTCTTGAGCATCCCCTTCTTCCTCTCCCCTTAACTGCAGACTCTAGCAAGCCAAGAAAGTTGCCTGGATTCAGATAAAAAGAAACATAAACATCCTGGTGGTACCAGCATTGTTGCTTACCTCATGTTTCTTAACTTCTTCTTCCACATGGTGGATTGCAGAAGAGAGGAATGGCATCTTGCTAATGCATTGTATTCTACTGCTTTGAATGTGTACTGGAAAGGAGAAATTGCCGTTAATTACGCGTGTAATGATTACAGACATATTAATCCACACATTTTAAAAGATTTAAAATTATGTACCCCATTTTCAAAGAAAAATTGCAGTTCAGATCCAAACAAATCTACATTTATGTTTTTATATAAATGTATACGTAGATTTAATATGTCCTATTTCCAAGTATTTCTGGCAGGCATGAAAATCCTTTTCCAGCTTTTCAGCAAGTGTGGACTCTGCAGGTCTACATATCACATCCCTGCAGAGTGCAGAACACAACGGAGGTTTGATTACCAAGCAGCACTCTCATACTACAAAAAAAAAAAAAGTGCATGCACCACCTCAGAAACAAGGAGACCATAAGGCTCATAGTGCTGTTCAAGAGTTACTTAGTGCATTAACTGCCTTGAGTTCATCAGACTTTTTTATATGCATTCATTTTACATGTATTAGGTTTCAGCTTAATCTTGTCATATGCTTATGAGCCATATGTTTTAGTTTATACAGATTAATTATATGTAATAGCTTATAATTTATGTATTTGATTTCAGTTTCTGCATCCATATTTCAGAGGTGTGCAATCCAGGATGCCCACATTTCCCAAGAAAGTTTTCAGTCTCTCTCTCTGTCTCCCTCTTTTAGATAGCTCTTACCTTTTCACTCCATGATTGAATTCAAGTGGCTCTAGTGCCTTGCAATAACAAAAAAAACATTAGATTGGCAATACTCACAGCTTTACAGCAATTCATCATTGACATTCAGGTATCATGACATATTGAAAAATTTGATGGAAATCATCAGGCCTATCAGCTCTGAGTTCAATAACGCTACATGAAACTGTTCTTCAATATGTTGGAGTCTATGTAAAAAAAACTGATGGGAGAAGTCTAAACCCATAGAGTCTATTCATATAAATACAACTCAGTACAAGTTGAGCTCTAGTACATAACTAAAAATTGAGCTTCAGTCAGTTGCTGGCACACGCTCAAGGATTTTAAAAAGTACAAAGGCAATTGTCCAAATTATATACCTACTGACAGCTGACTTTCTTGAATTATTCAAAAGCAGAAGATTTTGGCAATCAATGCATCAGTCTGAACAGAGCAACAAAGTAGATACAGAGGCTGTGAGATGTATGTCACATGAAAGTGAATGACCCCTGTGCCAGACCAATAATGCTTGATACAAAAAAAAAAAAGTGGAGGTTAGTGTCAGAGTTGAGTGCACCTCTGTAACCCATAGTGCCAGCCTGAAGATGGGCAGAGTGGTCAGGGCAGCTGTGTAGTCTTCCTCATCTTTAGCCAGACTTTCCACTAGCTATTTTTAATTTTGTTTTTAAGAAATCTGTTTCAATAATATTATTTCTCCTCCTGCATTCACAGATGCTTAGTTTTATCGTTCAAGTTCTGGCACAGAAGTCCCCTTATCAGAAGCCATAACATTCTAAGAAAAAAATTGTTCAGTCAAGAGACATTCATAAAGCTGAGTCCCCTGCAAAAGAATGTAACATCTTGGCTTTCAGTCATACTGTGTGAGGACTGCTACAAGAGAGACTTTACTCAAGAAGCACAGAATGTTTATTGATACAATTTCATTTCAGAAAAGAAAAACGGATTATCATTGCCCTATAGTTATAGTAACCCAGTTTTGATTATGACATTATGTAGCATTTGGGAAGAGTTTTATTTTCTTCTGGCTGCTGCTTTGCCCTCCCATTTCAAAGCTTCTCTAATATTTCATGTGAATTCATAACATTTTGACCATCTTTTGCCATTACTAAAACATAATCTCATTCACAGTGTATATTTAGAAATTATGTGAGGGGTGTGACCTTACAGCAATTCAATTTAAAGTTTTACCCCTCTGGGACAGAAAACAATTGGGAAGGAAGTAGCACTTACAGCAACATATGAACACCATACAGTGAGGATTTACTTTGAGATTTTTTCCTTTTTCTGAAAATAATATTACTACCATACTCACCAAGTAAATACCTTCATTACTGCGTATAGTGTCATTTATCCTAAAATTCTTAAAGTATCAGCATTATAAATAACTGTAAATAAAATCAGAAGATAACTGTCCTAGGTTTGAAAATCACTAATCCTAACCCTTTATTTTTTATCATAAATATGGAATTGAGATCCATGTTCCCACTTATGTGAGTTTTGTTCTCTCAGTCCTGTGATTCACCTACTTCCTGCCACTGCAATAACTCAAACAAGAGCTGTGCTAGGAGGATGAGGCAGAACTCTCAGACTGCACCAAACTTTTACAAACACACAGCAGTCCTTAAACTGCCAGCTCTCTTTTCAGTGACATCCTGTCTGCAGTGACAACTACTGCTGCAATTCTTATTCAATAGCAACTGTGAGGCTGCCAACAGGTGTCCTGAGCCAAGGTTTCCTTTCATCTATTGTTGCTTAATGGGAACAAAAATTATTATAAAGGATCTGCCAACATGATAAAATGCTAAAATTATCCTAAGAGTAATACCTGTAGGCACTTTAGCAAGGGAAGCAGAACTATTCTCCAGAAAAGCTAACCTCAGTACATCATTTATGTTTTTGTTTTCTGTCATTGCTTTAATGACTAAAGAGAAATAGAAATATAAAAATACTTAATTTCTCTAGAAAATAAGAATAAATGCACCAGAGGGAAGACCAGCCCAAATATGATGTTTTCTATTTCTCCTTGCATCCTTTGTTTTAGAACTTTTACCTCCCATGAGTTATTTTCCTCATTCTCAGGAGAAAAGATCATGTTTATGAAAACACCTAAATTCTCCCAAAATTTGGCAATACATAAATATAGACTTTGCCAGGATTTTTTCTACATTCATAATGATCAGATATACTAAGTATAACTTTATTAAACCTGTTAGGGGGTGCCAAACCCAGCAGACCGAAAGAGGCAAGGCTGCTGCATCTCCTTGCCTCCAGATCCAGCCAGGATCCATGTATTCCCAGCAGGTCCCTGCATACACACAGGTATACAGCACGTGTTTGCAAAAATCCGACAAGCCACACACACACATGAAGTGGGTCTCTCAGGCCATTCTCACACTCAGAGCCTCTGATCCCTCTAAAAGCCAAATCTCAGCCCCTCTGGTCACTCCAGTATCTGGCCTGAACTTATGGCTGCTTAAATCTTTGGTCACTTATCTATGTCACCAGTTAGACTGGCTTAGTATTTCCTAGTGATCACTCCCTCACGTGCCCCATGTGCCTGTATCCTACTCCAGTTGTTGGAGCAGACCCATGCACTCACACATGCATACAAAATAAAGAGTTCCTCACCCTCAAAAACAGCAATGGAATTTGGTGGGATGACCAGGCATGACTAGCAACCTCTTTACATGGAACCAGCCTTTTACCCCTCCCTTTTTACAAATTCTTTTCCTCCCCAAGTTAGCTAGATACATCCCTTTCCCCACTTTTAATTCCTGTCCAAAACATCCCATAGAAATCTTGTGCAATCCCAAAATATGCTTCCTGGCTTCTCATAGTAAGTTTCAAATTCCCAAAGGCTATCCAAAAGGTGATCCAGAGACCCTTTCCCAAGGGCTATCCAAAAGGTGATCCAGAGACCATTTCCCAAGGGCTATCCAAAAGGGGATCCAGAGACCCCTTCCCAAGGGCTATCCAAAAGGAGATCCAGAGACTCTTTCTGCTGTGGCATTGTGCTGGATGTCGCTCTCAGACTACAGGACAGGTCACTGTCCCAAAGAAACTTGGGGAGGGGTTAGAAGGGTATTATAAATATCCCACATTGCCATTGTTCATCTGTGCTCCCATGTCTGTGTGGGCACAAGGGGGTTTTTGACCATTACCCAACAAAACTGATTGCCATGTCATCAGAACATGTAACGTGGGATAAGCAACAAGAGAGAATAAATGCTTCAGGCTGGGACAGAAAAGATGTTCAATGCTGCCAGCTGTGTGATGAGCCGGTATCGATCCTACGGAAAGTACATCCATTAAACACGATGCAGTTGGCTCCATGCTGATAAGTCATTGAGGAGAAGGCAATGATATACAAGAATCAATGCAGACCCCCTCTCTCTTTTTCCTGCATGATAGCACAACAGTATTGGGCTTTCCCATACCAACTCAGTTCTCTTTCATCCACTCACCTTTACTTCCTAGGAATGATATTTTTCCTCATGCACAGTCCTCATCTTTTATTTTTACTTTCCCCATGCCCTTTTTTAGATACATGCTTCAGTCTGACCTGATGTGAGAGATAAGAACTGTACATTACTATACCTAAGTGTTAGCTACCCCATCTGATCCCCAAAAGGTTTGGTTGTTTTGGTTTTTTTTCATTTGTACTGCAAAATCATGTACACACTTGGACATGCTTATGGTATGTTTGGCATTGTATCTAAATGTTATCAACTTGCTCCTACCAGCCTCTACTTCAGGAAAAGACATAAACATTTATGGCAAAGATGATTCCTTCAGGGTTTGCAGAACTGGTAGGTCTCAAACAGTCTTGACTTAGCAACTCAAACTTAAGAGAGCAGTAAGAATTTCAAGGTGTCTGGGAAAGGCTAGAAGATGACATCAGAATCCAGATTTTTTTTAGAGTGATGCAACTTCTTGAGTAATTCACTATGCCCTGGTCTACATGACTCTTTCTTACCCATGAGACCATACACACATCCACTTTCACCAAAAATTCAGATACTATGCCATGCAGTGAGAGAACCAGAGAATTGCTGATTCAAATGAGTAAAAAATGTATAGCATCTGAGACATATGGTCTTCCTCAGTCATGTTATGGATGTCTGAGTGTTCATGTGGCAGACATGAAGCACACTTTATATTATATCTACCAAAGTCCTCTAAAATTCAAACAGATAGGTCGATAAAAGTCATATCCAGACAGTGGATGGAAGCAGTTTTTTTGTGGAATGGACATCACCATGTCATGAAAACTATGATGACAGTATTCTAGAGACAGATTTGATGATATCCTAACTAGATGTTATTCTTCTGTGAAAAAAAAAAACCCTGAGTTTTCCTTGGGATGTTATATTTTTAAAGCTCTTTCTCTACATTTGCCCCCTTTCTGAAAATTTACTTTCTAAACAAATTAAAATCAAACAAACTTGATCAAGCACAAGTTGAAAAATTCCTAAAGCAGGCCTTTCTTCCACTGTCAGCCTCAAATCCCTTCTAAATTACCCTGTGTTTCTCCCCCTTAGAACAACTTGGCTTCTCCTAAACAATATGTTTGGGGAGAGGGGACACACAGAGCAGACATTCTGTTCCCAGAACAAGCAGGAATATAGACAGGCATAATGCTTTGGCAGCTGAGAAATTTCTTCCCCCTCCACGCTCATTCTTTCATTAGTTTCCTTTCTGTGACTGCCAACAACATTGCCAATTAGTGCTAATCATGGTATGGACACCTGTCCACAAGAAAGGAGGTTGAGAACAATTACACAGTCATTTTCCAAAGCACATGAAGCAGCTGTCAAAAAGTAATGACTTGCAGTCACTGCTGGCAGTGGCTGTATTACAACAGGTGGCCAAAAGGTAAAATAACATTAATGCCATTATCTGCTTTCCTAGTTGCTCTATCCTGGACTTTCATTCTTCCTTTACATTCCACAGCATTTAAGCTTGCAAAGAGTAGTGACAACTATAATGTCTATGGATGTATATCTCATGTTCTTCTACTGAGTACAAGAACTTTGAAAATATGAAGAAACTTATATTTCCCTGCACTTCAAGAGGATGAAGTGACAGAGATTTAAGCACAGGGAGTTTTAAAATTGAAATCAGAAGTTGTAAATTGGAATTCTATGAGTTTCACATGAGCTGATCTTCCCTAATCTCTACAGTTATGCATCATCTAATATGTTCCAAGAATCCTTTTTCTTATGGACAAGTTTCAGTGAGCTCAGGAGGTGCTGTTTGTGTCAAGACCTCAGTAAATCAGGACTCAGGATCACTTCAAACTTAGGATGAGAAAATACAGACTGTATTTTGGCAAGTAGTAGCCAAATGTGGAAAATATGGTTTAACAATTTCCCCATCACTGTAAAGGAATTTTTGCAGAAACTGAAAATCCATTTCTTCATAACAGCACATCACAAGCTGCACATTTGAAGTGTCCCATATCTTGTTGCAGTCCTTTGCCTCTATTGCTATATTTTATTTGACGTTGACAAGTCCTGCAGACAACCACTTCCTTAACACGATTGATTCATTGTCAGGACAGCTCTATGATCTCTGTCTATGGTATGGGCAGAGAGGCTCAGGAAGGATAATGTGCAGGAACAGTAGGAGAAATTAAGCGGGTTCAGAAAGACTTATTGTAGCCTGTGGTAACTCCTCACTTCCAGTCCTTGCTAAGTTACTGTTCTTTCCACAGACTCTGCATGTGTGATTTCCCACACTTATTTTAAAAGTGAAATGCAAAGCCATCTCTGCAGAAATCAGAAGGCAGTCACTCAGTGATAATCAGCAGGCTCTAAGTTATTTGCTGTACTCCACAGATCTCTTGAAATTCAAGAAATAAGGTATTTCTACTGTGAATTATTGTCATGGAATGGGATCTGCAGAAGAGAGAGATGAAGAAGACCCTTCATCAGGTTTCAGTGCAGATTCTGAGGTCAGATACCTCAAGCCTTGCCGCTGCACTCCCACAGCTGGATTCCTCCCGGCTCCACCACCTCTGGTCTCACTATATCCCAGGAGATCCCTTTCCCATAGCATAGGCTCTATCAGGCAGCGCCAGCTCCCCACCGCGCTCTGCTGTTCTGTGCTTTCTCCAAGGCTCACCACAGCCACCTCTGCCCAGGCTGACCCTTCCCGGTCAGCACAATCCCTTGCCTCCCTCGGCGGGGGACGCGGCGCTGCTGCGGTCCCGCCGTGCCCGCTCCCTGCCCCGCCGCGGGCGCTGCCCGTGGTGCTGAAGCCCTTCCCTCCGTCCGGCCCTGCCTGCCCTTCGGGATGCGGACACCATGAGGACATCGCTCTGCAGGAAAACCATTTCTGAAGATGTTTCCTGCCCAAACCTATCATCCAAGAAGCTGCGTGATACCGTTTTGTCCCAGCAGAATGAGAAAAACATTTCAGATAAATATCGATTCAAGAAATGTCTCACCCACTTTCTTTCTCTCTGAGACTTGGTCATATTCCAAAGGCCTCATTAAGTTGTCACTTTGTAATCTTCAAGCAACCCATCTGTCTGTCAGATTTGTCTTGGGGCTTTGGTCGTCTTTATCACAGTGAATCCGGTGATTTCAGTCCTGTTTGCTAAAGCTGGGCTGTTTGACTTCTTGCCAGTAGAGGTCAAACTATACGGTATTCTGCATAAAAGTATTTTGTGGCAAAATGAATCATTAAACTTTTCATAAGGCAGATCTGATTACCTACTTAATCCACAAATAAATCAAAGTTTATGAATCTCTGAGTATGTCATACAAAGCTAACACTGTGGAAACACAGATATTTAAACATTAGCATTAATGTTATCAGTTCTCTTAAGTACAGGACGGATTCCAACCAATAGTATTATTTTGGAGCTTAGTAACTGTGAAAGCAGCCCACAAAACATCAATACGGAGGCAAGAGGTCTGCAGTGAAAAGCTGCTCCCCAAAAAGAGAAAAAGCCTGTTTATTTCTTTCATTTTTGTATATTTGTGGGTCCGGTTGTGGATTAGCTTCTGGGGTTACTACCCCTTCACTCCACTGGCCAGACCAGCTGTCAACCAACATTATTTTCAGGCTAGAAATATGTAAACAAAGGACAGTGAACAAAAACAAGAAAGGTTGTTTATGTTCCAAAGTGTGAGAAAGTGAAAAACTGGCCCTTAATATTGTACTATTAAAAAAACTAAAGAACTGACTCCATCTTGTGAACAAGTAGAAGGCTTTAAAAAAACTCAGAAAAACCAGAGCAACAAGTAACTGTACATCACAATCTGTTTGTTATTAAGGACACACTGCCACTATCACTGCTTCAGAATGATTCTTTGAAATTTCATTCCACTCCACGTAAGATGTACATCCTAGTTGCCCAAATAAAATAAAACACAATGTAGATGAGCATAATTACTCCCTACAAGGTAAATGTAGTTTTTCTGACAATTAAAAATAGGAAAGAGATTCTTACAACTCCAGTTTCTTGTGGATTTCTGACAATCAGAAACAGCTGCACAAATGCACCTATAAGAAAGGTATTTGCATAGAAACCTACAAAAATTGATGCCCTTGGACTCCACCTCAGCCAAAGTGCTTGGCCATTGTTGGAGAAGGTTTGTTAAACTCAGGGATACTGCTCAGAAGTTTCATGCTGCACACAGGCCTAAGTACCTTGCTCAGTTAAATTCTTGGACAAGTCTTACAGAGAGAAATCAGCATTCCATGATAGCCACTCTCCCTTTTGTGCTTTCAGCAAACAGACCTAAAAATCCAGATGGTGCTTGAACTATCCTAGAGGCAGCTATTCATTCACCATTAAAGTAAAAAGGTTTTCTTCCTCTACCATGTTAGCAAAAACTTGTTTTTCAGTTTCCAAGGACGCTAGTCTAACTCTGTGATCAAACACTAAAATCTCTTTTTTAATTGTGTTAGAAACAAGAGTTACTTTTACCATATAAATTACTTCAATGTGCAGGCATTTTTTTAAAGTATTATATCCCAGTTTGACAAAATAATAGTGACTGTATTACTTTACTTTTCAATCAATTCAGCCAAATTAGGCAATGAAGTGGGGAAGAAATGAAAATTTTGTGATAGTTGAAATTATATCAGGTCTAAAACTTTCCATAATGTGTTGGTTGAAGACCAAGGGAAAAAGTCTGACAAGTAGCCTGATTTGTTTCAAAAGTTCAGTTTTTGCCTTTTATCTAGATCCTGCTTGGAAACAAAACATTATCAAGCAGAAATAGTAATTTCACAGTTGGCAAGACTTGGCATTCAACAGCAGTTCTTATAGCACCACAGCAGTACAGAATGTGACTCATCACTTGTCCTTAGGCTGCACAGGCTCATTCTCTGACACCCAACATCTTCTCCTTTATCTTGGTTGGGTAGGAACATTAAGGCTCTCAGTTTTCCTGTGTATTTCAGAGTGATTTACCTAAAACCTGAATTTAGCAAAGTAAAATTTCAGCACTTGAACTGGTACCAATCAATCATTCAATGAGAGGAAAGCTTACTAGACACTAGAGAAAGTGATTCCTATAGCTGGTTGCTCAAATACTTCATCCTTTTCTCCTACAGTAATGTTCAGGAAGGCCACTTGTTGGCAGGATAAAAAAGGTCACTGACCTCTGTTCAGGTGATAGATTTATTTGCAGTGCACAGTTATACTCCAGAAGGGAGCAGCCAGGGAGTCAGCCAACAGAGATCTAAAGCACAGACACATCAGCTTCAAAAACAAAAAATAAAGAGAAAGAAAGGGCTTTCTGAGATCTTTCATCATCAGGTCGCTTCATGTCAATTGATTTTCTTTGTCCTTTAAGAGAGATTTTCTCAGATACTGGGTATTTTCACGTGCAAATATGTATACCACTTAAATTGCAAGGGAACATCCTTCTTCTAAGGAGGATATGTGTTCATTTGATCTCTTTTAGGTCAGCTTTTAGAATGAAGACATAAAAGCATGTGTTTCTCACAAATGACCATCGAAGGGAGTTGATGGAAAGCTCAGATGGAAACCTCAGTGTTACAAGGAGAGGTAAAGCAAGATGGACAAATTCCATCCTGGGATACTTCAGGCTGAAGACACCAAGAAGATCTAAATCTGAAAAATATAAAACACACTGCCAAAAAAAAAAAATAAACCACAAAACAAAACAAAACAAAACAAAACAAAACAAAAAAAAAAACAAAAACAAAAAAAAAAAAAACCACCACTTTAGATCACAAGAACACAAAGGACACTTCACCTATTCGATAGCAACTCCACTCTCTGTACAACCAGAGCCCCATGCTAGGGAAGTCTGAAGCATTTGTGTTGCTCTTCTGCATAGTAACAAGTGCTTGGCATAACTCAGCTCCTTCAAATTGAAGCTACTCAATAAGGCCCAACATTCACATTAATTTAAGGGCAACATTCTCTTTGTAGATAAAGGTCACAAGATTTGATCATTCTACATCTACACAGTTGTTTGGAAAAATTAAAGACAAAGAATATTTGAATCATTAGCAGCATTGCCCTGGTAACAAAATTATGATGCTTCCCACCTACCTCCAGCCCCAGCTGAGAAATTCATTCTAGTTTCTCCTAGTCATGTGATAAGCTCTTTACTGTAAAAAAAAGTTTACTGTAAAAAAACCCTCAAATTAATTATATGAACCAGAAGGACTGTTGTGAGCTTCCAACAATGAGTTTGTCCTAAAACTCAGAAGCTGAGCAGAGATCATTTGGACCATCAGCATGGTTTTAACAAAGTAAAACAGACCAAACTGAAGGGGAAAAAACTATCCTGATCTGCAAGTTTGCCTGCAGAGAGCCCTGAAATGATAGCACACTGCAGCAAAAGATGCCTTTCTTCTTGAAATTACTGCAAGCTGACCTTATTCAGAATATGAGAACCACTGCAGAAAAAAAACTAAAACATGGCACTCCACAAAATAATAACACACAGTACAGAAAATTAGGGGGAAAAAAGTTACAATCACATTCTAACCACGTTTTCCTCTTTGATACAACAAATAACTTCAATTTTCAACAATGGGAGTTACTCACATACAACAAATGGAAAATAGGCCCCAGTCTGCTCAGAAATTGGTGTGAATGGAAAACACAGATTACAGGCAACAATAAAATATATTTCTACTGATAGCTCACTCTTCTTCTGTTGTTCTCATTCAGAGTCAGGGAATATGTCCCCATATCTCTTTTCTCTTTCTTCTTTCTTTTTGGCACATATTTTCCAATTTTTAAATATTGAAATTCAAACTCAAAATACACATATTTGGCACCTTGAAAATTCTGATCTTGAAGAAGGTTTGGATAAAAAGGTGGAAAGTATCTGCTTTTTCACAATGAAGCATTAAAAAAGCATAGAGGAAATAGTGGAAGTCATTATCAGAATACTTCAGCTTATTGTTTATGCTTCCAGAAAGCAAGCATATAATATGAAAGCAAAGTGTGTCCTGATACAATGTAGCAACAATTTCAACAAAACTTTCATCAAATATTTTAATTTCACTTAAAAATTCTATCTCTAGGTTCACAGCATTATGCAGCACTGTCATCCATAGAGTTCATAATATAATCTACAGGAGCACAACTCAAATAAAAATCTGCAGAACACTCTTGGATCTTTCCTGTTCCAGAGAGAACCTTGCAATCAGAAAGATGTCAACTTTCTCCCTAGGGAGATGTCAAAGTCTGGACAGTGCCTCTCAGAAACAAGGGCAGCTCTTTATGGAAGACTGTATGTAAGCCAAGCTCTCCCCTGTGCTTACTCAAGTTCTTTTATTGTTTTTTTTTCAGTCCTAAGCACAGCTATCCCCAGAAGTCACTTCACAGCATAGTCAAGGAGACATCTACTCCCCATGTCAGAAATACCCAGTTCACCTGCTCTGATGAGGATGAAGCTTTGTTCCTGCATAGTAAATATCAGGTTGAGCTGTAGAAGAGACACACCAGGGCCCAGCTAGCAAAGGTGAGACTTCTTTCTGACCTAAAAGGACATCATTTTTCTAATGTGAATACAATTTTCTTTTTTATTTTTACTTTTTCTCTAGTTCCATACATGTTTCATCTTTGCGTGAAGCCAATTATCCATATCAAGTCTAAAGAACATCTTTCAAAATTTTTGAATAAAATTTCTTTCCATTTAACTTTTAAAAAATAAATTAATTTTAAAAAGAACCATGGACAATATTCCAATTAACTTTAGGAATTTTCTTAGAAGCAACGTGAACTGTTGACCCCCAAATCAGTATTACGGTGTCTTGGAGTGGGTCATTTTTAATGACTTAAAATTAAAAGTACCAACAATCTCACAAGGTTTAATCTTCTTTTGTTTCTCATCAAAACATTCAGACATTTCCTGCCTTCCATGGAACAGACTAGACTGAACAGTCAAATATTTTCTGATCACACTTTCCACCCTGCACAATTCTAAGAAAAGCTTAATCATGTTATGACATGCCTGTGACCAGTAATGTGATGAGGGGAAAAGGAGAAAGAATTCAGCAGCTAACAGGAGAAACTAGTACAGAAGAATAATGAAAAGTAAGTAATCTGTAACAGAACAAATATAATTAAAGAGAAAAGTTTTTGGCAAGTTAGACATGAGGAACAATTTCTTATTCTGAAATTTTCCTGTTTCAACATTTCATTACTCGTCCCTTGGGGCTGTCCACACAATTGCTTGGAAACCATACTTATTTATGCATAACTTGGATCTTAGTTCAATAAATCAAAATAATTTGATTCCAGTCATAACCATTTAATATAACAGATGAAACTATTCCAAAAGCCTATTCAGAGAAATATAAAGAACATTATTTGTCACTTATACTTATGCCATCAACTTTAGAAGAGCTACAAGGGCTTTTGAAATTTTATGGCTGCCCTTAAAAAGATGGCACTAGTGAGCCCATATATCACACATTAATTGTTACCCCTATCATCTTCTAAGGTGAAGTTTTGAATATAGCTCCAAACTAGGATTTACAATCATTGTCAATAAAGCCTGCACATTACAGAGATTAGTGGAGTAGAAAATAACGAGGAAGACACTTGCCTTTACAGAAGGTTTTCAATTGCACGGCAAAATGGCTTGATGCATTGAAAAAAACTCTTGAAATATGACAAAGTGCAGGAGACAGATCCCACTTACTGGATTTGAGCTCATTGGATGGACAACATGAGGGTTGTCAGACTGAGTAGTGTGAAGGGTTGCTTCAGGCCCTGACACCAAAAAGGGGGGATATTAAACACCAGAGCAGGGGTTTTGCTGCAGTACAGGGGGTTGGATAGCTGGGAATAGCATGGTTCAGTTGTCCAAGGTGATATGGAGCACCATATTCAGAGAAGACAGAAAAAACACCAAAAGTCTTGACAGAAAACCTTGCGTAATAAACCTTAAGGTCTCAAAATATACCTTATGAAAGCCAAACCAGAGAAGAGCTAGGCCTGAAAGGTCAAACAAAGAACAGACCTGGTAGAAAGCAACAAATATGTTGACTAGAGGCAAGGTCAGACAAATGAAGTAAGGTCTGATTTGCTGGCACCAAGAGGTAATTATCAGACCAGTTTATCTTCAGAATGAGATGTGGTCATTTGTATACTACACATTGAAATGAGAAGTGTGCTGAACAGCCAAGGTGGTGCTTTCTAGTCTTGGCAATCACACTTGAATAGGAAAAGCAGAACCAGTGATCATGGTTTAACTCCAGATGACAACTAAGCATATCATATCTCCACATATCTCCACACTTCCCCAGTGGGATGGAGGAGAGAACAAGAAGAGCAAAAGTGAGAAAACTCATGGGCCAGGATAAAGACATTTTAAATAAGCAAAAGACACACATGCAAGTAGAGCAAAACAAGGCTTTCACTCCCTACTTCCCATGAGCAGGCAAATATTGAGGCATCTTAAAGAAAGTAGGGCTCCATCACTCACAGGAGTGGCTTGTGAAGACAAACACCATCACCCCAATCGTCCCTCCCTGCTTTCTCCTTCTTCTTCCAATTGTATATGCTCAGCATGATATGAAATATCTCTTTAGTTGCTGGGAGTCAACAATCCCATCTGTCCCCTCTCTGACCCTCTTGCCCTTCCTCTTCCAGGACAAGGCTCCTCTGACCACATGAACCATCTGCTTGAGCTACACCACAGCAGTGCTTACTTTTCTGCCTGCAAAGAGAGCTGATGTGTAGACTACCGTGGATGTGTAGTCTCAACAGTTGGGTTTGATTCGATGAATTCCATGCCTTGTGACATCTAGGTTTATTTTTTTTAGATTTGTCTTCAAACACTATCCCAGGTCCAGGGGAGTGCAAATGTCACTGGCACAAAACACAGAGAAGGGAGAGTAATTCTAAAACACCCGTATAACAAAAAATTACCCCAACCATACCTGTTTTAAATTAGGAATACTGGTTTCCTGCTTACCTTTCACAAAAGGAAGTGTGAAAAATTCTACCCTGGCTCCTCTGTGGTAGCAAATTTGGCTTGCACTTATGTACCTCTGTTTCTATGTCAAAGAATAATAATTATTTTTACTTTTTTAAAACCCAGAACTATGCAAACAAATGTTCATAGACATATGTAGCATTTTTCCAAGAAGCCAAGTATTTAGCACCCTCATCCTGTGACCTTCAGTGAAAAAGAAAATGCTCACAACCTTACAACAGATGCCAATCAGCTCAGCAATACCCACACCATTTTTATCACATTACTACATTAAACACAGAGTAGCATTTAGTAAAAACAGAAATTTGGTGAGGAATGTTTAAGTTGCAGCTGGGGGTTTATTTTTAAAAACAATAAAAATGTCAGTGATCCAAGGATACAAAGATATGTGGCACGATGCCTGTGTCTCAGCCAAGGAAACAGGAACAGATGACACCAAATATGCTGTAGGCTGTTAGTTAGAGGAGCTTGCCAACAGTGCAATGTGTTACTACACAGGAAGCCTGAGTTCAGAAGCAACAAGAGCTTGTTGAAACTGCAGCTGAAATGGTGTTCTACAGAAAATAGCTTTTTTACAAAACAGGCTTAAAAAAACATACCAAAAAATCACAAACACACACACACAAAAATCATTTAAAATACATTAGAAAAGAAAAACTGTTTTCTAAATAGAAAAGAAGAAGGTTTTGATGGTTGGCCAAAAATGAAAGGGATAGCTGAGTGTCACATTCATTTGCTTCCTGGCTTGAAGATTTTTCTTGTCAGTGAAGCTACAGAAATAAAAAAAAAATGTAGTAATTTTTCATCTTTTTATTTTTGTAAGTTTCTGCCCTGGAAATTTGCTTTCACCACCCTTCAACAGGAAGCAGTTAATTTTCAAATAGCTGTAGCAACATTCACCTGGGTGCCTCCTTTCACCTGTTCCTGGATATGACAGGATTAAAGAATATTTAAACCAGCAACAGCACCAAAGGCAAAATGCTGTGTATTGTTTTTCTTTAAACTTGCAATCATGGACAATTCCACATGGAATTACAAACAAAGCAGTCTTTAATTAACTGCCATTGAAAATACTCTCCTCCCACGAGCTCCTCTCAGAACAACAAAGCAAAAAATGTTCAAAACCAGCATTTCCATGCTATTTTATAAACCTGCCTTACAGGAATGGTGCACCTCTAGGCATCAATTTTGTTTTCTGGGTCTTATACAACATTCTGCCGTTCCCAGTTCCTCCAGAGGAGTGGAAGCTTGGAGCACCTTTATAAAGGCTGGCAAGGATGAATTTAGCCCCTGGAGTCTGTGACCTGAGCTGGCTGGAGCCCAGCCACACTGGATGGGGAACAGGCAAGGGCAGTGGCACTGGCAGTGCACTCACAGAGACGCATTAGCTCAGCCACGGCCACGTGCCTGTGTCTCATGCCTGGGGTTGGCAAGAGCACAGGCTTCTCTGCTTCAGACTGTGAAGAAAGCCCTGAAAAGAAGGGGTGTGGGTGGCAAAACCAAGCCTGATCCTACTGCCATCCCATCTCTAGGTCTCCAGCCCCTGGGGTGGCTTTGCAGGGCAGCTGTAGGGCAGTTTATTTGAAACCTGTCATCTAAGAGTTTGTTAATTGTATGGTAGCATTTGTTGTGCGTGCTGTGGAAATAACAAAGACACATTTGGATAAAGAGGCTATATTTTCTCAAAATAAATTTATTAATGATCCCGATTTCATAATCCTTACAGTATGAAAAAAGTTAAGCACTTACTGGCCTAAGTGCAGGTGACAGAAAATGAATTTTACAAAATATGGACGGTGCAACTAAGCAACAGTTGTATCTAGTTAATATTCACACTGAAACATCAAAAATAAGATACATAAAAAGCTTTCTGACTTTCAAAGGCAATTTAGGGGGGAAAAAAGTCATTGCAAAATCGATCTGTTTTCAGACTCAGATTAAGTCACTGTTTCCAGGGGCGGCATTTTCAAGATTAAAATTAAAAATGCCAATAGGAGCACAGTCATGACAGAGATATGATCCCAATATTGTAGCTTCCCTGCCTCACTAAGGGCTTTAAATCACCAGTGTGTAGATTTCCTGCAGGATGCTAAGTGATAAGGAGCATTAAGGAAAGGCATTGGCAGTTTGGGGTCAGTTGCCTGCTCTTCCAGGAGCAATTGCTTGAATCTCTGTGGCACCCTTTTGACTGGCCCTAGGGCTACCTTGCAGTCCTTTGCAATACCAACTAAATCTTCTTTTGATCCATTAAGTCTATGGGCTCTTAAAATGGCCTTTTATTATTTAGGTTACCTCCTCCAGGACTGGGGGATGCCAGGCACTCACAGCTCCTCTGCCGTTCCTGAGACAAGTGGCAATCTATAGTGAAACAGCATTCTATGATGATCTTTCTATGGAAGGATTCAAATAATGGACTTTTCCAGTGTAATCAGATTATGGGAAATTTTTTTGTGTCCTTCTGTGATACTATCAGGCATTAGATGGAGATACAACTGAAAACTGACTGAGCTTCTAAGCTGGGAATGTGGAGCGCTGAATTCTCACAAATATAGTTATTGCATATTTATAAGATAGCTTTAAAGAGTGAGTCAACAAAATCTATCCCTGGTGTGCTTATTACAATGCACTGATTTTTAAAAATGGGTTGAGAGACAACCTGAGGACTGGAAAGTGTATTGTACAGAAATGAATAGGTCTGTTTAGACAAATAGATGCAAGGTGCATTTGTGGTGATTTCCTTCTATTTGGGCCCAGGCAGGTTTTCTTTCCACAAAGAGGTATATATTCTTTTATTCTCTGCATCATTCAAGTAGTTGTGAACCCACCTTGTCCTTAGTATTGTGTGACAGCCTGCTGAGGAAATGGCCCCAAAATAATGAGGGATGGGATTCAGTGAAATATTGTTCATATTTTTACTGCCACACAGATCTACACAAAGGCTCCACAATAGCAGCAGCGTTCTGCTGATCTACTGATTTTCTTCTGTGTAGACCCCACAGAGGCACAATAACAAGAGTGAAATAATAAAGAAGCCATATAAGGCTTTGTGACTGTGCTTGTTATGACTGTTTCTTTAAATAAGGCAGACCATGAGAAAATAATGTGTCTATACAGTGAGTTATTTCATCTCCTCACAGAAAAATAATTCATGAAGGGAGCACTTCAAATCTATTAAAATATTCCCACTTCCTCTTCCACCAGCTTCCATTAAGAATAGCAAGAAAGGTTAAAGATTTAATGGATGTTGAGGATGAACTTGCTGTCCTTTTCAGACCCTCCTGGACAGAGCCAATGGCCACCACTCACGCTGTGCATTACCACTGCCTCAATAAGCTTCCTATGTTTTGCCTGACTTTTTGATAAACAAAGACCTTCAGTCTCTAAGGCTCTGCAGCTCAAGACAAGATCTTGTTTTCAATAGCAAAAATATACCTTGATTTATTCTCCTCTTCAATCAGAGTAATTAGGTTTTTAAAACTTGTACTTCCAGATTTTGCACAACTGGGTAAAGCTCTCAGGAGTACACCTGCACTGAATGTAGATATTCCTCCATCTCCCACCAAGGCATGAGATTCCATTGGAATGTGACTTTTTCAATGCTGACAAAATATGTCAGCATTTTCAGGACTCTGAAACATTTTGATATGGAATTTTAAAGCTGGATATCTCACCAGTGAGTTCTGGCTCCACAGGACTCAACAAACTGCTGTCACATTATCTGAGCTGCCCAGGGAGGCCACTGCCACAGAATAAGGAGTACAGCAGACCCCAGAGCCCCTTTCAGAGCAGTTTTTTCTGGACTGTGAAACTCACAGCAATTCAATCTGGAGAAAATCCCAAAAGCAGAAATCTTCCTATTATTCACTGAAAATGCATCAAAGAAGAAACACATCTATAAGGCATTTAGATTTTATAAATTGGCATTTTTCAACAAAGGCATGCTTTTTCAGGAAATTCCTGGCCAGCTCTAATCAGGAATGCATCTGGGAACCAAACATTTTGTCAGATCTATGGACAAGATGGATTTAGCCAGGAAAGGAAAGGATGTGATCAGCGATCCAGAAGATCAAAGGACATGGAAAATCAGAAGAGGATAGAATCAGCCAGCAAAATTCTTTACTTGCAATTAAAATGGTTTAACAGCAGATCTGATGAGAAGCATCTGGTGAGTGTTTATCCCTGAAAACCACAGTTATGGACAAAAGGGTCTGCATTACTGGGAACAGAGAAGACCTAAGCACCACAATCACAGTGCACAACTTTGAGTACACACTTTGGGGCCAGAGGCAATGGGGAGAAATTTGGGACTGGGACATCTCCTTTTCTACTACCAATTCAATGGCTAATTACCAGCACATGGGAGTATTTATCCTCAAGAAATTTAAGTTTGTTTCCAAAGAAAGTTTCAAAATAAAACCAAACGAACAACAGGACTAGGTGGGTTCTAGGGAGCAGCCACAGTTCAGTTGGACAGTAGATAATTTCTCAAAAGTAATGCTGTTTACATTGTCTCCACATTAGCCTCTAAAAAATTAGAAAAATAGCTGAGACCCCCAGAGCATTATTTACAAGAAGGTATTGTCAACAGGCAATAGTTCTATTGTTCCTCTGAGCAGGGGCATTTTGAACTATATGTCCTTTTTTTCCAGCCACTAAATAGTTATGACTTCTGGCACGAGGCTGAAGATGCAGTTTCAAACCCCCTCAAGCAGAGAAGGAACTGAACTTGGCTAGGTTACTGCCAGGCTGGCTGGCTGCCTGGATCCCTGCCCTGCTAGCCAAGTGACTGTACATCAGAGAGAATTTGGATCCTTAGTGCACCAGTGGCATCCCAGCTCTGGGGCTTCAGCCACCTTCTCAATAAATTACCAAAACAGCCCTCCTCCCCAGCACTCACCCCACCTGCCCCACACCACCAGTTCCATGCTCTCTGCTTTCACTCAGTACCTCCCTGCTCCCTCTCCCTGAACCCAGAAGCTGCTTACAACAATCTCTCTACCGTGGAGAGAAACCCCTCTGGGGAGGTACTTACCTGAGCCACAGAACATGTATTTTCATGCAGATGTTAATTGCTAAAGCCACTCATTCAAACCAATGACACTGCCATAAATTCACAGACTAGAGAATGGCAGTCTGTAATCCTCCCCATCCCCATTTGGATTACCAGCCAAACACTAGGCAGAGGGGAGAGATAAAAACATTTTGTAAAAGAAAATAGTTCTTGCTGAAATGTTTTCCCACATGGAACATCTGATGCATCAGAACTGCTAACACATCTACAAGTTAAAAATTGTTTCTTCCAAAATAAAACAGTAAACATGGCATTTTCTGTCTAAACTGAGCATTCAAACAATCATGAGATGCTATGAAGACTTGAGAGAACATACAGGGATAGGGATGCAGTGTGTATTTTTCTTACCTTTTTTCCTAACCTTCAGATTTATACAATGTCCTTCATTACATGCTCTGTAACTGGAATGTCCAGGGTCTGAAGTGCAAGGAGTAGTCTACTTTTCAACCAGCAATTTAGCAATTCTGGCACTCCAGGATCTTCTAAATCCCACTATGCACAGGTACCAAGTCTCTTGGTTTGAGACCTTTGGAACAAAGGGAGCTTTGCACTGAACAGGGTATGAATAATTGTAATATGTGATATATAGTAAACTAGTAGCTGCAAAGTCTATGCCATCTGGAGAGGAAAGGATTTATACAAGCTTTTTGTGAAACCAGAATGAAGGAAATTTTTCACTGTAGGAATTAAGCTAAACCTGTACAGCCATGCAGGATTCAGGTGAATCTTGGAAGAGAAATGCCTTGTATGAATATTTGTAATTAAGAGACAGTGCAGTATGAGCCCTCCAGACATTGCTGTCACATACTCCAAGCTGGACCCAGTTAGAAGCAGCAAGTACATACTCACCTGCTGGCTGCTGGAAATTACTGTCTCTGGGAGACAGAGTAAAATCAATTATTCACATCTCTGTCACTGTTACCCACACTGCTACCAGCAGACATGGAAAACAGAGAAGGTTAGGGCTTAATTTGAACAGATTCCTATAGACTACCTCTATCTGTCACTGGATAGAAAAGCTTTAAAAGGAAAAATCATTGTTCCACTTTCCAAAACAGAGCAGTAATGTTTAAATGCTATTAACATACCTCCTCCTGATGTCCTGTTTCCATTTATCACACCTCCTTTCAACAACACTGCACTTCCTTTAACCCATGTCACTTGAGCCAGTTTGGGTAATTAATATGTTAACAGGCTGTTAATTGTGGTTGACTCCTTATATGTGTTTAATATCAAGCCACAGAGCCTTTTCTGAATGCAAGGGGGTTTGTGACTCATTGTGTACTTTACCCTGGCCAAACCCAGGGCATTGGCAGTGAGCTGAGAATGAAACTTTATTGGAGACTCATCTCTTCTGTTCCTGTTAGCTACGCTTCTGTCCCAGTTATTCCTGTCAGCACCCATCACCTTATCACCTCCTAGAGCTCAGCTTTCCAGGAGACTGATAAAAGCAAGGGAAGTTGTAACCAGGATAAGACTTTCTGAAGCAGGTCTCTGACAGTGAGGACAGGTATTGAGACACCAAAGATCAACCAACCACACTTAAAATAATGCTGCCTGGAAGAAAGGAAATGAGAGGAGGGATGAGGGAGTGTGCAGGATGCAGCACAGGCAGCTGTCTGCCACTGTTCTTATTGGAGCTCTCCCAGCCTCTTCCAGGGGGAGAAGACAAAAGGTTTGAAAGTGTACACCATCAATGAAAAGGAAAACTATCTAAAACACAGCCAAGCAAAAATGCAGTCCATCCCTGGAAAGCCTGAAAAACAGTGTACAGGTATTTCTCAACAGAGCTGGGGCCTCTTGTATGTCTGCAATGGGTGTCTGAGTTGAGAAACAGGTGAGAGAAGTAATGGCTCCTTGTTTCATCTGTCACGGGCCACCAAAGGGGGCCAAGCTGTGCACAGGCCAGCTCCCAAAGCACACGATCTGGGAAGAGGCACACTTCAGCTTCCAACGTGTCAAGGGAAAACACCCATGGGGGGAAGGAGCCACTGCACTGCCAAGCTGGGGTGGCCTCCCTGCAGTCTCACCCCTGACAGCAGCCACTCCAGCTGCCCTGCACCCAGGGACATGCCAGGCATGACCAGGTGAGAGCAGGTGGGGCAGGGGGCTCTGGGAGCTCAGGCACGGGTGGCCAGGGGAGCTCAGCAGGAGGGGCCCAAGCAGGGCTGCAACCAGCACTTGCAAACAAACCTGCTGCATCTCACCTCTAGGCACACAGGAAGGGAAGCCAATGCTGATGACATTTGCTTATTCACTGCTGGGGGAGCTTAATCAAAAGACAACAAGAAATGCTGTTCAGTTTTGCTTTCTATTCCCTTCAGTGCTAGTCTTTGTACTTTAAAAATAGATGTCATAGCCAAGATTTATATTTAATGCTTTGCTTGTCAGAGACAGAAGGAGAAATGAGCTGCTGAGAAGCAAGAAACTCTGAGAGTGGGGATGGGGATTTATCCAGGAATGAAGAATTTTGGGACTAGGTCCATTCTGAATTAATTTAACTCGAACTGAAGCCACTGCTCTGCTCACTCAGTGCAAGGTTCATTCCATGCACCAGACTTTTTTCTGCAAGACTGTGGGGAATGAATTCAGACTTCAGAGGAAACCATTTGAAGGGGAAGGAGGAAGAATGTTCAGTCTGTCTTTAAACAATTTTACCAGAAGAACTGTTTCAATAGAAGGACATTGGGTATTTTTCCTGTATAATACCTGAGAACCATTGCTTACCATTGGTTTGCTGCTAATGAAATACAAGTAGCAGTGCATTAAAGTAACAGTGATTTTAAGCAATCTGTCAATAAATGCAAACATTTTTAGTGTCTGTTATGCACCTGAAGACTCACTCCAGTTCTTCTGCTCATCCTTGAGAGTGATTATGGCACAGCCTGTAACAAAGTATGTCCCATCCAGTAAAGACTGCTAGAGGATGTCTGTAGCTCACTTTGCTGTATTTATATCTTTCGATTTATTCCCGCTTGCACACATTTTTTGCAAACTTCTTTCCATGTTGGAGTTCATCTCAACACTCATGAGACAATGTATCAGTCCCTCCTGTTCCATGTGGAGGTAATTTCATCTCAGTTTCATCCTCATTTATGAGAACATGGTGTTGAGCAGGTTACCCACAAGTCTCTGGCTCTCACCTCGGGCAAGGCTGGTCATGTTTGTCACAGCCTACCTGTGGAGCCCAGATAAGCCTCTCCTGGCTCTTCAGAGCAGCACAGCTCCTCAGCTACACTAATGCCCAACGACAGCTCACCTGTGGTCTATTTCAGACAATTCTGCCCTAAAATATATTTCCCACCAGCCTTGTTTTGACTCACACATGCAAGTTTGCTACTGAGCCAATGCTCTCTGGCAGCATAATACTCAGAAACAGATAGTGCAAGCAATAAAGGAGTTATGGAAGGCTTCAGAAGAGAAGCTTTGGGAAAAAGATCCACAGATAATGTACATTTTACTGAACCCATGAAGGTTATGTCTTTTAATGAGATACCCTAAACTTTAAATGCTGACTGGGTAACCTTCTGAGGTCTCTGTCTGGTTATCATGAATATATATCTACTAAGAAGGATATGTTGAACCCTATTCTCTTGCTCTGTCTACAATGTTGTTGCAAATTTTACTTTAGTATGCTTCTGGTCTAGTTTAATAGACAACTTGCATCTACAAAAATATGTATGAAACATCTCTAAGTGGCTAGTGTTCACAAAAAATAAGAAAAACCTGCAGTGTCATGGTTTCCTTCTGATCCTCAGCAACAGCACCTACTGAGTGACAAAGCAAAAAATGTATTGGAACAATTAACCTCTACATCTATTTAAAAATGCAAACAAATGTCAGTCTTGCTTTGGGTCATCTGTCTTTTCTTGTGGACTATCGCCACCCCCATGCTCATTCTTTCCATCTTCTTGTGTAAAAATCTTTGCAATGTGATGTTAAAAACCACCACTAAGTGGGTCATTTACTGAACAGCAAGGGGAAAGCACACTTCGTTCCTTGAGGATGCTGCAGAGGTGTGCAGCCTGCTTTGCTCAGCCAGCTTTTACAAACCGCCAAGAGACAACCCTGCTCTTCTCTGGGCCATCCAGAGGCTTTTATCTCTGCAATTCTCCCCCGCTGCAGTGGGAATAAAAGCAGCTGAGTGGCTCAGAGTCAGAATGCAAAGCTGAGACGGGAAAAGCGCAGCCTAAAGCAACTTCACCTCTGCTTGCCTTGTGCCTCTGTGGAGCGCAGCCTTCAAAGCAGCGCTAACACAGCCGTGGCACAGAGCGCCCTGCGCTGAGCCCGCGCAAGGACGTGTCATCCCAGGCACTGAACCAAAGGAAAACAGGGAAAAGATGCTCACCTTCCTGCACACTTGCATCCCCTGAACACTCAGCCCCCTGCTTCTGGGGTCTCCCAGAGATGCCGTGGTTTTCTGCTTTGGGGTTTTTTCCCGTGGAAAGGCGACTCAAAAGTAAAATGGTGTTGTGGAAAGGACCACATGCTGAATCGGCCCTGGCCATCTCCTTCATCTGGGCTCTTCTACCAGCTTTTTGGTCTCTCCTGCCAGCTTCTTAGTGTCTCCTGGAAACATTCAGACCTCAGAGGGAGCAGGGCTCAAACCCCTTGCTCTTCACCAACTCCTGCTGCAGGAAGAGAAAAGCAGAAGAAGCTGTGTCCAAACCATCCAGAGAAAAGGAGCTGCTGCCAAGAGTCCTTGGGGATGCAGGGGACAGGAGATGCACCTCTCCCTTTACACCAGCTGTGTCTCCCCACCATCAGCATCACCCCTCTCCTCTCCTGGCACCCTGCTCCCACCAGGGAAAAGAGCATGAAAGAATTTGAAGCTTAGCATGCTGAATACCTTGGGAAAGATGAATCAAAAGAAAAAAAAAGGTGGGGGGGGGGGAGGGATTTCCCCAGGGAAAATTCAGCCTCTCCCTGCAGAACCAAGGCCAAGAGAAAGAGTGGGGCTGGGAGGAGAGATTTGGACACAGTCAGAGAAGCACAGAAAAGTGAGTAAAACCACACCACCTTCCTTTGGCTAAAATCTTCCCCTGACCAGCAAATATCCCCAAGAGCCAGGGAACAGAGCGTGGGTGGTTCCTGGCTGTTGCAGTGCCCTGCAGAGAGCAGGGAGGTCCCCACAATTACACATCTCTTGCCAGAGTAACAAGGACCTGCAATGATGAGACACCACTGCTTTCTCTGATGGACACCCACCTTGAACTGCACCTGCCCTCTGCTTCTGCTGGGGCTTGGAGCTGCTTGTGGATGCTGTACCAGCCTGGGCATCATCAGAGCACAGCTCACAAAACTCCTGCAGGAGAGCTGGCTTGCTCTGCTGGCAAATTGTCATTGCACTGCAAGATGGAACTCTGAGTCTTTCTCTGGCCTTTCCTTGGCTCAGCTCCCAGTCAGATTCTGATCTCTTATCAGTGCTTCAGTCTACAGGAATTGCATGCTTGTGATCAGTATAAGATTGCCAATTCAAAGTCTAAATTTCTCCCTTTTTCCTCTGTTCTATTTTTTTCTGTATTTATTTTTTCATGCTAAGTCAGGTTTTATTTGTATTCCCATAATGCAGATGAATAATTCTTCTCCATCATTTAGCTGGACAGAATTAATTGCCCTGTTCTTCAAAATAAGTGACAGCCAGAAATAAAACTACTTCTTCACTATTTCACTTGTGTTAAGACTTTGACACAGAAAAGGCCAGTGGATGAATATTCTCTAGTCCTCTCTTTTTTTCTAGAAGCTCTCAACTTCCACTTCTTCACCACTGTTTTTTCCCTTTTCTCTGTTTTCTTCTTTTGTTCCCTTCTCAGTTTCAGGAATTCATCAGTCTCCCAAATCCATGAGAAACCTGTATCAGTCAGCATTGGAGCCTTGCACAGCGTGAAGAGCAAACACCACCAGAGCCACACACTGCTGTACTCTTACTGTCAAGTTCTCTAGAGTCTGCAAGACCTGCCCACCTCAGTCTAGAGTCAGGACACTTCAGGTGTGAATCATTCAGGCCTCTGGCCAGCCCATCTGGGTCTTACATATATACACATACATATCCCCTGAAACCAGCATTTCAGATCTCAGAAATTATGTATCTTCAGGCTCCCAGAAGCCTGCTCAGTGAAGCACAGAACAGCAGAGAACCCCCAGGGCACATAAGAGTTCCCAGTCCTCAGCTTCGCTAGGGCACTAAGCACCAGTGGCCCAGGGACTTGGGCATTTCCAAGCCAAAATCCAATAGGCTTCCACTAGAAGCTGCCATGAATAAAATGAGAATTTCTCATGGAACAGATATTCCTCAAAGAAGTGCTACCTTTGGTCATTTGGAAAAATGCTACATCAGAAAATTTGTTCCTAGACCTTCTAACCAGTAACTCTGGTGTTTTGCTCTCACTTCTTCCTCCTCTGACTCTTTCATGCATCCAGGGTGGCCTCTAACAGTAGACAAAGCAGGCTCCCAATGGCCCAGCAGATTGCTGGACATCTCATCAGTCATATGGTCCATAGAGACAACTTCTGCTTTCCATTTCTTCTGCATCCACAGCCTTCCTGCTTTAGAGGAGGATCAGAATCCATTGGTTGGCACGAGGTCTACGAGGAGTTTTCCCACCCATAGCTCTCCCAGAAGGAGCTGATTCCTAAAGGCCTTCTGAAATCTGTCATGATATTTCCAGCCTCTCTTACCGCTGACCTGAAATACCAACTGGTGATCCGAACCGTGAACAATGCCTTCAAATCCCCAGTGATTTTGCTCTGCAAAATCCATCCTTGTGTCACAGCAAGGTTTGGTTTTGCCCATACTGCTGCAAAGCAAATGTAAGTTGTTCCTTTCAATTTTTCATTGAGACAGCAACCACATGGATGTGTCATGGATGGAGCATCTGGATTACCATTATAGGCTTTCCTATAACACCCCAGTTACCCTCCCACAAAACATTACAGTAGGATGTTCTCCAGGGAAATATCTTAGCTGCAGTATTTATTTCAGATCTGTCATTTTCTTTTTTCAGTCCCAGCTGTGAAATTGGAACTGAGTATAATAAAGATAATTTCAATGTCATTGAAAGAGCCAAATACTGCTCATACATGCACAGTTCTGAACACACTGCAATGCAGAGCCCACAGCCACAGCACTTGGGGCATGAAGGCCCTCAGTGGGTACAAGCCAGGTTAGATCTGCAGCTCCCACACAATGCTCAGCACATCAGCTCTCAGCCACAGTGCTCTCAGGAAGGGAAGCCCTCAGATTACCCCCCTGAGCCCGTGTTTGTAGACACTGATGAATATAAAACAACATTGAAAAATTAAACATTCACAGTTTCCGATACCAAACACTCAGACTGAGGAATGCACTTCCTTACACTCTTGCACCTCCTTTATTATTTTTAACCAAGAACTACAATAGTAAAATAGAAATCCTATGCGACATGCTGGGGTGGAAACTCACCTGTTTTTTGTGCTTCTTGTGCCACCCACTGGAACAGGCTGAAAACACGAGTGAAAAGAAAACATTCAGGAGATTTCAAATCCAGCACATTTTAATATGTCTCATGCATTAATATAACAATAGCTTGAAATATGGTTTAACGTAGCAACTGGAGTTATTTTAGTCAGTTCTCATTAATTCAAAGCATCTGAAAAGAAAAACCCAAGTTTGTTCGTCTCCTGACCAAGAACCTGCAAGACACTAAAGCAGTTTATCTTTCAGGACAAAGTCAAAGGCTATGATGTATCAGTATTGGTAAATTCTCTAGACTCTAATGACATTGTACAGAGTGTAGAGGATATCTCATCCACCTTCAGCCACTGGCAGGTGAGAAAGTAGCTCTGGTGAAGCTCTTAATCTTATGTGAGCAAGAAGGAGGTTACTCAACTAAGGAACTACGAGAATCTGTCCTGTCTAGTCAGGCAAAATGAAGGCTGAGTGAGAATATGCCTCTCCCTAAATACCTCTTGGGCATATATTCCAAGGGAGTACAGCCTCTAGGATGGTGCTCACAGTGATTAATAAATGATTATAAAATTAATAAAGAATTAATTTAAGCTGAATACCCAGGAAAATATAAGAGTGTCAAAGCACAGATCAAAGCCCTCCAGTGGGATAGAAAATGACAGCTTTGCTTTTTTTCATAAAAAAGAGCTTGAACCATTTCTGAAAGCTGTTATATGATCGAGTTATTTGTAATAGGAAGGCATCACACACAGGGACACAGCCTTGCATATCTGCATTTTTACTGAGGAGCTGCATCCATCTTTTAGAAAGACTGCAAAAACAGGAAGAGCTCAGCATGACAGCACCATTAAAAAACCAGCACCTGGGTTTTGGTCATGGCTTTTTTTACCCTAAAAATGAGAATGGGACAAAATACAACAGAACTTGCATTTGAGACTCTCTCTAATATCATCCCTAAAAGGCCATTTTGAGTAACTAGCCATTTAAAGTACCACTAGGCTTCCAGCACAATTTTATTTGACCTTTTAATGAAAGAAAAACGTGCATAAAGCAAGTTATTTCAGCTGATAACCTGTGTGGCCGCTTAAAGCAACTCTCTATATAACCTAACTATTGTCCAAAGTGTAATTTTTCTTGCATAAATACGTCTCAAGCACATTTTCTGATTTTGAAGTTTCTTTTTGCCAAAGTCAGACTGCTTACAGTTTTTAGTAAACACATCAGGTAACATGTTTCAAATACTTAAGCAGGAAACCAGGTATTCCCAGAGATTAAAAAAAAAATAATAAGGTTACTGACTACTGAATATATATTCCTCTTATTCATAGAAAACGTAAGGAACTCCATAAAGTTCTTTAGTCTTTAAAGATAACATATTGCTGGAAGCTGTTGTTGTTCCCTTCCTATTTTGGGAGAATGATTCAAACTTTAATAGATCTTTTTCTAGTTCCTACTGTAATACAGTCAAAGAGAGCTTTGTGTGTGTGTGTTTATCATGACACAAAAATGCAATAAGGATTCATAATAAAAAAGTACAAACAACTGAAGCAGCTGCCCCTCCTCCTTTGCCAGAAAGCGTGCCACTTACTTAAACCATCTGGAGAGCAAGAAATAGATACTCAAGTTGCAGACCAAAATGCAGGGCCTCCAGCACCTTCTCAGCCACAGCTGCCACAAGAGCTAAACCTACCTTTGAATGAATGACTTTCAATACATTACTTTCCAGACTGAAAATTAGATTTATTTTTTCCCTCAGGAATTATTTCGGTGTATTAACATATCCATCATCACAGAAAAAACCAAACTCTGTGGGCAGGGAGCATCTCCACTTTGTAGATGTTTGACAACAACTATAAACTACAGTAACAGGAATCACCATGATTTACTGCCTGTAATTAAATGTCAGGGCCAGTGCTGCAGTACATTTGTCATGTGTCCCATCACCCACATGAAGGGTCACACTGGCTGCACACCACTGAAGCTCTGTCTGCTTCACTTTGCAGTGTGAGGGTAGCAAACTGGTGGTAACTGGAGCCTGACAGCCACACTACAGGTGTTTGTAGGAGGGTTTATCTGGACAAATGTCATGTTGTATGGACTGGGCACACCTGAGCAAGCAGAGACCATCCCTAGGCCAGTGGAAATGAGGAATCCGTGTCCTGGAATTCTCCCAGGAGCAAACTGCAGCACAGTAAGGCATAAATTAAGACATTTGCTTCAGAAACACTCTGCTTCTCCAAAATTAAATACTAACATAAGCCCACTCTAAAGCTCTTTCCTCTCTCCTCAAAAGTGCTCATTCCCAAAGTAACTGAACTGCTCCTACTGAATAAATTTATTCAATAGGAGCACCAAATTTCACTGTCTGAATCAAAAGACAGATTTACACCAATCCACCTCCACACATCTGTCTTCTTATCTTGAGTGAAGTAATGATCCTTGCAATGGAAAAAATGGGAAAACCTAGAAGGACACGGATCCTAAAGTGATTGTTGCACTGTAGGGCTGTCTCTGAGAGTTAACCTTAGAGGATCATTTCATTTCATGTGTAGCCATGCCACTGCTGCCAAATTAGGTAAGTATGTATATGAATTCAAATGAAGAAATGTGGGAGCACACTCTGCATGTGACTCATCCATCATGAATAATTAGAGGTATTAGACTAATAAATGTTATTTTGAAATATGTAAGATAACTGTAAAAACATTTTTAAACCTTCAGCTGAGGATGGTTATAAAAATTAAAGAAAAAAAAGGGAGGGAAGACTACTGATAATTTCAAGCTCCTTAAAAAGAAAAACATCAATTCATTCACATGAATCTGATTTCAGCCTATTTGTTTCAACACCTCAGGCCAGCAACCTCTTTCCATCAGAAGTAAGCTCAGAAGATTCCTCAGGAGCTCTTTTGATAAAGAGCTGTCCTGTGGAATGGCAAAGCTCTGTCAGCTCCCCCATGTGACTGTGCTATCACACAATGTTCTCTATTTCCTTCATGTGCATAAGATCTTGTGCTGCTGAGACCAGGCACAGTAGCTCAAGAAGAGGAAAAAAACAACTAACGCTTTGTCTCAAGCAGCCTAGAACATGTTGGGGTTGTTTGATCATCACCATCATCATCATAATCATCATCGTTGCTGTTGTTACTGCTATTATGAAATTCAACCGTAGCTGTCAAATAAAAAGAATTGCAGGAAGATTTTGGTAACTCTTTAAGGAATAATATTACATTGTTCACTCTGCTGCTTAAGCTTTCTGTAGGAGAATAGAGTGGGACTTTCAGAAATTCTACAGGGACCATCTAGAACAGTATGTTTAAAATGTATTTCAGCAGATCTCAGAGTCAAGAAACTGCACACTGAGTGACTTGAAAAGATAGTGAGCCTTGCCAGGAGGGACACCCTGAGTTCACCTGCCAACACATGCACCTGCCAAGAATAATAGAAACGATAATAAAAATAAAAATGCAAAAACATGAAAGTTACACTGTGTTGGCAGGGCTTCGGTAAAATTTCAAGCAGAGGGGCTCTATCACTAAGTTTTCCTACTGAGCAACATTTATAGTTATTACTTTCTTGCTGCTGGCAGCAAACCTTTATAGACGTTTTGAGACTACATCCAATATAGGAAGTGGCCTGTTGTTTTTTCTTTCTTCCAGCTACATTATTGATATTTCAGGAGAGTAATTGAACTTCTCAGCACCAACTTGTTTTCTCCATGAACTACTATCCCCTGTAGATACACATTTTTTCAGGGCATATGTTAAAGTAACTATAAATCCTATGCCTAAATGGAACTTATATTTTATCAGCTTTTGTAGGAGGAAAAAAATGGTATCCTAGCTGTAAAACATGACAGTATTTAAACTGTGCTGTGTTTCATCCCTTTCTCACATGTACACACTTTCACACACATTTCATTGAAGTCTTTCTTTAAAAAACAGGTTAAAAGAACGTATTAGTTACCAAATCATTGTTCCACCCCACCCTGCCAACAGTTTTCAACTTGCTGCGAACATGTTGTACCATAAGTAACATTAATACTCAAATATCAATTCATAAAAAGTTAAATTAAATAATAAAAAGGAAAAAAAAATGGTAGAAAGAAGTGTGGAGAATCACAGAGATGTGGCTCCAATCTCAGCACACAGCACCCAGAAAGCCTCTCCTGCTGTGTCAGGCTTCAGTAGGCAGAGGACAATCAGAAGGCTCTCTTTGTGATCCTCCCATCAAGTACTGACTCACAGCCAGCTTTTCCCCCCAGAAGCTACATATTTGAAATGGAAAAGTCAAAGGAGTAGCTTCCCCACTGCTGGTTAAGGAATGGAAACCCTTTCCCTCGCATGGAAAAATAGGAAAGGAGGTTTCACTGGAAAAAAAGTTTGCAACTTTCCAATTAGGTCAATTTGTTACATGCTATGGCTGAGGCACAGCAGCAAGCAGCATCACCCCATGGTGCCTTCATTTCAATCCTCTCTACAGACCCAGAGGCCCCCACCACAGATGTGGTGACAGGGAACCCTGCCTTGTAGCAAATTAACAGACTACAGGTGGCAAAGGAAAGAGACACCATACCAGGAATGCAGCCTTGGCTGGATTATCCCCACAAGGCACATTATAGTGGTACTGACACACACATGAGGTTTCCAGCCCCCATTTCTCGGGAGCCCTGGTAACAGATCAGCTGTCACCAAAAGGGAGCAATCACAGAACAGGGGGCTTGGCATCTCCCAGGATACGGCAGGATACAGCAGGCATGGTTTCCTGAACCCAGTGACAATGGGTAAGAGGAAAGAAGAGAAATTTTCACAGCTTTTGATTGTATTCCTAAGCTTTAAAGCTAGAATCCACATCAGTGGGGGATTTTACATGTGCTGTGCTTATGCAGATTATGAAAACCAGATGTTATCAAAGGGGAGTGGTGACAAGAAACTGCCACACAGAGGGATGAAAGCACAGCTACATCTGGGGCATGCAGGACAAGGACACCTCTGAGCAGCAAATGTTTGGGCTGGCCTGAGCTAGAGCTTGAGGGGTCTGAGATATGGGTAAGGACAGATTCAGCAAGCAGGAAGTAGCAATGAAAAATGGAGGTTACTGCTGAAGGAGATGTGTTGTTTCCTTAGGAAGTAGAGGAATGGTGCTCATGCACTTAGAAGAATTATGTGAGAGTAGGGCAGATGAATCCTTTACAGAAAGTGTGCAAGAATAATGACATCATGGGGAAGATATAATAGAAAGAAGAAGAAGCTCACAAAGAAAAAAGTGCTAGTTTTCTTCCATATTTGAAAGTGTTGTACATATTCCGAGTAAAAGAGAAAATGAGAAAAATTGTCTAGCAGTTCATCTTCTACTAGTTCATCTCTCGTCCCCAAAAACACACCTTACCACTGACCAAAGTGCTTTCTGAAACTTCTCCTTTCCAAAAATACAATTTATCTTCAGGGAAGAAATTACAGAAGAGGTCCTAATGGAGTCCAACCAGACAGTTTTGGTCAAGCCAGTGCCAAAAGAAAATTGTAGAGTGGAACCATCTTATCTAGCATGATCACTTTGAGAGCTGATTAAACAATATTTTCATGTTAGTTTGAAAACAGGAACCTGCCATTAGGCTCATATGTCCAAATATATGCATTTAAATAAATACCATGAGTTTTCCAAATCAGAAAGTGTCCTGATTTCGGCTGGGATAGAATTACTTTTCCTCCTAGTAGCTGTCCAGTGCTGTGTTTGGGATTTAGGATGAGAACAATGCTGATAACACACTGATGTTTTGGTTGTTGCTGGGCAGTGTTTACACTAAGTCAAGGACTTTTCAGCCTCTCACCCCACCCTGCCAGCGAGGAGGCTGCAGGGCACAGGAAGCTGGGAGGGGGCACAGCCAGGACAGCTGACCCCAGCTGGAGAAAGGGATATTCCACACCATAACATGTCATGCCTGGTGTACAGATTAGGGTGAAAGGTGGCTGAGGGTGGCCGCTCAGGAAATGGATGGGGATCACTGAGCAGGTGGTGAGCAACTCCATTGTGCATCATGTGCATCACCTGCTTTTGTGATGTAAATATTTTATCAGTAGAAGGAGGAGTAATAGTAGTCTTTTTCTTTCCATTTCTGTGCTATTAAACTTCCTTTATGTTACCCCAGGATTTTTTCCCCCAGTTCCCTCCCCCATTCCACTGGGAAGACAAGTGAGCAAGCAGATGTGTGGGATTTAACTGTCTGCATGTTAAACCACAGCAGAAAGTTTGACAGTACTCATTGGATATTTCTACATCAATTTTTAGACATCTAATTTTAAAAATAAAAAAAAAGAAAAAACCACACACAGATAAAATACAATTTTTCAGAAATCCTGGCCAGAAAACATAATGCAAATGCTCTGTTTATTATCTGTCACTAGTATTGCTTTCCCTTTTCATGAGCTAATGCTAAGCAACTATGGAAAAAAATTAAAATTATATTTCTAAGAACTTTATAAATCTTTTTTTTATACATGCAAAAGAAGAGTTTGCACACCTGTCTACTCTTGGAGTGATATGGCCAGATTTTAGTTCAGGAAACAGGTCAGAAAAATAAATCTGAGACAAGGAGATAGCAGAAGCTATCTAATGACAAACATAAGAACATTCTGAAATACTCACAGACTTACTGTGAACAGACAGTAAGGCTGAATACTTTTAATAAATTATTCATTCCTAATTACATATTCATCTGCTGTAGAAATCTACTGTGATCAGTAATCTCTATCCTTGAAGTAAATTAGTACCTTGTTAACTCGGCTTCTTCTGCAGCGAAGACCTGACCTTGCATGTCCTGAGGATTGTGACAGTCAGAGAAAAACTCAGTTATGTCTTGTCATTTACTCAACCTGCCAGGTTTCTTAAGCACCTGCCAGGAAGAATAAATATACAAAACACAAGCAGATTTTCGAGGGAGGGGACTAAATGAACAAACAAACAAACAAATATTTGATGAGGAAATGAAAACATAGGAAGTTGTGAGTATGAAATCTCATTTCCATCTGAGACAATGAGAGCAAAGGACATGAAACCTGCCTAAATCCCCATAAATCTCTAAAGGACTGCAATCAGACTAGAGCACGGCCAGAGGACAAGGGGAGCCCTTGCACCCTCAGCACCCCTTTCATGAGCATCCTTCCCATCTTCCAGAGGGATTCTGGAAAGATGCCAGGAACAAAGTTGTACCAGCCAGGGGTCCAGGTTTCACCAAGGGATGACTTGATCATGTTTAAAGTACATCATCATAGTCTCTTCTACTGAAGCAATGAGAAAACCTGAGACAAGAATTTTTTTGTTGTTTTTTGTTTTGTTTTGTTTTTTTGGTTTTTTGGGGTTTTTTTGTTTTTGTTCCTTGCTTTTGAAAGTTTTAATCGAGCTACACATCGTCCAAACCTGCTGGAATGGGTAAAGAGAAGGGCAATGAAGATCATAGAGGGATGGAAAACCTCTCCATCCAAAGGCAGGCTGAGAGCTGGGGTTGTTCAGCCTGGAAAAGAGAAAGCTTCGGGGAGATCTGCAAACCTCCAGAATCTAAAGGTTACTTATGAAAAGGAGGGAGAGGATTTTTTTTTAAATGGTCAGATAGTGACAGGACAATGGGCACTGGTTTTAAAACGAGAAAGGACAGGTTTGGTTTAGCTGTTAAGAAGAAATTCTTTGCTTAGGGGATGGTGAGACACTGGCACAGGTTGCCCAGAGAGGCTGTGGATGCCCCATCCTTGGAAGTGTTCAAGGTCAGGCTGGATGGGGCCCTGAGCAACCTGATCTAGTGAGTGGCATCTCTGCTCATAATGGGGCAGTTGGAATAGATGAACTTTAAGATCCCATCCAACCCTACCCATTCTATGATTCTATGAATCTGTGCTGAACCCAGTATTGGCCTCTGTTCCTCCTTTGCAGGAGTGTGTTGCCTAGGCAGCAGCTGGCTCATGAATCCCTCCTGGCTGAGACGTGCTCAGGCCACACATCCAACACACCAGAGCAGCAGACAGGAGCCCATGAGCAGCTGAGACAAGCCTACAGCCCACATGGTATGTCACCACCAGCCCTCCCACCTGCTCTTGCAGGCTGTAACAGCCACCAGCTGCAGAACTGGCCCTTGCATGCTGGGCAGAACCTCAGAAATAATCACGTGTGACCAAAACCCAAAAACAGCAAGTAGAAAATCTTGGTTAAAGCCACCTGCAGAATTCCATAACATAAGTTGTAATACAGTTCTGAGTCACCAGTCACCACTCTTCTGTATATTCCAAACAAGAATGCTGTTTCTAACTTGATTGTGGCAACCAAATGTCAAATTTCCTTTGGCTGACAGAATGGACACATTATGTGAGCAAATAAGTACTTCAATCACATCATGATGGTAGTTTTGGGCATCAACATGCTTCAGGATCTGAAGCAGAACACAGAGCTTTCTTGTTTCTCTGTGATGTCTTCTGAATAAATTCTAGGGGAATATTGTTTTCCCTTTAAGATGATCTGAAAGCTATTAAGGCCCATTCTGAGCTCTCTCCTGTATTAAAGAAAAAAGCATTGCTGTTTCATTAGGTTAAACAAGGTGTAAAGGAGAGCAGAGTCAATTCCTTGTCTTTGTGTGTCAGACAACTTCACGCTTGAGAGACATGAAATTAATGATTAATTAATTCATTCCCTCATTCCTTAACCAGGGAAACAGGTACCTAAGTCCCTGTAGTGCACAGCATAATGAAACAGCTCCTGCTCTACTCAGTGCCATACTACAGCCTCAAGGACCACCTGAGGACTCTTTGCCTCCATATCCCTCCAAGGATCCCTCTTGGGGTATATCCCTCTTATGCTAAGGTGCCCTTGTGGTCTGTAAGGAAACTGTCAAAGTGGCCATAAAAATGTGTGATAGCTGCTACTCTATCTTGGCCAAGCCAAGACTGGAAAAAGACAAAATGCTTAAGAAAAGCCTTGCACATGCAAAGGATAATTGTGCTTCTGCACCTACCAAACCTGCAAGGAAATGCTGCTATTTGACTGTGTGACTATAAATCTTCCAAGGCTTTCAGGGAATTCCATTGCCCATTTTCCCACCCTGGCTTATTGGGATAGCTGAGAACTGCAATTCTTGTTTGGGAGAAAATTGTAACTCTAAACAGTGTTTTTTAAAGGTTGAGAAGTGTCAGCTTGAAAATTTTCAGGTGCTGATTTAAGGGGAAATCTCCTCTGGCAAAATGGTTTTCTCCTCTTCCACGGAAGAAGGGAACCCTGTGCTGAGGTAATGGTTCTAAAAGCTTTTCAAAAATCCTTTCAATCCTTCCCTCCCAGCATTTCTTTAGATATATAGCATTCAATCTGAAAAACTTCTGCATGAGAAATTTGTACTTTCAGGTGCAGCATAATTTATAGTAACAAAATTTATATTTTCTGTTGAACTGACAGCCTCTTAAAAACTGATCAGAATATAGAAAGTTAGAATAAATATGAAAGAAGACAAAATATATATGATGGAAAAGTATTGCCTATAGCAATATACATTTACTACTTCTACCATCTCATAAAAGAAAGTGTATATATTTATTCTTTTCTACAAACTCACCGTAATATTTTTTATTATTTTCAAAAGGCAAGCCTTCTATCATTTTCACAGTATAAAAAACAGTCAAAACACAATATCATTTGGTTATGTGTTTTAGCTGCACTGACATTTAATAGAACCTTTTCTAAAATAGTTTCTGTCCAATATCCCTGTTGCTGTCTTGTTCAAATACTGCCCATTCCTCCATTTGAATAAAAGACCCTGTGAGCTCTTTATCTTCTGTTAATCTCTTTCATTCAGATGAAACATATTTTTTTCTGCCACTTGAAGCACCACTTCAACCCCACCTCTAGGCTTTCCCTCCCATTCAGTCCAAATCCAAACCTGAATCCTACTTCCCATCTTGGGTCTGGACTAAGACCTCACCTCTGACCCACAACACAAATGTTCTCTGAGCACAAATCTCTTGGGTCCCCTGACCTTCCTTTGGATGTCTATTTCCAACCCCATTTCCAAAAACATCTCTAGGCTCTCTCTTTTACTGAACCCTAACTTTGACCCTAATCTACTTTCCAGCTCAGGCTTTTTGTGGCATGTGACCCACAAGGGTCTAGTTTTCAACAATTTACCCATTTAGTATCGAATTTATGTCCAGTAATCCAGCAATAAGTATTCACCATCTCAGTTTTGGCTTCCCTTCTAGAGGGTCATGTTTATTCAACTTCCAAGCTGAGAAAAATTTTTACTACTGTATCATTAATTATGAACAAACTCTGGCTTAACTTGAGCAATTAATAAAACTCAGGCTTGACCATCTGTGAAATTCTGCTAATAAGCATCATGTCAAGCAATTATCCTTTAGACTATCTAATCTAGGAGATGCTGTTGTGGCTGCAACTCTTAAAACATTTTAAAATACACAACAACATACTAACCACAGGCCAAAAACTATAGTGGAGGTACATCAATTTATACTTGCATAAATTGCTCTAATTTTACCAAGGAGAAATTAGAGAGAAACTTCAGAATCTAGGCAGCCATATAATACTTAAGTCATGGCAGTATTCACATTTGTCTGAAGGTGAATAAAAAGTAATGAAGAAAGAGTATGAAAGACATTACTTAGCCTTAAAAAGCTGTCATTGTTTCTAAGGTTAGAACATGGCTTCTGCTACCTATATTGCAGTGGAAGAATCAAGGGAGAACCCAAATACCTGAGTCAAAATAAAACAAGCAAAAGTCATCTTCATTGAAAATATAGGAATTTCCAACTTTAAGGATAAATATTGGACTATATGTAGGAGGAGCTGCCTTAGGGAATGTCAACAATTGTCTAAAATTGTTTTACCTGTTTGGGCACATGTAACAGTCAAATACTCAGGTGTGAAGGTTTTCTGGTTTCAAGCTGGCCACTGCCTCAAGCCAGCCCTGACATATGTGGAGGCTGGCTGGGATGTTCCTGCAGCACAAGAGGAATTCATGGATTGTGTGTGCTGGGTGTGCACAGACCTGACACCCACCTGCACCACAATCTTAACTAAAGACCAAACTTGATTTTCATATTTATTAATCACTTATCATTTAAGTCCCATAGGTCTTGCCACAATAAGTGCTCTATTACTATCAGCAACCTTTTCTACAACTCTCCAAGTAAGGTTTACTTTCAATGGCCTAAAGGTGAAAGAATCATCTCAAATTCAAGTAATGTGTTCCAGGTGTATCCTCATTTTTAGTTTTCCATTTTCTGCCATTGGCTAAGTAGTCCAATGTCTCAGATTGCTCTTTTCCTTTCTTAGTAAAATTCTATTTTTTTTTTTACTTTTATTACATAATATAGCTATTTTATGTGTATGTAAGGCTGTTTTATATGGCAGTATATGTCTTTACAATTCTTTATTTGCTTCCTTACCTTTGAAAAGGGGAAGAACAAGAATAGAGAGTCTGGAAATCATGATCTGAAATAAACAGTAAAGAAATTGGGGTTCTTTTCTGATGATGTTATGAAATAACTGCAGATGAGGAGAGTAAATTAAATTAGCATTGACATTATCTGATTCCATTTCTAAAGTGGAGTAGATTAACTATGTTCTTGAAATCTCCATCAGTCCTGCCTTTTTTTAAATTTGAATAACATAATTTAATTTCATTTATCATCAAAATCTTCACTGTATAAATGACAGAAAACAGTGCAACTAGAATCCCTTTTGAGAATCCCCTTTCTGAGACACACACACAATTTTAGTGATACTAATTCATACACTTTTTTAATAGAATAGAGTGTCTAACTCTAAAAATTACAGCTCACTATTCACCAGTGCCATGTAGGCTAACAGCCAATTTTAGAGAAATTCCCAAAGTTGAAATGATGGTCATAAGGACTCGTGGTCTTAAATTCTTTGGGCACTTTTGAAAATCCTTGCCTTAATTTTCATTCCTGCAGTGTCGCAGTGACATCCAGTGGTCAGTAGGATTACTCTTAAATTGGGCTCCGACCCTACCAAAATTCAAGGGCGTCCTTGCCAGTGTATCCTATGAGCTGATTCATGTGCTTCATGCCTGTGAGTTTTCACAGAACTGGTCCCTGATTAAGCCCTGACTCAGCAATTGAAAAAGTCAGAAGGACTGTCAGAGGCAAAAGGAAGGTTCCCCTTATTTATTATGGAACACTCTCTTTCCATAATTTCCTCTTTCCAGGATTCCTGATGAGCTGCAGATTGTTTAAGGCTACACCTAAATTTACATCCTCCCTAAATGCTGATAAAAAGAGCAAATAATCTGAGGTTTGTAGGATAGTAGCTGCCTGAAGGTCTATCCTGATAGATTTAGGCCAAAGCAAGAACTCGGGTCACTCAGGTCCTGAGGTTCTGTATCTAAAACAGGTTAACAAGAAAAGAAACACGACATGAAAACCAATCCATGAATATCAACTGCAAGATAGGAGTCATTGTGTGTGTGGGAGAGAGAAAGAATCATACCAAAAAGCTCCAAAGAGTGGGGGACAGAATCCCACAAAGGAATTCTCTTAAAACAATCATATACAGCGTTTTTAAAGGCTTCCGTTTACACCCCACTCTGGTACTTTACCACTGCATCTTCAGAAAAGACAAACAGGAAAAAGCAACCAGCAGCTGAGAGGGGCCTCTAGTTGTCAAAGATGTGATAAAATAGGTGATAATAATAAATCCCACAGTGCCATGCCAGAAGTCACACCAAAGATGTCCTAGGGGACAAGTGAAGGAGGCATTTAAACTCCAGCTGGCAAAGTCAGACTGCTCTTATCAAGCCATACTGCTCATGTTAAAACCTCCTCCTTCTCCTAGGCAGACAGCAGAAGCCAGAGACACTCCACAACACAAAGAAAAAGAAGCAGATATCAGCTTGAAATGAGAAAAATCGAAGCTACTGGACATACTGACACTAGCAGAGATAAGTTTTATTTTTCATTATAATCATAACTTTCCTACACCCAATGCTTATGCTACTGTGGGAAATATTTGTGTTTATTCATTTTTTATTTTTTCTTCTGAAATCTTTTTTAGTGACAAAGCTGGGATGAGTGATTTGGTTTAGAAGATATTCTATATAGGGGGCAGGAGGAGAGATGAGCAAGGGCTTAGGAAAAAAATGTCAAGGAGACTTAATAGCAGGGATGGGGAAAGTGGAGTGGGATAAAGGGAGAGACAGGCTGGAGATATGATCTCTGCTGTTGAAGGAAGAAAAGGAAGAAAACAGTTGTGAAGGTAGATATGAGATTTGGGCTTTGAGGCAAGAGAGGAGTAAGAGAAAAAGGCAGGGTGGGCACCTTGAACAGCCAAAAATATCATGACAGGGAAAATTATTCCACATAGATCAAGGAAGAAGGGAGGGAAGCAGGAAAACTAGTGTGGAAGCAGGAAGTGCGAAGAAGAAATAGTACAATTTTGAGAAGATAAAAAGAGAATTTATCCTAAAAAATGTATATTACTTCAGAACATGAATAGAGTAAGAAACATGAAAACACAACACAAAAAATATCCATGTTCATATGGATTTTATAGAGCATATGATGTTAGAGGAAGACTGAGTAAGGAATCCTAGTTAGAACCACAAAGATTTGAGGTTGAGATTGGGAGTGACCTCAGGAGGTGATGTGGCTCAACCACCTGCTCAAGCATGCCCACCTAGAGACACCTGCCCAGGACCATGTACAGAAAGCTTTTGGATATCTCCAGGGAGGAATATTTCACAGCCTCCCTGGGCAACATCTGCTCAGTCTCCTTCACAGTAAAAAAAATGGTTCCTGATGCTCAGAGGGAGCCTCCTGTGTTTCAGTGTTGCCCATTGCCTCTGATCCTGTCACTGGCCTGGCCCCATTCTCTTTGCACCTCCCTTCAGGTATTTCTACACATTGAGACTCCCCACCAAGACCTTGTTCCCTAAGCTGAACTGTCCCATCTCTCTCAGTCTTACCCCATGTCCCTGTCTGTCCTAGGTGGAGCCCTGAGCTGGACACAGCACTGCAGGTGTGGCCCAGCAGTGCTGACAGAGGAGGATCACCTCCCTTAACCTGTTGCCAATGCTCTGCTCTCACCCTCCTTGCAGCAAGGACACATTGGGGGCTGATGCTCAATTTGGTGTTCACCAGGACCCTGCAAGTTCTTTTTTGTCAAACTTATTTCCAGCTGAGCAGCCCCCAGCATATACTGGTGCCTTGGACTGCTCTTCCCCAGGTGCAGGACTCATTGAACTTCATGAGGTTCTGTCACCCCACTTCTCCAGCCTGATGAGGCCTCTCTGGACGGCAGCATTTACCAGCCACTCCCCCCAGCTTTGTGTCATCTTCAAACTTGCTGAGGGCACAGTCATCCCCATCATTAACAAAGATCTTAAACGAGACTGGACCCAGTATTGACCCCAGGATTAACCTGATGGTCACTGCCTCCAATTTCATGCCACTGATCATCACCCTCTGGGCCCATCCACTCAGCCAGTTTATAAACCTCTTCACTGTCTGCTCATCCAACCCTTACTTCATCAGCTTGTCTGGGAGGATCTTATGGGAGACCTTACTGAAATTAAGGTCAGCAACGTCCACTGCCTTTCTCTCACCTACCAAACCAGAACTTTAACAAATTGATCAAGCAGGAGTTATTACTGCATTCCCAGCAGTGTGGCAATATGCTCTGTGACTAGTTTACTCACTGATAATATGAATATATTAATAATTATTCTCCCCACAAGGGTCCTATATTAATTAACATTTAAATATATGCCTCAAGATCTCCAGAACAATGCTGCTACTCTAGTTATGTAAGAAATTATTGATTCTGTTTTCAAATTTTTTTATATAGTTTCACTTTATAAATCTTTCAAGTATCAAATCCTTAGAACAGCTGTAAAGTAGGATACATACATAAAATAAAATGAGGATGTAAAACATACTTCTCAGACTTCTCTTAAATAAATGCACTTTTAATAACTAAACAGTGAAACTCAAGGTTTTATCATCACATCTTTAATTTTAGAATGTGGTATTACCTATCCTTTCTCAAATGAATCTTAACGTTCTATGAGAACATTCAAAGGTGTCAATATTGTCAGCATAATTATCAGGCATGTATCAACTCAAAGCAAAACACCACCAATCACTCAGCAAAAAGGTAGTTCCAGAATATTTAAAAGTTTGGCACTGATTTTCCAGTTGCTTGATTTTGCAATATCACTGAAGAAAGAATTATTTTCTACTGTAGTCACAATTAGCTTTGCAAGATATTAACAGTAAAACCAGCATGCCTCTCCCTCATCTTCCTTCACAGGAATCTCTTGGTCTAAAACAGTTATGTAAGAATACCAGGGAACAGTAAAGATTACAGAAGAAAAAGACTGGGTTGTATACTGGTTTGCTTCCTAGATTCCTACAGATTTCATCAAAAGATTTTCTCATCCATTTTCAAAGCTGCACAAAAGATTAATGTCAGAGGCAGCTATGACCGGAGAAAGCCTGGTGTCGAAGCTCCTAAACTAAACTAACAGATGAAAACTCCTTTTGGAAACTGTGGTCAATTTGGGAGATATAATGAGTTTTAACTGCAGTTCCTGGAAGGATAATTTCTGTGAGCAACATTATTTTCAGCTCTTGTACTTTGAAGAATTATTGCTTTTTTCTTCATTCAGTAAATTCCTGTCATCAGCTTTCTCTTCCTGCCAGTTTCACTCACTGCCATGACAACAGGCAAGGGCTTCATGGGGGTAACTATGGAAGGTGTAGAGGTTCCACTCTAGCACCATCTCCTCTGCTGTTCCTTGATAAAGCATTTCCACAGGAAATCACTAGTTCTTATCACTCTGGATCCCAGTTAAAGGGGTTTATAATTGTTGGACTGAAGAAATATGGAGGTTAAACTGTAATGTCAGGGGGGTTGAAAAAACAGACACACCACATATCTGCAACACAATATTTCTTTGATGAAATATATGATTAACTGTCATCAGCTTTACATCTCATTGGAGCCTTTAGAATTGCAAAGGAGGAGGTGTTCTCTTAAAAGAAGAAGGTGAGCACTGATTGTGCACAGAGGATTGCCCAGAAAAGGTAAGAGTCAGGCTAAATGACTTGCTGCCATCTATTGACCATGCACCTTTCAGTGTCTGAAATCTTCAGTAAGATGATGAAAAGACAGTAAAATCTTGCAGCACAATCAATACAGGGAAGCCTACCTTTGTGAGACAATGTCAAAATAATTTGTAGATGCTCTATTCCCGTGTTAGCACATTCCTGAATTTTACTAAAAGCTAGTGCCAGCTCTTTACCTTTCTCGATGTTTGAGATTTAGAACAGCAGTCTCTCCTCCACATCAGAGTATGTAAGAAATGAAGCAGTCTACTTTCAAGGACATCACAGTGACTCCAGCAAAGCTTGATAAATGACTTTGTATAGATTTGTTGCTCATGCCTAATTCTGTCCCCTTCTCTAAAACAAAATGAAGTAAATCAGCATCATAGCTTCCTACCCAGAATTATGACGATGTCTCTGCATGAACCCTTTTTTTATGTGTTTATTTACAAAAGCTTTAAAATAAGAATTCACTTGTTTGTTAAAAAAATTGTCTCCTTGGAATAACAGGCTTAGGCATGATTTCTGATAGAGCAATAGCTCCTCTACATGCTAGCTAACAATTGCAGCAAGAAACAGAAGCCCATCCATTCTGGGGGTTTCCATTAGAGAGACAGGGACTGCTGTAAGAAATTGATTTATTTTTTGCATTATTGAGGCACTCTATTTAAACAAGGTTTTGTTGCCTTTACTGTACCAAAAGCAACAGAATTTTAAAAAAACTATTTCCTTTAAAATTTGAGCAAACAAATATCTTAGGTTATAATTATGCATCAGTCAAGTTGTGTTTTATAAAGAGCAACTTAAGGTCACCAGCAAGTTGAGACAATCATTTGTTTCCAACAGTCAAAAAATTAAATAGTTATTATTGTTTCCTTCACACTGTTACATCAGAGATAATGATGGACCACATCTTTACCTCAGTGACACTCATCTTCACCCAAAGGAATACCCAAGCCTTCATCACAACACAAACACAAGCAGAATCTGTCCATTTAAGTAAAGCCTCTGAGTTTCTGCACTACTGAAGTCAGTAAAGACGAAAGACATTAAAAATAGTATAAAGGAGCAGAAAATCTGACTCAGAGCTCACTAATCCAGGCATTTTCTACAGTGGGAAGACTCCAGAGGAAAATAATAGTGGTGCACAGTACAAAGGATAACTCAACCTGCAAAAAGCAGTTTCCACTGACCAGACACATATTGTGCATATTGTTACCTCAACAGTTTGGGAAACAAGGAAGATTGAGAGTTTATTACTACATGTCCCTGAAGTGTTGTCATTCCAATCTTCACAATTGAACTCCTGTACGAGGCAAGTATGAATGTGTGAAACATGGAAGAATTCAATATTTGGCTTTAGGTGCTACAGATCATAAGAACCAAGTCCATAAATCACTCTCCCTGTTGCATTTACCATGCAGTTAAGAAAGCAGAAACCCTCTTTCTCCCATCCCACCTTTAAGCTTTATGCAGAACATTTCAGGGCACAGAGTGATTGAAATAACTTCTCTTGGCACAATTGTCTTGTTTTCCACCTTCATCCTGTTCCATAAACTGGACACTCTCTATGCATTAGTGCCTCTCAACATCTTTGAGTAGATCTGGCCTCTTCCTCCAGTCAGCTGCAAATGTTGCCTTCCCTGGTGAACAAAAATAGAAACATTCCTCTTTGTAAATGGAAGATAAAGTCCAAGTTTCCAATTTTATAGCACTCTACCAATTTCCTTGATTTCAGCAGACAAATAAGGAACTCAAACCAGTTTTCATCCTCTGAAAACAAATGGTCAAGCATGAGTCTCCAGAGATGGAGAGATGCTATGATAGCTAAATATGGATTAGTTTAAAAGCCTCCAAGGGTCACAGCAAACAACAACATTAAAAAACAGTTATGTACCACTAAAACATACTTGGCAGCACATACTCGCTGCTTCCTAAAAGCCAGAATTATGGGTCGGTTCTTGGGAAGCACAGCTGGAAAAGAATTACCCTTTCCCCATCTCTGCCAGTCCTAGAAGGTGTGTATTTTTCTCTCAGCCACCTGAGTAGGCTCAAAGGAGCAAATCTCTCAAAGTGTGGGATTTGGTCCTGTAAATTTTGATTCCTAGCCAATAAGCTGAACTATAAGCAATAAGTAGCACGTATTTATGTGACACCTGTCAAAGACAGTAAAACAGTCAATAAAATTACCTGCTTTGGTATATCAGCAGCTTCACCTACATAGTCAGAAAGCTCTTAGTGTTTAGTCTACACACATTTGAGGTCTTTTTTTTTTTTTTTTTTTTTTTTTAACCAGAAAGGCACAATGCACCCCAGTTCAGAAGCATCATCAGCTTGGTCTCAGCTAGCAAAAGAACATGATAATTGTATGACTCATGAAAAGTGCTATTTCCTTTAATTTACTCTCTTTGGAAGTAATTGGTGCTATGGGGGTTTCACTGCCATAACAAAAAGTGAGCCCTCCATTGCCATAACACCTGAGAGCAGTAGGAAGTAGCCCTTTTTATGGTACCTTACAGGAAACCAGCCTGTTACATCACAGAGCACAGAGATGCTGCACAGAATACACAGCAAACCAGTTCAGTTCATGCTTGAGAAAAAGCTTCATTTCTGAGTGACTGGGCTTAAAAACATCAACACACACACTTGAATACCCTATACATTTACTTTGCTTAGATAATGCTCAGTAGCACAGCTGTCAAAAATGGCTATAATTTAAAGCGAGCATTCAGAATGTAATGTTCTGTATCAGTACCACTGCTGAAGCTAAATTTTAGGTGATAATTATAATGTTGATCATCTGAGATGAAAGTCTATCATAAAAAACTACTCACACCCCAAACAATTAATGCTTAAAAACAAAATTCTTTACAAAACTGTCATAAAGAAAATATAAATATTAAATCTTTACTTGGAACCAAGAAATCTACCTTGTAAAATGTTAAAAAACATAACTCAGAGATTAATTGTTATTTAGGGTTTGTGTTGTTTTTTTTTTTTTGTTGTTGTTGTTGTTGTTTTATTCCTGAATTAATTTAGTGAAATTCTGCATCAGAGGGAAAAAAAACAGGAGGGGAGGACTATTAACATAGAATGATTAAATAGAATCATAGAAACTTTTAGGCTGGAAAACCTCTAAGGTCATTGAGTCCATCTGCTAACCCAACACTGTCAAGTCCACCAATAAACCATATCCACTAATGTCACCTCTACTCATCTTTTAAATACCTCCTGGATGTCAGCTCCACCACTTCCCTGGACAGCCTCTTTCAGTGCTTGGCAACGCTACTAGTGAAAAAACTTCACAATAGCTGAACTCAACTTCCCCTAGTGTGACTTGAGGCCATCTCATGTCATCCTGTCATTTGTTACTTGGAAGAAGACATAGTCAGACATATTCCCCTTTTTGATTTAATTTCAATGAGAGGTGAAATTTTGATTCATAATGTTTAATATTTGGCAGTCCTTCACCTCCAAAATGTAAAATATTGCCTGTGCCAGAAATTTGTTATGGAAACATTAGTCCCTATGGCTTATATATTGTTCAGTTTCTCTTATCCTGGAATATCAGGAGATGGAAAAGACTGTCCCTAATTTTAAAATGTAGTCAGGACATAGCCAGCAAACAAAGACATAAAAGTGAGTACTAGGAAAGCTCATGGGCCCTAGACTAGATGCCACTAGACTGGAAGAGACTTCAGTGCACAGCTAAACCTGGGGAACTTGATGGTCCTGCTTAATATGAACAATGGCTGAAAAATCTGAGCCTTAACAAATGCCAGCAATGGGGGAAGGAGGCATAATCAAGGCAGGAGCAGTTATTAACTACTGGAACCCTCTTCTCACCTCCTAATTGGTAAATAGCATAGATACAGTTGTACTAAAAGCCTTTTATTGGGCAACAAACAGTGGCTTTTTACAGTGGAGCCTCAAGGTGTTCATAACTTTATTCCAGTATGTAGTATTTGTTTGGATTAATCTCATACATAAATTCCTAACCTAAAGAAGAGGAATTTATAAGTCCTCATCCTGACCAGTAGATGATTCTTACTAAAGAAACAGCTCTCCCTGCTGGTTAATCAAGTGATCTATCATGGCCCTGAGTTTGACTCACTTTATTTTATCTGATAGAAGATTTTTGTTTGTTTGTTTCAGAGCTAATGAAAGAAATAACCCATTAACTTCTCCATCTTCAGTGACAAAAAAAAGAAATAATAAAAGTTATGGCTTATTTAAGAAATACATTTGAATCAAACTGGCAAAAAATCAACCAAAAAAACCCCAACAAAACACAGAATGAAGTATCAAAGTATAAAGCATGAACAGAATTTATGCACAGAAAATTATGTTATTGCAAAAGAAAACAAAAAAGCAAACACTCATCTCCAGTAGCTAAGACAATGTAACTGCTATTCAGAGAGAATTTGCTGCTTTTCTAGGAGTCCTAGAGCACCTCCATGCACAGTCTGAACCTATATTCTACTGAGAGGGCCTCCACGAATAAAACCCCCTTGTCCATTGAGCTGAACAGCAGGAGATACCAGTTCTGAGCATGTAGACAGGTTATCTGTTTGACAACAGCTTACAAAGTGCAGCAGACACAAATTATTACTTTGGTACTTACTGTCACAAGAGTTACTGCAAAGGCAAATTATTTGGTAACCCTGCATATATGATTATAGCATCATGTTAGAAGTAATCTCATTACAAAAGAAGTGCTTCCTTGATCATAATCTTTCCTTTGCAGATACTCCTGACACTTTGTTGGGAGGGGTGTAGTACTTAGTGGAATAAAGCTAGCATTCTTCAAACTGTTTTTTACAGGTAACAAAGTGATCCTTGAGATACATGAATAAATGTAATGCATTTTTCAATTTGTATTTTTCAATATTTCAGAAAGACCAAACTTTGTTACCTTGCCGCTTGAGTAGACAAAAACAGGCTTACACATTCCAGGTCTGACTCTTGGATCAGTCACAAAGTGCTTTTAATTCTCTTCCAAAAGTGGCAACTGGGAACTGCTTTGGCTTACAACACAAGATGCAGAAACCTGAGGTGAAAAAACAAAGGTTGCTCTTGTTTACACTGGTGACAGTTTCCAGGCAGAGCTAGGTTAAGTGCAAGACTAAGAGGAAAACAAATGATATCTGTACCCAATGTGTCAGGAACATCAACATCAGGTCTGCCACACCTCAAAATAGAACTCAGAACTGGCCAGAAATTCAATACCATTCAAGACTGGTTTCTCAGTTACATGCTAGACACTGTTTTCAGTTGTCAGGGCACTATTTAGCTTTGAAATACTGTGTACATTTAAACATATAGACAAAAAAAATGTAATTATTAAAATCCTATTCATCTTTGCAGTACTTCCTGTCATCAGGGCACAAAATAAAGCAGGTAGATGGGACAGTAGCCATGATGAAACACATCTTATTGCCTGCCTTTAAAAGGCTCTTGGATTTGACAGCAGCAGACTGGTGAAAAATTAGCATATTAGATTAGGATCATTGCTGAAAGCTAGGTAATTAGGATAATTTTTAAAAAATCTTGGAAAGCATCTACATATTTGACCAAAAGGATGAGATTCATTTACCTCTATGGATAATGGACTGCTCTTAGAATTTGGGTCAGTATGAAATTAACCTGAGGCACAGTGCTCAAAAAGTGTGGATGAAAACTTTCTTCATAGTCCCAGAAAAGGTGCTTGTGTATGGGGTGGGTGGGTGTGTAGGGGGGTGTGTGCATTATATTGTTTTTCTGCAAAATCTCCCGGGAATTCCGGAATGATGGATGGAGAGAGGTGACTGCCCCACTCTATTCTGTGCTGTTACAGCCTTATCTTGAGTCCTGCCTGCAGTTTTGGGCATCAAAATACAAAAAAGATACAAAGCTATCAGAGAGTGTTAGAGAGAGTTACAAAGGTGGTGAAGGGTCTAGAGAGAAAACCATACGAGAAGCATAAGAGGTCACTTGGCTTGTTCAGCCCCTGGCACATGGTGTGACTCTAGGGGCTGTGCTGTGCAGGGTCAGGAGTTGGACTTTGACAGTCCTTGTGGGTCCCTTTTAATCTCTTCTATGATTCTCATCTACAAACATTACCCCAGACACATATAGGAGGGTGAGCTGCTCATATTGCACCAAAGAGTTCCAAACAGTCCCTTTCTTCAGCAGGTTTCCAGACCAATTTCCTCCTTGTCTTGCAGCTTGAAGATACTGCAGTCTGTTCATCTACCTGCCAACAATATCGAGACTTTCAATTCATGCAGTATCACATATGAATAAAGCACACAGTTTACTCTTAGATAGGTTTCCTCAAAATAATAAAAATACTGGTTTATTGAAATGTCATCAGATGACAACAGCATGCATTTACCCTTCTTTTTTAATCAGCCTTTCCAGCAGAGAGATGCCATAAAGCACAGCAGCATGCAATGCCTGCACAGTTGAAGACTACAAGCTGAAAAAGCATCTCAGTCTCTCCCTCTTGTTTGTGAAAGGCATATTCTTGTTTTCTCTTTTTTGGAGGGATGCTTGTTCTCCCACTTTGGTAAGACACTGTAAGAATCACACCTGAAAAGTGCACACAAGCTACTGAGCTTTGCTTTGTGTTTGGTAGGTCAGAGACAGATGGGTGGCTGGTCAAACAGACAGATTTTGTAGAAGCTTCATCATCTAGACTTGTTAGGAAGAGAGAGTGTTAATAAATGATGCAACATGTGGAAGAGTAAACAGACACTCTGATTATATTTCATGTCATCTTCCAAATGCATCTTTAATTCTGAAATGCTTGAGCTCTATGGGCTTTATGAGACATGAAGGCTACAGCAAGAAATGAGGGGCAGCTTTGGCATGGTACATGTGAAGAGTAAATATCCTGGAAAAAAGAAAGACATCAGAAAGAGGAGAGGAGAGGAGAGGAGAGGAGAGGAGAGGAGAGGAGAGGAGAGGAGAGGAGAGGAGAGGAGAGGAGAGGAGAGGAGAGGAGAGGAGAGGAGAGGAGAGGAGAGGAGAGGAGAGGAGAGGAGAGGAGAGGAGAGGAGAGGAGAGGAGAGGAGAGGAGAGGAGAGGAGAGGAGAGGAGAGGAGAGGAGAGGAGAGGAGAGGAGAGGAGAGGAGAGGAGAGGAGAGGAGAGGAGAGGAGAGGAGAGGAGAGGAGAGGAGAGGAGAGGAGAGGAGAGGAGAGGAGAGGAGAGGAGAGGAGAGGAGAGGAGAGGAGAGGAGAGGAGAGGAGAGGAGAGGAGAGGAGAGGAGAGGAGAGGAGAGGAAGACAGAAAGAAAGAAAGAAAGAAAGAGAAAGAAAGAAAGAAAGAAAGAAAGAAAGAAAGAAAGAAAGAAAGAAAGAAAGAAAGAAAGAAAGAAAGAAAGAAAGAAAGAAAGAAAGAAAGAAAGAAAGAAAGAAAGAAAGAAAGAAAGAAAGAAAGAAAGAAAGAAAGAAAGAAAGAAAGAAAGAAAGAAAGAAAGAAAGAAAGAAAGAAAGAAAGAAAGAAAGAAAGAAAGAAAGAAAGAAAGAAAGAAAGAAAGAAAGAAAGAAAGAAAGAAAGAAAGAAAGAAAGAAAGAAAGAGAAAGAAAAGATTTTATAGCTTAGAAGAGATACTAAGAAGTCAGTAAACAAGATCTCTGAACTGAAATGCAGAGTTACTGAGATTCCAGCAAGTTGTGGAATGTTGTTTTCAATGGAGACCATTCCCAATTGAAGAGCTGTAGTCAGGGGCTTTCCCACTATCAGAAGCCTCTAAGCACATCAGCTTAGAGTGCACTCTCTAGATCTCCAGAAAGATTACTTTTCACAAGAAAATCTTTCAAAGAATGGGAAATAAACAAGACAAAAGTAAAAATCCCGCTTATAGATCACGGGTACCACCAGCAGCAGCCAAGTTTCTTTATTCTTGTAGTTATGTGTAAAAATAGAGACCATGTTTTCAGTCACATGTTTGGGTTCCTGGTCCTAGGCTGATTTTGAATCCAACAAGTGCTTCAAATTATAACAGATTTCATGACATGAAGTTTTAGGTTGGTTGCACAAAACAAACAAAAGCCAGAAGTCTGGGACTGGAGGAGTGTGATTTTTCAAGGCTTTTGAGCAAAAAAAAATGTTGCTATAATTTTGACAACATAATTTAGCAGCTTTTATATAGAGCAATCTACACCTCCGCCCCTCTCCACCTCGCCTCCCCCTCTAGTATTGTCTTGCCTGTCAATTATTGGAAGAAGAGCCTGTTCTTTAAAAGGCTTTTAAATTATTGGAAATTATTTGGAATATATTCTAAAAGCTCTTGAAAGAAAGAACACTACCCCCACATACACACAGAGCAGAAAGTATTTATTTGTGTTGCCAACTTAAATGTGCAGGATTAACGTGAGGGTTTATCTGGCTAATAACATCAAGGATCATCAGCTGTGCCGACCTTGTGCTGGAGCTATGGGGATAATAAAAGGTAAACCTAATGCTCCAAATGTCTAACAGGACATCACTGTGTCCATTCCATTGGGTACTCGTGATACTGTGAGGAGTGTACAGAAAGAGTGAGGGAGTTTGGGGCTGTGACACTCCAGGGAGCAGTGCTGTTGTTAATATATGCACCCCAACACGCAAAGAAATGCAGCTGCACCATTCTGCCAACTAAGCAACTTTGTTGTTAATGTGGGGTTTGTTTGCTCTGATACATAACAGACACATTCGAGCTCCTTCAAACTATCACTCTGACTGGCATTGAAAGATATTGTATTATAAATTTTACATTATAATAGTGTTTACTGGCAGAATAAATTGCATACCTGTATTGAAGTGATGGAAAAAAGACATCACTCATTATCACATTGAGCAGCATGCTGAATGCAGCAGTGAACAGTGATAATCGTGCCAGCTAAAGCAATTTTACCTATGAAAAGTTGTTCAGATGTAAGAGAGACTGCTAATGTCTTATATGAGGCACAGCTATTTCCTATTTGTTTCTGAGAAGAACCTTACTATTCATTGATAACTCACAAATTTCCTAAATGTGATGTACATTAAAGGCATAAAAATTATTTCTCCATTTTCTTCACAGTCTTCTTTTATCTCCCTCATATCTATCTTTCACATCACCAGCTGTTGGTTTTCCATCTTTTAAGTCACATCACACAAATTAGAAATAAGCATTTGGTTCGAACGTTTTTTTACAATTCACTCCCAGCCCCTCTGATCTCTCCTAAAATGGTTTCTGAGACATTTCTCCAGAGAGACCCATGTGTCACCTCAACAATTTTCATTTCCAAATTTAGTCTTCATCTGAGCCAGGGGTGTGAGGAGCTGATTCACCTGTCTTCCTTTAAATCTTGCTTTCTCATTGTTAATATCCATAGATGTGTTTCATCTTTTTACCTCTGCCTACCAGTAGATATTTAGGGTGATCTTCACTGCCAGATAGGATACCTTATTTTAGGCACCAACATGTAGGACTCTACTCTCAGTACAGTTCATGAAGATCTGGTTAGTGGAGCCCAAATGCAATTTGTCCAAAGCAGATAATATGGATAACTTAGCATATGCTGCCTGGCTCCAGCTGCTGAAGGAAATAGGTTTCTCTAGGGCCTCTGTCACCTGCATCAGCTGCATGCAGAGGTCTTCAACAACACAAGATGCATGCAAGAGTCTTAAAGCATATGTTTATGCTGAATTGGGCTTTAGGCCTCTGGTATCCACTGCAGAAGCCAAGGCAGCCCCCTCACTGCCAGACACTCAAGGGCATAAGAGTCCCTCTCTAGAAGGTGGGTGAGATGATCCTCACTGGTAGCTCTCAGTTTCACTATCTGCCTACTTCTGTCCTGCAAGTTCAGTACAATTACACAGCACTGCTGCTCCAAAGCTTTTCAGACCCAGTTCCCATTGCTGGCTGGACTTCATGTCTTTGAGGACCTTGTCCCCTAAAACTCTGCTATCATTGCCACCAGATTTACTTAAAAAAGAGTAGGAGAGCAAACACAGCTGGGCAAGTAATCTGTGCTTAGCAAACTACTGAGTGCCTGTGGACCCACAGGACCATCTCCTAGTGATCTTTCAGCTGACCCAGGTGAAGGGTGGGCTCAGCCCACAGGAATTCCATCAGGAATGTCTGGGTACCAAACTGGGTGCAGTAGTTCTGAGCAAGCACTGCTGCCACAGGGAGCAGAGGCACAGAGCAATGCAGGCAGAGGATGTGGCAGCTCAGGCTCCACTGTGTCATTCAGTGAGTGTAGTGGTTCCTTGGCAATCTCCTGTGCCAAGGTAAGGATTTTTTTGGGTAGAAATCAGGTGATATCAAAAAGGGATGAAAGGGGCTTTCAAGGGTCTTGTTCTACAACAGAACATGCATCTGTAAGTGCCAGCATCTGAGAGGGGTGTTGCTGTAATTAAATACATGAAAACACAGATCATATGAGTTATAAAAAGTGTAATAAGGGGGTACTAATCTCCCCAACATTGCAGTTCTTCTTAACATATGGAGAAAATATTAAATATGTCTCAGATTCTCTATATTCCAGCAGAAGACCCTGCTATGTATTGGCCAAAATAGCAATGTGCCACCTTTTGAGAAAAAAAAAGTCTTTTTCACATACCAGTTATCCTGTTTCTTCTAAAAGAATAATGAAATGGGGGGAGAAAAGAGAATAGTATTAAAGAAAAGCAGCAGTGTTTTGTGAATTCCTTTTACTTGGCCATGCTGGAGAAGCAGGGGGAGTATTTTTAAAGATTGATGATCATCTCCTTCCCCCTGCTCAAAGGACAAAGCCTTCATTAAAAAGTTTTACTTGCCTGCCATGGGACATATATTTCGCATTTCAGATACTGCAGTTCAAGCTATTTGCTGGTTCTAATATCAAGTTTCTGTTGACAAATAATATAAAGCATCTCTGTGTAACTGAGTCTATGTTCAACACAGAAACAGCCCTCCACAAGATAGACTTAAAATTAAAATAATATCCAAAGGAAATTGTAGGTGAAAAACAAAAGGAGATAGACTGAAAATTGGAAATTATGGAAAAATAAAGGTGAGTTGTTAGAGCTGGTTTTTTCCCTAATAAAAATTATTATCTCTCTAAAATGTATGTCACCCGTGCATTTATCTACATTTCTGTTTCTCTATCATTTACCTGTTTTCCACTTGCCTGAAAGTAACCACCTATTTGGAAAAGCAAGTTAAATTGTCTTCCTCAGCGAAAGGAGGGGAGAGAGATAAAAAGGAAAGTGGAAAATTATGAAAAATCTTGGTGTAATCTGAATAGCAATGAAGTAAAAGCTACTCCATGATGTGCCTATGAATCCTGTAAATGAAGTGGCCCTTGAATTAAATTAATTTAAAATCTGGCAAATATTACTCGGCATGTTTGTCAATGTGCTGTATAATTATTAATTTGTTCATTGAAGCAACTATATAAATAAATAGAAAGCAGAATGCCATGATTAAAGTAACATTAGAAATCCAGGGTCAAGGAGCCCTGTTATACAGGGATCTAAATAGCTTTCCTAGGTCCTATTTTTACATCTCCATACAGATCTGCAGGTCTGTAACTGCGAATTAATTGGCACACATTTAGATGCCAACAGAGCTTTTGTATTCTCAGTGCACATTTTGTCTTCTCAGAGTGAGATGTTAGTAATGGAGGTTTTAATATTACCCCTAGGGGAGCACCAGAAAATCTTAACAATTTCCTTCACTAGAGTATTTTCATTAGAGCTAAATGCTGTGCAATTTACATTTGAAATCAGGTGTAGGGTAAGTATAATGTGACAAGACATGTTGCAATGTTAGGGGTTTTTTTTGTTCAAATGTTCCTTATTTACTGCAATATACCCTCAAAAGATAAGCATGCAATTAAAATAAATATCTTGATTTTTAACCACTCCTAATTGAACTGTTATTGGGATAATAGGAGCACAAAATAGAATCAGGTTTAAAAGGATCCAAAGCACAAGATTAAAATATTACTCTATTTAAACAAGAATGTTTCAGGCAAAATAGGTTCTGTGGAGCAGAAATTAGTTCATCGTAGGTAAATCAGACCAAATCCTTCCTTTGTAGAATTAATTCAGCTTCGTGTTGCTTAAAATGCCAAGAACTCTGCATAACTCACAGGAAGAAAAAATAAATCCTACCTTTTTCAACGCCAAAAAAAATACCCTAAACTAAATTGGTATTTTAAAAAATAAAATGTATTCATTAAAAAGGGCATAATGCAGTAAAGAGCTAGAGAACCAGTGACAAAAGAGGACTGACAAGTAGCTAAGGCTGAATTTCAGTAGTTGGTCTAGGATGAAATTCTACTCTGCCAATGCCTGCATCTCAGAGCACCTATATTCCATCACTGACTTTCTTTTTCGTAGCAACAAAAGAAGAAACTGTACACTTCAACAGTCTCAATCCAATCAGGGCTTCCCTCATGCCTAAACCTGATCACAGGACCTACTGTTTAAATATTTCTCCATGAAAAATCCCTAATAGGCTCAGTCAGACCATGGTTATTACTGAAGGAGGTCCCTGGAGAAGGAAGAGGATTGCAGCACTTGCCTGGAGCCTTCTAAAACTGAGAAAATCAAACCACTGCCAGCAGCAGAAAGAGAGGAGGAAGCAACAATCCTTGCAATCTGCTGTTCTGTAAAATGACAGCCAGCCCCAAGTGCAGCAGAAAGCCACATTAGGATGAAAGAGGTCTAAGCACAAAGGGTCAGACCCAGAGGGCTGGGATGGTCACAGGACTGTCATGACCTATCCCACATGCAACACAGCCCCCTTGGGCTGTGAAAAGCACGGGAGAGAGGAAATTGTCTCATCACCTTCTTTCTTGCATAGCTTGCATAGCCAGGCCAAAAAAAAAAAAAAATAAAAGCACCCCAAATTATTCTGGAGGTCAAAATATCCATCCCACCTTACCAGGCTGTACAAGCTCAGCAATGCTGCATAGCATCAATGAAGAAAGGGGGTTAGATGCTAATGAGATTTGTCACCCTTCATGTTGCCTCTCTCCTGCCTCTGGGTACACAGGGAGTCTAAAGCCAATGGTCACCTGAAGGGAGAGGAATCAAGCACAGAAGCTCACACCTTGTCTGGACAGGACCAGGCTTTCAGAACTTGGTCAGTGCACTCACAAAGTGAGCAGTCTCTCATATGCTCACACTCAAACTCACAAAAACCCAGGACACAGATCTTCTGGTATTCCTGCAACTTTGCAGTGTTCTGCTGTTAAGGGCTCTGGGAGTTTTCATAAGAAAACTTACTGAATACAAGACAAACTGAAACATGAACATTCAAGGTTCTTCCATCCTTGAGGATAGTTGAAGCTTAAAAATCTTCTAAAGAATTTACCAGATATTATTATTTCTGAGAGCAGCAAGGAGGGGTGTGATGTCTGTAACTTAACAGATTTCTATGAAGTTTTCTCCCACCTGAATGGCCATGAAACCTTTGCAAAGCAAGAACTAAGCAAACATTCTGTATGATCTTGTCCTTTCACAGCAAATGGGGGCAAGGACCAAAGAGCCTGATGAAGTTCCAGGTCACCAAGGTGAGCAGAGAGAGGAAAAGCTGATCTCGAAAAGCTTGCAAATATTAAACAGCAGGAAGAAGAGGGAGGAAAAAAGGGGAGGGGGAAGACTAAGAACAAAAATATTCCACTTCAAAGAGAAGGGATGAGAAAAGAACTCAAGGGCTCCTAGAAAAGAACTCAAGGCTTTGTAAAGCCCTCAAGCTGTTACGCATCTTGCCTCTGTTATATATATATAAAACAAAATAAAATAAAACAAAACAAAACCCAAAGAAATTATTAGAAGTTTTTTCTATGAGGAACACAATGAAATTATATTAAAATAATTTAAAATGGTAGTGTTGAGGCATAAAATAACCAATATAACCTAAATTTTTTTTGAGATTCATTAGAGAAGTGGTTGTGTGTGAAATTGCACTAATATTTTGGAGAAAGAATTCTAATTCTGCTTTCCACATAGCTCTGCCCACACCTCAGCCACATGTCCATCATAATCCCACATGTTTCTCAGAAGGCTGTTGAAAATGTTGACTATGAAATGCAAGGGAAAGTACAGTCAAGTTTTCAAATCATTTGGAAGAACAGAAAGCATAAAGAGAGGTTTCTTCCTCAGAGAAAAACTAGGTGGGATGGAAATAACTTCCAAGAATGCACATTTCTCTGAAAAACTTATTCTGGCCTATTCTAGCCCTTTGTTCCCAGGCTGTGTATGTAGAAAAACACGTGCTAGGTCCTGGAAGTCACAGACAGACCACACTAGATGTGTTTGACCGGGAACAGAGCACAGGAGAAGCACCCTCACAGCTGCACCCATTTCAATTTGCACATGATTGCTAAGGCTAATGCTTGCTACTGCCAACTTGCTGGGCCCTGATCTTGTGACAATAATGATGCTTCCCCCCTGTTTTGCTCCACCCATGGAAAAGAAGAAGTCTTTGTATTCATTGCCTCACTATTAAAGTCACACAGTCCATTTTAAACCACCACAGCTCTGAGTAGGGAGAAATGCTGGATCAAGGAAGAACAAGCACCAGATTCAAGTCTTGGAGGCTGTTGCATCACCTTCTGTTTCTCAGGTGTTTCTCCTTCTGCCTAGGTTCAAAGACATACGAGTTAGTCTAGCTAAGAAGTTTGGTTTAATTCCAGAGAGATATTGTTCTCTGAAAGTGCACTGAAAAGTTTCTGTGCAGTTTTTCTTTCTTTCTGTGAGCTCATTTTCTTTAATTTCATAAATCTGACACACATGCACTGAATTTGTTTCTTCTTCCTTTAAAATTACTTGGAGTTTTCTCATTGTCTTCAAGTGAGAAGAAGATAGGATCATAGGTGGCTATGAGAGCTGATTAAATATTTAAGGAATTCTAGATAAAATTCTTATTCTGAGGAACTTCATATAGCTCATTTAATTAAATTTAGGTGATTCCTTCATGCATAAGTTCTCTTATGTGTGTAACAAGGAGCACACAGTTATTAAATTATTCTTCACAGTTATCTGAAATGTGGACCCATTAGTAAATAATACAGGATTTAAGAGAAACATTCTTGAGGATATAATCTCCCTTTTGGAAAGAAATGTCTTGTACTATAGGCAGGCTTGGTGAGATTTGAAAATTATTTTATACTGGAAATCAACTTATTTTTGCTTTGTCTACACTATGGTTTGGCAATAATATCTAACCAATCTCAGCCTCATAAGATGACCGAATTCTATTAGTTGGGAATGCTGACTCACAGAGCAAAGGAGGCACAGGATGGAAGTGAAGTAAACACAGGGCTGAAATACATAAGAAATAAAAATAGATTTTGAGAAGACAGGAGGAAAAAGTTGGCTGAAATTGTGCAGACAAATTCACCCCGCCAACTTTTCTCTCCTCTTCCAGTGCTGACAGTCTATTGAGAAAATAGCATTATAGGTCCAGAAAATTTTGAAATTTTTCTATATTTATGGATTAAAATTGAAGTTTACCACTATGTCTAATTCTAAAACATAGCCAGTCCCTATTCTAAGTAATTATGTACTGCTATTTTTTATCTTTTACTTTCTTTTTTAGAAAGCTTAATGAAAAGGAATGGAACAGAGCATTTTCCAAAACAGAGTATTCCATTAATTTTAAATATTAAAAAATCTTTGGTTTTTGAAGGCAAAAATATTTTTTTCATTTCAGAATAAACAGCAGAAAGCATAAACACTTCTCTTCACATGTTTGAAAGAGGAGTTATAGTTTTTCAGCTGAAAATGAAACTTTGTTCCAGTTTATATAGAAAATCTAATAAATAAAGATCAAGTTCAAATAATTTTTTTTCTTTCAAAATAATACAGCTCTCATTCCATCTTTTCCACCAGCACCACCATTAAACAACATGACCTCAACTCTGCAGTCTGCTGAAACCTCATCCTAAAAAATCACTTCATTTGTAAAGAGAAGGAACCATAAAACCTTCTTAAAAATATTTTCAATATTAGTCTGAATTTTCTAGAATATTGGATCATGGACATGGGCAAAGTATCTTAGACCTTCTTCCTGTAGATGAATGATAGAAATATTTCAATGCCACAAAATAAAACATCTCAAGTCTCATTTTTAAAGGCAAAAACATGCAAATGACAGGCACTGGTTATCATGGAAAGTCAGTGCTCACTGTGCTCTTCTCTCCCAGTAAGGTTTTCAGATATTATTATTATTATTATGCTATTCCACATCTTTCTGAGCTGTTATTCTATTCATTATTACACTTATCATATAGCTCTGTAGAGTTTAAACAATTGACTTTTTTTTCTCTGTTAGTACCTTGTTCAAATGGAGGGAGTCTTTTCTCCTTTAAAGGGTGAGGGGGATATTTTGCTTGCGATTAAGGCTCTGATCTTTAGTCTGGCTTTAGCCATTTCTCACAGGCACAAAACTTCCAGGCACATTTTGCAATGTAATTATTTGTGTCTGCAATCTAGTTACTTAGATGTCTGAGTCCCTGATTGCATCCATAAGTCAGGGACTTGGACATTTAAGTGATCTAAATTGCACCTACAACAATTTGCACCTAAAATGTCAAAAAAGGATATAGCACAGAGGAAAAGAGTTCAAAGATGGGTGATGAGAATAACTAGGAACGTGGAAAACCTCAAAACTCAAGCAAAATGGAACAGAATTGGACTGTTTACCTAAGAGATGAGATGAAATGAATAAAAGAGGAAATGATCGAATGCAAAGGAAATATGGAGTGCCATAGAAAAGATAGATGAAGCACCTTTACCCCCCCTTTTATCATAATGCAAGTACAAAGAGACATTTCAAAAAATTTAAGCGTGGAAGATCGAAAATTCATACAAAAAGAGACACACTTTCACATAATTAACGTGTGAAAACCTAGCCACATGACATAGTGAATCCAACAGGACTCAGCAGAGGATGAGACACCTCTTTGGACTGACAAATGCTCAAAACATTTAAAAGGCAGAAATTTCAGGAAAAAAAAATACCTTCCTTCTTCAAAGCTTCAATTTTTGTTTGTTTGGGCTTTTCAGTTTCCTATGTTTTGTTTTCTTTTCTGTTTTAATAATGACAGGGTGGAAGGAATCTTTCCTCAGGAGCTGGTTAATTTAGACGTGTCTGACACAGGTTTCCTTGTACCTTGCCTCTGAGGTATTTAGGGCTGCCTCTGGTTTGTGACAGGTCACTGGGAGATGAGATGAGACGAGATGAGATCCTTGTCAGTTCAGCCACTCCTCCTGGGAGGACACACGAAACCAGGAACCCTTTCAGAAACTGCCATAGTAGGACTCAAGAGAGCTGTAGACTGGAACCTTGCATCCTTTCTACCTGGGTGATAGGAAATGTGACTGAGAAGTTCATATTTCATAACAGAATAGCGAGTGTCATTATATATTTAAAGAACTAGAATATGAATTACTGCAGGGACTTACTTTTACAAGAAAATCTGCACATGAGACAGATTATTGGAAGAGACATTAAATAGGGTTGGCTAAAAACATGCCCTGTATTCCACAACAAAGAGGAAAGTTATTACACTATTCTCAGTAAAAGAGAAAGAAATGGATTTTCCTCTTCTCAAAAAAGAAAAAATATACGAGACACATACACCACCTCCCAGTATTGGCTAATAATTTTGTAATCAAAAGAAAAGTGCAATGAAGACTTCAAGAAAACTTGTAGAGAAAGAAAGGTGGCTAGGACACTGAGCAGTACACAGAATAATACATTAGGTACTCTTGCAGTGCAGATCACCAATGTCTGAACCAGTAACCACACTCAGGTAGATTCAACTTTTACAAGAAAACATGGTCAACAAACCAGTGTGTTTTCATACCAAAAACTGCTTTGCTAAAAATTTCTGATCTGTTCTAAGAGTTCCTCTGCTTCAAAGGCTGATCTCCCCTAAGCTGGTCTGTCCTTCCATACAGTTGAATTTGATGGTACAGCTGTTGTAGGTCTTCCGCAGAGCAGAAAGAGAAACACACACCAAAAACAGATATAACTTGGGAGTTTAGACATTTCCTGAGCTGTGTGTTGAATTATCATCTGGAAATCAGGCAGAATGTAGATTTGGAAAACAGTCTTTCACAATCTTAGAGGAGGTCCCTAAAGAGGAGTAAGAGAAATGATTTATTGAGTATCTTTTCAACCACCATCTCTGGAGGTGCTTAAAAGACATGTAGATGTGGCACTAAGGGATATATCAGAGAGGTGGTGCTTAGGGACATGGTTAAGTGGTGGACCTGTCAGTGTTAGCTTTAGAGTTGGACTCAATGATACTAAAGGTTTTTTCCAATCTAAATAGTTCTATGAACCTGTGGGATGATTCCAGCCTTGACCATCATAAAACATAGGCCCTAAAGCCAGCCTGCTTTCCTGACCACCTTGGCCTACCTGGTTTTCTAGTTAGTCTGGCAGTTTTCAGCAATGCTTCTTGTTCATTCCTAGTGTCATCCCTTGTATCACAGATAGGCTCTGGAGGTTTGAATCAGTTCTATAAATGTAGGGAACTCCAATGCACTAAAAATGTCTTGCCTGCATAAAAATTATATTCCATGTGTTGGTGCAAGCGTAGAAAAAACCTCAAATATGGATATTTGGAAAATGTAATGCATTTACATGCATTGTAAATGGGTGGGTATGTATATATATATGAGTATATATGTAAATGGTGGGTAGAGGACTAATTCCAGTTCCCAGCTAAATACACAGTCCTTCTATAGCCATACATGACCCTGGAACAGGATCCAACAGACCAATATGAGGCTTAAGAGGTTATGATAAGAGAAGATCAAGATGTTCCTTTGGCTGAAGAAATAAGGGAAATAACTACAGAATAGTAAATAAATAAACCAAGTGAAATTAGACGAGTGATTCAAAGAGCTGAACTATGCAATCAGAGCACCAAAGTAAGTGATTTTGACTGGTCCAGGGTCAAGGAACAAGAGAGGGAAGAAAGCAAGCAGATTAAAAGTCATTGCAGTGTTCAATTGCCAGCTGAGACAATGGTGGCATGAATACACACTTTAGATCCTGCAATGAAGAGTTTAGACAGTATCAGAGATTTTGGCAACTCTTTGGATTTCATAGACAAGGAGACTTAATATGCAATATTTACTTCTTCTGATTTCTTCCCCTTTGTGTGAGCAAATAAGTGTCAGATTGTTTGGTCAGCTTAAACTCCTTTGAAACTGAAGGGGCTAATTGACAACTTTCATTTAAAGGCAAGTATAAGAATTCGGAATGGTCCTTTTGTCCACTGAGTTGTTGAATCAATGACCACACACTGACAATATGTGCGACAGTCCAAACAAAGGGGTGCTTCCAAGGCTGAGGAATTTGTTCTGATTCTGGGGAGATTTGAAAGTCTGTGAGACAAAAAAGAAAGCACAGTTGTTACAGCAACCTTCAAGGAGACACTAGACACAGCCTAGATATGCAAATCTCAGAAAAACATGGAGAGAAAGTATTCTCAGCTGATTGATGGTTAAAGGGCACTTGGATCTGAAAGCAATGAATGTGTCTAAAACTATTTGAGAGAATGTTAGCCATCCCAGGTCAGAACTGTGCCATGGACCACTTTCTAAATTGAACAGCACAATCAAGCTCCAGTGTCTGGAATGCTCCCAGTGTTATCCCACATCACTAGAGCAGATGTACCCATGCTGACCCTGACTCTGAGGCTACTGAATGGAGATAGGCCAGGCTGCAGTTTCAGGCTAAATTTGCAGGAGGCAGAGGGAGAGAGGTAGTTTCCCTCCTGATATTTTGCTGTGTTGGAATGGTACCCAGCCCTTCTCATACTCTCCCACCAGCTGCACACAAACACAGGCTGTTTCCCAGAGAAAGGCAGGGCAAAGTGAAGAGGACCACGCAACGTGCTGGATGCAACGAGTGCTCCTTACATTACAGGATGCTTGAGCAGTATTAGAGAAGGCACTCAGCTGAGCAAAGATGTATTAAGATTTCAATAGTCATCAGTTTTCCAAGCCCTACCACTGGGCTGTATTCTGTTGAAAACCACTAGTCACCTTTCTCATTTGGCCAGACTTCAACTACTACAGCTACCAGAGAACACACAGCCACCTTTGCTTTCCCATCTGGGAAACAAAGGGAAAGAGATAATTTTTTTCTTCTTTGCCCTCTGTATGTTCCTTCTGCCTCCTCTTCATTATTTTCCCTTTTCTATGAATCCACAGACCACTTTTGCTTTTCAAGCATTTGTTTTGTTCCTTATTAAGTACTTTTGGAAAATATTATCTGCTGTTCTCTCCTTCTCTATTCTTTCATGTTTATTCCTAGTTAATGTTCAATGGCCAACACCAGGTAAACATAATGTAGACATTTAAAGATAAGCTCATAATCTGTAGCCCCTGTAGAGACATTGCTTCAAATTACAAATTACCTCATCCTAATGTAGCAGCTGATAACAGCCAGATAAATCACATACAGAAAGTATCTAGTTCTCTTCTGTCTCTCTTACTGTGGAAAAATTTTGGAAAACAGGGCTGACTCTTTCCTTGCTAAGGAGTGAGCAGCCCAGACAGTTTCTCACTGAAAATCTCTCAGAGAGGAACCTGGGTCAGGTCTCTGTCATGCTAAGGAAGTATTGAAAATCTCAAATGTGTCAAAACCAGAATTTATTGCTTCACCTCATTCAAAACAGAAACAGGCAACTCAAAAATTTCTACCTTTCAAAATAAAGCAAAACCACACAACATGACTCAACTCCGGGCAGATCAAGTCCTTCCTCAAGAATTATGTTTCAGAAAGGACAAGAAAAATATTAGTGATATGGGGCCTTCACACCCTCTTTTTATCTAGAAAAATAGACTTCCCCAACTGATTTGACTTTTTGCTTTTATTTTCATTCTTCTCTTTGAATAATCTCAGAAAAAAAAAAAACAAAAACACAACATTAGGCAAAAAGCTGGTTCACAGTATGAATTATGGTTTTACTCACTTCACTGGACTTCTGTCAACATGGAGTTGGCAGTTTAGACAGTCACAGGGGAATTGTGTTTGTCCTATCCTCCCCCTCCCACTCACAGAGATTTCTGAACATGCCTAATAAATGTAAGGTCCCAGTAGCTAACTGTGTTCCTGCTGAAGCCAGGGGGTTGTTCTCAGGATCATTGGAACAACACAGAGAGGTTGAAAACCTACTTTAAGCTCTTGAGAGGGTTAACTACAAATACCATTCATCTATCAAGAAAGATAGATTACCTATTCAATTACCTATTAGCTAAGCTCAATTACCTATTCAATTGTACTGTATCTTAAATGGGGGAATTTCTAGAAATTGAGTCAGACAAGTACAAGCAATGGCTGCAGGAAGTTGTTCCTCCATAAGGAAACTGAGTAGCAAATTAACAGGTCAGACAGACCTTTCACTGGGGGTCAGTTCCCTTTCTGTTGAACTACATTAATTTCTCTTTTTTTAAGTTTCTCAACTGTTGTTTTTAATGTGAACATGCAACTATAAACCTGTGCTGCTTTTAGTGATGGTGTGAAATAATGCAAGAGAAGTTAAAGAAGAGTTTATGTTGCAAAAATATTTCTGTTATGGAGTTAATTTCATATCATTTTATTCTTCTCAAACTTATAATTTTCTACTGCTCATACATTTTTATGGCCAGAAGTGATTGTTAGCATCATGTAGTCTGACACGCAGCATAGCAAGGGCCAGAGAAGTTCATCCAGTAATTCTTGCATTGATCCCAACAATTTACATTTGGATTAGAGTGTATCTTCTACAAAGACAACCAGTCTTCATTTAAAAACTTAAAAGCAATGAAAAAAATTTCTGCTACACCTCCTGGCAATTTGTCTGAATAGTTAATTAAATGTTAAAAATCCATAATTTGTTTCCAATGTGAATTTCATTTTGTGTTAACCTTAGCCACTGGGTATCTGCCACAGTGGAGAAATCTCCAGGCATCCTCACATTTCCCAGTGCCAAGGAGTTAAGAGCCTGGCAGTTGGGAATTTCTTATTAAATATTTTTTTCACTCAGAGGTGTTGATTCGCTGGAGAATTACGCATGATTGATGGCCAAGTACCATCCTGCAATACCCCATCCTGGCAGCTGACCTCTGCCACTCCACAATGGAAAGCACACCCAGTGGGAGCTCTCAGCAGAAAGGGTGGCAGCTAAGTTCCATAAACTGGTTCATCTCTTGGAACTGCACCTCCAAGCTGAGCAGAGGCTCCGTCATGCCTGGCTGCCCTGGAGAGGCAGCTTATGGCTATTAGCTCCTGACAACATAGATGAAACCACAGCATTAACAGATGCTAACCCCAAGGATAAACACCAAGGGGCATGGAAAATGTGATCAGAGCAGACCAGACCGTGAATCCGTGCATTAGAAGGCCTTGGCACAGACCCAGTGTCCTGCGTGAAGAAAAGGCTCAGAGGTAAGCAGGGACTTGCAGTCACATTTGCTATTTACAGCTGAAAAATAATTGAGTACTTACAAGCCAAACACTCAGAAAACCAAGATTCACCCATTCCATCTTCATATCCTTGCTTAATATGTGGGCATTTCATCTGTAAAATTATTTTAGATGCTTGCAAAGTGGTCCTAATGTAGCCAGCACTGCTCCTCCTCCCTCCCCAGCAGTCTGCTGCGGGGCCTGCTGTGCTGCTGTCATGCTATTAACATTCCTCCAAAGTCACAGAGATGCTGGGATGCACCTGATGCATTCAGAAGCCCAGCAGGTGCCTTCTGCAGGTAGCGTGTGTCCAGGCAATGCCAGGAAGCAGTCATAAACTTAACACAGTAGTAAGCTATGTAATTTTTAGATAACAGCTACTTACATAAGTACAGAAATTGCTACATTTTATATGTACACATTGCTCACATTCCAATTACGGACCAAGACCTAGTGCATGCAATTAGTATTTAGGAGCAATACATTATTTTTGTTCCCCAGCATGGCACTCTGTGATCTGAAAATGCTGGTCGGCTCCTAAGTTACTTTGCATGTGTCAATGCAATTTCCTCTCAGTCCCAGAAGCTTCTGGAGCACTTAAATAATGTCATGAGGGCCTAATAATTGTGTCCAGAGAGATTCCCATAAAATTTTCATCTTTTATTATATGTTTAGCTTATTTAGACGTCAGTATCATTTGGCAAATTGCATCTAAAATACATGGGGAGGCTGAAGCGTAGAAATACACTCTTGAGCCTCGTGGCAGCCCCAGGTACGAGGTATTATCCTTTAATGCCATGGAAAGGCTCCAGCTACCCGACACGAGGACAGGCGCCGCGACGCTAATTTCCCTCTTAGGCTTTATTCGCATCACCGAGGCGTTTGCGTGGCAAACGGCGACATTTCAATACCGAAAATGGTATCGACGGCCGGCGCGGGGGAGGCGAGGCCGTGCGGGGTTGCCTCGCTCGGCTCCCCGGGGGCCGCGCTGAGGCTCCGGGGGAGGCACCGCCGGCGCCCAGCGCCGCTCGCCTTGCAAGGCACGGCTTCCCTGCCCGAGGGCCGACCCACCCGGGGGATGCACAACGCCCGGGACAGCGGGGCGGCTGCGAGCGGGACGGGGCGGGGGACGCAGCCCTGTCCCTGCCAAAGCGCCGGGGAGCGGGGGCAGCGCCGGGGGCAGCGCCGGGGGCCGGAGCCGGCGGCGGGGCAGCGGCGGCACGGCCGGGAACGGCCGCCGGGGGGCAGCGCGAGATCGCCCAAGCGCCGCCGCCGCCTCGGCTGGGCCCTCACCGCCCGGCGGGGCCCGGCTGCCGCCCGCACCGCCCGGCGGGGCCCGGCTGCCGCCCGCACCGCCCGGCGGGGCCCGGCTGCCGCTCGGCTCCCGCCCGGCGGGGTCCGGCTCCCGCCCGCACCGCCCGGCTGCTGCCCGGCTCCCGCCCGCACCGCCCGGCTGCTGCCCGGCTCCCGCCCGCACCGCCCGGCTGCTGCCCGGCTCCCGCCCGCACCGCCCGGCGGGGCCCGGCTGCTGCCCGGCTCCCGCCCGCACCGCCCGGCGGGGCCCTGCTCCCCCCCGCACCGCCCCAGCTCCTTCTCGCGCACGTCCCCCGGTGCCCGCCCCGGGCAGGCTGCATCTTCTGCCCGGCAGCCTGCGACAGGATGAGAGGAACGGTTTAAAGCTGCGCCTGGGAAGGGTTAGGTTGGACATAAGGAGGAATTTCTTCACAGAAGAGGTTGAGTAGATATTGCAACAGCCTGCCCAGGGATGTGGTGGAATCACCGTCTCTGGAGGCGTTTAAGGAAAGACTGGACGTGGCTCTCAGTGCCACGGTCCAGCTGACAGGGTGGTGTTCAGTCACAGGTTGGATTCGATGATCTCGGAGGTCTTTTCCAACCTTCTCGATTCCGTGGTTCCGCTCCGCAGGGCAAGGCCCAGCACGAAGCGGCCCCGGCGCCCTCTCCCTCAGCCGCCGGCCCGGCCCGGAGCCCGCGTTCCCCAAGCGAGAGGCCGCACGGGGTATTTATTTAAGGAGCTTTCACCCAGGAGCTGCTGATCAAAGCTAATGCAAAATAAATGTCTCCCTTTAATAGCCTGATTCCTCGAAGCCCTTGACACTGGAAATTGGGATTTCCCCGTGCCATTAGCACTTAGCAGTAGGCGCTCGAGCCCAGCCAAGAACAAGGGATTAAGAGGTATTTGTCTAAACTAATTTCTCTCTCTATACCAAGTCTATAGAGACTGGTGTTACTCTGCTGGAATTGTGCAACACGGCTAATTGGCTACAAATTTAACAGTGGCAGGGCTCCCACCGCAGGCTGCGGCGGATTCATTACCGCCCTTCTCCCCCCGAACGCGGGCACCTGGGCTGCCCCTGCCCTGGGAAATGACCGGGCTCTGCACGGTGAGGAGCCTCCTGGGGAGCCAGGCTGCCTTGTGGAACACACAGCCGAACAATGAAATCATCGTTATCCTAGAAAGGGACAGCTGTAGCACAGGGGCTGCAAAATTTTATTTTTCTGAACAATGATTCAGGTTTGATGTTGACTTTTTTCCACAGATACTATGCCACTAGTCATCTCCCTTTCACAAAAAGGGGGACAAAAACTTGTAGTATTTGGCTGTGACTCCTTGAAATTCCTCCCTCCAAGCTGTTTTGCACCTTGACTCCACTGTTTGCTTCTTCACTACTTGACCACAAGCTAAAACAAAGAGTAATTTTTATACTTAAGAGTTTATACTATGGATGCATCTGACCAAAGGGTCATTAAGGGTACACAGATTTTTATTTGTAGGTCAGTCAAAAAGAGTTCCTAGAATAGTCTGGAACTAAGGAAGAAATTCTAGGAAAGACCACAGCCTACATCACTGCTGCTGGAGAATGATTCCATGACAACCAGGAGTTTATTTGTCTACCCCAAACTGTACCCCCTTACACACAGCAGCACCACTAGACTATCTCTTGTTTTAGGAGGGGAGGCAGAATTCTCTCAGCAGGACTGTTCAGTAGACCAGAATGAACTTCTCCACTCCCAGAGGTGCTGATGGAAATCTGAGTAGCCCTATGAGTCAGTCAGGACCTCAGTAACCTGGTCTTTCAGAGCTAGGTTCACGAGATGAAGCACTGCATCACTGTTGCCTTGAACAGAAAGGTCATCCTGAAGTTTTGATGTAATCCACCTCAGCTGCCCAGGAATGCAAGGAACTGGCAAATAAAAGACAGTAAAACAATAGTTTCCCAACACCAGTTCAGATAACATTTTCAGACACTAGATTCACAAACCAGGTTGCATTTCTGCCTGAGTAATTTTGCTTCTCATCATTCAAGTTCAAGGGCAAAACTCAAGGTCTGGGATTTGTCTATTGAGTTCAGCATCTTATAATACCTATTCCATATGGTTATGAATCTCCAGCAGTAGCTTTTCCAGCCAGGCCGAACTATCAGAACACTACTTCAAGAGCAGCTGTTAAAAAACTCTGCAACACTTGGATCTTGGCATGTGCTGCTGGGCACAGTTATCCTATACTGAGAAAAGCCCATGAAAATTCACAGAATGAAATTCCATCTTTGGTGAGATGGATGGGAAACACCCAGAACTGCAGCAGAAACAGAGTTTTACTGAAGGAAGACAGAGATCTCCAGCCGCTCATTGTGTTTATCTAAATAGCCCCAGGAACCAAAGTCAGGCTGGCAATGTTTGCCCTCCCTCTCCCTTATGTACACCCTGATGAAAAGTTAACAAGTGGTGTTTGTTGATATGAAACTATCATCCTGCAACAACACAAAGAGAGCATCATTTTTAATCTCAGTCTACATGTTCACAATAAACTGCTGGCCAAGAATCAAGCTAATAATATCAGTCCATGAACACACAGAAACAATTCTGTTAGAAATCTAACATCTAAGGTGTTTTTAATCAAACCTTTCAAGGTGGGTGTCTCTCATGACCTTAACCAAAGTTCTTTCTGAGATATGCACAGAGAATACCACAAATTCAGTGAGAACACCTTCAATATTAGGTAACAATGGGATACAGAAGAAAGCATAAAATAAGATGATTATTCAAGATGTGTCGCTTCTGTACAAGACACAACTAAAATATCATCATGGCTTGCCAGGAACAGGGGTTGTCTGCCGAGGCAGTAAGTACCCCTGATAACTTCATCCAGCAGCCAGAGGCCAGGCTGCCTAGCCCCCTCTCATTAAGGGAGAAGTGCTCCATTCAATGAGGCACTTCAACAGTGGTCTACCTTTGAACGTGCAAATACCCCCATTAAATCTGGTGGATTGGGGCCAAAACTAATTAATTTAGTGATGCTTTGCATCAAAATCTCACTTGCAATACATAGCACTCACAATCAGAAAGGCAGGGGATTAATTAAACTAACTATTTAGAAAGCTGAGCAGGTTAGGACTGGGTTAGGACTAAAGAGCATAATGATATCCTTAGTGGAAGCTAGAAAAGCAAATGATCACTGTGAAACGGATAGGAATTTGCTGAGGATTTATTTCTGTTTAGGTTTTTGGGGGTTTTTTTGTGAGATAAATGAATTGGGACTGGCAAGGCAACAAATTTTGGGTCCAAGAGGCTATGCACTTTTATTTAGATTACTTCTTTCAGCCTGCCCCTACCAACTGGGCTCAACCCAAACTGTATCAGCAGCTTCATAATACTTCCAGGTATCAAAACAGACCATGGAAAGCTTTTATAGCGGGATTAGCAAAAGAAAAAAAAAAGGGGAGAAGGAGAGAACAAAAAGCAAAAATGCAAACCACTGTAGATTGTGTAGATTTTCAGACATGTCTGAAATGTGAACTTAGATGCATTCAGACCATGGCTTGGCTGTACCTAGCTTAGCAGGCAGGCTGGACAAAAAGACATGGGTCTGACATTATGCTGTACTGCAGTGGATAAAACAGATTCTGATGGATTACACATGCTAAGAGAACAAGAAAAAATAGTCAAATAGAGTTACTGGAACAATATTTGAGAAAGTAGAACAATAATTGCAGCACTGCAAGCTCTCTGGCTAAGACTAATTCTCTAAGGCCCCTTGGAGTCTTATCAGCAGCTCTACCATGACATCCTCCCTGATGTCAATTGAGGGGTGCTGCTTTGCACCCGCTGAGGATTTGGCCTTTGAACTCACCCAGCTTGTGTCAGAGGACCTCTTAAAACCTTTCTGCAACACTGCAAAATCTTTAATGGTTTGGCACTGCTCAAAACCATTCCATTTTGTAAGAGGAAAGTAAGCAAGTATTTCACCTGCCTGGGAGGACCCTTCACTTCGAGCTGATTAAGGAGGAAACACTGTCACAACCTCAGTTCTTCTAATGTGACAGTCAGCAATGAATGGCTGAGGTGACTGATCTTCGCATTCTATGGCCAGTCTATTTCCTACGGATGTTTCCTGTGACTATAGGAAATTAAGGGCAGTAGTTTAGGAATAGTATTCCCCAATTTAGTGTTCCCACTGTGCACTGCCTACTCACTTCCCCCTCATCCCCCTTACCCCTTCAGAGGGATGGAGAGGAGAATTGGAGGCACAAAAAGGTGAAGATCACAGGTTGAGGTAAGAACAATTTACTAGAAACAACAACGAAATAAGAAAACTAAGAGTGTCAACAATAGTAACAAGAGTGTTCAGGAGAGGTGAACCATTCACATTCGATTGTGCAAGGATTCACCTCTGACTGCTCAGTGCACAATGCTCCTCCTGGGCGCTGTAAAAATTAACCCTGTCCTGGCCAGGACCAGGACAGGGCAAAGAAATGAAAGACTCATGCCAGTCAATGGTGAACACTCCGGAGTCAGAGCAACAAGAAACCACCATGTCCATATATGCTGTTTATTAGCACATATGTGTTTATATAAGTTTCTGTTCTCTGAAACAACTATTCACAGTCCTGTTTAGGAAGCTATAGAGTTTGATAAATTTCCAGAACACTAGAAAACAATCCAGACTGAACACAAGTTTTGGACATTACACTTGGGAAATTACTGCCTTTGCAAACATTAATATCTTCATGCCTAAGCCCTCAGTTCCAACAGTCCTGTACATTCATGCATGGAAAAACCCCTAAGAACACTGACATGCCAGAATGTTTGCAGGATCACTGCCTGCGAAAGGTTATTCACAGACACAGTCTCAGGCAAAATCACGCCCTCAGAGTTATTACAACCCTGCCAAAGCCACGGAAAGCCAACAGTTTTCTACTGTGTGAGGAACAATAGAGCTATTCTGGACAAGATTTATTCTGAAAAGTAGAGGTTGAGGATAGTCATAATTTTCTTTTCAGAGCCTCAATATCTGCTGTGCCTGACCATGAAGGTTGCCACAGGATGTATCAACCCAGCAGAAAAGTTAAAGGCAGAGAAATCAGAAGCTGAAAGTACAAGTTTTCCCTTCTGTATGTCCCACTCCACACACTCCCATGGATTTTTTCCTTTGCCAGGTTTCCTTTGCCACAGATCAAAAAGTGAATGCTGAAATCATTGGACTTAGAGGCCAGCAAAAGCACTTGATACTGCATTGCAGCCAAAGAGGAGTCCAAAGCAGCCATGTGTTCTATGTCCTGGGCAGTGATTGTGCTTCTGGGCTGCAGAACCCTCTGAGAAGGTCTGTAGGGAGGGCACGTGCCTGGGGATGGGGGGGTCACACACTGTTGGGTTATCACCGATTTTCCCCAGCAATGGTGATAGCTCCACAGCACCTCAACATCCAGTGACAAATACCTTGTTTTCCCTTCTGGGAATTTCTAGCCAGAAGGATTTGGACCCAAATTGACAGCTGCATTTCAAGGTGTCAGAGACCTGAAAGCAAAGGCCTCCATGGGAAGTTCTCTAGGGAATTAGGGCTATTTTAGGCAGAGCAAAAGCTCTTGGTTTCTTACCCCAGCTCACTCTCCAGGTGACACGATGTATGCTTCTCCTGACATCTACATCTACCCTGATCTTCCCCAGCTCCCTGCCCACAGCATTCTGTAAACCTTCACTGATCTCCTGCCAGGCACTGCAGACTTACCCCCTGCCTTCTCTGACAGCCTGAAGCAAGGAGCACACTGCCCCATGCCCACTTGAAGGAGCAAGACTCAAAAATAAAAAATACAAGGTCATCATGGACCTACATTAGAAATGCCTCTCTCACACATGATATGCCAGTCAGAGGTTTTTCATACTGTGTGGGTGACCATATGCTGGAACAGATTGACCAAAGAGGCTGTGGAGTCTCCCTCATTGGAGATATTCCAGAACTGACTGGTCATAGTCCTGGCCATGTGCTCTAGGATGACCCTTCTTGAGCAGGGATGTTGGACCAGATGATTCACCATGTTCCCTTCCAACCTGACCCATTCTGGCATCCTATGATTCTGTGGGTAGAATTCAGGTTGTATAGGAAGCACTCTGAGCTCTAAAGAAGCTGCAGAGAGGCACAAAGCCTCCTCTTAAATGTGGTGGAAAAGAAGACAACAAAGGCAAAACCCAGCCTAGATATCTGTGATCTAATGAAATCCCACCTATGTCATCAGCAGCACTGAACTTTGCATTGGGAAGTTTCATGACTGAGCAGTGGATTTCAATACCAGTGAGATTTTCTCTGAGATCAAGACACTTTAAATGTCCAAAAAACGTTTTTAATGTTTTTAGAGTTTCTTATGTTTTGGGTGAAATCCCAAACGTAGATGACACGATAATTGCAGGCACAAATACATGTTGAGTCCTTGAAGAGGAACAGGGCTGTATCCATTTCACATGCTAACATGATCAGTGACATCCAATATTGTTAAAAAACTGTTTCCACTGTCAGTAATGATCCTGGAAGAAAGAGTCTTTGAGCTGCTTTTGATTGATACTCACCTCATTCCAGAGATCAGCAAAAATGTGGGTAGTTGATAGAGCCAGCCAGAGATATTTTTTTTCTCTAAATAAATCTGAATAAACAATTAAAGGTTAAGTGCTCTTTTTTCAAAGCTTGAAACACAAGCAAACAAATTGAGGGTAGAGAACTCAATTATATCAAGCAGAAGCTACTAGCAGTTACACTCAGCAAAGCTGAATAATTTTCAATTACTGTGGGAAGAGAGGTCAACAAAATATGTTCCCCAATCTGTCCATTCCTATAGCCAGACCTCCTAATGTTAGAGTGCCCTTAGTCGGGGTAATTCAGTGGGGTTTTCTTCCCCGCTAGCACCCTTTTTCCTACTTTGATGTATCAACTTCTTTCATTAGCATAAATTTGTGCCTGCCAGAGAAAGCATCTAAACCCCCGCCTTCCAAAAGGCAAACTTCTGTCACATCCAAGCATTCAGCCAGAGAAGTGTGACAACATGACAGCTGCCGCTCCAGGTACCGCTCCAAGCCAGGGTGCTGAGGGTTTTAATCCAGCAAAATGAGGAGATGGTGCCATCCCTGAGTGACCTGTGGCAGTGTCAGAGCTTCCCAGCTGTGTCAGCACATCCCCAGGGGTGCAGGGGGTTTTCCCAAGAAGGGACTGCAGAGGCTCAACAGGGCTGGCCTGAAGAAAATCTCTGGAACGTGATATGACTGTGACTCCTACCAAATGACATCAGGAGTTCTGAGTACAGCATACCAATTTTGTCATATGTCACCAGCTTTGAGACTTCATCTCTGCTTCCATCACTCTACTACACTTCTAGCTTCAGAGTTTCTTGCTGCAATTTATCCTTGGTTTTTCTCTCAGCTGGGTTTGGGGTGGGGGAGGTGCGGGGCTGGGTTATGTGAATTTTTCTCTCTGAGCGGCATCAGTAATGGAGTTACACTTTGTGTCACAAAGCATCTCCATCACCACAGAAAGACAGAGGAAACTTCTGCTTTGGTATACATCACATACTCCTATATATAACAAACAACATATGCAGACAAGACAGAAAAAAATCTACCATATGGAATGAACAAGGAAATTTTCTATGTACTTCTGTTTTCACATACAGCAGCACCTAAGTGTTGCAATTACGGTATCAGGAAAGATGCTCAAATGTTTATTTCTCCATTAGGACTTTACACTGCTATCTGGTCTAAATGGTGCAGTGAATCCCAACAGAAGGAGCTTTTATGATGATAGTGTCATTTTTACATCAAATACAAGCTGATGATCTTCAGTGGAAGGAGAAAGCCATTATAAATTGACTAACCTATTTTTTAGTCAGAAAAGAGAGGGTTTTATTTAAAACCTTTGTGTAAGAGGCAATCCATTTATCCACAAATAACTGCCCATAAAGTTGCCAGTATATGCAGAGAGAAGGCAAAAGAAGAAAAATAAACTTATTTTCTTACTTCCCACACAACGCGCAAAAACTGTCCATTTCGTATAAAAGAGGGTTTGAACTGGATAGGAATTAAATGGATTCTAGACAGGGAAAACTCCCTCACTCTCAGATTCAGTCCTTCCTTGGAGGTCTGCAACTGTTGTTAACTTCTCAGTGGGTGAATTTTCTCTTTCGAAGACTGGCTTATATTTCACAGAACCCACCTCAGGCTGGACCTCAAAAGATATCTGGTGAGATCTCTCTTATGAGAATCAGTGGGAGAGTCTTGCTGCAGGATGATGGACCCCATTTGGAGGTCTTGGACTGTGTCAGGAAAAAGCACTAGAAAGGTATAGGCTTAAAAAGTCTTGCCAGTCTTATAGACACTGTGTGTGCCACTGGCAGCTCAGGACACGCATCTGTTTTAGGGGAACTTAAATGTCAGACACTGCTGAGCTGCTTCCATCACCTCATTTTTATAATGTGGAATAAAATTCTCACGACATAAGAACAAGCAGTGAAAAAGAAATTACAATTATGTCATCCCAGGCTCTCAGTTGCTTCCTAATTCCACTTTGGTGCTTCACACCACTGCTCACCCTCTCTATGCACTCTGCTGTAAGATTGTCCTGCTGTTACTGTCTCTGCTGCCTAGAAAACAGCCATGGTTTTAGGTGGTGGCCCATAGGTTCCACAGGGAGAGTCTCAAATACCTCATCCCCTGGCAGGGTATTCTTCAGTGTACACACATTACGTAGGGACTGCATTGCTGCAATACTTGGGAACTAAAGGCAACCTAAAAAAAGAGTCAGTAACTTACTCTTAAAAAGTAACTTTTGGGCCACCACAGCTGTGCTCTTCACATCCCTGTGCAACAGAGAATGTTCCTGTATATGTCTCAGCCTCCTTCCACTTTGAGGAAAGGGGGAACCAAAGATGTGGTAAGTAAACTGTTTCTTGCCCAGTTTTCTGTACTTGCTGTACATCTGAGGCTTTCCAGGCTCAGGAGCGTGCTCAGTGTCTAATGTGGAAGGCACATCTTGAGGACTGTTTCTGAAAGGCAGGGAAGGGCAAGAGGAGTTGTGACTTAGGGGCCAGCAGCTCCAGTCTCTGTCATCTGCCTGCTGGCATTCCGTGATTTTTAACACTGTTTGGAAGGGCCCCTGATAATCACCCATAAAGTGATCTCACCATTCTGTTTCAAATCCCTTTTTTCCCCTCTCCTTCAAAACACTGCCAAATCTGTGATTTTTGTGCTACAAACTACTACACTGACATCATCAGAGTGCTACAGGTACTCCCTGCTCTGGGTGTTATCTTACAAAACATTTTAGGGATTTTGCATAGCAAACTGCCGTGCATTGTTTCTCAGTGGGTTCTGTACAAAAAGTATTCAGGTCCATGGCTAAGTTCCAAGTAAAGTGTGCTAATAAAAACTAAAAGAAAGTGATTTCCTGAGCTCTGTATGTATCATTCAACAACATCAACAACAAAATTCAGGTCAAATATAAGCAATAAACTAGGTCAAATTTAAGCAATTTCCTTTTATTTGCTTCCATTTTATTGACAATGAACAACTCTTAGTGGGTAAACCTAAAAATATACCTCCAGTAACAATTGTTTTGCCTTGGGTACTTATGCAGCACTCCAACTACAGCATCTACATAGCATTTCTTTTTCCCCACATATACAAATACATACTCATACTTAATACATTAACATTTCCACTATACTTTTTTGCAGTGTATCCAGTTAAGCAAATTGCTCAATTAGCTGAACAGGGTTTTTTCTTTTCACTGTGAAAAGACAGAGTCTTACTGACTGGAACAGCATTCTCGGTAAGAGGTCAGTTGGGTGTGATTTTTGGAATAAAGGAGACAGGATGAGTGGGTTGTAAAAGATTTTTTTAATTGTTCACATTTTATTGCCTTTAAAAGCCAAAGAGAGAGGGCAAACCAACACATGTCCTGGTTCATGCTGGTATGTAACTGCAGTGTGCTGTAGAGAAAGCCCACCATACTTAGTGGAATTTTCCTGTTACTGTGTGCACCTCATGGACACGGAAAAGATTGTGGGACTGTCAAATACTGAGTGTCAGGGAATGCTATATCCACTCGTTGGTAAAATAAGTCAGTTAATTTGGCAGGTAAGTATTAAGTAATCATATTGTCAGAACAAGGCAAGTAGAAGAAAGGAAGACAAAGACAAAAAGAAAAAAATATAAAGACGAGGAAATAGGAAGGAACCAAAGGGGAGAGAGGGAAGGGAGGGAATGTGTGAGTTTGAGGTGAGAGTAAGCGGTGATGATCCCTCTGTTCTGGATGGCTGCAGGTCACCTGGTCCTAGTGTCTCACGTTGCACTCCATTGCTTCTTTTCCACTGTCTGGGAGAATCTAAACACCATTACACTCACTTTTATTACCTATGGAGTGTAATGGCTGAGAAAAACTCGAGCAGGTTGAAAATTTTCTCATCCATGTTTTAGAAGATTTTTTTCAAGAAATTTTACCATTTTCATGCTCTATGGATTTTTATCATTTTTTGCCTACTTGAGTCTTAGAAAATACTAGTTTAATTTTTTAAAGTAAATATTGTGCCATCCTGATTTGAGTTTTCCCTTATTTGGTTTCAACAGTGCAAAATTTAAAATGAGCCAAATGATTTTTTAAATTTCATTCTATTTTTCATGAGGTAAAAATGTCTGATATTTGCCTAGGGAAAGTGTTGCATCACATACTCTATTTATGTTTCAGCATTGCAGTGACTTTTAAAAGCTCACAGCAGGAAATTAAGAAAAGTCTGAACTCATAATTATTAAATAATAATAAAAAATGTACTCTGCTAAGGTTGCATTTATTCAAAATGGTACAATTAATATATCCCCGTGTTTCCATTAATATATATTCCGGTGGAGAAATTGATAGGAAATGTGGTCATGGCATGAACTTTACAGCAGATTTGAATAGTCTCTGCTGAGCAGAGTTTAATTGAGCAAAGCAGCTTGGATAAGGAGTACTGTACAAAAATGAGATTATCCATCATGCACCATGTAAATGATCAATATCCAGATCCTCTTTGTATTGACAGAGTTGGAAGGATTCTATTCAACACAATCAGATATCACAGGCAACGAGGAATTTAAATGTCCCCTTCCCGTGTGGGGCAGATCATTACTCTCTCAAGCTTCCTCAAGCCTTTACCCTCCTTGCTGCACAGATGAAAACACCTGCAGCTTCTAAAGCCAGCCCAGGGTAACATCATGTAGGGCCCAGATGTCACTTGCTGCTCTGACCTGTCCTGGAGTTCAGCCATCACACAAGTAACATCTTCCTTCACAGAAGACCAGTGCAGAGCCTTGGCACCATTTGAGACACTGGAGGCAGCATAACCCTCCTTGGTTTCTCATCACAGTGGTGAATTTGTGACATCTGTTGTCACCTGTCTTCACTCACCCACCGTAAGATGTTGGTCTTTGCCTTTATGGTTCTTCAGCAGGCTGCTCATCCTTCTGTGCCGCTCAGGGTCTCTTACTTGATGATTAATTCCTCCCTTCAGTCTGCCAGCAGTCCTACCTGACCACTTTCTCACCTCCAAAGCAAGTCCAAGTTTTACTCCTTGCTTGTAAAGAGCCTTTTTCATTGGCTCCTGCAGAGTCGCTGTGTTATTTGTCTGTATATTCCCCACAAAAGCTTTGCCAGAAGGGCCCGCAAAGCACAGACCAAGGTCAAGGACGCAGCACACCAAAAGCTATGAGTGATGAGTGCCATGCAACTGTTTTGTCTGTGATCCTGTGTCTGTTTCTGACAATCCTGTTCTCCTACTTTGACAAACTCCTAGACAATCAGCCGCTATCCTCTGAAATATAAATCCTCAGTGGACTCCTGGAGATACTACTGCAAAAGACATAGGAAACATCTAGAACCCAACTCTGTCTTGTGATCCATTCTCCAATTCTCCATCATTTATCTTTCACTATTGAGGACCATGGGGCAGTTAATATCCCTGGATGAGCCAGTGCACAGGTCTCAAAGGCACCAGAGCTGGAGGAGTAAGTACTCAGGCTCCCACATAGTAGTGGGAACCTTTAATTTAATTTAATTTAATTTTTTAATTTTAAAATACATACCCAACACTGAATAACTGGCAAGAAGCAAGGTTTAAAAGGAGAAAAAAGGCTTTCTTCAGCTTTTTACTTAAATTGTGTTTATTGTGCAAGGAGACAAAATTCACATAGTGTTTGTTTCTTGAAAGCACAGAGAAAAAAACAAATGTGTTGCTGCTGTAGGAGATGAAGGATGAGATGTGCAGGGCTTCCACAGCACCTGACAGAAAAAGTGTCTGATTCAAACCAAACGTAAGCAATAAAGTCTAGGTCAGATTTAAGCAGTTTCCTTTTATTTACTTCCATTTATTGATAATGAACAACTCTTAGTGGGTAAACCTGAAAATATACCTCCAGTAACAATTGTTTTGCCTTGGGTATTTATGTGGCATTCCATAGGTATTTATGCAGGAGAAAGTGTCTGATTCACTGATTATTTACAACCAGTCTACATTGTAATACAACACACCCAGCGGCTCTTCCACCTTCTCAAGGAGAAAGCACAATACAAAATGCCCCAATCACCACCCAGGACTAAAAGCCTAGTGCTGAATATTCACCCAAATTCATGCCTGCAGACTAAATATTCAAGAGATAATGAGCACAGCCCTGTTGCATAGCAAAACATTCTGGCTATTCAAGTATCCTGTGCAAGTGCCCCAGAAAAGGCAATTCTAATCATAATTTTATCTCTGGTATTATGAAAAAACCCAAAAGTTTCTTCTTTAAAGCTACAAAAAACAGCCAGCAAAAATTTTATTTCACCAGTCCTCATTGACAGACTCTCTTGTCTGCAGCAATTCAGAACTCTGGCTATTGAAGCTCATCACTTTTTCTTTTTTCTTTGCCTCCCTCAGTGCTGAGGAGATATTTATAACTGTTGCAATCTTGAAATAAGTATACAGCACAAGGGTGCTGCATGTTACCAGTCAAGCAGAAGAAGACAAAGACAAATAAAAAGCAATGAAAAGACATGATATAGATATAGGGGAGATTGTGACTACCAAAGAGCTAATGGTTTTGTGATGGTAAGGACTGACTTAGAAGAATACCCAGTATTAGTAATGGTTTTGATGAAAAATCTCTTCAGACCATTAAAGTATTATGCTGTTCTTTATCACACTTTCCCTGCCTCTTCTTTTCTTTGCTAGTTGGTTGGGTTTTTTTATACTCTTTCTTTATATCTCCCCTACTGGATTGAATAGCATTGAGCTGCCTTTGCCATACAAAATCGCAGATCAGTAGATTTTTGTTTCATTCTAGACATAATTTGAGACAATCAAATTTGAATGGCAATTTTGTGTTCACATCTTTTATTTATTAAGGGTCTTCGAAATACAGAAAAAGAAAAATATAAAGCCCACTATATGCAGGAAATGAGAAAAAAAAAAAAGTGATGAAAAAGCAGGCACTAAAAAGGAAAAAACGAAAATAAAATAAGTCTTTTTCTCTTTGTTTTTTCTTCTAAAAGCTGAAAAGCTACTGAGCTACTCCCTTGCATGGATCTGCTCAGTATGAGAGGCTGAAAGCAGGACAGCACTCACAGAGCTGTCACCATCTGTCCTGAGCAGCTCCAGTTTAAATGACAGCAGCCTCAGGGTCCGGGTCCCCCTCAGCAGCACGCAGGGTGCCCACTGGAGTACACCAGTGTGTCCTGTGGGGTTTGCATCCCAAGGAGAGGATGCTGGGGCAAACCAGCCACATCAGCCCTGTTCCTGCAGCCTCTTGTGCCCCTCTTGCATCCTCTCAGCCAAGAGCTTGGCTGCCAGGATACAGGTGTAGATAACAACGTGGCACCTCTGCTGTCCCAAAAGCACAGAGGGAGAGGAGTACGGGACATCTGAGCTGCTCCAAAGCCACAGTGTTAATACTGGGCTAGGGGAGAATTTTTCAGAGGTGATAAAACTGGGAGCTGCCTCAGGCCCCAGGGAAGGAAAAGGATGCTCACTTTTCTTTGGACTTTGCCTAAAGTATTTATTTCATTATTTGACATTGATTTTTCTGGATAAGTAACCAGAGTCCAGGATCAGAAGAGCAAACATATCTTCAGAAGTTAGACTACACTGTGCCACCATAATAAGCTGGGAAAAATTAGTGCATTTCACTACTGCTTTCTATTGCTAGCCCAAATTATAATGAAGTGCATTTAAAAATCACTTCAAATGAAGGAAAGGGAAAATGTACTCTTCTTTTTCATGGTTAGATTGTCCTCCTTCCTTCCCTTCACAAGAAATATTAATTTAAATGTAAAAGCAAGTTATGGGTATTTACCCTTGTGTTTAGAGAAACAGAAGTAAATTTTGCTGTAGAGTGGTCCTTCCTTTTAAATATATTTTAGTAGTGTTCATTTATATAATGACAGCCATGCATCCTGCATGCATGGCTTAACTTGCTTTCCATATCTTCTTGTCAGATAGATTCAAGGACTGCAGAAGAGGTTCCCAAATGCATTTCCTTTTGCCATATTTCAGTATGCAGGTACATGTCCAATTCCTACACATTCTGAGCACTGAGTTGCAGCCCCCTGGGACTGCACCCTCCTTCAATCTGAAAATCAAGACCTAAGACTCAAAAAGAAAACCCATGCTGAAGGTTCCTTCAGTGAAGGTTTTGTGCCTGAATTTGAACCTGCTCAGTAGGCTTGCCAGCTTTTCCCAGTAATAACACTTCACATTAGTTATTCGAGCCCAGATGCAGCATTTGCAGAAGAAAAACATTCTGCAGTTTGCCATTCTGGAAAGACATGATTGTTGTGTTGTCAATAATGAGAAGGATTACAGAGTAGGCGAATTTGTTACATATACGTATGGCCCATGAAATACATCCCTCTGTGCATCTTTAAATATTATCAGCCTACAGTAATTGTTACTTACACTCCACCCACTTCAGCCTTCTTTCCTTCCTTCCTTTCCTCTGAATAATAATTTGACAGTTGCATTCTTTGAGAAAGTTGAACTACAAAATTATTTATATGTCTAACAGGGACACAAGTGTGCTAGTGTAAGTACAGCTAAGAAAAATGTGGACAAATTTGAAACCCTCTGTTGGGGGTTAGGTTTCTTTCCTTTTATTCCTTTTTATTTGCAGAATTTTTTCCCATAAATGCTAAGAGACACTAACAACTGGGTACTTCAGAAAAACAAAAGAAGTGGCCAAGCTCAGGGAAGAGGGGCATCTGGTTGCACTTCTCTTATCTGGGAGCTTCTCTCCAAGGATACCACGAGAATTGGGCAGGTAAAGGACGGGGCAGGGACAGCTGCTATCGCTCTCTCTCTCTCTCTCTCTCTCTGTCTCTCTCTCTATATATCTCTCTCTATATCTCTCTCTCTACTTCGGAGGGGAAAGCCTGCAACTGAGAAGGGGTCACTGTGTTTCTGGTTCTGTTTCTTGTTAATGTCAGAGTTGTTGTTGTTTGCTTGCTTTATTATACATACTAGCAAAGAACTGTTCATCCTGTCTGCATACCTTTGCCTGAGCGCCCCTTAGTTTCAAATGATAATAATTCAGAGAGAAAGGGTTTACATTTTCCATTCTGAAGGACACTTCCTTAGCAGACACCTGTCTTTCAAACCAAGACACCCTCATCCATGTGAAAGCAAAAATTAAGATGTTTTGTACAGCTGAGATGGTCTGGAGAAACCTAAGGATGTGGTGGACTCGAAAAAGGCAGAAGGAATTAAAACTTGGTCTGGAGGAACCTAAGGATGTGGTGGAAGGGGAAAAAGCAGAAAGAATTAAATCTTCACCCTCTATTGCAAACCCAGAGCTATCCTCACCAGCATTGTAAAATGGAATTTATAGCTAAAATCAGGAAAATAGATGGACACTTTAGGATCACAGGTGCTGCTTCACTGTCAACCTATTATAAAGCTCCAACTGTGTCCAAAGTTATAAAGCAATTTCATAATTATATTTATCAGGATGAAAAATGTGCAAATACACTTACCTAGCTTTTTTTTTCCTTGATACGTCATTTTTAAGATATTCCTGCTGCACCTAGCACGTCTTCCCCAGATGTTGATCCAGTGCTGCAGTGAATGGCACATGTAGAGCCCACACACAGGAAGGAGGCACACAAGCCCTGCAGCAATGGGAAGGAAGAGGGGAACAAGGCAGAGCATTTGTCCACACAACACCCTGTGGTAAACAGAGGCCAGAGAAATCCCAGCAAGTGAATGTAATTTTTTAAAAAATGCACGGAACAAGACATAAAGGCCAAGAAGATAACAAGACATTTTCAGTAGACATATTCTGAGAGTGAAGGGGTGAAAAGAAGGATGTGTGAAAGTGGTGAATAAGCAGCCTTCCAGGCTGACAGCCTTACTGAGCCTCCAGCCAGTGCAGGATGCAGTCATTAACAGAGCTGGAGAAACTGGAGAAGTCACAAATTCTCCACCCTGTGGCATCTGTGTGTTAAGAGCAAAATTCAGCTGCTTCTGGGTACTTTTATGGAAATAAAATCCAGGCTATTAAAATTATGTCATCAAAATCACATTCTGCATGACAGATGAAAAGGACACCTTTTGTAGTGTACATGCAAACAGACAAGAGTGTCTATGGCTACATACACAGTGTTTATAGAAATCAGTCTTTGCTAAAAACAACTAGAAGCTACTTACTTATGACCAAACAGGCTTGGCTTACTCAAATGCCATTCTGAGAATCCAAACCTGATTTTTCTTCTAAATCACAGATATTTTAAAAGGAAATGAAAATTTAAATAGCTGAGAAAGTAAAGAAATTTGCTTAAGAGTATCTGCCCAAGGACATTGGAAGAAATTCCAGCAAAAGGGACAGGAATGTCCAGAAGGAGATGGGAACCATGCTTCTCAGCCTTACAAAAAAAATAACCCTGGGGAATTTGCATGGCACATGAACAGGACAAACAGTTCAAAATTAAAATCAGGGTTGTGAAGACAGGAATTTAGCAGGGCATAACCAGGAAAAGGTATTCCCAAACTCTTATCAGCTCCCCATCGGCTGGTGGTCTGTTTAAAGGCAATATAATGGTGCTTTCAAAGATCTTACAAAAAAATTACGCATAGCAGCCAGGACCCAGCAGGGGAAAGGAAAATGTCATGGCAATCAGAGCCCTAAGAGAGCTCTGGAAAGGTTGCTGCAGCCCATGAAACCACAAAGATTGCTGAAACTAGGCCTGAAGGCATCGTCTCACCTATAAGGATACTGTGAAAAATTGGAGATTGGTTTATGAATCTATTTTATCTCTATTCTGTTTTCCCCATTCACTTTATGTTTCTGCATTTCTTTACGTTACTTACTATACTTGAATATTATAATGGAGTGTGGATTTTAAAATTCTTTTGCTCCTCTTTGGAGAATTCACCATCAGGTGAAGGTACAGCCAGATCCACCTCAATGCCCGGAGCCTCTCAGGGTCTCACAAGTCCATACTGATAACCAGGAGTAGAGCCAAGCCCTGCTCACAACATTTAGCACTATTAAATTATGACACCAAATTAACACAGGTAGATACCACCTTATATTATATTTAACATAAAAGCAGAAAACAGGAATGTCTCTTGTGTTAGGACCTTGTGTTGGAAGAACAAGAGATGATGTATAGAAGACAGTACTAAAATGAGCTGAGAAAAATTAATATCATTCTGGTAATTTCACCAGGTTGGGATAAGTGACCTGGGGACACTTATGGGGAGCAATGGGAGCTGGAGAGAAGACAGCAGTGATTGTCCCCTGTCAGCACAGGTGAAGCTGCACCTCAAATCCTGTGCTCACTTTTGGGTAACTCCCTACAAGAAGAATATTGAGGTGCTGGAGTGAGTCCAGAGAAGGGCAACAGAGCTAGGGAAGGATCTGGAGCACAGGTCTGATGAAGAGCAGCTGAGGAAACTGGGAGTGTTTAACCTGGAGAAAAGGAGGCTCAGGGACGACCTTACTGCTGTCTACAACTCCCTGAAAGGAGGCTGTGGTGAGGTGAGGGTGGGTGTCTTCTCCCAAGTAACAAGAAACAAGAGGAAATTACTAAATGTTGCACCAGGGGAGGTTTAGATGGGATATGGGGAAAAGCATCTTCATGGAAAGGTTTGTGAAACACTGGAAAATGCTGCCCAGGTAAGTGGTGGAGTCACCATCCCCAGAGGTATTTACAAGACCTGTAGGTGTGGTGATAAGAACAGGGGTCAGTGCTGGACCTGGCAGTGTTAGCTTAATGGTTGGACTTGATGACCTTAAGGGTCTTTTCCAACCTAAATGACTCTATGATTCTATGATGGCAAAAGAGAGTGAAGAAAATGGAGCTGCAGAACTGACTGGGAGTGCTGGGGAGGAGATAATAAATTGTACACTGAGGGCAAGGGTAGAGGCTCTGCCATGCACAGGCGCTCAAAGCACTCCATGGAGAAAAAGGCACATCCAGCCACAACCAATCCACTCTGAGCACTAAGGCATGAAAACATCTGGGCCCAGATTCTTTCCTGAGCCAACTCCACAATGATACCAGAAATTATGCAAGTTAAGATGCATGTCTTACGAAAATGATGCAATAATCAATGTCTACAGTTCGATTATGAGATAATTAATTTTAATTGCATATTACATTCTCATTGAATTAAAAGATTTGAAGACTTTGACTATTTTTATATTCCCCTTGCAATACATTTTGTAGTCTGTGCTATTTAGAGACAGAAAATTGCAACTATTTTAAAAACACGACAATGACTTTCACCTCCCTGAGGGAAATCCTGAATTATTACCTTTGATGGCATCAGGGTTTCATCCTTATTCTGTTAGAGAAAATAATCGGAGACCCCTTCTTAGCTTTGCTTTCCACCTATTTTGAGAGCCTTGAGTTCCCAACACCATGGTGAAAACACTCACCATGTACTAGGTTGAAGAGGAGAAATTATGTTTGATTTATTTTCTTCACTGGAAAATGTTGGAAATGAAAACTTCCTTTTTGCCACATCTGCCTGGTGCCACCCATTAAGCAGGAGTGTATCTGAAACCAACTCCCTCCCAGGTCAGCTCCATCCCAGGGAATGGGCTGGCACCCTGCCCCAGGTGACACTTTGCTGTTTCTACAGCTGCTCCATTCCAGACTCCAGCATGACTTTGCCAAGTGCAAGGGAGGGTGACTGAGGTCGGACATCGCCCCACGCAGCAGAGATGGGTTTTGCCTGTTCTGATTTTCCATTTTTTAGCTCCTGCCAGCAGCGAAACACTGAGCAAAATGTCCCCACTCCAGCCCTAGACAATTCATTGTAATAAGTCACTGGCTGAATTGCACCTCACGGTCCCACTGTGAGCGAACAAATCACCAACTTCTCCGATTGTTCAAATATCTTCTCAAGGGCTTGCTGAATAAGTCATGCCACTAATCCGCAGTTTGTGACTTCCCATCCAGCCGTTTGCAGCACATATTCAAGACCTGGCCTCTGAAGCTGACTGGGTTCCCAGGGATTTGGACACCTAGCCAGGAGGCTCTGCTTTTCTAGAGACAAAGTGAGAGCTTCCTGCATTGGCCTTCAGCTGTGAGAAGTTAGCATTTTCTGTGCCACAAGCATATCCAAAGAGAAGGGAGAGCAGACAGACCCTCACCATCCCTTTCCATGGAGCAATATGTGCTCCATCTCCCAGTGTGACCCCAGCAAGCCTGCCTTTCCCAGTTGGATCTGAACACCCACATTCCCTGTCCTCAAGCTCTCAGGAGGCCAGCTTGTGCTCAGCCAGGCACCAGTGCTGTCTGTGGAGCTGTGGTGGTGGGACACCTTCCCACAGGCAAGAGGGGACAGATCCTGTGAGTCCCAAATGTACAGAGTAGGAGGCTTCATGACTGTCTGACATGAAATGCAAGATACCAAGGATGTGGAAATGAAAGAATAAAACCTGTGTTTGTAAGCATATCCCCACTTTTATCCCTAAATACATAACCTTGCCTATGCAGAGTGTTTGCTCCTGCATCAATGACCCCTTATGCCCACCCTTTTGTACCAAGGAGGAGATTTATGCTATGTCTTTCCTCAGTTCCCAACATTTTAGACTCAAAGAATGTGATGACAAGTTTTATACATCTAAGATATTCCTGTCTTATACCCCTTATATCTCTTTTCTTTCCCGGCTTTCTTGCTCTTGAATGTTTTACTGACACTGGAAGGTGTGAAGATATTGATTACACATCTCTTTCTGACACACTGCAAAATATGCTATCTCCTGTCTCCACACTGGTGACTGGCTTACATGGCAGGTTTCTTGTCTAGGTAGAAAACACATCAAAATTGCTTTACATGCTGCTGTTGTTTTTAATAGAAATATTATTCAGCTTGCCCAAGTTTTCTTCAGGAGATTGTTTTCATTTCACTTCATGTTGAAGCTTCTTGGATTTTGACGGGTACACAAAAGTTCCCAGAGGCTGCTCTTGGTCAGCTCACTGTGTTGGCTGTGTTAAAAGTCTTTTATCCTGAGCTCAGGGGCCATGGGGAAGCGAGCAAGAGATTAAGTTCTGCAATACACCTTGCAAGTAGGGACCAATCATTTATTACTTAGCTGTGTCTGGAGCCACTAAACTGAGGCTTATCCAGTTCGATAGCTGGTGGAACAAAGGCTACTCTGGCATGAAGGCTGTTTATATTTCACAGGGAGAATTTTTTTTATTTTTCCCTTAGACCATTGGAGCATCTTGGAAGTGTGTTCCTACAATTCCACTCCTGGTCCATGTCACAGAGCCACCCTAAAACTGCAAGGCACACATGTCTGCAGATCGTCACTCAGAGCAGCCCAGAGTGAAACCAGGCTCTTAAACAATAGCAAGGGGGTTTCTATGCAATACAAAAATATATTAAAAATACATAATGTAACTTGTCTTAATATACTTTTCTGAGTCTAAAAATATGCCAGACCAAAAGAAACATATTTACATAAAAAGCAGACAAGGTCAAATAACAAAGAAAGCCCTTAATTAGTTGTAATCAACTTTAATTTGCATACCGTATATAATTCCTAAATGATTGTTAATAATAACTTTATATAATGGACTTCCAATTTTCATGAAAATGGCACATTTTGATAAGCAGACACAAAACCCTAGTACTAATAAGGTTTAATTTGCATACATTAGACTGATTATCCAAACAAAAGGATTACAGTATTACTTCTCCATACCTTTATGTCCTTATTATGCACATTTATTAACTTCACAAAAGCTAGCTGTTAGTGACAAACAATAGCCGTGGCTGGAAGAGAAATCTACAGTATGAATAAAGTGCATTTTAATGCTAAAGAGCAAAGTTTATACTGCATAAATGTTTTGTTTAACTCTTTCTCTTGCAAAAGGCATTATTGCTTAGTACAGCAGGCACTGTTAGATGGATAAATCACTTTTTTGTTGTGAGATTTATTATTTTTCTTTTGGTACAGAGTAGATTTTCTCAAAAAATTATGACCTGTTCATGCTCACAGTTTCCCAATGCTAAGTTAAAAAACCTGGATGGTGCTTGAACATGTAGAGAAAAGTGTTTACAATCACAGGATTAAGCTGTTAACTCATGTGATTCCAGGGCACCGTGTTAATAAATATATTGCCACAAGCTTCGTTTTCACAGCATAAATAATAATACAGGTGGCAATAGCTATTCCTAAGGGTATTACATATACCCTGCAATTAAAGTGTGAGCAAGGGGGAGGGAAAAAAAAATCATTAGTAGATGTGGTATCTGAAGCAAATGATGCTCACAAAGGGCTGAGAAGAAAGCCAATAGATGTGAAGCTTAAATTGAATGCCACCCTGGAGCTCCCTCCGTGCTGTGACACGGGGCTGTGCTGATGTGCAGTGGGGATGGTGATGTGAGGAGAGGATGAGATCCCTGCCACATTTTGTGCCCTTCTGGTGCAATGTGCTGCCTTCAAACAGAACTGCTGCTTTTGGAGATTTGCTGTCAGCATGTTTTGATACTCCATGGACCAGCTGGCTCTTCAGAAGAGTTGCTACAGCTGTCATCAACCCTGACTTCTCTGGGATAAATTCCTTCTTGCAGTGTCAGACCAAGGTGTCCATGTCTACATGCAATTAATTTGCTTAACATACATCAGCCACATAAAGCAGTATTTAATCTGAGCCAGAAGCCATCCAGATGAATCCTTGAATATGCAGTGAGCATCTGGCAAAGCTACCAAGTACAGGCAACACACCTTTTTTCAGAATAATTTCCGTCCAACCATTTTGCAAAGGGCTGTGGGAACTGCTGTGACTTTTTCTCCACCTGTGCAGCTCAAAGCCACTGACTTCCAGCCCAATGCTGGTTGGTGCCACAGGGTCAGAGCCCAGGGTCCTTCCCCATCAGGAGCCCAAGGATTTCATTAGGAGGCTGTGAAAGAATAAAAGCCTTGTGGTGCAGCTGAGGGTCTCTAACTATGAATTTATTGGTCTGAAAAAAGCAGGTGGGGAAAACACATTTCAGGGGATATGAAATACATGAGAACATTAAAATCTAAAGAGAAACTTAGAGATATCAGCTTTTTCCCATAAATAGATTTGGAATTTATGATGATACAGTATTTGAGCTCTCCTATAAAGATACAGAAAGGTATCTAATATGCTTTCCTTCCAAAGAGACCCCAGAAAGAATGGATGGCCAAGGACAAGTCTCTGGAGCAATGTTCCTCAACCTTCTGAATCAACCTCCATTTATTCTTAAATACACAGAATAAACATGCTCAGAAGATACAGCGAAGTCCATTCTGTGTCCAAAGTGACAGCCACCAAATTCTACTGATATCCACATGGATTTGGTTTCCTACAAGCACTGATGAAGGCAAGAGTTTTCATGGCACCCTATATCATTTAGGCATTCCTAAAGAATTCCCAGGTTATGAAGCATATTGAGCTCTGCATAGCTTTGAGGTCAGTTGAAGAGCTCACAGTGACAGAAAATATTTTTTTTTTCAGCCAGAACATGAATACAAACCTGATTTGCTTTTTCCTAGCAAATCATAGCTTTATTTCCACTGAATAATATGAGGTTTGATCTGACCTCACTTCTCTAAGTGAAAATCCTAACACACAACTCCATTAGGTCACCTTTGGACCCAGACTGCACTTGTCAGCCTGTAAATGAGAAGGTTCCTAAGCCCCTACTGTCGTATTTATCATCATCATCATCATCTTCTTCTTCTTCTTCTTCTTCTTCTTCTTCTTCTTCTTCTTCTTCTTCTTCTTCTTCTTCTTCTTCTTCTTTCTTCTTCTTTTTCTTCTTCTTCTTCTTCTTCTTCTTCTTCTTCTTCTTCTTCTTCTTCTTCTTCTTCTTCTTTCTTCTTCTTTTTCTTCTTATTCTTCTTCTTCATAACACTTCATGGTTCTTCCTCGACACCTGTTCCTTTTGGGGTTTTTACAAAAATGGGGGAAAGCATACAGAAAGCCTTCTGTCTGATCACCAGTTTCTCTTCCTGCTACATACAGCAGGAAAAAAAACCTAAACAACAAAGATTTCTGTCTGCCATCCTGCAAGTCAGAATCCACTTCTTTTGAAGGTCTTGAAGACTTCTTTATCCATTGAATTTTTTTCCCTCCCCACCCCAAAAAAAAAGAAAAAAGAAAATGGAGCCCTTTTATGGGATAAGGAATTAAAGTGAGTGTGAATTATAGCCTGTTTATTCTCAACTTTGTGTTCAGA